>NC_064922.1:628685825-633685825 GCF_023897955.1 Schistocerca gregaria
CAACAGTGTCCCTAATTTGCTGGGAAGTGGCGGTGCGGTCCCCTACGGCACTGCGTAGGATCCTACAGTCTTGGCGTGCATCCGTGCGTCGCTGCGGTCCGGTCCCAGGTCGACGGGCACGTGCACCTTCCGCCGACCACTGGCGACGACATCGATCTACTGTGGAGACCTCACGCCCCACGTGTTGAGCAATTCGGCGGTATGTCCACCTGGCCTCTCGCATGCCCACTATACGCTCAAAGTCCGTCAATTGCACATACGGTTCACGTCCACGCTGTCGCGGCATGCTACCAGTGTTAAAGACTGCGATGGAGCTCCGTATGCCACGGAAAACTGGCTGACACTGACGGCGGCGGTGCACAAATGCTGCGCAGCTAGCCCCATTCGATGGCCAACACTGCGGTTCCTGGTGTGTCCGCTGTGCCGTGCGTGTGATCATTGCTTGTACAGCCCTCTCGCAGTGTGTGATGCAAGTATGGTGGGTCTGACACACCGGTGTCAATGTGTTCTTTTTTCCATTTCCAGGAGTGTATTTTACAACAGCATCTATAGCATCAATTGTTGACACGCTTTTTCTAAAAATCATATTAAGATCCACTAATAATTCCTATATTATCAAAGTAATCAGATAATTGTTTGTAAATTGTGCATTCCAGAACTTCAGAAAAAGATGGGACTATGGAAATTGGCCGGTAACTTGAGGCACAGTCTTTATCCCCTTTTTTATAAACTCGAACTACCCTAGACAGTTTAATCTCATCAGGAAAATATCCTTCAGCTAGACATTTGTTTATACAATGTGTTAAGGGGTACACTATACTACCTACAACTTAATTCAGTATGTTACAGGATAAGTCATATTTGTCTACACTGTCTGATGATTTTAACTGTTTCACTATTCTTAATACAAAATCTGGTGAGGCCTCAGAGAAACTGGAGATACTTGTATTTGTTGATGATCAACAACTATTTTTTGACAGTAAATGTGAGCTGATTTCAGGTTTAGCAATACTACTTCCTACATCTTAAACTGATTTAACAAAATAATCATTGAATTTTTGGGGAGAAATATTAATTGGAACATTTCTTTCATCTTTGCAACACTATTAACTTCCAAGCAGCTTTGCACTTGTTGGTGGATTTCTCAGTACTTCTGAGATTGTGTGCTTTTTTGGCTTCTATGATTGCTTTTTTATATTCATTCCTTCTTGTAATATAGGCTAGTTTATCTTGATTAGTCTTCAATCTACAATAGACATTGTGCAACAACATAACTTGGTTTTTCAGAGTGGTCTGTTTTTCTGTATACCACATATTGTCTTTTTGAAACTTTATTTTTCAGGACTTGATCAGTTAGGCCTACTTTAAATTTCTTTGTTGGAATGCGGCCACTAAAGTGTGCCAAAAATACTTTAAAAAAACTTATCAAATAATATATTTGCTGACAAATCATTACATAGTCACAGCAGTTAAGTTTTTCCGACCTTTTGTGTTTACTTCTTGCCAATTCAGATAAATAATACTGGTGCAAGTTGCCGGACTCGTCATTATTAACTTCACAAACTGTAATGAGACACTGAAATCTATTTCTTAATGGAACTTTAAAATTGTTTGAACCAGGTTTAGGTTTTGCATGCTTTGGTTCATTTTGCCCCTGAAATTGCAAAGTTCTTTAAGTGGTGGATCAGACAGGCTTTTAGCCATATTTTCCAACAACTGAACAGATTCTCTTGTTGCTTTCAGTTCATTCTGCAGTGTTTCTAGTACTATAAGTTCACAATTTGCACGGTACATTTCAGTTGCAGCCAAAAATCTGTTACTTTGTTCCACAAGCACATGAAAGGTTTTCTTGATTTATTTTCACAAAGCAATGTGAGTGATACCATGATCACCAAACATGTTCTAATACCACTTGACACAACTTTGTCACATAATATGCACCTTATAGATGCTAAATACCCACAATTTACAGGGTGATTTATTACCACATCTATACTCACCAACCCAAATGACAGTTGTTACCTGCATTACGTGTGACAGATCACAAGCCATAGATGCAAGATAACAAACATACAAAACATTGCCATGCAGCAGTAAACAAACTGCACCACCACAGTTGTACATCCATGGGAGGAGTACATCTAGATATGATTTAAAGGGTGTGGAAAGATTAGCTGAGTGACTTGCAGAAAGTTTAAGGGGAACGACAAGCACATAAGATAAAATCCCCGTGTCTTGAAAGAAATTACAACAAACCAATAATGCAATAAATGTAACAGTTCCCAGAAAAATAAAATCAGTTCATCAGAATATTAAGGTGCTGAAAAACAAGGTAGATGAGCTTCTTGTATGACTAGTGATGTGGAAAATTCTGAAGTGATTGATGTTCTGTGCCTCTCTGAACACGTAACCACAGGAATACAGAAGTTAAATATAAGGGATTATAGACTAGCATCATTTTTATGTAAAGTGAACACAACAAGGAGCAACTGAAATAAGTGTAAAGGTTGGTAGCAGTAAAAAATATTGAATCAAGCAGTTTTTGTGTAGATCAAAACCTAGAAGTGTGTGCTTGTGAGTAGTTAAATGTAATTATTTATGGATCCCTAGGAAACTTTGTTATTTGTGAGGTTTCAGGTGCACTGTTCAGCAGACAAGAAGAAACAGTTAGTAGTTTGTGGAGATTTTATTTTAGATTTCTTAAAATATGACTCGAGAAATGAACTAGAATCATTATTGGTTGTTTCAATCTGATTTCAGTCGTTATTATCTGACTTGCATGCAACAAGGTAGGACCATGATTCATAAATTTTATAGACAGTGCTCAGGCTGACATTTAATGTATACCAAACTGTCAATGGACTATCTGATACTACGGATAAAAAGTGGAAATAAGCTATGTAGCACCTAGGAGCTCTGAGGGATTTTCATAGTAAGCAGTGAGGTTTATTAAAGAGAATAGGGCATAATGTTTAAAGAATAAGTTAAATGAGATGGTATGAGATGAGATGTATAGAGAAACAGATGCTAATATGTGAAATTAAATATACTGTATAGTAAGTTAGTCAATACTTGAAAGAATTCCTAAAAAGTTATCCAGAAAGCCAAGTAACCCATGGATAACTAAAGGGATTAAAATCACTGTAAGAGAAAATGAGATGCTTTTATATGCACTAGAATAACTCAAGATCTGAGTACTGCATTCTACAAAAAGTAATGTATTATTTTAATGAAAGATTATAAATGTCCCAACAAAAATTGACAATGCAGGTGATAAAATTAAAGCTGTATGGGATGTTGCCAAATGGGGGAGAGAAAAATCAGCCATTGTAAGAGATAACACTACAGTCACAACAACAATGACAAGAACAAAAACAACTACTGCCACCGAACTACGTGAGAAACCTGTGACTAATATTTCATAAATTGCAAGTATTTCTGACAACATAAAAATAGAAGCGAAATTAGGATTCAGTGGTTCCACTTAAGAAGCAAGAGCATGTACTGAAACTCTCATTCCACAAAATTTTAAGTAACTAGAAGCAGTTTGAACGCTGTTCACTCAAGTTAACATAATTATAAAGATTCCAAAAAGCAAAAGCTTATGTGGCATTGGTGGAATTTAAAACAGAATTCTGAAGTTTTCTGACATAACTATTAATGTCCTTACCACCCTTCTAACAGCCGTGTACCCCAAGTCTCTATAGGAACGGAATCTTCCAAATGATTGGAAAAGAGCACAGGTAGTTCCACTTTTCAAGAATGGTCATTGAGCAGATGCGCAAAACTATAGGGCTATATCTCGGACATAGATCTGTTTTAGAATTTTAGAACATGATTTTTTCTTGTGTATCATGTCATTTCCAGAAACCCAGAATCTACTCCGTAGGAATCGACGTGGATTTCAGAAACAGCAATTGTGAGAGACCCAACTCGCTTTATTTGTTCATGAGACCCAGAAAATATTAGGTACAGACTCCCAGGTAGATGCCATTTTCCTTGACTTCCGGAAGGCGTTAGATGCAGTTCCGTACTGTCACCTGATAAACAAAGTAAGAGCCTATGGAATATCAGACCAGGTGTGTAGCTGGATTGAAGAGCTTTCAGCAAACAGTATACAGCATGTTGTTTATATTGGAGAGACGTCTACAGATGTTAAAGTAACCTCTGGCGTGCCACAGGGAGTGTTATGGGACCATTGCTATATATATATGATGATGTAAATAAAATAGAAAGAAACTTCCACATGGGAAAAATATATTAAAAACAAAGATTCCAAGACTTACCAAGCGGGAAAGCGCCGGCAGACAGGCACAATGAACAAAACACACAAACACACACACAGAATTACTAGCTTTTGCAACCGATGGTTGCTTCTTCAGGAAGGAGAGGGAAAGACGAAAGGATGTGGGTTTTAAGGGAGAGGGTAAGGAGTCATTCCAATCCCGGGAGCGGAAAGACTTCCCTTAGGGGGAAAAAAAGGACAGGTGTGCACGCGCACGTGCACGCGCACGTGCACGCGCACGCGCACAGACACAAGCCGTGTGTATGTGCGTGTGTGTGTGCGTGTGTGCGAGTGTACACCTGTCCTTTTTTTTTCCCCCTAAGGGAAGTCTTTCCGCTCCCAGGATTGGAATGTCAATGAACAAAACACACACACAGAATTACTAGCTTTCGCAAGCGATGGTTGTTTCTTCAGGAAGGAGAGGGAAAGACGAAAGGATGTGGGTTTTAAGGGAGAGGGTAAGGAGTCACTCCAATCCCGGGAGCGGAAAGACTTACCTTAGGGGGAAAAAAGAATAGGTATACATTTGCGCTCACACGCACACATCCATCCACACATACACAGATACAAGCAGACATTTGTAAAGGCAAAGATTTTGGGCAGAGATGTCAGTCAAGGCGGAAGTACAGAGACAAAGATGTTGTTGAAAGACAGGTGAGGTATGAGCGGCGGCAACTTGAAATTAGCGGACGTTGAGGCCTGGTGGATAACGAGAATAGAGGATATACTGAAGGGCAAGTTCCCATCTCCAGAGTTCTGACAGGTTAGTGTTAGTGGGAAGTATCCAGATAACCCGGACGGTGTAACACTGTGCCAAGATGTGCTGACCGTGCACCAAGGCATGTTTAGCCACAGGGTGATCCTCATTACCAACAAACACTGTCTGCCTGTGTCCATTCATGCGAAAGGACAGTTTGTTGCTGGTCATTCCCACATAGAAAGCTTCACAGTGTAGGCAGGTCCGTTGGTAAATCACGTGGGTGCTTTCACACGTGGCTCTGCCTTTGATCGTGTACACCTTCCGGGTTACAGGACTGGTGGTGGTGGTGGTGGTGGTGGTGGTGGTGGTGGTGGTGGTGGTGGTGGGAGGGTGCATAGGACAGGTTTTACACCGGGGGTTACAAGGGTAGGAGCCAGAAGGTAGGGAAGGTGGTTTGGGGATTTCATAGGGATGAACCAAGCGGTTACGAAGGTTAGGTGGACGGCTGAAAGACACTCGTGGTGGAGTGGGGAGGATTTCATGAAGGATGGATCTCATTTCAGGGCAGGATTTGAGGAAGTCACATCCCTGCTGGAGAGCCACATTCAGAATCTGATCCAGTCCCCGAAAGTATCCTGTCACAAGTGGGGCACTTTTGTGGATCTTCTGTAGGAGGTTCTGGGTTTGAGGGGATGAGGAAGTGGCTCTGGTTATTTGCTTCTCTACCAGGTCGGGAGGGTAGTTGCGGGATGCGAAACCTGTTTTCAGGTTGTTGGTGTAATGGTTCAGGGATTCAGGACTGGAGCAGTTTCGTTTGCCATGAAGGCCTAGGCTGTAGGGAAGGGACCGTTTGATATGGAATGGGTGGCAGCTGTCTAAATGGAGGTACTGTTGCTTGTTGGTGGGTTTGATGTGGACGGACGTGTGAAGCTGGCCATTGGACAGATGGAGGTCAATGTTAAGGAAAGTGGAACGGGATTTGGAGTAGGACCAGGTGAATCTGATGGAACCAGAGGAGTTGAGGTTGGAGAGGAAATTTTGGAGTTCTTCTTCGCTGTGAGTCCAGATCATGAAGATGTCATCAATTAATCTGTACCAAACTTTGGATTGGCAGGCCTGGGTAACCAAGAAGGCTTCCTCTAAGCGACCCATGAATAGGTTGGCGTACGAGGGGGCCATCCTGGTACCCATGGCTGTTCCCTTTAATTGTTGGTATGTCTGACCTTCAAAAGTGAAGAAGTTGTGGGTCAGGATGAAGCTGGCTAAGGTAATGAGGAAAGAGGTTTTAGGTAGGATGGCAGGTGATTGGCGTGAAAGGAAGTGCTCCATCGCAGCGAGGCCCTGGACGTGCGGAATATTTGTGTGTAAGGAAGTGGCATCAATGGTTACAAGGATGGTTTCCGGGGGTAACAGATTGGGTAAGGATTCCAGGCGTTCGAGAAAGTGGTTGGTGTCTTTGATGAAGGATGGGAGACTGCATGTAATGGGTTGAAGGTGTTGAGCTACGTAGGCAAAGATACATTCTGTGGGGGCTTGGTAACCAGCTACAATGGGGCGGCCTGGATGTTTGGGTTTGTGAATTTTAGGAAGACGGTAGAAGGTAGGGGTGCAGGAGGATCCACCTTTCTGTGAAGTTTGTGGCATGCCACTTTCAGTTCAGCATATTGTGGCTACGTGTGTCCTGTATACTGATAATAGGGCAGCCCTTGGTTTCACCGGAGATCTGCCCACCATCCTTGTAGATACCAGTACCAGTGTTAACAGAGTGGTGAAATTTTGTGAACTATCGGGCCTCATCCCTAAACTGGCGGGGAAGGGTGGGCGGCAGACTTTAGTATGTTATAAATTGCTCTGCATATGGGGTCAGCCTTCGTCCACACCCATGAGATTTCCTGTTTATTTTCTGTCAGGGCACTGATGACCATGATGTTGAGTGCCCCCTCAACCTAACTCATCATCATCATCATCATCATCATCATCATCATCTTTCACTGGGCTGTAACTCATCAAAATCCTAATGCCAGGTACCAAGTTAATAGTTTGGTGTGATGTCTTTCAGCAGATATCAGGGCTCTCATTTTACCAAAAGTTCGCAAAGCTGCTTTCAACAATGTGTGACAACCAGGAGTGAACATGACTGTTAAGGTATTGACTGACCATTTTGTGTAGTCACTGGTTAAAAATATAGCTCATGCTTGGGCTCATTCATGTGATCAGTGCCAGCAATGTGAAGTAGAATGACACATACAGACCAAAAACGAGCAGATGACGCTCTCCAGCAAGATTTGTCCACACCCACATCAATGTCATAGGCCCCCTTTCACCTTCTGAGGGCTACAGATGCCTTTCTAAAGTGGTGGACAGATATGTTTGACTGGCATAAGCCACACCCATCAGACATTTCTATCCAGAAATCTGTAAGACCTTCGTCACCACCTGGATAGTACAGTTTGGTTGCCCCTCTGTTTCACTGCAGATCAGGGCTGGCAAATTGAATCTATATTGTTCCAAGAATTGTCAAAGTTGTATGGTTTTCAGTGTCACTGTGCAATAAGCTACCATCTTGCAAGCAATGGTATGATAGAAAGGTGGAAGCTAACATGTGCCAATGCAAGAAATGTATGGAGGCCCTTCTCTTGGTCCTTTTAGACCTTTGCAAAGTGTACAAACTGGATATTGGAGTATCATTAGCAGAAATGGTGTTTGAGAAACCATTACGTATTCCAGCACATTATTCACACCTGTACTGCTCCCACAGACAGTAGAATTAACACAATTGGTGCAAAAGACATGTACATGAAGTTCAGGCAGAACTGAACAATGAAGAAATAGCCTGTTATATATTTTGTAACCTTCTGAATGCATTTGGCTCTCAAAACTGTGCTTAACCAATGAGAGTTACAGCATTAACAACATCTTTTTTTGCTTCAATGTAGCCTCACCTTCATATCACAAAATAGATGGTGTTATTGATATAATGTTTTATTTTCAAAATAACTATTTCAGAATAGGCAAACCTCACGTATGGGTCCCACAAAGATCAGCACTGTGTCCAGTCTTGTTCTTAAGCTGGATAAGTGATCTTCAAATGAATTTAAAGGGTAGGTCAAAAACAATAATGTGTGTGTTGTGTCCATGAATGATGAAACAGTAAATAACAGAAGGCATGAATAATCAATAGGATTTGTTCCTGTACAACTGAAGGCAATGAAACAGAACAATGCAATACTTTAATAACTGTGCTAACGCTACACCTGGAATGGCATTCAGCAAAGTCCTTGGATGAACCTGATGGCTTGAGTGCTGTGTATTGGTAGCCCCTGTATAGTCCAGTTCAAGGTGTAGTTGGTAATCCAGATGAGGGCAAACTGTGTGGTGTGAAGTTGAGGTGTCAGCAACTGTGAAGTCCAAGAGAAGACTACTGAGCAAGATGGTGCATCTACTTATGCAGCCCTAGCAGCATAGTGATATGCCTGTCATCAATGAGTGTATGATGGCATGGCACAGTGTGATTTGTGCAGCACTGTCATATAGCTATTTTATTTGTGTATCCCAACCATCCATTGCTATGTTATCACAAAGACAGCTATGTACGTATGCTGTTCCTGCACTGTCCTGCTAGGTGGAACTGCACATGAGCCAGGACTGGCTGGCTGTAGGCTGTGAGACATGTAACTTGTAGGCATGTTGCAGCAAGTATCATCCATGGTGTAGGCAGTGATGCTGTCAAACTCCTCTCTCCAACCTCATCATGGTGGTGTACTGTGAGGGCCACAGCAAATATTGGGGGGGGGGGGGGGGGGGTTGAGCTGTAGGCAGCATGATGATGAGAGACCAGGGGATGGGTACAGACATAGCTAGCCCACATTCCAGCATTTGCTACGCACACTCCCTGAAATACCAGAGGAAGCATGTGCCTGCTGCTCGTTCTAGTGTGAGCAATTCCATGATGGCATAGGCAAGTCTAGGTGCTTGGGTGTCTCAGTAGGCATCTGCAAAGAGAACCGTGGCTGTGGCTGTGGCTGGAAGAGCAGGAGGTGTGACATCAGTGGTTGTGATTGCAGTGATGACGATGATTGGCTGTGACCCACTGTGGGGAACTGCCATGGGAGAAACTGCATGCTTGAACAGTCTCTGGACCAGAAAGATCTTCAGCAGGATTGGGAATAGTACAAGAGTGCAGCTGATTCTGGTTTCTGTTGAGGTGTCCTGACCCAGCCTGAATGACAGGTTGCTCTGCCTACAGATCTGACTAAATCCTATGTTGCCATTATAACCAGCAGTAAATACCCTGAAATACTCTTTGACAGTAGCCTGAAATTTGAAGAGAGCCAGAGGAGCACCTGGGGACTGACGGGTGGGGGGCTGGAGGAGATACAACATAGACTGGTGAGATTTGCTATGCAGAAATTCAGCTCAACTTATCTCACTGAGGTGTCATAAGATATGTTTATAAGAACAGGAGCAAAGCATTTTGTTTGGAATGAGATTGCCTTAACTTTGACAACTACACCTTCATGGTATGCACAAGTCATTTTGATTTACCATTCGATTGTGGTGTGAAAGTTGTTGATCTGACGTGGATGACACTGTTTCCCTAGAGAAGGACATAGATTCTGTTGAAGCCAATTGGGGACATTATCAGATATAATACTAGTTGGTAATACCGCTTGGCAGAATATAGTCACTAGGACTTGAATCATGCTGACTGATGTAGAATGCAGGGGAACCAGAAAAGGAAATTGGGAAATGGGACCACCATGATAAGCCATCACAAACACCAAAATAATCCTGCGAAATCAATGTTAATTCATTGCTAGGGGACATGTGATCAGAACCAGTCAAAAACCTGTTGGTGAGCAGTAGGCAGGTTCTCTACACATTCTTTGCAATAGGTGATAACATGTTCAATATCTTTTTTGGGGTGTGAAGAGACTCATTGAGAAGCTGCTTAATCCCAAGGAATGTTCCCAATGTTGGAGTTTTTGTACTATACAGGCAGGCACAGGTGGAATAAACAGGTGAAAGGCTTATGGTTTGCTAGCAGAAAAATTTTTGCCCATAAAGAAACTGATGAAACTTGGGAACAACCTAGATGATTGCCAGGGGTGCTTCCTCTCATTGACTATAATTCACCTGAACTAAGTTAAGCAGCTTCAATGTGAAAGCAATTGGGTGGTGCATGGTGCTGATCTTCTTGGATAGCACCACCCCAATGCTGTAGGAAGAGACATCTACAGTGAACAACACAGGTTTTGCAGGATAAAATTGGACAAGGCTTCTGTCACTAAGCAAACCTTTCTTTAGTGTCACTAAAGCCATTTTTTGCAGAGGCAACCAGACAAAGGCAAATGTTTTCTGCCTGACAGCATGTAAGGGAGCTGTTACCTGAGCAGCATTAGGGATGAATTGAAGATAACTTTACTGAGGACAGCCTGGAGTTCAGCAAGATTCTTCAGAGAAGGGATCTTCCGAATAGCTTCCAAGTGTTTGGTGGAAGGGCGAATGCCATGGAAGTTATCGACGTGACTAAGATATTTGATTTGGCTACAGAAAATTTCACATTTTTCTCAGTTGCATTGGGTCCTGCACTGATGAGGGCTTGGAAGATGCATTCCAGATTCTGGATTCCTGATGTGGTGGTGGTGGTGGTGGTGGTGGTGGTGGTGGTGGTGGTGGTGATCCAGATAATTGGAGCAAGAAGGGACATTTGACTCCAGTTGCTCTAAAAACTATTGGAATATGACCAGGGTAAATGCTGATACTGGAACATCCTAACTGTTCAGGGTGAGGGAGAGGTAAGTTATGAGTCCAGACTGTACGCTGATGGTGGACTTAGTCTGCACAAAAGTGAAGTTGTCCATTGGGTTTTCTGACAGTGAGGGGTGAGGCCCATTGACTGACAGAGACTGACATCATAACCCCCAAGGGAACATCTCAACTCTGCTACAACTTCCTCCCATATGGTGCAAGGGGGAGGGGGGGGGGGGGCATTTCATGTTTTAATGAATCATGAGTGGGTGAAAGTGTTTTGCCTTACCCAGAATCCTCAAAAAGTTGACATTATTGTCACAGTGCTTTGTGATGCTGTTATGGAGGATGTGGGCATTGTTCACTGCCACATTATCAGAGATTTGGAGGCTGAAGATATCAAAGGCACTGACACCAAAAATGTTTATACCATCATAAGGGTGAAGCATCATGACTGGAACTGGGGTAATTGTAGATCTGTCCTGCATCTGTAGAAGCTCTTTGCTGAGGAAAGTGATGTGATCCCCATTGTATGTGGTGAGAGACTATTTTGGAGCTTCAATTCATGGGGGGCCAAGCTGTTCAAATGTGCACCTTTTGATCAACGTAATGGAAGCTCCAGTATCCACATCCTTATTCTGAATATCTAGCTGAATGAAAAGTGTCTTTGGCTCTCACACAAGCAGAGGGATGTTGAGGGCAACTGACAACCTGGAATGATTCATGTGCAGTGGAAATGCTACAGCAGTTTGAATGTGGAATGACTTGTCATAAACTGACTTCAGGAATGCAGCATTATTGACATCAACTTTATGGACATTCACTGTTTCAGAACCATGAGTGTCCATGTTTACAGATGAGTTCTGTAATTTCTTCTAGAAAACTTCTTGGGTGTGCCCAATTGCTTTACAAAGGACACATTTGGTTTGGCAGAAATGACAAGCATCCCTATCTTGACAGACTTAGCACTGAGGGCAGGATTGCACATTGTCGTTATTAGGTGGCTGCAGGGGTGTTCCGTATTTTGCTTACAATGCCCTCTCTGGAGGAAACAAAGGAGGTGGCAATATTTCCTGCACTGTGGTGTCAGACAATTCCTATTCCTCAATTATACAAAAGACATACTCAAGGGGGGGGGGGGGGGGTCCAACAGTTCAAGGAATTCCACCCAAAGTCATGAATGAGTAATATTTTGAGCAATAGCATCCTGCAGGTACACACACAAATTTGCCCCGTAACTCGTGAGGAACTGCTGATAGGACTGTGTAGGTCGGTACTTGGTTTGAAAGGGCTTACAATGTGCAGTGGCGACCAATGCCAGGGAGTCAAAATACTTAACAAGAGCAGCAATGACATTGGGGAAAGGGACTGATTCGGGCTGATTCGGGCTGATTGGGGGTGGGGGGCTTGAAGCTTAATGAAAGTGCACAATTTTTCTACACCAACCAAAAATGTGAATGTTGAACATTATCCAACATGTTGTAGATCAAAAAATATTGACACAGCTGCAGTATGTATGTGACCCACACCTCTACGGCTTCATTGAAATTATAGAAAAGTGAAGCCGGTTGAAGTTCGTTGTCATCAGCTTGGTTGAAGCATTAAAGCATTGCTTCCTGCAGAAGCTGTTTGTCCTACAAAAACAATGTCACTCTGTCCATTACCTGAGCGAACTCCCCCCTGTGTGTCCGGGGGTTAGAATAGGCCCCAGGTATTCCTGCCTGTCGTAAGAGGCGACTAAAAGGAGTCCCTCCCCATCAAGGGGGTAGTTAGCGCCTGCGTCTGCAGACGGACGGTTTCACGACCTATATTTGCGTTCATTTTGGTTTTTCACTTCTGGTTTCTTCCTTCCTTTGGTTGGTTCCTTTCTTTGTTCTTCTCCATCTCACTGTCTTACTTACTCTTCTCCTTGCCTTCTTCTCCTTGCCTCCTTCTCCTTGCCTTCTTCTCCATGCCTTCTTCTCCATGCCTTCTTCTCCATGCCTTCTTCTCCATGCCTTCTTCTCCTTCTCTGGTCTCTGCCTTGGCATTTGAGACAGTCTGTCATTTCTTTCCCTCTCTCCTTTCTTTTTCCTCTTCTTCCTTCCTCCCAGTGCGTGCCTGAAGGTCGACCCACGCGGTCGCACGCGTAGCCAGTGACGGGGTAACGCGTAATTCCCCGCCCTGGGTAGACAAGTAAGGCACGCACGTACCCCCAGGTAAAGGCCAGGCCCAGGGAGGGGTGATTGCCTGAGCTGACACCTTCCGACCATGCCGATTGGTCCCTCCATCCGTTTCTCAGGAGGTGTGAAATGGGGTGTGAACAATCACCTAAGGCGGGAGTGCTCTCTGAGAGGGTCCCCACAAGGAAGGAGCGCGCCATCGGAGACGCTGGCAATCATGGGGGATTCCTCCACAATGGATTTCTCCTCTTCTTCTCTCTCGACTTCTGACCACAAACGGAAACTTGACCAGCCACCAGTGACAAAAGTACTACCGCCTGCCCCACAGTTCCTCGTAGTTTCTCGATCTGAGGACGGAAAGGATTTTTCCTCTGTCAACCCTATCGTTATCCAGAAGGGCATAGATGCCATAGCCGGATCAGTCAAGTCTTGTACCAGGTTGTGTAACGGTACCTTGTTACTAGAAACTGAGAGCGCCTCTCGACGGATCACTCGATGGATTGACTGAGCAGGGTGTGACGGCTGTCCATAGGGTCATGAAAAAGGTCAACAATGACACTTTTCTTGACCTTTGATAGTGTTCAGCTGCCATCGCGCATCAAAGCGGGCTATGAGGTTATTTCTGTTCGCCCCTATGTCCCGACACCTATGTGCTGCTACTAGTGTCAGCATTTTAATCACACTCTCCAGTCTTGTTCCAATGCGGCTACATGTGTGACTTGTGGCAGGGATGCCCATGAGGGTGACTGTCCACCTCCGTCTCCTCATTGTGTGAACTGTCATGGTGACCATGCAGCATCCTCCCGCGACTGTCCCATCTACAAGGAAGAACGCTGTATCCAAGAAATTCGGGTCAAAGAGAAAGTGTCCACCTCGGCTGCTTGCAAGCTATTTGCTAGTAGGAAGCACACATTGCTCCCAGCGGGGAAATACAGTACTGTCCTCACCTCTCCTCAGACTACCAGGGAGGTGGCGACGCAGACATGCGATCTGGCCTTCACCACTACAGTTCGGCCAGTGCTAAGATCGCACGGTCGACGTCTCCTCTTCCTCCCATCACCCCTCTGACACAAGCACCTTCCGCCAGGACGAAGACCCAGAAGTCAGATGCATGGGCCTTCAAGAAGGAACTATCTCGTGCAGACCTTCTACGTACCTCGAACTCTCAGCCATCGACCAATCCTTCGACAAAACGACCTTCCAAGAAGGCTCATAGGAAGCACAGTTCTCCTTCCCCGCCACGGCGCATTTCTTCTCCTGCGCCACCCAGCGGTTGCCGCCCCAGGCCGTCATCCATTTCGTCTGTCCGCATCGCTGGTAGCCGAACATCTGGCTGTTCACCAGCGGAGCAAGCTCCCCCTCCCGGCCATCTTCACAAGATGGTCGATGAACCTATAGAACAAATGGACGATGACTGTCCGCCTACTGCTAGCGGAGGCAGTGCTCGCTCGAAGCCAGGCCCTCAGCGGCCTTTGAGATACCCCTTCTTGAATCTTCTTCTTCTCACGATGGCACTTATTCACTGGAATATTCGCAGCATTCGCTCCAAACGAGAGGACTTGAAATTGCTGCTCCGCTTGCACCGTCTGCTCGTCGTAGCCCTCCAGGAAAAGAAAGCTAAGCCCATAAGATCAAATTGCCTTGGCACACTACACCTCTGTGCGTTTTGACCTATCCCCTGTGGCAGGTATTCCGGCTCATGGAGGGGTTATGTTGCTGGTCCAGGATGATATCTACTATGATCCCATCACATTGCACACCGGCCTGCAGGCAGTTATTGTCTGCATTACTCTCCCCACTTTTACATTTTCCATTTGTACCGTTTACACTCCATCATCGTCTACCGTTACCAGGGCAGACATGCTGCAAATTATTGCTCAGCTACCTGCACCATTTTTGTTAACTGGAGACTTCAATGCAACAATCCTCTTTGGGGCTCTCCGAATGGCTCCCTGTTAGCAGACGTTTTCAACTAGCTCAATCTTGTCTGCCTCAATACTGGCACCCCTACTTTCCTTTCAGACACCTCTCACACCTATTCCCATTTAGACCTCTCTGTATGTACTACCCAACTTGCATGCTGGTTTGAGTGATATGCGCTTTCTGATACATATTCGAGCGACGATCCATCTCCTGCATCATACCCCCTCTCCGTGCTCAACTAGTTGGAACATCTCCAAAGCAGACTTGGGGGCTCTTCTCTTCCAGGGTGACCTTTCAGGATCAAACCTTCACAAGCTGTGATAGTCAGGCCACACACCTCACGGAAGTCATTCTCACTGCAACTGAATATTCCATCCCTCACACTACTACTTCTCCACGTCGCGTACCGGTCCCCTGGTAGACTGCAGCATGTAGACGCTTTACGTGCTCGTCGACGTGCTTTACGCACCTTTAAATGCCACCCTACAGTGGCGAATTGTATCAATTATAAACGATTATGTGCGCAGTGTCTTCGTATTTTTAAAGAAAGCCAGCTGGGCTGCTTTCACAAGCACCTTCAACAGTTCTACTGCTTCTTCTGTTGTCTGGGGTAGCCTGCGCTGGCTATCTGGCACTAAGGTCCACTCACCAGTTTCTGGCTTGACGGTCACAAATGATGTCCTTGTGGCTCCTGAGGATATCTCCAATGCCGTCGGCCGCTTTTTCGCCGAGGTTTCGAGCTCCACTCATTACCCCTCTGCCTTCCTCCCCCGCAACAGGCAGAGGAGTCTCGGCCACCTAACTTCCATTCCTCTAATCGTGAAAGTTATAATGCCCCATTCACCATGCAAGAACTCGAAAATGCACTTGCCCAGTCATGGTCCTCCACTCCAGGGCCTGATTCTACTCATATTCAGATGCTGAAGAAACTTTCTCCTGTGGGTAAAGGTTTCCTTCTTTGTACTTATAATCGCATCTGGATTGAGGGACATGTTCCCGCATGCTGGCGCGAGTCTATTGTTGTACCGATTCCTAAGCCGGGGAAGGACAAGCACTTGCCTTCCAGTTATCGACCTATCTCGCTTACCAGCTGTGTCTGTAAGGTGATGGAGCGAATGGTTAACTCTTGTTTGGTTTGGCTGCTCAAATCTCGATGCCCACTTACCAATGTAGAATGTGGATTTTGTAGGCACCGCTCTGCTGTTGACCATCTGGTTACCTTGTCGATCTTCATTATGAATAACTTCTTGCGGAAGCACCTGACCGCGGCTGTGTTCTTTGATTTGGAGAAGGCTTAAGACACCTGTTGGAGGGCTGGCATTCTCCGCACCATGCATACATGGGGCTTTCGCGGTGGCCTCCCTCTTTTTATTCGTTCCTTTTTAATGGATCGACAGTTCAGGATACATGTGGGTTCTGTCCTGTCAGATACCTTTCGCCAGGAGAATATGGTGCCACAGGGCTCCGTTTTGAGCGTCGCTCTCTTCACCATAGCGATCAATCCAATAATAGATTGCCTCCCAGCTGATGTATCAGGTTCCCTTTTCGTGGACGATTTTACCATCTATTGCAGCACGCAGCGTACATGTTTCCTGGAGTGCTGTCTTCAGCGTTCTCTTGACCGTCTTTACTCCTGGAGTGTCGCCAATGGCTTCCGTTTTTCTGCCGAGAAAACGGTCTGTATTAACTTCTGGCGGTACAAAGAGTTTCTCCCACCGTCCTTACGACTTGGTTCCGTTGCTCTCCCATTCGTGGAGACAACAAAATTTTTAGGTCTTACATTTGACAGGAAACTTAGTTGGTCTCCACATGTATCATATTTGGCTGCCCGTTGTACCCGTTCTCTAAATGTCCTCCGTGTTCTCAGTGGCACATCGTGGGGAGCAGATCGAACTGTCCTACTTCGCCTATATCGGTCGATTGTCCGCTCCAAGCTGGATTATGTGTGCTTTGTATACTCCTCTGCACGGCCGTCCATTTTACGCTGCCTCAATTCCATACAACATCGGGGTTTACGGCTTGCGATCGGAGCATTTTATACTAGTCCCGTCGAGAGTCTTCATGCTGAAGCCGGTGAATTGCCACTCACCTACCGGCGCAATATACTGCTTTGTCGTTACGCCTGTTGGCTACTGTCAATGCCCGACCACCCATCGTATCGTTCCTTTTTTGACGACTCTCTCGACCGTCAATACTGGTTGTATGTCTCTGCCCTGCTACCCCCTGGAGTTCGCTTTCATCGCCTATTTCATTGATTTTTCACTCCATGCAACCTTCAGAGTGGGCGAGAGCCACATGCCACCTTGGCTCCAGGCTCAGGTACGCATTCACCTTGACCTCAGCTCGCTCCCATAGGAGGTTACCCCCGGTTCGGTATACCACTCCCGTTTTGTCGAACTTAATTCAAAGTTCATTAATATGACCTTCATTTATACAGATGGCTCTAAGACCAATGACGGGGTCGGGTGTTCTTTTATTGTCGGGGCACAAAGTTTCAAATACCGGCTACATGGCCGTTGTTCGGTCCTCACAGCTGAGCTCTTTGCCCTCTACCAGGCTGTTCTTCATGTCTGCCGCCACTGACATTCTGCTTATGTCATCTGCTCAGATTCTCTGAGCGCCATCCAGAGCCTCAATGATCCGTATCCGGTTTACCGTTAATGCACTGGATCCAATGCTCTCTTCAGCAGCTGGTGGACGACGGGTCTCCAGTTAGCTTTATGTGGTTTCCTGGCCATGTCGGTATCCCTGGGAACGAAGCTGCAGATGCCGCGGCCAAGGCTGCGGTCCTCCAGCCTCGGTCGGCTTCTTGTTGTGTCCCTTCATCAGATTGTAGCATGGTCATTTGTCGGCACATTTTATCGCTGTGGCATGCCGATTGGGCTGCACTTATGGACAACAACCCAAGATGTAAAGATCAACACTGTCTGCTCTGGAAACAAAAAATAATTCTACAATGATCCTCCATCAGATGTGATTGGACACAGGGCTGGAAAGTGTGCACATGCCATCATGTAGAAAACAGAAACTAACACAATAACCATCCTCTGACACAACTACTTTGATGTATCTATAAATGATGAAACAACAAAAGCATATGGTAATCAACAAGTTTTATTCCTCTACAAGTGAAGACAGAAAAACAGAACAGAAAACATTAAAATACTTCAATAACTGATCTTGTGCCACCACTGGATGATGATCAGCAAATTTCATAGATAAACCTAAAGGTTCAAGTGCCAATTAGTAGTAGTAGTAGTAGTAGTAGTAGTAGTCCCTGAATAGTCCAGTTCCAGGCATAGTCAATAGATAGAATTTGGGTGTGAATTCCAAGCTGAGGCTGCTAAGTGAGATGATGTGTGTGCTTTTAAAGCCTTGGCAGCATAGGGCTATTTCCACTGTTAATGAGATTGGTGGTGTGGCACAGCATATTTGGTGCAGTACAGCTGTGTAGCTATTTGCTTTAGGTACAACAGTGGGGTCCTGCTGTGTTACTGTGAAGGCTGAACTGCTCAGCTAGGATATGCAGAGTATGAGTAAGGAATGTCTGGCTGTAGGGTATGTGATGTGACCTGTGGACACGTGGTGGCAAGGGCCGTGGTATAGGCAGTGATGGCACTACAGTTTTCTTATGACATGAACATACTAATCAAGAGTCCAAACTCAACCGTAGCAGATATAAGTTGAATGTTAGCTGAACAGGCCTAAAAGTGGCCCACAATCAACTGTTTCTTAGTCTAGTGACAACTTGGGTTATGCATTTAGAAACAAAAGCAATAAAGACCTGTAAGCACTACAAGTAAACAGTCTCTCACTAAATGGAACACACTGTGTAAAATTCCTTCGTGTCCACTTGGATAACAAACTTAAATTGTCAGTGTGCAGATCAACTAATCCAGGAGCTCAGTTAACAGTGTTTTAGCCTTGAAAGTGTATCTCATTGAGATGACCAAAAGACAAGGGTGTTGGTTTATTTTTATATACACTTCCTGTTACCAATTCAAGAGAAAACTAAAATTTCTGATTAACCACTTTTCCTACAAATTACCTGAATATCTACACTGAAGGATTGGAAATGGTCTATTAGCAAACCAGCAAGAAGCAATTTTTATTATGAAGCTGCATGACAGTTAGTAAAGTACTGTAAACAGGGCTCAGTAATCATAGATGCAGGTAACTTCAGGTATTTCTGTTTAAGAATATCATTGCATTAAAGTAAATATTAAATTACCAGTAGCAGTTAAATGGTAGCTACTTAGTATAAAAGAGGAGGCAGCAGCTTATTCAAAGTAATGATTTTCCTTTAAAATAATTTTAATAAATTTATCAGGCTGGTGTTCTTTGATGGTCAACACAGTATATGGATTAACTCTGTACAGTTTCCTTATCTTTTGCTAATGTATACCTTGATTCATTCCATGGTCCTTAAGGTTACCTCCGTAAGGGGGATCTGTGAAATATAAATGAATGAATGAACGAATGAGTGTCGCGTTGCGTCACATTGCGGTTGTCATCACTGTTGGAGTGTTTGTCACAATACTGTCTGTTAAACCTGGCAAACAACGAGTCCCATCATGGAGGAATATAATATTTGACCATGGCTAACAGGCAGGCAGCACTTAATGGTTTCATTGCAATCCATCTACTTTCAATCTAGCTCTCACATTTTTTGGCCAAGAGTTTAATGCATTATCAGAGAGAGCAAAGTACATTCATTGTAATAATCCTTACAATTTATCACCTGCATCAGAAAATATATGGTTGCTGATGAAAAACGAAGTAAACTACTTATTATTTCAGAAGTAATCACTGCAAGTGTCCATACATTAATTCTTGGAAGAAAGTAATTATGATACATAACCTGAAATAATACTGGTGATGGGGATAGTGCCAGATATTTAGCTTCTGTGCTGAGGCTGAGGAAAACCTTTTACCGTAGGTGGAATTTCCTCATAGTGCCATGTGTATGCAATTTCCATTTTCTTCCACAGTACTCAGCCCTTAATCTTCATATGTGAACACATGTATGTAAATTTCTGATGTTCAGTATGATCATCTAGTATTAGAGAAGGAACAGTGTGTAATCTGATGGTTAATGTTTTAATACAAAATTGAGCAAATATCTTGCCTGGTTGGAATTGAGGTCCAGACTGGGTTTGAAATTGACAAAACTCAAGAAATTTTTAAATACATCTTTTCTGTATATTTAGGTGAACATCAAAGATATCTATACCGATGGCTGTAAATGGCTATTCATTAGTTACTCCTGATACTGCCTTGAGAGTTCAACTACCAGATGAATCTGCGGTCTTTAGTAGTAGTAGTAGTAGTAGTAGTAGTAGTAGTACATGTTGCTTCTGCTGCTGTTGTTGTAATTTGTTCATCCAGTGACAATGTACATTGTATGGATTTCTTAATGTAGAGCTTATGCAATTCTAAAGGCAGTGGAGCAGATGAGGTGGAACAGACTAATTATTTTCTCATTTGCTCCAGTTCTCTAAATCTCCGACAAACCATTTAGCAACTGTACTCAGCAGACAAAGTATTACAAAGAGTGCAAATACCTTTCACATAAAACAGGGTATAGGAAAGTAAGTATCATGGTTGTGATGTACCAGCATTGAAGAGTCGGAAGCAAGTGCAAAAGCTATATGCCACTAGCCATGGGAGGAAAAACACATCATCACAAAAGCACCTGCCTCTTGATTTGGTAGTGTGGGGCAATGAGACTTCCTCTTAAAATATAATAATTTATGAACATCAGCTCCCTTCCTCTCCTCCCCCAAAATTCATTCATAGTGGCTTTAATTTGCATTTCTTTTAAGGAAATAATGGGGCAGGAGTGAAGACCGTAATTAGATCTAAATTTGAGTTGCCCCAGTAGTGTTACACTATCTGATGATGCCTGCTTGCGAAGGTATTTGAAATGTGGGTACATAATTATGCACAACACTCAACAAACATGAAAAACATTACAGAAACTGACATTGGTTGTGAAAGCCTACATACTTTCTGATAGTTTGCTTCAAAAATATGCATTATGTTTGTGTATTATCCATTTGTTACAACAACAATAAATAATGAAGACCTCAATCAAGAGCTAATTAAACTAGATTCTAAGAACCCTCCCCCAGGGGCTCGCCGCTCTTTGGCATGCTCGTACTCAGCTACCATGGGACCCCAGCCTTTGCAGCATCTTTTCCCTTCCATGCTGTAATTCTATCCTCTCGTTGTTTTTTCCCATCCCTTGTTGAACATGTCTGGGCTGTTTTTGGAAATGTATTCTGTAGCACGCTCACCACTGTTTTTCATTCCTTTTTTCTGTCTTTGTTTGCCTTCTCCTGTCCTTCCTCCACTTTGGAATTTGAGCTTCTTCTTCTTCTTCTTCTTCTTCTTCTTCTTCTTCTTCTTCTCCTCCTCCTCCTCCTCCTCCTCCTCCCTCCTGTGTGCTGCTGAAGGCTGGCCAATCCATCTGATGTGTAACAGGTGGCTGGGCAATGCATAATTCCAAGCCCCAGGTTGACAGGAAGGGTTTGCATGTAGCCCCTGGTACAGACGAGGCCCAGGGAGGAGTGATTGCCTGAGCTACCACCTTCCAAAATTGCCAATTGGTCTACGTCAGGTGTTCAGGAAAAGTGACCTGAAGTGTGAAAAATCACCTAATGTGGATGTTTCCTCTTCTGGATGGGTCCTCCAGTTGGAAGGAACATGCCATTGCAGACGGTGGCAATGACGGGGGATATTCTCACAATGATTCAATCACCTTCACACTCAACAACTACTATACGTAAATGGAATGAGGCTAACAATTCAATGGCCCTCCCAGCTGCACCACAGTTCCTTGTGGTTTTACATACTGAAACAAGTCATTCCTTTGCTACAGTCTGTCTGTTACTTAGAAAGGTGTTAAATCCTGCTCTTGTTTATGCAGTGGCACTTTGGCTTTGGAGACTACTTCCGATTCTCAAACACAACTACTGCTTACAAGCTTTACTCCTCCATGGCTATCCTGTTTGTGTTGAGGCCCATCAGTTGCTGAATCCTTCCTGTGGTGGTATTTGCACTAGGCTGTTTGATGGTCTGACTGTGGCAGAAATACAAATGTACCTCTCTGATCAGGATGTTATTGCAGTCCATCAGGTTACGACAAAGCAGATGAATCCTTAGTGTGCACATGCATTCTTTGCCTCACTTTTGAGTCATTCTACCATCAAAGATCAAAGAAGGCTATGAAGTTATCACAGTTTATCTTTAGCATGCTGTGTCCCAATCCCTTGGTGGACTGAGTTGTCACATGATACAATTTGCATACGGAGATGTGCTATCTGTGTTTTTAACCATTGCATTCATTATAAACAGTTGCATGCACAGTGTCATCACATTCTTTTGGATAGCAAAATAGCTAGCTGGATTTCATTCACTAGTTCTTTTAACATTTCCACACCCTCTTTGTTGGATCAAAGACCACGAATGTTCCATTGGAGGCGAGTCGTGGCAAGGAAGAAAAGAAGGGATGTCACTTCTGCGGCTGCTAAGTGCAGCCATTGAAGACTTGCTGCTACAGGGCACAGAAGCAGGAGGATACTGCTCCATGAGGTCTACAGAAGCCTTGGCATTCTCCTTCTATCACACTGCAGAGTCCAAGGCAGAAAAATTGTTGGTGGTGCATACTGGCAACTCAGAGATCGGCCAGGCAAGGGTATTATGTGGTGACATCATTGTAGATGATCTCCAAGTCGGCAAAAGAGAAGACAGTTTGCCTTTGTTTGGCTTCTTGGAGCCTCTCTGGTTGACAGGGGGGAACTCGAATGTTGATTGGCTGGAAGGATATAGGACATCTGGACAGGAGTGTTCCTTCTATCTTCTGTTCTATCTGGCCTGCTGGTTGCATAGCAGGTGAATTCACCCCATGAGACCACTTTGAGCTCTAATATTTCCTGGTCCATTTGACCTCCCCCCCCCCCCCCTTTCCCTCGAGGACAGCACTATTCCATCTCATGGGCAAGTCAGGCTGCTGCTGCTACAGGATGATGTTTGTAGTCAACCCATCTCCCTCACTACCTGCCATAAACTTGTTGCTCTTCGCGTTTTCCTTCCTTATTTGACCTTTTATCTTTGTACCGTTTACATTCTTTAGTCATTCCATGTCACCTGAGCAGAATTTATTCAGCTTATTGGGCAGCTACCTGACCCCTTTCTGCTGCTTGGTGACTTTAATGTGCACCATCCCCTTTGGGGTTCTCTCAGAACCTGAGAGGTGCCTTCTTGTCCGCGCCCGGTAGCTGAGTGGTCAGCGTGACACTGTCAATCCTAAGGGCCTGGGTTCGATTCCCGGCTGGATTGGAGATTTTCTCTGCTCAGGGACTGGGTGTTGTGTTGTTGTCCTAATGATCATCATTATTTCATTCTCATCAATGTGCAGGCCGCCGAAGTGGTGTCAACTTGAAAGACCTGCACCAGGCGTACGGTCTAGCCGACGGGAGGCCCTAGCCACACGACATTTCATTTTCAGGTGCCTTCTTGGCTGACTATCTCAATCAACTTAACTTCTTCTGCCTTAACACAAAAGCACCCACATCCCTTTCAGACTCCACATATACCTATTCCGATTTGGACATATCCTCCCACACTGCCCAGCTTGCTCATCATCTCAAGTGGTCTGTTTTCTCTGACACACACTCAAGCAACCATTTCCCGTGTGCTGTCCATTTCCTGACTCTTACCTCAACCACAGGCACACCCAAATGGGAGCTTACTAAGGCTTTACTCCTCCCTGGCAACCTTCAACAAACAACATTTTTCCATCTGTGATGACCAGTAGAATATCTTACAAAAGTTATCTGCACCACAGCAGAACGCTCCACTTCTCGCACTTCCTCTTTAGCATGCTGTGTCTCAATCCCTTGGTGGACTGAGTTGTGGGACAATGCAATTTGCACATGGAGACATGTTCTCTGTGATTTTAACCACCATCCTATGATGGCAAACTAGATTAATTATAAACAGTTGCATGCACAGTGTTGTCGCATTCTTTGGGATAGCAAAATATCTAGCTGGATTTCATTCACTAGTTCTTTTAACATTTCCGCTCCCTCTTCTGTTAAGTGGGCCAATCTCTGATGGCTCTCTGGGACAAAGATACATTCCCCAATTTCCAGCCTGACAGAGATTTCGAGCTCCTCCCACTATCACCCTGTCTTCCTCCATTGGAAACGAGCAGGAGTCTTGGGCGATACACCTCTCTTCTCAGAATCAAAAATGCTACAATGCTCCCTTTACTATAAGGGAGTTATATCATGCTCTCACTTCATCCTGATCCTCCACCCCAGGGCCAGACAATGTTCACATTCAGATGTTGCAGCAACTTTCTTTTGCATGCAAGCACTTCCTGCTTCATACGTACAAGTGCATCTGGGCAGAGTGGACATTTCCAAGACGCTGGCATGAAGCCGTTGTCATACCCATATCTAAGCTTGGCTAGGACAAACACCTTCCTTCTAGCTACTGCCCCATTTCTCTCACCAGCTGTGTTTGCTGGGTGATGGAACATGTGATTCATGTCCAGCTAGTATGGTGGCCTAAGTCTTGCAATTTACTAAACACTGTACAGTGTGGATTTAGAGCACACTATTCTAATCATCTCGTCATTTTGCCCACCCATGTCACGAATGGTTTTCTGTGGGAATCCCTGACTGTGGGCTATGTTTTTTGATTTGGAGAAGACCTACGACACCTGCTGGAGGACTGGTATCCTTTGTACTTTGTACATGTGGGGCTTCTGTGGCCACATGCTCAGTTTCCTGCAGGAATTTTTAAAAGACCAAGTTTTCGAGGTACATGTAGGTTCTTCCTTGTCAGACACCTTTATCTAGGAAAACAGTGTGGTTCAGGATTCCATCCTGGGCACTGTCATCTTTGCTAGTGTCATTACCACTATAAAGGCCTGTGTCCCACTGGGCATCTCCTGCTCCATTTTCCTTGATGGTTTGGCCATCTATTGCACTTGTCAAATGGCTCTGAGCACTACGGGACTTAACATCTGAGGTCATCAGTCCCCTAGAACTTAGAACTACTTAAACCTAAAGACATCACACACATCCATGTCCGAGGCAGGATTCAAACCTGCGACCGTAGCAGTCAGGCAGTTCCAGACTGGCAGCCTACTGTACGCAGTCCACCAGCATCCTGTGTGTCATCAGTGGTACTTCCTGAGGAGCAGATCAAGCAGATCAAACTGTCCTCTTGTCCCTAGAAAACTATGGGTGATTGGTTTATGCATCTGCATGTCCATTACTTTTATGATGTCTCAAAACTATCCACCATTGTGGCAGACGTTTGACAACTGGTTCCTTTTACACTAGCCTGTATGGGTGTCTGTACGCAGAAACTGCAGAACTACTGCTGTGGTACCACTGTGACTTTCTCCTGATTTGTCTGCGATGCATGGCCACCCATCCTATGCTTCCTTTTTTGATGATTCTGTTGATCATCAGTATGGGGCATGTCCCTCTTCTCTGTTACCACCTGGAGTTCACTTTAGACTCTTGCTCTGGCAGCTTAACTTCATGCTACCTGCAACTTTCCCAATGGGTGGAAACCCTTCACCAACTTGGCTTTGTATGATGGTCCATGTTCACCTTAGCCTTCATTCACTTACTAAGGACAAAACTCCAGTCTCACTCTATTGCCTTCAGTTTCACGATCTCCGTACAGAACTTCGCGATAGTGCTTTCGTGTTTAGCGATCGCTCTGATTGACTGTATTGTTGGGTGTGCCTTCATCATTGGCACCGATGTTTTTCAGTATGGGCTTCTGGAAAACCGCTCAGTATTTACAGCAGAGCTCTTCACCCTGTATCAGGCCGCGCAGTACATCCGGAAACACAAGCTTTTCAGTTGTCACCTGCTCTGACACTCTTAGCGCCTTTCGAAGCCTTATGTGCTGTACACCATTCATCCCTTGGTGCAACAGTTCCAGGAAAGCTGACACTTGCTCCCTGTTGATGGAGCCACTGTGATGGTTACGTGGGTTCCTGGTTACATCAATCTGACAGGAGATGAGGCCACTGATGCTGTACCTCAGCCCACTAGTTCTTACATTCCCTCTGATGATATCCATGTTGCCGACCCTCTCGTCATGAGGAGATCATTTTAGCAAGGTTGAGTATTGGGCACTGTCTTTTCAGCCATTGCCATTTGCTAAGTGGTGCTCCCCCACCAGTTTGAACTCATTACACTCAACCACTGACTGTCCATCATTTCCTGACAGAACACTTTTTTTTCCCCCAACCACTTACATTCTCATTTTTGTTTGTGTTCTGAGTTATTGGCCATTTTAGTGAATGACACATTGCTTATTGACCACATTTTCTTTTTATCCATTGTAGCAATATGGCAAAGCCCATTTAATTTTTAGTTCATGACCTCCATTTCTCTATGGTGTATTTTATAGATGTTTCTCCATGTCCGTTTTTCAGCTGTCTTCTCTTCCATCAATTGGGATTCATGTGATGTCATTTTTAACTTTTTTCTGTGTTTTCACGTTCTATGATTCTGACATGGGGGCATATGTTCGCTGTTGTTTTTGTGGCCTAAAACAATACAATAGATTCTAAGGAATGCTCATTTAAGTTGTATTAAAATATAATATGCTTTCTGTTGCAGAAGCAAAGAAGATATTTCCACATGGAATCGTTTAGTGGCATCTGTGAAAGCACGGATAACTGTTGCTGAAGTTGTTGAGGGAGTTAAATCAGATGCTTTACTTACATTTGACTTTTTGGTTCTGTTAATAATTGCAGGGTAGGTTTTATTCATCTGATAGTGTTAAGAAAGCAGAACTGAAAGATGAAATCAATAAAATGGGCAAATTACTTCATAAGTTGGTATTTTATTTACATGTAAGGGTTCGTCTGTAGTGATTATACACTCCTGGAAATTGAAATAAGAACACCGTGAATTCATTGTCCCAGGAAGGGGAAACTTTATTGACACATTCCTGGGGTCAGATACATCACATGATCACACTGACAGAACCATAGGCACATAGACACAGGGAACAGAGCATGCACAATGTCGGCACTAGTACAGTGTATATCCACCTTTCGCAGCAATGCAGGCTGCTATTCTCCCATGGAGACGCTCGTAGAGATGCTTGATGTAGTCCTGTGGAACGGCTTGCCATGCCATTTCCACCTGGCGCCTCAGTTGGACCAGCGTTCATGCTGGACGTGCAGACCGCGTGAGATGACGCTTCATCCAGTCCCAAACATGCTCAATGGGGGACAGATCCGGAGATCTTGCTGGCCAGGGTAGTTGACTTACACCTTCTAGAGCACGTTGGGTGGCACGGGATACATGCGGACGTGCATTGTCCTGCTGGAACAGCAAGTTCCCTTGCCGGTCTAGGAATGGTAGAACGATGGGTTCGATGACGGTTTGGATGTACCGTGCACTATTCAATGCCCCTCGACGATCACCAGAGGTGTACGGCCGGTGTAGGAGATCGCTCCCCACACCATGATGCCGGGTGTTGGCCCTGTGTGCCTCGGTCGTATGCAGTCCTGATTGTGGCGCTCACCTGCACGGCGCCAAACACGCGTACGACCATCATTGGCACCAAGGCAGAAGCGACTCTCATCACTGAAGACGACACGTCTCCATTCGTCCCTCCATTCACGCCTGTCGCGACACCACTGGAGGCGGGCTGCACGATGTTGGGGCGTGAGCGGAAGACGGCCTAACGGTGTGCGGGACCGTAGCCCAGCTTCATGGAGACGGTTGCGAATGGTCCTAGCCAATACACCAGGAGCAACAGTGTCCCTAATTTGCTGGGAAGTGGCGGTGCAGTCCCCTACGGCACTGCGTAGGATCCTACGGTCTTGGCGTGCATCCGTGCGTCGCTGCGGTCCGGTCCCAGGTCAATGGGCACGTGCACCTTCCGCCGACCACTGGCGACAACATCGATGTACTGTGGAAACCTCACACGCCACGTGTTGAGCAATTCGGCGGTACGTCCACCCGGCCTCCCGCATGCCCACTAAACACCCTCGCTCAAAGTCCGTCAACTGCACATACGGCTCACGTCCACGCCGTCGCACCATGCTACCAGTGTTAAAGACTGCGATGGAGCTCCGTATGCCACGGCAAACTGGCTGACACTGACGGCGGCGGTGCACAAATGCTGCGCAGCTAGCGCCATTCGACGGCCAACACCGCGGTTCTTGCCGTGCATGTGATCATTGCTTGTACAGCCCTCTCACAGTGTCCGGAGCAAGTATGGTGGGTCTGATACACTGGTGTCAATGTGTTCTTTTTTCCATTTCCAGGAGTGTAGATAGTTAAAATAATATAAATAATTTAAATGTAAATATAATTAAAATATGTTCTTCTTGTCTGAACTATTTTAATTTCATGCAAGGCTGCACTCCAGATATATCTTGTCAGATAAAAAAGCTTTTTGACACTGAAATGTATTGAATTTTAATGATTTGATATTTTTAAAGAAACACTGAACTTCTTATTGCTAGTCTGCATTTTATATTTATTCTAGTTTAGCCATCGTGTTATTTTTACTGCCCAGGTAGCAAAACTCATTGTCTCATTTCATAATTAATGCAATTTGAGTTCAGCAGCACAACCACCAGCACCAGCAGCTCATAGTTTACAGACATACTGTAAACATCATTTAGTTTAGTGGTGTTCTTACATGCTTTTACATGCTTCTACATGAACATCTATATGCATACTCTGTAAACCACTTTTAAATGCATGGCAGAAGAAGCTCCTCCTTATACCAGTTCTTAAGACTTCTTTACATTCCATTCACATGTGTAACATCAAAAGAATGACTGCTTGAAAGCCTTTGTGCATACTACTGAGTGGAAGTGAACAGTAGGTCTTTATTTGTTTGTGTTTAGTTGTGTTATTTATTTTGTTGTAAAACTTTGTGTATTTTTTGATCATTTGTGTAAAGAAATTACTTTTGTAGTTTAGTTGTATTCCACTGTGAACACTAGTGTCACTTTATTTTACTTTGTGCCCTTTTTGGCCCGCCTCTTCTTTCACAATTAGTCCCTGATTGTTTAGTGAATTTGTCATTTTATGTAGTTGTTACATAGTAGAAAATGGCTAGGAACTATGTTGATATTGTGCAGAAACAAGGATAATTGTCTGCTGTCTAGAAACTGCTAGAAACTGTGTTGGCCACTGTTGACATGTTTCAGGGTGCTGCCCTAAGATTTAGCAATGATGGAGCACCAGTGGTGAAATCCACAACACCTCTGGCGCTGCTGGAATACCCTTGTAATGCCAGTTCCACTGTTCCTTACAATGTGTGTCATCTGAATAGTTTGCCCTCATTTAAGGGCTGGTGACAGACCCTGATGAGCTTGCATATTTCTGATGGAAGGCAAAAGTGGGAACAAGTTGCACAGCTTCCTCTGTACATCTTATCAAAAGGTACAGGATGCTGCCCATTGTTGGTAATATATGTGAGCCAGCATGGATGCCTTGCCTGATTGGCTATCAGAGGCTTATTTTCCTGCCAAGTCTAGGTAGTTAGAGAGGAGAGGTACATTGATCATTGGGAGCTCCAATGTTACACAGGTAATGGAACTCCACAGTAAAATAGCATGTCAGTTGGGAAATAATGCCAGTGAGTACTTGGTATTTGTGTCAGGTCATCTCATCAGAGATGTGGAGCAGCCTCTCGTGGTGGCTATTGGAATTCAGTGGTACCTCTGGCTGTAGACAATTACTCATGTTGGCATGAACAAAATTTGCTGCCTGGGTTCTAAGGCTATTCTTAATTTCTTTGTAAGTTAGCTGTGTTGGTGTGGGTAACTAGCATTGCATGTGGAGTATAAGCATTGTTCACCTTTTGCAGTATCCTACACAAAGTTGATTACCACTTTCTAGTCTGGAGTCCATACCAGAGACTCAAATGGTTCTGCAGCGATCTTGGACACTAATTTCTCAACCTCTACTATTGAATGGAGAATTTTAGGGGCCCCATTAATAGCTGACATGGATAACACAGTGGTGTGCAGAAAAGGGTTATTTAGATTAGAGGAACCCTTGTTTAGGGTTCCTCTAATATAAATAAAACTTATGTGCACAATGGTAAAATTCGTGCCTGAAATCAAAGACAGATCAACCGTACTATTCTCAGGAGATTTTTTTTTGGCCCTACAGATAAAAAAGGTAATGTAAATGTATTATCAGTAACTGCAGGAGCAACCATGGTAAGGTCTGAGAATTAGTTACACTTACTAAAAGTAATAAACCACATATGGAATTAGGAACAGAAAGTTGGCTAGAACCAGAAATGAACAATGGTGAAATCCTTACTTTGGACTGGAATATAAATTGTGAGCTTATTTATTGCCTTAAGTAAGTTTCTGGTATCTGTGGAAGTACTACAGATGCCGAATGTGGCATAGTTTCGATAAGAGTAAGCATCAAAACTGGTCAAAATGGTAATCGGATGCTTTTATAAACAACCTGAGTCAGGAGCTGTAAAGCCAGAGCACTTACTCAACTTGAAGAATATTGCGAGTAAGTTTTCTGACTATGCTATTGTAACTGATGGAGATGTCCATTCATCATCTATAGAAAGGGTGAAGCAGGTAGTTACAGAACTGATGTGTGAGAGCAATGTCTGGGATCTTCTGATAACTAATAAACTTAAACTTTTTAAGTAACTTTTTACTGATGAGAGTATTGGTGATCATAAGAATGATACCATCAAGTATTATAAGGAATGATAAAAAAAGGTAGGAAAATATTTTTGGTCATCAAGAATGAGAGGATACAAATTGCATTGTATCTCCAGAGTCGATATCAAATATTCAGCACTGAGGGCAAAGGTTTGGAGCACAAATGGGTAAAACCAAAAACATCACACAAATGTTTTAAACATATGTGCCAAGAAAGGTTGAGAGGGGTGGGACAGAGCCACCATGGTTGAGCAGTCATGTTAGAAAGTTGTTACAGAAGCTTAGAGAGCTTCATCTACAATTTAATCAAAGTACAAGACTGGTAGATAAATAGAACTGACTGAAGCAAAAATGAGTGTGAGAGGAGAGACATGAGTAGCACTCAATGAATTCCACAGTAAAATTTTTCCAAACAATTTGACTGAACATCCTAAGTAGTTTTGGTCTTAATTAAAGCCAGTAGGAGGATTGAAATCGTCTATTAAGTCATTCAGTAATCACACTGGCACCAAAACAGGTGATGAAAGATGGCAGGTCTAAATACTGAATTTGGTCATCCAAAATTGTTTCACTGCAGGTCATAATATGTCTATCTTTTCAATCATCAAATGAATGCTAAATGGTAGATGTTGAGACAAGTGATACTAGAATAGAAAATCAACAAAAACTGCAGACAGTGGAACGGCAACTGGGCCAGATGAAATGCTTGTAAAGTTCTGCACAGATTGTCCATAATAACATACCCACATTTTAGCAGTAGTTTATTGTAGGACACTGGAGCAATACAGGGTATCTAGCTATTGCGAAACGTGCAGGTCATTCCATTTCCAAGAAAGATTGTTTCACAGATCCATGTAGTTGTATGTCAATATCACTGTTGTAAGTCGTTTGACAAATTCAAAGGTAATTTTGGGAGTACACCAAGGGAGTGTTATGGAACTGCTATTATTTATAGTTCATATTAATGATCTAGTGAATAACTTTGGAGGTTTTATGAGGCTGTTTGTGGAGGAAAGTTGCAATGACAGAAGACTTTAATGAAATTGTGGAAGATAGGCAGAGGATAGACTGTTGGAGCAGGGATTGACAGTTAACTCTGAATGTAAATAAATGTAATGTGTTGCACATAAATAGGCAGAGAAAGTCACTAATGTTGGATTACACTATTAGTGATGAATCCCTGGAAACAATAATTACCATGAAATAATTATGAGTAACCAACTTGAGTGACCTAAAGTGGAATGACCACTTAAAATGGAGTAGGAAGAACAGATGTCAGATCAAGAATCGTTGAGACTTTTAAGGAAATGTAATTTATCCACAAAATGAGTGACTTCCAAAATACTCATATGACAGAGCCTGGAGAAATATTCATCAGTCTGGAACCTTACCATGTTGGATTAATAGAATAAACAGAGAAGTTCCAACAGTGATGCACTTTGTCATTGAATCATTTACTCAGCAGAGGACTGTTAAGAAGATGCTCAACAAACTCCATTGGCAGATACTATAAAAAGCATTGTGCAACATGAAGAGGATTATTGTTGAAATTCTGATTGTGTGTGCTACAAGAAGAGTCACAGTTTATTATTTCCTCCAACGTATGTCACACCAAATGATCTCAAGAGGAAAATTCGATAAATTAGAGCTCATATGGAGCTGTCCTTTCCATATCCATTTTGATGTACTAAGAAAAAATCTTGCTACCCTCCAGTTTGTCTTAGCAGTCCTTATGTACATAATGTTTCATAAGCTCCATTGCTTTTAAGCAGTGCTTCAAACTCTGAGTCTTTGTTGTGAATGCTTCAGCAGTCATCAGTAAGATTTTAACTGTCTCTTCTGTGGGAGATGTTTCGCTGGATCATACATTAAGAAGCAGGAGGAGGAGGTTACTTAGACCGCACATGGGATTGGGAGGGGGGGGGGGGGGGGGCAGGGGGGGAAATCCAATAAACATAGTTGCTGGTCATCAGTCCTATATTATGTTGTCTCTCTCTCTCTCTCTCTCTCTCTCTCTCTCTCTCTCTCTCTCTCTCTCTCTCTCTCTCTCACACACACACACACACACACACACACACACACACACACACACACACACACACACACACAGAGCTGTTGGCACTATGAGGTAATCTATGGTGAAATGATTATTTTCAGACTGATAATATTATTTCTTATAGAGATGCTGTATGTAATAAATATGAGTTGTTTTCTTTTAAGTAGGATTCCATTCTTCTAAATGTTCTTGTATATTAAGCTCATGTATTTTATGATGTATATATTTGAGAATAATTCTCAGAACAGAATTTTTTTATAGATTGATTGCAGCTCTTGGTCTAATAGAAAATAGCACTGGGATTCTGGTAGCCAGTATGCTAATATCACCATTAATGGTAAGTACTGTAATCTACAGTAATGGTAAGTATTGTAATCTACAGTATTTTTCATAAAATATTGCAGTTAAATTTGTGTAATAAGAAAAAGTTCTGCTTTCAGACTGCATATATGGCCTGCTTTAAAACATTGCTCTAGTATGCAATATTGTAATTGGGTTGTGCAACGGAAATGATGTATTGTAAATGAAACTTGGTCTCTCCTGCATTTTCCTCTTCTAGACACTGTTCTAGTTCTTACTCTTTCTGTATTTAAATTAGGAACTTTTTCTCATTCTTCTTTAATAATAACTGACATTATCTGTGATGGCTGCAGAAACATCTTCTAAATCATATAAACTAAAAAAACAGCATTTATTTGCATCATTATTGGTCTCTTCATGATATTACTGGATTTACAGGTTGCAAATATTAGCTTTGCACTTTTGATACATCTACATCTAAATCTACATGGCTACTCTGCAATTCACATTTAAGTGCTTGGCAGAGGGTTCATCGAACCACAATCATACTATCTCTCTACTATTCCACTCCCGAACAGCGAGCGGGAAAAACTAACACCTAAACCTTTCTGTTCGAGCTCTGATTTCTCTTATTTTATTTTGATGATCATTCCTACCTATGTAGGTTGGGCTCAACAAAATATTTTCGCATTCGGAAGAGAAAGTTGGTGACTGAAATTTCGTGAAAAGGTCTTGCCGCGACGAAAAACGTCTATGCTTTAATGACTTCCATCCCAACTCGTGTATCATATCTGCCACACTCTCTCCCCTATAACGTGATAATACAAAATGAGCTGCCCTTTTTTGCACCCTTTCGATGTCCTCCGTCAATCCCACCTGGTAAGGATCCCACACTGCGCAGCAATATTCTAACAGAGGATGAACGAGTGTAGTGTAAGCTGTCTCTTTAGTGGACTTGTTGCATCTTCTAAGTGTCCTGCCAATGAAACACAACCTTTGGCTCGCCTTCCCGACAATATTATCTATGTGGTCCTTCCAACTGAAGTTGTTCGTAATTTTAACACCCAGGTACTTAGTTGAATTGACAGCCTTGAGAATTGTACTATTTATCGAGTAATCGAATTCCAACGGATTTCTTTTGGAACTCATGTGGATCATCTCACACTTTTCGTTATTTAGCGTCAACTGCCACCTGACACACCATACAGTAATCTTTTCTAAATCGCTTTGCAACTGATACTGGTCTTCGGATGACCTTACTAGACGGACGGTAAATTACAGCATCATCTGCGAACAGTCTGAGAGAACTGCTCAGATTGTCACCCAGGTCATTTATATAGATCAGGAACAGTAGAGGTCTCAGGACGCTTCCCTGGGGAACACCTGATATCACTTCAGTTTTACTCGATGAGTTGCCGTCTATTACTACGAACTGCGACCTTCCTGACAGGAAATCACGAATCTCGTCGCACAACTGAGACGATACCCCATAGCTCCGCAGCTTGATTAGAAGTCGCTTATGAGGAACGGTGTCAAAAGCTTTCCGGAAATCTAGGAATACGGAATCAACTTGAGATCCCCTGTCGATAGCGGCCATTACTTCGTGCGAATAAAGAGCTAGCTGCGTTGCACAAGAGCGATGTTTTCTGAAGCCATGCTGATTACGTGTCAATAGATCGTTCCCTTCGAGGTGATTCATAATGTTTGAATACAGTATATGCTCCAAAACCCAACTGCAAACAGACGTCCATGATATAGGTCTGTAGTTAAATGGATTACTCCTACTACCCTTCTTGAACACTGGTGCGACCTGTGCAATTTTCCAATCTGTAGGTAAACAAGATTCAGATGCTCTTGTATGACAGACAGTGAATAATGTCTTCTCTTTGCCCTTTTGGTACTGAAAAACTGCCATTACCATTTGAATCCTGCCAGATGTGCTTTTTGGGGTGATTCTGATTTAGCCATATTTCTTTAAGACAAGTAAGAGGGCTATGATGGTTTTATTTTCTGATGCGGATTTTTCTCAAAAAATTTCCTCAAGATGTTTCAATATTTGATGTCTCCATAAGAATCTGTTGTCCATCATTGCATTTTCTGTACCTGAATACCAAAGATTTGGGAATTCATTCACTCTGATGGTGGTCACCCATGAAAGCAGTTTTGTAGTGTTACACATCTGCCCCAATTCTCCTTATAGGATAATCTCCATGATCATAAAATAAGAATACAGTATGATAAAAAATGTCTTTCTGGAAGTATTCCAGGGGTTGAAAAGTTATTTCTTGACCACGTTTTTCCATTGACTATACTTCCAAAAATACTATCTGTATCATTAATTGAATCAACTGTGGGTTCTTGGGGAAACATTGTAAATTATGTCAGAAGTGTACTTTAAAATGGGCTTAAAACCTGAATCCTAGTTGTACACTAATATTAATAATAAATTGTGGAACAAGGCTAGAAGCAGTGTTTTAGTTAATACTATCTGTATGTTTTGTAATGAATCACCACATGCCTTTCCTGTTGCAATATGTGGTGACAATAAGATTTTCTCTATCCTGGCTTTGTCTTTAAGGTTTGAAATGAATTCATATACCACCTACTTTGATTCTGTGTGTCTTGAAACACAGTGGAAAAACTAGGATGGAATAATGACAATATTATGAAAAGCTACTCACTGCAACAGTGGAGACATACGGCCAATATACATATTGCACACAAAATTCAAGCTTTCGCAACCAATGGTTGCTTCATCAGGAAAGACAGGTATACACTCACGGGTGAGCGCGCGCACACGTGCACGCCCCCCCCCCCCCCCCCCCCCCCCCCCACACACACACACACAGCTGCTTGTGTCTGTGCATCTTTGTTTTTAGATATATTTTTTCTACAACTGCGCTGCACAGGATGGGAGAAGCAATCTGGGTGGGGGTGAGGAGGAGTCTGGGGCACAGAAGAGGGGAATAGTAGAGTAGGAGTGGGGGGACAATAAAGCACTTTTTGTGGGAGCATACGTGGACGTGGTGGGGACAGGGTAGGGCCGCTAGGTGCAATAGGAGATTATTTGGGAGGGAGGGAGGGGATGTCAAGGTGGGGGAAGAGAACAGAAAAGGAGACAAATAAAAAGATTGCACGTCCGTTAGTGGAAAACAAGGTTTTGTAGTGAGGAGTGGGAGCAGCGAAAGGGATAGGTGGGTGAAGGACCATGACTTCACAAAGGTTGTGTCCAGAGGGTTTATGGGAACATAAAGAGATATTACAGGGAGAGCTCCCACTAGAGCACTTCAGAAAATCTGGAAGGATCCAAATGGCACAGGCTGTGAAGCAGTCAGTGAAGTGAATAACATTGTGTTGGGTAGTGTTGCTCAACAATTCGGTGGTCCAGCCATTTCTTGGCCACAGTGTGTCAGTGGCCATTCATGTGGACAGACAGCTTGTTGGTTGTCATGCCCACCTAGAATGCAGCACACTGGTTGCAGCTTAGCTTGTAGACCATATGACTGCTTTCACAGGTAGTCCTGCCTTTGATGGGAGATATGATGCTTGTGACTGTACTGGAGCAGATTGCGGTGGGGGTAGAGGGTGGGAGTGTCAAGCAAGGGTGCTGGAGAGGACAGGTCTTGTATCTAGGTCTATTAAAAGGACATGAGCCATGAGGCAAGAGGTTGTGAGCATGGATGGATTGTGTAGGTTTGGTAGCCAGCAGAATACGACTATGGTAGGGGTGGGAAGGTAAAAGGGTAAGATATTCTTTATTTCAGGGCATGATGAATGGAGAATGTGATTCACTTGCTACAGTCCTGGTTGGTACTGAGTCACAAGGGGACTACTGCTCTGCAGTGTGGGTCTCTGAGAGGTGGTGGGTGACTGGAGAGATAAGTCATGGGAAATCAGTTTCTGTACAAGTTCAGGAGGGTAATTATGGTCTGTGAAGGCCTCAGTAAGACCATCAATATATCTGGAGAGGGACTACTCATCACTGCAGATCTGGTGGCCACAGGGGAGCCAGTCTGTATGGAAGGGACTTCTTGGTATGGAATTGGTCGTTGCTGTTTAAGTGTAGGTACTTCTGGTGATTGATTGATTGATAGGTTCGATATAGATGGAGGTACTGATGTAGCCATCTTTGGGTTGGAGGTCAACATAGAGGAAGGGGGCTTGTTTGGTTGAGGAGGACCAGGTGAAGTGAATGGGACGAAGGTGTTTCAGGTTCTGGAGTAATGTTGATATGATGTCCTCATCCACGGTCCACAAACAGGTCACCAATGATTCTAAATCAGGTGAGGGGTTTGTGATTCTGGGTGGTTAGGAAGGATTCCTGCAGGTAATCCATGAATAGGTTGGCATATGATGGTGGTATGCGAGTGCCCATTGCTATGCAACAGATTTGCTCCTAAGTGAAGTCTTCAATGATGAAATAATTGTGGCTGAAGATATAGTTGGCCATGATGATCAGAAAGGTGGCTGTAGGTTTGGAATCCAGAGACATTAGGGATGTCAGTGTAAAGGGAAGCATCATCAACAGTGACGAGCAGGGCACCATGTGTAAAGGAACAGGAACTGTGGGGAGTCAGTGGGAAATGCTTGGTGTCTTATATATAGGAGAGTAGGTTGCAGGTAACTGACTTAGTGTTGGTCCAAGGGAGCTGATGGGTGGATGTTCATGGGTTTCAGCAAACACGTGGAGAGAGAGAGAGAGAGAGAGAGAGAGAGAGAGAGAGAGAGAGAGAGAGAGAGAGAGAGAGAGAGAGAGAGAGAGAGATTTTGCCTGATTCAGACATTTAGACAAAGGCCTTTTGGCCGTAAGCCCACAGCCCACTTGTTCAGCACTCTTTTTGTTATGCCTGACTGCGACGTGATATCTCCAGTATATGGTGAGTAGCAATCTATCTATTTTATAATACTGTCATGCAACACAATTATCTTAATTTGTAATCAAAAACAGCGATACTCCATGATGAGAAACACTGCTTTTTGTACAAGCAGAAACACTTTCACACAGAAAACACATGACCAAATGCTAGGTAGCAGCAAAGTTGCTGCTGCATGAAGAAGTGTAGTGTTAAATCATAAATTATGTTCATGATAGGTTTCAGTTTAATATTGTTGCTTCTTATGATTCTGCCTGGAAAGCAGTTGTGGAAATGAAACCATGACAACAGTCCGCACTTCAACAAAGTCCAAGCCAGATTAGGCCCAAGACTTCTCATTGGCTTTCACAAATGGAGGGAGGATGAGAGGTGAAAGAACTGACCTACCCCTATAAGCTGCCACTTTTGCTGCTCCCCAATACAATAAAAGTTTGTTTCAATGTGAACCAAAATCTGGTTATTAATAAATGTGACATAACACATACATCCCTTGCCTCAAATACTTGGAATTAAAATTTCTTTCATCATTAGATTTGTCTCTGGAATTATTAGTGCTGCAACAGCTTGCTTTTAACAGTTTTAATAGGGTTTTAGGCATGTATAATACTTTTGATTCAAAAGTGATGCAAAAGCAGATTTTACATCTTCTCGGGTTAGGAGAGTATATTGAAACATTTGAACTGACAAATACCAGTACGTTAAAAAAGTTAATCGTGCTGCAAATCCCAGATTGCATATGAGTGTATGAGATTTGAGGAGATTCTTTAGTCTCCACTCATGAATGCAATAGGTGGAACTTTAAATGTATGGTAAATATGATATATGTTAGCAATTTGTAGAGTATGCCTACACAACAGAATTAACAAGTTCATTCTGTTTTTCAGTGACTATTAAGTTGACATTTAGTAAGTTTTGTATTCTGCTCTGGTTAGTAACACACAATTACCACAAAATGACCAAAATTGTAGTTTCAAACCGTGACTCATGAAAGTGCACAAAATTAAGTAGGTATAAAATTGACATACATATGTGTAGCATCTTGTCTTGTTCCAGTAGTTTTAATGCAGTTAATTTGATACAATAAAAATCTGAACTTATATTGAGAAATAGAACTACACACATCACACAATAGCAATGTTCATTTAAAAATAACATTTTATTTTGTTACTACCAGCTCCTTCTCAAAACATTGATTTTTGGTAATTTGTTTAGTTCTCAACTCCAGCATTCATCCTTCTATCCCAGTAACAGAAATTATTTTTGAGGGCTGATGAGACTTTGTACCGAATAGTGAAACGTCATGCCTAAAATGTGCATTATATAGAAAAGGAAAATAGCAAGAAATCTGTTTCAGAGAACAGAAAACAACCACAGTGGAGCAAAAAACATTGTCAAATTGGCATACATTAATCCTTTACATTCATTTTAATGTTATGTGTTGGATCGAGTTTGAATGTAAGTCAGAAATTAACCATATCACTGTTGGTTGTTCTTAGGGCCCTATAATGGCTGGTACTGTTGGAACAATGATCAAAGACAAAGAACTGATGAAGATGGGTATATTAAATGAAATATTTGGTCTATTAATTTGCTTATTAGAAGGCTTTATTTGTGGAATAGTGGTTGGATTAGTAGCAGAACACTTTGCTCTTAACAGATGGCCAACAGTGGAAATGGTAACAAGGTAAGTAGCTTTCATCATAGAAAAATAAATAAAAATGTAAGTACAATCTGTATAGTGGATAAATAAAGCTTTGATTTGGGTTTCACATTTAGTCACACTTTTTATTAATACAGAATATTTTGGTTGACGTCAAGTTACTTGTAATAGTAACACTTGGAAAAATTGATTAATCATTACCCAGCATCAACCACATAAATTTCATAATGTTTGTATTTCATGTAATGCAATTACATACATTGTTTGAGGGTGTGAAACAGAGGATTTGTGATAGTCTTCTAAAAAGTGTGAAATTTACTGTAAATCAGACTGCCTAAGAAAGTACTTAATTGGAAGGTGACTGCTATCTCTCTCCCATACTATGTGGCAAAACCTAGACAGATTCGGAATAAATATGGAGAAACTGGACCTTTTAGTGTATAGCCGGCTGGAGTGGCTGAGGCGCTACACTCTGGATCCACACAACTGCTATGGTTGCAGGTTTGAATCCTGCCTCAGGCATGGATGTGTGTGATGTCCTTAGGTTAGTTATGTTAAAGTAGTTCTAAGTTCAAGGGGACTGATGACCTCAGGAGTTAAGTCCCATAGCGCTCAGAGCCTTTTTTAGTGTATAAAGCATGGCTATGCATATCTAAAGACACCTATTTTAAACACACCAAAGACAATGCTCTAAGGGATTGCAGCCTTCACCAAAAGGATAAGGTGGGGCAGAAATGTAGTATGATATTTTTTGTACCTAACAAGTTTCATTACACTCTTTTTACCTCATGCAGAACATATTCCAGCATTTGCTATACAAATGCTAACTTCGGGGATGATAGGGATGGGAAGGGCAGATGCTTACTGTGTCCATTATACTTAGTAAGAGACATGCCTCTTAGATTATGCCTAAATGCAAGCACTTCTGGGTTCTCAGCTTTCATTGGCTGGGTTATGGTTTTAGCAAAACTAGTATGAGCAAAACTAGGTGTCATGAGTGGGATCCACGAGCACTGCCAGTCCTCTTCAGTTGTAAGCTCAAGGACTGTTTCAGCAACACACCACACATGTGGCAGTAGAACATTGTATGCCACAGAAGTGGGAGATCTTATAGTTCAACTACCCAAATTGTGACAATGGTACAAAGCTTTGGAGGAGGAGAATGAGGAAGAAGCAACCTCTGGGGAACCTGCTGTAACTCAGTTGTGCAGAGCTTACCCAGGCTTATGGGACTCAGTCTTTGGGTAGCAGTGATTCCCTAGCTTCTTTTGGGTTGCAGATGACTAACAGTAAACACAACACCACCAGAATCCCCGTGGAAGGGGTCAGCCACTGAATGGTTTTCACAGCAACTAGTGACAGAAAATACCAGTGATTCTTAGCCTCTCCTCAGTAGCACCATCTCAATCTCCACTAAGACAAGGTACTGTCCCTAATAGACTAAAATTTGCAGTTGTTAACCCACCCTTCAAAAAGGGTGCTAAAGCACACATTTCTAACTACCGCCCAATTTCATTGTTAACAAGTCTTTCAAAAATCCTTGAGAAACTTATGTACAATAGAATCATGGCTCACATTAATAAATATAACATCCTTAATAAAAATCAGTTTTGATTCCAAAAGGGTGTTTCAACTGAACAAGTCATTTTCTCATTTGTCAAACAAGAAAATGTCACCAGTTGGAATCTTTTGTGATCTGTCAAAAGCATTTGACTGTGTAGATCACAAGATTCTACTAAGAAAGACTGAGCATTATGACTTAAAAAATAAAGTAGGGAAGTGGCTTGAGTCATATCTAGATGACAGAAATCAGAAGGTAGTATTAAACAATTGTGCAGAGGTGCCTGCCAGCCCTGATTGGGGTACATTAAAATGTGGAGTGCCACAAGGCTCAGCCCCTTACTTTTCTTAACCTTTGTAAATGACTAACCATTATGATTTACAAGGTACCCAACTGCAGTCTAGAGAACACTGTGACCAGTATATTCCAAGAAGATCTAGTTTGGTTCACTGCAAATGGTCTGTCCCTCAATGTTAATAAGACTCATTTTTCAGTTTCAAACAGTAAACAAAAAAATAGGAAAATGTTGAAATAAAATGTGGAGACAAGGAAATAGTGAAAGTAGTATCTTCCAAATTTCTTGCTTTACATATTGATAATGAACTAAACTGATCTGTCCACGTCACTGACCTATGTGAAAGACTGAATTCAACAGCATTTGCCATTTGCTCAATTGCATCTGTCTGTGACATGGAAATGATCAAAAATGCATATGTTGGTTATTTCAATTCACTTATGACATATGGCATCATATTCTGGGGAAATCAACTATAAGCAAATAAAGTCTTTGTTGCACAGGAGACAGTTATCAGGATTATCAGTAGAGTGCATCCTAGATCATCTTGTAGAAATTTATTCAAACAGCTGGGGATCCTCACCATGACTTGTCAATACATCTTGTCACTAATGTGCTTCGTGAACAAAAATTATGCAATTTACAAAATGAATAGTGTGTACCATGATCACAATACAAGAAAAAACATGATCTTCAGAAAGATTTTGAGAATCTGAGCATGGTACAGAAAGGAGTTAATTATTCAAGTAAAAAAGTGTTCAATAAGTTTCCTCTCCATAGCAAATCAGTCATTGGGTGTCTTACTTAATTCAAAACAGAGCTAAAACTTTATCTGTTGGATAATTCTTTCTATCCTTTACAGCAATTCTTTGATAATCTGTAATACTACTTGAATTTGTGTTTAATTTCATACTATTCTAATAGAGCTGATTATTTAGACTAACATGTCACTTTTTTAGATGAATTACTTTAAATTTATGCAATCATCTATGTCATTACTGTACTATTATCTGTGCTGTTATCTGAATTTTTGTGTGTAATTATTTGACATGTGGATGTCCTTTTTCATGTATCTGCTTATGTATGTTAAATTGGTTGCCTCATGCTCATCTACATGTGGCTATTACTGTAATAACCTGACACCTACATCCTAGTGATACATTCACATCAAGGGTCCATGGAACTCGAAAATAAATAAATAAATAAATTAATTAAATAATTAATGTGGGATGGCATTTATCACTGATGTAAATGACACCATATTTATGATCATATTAATATGTACATTGTTCCTTGCAAAGCTCATAATCATAGTGACCAACTTTTATGCAACAATCATTAATGCAAGCCTACATCCCACCTCTTGCAATACTGTGCCAAAGTTTTCAATATTTCCACAAAATAAACAGTTAACGTTTATCTAAAAATGACACAGTTAACATTTAGTACACTCCTTCAGAAATTTGTTAAATATAGTTATACTTTGGTGAATCATTTAAGTCAGTCTTCAATTAACATCACTATGTCCAACAATCGTGTTTTTATGACAATAACCTTATATACTTTCACACATTTCAGAAAGAATATTAGTTAATCTAGATTGGTTTTAAGTAACTAAACCTTGAAGTTAATTAGTCTCATGGTTTCAGTTGTGTTGTATTCTCATGTACATAACATATAAGATTGTGGTGCGAGTCAAACAACAAGAGCGCACTTGACAAAAATGTTAACCGTTCACTTTAAAACCATTGACTGGCTGTATCTGACTACTTACAGACTGAGTTAAGCATTAACTGTTACTTTTAATTGGTATATGGATAGGTTGAAATTTACTGTTTTTGATGACTCACAACAATTAACAGGATTTTGGGTTATAGAAAATGTTGCTGGTTACAAATTATAAAATTACTTCGACATTATTTGATTGCAGTGTGATTTCCCTCATTTATGTGAATAGACACCATATTGCATATCAAAGTTAATTAAATGAAATTATTAATTAGTGAATTAATCATTTATTACTGTTTGTTATTTTGTATGGAAAATTAAGGTAACAAAAGTAGGTAGTCAATGTCCAGAATTTAACAGTGGTTTTTGACTACTTTGTGATAGAAATTGGCAATAGCCAAAAACTTCTATGTTAATTATTGCATAGGATAATCAGATTCAGATAATATAAAATACTTTCCAGCAAAGTTGGAATGCTTAGCTTTCAAATGCTGTAGGTCACCTTCTCAAATACTTTGATTGTAATTAGCTCATGAGCTTTTGTATGTGATGAACTGTAATGCTAACTTCTATCAATTGTAGCTTTCAATTAACAGTGCCATAAACAAAATTAATTAAACAAATAGGGCCAGAACACTTAAAATAAGAATGTGAATAATAAATTAAATCTAAACATGTTTTTTGAGAATTTTAAGTGAGTGCCATATATCACCTAGTAAATGTATTGGAAATAAGATTAAATTAAGCAAAAAGTTTCGGTTGTTTTTGGGAGAGCATTAACATAAAATGGAAAGAAACTGTCTGCTCCATCACAAACTTGGCAAAGAGAACTAGGTAAATAGCCACTCTGAACCAAATATTCCAAAGAGGAGTAATAGTAACAGAACAAGTCACTAGAAAATGTGTGTTCATTGTCATGAAGACAGAAGAGGGAATTTCTAGAGGTAATAGGTCACAGAGAGCATGGCAGCTTGTTTTCTTGTTTTTATCCAGCATACTCACACACCATTTCAATAATGCATTACTGGTTTTGGCCATTACAAGGCATCTTTGGATCATAAGACAGATACAGCAGTTCATTCCAACCACTCCAGTTGGCAATGTGGTTTCTCAGTGTTTGGAGTGACCTACTGCATCTATCTTGTGATATACAGGGGGTCAGTAATGGCCAAAATCAGTAATTAGTGATTGAACTGTATTTGGTTGTGACAGAAAAAACATGTTCTCAAAACAAACATGTAAACAATCACTGATATCTCCACTATGACTGAACTGTCATTCATCCAAAAAGAGATAACATATTTTTTTAATGCACACCACTATGTCAAAGTAAAAGTGTCATATCAAATTGTAGCATTAAAGATACGACCCTAGAGACCTTTTAGAAAAGTGACAAAATGAAGTGTAACAGATTAGACAAACTGACATGTGTGAATGGTTGATCATAAAAATGTCTACCATTATCCCTTTAAGTTGCTTATGTTATCTGAATACATAAATGCTGGATTGTTAAATTCCAGTTGGTCCATGTGTTCCAAACCAGATGTGCTGCTTTCAATATCAAGGTCATGGGCACACAGTTCTGACATGCAAGGGGAAGCCAAATTGTGGCAAATTTGGTTCGGACACAAAGTATCCAGAGTCACTGTGCACTTTACCACCATATTGTGTTAATTACTCAGGTAAATATCTGGCATGACCTGGGAATGCACTACACTATTTACTAAAGCTGCAAACAGATCTGTGCGCCTTGTGCCTATTCACCTTCCACCTGTATTTGTCTCACTTGTAAGCAGAAGCAACCATGTATGCACATGCCTCTTTCTTAACACGTGCAAACAAATGATTTCATTCACACCTAGATAGAAACATGCATGCTACTCCAGTGATCATGCAACATCTGCAGGTTATTAGAGCCAGTCAGGTGCACTGACAACGTGCGAGAGCAAGGCTGTGCATGACATTCTCTGAAGGCAGGCTGAGGACCACCTAACACTGCTTACAAGGCTGACTGCGAGGAACAAAACACAGGATAGATTTTTAACATTTCAATGAGCAAAGATCAAGAATATGCAAGAATGTATTCTGTTTCTCATTTAAAGTGTGTAATTGTAAAATGACTTATATATAAATGAAAACTTCATTAAGGAAAAAAGTAACTCTAATCAAATAAGAGTGTAATCCCAAAAGTAAGGTCTCCAATTTTTCTGTAAGTACATAGACCTGTGTATTTCTACAGTGGTTTACATCAGTTTACAGCTGGAACATTTAGCAATTTTTAGACATAATCACCATTTCTGTCGATGCATTTTTGTAGACGTTGAGGCAGTTTTTGTATGCCCATGTCATACCAGCTCGCCGCCATGCTGTTCAGAAAGTTATGAACTGGTGTGATTGTTGCTTGGTCTCAGGTGTAAAGTGGTATGCCCAGGTTTCATCACCTGTGACAATTGAGTCCAGAAAGTTGTCCTGTTTGGCTGCAAGGCAGTGAAGAAATGTGCGGGAAGTATCACCTCGTTGCCGCATGTGGTCCTGTTAGTCAATATGCATGGCACTCATCTTGCGCACACCTTCTGGTAGTTCAATGTTTCCATTAAAGTTCTGTGAGTGGTGCTTTGAGAAACCTCAGGAACCAAAGTGCAGAGATCATCCAGGTTGATCCGACGAGCTTCACACATGCTTTGCTCAACCTCAGAAATTGATTGTCTCCCGCTCCTATGTTCGTCATGAATTTTGGTCTGACCAGCTGCAAACTCTCTATACCACTTACGAAGATTTTTGACATCCATGCACAACTCACCATAAACTTCCGTCAATTGGCGATGAATTCAAATTGGTGCACTGCCCTTTGCATTCAAAAACCGAATAATTGTGCGCAATTCGCACTTGGCAGTAACATCCAACAGGAGCTCCATTCTCAACAGCTTCCAAGCCAAGACTGAGCATCTCAGGGCGGCACGTGCATGTTTTCACACAGAGCATGACGTACTCTTCGTAACAGTGTGACCAACTGCCACACAGAGTTCTGTATGTATAAATAAGTAGGAGACCTTACTTTTGGGATTACCCTCATACTTCCTTCAGGTTATGAATGAATATTTTTGCTTCACTTTGAGAGTCAGAAATGTCGGAACATTTTGTTGTTGCTATGATGAATTTGATTCACTGGCTAAACTGAATGGATTGGGAACTGAAATTTATGAAGCTTAGAGGGAGGCAGTTTCTTGGCTCAATGACTAAGACACATTTTTATAAAACCTTAGTTTGCATGAGACCTCTCAATGGCTGCATAGTGTGTGGATAAGCTTATCCTTCAGATTTGAAGGTACATTGTGCAGTCCATCATGCTGCTACTACTCACAGAGGCTACCGAACAACTCCCATACCCAGCTTCTGTGCAGAGGGTGGTGAGCTACCTTCTAGAATCTGGCAAGATCTCCTCACATGCAAAATGCATACAAAGTGAAGCCCAGACATGGGCACTAGCGCTAAGAAATCTGTATGATCGCTATTTAACAACTGCCTGATATCAAAGACAATTTCCACCTGAACAAAGAAATATTGAGAGCAACTGGTTTTCAACTGTATCTGGGTTGAGGGTGAGTTCCCGTCGCAATGGCGGGAAAACATCGTAATCCCCATGTTGAAACCTGGCTAGAGCCCACTGGAGGTGGACACCTACCACCCCATTAGCCTCACCAAAGTTCTTTGAAAGTTGCTTGAACGTATGGTGAACTGGAGGTTGAGTTGGCTACTTAAGTCTCGGGGCCTTCTGGCTCCGTCTACGGGTAGGTTCCATAAGGACCACTCTGCAGCTGATAATCTGGTGAGCCTGGAATGCCCACCATCAGCATCTGGATGCCATTTTTTTGACATGTAGATGGCATACAATACAACAATACAACATGGAGACATCACATCCTCTCTATGCTTCATGGTTGGAGTCTACGGGGTCCACTCAAGATTTTCATACAAAATTTTCTGGCTCTTCATTTCTTCCGCGTGCAAGTTGTGGCCCCCCCATAGTTCCTCGAAAGTTCAGGAGAATGGGGTACCCCAAGGATCTGTCTAAAGGGTCTGCCTCTTTTTAATTACAATTAATGGGCTCACTGCGGTAGTGGGAGGGTCTGTCTCAGCTTCCTTGTATGCTGACGACTTCTTACTTTTGCTTCTACATTAGCTTCACTGGCTTTGCAGCTGCTGAATGGCAGCTGCAGGGCACTATCCACAAGGCACAGTCTTGGGCTGTAGTGCATGGCTACCAGTTTTTGGCTTCCAAGACCTGCATTGTGTATTTTTGTCGGCGACGCACTGTTCACCCTGCGTCATGCCTTTATCTTGACGGTGAACCTCTTGCTGTGGTGGAGATGCATCAGTTTTTGGGATTGGTTTTTGTTACACGGTTGACTTGGCTCCCTCATATTTGGCAGCTTAAACAGATTTGCTGGCAGCATCTTAACACTCTCCGTTGCTTGAGTCACACCAGCTGGGGTGCCAATCGGACTACCCTTCTACGGCTGTACCAGGCATTAATACAGTCCCGTCTAGATTATGGGAGCCTGGATTGTGATTCGGCATCCCCTTCTGTATTGCAGTTGCTGGACCCCATCCTCCAAAGTGGGATCCGACTCGCCACTGGAGCTGTCTGGAAAAGCCCTGCCAACAGCATACTTGTGGAGGCAGGTGCCCCTCCATTGCGGTTCCAGCACCAACGATTACTGGTCGCTTATGTTACACATGTTTTTTAGCTTGCTCAGGCATCCCAATTATCATCTCCTGTTCCCTCAGTCTGTCGTCCATCTTCTGGAATAGTGGCCCCAGTCAGGGTGTACAATAGCAGTTAGTCAGAGCTCTTCTCTCTGGGCTTGAGGTTTTCCCTCTTCTGCCTCTTTTCTGGGCCGCTCTGTGTATACCCTCATTGTGTGTAACCCGCCCATGCCTTTGGCTCAATTTGGCACAGGGCCCGAAGGACTCAGTCCCTCCTGAGGCTCTCCGCTGCCACTTTCTTTCAATCCTTGCCACGTTTCAAGGCTCTGACATTGTCTATACTGAAGGTTCGATGGTTGCTGGTCATGTCAGTTATGCTCTTACTCTAGGGGATCATTATGAACAACACCCATTGCCGACTGGCTGCAGTGTTTTCACTGTCGAGCTGTTCACCATCTGCCTAGAGTATATCTGCTCCTGCTCAGGTGAGTCCATTAACTTTAGTGACTCCCTGAGCGGTTTACGAGCTATCGACCAATGTTTCCCTTGCTTTCATCTGGTGATGGCTATCCAGGAGTCCCTCCACACTCTTGCCTGTTGTGGCCACTCTGTGGTCTTTGTGTGGACCCCAGGTCATGTCAGCATCCCAGGAAATAAACAGGTTGACAAAGTGGCCAAAATGGCTGTTGGTGCACCAGCCTTAGAGATTGGCCTTTCGGAGAGTGACCTCAGGCCAGTTTTGTGGCATAAGGTACTTCACACCTGGGGTGGAGAATGGTGCACCCTTCCTTCACCCAACAAACTTTGGGCCATCAAGGAGGCTACTGGTGCGTGGTGCTCTTCCCTGTGGGTGTCTCGCAATGACTGCATTGTCCTCTGACGGCTCCACATTGGCCACACCTGGATAACACACAGCTACTTATTGCACCGCGAGGACCCACCTTGATGTCGCTGTGGCTCAGCTTTGATGGTGGTCCACATTTTGTTGGACTGCACACCTTTAATTCCGCTCAGAAGACGTTTGTGCTGACGGATACGCTTCGTGCACTTTTATGAGATTACTATGCAATGGCAGATTTAGTTTTGAGTTTTATTCATGCAGGGGGTTTTTATCGCTTGATCTAAGTGTTTGTCCTTTTTTTTTTTTTTGTGGGGCGTCTGGCCTGTGGCCTAAGATTTTAGGCTTGGGTTTTCAGTGTGTTTCTTGGTGGTTGGCTTCTCCTTTTTTGTTTCTATGGTTGGGCAACCACTGTCACACTCGGTGTGTTTTTAATTCCTTTTTTCTGGTCTCTGTGTCTTTCTTGTCTTGTGTCATCTCTTGTCATCTCCATTGTTTGTTTTTATTCTTTGTGGGTGTTTCATGTTTGAGAAAAAAAGGGGCTGATGACCCTAGTACACTGGTCCCTTCAATCCCACAAACCAACCAACCAGCCAACCAACCAAGAGTAACTGGTGTGCAGAAATCCCAGTTCGTGGATAGGGATGGAGAAAATATATCACAAAAATTTCAGCCATTTTTTGTGCATAGCTGTTTTGGAATCCACATCCAGGTATTGATTCACTAGTGATGGTGGAAAAACCCTTTTTTTAAAAAGAAGCTGCCCATGAACTAATGGTGCCTCCATAAGTCTGCTCAAGCCCACGGTAGACTACATCAAATGCAAAAAGAACCAACTGATTTGCTCCATTTGCCTAAGGAGGAGGAAATGAGTAATATTTGCCCCTTGTCTCCCCGCACTGTAGGATAGTGACACTAAGATGATCCTTCTGTTGGATATCCAGATGGTCACTAGCACAGTGGCTATCCGAAATGTTGGCCCTACCTCTTCATAACCAACAGATTCTGAGGCATGAACACCAGAAAATTCTGCTGTTATGTGTGGCATTTGGGAACAGATTAGGTGTGCATGCTGTTGCCGGCATACCAATTAAAACCTGTCTACTGTGCTGCTTCTCAGTGTACTGTACTGAGCTGTGGCTAATTATGAAAGTATTAGAACAGATAAGGTTTTGAGATAGAGGGAAGTTTTTCTGCTCACACTCTTACTGCTCTGCAGGCTATTTAGCAAATGTACCTATAGGTTAAGATAGGCATCTCCTGTAAAGAAGACAGAAAAGAAAGTAAAACTTCTATGGGTACCTCATAATATTGGTCTTGTGGGGGGGGGGGGGGGGGGGGGGGGGAGAGAGAATGTGGTAGGTGACAAAACATTGAAAACTGCTTGCCAGAAAAACATCATAGTTGACTTCACCCACATAGGCCGGTAGTGTCATAGCCATCAAATAGGGTGAAGTCCAAGTGGGAAAGAGTGTAAAGATTCTACATGGGACACACACATCTTTTGTGATGTTTATGGCAAGCATGGGGCTATTAGCTGTTGTGGCATTTCTTACCTTCCTGTGCCACAACTTGATTTTGTGACTTTCTTTCCCTTTGAGTTCACCTTCAAAGGATGCACTATCTTACACTGACGCAGCATACTTCTGATCTTTGCTTTAGAGTATTCATTTTCATGTTAAATCCTATACTCCTCTTGTTTGTTTACAAATGGGCCCTGTTAGTGGGTTTAACCACTCATGTATTTTCAAAGTTTCTTCATTAGTGTGGGCCATGCAATGGTCAGAGTATTCAGCAGTCCACGTGAGGTCCCATGTAATGGTAGCCACTACCTAAATCAGAAACGCACTGTTGGTGCCTGCACTATTTCCTCCTCATGAATGATGAGGATTATATGTATGTTATAGGGGACGTGGAGACGAGATGATGATCTCAGTGCCAGGCAGTCTTTACCTAGTTGGAGTGATGCTGATGGGTTGAGTGAATACACACACTCAGTGGGAAAAAGCACACCAACTGCATCGAAAAGAATTAATTTTGACCATGTTGGTAACCATATGGCCCCACCACTCTGATCAGAGTTGACAACTCACTACAATTCAGACTGATATAACCTCATTGCACTTCCAACATTAGGTAGAAATTGAGGTAAAAACTGAGCTGTCAAACAAGGGGATATAGGTGCTTAATTTCCTGGTCTGTACTAGGTCTTAAAGCAAATCCTTCTCAAATAGAAAACTCATCATTTCTTGAAGAAGAAATTGAAGACAAATACAATGAGGTCACCTCGTAACTTAAATAAAGAAGGGATCTTTGGTGATTAAAACTGATTCCGTGGTGTGGATACCAGCATTCTTCAGCTGCAAAAAACTTGCAGAAGTAACTGTCAGTATCACCTCTCATAGGAATCTAAATATGTTTGAGTGCAACCTTCCACGATAACCTTATACATGAGACAAGTGATGAATTCCATACTAATTTGCAGTGATTCAGTGTCCATTTTATCCATCAGGCCCAACAAGAGCATCAAGAAAGCAATGTGGCTCTTGAGGATTTACCTAGTGTTTTGAGAGTTACTTACACCAAATAAAGTTACGATTATGGTCTACCAATGTTGTGTAAAATCTTGTGTAGCACTCACCATGATGTCATTAAAGTGTATGAAATTGGGCATCATGCAATGTATGTGCATGAAAGAACCTACCTCTGGAGCTTGTGGATGACAACTACATTGAAATGCCTTACTGCATCACTCTGACCAAACACCAGCTTGTCACATAACAGGAAGGGAATGAAAAATCACACAGCTCAGGACCTCTAATCATTCAACATATCAGGAAGAAAAGATAAAGTAAAACATAAATTTTCCAGCCCCCTGGGCCCTGCCTCGGGCCCTCTCACTCCCTGACACGAGGACCAAACCCCCGTAAATCCATCCAGTTGCCACTCCCATTATGCACTGATGTTCTGCTTGCAGTGTGGTTTCAGTTGCTTGAGACTGCAGTCGTACATGTGAATTGCGTTTGCGTGACTGTGTATGGGTGTCTATTGCTGACGAAGTCTATTGGCTGAAAGCTTGAAGTGTGAAAGTCTTTTTGTATGTGTATTATTGGTATTTTTGTTTTATGGAGATTAGGCTGTGGACCAAAACATATGTCTCTACCTAATATTTTGTCTCCAAATGCTGGAAACATCATTGGCGGCTTCGTGTGCCACTTTAAGTTTAAAACTGCTGTCTGCATGTGTACAGCTTTTGATGGTGTCCTCAACATTGGGAGGTAAAATGTTAGGAAGCGAAATATGTACTTAACCATGGATTAGTGCCCAAAAAATGCAAATTGTGAAATTGTGTTTATTTCTCTTATCTAATAATAAAAGATAAGTTAAACCTGATTGAGATAATAAATAATGTCAACCAACTAGAATTTTAAATGTTGTACATAATTTAATGATAAAATGTTATTTGATTATGAATGGAAATTTTTATTTGGGATAGAGAAAGAAAAATATGCCATTATTGTAAATTTTAATAAATATATAAGCAAAACTAATTTTCTCCAAAATATGTAATTATATGCACTTTAATGCTGTACCAGTGACCTCGTAAAGGCAACAATGGTAAAGAATATCACTAATGAAACTTCCCAGCAGATAAAAACTGTGTGCCAGACTGAGACTCGAACCCCCTTTCGCGGGCAAGTGCTCTACCAACTGAGCTACCCAAGCATGACTCATGGCCCATCCTCACAGCTTTACTTCTGCCAGTACCTCGTCTCCTACCTTCCAAACTTTACAGAAGCTCTCCTGCGAAGTTTCATAACACCAGTTGTTTTTGATGGGTAAGGTAAATTGAGGACTTGGTGGTAAATAAATCTGTAGAAAAGCCTCCGCATCGAATTACCTTAGTACAGAACGGGCTACATGGTGTTTTGCCTTTATCTTGTTGAAAGACGACATTGTGAAGACTCTGGACATAGGGCACAGTCATCTGCCTTAGCACATAAGAAATGTAACGGCTGCTGTGGTCACAGTTTTAATCTGCCAGGAAGTTTCATATCAGCGCACACTCTGCTGCAGAGTGAAAATCTCATTCTGGAAACATCCCCCAGGCTGTGTCTAAGCCATGTCTCCGCAATATCCTTTCTTACAGGAGTGCTAGTTCTGCAAGGTTCGCAGGAGAGCTTCTGTAAAGTTTGGAAGGTAGGAGACGAGGTACTGGCAGAAGTAAAGCTGTGAGGACGGGCCGTGAGTTGTGCTTGGGTAGCTCAGTTGGTAGAGCACTTGCCCGTGAAAGGCAAAGGTGGGAGTTAGAGTCTCGGTCTGGCACACAATTTTAATCTGCCAGAAAGTTTCATATCAGCGCACACTCCGCTGCAGAGGGAAAATCTCATTCTGAATATCACTAATGCATGCATTTAGTCCATTTAGTCTACTCAAAAACTCAATGCATTTTGCATATAAATATGTGCTCTGCTAATAGTGAATTAGTTGACTTTTTGAGAAAATATCTGTCACTGATTAATATGCAGAATCTAAGTATAAATTAAATTATGCTACATTCAGTGGGCTTAATAATAGCAATTTTAATTACTCTTTTTATTTTACAGGGGAGAACTTCATTCAGTTTGGGTTGGAATGGTAATTGCACTTCTGTCTGGAGCAGGTGTTGCCATTTCTGTGTTAGGGGACAACATTGCCTCACTAGTAGGTGTAGCTATATCTGCCTCCCTCCTACCACCAGCTGTAAATGCAGTAAGGAAATTTTACAAGTAGTTCTTGATAAAATAGTGATAGAAAGTGTGTTTGAATAAGCATGTTGTATCTCTCAAATGTGTTGCATTAAACAAGATTCCATTATTGTGTGTTAATTTGAGAGTATATCCATTTGCAGTAGCTATACTGAAAAAGTGCCAAAAAAGTTAGAATTGACTAATCTCAACCTGAGTAAGACACAGAAATCTGCTTTTATTGTGGACTTGAGAGAAGATTTAATCCCTCTTTATGGTAGACAAATGAAAATATCTGTAGGTGTACCTGACACAGATTGTGCATTCAGAGTACAAGATGGGCTCTAAAGTATTTGCTAACAGCACATACAACTTGATGTAAAATTTAGGAATTATTTTACATACTGATATGATTAATTTAACACTGGTAGGAACTCTGTTTTACTTTGTGGTAGGGGAGGATAAAATGACCACAGTAAAGAGAATGAAGGGCTAACATTTACAAGGAAAGTATCATATGCCAGAGTGGAATAAAATAAAAAATAAATAAAAGTTAGTGTGCTCACCAGGTTCAGAGTGTGATATTGTGTAATATTTCCATTAGTAGATATTCAGGGGTTTATTTATTTCTCTATTTCAACCATCCTCTGGACCAAATCTTTTTTTAAAACTACACACAGTGCTAAAACCAATGTCTCCGCATTGGTATCTGTTCCCATTAGAGTCAAAATGCGTAAACATGTGTGCAGAGCATGACAGCTCCTTCAAAAGTAAGGTCAGATGACACACTTTGTTGGTATGTCTGTGCACTTGTTTGACAAACCATTAGATAAAAATCTCAATTTGACAAAAAATTTTGATTGTTACCATAGTCTTTTAGACAGCAGCTGAGACAAACATCAAATCATTGCCTACAAGGTTAAGCTACTTACAAAAAATAACAACCAATGGATATGGAAGAATAATCAAGCTCAGCTGTACTGTAGTGTTAACAGTTTTTACCTTTGAGTGATGGAAGTTTCCAAAACACAATTAATTGGGTGATAACAAAAATAGCTAGCTTGTTCAAAAGTACAGTTACTTTAGTGACATTATTCTATGTAGTAGGGTAGTCTTGTGCCAGTTTCACAGAACTGACTTCATCTTTTTTTGCAAATAGTTGTTTCAAGCCATATTTTGTGACACTTAAATATGAGTTCGCAGTATTGACCTATGAAATAGATAGAAATTTCACCTGTAATTAAAGACCCATTTGACACATATATTTTTTGAACTCTCAGGAAAAGTAGCTTGTAATATTAGAAAATTTGATTACATTTGGACTCTTCCTTTATTTGACTTTCATGCACTTTCATCTACAGAGAAAGCCATTTATGACAAAAAAATCTTGTTATATAATACATCTCCTTTCCAAAATGTTCTTGTTACTCATAAAATTCTACTTGTGGGAAGTAATCTTAGTATTAAGATTTTTTCTGTGTGTTATATTGGATTTCCCCTAGGTAGTAGTTTTTATTGGTAGAAATACTATATTGTATAGAGGTCTGGAGTTGACATTAAAGAACACCAGTGTATTATTGTGGGCCACTTTATCATTCTTATTATATTTTGTTTGTTTATTTATTTACTTATTTATTATTGCATTTCTTATACCAATCATGCTTTCTACATATTTTAAATGGCCTTCATTATGACAAACTTGTTACAAGAAGTTTAATTTGCTATGAAATCCAACAATTGAAATAACTGTGACTTAAACAGTAGAAATTTTACTAGTGATCACCTAAAAAAGATTATATTCATACATAAGATAGAACAACAAAAATGAATTGCAGTCATGAGACAAGGTTGGAAATGGTGGTAAAGAATATGTTAAAATGCAAGTTGTGAAGAAAGAGGAAATTAGTGAACAAATGAAAAGAGAAAAAACTGTCACAGGGTGAAGATGGGAGCATTTACATTCCTGTTGTACAAAGAGAAGTGAGACTTATTTATTTATTTTATTATACATCTAAAGGTTCATGGTGTGGGTTCCTGTAGTCATGTCCTAGTTCATGAACCACAGGCAACATATGAGTGGCCAAGTAAGTGATCCCAACAGTCAGGATACCAGTTACTTTGGAATAAGGCTGGGCAACTCGGACATATTCTGAGTCGTGGTCACCTTTGTGCTCATACGGCAAAGACTATCAAATCCGCCGGTTAGTCCCTCAATCGTTAGGGGTAAAACTCAATGGGACTCAGGGCAAGTAAGGCTAGCAACCTGCTTCCCTGGTACTTTAAATATGATGCTGGCAACAATCAGAGCAAAATGCCTCGGACCTTTGGAGGTGACGGAGTCCCACCTCTAACTGACAAACCAGGGACTCCTAAGATGCGACTTGGCAAACAAATGGTAATGAGATGGGGAGCTATTAATATAAATGGGGGCTCTCTGGGAAGAAGGTAGAGGTGATAGAGGCTGCAAGTAAGATGGGGCTGGACATTTTAGCTGTAAGTGACATTTGGGTAAGGGGTTAGAAAGAAGAGGAAGTGGGAGAATACAAGGTCTACCTGTCAGGAGTCAAATCAGGAATAGCACAATGGGGTATAGGGCTTTACATCAGGAAAGAAATGGAACCCAGCGTAGTTGCAATAAGGTATGTAAACGAACGACTCATGTGGATAGATTTGACAATGTCTAGCAAGAAAATCAGGATTGTGTCAGTATATTGGCATTGTGAAGGGACAGATCAGGATAAGATGGACAGTTTTTATGAGGCACTCAGTGATGTCTTTTACTCTAACAACTACAAGGACAGTGTTCTGCTCATTTGTGATTTTTAACGCCAGGATTGGAAATCGAACAGATGGGTATGAAAAGGTTATGGGTAAATTTGGAGAGGATATGGAGGCCAACAGGAATGGGAAACAACTCTTGGATTTCTGTGCCAGTATGGGCTTAGTAATCACAAACCCTTTTTTTAAACATAAGAACATTCACCGGTATACTTGGGAAGGCAGGGGAACGAGATCTGTCATTGACTATATAATAACAGATCAGGAATTCAGGAAGACTGTGAGGGGGACACGTGAATTCAGGGGATTCTTTGATCACACTGATCATTATTTAATCTTCAGTGAAATTGGCATTGTGAGGCCGAAGTGCAGGTCCATATGTAGGAGAATAAGAGTGGAGAAACTTCAGGATAAGGAAATCAGGCACAAGTACATAACAGCGATCTCAGAAAGGTACCAGTCAGTTGAATGTAGTCAATTACAGTAATTGGAAAAGGAATGGACAAGGTACAGGGACACAGTACTAGAAGTGGCTAAAGAATGTCTTGTAACAGTAGTGTGTAAAGGCAGGATGAAGCAAACAGCTTGGTGGAATGATACAGTCAAGGCAGCCTGTAAAAGGAAAAAGAAGGCATATCAAAAATGGCTACATACTAGAACTCAGGTAGACAGAGAAAGTTATGTTGAAGAAAGAAACGAAGCCAAACAGATAATTGCAGCGTCCAAGAAGAAATATTGGGAAGACTTTGGAAACAGGTTGGAGACTATCAGATTGTAAGGTAGAATGGGATAGGAATGATGATGGAAATAGGATCACATTTGAGGAAGTGGAGACAATGGTCAGTAGATTGCAGTGCAATAAAGCAGCTGGGGTGGATGAAATTAAGTCGGAACTCATCAAATACAGTGGAACGTCAGGTCTTAAATGGCTACACAGGATAATTGAAATGGCCTGGGAGTCGGGACAGGTTCCATCAGACTGGACAAAAGCAGTAATCACACCAATCTTTAAACATGGAAACAGAAAAGATTGTAACAACTACAGAGGTATCTCTTTAATCAGCATTGTGGGTAAAATATTCTCAGGTATTGTTGAAAGGAAAGCGTGAGTATTAGTTGAGGACCAATTGGATGAAAATCAGTGTGGGCTTAGGCTTCTTAGATGTTGTCAGGACCAGATCTTTAGCTTACGGCAAATAATGGATAAGTGTTATGAGTGGAACAGGGAATTATATCTATGCTTTATAGATCTAGAAAAGGCATGTGACCATGTTCCTAGGAGGAAGTTATTGTCAGTTCTACGAGATTATGGAATAGGAGGCAAACTTTTGCAAGCAATTAAAGGTCGTTACATGGATAGTTAAGCAGCAGTTAGAGTTGACAGCAAATTGAGTTCATGGTTCAGAGTAGTTTCAGGGGTAAGACAAGGCTGCAACCTGTCTCCACTGATGTTCATATTATTTATGGATCATATGTTGAAAACAATAGACTGGCTGGGTGAGATTAAGATATGTGAACACAAAATAAGCAGTCTTGCATATGCGGATGACTTAGTTGTGTTGCCAGATTCAATTGAAAGTTTGCAAAGTAATATTTCAGAGCTAGATCAGAAATGTAAGGACTATGGTATGAAGATTAGCATCTCCAAAACGAAAGTAATGTCAGTGGGAAAGAAATATAAACGGATTGAGTGCCAAATAGGAGGAATAAAGTTAGAACAGGTGGACAGTTTCAAGTACTTAGGATGCATATTCTCACAGGATGGCAACATAGTGAAAGAACTGGAAGCGAGGTGTAGCAAAGCTAATGCAGTGAGTGCTCAGCTACGATCTACTCTCTTCTGCAAGAAGGAAGTCAGTACCAAGACTAAGTTATCCGTGCACCGTTCAATCTTTTGACCAACTTTGTTGTATGGGAGCGAAAGCTGGGTGGATTCAGGTTACCTTATCAACAAGGTTGAGGTTACGGATATGAAAGTAGCTAGGATGATTGCAGGTACTAGTAGATGGGAACAATGGCAGGAGGGTGTCCACAATGAGGAAATCAAAGAAAAACTGGGAATGAACTCTATAGATGTAGCAGTCAGGGCTGTAACAAAAGTTTTATCATCTGCATAGAGTGTGGATTTACATAACATGGTGCTGGGCTGGTCATTTACATATATTATAAAAAGTAAAGGTCAAAAACACAGAGCCTTGTGGTTCACCCTGTATGATATCCAAAACATTTGACCTCATATTGTTAAAATGCACAATTTGTTTTCTGTCACTCAGATAGGATCTGATCAGGGATAGTTCTGAGCCTCTAATACCATAGTAGTGTAGTTTTTCTAGTAGTATCCTGTGATTGATAGAGTCAAATGCCTTGCTGAGGTCCACAAGAGTGGCATTAACTGATAATCCTGATTCGAGTGATGACAATATATATGAAACATCATCTTCAACTGCTTTTGCCGTTGACAGGCCGGACCTGAAGCCATACTGAGAGTCACTAAGAATATTATTCACAGACAGATGTTGACTGATTTGGAGGTGTATGCAATATTCCACTACTTTTGATATGATGGGTACAAGGGAGATTAAGACAAGACATGTCACCTTTCTTGTGCAGTGGAGTAATAACTGCCATTTTTAAGGGTGAAGGGAAACAGCCAGTGACAAACATCCTGCTCATAAGAGAACAGAGTGGATGTGCTATTAAATCTGCTATTTTTTTATTACAAAATTGGAGAGACCATAAATGTCTTCTGATTTTGAGTAACTTAATTTTGTTACTGCAGTTTTAATATCTGTTATTTTTACTTCTTTCCATTTAAACACAGGAACCATATCCTCAAAATTTTGTAGAAATGCATTTCTATTATTTGAGATATGGTTGTTGTCAAATTTATAGATATATTATTCATACTGGCAGTATTAATGAAGGTGTTGAAATCACCCAGTGTGATACAAGCATCACATGAGTTATTTTTGTTAACATCTTTATTTCTACCCAGATGAGTCTTGATAACAGTCCAGGCTGCTTTGCATTTATTTTGGGACTTATTAATATAATCATCATTTGCCTTGCTCTTGCTTAACCTAATTTCTGCCTTGTATTTGTTCCTCAAATTTATGTAGTTTGCTTTTTTGGCTTAACTATTTTTTGATTTGTCATAGGAAATCATTAAGAGTTATGCGCCTTTGTAGGATGTAAATGCTTTTTCAATATGATAACTTCCCAGCAGAATGTAATTCCAATTTGTCATCTTTATTTGTGTTCTGTAGTTATCAATGTTCTCTTTATTCAAAAGCCTAATGTACTTAATTTTATTCGAGACAGATGCTGGCTCTTTTGTTATCAATTTTAACCAAATGCCTTTATGGTCTGATCAAAAATGAGTATTGAATAGCCCTAGTTCATATCAATTTGTCCCAACATTTGTGATTACATTATCAAGGCAGGCAGACTGTCTTGTTGGGTTTTCATTAATGCAGTGCAGGTCATGTGATCTTAGCATATTCAGAAGATTAAGTTGTTTTGGTGTGTTCTGCCTTATATCAATATTTATGTCACCAAAAATTAAAATCCTATATTTATGTTGTGTTTATGACAACATGGCAGACATTTGATCTCTGATGTGAGGTACTGGGGAGTATGCACTTTCAGGCGATAATGATATTGATGGATCATGTATTAGTCACATAACTAGTATGTCTGCAGTCATCATTAAGTAGGTGTATGGGGCACTTGCATGGAATCAATGTTGCCAGTGTAATGCACATAAGCAGTTATAGTCAGCTCAAACAGTAAAGAGTTTTCAGTACTCGTGCCACAACTAATTACATTGCTGTAGTAGAGGTTCAGCAGAAAAAGGCTTATTCATGTTTATATTTTGTGCCCTGTGGAAATATGTTTATAAATTCTGGAGGTTATATAGGAAATTAGTTTTCTGTACATGGTAACAGTAGAAGACCAGTTGAGGTGTCCATACAAAGTTACACACAGCTTCTGCACTGTTAACTGATGTGATATTGGGATGCTAGCAAGAAATTGTTCACAGAATTCAGAAATAACTTATTTCAGATGGGATACAATAATTATTTAGGACTTTTTCACTTTTCGTTTAAGTCCTAGCCTCCACACCCACCTGACCACTGAAGATAAGATTGGCATTCATGTGAATGGTGGAAGTACTGATATCTTACAGTCTGACAGCTCAGTGAAGCTGAAGGTTGTTGTTATTGAAAAGATGTTTACGGGACAGAAAGAATATCATGTCATAAGTTGGATTTGCATAAGTATTTAATATGTTGATACCGAACAATAGATTGCAGGACTCTGACTGTGCTGAGGTATGAACATTAATCGTGTAGGTCATGACACTCTGACAAGTGATGATTCAGAACTTTATTGGTGCCAAATAATCAGTGAGCTGTCGATATATGAGAAAATTCCTGAACTACACACACACACACACACACACACACACACACACACACACACACACACACACACACACACACACAGGCACGCGCACAGCTATTCTTGCCATACTTGACCCAACAAGTCATGTTTAATATAAGAGACTGCATAAACTATCCTCCATTGGAATTCTTCCAAATTGGGTAGCACTGGAGGCATATAACTTCATAAAGAATTCATATGGAGTTAAATAAGATGACTTTGGGGCCAAAGAAGACAAGAAGAGTCATAACAGAAATTACATCCAATCCATTGCTGAAGCAGTTCGGCACTGAGGTCATCACAAGTGTCTGAAAGTAAGTGTGGCCGAGGACCATCTCATTGCAAAATGAAGTCCCCACTATCTTGCTGTTATTCTGCTATAAGCTAATACTGCAGCCTATCTAGGTATACAAAACCAATCACTGTTTTCTCTACAAAAATTGGAACATTAACTTTTTAAGGGGACTTCGCACAAAAGACATTAACATTTGATGAATCACAAGTTTGTTCCACAGTCTCAGTGGCTGTTGTGAGCCTGAAACATGCACTTTATGATGATTCATCCGTCCAGACAAACAAAACATGTTTTCAGTACTGAAAACCAACTTCTGTGAAAAACCATCTTCACGTAGTAGGCACTGTTAGTTGTTGCAAGAGTCAGAACAAAGGTCATTGTCCTGAGTAGTCACCAGATTTCACACACAGAAATTTATGTAAGATGTACCAGACAGTTGACTGTGGTATCTGCAGTTTTCTGCTTGCACCTGTTGTCAATTTCTTAGGGCACCTGATGAATTATCACCACACACAGTCCACCTTTTGTGCCCATAGTCCTGGGCCATCTGTCTTTCCACATTACCCAAACAGTCTGTCTCACAGAATGTGTTGTACCATCCACAGACTGTTTTATTCATTGGAGCTTTGACATAATATTTGGCTCAAACATCACTAAACCATCACAACTGACTCAGATTTACTGAATTCAAGGACCCAAAATCCATGCATTACTCCATTGTATGCAGTGTTCTGACACACCTACACCTTAGAGACACACTCTGCAAGTACTACATGAATAGAAAATGGGAGAGATGTATTGTGGTTTTGGCACAGTTATCTACTGAAATCCCAAAGGTACTTCTGAATAATCAGTCTTGGTAAGGAAGTCTCTTGCTCCTCTGCTGATGAATGAATTGTATCAAATGTACAACAGGGATCATACTAAAAAATGTTACGGTCAAATCTGAAGCCCAAAAGTGACAAAGGATACCAAAAGCTGCAAAATGTGGCTAAGCAGTATATTTGAAATTCTAACATCAGGCACTTCTAATGTGCCATGAGAAAAATACAAAATTTCTGTGGAAGTATTTCTGCAGTTTGTGTATCCACCTCTGTAGCTGTGTCTGCTAAAACATGCCTGTTTCGTGACATTCAACTTCGAGGTAACCCAGTTCATATCCTGATGGAATATATTTTTACTGACTGTATTTGGCTACCAAGGGCAGGAGAGGTGAAGCCATACAATTATTGATCACCCTTTGCATAGGTACTCTGGTTAAATTTCAAATCTGTCCATGATATCTCGTGAAATAAGGGCATGTGAGACACTGTTGACAGTAATCGTTCTGTTGAATGGGAAGTTTCAGCCCAGTGGCTCCCTTGGTGCTCTTGGAGAGCAGTTGGTTACATGCCTGTGCTACCACTGGATTTCATCATATATCTTCTCATACTGTCATAATACGCCGGCCAGTGTGGCCGAGTGGTTCTAGGTGCTACAGTCTGGAACCATGCGACCGCCACGGTTGCAGGATCGAATCCTGCCTCGGGCATGGATGTGTGTGATGTCCTTACGTTAGTTAGGTTTAAGTAGTTCTAAGTTCTAGGGGACTGATGACCTCAGTAGTCAGTTTGTCATAATACAAAACAAACATGACTTCACACTAGACGCACAGCCATTACACTCGTCTACACTCAACAAATACACACGAAAGACAACTCTCATATATCTGTGTGGAATGGTTCCATTACTGTGGCATTTTTTAGTAATGGTTGAAGCTACACCTTGGGGTCTCTCCTAGAGAGCAATGTTATAGGTCTCTTTCTATGTAGCTTGTGTGTTCGAAGGAAAAAATAAGAAACTGGTTTTCACGTTTCATCTGACATACTGAATCAATTCTTTTGGCACCAGTCAGCCACCATGCTTCAGAAAACCATCCCCTCCAAGTATGTTGGTAACATGTCTGTGTGCACCTAGAAAAGCGAAAATAAACAAAACAAAAAAGCACCAATGAGACCCTCTTCTGAAGCAGTAGGCAATGATGCTTTCAGCATTACAATGATTGAGAATCTACTTGCCACTAATACCAGTCTTGACTGGCATATTTTTCTCTTGTGAATGGGATGTATCATACTCAGTGGGAAAGTAATGTATTTTGTTGTAATTCTAAGAGAGCAAGCAACAATCACCTTATGATTAACAGCTTAAAAAAAAAAAGGCAGCTAGTAGTTAAATGGACCCCTGAGTAGAGGCGATTTCTTTATTTTTCATGCATTTGTCGCTACTACATATTTCTAAAGACAGAAAACATTCACTGAGAAATCAAATGATTCAAAAATTCCATTAATTGGCCTGTCAAGTCAGTATAAGATTTTAATATTCAATTAGAAACATCACTATAACTAGTACAACTCTACTTCTGTGGAAGAGGCTGATTCTAAACTCTACTTAGTGCCTTCAAATAATAAACCTGGGCCAGCTGGTACAATAAACAGTGTTCATGAGAGTAAATACAGGGTGATTCAAAAAGAATACCACAACTTTAAAAATGTGTATTTAATGAAAGAAACATAATATAACCTTCTGTTATACATCATCACAAAGAGTATTTAAAAAGGTTTTTTTTTCACTCAAAAACAAGTTCAGAGATGTTCAATATGGCCCCCTCCACACACTCGAGCAATATCAACCCGATACTCCAACTCGTTCCACACTCTCTGTAGCATATCAGGCGTAACAGTTTGGATAACTGCTGTTATTTCTCGTTTCAAATCATCAATGGTGGCTGGGAGAGGTGGCCGAAACACCATATCCTTAACATACCCCCATAAGAAAAAATCACAGGGGGTAAGATCAGGGTTTCTTGGAGGCCAGTGATGAAGTGCTCTGTCACGGGCTGCCTGGCGGCAGATGCATCGCCTCGGGTAGTTGACGTTCAGGTAGTTACGGACAGATAAGTGCCAATTTGGTGGCGCTCCATCCTGCTGAAATATGAATTGTTGTGCTTCTTGTTTGAGCTGAGGGAACAGCCAATTCTCTAACATCTCCAGATACTGTAGTCCAGTTACAGTAGCACCTTCGAAGAAAAAGGGACCAAAAACTTTATTGGCTGAAATGGCACAGAAAACGTTCACCTTAGGCGAGTCACGTTCATACTGAGTTGTTTCCCGCGGATTCTCAGTGCCCCATATACAGACATTGTGACGGTTGACTTTCCCGTTAGTGTGGAAAGTTGCTTCATCACTAAACACAATCTTTGAAACGATAGATTCATCTGTTTCCATTTGAGCAAGGATAAAATCACAGAAATCGATTCTTTTAATCTTATCAGCTGCAGACAGTGCTTGAACCAATTTCAGATGATAAGGTTTCATAACTAACCTTTTTCGTAGTACTCTCCATGCAGTTGGTTGTGGAATTTGCAGCTCTCTGCTAGATCTGTGAGTCGATTTTCCTGGGCTGTGAACAAATGCTTGCTGGATGCACGCATTTTCATCACTCGTTCTCAGCCGTCCAGAACCAACGTTTAATACACCACATATCAGGAGGTTTAACACCATACTTCGTTCAAAATGCATGCTGAACAACTGTCATTGATTCAGTTCTGCCATACTCAATAACACAAAAAGCTTTCTGTTGAGCGGTCGCCATCTTAGCATCAACTGACACAGACGCATAGTCAACAGCACCTCAAGCGAAGAAATGTACAATTAAATGAAACTTTATAGCTCCCTTAATTCGCTGACAGACAGTGCTTGGCTCTGCCTTTTGTCGTTGCAGAGTTTTAAATTCCTAAAGTTGTGGTATTCTTTTTGAATCACCCTGTATAATGCATTAGTATTTGCTTGTGCATTAGGAAGTGCAATGTTTGCTGCCACTGCCTGGAAGTAATCATAAATTTTTATGGGGACACAATTTAATTGGTCATGATTTTTACAGTTCCTGCAACCTGCAAACTCGATTCAACTTATCCCATGTTTTTTTTTTTTTTTAGTGTGAATTAATGCTTTATTTCCTGCCCATAGTATAATTTCACACACTATGAATTCACAATGTTTTTCAGAATTAGGTAGAGGCTTCTGTTTCAGCAGAGGATGCATGTTATCCATCTGTGTCTTCAGAGAAGTGTATGGCACATGGTTCTTCCTATTGTACCATGTATTAGGGTTTCTTCCCATTCCATTCTTAGTTCAAGTGTAATAAAAATACTCGCTAAAATGTGTCTGTGCAACCAATAATCAATCTAACATTGTCTTTGAGTATGCTGTGAGAGAAGTATGTAAAGAATGTTAGTATATTCCTAGATGAATTGGAACTTTGTAAGGATACTTTTATGAGACAGTTGACATCTATTTTAAAGTGTCTTCCAGTTTAGATTTTTCAGTACCTTTATGCTGGTATCCCATGTGTCAAACAAATTGCTGCCCTTCTCTGCATATGTTTATTATTGTCTTGTTTGTCCTGTTTTGTAGAGATCCATGCACTTCAGCAGTATTCTAGGGATGAATGCACAAATGTTTTGTAAGCAGTCTCCTTCATAGAGCTATTCAGTTTTTTTCAGTAACCTACTAATGAAGCCAAGTTTAAGTACTCTATCCACAACTGAGCCTCTTTGATCATTCCATTATGAATTCCCAAAGATTGCTTCTAAGTATTTGTATGAATTGACTGATCATGATTGTAACTAATTGACAATGTAGTCATAGGCTACTACAAGGAATAGTCAAATGAAAATGAGACAGATGGTAAAAAGTAAGGAGCCATGTGTTACCAAGGTTTTTTGACTATGATACAAAGATTTCACTGTGAAGTCCTTACATATCCTCCATGCAGTCCCAATCGCTCCCCATTTGATTTCCATATTTTTGGAGCCCTGAAGAAAGACATTCATTGTCATTGATTTTCTTTGTTTTGTAGACAGGTGTGATCTACATTTTCTTCCAACCACTGGACGTAGATTTTTGGTGAAGGGATCTAAAGTATGTAATAGGTGAGATAAAGGCAAACTCAAAATGGAATAAAAATTTATGAGAGTTATAGTAGATGTAAATACTGGAAGTTTGACAAATTTCAAGTAAGTAAACGCTCCACAAAGTATTATTTAAGTGTGACAAAATTTTAAATAACCAAATTGTAACCTTTACATGTCTTCTGTACATCAGAGCCAGCAAGTTCTGCAACTGCATCCATAGACATGTTCAACTGCATAGCAATGACGGCTTTTACCTGAGCCACCAGAGTCTACTTTGTTGTGAAGATAGTGAAAGTATTTTGTGAGGGCTTCCTGTCAGCCATTTCTTCTTTAGTCAATACCTGGTGAATGCAATCTTCCTGTAAAGCTACTAAATGACATATGAGCTCTGCTTTTAATATGTCATGGGTATTTTCTGTCTGAGGAGCTGTTATTATGTCTTGGACCTCCGTAGCATATTGATGGTTGAGCTAGCTTAGAACCAAAGAATATTTAGTGTTTCCAGAATGAGATTTTCACTCTGCAATGGACTGTGCGATGATATGAAACTTCCTGGCAGATTAAAACAGTGTGCCGGACCGAGACTCAAACTCGGGACCTTTTGCCTTTCATGGGGCAAGTGCTCTGCCATTTGCACTACCCAAGCATGACTCATGACATGCCCTCGCAGCTTCAATTGTGCCAGTACCTCATCTCCTACCTTCCAGACTTCACAGAAGCTCTTCTGTGAACCTTGCAGAACTAGCACTCCCGGAAGAAATGATATTGTTTAGACATGGCTTACTCACAGCCTGGGGGACGTTTGCAGAATGATATTTTCACTCTGCACTGGAGTGCGTGATGATATGAAACTTACTGGCAGATTAAATCTGCGTGCTGGACCGAGACTCGTAGAGCACTTGCCCGCGAAAGGCTAAGGTCCCGAGTTCAAGTCTCTGTCCGGCACATAGTTTTAATCTGCCAGGAACATTCATATCAGCACACACTCCGCTGCAGAGTGAAAATCTCATTCCGGGAACATCTCCCAGGCTGTGCCTAAGCCATGTCTCCGCGATATCCTTTCTTCCAGGAGTGCTAGTTCTGCAAGATTCACAGAAGAGCTTCTGTGATGTTTGGAAGGTATGAGACAAGGTACTGGCCGAATTGAAGCTGTGAAGGCAGGTCATGAGTCATGCTTAGATAGCTAAGATAGCAGAGTACTTGCCCGCGAAAGGCAAAGGTCCCGAGTTCGAGTCTCGGTCCGGCATACAGTTTTCATTTGCCAGGAAGTTTTAATATTTAGTGTTATCCGTGGTTATATTGGTGTAGGAATTTCCTTCCTCCACCTGAACGAACCACAATACAGAATTGTGCCAGGCACAATACCGTTGATGATTCCATCACTGTTTGTTAACTCTGTACTGCAAAAATTGTTATTTGGGTCGCCACTGATGGGATGTATAATTACATGGGATCATAACACACTCAAACTTCCATTCAATGAAAAATGAGATGGAACTTCCACAGATTTATTAACTGCCAAAACCAAATTACTGAGTTAGGTGCAGGCATTGTTTTTTTTATCAAGAGTAACAGAACATTTCTAACAAAGAGTAGAAATCGGTAGTTGCTCTGCTATTCTAAGAACAAATGTGGTGTGTCACTGCAGGCATATCATCATGCTCCAAATTGTGAAAATACTCAGCATCAGGACGACATTCTTTTTTCTTCGCACTTGCACATGAACTGTGCCAAACATGTGGGATTTGCAAAAGTGACTATCATACATGCCAACTGCAGTATCAGCATGTAGAAGTCACTACAAGGTTGTTCTATCTATAGTCCTACTGCTTCTACTTCACTGTTTGAGGAATCTGTTTTTATACCTTGTAGAGTTTTGTAGGATCTCTCGACATATGAATCAAGTTTTTAGTTTTGGTTTTCTTTCTAAAAGTTGTACCTAACGTTTAGTGATTGTTAGAACCATATATTATTTGTAGTGACTCGAGAGGTTTTGTGGAGAATAGCTTCCATATACTATGTGCCATGTTCATACTACAAACAGCCGGAAGCAAAACTAGAGCCATTATTTTACCAAGAGGATGCAGCTCTTACTGTATGACTTACTAATAATAACACTCTCTCTGGTAAAATATTCCAAAACTAAAATAGTTCCCCATTTACCCATCCAGTTGGGCAATGCTCAGGAGGATGTTACCAGAAGAAGGGGAAAAAAGAAATGCTCTTTTACAAGTTAAGTGTGGAATGTTAGACATCTTAATCAAATAGGCGGGTTAGAAAAATTTGGAAAATGGAAATGGATAGGATGAAATTGGATGTGGTACATACTATTGAAGTGTGATGACAGGATAAACAGGACTTCTGGTCAGGTTGGTGCAGTACAAAATCAAATAGGGGTAATGCAGGAAGCTGCTATAAGTAGTATAGTGAACATATTACATTAGCCAAGACAGATATGAGGCCAAAATCCACCACAGTAGCACAAATCCTTATGCCTATTAGCTCCACAGACGAGGAAGAGACTGAAGTAACTTATGGTGAGGAAAAGGGGGACTGGAATTTTATAGTAAGAAAAGAAAGACGGGAAAAATTTAAGGTGAACTTGAAATAAATGAGAAGGTGCCTGCTAGAATTTTCCTCATTATGTAATCTTTGCTTATGTGGAATTGATATGGAAACTCGGAGGTCTCAGATAGTTTGTGATGGTAAAACATACTGCAGATTAAAACTAAAGACACTGGAAAATGTAGGAAGTTGAGGTGATGGGTCCTTGATTAAAGGGCAAAAAGTACCTGTACCAACCTGACCAGAAGAGCTGTTCTTCCTGCCATCACACTTCAGTAATATGTACCATATCCAATTTCATCCTATCCATTTCCCTTTTTCAAATTTATCTAAACTGCCTATTTGTTTAAGAGACCTAAGATCCCCCACTTAACCTGTAAGAGGCCTTTTCTTTTTTCTTTGCTCTTCTTCTGGTAACATCCTTCTGAGCAATGCCCAACTGGATAGGTAAATGGGGAACTATTTTTGTTTTGGAATATTTTACCGAAGAGAGTGTTGTTATTAATAAGTCATACAGTAAGTCATACAGTAAGAGCTGCCTCCTCTTGGTACTGCAAACATCTCGAAGCAAAACTAGAGCCATTATTTTACCAACTTGGCACATATACATGGAAGCTATTCTCCACAAAACCTCCACTGTAGAAGAAATTCAAAAAATCATCACCTCTCTAAAAAGTAAGAACTCTGCAGTGGTTGATAATATATCTAGTAATTTATTGAAATATTCTTGTGTGTGGATAAGGGACATTCTCTATCATATTTTCAATGCTTCCCTTCAGAAAGGTGTTGTTCCCAGTAGACTTTTTAAGTATGCCATAGTGAAGCCCCTGTACAAAAAGGGCGATAAAGCTGAAATGGCTAACTATTGACCCCTCTCTTTGCTGACAGCTTTCTCCAAAATTCTAGAAAAGCTAATACATGTAAGAATTACTGATCATCTCATAAAGAACGGAGTTCTCAGTATGAACCAATTTGGCTTTCAAAAGGGCCGTTCAACAGGAGACACAGTCCATGCACTTGCAAGTGAAGTCCTAGAAACCTTTAATGAAAAAATGCTAGCACTTGTGTTCTTCTGTGATTTATCCAAAGCGTTTGACTGTGTTGATCACCAGATTCTCTTGCAAAAAGCAAAATTAGTAGGAATAAGTGGAGTTGCAGACAATTGGCTAGTTGTACCCCCAAAACAAAAAACAAAAAGTTGTCTTGAATAGCTCAGGTGGAGTATGTGATGTTTCCTCACATTCTGAATGGAGTTCCATTACATGTGTAGTGCCTCAGGACTCATTTCTTTGGCTACTATAGTTTCTGATTTTTGTAAATGATCTACCATCATGTACAAGCCTGCCATGTAAATTTACATTATTTGCTGATGATACCACAATTTTTATGAGCAGTAAAACAGATAGTAATCTTGAGGAACTCATTAATTGCATACTCTCAGATGTGGTTAATTGGTTCAAGGTGAATGGTCTCTCAGTAAATTCCAGTAAGACCAGCTTTATTCAGTTCTGTACAAAACAGAAAAAGAGAGAGAGATATATAAGTGTGACATGTGGCAATCAGCCAATCGAAAGAATGGAAACAACAAAATTTCTTGGAGTTAACATCAGCAAGAAAATGAACTGGTTTTCACATATTATAGACCTCTGTAAGAGGCTTAGCTCTGCTACACATGCTTTACAGGTTGTCACCACATGTGTCGAACCTAACACTGAAAAAGTGACATACTATGGCTATTTTCACTCTCGTTGAATGCAGTATTACTTTTTGTGGCAACCAGCCATTAGCAAGGAAAGTGTTCATTGCACAGAAGCAAGCTTATGTGGATTGCGCCCAAGAGACTCGTGTAGATATAGCTTTGGAAAATTTAAAATATACACAACATCATGCCAATATATTTTTTCTCATGTGTTTTGTTTATAAAAATATACAGATATTTCAACCAATCAGTAATTATCATGAGCATAACACATGGAGGAAGAGTGACTTACACATTGAGCATAGAAATTTGAGCTTGGCATGAAAGGGTGTCCACTACACGGGAGAAAAACTATTCAGTGCTCTTCCTCCTGAAATAAAGACAGAGATTCACAACAAGAGTAAGTTTAGGAAAGCGCTAAAAATTTTTCTGCTAAAAAAAAAAAGCTTTTTACAGTCTAGATGAACTTTTAACTAAATAAATTGTAAAATTTTAATATTATATAATACAAGTTGACATAATGCCACTAAGAATGTTATTTAACTTGAGCTCTTTATATTTGTGTGCTCTGTATCTGTTTTCTGTAGTGCTTTAATGATTCTAAGAAAATATGTATTTTCTTTTTTCTGTATTGCTGCTCAAAGAATTTACTGCATAAATTTTCATGTAACCATGTACTCAAATGTCTGTATATGATATAAGATTCTCATATTGTAATTGTAAAAAAACTGTCTTGTTCCACATCCTCATGAACCCTACACAGATGGACCTATTGAGCACAAAATAAAATCAATCATATCAATCAATCAGCAGAGAATTCAGCAATAGGGATGAAGGTTGTAGTAAATTCTAGACAATAATTTGAACTAGTACAAAAACTAGTAATTACTTATTTATAAGTGTTTAATGATTTTTTGTTCATTATTAGGGCCTTCTGTGGGCACTAACATGCATACATTCAAGTTACGGAAGTGTGCCTCAAGTGAAGATGCCCCATACATATGCAGATCATCCTGTAACTGAGCTTGGAATTATGGGTGGAATAAGCCTCTGCTTAACATTTGTAAACATTGTATGCATTTTTGCTTCTGCCATTGTTGTACTCAGGGTAAGGTGCACTTGTTTCTTATTTCCACTTATTTGACTGCAGGCTTAATAAAATTTGATGAATCTTGTAGTTCTTATTACTACACAAATATGATAAAATCTGTTAATCAGCTTAAATACAATAGTTTTTCAGTACATCACTTGGGCATAAAATATTCAGAGAATTTTTAAAATTTTTTGGAAACTGTCATAATACCTCATGTCGTTTATTTTAGTTATGTGACATTTATAAGTCAGACACCCAGTGTTGAAAACATATTTTGATTTCATCAGTTAAATAAATCTATTGAGAATTGTAAACTGAAATCTCTGCAGTAATGTTGTCTACATATGTATTGAAATACTTCACAAAATCACGTACATCATGGTACCAATGTTTCTTCTGAGATTCTAGTTCTTAAAGTGCTAACTAGATAGAGTGACCACTTGATATTGAAAGTAATAGAGAATTTAATCGGTTGTCACATTCAACAGGCAGTAGACTACTTAAAAATTGCAATATGTGCTTATTTTTAAGTACCAAGCCACTAGATATGGTACCTTTAAAGCAGAAAAGGGGACTCACAAAATAATGAGTGGGAGACAAACTGAGAAGTGGTGAATAACCAGCAAATTAATTACGGAAAGACAGAAAATGCTCCAACGTGCCAAGATATGGTAGTGGGAAAATGAGAGTAAAAAGAAAATGTTGCGAGTTAAACGTATAAAGAAAATGAATTAACTCAAAAGTAAAACAGAATACAAATCACTTTCGATTGCATATGGAGTGTCCCACATTTTTTGTTCTTCACTTATATCCCTTTCTGCACTATCCTTCAGTGTATATCATTCTATCCCTCTCCATATTTCCAAACTTCAAATTTTCACAGTTTGGCTGCTCATCTTTCCCATCTACTCTGTCCCAGTCATGGTGCTCTCCCATTTCTACATAATTCTGAGAGGTGTGTCTCACCTGACAAAAAGTCCTGAGTTCCAGTTATTATGTATAAAATTAAAGAGTGCACTTAATTGCCACATTTGTAATACTCAAAACAATTTATTTTTCACAAATTAAAGATGTATTCTCTTTCTTATGTAGTTGAAGGCAGTTGCACCAAGTACCTCTGCAGCCCAAAAGAAGTTCTGGACTCATGATGTGAAGTTAGCACAGGAGTATGACAGGACAAACTATGGTGATGAAGCAAAAGCCCTAGGCAGGAAGTTAGTCCTTAACAAAATGCTTTGTTGAAAGTAGTCGTTAGATTTCATATTGCTGAGTATGTTGATTCTTTCTGCCATCTTGCAGGTTGGTAAATGATATTGCTAAGGTTTCTGGAGGTCATAGAAGAACTTCCACTGACCTTCGAGCACTTGCAGGTTTAAATCTGTTTCACAGGGGTGCAGATGTGAGTAAAAAATATTGTTTCAAAATAATTGCTGTGTTAAACTTGGTCGTGATTGAGATATTTTTATTGGCTCCATAAATTACCTTTTGTACACCTATGTACTTCTAATGTAGGACTTGGCATTATGCTTGCAATCAAGACAGTATACCAGGTATTTCAAAAGAGTATTGGGGTTTTAAGGCTTTATATCATTTATTACATTCAGCTTAAATTATAAATAATACATCAAATGAAATAGCAACCCGGTTTTGTTTGTATATCTGCATGAATATGCTTTTCATATATCTGCCACACAAAGTACCAGTAGCAAAGATGCGATTACTGAACAGAAAGCTTTTCGTGTTTCACAATGTCATCTTCAGTGATGAACTGACATTTCACCTAAGTGCAAATGTGAGCACACACAGTGTGTATATCTAGTTGTCAGATAATGCCACAAAATGGTTCAGTTGCAATATTTCTCCCCTATTTTTTGTGCCATATCCTGGGGGAAAGTTCATGAGCTTTCCTTTTCCTGTGATGCAACTGTAAGTGGTGCTTCTCATCTTGATGCACTAGAACTGTGGCTCTTCCCTCAAATAGAAAAAGTTGAACCACAGAACTTAATTTGGCAGCAGGAGGGAACACTGCCTCATTGGATGAGTACATGATTGGTTAAACACCATATCTGAATGTTGCATTGGCTGCAGAGGCCCAGATGACAGAGCTTATTCCACATGGCTTAGAAATTTATCCTGATTTGATGCCATGTGATTTTTACCTTTTGTAGTTCACAAAGGATCACTTGCCGGCTCCTACTGACTGACCTACCCAACTTAAGAACAAGATGGAAGCAGTTGTTGCAAGAGTTACACCAGGTTTGGGAAGAAATTACCTATTTACTTGATGTTTGCTACATGAAGAGTGGTGCTCACATTGAACATGGGTAAGAAAAATGTTTGAGGAATTCTTTCATTTGATGTGTTCCTTCTGTAAGAAATGCTACAAAGCCTTAAAACTTTGATATTCATTTGGAAACACCTTGTGTACATATAGTAGCTTACACCATAAATACATTTGACAGCTCGTAAAGTTATCATTGCTGCCTCTGGATCATGGGGTCCCAGGTTTGATTCCTGGCCGGGTTGGGGATTTTCTCTGCCCAGGGACTGGGTGGTGTTTGTGTTGTCCCCCTCATTTCATAATAGTAATAGTAATAGTAATAGTAATAGTAATAGTAATAGTAATAGTAATAATGCTTCCTGCAACCCCTCTAGAAGGAGAACAAAGACAGATGATGAGATTGTCAGATGAAGTTAACCGACACCTCATTTTCTGTTATTACCAAGCAACAAACTTAGGAACAAATACAACTGGATACAGATCACAAGTACACACAACATTTATTACCAGATACCAGAATTAAAAGTTTTAACAGAACAACAACTAGGTGATCAGATCCGTGTAATAATAAAAAATAACAGGACACCCCAGTCAGAATTAGAAAACATCAAGCAACAAGTACAACAAATACTGGAACAAAATAATGTGCAATCAGAAGAAGAAGAAAATACAGTAATGGACTCAAACATCTCAGAGCAAACAAACAAAGAACAACATGCATCAATTAAACAATCAGAGGAAAACGAAATCTTAAGACAGCCACCAGAACAAGCACAAATAGAACATGAAGTGATACACAGGTTAGATATAGAAGAAAAATTTCAGTTGACATATATAGAATACAAAGATACAAATACAGACACGAGACCATTCTTGCATAGACCACCAAATAACCCACAAGTTGAAACAACAATAAAAACTATCAACACAATCATACACAACAAAATAAATGAAAACACAACTATGGAAAAGTTACAACTACTGGTTTATATAGTAGCACTCACTACACTAAATATACACACTAGGCAGAGATCAGAACCAACCAACACACAGAAGAAACCCACAAAACCAGCATGGCAACACAGGCTACAGATCAGAATAGAAAAACTGAGAAAAGACATCGGACAGCTAACACAATTTATAAGAAATGAAATATCAGACAAAAATGAAAAAGGTTAGGTAAAATCTCACAACAAGAAGCGATAGAGCAATTAGTTGAAAAGAAGCAGAAATTACAAGCATTGGCAAAACAACTTAGAAGATACAGAAAAAGTGAAAATAGAAGGAAACAAAATCAAACATTCAACACAAACCAAAAAAAATTTTACCAGGCAATAGATAACACACACATTGAAATAGACAATCCACCAAACATAACAGACATGGAACACTTCTGGAGCAACATATGGTCAAACCTGGTACAACATAACAGGCATGCACGGTGGATAGAAGCAGAAACAGACACATACAAGATGATACCACAAATGCCTGAAGTAATAATTTTGCAACATGAAGTCACCAAAGCAATTAATTCTACTCACAATTGGAAAGCCCCTGGAAAAGATAAAATGGAAAATTTCTGGCTAAAGAAGTTCGCCTCAAAACATTCACATCTAACTAAATTATTTAACAGAGACATCCTTTCGTCTTTCCCTCTCCTTCCTGAAGAAGCAACCATCGGTTGCGAAAGCTAGTAATTCTGTGTGTGTGTTTGTGTGTTTTGTTCATTGTGCCTGTCTGCCGGCGCTTTCCCGCTTGGTAAGTCTTGGAATCTTTGTTTTTAATATAAATTATTTAACAGTTACATTGCAGACCCATACACATTCCCTGATACACTTACACATGGAATAACTTATATGAAACCTAAAGATCAAGCAGACACAGCAAACCCAGCAAAATATTGCCCCATAACGTGCCTACCAACAATCTACAAAATATTAAATTCAGTCATTACACAGAAATTAATGACACATACAACACAAAACAAAATTATAAATGAAGAACAAAAAGGCTGTTGCAAAGGAGCACGGGGATGTAAAGAGCAGCTGATAATAGATGCAGAGGTGACATATCAAGCTAAAACTAAACAAAGGTCGCTACACTACGCATACATTGATTACCAAAAAGCTTTTGATAGTGTACCCCACTCATGGTTACTACAAACATTGGAAATAACAAAGTAGATCCTAAATTGATACAGTTCCTAAACATAGTAATGAAAAATTGGAAAACCACAAATTCAAATAATATCACATCACAGCCAATACAGATTAAGCATGGAATATACCAAGGAGACTCATTAAGTCCTTTCTGGTTCTGCCTTGCTGTGAACCCACTATCGAACACGCTAAATAATACAAATTATGGGTACAATATTACTGGAACATACCCACACAAAATCACACATTTGCTATACATGGATGATCTAAAACTACTGGCAGAAACAAATCAACAACTCAACCAATTACTAAAGATGACAGAAGTATTCAGCAATGATATAAATACGGCTTTTGGAACAGACAAATGTAAGAAAAATAGCATAGTCAAAAGGAAAACACACTAAACAAGAAGATTACATACTGGATAACCACAGCGACTGCATAGAAGCGATGCAAAAACAGATGCCTATAAATATCTAGGATACAGACAAAAAATAGGAATAGATAATACAAATATTGAAGAACAACTAAAAGAAAAATATAGACAAAGAATAACAAAAATACTGAAAACAGAATTGATAGCAAGAAACAAGACAAAAAACTATACATACTTACGCTATACCAATATTGACCTACTCATTTGGAGTAGTGAAATGGAGTAACACAGACCTAGAAGCACTCAATACACTTACACGAGCACAATGCCACAAATATAGAATACATCACACACATTCAGCAACAGGAAGACTCACATTAAGCAGAAAGGAAGGAGGAAGGGGATTTATCGACATAACCTACATTATGGACAGGTAGACAATTTAAGAAAATTCTCTATAGAATGAGCAGAAACTAGCAAAATACACAAAGCAATCACTCATATAAATACATCGGCTACACCATTGCAATTTCATAACCACTTCTACAACCCATTAGATCACATAACATCAACAGATACAAAGAAAGTAAATTGGAAAAAGAAAACACTACATGGTAAGCACCCGTATCATCTAACACAGCCACACATTGAACAAGAGGCATCCAGCACATGGCTGAGAAAAGGCAATATATACAGTGAGATGGAAGGATTCATGATTGCAATACAGGATCAAACAATAAACACCAGATATTACAGCTAGCACATTATTAAAGATCCCAATACCACAACAGATAAATGCAGACTTTGCAAACAACAAATAGAAACAGTAGACCATATCACAAGCAGATGCACAATACTAGCAAATACAGAACACCTCAGAAGACATAACAATGTAGCAAAAATAATACTACAACAACTTGCCATACAACATAAACTAATAAAACAGCACATTCCCACATACAAGTATGCACCACAAAATGTACTGGAGAATGATGAATACAAATTATACTGGAACAGAACCATTATAACAGATAAAACAACACCACATAACAAACCTGACATCATACTCACCAATAAAAAGAAGAAATCAACACAACTAATCGAAATATCCATACCCAATACAACAAACATACAAAAGAAAATGGGAGAAAAAATTGAAAAAAATACATCCAACTGGCTGAGGAAGTCAAGAATATGTGGTATCAGGATAAAGTTGACATTATACCAATTATACTATTAACTACAGGAGTCATACCACACAATGTCCACCAGTACAGCAATGCAATACAGCTACATCCAAACTTACATATACAACTACAGAAATCCGTAATTATTGATACATGTTCAGTAATAATAATAATCATCATCATCATCATCATTTGTTACAGTTGCTTGATTGGACTGTGTACAGGTTGGACTGTGTAAAAATTTGGATATTGTATGGGCACTGATGACACAGATGAGTCTCCCACAAACCAAACATTATCAACACCGCCACCTTGTGCAGTATATACACAATTTTACATAACCCACAATGATTTACAATACATTTGATTTACAGCATTAGAGTTTTAAAAAAATACTATTTTGTGATACAATATTATCTTTGATTATGTGTGAGTGGTTCTAATTCTAGTTTAATTTCTAAGGCTAGTTTCTCTTAATGTCGGATATAAAATTTATTACTTGTAGAGTAAAATTTTTCTGACATGACTGCTCATGTACTCAGCTACACTACAGAATTCATCTTCTATTTAAAACCTTTTTAGAGTTACAGGGAAATCTTCTCTGTTTCGCAGCTTTGTAATTCTCTTGGAAATGCTTGTATTAACTTGACAGTGTATTTGGCTCGCCAGCTGCGATGGTCTAGCGGTTCTAGGCGCTCAGTCCGGAACCGTGCGACTGCTACGGTCGCAGGTTCGAATCCTGCCTTGGGCATGGATGTGTGTGATGTCCTTAGGTTAGTTAGGTTTAAGTAGTTCTAAGTTCTAGGGGACTGATGACCACAGATGTTAAGTCCCATAGTGCTCACAGCCATTTGAACCATTTTTTTTTAATTTTTTTTTTGTATTTGGCTCCTTTTTCAAATATCACTAGTGTATGTAAGATTTATGGCAGTTGTTTTCTGTTCCTTGTGATATATGGATAAACAGCATCATTGGTCTCCAGTTAGGAGAGATTTCATAATGCAAACACAATCTTCTTGAATATAGGCAACAATAGGAATGTTAAAATGTTAACATATCTGAAACAATTTCTACAAGATTATTCTTGCTTCTTTTTGAATATAATTAAAATTGCTTTCTTCTGCAATATGAATATTCTGTTTATTCCTGTGATGGTACAGTTCATGCATACTGTGATTCCATATTGCATATATAGCTCAAAAAATCCATTATGGTGTATAAGAGGTCTTGATATGCAGTCTTAGCCTACTGTTTCATTAGAAAAATCACTGAGCTTATTCGAAACAGTATTTATCTGCTGTTTCCAATTTAGCTCATAGTCAATTGTTATAAAAATTTTAAATGAAGCTACTTCTTCCAGTCTTTTCAATCTAAAAACATTCATGTTTTCTGCTTTTTGATTGTTATTGAAAACCATGTACATAATTTTTTTCAGATTATTAATTAGCTGTGAGCTGTGAGCCATCTTCCTGTGTTATTGACTGATATGGAAGCATTTTTCTCAATTGCTTCAAAATTGTTGGAAATGTATTAGCACAGTCATATTATCTGCATACTATATTTTATTTTCATTGTCATATTTTTGTACATTATATACAAACAAATTTAACAGGATAGATCTTATTACAGATTCTTGAGGTACAGCATACATCATGCTTCTAACTTTTGATATGTATAAGTTGGTAATGCCTACATAATACCTTCTGTATCTCAGATACAATGTTATATACCCTGGTGCATGTCCACAGATAACGGTACTCTCTATTTTCTTTATTGAGGACTATATAGCTGTGTCAAATGCTGTGGATAAGTCGAGAGTGTCTCCAGATACACAATACAGTAGACTTAGATCTGTACAGTAAATTCCCTTGATGAATAATTTGCTGTTTCTGTTGATTTACTTTTCTGGTATTCATGCTGTACTGGAGTTATTAAGTTATGCTTTCCATGTAGCTGTTAGTCTGTTGAGTATGATCATTAATGATTTTTTTGAGAAGCCAGGTATTAAAGATACTGGTCTGTAATTATTAGAATAATCATTCTTTCCCTTTCATACATAGTTAATTAATTTAAGCTGATCAGGAATACTCCTCAAAATGAAGCAGTTGATAATATCCAATAGTGCTGTAATTATTTATGCTATTGTCACAAAGTTAATAACACTTATATAAAGTTCTATGCATACATTCTCTGTAGCTAATAACTAGAAAATGTTGCTTTGTGATGTACAGATCCGAAGGCAATCACATTTTAGTACAATGTACAACCAATGTACTTGGTCGCCTACAGCATTAAGGGAAACTGTTCAGCAAGCATCACTTCAAGACTTGTATGGCATTTCATATGCTTCACCTTCCAGTCCAAAAGTTACAATTACAGGTAGTATAAAAGTTGTGCTCTTATTTAACAATAGGCTAAAATTTCATTTTGTGAGGTTAATTGAAGAATTTAAAAATTTGATACAAAAGCAGCACAGTCTTGCATTTCTGAGAAGTTAGGTACTTGTAGTGGTAATTTTTTTAAACACACCTTAATAGCAACTGTGATGATTACATTGGCTTTCATACACCAGTGAATGTGACAGATGTACATTTCATTCATTCACTCATTTTGCAAATATCACTACACAGAAAAAATTTATTTGTGTAGGTGCTTCAGTAGGTATTCGTAATTGGACAAGAGATGAATTAAAATTCCCTCCCCCCCCCCTACTCAGTGACAGGATCTGAATGGAAAATTGAAAAGCTTTTAGGGCATCATGAAGTAGTGTGTGTCTCAGCTTAGGCTTATATTTAGGTAAATTTCATAATGTGTCTGAACACTAATGTTAATGGTAAAGTATAAATGTGTGGCAGACCAGTATTCAAATGCAGACCTTTCTTTGATGAGTAATGTATTTACTGACTGATACATCCAGGCTCAGCTCTCCCCCCCCTCCCCCTCTACCCCATCTCCCCCTCGCCCCCCACTCTCCCCCCTCGCCCCCCACTCTCCCCCCACTCTCCCCCCTCGCCCCCCACTCTCCCCCCTCGCCCCCACTCTCCCCCCTCGCCCCCACTCTCCCCCCTCGCCCCCACTCTCCCCCCTCGCCCCCACTCTCCCCCCTCGCCCCCCACTCTCCCCCCTCGCCCCCCACTCTCCCCCCTCGCCCCCCACTCTCCCCCCTCGCCCCCCACTCTCCCCCCTCGCCCCCCACTCTCCCCCTCGCCCCCCACTCTCCCCCTCGCCCCCCACTCTCCCCCTCGCCCCCCACTCTCCCCCTCGCCCCCCACTCTCCCCCTCGCCCCCCACTCTCCCCCCTCGCCCCCCACTCTCCCCCCTCGCCCCCCCACTCTCCCACCCTCGCCCCCCCACTCTCCCCCCCTCGCCCCCCACTCTCCCCCCCTCGCCCCCCACTCTCCCCCCCTCGCCCCCCACTCTCCCCCTCGCCCCCCACTCTCCCCCTCGCCCCCCCCACTCCTCCCCCTCGCCCCCCCACTCTCCCCCCTCGCCCCCCCCCCACTCCTCCCCCTCGCCCCCCCACTCTTCCCCCTCGCCCCGCCCCCCACTCTCCCCCCTCGCCCCCAACTCTCCCCCCCTCGCCCCCAACTCTCCCCCCCTCGCCCCCCAACTCTCCCCCCCTCGCCCCCAACTCTCCCCCCCTCGCCCCCAACTCTCCCCCCCTCGCCCCCCAACTCTCCCCCCTCGCCCCCCAACTCTCCCCCCTCGCCCCCCAACTCTCCCCCCTCGCCCCCCAACTCTCCCCCCTCGCCCCCCAACTCTCCCCCCTCGCCCCCCAACTCTCCCCCCTCGCCCCCCAACTCTCCCCCCTCGCCCCCCAACTCTCCCCCCTCGCCCCCCAACTCTCCCCCCTCGCCCCCCAACTCTCCCCCCTCGCCCCCCCCCCCACTCCTCCCCCTCGCCCCCCCCACTCTCCCCCCTCGCCCCGCCCCCCACTCTCCCCCCCTCGCCCCCCAACTCTCCCCCCCTCGCCCCCCAACTCTCCCCCCCTCGCCCCCAACTCTCCCCCCCTCGCCCCCCAACTCTCCCCCCCTCGCCCCCCAACTCTCCCCCCCTCGCCCCCCAACTCTCCCCCCTCGCCCCCAACTCTCCCCCCTCGCCCCCAACTCTCCCCCCTCGCCCCCCAACTCTCCCCCCTCGCCCCCCAACTCTCCCCCCTCGCACCCCAACTCTCCCCCCTCGCCCCCCAACTCTCCCCCCCTCGCCCCCCAACTCTCCCCCCCTCGCCCCCCAACTCTCCCCCCCTCGCCCCCCAACTCTCCCCCCCTCGCCCCCCAACTCTCCCCCCCTCGCCCCCCAACTCTCCCCCCCTCGCCCCCATCTCTCCCCCCCTCGCCCCCATCTCTCCCCCCCTCGCCCCCATCTCTCCCCCCCTCGCCCCCATCTCCCCCCCCCTCGCCCCCATCTTCCCCCCCCCCTCGCCCCCATCTCCCCCCCCCTCGCCCCCATCTCCCCCCCCTCGCCCCCATCTCCCCCCTCGCCCCCATCTCCCCCCCCTCGCCCCCATCTCCCCCCCCCTCGCCCCCATCTCTCCCCCCCTCGCCCCCATCTCTCCCCCCCTCGCCCCCATCTCTCCCCCCCTCGCCCCCATCTCTCCCCCCCTCGCCCCCATCTCCCCCCCCCCCTCGCCACCATCTCCCCCCCCCCTCGCCACCATCTCCCCCCCCCCTCGCCCCCATCTCCCCCCCCTCGCCCCCATCTCTCCCCCCCTCGCCCCCATCTCTCCCCCCCTCGCCCCCATCTCTCCCCCCCTCGCCCCCATCTCTCCCCCCCTCGCCCCCATCTCTCCCCCCCTCGCCCCCATCTCTCCCCCCCTCGCCCCCATCTCTCCCCCCCTCGCCCCCATCTCTCCCCCCCTCGCCCCCATCTCTCCCCCCCTCGCCCCCATCTCTCCCCCCCTCGCCCCCATCTCTCCCCCCCTCGCCCCCATCTCTCCCCCCCTCGCCCCCATCTCTCCCCCCCTCGCCCCCATCTCTCCCCCCCTCGCCCCCATCTCTCCCCCCCTCGCCCCCATCTCTCCCCCCCTCGCCCCCATCTCTCCCCCCCTCGCCCCCATCTCTCCCCCCCTCGCCCCCATCTCTCCCCCCCTCGCCCCCATCTCTCCCCCCCTCGCCCCCATCTCTCCCCCCCTCGCCCCCATCTCTCCCCCCCTCGCCCCCATCTCCGCCCCCCTTGTCCCCATCTCCCCCCCCTCACACACACACACACACACACACACACACACACACACACACACACACACACACACACACACACACACACCAGTGCTCCTGAAAGAAAGTGCAGCATGTGTGCCTTTTTGAAACTCCCTAATAGATTTAAACTATTTGCTCAGCATGTGGTCTCACCACTTGGGAAGTTAGAAAATTATGAGAGAAGTTCTGGCAGAAGTGAAGCTTTTAGGGTTTCTCGATAGTTCATTTAATACAAAAATTGCCCACAATATGCAAGTTTCCTGGTTGGTCTTATGTTGAAATTGTATGCCAGACTGCAGCTCCCACATTGTCTGGAATCAGTAAAGATTTATGCAATAAGGAGCCATTTGGTTCTTACTGGCTAGTGAATATGTCGTTCTATAGAAAATTTATGGCTACTGTCTTGCTGTGGGAATGGAATTTGTAACTATCAGCTCTGGCTATTCACCTTCAGTGCTCTTATCAGCTGTGTTGGACCACTCTCCTGGTAGTAATGGGTTGGAATGACTTTCATTAAAGAACATACACTATGCTGCAGCTGCAGCACGTAGTTTTCAGTTCCTTCACATTTACTGAAACACATTTTTCAATTTCTGATAAACAGCTTTTTAATAGTCAAAAATCTCAGTATTTAAACCAAATGGGTAAGTTAATAGTGTCACATTTCATTGGTGGTATATTCCTGGTGGATATAAATCTATTAATCTGGTTCTTGAGAGATGGGATTATGTAAGGGAGGATCTATGCCAGCTTTCTGACATTACTGCAGGGTAATAATGAAGTGATCAATTCTTAGTAAATTCTGCAAAGGACAGGCTATGCACAAATCATTCCTTAAATTGTCTGAAACCTGTTCCTGTCCCACCGCCATCATACACCTTGCTTGTCACTATTGATGCCACCTCCCCTTGTACCAGTGTTTTCAAAGTATATGGTCTGTCCACTGCTGAACATTACCTCAACTAACACCCATCTGGTTCTGAACATTTGACATCCTTCCCACTCATTTTACAATTTTGTGCTTATAAACAACTACTTTACCTTTGAGAGGCAGACATACAAATAGGTCTGGGGTATAGCCACAGGAACAAGGATGGCTCCTTTCAATTGCAACCTTGCCTTGGATTGCATGGTGGGGTGATTTCCTGGGATCCATAAGCCCCTGGTTTGGTTTAGACACATTGATGACATCTTTGCCATATGGAATCATGTTGAAGCCATGTTAAAATTTTTGGGATCTCTAAATATGTTCTAACCGTTAAATTTAACATGGTCCTATTCTTAATCACATGCCACTTTCGTGACATCTACATCAACCTCATTAAGGGTCAACTACACACTTCTGTTCACATTACACCTACAAACAGGCGTACTTACATTTGACAGTTGCCATCAGCTCTCTGGTAAACATTCCATCCTATACAGTTTTAGACTTTGAGCAAATGTATTTGTTCAGATACTGACTATTAACAGTATGCACCACCTCAGTGTTCACTGGATGTAATTATCCCACCAGCCTCGTTCAAAAGCAGATTTCCTGGGCCATCACGTCAAACCTTTGTACTGGTGATACCTCCAAAAAACAGCTTAGGACTACACCTCTTGTCAGTCAGTACCATCCTGTTCTTGACTGTATTAATCAGCTACTTCAACAAGACTAAAACTTCCTATAATCATGCCCTGAAATGAGGTCCATTCTTTGACATTTTACTCACCATGCCTAGAATAGCTGGAAACAGCAATACCTAATTTGTTAAAGCGTGCTTCAAGTCCTGAAGTGGGGTTTCATAGTCAGTTGGCAATTAAACTTTTACTTTTTTAAACAACCAATTCAATGGTTCGGTAAATTCCTTAACAAATTTCCTATAATAATTGCCAAGTCTGAGAAATGACTGAAGGTTCTTTGCTGTCTGTGGTGGCACAAAATAACAGACAGCAGATATCAAATGTGGATCAGATCTGACACACTCCTGACCAATCAGCCTCACCTTTCATATTTTTTGAAAATACAGTCATGATGTAGCAATGACAGGTGACAGACATGACAGACTTCACATGATCTGCTGATTGTTTGGCAAAGGTCAACATGGTTAACACACTGGCTGCAAGGACTGTAAAATGTTTTTTCCTTGCTTCAGTACAGAGTTCTGTGACTTTAATATTGCCAGTCATTTCTGATTACCTAGTTTATCCATTCACTTGGTTACCAAACAAAAACTTGTCTGCATATGCTTTTATGTTAGTGAGTACACACACTTTCTGGTTATTACATTGAATGTGAACACATGATATTTATCAGAATAAACTGTTACTCCATTTGTTTGTATCTGATTCTCACCACAAGTAGATCACAATGTCAAGTTGCCAAATGTAACAACCAGCAGACTTGCAACTGTGGCGACCCCAACATAAGAGCAACTAGAGGAAATAATCCTGCAACACAGTAGGGTTGCAGTGCACCTTCAAGAAACAGAAATTAGTGAAATGATGGGCACACCGCAATATCAAGAATTGCAGTGTGGCTGTCCCTGTTTTGGTCACACAACCTGACACTGATTTACGCAGGTGGAGTTAAATTTCCTCTGCACCAGAGGTACCACTGATTCCAGTAAATTCACATTAGTGGTTAGTCATTTGGACCACCATTATGAAGCCAAGGTTCAAGACGCCATAACTTCATCCCCAGAAAAGGACTTATACATGAAGCTGAAGGCCAAGTTAAATCAAAGTGAGTGTGCTTCACAGGAGGAACAAGTGCAGCATGTTCTCTTGCAGGGTGTCAATCAACCCAGTATTTCCTTCATTTATTAAGCAAGGTTGATGTGTACATATTGTCTGTGCATTACTGTGAACATTGTGGAGCAGCCATCTGCCAGTGCAGTGGAGGCCATTACTGCATCACTAACGGACATGTAACTTCACACTGTAGCAGACCTGGTGAGCCGAATTCAGGTCGCAATGATACTGACTTTCTGCCCAGGAGCTATGAAAGCATGTAATAGCACCTCGGTTGCAACAAAAGTGGATTAGGACAGTTTCATGAACAAGGTCAATGCTCTGACAAGCAGGTGGGTGAACTCCAGCCAGAACACTAAAGGATACGAGAATAAGATCAAGAAGTTGTTCCAAAGTGAACTCCTCAACAGCCAATTACTCAGCCCAGGTAGACCTGTATTGGTACAATAAGAAATTTGGAGAAAAGGCACACAATTGTACCACCCCATACAGCTTCCTCAGTTATAAAAGACAGATGGAAATAATCACTCCATATAGTCAGTCATTGTCCCTATGCCATTTCATCACAAACTGCAAGACAATATGCGTGTTGTTAGGTGGACACAGGTTCCGACATAGGTATTTTGCCACAGACCCACTTACATGAATACCGATCAGCCATCTTGTTTTGTCTATGTGTGGCTTATGATTCAACCATCACAACATATGGCATGCTGCATATTGAGTGGAACGTGGGAGCTATGATGTGCCTTGCATGGAATTTCACCACAGCAGATGTAACCAAACTGATAATTAGAGCCAATCTTTTAGCACATTATCACCTATTGTTGGACAGTGCCAATGCTAATCTAACATATGCAATTATCAGATTATCTACCGATGTATTCCATTGTGGCGTAACCATATATGACTCCTAACTGATCCACTCGCTGGGAGATGGGTACGCCAAACTCCTAGAACAGTTTCCTGGTATCACTTGGCTTCCTGGTTATCCCCAAAAAGTATGTCACAATTCTGTACATTATATCAACACCACCTCAGGTGTGCAAACTTCATGAAGACCTAGATGTCTTGCTTATAGCCCATTTCATATGCTGGCTATAAGCCATTCCAGTAGCTAATATTTCTGTTGTGGTACTACCCACTGCATTTGTGGCGCACTGGATCTCTGGTTTCAGTTGTCTGCTCCACATAACAATGGACAGAGAATGGCAGTTTGGATCCAATTTCTTTGCCCAAATGAGTAAATTTTGTGGTGCAGTGCACCACATAACAAGTAGTTACCATCCTGCCAGTAACAGAGTGCTCAAATGCTGGCATTGATCATTGAAAGCTGCATTAGCATGCCATGAATAACAATGGACGTCTTACCATTGGTTTGCTTGTCTTATGCTCAATGTACAAACTGGAGGTGGACACCTCACCAGCAGAGCTAGTATTGGTGGAAGTCCCAAGGCTTTCCCTGAGTGTTTGTTGACCCATGCACATTTTTGATAGATGACGATAATACACCAGAATTTATCATCCAACTCAGAGAAAGGATGATGCAGATCTGACTGCAACAAGCATCATGCCATGATATTCTGCAACCGTTTGAACATTGGGAGTTTGTCCACAACCCTGTCAGCATAGAGAGTTAAAATACTGTAAGCATGTAATGCTGCAAAGAGATTTCAAATTGCCACTGGCACTGTCTTATGCTGGTCCCAATCCTATCATTAACAAGTGTGAGAAAACATTTGAAATCCTCATAGATGGCGAGGAGGACACTGTCTCCATTGAGAGAGGAGCAAGCATTCATCACAGAAGGATGTTCACACATGCACCTTCCATAGAACCAGATGAAACATCTGCCTGTCACCAAGCAACCCCCACTGCAACCTTTGCCACTCTGACTCAACACCAGATGCATTCTGGATGATGGGTACACTTCTGGCATGATTCATGAACGGTGTTTTGGGCATCTATCAAGTGACAACCACAGATGATGTCTGATGATTAGCTTACTGTTTGGCAGAATTGACAGGGCTCATGCACTGGCTACCAGAAGCACTGTGAAATGCCTTCTTCTTGCTGCACTGTGGAGTTCCATGACTTTAATGCTGATGGTGTTTCTTGCTTTCCTAGTTTATTTATTTATTTGTTTGGTTACCAAGCAAAAACTTGATTGTGTGCACTTTTGTGTTAGCGAGCACATTGTCTGGTTATTATACCGAAAGTGAAGGCATGCTGTTTGTCAGAATTAAGCATTACTCCAAGCCATACATTCATCCATATCTGTGACTAGAATACAATATCGAGTTTACAAGTCTAGCAACCAGCAGATTTGTGACAATGTCATTGATACAAACCACACGCTGTGTCAATTTGTCCCCTGAGTACTGCATCTGGTATTTTTAAGACTAAATGGCTCTGAGGGTATTGATAATGCCTTCAAGGAACAGTAAAGGTTGTCTTCAGATGATCTTCTGGAACCAGTTTTAGCTCGTGATAACAACTTTTCAAATCCATTGGCAATGTGCATTTACATGACTCAAGTTGTCCAGAGTCTTTGTTATATTTGATGTAGGATTTGCATCTGCCCTTATGTTCAAGTATTTGTAATCACAACCAAATCTATGTTTATTGCGTCACTTTCTTATTTCCTTTGGACAGATACAGTAATTGCTCTTCATAGACTTTCACTATTCTTAATGATATCATCAGTCAAATGCTGGTCACTAGAGTCTTCCATTACTGGTTGAAATGGTCTTGCGATTCTGTTAGGCTTTCTGTACAATGGAGCACTACAAACTCTAGGTAATCCATGCTGCATAACTGGTGTTGCTGGCAACAGACCCAGTGAATTTTTTAAAAAAATCTGCTGATCTTAACAACAGAGCTTCCTTAGCAAAGTTGTCTTTCCCCACTAAATGTTTCAGTTTCTCATGCAGTGCAGATATGTCAACAGCTTTTTGTCACCCAGATCCCAAATCTATTGAGATAGTCGTAATTCAGGACATACAAACTGGCAATTAGTAGCCCCTTTGGCAGATTTGCATCATCCATACCATAATTACCTATATTTAATGGAACCAAGTTATCTCCATCTGCTTACCTAATAGATACTACACTTTGAATCAGAAGCAATGTGATGCATCCAGTTCATCACTGCATTCTAACAGCCTCAAAATGCATAACATTTCACTTAAGGGCCAATATCCAAATTAATCACTATCTGAACTAACACACAGTAACTTTCCTGTGCCTTTAGGCACCTTATCATGTGAATTGATGTTTAGTGCTTGCACATGCAGTTTATTTAGTCCAACTTTAATGATATGTGAACCTTGCATCAATGTAACACTAGCAGTGAAACAATGCTGTACTGAGTGTGATAGTATATTGTGAAATGTCAACTTTTGTGTGATATTTATTCAGAAGGCAAGTCCTGGGGTTGTACAGTGTCCCTCCTCAACATGTGACAACAGTTCCATGTCCTCCTGAAAGTTACTTACTCCAGTACTGAAATTTAGTGATGTGATCCCAATGATCACACATCATTGCCATGCTCTCGACATAACCTGAATACTTCTGTCTAGAAGATCCAAACTGGCAACCAACACATGAGCCCCTGGATCCACCAAAAATCTATGTACCATTTCGTTATCTATGCCCATTGATCAACATTCTGTCTCTGCAATTTATTTTGTAGTATTCCATTTGATTAAGAATTCTGTATGATGGTTGAGTAATTCCCACTGGCATCTAACTCACTCTTGTTCTGGCAATGTACATTATGCTTTTTACTGTGACCATCATGTGCTCGGTGGCCCACTTTGGATCGTGTTTGCCAACATTGCTTCCTCAGAAGAAAAGATCTCATTTATCCTGCCCCTTGACTCAATGTCAATTTAAAGTTGTGTAGGTACCATAATAGCAGAAGTTATGTCTTATGGGTTTTCCATCCTCACTCTCCTTGATATATTTCCTAACAATCCCCTTAAAACACATCCAACACCCTGTTCTCAGCTTCTAGCAAAATAAATTTATCTGCCTTCACATTTTACATTAATTCATAAGTATTTACATTGACTTTCAAAATTATGTCCAAAAATGTTTCTACTGATAGGTACTTTTTTGCGACAGATGATTACGTTGTTCCCTGGAAATGTTGCACTGTTTTATTTGTAGTACCACTGATAAAGCCCCTTTCAAACTGCTCAAATGTCTGTGCCTTAGTCTGTCCCTCATCGTACATAAACTGTGATTTGGCTGTACTTAGTGTGTTTCACCTGACCAATTCCCTGACTGTGCTGTACCAATTCCCTGACTTTGCTGTAGCCTTCAGATCCATAACATCCTCTGTTTATTTACCAGAATAAGGTGTAAACGGCTTAGCTGTAACAAAATATATCAAAGGAATGGGTACAGGAAATAAGGAATTAGCCTCTACTGGCTTAGCATGTCTATGCCCATTTACAGTTTCCTGATCCCCTACTTGGCTATAAAGTGTGTTTTTACACTTCTGTAATTCAGTTTCTTGCTTCTGTGTAGTTACTGCTCATGTTTCTTCTGGCAGTGGTGTAGTGGTGTAATCTCCATCCAAAAACACACACAAATCTCTCTCTCTCTCTCTATCTCTCTCTCTCTCTCTCTCTCTCTATCTCTCTCTATCTCTCTCTCTCTCTCTCTCTCTCTCTCTCTCTCTCTCACACACACACACACACACACACACACACACACACACACACACCTGAGGCAGACAACCAGATGTCTGTCTGGTGGTGATGTATTAAAATACACCAGTAGATTAATTGGTAACTGAGACCTTCTACAATTCATTGTTCCAACTCACAACTATGGTACAAAGTATTCTAACCCTTGTGCTGTATCATGACCCAATGAGATGCAGAGCATTGACGTGCATTGTGGCCAACCCTACTACATGTGCTACATACAGCTCACACTACCTGGGTGCGTAGCAGCTTGTGCGTAGCCAAGTTACAATTCGGGCAAATCACCAGTGGCAAGTAAACCTCTCTACAATAACATCTAAATTGTGACAGATCCGCAGGCACCTGCAGCTTAACAAATAATACCATCACATTTGCGATGCAATGCCCTACCTTGGGGGTAAGCAAAAGAAGCATAAAAGACCAATGCAAAAAAGGGACACTCAACATCTCACACTGCTGACCTTCAAGCTGCTGCTGAAATCTTGTTACAATCCCAACCTGAACTCATGGAACTGGACCACTGTCAACACCAGATGACTTCAGACAGTGGATACCGAGGTGTCAGACTGGAATACTTATGTTACAAGATGTAATGCCTAAGCTAGATGCTATGTTGGGTGATGGTGGTTGTATGTACCACTGGGTGTGGATTAGCAAGAGCTGTGTGAGAGATGGCTTGCCTGGCACCCAAAGGCACTAATTAACATCATTAACAAAGTAAACATTTATCATTCAAAGATAACAGTTGCTATGATTCACAGGCTGGCAGCAGAGCAGAGATGGCACACACCACACAGAATGTGCTGAAGTGCATGAAGGGCATGTAGTTGTGCTGGCTGTGCTGGCTGTGGCCTCCTGACAGGAGAAAGGCCAGCAGCATTAAAGTCTGCCTACAGAAACAGAGGTGGATGATGGCAGCAGCATATCCCACAATGCCGGATGATGGTCTGCTTCCTGAACCCACTTACTAGGCCATCAAAAGATCCGCTGGATAATGGTACCAACAGCTCCCCACAGTCTTTAGTCCAGTCAACAAAGACTAAAACATGGTGACTGCGTGAAACATTTATGTAGTCACAAATTTTTGTGCACTGGTAGCGGGTAGTGTCATGAACAACATACTAAAAATCCTGACCTGTGCAGTATGAGCATGGTGGTGAGGAAGTATTTGAAGATTGTTTTTAGTGTTTTCTTTAATATCTCAAGAACCACAGCATCTAGCAAAAATGTTTCTCAGTACAAAATATGTCTTATTCATTTTTTATTTAGGACTAATAGTTTCTGCATTGCAGAGGATGGAAAAATTGGAGATTATTAAAGATAGTATTTGATGTTTATTGTTAAATGAAGTGGGTTAAGAACAAATATTAAATGTGTGTACCACATCTAAGGACAGTAGAAACATATAAAGGGATAAATTGTATTACAGGCCTCTAACATGGTGGAGAGGTGAGAGTAGAGGTTAGAAGTGTGAGGAAAGGTAAGTCACCAGATTTTGTCATGCACTTCCCTCCTTCATAGATCTGCAAAATGAAAAGTGAGCAGACAATTCCCCATTCTCTCAGCCACACTACTTCACAGAAATAAAATAGAAGGTGTTTCACAAAGTTACATTGACACTCTGCAGCTTGCCTTATGAATTACTGGCAATGCAGTGTGCAGACATGTTTATTTTCCACAAACTGCTTTAACACTATGTGGAATATGGATATGAGTTCTTAAGAATACTAACATTTGTGGACAGAAGCTACTTACATCTCTTCTTCACAGTATTCTACACTGCTAGATGGAAATTGATTCTTAGTCATACTGCACAGCAGCTGTAGCCCTCTTCTGGGAAAGCCGACTTCCCCCAGCACGAGTGATTTTGCTTTCCAGTTTACAGACAGACTATTTCCCAGAATTTCCTGTCCAGATCTCTTATGTAAGCATACATGATAACTTCACAAAGCTCATGTTTATATAGTTCAGTTACTTTCATATTTCTGAAGTAAGTACTTACTAGCAGCTGTCAAGTGCGAATTGTGAAGAATATTTTGTTATAAATGGTGACTGAGAAGTGCTTAATTTGTAAGTGTGATGGCCAGTGACTTATGTAGTGTTGATGGGAAAGGGACTGGACTGTTAAATGTGGGGTCATATTAAGGAATTAAGGAAGTTGTATTCAAGTGATGATCATGGCTCTGATGAGGAAAGTGGTGCAGTGAAAGCTGCTGGTAAGAAAGATTCAAAGGACAAAACAGAAGCAATTACATGGGATGAAGAAGAAGAAGGCGGGGGGGGGGGGGGGGGGTTGCTGTTGTAAGAGCAAAATACAGAGAGGAGAAGTAGAAACATTAAAGCAGTTATTAAAGGCTGTGCCCATGGAAACGAAGCAACTTGCAAACATGAAGAAGAATATTTAGATCATATAAGCCAAATTAATGTTGATTTGTTGGTTAGAGTAGCACAGTCAGCAGATGAAAAGATGAGACATCAAATTATTTCCATTAAAATACAAGGCATGCAAGCAGAAGCTTCAGCAGGGGCTAAATGGATTGCAATAGCTGCAATGAAAAATGGGAAAGCAGTAGCTACACATACAATTGAGCCAAGATGGAGTATGAGCAATACTGACATTACGGAATGAAATATATTACAGTGATAAATGGCCAGAGGACTTTCTGATAGCAGTAATGATTCAAGAACCCCAGAAACATGTAACAAAGCAATGCTGTAAGCATATGACAATTAGGCTCATTTGACATGTAGCCCAGGTTCTGTTAAGAAACATTATTAAAAGACCGGAAAAGGTAATGGATGAGAATCTAGCTCAAGCGTAGTTTAGTTTTTAGACAGGATTCAGGCACAAGAGATGCAATAGCACTGTTGCAAATTTAGGGAGAGAGGTTTACCAAAAAGGGAAGAGGCCTAGACATGTGTTTCGTAGACCTGGAAAAATGATGACTTATAAACTCATTATATTTAAATTAAAAAGTGTGAGTGAAAGTGAGGAGAGGAAGTACCAACTGGATAGAACTAGGTAAATGAGTCAGACAAAAACCATTTGTCTCATACCCTTTTCCAAATGTCCTCTGAAAATATAATGGACCCCTGCACATTACATGGCTAGTAAATAAGAAGAACCGTGGACCTTGCTGTTGGTGGGGAGGCTTGCGTGCCTCAGCAATACAGATAGCTGTACCGAGGGTGCAACCACAACAGAGGGGTATCTGTTGAGAGGCCAGACGAACATGTGATGCCTGAAGAGGGCCAGCAGCCTTTTCAGTAGTTTCAGGGGCAACAGTCTGGATGACTGACTGATCTGGCCTTGTAATATTAACCAAAACAGCCTTGCTGTGCTGGTACTGCAAAAGGCTGAAAGCAAGGGGAAACTACAGCCATAATTTTTCCCAAGGGCATGCAGCTTTACTGTATGGTTAGAATATGATGCCATTCTCTTGGGTAAAATATTCCAGAGGTAAAATAGTCCCCCATTCGGATCGCCGGGCAGGGACTACTGAGGAAGATGTTGTAATCAGGAGAAACAAAACTGGCATTCTACAGTTCGGAACATGGAATGTCAGGACCCATAGCTGGGCAGGTAGGTTAGAAAGTTCAAAAAGGGAAATGGATAGGTTAAAGTAAGACATAGTGGGAATTAGTGAAGTTTGGTAGCAGGAGGAACAAGACTTGTGGCCAGGTGAATACAGGGTTATAAATACAAAATCAAATAAAGGTAATGCAGTAGTAGGTGCGAGTAAGCTGCTATGAACAGCATAGTGAATGCATTATTTTAGCCAAGGTAGACACAAAGCTCACACCTGCTACAGTAGTACAAGTTTATATGCCAACTAGCTTCACAGATCAGGAAGAGATTGAAGAAATGTATGATGAGATAAAAGAAATTATTCAGATAGGGAAGAGAGATGAAATTTAATAGCATGGGGGACTGGAATTCTATAATAGGAAAGGGAAGAGAAGGAAAAGTAGTAGGTGAATATGGAATGGGGCTAAGGAATGAAAGAAGAAGCTGCCTGGTAGAATTTTGCACAGAGTGTAACTTAAACATAGCTAACACTTGGTTTAAGACTCATGAAATAAGGCTGTATACATGTAAGAGGCCTGGAGATACTGGAAGGTTTCAGATAGATTATATAATGGTAAGAAAGAGATTTAGGAACCAGATTTTAAATTGTAAGACATTTCCAAGGTCAGATGTGGATTCCGGCCACACACTATTGGTTATGAACTGTAAATTAAAACTGAAGAAACTGCAAAAAGGGGGGAATTTAAGGAGATGAGACTTGGATAAAAACAGTATTTTTGGAAATGAAATCACAGAGCACGCTAAGGTTCACCACAACATTTCCAAACGAGTGCTCATCTCCACAAGCTAACAGGGAGGAAACTCCTTGAAGACACGACAGTTTCTTTCTTGACGTGCTGATTATCTTTATGTCTAACATTCTTAGTTCCCTTGGCCCACTAAGTTTATTTGCCTTTATGTATTTATTTCATCTGAATTTTAATTTAGGTGTTAGTTTATTTATTGGTGGCATTTTTACAAAAACATACGAATTCAGAGAAAATATAAATCAACACTTACTTCACTACAAAATTCACTAAATACCACCAACAGCGCTTGAAACAAACAAATGTCATCAGAATGATGACTATTGGTATTAGATACAGGGTAGGAACCTTAACACGATAACAGAACACAAGTAGGAAGTAACGTACAAGGAATAAAGAAAACTGTGCATTATCTCTGTATGGTGCAAAAAACAAGGCATGCCATTTAAATGCTTGATCACACAGGCATCAGGAAAACCATCATAAGTCACAAAAAAATTGTCATTTATATGAAACAAAACTGTTTCATGCAGAAAACAGTGGACATTTCAAATACATAAAAATCTAAAAATCAATTTTTTGAGACGGTTTCCCTTCCATTTCCCCTTGAAGTTTTAAATGAGTTTTGATATTTGGGGAGCAAAATAACTGATGATGGTCAAAGTAGGAAGGATATAAAATGTACACTGGCTATGGAAAAAAGGCATTTCTGAAGTAGAGAAATTTGTTAACATCCAGTATAGGTTTAAGTGTCAGGAGGTATTTTCTGAGAATATTTGTATGCAGTGTAGCCTTATATGGATGTGAGACATGGACGATAAATAGTTTCGACAAGAAGAGAATAGAAGCTTTTGAAATGGGGTGCTGCAGAAGAATATTAAAAATTAGATACGTAGGTTATGTAACTAATTAGGGGGTTGTTGTTGTTGTTGTTGTTGTTGTTGTTGTTGTTGTTGTTGTTGCCTTGTTGTTGTTGTTGTTGTTGTTGTTGTTGTCGTCTTCAGTCCTGAGACTGGTTTGATGCAGCTCTCGATGCTACTCGGTCCTGTGCAAGCTTCTTCATCTCCCAGTACCTACTGCAACCTACATCCTTCTGAATCTGCTTAGTGTATTCATCTCTTGGTCTCCATCTACGATTTTTACCCTGCACACTGCCCTCCAATACTAAATTGGTGATCCCTTGATGTCTCAAAACATGTCCTACCAACTGATTCCTTCTTCTAGTCAAGTTGTGCCACAAACTTCTCTTCTCCCCAATCCTGTTCAATACCTCCTCATTAGTTACATGATCTATCCACCTTATCTTCAGCATTCTTCTGTAGCACCACATTTCGAAAGCTTCTATTCTCTTCTTGTCCAAACTAGTTATCGTCCATGTTTTTCTTCCATACATGGCTACACTCCATACAGATACTTTCAGAAATGACTTCCTGACACTTAAATCTATACTCGATGTTAACAAATTTCTCTTCTTCAGAAATGCTTTCCTTGCCATTGCCAGTCTACATTTTATATCCTCTCTACTTCGACCATCATCAGTTATTTTACTCCCCAAATAGCAAAACTCCTTTATTACTTTAAGTGTCTCATTTCCTAATCTAATTCCCTCAGCATCACCAGATTTAATTTGACTACATTCCATTATCCTCGTTTTGCTTTTGTTGATGTTCATCTTATATACTCCTCTCAAGACACTGTCCATTCCATTCAACGGCTCTTCCAAGTCCTTTGCAGTCTCTGACAGAATTACAATGTCATCAGCAATCCTCAGTTTTTATTTCTTCTCCATGGATTTTAATACCTACTCCGAATGTTTCTTTTGTTTCCTTTACTGCTTGCTCAATATACAGATTGAATAACATCGGGGAGAGGCTACAACCTTGTCTCACTCACTTCCCAACCACTGCTTCCTTTTCATGCCCCTTGATTCTTATGACTGCCATCTGGTTTCTGTACAAATTGTAAATAGCCTTTCGCTCCTTGTATTTTACCCCTGCCACCTTCAGAGTTTGAAAGAGAGTATTCCAGTCAATATTGTCAAAAGCTTTCTCTAAGTCTACAAATGCTAGAAATGTAGGTTTGCCTTATCTTAATCTTTCTTCTAAGATAAATCGTAAGGTCATTGTTGCCTCACGTGTTCCAACATTTCTAAGGAATCCAAACTGATCCTCCCCGAGGTCCACATCTACCAGTTTTTCCATTCGTCTGTAAAGAATTCGCATTAGTATTATGCAGCTGTGACTTATTAAACTGATAGTTCGGTAATTTTCACATCTGTCAACGCCTGCTTCCTTTGGGATTGGAATAATTATATTCTTCTTGAAGTCTGAGGGTATTTTGCCTGTCTCATACATCTTGCTCACCAGCTGGTAGAGTTTTGTCATGACTGGCTCTCCCAAGGCTGTCAGTAGTTCTAAAGGAATGTTGTCTACTCCCGGGGCCTTGTTTCAACTCAGGTCTTTCAGTGCTCTGTCAAACTCTTCACGCAGTATCTTATCTCCCATTTCATCTTCATCTACATCCTCTTCCATTTCCATAATATTGTCCTGAAGTACATCGCCCTTGTATAAACCCTCTATATACTCCTTCCACCTTTCTTCCTTCCCTTCTTTGCTTAGAACTGAGTTGCCATCTGAGCTCTTGATATTCATACAAGTGGTTCTCTTCTCTCCAAAGGTCTCTTTAATTTTCCTGTAGGCAGTATCTATCTTACCCCTAGTGAGATAAGCTTCTACATCCTTACATTTATCCTCTAGCCATCCCTGCTCAGCCATTTTGCACTTCCTTTCAATCTCATTTTTGAGACATTTGTATTACTTTTTGCCTGCTTCATTTACTGCATTTTTACATTTTCTCCTTTCATCAATTAAATTCAATATTTCTTCTGTTACCCAAGGATTTCTAGTAGCCCTCATCTTTTTACCTACTTTATCGTCTGTTGCCTTCACTACTTCATCCCTCAGAGCTACCCATTCTTCTTCTACTGTGTTTCTTTCCCCCATTCCTGTCAATTGTTCCCTTATGCTCTCCTTGAAACTCTGTACGACCTCTGGTTCTTTCAGCTTATCCAGATCCGATGTCCTTAAATTCCCACCTTTTTGCAGTTTCTTCAGTTTTAATCTACAGGTCATAACCAATAGATTGTGGTCAGAGTCCACATCTGCCCCTGGAAATGTCCTACAATTTAAAACCTGATTCCTAAATCTCTGTCTTACCATTATATAATCTATCTGACACCTTTTAGTATCTCCAGGATTCTTCCATGTATACAACCTTCTTTTATGACTCTTGAACCAAGTGTTGGCTATGATTAAATTATGCTCTGTGCAAAATTCTACCAGACGGGTTCCTCTTTCATTTCTTAGCCCCAATCCCTATTCACCTACTATGTTTCCTTCTCTCCCTTTTCCTACTGACGAATTCCAGTCACCCATGGCTATTAAATTTTCGTCTCCCTTCACTACCTGAATAATTTCTTTTATCTGATCATACATTTCATCAATTTCATCATCATCTGCAGAGCTAGTTGGCATATAAACTTGTACTACTGTAGTAGGCATGGGCTTTGTGTCTATCTCGGCCACAATAATGTGTTCACTACGCTGTTTGTAGTAGCTTATCCACACTCCTATTTTTTTTATTCATTATTAAACCTACTCCTGCATTACCCCTATTTGATTTTGTATTTATAACCCTGTATTCACCTGACCAAAAGTCTTGTTCCTACTGCCACCAAACTTCACTAATTCCCACTATATCAAACTTTAACCTATACATTTCCCTTTTTAAATTTTCTAACCTACCTACCCGATTAAGGGATCTGACATTCCTCGCTGCGATCCAAAGAACAGCTGTTTTCTTTCTCCTGATAACGACGTCTTCCTGAGTAGTCCCCGCCCGGAGATTGAAATGGGGGGACTATTTTACCTCCGGAATATTTTACCCAAGAGGACGCCATCATCATTTAATCATACAGTAAAGCTGCATGTCCTTGGGAAAAATTACGGCTGTAGTTTCCCCTTGCTTTCAGCCATTCGCAGTACCAGCACAGCAAGGCCGTTTTGGTTAATGTTGCAAGGCCAGATCAGTCAATCATCCAGACTGTTGTCCCTGCAACTACTGAAAAGGCTGCTGCCCCTCTTCAGGAACCACATGTTTGTCTGACCTCTCAACAGTTACCCCTCCGTTGTGGTTGCACCTACGGTACGGCCATCTGTATTGCTGAGGCACGCAAGCCTCCCCACCAACGGCAAGGTCCATGGTTCATGGGGGCGAGGGGGGGGGGGGGGGATGAGGGGGTACTGAATAGAATTGTTGAGAAGAGGAATTTGTGGCACAACTTGTCTAGAAGAAGGGATCAGTTGGCAGGACATGTTCTGAGGCATCAAGGGATCACCAATTTAGTATTGGAGGGCAGCGTGGAGAGTAAAAATCATAGAGGGAGACCAAGAGATGAATACACTAAGAAGATTCAGAAGGAAAGTAAGGTGCATTACTTACTTGGAAATGAAGAAGCTTGCACAGGATAGAGTAGCATGGAGAGCTGCATCAAACTGGTCTCTGGACTGAAGACCTCGACAACAACAACAACAACAACAACAACAACAACGCATTTGAGGTTTGCAGATGACATGGTCCTTTTAGCCACAGATGAAAAAGAATTACAGGATATAGTGGATATGACTGAAGCTGCAGGACATATTTATAGAGTGAAAAACAAAAGAAACAAAAAGTATTGGCACTAGGAGGAAATAAAATGATAAAGGTAATGCTGAAAGGAGAAATATTAGAATGTGTGAAAGCTTTAACTACCTAGGAAGCATGTGGAAACTGACTGGAAGGATAGCACAGAAATTAAAACCAGCATAGCAGTGGTGAAAACAGAACCTACAAAAAAGGAGAGTTTTCTTCTGTGGTATGGACAAAGATTTTAGGAAAAGACTGATTGTGGTGGTGAATGGAAACACTAAGTGGGATGTATAGAGTGACAAATTAAGAAGTATGAGAAAAGTGGAAGAGCAAAGACAATTACTGAATGTAACAAAAAAAGTGAAGGAAAAGAAACTGGGATGGACACACATTTAAAAAGAAGAATGGGCTTTAAAAACAGTATTGGAGGAGTATGTGGAAGGGAAGAGGCGGCAAGGTAATAAGATATTTTAGATCCTGGATGAAACTATGGATGGAAGCTCACCTAAACACCATGGAATAACAGGATTTGCATGGTTGAGCAAAATTTTGAAGTCTTTCCCTGGTAACACAAGTAGAGAGAAAAGCAGGTCAAGATGCAACAGCTGGATAGAATACCAGCAGAAAAGGGTACTTGGTATTGCTTGTAATACAGCTACACAATGGAACTGATATTCATGCACTGTACGTACAGGGTTTCTGAGGTATTAAAGCAACATAATGAGCTCTTAGTGAGAAAAGTATGTTGTCATCCTGTTCACCATGTAGATCTGAGGGAGAAGGCAAATGTCAAATACAGAAAAACTATTCAGTACACAGACTCTGCAAGATACTCCCACCACTACTCCGGAAAGGCTGAGCTGGGATCCCTTTCAGCTGCAACCAAAGTGATCAGACAAGCTGAATGGATAAGACAGGAACGACAGGTTACATCATTGCTGCCTCACAACAGCATAGATGTTAATACTGTTCTGGTGGAGGAGCTAATCAGTTTGCAGCCATCCAGCCTGGAGGTCAGTTTGCAGCCATCCAGCCTGGAGACTGTATCTATGACAGTCCATCTCCATATTGTCTAGGAATCTATAATCTCTGATGTAACAGCAACATAGACAACATGCACCACAGCACTGCCATCCAAGAAAAGCAGTCCAGTCAACAAGGTAAAATTATGGGAAAAATAATGTAGCTGCAAATTTTTATACAAAGTAGCGAGAGTCCCCAGTGTTTGAAGCATCTTCTCCCTTCCATGCTGCATGTCTATCCTCTCCTTATTCTTTTTCACCTCCAGTGGGGAATATGTCCAGGATATGTGCCCAGCTTGCTCATCATCTTGAGTGGTCTATTTTCTCTGTCACATACTGTTTGCTGCTTCCTGCCTCACCTATGTGCATTCCCAAATGGCAGCTTTCTTAGGCTGACTGGAGGCTTTACTGCTCCCTAGCAACCTTCAATTAACATCATTTCCCCAGCTGTGATGACCAGGTAGAATATCTTACTAACAGTATCCTTACCACAGAACATTACATTTCTCACACCTTGTCTTTAACATGCCATGTCCTGGTCCTTTGGTGGACAGAGGCATGCCGTGACACAATTTTCATGTGGATATGGTCTCTCTGTTCTTAACCATCATCCTACAAAGGCAAACTGTACTCATTATAAACATATAATGCACATTGTTGCATTCTTTGGGAGAGCAAAAAAAGCTAACTGGATTTCCTGCAGAATCTTTCTCTTGTGAACAAGCACTTTCTCCTTCATACGTACAATTGCATCTAGGAGAGGGCACATTTCCAACACTGGCACGAAGCCACTGTCATACCCATACCTAAGCCAAGTAAGAGTAAACAGAATTGGACTCCAGAGACAGAGAGCACAAGCAAGCCGATGCTTCTGTGGACCCCATGGAGCAGGATCCTCCTGCTTCTGTGCCCTGTAGTAGCGGCTCTTCACAGGCTGTCACTAAGCAGCCGCCGAGGTGATACCCCTCCATCTCTTCATCATGACTCTCCTCCAATGGAATGTTCATGGCCTTCGGTCCCACAAAGAGGATTTAAGGCTGCTTTTAGCATCACAGTGTGCCCTTGTACTCTGCCTTCAGGAAACGAAATTGCGCGCTCATGACCTATTTGAGCTTTCATATTTTTTCCCAGTTGGTTCTGACCTTCCCCCTGATGTTTGCATAGCATCTCATGGGGGCATCATGCTGGGATGATGTTCATAGTCAAACCATCTCCCTGACAACCCATCTTCAAGCTGTTTCAGTTTGCCTTTTCCTTCACCACCTGACTTTTCCCCTGTGAACCGTTTATGTCCATCCATCTTTTGATGTCACCTGGGCAGACTTCCTTCAGCTTATTGGGTGGCTACCTCCCACTTTTTTGCTGCTTGGTGACTTTAATGTGCATCATCCCCTTTGGGGCAGACCTGTCAGTGAGATGCCCTCTTGGTTGGTCTTCTTTACTACCTTTCTCTCTTCCACCTTAACACTGAAGCACCCACTTTCCTTTCTGACTCCTCACACACCTATCCCCATTTGAACCTATGTTTCTGCACTGCCTAGCTTGCCTATCGTCTTCAGTGGTTCATTATTTCTGACACTTACTTGAGCGACCATTTGCCGTGTGCTACCTGTTTGCTGACTCATACCCAGCCTGCGTGCCCACCCAAATGGCAGTGTACTAACACAGACTGGCAGCTATACTCCTCCCTGGAGACCTTCAAAGAAAAGATTTCCCCAGCTGTGATGACCAGGTGGAATATCTCACAAACTTTATCTTTACTGCTGCAGAACGTTCCATTCCTTGCATTTCCTCTTTACCACACCGTGTCCCAGTCCCTTGGTGGACTGAGGCATGCCATGATGCAATTCGTGCATGGAGGCATGCTCTCTGCATTTTTAACTGTCACCCTACAGCGGCAAACTGTGTTCATTACAAGCAGATGCATGTGAAGTGTCATTGTGTTCTTTGGGATGGCAAAAGAGTTAGCTGGATTTCATTTGCTACTTCTTTTAACAGTTATACCCCTTCCTGACTCGTGTGGGCCAACCTCCAATGGCTCTCTGGGACCAAGATCCATTCTCCAATTTCTGGCCTGACAAGAGCAGATGCTGTCATTGTGGACTCTATTGTATCTCCAACACCTTGGACCAACATTTTGCGGAAATTTCGAGCTCTTCCCTCAATCACCCTGCCTTCCTCCATCAGAAATGAGCAGAAGCGGCTTGGGCGATACCATTCTCTTCTCCAAATCATGAGTTCTACAGTGCCATCTTTACTACGAGGGAGCTAGATCATGCTCTGTTCATCCTGATTCTCTGCCCCAGGGCCAGACACAATCTACATTCATGTGTTGCAGCACCTTTCTCTTGCAGGCAAGCGCTTTCTGCTTAACATGAACGATGGCATCTGGGCAGAGGGCACTTTTCCTGGACTTTGGCATAAAGCCACATTCATACCCATACCTAATCGTTCCTTCTAGCTACTGCCCCATCTCTCTCACCAGCTGCATTTGCAAGGTGATGTAACACACGATTTGTGCCCTGATGGTATGGTGGCTCAAGTCTCGCAATTTACTAAAAATGCAAAGTGTGGATTTCCAGTACGCCATTCTGCAGTTGATCATCTCATCACTTTGTCCACACATGTAATGTATGGTTTTCTGTTGAAATTCCAGACTGTGGCCATGTTTTTCGATTTGGAGAAGGCCTATGACACCTGCTGGAGAACTGGTATTTTCTGTACTCTTTACACGTGGAGCTTTGTGGCTCTGCCCTGTATCCTTCAGGAATTTTTGAAAGACCGTGTTTTCAAGGTGTGTTTGGGTTCAGATTTGTCACACCTTTAGCCACAAAAACAGTGTGCCTCAGTGTTCCATCCTAAGTGTCGTCCTCTTTGCTATCACCATGGCCTTTCTCCCGTCGGACATCTCCAGCTCCCTTTTCGTTGATGATTTTGCCATCTATTTGCAGTCCCTTGTCCGTCTGAAACTCGATTATGGGTAGTTTGTTAATGTGTCTGTATGTCCATCCATCTTACACCTTCTCAACAGTATCCATCATCATTGCATCCATTTGGCCACTGACACCTTTTAGACTAGGCATGTTGGGACTCTGTAAGCTGAAGCTGCGGAACTACCACTGTCTACCACCGTGGTTTCCTCCTCAGCAGGCATGCATGCCGTTTGTCTGCCATGGGTGGCCACCCATCCTATGCCTCCTCCTCTGATGATTCGTTTGGCCATCAGTGTGGGGCACGCCCATCTTCTCTGTTACCTTCTGGAGTCCGCTTTTGGCACTTGCTACAGTGGTTTAACTTAATACTACCTAACTTTCCCAGTGGGTGTGAACCCTTCACCATCTTGGCTTCGTGAAGTGGCCCATGTTAAACTTGGTTTTCATTCGCTTCCTAAGGACTCTACTCCAGCCTCACTATATTGCTTTCAGTTTCATGACCTTCTCATGGAACTTTGTGACCGTACCTTTGTATGCACTATTGGCTCTCACACTGACAGTGGGGTAGGGTGTGCCTTTGTTATTGGCACCTTGTCTTTCGATATCAGCTTCCAGCACACTGCTCAGTTTTTACAGCAGAGCTCTTTGCCCTGTATCAGGCCATGCCGTATATCCGATGACACAGACTTTCCAATTGTGTCCACTGTTCAGATTCACTCAGTGCCCTTCAAAGTCTATGTGCACTGCACACTGCCCAACCCCTTACTGCAGTGGATCCAGGAGCACTGCCACTTGCTTCCGTGTTCTATAATTTTGTCTTCGGCATGGATGACCCCAGTTGTTTTTGAGCCCCAAAGCAAAACAAAAACAAAACCAAAACCCAACCTTCCTTCTAGTTATTGCCCCATTTCTCTTACCAGCTGTGTTTGCAAGGTGATGAAATGTATGACTCATGCACACCTGGTATGGTGGCTCGAATCTTGCAATTTACTAACCACTGCACATTGTTGACTTTGAGCACGTGTTTCTGCAGTTGCCCATCTCATCATATTGTCAATCCATGTCATGAATGGTCTCCTGCGGAAATACCAAGCTGTGGCCATGTTTTTCGATTTGGAGAAAGCCAACACTTCTGGAGGAATGGTATCCTCCGTACTCTCTACACGTGGTGCTTCCGTGGCAACATACCCTGTTTCCTTCAGGAATTTTTAGAAGACAGAGTTTTCAAGGTAGATGTGCTTCTGCCTTGTCACACACCTTCATCCAGTAAAACGATGTGGCTGAGGGTTCTTCCCTGAGCATTCTCTTCTTTGCTATTGCCATGGCCTGTCTCCTGCCAGGCATGTCTAGCTCCATTTTTGTTGACAATTTTGCGATCTATTGCAGTTCTCCATGGATTTGTCTCCTCAAGCAGCGTCTTCAGTGATGTCTGGATCACTTTACTAATGGAGCATTGAAAGTGATTTTTGCTTTCCTACTGACAAAACTGTTGGAATGAATTTCTGGTGGCGCAATTGATTTCTTCCATGATCTTTACATCTTGGGTCAGTTGCTTTTCCATTTGTTGGAACTACGAAATTCCTAGGGCTCATGCTCAATAGGAATTCTTCTTGGTTCTCCCATGTGTCTTACCTGGCTGCACACTGAACGTGGTCCCTCAGTACCCTGTGTGTCCTCAGTGCTACTTCCTGGGGAGCAAATTGGACCACCCTTCTCAGTTTGTACCGGTCCCTTGTCTGTTCAAAATGAAATTATAGATATTTCATTTACACATCTGCACATCTGTCTTTCTTATGCCGACTCAATAATATCCGCCATTGTAGCACCCATTTGGCCACCGGTGCCTTTTACATTAGCCCAGTTGAGAGTCTGTATGCAGAAGCTGCTGACTTACCATTGTCGTACTGCCGTGACTTCCTCCTCAGCAGATATGCAAACAGTTTGTCTCCAAAGCTGGCCACCCATCTTACGCCGCCTCCTTTGATCGGCAGTAGGGGGTGTCTCTCTCTTCTCTGTTACCTCCTGGAGTTCAGTTTCGGCCATTGTTCCAGCAGCCTAACTTCATGCTACCTGCCACCTTCCCAATGACTATGAAACCTTCACCACCTCAGCTTCGTGTGACCTTCATCTCGGTCTTCAGTTGCCTCCTAAAGATGCTACTCCACCCTTGCAGTAACACCACAAGTTTCACAACATTTGCACGGAGCTTTGCGATAGTACCTTTGTGTACACTTACAGCTCCTGGAGCGACTGTGGTGTCAGGTGTGCCTTCGTCATTGGCTCAGACAGTTTTCAGTATCAGCTTCTGGAACATCGCTCAATATTTACAGCAGAGCTTTTTGTCATATATCAGGCAACACAGGCTTTTCAATTGCATCATCAGCTCCAACTCTCTCAGTGCCCTTTAAAAGCCACTGTGTGCTGTACCCCATCCATCCCTTCATGCAATGAATCCAGGAAAGCTGCCACTTGTTCACTCTTGATGGAGCCGCTGTGATGTTTATGTTGATTTCTGGTTGCATCAGTCTGATGAGAAATGAGGCCACAGATACTGCTGCCAAGGCTACAGTCCTCTTACCTTGGCCAGCTGGTACTTCCATTCCCACCGATGATCTCAGTGTTACTATCTGTCAGCAGGTGGTTTCACTTCAGCATCACCTCTGGTCCTCCCTTTATGGGACCAAGATCCAGGGAATAGAGCCTCTCCCAGCTGCCTGGACAATCTTCTCTCAGCCCTCTTGCCATGAGATCATTTTAGTTAGGTTGTGCCTTGTGCACTGTCTTTTTAGGCATCGCCCTTTGTCAAGTGGTGCCCCCCCACCATTCTGTGCTCAACCCTTGATGGTTCACTATTTCCTGACGGAATGCAATTTTTGTAACCACTTATGTTCTTGATTACATTTGCATTCTGAGTTATCGGCCATTTTAGAGAATAACGCGGGGGTGTCGACCATGTTTTACTTTTTATCCATCGTACCAATATTGTGAAGGATATTTAATCTTTAGTTCAGGACCTCCACATCTCTATGGCCTATTTTAAGGACCTTAATTCAAATCTCTGGTATTAGCTGTCTTTCCTTCCATCAATAGGGCTTAACGTCTAGTCATTTTTAACTCCTTTTTTTGTGTTCTGGAATTCTGACATGGGAATGTATGACAGTAGTTGTTTTTGTGCCTAAAACAAAACTTCACACTACCTGAAACTTTCCCATTGGGTGTGAACCCTTCACCATCTTGCCTTCGTGAAGTGTCCCATGTTAACCTTGGTTTTCATTTACTTCCTAAAGACACTACACCAGACTCGGTCTATCACTGTCAGTTTCATGACCTTGGCATGGAACTCCGCAATAGTACCTTTGTACACACTGATGCCTCTCAGACTGACTGTGGAGTCGGGTGTGCATTCGTCATTGGCACCCGTGTCTTTTGATTTCGGCTTCTGGAACACTGCTTAGTATTTATATGTGAGCTCTTTGCCCTGTATCAGGCCACAGAGTACATCTAGTGACACAGATTTTCAGTTGTGTCCTCTGCTCAGACTCACTTGGCACCATTCAAATAGTATTTGTGCTGTACACCACTAATCCCTTAGTGCAGTGGGTCAAGGAAAACTGTCACTTGCCCACTCTTGATAGAGCCAGTGTGATGCTTCTGTGGGTTCCTTGTCATATTGTCTGTTAGGAAACAAGACTGCTGATGTTGCTGCCAAGGCTGCAGTTTTCATACCTCAGTCCACAAGTTCCTATACTCCCTCAGATGATTTCTGTCCCTTTGGCATCGCCAATGGTCCTCCCTTCACAGGAATAAGCTTCAGCTTATTAAGCCTCTCCCAGTGGCTTTGATGACCACCTCTCGGCCCTCCCGCCGGGAGGAGGTCATTTTAACTCAGCTGCATATTGGGCACTGCCTTTTTAGCCATCGTCATTTGATAAGTGGAGCTACTGCTCCACTTTGTACACATTGTGCCCAAGTTTTAACTATCCATCATTTCCTGACAGAATGCCCATTTTTTAACTGATTACATTCCAGCTTGGATCTGGCATCTGAGCTAACAGCCATTTTAGCAAACGACGCATGGGCTGTCAACTGTGTTTTATTTTTTATCCGCCAAAGCAATACAGCAAAAACCATTTAATTTTTAGTTTTGTCCTCAGTTTCTCTATGGTGTCTTTTTTTAGCCCTTTCTCCAAGTCCCTGTTTTTAGCTGTCTTCTCTTATGTCAATTTGGACTGACATATGGTCGTTTTTTTAACTCTTCTCTGTCTTCATGTTCTATGGTTTTGACTTGGGCATGTATGACTCCAGTTGTTTTTTTGCACCTCAAAGCGAAACAAACCAAACCAAATCAAATCTTTGAGAAAGCTATTTACTCTTAGGCTTTTGATAATTTGTAGTACAAGATACTTATTGATTTGGAGAACATTAAGTGAATAAGGGAAAAATATTCACTCTTTGAAAAAGCTATTTACTGTTTGGCTTTTGATCTTTATTGTATTTATGAAAATGATTTTATTGGTTGATATGTGCCACATCGTAAGACTAAAAGTAATGACTAAAATGCTTATACAATCTTCAGTGTGTTTAATCGATACTTCTACAGTACTTGTTGCATAAAGTACACATTGTATAATGTATAGTTACTTCAATAGCACAATGCATAAATGCACACTCCTGCCCATGCAAGTGCTGACACTGCACGTGCTGAAGCACTGCATCTTAGAACAGCTTGGAAGGGGGGACAGCATGGAACACATCATGTTTGCCCGAACAGGCAGACATACAAGGGCAGCTGATGTTATTGCATGTAGAGTAGCTTACTTAGTTACTGTCACTAACTGTAACAAAGATACTGATATAAGAGTGCACCTGTCTGTAGCTGCTAGTCTTTAATAAAATCAGTGTGATAAGCGTCACCTCCAATGTCAAATTTAAAATTGTTTACATCTTATTAACAGGTTACCAGTATGGAAAACATTCTTTGCTAAAGGTATGCTACTCGGTTGATGATATGATATCTAAGGCTACACATTTGACTGTATTAGCAGTTACTTGCTTCTGGAGGTGCTCCTTATGTTGTAGATATTGATCTTCCAGTAACTTAATTTTAGCATCTACTTATGCTCCATGATCTCCTCTTTATAATCTATTTAGTCCTGTTCTGAAAACCCTTATGAAAAGTCTGTATTTGCTTTGATACTGCAGTCTTGAACTGAATAACATGACCTCCCAATTCTTCCTTAATGGATTCCTAGTTCTACCTAAGCTCTTTTGTCCTTTCTGTCAAATGCTGCTCCAGTTCTTGACTTGTCTGCTCACTACTTTGTTCCATAATGCTTATCTGGCCTCCCATCCATTTAATAAATATTACATGTTTGCTGCAGGTGACATTATATTCTCCCAACCTCCTGATTACTAGCCAAGCCACTGTTATTGAATGAAGGGATGCTATCATTCAAATTATAAGCTGTTGTTTGCTCCTGCCTATCTACTATTGTTTCTAAAATTTCGTCTTTTATAGCCCGCTTTGTCTCCATAGAAAATTTTTTGACAAATAGAGTTGAATAAGTACTAACCACAAAGCACACCCTCCACTGTATACATATACCTGCTGCCCCACTGTGCAAGTGCCAACTGTGTGTCCTTCATGTATTGCTCAAGCCACCCCTGATATTCTTCACCTTACTGTGATCAACTGTTCTGCAGTTTACTTCAGTCTAAGACCAGTTTGCTCACCTGCCATTTCTTGTTCATTGTCCATATAAATGCATCTTTCATTCAACTACTGTCCACACTCATTTTCCAATTGACATGGGGTAGGATATAAACACCATTGGAAGAGCACTTCCTCTCATCCTACACTACATTCATCAGTAAATGCATTCACTGGATACTACTACAAATTGGGGAAGGCAGTCATGCATACCACACTTGCCACCTGATGTGTTTCAGCAGTCAGTAACATCAAAACCAGGACTGATGCGATAACTAAACATATGAAGTCAGCAATTTATATTTTGTGTATTGTTGAACATTTTAGGTCTGAGATTTTAGTGTGTTGTAGAGACTTGCACATTTGTTTTTATTTCTGCAGTAGTCTATTGTTTAACCTCACTTATCTAAGTGTCTTAGCATGGCATCATAGATGTATGTAAGAAATAAGTTTATCACAATATATTTAGAGCACATTCTTAAAGAGTCAATGTTTTTTGAGAGTTTGGAACACAAATAAGCAGAAAAGACTATATCTTAACAAAATGTCACAAGAGTTAATGCAATAAACATTGTCAAATATATAATATAAACATTTTCTTTGTTTTCAAGTGGGAAGCCCAGATGAGTCTTCAAGATGTCTTCCAGTCATTGCTGAGGACTCAAGTATTCCACCATCTCTTGCATCATCAAGCCATTCACTTACAAATGGAAATAAATGGAGACATAGTCAGAGGTTTATGGTAACAGTGGTGGAAAATGGAGAAGATAAACAGATGAAACAGTGAAGTCGGAAAACGGAAAATTTTAAAAATATATTTTAAAGTTTACCTTTTTAATATAACACATTATTTATTAAAACACTTGTATGTTTACAATAGTTTTTAAACCAAAACCTTTTTTATGTGGCAAAACAAAATACCAATTTTATGTTTCTGTTATTATAAAAACTGTAAATGTGTAAAAAGAAAGACTTTACAAAAGTAAATGGCTTAATATTTATTCTCATGCTTTCAAATTCAAAACTGCATATTAAGAATTAAATCTTAACACTAACAGCTGTGGCCGATCAGCTTTTTCTCAAATTGTTTATTACTTTCAATTTTTGTGACATTAACAAGCAGTTTTTATTGATGTGGTGTATTAGTATGTAATAAAATTAACAGTAAACCTGCTGCATTTAACTACTATTGATTGCATATGATACTGCCCAACAGCAGTACAGGAAAGTTATTGGGCTCAAACAGAGAAATTAATTCAACATTGATTCAAGACAGGGAAACCTCATTCAATTGCAACAGAGACAAGCAAGGGAAATAATTTTACCAGACAAACATCACACATGGAAAAAGTAATTGAGAATTGCCCAAAAACACACAAACTAGTCAAAATATAAATGAGGTAAGTGCAGATAAAATCAGGTATGAGATGCTGTGAATCACCAACAGAGGAGTGAACCCACATTAGTGACTCACAATAATGATGCAGCAAAATTACAGCACTTGAAATAACTTAACATGGTAAGTTGAAGATTATCAGTGTGTAACAACTGCTGCACAAAATCCATACAATCAGGAATATTTTGTTCATTTTTCCCATCTTATGTTTGGAAACATGGGCACATGAATTAAACAAGCTCTCCCACCCATCCCTCCCATATATTTCCATTGTGGATTATACATTACATAAGACAAAAATTATAAAAGTTGCAGAACTCATTCATACACACAGTCAGGGTTCCAATATACATGTAAAAAGAATTAAAACTAATTTTTGGTTACTGGAGTAAATTGATGAGTTAAGACAGTGAAAAATAAAGGTGAGGATATAAAACACAGGCAGTGAATGAAGGATTTCATGACCGCATGACATAGCTGCTGATATACTTTTCGGGATGTGAGGCTGTGGTCCAAGAAACTCTTCTGTTCCTGACATTTTGTCCAGGACTGCACTGGACATCCTCAGAAGTGCTCCTCCACTAAGTCTTACTGACTCAGCTTGCAAGACTCAGTGGAGGAATGCCCCTAAGGATGTCCAGTGCAGTCCTGGATGAAATGTCAGGAACAGAAGAGTTTCTTGGACCATGACCTCACATTCCAAAAGGTTTACCAGCAGCTACTGCAGTCAGTGCTGACTAACAATGGAGTACAACTAAGTTAAAGTATTTATAAAATGTGCTACTTAACTGAAAATTTCTATTTAGGCCTAAGTAAAATAATTCTGGTGTTATTGTGTGTGTTTGAGGTTTATGGGCGCTAAACAGCGTGGTCATCAGCGCCAATGGTATTATTACATTTGTGGAATATAGCATTTCTTTTTACTCAATAGATGCAAACCCCACATTACCACAAGACAGAGGAAAACTTTCAATGTTGAACTCTGAAGCTAGGACTCTTCTGTATTTTTATTACTTTCGGGGCAGAATAAATATTTTTACACTGAGTTGACCCAATCTAAGTCGTGGCCATTTTACATTGTTTTGAGAAACTTGTGTTGCCATTATGAAAAATATATGCTGTCCTGTTAAAATTCTGTAAATAAATTACTTATATTTGCAATTCCAAAAGTACTATGTTGATGGAGGGATAAATAATTTACATAAGGAGACACTTGTAAATCATTATTTAAGAAACTAAATATTTTGCCCCTCCCATTCCAATACATACTACAATTATTATTCTTTACCAAAAAAAGTATCAACAAAATTAGCAAAAATATGGATTACCACGATTATGACACAAGATCAAAAACCTCTCTAAGAATACTTCCCTACTCAACAAAACTGTACAGTGATGGTGTCAAGTGCATGGGAATAAAATTATATAACCATCTTCCAACTTTTATACAAGAAATCCAAGAAATAAATAAATTCAAACAGACGGTGAAATTGTAGGTAATGTAAAATAATCATTCTTCTATGTTCTTGTTCACTGTTTTAGACTCCTGTAAACTGTATATTTGTATTGACTTATCCCATATCAGTTGTACAAGCCATTGTACTGATTTGATCTACGGGACAAATAAATAATAAATAAATAAACACAGGTACAGAATTCTAATCTTGAAACAATTTGCACAATGTAAATGATTTCAATTTAATAACATTAATTTTCTCTAAGTTTATAAACATGTACATATGAAGGACATGCAAAATGTATGCTTGTAGAAATGTGCCCCAAATTGATTGTAACAGTGTATTGCATTATTATATCACTGTCCAGTTGATAATGTGGGTCCTTGTAAAAGAAAATGTAATGACATTTCAGTGTCATATTAAATGCCTTAAAACACTCAAGGCACAAAGGCAGTTTATCTTTTTTCAATAAACAAGAACAGTTCTTCCTTGCAAAGTGAAAATAGGAATGAGTAACTTCTGGAATTTGTCATTATTGCTACCTTAAATACAAAGTGCAAGGTGTTCGTAACCCAACCACACAAAGCTCCAGTATGGTAATGACAAAGCATTGTGGAAATAATAATACCACACATCAGGTGCACTGAACAATTAGAACTATATGCAAGCAGCAGAACAAGGCATGAACCCAGTGAAATAGGGCCAACTTCCAACCAAACTACCAAATGCATTGTTTAACAGTGATATTAAGATGAATTCAATTTAACCTTCAATACATACTTAAGGTAGGGTGGCAACTCGGCAATCTACTTCACTGATACAATAATCTTTTGAAAGTAGGCACTGTTCTTTTACGTTTAAACATGTTGTTGGCACTCTTACCTTCTAAACAACATACTTGAGACATTCACTGCTAATTTTGAATGCATTATCAAAACCAATAGGAAAGTTTGCATTTATCCTCATATTGTAATGAAATGTGTAGACTTGACTTCATGTCTGCACTGTAAATGGTTCTACAATGGCTGCCTTCATGTGACTGCTTCATCATCTTAAACTACGAAGAATAATAATAAATTATAGAAAGCACAATATTAATTGATTACAGTTAAAGTTGTCATTTTGGAAAAAGTCGTGTACATCAAGAACAATTGTACATTATAAGGAGACTTCTATCACAAATATACTTCCAAGTACATTACAATCTCTCTATGAAATTATAAGCTGTTAAAATTTATAACTGTGATTTTAACTAACTTTTAAGTACATTCATATGACAACAGGCTGTCTATTACTATTATAGTTTCAACAGTATTATGAAAGTTGTTGTTCACCATATGGAGATGCTGAGTCACAGAGAGGAACAACAAAAAGACTGTCACAAATACGTTTCTGGCCAGAAAGGCCTTCATCAAAAACAGAACCAACCCCCCCCCCACCCCATCCTCCAGGAGCTCACAGTTGTTTGGTGAGTTCGTGCATGTGCATGTGCATGTGCATGTGCATGGCGCACATGGGACCCCCAGCTATTGCAGCTCATTTTTTGCTCCCTAGCTGCTTATCCTTCTCCCTGCCCCCTCCCTCCTTATCCCCACTCCTTCCCCGTTGCCACCTCCTTCTCTCTCGGTGTTCTGCTTTGTCAACCTAGCAATTCCCCTAGTTTACTGTATTGGTTGCAATTTTGTTCCTTTTTCCTGTTCTTTCACCCTTTTGGCATTTCAGTTCCCACTTGAGGTTTGACCTCCACTTCAAAATTTGCTGTTTTTTGTGTGAGCCATATGGAGAGGAACTTCCTCCCTAGCATCTAGGTGTGGATTCCTCTTCACCCCCTTCCACCCTCCTAGGTCACCAGCGCATGGGGCTGTTGTTGTTGTCTTCAGTCCTGAGACTGGTTTGATGCAGCTCTCCATGCTACTCTATCCTGTGCAAGCTTCTTCATCTCCCAGTACTTACTACAACCTACATCTTTGTGAATCAGCTTAGTGCATTCATCTCTTGGTCTCCCTCTACGATTTTTACGCTCCACGCTGCCCTACAATGCTAAATTTGTGATCCCTTGATGCCTCAGAACATGCCCTACCAACCGGTCCCTTCTTTTTGTCAAATTGTGCCACAAACTTCTCTTCTCCCCAATCCTATTCAAAATTCCTCATTAGTTATGTGATCTACCCATCTAATCTTCAGCATTCTTCTGTAGCACCACATTTTGAAAGCTTCTATTCCCTTCTTGTCCAAACTATTTATCGTCCATGTTTCACTTCCATACATGGCTACACTCCATACAAATACTTTCAGAAACGACTTCCTGACACTTAAATCTATACTCGATGTTAACAAATTTCTCTTCTTCAGAAATGCTTTCCTTGCCATTGCCAGTCTACATTTTATATCCACTCTACTTCGACCATCATCAGTTATTTTACTCCCCAAATAGCAAAACTCCTTTACTACTTTAAGTGTCTCATTTCCTAATCTAATTCCCTCAGCATCACCCGAATTAATTTGACTACATTCCATTATCCTCGTTTTGCTTTTGTTGATGTTCATCTTATATCCTCCTTTCAAGACACTGTCCATTCCATTCAACTGCTCTTCCAAGTCCTTTGCTGTCTCTGACAGAATTACAATGTCATCGGTGAACCTCAAAGTTTTTATTTCTCCTCCATGAATTTTAATACCTACTCCGAATTTTTCTTTTGTTTCCTTTACTGCTTGCTCAATATACAGATTGAATAACATCGGGGAGAGGCTACAACCCTGTCTCACTCCCTTCCCAACCACTGCTTCCCTTTCATGCCCCTCTATTCTTATAACTGCCATCTGGTTTCTGTACAAATTGTAAATAGCCTTTCGCTCCTTGTATTTTACCCCTGCCACCTTCAGAATTTGAAAGAGGGCATTCCAGTTAACATTGTCAAAAGCTTTCTCTGAGTCTACAAATGCTAGAAATATAGGTTTGCCTTTTCTTAATCTTTCTTCTAAGATAAGTCGTAAGGTTAGTATTGTCTCACGTATTCCAACATTTCTATGGAAGCCAAATTGATCTTCCCCGAGGTCCGCTTCTACCAGTTTTTCCATTTGTCTGTAAAGAATTCGCATTAGTATTTTGCAGCTGTGACTTATTAAACTGATAGTTCGGTAATTTTCACATCTGTCAACACCTGCTTTCTTTGGGATTGGAATAACTATGTTCTTCTTGAAGTCTGAGGGTACAATTGTTCTTGATGTACACGACTTTTTCCAAAATGACAACTTTAACTGTAATCAATTAATATTGTGCTTTCTGTCTCATACTCATACATCTTGCTCACCAGATGGTAGAGTTTTGTCATGACTGGCTCTCCCAAGGCTGTCAGTAGTTCTAAAGGAATGTTGTCTACTGCCGGGGCCTTGTTTCGACTCAGGTCTTTCAGTGCTCTGTCAAACTCTTCACGCAGTATCTTATCTCCCATTTCGTCTTCATCTACATCCTCTTCCATTTCCATAATATTGTCCTCAAGTACATCGCCCTTGTATAAACCTTCTATATACTCCTTCCACATTTCTGCCTTCCCTTCTTTGCTTAGAAATGGGTTTCCATCTGAGCTCTTGATATTCATACAAGTGGTTCTCTTCTCTCCAAAGGTCTCTTTAATTTTCCTGTAGGCAGTATCTATCTTACCCCTAGTGAGATAAGCCTCTACATCCTTACATTTATCCTCTAGCCATCCCTGCTCAGCCATTTTGCACTTCCTTTCAATCTCATTTTTGAGACGTTTGTATTCCTTTTTGCCTGCTTCATTTACAGCATTTTTATATTTTCTCCTTTCATCAATTAAATTCAATATTTCTTCTGTTACCCAAGGATTTCTATTAGCCCTCCTCTTTTTAACTACTTTATCATCTGCTGCCTTCACTACTTCATCCCTCAAAGCTACCCATTCTTCTTCTACTGCATTTCTTTCCCCCATTCCTGTCAATTGTTCCCTTATGCTCTCCCTGAAACTCTCTACAACCTCTGGTTTAGTCAGTTTATCCATCTCTTTAAATTAGCATCTTTTTGTAGTTTCTTCAGTTTTAATCTACAGTTCATAACCAATAGATTGTGGTCAGAGTCAACATCTGTCCCAGGAAATGTCTTACAATTTAAGACCTGGTTCCTAAATCTCTGTCTTACCATTATATAATCTATCTGATACCTTTTAGTATCTCCAGGATTCTTCCATGTACACAACCTTCTTTTATGATTCTTGAACCAAGTGTTAGCTATGATTAAGTTATGCTGTGTGCAAAATTCTACCAGACCGCTGATACCTGAGCTGTTCCCTCCCCGTGTAAGCCAAGTGGTTGTTTGTCTTCTTGGAGCATTGGAACTCCTGGCAATGGCTGCCATGCCAGACAGCTCTTGCTGTGGCTGGGTGGTGCCTATGGGGAGAGCCCCTGGTCAGAGTGGGTGGTATCAGGGCAGATGCTTGGCGCATGAAGCGTATCGAGCTGAAAAAATCTGGCCGTTCTCATACGGCTTTACCCTTTTACCTCATCTGTACTGGGATGGATGGGGACACATTCACCGCCACAAAGCCATTGTCTTTCATGGAAAATATCAAGGATAAGTTTGGTGAAGTGGAATCTATTAGTAAGATGTGGTCGGGCTCCCTGTTGATTAAAGCACTAATCTTACAGAACCATCTGGTTTGCTTAATGGTAATGTTGGACTGCAATAGAATGAAAATGAAGGTTGTGTAGTTTCCCCTTTGATCATATGATTGATCTCTTCTCTTACTGCCTCTCATTTTGCAGTGGAATAGGATATGACATTACACAAAATGTCTTATGTGGATAGACTTCAAATTTATGTTCATAGTCTTTGATTACTCCTGGCTCCTTACTGAAAACATTGGCATACTTAAATAACAAGTTAGGAAGTTCTTGTCATTGCATCTCATTTAGTACCTGTGATTCACTAAGTTTCTGCTCTACCATTTTGTAACTAACCTCAGTGTTTGCTTCTTGTTCAGTATGAAATTTGTTTGTGAAATATACAGCTGGAAAGGAATATGGTACTCCTACATTTGACTCTGATTTGTTTTTGATACTTTCATCAAGTGTTTTGACTAAATCAATAGAAAAGATCTGATCCTTTACAAAAAAAAAAAAAAGTGGTATTTACCACTACCTATGTTAGTCTGTGTACTGTACGTTCTAAATGGGTCCATGACAATAAGACAATTAACAAAAAGTTTTTCAATTAGAAGAAAGTTACACTTCACTGCAAAATGTCGAATTTGTAATGGAATAAGTGCCTGATGTTAAACCAATTTAGTCTTACTGCCTGTACCAGTTTGCACCTTGCAATTTTCGACAGGAAATGTTTGGAATGTGCCTTATTCTTCAATTCAGAAAAAAAAAATGCATGTGACATTAGGTTAGTAGTTGAACCTGTATCTAAAATTGAGTGTGTCAAATATTTTCATCTTAATGATTTCTTGTTCTTGCTTGGCTTTATCTAATATATCTAACTCACACTGATACAAATCGTCCTTGATGTCACCTTGTTTGTCAAACCTTATGAAACATGTTTATAGTTCTGCTTTTGCCCCACTCCCTGAGACGTCAATAGCCTGAGGCTTAACTACGACTGGTTGGTGTTCTCCGATGGCACAGTGTGGCTTAGTTCATTACTTCGAGTAATTTCAGTTAGCTGCACTGTATGTGTATTTCACCAATTCGTGTCGTTTGCTGCTGTGCAGTTATTCTGCTGTCCAAAGATCGGCTGCGGTACAACATAAGGCACGACATTGCTGTTGCGTGTCGGCCACTGCTGCTGCTGCTGAATGTTTCTGTTCATTTTCAGCTTAGGGCCTTGTGATGGTGAATTGTAATTCGTTCATGCATTGGAATTACCCCTGTTGCTTTGAAAATTTCTTGAAAATCATTTATTCTTTCCGGCCCCATTACTGTACTCTTTACCTCTGGGTATTTAACTTTGCTGTTGTGTGTACCATCCTTGCAGTGTGTTTAGATCACATTTTACTGACTGATTTACATAACTATATTGTTTTTGTGCCCGATTTTCTGTTGCTCTATTGGGTACAGGTCTTTCCTCATAGATAGATAGAATCAATCAGTGTCGTGCTTTGGCGTTGTGACTAATTTTTCTCTAATGTGCGATGGTAAACGACTTTTCAAAATTTTTAAGGCGTCTACTTGTGATATTGGGTTCGTCCACTAGCCTGTCTTGTTCAGGTATTTTTCAGAGTACCCTTGTAGACTACCATGTTTGCCATTGAATGGTGCAGGGTTGAAAACCTCGCGTCTGAGTCTTTCTCGCACTGCCTCAGGCCAGTATTTGTCGAGGAAAGCTCGTTCATATAGGATATAAGTGTTGCAACGTTCGCCCACTTCAATTGCCCATTAAAGCACATCACCTTACGTATATCCCACGATTCAGGAAACCTTCGCCTGCAAAAATAGTTGATAGACACGTGGCATTTTCGATCGTATTTATGTTGTTATTGTAGTTACCTGTAATTCCAGCTGGTAATTGTTCAGTTGTGGGTATGATTACGTTTGTCATACTACAACTGTCACTGGGTACCTGCTGTGAGACTCGTGACGATTGGTGGATAAATACCGACAGGTTGTGTTTTGTTCACTGCAGCCTGTGTATTATTTACATGCATATTTCGAGATCCGGTAATATTTTCTTCTAAGAGATTGCGGATCCTGTCTTCTGCGGCTTGTAGTTTAGCGTTTACCTCATTCACGATTTCATTTTATTTTTTCTGTATAGCCTTTTCTACTACTTATGTGTATAACTTAAACGGTTACTAACTTCTCTGCAATGGTATTACCTTTACTAACGTACCTGCTTTAGCTTGACTAATGATATCACTTAGATTTTCATTGATCCTGTCTCTTTCCTTCTTAGTGTATGTTGAGTCAACTTCTAATGTTGCTACCCTTAAAGTAAGCTCTTTTACTGCTAGAGATACACTTTCATAGTCTTTATTTAGTTTGTTAACGACAATGGTTACCTTTTTACTGTCAAAACCAACTGGTATTGTGTGGCTTCAATGTTTGTGTTTGTGTCTGTGATTTTCTTTATCTGTTGCTCTACTAGATCGTGATAGTCATTAAAAGAATCTACCTTCTGTTTTAACTCCACTACTGTTAACGTCAGAAAGTACTTCATGCTTTTCCTTTGTTTTCATGTCATTAAATTTTTCGTCGATTTCAATGCGAAAAGTTTTGGCCAAGTTATCGAATTTCTGTGAGACCGTGTCTTGCAACTCCTTGAATCTTGTTTTTGTTCTTGCTTCGTTGCATTTGTATCGTGTGTAACAGTGTTTTTGTCGCTGTTTTACCATGTTCATATCCTGTGTCAAATTACTGAAATTGGTGTTCATATTGTGTTTCATATCATCAAATTTCGCATTTATGTTAGATAGTAACTGCCGTAGCAGTGCTTCAGTTGTATTACCGCGGTTGCAGTCAGCTGTACTTCCCAAGTTGATGTTTGTGTTGCGACCAAGTGGTGTTCGTAACATGTTGTCAAAATTCATATTGAAATCGCTCTCCAATGTTTTATTCATGAGCGATATGTCGCTCTGGGAGATGCGTAACATTGTCTCGTCAACTGTACACATTGTGTCGTCAAGATCATTCTGCTGTGGAGCGTCGCTATCATTTGTCACTCCTGCGACATTCATCTCTGATCTACTTTCTGCAGTAGGTATACATGGCGGCTGAACTTCATTGTTCGATCATGCAATTCTTCCCCATCTTGGCTGAATGCGTTTCCGCTATCGCTATCAATAATGCACATATATTTTTCTGCTATGTTGTATGAATATGCAAAAAAAAAAAAAAAAACAAATTTCACACAAATGTTAAAATTTCATACGCTAAGTATTATGCTTGACAATTGGAATTTACATGATGTCAAAGCCTGTTTTGCGTCAATTATGATGTATGGTGTCACAATTCTTTGTTTTACTGACAATACGTATCGCACTGAAAAAGTTCTGTAAATTATTCGCAAATAAAATTCAAGGAAGGGAATAATGAGGAAAAGGTTTCTATTTACTTCAAAAGAGGCACTAATAGCGTAACCAGGTAAGCAACTTGTGTAGCCGTCCTACCTTTGCTGCGCCGAACAAGACATCTTACTATTGAAAATTTTTACGTAACGTGCGACTAATTCTTATTGCTTTCCAAAATTTCTCCTCAATTTTTGTCTTTTTGCAATACTTGCTCCCCATCGTGATTCATGCAAACAGAAAATACAATTAGTTTTTGACTCATAACAATGTCATAGAAATTTCTTACCGTAACAATAGTTACCAAACACTACTCACAGCAGGTGCCCTGAAGTCATGGCATTCAGGTAGCTAGTTGTGTTGTATTAATAAGAAAAAATAAAATATTACTATTAAATATTATTGAATATGCGTATGAAGACACATTTTTGCGTTGTTAGAAATGTTCTGTGATTGTTTGAATTTGTTTTTGTTATCGGATTTCGCTTACATTTCAATTGTAGCAGCAGGTAGCGGACTCCTTGGACACCGGCGCTTGTCATAATCAAGAAAATCCTCCTCAAATGGTTTTCACTTCAATAAATAAAAAATACTTGAGACCGTCGTTCAATATACTATTGTTATTCATGCACACATATGATACATAAAGCTCGTAATACTTCATATTTAAAATTGCACATCTTCATCGTCCTTCTACTTAGGAGAGAGTACGAGTAAAAACAAAAAACTGTACAAATAATTGAATGAATGTTTTTTCGTTTGTCTGCGCCTTACCACGCAATAATAATTAACGTCTTTGCCAACTACTCTGGTCAATCGGTGTTCCATTTTTTGTTTCTTAATAAATATCAACTTTACGATATCCTGGGGGTCTTTCATCATGTACCTACACACTGTCTATTCGGCTTTCGCTACATTTGAAGCCGTCTTTATTCATTTGTACGGTGTCAAAAAAATAACATTATATAATATTTGAGAGAATTTTACACGTGTGAGTCCAGCTTCAGCAGTTAGAATGCTTCACTCATTGGCAGCAGCAAGTCTTTTATGTCACAGGGTTCGCTCAGATTACAACAAACAAGCAAGTGTTCGGAGTCCTTCCTTGTCTCACACTGACGAAGCTTATCATCACTGATACCCCACTTCTTCAAATTAGTGTTGTACATGTTGAGGGTCTGCTGAGTTCCGCACTGAAAAAGACAGCCAGATGGTAGCTTTTCTTTTCTGCCCGTAATCCTGCAGGGGACTTTGTTCTCCACAGCTCAGTTCGGCGAGCTTATGCTGAAATTGGAATTGGTGCTTTTGTAAGGAGGAAGCATTTTCTGAATTTTACTCGTGATGGATAAACGTGAATTTCAAACGATGGATGCCCTTGGAGCTGTTTACTGCTGCTTCCCTTCAATCTCTGCTGCTACGTCTGGAAGCGCTGTTCCCGCAAATGAAAAAACCTTATTGACTGTAGTTGGTGTTGGGCACGCTGTGAGTACGCGGCATGTCTGAGGAAGATCCACATCAACTTGATTAACAAGTGCAGAATTCCACCAGACTGGAGCGGCGTATTGTGCGCCAGAAAAACAAAGAGCAAGAACGGACCTGTGGAGGTTGCTAGGAGTAGGTTGCGCTCCTGTCAGTTTGCGGACGAGAGTGGTGTTTTGTGAGCTAAGACGCGATTTAGTTTTATCCGTAGATACTGGGGGCAACCGAGTGATTTAAACTGAATTCTCTTCAGGTGTTGTTCACCTTTCTTCCTGCCTCATTGCAGAGGTGAAGTGCACACAATTGTGTTTTATCCAGATAGGGTTTCAAGAGATCGTCGTCATAGTAGGTAGAAAGTTGTTCGGTAACAGACGTTGGCTTGGATTCTACTTCTTCAAATGACGCTATTTGAGGAACGACAGCTGTGTCACCTGTGTCGGTGAATGACCGGGTTCCGTTGCTGAATGGCTGATCATTGGTATGTCTTTTATATAATATCGGAGCCAGCCCACTTCCTTGGGAAGGCTATTTTTCTGCATTCTCCACCGGATTTTTTTTTTTAATATTTAGAGTGACAAATATCGTCTATTGCGCATCCGACACTGAATAAACTGCGTCAGTCGGTTAAGTCCTCAACTGATGCGTACCGCTTCTTTGTTAGTTTTGTACGTGCGGCATTCTCATATGGGAAGTGTTTACATGGGATGAAATGGGGTCCCTGACACGCCAGCAATTGTATCTCATGGGTGAGAGATATAGGAAACTGTTTTCTGATCATCTGCATCCGTCTGATCGTCTACAGATCCCAGCAGGCGACTTGCCGACAACTCTTGCACAATACAAGTTTGGCTAGTTCTTTGAACCTAGCCCCAACAATTCTCTGTGAGTCGTAGACTATCAACCACTGCAATTATTAATTATGAAACATTAAAGAACTGATTTTGTAAGTTTCAGCTAATAGGCAGTCCGATTACAGTAAGCAAATTTCGAAGTTTAATTTCTGGTGCTGTGTTATTTCCTGTAAGCGTGGCCCTGTGGAATGCCGTGTAATACAACTAAGTAGTTGACGTATATTTTGAGGAAAATCTATGATAATTTAAAGAAGGTCAATTTCCGCTAAATTTCTTCAGCTGAAGTCTAGGTATCCATTTTTTTCTATGTGAGAATAAATATCTATGGCTATATTACATTTTTCGAAGCCTTCAATTTCATGCGTGTATGCTCATCGTTAATATCATTTAAATTAATATCTTCGGCGAATGAAGTGGTTGACGCCACTCGCGCATAAGGTAATAAATAGGTTCCAGCTCACTCGATGTGACACAATTTTTTAGACGTGAAGTCCGCTGTGGATGATACGATAGCTCGAGAGAGAACAAAACATAGTCTGATGAGCAGCCAATAGTGAAGAAATCCCCAGTGACTTGGGAATATTTCAGCGGTTCATCCCTTTGTCATCTTCAGGTAATACGTGCAAAGCGGGTAGGAAATTGTTTATGGTACACTCTTAGTTTAATGTAGTAGTAATTGGCGCATTGTGAAATTATGCCAGATCTCAACGTAATTTAGATTTTTGTGTTTGCTATATTATTAGTACTTTGGGAGCTTTCATTACGTAGCTAATCTGAGTTTTAGTCACTAATGTTAGGAGTATAACGAAGTAACACCGACGAAGCCGTACTCATACGCTTATGAAATCGAGGGCTGCGAGCCGAGGTTAGAAATATTTGTTAAATATTAACGACGCAATTGTTCGCAATCAGAGTAGATGTCACTGAAGCTGACACATATGAACAGAACGTAATTGAAATATGGGTATGCGTATTCTTATCGCAGAAACACACTCTTTTTGTTCATCAGTATAGGATAGATTTTTGAAACATAAGTTACACGGTAGTGAAATGGGTAAAATTCGTAAAGACTTCAGTGTCGCCAAAGTTATTATGAGGTACAGACTACGAGAAATGGGATGTAGCTACTATTAGGACCGTCAAAACGTATACAAAAAAGGATAACAAGTTTGCGTGGCCATCCTCCGCAGCAAGCACAGAAATACTTGTTCTGTAAATAAAGTATTTACTTATTTACATAAAAAATCGCGACGTGAGCTGTTTGATAATCTAAAATTAACAAAACTGTATCGTTATAGATCCCACTGATGATGTCTCAGAGCAAGAAATAGGCAAGACACGCCTGGGAAAAATAAAATTAAGTTGCAACAAGAAAAGGTGGTTTTATTTGCAAAACAAGTCAAAAAGGCTAAAATCACAAAGCGTGATGTACTCCTGATTTTTTTGGTATGTTGTTAGGATCAGATACAATCGTGCGAATCAAGGTTTGCAGCTCCTACAAATCTATGGATCCTGAGTAACATGAGAAAAACTACAAAATGTTGGGACTCTTTTTAGTTGTTGCCTTATAACTCATAAATACGCGTTTTCCAATATTAGACCATATTACCATTTTTAAAGAACGTTAAGTATGCAACAATGTAAGTCTAACTGCAGCTCTATACGTGCGTTAGTTTCCGAAATACGTAGCTTCAAATACTGTCCATTTTTTGCCAAACATGAAAATGTTACTTCTGCTCTTGTTTCGCGCTGAATAACGGCATAACCGCCCATCTTACGAGAAAAGTCTAGAGAATTGAAATTATAGTAAATTTAAAATGCTTTCATTTAAGCACAAAATTAAGTCTTGGGCGCTTGTAATCGTTCAAGAAGAACATGTCAGAAAACTGAATTTTTGAAGAAATAAGCCTAAACACTTCTAATGGCAAACTGTGGGATTTCAACGAAAAGCAAATGCTTAGTATCGTGCTTAAAGGCTGCATTATACGTTTACACGAATTAGACATATTATAAAAATTTAAACTTCTTGTGGATCCGCGTAAGTATGGACAAACAAAGTAAGTCCTCGCTTCTTCATGTTTTTGTAATGCCGTCATACGTGTTGCAACAAAAGGTTCCTTGTTAAAATTTTGTTCCCTTTCCCCTCACCCTGTTAACTCTGTTAACTTTTCTGTTGCATTCGGGTCTGTGCTCTGAGTTTCTCAGCGCGTTTTGTGAAGTGTCAGTTGCATCAAAAGTTTGTTTTTATATGTCGAAGAGTAGTTGAGGAAGGTGGAGACAAGTAACAATGGTGAAAAAACGGGTGTACTTTCACTAACTGAAGTGAGTGTGAAGCATGGCCTTTAGGAGGATCAACGGTTTTTACAAGCGTTAGATGAAATTAGCGTACAGGAAGAGATACGCGGTTCGAAGTATGGTGGGGTGACTGTTCGTCGTGGAGGCGATACAGTTCCCGAACCATCGTCTTGGAGGTTATCAAGAAGATCCATGGACCTCCGAAATACTTGTTTCCTCTGTCGAGATGATATCACTGAGGAATTTTTCAAGCTCTAAAGGAAATTGCCCGAGTCCCGAATGTGCAACCATTAGATGCAAAGGAAACGATTCTTGAAGTGGCAAATCGTCGATGTGATGAATGGGGACGCCAGATGACAAATCGCGTTGCATCTGTAACTGACCTCGTTGCTGCTGATGCTAGGTACCACTGTTCATGTCACAAAAAGTTGTACATCATGCCAATAACTATGAGATTTTAGACACTATTCAGAGCCAACAAATATCGCGGAGTGCTTGGAATATACACTGGTGTCCAAAATTAAAGCAACAAACGGTAATTTTGCAAGTTTAATCACAAAACATTATAAGCGAGAGATAGTAAAGTAGAAACATTGCAAAGAATTCAGAACGTATACAGCTGCAATATGCGTAACGGTAGACAAAAAATGTTCTTCGCGTTTTTCAACTTAACGGATTTGCGCACACATTCCAACAAATGGTTAATGTACTCTGTGTGGGGTGTGACCCCCTCTGGCAGCAATATAGGCATGACAGTGATGGGGCATGCTGTGTATGATGTCATAAGTCTCATGTTGAGGCAATAACACCAATTCTTCCAGTAGAGCTGCTTACAGTCTTGGAGAGTAGTTAGTGGATGCTGACGTGATGCAAGCTGCCTCCCTAGTGCATCCCAGACGTGCTCTATGGGATTCAAATCGGAAGAGCGGGCAGGTCACGCCATACGTGAAATATCTTCCATTTCCAAGAAAACATCAACCACATGTGCTGTATAAGGTCGAGCGTAATCGTACATCAATACGAAGTCTGGGTCCACAGTACCTCGCAACAACAGCAAAAGAGGTCCTAAGATCTCGTCAAGATACGTGACAGCAGTTAAACCTTGCCGATTTCTCCGTATAATTTCATGAATAGGGGTTCAAGTGGTGAACATAATCCATGCCCGCACCATTAAGGGATTTCCTCGATATCTGTCTGTTTCCACAATGTTTAGGTCCCGAAATCGTGTTCCACGTTCCCTCCAGATGTGAATCGCTCGAGAATCACTCTCCAGACTAAATCGGGACTCATCTGTGAAAACAACATTGGCCCACTGTTCGACCGCCCAGGTGGTATGTTGATAACTCCACTCTAGACGTTCCCTTCTATGAAGACGCGTCAGAGATAGACATACAGCAGGTCTCCGACAATAATGACCTCTCTGCCGAATCCTTCTGCACTCCGTTTGCCTCGACACAACACGTCCAGTGGGTGCTGCAAGCTCACATGCCAGTTGCCGCGCAGTACTAAGGCGGTATTATCGTGACCTTACAGCCAAATGGCGGCCGTCTCTTCTTAAGTAACACGTGTTCGGTCCTGCCCTGGTCTTCGGGATACAGTTTCGGTCTCTATAAAGTGTCGCCACTTCCGAAAAATAACAGAACGATTCACACTACGCCATCAGGCCACATCAGTTTCCGATTGTCCCTCTTCCGTTCTTTCTATCGCTCTCTACCGCAGAGTGTCTGGTAGGCATCTTCTCCGTGCCATACTGCCCCGTGTATGACCGTGTACTCAGCGATTGTGGATGTGGAATTACCCGGCAAACAGTATCTCGTTGCAAAGGTGCCCTGACGTCATCATTGGCAGATTGTCCGTTGACCGAAAAGCCATCTTCCGTGCAGAACAAGATCGTACGGTTTGACAGTTCGTGAGATTATATTGTAAATTAGACACAGGACGGGGAAATAACTGTTTGTTACTTTAATTCTGGACATCAGTGTGTTTGCACATACATTGCTGAAAACATCGATTAAGTAAAAAGCGACCACGAGCCGCATGTCAGAACTGTCATAACTCACCTCATGTATCGGTACGACGGAAAGGTCGCAGTTGCAGACGTCATCCGCTGCCGCTGTCATCAAATAGTACTTCGTTTCACAGACTTTGGACAAAAGATTATGTATGACAATTCTGGTACAAGTACAGAAATAATCCTGCAGAAGAACGGGTGAGAGTGGTGAAATCCGCAGAAGAGATAATCTAGGACATTCGCTCTCAAGTTCATAACACCACGGAGTATCCTCCATGTGACGATTTTTGGCGAAAAACTGCTTCTGCCGTTCCTGACTCTCTCAAACTCATATTCAAACCATCCCGATGAAGCACAAACGCCATTCTCTCGGTGGATGGAAAAAGAAATGTCTTTCAGTAGATCATGCAATCATTCCTGCCATGAGACCAAGCTCTTTCCCGTCCTCACTGAAGACTAGCCAGGAAATTTAGATCGAAACATCTTGTTAAGCTCTATGCAGCAATTGGATTTTCCTGCAGTTATAGTGAGGCAATTCTTTTTGAATATTCAGCTATTGTGGGGGGAGAAATATCCCCATCGATAAAAAAAAAAAGACGTTCATACAGTGCGTCTTTGACAACACTGATGTGGTGTCAGCACCATGCAGGGCGAAAACACCTTTCATGAAATGGGTGGCATCATGATAATTGCGCTCCTCTGTATTGCCAAACAAACCAATACCCCGTTTCGAGAACAATGTTCCCTCCGACAGAATAAGTTCTTATGTTGTCCTACAAATAAAACAGTGCAACATGAGAAAATATACAGGATTGTCTGCTATTCCAATCGTCGATGTGAATGAAAGCCTTTAAGTTGATGGCAACATACTGCCCATAGCCATGGGTTTGCAGTGGTTGTTTGGAAAAACCTCCAACAACTCTAGTATTCCAGGATGGGATGGGTTCATGGAGCAAGTGACCAATGGTCTTTATTTAAAATGCTCAATTTCTTTCCCTCCCATTAATTCGCACTCCGCCCATAGATTATGATATCGTACTGACATCTCTTCCTGTGGCCAGTGCAAAAACCAAAGCCCATGATCAAAAGACCTGCTTTGCGTCATATGATCAATCGCTGTACCTGAAAGTCAAAGACATTCTTGAGATTTGCCAACATTTCAGTTTGAGTACCGTGTTGATGAGGTTAAGTAGTTTTCACCCACTTCGTGCCTCGATAGTAGCTAATGGCCTTAAGAAGTTGTTCCTTACAATATAGGCCGAGAACAGTGTCGACAAAGTTCCCAATGCGCATGCACATTCGAGGTCTGTGCGAGCTTATGTGTTGACAAATCTTGTGTTAGATAATTTGATTTTTTCTGAGGTTCATCTGAGATGGAACGAGCAGTAACCGAGAGAACGTTAAGTGAACTGATAGGTTATTACTTCTGTTTGCCAGAGAGATTGAAATTGTTCATATTGTTAGTGCTAAATTCAGAAGCGTATAGGAAAACCTGGAAAAAGAAAGCCCTACAAACAAGCTCTGTGTTCAGTATTATCGAACGATTGCACTTATGACAAGATCATTCAGACAGAGGGGACAGGGAGCTTCTTCTGGATACAATAAGCAAAATACTCCCTCTCTTTCACTCAGCAGACAATTTTTTTACGCTAAAAATGCTCGTCTATGGTTACAAGATACGAGTAAGCTACAACACAAGATGGTCGCATAGGAATTTACTATTTCCACTAAAGGAGACATCACGATTCACAGATCGGGGAAGTGTTGGTCAGGTGATCTGTGGACAGATTTAACCATCGAACACATTTTAAGGAGGTCAACGACGAGCCGGTGGGGGTTAACACACGGTCGTGGTATCTCCAGCAACGTGCTCTCCCTGTGGACTGGAGGAATCATGCACACGCTAAACCTACATCTACAGACAAAAGATCTTCCGTCAGCAGTGGAATCGTAGCAGATGCTGAAATAAATTGCCGCATAGCTCAAGAAAAAAAGCATTGAAAAAAAAGTGGCAGCTCGTTTCTCGTTTGTGAAGAAAAGACAAACTGTTAATTCCGGCGACAGTTACCAATTCTATCAAAATGCATAACAAGAGTGCTAACGTGGATCCATTCGCTATTTTTCAAACAATGTGTATCACTGACCAGCTGGACTGTGAATTGATAACGCATTTTAAATTCGAACTGGCCTGTTATCCACTGGCACTGGTCAACGAGGAGGGGATGTGGAAGGGGACAAAAACAACTTCCTGCTCCTCTTTCACTCCACTTTCCCAAAGGCTCTCTCTCCTGGTGACACAACTCTTGTAGTGGTGAATGGGAGATAACTTCTCTTCAAGGCTATCTGGAACCGAAAAGTTTCGATAAGGGCAACCTTTACTGTGTACATAACCTATTGTGGCATGTATGGTTTGATTGCTTGTTGTACAATTTCAACACGATTAAAATAAAACTAGTTACTTGTTATTAATGCAACATGAAATTTTATTTAATCACTGCTTTTCCCTGCTAATTATCGTTATTTTGTTAAAGAAATCTCCACCTGGGAACGTGTAGCAATGTTGTCTGTCAATCAGTGTAAATGGCACTAAGTTTATGCACAAAAGTAATCATATATAACCAGCAAACAAGCTAAATGTATGGTAAGTAATCTGAACTAAACAAGAGTAATGATTTTTAGTAATATTCAGTGCTGTTGTATAATAGTCTCTTTACTAGTTGCAGATAGTTTATCAACTCCACCATAGCCAGGAAAGGAGGAGAGGGAGGAGTATCACCTCGTTAAAGAACCTTGGTTCACCTGGCCCAGGTGATAGTACCTCGTGAGGGCCTCTTGCCAGGGATACGGTGAAGACCTCAATGGCAGCGAAGGCGGAGAAGATGGACTTCGTTATGGCGGAGCTGGCGGAAGAGGCACCTTCTCTCCTTGTGTACAAAAAGAGTACAAGTAGTGACTGAGCGACTGAATTCCAGAGGGGCAGCTACCGACAGCGTCTGACTCATGGTGAGTGGCTGACTTTAGGCTGGGCATCCTACTGCCTATGTGGAAAGTAACGGGCAACTAGCACTTTCCATTCTCAAGCAGTACATGGTCCATGTGAAAGATTTCGGTGTTAAAACTTCCCCTCATTCGGATCTCCGGGAAGGGAACACATTGAGACTAGACGTATTTGAAAGGAAGAAAGGGACAGTGAAGGGAGGAAAGATACGGATTGGAACCTGGAATGTGAGGACACTACTGCAAGCAGGAAAGCTAGAGAATGCAAAACAGGAGATGAAAAGGAACAGATTAGATGCCCTCGGTTTGTATGAAATGAGATGGGAAGAGAAGGGGGAGATAAAAAGTGGAGATTATAAGCTCTTTTACTCAGGGAAATCAAGAGTGGTGAAAACGGAGTAGGAATAGTGATAGGGCAAAAGTTGAAAAATAAGGTAATGAAGATACGATATATTGATGGAAGACTGATGATATTACTACTGAAGGGTAGTTCAAAAGATTCGGTATTAATACAGGTATATATGCCAACCAGCCAGCATAGAGATGAGGAAGTGGAAGAATATTATGAGAAAATACAAAAACTCATCTAGAAAGAAAATAGAAATGTCTGTGTTATCATCATGGGGGACTGGAATGCAGTGGTGGGTGAAGGAAGAGATGAAGATACAGTAGAAAAATTTGGATTAGGAATAAGAAATGAGAGAGGTGAACGACTAATTAGTTTCTGTAAAGAAAATTCATTAGCAGTGGGTAACACATTGTTTGAACACCACAAAAGGAGACGTTACACATCATATCAAATTTGAATAGGGAAAGATATCAGTTGGTCTACATCCTGATACAAAAAAGGTTTAGGAACTGTTTGAAGAATGCTAAAGTTTATCCAGGAGCAGATATAAATTCAGACCACAACCTAGTGATGGGAGAAATACAAGTGAAGTTGATAAAAGTCTGGAGAGGTAAAGCAAAGGAAAGACTCAAAGATGTAGGAAAGTCATCAGATTTATGGAAAAGTAGCAAAGAGGTAGCGTTAATGACAAATGGATAAAAATGAGGGAAGGACTCATTGACTCTGCCAAAGAATTACTAGGAATTAGAGTATCCCAAAACACCAGGAAAGAATGGATAACAGGAAACATGTTGAAAAAGATGGCAGAGCGGAAAAAGTAGAAAAGTGTAGAAATTGAAGAAGGCAAAAAGAGGTACAGGAAACTGAATTATGAATTAAGAAGAGAAACTGAAGATGCAAGAGAAAAATGGATGAAGCAGAAATGTGACGAAATAGAGAAAATGGAGAGAGGGAAAGTATGTAATGATGTATAGACTGGCTAGTGAGATAGTTTTTGAACGTAAAAGAAAGAGGAATAACATGAAAATAGAAAGAGTGGATGGTACTCTAGCAGAAGAACCACAGGAAGTTTTGAACAGATGGCAAAAAAATATTGAATGTCTATATGAGGGGGACGAAATGCAAAGCGAAATTAAGGTTGAAGAGGAGCAATATGTGCCAGAAGATGGAAAGGGATGTTCCTTCTTGGAAGCAGAAGTAGAAAAGGCGCTGAAGGAGGTGAAGAATAGGAAGGCATGTGGAATTGATGATTTGCCAGCAGAACTGTTGAAGAGTCTGGGAAACAAGGCAAGAAAAGAAATAGTCTACTTTTGTAATGAGATATATGACAAAGGGGAATGGCCTGAGGACTTCATTGCAACAGTTATGATACCAATAAAGGAAAAAAGATACACTAAAAAAATGTGAAGAGCACTGGACCATCAGTCTAATTTCTCGTGCAGCTAAAGTCTTGCTGAGAGTGTTGAATAGAAGGTTATATAGCAAGCTCGATAGAGGGATTTCAGAGGAGCAGTTTGGATTTATAAGAGGAAAAGGAACAAGAGATGCTATTGGCCTGTTAAGAACTACAGGGAAAGATATATGGAAAAGGGTAGAGAAATCTTTGCTGTTTTTATAGATTTAGAAAAGGCTTTGACAGAGTTCAGTGGAACAAGCTGATGGATATTTTGAAGAGGAAAGGCGTAGACTGGAAAGAGAGACGACTGATACAGAATGTATATTTACACCAGGAAGTAAGGATAAGGATTGGAAATGAAATATCGGAAAGAAACAGCATTGGACAAGGTGTTAGTCAAGGTTGTTGCCTTTCCCCATTGTTGTTTAACATATACCTTGGAGAGATTATTGTGAAAAGCTTAGATGGGAAAAGAGGAAGATGGATTGGTGCAAAGGGGATAGATTGTACAATATTTGCTGATGACATGGAATTAGTGGCAGAAAGTGAGCGGACAGTGAATAACATGGTGAAAGATCTGAATGAAGCTTGTGTGGAATATGGGATGCAAATAAACACAGCAAAAACAAAGAGTATGGCCATCAATATAAGACGCAGACTGTCCAATATTAAAATAGGACAATCTACCATTAGCCAAGTAAGTGAATTTAACCCTTTCAGACCCTGTGGTTACAATTGTGTACTTTAATTTTCACGATGTCTTAACTCCAATAGAAATATTTTTCCTCAATTGGGAGCTGATGTACACATTTGTGAATGTTCATTCTTTTCACCGTTCACAAGTGCTGCCATCTGTTGTGCAGAGCTATAAACATATCAACAGATCAATGTAGCAGTGCAGAGTAGTTTATGACCTTGAAAGTTTCTGGTAGTCTTTGGTATGCTATAACTCACAGTACAGTTGAGTACCAGTATTGTTGTTTTGCATGAACACTGTAGAATGTTCGATTTATTTATTACAACAATCAATATTTCGAAATCATTTGTTTTAATCAACAAAAAGAAGCAATGTGTGGGCTCGACCTGACCCCATGTTTCGAAATGGTGGGTGCGCGCTAGTTGTTGCAGCTTGGCGCCTGCTCTGTAGGTTACTCTAGAATTCCAGTCAGGGTGTTTGGCACTGAAGTCTCCCCCTATTTTGCCTTCAATCTGCTCTAGAGCTGCAATGTCTCCCTCATCTACTGTATCTGGTCATGTGGTGGTTGGTAGACTGAAACAATTTTTAGGGGTCCAGTGGCAGTGGTTATTTCCACCGCCGCTACTTCGATTTTGTTGGTAGCTGGTAAGAATACCTGATGGTGGGGGATCCCTCTTTTTATGTATATGGCCACTCCTCCCCCTTGGATTGGCCTGTCTTTGCAGCAGCTAACATAGTTGGGGACTGTCGCTTTTATACCCAGCTTTAGGTGGGTTTCCCCCATCATGCATATGTCGATGGAGAACTCCTTCATGATTTCTCTGAACTCGACCTCTTGATTAACAATGCCGTCTGTGTTAAAGATGCACATTGTTAGGACTTGGATGTTTGGTCGTATATTCATGATGGGGTTTTGTTACTACTGAGGAAGTCGCGGAGGGGAGCGACTGCTGGACTGTTACCTGAAGGGCAACGAGGATCTGTGTGTTCTGCTTTTGGTCTTCCCTGAATTCCTTCATCATATCCATGACGAGGTTCATGGTCTGCACCATTACCCCTAACAACTGATCCATGGGCGAGGGGGGGGGGGGGGGGGAGTGTGTGTGGGGTTTCCTAGAGCTTTCTCCATCATGGTGGACCTGTGATTCCTAGTGTTGTTCTTGCGTTTGTGTCTGGTTTTGTGGTGACTGGGTCACGCATTCATGGCTCCTCCAGGGAGAAACCACTTCCGCATAAGTCGCCCTTGGTGTTTCCGGCATTGGTTTTATCCAGGCCTTGTCCGTGTGAGTTCTCATGCTTTGGTTTCTTGTGTGTCTGGGTGGGTTCATGGTGTTTTCTTTGCGTGTGTGGGGGGGCGGCCTTTGCGCCCTTTGCGTGCTGTGTGTGTTTTTTGTGGACCTCACAACCTTGGTAACTCGCTGTGTGGTTTTTGCCACACAGCGCGCACCTTATTTGCGGGTCCGTGTGTTTTATGTTGCATGTTCTTGTGTCATGGGCCTCGGCGCATTTTCTGCACCTCACTGCCATGGAACAGTGTGCCGCAATGTGGTTGAGTCCCTGACATCTGAAGCTCTGCACCTTCTTGTTTTTACGGCGCAGTGATTCAGTGGTCACAGGGACTGCCAGGATCATGTTAATGTCCCTTTTGTTCTGTGGAACGTCTGGCAGTGTGACCTGATACAGGGGCCATTTGCTCCCTTTGTTGCCCATCTGTTGGGCAGCCTTGACGACGTACCTCTGGGCAGTCAGGTCTGTTTTGATCTCCTGGGGGCCACTCGTCTCGGTAGGTCTCTGATGACTATGTTTTTACTATGTGTTTTTGTTGTGTGGAAAGTGTAGTGGGGTATTTTTGTTGTTGTTGAGAAGTGTTTTGACTGTGGTGTAGTGCTCGAGTGTGCTTATTGTTATTTTTATTTTGTCACCACCAGCAAGTTTTACCTGGAAATTGCCACCCCCAATTGCTGTTTTTAACATTTCGAAGAGTTCGTCGTAATTCTGAGTGAAATTATCGGAGGGTGGGTGACCTGATTTTGTGTTTGTGTTGTTGTGTCTTGTGGTGTCTCTGGATCATCGGCCACCGCCTGAAACCTGTTCGGGGTGGGTTCCACTCCCCGGGCCGGCGGGAGCTTCGGCTGGCGAAAGCTTTTCCTCGCCAGCACGAAACCGTCCGAATCCTGCCCGGTTACACGGTTCCCTTCCCGTGCCGGTGTTTCCTGGTCCCCTCTCGGGACGACCACAGGTGCTGTCGGGGGCGCAGGCTCCTTAGAGGGTGTGTAAGTGGTTGGGTTGGGGGTGGTGGAGTGCTTCTTCCCCTTGGAGTGTTTCTCCTTCCTGTCCTTCCTTACACTCCGCTGCTTGGATGTGGTGGACTTGTGTGGGGGGTATTTGAGGAACTGGGATCGGGTAGGGGGCTGGGTGGCAGTTGCGGGTCTGGGAAGGATTTTAGTCGGTTGACTGGATTTTTGCTTGCCATTCAGGTTGAGGATGTGCTCGGCAAGGCGGTTACAGCCGTTGGCAAGCAGGAGAGGGGGGAGGAGAGGGGAGGGAGGGGCAGGATCGCAAATACTGACGATGTATTTGTATGTTTGTGTATTGTGTATTTTTGCCATGTCGTTAGCGGAAAGGGGGCTTGCTGCCAGGTTATTGTCAGTTGCAACTTTTGGTATCACCGTTAGGCTTCCGGGTTGCATTGCTGACCCTACTATGACGATGGCAGACGCGGAATTCTGGACGGGAGCGGCGGAAAACATTTCTGTGGTTCCGCGGCCCGCTTCCAGGTCCTGGCCTACTTTTTCCCTGTTCTTGGGGGGGGGGGGGGGGGGGGGCAGAGACTGACTCTGCGGCAGCTGAAGTGTTCGAGACGGCCGGCCGCGCGGCCCGCGGCAACAAGAAAACGCGCCTCGCGTCGTCGGCGGAAAGAGGCCGCCGCGACCCCAAGGCGCCACCCAAGCTCGACATACCGCAACGACGAGAAGACACGACAACTCTGCCAGGCGACGCCATGAAATTTTTTTTCTAAGTGCCGTCCATGCTAAGACCTCGCTGCAAGTGCCCGTCAATGTTTTAATAAAAGCAGAGCCGGAGATCACTTCTGTTTTTACTCCCGTGCAAGCGGGGTCCTATGGCTGGCAGTACGCGAGTAAGAGGAGCGATGCTCAACCCTCGACTACTACTCAGCGGGTGTGGTGATGTTGCTGCTCACATCTATTACTTTCCTCTCTTTGGGGAAGTGTGCGGGGGAGTTTGTAGCCTTGCGGCTTTTACTCCCCTTTGTACTTGTGTGTGTGATTATGTTTGTACTTTTTGGTGTCTGTGAAATGTGATGATTGTTCTGTGTGTGTCTGGTACTTACCTGAGGTCTGGCGAGATAATTGTGGTTATTTGGGTAGGAGCAGGATTTGGGAAAGGATATTGGGATTTACTCTTCGACTTAGTCGTCGAAGATCGTCATGGGGCGATTATGTTTATCGCGGGACATGTCATACCGACCTAGCGAGTAGATGAGGGCGTTTCTCGACCTGGAAGAACCTTCATAGAAGGCCCTTGCCAGGTCTTGAAAACGCTCTTTCAGGAGTGGGATTTCTGCAGCGGCATGCAAATAGTCAATGGGGAATCCGAGAGGTAGACGCAGAGCCCTCCTGAGGACGCGGTTCTGCAGCCTCTGGAGTTTGTCCAGGTGCTGCTTCGCCGCGTATCCCCAGACAGGACACGCGTATTCCATGACTGGCCGGATCAGGGCCTGATATACGTTCACTCCTACTTAGTAGGGAAGGGAGCTGGATGAATTGATGATTGGGTACAGGATGGATATTCTGGCGCAGACCTTCCTGTGGACCTCGTCTATATGGGGTTTCCACGTAAGCCGAGAGTCCAAGGTTACGCCAAGATACTTGGCGGTTCTACGCCAGGGGAGTTGGGATCCATTTAGGTGAAGGTGGAGGGGGGGGGGGGGGCGTTGAGGAGGTTCGCGCTTCCGAGCCTACGGGTAATCAGCATAGCCTGCGTCTTTTCGGAGTTGATGGTGATTCGCCAGCAACGGGCCCAAGTTTCTGTGTCATCTAAAACCCTTTGTAGCCTACGGATTACCAGGTCCTTGTTCGCATTCCTTGTGTAGAAGGCTGTATCGTCATCATACTGTGCGGTGTGCACCAGGGGGACCGTTGGTGTGACCGCAGTGTACAGACTGTACAAAACGGGCCCCAAGACCGATCCCTGCGGCACCCCAGCACGAATACGCCTCTTGGTGGAGGTGGCTGTTTCTACTTTGACAGAGAAAGTTCTGTTCGAGAGATAGCTTTTGATCTGCTTAACTATGCTCCCGGGGAACCCTTGTGTGTACAACTTGTAGAGTAGCCCTCTATGCCATACTGAGTCAAAGGCTTTGGCTACGTCTAGTAGCACTATCCCGCAGTAGCCTCTGTGGTTGAAGCCCTCTGTGGCTGCTTCGACCACTCTCATGATCTGTTGTGGGGCAGAGTGGTTCTGCCGGAATCCGAATTGGAAATCCGGCAGAAGTTGCTCTCTGGTAATATGTTCCTGTGTGGGTCTTAGCAGGAGGCACTCATAGATCTTGCTGAGAGTTGGCAAGAGCCTGTAGTGCTGCGGGAATAGATGGTCTTTCCCTGGTTTGTGTATCGCGACCACTTCCGCATGTTTCCAGCAAGCTGGGAACTCGCGGGTACGAGTAATCTCGTTGAAGACGTTCGCGAGGTGTTCGATCGCCGTGGGTGGGAGGTTTTTGACCAACTGGTTGGTGACACTGTCATGTCCTGGCGCCTATTTGAAGGCGAGAGGCCTAATTATTATTGCCACGTCTTCAGGGGCAAAAACTGTGGGCTCATCTTCGGGGCCCTCCTCAGCATTGAGGAAGACAGCCAGTTGACGACGGACCACTCTTTCATGCTCATCATCCTGGGGTTCTGCCGCTTGGAACTGCTTCTCGAAAGTGTCGGCGAGGGCGTTGGCTTTTTCTGCATGGTTGTAGGCCAGACCCCGCTCGCCGTGCAGTGGCGGCATCCTAGCGCGTCTTTTTGTGAATTGTTTGGTTGCTTGCCAAAGTGTGTGATCGTCTACTTTGAGGGTTGAGAGACGGTTTTGCCATTGCTGGTTTCTGTACTCATTGAGCGCTACCTTCAACTCTCTCTGTAGGCGATTAAGCAGCCTCCTTGTGGCCTGGCTTCTGGTTATCTTTCACTCTTTTTCCACTCTGTTCTTATGTCGAATTTGAGCTATCAAGTGTTCCAGGAGCTTTATTTGCGGCGGCGGGCCATCCCTTTGTGGAGGGGTGGCCTCTTCTGCGGCCTGGAGGATGGTACCTGTTAGGTCTTGTAGCGCTTGTTCTACTGTTTCGGCAGTAGGTGGCGGAGCGCGTGCGATATCAGAGGCGACAGTTTCTCGGTATCGCTCCCAGTTTGTACGTTTGTAAGACGTCTGGTACCGTGGGAGTGCTACCCATTCTCCCACGTCGACCTCTAGAATCACTGGGTTGTGTTCGGAGGACATTCTGTTGATTTTCCTCGCAGTCACAAACCCCGTTATCCTCCTGGTGAGAGCTATGTCTATCACGTTGGGCCTGCCTCCATTTTTTGGAAAATGTGTGGGCTCGACTGGACCTCATGTTTCGAAATGGTGGTTGCGCGCTAGTTGTTGCAGTCTGCCGCCTGCTCTGGAGGTTACTCTAGAATTCCAATCAGGATGTTTGGCATTGAAGTCGCCCCCTATTACGAGTTTGCCTTCGATTTGCCAGAGGGCAGCTATGTCTCCCTCATCTATTTGGTCTTGTGGGGGTCGCTAAATTGCAACCATTGTTAGGGGTCCAGTGGCAGTAGCTACTTCCACCATCACTGCTTCGATTTTATTGGTAGCTGGTAAGAATACCTGGTAATGGGGGATCCCTCTTTTTATGTGTATGGCCACTCCTCCGCCTTGGGTCGGCCTGTCTTTGCGGTAGCTAACGTAGATAAGAACTGTCGCTTTTATTCCCGGTTTTAGGTGGGTTTCCCCCATAATGCATATGTCGATGGAGAACTCCTTCATGGGTTCCCTGAACTCGATCTCTTGGTTAACAATACCGTCTGCGTTAAAGACGCACATTGTCAGGCCTTGGATGTTTGGTCGTCTATCCATGATGGGGTTTTGAAACTACTGAGGAAGTTGCAGAGGGGAGCGACTGCTGGACTGCTGCCTGAAGGGCAACGAGAATCTGTGTGTTCTGCTTCTGGGCTTCCCTGAAGTTCTTCATCATTTCCATGACGAGGTTCATAACGCCTAACAACTGATCCGGGGGGGGGGGGGGGGGCTGTGTGTGGGGTTCCCTAGAGCCTCCTCTGTCTTGGTGGACCTGGTCGTTGTTGTTGTGTGTATCCTGGTGTTGCTCTTGTGACTGTGATTTGTGTTGTGGTGACAGGGACGCGCTTTCATGGTTTCTCGTGGGAGAAACCACTTCTGCGTATGTTGCCCTGGGTATGTCTGGTCTTGGTTTTACCCAGGCCTTGTCTATGTGTGTTGTTGTATTTTGTTTTCTTGTGTGAGTGGCTGGGATTGTCGTGTTTTGTTTACGTGTGTGGGGGGCGGCCTTTGCGCCCTTTGCCTGCTGTGTCTTTTGTGGACCTCACAACCTTGGTAACCCACTGTGTGGTTTTTGCCACACAGAACGCACCTTATTTGTGGGTCCGTGTGTTTAAGTGAGCATGTCCTAGTGTCGTGGGCATCGGCGCACTTCCTGCATCCCACTGGCATTGTGCAGTGTGCAGCGATGTGGTTCAGGCCGTGACACCTGAAGCACTGCACCATCTTGTTTTTATGGCGTAGCGGCTCCATGGTGACAGGCACGGCCAGGACCATCTTAATCTCCCTCTTGTTCTGTGGTATGTCAGGGAGTGTTACCTGGTACAGCGGCCACTTGCTGTCGATGCTGTCCATCTGCTGGACCACCTTGACGACGTACCCCTGGGCAGTCAAGTCTGTTTTGATTGCCTGAGGGACAGTCGTCTTGGGAGGTCTCTGATAACTATGTTTTTGTTTCGTGTTTTTATTGTGGGGAATGTGTAGTGAGGTATGTTTTTTGTGTTGAATAGCTCTTTGACTATGTTGTAGTGTTCGAGTGTGTGTACTATGACTTTTATTTTGTCTCCACCGGCGGGTTTTGCCTGGAAACTGCCTCCCCCGATTTCTTGAGCAACTCGAAGAGCTCCTTGTAGTTTTAAGGAAACTCTGCGACAATCGGGGGGAGGTGGTGGGTGGCTTGTTTTTGTGTGTTTGTTGTGTCACGTGTTGTCTCCGGTTCATCAGCCACCGCCTGGAATCTGTTCGGGGTGGGTTCCACTCCCCGGGCCGCCGGTAGCCTCGGCTGGCGAAAGGTCTTTTTCCCCAGCACGAAACCGTCCGAGTCCTGCCCGGTTATGCGGTTCCCTTCCAGGTCAGTTGGTTTCTCCTCCCGCCTCTTGTCTGCTCGCAAGGCGTGTCTTATTTGTGTCTCGGTGTAGCCGTTCTTTCGGTAGGTTTCCCACAGATGTTCTAACTCACGCGGCAAACTCTCGGTGTCGCATATCGACCTGGGTCTTTGTACTAAGATGTACAGTACTGAGTTACGTTGTGCTGGATGGTGGCAGCTCCGAGCATTGAGATATAAGTCCGTGTGAGTCTTTTTCTTGTAGACCGAGTGTCCCAACGTACCGTCCAGATCTTTGGCAGATGGTTTGGAGGACGATTTCCTGAAAATAATTTCACTGACGGGAGAAAAACCAAGACACCAAAAACTAATTCATATAGAGTAATGAGATTTGGGCATACATTAGTCTGGGTAATATGTTTAAGTGATTGACATTGCAAGGTTACAGGTTAATGTAAGTGGGGGAGGAACCATTGCAAATGTGAATTGCTGGAACATTAATAACTAGTGTAAACGCCAGAATGTTGAACGCAAGCATGTAAACGTCCATGCGCCTTTTACAAATGCTGGATGTCAGTTTGAGGGTTGGATTTCCATGCCTGTTGTACTTGGTCAATACAAGAACAGCTAATGCTGTTTATGGATGGTGGTGCAGTTGTCGTCTGATAGTGTTTCATATGTGCTCAATTGGAGACAGGTCTGGCCATAGAACTGGACAAGGCAACATGTCAATACTCTATTAGCGTGTTGAGTTACAAAACCGGTAGATGGACGAACGTTATCCTGTTGGAAAACACCCCCTGGAATGCTGTTCATGAACGGCAGCACAACAGGTGAATCAGCAGATTGAGGTACAAAAGTTGCTGTCAGGATGCGTGGAATAACCACGAGAGTACTCCTGCTGACCTACGAAATCGCACCACAGACCGTAACTACAGTTGTGTCTAGCATACAGACATGTTGGTCGCAGGTCCTCAGTTGGCCTCCTTCTAACCAACACACGGTAGTCACTAGCACCGAGACAAAACCAGCTTTCAACAGAAGACACAACACACCTGCACCCCACCTTCCAAAGGCCTCTCGCTTGCCACCACTGAAGTCGGAGATGATGGTGTTTTTGGGATCAGTAAAAAGCACGCTATGGACCGTCTGGCTCGGTGCTGTCCTTGAAGCAGTGTTATTAGGAAGGCACTGCAAATGGATCACACAATCCACTAAAAATATATCATACTACCGCTGAAAATATCATACATTTTTATTTTTGGATCTATGCCCAACTACTACCATCTCGACGTACGCTGATAGCAACAATAGGCCTATGTTCCATAGTTACAAAAGAATTAACACTGTTTAACAAAATGAAATAAAAATAAATAATGTCATTGCATGAACTGTTTGTACTTGTCTGGACGAATCTATTCACTGTAACTGACTTCAATATAATCGTCTGCTACGGCTGGAAACTTGTCAGCTTCATCTCCATTGTTCGATGGGTGAAGATGAGCATTGGACATTCTTTCAGTCATAGACTTGATCGCCTGGAGTGGAGCGCACCAGCTGTTAGACCATTTGATGAAGTGATGCCAAGAGAGTTCTATACTTTGTAAACGTAGACAGCCGGTTTCTTAACTTCGTTTTCATTCTGAGTATCTTGACGGAATTGATAATTTAATAGGCAAAAAATTTAAAGAAATAATATTCAAAATTAAGAAACTTGGATGTCTCATCTTTCTCTCTCCCTCATTCATTAAATAATCTCGATAGTTGCAAGTAACGATGTTAAGAGTAGTAACCAATCAGCTTACAATCTTCTGGCAATAATTATTTTTACCTAACCTGAACACTCACTCGCATTCTACTGTGGAATGCAGAAGTGATAGTACTGCCAGGGCGAAGCCTGCTAAAGTACCTTACAAATGCGCACCGTCATCGGATGAGATTTCTCCAACCTGAAAAATATATACATTGTCCTTTAATTAGACCTGTTTTAACAGACAGACGACGGCATGGTAAGCACTTTTCCATTTACAGATGACTTTAAACAAAAATTATTTTAGAAGATCATATGGAGTATATTACTAAGAAATGTTAAACGTACCTTGCGCCAGAATATGTCAGGTTCAGATTCCGAAGAAACATCGACTGGAAGCATATCCAAAGGCGAAGAGCGCCATTCATCATCCGCTTTTTGCATTTGAGGTGGTTTACCTGGTGGTGCAAGATCTGCCAGTGTTGTTAAAATAGGCGTAAGTTCTCTCTTTGTACAAGCCAAGGCTCTTTTTGGAGATAATACAGATAAATGTTCTAGCAGATGGTCATAAAATTTGCAGCGCTTCTTAATTCTTTTGCATTCACGAATTAAGAAGTTACGTCATTTCTTCCTAAATTCCCTTATAAGATGACTCATGGCCACAACAGTTATCGACTTTATCGAGTCCAGAAGTTTTACACCTAAATAAGTACTATTAATATCCAAAAAAAACTGGTCTCATCTGCAGCTCCTACAGGATCCACGATAATTGTATCCAGAGATTCTGTTTCGTGTTGTTAGCATAATGGCTTTAAAAGGTTTTTCCATTTGTTTCTTTAACCGTAGTACTATAACTTTTGAAGACTGGAAGTAAGCATTCATTATACTAAATATGGGCAAATTTAGAAATTAGAAATAAAATTTAATAAATGGATCGCGGAGCAAGTTTAGGATATGTTTGGTCTTGTTAACCTTTTCTGTTGTCCACTGATAAATAAAAAATAAAATTAATGCATCCCACTGCTCCAAAATTCGCTCGTCAACAGGGGAGTGAAAGCCGAGTCTGCGATGTATGTAGTATTTTATGTACATTAGCTGCGTACATTTTTGAAACTGAGCTAGCTGGCATTGCCCCTTGCAACTTAGTTTAAAGCATTTATATACCTCTACTGCAACTTCCCTACTATGGAAAGGAAGTGACCAAAGCGTAATAGAGACATAGCGCTAAAATTAACCTTACTGCACAACATTCCTGCGAGGCATATGTATCAGAAGACGTTCTCACACTCAACAATATTAACGTGATGTAGTTCATTGTTGCGGACTTGCTTCATTATCGCTTGACGTTAAGTTAATTATGTACCCAGAGTTGTCGCAACAGTTGCTCGCTCATTGGGCAAGAAAACCAAAATTACCTTATTTTCTCATATAATCGATCATATAGGATCGTGCTTCATACAGGACTTCAAATTATGGCATGCATACACCTAACAACAGTGGTGCCAACAGCTTTTCAAATTTCTGCTGTGGGCGTGGTAATTACGACAATAAATAATCACTCGCGCTCTCGTCGCTTAATATGAATACTTTTATTTTCTAAGTGTGTACACAATGCGTGTAGTAGAGATCACGTACTACAGAGAACTGATCTGGCAAAGACACAGTTGTTCTTGCTGCAATAGGACAGCGATGTTGTTGGGGTGTGGTGCCAGTGGTTCTATGTCCCCACAGAGATCCCCTCCCCACCTGTGCGGAGCACGGTGACTGGTGTATGTCATGGTGCGTTGTTCTGCTGGCGACGGTGTGGGCCGACAGCTCATAGTCCATCCAGGTGCCTGGGCCGCCGTAGAGTGCGGCCGGCCCGTGATGTCAGCGGCGGTGCCGATGGCGAGGTGTCAGTTGAAGTGTTGGTGGTTGGTGGTGTGTCATCCAGTGAGGTTATCGGTCCACCGGCGGCGGTGTCTGGGATGTCAGTCGTCGTTATTAAGTCTTCTGGGGCCAACATGAGTAGGTAGTCTTAAAGAGTGAATTTCAGATCTACTGTGTCGATTGTAGGCGGAAGGCGCGTGGAATGCTCTAATGACCTCGAGACCGTGCCATAGCCCTACTATCTATTGTCGAATTTGACCGTAACCACGAGAAATGTCTTCTGAAAGGTATTCTCAGAGGTCTAGGCCGACTGTAAATTGGCTTAATGGGCCTGGAGCTGGGGCCAATGGACGGTGAATGCTGCGTGTGTCCGCGAAAGTCCACGCTGGTTTTAGGCGGTTCAGCTACACTGTTGTTGTTTTTCCAGCTTGGAAATATCAAAAGTGCTTGGCCCTCGTTCCAACACCTTGTACAGGCCATTGTGCACTGGGTAGTGTGTGGGTTTGACAGCATCAGTCCTGAGCATGACATGTGTACACCACTGGACGTCCTTGTGCACAAAGATGGTTGGTTTGACATGGTAGGATGTGGACGTGACTGATGTGGTCCCTGACATGTTTTACTATGTCTGGCTGGTTGACGTCCACGGGTTCAGTGGTTTGTGATACAAATTCTGCGCTGAGGATGATCGGTTCCCTGTAGAGCACCTCTGCCAGTGAGGCACCTGGATCTCCTTTGTCGACAGCTCGTATGCCTAGCAGAACCCAGGGGAGGGCCTCCATCCACTCTTGGTCATGACATACAAGTACTGTCTTGAGGGTGTGATGCCACTGTTCCACAAGTCCGCTGGATTGAGGATGGTAGGCTGTCGTGGAGAACTGGTGGCGCCCACAGAGGCAGCAGAGCTCAGAGAACAGAGCTGACTCGAAATGTTGGCCCTGATCAGTTGTCAGAGACTGTGGGCAGCTGACACTTGTGATGAAAGCTTGGGCGACGGTGTCGGCCGAGATATCAGTCAGATATGTGGCTTCCACCAACCGAATTGTCCTGTCTATGGCTGACACGATGCACTTGTATCCGTTTGAATCTGGGAGTGGCCCCATCGAGTGTATGTGGACATGTTGGAAATGGCCCTTTGGTGTGGGAAATTTCCCGAAGGATGGTTGGGTGTGACATCCTGTCTTGGCCCATTGACGATGGATGCAAGCTCTCATCCACATAGCACAGTCCCGTTTAATGATGATCCAAACGATACATTCTGTTACGAGTTTCTGTGTTGGGCATACTCTGAGGTGAGACAATTTGTGGAGGATGTCGAAAACTGTCTTCCTGAAATTCTGTGGTACAATTGGTCATTGGTTGCCTATCATGGGATTCATCACACAAAACTAGTTTGGTTGTGCCTGCAATGGTGCACTGCTTGAGCTGGAGGCCCATTTTGTGTACTGGCAGCAGGTTTTGAAGGTCAGTGTCAGTTGTTTGTGCCTCCATTAGTTGGTTGAAGTCAATGGATGCCGATGTGGCGGGGAGTTGTGAGAGGTAGTCAGCCACCGTGTTTTCTGCTCCCTCTACATAGTGGATGTCCGTAGTATATTGCGAAATCAAGTGCAGGTGGCAGAATCGTCGAGGGGAGGTTTTTGCTGACAGGTTTTAACAGCGTATATTGCGAAATGAAGTGCAGGTAGCAGAATCATCAGGGGAAGGCATTGGCTGTCAGGTTTTTAATAGCATCAGTCAGAGGGTGGTAGTCTACGTAGACAATAAGCAGCCAGCTGTTGATGTCATCTTGGAGGAAATTCAAATGGCCCAAACGGTATCATTATTGCTTTCTCTGGGATGTCCTCCATGGTCATTGACAACTGCGAATAAGCTCTTTTGTAGTCAATCAAGCTTAAGATGGTTCACCAGCTAGTTCCTGGGAGAAGTCCTGAATATTGGGCACAGGGTAATAATCGATGATGGTGTGTGCGTTCAAGTGTCTGTAATCCCCACACAGGCGCCATGTTTTATCTTTTTCCATTCTCATAGTAGTCATTGAGGCCCACACACTGTCTGATGGCCTGATGGCCTGATGGTGCCCTCATGTAACAGTTCCTGAACCGCAGCCTTGGCCACCTTTAGTTTGTGAGGGGCAAGGTGGTTTCGCTGGCATTGGACTGATGGGCTGGGGATAGTATTAATTCTGTGTATAGTACTGCTGAATATGATGTTAATTTTTCTATGGGGTTCATGTGAGGTAGCACATGAGGCACATGGTCCAGTCACAGAGGTGATATCATTGTGTACACTAAACCTAATCGCAAAAGCAATGTCACTGTTTTTGCGCGGCCCACTCGGAAGAGTTCGTCACTAGAAGTAAGCAACACTGGACTGACCTGTGGTTCTGAAGGCCTGGGGGTACCTCAGTAGGCAGCTCTTGTTGTTTCTGGTGCGATAACAGCTGTTGCTGTGTGATGTGCATTTGTGCTCAGAACAGTGGATGCAGAGGGGTTCATTAGCTGTTTGTGAGCTGGCATTGATGTGGTGAAGTCGGTGTATGCAATGGTCGTGGTTTTAAACTCCTTGAACAAAGCCTGGCACTTCAACATGAGGTCCAGTACTGTTTCATAGCTAGAAGGTGGGGGCAGCGGAGTCTTGTCCATCGGTAGGTGGTCAATGTTTACTCCACTCATTGGCGTGCGACCGTCGCGATGTAGTTTTGGCCCTACCCAGGTCCACCAGAAAGTTATAATTCCTCAAAAAATCTGCGCCCAACACTGCCTCTACGAGGTCTGTCACGAAAAACGTCCATGGGCGAGGGATGCGGTTGTCCATTTGAACTGTGATAGAGGTTGTGCCTATCACAGGAATCGCTGAATCATTCACGGCGCGTAGTTGTATAGCGGATGGTGTATGTTTTCCAGGTGCCAAATGAGGTGGCAGCGTGCTAATGTCAGCGCCCGTGTCGACTGGGAAGTACGCTCTAAGATGGTTTCATAGATGAAGAGCCATGTGCGGTTAGAATGTAGATGCAGGATATGATGAGTATTGTCATGTTTCATAGCGAGGCAGCTTGAAGCGAGGGAGGTATCTGTTGTGGCCTGTGTCAGGCCACTGTACTATTTATAGTTTGGGTAGTTGCAGGGTGGACGAGAGCGGAGCGCATTGGCACCAAAGTGTCCATGGAACCAGCAGGGGAGTTGCATTTCAGTAGACACAGCATCCTGACCAGGTGAGTTGTTGCGACAGTTAGGCATGAGTTGACAGCCAGGCAAGAATGCAGTGGGTGCTTGTTTCCATTCTGCAACAAACAAGGTGCCTGTGTCCATCATGGGCAATGCATGGAGGTCTCTGTGTGCACAGCTGGTGTGCAAGCTGGCCAGTGCTCACTGTAGATGAACTGGTGTTGACATTGCTGCCAGAGCCGATGCAGGCGTTTATCAATGCGTGAGGTGAGGTTGCACAAAGGCAAGTATCTGGTCGGCGAGGGTTTCCATCGTCCGCTAGCGCGGCCGTCTGCACTTTTTCAGGCAACTTGAGAAGCCATAGTAACCAGAGACCACGATATGGTAAGAGGTTTGTGTCGATTCATAGGCGTACCTGCGCCAGAATGCTAATGGGGTATAGCTTCTCAGTGAGGTCTCAACGATAGCTAGGTGGAGTTGTTGTTCAGGTGAACACGACAGGCACTGTAGTATCAGCGTCTTCACTATCTTTTATCCGTCAGTGGTTGGTGTGTGCAATAGGAGGTCATTGGTAAGTTCAGTGTTGGTGTGGAGGTGGTCCAAAAGCACCAAAAACTTTTTGTGCTCATCTATGATCCCGGTCGACTGCATCATGCACTCATACATTCGCAGAGTGCAAACCATGCTTGCAAAGAATCAACTTGTAATGGTGGCAGATGTAACTCGGTGTGTGGCTGGCAGTAATCTGCCTGGTGGTGAGGGGACAGGACTTGTATGAGGTTGTTGCAATTGTGTGATGTACATGGTGCAGGTTTGTGAACTCCGTCTGATGGTGCTGGTAGAGGCGGCAGCTGTCATCGCAGTGTCGTAGCTCAGTAGGTGTGTCTGTAATGTGGATGTCATGACCGATTGCCACGGGACACAGCACAGGTGTCACAGCTTGTGCGTTGGTGTTGCCGAGAATGGCGTTGTAGTGGGGAACCAAGCAATGCAGCACAAAGGATAGATCCTAGTTGGTGGCAATCATGGTGGATGGCGCAGGTGTAGGTCACCCAGCATGGCAGCTGTTGTAGGTACTCCTTGTGTCCCCATGCTGTGTGGGTCATAGTGTGGTCAGGCTCGCAATATTGATATGCTGTGGTCTCGAGGTATGAAAATCCTGTGCATCTGTAGGAAGACTCAGTGTGCCTTCTTGTTGAGTGACGTCACATGGCAGGCATGGCCCAGAGTACAGCACAGCTGTTGTCGGAGTGACCTTGTCATGATGACCCGAGGCAGGTCATAGCGTGGCTGTAACAAGTGTGACATCACCTGGTTGTCATATGGTATGCCACAGAATGTAAAGTTCGGCCAAGCAGTTCTATGCCCTACAGTCTAGAACCACGCGACTGCTACGGCCGCAGGTTCGAGTCCTGCCACGGGCATGGATGTGTGTGATGTCCTTAGGTTAGTTAGGTGTAAGTAGTTCTAAGTTCTAGGGGACTGATGACCTCAGCAGTTAAGTCCCGTAGTGCTCAGAGCCATTTGAACCATTTAAACCAATATAAAGTTCAGGCGTAGACCGTGGGAAAACATGGCCTGGCACCGAAAGGTCACTTGTAGGACGGATTTGTTTACATAAACACGTAAATATCGGTTCTCTGTAGTGGAAGGCGGTCTTATATGGTGGCGATCGTTTGTCAACAGTTGCTGCACTATGGAGGGTGTATGTAATGTAGTACGTAGCACGCAGAATGTCGATATGTGCAGAGTCATCAGAATGCAAATTAGTGCGCTGCAGCTCATTAATACTGTCATCAATATATTAGCAGCACTGGTAAGGTGGGATTGGGTAAAGCAGTAGGTAGGTATCGTTCACCTTGTATTGCCACTGTTGATGTAGCACAGTTAATTGAGGGAGTGACAGGCTTCGTCTCACCACCCTCATTGACAACAGCATATTTGATTTTCGATTTAGCATGATCGTCCGTTTGGCGAGAGGTAACGAGCCCTGGTTTGGCGTGTGTTGTAACAATAGTAACATTGTCGACCGTTCGAGAACCACAGTTGCACTGGTTATATCAACTGGGAATCAGCGAGAACACCAAATACATGCAGAAATAAATCGCCTCTAGTGATGCCAGGCGATGAAGCACCATCATGGGTCGTATTCTTCGCAGCGTGAAGTTGGTATCCCACAGTGATTGGCGGCATGCCGGCGCGAGTATAACTCGGTATTTCGCGGCGCGGTTGAAAAGAAAATAACAGTGTCACCATTCTACGTAGTCGAGAGCTGGCGTTGTAATTATGACGATAAATAAACACTCGTGCTCCCGACGCTTACTATGAATACTTTTATTCTCATAGCGTATACACAATGCGTGTAGCATAGAGCGCACACTATAGAGATTTGATGTGGCAAATATACAGTTGATCTTTTTGCAGTAGGGCAGTGATATTATTGGGGAATGGAACCAGTGATTCTACGTTCCCACGTGGTCTTCCCTCTCGTTAGCTTCTCGTGGCTATATGGAGCCCGATCTTCTGGCGACCATCCATTCTGGTGACTATCACTGCCAGCAGTCATGTACTATGGCACCATTCCTGCCAAGACTTTCTGCAGTATAGCAGAAGGAAAATCCAGCTTCTCGTAACCCTATTACACGACCTCGTTCAAACTCAGTGAGGTGTTGATAACAGCGTCTTTGTCACCTTAAAGGCATTCTTCCGGTCTAAAAGGTAACTAAAGATCACGGTCGTTACAGCGTGTATTTAAAGTAAACCTGATTTGTATTCTAATAGTGACGCTTCTAGCGCCATTCTTATGCGACTGGTGCGACATTTGAATAGACATCACGCCTACCAAACTTCGTTTATAGTGCACGATATTTTCTCCGTCTGTGCATATACAACAGCTTATTTGTTCAATAGCTATTGTGGGGTTTTTGTTGTGTAGGTTTTGTGTGTAAGATTGTAAATGTTCTATGAAGACAGTACTTGTTGATTAATTCTGCACTAACTCTTAATTCCTATGACAAATGATTTTGGTTAGCACACTGGACTCGCATTCGGGAGGACGACGGTTCAATCCCGTCTCCAGCCATCCTGAGTTAGGTTTTCCGTGGTTTCCCTAAATCGCTTCAGGCAAATGCCGGGATGGTTCCTTCGAAAGGGCACGGCCGATTTCCTTCCCCATCCTTCCCTACCCGAGCTTGCGCTCCGTCTATAATGACCTCGTTGTCGACGGAACGTTAAAAAACACTAACCTAACCTAACAAATGATTTTGCTACAGTTCAAATGGTTCAAATGGCTCTGAGCACTATGGGACTTAACATCTGTGGTCATCAGTCCCCTAGAACCCAGTACTACTTAAACCTAACTAACCTAAAAACAGCACATACATCCATGCACGAGGCAGGATTCGAACCTGCGACCGGAGCGGTCACGCGATTCCAGACTGAAGCGCCTAGACCGCACGGCCACACCGGCCGGCTTTTGCTTCAGTATCAGTATTAAGGTGAGTAATACCAAAGAAAAACCTGTATAACAGAATTGTTGTGAACCTATAGATGTCAGTTTTAAAAGGAATTTCAGTCTCTCTCTCCCTGTTTTATTTTTATACCTTCAGATGTTAGTACTAACATTGTGTGCTACGTATATGTTTCTGTACATATAAAAGACAAGTAGTTGTGGATGAACATAAGGAAGGTTTAATTCAATTAAAGTAGAAATTGAAAACATGCCTAACTCATAGCTTCTGGATTGGTTACCTTGCTTAAAACATGATACACTGATCAGCCATAATATTATGACCAAGGACCCACAATTGATGTAAACCTGTTCAGGCGATAGCAATGCCACCTGGTGAGGAATGACTGCTAGACAGACACGTGCACAGTGGATGTAATATCAGTGAGCATGCTGTTCGTGTGAAGAATGGTGATGGTGCGCGATTTATTTGATGTTATCGAAGGCAGTTTGTGATGGCCTGCAGTCTCAGCACGAGCATTTCGGAAACTGCGCGACTTGTCGGGTGTCCAAGGACTGCTGAGGTAAGTGTCTTCAACACGTGGCAAAACCGAGTTGAAGCCACGTCTAGACATCGTCGGATTGTGCGGCCACCCCTTATTACAGGTGTCAGATGTTGTACTCTCAGCAGACTGGTAAAACAGGACAGGCGACGAACTGTGGCAGAACTAACAACAGAATGTAATGAAGGGCAGAGTACAAGTGTGTCTGAACACACTGTGCACCGAACACTCCTAATGTGGGCCTTTCCAGCCAACGACCCATGCATGTGCCAATGTTAACACCACAACATAGGTAACTACGAATGGAATGGGCACTAGACCATCGGCTCTGGATGTCGACGTAGCGGCAGAGTATTTCATAGTCTGATGAATCCTGATACCTTTTTCAGCGTGCCAATGGGCGGACGCGAATCTGTCGCCTTCCAGGGGAAGAGCTTCTGGACACTTGTACTGCGGGACAGAGACAAGCTGGTGGTGGCTCCACTATGCTCTGGAAAGCATTCACATGGGTATTCATAGATCCAGTGGAGCTTGTGCAAGGAACCATGATTGGCAAGGAGTATCCTACACTAATTGCAGACACATACACCCCTTCATGACTATCATGTTTCCCGACGGAAGTGACATTTTTCTGCAAGATAATGCTCCATGTCACAAGGCCAGGAGTTTGATGGAGCGGTTTGAGGAACACAGTGGCGAGATCCAATTGATGTGCTGCCCCCTGTGGCTGTGCAGTTCAATGTACTACAGTCTGGAACCGAGCAACCACTACGGTCGCAGGTTCGAATCCTGCCTCGGACATGGATGTGTGTGATGTCCTTAGGTTAGTAAGGTTTAAGTAGTTCTAAGTTCTAGGCGACTGAAGACCTCATAAGTTAAGTCGCTTAGTGCTCAGAGCACTTTGAACCATTTTTTTTGCTGCCCCCCAACTGACCAATTCCGAACCTGATCAAGCACAACTGGGATGTGATTGATCTTGGCGTCAGAGCTCATCGTCCCCCTCCCCGAAATTTATGGGAATTCGGTGACTTGTTTGTGTAGATGTGGTGCCAACTTCCTCCAGCGAACTACCAAGGCCTCATTGCTTCCATGCCACAATGCATCGTCACAGTTATTCGTACCCTAGGTGGACGTACCAGCTATTAGTTAGGTGGACACAATGTTCTGGCTGAGGAGTGTGTGACCCTCTTTGAGCAGAATTTCAATGGAACTGTTTTTGTCATAGTAGATGTCTTAAAAAAATGAACCGTTTTTTGTAAAAATGGAAAAAAGGAAAAAATCTGAATTCAATGGAGGGGGATGCTCATTCTCTAGAGGTGTGAACTTTTTTGTTTCTCCTATGAGTGTTTTCCTGCAGTTCAAAACCACATAAATTATTTCCCTAACTATTTTACTACTTTACCTGGCGTTACAGTTCTGTAACAGAATCCCAAATCTTTTTTTCAGTCGATTTCCTAGGCTCTCTATTGGTCGGTACAGATCTGACACTTAGAGACATTTCATTTTTATACGGCAGATCATTTGACCGGACTCCTAAGGACGATATTAAAAGATGTGCTTTTCTCAGTCCCCGCAAAGTCTTTGTACCAAATTGTAACTCGGCTGGACAGAAGGACATTTTTCTGACACTGTAATAGATACGTTTTTACATAGGTAATTTTCCTGAGTATGAGCACCATGATCGATTTCCTATTAAAGGTTTAATTTTTTAGGTTTTCAGAAAAACCACTCATTAAAGCTTAATGTAATCGAATTATTGCAATTATCTAGATGCTTTTTCGAGTGTAATTCGTTTTTTTTAAAGTTTCTTGTGGCCATTCACAGAAACTAACGGACCATAGGGTGGATGTCATCGTCCTCTGTACTTGACCACAAAAGCTACATATCTTCGTTAATAGTTTTTGAAGGTCTGTAAGTGGGCTTGGGACAATAATATTGACAAAATAACGTGTGTTTTACTACAAAATATGTTATTTGAGTATAAGAATAGTATGAACAGTCCAGTTCGGGTTATTTGTATACACGAGGGCGCGCTGAAAGGTAATGGCTCAGAGTTTTTTATGTGAAAACTCTTAAAGCTCTTTAAATAAATCAAACGTTATTAACAATATACATCTTTATTCTTCATGTCTGCATATTTGCAGCCCTCTGTCGCCAGAGAGCCCAGAATTATAGCGTGTAATAAGGTGGCGTGTAACATAATTGCATTGGTGCAGGGAAACTGCATGCTCTAATAGAATTTCGAATTAGAAAAAACTGTCCACACATAAGGCACTCTCTCCTTCAGCATTACAATGCCAGACCACCCACGTGCTGCGACACCTCCAACAACCCGACACCATGTGTTCACTGTCAGAGATCTTCCTCCATACACTCCTGGTTTGGCCCCATCAGATTATCTCTGTTCCCAAAACATAAAGAACGATCTCGAGGAGCTTTTTTTTTTTTTTTTTTTTTTTTTTGACAGTGACAAAGAGATGTAAGCAGAGGTGTGATTTTCAGCACGGCCTGGTGTTTTAATGTTTTAACTTACATTTACTGCACTGAAGATGACCACGTAAAACTGGACTTGCAATAAACATAATTTGCGACCGTCCGCTGTACCCTTTACTGCCTGAAATGAATACAGTCAGATTGGTACATCTGTTTCTACATGGATCAAATCTGATAAAATTAAAAGCGTTCAAAGTCACTTACACATTACATCCCAATAGTGTTGCCTACTAGTTCAAGTTAGCAGCGGCCAGAAGTCAGTTAATACCGATCGATATCATCTGAATTCTGTCCTTTCATGTGGTCCCATCAGGCACATCACAGACGTTATGCTTTATGTGCGCGTATAATACATGCACAGGAACTATCATACCCTTCAGAAAAGTACACTGATGAGGTTAAAATGGTTCAAATGACTCTGAGCACTATGGAACTTAACATCTAAGGCCATCAGTCCACTAGAACTTAGAACTACTTAGACCTAACTAACCTAAGGACATCACACACATCCATGCTCGAGGAAGAATTCGAACCTGCGACTGTAGCGGTCGCGCGGTTCCAGACTGAAGCGCCTAGAACCGCTCTGTCACTGCGGCCGGCACACTGATGAGCCAAAACTTTATGACCATCTTGGTTGTCCTACATGGGTAGGTTTTTGGAGGCAAGTAGCACCAGATTTGTATGTACAGGTGAGGAAATTCCCATAAACTATGGGCTAGTGGTTTTGTGGGAACGAACCAGCCAGCAAATTGCAGACGTGATACATTGGTTTCAGACCAGGTAAATTTGCTGCCCAAGAGTCATCGTGAGCTCACCAGTATGTCCCTCAAACCACTATGACACGATTCTGACCTTGAGACACTGACTGTTATCGAGCTGGAAGATGCCATCGCCCCTCTTGGAAGACATTAAGCGTGAAAGGATGCATGTAGTCCCCAATAACGTCACGTAGTCCACAGCTGTCATTATGCCTTCGAACACCACCTCAGGTCGCATGGAAGCCCAAGTGAGTGTCCCTCATAACAAAATACTACATCCATGGATCAGTGTATGTTTCGAGTAGTTTGTCTGAATGACTGTGTATCCAGGCACGACCTTCCCACGTAACAAGAAATGTTATTCATCTGACAAGGTGACATGTTGTTACTGATCTACATTTCAGACTCAATGATCCCTTGGCCATTGCACTCATAATGGGCAAAGTCGATGGGTCGTCTAATAAAGAGACTTACGTTCAACATTGGAAGATATGCCCCGAAATACTTGTGCCAGCGCCAGCATTGTACTTGATCGTCAGGTCTGTCACAGATAGTCACCTGTCCTGGTCGTCCAACATCTCGTCGCCGTCGTCTACTTGTGGTTTCACCGTCATTCAACCACTTTCCTCGCGAGCAGCCCCACCAGCATCACCGTTTCCTAGACGCTCGTTTCTAAACGCAGGACCATAACAGTCTGCCTTTTGTCAGAGTCGCTTATGTCAGTGTATCTCCTTATTTGCGCCACGTATCGTCGATAGAATGATTCCCCATTCGTTTCTTCTCCGCTTACACAGTTTTCTTATCATGTCACGTGTCCACAATGCAACAAGGTGCTGTTCTGTCACAAGGTGGACTGTGGTCATAATGTTTTGGCTGTTTAGTATAATATGTAGGATGTAGAGTCTGCACTGCATATGTATGCAAGTGACAGTATGCACTCCAAATACGTCCCAAAACACCGCGCATAAAAACAGGATTTTTCCGGGCCGCATATCTCGAGTTCCATTGTTGGTTGAAAGGGTCAAGTCCTTTGAATAGCCCTTTTGCTAAGGACCATTTGTATATCCAACAGAAGGATCGTTTTAGTAAATATCCTACAGTAACGAGTCAGTTTTAGAATATCACACACTTCCTCCAGTTTAGGCAAATGGAGAAAATAGGTTGGATCATTTTACGTTAGATGTGGCCTACGGTGCGCGTGAAAAAGCTAATGGAGGCACCGTTTAATTCATCGATGGTTCCTGTGAAAAACACGAAAAGCGTTTTTCACCAGTTGTCACCGTCTACAGAGGATATCCAAATAACTAACCACAGCAAACTGCTCAAATTTTAGCGTTCTATTCTTTGGTCATTTATCTAGAAGTGCTGTCTACATTCAAAGATACTAAACTATTATCGAGAAACACTCAAAAGCAGGGTTTTTGGGTACCATAACCAAGTCGCGGGCTCCAAGATGGCCATGTCAGTAGTCGACGTCACCCCACATTGCTGGTTCCCTACATCAGGGTTAAGCACACATTCAGGGACAACCTATTGTTCTTTTTGATTGACAGGTCCTTAACCTTTTGTTCTGACAGCGGAATATGACTCCATGGGGATAATCCATCTTTAACCTAGTTTTTGTTTAAGTGGTTTTCCATATTAACCCATCTCCACCTCTCTCACCTTTCGGAAACCTGGCACCACTTCTGATATCAAATTAATTAAAGTTAATGAAAAAATTGGTGGGAAATAGCTCAGTTGTGCCACTATCGGTATTGAAGAGCTGCTTCACGTTATTAGAATAACCCATCCCCCTTTTCCGCTATATCAATTTGATTCGCAAATTAATTACATCCATATCCTTCAGTTTTCCTTGCCTCTGCCTTCTGGAAATATAGATTCATTGGTGGAAATAGATTACAGTGTATGGAATATTGTTTAAACAATTTAGACAATCTATATAATTTGTTTATTTAAACAATTTTCGAGATACAAGTCAGTGTATGGAATATAGTTTAATTATTTAATGAATTTGTTGGGAAATTGACTTCAGTGTATAGAATATTGTTTAAACAATTTCTGGTAAGCAAGGCAATGTGTGGATATTGTTTATTTAAACAATTTATAGGATACAAGGCTGTGTATGCAATAAAGCTTATTTATTTAAAGAATTTGGCAGGAACTCGATTGCAATGTATGGAATATTGTTAAACAATTTCTGGCAGAGAAGGCAATGTGTGGAATATTATTTATTTAAAAAGTATATGGGATACAAGACCGTGCCTGGAATATACTTTCTTCATTTATTTAAAGAATTTGTCAGGAAATTCACTGCACTGAATGGAATAGTGGTTATTTAAACATTTTCAGGTTGACAAGGCAGTATGGAATATTTAAACAGCTACTGCGCATTTTTATCCTGATCGCACAATGAATACCTTCAACAAAATTTACCGCACGTAATTACACTGTTAAAAATGTTTTGCACTGACTACAGGGCACTGTGCTATTGTGCCCCAGCTAGCCGCTTCAGTATTACCCCATGCACAGACTACACTGCACCCTCTTGGTCCCCGTGATTGACAGATGGGATACTGCACTAATCCCCGTACAAAAGCGCCAGGAAACAGCAACCCTTTGACAGTGATACTGAGAAATTCCTATCAAAACACAGGCCCCATCTCTCTGAAGTGCCCACTGCCGGGCCTGCATATGCTGTCAGTTGCGCTCTGACCGAACCATAAACAAAGCAGCCTTTCCATGGTAAATCTCCAGCTGTGGGCGTCTTGGAAATATTCCCTCAGTCTAGCAGATTGTTTGACTAATTAATTAAATCGATAGTCTTTGTGTGGGACAGTTTCTCCTTACTTCCTGCTGGTGGATACTAGGAATGGAATATTTGGCAGGATGCGATCCCGTAACTGCCTGGTTTACAAACCCCATTGGATTTTTTCCCCCTTGCCTCCTATTGGTGGATACTGACACAGTTGGGCCATTTGGTAGAAAGTTCTTTACGTTGGAGGTAGCTGAATATTTCAAATTTCTGCTCAGTTGCATGCTATGTCCTCATGGGCTTTCAAAGCACTATATAACACCTAAGATGGTTTTCTACCCTACATTTGAAAGCAGGAGGAAGAGCCTACCTCGTGACAGGACAGAGACAACAAAAACAAATACCTCCGCAACAGAGTCCACTGCGACGTACTGAGAAGCTGAAAGCTAGATCCTGTCCATAACAGTAGTTGTCATGACTAGATGTCTGAGATCGCAGAAAACACTCGCACATCCAGCACGCTCACCACCCAGGTGTACACACGCGGTGTAAATCACCCGTGTTCTGAGGTCTGTGAAAACTACAACCACGGCCGCAGCTACGGTCGTGGATATGCATACACAGCAGAGTGCACCACCCGTCCCATGTAGGGCATCAAAGATGACTGGAGTGGCAGGAATTTGGATGTTATTATTACACTTTCTGGTAGAAATGCTGTCTCCAATTTGGAATCAAGTCTATCCTTTGAACTACATACTTGTATTGGATCCAATAGAGATGTCTTTTAAGGATTACAGCCAATGTTGAATCATATTCATGCCACTCTCATATCTCTAAAAGAGTCACCTTCTTCGAACCCCAGGGTAGTTGGGTGGTCTGAGGCGCCTTGTCACGACGGACCATGCGGATCTCCCCCCCCCCCCCCCCCCTCCTCCTCATCGGAGGTTCGAGTTCTCTCTCCAGCATGGGTGCGTGCGTTGTCCATAGTGTCAATTAGTTTAATTTAGATTAAGTAGTGCGTAGGGACTGATGACCTCATCAGTTTGGTTCCATAAGACTTACCACAAATTTCCATTTTTCGGGCCTATATGCTAAGGATTCCCTACAGCAAAACGCCATAATGGTTTTCTAGACAGTCCCTTTCCATCTTGTAACTGCTCCTCAGCACTTTGATCGAAGTCGCTTCCACAGACCAGTGTAAAGTATCATCACCTGTAATATAGGAGGACCATGTCCCATAGACTATCAATTCCAAGAGATGGTCCCTGTGTTGTTATTTGATACATTGGTTTTTTCAGGTACAACACAATCAAGTAGTGTATGACTACAGATTTGTACACCGCCATCATTCTATCATTCTGTTTTTCCCACCATGAATTCGACTTGTGTTTCAGGTGCTAAACTAACATTAACACATCTCAGTCAAGAGGCTCTCACTGAAAGCTGGACATCACAGTGTGTTCATACAACGTACAGGATGTTTGAAGTAAAAGATGGTTTGTTTCTTATTAACAAAAAATTGGAAAGACATAGCGAAATATGGAAATTCTAAGAGTTTGTTGCATTGTGGGGGAATTTCCAAACAGTTGCCTGATTTGATTGATGACCTCTACATTTAAACTCATCTTCCACAGTGACATGGTAGCAGAGACCTAGGTGTTCCATTTCGATTGATTCCACATACTGCAGTCACGTATGCTATCACTGTTCCATGCAGGCCATCCCCAGAAGCCCAGAAGTTGCTGCTCTCGCCAAGAGTCACTCCACCACAAACTAGTGTTATCAGTCAATCATTATATCGTAATTAACAGTGTACCAGTGGACAGATGGGATGGAAAGACATCGTCAATATGGGGTGATGTACTGTAATAATCACCACAGTTGGTAGTGTCATCGATTTTAGGAATTTTACTAGTTTTTTCAGAATTTCATCGCTGAGCAATGGCACAATAGTATGCTTTTCAATTTCTTTATCATTGCCAGACCAAGATGCCGGCAGTCTTAGGCCAAGTATTTCAGCGGTACCCTAATACGAATTACTTACAAACTTCATAAATGGAAAGTAGATTCTAAATTGCGTAAGAAATGTCGTATTGTTATGTATTTTTCTGTATTCAAACTTAAATATAAAGTTGTGACTAAAGTCACATATTACGTAATAAGTACTATGACGAAGTAAAATTTGGAGATGCAACTCGAAATCAAATCCAAACAACTACTACACTACACATGTAAATGGCATATTTGGACACTAATAATAATTTGCAAAATAGAGGCTACGAACCAATAATAAGGGAAGCGTGTAGCTGAAGCTCAGAATTGTATTAAACCATATGCAGTTAATTCTAGTAACTGTTATTATGTAATATGCTAGAAGTGGTTTGATTTTGAGTACCTGTTGGATTTATTTGGTGCTCAGCTTGGCCACTTTGCGTTTTGTTATTTTTGCTGCAATGTCTTCATGAGTTCCTCTTTTTTGTTTGACTAGTGTTCGAGCAATTTCCTTTGAAACACACTTTTCTTTCAACAGTTTTGCGTTAGTAAAAATATTTGAAAGCACTTTAATACTTTTCTTGATTATTGTCTTTAAAGGAATACCACATTTGCATACATCTCTGAGGTTAGGCCTATTAATGGCATTTTGACACAATTCAGTTCCTAAGGCAAGTACTGCATCTCTTTGATTTTCGAGTTTGAGAAATTCTGGTTCATATGTGCTGCTAATCAGAACGTGAAAAAGTTTATATATATTACAACACAAGGAAATCATTATAGAAGAAGGATACTTCAATCCCCCATGATTCAGTTGGTTGAAATAGGAAAGGAGTTCTTTGGTTTCACACTGCAGCAAAATTTCATACTCTGTCTGTAAGACTTATTCACAGCCTGAACATTTCAACCTTTTCGAGCACTGTTTTGCTGGTGTAGCTAGCAATACAAACCAAGACTTTCAAATCTTCATCCGTCATGGGAATGTTTGCTAGTTTCTCTAGAGCAGGTTCTAATTTATCTAAATTCTCATACGTTTGGTGTTTCATGCTGTAATTTACTTTTGCTGCAAAATCATTTAATGTAAATTCACCATGTTTAGTAGATCTGAGCTTTAGTAGACTTATTGCTTTGAGTTTCCTCTCAGATTCCAAGATTTTCTCGACTGAAACATTATATGTGCAGCCACCTATCCTTCTGTAAGCTCCAAATCTTGCTTTTGAAGCATCAATGTGTAATATTGCTGTAAGAATATAGGACCAGTTGTAAGTGTTAAAATGTGTCTGCATAACTGAACTACTGTTGCAAGTGTGTGAGAGAAAGCCATATATGTTTCATTGGTTAATTTTCCATGAGTAGGCAATGCATGCCAGATATCAAGATATGTTTTCAAAATTTCATGAAACAGAAGTTTGAAGTCAGTAGGTCCAGTGACTGGCCTAGAATTATCATCTGATGTGTATTTGCCTTTCATGGGATGCTGTACATTAGAAACTGTCCACCATTTAATGCTTAATTTTAAAAACTGAATAGTGCCATCAGAAATCTCAGTCCCCTGACTTTTCAAAATTTTTAGTGCTGCCACATTTTTAGAATCAAAAACACTGAGAGCAAGGGTAACATTCTGTCTCTCAATAGAAGTTGGATATACTGTCTTTCTCACTAGCTTTGGGGCAAGTTTCAACAGTTTATTTTTCTCAGAATGAAACAGGTTCCTCAAATCTGAAAACTTTGCTTCACTGACAGTATATTCACATGCAGCATTCCCTTCATCATTGTGTAGAAAGGTATTGTTGAAAGCAAATGTATCCTCAATGTTTGGCATTATGAAGGATTCATTTTTTTCATTGAACCAGTTAATTCTGATACACTTAAGCAAGTGCACACTGTCAAACATAAGAAAGAGAAATTTAGATAGAGCGTCTGCATTTGTAATACACGGCTGTAAAGTGCCACCACACATATGCTGATACATTTTCCTATTAGTGCTATGGTTATCTGTTACCAGGCATATAATGTCATATCGAAGCTCATGCATTAACTTTAATACATCAATTGTCATTGTCAGTAGTGTATCAGAATTAATATTTTTTTTACAGGAAAGAGAGCTATTACTTCTTTATAATCAGAATGTAAAGAGGATGCCATGAAAACCTGCATTGTAGCTGCTGTTGTAGCATCTCAAGTATGCTCAGCAACGTCGATTATCTTTTCTGCCTTATAAGAGAATTTTGAGTTAACATAAACTTCATCTAGCATCGCTGAAATTACCTTATCACTTTCCTGAAGAAATTTGTTTTTTTCCTTCAAAAAAGCTACCTGTGATGGACCAATAGATCCGCCTAAATTTACTAAAGGGTGGGGGAGAGGAGTCGTGGTTTAAAGATTTGCATCCTTTATGCAACTCTGTTAATAAGTATAGATATGTATTATGCCACAAGTATTCAGTTATGGAGCGCACGTTTCGTTCAAAGGTGAGTCGTTCTTCCTTCAAATTTTTTTGACTCCACTGTCGTAATCCGCAACAAAAAAAGGCAGCAGACAAGCCACTCTTTTGTACCATGCTGACTTCCGCATTTATCATCTTCGACACACTGTTGTTAAGTTGATTTAAAGGCACAGCCTGACAGTCATGTTAATCATACTTACCGTGCTGTTAACTGTACAGTGGTAAATGTAGTGCAATCGAACCAGCGGAAAAACGCTCCTATCGGAGTACAAAAAGAGGTGAATACGCTGATAAAGTACAAGACTCTGATTGAAAAGTGGGGTAATAGCTGTCTCATTCTAGCTTTCTCCGCACCTTTAAAAATTTTGGCATACGCCCCCATTTGCTCTCTACGTGTAACTCACCTCTCAATCCCAAAAGCTCCCATAACTGTTACTCGCTCACACCCACTAAACTACCGCTGTTACATCGTTCGTGTCTCTCTAACTGACATTGTTCCCTATGTCACAGTGACAGTCTCCTTCCTTCTGTCTTAGTACTACTGTCTCTTCTCACCGACACTGTGTCCCTTTACTGCTACCATCTCATTCAATTCCTTCCACTGTTGCTGTCTCTTCTCAGTATGGCTATCTGTCTCTTCATTATTGTCATTGTCATAGACTCTCTCTCTCATTATCGCTGGCTTTCAACAACTTCCACTTACTTCTACTCTTTATTCCTCTCCCAGTAGCAATGTCTCCTTCACTCTTTCCTTAACACTGTTCTATCGCTGTCAACTACATTTCACTGCCATGCGTTTTCTCTTTTTCTCATATTGCCACTGTCTCCTTCACTCTTTCTCTACCACAACCAGCATTTACCAGTTTTTCATCTCTTTCCCACTCCCACTGTTCCTTCTCTCTCAGCATAAGAAAGCACAAATACGTCTGCATATCAACATTTTTGTAAAACATTTTTAAGGTGTTGCAGGAAGTAGAATGAGGCAGATGGCACCCCACTTTTCCGTCAAAGTCTTTTAATTAACAAGAGCATATGCGCCTTTTTTGCGCATTGATAGGAACATTTTTCCTCCGGTTCCCTTATTTCTTAGGAATTTATCGTAAAAATTACAGCCATTTGCTGTGCATAAGTACTGGGGCAACAGCACCGTCACCCCACATTGTGGGTTACCTACATCAGAGACAAGCATACATTCGGGGGCAAACCTATTATTCCCATTTGATTGACAGGTCATTAACATATTGCTCTGTTAAGTAGATTGGGGGTTGGGGGGTTATTTGGGGGAAGAGACCAAACAGCGAGGTCATCGGTCTCATCGGATTAGGGAAGGAAGTCGGCCGTGCCCTTTCAAAGGAACCATCCCGGCATTTGCCTGGAGCGATTTAGGGAAATCACGGAAAACCTCAATCAGGATGGCCGGACGCGGGATTGAACCGTCGTCCTCCCGAATGCGAGTCCAGTGTGCTAACCACTGCGCCACCTCGCTCGGTTTAAGTAGATTATGACCTTCTGAGAATACTCTGTCCTTAACCTATTGTTTGATAAAGAGGTTTTCCCTGTCACCCCTCCCCCCTCTCAGAAACCCAGCACCACTTCTGATATCAAATTAATTAACCAATTAATTAAATTTATAGAAAAATTGGTGGAAAATACCTCAATTGTGTCACTTTCGGTATTCATGAGTAGATTAAAGTTATTTGGATAGCCTCCTTCACCACTGAATCAATTTTATTGACTAATTAATTAAATCGATGCCCTTCAGTTTTTCTTGCCCCTCCCTTCTGGTAACATTGATTTTTTAGTGGAAATCGATCACAGTTTATAGAATATTGTTTAAACAATTTAAATAACATGTGGTATATTGTTTATTTAAACAATTTATGGGACACATAGCAGCGTATGAGATATAGTTTATTTATTTAAGCAATTTGTTGGGAAATTGACTGCAATATATCGAATATTGTTTAAATAATTTCTGGTAAACAAGGAAATGTGTGGAATATTGTCTATTTAAACAATTTATAGAATACAAGGCTAAGTGTGGAATGTAGTTTATTTACTTATTTAAAGAATTTGTCAGGAAATTCGCTGCACTATTGCTTATTTAAACATTTTGAGGGTGACAAGGCAGAATGGAATATTTAAACAGATGCAGCACTTTTGTTTCCACATCACATAATAAATACCATCAACATGACTTTCTGTCCATAATTACACTGTTAAAAATCTTTTGCACCAACCATACAGCACTGCACACCAGACCGAACACTTCACTGCTCCCCCACATGCAGGCTGCACTACACACACTCGGACCGAGGAATGACACCCCAGATGCTATGCTAATCCAGAAACGAACGCATCAAGTGGGGCAACCGTCCCACACCATGTCGCGTGCCCCTGGCAGGCCTGCACGTGCTCCAATGGAACTGCAGTCAAGGCAGTGTTTACCCGGTAAATCCCTAGCTATGGATGTCTTGGAAATATTCAATTACTCTATAAGATTGTTTGACTAATTAATTAAGTCAGTACCCTTTGTATAGGACAGTTGCTCGTTGCTTCCTATTCATGTATACTGGGATTTGAAGATTTGGCAGGATGCCGTTTTGCAACTGCCCAGTTTCCAAACCTTACCGGATCTTTTCCCCTTGCCTCCTGTTGGTGGATACTGACACAGTCACATCATTTGGAGGAAGTCCATCATGTTGGAGGCAGCTGAAAATTTCAAATTTCTGCTCAGTTCCATGCTATGTCCTTAAACAATCTTTGGATGGAACTGGTGTGTGTGTGCTCGCAGTACCACTTTCAGAAACAATAAACTGATCTATTGGTAATTTGATGTTGCAATTGGGTTTTTAAAGCTCTATGTAACCATTAAGTTGGTTCTCTCTCCTACTTTTGGAGGAAGGGCAAACTGACTGATAGGATAGAGACAACAACAACTAATACCTCAGCAAGACAGAGTCCACTGTGATGTATTCAGAAGCACTAAATATGACACTCTTAAACCTTGATAAAGTCCATAGCAGTAGTTTTCATGGCTAGATGCCTGAGATCGCTGACAACAATTGTACATCCTGCACGGTCACCTCCTAGATGTCCACACACACAGCATGCCTGTCCCCTTGTACACAGGCAGTGCCAAATGCTCAGAGCCCAGTGAAAACTGCCACAGCAGCCTCAGCAGCAATTGTGGACAATCTTGTTTGCCACATTGCACCTCCCCCAGTCACGGAGGGTATTCAGGGGTGATTGTAGTTGCAGGAATTTGGATGTTATCATTACATACAGCGCCAGTACTTGACAGTGATCAATATTGAATCGTCCAATTTTCCACAGAGAATACATGTAACACATGCAATCCCGGTGACAGCCCAATGCATACTGAGTATTATCTAACTATTCACCAATCCAAAGAGCACCACTGCTGGGACATTCACTTGCAGCTGTGGGCAAGAACTGACTTTCTTTGTACCTGCCGCTCACGAGAGCCCTAAGTCGAAAATGCCAGTCGTTCTGCCCACATGCTAACTCTGCCACAGGATCCCCCCCGCCAGATGGCGTCATCCTATAAAACCAGCCACATATTCATCACTGTAATTACAATTCCATGTGACGTCAGGTCCATTTTCAGAAATGATTTCGGTAACAAACTCCAAACTCTGACTACTGCCTCATTACGCACTGACACATTGTCTGTTGAGTCAGAACACTTTCTTCCGGTCACCTGTTAACACTCAACGTCCTTGGCAGTAGCGGGGGAGTACGTGGCGCTAGCGTGGGGGCCGAACGTACGGAACAAAAGATGTGGGCAGCGCAATGCCGGCAGTCGGTAGTCCGCGCGAACACTCCTCTCCCGAGGCAGAAGGCAGGGCAATGGCTGCAGAAGGCGTTGTGTGCATCGTGACCGTACCTTCTGCAGAACTAGAGGCGAAGATGGCGGCCGACTCTGCAGGGGCAGACGAAGACGTTGAAGGGCGATCATGCAGGCGAATGGAGGAGGTGCGTAACGCTGCAGATAATGTTTATAGTAGACCTTAGAGATGATTTATCCAATCTGCACTGTCCAGCTTTTCGGGGCGGGGGAGATTAGCTGTTAAAGTTTTGAAATGATGAAATGACGTATGGTTGTGCAGTACTGTAAAGAATAAATCATCGGCACAAAACTTATTTTTATGTTTGAAGAACACAGTCGTCATAATTCTGCTTTATTCTGTATTACATATTGGCAAAACTGTTTTATTCGCATGTTCAGTTCTTTTGTGTTCGTTGGGCATTATTACGAACTTGCGTCTCAATATTGACAGTATTGTTTACTTTGCGTTGTTCCGGTGGCCTAAAAGTTATTTGTAATTTGTTAATAACAGTCGCAACAAACGACATTTGCGGCTAAGCAGAACAGCCGGATGAACAAACTTAATTTCAATTAATGTTAGTGGTAGCGTAGCCAACTCTGTGATGTTTCTGCTATCCTTACTTTTTCCTTTCTTTGTCAGAATCCTTCACAATAAGTTCATGTACAGTGTTCCAGTGCAACTGTGGGAAGTTTTCATAGTTGTTTTAATGTTTAACCCATACAGACACGTCAGCATTCTCATAAATGAACTGTCTGTGCTGATTTGACTGAAAATTCTCCGGTATCCTTTTTATTTTCACTGTTCTTACGAAAAAAATATTTTCTCCTTTTTTCAGGATCAGTATTATGTAAATAATAAATGAATCATTGAATATTGATAATTTGTACAATCACAATAAATCTGTTGTTAGAATTACACGAGAATGAAAATACGGTACCAGCAACGAGTCTCGATCCAGAGACGCGCTTACGAAACGACGCGATTACTCGCTTGGCTGTTTACTGCTTGAATATTTGGGACTATACAAAGTATATGAGCAGGCGTAAAATTTCCGTACTCGATCTTCACGAAAACGGTTACGTCATCCTGTCTACATGTGTTAAATTCGTGGTAATGCTCTCCGCACCCTGTGAATATGAATCAAATCGGTCAGAGGAAGTACTTCCCTTACAGCACCAAGTGCTTGCAAGTACATACGGCTGCTCAGTGTCGCTGTGAGTAGTGGTGCCACTGTTTTCGCTCACCGTATTTACTGAGAGTGCAATGGGTCCAGCCACACACTGTTACTGGTTTTGGAATTTGAGTAACACTTCAAGGCAACTTCGGGCTAACAGAAAACGTCTTCTGAACGCAAGACATATGACACGCAAAATGTATAATGCCATGTTAGTTTTAAGTAGCACGTCCGTCTAGTCATTTAGCAATAAAAAGAAGCACCGAAAATTGTCATTTATAAATCGTTCTCATTTTACCGTGAAAGTCAGTCATTAATACAGCCCTAATATGGCTACAAACTTGTCTTAGACAAGGTGTATCCGACCCGGGACAACGGGGAGATCCGGGAAAAACCTTGGAATTTCTTCATCCGGGAAAAACCGGGGAATTTTTTAGGATTCTGGGATATTTTCTTTTGTTTTAGTTTTCAGTTAATATTTTGTAATTTTGATTGGTAAGAAATAATACTCTAACAAAGGATATTACTGCATCCCGCTACAGGAGAATATGTTGTTGTTGTGGTCTTCAGTCCTGCGACTGGTTTGATGCAACTCTCCATGCTACTCTATCCTGTGCAAGCTTCTTCATCTCCCAGTACCTACTGCAACCTACATCCTTCTCAATCTGCTTAGTGTATTCATCTCTTGGTCTCCCTCTACAATTTTTACCCTCCACGCTGCCCTCCAATACTAAATTGGTGATCCCTTGATGCCTCAACACATGTCCTACCAACCGATCCCTTCTTTTTGTCAAGTTGTGCCACAAACTTCTCTTCTCCCCAATCCTGTTCAATACCTCCTCATTAGTTACATGATCTATCCACCTTATCTTCAGCATTCTTCTGTAGCACCACATTTCGAAAGCTTCTATTCTCTTCTTGTCCAAACTAGTTATCGTCCATGTTTCTCTTCCATACATGGCTACACTCCATACAGATACTTTCAGAAATGACTTCCTGACACTTAAATCTATACTCGATGTTAACAAATTTCTCTTCTTCAGAAATGCTTTCCTTGCCATTGCCAGTCTACATTTTATATCCTCTCTACTTCGACCATCATCAGTTATTTTACTCCCCAAATAGCAAAACTCCTTTACTACTTTAAGTGTCTCATTTCCTAATCTAATTCCCTCAGCATCACCAGATTTAATTTGACTACATTCCATTATCCTCGTTTTGCTTTTGTTGATGTTCATCTTATATACTCTTATATACACTGTACATTCCATTCAACTGCTCTTCCAAGTCCTTTGCAGTCTCTGACAGAATTACAATGTCATCAGCGAACCTCAGTTTTTATTTCTTCTCCATGGATTTTAATACCTACTCCGAATGTTTCTTTTGTTTCCTTTACTGCTTGCTCAATATACAGATTGAATAACATCGGGGAGAGGCTACAACCCTGTCTCACTCCCTTCCCAACCACTGCTTCCCTTTCATACCTCTCGACTCTTATAACTGCCATCTAGTTTCTGCACAAATTGTAAATAGCCTTTCGCACCCTGTATTTTACCCCTGCCACCTTCAGAATTTGAAAGAGAGTATTCCAATCAACATTGTCAAAAGCTTTCTCTAAGCTAGAAACGTAGGTTTGCCTTTCCTTAATCTTTCTTCCAATACAAGTCGAAGGGTCAGTATGGCCTCACGTGTTGCAATATTTCTACGGAATCCAAACCGATATTCCCCGAGGTCGGCTTCTATCGGTTTTTCCATTCGTCTGTAAAAAATTCGCGTTAGTATTTTGCAGCTGTAACTTATTAAACTGATAGTTCGGTAATTTTCACATCTGTCAACACCTGCTTTCTTTGGGATTGGAATAACTATGTTCTTCTTGAAGTCTGAGGGTATTTCGCCTGTCTCATACTCATACATCTTGCTCACCAGATGGTAGAGTTTTGTGATGACTGGCTCTCCCAAGGCTGTCAGTAGTTCTAATGGAATGTTGTCTACTCCTGGGGCCTTGTTTCGACTCAGGTCTTTCAGTACTCTGTCAAACTCTTTACGTAGTATCATATCTCCCATTTCATCTTCATCTACATCCTCTTCCATTTCCATAATATTACCCTCAAGTACATCGCCCTTGTATAAATCCTCTGTATACTCCTTCCACCTTTCTGCCTTCCCTTCTTTGCTTAGAACTGGGTTTCCATCTGAGCTCTTGTTATTGATACAAGTGGTTCTCTTTTCTCCAAAGGTCTCTTTAATTTTCCTGTAGGCAGTATCTATCGTACCCCTAGTGAGATAAGCCTCTACATCCTTACATTTGTCCTCTAGCCATCCCTGCTTAGCCATTTTGCACTTCCTGTCGATCTCATTTTTGAGACGCTTGTATTCCTTTTTGCCTGCTTCACTTACTACATTTTTGTATTTTCTCCTTTCATCAATTAAATTCAGTATCTCTTCTGTTATCCAAGGATTTCTACTAGCCCTCGTATTTTTACCTACTTGAGCCTCTGCTGCCTTCACTACTTCATCCCTCAAAGCTACCCATTCTTCTTCTACTGTATTTCTTTCGCCCATTCCTGTCAATTGTTCCCTTATGCTCTCCCTGAAACTCTGTACAACCTCTGGTTTAGTCAGTTTATCCAGGTCCCATCTTCTTAAATTCCCACCTTCTTGTAGTTTCTTCAGTTTTAATCTACAGGTCATGACCAATAGTTTTTGGTCAGAGTCCACATCTGCCCCTGGAAATGTCTTACAATTTAAAACCTGGTTCCTAAATCTCTGTCTTACCATTATATAATCTATCTGAAACCTGTCAGTATCTCCAGGCTTCTTCCATGTATACAGCCTTCTTTTATGATTCTTGAACCAAGTGTTAGCTATGATTAAGTTGTGCACTGTGCAAAATTCTACCAGGCGGCTTCCTCTTTCATTTCTTAGCCCCAATCCATAATCACCTACTATGTTTCCTTCTCTCCCTTTTCCTACACTCCAATTCCAGTCACCCATTACTATTAAATTTTCGTCTCCCTTCACTATCTGAATAATTTCTTTTATTTCATCGTACATTTCTTCAATTTCTTCATCATCTGCAGAGCTAGTTGGCATATAAACTTTTACTACTGTAGTAGGTGTGGGCTTCGTATCTATATTGGCCACAATAATGCGTTCACTATGCTGTTTGTAGTAGCTTACCCGCATTCCTATTTTCCTATTCATTATTAAACCTACTCCTGCGTTACCCCTTTTTGATTTTGTGTTTATAACCCTGTAGTCACCTGACCAAAAGTCTTTTTCCTCCTGCCATCAAACTTCACTAATTCCCACTATATCTAACTTTAACCTATCCATTTCCCTTTTTAAATTTTCTAACCTACCTGCCCGATTAAGGGATCTGACATTCCACGCTCCGATCCGTAGAACGCCAGTTTTCTTTCTCCTGATAACGACATCCTCCTGAGTAGTCCCCGCCCGGTGATCCGAATGGGGGACTATTTTACCTCCGGAATATTTTACCCAAGAGGACGCCATCATCATTTAACAATACAGTAAAGCTGCATGCCTTCGGGAAAAATTACGGCCGTAGTTTCCCCTTGGTTTCAGCCGTTCGCAGTACCAGTACAGCAATACCGTTTTGGTTAGGCCAGATCAGTCAGTCATCCAGACTGTTGCCCTTGCAACTACTGAAAAGGCTGCTGCCCCTCTTCAGGAACCACTCGTTGTCTGGCCTCTCTGCAGATACCCCTCCGTTGTGGTTGCACCTACGGTACGGCTATCTGTATCGCTGAAGCAAGCAAGCCTCCTCACCAACGGCAAGGTCCATGGTTCATGGGGGGACAGCACAATAATACTGCAGCAATAAGACGTGAACGAGAGAAGAAAACTAAAATAACACTTAAGTTGCAAAGGAAATGCGCCATGTACACTCCAAAACACAGTGCTCATAGAAGCGTCGGCCAGCAGCAAAATGTGTCAAAGGCAATGACTACGCAATGCTTCCTGACAACAAATTGCCTCCGATGAGCACGACGTCATAACTGTTTGCATTAGATTCGTGTGAGCAGCTGCGAGCGGGCCCATGCGCATCTGCAGTTGAGTCGCGCATGAGCCGTCTCCCGCATCTGGCTATGAAAGTATGGCTATTAGCTGTATAAGCTAGCAGCAAGATGCTACCCGGAAACATTTTATTGGCCCGCGCAAGCTGCCATATTCACTGGGAGCAAACAGGGGTATCTGCCCCGAGCGGCAATTTCAGTCAAGCATTAATCGCCTTGCAGAACAATGAAGTTATTTTTGTCGCTTTGCTAAAGAGATATGGCTTTATTAATCTTTTCGGCTAAGACAGTCAATTTATTTGAAACGTAGTGTTTAATTCCACACTATTGGCTAGTTTCAACTGTTCGCTGCATTTCAAAAGAGCATGTTTTCATCTTATAGCACGTATGGTATTACGCCATAATAAAAACCAAAAACGAGATAATACAGTACTGGTATTCCAATAAAATTTACAACCGAATCTGGACATACGAATGTGCACTTTAAGCCAAATAATGCATTTTAGTATGGTTCACGAAATTCCTCTGATGTCTTCTTTCTTTTATGGCTTAATGTAAGATCTTTTAATGTTTTACACGTGCGAACATAATGGGCTTACTGTGTCATCGTAGCTGCGCAAGCGCGATGACGTCTGTTATGTGGTGCTCTCTGACAGTTGTTGAAATGAACCTCTTTCTAACAGGTGCCGGAAAATATTGCGAATGATTGATTGAAAAGCGTTACTTTCAAAGTAATTTGCCTTTTACGCAAGATGAACTAAGTGCGAGAATGTGCGATGAATTTCTTAAATGACAGAGCATTTGACTCTGAAAAACCAACTATTTGAGGACGACCATTTAGAAAAAATTTCGAGCACATAAGATTAGACATTCAAGTCTGTATTAAAAATTTTACTGGCACATTTGTGTGATGTATCTTGAAGTGTAACACGTGCAATAAAGATCAACGTTATACGTGAAAGTTTAGCTCCTCTTGTAGCTTAATAGTCACCGAGACCAATATTACATGTGAAAGCTCTGCTTTTCTTGATGCAACACTATGTATATTAATTTATACCATTTTCATTTCCTATTGGTGTGTACGCGCTACTTAACAGTGCTAATGCTATTGGCTGAGTACATCGCGTGTCCTAAGCGATGAATATTCGCTGTATCGGCTGGCGAGATCACGTGACATGAGGAATAACTGCCTTACAAAAGCAAATCGCAATTTCGATTTCAATGCTTCGGAAAGTAACATGCAGTGTTTGGTGGTTTGCACTTTCGTAAAACGAAAATAAACAGCGTACAGTATCTTTTTTCCTGAGTTTCGTTTTCTAAAGGCCTGAGAAATTCTACGCCGGTGTATAAAACCATAATCATTCAAATGATTGATAAGTTTACAGTTCCGAGGCAAAATATGTCACATAACACGGAAAAAGTGTATTTCCACCTGGGAGAAAGTGTGGTTTTAACCGGGAAATCCGGTAATTTTTTTTCCTTGCACGCGTATACATCCTGCTCAGATGTCTACCGCTACATCGGCACATAGATTTTTGATTCAAATGTTAAATTTGTTGCTGTCTGGCAAGCACATCATTCGAAATTTGTATCTGTAATAATTAGGGGAAAGGCTGCGACGTTATGATTCTCGATGTAAGATCTTGCACCAAGCCCTTATTAGGTCCGAGTTCATTACAGCAAGCGCACTCATTTCGATCCTTATGCTTATTTCTTTCGTCACAATAAACCAACGCAACATTCCAATAAAGATGGTTTACGTTACTAATAGGCTGTTGATCAGTTTAACTTCATTCTTATCTGTTCTGAGAGTCTACGCTGTTTCGCCTAAAATACCCTTTGCGTAAAAGCACGGTTTTGAAGTCGGTATATTTTTGCATAAATAACACACAGGGAATTTCGATACTGGCTCAAATTAAACTCAAATAATTCGTACACGGGGGAACTCCTACGCTTCATTAAATCTCATTATCCAATCACTGTACACTAACAACGTTTCTCTTGATATATTAGTGGCTACAGAAGACTAGGTAGCACTCGCCTTGATGCACAACTATGATTTTTATTGTGTGCCATGAAAGTGTTCTCATTATGGGTGGCTGAGATGTAATAAATAAGAATCTGGTAGATTTGTTAGGTTCCTGGTTTCTGTATTTCCAACTCTCCAGAAGTAAGCGTGACACGCTGAACCAATAATTAGACAAACTGATATAGTTTGTTGATGAATTATATATCGTGATTTCAAGAAGGCATGTGATTACATATACCGCAAGAACCGGTTCAGCTGTCTCAGAGAGCCGGCCGGAGTGGCCGAGCGGTTCTAGGCGTTACAGTCTGGAACCGAGCGACCGCTACGGTCGCAGGTTCGAATCCTGCCTCAGGCATGGATGTGTGTGATGTCCTTAGGTTAGTTAGGTTTAAGTAGTTCTAAGTTCTAGGGGACTGATGACCACAGCAGTTAAGTCCCATAGTGCTCTGAGCCATTTTTGTCTCAGAGAGTTCGCGGCGTCACAGAAATTCATCAATCTGGTAAAGATCGGCCTGAGTGGAACACACGTTAAGGTGAAGATGCTGTGGAAGATCTTTGTTCCGATGTTGGATGCAACCACCACCGCATCGAGGATGAGACACAGTTATGAGCTAGATGAACAGTATCAAGATGCCAGTATAGCAGGAATCATCAGAAGCAAGTTAATATAGTGGGCTGGATATGTGGTTAGGATGGAAGACGACAGGTGGCCATGGTTGCCCAGGCCAAGAAATCGGTGGAGTCATTGCTTCCATGAAGATCTGGCCGTGGATGTGGACGGATGGCAGATGACATCATTTGATGGATAGAAGACGATGGAGAAGAAAACTTGTAGCAACGCGCGATCCATCGGGCCTGGTAGCTTCGAGTTAAAAAAGAAGTTCTGTTTATTTTTTATTTTATCGTATGGTTAGGGCCCCCCGTCGGGCAGACCGTTCGCCGGGTGCCGGTCTTTCAATCTGACACCACTTCGGCTACCTGCAGTCGCTGAGGATGAAAGGATGACGATGCCAGCACAATACCCAGTCCCTGCGCGGGGAAAATTAGCCGACCCAGCAGGGAATCGAACCCGGGCCCAGTTTCCGTTTGAAGACGATGCTGCAGGGCATATGCAACGTAGCGCGATTCCAAAGTGGGTATATGAGCATCGACATGCAGGCAAGGGATGGTGTGGCATTCATGGCTTTCCGACATGTGTGCGCCAAATGCGGGAACGTGAACTACTGCGGCGTTATTACCAAATGCATCCAAACAGGACCAACTTGCTGTTAATATTTTCTGAGCTGCCGAATGACAGGCACCGGTAGACATCCATCGGTGAATGAACGATGTGTATGGGACAGCATGTCTGTCCAAAAGTGCTACAAGGGCTGCTGCTGTTTCATAACGCAGGTCCCCCCCTCAAACGAGAGACACTCGAACACAAGCCTATAATACTGATCTCTCATCATACGATTATCACACATTCGGTCCCTCAAACAGACTTTGAAGAGTCGACGATTCCAGTCGGATGAAGATGTGTAGCAGGCAGTTACGAACTTCTTCTCGCAACAGGACACAGTGTTTTATCAAACTGGTATCTTCAACATGGTGCATTGGTGGGACGATTGCGCCGATGCTTACGGTGATATTGCCTGATTGACATACCAATTCTGGACTGTACGACCGACGAACGGGAACTTCTCGATAGCCCTTTTGAATTGATAATCTGCAATCCGAGTTACGATACCTGGAGGGAAGGACATCGAGTACCACTATGATTATCTCGATTCCCTGTTCTATCCGCGAGTGGTACATGGGAAAAAGACAATAATGCTCTCCCTTAACACATAGCCTCTATTGTGGTGATCTGAGCATTCCGTAACGGTCTCATGCTTATTAAACGATCCCGTGACGAAATTTCTTTGTATCTTCTCTGTCAGTCTGAGACTGATGAGAAGTATTCATTAATCGATTTTTACAAGTGATTTATAAGTCACTTCTTTCATGGGTGAATTACATTTCATTATAATTCGTCAAATGAATTTCAGTTTGGCATTTGCTTTTTCTGTTGTTTTCTTTGTGTGATAATTCCGCTTTACGTCACCCCAGACCGTCAGTCCTACGTATTTTACGGTTGTTACTGCTTCCAGTGATCTCTGAAGCAATAGCGTAATCGAACAGTTGATTACGCACAATACGTTGCATTTATTTACATACTGAGTCGACTACCAGTCATACATCTGTCACTGATCTTCCGCAGGTCTTGTAACATATCGTTTTACTCTTATAGTACTTTAGCCTTCCTTTAGACAACAACATTGTTTACAAAAAGCTTCATGGACCTTCCGACGCCGTCCAATAGATAATTTATATATACTCCTAAGAAAAAAAGGGGAAAAAAAAGCACCACGAAGGAACTGTTGACGCTGTCAAAAGCGCACAGTCTGCGGGAGTGCTCCAGTGGAGTGTAACAGTGTCGCTACAGTTTAAAATACACGCGAAGAAAAAGAAGGAAAAGTGGCAACGCGAAGGAATTTTCTGAATGGGATGGTAATCGGTAGATGTAATCTACATGTGCAGACAAACAAATGGTTACTAATTCAAAAAACTGGATGATTAATTCAAGAGAAAGAGCTTCACGAATGGAGCAAGTCAATAACACATTAGTCGACCTCTGACCCATATGCAAACAGTTACTCGGCTTAGCATTCATCGACAGAATTGTTATCCTTGTAAGGGATATTGTGTCAAATTCTGTCCAATTGGTGCGTTAGGTCGTCAAAAGCCCGAGGTGGTTGGGTACGGAGGGGGAAGGGGGGGGGGGGCTTGACTATAATGCTCCCAATGTTCTCAATTTGGAACAGATCCGGCGAGTTTGCTGACCAAGATAGGGTCTGGCACGCACCAAGACAAGAAGTAGAGACTCTTGCCGTGTGCGGACGGGCATTATCTGGGCTTACATTTCAGCTAGATAATGCCCGCCCGCACACGACGAGAGTTTCTACTGCTCTTCTTGCCCAACCCTATCTTGGTCAACAAACTCGCCGGATCAAATTTTAATCATTTGTTTGTCCGTACGTATGCATCACTTCTACCGAATTCCGTCCTATCCAGATAATTCCTTCGTGGTGCGTCCTTCTTTATCCTTCACTCAGAGTCTACTTTAAAGAGTAACGACACTATTACACTTCATTGGAGCCCTCTCGACGACTGCACGCCTTGAAAGCACCATCACAGCCTGAAAAGCAGAAAGGATTTGTGATACTTGCGCACTTCACCCGATTTTCACACACACGCACTCGCAGCATCCAGGTACAGCTCATGCCTGCTACACCTGGGGCTAGTAGGCCGCTGGACTTTTTAAATAGAAAGCACGGCATACTACTTCACCTCACTTCCCAATAACCTTACGTCATGTGATGCGAGGCCCTCTGGTTAACACCGCGACTTGTTGCCGAAAGCCTCTGTGGTATGCGCAAAAGACCGCTTCTCTCCATGTCATAACACCTTGCGCGTTTCGCGTTGCTCCCACTTACGACATACTTAACACTTTCACCGTCTTAACCGGTCGTTAACTTGCTCGTACTGTTCCTTAGGGCACCGTTCCTTTCTCAGATTTGGGTGCTTACAAAAAATATGCATTGCAAAGACATATAGTATGCCGTCACAAGTAATTGGGAATCGTTGGTATTCGATTCAAAGCTGTCACTCGTCTAATTTGAACAGGTAGCACCTCCTCTTTTTGTTACATTAACAACGTTAAATCTCGTGTAAAGTCTAAACACTGAATCCTGGTGCACCGCAGGCGAAATGTGTTCTCATCCTCTCTGGAACGAGAACAACAGTTATCGCTGGTTTTCAGGGAAAAAAAACTGATGTGTCTTGCGCCCGATTCTGAAGTTCATCGCAAAGATGCTCGACGTAGTTCAGTCGGTTCTTTTAGCGTGACATCCCAGTAAATCTACTTGTTTTTTTTAGAACTTCCATCTTATTTACACAAAGACTCGGGAAGGTACTGGATAAAGCCAGGAAAAAACAACAAGAGTGTAAGTATTATTCATTTACGCGAAGTTAAGATCTGCACTGTAATTCTGAGCGTGGCGTTAACGATTTTTAGCCGTTTTTCCCTGTAGATCGCAACTATCTAAATAACTAACTACAGCAAATATTTCAGGTTTTAATTCTACATTCTTTAGACAGTCATGCAGAAACGACAATTTCCCGTTTTCGAAAATACACCGAAGAGCCTAATATTGTGTAGGGCCTCCGCGAGCACGCAGAAGTGCCGCAACACGACGTGGCATGTACCAATGTCTGAAATAGTGCTGGAGGGAACTGACACCATGAGTCCTGCAGGACTGTCCATCAATCCGTAAGAGTACGAAGGGACGGATATCTCTTCTGGACACCACGTTGCAAGGCATCCCAAATATGCTTAATAATGTTCATGTCTTGGAAGTTCATTCGCCAGCAGAAGTATTTAAACTCAAAAGTGTGTTTCTGGGCCACTCTGTAGCAATTCTGGACTTGTAGGGTGTCGCATTGTCCTACTGGAATTGCTCAAGTCCGTCAGATTGCACAATGGACATGAATGGATGCAGGTGATCAGACAGGATGCTTACGTACGTGTCACCTATCAGAGTCGTATCTAGGCGTATCAGGGGTCCCATATCACTCCAACTGCACACGCCCCACACCATAACAGAGCCTCCACCAGCTTGAACAGTTCCCTGCTGACATGCTGGGTCCATTGATTCATGAGGTTGTCTCCGTACCCGTACACATCCATCTGCTCGATGCAATTTGAAATGAGACTTGTCCAACAAGGTAACATGTTTCCAGTCATCAACAGTCCTAATGTCGGTGTTAACAGATCCAGGTGAGGGTAAAGCTTTGTGTCATGCAGTCATCAAGGGTACACGAGTAGGCCTTCGGCTCCAAAAACGTATATCGATGATGTTTTGTTGAATGATTCACATGCTGACACTTCTTGATGGCCCAGCATTGAAATTTGCAGCAATTTGCGAAAGGACTGCACTTCTGTCAAGTTCTTGCAGGATCTTTTTCCGGCGATGTCGGTGATTTGATGTTTTACCGGATTCCTGATATTCAGGGTAACACGTGAAATGGTCGTACGGGAAAATTCCCGTTCATTGCTACATCGGATATACTGCGTCCTATTATTCGTGCGCCAGCTATAACACCACACTCAAACTCACTTAAATCTTGATAACTTGCCATTGTGGCAGCAGTAACCGATTTAACAACTTCGCCAGACACTTGTTGTCATATATAGGTGTTGCCAACCACAGCACCGTATTCTGCCTTTTTACATATCTCTGTATTTGAATATGTATGACTGTAACAGTTTCTTTGGTGCTTCATATTTACTGTCATCAAGAAACACCCGAAAAAAACATGATTTTTGGGTACCAAAAGTACCAGTTATGGGGATAACCACTTCATTAATTTATATTCATGGCAAATCGTCGAAATTTTTACCATATGTTCTTAAGATGATACTCTTGGAGAACCGTGAACCTTTTTGCGGTATCGTTATCCATTACCGAAATCCAGCGGCGCAGATTTACTGTACTTACGCATGTAATATAGGGTCTGAGGCGTAAATGTTGTTTTAACTGAGGTGGAGAACACATGGCTAGGGCCAGCGAGATGGTTCTGAGGTTACCAAGCTATTTTTTTAGTCAGCATTTTTCACCAATAAAAGTTCATGGCCCTTTCTCTCTGTATGACGTGTACTTCAGTACTTCACGCCTACAGATGTACAGAAAGTGGTACTGCAGCGACAAAAAAAAGGGCTTAAAAGGGTCTTAACAAGTCTGAAAGGAAATTAGGTGAGGCCAGAAAGACCGCAAATTCAATAAAATAATTTTAATAGCATTTTTACTCTTTTAAGAAACAGATCCTAATCCAGACATATTCGAGGATTTGCAATCAACTAGCAAAGTATCCAGAAAAAAATATAAAGCAAACCATTTTGTGTTAACCTTATATCATGAATACTTATTTGTTGTTCACATGTGTCAAAGTATCTAAATCTGTAGAAGTATATAAAGAAACTGTCTGAAATCCACTGACTCCCAAAATTCGTTTCGTTTAAGCAGCACACCCATCTGCAGCAGTGAAAAGAAAGGAACCAGCAGGAAAAATGCTTCTGTTGGAGCACAAATCCTCGTTAAAACATTCTGCCAGGAAAGCGGGGCACCAGCAGCCACCAAACACATTCCACCTTCCTCGCCAAAAATTTGGGTGTGAAAATATTCTTGCTTTTGAGCTGAAAGAGTGTAGTAGAGAGGCAGCAGATGTGGTAGAGAGAGAAGAGAGGGCCAGTAGAAGACAAAGAGAGAGGAAACAGTGATCTTGGGAGAGAGAAAGAGAGATGAATGAAGGAAATAGAAATGGGACCAAAAAGAGAGTGGAGAACTGATGATCAGTGAGAGGCAATGGCATTGAAAGAGAAAGAGGCGTGGACAGAGACAGAAACAGTGGGACTAAAAGAGAGAGGAGCAGTTATAATGAAAAATACAGATGGGTGCAGAACATACATAGGCTTGGAGGGTCTGGCCCTCCATGACTGGCGAACATTAACGCTTAAATACTGGGGAGGGCATATTTTGGACCAAAATTTTAAACGCCTAGTGGAAAACGTAAGTTGGACCCCTCCAGAATTTTCGAGTTGCCGAGGTACCATGGGGACAGCGTCAGTAGGAAAGAAAAACAAAAGGAAGTGAGAGAACAGACAGTCGCAGTGTGATATTCTATAAATTAATGGAAGGAAAAGAAGATAGTGGGAGAGAGACATATGAAGACAGTGGCAGTGAGAGGGAGATGCTGAGTATGGAGGCTTCACTACAATGAGAGACTGGATAAAAGGATTTAAATGCCAAAATTTTGGTGAAGAATGCAGAATGAGGATGGAGGCAGCTGATTCCCCTCTTTTAAAGAGGAGCATATTCACCTTTTTGGTGTTCCAAAAGCAGCATTTTTCTGCTGGTCAGGAATTAAGGGCGACATAAATAAAAACTGCTGACTATTTTAAATTTTATTGTATGAAACTTGCGACATGTCGAAAACTGAGGAAGTCCATTTTCGCCTCAGAGTCGTTTATGAAGATTTTGACAGTGAATGAGTACTTTATCGGATTTTATTCTACCGATAATATTTCTACATTCATATCTACATCTATACTCTCCAACCCACCGTGAGGTGCATGACAGAGGATATGTCCCATTGTACCAGTTATTAGGGTTTCGTCTTGTTCCATTCACATATGGAGTGTGGGAATAATGATTGTTTGAATGCCTCTGTGTCTGCATTAATTATTCTGCTCTTATTCTCAATCCCTATGTCAGTTATACATAGGTTGTTGTAGTATATCCCTAGAGTAATCATTTAAAGCCTGTTCTTGGAATTTAGTTAATACACTTTCTGGGGACAGTTTACATTTGTCTTCAAGAGTCTGCCAGTTCAATTCCTTCAGGATGTCTGTTACACTCTGCTACAGATTAAGCAAACCTGTGACCATTCGAGCTGCCCTTCTCTGTATATGTTCAATATCCCCTGTTAATCCTATCTGGTATGGGTCCCACACATGTGAGCAATATTCTACAACCAATTACATGAGCTATTAGTAGGCAATCTCTTTTGTAGACTGATTGCACTTCCCCAGTATTCTACCAATAAATTAAAGTGTGCTTTATAGGACACCTTATTTGATCTTGTCCAAGACATTTTAGTGCTGCACAAGTTACCTTTCTCAAAACTCAGAATGCAGAGTGAAAATCTCATTCTGGAAACATCCCCCAGGCTGTGGCTAAGCCATGTCTCCGCAATATCCTTTCTTTCAGGAGTGCTAGTTCTGCAAGGTTCGCAAGAGAGCTTCTGTAAAGTTTGGAAGGTAGGAGACGAGGTACTGGCAGAAGTAAAGCTGTGAGTACCGGGCGTGAGTCGTGCTTCGGTAGCTCAGATGGTAGAGCACTTGCCCGCGAATGGCAAAGGTCCCGAGTTCAAGTCTCGGTCGGGCACACAGTTTTAATATGCCAGGAAGTTTCATATCAGCGCACACTCCGCTGCAGAGTGAAAATCTCATTCTGGAAACATCCCGCAGGCTGTGGCTAAGCCATGTCTCCGCAATATCCTTTCTTTCAGAAGTGCTAGTTCTGCAAGATTCGCAGGAGAGCTTCCGTAAAATTTGGAAGGTAGGAGACGAGGTACTGGCAGAAGTAAAGCTGTGAGTACCGGGCGTGAGTCGTGATTCGGTAGCTCAGATAGTAGAGCACTTGCCCGCGAAAAGCAAAGGTCCCAAGTTCGAGTCTCGGTCGGGCACACAGTTTTAATCTGCCAGGAAGTTTCATATCAGCGCACACTCCGCTGCAGAGTGAAAATCTCATTCAAGTTTGATATTTCACAACAAATTGCTGTGGGTACGATAGCTACTAGTCAGTACCAAAGACACGTTCTGGCTTTCTTCAAACTGCTGTTGATTTACATCTGTGTGGTGAGACAGGATACGAGGTCGTTTTGTGAAGAGCGTAAGTTTTGTGTGTGTGTGTGCGTGTGTGTGTGTGTATGTGTGTGTGTGTGTGTGCGTGTGTGTGTGTGTGTGTGTGTGTGTGTGTGTGTCACGCAGTTGCCTGTCCCTGTCATGATGCATGTACCCTATGCCTCTGTACACACCCCAATCTCACTTCCGTGAATTTCTATGAATCTTCTGCAAGATGTACACGGTTATTTATAAATATCTATTTCTTCAAGGTTTAATGAAAATTCACAGCTATCTGCCGCAAAGTCATAACAATGCACAGCTCCAGTGTGACAAAACACGAAAAAGTAACATAAAGTTCATTGTCCTTGCTGGCAGTCATGGTCGTGGAATTGCTACATGGATCAATGACAGAATATCTGAAAAAGCAACAACATTTGTTAAGCCTTATGCTCCCATGTCTGAAATACACTCCTGGAAATTGAAATAAGAACACCGTGAATTCATTGTCCCAGGAAGGGGAAACTTTATTGACATATTCCTGGGGTCAGATACATCACATGATCACACTGACAGAACCACAGGCACATAGACATAGGCAACAGAGCATGCACAATGTCGGCACTAGTACAGTGTATATCCACCTTTCGCAGCAATGCAGGCTGCTATTCTCCCATGGAGACGATCGTAGAGATGCTGGATGTAGTCCTGTGGAACGGCTTGCCATGCCATTTCCACCTGGCGCCTCAGTTGGACCAGCGTTCGTGCTGGACGTACAGACCGCGTGAGACGACGCTCCATTCAGTCCCAAACATGCTCAATGGGGGACAGATCCGGAGATCTTGCTGGCCAGGGTAGTTGACTTACACCTTCTAGAGCACGTTGGGTGGCACAGGATACATGCGGACGTGCATTGTCCTGTTGGGCCAGCAAGTTCCCTTGCCGGTCTAGGAATGGTAGAACGATGGGTTCGATGACGGTTTGGATGTACAGTGCACTATTCAGTGTCCCCTCGACGATCACCAGAGGTGTACGGCCAGTGTAGGAGATCGCTCCCCACACCATGATGCCAGGTGTTGGCCCTGTGTGCCTCGGTCATATGCAGTCCTGATTGTGGCGCTCACATGCACGGCGCCAAACACGCATACGACCATCATTGGCACCAAGGCAGAAGCGACTCTCATCGCTGAAGACGATACGTCTCCATTCGTCCCTCCATTCACGCTTGTCGCGACACCACTGGAGGCGGGCTGCACGATGTTGGGGCGTGAGCGGAAGACGGCCTAACGGTGTGTGGGACCGTAGCCCAGCTTCATGGAGACGGTTGCGAATGGTCCTCGCCGATACCCCAGGAGCAACAATGTCCCTAATTTGCTGGGAAGTGGCGGTGCGGTCCCCTATGGCACTGCGTAGGAACCTACGGTCTTGGCGTGCATCCGTGCGTCGCTGCGGTCCGGTCCCAGGTCGACGGGCACGTGCACCTTCCGCCGACCACTGGCGACAACATCGATGTACTGTGGAGACCTCACGCCCCACGTGTTGAGCAATTCGGCGGTACGCCCACCCGGCCTCCCGCATGCCCACTATACGCCCTCGCTCAAAGTCCGTCAACTGCATATACGGTTCACGTCCACGCTGTCGCGGCATGCTACCAGTGTTAAAGACTGCGATGGAGCTCCGTATGCCACGGCAAACTGGCTGACACTGACGGCGGCGGTGCACAAATGCTGCGCAGCTAGCGCCATTTGACGGTCAACACCGCGGTTCCTGGTGTGTCCGCTGTGCCGTGCGTATGATCATTGCTCTCGCAGTGTCCGGAGTAAGTATGGTGGGTCTGACACACCGGTGTCAATGTGTTCTTTTTTCCATTTCCAGGAGTGTAGTAATTCTTGTCCACCTGCCTGAAGTCTGCAAATTAACTCATAATTTTATTGTGCTGTTTGGAGGAGCAAGTGACGTATTTAAAAATGAAACTCCAAACGCTATGGATGAATTAAAGAAGTATTTAGGAGACTTGACTCAGACAAATGTCCTGTTAATGACTATTCCATACCGATACGACCTACCACTGTGGCCATGTGTAAACAGAGAAATAAGTGCTACAAACGTGTTAAAGTACAGGCACCAGTAGTTGATAGAACACCAGCAGTTGACACTTTCAAATAAAAGTTCTTAAAATAAGAAAATCGCTTTATTCAGAGATAGTGTTTTGACTATTGTTGCATAGAAGTGCCATCTACAGTGTAATTTGATAACTATCATAATTTTCTAGCAGCCATCTTGAAGTGGGTGCTTCTGTTTGTAACAATGTGTTTGTGTTTCTCTGCTTTCGTTGATTTTCTTCTCGAAATCGATAAGGAGGTAAGATTTTTGATGTGGCAAAGCAAACATAAGATATTATTTTTTGTGTACAGTTTTTAGATAATCAAAATATCCACGGGTGTACTGCCAGTCTATAGTGTCCAACAGGCACAATATTTCGGCGATCAAACATGTCGCCAGCATCAGGTGAACTGACGGACTAAGCTCCTGTGAACGCGCCGGCACGGAGATCCGTACGCTATGGCTGCTCAGGGGGAACTGGGTTCGGTCGCGAAGGCGGCCTATTTAAATATCCTCCGCCCGCGGCACGCTCCCTCCGCCGTCCGCGCCCCGCGCCACGGTAGCGCGGTGGAACAGATTGCGACGGCGTCTGAGATGACGTCGGTGTGATGGCTCTGTCCGCCGTGGTCGTCACAACTATGCGTTTGCTCGATTTACTCTTGATTAACCCAATCGCTGGTTCCCAAGCCTTGCTAAGATTATAGCCATAGTCACGGTTTATGAGGTCGTCATTGGTGCGAATTTCGATGGCCTCTCTAACAACGCTGTCCCAGTATCTCGACGTCTGTACCAGAATCCTCGTGCGGTCATACTCCATAGCGTGATTTTCCGACAAACAATGTTCAGCGACCGCCGACTTGCTCGGATACATCAGTCGAGTGCGCCTCTGGTGTTCACGACATCGATCCTCGACGGTACGCATCGTCTGATACACCCCATGACCTAGGGAGAATTTGTACATGGAGAACTTCGAGGAGGAAGCCCTGTCGTCATCCGAATGGAAACCTACTTGCTTTTTCCGTTACGTGGACGACACGTTCGTCATCTGGCCACATGGTATGGATAAACTCCTTGACTTCCTTAACACATCTAAACTCCATACACCCCAACATCAAATTCACTATGGAGACTGAAACGGAGGGTAAATTACCTTTCCTTGACGTCTTGGTCAGGAGAAGGGCTGACGGCACCCTAGGTCATATGGTGTATCGAAAGACAACACACACTGATCTGTATTTGCACGCAGACAGCTGCCACCAACCTTCACAGAGGAATGGGGTACTTAAAACTCTAGTACGTAGGGCGCGCACTATCTCTGACACAGAGAGTCTACCCCTGGAATTGGAACATCTGAGAACTGTATTTCGAAAAAATGGGTACTCAGAGTGGCAGATCCAACGTGCTTTCCGCCCAACCACTGCATCACAACCTGTTGAGATGGATGAAGTCACGAGGGAGGAGGTAGGCACTGCATTTATTCCATACACAGGCGCACTCTCGGGGAAAATCGCCCGCATTCTGAAGAAACACCGGGTCGGAACTGTGTTTTGTCCTCCGAATAAAACTCGTCACTGGTGGGGAGCGCCAAAGATGACCTCGGTTTGAGGAAGGCCGGCGTGTACCAGATTCCGTGTCAATGTGGCAAGTCGTATATTGGTCATACGATGCGTACCGTCGAGGATCGATGTCGTGAACACCAGAGGCACACTCGACTGATGTATCCGAGCAAGTCGGTGGTCGCTGAACATTGTTTGTCGGAAAATCACGCTATGGAGTATGACCGCACGAGGATTCTGGTACAGACGTCGAGAGACTGGGACAGCGTTGTTAGAGAGGCCATCGAAATTCGCACCAATGACGACCTCATAAACCGTGACTGTGGCTATAATCTTAGCAAGGCTTGGGAACCAGCGATTGGGTTAATCAAGAGTAAATCGAGCAAACGCATAGTTGTGACGACCACGGCGGACAGAGCCATCACACCGACATCATCTCAGACGCCGTCGCAATCTGTTCCACCGCGCTACCGTGGCGCGGGGCGCGGACGGCGGAGGGAGCGCGCCGCGGGCGGAGGATATTTAAATGGGCCGCCGTCGCGACCGAACCCAGTTCCCCCTGAGCAGCCATAGCGTACGGATCTCCGTGCCGGCGCGTTCACAGGAGCTCAGTCCGTCAGTTCACCTGATGCTGGCGACATGTTTGATCGCCGAAATATTGTACCCGTTGGACACTATAGACCGGCAGTACACCCGTGGATATTTTGATTATCAAATACGCCGGGAGAAACTCAAGAATCACAGATTTTAGATGATTCAGTATTAAACAAAGTAAGCAAATTTGTGAAATATTTCTGAATTTAGGTTATGGTATGGTCAGGGATCAGCTGTCAAGTACTGGTGCTAATATGTTCCTTATTTTTAGTAATGGACACATCTGTCAACTGCTGAGTCCAACAATTTTTTAATGCCTTTTTCATTCCCCGTAATCCTGATAAGCTTAGATCCGTTGAGTTTGTGTTAAATTTATCGTCGCATGTATAGATCCAGTAGATGACACCCTATGTAAACCACTAGCTCATACCATGTCAACTAACGGCATTAAAGTAATGTGAATTTCTGCCATTATGTTTTATATTATTTAGGTCATTATAATGCCACCAGTAATAGGGAAGATGCTCGGTTATCCAGAGGAACAAATGCAGCATGTCATCGGTGCAGTACTTACTAGAATACCTGTTTCTACAGCAGCAAAAAGTTTCTCGGTTCCTCGAATTACTTTAATGTACAAAACCAGTGGGAAGACGCCTAGAAATCGTCGCATGGATCCTGATACAGTTCTTACCAAAGAAGAGTGTGATTTATTAGTATACTGGATTTGTACTATGACTAAGGCCGGATTCCCCATAACAAAACTCGTACTTCTGGACAGTGTGCAGCACCTGACTGATCAACTGAAACGTAAAAATCCCTTTGTTTGTAACCGCCCAGGAAAAACTTGGTACAATGCTTTTCTGAAGCGCCATCCCAATATTGGGATTAGAATGTCACATAATCTGACATCAAGCAGGGCAGCAGTAAAGCCAGAAGCTATAAGAAACTGGTTTGATGAAATAGATAAATAATTAACAGAGAACAATTTTAAGTCAATTCTTCAAAGTACCGAAAGAGTTTTTAATTTAGATGAAACTGCTTTCTTTCTGAACCCCAAAGGAAACAAAGTGTTGGCCCTGAAAGGAGAAAAAAAAGTGTACCAGCAAGTGAATAGGGATAAGAAAGAATGTCTAACGGTTTTGTTGACTGGAAATGCAAATGGTGATTTAGCACCTCCATTGGCAGTGTTTAAATACATTAGAATACCACAGCAACTAGCAGAGAGTGTACCAAAATATTGTGGAATAGGTAAATCTGAAACAGTTTGAATAACTGGTCCATTATACTTTGAATTTATAACGAATGTTTTCCATCCTTACCTTCTAGTAGAAGTAATACCACTGCCAGTCATTGTATTTATTGATTGCCATGCATCACATCTCACCTTACACACTAGTAAGTTTTGTAATGAGCATGGGACAATACTCGTAGCTTTGCTTCCAAGTCCTACAGATCTTCTTCAACCTATGGATGTTTCTGTGTTTCATTTGTTAAAGGAAAGTTGGAAAAACAAGGTACATCAGTGGAGATTGGAACATTTGGGTCAACCAGTGCTTAAAGAGATCCATTTTGCACCCTTACTGGAACAAACTTTGGATGAGATCATTAAACGGTCTGTCTTGCAGAATGGATTCAGGAATCCAGAGGCTGTAGACTACTGAAAAAGTCCATCAGTGAGTGATGTTTTATACTTACTACTCACAGAACTGCCACTTCTGAAAAATTAAACTTAAGAGTTGGATTAGAGGTTTTAGAAACATACACTGGGAAAGATAAACTTTCATGTTTTGAGTCTTCAAGTGATGTGTGTGAAGGAAATATAAATGACCAATCTTTGGTTTTGCTTTGGAAGGAAATTAAAAATGATTGTCATAATTCTATCCTTTTCCAGTCTATTGATGACACAAACAACTGTCTGATAAACCAAAATGAAAAAGTGGAGGAAGGGAATGTCCATCCAGATGAAAAACAAAATAATGAAGTAATTGAAAATAAAAGAAACCAGGAAGACATGAAAAGCTTGACAGGCAGCAACAAAAATAAAGAAAGATTAGAGACTAATGTAAGAGATCAGGGTGTCACACCCAAGAATTCAATGAAAAATTCTGATTTTTCTCAGTGTGCTTCTAGTGGAAATATTAATAGGAAAACAGGGGAACAGCAAATCCCCCCCCCCCCCCCCCCCATTCAAACGTTCATTATTTTGGCCACGGAATACGGGAAAACAAGGGAAAAGAAGATTAAGAGAAAAACTTTCAAGTGTTGTGACATCCCAAGGTATATAGAAAAAGGGGACATCCTACAAGTGGCAGGAATATCATCATAAGAAGGAACAACTGAAGCTACAAAGAAAAAGACTAACAGCTGAGAGATCAGAAGTACGAAAACTGAAGAAAGAACTGTCTGAGATTGCTAAGAAACCAAGAAGCAAACTAAAGCAGAGAATCGTAGAAAGCCAAAAGTGCAAAAGAAAAGAACAATTTCAGTCTCCTCAGATTCTGAAGATGAAGAATGGAGTGAGTCAGCCAGCAGTGTGGATGACATTAGTATGCTCCCTGGTAGTGATTCGCAGACGTCTGATGTCAAGAAATACGACAATTCTGATCAAACAATTATAACAAAAAAAGAAACAGCAAACAAAGAAGAAAATTCGAATAAATTTTATAAATATGGCTAATTTCTTCTCGTTTCTTTTCCTGGAAACAAGAGATATTTCAAATATGTTTGTATTGCTCAGCGTGTGTTTGAGGATGGTGAAATAGAAGTAATGGCTCTAAAATCTTGCAACTAAAAAAAAAATGGTTCAAATGGCTCTGAGCACTATGGGACTCAACTGCTGTGGTCATTAGTCCCCTAGAACTTAGAACTACTTAAACCTAGCCAACCTAAGGACATCACACACATCCATGCCCGAGGCAGGATTCGAACCTGCGACCGTAGCAGTCGCACGGTTCCGGACTGCGCGCCTAGAACTACGAGACCACCGCGGCCGACAAATCTTGCAACTGTCAGAAAAAAGTTTTTTATGTTGATGAAAATGATGTTAGTGTTATTAGACCATCACAGGTTATTGACAAGTTTCCTTTAACACTCTCAGATATCACTAACGAACATTTGAAATATGAATTCCAAAACAGTATTGACTGTGATGTATAGACTAAAGTTATTTATTTAGTGTCAACTACTGAATCTTTTTTCTATCAACTGCTGAAACTTTCGTATCTCACTAGTGTCAACTACTGATGACTGCACTTATACTTCTGTTATAATTTTTATTTACCATTTAATGTACCTTAACATAGTGAATTATCATAAATATCAAATCTTAAAAGATCAAAGAACCTGAAGATTAATTACGTTTGTGCCCAACATCCACTTGTATTCATAAATACCAAATTAAAGTAGTTTCATTTCTTTAGGTGTAAACTACTGGTGCCTTTACCTTACTGTCGAAAATACGCACACAATATGAAAACGTAGAAGCCATTGATCTGAATAGTAGAGGACATAGATTCCACACTAGACATGGACTACACGACTTTAATTTTGGATTGAATGTCTCTTATTTTTATGTCTTTTGTTATGTATATTTCTTCTTTGGGAATGGGCTAGGGGAGCAGCTTGTTGTGGTAAAAATAAACATATGTGTTGTCAAGAAATAGGAGATAGGACATACAGCATTAAAGAAAATTGATACATCTTCACATCTTCTCTGTTCGCCAAAACAGCAATCATCTCCCTGTTATGCAGAAGTGGTGCTCAGCCTCAGGGGCAGAACAAGCCCAAGTGACGCCCTGTGCGAGCTGCTAAATTACCGCCGTCCTCCTCCCCCCCTCCCCCCACCCCTGTTATTTTTGTTTACGAAACGTTTGTTGTGGAATTTTATTTTAACAAATCTGTAGGAAATGTCAACAATCAATGTAAACATATCTCAAAGCATTGAAAATAGCCTCACTGTGCCCCAAATCTATGTAGACCTGGAAAATAAAAATAAAAATTGCAACTGATTGGTGACATTCTCTACAGATTTGTACAAAACAGTCGCTGGGCACCAGCTCAAAAATGGAGTCAAACCTGATTGAAGAAATCTATCTAATTTTAATAAGCCTTGTTAATTTACAAAAATAGTCAAATGTGTGTGAAATCTTATGGGACTTAACTGCTAAGGTCATCAGTCCCTAAGCTTACACACTAATTAACCTAAATTATCCTCAAGACAAACACACACATCCATGGCTCAGGGCGGACTCAAACCTCCATCGGGACCAGCCGCGCAGTCCATGACTGCAGTGTCTCAGACCGCTCAGCTAATCCCGCGCGGCATGAACTTACAGTTAATGTAAATAAACATTTTGCAGTGGTTGTGAAAAGATAATGTATTCAATGGAAGACGAAATATATTTACAATTTAATGATCATTTGGTTTGAACAATAATATTTATAATAACTATTTCATGTTGAAAAAAATACGAAACAACACGGTAAATAACCAAGTCACTGATCATAATATAAAAATTTAAAAAAATATTAGACAAATCGAACCTTCCTGGCTTTTGCTTGTGCAAACTCTTTCACACGATCTGTGTAATTTAAGTCCCCTGCAAGCTCGCGCTCAATCAATATTGTTGCAAGATCATTCAAACGAGTTTGGGTCATCGTTGGTCAGAGGTATGTCTTTATCAATTTCAGTTTTGAGAAACTCCTCTCTTCACTTGCACCTGTCACTGGGAGTGTTAGCAGAACTCTCAGAGCAATGTTAACATCAGGGCAAAAATTGTCTTCCTTCAAACTTCAGAGTCTCTTTTAGACCTATTCCAGGTCTAAGATGAAACATGGATCCACATGCATTATACAGTAAATAAATGTTGGCAAAGTGATAGTGTGAGAGTAGTATTGTCAAACAAAAGTGCCTGTCAGAGTTCAATTGTTCATCATGTAGGTGGAGACAGGTGTTTCATGGCTCAAAAACAAAAGTCCGAATATCACTCAGAAACAGACATCAAAAAATTTAAAAAATACGTCCAAACCCAACTTATGCCAGGGTTATTAGCAATGTCTTTAAAAAAGTGTGTGTGTGTGTGGGGGGGGGGGGGGGGCAGATTTGCCGCCCCACGGGAAGTGCCGCCTCGTGCGGCCGCACGTTTCGAACGTGCCTTGTGCCGGCCCCGCACAGCACATTGGAAGAATAGAAGTAGACTCCATCAATGCAGAAGAAGACTCCAGCTTCCCACACAGATGGTTTTTATGGACAGATCCTTACCCAGCAAGAATGAGGTCAGTGATACAATTCCCTTAGGGATCTCAAATGTGAATGCCGGTACTGGTAATTAAATAAATTACAGCAACAAACATCGTTGTGTTTGTCATCAAAATATTCAGTCAATAACAAACAAAGTTTTAGATGTAGGGATCTTACTAAACACAAAACTTAACTTTATTAATGTTCTGTGCATTACAGAACACTGGCTAAATAATGACCAAATTGACTCTTTTCTATACAAGGTTACACACTAGCAAATTATTTATGTAGAAACAGCTATAAAACGGAGGTACCGCAATTCTCATCAAGCATGGGTTAAAATATAAATCAATCAATAAGTTTCAACATCTCAGTGCACGCAGAGACTTTGAGCTGGAACTCTTTGAAGGCAGTGAGGCAAACACAGTTGTAGCATGTATTTATCGCCCCCCAAATGGAAATTTTGACTCATTTCTACATAAGGTTCAATATGTACTAAACAGGCTTCATCTAGACAAAAAATCAATACTGCTTTGTGGGGACTTCAACATTGATTTTCTTGGAACTAGCAAAAGAAAAGAACTATTGCTCAACCTCACAGATACTTTCAACTTAAAACAGACTATAGCAATCCCATTTAGAATAACAAAAACTACTGCTACTGCGTTGGATCATATATTTGTAAATATAAATGACAAGATGGCCGCCGAGTCAGATCACAGGTGTCTTCTTTGTCCTCTAAAAAAAACTTGTTTAAGAGGAAATAGTGCCAAATTTAAATTTTCCTTGTTTCATATATTTGCTGCAGTGTCCGTTCTTGTAACACAGCTGAATATTAGCGTCTCAGAAGAGCTTATTTTTTTAAAAACTTCGTTTTTTCTGAAGTCCTGATATCGCGACATAACCCGAAATTTTGCCTGGCATAAACAGAAAAAATTCTATTCAAGTTTTCTTGATAGTGAAAAATTCGTTTAAGAAAAACAGCTACTAGTTTCATCAGTGTCTATTGTCAAAATAAAAGTGTAACTAAACGTTTCTAAATCGTATTTAACTAACACATTTCGTGTTATTTACTAGTTAGATAGACATGATCTAGGACTAAATTTTCCGAGTTATAAACGTAAATTCTCTAATAGCGAAGTAATTACTAACTCATTCTTCTGTCATTGCACCTCTAAATCAGTACAAAAACAACAATAACCGCACATAAGACCTTTGTATCGTTTTTTGTTTACATACAGCCAATCTCGCGTCCTTGACAAATTTAAAACATTCTTTAAACTTAATTATTCTTTCGAAACTGACCATGAGTGAGAAATTGTTGCCAATCTTGTAGTGAATATTTTTACTGGAGGGTGGGGGAGGGGGGATGCAGTGGGGAGAATGTGGGAGAATAGTCGATGCTGTCTCCTGGAACAGCAGAGTATGCACTAGCAACATTTTGATTGGGGAACAGGAAAGGGAAATCTTTGCCTTTCAGGCATGGTTGGAGGAAGCCAGGAAGGAACTGATGATGATCAAGGAAGATGGGGGGGGGGGGGGGGGGGCGGTGGTTGGGAACTGGCAACTGGTTGGAGGATAGGAAGAAAGAGAACACGATCTGATAATTTTATCATCAACACCAAAAACAGGTATCTACCATTTCCAGAGCTAAGTGGAGAAGAGCCTCAGGTAGAACAAGGAGCAAGAAGTGTGCAGCACACTTCAACTGAAGCCAAGAAGCTTAGGAAAATACAGAATGTTAGGAAGAAGACAGTGCTGCTGGTAGGTAGTAGCCATGGGCGAGGTGTAGGCCCTCAGTTGCAGGAAAGATTAGTGCCAGTGTACCAGGCCACTAGTATCTTCAAGCCAAATGCAGGGCTAAGTAATGTGATAGAGGACTTAGGGTCTTAAGGACTTTACAAACGAGGACCATGTAGTGATAGTGGGTGGGGTGGGAAAGAGTTTGGACAGGATGGTGTATATGACATAGGTGGTGACCTGGACAGGATAGCTTTCCTGACTCATGGCATGAACGTACACTTTGTTGAACTGTTTCGACGTTATAATCGACCACATACAGATGGAGCTGTGAGGCGAATAAACGTGGGGTTAGGGATGGCTCTGAGGACAGCCAACTTTGCTCATGTTTCTCTGGTACCCGTCGGGACTATCAACAGATGGGGTTTCACTAGGCATGGCCTACGCCTTAACAGGACTGGGAAGGGAATATTGGTACAGCTGATTCATGAAAGTATAGGGAGTGGCTCTCAGGCCATACATGGTCAAATACCTGTTTTCATGGGTAGGAGAAGTTGGTCTTTTTAAGGATAAATCCAGACAACAGGTTTCCCTGCCTAAACTGTATCTCCAGCAGTTTAAAAAGTGCTGAAACAACCACTCACAAGACAGATTTTAACACTTCAAATTCATGCACACCTGATGTCACAAAGAAAAACAAACCATTGGAAAGAGTAACACAGGGCATTTCACAGACTTAACAATACTCCATTAAAACATGCAATCTATAAAAAATAAAATACAACTATTAAAAGCTGAGCTCCAATCTTTGAACTGCACAGCAGTTTGTGTTACTAAGCAATGGTGTAGAGTCACAGAAATCCAACATGTAGTATTATCATTGTATGAAATGGCAAACCTACTTCAGTAAGTTAAGACAACCATTTTGAAATATCAGCTATTGAATTAACAGGGCTTGATATCACCAAGAAATTAATCATTTTGAGTGTGTATAGATCTCCCAGTGGTAGTGTGGACACTTTTTTCAATAAATTAACAGGAGTTCTAGATAAAGTCTCAAGTACAAAGGTCAGCATAATTCTTTGTGGGGACATTAACATCAACACTAATGTCACAAATGAATCCAACAGCACCCTCATAAACATCCTTCAAAGTTTTGGCATGTCCCTATTGGTCAATAGTGCAACAAGGATTACCACAATGACTTCATCTGTAATTGACCATGTGGTCACAAATATGGACAGGGAAAAATTTGATGTAGCTGTAAAAGATCTCAGACTATCAGACCATCTCTATCAAATAACAACAGTAAAATCAGACATCAAATCATTCCCTAAACTACAAGCCCACAAACGACATCCATCAGAAATCAAAATAAAAGATTTTTCAAAAGAAGTAGCAAAACAAAGCTGAAACGAAGTATATAAGGAAACTAAGAATAAGACATTCACTTAATTCTCCACATTATTTAAACTGAACTCTAAATGCTGAATAACGTACTGCTAGGAGAGGTGGATAAGGTAATAAATGATCCACATCACTTAGCAAAATATGTAAGTGAGCATTTTTCAAGTATTGCAGAGAAGTTACAGGAAAAATTCCTCAAAACAAATATAACAACTGTAAATAATGTTGCACTAAATACAATGATGTTACTTCTAACCATAGAGAATGAAGTCAATAAAACTGTTCAAAAACTAAGAAATAAAACGTCAGTAGGCTTAGATGAAGTACCAGTGTGTGTACTAAAACAATGCATAGAGGTTATACAAGGCCCCTTAACAAATGTAATAAATGAATCCTTCACATCAGGGCCATTTCCAGAGCAGTTAAAGCAGGCAAGAGTTGTACCTTATAGTAAAACACTGATCAGAACCAAAATACATTAATATAGGGATTCCACCAGGTCACATATTAGGAACAATACTAATCAATGACTTTTCCAGAAGTGTTACTCATGGTGAAAAAATTCTCTTTGCTGAGCAATATTATAGTGACTGAGGAAACAAGTGAACTCCTTGCAGAGAAAGCAAATGAAACTCTCAAGGAAGTTTACAATTGGTCAATAAGAAATAAAGTGACACTGAACATAAAGAAAACTATGCCATGAATTTTAGTTTGAAGAGGGAAAATGACAATGTCAAATTAAATATAGATGGCACCTCTATAGACTGTGTAACAAATGCAAAATTTCTGGGAATGAACATTGATTCTCAGATGAAGTGGTGTGAACATGCAAAGGTACTTGCAAACAGAATGTCGTCAGCATGTTATTCCCTTAGAACCCTATCATCAGTGTGTAACATGCTGTGTCTTTTAGTTACATGTCATTCGTATGTACGCTCAATTCTTAGCTATGGCATTCTGTTTTGGGGAACAAATGAACAAAATATGAACACAATTTTCAAACTCCAGAAAAGAGCCATATGAATAATAACCAAAATGGTAGTCGAGCTCATTGTAAAGATCTGTTCAAAACATTGGGGATTTTAACTGTACCATGTGAATACATTTACCAGTCAGCTGTACACATCAAAACTAACATTGGTAATAAATGCACAAGTAGCTCTGTCCATGACCTTGGAACAAGAGCTAGGCTCAAATTACATCTACCAAGAAAAAAAAACATAAAACTCAAAACAGCATTCTGTACCAAGGAATAAAACTGTACAATAAATTACCAAAAGAGAATAAAGAAATTGCAAAAATACACTTTTTTTTAAAAAGGCACCTAAAAAGTACCTGTTATGCAATACATTTTATACACTGAAGGATTACTTAGATACAAGAGAGGACTGGTTTGATAATAAAATGTTACACAAATAAATAATAATAATGGTTGTAAAACATCCCACATTCCACATAACACCTTCACACTATGTATTTTTCCTTCTTTTTTCCTTCTCTTTACATATTTACCCCCAAACAATGCATACCACAACACTAACACCTCTTCCTCTTTCTGAGCTCAACATCTCACTCATTATAGAGGTGTGCTGACTAAGTTTTTCAGGATAGCAAATGGGAAGTTGTGGTACAGAAAACGGCCCAGAGATCACCAGTGTGTGTGTGTGTGTGTGTGTGTGTGTGTGTGTGTGTGTGTGTGTGTGTGGTGAGTGAAGTGTTATGAAACAATGTGTGTATAGCGCGTGCAGTGACTGATAGTGTGATATGAGTGAACAGTGTGGCATTACATTATTTAATAAGTTATTTGTAAAAATAGTATTGTATACCAGGAGTAAATTTAATGATTGTCTCTAACTAGAAGTCTATAAGTGTATATGTATACGAATTAGCTTATTTTAAATTGGTCTAAACTTGTAAATACTTTGACAGGTCCTATATTATTGTAAAAAGAGATCTACAGCTGAATATAGCTATACAACAGGGAAAAAGGCCAATGATAAGTTCATAACAGAATCAGCAAATAAAAGCCAAGCAATATGGAAAGTCATAAAGGAGGAAGCAAATAAAGTGTCCCATAAAATGGATTACATCACCCTTAACCATGAGAACAAGAGTATAACTGATCCCCAACACATCGCAAATCTTTTTAAATGATACTTTGCAGAGATCAGAAATAATTTAATAGTCGGTGACAAAACAGATACTAGAAAGAAACAGAAAAACAAAGTGTACTTATGTTTTTTCTGCAATTTACATTGATGGAACAACCCCAGATGAAATCATCAGTGCTGCATCAGCTCATAGGAAAATGTCATCAGGGATTGACGGTATTCCTGATTACATCATAAAGCACTGTATTAAAAAGATTTCACTTCCTCTTGCAGATATAGTAGGTTCATCATTTCTGACAGACCATTTAAAAATTGCTAAAGTGATCTCTATTCATAAGAAAACTGCAGAACAGTTTCATTATTATCAGGCTTTAGTAAAATCATAGAAAAAGTAATTTATAATATGTTAATGAAATTATTAGAAAAAACAAAATTCTCACTGAGCATGCATTCAGGAAAAATAAATCAACAACCAGTGCAAACTATGATTTTATAGAAAGTGCCCTGCAAGCAATCGACAAAAAACAAAAAGCCACTGGCATTTTTTTAGACTTAAGAAAAGCCTTTGGCATACTGGACTACAACATACTGTTGGAGAAGCTCCAAGTATATGGCATTAGAAGCACTGCACTAAAATGGTTCACTTCATACTTGATGAACAGGAAACAAAAAATACAAATAAAACATGAACTAAAGGAAAACACCAGGACATACTTCTCAGATGCAGAAGTTCTAAATAAAGGAGACCCTCAGGGATCCATTCTTAGGCCAATCCTCTTTCTCCTGTATGTAAATAATCTAGACCTGAACATTGAGTCGCAAACAAACACTTCTTTTGCAGATGACACAAGCATCCTAATCACAGGAAATACCCCAAGTCAGCCGCAAACAGCTGTTCATTACTACAGAACAGCTACTAAATAGTTGGTTTGAGGGAGTAAACTTATGATAAACGCAAAAAAACAATATTCCTAAATTTCTGTTTAAAAGGTGATAGCATACTGCGCCAATGTGACAATAAACTCCAACAAAATTTCACCTTTACTGGAAACAAAGTTTTTAGGCTTATGGCTTCAAAATAACTTCAAATGGCACACACATATAAACAAAATTAATGGAACACTAAAGAAAATATGTTACAGTATGCATTTACTCTCTGTCAAAGCAAGTTTTAGCACTGACTGAACTGCCTACTGTGCCCAATTCCACAGTATCCTGCTGTACAGAATTATTTCTGGGTTAGTACACCACCTAGTTCAGTCATCTTCTTAACTCAAAAAAGACCTGTAAGAGCAATGCAAGATGCTCGACAAACAGATTCTTACAAACCCCTCTTTCAAAAATCATCAATTCTCCCTCTTCCCTTTATGTATGTACCAGGAACCTGTAAATATATTAGAAAGAATTTAAAAGATTTAAATGAAAATTTTAATATCCATGAACATGATACAAGACAAAATGAAAGTTTCATGTCCAGTCAATAAGGATATCAGCCTATAAAAACTCTACAGTAAACAGCTCTATACAAATTTAAATAGTCTTCTGTATAAAGTAAATGAGATGTTGTCATTCTAACTCTTTTGTACATTTTTATTGGATCATTACTTTTATTCAGTAGCTGAATTTCTAGATCATTTAAAATACAAAAGACTTGAACTTGAAACAAGACAGTGCAGCTACTGCAAGAACCTTTGTGGATAAAGCTAAAATTACTGTATGTACTGGGTGGTCCATCTCAAGTTTCGGATGAGATTATCTCGAAAAATATACATCCTGTAAAACCAGTGGGTAAGAAAAGTTTGTAAGCTCAGAGGGGGGCATCGAGTGATACTGTATGTGACCCCCCAGCCACCGCCCCCTTGGGTGGGGCAACTTTTAAATCTTAAATGGAAACACACATTTTTTTATTACAGATTTGGATTCTCTGTAAAAAAGTAATCAAGTTTTGTCTGAAACATTAGTTTGAACCATTGACAGATGGTGGTGAAATCGAGAAAAACGTAAAATTGGGAAAGAACTCTGATTTATTTAGAATTATCCCAGAAAGACGCATCAAATTGATAAAAAATGTGCACCAATTCTTTCATTACACCAAATTAAGCAATTTCGTTTACAAAATGTATCCTATTTGCCACAGTTTTTAGATGGAGGGAGGTGGAATGGCATTAAAATCTCTTTAGGGAACTCTTCACAATTGCATTACTCACTTGACTGTGGCACTACCGTCGCCGAACTGCAAACTAAGGCTCGGTATAAAGGTCTGTACAATGCGATCAGACGTCACTTCACGAGGAGATTGTGAACCATAAACATCAACTGACGAAAGTAAATTATTCTTTAGCAAAACATGGCTCACTATCCTTATACAGAGATTGTTGATATGATGCTAATTTTAGGTGAATGCCATAACAATTACACTGCAGCTGCACAATTGTATGCATAGCGTTTCCCAAACATATGACATCCAAGCATAAACATTATTCGAAATTGCTCTCAACGAGCTCGAAATGGATACATGCACCGTCCATCTCGTCATCGCGAATACAGTGAAAATGACGCTCGTACCTTTGCCGTTCTCGCCTGTGTCCAACTGGATCGCAAAAGTAGTGGTCGTGTGATTGAGAGACAAACTGGAATACCGAAATCAACTGTTTTGATGATTTTGAAGGTACACAAATATCATGTGTTTCGTATCACACTGACACAGGCAGTAACGCCGAAAGATATGCAAATACGTGTGCATTTCTGCAATGAGCCTTGGAAATGATAAGAGGTGACAGTTATTTTTTTAGATACGTTGTTCACCGATGAAGTCACATTCAAAAACAATGGCGAATTATATCTTCATGATTGTCATTATTGGTCCCCTGACAATCAACACAAATGGTCGTTTACTTGATAGGAACTTATTTTTTTTGACTGAAATGTTACTGGGGAATCTTATTTACAACTTCTCAACAATGATTTGTTGGAGCTAATGGAAGATGTTGATTTAGAAACTAGGCAACGAATGTGGCTCCAACAGGATGGAGCAGCTCCCCATTATGCTAAATATGTGCAGAACATTTTAAATTTATGGTACCCTGGTTGGTGGACAGGACGCGACAGACCAAGCCAGTGGCTTCCACATCCACCAGACATAACGTTCCCTGATTTTTCCTTGTGGGGCTATTAAAAAAATATTGTTTATGAAAGCCCACAACCCAGAACAATATGGAGCAATGCATTCGAAGAGCGTGTGCAGCCATACCATGGGATGTGCTGCTCAAAACTGTGGACAGCTTCAGCGGACGATTGACTTTGTGCATTGAAGCAAATGGGAATAATTTGGTACAATTACTTCGTGGCTAATTTCATTAATTAATTGGCCAAATTGTCAGAGGCAATGGGACTCATATTAATAAAGCATCACAACAAGAGAGAGACAAGGGGACTCACACTAATGAAGCACCCCAACATGTGAGAGGCAAGGGGACTCACACTAATGAAGCACCCCATGGGAACATTATTCTTTTAAATCCGTGTCGTTGTTCCGGGGTAACACTAAAAGTAGGATACAGTACATTTTGTACAAAAATAGCTTAATTTGGCATAACGAAAGAATTGTTGCGCATTTTTTATCGATTTGATGCGCCTTTCTCAGATAATTCTAAACAAATCAGAGTTCTTCCCCAATTTTTACGTTTCTCTTGATTTCAGCGCCATCTGTAAATGGCTTAAAAAATGTTTCAGACAAAACTTGATTACTTTTTTATGGAGAATTCCAATCTGTAATAAAAAATGTGTGCTTCCATTTAATATTTAAAAGTTGCCCTCCCACCCAAGGGTGCGGGTGCTGGGGGTCACATGTAGTATCATTTGATGTCCCCCTTTGAGCTTACGAACTTGTCTTACCCACTGTTTTTTCAGGATGTATAGTATATCTGTGTGTGTGTATGTGTGTGTGTGTGTGTGTCTCCGTTCTGTATACTACAATCTGGAAGATTTATAGGATGAATCAATAAATCAAATCAATATGGCATAGTCAGTGTCAATAGTATTTTCAGTCAAATGTATGCTAAGATCCGAATAAGTATTTTGAACAGCAGTGTTACAACTATTACTTGTTTTTATTTAAATGTCAACTAAGTATACCATGAAAAATATCATTTATGTAGTTACTCAAAGATGTGTGCCTGTGTGTATAGTTGTTTTAACATAAGATTTAGTAGGGTACTGTGCATGAGAGAGAGAGAGAGAGAGAAAATAAACTTTCCACTCACCTCCACTATCGCTAGAATCACATACGCAATCATAACGCTATCAATAACATGAGAAATCACAATAATAATGGCATCAGTTGCATCACAATATGCCAGTTACATCCTGAGAAATTGGAACGTGAAGTTGACCCGTGAAATGAATGAAACACATCACTATTGCACGTCCTGCGATGTAAGCCTGTTCCTCACTTGGTTGTAATCGTGATGTGATTGACGTACTTCGATGCTGCAAACACTGTACTTACATATTGCTATGTACACTGTTAGTATGTGGCCTGGGAAACATACAGATGTGCAATCAACCACAATGTAAACAAGGACATGATTTACTCTTATGTGCTTCACTGAAGTTTTTGACAGTACTACAGTGGACATAATGGTTATGAAATACCAATAATGACCGGCCAGAGTAAACATAATTAATGGCCGTCAAAGGGCACATAGGAATACTTGCCACGTACAGGACATGTCACTGAACATCTTCATGGACTGCAACACAAATGAACCGTTGTAGATGGTGCAATGCATACATAAATGTACAATAGTACCAACAAAACATTCATATGTCTTGTCCATAGTACACAAAACGTACACCAGTGTGCAGTCACACATTTTACTGCTGAAATGTTGCAATCTATGTTTTAAGAAATTGCCATTTGCTTTACAGTACTGTGGTGCATGCTCCATCATGGATCCACTCACAGCTGACTGTGTTTGTGGTGTTATTACAGTGCATGGAGTGGTAATATGGGGTTTCATGTTGGGCAATGTTATTGGGACTGGCTGATACACCACATCTTTCACATGTCCCCAGAGAAACAAGTCTATGGGGGGGGGGGGGGGGGGGGGGCGAGGTCTGGCGACTATGCTGGAAATATTGGGACTGCCTTGTCCAATCCATCGATGTGGGAATTGCTGGTTCAGCACCTATTGTGCAGCCATGGCATTATGCAAAGGCATCCATCATGTTGATACCAGATTATTTGATGCAAATGAAGGGGTAGGTCTTCCATCAGACCAGGTAATGTACATCTCAGGAACCACTCATACTGTCACCCATTAAGAGTGCCATCAATGAAATATGGGCTCAAAATGTGGTGTCTTGTAATACCACACCATGCATTGATGCTCCACTAATGTTCAGTCAGGTGAATCCAGTGTGGGTTTTCTGGTGACCAGAAGGGCATGTTGTGTAAACGTATATTCCCATAGTTTGTGAATCTGGCCTCATTGGTAAACAGTGCCCTACGCATAAAGTCATGGCCTTGCCACAAACCCACCCACAGTATGGTTGGCTTCTATGACTGCAGAATTCACATAATGTTTGTTCAAGAGATTCTCATCTGTCTCTCCATTTCATGAATACTTGCGGTGAGGGTTTATTGCAGCAGCTACCAGAACAGCTACCACTGCTGCTTCATGTGTTATTCCTGTGCTTAGGATCTGTGTTCATGGAGACAACTGCCCTGTCACACAAAACCATCTAACAATATGCGTGCAGATAGGATGGATTGGATGATGTCTATTAGGGTACTGCTTGGCATACACCTGTGCCTCATGTGTGCCATTTTAGTGGTATTCTCTGTACAGTAATATCGTGTCAACCATTACCTCATTTGTGAATAGCATGTTGAATGCCTAGAACAGATGGACAGGTAAGTTAATACACAATTGCAAGAGTGACTCCTGTTACAGTGTACAGTAAACCGATGCAATTACCTGTACATACTTCCAGAACAGCCTGCTTTGTAGTGAGCCATATCCATACACAGTGTTGATTGCAGACCGTTCCTGTACACAGTTGCAGAGGTGAAGGGTTGACCTGGGTGGTGTAACAGAGTGGCGTACACCAGCCGGTACTTTTCTGCAGCCTGTACATGGATAAATACAACACATATGAGGGACTCCATTATGTACATACCAGTGTTTGTGGCAGGATCCCCTATAATTATTTTCAGCACTAATGATAAAAGTAAAAGTAAGAGTAAGTACCTCAATCACACTGCGATTGTGAGCAATGTGTAGGTCATGCAGTCATTTGTGATTTTAAAATAAATGAAGTAGGCTGCTGCTGAAAATGCCGTTTAATTTAGTAAGTATGAAAGAGAAGCTAGGAATCAAGTGTTTAGGTGCAAATCAACCAGCTAAAATATTACACACAGAACAAAAAAAAGAAAAAAAAATGAGTTCAATTCTGCATGTACACTATGTGATCAAAAGAATCCAGACACCTGGCTGAAAATGATGTACAAATTTGTGATGTCCTCCATTGGTAATGCTGGAATTCAACATGGTGTTGACCACCCTTAGCCTTGATGACATCTTCCACTCTCACAGGCATACGTTCAATCGGGTGCTGGAAGGTTTCTTGAGGAATGGCAGCCCATTCTTCACGGAGTGCTGCACTGAGGAGAGGTATCAATGTCAGCCAGTGAGGCCTGGTACAAAGTCAGCATTCCAAAACATCCCAAAGGTATTCTATAGGATTCAAGTCAGGACTCTGTACAGGCAGGTCCATTACAGGGATGTTATTGACGTGTAACCAATCTGCATCATTCTGTGCATTATGAACATGTGCTCCATCATGTCGAAAGATGCATTCACCATCCCCGAATTGCTCTTCAACAATGGGAAGCAAGAAGTTGCTTATAACATCAGTGTAGACCTGTGCTGTGATAGTACAATGCAAAACAACAAGGGTTGCATGAAAAACATGACCACACCATAACACGACCACCTCCGAGTTTTACTGTTGGCACTACACACACTGACAGATGACTTTCACTGGGCATTCACCACACCCACACCCTGCCATCGAACCGCCACATTGTGTACCATGATTAGTCACTCAACATAGCGTTTTTCCACTCTTCAGCCATCCAACATTTACACTCATTACGCCAAGCAATGCGTTGTTTGGCATTTGCGGTGTGATGTGTGGCTTATGAGGAGCCTCTCAACCATGAAATCCACGTTTTCTCACCTCACACCTAACTGTCATAGTACTTGCAGTGGATCCTGATGCAGTTTTTAATTCCTGTGTGCTGGTCTGTGTAGATGTCTGCCTACTACACATTACGACCATCTTCAACTGTTTGCGGTCTCTGTCAGTCAACAGACGAGGTCAGCCTGTATGCTTGTCCCTTCACATTTCCACTTCACTATCGCATTGAAAACAATGGACCTAGGGATGTTTAGGAGTGTGGAAATCTCATGTACAGACGTATGGCACAAGCGACACCCAATACCCTGACCACATTTGAAGTCCGTGAGTTCTGCAGAGTGCCCCATTCTGCTGTCTCACAATGTCTGATGACTGCTGAGTTTTCTGATATGGAGTACCTGTCAGTAGGTGGAAGCACAGTGCACCTAATATGAAAAAAGTATGTTTTTGGAGTTGTTCAGGTACTTTTGATCACCTAGTATACTTTATTATTAGGTACAGTATTTATTGGATTAGGCCTGTATTTATAACTGCATAATTACTACCAGTAAATTACTATTTTTCCAGTGTTTTTAAGCAGTATGATTCAAATGGAGGTTATACAACAAAACAAGAAACAATTCAGAGCAATTCCATTACAATGTTTAGTGAGTTTTTTTGTGAGCCCTACTAATGAAAATGAGCACCAGCCGCCACTGCTCCACTGTCTTGCTGTGATAGTGCCATAAGCCACCGTTGCAGTGCGTCCAGGTAAACAAAAGCAGTCACAGTTTAGGTGAATCACAAATGTATTCCACAATCTCATTTGGATGCTCTGTGCCCAAAGCTTGCACATCATAATGATTCATCTTTCCAGGTACATTAAACTACACTTCATCCCTGAAGGCAAGCCTCTATTAAAAAACTTCTTACCCCAGTAGCTGCTGCAAGTCACTGCAAAAGTCAGAACTAATTTCATTGTCCCAAGTAGCCAACGTCTGTAATAACTGCAGCCAGTCTGGTTTTACATGCAGACTTTGCATGGAATGCATCAGATGGTTGACTGTCACATCTGCAGTTCTCTGCTCACACATGTCATTGATTTTTTCTGGCTCCTGACAAATAATTCCCAAGCACACTTGTAAACAAGTGTTGTGAATATTTATTAGGAAGATGATACCATTTGGTGGCAACTGTTTGAGGTGGAGTGACTCAGTTAGGCCCTGGTGCCTCTTCATTGCTAAGGGCTTCAATGTGTCACATATGATGTCAGAAACAATAATAGGAAATGAGGTTTTAATGTTGAGCCATAATGTTCTTGAGTCCTATCGGAAAACCATCTCTTTGTGGTTGTTACTCTCTTGATAGTTGATATTTGGCTTGGTAACTTGAAGCTCAAGTGAGTCCACCATGGCTTCAGCCTTGCCCGCAGGACTAGTCCATTTGGGCCTTCGAGGGGTGTGCTGGTTGCTTAGAGTTGTTTCTCTGATTTGGTAATCTGCCAAAATATGTCCTGATTTTGTTCTACTTCATTGAGGGTCTGATCCCAAATTTAGTTTCAGTGTTGCCCTAGCTGGTGTCTAATATATTGGCTGAGCCATGCACCACTGATCTTCTGCATCCTAAAAGTTTGGCAGTGACATCTGTAGTGTCTCTTCTCAGCAATGACTTCCTGCATATGTTGCAGTAGAAGTTGATGGGCTGAATGGTGAACGGTGGTGGCAGTTGCAATGTTGTAGCTTTCAGTATCAATATCTGTGAGAGTGTGAATTACTTGATCTCTGTTTCTATGAGTAATGAGCTCCATAGGTGGTGGTGTTTTTTGGAAACGAGAGTGTTGAAGAACCTCACCCATTTACGGTAGGAGATACTAATGACTGGATCCAAATTACCATGAAAGTGCTCTCCACCACGGGTCAGAATTACTGTGTTGTGGTAAGATTCAATATCATTTATGACTGCTGTGTCAGATTGCCAGGGATTTTTTTTTTAAATAAAAATATCCAATACATCAGGCCTAAGCAAGTGATTATGATGAAAGTGAGTTGGTAAGTTAGGTGTGATAAACTGATGTTTGTACAGTTTTCAACAAAGGAGTGAAAGATATTCCCATTCCTGTTGGAAGTTCTGCAGTACTAAGATGCATTTTTAGAATTAAGGTCACTGCCTATGGTGACATTGCGGCTAGCATTGGTAAGTTTTTCAAGATCACTTCTAAGAAGAAGGTGTCCTGATGGCAGATTGTATGCAGTGATAAGACTTACATAGCATCCCTTACCAGATATTTCAGTAGCTGTTGCATCCACTCTGGTTGGGTTAAGTATGGCAACATCATGATGAGATGTGCGGTTTTTGAGTAGGATCATTGTGCCTCCACCTGGTCAAGCAATTCGTTCTGTCCTGTAGACTGCATAGTTATGAATTTTGAAGCATTAGTTTGTATGAAGATGAGGTTCATTGATGAGTATGATGTCAAAACAATTTATTTAGAGAAATTCCTCAAGCTGGGGAAAGTAGTTCAGGATGCCACTGACTTTGCAATTCATGATGTTGATAGGCTTATTTATCTGTTGGGCAATTTATCTGTGATTTATTGGAATTTTTCTGTTGTATCTTGTATAATGGCAGTGATTTTCAGTGCATTTAATTATGAAATGATTCCAACAATAATATGACAAGGGTAATTGCTCACCATATAGTGGAGATAATGAGTCACACACGCACACATGCACACGCAAATGCAATTCACACACACATGAATAAAGTCTTTGCTAGCTGGAACCAGACTGTGAGCAGCTATGCATTATGTGAGAGGCAACTGGGTGGGTGTAAGGAGGAGGCTGGGGCAGGGAGAGGGAGGGATAGCAGGTTAGGGGTGGGGGACAGTAAAGTGCTGCTGGGAGCATGCAGATATGAGTTGGAGAGCAAGGCAGCTATGTGCAGTTGGGAGGTTAGACAGAGATCAGGGGAGAGAGGGGGGGGGGGGGTAGTGGAAAAAGAATGAAGTTAGATGGCTTTGCTATTCAGAAAAGGTAGTATTAGTTGGAAGGATCCAGATGGCACAGGCTGTGAAGCAGTCATTGAAAGGAAGAACGTTGTGTTGGGTGGTGTTCTCAGCAAAAGGGTGTTCCAGATGTTTCTTGGCCTCAGTTTGTTGGTGGCCACTCATGCAGACAGACAGATTGTTCCTCATCATGCTCACATAGAACGCAGCACAGTGGTTGCAGCTTAGCTTGTAGATCACATGATTGGTTTCACAGGTACCCTGCCTTTGATGGGATAGGTGATGTTTGTGACTGGACTTGAGCAGGTGGTGGTGGGAGGATGTATAGGACAGGTTTTGCATCTAGGTTTATTACAGGGATATGTCTACATCTACATCTACATCTACATTTATACTCCGCAAGCCACCCAATGGTGTGTGGCGTAGGGCACTTTATGTGCCACTGTCATTACCTCGCTTTTCTGTTCCACTTGCTTATGGTTTGCGGGAAGAACTACTGTCTGAAAGCCTATGTGCCTTCCGGGTACCCATAGCCATACCCTGGATTTGTTTGTAGGTAATGCCTACAAAGGAGAAGTAATTTGGGTGAGGATATAATTGGTCATGGTTACTAGGAAGGTGGTAGTTTGGAAACTGTTGGGTGTTGGGAAAGATAGTGTTCAATAGCATATGAGCCATGAGACAAGGGGTTTGGAGTGGGGATTGTGTAAGGATGAATGAGGATATTGTGTAGGTTCAGTGGGCAGCAGAATACCACTGTTGGAGGGGTGGGAAGGATAGTGGGTAGAACAGTTATGTCAAGGTATGACGAGAGGTAGTTAAAACCCTGGCAGAGAATGTAATTCAGTTGTTCCAGTCCTGGGTGAAACTGAGCCACAAGGGGAATGCTACTCTATGGCTGGATGGTGGGACTTTGGGAGGTATTGGGTGACTGGAAACATAAGGCATGGGATATCTGTTTTTGTACAAAGTAGGGAGGGTAATTATGGTCTGTAAAGGCCTCAGTGAGACCTTCTGTGCATTTTGAGAGGAATCAGTCATCACTACAGATGCGATGGCCATGAGTGGCCAAACTGTATGGAAGGCATTTCTTGGCATGGAATGGGTGGCAGCTGTCAAAGTGGAGGTTCTACTGGTGGTTAGTAGGTTTGATATAGCCATCTTTGAGGTGGAGGTCAACATTGAGGAAGTTGGCTGTTGGGTTGAATAGGACTAGTGAAGCAAATGGGGGAGAAGGTGTTGAGGCCCTGCAGGAATGTGGATAGGGTGTCCTCATCCTTGATCAAGATCATGATGTCATCATTGAATCTGAACCAGATGAGGGGTTTAGTATTCTTGGTGTTTAGGGAGGATTCCTCAAGATGGTCCATGAATGGTGTCACGCAGGTACCCATAGCCATGCCCTGGATTTGTTTGTAGGTAATGTCTACAAAGGAGAAGTAATTTTGGGTGAGGGTATAATTGGTCATGGTGACTAGGAAGGTGGTGGTTAGTTTGGAACCTGTTGGGTGTTGGAAAAGATAGTGTTCAATAGCATTAAGGCCATGGGCATTAGGGATGTTAGTGTAAATGGAAGTTGCATCAATAGTGACAAGCAGGACACCATGTGGCAAAGGAACAGGAACTGTGGAGAGTCAGTGGAGGAAATGGTTGGTATATTTTGTATAGGAGGGTAGGTTGCAGGTAATAGATTGAAGGTATTGGTCTGTGAGAGGAGAGATTCTCTTAGTGGAGGCACAATAACCAGCCTCAGTGGTGGCATCCTGGGTGGTTGAATTTATGGACTTTAGGAAGCAGGTAGAAGGTAGGAGTGCAGGGAGTGGTAGGGATGAGTAGAGAGATGGATTCTGGGGAGGGCTTGTGGGATGGGCCTAATGATTGGAGGAGAGACTGGAGATGCTGCTGGATTACTGCAATGGGGTCACTGTGGCAGGGTTTGTAGGTGGATGAATGTGACAACTGGCGGCATCCTTCTGCCAGGACCAGTTCAAAACAACAGTGGTAGAGCCTTTGTGAGCAGGCAAGATTATGTGGTCAGGATCAGTTTTTGGACTTTCTGTTGTTTGATTCCTAGAATAAATCAGATGTCAGGCATGATATTTGCAGGTGTTCCATCAGGAGTCAGATTGTTACTTTGAGAGTGAGAAGGGGTTAGTAGGGGCTCCAGCCAACTTTTCAATTGGTAGGGGCTGAATTAGTCTTCATTTTAAATAATGATGTAAGTTTGACAGGTAAGGATTAGATGAAGGAGTATTTTGCCTTTCCAATCTGTCCAGGACTGGAGATCTCCTCATCTTGGCCTTCTGGTTATTGTAGATATGAAGTATCTCTAAGTAGGCAGACATTTCGGGTAACTGGCAGTATGACTGTTCTTGCAGTTTCAAGTTGGTGCAACATTTAGCAGTTTCGTGCATTATACAGTCTTGCAAGCTTGACCACATTTGAGGTATTTAGGTAGCTATTGACTCAATAGCAAGCCATGGTTTGAATCAAACATTTAACAAAGCTATGATCCCCCTTACAAATGTCCTCCACAGATGGTGACATAATGTCAGGTTTTAAAGTGAAATCCCTTTGACCACAGCATAATAACCTAGAACATTTTGTTAACTGTGACAATTCTGGCCTTGAAAGTTTATAATTTACAATTCAATAGAATGTGCCTTGAGGTTTGGTGCTTGGCCCACACCTTTTTTCTGTCTACCCTGAATGTTGTATCTGGGAATCTGGGGGACTCTTCTAAAACTGTAAGGTTTACTGACAATGGGCTTAAGTATGCCCATTCTAGGCACAGTCAGGAGAACAATGAAGAGGCTTACAGCTGATTTGTAGCCAACTCAGATACAAAGAAATCCATTTATCTTACAGGTACAAAAAGTAGAATTAAGTGGGCAGACAGTGGATAAAGTTCTGTGTGTCAATTTCCCAAGCATTCACATGGATAATAAACTGACATGGCAGTGATGTAGGTATGGATTATCCTGAAAGCACAATTGTTCCTTCTTTGTTCTTACAAAGCACTTTCATTGTGTTGGCTTGCAGACAGGATTGCTAGCATACTCTAGATACTTTCACTCAGTACTGTGATATGACCTGATAAGAAAGGTGGCTATTGTGTAAAGTTGATAACCAAACATCTTGCAGGGGTGTAGGGACCCTGACACTTACCTTCTCATACATACAAACCATAATAACAAGAATGAATTCAGGAGGAACTCTGGAATTCTCTACCACATTCAAGAAGTAAATGCAGTTTTATACAGTCTGTATACACCTCTGTAGGGTTACAGTGCATCTTTAATATCTGATGTAAATGTCTGTAATAGTTTGTTAGTAGGCAATAGGCAAGTAATTGAAAATCCCCAAATATTCTAAAATAAAGTAAAAGAATATCTCATTAGCTACTGCTCTGACAGTGTATTAGGGTATTTGGACTCAGGGATATAAATTTTGAGTACAGTAACTCAATTATTTGTATTATGGAGCTCATGTTTTGACAGTTATAGTGGCCACCTATATAATAGAGGGAAACATTCCACGTGAGAAAAATATATCTAAAAACAAAGATAATGCGACCCACCAAACAAAAGAGCTGGTAGTTCAATAGACACACAAACAAACACAAACATACACACAAAATTCGAGCCTTCGCAACCAACGACTGCCCCGTTAGGAAAGAGGGAAGGAGAGGGAAAGATGAAAGGATGTGGGCTCTAAGGGAGAGGGCAAGGAGTCACTCGAACCCCGGGAGCGGAAAGACTTACCTTAGGGGGAAGAAAGGATAGGTATACACTCGCACACACACACACACACGTATCCATCCGCACATACACGGACACAAGCAGACATTTGTAAAGACAAAGAGTTTGGGCAGAGATGTCAGTCGAGGCAAAGTAGTTGTTGAAAGAAAGGTGAGGTATGAGCGGCAGCAACTTGAAATTAGCGGAGGTTGAGGCCTGGCGGATATTGAGAAGAGAAGATATACTGAAGGGCAAGTTCCCATCTCTGGAGTTCTGACAGGTTGGTGTTAGTGGGAAGTATCCAGATAACTTGGACGGTGTAACACTGTGCCAAGATGTGCTGGCCGTGCACCAGGGCATGTTTAGCCACAGGGTGATCCTCATTACCAACAAACACTGTCTCCCTGTGTCCGTTCATGCGAATGGACAGTTTGTTGCTGGTCATTCCCACATAGAAAGCTTCACAGTGTAGGCAGGTCAGTTGGTAAATCACATGGGTGCTTTCACACGTGACTCTGCCTTTGATCGTGTACACCTTCCGGGTTACAGGACTGGAGTAGGTGGTGGTGGGAGGGTGCATGGGACAGGTTTTACACCGGGGGCGGTTACAAGGGTAGGAGCCAGAGGGTAAGGAAGGTGGTTTGGGAATTTCATGGGGATGAACTAAGAGGTTACGAAGGTTAGGTGGACGGCGGAAAGACACACTTGGTGGAGTGGGGAGGATTTCATGAAGGATGGATCTCATTTCAGGGCAGGATTTGAGGAAGTCATATCCCTGCTGGAGAGCCACATTCAGAGTCTGATCCAGTCCTGGAAAGTATCCTGTCACAAGTGGGGCACTTTTGTGGTTCTTCTGTGGGAGGTTCTGGGTTTGGGGGGATGAGGAAGTGGCTCTGGTTATTTGCTTCTGTACCAGGTCGGGAGGGTAGTTGCGGGATGTGAAAGCTGTTTTCAGGTTGTTGGTGTAATGGTTCAAGGATTCCGAACTGGAGCAGATTCATTTGCCACGAAGACCTAGGCTGTAGGTAAGGGACCGTGGAATGGGTGGCAGCTGTCATAATGGAGGTACTGTTGCTTGTTGGTGGGTTTGATGTGAAGCTGGCTATTGGACAGATGGAGGTCGACGTCAAGGAAAGTGGCATGGGTTTTGGAGTAGGACCAGGTGAATCTTATGGAACCAAAGGAGTTGAGGTTGGAGAGGAAATTCTGGAGTTCTTCTTCACTGTGAGTCCAGATAATGAAGATGTCATCAATAAACTTTGGGTTGGCAGGCCTGGGTAACCAAGAAGGCTTCCTCTAAGCGACCCATGAATAGGTTGGTGTATGAGGGGGCCATCCTGGTACCCATGGCTGTTCCCTTTAATTGTTGGTATGTCTGGCCTTCAAAAGTGAAGAAGTTGTGAGTCAGGATGAAGCTGGCTAAGGTAATGAGGAAAGAGGTTTTAGGTAGGGTGGCAGGTGATTGGCGTGAAAGGATGTGCTCCATTGCAGTGAGGCCCTGGACGTGCGGGATATTTGTGTATAAGGAAGTGGTATAAATGGTAACAAGGATGGTTTCTGGGGGTAACAGATTGGGTAAGGATTCCAGGCATTCGAGAAAGTGGTTGGCGTCTTTGATGAAGGATGGGAGACTGCATGTAATGGGTTGAAGGTGTTGATCTACGTAGGCAGAGATATGTTCTGTGGGGGCTTGGTAACCAGCTACAATGAGGCGGCCGGGATGATTGGGTTTGTTAATTTTAGGAAGAAGGTAGAAGGTAGGGGTACGTGGTGTCGGTGGGGTCAGGAGGTTGATGGAGTCAGGTGAAAGGTTTTGTAGGGGACCTAAGGTTCTGAGGATTCCTTGAAGCTCCGCCTGGACATCAGGAATGGGATTACCTTGGCAAACTTTGTATGTGGTGTTGTCTGAAAGCTAATGCAGTCCCTCAGTCACATACTCCCGATGATCAAGTACCATGTTTGTGGAACCATTGTCCGCCGGGAGAATGACGATGGATCGGTCAGCCTTCAGATCGCAGATAGCTTGGGCTTCAGCAGTGGTGATGTTGGGAGTAGGATTAAGGTTTTTTAAGAAGGATTGAGAGGCAAGGCTGGAAGTCAGAAACTCCTGGAAGGTTAGGAGAGGGCGATTTTGAGGAAGAGGAGGTGGGTCCCGCTGTGACGGAGGACGGAATGGCTCCAGGCAGGGTTCAATTTGGATAGTGTCTTGGGGAGTTGGATCATTAGGAGTAGGATTAGGATCATTTCCCTTCATGGCAAAGTGATATTTCCAGCAGAGAGTACCAGTGTAGGACAGTAAATCTTTGATGAGGGCTGTTTGGTTGAATCTGGAAGTGGGGCTGAAGGTGAGGCCTTTTGATAGGACAGAGGTTTCGGATTGGGAGAGAGGTTTGGAGGAAAGTTTAACTACTGAATTAGGGTTTTGTGGTTCCAGATTGTGTTGATTGGAATTTTGAGGTTTTGGAGGGAGTGGAGCTGGAAGTGGGAGATTGAGTAGATGGGAGAGAGTGGGTTTGTGTGCAATGAGAGGAGGTTGAGGTTTGCTGGAAAGGTTGTGAAGGGTGAGTGAGTTGCCTTTCCGGAGGTGGGAAACCAGGAGCTTGGATAGTTTTTTGAGGTGGAGGGTGGCATGCAGTTCTAATTTGCGGTTGGCCTGTAGGAGGATGCTCTGAACAGCCGGTGTGGATGTGGGAGAGGGGAGATTGAGGACTTTTATTAAGGATAGGAGTTGATGGGTGTGTTCATTGGCTGAGTTGATGTGTAGGCGAAGGATTAGGTGGGTGAGGGCAATGGATTGTTCAGTTTGGAACTGGTATAGGGACTGATGGAAAGAAGGGTTGCAGCAAGAGATGGGAACTTTAAGTGTGAGGCCTTTGGGGGTAATACCAAATGTCAGACAAGCCTGAGAAAATGCTTGTGTCTGTGTATGTATGGATGGATATGTGTGTGTGTGTGTGTGTGTGTGTGTGTGTGCGAGTATATACCTATCCTTTTTTCCCCCTAAGGTAAGTCTTTCCGCTCCCGGGATTGGAATGACTCCTTACCCTCTCCCTTAAAACCCACAGCCTTTCATCTTTCCTTTTCCTTCCCTCTTTCCTGACGAAGCAGCCGCCGGTTGTGAAAGCTCAAATTCTGTGTGTGTGTTTGTGTGTTTTATTCATTGTGCCTATCTACCAGCGCTTTCCCGCTTGGTAAGTCTTGGAATCTTTATTTTTATTTAGCTGCATTGCCCCACAAGATTATCCCATAGGACAACATTGACTGAATGGATAAAAATATTCAGGTAAACATAATTAATAATGAATCTTTCACTGTAAGTGACAGCATTGATTTGTTTCTTTTTACACTGGCTTCTGGGCAGTACTATGACTATATAATCACCATCCTACTGTATCTCAAACAATTATTCAGTAAGTCCAATTTGTATCTGAAGTGCAATGGTCTTCTAAAACAGTTGAAGCATTGTACTTATTTTTTAGTCACTGATAATTTAATGTTTCCAGTACAACTAATTTTGCTAATCCATGATAATTTTTTCCTAGAAGTCAACTGTGTTACAACAGATTTCAGATCATTAGCTTCATGCACACTAAACAGTTTCTCTATAATTATTCATGAAACTTATTGTATAACTGAATGGATCATCTGAGTATATACATATAAAATGTCATATTTATTCTTCCATTTCAGGTTTTAAAAAATCTACTCAACAAACCTGAGATTCAAGGTTCAGCTTGGCATACTTGTCACAGAGAGAACTATAAACAGGTATGAGGATTTATTAATGTTTTAAGATGTTCCATGTACTTCTAGAATGGTTATTTAGAAATTAATGATACACTCCTTGACAATTACTAAGGAACAGAGACATTGTTGGACAGGAATAATCACAGGCAATGACTGATGACATGAAACACAGTACATATGTAATAGAGGTGGAGTGGTATATTTATAAAAAAAAGTGGTACAGATTTCACCACACGAGAAAGATAGATAACAGGCATACATAATGTTTATGTTTGACACAGGTTAGTCTCCCAATACAATGGTCGATATCAGACTCTCAGTAAGGAATCTGCCTTCGTTGGGCTCAAATGCACATTTTGCACCTGTTATTAATGCTGGCTACCAAATCATCGAAGACATTGTTCTGTGCCTCTCTTAAGGTGATTTTCAGTCCTTGGGAGGGAGTGTTCATTGAAAAACAACTCTGCCAAGAGCTTCCCAGGCATGCTTTACAGGGTTTAGGTCCAGAGAATATGCAGGCCATTCCATATATTCAGTATCTTCACTTTCCCATCTTTCTGACATCTCAGCCGTCCTGTGTGACATTGTCATCCATAAACAGAAAGTTAGGATCTGCTGCAACCCTAAATGAGGCAGACAAGATCCAGAATAATCTCCCAGCAGTACTGCTGTGCTGTAATTGTACCTTGCACAAAGATATGCAATGGAATTCAGCCATTGTGCATAATGCCTGCCCCAACCACAATGCCTAGGCCATATTGATGATGTTCATGGACATTCTGTGGTGTGTAATAGGTTCCCCCCCCCCCCCCCCCCCTCTCTCTCTCTCTCTCTCTCTCTCTCTCTCCACACTAGCTGATGGCCTGAATCATTTGCCACAGTGAAGCAGGGTTCATTGCAGAAAATCAGTCTGGACTATTGTTACTGACCCCAACCAACATCCTCCATCCATGAACACTTTCCCAGTCATTGTGCATAATGACTGCCCACACCACAAATCTGGTACTGAGTCAAACACATTTTGGAACTCAAGAAATACTGTGTCCACCTGTCTTGTTGATCCAAAGCTTTCATTATGTCCTGAGAAAAGTGTGAGTTGGTTTTCACATGATCCATGTTTTAGGAGTAGATGCTGGTTGCCTTGGAGAAAGTCATTCTCTTTGAGATATCTCATTATATTTGAGCTCAGAATATTTTCTAAGATTCAACAACAAATTGATGTCACAGATATTGGACTGTAGTTTTGTGGATCACTCTTAATAACTTCTTGTAGATGAGTGTTACCTGTGCTTTCTTCCAAGTACTGGGCATGGTTTTTGTTTGAGAGATCTATGATAGATTATAGTTTGAAGAGGTGCTATTTTCTCAAAGCCACACCAAAGCCAGAAACTGAAATTGTAAATATAAGACCTGAAGGAAACACAGTTAGAGATCCTAATAAAGTCTGCAATGTTTTCAATAAATACTTTATATCTGCAGCTGTTAGTCCAGTTAATAACACAATTGTGAGTAGTGAGGTAAATCTCTGCCCCTTTGAAGAGCCACCTTTTGAATTCAAACAAGTAAGTGAAAAAGAAATTGGCAGGATAATAAATAACCTAAAGAATAAGTTGTCGTCTGGATGGGATGGTTTGAGTAGTATCATGATTTAAAAAATGTAGTAAGGAATTAGTTAAAATAATCACCCACCTGGTAAACTGCAGTTTTAGAGAACATGCATTTCCAAATGTATTGAAATGGAGCACAGTTAAACCAGTGCATAAAAAAGTATCCAAGGAAGAGGTTTCAAATTTCAGGTCCATATCATTAATACCTGTCTTCAGCAAAGTATTTGAAGTTGTGCTGCTGACACAACTTAGTGACTATTTCTTGAAAAATAAGTTCCTAACAGAGACACAACATGGATTCTGAAAAGATCGTAGTACTATCACAGCAATTTCTTCACTAAATATATGGTGCCCTTGATCAAGGAATGCAAACAGCTGGCATATTTCTAGACCTTACTAAATCCTTTGACTCGGTAAACCATTAGTTACTTTTAAGTAAACTGGAGTCATACAATGTAAATGCTGCATCCATGCAATTGTTGGCTATATATTTATTTAACCGCAAGCAGTGTACAAAGCTGACTTACAAAATCAATAATCAGATCAATAATTTCCAGTCCAAATATGAGACAGTCACACAAGGTGTACCCCAGGGCTCAATTTTGGGCCCTTTCCTTTGCCTAGTGTACATAAATGATGTAGAGCAACCTTTCAACTCCCAATTGGTAATCTATGCAGATGATACCTCCCTGTTATTTCTTGGTAAATAAAATGATGAGTTAACATTGGTAGCAACTGAGGGACTATGTCAAATGACTACTTATTTCCAAGATCAAGGGTTGAAAGTTAATATCAGTAAATCTCAGTTATTGCCTTTTACTCTTACAAACTCACACCAAACCTCTATCAGTAACATAGGTGGAATTGAAGTAGTGGACACAGAACGCTGCAGATTTCTAGGTATTCACCTACATGAAAATGTAACATGGGTAAACCATATCATATTTTTATGCAATAAAATCAGCAGTTCATTACATCTAATCAGCCAATTATCAAAAGTACCCCACATCAGACATTAAAAACAAATTATTATGGAACCATTTTTGCACTGATTAATTACAGGATAGAGATATAGGGTTGAATTGAATTGAATTTTATTTGATCCTGTAAGATTACATTGTGTACAGTAAATGTACGTGTAATATAGGACATGTCAAAGTATTAACATTCTTTATCACTTATTTTTCTACACCTTTAACTTACATTTTACATCACTAATAATGAGTAACAATATATACAAATTTAATGGCATAAGTATTCTGCAACACTGTAAAACTCTTTTTCAATGAGATAGTCTTTAAGTTTCTTTGGAAAGTCATTGTGAAGTACACTATCTTGCAGGGTTTTGGGCAGACTTCTTAGTAGTCTGATACCAGAGTACTGGGGTCCTTTTTCTAGCATTTCCAGTCGGTGGGGTATGCTCCTCACTTCATTCTTCTTTCTTGTATTGTGGGTGCGTACACTAGCATTTGTAATCCAGTCCTCACTACCTTTTGTGATGTACATTATTGTTTTGTATATATACAACGATGAAAAAGTTAAGATACCTAAATTCTTGAAACAGTTTCTGCATGTCTCAGAGGTCTTTCTTCTTAAAATAGTCCGAATTGTTTATTTACTTATTTATTTATTTTTTAAATGTGAATACTTGTTTTGTCTCTTGTTTGTTTGAGTTTCCCCACACTGCCACTCCATACTGTAAGTATGGTTCGAAAAGTCCATGATACACTGTACACAGAAGATTCTTGTCTGAATATTGTGATAGCTGCATCATTAATAATATGACAGAGCTAAGTTTTTTACAGACATTATTAATATGTTTTTTTTCCATTTCAGTTCATTATCCACAAGAATACCTGAGAATCTAGCAGATTCTGCTTCTTCCAGCCTTGTTCCATCAACCTCTAAATCCATGTCTACAGCCTTTTCCTTGTTTTTAAACACTGCATACATAGTTTTTTTTAGATTTATAACCAGTTCATTTTCCAATAGCCATTGAGCTGTGGCATTTGCAGATATGTATGCTCTTCTTTCAAGCTGTTCCATATTTTGGTCACTATTTAGTATTGTCATGTCATCAGCATACAATATTTTATTTTCTTCCTCCTCAACACCTATATCATTAACAAATACATTAAATAACAATGGACCCATTACCGAACCCTGCGGCACTCCATATTTGATGGATTTGGATTCTGATTGGTACGAGTTTCCTAATGATATGTACTGCTTGCGGTTGCACAAGTATGATTTTATCCATTCACCTGGTTGCCCCCGAATGCCATAGTTGCTTAATTTTTGTATCAGCATTTCATGGTCAATGGTGTCAAATGCCTTTGAAAGATCCAGAAACATTGCAGAGACAACCTTTTTCTCATCTAAGAACTGTAAAATGTACTCTGTTAGACTGACAATTGCGCTGATTCTGTAGATTTACCCTTTCTGAAACCATGTTGTGAGGGCATGAGAATGTTATGTTTGTCCAAACTGTTAACTAATTTGGTATACATAAGCATTTCTAGGATTTTTGAGAAACCTGATATCAGTGAAACTGGTCTGAAGTTGTTGGGATCATCCTTACACCCTTTCTTGTACACTGGCACTACCTTCGTTAACTTAAGTTTTTCTGGAAAAATTGCATCTCTGAAAGAACAATTTCCTATGTTCAGCAGTGGTGTTATTATCTCCTCACATACCAGCTTTATTACATGATTTGGTATTTCATCATCACCAGCTGATTTCTTGGACTTCAGTTTCTGTATAGTTTTCCGAAGTTCATCTTCTGTGACTGGTCTTAAGAACATAGTACTGCATGATCTTTTTGGTATCTTAATACCCTTCTGTTTTTGACTATTTCTTTCCAATTTTAGGTTTTCTACTACACTGATATAGTTATTATTCAGTATGTTTGCTATTTCCATACCATCTGTGACCACTGTGTTGGCTATTTTAATTGACCTAATACCTTCTTCTTTGTTTGACCCATCTTTTTCCTTTCTTTCAGCAGTGATTGCATTCCAAGCTGCCTTTGCCTTGTTTTTTTTTGCTATAGTGGTGTCAATTGCTCTTGCTTTCGCTTCTCTTATTGTTTTTCTATACTTCTTTTATAACATTTTATAGTTTTCAGTTTCGCCCTGCCGTCTCATGCCCTGAAGCTTCCTTCGCTGTTCTAGTATTTCGCTGGTAATCCACTGTGTTTGATCTTGCTGCCTTTCTTGTCTCTTTACTTTGGGAAATGCTACATTAAAATGGTACTTAATTGTTGAAATAAATGCATCATATTTTTCACTTACACTCTTGGCCAAGTTTCCTTATTTAACATTGTTCTAAAGATGTTGATATTTTGTTCACTGATGATCCTAATTTCTTTGGTTGTTTGTTTTGGTTCTGATACTGTGTCATTACTTCTGCAAAAGCTGATTAGTTGTCCATGATGATCAGATATTTCTGTCTGTACTACGTGTGACTCATGGTTACACATATTAGTAATTTTGTTGTCAATAATTATCTCACTTTGTGAAGTCACTCTTGTTGGTGCAAGTTATTGTCACTTTCATGTTATGCTGTATTAACAATTCTTCAAAATCCTGTCTTATTTTTGTGTCTTTTCCCATGTCAATGTTGAAGTTTCCACATATAATAAGATTTCTCTGCATATTCATTCTCAATAAGCTAGCAACTTTTTTTTTTTAGAAAGATGCTAATATTGCCACATGGTGACCTGCACACACAAAACACTCTTAAAATCCTCTGCCACTATACCAGTAACTTCAAAGTCTTTTTCTCTAGCTATGGGAAATGTAGCAGCTTCACTGTTTACATTCTTTGATAGAGTACCTGTTTTAATATATATACAAACGCCACCACCCTTATATTTAGATCTGCAGAAGTAACTAGCTAGTTTGTAGTCCTTTATTGCCACATTATGTATTTTACTTTCAGTTAGTCCATGTTCACTTGTGCATAATATGTCTGGTCTTACTTCACTCAGGAGTACTTCTGCTTCTAATTTTTTGTCACCAAAGTAATGAATATTTTGATTAAGTACTTTTATGTAATTTTTATTTTGTTGGTTTACGTATTGTGAGCTGTATTATGGGGCAAATTCTTTAGTATCGTCTTTTTTGTATGGTGCTTATATTTTTCTTTTCCAGCTGGAGTGTATGATTTTTCACCCCCTTCAGGCCATATTTGTTTCCCTGACATCTAATGATTTTGCAGACATCTGCAAACATTCTGCTGAACGTTACAGACCCCAGTCTATTTAAATGCAAACCATCCTTCGCTAGTGAGTTTTCACATAGGAATTTGTTTGGGTCTATAAAAATTGCCCAAGACGATCACATTATTCTTTAAGAGCACAGTTTATTTTGGCGATATAGTCTTCTCTCACCGACCTTCTGTTTATGATTCCGCTAAGTATCAGACGAGATCGTGCATACATATTTCTTGCAGAACGAATCATGTTTCTTGTTTTGCTTGCCATTTCTTCCTCACTGCTGCTCCTTAACGAATTCGTTCCAACATGTATAAACACCCCATTATAGTTATGTCTGGTTTCAGAATCTGGTTCTGTAGTATCTTGTCTTGCATTTACCATATTTTAAAAATGTTTAGCGAGTTGATGCGTTCTAATACCAGATCGTATGTCGATCTTGCAGTTGGGGACAGCGATATTCTTCAGCAGTGAATCGCCAATTATTAAAAAGTCATTTTTCTTTTGTTGCGTATCTGTCGCCTTGTTTTTCCTTTTGCTGTATGTCACCACCTTCCATTTATATTTATCTTCAGGTTTTTGGCTTACTGAGTTTACCGAGACATCAACGGGAACGGAAATGTTGTTTTTAAAGTACGATCGGTAATTCGTATTTTCGCGATCTTCTTGCTTTTCCGTTTGATGGATTTTACACACACAGGACTTCTTTTCTTGTATTAATGTATCGTTTTCTTTCTTGATGGTCGAAAGTTCGGTTTTTAATGCCTCAATGTCACTTCCTAGTAACTTTATAATTTCGTTTTTTGTATCAACTGCACTTACAAGATCGGCCGTTTCGTCACGTAAACAAACGTGATATGTGCAAGGAAAATCATCGCTGACGAACTGTAGATTTACTTTCGCGGACTTTTCGTGTAACCAGTACTTGCATTTGATTCACAGAATACCCTTCATCACACGCTTTTTACATTCTCTACACGAAGAACTGTTCATTTTTTGCCTTTTAGCGAGAGAGAAGCGTCACTACACTTTTCTATCGGCGCCATGCACATGAACAGAATATTAACCCTACAGAAAAGAGCAATCAGAATTATCCATGGAGTAGGGCATAGAGATTCATGGAGGGAAATCTTTGTTCATCATAAATACCTCACAGTCTACGCACTGTATCTTTACAAATTAATTATATTTTTTGTGACACATCAAAACAAAGCAACAAATTGCTCTGACATGCATGCCTATAATACAAGAAATAAAGACTGCTACTAAAGACAAAGAACAAAATTAAAAACTACAGACCATAGTCCATGCATTAGTGGTGAAATATGGTACAACAGATTACCGAGCTCTATAAGGTGCCTCAAAGGGAACTTATTCAAAGTGAAACTGAAATATTTCTTGATTGACAAGTGTTTAAGTGAATATTAATATTAAACTAATATATATATCCCGCTTGGTACGTCTTGGAATCTTTGTTTTTAATATATATATATATATATATATATATATATATATATATATATATATATAATGTGTGTGTGTGTGTGTGTGTGTAAAATCTGAATATTTGTAATAGGTACAATGTAAGACCCGATATTGTGCCTTATTAGGTACAGTGGTACATTTGTATCATGTATATGTAATCACATATGTATATATGGCTGTACTAAACTTTAAGAAAATGCTATAACGTTTGCAAAAGACACCAGTTGGTGTCTCCATGCAAATTCAATGTAGAATTTGCTAGGGATTCCGTTGGGCTCTGGAGCTTTCTTCAATTTTAATGATTTCAGTTGTTTCTCAACACCACTGACACTAATACTGATTTTACTTATATTTTCAGTGGTACAAGGATTAAACTGGGGCAGTTCTGGTTTTACTTCGAAAGAAACATTTGAAAACAGAGTTAAACTTTTCAGCTTTTGCTTTGCTACCCTCAATTTCATTTGCTGTCTCATCACTAGGGGCTTGACATTAATTCTGATGCCACTAACATGCTTTACATACAACCAGATTTCTATGTGTTCTGTGAAAGATCATTTTACAGTCTTCTGCTACAGTAGTCACTGATTTCATGCATTGTGCTGTTGAGGGTCAAATGCATTTAATTCAGCATCTCTCTATCTATAGTCCTATACTTTGTTTTACTTCTATTATTTACACCTATTTTACATTTGTAGGTTTTGCACCAACACTAGTACTGCTATGATAATTTTCAGTCAGTACTACTAGTATCAAAGGCAAAAAAAAAAAAATAATTCATATCATGCACTTCAGTTGCCCTATATAGGTCAGCTGAAGTGTAGGATACAAATTTTATGTATGTTGATTGTTTTCTCCTTCGTGTAGTTAATCTGAGGTACAGGATGACTATGTTATGTACATCTCTTTTTCTTAGAAGTTTCTTTACAGTGTATACCATGGAGATTCTCTCCTGTTATGAACTGTTCTTCTGGGTAATATCTCTCAAATACATGCTCAACTTTTCTTTTAAACTTGAGCCATAGCTCCTCTACTTGCTCCTGCCCTGTGCTGAAAGTTTCAAGTTCCTCATTGAGATATGACACTACTGATTTTTTATCAAGTTTACTGAATATGTACACTTTTCTGCTTGTTTTAGTTATGCTTTGCTCTTTGGTAACTATTGCTGTCACAACTGCATCATGCTCATTGATACCAGTTTTAATGTATAATACATCAAAAAGGTCAGGTCTATTTGTTGCCATTAGATCCAATATATTTGCATCAAGAGTGGGATTCTGAACTATTTGTTCTAGGTAGTTTTCAGAGAAGCCAGTAATGTTTTACAGGATATCTTGGCATGCACACCACTAAAAAAACTGTGATTTTCCAACTGATTGTTGGTTGATTAAAGTCTCCACCAGTGGTTACAGTATATACAAGCAATATGAGGTTTTTTGTAAAGTTTTTGGTTACATCAGGAGCTGAGTGTGGTGGGAAATAGAAGGATACAATTACCAATGTATGCCCACCCCTGATATTGAGATTTGCCCAAACACTCTTGCATGCAGCTTCAATTGGTATCTCGGTAGAGTTCAGTTTCTTGTCTGCTGTGACAAATATACCACTTCCATTTCCCGTTAGCCTATCCTTTCAATACAAACTTAAATTTTCCTGAAAAATCTCTCTGGTATCAATTTCAGGTTCCAACTAGCTTTCTTACCTATTATTATGTGAGCTTCACTGCTTTTTGGGAGTGCTTCAAATTGAATCATTTTGTTGTAAATGTTTGAGCAGTTAACTACAAAGATTTTAATACTTCAACTGGCAGGCAGCAATCTTTTGGCTCTTACACTTATACTTCAGGGACTCCTATGGTTGTTGTTATTTGGAATGGATGGAGAATCACCTAATCAAAAAACCCTTGTGTCCACCCCACACAAGTCACCTCCATGAAAAGCAGCTCTGATGTATAGTGCACATCTGAGCCTTTTAGTGTATCCCTACAGCTCTCACCCCTATGATGCAAGTCCAGGAATTTGCAACATAGCATGTCACAGAACCATTGAAGTCTCTGGTTTCGTCATTCCACTTGACTCAGAACCAGGGGGCCAGGATTTGTTCTGGGGACAATGCTGCAAATTGTGAGCTTTGTTGAAACTCTGTGTGTAAGGCTGGTCTTCTGAAACTTCTCAGCCAGTCACTTGAATATGCAAAGTATGGCTATGGAGTGCAGACAACAGTCATTGTTTATTCCAATGTCCACCACAACCTGCAGTTAGTCTCACACTGTTTCATCAGTGGCTGCCAGAATAACCTCTTCAACATACTTAATGTGTCCAACAGGGATAAACACTGAGTAATCCTGGTGTTCTTTCCTGTCCTTTGCCACAGTTTCCCTAAGGAGTGCAATTATTTGTCATACATTTGAACTGCTGATGATTAATAGATCCCTACCCTTTTGTGTTTGTCTCCTCTTTACACAGAACAAAACAGGTTTTTCCAGAAGAGGTGAAGTGAGTTCTACTGGCTCAATTTCAGTTTCAGTGAAAGACAGCTCCTTGAACTTGTTGGTTATGAGGATTGATAGGTTTTTAATACTGTAACGAGGGAAAAACATATCCTGAATTTTTTTGTGCAGAAATAATACAATGAAAGAAATGTACTGTCAACTTTTTAGCTGTTATGGTGCACAGCAAGTATTTTTCAAAAATTGTTGAAGGTACTCATTTTTGTCACATGAAAAACCACTTATAGCTGCAATTTGTACAGCCCTTTGGCCTAGTGTGCTATTGTCTGTGACAAGGTGGCATATTGCCATGTAGTGCTAACGTCCAAAGTGACAAGCAACTATGAAGCACTCAAACCATCAAAAAAAGTCATGTATTATTGTTTTGAATAAGAGGTAGTTCATATAGATAGGCAGTATTTGATGTTAAATTACAGACTACATCCATCAATCATGACTTTACTTTACTGGAATGAAATATATCTTATACGTACATCATTTTATAACAATTTATGTAGCACAGTTCTTATTATAATATATATTGAATGTAATAATGTATTTTGAATAATGTATATTTTAGTAACATTTAAACAGTTTGTTGTTTATTCCTCTTAGTCAATACAAAGTGAAGTGACATTTTAATGATGAAAACAAACATTTTCCTTAATGCTTTCAAGCATGCCACAGTAATTGCTGGTCGAATTGAGACAGAGGAAGAAATGGTCCTGGCTTTTGCTCTGCTTATTGTGCTGCATACTGAACAAGCTTAGAGCTACTCAGTAAATATGCTGCCACAAACTGGTAATGTAGAAATGACTAAAATTTAAGGATACTCTTCTCCATATAAACATCAAATGACACAGAGGTAGCAAAAATTATATTGACCGATAATTTCATTAAAAATATTTCCCATTATTGAAAACCTTCTTTATCGACAGTCACACTGATTATTCTGGGTGTTTACTCAAGTTTAGGGGTTTATGTTGATTATTAATGGGAGGTAATGGGACCTTGTGGACCCCCTGCACAATAAATCTTTCAGATAGTTTTTCTTTCACAATTTTGTGAGTTTCATTTTTACACATATTTATTACTTGATGTAAGTCTTTCTTCCATTTACACATTTCATGCTCAGATTTATGAAGCAAAACTGGTTTGCATAATGCTTAACATTAAGCACTGAACAAAATGAATATTAATTTAGTTTCATCTCTGTTGTTAACATCTGTGCTGTCACAAAAGCAAATGGTAATGAACATTAAATGAGTTGCAAATTTGAATGAACAAAAACTGTGGATGACTGTTTTAGAGAAACTACCTACAAAAATAGAAATTCGCTTTACAAATTGTTATCGCACAATCGTGTTATCTGTTTACTGACACACCGTTAACCAAGGACATGTGCCAGCCCTGTAGCCCATGTGCAGTCGGTCACAGCTCTGTTAGGGGTGTACAATTCTCCAGCAACCTGGTGAGCTATGAATATGACAAGTTTCAACTTCTTAAAAAAATACTTGCAGTGTATCTTAGCAGCTAAAATTTTGGCAGGATTTTTCTTTTGGTATATTCTTCCAGTATATAAAAAATTTCAGGGCATATTTTGACATTTTTGGTTGGACTATTCCCTTGTAAGTCCTGTCTCGTCCCCATCTACCAGAGACACACCACTCACAGTGAAGTGGATGAATAAAGAAAAATACTGTACTTCCTGCACAGCAGACTGGACTGGGATAGTACTTCAGGTACCTTTGGTACCAGTTCCATAGGTACATGACTTTCAGAAACTCTTCCAACACATTGCTTCACAGCAGCTGCCAATCATTTGACAATAACTTAGTCAGGGTGATTTACATATGCTTACAGATGTCAAGTGTTCAAGAACGGCATTCACATTGGGGCAGCATTGTTGTTGGTGCAATCTACTGTAGGGCAGTGAACAAACAACTTCATAAAGTAAGTCTGCTGACTATCTTTTAATTCAATAAGCTAAAAAAGTACTAATTCCCCATAAAAATTAAAGCAAATATCCCAATTAAGGTGACAGAGAAATCTGTGGCCAAACTCCTAGTTTCCTAAAACTTTTTGAGATTATGTTAACAGAATCTTCCATCGGTTCTTGGTAGAACAACATTATAATAAATGAAAAGCACCAGTTTGCTTTTGTTCTACACAATTAGATTATGCACAGGACAATAGTAACTTCAGAAGATTCTCAAAGAAGTACATTTGTTTGCAATTATATTCACTAAAATTTGTGAAGATCTATTCTATGCCAGTGACTGTGAATCACAAATGTTGATTTGCTATAAGTTGCCCATACTGGTAACATGTGAAAATTTTCCTTAAATATAGTTTTATAAGCATGTCCTATATCCCAGAAACTTAATCTCATCCTTTGCAAATTCCAACTTTCATAAATTCACAGTTACATCCTTATTTACAAAGGTCATCAGTACTTTTTCAGTTATCTTTCAAAGATGATGCCATTAAAATGTTATCTACACTAATGAGCACCTTTTTAATTTACTGTTCACCTACAACCTTGTCCAATGATCTTAAGAAAGCTGAGGTGGAAATATTCAAACCAGATGGTAATACACTGTTTTGGTGGCTCCTTCTTCCACACAAGAACGGTGCACACTGCTTGGAATCTTTGTCCAGGGGCACTTTCTCAAATCAATACTGTTAAAACTCTGGAACTTCAAGAATAATTTTTCTAAGTTTTCGTGTCCATCCTGCTGAGAAATTATGATGAGATGACTAAAGTCAAGGGGTAGTGATATGTACATATGCAGATGGTGGTAATATCATGTACACAAGGTATAAAAGGGCAATGCATTGGCAGAACTGTGATTTGTACTCAGGTGATTTATGCAAAAGGGTTTCCAACATGATTATGGCCACACAACAGGGATTAACTGACTTCGAATGTGGAATGGTAGTTGGAGCTAGATGCATGGGACATTCCATTTCAGAAATCATTATGGAATCCAATATTCCAAGATCCACAGTGTTGTGAGTGTGATGAGAATACCAAATTTCAGGGATTACATCTCATCATTGACAACGCAGTGGCTGACAGCTTTCACTTAATAACCAGAGAGTGGTAGTGTTTGTGAAGAGTTCTCATTGCTAATAAACAAGCAACACCGCTTGAAATAATCACAGAAATGAATGTGGGATGTACAACCAACATGCCTGTTAGGACAGAGAGGCGAAATCTAGTGTTATTGCACCATGGTTGCAGATGACCAATGCAAGTGCCTTTGCTAATAGGATGACATACGCCTGCAGTGCCTCTCCTGAGATTATGACCGTGTTGGTTGGACTCTAGGTAACTGGAAAACCGTGGCCTGGTCAGATGAGTCCTGATTTAAGTTGGCAAGAGCTTATGGTAAGGTTCAATTGTGGTACATACCCTACAAAGCCATGGACCCAAATTGCCAACAAGACACTGTGCAAGCTGGTGGTATCTCCGTAATGGAATGGCTTGGGTCCTTTTGTCTGACTGAACCGATCATCGACTGGAAATGGTTATGTGTGGTCACTTGGAGACCATTTGCAGCCATTCTTGGACATCATGTTCCCAAACAACAATGACATTTTTATGGTTGACATTGTGCCATGTCACTGGACCACAATTGTTCCTGATTGGTTTGAAGAACATTCTGTATAACTTGAGTGAATGATATGGCAGCCACCCAAATTAGCTGACATAAATTCCATTGAACATTTAAGGGACATAATTGAAAGTCAATTCATGCAGAAAACCATGCACTGACAACACTTTAACAATTATGGATGGCTGTAGAGGCAGCATGGATCAATATTTCAGCAGAAGACTTCAAGAGACTTGTTGAGTCCATGCTGCATGGATTTGCTGCACTATGCCAGGCCATAGAAGGTCTGACATGACATTAGGAGGTATCCCATAACTTTTGTCACCTCAGTGTGTGTACTGTTTACTGTGTATGCATCCATTACAATTCTGATGTCACTATTATGCTTTTTCACCACAAAATATAGGTCATTAAAATGGCTAGTTGACTGATGGTTCCCATCCTTAACATCTTCCAGGTTTCCTTTTACGCTACTTCATGTATGGACTGTGGCATTGGTTATGGTCATACAATAAATGGTTCATGTTCTATTACTTACAGAATACATTTGTCTGCCTTTAGCATTCCTGGTTCATTTTTAAAAATCTGCATATACCTTCTCAGAATTTCAACCACATTCTGCATTTCTTCCCAGTTTTTCTGCTCCAGTGACGTGCATTTTTTTTCTGAATTACCACTTCATGGTCTTCTGTGTTTGTCTTGTTAGTAGTGCTAATTACAATTCAGATAATCAAACAATAATAAAGATTTGTCTTTTTAATTATCTTTCTTTTTGCACCCACAGCACCCACAATAAACATATAATTCACTGGAAAGCTTGGTATTTTTCATCCGTGGTCTAGCCATTACATTTATAGCTTCTGTGACACAGCACACGCCTAAGTAAGTCTACCAAAATTTCTACCATAATTCCAAAAATATCAGCTTCTATTATAGACTGCATAATTTCATCAGGCTCTTCATCATTTCCTGCTTTGAATCACTAATCAGTTTAGCCTTACCTTCTGTTTTGTGTGTTGACATAACTGCTGGTCCTGTACCATCCGTTCCTAACCAGAATGCAACAGGCACTTGATATAGTTTTATTTGCTTTGGTCATACCATTGTTTCTATTATGATTATGTTCCCTGTCAGCTGACTCACATTTCTGTATGGCTACACACTACATGTTGTGATGGCTGTAGGCACCAATCTGTCTGCAGTAAATTCTGTGACCTTAAAAGCAAGGTACAAATTTTCTGTCATCTTCTCAGTTGCACTGCTGACCATTATATCCTATATTATTATGTGATCATATACCAGTATTTCACTCATGGTTTTCTGACAGCCCTTGATCAGAGCTCTTCATTATAATAATGGTAACACAGCATGCCCAGCTGTACCATGACTGAATTTATTATGTCAGTACTGGTGATTGAGTAAAAATCTGAGTCAAATACAGGCACAATGAAGAAGAATGCTAGAAGTATTTCACCTTTTGGGCTTCAGAAGGACACATGAATTCACACAATAACAACTCACACGCATGTGATCACTGTCTCTGTGTGCTAAGGCCAACTGCCTTTTCTACTTCTGAGGAAGGACTGTGTCAGAAAGCTGAAAGGTTTCTAGCATTATTATTATTATTATTATTTTCACTGTGCCTGTCTGCTACTCAGTGCCTCCTGTGTGTGGTGAGTAATAATTACTGATACTTTCCGTATTGTTGATATTCCATCTTCGACTTTGTACTGTTTGAATAGAAAGTCAAGAATTAGAAGAGCTGAGTGGTGGCATTGTCACTATTCAGATGTAAATATCAAGTTTTAAGACTGGCAGAACTATGTATATTTCTGTCAGTTTTAGGCTCAGCGAGGCTGGACAACTTTTGCTTTTGAGTGATCTATTAACATAAACAGGTAATGTTCTGGAGGGAATAATTTTATTGGCTGTAGAAATTATTCACTGCTTTGAAACTCATAATACAATAGATTTGATTACCACAGCAATTCTGAATAAAAAAAGGTTGGAAAAATTTTTAAAAGAAAAATTAGTAAGTGTGGATATCTCATAAGAAATCAGTTCATGAAGTCTCAGTCATATAACAAAACAAAAACAAAAGAATAGCACAGCTGCACTGAGACAAATGCACCACACATAGTTAATTTCCACAATGTGCTTGCTATGTGCACAACACAGAACGTAATCTTGCCCATGTGTGCTGCAAAACTGCTGGCCATGGTGATAGCAGACATCACCACATTAGTCCCCTCCATGGAAGCAGAGTATTGGTGTCAAGGAAGTGTGCAGAGAAGCATACTCTGCATGCAGAGTGGATTGTCCATGATGGTAGCTGAGGTTGTGCTTGATGGTGAAGTGTTTGTAGGCACTGGATTCAATGAAATTGCAACTGTAGACTCTTTGCCATTCCACAAAATATCCAAGATGTATGGACCTCGCTGCTTTATGCAGTGAGGGCTGTTGTAAGACAACTGTAACAGTGGCTTCACTACTTCCACATGTAGCGTGCATGTTTCAAAGTCATGTGGTATGTAACAATAAGGCATGCCATGTCTGAAGCTTGTGAAGGGTTAGCTTGTGCGATGTGTTCACAAAGCTGATGCAACAACTCTTGTTGATCATGACTGATGTTGAGCGTGTTTGTATCAGTGAATTCAGTGGGGAGACACAGTGTTTCTCCCAGCACAGTGGCTGACGAATCAATGCCTGGTTTGTATGTTGTCCTCACACCCTACAGACATAATGGCCAAGACATGTCATTATACATGATTGCTTCTTTCAACAAATGGTGCCAGCCCTCCAGCATCCCGTTACTGGCTGGGTGGTAGCACCTGGTCTTGTGATGATTGTACCAACAGATCTTGACAAGCTGATTGAACACTTTGAACTCGAATTGTCATACCCAATCAATGGTGATATGTTGGGGTCAATGGAACCTCACTAACAACATAGATGAGAATTTGGAGGCTGCAGCCTCAGCTGTAACATTATTTAGAGGAACTGCTTATGGCCAGTATGTGTAGCGATCCATCATCAGGATATCTGTAGCTGTTTTAGGTCATCAGTGGTCCCACAATGTCCAGATGAAAATGAGTGAAAAGTGCCATCGCATCCGGGAAATTTCTGATAGGCGCATGGATGCGGTGGGCTATTTTCCTTCTCTGACACTGAAGACAGGCTCGTGCCCATTGCCGACAATCTTTTTCAAATCCTGGCCACACATTCCATTTAGAGAGGAGATGGAAGATAGTTTGTACTACTGTGTCACATAAATTGTGAATATGATCAAATGCATGCTTGCAGAATGCTGTTGAAGGGAAAGACTTTGGAGATGTTGCAGTATAGTTTCACCTCTGTCTTGGGGATTTTGACCAACAACAGCTCGAGTGACAAATCAGCATTTTCTATGAGAGTGTGAAGTTTGTCATAACTTTGCTGCACCTGTGCCAATGCCATAAAATCTATATGGCTCATCACGCTACTGATACATGAAAGGCAGTTTGCAGTGATATGTGTTGCATACATGCACAGGACTGAGCCATGAATTCAAGCTGGTTGAACTGGCGTGGGGAGAAATTTGTGCTGTTCCATTTGAATGCATGGATCAATGGCTTATGATCACTAAATATAGCAAACATGCAAGATCAGAGATTATATTGGATTTAGTTTTTGTCCTATAGATCCAAAAAATGATATGATTCTTGTGGGTGTTTAACATGTCAGAAAGCTTCAATCTGTGGCCAGAAGTACTTAATGGCTTCATACACTGCAAACAACTCACAGTCGTAAGTGCCCCATTTTATATACATTAGTGACAGACTCATTGAAAAGAATGTTAGCGGCTGCCAGGCACCTCCTACATGTTGTTGAAATGCTGCTCTGATAGCGGTTTGATGTGTGTCAGCAACCAAAGTTAAGGATGCAACAAGTTTTGCGTGTGCTAGCTGTGTTGCATTAGCCATTTTCTTTTTGACGTTGTCAAAGATGGTGTTCATTTCCTTTGTCCACTTTATCGAACAATTGCCTCTCCTCTTTGGTAGTGCAAGCACTGCCATCAGTGGTTCCTGCCATTTGGCAGTGTGCGGCAAGTGACTATGATAGAAATTTAATATATTTAATGTAGAGTCTTGTACTGTAAGGAAGCGATGGAGAGGATGTTGTTATGGGTGGCTGGTATACTCTTTCTACAACACAAATGCACTTGTGGATTAATACAGTTCTTTACAAGGTGTACAACTTTGCTTCCGCCATTTGCCTATAGGTGGCGACAAAGCTAAGTAGCGGTAGAAAGAAACAGATCACAGACGTTAGGCAGTTAGCTTGGCCCTTGATCAACATGACTTCATTCAAACATTAGTCGATTTGTGTCTGCATCGTAAAGTTGTTCTTGATTGGAAATGTCAGTTTACGAGCCTAATTCTCGTCATTTGCAGGAGGTGTTACTGTTTTGTTTCAATATGAAGAAAACAACAGCTGACTCTCAAGTACATATGGTAAGGACACTCTTAGTGAAAGAACATGTTATGAGTGATTTTAATTTCATAGACCGGCATAGTGGTGGAAGAGAGAATGTTTTCGAAGATGCAGAACTGGAGACATTACTGAGTGAAGACTCGCATCAAACTCAAGAAGAGTTGGCTCGATTAGTGGCAATGGCACAGCAAGCCGTTTCAGAATGTCTCAAGTCTATGGGCATGATTCAGAAAGAAGGAACTTTGGTCCCATGTGAGCTGAAATCAAGAGGTGTTGAACAGCACTTGTGTGTTGCTTCAGAGGCTAAACAGAAGGGATTTCTGCATCACATTGTGACCGGAGATGAAAAATGGGTTCATTATGATAACCCTAAATGCAAAAAAATCATTGGGATATCCCTCTCATGCTTCCATGTAGACGGTCAAACCAAATATTCACGGCTCCATGACCGTGCTGTGCATTTGGTGGGACCAGCTCGATGTTAAAACCAAGTGAAATAATCACAGGTGCTTGCTATCGAATGCAGTTAATGTGTTTCAGGAGAGCATTAAAAGACAAATGGCTGCAATACAGTGAGAGGCAGTATAAAGTGATTTTGCAGCACAACAGTGCCTGACCCCACATTGCAAAAGAGGTCAATACATACTTGGAAACATTAAAATGGGAAGTCCTACCCCAACTGCCATATTCTCCAGACATTGCTCCCTCTGACTATCACTTGTTTAGATCAATGGCATATGGCCTGGCTGACAAACACTTCCAATCTCATGATCAAGTCACAAATTGGATCGATTTGTGGATCGCTTCAAAACATGAACAATTTTTTCATCGCAGGATTCTTACACTGAGGGAAGGATGGGAGAAAGTAGTGGCCAGCAGTGAAAAGTACTTTGAATGATACATGTGTAACAAATTTGTTTCATTAAAGCCTCAAATGTTGGGGAAAAACCGGCTGAAGCAAAGTTGCACATTTTTTATTTACATGAACTTGAAGTATTTATTTATCTTGAATAGAGTCTATGTTTTGTGTTACAAGCTCATCAGTAGTAGTCCTATTGCAGACAATATGGGTAATCTTGCTATTACACTGATTTGGTTGCTATGTACTGTTGTAACCTAAGATGTGAACTGACCCACACCACATTCAAACTGACAGAGGCCTAAATATATGCTGTCAAGAGGGCATTGGTGGCGTATTGCTTGTCGGTGTATCTCTGGCTTCTCAGATGATAAGCATGCTTGACCCAGTGCCTACTATTGATCTTTGCTCTACTTCTTAGCTGACCAGTGTCATGGCATCATCAGCTTACACCATCACATTCCTCTCCCCCCCCCCCCCTCTTCCTCCCCCCCCACCCCGCCCTCCAATATGCCACACTGTTGTCATGCAGGGAGGATGCAAATGACAACAGGGAGGGAGACAGGACACTTGACATAGAGATGAGCCAGGAGCAGTGATTGTGGAGGATAGTGTACCCCCGACCATACCCTGCTATCTGGCTTGTGAGGCAATAGGACAACTGCTGCCAGGGAAAATGTGCAGGCCTATGCCTGAGGGCATGTCCTGGGGCAGTGATGGCGATGGCGGCAACTGGTCCAAGTCCATCGGGTCAGTGAGCGGGAACAACGGGGGCAAGGGAGCATCACCCATCCGCCCCTCCTGGCATGCCCTGGTGGCACCAGCAGGTGGCTGCGAAAGCTGCATGGTCCCATGAGGCCATAAATCTGAGGGCAGAAAAGCAGCAAAATCACGAGGCAAATGATATGCACAAATTTGGTTGTGGTGGCAGTGCTGCAAACCATTAGCACCTGCAATCAAGTGCATAAAAGAGCGAATGTGTTCCTGGATTACACCTCTTTCCCAGCACCCACAGCTGCCATAAACCCTGAAAAGAATGAGATCGCATGGCACAAAGCAATACTTGCAGACCATTGGTGATGTCGGATGCTGTGGTGGGTGCAGCGTGTGGAGCACTGTCTGATGGTGAAGGCCCTGCAGAAGGTCCACCGTGATGGTCCATCTCATGGGTGGGAGTGATAGGAGGCAAGAAAGAGTTGCAGTGCCTGTTCCCGTGTGTGGGTGGTATGAAGCTTGGCCATCTGTTGTTTAAAAGTGTGTACGAAGCATTCTGCTTTTCCCTTGGACTGCAGGTGAAACAGAGCACTTGTTAGATGACAAATGTTGTTTCTTTCACAAAACTATTCAAAGTTATGTGAAGTGAACGGTGGTCTGTTATCTGACACAAAACTCTATGCAAAATATGGAGGACAACACTTGAATGGAGCTTTGTGGTGTGGTAGAAGCGATAGGCACTGCAAAAGGTAACTTGCTAAAAAAGTACCGTTACGAGCCAATGAGTGTTCCAAAATGGTCCTGCAAAGTCAGTGTGCACTTGTTGCCATGGAAATTGAGTCTTAGACCAAGCTGAGAATTTCTGTGGCAGAGCTGATTGGTTGTTCACACAATGCACAACATTGTGACATCATCTGTTCAATATGGTCATCCACACCCTGCCATGTACAGTGCCATCGTGCTAACTGTTTAGTGCGAAGAATTCTCCAATGTCCTTGGTGGAGCAATCGAAACACATTTTTGCAACACTTTGGGAAGAAGTACATGCGATTTTCCACAGTCGTTTTGAACTAGAATGACACCCTGTTGAACTGAAAGGTTATGCCAGTGTGCAAAATATCAGTGCACTACTGAGTTCTAGATACTGTTCAAAGAACGAAGCTGAGATGTATGAATGTAATACAACAAAATCTTGAGATCTGCATCTTCTTGCATGGCCTGTGCAATTTTTCTGTAGTGCAAGGTAAAAGATTCCAGTAATTTAGAGTCCTGTGCATCGATTTGACAACAAGGTGTGGTAGATGCATTAATATCAGAGTCAGGGCCAATTGGAACGAGAGATTGGGCGTCTGCATTGCTATGCTTTGCCATAGGTCTGTACACAATTTCATACTGACACTGCAAAAGCAGCAAAGTCCAATTTTGCAATTTTTGAGCAGTGCATGCTGGAACTGGCTTTGATGAATGAAACAATGACTGCAAAGGCTTGTGATTTGTCACTAAATAGAACTTACAACCACAAAAATAGTGATGGAATTTTGTCACACCATATACAACAGCAAGAGTTTTTTTTTCTAATTGAGAATAATTCCACTGAGTTTGAGTTAATAACTTTGAGACAAAACCAATATGTATGTCTTGTGCACCAATTCTGTGTGAAAGCACAGTCCCGATTCCATAGGAAGAAGCGTCAACTTGTAAAACTACTGGCTTGGCAGGGTCAAAATGCGCTAAACATCTGTCACTGAGCAAAGCATTTTTGAGTTTCTGAAATGTGTCTTGACAGCCATTAGTCAACACAAAAGGTACATTTTTCCAATGCAAGTGATGCAATGGGGCCACAATCTGAGTGTCATTTGGTATGAAGAGAATATAGTATGTCATCTTGCCTGGTACTGACTGCAATTCAGACACATTGCAGGAACAGACAGGTCACAGATTCCAAACAAATCAGACTGGAGTGGGTGCACTCCCTGACTGTTTACCACATGGCCTAAGTACTGTAGTTCAATTTGAAAAAAAGTGACACTTTTTGAGATGACAATTGAGTCCTGCTTCTGACGACACTCAAAAAAGAGTATGCAAATTGACAATGTGTTCCTCTGTTGTATGACCTGACACAACAATGCCATCAAGATAATTTGAACAAAATGTCACTTTTGCAGTCAGCTGTTCCAAGTAATGTTGAAAAATGGTGGGTGCAGAAGCACTGTCGAGGGGCAAACTCAAATACTTAAACAGTCCTAGGTGTGTATTAACAACAAACATTTTCTGTGATTCTTCACTCAGTGGAATTTGTATGTGGGCATCTCACAAATCTATCTTAGAAAAGTAATGTCCTGCACCAAGCCTGTCCATGAGTTTTTCAGGACGAGGTAATGGATAAGTGTCACCACCTTCTGTGGGTTGACTGTAGACATGAAATCAGCACAAATGCGAATGCAACCAGAAGGCTTAGGCAACAAAATGAGAAGACTTGGCCATTGACTAGCTTGAATGGGAGCAATTACACCATTTTGTTGCAATTATTCAATTCACTGCCAGCTTTGTCTGTTAAATCAATTGGAATGGGGCAGGCCCGTAAAAACTTGTCACACAATGTAATACCTGCTACTGAGTTATTAGCTTTGTCCATTCCTTCTGAAAATAGTTCAGGAAATTCTTTAAGCAAACTAGCTACATTGTCTTTTTGTTCAAGCTCAGATACTGAATGTACATTGTCTTGAATGCTAAGCCCAAACAAATCAAAGGTATCTAAACGGAATATGTTCTCATTGTCTCGTGACTTTCTGTCCTAATGTGAGATCTGTAAGTGGTAGGCAAATTACACTGTCCAAGAACTGGAATTTCTTGTCTGTTGTAAGTTGTCAGGTACTTGTTAGATTTAGAAAGGCGTAGTGAGCCTAACTGTTTGTACGTGGCGTGATGAAGCAAACTTACTGAGGCATGTATGTCTAACTGAAGGGTCATGCAACAACTAGCAATTCATAATGAGACAAATAGTTTGTTAGAACATTGTTGCACAGCACTAGGGTGACAAGGAGACACAACCTTAATCTTACTTTTGTCAGAATCTGTTGAAGGTGTTGAAAACACAACATTCACTGCATGTGCATGAGCCTGTTTTTTCTGGGACTGGCCAAAATTGACGTTTTTGTGTCATTTCAGACAAACTGCTTGGACATCGCCTTTTTTCCCACTTGTGTAACAGACAGCATTACATGATAGGCAATCTTGTCTTTTATGGAAAGCGAACTATCTAGGGCAAGACTTCACTAAATTCACAGGCCTGTTTACATGTATGACTGTCTGTGTGGCTGTGTATGCACCCATTCTTTTGGCTGCTTGGGGTGGATGCAAACAAAGGGCAACATGACCCAACAAATCAGGGCCTTGTCAAACTTATCAACTGCTATGGCAGTGGATCTGGATCCATATTGCTCCAAGATTTGCAAATCATATTACTCTTAAGATCTGCAATACCTGGGGAAGTGATGGATCAGAGTAGTTTAAGATCTGTTCCTGTATTCTGTTATCTGGGACATTGGGTATTATTGCATATCAAATCATTAAATCACTGTAAAAGTTGCCACAACTACACTTAAATTTACACTTCCTAGCCTGCCCAATAATTCTGGTGGTATGTCTGTTCCGGCTTTTTCTACAAGCAAAAGAACTGATATCTAGCTGCAGCCACTTGGACTTGCTGGTCATAGTATTCAGTTAATGCAGTGATTACTTTGTCATAGCTGAGTTTGCTTGAAGATGCAGTTGGGAATAGTTTTTGTATTAACCTGAACACTGTGGACCCTACAGTCGAAAGGAAGTATTGGAACTTTACAGTACCTTGAACATGATGAACTCGACAATGTGCAATCCCTTCCTCTTCTGATTTGTTAAATTGCTGGAAAATTGGTCCGCTGGTTGGTGGCACTAGTGGAGGGGGGGGGGGGGGGCTTGGTCAGTTGTGGTTGTGTGGCTGATGCAGCTTATGCAGCCAGTAGTTGTACCATCATCAGCAAGGTAGCAATTTGGTGGTTCTGAAACTGAAAAGCTTGTGTTAGATCCACCACATTGGCTGTCTGTGGCTGAGATGTGGGAGCAGTGAGTGGACAAGGTGGGAATTCATGGTTTACACAAGTATGTTGTAGCAAAAAGCAAGCAAAGCCTCTGAAAAGAGAAATTTGATTAGTTCTGGGCTCACCTCCTGGAATACATGTAAGAACGCAACAACAAGTTATCAAATGGAAATACTTGAAGATGATCACCTCTGCAAGCTAAAACACGAGAGAAGTCAGCAAAATCTTCAGCCAAGTTGATTATCTTTGATCACCACTGAACTATCCTTGTCGCCACTGTAGAGTCTTGTACCATAAGGAAGTGAAGGAGAGGATGTTGTCATGAGTGGCTGGTATCCTCTGTCTACAACACGAAAACATATATGGATTATTTATTTAGGTGAACTTGAAGTATTTACTTATCTTGAATAGAGCCCATGTGTTGTGGTACAAGCTCATCAGTAATAGTCCAATTGCAGACAATGTGGGTAATCTTGATATTACAGTAATCTGGTCACTGTGTACTGTTGTAGCCTGCGATGTGAACTGAGACCACACTACATTCAAACTGACAGACGCCAAACTGGAGTGTGAGTTAGTGAGTGAGACCCTGCAGTCAGCAGCTGTCAAGAGGGCATTGGCAGCATGTTGTCAAGACGGCGTTGGCAGTATGTTACTTGTGAGTGTGCCTCTGGCCTCTCTCATGATAGGCACACCTGATCCAGCACCTACTATTGATCTTCACATTACATCTTTGCCGACCAGTCTGCTGATGACAGTTTACACTAGCACACCAAAGAATCTGCATAATTCTTTGATTGAAGAGTCCTCAGACATGCACCTTATTGCATATATTTTTTTCCATCAGAGGCAGGGAACCAGCTGAAGAGACCTAGTGCCTCAAAAAGATTGCTTCTGGGAGTTCAAAAATGCACTTGGCTGTGTTAAGAACAGTTCTCCCTCCGCCACACACCGTCAGGTGGCTTGTGGAGTATGGATGTAGATGTAGATGTAGATGTAGATACTGTAATATTCCAGGGAACTAAATACCTCTTGCCGGTGTTGCCGATGTGGCTCCTTGTCAGCTGAAGGCACTAACACATCATCTACATATGAGAAACAGAATAGAAGGCCTTGGAGGACTGAATCTACAAATCTCTGCAAAGTCTGTGCTGTGTTCCTCAGCCTGATTGTAATGAACATATTCTCAAAAAGTTCAAAAGGTGTCATGACAACTATTTTAGGAATATCCACCTCAGCCTCCGATATGTGATACCTGCTTTAGCACAGTCTAGGATGCTAAAGATGGTTGTGCCATGCAGAGTGTGGTTGTTACCTCACAGCAGCAGTGAAAGGTATCTATCAGATACCAATCTTACAATCAGTTTGTGGTAATCTCTGCAAGGGCACCAAGCTTTATTCTTCTTAGGCATGAGGCGCAAAGTGCAGGACCATGGACTGCTTAATGGTCTGTTAGTACTTTTGAACAACATGGTGATAAATTCTGATTTTGGCATGCTGAATCGATCAGGCATCAGACATCATGGCTGCACAAGACGGGCACTCAACCTGTTGTCTCTATATGATGTACCATATTTTTCTGCATCTGTTTCAAAGGGCCAGATAGCATAGTTAAATTTTGTTAATCACTAAGCAGAATGTCGTACACACCTTCTTGTGTCTGGATTAACTTCACAGTGTGACAGGTGGTACTGTGGTGGAACCTGGAGACAGCAAGCACAGTGACACCTTCAGCCAACTGAGACGAAAGGTCATAGTGAGCAAAAAGATCAGCAGCGATGATCACCTCTGCAATTTCTGTGAGGGTAAAGTTCTAGCAGAGTGTGTGATGCAGTCCTAGATTGAATTCCAAACTCCACTTCCCATACATAGCTATGGTTGAGTTGTTGACTGCTATTATGCAGAGTACAGTGGTAGACCTGCAGCAGTGCCTCAGAAATCGTGGGAGAATGCTCAGGCCACATCCAATATCAATGAGAAACTTCAAACCAGTGCTAGATCACTAACAAAGAGGTGCTTTGATGATGATCGGCTGCCAGCTACTTCTAGGACTACCTGTTATGGGCATTTAGCATAGCTGCATGGTGTGATACATTTCCTTGCTTGCTCTCCAAAATTATGATGGTACCAACACACCAGCTGCTCTCAGCATAGTTTGGTACTGCTGGTGGACCAACTCCTAGAATGTCTGTGATAGTGCCTGCGGTCTTCCTCTGCACTGTTCTGTGACATTAACATGCTAACCTGTGTGCATAGTAGGACTGTGAGGACATGATATTTTTAAAAATATTGGTAACCTGATACATATAAATATTTGAAAAAATATCCTTATTGCCCTCAATATTCAAAAAAATGTTTGGATATATTGAAGGAAAAAATATCTATGTAGGCCTATAAAAATATTGGTTCCATATTGTAAACACAATGCTGGTTTTAGAGCTGTATATTTATGTATTGATTTATTATTAGATTTCTGTACATCAACAAGTTAGCAGCCTGCCTTTCCCCATAGAGCAAGAACTAAAAGGAAAGTGATGCATGTTCACGCTTGGCGATAATCAATGTTAACAATGGTAACTGCATGTTAGTGGTGCAGTAAAAGGTGTCCGTGATTTGGTTATGTCACATATCAGATTTTTCCAGAACACTTTATGATGACTTCCCTGTTTTTTCATTTCTGTCAATGCCAGTGATCTAGCAGTTGTAGTGTCAAAATTCTGTGATGAAGTTAAAAGTTGCAGTTTCTTTTGGTAACACTCGATGCTGATTACATCAGTATTTCCTCTAACCTGTCCTCGTCCACCACAAAGATCAGTCTTGTTATTTAGATTTTTGTTCATCATTTCCAGTAACTGTTTTTGAAGAAAGCTGATGTGGTTTTTGAAGAAAGCTGATGTGAAGAAATAGCATACTGCATTATTCCATTCTCACTGACACCACCCAGTGCAGTTGAGCTTCTTCTTTGTGCCACCTATACCTGCTTCACACAGTGAAAGAGAAAGACTGGATGCAGTTGGGCTTCTTCTTTGTGCCATCTGTACTTGCTTCACATAGTGAAAGAGGAAAGACTGGACATGATGAAAGCGCAAAACGTAGTAAGACTCCTTCATACAGTGAAAGTAAAATTATGTTCTACTACAGTTTCAAAAGAACAATTTAAAATACTTACCGAAAAGTGCAAAATATATATATATATATATAAAATATGGGTGCTTGATATTTCAATTCTGATATCAATATGTCGTATAAAAATAATTTCACTGGTAGATAACAATATTTTTTGGAAAAATATTGATATATATATAAATGTATCAATTTTTGTGACTTCTGAAATTTTCCCGGTATATATCTTCTTCTAATAATTTCTGAATATGCAGCTGGATTCCGTCGACATTCTGCCACGATATTTCGGCCCAGAGACGTCCGGCCATCATCAGGTGATTACACAACTACTGAAGAGCCCAGGTGCAGTCGCGTTATTTATGCTGAATCTCATGCATGCAAAATGTACTGGCATCCTACAGCGCATGCATCAGGTGTTGACATGTGCAGCATAGCCGAATTGTACATGCTGCCCTCAGTACTGAAAGTAAAAGATCATCTAGTCATTGAGTATCAAATGACACTGTTGATTCCGCTTTGACTGTATAATTTTAATAACAGGATTCCAATTTTTATCCAGCTGAAATCCATTGTCACGATTTATAAGGTTATTGGCAAGATGTATTTCCACTGACTCTTTGATTACGGAATCCCAAAATCCGGAAACTGGAGCTAAAATTTTTGTTCCATTGTATTCCATTGAATGTCCCAAAGAAATACAGTGCTCTGCTATTGCCGATTTTGACGGTTGCCACAGGCAGGTGTATCTTTCATGTTCTGTACATCATTCATGGACAGTTCTTGTCAGCTGGCCAATATATGCAGAGCCACATTCACAGGGAATTTTGTAGACAACTGCTTTCTTCAGTTGTAAATCTTTAACGGATCCAACCAGGGCCCGGTTCTTTGCTGGTGGGTGGAAGATAACTTTGATTTTATTTTTCTTCAGTAATTGGCCTATTTTCAATGAAACATTCTCGGCGTATGGAAGGAACACAGTTGATTTAAAGTCATCATGAGCGTGCTCAGTGTGTTGCTTCTTGTAATGAAAGTTGCGCATGTCCTTCCTTATTTGGCGTGAAGTGTAGCCATTCTCTTTAAAAACCTTCTCCAAGTGCTCTAATTCTGCTTGGAGGTTTTCATCATCTGATATCACATGTGCTCGATGTATTAAGGTACCAGGACCCCTGGCTGTTTGTGCTGGGTGATGGCAGCTTGACGCCTGGAGATACAGATCTGTGTGAGTCGGTTTCGTGCACGCAGAATGTCCTAATGACCCATCATTTTTACGGCATACTAGCACATCTAGAAATAGTAAAGTGCCATCTTTTGCAGTCTCCATCGTGAATTTGATATTCTCATGTAATGATTTCAAGTGATGAAGGAATTTCCCTAGTTCCTGTCTGCCATGAGGCCACAAAACGAAAGTATCATCTATGTACCGCCAGAAGACCATAGGCTTTAAAACAGCAGACTCAAGTGCTTTCTCCTCAAAGTCCTCCATAAAGAGATTAGCTACCACAGGGGACAAAGGGCTCCCCATGGCGACGCAGTCTGTTTGTTCAAAGAATTCGTCATTGAATAAAAAGTACGTTGAGGAGAATATATGTTCAAACAAGGCCGTTGTTACTGCACTGAATAAGTTACCAATAAGATGTAACGATTCTATTAAAGACACTTTGGTAAAAAGTGAGACCACATCGAAGCTGACTAATAAATCCGAGCTGCTAAACTTAACTTCCTTCAAGCGACTGACAAAATCCTCGGAATTACGTATATGGTGGCAAAACTTACCCACATATACAGCTTTAGTAGTAAGGCCAGATATTTTGCTGTAGAGAGGACACAGCACCAATATTACTCACTATTAAGTGTAGTGGGTCACCATCCTTGTGCATCTTGGGAAGACCATAGAGTCTTGGTGGTACTGCATTGTGTGGTCTCAATCTCTTGATAACTTGTTCAGGTAGAGAACAGTCGTTCAAAAGGGTAGCAGTTTTCCTTGATATTCGGCTTGTTGGGTCCTTTTCAATTCTGCGGTACATAGAATCATTTAGCTGACTATATATCTTCTCATTGTAGGCTTCTCTTGCCAGAAGAACTGTGGCGTTACCCTTATCTGCAGGCAGTACGACGGTGATAGTATCTTCTATATATATAAATATATCGATATTTTGACAACAGCCCTAGTGCGTAGTAGCTTGACCTTGATCATGAGGGCATCATAACTAGCATGTGCTAGAGACATTTGTGCTGCTGTGGTACTGTTGCACTGTTCTTGACACTTGGCACTTGGCCAGCTGTCTTTTGCATTTACCTGTTCTATTAACATAAACAGGTAATGTTCTGGAGGGAATACTTTTACTGGATGCAGAAGTTGTTCACTGCTTTGAAACTCATTATATAACTTTTTTGATTACTACTACAATTCTGAACAAATAAACTTGTAAATTCTTTGACAGAAAAATAAGTTTGTGAGTGAGTGTGAATATCTCATAAGGAATCAGTATATGAAGTGTCTATTACAGAACAAAACAAAAACTAAAGAATAGCATGGCTGTACTGAGACACAGTGCAGCACTCTCAGCAGTTGAACACCACAATAGTTAACTTCCACACTTTACTTGCCATGCATGTGACATAGAACATCATCTTCCTGCATGTGCCATAAAACCACTGGTTGTGGTGACAGAAGATGTCACCAAGTAGTCACTAAATTTCTGTTTTATTTCAGAAAGTATTGATCTCAGTCACTATAATTGTTGTTTTGTTTGAGATTAGGGATTTATTTACATTTTACGTTAAAAACAACATAAACCTATAAAATAATAAAAAAATCTTGTTACTGCTTACCTGTAGTATAATTTTTTTCTACTGTAAACAATAGCTGTTTAAAACTATAACAAATAATGCAGTCAAATATTATTCCAAACCCCTCTTAAGATTGTATAAATAAATTGATTTAACTGAAGGGAATTCCAATCGTACCAAAGCTTTAACTTTTTTGAAGGGAGTACCAGCCATGCCAAAGATTTCATTTTTTATATTAGTCATGTATCTTACCTTTTTTTTATTTTTATATTTTCACCTGTTGAATCTGTTGAATTTTCTTTTCAAGGTATCTTTTTCCGTTGTGCATGGGAAAAAATGGGAAAAAATTTTGAAACAGTTAAGTCGGTCAGGCATTGGATCGAAGTACAGCTCAACAATGAGGTGAGTATTCTCTTCAAACATTTAGATTATTTTCTTGACAGCTAAAACTATGATACTGCATATGAATGGTATAAATATTCATGTAAAATATATTTTGTCAGTTCAGACTATAAAATTTAAATAGATTTTAGAAACTGTTCAGCAGAATGCCATACTACTACTTGATGTAAATTTGTTAGTTAAATATGTTGAAGGCCATCAGCATGAGGTATCTGAAGGACATACAATGAATGACTTGCTGGATGAAGCAGCAATTAGAACTTTATTGTTATACTGGTCAAAGAAAAACTAAATGTAGGTTACTTGTTGTACCAGCCATCAAGTGATGTGAACATCTCCCTCCCTTAATCTAACCCAGTACCTTTTGCATATGTTTTATAGAGTATACGATTGAGGGAAATAATATGTCAGTTACCATTAAAAAATGCCAAACTTTCAGATTACACAAACAAAACCACTGCTAACAATGAAGTTTACATAAAATAGAAGAATTTTTATGACTTCACACAATTCTGTACAATTTTTACTTGCTTTTAAGTAAAGCAGAAAGTGGAGAAATCAATAAACAGTTTTTTTCCAAAACTTATACAAAATTTACACTAAAGCATATCACATCACATTTTATTTTCAAGATGGCTTCAAATAACTGACAACAAACTGATAGGAAGATAATAAGTAGTAGCACAAAGAAAGTTGGCTTTAGCTATAAACAGTATTTCCTTATCTTTGGGAAGATCAAGAAGGTAAGCTTATCTGTGGAACAGGCATTTTAAAAGACACAACAATGATCCATATCTGATATGTGACATCTACCTAAAAGTCTTTTTAACCAGTAATCATGTTCTATGAAGAGCACAAACTTCCTTGTATATATGTTACACCAATGTAAGAGCATTAGATTAATGCATAATGCACTTAAAAATATACCACGCATCACATAACAATTTATGACAACTTGCTTTTCTCAAGGACTTGTATAGTTAGTGGGGACATATATTTTATTGAACATGGTCATAATATTTTGCCAGATTATGAAATTTCTCAGTTGTTTTACCAAAATAGCAAATTTTCTTAATGAGTGTATCACATGATGACCATTTAAATAAATGTGTGCTTGTTGTATTTACTTTGAAGGCATCTCTGATGAATTTGTTAATGGGCTGTTGACTGATTCACCTTTCATTTTTATTCACATTCCATTTATTTCTACATCTATTTTTAACTAACACACTTTTATAATTCTCCCTCCTCTCTCCTATCTTACAAAATATGAGGTATTACACATTCAACAATTCTTCAATGAAACAGAAAGCTCAACTGGTCACCATGTAGAGGAGAGAGAGAGAGAGAAAGAGAGAGAGAGAGAGAGAGAGAGAGAGAGAGAGAGAGAGAGACAGATAGATAGATAGACAGATAGATAGACAGATAGATAGATAGATAGATAGAGAGAGAGAGAGAGAGAGAGAGAGAGAGAGAGAGGGAGAGAGAGTGCTGTATGTGGATACCCTATTAAATAAATGCAAAATGAAGAAGTACTAAAAGGAATAGGTGAGGAAAGACGTGGTTTGGTGTCCTGGACAAGAAAAATAGATTAGTAAGACATCTGTTCCAGCTTTCAGGAAGAATGATCTAGGCACTGGAAGGAACAGTAGAGTGGGTACATGGCAATTGCAAACAAAGTCTAGAATATGTAAAATTTATTATATAGGTGTTGGGTGTAGTACAGAAATGAATAGATTGTACCATCAAACAACTCAAAACCTAAACACTTAAAATATAAAATAAAAACAGAAAAGGTCTGCATTCCAGTCAATTGCAAACATGAAACCTAGAAGCTGTGAAGATCAGGAGCAGGGCTTTGGCGACTGCTATCCATGCCCACACCATACTGCTTATTGCCTGTTGTAACAGTGTTGTGGATTGCACTGCAGTTAGATGGATGTTTTTTATTTTCCTACACTTTTGTATTTTATACTTTGTTGAAAGTTACATGATTCACATCACCTCAACCTCTCACACTTTGAAGCAGAGGAAATAAAATCGATCAGTCTCATGCATGTTACAAATGCAAATGAAGAGTTGTCTTATTCTCTAATTGGATGCTATTTTCTTTTTCAAGAGCTCAAGTTGTCAGCTACAAAACTCATTAGTGAGAAGATACTCTGTGATATCTGTATAAGAATCCCTACTGTGTTAGAAAAATACATATATAAGCTTCATTAATTAACATAATATATTCTTTGTTCTTGAAATGAGTTGCCTGTAAGGTGTTCTTACTTTATGTATTGGGAACACATAATCATGGATATGAAATAACCACACAGTTTACAAATATTTATAAGTTTTCAAATTTTCATTTATTTTTCATGCAGTTTCTTTCTCTACATTGCTACATCAACCAGACTTGGTGAAGAAATAGCTAAAGTAGAAAACTAAGCCCTAATGTCATTGAAGATTTGATCATCTTTTCACACTTGTCCATACATTTAATGCCACAGACATCACTTATCACAAATTTGCACTCATAAGAAATTGTGCATGAAGAGTAAGTTATCATCATCATCATCACCATCATCATCATCACCACTAAAAATCAAGGATTAAAGTACTGTTAGTTTGTTCCAGTCTATAAAGTGTTGGTCCAGTGCTCTCTTCTTCAGATGTCCAACATTTCTTTTGTCATATTCTGACTTGATGTCAGTCCTCATCTTTGGAAGACTGGCACTGTACTTTCCTATAACATGGTTCTTCCCTATGTGCTACAATTTAAGTAGATGAGAGATGCCATATTTTCAATCCACTGTCCCAGCGTCCACTCCTCAAAGATGCAATTCCACAGAACTCCTAGTTTTTGATGCTACAATGTGTCACACTGAAGGCTCATTTCAAGATGTCTGTAGGAACTCACGTACAGACAGATGTGATAACATACAACATAAGTCCATACATTAGAGGTCACTACTTTATTTACACATTGTATCTACACTATTGTGGACTGAGTATCCTGGTATAACACAGGTAGAGTTGAGACAAAAACAGGCAGAGAGTGTCTACTCAGTACTGCTTGATAGTCTGAGCTGTTGTATTGAGGATTCTTGCTGGTCAAATCTCCATGGAGCCCCCACTCCCCAACACTCCCACTCCCTAATATAACACAGGTTGAGTCTATACTAAACTGGCAGAGTGTATCTAATCAGTGGCACTCAAAACTCAGAGATGTTATTTTGGGGAGTCTCACTGGTCAAGTCCTCACAAGTCTATCAAAAAACTATGGCTGTGAAATGATGACACTTCTCATTGTCAGCATGCATCACATGTAGTGGTTGCTGTCACATGCGTAAGTCGTAACATCTGCAACTGTCAATTTCTGACATTCATTCCTCATTCCTTTCTCATGCCCTTTACCAAGCCAATGGTGGTCAATACTGGTATGGTACTTCTACAATTTTGTAGAGAACCAGCCACACTCATATACAGGTGGTGTTTCTGATGGGATCCCCACCCACCATACATTCATATAAAAATAGCAACAATGGTACACAGTTGTTTTCTGCACAAACACAATATAATCAACAATGTAATAAACTTGACAAGTCATTACTGCATCTTATCTTGCTCTTATTTTCCACCCAAGCCTATTTCCAACTTTTGTGTTACTATTTATGTACCTAAAACTAAATATTGTATTAATTGTGCTGATATCCATCTCTGACCTTCATTTCTAATAATGGAAATGTTTTACTCACATTTTTGGTACATTATGTATGTCATGGTCCAGTGTGACATGCAGTCATTCATTCTATTCTTCATAAATTGCACACAAGAAAATGTTATATGGTATAATAAATTATAGTTCTAATTATCTGCACTCAATTCTGCATAAAAAAAACAGCCCCTACATTCATTTTTCACAATTTTCTTATCTTCACAACATGTTAGTTTACATTATACTATTAAATGAGTAGGTAAATACAAAATATTGATTTAATGAAATTTCTGTATTTATTTTGCAGTGTTATACCTTGTTCAGTATTCTGTGATACAGTGGAACATCTATATAGTCAGAAACAACAGTTTGGTTCAGAGGAGTAAGTAAAAATGAATATTTAAAAATTATGTAATATTGTCAATATTATGAAAAGGATAGACTGCTAATCACTTTATAGAGAGGATATTGAGCTGTAGACAGACTCAAAGAAAAGACAGCTACACATTTGAGCTTTCAGCCAAAATGGTTTTTTTTTTCTAAAGTAGAGAATGCACACGTATTCACACAAATGCAACTTGCACACATATGACCACTATCTCTGGCCATTGAGGCAGACTCAGTGGCCTCAGCAGCCAGAGACAGTGGTCAGGTGCATGTGAGTTGTACTCGTGTGACTGCGTGTGTGTTTTCTACTTGAAAAGAAATCCTTTTGGCCAAAAACTCAAACGTAAAACAGTATTTTTGTTGTGTCTGTTGTAATCTACCCCCTCCTTCCCAGTTGCTACTATTGTTCACCAATTTGCAAAGATTTTTCTGAAGATTTGACAGGAGTAAGATTACAATAAACTTTTTAGTTTACTCATATTTTCTTGTAGAGTTGGCTCCAGTTGTTCTTGTCTAGGGGTCAGATTCTTGAAGCTGAAATTCTCACATGTTAGGTTCTCATGGATCAACTGATCTCAATAATTTTGAATAATGTCCTTGCAGAATTTCTGTTTTTATGTTAATTTATTTTGTCACATTTTAATATATCACACATTATTTTGAATTTTCACATTAACATAGCCAAAATTACATAGTTTGCCCAAAATACAGAACTATGTCTGATAACATTAGAGACATGCTTACTACTACTTCACTTCTGAAGGTTTTACATTTTTTCTTGAGAAATGAATTTCTGTTAAGTTCAATTATTATTTCATAAAGGAATCCAGAAATAAACATAATAAACAGTATTAAATTGTGTAACTAATAATAAAATTTTACATGTGCCAAACATTTTGAAATAATAATAAAAGAAAATTAAGTGTACATTCAGACCTAGTATATATTGATTATAACAACGAAAATAGAGTAACTCCTTTTCACAAATTTTAGCGTAACATATAATATATTGTGTATAAAATTATATGAAATTTTTCAGAAAAACAGCTGAGATAATATTGACATGTCCAAAATTCGAAAAATATTACTGGTATTGACTACTACTGTTGAGGAAAAGTAATGGTTGAGGAGGATGTGTCCCTTTCCACTGTCTGTAACTCAGCATCCCATTATATGGAGAGTAGTGATCTATCCTTTTCATAATATTGTCATTATTCCACTCTAGATTTTTCCATTATTTGATGTAAACTTGTCATCTTTTTGAAAAGAAATTAGTCTCAAACCATTACCATGAGGGTCTACCTCTGTGGAAGATCTGTTCTATGCACCCATCCAGCACATCCTATTACAGTTTGTGCATAGGCATGTGCTGTCATATCACAGGCTGAGTGACCAGTGAAAGTAGTCATATTCACAAGTCCTGGTGTATTTGTTGCACAGTCTTTTAAATGGGAATGACAACCAGTTGAGTGTCTACATGAATGAATGGACACTACCAAACTGGGTCAAAAGAAGACTTGAGCGCCCAGTGGCATAGCACAACATTCCTAACTTCCGTAGTTGCTTCACTGCCTATCTTTGAAACATTGCTTGGGACTGGCTTAAAAATTTCTGCACTTAATATCAGAGTGGATGCCAAATCAGTTTAAAATAACTCTTCAACTATTGTCAAACGAAATTGAGGGAAACTCAGTGGAGGCTCAGCACTTTACTTTCCTGTAGCACTCTTAAGTATATATTATAAACTGGTCAACATGCTTCTATATAATACATGTACAAACAATTGACATTGTCATTCCTCCTGATAAGTTTGTTTTAGAGCTACTTGCAGTTATTGTAGCTATAGCATCAAAAATTGAACCTTTATTCTGGAGAGACTTTGTTGAATTGACTGCCACATATGATGTGGTGTAACTAGATGACTAATACTGAAGTTATAGATAGCAAGTCCCTGTGTCTAGATGGACTTTTACCAAAGCTAACTAAAAACAAATACCTACTTGAAACGCAGCAAATTCATGAAAAATATGATGAAAAATAAATACATGAGAAAATATAAAAATGGTATAATTATTTATAGTCCCAGTTATCAACACTCATTTACACATAAAGAACAGTCCATACAAACAGCTCAGACAGTATTTGTATCTTCATTACATATTTTATGGAAAATTTAAGGTGGCCTAGCAATAATATAAAATAGGATACATTGACGCTCACCACATAGAGGAGACACTGAGCAGCAGACAGGAAAGTTTAAAGAAGATTGTTAGGTATAACAAGCTATTGGACAAAATCTTTCTTCAGATACACACACACACACACACACACACACACACACACACACACACACACACACACACACACTCTTTCACACCACATCACATGCTTGACCAATGTTGTCTCTGGGCACTAAGGCCCAATTGCGATGAGAATAAGGCATAAGGCAGTACAGAAGAGGCATGGTGCAGGAAGGGTGGAAGATTGGTAAGGTATGGGTGGGGAATATGCTGTAATGTTGCCTGTGAAAGTGTGCAGGAACAGGATGATGGTCTGATAGGTGGAGTATCAGGAGGCTATGCTGGGGAGGGGGTGGTGGTGGTGGTGGTGGTGGTGGTGGTGGTGGTGGTGGTGGGGTGGGATGGGGTGGGCGGGGGGTGATAGTAGGCATATGAGGCTGGAATGAGAGCTTGAAATGAGATGTAGACAGGTGAGGACAGGTACTAGCAAAGATTTAGGCCAGGAGGGTAATGGGAATGAAGGATATGTTGTAGGTAAAAATTTGCACCTGTGAATTTCAGAAAATTTAGTGTTGGTGAGAAGATTCCAGATGGCAAAAGCTATGAAATAGTTGTTTAAGTCAAGTACATCACGTTCAGCTGCATGCTAGGTAACTGGGTAGTCCAGCTGTCTCTTTGCCACAGTTTTCCAACGGCTACTCATCTGGGCAGACGGATTGTTAATGGTCATCCTCATGTAGAATATCACTGAGTGATTGCAGCTAAGTTGGTAGACCATATGGCCACTTTCACAGATGGCCCTGCCTTTGATGGTTTGAAATGATGTTCTGTTGTGCCATCAGAGCTCCGTCAATCACCACTCGTGATGATCTGAAGTTACATCTCATGGCTCCCCACAGCATGACACCAGGATCAACAGTGCTGTATCTCTGCAAGAGAATGGAAGCACTGGACCTCTAGGTCGCCACCATATTCACCAGTCATGGTCATCTGGGGTAGTGCAGAACGATGATTCATTCCTGAACACAATGTGATGCCACACATCACCAGTCCATGCATCCTGTTTGTATTGTGGGTTTAAGTGCAACCTACATATGAGACAGTAATTTCCTAGTCCAGCTGCTGCTAGTGTCTGTCCAGTGGTACTGGATGAAACATTATTTTGCAGGGAGTCCATTACTTGTTCCTGTAAAACAGGCACAGATGGGAAGGAGTTTAATGACCTTGGTGCACAATATGTCATGGAGTCCAATATTGGGTCAGTGTCACATCTGAATGACCGACTAACCTGAGTATAGCATGACTTGATCAACTGAACCAATGGAGACCCACAATGAGACCTATTTAGAACTTTTGTCATGTGCTGTAAACACTTCTTTACATGAGAACATGGCATCTCTGTGTCCTTCTTGGTGATCACTTATCATCTGTAGTCCTTACATATATTAACAGATCTAGTAATAAAACAAATCATGAACAATGTTAATGTGGCCATTCTACCTGTCACAGAGAATATCAGGCAGCCCTGGGAGGTACCTGACTAATACCATTTGACACAGCAAGGTTAATCTCCCATCAGTTTTATTTATTTAGGCCCCACAAATCCAATACAGTGAAACATTTGCATGGATGTAGAGTATGTCAGATAATTACAAACACATAAAAACCCTCTTGCAGGGCGAGATATTGGTGTAAGACAAAATACACATTAATAGGTATAGACAAAATTACACTTAAAAAATTAAAATAAAGGTAGATCTTAATAGCTGTGTAAAAGACATAGTTAACACAATTATAATACCCTTCAACCAAATAAAAGGTATTAACTGTTAGATGGTGTTTGAGCTGTTGTTTAAATTTGGAAAGCTCATGGACAAGTTATTTCAGTGATGGCAGGAGAGCATTGAACACGTTGTAGTTCATGTAATCGACTCCATTTTGTACAACACTAAGGTTTTTTAATTCCTGGTATTATATTTCAAACTTCTATCCATAACCAATTTTTTTCTAAATTATATTCTATTTTTAACACAGTTGCCTATCATTAATTACAAGATATGACTAACTGAAGTTATGGTATTGACATGTAGTAAAAAAACATTTTGAGCTAATCAGCAGAATCTCTTAATGTGCTATAACATTTAAGAAATGCCATGGTACTTTCTTAGGCTCTTCAAAAACTGGAAGATATTCACTTGAATATAGAGAGAAAAGCTATTATTTAAAGTTAACTGAGCTAGAGTGGAGCAAAACATTGTCACTAGGCTTCTGTTTATGCAGAGCTAAGAATATACACACGAGTTGCATCTCCTAGGGGCATGAGTGGTGAATGGAAGTCATTACTTGCTGTGGTAGATGACTTACTCTATTGTATATGGACTATAGAGAATGCCCCACTGCACAGATAGTGCCTGTGCATTTACAGAAGAGGATCGTAAAATTGTGAAAGATCAAATCACAGAAGCAATGGTGCTCATTGTAAAGTGCATTGTGTTAATAGTTAATGTGACACAATATATGACTGAAATTATGTAACTCTGATTATTAATTCTTTATGTTATTTGAGGAGGGAAATGAGCTCTTTTTCCAGATTATTTATCAAATCTTTAGGGAATAGGATGTGAGCATGACGGAGAAGATTTATTAGCTGGGACTGTATAGTAGGACCAACTTTACAGGACAAATTTGTTGGTGATACATAGTATCTAGAAGAAATTAGTCTATGACAACAAAAATAATCAATTTTTCACAAAATACTTTAATTGGGTAGATAAAAGAAATGTACTCACCAAGTGGCAGCAGAATGCACACATAAAAAAGGGTTGTAATTAGGCAAGCATTCGGAGACAGTGGCTTTTTCTTCAGACAGAAGGGTTGAATGGAAAGGAAGAGCAGTGAGGGAAAAAGACTGGAGAGATCTAGGAAAAGGGGTAGATTTTAAGAAGCTGACCCAGAACCGCAGGTCAAGGGAGAGTTGCCACACAGGATGAGAGGGAAAGACTGATTGTTTGAGGCTGGATCCGATGAGATTTGAAGACCTGAGAGCTCAAAAGTGGAAGAAAAGGTAATATGCAAGACAGAGAGTAGTGCTTAAACATCAAGCATGAGTTAATAACAGTGAAAAACTAACTACATTGTAAATAATAGAAGGTGGAGGCAGGCCGCAAAAAATAGACGGATAAAAAAATGAAAAATGTAGAAAACTAAAAGGGAGGAAAGAAAAGAGAAGTTACTGTGAAGAAATGCTATGAGGGAAGAAATTAATGTAAATTAAGGCCAGGTGGGTGGCGACAACCAAGGATGTGTTCCCACCTGCAGAATTCTGAGAAACTGGTATCTAGGCGAAGAATCCAAATGCTGCATGTGGTGAAACAGGCAATGAGGTCATGATTGTCATGTTGTAGAGCATGCTCTGCTACAGGATATTGCTTGCTGCAGGTATACGCCCACTGCCAATGCCCATTCATCCTAATCGATAACATAGTGGTAGTCATGCCAATGTAAAAGGCCAAACAATGTTTACATAACAGCCAGTATATGACGTGTTGTGTCATATGTGGCTCTCCCTCTGATAGTATATGGTTTTCCAGTTACAGAGCTGTTACAGGTGGTGGTAGGAGGGCGCACATGGCAAGTCTTGCAGCGGGGTGGCCACAGGGGCTGGAGCCATAGGGTAGGGAGTTGGGTGCAGAAGGAGCATAGGGTCTGACAAGAATATTGCAGAGATTGGGAGGGCAATGAGAAGCTATTCTAGGTGTGGTGGACAGGCCTCTCAAAGTAGCTAATTAATACATTTTATACCTGGATAATACCGAGTCACCAGTGGTAATGCTGAAGCTGCTTTGTGGAGGGATCAGCAGTACTAGGATTTGATATGACAGTCCAGGAAATCTGCTTTTGAACTATGCTGATGGGGTAATTATGTGCAGTGGAGACTGAGGTGAGAATGGTAGTGTATTGCTGTAAACAGTGTGCATCCAAACAAATATGTTCACTTTGAATGCCAAGGCTGAATGGGATGTAACATTTGACATAGGAAGGATGGCAACTGTCAAAATGTAAGTACTGTCGTTTGTTGGCAGTAATGTGAACGGAAGTGTGTAGCTAGCATTTGGTGAGGATGAGACCAACATCAAGGAAAGTGGCATGGGATTTGGAATAGGTCCATGTGGCATTTAATTTGGAGAAGGTATTCAGAGAGTCCAGGAATTTTAAAAGGTCAGTCTCACTGTGAGTTCATATGGTAAAAATGTCATCAATGTATATAAACCAAACCAGAGGCTGAAGACTTATGGATTCCAGGAAAGCCACCTCTAAGTGACCCATGAAAAGTTTGGGTAGGCAGGAGCCACCCTGGTTCCCGTGACCATACCTCTGATCTGTTTGTATGTCTGCCCCTTAAAGGTGAAATAGTTGTTGGTAAGTATAAAGTGGATTTGAGGTGAGGAGGAAAGATGTCATAGTTTTCGAATCAGGTGGGTGCTGATTAAGGAAATGTTCGGTAGCAGATACACCATGCATAAGGGGGATGTTGGTATAGAGGGAGGTGGCATCAGTGATGACAAGCAAGGTTTGTGTTGGGTGTGGGATGGGCATAGATTTCAAACGATCTAGGAAATGGTTGGTATATGTGATATAGTAGAGGAGTCTTGGTACTATGGTTTTCAGTTGCTAATCAAATAAGGCAAATATATGTTCCATGGGTGCTCTGAAGCCAGCAACTATAGGACGGCCAGGGTGACTGGGTTTGTGGATCTTCAGAAGAAGGTAAAATGTGGGGGGGGGGGGGGGGGGTGGTTTGGGTGGGGTGAGAAGTTCTGTGAATTGAGGTGTTAGTCTTTGTTAGGGGCCTGAGGTTTTTGGGAGGGACTGTAGGTCAGTTTGAATCACAGGGATGGGATCTTGATGGCAGACACTGTATGTAGAGCTGTCAGACAGCTGGCATAGATCTTCACTAACATACTCCTTCTGGTCAAGTACTACAGTGGTAGATCCTTGGTCTGCTGGGAGGATAATTATGGAGTCATGAGCTTTGAGGGAATGTAGAGCCTGGAGTTCTGCAGAGGACAGATTAGGGTCCTGTTGTAGAAACCTGAGGAAGGGTTGTGAGCAATTCTGGATGTGAAGAATTCCTGGAAGGCGTGAAGGGATGATTTTGATGTAGTGGTGGTGGACCAATTTGGGATCCTTGTCTAAAATGTTCAAGGTAGGGTTCAATGTCAGGTTTGCTGTAGGAAAGGCTTCGGGATTGGGTTGCAAAGAGATACTTACAATTGATATTACATGTGAAGGAAAGTAGATCATTCACCAAAGCTACATGATCAAATGCAGATTTAGGGCTGAAAGTGAGACACTTAGATAACACAGATAATTCACGAGGGGAAAGTGCTTTAGATGAGAGGTTAAGAAAACTGTACTGTTGTGATTGGTTCTTGTCATTATGGGTTATTGTTGGTCTGAGAGGTGGTGGTGAAGGCTATGGGATGTTATGGAGGTTGGCCAAGTTTGGTTTGTAGGAGAGCTGTGGTGGTTGATGATGTGGTTATTTAGGGAGCTGCAGAGGGACAGGAAGGGAAACACCACTGTTCAGGTAGAAAGAGATTTTCACTCTGCAGCGGAGTGTGCACGGATATGAAACTTTCTGGCAGATTAAAACAGTGTGCCAGACTGAGACATGAACATGGGCCCTTTGCCTTTCGTGGGCAAGTGCTCTATCACTTGCCCACGAAAGGCAAAGGTCCTGAGTTCAAGTCTCGGTCCAGCACACAGTTTTAATATTCCAGAATGTTTCACCACTGTTCAGGTAGTTTAAGAGAAGGTGGGATAGCTTTTTGAGGTGAAGTCTGGCATGTTTGCAGTTTGAATTTGGCTTGGTGGATGATACCATCCATGGAAACATGAGGAGCAGATAGCTGTAGGATTTTATAGAAGGAGAGAACTCTGGTGGAGTGGAAATTGGCTAATGACACATATAGGTTACAAATTACCTATGGCATCCTTCCTATTCATCTTAATGAACTTAATACTTACCAACAACTACTTCACCTTTGAGAGGAAGACCTACAAACAGATCATAGGTACAGCCATGGGAACCAGGATGGCTGTTCCCTATGCCAACCCTTCCATGTGTCTCTTGGAAGGGTCTTTCCTGAGATTCATAAGTCTTAAGCCCCTGGTTTGTTTCATATACATTGATGATGTCTTTACGATTTGGACTCACAGTAAGAATGACTTGTTAAAATTCCTGAAATCTCTGAATATCTTCTCCCAATTAAATGTCACATGGTCCTATGCTGGATCACATGCCACTTTCCGTGATGTTGATCTCATCCTCACCAAAGGCCAGCTACACAATTCCATCCCCATTAAACCTACCAACAAACAACAGTACTTACATTTTGACAATTGCCATCCTCTCCATTTCAAACATACTCTCCTGTACAGCCTTGGCATTTGAGGCAGACTCTACAGCAATACATCACCATCCTCACCTCAGCCTTCACTATGCTTAATTACCCCATCATCATATCAGATCCTGGTATTTCTGATCCCTCCAAAAAACAGGTTAACAGTCACCACTGGCAACTCTGTATTACCCTGGTCTGAAATGTATTAATCATCTACTTTGTTAGGGCCACGGCTTCCTAAATTCGTGCCCTGAAACGAGATTCATTCTGTCTGAAACCTGGTCCTTCATGCCTATATAGCTTTTCATTGCCCTCCCAATCTCTGCAATATTCTTATCAGACCCTATGCTCCTTCTGCACCCATCTTCCTACCCTATGGCTCCTTCCCCTGTGACCATCCCTGATGCAGACTTGCCCTACGCACCCTCCTATCATGACCTGTAGCATCTAGCAGCCCTGTAACTGGCTAACATATACTATCAAAGGGAGAGCCACATATGAAACAACACGTCATATACTGACCGTTATGTAAATACTGTTTGGCGTTTTACATTGGCATGACTAGCACTAAATTATCAATTAGTATGGATGGTCGAAGACAGAGGGTGTGTATATTGGCAACATGCAATATCCTGTTCCAGAGCATGACAATAATGACCTCAGTGCCTGTTTCACCACATGCAGCATCTGTCTTCTTCCCCCCCCCCCCCCCCCCCCCCCCCCCGCCCACCTTCCCCCACCACTCCAACCTGATGACAGTTTCTCATAACTCTGCAGGTGGGAACTACTGCTGCAACCTATCCTTCATTCTCACCACCAATCTGACCTTAATTTACATTAATTTCTATTGACTCAGCATTTCTTCACAGTAACTAGTCTTTTCTGCACTCCGTTTTAGATTTCTGCATCTTTCATTGTCTTATCCGTCTGTTTTTTGCCGACCCCTTCCCCCTTCTGTTACGTACAATGCAGTTAGCTTTTCACTCTTATTAATTCATGCGTGATGTTTAAGCAGTAATCTCTGTCTTGCAAATTACCAAGTCTTCCACCATTAAGCTCTCAGTTTTTCACATGTCATTGGATGCAGTCCCCAACAATCAGTCTTTCTTTCTTATTCTGTGCAGTAAGTCTCCTCTGACCTGTGGTTGTGGATGAGCTCACTCTTTTCCTAGACCTCTCCAGTCCTTTTCCTTCACCCCTCTTCCTTTCTGTTCAGCCCTTCTGCCTGAAGAGGGAGCCACTGGCTCTGAAAGCTTGACTAATAATAACCCTTTTTTACCTGTGCGTTCTGTCGCCATTTGGTAAAAAGAAAGAAAAAGAAAAAAAAAGGGAAGTATGTAACTGGTAGGTTCAATGTCACTCTGTAAAATGTTGGTACACAACTTATGTTGACCGTTATGGCCAGGATTGACTGAAGGCAAGAAAAAGAGACTAAAAGGAGGTAATAAGAAGAAATTTGGAGAAAAATAATAAGAAATATTTAAGAATTATGCTTTGCCGGTGGCTACAACAGTAAATGGTTACAGAAAAACAAGGCTCATAGTAGAGCACACGTTGTTCAATATTTTTGAAGAAACCGTTAAATAAGAAAGAATGAGATATCTTGTGGGGTTTTGTAAGAAAAGGAATAAACCTGACAGAAGCAAGCAGTATGTAATGCAGTTGACTACACTAACTGGGCTACAATATTGTGTGTGTGTGTGTGTGTGTGTGTGTGTGTGTGTGTGTGTGTGTGTGTGTGTGTGTGTGTGTGTGTGTATGAGAGAGAGAGAGAGAGAGAGAGAGAGAGAGAGAGAGAGAGAGAGAGAGAGAGAGAGAGAATATGAATGTAAGGCACACATGTAAGTTTTGCGTTACAAATTAGAAGCAAAAGCAAATAGAACATAGTGTGGTTGACCACAATAGCTGGGTCCATAGATACAATATTGCAAGTGTGTGTGAAAGTACAAATATGAGGCACACATGTAAGTTTCATGACTATGGGATACTGGCAGGCGATACTTGATGAAACTTCTAGGAAATTTACAGCTTTTTTGTATGAAGGTAAGTCTTACCAGTTTAAGGTTTTGCTGTTTGGTCTGAACACTTCAGCATCAGTATTGCTTATCTAAGTAACATTTCAGCAGGGAAGAATTAAAATTTTTATTTTATGGTAGAGATAAATGGAAAAATAGGTGATTGATCCAGAGTGGATTTGTGCAAGCAAAGATTGTCTGGCACCTAAGAATACTTAGCAATTAAGTCATTTCTTGGATTAGCAGGGTTTGATGATCCATGTTTGTTAAAACTTAATAAGCAAAGATCGAAATGGGTTTGGGGAGATAAGGAATCGGAAGTTTTTAACAACATTAAACTAGCACCTACTGTATTTTGAAAAATCCATTAAATTAGCACCTACTGTATTTTGAAAAATCCATGTATGCATAAACCATTTAAATTTAGTACTGACACTTTGGAATATGGATTGGCTTGTGAGCCGTTTGAAGGTGAATGGATAACATAATATACTAGCATTTGCCAGTAGAACTTTGACAAAACATGAATTTAATTATACGGCTACAGAAAAAGAGTTATTAGCTATAGTCTGGAGCATACAAAAGCCTTAGTCTGGAGCTTATAAAAATTTCAGACTTTGATATTGGGATCCAATATGGCAGTGTACACTGATCATCAAGCTCTAGCATTTCTCATGGAATGTTGGTTATTGCATAGGAGAGTGATATGATGGATGTAATTGATTTCATAACCATTCTGCAGCAGAGGTTCTTGGTCAACTTTCATCAGAGAGTGGTGGAGCAACACACATATTTGTGCTAGTGGAGTGCTGGTGCAACTATGTTAAGCTCTACCATATCAAAAAGTAAGTACTGAAACAGTGTATCGCTGTTTGAGAAAGTATTTCAGAGATGTTGGAAAACCACTCAGATTACATGTCAATAATAGTCTACAATTTAATAGTCATACATTTACAGAATTTTTAGCATGGAAACAAGTAAAATATATAGTGATTTCTAAATATCACCCACAAAGTAGACCCTGTGAATGAGTAGTGAGTGAAATTTCATGTCTTTGTAGGGCGTATAGTTCCACAAACCATACATCATGGGTATAATTAATTTCTGAATTTCAGATACTGATAAATGAATGATTGCACATGCCAATGGAATTATCAAATGTTGAGGTAATAAATAAAACTTTCATAGGAGAACTGCTGTTAAATGTGTTTAGTTTTCCCAAAGGGGAAGAATTAACTATAGATGAAGTACAAAGGTGAGCAGAGAATAACCTACTATATAATGCTCAACAACATCTGTGGTGACAGAACAATATTACCCATGTACTAGAATTAGAAACTGATGATTTAGTTTTAACATGTGATCATCATTTATGTTCTTAACATTAAAAAAGAGACAAATAAATTTTTCCTAAATATGTGGGACCCCATCAAGTAAATGGTATACCACAGCCTAAAGTCCTTGTTCTTAGTAGAGCTGGAAAGTGGTAAATAGAAGGAATTATATAATATAGGAATGGTGAAACAATTTCAGCCCAGAGTATAACTAGCTGACATCAATGTAAATAATTTTAAGTGTTATTTGTTTAGAGTAAGTATATATAAATCAATCAAGATAAAAGTTTTATTGATTATTCACAAAGAAAAACAAATGACATGGTACTGAACACTCGAAGATTAATGAGTATATACTTACATACTCATACAGGGTGTGATTCAAAAGTTTGAAGACTTAACTCAGAACTAGAAATTTACTGGACATTTAAGTACAGTAGATTTAAATTCTTCTAAATATGATCATTCAGCATCCACACAGTGATGCCAGTGCGTCATCCACCGTTCATAGCCCTTCTGGATGACCTCAGGCGTCATGTTGTCAAGGGCTTTCATCGAAGCCTGCTGGATGGCGTCGCTGGAGTCGAATCGCTTCACTTTTGTGGCCTGTCTTGATTTGGGGGTAAGTGTAAAAAAGTCGCTTGGAGCCATGTCAGGGCTGTAGAGTGGCTGTGGCAGTGTTGTCACATTGAACTTGACCAAAACTTCAGTGACGGCATGCGACGTGTGAGCAGGCGCGTTGTCGTGGGGGAGACTCCAATTGCCCTTGATTGCCAGTTGGATGCGGCAAACTCGATCCCTCAAACGGCTGAGCAGTCCAGCATGAAAGTCACCTGTGACAGTCTGTCCATGAGCAACAAACTCCTTTCCTTTACCATTATATATATATATATATATATATATATATATATATATATATATATATATATATATATATATATGACGATGTAAATAAAACAGAAAGAAACTTCCACATGGGAAAAATATATTAAAAATAAAGATTCCAAGACTTACCAAGCGGGAAAGCGCCGGCAGACAGGCACATGAACAAAACACACAAACACACACACAGAATTACAAGCTTTCGCAACTGGCAGTTGCTTCGTCAGGAAGGAAGGAAGGAGAGGGAAAAATGAAAGGGTGTGGGTTTTAAGGGAGAGGGTAAGGAGTCATTCCAATCCCGGGAGCGGAAAGACTTCCCTTAGGGGAAAAAAAGGACAGGTGTACACTCGCGCACACACACACACAAACATATCCATCCGCACATACACAGACACAAGCAGACATATTTAAAGGCAAAGAGTTAAGGGCAGAGATGTCAGTCGAGGCGGAAGTACAGAGGCAAAGAAGTTGTTGAAAGACAGGTGATGTATGAGCGGCGGCAACTTGAAATTAGCGGAGGTTGAGGCCTGGCGGATATCGAGAAGAGAGGATATACTGAAGGGCGAGTTCCCATCTCCGGAGTTCGGATAGGTTGGTGTTGGTGGGAAGTATCCAGATAACTCGGACGGTGTAACACTGTGCCAAGATGTGCTGGCCGTGCATCAAGGCATGTTTAGCCACAGGGTGATCCTCATTACCAACAAACACTATCTGCCTGTGTCCATTCATGCGAATGGACAGTTTGTTGCTGGTCATTCCCACATAGAAAGCATCACAGTGTAGGCAGGTCAGTTGGTAAATCACGTGGGTGCTTTCACATGTGGCTCTCCCTTTGATTGTGTACACCTTCCGGGTTACAGGACTGGAGTAGGTGGTGGTGGGAGGGTGCATAGGACAGGTTTTACACCGGGGGCGGTTGCAAGGGTAGGAGCCAGAGGGTAGGGGAGGTGGTTTGGGGATTTCATGGGATGAACCAAGAGGTTACGAAGGTTAGGTGGACGGCGGAAAGACACTCTTGGTGGAGTGGGGAGGATTTCATGAAGGATGGATCTCATTTCGGGGCAGGATTTTAGGAAGTCGTATCCCTGCTGGAGAGCCACATTCAAGGTCTGATCCAGTCCTGGGAAGTATTCTGTTACAAGTGGGGCACTTTTGGGGTTCTTCTGTGAGAGGTTCTGGGTTTGAGGGGATGAGGAAGTGGCTCTGGTTATCTGCTTCTGTACCAGGTTGGGAGGGTAGTTGCGGGATGCGAAAGCTGTTTTCAGGTTGTTGGTGTAATGGGTCGCTTAGAGGAAGCCTTCTTGGTTACCCAAGCCTGCCAACCCAAAGTTTGGTACAGATTTATTGATGACATCTTCATGATCTGGACTCACAGTGAAGAACAACTCCAGAATTTCCTCTCCAACCTCAACTCCTTTGGTTCCATCAGATTCACCTGGTCCTACTCCAAATCCCATGCCACTTTCCTAGATGTTGACCTCCATCTGTCCAATGGCCAGCTGCACACATCCGTCCACATCAAACCCACCAACAAGCAACAGTACCTCCATTATGACAGCTGCCACCCATTCCATATCAAACGGTCCCTTCCCTACAGCCTAGGCCTTCGTGGCAAACGAATCTGCTCCAGTCCTGAATCCCTCGACCATTACACCAACAACCTGAAAACAGCTTTCGCATCCCGCAACTACCCTCCCAACCTGGTACAGAAGCAGATAACCAGAGCCACTTCCTCATCCCCTCAAACCCAGAACCTCTCACAGAAGAACCCCAAAAGTGCCCCACTTGTAACAGAATACTTCCCAGGACTGGATCAGACCTTGAATGTGGCTCTCCAGCAGTGATACGACTTCCTAAAATCCTGCCCCGAAATGAGATCCATCCTTCATGAAATCCTCCCCACTCCACCAAGAGTGTCTTTCCGCCGTCCACCTAACCTTCGTAACCTCTTGGTTCATCCCCATGAAATCCCCAAACCACCTCCCCTACCCTCTGGCTCCTACCCTTGCAACCGCCCCCGGTGTAAAACCTGTCCTATGCACCCTCCCACCACCACCTACTCCAGTCCTGTAACCCGGAAGGTGTACACAATCAAAGGGAGAGCCACATGTGAAAGCACCCACGTGATTTACCAACTGACCTGCCTACACTGTGATGCTTTCTATGTGGGAATGACCAGCAACAAACTGTCCATTCGCATGAATGGACACAGGCAGACAGTGTTTGTTGGTAATGAGGATCACCCTGTGGCTAAACATGCCTTGATGCACGGCCAGCACATCTTGGCACAGTGTTACACCGTCCGAGTTATCTGGATACTTCCCACCAACACCAACCTATCCGTACTCCGGAGATGGGAACTCGCCCTTCAGTATATCCTCTCTTCTCGATATCCGCCAGGCCTCAACCTCCGCTAATTTCAAGTTGCCGCCGCTCATACATCACCTGTCTTTCAACAACTTCTTTGCCTCTGTACTTCCGCCTCGACTGACATCTCTGCCCTTAACTCTTTGCCTTTAAATATGTCTGCTTGTGTCTGTGTATGTGCGGATGGATATGTTTGTGTGTGTGTGTGCGCGAGTGTACACCTGTCCTTTTTTTCCCCTAAGGGAAGTCTTTCCGCTCCCGGGATTGGAATGACTCCTTACCCTCTCCCTTAAAACCCACACCCTTTCATTTTTCCCTCTCCTTCCTTCCTTCCTGACGAAGCAACTGCCAGTTGCGAAAGCTTGTAATTCTGTGTGTGTGTTTGTGTGTTTTGTTCATGTGCCTGTCTGCCGGCGCTTTCCCGCTTGGTAAGTCTTGGAATCTTTATTTTTAATATATTTTTCCCATGTGGAAGTTTCTTTCTGTTTTATTTACATCGTCATTAATTTGAACCCAACAATTACGTTTGTTATTGTCTCTGTTGCATTTCGAAATCTTCTCTATCGTCTTACTTTCTCTTTTCGTTTGTACAAGAAGTTCCACTTTGTATTCATCTTCCATTTTTCCGTAATCTACCATACATTTTATCCTGCCTAATTATACTCAATAATACGTAATTTACTTCCAAACCATAACCTAAAATTTTCAACGCTTTCAACATAACCGTTGCTATAAAATCCATTGTTCCAAGTGTGCAAACATTTCGTGTAAACTCGTGAATACTATTTCACAGCTTCAGTTCCTTTCACCCATTACACAACCATCTCAGTTTTTTTTTTTTTTTTTTTTTTTTTTCAACAACTTTCGTTTTATTTCCATTCCCGTTTTTCCCACAAAACCGATCATTTTCTAGCAGCTTCCCACAGGTTTACACGTTATTATTTCTTCATCAAACAATTGTTAGCCTCATTATCATAACCTGCCAGTACATAACCAGTCCTTTGAATACATTTACACACATATTCTTCGAGATTTTATTCAAAAATTTTTTTTTTTTTCGAATTTTATTTTTTCGCAAATCATTTCTTCGAAACTTTTTTCGAAAAATTTTTTTGACGAAATTTTCTTGAATTTCTCGAAATTTTCTTGAATTTCCCCACCCTTTAACGTGATCTGGAGACAACATAACTACCCAACCTTTGCACCCATTGTTGTTCACCAACCTAAGTTCAGCACATGATCAACATAGCTCATCTCAAACCAACACTTTTTCGACTTTTTTCACACCTTTATCTCTCCCTATATAAATCTCTCTTTACTTTCACTTTAACCTCATATTACCCTTTCCACCTACCAATACCATGTCAACCTCACAACATCCCTACAACGACCCCATTAAATTTTATTTACATTCCCTCCGCAAACATGCCTTCACCCTAGCCAGATTACGCTCCCGTATTTTATTTACTCAGGCTTGTCTGACATTTGGCATTACTCCCAAAGGCCTCACACTTAAAGTTCCCATCTCTGGCTGCAATCCTTCTTTCCATCAGTCCTTATACCAGTTCCAAACAGCACAATCCATAGCCCTCACCCGCCTAATCCTTCACCTATACATCGACTCGGCCAATGAACACACCCGTCAACTCCTATCCCAAATCAAAGTCCTCAATCTTTCCTCTCCCGCATCCACACCGGCTGTACATAACATCCTCCTACAGGCCAACCGCAAATTAGAACAACATGCCACCCTCCACCTCAAAAAACTATCCAATCTCCTGGTTTCCCACCTCCGGAAAGGCAACTCACTCACCCTCCACAACCTTTCCAACAAACCTCAACCTCCTCTCATTGCACACAGACCCAGTCTCTCCCATCTACTCAATCTCCCACTTCCAGCTCCACTCCCCCCAACACCTCAAAATTCTAGTCAACACAATCTGGAACTACAACACCCCAATTCAGTAGTTAACCTTTCCTCCAAACCCCTCTCCCAATCCGAAACCTCTGTCCTATCCAAAGGCCTCACCTTCAGCCCTACTCCCAGGTTCAACCAAACTGCCCTTGTCAAGGATTTACTGTCCTACACTCGTAGTCTCTGCTGGAAATATCACTTTGCCATGAAGAAAAACAATCCTGATCCCACTCCTAATGATCCAACTCCCCAAGACACTATCCAAATTGAACCCTGCCTGCAACAGTTCCGTCCTCCATCACAGCGGGACCCACCTCCTCTTCCTCAAAATCACCCTCTCCAAACCTTCCAGGAATTTCTCACTTCCAGCCTTGCCTCTCAATCTTTCTTGAAAAACCTTAATCCTACTCCCAACATCACCACAGCCGAATCCCAGGCTATCCGTGATCTGAAAGCTGACCGATCCATCATCATTCTTCCGGCTGACAAGGGTTCCACGACTGTGGTACTTGATCGTCGGGAGTATGTGGCTGAGGGACTGCGTCAGCTTTCAGACAACTCTACATACAAAGTTTGCCGAAGTAATCCCATTCCTGATGTCCAGGCGGAGCTTCAAGGAATCCTCAGAACCTTAGGCCCCCTACAAAACCTTTCACCTGACTCCATCAAACTCCTCACCCCACCGTCACCTCGCACTCCTACCTTCTACCTACTTCCTAAAATTCACAAACCCAAACATCCTGGCCGCCCCATTGTAGCTGGTTACCAAGCCCCCACAGAACGCATCTCTGCCTACGTAGATCAACACCTTCAACCCATTACATGCAGTCTCCCATCCTTCATCAAAGACACCAACCACTTTCTCGAACGCCTGGAATCCGTACCCAGTCTGTTACCCCCAGAAACCATCCTGGTAACCATTGATGCCACTTCCCTATACACAAATATCCCGCACGTCCAGGGCCTCGCTGCAATGGAGCACTTCCTTTCACGCCGATCACCTGCCACCCTACCTAAAACCTCTTTCCTCGTCACCTTAGCCAGCTTCATCCTGACCCACAACTTCTTCACTTTTGAAGGCCAGACATACCAACAATTAAAGGGAACAGCCATGGGTACCAGGATGGCCCCCTCGTATGCCAACCTATTTATGGGTCGCTTAGAGGAAGCCTTCTTGGTTACCCAAGCCTGCCAACCCAAAGTTTGGTACAGATTTATTGATGACATCTTCATGATCTGGACTCACAGTGAAGAACAACTCCAGAATTTCCTCTCCAACCTCAACTCCTTTGGTTCCATCAGATTCACCTGGTCCTACTCCAAATCCCATGCCACTTTCCTAGATGTTGACCTCCATCTGTCCAATGGCCAGCTGCACACATCCGTCCACATCAAACCCACCAACAAGCAACAGTACCTCCATTATGACAGCTGCCACCCATTCCATATCAAACGGTCCCTTCCCTACAGCCTAGGCCTTCGTGGCAAACGAATCTGCTCCAGTCCTGAATCCCTCGACCATTACACCAACAACCTGAAAACAGCTTTCGCATCCCGCAACTACCCTCCCAACCTGGTACAGAAGCAGATAACCAGAGCCACTTCCTCATCCCCTCAAACCCAGAACCTCTCACAGAAGAACCCCAAAAGTGCCCCACTTGTAACAGAATACTTCCCAGGACTGGATCAGACCTTGAATGTGGCTCTCCAGCAGTGATACGACTTCCTAAAATCCTGCCCCGAAATGAGATCCATCCTTCATGAAATCCTCCCCACTCCACCAAGAGTGTCTTTCCGCCGTCCACCTAACCTTCGTAACCTCTTGGTTCATCCCCATGAAATCCCCAAACCACCTCCCCTACCCTCTGGCTCCTACCCTTGCAACCGCCCCCGGTGTAAAACCTGTCCTATGCACCCTCCCACCACCACCTACTCCAGTCCTGTAACCCGGAAGGTGTACACAATCAAAGGGAGAGCCACATGTGAAAGCACCCACGTGATTTACCAACTGACCTGCCTACACTGTGATGCTTTCTATGTGGGAATGACCAGCAACAAACTGTCCATTCGCATGAATGGACACAGGCAGACAGTGTTTGTTGGTAATGAGGATCACCCTGTGGCTAAACATGCCTTGATGCACGGCCAGCACATCTTGGCACAGTGTTACACCGTCCGAGTTATCTGGATACTTCCCACCAACACCAACCTATCCGAACTCCGGAGATGGGAACTCGCCCTTCAGTATATCCTCTCTTCTCGATATCCGCCAGGCCTCAACCTCCGCTAATTTCAAGTTGCCGCCGCTCATACATCACCTGTCTTTCAACAACTTCTTTGCCTCTGTACTTCCGCCTCGACTGACATCTCTGCCCTTAACTCTTTGCCTTTAAATATGTCTGCTTGTGTCTGTGTATGTGCGGAAGGATATGTTTGTGTGTGTGTGTGCGCGAGTGTACACCTGTCCTTTTTTTCCCCTAAGGGAAGTCTTTCCGCTCCCGGGATTGGAATGACTCCTTACCCTCTCCCTTAAAACCCACACCCTTTCATTTTTCCCTCTCCTTCCTTCCTTCCTGACGAAGCAACTGCCAGTTGCGAAAGCTTGTAATTCTGTGTGTGTGTTTGTGTGTTTTGTTCATGTGCCTGTCTGCCGGCGCTTTCCCGCTTGGTAAGTCTTGGAATCTTTATTTATATATATATATATATATATATATATATATATATATATATATATATATATATATATATATATATAAAACAGAAAGAAACTTCCACATGGGAAAAATATATTAAAAACAAAGATTCCAAGACTTACCAAGCGGGAAAGCGCCGGCAGACAGGCACATGAACAAAACATATGTCTGCTTGTGTCTGTGTATGTGCGGATGGATATGTGTGTGTGTGTGCGAGTGTACACCTGTCCTTTTTTTCCCCTAAGGGAAGTCTTTCCGCTCCCGGGATTGGAATGACTCCTTACCCTCTCCCTTAAAACCCACATCCTTTCATTTTTCCCTCTCCTTCCCTCTTTCCTGACGAAGCAACTGCCAGTTGCGAAAGCTCGTAATTCTGTGTGTGTGTTTGTGTGTTTTGTTCATGTGCCTGTCTGCTGGCGCTTTCCCGCTTGGTAAGTCTTGGAATCTTTGTTTTTAATATATATATATATATATATATATATATATATATATATATATATATATATATATATATATATATATATATATATATATATAGCATGCACTTCACACACGACTTGCTCATGCTAGCTTTCTTGGGCTCGAGCAAGGAATCAGTGTGCCATTCTGAGCTTTGATGCTTGGACTCAGGATAGTACTTGCAGATCCGGGTCTCATCACCAGTAAGCACTTTCTCCAGAAGGTTCGGATCAATATACAATTGTTGGAGCATTTCCTGGCAAACAGTCCTGCACCATTTCTTCTGATCCACTGACAAAACTTTTGGCACCAGTTTGGTACACACTTTCCGCATTATCAAATTCTCTGTAACAATCCTCCTCACTGTACTCTGACTGAGTCCCAATTCATCGGTAATTAATCTAGTACTAAGATGATGGTCATTGTTTAAAAGTTCCTGCACTCTCTCTCCACATTTTGATCCATTTGGCTTGATGATGACCTCCCAGAGCGGTTGTCATCTTCAACATTCCTGTGGCCATCTTTGAAACATTTGTACCACATGAAAACCATTGCATGGAACATGGCTTCTTCCTTAAAGGGCTCTTCAATCATACCGAGAGTGTCCATGGCAGTTTTGTTTAGTCCCACGCATAACTTAATTGCATAATGCTGCTCCAAGTGCTGCTCCATTTTCGTCTCTCCCACTTTTCAACCAAGGTCAATGACACGCACTCACTCTGCAAGCGATGTTCTCTCTCCAGGCTTCTGGAGGCAACTGTTGCAGCATCAGTTCGTTCCCTGAGACCCCCCACTACTATCCCCACTCGGTGGAACCAATCCATGCTCGCTCCCCTACTCAGAAATGAATCAGTCTTTTCTGAATCACACCTTGTATATGGGTAACCTGGAGGATCAAAAGGACATCAGAAAATATATTAGCTCAGTCACTTTTTTGGAAGGAGGAATACAGTACTGTAATAATCTTTTCTTATAGGTCAATAGATGACTAGCTATCGCTAAAGAGGTGCAGTGATCATTCACATAAGGTACAAAGGGGATAAAGTAGATCATGAATTGATCAGGAAGTCAGAAATGTCAGGTGGATAATACATTAGAAGGAAGGTTGGGCAGTAGTGAGTCTTAAAGGCAAACAAAACTTGAGTACTCATTATTAGGATAATGGAGGCACATGATGCACCTTATTAAGTTATGGTGTGGAGCTGTGTTGGCTAGATCACCTCGTAGATGTGAACCTGTACCAGGGTGGGTGAATCTGTAAGAGGGATGGCCCCAACCGTCTTTTTGTTTGCAAGTGAAGGAAGTGGAGTGCTACATCACATCATATATTGAGTAAATAGGGGAAAGAGTTCTGATCCCTGGAAAAATGGAGAAAAGAATAAGTTGAAAGGAAATGAAAGGACAAATGCCTCCAGACTAAAAGAATGAAGAAGAAAAATAATAAATAATTTGTATGACTTACCTGTTCTGAGCTTCATTAGCAAGATGCTGTTATGTTCTGAGGTTTGATCCTTATAGAGTGGTACCATAAGATAATCTGTAAAGAAGTGGCAAGACACAAGGCATGATTAGAAAGCACAGAATTGTGTAATGAAGAATGTAGTAAAACAGTGGATTTTTTGAGTAATAATAAAAAAATTAAATAGTGGAAGTAATTTATTTAACAATGAAAGATAGCAAAAATATAGAGCCCGCATGTCTATATTGGAAGGATATGTATGAACAAATAAAAACAACAAAGTATATATTATATAATAGGAAATTTCTTTACAGTAAATGTAGAAATCATGTATGGTGTTGTAGTATGCATGATATCTTCCATTCAGGCTGGGGAGTATGTAGTGTAACATGACATTTTGTTAGGAAATGTCATCGTACTCTTCAAGTAACAGAAGATATTCGTGTGAATATACAGAGAAAAACTATTATTTTAAGTTAACTGAACTAGAATGGAACAAAACACTGTTGCTAGGGTTGTGTTTAAGCAGAGCCAAGAAAATGCACGAGTTGCAACTTCGATGAGCACAAGTAGTGAATGGAAGTCATCGCTTGCTGTGCGGATGATGTTACTTCATGCAGCTGCTGATGCAAAGTGTTATGGTGGACTGCCAGGGAGTAACTAAAGAGCCTCCAATAGCAATGAACATTATGTAAAATGTAATGTAATGAACTTGCTCTCTTGTATATGAATCACAGGAAGAGCCTGTGCTCATTGTAAAGTACATTGTATTAATGGTTAACTTAACAATATATGATGAAACTGTGGTTATGATTACAGGCAGCCAGACTATCCATAGGATCTCCTGGCAATGACATATCAACTAAATAGCAGAAACAGTTCTTTTCAGAGCCCATTAACAAGAAACACTGGACCAACTATCAGACTCCTTCAACTGAAAATCAAAAGCATTAGGAGAGCAAAGTGTGACTACCTGTCAAAATTTTTGCTTGACAACAATATCAATGTTGTCGCCATTCAGGAAACTCATGTTTCCAGCGAAGAAATATTTTGAAGCCAATGTCAAATTCCTGGATATTCTGCACTTGGTGTAAATTACCATGAGGTGTATGGAATTGCTCCGTATGTCTGTAACAACATAAATGAAGCTTCACGGATTTCTGTAAGTGTGAAGGCAGATATACATACAGTTGTCATACAATTGCATTGTATTACTATTACAAATGTTTACAAACCACCCAAAACAACATGACCCAATTTTGTCCTATACACAGCAGAACATCCTGCAATTTACATAGGAGATTTCAATGGTCACCATGAACTTGGGAAGTACTCTCAAAATGATGAAAATGGGAGCATGCTTGCAGAATGGGTCAAAGAGAATAATCATCATCTAGTGTTTGATGCCAAAGATCAAGGCACTTTCAGGTCAGCTGTGTGGGACAAGGATCCAAATCCTGACTTATACTTTGTTAGCTGCAATGAAAGTGGTTCTTCCATCAGTGCCACAAGGAAAGTGATAGATGCCTTTCCTCACAGCCAATACAGACCTGTAATAATACAAACTGGCTGCACTGTTTCTGTCATATGATCAACTCCTCATGCTTGATGGAATTTCCAGAAAGCTGACTGGATGAAGTTTCCAATGGAACTGGATAAGACCATTTGCTGGATACCTCCATCACATAACGACTATCAATGCTTCATTGAGGCAGAAACAGCAACAGCTAAAAAGTTTATGCCAAGAGGATACTGAAAAGAATATGTTCCAGGATGGAATGATGAAAGTGAAACACTGTACCAACACTTCCAGCAAAGTGGTGACCCAGAGATAGCTATAGAACTATTGTCCAGCTTGGACATGTTTCGGAGGCAGAAATGGGCAGAAACAGTCAAAAATATGGACTTTACCCACTTGAGCAGGAAAGCAAGGATTCTTCTGAGAAAACTGGGAGGAAGTGGACCAGCATGAAGAAAAAATTCCGAAGTAATACCAGACCAAATTGCTTCCCACATCATTACTACCTCAAGAGTGCCTCCTGACAAGAAACATACAAGACATATCAGACAACAGCTTCGTGACCTGAAAAAGAAGGCATCTCCCTCATCTGAATATACCCATCCCTTCACAGTTTCAGACATTGACTCTGGACTGAAGGACCTCAGACCTCTTAAGATGCCTGGATTCAATGGTATCCATCCAGAATTCCTGATCCTTGTGGAAGGAAAAGCTAAGAAATGGCAGGCAGAATTCTTCACTGACTTCCTGCTGACTTGTCAATTTCCACCGGAGTTTAAAAAGACAATGATAGTATCTGTTCTGAAACCTGACAAACCCAGTAACATGATAGAAAGCTATCGCCCATTGCCCTACTTAGCTGCTGCTACAAGCTTTTTGAAAGGCTAGTATATAACAGAATAAGTAGCACTGTCCTAGAGAACATTCCAGTTGATCAGGCAGGCTTCAGACCAGGGCGTAGCTGCTGCAACCAAGTATTGTCTCTCACATCATTCATAGTCAGGATACCAAATGAAGCAGAAAACATCTGTGGTGTTTGTTGATCTAATGCCGCCTTCGACACGGTGTGGAGGGAAGGCCTTATTTACAAATTTATCTGCATCATATCCTTCAGAACAATGGCTTGACTGATTAACAACATGCTAAGTGATCAGAATTTTCAGGTAATCACTGCAAGCAACATAAGTAAGGAGAGGAAGCTCAACAATGGATTGCCTCAAGGATCAGTTCTTTCATCACTACAGTTCAATCTATATCTATCTGAACTACCTGACACTTTGTCCAGAAAATACTGCTATGCCAATGACCTGGCTCTAGCCATAAAACACCAGGAAATAAAGACAACAGAAGAGATTCTAACCAATGACCTGTCTGCATTAGATAATTACTTCTAATCTGGAGACTCCAACCCAGTGTGAGTAAAACAGAAGTGTGTTGCTTCCATCTAAATAATCGGTTGGCAGACGTAAAACTGGAAGTTTCAGAGGCAGAATTCTTTGTCATAATTGGAGCCCAAAATATCTTGGTGTCATCCTGGATCATACACTATGCTTCAAACAACACCTTCTTAACTTAGCTCAAAAGTTGAGGACTCAAAACAACATCCTCCATAAGCTAAGCGGAACACCCTGGGGATCTTCAGCAACCACCCTGCAATCTTCAGCTCTGGGCTTGGTGTACTCAAGTGCTGAGTATTGTGCACCTTTTTGGACGAACAGTCATCATACAAGACTTGTTGATACCCAGCTGAATATGACAATGTGCATAATATCTGGCGCAATCAGATTTACTCCAGTTTATTTGCTTCCACTGTTAACCAGTATAATGCCTCCTGGTCTGTGCAGATGTACTGCCCTTATGAGAGAATTCCACAAGATCTCCAGGAATTCTAACCTATCCGTGCATACCGTCCTGTCACTTTTAAATCATAAGAGACTGAAATCACACCATCCAACACTGTACGATGCTGCTGATATGGTTACTAAGGATTTCAAACCACTTGAAGAATGGAAAGGTTGGTGAGAAGCAGTGACAGATGTGCACCTGCATAACATCTTCTCAGGTGCTAAACTTCCAAGTGGATTCAACCTACCATGCAAGACCTGGACTACTCTCAGCATAATCTGTACTGGCCATGGCTGATGCAGGGATGCTCTCTTTAAGTGGAAGAAGCTGACTGATCCAGCCTGTGACTGCAGGGCTCCATACCAGACTGTTCACCACATTGTCAGTGAATGCAGGATTCGAACCTATCATGGCACCAAAGATGACTTCCTGCTAGCAACTCTAGATGCAGTGTGCTGTATTGCAGGACTGGAAATTCAGTTGTAAAGACAAACTTAAGTTTCTTGTGTGTCAATATGAACATATGTCTATGTAATTTAATATCATGATGTGTCTGTATTAGCCATATGCTAAATAAAACAAATAAATCTGGTTATGAACACTTCACATAATTTGAGGAGAAAAATGAGAGCATTTTCTCCAGATAATTCACAAAATTTTCAGGGAAGAGGATCCAAGCATGGTGAACAAGCTGGGACTGAATTTTTAAAATTAAAAAAAAAAAATCATGTGCTATTCCAGAGGAAGTATGTAACTGGTAGGTTTGATGTCTCCCTAAGAACCCTAGGCACATGAAAATATAAGGTACTGATACCATTCATTCGAGAACCGTCATTTCACACTTTCTGATAACATTTTTTGATTTACTGGAAACTAATTAATTTGAAAGATAATTAAAGTACATGATTATTGTCTTTTGTGCCATACTACCTGCTAGATTCTGTACCTCTGGTACCCCAAGTTTTATGAATCCAATGACATCCTACACTAATTAATTAAGCCAAGAGTGAAGATTTTGTATAATTTATCATAATGTAAAATTATTTTCAAGATGCCAACTGTGCTCGTAAGTAGGGTATTCTGAATGCAGATGCATAAAATGGTTCTGTGTGTATTTATAATTATTATTTTATAATTAATTTTATAATTATTAATTGTCAGTACATTTTGTAGAAGTCCCCACTAAATTAGTTACATTCAGAATAGAAAAAGCTATTGTACCCATTTTTCAAAATATTATGTAGCTTCTGAAATCAAGAAAAATCTTCACATCAGATCAACCCCACCCCAAAATCAGCAGTGAAGGCTCAAGTGTAGCAATGGTAACCTTTATGTGTAACTAGTCCATAAAGAGTGTGAACCTCAATGTCATATGAGTGATGTTTATGTACCTTAAAGTCTGCAGTTGGGAAGTGAATATGTGCAACTATTCCATAAAGGTATGTGGGGCCTAGTCATGCTGTTAACATCTCTGAGAGTCTGGGCTCAAATGTAACAACCATCCAATAACTACATAACAAATATATGTAACATCTCTGAGTCACAGTTTTGTAAAAAAGTCAGCACTCAGATATTTACCTTTTAACATCTGAATTACTACAGTGATTAACTTGACCAGTGGGTGCTTTCATTGAGATGACTTTACTGAAAACACTGTCATTTGCACTGCTCTAGTTATGATTCTGCCAGGGAGTCATGCTGCTGCTGTGTTCTGTGATGATGACGTTGTGTTCATTGAATATTGTGTCACTTCACTCAGATAGTGTTGTCAAGGTCCATCCTGGAATTTCACTTATCAGAATAGTTCCACTATATTTCTTTATGTGTGCAGTTGTGTCCATAACTTAGTGCAGTTATACTGTAGAAGTAAACTGTTTGTCAGATTTTTCAATTTGGAATGTGTCTGTAAAGAGAATACATCTTTAAATATAGACATTTCTACAAATAGAATACTAAAACAATGTGACTTCTGAAATTTTCCCAGTGTATTTCTTCTTCTAATAATTTCTGGGTATACAGCCAGATCCCGTCGACATTCTGCCACGATATTTCAGCCCGGAGATGTCCAGCCATCATCAGGTGAGTACACAACTACTGAAGAGCCCAGGAGTAGTTGTGGTATTTATGCTGAATCTCACGCATGCAAAATGTACTGGCATCCTACAGCACATGCATCAGGTGTTGACATGCGCGGCATAGCCGAGTTGTACATGCTGCCCTTGGTGGTGAAGGTAAAATATCATCTAGTCATGGAGTATCAAATGACGCTGTTGATTCCGCTGTGATTGTATAATTTTAATAACAGGATTCCAATTTTTATCCAGCTGAAAGCCATTGTCATGATTTATAAAATTATCGGCAAGACGTATTTTCACTGATTATTTGATTACGGAATCCCAAAATCCGGAAACCGGAGCTAAACTTTTTGTTCCATTGTATTCCACTGAATTTCCCAAAGAAATACAGTGCTCTGCTGCTGCCAATTTTGACGGTTGCCGCAGACGGGTGTATCTGTCATGTTCTGTACATCATTCATGGACAGTTCTTGTTGTCTGGCCAATATATGCAGAGCCACATTCACAGGGAATTTTGTAGACGCCTGTTTTCTTCAGTTGTAAATCATCTTTAACAGATCCAACCAGGGCACAGTTCTTTGCTGGTGGATGAAAGATAACTTTGATTTTATTTTTCTTCAGTAATCGGCCTATTTTCAATGACACATTCCCGGCAAATGGAAGGAACGCAGTTGATTTAAAGTCATCATCAGCATGCTCAGTGCGTTGCTTCTTGTTATGACAGTTGCACTTGGCACACCTTATTTGGCATGAAGTGTAGCCATTCTCTTTAAAAAACTTCTCCAAGTGTTCTAATTCTGCCTGGAGGTTTTCATCATCTGTTATTACATGCGCTCGATGTATTAAGGTACTGAGAACACCGGCTGTTTGTGCTGGGTGATGCCAGCTTGACGTCTGGAGATACAGATCTGTGTGAGTCAGTTACCTGTATACAGAATGTCCTAATTACCCAACATTTTTACAGCGTACTAGCACATCTAGAAATGGTAAAGTGCCATCTTTTTCAATTTCCATTGTGAATTTGATGTTCTCATGTAATTTCTTCATGAGATTCACCACAGATCGTCCAGAGATAGCTTCTTGCGGCTTTCGAGTTATGAAGGTTTTTGACAATGTGATGATGTCAGTGCTTGCGAAAGTTTAAAACTTGGCTCCTACACGTCACTGCCTTTAAGAGATTTCATCAGTTCCATTGAAGAAGCCATAAGATGTCTCCCTGTGGATTCTGCAGATGAAATTCGATGTGAATGTTGCCGAACATTTTTGAAATGTGTGCCACAATGGAGTAACATTTCGCCAGCTGAAAGAGCTGCCCTCCGCAGCCTCAGAGAAGATACTAGCACAGTAGCACTGCCTGCAGATAAGGGTAACGCCACAGTTCTTCTGACAAGAGAAGCCTACAATGAGAAGATATATAGTCAGCTAAATGATTCTATGCACCACAGAATTGAAAAGGAACCAACAGGCCGAATATCAAGGAAAACTGCTACCCTTTTGAACGATTGTTCTCTACCTGAACAAGTTATCAAGACATAGAGACCACACAATGCAGTACCACCAAGACTCTATGTTCTTACCAAGATACACAAGGATGGTGCCCCACTATGATTAATAGTGAGTAATATTTGTGCTGCGACCTATTCTACAGCAAAATATCTGGCCTCACTACTAAAGCCGTATGTGGGTACTTGTTGCCACTATATACTTAATTCTGAGGATTTTGTCAGTCGCTTGAAGGAAGCTAAGCTTAGCAGCTCGGATTTATTAGTCAGATTCGATGTGCTCTCACTTTTTACCAAAGTGCCTTTAATGAAATCGTTACATCTTATGGTAACTTATTCAGTGCAGAAATAATGACCTTGTTTGAACATATACTCTCCTCAACGTACTTTTTATTAATGATGAATTCTTTGAACAAACAGACGGCGTCGCCATGGGGTGCCCTTTGTCCCCTGTGGTAGCTAATCTCTTTATGGAAGACTTTGAGGAGAAAGCATTTGAGTCTGCTGTTTTAAAGCCTACGGTATTCTGGTGGTACGTAGATGATACTTTTGTTGTATGACCTCATGGCAGACAGTAACAGGAGAAATTCCTTCATCATTTAAACCCATTACATGAGAACATCAACTTCACGATGTAGATTGAAAAAGATGGCACTTTACCATTTCTAGACTTGCTAGTACACCGTAAAAATGATGGGTCATTAGGACATTCTGTGTACAGGAAACTAACTCACACAGATCTGTATCGCCAGGCATCAAGCTGGCATCACCCACCGCAAAAATCCGGTGTTTTAGTACCTTAATACATTGAGTGCATGTAATATCAGATGATGAAAACCTTCACTCAGAATTGGAACACTTGGAGAAGGTTTTTAAAGAGAATGACTACACTTCATGCAAAATAAGGAAGGCCATGCGCAACTGTCATAACAAGAAGCAACACACTGAGGATGCTATTGACAACTTTAAATCAACTGTGTTCCTTCCATACGCCGAGAATGTTTCATTGAAAATAGGCCAATTACTGAAGAAAAATAAAATCAAAGTTATCTTCCACCCACCAGCAAAGAACCGGGCCCTGGTTGGATCTGTTAAAGACGATTTACAACTGAAGAAAGCAGTCGTCTACAAAATTACCTGTGAATGTGGCTCTGCATATATTGGCCAGCTGACAAGAACTGTCCATGAATGATGTACAGAACATGAAAGATACACCTGCCTGTGGCAACCGTCAAAATCGGCAATAGCAGAGCACTGTATTGCTTTGGGACATTCAATGGAATACAATGGAACAAAAATTTTGGCTCCAGTTTCCAGATTTTGGGATTCCGTAATCAAAGAGTCAGTGGAAATATGTCTTGCCGATAATCTTATAAATCGTGACAATGGCTTTCAGCTGGATAAAAATTGGAATCCTGTTATTAAAATTATACAGTCAAAGCGGAATCGACAGTGTCATTCGATACTCAATGACTAGATGATCTTTTACTTTCACTACTGAGGGCAGCATGTACAATTTGGCTATGCTGTACATGTCAACACCTGATGCATGCGCTGTAGGATGCGAGTACATTTTGCATGCACGAGATTCAGCACAAATACCGCAACTGCACCTGGGCTCTTCAGTAGTTGTGTACTCACCTGATGATGGCCGGACATCTCTGGGCCGAAATATAATGGCAGAATGTCGACGGGGTCTGGCTGCATACCCGGAAATTATTAGAAGAGGAATACTAAAACTATATCAAACAAGTGCTGTCTTCATCATAGAGATTCCAATATATTTTTCGAGTTTTTATGGTGATAATATGCTAGTAAAAAACACTATAGACCTCTTTACAGCATTATAATTTAAATTATAATTTATTTTATTCCTTGGAAAGCACAGATAAGACTGTGAGCTGTAAAGTTTGTCCATTTTCAGCATCAAGTTGACTATTCCAGCATGGGGAAGCTCCCTTACATCACTACAACCAGGATCATCTGTTATTGGTGCTATAGAAGGGGCTACAGCTCAAGCAGAGTTCTCATTTGACTTCCTGATATTGTTGCTAATTGCTGGGTAAGTATGAACAGTATAGTAGTAATAATGGGATTTCCTGTGCTTGTTACAGCCCATACTGCCCCTCTTCTCTTCTACTGTGTCTCCGAACTTCTCAGAGACAGTTAGAGCATTAGTTATCAGCTGTAGAAAAATGTTATAAAAATTTCATAGACAGAAAAATGAAGCACCTGTGTTTGATGTTCTAAAAATCATGAGGACTCATGTATTATTTTGCACCGGAAGCTGACAGATTTCTGAAATTGATAGCAGCGAGAGCTCTGTGCCAACATATGGGTAATGGAATAGTTATCACCACAATGCACTCACTAATTTGTCATGATTTATTAATCATACAATGAAGAATATTGTTAAGAGATGTGTAATGTGTCTGTTAGAACTAATTCTATACACTATATCAAATAATTATTTACCATTAAGTGCTATGAACTATTTGTGTGTAATAAGGAGTTGTTGTTGGTACAGGTGTTTATTAAAGATGAATACTGCAACCATTATAGTTAGCAGAATCTCCAGTTCCTAAATTTGCAGGGTTCCCAATTTCTTGCTCTATATTTGTTGGAGCATGATGAAGACCTTTGTATAAGAATACAATAACCCAGTAACTGATTTGTAATCACATAAAAGGAATCAGAAACCACAAAGGAATAATACTTTCCTTTATTCTGCTTTTGCAATCCACACTTCTTCTGAAAGTGATTTGTATTATTTGGCAACAAAAACTGTCAAGTAATTATGGTTGAGTGTGAGTATAAAAATTCAGAGTTCTTTAATTAGGCGAGTTCTTGATGTATGGTTGTTCACTGTACACAATATCTTTATTGCTCCCTTCTCCTAAAAAAACTCTATATACTTTATTACATTCTACTATTTTTCCTTCTCTTCCTTTCCTCTCCAGTCACAGGTAAATGTTCATTTCCCTTACCTACCTGAATTACCTTTCATTTCATAACCCACTGTTTTAATATCTCGATCCGTGGAGCTAGAGGGTTAATATATTTGTACTACTGTGGTGGAATTTAACTTAATTACTAACTTAGATATTATAATGTATTCACTATGCTGTTCATAGTAGCGATCGATGTTTTTATTTTCTTATTCATTATTAGACCTATCCCTGCATATCACTGTTTGATTTTGTATTTAGAACCCTATACTCACCTGACCAGAAGTCCTATTTTCTTGCATTTGAACTTCATTCATTTCCACTATATGTAACTTTGTGGAATTTCTGTTGGGTTGTTGCCCAAGGAAACACACTCATTTCTGTAAGGCGTGGTATATTTCATAACAGACGTCCACATTACAATGTCGTATAGCCAACTGAACAAGCTAGATGGCATGTGCCGTTCACTGAAAAGAATCAAAGAACTTGCAATGGCAGAGATATGTTGTACATACCTGTTGATGCCACACAGCCACCACCTCCCCCACCCCCCACCCCCCTGCAGTGTGGAGCATGGTTTGAGCACAGATGAAGGGAAGGGGGGGGGGGTGTCTGGTGGTGAAGGCAGTGAGGGAGATGTAAGTAAACATAATCACAGATATTAGGAAGATGTCAGCCCTTGCTGAATGGTGCTATAAAAGATAACTCGTGCATCTTGAAAGTGATGGTTTGGTGTAGCATATGGTGTTCTCATATTATTGGGACCTTCTTCACTCAGGGTAAACCCACAGCAGGCCATTATCTACAGTTGTTAAATGAATAAATACTGACATTATTGCTATCTCAAGGCAAGTCATTACCAACTTTCTTTCAGCACAGTGGTGCCCCACCTCATTACTGCTGTGCAGGCATACCTGGTATCCAGTTTTCCTGGAGATGGATAGGTTGTTGTGGTTGGACTGATGCCTACATATTTTTATGATGCCTGTGGAAAATCGTGAAGACAACTGTGTAAAAATTGAAGATCAGAAACTGTGCCCACCTCAGGGAGCTGATAATTGTTGTTTGTGCTCAAATGATGGTACATTTGTTGGTGTAAGACAATGGGGAGTGCATGAAGTGGATAACAACCATGTAACATGGACAACATGTCAGGAACATCCTGTGGTTGTTGTCTGCTATAACCTACATTTGCCTTGTACTGTATATATGCAACATAACTCAGGAATGAAGAAAGAAATGTACAAATAAAAGACACCATTGTTTTCCTTGTGTAATTCTTCACATGTTTAGTATCTCATATGACCACTTTTCCATTTGAAAATTATGATTTGTATCCTAGATGGTGGCTTCTAAACTAGCCACCATGCTGGTAAAATAGCCTCACATGTTTTCCTCCTCACATCTCATAGTGCTTGACTTAAAATTGTGGTTTATTCCATTGTTTTAGCTTAGAAGGGTGATTCCACATGTATACACCACATTGTATTTTGTTTGACTGATCACTATTAGTCAAATGCTTGTTATTAGTCTGTCAGATTATATTGCAATAAAATAATGATCATATGTAAAATATGCAAGAACTTTTTCTGTTACCCCAAAACTTACAATTAGATGAGAAGTTTTATCAATTTCATGTTGTCAGAAACACTTTTTTTCAGGTTTGTTGCAGCTCTTGGTCTCATGGAAAACAGTATTATAATACTCATTGCAAGTATGCTTATATCACCTCTCATGGTAAGAAATGTACAATTTTTCCAGTTTGTGTGTGAGAGAGCAAATTACTTTCTTCTAAATGAGCAGTACCTGTAGTTATCTTTGAAACTGTCTAGTACAGAAGTTTTTAGAGGGGACAATTCCAGATATCTGTGACAAGGACTCATATGATCATGTACCGTATGGATTCAGTTTTCTTCATTTCAGTGAGCAACTACAGGTGCTCTACAAGCCACCACCTTTTGTGATTTACATGAACAAGAATTTTATATGTATGTTTCAATTCTGTGCTATCAAGAATAAAAGATGGACATAAAAGCATCACTGTTGTCTCAGACATGCATCTGGTAGTTCCATTAAACCAGCAAATACTCTCTTAAACTACATTATATCACAGAATCAGGAATTCTGAATGTCCACATGACTTCAAAGACAGAATATTTTATTTGCTAAACACTTGTTGTATTTCTCTAACAAACATCATAAGCCATTGGTTGCTCAGGGATCTGCAGTATAGTCCTTTCAATCATAAATTAACAGGTTACTGAAATACATTAATGCACTTGCAGACAATTGAAGAAATTACATGTTTTGTTGTATTAGCTCTTAAGGAGAGTTAGAATGGGAAAAATTCACATTCTCAGATTTTTATCTCATTATAAAATTTTCAATTTTCTGAATAAAATGATATATCGCATGAACTCACATGGGAAGTATTATATTTTATTTTTTAAACATAATCTAGGCTGGTTGAAAATATTAAAATTTTAACGTGCATTACTTTGAGGTCTAATAAAATCAGTAATTATTTATATAGAAGGCTGTGGATTGCTGAGCTATAAAGATCATGTCCTGAAGAGGATGGGCACCAGGTTGAGGAAGTTGAAACAAAGTTTGAGAGACAGGAAAGTTTCTGATGGTAAAACCATAAGAAGCAGGCTGACAGACAAAATGATTGATGAACTACAGCAGTATAATGGCATGGCCATTAGAAATAATACTGAGGATTTGTTGAAAATGAAGCAGACAGTATGTCCTACCTTCTTCCACAGACTGTCAACTGATGAAGAACCAGTACACCACCTTTGCCCTCCTGGACCTGATTCATCGTGCAATTACTGCAATGCCCAGTACTCAGACTCTTCATAGAGCCATAAAGATTCCATCCCAGCAGCAGTCATGGATACCATAAAACCTGTTTACAGCAACGTGGCAAATCCTTAATTACTGAAGAAGTGTCTGCATGGTCAGACTCACAATGCCAATGAGTCGTTCAATAATTTTACATGGAGTTGCTACCAAAAAATGTTTTTGTTGGAATGAAGACACTAAAGTGGGGGATCAGGGATGCTGTTATTGCTTTTAATTATGGCAAAATTTGTAGGGTGAAAGTGCCACAGTATATGGGAATTAATCTTGGAGCAAACTGCATCAGAGAACTTGAACGGATGGACAAAGTTCGCATTGATAAAGCAGAGTATGCAGCACAGTAGGCCACTAAGGAATTCAGAAGGAAGAAACAACTTAAAAAAAGATCAAGAGGATGATATATGGTATGGTGCAGCACACTTCTGGGTGACTAAAAATAAAAAATTAAGCGTATATTAAGTGAGTCACTGATTTTTGAAACTTAGAAGCCGTTCCTGAAAATTTTCATTTTTTGTTGCATTTTTCCCTAAATCTCAGAAACCACTTCGAGTAGAGTGTTCTAATTTTCAGGGAGTAATAACATACATATCCTGAGTCTACTGAACTAAAAGAAGAACGTAATGTTATTTATAATTAAAATTATTTAGGATAACATACAAAAAAAGTGCACAAATTTTAACCGTGTAATTAAAAATTGTGTTTCTGAAAGTAGTGGCTGAAATGCAGTTATTGTAGTTCAGCAGACTCAGAACATACAGTTTAATTTTAATGTCTACAGTGGTTCCTGAAATACAGTGAAGCCAAGTCATTAAATTTAACATTGTCGGGATAGGGCATTCCAACTCCCCTTAACCTGGCGTGAGTGAGATTGGGTATGCCATACCCAAGGTGTTTTGAAGTGCTGATTATTGAATGTCATTGTGGGCACAGAAATCTTGCTGTCACAGTAGTTGGAGGAAAGGGAGAGGGGTGCAAGATGCAGTTTAAAGTTTATTGTTGTGCCAGTGTCATAGGGAGATACACGTGTGGAGAGGTGGCTAGGATGCAACACACCCAATCTTTTAGTCAGTTTTACATTTTTGAGCTGTCAGCAAGTTCATGAGATATTTAGTTATTTATAGTATTCTTTGATTTATTTTTATATTTTATTTTTCTCAAGCTCTCTTATGAAGAAAATGAATGTTGGCTACAAGAACTACTAGAAGTTTTAGAAAATTGTTCAAATGCTAGTTCCTGTGACTCTGAAAGCGAAGAAGAGGCAGTTTCTCAAAGAAGTAAAGAAAGTGATTTGGAACAAGAGGGTATTTTGTATGGACAATCTGCATTACCAGTTCGTAGTCAGTCACCTGTGGTACGTGGGTCTTTTTATACCTCCAAAGATGGTACAAAATGGATGAAGGATTGTCGTAGGCAAAGTGTTCGTATTCATTCAGAGAATGTTATTACCAATTCTCCAGGTATAAAAGGTGCTGCAGAACAGGCAAAAACACGGACTGAATGTTGGTGTCTTTTTATAACAAACAGCACGTTGAATACTGTACTTAAATAAACAAATAATCAAATAAGGAATGTCAAGGGAAAATCTCCAGAAATTGAAGAGCAGTACCACATGAATGATACAACTTTGGAGGATTTGAAAGCATTTAAGGCATTTATGGGACTTTTGTATACAGTGGGCCGAAAATGCACAAATTGGCAAAACTTGAATGATTAGTGGCGTACGGATGGTACTGGAGTTGCAATCTTTCGCTCTACAATGTCACTGCAAAGGTTTTATTTTCTCCAAAATTATTTGAGAGTCAGTGATGAGAACTCCTTGAATGAAAGGCAAAAGAGTGACAATATGGCTGCTATAAGAGATATTTCTGATAATTTTGTTGAAAATATTCAACAACATTATATGCCATCTGAGAACCTTACTATTGATGAGATGCTATTATCTTTCCAAGGGAGATGTCAGTTCCTGTATACATGTGAAGCAAATCAGCCAAATATGGCATTAAATATTTGCTCTTGTAGATGTGAAGACATTCTATATCCTCAAACTGAAGTATACTCAGAAAACAGCCACCAGGACCTTACCAGATTAGTAATAAAATGTATGATATTGTAAACCATTTAGTGGAGTCAATAATGAAAACAAATAGGAATTTGACATTTGATAATTGATTTATTAGTTACCTCCTCTTGAAAGAACATACATTGATTTCTGTCAGCACAGTCCATAAAAACAAGACTAGTGTACCTGAGATTTTCAAAAAAGGAACAGAGGTATATAGTTCTCAATTTGGGTTCCAGAGTGACGTTACATTGGTGTCTGTGTCCTATGTACCTAATAAAAATAAAGTTGTGCTGGTTATGCCAAATTTACACCATGACAAAAACATAGACCAATTGACAGGTGATAAAGAAAACTGGAAATGATTAATTATTGGAATGCTACTAAAGCCAGTATCAATGTCGCAGTTTAACGGTGTGCCACTTATGATGTTGCCCGCAACAGCAAACATTGGCCTATGACAATTTTGTATGGAATACTCAATATGGCTGCCATAAATGTCATCACAGTCTACAGAGAAAATGAGAAAGATGACAAAACATGCATGAAGCACCAAGATTTCATTCATAATGTAGTTTTGAATCTGATAAATGACAGTCTGCATTAGACAAGAAAACATACATCTTCGAAGCAAAATTTGAAAGAGGATCGCTGATAAACTGGGAAAAACATCATCGCCAGTTTGAAAAAAATGACTGGTAGATATGTCAGGTGTGGTGACTACTGAAAAAAAAAGGCAGGATAAAAAAATATTGTTGTTCGAAGTGTGAGAAGCCATGGAGCATGTGATTTTTATGTGCGGAGAATGTGCTGATTTGTAGGTGTAATGTGGATGCTGAGCTAATTTATCGCATAAGACCTTTTATTTTCTTTTTCTGCTTTATAATTAGAAGTTAATATAATAATTTTAGTCGAATTTTTTATGAAAAAATTTTATACTTCTGAAACTTGTACATTTCTTAAATGCATACCAATCTTTTTGTTGTGCCTGTTTGTGACTCAACATCCCTCTATATGGTGAGTAGTACTCTATACTTTTTGTAGTGTTGTTATCAAATAAATTAATCAATTTTGCTTTTACAATTCAAGTACTAGCAAATTTCTGATGTGGGTACACAAAAAATAGCATATCATAGTTATTTTGAATCTGTGGTTACCTGTAGTAAGTTTTCTGGAGGAGTTCAAATAGCATACCTCATATCCAGAAACTAGAGAAAAAAAATGTCAGACACATGTACTTCACAGAAAAAAGTCTTGTCACCCATTATTTCAAAAACTAAAAATTACAGCTCTTCCCTTCCTGTAAATTCACTAAATTATAAGTTTCTTACACAAATTGCTTGAGGAGGAGCAAAGAGAATTTTATGCTGCCCACAGACAACATCTGAAATGATTTTTGCAGCTCCACAGTATACTAAGGTGAAAATATGCAATAAGTAAATAAGTAAAACATATGTTGTATGAAGTCAGAGATTTGAATAATAAGGTTCCAGCAGTCTGTGGGAGGAATTTTGCTATTCAGCAGAAGAACTCATCGAAGATGAAATGATAATTTGAGCAATGGGTGACTTGATATTATATTATTCTTTTATTTTGTGTGTACACTGATGCTAAAAAACTTGTATTAATATTAGGGTACTGTTATTATTGGTAATTGTTTTTTGTAAAGTTTAAAATGTGATTTTTGTTTCTGAGTCAAATTATTTAGCTTATGTATGTTATGATACCAATAAATCAAAATTGAAAAAAGAAATCATAATTCATGATACCAAGAACTACTTTATAAGGTGAATGGATAGATAAAAAAAATCTACTCACCAAGCAGTGACAGTAGAGCACACACACACAAAGGTTTAACTTTTACAAACTTTGGGAACCAATGGCTTGTTCTTTTGGCAATATAGTCAGAGGAGAAAGAAGAGGTGTTAAGGAAAAGGAGCAGAGAGGTTTAGGGAAAGGAGTTCAGTTCTGATAAGTCACCCTGAACCCCAGATCAGGTTTTACCTTCATGGGATGAGATTTACTTATTGTATTACGCTGGTAAAAAGGAGTATAAATTATGTAGAAATGTGGAAGAAGTGGCCTGCACAACATTCACAGGCCATAAAAATCTTACAGGAGTGACACAGCATACAGAAATACTGCAAACTGATTTTCAGATTATCTCATAAAGTGTTATTAGTGCTCTAAGACACTTCCACTTTACAAATTAATTTGTATCCGATGATGTAAGCAGGACTTCCAATTGCAACTAGCAGCAACAAAAGACTGGCCTAAATGTAACAGAACTCTAACTTTCAGATCCAGAGGTATTTTCATTTGGAAACAGATAGGAAAAGACTGAGCAGATAAATGTTCAGGGATTATTTAGGAAAATTACAAAAGACCATGAATTGAGCTTGATCTTACTTCTGGCTCTAGTTGACCTTCTTATTTAATTCGTCAGTAGGCCTATTTCTTCCAAAACTGTTCTTTCTTTTAATCAAAAATGCAACGTTTAAAAACTAGCATTTTTAAAATTTGTTCATTGTTTCTGTGTGATTTGTTTTCAGCAATTTATTTCATTTAAAAAAAACACTACTTTTTTGTAGCTACCTAACTCATATTTCATTCCAGGGACCTGTGTTATCATGTGCTGTTGGAGCAATGACAAGAGACATACAACTGGTGAAAATGGGTATACTAAATGAAATTTTTGGTCTCCTGTTTTGTATAATAGAAGGCTTCTTTTGTGGTCTCATTATTGGTCTATCAACGGAACACTTTGGTACAGGTGAATGGCCCACAGAAGAAATGATTTCTAGGTAGGTACTCAGAAATTTAACTATCTTTTGGGCACTATATTAATATTATATAACCATTGTTTTAAAATGTATAAGACAATGAAAGTCTATGGTAAATTATTTGAACTTTTAAAATTTAATTTCTATAGTGATCATTAGATGTTTAATTCAAGAAGCATTTGAAATAAATTTGGCATGATGGAGAAAAATTTTATGATGCTTACCACAGAGAAGATAAGAAATGAAATGTTAATCCATAGTGACAAGTCACTAAAATTAACTGAATTGAGTTTTTATTCATCCTTTGACAATTTATACTGAATGTATTTCATCGGTATATATATTCCATCTGCAGCTGAAAAGAATGCATTTCATTCAGTGGTACTGTTTTCTCATCTTGTTTCTTTCTTTTAATGTGGATGTGGTGTCTGCAGTCACATTTCACTTGAGCTACAAATAAAACATGAGACCATAACTGGTGAATAACTGACAGACAACAAGGCTGACAATCAATCTATTGAGAAGATACACTGTTTTGGACAGCCAATAACACACTTCAAGGTCAGGTTTGGGTCAGAAGGGAGTGAGGGGAAGGGCTGTTTCCTAGCATCCCACTTGTATACATACATACATTAATCCTTGTTCCGTAGATCATGAATATGACATTTTGTAATGATTTGGAACATGTCATTTTAACATGAGTCCTTTACACAAAATATTTTTTTTTTCTTACAGTTACTACTTCATATCTAAGAATTCTTCTATTGAGTAGAAGGAGTCATCATTCAGAAATTCTTTTATGAGGGTAATCTCAAAAGTAAGGTCTCCTATTTTTATTACAAGCACATAGACCTGTTTATTTCTACAGTGGTTTACATTAGTTTACAGCTTGAACATTTAGGTATTTTTTGACATAATCATCATTTCTGTCGATGCATTTTTGTAGACCCTGTGGCAGTTTTTGTATACCCATGTCATACCAGCTCACCGCCATGCTGTTCAGAAAGTTATGAACCTCTTCTTTCACCTTGGTGTTGGAGCTGAATCACTGGGACCACAATTAATGCTGACAGGTACTGCGAGACTCTGAAAAAACTCAAACAGCCAATTCAGAACAGGAGAAGAGGAATGTTGACCAAGGGCGTACACATTCTCCATGACAACACTCGCCTACACATCGCTCGGCAAACCATTGCTCTTGTGCAACAGCTTTAGTGGAACATATTCATCCACCCACCCTATAGTCCTGACTTGGCGACCAGGTCCCTAGGTTAAAAGAACATTTGGCCGGAAAGCGATTCAGCTCTGACAACGAGGTGAAAGAAGAGGTTCATAACTTTCTGAGCAGTATGGCAGCGAGCTGGTATGACATGGGCATACGAAAACTGCCACAGTGTCTACAAAAATGCATCAACAGAAATGGTGATTATGTCAAAAAATAGCTAAATGTTCAGTCTGTAAACTGATGTAAGCCATTGTAGAAATAAACAGGTCTATGTACTTACAAAAAAAATAGGAGACCTTGCTTTTGGGATTACCCTCATAATTTGCTTTTAAATGTTGGTTGGCTATAAGACTTTTAATACTCTTTGGTAAATGACCAAAGATTTTTGTGGCAGCATAATTCACCACTAACTGTGCCAAAGTGAGATTTAATCCAGAATAGTGAATATCATGCTTTCTCTTATAGTGTTGTAGCTATGCACTTCGCTGTTATTTTTGAATTGGGATGGGTTATTAATGACAAATTTCAAAAGTGAATATATGTATTGTGAAGGTACTGAGAATATCCTGAGTTGCTAAAATAAATGTCTGCAAGGTGATCTTGGGTGGGCTCCAGCTTTTATACTGATTACACACTTTTGAGCAATGAATACTTTCTCTCTTAATGATGAATTGCCCCAAAGTATGATGCCATATGAAAGCACTGAATGAAAATACGCATAGTAGGCTAATTTACTGATATGATTATCACCAAAATTTGCAGTAACCCTAATAGCTTAAGTAGCTGAACCTAACCGTTTCAGCAGATCATCGATGTGTTTCTTCCAGTCCAATTTCTCACCAGTGCACACACCCATTTGTAGAGAACCACTTAATAATGTACTGAAAGACATTGTTTGCAATTTCCCCAGCTGATTCTTGCTTGTTGGATATCATTACCATACTTGAATCATCAACAAAAAGAACTAGCTTTGCATCTTCATGAATATAGAGTGGCAAGTCGGTAATATATATTAAGAACAATAAGGGGACCAAGACCAACCCTGTGGGACACCATTCTTGATACCTCCCCAGTTAGAAGACTCTGCTGGTTTTTGCAGACTATCTGTACTGTTAATTTCAACCTTCTGCATTCTTCCAGTTAAGTATGAATTAAACCATTTGTGCACTGTCCCACTTATACCACAATACTTAAGCTTATCTAGAAGAATTCCATGTTTCACACAGTCAAAAGCCTTTGAGACATCACAAAACATCCTAATAGGTGATGTTCAGTGATTCAATGCATTTAATATTTGATCAGTGAAAGCATTTATAGCATTTTCTGTTGAAAAGCCTTTCTGAAAATCAAACTGACATTTGGTTATTACTTGATGTTTACAAGTATGTGATGCTTCTCTTGAATACACAACTTTTTCAAGCGTTTTGAGTAAAGCTGCCAGAATTGAGATTGGGCAGTAGTTGTTAGCATCATATCTGTCCTCTTTTTATGCAATGGTTTAACAATAGCGTATTTCAGTCTATCTGGAAAAATGCCCTGTTCCAGTGAGCTACTACATATGTGGCTGAGAATCCTACTTATTTGTTGGGAACAAGCTTCTAGTACTCTGTTGGAAATGCCATCAATTCCATGTGAGGTTTTACTTTTGAGAAAATTTACTATTTTCCTAATTTCAGTAGGAGAAGTGGGTTGAATTTCAATTTTATCAAATTGCTTAGGTACTACCTCATCCATATACAGCCTTGCATTTTCTAATCAATAGTTGGATCCTATTTTCTCTACAACACTTAAAAAATGATTAAAAATGTTTTCTACTGTGACTTCTTGTTAACAAACTTTTCATTGTGTTTGATAGAAATACAGTTCTCCTTTGCTCTCAGTTGCCCGGTTTCCCTTTTAACAATATTATGAATTTTTTTAATTTTATTATCAGATGTGCTAATCTCAGACATAATGCACATACTTCCGGACTTTTTAATAACTTTTCTTAATACAGTGCAGTAGTTTTTATAATGCTTCACAGTTTCGGGATCATTACTCCTCCTAGCTATAAGATACATTTCCCTGTTCTGTTTACAAGATATTTTTATACCTTTAGTAAGCCATGGCTTTTTACATGGTTTCTTACAATTATATTTCACTGTTTTTGTAGGGAAACTGTTTTCAAATATAATCACAAAGGTATCATGAAATAGGTTAAATTTTAAATTAGCACCGTGTTCCCTGTTCACCTCATGCCAGTCTAACTATTGCAAGCTTTCCCTAAAATTTTGAATTGTTAAATCATTAATTGAATGCACTATTTTGGAGGACTGTTTTGCATTAGGGGTGTATGGACCTATACCATATACCGTAACCAACTGTGCATCATGATCAGACAGATCATTCTTAACAGGAAAAGTTTTTATTTGATTAAATTTATCTTGGTCTATGAAAACATTATCTATAAGTGTGCTGCTCTCCTGTAGAGGCCTTACCCACATCATTTGATACAATTGAAATTCCACCCACCTCTCCTTCTGAAATTAGGAAGATAATAAACTCTCTCAAGAATAAAAGCTCACATGGAATTGATGGCATTTCCAGTAGGATAATAAAAGCTTCTTCCCAAGAAATAAGTGGGATTCTTAGCCACATATGTAATAGCTCTCTGAAGCAGGGTATTTTCCCAGATAGACTGAAGTATGCCATTGTTAAACCACTGCATAAAAAAAGGGGATACGTCTGATGTCAACAACTACCACCCAATCTCTCTTCTGACTGCCTTATCCAAAATTCTTGAGAAAGTAATGTATTGTAGAGTAGCTTCACACCTTTGAAAAAATAAAGTTTTAACAAAATGTCAGTTTGGTTTCCAGAAGGGTTTTTCAATGGAAAATGCTATATATACTTTCACTAATGAAATATTAAATGCTCTGAGTAACCGGAAGTCACCCGTTGGGACTTTTTGTGATCTATCAAAGGCTTTTGATTGTGTAAATCATGGAATACTTCTAGATAAGCTCAAGTACTGAGGTGTGAATGGGACAGTGCTCAAATGGTTTAAATCGTACCTAACTGGAAGAGTGCAGAAAGTTGAAATAAGCAGTTCACATAATATGCAAAAAACTGGTGATTTCTCAAACTGGGGAACAATCAAGAATGGGGTGCTGCAAAGTTCGGTCTTGGGTCCTCTGCTGTTCTTAATATATATTAATGACTTGCCATTCTATATTCATGAAGATGCAAAGCTGGTATTTTTTGCCAATGATACAAGTATAGCTATCATACCCAACAGAAAAGAATTAACTGGCGAAATTTTAAACAATGTTTTTCAGAAAATCAAATGGCCTCTCACTAAACTTTGACAAAACACAGTATATACGGTTTCACACAGCAAATGGAATGACACCATTAAAAAATATAGACTTTGATCAGAAATCGGTAGCTAAGGTAGAATATTCAAAGTTTTTACTTGTATGCATTGTTGAGGGGTTGAACTGGAAAAAGCACATTGAGGATCTGCTGAAATGTTTGAGTTCAGCTACTTATGCTATTAGGATCATTGCAAATTTTGGTGACATACATCTCAGTAAATTAGCTTACGACTCCTATTTTCATTCTCTGCTTTTGTATGGCATCATATTCTGGGGTAACTCATCATTGAATAAAAGAGTGTTCATTGCACAGAAGCATGTAATCAGAATAATCCTTGAGCTCATACAAGATCTTCCTGCAGACACTTATTTAAAGAGCTAGAGATCTTCACTGTAGCCTCTCAATATATATATATTCACTTATGAAATTTGTTATTAACATTCCGAACGAATTCAAAAGTAATAGCACTGTACATGGCTACAACACTAGGAGAAAGGATGATCTTCACTACTCAAGGTTAAATCTAACTTTGGCTCAGAAGGGGGTAAATTATGCTGCCACAAAAGTCTTTGGTCACTTACCTAATTGCATCAAAAGTCTGACAGATAGTCATATAGCATTTAAAAGGAAATTAAAAGAATTTCTTAATGTCAACTCCTTTTTGGATATAGCAAGTGGGTATTTCCCCCCCCCCCCCCCCGCCCCCCCCCCAGCCCCCTGCCCCCCGCCCCCTGCCCTCCCCCCCCCCCCCCCCAAAAAAAAAGGAGAGAGAGAGAATAAGTGTCATGTAATGTAATATCTTCTATAGACAACTTTTATTAACTTGACATGTTCCACATCATTATGAAGTGTCATATTCATGATTTATGGAACAAGTACTAATCTAATCTAATCTGTACCACCTGAGTAGGAAAATCAATAAATGCTGTCAAATTGAAAGAACCAAGTGATACTTAAGGTCAAGCTTTCTATCAGACACTTTCAGAAAATCTACATTAAAATCCCAGCAAACAATAATTTGCTTTCCTGTGACTGACAGATAGCATAACAAACAATCCAAGTTTTTCAAAAATAGTTATAAATTTCCCAAAGGGGACCTATACATGGCTACAACTATAAAAGTGACATTACTTAGTTTAAGCTCACATGCACATGTTTCTATGTGTTACTCTACACAAAATTTTTTAGTTTCCAAATTTTTCACACTATAACAGATTTTAACATATATGGCAACTCCTCCTCCTCCATAGTATCTCTACTTACATGTGCTGAAAGCTTATATCCACCTACATTTACCATTTCCATACCTGTGGCTATATGATAGTCAGACAGGCATAGTACATCTATTCCACTCTGTTTCTAAATCTTGTAAACAAACAAGAAGCTCATCTATTTTGTTTTTTTATTCCCTGATATTCTGATGCAATATATAAACAATATTTTTCACTGTGCTTTTATGTGAATCTTGTGACATACTAACATTATTTTTCACTGTATTGTTTTGAAAATCTCATGATATTGTCATATCTCTAGTACCTGCCTGTCTGAACTTCTCATTAAGCTTAATTTGAATCAATGTAGGATGATTGGACACTGATATTGACCTAAAAAAAGGACTCCCAATAATATTCTTTCTCTTTTGGAGTGGGTAACAGCATGTTACAGCTAGACAGCGAAAAACGCACTCCTACATGCTGCACTGTTGCCATACTTCGAGACAGCAAAATTATTCATTCAACTGTTAGTTGGTTTTTTTTTATTATTATTCTTTATCTTCTTGTAGCAGTATAGGTGTGAATGTCTATCTGTAATTGTGTAAGTGTGATTAAAAAAAAGGGCCAAGTGACGGCAATAAATGTGAGGTGCTTCTCAAGCAGGCGAGGGGGATTATTTACCGCATTTATAACTTTTTCAAACATGAATTGGAAAGCTGGTTTCCTACTGTTGACATTTGAAGACACAACGACAGACTCCAGAGTCCTATGTTGTCAGCAAGAGAACTGTAAAGGGAATTGTAAATGAAAGTGCCAGAGCTGTAGGAACCATAGAAAAAGTTGGTTTCGTATCACCTGGAGAAGATCAAAATCACAAGGAACCTGTAATACAAATCGATGGTTTTAATAATGATGTTTTAAAGTGCTCCATGAAATGACGAATGCCTGACATTACAAAAATGTGTTATAGTTATGCAGGAGAAAATTAGCATCAATGGTAAGTGCTTCATCAATGTAAAGAATGTAAAGAATTATGGTGGCAATAATGTTCAACATGTTGTCCAAGGAGAAGTTAATCTTCTCCCACCATGTATGCTCTAATAACATGCAAGAATGCAGTTGCATAAATTTGTCTAAAGTCTGATATTTCCACATGTAAACCTATGCCATTTTCAAGGCATGAATTGGATAAGGCCCTAAAATGACAGTAACTGTTACTTGTTGTGATATCGGTCATTTTCAATGTTATTGGTCATCATTCCCTGGATTTATTCACAGATGATGGTTAATTGTTCACTTGTCCAATGATTACAAATGCAGTCTCTGACCATAATGTCAAACGAGTTATTTTACACTCATAATGACTATAACCATGAAAAATATGACAACTTGCTGAGCATTTTTACGATAGTCTTTTCATTAGTCTTTTCTACCAATAATTCTTTTTTATTCACAGTGATTACGCTTAACTACAGTCAAACACATCAACACACACACCTTACACAATTTTTTAAAAATTCTATTGAGTAGAAGCAGTTGTCAAGCAAATATAATGATTTCAGTTTGTGGTTGAAGTTAATTTTGTTGTGTATTAAACTTTTACTTATAATACAGTTCAAACCACAGTAAATGATAATTATTGCAAGCAATTTCAATGATCTTGTTGTTAGACAGTTGTCATGTTGAGAAAAACTGTATTTCACATTTTCAGAAAGCTGTGTAAGCTGTTGTCGCATCCTGACAATCGGAGTAAATCTGTGGGTCAGTGGGCATGAATTAATATTTCTCGCATGACGACTGATAGAAATTGGTTTTAATATTTACCATTCCCCTCATAGATTTGAACATATAATATGATGTACCAGAGGCAAATGAGCCTGAGTGTTGTCCCTAGAAATGCAGTTCAGCAATGTGGACTTTGCCCGCTCTCTTCTGCCATGTTCCTAGATAGTAGATATAGTCTCCTTTTTGCCCCATAATACAGCTTCATTCCTTGTGTAATCCATGGCTTACTTTTAGACTTCTGTTTGATTTGAGTTACCTTTAGGGGAAAACAATTTTCAAAAGAGGAAGTAACTTTATTAACGAATACTTTGTATTTCCCATCTGAGTCAGAAGTACTGTAAACATCTATCCCATTCATGTCTTCGATCGATCTCCTAAACTTCTCAATTTTTGACCAATTTATTGTCTTCTTGTTCTCAGATTTAATAGATTTTTTTATCCTGACAAGTTTCAACATTTAACTCAAGATGCTGCATGTCATGATCAGATAGCCCATTTGCTACTGGTTTTGTGATAAGACTTTTTGTCTTAGATTTGTCTGCAAAGACCATTTATGTACCCTAGTTGCGAAGTTCGCAATAGAAATTAAACTGAATGACAGTGTTACTGTTGCAATAATTGTCCACTGATGGAGCTGTTCAATAAATCCACATTAAAAACACCAGCAGTGACTATTTCTTTGTTTTTGACCATGAGATGGGCAACAGAGCTTCCAGATTTTTTCTATGAAGACATTGAAGTTTCCTGAAAGTGCTCTGCATATACTTACTCTAATAAAAGATTTATTATGAAATACTATTTCTGTTGCACAAGCCTTACAAAATTACATTGTTACTGCCAAAATTAAAAACACATCCAATCAGATCAGTGTTATCCCCACTACTAACTCATTCTGCGATACTAAAAATATCCCAAAGAGTTTACAAATTTTGTTGACACAAGAAGAATCTTCACCAAGTTACACCATTATTTTATAAATGAATTCAGAAATAAATTTAATAAATATTGTCCAGTTGTGCAATTAAATATATGAATTTTAAGTGTGCTAGATGTTTCGTATTTTCAAATGTTCCTAAAAGAAGATTAATTTTAATTGTACATATTGAATTTAACAAAGAAAATAAAGTGATTTCTTTTTATACATTTTAGCCTGAAATATAACATATCATATACAAAATTCTTTTAGTTAAACAGCTGATATAATATTAACTTGTTTAAAAGGTAGAAAGTATTTTTGGTATTGATAACATCTATTGAATAAAAGTAATGTTAGGGGAGGGTGTCCCTTTATGATATTCCCCTTAAAAAGTTTGGAAACAATGTGTTTACAATATTTTGTGACAGACTTTAAGGTTTGCCAATGTCTGTACAATATGTACCAAAAGATAGAATACATCTGTATAGAAGTGTCTGATACATAACATATTCCAGGCAACATAAGAGGAACATATGTTATACAAGTCATAATCTGGTCCTTCATTGTTGGTAGTATCTCATCAATGTTGATATGAATTTGTTGGGCAGCTCTCGGTCTTCTTTCTTCATGTGATTGGAAGTCCATTTATATATATGATGTTTGAATGAAAAGTAATGCCGCCACCTTCATTAATTGGGTTTGGATGGGAATATTTTAATAAATCAAATGCAGAAATAATCCTTAGTATGTGATCTTTAATTACCAATATTCACTTTTCAATGTAATCACCAGCCAATTGGATACATTTCTACCAATGATGAACAGGTTTTCTGAAGCCGTCATGGAAGAAGTCAAAATCTGTTTCCGTAACTACCATCTCACAGTTCTCTAAATGTCTTCATCAGAAGCATAATTATGTCCCTGCAGATCGTCTTTCATTATTGATAACAGATGAAAGTCAGACGGTGCCAAATCTGGACTTTATGAAGGATGCCGTACGTATGGTGGTGAGATTCAGTCTCTGAAGTTCTGCCATGATGGCACATGAAGTGTGTGGTTTCTCATTCTCATGCTGCAGGAAAACATTTCCCTTTTCCTTTTGGACCCTTGTTAGCCATCATTTCAGTGTTCACAGCCTTGTGATGTAAAGCTCTGCATTTATTGTTGTTCCACAATCAAGGAAATCATCATGGAAAACAAGATCTGTGTCCCAGAATACTGTGGCCATGAGTTTTCTAGCTGAGGGCTGCATTTTTAATTTCTTTTTCTGGGGCAAGTCTTTGTGTCGATATTCCATAGACTGACATTTTGTCTCTGGTTCATAACTGTGTACCCACATTTCGTCTCCTGTCTCAATTCAATAGAGAAAGGCATCACCTTCATTCTTGTAACGCGAAAGGAGTTCCTGGCAAATTTCAAGACTCTGCACTCTCATTTCACGATTCAGCATCTGGGGTATCCATCGTGCACAGATCTTTCGATAGCCAAGCAAAGGAATAATGTAACCCACACATTCTTGTGAAATGCTGATTGTGCTTGCAGTTTCTCTCTGAGTGATATGACAATTATCCTGAATCAATCTGTCAACATTTTACTTGTGAAACTCGGTGGTTGCTGTCACAGGATGTCCAACTCTTTGTTTGTCACACAGATCAGATGTTCCTACCTCAACATCTTTAAACTTACTTGCCTAACAATGCACAGTACTCACATCAACACAATCACCATAAACTGCTTTAATGCTCCGATGAATCTCCTTTGGGGTGACACTTTCTGCTGTCAAGAATTCAATAACTGCACATTGCTTAAATCACATTGACCAACCGGCTATGCAGGGTTCAATACTTTACACTGTAACAACACAACCGTTCAATGCTAAGGCTTCCTGCCGACTGGAGCTGGAGAGAAGAGGCTATGGAACAAGCCAGTAACAGCCGCACATGCTGCCAACTGTTGGAGAGTTACGAAAGTGGAGGCATTACTTTTCAGTTAACCCTCTTATAAACTGCAAATGGCACAAATCACTGTCCCTTCTTCAGCAACAGACAAAACTTCATTATCAGTCAGCTGATTCCACATGATTCCATCAATTACAATCTTACCCTCCTTCACATAATTTGTTGGTAATCACTCATTTCAGAATTGATTCTTTTAATAAGCCTCAAGAGGAGTAAGATTTACAAATAACTTTTTTACTTATCATCTTTTCTCATAGTTGGCTCCAGTTTATCGAGTCTAGGGGTTGATTCTTGAGGCTGAAATTTTTGACTTTGTAGGTTCCAAATCACATGATAATTCTGAAGTAAGCCTGCTCCATAGTTTCTGTTTCTCTAACTTTTTATTCTATCAAATTTTTCTGTATCACAACTGTCTTTACAATCTCCACTTTTGTATCAAAAATTACATTGTTACTGGCAAATTTAAAAACACGTTCAATCACATCAGAGGGATCCCCATTCCTAACTCATTCTGCGGTACTAAAAATATTCCAAAGATTTTTCATATTTTGTTGACACAAGTAGACTCTTCAACAAGTTATATCATTATTTTATAAATGAATCCAGAAATAAGTTTAATAAATATTCTCAAATTGTGCAATTAATAATATGAATTTTAAGTGTGCCAGATGTATCATGATTTCAAATGTTTCTAAAAGAAGAGCAATTTTAATTGTACATATTGATTTTAACAAAGAAAATAAAGTGATTTCATTTTATACATTTTAATCTGAAATATAACACATCATATACAAATATATTAAAAACAAAGATTCCAAGACTTACCAAGCGGGAAAGCGCCGGCAGACTCAGGAAGGAGAGGGAAAGACGAAAGGATGTGGGTTTTAAGGAAAAGGGTAAGATGTCATTCCAATCCCGGGAGCGGAAACACTTCCCTTAGGGGGAAAAAAGGACAGGTGTACACTCGCGAACACACACACACACACACACACACACACATATCCATCCGCACATACACAAACACAAGCAGACATATTTAAAGGCAAAGAGTAAGCCCTTACTCTTTGCCTTGTAAATATGTCTGCTTGTGTTTGTGTGTGTGTGTGTGTGTGTGCGCGCGCGCGAGTGTACACCTGTCCTTTTTTCCCCCTAAGGGAAGTCTTTCCGCTCCCGGGATTGGAATGACACCTTACCCTTTTCCTTAAAACCCACATCCTTTCATCTTTCCCTCTCCTTCCTGAAGAAGCAACCATCGGTTGCGAAAGCTAGTAATTCTGTTTGTGTGTTTGTGTGTTTTGTTCATTGTGCCTGTCTGCTGGCGCTTTCCCGCTTGGTAAGTCTTGGAATCTTTGTTTTTAATATATTTTTCCCATGTGGAAGTTTCTTTCTATTTTATTTACGTCATATACAAAATCATACAAAATTATTTTAGTTAAACAGCTGAGATACTATTAACTTGTTTAAAAGTTAGAAAGTATTTCTGGTATTGACAACTTCTATTGAGTGTTAGGGGAGGGTGTCCGTTTACACAAGTCAGCAACCACTGAATACTGAATAAAAGCAGGAAAGAATAATTTTTGTTTTTAAATATAAGCATAGTGTTGGAACTGGAGCAATATAATTGGTAAATCTGGTTATGCCCAAAAAGGGAACATAGAGGTTTGTGGTCATATATCATAAAACCAAAGAATTTGCACAAAATGATAATAGTTGGCAACTTCTTTATATTTTCAGAATAGCATTGTTGTGTTCATGATAACCTTATTGATGCAAAAGCCAAAGGCTTCTGAGAATCATCTGGAAATTTATGTGTTAAGATGATGTGCATTCCATTATCAAAGTTGTGTGTTGCTAAGACCAGGGACACAGGTGAATGCCACAGTTTTAGACAGGGAGCTGGTTTTAGTTTGTTTTTTAGTTGCCAAAATGCCTGTCAACAGATATAGGGATACTCAAATATTGTACTAATTCAGCATAAGAAGTTCAAATACTGAGAGACTGCAACCACTTGAGGTATAAAGCAAGTGTGATAATTGATTCTGTGCAGGAACACTTGCTAATCTTTAAGTTCATTGGTATCGGCAACTTCTCAATTGCTTCATTGTACTTCATCTTTGGTTTGAGATATTCCTTGCTCAAGACATACCCTACATGTGTCACAGTAGGTTTGGGTGGGAGAAGGGGGAGAAGGGGAGCAGCTTCTGAGACCCAAACATTTAATGTTGTGAAAATGTCTCAGCCTTAAGTTGCAAATAACACAGATATTGAGCAGTTGTTTTGTGTGTAACAGTAATATCATCTAAGTAATGTGCTCACTTTGCAGTACCATTTATCAGCTGTTCTGAATGTGCTTGGAGTATTGTACAGGTACTTGCTAACACAAATGGTAATCTGCTGCTTTGATACGACATGAAAAGGTTGTTGACGACAAGAGAATTTTTTGACACTTATGAAACTATATTTTCATAAGTTACTGGTATGAGTGTTTTGGATATGTAATTTATTTTGTAGCAAATCAGCATTTGTGGTTCACAGTTCTGTCAAAAAACACATTACTCCTGAACTTCATTGCATATCAATGCAAATAAACATGGGTTTTTGAGAACTTTTGAAAGCTACCATTGTGCTTTGCATAATCTATGAGCTGTTTGTCACAAATTGGCTTTTTGATTTAGTTGCCATAGCATATTTTCTAACTAACATACTTTGTTACATCATGTTTTCCCTTAAGCAAGAGTAGCCCTATAAATTATCTGCATTTATTATAAATTAACTCTGTTTTCGAGTTTGCTAGCAACTATAATTAACCTCAAAATGATTTAGGAAACTATTAGTTTTTACCACAAGTTTTTGTGTTGTCCTGAAAGAAATCTTGTTTTGTGTATTTGGTTTAATTCTTATAGAGAATTAGCAACTTTTTAGTTCTACAGATTGAAGGATAATCAGTGGGCTTCATTTAAAGTTATTTGTTCACTGACTTGTAATACATTGCACCAGGCAAAATGCAGCCCAACTATGAATACTGTTCTCAGACATGGGAGGGACTGGTCAAGATTTGTAAGCAGCTGGAAATAATCCTGACTACTGTCAGATGTTTGGCAGCTTCTGCAAACCGATGTGTTGGAAGAGCTCCTGCGGTCGCGTACCTGTGATACCTGTACCAGAGATACCTCAAGTACTATCCTCTCCCATGAATCCTGTTTCCTCTGAAGAAAGCACAGGATCTGTTTTTGCTTGTCCACTGACTGTGAGTGATATGTCAGGGGTAGATCTAGGCATCCTGTACAGGGTGGACGGAGACCAGGGAGGGCTGAGGGTACTGTACTGATCCCCCTAACTAACAAGTCTGAGATGCTGCTTCTCACTGAAACTGAAACTGAGCCAGTGGAACTCACTTCATCTGTTTTGAGGAAACCTGTTTCGTTCAATGTCAGGAAGAGGCAAACACAAAAGGGTATGGGTCTATGAATCATCAGCAGAAAGGGACAGGAAAGAACACCAGGTTCACTAGTGTGTATGCCTGGGGGCCTCATTCGACATTTTGAAGAGGCTATTCCAGCAGCTATCGAGGGAACATAGTGCAACCAACTGCAGATTCTGGTGCATATTGCAACAAATAATGCCTGTCATCTGGGCTTCAGGGTCACTCTCGGGTCATTCCAGTAACTGGCAGAGAAGGTTGAAAAGACCAGCCTTGCACATAGAGTTTCAGCAATGCATTTTGCAGCATTGACCCTAGAACTGATCGTGGCCCTTGGTTCTGAGTGGAATGACTGAAGCAGAAGGTTCTGTGACAAGCTAGGCTGTGACTTCCTGGACTTGCACCCAGGGGTTGAGAACTATTGGATCAAGTATAAACTACACATCAGTGGCTGCTACTCAGGTAGCTGACTATGTATGGGGTGCACAAAGGGCGTTCATGTAAAGGACATGAGTCTACTTCTGCTTGTGAATTCATTGGTATTTTAAGATCAGCATGCAGCAAAACTTGTCTCCTGGTTTTTAAACAATAACTAACAATAATGTCAGTGAGCTGTTTACTATAAGTATGCTGTTCTAAGTATCTAGGTCTTCTTTGAGGTCAGTGGTTTTGGTCAGATATTGAAGAAGCTGTAAGCCTCAAAATCTGTTCTAGTCCCTAGGCGCAGTTAGACAGAGAGCAAACTTTGTGCAGAGAGTGTTTATAATATCAATGGATCACTGTTAGACTCGGCAACTCATACAGATACCTGGGTGTAAGAGGAAAAGGAATACGTTGTTGGAAACATCATTGAACATAAAATTTGAATATGGTGTATGCATCAAACCCAAGGACATTTTTAACTATAGGACCTGCCACCACTAAGAATGCTATAGCACAAGTCATATGCTTATATGTTAGTTGTCCAATAAGCAGAATTTCACAATACCCATACCTCAAACCGAGCGATTTTTCAGTTATTAGTTGTGGTCCTTCAATGCTCAAGTATTGTAAGGGATATTGATCTGCTTATTTGAGAAAGATAAGTACCTAGCGTCACATGAGTGACATTACAGTATTAATTTCCGTGGAGCAATAGAATCACCATGGCACAGTGATTTAATAGTCTTCATTTGGGTCATCACATTGTGGTCGTGGTAGTGGGCCACAAGGCTGACTACAGAAAACTTCCACCATATGTCCTGCATTGGAACAAGTCTGCAGATAGCTTGGTAGTGAGGGAATTCCATGGATGAATGCTTCTCAGTACATTCTAGGCAACCTGGGAAACAGCTACACTTTTGCTCACACAAATATCATTATCTTGCTAGGAAGTTTGTAAATCAGATAGTTCATTGACAAAGCTTTCTGTGCTGCTTGTGAACTTTCAGAAGCTTCAGCAAATAGATGCACTAATGGTAGAGAGAGCTCTGAATTTCATAATACCCATGAATGAACATCTTGAACTGATGATAAATAGATCAAATTTTTAATTAAGGATTCAGCATAGTATTTGTCACATAGACAAATGAAATTACAATTATAGCTGAGTTCTTGTAGATCCACATCCCAGGCGGCATTTGATTGCATTCTTTTCCTATGCTCATGGTACTCCAGTCTCATAGCTATTACATGGATTTTTGAGATGACTCAAGCTGTAACATTGCTGAGCTTTCTACAATTGATTTCAGGAAGCTCAACACTGTTGTCATTCATTTAACTGTTGAATTACATCCACACATCTCAAAACAAAATTTTACTTCTTGCAGTTCAATCAGTACATGAAAAAATTGTCCTAGCACACTATAAAGTTCAAAATAATGACATGGATGTCCATTTTCCAAGTAACTCAAGGGCATTTTTCTAGAAATTACTCAGCATTTATCGCCACATAGAATTTTGTACAATCACATGAAATAAGTGTGGCATTATAGACCTGGAAACAGATATGTTCATTGCAAGCCAAGGTAAGTGATTTATGAGAAGAAAACATGTTGCAGGCAAGTCCAAGAATGAAAGTGGCAGCTGCAAGAGTGAAAGAAGCATAGTCTTGATGAATGCACTGTCCATTATGAAATGTACACTGATATCACTGTAAAATGCAGTCACACTTTGACAGAGAAATGATTTAGGGCAGGCTGTGGCTACCCTTATACTAGCTGGGCAGCTGGCTCAAATTGTGCACAACCATAGACCTCAGGCCAGGTGGTGTGCAGCATTCCCACATAATATTAAAGCAGATACACAGATCAATGGTGCATAATCGATATCAGTATCCAGACAGATCACTAGACTTAGGAAGTAAAATGTGTCTCCAAATTTTAAAGATCTTATGAAGTAATTTTATGCTTCTGTCGTGATTTTTAATAAGTAACGGTATTTTATATGCTTTGCATCAGAAGTGTATGCACAGTTAATTACTCCTTCTTAGCCCAATGATGTGTAAATGGCTTTTCTTTTACAGTGGAATAGATATTTGAACTAATAATTATACACTTTTCTTGGTCACAAAAAATTATGTTTCTTTATTTTTAATTTATCATGATGCATTTTGGGTTACCCAGTCATCATATATGTGGCAGTCTGCCTAAGTCAGTTTGGATACTGAAGTGATTACTGAGTAATTATATGTAACAAGAATATGATATTCTCAAGTCACAGATCTGATGATGAAGTAACCCAAAAAGCTTCATGAGAAGTTAAAAATAAAAAATTAAAAAAATTGGGACCAAGACAAGTGTATAATCATTTGTTCCAACATGGTCACAAATCCCCCCAAAGACTTTTTGTCTGAAATGATGACAGATATTTGCAACACTGAATGAAAATTCATAATGTTCCATCACATGTATGCATATTTGCAATGAATAATTTTTCACAATTTTAGTTTTATTTCTTTTATTTTTTAAAGAGGAGAATTGCCTTCAGTCTGGATGGGAATGATAATTGCAGTCCTATCTGGCATTGCAGTAGCCATTTCAGAACTAGGACAGAAGACATCCTCTCTTGTCGGTGTTGCCATATCTGCATCTCTTCTACCACCTGCAGTGAATACAGTAAGCTACAGTCATAGTCCTGTCCTTTTTATTATTGGTTATCATCATTGTTTTACAAACTCATTATGGACTAATTGTAATCTGTAGGAGTAAATTGAATTTTTTTTCTAATTTTGTGTGACTAATTTGTAATTATTTGGAATATTTGCAGATATTCATCCTAAAATAGATAAATTTCATAAAAATAAGTAAATATACAAGAGCAGATGCTTCAGAGATGGACAGTTTATGTTTCTCTGGCGTATAGTTTCTTTGAAGGGTTCAGATAATTAAAAGGCCTGCCAAAAAGGAAAAAAAAAGATTGTCTTACTAAAGAACTGTTTGTTGTGGTGCTAGTGCACTGCTGTTTGTCAGCCTTGATCAGTGTCTGTATGCTGTGACTTGTTTCATCAAAACAAACCAACTTAGGTTCAGCAGTCAGTTAACTGCAGAGTATTCATGCAGCCAACTGAAAAATGTTGTTTATGAGGTTCAGCACAAAATAAAAGCTATTCAATCTGCAATGTGTGTACTGATAAAATGTGACCAATCAGTGGTGATCATCTACACACATCTGTTCAAAACATTTATGCATTTCACTTTCTTTTGAAGATGTGCAGAAGCTCTGCCACTTTGGACTTCATTCATTGAGTCATTCATTCATTGTGTTCTGCAGGTTCCATCAAAAAAGTGAACTTCCAGTGTGCTGGTCATGAGTGAGTGGATGAGTGAGTGGTGGTGACAGGCCATGAAGCCCCGGGCAAACTTTGTTAACAATTACAAAGAGCTTTATTCATTTTGGTACATGGTATAGTGAGTTAGATGTGCCCTTCATTGCTGACTCTAGCTGTGGTTGATGAATGGACAGCTTCTTCTGTGTGGTACTGCTTCTAACATTACTAACTTATTTGGAATTTGCAGCCACTCTTCTTTACTGAATAGCTGGCTGCTGGAAACCGTGTTGACTTCTTCTCTGTCAAATACCGCTAGATACAGGAATTTTTGGGTTCTTTCTACTTATGAAATAAACATACAAGCTTTACTTTTCATCAACTAATGATGTATTTGATCTCTATACACAATACAAATTTCACTTTCCACATGAATATGTAACTTCCTGCAAGTCTCTCATACAGTCAGATGTTAGAAACAAATTGAGTTACAGTTAAAAGAATGTTGGCTTGGATAACATGACCTTTCTTAATATGAATCATAAAATGAGTCTTGCCTCTAACAAGGTTGTGTCAAAAGTCTACAAGAGTACTTTCTCAACTGTCTTGTTTTAATAACAATAGTTATTGACACAATAAGCACAGAGCTGCATATAAATTCCATTGTTCTTCCTTACACACTCACTAAAACATCTATGGATTGCTCGACAGGTACTTATGGGTGCCATCTGACTCCCGGGTCTACTTTCTTCCCGTGACTGATTTTAAATCTGCACACACAAACATATGACACACACTAGGTAGGATTCTACCATCCCACACTCATATCCAGAATATTAGAATATTCCCCCCCCCCCCCATCCCCACCCCCACCGTCAGATTGAACATGTGATATTTTATACGTAATCATTATGCAAATAATATCACTCATAATAACATTTTATATGTTAACAATATACATTTCTTACATATGTTTATATACATATCTTTCCTTTCAATAACAATTCACTGTCCTCTCTTGAACAATCTTTTGCTTACTGTTTCTCTACTCTTTTCTTATTTTACTTTGTTATTAAGATATGACCATTTACTCATGGGTTTAGTCAGCTTTATTAATATTTAATCTATTTTCTATTCTTATCTTTTGGGCTACCTTTTTCCTAGTATGTACTGTTTTCATTATTTGTAGCTTGGAGGAACTCTGGGCGAAATGAAAGTGTTCTTTTGACACTCATTTATTTTCACAAAACATAATAATGCTAGTCATTCATAGAATTCACACTTCCCAGAATAATACCTATAAAATTTGTGACTATTGTTATGATACTGTCCCCTTCTCGCAGGATCAGCACCTATTCCTTGCTTGTGGGTTGACCTTATGAGAGCACATCCTCTTTCCATTTTGGTAGGTACGCCCCTTACAAAACATCTCTATTTTTTAGGCCACAGATCATCCTATCTTCACATAGGTACACCTGCCCTTTATACTTAATGAATGCTGGGTATGCCCTCCTTATCCTTTCTGAGTAGGCCTCACGGTTCATTACTCTAATATACATTTCTATGAAACCATAATTAAGTATCTTCTGGTAAAGATATAAATCTATCTTAAACTTCGCATTCCTTTTCTAATATATCATTTACTACCTAGAGTCCTCCTCTAATTATCAACTTCTGTATTTTCAATGGATACTATGTCTGCATATACTATTTATACCCCACTATCCTTGAATTCCTCAGAGTACTTATTACACTGACATTTCTTAATGATCAACATGACTAATTCTACTCCTACTTTCATTTTCTTTCTTTTCTCATGCCTCTCTCTTATTTATTCATTACTCATTGCTACGTTATAGTTGTTCGTTATGTATGTGCACCTCTACTTATGTATATTTGATGTAAAACCATCTTAGCTTCCTATATATATGCGCATATTTCCATATGTACACAGATTTTCCCTACAACACCTGGAGGTTCTCACATTGTGACAGGCTTCCTCTTGTGTGATTTAATACTTGTGTAGAAGTGTATATTTGTGTATACATGGATGTGTGTTTGTGTAGTCTGATTCTTCAGCCTTCTTATCTAAAGATAAGATTTAGGTTTTTAGTAGCTACAAAAATAAGGAAGGACTTCAGTGATAGAAGTTTGAGAATATGAAAAGAGGGAAAAAATAGACAGGTCTTCAAATAAGCAGTAAGAAAGGAAAAAATAGATACAGATGCTTGGATTGAAGAAGAGAAAGAATATAGCCTCAAAGACAGGAAACCCTTCCCACCCCCCTTCCCTAGGATCCCTACCCCTCAGGTACTTGAGTGAGATTGCCGGAGGAGGTTTGGTGTTAAATCGTCTCCTACAGAATGGACTTGTCCCACCTTCACCCTTTGAGATCCCTGAAGGAAATCCTAGCAACCCTATGGAAATGGCAAATGATGAAAAATCAGGCACACTTGTTTGTGAGGGTTGTTTGAAAGGTGTGATGTGTGTTTTGTGTTAATCATGATTTCTCTGTTCTTGTAAATCATGCTTTTAGCTACAACACCCACCCGTTTCAAAATTTATACAAACTCTCCCATCTATATCACATCTCATAAAAAGTATAAAATACATTAAAAACAAAGATTCCAAGACTTACCAAGCGGGAAAGCGCCGGCAGACAGGCACATGAACAAAACACACAAACACACACACAGAATTACGAGCTTTCGCAACTGGCAGTTGCTTCGTCAGGAAAGAGGGAAGGAGAGGGAAAAATGAAAGGATGTGGGCTTTAAGGGAGAGGGTAAGGAGTCATTCCAATCCCGGGAGCGGAAAGACTTCCCTTAGGGGAAAAAAAGGACAGGTGTACACTCGCACACACACACACACATATCCATCCGCACATACACAAAATAGAAAATCTATACATTACAGTATAACAATTGTTCAGCTAGTCACATCTTATTATATTTTCCACAAATATAATACTCTATTTAGTTTATTTTGTCTAGATATCACTTTTTTCTGTGATTCTCTTAAGTTGTTCTCTATTTTATAGTCGTATCTGGTTTTCTAAGCAATAAGATTACAGGATAGTTCTAGATTTTAAAGGAATTCAGTGCAGGAAAACTATTTTGGAAGAAACACCTAAGACAACTTGGGATCCAGTTGTCATTACTTCGCCCATTAACTCAGAATGTTAACGTCCTTGGGGGTATAGATGACAGAATAGTTTAAGATTTTAAAGGAATTCAGTGCAAGAATACTATTTTGGAAGAAACACTGAAAACAACTCGGCATCTGATGGTCATTACTCTACCTGTTAACTCAGAATGTCAACATCCCTGGGGGATATACAATTTTACCTCCTTTACCTTGTATTCCCCTCTTTTCTGTCACTCTCTCTTTCTCCTTTTTTTTCTTTTTTCTTTTTTTTTAATGCCATTCGCAATATTTTGTTATAGTACCCAAAGTATTATTATAATATTTTGGGTCCCATAGATCTGATATTAACTTTTATTGAGCACTGGCAGACCGGTACTTCTCTTTAAATTTCTTTTGAAAATCTTCCCAAGCAGAAAAATTCTCAGTATTTACTGTTCCCCATTCTGAGGCTTCCACTAGAAGGTACCCCACAGCAAATTTGATCTTCTTGGTATCTTCCCATTCTTTTAATTTTTTTTTAATTTTTTTTTTTTTTTTTAACAGAGCTTGGTTAAATATTTGTAAGAAATTGGTCGGATGTACATCTCCGTCTGGCTTAAATGTAGGGAACTGTCTAGATAATCCTGAATTAGCTCCCCATTGCAATTCAGTCACCACTCCACTAGTTAACACAACATTAGGTGAAGTTAACCTTTTTTTCTACTTAGTCTTGGATAAGCTTAATTTCTCTCCACAGGTCGTCCATACTCTTACTGGTATCCTTAAATTCAGAAGAAGGAATAGGCGACACATTCCCAGATGTTATTCTCTCAGTAACCTTTCAATCTATAATTTATCCAAATTGTTCCTAGAAACTAGCTGCAGTAGTTAACTATTTTCTCTTTGATATTCCTTTCTACACTATCTGCCTGTGTATTGACACCTGTAATTTTCAATTGATTAATTGGCATTAATTCATTATGCTTAATTCATTATGCTCTTTCAGACTATTCATTCCCTGTCTTACATAATTATATTTAATATTGTACACATTTTCAAAAGATCCTAACTTTTCAATAAGTTCTGATTCTACATTATTACATTTGTTCTCAGTGTCAAGTTCGAACATTTTCGATAAATCTTGAAAAGTATCATTCTGTTTCTGACTATTCTGTCAGCATGACTCCAGCATATTGCTCACTGGATCCAGTCCAGAAATTTTGCAGTCCACAGCAGAAAGTTCTATGAAAAGACTTTCTGAATGGCTCACAAAAAACAAACTCATTATAAACACTGAAAAAACTGTGTTTGTCAATTTTCATTTAATTCCTCCAACTAATCAAATGTCTGTTCAAGCACAATTAAAAAAATGATCCCCTAGAAAATGTAAGTGACACAAAATTTTTGGGTCTATGGGTCCAGCAAGACTTAAAGTGGGACACACACATAAATAACTTGTCTAGAAAAGTATAGCATCTGTGTGCTATGGCCTAAGAAGTTTAAAGGCTACAACAAACAAACCAACAGTACTGCAGGCATATTATGCACAGTTCCACTCACTAGTCCAATATGGGATCACTTTCTGGGAATGCTCAGCTCACAGTGTAAAGGTATTTGGAATGCAAAAAAGAGCCCTAAGAATTATTTGTGGCCTTAAAAAGATGGAGTCCTGTAAATCCCATTTTACTGAGTTTGGTGTTCTATTGTTCCTGTCCGCAGCTCGTGGTTGTGCGGTAGCATTCTCGCTTCCCACACCCAGGTTCCCTGGTTTGATTCCCAGCGGGGTCAGGGATTTTCTCTGCCTCGTGATGACTGGGTGTTGTGTGATGTCCTTAGGTTAGTTAGGTTTAAGTAGTTCTAAGTTCTAGGGGACTGATGACCATAGATGTTAAGTCCCATAGTGCTCAGAGCCATTTGAACCATTTTTGAATCTAATAGTCCAAGTTTATTCATTTATGAAACTATCTTGTTCACTAGGAACTACCTCCTGAAAATAGGCAAACTGCTACAGAACAAAAATGTACACAACTCTAGTACTAGAGGGAAATCAAATATACATCAAAAATATTACAGAACAACCACCTATCAGAGGAGCATAATTAACATTGGTATAATACTACACAATAAGATACCAGAGGAAATAAAAGATGCTACTCATCCAATATTTAAAGCTAAACTAAAGGAATTTCTAATAAAGATCCAATGGAGAGCAGTGTGCTTCATTACAGGATCATTTGGTAATCGCAAAAATGTTACAGAGATGATAGATAAATTCCAGTGGAAGACTTTGCAGAAGAGACGCTCAGTAGTTCGGTACGCAGGAGAGACGCTCAGTAGTTCGGTACGGGCTTTGTTGAAGTTTCAAGAACATACCTTCACTGAGGAGTCAAGCAGTATATTGCTCCCTCCTATGTATATCTTGCGAAGAGACCATGAGGATAAAATCAGAGAGACTAAAGCCCACTCAGAGGCATACCAACAATCTTTCTTTCCACGAACAATACGAGACTGGAATAGAAGGGAGAACCAATAGAGGTACTCAAAGTACCCTCCACCACACACCGCCAGGTGGCTTGTGGAGTATGGATGCATATGTAGATGTAGATGTAGATATAAAGGACTTTTCTATTGTGTCAGAGAATTTCTGAATATATAACAAAATTAATTGTTAGGTACCTATTTTTAATTTGCCTACTATTTTTCTAATTCTATGTATTGTTGTAACTTATCTTTGACCTGTCCAATATCAATTGTACAATTTGTGCTGTTTGATAAAACTGGACAAATAAAAAATCAAATAATATCAAATGCATACTCTGCTGAGTGATTCTATCTACAGGATGGTTAATTATGAGCCTGCAGGATGCGTGTAATGCAAAATTTTTGCACTCCTGAATTCCTCCTCCTTACCTCAAGAGATCAGCAATAGGCTAAGACCACATGGTTGCGTACCATCAAGACTGTACAACTCTTCAAAAATTCATAAGGAAAGTCTGCCTTTACATCCAATAGTGAGCAGCCTTGGAGTTCCTAGATATGATTTAGCCAAACATCTTGCTTCTTTTCTGAGACAATTGGAGGGCAAATGCTCACATCACATCTGAAACTTAGATGATCTTAACAAAAGACTGAGGGCCTGCCATCTAAGCTGTTTGGATGTTTAGTTAGCTTTGATGTGGTATCACTTTTTGTAAAGGTCCCTCTAACAGATTCTGTGGCGCTAATTGGTAATAAGGTCATGCAGACATCATAGCTTTGTTACAGCTTGCTCTTTCCCCAGCCTATTTTATGTTTAACCAAGTAGATACGGAACAGACTGGCAGCATCTCACGGGCAGCTCTGTGTCTCCCATGGTGACCACCCTTTTTGTGGAGGATTTCATGGAGAGAGTGCTTGAATCAGCTGCCCTTAAATGACTATATTTGAGGGATTTGTGGATGGAGGAGATAAATTAATGGAGTTTCTACACCATCTGAATCCCATTCACAACAATGTTCGGTTCAATATGTAAATAGAGAGCGATCCATGACTGCTTTTCTTCGATATCTTGGTCAGACAGAAGAATGATGGCTCTCTGGGGCGTTCAGTTTATTGTAAGCCCACTCATACTGATTTTTATTTACAAGCATTGAGCTGCCATCATCTGTTGCAAACTATGAGTGTTCTTATAACACTTACACACAGAGTCCACACAGTTTAAAATCTAGATACTTTGCCTAAAGTGCCCACTCACCTAAAGACGATGTTCAGGAAAATGCATGTTCTCCCAGCAGATTAGCATAGCACTATTAATCAAAACCAGAAAGTGAATAAAGAGGAGAACACAATGACAAAATCTTTAGCTTTTCTTTATTTTGTGGGCAATAGTTCATTTAAGAATCTTCCATTAATTTCAGGTGAAAGTGGGTTTTTGCCCACCATCTAAGATTGCAGACCTTCTGGGATCAGTGGAGGACAATTTGTTACTGAAGAAGGCCAGAATTTACAAAATTCCTTGCCAATGTGGTACAGCTTACATAGGTTAGACTACACACACCTTGAAAGAATGCTACATTGAACATCAATACTGCACACGCCTTTTGCAACCAAAGAAATCCACTATTGTTGAACATTGTGTTTCAGCTGGACATTCAATGCAATATGATAAAACAATGATTCTAAACACAGCAACCTCTTTATGGGATTTCATTATTAAAGAATCCATGGAAATACATCTGTCAGAAAATCTGATGAAGTGTGATAGCAGCTACCAGTTGTACAGTGCATGTAACCATAGCATTTCCATGATTTGCTTTAATTAAAGACAACAGAGTGGGCCCAGGCTGCCGTGAGTAGTAATGGAGAAAACAGCTGAGTTCTGCAGTTCCACAAGTGAGGGCACTGCTGCCAGGTAGCGTGGTCCACCTGTCAACTTGATTTTGATGCTAGTGCAGTGCAGAATACTCATAGCATCCTGTAAATCATGGTAAGGAGGATGTCTTTCATTTAGCACTGACGGCATATCTGAGGATGACTGGTAGTTGCCCAATTGAAATATCACAGAATGAACTGAACAATGATCAGTTGCAAGTGTAAAATTTGTTTGAACAAAAGATATCCACTGTTCAAAATAATTAATCAGTCATTTGAAGAAGACTATTTTCCAAACTTTTTGAAGTATGCAGGAGTGAAACTTCTGTTTAAAAAAGGCTCCAAAAAAGATGTACAAAATTACTGTCCAGTGACCTTTCTTCCCATATTTTGTAAAATATTTTAAATGATTGTTGCAATTCAATTGCAAAATTTCTGTCAAAAATGTAATCTAATCTCAAAAAACCAATGTGGCCTCTGAAAAGGTAAAAGAGCAATTTATGCCAGCAATGAACTTGTGAGTACAGTTAGTACCACTTCAGACAAAAGCTGTGGGAATATTTTCTGTGTATGAACTACTCTTTACTGTTGTCTAAATTAAAAAATATGGAATTATGGATAGTGTCTTACAGTGCTGTAAACCATATCTGAAAGAGAGAAAGCGAAAGTTGTCATAATGCCAAGCAAAGGAAAGTACTCCTCGAAGTGGAGAACTATTTCACAGACAGTAACACAAAGTTCAGTTATAAGCCCAGTTTTTTTTCTTTTCTATGTATATGGATTGCCTATAAATATAAATTACTATTCAATTTTTATTTACTGGTGACACATCAGTACTGATAGGAAACAAAAATTCAGAAGAAATTTCTGAAAACCTCAAAAACACTCTAGAAATCCCAGGCATATGATTCCCACTAAATGGCATAAAACACAGCTGATGCAAGTTAAGAAAAACAGTCTAAAATAAATGATATTTAGATTATGCACAGCAGTCAGGAAGTAAAGTAAGCAGACTTTGTTAAATTCTTATGAATACAGTTGGACAGAAATTATCATGGTCCTCACACAAAGACTATCTGAAAAATAAATTAAACTGCCCATCATTTTATGTGTCAGTCCTAGCCAATGTAACAGTTGCAGGCACATAAGAGATAGTGTACTGCAGCCACTTTGAGGCAATCATGAGTTATGGTATTGTCTTTTGGAGAAATGCTTTTTGGGAAAGCACTTCCAACATGAGAAGAATGTTAACTTGCAGAAAAAATGGTGAAAACGTGAGCAATGCAAGGCTAAGAGAATCTCGTCAGCTACTGTTAACCGTCAAGGGGGCATGCCACTTTTCATAACATGAGCAGGCTTACTGTGCACTTTGTACACATATAAAGAATGGCTGTCTTTATGTTACTAAGGTAAATGTGTATGAGTAAAAACACAGTTTAATCTCATTTTAATTTAACAATGATGAAATAAACTTATATAATATGAGCTAAACCACTGTATAATTAAATAATAATGAAATAGACTTTCATTATATCACCTTGTTGCCAGAGACAAGGGTTAAAACATGCTAATGACCCAAGCAAAGCATTAAAGAGCACACTTGCATCAGATTTCAGCCAACTATTCAATTACTAATTAGCTCTAGAAAACTACCTCATTGTGGGATTGTTCTGCTACCTCATAATCTAGGTCATTTTCTTACATTGATTGTAAATGTTTTCTCGCCTAGCTCACAGTTTATTTTATATTACTAGTGCTCATTTGGACATATGACAACATACTTTATCAGTGTGATACCTGATGCAATAATGATGAAATAGGTACGGATTCACAGTTTTGAAATAACAAAAGTGCAAAACAATGTTATTTGTAGTTGGTGCTCTTCATACATAGACACGCCTGCTCGAGGGTTACAAGACCTAAATGCACTAATATTTCTGCATTGTCCTTACATGAAATAAACCTCTTCACAAATAATAATCCGGAACTGTTTCTTCCAAATAACTTCCAGCAAACTATCAAACTAGTAACAAAGAAAGTTTCATGCACCCTACCATATACTTTGTCTATTTGCTCGTGTTCCACAAAATATGGGAATGAGAATATGCAACAAATTGAATACAAAAATTTTTGGAAGGTTGAAACTGAGTCAATGAAAAGAAAATTATATAGAACTCTGTCACAGAAATGCTGTTCTTGTGTTGAGGAGTCTCAAGTATGCTAAATCAGTGTTTCAACTTGTGTGTTATGAGATCATAAAATCCTGAATCTTATTCTGATGCTGAACTGGGCTTCTTTATTAGTCTATATATGTGTTAACTATTTGTTATGCAGTTGCATGTAAAGAATTTTATGCTCTCTGCTTCTTTCATTATATGATCAACAATGTCTATTTCTATTGCTAAAAAGGAATTGTTTTTTGTTTGAAACTGCACTGTATGAATCTTTGTGAGATAGACACTTAAACTTTTATCAGTGAACCAATTGTAGGCTTGCTCATATATCATCTTAGCTGTAGCTGCTAGGGTTAAGTTTGAACCCATGATTAGTGTGCTCATTTCAACAGCAAATCTTACAGTTTCTGACTGGCTTTAAAATCGTTGGAAAATCATTTATGTATGTTTAGAGGTAAGTTAGAGATGCCATTAATGCCAAAATACTTTAGTTTTCTAAGTAGAATTTTGTGCTTGACTCAATTAACATCTTTATCGTCACAGAACATGCCAATAGAATAATTTCTCTTGATTAGTGGGTATCATTTCATTTTTGCAGTCTTGTATTGATTTCCTTGTGGAAAATTCTTTACAAAAAGCAAACTGAGAGGTATTTAACAATTTCTATTCCATCAAATGAGTCAGTATTCTATTGTAGGCCACTTCCTCAAACACTTTTGAAAAGACTGGATGAAGTATTATAGGTCTGTATATAGTGGTTTTGTTACTTGTCTCCACTTACGTTGATGGATGTTACTACAACAAATTTAAGTCTTTCAGGAAATACACTGTCCAGTCACATTAATGTGACCACCTATCAAAAGTGCAGTGCAGACCACTATGTTATGTGCAGGAAGAGTGTCAATAAGGTTCTGGGAGGTACCAACAGGAATGTGGAGCCATGCACACTCTATTGCACTAGATTTCTCAGTTAAGTGTCCGTGTTGCAATCAGCCTGATCGAGGTTGTCCCACAGATTCTTGATTGGGTTTAAACCCGGGGAATTTGGTGGTCAGGAGAGTATGTTAAACTCATCATGGTGCTCTATGAAACACACATGTACACTGTGAGCTGTGTGACACATTGCATTGTGTTGCTGGTAAAGGCTGAAAAACAAATATCATATGTATGTGCACACAGTCTCCAATAACAGATGCATACTTGTGTTGGTTCATTGTGCTTTCCAGAATGATGAGTTCACCCAGGGCAGAACGGAGTCACCACCTTAGTGCAGAGGTCACTGTGGCTGACTGCCATGCAGAGGACCCAGGTTCAGTTCCTGGTACTCCTAGGAATTTTTACTTGGTGTCAGTACTGGACCACGGCCCACTCAGTCTCATGATGCCAATTGAGGAAATACTTTGCATTCCCCTTCACACTACATCCACGACATCTTATGGCAGAGGATAAGACGGTGGCCAGTCAGTATCACATGGTTCTCTGGGCCTGATCACAGAGTATTACTAGATATATGTCTGCAGCTGCTATGACGAAGTCATCATTGAATTCCACGACTGATGATTTGAAGTATTGTCATTTTTGTCAAAACTATTTTTGGGGCTCCATTTCATTCAGAAGACTAATTTTCTTTCTTTCATTTTTAATAATGTTCCAAGCAGTTTTTGATTTATTCTTGGAGTGTATTATTTTCGGAGCATAGCACATGAGTCCCACTTCCCTAATGTCAAAATGGGGGATTTTGCAATACTGCTGGAAATGGAGTTTCAGATCCTGAACACAACTGAACACTACCCATTCCCCAAAATACACAGAGCTCTCTCTTGTTAGAACAAGACACTTTAAACCAGGAATTATCACCCCACCTGTTCCTTGCTTTGGTTTAATTTTATCCTTATTTGTTTTAGGGGAAAACAAAACTCAGAATTCTGTACATATATGTCTGAGAAAGAGTTATATTTTCTGTCAACACTGTCTGCTTAATAAACTCCACTCAGTGTACTCCCAATAATTTCTCTCTAAAAATGTGACCATATCATTATGATTCTGTGATGGAATACCAACGTCAGATCAACCACTGACTGTTGCTTTTACAGCTAACTCACAGTAGGTCGATGGATATACAAACAAATTGTCACTGTCTGTTGCCCTACAGTCTTCAATCCTCATACGGAATTTTGATGTGGAAAATAATTAGAAGCTATCATCAACAATTCTAGGTATCCTTCATCAGTACTATCTGATAGAAAATAAATGATGAAGACTTAGCAAACATGATTCCCCAGTTAAGTATACGTAACCTTATTGTAAATATATTAAAAACAAAGATTCCAAGACTTACCAAGCGGGAAAGCGCCGGCAGACAGGCACAATGAACAAAACACACAAACACACACACATAATTACTAGCTTTCGCAACCGATGGTTGCTTCTTCAGGAAAGAGGGAAGGAGAGGGAAAGACGAAAGGATGTGGGTTTTAAGGGAGAGGGTAAGGAGTCATTCCAATCCCGGGAGTGGAAAGACTTACCTTAGGGGGAAAAAAGGATAGGTGTGCACTGTCGTTTTTTCCCCCTAAGGGAAGTCTTTCCACTCCCGGGATTGGAATGACTCCTTACCCTCTCCCTTAAAACCCACATCCTTTCGTCTTTCCCTCTCCTTCCTTCTTTCTTGTAGAAGCAACCATCGGTTGCAAAAGCTAGTAATTCTGTGTGTGTGTTTGTGTGTTTTGTTCATTGTGCCTGTCTGCCGGCGCTTTCCCGCATGATAAGTCTTGGAGTCTTTGTTTTTAATATATTTTTCCCATGTGGAAGTTTCTTTCTATTTTATTTACATAACCCTATTGTAATATATTAAAAACAAAGATTCCAAGACTTACCAAGAGGGAAAGCGCCGGTAGACAGGCACAAAACAATAACACACAAACACACACACAAAATTTCGAGCTTTCGCAACTGGCAGTTGCTTCGTCAGGAAGGAGAAGGGAAGATGAAAGGATGTGGGTTTTAAGGGAGAGGGTAAGGAGTCATTCCAATCCCGGGAGCGGAAAGACTTACCTTAGGAGGAAAAAAGGGTAGGTATATACTTGCACGCACACACACACACAAATCCATCCATACATATACAGACACAAGCAGACATATTTAAAGGTAAAGATTTTGGGCAGAGATGTCAGTCAAGGCGGAAGTGCCAGGTGAGGTACGAATGGCGGCAACTTGAAATTAGTGGAGATTGAGGCCTGGTGGATAATGAGAAGAGAGCATATATATTGAAGGGCAAGTTCCCATCTCCGGAGTTTGGATAGGTTGGTGTTGGTGGTAAGTATCCGGATAACCCGGACAGTGTAACACTGTGCCAAGATGTGCTGGCCGTGCACCAAGGCATGTTTAGCCACAGGGTGATCCTCATTACCAACAAACACTGTCTGCCTGTGTCCATTCATGCAAAAGGACAGTTTGTTGCTGGTCATTCCCACATAGAAAGCGTCACAGTGTAGGCAGGTCAGTTGGTAAATCATGTGGGTGCTTTCACACGTGGCTCTGCCTTTGATCATGTACACCTTCCGGGTTACAGGACTGGAGCAGGTGGTGGTGGGAGGATGCATGGGACAGGTTTTACACCGGGGGCGGTTACAAGGGTAGGAGCCAGAGGGTATGGAAGGTGGTTTGGGGATTTCATAGGGATGAACCAAAAGGTTACGAAGGTTAGGTGGATGGCGGAAAGACACTCTTGGTGGAGTGGGGAGGATTTCATGAAGGATTGATCTCATTTCGGGGCAGGATTTTAGGAAGTCGTATCCCTGCTGGAGAGCCACATTCAGAGTCTGATCCAGTCCCGGGAAGTATCCTGTCACAAGTGGGGCACTTTTGGGGTTCTTCTGTGAGAGGTTCTGGGTTTGAGGGGATGAGGAAGTGGCTCTGGTTATTTGCTTCTGTACCAGGTCAGGAGGGTAGTTGCGGGATGCGAAAGCTGTTTTCAGGTTGTTGGTGTAATGGTTCAAATCCCATGCCACTTTCCTAGACGTTGACCTACATCTGTCCAATGGCCAGCTTCACACATCCCTCCACATCAAAGCCACCAACAAGCAACAGTACCTCCATTATGACAGCTGCCACCCATTCCATATCAAACGGTCCCTTCCCTACAGCCTAGGCCTTCGTGGCAAACGAATCTGCTCCAGTCCTGAATCCCTGAACCATTTACATTGATTTGATGCTGATTCATCTCATCAGGAAACCAAGAAGAATACATTAAGGTCTTGTTTATCTTATATTAAAGAAACAAATCAGAGGAGAAATTTAAATGTCATCTGGAAACCTAGAAAGACATATGCTGTTAAGTTTGAAATTAACAGTAGGGTACAGTGCACAAATTTTTAGCTCTTTTTTTCTATTCTATATACCAGTTTCCTTATTTTTTCTTTAAAACTGAAATAATACTATGAAAAATTATCTCTGTTGCAGGGACTTCTGTGGGCTTTGACATGTACTTATTCCATTTACGGCAAATCACCTGTACTGAAGAAACCACTTAAATACTCAGATGATGCTGTCACTGAGCTTGCAGTTCTAGGATCAGTAAGCTTATGTCTGACACTGATTAACATTATTTTCATTTTCATATCTGCAGCCATTGTACTCAAGGTAAGCATACTTTTGTAATAACATTTAATTTAATTGTTGTTGTTATTGTGAATGGGTGTTGTGTGTAATTCTTTGATAAAGTCTGTGTACTATATGTATGTCATATGTATTGTTCCTTGCTATCTGTATGATTGTGCTCATTTCTTTTCAATAGTTTCTCCTATTGAGTGCGATCATGTTTATTTTATGTAACATGTATCTTAGTGCAGATAGCTTCTGGTTGTGGGGTGATTGGAAGTAGATGTATTATTGTGTACGTGGTTGTTGGTTTTCCACACAAATTTTAAAAGAATATTTGCTATTTGACTTTATTATTATGTCAAGAAAATCTATTTGGTTTTCTTCCTCTTCAGGTGTGGGAAAGAAAAATTTGGAACAAATCATTCTACATTTGCAGAACACTTAAAACACCATAAGCATCATCCTACCAACTTACAACAAGATATGAAAATAATTAGGAAAAATAACCACAACCAACATGTCATACCACTGCGGGGACACTGTCACACCCAGAAGGCCACAGTAAAGAACAAACATGATAAATGATAAGGCACACTTCATCATAAACTCTTTGCTAACCATAATAAAAGAAGCAAAATTTAATTAAAAAGAAATCCTCTCATTCATACCAACATGTTAAAGCAATACATACACACACACACACAAAATAATATAAAGTAAAAATAATTTAAAAACAGTTTGCATAATCACCTGTATAATCATACTGAAACATGCAGGCATGCTGCCACCTAACCCCTCTCCCCTCTCTCCACACACACACACACACACACACACACACACACACACACACACACACACACACACATGGGGACACTTCAATGAGATCACTAAGACACATTCAACAGTTAGTAATAATGTTCAACTGTTGACAACACCTTGCAAAGAATGACATCAAGTAAACAACTGTTCATTTCCTGGTGCTGTGAAAACAAAATTTTGTATGGCAGAAAGCAGAAGAAGAACAGCTGTAAGGAAGGAACGAAAATGCATGTAGGTCAGCAGTTATCAAACTGGCAAATAGAAATTTATGGTATTGCTACATCACAGATATGTAGAAAGTGCCAGAACTGTTCATAGCCTCAATAAATAATGTCCAAAATAGTTTAAACATAAATACTTGTATATTCCACACCACAGAAGATGCCTTACAAATCATAAATGTCAAACACATATATCAAGAAAAACTTGCTTTGTTCAGTTATGATTAGACAGATCTGAAGTAATAATTATTGACATAATTTATTAAGAGTGCTTGTTGGAATAGCTTTGTCAATCCAGGGCTCTGATCTTTCACAGTCTACAACTGTTTTTCATGCCTGCAAGACATCCTATCTGAGAATAATATTATGACTACATTCTGTTAAAACAATAAATTCAGAGGGCTGAATTCAGTCACTTGTAGTTATTACTACCATACATATTTCTGCCAGCTGGACATATTTCCTAAGTGAGTCTTTCAGCACCACCATTTCATATCACTGAACATAGTCTTTTTCAGCTGACAATGATAAACATCCAAGATTACAGAAAAGGAAGCCTTGAGTCAACTAGTGCCCAGACAGGTTGGCCATTAATGATGACATCTGTCAGATTCACTGATATTTTGGTGAATGTCATGCCATTTAGTTTCCTGGAAGTTGGCAGCTACACAAATTGTTGGTACCTCTGTACAACAACCACATTTGGCTGCAGCTTGTTGGGGAATGACCTTTCCATGTACAGTGATGGGTTTCATCCCACAAGTCAGCTGTAATTGTCTGCAGCTAATTCATATGAATAAAAGGTTGATACTTGGTGTGATAGTATAGTGTTTGCCTGGCTAACCCCAACCATAGTGCAAACACATCAGTTTGTTATCCTCTGTCTTCCAAATGTCTGTTCTTCCACCGGACATTCTAATTTGCATAGGAGTTGATAGTATCTGTGTTTGTCAGGTGCTGGTTTGCTATTTTATGGCTATGACGTAGTTATGAGTTGGCTGAATACATTCTCCCTGGTGCAGTTAGCTGATTGCAAAGGACTGGTACATATCTTCGTCAATTTGTTGGCATCATTTTATGAATTCCTCTGTTGACAACTTGATGAATTCCTCTGTTGTTGTAATATTCTTTATCTGAGATTTTATAGGATTCTGTCCTGTCATGATTTATGATGTGCCAAATGGCCTAAACATTCAGTATGTACAACTCTGTCATTTCCTCATGATGCTGGGTCTTATTCTTCAGTCTTTCTTCAGCTAAGTGCACTTAATGCTGATTGTTGCCAAACATTTTTTCTTTCAGCTCAGCCTGAAATTAATCTCTGCTATAAAGTTTCTCCGGATTGGAATCCATTGAAATGCTAAATATACAGACCTTGGCAATGATGTTCTGCTTGTATTCTGGATCCTGTCCATGTAGGTGATGGCTTTTATTTTGACTAATTAGACCCTTGCCCTCATGAACCATGACCTTGCCATTGGTGGAGAGGCTTACATGCCTCACCAATACAGGTGCAACCCCAACCGAGAGGAATCAGACAAACATGTGGTTCCTGAAGAAGGTACAGTAGTTTTTCCAGTATTTACATGGGCAACTGTCTAGATGATTGACTGATCTGGCCTTGTAATATCAAACAAAATGGCCTTGCTGTGCTGGTACTGTGAACAGCTGAAAGCAAGGGGAAAATACAGGTGTATTTTTTCCTGAAGGCATGCAGCTCTACTACTGTACGGTTAAATGATGATGGCAACCTCTTGAGTAAAATACTCTGGAGGTAAAATAGTCCCTCCTTTGGATACCCAGATGGGGCTACTCAGACATTATCAGCAGAAATAAAACTGGTGTTCTATGGATCATAGTGAGGAATGTCAGATCTCTTAATCAGGCAGGTAGGTTAGAAAATTTAAAAAGGGAAATGTATTGGTTAAAGTTAGATATAGAGGGACTTAGTGAAGTTTGGTGGCAGGAGGAATAGGACTTCTGGTCAGGTGAATAGAGGGTTAAAAATTCAAAATCAAATAGGGGTAATTCTGGATTAGGTTTAATAATGAATAAAAAAACATAGGAACATGGATGAGCTACTTTGAACAGCATGGTGACTGCATTATTGTAGACAAGATAGACACAAAGCCAACACCCGTCACTGTAGCACAAGTTTATTTGCCAACTAGCTCCACAGATCATGAAGAGATCGAACAAATTATGATGAGATAAAAGAAGTTATTCGGATAGTTAAGAGAGATAAAAATTTAATAGTCATGGGGAATGGAATTCAATTGTAAGAAAAGGTAGAGGAGGGGAAATTGTAGGTGAATATGGACTGGGGGAAAGGACTCAAAGAGGAAGCTACAGGGTAGAATTTTGCACAGAGCATAATTTAATCATAGCTAACACTCAATTTAAGAATCATGAAAGAAGGTCGTATACATGGAAGAGATCTGGAGACACTGGAAGGTTTCATATTGCTTATATAATGGTAAGACAGAGATTCTGGAACCAGATTTTAAACTGCAAGACATTCCCAGGGGCAGATGTGGACTCTGACTGCAATTTATTGGTTGTGAACTGTAGATCAAAAAGGGAAGAAACTGCAAAAAAGTAGTATTTTAAGGAAATGGGACCTGGATGAACAGATACAATCAGAGGTTGTAGAGAATTTCAGACGGAGCATTAAGGAACAATTGACAAGAAAAGAAAAAAGGGTAGTTTTGAGCTATGAAATAGTGAAGGCAGCATAGGATCAAGTAAGTAAAAATATGAGGGCTACTAGAAACCCTTGGATAACACAAGAGATACTGAATTTGACTGAAAAAAGGAGAAAATATAAAAATGCAGTAGATGAAGCAGGCGAAAGGAAATAACAAATGTCTAAAAAATGAGACTGACGGGAAGTAGAAAATGACCAAGCAGGAATGGCTAGAGGATAAATGTCAGGATTTAGAAGCATATATTATTAGGGGAAGATAGGTGTTGCCTATAGGAAAATTAAAGAGACATTTGGAGAAAAAAGAAGCAGCTGTATGAATTTCAGGAGCTGAGATGGAAAACCAGTCCTGTGCAATGAAGGGAAAGCAGAAAGGTGGAAGTAGTATATAGAGGGTGTATACAAGGGAGATGTACTTGAGGCCAACATTATGGAAATAGACGATGATGAAGATGAAGATGAGATGAGAGATATAATACTGCATGAATAATTTGAGAGTGCACTGAAAGACATAAGTCGAAACAAGCCCCAGGAGTAGACAACATTCTGCTAGAACTGTTGTTTGCCTTGAGAGAGCCAGCCACTACAAAACTCTTTCACCTGGTCAGCAAGATGTATGATGTAAGTGAAATACACTCAGACTTAAAGGAGACTATAAAAATTCCAATTCCAAAGAAAGCTGGTGCTAACAGGTGTGAAAATTACCAAACTGTCAATTTAATAAGTCACTGTTGCAAAATACCAACACAAATTATGTACGAAAGAATGAAAAAACTAGGATTAATTTTGATGCTGGAGACATGTATGATTATGCAAGACATTAGTAACTCTAAGCCTTCTCATAGAAGATAGGTTAAGGGAAGGCAAACCTATGTTTATAGCATTTGTAGACTTAGAGAATGCTTTTGACTATGTTGACTGGAATAGTCACCTTCAAATTATGAAGATGGTAGGGGTAAAATACAGGGAACAAAAGGCTATTTACAATTTGTATAGGAAGCAGACAGCAGTTATAAGAGTCAAAGGGAATGAAAGGGAATCAGTGGTTGAGAGGGGAATGAGACAAGGTTATTCAATATGCATATTGAGCAAGCAGTAAAGGAAACAAAATAAAAATTTGGAGTAGAAATTACAGTCCAGGAGAAGAAATAAAAATTTGAAGTTTGCTGATGACATTGTCAATCTCATAGAGACAACAGAGGACTTGGAAGAGCAATTGAATGGAATGGACCATGTCTTGAACGTAGGATATATGGTGAACACCAAAAAGGCATAATGAGGACAATTGAATTTAGTCTAATTAAATCAGGTAATGCTGAGGGAATTGGTTTAGGAAATGAGGCTCTTAATGTAATAGATTAGTTTTGCTATTTGGGCAGAAAATAATTGATGATGGTTTATGTAGAGAGGATACAAAATGTAGACCGGCAGTGGCAAGAAAACTGCTGTAGGTTGGAGTAGTTACTTGGAGATGAAGAAGCTTGCACAGGATAGAGTAGTATGGAGAGATGCATCAAACTAGTCTGCAGTCAAGACCACAGCAGTAGCAACAACAACAACAACAATTGGAACCAAGGTGATGTAGATGTCTGGAAGTACTTGGTGTCTCCACCACACAGTGTCACATGCAATCCACAATCAAGTTGAAATCCAGAGGCAGGGCCATCAAACTTCTACACTTAGTACGGAAAGCACATATTTTGCTGATACTGATGTACAGCTTTGTCAGAACTGAACTCTTGGATGAGAATGCAGCTATTTATACAATTTATAAACATCAAATATTCCAGAATTCTGGTACTTTTACAAGCTTTGAATACTTAAAAAAACAAAAACATTGCAAACATAAGGTATTTCAAGAACTTTTTAAAATTGATAAATGTTAAATAAGAAATGCTGGTGGTCAAGTCTGAAGTGGTGATCTGCAGCAGGCCAGCCACCAACACTAACTACTATGCTATACTGCATGCAAGGCTGTTCATGGCAACACATAAAAGTATTTTACATAGAGAGTATTTGTCTATTCTGCTGATTATCATTCATTCTGTATTCCACAAACGATTCTAAGAAGTCAGTCAAAGGAGTGGATACTGTAAAATATATGGATACATTAATTAAATTGTAGCCAAACTTAATGGGGCATTCCTTGACATTATTTTCATAGCAAAATATGCTTCATGACTTTAATTATACAAATAATATTATTATTTTTCTCCAAAAAGCAAAAACATGTGCTTAACATCAATGTGAAATGATACATGCTACACACCACATAGAGAATGTGTTGAGTGGTACATGGGCACAATGGAAAAGTAGAGCAAGAGACTTGTGTGTATCCTCTATTATAAACTCTGAAGTATTAAGAAACTGGTATAGGCATGCATATTCAAATACAGAGATATGTAAGCAGGTAGGATACAGCCCTGCGATCAGCAATGCCTATACAAGAGAACCAGCATCTGGCACAGTCATTAGATCAGTTACTGTTGCTACAATGGCAGGTTATCAAGATTTAAGTGAGCTTGAATGTGGTCTTATAATTGGCACATGAGTGATGGGACACAGCATCTCCAAGTTAGCGATGAAGTGGGGAATTTCCCGTATGACCATTTTACAAGTCTACCGTGAATATCAGGAATCTGATAAAAAATCAAATCTTTGACACTGCTGTGTCCAGAAAAAGATCCTGCAACAAATGGACCAAGTGACTGAAGAGGATTGTTCAGTATGACAGAAGTGCAACCATTCTGCAAAATGTTGCACATTTCACTGCTTGTCCATCAACAAGTGAAAGTGAATGAACCGTTCAATGAAACATTATCGATATGTGCTTTCAGAACCAAAGACCCACTAATGTACTCTTGCAACATACTGCTCTGAAGAGGTCTCCATCTTTCGTACTATTATGTATTTATGGACAGTCCTGCGGGATTCATGGTGTCAATTTCCTCCAGCACTACTTCAGATATTAGTCGAGTCCGTGCCAAGTCGTGTTGTGACACTCCTGCATTCTCGCAGGGCCCATACACAATCTTAGGCTGGTATGCCAGTTTCTTTGGCTCTTCAGTGTATTTATAAAGCAGAGCATATGAGTGTATGTCTGGTATCTCCTCTCAGATTCACGGATCAATTTCAACCAAATTTGGCACTGAAACAGAGGCCTCACTTGTTTCAGCACTATGGGGTTTATAACCTCGTAGTTCCAATAGGAGCAAAGACATGGGCAAAAACGTGTTTTTTTTCCAGCCCCTGATCTTTAGGCTGCCCTTCATGACAGGCATTTTATGTGGGAACTCTATCATCCTACCAAATCAACCTGATTTGCAAGGCAGCCTCCACATCAGGGGCAAGGCACAGTATCCCAGTGTCCAAGATGTAGGCTGCCCTGCATGACAACCATGCAGTCTTACAGTAACGTGCGCATCTTTTATGACGGCGGCCGAGTTTAGATTCGTTCTGCACATCTGACGTCACAAAACACAGTCAGCCAATGAACGGAGAACGACATTGCCAAAGCTCGACTGCAGTGCAATGCACGGACGAGTGTCTTCAGTTTTAGAAACATTCAGTCATAAATAAAGTAATAGAACAAAAGCAATGTCTTGATAGCAGACTTTCTTTTATACAAAGTTTGAAAAAAGCATGCTTTATACCAATTGCTTCATATTCTATTAATTAAGTAAACCAAATGAGCAATAAGCCTCCTAATTCACGCAATAACAAGGAAAGGTGTTTGTATCATTCTCAAGAACTGCTTTTTCGCAATAAAGAACAGTGGTAATTGTTTATTTCCTACTGTACTTCGATGAAACGTGAGTAATTCATAGTCATACCAACAGTGTTTGTCGGTATATTGCGTGATATTTTAGAGTCGTGCAGAAGTTCTATCGAATGACGAGCCACGTTAGTGTAATGGTATGATATTTGGCTGCCTAGCGAAAGGTTCTGGAATCAAACCTTGTTCGGAATTTAATATTTTCTTTATTTAAAAACAATATCGAAGTGTCTTACTTCAAGAATTTTATTCATTTGAATGAAATTTTTTGAAATTTCTAATGCTTTGTCTTTTCATTATAACCATGATAGGTTTTCGGTTTTTCTAATTTTGTCCTCCAATATTTCTTTTCACAGAGATTAAAAACAATGAAAAAGAACACATACAATATTCATGTTATCTGTTTTCTTTGTATATCTTCTCTTCCACAGTTGCTGTTTTACTGTTGATATTGAGATACATTCTTTTGTGACAGTATTAAAAGTATTATTTAGAGCAGAATTTGAAATATATTCCTCTTCTGCAACTGTAATAAGCGTCTTATTTAGACCAGGCACTTTTTTCTCTTTTAAAGCACCTTCAGTGGACAGTATTTTGTCTCCTCCATTGCCAAGTAACCTTTCGCAGTTTTGTTCTGCGGTAGCACAATATTCAATGTTTGTGTCAGCTGATCAGTGTTTTTTCAAATAAATGCTGTTTGTGTGTGCCACACACAAAAATTATATTTGACACAGCTCAGAGCACTTCGCTGGTACACAGTATATTCAAGTCCTAATGTTTTTGCAAGTCCACAGTTTTGTTTAATGTATTTTGTCTACTATCTTTTGATTGACTGAAGTGCTTTAAAATAAAGCCAAACGCGCCCGGTGTAAATAAAACTTTTATTACAGTCGCGAAAGACGGAATATTTCTCAATCTTACATATGATACCTATCTGGTACTTTAAATGAGATATTGTTAGACAGTAAATTTTATATGAAATTTAGGTATCTTGTCCACATTTCATTCTCAACAATTGTGACAACAAAAATTGACCATAAGGAAAGTATACAGTATGGACTTTTACCTGTGCGAACTCTTCAAAATTCTGTGCAATGGTTTACTACATTCAATGCTGCACAATAACTGCATAGAAGATCAAAACAAAATTAAGTCTTTTATGGGGGGAAGGTATCAGTCAAGAAGACGTGTAAAAATCAAATTTTTGGGCCAAATAGTTTTTGTGAAATCTAATGATAAGTGTGTCAAATCAGTCGGAACACCATGTGTCTGCACAGGCGAGCAGTGCAGTGATGACAAAATCGCGTACAGCGCGGAATGCGGGGAGCACGTCTCTGCTGCAGCGAAAGGGTTAATTCGGCCATGGTGGCTTTACTTCATGAACTGCGCCCTCCCCCTAAACGTAAGTTTGCGAACTATACTATACTATGGCGCTGCTTCTCTTGGCGCATGCGTCGTTTGCAACTGGCAACGCAGCAATCTCCCGCATCTGTTAGGGCATGCGCAAGCCGCCAAGATAAAAGAATCGAACTACAGTATCAACCTGCTTTACATGGTCATCTGTATATCAGGGGCAAATAAATGATTTTCAAGCCCCCTATGTGTAGCATGCTCTGCATGACAGGCATGTTGTTGGAGCAATATTGGCCTGCTTTATTGAACTGTATTGCAGGGACTACATGTGTGAATGAGCAAGTGGATAGAGGAGGGGATAGACAAAGCAGGGGGTGAGGGGAGGAAGAAATGGGCAGGGAGAGGGGAAGAGAGTGTTATGTGTGAGACAGATGGAAGGTGTAAAGGGGTGGTGGGCAGATGGAAATGGAAGAGATAGAGAGATAGAGATGGAGATGCTCAGATAGAAGGGGAGGAAGATATGGTGCGAGAGAAGGGATGAGGAAAATGGCAAAGAGGGGGGGGGGGGGGGGGGAAGGAAGAGATGAAGAGAGAGTGGAAGGAGGAGATAGACAGATAGAGGTGGAAGCATGAGACAGACTGACAGAGGGAGGAAGAGGTCGACACAGAGAGGGAGAGGACTAGGTGTATTCAATACACATATCAAATGCATAAGCAGGTGAAGCTGCAGGTAAAAGGCTAGTGATTACACATTGATGAAAATGAACTGAATACTGCATATGGGAAACAAACCTTTTCTTTCAGAGCAGCACTTATTATAAATGTTGTCTGTTCTTAATATATGTGGTCAATTTTTAAGTGACTATAACTAAGTGTACTTAACAGTTTTACTTTAACTATAATATACTTTGAATTTATTACTGAAATGCTTCCAAATAATTTATTTTTCTTTTACACAGTTAAAAATAAGACTCTGTCTGAAGCCAGCTGATGATAAATACATAAACAGGAATCTCAGTTTAGCCTATAACATTAAAAAAAATGTGTCCTCATTAGAGAGTCTACACAGCTCTGAAAAACGGTCAGTCATGAATGTAATTCTGTTTTATGTCCACTTCATTTTTGTTAGGGTGTTAAGAATATTTATTGTCAGACATTGTGTTATAGGTTTCCCAGCAATGTATCTCTAACAAAAACTCTACCTGAAGAATTGAAATCTGCATCAAATCAAAATGGGCTTCTTGGTATTAAAAGTGTAAGTACTGTTGATTACTTCAGCAGCTGACAGATATTAATAGTTTATTCAACCTCTGACTATAAAGTCTTTTGAACAAATTACTGACAATATTAGAAAAAGGATAACATTGCTACACCCCATAAAGATGACCCGTTGAGCTGCAACCAGGCACAACAAAATGACTGTTGGAAACACATTATAGCTTTTGGCCTTGAGTGTAAGATGGGCTTGTTTGCGTGAATGTATGTGTGTTTTCTTTGCTGAAGAAAGCTTTGGCAGAAAGCTATAATGTGTCACAGTTCTGTTGTTGTGCTTGTCTGCAACTCAGTGGATTATCTTTACAGTGAGTAGCAATCTTATCCTTTTCCTAATATTGTTGATGGAAAAATTAGTAGAAAGTCATTATATGCAAAGATTTCTGTGTTGATTTAATGTTGGGTAGCACTGATGAAAGGCATTTAGAAATATGATACTGTTGTCCAGCTTTGATTTGATTGTATGGTAATATTCCCAGCAAAAATAGAGGTAAATTGTACAACAGAGATTGATAATTTATTTCTAAATCAACTGTCTTTCATAAAATAGGTATAAGCTGCAGAATAAATTAGTTACCTGACCGTGATTGTAAAATGGTAGCAACAAAATGTCCCCAACAATTTACTTTAATTCAAAAGGGGAAAGGAACAATTTTATATACTCAAAAATACTGATACAGTTGCTCTAATCAGAGATAAGTTGCAGGATGAAAAAGGTGAGGTGATTTACCAAAATAAGAAAATTAATCCTTTTCTAAAAATATTTCTAAAACATTGTGAATCATTTCTTCTGCAATGAACACTAAGAGACAGAGTGGCTAACATCTGGGACCAAAGCACATATTGCAGGAGTAGAGGGTTTTATTTAGTGCAGAGTATAATAATAATAATAATAATAATAATAATAATAATAATAATACTGGAACAGAACCATTATAACAGATAAAACAACACCACATAACAAACCTGACATCATACTCACCAACAAGAAGAAGAAATTAACACAACTAATCGAATTATCCATACCCAATACAACAAATATACAAAAGAAAACAGGAGAAAAAATTGAAAAATACATCCAACTGTCTGAGGAAGTCGAGGATATGTGGCATCAGGATAAAGTAGACATTATACCAATTATACTATCAACTACAGGAGACATACCACACAATATCCACCAGTACATCAATGCAATACAGCTACATCCAAAATTATATATACAACTACAGAAATCCGTAATCATTGATACATGTTCAATTACCCAAAAGTTCCTAAATGCAATATAACATACACCGTACAGTAAAAAGGAAGTCACGCTTGATCATGGTCCGCGTCACTTTCTTCTTTTGACCAGACATAACGTCTGAGATAAGAAAGAAATAATAATACAAACAAAGCACAGTGATACTTGTAGGTCAGGATGCCAATGTTCTGAAAAGTGCAAATTGTGTCACATGTTACTATCTCTCAAAGATCACGGTCAAGGTACTTCCAAAGATCACTAGGAAGTCCCAATATAAACAAATCAGTGAGTCAGCATGGAAAAGATAGGGTCTAGTAAAGGAGTCACCAAGAAGCTCAAGTCCGGAGAGCCATGAAATTCCAAGCAGTGACAAGAAGCATTAAACAAAACTAACTTACAAAATAGACTCATTAACAACACAACAAAAACGTACATCATGGACCTGCAAATGTGATATGGTTTTGAGGAAAAGGCAACTTGTGTGGCAAAAATGGAACTCACAGAAAGTAAACATTACTGGATAAAATTCCTGCACAAAAGAAAACACACTGCCAAAACTATCCATGGGGTAAAATATGTTATTGTCAAGAACCATCTAGACAGATTCAAGAATTCCTACTCAAATGAGGAGTATTTTTTCAAAGGTCAATAAATACTGAATTTCTCAAATTCAGTAAACAAAGATTCCAAGACTTACCAAGCGGGAAAGCGCCGGTAGAAAGGTACAATAAAAAAAGAGAAAAACACACACACAAAATTTTGAGCTTTCGCAACCAGTGGTGGCTTCGTCAGGAAAGAGGGAAGGAGAAGGAAAGATGAAAGGATGTGGGTTTTCCCGCTTGGTAAGTCTTGGAATCTTTGTTTTTAATATATTTTTCCCATGTGGAAGTTTATATATATATATATATACTAAAAACAAAGATTCCAAGACTTAAAAAGTGGGAAAGCACCGGTAGATAGGCACAATAAATAAAACACACAAACACACACACAGAATTTCTAGCTTTCACAACCGACGGTTGCTTCTTCAGGAAAGAGGGAAGGAGAGGGAAAGACGAAAGGATTTGAGTTTTAAGGGAGAGGGTAAGGAGTTATTCCAATCCCGGGAGCGGAAAGACTTACCTTAGGGGGAAAAAAGGACAGGTGTACATTCGCACACACACACATGTCCATCCGCACATACACAGACACAAGCAGACATTTGTAAAGGCAAAGAGTTCGGGCAGAGATGTGAGTCGAGGCGGAAGTACAGAGGCAAAGAAGTTGTTGAAAGACAGGTGAGGTATGAGCGGCGGCAACTTGAAATTAGCGGAGATTGAGGCATGGCGGATATCGAGAAGAGAAGATATACTGAAGGGCGAGTTCCCATCTCCTGAGTTCAGATAGGTTGGTGTTGGTGGGAAATATCCAGATAACCCGGGCGGTGTAACACTGTGCCAAGATGTGCTGGCCGTGCACCAAGGCATGTTTAGCCACAGGGTGATCCTCATTACCAACAAACACTGTCTGCCTGTGTCCATTCATGCGAATGGACAGTTTGTTGCTGGTCATTCCCACATAGAAAGCGTCACAGTGTAGGCAGGTCAGTTGGTAAATCACGTGGGTGCTTTCACACGTAGCTCTTCCTTTGATCGTATACAACTTCCGGGTTACAGGACTGGAGTAGGTGGTGGTGGGAGGGTGCATAGGACAGGTTTTACACCAGGGACGGTTATAAGGGTAGGAGCCAGAGGGTAGGGAAGGTGGTTTGGGGATTTCATAGGGATGAACCAAGAGGTTACGAAGGTTAGGTGGACGGCGGAAAGACACTCTTGGTGAAGTGGGGAGGATTGCATGAAGGATGGATCTCATTTCGGGGCAGGATTTTAGGAAGTCAATCCCTGCTGGAGAGCCACATTCAGAGTCTGATCCAGTCCCGGGAAGTATCCTGTCACAAGTGGGGCACTTTTAGGGTTCTTCTGTGAGAGGTTCTGGATTTCAACCTCACAACATCCCTACGACGACCCCATTAAATTTTATTTACATTCCCTCCGCAAATATGCCTTCACCCTAGCCAGATTACGCTCCCATATTTTATTTACTCAGGCTTGTATGATATTTGGCATTACCCCCAAAGGCCGCACACTTAAAGTTCCCATCTCTGGCTGCAATCCTTCTTTCCATCAGTCCTTATACCAGTTCCAAACTGCACAATCCATAGCCCTCACCCGCCTAATCCTTCACCTATACATCGACTTGGCCAATGAACACACCCATCAACTCCTATCCCAAATCAAAGTCCTCAATCTTTCCTCTCTCACATCCACACCAGCTGTTCATAGCATCCTCCTACAGGCCAACCGCAAATTAGAACAGCATGCCACCCTCCACCTCAAAAAACTATCCAATCTCCTGGTTTCCCACCTCCAGAAAGGCAACTCACTCACCCTCCACAACCTTTCCAACAAACCTCAACCTCCTCTCATTGCACACAGACCCAGTCTCTCCCATCTACTCAATCTCCTACTTCCAGCTCCACTCCCCCCAACACCTCAAAATTCTAGTCAACACAATCAGGAACCACAACACCCCAATTCAGTAGTTAACCTTTCCTTCCAACCTCTCTCCCAATCCGAAAGCTCTGTCCTATCCAAAGACCTCACCTTCAGCCCCACTCCCAGGTTCAACCAAACTGCCCTTGTCAAAGATTTACTGTCTTTCACTCGTACCCTCTGCTGGAAATATCACTTTGCCAAGAAGAAAAATAATCCTGATCCCACTCCTAATGATCCAACTCCCCAAGACACTATCCAAATTGAACCCTGCCTGGAACAGTTCTGTCCTCCATCACAGCGGGACACACCTCCTCTTCATCAAAATCACCCTCTCCAAACCTTCCAGGAATTTCTCACTTCCAGCCTTGTCTCTCAATCTTTCTTTGAAAACCTTAATCCTACTCCCAACATCACCACAGCCGAAGCCCAGGCTATCCGTGTTCTGAAAGCTGACCAATCCTACAAAACCTTTCACCTGAATCCATCAAACTCCTGACCCCACCGACACCTCGCACTCCTACCTTCTACCAACTTCCTAAAATTCACAAACCCAAACATCCCGGCCGCCCCATTGTAGCTGGTTACCAAGCCCTCATAGAACATATCTCTGCCTACGTAGATCAACACCTTCAACCCATTACATGCTGTCTCCCATCCTTCATCAAAGACACCAACCACTTTCTCGAATGCCTGGAATCCTTACCCAATCTGTTACCCTCGGAAACCATCCTTGTAACCATTGATGCCACTTCCCTATACACAAATATCCCGCACGCCCAGGGCCTCACTGCAATGGAGCACTTCCTTTCACGCCGATCACCTGCCACCCTACCTAAAACCTCTTTCCTCATCACCATAGCCAGCTTCATCCTGACCCACAACTTCTTCACTTTTGAAGGCCAGACATACCAACAATTAAAGGGAACAGCATGGGTACCAGGATGGCCCCCTCGTATGCCAACCTATTTATGGGTCGCTTAGAGGAAGCCTTCTTGGTTACCCAGGCCTGCCAACCCAAAGTTTGGTACAGATTTATTGATGACATCTTCATGATCTGGACTCACAGTGAAGAAGAACTCCTGAATTTCCTCTCCAACCTCAACTCCTTTGGTTCCATCAGATTCACCTGGTCCTACTCCAAATCCCATGCCACTTTCCTTGACGTTGACCTCCATCTGTCCAATGGCCAGATTCACACATCCCTCTACATCAAACCCACCAACAAGCAACAGTACCTCCATTATGACAGCTGCCACCCATTTCATATCAAATGGTCCCTTCCCTACAGCCTAGGCCTTCGTGGCAAACAAATCTGCTCCAGTCCTGAATCCCTATACCATTACACCAACAACCAGAAAACAGCTTTCGCATCCCGCAACTACCCTACCGACCTGATACAGAAGCAAATAACCAGAGCCACTTCCTCATCCCCTCAAACCCAGAACCTCTCACAGAAGAACCCTAAAAGTGCCCCATTTGTGACAGGATACTTCCTGGGACTGGATCAAACTCTGAATGTGGCTCTCCAACAGGGATACGACTTCCTAAAATCCTGCCCCGAAATGAGATCAATCCTTCATGAAATCCTCCCCACTCCACCAAGAGTGTCTTTCCGCTGTCCACCTAACCTTCGTAACCTTTTGGTTCATCCCTATGAAATCCCAAAACCACCTTCCCTACCCTCTGGCTCATACCCTTGTAACCGCCCCCGGTGTAAAACCTGTCCTATGCACCCTCCCACCACCACCTACTCCAGTCCTGTAACCCGAAAGGCGTACACAACAAAGGAAGAGCCACGTGTGAAAGCACCCACAAGATTTACCAACTGACCTGCCTACACTATGAGGCTTTCTATGTGGGAATGACCAGCAACAAACTGTCCTTTCGCATGAATGGACACAGGCAGACAGTGTTTGTTGGTAATGAGGATCACCCTGTGGCTAAACATGCCTTGGTGCACGGCCACCACATCTTGGCACAGTGTTACACTGTCCGGGTTATCTGGATACTTCCCACCAACACCAACCTATCTGAACTCCGGAGATGGGAACTCGCCCTTCAGTATATCCTCTCTTCTCGATATCCGTCAGGCCTCAACCTCTGCTAATTTCAAGTTGCTGCCACTCATACCACACCTGTCTTTCAACAACTTCTTTGCCTCTGTACTTCCGCCTCGACTCACATCTCTGCCCGAACTCTTTGCCTTTAAATATGTCTGCTTGTGTCTGTGTATGTGTGGATGGATATGTGTGTGTGTGCGAGTGTACACCTGTCCTTTTTCCCCCCTAAGGTAAGTCTTTCCACTCCCAGGATTGGAATGACTCCTTACCCTCTCCCTTAAAACCCACATCCTTTCGTCTTTCCCTCTACTTCCCTCTTTCCTGAAGAAGCAATCGTCGGTTGTGAAAACTAGAAATTCTGTGTGTGTGTTTGTGTGTTTTATTCATTGTGCCTATCTACCAGCACTTTCCTGCTTGGTAAGTTTTGGAATCTCTGTTTTATATATATATGTGTGTGTGTGTGCGTGCGAGTGTACATCTGTCCTTTTTTTTCCTCTAAGGGAAGTCTTTCCGCTCCCGGGATTGGAATGACTCCTTACCCTCTCCCTTAAAACCTACATCCTTTCGTCTTTCCCTCTCCTTCCTGAAGAAGCAACCATCGATTGCGAAAGCTAGCAATTCTGTGTGTGTGTTTGTGTGTTTTGTTCATGTGCCTGTCTGCCGGTGCTTTCCCGCTTGGTAAGTCTTGGAATCTTTGTTTTTAATATATTTTTCCCATGTGGAAGTTTCTTTCTATTTTATTTATATATATATAAGCTCTTGGTTCATCCCTATGAAATCCCCAAACCACCTTCCCTACCCTCTGGCTCCTACCCTTGCAACCGCCCCCGGTGTAAAACCTGTCCTATGCACCCTCCCACCACCACCTACTCCAGTCCTGTAACCCGGAAGGTGTACACGATCAAAGGGAGAGCCACATGTGAAAGCACCCACGTGATTTACCAACTGACCTGCCTACACTGTGACGCTTTCTATGTGGGAATGACCAGCAACAAACTGTCCATTCGCATGAATGGACACAGGCAGACAGTGTTTGTTGGTAATGAGGATCACCCTGTGGCTAAACATGCCTTGGTGCACGGCCAGCACATCTTGGCACAGTGCTACACCGTCCGAGTTATCTGGATACTTCCCACCAACACCAACCTATCCGAACTCCGGAGATGGGAACTCGCCCTTCAGTATATCCTCTCTTCTCGATATCCGCCAGGCCTCTACCTCCGCTAATTTCAAGTTGCCGCCGCTCATACCTCACCTGTCTTTCAACAACTTCTTTGCCTCTGTACTTCCGCCTCGACTGACATCTCTGCCCTTACTCTTTGCCTTTAAATATGTCTGCTTGTGTCTGTGTATGTGCGGATGGATATGTGTGTGTGTGTGTGTGTGTGTGTGTGTGTGTGTGTGTGTGTGTGTGTGTGCGAGTGTACACCTGTCCTTTTTTTTCCCCTAAGGGAAGTCTTTCCGCTCCCGGGATTGGAATGACTCCTTACCCTCTCCCTTAAAACCCACATCCTTTCATTTTTCCCTCTCCTTCCCTCTTTCCTGACGAAGCAACTGCCAGTTGCGAAAGCTCGTAATTCTGTGTGTGTGTTTGTGTGTTTTTGTTCATGTGCCTGTCTGCCGGCGCTTTCCCACTTGGTAAGTCTTGGAATCTTTGTTTTTAATATATATATATATATATATATATATATATATATATATATATATATATATATATATATATATATAATAGAGGGAAACATTCCATGTGGGAAAAATATATCTAAAAACAAAGATGATGTGACTTACCAAACAAAAGTGCTGGCAGGTCTATAGACACACAAACATACACACAAAATTCGAGCATTCACAACCAGCGGTTGCTTCGTCAGGAATGAGGGAAGGAGAGGGAAAGATGAAAGGATGTGGGTTTTAAGGGAGACGGTAAGGTGTCATTCCAATCCCGGGAGCGGAAACTCTTACCTTAGGGGGAAAAAAGGATAGGTATAAACTCGCACACACATACATGTCCATCCGCACATACACAGACAGAAGCAGACATTTGTAAAGACAAAGAGTTTGGGCTGAGATGTCAGTCGAGGCGGAAGTAAAGAGGCAAAAGAAGTTTTTGAAAGACAGGTGAAGTAAGAGCGGCGGCAACTTGAAACTAACGGAGGTTGAAGCCTGGCGGATATCGAGAAGAGAGGATATACTGAAGGACAAGTTCCCATCTCTGGAGTTGTGACAGGTTGGTGTTAGTGGGAAGATAACCCGGATGGTGTAACACTGTGCCAAGATGTGTTGGACGTGCACCAAGCCATGTTTAGCCACAGGGTGATCCTCATTACCAACAAACACTGTCTGCCTGTGTTTATTCATGCGAATGGACAGTTTGTTGCTGGTCATTCCTACATAGAAAGCATCACAGTTTTCCAAAGTTGTTTCACAGAGGAAGACTGCATTGTAGTTCCTTCTCTAGATTGTCGCACAAATGACAAAATGGTAGATATCAAAATAGACGACAGAGGGCTAGAGGAACAATTAAAGTCGCTCAAAAGAGGAAAGGCCGCTGGACCTGATGGGATACCAGTTCGATTTTACACAGAGTATGCGAAGGAACTTGCCCCCCTTCTTGCAGCGGTGTACCGTAGGTCTCTAGAAGAGTATAGCATCCTAAAGGATTGGAAAAGTGCACAGGTCATCCCCATTTTCAAGAAGAGACTTCGAACAGATGTGCAGAACTATAGACCTATATCTCTAACATCAATCAGTTGTAGAATTTTGGAACACGTAGGTCTCTAGAAGAGCGTAGTGTTCCAAAGGATTGGAAAAGATCACAAGTCATCCCCGTTTTCAAGAAGAGACGTCGAACAGATGTGCAGAACTATAGACCTATATCTCTAACATCAATCAGTTGTAGAATTTTGGAACACGTATTATGTTCGAGTATAATGACTTTTCTGGAGACTAGAAATCTACTCTGTAGGAACCAGCATGGGTTTTGAAAAAGACGGTCATGTGAAACCCAGCTCGTGCTATTCGTCCGCGAGACTCAGAGGGCCATAGACACGGGTTCCCAGGTAGATGCTGTGTTTCTTGACTTCCGCAAGGCGTTTGATACAGTTCCCCACAGTCGATTAATGAACAAAGTAAGAGCATACGGACTGTCAGACCCATTGTGTGATTGGATTGAGGAGTTCGTAGATAACAGAATGCAGCATGTCATTCTCAATGGAGAGAAGTCTTCCGAAGTAAGAGTGATTTTAGGTGTACCGCAGGGGAGTGTCATAGGACCGTTGCTATTCACAATATACATAAATGACCTGGTGGATGACATCGGAAGTTCACTGAGGCTTTTTGCAGATGATGCTGTGGTGTATTGAGAGGTTGTAACAATGGAAAATTGTACTGAAATGCTGGAGGATCTGCAGCAAATTGACGCATGGTACAGGGAATGGCAATTTAATCTCAATGTAGACAAGTGTAATGTGCTGTGAATACATAGAAAGATAGATCCCTTACCATTTAGCTACAAAATAGCAGGTCAGCAACTGGAAGCAGTTAATTGTATAAATTATCTGGGAGTACGCATTAGGAGTGATTTAAAATGGAATGATCATATAAAGTTGATTGTCGGTAAAGCAGATGCCAGACTGAGATTCATTGGAAGAATCCTAAGGAAATGCAATCCGAAAACAAAGGAAGTAGGTTACAGTACGCTTGTTTGCCCACTGCTTGAATACTGCTCAGCAGTGTGGGATTTGTTTCAGATAGGGTTGATAGAAGAGAGAGAGAAGATCCAATGGAGAGCAGCGCACTTCATTACAGGATCATTTAGTAATCGCGAAAGCATCACGGAGATGATAGATTAACTCCAGTGGAAGACTCTGCAGGAGAGAAGCTCAGTAGCTCGGTATGGGCTTTTATTAAAGTTTCGAGAACATACCTTCACCGAAGAGGCAAGCAGTATATTGCTCCCTCCTATGTATATCTCGCGAAGAGACCATGAGGATAAAATCAGAGAGATTAGAGCCCACACAGATGCATACCAACAATCCTTCTTTCCACGAACAATATGAGACTGGAATAGAAGGGAGAACCGATAGAGGTACTCAGGGTATCCTCCACCACACACCGTCAGGTGGCTTGCGGAGTATGGATGTAGATGTAGAGTAGCTCCTCAATTGGCATCACGAGGCTGAGTGCACCCCGAAAAATGGCAACAGCACATGGTGGCCTGAATGGTCAACCATCCAAGTGCCGGTCACACCCGACAGTGCTTAACTTCAGTGATCTTACAGGAACCAGTGTATCCACTGTGGCAAGGCCGTTGCCATTTGCTGTTGTTACAGGGTGTTGAAAATTATGAGTTTCCATAAAACTCAATATTTGCTCACAGCCAATCACAACAAAATTCAATAAATGCAGTGCTTTGTTTCTGAGAGACTACAACAATAAATATAGGAGTCATTGTCAAAGATAATGTGATAGAGTTTCCTACCAAAGAGAGAGAGAGAGAGAGAGAGAGAGAGAGAGAGAGAGAGAGAGAGAGAGAGAGAGAGAATGAATTATCTTGTCGCCTTGTAGAAATGGAAGAATGGTTCTGCAGCTGGTTGATGACTTGCAGAAAACAGATATCCAACAGCATTAAATGTATGAAAATGCTAAAAAGAATAGAATATCAGAAATGAGATGCACACATTTAGGTTGAGTCATGAGCCTGCGTTTGAAAACTTTTTTTACTCCTGCATCACATCCACAGAAAAACCAATTTTAAATAATGAAACCAAAGATATAAGACAGAAAAGAAAAATATAAAACTAGTAGCCATCAACAAAGTAAATTCTCAAACTGTGTATGCTGTTGTAGAAACAAAGAGGGAAGTGAACTCTAAAATTCAGTCAATACTTACAGTAGCTATCACTATGTAACAGATAATTACTGCAGTAAGAAATCTTGTCGATCATTTTAAACTGTAATAATCTAGAATAAAAAAGTGTATGAGAAAAACTGATATTTTAAAAGAATATTAATTCATCCTTAACAAAATGTGAATGTTTGAACAAATGACCAAGGATAACTAAGAATATTAATAAGACAGTATGTGTACCAACATGAGACAGAAGAGATTATTCAAAATATAAAAAAAGAAGTAAGAAACTGACGGCACGTAAGCCCATACCACTAAAAATGTTGACAAGCTAAGCAAAACCTGAAGAATGATCTGTCAGTTTCAGTAGGAATTATTGTTCTCCGGCTGCTACACAAGTTAAAGTCACATAAGTAAATGAAAATGAGACATGATCCTAGATTTTGTTTAAAACACAGTTTGTTTTACATAAAGGTTTCTCTTGAGAAGTAATTTCATATATAATGTAAATAATTTGATTCAGGTACAGTAGACACGTCAAATTGTGGTAAAATTTTATGATAAACAAAGAACAACTGATGATAATAAGCAGCATCACAATAAGAATCCAATTTTGTTGTATAAACATATAATAAAATATAACACTTAATTGCCCCTTGCTCAAATTATCAATAGAAAACATAGTGTCACATTAACATTTGATGTGATACGAATAAGACTAACTTTGGAGTGACGAAAAAAGTGGTTTACCTGTGTCATAGTAGAACACTTTAAAACTTTTGTTTCTTGCTGATGACACAAATATGGTGATAGAGGATCCAAACACATCAATACCAGACACAGCCAGTATAATGGAACAAGCTTATGACTTGATCACAGTAAACAACTAAATAGTTTACCATAAGTGGAGATGGATGGGCACACATTGGCTGATACTCAATGTATGAAGTTCTTTGGCATCTATATAAACAAAAAAACTTAGGTAGCACCATAACTTACTTACTTTAACCAGACAGTTCAGTTCTGCCTGCTTTTCAATTTTCACCCATAGTGTTGACCTGCAGATGGGATTGCATATATAATTTACATTGTTTCACTCAGTATAGTCCCATGGTGTAATCTTCTGGCATAATGTAGATATGGTCTAAAACCATTTAGTTTATGGATCCATGCAGTAAGAGTGTTTGGCAGCTCTCATCAATAGTGCAGCAAAAATACAAGGTTATGAAATATATGCAGAAAATACATCACGGGGCAACAATTCAACATTTGGGAACTTCATCATTATGCTACAAGGAGTTAAGAATGTGTACAACGCAGGGATGTGCGTTCATCCTACAGCTCTACTTATTTGCGTGTTTTAACAGGTTTGCATTCCTGTGCTTCATGCCACACTGATAAATACTTATGCTGTTTCCACTTCTCAGAATAAAGTCTATCTATTACATTATTTTCTGGTCTTCAAATCCAAGTGTATCTCACGTGCACGTGAATTTTATTACATATACTTTATTACATCGACAATAGGAAACTTGTCATGGTAATAATTGTACTTTTGGAGTCTTAATGTTTTTATTTACTAAACTGTTGTGTCTTACTGAGTTATTGTATCATACTGATAATTTTCTTACTTATTTCTTTTACAGAAGGGAAAATGTCTACATTTTACAGGTATTGCCAAACTTTTAACTTCACCAACTGAAAAATGTACTCCAAAAATACAAAAATCATTTGAAAATTTGACCAATTCAGAACATCATACTCCCTTCAATGATCAACATTGTATATCTGTTTCAGGTAATAATCAACTATTGTGCTTCTTCCTCTAATAAACATTTTATATTAAGTCTGGAGTTGTTTTAAAAAACCAAAATTCTAGGTTTTATTTTAAAATATTGTTAAACAGACAACAATAATTTCTAATTGCAGATCATACAGAAAATCAATGTTATTAACAACATTTTTAAATTTTTTATATATATTTTTAACTGTCAGATGTACTCTTACTACCATAATACTGATCTTCCAGAGCTCCTTTTTACAAATTTTGCTTCAGTTTTTGTTCTTACCATATGTAAATTTTCTCCAGGATACGATTTCCTGTCCTGTAGATGTAACAGCATAACTGTTCAAAATATTTTTTTTTTTGTATATATAATTGAGGGAAAAATGATATGAATGTAATATATGATATGAATATAATAATTTTTTTACATTTTTTTAACTGTCAGGTGTACTCTTACTACCATAATACTAATCTCCCAGAGCTACTTTTTACAAATTTTGCTTCATTTTTTGTTCTTGCCATATGTTAAGTTTCTCCAGGATACGATTTCCTGTCCTGAAGATGTAACAGCATAACTTTTCAAAATATTTTTTACAAATGTCTGCTTTTGTCTGTGTCTGTGCGGATGGATATGTGTGTGTGTGAGTGTATACCTGTCCTTTTTTCCCCCTAAGGTAAGTCTTTCTGCTCCCGAGATTGTAATGACTCCTTACCCTCTCCCTTAAAACCCACATCCTTTCATCTTTCCCTCTCCCTCCCTCTTTCCTGACGAAGCAACCGCCAGTTGCGAAAGCTCGAATTTTGTGTGTATGCTTGTGTTTGTTTGTGTGTTTATCGACCTGCCAGCGCTTTTGTTTGGTAAGTCACATCATCATGTGATGTGCGTACTTTTGCCACCTTGCTAATAGGCCATTGTAGTGCAAGAAGCCTGTGGAGGGTAGCAATACACTGGAAGGCTAAAGGACATGGTTCTTTCTGCCATTCAGTGTATTGCTTGCCTCCACAGGCTGCTTGCACCACATTCACCTGTTAGCAATAAGGCAGAAGTATGCATGTAATATGGGAGTTAAAGTTTTATAAATACCGATTTTATGCAGCTAGTGTCTACTGGATCTTATAATGTATCCTTTGGGGTGTTATCCTGTAAGCTATTTTTCAAATTTCTTCTATTCTTGACATTTCCGTTTTATACTAGAGTATTATTTTTTTGGGTGGTATTTGCCATTACTTATAGTACTTTCACTAGACATTAGCTAATTTTTAGACATTTTATTCCCATTCATTATTAGAATTTTCCTCCACTTTTTTCTAGGCCTGACTAATTTAAGAGTAATTCTTTGTACACATTGACAAGCATGTTTTAGTTGTTATGACAACCCACCTGTGGGGTTTGACTCTTACAATGGTCAACTTCCTGAGAGCTGGGACTCCATGTCGTCCATCTACCTTATGCAAATGTAACCATTGTGAGCACCTCACAGAAAGATGGCGCCGAACAGTAAATGAGGAAGGCTCCACTAAATTTGACTATAAAGGTGTTAACAATTGTAACATGTGCGACAAAACAGTGATTAAAAGTATTCGGTGTAAAGGCTGTCACTGCTGGTTCCACGAGAAGTGCGCTAAATTAAGTTAAGCATAAAATTTGTAAACGATGACTACATATGGACTTGTTTCACATGTGTTACTGATGCTGTGGAAAACAAATTTAGAAACACCATCAAGGAAAAAGACGAAAAAATCACAATACTTCAAAGTGATTTAGTTACTCTAAACAACTAATACGCTACTCTGAAGAATAAGTGTATATGTGGTGCTGAGGTACATCTTCAATACAAGGAACCAGGTGTAAACAAACCAGACTCCTTCTCAATAAGAGAAGATGATTTCTTGATTATGGACATAAAGAAACATTGAAAGAAGTCTTCTCAGCGTTGCGTAAAAATGATTCTACAAAGAAGATACAACAGAAGAAGAAAGTGAAAACATTCGGTGACAGTCACGGCTGAAACATGCGGGAACTCTTAACAAACAGTGTATATAACGATGTTCAAGTCTCAGGCATTGTAAAGTATGGTGCCAGTTTTGACAATGTGGTTAAAAGTGTTAACGAAGATTGCTCAGAACTCACAAAAAAATACAGTGTGGTGATAATAGGAGGTGAAAACAATGTTAACAGAAATGAAGCCACGGCTTTTGTTAAGGAGTTGATCACAGTGCTGTAGTTCCTGCATTTCACAAACGTAATTGTAAAAACACTCCCACAAAGGTATGATCTTCCGGACTGGTCGTGTGTTAACAAAGAAATTCGATAAACGAATTAAAAGTTAAAAAGTTTTTGTGCCAAATTTGTAAATGTAAAGCTCATAGATATTGATACTTATGAAAGAAACTGTTTTACACTTCATGGAACGCATCACAACAAACATGGAAGGAACAGATTAGCTGCAAGCATTAACGGTGTACTTGAACAGAGGTCTCATGATAACGAAAACAGACCTGTTATTGCAATGGAAGCTCCTTCACGAGGAACTAATACAGCGGGCCAATACTATCAAATTAGGTCCGAAAGAACTAACAAAGCGAGGGACCGTAAATTAGCAGTAAAGACTCACATAGGTGTAAACTTTGCCGACAGTTTAATAAATACTGTAAGTTCTTTAGTAAGTAAAAATAGCTTCATAATGCGCTTAAATATAGGTGGTGTGTCGGGAGAAATGATGAACAAACTATTTAACTAAGAAATACTCTTAGGGCAAATAAACTCTGTAAAAAATTAAATGTTTTAATGAACATGGGCTTAAATGGGACAATGTTAAGCTACTAAATTCGCTCTCAGGATACAAGTTAGCATCGAGTTTTTGCAAAAAAAAGGGGTATGGGGGACCATGTATATTAGTTAAACAGACACAAAACTTTGAAGCCAAAACAACTTTTGATTGTTTAAATGAGGAACAGGTATTCGAAACCTGTTGCATTGAGCTGTCTGAATACGGTTTCTAATCATAAGAATATGTCATGTCCCGGAATATTGGGCTAGTAGGGGATTTCTAGAGAAATTCGAAACTCTGCTAAGTAGGTTGTAATTTGTTTTGAGTTTAATATAGATATAAGAGACGAAAACAGATTTGTTACCACCCTGAATGATTTGTTGGCTACAAATGGCTTAACATTAAATTTTACTAAGTACACCAGGGTAACAGCCATTCTGCCACAAGCATTGATAATATAGTGTGCAGCAAAAATTATGGTAATACAGAAAAACATATATTAGAATTAGGAATATCTGATCACTCAGCACTTTTTATGTCATTGCCATACATAGACAAAACATATAGGCCCACAGCAGAGGTAGTCAGAAATTCCAGCCAGCCAAATATAAACACATTTATCTTGAAATTAAAGGAAACCCACTGGACCTTCAGTAACCAGTGTTCAGTAAAAATAATTACAACACTTTAATATCTGAATTCAAGAACATTTTCAACGAATGAATGCTTCCCCCCCCCTCCCCCCGTATGAACACTTGATAAATACAATTAAAGTAAGGCAAGGATTGCGGAAGGTATTAGAAAGGTATTAGAAATACGGAAATGCATAAGGAAGCGAAAACCAACCATGATGCTGAATTTATTAGGTACAAAATCAAATACAAAAAATATTTGATCGGGTAGTTACACAAGCAAAACAAATGGCAAATAGTAAATATATAGCTAATGCCTCAAATAAATTACAAGCAGTATGGCAGGTTAACAACAAAGAAACAGGTACTGAAGAAACAAAACATTTTAAGTACAGACTAGCAATTAGTGGGAATACTGTTACTAACACTCGGCACATCTGTGAAGAATTTAATAAGTACCGTATTTACTCGAATCTAAGCCGCACTCGAATCTAAGCCGCACCTGAAAAATGAGACTCGAATACAAGAAAAAAAAATTCCCGAATCTGAGCCGCACCTGAAATTTGAGACTCGAAATTCAAGGGGAGAGAAAAGTTTTACACCGCACCTCCAAATCGAAACAAAGGTTCGAGTCGTAAGCTTAGCAGATAAGCTTTACTAGGTAGCCATTGCTATGCGTCACGCGCTCCGTCCATATTCATACGGGTACCTTTCCTTTTTCTCGTGCTTCGTCCGGTTTGAATTGATTGCTTATTTTGCTTTGATCAGGTAGGTGCCGTTCTCTGTGTTATTGGTGTTTACGTCACTCTAAGCGGAAAATGCATTACTGTACTGTGTCAAGAATTGTTTGTCGCATTCTGATAATGAGAGTTTACAGCATGTCCCCTCTCGCGGCATGGCTCGCTTTTGTGTGCGCTACCGCCGCTTACGATAAAAAAAAAAAAGGAGAGAGGAATCGTCTCATTAGCAAAACAATGGCAAGAGACAGCTATTTGTTGGTTATTACACTGCTGCTTTCTTTGATAATGATAAACAAGAACCAAATAGTAGAGTGCTTTTGACGGAAGACGTTCTCCACGAGAGTTTAGCGAAAATTTTTCTCCGTTTGAAAATCTTTGGAGACGCCTCTTTAGTACATTACATTCTGCACAGAAATTAGAGTCATCTTACATTTAAAAATCTAGTCAATTGCCGTGCTTCATTTCCGACTGTATCACTATTAGGCATAAGAATAATACGAATATAAACATAACATGATTTGTATATTCTTCCGCGTTTGCTGTTGTCTCACCCTAGTTTCGTAGTTTATTAGGCAGACAGGATTTAAATGAGATAGCAGCAAACATGGAAGAATACATGGTAAAATTTTTATATTCGTATTATTCTTATGGCGCAGAGAATACTGCATGTGATTCGCAATTCATAAAAGTTCCTATTAGCAACCATCTCTTCTCACAGATAGGAAAAAATTCAGAACGGAGAGTTGGCCATATTGACAAACATCCCAGTCTTGCCAGTCGGATTTTCGTAGTACATTGAAATTCTGCTACATTCGAAGTTGAACAATGCGGAATTTGTATTTACTTCGTTGGATAATGTATAAAATGCAGTGGCTGAAACTCGGGGCGGAGAAGAAAGCTCGTCTTCCGTCTCTTTTTTTTAAAAAAAATTATTTACTGGCGCGGAGGTTTTGGCGCCAGTATTTATCTTTGTGCCTGCAAAGCATGCCTGTGCAGCGCTACATATATTCGAAGGCAGAAGTTTGTTGTGGCGGCACCTACCAACATTTTTCAAAACTTCCACTTACTTTGCGCTCGATTCTAATGCGCAGGCGGTTTTTGGATTACAAAAACCGGAAAAAGTGTGGCTTAGATTCGAGTAAGTACGGTACTTCACAACCACAAACAAAATCCATAACTTCTTGTTTCCACAAATAAGACCTGATGCAGTACTGTAGGAATCAAGAGAGTTTAAATTTACTGCAGTATCATGTCAGGAAGTAGCTAACATCACACAATCCCTAAAAAATCTTAAGTCTGTGGGCTGGGATGAAATTCCAACAAATATCATAAAGGCAGAAAGTGCCAGCATTGCACCTCAATTCTGTAAAATAGTAAACCAATCATTTGATGAGGGCTGCTTTCCAGGCAGACTGAAATATGCTGAAGTTTGTCCACTCTACAAAAAGGGAAAACAAGATGATTTAGTAAATTTCCGCTCAGTGTCTATACTCCCAGATTTCTTTAAAATAGTTGAACTAACAGTATGTAATCAATTAGAAAAGTACAATAAAAAAGTAATATTATTCTCAATAACCAGTATTGGTTTAGGAAGGGACAAAACACTTTACAAGCTGTAAATGAACTAATCTCTAAAGTACATAAATGCCTCGACAACAAACAAAGTGTATCTGGTATTTTTTGGGACCTCTCAAAGGCGTTTGACACAGTAAACCATAAGCTACTGCTCCAAAAATTGGCTACCTATGGCTTCTGTGGAAAATCTATAAGATGGTTTTCATCTTATCTCAAAAACAGACACCAGAGGGTGGTGATACATCAAAAGGGAGAGAAAACTTGGTCTAGCTGGAAGGAAATACAAGCAGGCGTGACCCAGGGCTCGATATTAGGACCACTTCTGTTCTTATACACATAAATGACATGCCTAGCAAAGTAAATACAGATACAATACTTTATGCAGATGACTCAACTGCTGTAGTCTGCTGCAAAAACACTGAAGAATTAGTATGGACCAAGAAACAAACTCTACAAAGAACTTGAACAATGGATAAAAAATAATGCTATGAAATTAAATCTTGAAAAAACGCAAATCATACACTTCAGGAGCAAACAAACTACTGAATGTATATCACAAATAGAACATTCAGGTAAAGAACTGACCACAGTCGATTCTGTCAAACTTCATGAGATAACTTTAAATAAAAACTTGCAATAGACCGACCATGTGGACAGGTGGACAGTTTACTGAAGAGATTAAAGAGTTTAGTTTATGCAGTGAGGATACTGCACAAAGTAACAGATTTAGAGAAAATTGTATACCATGTGTACTTTATAACAGTTATAAGATGATAAGGTCAATATTTGGGGAATCCACATTGGAGATCAGTGGCACATACCTAAAATGCAAATGTTATTATAGTCTCAAATAATTTCTAAATGAATAAAAAGCCAATGTTATAGATTAGAAGAATCTATAAATAGGAATAGGAAGTAAGGATACAAGTACAAATGGTATACATTTGAAGCCATATAGATACAAAGTATACACGTTCACTGTATATTCATGTTTATATATAGAATTATAGTTTGAATGGCAGTTTGTTTTCCATTCAGTACATCCATACTTCATATAGGTGTGTGAAGTCTATGGTAATGATTCGATGAGTTATGAAAAGATTTAAAATATAATGTTGTATTTTTATTATAATAAGCAATGTATGTACTACGTATTTCCTGTAGTATATAAAATACTGTAACAACTTAGTTTAAAGACGAGTCACCAATGTTCTCAATCAAATTATTGTATAAAAATATGTTAATGTGACAATAAAGTATCTTATAATCTTTTTTTTTCAGAAGTTTGTATTCTTGACAAATAAACCTGAAGAAGTGTCTATACTGTCATGAAACCAATAGTTGCAAATACAGCATCTTCATACAGCTGTGCAGCTTTTGGAAACTACTCATCATTCTTGACTTTTTAATTGTTATAATTTTTATCATAATTTGAATGGTTGTTATTGTCATTCACAATGCCTCTGTGCTGTGGTTGCCCTTCCCAAGAAAGTTGTTTGTTTTAAATCCATTCAGAATTTCTTCTGTATAGTTAATGTTATGAAAATTATTTCAGAGAAAGAGCCTAAACCTAGAAATGAAAATCATCTGACTGATGCGGATGAAGACATGGCAGCATCATCTCCTGATATTGAGACTCGACCTCATAGTGTGACATCCAGCGTCAGCTGACATCAAATGACAAATCAGTTGCCAAGTACATAAGTGATTCTGTAACTTAATGTATGATATTATCCTTTCATGGTTACTTTCACAGTGTTGTATGATTGTTACTTGAAAACAACTGGAAACAAGTTTTGGTCTCTGATTAAAAAAATGAAGGATTAGATTAGATTAGTTTTTTTTCCCCATAGATCCTTGTTGAGGAGATCCTCGTAGATGTGGAACATGCCATCTTTTTTTTTTTTTTTTAAAAAAAAAAGCTGAAATAACTATGCTAATAGTAATATATACAACACATCATTTGTTTCTATAAAAAAATTCGTCAATGGAATAGAAGGAGTTGGCCACTAGTAAGTCTTTCAGGCTCCTTTTAAACTGATCTTTATTTCTAACTAAATTTTTTATGTTTGCTGGCAAATTATTGAAGATGAGTGTTCCTAAGTAGTGGATCCCCTTTTGAACTAAAGTAAGTGCTTTTAAGTCCTTCTGCAGATCATTTTTGTTGCTGGTATTGTATGTATGAACTGAACTGTTTGTTGGAAAAAGAGATATATTATTTAGGACAAATTTCATTAAGGAGTAAATATACATATTGAAATGACCAGTGATATCATATCACAGTAACTAAGTTGATGTGCCAAATATAAAAGTAAATTTGTTATGATGATTTATTTTGCTTTAATCTTTTAGTGCTCAGCCAGACTAGATATGCGTGAGCTGTAACTAAGGCAGAATTGATACATTATCTTATACAAAGCAATGTTTATGTCTGACATTTTCCCTACAGCTGGAGAAGGCATCTCTAAAATAACTGTATACACCAGCATAATTGTAAATAGTGAAAAATAAACAAAAATACTGACAAGTTTCATGTGCCTGCTTTTTTTTTTTGGGGGGGGGGGGGGGGGGCAGGGGGGAGGTACAGCAGTACTGCGTCCAGAAATATATAACTGCTTTTTAATCTTTAATAAGGAATTTCTATAATGTGATTGCAAGTACATGTGTTCCTTTTGAGATCCCCTGTCACTTAGAATCCCAATGATTCCCTCTACAAGTGGTGCTTAGGAAAAATGGTTTTTAATAAGCCTCTTGAGAAGCTCAAATTTTTCTGATTTCACCATCATATTCATATCATGATACGCATGTGGAAGGCATTAATGTGTTTTATGATCCCTGTAGAATACAGCTTCATACAAATTCAGTACTAAGAGAACCCTTCCTTCTTGTCATTGAGCACTGTAGTATTGTTGATGTTCTCTACATACAATTATGGCATGAGTTAAAGGGTCTGTGAGACCATGGAGAAACACAGCACCATGATGACTCTGTGCACACTAACAAGAAGTGGGACAACATATAAATACACAACATGCATGACATGTCAATATGAGACCACTGACTGTGCCTGCAACTATTAGTTTCGGCAGGTGTATTTTGTACAGTAGCCATGGCTGTATGTTGAGTAGATTTGGCAAAAAATATCCAAGATTCAGCAAAACAGGAAGGTAAAATGAACACACTTGTGTTAAGAAGTCTGTATGCAGTGTGAAGGAACAAATTAGAATTTTTATTAAAGCCAGGATTCGGACCTGGGCCTATTTCCCACTAGGCAGATGCGCTAACCTTTATGCTACCTGGCACAGTAGCTTTTCACAAGTGCACAGACTATTCTAGCATACCTTTCTCCTCAGTCCAAATTCACATTCACACCACAGCCCACTTGCTGTTCAAGTTTAGGGGGAATACCAACCTGGCTCAGGTGTGAATGGGAATTTGGACAGAGGATGTACATGTGCTAGAGTAGTCCATGCAGTTGTACAATGCCACTGTGTCAGGATGGTGCAATGATTAGTTCATTTGCCTAGTCAGCAGGACACCTGGGTTCGATTCCTAGCATTGGTACATATTTTCATTCATTGCTTCAGTCTGCATGTGTCCATCATAGATGACTGAGACTTGATAAGGTCTCTGGAACCATGTAGTTACATTTGTGTTAGTTATTGCCACACCAGATGGTAATGGTAAGATATTGTCTTTCACCTTAGTATCAGTTTTCAATGGGAATACATGGAAGGATGAACAAGTGCTATGGCACTAGTGCCAGGACTGTTATCTAGCCTTTAGTTCTTAAAAATTATCTGTCCTGAGTACAACACTTGTGGTGGCTGATGGAGCGGCCCTCTGCCATCTTTTGAGAGGTTGTTCTGTGTGCCCAATGGTTCATCATATGCATTTCCCTCACACATAAACAGTGTCGGACAGAGTGTTAAAATTTCAATACCAAGAAAGATAGCAGATAAACAAAATTTTACTTATCGTGCATATACAGTATAGTAAGAAGAACATACAGTTAAATTTGTAGGTAACTGAGGGGTGTAAAGGATCCAAAACTTAGTACATAGAGCTGCCTTTCCTGGCAGCAACGAAGCTCTAACGTGGCCGGACATCGAGTTGAACTGAGGTTGGTTGATAGATATGGGAATGTCATTACATAATGCTTTAGTACTATGGCAGAGTTGCTCAGTCATAGAGGTTGGTGTGTGCTGGTGTGCCCCTCTCTGTGCAACCCATGACAATATTTTAACAATGGTTGAGCAACCCAGAGAACTTGCCAGCCATGACTACTATTGAACACCCTCTGCATCAAGATACATTAGGACAGTACTAGCAACATGCAGTCTTCCATTCTCTTGTTGAAAGGTAATAGAATGGAGACCTCAAAGATGTGACATGGCATTAACATGTCAGATATGTAACACCTTCTGTCCAAATTACCAGCTGTGTGAAGCAGGGGTTATCATCTTACATAACCACTGATGTCATTTACCATTAAACAAAATGCTGTGTGTGTATACTAATGATGAATGTTACCTCACAATCTGTTTTTCCTTACATGCCAAATGCAGGTAGTTTTACTCCAGCCTATTTTATGACATAAAATGCTAATAATTCGTATATCCTGTCATGTAGTACACTTCGTTACATGTTGGCATTTATTGTGTGTTGCCTTCATGGTGTTGAGGTGACACAGTGCTTAGCACACTGGATTCACATTCAGGAGGATGGTGGTTCAGATCCCATCCAGCAGTTCATATTTGTGCTTCCTTTCATTGCCATACCTCAATCCAGGCAAATGTCAAGGTGGTTCCTTTGCAATGGCCACAGCCAATTTCCTTCCCCTACATTCCTAATCTGCGTTTGAGTCTGTCTCCAATGATGGTGCTGTCAACAGGGCACTAAAAAAATCTACTCTTCTTTCCTCCTTTCTTCATGGTATTGCAGTTTTATTGACCACCAGCATAGCAGAAGACAGTGATTATGAGATCACAGGAAGATGGAATGACTCTCAACAATGCAGAAACAAGGCAAAGTGATGTACTGTAAGACAGAGCTTTTAGATATGTTTCACAACATGAAACAATTAAACAATATGGACAATGATGGTGGTTAAATCAGTGACAATCAGAAAATCACACTGGAAGAAATGAACAATTCAGATGAAAGTTGGCATAAGGAAGTACATGATATGTAATGTCATACATTTCCAAAAGAAGAACATTTGCCTATTCATCCTTCTAGCACAATACTGATGGAATTCTTTTGGCTACTTCCTAATCTCAGTAGTAGTAGTAGTAGTAGTAGTAGTATATCTACACTCCTGGAAATGGAAAAAAGAACACATTGACACCGGTGTGTCAGACCCACCATACTTGCTCCGGACACTGCGAGAGGGCTGTACAAGCAATGATCACACGCACAGCACAGCGGACACACCAGGAACCGCGGTGTTGGCCGTCGAATGGCGCTAGCTGCGCAGCATTTGCGCACCGCCGCCATCAGTGTCAGCCAGTTTGCCGTGGCATACGGAGCTCCATCGCAGTCTTTAACACTGGTAGCATGCCGCGACAGCGTGGACGTGAACCGTATGTGCAGTTGACGGACTTTGAGCGAGGGTGTATAGTGGGCATGCGGGAGGCTGGGTGGACATACCGCCAAATTGCTCAACACATGGGGCGTGAGGTCTCCACATCACATCGATGTTGTCGCCTGGGGTCGGCGGAAGGTGCACGTGCCCGTCGACCTGGGACCGGGCCGCAGCGACGCACGGATGCACGCCAAGACCGTAGGATCCTACGCATTGCCGTAGGGGACCGCACCGCCACTTCTCAGCAAATTAGGGACACTGTTGCTCCTGGGGTATCGGCGAGGACCATTCGTAACCGTCTCCATGAAGCTGGGCTACGGTCCCGCACACCGTTAGGCCGTCTTCCGCTCACGCCCCAACATCGTGCAGCCCGCCTCCAGTGGTGTCGCGACAGGCATGAATGGAGGGACGAATGGAGACGTGTCGTCTTCAGCGATGAGAGTCGCTTCTGCCTTGGTGCCAATGATGGTCGTATGCGTGTTTGGCGCCATGCAGGTGAGCGCCACAATCAGGACTGCATACGACCAAGGCACACAGGGCCAACACCTGGCATCATGGTGTGGGGAGCGATCTCCTACACTGGCCGTACACCTCTGGTGATCGTCGAGGGGACACTGAATAGTGCACGGTACATCCAAACCGTCATCGAACCCATCGTTCTACCATTCCTAGACCGGCAAGGGAACTTGCTGTTCCAACAGGACAATGCATGTCCGCATGTATCCCGTGCCACCCAACGTGCTCTAGAAGGTGTAAGTCAACTAGCCTGGTCAGCAAGATCTCCGGATCTGTCCCCCATTGAGCATGTTTGGGACTGGATGAAGCATCGTCTTACGCGGACTGCACGTCCAGCATGAACGCTGGTCCAACTGAGGCGCCAGGTGGAAATGGCATGGCAAGCCGTTCCACAGGACTACATCCAGCATCTCTACGATCGTCTCCATGGGAGAATAGCAGCCTGCATTGCTGCGAAAGGTGGATATACACTGTACTAGTGCCGACATTGTGCATGCTTTGTTCCCTGTGTCTATGTGCCTGTGGCTCTGTCAGTGTGATCATGTGATGTATCTGACCCCAGGAATGTGTCAATAAAGTTTCCCCTTCCTGGGACAATGAATTCACGGTGTTCTTATTTCAATTTCCAGGAGTGTATATCTACATACAAACTCCCCAAACCACCATGTAGTGCATGGTGAAGGTTATCTTGTACCGTTACTAGTCGTTTCCTAGCCTGTTTCAGTCACAAATGAAGCAAGGGAAAAGTGACTATCTATATGTCTCAATATGAGGCCTAATTTCTTGTATCTGTTGTTTATGGTCCTTATGCAAAATATACATAGGTGGCAGCAGAATCATTCTACAGTCAACTGCAATTGCTGGTTCTCTAAGTTTTCTCAATAGTGTTTTAGGAAAGCAACATTACCTTTCCATCATGGATCCACATTTAAGTTCACAAAGCAACTCTATAAAGCGTGTGTTTTGATCAAACTAATAGTTACAAATCTAGCAGCATACTTCTGATTTTCTTTGATGGCTTCCTTTTATCTGATCTGGTGAAGATCCCAAATATTCGAGCTCTAGATCTAGTCAAGAATGGGTCACACTTGTGTTCTGTATGACGTCTTTTTTATAGATGAGCTACACTTTCCCAAAATTCTCCCAATAAACCAAAGTCAATCATTCACTTTCCCAAATACTGTATGTAGATGTTGTCACAGTTCTTATCATTTTGTAGGATTATGGGACTGTGTCAAACAGCATGTCAAAAATACTGTATTTGAACATTACATAATTGTTTTTCCTGATTGTCTGCACTAGCTTACATTTTTCTTCATTTAGAGCATGCTGCCATTCATCACACCAAATTACAATTCTGTGTAAGTCATCCATTACCTTCCACAATCTCTTAACATTGATACTGTCCCCTATATTATGGCATCACCAGCAAACTGTCAAATATTGCTGCTTACCTGTGTATCATATCATTTATGTACATTTGAAACACGATCTGCAGCAGCAGTAGTAATATTAGTAGAAATACTCCTCCATTGATCACCTTTGCAAGGACAGCGAACATGTCATGGCGTTTACAGTTTAAAAATAAAAACATAACTCCCTGCTAACACACACACATTGGCCTTATAGTGCTTATAGAAAAAAGTGTGTGCTTTTTCACAATGACAGTTTAAATCTTAACATTTACTTAGGATATATGTAGTGTGCACCTGCGTACACTCATCCATGCTACAGTACAATTTATTTAAAAGATATGTGTAAATAGCTATGTTAAAATTCATTAAATTTTTTCGTGATTAATGGAGTTTTGTAACAGAGCCAGTTTAAAAAACATGTTTGGGGCTACAGCATTGTAGAACTGTGAGCGGGGCTAGTTTAAGGTCCAAGTGACACAAGCCACCACTTGGGGCATCAGTCTGAGAGGGGTGCCCAGTACAAGATTTGTATACACTGCAGATGCAAATGATAAGACACTTGTGCCGTTAAAAGTTCTCAAACTGGCCCTGACTGTCACATCCCTATTTGACAACTCATATTTTCTTTAAAGATATTATTTTACATCCATACAGCACATGAATGTTAGATTAATAAAATTTTATTTCTACAATTATGAGAAGGATAGATTGCTACTCACCATATTGTGTCTGTCTGCAACTCAGCAAGTCATCTTTATGGTGAATACTAATCTATCCTTTTCAAAAATGTCGATATTCCAACTTGGACTTTTCACTGTAAAATTTTATTTCACTAACAGAAGCTGTAACATATGCTATGGACTTTGATATTTTATTATTATCTAACTAACATAATACACAATGGTCAAGACATTAAAACCTCCTGTTAAAACTGACATTAATTATCTCCATTCATATACTAGAAATTCACTTTCTAGACAAATATGTACACTGATGGTCATTAAAACTGGACCGCCAAGTAGTTGGTATTCGATGAACATCACATTGGCACAAGATGTACTACATGCTTGGATATGCAGATGATCAGAGTCTCAGTACTGCTCTATAATGCTGGTAGCATCTCATTCGAAAATCATATTTGAATACTTGTTTCTTGTGAGATGATTTCACCTCACATAAGAAGGAGACACATCTGCTGGCATGAGTCAGGGTTCGACAGTGGCAAGATTGTGGTTTATTATTTTGTAATATTGCTGCTCGCATTGGGCAGGATCGTACATCTGTCATTTAAATATTGATTCACTGGGTTCAAGAGGGCTGTACTCAATACCATGCAGTACCTCAAGGACCATGTCCTAAATGGATAGATATTGATTACTTGACCATACATAGTAATATAGAAATGTAACATGTCTTGAGTCAGGAAACGGGCTTGTTTTCAGCAAAATATCCACATGGACAATGTGATGATGTATGGATTACTATGGACTGTCACCAAGGTGACCATTGTTGCAGCTTCCCTTGACATAGTAGCAGAGAGAGACATGCTATCAACAAATTAACATGGTAACACTGGACAGGTGAGTCTCACAGTGTAAGATGAGTCCCAATTCTGTGTACAGTATCCCAAAGTTTGTATCCACTAGTGGCAGGGTTGGGGGCTCCAAGGAGAAAGAACATTGCCAGACTGCATTTGTCGTCACCACATGAGCACATAACGTGGTAAGGTGGTATGGGGTGCCAATGAGTTAACTACACAATCACATCTGATTCACATAGCATAATTCAAACAGCAGCCCTAACATTTCTGGTATGTTGATGCCAGATTCTGTGCCCTATATTTGTGGTTTCTGTGACTACATCTAGGAAAAAGGAACACCTGAATCTTTCCGTTTGAGCTCTGATTTCTCTTATTTTATTATGATGATCATTCCTCCCTATGTAGGTGGGTGTCAACAAAATATTTACGCATTTGGAAGAGAATGTTGGTTATTGAAATTTCGTAAATAGATCTCACCGCAAAGAAAACCGCCTTTGTTTCAGTACTGCCCCCCCAACTCGCGTATCATATCAGTGACAATCTCAACCCTATTGCACGATAACACAAAACGAGCTGTCCTTCTTTGCACTTTTTCGATGTCTTCCATCAATCCTACCTGGTAAGGATCCCATAGTGTGCAGCAATATTCCAGCAGAGGATGGACAAGTGTACAGTAGGCTGTCTCTTTAGTGGGTTTGTCGCATCTTCTAAGTGTTCTGCCAACAAAGCCCAGTCTTTGTTTAGCCTTCTCCACAGTATTATCTATGTGGTCTTTCCAATTTAAGCTGCTCGTAATTGTAATTCCTAGTTATTTAGTTGCATTCGCAGACTTTAGATTTGTGCGATTTATCATATACCCAGAATTTATTGGATTTCTTTTAGTAGCCATGTGGATGACCTTGTACTTTCCTTTGTTTAGTGCTAATTGCCACTATTCGCACCATACTGAAATTCTCTCTAGATCATTTTGTAATTGGAATTGATCATCTGATGATTTTACTAGATGGTAAATTACAGCATCATCTGCAAACAATCTAAGAGGGCTGCTCAGATTATCGCCTAAATCATTTATATAAATCAGGAACAGCAGAGGGCCTATGACACTATCTTGCAGAATGCCAGATATCACTTCTGTTCTACTCGATGATTTACCATCTATCACTATGATCTGAGACCCCTCTGAGAGGAAATCATGAATCCAGTCACACAACTGAGATGATGCTCCATATGCATGCAATCTGACCAACAGTCACTTGTGAGGAACAGTATCAAAACCCTTCTGGAAATCTAGGAATATAGAATTGATCTGAGATATCTTGTCGCAAGCACTCATTACTTCATGGGAATAAAGAGCTAGCTGTGTTGCACAAGCGCAATATTTTCTGAACCCATGTTGGTTATGTATCAATAAGTCATTTTCTTCAATGTGATTCATAATGTTTGCGTACAGTATAGGCTCAAAAATCCTACTGCAAATTGAGGTCAGTGATATGGGTCTGTAATTCAATGGGTTACTCCTATTTCCTTTCTTGAATATTTGTGTGACCTGTGCTACTTTCCAGTCTTTAGGAAGGTGACTGGTTGTATATGATTGCTAAGAAAGGTGCTATTGTATCTGCGTACTCTGAAAGGAACCTGACTGGTATACCATCTGGACCGGAAGACTTGCCTTTCTTAAGTGATTTGAGTTGTTCCGCAACACCTAAGATATCTACCTTTATGTCACTCATGCTAACAGCTGTTCTGGTTTCGAATTCCTCAGTACAGGTGACCTGCATTTCTTTTTAACATATCCCATTCACCTACATAAAGAAGGGACTAGTTCAAAAAGCAAGGATATCATTGGCACTTTCACTTTTATACATGTTCCGTTCCAAGCTACATTAGGGTAACTTAATTTATAAAAATTGACTTAAAACATCATTGACTTTTACATCATTTTGCTTTTTAACAAAAATTATATATTATGAAATGTAAGAAAGCACTCAGAAATTTAAGGGAACATGGGAACCACACATCATACAGTTGCTTGTATGAATTTTAAGGGTGACACAAAGACAAGTCTGTCAGGTTACGGAATCATTTTGTTTTTCTTTTATGGACAATATAGATACACATATTACAAGATACTGTGTGCAATGTTGTAGAATTGCAACAATATAATGTACTAGAAGCCAAAACAGTAGCGGTAATGAGTCAGTGTTGAAATCAAACCTTATCCTATGCTCTGTTTCCCAATCAATCCTTTGCTATGAGTGATCACCACACTATTTGTGGTGTTTTGTGAGTGGGTAGGAGTGATTACAAAGACTGAGGTCTACTTAATCTCCATCAGTAGGACACAAATCTTCACTCTTGCATTTCATTTATAATGCTTTTACTGATTGAACTGTTTTTGCATGACTCACAGCTACAATGAGTCAGTACATTTCACCTCGTTTATTTCTTCTTCTTCTTCTTCTTCTTCTTCTCTCTCTCTCTCTCTCTCTCTCTCTCTCTAAATGGGAAGTTTTATTTTCTTCCCTCAGTTTTTATCACAATGTCATCAGCCTCTGTCTGAGTATTTCAAGAATAGGTGGTTTCTCGTTTCTTTTACTATTATTATTTATTATTTGAAACGAGGCATTTATTTTGGCTTCTCGTGACAAATTGTAAACAATGTGTTTCTTTCTTACTGGACCTTTTTTAATCTGGTAGAGCTTTATGTTTTTTTACACATAAGAAACCTAACTTAGTAGTAGTTAAGTAAATCTGTTCACCAAGCAGCAGCACAACACACACATTGAAGATTATAATTAGGCAAGTTTTCGGAGCCAGTGGCCCCTCCCACAGGCAGAAGGGTTGAAGGGGAAGAAAGAGAGGTCCAGGGAAAGGGGTAGAAGTTGGGAAAATCACCCAGAGCTGCAGGTCAGGGGAGACTTACTGGACGGGATGAGAAGGAAAGACTGGCTGTTGGGGACTGCACCAGAAGAGATTTGAAAATCTGAAATGAGATCCATTTTGTCTGAGATTTTGCCCACCACCCTCCCAATCTCCCCAATATTCCTCTCAAGCCCTATGCTCCTTCTGCACCCATTTTCCTACCCCACAGATCCTACCCCGTAACGGTCTCCAATGCAAGATTTGCCCAATGCATCCTCCTACCACCACCTCACCAACCCTGTAACTGGCCAAACATACAATATCAAAGGGAGAGCCACCTGTGAAATGATACATATCATATACCAGCAGTTAGTAAACTGTTTGGCCTTTTACGTCGGCATGACTACCACACAGTTATCAGTCAGGATGAATGGTCATAGGCAGAGGGTGTATAGTGGCAACACGCAATATCCTGTTGCAGAGCATGCTGTACAACATGAGAGTCATGACCTCAATGCCAATTTCACCACATGTGCCGTCTGGATTCTTCCTGTGGACACCAGTTTCTCAGAACTCCACAGGTGGGAACTAGCGTTAAAACATTTCCTTGGTTCTTACCACCCAACTGGTCTTAATGTATGTTAATTTCTTCCACCTCAGCATTCATCACAGTAACTACTCCTTCCTTCACTCCGTTTTAGCACTCCGTTTTAGTTTTCTACATCTTTCATTTTCTTAGTGGTCTATTTTTCACCGCCCACTCCTAGCTCTGTTACATACAATGCACTTAGCTTTTCCTTCTTCTTAATTTGTGCTGGGTGTTTAAGCAGTAATAACTGTCTTGCATATTACCGTGTCTTCCTCCTTTAAGCTCTTAGGTTTTTAAATTGCTTCCGGTGCAATCCGCAACAGTCTTCCCTTCTCATCGTGTCTGGTAAGCCTCCCCTAATCCGCAGCTCTGGGTGATTTTCCCAAAATCTTCCCTTTTTCTAGACCTCTCCAGTCCTTTTCCTTCACCCTTCTTCCTGAATAAGGAGCCAATGATTCAAAAAGCTTGCCTAATTATAATATTTTGTGTGTGCATTCTGTCACTGCTTGGTGAGTAGATTTCTTTTCTGTCCATCCAGTTGCCTTATTTTGTCAAAAATTGATTGTTTTCATAAATAATAAGGTATATTTATAACAGGGAAATTTACAGTTGTCTTTACCTTCAGTCCACTGTATTTGTGAAGTCTGTCATTTTATGGATCAGGTATCATTATAGTCAGCTGATTTTTATTGTTGATGTGACTGGCAACTGATTCTACTTTAGTTTTCCATCTCAGTCAAATGCTTTAAAGTTAGCAGATTTGATTGGTTGAATGTCGGCCCTGATAGCTGAGTGGTCAGCATGATGGATTGTGGTGCTACAGGTTCGGGTTCGATTCCCTGCTGAGTCGGCGATTTTCTCCATTCAGGGACTGGGTGTTGAGCTGTCTTCATCATCACTTCATCCCCATCTGGCACACAGGTCACCCAATGTGGCATCTAACGTAATAAGACCTGCACCGAGGTAGCCAGACCTGCCCTGCAAGGGGCCTTCCGTCCAATGACACCAAATGCTCATTTCCATTTTGGTTGAATTTCGTTATTGCTGCACTGGCTGTCAGTCTTTGCAGTATCAATTTCAAGAGTGTTGCATTTGCATGTGCATTCACTGGTGTTCTTAATTAACAAAACTTGATAACTGCCATGTTATTTTCAAACAGGGCAAGTAGTAGAGATGCTGCCTTGAGAACTTATAGCACAGCTTTGTTCAAAATGTTGTTATCCTGGAAGAAAATACACTCCTGGAAATTGAAATAAGAACACCATGAATTCATTGTCCCAGGAAGGGGAAACTTTATTGACACATTCCTGGGGTCAGATACATCACATGATCACACTGACAGAACCACAGGCACATAGACACAGGCAACAGAGCATGCACAATGTCAGCACTAGTACAGTGTATATCCACCTTTCGCAGCAATGCAGGCTGCTATTCTCCCATGGAGACGAGCGTAGAGATGCTGGATGTAGTCCTGTGGAACGGCTTGCCATGCCATTTCCACCTGGCGCCTCAGTTGGACCAGCGTTCGTGCTGGACGTGCAGACCGCGTGAGACGACGCTTCAGCCAGTCCCAAACATGCTCAATGGGGGACAGATCCAGAGATCTTGCTGGCCAGGGTAGTTGACTTACACCTTCTAGAGCACGTTGGGTGGCACGGGATACATGCGGACGTGCATTGTCCTGTTGGAACAGCAAGTTCCCTTGCCGGTCTAGGAATGGTAGAACGATGGGTTCGATGACGGTTTGGATGTACCGTGCACTATTCAGTGTCCCCTCGACGATCACCAGAGGTGTACGGCCAGTGTAGGAGATCGCTCCCCACACCATGATGCCGGGTGTAGGCCCTGTGTGCCTTGGTCGTATGCAGTCCTGATTGTGGCGCTCACCTGCACGGCGCCAAACATGCATAAGACCATCATTGGCACCAAGGCAGAAGCGACTCTCATCGCAGAAGACGACACGTCTCCATTCGTCCCTCCATTCACGCCTGTCGCGACAATGCTGGAGGCGGGCTGCACGATGTTGGGGCGTGAGCGGAAGACGGCCTAACGGTGTGCGGGACCATAGCCCAGCTTCATGGAGACGGTTGCGAATGGTCCTCGCCGATACCCCAGGAGCAACAGTGTCCCTAATTTGCTGGGAAGTGGCGGTGCTGTCCCCTACGGCACTGCGTAGGATCCTATGGTCTTGGTGTGCATCCGTGCATCGCTGCGGTCCAGTCCCAGGTCGACGGGCACGTGCACCTTCCGCCGACCACTGGCGACAACATCGATGTACTGTGGAGACCTCACGCCCCATGTGTTGAGCAATTCGGCGGTACGTCCACCCGGCCTCCCGCATACCCACTATACGCCCTCGCTCAAAGTCCGTCAACTGCACATACGGTTCACGTCCATGCTGTCACGGCATGCTACCAGTGTTAAAGACTGCGATGGAGCTCCGTATGCCATGGAAAACTGGCTGACACTGATGGCGGCGGTGCACAAATGCTGCGCAGCTAGCGCCATTCGATGGCCAACACCGCAGTTCCTGGTGTGTCCGCTGTGCTGTGCGTGTGATCATTGCTTGTACAGCCCTCTCGCAGTGTCCGGAGCAAGTATGGTGGGTCTGACACACCGGTGTCAATGTGTTCTTTTTTCCATTTCCAGGAGTGTATAATTAAAAGAAGGAATGAAGGTTAAGATTTAAAATTCTGTCAACTGCACCATCATTAAGAGACTTAGCTCTAGAAAAGAAATCATATGTAGGCTATGTTATTCCAATCAATGATTTAGGAACCAATGAAAATTTTAATTATAATAGTCAAGTGGGGTTTGTACCCTGTTCCTCCTTAATATGAGTTTTAGTTCAGTAACATCAGTAACAATCATCAGAGAATGCTTGGAAGCAGCTGCACTCATAGGAATGTAGACTCAGTGAGCTATATAAATTTACAGATACAAGAGGGATGCACGTAAATTAATCACAAATGAAAACAGTAGTATATCATGTTCATGCAAAATCTCGATATTAATGATCTCTGCTATTGATAATTAATATAATTTTTCCTAAGGAGGTGGTTCTAAAATGAAAAACATGTAACTTTGTGTCAGCTGTACTCAGACTATAGAAGGGAGATGCGTTTTCACCATTACAGATAAATGTCATTACAACAAGGAACAAATTTGCATGCTTGGTTAAGAATACACAATGTTTATCTCAAAATAATAAAAATATTAAGAACTTTTATGATGATTCAAAATGATGTCTAATCTTGTTGAACTGTGTGGCAGTTCAAATGGATCCACAATTGTTTGAACCATGTCTGCACTATACTTTGTGTCAGTAGTTTTGTCCCATCCACATCTCTTCCTCATAACTTCTATTTTCCTGATAATTGTTTCCTATTTCAAGTATGTTTTTATGAGGTCCTTTTTTTACTGGCCCTGGAATTTTGCATCTGTACAGCATCATTTTACTCCTAAAATATTTGTTATACAGGCAATGTAAATTGAAAAATAGCACAGCAGTTAGATCCCATTATAAAAATAATATGATAAATTCTGGTTGTGCTGGTTACTTCCAGACACACACATCAGTAGCTGACAATGGTTTTGAGATTTTTGTTGGTGTGCATATTTGGCACTTGTACCACTGTATTCAGAAATTATGTAAAAATGTAAAAACCTCTAAACTATCTTTCTTTTTCCCAGTTGTCAGACCTTGCAATTGGTATTGCCTTTTTCCTACTTTTGCAAAAACAGCTTCTTTATAGATGTTCTTCTAAATTAATGCTAGTTTTGTAGTGGAATGCATTTACAGATTCAAGAGAGTTTTAGTTACCGCAAAGCTATTCTAATAAATTTTGATCCTCCAGCAAATGAAATAGAGTTTTCAGCATATTTTTTTCCCATTATTCTGTCAAGTGTCCTTATTTACTACCATCCAGACTGTGCTCCTTGTATATCTTGATGCAATGTTTATAACTTCATGATGATGTCATTTTAAGGGCCAGCAGTGTACATTCAGAAACTTATCATCAGTATTCTTTTTCTTTTTTTTTCATTCTTCCTACATTTTCTTGTGTTAAAATGTCACAGTGTTGGATGTCGATTTGCCTTGTAAACAGTGAACATCACAGACAGGTACGAACAAGAAAGTAAAACTGTGGGCAACAAAATTATCTCTGAGACTTTGTCAGTTACTTGTACAAACATGTATAAACAGCTGTAAAACTAAACTAATTAATATATGAGGGTCATTTTTAAAGTAAGAACCATTAGCGCATCATGTTCACACATCCTGTCATGTCCTGTGCATTCACAGTTGGCCACTCTTGGGCTGTCTCTCACTACACCACCAATACATTTCACATCTCTGCTGGTGTTGGCTGTATGGTTCTACTGCTTCATTTGTCACCATGACAACCAGTAATCCCACTGATTGTGAAGTGTGCTTGATTATTCCATTCTTAAATACAAATCAAGTTCATCCTACTGAAATTCCTACCAGCTTGTTGAAATTTATGGTGCAGGTGTAATGAATGATGGAAATGTACATAAATGCTGCAGGCTGTTTAATGAAGGAAGAATAAATGTTCATGATGAGGAATGATCTGGATGGCCTATGGCCATGAATGAAGACTTGACATAAAAAGTTGATGAGGCAATTCACCAAACCAGGCACTTCACTATTGACAAGCAGCATCAGAAATTTCCACAAGTTTCAAAATCAGTAGTTTGTCACATGTTACTGACAAACTACACAACAAAAGAATGTGTGTGAGATGGGTACCGAAAATGGTGACAGAAGAACATAAAACGAAGCAGACAGCACATTCTTTGTCTGCTTTGGAGTACTATCACAAAGACAGTGGTGAATTTTTGAGTCACATTGTGACTGCTGATGAAAAGTGGATTGCGCATTACACTCCAGTAATATAAATATCAATCCATTGAGTGGGATCATTCAAACTCCCCAATGAAACCAGAAAAATTCAAACAACACCCTTCAACACAGAAAATTGTGGCCCCAACTTTTGGGGACCAGAAAGGCACTCTTCTGCTAGACATTTTTGTCAAGAGGAATGGCAATATATGCTGAGAGGTACTGTGAAACACTGGCAGGAACTGCTCTATAGTGGTGGTGTTCTGCTTCATGGCAATGCTTGGTCTCACATTGAAGTGCGAACAAAGATATAACTAGAGAAGTTTCATTGGGAATTAGTGGGTCATCCACCATACAGCCCTGACTTAGCACCACCAGACTTTCATCTGCTACCAAAACTAAAGGAATTTCTCAAAACTGAAGGAATTAGATGGTGGAAGGCACTCTGAAAATGATGAAATGTTGAAAGAAACTGTTATTAACTGCTTTGATGGTCAAGTGTCAGAGTTCATTGATGCTGGGATCCAAAAGCTGGTGCCACAACTTGACATATGTTTAAATGTTTTTGGTGACTGTGTTAAAAAGCAAAAAAATATTCATTCTGTAATTTGTAATATAATTTACATTTTTAAATGAAGTTTCTCTTACTCCATCACAAATTAGTTCTTACTTTAAAAATGACACTCACATATGTGGAGACACTCAATTATAAGAGTCAACCATGTTGGCTCTTTTGTCATGGAAATCCTTGTAACAATATTGTGAAAATTATTCTTGCTACTCACCATATAGAGGAGATACTGAGTGGCAGAGAGGCACAACAAAAAGACTGTCACAAAATGAGCTTTCGGCCAACAAGGCCTTTGTTGAAAATAGACAACAGAAACACACACATACTGGGTGAAGAGGGTGAGGGATGGCAAGGTTGGCGTAGAGGATGGCAAAGTGCTGCTAGTGGGAGCATGCAGGGATGAGGTGAAGGGAAGGTGGGGTAGTTAGGTGCAGTTGGGAAGTTAGATGGTGGGCGAGGGCAGAGGGGCATAGTGGAAAAAGAGAGATGTAAAAACACTGGATGTATTGGTAGAGTAGAAGGCTGTTAAACGCTGGAATGGGAACTGGGAAGAGACTGGATGGGTAAGGACAATGGCTAAAAAAGTTGAGGCCAGGAAGTTTACACTAAAGTATTGCAGGGAAAGTTCCAACCTGTGCAATTCACAAAAGCTGATGTTGGTGGGAAGGATACAGATTGCACAGGCTGTGAAGCAGTCATTGAAATAAAGAACATTGTGTTGGGTGGTACGCTAAGCAGCAGGGTGATCCAGTTGTTTCTTGGTCATAGTTAGTCAGTGGCCATTCATGCAGACAGGCAGCTTGTTGTCTGTCATGCCCAGATAGAATGTGGTACAGTGGTTGCAGCTCAGATTGTGGGTCACATGACTGGTTTCACAGGTAGCCCTGCCTTTGATGGGATAGGTGAAGTTTGTGACCAAACTGGAGTAAGTGATGGTGAGAGGATTATGGGCCACAGCCCTCCCACTGTGGTTTCGGCAGGCCACTGATTTTACACAACATCCTCATCCATCCATACACAACCCCTGCTCCCATCCTCTTGCCTCATAGCTCATATCCCTGTTATAGACCAGATACAAGACATCCTCCCACCACCACATACTCCAGTCTGCTCACAAACATCACCTATATCTACGTAGGGATACCTATAAAACCAATCACATGATCTACAAGCTAAGCTGCAAACACTGTGCTGCATTCCACATGGGCATGACTAACAACTAGTTGTTTGTCTACATGAATGACTACCGACAAACTGTGACCAAGAAACAAAGGGGCCACCCTGTCGCTGAGCACACCACCCAACATGATGTTCTTCATTTCAATGACTGCTTTACAGCCTGTGCCATCTGGATCCTTCCCACCAACATGAGCTCTTTTGAACTCTTACACGTGGGAACTCTCCCTGCAGTGTATCCTACATTCCCATAACCCTACTAGCCTCAACCTTTGTTGGTCGTTGTCCTTACCCATCTAGCCTCTTCCCTGTTCCCATTACAGCACTACACAGTCCTCTATTCCACCGCTAACCCTGTCTCTCCCCTGCCCTCTGTCTAACCTCCAGACTGCACCTAGCTGATCTACTCTCTCTCCTCTCTCCACCTCATCCCTGCACACTCCCACAAGTAGCACTTTACTATCCTCCACCTCTACCTACTATCCCTCCGTCTTGTCACCCCAGCCTGCTCCTTATCCCGACCCAGTTGCCTCTCCCATCATGTGCTGCTGCTTGCAGTCTTACTTAAGCTGTCAGAGACTTTGGTTGTGTGTGTGTGTGTGTGTGTGTGTGTGTGTGTGTGTGTGTGTTACCTATTCTTGACAAAGGTCTTGCTTGTGTAGGGCCTATCTGTGTCTCAGTATCTTCGCTATTTGGTGAGTATCCTTTTCATAATATTGTCACATTGAGTCCTGGATTTTTCCATTGTTAGAAGTCCTTGTAAGCACAACCTGCACTTTGCTGGTGGCTGAAGCTGCCACTTATAAGAGTCAGCCACAGCAAACCCTGCACTGTCTACATCCAATAGTGTGGTGAGATATGCTCATTTGGTTTCACAGGTTTTTCCTCCATAAATGTCAGCCCCACCTCACTAAATTAGTTATGGCCAGTCAATGTCTCAACAACATAGTTAAGTCTCATTTACCAGGTATGCACAAACTGCCCTTCTAATTATATGGAAATAGTCTTGTGCAGTATAATCTAACTAACCTACAACAGTCTCATTCATACGAATGATACACGTGTCACTTTTATATTAAAGTTAATTGGCAATCATTGCTAATTGTCCTACTTCACTGTTCGTCTTCTTATTCACAACATCTCATCATTGCACCACTACATTATTACTTGGAACAGACTGACTTACAAATGGCTTCAGGCCCTGTGTTTATAGCTTTGCAAAAATGGGTACTCAAATTCTACATTGCAAAATTGTAATTTTGATAATTTGTAATTTGAATTTTACATTTCAAACTAATTGAATAGCTCATAAAAATTGGTTTTAGTCTGAACTTCATGTTTCAATAAGAGTTTTGACTGAAATATGCCTTCTTGATGACAAAAATTGCTAAATAAACAATACCATACAGAAAAGTGTTAATTATCCTACCATGTTTCGGAAATTAGCTACATGAATACCTTAAGAATTTCTGTAGGTTGTTTTCCTAACTTTATCAGTGATATAGTAATTACATCTGTTTACATGTCCACACTATGACTAGAATAGGCAATAATTACTGTTAGTTAACTGAACTGAGCTTTAGCAAAACTATTTACTTGAAACTGTTCAAATTAATTAGGAAATTACTCTGGCTACAGTAATTTAGAAAAGCTGGGCGTGCATTTTTTCTCAGAAGTGCAGAATGACAGCAGCTTTATCTTATGGCACATATCTCACTAACACTAATGATGACTAAGGGAAAAATATCATCTAAGGAGGCAAATTACAAAACAAAATGGGAATGAGTCCCAGTTTGCTTTGCTACAAATTCCTTGCTACAGCTCAGGTTTTTCCTAGAAAGCCATGCAACAGAAAAGTGCTCCCTGACTGACATTAAGTGGCAGAGTGCTTCATTTACTCTTAATACAGACTGTTTTGCAAATTATCTGTATGCAGTGCAAAGCACCTTCATTTTTGCAGCTTACTACCTCTGCCTCCAGAATCCCTTGTATGAATGTTTATGGTAAACAAATCCACCACAGTTTAAAATACTTTATGACCAAAGCAGATATACAGTTTTGGCATATTAGCCCCATCATCAGGTGTATCTGAAATTTAGCAGTAATAGGACATCATATTCATGCTCTAACAACCAACAGGCAAACATCTACCATAAGTGGGCCATCAAATAACATCTCAAATTGTGGGTGCAAAGAACTCCAACTTTTGATCATGGTCTGGGAAAACTTCTACTGTCCTAAAACTGCCAGCAGGAATGCATGCAGTCAAATGCTGATACAGTGCACCTGCAGGCAAGCGTAGCTGCATGGTTCACAAGGTGCGTTGTATCATGTTTGACTGCTGCATTCCCAGTAGCAATTTTCCCATGTTGCGATTAAAGGTTGGAGTTCTTTGCAGCCACAATTTGGTATGTTATTTGATGATCCACCTATGGTGGATGTTTGCCAATTAGTTGTTACGCATGAATATGATGTCCTACTAATGCTAGTTTTCAGATACACCTGATGATAGAGCTAAGACCCCTAAACTATGCAACTACATCTACACCTTGATAGAAACTATGCAAGCTACCATACAGTGTGTGGTGAAGGATGCCAGTACCACTACAACAGTGTGAGAAAAAACAGCTGTCTATATGCCTCCATATGAGCCCTGTTTTCTTGAATCTTATCTCCAAGGTCCTTATGCACAATGTATATTGGTGGCAGTAGAATCGTTTGGCAGTCAGCATCAAATGCTGGTTCTCAAAATTATCTCAATAGTGTTTCACAAAAAGAACATCACCTTCCCTTCAAGGAGTCTCATTTGAATTCCCAAAGTGTCTCCTTAACACTTACATGTTCTTCAAACCTACTGGCAACAAACCTAGCAGGCTGCCTCTGAACTGCTTTGACATCACCTTTCAGCCTGACCTGGTACAGATCCCAAAACTTGAGCAGCGCACAAAAATAGGTCACACCAGCATCCCATATGCAAACTCCTTTGCAGGTAAACCACTCTTCCTAAAATTCTCCTAATAAACCAAAATCAACCATTTGCCTTCCCTACCACAGTTCTCATATGCTCATTCCATTTCACATTGCTTTGCAAAGTTACACCCATATATTTAAATGTCTTTACCATGTCAAGCAGGATACTAGTAATATATAGAGCAACAGCAGTCATATCACACTTCCCTGGGGCATTTCTGATGATACACCTGCCTTTGATGAACATTTGCCATTGAGAGCAACATACTGGGTTCTGTTACTTAAGAATTCTTTGAGCCCCTCACACATCTGTGAACTTCTTCCATATGCCTGTACCTTCATTACCAGCCTGCAATGAGGCTCTGTGTCAAATGCTTTCTGGAAATCTAGGAATATGGGATCTGCCTGTTGCCCTTCATCCATAGTTCACAGTACGTCATGTGAGAAAAGAATAAACTAAGTTCATTGTCCATTCTAGTTATAACTGTGTGCTGACATATTTATCTAAGTTATGGAGACTGTCATAAAGCCATTCACAATATATAGATTGTTTAGTGCCTTGTCAACTGCGCCATGTGTGATAAATGATGCACCAACCTCAAACTGTGAGCACTCACTGTGTGTCACCCACTGCAAATTATTTGCAGTTTGGTGTCTGTTTTCTCTAGGACAAGTACAGACAGCCCCACTGTAATCCTACTATATGCTATATGTTCCAATAAAGGAACTGTGAGAACATTTCTATATCCATTATTTCATTCTGCAGATGCAGTCTCTGTGTGCCAACAGCCAGTCCAAGGTGAGATCACAAGTAGAAGAATACGGGGAACTGTATTTCCCATGGACTTCAAATGGCAGATCACATGTGTTTTAAGACCCTTGCATAAACTTGCAGCATACTTGTGCACTTTGCAACATGGGGTACCACTCTGCCATCAATGAAAGGTGCAACATTTTCACAGATCTTTAAAAGCTGCCGTACAAGCCACTCTGCAACTTTGTCTGTCATTCTGCCTCTAGTCCTCTTACATTTGCAGGTGGTACACAAAGCTGACTTGGGCACATCTGCCATGGAACTCATGTACAGTGACCTCACTGAGCCGTACCCCCTGTCGCTTATGACCTGAGTCCCAGTCTTTGCGTAGCAGCTCCATGACTCAATGGCATACCTGCAACCAGCAGACACCCATCTCCACTCCAAGAAAATGATGTGATGCTCCAGATGGATGCCAGCCAGATACCTCCTGCCTACAGCTCCCTGGCCCACACTTCATCCTCTAACATGGCATCGCACCATGGTCTCCACTGATTATCTGAAGATGGTGTACACACTCAAACCCCAGAGCTTGTGTGTACTGCCAACCATCAAAATTCAGGTGGCACCATGTGATGATGATGGAAGCACTTCAGCCAACAATGCTGACCCGGTTAGCAGCTCGTGGGACCCTAGAGAGGGAGCTGCTCTGCCATGTACACTGTCACCTGCCTTAGCAGAGCCACTGATGACACCAGCCAGTCTTCCCTCACTGCAAAACACATCCCCATCTGCCACATCGAAGTCATCAGACAGTTCCATTGTGTCCCCAGCACCAAGGGTCCAGTCACCATTTCCACAATACCGTTGCACACACCCATAGCGATGTGTGACCCTGTCTACAACATGGAGCACTAGCAGTGGATACCCACAGCAGTGACACAGGACAGTGCCTGCTGTACCTCCCAAGCAGGGCACACTGTGCACCATCCACTGTGCATTACCTGCCCTTGTGCTGGCACACTACTGCTTCCCCTACAGAACCCGCCCCTATGTCACAGCATGCGCCACCACGCAGACTGATGACCGTACCGCGCTGTTGTCCACACCTCCCGCTTGGCCTTGGCTGGTGGCATCGCATCGCATCAGCCTTATGCCAGGCTGACTATGGGACAAAACCAGGCCCACCATGCCTGCAGCAGGGGGGAACTGTGTCGGGATGAAACTACAGTGGATATGTGCCCGCCATGCATCTGTTTCAACAGATGTCAACAGCAGATAACACGTCGCAAAGCACTGGATTGGGCCTTGAGCAAAAGCAGACCCAAGAACTGGAATTTCTCTCTGCAATGCACTTCCTTGGTGCAGCTCAGGGTGTTTCCCAGAAAGGTATGTGGCAGAAAAGTTCTCCATGACCAGCACTTCCTGCACATGTGCTGCGCAACTCACAGCTCCATTTAAATGAGAGAAACATTTTTCTTTGTGTTAATCCCATTGTGTTTGTGTTAGAAGATTGAACATTTGACAGCTTCCCACAACAGTGCTCCAAGTGGGTACAAGTGAAGTGAAGACAATGCCAGTGAGTCAGTGTGGCATGCTTTGGCCAAACTGTATATGCTGGCATCTGCAAGACTTATTGAGAGCAAGTTGTAGAGTGCTTCATTTACTCTTGATACAGACCAAGTTTTGCAGTAGATCTGTATGCACTGCCAAGCAGCGTCATTTTTGCAACTTAGTATGTCTACATCACAGAATTTATTGTATTAATGTCTACAGCCTGATGGACTGCATCACTCTTCCCTTGCTCACACTGTAATTATTATAAAATCAGACAGGGCTTGTCCTTTTACCTGCCTGTTCCTTTTGTGTCTTGTATGCATTATGGTATTAGAGTGTAACTATATCCTTATCGACAGCATGCCATTTAGCTTGTCAGTACAGCAAGAGTATTTAATTATATTATTTGTGTTGTGCTCAACTATGCGAAGAGAAAATGCATCCATGGTCACCTTGTCAACATGACTGTTTTATTGTTGCAGTAACATTGTGTGTGTACTGTTTAGTTACGCATGTTTGCTGACATATTTGTCTAAGTTACGTAGACTGCCACAAGCATGTTTGCAAGTTATAGACTGCTTTGTGCCTTGTCAACATGGTCATGTGTGATAAGTGGTGCCAGGTTCTTGAACTGTGAGCACCCACTGTGTGTCACCCACTGCATATTATTCATGGTTTGGCATCTGTCCTCTCTAAGACAAGTACAGACAGCCCCCCCCCCCCCATAATCATTCTATATGCTATACCCAGGTCAGAATAACAAAGTGGTTGAAGCCTAGGTGTTCACAGCACTGCTATCAGAGCAACAGCAAATCAGAGAATGTGCTTGGCTATGCATCTTGTTGCATTTACCATTGTCAAATCTCTCTGCTATCACAGCTAGTGGCTACTTTAGCTTGTGGCTGGCAATGTTAACAGTTGTGGTGCTTTACATGATGTGCTTTGTTCCTCTGTGCACTGAGTTTATTTTGTGCTACTCAAAGTCTGAAGGTTGTAGTGAAAGTATGCGAAAGAGTGTGGCTGCTAAATGGGAAGTTCAGCAATCTACTCACACTTTGTGTGGTGAGACGTGAGTTTGTGTACTTCGGGAAAGAGAGAGACAATGGTGATACTCTGTTGCCTCTAAGGAAGCTTGTTGAAAGAACTGCAGATGCCTTGAAGATACACAAAAATACTGTCATCAAAATTCGTAAGGAGAAATACAGTGCAGAAGGACAGAAATATATGTAACAAACTTGGGTCATTTCCAACAAGATGGTGTTCACTGCCACATATATGGGTATTACAAGAGAAAATAAGATCAAACTATAAAAAGGCTGTGTGTTGCTCTTTACAAGGCAGAGCTGTTCAGTGGTAGCAAAATGTCTTCGTTAATGGTTATCAGAGCCCTTGGGTTTTGCTATAAAAATTAATGGACAGAAAATTATAATGGAGAGAGGTGACATCATTATAGCATGGCTTTGTCAATTTTTAAGAACTCGACAAAACATGGGTAAATGCTGGTAATTCCTTCAGAGAATATTGGACAGATGATAGCATATGTGGAATTCTGCTGTTCCAGTGGGAAAGGGAGCAAGAATAATTGTCTTGCATGCTGGAAATTCATCTGGTTTCATACCTAACTATCTCCTCATTTACAAACTGAGGAAAACAAATGGCTACCATGAGGAGATGAACCATGATCGATTTCTGAAGTGGTTCAAGGGCAACAACTGGAAAATTTAAATTGGCCATCTGTCACTGCAATGGATAATGTCCCACACCATTTAGTTATTAAAGATAAAGCCCCAATGATAGCAAAGAAAAAATCGACATTGCTGAATGGTTGAAATGCCACAATGTGAAAACTGAGGACAATTTATGTAAGGTGCAGCTCATGGAAATATTAAAGAAAAATAAGCCACAGTTTCAACAGTATTTTGTGGATGAGGTAGCTAAAGAACATGGTTACAGGGTTCTTAGGCTTCCACCATACCACTGCCACTTTAACACCATCAAAGTGATTTGGGCACAAGTTAAAAAAGGTGTGTCAACAAAAAACAAAAGCTTCATTGTGTCAGAAATTCAAAGACTGTTAGACAAAGCAGTGGTAGAAGAGAAGAAATGTTGTATGCCACACAGAAATATTTGTGAAAGAAGTGTGGAATAGGGAAGAGAGTGTTGATGTTAATATAGAAAATATAATTATATCCTTGGGCAATTCCTGTGGCTCATCCATGGACCAGAACTCAGACAGTGACAGTTTTGAGGAAGAAAGTGATTCTGAACTAAGAGGCTTTTATCTTTGCCTTAATTCGTCTTTATTTTTGTGTTTGTATTTCATATTTCTGGCTGAATGGGGTATACTACAGTTGCATAAAAAATCTCATCTCATTACAAGGAATACTACTTTGCACAAGTATGACACTTTGCATGCACACTACACTGATTGTTAAATACTCAAGCAGTTTGTATTTTATTATGCTGTTAGTTATTGTATTTACATGAACTATTCAGATCCATTTTAACACCCCCTTTTATATCACATATGACAGCTGAAGTGATTCACTCTGATTATTGTAAGAGACAATGGGCTACCTGATGCTTTTAGTGAGATATACAAATAATAGGAATGCGATATCATTTTGTACACGGTAATGTATCTGTTAAGCCACAAGGATATGACAATACTGTAAAGCGAATTCAATACCACACATTAAAAGGCAGTGTGAGTAGGTAGCCCTGTAAGGAACTATGCAGCTGTTGCTGCTACAGTCATAATGTGTGCGCAAGCACCGGCAAACCGATAACATCACCTACTTCCATGCTCAACTGCACTTCGCTGTCAATCACTTCATTATTCTGATACAGGTATATATGTTATATGTAGCAGTCCAGTTCCAACAAGGAATCATAAGAACATTTCTATGTCCATTATTTTGTTCTGTAGATCAGTCATGCAAGTGCCAACTCATGGCAAAAGTTGGGCTCAAGTGTAGCAATATAGTGAGGAATGTATTTCCCACAGTTCCATCAATACTGACAGATATGGTAGACAGTTCTTGTATCTTTACTATAATGAAGTGGTCACCAATTTGAAGCTTCAGTAGAAGCTACACCAGTCCATGTAATGAAAAAAAAGAGAAAGACAGGGAGTGAGAAGAGGCAACAGCTCACTTGTAGATGAATGACGGGTAGTGTATAAAGAGCGTGTAAGGGTGTAGCTCACTTGTAGGTGAAACATGTGTAGTGTGTAAAGAGTGTGCACATGTGCGACCCCTACACACACACACACACACACACACACACACACACACACACACACACACACACACAGAGAGAGAGAGAGAGAGAGAGAGAGAGAGAGAGAGACCTTAGTTCTTCTTAGCTGAAGTAGTTAGTCAATATGGTTGTGTACTGGTTGCAGGCACTTAAACAGATGCATTTATATCACATTAAGGCTATTAAATTTCCAATTGACATTCAAATTTTTTTCTATGAAAATAGGTTCTACAAAGGCTTTGTTATTAAGATGTAAGAGAGTTAGTGTGACTGCAGGTGAGTGTTTGGGTGGCTTTGTAGTTGTTGTTTGTGTATGAGTGAGCTCCTAAAACCTAGTTAAGACTATGTACCATACTTCAATCGGCTGTGAGAGAATAGTTGTTTTTCTACCAGATGGAAACATATATTCAACAGTTTATAGTGGTAGCAGGTACAAAAGAAGTTAAAATAAACAGATAATGATATTCATGATGTCAGTGTTAGGTACCAGTTTTATAAGTGGAAGTGTGAAATACACTGCATGTGTAAAAACAAAAGGATAAAATTTATGTATTTATACTTTAATCTCATCTCCATTCACACATTTCAATATCCTTCATTTATAACAAATTCATAATACACATTACACATTACATAAATAAATAGTGCATCTAACACACTGCTGAGATTACAGCCTTAAAATGCTGTAATCGAACAAGGCACTAGTGAGATGGTTTTATCACCAAAGTAAAAAGCCCTCATTGACAGTCAGCACTGCTTAAGCCTTCAGTACAAATTTCTATGCTTCCCATCTAAATGGTATACCCAAGCATCTGAGAACTTTATTAAAGTTGAGAAATAGATCATTATTTTTTTAGCCCTGAATATTAATAGTGATGCTCAATGTATTTTTTAATAAATACAGTAGTTAGGCAGTATTGTGTCTACTGACCAGCAGTTAACACAGAAAATATTTAGAATCCTTGTCCAACAAGAAATAAATATATACAAGTTACACAAAATTGATGAGAGTGTATAGAATACATACTAATGATAACTTTACTGAAATTTTAAGTACTGATCAAAATATCATTAAAAATATTGTCATTACCCCAAGCACAAAGGATATATGATGAAAGGAAATTTTAAGTACTGGCAGAAATACCACTGAACAATATTTTTACTATCCCAAGCAGAAAGAACATGGGATGATAAGTAAAGAAAAAACATGGAATAAAATATAAATGCAGTGCATAGACTGAATTACACAAATCCTACAGAAAAAATGGCAGTAATTTGCATAAGAGAATGAATGTTTTCACTGGACATAATTCTTTTACAGATCTGAAAATTTCTGATTCTTAATTGTAATTTTCACATTGCCTTTTATGTTTGTATTTCAGTACAACCTTCATTTATTAGCGATTATATCAAAATTTGTGGAAGTCATGTCAACCCATTATTTGTAAGATATATTTAGCACACAAAGAAAGAAGATAGATAAAAAAGAGAAACTTTTTTGAAAATTCTAAGCACATAAACTTTAGATGAGTCTGGCATCCTACTAAAATATACCTATAGCAGTTCAGAAATGGTAAGTGTTAATGAGAAATCAAAATGAATTATATTCTCTCACCACTAATGAAATTCATATATGCACAAAGTTTAATTATACATAGTCTGATTTTAACGTCAAAGACATCAGTAGTCTGAAATCTTTCAGCATCTGAAAATGTACATTTAAAAACATGTTTGACAAATAAGATATAATTTAAAGTTTTAATTTCACCTCTGCTGTCAGGTACAACTGCCATTAGATCATTAAATTTGTTTTTGTCAGAAAATAACCTACTAACAGATGTACTATTATAGAGGAAACTAATACTGCTGAGATTTAGTTAGGAACAACTGTGCTTGAAAAAATAAGTAGCTGGTAAAAACTTGTAATGTGATAATGTGAAAAACTATACTAATTCCATATGAAAAATTTAAGCATACTATGATAATGGAGCAATCTCTGCTCATACATTCAAGTTTTTTAAAGAGGGTAGACTTACATTCAGCTTGAAATGGGTTTGGTAGAATACTTTTTATGGCAAAGATATGATATGGCTGGAGGTTATGGCAATAGCATAGAACTGCAGAAATTATATTTTTTTAAAGAAATTATGTAGAAACATCTATAAATTCTTTCACAAAGCTTAGACTATCAGTGATCAAGGAGGTAAGAGGTTGTAATATCTGCTTTCATGTGTTGCACAGCTGTTACAAGAATGACAGATGTGCAAATCATTTATTACAAAATAAACAATCTTAAACACTTGCCAAGAAGTTATTTTTGTGCATAAAATGATATATGTGTTCAGAAAGTTTTGCACAGACGTGACAGATGAAAGCATAATGACATGAAAACAAATTTTTATCTTTCAGTATGGAATTTTTCATCCCATTACAACTGACAACATTTTTATTAGTTTACTAACTCAACCATATTTCACTATGGATATCTGATCTATGAAAATAAACTTTTCATCTATGTGATAACAATAAAATAGTATTAGCACCATGGTCTATTTAAAATAATTACATACACTCTAAAATGAGAACCTATCTCCACCTAGTAAAAATCATTTCATACCCTTTATCAGATATTATTTTTAATCAAATTGTTTATCAGTTCATACTCAAACACATCACCTTCAAAAATATACCTTACACCATGTACTCCTCTTAGCAAAGTTACAATACTAATCTTTTTCTGTACAAACCAGCCTTTCTTCATCACAGAGAAAGTTTTTTTTTGTTTTTTTGTTTTTTTTTTGTTTGTTTTACAAGGTAACCATCATTATGTATTGTCCTCATCCTAAAATAGATTCGTTGACACAACAACCAACATGGTTAGCACTAGATAGGCACATAAGTTTATTAATTGTAGTGTTGCTTTTAACAAGCCAATATAACTAATCAGTTGACTGAATTTCATCTTAGAAAATACATATTCATTTTTCAAAATGTTTTGATTTTCACCATAAAATGAGCAAAAATATAGTAATGAGGTGTAATCAACAATAATATGGATTGAGTATCACTCAAGTAGTACATGTAATTATAATGTGCGATTAATATTTTATAATAAGTACTTCCGCACTCCTCAGTAAATACTTCTGTTGCAAATCAAGACAGCAACAATTACTCCTGTTTACATTTTGTGCTGTTCATTAAGGCAAGAAATAACTTATAAAAGTGTGTATTACCATTTTCTTTTTTTAACACACTCCTTTTTAATGTCACTTCAAGATGCATTAAATATCACACATTAATGTCTGAGGAAGAAAAGAAAATTCTGCAGTAAAAATGGCAAAAAATACACTTTGGGAGAAAAATAAAAGGCACCATAACTTAACGAAACTCACTCTTTGATCAACATGCATTACATCTTAAATAACACTGTATTATACAGTGTCCCAAAAATGTCACCTTAATGTCAGACTGACTGTCTAATAGACAGTTCATAAAAAATACTGTGGTCTACAACCTTTCAAATTTACGTAGATACCTGTAGCGAATATTCGTCAGGTTTGCTCCTTCATGTGAGCGGGGAAGCCTTAACTATTTGTGCGTCCGCGCAACAACTGCCTTTTCCTCTTCATCAGCACTAGACTCAAGTGAAGAGGAGGAAGAAGAAGAGGAAGAAGATGTAGCAAGAACAGCAAGCCGTGGTGGAGGAGGACGCACAGTCGGCCATCTTCCATTGCCACCTGCAATGTCCAGAGGAGAACTGATATTATCTTCTTCTGGAATTGGATTTACGGATGATCCTAATTCCAGCATTGAGCCTCTTCTTGCAGTGGGTGGACGTCTTCCTGGTCCTGGGAGAGATACTGGCTCCTCTATAAGGAGCACAGTGTTGGAAGTTGGTGGTGGGGATTCTCGAAGTGAAGATTCTGAACTTGCCCTTGATTCTTGGTGAACTGAACCAGCACTTTCTCGTCGAAACAGTCCAATTACTGAAGTCACTTTTGGTTGCTCTATGCCCCCTGAAAAATACCATTAAAATTTTTATTTATTTGTGAACTGCTATTGCAATATGCTTCAGGAAATAGACATCTGATAGCAGGGTATCAACACTTGCAAACATTTATGAGAAACTTCATAATACATCGGAAGTCAAAGTCTGTAAGCTGCCAATATTTTCATCAGCCAACGATGTATGTTTAAAGAGCAGTTTCATTGAAGGGGCTTCATTTCATTAATGGAGGTTGTGATGTCAGAATAATAAAAATGTGTGTTTATATGGGAGAATAAAGCAAATTTAAAATGAGATTTGAGCAGAAATGGTGTTTGTGTGCATAGCTACATTCCATAATTAGTGCATGTTCTATCTGCAACTTGGACAGTATCAGACTGCTAGTCTAAAGGCCCAGTATTTCGTCTACATATGGTCTTATGATTTCCTTTGTAATTTAGTCTCAGCTTCATGTCTGACAATGATTTCTGTATATAATAAATGACAAACAGTATCATGATTTAGATTAAAGATTAAAATGTAGTCACCTTACAGTTAACTATATGTTATGTCCTTAAATTTCTAATAGAGAATTCCAATAACACTAACATATCCTGCAAAGACTTGTTATAAAAGTGAATAAAATTTAAATTGTTTATATACTGCAGACATTTTTAGGACATAAGAACACAGATGCTACACTTAATAAAATATAAGAAAGATCAGATAACAATATGTTAATTTTGTAAATATTAGTAGCATCAAATCTTAAGTTTTATAAGAAAATGTGTGTAATGCCATGTTAGAAATGTAATTTGAACGTAATAGCAAAGACAGTGACCAGTATTCAATTTTTGCATATTTTACCACTGTAAATACTTTATATATGTGGCAACATTGTTAGAAGTAAGGCCCTCTGACATTTATTACGTAAGTTGTGTATATCCTACAACATTCTGTCTTTCAGTGATCTGGACAGATTTCAAAAAATGGAATACTGCTTTCTATTTAATACAGTTCATATTTATTTAAAGTAAGGGAAGAATGCATATCTGCTGATTACTTATTGTCAACAAAAGAAACTTTTTGCAGCAGTTTTAATACATGGTGAGATTACTTAAAAAAAGCCATACCTGCAAAACTGCTCTGAAAAATGGAAGTCATGGCATTATGAATTTTAAGACTTCGTTCTTCAGAACATTTTTCTCATCCTCTTTTTTTATTTGAAAACTTAAAATATGCATTCTCACAGAGCCTTCCAGCACATATAATTATCTCATATCTCTGTAACTAATCAGCTGAATCCCTTAAAAATTGTGAAAGGTATCAGAAGAATTAAAAGATGCAGAAATCACTGATATTTTTGAAATTGGGGAAACTCCAATAATATAACCTTTTTAAGTTACCCATCTGTAACTACTCATTACTCAATTTCAGAATAGTTTCAACAGTATACACACAGCAGCCTCCATAACTAGAATCTTCTCTCATCCCTCTCTTCCCCACATGATCCATCTGCTTTATTTTCAGAAGAATATCAGCATTTCTTTCTTAAATGTTTGTCACAAGCAAAAAAAATTCAGTTGTAATAAGTTGTAATGGGTTAGTATGGAAGTTATACCTACTGCAACACCTGAAATAGTCTTCTCTTTTGTACACTTTATATTAATAATTGTCCAACACTTAAAGGTTAAACTGCTCACTAAACAATCTTTCCAACCATACAATAAGACAGAAATAACAGAGCACAAAGAGAAGTAATTGCCAATATTACAGTGGCGAGGCAGCACTTCAAAAAAACTAAAAAAATAAAAGGGGATGTAGCACAATATAATAGGAGAAACCATTAGATGAAACTGCCCTAGTTTTGTGAAACAAGAAATTAGAAGATTCAATCACTGTCTCCTCATGTGTTGAACATCTTTCTTTTACCAGTTTATTTTCATATGTCTCACCTCTGTCATATCAAAAGTTTACACTCATGATAAATCAAAAGTAAGTGAAGCAGTAATGTGAAAGTTTTACTACTGTTGTTATTAAGTAATCTATGATTTAATATTAAAAATGTCTACCACATGTACTAATAAATATAATTTTAGCATTCTATAGTACTTTGATGGATTCATATTACTACTGATAAATCTATTATTAAAGCAGGAATATTACATTTGTAACAGATACACAGCAAAAATATAATGAGATTAAGAGGATATAAAGGTGAAAATAATCCTTCTATCGCTCTCTCTTTAAGGAAAAACTATTGAATCACCCAGCTACTGAGTAGCTGAGGAGGGTAGATGTGAGAAAGGCGATTCTCAATGTATTGTCCTCCTCTTTGAACAGTATGGTACTGAGCTTATATAAGCTCCTGACGAAGTTCATTCAAACAGTGTAACAGTACATATCACATGAGATGCACAAAGGCTTTACAAGCAAGAGAGCTGCCTGAAAATAGGGCATTGGACAATAATCAGCCATTGATAATGAATCATTTAATCTAATGGAAAGTGTTAGGAAACTATAAGAACATTTTTTACTGTTAAAAAAACCTCTTAACCTCCCCTTAGATCTGAGAGGGTCAAATATGAGTAACACATCATCACAGCACCAGTCAATGTTAAACCAAAATGAGGCACAAATGTGAAGACATCACCCACTTCAAAAATTTACTGGAATGGAAAAAAACTCACAATACCAGAATAAAAATGTATACACACCAATAATACAGAGCCTCACTGTCAAAGGGGTCTTGCAATAATGGCTAAATCTTGCCATACTATAGAAGGTGAAAAAACAAATGTTAAACCACTAGTTGAAGATTACTAAGATTAATCATCAAGTGAACGAAACTGGGAGAATGAGTAGACTCATGAGATATTCAACAAATTGTAGATGGACAGACACTAATTTTATGTTGCCAGGTCATTAAATCATATGAGTGGAGGAAAGAGATTTTTTTTCTATTCCCAATGACACTGTGTTTGGTCACCAATAACCAACACACTGAGAGATATCAAGGAGTGATAGATAAAGAAAAATTTTGACTCCTGAAAGACAGAACAAAAGCATGAATAGGTACACCACACCAAACAGATTCAACAGTGTACATTACAGTCACATTGATTAGCCCAGCTTTAAAGACATCATGGGAAGCATTAAAAGACACAACAGGGTCTGACCCCCTACGTATTGCAATCATGAAATAAGTTAAAGAAACCTTCCCTAGCATAATGATTCTAAATACTGAAGTTATCTATGTCAGCAAACTGGGGAGCTTATAGCCAAACTGTAAATGAAAATGTGTCACAGTGCAAAGAAAGTGACAACAATGAATGATACTACCACAATCTATTCAAAGTCATCAAACCTGTAGCTGAGAAAGCAATGAAACAATTTAAAGCAGCATGTTTATTTGTCATTAGGCAATCACAAAGTAAAAAGAAATCATTAGAAGCTATAAAGCAAATGTTACATGGAAAAATTATTCCACCTCTCAAACATATGACTATTAAACCAAAAAAAGTGTTCAAAAGGAATAGTTTCACATGATATATACCAGTGAGTGGGAAGAAGTTAAGTGATAAAGGGAGAGTTCAGTACAAATTTACACCTCACTGATGCATGAAGCTTGTCCATATTGCAGAGCATAAATTTACAATTCTGAATTACAGAACATGGAATGAATAATCCGAATTACTCAAGATATGTACTGCTAAATTTCTGAGAATGTTTTGTCATTGGATGATGTCTCTGTATTTGTTACATTTATTGTGTCCATCAATTGGTACTCATAGCATACTTCCCATGATTTAACTAATCTTTGATTGCACATTGGCTAGTGAAATACATGTATGATTCACATCTGACTGTCTCTTTGAAAAATTATATCTTATTTGTAAGAGGCTGAGAGACAGTATTGTTATTCAATGTTTTCATTTCATTTTTATTATAAAGAAGCTACAGATTCTGAAGGATAATGAAAACTCGGGAAACCTAGTAAACTGTAAAAGTTCCTCCTCTTTCAAAATTACAAGCAATAAAATTTGCCTACACAAGTTTTGTAAAAAGGCAAAAGCCTTATTATAATATCAAAAGAAAATGGCACTCGGGGAGGACCACCAGAACAAATAATACTTAAATTCACAAAGATACATTAACTGACTAGTACTTGGCATCAGGAGGCACACTTTCCAGTACAGGCAATGGAAATACTTAAAATGTATGCAACGCATTACCAGTACTCTTAGCTCTGGTAACCATAGCTATCATCTGTTGTGAGAAGCAAGAAGAAAATGTTGAGGCAGGTAAAAAAGGCAAGCCAATCAGAGCCCAGCATACAACAGGCTCATGAGGTGTAAAGATGAAATGAAGCAAAAATGAAGAAAATATGTCAGAGTGTTAGGAGGTCCAAGACAGTAGCTCTTTATTACTGTGCCAGCATTGCCCAAAAATGTTAAAAGTTTGGGTGAATGAGAGCTAAAAATGATAGAATGATGATGAGAAACATGTAAAATGAAAAGAAACGAGCAATACATGTAAGGGGTTTTGGGGAGAGAATAACATAGGATGGGTCTATGAAGATGACAATGGAAGTATGTTTAAGTGCAAGTTCCTTTCTACATAGTTTAGGGATCACAACGGCATTTGTAGTAGTAAGTATTCCAATATCTTCAGTCATATTGTTGAGCATGCTCAGCAACTGGACACTGGACTTCCTAAAATCAGATAGTTTGTCTGTTTTGGTGAACATACTATGCCAGTTCTACATAGAGTGCCAGGTGTAAACTAGTCAGTTGGTAATAAGGCTAGTCTCAATCAAGCTCTGTCTTTAATGTTAAACATTTTGCCAGTGGTAGGGCTGGACTTAGTGGTTATCCATGGTGCAGATTTTACCTCAGGATATGTTACAGTGGTAGGAAACTTCAGGTAGAGGTGGTGATACAGAAATATCATAGAGTTTGAAAAGGATGTTGGGAAAGATAGAAGTACAACTGAAATTCTTTGTTAAATGGTAAACCAGTCTACGTCTACATACTATACTCCATAAACAACAATTAAATACAAAGCAGAGGGTGCCACATGTTGGGGTTTCTTCCTGTTCCAGTGTCACATGTTAATGTTTCTTCCTTTTACAATCACTTACAGAGCACGGGAAGAATTTCTGGTTAAATGCTGCTGTGTGTGCTGTAATTAATGTAATCTTGTCATCATACTGCCTATGGGAATGATACACAAAGGATGAAAAATATTTCAATATTCTTCACTTAAAAGACATTCTTTAAATTTTGTCAGGGGCTTCTGTGGAATAGTTTGTATCTATCTTCATGTGTCTGCAAATCAAGTTTTTCAACATTTCTGTCATGCTGTTCCATGAGTCAACTTGCAAGCATTTGTGCTCCATTTTTTGTATACATTCAATGTCCCTTATCAGTCCCATTTGGTATGTGCCCCACACATTTGAGCAACGTTCTAAAATGGATTGAAAGGGCATTTGTAATCAATCTCCTTTGTAGTGTTATTACATTTTTCCAATGTTTTACCAATGAAACAAAAGATATCACAATTTACCTATGACTGGACCTCTATGATCATTCCATTTCATATCCCTACAGACTGTCACACCCACATATTTGTACAAGTCCACTGATTCCAATTTTAACTTTTTGATGTTGTAGTCATAGGGCACCACTTTTCTGAATTTTGTGAAGTGCATGCTTTTACTTTTTCGAACATTTAAAAACATGCTAGCTTTTTCACTACTTTGAAAATTATTAAGATCTGGCTAAATATTTATTCAGCGTTTTTCAGATAATATTTCATTATAGATGACTACATTACCTACAAAAACACTGACATTACTATTAACATTTTCTGACAGATCATTAATATACAGTATGGACAGCAAAGTTCTCAACACACTTCCCTGGGGCCCATCTGGTGTCACACCTGCATTTGAGGCAACTTTCAGTGCGCTTTCTACCAATAAATCCACAATACAATCACAAATTTTGTTTAGTTCCAATAAAATCATACTCACATTAAGGAATGTTGGTGTCATACTAAGTCAAATATTTTTTTTGAAGTTGAATAAATTCTGCATTCAACTGGTTGCCAAGATTCATGGCTTTCGGAATGTCATGCGAGAATAGGTCTCATTGGGTTTTGCTTGATCAATGTTTTTGGAATCCATGCTGGTTTCCACATAAGAAATCACTCTGTCTGTATTACATATTGTTTCACTATGTTACAGACAGTACTTTTATCTATTTCCAATGCCCTACTGGCTGTTATTCCCACCTTTGCAGTGCCTTTCTGTGACCCACATTTAAAAAAAGAAATATTCCTCTTCTTACCCTTGCATGTCATATGTAGTTAAAATATCCATCTATGTGCTTTCCATATCTAACTTTTAGATTTTCTAGTTTCATGAACTGTTTAGCATTCTAACATTCAGTGTGTTCATTTCTCTTTTTGTGGAAACTCATACAGGTACAGGAGACAAGGCTGTTTATATCATCAAATCAAAACTCATAAAAAAGCATTAATGAAGTGTGCTGCACTGATATATTTGAGACCCAATAAATGTTTAGAAAAGTATAAATTAATACAATGTATGCTGCATAAGGCTTGTAATACATGCTGTTGTTGTAGTGGTCTTCACTCTAGAGACTGGTTTGATATGCAGCTCTCCTTGCTACTCTATCCTGTGCAAGCTGTTTCATCTCTGAGTAATACAGCAACCTACGTCCTTCTGAATTTGCTTAGTGTATTCATCTCTTGGTCGCCCTCTACAATTTTTACCCTCCACGCTACCCTCCAATTCCTAATGGGTGATCCCTTGATGCCTCATTGTCCTACCAACTGATCCCTTCTTTTAGACAGATTGTGCCACAAATTCCTCTTTTCCCCAAGTCTATTCAGTACATCCTCATTAGTTACGTGATCTACCCATTTAATCTTCAGCATTCTTCCACAGCACCACATTTTGAAAGTTTCTATTTTCATTTTGTTTAAACTACTTATTGTCCATGTTTCACTTCCACATATGGCTACACTCCATATGAATATTTTCAGGTAAGACTCCCAGAGACTTAAATCTATACTTGATGTTGACAAATTTCTCTTCTTCAGAAATGCTTTTTGGGCCACAGCCAGTCTACATTTTATATCCTCTCTACTTTGGCCATCATCAGTTATTTTGCTCCCTAAACAACAAAACTCATCTACTACTTTAAGTGTGTCATTTCCTAATCTAATTCCCGGAGCGGAATCATCTGATTTAATTTGACTACATTCCATTATCCACATTTTGCTTTTGTTGATTTTCATCTTATATCCTCCGTTCAAGACACTGTCCATTCTGTTTGACTGTTCTACCAGGACTTTTGCTGTCTCTGACAGAACTGCAATGTCATCGGCAAACCTCGAAGTTTTTATTTCTTCTCCTGGACTGTAATTCCCACTCCAAATTTTTCTTTTATTTTCTTTACTGCTTGCTCAATAGACAAACTGGATAACATCAGGGATAGGCTACAATCCTGTCTCACTCCCTTCTCAACCACTGCTTCTCATTCATGCCCCTCAACTGTTGTAACTGCCATCTGATGTTTGTACAAATTGTAAATAGCATTTTGTTCCCTGCCGCCTTCAGAATTTGAAAGAGAGTATTTCAGTCAACATTGTCAAAACTTTCTCTGTCTACAAATGCTAGAAACATAGGTTTGTCTCTCCTTGATCTATCTTCTAAGATAAGTCATAGGATCAGTATTGTCTTGCATGTTCTAACATTTCTACAGAATCCAAACTGATCTTCCCTGAGGTCTGCCTCTACTAGTTTTTCCATTCGCCTGCAAAGAATTTGTGTTAGTATTTTGGAGCTGTGACTTACTAAACTAATAGCTTGGTGATTTTACACCTATCAACACCTGTTTTCTTTGGTATTGTAATTATTGTATTATTCTTGAAGTCTGAGGGTATTTCACCTATCTCATACTTCTTGCTCACATTCTTCACGCAGTATCATATCTCCCATTTCATCTTCATCTATGTCCTCTTCCATTTCTATAATATTGCCCTCAAGTACATCATCCTTGTATAGATTATCTATATACTCCTTCCACTTTTCTGCTTCCCCTTCTTTGCTTAGGACTGGTTTTCCATCTGAGCTCTTGATATTTGTACAGGTGGTTTTCTTTTCTCCAAATGTCTCTTTAATTTTCCTGTAGGCAGTATCTACCTTACCATTAGTGCTATTTGCCTCTACATCTTTACATTTGCCTGCTAGCCATCCCTGCTTAGCCATTTTGCACTTCCTGTCGATCTCATTTTTTAGATGTTTGTATTCCTTTTCACCTGCTTCATTTACTGCATTTTTTTTTATATTTCCTCCTTTCATCAATTAAAATCAGCATCTTTTCTGTTACTCAAGGTTTTCTACTAGCCCTCACCTTTTTACCTACTTGATCCTCTGCTGACTTCACTGTTTCATCTCTCAAACCTATCCATTCTTCTTCTTCTTTTGTATTTCTTTCCTCAGTTCTTGTCAACTGTACCCTAATGCTTTACAACCTCTTTTTTTTCACTTTATCCAGGTCCCATCCCTTTAAGTTCCTACCTTTTTGCAGTTTCTTCAGTTTCAATCTGCAGCTTATAATCAATAAATTGTTGTCACAGTACACATCTGCCCCTGGAAATGTCTTACAATTTAAAACCTGCTCCCTAAATCTCTGTCTTACCATTATATAATCTATCTGAAACCTTCCAGTGTGTCCAGACCTCTTCCACATATACAACATTCTTTCATGATTCTTGAACCTAGTTTTAGCTGTTACTAAGTTATGCACTGTGCTAAATTCCACCAGGCAGCTTAATCTTTCATTTCTTACCCCCAGCCCATATTCACCTGCTACTATTCCATCTCTTCCTTTTCCTACTATTAAATTCCAGTCCCCCATGTCTATTAAATTTTTGTCTCCCTTAACTATCTGAATAATCTATTTTATCACATCATAAATTTCTTTAATCTTTCATCATCAGTGACACATATCCCTATATAATAATGACAGTCAATGTTATCATGGTAAATAAGTGCTCAATTTCTTAAGTATTGTCATTTGGTTTTGATCACATTTCTCTATAAAGCATAACAGTCCCATTTGTTAACGTCAGTGTACTTTTAAGAAAGACAGATCTGAAATGGAAAGCTGGGCTCGGTAATACACTATAATATCAAACATTTTATGATTTTACCTTACAAATTTAAAAATTAATTGTTAGTAAGTGCATAATGGTATGGTATTCTGGTCAAATAATGAAGTTAGAAATCAAATAATTACAAAAGAAAAGTGACACCCACAGGCACCACAATAGTAGACTTAAAATGTAATTGTTCAACCTGTAGCATGAGAAAATATAGGTTCCGAAGTCATTGTGTTTAATTGTTGCGTAAGTATTAGTCTGACTGTTTATGCTGAAGGAATGGCAGGGACAGTTTGGAAGTAAGAATATCATTTGCCATACACTCTGGCCCTGACAGTACTGAATTACAAATTACATTTGTCACTACGAAAAATCTTTTTCAGAAATAATTAGGTATACTTATGAGGATCTGCAACAGCTTGCCTGTAAGTCACTTTCACATAGATGCTACTAGTGATGAAGTATCATGTAAAAAAGTGCCTATTTTCAAGAACAGAACTTTTGAAAATGATGTATTTGTACAGATATGAACTGTAACAGATATCAATCAAATAAAATGACTTCTCTTTTGACACACTGGTGAGAAGAAAGCCATTGTATTACTTTGCTTTCTGTTTAAAACTTTAGAAGGCTGTTTGTTCAGAAAAATATCAGCTGTCTTGAGACCTAGCATTACTTATGCCTCCCATACATTTTTTTCCCTTAAACTTGACAGCATTGTTCAAGCCTTAATAATATTCCAATTATATCCCTTACGTTTTAAAATTTTGGAACTGTGACATCTAGAGTTATTGATGACTTCCTTCATCTGAATGTTGTAGCATTAAATTGAAGTCATTGCCATTGGCTTCCCAGTGTGTAGTTTGTATCATTTTCATCTTGTCTGATACTAGCTAGTGCACCACCAGCATTCAAAGTTGGAACTGCTCATAAACCGATAGACTATTTTGTTAATACATTGGGACAAATACTTTGAGGAACCCAGAAAAGTAAATTAATCTTATTTACAATGAAACTGTCAGTTTTTCTGTTTCAGCTACCAGTACCTTCATTTGATTGCCTATTTTGTTTCATCCATTTTATATATTTTCTTTAACTCACAGCTGTTGAAAGTAGTAATGATACTGTTGCACTAAACATAGTGCTTTGATTAAAACAGTGAACTATCAACTATGCATTAACTTTGTTAGTAAATTTGTTATTTTTGTTTACAAATTTGTTAACCACAAATATCAGCTGTGGATTTGTGGAATAGGGATGTGGTTGTTAGTTACCTAGGAATGTAGCAGAAGGTGAATTGTATGCAAGGTATTCCTTATTGGAACACCAGGCAGGGAACTCGCTCTGCTTGACAGGACCAGTGCTTAATTCGCCTTCGTCGTCACGCTTCCAAGGCAACATGGTCTCAGTAGCAGTAGGAGTCGTCACACGTGCACATTCTGTACATATAACACACACAAGCACATGCTACATACTCTGTGGTTTGAATCAAAATAATCACAAACACAAACAACACAAAGTGTTCAGTTACATACCTTCTGAACTGAAATCTATGAAGCATCAATTACTCACTAAAATAGCATTTTAATTAAAACATGTAAACATAATCATTTAAAAGCCTGCAAATGCCTATATACCATTGTAAAATGTTAATGTTTTAATTGTTTTAGAATTTGCATTTTGTTTTGTCTGTAGCTATTCTACACTCTCAATTCTAAATCATAGCACCAGTGTTTGTGCCTCAGTAGCATCTGTTTAATATGCTTATAGATTAAACTCCAAACGAAAGCACTGCATTTTTGAATTTATACGATTCTCTTCATCCATGTATGTAACAACTGGAAAAATGCAGTGAAGAATGAAAGTAGCAATGACATGTTGAATGGAGAGAACATTTATAATTAGGGCACAGAAAGTAAATGAATATCAAATATTAATAATTCTTTCTTTGTCCTCACATTTACCCTTTATGCAGGGTTGGCTTTCTAATAATTTCACAGAGTAACTTCAGATCTTTGTGTTATGCAACCATACTACTGCAGCCTGTATTCTGATAGTTTCTAGTTTATAGGGATGACTTTAAAATTACCTCTTATGAATTCACTGAACACTTCGTCTTTCAATGTTATTCCCCCACTCATCATAACACACATTTTTGTTATATGTGGAATCTGTTGCTGAGTCTTTTTTGTTGTTCAGACTTCACTAATATACAATAGTGCTGGTCTTACAGCCATTTTATAAATTTTGTCTTTGGTTTTCATGGGCATTTTTGGACCATACAGAACCCCTGAAAGCTTACATCACATGTTCTAAACAGATATTATTCTTTGAGTTATGTCTGCTTCAGATGATAGATCCTCTGTTATTACTGACTCCTGCTACTTAAAATTTTTAACTCCTGGAAGTGTGACATTATCAAGATCAGTATATGTGGTTTTTGTGGCATCAGGACTTAAGTTGCCTATCATGAACTCTGTCTTTATTCTACTCATGCATAAGCCATTTGTTTCAAGTACCTTCTTTCACAACTTTAGGTTCTCATGAACATCTTGGAAATTAGAAGATATAATTGCTACATCATCAGCGTTCATAGGGTTGGGATCTGTATCTTTGGTCTTAGATATTTTGTTACAATACTGAACAATTAAGGAGTTACAGCATTCCCCTGATGAGCACCTATGTTAACATAAAAGCATTTTGATACCTGCAGAACTTCTTACACAGATCTGGACATAGTTGCACATTTCCATAACAAGTCAATTATAGTACTTCAGGGCATCAGAGCACTTATAACTTGCCATATTATTGATCTTGTTACTTGATAGCAGCTTTTCCTAGATATGCAAAGACCAACCAAATATTTTGCTTGTTCTCCTGCATTTTTCCATCACTAATCTTACTGCATAAATGGCATCTGTGGTTCCCTTTCCTGTTGTGAATCCAACCTGACTTTCTGTTAAAGATAAAAGTTCAGATGGGTGGTCTTGAAGGACTCTTTCATAGATTACAAGGATATGTTATGTGAGTTTTATACCCTTAAAGCTTTTACAGTCATATATGTCTCCTTTCTTCTTGTAGAAAGGAATTAGCATACTGCTTCCCCATGTGATCACAATATTCTCACATTTTGTTATCAAACAGTTTGCAAGCCATATCCCCCCTGCATCACCCAGTGTTTTCCACATTTTGGCAGACATTCATCTGGCCCACTTGCTTTGATGCTTTTCATTTAGGATGGTGCTTGTTTAACTTTTGCTGCAGTGATTTCACTTACAGGGGCACTGTTATCAGCTTGTTTATCTCTCTGGCTGTTGTGGAAAGACTTTATTCATTAGAAGATTGTAATATTCGTATCATATTCTGCTTGTGTACTTCTAAGCTGTCAGTAGTGTGCCTTACTATCTTTAATGTACTTTGCTATTTGAAGTCTTTTGTACTGTTATGCTTGTGTTTCATTATCTTTTAGATTTTGGTGTGATCTCTATTTTAATTGGGCTCATCTTTTTCTTTCTCAATAGCAACTGTTCTTGAGAACATTTTCTTAGACACTTTGTGAGATTTCCTGTATGTATCTGAGCCACATTTGAATAAGTATTTCTTCTTTCTGTGGCATCTTTGGTGTGATTGTACCACTATTTAGGATCCGTGTTTTTATGAAGGCCTCTTTTACTGATAAGTGAGTGCTTAGTAGTGTTTACATAGAAGTTTTGTAATTTGAAGCAGACCTCACTGTGGACCTGTCTTGAGAGGAATCGTAATATCAAATATTAAGAATATTTCCAAAATTTTGTTGTAGCTCAAAGACTAAAAGGACTATCTGTATTTTCTACATTTTTACCTAATATGTTTATAAATGTGAAAAAGTTGTTTTTCAAGTGAGCTGAGTCTTTGATTACATTCCATCAATTTCCCCCAGCAGATTTTATGACAATTTTATTGCATCATGGTAACAAATGAACACTAATCATAAATTTGTGAGTCAGTGTCTTCTAGCAACTGTGCTGTGATCATATTCTCCAATTCTTCATTGTTTCAAAAATCATATCCTTTAAAAGATTATTGTTAAAAAAATAAAAGAGTAACTTGTTACATAAGCTATAAAAAAGAACTTCATTTATACATGATATTCATGGAATCCTTAAGATTCCTATAAATAAATTGATTTGATCTTTTGCATACTGGCGAGGAAAAAATATACCTCAGCCATCTCAAAAGCAGAAAGAAACAAGAATATAATGGTACATGATTATAAGGATACATGAGATGAAATCTTTATGTGCTTTAGATCAGATTAATATAAAGTGTCAGTTCTATACAATTTCTTAGCTTTACTGGTGATTTGTTGTCATCTCTTAGAATTGGATGTATTGCTGATGTTCTGTGTCTTCTCAACACAATATTTCAATGTCATAACAGTGTCTTCACCAGGTGTTTCCTCAGACTGGTCACTTTGCTGACCAGTTCCCACATTTATGCCTGGGTGGTGCCTGGTGTTCACTACTCCATCTGCGCCCACTGTGGCTGTTTTTGTGGTGATATCTGTCTCCAGGCATTCCCTTTCCTGTCCACACCTATTGTGACTGTCTTCTGTGGTGGAGGTCATCCCGTGGTCTTCCATACTAGATCTGCAGCCACCAGGTGCACCCCTAGCACTACTCTGATGCTGTAGACATTCTTTATGTGTTTGCCATCGCTGCAGTTTTCTCTCATGGCCATGTCATCCTCCTAGATTCTGAATTCAGTATATGTCTGTGAGGCTGCTGTTGAAGTTGCATATTACATTCATGGATGCTGCAACAACTTTTTGTGTTAGCAGCCACTGTCTGGTGTTCCTTATTATATCTACTCCCAGGTTGTGTAGTGCCTGAGGTTTCAGGTGGTTGATGATGTTCCCTGCCTGGTCCGTGACTGCTGTGGCTGTATTCTAAGGAGATAGTTGCCACCTGGTGGTCTGTATGGTGTCTGATCCTATTACTTATTCCCCCAGTTGTTTGAGGTTCTTTACTGGAGAAGGGAACTTTTTCTGGTGTTTCTGTCATAGTTCCAAAGCTAGATTCTACACCGTACTGAGCTTGTATCCCACTTGATTTCAAAAAATTCATTGATGACACTCTCCCAAAATCTGATGGTTTGTGCAAGGGTCCGGCTTCTGTCAGAATTCGTGATGTGTTCAAAGTCCAGGCAATGTTTTACTATTGCTGATTTAGTGGCCTGCCTTAGTATGGTATGTCTTATTTCACTGTTCTGGTGACTTGACCAATGTATGACATACCACATTCAGAAGGTACATGGTAAATACCAGGTTTCCTTAATCCGAAATCATCCTTGAACACTCCAAGGAGTGCCTTGATACTGCTGGGTGAGCAGAACACACTTTTGATTTTGTGTTTCTGCAGTATTATGTTAATCTTTGTAGAAAGAGGTCCTGCATATGGTAGAAAGGCCACCTTCCTGGTCTCTTCTTCTTGTTCTAGGCCACAACAGACCATTAAATCAGTCTCAGCAATAGCAGAGAATTGCCTGGAACTTCAACACACCATGAATTATGACTTCTGGCTCAGACCCCCCACCCGCCTATTCTGGGGTACTGTCATCAATGACTCTATTAACATCAAGATGACAAATAACCTGATCAACTGGGAAGCAGGATAGAAGCTCAGTGCAGCATGAAATCTGGATGTGGAATGACTACAGAAACACCAGAAAAAAGTTCTCTCCTCTGGTAATGAACCTCAGATGATCAAGAGTAAAATTAACAGGATCAGACCTCATACAAAGCACCAGATGGCAACTCCCTTCTCAAGAGACAACCACAATGGTCACAGACAAGATGGGGAACAACATCAATTACTTGAAACCTTAGCCACCACACAGCCGCAGTCGAACATGATACAGAACTTCATATATCAGATACCAACATAAGAGATTGCCACAACATGTGCAGACATAATATGCAACTCCATCAGCAGACTGATGCCACAACAAGTGCACTGGACAGGCACATACTGAATTCAGAATGCCAGAAGGATGATACAGTTGGAAGCCACTGTGGTCATGAGCAGCATAAGGAAAACCTACAGCATCCCAATAGTGCTAGGAAAATGCCTGGCAGGTGTAGACATAATATGGAAAGCCATGGGATGTAACACAGCTTCAATGCCTGTGAACGGAAACACATACCATCGCAAGAAACAGTTACAGTGGGCATGGACAGAATAGTGAACATCAGGCACTGCCCCAATACAAATACAGGACCTGGTCAACAAAGCAGTCTCAGGAAACACCCGGTAAGATGCCAAGCTACAAAATCAAAATACTGTGTTTGGAAGATGCAGAGCACAGGCAGTACACCTGATTCTATGAGATTTACGATGCTATTAAATTTGTCTTTTCATCACTATTTTCTTACTTATGTATCTTTTCTTCCTACTTCACATTCATTAGTTTTCTTCTATTCTATTTATATATATATTTTTTTGTTTTAGTTTCTTTCATCCCATTAAATACTTACTCCTTTTTCATTATCTGAGTCCCATAAGTCAGTGTCAAACTCTGTTCTGACTAACATGCTGATGAATTGAGTATTTATGTTCCTGAACTTCCCATCTGCCTGTGATGTTGTTGATTTCTTATTTTTGATTATAACACTTTTGTAGGTAATACTTATTTACATCTTAAACTTATTCTTTTAATTGTCACATATTCTGATCTATTTTATAGTGCAACAGCTTACTGATACTGCAAGCAAGGCATTCATCAACCTAAATGTTGGTCTGGGTATAGCAGTTCTTTACTAAGAATTCTTCTATTGCAGATAAATTAAAAACTGGCTCATTCCAACAGTTGTAGATGGATATAAAGAGTCCAAAAGGGACTCTGAACCATGGTACACATTAATATTTTTCACATGCACAAAATACTGTCAGAGATAAAAGTAATAATAATTGCTGGATAAAATTGTTGGACTAAAAATAAATTACATCCTAATCTTTTACATTTATAACATATAATATCTTAATTAATTTTATAATATATGATAGTTCATATACATCCTCATTTAACTGGAGAAATAAACTAGCAACACAGATATCATAAATTTATAAATTCAATGAAGATTTTCCTGATGTTAACTTTTCTCTTCCTTCCATGTCAAATAAGTGTTACATCATTTGCATTCTGAAAACATTTATATTTTTCAGTCTTTTTACATACTTGCAAGCCATAAATTTACACATTTAAAATATGTGAATGATACATGTTCACCTGTGTTTTGACATTGTATCACTTGATGATAATATGATGTTGCAGCCTGGCCTAATTTACTTCCAAGTATGATATTTCAACTGGACACCTGTTAGTCATCTTCAGCTGAGTCTGCAAAGACTTCCAATATTGCACCTTGTATAAACATGCTGCATGCATTTCAACCATGTGAACATGGATATTGTTATCTAGGCTTTCCACACTAAGCTATGCAACTAAATTATTCACACTACCCACTGACTCAGTCGGTAACGTCAATGGTGTATGACACTCAGCTGATGGGTAACCTCTCACAATAGCCTGTGATGTATACTGCCAACAATGCTGAGACTGTATGACGAAAATGATGAGACTCCATTTATTATCCCATTGATAGCTGCTATGACTGTTAAAAAGATTTTCCGTAATGTGTACCTTTACAAAGTCTTTTATTAAAGAGTCCTAAAATAATGTTGTCTTTCCCAAAAGTATTGTTTCCTCATATTCCATTAATTCACTATGACACTATGTTCCATAAATATCATAAATGAGAACCTTTTGAGATATGCAACAAGTCAAGTTATAACAGGTGAGGCATAAAGGACAGATGTTTAAAAAAAACAATATATTATTTACAGAATAATACTCAAATGATGTTGCCATTGTACAAACTTAATGCTTGAAAACAACATTTCCAGTGACGGCCGTTTTCAGTGAAGCACTTCTACAGGTGCTCTCAGAAGTTGGCTTTGGCCTTCTCTAATACTGTTCTGTCAATTTCAATAACTTCCACATGAATTGCTTCCTTCAGTTCATCAAGTGTACATGGTTTATGCTAGTAAACACATGAAAAGTAGTCACACATGGACAGGTCTGGGGAACGAGAAGGCAACTAATGTCACCAAACCTAGAAATGACGCGGCCATGAAAAACATTCAGAACATCTTCCATTGACATTCTTGTTGTGTGATCTGTGGTCTCATCCTGCTGAAATCAAACTTGCTGGATAGGAATACGTTTTCATCAAAGTTCCTTATTTACAGTGAGTTCTGTTGATCCCAATAGCAAAAGAGTTGCTAGGCTATTGAACAGATGTGAGTGTGTATGTGTTTGTGTTTGTGTGTGTCTGTGTGTGTGTGATGTGTAATTCCAATGAAAGTCTTTTTGGATGAAAGTTTATTTGTTTGACAGTGTTTTTGTTGTGCCTATCTGTGACTCAGCATTACCACTATATTGTGAGCAATGGTCCATCCTTTTCATAACATTCTCATTATTTCATCCTGTATTTCCCACTGGTTGAAACAATAATATTTATACATACATTGTGAGTCATTCACACTAGGAATAGTTTATGTTTACACTTGCATCAAATGGTTCACCCATATATGCAATAAAAAGCTACACAAATAGTTGCTCATATGTTCTAAAGCAGCACTAACTGAACAGAATGAATTTTGTATCAGGCATTGACTCAATTTGCTCTTGAATTTGATGTTTAAAGAACAAGTATTTTGATGTTTCTTGGTAAAACATTGCAATCTCTGATGCTGAATGGTTTACTCCTTTCTGTACAAGGGTGAAGTTTGACTGGTTGCTATGTTATGTCCTCTTTTGTCCTTCAATTGTACCTATGATATTCATTATTTGTTCTGAAGAGAGAGCGATTTTTATTAATGTAACATACAAGGGAGAAGATATACAGAGATGTTGTTATAAGAACCCGATTTTTCGGGAACAGCTTCCTGCGTAAGTGTCTCTGATGCACAGCATTTATGATGCAAACAGCTCTCTTCCGAGCAATGGAAGTTTTTTTGCCATGTGCTTGTTACCCCAGAAGATGATACCATAAGACAACAATGCATGGAAATACCAAAAGTAAGCAGCTCTAATGGCATCCTTATGTGTAGATGATACACTTAGCAGAGTCCACTTTCTGTATACATTGTCCATTACACTTTTTATTTGTCAAATGAAATTGTATATAATGAGTTTTATTAACACTGAAGGAGAGTCCATTACAGTTAAACTATTTGAGAAAATCAATAAAAGCACCATCAGCAGAGGGTTTTAGGTTTTTTCCTGCTGTTTTATCTATTAAGAGAGAAATATCATCAGCAAAGAGGAAGAACTAGCTCACTGAAGTGTACAGTGTGGGAGGTCATTTATAAATAAAGGAAAGAGTAAGGGGCCCAGCACCAAGCGTTGTGCAGTTCCACTGAACATCCATTTCTCTAGGACCTTGGAGAAATTTGTTAGCAGGTTTATGGGGAGGTAGTTTGATATATCATTTTTTTCACCTGTTTTGAAAAGTGATTTCACACAGCATATTTTAATCTAAGTGAGGTAATACCTTGAATTAGGGTTTCATTAAAAGTGTGCCATGGGCCTAAATAGCAGTGTTGAAATATTATCATCCTGGGAAGAAATTTTTGCTTTCATGTTCGTCATTTATCTGTTTGATCTCACTAATTATGAAAGGAATTGCATGCATTTGAACAACTCTGGCACTGCCAGCTTTATGCAAATGTGCTTATGCATCACTATTCAGCCATTACAGCCAATTTTCTCAGCAGCTGTTAAGAAATGTCTACTGAAGATATCAGCAATTTCCTCTGCAATTTTTTTTTTTTTTTTTTTTTTGTTTTTTTTTTTCCCATATCTTTCTATATCAGACATATATTCCAATTTTTCATCACTCTCCCTTTTAATAGCTAGCCAAATGGTTTCGGCTATGTTGTTTGAGTTGTCAGTTTCAGATGTGATATACATAGTTTTGGATTTTTTTATCTCTTTTTAAAAAATTACAGTACAATCTACAGGAAATTCTGATCCCCAGGTTTTTCATTGAGCACCTGTGGACTGTTTGTTTCTTAAGTGCTTTTATTATTTTTCTGTATAAATTCATCATTAACATTCTTTTCCATACATACAGGGCTCCAGGCAATCTGCTGCAAGAAAACTTTGAAGATTTCTAGCCTATCAGTATATCCTGGTCTGTAAGATTTACAGGAATGCTTAGTTTTATGACACAGCTTAATGTCATTTACTGTAAGCAGTTAACCATCATGCTCTGACAGTCCATTGACTATTTGCTTTACAGTGATACAGAGCTGCTCCTGCTCTGTCCAGGAAAATATTGTCAATTAATCGCCTAGATAGTGATGAATAGTCTATATGTTTATTATTGTTACTTTTAGTATTGTGGATGTCACTTGCACTTAATCATAAATTTGCTCTTGTTATTAACCACAAATATCACCAGAAAGTATATATACTGGCATGTAAGTGTAAGAACGATTCGGTCCATCAAGAGGCTTATGCAATGTTGTCAACATAACACAAAAATCTTAAAACAAATGATTTTCTTAACTGTAATTGCAATGCCCCAGAAGACTGTGCAGTAGACAGTACTGAAAGAAAGAATGCTAGCAATCAAGTCTACAGGTCAACACAATGAGAGAGATTTTTATGCGCAATGTAGGAAAAAAATGAGCTTTTGTTATCCACCTCAAGTGGGTGATTTCTTTTGTTGTCTCCCACAATTCCCACTGTTTTTAGTGGGATTCACTGACAATACAGGGCTCATCTTCAGTCTGCTAGTGTAGAAGGCGACACAAAACCAGGTATGTGTAAAATCCATGGAAGTTACACGTTTATTTATACATTTCTACAATGATGGAAAAAAATCAAAACACCAAGGAGAAGTAGTGCAACATAAACGAAAGTTAGCAGGAATGTTTCTACATCTGAAAGAAGATTTCACACCAATCAAGAAATACTTGAATTAGTAGCACCACTGTTAGCATGCAAATCAGGTTACTTTAAATACATGCTGTAATGGTCATGAGCTTTAGTTACTTTTGAGACTGGACATGGTGAGTTGATGTTAGTCAAGAATGCCTTTCAGGCAACAAAGACAACATTATCAGCACCTCACTGAGTTTGAATGCGTACATGTAATAGGGCTATGAGAAGCTGGATGTTCCTTCTGTGATATTGCAGATAGCTTTGGAAGTAATGTAGCAACTGTACATGCCTGCTGGCAGCTGATGTCATGTGAATGTTCGGTCACAAGAAGGCCATGCTCTGGATGGCCATGTGGCACTACCAAGAGTGAAGACCATCATGTTTGGCATAAGTCTCTGGTGTATCGTACTGCATCTGCAGCAACAATTTGGGCAGCAGTTGGCACCACAATGACACAACAAACTGTTACAAATTTTAAGAACAGCCCCAAGTCAGATGCCCTACAGTGTGCATTCCACTGACCGCAAAACATCACCATCTGCAATGTCAGTGATGACAAGTGAGGGCTCATTGGGGGCAGGGTGGAGGTCTGTTGTGTTTTCAGATGAAAACTGCTTCTGCCTCTCCGTCAATGGTGGCTGTGTATTGGTTAGGAGGAGGCCAGTAAAGGGCCTGCAAACAGCCTGCCTGTGTGCTCAACAGATTGGACTTACATCTGGAGTTATGGCCAGTGGTGCGATTTTGTAACACAATAGCCACACTCTCATGGTTATCCCATGCAACCTGACAGCAAATTTGTACATCAGTCTGGTGATTCGACCTGCTGTGCTGTCATTCATGAACAGCTTTTCAGAATGTGTTTTCTAGAGGAATAATGATCACTCACACACCGGTGTTTTAACCCAACATACTCTGCAGAGTGTTGATATGTTGTCTTGGCCTGCTCCATCAGCAGATCTGTCTCCAATTGAGCAAATGTGGGTCATTATCAGACGACAACTCCAGTGTCATCCACAAACGGCACTGACCATCCCTATATAAACTGACCACATGCAACAGCAGGCATGGAACTCCATCACACAAACTGACATCCGGCACCTGGACAACAAATGCATGCGTGTTTGCATGCAACACTCAGGTGGCAACACCGGTTATTAATGTACCAGCATTTTACATTTTCAATGGCTTATCTCATATTTATATTAATCTATAATCTTTCAATGTTAATCAATAAAATATGTTACTTACAAAAATGTATTCCTGCTCTCATTAATTATTTTTTGGTGTGACAATTTTTTCTATTAGTGCATGTATTAAGCTGACTTCCAGTAGTTCCTTTATATCTGAATAAAATCACATGTGTCTGACAAATTTGCTTAGAATTTAAACATACTTCTCATGTTGATTATATCAAAATTCATTAGAGTGTCATGTTACACAACAGCTGTTCAGATTTATCTGACTTTTATTTATGAAATCAACCTTTATTGAAATACAATTTTTTGATACTAGTCACTTTCAGAGTAGTCCTAGTCAGCTTCTACACATGTCTTTTAATGCTGCTGCCACTGCTAAAAGCTCCCTGGAAGGCTGCTTTTGGTATGGCGCACAGCTGCTCCATCAAATTCTGTATAATGTCTTCCCTATTCAGCAATCTTGTCCCTTCCATTCTTTTTACAGTTTAGGGAAAAGCCAGAAGTCACTTTGTGCCCGGTAGGGGGAATAGGGTGGCTGACAAATCTCAGCCATGTTTTGTTTGTGGCAAAAAGTTCCGAATTAATTGAGAATGATGAGCAGAACACAAGACTTGCTGTTTGTGACTAACTGCTTCAAGAAGGTGATGCACTACCTCTTGGTACTTCAAAGTACTCCTTATTGACATAAGTAGCTTCTGGGGTGAACTCATGATGGACCACACCATTCCAGTCATAAAAGACAGTCAGCAAGATTCTCAAATTGCTGCAAAGCTGCCTCACTTTTCTGGGTCTCAAGGATAATGGATGCTTCCACTGAGATGGCTGGAACTTGTTTTTGGGTCGTAACAATAAACCCAGGACTCACCAACAGTGAGCAGTGTGTAAGAAAGTTGTGATTACTGTTCATAGTATCCAGCATGTCTTGTGTGATCTCCAAACAAAAATTGTTTTACTCAGTTGTTAGCAACTTTGGCAAAAATTTTGCTGAATCCTCCTGAGTTCCAAATGTTGTGTTAAAATGAAATGAATGGATGCAATACTAATTTTAACCTTGTCTGTATGTTCCCTGATCACGATTTGTCTATCCTGCATTGCCAGTGTCCTTACATGATGAATAACAACTTCATTTGCGGATATCAAAAGCTTACCCGAACATGCTTCACACTTCACTGATGAGTGGCCATCTTTGAAGTGGTTATATCACTCAATCATCTGTGTGATATAAAAATATAGAGTGTGTGCATGCCTAGATACCATTGTTGGTTCCAACAATTAAAAACAAGGTCAGATAATTTTTGATTAGCCCTTTTTTGTGTACTTTAGAATACTAAGTGCCATGAAAAATGAATTTCATGCTGTAGCGTCAGTTGGAATCTGTTTTTCTCCTCATACAATTTTGGCAGTAGTAGTGTCATTCAAAAACACCACTCACCCCAAATCTCAGTAAATATCTAGGTGAATAAACATATATACTTGAGAATCTTTATAAGTTATGAGTTACAGAAATTATGAGTGCCATACATAACAAATTTCATAGTATTTGTAAATCAATATTTTTGAGTTTCTGTTACTGTAGTGTAACTATCATATCCTGTTTCTTTCCCATTCAACAGGAGTGCAAATTGTCTGCAATTATAATAAATCCATTTCCACTGTTTCTAAGAGACCATAGTGTTAAGGGGAAGGGAGGAGGAGGAGGAGGGGGGGGGGGGAAGTTCTAAGTAGGTACAGGGAATCAATAAATTTATTCCAGGTTTTCCCCTTGTCATAAAAGAATCTCCTCATTAGGTTTTACCTGTAATGCATGTAGCACAACAGATTCAGAAATCTAAAGAGAATCAGCAGATTTCATATAAAGTTATTTGTTTACTGATCTGTACAACATTGCACCAGCCATAATACAGACACTATGAATGCTGTTCTTGGGCATTGGAATTAGTAATTGCTGTGTGCAAACAGTTGGAAATTGCCCTGAATGCTGTCATATGATTTTAATTTGCTGAAGACAGGTGTGTTAAGGAATACCACCAATATACATACCAAACATACCAAAGATACCTCAAGGACTATCCTTTCTGGTGGATACTACATTCACTACAGGAAGTACAGGGTATGTCTCCACTCATCCACCTGATTATGAGTGGTATGTCTGTGGTAGTTCTAGAGTTCCTGTACAGGGGGAAAAAGGAGGACTGGATTTAATTAGTCACTGACATGGATATCATCAGAGATGGAGAACAAGCTCAGAATTTGTCAAGAGTGGAGACAGATGTCAGCCCTACCATTTCAAAGGAATGATCCCAGCATTTGTCTGGAGTGATTTAGGAATCAACAGAAACCTAGATCTGCATGACTGGAAGCAGATTTGAATCATTGTCCTCCTGAAAGCAAGCCCAGTGTGATAACTGCTACAACACCTTGCATGCTCACTTACAGAGGAGATGGGAACAAGAGAGAACTCAAACTATTACATCCATCCCCCTATCCAACAATTTTGAGTTACTGTCTTTCACTGAAACTGTAATTGAGCCAACGAGACACATTATACCTTTTGGGAAACCTAATGTGTCCCGTGTCAATGGGAGGCAAATGCTGGAGGTTAGGGGTTTATAAATTGTCAGCAGTAGAAACATACAGCAAATAATGGTGCCGTTAGGGAAACCACAGAAACAGATAGAAATGATTGGTTTGTGCATTCCAGCAACTGGCACATACTGCTGAAAAGATTGACCTTGTGATCTCTGAGGTTTTATCAGATGGTTCTTGATTCCATTTTATGCACAATATTAGGCAGAAAGCAGGAATGACAACTCATTTGAATACCTAGATATGCAATTAATTCTAGCCTTGGTTACAGAATTTCAAAGAAGCTGACAATCTGCAGCATTGATTCTAGAATTGATTGTAGCCTCCTGGTTTAGAGAAAGGTATTAACTAGTAGCTTGACAAGCCAAATTTTAACTTCCTAAACATGCGCCATGAGGTTGAGAACTTTAGGTTTCCCCTATATGTGTCAGGTGTACTTTTATTTGAGAGGTTCACTGTTTGGTGTGCAAATGGCCCTTTAGGTCAGATGATAAGCTATCCAGTCTAGGTAATGAAAGCTGTAGAAGATTCTGAATTATTAATGTAAGATCCAAAGAAATTCCCCCACCCCACCTCCTTCTCCTCAATTGTGAATATCAAACTCCTATATGATTAATTGCCGATGTATTCACAATAAAGTAGCAGAGTTGGAAGCACTCTTAAAACACAGTAAAGATCCCATAATTTTTTGTACACAAAACTTGTTAAGATCAAAAATTGATGGCAATGAGATTCCCTGGGGAAATTTAAGACTATGTTTGAAAGATAGGGTAATGGGTAATAGAGGTGATATGCTTGTCCCAGTTGACAAGATACTCTCAAACACATCGAGATACAAATTGAAGCTGCATGTGATAGTGTTTGGGCCAAGAGTCAGTATCAAGGTCTGGCATAAACTTTCCGTCAACCAACTGTCAGTTACTTTGCCAAGTATATTAGTTTAGTAATTAATGATTCTGGTGAGAAGTGTCTGAAACACAAGAGAGTCTATATATATGGTGAAACAGTGTGTATTGCAGATAATATAATAATGAAGATGGTGGAAATAACAAATCCAGAAACTATAAACCATATAAGTAATTTCTCAAGTGCAGTGACCATATTATGTTATGATTACGCTTAAAAAATTAACAGTGATATCTGCTTGAGCAAAAAGAGCATAACAAAAATGGTCACGTGCATAAAATGTTATGTGTTATAATGTTATTATGTTCACATTATACCATTAGCAATGCACTAATAAAAATTCCAAACGGCAAATGTAAGTATGGAATAAATGTGATGACTATGAATTGAGCTTTGAAACTTAGAAACAGAGGAGGTCCACAGTGACTTGTCGAATGACATTCTAGGACTAAACGAAAATATGATACACTGCTGCAACAGGAAACAGAAATAGTGCACTACAGTGTCCACAGCATTTCGCAAAAGTACTACTGTAGAAGAAGGACTATGTAAGGAATGCATCAAAACTGTGAAAACTGAGATTCCTTGGAACCATTATAATAAAAAGTTTCATGAAACTTCCTGGCAGATTAAAACTGTGTGCCCAACCGAGACTCGAACTCGGGACCTTTGCCTTTCACGCAGAGTGAAAATCTCATTCTGGAAACATCCTCCAGGCTGTGGCTAAGCCATGTCTCCACCGCATCCTTTCTTTCAGAAGTGCTAGTTCTACAAAGTTTGCAGGAGAGCTTCTGTAAAGTTTGGAAGGTAGGAGACGAGATACTGGCAGAAGTAAAGCTGTGAGTACCGGGCGTGAGTCGTGCTTCAGTTAATAATACCAGCACTTGCCCATGTAAGGCACAGGTCCCGAGTTCGAGTCTCGGTCGGGTACACAGTTATACTCTGCCAGGAAGTTTCATATCAGTGCACACTCCGCTGCAAAGTGAAAATCTCATTCTGAAAAAGTTTCATTTTTAATATGGTAAAGTAGAGCCTTCTGTGAGAGGAAACAAAAAACCAGCAATGGATTGGAAATATTGTGAGCATAATTCTAAATTAACACCAAATCTGCTGTTTTTCAGTAAAGAGATTGCAAACCAGTATCACAGATCACCTGCAGAGAGGAGTGCAATACTTACAGGTAGCAATAAGGACAATAAGAGACATACATGAAACATTTTCACCAGTAAATTCCATGACATTGATACTAAAAGCATCCAGTCATTACAGAAAAAGTGCATTTTACAAAAGAGCACCTGCAAGCAAGCAGAATACACAAACATTGGTCCTTCACCTGTGTTATCTAAGCACCCAGCCCAAGATTCAGGGTGCAAAATATCTCCTGGCAAAGATAAAGCAATACACAACAAGATGCCCAACAAAGCTCTGAATGGAAATAAAAAAACTGTCAAAAACACAAAAGCCTCCTAATTTATACTGGTAGTCACTGAAAAAGCCTCTCTGTTTAACTTTGTGAAAATATACCTCAGGACACTCTTTGCTTGCATGGTCAACCTGAAGCTAAAGTCAATTCTGTGGTGGAAAATTTAACCACAGAAATAAACAAACTGAACAAAGACAACTGTATGGCGATTATAGGGGGCACAATGATGTAAACAAAAATGAAATCTGAAAACAAGTCAGCACTATAAAGTTACAGGAAGTTATCACCACAATTACATCACACCAATGTTGTTATAACAAATGTAATATGACCTTCCAGAGTGGTCTCGTGTTAATATGGAACTACTGACTCACAATTCAGTGCCACAAAAACGAAGTGAAATATTCAGTGATATGAAATAGAATGAGCATGTAAAGGGAGTAGTAGGAAAGGAGAATGATCAACTTTGGTTTATTGGGAAAATTTTAGAAATAGTGGTTCACTTGTAAAGGAGGTCTCATTTAGAACACCTGGGCAACCCATTCTTGAGTACTGCTTATGTGTTTGGAATTCTCACTAGGTTAGATTAAAGGAGGATATTGTAGCAACTATGAGGCGGGCTGCTAGATTTTATTTCAGTAGGTTTTGTCAACACACAAATATTATGGAGATGCTTCATGAATCAAAATGGGAATCTCTGAGGGAAGATGACATTCTTTTCACAGAACACTATTGGGAAAATTTAGACAACTGGCATTTGAAGGTGGCTGCAGAAAGATTCTGTTGCCACCAATGTACTTTTTGCATAAGGGCCACAAATGTAAAAGACATTAAGGTTCATACAGAAGAGTATAGGAAGTTTTTTTTCTCTGTCTCTATTTGTGAGTGGAATAGGAAGGAAATGACTAGCAGTAGTGCAAGGTTCCCTCTGACATGAACAATATGATGGCTTGTGGAGTAGGTATATAAATGTAAAAGGAATCTCAGAAGATGCATGTTAGCAAATTGACCAACTTGAACACAACCAGCATGGACTACATATAAGCAGAAAGTGTAAATTAATCTTCTTTTTTTTGGGGTGTGGGGTGGGGTTGTGGGTGGGGGGATGACAACACATTACAGCAGTGATCAACCAGGCAAACAACATATGAATTCTGTGTACTTAATGCAATCCCACTGCCCTACTTCCACAGAATTCTGTAATTACCACAGATGTATAAACAGAGAAAAAACACTGCACTACTTATGATGAGGCACATAATTATAAGTGCCTTAGAAATAAACTCGCAGATGCACTACAGATATCAGTAAATGAGCGCTTGCCACATTTGTTAGTATCAAGGGACCAAATGTAATGAAATTAGCCAATACATAGTAGATTTTTATGTATTTGCAAAAAGTAATCATAGGAAGCAGCCCAAGGGTGATGGTGTGGCAATCTTTGTAAGTGAACATATTTAATTTAAGAAACTTATAATTATTGAACAATATAGTGAGGAAGGAGTGTTACGCGTGAGTGGTATGAAATTCAGCTGGAAGAGCATGGAGTTAATGTAGGAATAGATAATGTACTAGGAATATATAGACCACCAAGACTGGTGTCAATAACTTTAATGTACTTGGAGACCTTAACATTGATGATAACTCCTACAACATAGCTAACATGAAACTTATAGATAAAATGGGTTGATATAGTCTTAGAAATGCAATTTCCTTGAACACTAAGGTTTTGGCTTTTAGTTCTACTAAAATAATCAACCAAATTTCTGAACACACTGTTAAGTATAGTAAGAAAGATTTTCATTACTCAGATTGTTTTCCACAACAGATGGGAGACAGAAATGCAGCTCCTAAAAAGTAACAAAAAACTTATGAAAAGAAACAAGATCTGAATAACAGTAACATCAGTTCTCTTAAAATTAAACTGGCTGAGGAGAGATTAAATAGAATCTATCATGTGGAAGGGTCAGATAACAAATGGGATGAGTATCTACTGAGACACTTTGATTCCTTTGCCACATCAAAGAAATGCGGACAGAGCCAAAAAATTTAGGCAGAGCAGAAGAAATAACAATAACACTCAAACTTCCAGTCAACTTAGTTAAACTTGGGCACAGCATTCATGACCTAGCTGTCTTGTACAAAACAACAATATTGCTTATTAACAAACAAAAATGTAACACAGCTAATTTTTTTTAAAAATCAGCTCTTTTAAATCTTAGAAAACAGGTCCACAGTAATGAAATATCACAGTTCACTAATATAAGTAAGATCTCCTGAATACCAGTCAATAATTATCAAACAGTCTCTTTAGTGGACCTGTTGCATCTTCTAAGTGTTTTGCCATTTGATCACAGTCTTTGGTTTCCATTCCCCACAACATTGTGATTGTTGCAAATTATGTTACTCATAATTGTAATCCCTAAGTATTTAGTTGAACTGTCAGCATTTAGATATGTGTGATTTATTGAGTAACTAAAACTTTGTGGATTTCCTTTAATACTCATGTGGATGACTTCATACTTTCATTATTTAGAGTCAATTGCCACTTTTTGAGTGATACAAATATCCTGTCTAAATCATTTTGCAATTGGTTTTGATAATCTGATGATTTTACAAGGAAGTAAATGAAAGTATTAACTGCAAACAAAGTGAGTTGGCTGCTCAGATTGCCTCCTAAATCGTTTATGTAGATCAGGAACAACAGAGAGCCTATAACACTTCCTTGAGGAATGCCAGATATTACTCCTGTTTTACTCGATGACTTTCCATTAGTTATTACAAACTATGAAGTTTGTGACATGAAATCATGAGTCAAGCTACACATCTGAGATGATACTCCACAGGCACACAATTTGATTAAAAGTTGCTTGTGAGGAATGGTGTCAAATGCCTTCTGGAAATCTAAAAATTGTAATCAATATGACAGCCCCTGTCAATAGCACTCATCATTTTGTGAGAATAAAGAGCTGGTTGTGTTTTGCAAGAACTATATTATCTGAATTCTTGCTTGCTATTTGTCATAAATTATTTTCTTTGAGGTAATTCATAATGTTTGAGCACAGTACACGTATGTTCCAAGTTCCTACTGCAAATAAATGCTAGTGGTATCGATCTGTAATTCAGTGCATTATTCCTACTTTCTTTCTTGGGTATTGGTGTGACTTATACAATTTTCCAGTCTTTAGGCACAGATCTTTTGATGCGTGAGCAGTTATATATAGTTGCTAAGTTTGTTGTATTAACATTGAAAGAAACCTGATTGGTATACAATATGGACTGGAGATCTTACCTTTATTAAGTGACTTAAACTCCTTCACTAGGCCAAAGATATCCACTTTTGTATTACTGATGTTTGCAGTTGTTCTTGATGCAAATTCTAGCATATTTCTTTCCTTTTTTGGTAGAGGAATTTTGGAAAACTGCATTTAGCAACTCTGCTTTAGTGGCACTGTCATCAGTAACATCACACTCTTATCATGCAGTTAGGGTACTGATTGTGTGTACTTCACATACAACCAGAATATCTCTGGGTTTTCTATCAGATATCAAGACAAGAGTTTCGTTGTGGAAACTATTAAAAGCATCTCACATAGAAGTTCATGCTAAGTTTCGAGCTTCCGTAAAACTTCACCAATCCTGGAGGATTAGCATTCTTCTAAATTTGGCATGCTTTTACTGTTGCTCCTGCAACACTGTTCTGATCTGTTTTGTGTACCAAGGGGGATCAGTCCCATCTCTTATTAATTTAAGTTTCATATATTTCTCAACTGCTGTTGATACTATTTCTTTGAATTTAAACACATCTGCTCTACACATACACAGTCAGTCTGGAAGAAGTGGAGACTACCTCATAGGAAGGTGTCAAGCAAATTTTCATCAGTCTCTTTAAGTACATATATTTTGTATTTGTTTTTTGTAGGTTTGGATGTTACAGTATTCAGTCTCACTAAGAGGTAAAATATGTTTTCACAACTATTTACACTTCGGGTGAACGCCTCAACTAATTTATTGAAATAATTATAGTGCTTCATTCCATACAATCAACAATGTGTCCTCTCTTTCTGCTCCAAAAACAGTTGTCATTAGTTTTCATGCAAAAAATGTTCGGTGTACCTTACAGGCTTGTCGTGAGTTAGTGTGTCCCCACTCCACTGATTGGTTTTCTTGTCTCCACACTGATGTGTGCTAATAATGTTTCATCCACTGCCACAATGTGAGTCAGGGATTCATCTCCTTCTCCACTGCACCACATCAAAGACAAAGATGCAGCTCCCACCTTCTTCATATTGTGGTCATCAGTCAGATGCTTTGGGACACATCATACACAAAATTTGAATTTTAGCACTTACACCTTCATACAACTCTGTCCATAATATTTTTACAACAGACGGCAACCACTTGTTTCATTTAATGTTACCAAAACAAATGGCACCATTTCCTTATGGCAATAATGCACTTCCTATAAACTACGTGAAATTCACTATGAATATTTATAGTCTTCAGGTTTTTATGCACAGAAAAAAATGACAGCACAACATTCATAAGCAACAGTACTTTTAATAATAATGGGCATTTTGATTTATGGTTAAAGCACAAATAACAGTTCAATAACTTTTCCACAGCACTGTCAGATTATGTTGATACTACTGATGTATCCCCAGTACTACATACGACAGACAGAACTTAGTTTTTCAACAGCCCTCATACTTCAGTTAGAGAATTTGAGATTCTTGGGGTGCTGTTTTGAATCACAGAGCACACCCAAACTTAATCAACATGCAATAGAACCTACAATTTATAGCACACCCTAACTTGTGCTATATAAAGTAGAACCTATTATTTATAGCATTTTGAGGACATTTAATCAACTGTTAGTAGAAATTACTTCACAGAAGGTGGACAAAAATATGAAAACACCAAAAACACAATGAATTGCCATGCCTATTGGCATTCAAAACAGCTTCATTCAGGTAACAATGATGGAAGTGGACAGCAATCTGCAAAGTACACCACAAAGGCTCAATAATATTGAGATCTGGTGACTGTGGTAGCTAGGAGAGATGCAACAATTCATCCTCATATTCAAAAAACCAGTCTTGGTTGATGCAAGCTGTATGAACTGGGGTCCTGTCATCTTGTAACACAGTATCATCATTGGTGGACAAACTGTGTACCAAGGGATAAACCTAATAAGCCAAAACAGTCACATATTCCATGACAGTAATATGATATACGGTAGCAGAGTACCTATGGGGCCCATGCAATTCCACAAGTTGGCTGGCCAAATCTTCACTGAACCTCCACCACATTTCACTCTAGGGACATAAACTGAGCCAAAAGTTGTAAATAGTATACAACAACAATCGCCCAACCGAATCACTTTCCTCTACTGTTCCACAGTCCAGATTGTATTGTTTAGGCACCAGGTTTTCCTGTTACAGGCATTCGCATTATTGATAAATGGTTTTGGAACTCTAGCCCACTCTGCAATTCCCTGCTTTTGGTGCTCCCTGTGTGTTGTTTTAATGCAGACATGTTTCACGAGTGCAACATTTAGTCCTGCAGTGACTTTTTCAGCTGGAGTCCCCTTATTTCTTGTCACAGTTCTCTTCAATCACCACCTGTTAGGATCAGTCAACAAACACTTTTGCTGCATTGCACCTTAGTGGGTGATTTTTTTCCATGTTCCCTGCATGTGGTGTAAATTTTTGATAGGGTGTGTCCTGAACACCAAACACCTCGGTTATGAAACCAGAATACAAGCACCAACAATTTGCCCATGTTCAAATTCACTTCACTCTGACATAATATGCTCACATCTACACAGAACACTGTTTGGATCATGACTGACACTTGCAACTTATTTGAGTCTTGCATAGGAGCTACAGGCGGTGAAATACAACAGTGCAACCAGGAGGCTTGGGTAGCATCTGCATTTATGTTGAAGCATGCATTTCTTCTGGTGTTTCCATATTTTTGTCTGAGCACTGTACATATATTCTACTTTTCTTGTTTTATTTTACTTTAAGAATGGAATAACTCAACATTTCATAATTTTGTGAAAACAGTATTACACACATGTTTAAAGAGGTGCAATCAACGTCCAATGCAATAAAATATCTGTAATTAGTTATTCTGCGTTAGGAAGTCATTGAGTAATGTGCATATAATCAGTCAGTGTTTAACATTCAGTATTTTAAAAACACTTACTGTCTGTGAACAACGTGTTATTGCCAACTGTTTGTGTTACTTAGACTTGTCATAGTCTTGGTGATAACAGCTGATCATTGTCAAAAGAAAAATGAGAATAAATGTACATGAACTTTAAATTCTACTTTGATGGCATTGTGAAAAGCTATTTAAAATTAATTCATAACACCAATCAACCATTAACAGGACATTAAGAGAAGACAATGACATACGAGCCACATGTTAAGACAGTTTATTTTATACAAACTCCACTCATCCAAAGTAGTAAGTAATCTTTTATCAGAACTATAATGTTTTCAATGTTTGGTGAAGGATGAACAATTACTTTAACTTTAAATTCCAGGAGTATTCTCGCCATCTTAGACAACACATTGGTCAAAAATTAGAGGAAAAATATGGATTTTGTTGCCATGCTTTAGTTATATCTAATGTATAGTTTTTGCATTTGATTGACAGTTTCCTTATCAACCTGCCAAATGCAATATTTAGTCAAATTATCTGATTTATAAACACTCTATGCACAAGTGTTTTATACCTACCTACGGTTTTCAGTTAGCGAGAACTTGAAAACTACGTAATACTGTGTGAGTATGTGTAGTGCAGCAATGGGTAGTTCAGTCTAACAGACAGTTTGTGCCAGAGCAGATGCTATATGGATAGAGCTGAATGCGAGTAGTTCATTTGATATGCAATTTGTCATATGACATACTGCAGCACATGAGCATGTGGTGAGAAATTAAATCATATGACAGACAGTGATTTCATTTTGATTCCCATGAACCATTGTCACTGAAACTTCATATGATAAAGTTATATATAAATATGAGATTGTCACATAAATTTCAAATCAGTATCTTTTATAGCTTCCTTAAAACACAACATTTTCAATAGATAAAAGCAATATACAATTAACATATTATGAAACGGAGATGAGTAAAAACCATCTATTGTCACATTACAGTTACATGGCTTACAAGCTGCACCACTGCATGTTCAGTAGAGTTGTAATTCTTCCATCTGCTAAAACAATGGGGAACTATGAACAGCCATGCATTTTATCTACATCTATATCCACATCTACATACACACTCTGCAAGCCATCTTATGGTGCATGGCAGAGGGTACCTTGTACCAGTACTAGTAATTTGATTTCCTGCTCCACTCGCAAATGGAGTGAGGGAAAAACAACTGTGTTTATGCCCCTGTACAAATGTTAATTTCTTTAATCTTATCTTTGTGGTCCTTACATGAGACGTACTCCAGTGGTAAGAGAACTGTTTTGTAGTCAGCTCCAAATGCTGGTTCTCTAAATTTCTGCAATTACACCTCATGAAAAGAGTGTCATCTTCCCTCCAGGGATTCCCATTTCAGTCCACAAAGCTTGCCAATAATACCTGCATGTTGATCAAACTTACTAGTGAAAAATCTAGCACACTGTCTCTGAATTTCTTAGATGTCTTCCTTTAAACCAACCTGATGTAGGGCCAAAACACTCAAGAAATACTTAAGAATGAATCACACTAGTGTTATATACACAGTTTCCTTTATACATGAGCTACACTTTCCTAAAATTCTTGCAATGAACTGAAGTTGATGATTTGCCTTCTCTATTACCATCCTGATGTGCTCATTATATTTCATATTGCTTTGCAACATTAAGCCTGGATATCTAATCAATGTTTTGTGTTAAGCATCACACTAATATGCTGTATAGGATTGTTCTCCTACTCATGTCAATTAACTTACATTTTTCTGCATTTAGAACAAACGGCCATTCATCATACCAAATAGAAATTTTGTTTAAGTCAGCTTATAGCCTCCTACAGTCACTTAAGCTCACTTTCCCACACAACACAGCATTGTCAGCAAACAGTTGCAGGTCGTTACTCACTCTGCCTGTCAGATCATTTATGTATGTAAAGAACAATTCTAGTCCACTGTGAAGTGGGTATTATAATGAATTAAATTAAGATGCTATAAGACATCCACCAGCTTCTCTTGTTTACAGTGTCACATTATGATAGGCAAGAATTATGATAATGCACAAAATTCTGTCAATTCTACTAAACACTCTCAGCAAAGATACCATAATTTGACATGAGTTTAAAGCTTTTTAGCAAACTGCCTGAGAACATAAAAACCATGAAGCATACATTGCTGTTTCAAATATCATTATAGTCAAATATACAGTGCCACAGCATCTACTAAGGCAATGACTAAATAGATTTGGAATGTTACGCTTTGTGTTCCATTTCCTATCTAGTGGTAGTTCATTTAAATGTACAGACAGAGTGCTAGTACAGTAATAGATTTGGAATTATAATGGGTATCTAATTCAAGCATCAAGTTAAGGACTCACTTATGTGAAAGCTGTGTAGAATTTCAATGTAGTTGACATCTCCAGTATCCATAGCAGTCAGTACTATTTTAGATAAATAAATACAACAAAGGCCACACCAAGAGGTAGTACACCAGGCAGCTATGTTTGATGCTTCCACCACTGATAGCTGGGCCTGTATTGCCGGGTAATATGGATAACCTTGGTATGGTATTTCTGATGTGTGCGCAACATGCACACTGTGTACTAATAAATAGTGCAAAACAAAAGCTGGTGTGAGTCTTCACTGAATCACCTGAAGAAGACTCAAGGGTGCTTAGTTGAAATATCATGCTTAGGAGTAAACAATCATGAGCTGCAACCCAAAAATATTATTGACCATTTAGTATGCTGAGATGACTTCAAGATCTCCATGTGAACACAATGTCTTTACAACAACTCAGAGAGATATCCCTGTATATACAGGTTAAAACAAAGGTAGTATTTGGAAAAGGATTAAAAAATTAGCTTTGTTACACACTTCAAAATGGGAAATGCTTAGAGAAAATCAATTTATACTTACCACCATCAGAATCACGTGACATCTTTTTCTGAAGCCCATCTCCACCTGATACTGGATCATCTGGTCAAAATAAAATAAACATCACCTAAAATAAAATAGCTGTGCAGATACAGAGACTAAAACAGACCAATATTAGGTGATGCCTCTTTCTAAAACCTATCATTTCACCTCAGTTTCTTGACTATGGAGATAATTATTTCTCTGTAGCATATAACACAGGATAACCACAAGAAATAAATATGTGCCTTTTTTGCTCTAAATGAGTGTAAAATTATTAAAAAGGCTTTACTCTCTACAAATTCCACATATTAACTAAAACAACTAAAACATTAGTCTCAGCCATCTACAAACTGCACTTTGCAGTATTAGTATTAGATCTGAAGATAATTTGTTTATCATATGCACAAACTGGTAATCGAAACACAAATGTAGTTGCCCAGATTGCTTTTTCTTTCATATAAATGAAGTCTAATATGCAACATCTTGTTATTTTAGATGTAGTATTAAAAATTTAAGAATGTCTATGTTACATTCTCAACATATGTAGAGTCTTTTCTAATTCCTGTTACATATTTTGATTGTTTATTGTGGTACCATTTATAACAGGATACAATGATCAGAAATGTGTGACGTCTGTGTTACAGGAAAAAAAAAAGAAAACATATTCCACTCTCAAATATCTGCTGAGTGAAGTTCAGTAGAAATTTACTGTAACTTTGATAATTATTACATTTGTTAGTAATATCCATGTGTCACTTTTCCCAACACTGGTCCACATTCTGTTTCATTACTAAAACAGTGATAAATAGTTGGCATTATTAGCAATTTACATAGTTAAACATGTAATAAATATTACAGTTGTAGTGAATTAGCATCTTTCTTTAACTGGCAGATGTAACAGAATGGAATAAATTGTTTTACAAGTTTGTTCCCACCATCAGAGTTTATCTAATTTACCAACACACTTCCACACGCATACATCCAAACACACATGTCCTGAGCCACAGTAACACTTAGGTTGCAAATGTGTGCATCAGAGTGTGCGTATAATCAAGAAAAATACTGATAGCTAGAAACCTAATGTAATTTTATGATCTGCTATATATGTCCATGGCATATCCACCAGTCAGCTAAAGCTGACTGGCTGTCTTTTTCTATGTGTTCTCTGTTTCCATCCATTATCATTATAGCTATAAAAATGATTACCCATGGACTGCGAGTTTTGTCTTATTAAATAATCAGAAATTATTAAATATATACAGCCATTTAACTGTCTACTGATTTCACAATTAAAATCCCTGGTGCTAATCATCCTTCAAAACAATGTTGCCCATTTTCTGTGACAATGTCTCTATAAGTTGCTGTTCCAAACACCTGCACAAAAGTCACACAGCCATGAGAAGGTTCCTGGTTGGCCTATTTATTCTGTACAATGTACGAACCAGTACTTTTGAAACAGATCTCTTGTATCGTCAATGAAATATATGTTAGTCTTCCATACAAATTATCAAAATAAAATGTCATTAAACTTATTAGTCTCAAGGATAAAATTTGCAAGCAGATGAAATTAAAAAGTAAAAAAGACACAAGCATATAACTAAACCTACAAGATAAAATCTGAGAATCACAAATGTGTATAAAGGCAGTATCACAGTGTAGGCCTACTAAAGGTATTTTCACAATTAATTCCATCAAAAGCACATTAATAGAGTGAAAAAAGAAATTAATGTGAAGCATGTGTATTAATATTGCAGGTCAACATGTCTAAGTATTGTTTGGATACATGATTACTTACATGAGATGAAAGAGTTTTGTCTTATTAAATAACCATAAATTATTAAATATATACAGCCATTTAAATATCTACTGATTTCAAAATTAAAAACCCCACTGCTAATCATCCTTCAAAACAATGTTGTCCATTCTCTGTGACAATGTCTCTATAGTTTGCTGTTCAAAACACCTGCACAAAAGTCACACAGCCATGAGAAGGTTCCTGGCTGGGCTATTTATTCTGTAAACACACATCAAAAAAAGTTTTGCATCATCCTGGTTCCCAGAACTCCTGAAAGTAGACACTGACTGTGGATATTGTATCATAGACACAGTCCCTTTGACTGTTAATAGATGTCGCTAAACCCACCCAGAGATGCAAACAACTATGAGTGAGCAGTGCCTATTAGATGGAGGGGGTCCGACAGCTGATCAGTTCCAGTCATTCTACCAGGAAGAAGATACACGGCTCATTTTGTCAGTAGCTCAACCATGCTCAGACGGTCAATACTGCAGTTTGATCATGTCCACATTGTTACTTTGTGCCAGGAAGCGCTCTCATCAAAGGAAGTGTACAGGCATCTCGGAGTGAACCAAAGGAATGTTGTTCCGACGTGGAGGAGATATAGAAAGACAGAAACTGTCGACAACATGACTCGCTCAGGCCACCCAAGGGCTACTACTGCAGTGGATGACAGCTACCTACAGATTATAGCTCAGAGGAATCCTGACAGCAATGCCACCATGTTGAATAATGCTTTTCGTGCAGCCACACGATGTCATGTTATGACACAAACTGTACGCAATAGGCTGCATGATGCGCAACTTCACTCCCAACATCCATGGCGAGGTCCATCTTTGCAACCACGACACTATGCAGTGTGGTACAAATGGATCCAGCAACATGCCAAATGGACCACTTAGGATTGGCATCATGTTCTCTTCACCAATGAGTGTCGCATACGCCTTCAACCACACAATCATCAGAGACATGTTTGGAGGAAACCAAGTCAGGTTGAACGCCTTAGACACACTGTCCAGCGAGTATCAAGGTGGAGGTTCCCTGATAGTTTGGAGTGACATTATGTGGGGCTGACATATACCGTTGGTGGTCATAGAAGGAGCTGTAATGGCTGTATGATACATGAAAGTCATCCTCCGACTGATAGTGCCACCATATCAGCAGCATATTGCAGTGGCATTCGTCTTCATGGACAACAATTCGCACCTCCATCATGCACATATTGTGAATGACTTCCTTCAGGATAATGACGTCAGTTGACTAGAGTGGCCAGCATGTTCTCCAGACAAGAACCATTTTGAACATGCCTGGGATAGACTGAAAAGGGCTGTTCATGGACGACATGACCCTATTTATGGACACATGACTCACCAACCACTTTGAGGGATCTACTGTGAATTGCCGTTGAGCATTGGGACAATCTGGACCAACAGTGCCATGATTAACTTGTGGACAGTATACCATAATGAATGCTGGCATGCATCAATGCAAGAGAACATGCTACTGGGTATTAGATGTATCGGTGTGTACAGCAGTCTGGATCACCACCTCTGAAGATCTCACAGTATGGTGGTACAACATGCAATGTGTGCTTTTCATGAGCAATAAAAAGGATGGAAATGATGTTTATGTTGATCTCTATTCCAATTTTCTGTACAGATTCCGGAACTCTTGGAACAGAGGTGATGCAAAACTTTTTTTTGATGTGTGTATACGGATGGCAGTGCTAAGTCTAACCTCTAGTGAAACTATTAAATGTGAAAGTACTGTCTGTTGAACATCAAGATGACTATGTAGATAGTTATTCAAACCTAAAAAGGGGAATATTAAGCTTCGAAAAACAATAATTAAATTATGGTGAGTTCAGCACTTCTAATAAAAATGTTGCTTTTGTGAATTACATGTTTAGACCACAAAATCACAGTCAATAACAATGGTGGTGACCTTGTATCCACAGTAGCATAAATGTACTGTTTCAGACAGAAAAGTGCTAAGTACAAACAAATACAGAGGGTGCTAATGCTCAAAGCTGATCAGGTTTTAAGACTGTGGGATAGTGACTGGATTTCAATAAATGAAAATGGTTACTGAGGATATGTATGTGAAAACTTATGTTTGTTCTTGTTGTATTTCAGCCATTAATTTATTGGAAACATTAAAGATAATTACTTCTGCACTTCAACAACTGAAAACAAAATCGCTAAATCAAATATTTAATATCTGAAACTATTACAATTAATGTAAAATTATGTGCATCTCAAAATTTGTTTATACATACATTACAATTGCATGCACCAGGCACATAAAGAGTGAAGAAATGACAAATTTTCATTAAATTATTGACTAATATTCTATAAACTGACTATTATTTAATGTAATGGGCAGGATAGGGCTTTTCACAAATTCTACAATACGGTATTCTGAGGGCAATATATGCGTTAGCAAAACTGCTTATTTGTGTTAATTAGTGTACATAGTTGCTATACAGTATTTTGTTGTGGTTTGCATCAATAGAGGTGTATTGCTATAAGTCAAAAGGAAATTAGTCCAAAAACACCAGTTTCAACCACAGGAGGACCTGGAAAATGTGCATGCAGACAAAATTTCTAGGTGTAAACAAAAACCCAACAAAAAATACTGATAACAATGTTTTAAATGAAAACATGGAAAGTGTGTGTTAAAATAAATATAAATACTTTAGGAATAAAGGAGACATCTCACGAAATAGCAGAAGTGTCGTGTCACTCACTCACTCTCTCTCTCTCTCTCTCTCTCTCTCTCTCTCTCTCTCTCTCTCACACACACACACACACACACACACGCACACACACACACACACACACACACACACACACACACACCTGTGGCCATAAATAGTGCAGGCTTGACACTCAATGCTATGACTGCATTTCAGCAGGTGGACTGGAGTAAGGTGAGGGTTGTGTTGGGTGGGGTGGGTAGGGGAGACAGGCAGGGGGCAGAAAGAGGGATTGGGGATGAGTAGCTAGCAGCTTGGAGGGTGTCAGAAGGTTTGCTGAGGAATGTGGGAGGGAGGAGTGGCAGGTGCATGGGCTAGGCAGAGCAGAGCAGAGGGTAACCAGTGCATAATGGAGGTGACTTGGAGATGTGGACTGGTATGGGGTGATAGGGCAGAGGAATGGGAAACTGTTGGGTAGGCAGTGTGGGGAAGTAGGTTAACAGTTATCACTGTGGAGTTACTGTTCCTATGCCCAACCCCCAATGGCCTCTTGTCACATCACCCTCTCCCAATCCACGTCTCAAGTCACATTCATCATGCACCGTAACCCACATGCTCATCTACCTGTGTACCATATTCCTGGGCCACACATCTTCCACTCCTCCCTGCCACCCCAGCCAGTAAACTATTCCGAGCTACTACCTTCACTATCCTCACCTTTTCTTACCTCCTGCTTCTCTACCTGCCACCACACCTGGCACAATCTCTACACCAACAACCTAGTTTAGCCACTGAGGTGCAATCCTGCCATTGTGTCTCCAGCTGGCACAATGTAGGGGCACTGGTGCATGCTTGCTTGTGAGCGTGCATGCGCGCTTGTGCACTTGTGTGTGTGTGTGTGTGTGTGTGTGTGTGTGTGTGTGTGTGTGTGTGTGTGTGTGTGTGCGCTTGCCTAAGGTATTTATATTCTGCCAGAACTTTCATTACTAGATTTAAAATAACCATACATTTTTAAAAGTTGCAAAGATGAGTGTGAAACAAATAATTTTGATAAAAACCTGATTTGCTAACATCATGTTACACATTTTTGTCAGCCACTAATTACAGAAATGTGTGCTGCACATATGGTTCATATGAAAATGCTAGCTGCTGTGACAGATTTCTAATCATTCCGATCACAGGAAACAATATTTTCACACAATTCTACAACCAGCAACTAACAGTCATATATATCAAAGCTAATATGCATTGTGAATTCTCAGGTTTTCCTGTACACAAGTATGTAAGTGACCAGAATACATTTATGCTCTTTTGAAGTTTTTGACAACAAATTGCAATTTGAAAATGACAATAGTGTTCATTAATATTATATTACAAATAAAAATAAACTCCAATATGCAAAAGTATGATGGTTGAAAGTCCCAGAAGCTCTTTAGATCAATTAACAGTTAGACATGCTTTTGAAATTTAGTTTTACATGATGAAACTTAATGAAGACTGTCAGTGACAGAGCACCTCATGTTCCTGCTGCTAAGAAGGCAAATACTCCATTCACTTGTTGTATGTTTTTACAAGCTTCCAGCAGGAGCAACTTATTCATTTACAGATAGCTGTGAAGTTACTAGACTATTTTTGTAATTTCTTGCATGTTTGAGTGGTTAGTATGCACAAGCTTTTATTTTACTAACAGTGTAGTGAACCATACTACCATTGCTATTGACCCTCGGATTGTACAGGCTTTTGTTTGTTTTGGTTAGTGTAGCCCAGTATGATTAAGACCATTAGTGAGAGAGCACTTCGAATTCTTGCTGCTAATAAGCCCTAGTACACTGTTTGTTTGTTGTATATTTTTAGGCTTCAAATGGGAGCGACTGCAGCAATGGATAGGAACTGTGATTACTGTGTACAGACGCGACCCGAGTTGGCAATCCTTTGCTCACAGCTCCAGGCTATGTTTTGCTCACAGCTCCAGGCTTTGTTGGCTTATATCACACAGCTTGAAGCTGCTGCCAAAGGGCATCACTGTAGGGTGTCAGACACGGGGATACAAGAGACGTTGAGCATGTCCCACATGTCCCCGTTTGGTCCACTGCTGTGGCCGCCCCAGGTACTGCCTCTACTGAGGTTGACCCCTCACTCGTGGTTGAGTGGGAGATCATTCCAAAGTCTGGCAGGCGAAAAACTTTCCTAGGGGCCGACGATAGGGCCTCCCTGGTTCATTTGACGATCAGGTTTCGGGCATTACCTGCGGCTGACGATGTCTTTGAGCCAGATGCAGTCGTCCACCCTGTTCCAGAGGAAGGTTCTTGACCTGCAAGGTCTGGGCGCTCGCAGAGGGTGGGTTTTGCTGGGATTTGGGAGCTCCAACATTAGGCTTGTAATGGAGCCCCTTAGGAACATGGCTGACAAGGAGGAGAAGGAAGCCATTGTGCTCTCCGTGTGCATACCAGGGAGGGGGATCATTCCGGATGTGAAAAGGCTGCTTCCGAATGCCATGAAGGGTACAGGGTGCAGCCAACTGCAGGTGGTGGCTCATGTCGGTACCAGTGACGTATGTCGCTTTGGATCAGAGGAGATTCTCTCTGATTTTGGATGGTTAGTGGAAATGGTAAAGACTGTCAGTGTTGCTTGTGAGATTAAGGTGGAGCTCACCATGTGCAGCATTGTTGATAGAACTGACTGTGGTCCTTTGGTGCAGAGCCGAGTGGAGGGTCTGAATCAGAGGCTAAGGCAGTTCTGTGACTGTGTAGGCTGTAGATTACTTGACTAACCCCATTGGGTAGTGGGTTTCCGGGTTCCACGTGATAGAACCAGAGCTCTAAGCCCTAATAGAAGCAGTGAAGCTCAAATAGCTATAGGTACAGAAAGCTGGCTAAAGCCAGAAATAAGCTCAGCAGACATTTTTTCTAACTATCTAACAGTGTTCAGAAAGGATAGATTAAATACAATTGGTGGTGAGTATTTATTGCTGTCAGAAGTAATTTGCCTTATAGCGAAATTGAAGTACACAGTTCCTTCAAAATAATATGGGTAGAGGTTATACTTGACAGTTGGACTAAACTATTGATTTGGTCTCATTTCAAATAGGTTCAACACTCATACAATTACAGTTGGTGGTGACTTTAATCTACCCTCAATATACTGGAAAAATTATAAGTTGAAAGCTGGTGGCAGGAATAAAACGTCATCCAAAATTGTACAGAATGCTTTCTCATAAAATTATTTTGAGCAATTAGTTCATGATCCCACTTGAAAATGGTTGCACAAGCATACTTGACCTCTTAGCAACAAATAATCCTGAACAAATAGGATCGTGGCAAATACAGGGATTAGTGACCATACGGCAGTAGCTGCTAGGCTGAATACTGTAACTCCTACAACAATAAAAAACAAAGAAAAAGTATATGTATTTAAATAAGCTCATAAAAATGCTCTTAATGCCTTTTTAAGAGACAGTCTGCATTCCTTCCAATTTGATCATGTAAGCACAGAAAAGTTGTGGAATGATTTCAAAGAGATAGTATCAACAACAATTGAGAGATATATACCACATAAATTAATAAGTGATGGTGCTGATCCCCCATGGTACACAAAACGGGTCAGACTGCTGTTGCAGAAGCAGTGAAAAAAGTAAGCCAAATTTAAAAGAATGCAAAATTCTCAAGACTGACAAAGTTTTGCAGAAGTTCAAAATACAATTCATACTTCAATGTGAGATGCTTTCCATAATTTCCACAACGAAACTCTGCCTCAAAATCTGGCAGAAAACCCAAAGAGATTCTGTTCATACATAAAGCACATCAGTGGCAAGATGCAATCAATACCTTCACTGCGCGATAACAACGATGAAGTCACTGATGATAGTGCCACTAAAGCACAGTTATTAAACATGTTTTTCCGAAACTCTTTCACCAAAGAAGACAAAGTAAATATTCCTGAATTCAAATCAAGAACTACTGCCAAGATGAGAAAAACAGAAATAGATATTCTTGGTGTCACAAGGCAGCTTATATCACTTAATAAAGGCAAGGCCTCTGAACCAGATTGTATTGCAGTCAGGTTCCTCTCATAGTATGCTGATACAATAGCTCCACATTTAGCAATTATATACAACTGCTCGCTCACAGAAAGAGCCGTACCTAAAGACTGGAAAATTGCTCAAGTCACACCAATAGCCAAAAAGGGAAGTAGGAGTAATCCTTTGAAGTATAGGCCCATAACACTAACATCAATTTGAAGTAGGGTTTTGGAACATATCTGTATTTGTACATTATGATGTACCTCGAAGAAAATGATTTATTGAAACATAGCCAGCACAGATTCAGAAAATATCATTCTTGCGAAACACAACTAGCTCGTTATACTTATAAAGTATTGAGTGCTATCAACAGGGGATGTCAAATTGATCCCATATTTTTAGATTTCCAGAAGGATTTTGGCACCATTCCTCACAAGTGTCTTATAACCAAACTGCGTGCCTTTGGAATATTGCCTCAGTTGTGCGACTGGATTCATGACTTCCCATCAGAAATGTCACAGTTCGTAGTAATAGATGGAAAGTCCGACAAGTAAAACAGAAATAATATCCAGCATTCGCCACGGAAATGTTAAAGGCACTCTATTGTTCCTGATCTATATTAACAACATAGGAGGCAATCTCAGCAGCTATCTTAGATTGTTTGCAGATGATGCTGTCATTTACCATCTTGTAAAGTCATCAGATGACCAAAACGGATTGCAAAATGATTTAGATAAGATGTCTGTATGGAGATAAGATGTCTGTATGATGCAAAAAGTGGCAATTGTCCCTGAATAAAGAAAAGTGTGAAGTTATTCACATGAGTACTAAAAGCAATCCACTAAATTTCAATTATGCGACAAGTCACACAAATCTGAAGGCTGCAAATTCAACTAAATACTTAGGGATTACAATTACAAATAACTTAAATTGGAATGATCACATAGATAATGTTGTGGGTAGAGCCAACCAAAGACTGTGATTCATGGGCAGAACACTTAGGAAGGTGCAACAGGTCTACTAAAGAGACTGCTTACACCATGCTTGTCCGCCACACTCTCGAGTATTGTTGTGTGATGTGGGACCTGTATCAGATGGGACTGACGGATGACATCGAAAAAGTACAAAGAAGGGCAGCTTGTTTCGTATTATCATGAAGTAGGTGAGAGAGTGCAACAGACATGATACATGAATTGGAGTGGCAATCATTAAAACAAAGGTATTTTTCATTGCAATGGGATCTTCTCATGAAATTTCAATCACAAGTTTTTTTCCTCTGATTGTGAAAACATTCTGTTCGCACCCACCTGCATAGGGAGAAATGATCATCATGATAAAATAAGAGTAATCAGAGCCCGCACAGAAAAATTTAAGAGCTCATTTTTCTTGCATGCCGTTCCAGAGTGGAATGGTAGAGAGACTGCTTGAAGGTGGTTAATTAAACCCTCCGCCAGGCACTTTAATGTGAATAGCAGAGTAATCACATAGATGTAGATATAGATGTAAAACCAGATGTCTGTAGCTCTAGTTGGTCTTTGACTATAACAAGAATATTTTTGAGTGCCCCTGCATCCAGAAGGAATGACAGGCACTTGGTTTCTTGTCCTTGATTGTTTTCTTTATTCTTCTTGCTAGGCTGGAAAGCTTGTCTTATTTGTATTTCCAAGTAGCCATTCTGGCAAAAACTTTCACATGGACGTTGTAGCTCATCAGGCAGTCTTTCCTTGTAACAATGGCTTGCATTCTGTGTACCAGAGTGGTGAAGAGATTTGCAATGCATCGGATGATGGCAGCTATTGGCATTTAGATACACACCCAGGTGTATCTTCTTCCTGCAGATGGATGTCAAAGCATTCCATCAGAGTTCTTCATTATCAGAATATCTAAGAAAGATAGACATCAATTTTCTTCCATTTCCAGGGTGAACCTGGTGGTGTCATGTATATTGTTAAGGTAGCACAGGAACTCTTGTAGGTTTTCTTCCCCATGCAACGAAAACATGAATGTGTTATCCACAAATCTGTAGAATGCCTTTGGTTTCAAGCTGTCAGTTTCAAGAGCCATTTCCTCAAAGTGCTCCACATATAAGTTTGCAAAGCCTTGTGCTAGAGAGGGATCCCATGGCATCTGTGTTCATATGTTCATAGAACATTCCACCGCATTGGCAGTAGGTAGTCAAGAGCTCATGTCTAAACAGTTTAATCATGTCACTGTTGAAATGACTCTCCAGTAATATTACAGAGCCTTCTGGTGGTACCTGTGTGAAGGGAAGCATGACATCGAAGCTAACTATGAGATCACCCTTCTATAGTATGCATTTGAGAACCACCTCTGCTCCTCTCACAAGATACTGCTACTGTGCAGATCCACTACATACATCACATCTCTGAAACTGAAACATTATGCTCCAGCACCTGGAAGAGTTTTCTGGACACCACCTCCATAAGATGTCAAACCCGCTGACATCCTAATGCCATCTTGGGGCACCACTATCCAACCCCTATGCCTCCTCGTCAACCATGCAAGGCATCCAGACCGTACCTAGATGACCTTATCCATTTACCATATCCCCAAAAGCTCCCTACCAATACATCACTAAAATAACAGCTCAAACAATTCCAGGGCACTGTTGTTAACCCTTCCACCAAAATCCTTAGCCCCACAGAAGTTTCAATCCTATCCAAGATCTTGAAGTCAGAATCTGACCTAACCATACTACCTGAAGACAAAGGTTGCAGCACTGTTGTTATGAATCACAGTGACTACCTGGTGGAAGGCCTCTGCTAATTGCCTGACTCCTCCACCTACAAATTCTGCCATAATGATCCCATCTCAGAAGTCCAACGTAACCGCCAATCCCTGCTTAAAGTCTTATGCTCTCCACAGAACCTCTCACCTGCATCCATTCCCCTCCTTACCCCATAACATTCCACACACACATCTTCTCCATGCTCCACAAAATCGACAAAGTCAACAGTCCTAGACACCTCATTGCAGCTACTACAGAAAAAATTTTGGCACTCACTGTGTAACACTTCTAACCACTGCTCGAGATCTAGCCTGCCATGTCAAAGATACGAACCACTTCCTTCATCTCCATTACACCTACCCCACTACCATCTGAATCCCTACCCGTCACTGTTGATGCCACTTCCCTATACACCAATACCTTCATGGCTATGGTCTTGCCACTACTGATCACTAACTCTCCCAATGCCCTTCACATTCCAAACCAACTATCTCATTCGCCATACATCTTAATAACCTTATTCCAATACACACAACTACTTTTCCTTTGGAGGGAACATATACAAATAAATCTCTGGCACAACCTTGGGCAGCGATATGGTACCCTCCAATGCTAATCTGTTTATGGGCCATCTTTCTTTCATGCCCCGAAAACCCTGGTCTGGTTCAGTTTCACTGATAACTTTATGATCTGGACTCAGGGCCAAGATACCCAATCCTCATTCCTTCACAACTCCAATACCTTTTCTCCTGCCGACTTCACCTGGTTTTCATCAACCCAGTGTGCCACCTTCCTGGATATTAACCTCTTTCTCTCTGATGGCTCCATCCACATTCCTGTCCACATTACGAGGGGCGTTTGAAAAGTCCATGCAAAGTCCGAGAGATGACAGGTACCACCAGTTCGTATCAAGATCATGTTTAGTTAGTAGCATCTTTGGAAAGAATGCACACCAAGTTTCAGTCATATGATCTATTTATTTGTGTTTAGCATTCATGTGAATCAAGGAAGTCGAGTGATTGTCAAAAAATAGATGAAAAAGAATTTCATGTGGTGATGAAACATTACATTATGAAAGGCAAAAGGCCTCAGGAGACTAAAGAGAAGCTTGATATACATTACGGCAACTCTGCACCTTTGGTTGGAACAGTTTGTAGGTGGTTTCAAAATTTTCCGAGTGGTCATATGGGCACAAGTGTTGCTGAACATTCTGGATGCCCTGTGGAGGTTACAACTCCAAAAATCATTGATAAAATCCATGATATGGTGATGGATGACAGAAGAGTTAAGGTGCGTTTGACTGATAGTGCTGTGGGCATCTTGAATGAATGGGTACATAATATTTTGCATGAACATTTGGACATGAAAAAGCGATCCACAAGATGGGTTCCACGACTGTTCACACTTGACCAAAAACAGAATCGTGTGAAGTGTTGCAAGGATTGTTTGCAGCTGTTCAGGAAGAATCCACAGGACTTTAAGCATTATTTTGCCACTGTGGATGAAACATGGATACATTACTATACTCCTGAGACCAGAGGCCAAACAACAATCTAAACAATGGGTTACCAAGGGAAAATCTGCACCAAAATAGGTGAGGCCATTCCTTCAGCCGGAAAGGTTATGGCGACTATCTTTTGTGATTCACATGGCATAATCCTCATCGACTATCTGGAAAAGGGTGAAACTATTACATTGAAAACCGAGCTGCAAGAAAAACGCCTGCAATTGGACCGCAAAAAAGTGCTTTTCCATCATGACAATGCTCCAGCACACACCTCAGCAGTTGTGGTCGCAAAATTAATAAAACAGAATTCCAACTTGTTTCACATTCCCCCTATTCTCCAAACTTGGCTCCCTCAGACTACTATTTGTTCCCCAATCTTAAGAAATGGCTGGTGGGACAAAGATTTTATTCAAACGAGGAGGTGATTGCAGCAACTAATAGCTATTTTGCCAACTTGGACAATTCCTATTATTCGGAAGGGATCAACATATTAGAAAAGCAATGGATGAAGTGTATAAGTCTAAAAGGAGACTATGTTGAAAAATAAAAAAGGTTTACCCCAAACACGTAAGTAGTTTTTATTTTTGCAAGGACTTTTCAAACGCCCCTCGTAAACCCACCAACTAACATTAGTTCCTGCATTTCAAGAGCTACCAACCCTTCCACACCAAAAAACTCTCCCATACAGCCTGGCCACCTGGGGATGGCACATCTGCAGTGACAAGAATTCCTTTACCCAATATGGCGAAGTTCTCACAAAGGCTTTTACATACAAGTAGTATCCCCCCGACACAGTGTGCAAGCAAATTTCATGTGCCTTATCCCCACACAGCCCCAATCCACACACCACCCCCAAGAATCAGCTACACAAGAGCATTCAACCTGGACTCTACAAATTGAACCACATCCTTTGTCAGGGCTTTTGATTATCTATCATCACACACTGAAATGAGGGATATCCTACCCAAGATCCTTCCTACCCCTCCTAAATTTGTGTTCTGTCACTCACCCAACCTCCCTAACATCCCAGGCCATCTCCATGCTGCTCCCAATCCTGAGACTTTGCCACAGGCATCATATACTTGTGAAAAGACCCAGTTTAAGACCTTCCCAATTCATACTCACAGCACTTCCTGTTCCAGTCCTGTCACAGCCTTATCCTGCCCCATCAGAGGCTAAGCCCATTGTAAAAGCAACCACATTATATACCTCCTCTGCTGCAATCACTGCACAGCTTTTTGGATTGATACGACTACCAACCAGATGTCCACCAGGATGAATGGCCACATCAAACTGTGGCCAAGAGCAAAATGGATCATCCTGAGACACAACTTGCAGCTGAATATAACATGCTTGATTTCAATGGCTGCTTCAATATCCCACGCCATCTGGATTTTCCCCACCACCACCAGCTTTCCTGAACTACGCAGATGAGAGTTCTCCTTACTATATGTTCACTACTCCCAAAATCATCCTGCCCTTAACCTATGGTAACCTACTAAATGCTACAGTTTCCACCTCTGTATCCTATCACCTCCTCCCAATTTACATCCCATCACCTACATTGTGCTCCACTCTATGCCTGTGCACCCAACAGTCTTTTCCCTTTCTCTGTTTCTTTCCTTACCATTCCCCAATCCCACCCACCCACAACACAACATCCTGACATTGCACCTGCCAGTTTCAACTGGCTATCATCTAACCCTTCATGTTCCACCAGGCAGCACTGCCCGCTCTGCCCCTCCTTCTCCCACCCATATCTGCCGTCCACACCTTTTCCCGCTCCACTCCAGACTGCGGCTTGCATTCGATGTGACACTACTCCATACCAAACAGCATTGCTGGAGGCAGAAGTCATCTGTGCATGAGGTGTGAATGCCTATGTGTTTACTTTTCTTTTCTGAAGAAGGCTTTGGCTGAAAGCTCAATGTGTAACAGTTTTTTCATTGTGACATGCTGCAACTCAACATGTCTACTTTATGGTGAGTAGCATTCTTTAGTTTGAGAGTAAATGGTAAATGGTCAAGAGAATGACCTAAGCAGTGATGAATTGGCACTCTGTACAAAGATCACAAGAGCTCCGGCCTCCAGCCGAATCAAGAACAAGATCAAATAAAATGGTGCAAGAGAATCAAAACAGCAGACTCCCACCAGAATGCAGAACAAACAATAAGGAAGGGGAACAAGCTCAGTAACTGTCTGATGAGTGCTTTAAAAGGAAAAATTCAGCTAAAAAGATAAATTACTTTCAAACATTCACAGTGTGTTTTAATCTATAAGTATGAAATATTTCCACACAGGAGCAATGGAAGAATCTGAATTTAACACACTCTCTTGTTGAGAGAGCTACGTCATGGTTTATTGAATTCAGATATACATAATCTCCTAAATTGTTTTTCCCGTGTGATCAGATTGAAAACATATTGTCTATGTAGTAAATGAACTAAACACATGTAGCAAACACTTCAAGGGGAGCACCAAAATTAGTCACTGAAAACCTCATCATCGAGCATCCATAATCTCCAGCCAACCAACCAAGATTAGTCGCAAGGGGGAAAATGATTCTTTCTATATGTAAAGTATAATGGTGTTCCCAGAATGAGATTTTTGCTCTGCAGTGGATTGTGTGCTGATATGAAACTTCCTGGGAGATTAAAACTGTATGCCAGACTGAGACTCAACCTCAAGACTTTTGCCTTTTTATAATGGTGTTCTTTCCTGTGATTTTCTTTCAAATACTAGGCTCCATTTGAAAAAAGACAGATAAAATCACATAATTATAACAGGTAATAATGAGTTTTTATCTGTTGCTATGATAAAAAATTTCAGTCCAGTTATCTTTGCTGATATATAGCAAATTTTTACATTTATATTATGTTTTTATCATCTGCACTGATGTATGAGACTTATTACTCCTTTATAAATTTAGCAAACAATCTAAAAATAACAGTAATTTGTTGCTAAAAAGAACAGTACCTGCAGGGAGTCATGGAGCTCATCCTCTGAATATATTTTGCCTCTCTGGCAGGCCCAACAGTGACCACTATATATATTATATGGTGGATGGATTCCAATCATTTGCAATGCTCATTCACCTCGTACAATGCACACATGCATACACACACACACACACACACACACACTCACACACACACACACACACACACACACACACACACACACACACAGATGCACACTCTGCCCCCTCCACACACACAAACCAACCAATCAGAACCAAATTCTTTCAGAAAAAAATAGATTAAGGAATAATCCATTAAACAAAATATAATCAAATTAGACATTACTCTGATTCCACTAGTGGGAGGAGTACAAACGATAATGTCAATAATTTTGTGACATTACAAAAGAACATATTTTTGATCTGGCCAGATGAGAGAGAAAATTTAGTGATTTCCTAGAACATTTACCTTTACTGTGTCCCAACAAGGCTCTCATGGTGGAAACTGAAAGAAAACTGCCATTTCTGAATGTGATGGGCAGCCTGAAAGCAAGAGGGACTAAGTGTTTACTGCAAACTGAACGATGCTGCATGCTGACAGTCACCACCATCTAGCACAGAGGAGAGGTTTCTTCAGATATATGTAGAGGGCTTGTACCCTGTCACATACTGAAATCTTCATGGAAAATAGGACTCATAAAGTAGAGGTCAACCAACAAGACAGGCATATGAATGCTGAGGATATCTAACAGAACAACAATGAGTTCAGCACAGTGCCAAGATGTGATTGCGGGTAGATGCTGAATAGTGTAAATTAAAAGAGCTCCAGCATCCTCATATCAGTCCATCAACAATCTGATGGTAACAGTTCAGTCAACTGACAAAATATTGTGCATGTTTCCTGCAGTGATCTGGCCATTCAACTGAGTACTTTTTCTTACTGAAATGTGGCAAGAACAGCTGAAGAATTGTACATGCTAATGTCTAACTTGCAATGCCGTTTCAAATTATCATTTGCAGAGTCTACACAATACAAATACCGAGGGGGCTGGGGGATGCATTTAATATGTGAAATGTTTAATATTTGCTGTTATATTCATATATTCATAATATTATGTAGACAATTTAAAATTCCTCACCCTCGTTCACATTTATTTTTTATCTATTTTCGAGGAAAGTGTAAGGGATTTTGCATATAATAATTTGTATAGCCTTCTGTGAGGAATAGAGTAAACCTGTGGTGTGACTCTTTACTGGTCAGAAGATACATGTGAACCATTATTACACAACAGACACTATACTTCAGTTTTTGAAAATGAATAAGCTTGGCTTCAAGTAAAACATGTCTGTAAGTTATTCAAGCTATTTGGATATCGCATCACAGTATGTTTACAGGAAAAATAACTCAGAAATAACATGATATTCACCTTAAATTCTTTACAGAGTACCTGGAAAATATATATCAAGATTACCAGACAAAATTTGAAACTAATCCCTCTTCATAACGCCAACATCATATTGATATGATGTGATGCTAATTATGAATCAGGATAATAACAGAAAATCCTTAACATTATGACAGGACCACAATAATGTCCACAAACAGGCAGCATCCATAACAACCAATATTACTATTCAACAGAGCCAATGGCCATCAGTAGACCGCGCATTTTGTCTGGCACTTTTTGACAGTCGTGTACATGGAAACTCACAGTTTAGATACAATCCATCAGATTCATCTGCTGTTTCAATGCTGAAGTATTATGTCTAGCAAAGTCACTGAGAACTGGAGATGTATTAATTTTAAATAATGCCAGTAGGTTGAAACTCTCAAAACAAAATACTACAAGAAAGTTGGTAATATTTCTGAGGAAATACTTTCATCCTAATTTGTTAACCACTCACAATACTTTTCTTTCCTAAGGAAGTGTTCTTCTAAAAAGCACATCCCTCCACAATGATGAAACTTGTGGTTTATTGTACATAATCCAAATCTTTTTACAAATGTTAACTCGAAGTATCTATCCCATAGGTCTACTTACACAAGGAACTTCTAATATGTAGCTTACATGCAAAAACTTTCTAAGTAAAATAAGAATATAAAAGAAATCAAAGATTGTATACTTAGCAATTTTACTTTGGTCATTCCATGTCCAAACACAATAGAGTACATCCATAAAAATTGTCCACTAAATCTCATTTGAGGGCAATATAATTACAACACCACTAGCTTTATCAAAGTCCAAAATTTTTGTTTACAAATAAACAGATCTTAAGCAACAGACACATAACATTTTACTTCTAATCTAGCTGATACAGACAGACTAATGAAGACAAAATTGCAGCATGCATGAAAAGAGGAAAGCTAACAATTGGCAGAGCTGCCATGCAGTGAAGAAAAATTAAAAAAGTTTTTGAATTTTTCTGTCTGCAAAAAATAGTATGAGAAGAACACAAGCTGATTGTTTGTATGAATTAATCTTGACCACAATCGCTCAATGAAATGTTAGAAAAACAGCTGATATTTAATAAGTGGGTGAAGGAAAATTAAAATCTATGACAGAATAAATTCTCCATCATGAATAATGATAAAAACAGACTTGAAAAATTATGCACTTTACAGACCATCAGATTGTAATGTATCCATCTGAAGGTTTAATAAACTTAAGCCTGCTTGCTACTTAGTTTCCTTTTAATCTCACATGTATGTTATAAAATTTAATGGCAGCATCCTTAAATTCGTCAAATTTCATTAAATGGTAATATGTTATCTCATCATTGCGCAGACAATTAACTTTTTGGACAAAAATAAACTATATGTGAAAGTGTTATAGTCACATAAAAAAGGGAAAATTGTGTCCACCAAGGCACAATTAGGACAATTTTCTGGTAAAAATATTATGTCAAAGCATTTTTTCACATACAGAATAAGTGTACTGACATCCTCATCTAGTCTAAAATATATAGCTTTCATTATTTAAGATGGAATTTTCCTTTTACATGTCTAGGCCTACAGTTTAATAGACGCTTCTTCATTACCCAGGATAAGCTTTGTATCTAGAAGCACAAATGTACTTTGTAACAGTAAGTTGTATCATAACTGAAGACATGTTAGCTGAGTGCAACGTGTGACTATTTTTAATTTACTTATGAAAGACAGACATCATTTGGGTCACTTTTTATGTTTATTCTGATAGTAGTTTTGACCTTTGTTCCAGGCCATCTTCAGATCAAAAAAGGTGCATCTTTTAAGGACAGAATGTTGTATTATAAAAGATACATTGATGAGATAATAATTTTGTGTCATGGAAATCAGGAAGATAAGAGGCAGATCACTTTCAAAATGCCTATTTTAACATGTATTGTGATGTGCTTTGGTAAATTATGATGCCTAATATCTTCCTGATTCTGTAATTGTGAATATGCCTATTAGCTGCATGGTCTGTGTGAGCAGCTGCTTCCATTGAGCATAAATACACACTTGATGCACAACTAACAGCAGGTAGTGCCCACTCTTGACTACCTTCATTTTTTATTCTGTAAACCTGTACATTCTTAACTTTCACGCAGTAATTAACATTGTCACGTTGAAGAAGATGTAATTAGATGATGAACACTAACTTCACTTAATGAATGTTTATTCAACACTGGCCTCTGGCCATAGCTGAGTGCAATGTGTGACTATTTTTAATTTACTTGTGAAAGACAGACATCATTTGGGTCACTTTTTATGTTTATTCTGATAGTGTCTATGTCTGCTTGTGTTTGTGTATGTGCGGATGGATATGTGTGTGTGTGTGTGTGTGTGTGTGTGTGTGTGTGTGTGAGTGTACACCTGTCCTTTTTTTCCCCCTAAGAGAAGTCTTTCCACTCCCGGTATTGGAATGACTCCTTACCCTCTCCCTTAAAACCCACATCCTTTCGTCTTTCCCTCTCCTTCCCTCTTTCCTGAAGAAGCAACCATCGGTTGCGAAAGCTAGTAATTCTGTGTGTGTATTTGTGTGTTTTGTTCATTGAGCCTGTCTGCCGGCGCTTTCCCGCTTGGTAAGTCTTGGAATCTTTGTTTTTATGGCTACAGAACATTTCAATACAATGATTATTGACATTTGTGGATACTTCAAGAATGTACTTGAACCGAATATAGAAATTAATATTGTACATTCCAGGTGAGTTTTGAACTCACAACCTCCATACAACAGTTTAGTATCATAACCACTGCACCATGGTGCTACTCAGCTTCTTCTGCAACATTGCTCCCTCCTTAAGAGAACAGTGTCTCAGCATTATTTCCTCCTAGTCTGGGAATGAGTCATCAGTGCTGCATACTCCAACTCCCGATGACTAATTCTCACACTGACGATGATCTCCTTAGAACTTCTTTTGCCGCTATGCTCTTCATCTCCTTTCTACTTGTTGCCTTATGCTGGAGCTTCAAATTTACCCTGGGTTGCAGGATCCTTATAGGGCTTCATTCAAAGGATGTGAACCGTATCTCTGACCTATTGTCTTCTTGTGTCGGGGTTAAAATCTTCAACTTCATAAGTAACATCAGATAACTGTCTTACTACCTTACAAGGTCCAAAGTAGTGCCTGCGGAGCTTCTCAGAGAGGCCAACCTTCTGAACAGGGGTGAAGATCCAGACGAGGTCATCAGGCTTGCGCCATACCTTCGGCGATCATTTTCTTGAAACTGCAGCATGCGGAGTCGAGCTAACTGCCAAGCTTCCACAGCTCTGGTTAACACCTGGCTCATGTGGTCATCTTCCACATCATCAGGATGTAACAGAAACACAGTTCCATCACTGTAGTCACCTCACGCCCATAGACCAGGAAAAATGGTGTGAATCCTAGGGTATCTTGTTTGTCGGTGTTGTAGGCAAACGTCACACTAGGTAGCACCTCATCCCAGTTGCTCTGCTCAACATTGACAAACACTGATAGCATGTCAGCCAAGGTCTTATTTAAGGCGTTCAGCAAGCCCTTTAGTTTATGGATGGTAGGCAGTCGTCATGTGATGAGTAATGCACCGACAGTTATCTCTGTCCCAAGAGTCGATCAAAAAACTTTCCCTCAATCCATAATCAATGACCTAGGGGCGCCGTGTTTTAATGCAATGTCTTCCACATTGAATTTGGCCACCTTGGATGCTCTGGCTGTTTTCACAGCTTTTATAATGGCATAACATGTCAGATAATCAGTGCAAACAATAATCCATCTATTGCCACTAGCAGACATTGGACATCGTCCGAGGAGGTCAATCCCAACATGCTGGAAAGGCGCTTTGGCTGGTGGAATTGGTATGAGTCGACCAGGTGGTTTCTGAGGAACTGCCTTTCTCCTTTGGCACTCTTGACAGTGCGACTCATAGTGATGGACACTCCTAAATAAACCTGGCCAGAAAAATCTCTTGCGGCTTCTGTTGTATGTCTTAATAAATCGTAAATGTCCGACCTCAGGTGTGCCATGGAATTTCTGTAGAACATCTAAGAAAATTTGTTTAGGAATCACTGGTAGCCACCTCTTTCCAAACTGATCAAAGTTTGTCTTGCAAAGTAATCCATTAACTACCTTAAATTGCCCTTCCACATCCTCTGACCGATTTAAGGAAGGCAGAATTTGAGATATCTTGGCGACCTTCTTCTGCTCAGCAGAGAGATCCTGGAGTGCAGCGAGAAGACAGTCACTATCTTCATCAAAGTTCTGATGGTCTTGCACAGGTTTTCTTGAGAGACAATTGGCATCTTGGTGTTTTCTTCCACTTTTGTACACTACGGTAATGTCACGCTCTTGAAGATTTAGTGCCCACACCTGGTGAGTTGTCCCGCTGAATCCTTACGACCTGTCAACCAACAAAGTGAATGATGGTCTGTAACTACTGAGAATGGCCTTCTATAGAGATACTGTCGAAATTTGCACATGGCCCAGATCACAGCAAGACATTCTATATCCGTAGCTGAGTAGTTTTCTCGACTTTTGTAAGTGCCCTAGAAGCATAGGCCATGACCTCCTCTTTTCCATCTAAAATTTGCACCAGAACAGCACTGATCCCATACCCACTGACATCTGTGTGTAGTTCTGTAGGTGCTGTCTCATCATACAGACCAAGTACAGGGTCAGTTGTCAGAGCTTTTTGCAGCACATCAAAAGAATCTTGTTGAGCACCACTCCAGATAAATTTAGCATCAGCTCTTAACAACTCTTGGAGTGGCCTGGTTTTGATACAAAAGTCTTTGATAAAATGATGGCAATAAGAACATAATCCGAGGAAGCTTCTCGCATCTCTAACACTTTTAGGAATAGGAAATTCCATTATAGATCTCACTTTTTCTGGGTCTGGCTGCACACCTTCGTTTGACACAAGGTGTCCAAGTATTTTGATTCCTTTTGCTCCAAAGAGACACTTTCTTGGATTAAGTTTCAGTCCGCCTTGTTGGAGACACTTAGAACAGCCCTCAGTCTTTTTATATGTTCGTCAAATGTCTCTGAGAACACTATAATGACATCTAAATAACAAAGACACATCGTCCACTTGAGGTGTCCTAGAAGATTATCCATCATCTGTTCAAAAGTTGCTGGTGCATTACACAAACAAAACGGCTTTACTTTAAACTCATACAGGCCCTCAGGGGTGATGAATGCAGTTTTCTCATGATCAGCCTCATCTACTTCAATTTACCAGTATCCCGAGTACATGTCCATGGTTGAAAAAAACTTAGCCCCCTTCAGACTATCTAGTGTATTGTCAATTCATGGAAGAGGGTAAACATCATTTTTAGTAATCTTATTAAGCTTCCCGTAATCAACACAAAAGTGCCAACTGCCATTCTTCTTTCTGACAAAGACCACTGGTTATAGCCATGGGCTCTGCAAAGGCTGAATGAAGTCACTCTTCATCATTTTCTCTACCTCATTGTGAATTACTCGATGTATTGTTGCTGATGCAGGGTATGCTCTCTGGCTTATTGGTTGATGGTCTCAAGTGCTAATCCAGTGCTTCACCGGCGATTTGTCTAATTTGCTCTTCACCTGTGGATTGAAGCATTCAGAGAACTCTTGAGGAATGGCAAGTAGCTTCTTCTGTTGTTCCTTAGTTAGATCAGGTGATAGTCGAGCTAAAAGATCTTGTCTCATAGTGGTAGCACTAATTTCACCCACAGACTCGGCATGGGAGGTTTCTATGATGCTCAGCTGTCCTTCAATTAAAGGCTCAGCATTTGCTATGCACATGTGCCTTGGAAGGATCTGCAGTTCTCGGCGATAGTTAACTATTCAAAATTCACTGAATTCATTCTTAAATGAGATGACAGAGGCTGGAATGACCACGTTATTCTTCAGTAGCTTTCTTCTCTTACATTCCACTACAAGATCCATGGGTTGATGAATGGCACAACACGTGACAGTTACCTTTCTAGTGATGAGTACAGGAATGATCACTTCATACAGCACACATAGTCTCCATAGACTAGGATGCACATCTTCCTGTCCACAGTATCTCATCTCGTCTAGCATAAGATTTGAGCAACCACAATCTATAATTGTCTGAGAAGCTTTCAAAAATTCCCATCCAAGAATGATGCCATGACTACACTCATGTATGATGATGAATTCTAAGGGCTGCATATGGCTACTTATACCCACTCAAATGGTACATCTTCCTGTAGATTTTACATATTTCCCATTAGCCACCTTCAGCAGAGATGTTTTGTTGTTGACGAATATGGTTTTCTGCAACTGGTGACATAACCTCTCCGTAATGACTGAATATGATGCTCTAGAGTCCACAAGAGCTTGGGCTGGTTGGCCATCCATGAGGATATGGACGTAGTTCACTATCTTTTTTGTAGTGATGGACGGCTGAGGATTTTTCTCTTTTGTGGTCTCAGCTCCAAGGAAGGTCGCACCCTTTTGTTTTCCAGGATGTGGCTGCTAGGTGGTCAACTGGAGCTTCTAAATGGCAATGGAGACCTTGATTGGCGTGTTGGGGAGTGGCCTGTCCAGTGGCTAGCTTGCAGTGATGGTGATATACATCGTCCTGCACCCACATCTTCTTGTTCATCTTCGTTGTCCGGGAGTTGGCGTTGGCTACGATCAGTTTGCTCTCATCTGGCATGGGCGTCATCAAATGCCCACTGCCTTTATTGACAATAGCGCACCACATGTCCCGTTTGTCCACAGTGGAAACATACTGGTTGGTTATCCTGGGTCCTCCAGATGACAGTCTTCCTTGGTGTCCAGACAGGTTCCTCATGCAGCATTGTAGGAACATAGCTTTGCCTGAGTCTCGACTTTTTCACCATTTTAAAGGGAAATAAGGCTTGATACATGTCCTCTGAAACACCCTTCATGAGATGTGCAACCTTATCTTCCTCCTCCATTCTAGGATCCACTACTTTACATAGCTCCAAGATGTCTTGAATGTAGGGTGCTGTAGTTTCTCCTGGATGCTGTGCCCTGCACTTTAATTTATCTTCAGCCTTGCACTTCTGCTGTTGTGTATCACCTTAATACTTGTGCAGTTCCACCTGGAATACTTCCCAGCTTGTGAACTTTTCCTCGTTGTTCTCATAGCATTGCTTGGCAGTGCCCTCCAACTAGAAAAATACATTAGCCAAACACATGGTGTCATCCAATTTGTTAAATTTGGCTATATGCTCATACATCTTTAGTCACTTGTTTGGATCTTTGGCATAATCACCAGAGAACCTGGAAGGATGTCTCATGTGTTGGCACACAGTTGCTGTCATCTTAACATCCTTTTCTTCTTCTATCTCCGATAGATTGAGATCTGCTGAATATGGCTCGAACTCGGGTTTCATGCCACGTAAATGGTGGCTCTGTCATGGCCTGATGGAAGCCACTGTGTTGTCGATAATGTGTGCTATAACAAGTTCCAATACCTGGAATCTCCACCAGAATAATGTCACGCAGAAGAAAGTGTAATTAGATAAATGATGAACATTAACTTCACTTAACGAAGGTTTATTAAGCACTTGCACATACAAGACCGTGGAGTGAACTGCCTCTCTCCAGAGCACATACAGTACATATACAGCTACAGAACATTCCAGTAGATTGATTCTTGACATTTGTGGATACTTCTAGAATGTACTCGAACTGAATATAGAAATTAAAATTATAGAGTCCAGGTGAGTTTTGAACTCACAACCCTCCATGCAACAGTTTAGTATCATAACCGATACACCTCGGTGCTATTCTCTTGATATTGTTTACACTTTTACTTTAAGATTTTAATTTCTTAAGAAGGTGTCTTTTAGTTCATGAGGATGCTGGAAGATGCCATCCATGTAACAATGTACATATCTTTCCTCAGTTTTCACAACTTAAACCTGATGATAAACTGTGATTCATGGTAAATTAGGAACAAATAGCTTTTTTAAAAAATTAAGTTCGACTGACGTATGCAACAAAGTGAAAGTCATTTGAATTTTTGAAATACTTCAAAAAGCTGTTAACACATAGTGCAAGAGTGGTAATGAAGAATTTGGTGTTCGCTGCCTCTGGTACACAAATGAAATGCACTTACACCTTCATGGATTCATGAATAAACAAAGTAGGCAATTTTGGGGTTCCAAAAATCCCCATTTCTGTGAAGGGAAGCCACTGTATTCTCTCAAAGTTACTGTTTGGGCTATAGTATACAAGCAGAAGCAATAGCCTTGTTTTCATGCAAGAAAAAATCACTAGTGCATATTACATTGCAATTTTGCAACAATTTGCCACCACACAGCTAGCTAGCACTGGAGGAACCACCAGGCACCAAGTGGTTCTTGTGAGATGGGAACAGATCACATCACACCAAACAGATGTTTTTGCATTTTTGATGTATTCTTAAGAAATAGAATCTTTGCATTGGATTATCACAAATTTACTGGTGCAGCAATGGATTGGCCTCCATATTCACCCAATCTGACTCCTCGTGACTCCTTTTTGTGGGGCACATTGAATGACACTGTCTAACAGAACCATCCCAACCACATGGCACAAGCTTCAATTGGATCTGTCTGGTATATGAATTCTTTTCTGTTCAGACACTGCAGGATGTGATGCCAGATTTCAGTGTTCATTTGCTCTATCTCTATACTGCAGGTAGTGGATATTTTGAAAATATTTTGATGTGATTGTAAAGATTGCTTGCAGGGGATGAGTTTTATTATGAATACTGACACTGTATGAGCTGCACAGTGTAAAGCGTCATCTGATAGCAGCTTTTAGAACTACTTTGAAACTTCTGTATAGCTTCAGTGTAAAATTCTTTCAGCTTCCACAATAAACGAATCTTTTGTGGAACTTGTTTACTGATCTTAGTTTTCTATCCAGTTATATCAGATCTTAGTTTTTGATATTTAATTTTTATATCAGCGACTCCTCTGCTGGAGACCCTCTATATTGCCACCATATGTGTTTTTATGTCATGTTATGAACAGCATTGTATTACTAGCCCTTTCTCCTCTCTTGTTAAAGTTAGATCTGAAGATGACTGTAACAAAGGTTCTAAACCAGTACTATAAATAAGCATAAAAAATTATCAGGATGGTATCTTTCTTTCTTCATTAATGAGAAGTCAGACAGGATTCACACTTCTTATTTCTTACAAATAAAAGATAACTATTTATTTACAGCTAGGTATATATAAACATCAGTGTCTAAAAACCTGAGTGTCCTCTAACAAATTACTGCAATCATGTGTTATCAAATCACTGAAAATTTCTCTCATATTTATGGAACATCTAAAATATGGATGGATGATACAAATTAAATAATTTTGAAGGAACTAAATAGCTTCACAACTTTCTTTGGCAGACAAATGGTATCTGTCATATCACTTTTCAAAACTACCAATAAAAAACACCGCTTGTGTGGTAAAACACAATACACCACTTTCATCTACAGAATTCAGATCTATATTCAGAGTATGGTTTAACATTATGTATTAACATGCACAGAAAGTTGTGTGCTGGATGATAGTTTGATTTAGCTTAGATAAATTTCTTATTTTTCAAATTTAGGTCACCCTTGTTGGCATCCATATATATGAAATAAATCTTTGAAGCCAAATATGGTGTACTTTTAACATTAGGATGCACTGATAAATTATCACTCTTAACAAAATGTGTACATATTAAACTATTATACCACTTAAAATTCTTATATACATAGTACACCACCGACATAAAGCTTCCTGCTTGTATATTAATAAATATTTCTACACACAAGAAACATCATTCAGGTGCCCATGTGTGCTACACTAGAATTAATAAAACAATCACCATTAGTCTTCATCACCGAAAAGAAGAAAATAGGCAAGGGACCTTTCTTTTTTGTGAATAGGTTAGACAGTGCAAAGACAGTGGTTGTCAGGGTAAGGGAAGGAGGGCAGGTGGGTTGGGGAGGAGAATGTTGGTTTGATGCAGGGTGTGGGTGTGGGTGTAGGAGAGGAGTTAGGAGGAGGGAGGGGAGCAGAAAAGGGGGGGGGGGGGGAGCAGAGAAGAGAGGAGCACTGTGCTAGATGTAAGTTATGTTGCGTAACTATCCTGTAAATCTAATCTGTAAACATTTTTGTGCTCTATTTCTCCAAAGAACAGAATTGGATTACAGTTGAAATAAGTGCTAGTAGAAATCCTTTAAATCCAAAAAAATCTTATTTTTTCATATGACAGTTTTGTGGACAGCACCCTTAAATACTTGTTACAGAGTTTCTCTTACTATTACCTACAGTACCTTGACTATATATGAACTAGCTGTTGGTTTGTTTAGAAACCTCAGCCAGTCATTTAACATGTTTTTAAAACACTTTTTGTCCCATTATCCAGTTTCTGAGCTATCACAGATTCATTAGCAGCTATTGAGTTTTTAGAGGAACTTTAAATAATGTGCAATTAGCCATTGGGATTGTGATGACATCATGTAATGCAGGAGACTCAAAGAACGGGACTTTAAAAGAATCCATTACAATCCAGCATGGAAACACCACATTTAAATGCTGTGTTTCTATGCTGATATATAATGGATCCTATCAAAATATCATTCTCAGAACTCATGGGTTATAGGATGTCATCACAAACCCAGAAACTAGCAACACATGGTACATGAGTGCATCATAAAATTCCTGTGAATACCTACCACCTGATGATGGGGCTGCAGCAGCTTAAAACGTTGCTAATGGGGCAATGAAAAGTTTAAAAACATTATGAAGTTACTGTCTGCAATTTCCATGCAAATCATCTAGTATTTAACCATAGTCACAGTGTCCCATGTTGAGGGTGGACAAGATAAACTGAATCAAAGGTACTTTACTTAGTTCATCAAGAGGAGTGACTGCTGTGAAAATATATATACCTCATGTAGCCACATATGTAACAAGTTTTGCACACTGAAATGATATCCATGTACAAATAACGGAACACAGCTAAACAGCCTGAATTGCTTGGCAGCTGCTCACAGAGCAGCCACAATATCACACAAAAAGCTTTGGACTTTGCCTAAGGCTATTTTCTTCTACTGTTTATTAACTTCAACATGGTTCTCACTGTTCCTCTATCGTTGGTATTTAATTATTTCTTCAGCTCCATTTCTCATTCTTGTATCTGGTGTCTACATATTTACTGTGCATCCATCTTCCTGGTTATATACCTTCTTGCACTTTCCACCTCTTTCCCCCTACTTAAACAATTATTTAGGGTCTTTCAACATTATTCTCTCCAATAGCTTACTACTAACCTATGTTTATATGTTATATTTGGCTCCATCTTAGTTTCTATTCCCATGTTTTCTCGACTGGTTCCATCAGTTCTGGAAAAATGAAATTTTGGTTCAATATTCTTATTTTTTTCGTGATTTATATCCATTTTGCTGGCTCTGTTACATTAGTAAAAATATCCACTTCTCTGTTTATGATAGAAAAGAATTGAAATCAATGTCAAAAAGTGTGATGCTGTAGGAGATACTTTGGAATAAGCTGATATCATAGTAAAAGAATATGATTTTTGCATAGCAATGTGAATAGCATAGCAGTGCAAATGTGCATGGCCACAGGACTAAACTTGATACATCAATTATCATTCTTTGTTGAAGAAGTGATACCTGACATATCAGGTACTTGTGAGCACTGGCTAGCCCAACCAAAAACAGCATATAAAGATGTACTGAATATCTGGAAATGGCGAATATCTAAAATGGTGAATGCAGGGTGTAGAGAAACTAATATCATGATCTCTATTGATCCATTGCGGATGTGAGACAGCAGTTGGTCGAATAATTACCAATGAAAGTCACCAAACAGCTGTATGTTTTGAAAAATTATTTTATTTTGACAATCAATTTTGGCATTTCAATGTGCCATCTTCAGACCCCACACATGCTTCAAGTACAGACATTCAAACATATAGTTGTTTGTCAGTTTTCCTTTGGAAATAATATCATGGTGGTGTGTCAATGTATGGAAATATGTACATTCACCAGGTGGCCATTTTTAAAATTTCAACAGTCAAATGGAGAGCTGTCTGTGTCATCTGCTCCATCTAGGAGCAAAAATTGTCTCCAGTGGAGACTTTAACATTCACATTGGGGAAGGTAGTGACAAAGAGAGAGATTTTATAAACTTAGAAAGCAGATATGGTTTATTTGTGGGAAATTATCTGCCAACAAGAGAAGATGTTAGTTTTCACACAAGCGGGCTACAGTGAGAGTGTGGTCGACCTATGCTTCCAGATCACAGTATATTAATCATGAATTTATGGACAAATCCAGTGACTTCACAACAAATTACTAACTGCCTTCAGACTGTATGTCCAGAAATAGGGTTACTACAAAAAATGTTTAAATGCTCTCAAAATTATATAGTTTTGCTGCAAATATTTGAAGAACTGGAACCAAATGATACTTTCAGATGGGTGTTCCATACTCTTAAAGTCAAATTTGATGAAAATTGTCTGCTAAAAGCCAAATCAAAATGCTTACAGAAAACTGTCAAAGAAAGCAGCTGGTGTAACTCTACATCAAGTAAAATAAAACACATTGAATAAATACTAAATGATAAGGGCAAAGCAGCTAAGGATAATGGCTTTAAGGGTACACTGTACCACAATTACACTATAACACAACAGAAATGATGCACCACTATAGAACAGGAAATAAATCAATAGATGTGATGTACATATACAGACAAACAAATGAGTATGATTTCAGAAAAATCAGATGATTTGTTCAAGAGCTTCACAAATTGAGTAAGTCAATAATGCGCTGGTCCACCTCTGGCCTTTATTGTTGTTGTTGTGGTCTTCAGTCCTGAGACTGGTTTGACGCAGATCTCCATGCTACTCTATCTTGTGCAAGCTTCTTCATCTCCCACTACCTACTGCAACCTACATCCATCTGAATCAGCGTAGTGTAGTCATCTCTTGGTCTCCCTCTACAATTTTTACCCTCCACACTGCCCTCCAATATTAAATTGGTGATCCCTTGATGCCTCAGAACATGTCCTACCAACCAATCCCTTCTTCTGGTCAAGTTGTGGCACAAACTTCTCTTCTCCCCAGTCCTGTTCAATACTTCCTCATTAGTTATGTGATCTACCCATCTAATCTTCAGCATTCTTCTGTAGCACCACATTTCGAAAGCTTCTATTCTCTTCTTGTCCAAACTATTTATCATCCATGTTTCACTTCCATACATGGCTACACTCCATACAAATACTTTCAGAAATGACTTCCTGACACTTAAATCTATACTCAATGTTAAGAAATTTCTCTTCTTCAGAAACGCTTTCCTTGCCATTGCCAGTCTACATTTAATATCCTCTCTACTTCGACCATCATCAGTTATTTTGCTCCCCAAATAGCAAAACTCCTTTACTAATTTAAGTGTCTCGTTTCCTATTCTAATTCCCTCAGCATCACCCGACTTAATTCGACTACATTCCATTATCCTCATTTTGTTTTTGTTGACGTTCATCTTATATCCTCCTTTCAAGACACTATCCATTCCGTTCAACTGCTATTCCAAGTCCTTTGCTGTCTCTGACAGAATTACGATGTCATCAGTGAACCTCAACATTTTGATTTCTTCTCCATGGATTTTAATACCTACTCTGAATTTTCTTTTGTTTCCTTCACTGCTTGCTCAATATACAGATTGAATAACATTGGGGAGAGACTACAACCCTGTCTCACTCGCTTCCAAACCACTGCTTCCCTTTCATGTCCCTCAACTCTTATAACTGCCATCTGGTTTCTGTACAAATTGTAAATAGCCTTTCGCTCCCTGTATTTTACCCCTGCTACCTTCAGAATATGAAAGAGAGTATTCCAATCAACATTGTCAAAAGCTTTCTCTAAGTCTACAAATTCTAGAAACGTAGGTTTGCCCTTCCTTAATCTAGCTTGTAAGATAAGTCGCAGGGTCAGTATTGCCTCACGTGTTCCAACATTTCTACGGAATCCAAACTGATCTTCCCCGAGGTCGGCTTCTACTAGTTTTTCCATTCGTCCGTAAAGAATTTGGGTTAGTATTCTGCAGCTGTGACTTATTAAACTGATAGTTCGGTAATTTTCACATCTGTCAACAACTGCTTTCTTTGGGATAGGAATTATTATATTTTTCTTGAAGTCTGAGGGTATTTCGCCTGTCTCACACATCTTGCTCACCAGATGGTAGAGTTTTGTCAGGACTGGCTCTCCCAAGGCCGTCAGTAGTTCCAATGGAATGTTTTCTACTCCGGGGGCCTTGTTTCGACTCAGGTCTTTCAGTGCTCTGTCAAACTCTTCACGCACTATCATATCTCCCATTTCATCTTCATCTACATCATCTTCCATTTCCATAATACTGTCCTCAAGTACATCGGCCTTGTCTATACCCTCTATATACTCCTTCCACCTTTCTGCTTTCCCTTCCTTGCTTAGAACTGGGTTACCATCTGAGCCCTTGATCTTCATACAAGTGGTTCTCTTGTCTCCAAAGGTCTCTTTAATTTTCCTGTAGGCAGTATCTACCGTACCCCTAGTGAGATAAGCCTCTACATCCTTACATTTGTCCTCCAGCCATCCCTGCTTAGCCATTTTGTATTTCCTGTCGATATCATTTTTGAGACGTCTGTATTCCTTTTTTGCCTGCTTCATTTACTGCATTTTTATATTTTCTCCTTTCATCTATTAAATTCAATATTTCTTCTGTTACCCAAGGATTTCTACTAGCCCTAGTCTTTTTACCTACTTGATCCTCTGCTGCCTTCACTACTTCATCCCTCAAAGCTACCCATTCTTCTTCCACTGTATTTCTTTCTCACATTCCTGTCAATTGCTCCCTTATGCTCTCCCTGAAACGCTGTACAACCTCTGGTTCTTTTAGTTTATCCAGGTCCCATCTCCTTAAATTTCCACTTTTTTGCAGTTTCTTTAGTTTTAATCTACAGGTCATAACCAATAGATTGTGGTCAGAGTCCACATCTGCCCCTGGAAATGTCTTACAATTTAAAACCTGGTTCCTAAATCTCTGTCTTACCATTATATAATCTATCTGAAACCTGTCAGTATCTCCAGGCTTCTTCGTTGTATACAGCCTTCTTTTATGATTCTTGAACCAAGTGTTAGCTATGATTAAGTTGTGCTCTGTGCAAAATTCTACCAGGCGGCTTCCTCTTTCATTTCTTTGCCCCAGTCCATATTCACCTACTACGTTTCCTTCCCTCCCTTTTCCTACTACCGAATTCCAGTCACCCATGACTATTAAATTTTTGTCTCCCTTCACTATCTGAATAATTTCTTTTATTTCATCATACATTTCTTAAATTTCTTCGTCATCTGCAGAGCTAGTTGGCATATAAACTTGTACTACTGTAGCAGGTGTGGGCTTTGTATCTATCTTGGCCACAATAATGCGTTCACTATGCTGTTTGTAGTAGCTTACCTGCATTCCTATTTTCCTATTCATTGTTAAACCTACTCCTTCATTACCCCTATTTGATTTTGTGTTTATAACCCTGTAGTCACCTGACCAAAAGTCTTGTTCCTCCTGCCACCGAACTTCACTAATTCCCACTATATCTAACTTTAACCTATCCATTTCCCTTTTTAAATTTTCTAATCTACCTGCCCAATTAAGGGATCTGACAGTCCACGCTCCGATTCATAGAACGCCAGTTTTCTTTCTCCTGATAACGACATCCTCTTGAATAGTCCCCGCCCGGAGATCCGAATAGGGGACTATTTTACCTCCGGCCCTTATGCAAGCAGTTATTTGGCTTGGCATTGACTAAATTAGTTAATTGGTGCTTTAGATCACAAAAATACTGAGGTATTTGTTGGGTCATGCACATAATGCTCCAAACTCCCTCAATTGCACAGAAATCTGGTAACTTTGCTGGCCAAGGTAAAGCTTGGTAAGCATGAAGACAAGCAATAGAAGATCTTGGGCAAGCATTACATTGCTCAAATATAAACCCAGGACGAACTGAAATGAAGGATAATGAAAAGGGATGTAGAATATTGGTGATGTATTGCTGTGCTGTAAGGGTGCCATAGATGATGACCAAAGTGGTCCTGCTAGGAAAAGAACTGGCACCCCAGATCATCACTGCTGGTTATGCGACCATACTGTGGGTGACAGTCAGGTTGGTATCCCACGACTGTCTGGGGCATCTCCAGATACGTCTTCCCTGGTCATTGGGGCTGCCATAACGCCTGACAACTCGGAGAAATGCTATTTCTTTTTATAGCAGGACACCTCAGGTTGCCATCCATGGTACCCTTAGAGCATAGCAGTATGTTGACAATATTCTATGCTCCTTTATGTTGCCCTTCACAGCAAGCCATCCTGGCTTACATTTCAACAAGATAAAGCCCATCCATACATGGTAAGAGTTTCTACTGCTTGTCTTCATGTTTGCCAAACCATATCTTAGCAGACCAGGTCACCGGATCTCTCCCCAACCGAGAATGTGTGGATCATTATGGGCAGGGCCCTCCAACCAGCTCAGGATTTTGATGTTCTACTGCACCAATTTGACAGAATTTGGGACAATACCCTTCAGGAGGACATTCAACAACTCCATCAATCAATGCCAAGCCAAAAGACTGCTTGCATAAAGCCAGAGGTGGACCAATGCATTACTGATTTGCTCAATTTGTGAAGCTCTTCCTCTTGATTAAATTTTCCATTTTTTGAAATTGTAATCATTTGTTTGTCTGTACATCAAATCTATTGATTCTGACCCCATTTGGACAATTCATTTATGATGTATCATTGTTTTTCATCTAAGAGTGTATTTATGGGCCAAAAGGATCTACAGAGAGGAAGTAGGAAAGGCAAAAAAGGAAAGCAGCACTGGATTTATTGAAGAAGCTGACATTCATTGCAAAGGCAGACAAAAAGGAAATCTGAATATTTGCAACATATGATCTGCACATCTGACAGAACTACTGAATAAATGCCTTCATGTTGGGGAATTTCCAGACTTTCTAAAAGTAAAACACACAGCACCAGTTTACAGAAAAGTTATGCACATGATGTGTCAAGCTACCAGTACTAGCTAAGGTGATGGAATCCATAATAAAAGATTGACTATTATGTTATTTTGATAGAAATAATCTCTTTAAGCTGGACAGCAAAGTTTTTGGAAGGGCCCCATATGATGCTCTGCTAAAATCATGTGGCACTGGGAGAGCTGTTCTGCAGACTCTCAAATTGTACCTGAAAAACAGATTGTATCGCTGCAAGGAGTAGACTGAGGTGGAAAGGTATGGTTCAAAGGGAGCTATGTTGTTCTTGATTTTCATTAATAGCAGAAGCTCCAATAGGAATGCCTTGCAGTTTGCAGAAAATATTACCTTGTTCTGTAGAGTGAAGAGTGTTGTTTGTGTTTTTCAACATGTGTAAATCCTATTTAGTAAGGTCAAGGCCTGGTTTGTCATGAATAAGATGAAAATAAACTAAGACAAAATGCAAAGGGTGATGTAAAGCCTTTGAGATACTGGATTGCTGAGTGATACAGCAGCCATTAAACTTCTGGGTTTTTTCATTGATACTAAGGTAACTTGGCACAGCACACCAAAGACATATGTTACAAACTTCTGCATGCCCTGTGACTTTTGAGGAAACTAGAAAGTATAATATCAGAATAGAACCTACTAACGCCGTGCTGTGCCACATCTGCCATGGGCTGCTGCTGCAGAACACCCTGCAGGCTCTTAGAATTAGCTTTTACTGCAAAAGAAAGCATAAGGATCATTACTCCTCCATGCCCCCCCCCCCCCCCCCCCAAAAAAAAAAACCTGGTGAGTTCTGACTGTGTTTGGTCAATATACATTCATCTCACTAGTTCTCACAACAATAAATCATGAGAAACATACAGAAAGAAAAATGAGGTTAATCAGTACACCTCTCACAGTAAAGACAGCATAGACAGGCTCACTTAACAAAACAAAGACACAAAACAACTTCCTGAAGGTGATCCTCAAATTATTTAATGCACTACCAAAGGATATCCTGTCATTACCAATGGAGGAACTTAGAGCTAAAACTTTATGTACATTAAAAGAGGAACCTTTGTACAACGTTGAAGAATTATTTTTCTGGTGATAGAATAGTGTCTATCTGAGCCGCAATTCAGTGCCATGATGACAGCAGCAGCTCTGCTATTTAATTACGCTATGTTCTAGTATCGAATTTATAGCTGTGTTATCATTGTAAAATATATCATAGTGTTATTGAAATATTGATGCCATCTGTCCAGCCATAGCTGCTGAACACCACAAAATTGGTAATAGTTGCTACTAAATGGAAATGCCATACAAAAATAGAGCAGAAGAAATTAGTGGAGACATGTTGCAGAAACATAACAGACAGAGATACAAAGACAGACAAAAGGAGTCAGTAGCGCTTTTTGTTATATAGTTGGGAGTTTGAGTTAAATAGATAGTACGAACGTAAAAATGTGCCCAAAACTAGTGACAGCTTAGAAGTATACAATGGTTTAAAAGTAAAACAAAGAAGAACATATGAAATGTTGTAAGAAAAGAATTGGTTGTAAGTAAAGAGCATCTGGAACACAGCAAAAATTACAAAAAAAAGTGGAAATTTCATGTGAACTAAAGGTATAAAATGATTACCAATGAAACTGAGCATATGGTTAATGATGAGTGTAGGAAATTAGAAAAAACTTATTTGTTAAAGAATGCTACTTTTTAAATACAATAGCAGACAACACATAATGTTACAAATAATATGTTCCAAAGATTGTGACATCTTCAAACATATTCCAAGTGTAAGGGAAGTTCTTTTCATGAGAGCAGCAGTAAATGTGAAAGCTATCAAATTTTGCTTTACTCATTTGTACGTGATAACACATTCTTACTTAAACATTATCAAGAAAAGATTCTGTAGTGATTAGGCGTTGCAGTGATGATTGTAGTGACAGCACAGTGTTGGAAGTATTTACATTCATGACAAGTCAAGTGACACATATTTACACTTTGGGATTGTAGTAGTCAGTTATTCCTTGGTCTTAAATAATAAATGTTGTGTGCTATCTGGATATGTCACTTTGTTGGTACTACTGCCCTAGTATAGTGCAAATACACCATGATATAAATAAGTAAAAAGCAGAAGGAATAGGATGGAAGCAGGAGACAGAGTCAGAAAGTTTAGTTCTTTAAAGCTACTTCTAATTTTCCAAAGTGATACTCAATGGTACACCAGCTATTTTCTTGTAACACTGATGATACAGCATTGTTTTAAAGTTCCAGCTGCAGTCATAAAGAGGATAACAGTAAGTAAATAAGTCTTTTAAACTTATTTTCTGCTAGTGTCCCCTGAAAATCATGAAAGTGATACAGCTTCTCAATTAATTTTATGAACTGAAGGACAAACTAAAAGTCAATGCGGCTACAGAATCATAATTTTCATCTATCATTTCCTTCGTCTTTGTGTACATGATTGCTGCTACTGCTTTTTTTACTTCATGAAACAGAAACACAGTTGCTAATTTCATACTTAAACTGAACAGTCTACAATGAGCTTGGTGGTATGTGTCATTAAGTTCTATGTTTCTGTTTTCAGCTGAGGGATGTTAAATTGTAAGCTTTCCTTTAAGTTGAGAAATTGGTTATTAATAATGAACATTTTATCTGGGATTCATAACACTCAGAGCACTAAAGTAAACCAATGGTTCATTATAAGAAAATGAAGATTTATATCTTATACAACCATTGTAAAAGTCAAATATCCAATGTCCAAATTTCAATGCGCATATACTTTCAGTCAAGATGGATACCATGTCAAATTACAACAGAAGGCCACACTGTCTTTGCAGTCAAATTATGAAAGAGGCCTCCAATGACTATCATGCAAGCATCTAAGCAACCATTGTGGTTATATTTGCAGAAAATTCATCTATTAGGAATAGAATGAATGTATTTCATGGTACTCATTTATAAATATATTTGGTAGGCAACTATCTGCTTTGACCATTCTATCAAAATCAAGTCCAAATGAGATGGAAAACTGGGAGAGAAAATACCACCACCAAACAAATTCATTTCTTCCACTTGATTCTCCAGTTAGTAAGTACAGAACTGTGAACAGGGCAAGAAGCAGAGCCCATAGTTATATAAATGCTACTTTCTTAAGTATAATATTTACAACGAAATTACCTTAAGCTACATCTTTTCCATTGTTTATATCTCCTTCCATAATTTAGTTTATTTGTTGCTTTCCTCCTTATCAATACCTGAATTATACTGTCCAAATTCTGACTTTTCTGTAGCCTTCACCGTGTCCATGATCATTTATTTATCTCTATTCTATTTTACCTTATATTCTTTTTCTTCTTCATATTATGGCATACCCCTTTTATCTACTCTTTCAAATAATTTTCTCCCTGATAATAATTGTAGCTTTTTATTTGCATCAATTTATTTCCCGCATTCTCTTCATTTGCACTCGTGAAAGGCTTCAAGCATTCATACACCATAATGCTAACAAGGTGACTGTACACTCTCACACATGGTGCCTATTTAACTTCTCTAACTTTTGAAATTTACTCCTGCAGTTTGTAATCTTATTCTTTCATTATACAGCTGCCTCCTATCCTTCAGAATGCTATTTCTGGGAATTCTGTTATGTTTGGTGTTTTCTCTACATTTCTTTTAATCTTATTTCACTGATGTCTCCTGGAAAAAAATCTTTGATTTAGAAGACCCCTCTGAATACTGTTTTTGAGAACTTTCTCATATGTTGTTACATATAACTCAGTTTTTGCAATTACTTTTCATGGATGCTACTCATGTTTAAATCTTCAATATTAAATGTTTTATCTAAAGAGATATTAAAAACAAACAAAAAATCAATAGTGCCATCCTGTGCCTAAGAACCACATTTCTTGAACCAAAATATATATATGAAGTTTTGATATTACGTACTTCATCAGCATTCAGTACTTAAGCCAAGTGTAATTTTTGATTCAAAGGAATAACAAGAATTTTACAGACAGAAATCCACTATGTAACATTTAATGAAACAGCACCTAAGAAGGCAAAAGCATAATCTGAAAGAAAGTTACCAATGTGCAGTGGATATGCGATAGCTACTGTATATTTCACATCATGCCTGGGTGTTGAAGAGGTAATTCCTGCAAACTGCTCTATGCTTGAAGCAAACTGGAATCTCATGACTGACAACTACAGCATTTTCATCTGTTGACTGCCTCAAACAGAAGGAAAGCATAAGGCTAACTTTTATGAAGTAAGCACATGTCACAGAAATCTGAAAAACAAGAATATTGAGAGAAGTGGCACATTTGCTACAGTAGAAGGAGATGATGAAACATACCACCACTGGCACCTCGTCGCCATGGTAGTGATACTTCAGCTATTGTCGGTGCATCATCATAATCAAGTGTAGGTTTTGTGTACTGCTTGATCAGACGTGCTTTCCTGGGATTGGAACTTGGTAAGCTGCTTATTTGAGTCAATAGACTTGATTCAGGTGTCCCACCAGCTAATAACCAGTGCAACACACATGAAAAGAACATAATAAGAACAGGGTAGAGGCTTATCTCAATACATTTAAATTTACTACGGCTCACTAATTGTTCTTGTCATTCAAAGTCAATGCTCCTCCAACAGCAATTGAAGATATGTCTAGTTAATGTTCTGACACACCTACATGTGAAATGAAAACTGACACTGTTGTGAATGACAATGAATTCCTTTACCACATTTCTGATTGCTATAAAAAAAAAAAAAAAATGTGGACAGCCGATTACTTATTACTGATGGTGAGGGCCAAGATCACAAAGAAATACTGCTTACAAAGAAAACTATGTTAGTTTCAATGAAGATAGTACTTCCTCTCTTTGCTGAAATATTCAGTTAATAAGTAAACATGGTATAATGTTGACTTATTCCTCTCCAATCTGCAGTTCAGAGTGTTTTCGACTAAAGTACTGAAAGTGATCAATTGCACATTCTAAAAATGCAATAAATGATTCAAACTTATACTGATGGTAGCTAATACTGCTGTAACCAAGTATTCACAGTGCTGTTTTTGTGACTGAACAAAGTTGTAACAATCAAGATTCATCAGAAGACAGTGAACAAGGAATTCAGAACAATACAGAGTTAACTACATTTAACTGAAATTACTTTTATATATTATATATTACCAAACAGAGAGGGATAAACTATTCAAGTGACAAGGTAATGGTATGAAAAAGATATAACATTGCTGACAGTGTACTGAGGCAGTATCAATGTCAAGGATATTACGTGAACTGCTTTACTGTTGTTGTCAATTACGTGAAAGTGAATTATCCTCTTGAGTGTCTGGTGACCTAGATTGATAGAAAATTCAGTGCGTTGCATCACTTCATCTTATATTGCAATCACACATTCCAGCAAATCTGTCTGAGATGAACAGCTAGAGAACTTGTCTGAATTAATTGCAATTATGTGACATGAATAATTGAAACATTTTGAACAGACGTGAGATTAAATGTCATTTTGCCGAAGGAGTATTTCTGATAATCCAATAAGAAAGTATTTCTGATAATCCAATAAGAAATACAATTAAGAATAAGCTTTTGTCTAATTCATCTAATAATTGCTATCCATGTGTTACAACTGTGGTGTACTGAAGAGCAGATTCTCACTGGGAATTTTAAGAAAGAAAATATTGCCACTTTGAGTTACACTACTAATTTATGAGATTATTGTGGCTTTTGCTTCACTTTCAAGCTTGTGAAGAGTGTGGAGTTTGCAGTACATAAATCTCTTAAAGCTGGATAATGAACACATTAGAATAAATTCTTAACTAGTTTTGTAAATTACTTGTCTGATAATGGTCTTTATTAAATGGAGATTATCAATTAATTAAAATCTTATGTACACAGTCAGAGTTGCAATAAATCAGTAATCAAGTGAAATTCAGACTGCGAAAAATATCCAAATGTATTTACGTACTTTTGTTCCAGAACTTATCCCATACACTATTTAATAACTTTGAGTTTTTTAGGGGGAGGCAGAATGACAAAAAAAGTCTCTTTGGATTCCTTGCTTGTCAAATTTTTTTTCTGACATAAAGAAAAAAGTGATAAAAATTAAACAGCAGAAATTTGAAGCTGAAATTGGAATTTTCCACTTTTCCCAATTTATAATTTCCCCCTCACAGGACAAGTGGAAGTACATGCCATGTTGGCTGCAAATAATAATATCACCATATTCATGAAGCTCAGTGACTGAAATGATTTAAACTACTCTGGAACGTATGCCAATTGTAGAGATTATGGAATTGAATTAAAAAAAAAAAAAAGACAGTTGCCCAGAGCTATGATCTTAACACAAAAATTTGCTAATTCAGAAATAGTCAGTTAGTTCCAAATTGTAAATTTGAGTAACTGATGACAAATTTTGATAATGTTAACTCCTGTCTCTATAACCAAATAGCTCATTATAGATCCTTATGACAGCACAACATTGAATTTTTGTGTGTGTGTCTCAGTTGCACAAACCAGCAAACTATCAACAACACCAACTAGAACTAAATAATGTCCAATTAAAAGCTGTGTAGGTAGGCCTATTGCTAAGGAAGTGTCTAACACAAAGATTTTCTGTTATGGAAGTCATAACTTTGCAGTTATTCTGCCACTAATTTATCTGAATGTTACTGACCACTGAGAAAATTTTGTGTTTTAAATTATAAGATTTTCATTTCAGACTAAAGGAAGGCCTTGAGATCAAAAAATGACTTAACTGAATGACAGCAACAAGGACAGGTATAGTTTTGTTAAAGCTGAAATACAATTACAGTAGATGCAAATTTGATAGTGAGCAGCTGTGGAAAATTTGTGAAATTAACCCATAATAGCCAGGAAGCATACAGGACTGACGACTTGTTCAGAGAAAATAGTCTGATGAGCTACTATGAACTACCTTCACTTTGCAGATATTTCTTACAGTGAATGTAATTATTCCTTGCTTAGTTTAGTCATCTGGTGACAATTTACATTATATGTATTAACCTAGGTGATTTTTTTGTCTTTATGAGTACAAAAGATAGCTACACTCTACAAACTCGTGAATGAATGTTAATTACATTCTTTAAGAAAATGATGTGAATTTGGCATGGTGTGCATTAGTACAAATGAACAAGGTAAAATGAGACCATAGATACACTCCTGGAAATGGAAAAAAGAACACATTGACACCGGTGTGTCAGACCCACCATACTTGCTCCGGACACTGCGAGAGGGCTGTACAAGCAATGATCACACGCACGGCACAGCGGACACACCAGGAACCGCAGTGTTGGCCGTCGAATGGCGCTAGCTGTGCAGCATTTGTGCACCGCCGCCATCAGTGTCAGCCAGTTTGCCGTGGCATACGGAGCTCCATCGCAGTCCTTAACACTGGTAGCATGCCACGACAGCGTGGACGTGAACCGTATGTGCAGTTGACGGACTTTGAGCGAGGGCGTATAGTGGGCATGCGGGAGGCCAGGTGGACGTGCCGCCGAATTGCTCAACACGTGGGGCGTGAGGTCTCCACAGTACATCGATGTTGTCGCCAGTGGTCGGCGGAAGGTGCACGTGCCCGTCGACCTGGGACCGGACCACAGCGAAGCACGGATGCACGCCAAGACTGTAGGATCCTACGCAGTGCCGTATGGGACCGCACCGCCACTTCCCAGCAAATTAGGGACACTGTTGCTCCTGGGGTATCGGCGAGGACCATTCGCAACCATCTCCATGAAGCTGGGCTACGGTCCCGCACACCGTTAGGCTGTCTTCCGCTGACGCCCCAACATCATGCAGCCCACCTCCAGTGGTGTCGTGACAGGAGTGAATGGAGGGACGAATGGAGATGTGTCATCTTTAGTGATGAGAGTCGCTTCTGCCTTGGTGCCAATGATGGTCGTATGCGTGTTTGGCGCCGTGCAGGTGAGCGCCACAATCAGGACTGCATACGACCGAGGCACACAGGGCCAACACCCGGCATCATGGTGTGGGGAGCGGTCTCCTACACTGGCCGTACACCTCTGGTGATCGTCGAGGGGACACTGAATAGTGCACGGTACATCCAAACCATCATCGATCCCATCGCTCTACCATTCCTAGACCGGCAAGGGAACTTGCTGTTCCAACAGGACAATGCACGTCCGCATGTATCCCGTGCCACCTAACGTGCTCTAGAAGGTGTAAGTCAACTACAATGGCCAGCAAGATCTCCGGATCTGTCCCCCATTGTGCATGTTTGGGACTGGATGAAGCGTCTTCTCACGCGGTCTGCACGTCCAGCACAAACGCTGGTCCAACTGAGGCGCCAGGTGGAAATGGCATGGCAAGCCGTTCCACAGGACTACATCCAGCATCTCTACGATCGTCTCCATGGGAGAATAGCAGCCTGCATTGCTGCGAAAGGTGGATATACACTGTACTAGCGCCGACATTGTGCATGCTCTGTTGCCTGTGTCTATGTGCCTGTGGTTCTGTCAGTGTGATCATGTGATGTATCTGACCCCAGGAATGTGTCAATAAAGTTTCCCCTTCCTGGGACAATGAATTCACGGTGTTCTTATTTCAATTTCCAGGAGTGTATTATTGCAGATGTTTTTTGAACATCAACAATTAATCTCATATGTTTCCATGAGAAAAAAAGAGAAACAAATAAAGATACACATTCTCTAAAAATACATGTTAGCTTTACACATTAATCATAAAAGCTCTAAGCTGATATGTACAAAAGATCCACAAAAAGAAATCAAGAAAGACATATAGCTCCCACGTTATTTTTATGAGCACTGAAGAAAAGTGTGATAAATGCTTTGAACATGAAAATCATACTGTTATAATTAGAATAGGAAAAATATTGGCCCTCAAGTGAAGCTGACACTTTACTACACATGAAACTCTCCCATTATTTAAAAAAATGTTCACTGTCTTTCATAGTTAATTAATACTTACATTGAAACATATCTCTTTAAAAAAGGTATTAATTTAGATTTATAGACAGAAGGGAAAGTAAGATGAAAGAATTTGGAAGCTCTTACAACACATCATGCAAACAACTTATATTACAAACACAGAACTGTACATAGCTTTCATATATATCAGCATCATGCGTGGACTATAACACATCCTGACATGAATTTCAAGCAAATAACATTTACATTTCATGTAGCTTGCACCATGCTATTGAATAACTGCTGCACAGAGAAAGGGTGGTCACCAAAATGACCACAGTTCACAGATTAAAATAAAATAAAATGAATATAATAAATATGTTACAAAGAAATTAAAAAAAAGAAATTTTTTGCAAGACTGTCACATTGTAACATTACAAATTGATAAATGTAATTTGAAATTACCATGTTCAATAGGAAACTGGTCAGAAAAAGTGATGTTACAAATTTCTGTTTGAGAATAATTACCTGAAATAAATTGCACAATAACTTATCAATAAATAACATTAATTCTCATCCCTATTTACAAACAAAAGGTAAATTCAATTACTGCAGGTTATGAGTCCACATTTCAGTGTAATAGAGGCAAAGTAAATGTAAGGCAAGTATAACTTTTGGACAATTTTTAAATTACCACCTTCGTTGGCAGTAATGGTGAAAGAATCTTTGCCAGTTGACATATTAAGGAATATAACTTTGTTTCCTTTCAAATGCAACAAGCTTGTGTCACCTATCTGATTTTAGCACTCTTTCTCTTAAATAATTTTGTATATTGTTTCAAACTCAAAATTTTCCAAATTTAGCTTTACAATGCAGTTGCTCAATTTTTTCCAGAATGCTTAAATGAGATACATTTAGCAAAAACTTATTGTTTCACAAAACTGCTACATTATAATTGCTATATTCTTCATTTTTAATGTATGTGAGACAGGAGGATAAAAATGAACAGCACAGTGAAAATATTCTTTGCAAAGTTATTTACAATGCGTTCCACAGTAGGGAGTAATAAAAAATTCATTTACTGATTCTGTGGTGTTTCTTGAACTGAGAATTAAAGCTATACTCCCATCATAGGCACCATAACCTATACTGTTATAATGTATTAATAATTTACAATGCATCATGTTGATGCTGAGATATTTTAATGATTTCATGAATATTAATACGCCTTGTTGAAATAATTAGTTCAAATTATAAGATTTCACTGGATGGAGAAAACTTGCTATTTGCTATGGTGAACTTGATATCATTTAGGGTTGTGTAAGAGTAATGGGAGACAGTAGCTAGGGAATAAACATTAAAATGTGGAAGTGGATCAAGATGAACTGAGTATTGTATGTCCTTAGGGCTATTGTGCACATAAGTGATGAAGCTCTGCATACTTCGCAAATCATCAAAGGAATATACAATATAGACCATCTGTAAAGATAGTATAGTCCCACATGGTAAGGGATCAGGAAAGCTATGGAAATGAGGGATACATTGCAGTGAGTGTTTTCACCTGTGGAATTCAGAAAAGTTGGTATTGGATGGAAGACTACAGATAGCACTAGCTGTGAAGAAGTCATTGACATAAAGCACATCATGTTGGCTGCCATGTTCATCAACTGGATGGTCCAACTCCTATTGGCCACCGTTTGGCAGTGGGCTCTCATGTGGACAGACAGCTTATTAGTGATCATGCCCACATGAAATTTGGGCCAGTGGTACCATCAAAGTTGGTTGACCACATGACTATTTTCAAAGGTGGCTCTTTCTTTGATGGTTTAGCTAATGTCTGTGACAGGACTCTAGTAGGTGATAATGGGCAGATGCAGGGGACAGGTATTGCATCTAGATCTATTGCAGAGATATGAACCATGGGACAATGGGTGGGAACAAGATTGGAATAAGGACAGACAAGGATATAGCGTAAGTTGGGCAGGCAGTAGAATACAACTGCGAGAGGCTTGGGGAGGATATTGGGGAAAATACTTCTCGTTTAAGGGTGTGACAAGAGGTAGTCAAAATCCTGGCAGTAAACATGATCCAGCTGCTCCAGTCCTGAGTGGTACTGAGTCTCGAGGGGCATGCTTCTTTGTGGCCAGACAATGGGTAAACAAGACATCAGATATCTGTTTCTGGAAAAGACAGGGAGGGAAATTTTGATCTGTGAAGGCTTCAGTAAGACCTTGTCATATTTGGAGAGTGCCTGCTCACCACTGCAGATGTGATGAGCATGGGTGGCTAGGCAATATGGAAGGGACTTCTTGGTAGAGAATGGTGGCAGCTGTCTAAGCGAGGTATTGCTGTGTACCTATCCTCGAGCTGGAGTTCAACATTGAGGAAGGTAGCTTGCTGGGCTGAGGAGAACACAGAGTGAAGGTAACTGGGGAGAAGGTGTTGAGTTTTTGGAGGAATGTGGATATGGTGTCCTCACATTCGGCCCACATCAGAAGACATCATCAATGAATCTGAAGCATGTGAGAGGTCTGGAATTCTGCATGGTTACCAAGGTTTACCCTAGATAACCTATGAATGAGCTCATTTAGGATGGTGCCATGTGGGTACTCATTGCTGTACCACAGTTTTGTTTATAGGTGATATCTTCAAAGAAGAAGTAACTGTGGGTAAGGATATACTTGGCCATGGTAAGCATGGAGGATATTGTACATTTGAGGTCAGTTGGGTAATGGGAAAGGTAGCATTGAGTAGTAGCATGGCCATGGATATGATGATGTTAGTAAAGATGGAAGCAGTAATTACAGTGACAAGCAGGGTGCCATGCAGGAACTGCATAGTGCAGATAGAGGAAATGCCTAGTGCCTTTCAAACAGAATGATAGGTTATGAGCAGTAGGCTGAAGGTGTTGGTCCACAATGGCAGAGTTTCTCTCTTTGGGGGTGCAGTAACTAGCCATTATGTGACATCCCGCATGGCTTCGTTTATGTACTTTAGAAAGCGTATAGAAGGTAGGAGCATGGAGAGTGATGGGAGTGGAGAGAGTGATAGACTCAGGACAGAGCTTCTGGTTGGACCAACGGATTTGAGAAGTGTGAAGATCCTGCCAGATTTACTGAAGGACGTAGGGTGGCAGGGCTTGTGGATGGATGTATCTGACAGCTGATGGAGTCCCTCTGCCAAGTAATCCCTGCTCTTCATAATCACAGTGGTAAGGCCTTTGTTCACAGGTGGTATTACAAGGTCAAGATCAGTTTTAAGGGGGTGGATTATGGTGATTTCTGTGAATGTTAGGTTTGTTGCCTTGTTGAGGGATTGGAGAATGATGAAGAGGCAAGTTTTGGATTTTGGAAATTCTAGTAAGTTAACTGGATATGATTTAGGGGCAGCGGGAATGGATAATGGTCAGACTGAAGATGAAATTGAGTAAGGCTGTGTTCAGTATTGGTTTGGGACTGAGTCTGGCTGGTTGGGTTACTGGCAATAAAGTGTCTCCACTGTAACAACTTGGAAAAAGGGAGAAGGTCTTTAACAAGAACAGCAGATTGAATTTTGGTGTGAGGATAAAGGTAAGGCCTTTGGAAAGGTCTGATTTTTCTGTGAGACTGAGGCTCTTGAAGGACAGGTCCATGACTGTGCTGTGAGACTGCTTAGGCTCTGGGTTCTGTAGGGTGCTGGAAAGTACTTTCTTCATAAAATATACATCCTGGTCACCATGACCAGCTGTACTCTCACCCACAATTGTATCTAGTTTGAAGGCATAAGCTACAAATAAATCTGTGGTACACAATGGACACCCATATGGCACCGTCCTATGACAACCAAACCATCCAGAAACCCCAAACCCCTCATATAGTTCAGATTCATTGGTGACATCTTCATTATCTAGACTAAAGGTAAAGACACCATATCCAAATTCCTGCTGAATATCAACACCTTCTCTACCACTTACTTCACCTGGTCTTTCTCAGCACAACAAGCCACCTTCTTTCTCAAAGTTGACCATCACCTCAAGGATGGCTAATTCGTTATCTATTTCAACATTAATCCTGCCAACCACCAACAATACTTTCACTTCAACAGCTGACAACCATTAAACACCAACAACTTCTTTCCATACAGCCTTGCCACCTGTGGTCATCACATCTGTAGTTACAATCAGTCATCTTCCAAATATGCTAAGGGTCTTACTAAGGACTTCATGGACTGAAATTATTCTCCTTACCTTGTCCAGAAACAGATAATCTGTGTTTTTGTCTCCCCAGTCACATATCATCCCCCACATTTCACACTCCACATCCAAAAAGGAGCAACCTCTTGTGACTCAAAACGACCCAGGACTTGAGCATCTGAGTCACATTCTCCACAACAGTTTTGACTAACTCTTGTCATACTCTGAAATGAGCATTAACTTCCCCACTAACCTCCCTACCAAACCCATGGTGCTATTCCAGCAATGACCCAACCTTTAGATGGCCTTTTCTGTCCTTATTCCACCCCTGATCCCAATTCCTTGCAATAGATGTAGATGAAATACCAGTGCCGTGCTTCCACTACCATTTGCCCCAGTCCTGTCACAGACATTTCCTATTCCATCAAAGACAGGGTCACCTGCTAAAGCAGCCATGTTATACCAACTTAGCTACAACCACTATGCCAAATTCTATATAGACTTGGTCACTAATAAACTGTCTGCCTGCATAAATAGCCACCACCAAACTGTGGTCAAGAGACAGTTGGACCATCTATTACTGAGCATGGCACCCAACACGACATGCTAAGTTTCAGCAATTGGTTCACAGCTGGTGTCATCTGGATTCTTCCTGCCAACACCAACTTTTTGAATAGTGCAGGTGAAAACTTACCCTGGAATGTATCCCTCATTCTCCTTACCCTCCTGGCCTCAATCTTTCCTAGTCATTGTCCTCCATCTGCCTATCCCCTTCCCTATTCCCACTCCAGCCCCAAAACCATCTTCTATCCTATCAGTGCACCTTCTTTAGGTCTCTACTTCTCTCTGCTCCCCCTCCAACCCAGAAAAGCTGACCTCCTGATGCTGCACCAAGCAGCCCACTATCCTGACACTATCCTACACACTTCCAAAGGCAGCACTAGCATTCTCCACAGCTCCTACCTGGTCATCACTGCCCCTCCCCCCTTCTCTAACCACGCCTCTTTGGTGCCACACTACCCACACCAACATAGATCACTGCTCACATCAGGTGCAGTTGCAGTCAGAGCATGGTGTCCAGAGGAAACAGCTGCTGTGTGTGTGTGTGTGTGTGTGTGTGTGTGTGTGTGTGTGTGTGTGTGTGTGTGTGTGTGAGAGAGAGAGAGAGAGAGAGAGAGAGAGAGAGAGAGAGAGAGAGAGAGAGAGAGAGTTGTGAATATGTGTGTTTTGTTTAGAGAAGAAGCTGAAATAACTAAAACATGTGAATGAGCGAATCCCAAGAGCAAATTACTAAAGTGGCAGAGAAACAGGACTGGTCAAGAATAGAAAGATGATACGAACAATCAGTACATGAATAAAGTGCTTAAGGACTGACAAAGTGGAAATGTCATAAAAAGAAAAGTGCTTACAAAAATTGAAAAAACAAAGAAATGAAACACTAAAAATAACCTAGAAACTTTTTAACATATACTAATATGGCACAAACCATCTAGTACTTCCAAACATTTAATTGTGAAATTGTAAAATAACAATGACAACTGTAAAAAAGCAAAGAAAGCTGACTCCTCAAAATTGTCCAGTTCCAACAATTAGAATTTTCAGCAGTCTGGAAAAAAAAATCTTGGATATTTCTCAAAAACTGGCCTAGAAATTCACGAAGCAATCACATCACATATAATAAAGCACTGGCAAAGACTTAATTACAGCAGAATTACAGAAATGGTCAGAACAAATGATTATATTAGATCTACACTTGATTTTTGAGACCATTTGGAAAACAGAAAAAAAATCCAGGATAAGAGGGAATAGCATTAATCTACCACCTACATGAAGAGGTTCTCAAACATAATGCTAACAATACAAGAGAGTTGTACTTGTACCAGTGACACTCAAAGCCCCTAACTCAACAGAACTGAAGGAATTTTAGACAAACAACTAGGATAATACCATGGAGTGTTTGGGTGGAGGGGGGGGGGGGGGGTCTTAATGGGAAGATACTGTACAGAACACACTTTTAACTAAAAATCAATACTTATCCACAAAAAATAATCCAGAATGCTTAAAATAGCATCATTTATCAATTTCACAAAAGAATTTGACTAGGCATACAGTGAAGCAATAGATAAAACCATTAGAGAATTTGGTGTTACAGCCAAATTGGTAAATATTCTCTGCCTGACAAAATAACTAAAGCATACAGAAGAGATTTTCAGATGTCAGTGTAATTTTGTACACATACACATCATTAGTGTGGGTATATAAACGATTAAGAGTGGCAATTCTCTATGACAGGTAAAATGCTCACCAGAGAGCATTAGTGTTGCTTGTGTATAGTGTTGTTGCCAACCTGATTGTGTGCATAATGAGCATGAACAGCATCACATGTTGAGTGATCAGTGAAGGGCACTGACATGTCATGTACTCATGTGAGACAATATTATCAGTACCTCACACAGTTTCAAAGGGACCACGTGGTGAGTGTCCAGTTGGCTGGCCATTGACTATTTCCAAATTTTTTGGGCATTTGTATGTGTCAATGGCCTGATGTTGGACTGCACGGGAAAATGAGGGCAGACATAATCATAATCAGGGTTCTGGTTGACCATCTCTAAGAAGGATGTTGTATTATGCACACAGTACATCTTTCGCCTCTTCACATCTGTGCCTGTCATCCGAGAAAAGGTTATGGACTCCATACAACATGCTATGTCATTCCACACTGTTCATCAGAGACTAGCAGGCAGGAGTTGGACTATGGAATTAACAAACCATGAGTAGACTGCTCTTAACCTAGCAGGACAAATGGCTGTTTTTGGAGTGTGCTATGACTGGGAAACAAGGAGAATGACACACTGTGTACAATATGAATTACAGCCCCACAGTGCCCAAGATGACACTGTCAAGGGTATTGTAATGACTTAGAAGGAGCTCCCATTGTTCCACTGTTCTGAAGAGCCACAGAGGTGTTACTCCTGGCCTAATGGTGTGGAGAGCCATCAGATATGACTTGTGGTCATGGCTGGCATTGATCAAGGGAACACTAATGGCACAATAGTATGTAAGGGATTCCTGCATCCTAATGTGTTACCCCTCATGATGCCATTTTTCAACAAGACAATGCTTGCCCATGCATGGCACATGTAGCTATTCCCATGGCCAGCAAGATTCCCATAATAGTTGTAGGCCAGCTTGCCTCAGAAAAGGATATGACTTGATGGCATCCTTCCCATTCAAATCTGTGCATGCATCCAGTTAAGAGGGAGTGCAAAGTCATAATGATAAATGGACTCATACTTCGAAAGTCTTTGTGATTTAGACTCAATATTATAATTACTGTAGTAACAACACATACCCTCTCACCTATAAAGTTTCATATAGCTTCCTTTTCTCCCTCTGAGTGCTTTACTATTTTTGTCAAGCAGTGTAATTTGTAAAACTCTAACAAATACAGAATCTAAACTAAATTTTATGGAATAAATTTCTCAGTTATTTGAAATAAACACAGGAATAAGGTGAGATGATGTAGGCTCATCACCTTTCCTGTTTAAATGTTTTTAGGAAAAACTAAGTAATCTAGGAAGAACATCAAATGTAATTAGTATAAACCACCTAGTTTCTGAAGGAGGTTTTGGAATGCTTGCAAAAAAATCTGGTAGAAGCCAATAAATTCTGGGTGGTATTTAAGTTACACTTGTGTACAAAACTGCTGTTCCACTATAGTTTTTTGAATCAGTCACTACAAGTTTCAACAGAAAATCACACTGCTTATAAAGAATTGGTATGTCATTGTTAGGTCCTGTTCCTGAGCACCTATTAACAGTATTATACTGATATAGCTACTAGAACATCAAAAATAGAATGTTATTTAGGAATAACGAAGACTTTAACTTACAGGAACTTTTGGCTGTGAATGTGATAGCACTGTCCCAGTCCTCCTTACTTGCAGATTTTGGTATTTCAGTGTCATTTTCAGTCTCCTGAAGAACCTCGGCAATGTAATCTGTAAAATGTGAAACAAATGTGTTGCATTTATCTCATCATAAATTCATAAAACAAAACAATAAATCACTGAATGTATACCTCCATGTTGACCCAACAAACATTGCTGTTTAATTAGTACCAACCAAAATGACTCAAAACAGGGAATAACTTAATAATATTATCACTCACTGATGAAGTTACCTTTCTGAGATCAATCTCAATACTTTAATCCTATCCCTGATAATACTGTTTTTTTTCCATACACAGCATGATCATAATCTGCAAAAAATGTGCTCAGAGGGCATTGCCCTCTATCACTTGGCTAAGACATTTGGTCACCTGGTGCTTGTTGCATAATTCTTACTGCAATTGTGTGCCCACATTTATTCTTTGATGACTATCTTACAGCAGGATATTCCTCCTCTGTCTTACTTTCTCGGTAACAACTGGTTACCTATTGAAATCCTGTTGACCCTTGGTTACATATACAAGAGATTCTTGCATGTATAACTGAAACAGCAGAGTAATTTCTTATGAGAATGACAGAACTGTCAGTAATAATTTTCTTTCTATGGCTTCTATATTCTACTATCACTTTCCTTTTCTCTTTACCCCTAACCGAACTAGTTTATTTCTCAGAGAAGATAGCATTAAAAATTATGGGTGAAATTAATTACACCACTTTCTGCAACAATCCCGTAAAACGTAAATGAAATCATTCATAGGGTAACTTCACTTAGTAAATTATTTACAAAAAAGAAATGTTATTAAAATATACAGGTGTGAGATGCAGATTTCTGAAAACAATGCACTGCAAAAATGATAAGCATTTTTGCATATTAGACTTTGCTGTTCACACTGTGGATTTTCTCTGATAACACAGCAACTGAGACTATTGTTATACAATAATGGAAGAAAGCATTTTAGTTTTGACATCTCTATTAGCTTCATACCCACAGTGATGAACCAAAACATTATGACTGGAGCCCAGCTTCAGACTGATGGCCACCTAGTGCCATGGTGGGCACATGATGTGGTAACAATTGATGTGGTGCAGAGATAAATGGGGAATCCCTCCTATACCAGTTCCTCTCGACTATTCAAGAGGAAACTATCACTTCAGTACATTCTGCATGATGTCTCTTTTGTAGCATCTGCCATTGGAGCTTATTGAGCATCTACGTAATGCTCTTATGCCAAACAAGCAATCCCGTGACTAAACAGGTTGTTCTTTGTTGGACCTTCTCTATCTCTTCCATCAGTCCTACATGGTAAGGACCCCATACTGATGAGCAATACTCAATACTCAAGAACTGGTCAAACAAGCACCATATAAGCCACTTCCCTCGTGGGTGGGTTATGTTTGCTAAAGGCTTTTCCTATGGATCTCAGTCTGGCATCTACTTTTCATATTGTTTGCTTTATGTGGTCATTCCACTTAAGGTCTCCCTGGATAGTTACTCCCAGATATTTTACAGCAGATACTGTTTTCAGGAGTTTATCATCAATAGTGTAGTTGTACAGTAGTGGCGTTCTTTTCCTATGTACGTGCAATATGTTATGTTTACTTACATTCAGGGTCAAATGCCAGAGCCCGCAGCATTTATTATTCCTTTCCAGGTCATTCTGTAAATCAGTACTATCTACTGGCATTGCTACTTTCCTACAGGTAACCTCATCACCTGCAGACAGTCTGGTGCTTTCCACTAACAGTAATGATGCTTTGACACTTCAGGCCACCCCAGGATAATGGAAAATTGAGAATAAAAAGAGGAATCAGTATAGGATGTACATATCACCAAATCTACTTCTAACAGCCCTAAACTGGGAAAAAGGGCTATTTATTAATAGACAAGTCTTGGAACACCTTAATTCTTCTGATAAGATCTCGATATGTGTTGAGAAGGACATTATGCCATATTTCGTTTATGGCTATCAAGGTATCCTATAACTGGAATATGACACCCTTTCAAAAATTGATACACATTTTAGATACATTTTACAAGAAGTTAGTAGTACTGTTTGCCTCTAGTGGAAGGGGAAAAAGTAAAAATAATAACTAAGAAAAGCAGCACTGTGTTCAAATATTTCCAGTCATTCCTATTTCAACAAGAATATGACCACAAAGCAAGTTTTAATAGCCAATTATTGCATGCAGTCACTCTCAGTTCTAGGAGTATGGCTACCAAATCCCATTCAAAGAATGAATGTTGTTCAGCAAGTACAGAAGGATGAATGCTGAAGTTTGATGGGACTTGTACTCAGGTGAATGGATGGTAGAGTAGCCATAGAAGTTCTCTGCTGGAGTCCAAGAGATAAGAAAGGAACCAGAGAAAGGCTCAATGGAAGGTGTAACATGACGTTCAAAAACATGATTGAAGACTGAATGTGTGGAAAAGTATAGATGAGGTTTTATTAAGCAAAGACAAAGCCATAGTTCCACATTCTGGCCTGATGGGCTAATCAGGACTGACCGACCACGTAATCCTCTGCCAGTGGCATCATTGGATGCTGTATGGAGGGACATGGTGTCGACTCATTGCTCTCCCAGCTGTTGTCAGCTTTCTTGATCTTGGAGCGGCTTCAGAAAACATCGTTCTTGTGCAACGCAGCTAGCTCTTTATTCGCACGAAGTAATGGCCGCTATCGACAGGGGATCTCAAGTTGATTCCGTATTTCTAGATTTCCGGAAAGCTTTTGACACCGTTCCTCACAAGCGACTTCTAATCAAGCTGCGGAGCTATGGGGTATCGTCTCAGTTGTGCGACTGGATTCGTGATTTCCTGTCAGGAAGGTCGCAGTTCGTAGTAATAGACGGCAAATCATCGAGTAAAACTGAAGTGATATCAGGTGTTCCCCAGGGAAGCGTCCTGGGACCTCTACTGTTCCTGATATATATAAATGACCTGGGTGACAATCTGAGCAGTTCTCTTAGACTGTTCGCAGATGATGCTGTAATTTACCGTCTAGTAAGGTCATCCGAAGACCAGTATCAGCTGCAAAGCGATTTAGAAAAGATTGCTGTATGGTGTGGCAGGTGGCAGTTGACGCTAAATAACGAAAAGTGTGAGATGATCCACATGAGTTCCAAAAGAAATCCGTTGGAATTTGATTACTCGATAAATAGTACAATTCTCAAGGCTGTCAATTCAACTAAGTACCTGGGTGTTAAAATTACGAACAACTTCAGTTGGAAGGACCACATAGAAAATATTGTCGGGAAGGCGAGCCAAAGGTTGCGTTTCATTGGCAGGACACTTAGCAGATGCAACAAGTCCACTAAAGAGACAGCTTACACTACACTCGTTCGTCCTCTGTTAGAATATTGCTGCGCGGTGTGGGATCCTTACCAGGTGGGATTGATGGAGGACATCGAAAGGGTGCAAAAAAGGGCAGCTCGTTTTGTATTATCGCGTTATAGGGGAGAGAGTGTGGCAGATATGATACACGAGTTGGGATGGAAGTCATTACAGCATAGACGTTTTTCGTCGCGGCGAGACCTTTTTACGAAATTTCAGTCACCAACTTTCTCTTCCGAATGCGAAAATATTTTGTTGAGGCCAACCTACATAGGTAGGAATGATCATCAAAATAAAATAAGAGAAATCAGAGCTCGAACAGAAAGGTTTAGGTGTTCGTTTTTCCCGCTCACTGTTCGGGAGTGGAATAGTAGAAAGATAGTATGATTGTGGTTCGATGAACCCTCTGCCAAGCACTTAAATGTGAATTGCAGAGTAGTCATGTAGATGTAGATGTAGATGTAGATGTAGATGTAGAAATAGCTCCTCAGTTGGCATCATGAGGCTGATTGCATCCCAGTGAAGTTCTTCTACCTAGGAAAAATCTCTGCATAGAAGCCGGACACACCGACCACTGATCTACGGACACAGATGATGTATCAAGAAGAGGATGCCAAATGACTGATGATAATTATTTTATAAAGCACTATGACAGTGTTTTCAGTATGAAAGGTTTTTTTAATTCACTTTCCCATTACAGTGTACCTTTATTCTGCTTCTTAATAATGCAACTTTTCCAGTTGTTTTTCATTACACTCCTCTGCATCTTACTGGACATAGTTTGTATTTGCTTCTGTATTGTCAGCTCATTTGTCAGACATACATGTTTCCTAATTAGAAGACAGAAATATCTGTTTCTTATCTTTAATCAATAAGTTGCATTCCAAGAACTTTCAACTGAGTCACAGTATTACTTGGTTCAGCATTCCAGCCTCCACACTCTGATTGGTATAAAACATTACATCTGAATTCTTCATTGGGCTACATTTACTTTTGCCTGGTTGGGAACACTGGTTTCTGATTGAGCAAGTACTGTATTGACCCAGAGGAATCCACTTCCACACGTTTTCCATGTTATTTATTTTCAGAAATGTCAAGAATGATTACTTACTGTGATTTATTTGTACATAATTTGTGATTAATAAAATCTGTATTGTTAACAAAGTAGACTTACAACATAAACTATAAAGCCACATTATGAGAGAATCTTTCTTCAGTATTAGCATTAAAATACAGATTTCAAAAAAATTACTTTCCATCTTGGTCTTAATATGTATTTGTTGATATTTAATGTCAAAGAAATGTAACTTTTTATGGAAATTGCTGAAGACAGTTTTAGTATCACTGCATAATACATACCATGAGTGAACTGTTTTGCTGAGCCATTCTGAGTAATTCCAGGAAAACTGACATGGTTCTGCTTTCCATCCTGCAAACAAAGAGGAAATTAATCTGTAATGTTGCACTATAGCACAAATACCTCTAAAAGAACACCAAAACATAATTTCTGCTGCTAAAATTATGTCTTAACATAGTAAGTATCTTCAGTACAAGTTACAGGTAATCTCAGTACACATCTTCAGCAGAAATAGTTTCCTAAAATCTCAATTATATAACAACAAATATAATCAATTATTGACAATACAATCTAAATGGATAAATAAAAAACTTCCATCAAGCAGCAGCAGGGGAACACATGAGCAAAAGGATTTAACTTTTACCAGCTTTTGGAGTCAGTGGCTCCTTCTTCTGGCACAAATGTTGAAGAGGAAAGAGGAGGCGTGAAGGAAAGGGACAGGAAAGGTTTAGGGAAAGGGGTACAGTTCACAAAAGTCACCCAGAACCCCAGGTCAGGGGAAACTTACCAGACACGATGAGAAGGAAAGATTGATTGTTCATGACTGCACCAGATGAGATTTGAAAAACTGAGAGCTTGAAGGTTGGAGATACGGTAATACGCAAGACAGAGATTACTACTAAAACACTGTGCATGATTTAATAAGAGTGAAAAGCTAAACTGTCTGTAACAGAGGTGGGAGGGGGTAGGTGATAAATAGACAGGTCAGCAAATGAAAGACACAGAAAACTAAAATGGAGTGAAAAAAGGAGTAGTTACTGTGAATAAATGCTGATACAGAAGGAATTAATGTAAATTAAGGCCAGGTGGGAGGCGGGAACCAAAGTCATGTTGTAGTGCCAGTTCCCAACTGTTGAATTCTGAGATCCTGGTGTCTGGAGGAAGAATCCAGATGGCGCGTGTGGTGAAACAGGCACCGAGGTCATAACTGTCATGTTGTACAGCATGCTCTGCAACAGGATATTGTTTGTTGCCTATATATACCCTCTGACCATGCCCAACCATCCTAACTGATAACTGGGTGGTAGTCATGCTGATGTAAAAGGCTGAACAGTGTTTACATAACAGCTGGTATAGGACATGTGTTGTTTCATATGTGGATCTCCCTTTGATAGTATATGTTTTTCCAGTTACAAGGCAGGAATAGGTGGTGGTAGGAGAGTGCATAGGGCAAGTCTTGCAGTATTGATGGTCACAGAGGGGGAGCCATAGGGTTGGGAGATGGGTGAAGAATGAGCATAGGGTCCGACAAGGATACTGCAGAGACTGGGAGGGCAACAAAAAGCTATTCTAGGTGTGGTGGGAAAAATCTCAGATGGAATGGATTTCATTTCAGGGCATCATTTTAAGAAGTCATGGCTTTATTGAAGTAGCTATTTAATACATTCAAGACCAGGATAATACTAGGTGACAAATGGTGTGCTCCGAATTTGTTTTTTGGAGGGATCAGCACACCAGGATTGGATGTGATGGCCCAGGAAATCTGCTTTTGAACTAGACTGTTTGGATAATTATGTCCAGTGAAGGCTGAAGTGAGAGTGGTGGTGTACGGCTGAAAAGAGACTGCATCCAAGGAAATTCATTTGCCCTGAATGTCAAGACAGTATGGAAGGGATGGCAACTGTCAAAATGTAAGTACTGTTGTTTGTTAGTAGGTTTGATGTGGACGGAAGTGTGTAGCTGGCCTTCAGTGAGGGTGAGATCAGCATCAGGGAAAGTGGCATGGGATTTGGAATAAGACCATGTGAAATTTAATTGGGAGAAGGTATTTAGAGATTCCAGGAATTTTTACAGATTAGACTCACTGTATCTGAACCAAACCAGGAGCTGATGGCTTATGGATGTCAGGAAATCCCCCTCCAAGTGACGCACGAAAAGGTTAGCACAGGAAGGAGCCATCCTGGTTTGCATGGCTGTAGCCCCTGATCTGTTTGTATGTCTGTCCGTCAAATGTCAAGTAATTGTTGGTAAGTATAAAGTTGACTAAGGTTTGCAAGAAGGAAGTAATAGGTTTGGAATCAGGTGAGTGAGGAAATGTTCAACAGCAGACAGATCACACACATGGGATATACTGGTATAGTGGAAGATGGCATCAATGGTGACAAGCAAAGCGTATGGTGGGAGTGGGATGGGTACAGATACCAGATGATCTAGAAAATGGTCAGTATCTCTAATATAGAAGGGAAGTCTTTGTACCATGTGTTGAGCAACTATAGGACGGCCAGGATGATTGGGTTTGTGGTTCTCAGGAAGAAGGTGAAAGGTGGGTCTACATGGTTTGGGTAGGGAAATGACTTCTATAGATCGTGGTGTAAGTCCTTGTGAGGGGCCTGAGGTTCTTAGGAGCGGCTGCAGATCCATTTAAATCACAGGGATGGGACCTTGATGACACCATGCTATAAGTAGAGGTGTCAGACAGCTGGTGTAAACCTACACTAACATGCTCCTGCTGGTCAAGTACCACAGTGGTAGATGTTTTGTCTGCTGTGAGGATCATGATGGAGTCATCAGCTTTAAGGGAATATAGAGCCCGGAGTTCTGCAGAGATTAGGGTCTACATCTATATCTACACATGGTTACTCTGCAATTGACATGTAAGTGCCTGGCAGAGGGTTCATCAAACCATTTTCATACTACTCCTCTACCATTCCACTCTCGAATGGTGCATGGGAAAAAGGAACACCTACATCTTTCCGTTCGAGCTCTGATTTCTCTTATTTTATTATGGTGATCATTTCTCCCTACATAAGTGTAGAGACCTGAGGGAAGGTTGTGAAGCTATGCTGGAAGTGAGGAATCCTTGAAATGCTTATAAGGGATTATTCTGAGGTACTGGTGGTGGACCAAGTTGGGATCATGGCCGGAACAGTTCAAGGCAGGGTTCAGTGTCAGATTTGATGCTGGAAAGGTTTTGGAATTGGGTTGCAAAGTGATATTTCCAGTTGACATTATGTGTAAGGGAAACTAGGTCCTTCACCAAAGCAGCATGGTTAAGTTCAGGTTTAGGGCTGAAAGTGAGACCTTGGATAACACAGATAATTCAGGGGAGGGGGGTTTCGGACAAGGGAGTGAAAACACTGGACTGTTGTGATTGATTCTTGTGATTATGACTTATTACTGGTCTGGAAGGCAGTGGTGAAGGCTGCGGAATGTTAAGGAGGTTGGCCAATCTCTGTTTGTAGGAGAGGAGTGGTGGTTGGGGAGCTGGCCAGGACTTCCTAAAACCATGCACTGAAATGAGATCCATTCGGTCTGAGATTTTTCCCAACCTCACCTAGAATAGCTTTTTGTTGCCATCCCAATTTCCACAATATCCTTGTCAGATCTTATGCTCCTTCTGCACCAATCTCCCTACCCTATGGCTCTCACCCCTGTGACCATTCCCACTGCAAGACTTGCACTATGCACCCTTCTACCATAACCTATTCCAGCCCTGTAACTGGCAAAATATATGCTATCAAAGGGAGAGCTACCTGGGAAGCGACACATGTCATATACCAGCTGTTACGTAAACACTGTTGAGCCGTTTACATCAGCATTTCTACCACCCAGTTATCAGTCAGGATGAATGAACATAGGCAGAGGGTGTGTACAGGTGACACATGATACCCTCTTTCAGAGCATGCTGTTCAACCTAACAGTCACGACCTCAGTGCCTGTTTGACCACACGCACCATCTGGATTCTTCCCCCAGACACCAGGATCTCAGAATTCCACAGTTGGGAACTGGCACTACAACATGACCTTGGTTCCCGCCACCCACCTGGCCCTAATTTACTTTAATTCCTTCTGTAGCAGCATTTCTTCACAGTGACTACTTTTTTCACTCCATTTTAGTTTTCTATATCTTCCATTTTCTGACCTGTCTATTTATCACCTTACCCCCTCCCACCTCTGTTACAGACTGTTCAGCTTTTCACTCTTATTAAATCATGCATGATGTTTTAGTAGTAATCTCTGTCTTGCATATTATAGTATCTCCAATCTTTAAGCTCTCAGGTTTTTAAATCTTGTCTGGTGCAGCCCCCAAAATAAGTCTTTCCATCTCAACCCATATGGTAAGTCTCCCCTGACTTGGTATTCTGGGTGACTTTTGTGAACTGTACCCCTTTCCCTAAACCTTTCCTGTCCTTTTCCTTCACCCCTCCTCCTTCCCCTTCAACTGGTAACTCCTCTGTGTGTGTGCTTTTCATTTACATTCTATTATCAGTTATATATTCTGATATTTCATTGATCATTATTATGTAAAGATTGCATGCATTAAGAAAACTGTTGACTAACACCTATTTTCACAATCCATAATGTTACATTTTGAATTCAATACAATAAAACAAATGATATAGAGTATCTGTTCTCTTAGCAAATTTTTGTTAGGATTTAATTTTCATGGAGAGTCATTTTAATACAGACTTACACATTTTTTTTGTTAATGTATGTTGACTACCCATTCTGCCTACTATGATAATGTTGTGTTGTGTGACTAGGGTCTCCGGTCAGGTAGACCGTTCGCTGGGTGCAAGTCTTTCGAATTGATGCCCTTGCGTGTCAATGGGGATGAAATGATGATGATTAGGACAACACAACACCCAGTCACTAAGCAGAGAAAATCTCCGACCCAGCCGGAAATTGAAAAGGGGCCCTTAGGATTGACATTCTGTCGCGCTGACAACTCAGCTACCGGTGGCGGACACTATGACAATGATAGACGTAGAGTAGGAAGGACCAGATAAGCCACTCCTTGTTGGAGGAAATAAACTAGAATTTAAAAGACCCACAAAAAATTTAATGTAGAGTGCTGGATTGGTATTTGAACTCTGTTTATATTCATTCAAGTTCAAAACATTTTGTTAGTTACTATTACTGTTCTAGTGTACTGTGATCCTGATATGACACCAACCACCTCCTTTCTGTTTTTATTAGAGAGAAAAATTTCAGAGAACCTATGCCACATATAACATAAAAAGGAAGTGAATTCAGTCCAAAAATAAATAATAATTCATTATGATGATCAATGAAACATGGAAATTACCTTTCCCAGTCGTTTGCTCCTCTTATGGTGATGCTTTCTCTCACCAACCATGCGACGTATATTCATATGCATACGATAATTGACTTGAGTAGATAGATCACGGTCATTAACTGCATGCCTGCTATAGCTAAGTCGGCGATGCTGAAACGATTAAAGAAGGAAAAAGTTAATAATTTCCACAAAATCTTTCACAAGATGATCTACAAATAATTGACTGCATTACTTTGTTTGGTTCTATATTTGTCTGTGTGTGAGTGAGTGAGAGTGTGTGTGTGTGTGTGTGTGTGTGTGTGTGTGTGTGTGTGTGTGTGATGAATATCCTATTGTAGATGAGATGATAAAACCGTCATCTACATTGTGTGGTGATATGAGTGAAATGGACGAAAACAGTACTGAAGTGGATGAAATCATTAAGGTTAAGGAAGAGGAATCTATTAGCGAAACTCAGCAAGGCCAACACGTTATGGCAGACAGAAAATTGGAAGTGATGTTAAGGCAAACTATGAGTAGTTTGAATAGTATGGAAAATAGTACGAAAAAGACATTAGCAGGGTGCAAAAGAATACTGATAGCATTATAACTGACTTAGTTAACTTAAAAGATGAACTGAACAAAGAAATTAAAAAGGAAAATAAGGGGTTCAACACTTTTGTGTTGAGTTCATTATGTGGCGATTATGCTTACCCCAGCTGTGTGTCTCTATTTTCATGTTTCCAGTGACAGTCAAACTCTTCTCCTATCCTATCTGTAGTTTATAACTGAATCAGAAACATTCTATCTTCAACTTTCAGGTGATTTTGTATAGCAGGATACTTAAGTATAGAAATATTTTAGAGGAAGTTTTATTATTCAGTGTTTTTTATGTTGTGTTAATTATAAGTAATAGAATCATAAGAGGATGGAAGAAAATAAATTGGTACCATGGTAAAAGAATTTATGACAAAGAGGTAAGGTAAACTGAAAATAAAAGGTGTCAGAATAAGTTGAGGATGATTAACATCTGAAGTGATCAGCTCCTTGGTGCAGCAGCAGAGGCAATAAACCATCTTGAATATTAGATCTTGATATTAATTGTAAAAATCATAGAGGGATACCAAGAGATGAATACCCTAAGCAGATTCAGAAGGATGCAGGTTGCAGTAGGTACTGGGAGATGAAGAAGCTTGAACAGGATAGAGTAGCATGAAGAGCTTAGATTAGATTAGTTTTTTTTTTTTTTAGCCGAAATAACAATAATAATAGTATAAATATATACAACACATCATTTGTTTCTATAAAAAAATTCGTCAATGGAGTAGAAGGAGATGGCCACTAGTAAGTCTTACAGGCTCCTTTTAAACTGACCTTTATTTGTAACTAAATTTTTTTATGTTTCCTGGTTGATTATTGAAGATGAGTGTTACTGAGTAGTGGACTCCTTTTTGAACTAAAGTAAGTGCTTTTAAGTCCTTGTGCAGATCATTTTTTTTCCTGGTATTGTATGTATGAACTGATCTGTTTGTTGGAAAAAGAGATATATTATTTAGGACAAATTTCATTAAGGAGTAAATATACTGAGAGGCAGTAGTTAGTATACCCAGTTCTTTGAAGAGGTTTCTACAAGACGTCCATGAGTTTACTACACAAATAACACGTATTACACGCTTTTGGACTCTGAAAACTTTTGTTTGACTTGAAGAGTTACCCCAAAATATTATAACATATGTCATTATGGAATGAAAGTAGGCAAAGTATGCAAGCTTTTTCACTTTTATGTCGCCTATGTCTGCTAACACTCGAATTGCAAATACAGATTTGTTAAGGCGTTTCAGCAGTTCTGTGGTGTGCTCCTCCCAACTGAATTTATTATCAAGTTGTAATCGTGGGGATTTAAGACTGTCGACCTCTTCTATCTGCTCTTCTTCATACTTTATGCATATGCTGGGTGGAAACCGCTTATAGGTTCTGAATTGCATTTCAAAGTTTAATGTCAATGAGTTTGCTTTAAACCATTTATTAATATCCATGAAAATATCATTAGCAGATCTTTCTAGAACTACACTCGACATACTATTTATTGCAATACTTGTGTCATCTGCAAACAAAACGAACTGTGCTTCTGGCAGTGTAACTGATGAGAGATCATTAATGTACACAAGAAAAAGCAATGGCCCTAGGATGGATCCTTGTGGGACACCACATGTTATTTCTTCCCATTCTGATGATGACTTAATTCACTAGTCGCTTGCACTGACACCCTTTGTTTCCTGTTCGTGAGGTATGACTTGAACCATTTTGCAGCACTGTCCGTGACACCATAGAATTCTAATTTATTTAAAAGGATGTTGTGGTTTACACAATCGAATGCCTTTGACAAATCACAGAAAATACCTGCTGCTTGTAACTTGTTATTTAACGAATTAAGTACATTTTCACTGTAAGTGTAAATAGCCTTTTCGATATCAGAACCCTTCAGAAATCCAAACTGTGTTCTTGATAATATGTTATTTGTGGTCAGATGGTTAAGAAGCTGTCTGTACATTACCTTTTCTAAAATTTTTGAGAATGCTGGCAAAAGTGAAATAGGTCTGTAGTTTGATGGCATCTCTTTATCCCCTTTCTTGAATAGAGGCTTAACATCTGCATATTTCAGCCAGTCAGGAAATGTCCCAGTTATAATTGCCTGGTTACACAAGTAACTTAGAATTGTACTAAACTCACAAGAACATGCCTTAATTAACTTTGTTGATATTTCATCGTAACCACTAGAACGCTTTGTTTTTAAAGATTTTACTACGGAAGTTATTTCTTTTGGTAAAGTGAGTGACATATTCATGTACCTGAAGCTATTTGTAAAGGCTAGTTTCAGATATTCAAGGGCATTATTTACTGATCCTGACAATCCCATTCTATCAGTAACGGATATAAAGTACTTGTAAAATAGATTTGCCACACTATGCCCATCGGTTACTAATGTGTCATCTACCCTTAGTGCTATTTGCTCCTCTTCCTTTCTGGTTCTACCAGTCTCCTCTTTTGCTATATCCCATATTGTTTTTATTTTGTTACCTGACATTACTATCTTCTTATCGTAGTGTATTTGTTTAGATGTAGGAATTTTTTGGGATGGATATGTGTGTGTGTGCGAGTGTACACCTGTCCTTTTTTCCTCCTAAGGGAAGTCTTTCCGCTCCAGGGATTGGAATGACTCCTTACCCTCTCCCTTAAAACCCACATCCTTTCGTCTTTCTCTCTCCTTCCCTCTTTCCTGAAGAAGCAACCGTCGGTTGCGAAAGCTAGAAATTCTGTGTGTGTTTTATTTATTGTGCCTATCTACCGGCGCTTTCCCGCTTGGTAAGTCTTGGAATCTTTGTTTTTAATATATTTTTCCCATGTGGAAGTTTCTTTCTATTTTATTTACATCATTATTTATGAAGTTATGTCTATTCAATTTTAGTGTGAAACATTTTTAGACTTAAGTTAGAAGTAAAAATAAGAATACTAAAGTATGATATTTTGTCTGCAATGCGCAGTTTAATTTAGTTTTTTGCAACCCTTGAGGATTTATTTTGTTAAATAAGACAGGACTTGTATAAAATGATATATATCTTTAGACGTAACCTTTGCTTACCCAAAAGGATATAACTTGGGAATATATTGCGCAATTGTACAATACACAATATAAATATTTGGTATTGGGGTTTTCATGTGACCAGTTCAGATAAGTATAAATTTGAAAACACAAATGTACTGTGGTTATAAGATTTTGTATGTAATATTTTTTTTCTTTACTTTTTTGTGTACATTTTTAACACACTGTCTGCAGTCATTTGTGGTCATTGAATTGCCCAGTTAGCTATTTGCAATATCTACCTGATCAATCCAATGAGGGGGTGATGTGACGAAACAAGCTGGGATGTTCTTACTTCCCCTCTTGTTTTGTCATTTGCCCCCTTAAAATTCACTTTTTCATTTTTTGAATTGATTACCATTAACATACATGAGTATAACTTGCATTCCCATAAAAGAGAAAGGTTGGCCCTCAGTTTTAAAGAATATAACACCAGATCTAATTTTGCATTTAGTTTTATGTATGTAATAGATTTTATAATTTATTTGGACTATTCCTAGGTAATACTTTAATTATATAGTAAAATCAGTGATTAAATTCTATTGTTGATGTATAAACAAATATAAATTCTGTACTAATTATAAACATTTGGAAGACGAATACCAGTAATCTTAAAGTATCTATTTCGATCTTTTCGAAAACATGTTAGCAAAACAAGGCCTTCATTAATTCCAAAATAATTAACAGTTTTTATCAAAAGTATTGTTAGCATAGCAATATCTATTAATTTCATCATTTAAACATATAATTTGGCCTAACTCTTATAGTAGAAGACACTGTTAAAAAGACAGAATTTTTCGACGTATTCAGTTAATTGAATGAGTTAAGTTTTTATTGTAATTTCTGTAAATTTAACTTAGAACAATGCGCAGTTTCAGCACCTATTATTGTGAGGATATATAAGAGCCCAGTTTTTGGTCATGAGATAGTCAGACTACGGCACAGTTTCAGATGAGAAACCTATTTTGGTTATAACAATAACAATGCATCAGCATATCTGTGAAATAAGTGTAACACAATTTAGGCGATGTGTCTGTTCAATATGTATCTGATTATTCTGAAAGAACTGCCAATTATGTGGTTATGCTTTTACTGTACATAGATATTCAATAGTAAACTATTGTAGCAGAATGTGGACGTTTGCCTGAAAACTATTAATGAGGCTTATCGAAAGTTAAAGAATAGGCAATGGCCATATTAAATATGTGTATGGGGGGTTGTGAAAAGTGGAATCAAATAACTGTAAAACCCAAATGTGTACCTGTTGGTTACTTCATTTAGAGTAGACAGTACTGCACTTCCACCCCCTATTTTTCCAGCCTGTAGGTCGACACTGAGGACAACAAATGAAGAAATAAAGAAGGTGAACCATCACAAACATACCAAAAATCTTGACTGACGGGAAGTGAGCGTGGAGGTGAGAGGGCATTTAAAGCTCCCTTTTCTATGTTTTTCTTGAATAACTTTAATCACTGCTTCCAGCAAAAATATTTCTGGGCACAAGGTTAAATTACACTGTCAAGGTTGTAATTATGAACACCTCCTTCGATGATGATCGATTTTTTTCTCTTATTTCTTCGTTTCTGCTGCACTAAGCACAATAAACATGTTTTCTCACTCTGCTCATGCATTTCCTTTCTTGTGTTAAGTGTATCCTCTTCTGCACCAGGATAGCATTTTGGCCATGCACTGCTATGTGATTTTCCATTGTCTGAAAGTTTGTAACCACTGTGCTGAAATACCCTGTATAAACACAATCTCAGAGAAGTTATTTTGTCTGTTCACATAAGGGAACCAGAGAGGAAATGATGTGGAGGTATAGTCTGTCTGCAAAATGAAAAGCAATCAGCACTTATGGTGAGGGAAGTCGCCTTTCTCAGAAGAATGGTGCAGCTGCTGTATGGGATGACAAGAATCAATTTCTCATCTAGCAGTGCAGAACAACCTGCAGAGGTTTACGTGGATTCTAGTTCTCTGACATGTGCGGTGAATTTCATTTTGTGATTTTTAGCTGAATAGAGACAAATCCAGTTTCAGTTAGACTTTTAAGTGAGATAGACACATCACGTTATTACAAAAAGTTATTTAGCCCATCAGGGAAAATTGAAACCTGCACGCTCGATTTGAAACACGTTACACGATTGCGTGTGATTGAGCTTTCCATTAAATTGCATATAATAATTGCAAGCATGCTTGGAATTAATGCACAAAGTTTGAAATCACTTTTCGAGACAAATACTGATTTTTGATAAAAACGAACCGAAACTTTATTCAAAATATCGAGGTTCTGTTTAATTAGGATACATATCACCTTGCTGATCACATTGCTTAGCAGCACTGTAATGCAAATCAATTCATTCATTAGAATGATTTAGAATGTAATAAGTCCCATTACACGTTCAAACTGTTACACGGAATTTGCTGATCAAATGAGAGTATAAGAGTGTTCTTTTCCAGAAATGCCAATAAACCAGCGGTTTCAAAAGTTAAATAACCAACTTTTGTACAACTTAATTGATATTGCATTTCACTGATGGACACTATTCTTATTTATAAATGAACATTAATTGCAAGTAGATTTTGAATACTCACCTACACTGCCAAGCGGCAGTTCACATCGCAACCAGTAATAAATACCAATATAACTGAACGGGCATTACTTCATTAAAACCGAGCAATCAGGTTCCATTCTAGGATAAACTGTACCAGGTGGAATTATTAAAATCTTGTGGAAGTGTAATAAGGTTTATCTGAGCACTTCTATCATACATCATTATTTCGCATTAACTGGATAGATTATTAGTCATAAACGAATTCACCCACAACAGATTGTCCCATGCCACTACTAAACTTTTATCGTAACTCTTCACAAGAGATCTCAAGAAGCTGGGATCAAGAAACAATAAAAGAAGAGACATTGGTATGCTAGGTAATATATTTTGTTGTAAGGTGAAATCAGTAATTGTTTTGTGACATCAATTCTATTGTTGACTTACAAACAAATATAAATTCTGTAGTAATATACATTTGGAAGAAGAACTACTAGGATTCTTATAGTATTTATTTGGCTCTATTCGAAAACATATTAGCAAAGCCAGTCCTTATTTAATTCCAAAATAATTACTAAGTTGGTCAAAAATATTGTTTGTATAACTAAACCTGTTAATTTTATTATTTAAACAAATAATTTGGCATAATCTTTGTGGCAGAAGAAACTGTTAAAAGTAAGGAATTTTTGGATATTTTCAGTTAGTTGAATGAGTTATGTTTTAATTGTAATTTCTGTAGCTTAAACATTGAACCATGTATAGTTTCAGTACCTATTATTGTGAGGATTTATAAAGACCCGATTTCTGGTCCCTAGACAGCCAGATAACAGCCAATTTTCAGAGTGAAAGTTCTTATCAGTTAGAGTAACAATCATGCATTAACTTAACAGTGGAATTGGTGTAACACAAATAGGCAGTGTTTTAACAATGACAGTGTCTGTTCAATTTATTTGAGGAATAGTGTCATACATATCATATATTCTGCAAGAACTGGAAACAGTGTGGTTAGGTTTTTACTGCTCATAGATGTTCAAAAGCAAACTATAATAGCAGTATGCTAATGTCTGCCTGTAACTTATTACTGAGGCTAATCAAAATTCATTAATTGGGAACTGGCCATATAACTGTGTAATATTGGGAGAGGGGGGGGGGGAGGGGGGTTGTGAACAATGAAAATAAAGAACTGTGAAAATTATTTACATTAGTCAGTCTTGAACTTCCACCCCCCATTTTGCAGCCAGTATAACAATGCTGTATGTTGACACCGAGGACTATCAATGAAGAAATAAAGAAGGTGAACATCACAATCTCTGCGAAATGTGGTGCTGGTGTCTTATAAGGGGTGCTGCTGACATTCTGTATAACTTTATGAAACACACTATAACAGCTTCTGGTGGCGCAGTGGGATTGATAACATGGGGAATGGGTCTCCTCCCTCTTCAGTTTGCATATGAAAGAGGGAGGGGCATGGCCACAATCTAATGACCTCCTTCCCTCGCACCTCTACTCTCCATCCCCATACCTTCCATCCTGTTACATCCCCAGTACACAATTTATCCCTTAATATGGATTTACTAAACTTAGGCAAGGTACAAACATTTCATTTTTGTTCTCAACGCACTTAATTTAACAGTAAACATTAATTTCATGCCATTAAAACGATATTTTTAATAATCTGTAATTTTTTTCCATCAGCTGCAAGGTGGAAACTATTAGTCCTAGAGAAAAATGAATAGGGCCTTTTTGTTAGAAATTCAATTTAGTCTAATTTTGGACTGGGAAACGTTTTTGCTAGAAGTCATGACTTAAGTTACTCAAATAAAATATAAAAAAGTGACTTTTAAATGCTCTCCCACCTCCACACTCAGACCCTACCAGTCAGGATTTTTAGTATTTTGTTTATCATACTACCTCCTCCCACTGTAGGTTGATTAATGCCCAGTTTTTCAGGGGTGGTCAACACATATTTTGTTGAAATCAAACTAATACTTTCTCAAAATCTATGACTAACAGACAAAGTGTAATTCATATTCGTTGTACCATTCCATAATTTCTTTCATGATTTGTGAATGGCGCATCATGCTTGATTTATTTCTAAAGTCTAGATGTTCCTTTGTATGATTAAAATTCAGTGTTTGTTCTCTTGGTATATCATTTGTGATAGTTTTTGTGAATATCTTTTGGATTACTGTGAGGAAACTGACAGACATATAATTTTATTCAGTATCAACAAGAATGGAAATAAGAAAAATTTTCTTAAAACATCATACGCATATGTCATGTAAAAACTAGAACTTACCCTTCTGTAAGGTTTGCATAATTCTTCTGCCAGCAAATGGTGTATTTTAGCATCAGTAAGATCTTTTTTGGAGGGGTTATATTCCAGTTCCTGCATATCTATGTTCCATGTACTTGAGTCAAGATGATTGAAACTGTAAAAAATGAATAATAATGATACATGTGAATGAGAGATTCCAAACTGATAACATGCTGAAAAGAAAAAAGAACAACATTTATTAACCACAGTAACACCATCACATTTTCCATAATGTGTGACACCAAAAACAAAAACATGTCCCCCAAAAACAAACATATACAGAAGGTGTTTACACTGAGTGGAGAGGTAGTGTATTTCCACCACAAAAACTTTAAAAAATACAACTTTCAATAACTGTCATTGATTTTCATTCACAACAAAACTTTTAAAGTTATGGCCATAAATCTGAAAATATGTATGTGTCATTTGTTGCAAAAAGTCACATTCACTAGTAACACTTAAATTTTTAAATTAAGGTTTACTGAAAAATTTATAAGTAATCATGAAAAACAATAAATCTTTCTTTCTTTAGAATTTTAAAATATACATTACCAGACTACATTACAAATTTCAAAACGTAGGTACAAGATACACCCCATGCCCCACCCTCCATTCCCTGTGTCCCCATTGGTATTGTGAGAGTTAAAATATTACTGACGGTGAACTTTTCACAATTAATATGTAGCAAAGCCCCCCCATGAACCATGGACCTTGCCGTTGGTGGGGAGGCTTGCGTGCCTCAGCGATACAGATAGCTGTACCGTAGGTACAACCACAACGGAGGGGTATCTGTTGAGAGGCCAGACAAACGTGTGGTTCCTGAAGAGGGACAGCAGCCTTTTCAGCAGTTGCAAGGGCAACAGTCTGGATGATTGACTGATCTGGCCTTGTAACAATAAACAAAACGGCCTTGCTGCGCTGATACTGTGAACGGCTGAAAGCAAGCGGAAACTACGGCCATAATTTTTCCCAAGGGCATGCAGCGTTACTGTATGATTAAATGATGATGGATTCCTTTCAGGTAAAATACTCCGGAGGTATAATAGCCCCGCATTCGGATCTCAGGGCGGGGACTACTAAAGAGGATGTTGATATCAGGAGAAAGAAAACTGGCGTTCTACGGATCGGAGCGTGGAATGACAGATCCCTTAATCGGGCAGGTAGGTTAGAAAATTTAAAAAGGGAAATGGATAGGTTAAAGTTAGATATAGTGGGAATTAGTGAAGTTTGGTGGCAGGAGGAAAAAGACATCTGGTCAACTGACTACAGGATTATAAACACAAAATCAAATAGGGATAATGCAGGAGTAGGTTTAATAGTGAATAGGAAAATAGGAATGCAGGCAAGCTACGACAAACAGCATAGTGAACTCATTATTGTGGCCAAGACAGATACAAAGCCCACACCTACTACAGTAGTACAAGTTTATATGCCAACTAGCTCTGCAGATGACGAAGAAATTGAAGAAATGTATGATGAAATAAAAGAAATTATTTAGATAGTGAAGGGAGACGAAAATTTAATAGTCATGGGTGACTGGAATTCGAGTGTAGGAAAGAGAGATAAGGAAAACATAGTAGGTGAATATGGATTGGGTTTAAGAAATGAAAGACGAAGCCACCTGGTAGAATTTTGCACAGAGCATAACTTAATCATAGCTAACACTTGGTTTAAGAATCATAAAAGAAGGTTGTATACATGGAAGAACCCTGGAGATACTAAAAGGTATCAGATAGATTATATAATGGTAAGACGGAGATTTAGGAACCAGGTTTTAAATTGTAAGACATTTCCAGGGGCAGATGTGGACTCTGACCACAATCTATTGGTTATGACCTGTAGATTAAAACTGAAGAAACTGCAAAAAGGTGGGAATTTAAGGAGATGGGACCTGGACAAACTGAAGGAACCAGAGGTTGTACAGAGTTTCAGGGAGAGCACAAGGGAACAATTGACAGGGATGGGGGAAAGAAATACAGTAGAAGGAGAATGAGTAGCTTTCAGGGATGAAGTAGTAAAGGCAGCAGAGGATCAAGTAGGTAAAAAGACGAGGGCTAGTAGAAATCCTTGGGTAACAGAAGAAATACTGAATTTAATTGAAGAAAGCAGAAAATATAAAAATGCAGTAAATGAAGCAGGCAAAAAGAATACAAACGTCTCAAAAATGTGATCGACAGGAAGTGCAAAATGGCTAAGCAGGGATGGCTAGAGGACAAATGTAAGGATGTAGAGGCTTATCTCACTAGGGGTAAGATAGATACTGCCTTCAGGAAAATTAAAGAGACCTTTGGAGATAAGAGAACCACTTGTATGAACATCACAAGGAAAAGGCTGTAGACATGGATTTAGAGGTTGATGGAACAAGGCTGGAAGAAGCAGAATCTGCTAGATTCTTAGGTATTCTTGTGGATAATGAACTGAAATGGAAAAAACATATTCATAATGTCTGTAAGAAATGAGCTCTGTCATATTCTTAATGATGCAGCTATCACAGTATTCAGACAAGAACCTTCTGCGCACAGTGTATCATGGACTTTTCGAACCATACTTACAGTATGGAGTGACTGTGTGAGGAAACTCAAACAAACAAGAGACGAAACAAGTGTTCACATTACAAAAAATAGCAATTAGGACCATTTTAAGAAGAAAGACCTCTGAAACATGCAGAAACTGTTTCAAGAATTTAAATATCTTAACTTTTTCATCGTTGTATATATACAAAACAATAATGTACATCACAAAAGGTAGTGAGGACTGGATTACAAATGCTAGTGTACACACCCACAATACAAGAAAGAAGAATGAAGTACGGAGCATACCCCACTGACTGGCAATGCTAGAAAAAGGACCCCAGTACTTCAGTATCAGACTACTAAGAAGTCTGCCCAAAACCCTGAAAGATAGAGTACTTCACAATGACTTTCCAAAGAAACTTAAAGACTATCTCATTGAACAAGAGTTTTACAGTGTTGCAGAGTACTTATGCAATTAAATTTGTATATATTGTTACTCATTATCAGTAATGTAGAAATGTAAGCTAAAGGTGTAGAAAAATAAGTGATAAGGAATGTTAACACTTTGACATGTCCTATATTACACGTACATTTACTGTACACAATGTAATCTTACAGGATCAAATAAAATTCAATTCAATTCAATTCAATCAAGAGGTCAGATGGAAACTCAGTTCTAAGCAAAGAAGGAAAAGCAGAAAGATGGAAGGAGTATTTAGAAGGTCTATACAAGGGCGATGTACTTGAGGACAATATTAAGGAAATGGAAGAGGATGTAGATGAAGATGAAATGGGAGATACAATACTGTGTGAAGAGTTTGACAGAGCACTGAAAGACCTGAGTCGAAACAAGGCCCCCGGAGTAGACAACATTCCATTGGAACTACTTACGGCCTTGGGAGAGCCAGTCATGACAAAACTCTACCATCTGGTGAACAAGATGTATGAGACAGGCGAAATACCCTCAGACTTCAAGAAGAATATAATAACTCCAATCCCAAAGAATGCAGGTGTTGACAGATGTGAAAATTACCGAACTATCACTTTAATAAGTCACAGCTGCAAAATACTAACGCAAATTCTTTACAGACGAATGGAAAAACTAGTAGAAGCCGACCTCGGGGAAGATCAGTTTGGATTCCGTAGAAATGTTGGAACACGTGAGGCAATTCTGACCCTACGACTTATCTTAGAAGAAAGACTAAGGAAAGGCAAACCTACGTTTCTAGCATTTGTAGACTTAGAGAAAGCTTTTGACAATGTTGATTGGAATACTCTCTTTCAAATTCTGAAGGTAGCAGGGGTAAAATATAGGGAGCGAAAGGCTATTTACAATTTGTGCAGAAACCAGATGGCAGTTAAAAGAGTTTAGGGACATGAAAGGGAAGCAGTGGTTGGGAAGTGAGTGATACAGGGTTGTAGCCTCTCCCCGATGTTATTCAATATGTATATTGAGCAAGCAGTAAAGGAAACAAAAGAAAAATTTGGAGTAGGTATTAAAATCCATGGAGAAGAAATAAAAAATTTGAGGTTCGCCGATGACATTGTAATTCTGTCAGAGACAGCAAAGGACTTGGAAGAGCAGCTGAATGGAATGGACAGTGTCTTGAAAGGAGGATATAACATGAACATCAATAAAAGCAAAACGAAGATAATGGAATGTAGTCGAATTAAGTCGGGTGATGCTGAAGGAATTAGATTAGGAAATGAGACACTTAAAGTAGTAAAGGAGTTTTGCTATTTGGGGAGCAAAATAACTGATGATGGTTGAAGTAGAAAGGATATAAAATGTAGACTGGCAATGGCAAGGAAAGCGTTTCTGAAGAAGAGAAATTTCTTAACATCGAGTGTAGATTTAAGTGACAGGAAGTCATTCCTGAAAGCATTTGTATGGAGTGTAGCCATGTATGGAAGTGAAACATGGACGATAAATAGTTTGGACAAGAAGAGAATAGAAGCTTTCTAAATGTGGTGCTACAGAAGAATGCTGAAGATTAGGTGGGTGGATCACGTAACCGATGAGGAGGTGTTGAATGGGATTGAAGTTTGTGGCACAACTTGACCAGAGGAAGGGATTGGTTGGTAGGACATGTTCTGAGGCATCAAGGGATCACCAATTTAGTATTGGAGGGCAGCGTGGAGGGTAAAAATCGTAGAGGGAGACCAAGAGATGAATACACTAAGCAGATTCAGAAGGATGTAGGTTGCAGTAGGTACTGGGAGATGAAGAAGCTTGCACAGGATAGAGTAGCATGGAGAGCTGCATCGAACCAGTCTCAGGACTGAAGACCACAACAACAAAAATGTAACAAAGAAGAGTGGAAGTTAATATCAAGGCCTTGCTTGTGGAAACACTAGATTATTCTTCAGCATTGACTTGGAGGATTGACACAAACTTAATTAATGACATAATCTACCATTATCACTTAATCCCGAGCACCATCTCATGCTCCTGTGAATGGGGATTTATTTGAGTATTGTGTTTATTATTGAACATTCATACCAAATTGACATTCTGAGGGATAACATTTGTTTCTTGTTTCTCTTTCATGGAAACATGCTACTATTTAAGCCACCCAAGAGTTTATCATACACATAATCCAATCTTCAACTTTCCAGTACATCTCCCTGAAACTGTATTGAGACTTTCCTATACAACATGTCAGACTAGTATCTTAGGCATTAACGAGATGATGGAAAAACACTCAGCCACAGGCTAGGGTTTGATTCCAGAGATAATTATTCATTGTATCACGGTATGCGCAGTGAAATAAACACTCCCAACAAGCTAAAAAAAAGAAATCATTCATCAATGTATGTGACTAGTTTCACACTTCCCACACAACAAGAGATTTTCAGTTACCATGTTCCACATCAGTATCAATAACACTGGTAATGAAATTCTTGCTGTTGTTGTAGACATTCATCTCAATACTGGTTTCATACATATCTCTTAGCTGGTCTACCTTGCATCAAACTTTTCGTATCTCCTTAGTTACTCAATGTCCATCTGAACCTGTCAACTACCTTCAAGCATTAGTTAGGCTTTGTGGCCTAATGACTAAGTGTGTACATGGAAACCATGAAACCACGAGGTAAAGTGACTCAATTTCAGTCAGATCTTGGAAATTTATCAGACTGTCTTTTTAGCTTTCAACTCTAAATGATGTGAAGATTCATGGGAACAACACATGGTTTGAATTCAATGTCGAACTGTAGGCTCCTTTGCCTGTTAGCATTACTACAGTGGGTTAGCGACACACATGGCACCGAACTGACATCTAATTGAAAGATTTGCAAAAAGCTGGTCACACTAATTATTATTATTATAGTCCACCTCTACAATTTTTACCACTACACTTCCCTCTAATGCCAAAATAATTCCTTGGAGCTTCAGTATGTGTCCTATCAACCAATCCTTCATTTTAGTCATATAGTAACATAAGATTTCTTCTCTTCAATTTCGTTTAGTACTTCATCAGTTTCTCATTCTACACATACACTCTTTAGCATTTCTCTGTAATGCAACATTTCAACAGCTACCCTTCTCTTCTTATCTCTACTGTTTACTGTTATTATTTTACTTCTGTAATGCAAGACTCCAAACCATTACTTATGGAAACAGACTTCCTAACACTTAAATTTGCATTCAGTGTTAATCTTTATGTCTTTCTCGGAAAATATGGTAAGCTAGCAAAGTTTTCAGTATTGTTTATGTACCTGTCAATGAATCAATGCCCGATTTTTAGAAAAGCTTTTCTTGCTATTGTCAGTGTGCATTTTACATCCTCTTTACTTCTGCCATCGTAAATCTGCTGCATAAATAACAAAACTTGTTTACATTTTCTGTGTGTTATTTCCTCACTGAATTCCCTCAGCATCATTTGACCTAATTCAACTAAACTTGTTTTTATTTTTAATTTGTGCGTATCCAATAATCTCTTTCCAAGACACAATCCATTCCATTCAGCTGAACTTTCAAGTCCTTGGGCATCAGTGCCAAACTCACTGTGTCATAGGTAAACTCTGAAGTTTTTATTTTTTCACTCTCACCTTTAATTCCCTTTCAAATTTACTCCTTAATTCCTTTACTAGTTTCTTACTGTACAGATTGGAATAATATGGAGGGTAAACTACAATCTTGTCTCACTGTCTTCTCAATTATTGCCTCACTTTCCTCTCCTGCATGCCTATGAACTGCATTCTGGTTTCTGTAAAAGTTGTTCATTACCTTCCCAGTTTTACTCTTGTAATTTTCTGAAGTTGTTAGGAAATTTGTACTTCATGATAAAATGGAAAACAATACTATACTGTCTGTTTTGTAAACAGTTCAACCGTGGTTAAATTAATGATAAAGTAGGGTAAGAAAGCAGTAAGCAATATTAACTCACCTTCCATTAAAGTTAGTACTCATATTTCCATTTATATTCCCACTAGTGAAATTTCTAAATATTGCTGACATAGATTCTGTGCCAGAAATATTGCCAACAGTTGATGCATTTCGACGCATATACTCCATGGCATCTTTCATTGCCAATTTTGAATAAGTTTCAAGTATTTTTGGTTCTGCTCCTTGATGATCTCGCAACAGGTATGGACGGATGAATTTGTTATCGAAACGTTTAAACCTGAAATGTCAAATTGGCTTTTGACCAGTTCATTCTGTTTTGATGCAAATACTACAAAAATAAATTGAATAAAGAAGCATATTTTAATAAATCAGTTTAAATTACTTGTCTCTGAGATGGTAATTTCCATGTTGTCCAAGGATATCTTCAATTCCAGCCATTACGTGATCCATTAACTGAAAAAAATATAACAGTCAGTGACATTATGCCTTGGAACATGAACACTAAATACTGGATGTAATAAATAGAAATTTGAAATTTATTAGAATCTAATTTCTGGTATAAAGACTCAATCAAACAAAAAACATAGGCAAAAGTAACTACATCTAGATGACAGACCTGAAGTGCTCACCTTGGTTAGTGTAGAACAGGGAATCAGTTATCATAAGGCCATTCATTACAGCATCACTGAATATGACTGTAAGTAGTAATACAAAGAAAGATAGGAAGAACCTTCTGTTTAGCAGGAGCGACAAGAGACAGTTTGCAGATTACTTGGTAGGTCAATATGAAAATTTCATTTCCAGCACTGACAACATTGAGCACCAATGGATGCAGTTCAAGGCCATTGAACATTTTAGATAAGTATGTGCTGAGAAAAATTGTGAGGGATGGAGAAGACCTAACATGGTTCAATGATAATGTTAGCAAGCTGCTACCAAAGTAAAGAGAGCTTAACTACAAATTCAAAACATACCCTAACTAAAGCCTCACAGACAAACAAAAACGAAAATAAGCCAAAATTAACATAAGGAGGGCTATGTGTGAAGAATTCAATGACTCTGACAGTAAAATTCTATCTACAGACTTGATGTGACATTCTAAGAAATTTGGTCTTATGTTAAATCAGTAAATGGATCAAAGCCATCTGGGTAGACACTCTGTGACCATAATGGCGCTGAAACACAGGGCATGCCAAAGAAAAGGCCGAAATACTAAGTCTTTTTCCAAAACTGTTTCACAGAGACAGAGCACACTGAGTTGCTCTTTTAAACTGTTGCAGAAACAACAGAATAACATATCGAAATAAGCTGCCAAGGGATAGTTACTACAGTAAAACTCCTTTTTTACACTTTGCAACTGAATGGTCCAAAAAAGTATAAAATGCAGGAAAGTGTTAAATACAGGTAAAAATACAAAACACAAGTAAAATGAAGAACTTACTCTTACTGTCATTCTCTTTACATTGTTCAAAATATGAAACTGAAACAATGAAAACTTTGCCTATTTAAAAAAATCTTTCTAATATCATTTAGCTCTACTTGTCTCTCCACAATACACAAATTATCAATAACAAAGGCAGTGGCAGAGTGCTGAACGCACAAATGCATGCACAGGTTTCCCTCCTTCTTCCAGTCATGTCCTGTGGTGTAAAAAAAATATGAAAGCAAAAGTATTTTGTGAAATGACATTAAAAAGATATTTGTGTTCTAATGTGAGGCTTATCATTGATAATCATGATAATATCAAGGTAAATAAAACTTGTAACACAATATTGGTTAAAGCATTAAAATTGGTAGGCATGATATCCTTTGTTTGCTGACAACAAGAAGGTCACTCAGTTCGAGGACGTCCTGGTTGAGAAAGAGGGTGGAAATTATTGTTATCTTATGGAGCATCTTGAGGAGGAACGTATACATCTGACATCCGGTCGTATCAACTTAAGACTCCACCCCTAGTAAAGACTAGTGTACTTCAAACAGAAGCAACAATGATTCAAGAAAGCCCATTACGTAGACACCCATCTTAAAAGGCAATGTTTCTTTGTATAAATTAAATCTGCTGTAATGCAATGTAATGAGCAGAAGGAAGGTTACTGCTAGAGTCACTATTGTCAGATCATGATTACCATTAAGCATACTTTCCCACCCTCCCAAGCACTGTGAACCCATAATACAGGTGGGCGTACCCCAGCATGTCAATGATGAAACTCTTTCTTACCACACTAAAACTACATTCATCATCATCATCATCATCATCATTTAAGACTGATTATGCCTTTCAGCATTCAGTCTGGAGCATAGCCCCCTTATAAAATTCCTCCACAACCCCCTATTCAGTGCTAACATTGGTAACCTGAATCAACCCAGCTGTCACTCCCATGCAACAAAGTTGGTCGAAAGATAAAATAGTGCACAGATAACTTAGTCTTGGTACTGACTTCCTTCTTGCAGAAGAAAGTAGATCGTAGCTTAGCGCTCACTGCATTAGCTTTGCTACACCTCGCTTCTAGTTCTTTCACTATGTTGCCATCCTGTGAGAATATGCATCCTAAGTACTTGAAACCATCCACCTGTTCTAACTTTGTTCCTCCTATTTGGCACTCAATCCGTTTATATTTCTTTCCCACCGACATTACTTTCGTTTTGGAGATGCTAATCTTTATACCATAGTCCTTACATTTCTGATCTAGCTCTGAAATATTACTTTGCAAACTTTCAATTGAATCTGCCATCACAACTAAGTCATCTGCATATGCAAGACTGCTTATTTTGTGTTCACATATCTTAATCTCACCCAGCCAGTCTATTGTTTTCAACATATGGTCCATAAATAATATGAAAAACAGTGGAGACAGGTTGCAGCCTTGTCTTACCCCTGAAACTACTCTGAACCATGAACTCAGTTTACTGTCAACTGCTGCCTGACTATCCATGTAAAGACCTTTAATTGCTTGCAAAAGTTTGTCTCCTATTCCATAACCTTGTAGAACAGACAATAACTTCCTCGTAGGAACCCAGTCATATGCCTTTTCTAGATCTAGATACAATTCCCTGTTCCACTCATAACACGTCTGCATTATTTGGCGTAAGCTAAAGATCTGGTCCTGACAACCTCTAAGAGGCCTAAACCCACACTGATTTTCATCCAATTGGTCCTCAACTAATACTCACACTTTCCTTTCAACAATACCTGAGAAGATTTTATCCACAATGCTGATTAAAGAGATACCTCTGTAGTTGTTACAATCTTTCCTGTTTCCATGTTTATAGATTGGTGTGATTACTGCTTTTGTCCAGTCTGATGGAACCTGTCCCGACTCCCAGGTCATTTCAATTATCCTGTGTAGCCATTTAAGACCTTACAGTCCACTGTATTTGATGAGTTCCGACTTAATTTCATCCACCCCAGCTGCTTTATTGCACTGCAATCTATTGACCATTTTCTCCACTTCCTCAAATGTGATCCTATTTCCATCATCATTCCTATCCCATTCTACCTCGAAATCTGAAACATTACTGATCGTATTTTCACCTACATTGAGCAACTCTTCAAAATATTGCCTCCATCTGCCCAAGGCATCCACAGGATTCACCAACAGTTTTCCTGACCTGTCCAAAATACTTGTCATTTCCTTCTTACCCCCCTTTTGAAGACTGCTAATTACACTCCAGAATGGTTTTCCAGCAGCTTGACCCAGAGTCTCCAACCTGTTTCCAAAGTCTTCCCAAGATTTCTTATTGGATGCTGCAATTAACTGTTTGGCTTTGTTTCTTTCTTCAACATAACTTTCTCTGTCTACCTGAGTTCTAGTATGTAGCCATTTTTGATACGCCTTATTTTTCCTTTTACAGGCTGCCTTGACTGTGTCATTCCACCAAGCCATTTGCTTCATCCTACTTTTACACACTACTGTTCCAAGACATTCTTTAGCCATTTCTAGTACTGTGTCCCTGTACCTTGTCCATTCCTTTTCCAATGACTGTAATTGACTACATTCAACTAACTGGTACCTTTCTGAGATCGCTGCTATGTACTTGTGCCCGATTTCCTTATCCTGAAGTTTCTCCACTCTTATCCTCCTACATATGGACCTGACCACCTGCACCTTCGGCCTCACAATCCCAATTTCACTGCAGATTAAATAATGATCAGTGTCATCAAGGAATCCCCTGAATACACATGTGTCCCTCACAGCCTTCCTGAATTCCTGATCTGTTATTATATAGTCAATGACAGATCTGGTTCCCCTGCCTTCCCAAGTATACAAGTGAATGTTCTTATGTTTAAAAAAGGAGTTTGTGATTACTAAGCCCATACTGGCACAGAAATCGAAGAGTTGTTTCCCGTTCCTGTTGGTCTCCATGTTGTTGTTGTTGTTGTCTTCAGTCCTGAGACTGGTTTGATGCAGCTCTCCATGCTACTCTATCCTGTGCAAGCTGCTTCATCTCCCAGTACCTACTGCAACCTACATCCTTCTGAATCTGCTTAGTCTACTCATCTTTCGGTCTCCCTCTACGATTTTTACCCTCCACGCTGCCCTCCAATGCTAAATTTGTGATCCCTTGATGCCTCAAAACATGTCCTACCAACCGATCCCTTCTTCTAGTCAAGTTGTGCCACAAACTTCTCTTCTCCCCAATCCTATTCAATACCTCCTCATTAGTTACGTGATCTATCCACCTTATCTTCAGTATTCTTCTGTAGCACCACATTTCGAAAGCTTCTATTCTCTTCTTGACCAAACTAGTTATCATCCATGTTTCACTTCCATACATGGCTACACTCCAAACAAATACTTTCAGAAACGACTTCCTGATACATAAATCTATATTCGATGTTAACAAATTTCTCTTCTTCAGAAACGCTTTCCTTGCCATTGCCAGTCTACATTTTACATCCTCTCTACTTCGACCATCATCAGTTATTTTACTTCCTAAATAGCAAAACTCCTTTACTACTTTAAGTGTCTCATTTCCTAATCTAATTCCCTCAGCATCACCCGATTTAATTTGACTACATTCCATTATCCTCGTTTTGCTTTTGTTAATGTTCATCTTATATCCTCCTTTCAACACACTGTCCATTCCGTTCAACTGCTCTTCCAAGTCCTTTGCCGTCTCTGACAGAATTACAATGTCATCGGCGAACCTCAAAGTTTTTACTTCGTCTCCATGAATTTTAATACCTACTCCAAATTTTTCTTTTGTTTCCTTTACTGCTTGCTCAATATACAGATTGAATAACATCGGGGAGAGGCTACAACCCTGTCTCACTCCTTTCCCAACCACTGCTTCCCTTTCATGCCCCTCGACTCTTATTACTGCCATCTGGTTTCTGTACAAATTATAAATAGCCTTTCGCTCCCTGTATTTTACCCCTGCCACCTTTAGAATTTGAAAAAGAGTATTCCAGTCAACATTGTCAAAAGCTTTCTCTAAGTCAACAAATGCTAGAAACGTAGGTTCGCCTTTTCTTAATCTTTCTTCTAAGATAAGTCGTAGGGTCAGAATTGCCTCACGTGTTCCAACATTTCTACGGAATCCAAACTGATCCTCCCCGAGGTCTGCATCTACCAGTTTTTCCATTCGTCTGTAAAGAATTCGCGTTAGTATTTTGCAGCCGTGGCTTATTAAACTGACAGTTCGGTAATTTTCACATCTGTCAGCACCTGCTTTCTTTGGGATTGGAATTATTATATTCTTGTTGAAGTCTGAGGGTATTTCGCCTGTCTCATACATCTTGCTCACCAGCTGGTAGAGTTTTGTCATGACTGGCTCTCCCAAGGCCGTCAGTAGTTCTAATGGAATGTTGTCTACTCCGGGGGCCTTGTTTCGACTCAGGTCTTTCAGTGCTCTGTCAAACTCTTCACGCAGTATCGTATCTCCCATTTCGTCTTCATCTACATCCTCTTCCATTTCCATAATATTGTCCTCAAGTACATCGCCCCTGTATAAACCTTCTATATACTCTTTCCACCTTTCTGCTTTCCCTTCTTTGCTTAGAACTGGGCTGCCATCTGAGCTCTTGATATTCATACACGTGGTTCTCTTCTCTCCAAAGGTCTCTTTAATTTTCCTGTAGGCAGTATCTATCTTACCCCTAGTGAGATAAGCTTCTACATCCTTACATTTGTCCTCTAGCCATCCCTGTTTAGCCATTTTGCACTTCCTGTCGATCTCATTTTTGAGACGTTTGTATTCCTTTTTGCCTTCCATATCCTCTCCAAATTTACCCATAACCTTTTCATACCCTTCTGTTTGATTTCCAATCCTGCCGTTAAAATCACCCATGAGCAGAACACTGTCCTTGTCCTTTAACAACTACATCATGAGTGCCTCATAAAAACTATCCATCTTATCTTGATCTGTCCCTTCACAATGCGAATATACTGACACAACCCTAATTTTCTTGCTAGACACTGTCAAATCTATCCACATGAGTTGTTCATTTACATACCTTATTGCAACTACGCTGGGTTCCATTTCTTTCCTGATGTAAAGCCCTACACCCCATTCTGCTATTCCTGCTTTGACCCCTGACAGGTAGACCTTGTATTCTCCCACTTCTCTTCTTTTTCACCCTTACCCGAATGTCACTAACAGCTAAAACGTAAAGCCCCATCTTACTTGCCGCCTCTACCAGCTCTACCTTCTTCCCAGGGTAGTCCCCACTGATATTAATAGCTCCCCATCACATTACCATTTGTTTGCCAAGTCGTATCTTAGGAGTCCCTGGTTTGTCAGTTAGAGGTGGGACTCCGTCACCTCCAAAGGTCCGAGGCATTTTGCTCTGATTGTTGCCAGCATCATATTTAAAGTACCATTACATGATCAAAATTTTTTATATAGCCCGCCTTATCTGCTTTGCTCCAAGGCTGACTTTGAGCAGGAATACAATGTACTTTTTGCAGAAATTTGAATGAAAATCAATGTTAAACATCATGATAATACCAAAGAAAACTTAAAATGTGAGGAATTTTGTAACACAGAATTGTTAATGATGGGAAATCATTGCATTGAGAGAATAGGACTTCTGTTGGGACTGACAAAAATGAACATAACAAGTGGGAAACTGTAAAATGTAGGGATGTAAAAACAGGGTTTTATTGTATCTCGTTTGTATTTATTTACTGTCTTAAGGGATGTAGTTCCCCATAAAAATGTTGATTATGGCTGCAGTTGTCATATTACAAATAATACTGGATACAGTTATTGTGCATTTTTACTGAATGGTAGTTTCAGAAAACAATTGTACATTAATCATACTGCAAGTGAAAGTTAAATTATTAGCTGCTAGTGTATCATCCTGTGATCTGAAACTGTAATTAAATAAATGAAAAATGGAAAGACTTTGAGTGTATTAACAATAGACAACCTGTGCCACAACTGAAATTTCTTTATTAACACAGTTTCAAAATGTGTTAATTCTGTCTTCAAGCATATATGGACTACTGCATTAGACATTTATCTTAATATGCAGCATAATCTCCTTACAAGTATATGGGTGCTCACTCCAGAACTAACTAGGCATCATGTTTTACATGTCACACATTTCAGCTGAAAAGTATATATATTGTTGGAAGTCAACTTGCAATAACCATTCACAGATGACAGGTGGCAGCACTAACAGTTCAGGGTATATAAAATGTGTTGGGGGATGTGGAAAACAATACAGTCATTATCATAATGCATAAATGGAGAGACTTATCTGATGACCAAAAGGGTATTATCATTCGCTTTTGAGCTGAGGTTGGAAGCATTTCCAAAATAGCTAAGTCTGTAATCTGCACACATGCCACTGTAGTTAAAGTATATCATGCATGATAAAATGGTGCTACACAAAACTGGTGGTCAGGCAGCTGTGCTGCACCATGGGTGACAGAAGACAGGGGTGAATGACAGCTCTGCAGAAGTGTATGGGTGAACAGACATGCAACTGCTGAGCAACTAACCTCTCAGATGAATCACAGGGTTACCAACAGCATCTCCTCGATTACTGTACAGTGAACATGCAACTGGTTCATGCACTCATGCTGACTGCTGTTCATTGGTGATGAAGGCTGGAATTTGTACACAATACCATAACTGGACTTCTACTGATTTGCAACAGGTGGCCTTTTCAGGTGAATCATTTTATGCTCCATCAACAGACAGCTGTTGGCACGTATGACATGAAACAGTGGAAAACAAACACCCTGTGACAATCATCAGAAGGCTCCAGGCTGAAGGGGATTCCCTGGGTGATCTCATCCTTCTGAAACGTGCAATGGATCAATAAAAGTATGCAATGGGATAATGCAACATGTCACACACCTCACAGTGTAGATGCATGGTTTGTATAGCACCAGGATGAGTTTACCATACTCCTCTGGCCATCAACTCCCTGAATTTAAACCCAGAGAAGAATTTGTGGGACCACCTCAGTCATGGAATTTGCACCATGGATCATCAACTGAGAAACCTAGAGCAGCTGGTCATGGCACTGGAGTTGGCATGGCTCCACATCCCTCTCAATACCTTCCAAAACTTCACTGACTCTCCTCCTGCACTTTCTGCAGCAGTCCACACTGCAAAATGTGGTTATTCAGGCTTTCGACAGATGGTCACATTAATGTGACTGAACAGTGTATATACCAACTGCCTTTCCCAATAGCTATAACATTACGTTACTAGTGGAACAAGCACCCAGATACTTTTATATGGATTGAATTTAGATAAAAGTATGACATAAAAGTGTGTATACAGCTCAAGATGAAATGGACATATTCTGGAACTTGTTCTGTTAATAAACACACTTCAGTTGGAGGAGGTCTGATATATCAATTACAGTTTGTCTAAATCTACAAACATGCACTAAAAGTCACCAACAATGTGTGGTGGGGAGTACCTTGTATCATTACTAGTCCTTTATTTTCCATTTCCACTCTCAAATAAAGTGAGGGAAAAATGATTATCTATATGCCTCCACATTAAGGCCTAATTTCTCTTATCCTACCTTCATGGTCATTACATAAAATGCACTTTGGTGGAAGTGGAATCACAGTGCAGCCAGCTTTAAATGCCAGTTCTCTGAATTTTCTCAACTGTGTTCTATGAAAAAGGTGCCATCTTCCCTTCAGGGATTCCCCATTTGAGTATCTCCATTGGCAACTCCATAATACTTACATGTTGATCAAAACTACTGGTAATAAATGTAGAGTCAGCCCCTGAACTATTCAATGTCTTCCTTTAATACATCCTGGTGGAGATCCCAAACACTCTAGTAGTAGTCAATAATGGGTCACACTAGTGTTCCTTTACAGATGAACCACACTTTCCTAAAATTCTTCCAATAGACTGGGTCTCCCTACTTTTGCTCATTCCATTTCATATCATTTTGCAATGTTAGGCCTAGATATTTAGTCAATGTGATTGTGTTAAACACTACACTACTCATGCTGTATTCAATTATGAGATTGTTTTCCCCTACCCATCAGCATTAACTTACATTTTTCCAAATTTAGGGCAATCAGCCATTAATGCCAACTAAATTCACTGCCGAGGACAACCTACAACTGATAAGCTTCTTTCACAGCCCCTACACTGGCAGCATCAAGGAAATAATCCAAAACTCTAACTCTAGCATAAGGGTCCATCTTTAAAAAGTAGGGGTACTTCAAAGAGAAATGAATTTAGGTAGTTAGTAGTCTACCAAGACTTTTGCCATTTCTGGGCTTGTTAAAAATTCTCTACAACTAACATTAGTTTCTGCATTCTTTTCAATCACGTTACAGTTACTCTGCAGAGTACCAAATTTACATCTGAAAAGCTTCATGCTAACTTGTAATAGTTAACACAAATTTTCAGTAGTGCCTCTTATCAGATTTTGTCTTTCTAAGAGGAGCACATTATTAATGATTCTTTTATTTCACATTAGTATTGTATACCATAGACTAACATCAATATGTTTACTGTTCAGAATATCAAATTGGCCAAGTACTGCATTATATTCTTTACATACATATTCTTACAATTACCCTGAATATAAAATTTGTGTTATAACCTTTAATCACAATAATTGCGTGGATATTCACACTCTCTCTTAGAAACAATAGCTGATCACATGATTACAACTCAGTCTCTCGTATTGGACTGCCGGGCCGTGACGTGCGGCCGGCGCCGTTCATAGCTAGGTGGCACTCCCGCGCTCAGCCGATTTGCGGAGCGCCTCTATCGCCGTTTGTGCGTACTGTCGTGGCAGCACTGTTAACTGTCGTGGCACTATCACAACACTTTTCCCCCATTGAAAAAAATAAACACTCACTTCCTTGGAGACATGGACAGCGCGGAGACATCCATGGCCTCTTGTGAGGCCCTGAGGAGATCCCACGCAGAGACACGAGAGTATGGTCGACAATGTCCAGGACGGAAGCTCGTGTGTGGAACGTGCCTCCTGGATGAGATGATGGGTGAAAACTCTGGAGCAGCATCCATAGGTGTCATTGACCTGGGAGTGTGTTCCAGCGAGATGGGTCCCGGAGAAGGCGGCGTCGCGACTGGGGCCGGTTCCGGAGTACTCGGAAGCAGCAGCGACGGCGGCTGCATCAACACGGATGGTAGATCGGCAGCAGCGACAGGACTGGCGTCTCGGGCTGGTGGAGGCGAAGGATGGGGCGGTGGCACCGGCGTGGCCACAAACTCGTGGGCGCATCTGGTCGTAATGGCGAACAACCGTGCCGTCGCCCGTACGGATTTCACAAAGCCGGCGGCCGCGAAGAGTCTTGACCACCCCTGGAATCCATTTAGGGCGAGATCCATACCCTCGTGCCCACACGTCGGCGCCCACCGAGTATTTTCGCGCACTAGGGGACACAGTACAAGGCCTGACAGGGTGAAGCAGGTGCAGTAGAGTGCGCGGTTGGCGGCCATGCAAGAGTTCAGCAGGGCTGCGATCACACAGAGGCGTGAAGCGATAAGAACTCAGAAATTGCAGCAGGGCGTCATCCGTGGAAAAATCACTAAGGAATTTTTTCATCTGGCATTTGAAAGTGCGGACAAGGCGCTCGACCTCCCCATTCGATTGCGGATGGAAAGGAGGTGCGGTAACATGATGAATCCGTTGTCCAGTACAAAAATCATGGAAGGCCTGCGAAGAGAACTGAGGGCCATTGTCCGTGACGATCGTGGATGGAAGACCTTCTAGCGCAAAGATTTTGGACAAAGCCAGCGTCGTCGCTGCAGTGGTGGGCGACGGACATCTAACAACAAACGGAAACTTCGAGAAGGCGTCAATCAACAGTAGCCAATAAGTACCGAGGAAGGTGCCAGCAAAGTCGGCGTGCACCCGTTCCCATGGTTGAGCTGGATCAGGCCACGGAGAGGCCATTGTACAAGGTGCCGCCAGTTGTTGAGCACACTGGCCACACGCAGCAACCATATGGGCGATGTCCGAATCAATACCGGGCCAATAATCGTGCCTGCGGGCCAGGGACTTAGTCCGAGAAATACCCCAATGGCCTCCGTGCAACAGTTTGAGAACATCTTTGCGAAGAGAGGCTGGCACCATGACCCTTGGAGATGCGCCATCTGTGGCCAGAAGAACAACACCATCACGAACAGACAGACGAAGGCGCAAGGCATGGTAGTTGCGAAGGGGATCCGATGCCCGGCCCTTGGTCCTGTCCGGCCAACCTCGTTGAACAAAACCGATCACCCGACGCAGGACCGGGTTCCGCGCAGTAGCCGACGTGACCTGAGAACCTGTAAGTGGAAAGCCCTCGACCGCACGACGTTCTTCCTCATCAATGTGGAAACAGAGGAGTTCATCACGATCGAAAACAGGGTCAGGGCCCATCGGCAATCGCGACAATGCATCAGCGTTGGCGTGCTGGGCCGTGGGGCGATAGTGAATCTCATAATGAAAACGAGACAAGTATAAGGCCCAACATTGCAGGCGGTGAGCCGCCTTATCCGGAAGTGACGCCGAGGGGCTGAACAGAGAGACCAGCGGTTTGTGGTCGGTGATGAGGTGAAAATTAGAACCATACAAAAAAACGCTGAACTTTTTTAGAGCATAAATGATAGCGAGCGCCTCCTTTTCGATTTGAGAGTAACGCCGTTGCGCCTCGTTGAGCGTCTTGGAAGCATAGGCGATGGGTCGTTCCGACCCATCCTCATACCGATGGGCGAGAACAGCCCCTAGGCCATACTGCGACGCGTCAGTCGCCAGAACCAAGTGCTGGCCCGGACGGAATGTGGCAAGACAAGGCGCCGACTGCAAATGAGCCTTCAGGCGGACAAAAGCCTGCTCACACCCGTCGGACCAACAGAAGGGGACGTTTTTGCGTAACAGCTGATACAGATGATAAGCTACCGCCGCTGCGGATGGAATGAATTTGTGATAATAAGCAATCTTGCCTAGAAACGCCTGAAGTTCTTTGACCGTAGACGGCCGGGGTAGAGTGTTAATGGCCGCAACATGCTGACGGAGAGGACGTATACCCTCACGGGACAAGTGGAAACCAAGATACTCAATGGAGGGTTGGAAGAACTGTGACTTGTCCAGATTGCACCTCAACCAAGCCGAATGCAAAACCCGAAACAGTGAACGTAAATTACGAAGATGCTCCGCAGTGGAGGCTCCCGTGACAACAATGTCATCCAGATAGTTTATGCAGCCGGGAACGGAAGCCGTGAGCTGTTCCAAAAACCGCTGAAAAATGGCCGGTGCGCTAGCGACACCAAATGGTAATCGCTGGTACTGATACAACCCACAAGGAGTGTTGATAACGAGAAATTCCTTGGAAGGAGCGTCCAACGGCAACTGATGGTACGCCTCCGATAAGTCAAGTTTGGAAAAGAACTGGCCCCCAGCGAGCTTGGTAAACAACTCCTCAGGACGGGGAAGAGGATAAGTGTCAATGACGCTCTGAGCGTTGACAGTGGCGATGCCGATTCGCTGGAGGTAACCGGTAGGAGAATCTCTGAAGCTGTTAACCTGTCTAGCTCAGCCTTGACAGGTGCACGCAACGCCACCGGAATAGGGCGTGCCCGGAAAAACTTTGGGCGAGCTGTAGGTTTAAGAGTAATGTGGGCTGCAAAATCCTTGGCACAACCCAGACCAGCAGAGAACACGGACGAAAATTCAGAACACAATCCATCCAGCTGTTGATACGGAATGTCCTGAGATATGAGGTGCACATCATCATCAATGGAGAACCCGAACAACTGGAAAGCATCATAACTGAACAGGTTTTCAGTGCCCGCATGATCCACCACATAAAACGTGAGGGGCCGAACAACAGACTTGTAGGCAGTGGAAGCATCAAACTGGCCCATGATAGGAATTTTCTGTTGATTATAAGTCCTCAGATTTCGCGTAACTGGAGACAAAGGAGGGGAGCCCAACGCCAAATACGTGCGAGAATTAATGAGAGTTACTGAAGAGCCTGTGTCCACTTGCATGCGGGTGTCTTTATTCAGAACACGAGCAGTAACAAACAACTTATTTGTTTGAGAAAGCACACAGTGAACATCCATGTCCGACGCCTCGTCCTCGTCGACAGGAACTTTATGGGACTGACACACAGAAGCAATGTGGCCTTTTTTCCTACATGAACTACACGTGGCCCAACGTTTTGGACACGCTGCCCTGTCGTGCTGTACAAAACAACGGGGGCAAGAAGGAAGCGCGGAACGAACCGGCTTCTGTGGTTGCTGGTTTCGCTGCGTCCGTTGCGGCCCAACGCGACGTTGTTTACGCGAGTGAACCGCCGCCACATCTTCGTTCTCCTGTGCAACAGGCAAATTGTCCTTGTCGAGAGTTGACTGTACAGCGCCTACATCACACCACGCTTCTATTTGCGCGCCAGCAGCGTGAGACACTTCAAAGGATTGAGCGATGCTTAGAACTTCCGACAACGACGGGTTTAGCAGTTGTAGGGCACGTTGCCGAACTTCTTTATCAGGAGCAAGCCGTAGAATAGCATCCCTAACCACTGAATCAGCATAAGACTCGTGATGAGTGTCCGTGACAAACTGACCGTGTAGTTCCGCCGCCCAAGCCCGGTAAGATTGATGGGGCTGTTTACGACACCGGTAGAACGCCACGCGGGCGGCAACGACGTGGGTGTTTTTTCGATAATAGGCGGACAATAAGTCACACATTTCTTGGAAGGACAGGGAGGCGGGTTCCCGCAGAGGGGCTAACTGAGATAGCAGCTGATAGACTCGAGGGGAAATCCAAGATAGAAATAACGACTTACACATAGGAGCGTCGACAACGCCGAAAGCCAAGAAGTGTTGCCACAAACGCTTCTCATAATCCTCCCAGTCTTCAGCGGCCTCGTCGTAAGGAGGGAATGGAGGCGGAGAAGAGGAAGACAGACGATGAGTAAGAGACGTCGACAACGCCTGAATCGCTGCCGTCAGCTGTGTTTGTTGAGCCTGAATAGTAGCCGTCAGCTGTGTTTGTTGTTCAATGAGCGCTTGCATAAGCTGTTCCATGTCTGCCCCGTCACGAACATGCAAATCCACAACGCAGTGAAAATATCCCGACCTCGTCGCCAAAAAGTGTTATAACCTTTAATCACAATAATTGCGTGGATATTCACACTCTCTCTTAGAAACAATAGCTGATCACATGATTACAACTCAGTCTCTCGTATTGGACTGCTGTGCCGCGACATGCGGCCGGCGCCGTTCGTAGCTAGGTGGCGTTCCCGCGCTCAGCCGATTTGTGGAGCGCCTCTATCGCCGTTTGTGCGTACTGTCGTGCCAGCACTGTTAAATGTTGTGGCACTATCACAACCATTTGCCACATAAATTCCCACCACACACTATATCAATCTATTCACTCATCCAAAATTTAATAGTACAGCTCCAATTAGTTGTGAAATGCTCATATCATACAGTTGGACCTACCATTTCACTGCTATTTACAATGGTTTTCAATATTCCTGCTGTTGTACTACTTCAGTAATGATATAATACATAAAGGTACACTGCCGTACTTACTCTTTCATGTATCCTTTCATTCATTGTGGGTTTCCTCTTTTCTGCTCGTTTCACATTTAATATCCTAACTAGAGGTTTGATTGTTATACCCTGTAAAATAAATCAAGATGATAATTAATTATAATATTGCAGATTATAAAGAACACAACTCAGTAACTGATTTGAGAACGCCCATTCCCAAGTAAAAATAGCTTCAACAACTTATTATTAAAATAAGTGACCTTTTTTATGCTCAATAAGTGCTTCGTTATGTTCCAATTATGAGGGCTGGAACTTAAATAGTGGTAACTATTTATTCACAACCGATAAAAAAGAGTTACATGTTTGCACCTGTTACTGTGCTTCAAAGTGGTCACCAGCATTGTGTAGAACCTGTTGCCAGTGATGTGGAATGGGTAGAATACTGTTAGCAGAGCCAGTTCTGTTGATGGTGCAAATGGAGCAGTCTACTGCCTGTCGAATCTCTCTAACAGTTCTGAAGCGAATGCCATGAATTGGTTCCTTCATCTTCGGAATCAAATCAAAATCACAAGGACTTAAGTCTGGGGAGTATGGTGGATAGTACAGTACTTCCCAGTCCCATTGACTGAAGAGAGCAGCCACAGCTTGCGCTAAGTGTGCTCACGCATTGTCGTGCAAAATGGTGAGTGGGTTGCTTAGAAAGTGTCATGGCTTCCAAAGCAGGTCACAGGTGATGCTACAAAAACAAACAGTAATACTGTGCATTGACAGTCTACTGTGGAGGAACGTAACGCGTTAGGATAAAACCATCACAGTCGTACATGAGACTCACCATAACTTTCACCATACTGGGACTCTGATGCACTTTTGACTTTCGCAGTGACCCATAATGACACCATTCGTTGAATTGGTGTTTCAGCTATGGCTCATACGATATGGCCCATGTCTGATCCAGTGTTACAATACGGCATAAGAAAGCCCCTCCTTCATCCTCATAGCTCTCCAAGTGGATGTGAGCAGCATCATAACACAGCCATTTCTTCATTTCTGTCAAGTCATTCGGACCCCATAGTGACGTAGTTTTTGCATGCCCAGGCATTTCTTCAGGATGCAAAGTACAGTCGTATGCACTAATCCAGTTTCGTAGGTGAGGTCACGAATTGTATGGAATTGCTCACTGTCCACTAATGAGGCAACAGCATGCACTTCTTCTTCAGGGATGCTAGGATGACCGGCTCAAGGCATATCTGCCACAGTTTGCTGACCTTTGTTGAAGGCTTCTACAAAATGTGCCAATGTTCTACACGGCAATGCCGATATCCCGCACACCTCTTGAAGACCTTGATGCTACTGTTCTGCTGCACGACCCCTGCCATATTCAATCTTGATCCAACTCCATTGTTCCTGTTTCAAAAACATAGCGACACTGTTACGTTAGACCGCTACTCACTTATGTCAACAATGTGTGCTATCAGCAACAATAGTAGATACCATTGCATAGTGTCTCCACAGCAGTTTTACCGCTATTTAAGTTCCAACATATGTATAATTATAACATCAAACATAACTACAAAAATCTTTAGACATGTTACTCATGAAGTCAGTGAACAACATCACTTAGCTTTTATTTTCGAAATAAAATGTATGAATGGTACCATCAAATCACTTCACAATTTAATTTCAATTTCACTTAATGCCTGGTCCGAAAATTTCGCAAGACCTAAGCTGTATTGTGGCTAATACTCTGTCCCTACATCATTATTTATCTATAATTAATGAAATTTAACAGTTTTTTAACATGCACTTTTACATTACTGTTTCAATGACAAAATAAATGACTCACAAACATTCAATTACTGTGGCTACCTATTCAGTAACAAATCAATATTAAATAATGGATGCTTTACTTCTGAAAATTAAAAATCCAGGATAAATAATTGACCTGAAATTAAATTTTTAGTTTGGTACTAGTAACTGTTAAATACCGGTTAAAATAATACAATGAAATATATCTGAAAAAATGTGTGAATTTCTATTTCATAAATTATATTCCTTTCATTTTCTAGCAAATAAGTAGCAGAAAATCACTGACCCCTGTATACACTTCATTTGTGGCATGTCATAATGAATTTTCCTTCCAACTGGAAACGTAATTTGTTTTCAGCTGGACACTGGTAATTCAGGCACTTAACCTAAAGCTCTTATTATTAAACTCCTTTACTCACCTGAATGAATACAGTGAAGTATATGACAGCAATAGTTGTTGTAACAAACATAGGTTGCAGTGGAACATGCTTGCGATCAATGAGTAAGACCAGGGCAAATGCTACAGCCCCTCGCAGTCCACCATATGACATTACAAATTTGTCAACACGTGTAAGTTGGTGGAGCCGGAAGTGGTTTGCAATAGCCGTCAACAGTATAACACCAATAGTGCGGTAGACAGAGCAAAAAGCAACTGTTAGAATCACAAACCATGTGTTCCAATTGTGATTATCATTCACTGTTGCAACTCCAAGGAACATAAATATTATGGTTTCTGATGAGGAACTTAGCATTTTCATGGCATATTTCACTGTGGTATGAGATTTGTGTGATATATTTGCTTCCACATAGTTCTTCATTGTTATACCACAGAAAGTTATTCTGTAAGAGAAAGTATGAATGTTCAATGACAACATTATGAGTTCTATTCTGGATCCATTATGGCAATGTAAGCATGAAACATCCATGCCATAAAATGGTAACTGGGTAGATAAGGAGACACTAGCATACATCTGAATTAATTCTTATACTGCTTTACTACCAAATAAAGACTTAAATTTTACAAGTGAACATTACAGCAATACACACTAGGCAGTTACACATTTGAAGTATCACACACTTTGACTAAAGCAGGACCACAACATTGTTTTACCAACAGCTAAGAAGGTATGGTGTTGCTATTGCCTTTTGTGAACCAGCTTTTCAATATGGGATATTTTTCAAATATAAAAACTTTTGTCAAAAAGAGAAGGATGTGAAAAGTGAGGGGAAAAATAAGGACATGCAGTAAGACCTGAATCTTAAAACATTTCACTTTTTAATTTAATACTTAACAGAGTGAACAATCAAGTTACAAAAACAAAATGTTACAGGCACAACAGTTCACATTACTAATAAATTCGAAAAAGCCATGCATGAAAATGCTATTTTTCAGGTGGTCATCTCTTGGGTTCTATTGTTGACAGAGATAAAGAACCAAGAGTTTTGAACAGCCTTTGGCCTTGCACCTATTGGAAGAACAGGGGATATTGTAGCTATCCTACAGTACAGGGTCAAAATGTACACACTTCCTCCAACCCATGCAAATTGAGCAAATTGGTTGGTGCTTTTTCATTAAGTGTGGTCTAGGACTGAGCTTAGGTGACTTATAAAAGTACCATTTGTTCTTCAGCTGTTCCTGAAAAAGTCCCTAAAACCAATAATTTTTGAGTACAAAAATATCTATTGTGGGGATGGCCACTTCTATAATTTCTATTCATGGAAAACCTTACAAATTTTACCAGACGTCCTTAAGATGATGTTCTCAGGAAACTGTGAAGCTTTTTTGATGTCATTATCTGTTACTGAGACCCAGAGGTTCAAATTTACCAAATTTAAGCACGCAAATATGCATGTAATTACAGGTCTGATGTGTAAAAGCAGTTCTAAATGATGTAGTGAACATATGGAAAGGCTCATCAAAAGGATTCTGAGATTACAAAACTACATTGTTCGTCAGCATTTTTTCACTGATAAAACTTTATGATACACTATGTATTATGGGCACTTCAGGCCAATACACGTATGCCCAACATGGTACTAGAGTGACAAAAATTGATCTAAATGGGTCTTAACATGTCTGAAGATAACTTTAAAACTGCCAAAAATCATAAAACTGGAAAAGCTGCACATTCAGTAAAACATTTCTAAAATAATTTTCATCCTTTTAAGATACAAATCAGAAGCTGAGCATTTTTGATGAATTGCAATCAATGAGAAAAGACTTCAGAAAAAATGCAAAGCGAACGATTTTGTGTTAACCTAATATTATGAATACTTGTTCATTGTGTATATGTGTAAAGGTATACAAATGTGACAAAGTATACAGATAAACTGTCAAAATATTACTGACAGAGAATTCACTCCTCATGTGCAGCACACCCAGCTGTAGCAGTGAAAAGAAGAAAACCAGTGAAAGAATGTTCCTATCAGAGCAAAAAAAAATGTAAATATGTTCCTCTTTAAAAGATAGTGACAGAGGAGTTGGGAACAAGATGCCTTTATCCTCATCCTACCTTAATTACTAAAACTTCTGGCATGTGATCATATTTGTGATTTTTATGCTGAAAGAAAGTAGCAAAGAGACAGTGATGGTGGAAGAGACAGTAGACACTCCCAGTGGGAGAAAAAGAGAGAGGAGACAGTGATGATGGAAGGGGTAAAGTGGCAGTGAAAGAGAAAGAGAAATGGATGGAGATAAAAGCATCAGGAGCAAACGAAAGAGGAGACTGTGAAAATGAAAAATACTGGTGAATGGAGACCATACCAAGTGTAAAAGTATGAAACCGGAATTTGGTTGCAATAATTACATATCTGTTGTTTGAAACTGATAAACAATTTTTATCCAAAACGGTCTCCATTGTTTTTTATACATTTCTCACACCTCTCTGGCTGGCTATCAATGCTACGCAAAAAACACAGTTCTTCTTTTGAAGAAAACCAGTCAGAGAGCCATTCCGTATATTTTCATAAGAACTGAAGTGTTGTTTAGCAAAAGGGTGTCCCAGTGATGCAAATAGATGATAATCAGATAGAACCAAGTCTTGAGAATAAGCCGCATGCTGTAGTATTTCCCAATGGAATGCCTCGATCATTTCGCTGGCCCATTTTGCTGTGTGATGGGGCATCATCTTGGAGCAGTATGACTTTGTGTTGCCTTTTCCCATACTCCAGTCTTTTTCAAGTAATGCTCCATTTCAATTGATCATTTGCTGTTGGTAGTGATCAGTGTTAATGGTTTCACCAGGTTTTAGCTGCTCATAATAGATTATACCCTTCTGATCCCACCAAACACAGAGCATTGTCTTCTTTCCACTGATGGTTTACCTGGATTCACCCATGATTTATAACACTTAGGATTCTCATAACATATCCATTTTTCATCACCTGTTGCTATTCAATGGAGAAACAACTTTCTTTTGTATCTGGCAAACAGCATTTCACAAGTGGTCTGGAAAAATGCCTCTCTGCTTCACATTCAATTGTTCCGCAAGTTTCTGTTGAGCTTGAGCATCATCTTCATCCTATGAGGCCTGCAATTCATTGTCTTCAAACTTTTCTGGCAGTTTCCTGCACTCATCGCTTCTCATATCAAAATCACGACTTTTGAATGGTTTGAACTACTCAAAACACTGTGTTTCTCCAAGAGCATGTTCACCAAACGTTTTGACAGGCAATCAAAGCAATTCTGCAGGAGTTTTCTTCAAATGGTAACAGAAAACCAATCTGCCCACAAATCCTCTAGTTTGTAGGCACAAAATTCAACATGTTTATGTGTTTGAAACAGATACTGATGTATGGACTTTGGGTTACTGTAAGTCGACATTCGTCATCAGCTGTTACAAGAAGCAGATGGCATTGCAGGTGCAGTTTCATGGGCCCTACACTGATGAATAGCACCATCTATAGGGAAATTCTGGTTTCATACTTCTGCACCTGGTATGTATGCTTGTGGGGCCTGGACCCTCCCAACCTGTGAGCTTTAACACATAGGTATAGGGGAGAGTACATTTTGGACAGAAATTTTAACATATGGGTATAGGAGAAAAGGTAAGTTGGACCCCAGAACTCCTGAGCCGTTGAGGTACATTGGAGATGGTGGCATGGAGAAACAAAAACAAAAAGGTGACAGTGTGAACTAGTGAGGAGACAGTGGCAGTGCGACATACTGTACATCAAGGAGAGAAAAAGAAGGTGGAGAGAGACATATATAGACTGGGGTAGTGACAGGGAGATGGTGAGTATGTAGGCTTAACTACAAAGAGAGACTGGGTAAAAGTATTTAAAATGTTCTTTGTTAAAAGAGCAGGAATATGTTTGCATGTCAAAATCTTTGAGGAGAAAAGCAAAGTGAGGACTGAGGCAGTTTGTTGCCCACTTTACTGACTGTCTTTTAAAAAGGAACACATTCATCTTTTTTGCGCACTGACATGATCATTTTTCTGATGGTATAGCTAACATCTGCAGAAGTATGATATAGGCATCATGTTAAAATAAACTTAAGAGTACCACACACTCAGTAATTAGGATCAGATTCTCAGCTACAGAACATTACACAGGATTAAAGGAAGCAAGGAATGTTAGAGTTTAAATAATTCCATCAGCACAGAGGTAGTGTAGTAAGCCATATTGTTTCCTTGAAGACATTGTGTCTTTTGTATACAGTGATTTAAAATGGTGGAAAACGTGTGGGATGATTGTAAAAGGACCTGAATACTGATCCACCCAAACACAAGCCATTTAGACTACACTGAAGAGCCAAAGAAACTGGTACATCTGCCTAATATCTTGTAGGGCCCCCACAAGTACACAGAAGTGTCACAACCCGACATGGCATGCACCCGACTGATGTCTGAAGTAGTGCAGCAGGGAATTAACATCATGAATCCTGCAGGACTATTCATAAATCCATACGACCATGGGGGTGAGGGATGGAGTTCTGTTCTGAACAACATGTTGCAAGGCACCCCGATATGCTCAATAATGTTGCGTCTGGGGAGTTTTGTGGTTAGGGGAAGTGCTCAAGCTCAGAAAAGTGTACCTGTAGCCACTTTGTAGCAATTATAAATGTGTGGGGCATTGCACTGTCCTGCTGGAATTGCCCAAGTCTGTCGGAATGCCCAATGGACATGAGCGGATGCAGGTGATCAGACAGGATGTTTACATACATGGAAACCTGTCAGAATTGTATCTAGACGTATCAGGTGTCCAATATCATCCCAACTGCACACACCCCACACCATTACAGAGCCTCCACTGTCTTGAACAGTCCCCTGTTGACATGCAGGGTCCATGGATTCATGAGCTTCTGCTCGATGCAATTTGAAATGAGACTCGTCTGACCAGAAAATATGTTTCCAGTCATCAACAGTCCAACGTCAGTATTGACAGGCCCAGACAAGGCATAAAGCTTTGTGTCATGCAGTCATCAAACCCTTATCAATGATATTTAATTGAATGATTCACAAACTGACATTTGTTGATGGCCCAGGAATGAAATCTGCAGCAATCTGCAAAAGGGCTGCTCTTCTGTCACACTGAACAATTCTCTTCATTCCTCATTGGTCCCATTCTTGCAGGATCTTTTTCAGTCACAGCAATGTTGGAGGTTTGATGTTTTACTGGATCCCTGATATTCATGGTACACTCATGAAATCTTTGGACGGGAAAATCCCCACTTCATTGCTACGTTGGGAGTACTGTGTCCCATCGCTCATGCACTGACTATAACACCATGTTCTAACTCACTTAAATCTTGATAACCTGCCACTGTGGCAGAAGTAACTGATCTAATAGCTGCGCCGGGCACTTGTTGTCTCTTATAGGCAGTGCCAACTGCACCGCTGTATTATGTCTGTTTATATATCTCTGTATTTGAATACGCATGCCTATACCACTTGGTGCTTCAGTGTGATGCCACATCATTCATTATATTTTACATAAAGAAAAGGTCCAACAAGCTGATATAAGCTTAAAGGAGAAGACTAAAGATGTTCTCTACACATCAAAATTTGAATTCCAGTGTTGCTTAAATCATTTATCCTTTTTGGGTCTCTTGAGTCACAATTCTTTGTAACTTATTCTTCCCTGTGCCTTTCTATAGCTTTCCCTCTTATCTCTATCATCATGATCACCATCTTTTGCTATTAATGAAGAAATCTTTGTGTTTGAAAGTGAGAGAGCTTCCATATTCAAATAATCTATGTTGCTGATGAGCCCTCTTCATCTGATTCAACTTCAGTGGTCATAATACAGTACTTCCTTGTCTACTTTATTATCTACTTGTATTTTATTGTGAGTCTTCAGCGTTCTGACTTTCAATTTATCTTGTTAAAAAATTACTTCATGAATTCGTAGAAACATCATGACTAAATTATTTCAAAACTTTTTTACACTATTCAAAACACAAGGCATCCTTTCACATGTCTTGCCTTGATGATTTTGGTCTTGAGCAATGATGCCAGGCATGCTCACTTTCTGTACTATACCAAGCAAGTGAGCCTGCTTAAAACTGTCACTCACAGCTACTGACAAAGGGCACTGTTGCAACGTTATGCACATAAACAGAAGAAATACCTGCAAATATATATTTATCAATCATGCCAGAAAAAACATCAGACATTGCAAATTATCCAATCCTTTATAGATTACCTAAAACCACTAATCAATCATTGGTCCAATTCTTTAGGATTAATACACATGAAGCATGATATCATCCTTGTATTTGTACAATTATAACTTGAAATTTGGAGAGGGTGTTGATCATACACTATAGGCATCATTTAAGAAGGGATTTTTTGGAATTCCACCCTGAAGGGGGTGAAATAGGGAATGAAAGGTTTTTGAAAATATTTCAGTATTAGGACAATTTTTAATTTAGACCTATGAAAATTTGTATTTTATTCCCAGTCAGAAATAAATAAATACATCTTTCAGCATTTTTGGAAATTTAGCACACAAACTGCAGTGAAACAGGGGATGAAATATTTAAAAAAATAGCTATTAAGGAATTTTTCAAGCTGCACCTATGAAAATTGGTATTTGACCGCTCAGCTACAAATAAAAAATAATTGGTTCAGTGTTTTTGGAAATTAAACCCATATGGGGATGAAATAGGGGATTATAATTTTTATGGTAATATTTCAATATCCAAGCTGTTTTGAAGCTAAATCTACGAAAACCGCTATTTTGCTTCTCAGTTAGAAATAAAAAATGCAAGTCTTTTTGTAAATTCAACCCCTAACTGAGTGAAATAGGAGACGAAAAGTTTTATGAATTTATTTGATTAATAATGCCATTTCAAAGCCAAATCTACTAAAATTTGTATTTATCTTTTCTGTTAAAAAAAGTGTTTCACTTGCTTTGGAAATTCAGTACTTAATGGAGTGAAGAAGGGGTTGAAATTTTTTAAGGAAACACTGCCTTATGTCAAAAAAATTTTGAAGCTAAATCTATGAAAATTGATATTTCACTTCTCAATTAGATATAGAGAAATATGTTTCAGGGCATGAAAGTTTCTATGAAAATACCACCTCAAAGGTGTGAAGGTGTGATTAATAAAAACCTTGAGACTGCAGCAACCAGAATAACTTTTTGGTCAGAAAAACATTAGGAAAATGCTATGCTTCTATGGCCTTAATTAATGTGAAAAATTTGAAAGGTGTTGCAGTTTGTGAATATTGAAAATATCTATAGAAACCAAATAGACTACACAAATGAAGCAGCTGGCATTAAGCTAGTATAATTTTATGTCTAATGCTCCCTGTACATTATTGTTCAATATATGAAAGACGTCTCTGTAATCTTGTGAGCAGAATAAGAATCATATAGCAAGAGGAATAGATATAGTAGTCATTAACAACTACCAAAACACAATAACAGTAACACTATACAAATAATGTGGGAGGTTTATGGCTATAGCTTTAGAAATAAATTGAAAAGAGAAGAGTTACAGGGAAAAAAGAAAGTAAAATAACAGCCTACAGCAGAAAATAGTACCAATAATTAAGCTATATGGCTTGGAAAATACTATGACGAGTATTTTTATTACTATTACATAGCAATAATGCCTGTGGTAGAAAAAACTTTAATAATGCAGTCAAAAGAGTGTTGTTTTTTTATATTTATGACTTACTACCAGACAGCACTGTTTCATCCATATTCTTATAGCTAAAATGTATATGTGTTATTTATGTGATGGATCCTTGGGCATATAAATACAAGTATACAATTTATAAGTACTAAATAATCAATACTTACGCTAGTATGCCAGACATATGGAAGATTTCTGCATTAAGATAGGCTAAATAGGCCATAACAAAGATGAATATTGGCTCAATTACACGAACTTGGTGTGTATATCGTGTAACGAGGCCAGTAAGGAAGCCCCAGATAATTCCAATGATTGTGCCTCCTAAGGCAACAACAAAAAATGAAGCCAGGCCTGCTAAGACATCAGTATAAATAATGTTTTCAGGCCCCATCTCAGTGTAAGCTTCAAACATATGGTACAACACCTGAAAAATAAACAATAGAAGAGAAAATGTGTATTACAAACAAGGTAAAACTTTCTTCCACATATAAATACATAAACCAATAAACAAAATTAAGAACTTGCTATTTCTTTGCATATATCACTACATACAACCAATATGGAATTAAGAACCTGCTATTTCTTTGTGACTCCTACCTTCATTATTTCTATGTTCTCCAATTTCAGATCTGTAAGAACTGCAATCTCAGCAGGTGAGTCATTTGTGGTGTGATACATTCAAAGTCAACTGACTTGCATTGAATTTTATGAATTAATTGAATGTTTCAATAACACCCACTATACTGGCAAATGAACTGACACAGGTAGAAAATGCTTATAATAATAACACACTGTATCTTTGGAACAACTTTCCCTGCAGCACAACAGGCAATGATCTCTGCTTCAATACAAGTTTTCTCTTTAGCCTCACAGTCATAACAATATTAATGGGGCACCGCTGTGCACCATATGTTTCATTCATCATCAACGACAGCTTGAGATACTCCTACCTTTTTTTTTATTGCTATCTAACTTCCCTCAGTTTCACATTAAATGCCCATTTTGATAGACTTCTTCACACATAGATACTTACCTCCCATTGCTCATATTTTTCTCTGTGATTTCCTCTTCACAATTTGCTTGTTTTTTCATTTTTATCTTTCACTGTTCATGTTCATGTCCTCTGTGGTTTATTGTCTCTACCCACAATTATCTCATCTGTAGTTTGTCAAATTCCAATCTACACTTCCCTTATCTTTTATTCGTTTATCAATCTGAATTATTTCAGTAACTATTTGATTGTGATTTCTTTCTTTTTATTATTCATAATGCTTCCAACAAAGAAACCTCTTTTATAAAAATGAAGAGGCTGAGATAGTATATTTTCTCCAATAATGTAACAAATGATGTCACTGACCATAATTTATTCATCAGGAAACTATACTGCCATAGGTTTTGTTGAGTAGCATATGACTAGTTGAAATCCTATCTTCCTAACAGGTATCAAATGTTAGAGATACAACATTTGGTTAAAGTTTACTTATCAGCATATCAAAGAGTCAGATGTGGGGTGCCACATGGTTCTGTACGGTACTAGGACCATTACTGTTCTCATTATTTATAAATGACACGCCAAGCCATATATCAGCAGCAGATGCAGTATTGTTTGCTGGTGACACGCAGCTGCAGAAGAAGCAGATATGTAGTTTAGGGATAATAAATTAATTGTGAATGATGAAAAAAGAAGAACTTGGGCAGTGAAGTTAGAGCAACCACACATACCCACTAAATTTTCAGGAGAATGGCTAGATAAAAATTTGTGGGAGAAACATACAGAAATGTTAAACAAAAAATTAAGTCAATACTGTTATGTCCTTAGAATGCCAAAAAATTCCTACAGTATTGATAAGAGTGTCATGTTTACACTTTGCAACCATACACAACATCATATTTTGGGGGGAAACCAGTATGTTGGAACACATTTTTGCTCCAAAAGAGAGCAATAAGAATAATAAAAGGAATGACACAGAGAGAGTCATGTAAAAAATTTTTTAGGGAACTAAAAATCATGACCCTAACACGTATCTACATTTATGAAAGGGAAAGTATATATTTTATGAAGACACACAAGGAACATTCTGTGTTAAACAGCAAATTCCACACCTAGAAAACAGGAAATACAGACAATTTTCATAGAGAAATTCACACAAAAACCATGTACCAAAAGGATTGCTCTTTACCAACCTAAAATTCTGTTTACAGGCATACCAAGTGAAATTAAAAGAACATCACAAAATTCCACATATTCAAAGGAGAACTCAAGGAAATGCTAAATAACAAGAGTTTTTATAGTGTTGAGGAACACTTGAACCATCAGCATGCAAAATATAGTAGCTAATTTACTTCATCACAATGATTGAAGAGCTCATTTGAAAAATAAATTGTATTTATTTATTATGCTGATCTCATGTATTATGACTGTTGTGTGTCTATTGTTTCATGTTATATGTAAGAACGATTTATTAGCCAATATATAATTGTAAATCTTTTATTACCTATTATCTATGTAAGATCCTATTTGACAAATCCTATATCATTTTACAATGATGAGATGCAAAGATGCTAAGTAAATAAATAAAAAAGTGTCTTTGGTTTAGAAACTCAGATTCCAAAGCAATGCGAAAATTCTAATTATTGGTCCAGGCACCCCCAGGGAACAGCAAAAGGTGGGGTGTGATTGTACAACAAACAACACTCTAATTCTGAATGAAATTTTTCCCAAAGTGTAGTGTTTTATGGCAGGATATGAAACTGTGAGTCAGATAACAACTCAAAATAGACCTTTTACAGAATAAAAGTCAAAAGTCAGTTGCACAGTTGGATGATGGGTTTCACTTAACAAGTTCTGACAAACTAATCTGTCACCTTTGGAAGTCTCCAAAATTTACAAAAATATAATTCATTAGAACATAGTTACACAAGTATGTAAACTATCAGAAGGTTGTTACAAAAACTTTTTCAATATTGGATTAGCAGATTTAAACAGATCAATCTTGAAGTTTTCTGAAGTTACAGATTAATCTGTCAAAACCATTCACACAGCTAATGACTCAATTTTATTAAAAAAAATATACACCACAACTGCTGAAAAATAACAGCTCTGAATAAAATCTCAAAATATTCTTTTACCAATCAAAATTTGTACTCCGAAGAGTACACTTCATGGACAATTTAGAGCCATATATTGCGTGTAAAATGCATAATCCTACATTTGAAAACTTTATTTATTTATTTATTTATTTATTTATTTATTTAACCTGGCAAGATTAGGGCCATCAGGCCCTCTCTTACATCTAACCAGGCATTCTACTTATTTTACAGTCATATGTTTTAGTAGGCATGTTAAACTACATCTAATACAAAAAGTGAGATAAACAATTAGAAAGGTACACCTCGAAAAATACATTATTGAAGAGAAAGATTTTAGATAGGAGTGCTGGCAGCAGGGAGTATGAGAGAGATTCATGGTGAAGGGAGGAGAAGAATAGAGAGACATGATGAAACATAATTAAGGAAAATATAAAGGAAAAGGAGACTGCATGGCTAATAGAGATAGATGAAGAGGAAGGCATCTCAGGAGCAAGATAGGAGACGCTAGCTTTGCTATTTGACAGATGAGAGGATTGGCCTTGCACATTAATTTTGTGGAGAATTTTATGCGGATGATAGTAGGAAATGCTTCAACTTCTTCTTAAAAGAAACAGGAGATTGAATTTTCCTCAAGGTAAGGGGCAGTTTGTTCCAGAGGCGGACAGCGGCAACTGAGAAGGAGTTTGCAAAAGTTTTTGTTTTGTGAGTGGGCACAGTTAGGATACCAGATAAGAGTGACCTCGTGTTTCGATTATGATGGCATGACAGGTTTTTAATCTCTGAAGCTAGGTACTGGGGTGCTTGCGCGATGAGGAGTCGGTGAAGTAGACATAGAGTGTGGTAGTCACGCAGTTTGTCCGGCCGCAGCCACCCTAGCTCGGAGTATGAAGCACTAACATGATCATATCGGCGAATGTTGCAGGTGTAACGCACACAGGCATTCATGGTTAGCTCTAGCCGTCTTTTGTTTTCACTACTCATGCCTTGTTGAATCACATCACAATACTGGAGGTGCGATGGAACGAGTCCTGTGGGAATATGTTCCGAAACTTTTTGAGAGCATAGAGACAAGCAGACGTCTTTCGGCACACTGCGACTGTATTCTCCGCCCAGTTAAGATGCTCGTCCAAAGTTACACCCAAGTTCTTCACTGTTTTCTGATATGGTATTGGAGTACCTTCGAGCAGAATAGGAGGTAGCCGTTCGCGGAAATCTGAACTTATTAATTTCTGATGGGCTATTAAGATTACTTGCGTCTTTTTTGCATTTAATTTAAGCCCCAAGTTTTTCGCCCATGTCACTACTGAAGACAGATCATCATTCATCAGAGCGACTGCAGTGTTTACGTCTTCAGGTCTGACGCTTAGGTAGAGCTGGAGGTCGTCGGGATAGAAATGATGTTTACAGGAGGACAAAACCGACGAAATATCGTTGACATATAAAGAAAACAAAAGTGGTCCTAAGACTGATCCTTGTGGCACTCCCGAAGAAACATGTTTCCAGGAAGATTTTTCATTTGCGCAGACAACACATTGCTGTCTGTCATTTAAGTAGCTTTCAAACCATCTTATTGCACTATCAGAGAAATTAAGCCGTTGCATTTTTCTGAGTAATATGTCAAAGTTAACAGTGTCAAAAGCTTTGCTGAAGTCCAGTAGCGTCAATATTGTTGCCTTTCGATTGTCGATGGCATATTTCAGGTCATCAGTTACTTTAATTAAAGCAGTGTTTGTGCTGTGATGTTTACGGAAACCGGATTGAAATTTGTCATATAGGTTGAATTCATGCAGGTGTTCAGTGATTTGGTCATGAACAATATATTCAAGTGCTTTGGAAACAGCAGGCAGTATGCTAATTGGTCGGTAATCACTAGTCAGTTGCGGGTTTTCGATCTTAGGGATGGGTTGAATTATGCATCTTTTCCATGCAGTGGGGTATATTCCGTTCACGAGGGAAAAATTAAATATGTCAGTTAAGACAGGTACTAAGATATCGGCAACATTCTTAATCATGGTTATACCGATACTGTCGTTGCCTATTGCATCAGAAGAGATTCTCATTACTGCTTTTCTTGCCGTATTTGTTGTTACATGTTTTAGATGGAAGGTATCGTTGTTAGTTATCCTGTTTCCCCAAATTATCAGCCGTGCTGGTATTCAGAGGTGCAGAGAAGAATTCATTTAATTCGTTAGCTGACACATGAAAAGTAGTTTCCGATTTTGCCTTTCCGACCCCCAAGCTACGGAGATTCTTCCATAGAGTCGTGGGTGTCAGATCGCTGCATACAAGGGAGCGAGTGTGCCTGATTTTGGCATTGCGAATGCATTGTTTCACTCTGTTCCGTAGCTTTCTATACTCTTCGAAACGCTCGGGTTTCGGATCTGCCTTGAAACGTCTGTAGGCAGCATCCCTATTAGTCATCATTTGACAGCTGTCAGCCATGGAGCAGGAGATTTTCTTACACGGACTGTGCGCACAGGTGCATGTTTGTCATAGAGGGCAGTGAGTTTATCACCAAGTTCATTAATTTTGCTGTCGATTGTAGGTTCTCTGATTATTTGATGCCATGAGATTTCTGAGCAATCGGCTGTTAGAGCGTCAAGGTCAATACGTTTCATGTTCCTACAAGTTATGTAACGCGATTTGATCCTTGGGGGCTGCACAGAGTAGGCCAGGAATATTACATCATGTGCTGAGAGGCCAGGGGCCGATGATTGACCAACATCACTTACTTTGTCAGTCTGTTTCGTTGCGATCACGTCTATAAGAGTATGACTGTGCGCCGTATGGTGTGTAGGTTGTAATGGAAGAATGTTCATGCTATTGCAACTAAACAATCTTCTTAGGTTTATTGCGGAGGGAGTGTCTCTTAGCAGGTCTATGTTCAAGTCACCCATTACGATGACATGTTCGTATTGACACTGAAGTGAATGTAATTCCGACTGGAAGGAACTCATTGAGCTTATTTTTGGCGGCTTGTACACGACGCCAGTCAAGAATTTCCGACTTTGTATATTTATTTCAATGAACATGAATTCAGCCTCTTTTTCTTCAGCAGGATTTGACGTACGTAAGACTTTCGCTTTGAGATCTGTTCGTATATATGCGCCGACCCCGCCACCTCGCTTTTTTGATCTGTCTGCCCTAAGAAATGTGTACCCTGGGAGATGAATAGATGCAGAGGATATGTGTGGTTTCAACCACGTTTCGGATAAGAGGATTACGTGGTAGTTTAGTTGGTTGAAGAGGAGGCTAAGTTCTTCATAATGCGCTGGTAAAGACTGAATGTTGCAGTGAACTGCTAAAAGCTCGGACGCGTTCCGCTGAGCAGCCTGGAGTAGGGTGGCAGACTGGTTTGTCCCTTTGTTAGGCACTACCTGCCACGAGGGGCACTGGCCGGTGTTTCCGCCAAGTGACATAATACAGGGGTGTCCGAGATTTTGCGCGCCCTGTTTGTGACTCCGCGAGGGCCGAAAGAAAGGCGACTGCAAGAGATTTCCTGAGGTTGCGGGAGTATAGAAAATGGATTAGTGGTATTCGGTGCAGGGAGAATATGACCAAAATGGTGACGGCTGTGTGTCACTGAGTATCCTATGTTGTAAGAGGAGAAATGTAATTAGAGTATTTGAAACAGCTTAGGGTGGAAATAAGGGAAAGGGGAGTGATTTAAGAGGCCGATGCTGCCAGCAGAGAGAAGTAAGCTTAATATTTAATAGAGTATCGTAGGAAGCTAGAATTAAATTGAAATTTACTAGAGTGATACTGGTAGTGATTATCATAGGAAGCTACAACTAGATTTAAATTTGCTAAAGTGATACTGATAGTGATTTTGTTATGAACAATTTAAACCGAAGAGATGGTTGACTAATGAACTAAAGGAGAGACTAATAATTGCAATAGAACTATTACAGAATGGAAGAGAATAAACTGAGAAAATGAAAAAAGTAATAGCAGTAACTAAAACTAAGCAATGGCTACAGCTAAAGACACAAAAAAATAGTAAGAAGTTAATACAGTTACAAAAACAATTAGTTGAAGGTAAAAATAATTAAAAAGTTAATAACAGTTACAAAAACAATTAGTTGAAGGTACAAATAATTAAAAAGTTAATACAATTATAAGACTATATCTGAGTATAGGACTGTTAAAATTTGCAAATGGTGTTAAGTTTGACTTTTGGCTCGAGTAGGTTCACTTAATACTATTTAGTTCTGTCATGTTTGTGACTGTCTTCTTTCCAGCTGCAGTCTTAATGATTACTCTGCCATCCTGAGTCCACACATTCTGAAGACCGAAATGGGATATGGCACTGTTTAAAATCTTTAGCCGTTCGTGTGTCAGATCTTCCCTTATTGTAATCCCTGTCCTTGCTAACTTCTTCTTCTGGGTAAAGATCTCAGCCCTTTTTCGGTACGACACAAATTTAATTATTATTGGACGAGGTTTGGTAGCACCTGGTAGTTTTCGTCCCACCCGGTGGCTCCTGTCAATGTCTGCCTTGGTCACTTCAACGCCTAATTTTTCACGCGCAACCTGTATAAGCAGGTTGTCCGTGTCTTCTTCTTTATTTTTCTGCTACTCCAAACAGTCGTAGACTATTTCACCTTTGGTACTGTTCTAGCTCGTCTGTGGCGGCAGATAGTTTCACTTCCAACTCTCGTGCCTTTTTCTCGTATTCAGACACAGACTTTTTAGTGCTGTAATTTCGGCAGTAAGCACTTGCAAACAGAAGGAGGTCGGCAATGACTTCATCCCACACCAACTGAAATCTCTTAAGTGTTAGAGCTCTAATTTTATGTGACGTTATGAGTTTCTTTTTCTCATTTGGTGTGAAGTTCAATAAAATTAATTTTACTTAACAAATTACTAGGAATTTAATAAGAAATCATTCAGTATTTAGCGTTGGATCACCATCTACTCTTTTCACAATCCCCAGGATGTTAAACCTACTGCAACATAAGAGTGACTTTGGAGTAAGAACTGCAGCAAGGTTATTCGAAATGACACAATGCCTGCAAGAGCATTATAACTGATTTTTTATGTTTTAACTGTGGTCAGATAATAAGTTTCTTCTGAAAACACATCACAAGAGGCAGGTGGCTGCATTAATTTCAGTAGTGTATTATAGGTATAGTGCTCCTCTTGCAGTAAGAAATGCCTAGCAATGCTGGGGAAAAGGTTTACTTCCAGAGGTATAAAATAGATTTGGGAGTGAGGCTTATATCATGATAATGAGTATGTGGATAGCAGTTCATGCAGTGAAGAAATTATCTGGCAATCTATATAGTGAATACACTTAATACTACGGCTCAGTGAGGCAAGTAAGAGTTAAATGGTGTGTTTTATTTGTATTATTCTGTGCTCTGTATTTATGTTCACTATCTCCCAATGTGTGGGTCTTCAGTTCAATTCCCACCTACATCAATTATTTATCAGTAAAATTCCTGATATCTGGAATGTTCAGTGACTAATTTTGTGTATTGAAAATTGTAAACTGTGGTCACTATAATATAGCAGTCAACAATGAGCATAGATTGGCCACAGGGAGAGGTGCAAAGTGGGAGAAGAAGCGTCACCTGTGTCTCTCAGGACTCAACCTAAGTTCTGTTCTCCTACAAAAGCAGAACTGACATAATGGTCATAGGAATCACCAGTCCTTCAGGTGTAATGATCATACTCAAAACCCATAATGGATGTGGATTAGACTCTTCACTCATTTCAACACAAGAAAAGACAATAACAAGCTATGCACAACATAAAGCAAATCAGAGTACATAAAGAATTTGATAAGGACTACAACAGAACTGTTTGCTGACACTAGCAATATTGTAAACATGGTATTCCAATCCCAATGTCTATTGTTATTTCACACTATCCAGTTCAAAATACCCCCACCGAACACTGCCACATTAAACTGTCAGCCTAATAATTTGCTAATGTATTTATAAACAGGAGCATTACCTGCTGAAGCAGTCAGTTCAGCTCCATGTGAACTTTTTTGTGTCTCAATAAATGTGTTTTCAATACTAAGTGTTATTTCTTGTTGATAGCCCTAATCTTGTAACTGAGTCCTGACTATACAGTCTTTGGTCAAGACACTATGAATCTCAGATGCAGACAATGCCATGGCTCTATAAGGCAATGCCTTCATAAGCAGCAAACAGTACATTCTACCTACAGTCCACATTGTGAAGATACCAATACATACAAAAGTATCACTGGGTCAGATGCGCATCAGGTATCTAGCAGTGATTACAAGGCATGCTGCACAGCATAGAGGAGAGAGAGAGAGAGAGAGAGAGAGAGAGAGAGAGAGAGAGGGGGGGGGGGGGAGAGGAAGAGAAAGAGAGGGAGAGGGAGAGGGAGAGGGAGAGAGAGAGAACAGCTGTGGTTTAAGAACTGCAAAGAAAGGTTCAACATCTGTGGAAAATATAAGGCAGGCCATCTTAAAGGAGAAAATTATTTTTTCCCTACTAGTAACATTTTTCCACTGCTGGCAGACCAAGGATGGTGAGGCTGGCTGGAAAACAACCGCATTAACAATACCTGATAGTCTCTATGAGTCCAAAATTATGTTGCTTTGTCAGCATAATGCTCCAGCCACAATGTACAATGAGTGATATGATTTGTCAGTTTAAATGGATTACATGTCTTTGTTACCTGGATGACAATGTTGTTTTCTGCAAGACATTTGAAGAACATCTAGGACACCTGACTAATGTGCTGAACTATGTCCAAGAAAGTGCCTCTCTGTCACGCAAGAAATAAAAATCTTGGGGAACTTGGTTAACAAAAAATGAGTCCTCCTAATCCATAAAAAGTAACAGCTATAAGAAATTTTCTATATCCTCCTGCATAAAAGATATCAGATACCACACATGGCCACTACTTGAGCTGCTGCAGTGAAACACCAAGTTTTCTTGGAGCAAATAGCAAGGAAGTTCTTTTTGTCTTATTAAGGATGTGCTGAAATCTTCATCAGTCCTGTCAATTTATGATAGGAATATTCATCATTCCTGTCAATTTTTTTGTAGGAATGCCAAGATGGATTTATGTGCTGATAATATACCAGGATGAGAATAAGAAAGTGAATGACAACTAGTTATTTACAACAAAGCTACCTTAACAACAACCAACCAGAGGGCAAGTTTGGTCATGTTTTTCCATTTTGTTTGCCATTGTCATGCCACTTTGCCAATGACAGTTACAACTGCTACTATCTGTAATTAATTTTTAGTACTTGCTTTGTTTTTCGTACTGATCTTTTTCTAATACACAAACAACTTGTCTGTAGCTAACAGTGGAAGTGATCAGAAAAGGCTATTCCAATCTTGGAAGGCAAATTGAGTACTGCAGATTGCTGGGAAACACATGAAAAAAATACATATATTGTTTCTGCTGCAACCATATCGGGTGTGTGGCTAGCTGCAAACTGACAACTTTCCTCCTTTCGATGTCTAACTATAAATCACTTTTTTATACATATACAGCTACAGTGATTATTGGACAGGTGCAGCTATATTTCCAGTTCACGATGACACAGAAAGAGGATTGCTTACACCTCCAAACTACTTTCTAAATCCAAAGACAAGCACTCTGTGACTGAGAAAGGGTGTCTTTCAGATGTGTGGGTGATCAGCAAGCTACAACCTTATTTATATGGCAGACAATTTACTGTTATGATTGACCACCATGCTTTATAATGACTGCAAGCCTGAGGGATTCATTAGGATGACTGACAATGTAAGTGCTGCAACTTCAGAAATATGATTTCACAGGATGTGAACACAAGGACGCCAACTGTATTTTGTGCAGTCAACTGGAGGATCATTAAACTGCTAAAAATATCTCAGTAATTGTTGTGCTGGCGAACAATACAGTCTAACTATAAATCACTTTTTTATACATATACAGCTACAGTGATTATGGGACAGGTGCAGCTACACTCCTGGAAATTGAAATAAGAACACCGTGAATTCATTGTCCCAGGAAGGGGAAACTTTATTGACACATTCCTGGGGTCAGATACATCACATGATCACACTGACAGAACAACAGGCACATAGACACAGGCAACAGAGCATGCACAATGTCGGCACTAGTACAGTGTATATCCACCTTTTGCAGCAATGCAGGCTGCTATTCTCCCATGGAGACGATCATAGAGATGCTGGATGTAGTCCTGTGGAACGGCTTGCCATGCCATTTCAACCTGGCGCCTCAGTTGGACCAGCGTTCGTGCTGGACGTGCAGACCGCGTGAGACGACGCTTCATCCAGTCCCAAACATGCTCAATGGGGGACAGATCCGGAGATCTTCCTGGCCAGGGTAGTTGACTTACATCTTCTAGAGCACGTTGGGTGGCACAGGATACATGCGGACGTGCATTGTCCTGTTGGAACAGCAAGTTCCCTTGCCGGTCTAGGAATGGTAGAACGATGGGTTTGATGACGGTTTGGATGTACCGTGCACTATTCAGTGTCCCCTCGACGATCACCAGAGGTGTACGGCCAGTGTAGGAGATCGCTCCCCACACCATGATGCCGGGTGTTGGCCCTGTGTGGCTCGGTCGTATGCAGTCCTGATTGTGGCTCTCACCTGCACGGCGCCAAACACGCATACAACCATCATTGGCACCAAGGCAGAAGCGATTCTCATCGCTGAAGACGACACGTCTCCATTCGTCCCTCCATTCACACCTGTGGCGACACCACTGGAGGCGGGCTGCACGATGTTGGGGCATGAGCGGAAGACGGCCTAACGGTGTGCGGGACCGTAGCCCAGCTTCATGGAGACGGTTGCGAATGGTCCTCGCCAATACCCCAGGAGCAACAGTGTCCCTAATTTGCTGGGAAGTGGCAGTGCGGTCCCCTACGGCACTGCGTAGGATCCTACGGTCTTGGCGTGCATCCGTGCGTCGCTGCGGTCCGGTCCCAGGTCGACGGGCACATGCACCTTCCGCCGACCACTGGCAACAACATCGATGTACTGTGGAGACCTCATGCCCCATGTGTTGAGCAATTCAGCGGTACGTCCACCCGGCCTCCCGCATGCCGACTATACACCCTCGCTCAAAGTCCGTCAACTGCACATATGGTTCACGTCCACACTGTCGCGGCATGCTACCAGTGTTAAAGACTGCGATGGAGCTCCGTATGCCACGGCAAACTGGCTGACACTGACGGCGGCGGTGCACAAATGCTGCGCAGCTAGCGCCATTCGACAGCCAACACCGCAGTTCCTGGTGTGTCCACTGTGCCGTGCGTGTGATCATTGCTTGTACAGCCCTCTCGCAGTGTCCGGAGCAAGTATGGTGGGTCTGACACACCGGTGTCAATGTGTTCTTTTTTCCATTTCCAGGAGTGTATATTACCAGTTCATGATGACACAGAAAGTGTGATTGCCTACACCTCCAGATTACTTTCTAAATCCAAAGACAAGCACTCTGTGACTGAGATTATTTATATGGCAGACAATTCACTGTTACGATTGACCACCATGCTTTATGATGACTGCAACATGAGGGATTCATTAGGATGACTGACAACATAAGTGCTGCAATTTCAGAAATATGATTTCACAGGACGTGAACACAAGGATGCCAATTGTATTTTGTGCAGTCAACTAGAGGATCACTAAACTGCTAAAAATATCTCAGTAATTGTTGTGCTGGCAAACAATACAGCTGAACAGAGGAAACATACAGAATTACTGAAGAGCATAGTGGCCTTAGAGAAGGAAGAAGTTGCCAAAGGAGACTTCAGACTAATAACTACATGGAGTCACCATATAAAGCTAGTTCTTTAAACTTTGTGAGTAGGTTTTCTTGGTATACTTTACATCCATCTTCAAGGGTACGCCACTTCAGTTTATTCAACATCTCTGTGACACTCTCCCAAGGCTCAGACATACCTGTGACCATTCATGCTGTCCTTACCTGGATACATTCAATATTCCCTGATAGTCCTACCTTGAATGAGTCCCACACACTTGATAAGTATTCTAACATCATTTGCATGAGTTATTTGTAAGCAATCTACTTTGTACACTAATTGAATCTCCCTATTATTATACCAATAGAATGCAATCTACAATCTGCTATACCTATGACTGAGTGTATGTGATCATTCCATTTCATATCTCTGCATTTTACACTCAGGTATTTGTATGAGTTGATCATTTCCAACTGTGATTTACTGATATCATAATAATAGCATTCTGTGTTTTTTTGTGAAGTGTACAGCTTTACATTTCTGAACACTTAAAGCAAGTTGCCAATCTTTGTACAATTTTGAAATCTTATCAAAATCCAACAGAACACTGGCGCAGTTTCCTTCAACAGTACTTCATTAATAGATAACTGTACTATCTGTGAAAAGTCTGAAGTTACAATTAATATTGTCTGTAAAGTCATAATATACAACATTAACAGCAAATGTCACAACATGCTCTCTTGAGGCACACAAGAAGTTGCTTCTACATGTCTTGATAGATTCACTATCCAAGATAACTTGTTATTTCCTCCCAACCAATAATCCTCAACACACTTACAAATTTCACTTGATACCCAATAGGATGATACTTTTGATAACAAGCTTAGAAGTGGTACTGAGTCAAATGCTTTCCATAAATCATCTGCATCTACCTGAAGGCCTTGAGTGTAAGGCTTTCAGTATGTCGTGTGAGAAAAGTGTGAGTTAAGTTTCACACAAACAGTGTTTTCAGAAGGAGGAGATCATTCTGATGGAGACATCTGATTACGTTTCAACTCTGAATATGTTCTAAGATTCTACAACAAATGTGTGTTGAAGATATTGTATCTTTATTACTTTATTACTAGATCTGTGTCATTTACCACTCAGGACTGGACAGACTGGGTCACGATTAATTACCCTTCTTGGAGATAGGTGTGACCTGCACTTTCTTCCAACTACTGGGCATTTTGAATTTTCCACCTCAGTTATTATTTCCTCATCATGCATTATATTTATTATTGGTGTAGTAGCTCAAGATGTGCAGAACTGAATACCTTGTGTCTTTTTGAAACTAAGAGTGAAACTATTTGCAGAAAACACTCAATAATACTTTTAAGAAGATTATTTGCCATTTCTTCTGTTGCTACAAGTATGTATGGATTGGTTAACAATACTAGTGCTATTTTAAAATATAAGTAATTCTGCTTTTTGTATATTAGACGGAAGAATGTCTACAGACATGAGAAACAGTAGTGGAGCACACAAAGAACTACTGCTCTATCCAGATATAGGAAGTTATAGTACACTCCGAAATAGTGGGTCACTATCTTGTGATGTTGGGGAACAGTGAAGTGTTCATTGTATTGTCTACCATGGTTAGCAACTGTAGTCACGAGGTAGCAATAAGCTGATCACTGGTACAATTTCAGACACTTGCAGTTATTTAAGATTTGTGACTTCTGGAAGATTCTGGGATGTACTTGTTTATGGAATATTGCAGTTCACTAGAACTTTCTGTGTACTTATAAATAGGAGCACTCTCTCTGAGGGAGGCAGTCAGGTGCACCTATACTTGTATGTGTACTCAATAAATCTGCTATCAATGTGAAGTATTACTTCCTGTTAACTGGAGGGTCTTGTTTTGATACTAATAGTGTGTCTATGAATTTCTTCAATGATAAATATATTGTCAGAGCTATTTGATAGGGACTTCAAACTCTGGAGCAATATTCAATAATTAACAGTAATAAAGTCTGGTGTAGTTTTCTTTATAGATGCAGTTCCCCACAATCATATGAATAAATTTAAGTTTTCATTTCATCTTCCCTACTACTGAATTCACATTTCATTCCACTTCACATGAAGTCATATTATTATCCCTGTATGAAGCACTGAGCACACTATAGAATTTCCCACCAATTTAGTAATCAGATAGTATCAGATCTTTTCCTATGTTATGTGAATTATTTTACATTTGCTCACATTTGAAAAGAGCTATTATCCACTACAATAATTGGAGATACTGAGTGAGTCTGCAGTTCCTTGCAAACTGTGATACTTTTCTGTACACAAAAACATCAGTGAGAGATTAAATCTGTGGGTCAAACTGAGACTTGAGCCCAGAAACTTTGCTTTACACAGCCAAATGATCTACTGCTTCAGCAATCAAGTTAAGGCTCAAGACCTGTTCTTACAGGTTTACTTCTGCCATTACCTCTATGAGGCTCTTAAGGTGGGTCATGAATCATGCTTGGATGTTCAATTGGTAGAATATTTGCTCATGAAAGGCAAATATGACATGTTCAGGTCCCAGTCTGGCATTTAGTTTTGATCTGCCAGTAGCTTTCACTCGATTGCAGAGTTAAAATTCATTCTGGAATCTAAGAGTACAAATACAGTCCTGGAAATGGAAAAAAGAACACATTGACACCGGTGTGTCAGACCCACCATACTTGCTCCGGACACTGAGAGAGGGCTGTACAAGCAATGATCACACGCACGGCACAGCGGACACACCAGGAACCGCGGTGTTGGCTGTCGAATGGCGTTAGCTGCGCAGCATTTGTGCACCGCCGCCGTCAGTGTCAGCCAGTTTGCCGTGGCATACAGAGCTCCATCGCAGTCTTTAACACTGGTAGCATGCCGCGACAGCGTGGACGTGAACCGTATGTGCAGTTGACGGACTTTGAGCGAGGGCGTATAGTGGGCATGCGGGAGGCCGGGTGGACGTACCGCCGAATTGCTCAACACGTGGGGCGTGAGGTCTCCACAGTACATCGATGTTGTTGCCAGTGGTCGGCGGAAGGTGCACGTGCCCGTCGACCTGGGACCGGACCGCAGCGACGCACGGATGCACGCCAAGACCGTAGGATCCTACGCAGTGCCGTAGGGGACCGCACCGCCACTTCCCAGCAAATTAGGGACACTATTGCTCCTGGGGTATTGGCGAGGACCATTCGCAACCGTCTCCATGATGCTGGGCTACGGTCCCGCACACCGTTAGGCCGTCTTCCGCTCACGCCCCAACATCGTGCAGCCCGCCTCCAGTGGTGTCGCGACAGGCGTGAATGGAGGGACGAATGGAGACGTGTCGTCTTCAGCGATGAGAGTCGCTTCTGCCTTGGTGCCAATGATGGTCGTATGCATGTTTGGCGCCGTGCAGGTGAGCGCCACAATCAGGACTGCATACGACCGAGCCACACAGGGCCAACACCCGGCATCATGGTGTGGGGAGCGATCTCCTACACTGGCTGTACACCTCTGGTGATCGTCGAGGGGACACTGAATAGTACACGGTACATCCAAACCGTCATCGAACCCATCGTTCTACCATTCCTAGACCGGCAAGGGAACTTGCTGTTCCAACAGGACAATGCACATCCGCATGTATCCCGTGCCACTCAACGTGCTCTAGAAGGTGTAAGTCAACTACCCTGGCCAGCAAGATATCCGGATCTGTCCCCCATTGAGCATGTTTGGGACTGGATGAAGCGTCGTCTCACGCGGTCTGCACGTCCAGCACGAACGCTGGTCCAACTGAGGCGCCAGGTTGAAATGGCATGGCAAGCTGTTCCACAGGACTACATCCAGCATCTCTACGATCGTCTCCATGGGAGAATAGCAGCCTGCATTGCTGCAAAAGGTGGATATACACTGTACTAGTGCCGACATTGTGCATGCTATGTTGCCTGTGTCTATGTGCCTGTGGTTCTGTCAGTGTGATCATGTGATGTATCTGACCCCAGGAATGTGTCAATAATGTTTCCCCTTCCTGGGACAATGAATTCACGGTGTTCTTATTTCAATTTCCAGGAGAGTATTTTATGTATATTGCATGTAGTAGCTGTTTTTAGACATCTGAAGGGCACACCCAATGTCATATCATCCTGCTGGATGTTCACTGTCTACATAAAATACTGGGTTTTATAAGCCAACAATTTCTCAAACCAACAACTTAACAGCTTGTAAACTGCTGCATATGACCATATATTGGTTACAGGCCAGTTACAAAGGACTATTTATTCCATGAAACATCACAAATGAATAAGAACTAGGAAAGGGCCAATGCCGCAATGTAATCAGTATACAATGTAACAGCATTCTGTCAGGATGTATCACCATATTTCCTTTGAGTATATTCAATTATTTCTCAATATGGTACTTATATCAGTTACTCATTTGTGACTGTGTTATTACTTGTTTTGATACATTACTGGTATCTTCATGGTAGAATGCATTTTCAAATATGGAATTTTGCACTTCAGCTCACTATCTGTTCTCTTCAGTTTTCACACAAAAACATATCCTTGAGACACCACAAAATGGTCTGAATCTGTTAATAGATTCCATACAGGAAATGAATCTCCTGGGATTTACTACCAGATGTTTTGCCATGATGTGACTAAAAACTGCTGTAGGTTCCACCTACATCTAGTTTTATGGATGCTTGAGTTGCCATTACGTTTTGTTAATATCCCTACCACATATACTCTTTTGTAGTGAGAGTGTGACCATTTCTGTGGAGTCTTTACATAGTATTCATGTATTGATCGTGATTTGGATGCGTTCAGCTTGAAACCATAACTTTTCTGCTTTTACTGGGTTGGCAATAAATGTTTTCTCTTTATCTATTAAGGAGAATGTGGATCTAAGACGCTAGTTGTTGCAGGCAATTTCTGAAAATGCGTTCACTATTACTTTGTAAATCTGTTACTCTTCTTTGCTGGTACAGATAATGTAACCAGTCAATTACAACTGGGACATTTCCTGACTGGCTAAAATATGCAGGGGTTAAGCCTCTATTCAAGAAAGGGGGTCTTTAGAGATACCATCAAACTACAAACCGATTTCCCTTTTGCCAGCATTCTCAAAATTTTTAGAAAAAGTAATGTACAGGCAGCTTCTCAACCATCTGACCACAAATAACATACACTCCTGGAAATTGAAATAAGAACACCGTGAATTCATTGTCCCAGGAAGGGGAAACTTTATTGACACATTCCTGGGGTCAGATACATCACATGATCACACTGACAGAACCACAGGCACATAGACACAGGCAACAGAGCATGCACAATGTCGACACTAGTACAGTGTATATCCAACTTTCGCAGCAATGCAGGCTGCTATTCTCCCATGGAGACGATCGTAGAGATGCTGGATGTAGTCCTGTGGAACGGCTTGCCATGCCATTTCCACGAGGCGCCTCAGTTGGACCAGCGTTCGTGCTGGACGTGCAGGCCGCGTGAGACGACGCTTCATCCACTCCCAAACATGCTCAATGGGGGACAGATCCGGAGATCTTGCTGGCCAGGGTAGTTGACTTACACCTTCTAGAGCACGTTGGGTGGCATGGTATACATGCGGATGTGCATTGTCCTGTTGGAACAGCAAGTTCCCTTGCCGGTCTAGGAATGGTAGAACGATGGGTTCGATGACGGTTTGGATGTACCGTGCACTATTCAGTGTCCCCTCGACGATCACCAGAGGTGTACGGCCAGTGTAGGAGATCGCTCCCCACACCATGATGCCGGGTGTTGGCCCTGTGTGCCTCGGTCGTATGCAGTCCTGATTGTGGCGCTCACCTGCACGGCGCCAAACACGCATACGACCATCATTGGCACCAAGGCAGAAGCGACTCTCATCGCTGAAGACAACACGTCTCCATTCGTCCCTCCATTCACGCCTGTCGCGACACCACTGGAGGCGGGCTGCACGATGTTGGGGCGTGAGCGAAAGACGGCCTAACGGTGTGCGGGACCGTAGCCCAGCTTCATGGAGACGGTTGCGAATGGTCCTCGCCGATACCCCAGGAGCAACAGTGTCCCTAATTTGCTGGGAAGTAGCGGTGCGGTCCCCTACGGCACTGCGTAGGATCCTACGGTCTTGGCGTGCATCCGTGCGTCGCTGCGGTCCGGTCCCAGGTCGACGGGCACGTGCACCTTCCGCCGACCACTGGCGACAACATCGATGTACTGTGGATACCTCACGCCCCACGTGTTGAGCAATTCGGCGGTACGTCCACCCGGCCTCCCGCATGCCCACTATACGCCGTCGCTCAAAGTCCGTCAACTGCACATACGGTTCACGTCCACGCTGTCGCGGCATGCTACCAGTGTTAAAGACTGCGATGGAGCTCCGTATGCCACGGCAAACTGGCTGACACTGACGGCGGCGGTGCACAAATGCTGCGCAGCTAGCGCCATTCGACGGCCAATACCGCGGTTCCTGGTGTGTCCGCTGTGCCGTGCGTGTGATCATTGCTTGTACAGCCCTCCCGCAGTGTCCGGAGCAAGTAGGTGGGTCTGACACACCTGTGTCAATGTGTTCTTTTTTCCATTTCCAGGAGTGTATTATCAAGAACACAGTTTGGATTTCTGAAGGGTTCTGATATCAAAAAGGCTAATTTTACATCTACAGTGAAAATGTACTTAATTCATTAAATAACAAGTTACAAGCAGCAGGTATTTTCTGTGAATTGTCAAAGGCATTCGATTGTGTAAACCACAACATCCTTTTAAATAAATTAGACTTCTATGGTATCGCGGGCAGTGCTGCAAAATGGTTCAAGTCATACCTCGCTAACAGGAAACAGAGGGTGTCAGTGCAAGGGACTAGTGAATTAAGTCATCAGTCATCATCAGAATGGGAAGAAATTACATGCGGTGTCCCACAAGGATCCATCTTAGGGCCATTGCTTTTTCTTGTGTACATTAATGATCTCTCATCAGTTACACTGCCAGAAGCAGATTTCGTTTTGTGCAAATGACACAAGTATTGCAATAAACAGTATATCGAGTGTAGTTCTAGAAAGATCTGCTAATGATATTTTCATGGATATTAATAAATGGTTTAAAGCCAACTCACTGACATTAAACTTTGAAATGCAATTCAGAACCTATAAGCGGTTTCCACCCAGCATATGCATAAAGTATGAAGAAGAGCAGATAGAAGAGGTTGGCAGTCTTAAATCCCCGGGATTACAACTTGATAATAAATTCAGTTGGGAGGAGCACACCACAGAACTGCTGAAACGCCTTAACAAATCTGTATTTGCAATTCGAGTGTTAGCAAACATAGACGATATAAAAATGAAAAAGCTTGCATACTCTGCCTACTTTCATTTCATAATGTCATACGTTATAATATTTTGGGGTAACTCTTCAAGTCAAATTAAAGTCTTCAGAGTCCAAAAACGTGTAATACGTATTATTTGTGGAGTAAATTCACGGACCTCCTGTAGAAACCTCGTCAAAGAACTGGGTATACTAACTACTGCCTCTCAGTATATTTACTCCTTAATGAAATTTGTCCTAAATAATATATCTCTTTTTCCAACAAACAGTTCAGATCATACATACAATACCAGGAACAAAAATGATCTGCACAAGCACTTAAAAGTACGTACTTTAGTTCAAAAATGGGTCTACTACTCATGAACACTCATCTTCAATAATTAACCAGTAAACATAAAAAATTTGGTTACAAATAAAGATCAGTTTACAAGGAGCCTGAAAGACTTACTAGTGGCCAACTCCTTCTACTCCATTGACGAATTTTTTAATAGAAACAAATGATGTATTGTATATATTCATACTGTTAGTATTGTTATTTCAGCTTAAAAAAAAGTGACATGGTCCACATCCATGAGGATCTCCTCAACACGGATCTATGGAACGAAAAACTAATCTAATCTAATCTAATGATACTTGGCTAATATAGGTAATCCTCTGTCAGTATAGTTTGATTGAGATACCTTCATGAAATGAATTCAGGTTGTGTTTGAATGATTATATGACCTTTTTGCACTTATTCATTATTTATCTATGGGCCCAGGTGGGAAGTTGTAGAATCACATTCTTTTCAGCCAAATCGTTGTGAACTGGATTCAGGACACAGCGATTCCAAAGAAGTAATGTTTGAGAAGTGATTTCTGATTCTGGCATTCACTTGAGATCCTTGGTCGGAACAAAGGACTGTAACTATTTTTAATTTGTTCAAGGGGCACAGAGGTCAACTACCAACAAAAATTAGAAGTATTTATAAGAGCACATGCAATTTGTGTGTGTCTGTTTTCTGGACCTGCAGCCACTGGAAATGTCTGATTATTAATCTAAGTCCTCCCCTGCAGGTAATCTCACCAATATTGGTTTACAAATGAGATAATTTTGGACCATCCTAGTAATGATGTTTCTGCTTGTTGCTATGAATACTTCATCACCTGAGGAGTGGACTTTATCTTTCCTTTATGTGTCCCATGGACTTACGCAAATGTTCCTACTTGCTACTACCATTTTCAATCAACTCTCAGTTCCTAGTATTTGAACTCTGGAACTCTAATGCAAATGCAAGAGCAATTGCGCAATTAGTATTTTAATATTATTGCTCTTCAATCCAATTTCTGATTAGTTTAAACAATTGGCTTCTTAGAGCAAGAGTTTTCATTTGGAGATCTCGGAGTTTTGAGCATGTGCTCTGCTGCCCAATTGGCTTCGCAGAGCATGAATTTTCATCTGGAGATCTCGGAGTTTTGACCAACATAAAATACCCTGTTTATGTCACATGTACTCCACCTCCCAACTGACAGTTTCATTTCAGGGTGACTTTAAAAGTCTCCAGCCTGTAGTGCAGGAAAAAAACCTACACTCAAGCGTGCCATGTAACTGTCAAAGTTTCTCATTTAGATCTTACACCTACATCTACATCTACTCCACCAGCCACATAATGATGTGTGGTAGGGGGTACTTTTGATATCACAAACTGATGCCTCATCCCCTGTTCAGTCACAAATGGCACATGGCAAGAATGACTGTCAGTAAGCCTCTGTATTAGCCCTAATTTCTTGAATTTTCTTGCCATGGTCATTGCAAGAGATATAGATGGGAGGAAGTAATATGTTGTTCAACTATTTCCAGAAAGCACTCTCTCGAAATGCACAACACCTCTCTTGTAGCGGCCGGCCGCAGTGGCCTCGCGGTTCTAGGCGCGCAGTCCGGAACCGTGCGACTGCTACAGTCGCAGGTTCGAATCCTGCCTCGGGCATGGATGTGTGTGATGTCCTTAGGTTAGTTAGGTTTAAGTAGTTCTAAGTTTTAGGGGACTGATGACCACAGCAGTTGAGTCCCATAGTGCTCAGAGCCATTTTTTTTTCTCTTGTAGCGTCCGTCACTGTAGTTTGTTGAGCATTTCTGTAACATTCTCATTCCAACTAAATGATCTTGTGATGAAACGTTCAACTCTTTGTAGGATCCCCCCCCCTCTCTCTCTCTCTCTTCTATGAGTATTTCTGTAATGTTCTCATTCCAACCAAATGATCTTGTGATGAAATGTGCCACTATTTGTTGGCTCTCTCTCTCCCCCCCCCCCTCTCTCTCTCTCTCTCTCTCTGTTTCTCTCTCTTATATGAGTCCTACCCGGTAAGGATCCCAAATTGATGAACAGTACTCTAGAATTGGTCAAACTTGGTCAAACAAGTGCCTTGTAAGCCACTGCCTTCATGAATGAGTTACGTTTTCTGAAGATTCTTCACATGAACCTTAGTCTGAGATCTGTTTCTCTTACTATTTGTTTTATACGTGGTCATCCCACTAAAGGTCACTCTGGATATGTACTCTTCGATATTTTACGGTAGACACTGTTTCCAGACATTCTTCATAATCTACTCAGCACCACAGGACCCACTCATGCCTCAGAACGAGGCTACAAGCCAATAACTGTGATGAGAACCCACGAATGAGGTTAGCTGTGGTGGTGGCCACTTTCAGAAATCTTTGAAAGTAACCGAGATTTGTCTCCAATCCTAGATGACTGATGTTTGTGCTGATGTGAGTGATGATATTCAGATGACTTCAACTTGAGCTTTTGGTTGCTACTATGATAGCCTTGGTGCAGAATTCCTTCCAGGACACACACTGAGTGCATAATGGTTTGTTTCCTCTCATGTCAAGCTATTTCCTCAAGAGGGTCAATCAAACTTCTAATGTTGCTACCTTCAGCCAGAAACATATTTTTCCCTTTCTAATGATGTCCACACAAAAACGAAGTTGAAACCACTGCTCAGTGAGGACATATAAGTCCTACCACTCTGCTTCAGCGCAGTGAGGCAATGCCTCACACATATATGTTATATATGCTGGAACAGCCTTTTGCCAATTTACCATATAAGAAATTTTCTGTAAAATAAATCTACACTTAGATACCATGTGGTAGTCATCAACAGGTGACAATTTGGTGTCAGGTCAGTATTCTTTGAGGACCACAACGGCAACAGAGGAAAACTCGGTCTATATCTACATCTACATCTATACTCTGCAAATCATTGTGAAGTGGATGGCAGAGGCCCCCTGTACCAGTGCTTTGGGGACCAATGTACTAGTTACAAGGAATGGAACTTGAATAGTGGCAACTATTTATCTACAGCTCGTGCAAAATAGATACATGTTTCAAAGTTTTACTGACCTTAAAAGTAGTCACCAGCATTGTGCATAACCCATTGCCAGTGATGTGGAAGTTGTAGGACACTCTTAGCAGTGCCAGTTGTGTTGACAGTTCGAGCGGTGCGGTTTATTGCCTGACGAATTTGTAGCAGTTCTGAAGCGAATGCCGTGAAGTGTTTCCTTCAGTTTAGAAATCGAGTTGAACTCATGAGGGCTTAAGTCAGGGGAGTGCAGTAGGTGGTGTAGCACTTAGCAGCCCCATAAGTCAAACAAATTAGTAACAGCTTGGACAGTACGTGCGTGAGCATTGTCCTGCAAAATGATAGTCAGGTCCTGCAGAAAGTGTCATCAGTTCTGTCTCTATACTGTTCATTTTTGGAGTGCAGCCTATGACCAGCTTAGAGACAGAACTGATGACACTTTCTGCAAGACCTGATCACCATTTTGCAGGACAATGCTGAAGCACTTACAGCGCTATCCGTTACCGATTTGTTTGACTATTAAAGTTCCAACCCTTGTATTAGGGCTTTCTTTTACCCATTCCAGTCATGTATGGACCATGGGAGAGCTAATTGTTTATATGCCTCTGAGAGTGTTGTAATTAATGTAATTTTATCCTCGCAATCCCAATGGGAAATATACAGGGTGTTTCAAAAATGACCGGTATATTTGAAACGGCAATACAAACTAAACGAGCAGCGATAGAAATACACCGTTTGTTGTAATATGTTTGGGACAACAGTACATTTTCAGGCAAACAAACTTTCGAAATTACAGTAGCTACAATTGTCAACTACAGATGGCGCTGCGGTCTGGGAAACTCTATAGTACGATATTTTCCACATATCCACCATGAATAGCAATAATATGGCGTAGTCTCTGAATGAAATTACTCGATACCTTTGACAACGTGTCTGGCGGAATGGCTTCACGTGCAGATGAGATGTACTGCTTCAGCTGTTCAATTGTTTCTGGATTCTGGCGGTACACCTGGTCTTTCAAGTGTCCCCACAGAAAGAAGTCACAGGGGTTCATGTCTGGCGAATAGGGAGGCCAATCCACGCCGCCTCCTGTATATTTCGGATAGCCCAAAGCAATCACACGATCATCGAAATATTCATTCAGGAAATTAAAGACGTCGGCCGTGCGATGTGGCTGGGCACCATCTTGCATGAACCACGAGGTGTTCGCAGTGTCGTCTAAGGCAGTTTGTACCGCCACAAATTCACGAAGAATGTCCAGATGCGTGATGCAGTAATCGTTTCGGATCTGAAAAATGGGCCAATGATTCCTTTGGAAGAAATGGCGGCCCAGACCATTACTTTTTGAGGATGCAGGGACGATGGGATTGCAACATGGGGCTTTTCGGTTCCCCATATGCACCAGTTCTGTTTATTGACGAAGCCGTCCAGGTAAAAATAAGCTTCGTCAGTAAACCAAATGCTGCCCACATGCATATCGCCGTCATCAATCCTGTGCACTATATCGTTAGCGAATGTCTCTCGTGCAGCAATGGTAGTGGCGCTGAGGGGTTCCCGCGTTTGAATTTTGTATGGATAGAGGTGTAAACTCTGGCGCATGAGACGATACGTGGACGTTGGCGTCATTTGGACCGCAGCTGCAACACGGCGAACGGAAACCCGAGGCCGCTGTTGGATCACCTGCTGCACTAGCTGCGAGTTGCCCTCTGTGGTTGCCGTACGTGGTCGCCCTACCTTTCCAGCTCGTTCATCCGTCACGTTCCCAGTCCGTTGAAATTTTTTCAAACAGATCCTTTATTGTATCGCTTTTCGGTCCTTTGGTTACATTAAACTTCCATTGAAAACTTCGTCTTGTTGCAACAACACTGTGTTCTAGGCGGTGGAATTCCAACACCAGAAAAATCCTCTGTTCTAAGGAATAAACCATGTTGTCCACAGCACACTTGCACGTTGTGAACAGCACACGCTTACAGCAGAAAGACGACGTACAGAATGGCGCACCCACAGACTGCGTTGTCTTCTATATCTTTCTCATCACTTGCAGCGCCATCTGTTGTTGAAAATTGTAACTACTGTAATTTCGAAAGTTTGTCCGCCTGAAAATGTACTGTTGTCCCAAGCATATTGCAACAAACGGTGTATTTCTATCGCTGCTCGTTTAGTTTTTATTGCCGTTTCAAATATACCGGTCATTTTTGAAACACCCTGTATATTGGGGGTTGTAGTATATTCCTAGAGACATCATTTAAAACCAGTTCTTGAAACTTTGTCAGTAGACTTCCTTGGGATAGTTTGCGTCTATGGTTATGAGTCTGCCTGTTCAGTTCTTTCAGCAGCACAGTGACAATCTCCAATAGGTCAAACAAATCTGTGGCCATTCGTGCTGCCCTTCACTGTATAGATTTAATATTCACTGTTAATCCTATTTGGCTTTCTCTTGTGCTTTTTTTTGTGGGGGTGGGGGAATGATGGACCAAACAATGAGGTCAACAGTCTCTCGATTGAAGAGTGGTGCATGCAGAAGGAGAGACATCCACCAAGAATGTTTCCTGATCTGGTCGGGTGATGAGGCTAAAAATGTAATGGACATGTTTTAAACTGTCAATAATAAAAGCAAGATGGAGATAGGGAAGTCAGCAGGTGGGCACTCCTGGGGTTGTCAATGTGACAGGAAACGTCTCACCCACACCTGTCCCACCCCTGATCCCTGACAGTCAAGAATGCCCATTATTCAACAGAATGTGGCACACAGAATAGAAAATTGGGTGCAGCAGAAACAAGGCAAAACAAATCAATAAAAACAGAATAATAGAATGATGAAAGAGTAGCCTCACGAAGGAGGCAGAGTTGGGGATTCCCTAGACCTAGCTTACAATGGAGCACCCCCCCCCCTCCCCCCAAAATCCCCAACCACCCAGTCCTGCTCTGGAGGACTCATAACTGGAAAAAACACGCTTTCACGGAGAAAACTGAGAACCAGGTCAATTATCTGTGAACTGTCTGCCAATATTAGAGAAAATGAATCTGGAAGTCCAAACTTAGCATGGAGGACTAAAAGGAGGGTGCGTTGCACCAAGATCTGAGCTACCGTCTGTATGGCTTCACAACCAAAATGTGGGATTGGTTCGTTACACATAGGAAAACTATGGATTAATCTGCTACGATCAATGTGGAGATGACATAGGACTGTGGATTCCTTCTGGGAGAAGTGTATGGAAGAACGCCATGCTGCAGTAGTGTCCTTGATTGTGGGGAGTTATTTAAAAGGGGTATCAGCCCAACAGATGACATTCAGTTTCCGAACAAGCAGAGATTTCCTGTGCACCCGAAAATTCACACTCGGGGCTAGCAGAGCGAAAGGGCAGCGAGTAATGCTGCTCTAATCAAAGGGTTGGCCAGTTCATTTCCTGGGACACCCAGATGACTTGAGACCCAGAGTATGACAACTGAGCAGACAGCATGACGAAGTTCTGCTAGAAGGTTATGAACAGTGGAGATCAAAGGGCGACAAGAATAGCATTGGGAAATAGCCTGAAGACTGCTCATCAAGTCAGTACATATTGAAACATGGTCAAGGACCGCTCACTTAATAAAATTGAGGGCTCTGACAACGGCTGCCAGCTCTGCCATAAACACACTAAATGTTTCTGGGAGTAAGTAGCATTCCATACTAGCAGGAGATGTAGAAGCATATAGCATCTAATCCACGCTTTTAGAGCAGTTGATGTAAAATATGATAGCGCCTTGGATCTCTTGAAGAACTGGATGATGAACAGATGCTGAAAGGTCTTTGGGGGCGACCGAGACTTTAAGACCTGGGAAGAAATTGGTCCTAATCCATAGCTTGAGCAACATCCAAGGTGGGCTGTGTAAAAAAACATGGGGAGCACAATCCACAGACTGGAGATGGAGAACTTGGCAGAGAGAAGCGAGGCATATTTCAACAGGTAGTTCCTCACAATCACAGGAATCAGGAAACGACACAAGGGATACATGTGATGATAATGGAACTACCGAATAGTTATGGTAAAGGAGAGCTAGTACCATCGAATCTGAATGGGGAAGATCGCCACTTCGGTAAGGAGGACTGTCTACAGGATCAGTGTGAAACGCACTGGTGGACAGATGCACGCTCTGATGGTGGACTGGGTCTGACAGTTTAAGGCTGAAGGAGCCGCCAAGCCATAAACCTTGCAATTGTAGTCCAGTCAATATGAAACCAAGGTTCAGTAAATATAGATAAAGTGTAGCACAATCTACAACCCAAGATGGGTGGGCAAGGTAGCAAAGAATATCAAGCTTCTAAACACAGTTGGTCTTCAGATGATAAATATTTTCAGACAGGTCAGCTTTTTATCAAAAAGGAGGCCCAAGAAATTGAACTGGGCTACAACATCCAGGTGCTGGACACCTAAGCAGAGTGCTGGGTCAGGATGGACTGTGGTACAACAGCAAAAACGAAAGACCTGCGTTTTTGTACGGGAGAACTGGAAAACATGGCAAAAAGCTCATTATTTAGAGGCCCACCGGACTGCACATTGGAGCTGTTGTTCAGCAGAGGCTAACATATGGCAGCTGTACCGAACACAGAAATCTTCGACATACAATGTAAGGGTGCCCAGAGGCCCAACCGAGCTCAAAAACCTATTAATGGCGATGAGGAACTCTACAAAGAGCCCTGGTGGGCGCCATTATCTTGAATCCATGGGGAGCTGAGAGAAGAGCCGAATCTAACCCAAAATAACCGGTGGGATAAAACAAACAAATAAACAGTGGTAGGGAACCTCAAAAGCGCCCGTCATGAATATTGAGTAAAATGTCATATGCCTCATACAGGTCAAAAAAGAATGCAGCAAGATGTTGACGTTTCTAAAAAGCTTGTCGGATTGCTGTTTCCAACCTAAGCTAATGTTCGGTTGTGAATCGTCCCTACAGGCAATCACGCTGAAATGGAGACAATAGGCCCCAAGATTCAAGGAACCCAGCATAATCTGCAAGCAACCATCCTTTCAAGAAGCTTACAGAGAATGTTGGTCAGGCTAATAGGCACATAACTGTCAAGAGACATTGCGTTCTTTCCTGGCTTAAGGATGGGGGCCATTATGCTGTCTCACTATTGCGAAGGGAAGGCACCTTGGAGCCAAAGCAGGTTGAAGACGAGATATTGCCTTTGAGGAACATTCAAGAGTTGAATCATCTGATTGTGAATTGAAACAGGGCCTGAGGCGATGTCGTGGGCCGAGGCGAGACCCTGAAGTAGTATAGGATTCAGTTTGATGAAGAGTGAAATTAAAGGGATGTCTTCAACTTGTCGTTTCTGCAGTAGATAGGTAGCTGGATAGGAGGAGGACACCAATGCTATAACAAAGTGGGCCGCGAGGTGTTCTGCAAGAACTGATGAATCAGTACAAAGATCACCCTGTAGGAGAAGACCACACACAGCTGTTGAACGTTGGCAGTCCATAAGACTGTGGAGACTGGCCCACACCAGAGGCTTGCGTCCCAAGAGATTAGATTGAGCTCCCAGCATTCCTACATACTGTGTTTAATTAAATAACGAGCCTTTCCATGAAGCTGCTTAAAAGCGATAAGGTTGGTCTGCAAAGGAAAGTATTTGAATAGTTGCAGGGCTCATCGACTATCTCGAAAAGCTATTGCACTGTCTTTGGTCTGGAGACCTGAAGAAACAGGAATGACAGTTCCAGTGGCGCGATGATTGCATCTCAGATGCCTTGCACAACCTCATGAATACAATCTGACAGAGAGGCAGAGACTATAACACCAGAGGCATGCAAAGGCTAGTTAGCTCTGACAAATGCTCAATGTGTTAGTCAGTCTGTCTGGTCGTGTCAAGGAATACACATTATCACTGGGAAAAGGTCACTGTCACAAAGGTCATCGTGTAGTGGCCAATGTTGTGAAGCTACACCATTAGGGAAAGAGACTGTTTGATCATTAGCTGAAAAGGTGCCATGGGAGGAATTGAAGTGGGTGGGAGAACCATCACTGAGGAAGTACAGATCATAGTCTGTGTGAAGCCGATCAATTAGAAGGCTCCTACCAAAGGAAGTGGTACTTCTCAACAGAGGGTGGTGTTTGTTGAAGTCCCTAAGCAAGAGATAAGGGGGGAAAGTTGTTGGATTAATGCAGTCAATTCAATAAGAGTAAATGGTCTGCCTGGAGGTAAATAAACGTTGCAAATGGTGACTGCTGAGGTCGTATGCGCCCACACCACTATGACATCCAACTAGGTCATTTCCAACGACATTTGTATGAAGTGAAGTACAGACCCCTCCAGATATATTCTTGGGACCAGCACAGTTCTGACAGAATGCACGATAACTACAGAGGGTGGGAGAATGATCTGTAGTGAAGTGCATTTCTTGGAGAGCAATGCAAGCCCAGAAGAAGGGGAAACAAGGTGCTGTAGTTCCGACAGGTAACAGTATTACTATTACAAGGGGCCAGGAGGGCTAGTCACGCTACATCATCACTGACTGTCAACAGTGGGGATAGAACCACATCTACAAACATAGGGTCAGAAACCAAATGTGTGGGGAGACCTGGTGTCTCTGGGGCACCAGAGAAGTATTGTCCTGAGCCTTCTTCTTCCTTTCCTTTTCCTTCATAAACTTTGGAAAAGGTTCCTTCAATGGGGAGACCTTGGACCCACAGGCGATGGCTACTTCAACCATTATTTGGTGTTAGGCCTCCATTACGGGGATTGCTGTGGAGAGGAATCCCAAGAGGGACTGTGCTGGAAGATCTGATTTGGGAAGGTTGAGGTAGGAGGGGGGGAGGGGGGGATGAGTGGATGTAGATGTAGATAACGTTCATTATAAACGTGATGATGTTTAACGAGTCACACGAACCAGAATTTCACACATTAATTACACGCATGTATATGACAACATGCAGGCCGTTTACTCGAGTGGGAAGTTACTCAAAACTGTTATCCTGTGAGAGATCAGCGGATGAAAATACGAAATATACGTCCCTCTACTGATTCCGATGTTCTTAAAGTTAGAAAATATATATATGATGCAGTACCTGAACTTAATGAGATTTTCACTCTGCAGTGGAGTATGCACTGATATGAAACTTCCTGGCAGATTAACACTGTGTGCCGTACCGAGACTCGAACTCGGGACCTTTGCCTTTCGCGGGCAAGTGCGGGCGGGCAAGTTGGTAGAGCACTTGCCCGCGAAAGGCGAAGGTCCCGAGTTCGAGTCTCGGTCCGGCACACAGTTTTCATCTGCCAGGAAGTTTCAACTGTTTAAAGGGGTTTACAATAAGAGTTACAGTTTCAGTTTTCATGAATATGCACGTCCGTAGAGTGTCAATACATCTTGTCTGTACGTTACGTAAAACCGGAAATGTCAGAATTTTGATAGTGCAACAGTAGATGACCTTTTCCCACAAAGTTTAAATAAAGGTTATTTGTCCAAAATTAATTAAGAACTTTAACGAAACTATGATTCATTATTTTGTATGGTGAAAGTTGGTACAGAGCCTGACAACAATACATATGCTAAAAAAAACTCATTCTTCGTCCTGATTCAAATCAAATGGTAGATCATTGCCAAAGAACAAATTCAACAAAAGACACGAGGTACAACTATGTGAAAAGACCTTGTGGTGCCTCTCAGATATTCCAACGCAGGTTTCAACAAGTTACTTGGTGACATTCACATATTCCTACTTCTGCCGACTAGAAGCTATTACTTCGCTAAATGCTGTTATGATTTTACGGGAACCCCATATTACTAGCGTTCTCCCGTCGCCTTCGCAGTAAGCTTAGCGTCTTAGAGAAGCGGGATGCTCGGGCTAACTTACCACTGTGACAGCGTCGTTGAGCAGCGATTCTCCAAAAACGACGATGTAGAGGATCTCGTTGACGTGGATCTCCTCGAACACGGCCAGCACCGCGACAGGGTCGACTGCCGAGATGAGTGCCGAGAAGAGGAACATGTCCAAGAGAGGCGTCTCGCAGCCGAAGAGATCGGTCTGTCCCGCTGCCCAGAGCGACAGGCCGATAGTCAGCGTGTTGAAGATGGTGCCCACCACGGCGAAGAGCAGGATCGTGCCCAGGTGGTCGAAGAACAGACGGTTGGGCATGAAGTAGCCGGCGTCCAGGATGATGGGCGGCAGCATGTACAGGAAGAAGATGTCGGGCGTAAGAGTGCTGACGTGCACCTTGCCCGCGTAGAAGAGAATCGCCCCGATCAGCAGCCCCACCACGATCAGCAGGCAAGACTCCGGGAACATCTTGCTCACCTTCGGCGCCATGTGGAAGGCTGCACACAAAGAAAAGGCGCAGCCGTCAGTTGCGGACTACTCTCTCCAGCTCTGAGCACCAAACACTGCATCTAACAACAGTATGACATTAAATTTATCGTCTGATGATCTTAGACAATCACAACTGAGTTAAATATTACAAAAATATAAATTATAAACAACCAGTTAACTAAACAAAAGGGAAAAAAGTCAGAGACCTTCTATCCACTCAGTTTCTTAGTTCTTTCACAGATTCGGCGACGGCATGTACGGCGCAGTCCTGAACGATATGCGGCACTGCGTGCATCATCTCACTGCAATTACCGTTTGGAAAGTCTGGCCATCTTCGTCTGCAGAAAGTTGCACCTGTTCACCCTCTCCCACATCCGATTCGGTTCAGTTTGTGTCATGTGGAGCCAGGAAGGTTGAAGCCTGAGAGTCTGATAGTGATGTTTTCAACTAGTGAGAAGCTTTGCTGGGGTTTGGATGATCAGTCCGATTCATGCAGCCACAGGATTGTAAGTGCTGGTTAACAGGCCCGGGCTGACGAGATTTCACTCGGATTGTAGAACCTTTCTGAGTGGTATCATGTGATGGAAGAGAATGATTCTTCTGTGTTATTTTCCATAACCAAGCGAAGACTTACTGTTTTCTTACGAGTTGTGGGTGACGTTTCTTAGCACTAGCAGCCAATGAACAGACGCAAGCAGGAGCGCACGACTATGGTTTGATACGTCTAGTAAATTTCATGAAAAAACAGAAAATTTTTGCTGTTCTTTCGTGGCTGGTAAACTTGATTATTCCAAGGATCATATAAAGAATTCCAACAACGTACAGTTCATTGTTGACAGCCGTCTGAATTGGTCGGTGTATCAGCAGCGACTGGAAATGGAGAAAACCGAGTTTCGTGTCTTTACTACACTTTTTCATTTGAAACATAACTATGTTTGAAACATAACTAATGAGGAGGTATTGAATAGAATTGGAGAGAAGAGGAGTTTGTGGCACAACTTGACAAGAAGAAGGGACCGGTTGGTAGGACATGTTCTGAGGCATCAAGGGATCACAAATTCAGCATTGGAGGGCAGCGTGGAGGGTAAAAATCGTAGAGGGAGACCAAGAGATGAATACACCAAGCAGATTCAGAAGGATGTAGGTTGCAGTAAGTACTGGGAAATGAAGAAGCTTGCACAGGATAGAGTAGCATGGAGAGTTGCATCAAACCAGTCTCAGGACTGAAGACAACAAGAACAACAGGTTGGCACTGCCACACAAATCAAAGCAGAACTGGATGAGGTCCATGTGGACTCTGCGCCATCATTAGAGACTATTTACTTTTGTACTAATGAAGTTAAACATGGTGGGACAAGCACCAAAGACGAAGCGCGCTCTGGCCGTCCAACTGAGGTCACCACAATGGAATCCATTTACAAAATCCATGATGTGGTTGAGGCAAGACCGATGAATAAAAATTTGTGATATTTCTGAGACAGACATCTCAACTGAGATGGCTATGAAGACGCTGTGTGTGAGGTGGGTGCTGCTATTGCTCACAGTCGACCAAAAGCGCATCCGGCACAACATTTCAACATTACGTCTGGCGTTGTTTATTAGCAATCCGTAGGACTATTTGCGCCGATCTGTGACTTTTTATGAAATGTTGATGCATCTTTCCACACCAGAGTCAAAACGACGGACAAAGTCTGATGAGAGTGTTCTGAGGAAGGCAAAGAACATTTTGTCAGCTGGTAATGTGATGGACACTGTAGTCTGGGATTCCCAAGGAATAATCCTCAAATTATTTCGAGAAAGACAGAACCACAACTGGACTCTGTTATACTTGGTAGTTGAATCGTTTTAAATTTGCAGTGGCTGAAAAACGATCAAGTCTGGTATGCAAAAAAGTGAGCTTTCAACATGATAACGCTCCATCCAACACATCAGCGATAACTATGGCGGCAGTGCATGAACTGGGCTTTGACTTGGTTTCTCACCCGCCCTGTTCACTAGACTTAGCCCCAAGTGGCTTCTTCCTGTCCTCCAACATGAAACTTTGGCTTGCTGGAACGAAATTTTCATCAAATGAGGGAGTGATAGTTGTAGTCGACGAGTATTTTGCAGAGTTTGACAGAAATTTTTTTTCGAATGGATGGAAAAGCTGGGAATCGCTGGACCAAGTGTATATCCCTCAAAGTAGAGTATGTCCAGACGTAAGGTAAGTTGTTTACGAAACAATTTTTTTAGCTATTTTACCAGAATTATCAAAAAAACCTCGTACTACAATGTGCACGACGGTTTGCCGAAGCTGAACAGTCAACAGGTGGAAGTGGGAACTGTTGAGCCATACAGTTGAATGGGCAGTACTCTGTTGATGATTACTAAAGCCAGCGCTGGTGTTCTCAGAGTGTCTGTATTGGATTCATGTCGAATTCTAATTAGCTTCTGCAACCAATTATTGTGGCTCTTCGCTGTTGCTACTCGTATGCTACTACTACCACTATGCTATGGTCTAAACCAGGGGTTCCTAAACTTTTCCTCTGGTGGAACACTTTATGAGAAATCCCATACTTTGATGAATACTTTCTTCTTTGAAGGTTAATAAAAAAATTTTAATAATGAGAAAACTTGCTTTATCCAGTGATTACTTCAATTCTGAATTATAATTAATAACACAGATATCACAGTAATATTTTTATAAATTTGTGTCGTCAAATTTTAAAAAAAAGGCATGTTATGAAAAGGTTTTCGCGGAACACTTATTCACTTCCTACGGGACACCAGTGTTCTGCGGAATACAGTTTGAGAAATGCTTGTCTAAACAATATCGAGAAGTAGGTTTTCGGCCAGGAAAATTTTTTTGATCATTTTATATGCAATCATATTATCACAAGGGCAGTGTCCAAATACTGGCTGTTTAAAACCAAGTTCTGTCTGCCCGAGAAGCTAAGAGAAACGGCGGGATAGAGTTTCCTCAGTCTTGCAGGACACGATATAATCCTCCTTTAGATTTCTGTATGATCGATAATTCCACTATATCAATTTTCAAATGATTTATGAAAATAAATGAACTTCAAAAAAGAGTTGGCGAAGTTTGTTAAATAATATCTACGTCTACACTCCATAAATCACTATGAAATGGGTGGAAAAGGGTACTCCTTATCCTGCCAGTTCTTAGGGCTTCGCGTTTGAATCACGGGAAGAATGGATATTTAAACGCCTCTGTATGCGCTATATTAAAGCTACTCTTGTTTTAATGATCGCGGGAGCGATCCGAAAGAGGCTGTAATAAACCTAAATTTCTTACTTAAAATTGATTCTTGAAACTTTATTAAACAGGCTTTCACGGGATTCTTTGCGTCTACATTCAAGCGTCCGCCCGATCAGTTTTTACGGCACCTCCCTCACGCTCTCCGGAGTAATAACCAACCTTTGGCCATTCGTGTGTGTACGCTGTCATACCCTGTTTGCTGTGGGCACCACACATTTGAGGAATATTCTAGGGTGGATGGCACGAGTATTTTGTGAGCAATCTCCTTTTAAGGCTGAGTGCATTTTCCTAGCAGCTTTCCAATGAGTCGAAGCTTATCTGTCGGCATGGTGCTCCCATGTCCCTCGTGCCAATGATTCGACCTTTCACAAAATACAAGAGAAGGCGATGGGCTGTACGTGTTTGTTCTGTGGGTGTGTTGTGCTTCGACCTGCGTCTGAGAACTTCGACTCACGTTAGACGCAGCCAATATTCATCACTTGCTCGCACCATTCATCTGTGGGAATGGCGTTTATCTGTGCAGGATATAAGCTAATATAACGATAAAATTTGAATAAATATACCCAACAGGCAGTGGAAATAATGATGCACCAGTTTGGTAGCAGTTGGTCAAGATCTTCATGGTGTAACATTTTCCATTTCCATCAGTATATTATTGTATTTTTTCTTTAGTGTTATTTTATTCCCCTCGGCCCAAATGGGCGGAATGGGCGGGACGGGAGGGGGGGGGGGGGGGCTATGAGCGGTACACTGAATCCGCTGTTCAGCCAAGAGAACTAGGAAAACTAAGACGAAAAAAAAGCTAACATAAAGACGAGATATTTACAAGCGAATTAGAAAAAATTGAAAGTAAAATCAATGGGAGGTTTTATATTTAAGAAACTTGAGTTCCTTTGTTTAAAACAGAAGTAATAGAAGACAAAACGAAAAACAATAAGAATACATTTAAGACATTTAAAACACGATTAAAACGCACGCTGATCGTAAAAAATGCACTTCACTGTCACTAAAATTGGAAGGACCTGCCCAACGTCTTTAGTTGGGAGGCGTGGGCGCGGGGAGGAGGGGGGGGGGGGGACGTCGCGCTTGAGGAGGGGAGAAAGGCGGAGGTATAGGGATGGAGGATTAACACGTAGTGTCGATGGAAAAGAGGTGCATGTTGGAAGACATGTAAGGAGGAATAGTTTGGTGTGTCAAAAATGGTTCAAATGGCTCTAAGCATTATGGGACTTACCATCTGAGGTCATTAGTCCCCTAGACTTAGAACTACTTAAACTTAACGAACCTAAGGACATCACACACATCTATGCCAGAGGCAGGACTCGAACCTGCGACTGTAGCAGCAGCGCGGTTCCGGACTGAAGCGCCTAGAACCGCTCGGCCACAGTGGCCGGCTTTGGTGTGTCCTAAGGCCGTAATTTGAAAGGGGAAAAAGAGAGTTGGCAAAGAAAGAGGAACAAGAAAAGGGGTCTAGGAAATGTGGGAAGGGAATGAAAAGGGAGTACTGATGAGGAGGAATGGATGGGGTGGATTTATAACTACTAGGAAGAGGAAATCTTGGAGCGGAGTTCAAGGTGAAGGGGAGGGAGACGATTGAAATTTCGGTGGGAGAGGATTTTAAGGGTGTGCAGGTGTAGGGTTTGCTTGACGTGTCGGTAGAGGCGTGCAGTTCACGAGGATTGGAAGTGACAGGGGAAACAATAGATTTATTATAGTCGAGTTTTCGGATGGTGTAGGTTGTTTGAAGGCGTTTATTGTAACTGAGAAGAAATGGAAATTTGGTAAGATTTTAAGGTATACATTTGGCGAAGGCAGGTGGATGCAGAAAGCGGGTGCAGTGAATAACGTTCAAGAATTTGGAGAGACTTACAGAACGTTGATGGGGCAGGTATGTGTGTTACATTTGCATGGGAGAGGATGGGTCGGATCAAGATATTACAAGTGTGGATGACAGTGAAAGGGAGCAATCCACAAGTTCAGCCAGTTAGTAGTTTTAGTAGTTTTGGCCTACTGTGGGCTTTCTGTTGGATGATCAATAGGTAAGGTTTCAATGTTAGTTGCTGGTCGATGTTTAAGTCAAGATATTTTAAATTATTAGTTAACTGGATGGAGGTGGAAGGTGCAGCTGATTCATCCTGTAATTATTGCCTGGGTATTGGAGGGGTTGACCTTGAGGAGCCATTGGAGTAGGGAGGATTGTTGGTATTTCGGGAACGTACAGTAGACGCCGAGGAAAGCAGTGCCATCACTTGTCAGCACACTGAAGGTGGTGGTTTGGGCATATTGACAGTCTAGAGGAGATAAAGGAAAGTAAGGAGGATGGAGCCTTCGGAACACCTGCAGTAGGATGTAAGGCACGGAAACTGGTGTTGTTAATAATGACAAAGTATGGACAATAAGGACAGTTAGATAGGGTGGATGCATAGGGCAGACATAGTTAATTGGAAATGTGTAAGTCTGGAGTTTGAAAGGAAGACCTGAACGTTATACATCGTCACAGGCTTTCTCTAATTCAAGGGAGGCAAAAATAACTGTTTTACAGTGGCTGAGCTGATGGGATAGGAGATGAGAGAGGTAGAGCTGGTCATCTGAGGAGAGGTTGTGATGGAAGTTACACAGGTTAACAGAAACGAAGTGGTGTTGGTTTGGACTTTGATGCATGTGTCAGGAGACAATCTATTCGAAGACCTTGTAAAAACTGAGGTACGGCAGATGGGGTATTCTGAAGAGATATGTGTAGGGAGTTTGTGTGTTTTGAGAAAAAGTAGGATTTTGGAAATTTTTCACAGTTTAGGGTAGTAATCTGTGAAGAGGACAGTGGTATAAAGGATTGCAAGGATTACTGGAAAGGAGAAGGGAGGTTCTTTGAGTGTCAACAGGCAATACAGTCGTGCAACCAGAGCAAGTGCTACATTTTTTGTGAAGTAATTGCTTTATGTAGTGTGCTGTGATTGGTGAATTTAATTGTGTTTGCGGTATGTTCACTGGGTAGTGGAAGCTAGGACCCACAGGTGAGGCGGTGGTGTCTGTGGGTTCATGGATTGCAGGGAACAGTGAGTTATCAAAACGAAGTTCATCAGGAACTGAGAAGAAGCCAGAGAGTTAGCACGCAAAGTGGCCACCTTTGCTCAGATTCGTCAGACAGGGGATGGTTGTCGTGCAGGAGCAGATAGTGAGGGACAGGACAACTGCCAGTGAGTCGATAGAATGCTTTCCAATATTATTAAGATTAATGGGGAGTGTAGCGTTGAGTCTGGTACGTGGTGAAGCCAGTACCAGCATTTTTTTAGCATTTAATAAAATCCTGATGTTTCTCTGAATTTTGGATAAAGTAACTTTCGGTATTGGGACACATCACTGTAAAGCATCTAAATTGCTGACGTTCCGGCCGACTTGCTGCAGTCCTCTTCAGGATGGTTCACTGCTTTCTCTGTACTTGCTGGTGGCTGTGAGTGTATCCCCATCATGAATACATATGAGAGAGCAGCAGTGATGGGATTCTCGGAAAAGAAGTAAAGCTTGCAGGGTGGGGTGGGGTGGGGGGCGGGAGATGGGAAATGAAGATATATGGCCTTTCTAATAATGTAGGTGGATACTGCGTCTGACAAAGTCCGCTATGGTAAGGAAGTGGCATGAGGGATATCATCAGGTTGCAGGAACATTAGAGGGTGGCTTCCAGTCTGAGTATCTGTGAATTTCCAATAGGCATTCCAGTTGGTGTGAGTGTAGTCTTGGATAACTTTTGGATAGCGATTGGGATGGGCTGCATGGGGATGAGGTAATGTAAAGGAGATGGTGAGGAGAATGGGTAGGTGGTCACTTCCAGTTGGATCAAGGACTACTGTAATAAGACGTCCAAGGAGTTAGGGAGATGCTAAGATGACATCGGGGGTAGTGTTACTTTAACGATAAGTGTAGTGTGGAATGGGGATAATGTTACCATGGAGGTTGTCAGAAAAATGACGCCACAGCTGGATTTTGCAAAGGATTTGATATGGTTGTTGAAGTCAGCAGCAATAATATAGATGGAAAGGTACAGTCATTGTGGGTGAGGAAGTATATTGTTATCTGTATCAATATCTATATCTGTTTTTCTGTCTGTATGTGAAGGCTAACTGTAGAGATTTTGATACAGTTTTCATTAAAAAATATACTGATTCACAAGGAAGATTTGTGTACAAAATTTATTACTGCTATGACAGACAAGTCATCCGGCGATAGGAGCTTAGTGCTACCCAGGATGGGTCGCTAATTATTGTTGTAAGTAACTATGTTTTCTGCACCATATTATGTAATTCAGTTGTTACAAACACAGTTTAGTTTCTCAAGCAAACATCTCATTTCCCATCAGCCATAAGTAGTTTACTAATTCTATAGATATACATCCGCTGGTGCAAATGTGCATTGACTGCATTGTTTAATGATGTCAAAAATTATCACTCGAACGTTTTTACTGTAACGTGGTTCCAGTCCGCCTCGACCCCCTCCCCCTAGTCAAGTCGGCAATTAACAGTATTCTGCTTCGCTCCGTATTCCAACTTTGTAGTGTGATGCATGCTGCATGCAGAATGGGTCCGACAACTCGCTACGCAGATAGCCGTGAAACGGTAGAGCTGTGGCCGACAGTTCGCCGAATACTGTAATCAGCAGTGGGCCGGCAGATAAGCGCAGCTTACGTTGATAGCATTACGATGATGTGGCGGATGCGAGCAGCAGCAGGCTACGAGAGGGACGAATGGTTTACCACTGCTATCGACCTGCGCCGACGAATTCCCCGCCAGCGTTGCCACTCTTCAGTCAACACACAGGGAGGGTGGGCAACAGACACAGTAAACTGTCTCGTACGAACGCCGAACGTTTTTCGGTAGACCTCCGTTCACTAACTTTAATTATGACGAACAGTTCTGCGCAACTAATACTGCCTGTGTACCGTCTTTTGCAACTGTAATAAAAGTCTTATTCAGACCATATGCGGCTCGCATTGTTTTAAACGATATTCAGTGATCACTGTAACAGTATGGTTTTTCTTACAGATCTGTGTGCCAAGTTCGTAAACAATTTCCGTATTTTAAATTACTATTATTAAACATTAAATTATTCCAGAATAAAGTTCAGTCGTCAGTTGCAAATATATTTTTAATTCGCTTTACCAGTTTCGATAATTACTTTGTCATCCTCAGAAGCCTATAAAATTAGGGACATTATAAATCCTTAGATCTTGGCTGTACAGTTATGTGAAGTATAAGGACCTTATTTAGTGTTGGTTTAGCAGGTAGCAATATCTTCTTTATATAAGCATAATGCCATGATATGTCCAAAAATATACGTATTGTATGTGATTATTGTAAATGTAGATTAACAATTTACAGTAACTGAATCAGATCTATGCACATGTAAATTGTCAACCTTTGTTTACAATAATCATATACAATATATACATTTTTGCTTATATAATGGCATTACGCTTCTATGACGAAAATAGAGACATCTGCTAAACCAATAATTAGTAAGTATAATATACTTCTTATGCTTCACAAAAATGTATAGCCAAAGTTTAACGATTTGTATCATCTCTAATTTTGTAGGCTACTGAAGATGAGAAATTAATTTGTCGAAACCGATAAAACTGAATAAACATATATTTGCAACTGACGACTGATAACTTTATACTGAAATATATACTACAGTTGCTGAAAAGTACAGCCATAAATACAATAAGTATTAAATTATTATTATTATTATTATTATTATTATTATTATTATTCGTGGTTGTTTCCTTACTTCATTCATTAAGTTATTCTACACATATATGTTTTTATTTATTTATTTTACAAGTCCAGTTCCGCAGGACCAAATTCGGGAGCAAATCTGCAAGGTTACGGAACGTGACAGTACATGAAATTACAACAGTTGAGTAATAACAGATATAACAAAATCTTAATGAACCCAAAAAAAGGCAAGCCATAAGTTTACGTAAACGCAATCAACAATATAACACAGGAATTAGCTTAATTTTTCAAGGAGCTCCTCGACAGAATAAAAGGACTGACCCATGAGGAAACTCTTCAGTTTTGAATTGAGAGTGCGAGGATTACTGCTGAGATTTTTAAATTCTTTTGGTAGCTTATTGAATATGGATGTGGCAGTATACTGCACACATTTCTGCACAAGAGTCAATGAAGTGCGATCCAAATGCAGACTGGATTTCTGCCTAGTACTAACTTAGTGAAAGCTGCTAATTCTTGGGAATAAGCTGATTTTCCTAACAAGAAACAACAGTAAAGAATATACATATCGAGAAGGCAATGTAAGAATACCCAGCTAATGAAAAGGGGTCGACAAGACGTTCGTGAATTTACACCACTTATTACCTGAATTGCCCGTTTCTGAGCCAAAATCTCATTTGAGAATGGGAAGAGTTACCCTAAAATATAATACCATACATCATAAGCGAATGAAATAAGCAAAGTAGACTACGTTTCGTGTCGAACTATCAATCACTAAAGCTACCATTCGAATAGCAAAAATGGCACCAACACGATTCTACATTAATCTATCTTCTACATGCTATGAACTTATGTCGTGTAATGTACTATTTGAAACAGTGTAAACGTTCATTTACTACAAAGCTAGTGTCATCAGCAAACAGAAATATTTTAGAATCATCTGTTATACCAGAAGACATATAATTTATATAAATAAGAAACATGAGTGGCCCCAGCACTGATACCTGGGGCTGTGTTTGGTAGCATATATGTATTCCTCGTATAGCTGCGACAGAAGAAACGAGGACTGAAAACGAGAAAAGACCAAATATTGAGCAATTTTTCAGGTTGCAGAAGAAACTCGTCAGAAACTACTACTTCAACAATGAGTACAGAGTCTGCTATCCGAGAATTAAAGTCGTCAGTTACGATAACTTCGTTCAGTGGAAGTCAGTTTCTCCGCATTATAGCCACAGTAATGTTCTTTATGTTGTGTTACATTGTACGTTGTGTTTACATGGCTATTTGTACTGCTTGAAACAAATATATGATCCCCAACCATCACTGGACCCTATCTGTTTCGCTTTTACTGGCTTTCTCTTCTTTCTTAAGTTATAGCTTGGCCAAGTTTAACTTGACAATGTAGTTCACCTAAGGATTTAGCAACAACACAGGGTACCAAAAGAGGAGATGTACCACAGCTGAGGTATTTGTTCAGCTTACGCTAGTGCGTATTAGCAGAAGAAATCAGGTGAAGCTAACAGAGAGATTCCAAGAATCAGTTTGAGAGGCACTGGATCAGTGATCTCCCCATGAACCATGGACTTTGCTGTTGGTGGGGAGGCTTGAGTGCCTCAGCGATACAGATAGCCGTATCGTAGATGCAACCATAACGAAGTGGTATCTGTTGAGAGGTCAGACAAACGTGTGGTTTCTGATGAGGGGCAGCAGCCTTTTCAGTAGTTGCAGGGGCCACAGCCTGGATGATTGACTGATCTGGCTTGTAACACTAACCAGAACGGCCTTGATGTGCTGGTACTGCGAACAGCTGAAAGCATGGGGAAACTACAGCCGTAATTTTTCCCGAGGGCATGCAGCTTTACTGTATTGTTAAGTGATGATGGCGTCCTCTTGGGTAAAATATTCCAGAAGTAAAACAGTGCCCCATTAGGATCTCCGGGCGGAGACTACTCAGGAGGGCGTCGTATCAGGAGAAAGAAAGCTGGAGTTCTACGGATCGGAGCGTGGAATGTCAGATCCCTTAATCGGGCAGGTAGGTTAAAAAATTTAAAAAGGGAAATAGGTTAAAGTTAGATATAGTGGGAATTAGTGAAGTTCGATGGCAGGAGGAACAAAACTTCTGGTCAGGTGAATACATGGCTATAAATACAAAATCAAATAGGGTTAATTCAGGAGAAGGTTTAATAATGAATAAAAAATACAAGTTTATATGCCAACTAGCTCTGCAGATGACGAAGAGATTGATGAAATGTATGATCAGATAAAAGAAATTATTGAAATAGTGAAGGGAGACGAAGATTTAATAGTCATGGGTGACTGGAATTCGATAGCAGTAAAAGAAAGAGAAGGGAACGTAGTAGGTGAATATGGAATGGGGGTAAGAAATGAAAGAGGAATCCGCCTGGGACAATTTAGCACAAAGCATAACTTGATCGTAACTAATACTTGGTTTAAGAATCATGGAAGAAGGTTGTAAACATGGAAGAGGCCTGGAGACTCTGGAAGGTTTCAGAGAGATTATAAAATGGTAAGACAGAGATTTATGTACCAGGTTTTAATTTGTAAGACATTTCCAGGGGCAGATGTAGGCCCTGACCACAATATATGAGCTGTAGATTGAAATTGAAGAAACTACAAAAAGGTAGGAATTTAAGGAGATGGGACCTGGATAAACTGAAAGAACCAGAGGTTGTAGAGAATTTCAGGGAGAGTATTGATAATAACAGGCGAAAGAAATATACTAGAAGAACAATGGGTAGCTTTGAGAGATGAAATAGTGGAGGCAGCAGAGGATCAAGTAGGTAAAAGACGAGGGCTAGTCGAAATCATTGGGTAGCAGAAGAAATATTGATTTTAATTGATGAAAAGAGAAAATATAGAAATGCATAGGACCTGGACGAGCAAAAAGGATTACAAACGTCTCAAAAATGAGATCGATAGGAAGTACAAAATGGCTAAGCAGACAGTGAGGACAGATGTAAGGATGTAGAGGCATATCTCACTAGGGTTAAGATAGGTACTGCCTACAGGAAAATTAAAGAGACCTGGGGAGAAAAGAGGACCACTTGCATGAATATCAAAAGCTCAGATGGAAAACCAGTTCTAAGCAAAGAAGGAAAAGCAGAAAGGTGGAAGGACTATATAGAGGGTCTATACAAGGGCGGTGTACTTGAGGGTAATATTATGGAAATGGAAGAGGATGTAGATAAATATGAAATGGGAGATATGATACTGCATGAAGAGTTTGACGGACCACTGAAAAACCTAAGTCCAAACAAGGCCGACAAAACTCTACCATCTGGTGAGCAAGATGTATGAGACAGGCGAAATACCCTAAGACTTCAAGAAGAATATAATAATTGCAATCCCAAAGAAAGCAGTTTAATAAGTCACGGCTGCCAAATACTAATACGAATTCTCTACAGACGAATGGGAAAACTGTCAGAAGCAGACCTCGGGGAAGATCAGTTTGGATTCCGTAGAAATATTGGAACATGTGAGGCAATACTGACCCTACGACTTATCTTAGATGACAGATTAAGGAAAGGTAAACCTACATTTCTAGCGTTTGTGGACTTAAGAGAAAACTTTTGACAATGTTGACTGGAATACTCTCTGTCAAGTTCTGAAGATGGCAGGTGTAAAATACAGGGAGCGAAAGGTTATTTACAATTTGTACAGAAACCAGATGGTTGTTATAAGAGTCGAGGGGCATGAAAGGGAAGCAATGGTTGGGAAGGGAGTGAGACAGGATTGTAGCCTATACCCAATTTTATTCAATCTGTATATTGGCAGTAAAATAAATTAAAGAAAAATCTGGAGTAGGAATTAAAATCCATGGAGAAGAAATGAAAACTTTGAAGTTTGCCGATGACACTGTCATTCTGTCAGAGACAGCATAGGACCTGGACGAGCAGTTGAACGGAATGGACAGTGTCTTGAAAGGAGTATATAAGATGAACATCAACAAAAGCAAAATGATGATAATGGAATGTAGTCGAATTAAGTCGGGTGATTCTGAGGAAATTAGATTAGGAAATGAGACACTTAAAGTAGTAAATGAGTTTTGCTATTTGAGGAGCAAAATGACTGATGACTGTCGAAGTAGAGAGGATATTAAATGTAGACTGTCAATGGCAAATTTCTGAAGAACAAAAATCTGTTAACATCGAGTATAGATTTAAGTGTCAGGAAGTCGTTTCTGAAAAGATTTGTATGGAGTGTGAAGTGAAACATGGACGATAAATAGTTCGGAGAAGAAGAGAAAAGAAGCTTTCGAAATGTGGTGCTACAGAAGAATGCTGAAGATTAGATGGGTAGATCACATAACTAATCAGTAGGCATGTAATAGAACTGTGGAGAAGAAAAATTTGTCGCCAAACTTGAAGGGATCGGTTGGTAGGACATGTTCTGAGGCATCAAGGGATTGCCAATTTACTTCAAAAATGATTGAAATGGCTCTAAGCACTATGGGACTTAACATCTGAGGTCATCAGTCCCCTAGACTTAGAACTACTTAAACCTAACTGACCTAAGGACATCACACACATACATGCCCGAGGCAGGATTCGAACCTGCGAACGTAGCAGCTGCTTGGTTCCTAACTGAAGGGCCTAGAACCGCTCGATCACAGCGGGCGGCACCAATTTAGTATTGGTGGGGAGCGTGGAGGGTAAAAATCTTAGAGGGATAGCAAGAGATGAACACACTAAACAGATTCAGTAGGATGTAGGTTGCAGTAAGTACTGGGAGATGAAGAAGTTTGCACAGAATAGAGTAGCATGGAAAGCTACATCAAACCAGTCTCTGGACTGAAGACCATAACAACAACAACAGATTAGTGATTCCTGGAGAGATTTCTGCCTATTACACATTACGACCCTCTTTAACTGTCGCCGGTCTCTGTCAGTCAACAGACGATGTCGGCCTATACGCTTCTGCGCTGTAAGTGTCCCTTCACGTTTAGGAGTTTGGAAATCTCGCGTACAGACGTATGGCACAAGTGACACCCAATCACCTGATTATGTTCGAAGTCCGTGAGTTCCGTGGAGCGCCCCATTCTGCTCTCTCACGACGTCTAATGTCTACCGAGGTCGCTGATATGGAGTACCTGGCAGAAGGTGGCAGCACAATGCACCTAATATGAGGGTGTCCGGATTTGATCACATAATACCAGTAAATAGCCTCCACCACATTGTGTTATGCGTTAACGCTAGTATTTGAAAAAAAAATTAATTATTGGTGACTCATATAATCAGTATTACAGTCTTAAAGAAACAAGGATAATAAGTATGACTTTTAAAAAATAATTTAGTTTCGAGACTAAAACGCAACTGAACACTTTTGTTTTGATCCATCAGAAATGTTAATTAATGCACGTTGGGAAACACTGATTATTATTATTATTATTATTATTATTATTATTATTATTATTAGTGACAATGGACAGACACAAAGCTGCGTGAATTCATTCAACTTCTACCAGTTCAGAAGTAAGGAGTCCAACAGTCAAACAATTTACAAACAGGAAGTACAGTGTACGATTTAAAATGGGGTTGCAAAGTGTGGGCGAAGTAAGTGTCACTAGAAAGAGGAGTGGCGAAGAGAAAGTATGTTTTGTGCCAAGTGCCTCTCCTCAATGTGGATAGTTAGCTTTCTGTTCTGAGGAGGCGTTGTAAATACCACTCGCGATGCGCAGAAAATTTTTTCATCGTTCCACAAAAAAACATATTAGAAATAGGCAACACCAATTGTGTCACTGACTCATTACTCCATGGCTGAATGAAATGCCTATAAAACTGAATATCATTTAGCTTTCATCATTTTCAAAATAAAATTGTTTAAAGAATATTCTGTTTCTTTCTACAATTTAATTACCCGCTAATGTTGATGATTTGATTTGGAGGGAGAGGATGCTAATTAATATCTGATAGCACTCAGGGGTAATGTCTCAGCAATGTTCGAAAGCACTGTACTAGAATGACACTTTTGAAACATCTAATGAGAAATATGATCACTATTGAGGGAATGCGTCAAAGATAGATGTGGAATGTGGATGTTGTATTTTGTCGATACGTTAGTAAAATAGAAATGGCGAAGCAGCTAAACGTCCACTCGAGAGCAACGTCATCTTTGCGTGTCTTGGCTCCAGTTTACAGAGTTCAGAAAGGAACTGATAAGAAGGTCAAGTCGAGTAAGGTGTTGTCGAAGCGACAAAAATTTGTCGACTTAATGTGGTTCGTAACGCAAAGTTGAGACTAGAGCTACGGCCACAAATGGCAAGCAATCAGTGACCGATGCGCTGAAGTCAACATTTGTGATGAGATGGCGCCAAACTTTTTTGTGGTCGAGATAATCACTTGCAACACAGTAGGAATCTTCCAGAGGGAGAGTAAATCATATCTTCGAGGATGTCAACTTTGAAGTTCTATTGGTGGCAGAAGGTTTGAGTATTTACTGCAAAAAACGTGATTTTGGGAAAACTGGAAGCTATTTGCATCTGAAGTTCTACTAACTGGCATTTTATGGGACGCTCTTCGCATAGTGACTACCGTTTAGTGGTATTCGACATACCTTCCTTATCCTGACCGTATTAGGTACCAGGTGTACTGTTTGAGGCATCTGACTCTGTAACGAAATTGGAAGTTCAAGGTAGTTCTTCGGGTGACACTAGGAACGGACATTAAGAATACGAAAATATATCTAGGCTATCATGTTTATTTCGCAAGATTGTCGTTAGAGTGAAACGTTTTTAGAGTTTGTTAAGGTTTTCCAGGCGGCTAGAATAGGAAAAAATAACGTCTCGTTAACGCTGAGTACAGAAAGAGTACTAGCTTAACAGGTTAAAACCCGAGAAAACCACAGATGGTGGGAATAGAACTTGCTCCTTCCCCGGTGCACCACCTCATTTGGTGCCTGGGATCTAGAGGACTACTGTGGTCTGACCCACTGATTTTTTGTCACTGGATACGAATTTTCAGAGTGCAGGTCTAAGATACGCTGAGTATTATACAAGTGGTAAAGTTTCTGCAAAAACGTATCTGGTGAAGTCTAATCTGTGCACAAGGCACTCGTTGATAAGTACAGTGTTTCCTGAAACAAAGTTGATCATATGCGTCTCAAATTTTACAACGTTGGCAATTCTCTCTTCGTGACCTTTTCGTGCCACCACAACTCGTTTGTATTGCAGAAAGCTACTGATTACACTAGAACACCCGAAAGCCACCCTTTAAGTATCAAACCTCGTGTCTGGCGAAAATGACGCCTTGCTGGAACGGTCGCAATTCATATACAGTAACGTTTCTCTACAATGGTGTTTTTTTCCACCCAATTCACTTAAAAATCACAAACTTCATACACGAAAGCAATTGACGAGAAAAGTTAGCTATATCATGATTTCGACATTTTAGGAGTTGTATTTTAAACAAAGCTACATGGAATGTTGTTACTCTTATGAGAAGGGACTAAATTTTTTCTCTTTCTAAGGGTATAAGAACAGCTAGGAACAAAACAGAGACTATTTGTTGACCTTTCTGTTTCAGAACATGCTTCTCGGTGTCAAACAAAAGTCCTTTCCAAGTCAATCAGTGAACGATTTTATTTCTTAACTAGCTGAGAAACGCTGCCTTAGCCGGGTATTTATTTAAAGCCATGCCCGAGACTTCCTACGCGTGGAATTTATTTTGACTTCTAAAGCTTCTTTGTAAACAACGTTTGAAGTAGTAGGGTTGGGGACGTGCACGAAACGCTTATTTGCTTCACTAACATGTGAGAGAGGGCTATGGAGAGCTGTTTGTGCGAAAAGTAACTAGCACTAAGGTCCACGCCCGCAAAACGCGGCATCTGGCCTTGTGCTTTGATTGTGGTCATGGCATAACGTAAGTTCATCGTAAATTGTTCACATTTAAAGCAAAATGGCAAACTGTTAGGAATAAACGGGATTAAGAGTATAAAAACTAGCTCGCCCGCGCCTCTTCCCGTCAAAATTTCCGCTTCTATGATGTTACGTTGGACAGCAGTAACATTTAGGCCTCTGTGAGTAAAGGGATCTGAGGAACAAGAAATTCATGATGCTCTCGATCAGAGTCACATTGCACCTTGCTTCCGGAAAGTGTTTCCGAAGAGCGAGTTAAAGCCCAATGTTCTCGAGCCACAGCACGTCCTGCCTCACTATCTTCAATCGGTTGTTGAGACCGCACAGTCCCCAGTCTTTTACTCGTTCTGCCTTGCCAGCAAGACTCGACAGCTTTCTGCGGGCAGGCTCTGTTTTCTATGGGGGTTTCTGTTCGTAAACAAAATAAAATCAAAATGTAATCAGTAGACATCCAAATCACAAAGCAAACTTAGTAAATTTGCTTTTCCCAGCAAAGAATATACGCAAAACTTTTCGAAAGAAACAAACCAATGCTGTTAAACTTTTAACACACAAAGCTAAATCAATAAATCCATTTATCCTAGCCGATCAAATTCAATGTTAGCTTGTATTCATAAAGATAAGACTGCGGCACTTAATTCTGTCGCTGGCCTAAGCTTCCAAAAATACTTTTGTCACTGTGGCTAAAAAGCTTTCCTAGGAAAGAAGTCAAATGTAAACAAAATCTATCGAAAGAAGCAAAGCAATGGCACTAAGTTTTTGATACACATAGCGAAATCAGTAAATCAGTATATCGTAGCCAATTAAATTCGCTGTTGGTTTGTCTTCGTAAAGATAAGATTGCAGCACTTAATTCTTTCACTGACGTACACTTTCGAAAATATAACTATCTGTTGCAAACGAGCTACTAAGCTGAGCAGAAGGTTTTAAATACAATTGTATAATATGACATTTTTTTCCCTGTGTTCCGATTACGATTACATAAACATTTGGCCCACGCTAAGTTCCGCCAGTACCTCGTCTCGTACCCTCCAAACTTCACAGAAACTCTGCTGCGAATCTTGCGGAACTAGCACTCCTGAAAGAAAGGATATTGCGGAGAAATGGCTTTGCCACAGCCTGGGGGATGTTTACATTTTCACTCTGCAGCTGATATGAAATTTCCTGGCGGATGAGAACTGTGTGCTGGGCCGAGACTCGAACTCGGGATCTTCGCCTTTCGCGGCAAGTGCTCTACCACCTGAGCTATCCAAGCACGACTCACGACCCGTCCTCACAGCTTTACTTCCGCGAGCACCTTGTCTCTTCGGAAGTAGTTCAGTTGGTAGAGCACCTGCCTGTGAAAGGCAAACGTCCCGATTTCGAGTCTCAGTCCGGCACACAGTTTTCATCCGCCAGGAGTTTTCAAGAGAGATAATATTTATTGTAATGAAGACCAGGAATTGGTATTTAGACGCTGAGCTGCCTTGAACAGAGAATAATTTCAAAATAATAGCCCCGAAGAAATGGTTCTACGTCAAATTCAAATTTGCTTAAAGCGCTCAGAGCCCAGTGTTTTTCGTTAACGCCTTTGTGCTCTGTGCAGTACGTTGTTACCGGCTGTGTACTGCACGCGCCCCCTCCTGAAGTTGTTTGCAACTCCCCCCTCCTGAAGTTGTTTGCAACTCCGCGTCGCCCCGTGGCTGGGCGTTTTCCGGTAGCTGCCGGTATATGGGCGGTGGCCGTGCCATCGGGCCACCGAGGTTATGCACCCGAATTGGCGACTTGATTCACGCCCGTCCTTATCCATTCTTCCCATATTCAGGGCGTGAGATACTGTTTCCTTGCAACAGCTGTAGCACGTACAACTAATCTATACTATTTATAAATAAAAACTGGCTTTTGGAATTGAAAAGAGAAGAATATGACAGATTTTTAGCATCCAGTCGATATCGAGAGGTCGATAGAAACAGAGCACTAGTTCAGATTCGACAAGAATGGGGAATATAAATTGGTCTCGTCCTACGGAAAGAAACCATTCTGACATTCGCTTCAATGATTTAGGAAAATCGCTGAAAATCTAAATAGGGATTTGAGTTTTATAGCCCGCCACCTCGGTCGGTCATTTTCGTGTAAGGACTGCAACAACGCATTCTAAGCACGGCGCAGTTCTGCTTCATTCTACCGTTACTCATAAAGTCTTAATTATCACACCGAAAAAATAAAGTTGCATAATTAATTTTGTGTTTGTTTACAGCTACATGTCTGTAGTCGTGGTACACTTGAAATCCTGCCATCACAATACCGTAGCACGCCGCTATAGCAGCTACAACAAAATGGGGCAGCCCACTGATAAAATGGAGAGCATCACAGAATGCGGTCGACATTAGTGTTATTGCTGATATTTGATTTATGGGCGTTAGGTATAACTCGCTCTAGCACTGTAAGACGAAACTTTAGGTAGAGAATTATGTCTTGGGCCACGGCCTAATGTCTATAAATCAAAAATCGGCAAAATGGAGATGGACAGCTCCTTTTTGGGATCGTGGCGGGGAAATTTCAAGAGTAACAGGACTGCAGACATGTACCTCTAAACACTGAAACAAAAAAAATGCATAACCACTTTTTCTATATCATTAGCCCACGTACATATATCGGGCGTTACACAACATCGTTAACAGCTTCAACCGGATTTTGATTAACCTTCGCTGCCGTGCACGGTCATACGATGGCTATGCGCATATTTTTTCCTTGATCATTTGCTTTCGTATTAATTAAACAAAATGGATGACAGGGGTAAGTCTAGAACTGTAATGAATTCAACGGAAAACTGGACGCACATAACGATTTTTCATTGGTTATGGGGATGTCATAGCATACAACGGCACTGTGAGAAGACGAAACAAAATTTTCGGTTGGAATGAATTGCAACTAGCTCTAAATGTAGAAAAATGTATGTTAATACAGACAACTAGGAAGAACAATCCTTTAAAGTTCGAATACAGCATTAGTATTGTGCTTCTAGACACAGTAAAGTCGATTAAATATCTAGGCATAACGCTGCAAAGCGATTCGAAATGGAGCGAGCGCTTAAGGACGGTAGTGAGGAAGGTGAATGGCCGACTTCGGTTTATTGGGAGACTTTTGGGAATGTGTGGTTTACCTGTAAAAGAGACCGCATGTAGAATGCTAGTGCTACCTCTTCTGGAGTACTGGTCGAGTGTTTGGGTTCGCACCATGTCGGATAAAAGCAAGACATCGAAGCAATTTAGAGGCAGGCAGCTAGATTTGTTACCAGTAGGTTTGGTCAACACCACAGTGTTACGCAGATGGTTCGCGAACTCCACGAAAATCTAAAATCCCTAGAGAGATGAAAGGCTGCTTTTGCGGAACACTGGTGAGAAAATATAGCACCGGCATTTGAAGCTGACTGCAGAACGATTCAACTCCCACCAACGGACATTTAGCGTAAGAACCACAACGATAACAGAAATTAAGGCTCGTTCGGAGTGTAAGTCAGTTATTAACCACAATTTAGTTATATTTTCCTTATTTTGGTAGTACTGTCGTTTTACGCTGACGACACATGCTTTGTTTATTTGTTGTTATATCTTTGCAATTTTCAAGCTGCTAGGTTAGTTGCGTTATCGCCGGGTTTTTTTTTTTTTTTTTTTTTTTTTTTTTTTTTTTTTTTTTTTTTTTTTAATACATCGAAGACTTTCGGTACAGTACAGGAACAGTGTTTTGCCACAACGGAGTCTCTAAGAATTGATTGAAAAATTGCGAGATAGTCGCACACGTGTTACGCACGGTGAAGAGATGGACGACCGTTTACCGCCACACATGAAGAAACCATTGAGCGTTCACGTGAAATGATTCTCTTAGACAGACGATTAACTATTGACGAAATAGCACATCGTCTGCAAATTAGTCACGGTTTTGCCTACGAAATTATACACAACGGACATGGGTTTCATAAAGTTTGTGCAAGATGAGTCCCAAAACAACTCACACAGTTGTATAAACAAACGAGCTTGGACGTCTGCAAAAAACATTTGGATCGCTGTGGAAACGAAGGGGACAACTTCTTAGACAGGATCATAACTGGTGACGAAACATGGATCCATCATTACGAGCCGGAGAGTAAACGGCAGAGTATGGAATGGAAACATCCAAATTAGCCGTGCAAGAAATAGTTCAAGACCCAACCGTCCGCCGGAAAACTGATGCTTACGGTGTTTTGGGACGCACGAGGTCCAGTACTGGGACATTATGGGGAAGGGGCACAACAATAAATTACAGTGAGATGCTTACTGCCAGGCTAAAGCCTGCAATTCGAAGCAAACGCCGAGGATTGCTCACAAAAGGTGTTGTGTGTTGCACGACAATGCCCGTCCGCCTACTGCTACCCAAACTGCTGAAACGCTCCAGAAACTCAAATTTGTAGTACTGGATCATCCTCCAGATAGTCCCGATCTTTCCCCTTGTGGCTATCACTTCTTTGGTCCACTCAAACAGGCATTAAGGGGCCTTCGATTTGCCTCGGACGAAGCAGTGAAAGAAGCGGTGCATTCCTGGTTCGCAGCTCAACCGAGAATCTCCTTTTATGAAGGCATGAGAAAGCTTGTACAACTATGGACCAAGTGCGTTGAAACGCAGGAGACTGTGTCAAAAAATGATGTTCTTTTTAAGTTTCCTCTTTGATTACAATAACATTTTATAACTACTTTGCGGAAAATAATTGACTTGCCCTCGTAAATATTCGTTCCCCGCGCTCCATTTGCGAGTGGAACGGGAAAGGAAATAACAAGTAGTGGTACAATACACCTGCCACCACGCGCCATATGGTAGCTTCCGGAGTATGTATGTAAAAGTAAATTTAAAAATAATAATTAGAAGACATGCAGCTGGAGTGCCACAATAGAGAACAGTGAATGAATACAGATGCGCCCTCCTACCAGAGGGGCGTACGGAGCTAGTTGCCCATGGATGTGATAGATGGCTCTGAGCACTATGGGACTTAACATCTTGGATCATCAATCCCCTAGACCTTGGAATTACTTAAACCTAACTAACCTAAGGACATCACACAACACCCAGCCATCAAGAGGCAGAAAAAATCATGACCCCCGCCGGGAATAGAACCGGGGAACCCGGGCGTCGGAAGCGAGAACGCTACCACACGACCACGAGATGCGGGCTGGATATGATAGTGCCAGTCTTCCGTGCAGCTGAGGGTAAAATCTACAGTGTTTTACTTAAGTGATATTTAACAGTAAATGGTAATCAATGTGTTAAAAAAGTTAAGGATGGTATCATAAAAAAGACATGAGCCTCCACAAGAGTGAAACCGACCATCTTGAACCGTACTCCACGACTACAATGGTAAAGACCGCCATCTGTTCTACCAATCGACACTTCAGAGCCTTTACTGTTCGAGTTTATGAAGAATTACGAATAGCAGAGCATGCAGTGCGGATGTGCTTCAGCAGAAAGCTTCACATCATACGAAGAGTGTATGCTTAAAAATCGTGAACAGAATCATCTGGAATAGTTTGCGTCCCATGGCAGACCGGCAGCAATCGAATGTCCCATAGCACACCGACTACAATCGAATATCGACGGCACGAATTCAGTGCACGAATGCAGTGTGAACATTATCGAAACGACAGACTGTAAGGACGGATTCATGTCCTTTGAAAATGTATCCTTAAATGCATCGCTGCCATGGTAGATGACGCTGACTAATGACAGTTCCTCTGACCACGTGCCGTACGTCTCCTTGTGTGTTGCAGGCTGTGTGACTGACGCAGCATACTGTCAGCAACAGAATGGTCTAGCATTCATGTCGGGAACAAGCCTAGATGGTGATTGTGTACAGCCAAGCAGATAAATTGGTCAAGAGACACTACGGCTATACCAAAACAAGTACCCTCACAGACACCAACCACAACATTTCAAGCCCTGTTTGGGCGCTTGTGTGATCATGGGTCCTTTCAGACAGACGAACATGCAGAGAGGCGGTGAACTGTATGTATAACAGGCCTAGAGGATCGGGTTCTACAGGGTACTGAGACGACCCTAATACATGCTCCATGCAAGTGGCCCGCCAACGTGATGTAAAAGTATGCTTGTGTATATTCTGAATGACAGCTGCTACTATCCCATGGAGGCACTTTCAACATCTGTTGTGACGTGGGAGCGATGTAACTCTGTATTGCGTTCCGGGACGACTTGTCGTAGCATGCATGTCATCCATTTCGGGACAAAAGATCATAGGGCTTTTTTCCCTCCATTTCCAGTCAGGAATCTGTCCCTGCAGTTTTATTTTTGTTGTGTACATAGTTCCGCGTAGTCAGCGCGTACACAACTTTCCCACTAGAGCAGCCCCGCTAAGCACAACAGCGCAGGCGCAGCGCTCGTCCGTCTCCGCACTACGGGATGGCGCTGCCTTAGAGACGGACCAAATTCTGCTTCCGCTGATCCACGTATTAATATGTAACGCAGCCAATGAGATTGCTGCTAACGTAGAACCTTTCCTCCTCGTGGATCACACTCGCGCAGTGACACATGAACGCGCGAGATATTATAACGAGTGTACAGACCTCCGATTAGTCAGTCTCCATTTGTATGCACCAGTCTGTACCAGTCTATAGTCAAGTTTCAGTATGCGCCTAATAATGTTACCATATTCCTGTACATAGCCATGAAGATAAATGTATAGACACTTTTGGAAAGTATCAGAGATATAGGTGAGAATAAGATTAACGTACCAATAACAAAGAAACTTCAGATTGTCAATTGAAAATAGCATCCAGAACCAAGTTAACTTATTGTTATGCTTGTTATTATTTTAATAAATGTGTGAGAAAATTAATCAAGTTCTGTTTAAAGCTGGTCACCGTCATTCTGCTACTCTAAGCGTGCAAGTGGCATTTCTATCGTCTGACCTAATGGCAGAAGATAAACACGCCACGATAAGACCACAAGACATATTGCTGACACTAGCCTACTTCGTTAGAGCGACAAGTCAAATAATCTGATGGTGTGTGTACTGAAGGTTTTACAGTATGTACAACACAATTTTAATGTTTTATTAATTTAATTATTTTAATGTTTTATTAATGTTCACAGTTACAGTGTTGTGAGATACTTATTGTAGTAGAATAATCGTAAAAGAAAACACGAACTGCTTTCAGTTTCAGAACTAAGAAACAAAATAAACTTTACTAAAAGGTAAATTTTGCGAAGATAATGACACCGTAGACAAACATACATGTTAGTTGGTAACGAAATGTTGCATAACGGACTAAAAGCTTTTAGCGAGATGACATAGCGTTTGTTGATTTGTGAGCACCGAGCAGCAGAAAAATAAATGAATCTGGATGGCTCGATGTAAATAATTCAGTCTGATAATGTTTCGACGTCTCATGTCCGGAGAGTAGATGTGCCCTATAATCATATAGTTTTAAGCTATCATTATGTGCAACGATTTCTGAATAAGATGGTTCAAATATATTATATATGATATAATAAACAGTTTACTTACTTTTTTTTCCATTTGTCTCGTTTTCGTTTGACAGCCCCATATAGGTCCAATTGCGGACAATACTTAAAAGTATCCTGTGGCACTGGATGAAGCTGTGTTTTGTTGCAATAGTCCCCTGTGTTCGGAAACTCCGAGAACTTCTCCGTAAGTGTTCTCGTGATTAATGTAGCGTTGTTTTCCTACTACTTTTTCGGTCGCTTTTTCTTACAAAAAGAGTAATTGCATCTCATTCATGATTAAAAAAATATTCTTATTACTGAAAGAGACGAGAAAAAGTTGAGGCGTCCAGTGAGTCATGCGGATATGGAAGGCCGAGCGAGCAGCTGGCCACACCGCGGGCCGAGGGGACTTAATTGGGAGGCCGGGCGTCTGTTTCCGTAAACAGTGGACCAGGGCAGCGGGCGCCGAGGGGTCAGCACAAGTGGCTGGCCGGGTCGATATGCAGCTACCCACCCCACTACACTGTCGCCGCCGCGTAGTTCGTCTGCCGCTCCAAAGGCGGCGGCGAATTGAAGGCGCAAGGGTGAAATCTAGTTTTCAAGATAGATCACTTCTCACTGAATCTTGTCCGTATTCTTTTTTCTCTTATAAGCGTTTTCATCCGTTAGTTTAAAACAGAACGATAGGTACAACATAAGTGACAACTATTGGTGTATGTGCTGATTTAGAAATCGTTAAAGGAGTGCTTCTGAAAATTTATCTATACAGAGCGTAGGAAAAATGCCGCACTTGGCGATCGGCATGCGATTCTTCATATCAAATGGCTCTGAGCACTATGCGACTTAACGTCTGAGGTCATCAGTCGCCTAGAACTTAGAACTAATTAAACCTAACTAACCTAAGGACATCACACACATCCATGACCGAGGCAGGATTCGAACCTGTGGCCGTAGCGGTCGCTCGGTTCCAGACTCAAGCGCCTAGAACCGCACGGGCACCTCGGCCGGCTCTTCATCTCATTTCAAGACAAAAATGTACCTAGGAAAACCCAGTCACGCCAATGGATTTAATAGAAATACGATTTAAAAAACGAGACTCTGACGCCGCGCGGGATTAGCCGAGCGGTCAGGGGCGCTGCAGTCAAGGACTGTGCGGCTGGTCCCGGCGGGGTTTCGAATCCTCCCTCGGGCATGGGTGTGTGTGTGTTTGTCCTTAGGATAGAAGTGTTTAAGCTTAGGGACTGATGACCTTAGCAGTTAAGTTCCCTAAGATTTCACACACATTTTAACATTTGAGACTCTGACAATGCTGTAGCTGCGTGCAGTGTGGCGAAGAATAGCTCTCATGACTCTGCGCAGTGCCAGAACCGCCCAATAAGATGAATGAAACGATGTTCGAGTTGCGTTCACACCTAACTTCTTCTTCAGTGAAAGCACCAAATTTTATACAATTTACACCTTCACAAAGCGGTATTTTGTACATTTCTTTCCGTTACTGTAACCTTTGTACATGATGGTCCATTGATCGTGACCGGGCCAAATATCTCACAAAATAAGCGTCCAACGAAAAAAAAACCTGCAAAAAACGAAACTTGTCTAGCTTGAAGGGGGAAACCAGATGGCGCTATGGTTGGCCCGCTAGATGGCGCTTAGGTCAAACAGATATCAACTGCATTTTTAAAAATAGGAACCCCCATTTTTATTACATATTCGTGTAGTACGTAAAGAAATATGAATGTTTTAGTTGGACCACTTTTTTCGCTTTGTGATATATGGCTGGCGCTGTAATAGTCACAATTTTAGACGAACAGTCGGTAACAGGTATGTTTTTTAAATTAAAATACAGAACGTATATACGTTTGAACATTTTATTTCGGTTGTTCCAATGTGATACATATACCTTTGTGAACCTTTCACTTCTGAGAATGCATGCTGTTAACAGCGTGATTACCTGTAAATACCACATTAACGCAATAAATGCTCAAAATGATGTCCGTCAACCTCAATGCACAATACGTGTAGCGACATTCCTCTCAACAGTGAGTAGTTCGCCTTCCGTAATGTTCGCACATGTATTGAAAATGCGCTGACAAATGTCGTCAGGCGTTGTCGGTGGATCACGATAGCAAATATCATTCAACTTTCCCCAAAGAAAGAAATCCGGGAACGTCAGATCCGGTGAACGCGAGTGCTTCGACAACCAACCCACCTGTCATGAAATATGCTATTCAATACCGCTTCAGCAGCACGTGAGCTATGTGCTGGACATCCATCATGTTGGAAGTACATCGCCATTCTGTCATACAGTGAAACATCTTGTAGTAACATCGGTAGAACATTACGTAGGAAATCAGCATACATTGCAACATTTAGATTGCCATCGATAAAATGGGGGCCAATTATCCTTCCTCCTATAATGCCGCACCGTACATCAACCCGCCAAGGTCGCTGATGTTCCACTTGTCGCAGCCATTGTGGATTTTCCATTGCCCACTAGTTCATATTATGCAGCTTTAAGTTACCGCTGTTGGTGAATGACGCTTCGTTGCAAAATATAGCGTGTGGAAAAAATCTGTCATCGTCCCGTAATTTCTCTTGTGCCCAGTGGCAGAACTGTACAAGACGTTAAAAGACGTCGCCATGCAATTACTGGTGCTTAGAAATATGGTACGAGTGTAATCGATGTTGATGTAGCATTCTCAACACCGATGTTTTTGAGATTCCAGATTCTCGCGCAATTTGTCTGCTACTGATGAGCGTATTAGCAGCAACAGCAGTTAAAACACCTGCTTGAGCATCATCATTTGTTGCAGGTCGTGGTTGACGTTTCACATGTGGCTGACCACTTCCTGTCTCCTTAAATAACATAACTACCCGGCGAACGGTCCACACACTTGGATGATGTCGTCCAGGATACGGAGCAGCATACACAGCACACGCCCGTTGGGCATTTTGATCACAATAGGCATACATCAACACGATATCGACTCTTTCCGCAATTGGTAAACTGTCCATTTTAACACGGGTAATGTATCACGAAGCAAATACCGTCCGCACTGGTGGAATGTTACGTGATACCACCTACTTATACGTTTGTGACTAATACAGCGCCATCTATCACAAAGCGAAAAAAGTGGTCCAACTAAAACATTCATATTTCTTTACGTAATACACGAATACGTAATATAAATGGGGGTTCCTATTTAAAAAAAAAACTCAGTTGATATCCGTTTGACCTATGGCAGCGCCATCTAGCGGGCCAACCATAGCGCCATCTGGTTTCCCCCTTCAAGGTAGACGAGATTCGTTCTTTGTAGTTTTTTCGTTTGATGCTTATTTCGTGAGATATTTGGCCCGGTCACTATCAATGGACCACCTTGTATAGACAATAACACATAACATGAACTTCTTACAAATGTAAATGACCAGTTTGTTTCGTCTACGACACAAATAAAGCCAATGGACAATGATAGTGGATACGAAACATCGTCGTGAGGTACAAAAAAGAAAGAAGGTTAGCTACACTAGATTGCACGTAACGCTACGCTCAATAATTCCGTAATTCCATAATAAGTAGTAAATGAGTTTTGCTATTTGGGGAGCAAAATAACCGATAATAGTCGAAGTAGAGAGGATATAAAATGTAGACTGGCAATGGCAAGGAAAGCGTTTCTGAAGAAGAGAAATTTGTTAACATGGAGTATAGATTTAAGTGTCAGGAAGGCGTTTCTGAAAGTATTTGTGTGGAGTGTAGCCATGTATGGAAGTGAAACATGGACGATAAATAGTTTAGACAAGAAGAGAATAGAAACTTTCGAAATGTGATGCTACAGAAGAATCCTGAAGATTAGATGGGTAGAATACATAACTAATGAGGAGGTGCTGAATAGAATTGGGGAGAAGAGAAATTTGTGGCACAACTTAACTAAAAGAAGGGACCGGTTGGTAGGACAAGTTCTGAGGCATCAAGAGACCACCAATTTAGTACTAGAGGGTAGCGTGGAGGGTAAAATTCGTAGAGGGAGACCAACAGATGAATACACTAAGCAGATTCAGAAGGATATAGGTTGCAGTAAATACTGGGAGATGAAGAAGCTTGCAGACGGTAGAGTAGCATGGAGAGTTGCATCAAACCAGTCTCTGGACTGAAGACCACAACAACAATAATTCCATTCTCTACGTTTGAAATCCAGGCTTACATTCACACAGTCGGTACGTATACGTACTTTAGAGAAGATGTTCAAAGCGACCACCTTGCATTTGCAAACACTTCGCCACTCTCTGGATCATACTTTGACAGACCCTACGCAACACACCTGGCTCCACCACCGCCGGAGTGGCAAGCGCGCGAGGTACTAGGTCGTGTGCATACATGGGTGGAGTACGTCAACTTGTTCCTTTATGTGTGCCCACATATAAAAATCTAGTTGATTAAGATCCGGGGAGGGTGGAGGACATAACATTGGACCTCCACGACCAATCCGTTTTCATGGAAACGCTTCATTTAAAGAGTTACACACATTCAGTCCAAAGTGTGACATTGCACTATCATGATGAAGCCATATCTGTAGCCAAAAATCAAGTGGAATAATGTCAGGCAAACTATTTTAAAGAAAAGTACGATACAGGGACTCATTGAACTAGTTCGGCAGCAGCTAAGGTCCCAAAAGTACTACTACCATGATTCTAGTCAAAATGCTTATGACAGAGCGTGCCTGAAAGCCACGTTCACGGGTGACATATGGGTTCTGTATAAACTAATAATGGCTCTTGTCCAGTTTGAATACGCCTTCATGAGTGAAGCTTGATTCGTCAGTCCATATCAAGTTCTTTATGTATTGTTGTTCTCTTCCACTTGGTGAAAAAGCCATTTGCAAAACTGTACTCGTCGAATCTGGCCGCTGGTGTTGAGTTAATGTGTAATGATATGGATGCAGTTCTGCATCGTCCAACACTTCAGAAACCAGTCACGCTGAGATAACTGGAAATGCCTTGCAATATCATGGTTCCTTCGCCTAAGTGATAAGTGAACGGTTTTAAGAATACCATCCTCATTTTGTGGAGTACGTCTTGTCTTTGGACGGTGTCTATCCACTACTTGTGGACTAAGATTTCGGTTTTTCCGAAGGCGTTGTTCCAAGCGATGAAAAATGTTGTTATCGGTAAGGTGCCTTTGAGGGTACTATGCAGCATACGCATGAGAGGCAGCAGCAGCTTGTTTATCAATTTTACCAGCACCAAAAGCTTATCGAAATATTCATCATCTATGTACTCCATTGGGAAGCCGCCATACATGAACTTGACAGGAGCAATTATGGCTGTGCACTGCGCAGTTAGTAGACACATGAAAGCAGTTTAATGGATGCCAGTGTCACCTGACAGGCTATTGTTATGCGAAAAAATTATGAACGAAAGAAAGTGTAGGGGACATGCAGAAGATGGGCTCTGAGCACTATGGTACTTAACATCTATGGTCATCAGTCCCCTAGAACCTAACTAACCTAAGGACAGCACACAACACCCAGCCATCACGAGGCAGAGAAAATCCCGGACCCCGCCGGGAATCGAACCCGGGAACCCGGGCGTGGGAAGCGTAACGCTACCGCACGACCACGAGATGCGGGCCATGCAGCAGGGATACAAAGCATATCAGTGATTTTTTTCATTATTATATACAACTGCGCAGCGCAGGAAACCGGCATCACGAGTAGGAGAGAGTGACAAGTTGCCACACTCGATGGTGCTATCGACACACGGTTGTCTGGAGAGGAACTTTCCAATGACCATATAATAACCAGTAGTAAGAGCGGAAAAGGCGTGGATCAAACCCGCATTGCAGTTGTAGATCCCATTGCAGTAACACCCCCAGTTCGAGGTGAGTTAAGAAAGACACTTCAAGGAAAACTAGAGAATTATTCAGAATGAGATTTTCACTCTATAGTTGAGTGTGCGCTGATATGAAACTTCCTGGCAGATTAAAACTGTGTGGCGGACCGAGGAGAGCTTCTGTTAAGTTTGGAAGGTAGGAGACGAGGTACTGGCAGAAGTAAAGCTGTGAGGACGGGGGGTAAGTCGAGCTTAGGTAGCTCAGTTGGTAGGGCACTTGACCGCGAAAGGCAAAGGTCCCGAATTCGAGTCTCGGTCCGTCACACAGTTTTAATCTGTCAGGAAGTTTCTTAGAGAAAAATTGTCTGTATTTGAGAATGCGAAAAACTGCACAATGTCGTTCGTTAAGGAAGTGCCAAACATCAAGGACATTTTTTTTCGTCGTCAGCAAACAAGTAGTGAACGGTGTCCCCTCAAATCCACTTCATGGAGTTCGTTTCCGTTAGTGGATAGTATCCTGAGTCAGGAAAGATGAGCGGGTGAGGAGGTATCTGACAAGGAGTCGTACAGGTAATCAAGGCCAAAATCGGTCGCACCAAGAACCAGACACCTATCGCAGATAATCACACCAGGCGATGCACATCAACGCCGACAACATCACAGATGACACACAACGTGGTGTCTGCAAAGTGAATCCTGTGAAAGCTTGACTGGCATGTTTGCTTGCCATTGACTGTAGGGTACCATGCAGCCTGGACGTCAGTGGCAAGATAAGAAGCGCACACCGATCACCAAATGGCGTGTCGTCGATGTGAGGATGCTTCCCCTCTGCCACATTCGGTGACCTGTTCTGCTGAAGAAAGCCAAAGATCGCCTTCTTTGTCAGCAAGCTCGTTGGTAACATCACAATACGGGCATAGCTCAGTTCGAGGAAAAAATGTCGGAAGAAGGGCGATGGGATATCCGAAAGCTGGATGTGGGTGAGACAGAGCACTGTGCAAGGGCCTCTAGCATCAGACTGTTAAGTCAATTGGGACAACGGCGCCACATCGCCATTTGAGAGCTGATTAAAAGGGGTATCGTTCTTTCAGGGACATGATACAGGCCTTAACCGCCCCTGCAACATGGAAGGGTGAGGATCTCTAACCGAATCTTGAACAGGAAACCAAGGCAAACATATGAACCCAATGCCGCTAGCATCCGGCAGGGTCATGAACAGTGGAATTTGGAGTTTCCATGCCACGTGGGGGACACGTGATACCAAAAACACTTTTACATATAGTGTCCATTGTAGAAGACTGAGCTCTCAAAAGCGATGTTCTACGAGCACACACTAGTTGCCTGCCGTTGAAGGTGATTGTGTGCTGCAGATCACTTACAAAATCGGGTCCTAACCCTGAGACAGTAACAGTTACACGCAATAGAGCAGCGCTATCCTCAGGAAGCCCCACATCTATGGCCATAGCGCTCGATTTGCGGAAGTTAAGGCAGCTACCAGAAGCTTTGCCGTAGACGGTAATCCATGCAATGAGCACCGCTCCGGAGAACAAGGACGACATAGTCCACATAAGCAATGCAAGGAAATGGCCACCGAGAGACATCCCAGATGGAGGCTGCAGAACAACGATTCCATGGCGAAGGCAAAGAACAATGCAGAGAGTGGGCAGGCTTGACGCACCGAAGGTCAGACCAATATGGGAGGAGTGTAGAGTACACAGGACATCTCTCTGCAAAGGAGATGCATTACGATACCTACAATAATATCAGGGCTCCCGTTTTGTAGAGCACCCGACCCGATCTAACGCCTGGCTAAAGTCAAGAGCTGCCAATAGTCCAAGCACATGACGAATGTGAGCAAGAACGATTATATCCCGATAGTGACAGAGATCATTGCAAATGTTACTGGCACCTCTCAAAGAGGTCTGATCAGGGGAAATCACGAACCGGGCAGTCGGTATGAGCAGAGTGCAGTATAACATAATGTCCATGGAGGGCAAACTCTGCACTGAGTTGGGTATCTAAGCGCCGCCCATCATGTGTCGAAGAACAGTAACCAAAGTCCTCCAATGGTGGCGCCGTTCCGCTACGTGTGCGAGCCCTGACCACAGCTCCTTCAAGATGATGTCAAGAAAGGGCATAGTTCCATTTAAAAAGTGGACGTTTGTACAAAAACGCACTTTCTAAATATTATTACGATCTGTTTATTGCTAACAGTACGATACCCTGACAACCAAACAATTCTGTGAGAACCGCACATCAATAGCACTTTCCATTTCTGCAATATTCGTGGTGCAAGTTTTCAGCGAATCATCCTGTATATCCCCCAACCAAGACTATGAATGAAAGCAGCGCAAAAAATATTTAGTTGTTATTCCGTTTTCTGGAGAGTGCATTGCTCTTCCACAATTCGTAAAATTAGCAGAAAACCGAAAATACAATCACCCATGTGAGAATTTTTCATGACTGTAGCTGCTACTTTACTTGCAAGGTTTTCATTATACACCAGCGTCCATTACACACCAACACACTAACTCTCTCTGTCTGAATGTTTGATAGAAATGTGGCAGCAGCACAAAGCATTGTTATCAGTGAAACAATCATTACCAAATTACTGTTGTGGCAGACTGGCTACGCCGTCAGTTAAAAGATCTATTAAAGGATGAATTTTGCATTGTAATGATGGAGTTCCAATTGTTATCTTAAGAAAGCAAAGAAAAATTTGGTTTAACAACCCACTGAGGACGACGTAATTAGCGATGGAACACATGCTAAGATCGGGCAAGGAAATCGGCTGTGGCCTCTTCAAAGGAAACACACCGGCATTCATCTTAGCTGAGTAAGGGAAACCATAGAAAAACTAAAACTGACTGTCCAGATAGGGTTATCAACTCCACTCCTGTCGTATTCGAGTCTAGTGAATTAGCCACCGCGACACCTCGGCCACCCTAGGTCTGTCATGGTGACCTCTCTAAGTGATATGGTTTGTGGTTCGGGTTTCCACTGCAAGATATACAGTACTGTTTAGCTGACACTGGAAAACAAATGTTAGTACTCTGTAAGCTCCCCTTATTTGCAGGTAAGAGCATATTTTACTTTATTTCCAATTTTTTATGGTTTCACACTTTAAGTGAATGTATCAGCGCTGCAGTACGTAGGAAGCTAGCAGCGAGAGGCAGGGTCCCACGCTGGATAACTGGCTGGCAGAGGCCGTTGGGCATCTGGCTCTCTCAGAGCCAGTGGGATAACGTGTCGATGCGGAAATTGCTCGTGACGGCAGCATACAGGTAGGTAGGGGAAGCACATTTATTCTAGCACGAATCAAGTAATTGTTATTAATAAATTTTTGCTAACAAAAGTTGCCTTTTGCCACTCAGACATTAGGAGGACTCTGCAGGTCATAAATACCATCTTTCAGCAATTTTACAACGCCAGGAAACGTTGATATCAATAAATAAATGAATGACTCTGGCATAACCGAAGATGTACGATGTTATACGAGCTGTACCGATTGTGCGCTCAAGCTACAGACTATGCACCATAGTCAGCAGCCATCGATAGAATGCCTTTCGATCTAATCATGCGGTAGACCGTACCCTCGTACCTTTAGTAGTTAGCTTGTAATCAGTGTGACAAGTTCATTTTACGGTGTTTATTAAATAAATGCACCATAATGGCATCCGTGTAAGAATTATTTGCATAAAGAAAAGTTCTTCCTACTTGATAACGTAAAACACAGACAGCAGTATTGCACTTTTATAATCTGACGGTGCTGCTACGACTCTGCAAGGAGCATAGAACTATGAGAGCTTCTCCACATAACAGGTAGGAAGAAATCCAATGCGGCGGGTCTCTAGGTCAGTTCAAGGGCGGAGTGGCTTAATTATCGCAAAACTCGCGTGGGAAAGCGTGGCCAGTTATACTGTACGCCCCTTATACTACCATCTACGGACTCACTGGCTACACTGAGACATTTCTGGAGATTTAGTACCAGTGGAGAGTTCTTGCAACTTCCAGTTCTGAACTGTTGGCACTGTAAACTAAAACTGATAACATATTTCCGTTATTAAACATGAGGAACGTATCTAAAGAGTTGGTGTTATGAACTATAATAAAGAGGACATTGAGCACAGAATGTGAAATACAAGTAAAAGATATTATAGTTAATAACACCGATTAGATGCGAAACAGCTGAAAGTACATGAGGCAAAGTTGCAGTGAAGACTTTGCATCCCACGTAACCGCGTGCTTATGTAAGTGAACAATTTTTTTTTCCTCTGCGCTTCCCTTCTGCCTTAAGTGGTATGTTTCTATGATGAGTAAATACCCTTGGTGTTTTGAAAGTCGAGTGCGGAATGTATCAATTCGTGTCAAAAATTTTAATTTTACTTCGCGTATTGTCAATTTAGCCTTTCTTTTGTTATTTCGTTCGATAATATATTACGTTGTCCGAAATCTGAATATTTACTACATTTGTCAATGTTGCGACGTTGCACCTCGCTAAACTAGTAGGTGAGCGAGACGAAACCCGAAAAAGTGAATTTCAAAATCTCAAATTATACATTTCTTTACGTCGTACTCAAGAGAACGAATTTGTACACAAACAGTAACATCGCGTATTTCTCTGGGGAGCACGCAGCTTATAGTTATTAGCATCGCATGATCAGATACATTATCCGACTGGAATTTCCAACTGAAATCGAACCTCGCCGAAGCGTTTGAGCGTCCTCAGAGCCGCACAGAGAAGTCGAAGGCGGTCAGTTAAGTGACTGTGTGGACACTGCAGAAAACTACTGGATAAGTTGTCGCCGTCGTCATCATCGTTGTTATTAGCTGAATCGGCTTGCACGGCAGCGTGGTCATAAACGCTCAAGCGTGGATAAATGATAAGTCACATAGACACATAGCAAGCTGCATCTTGTCAGATGTGACAGCCGTGGGTGGCGTTCCCGAAAGCTAAAAATCTTGGAGCACTGCTGAATCGCCTTCTCGTAATCGCGTCAAACTCTTTTCCCAGCGATTAGCCGCACGTCTGTCGACTGTAGGTGCTCCATAAACTGCACATAAACGTTTTTGAATGTTCCCAACAGCTTCTTTCTCCGCAATGAGAAATTCAATGCTTGTGACGTACGCCACTTACAGACGCCATTTTGAAACACTGGTGCTGTTACGCAGGAAACGGAAAAATTTACGCGTACTCCAGAGACTTCAAATAATGTATACATGAAGTTTAACATTCGTACCATTGTTGTTGGCTGAGAAAAAAATGCGGTTCATTACGTCCTGGGCGACACTCTTGTGATAAAGAAGTGTCAATATCGATAGTTTCCCGCCTTGTCTGAAGTTTGCTGCATCTTATTGACGCAAGACTGTGAGCGTATATGAGACAGTTCCGGCGTTCCTGTGCAACTGACGAAATATAATCTGTTCTTCCTCGAAATTTTATGTTGAGCACAGTAAAAATGATATACTGATAAAATAATAACACTGTCCGTCATCATAATACTCTACTTTTTGGAGTACTTATTGCAAAACGAGTGAATAAGCAACAGGTATCGGGCACAATGGTCCATAAACGGAACGTGGACAAGAAGTTCGTCACTTGGCCACTGACGTCACTTGTAGTCAATAGAGGACAAGAATTCCGCTCGAGCTCTCCGGAAGGGCAAGTCCGGTCAAGAGATGAACTTTCTGCCCTGCTGATTAAATTTATTACAACTCCCGAACTGGCTGAAGCCAGTAGCTGAGGAGGGGAGGCGCCAACGCCCGCTTCTGTGTCCCGCGCCTGGCATTGTTTGAGTCGCCAATGGCTCACGTCATCTGTTGCTGCTCCACAATGCGTGGCTGCGCGGCGTAAACATAAACAGCCCAGTAACGCCAGAAGCCGAAAGCACACCCAGGAAAAAGCGTCGTAGACGTGAATGCTGCGAGCGCCATTCACACGGCAGTCAAGAAAGTGGCGATTTTAATGCTTCGATGCAATGATCCGCATGGACACGCAATCTCTGACTCTGCGGTGATGAAGACGGGAAACGGTAGTAGCCAAGCTTGCAGATATACTACACAGCGTGTTAAAAAATATTCTGTATTTCGAGAGGAAGTAGTATGGACCAAAACAAGAAAAAAAGTCCAGTAAATATGAGCTCTAAAAAGCATGCTTTTAGACCTTTCAGCATTTGTTCGCTACTGAAAAACACACCTCCACCACATCACGCTCTTTAAAAAAATGGCTCAAATGGCTCTGAGCGTTATGGGACTTAACATCGTAGGTCATCAGTCCCCTAGAACTTAGAACTACTTAAATCTAACTAACCTAAGGACGTCACACACATCAATGCCCGAGGCAGGATTCGAACCTGCGACCGTAGCAGCAGCGCTGTTCCGGACTGAAGCGCCTAGAACCGCTCGGCCACAACGGCCGGCTCAAGCTCTTTCATCCACAGTTCTATATCATACTCCGCAAGCTACCTAACGGTATGTGGCGGTGGGTATTTCTGTTATCTCTAATTTTCCCTTTCCTTTTCCACTGGCTAATGGAGTGTGGGAAGCCTCTCTGTTACCTCTAATTTCTCAAATTTTCTCGTCGTGGTCGTTTTTGTGAGATGTCTGTAGGACGAAGTAATATGTTGTCCAACTCTTTCCGGGAAGTGCTCACTCGACGTTTCAGTAGTGAACCCCTTCGTGTTGGAAATAACTCTCTTGTAACGTCTGCCACTGGAGTTCGTTGAGCATCTCTGTAACGCTGTCGCCCCAACTAAACGGTCCCTTGACGAAATGCCTTCATTTGATTTTCTCCATCTTCTCTATCTGTCCTACATGGTAAGGGTCCCAGATTGATTAACAGAAGAATTGGTCCAACAAGCCTCTTGCACGCCACTTTCTTCGTGGGTGAGTTACCTTTCCTCAAGATTCTTCCGGTGACGAATCTGCTTTTTCTAATTGTTGAGTCAGTCCACTTAAAGTCGCTAGATAATTTACGGTAAATGTTGTTTCCAGCAATTTATCGACAATAGTATAGTTGTACAGGAATGTATTTATTTCCTATGTATGCACAATATGTTACATTTATGTACGTTCAGGGCCAAATGCCAGAGCCTGCACCATTCATCAATCCTCTGCAGGTCATTCTGCAAATCGGTACTGTCTTTTGGCGTTGCTACTTCCTTACAAACAACCGCATCGTTGGCTAACAGTCTTAAAGAGCCTCTGACACTTTCTATTAAATCATTTAGATACGCTGTAGACAACAACGGTCATATACAGAATGCATTACACAACTGAGGATGCATTCCTCTTTTGCTGTCCATCGATACAGCATGAAGTAAGCATCTGTTAGTTTTGTTACTGTAAATATTGTTCACTGTTCTGGGTAAGGGGAGGACGCTAATCAGTTCTGATGGAACCAGTGTGTGGTTTGATAAATTTGTGAAATGCTTTTACACTACAGCTTTATCTTTGCACTTACAGCATAACGGAAGCCTGTTACTCATCTGTTTACGTCATTAAGTACTCGCAAAGGGCTTGCAGTAGCAAAGATAAACAAGTGCGTATGACTCATACGGTATGAATTTTAGTGCCCATGTTTACTAGACTATTTCTCTTGTTTGGATCCATATTGTCACGTCTCAAAATATGGACTTTTTTCCCGTCCTGTGTTTGTCACCGATGGTGAAAGAATCTAATTTTGTAGACGGGTCTTATGATCCTTTGAACATTGGGAAAAGGTACGTATGCCTCATTGAAACTTCCAGTTCTGAGTAGATGGTGATATTCTGTGTGTCATGTACACGTACGAGACAGCGTTATCAGCACCTGACAGAATTTGAAAGGGTCCTCTTTGTCGGTCTCCATTTGGACGGTTGGTAGAATCGTGCACTGTCCAAATTTGTGAGGCATCTGGTGTGATAGTGGCCCAATGCTGGACTGCATGGGAGCATGAGGCAGGTACACTCATTGTCAAGGTTCCTATCGACCACATCTGAATACCACAAGAGAGGCTCGCTGTACTGCACATCAAGCCAAAGCACATGTAGCCTCTACATCTGTATCTGTCATCGTAGAACAAGTAATGGACTCCCTGTGACAATGTGTGTCGTCCCGTACCTTTGGTCGGGAACTAGCAGCAGCCGGAACGGGTAACTGCCGTCCCATGCGCAGGCTGGCACTGACACAACAACACAAACGGCTGCATATGGAGTTGTGCTGTGATCAGGGAAAATGGACTACAGATGAAAGACGTCGCATTGTGTCCAGTGACGAACTGCGGTTCCGCAGCATCCCCGATTCCATTCTTCTAATGTTTTGTGTTTTGGAGGAGCACGGCAGTCTTCCTGCTGGGATCACGGTTTTGGGAGACATCGGGTATGACTTTATGTCACAGTTGGTAGCTGTTGAGGCAACTCTGGGTGCACAACGGTATGTCACGGTCATCCTATGTCCTCGTGTGTAAGATATCATGCGTCAGTATCGTTGTGTCATTTTTCAACAGAAAAATGCTTATCTGCAGATAGCACGTGACGCTATGACCTGCCTGCATTATGGAAAGGTGCTCCCGTGGCCTGCAAGATCGCCAAATCTGTCCACAATAGAACGTGGCAGGCCAGCTCGAACGACAACTCCGTCCCAGTGCCAATATCCAGGAAATAAAGGACTAGTTGCAACAGTTGTGGGCTACCTTGCCTCAGGATAGGATACAACGGCTTTATAACACCATTTCGAACATTATCAGTTAACGCATCAAAAGCAGAGGGGGTGCAAAGCCATACTGATGAGTAGGCTGTAAGTAGGCTCATACTGCCAAGTCGTTTGTAAATTTGACTTGATTCAATTATCATTGAAATAACATAATATACCCTTTCAACGGTGAAGTTTCATTTCGTTTCCTCGTCCGTTTCGCCGTGCGGGGTAGCCGCGCGGTCTGGCTGTCTTCTCACGGTCCGTGCGGCTACCCACGTCGGAGGTTCGAGTCCTCCCTCGGGCATGGGTGTGTGTGTGTTGTCCATAGCGTAAGTTAGTTTAAGTTAGATTAAGTAGTGTGTAGGCTTAGGGACCGATGACCTTAGCAGTTTGGTTCCATAAGACCTTACTACAAATTTCCAATTTTTTCCGTCCGCTTCCGGGTGGTTCACTGTGTCTGTCACATAGTGCAGATGCAAGCTCAAGGCATCCAGTTTCCTAATCTGCAATGCATGATAAAAGATCCATATGCAAGACAAATCTAAGCTTGGCACTTCCCAAGTGTGCTGGGACATTATGGGCCGTAAATGGAGAAATCCACAGCAGAGTAGCAGTAAGGGCATAAAGTTATGACCCGGAGCCTGGGACCGAACATCTCGAAAACGGCGAAGCTGATTAGCTGTTCACTTGCTACTGTCTTGAGTGTCTATTGAAAGTGGTTAAAACTAGGAGCATATGACAAGGTTTTGGACGCCTTCACCACGTCACAGAATTTGGAGGTCTGTGGCTTGCCCCACCCTGTAAAACAGGACAGGCAGCGAAGTATGGTAGATCTGACGGTAGAGTACAATGCTGGTGCAGGCACAAGTATATCGGGGCACACCGTTCAGCGCGTGTTGTTGAAGATGGGCCTCTGCCACAAATGACTACCGTGTTCCCATGCTGACTCAACGACAACATTAATTAAGAGTGCACTGGACACGTAATCACTGAAATTGAACGCGGACCTACGGAAACGTGCTACATGGCTCGATTAATCACGTTTCTTGTCACAACAACTCTGGATACGCCGCTATCCGGGCAAACAGCTGCTCGAAACAGGCACAGCGCCGTAGCTGCAGACTGGTGTAGACAGATTATGCTATAGGCGACATTAACCTGGGCTTCTATAGGACTTGTGATAGTATATGAAGGCGCCACGACAGATGTGGACCACGTGAACATAACTGCTGACGACATGCGTCCCTTCATGCTTGATGTCTTCGGCATCGTCCATGGTGTCTTCCAGAATGGCAACTGCCTGTGTACAAGGCCAGGATCCTGCTACAGTGGTTTGAAAAGCCTGATAAAGAGCTCGCTTTGATATCATGACCACTTAATTCATCTGATCTGAACCTGATGGAAGAAATTTGAGAATCTATAAGAGGCCACCCACAAACCAACAGTCGCAAATTTTCGGAAATCTCTGCGTAGACACCTGGTGCCATATACACTGTCCAGTCACATAAATTTGACCACCTATGAAAAGTGTGAATAACAACCTTTTGCAGGGCGGATCGCTGATGGAGGAACGGAGTCAGTGAGGTTCTGGAAGGTACTAACGGTGATGTGGAGCCATGCCGACTCCAGTGCAGTAGCTAGTTGCGCTAGGTTTCTCGACTGAGGACCCATGGCGCGAACAGCCTGATCGAGGTGCTTCCACAGATTCACGATTGGGTTTAAATCCTAGGAGTTTGGTGGCCAGGGAAGTACAGTACATACACTACTGGTCATTAAAATTGCTACACAACGAAGATGACGTGCTACAGACGCGAAATTTAACCGACAGGAAATAGATGCTGTGATTGACGGAGGACATCGAAAGGGTGCAAAAAAGGGCAGCTCGTTTTGTATTATCACGTTATAGGGGAGAGAGTGTGGCAGATATGATACACGAGTTGGGATGGAAGTCATTACAGCATAGACGTTTTTCGTCGCAGCGAGACCTTTTTAAGAAATTTCAGTCACCAACTTTCTCTTCCGAATGCGAAAATATTTTGTTGAGCCCAACCTACATAGGTAGGAATGATCATCAAAATAAAATAAGAGAAATCAGAGCTCGAACAGAAAGGTTTAGGTGTTCGTTTTTCCCGCTTGCTATTCGGGAGTGGAATAGTAGAGAGATAGTATGATTGTGGTTCGATGAACCCTCTGCCAAGCACTTAAATGTGAATTGCAGAGTAGTCATGTAGATGTAGATGTAGATGTAGATATGCAACTGATAAGCTTTTCAGAGCATTCACGTAAGGTTGGCTCTAGCGGTGACACATAAAACGTTCTGACATGAGGAAAGTTTCCAACCGATTTCTCATACACAAACAGCAGTTGACCGGCGTTGCCTGGTGAAACGTTGTTGTGATGCCTCGTGTAAGGAGGAGAAATGCGTACCATGACGTTTCCGACTTTGATAAATGTCGGATTGTAGCCTATCGCGGTTGCGGTTTATCGTATCGCGACATTGCTGTTCGTGTTGGTCGAGATCCAATGACTGTTTGCAGAATATGGAATCGGTGGGTTCAGGAGCGTAATACGGAACGCCATGCTGGATGCCAACGGCCTCGTATCCTCGTATCACTAGCAGTCGAGATGACAGGCATCTTATGAGCGTGGCTCTAAAGGATCGTGCAGCCACGTCTCGATCTCTGAATCAGCAAATGGGGACGTCTGCAAGACAACAACCATCTGCACGAACAGTACAACGACGCCTGCAGCAGCATGGACTATCAGCTCGGAGATCTTGGCTGCGGTTACCATTGACGCTGCGTCACAGACAGGAACGCCGGCGATGGTGTACTCAACGACGAACCTGGGTGCACGAATGGCAAAATGTTATTTCTTCGGATGAATCCAGGTTCTGTTTACAGCATCATGATGGTCGCATCCGTGTTTGGCGACATCGCGGTGAACGCACATTGGATGCGTGTATTCGTCATCGCTATACTGCCGTATCACCCGGGGCGATGGTATGGGCTGCCATTCATTACACGTCTTTCTCACCTCTTGTTCGCATTGACGGCTCTTTGAACAATGGACGTTACATTTCAGATGTATTACGACCCGTGGCTCTACCCTTCATTCGATCCCTACGAAACCCTACATTTCAGCAGAATAATGCATGACTGCATGTTGCAGGTCCTGTACGGGCCTTGCTGGATACAGAAAATATTCGACTGCTGCCCTGGCCAGCACATTCTCCAGATCTCTCACCAATTGAAAACTTCTGGTCAATGGTGGCCGTGCAACTGGCTCGTCACAATACGCCGGTCACTACTCTTGATGAACTGTGGTATCGTGTTGAAGCTGCATGGGCAGCTGTACCTGTACACGCCATCCAAGCTTTGTTTGACTCAATGCCCAGGCGTATCAAGGCCGTTATTACGGCCAGAGGTCGTTGGTCTGGGTACTGATTTCTCAGGATCTATGCACCCAAATTGCGTGAAAATGTAATGACATGTGAGTCCTAGTGTAATATATTTGTCCAATGAATACCCGTTTATCATCCGCATTTCTTTTTAGTGTAGCAATTTTAATGGTCAGTAGTGTACATTCTGTTGCTCTTCGGAAGCACAGTACATACATTCTGTTGCTCTTCGAATCAAGGAGGTACAGCAAGCTGTATGACACGTTGCGTTGTCCTGCTGGTAGATGCCATCGCGCCGAGGATAAACAAACTGCATGTAGGGAGGATATAGTCCTAAATGATGGATAAATATTTGTGTTGGTCCACTGAGGAATCCAGAATGACGAGATCATCCAGGAAAATCGACGGGAACATTCCACAGACCATAAAGCTCCCTTCTCTGGCCTGGACTCGTCTGTCGATTGTTGCAGAGTGCTTGCTTGCAGTCCGATGGAGCATAAAACATAATTCATCTGAAAAGGCCACCGTCGTCATTCAGTGGACGTCCAGTTGCGGCATTGGTTTACAAATTACAGCCTTCGTCGCTCATGAACAGCAGTCGCATGGCGCATGAACCAGGTCTTTGCTGCAGAGGCCTATATGCAGCAACATTCGCGGAGTGGCCGCTGAGGAGACGCTGGTTGTAGCCTCTTTGTACATCTGGGCGGTCAGTTGCTCAATTGTTACACGTCTATTCGGACGAACAGTTTACAAACTTGGTCGTTTCGGACAAACTTAGTCGTTTCGGAAATGCTTCCTTCCCCTGGTCCGAAAGCCAATGAATATGTCCTTTTGGAGTCAAATAAATCGCTCTATTTCCGCGTTATGAAAAGGACTGTGCTGTTTTCTGTGTTTCCTATACACTGCTAGTGGCGCCACCTGCCATCTTTGAGGGGTTAATACATGCTATCATCAAACATAGGCGGTGGTCACAATGTGAATGGACCATACATCTCTGGGAACGTACCACATACTTTTCTACTTAATTCCACCCAAAATCACTGCGTTGGACCAGCACGCAGTTAAGCAGGCGTCAATATGTTTTAGCTTATCAGTATGAGCTTAATGAGCATAGCACTCGATGAGATTACCCATTTGGTGTCTGCACGAAAGCCAGATCGTAGTTGTCTGCACCAAAGCTAGATGGTAGTTGGGGTGGGTCGTGTTTATACTTTCGTATGTATGGAATATTTCTTCGTGTGCCAGCGCAGATATCGGGCATTAGACATGAACCTGTGGTTAAAAATAGTTGCCATACGTATGAAAAACGAAAGGAAGAATGTTTAGGCTCAATTATACTGGAATACGGAGTACGACAGAATCGTCTCTCACTCTCACAGCATCAACTACCATCCTGTTGTCGAACATACAGTTGTCTGCTGTGCACAGTTGACCCAAGCTAGGAGCTTCGCTCATAAGCATGTGATATTGGCGTTTAGAACTACTATGCTAAAATATTCAACTTCCGTGTCATTCCTTTCAGGTTGTCTCGCGTTTCTGGACATTTATTGTGATTTTGTCAGCAATTCAGGTGTTACATGTGTAACTATTTGTCCGTAAGCAGTAATAGATATGAGAATACGCCACGCGTGTTGATAATGAAAACATATCTGTGCAGGATCAATTAGCACTCTGCACCGGAGTGTATGCCGATCTAGAACTTCCTGGCAGATTAAAACCATGTGCAAAGGTAGGAGAGAAAGTTCTTGCAGAAGTAAAGGTGTAAGGGGGTGGCGAATAGTCAATCGTACTCAGTCGGAGAGCACTTCCAGTGAAAGGTAAAGTTCTCATGGTCGAGTTCCGGCCCGGGACACAGTTTCAAGCGCACAGGAAACAAATTTCACATCTGATTGTGTGTACATGAAAACGCACGTGAAATTGTCAGGAAACCCCGAAAAGAGACAAATCTTCAGAGGATGATAACATAATTAGAAGAAAACAGTTCTATGGTGAACGTCAAAATACCTGGGTGTATGTGAAACGCCGGGTCCGGAATATTTTCGATGTTGAGCAGAACTACTTCGTCATCGTCGTCTGCAGTTGGATAATCCGTAATTGTAATGTACCGTATTCCGACGAAGCATCTCTAGTTGGACGTGTACAATGTTTTACGAACATAAGAAATAAAAACCATTGGATCCTCTACAAGAAGTCAATTTTTGAAATAGATTACTTGGCTCTGAGCAGTATGCGACTAAAGTTCTGAGGTCATCAGTCGCCTAGAACTTAGAACTAATTAAACCTAACTAACCTAAGCACATCACACACATCCATGCCCTAGGCGGGAATCGAACCTGCGACCGTAGCGGTCGCCCGGCTCCAGACTGCAGCGCCTAGAACCTCACGGCCACCCCGGCCGGTGAAATAGATTACTACGAGGCAACAAGTAGATAAGGGTTCTGCACGAAAAATCATCTTCAGGTACGAGGAACATTTCCATTTAAATGAATCTGTGAATCATAAACGTATTGCGTATGTACAATAGAAAATCCTGGAATTATCAACGCAAAACAAAAGCACCCATAAAAGCTAAGGACGTAGTGTGGATTTCGTTGTAGAGGCGTCAGCGAATCGTACGTTTTGAGGACAGAAAAAGTTATTTTCCTACAGTCAAGGGAATCACTCTGTGGAATAATTTCCAAGTTTTAGAGATAATGGAATGGATACTGAGGACTCATGGTTTCAGGAAGAAGTCATGTACCACGCTATGGTCGAACCGATTAACTTCCTGTAGGAGAAATTCCCATGCCGAATTGTCTCGCTTTATCTTAACGTAAACTGACCAGCTCAGTCCTAGATGAATCTCGCCATTTTCCCCATTAATGCACGTTAAATTGTGGGACTGTAAGAAAAACTTCATATTTTAATTGAATGTACACAGCAGACTTGTCAAATAACCAGGGTAGTTGTGGTGGCAGTAAGAGAGTGCTTGTGAGTGCTCAATAATGTTCATGTATGGGGAGTTTGGTGGCCTGCGGAAGTTTTCAAATTCAGAAGAGTGTTCCTGGAGCCACGCTGCAATTCTGGACGTGTGGGGTGTCGCAGTGTCCTGCTGGAACAGCCCAAGTCAGCCGAAATGCACAATGGACATGAATGGGTGCAGGTGACCAGACAGGATGCTTACGTACGTGTCACCTGTCTGAGTCGTACCTAGGTCTATCAGCGGTCCCATATCACTCCAACTGCACACGCCCCGCACCGTTACGGAGCTTCAACGATCTTGAAAAGTCCCCTGGTGACATGCAGGGTCCATGGAGTCATGAGGTTATCTCGTTCATCAGCTCTATACAATTTGAAACGAGACGAGACATGTTTCCAGTCACCAACAGTCCAGTGTCGGTGTTGACGGGCACAGGCGAGGCGTAAAGCGTTGTATTGTGCACAAATCAAGGGTAGACGAGTGGGCCTTCGGCTTCGAAAAACCGTATCGAAAATGTTTCGTTGAATCATTCGCACTCTGACACTTGTTGATGGCACAGCATTGAAATCTGCAGCAATCTGCGGAAAGGATGCACTTTCGTCATACTGAACGATTCTGTTCAGTCGTCGTAGGACCCATTCTTGAGGATCTTTTTCCGGCCGCAGCGATGTCGGTGACTTGATATTTTACTGGATCCCTGACATTCACGGCACACTCGTGAAATGGTCGTACGGAAAATCCCCACGTCATGGCTGCCTCGGGGATGCTGCGTCCCGTCGCTCGTGCGCCGACTATAAGACCACGTTCAAACTCACTTAAGTCTTGATAACGTGCCGTTATAACGGCAGTAACCGATATAATAACTGCGCCACACACTTTTCGTCTTACATAGGCGTTGCCGACCGCAGTTCTGTATTCGGGCTGTTTACATATCTCTGTATTTAGCCGCGGGGTATGGGGCACCTTGGCCGGCCGCGGTGGTCTCGCGGTTCTAGGCGCGCAGTCCGGAACCGTGCGAGTGCTACGGTCTCAGGTTCGAATCCTGCCTCGGGCATGGATGTGTGTGATGTCCTTAGGTTAGTTAGGTTTAAGTAGTTCTAAGTTCTAGGGGACTGATGACCACAGCAGTTGAGCCCCATAGTGCTCAGAGCCATTTGAACCATTCTTTTTTTTTTTTTTTGTTCTTAGCATAAGTTAGTTTATTTTAAGTGGTGTGTAAGTCTAGGGACCGATGACCTCAGCAGTTTAGTTCCTTAGTAATTCACACACTCTTGAACGCTCTCTATTTGAATAAACATGCCTATAACAATTTCTTTGGCGCTTCAGTATATAACACAGACGCAAAACAAACAAAAACCAATATTTGGTTCAAATGGCTCGGAGCACTATGGGACTCAACTTCTGAGGTCATCAGTCTCCTAGGACTTAGAACTACTTAAACCTAACTAACCTAAGGACATCCCACACATCCATGCCCAAGGCAGGATTCTAACCTGCGACCGTAGCGGTCGCGCGAAAACGAATATACTCATGGTTGAACTGAGACCCGAATACCGACCACTGCCAGTAATATACAAGTGTGTAAGTGTCGCAACAACTACTTCATTTCACAGGAGAGAGAGGGGGGGGGGCTGTGAGTAAATACTGCAGGTATCTTGGAGAAGCAATAATCTTCCTCGACGTAAGTTCTGATTTTATGATGTTCTCAGTTGCCCGTATCTCGTGGTCGTGCGGTAACGTTCTCACTTCCCACGCCCGGGTTCCCCGGTTCTATTCCCCGGCGGTGTCAGGGATTTTCTCTGCCTCGTGATGGCTGGGTGTTGTGTGATGTCCTTAGGTTAGTTAGGTTTAAGTAGTTCTAAGTTCTAGGGGACTGATGACCATAGATGTTAAGTCCCATAGTGCTCAGAGCCATTTGAACCATTTTTTTTATGTTCTCAGTTGTCATGCACACGCCATGAAGGAAAAATTACACAAGTAAGTTTTGAACTTTATGAGTGCCTTTGGTGGTCTAGAGTCCGGCCCTGAATCTTCCGTCTTCAATCCTGGCTAGGAGCGGCTATTTTTCCTCGTTCTAGTCCTTGTTGGACGGTCTCCAGTCCACTCATGCAGCTATCAATCTGAGCGGCGGGGATGTTCCCGGGGGTAACATGCGACGTTGTCGACGTCCTAGCGCCGCGGCGAACGAGAGGCTGCACTCGACCTGCAGTCAAGTGAGAAGCCCTTCAAGGGTTGAGCGCCACAAACCCCTTTTGTACTTCGTGAGCGTATAAGAGATAATCAAATAACAGCCGAACATCCGCCACAAAGGGTCCATGGAATGGTTCCATTAAAAAATAATCACCCCACTCGTTAAGGCATTTATCCCACTGGGAGACGAGACGGTCAGTTCCTAGTTCGTGGAATGCGGTCGGCCACTGATGGATCAACAGCAGAAGCCACTCTCGTATTTCCTCGCCCGACTGAAACCGACGTCGACACATGTCTTTCTTCAGGTTGTCAAAAATGTGAAAATCACAAGAGGAAAGATTCCGGCTATACGGAGAATGTTGCACTGTTTTCCAACGAAATCGCTGAAGAGTAGGCTTCGTCCGACTGGCAGTGTGGGGGCGGGCGTTATCGTGCAGCGGGATGATTCCGTCAGATAGGCGTTATGACTGATGACGCATCGCAGTTTCTGAAAAGTTTCTTCATAGCGTTAAGCACTGACTGATTCCACGCTCGAGGAACTCGACGAGTAGAGCGCCCCTGCAGTCGGAGGAGGTCATTATGATCAACGAAACTTGTTTGAATAGCTTTGGATTTCTTTGGCGGGGGATATGTGGGATGTTTCCACAGCTGGCTTTGTCCTTCGCTCTCGTGCTATCAGAATGCTGTCGGACAGAATCACCGTATTGCACAATAACGCCCGCCCCCCGCACTGCCAATGGGACGAAGGCTACGTTTCAGGAAACACTGCAACATCCTCCGTGTGATTTTCACATCTTCGACGCCACGAAGAAAGACCTGCGTAGACGTCGGTTTCAGTCGGACGAGGAATAGAGTGGACGCGGTTGTGGATCTGTTAGTGGCCGAATGGGTGCTACGAAACAGGAACTGATCGTCTTGTCTCCCATTGCGATGTCTTAATGTACATGGTGATTACTTTTCAATGAAACTATTCCATGGTTCATAAGGTGTTAAATGAGACTGGCTGTCTGGCTGAGCGCTGAAGACATCGAAATATCGTGCTGGGAAGACCCGGACCACCGGCAGAACACCCGATCTCAACGAGATGACAACGAATCGCCGGGAAAGCCGAAGAGATTACTTTATTAGACACTGTTTCTAAGAAATTGTACACGATGAAACATGAATCCACTGAAACTGCGGTCTCTCATGAATGAAAATTTACTTACATGTCACATTATTCATAATGATAGACTGTAATTTGTATCTTTCGTTGCAACATCGGTCATGAACAATAAGGCGATTCGTGAAAGGTAGTTTGATGGGTGGCATCCTTTATCGAAATGCAGATTCCAGATAACGGTTGCTGGCGCCTCGGCTGATATTCTGTGCGTAACAATGATTCTAATTTGTGCTGTGGACGTAGCATGTACCGCGACTGATCGTGGCTACTATTCTGATGCAACAGTCCGGGCCTAAAACTGTGTGCTGCTACCTTTCAGAACCATGAGGACGTTATAATATTTCTGGCTTAGTCAGCCATCATATTAGGCTACAAGAAGCTGTTCCCAGAGCAGTGGAGATGCAAGAAGTATATAGATGACGAAATGTGGTGTGAGGTACCTGTAACAGATGTTAGATTCGGTACCATTCCCGTGAGAAAGACCGCCTGCATAATGCTACTGCTCTGATTGGCTTCTGTGTTCGGAGCAAGGGCGCCAAAACGTTAAACTGAAGTTATTATTATTAGTTAAACTACACATTGGAATGACTTCACTTTCTAATATAAATATCTCTCAACAGCTGACTATCAATCAGTCAGTTTAGAATTATTAAAAACAATTTAAATCAAAAACAAATAACTGACATGCTTTCTGTCGTAGGACGTGTTACCAACTTTTATTTAAGTTCCTGTACGTCACTCTGGATTAGGAGGTCGAGATGTACAGTCATGTTGTCTGTGGCAGGATGTGTTTGCCAGTATTCAGTATTAAAAGATTCACTCCGGTAGTCATGAGGCAGAGACACGTGTCACAAATAGTGTAAAGTAGCGAACTTGTTTCCGCCAAATGGTTATGAAGTACTAGGGAATAGACGTATTATTATTGACACGAGCAAGACACAACACTAACACGAAAATCTCAAGGACTCAGTCAATACATTTACGATTTAAAGATAAGGCCACATTCGGTATGGAGAGTAGTTCACTGGTTTATAATATGGAGTATGAAGAGTAAAATGCTAGCTAGGAACAGATCAGTCAGCCCCTACGAAATGAAGTCACATAATGATTCACATACGAATAATGACGCTATAGTGTTATGAAATGATTACAGATGTGTACACATGAATACAGTTCCACTGACTGTGTAAGTAGTAACAAGATTTATGATAAGAGAAAGGTTACTCTTACTGTTGAGTGGCGCAACGTTTCTGGTAGCCGAATTTTTCTTTAAGAGATTTATTCTGAAATGTTCTCTCAACATCTGTGAATCGCAACTGTGTGCCTATTAATGATTAAGCAACTGGTGAAGTAACAACTAAAATGAGACTGTATTAACAAAATGTGGATATAACATTAAAGAATATGAGAGGTGTAGCAGTGAAATAAGTCTGCGTAACGAAACAGTTATATGGCGCAGCGCCGTCTGCTAGATTTAAAGCGCACGACACCAGCTGTCGTCTGTATGAATGAATCGGCGAGTACGTCACATGTTGTGAATGGACACTGACCTTACGTTGCTACGGGCAACGCCCTAGCGATATGTTAGCAGTCACTGTTTACAAACAGTGGCACTGCATGTAAACAAAGAATATTGTTTATTTTTGAGTCTATTTAGGTACATATTCATTGTATGGTATAATAAAAAGTTTATCTCAGGGTTTATTGAAGTTTTGTTAGAAATCAAATGTAAGGCATTTTGTATTGTTACATGAATTGTACCGGTCCTGTACGCTGGAGTTGGAGATTGAGAATGGGCACTCACTTGTCAAACCCAGCACCAATTGAGACTGAACTACGCAATACAAGACCACGGCATGGACAACGGAATCTCAAGTTACTGTTGTGGATCGCATGTTTTTTTTTCCTGTAATGGTGAGAGTGAAGTGCTATTTCAAAGTGTACGTCAAATAGTGAATTGCAGTTCTTTCTTTTCATTCTTTGTATTTCTAAAGTGGACGTCAGTTTGACGAAGTGTTAGTAAAGTGTCCTTTAAAAGACGGTAATGAGCCGATAATAATAATATATATTTAAATTTTTATGTAATTTATCTAACAGTGTAATTTTCTTTGTGTGTCTTACAGGACGGCAATGAGCCGATAATAGGTGATTATTTTTTGAGGTGCTATGTGTTTAGGTTACTTCATAACTTTCTTTGGTGAATTTGAAAGACTACTATGACCTGATTTTTATTCTGTTTTACGTGATTTCCTTTGAAAATTCTCTTATTTCTCATATGTTTTGTGTAATCATATAATGATATGCTGTTTGTCAAATGTTGACTTCTTGATCAAATTATTGTGTGATCAGTAAATGTAACTTCATGTTGATCATGTTTGTGGTGTAGAGTGTTACTGTTTTGAATTTATTGCAGTCATCATATAATTTTCTTATTCTTAGACTTTGGAAGAGTTTACTAATAATGATAGGGAAAATATGTAAAAGCCATCTCCATGTTTACGTGTTGATATCAAAGTAGGGATAGTGTGATAGCTTGGCTCTTGAGAGATTACGTATTAGTTTACAGTTATATCAAAATCTGGTTAAATTCTATTTATATATTTCCAAATTGTGTGTTGCCTTCGAGAACACCTCAATTTTTGGAAATCTCAGAAGGAAGGGGATGTGTAATATTTATGGCTTAGTCAGCCATCATATTAGGCTCCAAGAAGCTGTTCCCAGAGCAGTGGAGATGCAAGAAGTATATAGATGACGAAATGTGGTGTGAGATACCTGTGACAGATGTTAGATTCGGTACTATTCCCGTGAGAAAGACTGCTTGCATAATGCTACTTCTCTGTGATTGACTGCTGTGTTCGGAGCAAGGGTGCCACAACGTTAAAGTACAGTTATTATTATTAGTTAAACTACTCATGGGAATGACTTAACTTTTTAAAATAAATATCCCTCAACAGCTGATTGTCAATCAATCATTTTAGAATTGTTAAAAACAATTTAAATAAAAAACAAATGACTGACGAAATTACAGACGAAGCACTTTGGAAGTGTTCGGGTAACGCCTTTTCTGGTATGGCGCGCGAAGTGTTTCGGGCTGTTCGTCACTCTGGATTAGGCAGTCGAAAAGAACAGACATGTTGTCTGTCGTAGGATGTGTTTCCAATTTTTATTTAGGTTCCTGTTCGTCACTCTGAATTAGGCAGTCGAGATGTACAGTCATGTTGTCTGTGGCAGGATGTGTTTGCCAGTATTCAGTATTAAAAGATTCACTCCGGTAGTCATGAGGCACAGACACGTGCCACAAATAGTGTAAAGATACATTTTCCTAAAAATTGTGTTTGATCATACACTTTGCTGTATAACATGGTGTTGTATTAAGATCATGTAGTCTTCTAGTGTGGCTATATTAGATTACCCGAGTGGCATCCCAATAAAGTGATACATTATTTCAGAACAGAATCTCGCTAAAAGTCAGTTTCAGCCTCAAGATACAGAACCTACGACCTGGGTGCTGTTTTCTGTGCTGGGGACATCTACTTGAAGACAGAAAGTTAGTGAACTATAACAGAACCTTCGTATCCCACACAGTGCAGTGAAACTACTAGGAGCTTCACGTGTACTGAATGCATAGGACAAATGTGCTCAGTGACACGTCATCTGCAGTAACGCAGAGGAGGTAAAGGAGGATGATCGTTATTAACACCAACATTCAATTCATTCTTCAAAAAATGATTCAAATGGCTCTGAGCACTATGGGACTTAACTTCTGAGGTAATCAGTCCCCTAGAACTTAGTACTACTTAAAGCTAACTAACCTAAGGACATCACATACATCCATACCCGAGGCAGGATTCGAAACTGCGACCGTAGCAGCAGCGAGGTTCCGGACTGAAGCGCCTAGAACCGTTCGGTCACACAGGCCGGCCATTCATTCTTCCTTTCTGGCCGTAACGTGTAGGGCTGCCTTAGTTGGACCGCGGGCGCCAACAGCTCTACAAAATTGGCGTCACTCTGAAATTTACTTAATGACACAGATCATGCTGCCGTTGTGCCACGTCTACTGTGTTTACTGATGCAGCGCGGTACTCCGAACAACAGGTCACTCTCTCACAGCCACCATAATACAGTTGCTGTGAGCTGAGAGTTCTAATTTTCGTTAAGTGGCCCCTGTACCGTCTGTAGCACGGCGGTTTCTGGTGTTTACCAGTGTTCCATGGAAATACGGTGTTTCAGCGTCACGTATTTAGAGATGCCCTTCTTCCTTTTTCCAAAATTGAAAATTGGGAAAATCTGGTAAGGTCTTGTGGGACCAAACTGCTAAGGTCGTCGGTCCCTAAGATTAAACACTATTTAATCTAACTTAAACTAACTTACGCTAAGGACGACACCCACATCCATGACACGTGACAAGACGCCTCAGACAGCGCTTTCCAAAATTGTGTAATAAGACTTTCCAACATGATTAGGTCGTTTAGGAGAGGCTTAACTTCACGAGTTAAAAGTACAGCGCTTCCTCACTAATAGTAGGGTGTGATCACGTTTGATACATATGATTAATTCCTTTCCACGAAATAGCATCTGTTGTAGGAAATAACGATTTATTCAAGCATGACTGAAATTGAAAATAGAGCATTTTATAGCATTATACCGTCAACTCTTGCTAAAAGGTCGGAGAGGGGGAGAGCGGCGGGTGGTGGTGTCAGAAATACGATTAAAGGCAGAGTTACGCAATTGGTAAGCAGGTTTTCAGTCTGTGTTAGAAAGCCACAAGTATACTCGAACAAACCCTAACAGAAAATTGTACATGGAAATTGTAGCGTATCATGGAACGACATGAGAATAAAATACCAAAATCGCACATGTGCACTTCACATTTCCCTCAACGAACAAAATCAGACATAAATACTAAGGCGTACGGACTGTCGTTTCTTCAGTGAACCAACTAAACTGCATATAGAAGGGTGAAAATGTTACCTGATGGGTTAACCTATGTATCGTCAACACATACCGTGCGGAAACTTCCCAACCGAAAATGCTGATATAGTTTTCATGACACAATCTTAGTCTTGAGGATAACTTGCAATTATAAAATTAGTTCTTCCATCGTCTCATTTCGAGTGTCAGTGATCTTATTTGATAATATCAGGATTGCATGCGTGAATTTAAGACTGTCGAATGAAATTAGCGTGGTTTATGGTATAGACCCAAATATTTTTCCTATTTTTCGGTATTGTTTGACTATCGATCTCCTCAAAGACTTTACATAGTGCTAAACTTGCTTTATTGCTTCCATAATGTTTATAAACACTTTATTTTAAATCAATAATTTGAGTTATTCTCGTATTGCTCTTGCCATGAATAACTCGTGTACTGCGTGTCTCTTATAATATTAATCACGTGCATTTTCTGTTATTTCACCAGATATATGCAATTTTCTATTTGGAATGTATAGACAGATTCATTGCAAAAGAAATACTACTCACCATGCGCTTCATGCGACGACCATTGTCAGCGAAATATGTCAGTATGTTTCTCGTTAAAAATTAAGTTAATGAAGGAGGAATTATTTGATTCTATTCGATAGAGCGAAGAGATGTTAGCCAAATACAGAGCAACCTTCTAACCTCCATGTTTTGTGATGCGGCACCAACGTCCAACATGTACACATTTTACTTACTGTTTCACACTACAGTACAAACTGTGGCATCGTTTCCATTACTTTAAGTCTACATATTCCAGAAGGTATGAGGTTCAGAGCAGTGAAATCAGGTCTGCCATCACTAATTGTACCTCTAGTCTTTTTATTTACTGCATCTTTCATATTTTGTTTCATTTTGTCTTTTTGGAAGTACATGAAGTCGCACAGTTAGTAGAGTGAGTAGCGTTAAGACGTAAACCCCTTTTATTTCGTGAAATGTTACACATATGAGACGCGGTTTTTGCCAAATATTACAGCGTAGAAGGGCACATATTCTTTGTTTGGTTAGCTTTTGGTGCTGGCGTCAGAGGAGTTATTGATACACGTATGTTTTTTTTATGGAAACGTATACGTTTTACAACTGCATTCGATATCTCTTGAAAATTACAGTAATATAGCGTTTTGGTGACGCCGAAACTTGTCGCAAAAAATTGATAAATGTTCTAGAGTTTGAGAGACGGTGGCCGGAATCGGCGTTGGCGGTGAGAACGCCGCCAAGCGACCTCTCGTGCTACGCTGTGTCAGAATGTCAACACATTTGCCTGTCTGTCTGCGTTGCAGGTCCCTCATTTCTGCTTCAACATTCGTTCTGTGCAGGCATGTACATCAATGAGGTGACGTTGGATTCACTGTTTTATATGGTGAATGTAAAAGAAATGCCGTAAATACGGCACAGCAGTATAGAGCTATCTATCCGGATCGCCAATAGGCGACGCGCCAGGCAATGGCAAGAATTATTAAGGCGCTAGTGCGGAGAGGCTGCTTGAACGACATAAACAGGGCAAAAAGAAGACTGCAACTGACAGAACACAGAGAAGCTGTTCTGGCTATAACGTAAATCAATCCACACAGTGGTACGAGACACGTTGCCACGGAATGTGGAATCAGCCAGACGAGCGTCATTTGCATTCTGTATCGACAGAATTTCCAGCCCTATGATCTGTCACCACATCAGGCACTCAACGACCACGATTTCAAATGTCGTACAGAATTTTACCCGTTTGCCCTTCAGCAACCGAGATACGACCTTCGTAGGAAATTAAATCGTGGGATCTTACTTCACCTCAGTCCTTCTAAATGGATTTTCATACACACACTTTCTGACGAAAATTCTGTCGGTTCTTCTAGAAGATGTACCAATGGATATTCGGCAGTGTATGCGGTTGGAACACGACGGTTATCCAGCTCACTCGTCCAGCGTTGCAACGCAAATACTGAATGAGTATTTTCCTTGACTTTGGATGCGACGAAATTCTGTTTTCATATGGGCTGCAGGGTACCCCAATTTGACTCGTCTCGATTTCTTCTTGGGGGGGGGGGGGGGGGGCGGCATTAAAAGATGCAGTCTACAACGAAGCTCGAAGTACGATAGACGATATGTGTCGTCAAATCGCTAGTGCATGCTCTATCACATCATCCACTGTAATTACATCTGTTTATTGTTCTTTTGAATGGCGACTGCAAATGCGTCTTTCAGTCCATGTCAGGAGTTAAAGCACATGCTTAAATAAAGGATAAAGTTATTTTTTTGCAAGGCAAAATGTATATCAAATAATTTGGGTGGTTGCCAAACAATTGCTAGTAAATTGTTTATTTCATTTGTGTGTGCACGAAATTGCACTGTAACGTGAAGTAAGTCTAATGTGTGTATTGCACTTAGCTGGTAACTCTTTCATTACGCGCTTCCGTTCAGCGTGAAACGACGTTTCTTTAAAAATAATATTTTTCGGCGTACAGGTGGTCACCAAAGTATTTTTAATATAATGTTTAGTTCAACGAATATGTCCCATATAAATTAATTTAGAGCAGTGTAGGTAGAGACAGTTGCCCGACAGCATGTATTTTACCTCTAAGAAGCACACAGCCACCTACAGGGAAAGAGAGGTCAAATCTTTCTTCTAAGATTTAGATATTTAATAAAATAGCTGCTTTTTGTAGCGTATAAGGCCTCATTATTTTTGAAGAATGAACGTTGATTTCTGTGTTTCAGCTCACGTAAATTTGGGAGGATAAACATGAAACAATGTGAGACCTTAACTTTTCCCGGCGAATTGAATGTTCAAATAACTTACGGGTTTGCTGACGGGTGATGTCGTCGACCACCGCCGATATTTCGACAGGAGCACACCTTGCCATTCTCAAGGACAACTGCAAAGAGGAAGCAATGTGCAAGGGAATTTAATACCTCGGCTCACAGAGGAGAAACAAGGAAGATATCACACACAGAACAAGTAACCGCAGAGTCAACACACAGCTAAAGATAACCAACATCAGAAATACCGATAGTGACTATTAATCAATAGGTGAGGTAGCACTAATTCTGTCTCTCAGTTTTGATGTGGTTTCTCTTTTCACTCGCGTTCCTCTCTCTGATTCGTTGCAGCTAATAGAGGTTAAGTTTGGTGCCGAGTTAACAAATTTGTTTCGACATGTGCTGACAACCACTTACTTTTTATTCAATGGTCAGTACTACGAACATCCTGATGGAGTTGCAGTGGGAAGCCCGTTGTCACTTATTGTGGCCAATTTGTTTATGGAGGACTTTGAGGAACGTGCATTGGAATTAGCGAACTTGAAATCTGCGTGTTTTTTCAGGTATTTAGACGATACTTTTATTGTTTGGCCTCATGGTAGTGAGAATTTAAACCGGTTTTTGGAACACCTGAATTCAATGCACCCGAATATTCAGTTTAGTATGGAGGTGGAAAAGAATGCATGCCTTCCCTTCCTTGATGCTTTGGTCAGAAGGAAGACTGATGGTACGTTGGGACAATCTGTTTATAGGAAGCCTACTCACACTGACTTGTATCTGCGAGCTGTTAGTTGTCACCACCCAGCTCACCATGAACGAATACTTCGTACCTTGGTTCACAGGTCCCACGTTATCTCAGACCCTGAAAGTTTGGCAGCTGAGCTATCACATCTCGAAGTCACTTTTCGTCAGAATGGTTATAGTGAGAGGCAGATCAAACGTGCGTTGCGCTATCAGCCTTCTGTGCAACGGGTGAGTGACGATAGCAACGAAGTGGCACCTTAGTCTACGGCCTTTTTGCCTTGCGCAGGAAGCATGTCCAACAGGATTGGCCTATTTTGCGGCAATATGATGTGAAAAGTGTTTTTCGACCACCTTCTAAGATTAAGGCCCTGTTGGCGTCCGTAAAAGGTGATCTTGGTTTGAGTAAGGCTCGTGTCTGTCGTATTCCTGGCAGTTATGGCATGTCATATATTGGTCAGACAATCAGGACTGTGGAAGACTGGTGTATTGAACATAAGCGTCACACAAGCTTACAATAGCCGAGAAAATCCGCTATTGCAGAACATTGCCTTGACACCGGTCCTCCTATGGAATTCAACAACACGGAGATTCTGGCTTGCACGGCCAGCTATTGGGATAGTGTTATTAAGGAAGCTGTTGAAATCAAACTGTCAAGCAACCTTATAAACAGAGATGATGGATTTTGTTTAAATGCTGCTTGGAATCCGCCTCTGTCTCTCATCAAAAAACAGAGGGACAGAATTAGTGTTACCTCACCTGTTGATTACTAGTCACTATCGATATTTCTGATGTTGGTTATCTTTGGCTGTGTGTTGACACTGCGGTTACTTGTTCTGTGTGTGGTATCTTCCTCGTTTCTCCTCTGTGAGCCGAGGTATTAAATTCCCTTGCACATTGCTTCCTCCTTGCGTTTGTACCTTGAGAATGGGAGGGTGTGCTCCTGTCGAAATATCGGCCGTGGTCGACGAAGTCACCTGGCAGCAAACCCGTTATTTATTTGTACACACATGAAACAGTTTTCCTAAGCCATTTGTGACACCCTAGATTATAGCCTATGTCTTATTTCCATGTACAACATTCGTAGGTGAATCTGCATAGGCCGGGCACCTCCTTTCTGGCGTGAATCTCTGCGGGCATGATTAAACCAGATTGTTCCCAACTTCTTGGTTGACTTCAGGGCACCGGATCCCGTGTTTCTTTCTAGCTACACTCTCTTTTGCTCGATCTGACGACAGTTTTGGGTATGTATGTGAATGTGCGGGGAGAAAGGTATGGCTGATGTAAAAAATCGTCAGTATGTGTCTCCGCTCAAAGCTGACCTGTCCAGCTTCAGAAACAAGATCGAAGCAGTAGTCGTAACAATGGCTTTAGACGTACTGATCAATATGTGGGAAGAAACAATCTGTTGACTAAATTATTGGCGAGCTGAAATGGTCCACACATGAATCATTTGTAAGGCAATAATTTCATGGACTATTCATTTATATAAATCAAACTTATGTCATTACTATGTGCAGCTAGAAATGATGTACAGGTAAAAGAAAAGTAAAAGGTACAGTCTATGCCGCAATCCTGTGACTGGGCTACTGGCCTGACATTAGGGGGGAGGGGCAGGTGGGGAGCATACCGCCCCAGCCGCATTTCACCCTTGCGGAAGGACCGCGGTACTCATTTGATGCAGGCTGAGTGGACCTGGGGCCGTCCTAGAGGGAGTGAAACCATCTGGAATTGAACCTGGAACCTCCAAGGCCGTGTCTATCCGCTAGCCCGCCGTGGCTACAAAAATGTGAAGGTACTACTTATATACGAAACAAGATCCCTTTATTTAATTACTGCCGTCAGCACATATACAATAATCGAATTACATTAAAATACAGGGTGGTCAAAAACTGTCTGAAAAACTTGTAAGGGTGTTGCTGAGAAACAACTGTTAAAAAAAAAAAAAAAAAAAAAAAAAAAAAAAAAAAAAAAAAAAGAGGTATGTGGCATCGTTTCCGAATTAATTAGCACGGCCTATCAGGCCGTTGCGGGCCCAAATTTAAGCACCCCGCCAGACAATGACGACACACATGTTATTCGTTGGTTTCCTAAAAACTAACAATAGAGCGATAAGAAAATGGGGCGTGAGACGGTAGCAAGGAACCCGAGCTCAAGGTTCAGCAGTCTCGTGCGCTATTATCTACGCTACGAGAACAACTGACACTAATTGTATCTGGCGAGGTCCTTCAACTATGGCGTAACGGCCTGTCTGGCTAACTTCAATTCTAATTAACTCGGAATTGGTGCAAAGTTTTGAATATTTTCCTTACCCTACCATGCAATACACTCACAAGCTTCTCTGTTTCTAACTACTCTGTATATTAGATTACACAGTAGTAACGTAATAATCATGACTTTATAACGTTGCTCTAAAAATGGTTCAAATGGCTCTGAGCACTATGGGACTTAACATCTGAGGTCATCAGTCCCCTAGAACTTAGAGGTACTTAAACCTAACTAACCTAAGGACATCACACACATCCATGCCCGAGGCAGGATTCGAACCTGTGACCGTAGGAGTCGCGCGGTTTCGGACTTAAGCGCCCAGAACCGCTCAGCCACAACGTCCGGCAACGTTGCTCTAATCTGTTCCTAAATGTAACGATACGACGTTATTACAGCAATCTTTCTTCGAACATTAAGAAATATTAGTTTTCAAACACAAATATAATCGTCCCATCTGTTACCGCAACTCCGTGCTTAATGTCTTAAATCTTAGGTGCAGGAACGCATCTATTCAACCATACAGACACATTCCTCCACCGACCCTCACCCTCCACAGCTGTAAAAATTTTGATGCGCTCTCTCTCTCTCTCTCTCTCTCTCTCTCTCTCTCTCTCTCTCACACACACACACACACACACACACACACACACAGGACCTCCTCCTCCCTCCTCCTCGGATCATAGCATCACGTTGTCATTTTCAGTGGTGCCAGCACAGCGGCAAATTATTGTTACATAGCGATTTAACACACACGTACAATTTTAATACTCGGCACCAACTCGTTCCAGTGAGCTAAAAAAAAAAAAAAATCCCTGGGAGACACTGGAACACCGTTCCCGAGCGTTAGCCGAAATTCAACGTTGACCCAACGCGTTTATTTTATGTATACGATGTATTTAACAGCTTAAGCTTTCGCCCAGTCTTGTAGTGTATATTTTGCAGAGCGCGCGCTATTTTGAGATTTAAGTTGGTGTTTGAGAAAAGTAGCACGGTCGTGTCTTTCAAGCAAGGAGGTTGCCCACCCGACAAGCATAGGGGCGTTCGCCACACGGCTTCACGCAGCTGGCCAGAACCGGTTACAGGCGGCGGCCACCGTCAGCGGTACCAGCTACTCACGCCTGGCTCGGCTGCGCAGCGGGCAAGTATACTACCAAAGGAGCTCACGAAATATCGTCTATCAAGAAGAGTCTTTCACTATAATGCAGGGAAACGGAGGCAACGGCTCCTGCTAAGTTTTTTTCCCTCTGTATGTAGTGTAATTTTTACCCGCTTTGCAAAAGGTTACAGGTAAACTGACGTATGTACATCACATACGTGATGCATGTGTGGTTAGAATCGCGAAAATGCGTGAGAGGGCTCCTTGACGCCACTATGCAGAACAAATACAAGAAACTATTTATTCAAACAGTATTAACTAATTGTGGTGGCATTGGTAACACACAATTAAGAAGAAATCATTCATGATGATATTGTGATACAAGTACGTCCTGAAAAGTAATGTTTTTGAATTTTTTATGTGAAAAGTCTTAAAGCTTTTTAAATAAAACAAACGTTATGAACATTCTACATCGTTATTATTCATGTCTACCTATTTATTTCACAACTTAGTAACCCTGACGATGAGCACATATCTCCCAGCGAGAGAGGAATCTGTTGATACTGTCCTGCAGAATGTTTGATACTCTTGACTGTGTCAGAACCCCACCTCTGCTTGCTCCGCTCATCACTATCAGAGCGAAGTCTTCGAAGATCTTCATGTTTTGCAAACAGATGATAATCGGATGGGGCCAAGTCGGGACTGTACAGTGGATGATCAATGACAGTGAACCCAAGGCGCCGGATTCCTGACATCGCAACGCACGTGTGTAGTCTGCCTTTGTCATGCTGAAGGAGAGGGCACCTGTCGAATTCGAAACTCGGTTACAGCAAGCCCACTTAGGCACCGACACAGTTACGTTAGACACACACTAAAATTCGAAGTTCTTTCGTGGAAGAGGCCTGTAAGTACATGGGCATACAGAACAATGATGTAGAATGTTAATGACTATTTAAAAAGCTTTAAGAGTTTTCACATAAGAAATTCGTAGATTTAATTTTTAAGCACGCCATCGTATTTTAGTACATGCAATACATTTACATAAATTATGTTATAATTTTCCTGAGATTAATCGACAAAATATAGATGTAGGATGACATCTAGATATGTGTAAGTAAAGTGTCCGAGCTCTTCTTTCGTACGTGTGGTGGGAAGATCGTGCAACTAACATGTTGTGTGTCTACACCGTGAACGCCCTTAACAATGATGGTCCCTATTGTATTAACACCTATTGCATTAACAGATTTTCTCCACATAATACTAAACCTGTTCTGGGCTGAAAAAGTAGACACATTGTCAGACCATTATTTCCTCTCCATCAAGATTCCCTCAGCACTGATTAGTGGAATTTATCATCACAAAAATCGTCAGCTATCTGAGATTCACACATGGACGAAGTTCCACTCTGACTTCTCTACGCAATAGTACCTTCATTCGCAATGATTCATGTTACTATTGCTTGTTTCTAATCTCTTTTACCACCCTTCCATTAGGACGTCGTCAAGGTTCACTCTAATCTTTGGCGACCTAGCAGAGAAATTCTCTGGTCTGTTTAATATCCATAGGCCTGCCTACACATACCGATCATCACCATTCCATTTTCATTAGGTTTCAGTATGTTAGGCACTAATATTTGTTCTCTCATCGATTTGTTTATATTCTGTTTCTCTTACTTATTTACAAAATGGATCTCTCCACTGTTTATGACGAGCCATCAATTTTTGGGTGGTTTCCACAGTAAATGTCTGTGTCTTAATGCCGTTAAGTGAAAACTTGTAACGCAGGCCGATTATAAACTTTGGGTGCAGACACTTCAGAATCTTTGCTTTGAAAACGCTATTAAATGTAGCAAAAGAATTTCTGGTTTTTTTTCGGTTCTGTTAACTTCTTTTGCAGATCATATACTCGTCCTTTTAAGAGATCCTAAATGTAAGACTCAATTGGTTCCGTGACTTCATTGGTAATTTGTACTATTTTCTTTTCATGGTGTTCATTGTACATTATTTAGTCTTATTGCAATTGATTTTCATGTCTACTTTCAAAATCGCCTATTATTCCTTCCATTCATTCTTGACGTTTATCTGCACTAGAAGCAACTCAGCAGAAACAAAGATCAATAAGAATTCTCTCTCTGTTTTGCTACTTCAAGGATCCGAAATTTTCCTCAAGGCAAGATGGAAATAGTTTTGATTATACTGAATGTCACTGTCTCATTATTCTTTAAATTATGAGTTTCTCACTACGCTGATTAAATGTGGTGAAAATTATAGGTTTGTTGCACACATTTTTAAGCATACTAACGTTGGTACAATTAATGTCCTGTCTGTCAACGACTGTCAACATCTTTGAATCCTGACAAAATGGTAAATCATAGTAATTTTTCCGTCTATATTCGATCACAGATTATAAAGTGTGCATTGTGCTGTTTCTACTTTTAGAGCTAGCTTTTGCTTTTGGTACGGTAATTTTTTTTCCAGTTTGGGCTGGTGATAATTTGAGTGAATATCTTGTACATTACACGGAGAAAGATTACTGCTCTATATTTTACTTTTTGTCTCATCTTCCTCTTTTCCTGTGATTTAAAACAATTGTAGAATTGTTAGAGTTTTACTCAGTTGTCTCCTAAAAGACATTCTGAAAGTATTGAGTTGCCTCCACGCAGACTACCTGAAAATAAATCTACATGTTCCTTTTTGAGATTATGTCCCTGATTCCCTGTCAATTTTAATCAAATCCGCTGAACCATTATCTCCAAGCGCGTTTGCTTTCTTCATACACCGAGAAGTCATATTACAGAAATGAGCAGAACGATAAATGAATATCTAAGAGCACTCACCTAATGCTCATATGAGCGCCCTTCTATGGCTGATCAAGAAATCATTTTTTCCCTACTGCAGTATACAAATGCCGCAACGTGTCAAGAATGACTTTCCCGCTATAGTCTGTTCTTGTCAGATACTGCAGTCGTTTCCAGTTTGTGTGTCTTTGTTGGCTTTGGATGTCCGTTACTGAGAGTCAACATTATCGGCACAGATAAAAATTATATTAAGTGCTACATTAAGATTCTAAAACTGGATGACACTACAACCCGTCTATCATATGGTCGAATTATAGAAAGATGTGGAAGGAATATGGTCGCGTCCTTTCCAAAGGAATCACCCCGCCTTCGCCTTCATCGATTAAGGGAAATAGCAAAGACCTAAATTGGGATAGATTCCCCTTCCTGAGTACCATGTCCACGGTGTATCTCGACATATGAGTGATGTATACCAAACCACAATGAAATCCAAATCAATTTGCCATGGTTACCGCTAATAGTCGGCTACCGTAAAAGCTCTGACTGGTCTGAATCTTCCAATTTTATAATGCTTCTTATCGGAAAATCTTCCTTCTACTCGTATGAATACAGAATCAGGTACACAGTGTTGTTCTAGTATGGTTAATAACTGGCAGGTGCCAAATGCACATGCAGTCTAGAAATACATACTCAGATATTAATGTGTAACCACAAAACAAAGAGTTTTTGTTTAGATACGTGTAAAGACAGACTACCGTTATGTTTCAACGAAACCGAATCAGTGATTTTGCTTATGCGCCTGTAATAAATAGAAAGAAGTAGTTATAAACTTGAAAGATACACTAAACATTATTTGTTATTATGATTTATTTACCAAATGCTAAACGATACTCTTCCGTTTCCTAAATTTATCTCTCAACTCAGACTGAAAGTTGTAGTAACAGCCGGCCGCGGTGGTCTAGCGGTTCTAGGCGCGCAGTCCGGAACCGCGCGACTGCTACGGTCGCAGGTTCGAATCCGGCCTCGGACATGGACGTGTGTGATGTCCTTAGGTTAGTTAGGTTTAAGTAGTTCTAAGTTCTAGAGGACTGATGACCACAGTTGTTAAGTCCCATAGTGCTCAGAGCCTTTCTTTTTCTCTTTTTTTTTTTCTCTTTAGAGTCCCGGAATACATGAGTAAGTAAGTGAATCTTAATCACAGCTGAAGTGCCTAATATGTCACGCGAAAAGTAGCATAAAACTCGCTATTACATGATATTGCACTTAATGTTTCATTTGATTGAAGCTAAACGCTAATAAGATTTTCATTTTCTTTCATTTCGGTTGTGTTTGGCCCCAAATTACGTAGTAGGAGTAGGGAGTAGAGTGGAGCACTGTATTATCGTCCATTTGCAGTTTTTCTTGCAACAATGCACCTAGATAACGGTAACTCAGCTAACTGTACGCTGCAGTGACACTGGGTGCAGCACTGATTGATGTCTCAGTTTCATTCTAAGTCGGTAGTTCTACGAGAATGTGTGTCGTATTTATATACATCAAACTTATTAAACTTGGAACGGAGAGAAATTTCATGTGTACAATCGCCATCCATTGTGGAGAAAACACATATTTAGCACGCAAGCATTTACGATGACGGGATCGTGCTAGTTAATCGACAAGAAAAAGAGTTCCGTTGATGAAATAGTTATTTGTCCAAAGTTTGGTTTGAGAACTGCTCTGTTTTGTTCCTATCTCTCTACGATCTGCGGCCTGAACAACCCAGCCATTTGTAGGACAGCCCTACAGTTTAACAACGAACGAGAAGCAGAGAGATATTTGTGGCTCTCCACGTCTACAACACGCTGCTAGACTACAACCAGACTCCTGTCAGGCCATGGAGGCATTCCTAAATCATTGCGAACGAATGGCAGGATGACTTCTTAGATGAGATTGTGGCTGCATTTCGACCACCGTAGCACCCCCTCCTTTGGCTTCACGCAGGAGCGTAAATTTAGAGTGGTGTACATGTAACAAGGCGGAAGCGTGACGCGTTCTCAAAAATGGCTCTGAGCACTATGGGACTTAACATCTATGGTCATCAGTCCCCTAGAACTTAGAACTACTTAAACCAAACTAACCTAAGGGCATCACACAACACCCAGTCATCACGATGCAGAGAAAATCCCTGACCCCGCAGGGAATCGAACCCGGGAACCCGGGCGCGGAAAGCGAGAACGCTACCGCAAGACCACGAGCTGCGGACGTGACGCGTTCTGTTTAGAGAGAGACGGAGAATATTTTGTGGTGTCGCGAGCTAGCTTTCTGTCTCTGTGCCATACCACACACCACACGCTACAGCTGTTCATCGCCGCAGCAACTGGCTATGTTGGGAGCTGCTGTTCTGCTTTCGAAAATGTTTAATACAGAGCAATATCGTTATACCGCTGTAACGTAACATTTGATGGGTTTGCTGCATAGTGAACGACACAATAACGTAACATTTGATGGGTTTGCTGCATAGTGAATGACACAATAACGTAACATTTGATGGGTTTGCTGCATAGTGAATGACACAATGTCAAAATAGTCATTCGTGTACTAATACGAAACTCAGTATTAAATGACCAGCGCACAAACCGAAATGCTCGCAAGTGCGCACTTCGCTCGCGAGAGGCTGATGAGCTGCTCGTGAGCCATGCGCTGTCGGATTTTCCGATGAGCAAGAAGGGGTGCCCGAACTTCGTGGAGACAATATTGTGCAGTGCTCGTAAATGTCACCACGCTCGTGATCAATGTGGCTTATTAAATGTTCAGGCGAAACCTTCCGCTTCTGTTTTTGCTCCGAACGGCTCTTAGACCACAAGCGAGATTACTGCTTGCAACTGTATACGCCTACGCACCTTCACAGCCATACTTCCCTGAACTATCAGTTTACTCACCAGAATCCCTACTTGTCCTTTGAATAAGTCCTCATTTAGTCGCATGAGAAGAGGTGCAGTCCACTCCAGTCCTCTCACCAAGAAAAACTCATTAGTAATGCTCGAAATCGACGCGGGGTCTGCCAGCCGACAATCAACACCACGCTCCACTTCATTACCATTACACACCTACAATGTGGCACACACTTACAACACGAAAATTAATACAGGCACGTCTAAATATAGTAGTTCAACGATCCATGATAACTTATAGAATTCAAGAGACGCGCATATCATCTCAACTCTGTTATTTTGGTTACCAGAGTTATCAGGACAGAGAAGCTTCAAAGTGTGACGCATGTCGAAGAGCTGCGGTTGAAAATACCCGTGCACTTATTCACTTCGCATTTTCTCCAGCTCTTTGCACAGATAGAGGTGTAATTTTGCTTTCAAAGTGATTCCATATCACTAAAATAACGAGTATCTCCCATCCACATTTCGACTAACAATGGATGTGACTACGGTAACTACAGTAACACAAAAAAGTGTGGCATACTATCAAAATTTAATGACCGTACTTTCAAGAAAGCTCAACCAACATTAAGCTTCCTGCTTTGTATATCTGGCAAAAAGAAACTGAAAGCAAAATTACTGGGTTTCAAGCCTACGTGGGTTATTAACAACAACTGTTTGTCGGTGCAACTTTCATGAGTGGGTCAGGAAAGGGGGACATAACAGCGGCCCGCAGAGTATCCTCCGCCAAACACCATACGGTGGTTTCTGGTTTATAGTTATAGATGTATATGCACACAGTGAATTAGTTACAAGAACATGTAGCGTTCGGTGAAAATGAAATTTTTCCATGCTGCGGACTACACGTTAAAACAATTGGTTCCCACACATCTGCCAGGATAAGCTGCAACGTCAGAGGCAAAGAGGCAACGATATTCCCCCAAATAAAGTGAATTAGTTCGTCGCCAATCGCTAATTAGCCATGAAGCACAAAAATTAGTAATTAAGAAAAGAGGAAATGGACAGAGAAATAATGAGCAATTTTTGCAAATGATCATCATAATTTCCCCACGATCTGCAGTTGTTGATCGATTGTGGAAGGATACAGGATGACTTAAGACAGCTTTCTCTAAATATTTTAAGTTAACGCGGGCGAGTTGGAAAAACAATCCTATAATTTTCCAAAATCCAAAACATTATTAGTGTCGTGCTGCTTGACACAGTGAAGTAAATATCTATGCCTAACGTTGCAAACCGACGTGAAACACATTGAGCACATACGGCTGGTAGTGGTGAAGGTGAATGACCAACTTCGGTTTATTGCGAGAATTTTAGGGAAGTGCAGCTCATCTACAAAGGTTGGACAAAAATGTGGAAACAGCGCTACAAATATATGCTTGGCCCTAAATGTAGGTGCTAGCTAAGCCTGCAGGTAACGTAATCGTATTTGACTACAAACGGCACATACGAAATGATACACAATACGTGTCAGTCGTGATCGAAACAGTGTTCTGTGTCGTTGCGAGAGCGTTAAATACTGTCAGAGCTAATTGAATTCCAACGTGGGCAAACTGTTGGTATAAGTATGGTGGGTGCTTCCGTAAACAAGGTAGACGAAGTTTTTGTTCTTTAAGAGACCCAGCATCGAAGATTTATACCGCATACAGGAAAAGGACTGGTCTGCCACATCGTGGTATCTACATCTACATCTACACCCATACTCCGAAAGCCACCTGACGGTATGTGGCGAAGGGTACCTTGAATACCTCTATCGGTTCTCCCTTCTATTCCAGTCTCGTCTTGATCGTGGAAAGAAGGACTGTCGGTATGCCTCTGCGTGGGCTCTCTCAGATTTTATCCTCATGGTCTCTTCGCGAGATACACGTAGGAGGGAGCAATATACTGCTTGACTCCTCGGTCAAGGTATGTTCTCGAAAATTCGACAAAAGCCCGTACCGAGCTTCTGAGCGTCTCTCCTGCAGAGTCTTCCACTGAAGTTTATCCATCATCTCCGTAGCGCTTTCGCGATTACTAAATGATCCTGTAACGAAGCGCACTGCTCTCCGTTGGATCTTCTCTATCTCTTCTATCACTCTATCTGGTACGGATCCCACGGATTCCATGGGTCCCACGATTACTCAGCAAAGTCGCATTACTGTCAAGGATTATGCGAATATTTTGGCTGATCAGATAAATCCCATGATACAATGTTCGTTCCTCAAGTTCGATGCTGTGCTCCCGACGACCAGTACCCTCTGGGCGCAGCTCGCATCGTCCAGGACTGGTTTTGTGAGCACGAGGATGAACTGTCGCATCTCCTCTGGACACCACAGTCACCGTATCTCGATATTATTGAACCTTTTTGGTCTTCTTTGGAGTAAAGGGTTCGTGATCACTATCCACCTCCATCCGGTACCTGAAACTGTCACTATTTTACAGAGCAACGATGTGAGATTCCCTTAAAAATCGTACGGGACCTGTATTCATCGGTTCACAGCGACAGGAAACTGCTTTAAGTACCAACGGTTTTCCTACACACTATTAAGAATGGTAAAGTTTTGTTCCTCCCCTATAAAAGAGACAGCGTATAAACACTTGTGCAATCCATACTCCAGTACTGCTAGAGTGTTTGGGATCCCCAGCAGATCAGGTTAAAGGAATACATCGAAGTAATTGAGATGCCTCATGCTAGACTTGTTAGCAGTAGTTAGAGCAAAACGCGAACTTTACAAACATGCTTGGTCAACTCAAACGGCAATCTTTGGAGGACGTTCGATGTTCTTTTAGTGAATAATATTGATAAAATTTATAGGGATGGCATTTCCAGCTGACTTCATGAGGATTCTACTGCCTCCAACGTACATTTCACAAAGGACCGCGAAGATATGAGAAATTAGGGCTCCTACGGAGGCATACAGACAGTCGTTCTTCCATAGCTTCATTTGCGAATGGAACAGGAAAGCGAATGACTTAGTAGAGGTGCAAGGGAACATCCGTCACGAACCATACGGTGGCTTGTGCAGTATGTATGTAGATGTAGAACTGCAAATGTGACGTGTGCACCGAAGGAACACTCCCTGCCTCAAAAACGAGCACGATGCTTAGAGACAAAGAGTTTAAAAGATACACTATCTCAAACTTTTGTGTTTTATATGTGAAAAGACTATAGTCTCTTGATGTCTTTCATAACGTAATTCCACAAAGAAGCTGATTTGACTCTGTGCTGGAAGGGTGCACCATCGAAAGCCGCAGACCGTAATTTTAGTCAATACCAAGTGTTCTCCCGACTCCACAACATTACTGATGTCGGGATTTAGCTTCAAGATAATCCTCTGGGATACCTACAGATTGGAAATTTTCCACTTAATGTGTATCGAAGGCTAAAATCAGTTCATCTGTATGTCATATAACTTGCAGTCTACGTTTACCCCGTGGCAAATACAAAGACAGTCCACTCTGTTTTGGAGTCACCAGCATCGAGAATGGATAACGAGCGAATGGAGAAACATGCTCTCGTTGGATGAATGCCGCACTAGTTTCTGGAGTAATTCTCGTCTCACGTTCGTCAAAAAGTAATACGACTACAGGAACATTATGCAGTGAGATCAGTTTTCTGATGGCGGTAGGCGTAATGTTATATGGTTCAAATGGCTCTGATCACTATGGGAATTAACACCTGAGGTCATCAGTCCCCTAGAACTTAGAACTACTTAAACCTAACTAACCTAAGGACATCACACACATCCATGCCCGAGGCAGGATTCGAACATGGACCGTAGCGGTCACGCGGTTCCAGACTGAAGCACCTAGAACCGCTCGGCGGCGGCCTGCAATGTTATATGGTCAATCGAAGTTTCACAACATCGTAAAGAGGCAGATGAATACAGTTATAGTTAACGCGCAGAGTGTTGGAGGTGAGGTACTGAAATCTATTCAGAAGTGAATCTGTTTCATGCTCCCTCTTCGTAGACAATAACGGCATTGAGCAACGAGCTATTCGGATAATGACAGCCACCGCTTGAACTGGCGAGCGAGTTTTCGGGATCTGAGTCCTATAGAAAACGTTTGTGAGGCGTTGGGAAAACGAAATACAGCATGTTAGCCGTCGCCAAGGACTCTCCAAGACCACCACACACATCTTTCTCAGTAACGGAATTGACTGCCAGCACAGTCATTGATCCTTTCGTAGAGGCTGCTACGTCACTGAGAAGAAAGTGTAATATATTATTTGTCTTGTTCTTACGGAATACATTTTTCGGCCCAGAGATTTGATTATTACATGTTTTGTAATCCGACCAGATCATAGCCTGGAATTGAGTTTCTCTCAGAAATAATAAACTACAAATTTTAATGGAAAGTATCTTCAATGTAGTTCTAAGGGTACTTGTAAACTGACAGGGTTCATGTACTGTCTGACGACGAGAGTCTTCAGGACAACTGACACACAAACAGTCAACACTAAGAAGAACAAACAGCCTCTCACTTAGCAAATTAACAAAGCGCTGCGAGTGAGAACGCGAGCTCAATCACGGAAAAAGGATAAAAAGCATGTCAATCCCATTCTTCCGTAGTTGGGGGTATTCTTCTTTAAACATATCCAGAATAACGAATAAACATCAACTAACTCTTCCCATTTATCAATATGAGAGTTTTACTGGGACTTTGATGGCTACCTTGGTATTTCTGAAAGCGGGAATAGAGTAAATTCTGGGTGTAAGTGGAACCTGCTAAGCAAGACAGAGACCATGCACGGAACAAAAATGGTAGATCGAAAGTCAACGCCACAGATGTCTTCTTTAGCTGAATAGAGTCACAGTGACTGAAGAGTCTATTTCCAGCAGCTACTCAATAACTTAATTCTGTCGTTCTTCTCCTAGTTAGAGCCTCATAATTTTCTATTTGGTGACCAGCTTAATTAGCCGGCATGAAAGCTTTTCTACCTAACTGTTGGATTCCGCTTCTATCTCATTTTGCCTCTCACAGGCATTCCGTTTTCGTTGCTTGATTTTCCGATACTCGCCCCTCGTTTTATTAAAAATCCTCCTCTCTCATAGCAGGCTCGCAACTTCCAACCAGCAGCTCTGTGCTTATATCTGCTGAGCAATATAATCTATCGCACATTCTTTGTTAAATGATGCCCTCCTCCCCAAAATAACCGCGATTGTGACGCACACGAACAAAGATAGAAGATTCTATTCACTGGAAGAAACTGAACGAAACACACTATTCAGATGACGTTCAACAACTGAACTGATGTTGTTTTCCGTCAATTTGATTGTCTCAGCGGTAACTGTGGAGGTTGTGGTCTCCTTACTGTGGAAGTTGCCGTCTCCTTACTATAAGTAACAATTTTCATCACTAGCCTTATGTCTTCTTTAACTTAGCTTTTGTTCTATTTCGTTGTTTTACACACAAACATTTTGCTTCCATGTTTCTATACCGCTGTGACATCAGATATAGAAACTCTATATATCTCTCACGTGTACACTGTTGTAGATACGCACGTACTACGTAGACGGTCACTGTAAGTTTCAACATGGTGGTAGATCGCTATAGGATTACAACAGTCCCAGTAAAAGTGTGAAACATAAGGTCAACGTCAATACACGATGAATAAGTCAGGATACAAAACCTCACAATGCGTGTTTCTTCAACAGCACAGTGGCGTGAGATACTTTTATTAATTAATTGCAATTGTTATATACACTCATGCTCATAAATTAAGGATAACTGCCGAATGTAGTGCCAAACAACGTGGCACTACAGAAAACTGGCGCTAATAGCATAGGCACATAGGGAACACAAACGACAGAGACCTGTAGTCCACTGTTTCTTGTGAATGTACCCCAACATCAATATGGGATTTGATTACCATGCACACGTACACAGGCCGCACAACGGAATGGCATACTCTGGATCAGGTGGTCGAGCAGCAGCTAGGGTATAGCCTCCCATTCTTGCACCAGTGCCTGTCGGAGCTCCTGAAGTGTCGTAGGCGCTTGAAGACGTGCAGCGATACGTCGACCGAGAGCATCCCAGACGTACTCGATGGGGTTTAGGTCTGGAGAACAGGCAGCCACTCCATTCGCCTGATATCTTCTGTTTCAAGGTACTCCTCCACGAACTCCTCCACGATGGCAGGTCGGTGGGGCCGTGCGTCATCATTCATCAGGAGGAAGGTGGGACCCATTGCATCCCTCAAAAGGCGGACATACTGGTGCAAAATGACGTCCTGATACACCTGACCTGTTACAGTTCCTCTGTCAAAGACATGCAGGGGTGTGCGTGCACCAATCACAGTCCCACACAACACCATCAAACCACGACTTCCATACAGGCCCCTTTCAAGAACGTTAAGGAGTTGGTATCTGGTTTCTGGTTCACGCCAGATGAAAATCCGGCGAGAATCACTGTTCAGACTCGACTAGTCTGTGAACATAACCTGGGACCACTGTTCCAACGACCATGTACTGTTTTCTTGACACCAGGCTTTACGGGCTCTCCTGTGACCAGGGGTCCGTGGAATGCACCTTGCAGGTCTCTTCAGTCGTCTTTAAACTGTGTGTCTCTCCAGACAACTGTTCCAGTGGCTGCGGTAAGGTCCCGAGCAAAGCTACCTGCAGTACTCTGTGGCCGTCTGCGGGCACTGATGGTGAGATATCGGTCTTGTGGTGGTGTTATACACTGTGGACGTCCCGTACTGTAGCCACTGGACACGTTTCCTGTCTTCTGGAATCGTTGCCATGATCTTGACATCACACTTTGTGGCACACGGATGGCCCGTGCTACGACCTGCTGTGTTTGACCAGCCTCCAGTCACCCTAGTATTCCACCCCTCCCTCATAACGTCATCAATATGTGTTCTTTGAGCCATTTTCAATACACAGTCACCATTAGTACGTCTGAAAATGTCTGCACACTTACTCGCTGCACCGTACTCTGACATGCACCAACACACCTCAGAGTTTGTGGACTGCTGCCAGTGCCACCGTGCGACGACCGCAGGCCAAATGCACCGCATGGTCATACCCCGAGGTGATGTAAACCCGCAAACCGCCCACCAGTATGTTGTTTCACCATGTATCAGCGTTATCCTTAATTTATGAGCATGAGTGTTTGACCCACACCCTAGAAGCTACCGCAGGCCGTGTATCACAGTTGCTACTACTAAGTACTCCCGATTACTCGTCAGCGGGTTATACGGTTTGCGGATTATTCGTACATAAAAAAAATAATGTGAAAAAAAACACGATTCGGACACAAGCAGACCAGAAGCGCGGGTTGCCGGCCGCTAGGGGCAGCGGCAGACGCTAAGACAGACCGGCAGCGGGAGAAGTTTGCGCCAAGCCGCCAGCAGATGTCGGCCGGCAGCGCTGCCACTATTATCCGTGCAGTAGACATCGTCCCAAGCATATGTTTCGAAATGTCTCGGTTATTCATGCTTTTCCATTATTCGTGTATCTTCTCCACCGCAGCACCCCAATAATCGGATGTATACTGTATTCCTAAATAATAATAATTATTATTATTAAGATCCACAGGACATAAATAGAACTGTTTCCTTCGGTATAGCCCCAAAGCTGGATACCACATTACACTACTCCACTAGCTGTTTAAATAGAAAAAAAGGAATGAAAACAATGTGATCTAGAGAAGGAGGGAATAAGATTGAGCAGGGCAACGGGCTATCTAACAACGACAAATGTAACACATTATAAAAAGACGCTACCGGTAATAGAAGGATAAGGAAATTAACCAGATAATGGTAAACATAGTACTAATCGTGCATGATTCTGTTATGGTTGTATCTGAACATGATGAAGGGCAATTTGCACATCTAAATCTGTGATTCCGTACCTAGAGCGCGAAAACTCTCCGGTTCTGCACGTAGGACTCTGAAACCGTGGTCTCCTCTTATCTGGCTCATGTTCGCACTCGTTTTCATATTTACGTCACATACAGTATCATCTACCGGATGCGAATGCGGTCTCCTCCACTGGCCGGCACTGCAGAAACTGTTGACTTGCTGTCTTCCCTTCACCTGCTCAGCTGTACACCAAGCTGGAATCGTTAGTAATCATCAAGAACTCAGCTATCGACTCTTGATATGAATGATAGCTACAAAGTTTTAATTATCATCTCGAAAAAAATTAAGTTAATTAATTAATTTTGTGGGGGGGAATGAATCAACAAGTTGAGAATGCGGTACTTCCACACCATACAATCTACTGGAAACAAAATTTGTGGCGGACCGGGACTAGACCAGGGTTTTCCGCTATAGGCGACAGGTCGCCTTAAACATTTTCGCTACCTGAACACGCTTAGGCCGACCCAAACTTCTGTATGTTTCAGTGCCTCACTTCCATATTACCCGCACAATTATGTGATCCGCGCACATTAAGAGTTTTATTTAGTTTTCTTAGTTAGGTTGCCTTCGCTTCGCTTCGGTTGCCTTAGCGCAGTGTCTGTATTAGACAAAATTCGATCTACTGTACCTTCGGACATGGATGCATTGCACCGATACTGTCAAAAGTAGACAATGCACTGATGTAATTAATTTTTTATTTGACTGTAGGCACACATTACCAGTCCTTGTAAGTCACAGTATCGCACTACGCCGCTAGAGGCCGCAAAACAAGATGGTGCAGCCCATCGATGACGCTGAATATCGCGTGCAAACACGTTTCTGCATTTGAAACGAAAAACGCTGCAACAGTCCGTACTGAGCTGGTGGAAGTGTATAGCGACAGAGCACTTCGATTAGTAGTTCTTTAATGAAGATTTGTTTAAAAAAAATTGACCCACTATTTTACCTTCTAATAATTGAATCATAAAAACGCTGAAACATTTATTTCTTTATTTCTGACCGAGAAAGCAAATACCATTTTTCATAGGTCCATCTTCAAAACTGTCTTAACAGCGACATATTTACAAAAAGCTTTCATCTTCTATTTCAGTCGCCCATGGATGGAATTTCAAAACAATCTCTTCTTAAACGACGCCTACAGTATAAGACCAACACCTTCTGCAAATTTCAAGTTTCTGTGCTTAGTTTTTTGGGGTGGGCGATGGTGAGTCAGTCGGGGCATTGACTTGCATATACAGAGATCATCGGAAGCCAACAGAACCACCGATACTTAAGAATAAATCTGTGTGTAGTATTTAAACCACAATCCATGTGTTACCTCAATCATTCCTTAGATATAGCAAGTCTATGGTGTAAAGTCAACAACCGACAGATCTGTCTATCATCTGCTATTGTACCCTCGCCATAATATTCGTTAATTATAACATAACTATAGTGCCAACATTTTCCTTTCGGCTCGACCAGCAGCATAGAATGCGTCACAATATGGCTTTTTATAGTGAATACTTCCACGTAAGCTGCTAATAGTTTAATTATTAATATTTTTCTATACTATAAGCTTGTTTCGGCTATAGTATATCTGTCAAATAAACGTCTAGTTGGAATAGAAGACCATACTGCATCAGCCAATAAACAGTTAGCAGTCTATTTGTTGCTAGATTGTTATAATCACGCATATTGTATTTGCATAGAAAATTCTCGTGAAATATTTTTGACAGCTAGCTTGACACTAGAACGAGAATAAAGTGTTCTTTGCCCTTACAAGATTCCAGACGCCGTCTTTGGTCAGTTTTTAGAAGGTTCATGAGATGCAACACGACAGATCATGATGCCTGTGACCACTGCGGGTATTTTTACTTTTTACGTTTAAATTTCTGATCATCTCTCTGATCAGAACTGCAAGATATGTACTCAAATAGTATTTTCTCTCTGTGTGTCTCCATCTCTGTTCTGCTATGAGATAGTTCACCAGGTAAATCTAAAGTCGTAAATGCAGTGCACACTGTACATGTTTCATTAACTCACACAAATTTGCTTGATGATGGGAGGTTTAAACCTTGGAAACGCGTAGCTGTTTCAATCTAAGGGTGAATATGTATGGCAGAACGAAAGTCATCACCAAGTTTCACGATCGCAACTTGTTTTTCTTATTCTATTTTGTTTTTTCTTTCCCAGGTGATGATTACATCTTGATGAATAACCTTCGTAAGACGTGCGAAGTACAGGCACGTTTTGTTTGCATTTGATGGACGTCTGCGGGTATGGAGACAACCTTATGAATCCATGGATCTGCCGCGCGGGGTAGCCGCTCGGTCTAGGGCGTCTTGTCATGGTCCGCGCGAGTCCCTCCGTCGGAGGTTCGAGTCCTCCCTCAGAAATGTGTGTGTGTGTGTTATCCTAGCGTGGGGTAAGTTAGTTTAAGTTAGACTATAATACTGTGTAAGCTTAGGAACCGATGATCTTAGCAGTTTGGTTCCATAATATCTTACCACAAATTTTAATTTACATGGATGTTGCTTATCAGCAGGGGACTGTTCAAGCTGGTTGAGGTTCTTTAATGGTGTGGGGCGTTTGAATTTGAAGTAATATGGCACCTGTCTCTGACAGGTGACACGTACGTAAGCACCCTGTCTGATCAGCTGCACCCGTTAGTGTCCACTGCGAATTTCGACAGACTTGGGCAATTCTACCAGGACAATGCGACACCCCACACGTCCAGAATTTCTACAGGGTGGCTCCAAGAACACTCTTCTGAGTTTAAAAACTCTTGCCGTGCACCAAACTCGCCAGACATGAAAATTATCGAGCATATCTGGGATGCCTCGCAACGTGCTATTCAGAAGAGATCTCCACCTCTTCGTACTCTTACGGATTTATGGACATCCCTGCAGGATTCATGGTGTCAGTTCCCTGCAGCACTTCTTCAGACATTAGTCGAGGCCACGCCACGTCGCGTCACGGCACTTCTGCGTGCTCGCGGGGGCTCTACACGCTATTAGGCAGGTGTACCAGTTTCTTTGGCTCTTCGGTGTAGATAGTGCTCCAGGTTACTCCAAAATCGTAAACGCAGCGCATACTTACACGTTCCATTAATTCACACAAATTCACTAGATTATGGAAGGTTTAAGCCTCTGAAACGCGTAGCTGTTGCAACCGAAGGGTGAATGTGTATAGCAGAACGAACGTCATCATCAAGTTTCACTTTTTTTTTCTCCAATATGGTGATCACAACTGTATGAATAACCCACGTACGTACTGGGGGCAAGATGTGCGAAGTCCAGTCACGCTTTGTTTGCATTGTCTCCTCTGATGCTAAGCTGTAGTGTTGATATTCTGTAACGAAATTTAGGTTCTCTTTTCTCTCTGAACATGAATATGTGTTTGTAGCTCTCTACTGCTTTTACGTCCCGCACTGTATTACAGAAACTGAAACCTGTCGAACGGTCGCTGCGAGTCTACCTTAACAACGGCGCGCGGCGCGCCATCAAACAGGAGCGCGTAGCTGGTGGCAGGCGGCAGCGGCCGCCCGCCCACGGAGAGCAGCACACAGAACGAGGCGCCAGCGGCAGGGCCGGCCGGCCGCCGGCGCGCTCGATAGCCGCGACGCGCCAAGCCGGGCCGCGCCCACTATCCGGAGGCTGTTGCTAGCGCCGCGTCTTCCCCACTCTGGCTGGCTAGCGCTTACGCCGAACCGATGCGCGGTCACCAACCTCAGGCAGCTCCGGTACACACCCACGTGTACTACCCAAGCGTACGGGGCAGGGTACCCGCTAGGTTTGTAATGCCACAACGAAGCATAGCCAAGGCGCAGCAGTTGAATAAGTGAAAGCTCATGCCATCTCTTGGACAGTTGCGCAAAATAAAGCACAGGTGCTTCCTCCTAGCGGCAGTCAAAAGAAATAGCGCTACGACTAAGTATCTGAATGATTGTGACTGAATATGGTATGTCCATTTGTAAATAGAGAACTTGGCATAGTGTAAATTAATGATTAAATGTGAGGGAACTCCCCGAGCACGCGGACAATGCAGGTTGGCGCGTGAATTTGGCAGTAGAGAGATGTGCTCTGGAACTGTTCAGATGCAGAACAGAGATTACGCGGCGCGAAAATGACGGTTTTAGTACGGTACGGTAACGTTGCTTATAGACAGTTAAAAGAGAGCTTACAACAAACGCGAACTGGATTTATGTGGTGTCAGCAAGTCAAATGGACAATAAGGCTTGCAGGATGCAACATTTCGACGGAGACGGCTTGTGAGCGATATAGTTGCTGTTCACGTTCAAAAAGCACATGGCACGCCTTGTGGAAGCCTTGTGGAAGTCTGCGTAATTTACGACGGACTGCAGCGACCAACAACAAGGTATGAAGTGACCAGTATCTGCAGCTAATGATGCAATGTGATCTTACTACCATATGAGATCCATTGATGAGCTCACGCCAGAACAAGCAACTAACTAGTAGTCATCGTACGACAGTGTTTTTATGAACAGTGCATTTTATACCGCCGCCATTGCAAGTACATTTATACGTAGCGAACCAGCTTATGTATTTCTCAAGTCAAGTTTTCTACAGTGTAATGTCTGAGTGAAATAATAAGTTTGTGATTCAAAGTGCATTTCATGAGTGTCATCAATTATTTACAGAAAATAGTTCATTATTATTTCAAATCCATCAATATGTGTGCAGCAATACCAGTAAAAAGGCTATATCACGTGAGTATCGGCGTATTAATGCGACAAGAGGATATAATCGGAGTTAACGCCGAAAATTTCGAACAAACGCCGGGTTATACAACTGACAGAAGATGCCAAGTACTGTGCCACATTATTACAGTTCCACTCGATGTGGTGGCTTTTCAGTACATTATCAACGTAAAAACTCATTCAGTTTCATTAGAACAAAAATGATTCTAAAGTAATGTTTTTGACATCTCTAGTAACCATCAGTTCTATAGTGTTCATTGATTATTCAATTAAAGAATTTATTGCCACCACAGTACCTTCAGTACAATGCAAATTCAGTAACATTAAAATCGTTACTGCCAGTTGGTGTGGATCAATCTAACTTACAGCAAGTTCAAGTGTTTACCATATGTGTGTGTATATTGTGTTACGTAAATGTTGTTCGCCTGATAGGCGTGATTAACGTAAACCAGTTAGTGCATTCTGTTCAGTCACTTGAAGGAGGTTATTTTTGTTAATGAAAATCAGAATTCATTTAACATTCGATTTCTTGTACGCCATCGCCAATATTTATTCAGTAATTCCGTGTAGTAGTCTGAACTACATAGCAAAGCAATTCAGGCTTATTACAGGCGATAGCCGCTTTCCAGACGTCCGATGCTGCATGGTCTAAAAATATTACAGTACATTCGGATAGTGGCATTGCAGGTTATGAATACCACAATTTCCTCGCCTTTCTGTTACCATTATCGACGATGAGCGGGGTAAACTGCCGTCGTAAAATCTCCATACACTATCGAATATCTTATTTTTTGGTCGTGATCATTCATGTTGTTAAGCATACATTACAGTTAATAACAAGGACTGAAATATAAAATATACGATCACATTATTCGGAAAAAAAATGATACCTGGAAAGAAGACGTCGATTTTCATGGCATATACCACCTGGCGAATAGTAGATGAACTGATAATGATTTCACTCTCTTCCGCCAACAGGCAGCGCTGTGGTATAGCTACCAGAGCGCCATCTTTGTCTACTATTTAATAGGGTATGCTCCCAGGCAGAAGGCTCTGTGTGGTGCAAGCTCGAGAAACAATGGAGAGAAGTCTTCCGAAGTAAGAGTGATTTCAGGTGTGCCGCAGGGGAGTGTAGTAGGACTGCTGCTATTCACAATATACATAAATGACCTTGTGGATAACACCAGAAGTTCACTGAGACTTTTTGCAGATGATGCTGTAGTATATCGAGAGGTTGTAACAATGGAAAATTTTACTGAAGAGAGGGAGGATCTGCAACAAATTATGGCATGGTGCAGGGAATGGCAATTGTATCTCAATGTAGACAAGTGTAATGTGCTGCGAATACACAGAAAGGAAGATCCTTTATCATTTAGCTACAATATAGCAGGTCAGCAACTGGAAGCAGTGTTTTAAAATGGAATGACCATAAAAAATTAATCCTCGGTAAAGCAGATGCCAGACTGAGATTCATTGGAAGAGTCCTAAGGCAATGCAAACCGAAAACAAAGGAAGTAGGTTACAGTACACTTGTTCGCCCACTGCTTGAACACTCCTCACCGGTGTGGGATCCTTACCAGATAGGGTTGATAGAAGAGATAGAGAAGATCCAACAGAGAGCAGCGTGCTTCGTTACAGGAACATTTAGTAATCGCGGAAGCGTTATGGAGATGATAGATAAACTCCAGTGGAAGACTCTGCAAGAGAGACGATCAGTGGCTCGGTACAGGATTTTCTTGAAGTTTCGAGGTCATACATTCACCGAGGAGTCAAGCAGTATATTGCTCCCTTCTACGTATATCTCGCGAAGAGACCATGAGGATAAAATCAGAGAAATTAAGAGCCCACACAGAGGCATATTGACAATATTTCTTTCCACGAACAATACGAAACTGGAATAGAAGAGGTACTCAAGGTACCCTCCGCTTGCGGAATATGGATGTAGATGTAAAAACAAGCAGGCAACCATGCCATGGAAACGCACTGGTGCTTCCTACAGTCAACCAGCATTCTTTTGCCTCTCTTGCAACAGGAAGGTGATGTGTTCTTGCAATAGGATAATTCCCGCCCATACACTGGTTGTGAAACTCAGCGCGCTCTTCATGAGGTACGGAAACATCCCTGGCCAGCACGATCTCCAGACTAATCTCCAAATGAGTATGTGTGGGATACGACAGGACAAGAAGGGAACCGTGCGACTCGTCAACCAACCCCTCTTACAGAACTACGTAGACAACTCGAGCAGGCGTGGCGTAACGTATCCCAGGACAGTATTCGCCGTCTGTACGATCGACTGGATGCTAGAGTCAGTGGTCGCATTGCCGCCTATGGAGACACTCCAGGTACTAATATGATTGTCTCAGCACGGTTCGATACATGGTACCTCACAACCACTACTGCTATTGATCTGTAAATGTAATCATTTCATGGACTCCATATGCACTGTTGCAATACATCTTGATTGAATTGGAAACCTCTAAACCGGAGTGAAAAATTATTTGCCCCGTCAGTGTAGAAACAATGACGTCCTAGTAAACATGGTCCGCAAACGAACCATTTGTGACAATATCGCGAATGAGATACGAAACGTATCAAATGCTTGCTGCTGTAGTAATCCACCAGCGCTTCTTATTTTATGTTTTATTTAACGCCACTGGTTTCGAATGATGGCTAATTATCAAATGCTTGCTGTTATAGTAATCCACCAGCTCTGCTTATTTTATGTTTTATTTACCGCTACTGATTTCTAATGATAGATAATTCTCAAACCATACCACCTAGATATGACCAAGAATACAAGAATGTACAATTTATTATTGAATGTTTAGATATTATTTTTCAGTTATGATTTCGTCATATTTGTGCATGACTTTTACAATATCAATACATGTATCAGACGGAGGGTTTGTTATTAAAGTCACATCCTTAATGAAAATCCGTTTACACTGAAATGTAAAATTTAGAGTCGTGTTTTGCTCTTAAATGTTTATCTCTGATATACAAGGTCTCGCACCTAACTCTGTCACTTCATACGTTACCGAAATGAAACAAACGGCCAAAACTGAAATTGGCCAGGCGTGAACGTATGCAAGGGGCTCACAGAACGGGCAGGAATGCACAATCCATAAATGAAAACTACCGTTACTTTCAACACAAAGCTACGCTTTTTAAATGGTATATGTATGTGTTTTCTACAAAATGAAAACTAGAGGTACAATTAGGGATGGCAGACTTGTTTTCACCTTACGCCTTCTGAAGTACGCAGACTTTAAAGGACGGCAACGGCGCCACAGTTTCTGCTGCAATGCTCAAAGCAAGGATTGTCTACTGGACAGTGCAGGCAACCCGCATTAAGGCATTACGGCAGAGACTGTGTCATCGTTTCTATTATTTAAAATCTAAGTATACAACAAGGTATACGGTATAGAGCAGTGAAATCAAATCTGCCGTTTTGAACTGCACCCCTGGTTGTCATTTCGGTAGTAAAAACATTCTTGTGCCATTAAAGAGAAGTTATTTGAAGTAACGGATTTGTAACCGTTCGTTGTGTCACTCTTATATACTGGCGGGGAAAAAATCGCAACATCGAACAGTAATTAACGTAGAGTAACGAAATTTCGGGAAAACGTTTGACTAGGTAACACATTATACTGATTAACATTGAAAGATCACAAGTTAATATAAGCACGGCACGACATTACTCCTGCTATCATGCAAAATCGCTCCCCAGACCATTGCTCCACGTGGAGGGCCAGTGCGTCTAGCACGCACACACGCTGGTTGCAAGCGGTCACCTGGCCGCTTCCTAACCAGCACATGGCCATTAACTGGCACCGAGGCAGAACCGCTTTCAACAAATGACACAACAGACACCACTGAAGTCGCGTAAACCTTGTTACCAAGGTAATTCTTTTCAAGAACCTGCAGATTGCTTTGGTACCTAGAAGGAACATCGCACACTCGGTGAATGGCGAAGAAATCTCCTGCAAGTTGTTGTTTGCACAGAACGGGTCCTCTAAGTTAGATTCTCGGTGCCCTAAGTTATTTATAGTGGATCAGTGATTCCTGGGTCCACACTCGGAGCAGCTGATTAGATTTTTTGCTTCCAAAACACAGACTAGAGATTGTTGACCTTGCACTCTACGGTCTTTCCGTATCAACTTGTGACAGCTATTCCACCATAGCTACTTTTTCTGTTTTAGGAGAGTAATCAACACAGCTTCTCTCCGCTATCAGAAGATTGCCCATCGGACGAAATTTTGTTCAAAATGATAAAAAGGCCTTCCTTGGACGCCAAAAATAGTTATTTCAACGTATCGTGATGAATCATGTCTCGCCCTAGAGTGGCGTCGTGAGGGGAGACTAGTGCAGCGTGTATTTCCCACCTGGAGAAGGGGTTGGTGTAATTTACATCTTTTTCATCCATTCTGGCATTGATCTCGTAACTCAGCAAGACGCGAGTTTCCCTGTGTATGGACTGTTCTTTGACATTCGCATCACTGTTCACTCCATCGACTGAGAGGCTTTCTTCTGAGGAATACAGAACAGACCGGCACGATTGCAAAGACGGCTTTATCGATTACAGTAAGTGCACATTTCTCAGCCAAACCGGTATGACAGCTACCCACAGCGAAACTCCTTGCTGCCTGGTGACGAATCGGTCACGTGACGCGGTAAAGAAGATATATAAGCAGAGAAGAGATGAATGGGGAATCATTCTAGCGACGGTAAGGCCAAGACCTGGGAAAATCCAGTGGCAGAACCTACTTTAGCAAAGGCCGGATTGTTATGGTTCGCCGCCTGGGAACGAACATTTCAGCAACCGCGAAGCAGGTCGGATTTTCACACGGATTTCTGTAGTTAGCATCAACGGAAAGTTGTTTAAGTGCGACGAAACTACGAGTAGGCGATAAAGTACTAGACGTCCAGGCCCCGCCATGAAACGCGATCTGCAATGACCCAGGGGGCACCCTCAGGTCCACAAACCACTGACTCCTAATTTATGGGAATTACGTGACCTGTGCGTGGCCATCGTGTGCCATATACCTTCGGAAACCTCCCACGGACTTGCTGAATATAGATGTACCCGCAGAATCGCAGCTTTATTCCACTTCAATGTAGAGCTAACATGCTAGAAAGCAGGCGGCCATTAGGTTTTGTCTCATACGAAGTGTCCCCAGTAATGTTGCGACAAACTTCGACGGTTTGTAGATGGTCCCTGTTAACTTCGGCGCTCTGTAACATCATTGGATGGCGTTTCCGAATACGGGTTCTTATCCTCGATTTGTTGCTCAAGATGTCCTTTATAGCCCCTCGATGTTTGTCGCAACATTTCTGGTACAACCCTACATATACAAGGTGGTCCATTGATCGTGATCGGGTCAAATATCTCACGAAATAGGCGTCAACCGAAAAAACTACAAAGAACGAAACTTGTCTAGCTTGAAGGGGGAAACCAGATGGCACTATGGTTGGCCCGCTAGTTGGCGCTGCCATAGGTCAAACGGATATCAACTGCGTTTTTAAAAATAAGAACCCCCCATTTTTAATTACATATTCGTGTAGTACATAAAGAGATATGAATGTTTTAGTTGGACCACTTTTTTTGCTTTGTGATAGATGGCGCTGCAATAGTCACAAACATATGGCTCATAATTATAGACGAACAGTTGGTAACAGGTAGGTTTTTTAAATTAAAATACAGAACGTAGGTACGTTTGAACATTTTGATTCGGTTGTTCCAATGTCGTACATGTACCTTTGTGAACTTATCATTTCTGAGAACGCATGTTGTTACAGCATGATTACCTGAAAATACTACATTAATGCAATAAATGCTAAAAATTATGTCCGCCAACCTCAATGCATTTGGCAATACGTGTAACGACATTCCTCTCAACAGCGAGTAGTTCGCCTTCCGTAATGTCCGCACATGCATTGACAATGCGCTGACGCATGTTGTCAGCCGTTGTCGGTGGATCACGATAGCAAATATCCTACAACTTTCCCCACAGAAAGAAATCCGGTGACGTCAGATCTGGTGAACGTGCGGTCCATGCGTGCGGTGCTCCGACGACCAATCCACCTGTCATGAAATATGCTATTCAATACCGCTTCAACAGCACGCGATCTAAGTGCCGGACATCCATCATTTTGGAAGTACATCGCCATTCTGTCATGAAGTGAAACATCCTTAGTAACATCGGTAGAACATTACATAGGACATCAGCATTTAGATTGCCATCGATAAAATGGGGGCCAATTATCCTTCTTCCCACAATGCCGCACCATACATTAATACGTCAAGGTGGCTGATGTTCCACTTGTCGCAGCCATCGTGGATTTTCCGTTGCCCAATAGTGCATTTTATCCTGGTTTACTTTACCGCTGTTGGTGAATGACGCTTCGTTGCTAAATAGAACGCGTGCAAAAAATCTGTCATCGTCCCGTAATTTCTCTTGTGCCCAGTGGCAGAACTGTACACGACGTTCAAAGCCGTCGCCATGCAATTCCTGGTGCATAGAAATATGGTACGGGTGCAATCGATGTTGGTGTAGTATTCTCAACACCGACGTTTTTGAGATTCCCGATTCTCGCGCAGTTTGCCTGCTACTGATGTGCGGATTAGCCGCGACAGCAGCTAAAACATCATCATTTGTTGCAGGCCGTGGTCGACGTTTCAGATGTGGCTGAACACTTCCTGGTTCCTTAAATAACGTAACTATCCGGCGAACGGTGCAGACACTTGTATGATGTCGTCCAGGATACCGAGCAGAATACATAGCGCATTCCCGTTGGGCATTTTGATCACAACAGCCATACTTCAACACGATATCGACCTTTTCCGCAATTGGTAAACGGTCCATTTTACGATGGGTAACGTATCACGGAGCAATTACCGTCCGCACTGACGGAATGTTACGTGATACCACGTACTTATTCCTTTGTGACTATTACAGTGCCATCTATCACAAAGCGAAAAAAGTGGTCCAACATTCATATTTCTTTACGTACTACACGAATTTGTAATAAAAATAGGGGTTCCTATTTTAAAAAATGAGCGCCATCTGGTTCCCCCTTCAAGATAGACGAGTTTCGTTCTTAGTAGTTTTTTCGTTTGACGCTTATTTCGTGAGATATTTGGCCCGGTCACGATCAATGGAGCACCCTGTATACCAGGTATATTTTTATTTGTGACTGAGGACTTTATGTCGAACACCATTACATCAGTATTTGTTTCATTTCCAGACTAACAATTATAGCATGAGGAGTAATATATTTTTAGGTTGGTTAGTACCTCCAAATGTATGTGGCAAGGGCTGGACATTAATGCTTATTTTTTCCAGTGCAGAAGATTAGGTGTTGAAATGCAGACACATGGATGCAAAGTGGAAAGTCTATACTGGCAGACATAGTGAACTTAGTGGTGCCGTTCTGGCCATACAGAAATAGTAATACAAAGTTTGAGGTGTGTTTGTGGAAAGATTGTTCTACGTAGAGATAAAACAGCCAACACAGTGATGTGTGTGCATATTAACGTACCACATATTAAAATGTCTGCACTTACACCCGCTACAAATGGACACTGATTTTATGCTTTGTAAGGGATTCGACAGGCCAAATGAATCTCCCCAATTTACCAGAGAACATTTGGAAAAATACTGTTAAATAAAGGGTGAATACATGCGTTCTGCACAAGATAAATTATTTTGTAAAAATAATTTTGGAAAATAATTTGCTTGTTTGCAACAGTTTCATGGGTGTATAAGCCTGCAAGGGAATGCTGGAAGTGGAGCTATTGTATGAATTCCTGTTTTTCGTGAACTTACAGCTGTAGTAGTGAAAAAGAACATCTCACTTTAGTCAACCTAAACAGTGGCTACTAGAATCCCCCGTTTAATATTAGGTCGTTGAGGCAAAGTATATACAAGTGTTAATACATAATTAAATTGTACTTATTTCCACCCAATACATAAAAAATATGTGTTTCACAAAACAAAGTGGCTGGTTGTACACAGGGTGTTGGAGCCGCAAAATCATAAACACTTTTTTGCGGATTGGGTTTTCCTACAAAATAAAGTATCGTTAATTCTGATGGATACAAATTATACGATGTTTCTATTATGATAGCGGCAAAATATTGACTACGGAACTAGTTTATATCATCAGATACGGGTAGATACCCTGCAAACAGGTCTCTTTATCGCCAGCATTCCATCAATGAACTGGAACTAATTCAGTGATGACCAAAAGTGACTTATACGGCAGAGAATCGTACTTAGGTAATACGCCGGTAGTGTACTAAGGTCGTTAAGTTAATAGGTCATCTAAATACATCCCGAAAAGCATCTAAAATTTATATTCGGCTTTCGAAAATTCATCTGACGTGCTGAACTGCTCCGTTTCCAAATCGCAAGCTTCTGTCGCAAGGGAGCATCGAGCATGATACAAATTTCGGCTGGGTCAGCATTGTGTCGTCATTGTCACAGCAAACTTTATAAGCATGTATGTCGTGAAAGAGAATCAAGATAACGAGGTGAACAAATTTAACAATAGCATTAAATTATCTGCGAGTTGTCAGACGTTTCAGAATGGATGCAGGGAAATCTCTTAGGCCACCATAATATTTTTGCGTCAACTGAAGACATTTACACTCTAAATTTGGACCGCGAACTGAAACAATGTGATTCTTTCGCAAACAAGGAATTACGCAAGAGCATATCACACAACTACATTGCTATTCATACGTGTCGTAAATCAACACTTAAGTCAGCGTACATTGTTTGCAATACCTCTTCCATTTCATTTCTTAAAACTCCAGTCTGAAGCTGCTCGACTAAGACCCGAGTGTACTACACCTAATGACGTAAGACAGTTAATTTATACAATCCTTTTGGCAGAGAGGCACCAGCGTTTGTTCTGGAATCACAATGTTTAACTCTGACGTAAAGAGCCACTGTGACATTTAAGTCACTTTTCAACATAACTCCCAAACTTTGAGCCTTGTTTCACAATTCTCAGCTCATGTAAAGCTGTCCACAAATGGCGGAGAAACAGTGGAGAAATACATTTATACGGAACATAGTCAACTGAAGTCATAAATAAAGATTATGAGTAATTTTACACACGGTGCAACATAACTTCCAAACTTTGAGCCTTATTTCACAATTCTCAGCTTATGTACAGCTGTCCACAAATGGCGGAGAAACAATGGAGAAATATACAAGGAACAGAGCCAATTCACGTCATAAATAAAGATTATGAATAATTTTATACACAGTGGATGGTACATAAAACATGTTGACTTTGGCTAGTGAAATTAGTAATGAGTAAACATACATAGCGTCTTTAAGTTACATTTATTTATATTATAATTTTTTAAGCTCAGTTCCCGTATTTTAAGAAAATATATATTCTTTTTCTCCCAGAGGGCAGCCACCTCTCTGACCGAACTCGCTAAGCTACCGCGGGAGTGACCTTTACACCACGGTGCGGCGTTAATTAGTACACCATGTCCTCTGTATTGAATTTTCGTTTATAACCCAAACTTTGAAATGTATGTTCGGGTAAAACTCGTGGCACATGCCCGTCTTCGGCTAGTCCTGAGCTGTGACAAGTTCGTTTTTGTGTGCCAAATGTGTTTTTTGTGCAGTTGGACACCGGTAAAAAATTACTGAAGCTTATGTACGGAGAACTGTTTGGTGTAGTTTATTATTCATAGATTATGTTCCGTATTTTGACACTGTTTACTCACGTTTTCTTCTGCTCATTTGTGAATACTGCGTCTTGCTCCGTTGCCGTGGCTTGGAGACACATTCCACTACACGAATTTACGTTTACGATGCGTTTGTGTACTGTTTTCTTTTGGTTTGACGCCCGCGAACTTTGTTTCTGTTTTCTTTGTTTATACAGTTTTACTTTGCGTTCTCCAATAGTTAGATTGTTGAAGAGTGTTTTACAACATAGTACTATTTAGAACTGGTAACTACTTTGCCCAGCGTGATAGCATTTTGGATTTGATAATTTCCATTTCTTGTTAAAAATTGTTATAGATGATTACTTTGTTTTAGGATTTGCGTGTCTGTTTCTATGCCACTGAAGTGGGGGGGGGGGGGCGGGTCTTGTTGAAAAGGTTGTCTATCAATGTAAACTGTGTGCTGTCGCTTTTCACTGCTCTTAAAAGTTCTGAATATCGTGTCCTGAAATTTCTACATGCCTTTCCGATGTATACTGAGTCACAGTCTTTACAGGTCAGCTGGTATATATCTGTTTCTTGACTTTATCTGTGGTAGTGTTGGGTATTTTAAACCTTTACTGCAGAGTGTTGTTTGTTTATATGCAATTTGTATGCCTTGTTTTCTCATGATGTTTCCTGTTGTATGTGTTAGTTGTTGCCAAACGTCAGGGTGTGCCATGTTTTCTTGTTTGTAGTTTCTTCATCTTGTATGCCTTACGTGTTCTCTGTTATATGGTTGTTGCTGGTGCGTTGTGATGCTGATGTTTGTGTTCGGTATCAGTTGTATTTTTATTTTCTGATTTCGTTTGTCAACAGTGTTTATTTCGTAACCATTTTCTGTGGCAATCTACCTGATTACGTTTAATTCTTGTGTACAGCTATCTTTGTTCATTGTCATTCTTTTCATTATGTGTAGGAAACACCCGAGACTGAACTGCTCGTAGACTATTGGGTTTTTCCCTGCTGTGAATAACTGTATTGGTTGATGCAGGTTTTCCGTATATTGAGAACTGGTGTTTGTGGTCTATGTTTTCTGTCGTCATGTCCAGTAAATTTATTTTTTGTCTGTTTCAGTTTTAAGGGTGAACTGTATTTTTGGGTGAGCAGTATTCACGTTTCTCTGTAACTCTAATATCCGGTCATGAATTTCATATATCAAGCAAATCATGTCATTAACACAGTAGTGCCAATGTACAGGTATTACTTTGTGCTGTTTTACTTTCAATATTTCTTAAAAAATTTTATGTTCACGCAATTAAGTAAGATCTTGGTTAGCAGACCACTTATTGATGACTCCATGGAGAGTCCTTCCTGTTGCATGTGGAATTCACCTTTAAATCTGAAATAATTTAGCCGTGTTGTTAGTTTCAAAATATTTTAGACTACTTGTGTCTGAGTTTGCAGGATAATGTTTGTCTCATTTGTCTTTCAATTATTTCTTCAGTTGATATGTGGGAGAAAACCTACATCAATCAGTACAGTTATTCACAACAGGGCAAATTTCCCAACAGTCCACAAGTTGGTCACCCTCAGATACCTGCTACACAAACTGAACAGAATTACAGTAGACAAAGATAGCTATAAGCAAGTACTACAAGTAATCAGAGAGACTTCCACAGAAAACTGTTACGAAATAAACACTGTCGACAAACAAAATCGTAAAATAAAAACACAACTGACACCGAACCCACAAAACTGTGTCACAACACGCCAGCAACAACCACATATCAGAGAACACAAAAGATACGCACGACGAAGAAACCACAAACAACAAGAAAACATGGAACACACTGACATTTGATAACAAAATAACACACAGAATAGGAAAAATCAAGAGAAAACAGGGTATGCATGTGAAATATAAAACAAACAACGCCATGCACAAAAGGTTGAAAACACCTAACACCACCACAGAAAAATTCAACAAGCAAGCATATACCAGCTGACCTATATAGACTGTGACTCGATATACATCGGACAGACACGTAGCAATTTCACGATCAGACACTCAGATCATTTTAGATCACTGAAAAATGACAGTACACTTTCTACATCTGCAGACCACCTCATCGAAAACAACCAGAACACCAGTCGCATAGAAACAGAACTACCATATCCAAAAAGCTGTCACACAGGGCAAAAAGTTATCAATGTCAAAACAGTAATGCGTAACAAAACACTGTGCAACACGCTGAACTAACTACCGTATGACACATACACCTACACACACACACACACACACACACACACACACACACACACACACACACACACACACGAAACAGACAACAAAACAGGAGACAACGTGAGTAAACACTGCCAAAATACAAAACATAATCCACGAATAACAAACTACACCAAACACTTCTCCATATCTAAGCTTCACAAAGTTTTTAGCGATGTCCACAGGTTAGTCCAGCTATTCCTATTCAAAAAACACAAAGGAAAGGGCTAAAACGAGTATATGCCGCGTCTTTTACCCGAACACACATTTTAAAGATTGGATTATAAACAAAAATTCAATGCAGACGATATCCTAACATCCCTCATGTCTACAGATGACATGGTGTACTATGGTAGACCGGTGGCTGATATTGGTTGGCCAGATTCAGCACACACACAATGTACAATACAAGGTGCATATGTTATTTAAGTAATAACAAAATCCGACGTAACATATCACCTAACCTAAACATGAACGGCAACGCGCCACGAGTAATGAGTATAATGGGCGGGGGCACTACGAATGTAGTGCGGGACAACACGTTGAGAATGTGGGTTTCGCGGGAGGCGTGCCAGAGATAAATCCCTGCAGTCGCGCTGTCCTCTGTGTCCTCTGTGGCTCAGGTGGATAGAGCGTCTGCCATGTAAACAGGAGATCCCGGGTTCGAGTCCCAGTCGGGGCACGTATTTCAACGCCTGTAAGCAGCTAAGGGTGTTCATTTCATTGTAGGTATGTATTTCAGAAGTATAAAAGAAAAAAACCCACAGAGGATGCCACACCTGTGGTGTTAAATGTTTAAAGGCGACCCATTCTTAATTCATTATTATTGACTTCCACTACTGTCGACTTTCGTCTGGAAAAGATAATCATCAAATGTAGTGATTTCTGCTTCACACATTGGGAGTCATGAGTGTAAGCCAAAACATGATGACCACTGCCCACTACGACGTTGGATGCCGCCTGGTGGCGTAGCGGGAGCGTGACGCGGTAACGAAAGCATGTAAGCGGAGCAGTCACAGAGGGCGAATAATCCTAGCGAAGATATGGCTGCAAATGGGGAAATCTACTGAGATAAGCGACATTGTCAAAGGGAAATTATTATTACACAGAGCCGGTGAACCGGAGAAGGAGTGTCTCGAAAAAGGCGAAGCTGGTCGAATGTTCACGTGCTACTGTCGTGAGCACCTACGGAAAGAGGTTAAAGGGCAAACTATCGCTCGATGCTAAATGGTTGGACGTCCACGACTCTTCACTAAATGATGGGATCGAAGGCTTGTCTGCTCTGTAAAGTAGGATAGATTGTGATCTGTGGCATATCTGCCGAAAGAGCACAATGCTGGTACACGCACGAGTTTTGGAGCGCACCGTTCGTCGTACATTGTGGAACATGAAGCTCAGCAGCCGACTACTCCTAAGTGTCCACGTGTTGACCCAACGTCAATTACGATTGCAGTGGGCGCCGGACCATTGGGATTCGACCGTCGAACAATGGAAACGTATCGGCTATTCGGGTGAATCACATTTTTGCTACACTAGGTCGACGATCATCCCCAAAACCACCGTCATCGAGGTGAACGGCGGCTCGAAATGTACAGCGCGCCAGGGATGCAGGCTGGTGGGAGCAGTATTATGGTATGGGAGACATTCTCCTGCGCTTCCATGCGACCTGTGGTAGTAATCGAAGACACGCTGATAGCTGCGAGCTACCTGTATCTATTCATGCTTGATGTCTTCCCCGATGGCGATATCATCCTTCAGCAGTATAAAGTATCCGTGTCTCGGAGCCAGAACAGTGCTACAGTGGTCTGAGGGTCATTACTGTGAACTCAAGTTGATGTCTCAGTGACCAAATTTGCCTGATGTAAATCCTATGAGACCCATCTGGGTCACTATTGGGCGTTACCATTGCGTAAGCAAACCCGTTATTTACGCGAATTACATGACCTGTTCGTAGACATCTAATCCACATACCTTCGCAAACCTACAAACATACTGTCGGATCCCTGATAAGCAGAATCAGTGATGTATATCGTTCCAATGACCGGCAAACAATCTATTAAGCAGATGGTCATAATGTTTTGGCTCGTTAATGTATTTTAAACCGTTGGAATTTAACATATAAAATGACGAATACAACGATTTCAACTGTAGGAGGATTTCTCACCCACTTTCAGATCTCGTGTATTACACAGTGTACCTATGGGCACTGAAGTAGTTTGCTGACGCATTATGTTTAATGACATCACAGTACAACGTGAATCTTGCACCGTGAGAGTGTTTGAGCGTCAGCTGATGAGTTTTGGCGTTCACAGTCAGTAAATATTATTTAAAGAAACTGATTCTGTGTTTCATTATTTATAATATTTAAAACTACTATAATCATTAACAGCGAGAAAGATTCCTGAACTGTAAACCGTTTTACCGTTATATGAATATGTTTAAGTTGCAGTTTTTACTATTATTTGACTATTTCCTTACGTCGTTTATTATGTGTTCACTGTTCCACTATATTTGAAATTTGTTTATTTCTTGATATGAAAAATGTCGGAAAAATTACATGAATGTAGCAGGTTTGTGTGTACAAGATGTAGTGCAGTGTTTGTGTTGACGTTAGCGCTTGGTTCTGGCAAAGCTGCTGTCTATACTTAAGCAGCGTCTCTATAAGCGCCAACAGACTTATGAGTCTAAATATCCGGCGTGTTCTTATTCATGGCACAAAATCCCGCACAATGTTTAGAAGGTAGTCAGGCGATTAGTATTCTACATGAGCCTCAAGAGGCGATTACATTGTCAATAATTTTCTTATACAAATTTGCTAAATGTCGATTACGTAAATTTACTTATGTTTTAAGATTTCGCATCAGGCATAGTGGATAACTGCTATGCAGCGATCTTGGCCACATAGCCTCTTCGCGTAAACCGTGTGGTACATGAACATACGCTTTGTAGATGTGGTCGACGGCGAAGTCCAACGTTATTTTCTTGGATATCTTCGTCTTCCAATTACATGCTCCGAACTGAAGAGTAAAGTTTCTAGACTGGTAGAAGATAAGTACTCAGAAATGTAAAGTGGCTTTTAAACGTAGTAACTGAATAAATGTTGGGAGAAAGAAATGGGGCAGAAATATGCAGAAAAAACTTTAATCAGGTGGATCGAAAGGCATTCGCATAGTGGCTTTTAGTAATAGCGGCAGTAGCAGTGGAAGAGTAAGTTTGGAAGATGTAACACCTACAATGAAAAACGTAGAGCGTGGCAAGCATTCACATGTGCTGTTACTAGTTGTGAATGTGGAGAATTGCACTAAGAATCAGTTTATTGGTAGTAATTATTCTAAAAGAAATATTTCTTCTTTCATGTAAGGCAGTCTAGTTATTTTAGGGACAAATTTTGTTTTGAAGACAGGTTCTCTCGCCCGAAAGTAGTTGCGACTGGTGCAAGCCGGTACTACGTCACATTAGTAACAGTTCGAGTACAAAATTCTATAGATTAATCGAATTAACAGAAAATGGGTACAACTACCACAGAACATTTTTTTGAGGGCTCTATGAAACCAGATGAAACGATTACGTGCATTATGGAGTCGCAAATATCACGGCGTCAAAGCGTTAGTAGCGATGGTTGTGAAAGAGGCCAACACAGTTTTATACACGGTGTTTCAATAGTGATCGTCAATAATTCACACATAGAAAGCACAGGCCAAAAGTAGCTAAAAATCTCCAATAAAAATGGGTCCACATATCAAACGATGTCGATATATAACACAATTCCTGTTGCGGTTCACCAGGGTCTAGGAACACATGGTATCTCTGAACGTTAAGGTAGGTGTTCGAAATGTTGTTCATGCGTCTGAATGCAACATTGAACTCGCCTCAGGAATGAGTTGTAAATCCTCTCAAGGCAGTCTTGGAGAATTGCTGGAAGACTGCTTCAATCCGCAAGCGCAATTCCTCAAGAGAGTTGACCTCGCTAGCGTAGACCAGACATTTGACATGACCGCTCACACGGAAATCCATGGGATTTAAATCCGAAGACCTTGGAAGCCATGACACAGGCCGCTCTCTACTCATCCAATGTTGCCTCGCGGGATTTAGCCGAGCGGTCTAAGGCGCTGCAGTAGTGGACTGTGCGGCTGGTCCCGCCGGGGTTCGAGTCCTCCCTCGGACGTGTGTGTGTGTGTGTGTGTGTGTGTGTGTGTGTGTGTGTGTGTGTGTGTGTGTGTGTGTGTATGTTTATCCTTAAGATAATTTAGGTTAAGTAGTGTATAAGCTTAGCAACTGATGACCTTACCAATTAAGTCCCATAAGATCTCACACACATTTGAACTTTTTTTTTCCCATCCAATGTTGACCATACGTCCGAGTTAGAAGCCGGCGCACTCGTAGATGAAAATGTGCTGGGGCACCTTCATGCATGAACCACATGTTCAGGCGCTGGTTCAGTGGGACATCATCATGAACATCTGGAAGTACTGTCCGTAGAAACCGGATGTACTGATGTCCAGTTAGTCTCTGTGGTAGGAAGTATGATACAATTATGCAGTCTCCGAGCAGTCCTGCACAGACGTTCAATAAACAACGCTGTTATGTCGTGATTCATTAGGACTGAAATTGGCCCGAATGTGGCAGTTACGACTGTTACAAATACCGGCACGGGTACATCCAGCCTCATTCTTGAACAGAATACTGCTTATTAACAGCGTATTCAGGGTTCACTGTTGTGCACTCATTGGCAGAAATTCTCTCTAGAAGGATAGTCAGCATTGTTGAAGGCTTGCACTCATCTGAGATGATGTGGATAGAGTACTTGCCGATGTAAAATCCGCCACACTCTGCTATGACCCAGGTCACGCTCTTGGGTAGCAACCTTCCTTGTTGAAGTACTCGGACGTTCGTGTACCTCAGTCCACGGTGCCGTAACTAATTGTGAGAGCGGTACGGCACAGTGGACGGAAGGGGAAAGGGAAGTAGTGGCGTATACGTAAAGAAACAGATAGGCTATTCAAGACCTAGAGATACCAACCTAAATACCGCGGTATCGAGGGCCGTTTACATTTGGTTCCCAACTCGAATTAACGCGATACCCCGGCAACGGTTGATTCACGGACCCACGCTTGTTGGAGATTTTTAGCTACTTTTGGGCTGTACTTCCCATGTGAGAATTATTGACTATTACTTCTGAAACACCCTGTATAACGACAGTGTTAAATATTATCACAAAAATTGGGAGGTAATTACATTTAGCGGGAGTTTTAAAATGGTAAAAACATATCTACATTATTCTTGAAGGGGAAATTAAGAAAAGAGATGAGGTTGCAGATGATGTTAACATACAATTTAGAACACCACGGGGTATACCAGGAGTTACTGGTTACTGGACTGGAGCGTATCAGAGAACAGATGACGTGGAAGGCGAAGAAACGCCTGATTTCTCCCACAGGGGACGAAATGTGACAGGAAAATCACACTGGTAAAGAACATTAAATGATAAGGAATTTAAGATCTTTCTTGGTGCTGTCCGTTTAATCCATGGCAGCAAATTGATGATAATTTGTATACACAATAGTTTCATTGAAAAAATAAGTGTATTAAATGCCATGCTTCTAGAGCAGATGACATACGGCTACCTTTCCCTAATATGCCAACAGAATAACCCACACGTTACAAATGGAGGTAAGTGTGGTATGTGGGCAGAGGGTCTTAAGTTTAAGAAAAAATACCAACCAGCGTGCAAAAAGGCATTTTTCAAGTTTAGCAGTTTACCGGTTACCCGAGAATCGATCAACTGAAACATTGGATAAGCGAAAGCGCTCCAATTGGCAAATTCAAATTTGCGCTCGGGCTGCCCTGCAGAAGTCACGCTGGCCAGTTCGCCAGTTTCCTCTCCCTTACAATCGCCACTGTTACTGTTCTGTGTTGATGCGTGAGCTTCCACTCTTAGCAGATAGTGCTACTGTTGTGCCGTTCGCAGATATTATCAAGTGTAAATGCGTCGTTGCTAGTGTTCCCGATAAACTTAAAATAATAGATCAGTCGAAGAAAGATGCTAGTTGGTCAGGCTTAGCTCGGGAATAAGCCAGGTCCGGGTGGAGTCCAAATTCGGTTTTACAAAGAGTACTCTACGGCACTGGCCCCTTATTTAGCTTGCATTCATCGTGAATCTCACAAGCGACTGGAAGCAAGTGTAGGTGATTCCTGTTCACGCAAGTGTAAAAGATTGGACCCAAGCCTCGGTAAGCTGCAGATACCCAGTCAAATATAACACATTTCCTAGAAACCGAAAATCTTATGTCCACGAATCAGCACAGTTATAGAAAGCAAAACTCAAGACTGCTCTTTTTGTCATATGGTAAACTGTGGACTATGAATGAAGGGGAACAGACAGATTGTATGTTTCGCGGAAAGCATTTGACACGGTGCCACCCTGCAGACTGTTAACGAAGGTACGAGCATGCGGAATAGGTTCCCATAAATGTGAGTGGCTCAAAGACTTTATAAGTGACAGAACCCACTATGTTGTCCTCGATAGCGAGTGTTCATCAGAGACAACGGTATCAACAAGAGCGCGCCAAGGAATTGTGATAGGGCCAGTATTATTCTGTATATATATAGATGATTAGGTGGCCAGAGTGGGCAGCTAGCTGAGATAAGGTGTCATCGCTGAGTAAATATTGGCGGTACACGATGAATTAGACAAAATTTCTAGTTGGTGTAATGAATAGTGGCTAGCTCTAAATGTAGAAAAAATTAAGCTAATGCAGAATAGGACAAAGAAACCCGTAATGTTCGAATACAGCATTAATAGTGCCCTGTTTGACGCGGTCACGTCTTTTAAATATGCGGACTTAACGTTTCAAAGCTATATGAAAATAAACAGTAGTGGGAGGATTATGGTCGGGAAGGTGAATGGTCAACATTGGTTCACTCGGAGAATTTTCTGAACAGGAGACCGCACATAAGACGCTGGTGCGACCTGTTTTTGAGTACAGCTCGAGTGTTGGGGATACGCACCAGGTCGGCTTAAAGGAATACATCAAAGTAATTCAGAAACAGATCGGTAGAATGGAACAATATGCAAATGTTTTGAAGATACTCCGGGAACTTAGATGGGAATCCGTAGAGGGAACGCGACGTTCCTCTCTAGGAAAATAATTGAGAAAATTTAGAAAACCGGCATTTAAGGGTAATCGCAGAACGGTTCTGCTGCCACCAACTTACATTTCAGATAAGTACTACGAAGGTAAAATGCGAGAAATTAGGGTTCATACGAAGGAGTACAGACAATCACTTCTCCCTCGCTCTATTTGTGAGTGGATCAGGAAAGGAAGTGACTATTTGTGGTACAGAGTATCTCCCGACACGCGCTGTGAGGTGGTTTCCGGGGTACGCATGTAGATGTAGATGTAAAACTGAAACTGCCACAGTATCGGACATTCGAAAGAACAGTGGTAGGGTTATAAATTTTGTGTGTATACTTCACAGTGAAGATGAACACTTGCATAGAAAAATGATGAAAATGGAAGAAAGCAAGGACTTAGATAAAGCAATTCACATATGGTCCATGCAGAAACGTATCCAGGAAGAAGCAATAAACGACCCTTTTGTTTGTGAGAAAGATTCTGGAATTACGGACATAAGACAATCAGGATGAAAAGCTGTATTTTTTAATTTTATATTCGTATGAACTGGTAAAAAAGGTGTTCGTAAATGATCGATTAGCCAAAAAATTAGTTATCCGAACACTCTCCGAACCTCAATGGCTCGGAATAATTGATGCTCTATTGCAATAGTTACCAGAGAGTGGGAAAAAAACTTGTCGAACACTGAAAAAGTTCCTAAAACAAATTGGAAACTTAAATCCAAGCTTTTGGATTTATGTTACGGTATTTATGCAGTGAGACGCTAAGCGGCATCACAAATTGTTATTCAAAAATTTTCTGTAACAATTATCACCTGAAGGCAATGCTGCCAGCATCTCTCAGCTTCCCCCCCGCGTCTCAAGCGTACACACACACGGGCAAGCGCGAGAGAACGTGCGCGCATTAGTACCACTGACGTCGAAAAAAGTTCGTTCCATGTTGTTTACGAAGTTACAGGGACAGGTTACTGGCCTCTCCTGCTACTAACGGCTAGCTACGGCGGACAGAAATATCCGTTACACTAAATCTCACGCAACGCTGCCTTTCAATTTGGCGGCGTTATTTTTGTTTAAGGCCGTGCATCAGTGAGCTCAGTGAAAATACCCCGACTGTCTGCGCTTCCCGTGGACGAGCTATTTTAAAACTCAATCAGTTGCTGCTTAGCGTTCTCTATGCGAGCGCACGTAATCCGCAATAAGAGCCGTACAAGTACAACAGGGACGGGACTGCTCGCGCTACGCAGGCGCCAATCAGCTGATGCAACAAAAGAGCAGGCGTGCCTTTTCCCATCGCGGCCGCGCAGCTGCCTTCTGCGGCCTTGACCTTTTTTTTTTTTTTAATTTCTCGTTACTGGGTTGTCCATTAGCGGCTAGCACTCGCGGAATTCGCGAATAGCCGCCGATCCTGCCTCACCCTCCAGCCCTTTCTGCCGACACCCTTTCATCGTCCTACCAGCGACAGATCTCTCGTGACGCCACTCTGCTCGAGCAGAGCTATTAAGCCGCAAATAGTGCCTTTGAAGCGGGCAGACTCTACGCCGGACGCTGCGCTCGGTAACCTCCCCCCTCTCTATCTGAATTTGAGGGCGACAATCGCAGCCACGGTTCAGCGATTCCCGCACAGCGGCCCGCGAGCCCTCTGAGGGGCCCACGCCAGCAGCCGGAATCAATAATCGGATTTCATACGCGCTCGACGGAAAGCTCCGAAGTAGTTCGTGACTGGCTGTGCCTCCCATAGCTCTTACGCTGTATGCAAGCCTTACCATTAAAAGACGGCACGCGATAATCTCGACAAAAATCTGACCATGAGCAAGTGTAGCTTGTGCTAGTGGAAGCCGAGAGGAGACAAAAATCTATACAGGCAGTACGACGCAAGAGTAGAACAACTAGTGTCCCAAAATATATGTACTTTCACACACAGGACCAACAGTAATTATAAACTAATAGGCAGCTTCCGGCACTTTACAATCTAGAGACTGACACTCTAGGTCTTCGGTTACATATATGTTCAATTAGCTGATTTACACCGACATGGTCACTCAGTATTTTAATGTCGCGTCACTCGTCATCAGAACCAAAAACTACCTCAAAATTTTAATGTAATTTTTTGCTGGTCTGAACCCTTCCCAAAATTTAAAATTGTGCGAACAATGCATGAAGTAAATACGTTTAGTAATTTTCAAAACCAGAAATACACGGCATGGAGTTAAAACGGCAATTTTCTATGAAATCGCAGACGGGTTTTAACCAATTTTCATCATAATTTTTTTGTTCCACAAAGAAATTTTCACTCTGCAGCAGAGTGTGCGGCGATATGAAACTTCCTGCCTGTGTCCCGGATCGTGACTCGAACTCCGGACCATTGCCTTTTCTCAAAGTGTGCGAGTCCTGCAAGTTTCGTAGGAGAGCTTCTGTGAAATTTGGAAGTAGCAAATGACCAAAGTACTAAAGGAGGCTGCCAACAAATTTGGGATAAACATAAACGAAACCAAGACAGAGTACCTCGTTATGACGCGTGGTCATTGTCAGACTGCTGATCATCTACAATCACTGCAGGTTGGGGACCAGTCCTACAAGAGAGTGCAAGAATTCAAATACCTAGGGGCACTTTTCACTGAGAACTCGTCATGTGAAGCAGAGATCAATGCCAGAATACAAGAAGGAAACCGATCTTACCACAGCCTAGCACAACTGCTTCGGTCCAGAAATCTCTCCAGACAGTTCAAGATTCGACTGTACAAAACCCTGATCCAGCCTGTTGTTCTATATGGCTGTGAGTATCCCGAAACAAGACTTCCATAAGCACCTTGTTTTTCAGAGAAAAGTGCTTCTGAAGATCTTCGGCCCGGTTCTGGATGCAGATACAGGGGAATGGAGGATCAGATACAACCAAGAGCATGAGGAACTATATCAGCACGCCAGCATAGCAGGAACTAAGCCAAACGAATGCAGTGGGCCGGCCATGTGGCCCTGATGGAGGATCACAGGTGGCCTCGGAAGCTCCTGGATTTCACACCTACAGGAAAGAGACCGCCAGCGAGACCCAAGAAGCGTTGGAAGGATGGACTCCATGAAGATTTAAACCAAGGGTCAATAGAAGTGAACGGATGGCGGATTGCAGCACTGGACAGAATACAGTGGAGCAGGAAACTTGTAGATGCGTGAGGTCCACTGGGCCTGACCAGTAGTAGTATAGTAGTAGTAGTAGTAGTAGTAGATGAGGTACTGCTGAAATAAAGCTGTGCGGCCCTGACGCGAGTCGTGGTTGGATAGCTCGTATGGCCGGCAGTCGGCCTTTATCTGTGGTGCGGTGCGGTACGTCCCGGCCGCTCCGTGTTGTGCTTCCTGGTGTGCTATTGTTTACCACGCCACCGCGCTAGTGTTGAGTGGTATAGTTACGTTTCTGACATCCGATGGCTCTTTCGCATAGGAAAGCCACGATCAAGCTGCAGTTTGGCACTACGTACTCTAGACCCAAGGACCACGAAGTAGAGACATTTTTACGCGACGTGATACGTGTTGACCCGAAAGAGCTGCTAGGTATCCAGTTGTTTATCGTCTCCAGCATTATCTGCCTTAAGTTCACTGACTATGAGGTCTGTGACAAAATTCTCAGATGTTCCACGGAAGGTTATAGGTTCTGCCACTCTTGACGGAAACGTGGGTGAGGTAACGCTTGAACGTGTTGAACTGGGAATACAAAATTTGCGCGTGTTTGAGATACCGTTTGAAGTTCCAATGGATCTGGTCACCTTTGATGTTCGACCCTATGGCGCGGTCCTCAGCCATACGGCCGAAAAATGGGAAACATTTGAAACTTATCCCGTCCATAACAGGGTGCGGCGGGTCCGTATTGAAATGCACCGCCATATACCTTCGTTTCTGACGATCGCTGGTTGCCGGGCGATAATTCTTTAGGATGGTCAGCAGAGGACCTGCTGCGGATGTGGACAGATAGGACACGTGCGTACCGAATGCTTGCAACACCGTCTCGTGCAGACACCCTCAGCCGATTCGACCGTCAATAGCGACCTCTATGTCGATTACGTATGTTGCGGCGGTGAGACGGGAGACGCCAGCTGTTTATGACGACCCTTCTATAGTGGTGCAAGCCTCGGAGGCCCCTGCAACAGTTCCTGAGGAGCCCCCTGCGTCTTCCAGAGCCGATGCCTCTACTGCCCTCTCGTCGAGTTCAGAAGCACCGCTACAACGACAAGCCGACGGTGGTGTGGAAGTTGACGAACAGGATGGCGCGTCCACCCCCTGCCCTGCGCCGGACAAAGAGGCGAGACAGCGTAAATAGAAAATCGCCGAAGCGCCATAAGAAACTGCACGTAACGACCGACGCAATAGAGCGGCCCGAGTAAGCAACGATGGATGATGAGGTGGGTCAGCCGATAAACCGATCCGACACGGCTGACACTAACGTATCGCACGGTTCGATGTCTTCTCCCGCTACCGGTGGCTCCGCGCACTGTGGGGATGCGGGAGTTCACAGAAGCCCCGCCCTCGGAGATGCATCCGCGACTACGTCTGCCTCTCGAGATCCAGCCGTATCGACCTCCCTGGGAGACTGGGTACAGGAGATGGAGATGCAGGATGCATTTCAGGACCCTGACGATACACCGATGCCGTCTACGTTGACGGCGATAGACGCCTAGGCCGGCGTGACCCACACCCCTCGCTACCTATCGCTGCGCCCTCAAGACGCTCCACACCGCGACTACTGCCCACCTGTAATAGCAAGGACATGCCCCCAAGACTTGATGGGACAGGAATACTGCCTCACCACGATCAATGTCAACGGCGTTACTTCTGACCTCAAACCCGTACGTTGCAAGATACGTTGCGAGCTGAGGATCGGGATGTTGTTTTCCTTCAAGAAGTCCGATCACGACTATGTATCGATACCTGCGGATATGACGTCTACGCTATGCTTTCAGACGCGGGCGGAGGAGGTACGGCTATTCTGCTGAGGGAAGGGATAATGACAACTGATGTATCCTGTTTACCGTCGGCCGGGGCTCACACTCACGGTTGGTACAGTTCGTGTCTGGTGAACCTGTTTGCTCCTTCCGGGACCGACAGAAGGACAGAACGCCACACATTTTTTTTTCTTTTTTTTTTTTTTTTTGCCGAAGACATACCACTGCTCTTCCAGGGCGATACTGACCGATTAGTAGCAGGCGGAGATTTCAATTATGTGTTCAGACCATCGAACCAGATGCCGCGCTATATCACCTGCCCAGTACTTCAGGCGCTTGTAAAGGACTGGGATTTGTCAGACACATAGGTCATACAACACAGAGACCGAAAGGCATACAACTACTTAACTAGTCATTTCGCGAGCCGTTTGGATCGAGTTTACGTCACATGCGGCCTGCGACCGGCAGCTGTCGACGCTGACATGTGGCCGGCAGCGTTCACGGACCACCTAGCGTATTGTGTGTACCCTCACCCTCCCGCGCCAGCGCGTTCGACGAAGTAGGGGTCCGTGGCGCCTCAGTGTGGCCCTTCTTGATGTAAATTGCAGGCACGAAGTTGAATCCACATGGATCAGATGCCACCGGTCATTACCCGCCTACGGTTCCATACTTCAGTGGTGGTTACGGTGTGTCAAATCCGCCTTGTGCCGAACATTAGCCAGCTATGGACGAGAGAGAGCGCGCTGGTGTACTGCGACCACTGATTTCTACAACACTGCGCTCCGCGAACTGGCTGTGCAACTGCCGTCGCCGGAATGACAATCGGCAGCACACCACGTCAAAGCACAATTCCTACGTATCACCGCCGTACGTCTCGCGGGTGTGCGAGTGCGGGCGAGGACAACTGATGACGTTCGAGGAAAACGACCTTCCCTCCACCATACTATTCAAGTTAGGAGACGACGCAAGAGGCACCTCATTACGGATGTCGAGACGGAGGGTGGACGACGAGCTAAAGTGCAAATGGACATCATCAGAGTGTTCACACAGTCATATACACTTCTCTATGAGCGAGAGTACAACATTGATGTAGGAGTCAGGGAAGTCCTATCCGACCCACCTGTCTCTCGGAGCCCACAAGATGATGATACGCTTTCGTCGGTGGTGACTTTGGAACAACTACGAGAGGCTATGTTGCGCGCTGCTCCTAACATAACGCCAGGGCCTGATGGACTGCCTCTTGAATTTACAAAAGGTTTTTTGATCTTATGGGACCAATGTGGGTCACGATGTACAGAGAACTCCTGAAACCCAATTTTCAAGTACCATCTGAATTCACTGAGGGTCTCTTGATGTCGGTACCGAAACCGGAGGAGGCTGTCGCCCCCTTGATTTTCGACCATTGACAATGCTAAACGTTGACTACAAACTGCTGGCACGCATCCTCCGTGAGAGGCTCAAATCTGCGGTAATGGCAGCCACTCACACAGATCAAACTTGCCTCGGAGGCAACAATGATGTTGAAACATCCCTCAGAAAAATTAATGAATTACTGTGCTGATAAACCTCTTACGTTATTTGATTTTCAAACAGCTGAGCAGAACTGAACGTACTCAGACATTTCGCTCTTTACTTATTCTGATCATCACTAAACTGACACACAATATTTTTAGCGCAACGCAATCTGACTTTCAATAACCGCTACAAAAGAATGGACCTGATTAACAATAACCTACACCTTTCATGAATCACTTACCTCACAAAAATCGACGTTACTCAAACTACTGCAATACAGCGTGAGCCAATACTGCCAGCTGAATAAAGGATTCTAACTACTGAAGGCACTAATGACTGATAGGCATAGTTAGCACACGAAAGATTTTGATAGAGAACAAATAATGCATTTACCTTAATAATGTTCAAAAGTCATCATCACATAATCAGTTCATGATATACAGTATTACAAATTTACTCTTTCTGATGAACTCACGCCCAGATCGTCCGCTCTCAAAATTCTGCCATCTCTCTCCTCACATCCACCACTGCTGGCGGCTCACCTCCAACTGCGCAACGCTACGCGCTGTTCACATCCAACTGCCCAACACTACAATAGCAAATATTCCAACAATGCAAACCAGCCACAGACTGCACACAGCAAAGTCAGTGAGTTTCATACAGAGCGCTACGTGGCGTTATCAACATATAAACCTAAACAGCCTACTTACAATGTGTTTACGACTTTGAGCACGTTTAGAGGCGTGGAGTCCGGCCCCGTCGTGTCAACTGGTCGGTCAGGCAGGGTTGTCCTCTTGCTGCCATGTTATTCACCATTGCCCTCGGACCAGCTCTTCACGGACTGTAGAGATTCCTGGTAGGTCTTAGCCTCCGCTCCGTGGCTTTTCGATTTGGCGCATACTCCGATGATGTAATGTTCTTAGCACGGTCTGGTAACGAAATACGAACAGCGCTTTCCTGGCTCAGACAATAAGGGGCAGGGGCAGGCAGTGCGATCAACCTCCGGAAATCACTTTACATGGAGGTGGGACAAAGCATGTCTGCAGAACTGGACCCAACCCTAACAAAAGTTTCAATGCTCAAATGTTTAGGGATATCGTTCCATCGACAAATACAACGTACGGCGGTCTTTACGTATCGTAAGGTCTCACGACATCTCCGCACGGAGGCTCACCTCAACAAAATTAGATCGCTGGACATTTTGCAACGAGCTCAGTACGTCAATGTGTACATGGCTTCTCAGCTTAACCGTTATGCCTACGTATTATCGGTGACAGACACGATGGCTTCGAGGATGAGGCAGTGTACGGACACGTGGTGAAAGCTGGTGCAGTTTTTAAAATCCGTTTTGTTACTCTTACTTTATCCGTCCACAAAGGAGGTGTTAACCGACGCGCGTCAAGTACAGAGCGTTGGCGCTGTACCTTCGCTCAATGCGGCGACTCGGGCTTTCACCAACAGACAATTTTCCTCGCATCCTGATAGCAGAGGTGACTCCACACAGGCTGTGCCCACCGTTACCTATTGGACATTTATCGCCGTCGCTATCACATATTAGGATGTTTTTCGTGGAGCACAGCTATTGTTGTTGTTATAGTCTTCAGTCCTGAGACTGGTTTGATGCAGCTCTCCATGCTACTCTATCCTGTGCAAGCTTCTTCATCTCCCAGTACTTACTGCAACCTACATCCTTCTGAATCTGCTTAGTGTAGTCATCTCTTGGTCTCCCTCTACGAGTTTTACCCTCCACGCTGCCCTCCAATGCTAAATTTGTGATCCCTTGATGCCTCAAAACATGTCCTACCAACCGGTCCCTTCTTTTTGTCAAGTTGTGCCACAAACTTCTCTTCTCCCAAATTCTATTCAATACCTCCTCATTAGTTATGTGATCTACCCATCTAATCTTCAGTATTCTTCTGTAGCACCACATTGTCCAAACTAGTTATCGTCCATGTTTCACTTCCATACAAGGCTACACTCCATACAAATACTTTCAGAAACGACTTCCTGACACTTAAATCTATACTCGATGTTAACAAATTTCTCTTCTTCAGAAACGATTTCCTTACCATTACCAGTCTATATTTTACATCCTCTCTACTTTGGAGAGAAGAGAACCACTTGTATGAATATCAAGAGCTCAGATGGAAACCAAGTTCTAAGCAAAGAAGGGAAGGCGGAAAGGTGGAAGGAGTATATAGAGGGTTTATACATGGGCGATATGTTGGGAGTTATACCGGAGACACGGAATCCGACAGCAAAGAATTATTATAATGTTCTCCAAAGCTGAAATCCGGCTAACGACATTGTACGACTCCACCCCATGGTCGACTGGTCGCTGGTTTGGCAGAGCCATCCACGCGCCCTTCCTGTCCACCTTAGCGCGATCGACGTGGTATTGGGTCAATGACGATAAATTTCCGACCCGACGAAGGCTACATGCCATTCGCCTAGCTGACATCCCATGTGCCCCCGTTGCGCGACGGTAGATGCGGACAAACACAGACTGAAATGTGGCCTCGCACGCGAGTGCTGGAAACTGATCCACCAGATACTGGCTTTCCTCCTACGCCACCCCTATGTTTCGATTGTGTCCCTGGACCTCTTTCATTCCGATGCCGTCTATTTCCCAATGACCCGGATGAATGCGGTAAATTGGGTACAAGGAGTAGCGATCACTACAAGTCCGTGACTGCAAACTGGAGTCAACGATTTGTGGCAGTACATGATCGACAAGTTCTTGGTCTTAACAAACAGAACGCAATGCCGGGGTCTTTTGGCTAACTATTTGGGTGCGTCATTCGTGGACCTACTTCCCAGTTGGGGTGTTGTAGGTGTGAGAAGTTGACTTGCAGACGTGATGTTTCCACGATTCCCCTACGGTAACAGAAACGGTAATCCCAGCGGGTTAGATTTCTCCTTTTAGTTCACATTATCGTCATAATTTTTGGTGTAGGGCTCCCTTGTTTTTGTTGCTTATTATATTAAAACAAAAAATAATAGAATAAAAAAATGTTATGGTGCTCTTCGGTGGTAGGACGAGGGAGACACCGCGGCCATACCTCGGAATTGGACCCCGGACCGCCCTGCCTCCTCCAGCCTGCCACTGACTGTGCTGTAGGCGGCCCGTGAAAAAAAAGTAAATATAAAAAAGAAGTTGGTAGAGCACTTGGCCGTGAAAGGTGAGGAACCCGAATTCGAGCCTCGGTCCGGAATACAGTTTTAATTTGTCACGAAGTTTCAATGTTATGTTGTTGGTAGTGGTAAATTTATAATACATGCATGTTTTTAAATAAGTGAGGAAAAACGTTTACGCCCTTTCCTACTCCTCCCGCGCGTTTGTCAGGATCATCAAATATATACATAACTTCAAAGGCATGCTTTTTATCACTTACGTCTAATGTTATAACATCAGCCGGATATCATACAAAAAATAATTTACACTGTTTCCTGTATGATTTTTTAATTTAAATTTTGTCATTAATTTTTGCCAAGTAGTAAAAGATCGTGGCGTTACCGAAAACAAATGTTATGCTTTGGTACCGTTGTCTTTAAGACTAAAATTTTCTTAAGCGGTGTTCCACATTTTCGTCGCTGGTAAGACACTTGCTAACAATAAATTTGGAAGCATGACGATGAAACAGGTCTACTGAAAGTAAAACAGCCCGATGTTACCTTTCCAGCTATCTTTTTACTTGCTCGATAATCGCCTACACAGGTCTACTGAAAGTAAAACAGCCCGATGTTACCTTTCCAGCTATCTTTTTACTTGCGCGATAATCGCCTAACAATTCAAAGTATGTAATTTGATTTTGTAGTGGATAACAGAGTCTCCAGTAGTGCTGCCCATTTGTACAGCATTAAATTAGAAAAATCAGATGCAAGTAGCACAAACAAAAGGCTGTTTCATTGGCAAATCTTATGAATTTTTCACGTAATACCGGACAATGTCACAATTGACATACAATACGAGAAAACTGCATTAGAGATTGCTTCCCTTGCCTGCAGGAAATTTGTGTGTCCACAAACTTTTTTTTAAAATTTCAGGCTTCTACACTCAAAATTCTTCATCGCACGTCAAATAATACGACAAAAAAAACCGTCAGAAACAGAGTAATTCATCTTAATATTTTCAAAAGCTGTCGTAAACGTAACAAAAAAGCGAATAATTCTGGCTGATTGGACGTACTTAAGTAATAAATAATATAGTGCGGACCATACTTCATCGCATTTGTACTTATCAAGAGTGAGGTACCCACGAAATGTTCTAGATATGCTTCAACGTGTTGAGTCTCTCGATGTACAAGTCGTAATACTGATGATGATGATGTTTGGTTTGTGGGGCGCTCAACTGCTCGGTCATCAGCGCCTGTACAATGTCCCGATTTTTACACGGTCCAAGTTTTCACGTAATCCAATCGAGCCATTGTCACGAATGATGATGATGATGAAATGATGATGACAACACCAACACGCAGTCCCCATTCAGAGAAAATCCCCGTCCGGGAATCGAACCCGGGACCCTGTGATCCAGAGGCAAGTCGTAATACTGTGTGTGCCCTACAGCGACACTTTGCTCTTCTTTCTTTTGTCCGGAGCTGAGGTCACTACAAGAAAACAACGCACCAGGCCCTCACGGTATTTCTACTAGACTTAGCTTTCCGCATACTGGAATCAAACTATTTCCTCGCTCATAATTATCTGTAAACACTGTTCATGACACTGGATGTCTGGACAAAAATGTATCTGACTTCGATTTATAAACCGGGTAGCGTAACAGCTTCACAGAATTACGTGCCCATACCCATAATACTGTTCTGATGCAAGATTCTTGAGAATTTCTTATGTAAAACTACAACCTTCCTGAAGGAAAAGAACTGCCTTTCGAGGAATCATATCATCCCACACCCACCCACCCACCCACCCACCCACCCACCCACACACACACACACACACACACACACACACACACACACACACACACTTGCGCATACAGAGTGTCATATAACAAGAAGAGGCAGCTGAACAGATCCGTACATCCAAACTCGCGAAAGGAGCCGGACACTGTGCTTGATGACAATCAACATTCACTGTTTCACTAATGTGTAATTAGAATGAGGAGATTTCGAGCAACACAACGTTATAATGGACAGCGAATGTTCAACAGAAATGTTACCAACATCGAGCGCGCCAGGGGGAAGTGTATTAGAACCGCTAATGTCCACAAGGTACACGGTAGGGCATAAATCAATCGTTAAATATGCGTAATATTAAACACATCAAAATACAAATTCATTATCAACATAGAAATACATAATAGAGACCGCTGAACCTACAAAAGAAGATCAAAGTGTTTCCCTACTGCTGTAACCCAAAACTGCATCTTTGCAAAACTGATTTACAAGTTTTTATCCAAATCCTCCGGACCTGTAGAGTTTCAAATATTGATTGGTTTATTACTTCAAAGCTCAACGTCAAGAATCTTGACGCAATAAACCTCATTTATTAGTATACCCCAGACTCAAAAATCCATGCGTGTGATACCTGAGGATCGTGGAAGAAACTGAATAGTAATTCCCTCATCCAAATTTTCAATTAGGAGGTCTCTCGCAATATCTCCTCAGTGCTTGATCATGTGACCATATGAAGTTTTCCTTAACTATATCATATGTTCAAAAAGTAGACTATTTTCCAGTTCTAAGAACATTCCTCGAAGTGTATCTATGTAATTTACAGAAATGACAGTGTCATTCAAATGTATAACCCGATTAGCCCGCCGCTGAAAATTCCAGTTCATACACTCATGCCAGGAGTGTTTAATTCTTGCCTCGATCGGCACATATGGAGTAGGATCCAGCGGACACAGCTATGACGGTTCGCTCTGCTCGTCACATTAAAGTCACTTTGTTGCTGTAAAGAATGGTTTTTTAAAACTTGGGGTCGGTTTCATGTCGGATTGTGCACAAGTTTCAGAATTCCATACGCCTGACCAGATGGTCTTTATCTGAGACTCTTGAAGTAAAAAAGGTCTATATAGTCTCATCAGAAGATTTATTCGGTAACTGCACAAAACATAACAACAAACTATATAACCTCAAACTGCCTGTGTCAACTGACATACGGGTACAACGCTCTAGTTAAATTCACAATTAACTACCGCTAAGAAAGGCAAAACGAAGTCCAAGGACTGGTAGTGACAACTGATCTATGGGCCACCCCGCATATAGGGTATATCATAATTAATAGTGAAAATTAACACGGGCTGTAAAAGAAGCAAGAAGGACCTTGTAAAAATGAGTTCGCAAAATAATTACGATTGTGTGATTCCATTCCGCCAATGAATTCAATAAAAATATAGTCCTAGTTAGTACAACGTAAACTTTTCGAATACAGTCCTAGTTAATACAAGATAGTTCTAGTTAATACAATACAACGTAAACTTTTCGATAGAGTCATAACCAAATTGGTCTCCAATTCATGGGCGGATTCAGGATTCAGTTCTGTAAGGCGGAGCCGGAGCCGGGAACGGAAGTCAAAGAGGTTAGCTTTACTTTGTTAGAGTAGAGTCAGAGTGTGCCGGTAGTGGTTATGTACTTGGTTTGGAATGAACGGAATATGGGCTGCCCTGGCGATGAGGTAGCACTGTTACGAGAAATTTTGTAATATGATGCTTAAATGCATATTAACCAGAAGGATTATACACTAAAGAGCCAAAGAAACTGGTACATCTGCCCAATTCGTGTATGGCCCCCGTGAGCATGCAAAGTGCCGCAAAGTGGACTCGACTAATGTCTCAAGAAGTGCTAGAGTTAACTGACACCATGAATCCTGCAGGGCTACCCATAAATCAGTAAGACTACGCCGGGGTGGAGATATGTTCTGAACAGCACGTTGCAAGGCATCCCAGATATGCTCAAGAATGTTCATGTCCCGGGCGTTTGGTGGACAGCGAGAGTTTTTGAACTCAGAAGAGTGTTCCTGGAGCCACTCTGCAGCAATTTTGGCCCTGTGAGGTGTCGCATTGTTCTGGTGGAACTGTCCAAGTCCGTCGGAATGCACAATAGACATGAATGGATGCAGGTGATCAGAGAAGATGCTTACGTACGTGTCACCTGTCAGTCTTATCTATACTTATCAGGGGTCACATATCACTCCAACAGCATACGCCCCACACCACTACAGAGCCTCCACCAGCTTGAACAGCTCACTGCTGACATGAGGGTCCATGGATTGATGAGGTTGTCTCCATACCAGTACACGTCCATCCACTCGAAACAAGAGACTTGTCCGACCAGACAACATGTTTCCAGTCATCAACAGTTCAATGTCTGTGTTGACGGGCCCAGGTGAGGCATAAAGCTTTGTGTCGTGCAGTCATCAAGGATACACAGCGGGAGCTTCTGCTCTGAAAGCCTGTATCGCTGATTTTTCGTTCAATGGTTCGCATGCTGTCACTTGTTGATGCCCATAAATTATATCTACAGCAGTTTGCGCATTGATTGCAGTTCTATCACGTCCAATGATTCTCTTCAGTCGTCGTTGGTCCTGTTATAGCGGGATATTTTTCTGGCCGCTGCGATGTCGGAGATTTGATTTTTTTACCGGAATCCTGATACTCACGGTACACTCGTGAAATGGTCATACGGGAAAATACCCAGTTCATCGCTACCTCGGAGATGCTGTGCCCCATCGCTCGTGCGCCGACAGTAACACCATGTTCAAAGCTCACTTAAATCTTGATAACCTGCAATTGTGCAGCAGTAACCGATCTAACAACTGCGCTAAACACTGTTGTCTCATATAGCAGTTGACGACAGCTGCGCCGTATTCTGCCTGTTTACACGTCTCTGCATTTGAGTATGCATGCCTGTAGCAGTTTCTTTGGCGCTTCAGTGTAAATGAGAAAAGTTAGCATTTAAAGGTAACGTGGTTTGCTATATCTGTAATTACTTAGTTCAAATGGTTCAAATGGCTCTGAGCACTATGGGACTCAACATCTGAGGTCAGCAGTCCCCTAGAACTTAGAACTACGTAAACCTAACTAACCTAAGGACATCACACACATCCATGCCCGAAGCAGGATAATTACTTATTATTCTGATTGTTATAACAGTGCTTAGTTTAGATTTAATGTAAGGTTTGTGTAATGAAGTTATATGATTTTGTCTTTTACTGCAGTGACAAATGCTAAAGATACCTTTTGCGAATTAGTTCATGTGCGAGAAGGGTGGAAAATTGTATTGTTGCTAAGTCATAACGAACTTCAGTTATACCGGAAGTGTCTATTCAGTTATTTCTTTTTCGGTGAGATTAGCACCTGATATTTCATTTGCATTCACAGTTTGAATGCACAATCGCACTGTATATCGTGAATTGTGTGGTGAGTAACATTTTTGAGGATTGATGAAATCCCGACTCACCTTGCACATTGAGAGTACGGTGAGCTAAACCTAAAATTGGCAGTCAGATCATTATTCTTATAAAAAACAACAAGGCTGCAGAACAGATGAGCGGTCTATTGTGCACAGATAAGAAATGAATTTCATTATGATTGTAGATCATATTAGGAGACAAGCACAGTAACCGTGTCACTGGATTTACGATCAGTATACGTTCAGACGTTTAACGCCAGTGAAATATTTTATGGAAGTGCTGCACTGTGATTTCACACAGATTTAACAGATCAAGTAAAAAGCATTTTATTCGGTGATCATTTGTTGCGTAATTACGGTAACAGTTCTGGTACAGCAATTGTTTTCTGAACTAACAAAGATTTTCAGCTTTTAGGGCCAACAGTCATTTTGTCACTGATTCAGACAACGTACGTAAATTTTATTGAGAACAGATTTTTTTCTCGCAGTCGTACTGTTTGATCGACAAGTTACTCTGCATTTGACATAGTGTAGCGTGAGCTTTAGACATTCCCATCTCAAATAAGCTTCATATATTTTCAGCCAACATTTCTCAGTTATTCAGTTTTGCATATTTTACCGTCCAACTTCACAGTCATACGAGTACTAAACCATTTTAAAGAATGCTTGCAAGTGCACCTGTATTTAAAAATGTGTAATACAAGAAAGAAGTACGCGACAGTATCCGTTTAAAAGAATAGTTCTTACCTTCTTGAGACTGTCAAGTCATTTAAATACCAACGAGCTATAATAAGAAGCTATGTCCAACGAGCTAACATGAAAATCAGTGTTAGGGGAACCGAATGGAGGATTTAGATTTGTCGGGAAGGTATTGCGAAAGTGCAGTATATCGGTAAACAAAACCGTACACAGAACGCTAGAGGGACCAGCTATCAAGTTTTAGGGGGCAATTTCAACTAGGCATCACAATAGGCATCAAACGAGCGCACGAACGAGGCGCTGCGATCGTAACACGTCAGTACACCTCGTTCGATAATGTAACAGAGATGCTCAGTAAACTTATATGAGAATAGTTGGAAGAATGGCGGGATTGTTCTCGCCAAGCACCGTTTCATACATTCGTAGAACCGGTTGTCGAGGAAGGCAGTGCAACAATTTATCTACTTTGATGGTATAACGCGCATAAATACCATGGGAGTAAGAACAGAGGGCGGTGCGTGCTAAAAGACGCAAGCAGACACTTTTTCCTTTGTTTATGTCGTTTATATTGCTAAGAGAGTACCTTTCGACACGCACTCTACAGTGAGTTGAGCAATAAGCACGTAAGTGTTGATGTAGCCTTCAACCCTACTTCAGCCCTACACTACCACACCGAAGTGGGAAATACAGCAGTACTGTTATGTTTTTCTCGAGGACTAAAATTATTTCAGTTGTTCCGGTACATATCTCCAGTCCAGATGTCTATAAAGCAGGAAGCGCAGGACGCAGTCCGAAAGTTCCTTTCTGTCGAGAACACAATGGAGGCAGTTTCCTACCGTAAGGCCGCTTGTTGTGGCCGAGCAGCTCTAGGCGCTTCAGTCTCTAACCGCGCGACCGCTACGGTCGCAGATTCGACTCCTGCCTCGGGTGTGGATGTGTGCGATGTCCTTAGGTTAGTTGGTTTTAAGTAGTTCTAAGTTCTAGGGGACTGATGACCTCAGATATTAAGTCCCATATTGCTCAGAGCCATCTGACCCATTTGATTCCTGTTCTACTCGCGAATGGAGTATGGAAAGAATGATTTTCGGTAAGCCTCTATATCAGCTCTAATTTCTCGATTTTGAACCTCTGGTAAGTGAAGCGTCTGAAACGTGTTGTGGTCGTCTCAGAGAAGCCTCGACTAAACAGTTAGCGGAACACGGCTTTTCCAAGTGGCAGTGGCGCTTAAACGGTCCTTCCAAGATATAAACTTAACAGCCAGTTCATTTATTATGACAACGCTCCATCATGTCGGCCAAGTCTTTTGCGTTCATTATTTACGAGCAGCAGTCTCCGAAGTTCGTGATCATTTTCCATATGGTACTGATTCTGGTTCTTCCCACTTTGCTTCTTTTCTGCAATAGAAGTCAATCTCCGCTGAAAGGACAACTTCCTGCGATCGTTGAACTGTTACTGCGTTAGATAAAAAAGTAGTTCGTTTTCGGTAAGACGTCTGGAAAAAGAAAACAGACAGACAGACACAGAAAGAGAGATAAAAAAGATATGTGGAGGGGTATCAAAGGTGAAAGAGAGCAAATGAAAATAATGCGATCTGTGTTAAAAAATTAATAAAAGTCATTTCGCATCCACTGATGAATAACCCTCGCCCTCCGCACTTCACCATGCATTACTCTTCACCTATCTGTATCCACGGCCGGCCGCGGTGGTCTAGCGGTTCTAGGCGCTCAGTCCGGAACCGTGCGACTACTACGGTCGCACGTTCGAATCCTGCCTCGGGCATGGATGTGTGTACTGTCCTTAGGTTAGTTAGGTTTAAGTAGATCTAAGTTCTAGGGGACTGACGACCAAAGATGTTAAGTCCCATAGTGCTCAGAGCCATTTGAGCCATTTTTATTTTGTATCCACGCTCCGCAAGTATTTTTCCTTATATCGTCTACGCACCTTCCATTACGTTTTCACTTATGTTGTATCTCCTGGAATCCCAGTAACGACCTTCCTTGATCTATCTGTCGCCCATTCCCTTGACGATAAATCCCTAGGATTTAAAAAGACAGGCTACTTCAACAGCTCCTTTGGCAGCTACAGGGTGTTTCAAAAATGACCGGTATATTTGAAACGGCAATAAAAACTAAACGAGCAGCGATAGAAATACACCGTTTGTTTGCAATATGCTTGGGACAACAGTACATTTTCAGGCGGACAAACTTTCGAAATTACAGTAGTTACAATTTTCAACAACAGATGGCGCTGCAAGTGATGTGAAAGATATAGAAGACAACGCAGTCTTTGGGTGCGCCATTCTGTATGTCGTCTTTCTGCTGTAAGCGTGTGCTGTTCACAGCGTGCAAGTGTGCTGTGGACAACATGGTTTATTCCTTAGAACAGAGGATTTTTCTGGTGTTGGAATTCCACCGCCTAGAACACAGTGTTGTTGCAACAAGACGAAGTTTTCAACGGAAGTTTAATGTAACCAAAGGACCGAAAAGCGATACAATAAAGGATCTGTTTGAAAAATTTCAACGGACTGGGAACGTGACGGATGAACGTGCTGGAAAGGTAGGGCGATCGCGTACAGCAACCACAGAGGGCAACGCGCAGCTAGTGCAGCAGGTGATCCAACAGCGGCCTCTGGTTTCCGTTCGACGTGTTGCAGCTGCGGTCCAAATGACGCCAACGTCCACGTATCGTCTCATGCGCCAGAGTTTACACCTCTATCCATACAAAATTCAAACGCGGCAACCCCTCAGCGCCGCTACCATTGCTGCACGAGAGACATTCACTAACGATATAGTGCACAGGATTGATGACGGGCATGTGGGCAGCATTTGGTTTACTGACGAAGCTTATTTTTACCTGGACGGCTTCATCAATAAACAGAACTGGCGCATATGAGGAACCGAAAAGCCCCATGTTGCAGTCCCATCGTCCCTGGATCCTCAAAAAGTACTGGTCTGGGCCGCCATTTCTTCCAAAGGAATCATTGGCCCATTTTTCAGATCCGAAACGATTACAGCATCACGCTATCTGGACATTCTTCGTGAATTTGTGGCGGTACAAACTGCCTTAGACACTGCGAAAACCTCGTGGTTTATGCAAGATGGTGCCCGGCCACATCGCAAGGCCGACGTCTTTAATTTCCTGAATGAATATTTCGATGATCGTGTGATTGCTTTGGGCTATCCGAAACATACAGGAGGTGGCGTGGATTGGCCTCCCTATTCGCCAGACGTGAACCCCTGTGACTTCTTTCTGTGGGGACACTTGAAAGACCAGGTGTACCGCCAGAATCCAGAAACAATTGAACAGCTGAAGCAGTACATCTCATCTGCATGTGAAGCCATGCAGCCAGACACGTTGTCAAAGGTTTCGGGAAATTTCATTCAGAGACTACGCCATATTATTGCTACGCATGGTGGATATGTGGAAAATATCGTACTATAGAGTTTCCCAGACCGCAGCGCCATCTGTTGTTGACAATTGTAACTACTGTAATTTCGAAAGTTGGTCTGCCTGAAAATGTACTGTTGTCCCAAGCATATTGCAACAAACGGTGTATTTCTATCGCTGCTCGTTTAGTTTGTATTGCCGTTTCAAATATACCGGTCATTTTTGAAACACCCTGTACACGTGAAAAAAGGGATGCAAATAGAGTTTAATTTTCAGAAAGAAACGATGCTTTGAATGCCAAGGGAATAAGAATATTGACCAAATGGCGGATTTTTTTAAGAGTACGAGTTGTGTTTGTTGAGGCGAATATCGACCACTTTTAAACTTGGATGACATCGGATTAAGAAAAATGTGTTGGAACTACTGCCGGAGTTTGCAGATTAAGAACAAACACTTATGCATCCGGAAGAATAATACAGACATCGCTTGCTATATACGTCTGCGGCGCGAGGACGACAAAACTGCTCGTTCCGCGTCGCCCTCATTCTGTGCCCCAGAACAAGAGTTAAGCCGATTGTGACAGAGTCGACGTTACTTGGCAAGCTTGCGCCAAAGGAGGGCGGCCCGCCACAGCGTTCCGCACTGCAGCCGATTCTTTGTAGGCTCTCTGAATCAACCTCTCAGTGTATGGATGATCTAGTTAGGTTACGCTCGAGAGCAGTACATTACTAATAAACCTTATCCTCCCCTTCCGTCTTTAAACAATCGATCTCCCAAACGTAAAGCAGCGTTGACCGTCTGATTACTTCAATGATGAGTTTAGGACTTAAATGTTCGACGTTTTTGACGTCATATGCCGCAAACTATTTGGCGTACAACGAAATAACTTTGTAGGTACATTCATCGGTATATGTGGATACTCCCTGTAAAATGTTCTGCGAATACAGTTGGCGGTAGGGAGCCAATATATTAAAACGTCAAGCCTTGATACTGAAGCTCTACTGCATGAACAGTAAAAATGCAGTAAACGACAAACTTTTTCTCTTTCACTGTTTTGTGGTTTTTAGAAACAAAAAGTTTCGAAAAAGTTTCACATTATATGTAAAGTTCGTTGGAAGGCGCTAGTGATTTTCAATGCTCGACATATTGTATTTAAATTCTAACGTAAAATCGTATCACTTAATGAGTAGAGTTTGACAGAACTATAAATTTTTAAATTCAGTTGACAGGTACTTGAAATACTGAAAACAGAATTTTGATCGCCCTGGAAGCCGTTAGGTAGGCAACCTGCAACTGGACATAGGTGAAAGTTTTAGCTATTTAGTGATATAGATTCTTTGGGTAACGATTTACATAATTCATGAATGACAAACTTTAACGGGAATAAAAATTTACGAAGACGAAATAACGTCACAATCAACTGTTAGCTTGCAGACAGTTAATATTAATTGGAACCTGGTAAATGCAGAAGAATGAAATGAAGTCTTTAAGCACAGGAATTATGTAAGCAGCGCTGAAGAAACAATTTGTACGTGCATCAGTTTCACGTCTGCATTTCATGCGATTCAAATAAACTATGTAATATGCCAAGATATGCCAAAAATGATCATCCTTATTAATCTCCTACAGTCAGTCACCACCTAACCAAGAGACTACTAGATATTTATTGACATACAAATCCATCATTACGAAAATGAGACGAAAGGTACTGGTTTCTCATATTAAAAGCTAAGTAAATTTGTACTTAAAAATATATTCAATAATAACTTTAGGATACATGACAACTATATCACAAGAAGAGACATCAATAAATAGAACAACAAGATTTTCTTAAGTTAATTGAAGGCAGAGGGGGGAGAAAGAAAAAGCAAAGGGAACAAACTACTGAGGTCAGCTGCTTCAGTATATATCTGACAAAACAGACACCAAGCATTCATATAATAGAATTTTCAATTGCACACTAGATAATGACACTTGAGAAAATAAGTTCCAAGAAAATGTCAACGAAGAATAAGATTTATTTTTATGTGAACATAAACACAGCTTTGATATTGCATTCACAACTAAAAAATGGTAAGGTCAAATATGCAGGGAACAAAAAAAAATGAAAGCTACAAAATGCGGTCTTGACACTATGTGTAAAAAGAACCTACAAGTAGATATACAAGGAAGTTATAGCACCTGCAAAAATGTTGCAAATGATTCAATTATAAAACAAGAAAGTAAGAAGACTAAATAAATCTGTAAACTGATTAATAATAATGTTAGCAAAAATAAAGCAAGTCAAAATAAATACGTCGTAAATAGTGAACAAAACGCTGCAGAAGATCCCACAGCGATTAGTAACACACATCATGAATTTGATGCAAAAAAGTAAAAAAAAAGTTAATTAAAATTTAATATACTCCAGGTATTGACAGTCTCCGTGTAAATTAAATGGCTATATTTCTGTATGGAGTGATTATTATAAAATAATAAATGTAATCAGGAAACTAAAAAATAAATTATCCTGTGATCTTGAGGGTATTCCAGATAACTTCATGAAAAAGAGTTAAGCAAAAAATACATCAATTTATCAGATAGTACAGGACAATTCCCAACAAGGCTGAATCAATCACTAGTAACACTATTTTTTTAAAAAAAAAAAAAAAGAGTGATACACAGGACCAAAAAAAAATGGAGATCAGTCTTACTATTACCTAACTTTTCTAAAATAATTAAGACAGTCATGCTAGTTCATGATCAAACTTATTCCAAGAAAAAGAAATCTTTGAAAAGCGGTTTCTGACTTCTTTAAGCGTGTCCTTAATGCTATAGCCTTTGACATCTCCAATAATTATCTGCTGCTAATGAAAGTGTACATTCATAGTGTCCTTGGAGCCTTTCCATTGACTGGTTTAAGTCGTACTTTTCTGATAAACAACAAGTGACAGAAACGGAAATAAAAATTCCTTTCCGGAAAATTGGGAAGTTAGTTACAGAGTATCTCAAGGCTCTGAGTTACACCACCTGTTACTCTAGATTTATGTATATGATTTGCCACATCGCTTGTTAACACGAAGCTAATGTTGTTCGGATTTAATACTAGCATGCGTAGCAGTGCCGGAGTTGTTGACATATAAGTCTTGCCTTCTCGTTAAAGGACATAATAAATGTCACAGATTGCAGAAGGTGTGACAACAAAAGCATAAAGCCAAGGTAAAATTTTCAGATCCATGTGAATACCTTGCAGCGTTCAGTTCCAAGAACTGAGTATACCGTTTCTCAGTACATTTATTCCTTGGTGAAATTTGTTGTAAGTAATAAAATTATCTTTATAATGAGGTAAAGTCATTGACTTTGTTCCATAAGGATGTCCATCATTCACAAACATTCATTTCCAAAAGCCTACTACTAAATATAAAGGCTTGGCTACTAATAAAGTACAGCTCAGGCAGACCCAAAAGACTTACTGAATAACTCTTTCTATTCCATTAAATAACTACTTAGCGGAACCGACTGCTGTGCTTATTATTAACTAAACCTCGTAACACAAACCCTACGTAATATCTGACTTGGGTGCAGCTGCGTGTAAGTTTTGCAAACTGCTTTTGTTTCTGACAAGGCTTAGATGTAATAATCTTGTAGTTATTTTATAGAGTTCAGTATGCATGGATGTCAATGATCGTGTAAATATTTTAATTAATATTTAAATGTAAATAATGCGTAAAGTGTTCTACTGTTTTTACATGCCTGAGGACGAAATCAACTAAGATCTACGGAAGGAACATTAATACACCAGGATTTTTGGAGTATATATTATGCACTTTTGTTTTATAATATGCTTTACATCGTTTTAGATCTGCTCACAAAATAAGCGATATAATGGGAAAGGTCTCCTTTTACGTTGAAAATAACTAAACAACTTGGCCTGGATTCTACAAATTCGTCTGCTATATTGTCAAATAATGACATTATTGGAGAATCGTGGCTATTGTAGATACAGATTATCAATAATATAGAGCAAGGGTTCCCAAAGTGAGCTGCATAGTCCTCAGGGGTCGACTGCAGCCTGCAAGTGGTACATGTCAGCTACAAGCAAAAGTATTTGTTGTTGTATGAGACGTAAACGAGGGTCACGAGAGTGTATCCTATGTAGGCAGCTCGAAACAAGATTTTAAGCACTTACACTATGAAACAATTCAAGCTGAAGGATCGTCTGAGAAGGTGTCACCCTGGTACAACAGGCACAGATCACTTTCAAATACTTAAAGAAAAACTTAAAATGACAAGAACGGGAACAGTATGTTCGTCATCACAGTGAGATGACGATGGTCTGAGCGTCTCAAAATACCAGGTTATTATAGCAATATCTGTAAAACCGCATACTATCGGGGAACAGTTCATTTAACAGCCACTGAACAGGTTTTAAAAACTATTGTACACAAACCTGCTTATGATATACCATACAAATTCGTTGCAAAAGCCACACAGTTGAAAGACTTATTGACGAAATGAGTTACGATATCGAAAGCATCCTGTGTAATTATTCGCAAGCGACCCATTTCTCTATACAACAGTACGAGTCAGCTGCAAGCGGTAACGAAGCATTATCATAACTTTGGCATACACTGATCGGCTAGAACATTACTGTCGATATAAACCCGTCCAGCTGATAGCGGCGAGAAATGACTGCTACTCAGGCACACGCAAGGTACATGTAGTACAACTGAGTGTGCTGTCCTATGCAGAATGGAGAAGGCGCGCAATCTATCTGAGTATGACCGAGGACACATTGTGATGGCCCGATGGCTCGGCACGAGAATTTCTGAAACTGCACGACTTGCGTATTTGAGGAGTGCTGTGGTGAGTGTCTTCAACATAAGGTGACAACAGTCCAGACGTCATGGGGTTGGGCGGCCACCCTTCATTACAGATGTCGGACGTCGTAGACTGGGCAGTCTGGTAAAACACGACAGGCAGCGAACTGTGGTGGAACTAACAGCACAATTTAATGCTGGGCAGAGTACAATTGCGTCCGAACACACTGTGTACCGAACACTCCTAACAATGAGCCTCCGCAGCCGATGTCCCATGCATGCGCCAATGTTAGCACCACGACATTGGCAGCTGCCCTGAAATGGGCTCGTGGCCATCGGCGCTGAAGGATGGCGCAGTGGCAGAGCGTTGCATGGCCCGATGGATCCCGATAGCTTCTTCATCATGCCGATGGAAGGGCGAAAATCCGTCGTCTTCCCGGGGAACAGCTCCTTGACATCTATAGTGCGGGGCGGAGACAAGCTGGCGGCGACTCCATTATGCTCTATGAAATATTCACGTGGGCATCCATGGGTCCAGTGGAACTCGCGCAGGGCACCATGAAGGCCAAGAAGTATAGTTTGCTGGTTGCAGACTTCTTACACTCCATCCTGACGATCAAATTTCTCAAAGGCAGTGGCATTTTTCAGAAAGATAAAGCGCCATATCATAAGGCCATGAGTGTGATGGAGTAATTCGAGGAACACAATGGCGGGTTCCAATTGATGTGCTGCCCCCTCACAGCTCGCCAGATCCGATGCTGATCGAACACATCTGGGACGTGACTGAACGTGGTTCATTGGCCCCCTTCCTGAGGTTTCGGGAACTGAGTGGCTTGTGTGTGTAGATGTGGTGTCAACTCCCTCCAGCTACCAAACAAGGCCTCATTACTTCCATGCCAAGACGCGTCGCTGCTGTTATCTGTGCCGAACGTGGTCATACCGGCTATCACGTAGGTGGTCATAATGTTCAGGCTGATTACTGTATGTTCGTTTTGTTATAGACCAAGAAATACATGAAGAACTGTGACAACAGACACTAAGGATGACTCAATATTTACAGTTTTGAAAGATTGTTTCATGGAGAAAGCAGCCCCTTTATCAAATTAACATCAACGGCAGCAGATGGAGCACCTGACACATTTGGGCGCTATCGTGGATTCATATGCCACATAAACAAAATGTACCCTGGGTGTTTACAATACACCTCGTCATCCATCCACAACATGTGGTTGCTAAGAATCTGAGTAGTAGATTTCACCAGTCTCCTTAATTTGTCATTAACACAGAAAAAAATTCGAAGCAATGCATCGAATTCTAAGTTATTTGCGCTGTTACGCGACGATTACAACTTTGATCCGTTACTACCTCACACTAAAGTATTATGGGTGCCAAAGGCTTCTGTTTCACGAAATATTTCCCACTTCTTGAGAATATGTTAGAGTTTTTCGGTGCTAAAGATCCCGTTTTAAAAGAAAATTTAAAAAACTCATAATCAGTTGCTGGCTGTTTAACAAACTGGTTTACTATATTTAATGGTATTAACTTGCAGCTACAAGGTGACGGCCTAAATTTGAGAAAGATCAAGTCCACCATTCCAGGTTCTCTTGCTAGAGTTAAACTACTGAAGCAAAACATTGGACGACGTGAAATTTTCCAGCTTCCCAACTTGTCACAGAAAAACTGCCAGGATGATGAATTTCATCTTACGTTCGGTATTTAAATATCCTTCACACCGACTTTTAATCTAAGTTTAAAGAAGTTTTAACTACAGAAATACCACTGCGGATTATCAATCCATACAGTGATACTGAAGAAACAGATGTCATATTACAAGAAGAACTATTCAGAAAATGCTAAACGAAGAACTTTATGTACAGTTTAGAAGGGGATGGACTATTTATAGAAAATTTGCGTCTTAAAACCTCGTGTAAATCAGTTTCAGAGCCGTTTAGAATCTTCTTTAAAATAATAATAATAATAACAATAATAATAATAATTTGAACTCTGTAAATAGACATCTGGCTCATCCCTTTTATTCAAAGATTTTACGTATTAATGTTAATAGATTGGTATTTTTTGTCGTTAAAATTAATAAATGTATAAAACTCAACATTTACTTCAAGTTTTTCATTCTATACTTCTACGGTAAAACCTACCAAAGTGAAAAGTTTTGTATCAGCTGTCGAAAACACATTTGAAGTTGATGAATTTGTAAAAATTCAATGTAAAATAGGCACGGTGTTTACCAAAAACAGAAAAGTTGGCATGTGACATACAAGATAAAAAAGTTTCTTGACGTCTAGTTTAGCGCAACTAACAACAACAATTTGGTTTTGGATTGCTTTATTGGAAACGTTGAGCTGCCACATAAAATCTACGTACAGCAATGTAATTCTTGACCAAAAAAATGGCTCTGAGCACCATGGGACTTAACATCTGTGGTCATCAGTCCCCTAGAACTTAGAACTACTTAAACCTAACTAACCTAAGGACATCAGACACATCCATGCCCGAGGCAGGATTCGAACCTGCGACCGTAGCAGTCGCGCGGTTCCGGACTGAGCGCTTAGAACCGCTAGACCACCGCGGCCAGCCGAAAATTTGTCATCAGAGACGAAGCGGTCGAAGTACAGCAGTATCCTGAGGAGCCACAACAGTACAAGGAAACGTTCCCCGGGAAGCTGAGTTTTTGACAGAAGCTCCTCTGCCTCGGTGCCATTACGCCTACCTTCACTGTACACAGCATAATGTTTAAACGTTCTACATTATTGTACTCCACGTACCCGTATTGTAAATATGAAAACGATGTTGCAATTACTTTTCTCTTTGCTTACATTGGCCCTGTATGAATAGCATTACCACATGCTGTTCGTTGCGTACTCACGCAAACCGTCAGCAGAAAACGGTTGACTGAATACTCGCTGAACATTCTTTGCTTTTGCATTCGTTTACTATCTGTTCCAGCAAGTGGACGATTTGCTTTACCCCGGCTACCTGCACTGTGTGCTAATAATGGTGTCAACGAATATTTTGCGTTACGTTCTTATTAAAGCTATGTTTACGCGACTGGTACACTGCGATATGTTTTTCAATAGCTCTTGAGGGTAGGAAATGACACACACACACACACACACACACACACACACACACACAGACAGACACACACACACACACACACATTTATATATATATACGGGTTCTGTTTAAGAAAAAAGAGACGTACTGCTGTTCATATCTTCGTAAAGAATAAAGTGACAAGATAGGCAGTCAGCCGGCTAATGTCCCCCAAGTAACTAAACAACATTTATTCTCGTTCCGAAAAAGATGTTATTTACGGTCGTCTACATAAACAGGACCAACGGCGTTGCTACAGTGGTAATACCGGTTCCTGTCTGATCACCGAACTTAAGCGCTTTCGACCTTGACTAACAATTGGAGGGTGACCGTCCGGGTCTGCCGATCGCTGTTGACACTTAATCATCGTGTGAACAGTTGAGGAACTACTTGTCTAAAGAGTGGCAGATCCGGTCACGAAAGCTGACAATGAGCGGCACAGCGGTGTGCTGATCACATACATCTCCATAATCGCATCCAGTGACGCCTATCGGCGAAGGGTGACATGGCGGCTGGTGGGTACCGTTGAGCCTTCCGAGACCTGTTCGGACGAAGAGATAAACGGGAATCCCTGAACAGTTACGTTTTGTTGCACGAATGTTCCGACGCTTTGGTGTATCAAAAAAGTTAATCTACATTCCACTCCACTTGTGCTAAATCAGAAGCCCGACCCAAGAATCGAAAAGTTATTTTCAGTTAAGAGACGAGGCGTCGGACCTCGCGAAAGGAGACCAGGAGCAGCATGTGTGAGTGTATGCAGCAGCTTCATCGTCGCCGACAGCAGACCTTGCATTGATTTACGGCCACCTTACTGCCGCCTTTGTGTCGAGCACGGGGCTCCGGAGCACCCTCCACGCCACCCAGCCTGAGTCAACTGTTAGCGGCTCCAGCGACTGTTTTCTCTCCGTGTTTTACAACACTGGTGACAGCAGCATCCTGCTCACAATGGCGCTGAAGATCCTCATCGTTCCTCTCCTCAAGCATTCTGCTGCCGTCCTATCTGTACCCCTAGTCTCCTCAGCGGCGTCGTTGTGTTCCTAGGCCATAATTAATATCGCCGAGCGCTAAACGAACAACACACACACACGATAACATGCTAGTGCACACATTTACTCACGTGTCTGTCCTAGTTTCATTCATTTTCTCAGTGATCTACTATGTCATTATGAACAAATACTGTTAACACATTTGTCACTGGGTAGTATACATAATTCGGCATCCATACCATGTGCCACGTCCTCTGGAATCATACTGTCAAAGCTTTCTTCTTTCAGCTATCTTTTATACTTATTCGCGCTTATTTACACTCCTGGAAATTGAAATAAGAACACCGTGAATTCATTGTCCCAGGAAGGGGAAACTTTATTGACACATTCCTGGGGTCAGATACATCACATGATCACACTGACAGAACCACAGGCACATAGACACAGGCAACAGAGCATGCACAATGTCGGCACTAGTACAGTGTATATCCACCTTTCGCAGCAATGCAGGCTGCTATTCTCCCATGGAGACGATCGTAGAGATGCTGGATGTAGTCCTGTGGAACGGCTTGCCATGCCATTTCCACCAGGCGCCTCAGTTGGACCAGCATTCGTGCTGGACGTGCAGACCGCGTGAGACGACGCTTCATCCAGTCCCAAACATGCTCAATGGGGGACAGATCCGGAGATCTTGCTGGCCAGGGTAGTTGACTTACACCTTCTAGAGCACGTTGGGTGGCACGGGATACATGCGGACGTGCATTGTCCTGTTGGAACAGCAAGTTCCCTTGCCGGTCTAGGAATGGTAGAACGATGGGTTCGATGACGGTTTGGATGTACCGTGCACTATTCAGTGTCCCCTCGACGATCACCAGAGGTGTACGGCCAGTGTAGGAGATCGCTCCCCACACCATGATGCTGGGTGTTGGCCCTGTGTGCCTCGGTCGTATGCAGTCCTGATTGTGGCGCTCACCTGCACGGCGCCAAACACGCATACGACCATCATTGGCACCAAGGCAAAAGCGACTCTCATCGCTGAAGACGACACGTCTCCATTCGTCCCTCCATTCACACCTGTCGCGACACCACTGGAGGCGGGCTGCACGATGTTGGGGCATGAGCGGAAGACGGCCTAACGGTGTGCGGGACCATAGCCCAGCTTCATGGAGACGGTTGCGAATGGTCCTCGCCGATACCCCAGGAGCAACAGTGTCCCTAATTTGCTGGAAAGTGGCGGTGCGGTCCCCTACGGCACTGCGTAGGATCCTACGGTCTTGGCGTGCATCTGTGCGTCGCTGCGGTCCGGTCCCAGGTCGACGGGCACGTGCACCTTCCGCCGACCACTGGCGACAACATCGATGTACTGTGGAGACCTCACGCCCCACGTATTGAGCAATTCGGCGGTACGTCCACCCGGCCTCCCGCATGCCCACTATACGCCCTCGCTCAAAGTCCGTCAATTGCACATACGGTTCACGTCCACGCTGTCGCGGCATGCTACCAGTGTTAAAGACTGCGATGGAGCTCCGTATGCCACGGCTAACTGGCTGACACTGACGGCGGCGGTGCACAATTGCTGCGCAGCTAGCGCCATTCGACGGCCAACACCGCGGTTCCTGGTGTGTCCGCTGTGCCGTGCGTGTGATCATTGCTTGTGCAGCCCTCTCGCAGTGTCCGGAGCAAGTATGGTGGGTCTGACACACCGGTGTCAATGTGTTCTTTTTTCCATTTCCAGGAGTGTATATTCCTGTTCCTTCTACGCCAATTTTTTGTTTGGTTAAATTTTCATAACATCCATTTATAAAACAAACTGCGTTAGTTAGCGAAAAAAATTTTCATTACAGAAGCACACTATTGTTTTCTCCATCATCACTACGTAAAGCGATAGCCGGCCGGAGTGGCCAAGCGGTTCTAAGCGCTACAGTCCGGAACCGCGCGACCGCTACTGTCGCAAGTTCGAATCCTGCCTCGGGCATGGAAGTGTGTGATGTCCTTAGGTTAGTTAGGTTTAGGTAGTTCTAAGTTCTAGGGTACTGATGACCTCAGATGTTAAGTCCCATAGTGCTCAGAGCCATTTGAACCATTTTTTGTAAAGCGATAGGACGGATTTCATATCGTGTCGTGTTAACTAACACCCGTGACATTGCTATAGAGATACATAATGCAAGTAGACTTGTATTTATGTATATAGCTTTCATGTTGTAGAAATCGATGTACATGCAACTGTTTGTTGCTCTGTATCACACACAGGCCACTGGCAATGAGTTATACTTCCGAATACCGGTTTGGCAAAGAAACTTTTCAAGTGCAGCTCATGTTCTTTACAAGACGTCCTTTAATAAACTGCATAGTAAAATGAAACTATAATGTCAAGTAAGGCAGAACGTTGTCAACATTTCGGCAACAATTACCTTGCACTACCTACTTTTTGTGAGGGGACGCTAGAATACTGAATGCAAATGGCGCGTAAAGGTAATTTCCACAGCAGTTCTGTTATCAGATTATATAACACGGTAGCACTGAGAAACAAACACAATGAAGTTTTCATGCAACATTTTAACAAGACACGACTTCGATAAATGTTGATGCAGTTGTACAATGCCAGCATGTCACAAGAATCCCTGCAGTGTTGCTGGATAGCACAGTGATATTAGAAACAACGATGCGGTAACTTTTGACCTAATGTTGTGGATAATTTTATTGTAGACACGTCGAAAACTTGAAAGTTTCATTTCACTGCAGTTTATTAAGGGACATCTTCTAAACACCATGAGCTGCACTTGAAAAATTTATTTGCCAAACCGGTATTCGGATGTGTAAACCATCGTCAGTGGTCTCTGATACAGAGGAACAAACAGTTTCTACAACGTGACAGTTATATACATAATATCAGAAATACAAGTCTACTTGCAATATGTATCTCTATAGCAATGACACGATAGAATGTGAAAGCCGTCCTATCACATAGTACACAGGTAGTCGTGTATGTTATTGCTGTCAGACCTTCGGCAGTGACAATTCTTGATCACGTCCGACGTATATGTCATATGGTGTAAACATCGAACTCACAGGTCAAAGAATCTAGATTGCCTGTCTTACAAATGGTGTATGATATTAGAAATAACAAAAGACAGGTAATGTAGACTCTCTGAGCTGCCAGTTCCACGTTTACATCATATGACAGTTCCGTCAGACGTGATCAAGAATTGTCACTGCCTGAGATCCGACAGCAGTAAAATACATAACAACCTGTGTACTGTGTGACAGGATGGATTTTATTACCTACTGTAATAACTTATATGCGTCTCACTACTACAACGATACATGATGTAAGTAGACTTACATTCCTGCTATTATACAGAGAGGTCTAGAAAAATGCGGACACTCTTTTATAGTAAATATTAGTGGAACAATATGACATACTGTTACAATTCTTGTACGGAGAGGAAGGTTATTTTTGTGTTCAAAGTGACCCCCTTTAGTAGCCAAACAACGTCGATGGCGCTGAATTGCTGACCGAACTACGGCTGTGTGTTGCCGGTGTGTTACCCGTACAGGACGCTTCGATGGTTTCTCGTAGCTCGTTCGTTGTACTGGCTTCTGTTGATAAACTTCATTTTCGAGCGCCCCCCCCCCCCCCCCCAATAGGTAAAAGACACGAAATTAAGGTCAGGAGACCTTGGGGACACTCAACGGCTTCTCTTCGACTTACCCATCGTCCACGTAGATTTTCACTCAAGTGGGCTCTGAATCTCTGTGGTAGAGAGGCGGAGCGCCATCTTGTTGTAGGTAAAAACCTTTCATTTTCAAACATTCGTTTACAAACACCTCTCAGATGGCAGGTAAGATCGATGTTTGCAGCATATGAAAATACACGTCAACAGTTATGGTATCTTCAAAGAAGAAACTGCGCAATGACAGGCCGCACCACATGTTAGCGCCCGGTAGATTAACATGTTTGCCCACTTCAACGTGAGAATTTTCAGGACACCAGTACACGCAGTCTTGGCGGTTTGCAGTACCGCTAAGTTTGAATTGCACCTCGTCCAACCGGATACCCATCCCTGCTAACCGTTAATCCTCGCGAAGCTTGCCATCAAACCTCAAGCAGTGCTCCATCCTTCGATTCAGGTCGTTCTCGTCCCTTGCGTGTAGCGATCTTAGAATGTACATATGCCTCCAGAATTCGTCGTACGCTTCATCGGCTTACCTAACTTTCACGTGCATCCTGCTACACATATTTCTGAGGTAACCTACTAGCATGTTGCAACAAAGCAGCTCTGGAAGCTGGACTTGACGTTTTTGCCGGCCAGACCTTTCCTTATTAGAATGCTTACTTTGTAAAAAGCAGCTCTGGAAGCTGGACTTGTTGATGTTTTTGCCAGCCAGACCTTTCCTTATGCACATCCTGAGCTGTACCGTCGGCTTCAAATTTATCCCGAATACGATAAATTGCTGTATGTGTTTGTGGCTGGGTTCTGTAAACATGGTTGGGTTCTGTAAACATTACGCCACTGCCGTTGTACCTCCCATCATGCTTTCACCGTACTTCCAGTACCAGTTCAATACTGCCTTGCATTGCCCAAACGACTATCTTACTTCATTCATTGCTGCAATGTCACCTGCTGGAAAATGCGCGTCAAGATCTGTTGAGAAAACAATGACCTACGCTACAACGCAAAATTGCAACGATATATCATTTTGTTCCAAAGGTGTTAACTATCAAAGAGTGTCTACATTTTCTGGGCCACTCTGTATATACAGTTGACATATTGTAGAAATTGATGTACACGCAATTGTTTGTTCCTTTGTATCATATGCCACAGACGATGGCTTATACACCCGAATTGGGATCTAGCAAATAAACGTTTCAAGTGCAGCTCATGGAGTTTAGATGATATCCTTTAATAAATAGCTTAAACATATGGAGCATCGAGGATTAGAGATTTTTATTGTGCGGTTGCCGTTTCATTCCAGAAAAATATAGCATCAGCTAGCAGTGATGAACTTTGGTGGGAGACGCTAGAGAAACGTATACTGTGCTTCCGTTTCATTCATATCGGACTATTAGATAGTACAATCATAGTTCAAAATGGAAACGAAGAGATCGGTGAGTTAATTCAACGATACCAGATACAAGTGCAAGAAAAGAATTTCTGAAAAGAGAAATTTATTAACATCGATTATAAATGTAACTCTGGGGAAACTTTTGCTGACGGCATTTCTTCGGAGTGCAAGCATTGTGGCGAAGTGAAACTTGGACGATGAAAACGTCAGCCAAGGAGAGTCTAGAGACCTTTTAAATGGCATGCCACAGGGAAATGCTGAAAATTAGACGAGTGGATCTGATAATGAATGAGATGCTGAATCGAATTTGGGAGCAAAGAAATTTACATCACTTCTTGGTTGATATGAGAGATAGATTGATCGAACACATACTGAGGTCTTAAGAAATAGGCAGTTAGGGTTTCGAGGGAAGTGTCGGGCGATAAAATCTGTAATGGAAGACCGGGTTCAAATGGAGGTAGATGAGGCAATTACGCAGGTACGAAGAGTCTTGTGCATCACATCTCTAAGCGAGTGGGGGCGTCTTTCCCACGCAGTTCACACAGCAGAGCAGGTAGAGAGCTGAACATTCGGCAACCGATCGTTTGGAAAACATTATGGAAGCGACTGCAGCAGAAACCTTCGGTTGCAAGAGACTTTGCTACATGTATACAACATTAGATAGACTTTCGGTGACGAACTTCTTTTTAACCACGAAACATCTTATTTTTAACTTGTATCGTGTACACATAGTGCGCAATTTTGGGGCACAGAAAACTCCCGCTCTGTCTTGCAGTTCATTCGCGATTCACCGGAGGAGGAAATAAAGTCAAGTTCAATGTGCTTCAGCTGATTGCCTCTCGAGTTAACAACAGTCAGTGACTTTCAGGAAGGGCGCAGCAGGCTGCCGGAGTGGCTGATACAGCGCTACGCAGCCACGGCGGTTAAGTGGCGTCTGCGACCCCGTAAGAAGTTGGGCCATTTCAGCCTGTGCTGGTGTGCGGGAGCTTCCCGACTTACGTGTAACTTTAACAAGACCACTAGAGAATTCTCACGAGTGTAATTTAAGACTCCCGCTCCTACCTTTCCTGGTGCAGCGAACTGCCTCTCCCGCAGTCCGGGGTCGGGATAAGTTCCTCTTCCGCGAGAGATACATCTGACATCGTAGCTCCTCTTTATGAGCCACCTTCATCATGTATAGTGTAGGTAAAGAAAGAGCCACGAGTTAAACTATAAGGGGCAAACAAGAAGTTTCCGTTTGGGGGCGATGTGGAAGCGCATACGCAAAGAAGCGCGACTCAGATGCGGGTGTATAAGCTCCGACATGTGGGCAAGCGATTAGTGTCGCATTATTGTCTTTTCGACGTGCGTGCGGTAAACGTGGAAACGTGAACTTACGGCGACTTTATTGCCAAATGCGTCTAAGCAGGACCAACGTGTTGCTGTTATTTTCTTGGCTGTCGAAGAACAAACACTGATAGATATCCACGGCGAAATCGCGACTCACTGGACCACACTATACGACTCCAGTCAGCTACTGTCCAGTGTCTGTGCAGTTTGGTTCAATAAAGACAAGCAATTTTATGTATCGCTGTGATAAATCGAATTTTGCAAGGTCTCCAACTCCACATATCCATTGCTTGCAGTTCTCCTCGCAATTTTAGCTTGAAAACTGGTTGAGATGGACCTGCATTATCAACTAGGAGCAATTCCGCTAGGGTTTGATATCGATAGTCATTGACAATGTGTGATACCAGTCACTGGTTTGTGTCGGTTAGGACCCAACTGCGGCCACTATTCTTACGTTATGTTATGTAGCTGGCGGAGGTACACCATTACTTGTTGGGCAGCCAGCACTGATTCGCCAACAAATCGGACAAGTTCGGTCACGATGTGGTCATGGGCATGTCCAAACACGATCGCTATTTTGTGTCATTCTGGCAATGTCTCTACATCGACCTATCTTCCTGTGCTAATTTCATACAGCACACTGGCACATACAGACCACTACATTGCCACGATTTATGTCAGCGGTGGAGGGTTATATGACCCGATACTACCAGTTACACAACGACGACAGCACTCCAAAGCGACGAGGGTGCTCTTACAATGGTTTGACTAATACACTGTCTAGTCACATTAATATGATCACCTGTCAAAAGCCTGAATAATCAACCTTTGCATAGCGAACTTCTGCGAGACGCGCAGGAAACAGTCAAATGGGGTTCTGGAAGGTAGCGACAGGGATGTGGAGCGGTGTCAACTCCAGATCCGTGGCCAGGTGTGCTAGGTTTCTCGACTGAGGATCTATGGCAGAATCAGTCCAATCAAGATGGTCCTTCACATTCTCGACTGGGTTTAAATCTGGGGAGTTTCGTGGCCAGAGGCGCACGGTAAACTCATCGTGGTGGTGACACGTTGCACTGTACCACACGTAGAGGTGGACATTGCCTCCAAGGATAGTTGGACAGTCGTGTTCATCCATTCTGCCTTCCAGAATGACGACAACACATAGAGAGTGCCATGAAAACATTCCAGAGACCATAATGTTCCGTCCTCTGGTCTGTACCATATGATTCAGACCTGCCACCGCCCACCTGTCCGATAGAACATTAAACGGATTCATCTTGTAAGACCACCTGTTGCCTCTTAGTGGACGTCAAGTTGCGATACTGGTGTGCAGATACCATCTTTCGTCGCCGATGAGCAGCAGACAGCATGGGCGTCTACTGCAAATGCCCATACCCAGCAAAGTTCGCTTGCACGCTCGTCGAAGAGATACTGTTGGTAACCGAATGGTTCAAATGGGCGTAGGTTGTTCAACAGTTTGCACGTTAATTCGGCCATACCCACCAACCCTTACATCTATGGCCCGTGGCGAACCACAGGTGCACCTGCGCCAGTTTTGGACAGCGACATTTTGCCGTTCATGGCATACTTTAACCACAGCGGTACGAGAAAAGTTTACAAACATCGCCTTTTCGGAAACGTTTCCGCCGTTGACTCGAAAGTCTACGATCATGTCCTTTTCAATTTCAGATAAATCACTCCGTTTCCGCATTACAACAACAGCTACAATGTTGCCCGCCTAGGTAGGTGCACGAACAGCGAGGCGGATTGCTAAGCGGAGAGGTGCGGGTTCGATTCCTGGCCGAGTAGGAGATTGTCTCCGCTCGGGAACTGGGTATTGATTTGTCCATACAGTCGTATCGTCATAATTGCCATTACACTATGATATGGTTGAATGGGCATAACACAGGCGGCGGCCACATTACTGTGACCGGTCAGAATAATTTGTCTGGCGGGCTTACGTATAGCTTTCTCTGCTCAGTGTTGTCTATAGAAGATACACACCGCCAGAAAACACTTTAGATATTGCGTACATCACCGAGAGAACCAAGTTATTGAGAATTCAACTAGATGTCGTAAATGTCGACTGAACAGTTCGCTTGGAAATATTAATCAAGTAATTAATCTTAATTTTTTATTAATAACGAAGTATTTTCAGCACAAATAAAAAAAATAGCCGTGCGCATGAACGCTACGCTTAAGTAACTGCTTATATTATCCCAGCAAATTTACAAGTATGTTGGAAAAGCGAATCCATTTGCATAATGAATTGTGTCATGCGCTCTATAATTGGTCAATGTGTCCAAATTTTCACTCACTCACTTGCGTTCTATGTTCTTTATGGACATCTGGTAAGACTCAGTACCAGCAGATCCTTTGATTATTTCCACTCCCGCACCACCGGTTGTGAACTCCTCAAGGGCTTTGGCGGGCAGAATACACAACGAATGAAGCAGCGAGAGCCAACGGCATTACGCAACAATATGTTTTGGCTCCATATATCAAGCGAAAAATATCCGTCTCCCACGTGGGATAACACGCAGTTGCAGAAATATATATAGGAGTTCCTTCCTTTCCGGTGGCATAAATCAAAGAACAATTTTACGACCTAGTGGACGCCCGACTGAGCGGAAATTTCTGAGATGTAGGTGTTACGCTACCAGCTGGCACATCAAATATAATTTCCCATTTGTCTGTTGTCTTCTAACGACTCATTCAAATTAAACTGTATCCAATACAGTAACAGGTCGTTTCATTTACCGAAGTTCGGTACGAATTTCGCAGAAATGACATTATCCGGAACTTCATAAAAGCTGAAGAATAAAGTGGAAAAATGTCGTGATGTAGATGCGTAATTGCAACCGGGTAGCATAGATGCCGCGCACATACTAATATAATAAACAATCGCGTAAAGGAGTACTCAACAAGGAGAATAATAATTAAGAGATGAAACGGTTAACTGCGCAATGGAAGCAGACAATAACGAGGGAAGATGAAACTATACTTGGTGAAATTTGATAGTTTTCCAGAAGAAACTACGACAATTGACAATGAGGACACAGTAGAAGAAGGTGCGAAGGAAAATTCAATGATTATCTCCGAATTTCCTACATCCGAAGGAAATAATGCCCAAGTATTGCTGAAATAGCAGCGGAACACACGCAGGTTTCACGTTGAAGGTCAGAGCTAGAAATACGTACGCTCTTAAATGAAATTTAGGGAACTGAGAAAGTTTCATCAGATATTGAGAAGAGTATAATTACGGCGTGCCTGGAAAACGCAAGAAGGCTAGATGCGAGAATTACCACAAGACTATCTTTTTACTCTTGCATCAAAAATATTCCCAAGACTACTTCTTCGAAAAGGAAAAATTAAAAAGAAGATTAGATCAGGAAATGACCAGTTTGGCTTAGGAAAAGAAGGGGAACTCGAAAAGCAAATGGTACTGCAGTTAATAATAGAAAGCAGACTTAAGGAAAACAAAAACATACATTGAATACTTAGGCTCAGAGAAGCATTTTGATAATATGGAGTGCAAAAAAATGTTTCACATTCTTTGGCAGTGAACTGTCAACTACAGGATAAGAAAAGTAATCCAAACATTTTATGCCAGTAGACTGAAGTAATCAACGTTGAGAGTACCAGTGGCCGAAATAATGAAAGGTGTAAGGCACGAATACTGATTGTCACAACCGATATTTAATTATACTCAAGAGGCACCGAGAGAAGTAAAGGACAACTTCGATGTGGAAGTGTTTATTACGGACTAAAAGTCAGCTTGGTAAGACTCCGCTGATGGCATAGCAGCAGTCGTGTCTCCGTCTGCCCGTTAGTATAATGGAAGTAGTGCCAGCTGATGACTAGAGCAACATGAAGAATAGTAAGGTAACCTTGTATACAACGCGTGGACATGCCAAATGGTTAACTTCGAACGAAACTCTTGAACAGGCGGACGAATTTTGCCGCCACAAAAGTAGAATAGGAGGGAGATACACAGGAAAGGCATAGTAGCAAGGATGGTAAAAGGCAAAGCGCTCTCATTAAAAACAAATTGCTGATGTCATCCAGAAATATGAACCTTGAGATCAGACGAAGAGTAAAAAAAAAAAAAAACTAAGTTCGGAGGACAGCTGTCATTGGGTGCAAAACATCCGTAAGGGAGAAAACAGAAATGAAACGCTTTTTTGTCGTAACTCGTAAACATTCTATGGTATTTTGTGTAGTAAGAAACTCAGAGATAGGTCAATTCCACAGGGTTATTCGCGCGAATTATATGATCGTTTCGCCTCCTTATTTCTGACAACTTTACAGAAATTTTTGCGTTCACTTTTGCCTTGAGATCGCTATAATGCTGAAGTTTGTATGTATTTATCTACTCAAATATAACAAATACCTGTGCGAAGTTAACTGCAAACTAAATCTCACGCTCTGATTTCAATCACCTCTGTAGCTCATTAAGTCAATCTTCGAAGCTATATTTCATCGCAAATTTATAATTTTCATTTTATACTACGGCTGTGCAATCGATGTGTACAAATGTAGTCTGATACTTTATATTCAGATATTCATTCAAAATTCGTTACAAGAAACAAAGACTAATAATAATAATTGAAGTAATTGCTACATATGAGATTATGTTTTAGGGATTACAAACCTTTGACGTGTGTAACTGGAGAGTGTTGACGATCATATGTGCTGATAAGGAATGAAAGTTCCCACCAACTAGTCAACGAGAAAAACATGCACAATGAAGAATATATAATGAATCAAAGAGAGAGATAGGTTGGGCAGGCATATGCAGTGAGCAACACAATTAAATGATCACTCTCCTGAAGCCCCACAATTGTCTTCCAACGAGATGCTGAAGTTTGAAATTTGGCTCAAAGGTGCCTACAACCTTCCTGTGCAATCGTGAAAGAGCGTGGAGTAATCTAAGGAATGTCGAAGGGGTTGCCTGCCCTAAGGCGCTGGAGAAGCAGTGGAATGCCACTCAGCTGAATGGGTGTCGAAGTCTCTGTACAGGGCATTTTTAAAGTGCTCACGATAGGTGTTCAGGTGGCACCGAGAGTGATGCCCAACTTGGGACTCTTAGAGGGACCCTTTGCCGTTTTTTTCACGTACACGTCAATGTTGCAAACCCCCCACAGAACATTGTTCTGAGTACGACTGACACTCGCAACGTATTGACGACACTGCCCGGGTATCGATCGTGGTCAAATACAACAGCGCCACCTTCAGCCTTGGCTAGCGTCTTCATTTACTTTCAACCATGCATTTCCCGTGGTGTACCATATGTTTGCCCAATCCATGTATATTAGTGATACGTTTTCCTTCAGATGAAAAGTTACAAGGGATTTATTAGTTAGTGATGAGCAACTCCGCTTTTTCTTTACTTTATTAATCACAAAGAGAAACAAATTGTCATCTTTCAGTGGTTTTCTCGATATGAATGATAAGACACCATGCTTCAGGGAATCTAGCAAAACTGACAGTTCCCATATTTGTACACTACACTTTGACAACTGACTTACTCGTCTTCGTCATAGCCTCTTCTCCCATCGCCTGAAGATGATTATCGTTGAAATCTTAAGAACATAAATGAAATCGTTGACATGGCTAAACACTTGGAAAAGATATGGCATATCAGAGTCACTGCTTTAAATCGTACTACCCTGATTTTTCGCTCCAGAGTGTCAATTCTTGATGAGATACATTCAATGAGACTGTAGTTGTGTAGCCTAACAATAAATTACGAAATAAAAATGCACATTAACTGGTGTTCTTACTTTGTAGTGGCGATGGGTTGAATGGACCGCCAACCGGCAGTTTATACTATTCTAGACGTAAATATGAATTACTTGCAACGGAACCACTATCTACAAATATCGAAACCGTGAGTCAATTACAGAGCAGTATTAAGTGCTCTGAATGTTAATAATGCAAGTGCCGTCGTAGCACTGCGCTCCCTTGCACACTAGATGATTTGAAGCTCAGTGAAATGAACTACCTAAGTTACCACACCAATTGAAAATCTAAATCCACACAACTGATACTACTTCAGAGCAGCTCGTTTGTGGTTAGCGAAATACGCACTTCACGAAGGAAAAGGCCTAAGAGGCAATAAAGTGTAAATAGGCTACTCTGCTATAGGTTCCGGTAATGACGTGCCCGGAAGATGCGGCAGAGGAAACAGCCAGAGTGGCTGCTCGACTCACCTGCCACCACCACCACCACGCCGTAACGAGTTGCTAAATGCGTCGACTGCCGCACGACAAATTGCCAATTACACTCGAGAGCGCCGATGCTAAACGGGTACTGGCACGTCACGAGGATTCTGGGGCAAACCTTCATTTCCCACCGTCTGAAGCGCCACACATTTCAGTCTGTGCGTAGCCAAAAAGGCGCTAAGGAGAAGTTCTCTTTAGGGGTTGTTTCTACAGGCAGAGCTGACGCTGCTTTTGGACCTTGTATAGAACTGTAAAATGACCGTAGTCTGTCGTAAGGGTAGACTATGATAGTTTTCCTAGTAGCTCAGCTCAGATAAGGCCGTACCCACGTTACCTGTACACTGGATGTGTTGCATATTAATCAAGTGTTACCTTATAATGATCGCTTTCAAATATTCGGATGTGCGTGAATTTCTAAGGGGCCAAACTGCTGAGGTTTTTAGACTTACGTACTACTTAAACCGATTTAATATAACTTATGCTAAGAACAACACACACAGCCGTGCCCGAGGGAGGACTCGAACCTCCGGCGGGAGGGGCCGCGCAATCCGTGACATGGCGCCTCGAATCACGCTGCCCCTCCGCTCGGCAAAGATCGCCTTTCTTTATGTATGCGCTCAGTGTTTTACTAGATACCCCTAAGAAGCTCTAGCGGTGAAACAGTCTCCAAACTGAGTGAAGATATATAAACGGCTGGGTAACATGCGGAACATTTCTGTTCTTCATAGTCATCATACTATCTGTTACTTAAAAAGAAACAGTATTTAAAGCAAAAGTGAAACTTGTCAACGTTACATTTTATTCGAAAATTGTTGTTTTGTAACGTGAAACAGAGGGCTACTGCAGCAAAAAATAAAGACAACAATACATTTTTATCATATAGCGCTAGATAACGCAATTTCCTCAATGAAAAGGTAAACTGAAAGAAATGCAAAACAAAAATTTATCAAACATTGCTTCAATACTTCGTCAAACTTATGTAACACACGTTTCTTTTACTCATAAACAACTTTCGCGTTTATTAATAATGCAAGGAAACTCTTGCCCTCAATCGTGATGAAGAACGCTCTATTGAGTGCAAAATAGCGACAATAATTAAATACATTTTACGTGGATCTAAAATGTAATTGCATCAAAAGCAATTGTTTTAGTTCCATAAAAGCGCAGAAGGTAAGCAGTCAACAGAAATTATTGTTTGTTGTTGTGGTCTTCAGTCCAGACACTGGTTTGATGCTGCTCTCCAGGCTACTCTATCCTGTGCAAGCCTCTTCATCTCCGAATAACTACTGCAACTTACATCCTTCTGAATCTGCCTAGAGTATTCATCTCTATGTCTCGCTCTGTGATTTTTACCCTCTATGCTTCCCTCCAGTACTAAACTGTCGATCCCTTGATGCCTCAGAACGTGTACTACCAACCGATTACTTCTTTCTTGTCAAATTGTGCCATTAATTCCTCTTCTCCCCAATTCTATTCAATACCTCCTCATTAGTTAAGTGATCTACCCCTCTAATGTTGAGCACTCCACACCACATTTGGAAAACTTCTATTCTCTTCTTGTCCAAACTATTTATCGCCCATGTTTCACTTCCATACATGGCTACACTTCCGGCTGGTCCCGGCGGAGGTTCGAGTCTTCCCTCGGCTTTGGGTATGTGTGTTTGTCCTTAGGATAATTTAGGTTAAGTAGTGTGTAAGCTTAGGGACTGATGGCCTTAGCAGTTAAGTCCCAAAAGATTTCACACATGTTCGAACATTTTTTTTGCTACACTCCACACAAATACTTTCAGAAAAGACTTCAAAAATGGTTCAAATTGCTCTGAGCACTATGGGACTCAACATCTGAGGTCATCAGTCCCCTAGAACTTAGAACTACTTAAACCTAACTAACCTAACGACATCACACAGATCCATGCCCGAGGCAGGGTTCGAACCTGCGACCGTAGCGGTCGTGCGGTTCCAGAACCGCCTAGAACCGCTCGGCCACATCGGCCGGCAGAAAAGACTTCCTGACACTTAAATCTATACTCGATGTTAACAAATTTCTCTTCTTCAGGAACGATTTCCTTGCCATCGCCAGTCTACATTTTATATCCTCTCTACTTCGACCATCATCAGTTATTTTTCTCCCCAAAGAGCAAAACTCATTTACTACTTTAAGTGTCTCATTTCCTAATCTAATTCACACAGCATCACACGATTTAATTCGACTACATTCCATTATCCTTGTTTTGCTTTTGTTGATGTTCATCTTATATCCTCCTTTCAAAACACTGTCCATTCCGTTCAAATGCTCTTCTAGGTCCTTTGCTGTCTCTGACAGAATTACAATGCCATCGGCAAACCTCAACGTTTTTATTTCTTCTCCATGGATTTTAATTCCTACTCTGAATTTTTCTTTTGTTTCCTTTACTGCTTGCTCAATATACAGATTGAATAACATCGGGGATAGGCTACAACCCTGTCTCACTCCCTTCCCAATCGCTTCTCTTTCGTTCCCCTCGACTCTTTTAACTGCCATCTGGTTTCTATACAAATTGTAAATAGCCTTTCCCTCCCTGTATTTTACCCCTGCCATCTTCAGATTTTGAAAGAGAGTAATCCAGTCAACCTTGTCAAAAGCTTTCTCCAAGTCTACAAATGATAGAAACATAGGTTTGCCTTTCCCTAATCTATTTTCTAAGGTAAGTCATAGGGTCAGTACTGTCTCGCATGTTGCAACATTTCTACGGAATCCACACTGACCTTCCCCAAGTTCGGCTTGTACCAGTTTTTTCCATCCGTCTGTAAATAATATCTGTTAGTATTTTGCAGCCGTGACTTATTAAACTGGTAGTTCGGTAATTTTCACACCTGTCAACACCAGCTTTCTTTGGCATGAGAACTATTATATGCTTCTTGATGTCTGATAGTATTTCGCCTGTCTCATACATCTTCCTCACCAGATGGCATAGTTTTGTTGGAGCTGTCTCTCCCAAGGCTATCAGTAATTCTAATGGCATGTTGTCTACTCCCGGGTCTTTGTTTCGACTTAGGTCTTTCAGTGCTCAGTCAAACTCTTCACGCAGCATCACATCTCCGTTTTCATCTTCATCTACGTCCTTTTCTAAGGTAAGTCATAGGGTCAGTACTGTCTCGCATGTTGCAACATTTCTACGGAATCCACACTGACCTTCCCCAAGTTCGGCTTGTACCAGTTTTTTCCATCCGTCTGTAAATAATATCTGTTAGTATTTTGCAGCCGTGACTTATTAAACTGGTAGTTCGGTAATTTTCACACCTGTCAACACCAGCTTTCTTTGGCATGAGAACTATTATATGCTTCTTGATGTCTGATAGTATTTCGCCTGTCTCATACATCTTCCTCACCAGATGGCATAGTTTTGTTGGAGCTGTCTCTCCCAAGGCTATCAGTAATTCTAATGGCATGTTGTCTACTCCCGGGTCTTTGTTTCGACTTAGGTCTTTCAGTGCTCAGTCAAACTCTTCACGCAGCATCACATCTCCGTTTTCATCTTCATCTACGTCCTCTTATATTTCTACAATATTGCCCTCAAGTACATCGCCCTTATATACACCCTCTCTATACTCCTTCCATCTTTCTGCTTCCCCTTCTTTCCTTAGAACGGGTTTTCCATCTGAGCTCTTAATTTTCATATACTTTATCCAAAGGTCACTTTAATTTTCATGTAAACAGTATCTATATTACCCCTAGTAATATATGCTTCTATATCCTTACATTTGATCTCTACTCATCCCTGCTTAGCCATTTTGCACTTCCTGTCAATCTCATTTTTGAGGTTTGTATTCCTTTTCGCCTGCTTCATTTACTACATTTTTTATATTTTCTCTTTCACCAATTAAATTCAGTACCTCTCCTGTTACCTAAGGATTTCTACTAGCCCTCTTCTTTTTACCTACTTGATCCTCTACTGGCTTCACTATTTTATCTCCCAAAGCTACCCATTCTTCTTCTAGTATATTTCTTTCCCCTGTTCTTATCAGTCATTCCGTAATACTCTCTCTGAAACTCTCTCTAATCTCTGGTTCTTTCAGTTTATCCAGGTCCCGTCTCCTTAAATTTCTACCTTTCTTCAATTTCAGTCTGCAGTTCACAATCAATATATTGTGTTCAGAGTTCACATCTGCCCCTGGAAGTGTCTTGCAATTTAAAACATGGTTCATAAATCTCTGTCTAACCATTATACATGGTAGTCCATTGGTCGTGACCGGGCCAAATATCTCACGAAATAAGCGTCAAACGAAAAAACTACAAAGAACGATATTTGTCTATCTTGAAGGGGGAATCCAGATGGCGCTACGGTTGGCCCGCTAAATGGCGCTGCCATAGGTCAAACGGATGTCAACTGCGTTTCTTTTTTGAAAAAAAATAGGAACCCTCATTTTTTATTACATATTCGTGTATTACGTAAAAGATGGAGCACTTTTTTCGCTTTATGATAGACGGCGCTGTAATAGTCACAAACATATGGTTCACAATTTTAAACGAACAGTTGGTAACAGGTAGGTTTTCTAAATTAAAATACAGAACGGTTGTTCCAATGTGATACATGTACCTCTGTGAACTTATTATTTCTGCAAAGGCTTGCCGTTACAGCTTGATTACCTGTAAATACCACATTAATGCAACAAATGCTCAAAATGATGTCCGTCAACCTCAATGCATTTGGCAATACGTGTAACGATATTCCTCTCAACAGCGAGTAGTTCGTCTTCCGTAATGTTCGCACATGGATTGACAATGAGCTGATGCGTTTTGTCAGGCGTTATCGGTGGATCACAATAGCAAAAATCCTCCAACTTTCCCCACAGAAAGAAATCCGGGGCCTCAGATCCGGTGAACATGCAGGCCATGGTATGGTGCTTCGACGACCAATCCACCTGTCATGAAGTACGCTTCAACCGCATGCGAGCTATGTGCCGGACATCCATCATGCTGGAAGTACATCGCCATTCTGTCATGCAGTGAAACATCTTGTAGTAACATCGGTAGAACATTACGTAGGAAATCAGCATACACTGAACCATTTAGATAGCCATCGATATAATGGGGGCCAATTATCCTTCCTCCCATAATGCCGCACCATACATTAACCCGCCAAGGTCGCTGATGTTCCACTTGTTGCAGCCATCGTGGACTTTCCGCTGCCCAATAGTGCATATTATGCCGGTTTACGTTACCGCTGTGGTGAATGACGGTTCGTCGCTAAATAGAACGCTTGCAAATAAAATCTGTCATCGTCCCGTAATTTCTCTTGTGACCAGTGGCAGAACTGTACACGACGTTCAAAGTCGTCGCCATGCAATTCCTGGTACATAGAAATATGGTACGGGTGCAATCGATGTTGATGTAGCATTCTCAATACTGACGTTTTTGAGATTCCAGATTCACGCGCAGTTTGTCTGCCACTGATGTGCGGATTAGCCGCGACAGCAGCTAAAACACCTACTTGGTCATCATCATTTGTTGCAGGTCGTGGTTGACATTGCACATGTCGCTGAACGCTTCCTGTTTCCTTAAATAATGTAACTATCCGGCGAACGGTCCGGACACTTGAATGATGTCGTCCAGGATACCGAGCAGCATACATAGCACACGCCCGTTGGGCATTTTGATCACAATAGCCATATATCAACAAGATATCCACCTTTTCCACAACTGGTAAACAGTCCATTTTAACACGGGTAGTGTATCACGAAGTAAATACCGTCCGCACTGGCGGAATGTTACGTGATACCACGTACTTATAAGTTTTTGACTATTACAGCGCCATTTATCACAAAGGGAACAAAATGGTCCAACTAAACATTCATATTTCTTTACGCATACCGCGAATATGTAATAAAAAATGAGGGTTCCTATTTTAAAAAATGCTGTTGATATCTGTTTGACCTATGGCACCGCCATCTACCGGGCTAACCGTAGCGCCATCTGGTTTCCCCCTTCAAGCTAGACAAGTTTCGTTCTTTGTAGTTTTTTCGTTTGATGCTTATTTCGTGAGATATTTTGACCGGTCACTATCAATGGACCACCTCGTATAATCTGTCTGAAACCTTCCAGGGTCTCCAGGCCTCTTCGATGTATACAATCTTCTTCCATGATTCTTGAACCAAGTATTAGTTACGATTAAGTTATGCTTCGTGCAAAATTCTACCAGACGGCTTCCCCTTTCATTCCTTACCCTCATTTCATATTCACCTACTACTTTTCCTCCTCTTCCTTTTCCTACAATCGAATTCCAGTCACCCATGACTATTAAATTTTCGTCTCCCTTCACTATCTGAGTAATTTCTTTTACCTCATCGTACATTTCATCAATCTCTTCGTACCGGCCGCGGTGGTCTCGCGGTTCTAGGCGCGCAGTCCGGTACCGTGCGACTGCTAAGGTCGCAGGATCGAATCCTGCCTCGGGCATGGATGTGTGTGATGTCCTTAGGTTAGTTAGGTTTAAGTAGTTCTAAGTTCTAGGGGACTAATGACCACAGCAGTTGAGTCCCGTAGTGCTCAGAGCCATTTGAACCATTTGAATTTGGATCTCTTCGTCACCTATATAGCTAGTTGGGATATAAACTTGTACTACTGTGGTAGGCGTGGGCTTCGTGTATAATGCTTTCACTATGCTGTTTGTGGTAGCGTACCCGCACTCCTATTCTTTATTCATTACTAAACCTACTCCTGCATTACCCCTATTTGATTTTGTATTTATAACCCTGTATTCACCAGACAAGATATCATCTTTCTCCTGCCACCGAACTTCACTAATTCCCACTATATCTAATTTTAACCTACCATTTCTCTTTTTAAATTTTCTAACCTACCTGCCCGATTAAGGGATCTGACATTCCGCGCACTGATCCGTAGAACGTCAGTTTTCTTTCTCCTGATAACGACGTCCTCTTGAGCAGTCCCCGCCCAAAGATCACAATGAGGGACTATTTTACCTCCGGAATATTTTACCCAAGAGGGCGCCATTATTATTTCACCATACAGTAAAACTGCATGCCCTCGGGAAAAATTACGGCCGTAGTTTCCCCTTGGTTTCAGGAGCGTTCGCAGTAGCAGCACAGCAAGGCCGTTTTGGTTGATGTTACAAGGTCAGATCAGTCAATCATCCAGACTGTGGCCCCTGCAACTACTGAAAAGGCTGCTGCCCCTCTTCAGGAACCACACGTTTGTCTGACATCTCAACAGATACCCCTCCGTTGTGGTTGCACCTACGGTACGGCTATCTGTATCGCTGACGCACGCAACGGCAAGGCCGATTGGTTCATGGGTGGTAGGGGAGAAGGAAATATTGTGTAATTTGTAAATTGTGAGGTTATAAAAGAAACATTGGACTAACACAGAATGATATGCGCTTTCCATTGTGTGCAAAATAAAAAACCAAAAAAAAACAAAGAAAGGAATACAAACAGAAGTCACTGATTTCCAGTTTCTGTCTTACAATTCATTTGTGTTTCTTTCCTCACTAATAGCACTGGCAATCCTACTATTTCCAACGTCATTTATGTAGTTTATCAAAACTACCGAACCGTAATTTTGGTAAAGCGCAACACTAGCATGTGTATTACTTGCCCATCTACATTCTGAACATAATAACAATGCAACAGCAATCGTAAGTACTTGGGCGTCCCCTTGGATAGGGTGCTTGCTACTAACACCATCTTCGGAAAATAGTTGCAAATATGAAGAGCCGGGACAATTTATTGTAGAAGCTAACTAAAACTCCACGAGGAACCGACGAGAACACTTCCAGAATATCACTGATTCCAGTTTATTCATCAGCTCAGTACCGTTCAGCTGTATGGTTTAAAAGTTCCCATGCCCGCTAATGAATGTTCTGCATCGACAGGCCAAGCGCCTTGTATTTGTTAAGTTTCTCTCTACGTCCAGTGCTAAGTAAATCACTTTCCCTTGCGCAACACGACAGCAAGATCCCGTTCCGTTAGGGCAAGAATACGTAATACTTCTATCCACAAAATCACTGAGCAAGTTTCTACCAACAGATTAATATCTCGTTAATTAGCATCGAGAGCCGCCACGAGTCTATTTAACTAGCGGTTACAAACTCGTGACTGCCTTGAGACCGGAGTGGTCATCTTTACAGCATCAGGGTTTCCTGTGGGTCAAAACTCAACTACGAAACTCGTGGGTTTAAATCTTTTTCGTATCATGTAGCGTAAACTGAATTGAATGAGACGTCGCACACGTAGACGATCTACTGTCTACCGCTGGGGTTGGTGTGACTTTCACAGTCGTGATTGCAGCGAAATGCAGCAGAAACTGTCGTATGTTGTTCAGGACTTCCAGTTGCGTCCTACTATTATATTGCTGGAAGAACTACATCAAGCTATACTGAAAATAAGTGGTTGGAAACCCCGAACGTCGCGCGGGATTAGCCGAGCGGTGTAGGGAACTGATGTCATGGACTGTGCAGCTGGTCCCGGCGGAAGTTCGTGTCCTCCCTCGGGCATGAGTGTGTGTGTTTGTCCTTAGGTTAATTTAGGCTAAGTAGTGTGTAAGCTTAGGGACTGATGACCTTTGAAGTTAAGTCCCATAAGATTTCACACACATTTTCACAAACCCGGAACATTAATCTTTGTTGTTATTTCCTTTTGTTTATTTAAAGGGTTGCTTATGATTTCTTTGTTTGTAATTATCATCGTATTTCTGGTTATCTAAGGGCATTAGACTGACCTGACTGGAAACGATGATAGAGCGAATCGTGAGGGATACGGTGTGGCTGGTAGTATCAGAGTGCCACTACATGACGTCGCATACCCGCCACTTTGGCCAACAGCGCTGAGTACAGGGCCAACGACGCAACGACGCCAGCATTAGCTCTCATTCGTGTACGTGGTGCTATTCTGTATGACATAGCCTTTCTTGGGCAGCTGCTAACATGCTATCATCAGGTCTATGTTCCTTGAAGTTTTATTTTTCACATAACTCACTATTTCGACTTGGGATTTGGACTGAAATGAGTGTGCTCTCGAGCAGTATTTCTCTCGTCTAGAGTGCGCCGAGTCTTCTTCAGCTGTCTGTTTAACAATTAAAAATATTTACATATATCTATGTTTAAATACAACATTTCATTATTGAGGCAAGCCTCAGTAATGAGCCCTGAGACATCATTACGGCGAGCTAGGGAAGTGGGACGTGATTTTACTCACGGAAGGTACTCTGACACCTTCCTATAGCTCCCAATGAGTCACAGTTCGCTGCATACGTTTCTTGGCTTACCACGTTCCAAGTAACACAACCTAGTATGACGATTATACTCTTAAACCTAATTTACACACATTAATAAGAGGTGAAGATCACTTCTTACTTCTAACCTCTCGAATCGATGAAAATATCGGAACATAGTAAATAGTATATCTTCTGGTAATGGGTGCCAATAGTTACGCAGAAAAGAAGAGATTTGCACAGGACGGACTAGCGTGGAGAGTTGGATCAAACCAGTCTTCGTACTGAATACCACAACAATGGAATTCACTAAATCTTGTGATGCCATCCATAACTGCTGAATTAAATACGCAACGGGTGACGTATCTAACATTAATGTTAACGGACACGAACGCATGTTAGGTGCCTCCCTTGATGGAATGGCTATTACGGTACATCGGTTCATGAAGCACTTCTAGCAAGTACCTGAAGAAGAGACAATACCGTCTTGAAGTCCAATGTAAGTGCATTAGCTAAACATCAAACGAATATAAAAAATTCTGCTATGAAGAAACTGACATTCACTGGAACAAAAAATTCATCAATTTAGCTCTGAATATTTTTGTATTTTTACTTTTTCAATCAAGTGAAAGAGTTGTGAGTAATCAATATGGTGTTTTCGAAGAAACACAATAAATCCGTTTAATGTTATTTATACAGAGTGGAAAGATTGCCATATCAATAGTTATTCCAAAACTTGCAGCCGATATTTCTCTGCCCCCTCTGTCTGCAACGCCCCAGACGATGTTCTAAAGGAGCTGGTAGAGCACCTTTCTTACAGAAAAATACGCAAGCAGACTGAGCAGAGCAAATAAAGGGAGGCTTACAGGTGACAGCGAGAATTAGCATGACTGAAAAAGACGCTGCACCCTCCGTGATTCTGTATTTCGCGTCATACGTGTATTTACACCACGCTTAAGGAAAGCGAGGAATCACCTAAGATTGTTGATCAGCCTCACTGGGGCGAAAATTTACAACGGCGTCACGTGTATCGCAAAGGAAACGAAATAAACGAAGAATCGTGCAGTGTGTCAGTTGTGAAAATAGATTCGTGATTTCCTGTCATAAAGGTCACAATTCGTGGGAACTGACGGAAAATCATTGAGTAAAACACAAGCAAAAGCTTGCGATCCCCAAGGAAGTGTTATAGCCTCTCTGCTGTTCCTGATCTACATAAACGATTTAGGAAATAATCTGAGCAGCCCTCCTACATTCTTTGCAGTTGATGCTGTCATTTACACTCTTGTAAAGTCGTCAGATGCTTATAACCAATTGCAGGATGATTTAGACAAGATATCTGTATGGTTGAAAGGTGGCAATTGACTCTAAATAATGAAAAGTATGAAGTCATCCGCGTTACTAATAGGAATCCGACAAATTTCGGTTACATGATAAATCATACAAATCTGAAAGCTGTTAACTGATCTAAATGCTTAGGGATTACAATTACAAGTAACTTGAATTTGAACGATCACATAATGTCGTGGGGAAAGCAAACTAAAGGCAGCAATTTATTGACAGAACACTTAGAAAATGTAACAGGTCTACAAAAGAGATTGCTTACACTAGGCTTATCCGCCTTCTTCAAGAGTACTGCTGTCCTGTGTGGGATCCGCGTCACACAAGACGGATTGACTACTTCGAAGAAGTTCAAAAAGGACAGCTCGTTTTTTACTATCGCGAAATACGGATATGATACGCGAATTATGGCGGCAGTTATTTAAACAAAGGCGTTTTTCGTTGTGGCAGAATCTTATCATGAAACTTCAATCACCAAATTTCTCCTCAGATTATGAAAATACTTTGTTGGTGTCCAACTACATAGGAATAAATGATCTTCATAATAATAAAAGAAAGAAATCAGAGCTCGCACGGAAAAGTTTAAATGTTCGTTTTCCGTCGCGCTCTACAAGAGAGTAGACCGATAGAGTAATAGCTTGAAGGTACAGGGTGACACAGAAAAACGGGAACATTTCCACAATGCTATAAAACTAGAAGTGATGAAGGAAAGAAATTGCATTCATAGTAATTGAAACCTTACAACTTTGCCAATTACGAAACATTGATGGCATTTAATATTGTTTTAAAATTTCGTCCATTAGATGGCGTCCTCCTCTACGAAAACATTCGTGAAATCTGCTGTTGAGATTCTTCACTGAACGCTGCAACATCTCAGCTGGAATACTGTGAATTGCATCCCGAATTCTCAGTTTTAATTCATCCAGGGTTCTCTGTCGAGCAGTGTAGACTTTGATCTTGAGGTAGCCCCACAAGAAAAAATCACAAACGGATAAAACTGGCAATCTAGGGGGCAGGGAATGTTACCGAATCGTGAGATCACACGGTTGCCAAACAATTCCCGCACATATGTCATTGACTGCCGTGCGGAGTGTGATGTCGCTCCGTCCTGTTGAAACCAGACTCCTTGAACTTTTGCAAAGTTGTTCAATGCAGGTGTAACGAAAGTTCGTAACATCTCCACGTAACGATCGGCATTGACAGTTATTGTTTCCTTTTTCATTTGTGAAAAAACACGTCCGATAATCCCATGTGATGAAATACCACACTATACTATCACTTTACAAGCGTGTAAAGGGCGCACATGAACGTTATTAGGATTTGTGTTTGATCAGTAACATCAGTTCCGTTTATTCACATAACCTGTGAGATGAAAATGTGCCTCATCTGACATCTACAACTTGTTTATGAATTCCTGTTAACTGTTTATTTTTGCTATCATTTGTTGACAGAATCCTAATCGTAACCGGTAATCGTTATCCTTCAATTGTTGCATCATCTGTAGTTTGTACGGATGAACTTTTAAATCAAGATGAAGAATTCTGCGAACACTCTCCCGTGACATTCCAACCACTGCTGCTTGCTTAAGAATTGAACGCCGTGGGCAGACTCGTGTACAACATCAATGTTCGCCGGAGAACGCACACTTCTTGGTCGCGCTGTCCGTTTCTTCTTGAGGGCAGACCCCGGTCTCTTCAAAGTTACTAATCCAACATTTTATCGCGTGTTTCGACGGAACGGCATCAGGACATCCTAAATTATAAAAAAGTCAAAACTCCCTCTGCGCCGCTACCAAACTACCATTGTTTTAATAAAACATTTTTATGGCTAACGCACGCTGTTGTGCGTTCCACTGATCCATGATTACTGAAATGGCGGACTATTTACTCGATAACTGTCACGAACCTACAGTACTGCCACCTGCCCATGGCTGCCACTACTCATTTCAAACATTCCCGTTATTCGGTGTCGCCCTGTAGTTCCTTGTACCCACTGCCAGTCACTTAATTATGAACTGCAGAGTTGTCATCTAATTGTAGACGTAGCGGAAGCTGCTGGCACTGTTGCTACATCCCGGGACGTCGAGTTGACAGAAAAACCAAAGATTTTGAAATACACCACACTCTTATATTAACTTCCCCTCTATTTTCTAAATAAGGCTTGCACCTCGCTGTGGTGCGCTATTTTCTAGAGATCTTTGTTACAGTTTTGTGAAGGAGATGGAGGATATGGTACCGTGATCGAAATAATACCGCGTAAACTGAGAACACAAAATATAGTTATTCTCTCTCATATTTTCATAGAGTCTTGATAAAGAGGAAAGCACAAACAATTGTAAGTAAAGTCAAATTATATAAATTCCCACATTCACAAATTTACAAACCACATCAGGAGCAGCATTTTCTGATAACCAAAAAACAAGTACATTTTTCGAAAACGATTACAATGCCCTACTAAACAAACGATAAACATAGTTGGCATAGTTGTGCCGATACAAGAATTAACAAATAAATAGCAGCAGTAAGAGGAATAGCGTTGACATAAGGTAAAAAAATCCAAATACCAATATTTTCGTTTCAGGTCTGAACTTTTCGTTCTATATGAAGCAATGTTGCATATGAAAAACTGTACCGAAATATGCACTGAAGATGACAAATAGCTACACTAACAACAGTCAATGCTGTTAAGGTACATATTTTGTCAAAATCTTTTTAACATAATGACCATAATCGCAAAACTGTGTTTTCTCAAGTAATATTTTCTGTTTTGTTTTTTGTTCTTCGACAGAAAAATACACTGAACTGATTGATTATGATGAAAGACTAATGAAGCAACTATTGATGAAAAAAGAAGGATGTTGTGTTTGCCCAAGTCCTTTCAAAATATGTTTGTTTATGCGGGCAAACACAAACGCGAAAGATGAGAATTCTATATCAAGATGGAATGGGAGGAGATCAGTGAATACTTTCCTCAGCCGCATGTAGTCTCCTCCAGCCACGTATTTCTCTGTCAGAGACAAAATTTATGACATCCTAGAGACATTGAGAAGGGAAACAAACAGCACCTGACAGTGCCCACCTGCTTACGCTCATCAATGTGAGTAAGAAGATTCTGTGCTCGCCTGACAGCGCACATCGTCAGGAGGGACGAGTGTTGTATCCGCAAAAGAAGTAAAAAAACAGCAGGTATAACTCGACATTTCGGCAAAACGTGTTGAGTAAGATACTTGCCGTTACTTCGCATTATTCATCATCTGTCTGGAAACCAGAAAGCTTTCCATATGCATATAAAGCTGGTTTACAAATATTTCTGGCGTATAAAAATTCTGCGACAAATTCAGAAATAGTTGAGGTTCAGTATCAACCAAGGAGGTTGCGTGATCTAACATTGGGTTGAATTTTTCAAGTCTGTTACACTAAGATCAGGAAGTAACATACGCGTATTCTGATGATCGTCGATAAATAAGAGATAGTCGGACTGGCCGCCCATTATATGGTTCAAACGACTCTGAGCACTATGGGACTTAACATCTGTGGTCATCAGTTCCCTAGAACTTAGAACTACTTAAACCTAACTAACCTAAGGACATCACACACATCCATGCCCGAGGCAAGGATTCGAAACTGCGACCGTAGCAGTCGCGCGGTTCCGGACTGAGCGCCTAGACCGCTAGACCACCGCGGCCGGCGCCCATTATATGTACGTCGTAAACTTGCGCTTGGTAGTTTGCGGCGATTACGAAATCTCGGCACAAAGAACATTGTGGCGCGAGTTCTGAAGACTTGCGGCACCAATTTGATAGTCGAACTACAGAAGAACGTTCACTCCATCCATCCGATTACAGTACATCACGAAGTACAGTCTTACATAACAGCAAGAATAAAAACGCTACTTTAAACATACATATTATGAAACTATCATTCTTTGGTTTTATAATTATATTTTGTGAAAAGAGAAATATTGGTAATGACAAAGGGGAGTAACGAATATATAACTAGTTTTTCTGAAGACATCTCAGTGGAATGTTCCCGAATTAACACCAGACATAATTATTATAATACGCTTCTGTATTCTGGGAATACTATTCCTGTAATCCTTCAAAAAATGACTCCACATTAATGAATGAAAATCTGCGAATTAACCAGTTCCTTTATTTCTTAAATTGCATTTAGTAGTCATCATACTTCCTGTAAACAAAGTAGGAGCAGTATTCTTTATTAATTTTATACAGTTTGTTTTTCAGTTCAGGTTATGAGATACCTGTAGTCGCAAAAACTCAATACTTTCTACTTCACGTATTTCATTTTTGAGAAACTTGTTTTTGCAGTTTGTGGAGTTCTGTGAGAAGTGCTGGATTGTACGCACCGAATATTGTCAAAATTCAATGATAACGTATTAGCCACCTTTCCAGTAACGGGATTACTATTATTTTTAAACCTATGCTTGTACCTATCTGCAAAAAGTACAAAATTTGTTGCTTCTGAAACTGCAAGCAAAATATTATTTATGTATGTTAGAAATGACACAGGATCCAAAAATGAACCTTGTGATACACCGTGGCTCATAGCTTCAAAATCTGAGTGCCAATCGTTACGTGACTAGCATGGAACTGACACACATGAATGATAGAATGAAACAGACGCCGGGATAATAAGGCTGGATTACTCAGTAGCTTAACAATAATAAAAATGAACACTAATAGCTACACTTAGTTAAGAAAAGTCGACACAAAGCTATCCATCTGAAACGCTTGTAGCTGAATGTTGTTCAGAACATTATCAGCTATTTAGTATCAACTCTTAACTATCATTATGTAATATGTCTCTGCACCTATATTTGCCTTAGGATGATACTGTAACGTTACGTCCGTTACTTCTGTAGCGAGTTCGATACCGTAACCCTGTGTAGCCCGACGACGCAATGCGGCTGACACTAGGAGTCGTCACACGGAGCTCAATTCAAGGAAATGTGCGCAGCGCAGAGCGTTGTTAATGCAGAGCTGTGTCCTCTGCGACCTCAATCAAGCCGCGGGCAAGTCTCTCGCTCGCATCGTTTAAAATTTTACTTAGAACAGCAAGGCATATATAAAAAAATGTTGATTTTTCATGTGAACTAACATTAATACAACAACACAATTTCTCAGTGGCGAAAATGAGCCAACAATACTAAAATTTTGGCTCTTAGTGGCTTACGGACAAGATCTGAAAAGTTAGGGAGGGGGGAGGGGGGGCTGATTTATTTCAGAAATACTAAAGGCATCATCAGTGAAGCACGTCCTGGTACTATTTATTCGTTTTCTTTTTGTCTCGCGTTTCACTGTGTACTTCGCGCGTTGCTCAATGCACGGTGCAAGTCTTCTTCTAGCTGACGCGATTTGGGCAGGTTGTATGTCGTTACAAGGGAATTACCCAATTCGAATGGCTGAAACCGAATTAAAATTATTTCAAAAAACGGTGACATGTCTGTTTCACCATCCACCAAGGTGAAAGGTGCAAAACACTGCGCTTTTGTAAATTTATGTTTGAAAATTAACAGATTTAAAGCTAACGAAGTAAAAGTCGTTGGAGGAATAATACCGTGTAACAGAAATATTCTCAAGCGTCATAAATGAAGTATTATTTGGTAGAAGGCGAAACGTTTGCTTGAAACGATCTATGTCTGTTAACACATGCAGTACTTAAAAATGTTCTATGTAGTTCATTTTTCAGTCTCAGTTGCAATTTTTTACAGTATGACTAGTTTCAATCTCCATGGATCACCTTCACACTGTAAAGAAAACAACTAATATAATTTTTTTAATATCAGCACAGTTGCTAAATTCTCTCACGACGAATATGTCGCTTATTAGTAAATACGCAGTACTTAATAGATTCATATTTCCCAAAACAGGAGTTGTTATCTTGTCATAGGTTCGTCCCATACCCGTTATCGAAGTTCTAATGAAGTGATACAAACACAACAGGATGCAATAGTAAGCACACTTGGCACGAACAACATCTGAAAATGTTAAATCGATGTATTAGCGCTGCGACAGTCCAATACTAAACTCAGAGTGATCACATTATTAAATCTTTGCCACGGGCTGTTTCATTTCATCGTGTTTTAAAAACTTGACTGAAACCGCCCACTTTCTCTTCAAAACCGAATAAGAAAAGACACAGCACTTTCTCTTTTAGGAAATATAACTTTAAGTACTCCACGTGTTAAAATGTATTGTTTCAGGTTAATGTTTAGTTTTTTTCCTAAGAATATGTCGTTTATGACACTTATGAAACAGCTGGTTGTAACTGTCTGTTCCTCAGTAGTCTTAGTTCAGTTAAACAGCAAAAATCGATTATCCACAAAACTAGAGTCTTACAGATAAATGATGATGGGTCCTACAACGGGCAAATACTTGTTCTCTTAAAATTTTTATTCGGTTTTAGCAGTTGCAGTTTGTGTTCTTCTCTTGTTAATGCTAGACGTGTAACTGTGTAGCGCTGCGAATATGAGTGCTTGCAGAATACCGTCCTGTTAGCGTTGTTGTTGTTGCACTTGATGATAATGAGTATCATGGCACGGTAAAGAAGATGAAAGAGGCTGCTGGTACATAGCCTCTGTCTATCTGAAGGGCCGCCGAGCATTAGACGGACAATTCACCAGTAAGTATGACATGTTCTCGCCCGATAATACACTCTGCAAATGTTTGTAATGTAATCTTAGAAATTATGTATTATCTGACGATCAAGAACCTCACGCCTCCATCACACACGTCCTTCTTAGTTAAATAGCGGCGATAAAAATTTCTGCCATTATCGGGATTCGAAGCTGTTACCACATGGTCGAGTGACAGCACAAAAAAAAAAAAAAAAAAAAAAAAAAAAGTTTCAAATGGCTCTGAGCACTATGAGACTCAACTGTTGCGGTCATTAGTCCCCTAGAACTTAGAACTACTTAAACCTAACTAGCCTCAGGACATCACACACGTCCATGCCCGATGCAGGATTCGAACCTGCGACCAAAGCAGTCGCACGGTTCCAGACTGCGCGCCTAGAACCGCGAGACCACCGCGGCCGGCGACAGCGCAATATAGTCTGCTAATGACATATACGCGATGGTGTATCATGTCAGCAGGCTGCGATGAGGGCGCGCGCCACCATTCTACACTCCTGGAAATGGAAAAAAGAACACATTGACACCGATGCGTCAGACCCACCATACTTGCTCCGGACACTGCGAGAGGGCTGTACAAGCAATGATCACACGCACGGCACAGCGGACACACCAGGAACCGCGGTGTTGGCCGTAGAATGGCGCTAGCTGCGCAGCATTTGTGCACCGCCGCCGTCAGTGTCAGCCAGTTTGCCGTGGCATACGGAGCTCCATCGCAGTCTTTAACATTCGCAACCGTCTCCATGAAGCTGGGCTACGGTCCCGCACACCGTTAGGCCGTCTTCCGCTCACGCCCCAACATCGTGCAGCCCGCCTCCAGTGGTGTCGCGACAGGCGTGAATGGAGGGACGAATGGAGACGTGTCGTCTTCAGCGATGAGAGTCGCTTCTGCCTTGGTGCCAATTATGGTCGTATGCGTGTTTGGCGCCGTGCAGGTGAGCGCCACAATCAGAACTGCATACGACCGAGGCACACAGGGCCAACACCCGGCATCATGGTGTGGGGAGCGATCTCCTACACTGGCCGTACACCTCTGGTGATCGTCGAGGGGACACTGAATAGAGCACGGTACATCCAAACCGTCATCGAACCCATCGTTCTACCATTCCTAGACCGGCAAGGGAACTTGCTGTTCCAACAGGACAATGCACGTCCGCATGTATCCCGTGCCACCCAACGTGCTCTAGAAGGTGTAAGTCAACTACTCTGGCCAGCAAGATCTCCGGATCTGTCCCCCATTGAGCATGTTTGGGACTGGATGAAGCGTCGTCTCACGTGGTCTGCACGTCCAGCAAGAACGCTGGTCCAACTGAGGCGCCAAGTGGAAATGGCATGGCAAGTCGTTCCACAGGACTACATCCAGCATCTCTACGATCGTCTCCATGGGATAATAGCAGCCTGCATTGCTGCGAAAGGTGGATATACACTGTACTAGTGCCGACATTGTGCATGCTCTGTTGCCTGTGTCTATGTGCCTGTGGTTCTGTCAGTGTGATCATGTGATGTATCTGACCCCAGGAATGTGTCAATAAAGTTTCCCCTTCCTGGGACAATGAATTCACGGTGTTCTTATTTCAATTTCCAGGAGTGTATTTCTGCTTTCGTATCGGAAAAGAGCGTCCGAAAGACTTATGGCAATGATTGACCAAAATCTTCAAGTTGGTCGGGAGATATCAGAAGGCAAGTGCGAGGGGCAGAATTCGAGATAAACACAAGTGAATGCTTGCGACATGTGCAGCAAAATCGCTGAAGAGTTAAATATGGATGTTGGAAGAGTCTTCGCACCATTATCTCATAAAAACTTTTACTTTACCGACACACAGTATTAACTTTTCTTCCATTTCAGTGAACAATTACAATGGCCGGCCGGTATGGCCGACCGGTTCTAGGCGCTTCAGCCTGGAACCGCGCGACCGCTACGGTCGCAGGTTCGAATCCTGAATCTGGCATGGATATGTGTGATGTCCTTAGCTTAGTTGGGTTTAAGTAGTTCTAAGTTCTAGGACTCTGATGACGTCAGATGTTGAGTCGCATAGTGCTCCGAGCCATTTGAACCCAATTACAATCTCGCCGTCTTCTTGACACTCTGAACGAAGTTATGAAGCACAGACTGTGATGTTAGATGTATTTTAATATCAAATAATATAAAAATTAAATCCCGATTTTCTTTGCATCACGGATACCAGAGAGAGACAGACAGTACTTAAAGTTATTATCCCTGTACCGAGATAAATTTGGGCCAGCTTGATGGTAAGGCAATTATTGGTGACCACCAACATGGTGGTGATGGTTATAAAAGCTCCTCAGTTTGAAGAAGGACGCTAGAAGCGGAGGCTTAAATTCCTCGGATGTTGTTGACGTTTTGGACCAGCCAGGTAATGACAACGTTACAGATCTTGGGAAATTGCTCAGAACTCGCTGGAAAAACATACAGCTTTTTGTAGGAACGAGTTTAGGTTGGCAGTAGAGAGTAGTGCCTACCCTGACAGTCTGTTGTTTTCTTGCTGGGACCGAGTTTTTAAATTGGGCCCAGCAGGGTCACTCAGTCTCACTTTTGCCGGTGTTCTGAAGCAGCCAACACATAGCGTCCAGGTCCATCACAGAGGACCATGTGCTTTATCGTCAGACGCCGGCACCACAAACGGCGAGCAGCTACGGCCTAAAGGGTCGGCAACAGATCATCATGCTCCATTGTTGCTCCTTATTCCTAGCGTTTGCCTCTCTCTAGCTCGCCTCAATCTTATAGGAGCTTCGTTGATTCTAACTGATGCTTGATAATCTAGGAGCTTGATAGTGATTACGACTTTCTGATATTGAATACTCCTTCCTCCTGATTTCAGGGGTTAATATTCGTTTTATACTCCCTTGTAAATGTGGAATGTAAAATAATTTTCAATTCTGGAGTAGAATTTGTGCTCTTCCCATCCTTGTGATTAAAGTACTGCCCTTTCTGTTCATCTAAATCCCCACGATCAGCTTCGATTCATCCATATTCAAAGCGACTGCTTCATTCACGCCCGTAAGTACAAGTAGGATCGCGTCAGATCTTTCCAGGGCGTCGTATTACGGCATCGCCTTGTTGTGGAAGCGGTGGGCAGGCGAGGTGTAACACGATTAGATGAAGACACTGCTTTTGGAGTATATGCAGAACGTATTCTTGATATCAGCGATAAAAGAATAATTACCTACGAACCTAGCAGGATCCGTTTATTATGCATTGGAAAACTAGATGAAACAAGCTTCGTACAAAAAAAGAGAAAACTAGAAAAAAGAGAACTATGTAAAGGCACTTAGAAGGAGGATGGAAATCCAGTGCTTTCCAGAGAGAACACTACCGGGAACGTCATGACGTCAGTACCAACTAGAGTTGGCAACGGTCGAAAGGACACGGGTAAGGGCTCTCATGAAAGTACGCGCCAAGAACACTCGAGTACGTGACACGTCAGACACGTTAGCCGACTGCGGACGGCCGTTAATTGGCCACAAGATACCGTTCCTGCTGGATATCCCTCCGGTTACCAAGTTCTGGTAGCCCAGTGTCACTAGAATTACAATGAGCACAAGTTGATTTGCAAGTTCCAGGGAGTAGTCAAAGTGCTTGTTTATATGCTAGTCACTAGGTCAAATACGATTCCGAGCACTTGACGCAGACAACAGACTGTATAACGAATACATTCAGAATCAAGTGTTCACTTTTTGTCTTGTGTGTGCCCACGCGATATCCTCTCTAGTTTTTCAGCGAAGGCCTGCATAGAGTTGACAATAAACGTCCAGATCGTTCACCTACTGTCAGTTTACAGCGTATCGGAGTACCTGACATTTTCTGAAAATATTGCCGGCCGCTGTGGCAGAGTAGTTCTAGGCGCTCCAGTCCGTACCCACGCGGCTGCTACGGTCGCAAGTTCGAATTCGGCCTCGGGCATGGAGGTGTGTGATGTCCTTAGGTTAGTTAAGTTTAAGTAGTCCTAAGTCTACGGGACTGAAGACATCAGGTATTACGTCCCATAGTGCTTAGAGCCATTTGAACCATTTTTTTAAATACGGTAAACAGCTCAATAATTATTAAGAAAAGGCAGTATATCTTACTTGACAGTTACAATTAATCACGACCTCTGTAATTCACAAAACGTTTCGAAAAGACTCAGTCCCATTGACCATACTGTGTCCCGAAACTTGACGATCCTAAATAGGATATTTTTTGAGGTAATGACCTAATAACAGGACACGAAATTTTAATTCTTTATTATCATTAACAATTTGAACTTTATACCACTGTTTGAGCTCAGAGAGTGTATAAGACGTTACTTGGTAATGTTAATAAAAAAATAAATTTTCGACTCTGACTACTAGTTCCTTATCTCAAAAAAGTACCTAGTTTAGGGTTGTCAAATTTTGGAAAAGTTAGGGGCAAGAAATTAAAACGCTGCGATTGTAACTTATGAGAAAAGCAAAGGACTTGGAGGAGCATATGAACGGAATCATAGTGTCTTCAAAAGAATTTAAAAGATGGATAGCAAAAAGACTAAAGCCAGGGTAATCGGACGTAGTCGAATTAAATCACGCGACGTGAAAGGATTAAAAAAAACTTAAATTGGTAAAATTGGTATATGTTATGTACACACACAGACATCAAATGATTACAATTTCAGAAAAATTAGATGATTTATTCAAGCCAAAGAGCTTCACAAATTGAGCAAGTCAATAAAAAGTTGGTCAACCTCTGGCCCTTATGCAATTAGTTACTCGACTTCGCATTGATTGATAGAATTTTTGGATGTCCTTCTGACATATTATAGTAAACTATGTCCATTGGCGCTTCAGATCTTCAAAATCTCGAGCTGGTGGAGGACTCTGCCCATAATGCTCCAAATGTTTCCAATTAGGGAGAAATACGGAGGCCTTGCTGCGAAAGGTAGTGTTTGGCAAGTAAGAAGACAAGCAGTAGTAACTCTCGCCGTGTGCGGGCAGACATTATTGTGCTGAAATGTAATTCCACGATGGATTGCCATCAGGAGCAACAAAACGGGTAGAATATCGTCGATGTACCGCTGTGCTGTAAGGGTGCCGCAGATGACAACGAAAGGGGTTCTACTATGAAAATAAATGGCACTCTAGACCATTAGTCCTTGTTGTCGGGACGTATGGCGGGTGACACTCAGGTAAGTATCTCGCCGCTGTTGGGGGCGTCTCCAGACACGTCTTCGTTGGTCACCGGGGCTCATTCCGAAGCGGAACTAATCACTAAAGACAATTCTACTCCAATCAATGAAATTCCAGGCCGAATGTGCCCGACACCACTGGAAACAGGCTTGTTGGTGTACATAGGTCAATGGCAGTCGGCGCATGGGGAGCCCTGGGCTCAGCTCGCTTAATATTCATGCTTGCGGTCCTGAAGCTCCAGCTGCACGTTGGATCCGTGTGAGCGTCTCTGATGACGCTCAGCCCTCCCGTTCTTTCGTATCTCTAGGCCGACTACTTCCGCCCTGACGCTGTGTTCGGCCGTGGTTCACCCTTTCCTGCCAAAGTCGTGGAATAATGGCTACGCTCCTATCCAGATGTCGAGCAACTTGCCGACTACTCCAACCGGCTTCTTTGAGCCCAACTACACGTTCTCTCTCAATTGCTGACATCTGCACATATTATTCACGAGCCTGTCAGAGAGGCGTAGTTATGTCCTACTGAGTGCACGGGGTGAAATTCGGAAAGTTTTTATGTCATGGTATCGACACCGCCAGCTACTTGGTGAAACAGCGCTGGAGCATCACACATTCATTCATCGGCTGCCGAAGTTTACAATTTTGGATCTTCTGTTGGTCAAAATGAGTCAAATTATGTTTGTAAAACGTAAGAACGATGCATTTTTGGTGGGGACAGCCTGCAGCCAGTGGGAAAGAAGACAGCAGCGAAACACTATGGGAGTCAAATGGAGACGGACTTCTCGAGTGAAGAGCTCATCGGAGCGATTCTACACACTATGCGCCGAGTTCTTGTGGAAGACAGACCTGCCTGAGGCAACATGCGCGATTCGGTCGTATAGGGGTCTGATTCTTGGCAATGAACGGCAGCTACCATACCCTAACTTCTGAAGGGATTTTATTTTTCGAGGCATCTGAATGTAGTCCAGAATAGGATTCTTAACTTATTTCGTTTGTATCACGGAAACCAGGATAGAGGGAGTAGGAGTTACTGTTCTCTGTACCAAGTCTGGTAACTTGCACATCATCAGGTTGAATTCTGAACTCTTTTGAGCTGGTGGATATTTCATGTATTGTGATTGCGAAGTGGACTGAGTTTTCGAATATCTTTGATGACTATTTAGTTTGAGGATTTTCCTGCCATTCTCGTAACGCTCTCAACGTAACTTTACTGCATTTCATCAGTGTCTTTCTGTCTGTATTACACACTATTATCATAGAACCTAGAACCTGTTTCCGTTTATTTGAGATGTCCTTTCTTGAATAAACATTATTCAACATAATTCTCTGTCGTCTACATCGTTGCTATTAAATTAGTCATTTATCTTTTAATTTATTTCTCGGTGTATTTCAATAATTTGCGAGTCTAGGATCACAGCTATAGATTATTATTTGCACCGAATTAGCTGCGGGGAATGAAAGCAGGAGCGCGGGGCTCGACCCTGTAACTACAATGAGCTGTTCCTTTTTAGACAAAGCCGTGCAAAGTCCAAGTACATAAAGTACGAGTGACCGCAGGTGAACGCAGCTGGTTTGGTCGTATGGGGTGCTGTTAGAAGAGCAACAAATTAGCAGTAACAATTAGGTACCGCCTCAAAAGGAAGTACATATATCATATAGGATTTCGTCTAAGCTGATTTTTAGTTTCGCATGATATCTACACTACATACATACCCCGCAGGCCACCGTATTGTGTACGCCGGAGGGTACTGTGTACAATTAACATTATTTACCTTTCCTATTCCACTCGCAACTGGAACAAGAGGTAGACGACTGTCTGTATCCTTCCGTATGAGCCCTAATTTCTTAAATCTATCTCCGTCGTACTCGCGCGATGTGTACTTTGGCGGCAGCAGAATCGTGCGGCACTCAGCTTCACATGCCGTTTTTTCAATTTTCTCAGCAGTGCTCCTAGAAAAAGACGGCTCCTCTTTCCAGTGATTCCCATCTGATTTCTCGAAGCGTCTCCGTAACACTCGCGTGTTGTTCAAACCCACCGTCCGCAGCTCGTGGTCGTGCGGTAGCGTTTTCGCATTCCCGCCCGGGTTCGATTCCCGGCGGGGTCAGGGATTTTCTCTGCCCCCTGATGACTGGGTGTTGTGTGATGTCCTTAGGTTAGTTAGATTTAAGTAGTTCTAAGTTCTAGGGGACTGATGACCATAGATGTTAAGTACCATAGTGCTCAGAGCCATTTGAACCATTTCATACCCACCGGTAACAAAACTAACAACAAGAATCTGAATAGCTTCAATGTCTTCCTTTAATCCATCCTGGTTGAGGTCCCAAACATTCGAGCAGTACTAAAGAATGGGTCGTACCAGCGTTCTATACGCGGTCTCCTTTATAGATGAGCTAGACTTTCATAAAATTCTCACAGTATCCACTGAGTCACTATGAATGGCACTGTGCTTTGGAATTCACAAAACAATAGTTACCAGTCCTATTTGCGTCGGTAAGGTGACTTATGTTATAATTGCTTAGCCCGAATAAAATCCACGTATAGCTGTACACAAAGTTAACAGTAGTGGCTCTCTACGATATCGAGATGGAGCAACAGTTTACTCTGACCGTGACCTATTTTTGGAAGCATGCCTGAAGCCATTGATGGAAATCACTCAAAACACAAATCACGGCACCTACCGAATACTGGTTCAGTATTTTAACCACGGTGTCACGCCATTCCAGAGTGTAGACTTTTAAAATACAGAGAAGAACAAGTACTGTAGAAACCCATCACTTGAATCCTACACGACATCTTTGTGTGTGTGTGTGTGTGTGTGTGTGTGTGTGTGTGTGTGTGTGTGTGTCTGCAACTGCAGTATAATTTGGAAACATTGGATATTTCACTGAAACAAATATATTTACATAAGCAAATTAAAAAGACACACGCCCACACAAACATCGGCTCGTACAACTTTATGATCACGGTTTTTTTGTTCGTGTGTATAGCAGCAACTAGCTGAGGAGAGAAAACGACGCGGCCATAGATTAATTAAGAGACTCGGCTTGCCGGTTGTTGATATAGTGGAACATACGCCACAGCGATTCAATTGACGAGAACTGAGTGTCAATTGTTTTGACTTCCTCCAAGGGGACGCCGGGAACAGAATGAATCACTCACGACCAAAACAATGCAGCCGCACGTGGCCTCTCACGGTCTCTGTCAGCGTGCGTTTCAGACTATCCCTAGTCACGCTGTCCGACGTGCTACTAGACTCGCTTTAATATATAACAAGCAGCAACATTTTTAACGAGGCGTGGAGACGACAAAAGAAAGGAAGACTTTGCGACACGATTAGCTTCATCACTGTATTAAAACGTTGTATCGTGAAACAAACGTTACCGAAAATGGTATGTGTCGGAGTGGACTTCAACGTAACCCACTTACAAATATCATATTCGAGAGTGCTGTGCTGTTCAAGTGTCAACAATGCAGTTTAAAAGTAACTATTGAAACAGAATTCTGTGTTTAACGAACCGTCTATCACAGTGACTGTAAAGCTACTGCTCACTACTGACGAATGAATACAGGCGACAAGGAATTAAAATAGTTCAAATGGCTCTAAGCACTATGGGACTTACACCTGAGGTCATCAGTCCCCTAGACTTAGAACTACTTAAGCCTAACTAACCTAAGGACACCACACATATCCATGCCCGAGGCAGGATTCGAACCTGTGACCGTAGCAGCAGCGCGGTTCCGGACTGAAGGGCCTGGAAGCGCTCGGCCACAGCGGCCGGTTAAGGAATTATAACACAGGTAAAACTTAAGAAGAAAAAGTTTTACTCTTTAACAGTGATCAGTCGATGGCACATGTAAGATATTCTTCTTAACGTTTAAAAACCTCTAAAGCGACGTAGATGATGCAGATACAAGTAAGTTAATACAAGACACATGGGGCAGCAAATATCGGGAAAAATCCAAAAGGTGGACGACAAATGTTGAAAATGTGACTTCCCAGATGACGTACCTCGCCGAACATCTAACGGTTGAGCCTATCGGTCTGTCGCACATGATGATTCCGTTGGTGTGACGCCATGCCTACATGCGGAAATTTAACGCGTAGGGCTCAGGTTTCGAGTCATGAATCTAGCAGGCAATTTTTTTTTTTCATCGCGTGAGTCAATTACGTTTACATTGAGACATTAAGACTTCTACGGTCGCAGGTTCGAATCCTGCCTCGGGCATGGATGTGTGTGATGTCCTTAGGTTAGTTAGGTTTAAGTAGTTCTAAGTTCTAGGGGACTAATGACCACAGCAGTTGAGTCCCATAGTGCTCAGAGCCATTTGAACCATTTTTTTTTGAGACATTAATTTATTTGCCGGCTCGCGTTCTCCGCCGATTTATTGAAAAATACAGTACAATACAAACATACCGTATTGAGTCACTAATAAATGAATGTACGCTGCGTCAGAACCAACAAATGACCTACGTTTTTTCTACAACATAATGTTTGTAAACAAAAAAGGATGAAGGAAAAGAAAGAAACATAAAATCAGAACTTCTTTTAGACCCTTACAGCAACAACAATAATTTTGTAGTTTCTACGTATACAGTAGATCACAGTTACATAAGGCGTTGAATGCAAGCACTGCGGCGCTCAATCATCCCTTCACGCGCGGGCTCGAAAATACCGTCCGTATTTTGGATGTGATGTCACATGTTCAACATTTGTCACCCACTTGTCAGCATCATCTACGTCGCCGCATCGGTTTGAAAGGTTAATAAGAAACACCTGCACATAAATTTTCATTTATGTCCAGCAATTCATCCTTCAGTGTACAGCAGTCCCTGCCTTTCATGTTTCGGCTCCGCACAGAGCGAAAAGACAATGAAATTTAATAGTTGTTAAAGGAAGTCTTGAAGAAAACATGAACTGCATTTAAAATTTTTAATATCCAAAACGGTATAGGTATAGAAGCCATCGTCAGTTGCGAATATTACCTATTCTACATCAATGACATACATTTAATTATAAACGGTAACATTATCTCACCATACTGGACACAATTATCATATAATATAAACAATGTTTACATTATACGACAGTTATGTCGAAAGTAACCAAGTAATGTCACCGTCGAAAGTTGTACAGCAGTGAGATACACGAAGGCTTGGGTACTGTGAGATGAACACAGAATTTATAATTAACGTTTATATCATTAACATAGAGATACTTAACATATACCAGTGACGATCGGTTCTATCAATTTGCTCTTAAACATTTTAAATGCAGCTTATGGTGTTTACAAGATGTCCTTTAAGAAATATTTACAAGCTGCCGAACACTACGCATTGAAGATTTTACAGTCTGAATGCATTAAAATCAAACCCTGATTCTTGTATTTTTATGGCGCTTAGCTGAAATTAATGTGGGATACAAGGGTGTCTTTCTGAAATCCATTTAAAATTATTGCTTTCACAATTCTGTCAGCTACTTTTGAGGAAAGGAAGCCTATTCTTTAACTATTCCCGAAATGAGACCAGTCAGTAGATGCCATATACGCACCAGTTTTTGTAAGCAGTCTACACTCGGCTCATACTCAGGGAATGTGTTAAGGTTGAGCAATCGTCTTAACGTACTATTCATATATGTTGGTCTACCTAAATTATTCAAATCAAAGGCCAACATGGTTGTTTCAAAATGGTCAACACCGTTGGCTTCCCATTCCTTGTTCAACTGAGGTACTTTATGTCCGTAACGATCCCGATTTCGAAGGAACATTATTCATCCTTCTTTCCTTAAATTAATTCGCCCTACTTCTTTGTCCGAATTATCATTCTCAACGAAGACTCTATTTGGTCCCATCGGCCAATATAGAAGTTTACACCTTGATTTACCAATGCTCTGGAGCCTACTGTTTCCTTTCTGTAGAATTAACTTCTACTATTCACTCCGCTTCCCATCTCATCGTGTTAGTACTTACAGGCGACCAAATGACGTTGATAGACTAAGAGAGGTAACATTGGTGGTTTTATTTTTTTTATATATCAATGATTTTGCCTCAGAATGCAATATACCGGGTGATTATAATTAAACTTTCTCTACTTAACACGTTATAACACGGGAACTAATTATAGCACGAGGACCAAACTTAAGGACACGGAGAAGAGAAATAATGCAGAATCAATTCAACTGAAACACTTTTAATGTGCTGCTATTGTACATCATACTATTACATACTGGTATAATTACTGCTACAAAAGGGAATCAATGTGGCCCCCATCGGTATCCAGAAGAGTCTGAAAGCGCAGGATGGTATTCTGCACAGCAGAACGAAGCCTGTCTGTAGGTATGTTGGCTACCTCTCTTGATATGCTGCGCTCCAGATCAGCACATGTGTTAATGTTCCCCTGGTAAATCCTGTCCTTCAGGTATTTCCACAACCAGAAATCACTCGGAGTGAGATCAGGTGATCGTGCCGGCCAAGTATCGGCTGATAACTCGACCGTTTCCAAATGTGTTTCGAGAAGCAGGTGAACGCCACGAGCGATGTGCGATGGGGCCCCATCTTGCATGAAAACTGTTGAGTTCAATGCGCCTCTCTCCTGTAGGGCGGGTATATGCTGGCGAAGCAAATCGCAGTAAACCTGGCCTGTCATACTGCACTTCTTTGGTCCTTGATCGGTCTTTGGTCCTTGAGCGCCAACCTGTTCAAAAAAGAATGGGCCAATGATGGAAGTAGCAGAGGAGCCACCCCATACGATGACACGTTCACCATACAGAGGTACTTCATGCACAGTCAATGGAGGTGAAGATCCCCACACTCGGCTATTCTGTGTGTTCACCTCACACGTCAGAGAAAAACGAGCTTCGTGGTGTCAACACGTCGTTGTACGTCCTGTAGTGCAACCTGCTGTACGATATGATTCTTGTACGGATACTTTTTGAAAATGGTTCGAAGAACCTTCCGTACAGTGTACCACGGTATGTCGCAACACAGTACGCGCACTGCTTGACGATGGGGGATTGCGTGCAGCGTTGTCTGCCATAGCAACAGCGATTTCACCACCACCTGTGGTACAACCGGTCATCGGCCTCTTCCCGGAGCGACGCCCAGTTCTACAGTTGATTCGAACTCGAACTTCTTCATCACGTTCCGCACGGCAGGAGGAGAAAGACGACCCTTCCACAATCCTTTCAGCCGGCGATATTCTCGAAGTGCAGCTGCAGCATTACTTTTGTTTTGATAATACAGCTTCACCAACAATGCCCTCCCCGTTTTGTCCAAGCTCATGTTGACTCATCAACAAGTTCACTGCGACTTGTCAGGTGTGTGAGACTATGAATCACGATGATTAATCACGGCACCTGGTAGCCGTAGTTGGAACTAGACGGTGGCACTGTGACGCATGGAAATCGTGCACCCGAAACTCTGGACATTAATGCTACCAAGTTTCGTACTCCTACGGTGATTAGTTTCAGTATTATAACGTGTTAAATAGGGAAAGTGTAATCATCGCCATCCGCTAGTTCATCGTGTGTCCCGTGAATGCAATAAGCCTTTTGTAAGCAAAAGAGATAAAAATGGTTCAAATGGCTCTGAGCACTATGCGACTTAACTTCTGAGGTCATCAGTCGCCTAGAACTTAGAACTAATTAAAGCTAACTAACCTGAGGACATCATACACATCCATGCCCGAGACAGGATTCGAACCTGCGACCGTAGCGGTCGCTCGGCTCCAGACTGTAGCGCCCAGAACCGCACGGGCACTCCGGCCGGCAAAAGAGACAAAAAAAAAGTTTTAGTGTTTAGCGTTCCGTAGGCGAGTGTTCATCGGAGAAAAGTGTCCGTCCCGATAACGACGGATCATTGATGGTGTAGTGGTGGGAAGCATGGTGAATTTATGCCGGCAAAGTAGCTCAGCGTGTTCGGTCAGAGAGCAGGCTGCTCTCTCTAATAAAAAGACTGAGTGAAGGGATCAACAACGAACTTCAACGGATGTCTGTGACGTCCGCTACTACCAAACGCAACGAACAATAAGGGAAAAAGAAATAGCTGAATGGCCAATCTGCCTTCAGAGGACAACAGAGCGGACGCGTCCGTGTTCATCGCGTGCGGGGCGTGAGCTCGCCTTGTTTACGTTCTGACGGCCGTTGCTTAAATGACGGCTTACCGTGTACGATCCATGGCGAACCGTTACCGTATATCTACACTCCGATTTACTTTCTGAAACGATTATGCCCGACCCAAAACACTCGAGATGGAGCGTTTTCTGCAAGAGGCGACCGATATTATTGGCAACATTTGTCAATCGTGAGCAGCACGGTCTATGTCAAAATCATTAACGACGCGGCTTGCGAACGCATCCTACGTGAGACCAAACAGGGGCTCCGCTTCTGTCATGCTGATGGCAATGTGGGGGATGTAACCGTCGACCACGCAGGCTTAGGTATTCGAACGATACGCATTTTAGAATTGCCATTCGAACTTCCTGCTGAGGAAGTCGTCGCGGCACTCCGCCCATACGGCACAGTCCATGGCCACACTGCGGAGAAGTGGACACAGTTTCGGACGTATCCTGTCCTAAACGGGGTCCAATATGTCACCACTGATCTCCGAAGCCACGTCCCGTCCTACTTACAGATCGACGGATGCCGTGCAATAATTATATACGACGGTCAGCCAGGGACCTGTTCCGGGTGCGGCAAAGAAGGCCACCTTAGATCCGAATGCCAACGGCGTATTACAAAACTTCCAGCTTCCGAAGAACCACCAACGTCGCAACCTACAGTGCTACCGGTGACCTACGCCGCTGCTGCAGCTTCTCCTACCGCTTTGCAACGTCGCCCGGGTGCCACCAACGAGCCCGACCAGACACCGACGGAGAGCGCCTCAGACGGCCCGCCGCTTCGGCCGGCCATCGACGAGGCTCCGACGATGCCGACGCAACCGCACGCTGACCCTGACCACGGCAACACGATGGAGATCGACTCGCTCAACGTTCCTACAGCGGCTTTCCTGCCAGAGCGACAGGACTCTCTTCCGTCGTCAGACACGGAGGGTCGCACAAGGAAATAACGCTCTCCGAAACGTCGCAAGCGAAGACGTCGCACAGTTACTGGCCAAGAGGAGACGATGCAAGTCGAGGATGACGCAGCCGTCGACCAGCACGAGGCCTCAGAACCCGATACTGCTGAGGAAGACGTTATGAACGAGGAGACATCCACCGGTGTGCCTACGCCCCGTCCTGACGCTGAACTAAATCATGAACGTATCACAGGCGACACTACACCACGCACCATTACAACACCTTCTACAGACAAAATGGAAGATACACTGGTACCCGCTTCCATGGCGTGGCACGAGGAGGTCGAGGAGCAGGACCCGTTACGGGACCCTGCACCGTCGGGGCCCAACCATTAATCATACTCTCCCCAGAATCCCCTGCGGGCCAGCGGGACAACGTTCCACTGTGACTCCCACGCTCTTGCGCGGGCGGCGGAGTGGACCAGCCTCCAGCAGTCCGCCACCAGGCCTACCGCATAGCAACCATCAACACCAACAACATCCGTTCCAGGGTGAAAATCCGTCTTATGCAGGAGATGTTCTGGGCTTCAGATATTGATTTCACCCTTCTGCAGGAAGTTCATTTGGCTAATCTCCCGGATATCAATGGCTATACCGCCCACGCCTCCGCGAGTGATCCTATGGGCCGCGGAGTGGCCATCTACGTCCGCCACGGGATTTCTGTGACAGACGTCGCCTTCCTTCCAACAGCTCGGTGCATGGCACTCACTGCCATGGGTACACGCATCATTAATGTCTACGTTCCCTCAGGCACCGATCGACGGCATGAAAGAGCCCAGTTTTCAAAATGGTTCAAATGGCTCTGAGCACCATGGGACTTAACATCTGTGGTCATCAGTCCCCTAGAACTTAGAACTACTTAAACCTAACTAACCTAAGCACATCACACACATCCATGCCCGAGGCAGGATTCGAACCTGCGACCGTAGCGGTCACGCGAGTCCAGACTGAAGCGCCTAGAACAGTACGGCCACACCGGCCGGCAGCCCAGTTTTATTCCGAGGAAATCGCTCCCCTGTTTTTATGACCACTGCCTACTAGGAGGTTATCTCAACTGCGTTCTGCATCCCAAAGATCAGATTCCCCTCTATACTACATGCCAGAAACTACGTATAGTGGTGCGAGACCACCTGCTTCATGATACCTCGGAAGTTCAACAAGGCGACTTTTCTTACCAGTCATTCCTCAAGCCGACTAGACAGGATATATGCCTCATAAACTCTTAGATCTGCGATACGGGGCTCCGAACGCTGGCCGCTGGCCTTTTCCGACCATTCTTACATCTGAACGGTCCTCCTTCCGCCGCAATCAGTATGGCGCCTGCATGACCTGGCATGTCGCAAACGAGTCACTGAAACGTGGACGGCCTGCAAACGACGCCTTCCCCGCTACCGCTCGACAATGACATGCTGGTTGGACGGCGCCAAGCCGGCGATCCGGCACGCAGGTCTCATGGCACGCAGGTGAACACTCAGAATCACATCGTCCACGCACTCGTCGAGCACTACCGTCGTACTTACGTTGGAGAAGATGCTGAAACTGCAGCAGACAACTCCATTTTGCATTACGTCGCGCGCACCCTCCACCACACGGAGGCGGATGCTTTGACAATGGCGGTCACGCGAGACGAAGTCAACAACGCAGTCGCCAAGGGTGCTGTCAACAGATCGCCCGGCATTGATGGCTTACCGTTTGAGTTTTACCGTACCTTTTGGGACCTCATGGCATCGTGGTGGACGACGACTATGTATCAAGAACTGATGACATCTGCCCAAGCAATCCCACCCGTCTTTGCTGAGGGCATCATCATACCCGTCCACAAACCAGCCCGTGGTTCGATGGTCACGAGTTACAGACCGCTCACCCTACTCAATGCCCAATTACAAGATTTTCGCGCGCTTACTGGCAATGCGGCTCCGAACAATACTCCCTCATATCCTCTCGCCAGAGCAAACAACGTCTGGAGGACAGGTTAACATACAGATTGCCACAGGGGAATGCCGCGACTTAATTGCGATGGCAGCGGCCTGCAGACTCCGTGCAGCGGTCATCACTATAGACTTCGATAGCGCCTTCGATAAAGTGCGCCATCGTTTCCTGTTTTCGGTGGCAGCCCGAATGGGCATCCCCCCTCCGTTTCTCGACGTCATCCAGCAGCGTCTTTACAACAGTGCCAGTTCACGTGTCCAAGTCAATGGACGTTTAGCAGGGCCGGTACCTATCTGCCGTTCCATACGGCAAGGGTGCCCCCTCTCTACCCTCCTGTATGCCATTGCCCTTGAGCCCCTCACTGGGGGCCTGACGACCAAGCTCTCTGGCCTCACCCTACGCCAACACACTTTTCGCTGTCGGGCATAAGCTGATGACTTCCTCCTCCTCATTCACTCCGGCTCTGAGATTCGAGCAGTCCTCGAATTGATTACCCGCTATGGGGCTGCCGCTGGCAGTGCCATGAGTGTCGCCAAATCTTCTGAAATGCACATTGGACGAGGCCTCCAGGAGGGTGAAGTGGCACCCGTGCCGCTTGTGCGGACTTTCCGGTACCTGGGCATTACCTTTACCCCCACGGTCACACGCACAACGACGACGAATTTCCATCGCCTGTTACACGTCATCCGTAACGATGTCCGCCAGAACCTCTTGCGCCGCCAGAACACACTTCAACGGGTTGGGTTTCTTAATCTTTATGTGGCATCAAAATTGGTCCACATCGCGCAAGTTCTCCTTCTGCCAACTGCAGTTGGGCGCAACCTTCAGGCAACTTCTGGCTATTATCTCATGGCTGGTTCCATGTTTAGAGTTATAAGACACTTACCCAGCCCCGCGGGATGATGGCGTCGGGCTCGTCAATGTCCGTATGCGAGCTGCAGCCTTGTACATGAGTACCACGAGAGAACAGCAGACTGGCTAGGGCACATCTCTAACACGCAGCTTTCTTGAGGTCCTACTGCCTGCTTCCACCGCACCACCGGTGTCCGTCGGCCATATTGTGCCTCATTGTCTCATATTTCGACCTATTTCGTCGACTACAGTTACATATATATATACCAGTCTTCCAGATACGCGCCCACCTAGGACTAAGGATTTTTACAGCCTGCTACTGCAGTGTGTTCCCCGGGATGTGATGAAGACCAAACATCCCTCCACCCAGTGGCCCATAATGTGGACTACCGTCGGCAACCCTTCCTCCCGACGAACGTCCGGGCACTGTGGTATCACACAGTCAATAGGAAATTTGCCACGAAGCAGCGACTGCACAACATTGGCTTGTCAGAAACCCCTCTTTGTCTCCTTTGCCAGCAACTGGACACTGATGAACACCGTCTGACATGCGCCTCTTCGCAAGATGTATGGCGCTTCGTGCAGAAAATCATTGCCTGCTATCTCCGGGTGCCGCCAGACACAATCGAACCGCGAATGTTTCTATACCCGGAGGACAAACATTTTCCCGCCGCCAAATGTCATGCTATTACGTGGGTCAAAGAGTGACCGGTCGATACCCGGCTAGGTCGGGGAATTTTTCCGCTCAGGGACTGGGTGTTGTGTTGTCTATATCATCATTTCATCCCCATCCGGCGCGCAGGTCTCCCAATGTGGCGTCGAATCTAAGATCTGCACCAAGGCGGCTGGACCTGCCCCGTAAGGAGCCTCCCGGCCAATGACGCCGACGCATTTCCTTTTTCCATCGGAGACAAATGTATCGTCGACAGTGCACCAGGAAAGTGTGATAGTACCGTTCATATTCTCTGTACACATCAGTAATGATCTGACGAACAGGGTGCTTAGTAATCTCCGTCTATACGCTGTTAACCCTGTAGAGTACGGGAAAATGTCGTCTGTTAGTGACTGAAGGAGGATACAAGGTGCCTTGGAAACAAATTTTGTTTGGTGTGATGAAGGACATCTTGCTCTAAGTACGAAGATGAGTACAAAACACAGCCCTGTAATGTTCGAATACAGTATTAATGGCGTGCTGTTTGACACAGTCATATCGATTAAATATATAGTCACAATGTTAAAATCATATGAAATGGAACGAGCATGTAAGGACTGTTGTAAGGAAGGCGAATGGTCGACTTTGGTGCACTGGGATAGCTTTAGGAAAGTGTAGCTCATCTATCTAGCTCCGTACTTAACACTTCTCAAACCCACTTTTGAGTACTTCTCGAGTGTTTGGGATCCCCAAGAGGTCTGATTAAACAGAAGCATACTGACAGTCGATTTTCCCGGCTCCGTTTGCGAGTGGAACAGGAAAGAAAATGACTAGCAGCAGTACAAGGTATTTTCTGCCACGAACCGTATAGTGGGTGAAAGAATAAAATGTCATTCTTAACATGAAATCGTCTTATACGTAATGAAGCTGGATCCTCCTCTTTGGCGAATTCAGTGAGCAGCAGGTTGGAAAATTCATAGCTGTCGCAAGAGATTCTTTTCAGTTAGCAATGGAGCTAAGTTCATAGGCTGCTCCTGAGCTTGTCAATTGTATACATCGCTTTTTATTCTTTTTAGGGCTGAAAAGCTTCTCTCATCTAAGGCACTGGTTGGAGAAATAGTCAAAATAAGTTCAAAGAATTTGACTGTTTCATAGACGATCAACTTCAACAAATCACCAGTGTTTTCATGACGCTTTTCTTCCCAGAAACATACGCAACTACTAGCTGTGATTTAAAACAGGAAAAAGAAACTGGTCCATCATGGTGCCCAAACTTTTACAGTGAATTCCTCTACATTTCGCTTCAAAATAGGCTCTAGAATTGTGCCTGGGACACTTAGTTATTACTTACAGTACATCCATATGTTGGCCAGTAATGATCTTTTCCCATAATCTTTGAAATCCATCATGCTTGGCTTTCAACATTACTTGGAATTCATCCCTTTTTATTACACAGTAACCAATATCGTCAACTCTGGATTGCAATAAATGAAATAAACCGTTAGCGAGAGGCAAAACATATAGAAAAGTGTGTAGAACTAAACTGAAAATGACATCTTGCATCGTTATTTCAAATGCACGAGCACCAGTAAGCTTCTTTGGTCTGCTTCTCTTCTTGGTCTATCATACTCTTGAAAAGTGATCCCAGTTCACTATGATAGAAAGTTTACCACAAAAAAGGCGCAGCTCTCTTCCAGCCGTTGATTTACTTCGTCGTCTAAGGTTCAAGTTCATTTCGTCGATTCAAATGAGGAAATAAATTCTGCAATTTTTGACACAGCTTCGCACTAACACCGAATTCACTCGACGAACAAAACAGTGAACGAACGTTGCAATAGAAAATTTGTTTCTGACTCTTGATTGCAATCCATTCAAATGTACAACAATAACTGCGGGTCTATAGTAATTCTTAGCACTTTCGTAAGTTCTAAATACCATTCATCTACTTGACCAACAGCTGTGACTTAGCGAAATACAGAGGAGACGCGAGAGTAACTACACATATCAGTTGCTTCGATCTGAATAACTGACACAAAATTCGATTCACTTATTACTTTTCCTGTTTTATTTATGTATGTGTCTGAAAGAAAAACAGATTTGTCACTGCCGTAAACAGAGAAGAATACCTAAATGATGTTCCAGATTTTTGTCACATTCAACGAGAAAGTTTTGTGTGAAAACGTCGTATTCAAAATTTTTAGTTATGATGCATGATTCAGCTGAAGGTCTACCCAGTTGTATTATGTTTTCTTTCCCCCTCTGGGAAACTGCAGGCATCAAATTTCTGTTGCAGAATCTCATATTCATAATGGTGCTGCTGTGCTTGATTTCCATGGTTCTGCCACTCAGCGGTACGATACGCAATTATCTCAACTGTTTACATTCTCACCAAAAGCAATATAGTTTTGCGGTGGTCATTATAACCTGTTAATGATGCTTATGGCGTTGATATGATATAAAACTATAGACCACATGTGTAATTAGTCATTTGCCTTAACCAGGAGAACTTTTTCCACAGCACCAGGTCTTCTAAACAGCACCGCTGCAGGACCTGATGCTGATAGCAGGGGGTAGTAGGTACCCAAGCTTCCAGAGCATGCTTGTACGGCCCATTCAGATAACATCTGATTTGGCATGATAGTAGGCAAGGACTCTACCCTAAGGAAAATGTTTTTCTCTGTCTAATGTCATAGATAAGCATATGAAATACATCCGCATAAGCTGTACACATTCTGTAACTATAAAACAACTGTATTGTTATCCAAATTATTCTTTAGCAGTAGCCAGCCATAGAGAAGTAGGAAAATAAAACTGTTACAAAGTAGGATCTATTTTTCTAGGTCTTATGTTTGGTAGTCTTTGCTTAAACTATGTCACTCAGTCCTTGCTTGCCATATTTTCTCTTTTTGTTGATTGACTGTGGTAGATTATTCCGGTCAGCACGCTGAAATGCCAGGCTGTTTAAATCATTTACTTCTATGCCATAATATCTTCGTTCCATGTCAAAAATATGGTCAAGGAGTTTTTCCGCTGCTCCTTTGTTGAATACAAATCTGAAATTCCCAAGCAAATACTTGTGTTTAGTAGCATCAAGGTTCTTTTAGGTGTGTTTCTTAAAGCATCCAAAGCCTGTTGCACACCTTGGGAATCCATTGATTTTTGTAGTCATGATAAATAATTTGATGAATCTGAACATACTCCTGTAATCATCAAATATAGCTTTCGACCAAGATGTTAATACACTGACGCCTTAGTACACTTATTTTACGAACTATTATTCTCTTATTATCAGTTTCGTTGTCTTGAACAAGATAAATACATTACAAAATCGTCACTTTGTTCCGTCAGGCGACTAGCTATAATGTCCGACTGGACGTCATTACGCTAAATGTTGTCTAAATACGAAATTAGGTAACTTAGTCACTTCATAAACACGTGGTTTCCAAGGTAAAAATATAACTTTTTAACTGCGTTATAGTAATTCACGGTAATTATCAAGATGATTCGCTAGCGATATATATCGAATGCGCGAGGCTACAGATATTGATTAGTTAATGCTTTTGATTACCGCGTTGGTAAAAGGACACCTTGTAATAGTGAAACTTGTCAGCAGTGCTCTACAGATGAATGAAATCAAGCCTGTGTGGTGTCGCCTTGCACTGCTCTTAACCGCAGATAATTAATTCCGAGATTGTGTACTGTGCAAAGTGGTTTAGACTTCTGTTGGGAATATCATTTGCTGCCGAATCACGATTTTAGGAACGGCGTGGATAGTCATGGGCAGACGTGTGTAGCACTTGGTAAAAAAAGACTACCGACGTCGATTTCCCGTTTCACTTATATTGTTCAAAATCCCACAAAAGAACTACGACCAAGAAAAGCACGTGGTTCCATAGAAGTAAACTGTACAGCAGAGTATTATTTCAGTTTCTTGTTACATTAAGAATATACATTAGAGGTCACGACTTCAGAAACTAGATAATCTACGAATACTGTTTGCGATTACTATGGTTTTCATCGTGAGGTGTGTTTTGTGATTGTTACGAATTGTACATATTTCAGTACTTGTACCTTCGCAATTTGCAGTTGCGTGGGGAAAAGTTTTATTGCGAGGCTCTTGCAGTTTTCTGAAGAGATATGGCTGCATTGTACTACAGATACAGCAAAATGGAATTGCTCCCGACTGCATACACTTATGCGGAACTACCGATCACGATCTGGGTGATAAGGAAGGTAAGTTAAATTACTGTCATCTGTTGTCGTTGTTGCCAATGCTGCAAACACAATCGATATCTGACACCATGATTGCCGCCCGTTCGATATACATCGCTTGAAAATGATCTTGGGAATTGTCTAATTGACTGTCAAGATATATATATGCAAATGAATCTGTCACTTTCCAAATAAAGACGAAGAGAAGACACAAAATATTTCACTACAGAGGAGTGTGCGCTACTATCGCAACAAACTCGCTGACAAAACCAAAGAAGTCTCATTGAATAAAAGGTTTTCGGTGATGTTGATCCACAGTCATGCAGAATTTTTTGAAAGAGAAAAGCGCCATTTGACAGTATATTCTAATTTTCTTCTTTGCTACCTAGATTTCGGCTTTTACGCCGTTATCGAGTACAATATTAAAAGTTCTCTGACCATTAACACGTCATATTCATATAGTCAGTTCAAAGAAGGTAACCAAGACCTGCTTTTGACTGACGTTTCCATATATGACATTTAGCACTGTACTCGATAGTGATATTAAAGCTGAAATCTAGATAGTACAGAAGAAAAATACTGTAATATACAGTCAAATGGCAGTTTATTCTTTCAGGAAATCTCTTTGAATAGTTTTAAATGTCTGCAATAGGCTGCAGAGAACAAAACAAAGAAGCTACTATACCCGCCCCGGTCACTAAGTAATTGACCGCATAGTGAGCCGAACTTACGAATTTTGCTAAAAAATTGAATAATATCACATTTATGAATCATGCAAGGAACAGAATTAATGTTTCGTAATTTATTATGCTTTCCGTCGTTCTTTGGTATCCATTAGTTTCGTTGTTGATTCTAGTTTACGCTGGGTAATTAGTTGCCACCTTACCCCCGTTGAATACCGAAAACGGTTGCTGAATATGCATGTAAATGTAGATGACACCAAACACTGGGGAATTTTTTAAAGGAACTGTCCTGACCTTCACGCATATGTGATCTAGGAAACCCACTGAACATTTAAACCTGGACAGTCGTATCATTGTCCTAAATGTGGTCCTCTGGAATGAGTCAGTTAACTTCACGACCGCATTAACTCGTACTGCGCAAATAGGAAGAGCCTGAAACTGCTGTGGGAATGGGCTCTTGCACGTCAGTTGAATTCCGCCGCATAAAACCTTCCTTCCAGTAAGAAAACTTGGACCTCTTAAGTCTAAACTGAGAATACAAGAACGGATAAACCACAGTTGTTTATGATAAGCAGCCCAGTATCTCGCGCTATTGTGACCGTACTAGTTAAACAATCGGCCTGAGTGATTCTGGGTGGAAGTAACAACCAGATTACTGTAAATCAAACTCAGTCGCAGAAAAAAAACTTCTGTATTTTCAGACTGACTGTTTGAAGACCACTGAAGACCCACAGAAACTGGTACACCTGTCTAATATTATGTAGGGCCCCCGTGAGCACGCTGAAGTGCCGCAACACGACATGGCATGGACTCGACTAATGTCCGAACTAGTGCTGGAGGGAAATGACAACATGATCCTGCAGGGCTGTCCGTAAATCCATAAGAGTACGAAGGGGTGGAGAACCCTTGTGAATAGCCCGTTGCAAGGCATCCCAGACATGTTCAACAATGTTCATGTCTCGGGAGTCTGGTGGCCAGCGGAAGTGTTTAAACTCAGAAGACTGTTCCTGGAGCCACTCTGCAGCAATTCTGAACGTGTGGATTGTTGCATTGTCCTGTTGGAATTGCCCAAGTCCATCGGAATGCACAATAGACATCAATGTATGCAGGTAATGAGACAAGATGCTTACGTATGTGTCACCTGTCAGAGTCGTATCTACACGTTTCACGGGTCCCATGTCACTCCAACTGCACACACCCCACACCATTACAGAGTTTCGACCAGCTTGAACAGTCCACTGGTGATATGCAGCGTCCATGGATTCATGTGGTTGTCGCCATAGCCGTACACTTTCATCCGCTCGATACAATTTGAAACGACACTTGTCCGACCAGGCAACATGTTCCCCGTGATTTTTTGACAGCCCAATGTCGATGTCGTCAGGCCCAGGCGAAGCATAAAGCTTTGTGTCGTGCAGTCATCAAGGATACACGAGTGGCTCTTTGGCCCCGAAAGGCAACATTGATTATGTTTCGTTCAATGGTTCGCACGCTGACACTTGTTGATGTCTCAGCTTTGAAATCGGCAGCAATTTGCGGAAGGGTTGCAATTCTGTCACGTTGAACGATTCTCTTACGTCGTTGTTGGTCCCGTTCTTGCAGGATCTTCTTTCGGGCAGCAGCGATGTCGAAGATTCGATGTTTTACCGGATTCCTGATATTCACGCTACACTCATCAAATGGTCGTACTTGAAAATTCCCACTTCATCGCTACCTCGGAGATGCTGTGTGCCATCGCTCGTACGCCGACTGTAACACCACGTTCAAACTGACTTAAATCTTGATAACCTGCCATCGTAGCAGCAGTAACCTATCTAACAACTGCGGTAGACACTTGTGTTATATAGGCGCTGCCGACAGCTGCGCCGTATTCTGCCTGTTTACATATCTCTGTATTTGAATACGCATTCCTATAATAGTTCTGCCGCGCGGAGTGGCAGCGCAGTTTGAGGCGCCATGTCACGGATTTCGCGGCCCTCCCGCCGGAGATTCAAGTCATTCCTCGGGTATGGGTGTGTGTTTGTTGTTCTTAGCATAAGTTAGTTTAAGTACTGTGTAAGTCTAGGGATCGATGACCTCAGCAGTTTGATCCCCTAGTTCTTTTGGCGCTTCAGTGTATTATAAGTGAGAAATTTCTGCCAAAAGTACGATCAGGCGTTTGACGTTCGTTATTAACGTTGGCGATCACCCATACCAAGAAACAGTTGGAGCGAGTATTTATTCGGAGGAAGTGTGCGCACTTTGAAGTGCACACCGCGAAGACGGAAGTAAGAGACCTGCGACGTAGGAGAACGCGTATCTCGCTGATAAAGCCAGGCTAACGGACGTTTTGTCTGGCACCAGGCGCCCTCGCTGAAATGATAACGAGGTGGATACGGAAGGACTAACGTGGCTTGTGCTGCAAAGAGTACCGCTGCCATGTGCTGGCCTGAATGGTAAGAGAGCTTCTACAGGGGCAACTAAAGCGGGGCGATATGGCGTTGCTGTTAAATGAAAACCAGCGCTAAAATTTTTTTAATGCTGCGTTCGAGACCAGAAGAGTACGGTATCACTGACGACGGATGTTTCAACGTCCAAGCGGCATACTGTCAGTTTCCTCTATTGGATGTGGATGTCGAATGCTAGCTAATCTAAATTTGATAGCCTTCTGTTAACAGGTCGATCCTTTCGGAGAACGTCACTTTTGTGAACTTTCGGTGATAGAGCAATACACTGTGAATTGGAAACAGCTGCCCTTTTTCCAATCGTGTTACGCAACCACATTTTCTTCCAACAAGAAAATAGGTAGCAGATATCATGAATTATATTCAATGTCCCGACGAGCCATAGATGCTACAGCTGACGTACATCTTTCACCACTGGTGCACTAGCATGCCTATCCGTCTTGTGTGTGCTACAATAAATAATTTCGTGAAATAACCGATTTCTAAGAATAATTTAACCAACACGATAGTGAACAAAATAATATTAAACTGCAATGTTCTGCAAAATTGTCGAGCCCAGTATCTCATGACACTATGACCGTACTAGTTACACAATCGTCCTGAATCAAATGGAGACGGAGTGATAAAAAACTCGTTAAATTAAACGGACTCGCAATTTTTTTATATCTAATATTATTATCATGTTATGCCTATCACCTAGGTAAAATTATATTAATATCAAATTTGAATATTAATAAGTGATGAGCTGGTCATGGAACAGGAACACACTATCAGCTAATGTTAGTGTAACTGTTAACATCTTCATGTGAATCTCGAAATTATCTGCTCTTACTGAATCTACTTTGCACATGTTATATTCGAAGTTACTTGTCGTAGTGAGTGAAAGACGCAGTACTAAAAGTTAAATCGTAACGTTCTGGAAGATTTTTAGCGTTAGCTTTAACATTAATGGAATTACATTTATTAAAGTTGTTCCGCAGCGACAGTGAAGGATATATGTCAGACTTTACATACAGTCCAGAGAGAAACCAATAAGATATATAAGACCGAAAAACGACTAATGCTATCTGCAGCATTGCAAAAGCAATTCTTGCTGAAGTCAGTCACGGGGAAAACTTCTAAATCTTACAATCTGATTCATCAACTTTGTTGTTGCTGTCTCTTTTTCCCTGTCTCAAGCATGAGCAAATCAATATATTATGAAGAGAATGTAAGTGAATAAACAGTATTAAACCCACAACTACTCTTGCTCTTTGCTCGTTACACCGTGACAGAAGAACAGATCACTGTATAATTACATAATTTGCTACAAGAAGTTAAGCAACGCGCCATGGCATCGATCCAAAAATGCACTACAGATCCCTGCAGATACACTGACTCGTTGTTCAGTGAGGTATATACCGACCGGTTTCTCGATCTATTTTTGATTCGATATTCTCCAGTATGAAAACGTAAACGACACTCTTAATTTAAATTCTAATCATAATTGCATACTTCACATACATGAATGTTCGGCATACCGTTCAATTTTCATATATTACAGGCATCATTGGTAAGCCATGAGCATTACGGCGCTTTCAAAAACACTATGTTGCTAGTTCAACGTTCTCAGTTCAGCAACATTCCAGTAAATAAAATCTACTGTATATAATTTCATCTTCTAAGATGTCTTTTTCATAAATACTAGATTCTTAAATACATTGACTCACCTTCTTTGTATGTTGTTTCTCTTTTTTTTTTAATTTTCAATTTATTAATATATTTTGTACTACAACAATAATACAAACCACTGTAGCAAGTCTGCTGGTTTCTAGGTTGTGAACTCGATATTAAGTTCTAGTCACAGCGCGAATCTGATACGAACAAATGTATGGCTTGGAACAACACATTATTGTAATAAATATCGTGCCTTCCCATTCAATATAATAAACAGAAAATCTGTTGTATTCGCTAACACAAAAAGGTATGCAATCAATTTCTAAGTTCGCTACTCAAGCGAAAGAATAAACACGGAACGATAAAAGCGGCGACAATATTAAAGTCACGGAACGCCGCGCTGCGGCAAGAAGAAGGCATATCTCTGCGCTCCTGGCGGCCGGAGCTTGAACCCCGTTGACGATCAGCTGATCATCAAACGTCTGCCGTGGCTATCGCTTATCGTCGCTGCATGACAATGCTACTAAAACTTTTTAGTGTGTGTAACTAAAGCAGAAATAAAGCATTAATGCCTACATTAAACTCACTAGGAAACTGTAAGAACAACATTGGTACATCATTATCGAGGCTAATGTAAAGAGAATTGGTTCAGAGCGGTCTCTGTTAGTCAAGTTCAACTGTGATAACCAAAGACACTGGATTCATCCATTTAGTACCATTCCACGAAAGGCGTATTGGAGCTCTTTAATCTGGGGAATTTCTACTTGTCTAAGTTGCTATAAGAGGTATTTGTGTCTTGGACCTAGAAAATGTTTTGCAGAAGTTAATAACTTCCAGTTTCTAGCTTCTGCGGTGCCCCTTTGGCAATTTTGAACAGTGTAGGACAGCCTTTACACAATTTTAGCATTATGTCAGACACAAGGAGGGATTTCTATTTGTGGATGCATAACTGGAGAAATTATGCAGTTCCATTCATTGGTATGAATGCGTTTCGTGACTTCCGGTTTTGCTCCGGTGGACAACAGTTAGGCAAAAAAGGTTCGGGCTACTATCCTCAGTAGGCTCTAGGAATGTTTCTTATGCGTATCACTTCTTTCACCCCTAGCAATGATTTAAATACGTGAAAATGAAAATTTGAAAACGTGAAAAATATCTATTTGCGGCGTTAAACGACAGTCTACCAATCACTGGTGCAGTATATCAAGTCACGTCAGAGGAAGAAAAGTGTCTTCCGTTATGTTCATGCCTAGTAAAGCGCATCCGTGCTTAAACTAACCTTCAGAATGATGACAGGTTTAACATTAAGTGTTTCAAACCCACAAAATGTATACGAAGGTTATTCTGAAATTAAGTTCCGACTGGTCGCAAAATGGAAACGACAGTGAAAATCTTATGCACCTTTGCACAGACGTGTTGAACAGTGTCTCTAGTACGCCCGTCCGTCGATCGCGTCACGTTGCTCTTTCCGGTTCTGAGCACACCGTGAGCACGCAAAGATGCCTAGGAAATAGTGTCACCCGCCAAGTATGGGTGCCTGCCGGGAGATTTCGCATGATTTCATTGCAGCTCATATTATGTAACTGTCATGCATTTCTTTCTTAATGACAATTCTCGGCAGCACACTGCAGAAGCAACGGAGACTCTCCTACAGCGTTTTCGATGAGACGTGTTTGATGACCCACCATACAGCCCGGATATGGCTCGCTGCGATTTTCATCTCTGCTCACATGAACCGCTGGCTATGAGGACAGCATTTAGGCACAAACAATCAGCCGTAGAGAATTGGCGGGATGCACGGACGACTGCATTCTATGACGAGGGTATTGGAAGGGTGGTACAACGATACGACAGATATCTAAGCCGGAGTGGAAAATATGTAAAGATTGGAAGTTGTAGCAAACTGTTTCAAATAAAATATTTTTGAATTTCACTGTGGTTTCCACATCGCGACCGTTCGGACCTTATTTCTAGAATAACCCTCTTACAAGTAATACCAATTTAGAACATGCGATTGCCTGACAGCAGGTTAAACGGAATTTCCTGTGCCCTTAACTATGTAAATGCAGCGATTTCGAAAGGTGATAATAACGACCGGGAGCGCCCTGCGATGCATCACGCAGATGATCAAGTAGACCTCGGCAGTTATCACACAACGTCATGCCAAATATGATAAGTGACAGTTCAATTGATGTAGAAAGCTCGTGATCGCCGAAATGAAGCTTCTGATGCTATTAAGCCCTGAAAACTGGGGAAACGGCAGGTTCCAGGACAAGATCAGAGCAGTGGAATCAGGCGGTTGAATAAATTACATAGATAGTGGGATCCACTGCATAGTAGACTAACAGACCAGTGAAGAGCAAGCTAATTAAAGGCAGAGAAGAATTTTATAGAGATCGATTCACAGAAGGCTGTAAGCAAGAACCCCTTGGGTGCAATACGACACATGGGTGTTGTGACGGTGGGTCTCATTGTCCCTCGTGTCAGTAGGGTGAGGTAGTTCAAAAATGGCTCTAAGCAGTATGGGACTTAACATCTCAGGTCACCAGTCCCCTAGGCTTAGAACTACGTAAACCTAACTAACCTAAGGTCATCGCACACATCCATGCCGGGGCAGGATTCGAACCTGCGACCGTAGCAGTCGCGCGGTTCCGGACTGAAGCGCCTACAGCAGCTCGGCCATAGCGGCCGGCGCTGTAGAAGTGTCTAGGCTTAGATGCATATGGCAAAGTACACAGCGGGGCAGGAAGCGCACCGCAATGTTATAAATGCACCGGCCATTAAGCTATTACGTGTTGGGCGACCGCAAGCCGCGCCCGGATCATCGATTTCAAGCGCCACTGGCTCCACCGTGCTGCTGCACGAGTAAGCTACGTGGCTGTCAACCACTGAGAGACTCGTCCTACGTCAATCGCAGCTACGCATTAGTCTCCGGTCGCTGTCCTGCTCGTGATAATAACGTGGCATGTTTTATTCTTAATCGTTATTGAAGGCTATTGCAATGCGGAAAAATATCGCCTTCTTCTTACGGCCATAAGCTCTCTTCAGTACGAATACACTCTCTCTCCTGAGCACTTGCGGAGGAAATTTACCGAATGCCGGTGAGGAACAAATACAATGGACGGGGGCGATACTTCAGTAATTTGCGACAAGATGAGAATTTGGGTCGGACAAAAGTCGTGTCTGATAGTCGGTGTGGTGAAGATGACCATTCGCGAGAAGCGGGAAATCCGCGTTCGAGTCCCGGTCAGGTACAGGTATTCACTTGGCGCCAATGGAATTATTTCAGTTCCTAATTGCAGCCAATACAGAAATTTCTTTTCATTTCATCTTGAAAACGAGAACTAATGGAAAAAGTAGGTAAACTGTTTATTATCTCAAAAGTAACCACCGTATCCACTAATACATCTAAACCTGTGAGAGACAAGACGGTCAATGCCTTCATGGCAAAATGTTTGTGGTTGCCTACGGAACCATGTTTGTACGCAGCTGTGCACCTCTTCGTCCAAAGCAAATCGACGGCCACGAAAGTTTTTCTTCACGGCTCTGAAACCATGGAAATCGCATGGGGAGAGATCACTACTGTATGTAGGATGGCTTCCCAGCCAAACTTCTACAGCTTTACGAAAATGTAGACTTTCACGGCCTGAAACTTCATGTCCATTATAATTATCCGGGCTGTTATGCCGTGGTCGGATGATGAATTCTGTGTCAATTCCCAATGTTTCGTCTCCGCCTGCAGACGACTTCTTCAAGGGGATCTGTAGCTCGATGGAAGGTCAAACACGCCCACTGGCTCGCTACTGACTACAGCTTTGTCGAAACAACAGTTGGCAGCAACATGTGCTCGGATCCACATCCCCCGTACAACCCAGTTCTCTTCTAATGCTATTTCCATATTTTTGGAGCCCTGAAGAAAGGCATTCGTGGCCGTCTATTTGCTTCAGGCGAAGGCCTGCGTACCATCGTGGTTCCGTAGGGAACTGCAGACATTTTTCCGTGAAGACGTCTATCGTATTGTCTCACAGTGGGTAAATGTATTAATAATTATGGCTATAATAAACAGTTTACTTACGTTTTTTCCTTCTGACTCGTCGTCGTTTGACTGCTCCTTGTACATCAGCTAGAAAGTGATATGTACAAATCTTATACCTGTGTGAAACAGACGCCCCTGGGGTTCTGAATGTGCATGATGTTCCCACAGAACGGAGAATTTAGTATCCGACAGCGATTCGGTTTCCCCGCCCCGCCTCAGTAGCGATTTGGAGGAAATGTCAGATACTCAGGCTTCGCTGCACGGCTAGTCTCTGCCACGGTAGGCGCCGCTGCTATGGGTATGCCCCTTGGGCCCGTCGCTTGACGTGTGAGCGCCAGTAGATCCCGCGGCCCGCACTTGTCCCTCAGTTCTTCGCCATTCTCTGAGGCCTTCGGTTCGCGCTAGTGCCTGTGTTTATATTTTTCGAATCGTACTGCTTTGCGCACGCTTATGACGACTAACGCTACTCTCTGAACGTTGCTTCCGGCTAGTCGCCCACTTTCTGAATTCCGCCGTCATCAACCCGCAGGAAGCGTTCCCTCGATCTCCGGTGTCACTGACAGTGCCAGTGGTCATTAACTGCGTGCTGTCTACGAAGAGTAGGATAGAGAAGAGCACCAGTGCATTACAATCGTAACCGATTCGTGATAAGCCTCTGTAATTTGTCGAAGAATAAGCTGATGGTAATAGCCATCTTTACCAGCCATGAGCCTTTCCAGATGTTAACGTTTTTCTTATTGAATGGATGAAAAGCAAAATACGCGAAGAAAAAGTGTACGCAAACGATGTGTTAATCATGCAGGTTAGAAGCAAATTTGTTTGTAAAAGCAAAAACTCTAATATAATTTCAAACTACCTGTACTAAACTGAATTGTGCTGCATTGAGGGAAGTATTATAACGACTCAAATTAATCAAAAATAATGCAAAGTATTTGCACAGCAGTTTTGCAGATCTCCCTTAAGTCTCGAAACATGTTAGCAGTCAAACCATGACACTAATGTGAAGTACTGCCTCCATAATATCATGTACTCAAAATTATTATTTGAAGTACTTATTTTACTCCTGAAACAATATAAATTTTGCAAGTCTTACGCGCATTAATCTAAAATATAATGTTCTTCGTCGCCTTACGTAACATTAGAATTGTAAGTGGATGCAGGTTTAGTGTTACCCTGCTGGAGGATATCGTCTACGCCTTGGGGCTCGCATTCTTAATGCAACAGCGAACACATCTGCTCTCGCCAGGGAAGTTCTCTCCAGAGTGTGCTAGACGGAATGAGTGGCCCTAACAACAGCTGCTCCGTACTGCAAGACAAATATACAATATCTTATGTATTACGCAAGTTTAGCGGTTGAGAATAGGTTCACTCACAGGGTACAGATATTTTATGCGATGTTGACTAGTGTAATATAAGTTCACATCGTTTTGCTTACCTTGTGTGCTGTGTTTTCAGCACCTCAACCACTTGAAAAAGATTTACATGTCGACATTTCGATTGTGGAAATTATAATATATAGTGCAATTGGAGAAAATGTGGTTGTTCAAAAATGATGTCGGTTAGTTTCATATAACTGCGCAATACTACACATTTATTAACGTTGGCGATGAGTCCTTTCACCAAGAGCTTATATCCTTTAAGTCTTCATATATCCGTAGAAATTTTGTAAAGTGCTGACCTCTCTGTGTCTAACAAAATCGTTTTGCGAACAGCCTCGGGGAGCCAAAAGCGTTGCCCGCCCAGTCATGCATATATATCGTGGATAGTAGCGGTCGTATCCGACTGCTTTTGTTATTGTTATACTTATCAGTAACCTGTACTGAGTAGCCAATTCAAATAGGTATACTAAAGGTGTTATGAGACTGACACGAACCATATGTTCCCAGTAATATGCACAATTATCTAAGGAATACCTTCATCGTTATTGGATCAGACATATCATTTAACTACTTTACGTCCTTGTGTTCCATTCGACGTTCATGTTATCTTGTATTCCCAGTTGTCACAGCAGGAAGGGTGTTGAATTGGTCGATCACAGCTATTATAACTGAAAAAACGTAACAGGCTAAACCCTTAAATACTAAGTGGCTTCAAGAGTACGAATTGACACGCAAAACATGCACAATTGTTGCATTTCGTACAAAATTACGAAGTAATATATTCTTAATTTGGAAAATGAGTGTATCAGCTCTCTAACAAAGACCAACAGCTACCACAAAGCGAGGAAAGTGTTGCTATGTTTACAGGTTCGTGGGTTTCATTGCTAGTTTAAGAAACATTTCATTCATAAAGCTAACAATACTCCCTTGCGAATGACTACCTTATACCTTTGCAAGTTTAAATTGCACATAAACAAGAAAGTATCTGTTACATCAAACTACAATTATTATGTTAACAGCGACCTTCTGAATGATTCATGATTTTCAAGTTCATCACAGCCATCCCTAGGTATGATGATCATCAAGTAACTACCTGGAGATGTATGGAATATACTTGTTTATAGTTTAAGTTATTTTTTACGCTATATGTCGTCGGTAATTTGTGTAGGCTATATAATAAATTATATTTCATATTGTAGCGAAATGCAGTGGAATTTTAGTATGCTCGTAGCGGAAATAACGTATTTTTTGTGCCTCGAAGCAATGCGTCTGTTGGAGTTGGTAGGCAGCGCTCCAGACGCAGACGCGTTTAGATGTATGTGTTTGGATGTAATAGGTAATATGTGCACTCTAACTATTCGCGCTGCGTTTTCACAGTATCAATAGTTTTAGTCTGAAGCGGTTAATTTTGTATTGTAGCACACGGGAAGTTACTGAATGTAAGTATAGTTTGAACTAGTTACGAAGAAGTGACAATACCAATTATAAATCATACAATTTGTGATTCACCATTAAATGCAATTAACTGAATTCTTCATAGGCCCCTTACTAAAATGCTAGCAAAGGAATACGCACAGCCAAATAGTTGGAGGTGGAGAGGAATAATGTACCATTGTCGTTAATATAGCTGTGGGAGCGGTACACCGCGCTGAACGATGTGCTTCGAATCACTTGTGCCTGGACAACATTGTTCTCCGTCGCCAGATCTGCCACAGATCACCACCTATCCGGCCTTAGAGAGCGAGCAAGCTTCCAATCTCCGCGTTCCGTGATGAGGTTGTACATCACCATGTCGCCTACTCCTACTTTCACCGTTCTTCAACACTCTGCACGAATGTGCACGACATTAGCACGAGAAACAGTCTTTCAGCTTCACCCTTTCTGAGATGCTCACTCCCGGGTTTCGGGCCTTAACAATCTCAGTTTTCTCAAAGTCGCTCAAGTCATGGACTTCCACATTTGCGGCCCGTATCCTGACTAGAGAGATTTCACATTCATAAACGCTCTCATTACATAGTTTCCCTCAAGGCACCACGTCCCCCCCAACTTCACAAGACAGCATTAAATCTCGCAATGGCCACTTGTCATAATGTTTAGGCTCGTCAGTACAACAGTTGTATAGCACACACACACACACTCACACACACACACAAACACACACACACACGCACGCACGCACGCACACGCAATAACGGCAAATTAAAACTCGAAGCCATGTTGCAAAGGGCTGCTTTACAAAGCAACAGTGTTGGCCCAGCAGCTGGCTAATTCTTATTCGCAACATTCTGGAGGACGCACTAAATATCGGCCCATCTATAAATAAAAAACAAATTTCGCTTGGCTTGGCAGATCGGTATCGAAGTTCTGAAAACACATCTCCCAGCGTGAAAATAATTCATATTTTTAGGTTGAAGATTTCAGTTTTGCAAATATTCATCTTTTTCTCTACGGCTGTTTGGGCACGAGGTAGCTTTGTTACTGTCATGAGATGAGTTGTGCTTCTTTTAAGATATACGTGTTATTTCTTTGTCTTGGTATCTTGGTAGACGTCCAAGAGCAACTAAGTCCCAAACAAATGGTAGCGGTGTGTCAGTGTATTTAGTGTATTTACAGCACTTGACACCTGGCACGGTATCCAGATTTACTGACAGAATTAGCTGCACAATTAGCAAGTGATCAAGCATCTCCCTGTTAGCGTACTTGAAGGATCTAGCGACAAAGCATTTTTCCGCCAAGGTATTTTGACGGGAGGGTCAAGAATGCTGACCTACTACAAAGGGAAAAAGCTCGAGACTGATCGCCTATGCGACAACTACAAATTGTTATAAAGATAATTAATTCAGTATAAGCCTCTTTTCTAATCATATGGGCGACTTTTTCTCAAATATTATTTTTGTGAAACAATCTCAAATTATTTTTCTAAATAAATGTTAACAATCTTTCACTACTTTTACGCTTTAACGTTGCGTGGAGCCCCATTGACGCCAAACAATCTGCTTATGATATTAAGATACTGATACTAATGCAAGGGCAGTGGTTTATAACAAAAGCAAACGCTGAGCGGTTCAGCTTATACCCAAAAAGCTGCATTTCTTATTCGCGCATGTTGAGAAGTCGTAGTAAATAACTGGAAGTATAAATACTTTACTCATATGATAGTTGTATATATTGTGGGCGCAGCAATCTCTACTGCTTCGAATGTATAATTAAATGTTAATAAGTTTTGAAGCAGTTAACCATTTACAGGATAATATAAATTTTGCCTCCAAGAACCAAAGTTTAGTTGAAGCCAGGCTACGGAAACGCACACAAATATTTCAAAAATGATCCTGAACAAAACTTACTTTTTTTATTTGCTTAGTAATTGCTAAAGAAAGATTTTTAGGTGGTAATTAATGTTACTTGTTTTTTAAGTTTCTTCAACGTCCACGTCTCTGTCCACCTCATCTTCCTCCATTATAACTGCCCAGTTCCTTTTTCCTCTTCTTCCGCTCAGCCATACCTATCCGCACATATAGCCCCTGGAATGCATTCGAATACTACGTGCACAATATACACAGTGTGCAGAGGCCGGCCGCTGTGGCCGAGCGGTCCTAGGCGCTTCAGTCCGGAACCGCTCTGCTGCTAGGGTCGCAGGTTCGAATCCTGCCTCGGGGATGGATGTCTGTGCTGTCCTTAGGTTAGTCAGATTTAAGTAGTTCTTAATCTAGGGAACTGATGACCTCAGATGTTAAGTCCCATAGTGGTTAGAGCCATTTGAAGTGTGCAGAGCGCCTCGATCTCAGAGATAACCGAGCATCATCCCTATGAGAGCTAGGTGCTTCTTTCTCCCACAGTACTTCTTTCCAAACAATAAGCATTTCATAATTCATTGAAGTCACTGACATGAATGCGCTGTGAAGGCGCGATAGCAACCAGCTTTGGAAATCTGTTACTGCATTGCCTTGCTGCAGGCGCGATCTAATCCGATGCGACAATATGGACCGGATGATTTGCCTACATGTTCTGACACGCCTGCCCCTAGAGCAACTACACCAAATCGAAACTTGCTCTGTCTACTATGTGTCATTCCCTCTATGTAGTGTAGTTTTCTTTCAATTGTCTTCTGAAACGCTGGAGGTATTTATGAATAACCGTACATAAGAGTGGGGTATATATATTTTGGGATGCATTGTGTTTAGTCTGACTCTTCAGCAGCATCGGCTCACAAAACTGAGCACAAACTCAAACCGAAGTCTTACAAAGTATCGGTGGTGCCCCGACTGACCCATTCTGATACTGTGTCTGTAACTCCGTCCGGCAACAGGCTACTGCAGTGTGGAGAGGCCGTTGCTATTCACAATATACATAAATGACCTGGTGGATGACATCGGAAGTTCACTGAAGCTTTTTGCAGATGATGCTGTGGTTTATCGAGAGGTTGTAACAATGGAAAATTGTACTGAAATGCAGAAGGATCTGCAGCGAATTGACGCATGGTGCAGGGAATGGCAATTGAATCTCAACGTAGACAAGTGTAATGTGCTGCGAATACATAAAAAGATAGATCCCTTATCAGTTAGCAACAAAATAGCAGGTCAGCAACTGGAAGCAGTTAATTGTATAAATTATCTGGGAGTACGCATTAGGAATGATTTAAAATGGAATGATCATATAAAGTTGATCGTCGGTAAAGCAGATGCCAGACTGAGATTCATTGGAAGAATCCTAAGGACATGCAATCCGAAAACAAAGGAAGTAGGCTACAGTACACTTGCTCGCCCACTGCTTGAATACTGCTCGGCAGTGTGGGATCCATACCAGATAGGCTTGATAGAAGAGAGAGAGAAGATCCAACGGAGAGCAGCGCGCTTCGTTACAGGATCATTTAGTAATCGGAGGTGATAGATAAACTCCAGTGGAAGACTCTGCAGGAGAGACGCTCAGTAGCTCGGTACGGGGTTTTGTTGAAGTTTCGAGAACATACCTTCAACGAAGAGTCAAGCAGTATATTGCTCCCTCCTACGTATATCTCGCGAAGAGACCATGAGGATAAAATCAGAGAGATTAGAGCCCACACAGAATCATACCGACAATCCTTCTTTCCACGAACAATACGAGACAGGAATAGAAGGGAGAACCGATAGAGGTACTCAGGGTAACCTCCGCCACACACCGTCAGGTGGCTTGCGGAGTATGGATGTAGATGTAGATCCTGAAATGTTCCTTTTTTGTAATGATGCATGACTGTATTTATCCGGGAATTTGAACTCGTAGAAGAATCGGCGCTTGAGTCAAATGTAGAAGTGACTGACGTCAGCACAGCAATAAACGAAATAATTCGTAATTGTTTGACAGTTAGAACAATACATATAAGTATGCCTTTAGAAAAAAAAAAACATAATGCAGATGTAATATGCAATATATAAAAATACGGTATAAACTAGAAATTCACCGACAAAATTTCAGAGATTGTCAGGAATATCGCCCAAGGATTTAGGTATACACTGAGGTGAAAAAAGACATGGGAACCTCTTAATATCGAGCCGGGCATACTTTTTACCAGCGTCGTGTAGCAACTCGACTTGGCATGGACTCAAGTACCCTTAGAAATATTGAGCCAGGCTGCTTCTGTAGCTGTCCATAATTGCAAAAGCGTTGCCGATGCAGGATTTTCTGCATGAGTTGACATCTCGATTACGTTCCATAAAAGTTCGATGGGATTCATGTCGGGCGATCTGGGTGGCTAAATCATTCGCTCAAGTTGTCTAGAAGGTTCTTCCAACCAAATAAAAATAACTGGGACCCAGTGACATGACATCTTTATTTGGAAATATGATGTCCATGAATGGTTGCAACTGGTCTCCAAGCAGCCGAAAATAACCATTTTCAGTCAATGATCGGTTCAATTGAACCAGAAGACTCAGTCCATTCTATGGAAACAAGCCTCCACAATCTTGCACAGAACCTTGTCGACAGCTTGCGTCCATGGCATCGTGGGGTCTGCGTCGCACTCAAACTCTCCCAACAACTCTTAAAAACTGAAATCGGGACTCATCTGACCTGGTCACGGTTTTCCAGTCGTTTAGGGTCCAACCAACGTGGTCACGAGCCCACGAGAGGTGCTGCAAGCGATGTCGTGCTCTTAGCAAAGGCGCTCGCGTTGGTCGTCTACTGCCATAGCCCATTAACGCCAAATTTCGCCACACTGTCGTCGTAAGTCCCACATTGATTTCTGCGGTTATTTCACGCATTGTTGCTTCTCTATTAGCACTGACAACACTACGTAAACTCCGCTGCTCTCAGTCGTTAAGTGAAGGCCGTCTGTCACTGCGTTATCCACGGTGAGAGGTAATTCCTGAAGTTTGGAATTCCAAGCAGACTCTTGTCACTTTGGATCCCGGAATATTGAATTCTCCAACGATTTCCGAAATGCAATGTTCCATGCGTCTAGCTCCAACTACCATTCCGTGTTCAAAGTCTATAAATTGTTGCAGTGACACCATGATCACGTCGAAAACCTTTTCACATGAATTGCTTGAGTACAAATGACTGCTCCACCCACCTTGTTACGCGGTACTACGCCATCTGTATATTGCATCCCATGATTTGTACACTCCTGGAAATGGAAAAAAGAACACATTGACACCGGTGTGTCAGACCCACCATACTTGCTCCGGACACTGCGAGAGGGCTGTACAAGCAATGATCACAGGCACGGCACAGCGGACACACCAGGAACCGCGGTGTTGGCCGTCGAATGGCGCTAGCTGCGCAGCATTTGTGCACCGCCGCCGTCAGTGTCAGCCAGTTTGCCGTGGCATATGGAGCTCCATCGCAGTCTTTAACACTGGTAGCATGCCGCGACAGCGTGGACGTGAACCGTATGTGCAGTTGACGGACTTTGAGCGAGGGCGTATAGTGGGTATGCGGGAGGCCGGGTGGACGTACCGCCGAATTGCTCAACACGTGGGGCGTGAGGTCTCCACAGTACATCGATGTTGTCGCCAGTGGTCGGCGGAAGGTGCACGTGCCCGTCGACCTGGGACCGGACCGCAGCGATGCACGGATGCACGCCAAGACCGTAGGATCCTACGCAGTGCCGTAGGGGACCGCACCGCCACTTCCCAGCTAATTAGGGACACTGTTGCTCCTGGGGTATCGGCGAGGACCATTCGCAACCGTCTCCATGAAGCTGGGCTACGGTCCCGCACACCGTTAGGCCGTCTTCCGCTCACGCCCCAACATCGTGCAGCCCGCCTCCAGTGGTGTCGAGACAGGCGTGAATGGAGAGACGAATGGAGACGTGTCGTCTTCAGCGATGAGAGTCGCTTCTGCCTTGGTGCCAATGATGGTCGTATGCGTGTTTGGCGCCGTGTAGGTGAGCGCCACAATCAGGACTGCATACGACCGAGGCACACAGGGCCAACACCCGGCATCATGGTGTGGGGAGCGATCTCCTACACTGGCCGTACACCTCTGGTGATCGTCGAGGGGACACTGAATAGTGCACGGTACATCCAAACCGTCATCGAACTCATCGTTCTACCATTCCTAGACAGGCAAGGGAACTTGCTGTTCCAACAGGACAATGCACGTCCGCATGTATCCCGTGCCACCCAACGTGCTCTAGAAGGTGTAAGCCAACTACCCTGGCCAGCAACATCTCCGGATCTGTCCCCCATTGAGCATGTTTGGGACTGGCTGAAGCGTCGTCTCACGCGGTCTGCACGTCCAGCACGAACGCTGGTCCAACTGAAGCGCCAGGTGGAAATGGCATGGCAAGCCGTTCCACAGGACTACATCCAGCATCTCTACGATCGTCTCCATGGGAGAACAGCAGCCTGCATTGCTGCGAAAGGTGGATATACACTGTACTAGTGCCGACATTGTGCATGCTCTGTTGCCTGTGTCTATGCTCCTGTTGTTCTGTCAGTGTGATCATGTGATGTATCTGACCCCAAGAATGTGTCAATAAAGTTTCCCCTTCCTGGGACAATGAATTCACGGTGTTCTTATTTCAATTTCCAGGAGTGTATCACCTTAGTGTGAGAGACCTGAGGTATCTGGTGGCTCGTTGCAGAGTAATGGCATTTCGTTAGATTCCTTAATCCAATTTATCTTCGTATCTGTTTTTCAGTGAAAATATCTGCAGAAAAGAGTCAATGCGGACTGGATGCTCTGTGAGTCTTGTTCCATTAACTCACGGTACTTGCTACTGGCAACTGTAATAGTACTCACTTCTCTCTTCACCCTCAAACTTGCTTTCAGTGCTGATCAGTACTGATTACTTTTGTATCGACTTCGGTTTTTTCGCCATTGCAGGTTGTACGTTAACACTTACACACATCTCGAAGCACAGGTTTACTGACAGAAAGTTGGTAGATACGTTCCTCGTGTACGGATTCACTGAATGCAATGGAAAATTGGAAAGAGGACGCTACGCTGAGCTGTTTCTGCAGCGACAGCAGCCACATCACAGTCCTGCTGCATCTGTCTGAAGGTTATTGCATTACTCTGTGATTTGTATTGTGCATTTTAATGATAGCGAATTACAGAATTTTTCACTGTTGTGCAGGTAATTGGAGCAACAAACAGAATTAATGATAATTACATTATTACTCTGTAACAAGCCACCTCAGACCACGCCCGCTTTATAGCAAAATACTCAGAAAATATCCCTGAAGAACCTCCGAAATTTTGTCGGTGGAGTTTTGGTTCACTCTGTATAGCATAAACAGTATTAATAGCCTACGCAGAGTCCACAAGATCCAAATAACCTCTAAGGAAGCTACAATTGTGATGAAACGCGTTTCATTTAACAGTATGCACTCTGAAAGGGAAAATGAAGAACGACACTACAAGAATGGTTTATCCGAATGGGACGGAAATCAGTACGTGTGTTGTACATGTAGAGACAAACAAAGATCAAAAATTTAGAAAAACTGGGTGATTCATACAAGAGAAAGAGCTTCACAAACTTAGCAAGCCAATAAGCCGTTGCTCCACTTCTGGACCTCATGCAAGCAGTTATTCGGCTTGACATTGATTGACTGAGTTGTTTGATGTCATCTTCAGAGATATCGGTGCCATATCCTGTCCAATTGGCGTGTTAGATCCTCATAATAAGAGCTGTTTTGAGGGTTGTGTCATTAATGCTCGGAACATTTTCAATTGGTAAGAGATATTGCGACCTTGTTGGCCATGGTAAGGTTTGGCAAGCACGATGTCAAGCATTGGAAACTCTCGCCGTGTGCGGGCGGGCATTATCTTGCTGAAATATAAGCCAGGGCTAGCTTGCCATGAAGGGCAATAAAAGGGGTGTAAAATACCGTGAAAGTACCTCTGTACTGTGGCGGTGCCGCGGGTGACATCCAAAACGCTCCTGCTATGAAAATAAATTGTACCCTAGACCATCATTCGGTCCTTACGTCGGGCTTCAGTCGGACGGGTACCCCACCGCTGTCTGGGGTGTCTCCAGGCAGGTCTCCGCTGATCATCGGGGCTCAGTTCTAAGCGGGACTCATCACTGAAGACAATTCTACTCCAGTCAATAAGATCCCAGGTCGAAGACGTGTCTGGGGACTTCCCAGACAGCAGTGGAATGCCAAACTGACTGTTCCCCGCCCGCCATACACTCTGACAACCAGGACTGATGGTCTGGGGTGCTATTTCCTTTCACACCAGGACCCTTTGGCTGTCATTCGCAGCACCTTTACAGCACATAGGTACGTCACGTGTTGTTGCCCTTTATAAAAGACGTCCATGGTTGCATTACGGCAAGATAATGCGCGAACGCACGGGGTAGTTTCTACTGGCCGTCTTCATCTTGCCATTCCTACCTTGGCCAACAAGGTCGTCAGATGTCTCCCTATTTGAGAACGTTTGGAGAATTATGGGCAAGGCGCTCCAACCGGCTCGGGACTTTGAAGATCTAACGATCCAACTGGACAGAATTTGGCATGATATTCCCCAGGAGAACATCCAACACAACTCTTATCAATCAATGGCAAGCCTAATAGCTGAGTGTATAGGGCCAGAAGTGGATCAGCGCAACTGATCATATTTTATTGGATTACGGGAATTTAGCGACATCCGGCAAGGAAGTTTACTGTCCGTGTAAGAAAGTGGTGAATGCAGTCGGTGTTGGAAATTTAAGTTAGCGCGTTTTGCGTAATACGATAATGGGCGGTGTAACATTGTCTAGACGGTTTTTTAATTGGATTGGACTGGATAAAAATGAATACTGTGTCGACAAAAAATTCTTTATTTTGGACGGTTTATCGCCAAAGGAAATAAATTTCTGAACTTATACGTGATCACGTTTCTCTTGAAGAGAATCTACGTTCGTATTATACAAAGGGAGGATCAGCGTCAAACAACCCGTAAATGGCGAGATTAATGCAGACGGGGCACAAGCTTGGATTAGGGAAGGATATCAGGCGTGCCCTTTGAAGAGAATTATCCAGCCATTTATCTTAAGCGATCTCGGTAAATCACGGAAAATGTAACTGTAAATGGCCGGAAGGGTATTTCAGCCGCCCTCCTCTACATTGCGAAAGATAAAATAAATACTGGCGAATATTACGCAAGCATGCTGGACCAACCTAATAAAAACACATTTGAGACGGTACCTGAATCACAGAAGGAAAGGAAAATGACACCTTTCTTTTGGAAGATACATTTGCCCCCCCCCCCCCCCCCCCAACCCGTTCCGCCATTCACTAGCAGCCACTGTTACACTGACTGGACCAGCTGTGGACAATGTGCATTGACCTAATAAGGAATTTCGACGAAATTTTTGATCTGAAATGCGTCGTAGATCACTGCCAGATTGGGAACCTTTAAACTTACTGTCATAACGAACGACTCGTAAACGTTGGGTCTCGCGATGAAACCAGCAGAATGATGCAGGTTCGCCGCTTTACGGCAGCGAGCGTGACCGACAACACGAGACACGATCGCTATCCACATTACGCAGCCGCGCACATAAATACATTGTGCCGGTCGCCAGCCTGCTGTCAGACACATGTCTTGCACGTGCTGCCCCGGGGACGTGGGGGCGTGTTTCATTGACTGTACACGCGGCCTTCCTCCCGACAGAGTGTAGTGGCCACCATTTCACTGTTGCCAGTAGTTCCCTGTACAGTTGGCGCGTTCAGCGTCCTGGCATCATGATAACTGACGCACAACTGCAACCTTCTGTTCCACGTTAATCAAAATACTGAACAAACTACTCTATCTTTTCTGCTGCAATTACAGAAGCCGTATCTTCAGGTTTAGCCACTGAATTACGGCTATTTTAAAGCTCTCTCCCTCAAGAATATGATGCGAAATATGAATTGAAAAGAGATTGTTCTAGTTCTGTTTCAGAGACAAGACCATAGCAAAATCTGAACCAGTAAATGGGTACATTATAAAGTATAATGATTGTTTACTTACATTTGGCAAGAGCCTCATCAACCACACGTCTGCTCTATGAGCCTCTTTCATTTCTTTTTATCGAGTCCACTTTTCAACCTTTTCGTGTTGATGTTCATCGTAACTGTGTTCTCCCGGATATTATCTCGCCATCTAATTCTGCTTCTTCTTGTTCTTCTCGTTCCATCTATTGTTCTGGAGAATGCTAGGTAGTCTATTCTGCGACATTCTCGCTACACGGCCTGCCCAGTTCAGCCCTGTCTTCTTTAGAACCTCGACAATATGACGGTGATCCTACAGCTCTCTTAGTTCTTCACTTTTTCTTATACTCCAGGCCAATGTATTTTCGTTATATAATACCCTTACACTTCAAGAAGAATATTATAATTCCAATCCCAAAGAAAGCTGGTGTTGACAGATGTGAAAATTACCGAACTATCAGTTTAATAAGTCACAGCTGCAAAATACTAACGCGAATTCTTTACAGACGAATGGAAAAACTGGTAGATGTCGACCTCGGGGAAGATCAGTTTGGATTCCGTAGAAATGTTGGAACACGTGAGGCAATACTGACCTTACGACTTATCTTAGAAGAAAGATTAAGAAAAGGCAAACCAACGTTTGCAGCATTTGTAGACTTAGAGAAAGCTTTTGACAATGTTGACTGGAATACTCTCCTTCAAATTCTGAAGGTGGCAGGGGTAAAATACAGGGAGCGAAAGGCTATTTACAATTTGTACAGAAAACCAGAAGGCAGACATAAGAGTCGAGGGGCATGAAAGGGAAGCAGTGGTTGGGAAAGGAGTGAGACAGGGTTGTAGCCTCTCCCCGATGTTATTCAATCTGTATACTGAGCAAGCAGTAAAGGGACAAAAGAAAAATTCGGACTAGGTATTAAAATTCATGGAGAAGAAGTAAAAACGTTGAGGTTCGCCGACGACATTGTAATTCTGTCAGAGACAGCAAAGGACCTGGAAGAGCAGTTGAACGGAATGGACAGTGTCTTGAAAGGAGGATATAAGATGAACACCAACAAAAGCAAAACGAGGATAACGGAATGTAGTCGAATTAAGTCGGGTGATGCTGAGGGAATTAGATTAGGAAATGATACACTTAAAGTAGTAAAGGAGTTTTGCTATTTGGGGAGCAAAATAACTGATGATGGTCGAAGTAGGGAGGATATAAAATGTAGACTGGCAGTGGCAAGGAAAGCGTTTCTAAGAAGAGAAATTTGTTAACATCGAGTATAGATTTAAGTGTCAGGAAGTCTTTTCTGAAAGTATTTGTATGAGGTGTAGCCATGTGTGGAAGTGAAACATGGACGATAAATAGTTTGGACAAGAAGAGAATAGAATCTTTCGAAATGTGGTGCTACAGAAGAATGCTGAAGATTAGATGGGTGGATCACGTAACCAATCAGGAGGTGTTAAATCCACTAATTTAGTACTGGGAAGCAGCGTGGAAGGTAAAAATCGTAGAGGGAGACCAAGAGATGAATACACTAAGCAGATTCAAAAGGATGTAGGTATCAGTAGGTACTGGGAGATGAAGAAGCTTGTATAGGATAGAGTAGCATGGAGAGCTGCATCAAAGTAGCCTCAGGACTGAAGACCACAACAACAACAACAACAACAACAATAATATCCGACCACGATATTATTGCATATAGCCTCCCGCGGCCGTTATCGGAAACACGCGGTGACATTACAGTGAATAATTACAGTGGTAACTAAGGAAAGCGCATCGCACTGTGATAAAATTTAAGACAGTCGTGCAAGTACACGTCAGTTATCTTGAAATTGAATCCACCTACAACCAAAGGCGCATCACTTTAGACTTTCTTACTTATTCTGTCGTTTCTTCCGCCTCCGTAGCTGAGCAGTCAGCGTAGATGGCTGCCATGCAGAGCACCTGCATTACTGGTACTGTCAAGGATTGTTTCCTTGGTTGGAGGACAGGTATGGGGTGCACTCAGCCTCGTAATCCCAACTGAGGAGCTGCTTGAACAGAGAGTAGTGGCTCCACGGAAGGGCAAGTCTGCAAAACGTATGAACGAGCAGAGTGCTGACCACATGCCATTCCATACAGCATCCACATGACACTGCAAGCAGATGATAACACGGCGGCCGGCAGACGCCCCTTGGGCCTTCACGGCCTGGGCAAAGAGCTCTTTTTTATTCTGCTTTTTCATCATTAACAAATAATTCTGTTTTCAGAGCAATTTTGCAATAATTTTGCATCATTCAGCTTAATTCTGTTTCGGAACTACTTATTAATGTTACACCTTCTGCATAGGCAAGGGTTACTAATGTTCGCCGGCCGTTGTGGCTGTGCGGTTCTAGGCGCTACAGTCTGGAACCGAGCGACCGCTACGGTCGCAGGTTCGAATCCTGCCTCGGGCATGGATGTGTATGATGTCCTTAGGTTAGTTAGGTTTAATTAGTTCTAAGTTCTAGGCGACTGATGACCTCAGAAGTTAAGTCGCATAGCGCTCAGAGCCATTTGAACCATTTTTTTAACTAATGTTCGTCTCTTCTAGTTGGATCCCTTATGGATTAATTTTAGTTCAAATGGTTCCAATAGCTCTGAGCACTATGGGGCTTAACATCTATGGTCATCAGTCCCCTAGAACTTAGAACTACTTAAACCTAACTAACCTAAGGACACCACACAACACCCAGCCATCACCCAAGTAGAGAAAATCCCTGACCCCGCCGGGAATCGAACCCGGGAACCCGGGCGTGGGAAGCGAGAACGTTTCCGCACGACTACGAGATGCGGGCTAATTTTAGTAAACTATCTATCGGTCTTCTCTAAGGCCGAATAATATAAGTCCTCTTCTGCAGTTGGGTCCCTTGTGGAGTAAATTCCCTATTTTTGAGAAAGCATGCAAAAAATTATCTGCATCGCAAGAGTCTGTCATTTAAGTAACAGTGGTATTAGATATGCGATATCCTCTTGTATTTCTCTTAAGAATCCATACAACTGCCCTTTACGTTTCAATTCACGTCAACACAAAACAGCTCCGTACTTAAATGTTTGTGGCTAATAGTCAGTTTAGTTTCAAATAGTTAACTACAATGCGCAACTTTTTCTCATTGTTTCACAGATAAAAAAATACTTGAATAGGAGCCAAAGAAAAGACAGGAGTAAATATCAGCCACTGCCGTCAAAAATTTTCTTCTTCTGTAAAGTTTCGAGAAAATTAACGTTTATACAGACAGTTAAAGACACATTTGTTCGCAACTAGATTGGCACGGCGGATGGTGGGAGGAGTACAAGGTACCAGCAACATCTTTGCCTTTCTCTGCTCCATTCATGTACAATGTACGGGAACAAGAAAAGAAACATTATTCCACCTGGTTCCTAACTTCTCTTATTTTACTGCAACGATCCTTAGGTGGCAGGCAATTAGTAAAAAGAAGTTTTAAGTCTCTTCCCTGAAGACTATTTTTGGCATGTTACTATTAACTGACAATAAGACTGCGTGTTTGGATCGAATATGTGTTCATGCAGGATAAGTTGACAGTAACCTTGAGTAGGTTTATTCAAATTTTGTGTGAATTATTGTTTCAAAATGAGGCATGTAAGTCTTTAATTATTCAGGGCTTATTACGAGATATGCAGAAGATGCCATTTCCGATTGTTATACAGTAAAAATTTCCATTATATTTTGTATACTTGTTAAACTAACTCTATCACAACTACTAGACATTGGGTCCTCACCCTATCCCAGTAGCTTCAGGCTTTTAATATACATTTTTTAATATTTAGCATATTAAAGTTAAGCAAGGGCGCCGTGCGGATAAAAAAATGCGGATCATGTAACACATACGTCGTATATTTCCAATCATCGACTGGGAGTACAGACAATAAACAAGCAGTAATTTCAGTGTTTTAATATAAGAACAATTTTCAAATATTTAATATATTAAAGAGACCAAAAATTAATTTGCCTCTCTCAAGAGCAACAATGTGGGTGCTCTACGGATAAAAATAAATGCAAATAACACTTATCGGTAGTAAGTATCAGGTAACACGTTCTCTGTTTATTTCTGTTCTTCGATTGAAGGTGGCAACAACATTGTCCTTTCTAAGCGTTTGAATATTAGGAACTGACTACGTAACATACAGGGCCTCCTTTTCAACCTGCGGAAGCTTAGATTAGCTTTTGCAAACATTTTCATTGGTACATTTTAAATCTCTGCTGTAGAGGAACAGAATTTATGGAAACTACCTCACATATAGCGTCAATTTTGTCGCACAAGACCATAATCAGTGTCGTCGAGAAACTCTGACAGTATCACTCCATTTTGAAACAGAAAGCAAAATAAGAAACATGAGCAGTATTGGTGTCTTACTTCTCCTCAGAGGAAAATAGCATAAGCGATATTTTCGCATCAAACATCGATCTGTGGTTATTTGGAGACTTGGTTTGAGCGGTTATGAAGGGTAATTTGCGTGACTCCGTCAGCGCTCCATCGAACGGAGAGTCAAATAGAAGCGAAGGTTTTCGATATATGAAGGGTTCTCTGCCATAGCATCCAGAGATAGGTATCGCAGGTTAAAAACAAATTGCACGGAAATAGTCGGCTGAACACTGATGAAAGCAACTTACGATAGCTTAAACATCTTACCAAGCGAGGAAGTGTCAAACTGACTTAAGAATACCGGTTCAGAGCAGTAATTATGCTGAATGCGAGTTTTCTGACCATTTCAGTATTCACCCTATTGGATTTCGTCCACTTTTCACCCATTATAAGAACAGTGAATATATCTTATACTTAAAATAACTGTTATAAATTTCTAGTCGTGCACAATGCGCCCGCGTAGGTAAGCATAGAAATATATTTATTTGTGGACATGGGGTCCTGTTTAAAAGATTTTCTGTTCACCATCTCCTACAAATCGTAGTAATGTGCACAGGGAAGTCCAAGATGTCATGTATATCTACATTATATTAAAAGATCCTTTCTACAAAGACTGAAATGTAAACCATGAAGATAAGTTCGGCACTCATGCCACTTACATGAGAAAGTGCTGCACAACAGATGTTTGCAGAGCTTTTATATTTCCAAGTTTAGCTTTGAATTTCAATATTTAGAATGAACCAGACATTAGAAAATGTGGCGGCACTAGGTGCGGTTTGCGGTGTGGATGCTGCACGATTTACCACTGTTTCATTTGGACCAACGTTTTGTTTTGCTGAAAGAAGTCTGGCTCCATCACGCACAGTTCTCACAATTGCACTTAGTCGTCCTGGTGTCTTCTACTGAATTGTTGGACGTAATCCGCCGTGAGTCGCTGTCTACGATTGCTATTTTCCAGCTCAGTCAGCTGTCTGTCACACAGTCACCGCAGATTTAGATGTAGACATGTTAAGTCTAAATATCTTTAGAGGCAGAGACTCTGATTTTTCGAGTACATGAAATGTGGTCTTAAAATGCATTTGGAAACTTAAGTTCCACCACATGTGATGATGCCTTGCAATAAATAACCTTTCTCTTTCAGTAGCGACAGAGCTCTCCAAATCGAAAGCAATTCTCTTACTTCTGTGTCGTTCTCGCTTCGTTTCCGAAGTTCCTCGTACACTAACTTTACGGAGCGTTGAAACTGAGATTATTTAATGAATACTATTCTTTAAAATGTCATATTTTCAGTGATTCTACATGTTATCCAGCTTTGGCGTGGGGTCACGTTAAGTGTTTTAGCGGCGACAGCAAGCTGCGACACTAGATGAGACAGACCAGTCTGTCAAACGACCGCTTAGGGAGGCCTCGAGATCAAGGATACGCATCGCCTTAGTATGTATGGATGTTTTTAATCATAACACAATACCGCTCACTGAGATTTCTCAGCGAATATGTGGTAAGGAGTATACAAAGAAACGGAAAACATAACCTATCTTCACAATGCACAAAAACGAAGTCTTTGCACAATTATAAAGTGTTAACACCTTTGCTGAGACTGGACTTCAAAGTGTTCGTTCGACTTGAGTACGCTACGTTGTCAATTGATGTCTCCGGACACTGAACGTGCTGTGTGTGACGTCAGAATGTGCATCGAATGCTCTACAAGATCACGACGAGTTACCAGTTACCATGTGCGTGTTTTCTGTCATAATAAGTAAACGGAGAGAACTAAATTAATCTGGTGGCCGCACACGAAAGCTTCCCATTACAGACATGTGACACGTATCCAGCTCTCCTTTTCAGGACGGCAATGTTTAACGTGACACGTACTACGCTATTCAGCTCTCCTTTTCAGGACGGTAATGTTGAACGTAAATGTCAGCGAAGCACAAAGCCCAGAAATTACTTAGGAACCCAAAGTAATTGGTTGGTAAAGACCACCGAACGTTGGCGATACAATCTTCAAAAGTCCATGTTATCAACTGTACTTTCGTTTCAAGCCACGTACTGAGGTGAGACAGACCTACACAAGGTGGTCTGCATTTTCGTGTGTTTACTAGGAAGCTATTAATCACAAAAAAGAATATATGACGTCAGACAACAATGCTGTGGATCCACTATGAAACACTTGTAAAATAAGTTTCAGAATTTGCACTCTTAGTCACATTTTAATTTTTTTGAACATATAATCAGTTTCGGCTTTGCAGCCATCATCAAACATTAAAAGAGGTGGCGACGCATAGACAGATACACTTCCTGGATGGCAAGCTGAACGCAGTTATTTGTGAATACATTTTGGACACTACCCGTTACCCAAACTTTGAGAATGGTTTGGAACAGAAAATGTTTCATATCACCATGACAATAATCACGTACACAAAATAAAGACAACTGCTTCGTGATATGGATAAAATAATATGTTTTTGTTTGGTTACCCTGTTCGAGAACACGAGTTAGATCCCATCGAACATTGGCTGCGTGCCATACCACATATCCAAAAATTATTCTTCATGAGGAATCGTCACAAAAAATTGGTCGTTGTAATACACTCCTGGAAACTGAAATAAGAACACCGTGAATTCATTGTCCCAGGAAGGGGAAACTTCATTGACACATTCCTGGGGTCAGATTCATCACATGATCACACTGACAGAACCACAGGCACATAGACACAGGCAACAGAGCATGCACAATGTCGGCACTAGTACAGTGTATATCCACCTTTCGCAGCAATGCAGGCTGCTATTCTCCCATGGAGACGATCGTAGAGATGCTGGGTGTAGTCCTGTGGAACGGCTTGCCATGCCATTTCCACCTGGCGCCTCAGTTGGATCAGCGTTCGTCCTGGACGTGCAGACCGCGTGAGACGACGCTTCATCCAGTCCCAAACATGCTCAATGGGGGACAGATCCGAAGATCTTGCTGGCCAGGGTAGTTGACTTACACCTTCTAGAGCACGTTGGGTGGCACGGGATACATGCGGACGTGCATTGTCCTGTTGGAACAGCAAGTTCCCTTGCCGGTCTAGGAATGGGAGAACGATGGGTTCGATGACGGTTTGGATGTACCGTGCACTATTCAGTGTCCCCTCGACGATCACCAGAGGTGTACGGCCAGTGTAGGAGATCGCTCCCCACACCATGATGCCGGGTGTTGGCCCTGTGTGCCTCGGTCCTATGCAGTCCTGATTGTGGCGCTCACCTGCACGGCGCCAAACATGCATACGACCATCATTGGTACCAAGGCAGAAGCGACTCTCATCGCTGAAGACGATACGTCTCCATTCGTCCCTCCATTCACGCCTGTCGCGACACCACTGGAGGCGGGCTGCACGACGTTGGGGCGTGAGCGGTGTGCGGGACCGTAGCCCAGCTTCATAGAGACGGTTGCGAATGGTCCTCGCCGATACCCCAGGAGCAACAGTGTCCCTAATTTGCTGGGAAGTGGCGGTGCGGTCCGCTACGGCACTGCGTAGGATCCTACGGTCTTGGCGTGCATCCGTGCGTCGCTGCAGTCCGGTCCCAGGTCGACGGGCACGTGCATCTTCCACCGACCATTGGCGACAACATCGATGTACTGTGGAGACCTAACGCCCCACGTGTTGAGCAATTCGGCGGTACGTCCACCCGGCCTCCCGCATGCCCACTATACGCCCTCGCTCAAAGTCCGTCAACTGCACATACGGTTCACGTCCACGCTGTCGCGGCATGCTACCAGTGTTAAAGACTGCGATGGAGCTCCGTATGCCACGGCAAACTGGCTGACACTGACGGCGGCGGTGCACACATGCTGCGCAGCTAGCGCCATTCGACGGCCAACACCGCGGTTCCTGGTGTGTCCGCTGTGCCGTGCGTGTGATCATTGCTTGTACAGCCCTCTGGCAGTGTCCGGAGCAAGTATGATGGGTTTGACACACCGGTGTCAATGTGTTCTTTTTTCCATTTCCAGAAGTGTATTAGTAAAAGAGTGATACACTTGCTGTTGGTTACATGGTTAGCGGCTTTGTTACTAATGGGAATGGTAACCTAATTACATTTGGCCACACAACTTATCGACAGATTGTCCAGTACAACATGAATTTTCAAGCCTTGATAATTATGATCAATACTCTGAACAGAATTGGCTATGCAAAAGAGTGACTAACGTGAACGCCTTATTTAGCGACCTTCTCTCCCCATCTCACTTTCGTTTCGTACACGTTGCTGCAATGATTGTTGGGCACGATCATCTACTACATTGGCAGACCTTTTAAATTGTCGAAGTTTAATCTAAACATAATGACAGAATAACAAAAAATGAAGAATTAACGTCATAATTAAATTCTATCACTGCCTTCAGTAGCAGTAAATGTTTTCCGTGGCCGACAAATATCATATAAATATTGACGTGGAAGATCAAAAACACAACTGTAACTTTGAAGAAAGCAAGGATTTAGGATTTCCGTTACGGTGTTGCTGGTGTGTGTCTCACCTACAGTAATGCAGTTCAGTATTAGAAACATCGATATTGGACCACGGATGGATGGAAGAATGTGCTTGTCACAGATGAATCCCACATCAGAACGATTTTCATTGAAAACTTTAACTCTATTCTGAGAACAGCAGGGTCTATTTCCCAGTCTGGTCAGCTAAATTTATTTTTTCCCTAAAGAGATCAAGATGGATGCCGGTATGGTTTATTTGTAAAGAACACGACAGATGTCGTTCTCCTTCTTGTCCAACCCGAACTTGTGCTCTGTATCAAGTGCCATTGTCGTCGAAGGAACATGAAACTATTATCTTCCTTCCTTTTGTAGTCGCAAATTTGACTGGATGGGAAGTGGTAGTTGGTACACCTGCAGGAGCATTATAGGTCGAAACCTGTTTGGTGATGACGGTATCTTCGTGAGAAGAGACAGTAAGTTGGATAGACTGCGGAATTTTACAGTTTCGTTGGTGGTTGGAGGCGTACCGAGAGGTACTGCAATAACATGTGCGACTTGCAATTGTCCCTAAACCTTTTTGAGGAATGATACTTCTCGTCCACGTTGAGTTACAGTGGTCAATAAAATTGATACGGGTGAATAGATGCACCGTGTAGACCCTTGAGGGAGGTCTCAGGACTTGACTTCCGAACATGTGTGGCACGTATTGGGATGGCAAACTGCAGCACATTAGCCGGCTGCAAGGATTCTTCCGGCCCTGGCATAGCTCGTTTTAAGAACGAGATTGTCTGTCAATGACACTCTTGAATCTCGTAGATATCATTCCCCGTTGCTGCAAAACGTGTTGTGGAAAGGATTTTTCTGATTTTGTGACTTCTTTCGAGGTGTATCTCCGGTTTCAGAGCTTTTCCAATGATATACAGGGTGATTCAAAAATAATACCACAACTTTAGGAATTTAAAACTCTGCAACGACAAAAAGCAGAGCTAAGCACTATCTGTCGGCGAATTAAGGGAGCTATAAAGTTTCATTTAGCTGTTCATTTGTTCGCTTGAGGCGCTGTTGACTAGGCGTCAGCGTCAGTTGATGCAAAGATGGCGACCGCTCAACAGAAAGCTTTTTGTGTTATTGAGTACGGCAGAAGTGAATCGACGACAGTTGTTCAGCGTGCATTTCGAACGAAGTATGGTGTTAAACCTCCTGATAGGTGGTGTATTAAACGTTGGTATAAACAGTTTACAGAGAATGGGTGTCTGTGCAAAGGGAAAAGTTCTGGACGGCCGAGAACGAGTGATGAAAATGTAGCACGCATCCAGCAAGCATTTGTTCGCAGCCCAGGAAAATCGACTCGCAGAGCTAGCAGAGAGCTGCAAATTCCACAATCAACTGTATGGAGAGTCCTACGAAAAAGGTTAGTTATGAAACCTTATCGTCTGAAATTGGTTCAAGCACTGTCTGCAGCTGATAAGATTAAAAGAATCGATTTCTGTGATTTTATCCTTGCTCAAATGGAAACAGATGAATCTTTCGTTTCAAAGATTGTGTTTAGTGATGAAGCAACTTTCCACACTAACGGGAAAGTCAACCGTGACAATGTCTGTGTATGGGGCACTGAGAATCCGCAGGAAACAACTCAGTATGAACGTGAATTGCCTAAGGTGAACGTTTTCTGTGCCATTTCAGCAAATAAAGTTTTTGGTCCCTTTTTCTTCGAAGGTGCTACTGTAACTGGACTGGAGATGTTAGAGAATTGGCTGTTCCCTCAGTTCGAACAAGAAGCACAACAATTCATATTTCAGCAGGATGAAGCGCCACCACATTGGCACTTATCTGTCCGTAACTACCTGAACGTCAACTACCCGAGGCGATGGATCGGCCGCCAGGCAGCCCGTGACAGAGCACTTCATCACTGGCCTCCAAGAAGCCCTGATCTTACCCCCTGCGATTTTTTCTTATGGGGGTATGTTAAGGATATGGTGTTTCGGCCACCTCTCCCAGCCACCATTGATGATTTGAAACGAGAAATAACAGCAGCTATCCAAACTGTTACGCCTGATATGCTACAGAGAGTGTGGAACGAGTTGCAGTATCGGATTGATATTGCTCGAGTGTGTGGAGGGGGCCATATTGAACATCTCTAAACTTGTTTTTGAGTGAAAAAAAAACCTTTTTAAATACTCTTTGTAATGATGTATAACAGAAGGTTATATTATGTTTCTTTCATTAAATAGACATTTTTAAAGTTGTGGTATTCTTTCTAAATCATCCTGTATTTTGGACACCATTGTGCCATATTTTCTTGTGTGTGATCTTCAACGTCGTTGTGTAACCGTTCTGACATCTCATTATAGATATTTGCCTAAATTACTTTACAACACTTCGCATTTAAGTAGTAGCGTACATGAAAGCTTGAACAGCTACTTTTGCTATACTGACATGGCTAAATAGTCGTTGGCTTTCTTCGTATTTATATACATAAGTGACAAAGTTTTCTTACATCATAGTTACTCTGTTTCGATACCTACAACAATTATATACAACGCACGAAATATGATGATAAAAGCCGCAAAGTGGATTGTGCTGAAAGCTCCTGTCAGTGTGACAGGCACTTTGTCAAAGCGACACAGAAAGTTTGTTATTTCAGATTGGAATATATGCCACATATGTTTATTTATCAGTTATGCGTGAAGTTATTTTCATAAAATAAATAGGATTCTTTAGTAGCCACAGATGTGATTTAGGCAATGGTTTGTTTTCTGAATGCGAAGGACGTAATAAACGTTTACAGCCAGTTGGTGTGTCAGTGGCTCGCAGATGAGTACGATGTTTACATTACGCCATGAGTGGGCTGCAAACTCGATTCCAGGAAACGATAAATAGCTTTAAAATGCACGCAATTCCATATAAAAATAGTAAACGTCTTTTCAAAAAAAATTGTTAAAATGGCTCTAAGCACTATGGGACTTAACATCGGAGGTCATAAGTCCCCTAGAACTACTTAAGCCTAACTAGCCTAAGGACATCACACACAACCATGTCCGAGGCAGGATTCGAACCTGCGACCGTAGCAGCAGCGCGGTTCCGGACTGAAGCGCCTAGAACCGCTCGGTCACAACGGCCGGCGTCTTTTCCAGATTACATTCATATTAATACAGGAATGCATCCGGCAACTATCATCGGCACTATCCCAACAGACTTTAAACGTTTTCCAAAAACAGTGTCATACAATAAACAAAGAGCGCTTACGATCCTCTGCATTTATCGTTAAGACGTGTAATCTTATTACAGGTTTTATGATCCGAGAGATGTGAAGAAGACTTAAACAAGGAACATGATTTAGTAGTTAACATAGAACCTTAACTCGATTTAAAATAAAAAAAGGCACGTTTCAAGCGGTTACAAACACGGTCTTAGAATACTTGTCGAACACTAAAGGGAGCCGACTAACTCGCCATCATGTTGGCGATTTCTGTTTCGTCATGCTTGACTCAAGTAAAAACAAGCGGTGGTTCGTGTGGAGCAGCACGGCCCTGAGACTGGTATCCTGTCTGACTCACTCTCCTCTTTCGTCTTACGCGTTTCGTGATGATGGGATTCTCCAGCACCCAGACGAGCTGGCCCGCGGAACACTAGCAGCCAAGTTCAAACGGCCCTGTGGCAATTCGAGGCAAGCTCCCGTGTAACGCGACAGCCTTCGTGCTTGGTCAGTGAGATTTGGAGTGGCAGAAAGAAGACCCTGAAAACAAGTGACAATTTCAAATCTCAAACAGTGTAACCTAGCATAAATAGTTAATTTGTGGTACAATGTAGCACTGTTTGGTAAGGTACGTCTCGTGAACGTTTGTGAGTGTACATCTCCGGACCGCAGATAACATGATTTGCAATATTTTTTTTTACTTTTTAGTGCAAATTAAATCGGATTTTCCCCATAAATTTACGAAACAGAACAAATGTCCTGCCTCTAGTGGCTTCAGCACCGAAGGTGCATTGAGCTTTAAACTTCACAGAAATGAAGATTCGTCTATCTCAGCGAAGCGAAACAGAAAGACGGAACTGCAAGATCGATTGAAGAGTTAATTATACAGAGTTATTTCACGTTATTGGATGGTTTCGTAACCTGTATTTTCCGCTAACTCTGAATATAAAGGCATAATCGTACTATCAGTTTAAAGAGGGGAGTTTTAAAGTCGAGCAACTGATTTAATATGTTTATATGGCAAGAAAAGTGAACACTTTTGTAATCGGAGAAAGTGACGCTTAGGAGGCAGGAAATACCTCATGTACACGATCAAAACCTGTTGATTCTTCCTTTTGAGGTCATACCTTCCATCCTGGCTCTTCCACCGACGTCTGGGAGAGTTGAGAAAGCACATTACCACAGCCAGCGATAATATAACTCCAGTACTGTATGAGTAGATCTGGCGAAACGCCTGTGGTTTCTACATGGGGCTGAAACTAGAGTCGGTATATACACCACAGGCCACTACAATTCCTACACCACGAAGATGACGTGCTACAGACGCGAAATTTAACCGACAGGAAGAAGATGCTGTGATATCCAAATGATTAGTTTTTCAGAGCATTCACGCAAGGTTGGCGCCGGTGGCAACACCTATAACGTGCTGACATGAGGAAAATTTCCAACCGATTTCTCATAAACAAACAGCAGTACACCGGCGTTGCCTGGTGAAACGTTGTTGTGATGCCTCGTGTAAGGAGGAGAAATGCGTACCATCACGTTTTCGACTTTGATAAAGGTCGGATAGTAGCCTATCGCGATTGCGTTTTATTGTATCCCGACACTGCTGTTCGCGTTGGTCGAGATCCAATGACTGTTAGCGGAATATGGACTCGGTGGGTTCGGGAGGGTAATGGGGAACGCCGTGCTGGATCCCAACGGCCTCGTATCACTAGCAGTCGAGATGACAGGCATCTTATCCGTATGGCTGTAATAGATCGAGCAGCCACGTCTTGATCCCTGAGTCAACAGATGAGGACGTTTGCAAGGTAATAACCATCTGCACGAACAGTTCAACGACGTTTAAAGCAGCATGGACTACCAGCTCGTAGACGATGGCTGCGGTTACCCTTGACGCTGGATCACAGACAGGAGCGCCTGCGATGGTGTACTCAACGACGGACCTGGGTGCACGAATGGCAAAACGTCATTTCTTCAGATCAATCCAGGTTCTGTTTACAGCATCATGATGGTCGCATCCGTGCTTGGCGATATTGCGGTGAACGCACATTGGAAGCGTGTATCTGTCATCGCCATACTGACGTATCACCCGGCGTGATGATATGGGGTGCCATTGGTTACACGTCTCGGCCACCTCTTGTTCGCATTGACGGCACTTTGAACAGTGGGCGTTACATTTCAGATGTGTTACGACCCGTGGCTCTACCCTTCATTTGATCCCTGCAAAACCCTACATTTCAGCAGGATAATGCAAGACCGCATGTTGCAGGTCCTGTTCGGGCTTTTCTGGATAGAGAAAATGTTCGACTGCTGCCCTGGCCAGCAATTTCTCCAGATCTCTCACCAATTGAAAACGTCTTGTCAATGTTGGCCGAGCAACTGGCTCGTCACAATACGCCGGTCACTACTCTTGATGAACTGTGGTATCGTGTTAAAGCTGTATGGGGAGCTGCACCTGTACACGCCATCCAAGCTCTGTTTGACTCAATGCCCAGGCGTATCAAGGCCGTTATTACGGCCAGAGGTGGTTGTTCTGGGTACTGATTACTCAGGATCTATGCACCCAAATTGCGTGAAAATGGTTCTAGTATAATATGTTTGTCCAATGAATACCCGTTTATCATCTCCATTTCTTCTTGGTGCAGCAATTTTAATGGCCAGTAGTGTAGTTCGCAGTACAGATTATTTGCTGGAGACAGATGCCCTGAAATTTACACTTTGAGACGGATGTTAATCAAAGAATTAAGTTTTGTGTCATTTCCCGGTTAAGTAAATTAGAAACAAACTATCAACTCCAAGCTCCAGCGAACTAAGACGGTCATAGATACTGCAATCACGCCTAAAGCTATGTTTGCGTTATGGATGTGAGGTTTGCCTCTTACGCAAACAACAGTTTTCCATATTTAACCCAAACATGTTTCAGCACCTTTGTAGCGCCGTCTGTGGAAAATATTTGTTCAGTTCCTAATTTTTACATTATTGCCTTGTGTAAGGACCCTCTGTAAAATGTTCAAATGTGTGTGAAATCTTATGGGACTTTACTGCTAAGGTCATCAGTCCCTTAGCTTACCACTACCTAACCAAAATTATCCTAAGGACAAACACACACACCCATGCCCGAGGGAGGACTCGCACCCCCCCCCCCCCCCTCCCCCCAGTGACCAGCCGCACAGTCCATGACTGCAGCGCCCTGCCGGCTGGTGTGGCCGTGCGGTTCTAGGCTTCAATATGGAACCGCGTGACCGCTACGGTCGCAGATTCGAATCCTGCCTCGGGCATGGATGTGGGTGATGTCCTTAGGTTAGTTAGGTTTAAGTAGTTCTAAGTTCTAGGAGACTGATGACCTCAGATGTTAAGTCCCATAGTGCTCAGAGCCATTTAAACCATTTGCAGCGCCCCAGACCGCTCGGCTAAACGCGCGCTGCGGACCCTCTGTACAATTTTGGATATTGTAGCTTGTCATACTTAGCTTCCGAAAATCGTTTCTCATTGTATTCTCATGTGTTGTTGATGTACACACACAAACACTACATATATTTTGCTGAACTTCACTCTTAAACAACATTTTTACACTTTGCGCCTTAAATTTCTAAGGACTTTTGGAAGTTGACGAGCAGTCAATCAAAGACACCTTAAGTGGAATGACTACATAAAAACTCAGCAGGAAAAGCAGATGCCAGAATAAGATTCATGAGAAGAATCTTGTAACTCATCCACGAAGGTAGACTCCTACAAAGCACTTGTTCGATCGATTGTTGAATATCGTTCTTCAATCTTGTGTCCTTACAGACAGGACTGATAGAGAAGATTCAACGAAGAGCGGTGTGTTACATCACGGGATGGTTTAGTCGGCGCGAGGACGTTACAGAGACGCTCAACAAGCTGCAGTGGCAGATGCTACAGGAGAGGCGTTGTGCACCACGAAGAGGTTTACCATTGAAATTTCGAACGAGCAGTTTACGGGAAGAGCCGGACAACATATTACTTAGTCCCACACTATCTTAGAAAAATGACCACAACAAGAAAATCGAGAAATTATAGCTGATATAGAGCCTTACCGAAAAATCATTCTTCCCATACGCCATTCGAGAGTAGAACAGGGATCAAATGGTTCAAATTGCTCTAAACACTATGGGACTTGACTTCTTAGGTCATCAGCCCCCGAGACTTAGAACTACTTAAACCTGACTAACCTAAGTACAACACACACATCCATGCCCGAGGCAGGATTCGAACCTGCGACCGTAGCGGTCGCGCGGTTCCAGACTGTAGCTTCTAGAACCGCTCGGCCACCTCGGCCGGAACAGGGAAAGGGCCATCAACTGGTGTTACCAGAAGTTTCATTGGCTTGCGGCGTATGATGTAAATAAATATCCGATAATGTACTGAGAGTACTACATAACCAAATAATGTAAAAATAAAAACTTTATGATAAAGAATTACCAATGACAATGGAACACAGGTGCTGAAACCTATTTGCGTTTTACACGAGAGGAAAAAAATAGTTGCTTGGATAACAGGCGGACCTTATACTCATAATTTTGTCAGCCAATAGGCTACTGCAAGAGCTACATAACCAAATGATGAGTATGATGCATACTATTTGTTGCTTGTTTTAACATGTAACTGGGTTAAAGTTACGTCATTTATTTTGAGAAACTGTAAGAATAATGCTATAGGCACGCCTACGAATAACCCTGTAATGTCAGGGCAGAACGACATTTCATTTGCTGGAAGAGCTGCGGAGCACCCTCTAGATAGGAGTGTGAAGGCTACATGAAAAGGGCTATAGCCTTGAGTTTAACTTGTGTATTTTCCTATGTCAACAGTGAGAAACATCAGAGTGAAAGACGGCCTTGACAATTTACGTATTATGAACGTAGCGAAATGTCGATCTCCACTGATTAGGTCTATCGTACAGCGAAATAGCAAGCCATGCAGATCCTAATTCCACTACAGTCGGCGCGCGTGCTCAACGCGTGGGTCGACGAGAGCTAGACCAGTCGTAAGCCCGGCAGTATACCACGAAGTATGGCCTCAGCAGGGAACGACAGACAGCTAATCCCCACTGCAGTCTCGAACCGTCGATCTGCCTCTCAGTATTGGTACAAGGTAGATCCACTGCAGCAAGGGAGGAGGCCACTGTCTGCCTTCCACTTCGCCAGTGTCTGTTGAGGTATTAACAGCGTGCATGAAACCTTTCCGAAATACACCTGATCCTAAACCGAAGGTACCTGGAGCTACAGTGGTGTTGTTGTCACCATAGATAGCAGCGTGGTGATTGACGACAAATCATTAACCCCACGCCCCACTTAAATCTGTAGTACAGTGATACAATGCGTGTTTTTTAAGTAAGTACCGTTTTGAAATAAAAACAAAAAATAGATTTTTCTTATCAGTTTATTTTTACATGTAATCCTGCTCTTTAATCTACTTTGCTACGTAATTCCCACCCACATTAAGGCACTTATTGTATCGTGCGACCAGCTTTTAAATACCAAACCTCGTAGGCATATGCCGCCTGAACATCACCTTCGATAATTTAAACGATCTGAAACAACTGCACAAAGAACATTTTTGACTCTTGAGGAAACTCATTACATAACGTCGAAATCGTAAAGTGTCTGTTCTCTCTCACTTTTCTAATAACTTTCTGCGCCAAATCGTCACTGTCAAATGTCAAACAAAGAGAGTGCTTTATCTAACTTTTACAGAACATTTAAATTACCCAAAGTATTACTCAGGTCCCAGATTTCTACGAGAGTGGTATTCAAAAGCTGGTTGTACGATACGATAATTGCCTTATGTTGTTGTTGTTGTTGTTGCTGCTGTTGTTGTGGTCTTCTCTGCAAACACTGGTTTGATGCAACTCTCCATGCTACTCGACCCTGTGCAAGCCTCTTCATCTCCTAGTACCTACTGCAACCTACATCCTCCTGAATCTGCTTAGTTATTCATCTCTTGGTCTGCCTCTACGGTTTTTACCCTCCACGCTTCCCTCCAGTACTAAATTGGTGATCCCTTGACGCCTCAGAACGGTCCTACCAACCGAGCGCTTCCTCAAGTTGTGCCACAAATTGCTCTTCTCCCCTGCACTATTCAGTACCTACTCATTAGTTACGTGATCTATTCATCTAATCTTCAGTATACTTCTGTAGCACCGCATTTCAAATGCTTCTATTCTCTTCTTGTCTGAACTGTCTATTGTCCAAAGACTTCCTGTCCCTTACATCTATACTCGATGTTAACAAATTTCTCTTCTTCAGAAACGCTTTCCTTGCCGTAGCCAGTTTAGCAAGTTTAAATTTTATATCCTCTCTACTGCGACCATCCTCAGTTATTTTGCTGCCAAAATAGCAAAACTACTACTTTAAGCGTCTCGTTTCCTAATTTTATTCCCTCAGCATCAACTGATTTAATTCGACGACATTCCATTATCCTTGTTTTGCTTTTGTTGATGGTCCTTTATATTGGTGGTAATTCTGTATAACAGTAGATTAAAGTACAAACTTTCGTGTAAAAATAAAATTGCTAAGAGGAGTCCATTTATTTTATGTGTTGGAAAACGGCAATTACTTTAAAAAAAAAGAACACGCATCTTAGTTACATATGAGTGAGACACTAAAGAGGTGAATGTTGTCTCCCTGCTGACCGCGGTGGCCACGCGGTTTAGGCGCTGCAGTCCGGAACCGCGCGACTGCTACGGTCGCAGGTTCGAATCATGCCTCGGGTATGGATGTGTGTGATGTCCTTAGGTTAGTTAGGTTTAAGTGGTTCTAAGTTCTAGGGGACTAATGACCACAGATTAAGTCCCATAGTGCTCAGAGCCATTTTGTTGTCTCCCTAGGTGCATTATCCAGCCTCATACTGGCCAAACACGCGGCGTCATGGCTGCGACGGCCTAGGATAATAAAAGCAAAGCAGCTAAGAATTGTAGTCAGCGGTCGCTGCAGAACGGAAGTTGTAAAGCTTAAAAGTGGTAATCATTCCGTCAACACATTTATGGAGCAGTTGTTTAACAGGCCAATGGTCGTTTCTATTATGCGAGATATGTTCAAGTGTTCTTCTCCAGGCCTTATCACTTCTTTCCTGGCCTGCCCTTTCACCTGACACGTCGTCAGAAATTTCCTCAATCGCCGACACACTTGATGTGATACGCAGGAGACATACACAGTGAAATTTCGGCTTAGGCACGAGCCACCTGGAAATTCAGAGCTTGTCTGGTTCAACGCTACGGCTTTCATGGCGGTTCTTATTGTTGCGCGTGCGCTTCCAAAATACTGATTTCCAGCACCTAATAGTCTTTTACTGCTCTATCCACTTTATAGTTCTATTATACCGCTTTAAGTCAGATACGTGCTTCGTTTAGCTACTTCCTAAGAATACTTGTTTAGTAAAAGACAATATGTGTGAAATATTATGGGACTTAAACTGCTAAGGTCATCAGTCCCTGAGCTTACACACTACTTAACCTAAATTATCCTTAGAACAAACACACACACCCATGCCCGAGGGAGGACTCTAACCTCCGCCGGGATCAGCCGCACAGTCCACGACTGCAGCGCCCTAGACCGCTCGGCTAATCCCACGCGGCACTTGTTTAGTATGCTAAATTTTTACAAATAGCCATTTGCAGGTGATTACTGACAACGATAAAGCCACCACCAAGGTTTAATCAATAAAAGACAATAATAGGTATCGTTTCGCTGTATATCGGTACTCAGACTCTACATTATTACTCTACATTGTCAATTCTGTAGCACATTAGAAACATGTGACTTACTATAGATTATACAAAACTGTCTGAAACAGAGTCGACGATTAATGACAGTAAATATGGCTAACCAAATGCTTCACAACTTGCAATTACGTTACATGCAATTGGGACTGAACAAATTATATGATCTTGTTACTGGATAACCTTTAAATATTATGTCCCAAAATATGGAAATACATAGGAGGAGAAATTCACATAGAAACGGCTGATGTCTTGAAATAAATTTTGGGAGTTACATATCTTTGCGCAGTTCCACAAAAGATACTATTACACCGTTAAGGATATAAATCTCAAATTAGCTGCTCTTTTCCAGGCAGACTTTCCAGGCAAGCCTGTTAGAAAGGCCTGGCACATTTTACTCACAAACTAGTTCGTGCTGCCATGGCTCTCTAAATCATAAAGAAAATGTAACTGGCTTTGAGCACTATGGGACTTAACTTCTGAGGTCATCAGTCTCCTAGAACTCAGAACTACTTAAACCTAAGAACATCACACACACACACATGCCCGAGGTAGGATTCGAACCTGCGACCGTAGCGGTCGCGCGGTTCCAGGCTGTAACGCTTAGAACCGCTCGGCCACTCCGACCGGCAAAATGTAACTGAATAAATCAGGAGAGAAGGAATAAAAACGATCACCAATCTCGAGAAGTATATTTACTACGAGTTTTACAACAAAACCTACGAGTAAATCACGTTAATATGCGAGGTAATGGCGCGAAACATTAACACATAGGGGAAAAAGGATCACACTGACTTCTGCTAAATCACTTTTTCAACGTTTGTAAATTTTTTCTGGTGAGCAGTTTCCATCCAGGAACCGTAATTCGAAAATGACAATTAACTCACTCACGGGTAGACCATTCGCCGCGTGCAAGTCCGATATGAAGCCACTTCTGCGACTTGCTCGTCGATGGGGATGAAATGATGGTGATTAGGACAACACAACACTAAAACACCCAGTCCCTGAGCGGAGAAAATCTCCAACCCAGCAGGGAAACGTCGTTCCGTCGCGCTGACCACTTTTTTAAATTTTGTTCGTCATGGTTCGTTGTATTTCGTCGTAGAGGACGTCACATGACGTCCGTTGATGTTCGTTGTTGATCTTTCCACTCAGTTTTTTTATTACAGAGGAAAGCCACCGCTCTGACCGAACACGCTGAGCTACCGTGCCGGCACCACTCAGCTACCGGGGGCGGACAGCTCACTTGTTATTATTTACGAACCATTTTCGTACTCTTGGCGGGAACTGCATGAACACTTGGTAGCTACTTGTGGCTTCACTGAGTGTTACACAATTTTAATGCATTTCGTTTCCGCTTTCACTGGTGATGACCACAGCGTATTAAATGCTACAACGAATAGTGTTTTAAAAATTCCAAGATAGATTCTAAATAGGAGTAACAGACTTGAAACCTTGGGGCCATCACTCATAAGCATGTAACTAAAGCAAAACTCATTTACATAACCATCGTTGTGACCCTGTGCACAGAGATCTATTCCAGTGTCCGTTTAATAGTAGAACGAATGATGTCCTAATAAATGTTATTATGTTGTGCAATAGAGACGTAGTGGGGTCAGAAAAAGATGTGAAAACACCACGAAAATGCATGTTTGAACGTAAATGCAGACGCTAACCAAGCCTACAGGTTGCGCTGTTGTATTTGACTACGAACGCCACCTGTGGAATTTCCTCGGTGTGTTGCAAGTTCAAATGGCTCTGAGCACTATGGGACTTAACATATGAGGTCATCTGTCCCCTAGAACGTAGAACTAATTAAACCTAAGGACATCACACACATCCATGCCCGAGGCAAGATTCGAACCTGCGGCCTAGAACCGCTCGGCCACTCCGGCCGGCCTGTGTTGCATGTGTCTGTCGTGGTCAGAACAGTGTTCTGTGAAGTTTCGAGTGGATTACGTCGTAGCTAAGTGAGGTCAAACGTGGGAAAATTGTTGGCGCTCGTATAGCGGGCGCTCCCGTAGTCAAGGTAGCCGAAGTGTTTGGTGCTTCAAGATGAACCATACCGACGATTTAAACCGCTTAGAGGTAAAGCAGGAAAACAGCATCTGGTAAGTCATAAAGCGGACGAAAGCTTGTGTTGAGTGATCGTGACAAACGATCGTTGAAGACCTGCTAAAAAAAGAATGAATATGCTCGCCGTGTGAGATCAGACAAACAATTAAATGAACAATGCACAAGACACTCATCCGAATGCTACAAATTTCGTGAAGAATTTCACTTGTATTACTGCTTGGAATGTGCAGTGCGTGTTAATTAAGAATAACTACCTCAGTTTTTGGCGGACTACGCGTTTCCACACCTGTCCGATGTATGTCAGCTGGCCAAGTTCTTGTTTCTCTCAGAGGGCATTAAAACTGTTGAACGTTTGCCTGTTTATAAGAAAAAGGTTGTTTGCAAAGTAGCCAGCTGTAAACCGATCTAAGTAGACTAGCAGTGCGTTTATATTTTCAGTCTACAGCAGTAACAAGAAACAATTCTATGAATGGAGGGTGGCGATAGCTGAAAGAAGAACATATACCATTTTGTTCGTGTGTTCACCACAACCGTTTGCAACATGCGAACTTTTTAAACGTCAGTAACCATCCACGTTCAAAAATAAATGATTCGAAGTGCAAGAAGGAGACTCTCGCCATACAGGAAAATATGGACCGATGCCCTTGTCTCAGTCAGCTGGTCCAATCGTTAACGGAGGGGAAGCGTGACTCAAAATAAGTATGCGAACCACCGTCCTGTTAGCGCACGAAGCTTTGCTCTCGGTTAAAATCAAGTCAAGATTCACGAAAGTCTTACGTCCAGTAGTATTCGTGGTGATTTCTTAACAGGTAAAACTATTTCACAAAGTGGTATCTATGACCTACTGTTACGATTTGGTTGCTTTTAAACTCTTTGCATAACATTAACAGTTCATAAAGCATCTACATTTGCAGTCAGCGTAAGACAACAAATGCACTGTTGACGTCTGTGTTATTGCAGTAGACTTACGCATCGTTCTACGGAAACATTATTTCTCTGGATATGCCACACCACTGATACAAATTTTCTAAATACTCAGACAAAGGTGCCACTTACTAAGTAGCAGAATGTGTCGCGTGACATTAAACCTTCTTTCGAAAGACACTTGTCTTTATTTTTTGTAATAAAACAAGTTATTCGATGCGGAGATTGATCTGACACAGAATTAGGATTTCTCTACCATGTCACTTACATAATTTGTTTTGTAGCTGTTGTTGTAAATTTTGATGAATTGTATACGGTGATGCAAGTTAAAATGCTTTCTGACACTAAATCTCCATGTGTGTATGTGGCCGAGGTGTAGAGTGTGGGTCATTCTGTAAATTATTTAAATAATGAACAGTGCCACTAATTTAAGATGCTACACGAAAGTATAGTAGTGAAAACATGGTGCAGTAAAAGCAAAATTTTACTCACATTGATTGACAGGAAAAAGATGTTAAGAGTAATTATTTCCTTCTGTAATAATAGGTACTTACTTTCTGTATATATCTCGCTGAAGACTGTACCCATTACAATGAATGGAACATAAAGGGTATACTCTTTTAACACGCTTAATGACGGTTTTGCAATGCTGATATGAACCTCTGTTTATACCCCAACAACCTTGGTTCACTATTACAAAGTTTAATCTTTAATAAAAATTCTACTGTTTCAACAAGCACACAGCACATACAGATCTCATGCAAATACATATTCTATTACAAGTATTAGGGTAATAAATTATTCATCATGGGAAACCATTTAAAGGATTATAAATTATATTTATGCATTGCATCTCATATAGATGCTACCGTCGGAAAATTTGGATAGAAGAGAGACTCAAATTCATTTGGTGGCGACCGCATAAGAATAATATGTTGACGATGTCAGAAGCCAGGAGAAACTTTATAGAGTCCTATATAATATGATTAACAACGAATAATAGCATCAAGTTCAAGATCTTCTGTTTTAAAACAGTTTTTTTTGGGTAGGTCCACAGACTGATTTTGTCTCGTTTAGGGTGTGTTTGAAACATACAAACGCATTTGACAAGGTTTTTCACCTTCTTTATGTGCCATGAAAAAACACGAGAAGGACTTACAAATCTCTGGTTCACGACCGTTTCAGTGTGCATTTTAGTATCTGTTACAGAAGTTCTGAAAAATGTATTTTGTTGCTTGGAAACCGAAATCACGCACCAGCGCAGCACCATACATCTTTCTTTCTCATACCTAATCCCTAAGATACAGCAGTAGTGGCAAATAACGTTAAGAGTGGGGATTTAAATACCTCGACTCTACCATATCGTCTCCCACAAATCTAAAATTCAACCTAATATAAATCTTCTGATCGATACAACAGCGCACACCTGAGTACGTGGGAAATTTTAAATGTATCATTGTCACTGTGAGGATACTAAACAATTAATGGAGGAAGGGAGTCCTAAAGGAGACAATAGACAATCTCCTCTTTATCACAAAACACTGTTCAGCCAATGTCAGGTAGTTTAAGAAATTTAAAACAGATATTTGTCCAGAAGTTCACTTCTCATACTTGCACTGAACGGTTCGCACTGGTGACAGTTTAATATATGTACGGGCGAACATTAAACCACGATCTGATTCAGTTATATCAGTATGATGGTGGTCACAGCTACAATTATAATTTTCAGGTCCAATGTGCAGTCAAAATTCACAGTGTAATATTCATTTCATACGCATTTCCGAGGTGACACACTATATGGAATTTCTTGTGTCAATTTTTAATGTCGATCATCTGAAAATTGTTAAGAAGTGTTCAGGAGCGATACACAACCCACATGAACAAGGACAGTAGGCGAAGAACCAGTTATAATAATCACAGAATACATTAATGTAGGCAAACAAAGTTGCATTTGCACACTGTACCTTCACAAACTATGCAGCAAAAGCTTGTCTAGGTGCTACCAATTGCCAATAGCGCCAGCGAATATAGTATTACCGGGCTGTAGAGATATAGTGTTAGCAGCTCGAATCTGCCATTCGGAGATATTAAAGCTCGAAATATCTACGTTTAAGCAGGATTAATTTCAAAATTGCGTTTCACTTTCCCCGTAAGAAAACACGTGGAATCTATTACACTATTCTACGCGGAAGCACCACTATTCTACAAGTGATTCAGCAACGCCGTCGCCGTCTGTTAAGACATTTCTGAATCATCAGTCAAATAGTAAAGATGAGTTTTATTTTAATTTCATCGCAACATCTAATATTCATGTTCGAGTACATTGCTCGTTGATTCAATTTCAACAATGTCTGTGCCGTATCGAAGAACGTTGTGGGAAAAGTGTCCAGTCGAAAACCATGTGATACATTTCCACTTCTCTCTTTCTCTCTATCTATCTATTACATATACGCGCCTGTTCTGGTACACATACCCAGGAATGCAACGTTTCTACGGTAGATGGTGTTGACGAATGACAGTTTCTCTGACCACGTGCTGGGTGCTCCTTGTATGCTGCAGGCTGTGTTTATCGCAGCGTACTGTAAGCAGCAGAACGGACTGGTATTCGTGTCGAGAACAAGCCGAGATGGTGTTTGCGTGCGGCCAAGCAGATGGAAACGGTCGAGAGGCAACACGGCTATACCAAAACAAGTACCCTCACAGACATTTCAAGCTCTTTTTGGGCGTTTGTGTGATTATGGGCCCTTTCAGACAGACGAACGTGCAGCGAGGTGGCGAACTGTGCGTAGTACACCAGATGTTGAGGACCGGGTTCTACAGAGTCGAACTCTAGTACAAGCTCCTGGCAAAAAGCTCGCCAACATGATGCAAGCCAAAGTACGATTACGTGTATCCAACATGACAACCCCAATTATCCCCATCACATGCAAAACACTGCACATGCTCAGAAGAACTGTCATTATCAGTGGCATCTACCGTGGCAACGATATATTTCCGAACACATGTTCAAGGGATCTTTCATTCTCCATTTCCTGACAGGAGTCCGATCGTGCAGTTCGTCGGTTTTATTAATGTTCAACTTGTATGCAACTGTGTGTGTGTGTGTGTGTGTGTGTGTGTGTGTGTGTGTGTGTGTGCCTTCAGCCCTGCTGATAGCTGCGACAGTAACAATCTCGACGTATTTTAGTAGGGTGGTCAATAGCACCTACAAGCAGATTCTGTAAGTTTTCAGCGCTGTGTGAGACTTAAATGGGAGCATTGTAGATTTAGTCTTTAGCTTCCATTCAGGGTGCATTTAAATATTCAATGGTGTGATTCAGGAGATGGTTCAGGAGAGGTATAAGTAAACTGGTCGAGTTGAACAACCGTGAACGCATGTTCGAACTGTTTCAAACCACCTACGAGCGGCGTTCAATAATTAATGCAACACTTTTATTTGTAGAACAATTTTGGTTGAAAAAATGTGGGATTTGCTGTCGGACACCGTGGAATATTCCTACTTCAACCCCTATAGTTTAATGAAGTTATAGGTGGTGGAGCTATACTAGCCTTCAAAGTGGCTTCTGTAACGGAAGTGCGTTCCAAGCAGAAAGCTGCCACTGAGTTTCTTTTGGCGGAAAACCAGAGCATCGCAGAGATTCGTAGGGGCTTGCAGAACGTCCACGAAGACTAGCAGTATACGAAAGCCCGGTGAGTCGTTGGGAGAGACGTCTGTCATCATCGCAATACGGTCGCGCAAACCTGTCCGATATACCGCGTGCCGACCGGCCGCACACAGTTGTGACACTGCATTGTTGGAACGTGCGGACACTCTCATTCGAAGTGGCCGACGGATCACTATCAGTCACTTCGCTACTCAATTGTAAATCTCTATTAGTAGTGCTGATACACTCGTCCTCGATTGGGGTACTCAAAGGCGTGACCCCTGGGTTTCTCCCCGCCTAACTGAACACTGTTAAGAACAACGAAGGACCATCGGTGCGGAACTGCTTGCGTGTTACGAGGCTGTTTGAGACAACTTTTTGTCGAGCGTGCGTCCATCACTTCGAACTGGAAACAAAACAGAAACCACGGAGTGGCATCATACCACCTCTCATCCTCCGAAGAAGTTTAAGGCCGCTCGCCCAGCCGAACTTCTGAGACTGTGAATGGGTTATTTTGTTTGATATCCTCTGTCATAGAGCAACGATCAGCAAGTGTGTTGTACTACCTTCAGGAAAATGATGAAACAAAAATGCAAACGAATTTTTCCTTCCCCATGACAACGCAAGGCCGTACACAAGTCTGTGCAAGCAAGATGACCTCACAAAACTTCATCGAACTGTTCTCTCATCCTACGTACAGCACAGATATCGTCCCTTCAGACATCCGTCTGGACCAGCGAAGGATTTTCTCAGCGGGAAGCAGAACTGGGACGATGGGGAGATGATTGATGCAAAAAGACGTTGGCTCCGACGTCGACCAGTAGGGTTGTACCATGCGGGCATTCATGCCCTCTCAGAGAGGTGGGATAAATTCGTGACATTAAACGGAGTTTCTGTTGAAGAAAAGGGTTTTGTAGCAAAAAGAATGCTGGAACCCGGAGTAAAACCAGTCTGCTTTCAGAACAAAAATGTGTTGCACTATTTTGTGAACTTCCCTTGTACTTTGATATACTGTAGTACTATTCTTTAATGCGCAAAACTATGTATAAACGTAGTAAATAGTCGTAACGGTGAAAATTTAAAATGTCTTCGAAATCAAAGTTATTAAAGATGAAGGAGTTCAGTAAGCTGAAGTACTGGATAAATAGCCATCATTAATCTTCACACTGGTATTCGACGCGAGTGACTAAAACAATTTACATGTAGACTTTATCCGGTTTGTTGCAAACTGAGTTTAAAAGTCGCTCCATGATAGAAGTTCATAAATATACCACTGACGTTCTCTTTGCGATTTAGAAATTCTTTTGCTGGCTAAAAGTTACCGAAAGCCAATTCGTAGTTCTGATCAAATACAACTTCGAATTTATAATAATCCCAGTACTGCTCAGACTTTATGATTTTTACATAGTGTGAAAGACTAAAGATTCATACTCAGTGATCCAAAACTTGCACAGTTATTCTTTTTCACCTTTTTTGTGGTTCGCAGAAATCAGTTTCGAAGCATTCAAGGACTGCAGCTTCCACAAGGCCTTGTCTAATTCTTTCAACCGGTCTTATCCATCTGAACTAACACGTGAACGCTCTACAAATAGACGTAGGTTACAAATACTTTGACTAAGATTTAATGGCCGCGCGCTTTGGCTTGTTTACTAACCCGCTTCAGCTAGTTTACTAATTACATTGGCACCGATGAAGAATTATTATATCACAAGTGACATTCAGTGGAACCTTGCTGGAGTGAAGATCATGTTAAGCGAAGCTAGGAAGCAAATCAAATTGTATATGCTTGTTGATTTCGAAATGATGTTGCACACTGGATGTTAGTGCGCTAACTGCTTTGCAAATTGCAAAGAATAAGGATAACAAACGGTATGCCTGCCAGCGTTACCTGTTCAGTGAAATAACTTCAAACTTTCCTATAATAATTTTAAAAAATATTACAAATAACAGGGTGTTGAATGAAAACCGCTACCAGTCACAATTGAAGGTATTTATTTACAGCACGACCGGTTTCAGGCTTTTGCCCATCTTCAGGTGCTTACATTCAGAAACATGTGACGTTCAATGATGGAGTTCACTGTTTGCATTTGGTTCGCTCGGTTTGATTAGTTATCATATTCTCTTTTTATTTAAACAGTGAACTCCATCATTGAACGTCACATGTTTCTGAATGTAAGCACCTGAAGATGGGCAAAAGCCTGAAACCGGTCCTGCTGTAAATAAATACCTTCAATTGTGACTGGTAGCGGTTTTCATTCAACACCCTGAAAGGAACAGTCACGTAGTTCATCTGCATCCATTATGGATAAAATTCAATTACAAATAACGTTCCTTGCAAAAAAAAGGTTCAAATGGCTCTGAGCACTATGGGACTTAACATCTATGGTCATCAGTCCCCTAGAACTTAGAACTACTTAAACCTAACTAACCTAAGGACATCACACAACACCCAGTCATCACGAGGCAGAGAAAATCCCTGACCCCGCCGGGAATCGAACCCGGGAACCCGGGCCGTTCCTTGCAGCCAACTGCGATTTGAGGAAGGTGTTGATTACACCGGAGAAAATCAAGTTAAGAAAAACGTTTTACGTCGTTGATTCTGGAAGATCGCCAAAGCCTCCTGTGGGCATTGTAGGGACGAAATCGTCAGAATATCCATAACTGTATTGTCTTGTCACTCTTTGTAAATTTCTTGTGTTGTGCTATTTCCACTTTTTTCCAAGTGAGTCCATTTAGCCTACACTATTTCTGCAATTTGCTTACACTTTCTTTTTATTGGCAGGATGTGTAATGATTAGCCGCAAGGTTTGGAGTTGCACGCCCCGTCGACGCTCTCATTAGACACGGAATAGTGGCTCGATTGGTCGAAGGTGGAGGAACAATGGTCACATTCGCCCGAAGAGGTACAGGAAAGCAATGAAAATCTAAGATAAGATTATCGGTTGAAGATTGGAACACTGTTCCTCTCGAACACAAATTCAATGTCTTAACTACTGCATCAAGGCTCTCAGATGCATAACGCCCTATGTACAAAAAGTAACGTCATTAAAAGATGACTGTTGCTGTAAGAGATTGGCTGTGTACGTTCTGTTCCAAGATAAAATCAATGATAGTATTCTTAAAGAACAAATGCATCGTACTTACGAAATGAAGAAGCATGTTCCGCGCACCCATCGCGTCTCTGTCTGGTACTCACCTACAAAAGCAAGAGAGAAACAAATAACTCATGAGGAACATGAAAACACTGCGCTCACAGATTAATATGGTGGTTACACTTTTCATCACGTTCCTATTACAATATAATTAATTGCTTGCCTAATATGTGACACTCATTCAGTGGCCAACTTATCTGACAAAGTATCAGCCTTTAATAAGAAATATGTTGCACAATGAGAAGCTAAGAAAAAAGCGGTCAAAATTATATACTTGCTCCTTGTCGGATTACGAAAATACAGCTCATACAAAAGTACAAGTAAAAATTGGAGTCCGACAGGATGATGGCCTCCCGGCATTTCCCTGGAATTCGAGAAAGGGAAAACGGATAAAACAATTGATCCATTTGCATGTTGGAGGTGCAAATAACGTTGTCAAGATAAATTCTCTTGTTCCGAAGAAGCTTCGGCACCTCCACATAGAAACACAGACATAGCAGTAAATCAGGTAAAGGGACTAAAACTGTGGCAGAAAAATCTGGACCCAAGATTTCACTTTTGAAAACTAAATGCATGACAAAGCCAAAACAGCGATAGATAATCTAAGGCCAGCTTTTGGCTGTACTGAAAGAGTCAACAGCTTTAAACATCTTAGAGTGATCCTGTAGCTAAGGACCAGTAAAGGTGAATCCAGCGACATCAAAAGAGCCCACATGGTTGCTGCTTTTCGTTGAACATATAGCTTCTACAAAAAAAAATCCATTCAGATATTAAAACAGTGTGTCTGCATACCAGTGAAATTCTTCGAATAACGAGAAAAGCAGAGCTTATTGGAGCGAATATTTGAAAGAGGAAGATACTTCGAAAAATAAAGGCTACAAAGATTGCGTATGATAAATTTAATTGCCCTAAGATAATGAACGACTGATAGAATCCATTAAGAATTAAAGAGCATGGACGCCTTTACAGAATATGAGGAGAACGACTACAACAACGAATTTTTCAAGTTCTGCGCAGTAGGTCTAAAGTTTGACAAGTAGCATAAAGAGATTAAAAAACACGTTGGGGACCTCAGATTGAAACGAGAAAGCATCTTATAAGAATAGATAACAGACATCTCACACCAGCGTATTGCCGATTACTTAATGAAATCTGTATAGGGAAAGGAGGGATCACAGTTTGCAGAGATCTACAATGGCGGTATGGAACGTCACTCTTCGTGATCTGGTGTCAAAATATTCCATAAATATTCTCTTCGGATGAACTCAGGATCTTCATCAGCTCATCCATAACCGAAATGATTTTTGCTGTGTAATAAGTCTTATGTAAATCAAAAAGCAAGAACATTTGTAGACTTCTTGTAGATTTGCAAAGTGGTATTTGGCTCAGAATATGTTTGTGGATTTAGCGCTATATTTCCATTTAAATAAATAGGACTCCTTGTTCTCTCAACTTAGAACAGCACTACACAGCCCGAAAAAAAGCCTGGGGATAATCATATAGAAGCTGATGAGAACAGACCGGTATTACGTAGAGTTACATTGCACAAATTTACTTAGTCTGAAATACCATGCTTGCTTAAATGTCGTTGGACGTTACCCTGTTAAAAGTGTTTTTTTCCTTGAGCTCTCTTCCCTCAAATAGTTATAGATAGGGGAAACCCTCCAATGAAGTGCTTCAAGAAAACATCTGAATTTTAAACTGCCACGTGTTTCTGCACTGATCCCTGTGAAAACATGTTCGATAGCTTACAAGTCTGCCACGTTGACCTGTATTTTTAACAAATATGCTGCAGCTGGGTCCTGGTTTTACGCTATCTGACAGACAGTATTATCTGCTCCGGTTTACTCTACCTGTCTCCCTGATCAAAGCAAAAATTGCGTTCGGGTGAGTAACTTGTCGTTAGTAAAGCATAGCCGCCTGAGTGTAACAACGGAGAGCATGTGATTAAGTGCAGGGCAGCGACCCAGAGACCCTACTCTTTCCCAAAGACTGGGTGCGGCTTGCATTTCGTTAGTGGGGGTCGCTGCCCGTGCGCCAGCGTCCCCTAAAACTTCCTAGGTAACATTAAGAGATCGACCTATTGCGTGTGCACTCTAAACAGTGCAGACGTCTAGAACGCCAGTATGTCAGTGGGGACATTTCGATGCCAACAGAGAACCAAGACCGTTTCTTCGCAAAACTTATCCTCTCCTTCGCTTTACTGCTTAATATCCTTTAGATAGACATCTTATTTAATGAGAATATGATTCTGATCTTAAAATATTTTGATCTGGCTGTCTTAGTATCATGCAGACACATGGCATACCGTGCAGTCCTCTTATCCCACACAGAATAAAGTGCTGGCGAGTTTTCACCTTTAGGCTGCAATTCAAAACGATTTATAGGTTATGTAATGCGTATGTTGCTGGTGCCAGAGTCAGTTGACATAAACGTTCTGTGACTATAGGACCGCATACATTTGTAACCGTTCACTATGTCCGCGGCTGAAACGTTGGTTTTTCCACTGTATTTTTTGTATTATGACGCTGCACCACACTCAGAAAACCTTTAAACCTATAGTTACTCTGTATTTTCTTAATGTATTCATTTCGCAACAGCTGCTGCTGAAGATGCTTATTTCAATAACAGAAGCCAGAATATCGGAATGAAAGTGACTTTATGTCGTATCTAATGAACTCGAATCCGACATGGCGAACTAAAACAAACTCCAACAGATTTTCTCCTATGTACCTTCAAGTTTACTTTAACAATGCTGAGTACGAATTACATTTGTTACCTGGTATTCATTGACCCCACACTTGTCCATAAGCTTATATCATTAATGAAAATACATTATTATACACTGCATTTTCGTCCCTTTTTGTCACACAAAGCCACTTACTTGTAGGTATAATAATAGTTGTTCCATGTTAAACATCACATAATAATAGTTGACTGAGATAACAGTTGGAGGCCCCAACGAACGTCAGCTACTACTACGCCCATACGTCACCACATACCCTCCTCAAACACAACTACACACTTTGAATAGTGTGTATATCGATGCAGATGTAGAATGATCTCTATAAATTCTGAAGAGAATTTTAATAAAACATAATATTACTTATTTATGAATTAATGAGCGCGTGAATTTAATGTTTTAGTCGAGTACTCGCTAAAACTTACTATTAAGCTGTAATTCATTTCCAGTTGTTACATATACGCCTGATGCGTTTCTGTAGCTTAGAGTTTTTTCTCCCGTCCATTGAATAAACCTATCCGAAAAAGTTCGATACGTTACTATACGCGCTTAAAATCCATTTACATGTAATATTAGCTTTACTGCATGTAAAATATCTCTGTTTCTATTTACATGCCGAGCTTACATTCTAAGAACGTCTTTTTCTTCCCTCTTAATATATACGTGGAGTTCCAAAACAGATAATACCTCTAAGCTCAAGGGTTATCTCTGACACACACGTACTAGTAAACGCATAGTGTTCGTGACCAAGTGTCTTCGTTGTGCATCCTGCCGTGTTATTGTTACATCTGCATTATCAATCAAGCAATACAACAAATAAGCAGAAGTCCGTCAGACAGCACATACAAGGTGAAGGATGAGATGATCTAAAAGGCACAAAAATCAATCAAAGAAGGCAGGCAGACACTGTACCTTTAAAATAAATATGCCAGGATTACCCAAGAAGACTATCAGTTATTAATGTCGCATAGCTCTCGAAGGTGTATTGAGAAAGACGAATAAGCGTACTAGAACTTTATAGCTGTTCAAACAGAAATTAAGATTAATTTGTCATTAGAACAGTAATACCCGGTGAGACGGTGATTAAATATTGTTATTCAGAAAGAGTAGGAATTTCCAAACTTTGGAAGCATAAGATTCACGACTGCGAAACGTGGTAGCACAAGCTTGGTTAAGAAGCTGATGTCACTTTCGTTGTAAAACAATGTAGTTGTACGAGCAATGTCATGCAGAAGGATTATCTCTCAGAACGTTCGTCCCCGGTAGCTGAGCGGTCAGCGCGACAGAATGTCTATCCTAAGGGCTTAGGTTCGATTGCCGGCTGGGTCGGAGATTTTTTCCTCTCAAGGATGTTGTTGTCCTAATCATCATCATTTCATCCCCATCGACGCGCAAGTCGCCGAAGTGGTGTCAAATCAAAAGACTTGCACCCGGAGAACGGTCTACCCGATTGGAGGCCCTAGTCACACGACATCTTTCAAAACGGCACATGATTACAAGGAATATTACAGATATAAGATTTTAACGCACTTCAAGGTACCAAAGCAGTTGTTTGGATGACCCAAGTATGAACGTTCCAGAAGCGAGTCAAATGAATGACCTGGAACCAAGAAATTCGACATAGGCACAAGCTGGAGTCAGTTGAACCTATCTCGCCAATACGACTGTGGAGAAGTCATTCGAGAGTAAATAACAAAAAATTAACTTTGCCGTCATGCCTAGAGGGTCAAGCATGCCGACAGGCCACCGTGTCATACTCAGCTATATGGTGTCATATGACTGCGGTGGAAATGGCGAAAATTTAAATAACAGCAACCGGCAAATCTGAACAAAATCTGGGAGGCTGCAAGCATGAAACCATAAACGGTCTTTGATGGTGATCCTTGTGATCCATTGTCATTTAATGGACCAGAAAACACTAGGAAAAAGATGAATTAAGACATAAAAGCGCTGTGGACATAAAATTAGTCGACCCTCAAGTGATATCGCGTCAATACTGTGTACTACATCCTCTAGCTTTGATAATGGGTTCCGTTGGGCGAGGAAGAGAGGCAGACAATACCCAGCTAACGCCACTCATTGATGACTTGGTTCCAAAGCTACCAAATTGCGGGCATGCGAACTGCTGTTTGACCCATAATTCCAAAAAGCGCTAACATTTTCTGCGGGTTTAAGATCGAGTATTCAGCAATCCAGGGTGCCCGGGTGTTCTTAGAACTTAGAATGTGCAGGTCTGTGAACAGAGATGTTGTTTTATGCGAGACGGGAGTGCCCACAGCATAAGTTAGCACGAACGATACAGGAGAAAGGACAACATTCGATGACTGAGAGTGTCGCAATAAACATAGTAGTCAAAAGTCAAGTTAAAACGAATGAGTGGGTCCAAGTTGTGGTATGAAAACCACCACCAAATCCTCAGAGAATCATCGCGTGCCTGAACTACATCTCCCACACACTGCGGGCTAGAAGCCTCATTAAGCGTCGATGACTCGACGCCTTCCATCATTTAAAAAAGAGGCAAAATCCTGTCTTGGGAGACCATACTACAGGCCTACAGTCAACAACTGACAGTTAGTGTTGTTTGGCATGTTTAAGATGTGCACACTTACGTACGTCAATGAGCAACGGTCATCTGCTTGGTAACAGAATCCAAATGGCCATTGCACTCGGTTTATTTCGCAATGTTGGCAACTTCCGAGACGAACCTGCATTCAAGGAGAGTAGCCACGTCTTCCGAGTTTGTAACCGACTATCATTGACCATGTTAGGCACTGCTCTTCGGTCCCTGTCGGTTAGGATCTTCTCACAACCACTGTTCTTACACTATACTGAATGGCTGTGGGTGGTACACCATCCCTTGTAGACACATTCGACAGACCGCGTTGTTATACTAATAAATCGGGCAACTTCATCCTCGGTGTGGTCACGGAAATGCCCAATCACCATACCTCCTTTACATCATTCTGTTACTTCTCGACATGGACCAATCATACCGCCCAGTTTCGTTCTAAAGACTGGCACGTTCACAAGTTAGCGGTGGAGGATCGTTCGATAGCTTGGTATCAGTTCTGCGCTGTCTGTATCTACAGCTGCATACATACTCATGAAGCCAACACACGGTCCATGACAGAGAGTATTTGCACTACAGTCATTCCCCTCCCCATTCCATTCGCATATTGAGGAAGCGAGAAAAGACTGTGTGCTTCCGTACGAGCCCTAATTTCCCTTGTCTTGTCTTCGTGGTCCTTCTGCACAGCGTACTTTGACGGCAGTAGAATCGTTTGCTCAAATTACATTTCTCTAAACTTCCTCAATAGTGTTTAGCGAATGGCACGAAATCTTTTCACCAGAGATTTCCTTCTAATTTCACGCAGTATTTAGGCCTGCCCGGTAAGAAATCTAGCAGCACGCCTCTGAATTGTTTCGATGCCTCATTTAAACCGACCTTATGCAGATCCCAAACACTCGAGTAGTACTCAAGAATGGGTGGCACAAGTCTTCTGTATGCAGTCTCCCCTATAAATGAAATACAATTTCATAGAAGTTTCCTACCCAGTGAACTAAAGTTGACCATTTGCCTTCCATATAATCGATTTTACGTGACTGTTCCATTTCATCTCGCTTTGTAACGTTATGCCTAGGTATTTAATCGACTGTGACTCTTTCAAGCAGCACACTACTAATAGCGTATCCGAACTCTAGTGAATTATTTTTACTACTCATCTGCATTACCTTATATTTTTCAACATTTAGAACAAGCTGACAATCACAACAAATATTAATTGTGTGTTAGTCATTCTGTATTGTCCATCAGTGTCTCAACGATGACACTTTCCCGTATGGTACAGCGTAATTAGCAAATAGCCGCAGACTGCTGCTCACCCCGTCTGTTTATACACACATCAAAAAAAGTTTTGCATCACCCCAGTTCCCAGAACACCTGAAGATAGAGGTTGACTGTGGATGTTGTATCACAGACACATTCCCTTTGACTGTTCAGAATTGAACAATGCCTAGACGGTCAGTACAGCGTTTCGGTGTCGTCCGCATTGTTACTTTGTGCCAGGAAGGTCTTTCAACAAGGGAAGTGTCCAGGCGTCTCGGAGTGAACCAAAGCGATGTTGTTCGGACGTGGAGGAGATACAGAGAGACAGGAAGTGTTGATGAGATGCCTCTCTGAGGCCGCCCAAGGGCTACTACTGCAGTGGATGAGCGCTACCTACGGATTATGGACCGGAGGAACTCTGACAGCAACGCCACCGTGTTGAATAATGCTTTTCGTGCATCCACAGGACGACGTGTTATGATGCGCAACTTCACTCCCGACAGCCATGGCGAGGTCCATCTTTGCAACCACAAATCCATGCAGTGCAGTACAGATGGGTGCAACAACATGCCGAATGGGCCGCTCAGGATTGGCATCACGTTCTCTTCACCGATGAATGTCGCATATGCCTTCAACCTGACAATCGTCGGAGGCCTGTTTGGAGACAACCCGGTCAGGCTGAACGCCTTAGAGACACTGTCCAGCGAGTGCAACAAGGTGGAGATTCCCTGTCTTGGGGTGGCATTACGTGGGGCCGACGTACGCCGCTGGTGGTCATGGAAGGCGTCGTAACGGCCGTGAATACCATCGTCCGACCGATAGTCAACCATATCGGGAGCATATTGACGAGGCATTCGTCTTCATGGACGACAATTCGCGCCCCCATCGTGCACATCTTGCGAATGACTTCCTTCGGGATAACGACATCGCTCGACTAGAGTGGCCTGCATGTTCTCCAGACATGAACCCTATCGAACATGCCTGGGATAGACTGAAAAAGGCTGTTTATGGATGACGTGACACGTGTTGGGGTGTATGGAGTTTAGATGTGTAAGGAAGTCAAGGAGTTTATCCATACCATGTGGCCAGATGACGAACGTGTCGTCCACGTAACGGAAAAAGCAAGTAGGTTTCCTTTCGGATGACGACAGGGCTTCCTCCTCGAAGTTCTCCAACATCAAATTCACTATGGAGACTGAAACGGAGGGTAAATTACCTTTCCTTGACGTCTTGGTCAGGAGAAGGGCTGACGGCACCCTAGGTCATGGGGTGTATCAAAAGACAACACACACTGATCTGTATTTGCACGCAGACAGCTGCCACCACCCTTCACAGAGGAATGGGGTACTTAAAACTCTAGTACATAGGGCGCGCACTATCTCTGACACAGAGAGTCTACCCCAGGAATTGGAACATCTGAGAACTGTGTTTCGAAAGAATGGGTACTCAGAGTGGCAGATCCAACGTGCTCTCCGCCCAACCACTGCAGCACAACCTGTTGAGATGGATGAAGTTACGAGGGAGGAGGTAGGCACTGCATTTATTCCATACACAGGCGCACTCTCGGGGAAAATCGCCCGCATTCTGAAGAAACACCGGGTTGGAACTGTGTTTTGTCCTCCGAATAAAACTCGTGCACTGGTGGGGAGCGCCAAAGATGACCTCGGTTTGAGGAAGGCAGGCGTGTACCAGATTCCGTGTCAATGTGGCAAGTCGTATATTGGTCAGACGATGCGTACTGTCGAGGATCGATGCCGTGAACACCAGAGGCACACTCGACTGATGTATCCGAGCAAGTCGGCGGTCGCTGAACATTGTTTGTCGGAAAATCACGCTATGGAGTATGACCGCACGAGGATGCTGGTACAGACGTCGAGATACTGGGACAGCGTTGTTAGAGAGGCTATCGAAATTCGCACCAATGACGACCTCATAAACCGTGACTGTGGCTATAATCTTAGCAAGGCTTGGGAACCAGCGATTGGGTTAATCAAGAGTAAATCGAGCAAACGCATAGTTGTGACGACCACTGCGGACAGAGCCATCACACCGACGTCATCTCAGACGCCGTCGCAATCTGTTCCACCGCGCTACCGTATCGCGGGGCGCGGACGGGGGAGGGAGCGCGCCGCGGGCGGAGGGTATTTAAATCGGCCGCCGCGAACCCAGTTCCCCCTGAGCAGTCATAGCGTACGGATCTCCGTGCCGGCACGTTCACAGGAGCTCAGTCCGTCAGTTCACCTGATGATGGCGACATGTTTGATCGCCGAAATATTGTGCCCGTTGGACACTATAGACCGGCAGTACACCCGTGGATATTTTGATTATGTAGTGTGTGGTTTTCGTGAGCAATAAAAAGGGCAGAAATGATGTTTATGTTAATCTCTTATTCCATTTTTCTGTATAGGTTTTGGAATTCTCGGGACCGAGGTGATGCAGAGAACAAGAGCGGCCCTGTCACACTTCCCTGGGGTACTCCTTGCGATACCCTTACCCTTATAAAGACAAGATGACTTATGGTGCGAAAAGTGTGAATGGACCCTAAATATTGAAAACTCTGAGATCGCCTGCATTAGTACGGGTACTAAACGAAATCCGTTAAATTCCGGTTACAGCACAAATCATACAAATCTAAAGGATCTAAATTCAGCTAAATATCTAGGAATAAAAATTACGATAAACTAAAGTTGGAACAGTCACATGGATAACGTTGCGGTTAAGGTGAACCACAGACCGTTCTATTGGTAGAACACTTCGAAAATGCAACAGGTCTACTTAAAGACTGCCTAAACAAAGCTTGTTCGTCCTTTTTACTGGAGTATTGCAGTACGGTTTGGGACCTGCATACGATAGGATTGATGGAGGACATCTATAAAGTTCAAAGAAGAGCAGCACGTTTTTTATTACCGCTAAATAGGATAGTGTGTCACGGATGTAATAGACGAGATGGGAGTGGGTAACATTAATAGAAAGTCGCTTTTCATTGCGGCGAGATCTTTTCACGAAATTTCAATTACTATCGGTCTACTCCAAATCCGAAGGTATTTTGTTTACCAACCATCTATTTGAGAATAAATGGTCATTGTAATAAAATAAAAGAAATAAGAACTCGCAAGGGCAGATTTTACTGTTCGTTTCTCACGCGCGTTATAGAGTGGAATGGTATAAAAATTGTTTGAATATGGTTCAATGAATCCTCAGTCAGGCAAGCGTCATACCGGTAAGAACCGATCCTGGCTCACATCCAGGAACTCGCCTAACCCGAGAGACCCTGCCAACTGAATCGGCGTGACTCGCTTGTATTTTCACGCATCAGATGGATGTAAAGAGCCGGAGAGCGCACTGCACGACGCCGCGGCGCGGCATCTGCAAATAGCGGCCGCCGCGGGCCGCGCGTGGCTGCCTCTTCACGTGCTGCGCCACGCCGCTGCCCCGTGCGTCACAAACGCAGCCGCAACACGCCCACGGTGGATCGGCGTACGCGCTGTTGCCGGACACCGCATTACGTAAACGAACCGACTCTATTGTCAGTTTATGACGTACGCAAGCGAATCTGCACGTTTCTTTGCTTGCGACGGATACAATACAAGATCAGGCAATTTGGAAGAACGCTTGTAAGCAATGTACAGGGCGAATCCCCTAAAATTTGAGCAGCAAATACTGCAGAAATGTATTGCTATCCAATAAACAGACTGTAATAATACTTAGAAAGTCTATTTTTTGTGCAAACATAAACTTTTTTAAATGGAACAATGCCTATTAACAAACTAAAATTAGGGTAAATTACAATGTCAGTGGGGTTTGTTGCAGGAGTATAGTGAAAGTCGTTTACCAAATATTATATTTTGAAAAGTTCCCACACCGACATGATTTTGAGAGTCATCTAAACTTCTGCACATGGGTATTAAGACAGGGTACCCAGTTGTATTACGTACCTTGTTTAGTGATGAAACCACATTTACTAATCATGCCCACGTAAAGCGCCGAAACATGCACAACTGATCTGTTGACAATTCCCGTTGCCTTCGTCAGATGAAACGTCATCTTCCATGGCGTGTAAGTTCTGTGGCATGGTGAAAAAAAAAATGGTTCAAATGGCTCTGAGCACTATGGGACTTAACTTCTGAGGTCATCAGTCCCCTAGAACTTAGAACTACTTAAACCTAACTAACCTAAAGACATCACACACACCCATGCCCGAGGCAGGATTCGAACCTGCGACCGTAGCGGTCACGCGGTCCCAGACTGTAGCGCCTAGAACCACGGCCGGCCTGGCATAGTGAACCATTCGCTCATAGACTCATTTTTCATAAGGGCATACTGAACGCGCAAAAGTATCGCAGCCTACTAACAGACTATATTCCACGGATTCTATAAGACGCTTAATTGCAGACTAGAAGGAAACTGTGGTACCAAAACGAAACATAATGGCTATGCAGCCCGTAGTACACGAAGTACTACAGCATGTCTCCACAAATTATTTCCAAATCGGTGAACTGGACACAGAGAACATATACCTTCGCCGGCCCGTTCCCCGGATTTGACGACTGCAGACTTTTTTCTGTGGGGAAAGCTGAAAGACGCTGTCCGCAAAGGACATACCAGCTACACCCGATGATATGCAACGACATATTACTGCGCCTGATGGGACATCTCCGCTGAAATGGTAAGTAGTCGTTTCATACCAGACTGGAAGTGTGTATTTCGAACACAACCTATGACGGTCAGTTGTCTTGTCAGTGGCCAGAATCCGCATAACTAGTGTATGCACTTGTGTTGTTCTGTAGTGTGTGCTACCACAGGTATTGTACACGTTTCTGTGTGGGAGCCTTTCAAAATAAGATTACTCGTAAACGACTCGCACTAGAATCCTGCAACAAACACCACTGATATTCTAATTTACCCTAATTTTAGTTTGTTGATGTCAACAGGCATTATTCCATTTAGAAAAGTGTTTGTTTTCACAAAAGGTACACTTTCTAAGTTTTATTACAATCTGTTCACTGGCTAAGAATCCGAGCCCCTGTCTACCAAACCATTCTGTGAAAACCCGACATCAATAGCACTCTCCAATTCCGCAATATTTGCGGGGCAAGTTTTAGGTGATTCACCCTGTATATCTAAGGTGCGACTGTCACGGAGCTACATACCGAATGTGAGAATCGCCACGTCATGAGCGGCAAAGATTCTCATATTATGATATTGGCAGAGTTTTGCAACTGTAATAGAGGTGAGTGAAGCAAGAAGTGCTTCGAATGTAATAAAGATGAGTGAAGTAAGTAGTGCTTCGAATAGTGTTAGTCTTAAATGGCGCCACTCAATTCCCAGATTAAGTATCATTCAAAGCTGATTTGATTTCTGTTGCGAGCACCATTTGCAGCCAAATCAGGACCCGAGAACTTGCACAGTTTGCAATGGGCAGACGAGTGTGAAACTCGGTACAGAATGTACTGATTCAGAATTCCCATTTCAGTTATACTGACGGAAAATATTTAGTACAAGGAGAAATAAGTGGTTCGATAGTTGCAAACTGACAATTCCACAGCGTATTTTGGTGTCTTGCTCGGTTAAGGACTACATATTGACGAACACAGCCTCAGAAATACAACCATCGGAAAAAACTGTTTTCGATTACTACGGATTGTGCCGCGAAGTGTGCTACATAACTGGGGCCAATGATAGTGCTCCGGTAGGCGGCCACAACAAATTCGACGTGTCACGCCTAACTACCTGGAAGTACGGAAAAGAACGGACTTTGAAGAACGAACGCGAACAGATTTGGGTATTTAGAAGTACTGAGAGGGAATCGAAGGAATGTTTCATTTAGAAAGTTTATTCCAGAACAAAGGGAACTTTAGTACCTCTTATAAACAGCGTCATTCTGCCTGGACCGATAGTAATTACAGATGGGTGGAAGTCTTAAAAAACTTGACCACGATTTTGTGAATGATTCTCTGGAATTCGTGTCCTTTGATGATCTGTCTACATACACAGAACATCGAGCGTGTTAGGGAATCTCTCAAGTCGTCTATCAAGAGAGAAGGCCGACCAGGAGAACGTGGTCTATCAATACAGCTACTTCCTCATCTGCGATCACGTGGTATTAAACTTCCAAGACTCACTTTACCAACTTTTCTACGAGGCACAGCTGGAGTCTATCCTGGCTTTCGAAAGAAACGACTCCTACCGGCTGCATCACGCGGAATAGTCCAAGATGAAAATATAAGGTAAGTAAAATTACATTTATCACAGGTTGATGTTCATGTACGGTCCTTTTTTGTTTGCAAAGCTATATACAAAATTCAGGTCGTTCATCTTTTGTCTTAGTCGTTATTATCGCTATAAACATAATCGGCAACTGGCTCCGTGACAGTCGCACCTACGATATATATCGCTTGCAAGCGTTCTTCCACGTCACCAAAGTTATTTGAAATGACTGAAGCGAGTTCAAGTCGACGAACAGAGCAAGCGGAGAGATGAACGTATCGCAATCGACGCTTTACACGATCTTAAAGAAACGACTGAAGATGAAGCCTTGCCGCTTGCAACTGCTACAAGCCCTGACTCCCGATGACAAAGTCACACGGTTTGAATTTTGGCACAGCTGCAGCAACTTACGGAAGAGGATGGGTTTCGTGAAAAATTCATCTTCAGTGATAAAGCAACTTCTGGCACAGTGAACAGGGACAATGTGCGAATCTGAGAGACAGAGGATCCACACACTATCGTGCAGCACGTTCGAGTTTCACCAAACGTTAATCTCACAGTTCAAAGTTTATGACCCTTGTTTCTTCTGTGAAAAGACCGTTACAGGACACGCTGGAAAATTGGATCATGTCACAACTGTTGAGCGACAATGTAGATTTCATCTACCAACAGGATGGTGCTCCACCCCACTTCCATCACGATGTACGTGAATTCTGAAACAGGAAATTGGATTGGTCATGGTGGGTTTGATGATTAGTAACTTATGCCATTGTCTCCACGCGCTCTTTCGACCTAACCCCATGCGATTTTTTGTGTGGGTTTATGTGAAAGATTCAGTGTTTACATCTTCTCTACCAATAAACCCACCAGAACAGCGAGCTTGCTTCAACTGTTCTTTTGAACAGATTGATAGGGACACGTTGTACCGAGCGTGGGGTGAACTTTCATGGATATGCAGAATCAAAAGGATGTCACACAACGAGTAAATAATAACTTTCTGAGTTTTTCTATGAATATGCAAAGCCCTGTAGCGATACCTAAAATAATACAGCTACAGCAAAACGCTGAAATCGCTTCATTTATTTATAATACCTTGTATTAGTCACCTCCTTAAAAGTTTACACAGGACGCATTGCAGCGTTGTGTATGGTGTAGTACTTGCACCAGGAGGTTATGCAACCTTCCATCGTTGGCGTTAAGTCATGCCAGTGAAGTGCTGTATATGTGTAAATCGTTGGTATAGAACCAGCACCGTAAGAGGGCTCGATGTGGGGATGTGATGCAATAGCAAAATGGAGTTATCGTTTCTGGAAGTACCGATGACCACACCATGGACGAAGGTGGCCGACCTTTTGGGGTATCAACATGAATTATCGAACGTGTACCACTCAATGCCGTTTAAGATGACGTTAACGACGTTAGAATATTGGTCATAAAAAGATTCTGACTCAGATCACTGACTAGTGACACGATCTTGTCAATGTCAATCGATTTCAAAGCAGACAAGAATTCTTGCTGTTGGCGAACTCAACCAGTTTCGGAGCAAATATTGCGAACGGAACTGCAAACAAGGGTCATCTGTTGTGTACCTCACTACCGACCTTTGTTCATGGAGGTTTAGAAAGTTGCACGTCTTCAGTGGACTAAACAACACAGAAACTGGACCATAAGCGACTGGAGGAATGTAGCATGGTCCGGCGAGTTGATGTGTTGCCTCTTTTCAGTTGATACAATGTGATGAGAGCACGGACTACCCGAGGAGGCATTTACCCGCAGTGTGTAGAGCGCATAGATGAAATCGGACAAGATTCATCGATATTTTGGGGGGAATTCCTCACACCAAAACAGGACGTTTATTTCAACATTCTTGGTGACCGACTGTTGCCCTTTCTTTTATATCTTCATGATGAATACGATGTAACACTCTCGTCTTCAAATGCGACAACAGCGTCTTAACAGAGTTGCACATACACGTTTGTTGAACACTCAGGCGCCCTGTCGCACCGAAATTAATGTTTATGAGATCGTATCTCCGGCACAATAATTTAATTTTGATAGTACATTCATATTATCTGCAAAATGTGATGCGAATAGAATTAGTAGTAAAGAAGTAATAAATAGAAACTTCGTGCCTGCTGCTGAAGGCTTTACGCAGGAAGAACTAAAATTAAGTAAGTGACAAACTTGTTTGTTCTCCTCAGTTTTTGTTTTGGATGGAGGGGTGTAACTGAAAAAAAAAGTTTCGAAAATGGTATAAAATTATGTGTAAAATGCGTTGGAAGTCGCTAAATTCTCTTTCTCAAATACTATATCAATACCATCTGGTTAATTTGCATTCATCGAGTTACACTGCCTCGAGACACACGAGTATACGTAGTTTCTAATTTCAATATTTGACTTTAACACAAGATTATACCTCTTAAAGAGTAGATTATGAAAGCATTTTAAATTTTTAACTTTGGTCAGTAATTATGTGAAATACTGAAAATAATTTTTTGTCTCTCGAAACTATTAGATAAGAAGCCTGCTACTAACAGTGAGATTGGGTGCCCCTTTGGCCGTTAAGTAATACAATAAGGCGTGTTCCAAAGTAATGCCTCCAAATATCTTGTGTGAAAATTCTTAAAGTTTTTAAATTCAACAAACATCATTGACATTCTACATCTTTATTCTTCATGTTTACATATTTATTTTTCAACATGGTCACCTTGACAACGAACACATTTCTTCCAACAACAGACCAGATTGTTGATACCGTCGCTGTAAAATGTTTGACTTTACTGACAAGCCACAACCTAACCTCTGCTTGCACACTTCATCACTACCAAAGTGAATTCCTCGAAAGTGTTCTTTAAGTTTTGGAGACAGACGAAAATCGGATGGGGTCAAGTCGATACTGTATGGCGGATGATCGATGACAGCGAAGCCAAGGCGTCGGATTGTTGCAGATGTCGCACCATTCGTCTGTGGACTGGCACTGCCATGCTCCATGTATGGACTAACCCTTCGAATTCGAAACGCAATTGCAGCACACTGTTTCTCACGCATCTATGTAGTTCCATTACGTACCATCATGTTACACGCTACAATTCGGGTCCCTCTGGCGGCAGAGGATCGCAAATATGTAGACATTAAGAACGAAGTTGTGGGATTTTACTAACGTTTGTTGTACTTAAAAAGCTTTAAGAGTTTTCAACAAAAAAATCGGAGGCATTACTTTTCAGCAGACCCTCGTAAACTACCTATCGTCAATACAGAATCGAAAACTATTGTTACATTATTCTTGCAGAAAGGTGTAAAGTTAGCGGAAAATTTGGCGTACGGACCGTATATATACCACATCCACTACCCTTCGCTATGGAGCAGAGCAGCTTTCGACCTACTGAAAGCGACGATTTCCCGAGTAAAGATACATGTGTAAGTGACGCTGACGTATTAAGCCCCAAAATATATTGAATTATGATTTTTCATTAGTGATACACTTTCATGTTATTTGATTTCAAAGTAACAACAGACCTACTTTAATTCGCACAATAATAACTTTGCTGATCGTGTGACTTACAGCATCAATGAATGTGCGCCATTTCCTTAGCAATAACTTTTACTTTTCTTTTCAATTGTTTACATCCCTCCTTCATTTCAGACATGGGAAGTTTTGGACTTCTGTCGTTATTAAGGCCTGAACACTATACACAAAATCTCGTTGTTTTGTCCTCCATCCCAGCACCAGCGGTCGACGAAGAGAGACGCAATGCCGCTCTGGCAAATACCGGGCCACGTCTAAAGTTGCGGTGGCGCTTAAAGTTTGCGGCGTCTGCGGTGTTGCGACAACCTCGGTGCCCGACGATGCGTAGCGCAGACTGCGCCAGGGACTCCGAAATAAATCCAGCGTAGGGGCGGCGCGCCGCCAGCAGATGTTCGCCGCTCTGCTCTCTGGCCAGTTACAGGCGGCGCCGGCGTGACGTCACTCCCCACAAAGCGCTCCCGTATCGGGCCTGCGCACGTGGCGGCGGGGGAGGCCGCCCCGCACGCTGTGTCAAAGCACACCCCTCAGCACACCGGAAAACTGGACAGTTCGATATTAACGGCAGCTTACAGCATGCAGGGTACCTCTGAGAAGCACCAGCAAACACCAGTTACAAGAGATCGTCGCTTGTTGCGAAGACACCTTTTTACTATTTGTAATTCTGCTGTCTTTCATTAGTCCTTTATCCGATGATGATTATATTCTTTCTGTACTGAAAGTTGTTCTATGAACCTTCTGCCAAGCACTCAACTGTGAATTACAGAGCAGTGATGTAGATATACAGGCTGTTTAAAAAAGAATGACATGATTTCAGAACTCCATATTTACTGATAAAAACAAACTACAACCATGACGGTAGGTCATAAACTTTACTCAATGTACCTTCTTCTACAGAAGTCATGGAGGCTGTTACTCTGTTCTTTACTTCTTCTTTGTCACGAGGTAAAGGGGAGATGAACACACTCTCCTCCACATATTCCCACAGCAAAAAATCGCATGGGGTTATATCTGGCCATCTTGGACACCGAGAATGCAGGGCAGTATCTCGGGGTCCCGTGCGCCATACACAGCGTTGAACTGTCTTCAGATGCTCCAGAATTGGCTTTTCCACAACTTCAGGAGGACTCCGACGACTTCATTTTCCAACAGGATGGATCTCGACCACACTGGCATAACAATGTATGTCAGTTTCTCAAAGACACTCGGCCTCAACTCTGGAAATGGTGCACGGAACCCCGAGACGCTGCCCTGCATTCTTCGCCTCCAAGAATGCCATACATGACCCTATGTGATTTTTGCTTGAGGAGGTAAATGAAGGAAAGTGAATTCACCTACCCTTTACTTCATGAGATAAAAGTGAAGAAGAGAATAATAGCTGTAAAAGCAGATACGTTGTTTAGATAATCTAGATGTCGTTCGTGCTGCTGCTGGTGGACACATAGCGAATTTGTACTAGCGTTGCTAAAACCTTAAGATTTTTTATTTTTCAGTCAATCCCATGATTGTAGTACGGTTTTTTTTTCAGTAATATGAAGTTTTTAAATTAAATCATTTCTTTTGTAACACCCCTGCACGAAGTCCGCCTCAACAACTAAATAATAAGCTCTACTTATCTTACATAAGCGTCCCGCGTCCTTTATTTATCAAGCATCAACGGTGGCTTGCAAGACCCGTTTTTGTTTCTTAATCCATGTACGTTTTACATGAAAATATAACTTAAACAGTATCCTACGTCGGAATTTTTGAAAGTAGCCTACACTGTTGTTTAGAAACAAATTAGGTTGCACATGTTCATGCCGTAATTAATTCGTGTTCGTTCTACTTGCCAACTTTTTTCTGGTTTCATTTTCACGTCTATGCCGTGATGGAAATTTTTCTGACTGTCGGATAAAGTTCAGAATGTTGTATCACGAATATGCACGCTCACACATCAAAAAGGCATGCTTTGTATGTCACCAGTATGTCTATAAGTGTGTGTTTTCGGTGCTGCCAAGTGTCACTATGCACCCCTCTGTCGTCTTTTGTTTCCGTACTAGTGGCTAAGCACTGCTGTGTTTTGCTTTGTTTGTTGGGTGTATGCTACATCAGTGTGTGGTGCGGGAAGGCCATGGAAAGAGAAGGGGGATGTAGGAATGCAATTAGATCGTTAATATCGATTTCGAAGTTCTATTGTGGTCTCGTTCCCTTTCCCCCTCCACAACCCTGCAAAAACTTAGGTTCAGCTGTTTTTGCCATAAGAATATTGGCCATGTGAAGGTTCACTGACAGAGTCCTAAGCAAAATTAATCCAAGCACGAAAGTGGATTCCAGTACAGTCGTTCGACCGACATAGCACTGTTAGTCAGGATTTCAGGCTACTGGACGGGATTATTAGAGCGAACGGAAATGAAACGTGCGTATAGCGTTGTCGCCCAAGAGTCCGCTTCTGGGCAGTTTGGTCTCTTTATCTGACGCCACTTCAGCTACTTGCGCTTCGATGATGAAATCAGGATGAGGACAAAGCGCCCCCCCCCTCCCCCCCTCCCCCCCCTCCACACACACACACACACAACCCCAAGCACCGAAAATCTCTGACCCGGCCGGGAATCGCAGTCGGAGCCCCGTGATCGAGAGTCAAGGGAAAATTAACATAAAGACTGTGACCTGCTGACAGAGCACACAGAGAATACAGAAAACACTGCCGGCGTCTTCCGTCAGAGGTTCGTTTAATAAGCGGGAGTAACAGAAATGCTCGACTAACTCGAGCGCTATTCCCTACAAGAGAAGAGTTGTGTATCACGCTCAGGTTTATTATTAAAACCCGAGAGCGTACGTATCAAGAAAAGCCAGATCGCGAATACTGTCCTGTCATGTACATTCGAGAAATGAGTACAATAGGAAAATCAAAGAAATAAAAACTCATAGGGAGGCTTATGAGGTTTGTTCTGCCGCCGTACTACTCTCGAATAGAGAAAGCAATGAGACAAAATGATAGTGGGACAAGTAACCTCCGACATACTTTTCCACTTTTCTTCCAACTCTCAGCGTTTATATATACGCCAAAGAAAGTGGTATATGTATGCGTATTCAATTACACAGACATGTAAACAGGCGGAATACGGCGCTGCGGTCGGTAACGCCTATATAAGACATCAAGTGGTTGGCGCAGGTCGGTTACTGCTGCTACAATGGCAGTTATCAAGATTGAAGTGAGTTTGAACGTGGTGTTATAGCTGGCACACGAGCGTTAGGACACAGCACCTCCGAGGTAGCAATCAAGTGGGGCCGCGCGGGATTAGCCGAGCGGTCTTTGGCGCTGCAGTCTTGGACTGTGCGGTTGGTCCCAGCGGAGGTTCGAGTCCTCCCTCGGGCATGGGTGTGAGTGTGTTTGTCCTTAGGATAATTTACGTTAAGTAGTGTGTAAGCTTAGGGACTGATGACCTTTTAGCAGTTAAGTCCCATAAGATTTCACACATATTTGAAGAGTTTGAAGTGGGGATTTTCCCATACGACCATTTCACGAGTGTACCGTGAATAACAGGAATACGGAAAACATCATATCTCCGACATCGCTTTGGCCGAAAAAAGATGCTGCAAAAACGGGGCCAAGGACGAGTGAAGAGAACTGTTCAACGTGACGGAAGTGCAACCCTTTCGCAAATTTCAATGCTGGGTCACCAACAAATGTCAGCCTGAGAACCAATCAATGAGACATAATCGATGTGAGCTTTGGGAGTCGAAGGCCCACTCGTGTATGACTGCAGGATACAAAGCTTTACGCCTCGCCTGGGCCCGTCAATACCGACATTGGACTGTTGATGTTGCCTGGCTGGACGGACGTGTACGTTTATGGAAATGCATGTCAGCAGGGGACTGTTCAAAATGGTGGAGATTCTGTAATTGTGTGGGGCGTGAGCAGTTGGAGTTATATGAGACCCCTAATACGTCTAGATACGACTCTGATATGTGACACGTACGTAAGAATCCTACCTGATCACCTGCATCCATTCATGTCCATCGTGCATTCTGACGGACTTGGGCAATTCCAGCATGACAATGCGACACCCCACACGTTCAGAACTGCAACAGAGTGACTACAGGAACAGTCTTCTGAGTTTAAACACTTTCGCTGGCCTCCAAACTCCCGAGACTGAACATTGTTGAGCATGTCTGGGATGCCTTGCAATGTGCTGTTCACAAGGGTTCTCCACCCCCTCCAACTCATACAGATTTTTGGAGAGCTCTGCAGGATTCATGTTGTCAGTTCCCTCCAGCACTACTTCAGAAATTAGTCGAATCCATGACACGTCGTCTTGCAGCAGTTCTGTGTGCTCGCGGGGCCCTTCTACGATATCAGGCAGATGTACCAGTTTCTTTTCAGCGCGTTTTTAATGTTGGGAGAAGGAGGATTGAACATGCAGCTGATGAGAAAATGAATGGTTGCGCAGCCGTTTCTGGAACAAGATGTGATGCAAAGCTTGATGATAATATGAAGAAACTACACGCTGAAATTATAGCTCACATAAAAAGTTTTACGTGCAGAAACAGAACTGGCCAAAAAAAAGACACCATTACGAAAATATTTGTCTCCAGAATTAATGATATGCAAAAAGCAGAGTTTATTTTGCAAGAAGAGTGTTATTTGTTTATTAAGTATGTTTTTAATGTTGGGAGAAGGAAGGCTGATCATGCAGCTGATGAGAAAATGAATGGTTGCGCAGCCGTTTCTGGAACAAGATGTGATGCAAAGCTTGATGATAATATGAAGAAACTACACGCTGAAATTATAGCTCACATAAAAAAAGTGCAGGAACAGCACTGGTGGAGAAAAGAAAACACCATTATGAAAATATTTGTCTCCAGAATTAACCATATGCAAAAAGCGGAATTTATTTTGTAAGGAGAGTATTATTTGTTGATTTAGTATGATTTGTACACTTTTAAATAATTTTTATGCCAAAAAGTAAGAAATTGAAAATTAAACTCCTAATAACTATACTACAATAATGAAGAATACCTTAAGGTTCTCTAAAAGACATAACAGTGAGTCCCAGACAAACTCTAAATCAACTACGGTGTGCATACGAGAACTATTGTGACTGCAGGGAATTTTTCTGCTCTACTCAAAAAAATCTGCACACATTTAACGCTGAGTTTTCCATGGACGCGGCGACAATTTATTGTTTGTGCAGAACTTATTAAATTGATGTGTGTTTTATATATACAGGGTGAGTCACTAGCTATTATAACCTAGAACAACTCCGGAAGTATGATAGTCACTGAAACGTTTGTGGGACAAATGTTGTATGAGACAATGGGGCCCATAATATGATACTGGTTTTTTGTTGCCGGCCGATGTGGCCTAGCGGTTCTAGACGCTTCAGTCCGGAACCGCGCTGCTGCTACGGTCGCAGGTTCGAATCCTGCCTCGGGCATGGATGTGTGTGATGTCCTTAGGTTTGTTAGGTTTAAGTAGTTCTAAATCTAGGAAACTGATGACCTCCGATGTGAAGTCCCATAGTGCTTAGAGCCTTTTTGTTTTTTGTTGTTAGGTGGGTTCGCGTCAGAGGTATGAAGGTAAACAGTCCCCCCCCCCCCCCTCCCCTTAATGAGATGCTATAGTTTGGTACTTATTTTCTAATAGCGGCTGTCAAGACGAATCCAGTGATCTGTAACAGTAAGATCTTTGAAGGTCAACGAAGGTCAAAAAGGTGGCATGAACGTCCATTTACAGAAGATGTTCGAAATGATGACCGTTGGTATCAATGAAGTGCTGCAATCTTATTATCATGGATTGAATGGTATTCTTTATCACTTCGGCGCTTATCGAAGCACATGCTCTGACAATTCTCTCTCGCATATATTCAGGTGTAGTTGGAAGTCTTTATAAACACTGTCTTTTACGAATCCCCACAAGAAAAAATCCAGAGACGTCAAGTCTGGCGAACGAACCGGCCACGACTCATCTCCGCGTCCAATCCAACGATTTGGGAATTGTCTCTGCATCAGCGAAAAACGTGCCGGGCATCCATCCTGTTGATACCAATTTCTGTTCCTTGTTCCTAAAGGTATTTCTTCCTATAACAGACGTAATGTTTCTTGCAGGAATGTGATATACTTGTTACCATTAAGTTTTCCTTCGATGTAATAGGGATCTATAATTCTGTCCTCCAAACTCCCACACCATATATTCACCGACCACGGCTTTTGGTGTGCAAGCGGGATTTCCAGTTGCCCAATAATTCATGTTAGACAAATTAATATTTCCATGGTTCATGAATGTAGCTTCGTCAGTAAATAAAATCAAATTAATAAATGTGTAATATCTTTGAATCTGAAGTTGAGCCCAACGGCAGAATTCAATGCAACGCATACAATCCGTACCAGTTAATTCTTGGTGGAGACTGATATGGTAGGGACGATATTTATGTCGATGCAGAACACGAACAACACTACTCTGGCTCGTTTTTAAGTGCTGTATAGCCTCTGAAACTTCCTTCCTTTTCACAATAATTTTAACGAACTCCACGCTTTGTTGCTTCGTGTATCACTATCGAAGCATTTATGTCCGCAAATATTTTCACCGTCTCACTCTTGGACACAATATTTGAATAATCAGTCTCTTCTTAGGGATTGGTATAATAAATTTACAGTTGCTATAAAACACCTACACTCGCTGTGACTTCACGTTCATTGTGTCAAATACAGCAGTACTAAAGTTCCGTTCAAACTCTTTATGACGTCACCCCCATTTCAGAGCTACACCCCGTATACGTGCCACTGCAGAGAAGAGTCTTGACAATTTAGGGCCTAATAACGTCATGTGGCCCACCGGTCTGGTGCAAGTCTTTCAATTAAATTAGGTGCCACTTCGGCGATTTGCGCAACAGCAACCAGTGTGCCCAGGCAGTCACCCATAAGTATGAATAAATTATTAAATCCTCTTTCAGTTATGAATGTGGTTTACATTTTTGGATGTTGCTTTTTAAAACAATTTCATGTTAAATGATAAAGTGGGCAGGAACCAATGTACCTTAACAGTCGCGTATAATACCTAAAATCGTTATTCATATGTCGAAAAAGCAAAACTATGTTTGTCCTCCAAATAGTTAAGGAAGAAGTCGGTAGAAAATGTACAGTTATCTGACACTTAATAAAATGTCTAAGTCAATACCGGAAAAATGTTTTGTATTTACTGACGCAAAGTTACCAAACATTTCTATCAGTAGAATAAGATTTTAAAAAGAGTTTTTCAACCACGTATTCTTCGAGTGCTAGACCCCGAAGGGAGATTCATCCTCTATCCAAGGAACGGATGAAAGCCTAATTCGAGGAGGACGTGTAGAAACGTACGGGGGGAGGGAATGACCGAATACCAAACAAAGTAAACTTATCACAATGCGGCTAAAAAAATGTTAAAAATAATTCCTTTGTGATCTGGCAATGTAAACAGCTACACTTGTATGATAAAAAAAATTTAAAAAATATCCCCTTTAAGATACAATGGTTACAAACACGGGTATTTCAGGCAAACTGTTTTTCATTTTCTCTGACTCCGACACCATGCTAATTCATTATATTTTGCAAAAATTACCTACATTGTTATGTAACTGTAAAACACATTTACGATGAGCAACAGGAAAAATGAGATAACGTCCACTGGATTAGAAAACAGCCATTCAACGGACCGCATGAAGGCTGAAGACTGAATTGTTATACGGAATAACGACGATTTGAAGACACATCAGAGAAAAGCAAACTGACAACGTGGTTAAAAGGCGGTGCTTCTACACCAGCTTTGCTTACTAATTGTGGAGCCAAATGACGTTTAAAGTACAGTCTACTTCGAAAGCGCTGCAATTCAAGCAAATGGATCCTTTGTATTCTTTTCACGAGTGTTGTGGTGTGCAATATTCAGGCGTACTGATTGCTTTAAAAATAAGTTTCCGTACATCGAAGCTTTACTAGCACATACTATTAGCCTTCTTTTGATACAATACGCTTCTTAAAAAGTTGAGTGAGAAGCGTATGAAACGCTGACGTCAAAAGTAAAGAGAAGGAATCTAAAAGAAGTTACTGCTAAGCGATTTATAGTCTGCTCAGGAACGAACAGACAAATTTTAAGATTAATTCACATACTGCCACAAATTTCTATCAGTGAAATGAGTATGAAAACACAAGACGCTGAACTACATTAATTCTACTCGAGAAGTCATTCTCTTAGCATCCAGTTTCGGTACTATGCCGCGGAAGATAATTAAAACTGGTTGACTTCCTATTCTTCTAAATCGCAGCAGCACCTAAACGAGGACAGGGAAGGCTTTTAACCAGAATTGAGGTTAATGCCCGCATATTTTTAGGATCAAAGCAGATAGCTTCACGTATCATAAACCACTAGAATCCCCTTCGCGTAATGGATAGTTGGATGAAAGTGCCTAATTTTATGCAGATACTGCTCTTTCCTCGGTGAGCCTCATGCAGTACAATGGCTAGTCAAGGGAGCACTAACACCGCTAACGACGCGAAGAAATTCCCGTACTTCTTAACACCGCTAAATAAGTACATAAAACGTCTGTCTTATTGCTGGGTGTTGTGACCAACAGACGAGAGCGCGCGTGCTCTCGCTCTCTCTCTCTCTCTCTCTCTCTCTCTCTCTCTAAAACACACACAAAGGCGCACACACACACACACACACACACACACACACACACACACACACACACACACACACATCAAAACGGCAAAATTTAAGATTAGACAGTAACAAGGCGATCTACTGATGTTATCACCAAATGAACTGCGTCGTTCAACGGCAAGCTCTGACAGTGGGCTAACGAAAAAGAAAGGTAAGTGTCGAAGAAGAGTAGAGTAGTGAGTACGGAAGACGCGATAACAATGAACTGTATTTGCATATGGAAAGGGAGGATTGCTTTCTATAGACACAATACGAATGATCCAAAAGGCAAAGTGAATTTTTACATATTTTCTGAAGAGAAAAAGAAGGAGCACAAGTGCGCTGAGGTTGACCATGATCTTCCAGAGGTAGACATCTAGGAATGTGGTTATTCCCAAAACTAACATGAAACACACGAGGTTTTCTAATAAAAGCCAAAGCTGAAAGCTGTAAGAAATGACCCGTGGAAAGAAAGGAGATTAATGGATGCAAGTTAAATCTCAAGGTAAGATACGGTTAAAATAAAGTGGTCTACTTCTGGAGGAAACGAAAGAAGAAGAGACAAAATTATTAAGTATTCTGTGGAATTCCTTTACATTTGTTAACGTTTCATAAATTCACTTATCATTCGAGACGTGTGAAAGAATATTTCGACGCGTATATTTGTCCATATGCCGTATACGCAGCTGTCTCCATTGTACTGTTATAACGAATTGCAAATCTACCTCCAAGCTTCTTGGCATTGTGCATATTACGCACCTATTTAGAAGTGAAAGGAACATACACTACTGGCCATTAAAATTGTTACCAAGAAGATACGCAGATGATAAACGGGTATTTATTGGACAAATATATTGTACTAGAACTGTCATGTGATTACATTTTCACGCAGTTTGGGTGCATAGATCCTGAGAAATCAGTACCCAGGACAACCACCTCTGGCCATAATAACGACCTTGATACGACTGGGCGTTGAGTCAAACAGAGCTTGGATGACGTGTACAGGTACAGCTGCCCATGCAGGTTCAACACGATACCACAGTTCATCAAGAGTAGTGACTGGCGTATTGTGACGAGCCAGTCACTCGGCCACCATTGACCAGACATTTTTAGATGGTGAGAGAACTGGGGAATGTGCTGGCCAAGGCAGCAGTCGAACATTTTCTGTATCCAGAAAGGCCCGTACAGGACCTGCAAGATGCGGTCGTGCATTATACTGCTGAGATGTACGGTTTCGCAGGGATTGAATGAGGGGTAGAGCCACGGGTCGTAACACATCTAAAATGCAACGTCCACTGTTCAAAGTTCAGTCAATGCGAACAAGAGGTGACCGAGACGTGTATCCGATGGCACCCAATACCATCACGCTGGGTGATACGTCAGTATGGCGATGACGAATACAAGCTTCCAATGTGCGTTCACTGCGATGCCGCCAAACACTGATGCGAAAATCATGATGCTGTAAACAAAACCTGTATTCATCCAAAATAATGACGTTTTGCGAATCATGCACCCACGTTCGTCGTTGAGTACACCATCGCAGGCGCTACTGTCTGTGATGCAGCGCCAAGGGTAACCGCAGCCATGGTCTCCGAGCTGATAGTCCATCCCGCTGCAAACGTCGTCGAACTGTGCAGATGGTTGTTGTCTTGAAAACGTCCCCATCTGTTGACTCAGGGATCGAGACGTGGCTGCACGATCCGTTACAGCCATGCGGATAAGATGCCTGTCATCTCGACTGCTAGTGATACGAGGCCGTTGGGATCCAGCACGGCGTTCCGTATTACTCCCCTGAACCCAACGATTCCATATTCTGCTAACAGTCATTGGATCTCGAGCAGCAATGTCGCGATACGATAAACCACAATCGCGATAGGCTATAATCCGACCTTTATCAAAGTTGGAAACATAATGGTACGCATTTATCCTCCTTACACGAGGCATCACAACAACGTTTCACCAGGCAATCCGGTCAACTGCTGTTTGTGTATGAGAAATCGGTTGGAAACTTTCCTCATGTCAGCACGTTGTAGGTGTCGCCACCGGAGCCAACCTTGTGTAAATGCTCTGAAAAGCTAATCATTTGCATATCACAGCATCTTCTTCCTGTCGGCTAAACGTCGCGTCTGTAGCACGTCATCTTCGTGGTGTAGCAATTTTAATGGCCAGTAGAGTATATTTAAATGGTTCTAATCACTGAGTAGCCTAAGGATTGACCCGTTGGGTAAGTAGGCAACAGCGGTTTTCCCATTGAAGCAAAAATGTGAGGGTAAGGGGGTTCTAATACTGCGCTATACAATCGACTGCAGCTTACTCTCTACGGCGCCACGGACGTGCCCCAGTTTATCAAACTACCGGTCTGAAGCAATATGGCCTTGATAAAGTTTACAGTTTCTGTATGATCTGCGTACGCCCTCATGCCGTCTCGTTTCAAGCAGTGCCTTAGAGAGGCAATGACGGACGTAAGAAAACGTGAGAGGCAAACCGTGCCGCTGTCGCTCGATCAACTGAATAGGTACCAATAAAATATATTCGCAAAAAAGCAGCTGAACCTCAAGAACCGCGGTCAACAATTCGTGAACAAAACAAAAAATTGAAAATAACAGGATTTAGATCGAATTTGTGAACGAATTATCTGACAACGATACGAAGCAGCAACTTGCAGCGTGCTTGTTTTGTTGGACAATCTGCAAATGCCTTGTTTCGTACAAGATTATTGGGGATATATTTAAGTTCGAATAGGAGGAATGTGGTTTTCTGGTCTGAGGAAAATCTCCATTAAGTGGAACAGCTGCAAAGCAACCCACCTCCTACTATGATATGGACCGGGATGTCACCACGATACGTGTTGGAACCATAGTTTTTTTGAAGAGTATGTCAATGGAAATTCTTATTTGGAAATGTTGCAAACGTGCAGCTCGAAGACTATCAAACAATGGATCATGTGTGGTTGCATCAGGACAGACATCCACGAGACTTTGTTACTCTAGTGCTTGCGTTTCTTGAGAAACAGTTTAAAGACCGCTGCTTTGAGAGTGGTTCAGCAGTAACTTTTCCCTCACTGAAATGGACACCATGAAGCCCGGATCTTACCAGGCCAGACAAATTATTACGGGGATAATCTATTTCGCGGGTCTCAGCTTTAGTGCAAGAACAATCATCTCTACAGTAGAAGTAGTTGCCTGTCAAAATGTCTTTCAAACTGTGTTTAAACTGTGTTTTATATGAAAGTCAGTTTTTTATGATTGCTGGTAATTTATTGAAAATTTAAAAGACTATTCTGACACCTGACATCAATCGCATTACAAATATAGACTTGTTTAGGTGCGTCAGCAATTCTGTAGTATGATCTCTACAATTAAATTTATTATCGAGTTGTAATCCCCGAAATTTAACGGTGTCAACCTCTTGTATCAGCATGTCTTCCTATGTTATTCACGACCTGGAAGTAAATTTCTTACAGGTTCTGAACTGCATTTAGTGAGTCTTTTGAAAGTTTACTGACAGTGAATTAGCTTTAAACCATTTATTAATGCCAGTGAAAGCCCACGGCCTGGACTCATCTGACGATTGTTTTGCAGGGTTTTTGCTTTCAGAGGTTTTACGCCGTACACGTCAACTGCCGTCTGTTCGATTGAGCATCTACTCAGTGGACATGCAGCTGCGGTATTGGCGTGAAAAATTCCAGTCTTCGTCGCCAAAGAGCAGCAGTCAGTATGGACATATGAGCCAGGCGCCTGCTGCGGAGGATCGTACGCAGCAACGATCGCTGAACGGTCGTTGAGGAGACCCTGTTCGTATCCTCTTCTTTCATTTGGGCGGTCAGCTGACCAACGGTGCACATCTGTATGCCCATACACACTGGCATCTATGGGCCGTGATGCACAACAGCTACCTCCGTGCAAGTTTCGTTTAGCACCATTTTGCCATGCACGGTACACTTTAACCACGGCGGCACGCGAACAGTTTACAAACTTAGCCGTACGGAGATGCTTCCACCCTTTGCCCGAAACCCAATGATCATGCCCTTTTGGACATCAGACAACTGCACTGTTTTCCACACCCCCCCCCCCCCTCCCCCCGGGACACGTTTTATATACTCTCCTCTGCTGGTGCTGCCACTTGCCGTCTGTGAATGGTTATCAAATGTTGACGTTGAACATTGGCGGTGGTCACATAAATATGACTGGGCCGAGTGTTACAGAATGAAGACCTCGACAGACTACTAAACTGATGTCCCAGTATTTCCATGTCTAAGGAATGTATTGATTAAATTTTCATGCCTATGAACCTGGGGCAGTTTATATAATTTTTGGACTTAAATTAACGGACGACTTATAGTATCTGGCACACTTATGTGACGATCATGAGAAAGTAACTTGTCATTCTGAACACAGGACTAAGTACGCAAATTTTATCAAGATTGCAATATGTAAAGCTTAACATAATATTCTGACATAAAATCTTACGTAAAAAAACGTAAGTATAATGTCAATTATACAAAAGTGTCACGAAATAAATGAATCAATGGACAATTGCTTGCAGATTCCCGTGCTAAAGACGCAAATGTGAATGTGTTGTAGTAATTATTTTTAAAATGAATTTGCTTTCTGTTATGTGATGTTATTATGTAAAACCGTTAAATGCTAAATAAATAACTTTAAAACAAATCTGTGAATGGTAATTGCACGATGACGTCGAACTTAGGCGAGGGTCACATTAGTATGACTGACCGTGGAGCTAACCTGAATTGCATTAGCGCAGTCGTTGTGTGTCTTCGTGTATCTGATGTTCTAGTACGAAAGTGTTAATCCGGACACGGGGGTCGGCATCGTTCAGTAACAGTGAGTGGCCGAATGCCCTTTCTGCTCCCCCCCCCCCCCCCACCTCCCACCGCACCCCGCGGACGAAATTGGTGAACCCCATCTGTATGCGTCTAAGCCGTGCGGGATTAGCCGAGCGGTCTTTGGCGCTGTAGTCATGGACTGTGCGGCTGGTCCCGGCGGAGGTTCGAGTCCTCCCTCGGCCATGGGTGTGTGTGTTTGGCCCTAGGATAATTTAGGTTAAGTAGTGTGTAAGCTTAGGAACTGATGGCCTTAGCAGTTAAGTCCCGTAAGATTTCACACACATGTGAACATTTTTTATGCGTCTAGAGTGAATCTCGTGTTCAAGTCTGAGAACGCTTACTAAATGTTTGCGTTGCGTGTTCGCGATACCTCTTGAAATAAGTGTATGGTAATCAACCCTGCTGAAATCAGTTTTTTAAACTACCGACACTGGCATTTGCATGAAACGATGATTACCGTGAAAATGACGGCCATCTGTGCGCAGACATCTACAAACATTAATTAGACAGTCTTTCAAGAAGTCCGCTTGCCGTTTACGGCCAATGTAATCTTTTCCTTTCGGCGCTGCACCGAGTCATAACGCAAAGAGTTTTATAAGCGCTTCAGATTGCTAATCACTGTTCGTCCCTGTCAGACTGATTCATAAGTATTTAATGAAACAACTGTTTCTGGAACGCCTAAAACGTTGAGTCTACAATCAGCCATGATAAATGTTGCTGCAGATGGCTAATTACTCACATCAGACCTCAAGAAATGCCCCAGACACATGATAAAATCAAGATTTTAGTGATAAATTGTAGAATTTATCGCAAAAAGTGTCAGAATTTAATAAGTATGGTATCCGCTGACGACTGAATTTATGAGTAACAATTCGTCAGTCATGTCATACAAATATTTGAGGGTAACAGGTGAAAAACCGTAAACGCTCAATTATAGGTAAAGCAAACTGGAGGCTACTATCCAATGGCAGAGTATTGGTAAACTGCAGACTGTCTGCAAATGAGATTGCCTACAAAACACTTGTACGATCCACTCTTCAATACTGTGCAATGTAGAGTGTAGAGAGGCATCAATGGAAGGGCGGTGCGAATGGTCACGGCGTTTAATGACTGGAACGAAAAACACAAATCGTGAAAAGCCTAAAATGGTAAACAGTCGAAGAAAGATGCTGCACAGCTTGCAAATGACGGACGGGAAGAACGACTGCCACAAGCTCGAATTTCACTTATTCTCCTGTGAAGGTAATTTCGGAAGATGTATAAGAGAGAAAGGAATACGTTGTCTCCCTCTTCCTGAATCGCAGCTCTCCCAATTTTAACAATAAATCCCTCCGTGACTGTCAACGGACCTTGTAGTGCCTGCTACGGAAGTTTGATAAGACGAGCATGGTGCTCTCGTACTTACGCAATGAAACTGTGACGTAAACTATGTACGGCCCAGAGTGATAAGCAGTACTCAAAAACAGTTCAAACGAAGATTTTCTAAGCTACTTCTTTCCGACTTGACTTTTAGTACTTTCAGCGTAGATAAAAGATATGCAAAACTTTCATAATTATCATTAAAACTTTTCATCAGTACCTTCTCTGTAGAATATGAATGCTAGGAGGAAGAAAAATAGTTCTTAAAATTTTACGTGCAGATGCAGGGACATAGGCAAAGTCTAGGCACTTACTGTACTTAAGACAACGATAAATGTGGAAGCTTATGAATACATTTTACAGCTTTGTGTGCTGTGTACGACAGGGGGACAGTTCAGTGGTGATGATTCTATCAGCATAACACTACATCTGGTCACAAGCAGGTTTGTCGTAAATAGCATTCCTAAAATAGACTGGCCTGCCCATAGTCCCGTCCTTAACCTAATGAACGCTTGGGATGAGTTGGAACGTAGACTTCGCTATGGAGCCCAGCGTCCAAGATCACTAAATTGTCTGGCTTCTAGTTCAAGTCGTCATAAAGGCGAAAGTGGACACATCTCATATGAATCTTTGCTAATAGGTTTCCGGATACTTTTGATCGGTCGCAGACTTCGAGAGCATCAGTACTGAGTCATAGGAGGACGATACTCAGCCTGCGTTATGCGAATAGTAGTAGAGAGTAAATGTAATTGCAAGTAGCAGGCCACTTCATAACGAGAAGTTCTGTATCTTTCCTCTTTAGATATGAAGTATTCTATTAATCTGCAACTTTTTTACGGACAATTTTCGATTTCTGCCATCGGCCATCGCAAATTCTCTACTTCCCTCTTCGTGTCGCTGGTGACTCTCATAGTAGCCAACACAACAGTTTCGCTAACCACTACGACTTGAGATGGATACTACTCATTCTAGCCCTTAGGTCAAACTCTTCTTGTGGTGAAAATGCAAACCTTTCCTTTTCATGACACACAAGGGTTTTAGGAGTGTCGTAAGTTTCCCCTTTTTCCCACACTCTTTCCATTTTTTAGTATTATGACTAGGACATTTTTGTAAATGAAGTACAAAGTATCGTCCCCACTAACAATGACATTTACATAGTAAGTATCAACCCTTTAGCTTGTTTCGCGTATTTCTTTGTAATACAAGATAGGGCATTCAGCGTAATTCTCTCTTAAAAAATAAAGCTTCCCCTCTTTGATGGAATGGCGTGAACTGAAGAGAAAGGCAGTCCCAAGGGGCTTCTGTCTGATGGTTCGGCACACAAGGATCTTCCTCCAACTGCCCCTATGCTGCTGCTCCTTTCTTCCCGTCCATCGTTGAACATGGACTTCAGAGGGGAACATTCCTAATGTTCAAGTTGCCCTCTGAAAAAGTTATTAATAATTTTGTGTTGGTGGAGAGCCATGGACAGTCTTCTTCAACACCTTACATGATTCATCAGCTATAGAAAAAATTGCTGAAAATTAATTAAAAAATCTTCTTGTTACCACTCCGACATTTTTTTATCCTAACTGATAAACAACTACATCGGAGATGCTCCATACTATGGGTGAAATGAGAGAGTGTGCGAGAAAGAGAGAGCAAGTGTGTGTGTGTGTGTGTGTGTGTGTGTGTGTGTGTGTGTGTGTTCGTGCGTGCGTGTGTGTGAGCGCCTGGGCGCCCGCGTGTTTGCTTGCGCGCATGTATAGCCAACTACAGAAGCAGATTCATGCGGAAAACTTTCCGAGCGCCTATTGCATATGATATTTCAAGGATGAGGCAAAACAGTTTAAATTAAGGCAATAATAATGTTAAGATTTTTTGAGATGCATCAGACAAATTTTTTGAAGCACTATTTTAGGAAATGTCAGCGGTAATGAAATATTATTAAAAATATAGTAAAGACAATCTAGACCTCGTAAATGGTGACCGGTTTCGGCGAATATCTGATCATCAAAAATGGTGCAAATTACTCTGAGCACTATGGAACTTAACTGCTGGGGTCATCAGTCCCCTAGATCTTAGAACTCCTTAAACCTAACTAACCTAAGGACGTCACACACATCCATGCCCGAGGCAGGATTCGAACCTGCGACCGTAGCGGTCGCGCGTACCAGACTGTAGCGCCTAGAACCGCTCGAACACCACAGCCGGCATCTGATCATCCTCAGACCGTTATAGACTCCTTGCTGACTGCTGGAGCTGGTCGCCTGGAACACCAACTGCTCTTGGCTGGTGCGGGCAACTGCACCAGCCAGGAGCAGTTAGGGCTTCAAGACAACAGCTCCAGCAGTCAGCAAGGAGTCTGTAAAGGTCCTAGGATGATCAGATATTCATTGAAACCGAACACCGTTTTTTAAAATAAAATATTTTAAACGCTCTAGACTGTTTTATTACATTTTCAGTGTCAGACGAACGTCATCTGTCTGCAGAGTAGAATGTAACTGAAAAGTTTATGAACATGCCTCTAATTGAGAGACATCTACAGTCCAAATCGTAAAATTTGCAGCACCAGGAGATATAGTAACTAACAGAATTTTACTTAGGGTGGTTATATACTAGTAGTAAGAATATCTTTGTCCGAACAGGCCTCGGAAGGTCCATCGCTAACGACCGGCCGCCTTGTCATCCTCAGACGATGGGCTCCACTGGATGCGGGTATGAAGGGGCATGTGGTCAGCATACCGCTCTCCCGAGTCACTACTTCGCAGTCAAGTAGCTCCTCAATTGGCCTAACCAGGACTGAGATCGCCCCACTTGCCAGTAGCGCTCGGCAGACCAGGGCGGTCACCTATCTAAGTGCAACCCCAGCCAGACAGCGCTTAACTACGATGATATTACAGGAAACAGTGTCACCACTGCAGCAAGGCCATTACCATTAGGAAGAATACATGATTAAAAACATGAAGGTTTACAATGTAGGAAAAATTGCTCAAATGAGCTTGCTTGACAGGTTTGAGACTGTGGTTCGATGCTGCTTCAGACCTTGCCATAGTTTATCAATCACGGTGGTTGGCGAGTGGTGGCGTGCCGGTCTCCCAACAACCCATAACAAGATGATTCATTGGGTGAGAGACCTGGAGAACTTGATGGCCAGGGCATGAGACGATCACACTGTGTATAGTTAAAGAAAGCATACCATGTGCGACCTTTCGTTACGTTGCTGACAGGTAACGCCACAAAAAGTTCAAAATGGGGCACAGGGAGACTCCAGCCTCAACAAGTCAGGAATGTAAAGCCTGCTGTCCAAAGAACCAGCTATGCAAACCAAGGTTATCGTATTGTGTACCCTATGGCTCTTCAAACTACACCATCCAGTCACATTAATGTGGCCACCTGTCAAAAGTCCGAATAACACGTTTTTCAGCGTGGATCGCTGCGAGATGTGCAGGAAGAGAGTTAATGAGACACTCGAAGGTATCAACAGATGTGTGGAGCTATGCTGACACCAGTGACACCAGTGCCGTAGCCAGTTGAGCTAGGTTTCGCGGTTGAGAATCCATGACTCGAATAGCCCGATCGAGGTGGTCCCATACACTCTCGATGGTGTAAATCTGGGTCGTTTGGTGACCAGAGAAGTATGGTAAACTCATACTCTTCGAACCACGCACGTAAAGTGCGAGCTGTGTGACACGTTAGATTATCCTGCTGGTGGATGCCGTCGTGCCGAGGAAAAAACAAACTGCATGTAGGAGTGGACATGGTCCCCAAGGATAGATGCATATTTGTGCGGAGGCACTGTGCCTTCCTGAATAACGAGATCACGCAGGGAATGCCACGAAAACATTCCCCAGGCAATAAATCTCCCTCATGCAGTTGGACTCTTCCGAGATTATTGCAGAGTGTTTGCTAGCAGACTTTTCACGCCGTACACGCCAACAGGCATCTGTTCGGTGGAGCGTAAAACATTGATTCATCTGAAAAGGCCACTTCTCGCCACACAGCGGACGTCCAGTTGCGATATTGGCGTGTAAATGCCAGCCTTCGTCGCTGATGAATGTCATTCAGCATGCGTGCCTGGTGCGGAGGCCCACAACCAGCAACGTCAGCTGGACGGTCGATCAGGAGACACTACTGGCAGCATCTTGTTTCATCTGGGCAGTCAGTTGCTCAACATTTGTATGTATATTCGCCAGTGCACATCCCTGCAGCCACCCTTCACCGCTCTCATCCTTGGCCCATGGAGCATCACAACTGCCTCGGAGCCGAATTTGAATAGCGCTGTTTTGCCATGCAAGGTGTACTTTAACCACGGCAGCACGCGAACGGTTTACAGACTTAGCAGTTTTGGGAATGTTTCCAACCTTGGTCCGCTAGCCAATGATCAACCCATTTTGACCGTCACATAAATCGCTGCGTTTCTGTGTGACTACAACGGTTGAACAGCGTAACCCCGATACGATTTATATATATACCCTCCACTGCTAGAACTGCCACCTGCTGTCTGCGAGTGGTTACTGCACCTTGATGTCGAACTTAAAGTGATGGTCACTTTGATGTGACTGGACTGCGTATAGCTCGATGACTGCAACCTTTTCTCACGACAGTCAGTGATGCTTCCTATGCGATAATGTGTGCAAAACAAGGACTCGTCTGAAAAGACGGCGTGTTGCCAATCCTGTAGCCAGAATCGTCACTGGTCCAACATCGTCAGCCGTGTCAAGGGAATCCCATCAGTGGTCGCCGTGCTGACAGCCCGTGGTGCAGGCGTCGTTGCACTGTTCCTATAGACACTGGTCTTGCTGAAATAAGTCCACTTCATTATTCATTCTGCGAGACGTGGCTCCACTATCCTGAAAGGTGAAGCAGGCAATATCGCTGTGTCATGCGCTATCTCGTAGGGCCGTCGATACCCTGCATGGCGTTTAGTATGGCCCTCCTAAATCCATCGATTCCATATTCGAAAGACTTCCGTGGTGTTCAGACCGTGCGAGTAGCAACATCCTTTTACGGTAAACTATAGTCTCTATACGACACGTTCCTGCCGCTGTCGAATTCCGATATGTATTGGCGCATGTTTCGCCTTCTTAGATGAGCCGTAACATGATCTTCACACGAACAAACAAAATGTAAATGCGATTTCTGAATGAGAATCCAGATTTTTTCTGGACCGATTGTCGTTGAAAAATTTATTGTGACACATCCTGGATATTCTCGCTTCAGCCCCTAGATTTTCATGAAATACCGATAGGTAGTGGCAGTATATGTAGCCTTCAAACTGACGTCTGTAACGGAGGTGCGTTCCAAGCAGAGAGCAGACATTGAGTTTAGAAGGAACGCTGGAGTGTTTCAGATAGTCATAGGTGCTTGCAGAATACCTACGGAGACCTGGCGTTGAACAAAAGCACTGTGGGTCGTTGGGCTAGGCGTCTGTCATCACCGAAACAAGGTTGTGCGAACTTGTCCCACCTCCCGCATGCCGGCCGACCGCACACAACTGTTTCCTGCGAATGTTGGAATGTGCGGACACTCTCACTGGAGGTGATCGACGGATCACAATCAAACACCTCGCTGCACAGCAGGACGTCTCTGTTGGTAGTACTGACACACTTGTCCAACAGTTCCGGTGCTCAAAGGGTGTGCCCGCTGGATTCCAAGCTGCCTAACAGAATACCATGAAGAGCAATGAAGGAACATCTGTGCGGAATTGCTTCCACGCTGCGAGGCCGATCGTGACACTTTTTTGTCGTCGAACATCGTCACAGGCGATGAAACATGGGTTCACCACTTCGACAGAAATCCATTGAGAAGCGCCATACCACTTCTCCACCGAAGACAAATTTCAAAGCTGCATCCTCAGCCAGTAGAGTCATGGCGACGGTCTTCTGGGGCTCTGATGGGTTTATTGCGTATGGTGTCCTCTCTTACGGGGCAACGATCAACTCTGAAATGTATTTTGCTACCCTCAGGAAACTGAAGAAACGACTTCAGCGTGTTCGTCGGCACAAAAATGCAAACGAACTTCTCCTTATCAATAATACGCAAGACCTTACATAAGGAAGCGCATCCGAGAGAAACTCAGAAATCTTCTGGATTTTTATTGCTCATACACCCTACATTCCGAATCTGCATCTTCCGACTCCCAATTGTTTGGCCCAGCGAAGGATGCACTCTGCGGGAAACAGTACGCGGATGATGGGGAGGTTGTTCATGCAATAAGACGTTAGCTCCGACGGCGACCAATAAGGTGGAACAATGGGGGCATACAGGCCCTCCCAGTAACGTGACGTAAGGCCGCCGCATTGGACGGATATTATGGTGAAAACAGGGTTTTTTGGATTCAAAAGTGAGGAACAGTATGGTGTACTGAAATCCTGCCTGAAACCAACCTGCTTTCTGGAAAAAATGTAATGAATTACTTACTGAACGCCCCTCGTATAGAATGTAGGTGTTGTTACTGCTGTGTACTTCGTGCGACTGCATTCAGAGGCTAAACCAAATGCATATCAAGGCGTGTACTGCGCTGCATACCAGTTTCGTTTGTTGAATGCCGCCTTTGTCGTCTGGCAGTTTTAATGCCCAACAGTTTAAGATTGCTGTGATAATGTACCCGTTTTGAGGGCAAGAAGTCGAGTTATCTGCCCACGCGACACATGTGACTAATGCATGTTGCTGTCGGCAGCTTTTTTGAGACACCGGAGACGTCACGCAGTTGTTTTGTGAGCACTTTTAACTCTGCTTTTGCTCCGCTGCGACCTTAACCCACGCGACATTTTGACGCAAGAGGCGCTGACCGCTCGCGCCGTTTCTGTCACTTGGTCTGCGCTGTTACCTAGCTCGGAACAACGCTTACCAGCCTTGCGGCGCACAAGTTTCCCAGCCACATCTTCGTAAAGTCGAGTGCTATGGCGACTGCGAGTAGTGGGTGTTAGTTGTCTTATCAGTGACGCGTTGGGAAATTACAAATGAAACTTGGGAAACGTTATACGTATTTCTTCCGAAAAAATTAAAAGAAGGCTATACAAGCAGAAAATAAAGAGCTTCTATATGTAATATATAAGAAAGAGACCAGTATTCGGAAGTTCTGGTGAACTAATGAAATGTACAATAGAATCTGTGTTAAGAATCATCCTAACGCAGGTGCGATAGGTGACTAACAGGTGGTAAATAAATAAATAAAATAAATAAATAATGCATCTCAAAATGATTAGCAGCGCAACTGAATACGTGTTAAGAATCAACCTAATGTAGGTGCGATAGGTGCCTGACAGGCGGTAAATAAATAAATAATGGATCTCAAAATGATTAGCATAACACATCGTATTGTAGAGAGCTATGACACAGCCATAATTGCTTACTTTAGATGTTTCTCCATCTACATCTACATCGTTACTCTGCAATTGACATTTCCGTGTCTGTTAGCGGGTGAGCAGAGCACATGGGAAATATGAAAACATAAATCTTTCCGTAGAAGCTCTGATTTCTCTAATTTTATCACGACGGTCATTGAATAGTAAACAGGCAGTATGAAAGAGAGATTAGGCAATGAGAAGGAGAGATTAGGTCTTGAATAGAGATTCAGAATTCGTAATAATGGTTTCTGTCCTTGGCACAAAATACCAAAAGCCAGAAAGCTCCTACATGTGAACCAAAAAGTCTGCTTTTAAATAGTTAAAGAGTAGCTAATATAACGTTAATTGATTGGATATCACCTATAGATTTCAAGATTAACGCTGATAATAATTAAAAACTCTATATCAAATTCATTAATTGTTCTTCAAATAGCCTAAAGTGTGCAGTCTTCCATTCCTCGAACACAGTCGAGTATTGCATTTTAAGTGTGAATGTAGACTTTCCTGGCGTATACTGCTGATGAAAAGCTCTTGAATTTACAGCAGGATGGAAGGGTAGAGACATTGTGATATTTCGCTAGAAAATGATGAGTATGACGCTGGTCGAGACATTGTGGAATCTCAACATTTCCAGCCGACTGGAAACCCGACTAGGAAAAGCCAAAAACCTTCATCGACAGATCTACGAGGTTTATGGAGAAAATCCGATGAGTAATTCAATGGTAAGGAGATGGGTCTTACAGTTCGGTGAAGGACATGATCAAGTGCATGATGACGAACAAAGTGGACGTCCATGTTTGACTAATAAAAAATTGGTTTGTGCAGTTGAAGAGCTTGTAAAGAAAAACGGTAAGCCTACAGTATCCGATTTTTATTTCTGCAAACTTCAAAATCACTTCTTCATAAAATTACTTCAGAAAAAGTAATTTTTCTAAAACTGTCTGCTCCTTGGATGCCAGAAACCTACACAGCAAAACACAAAAACTGCGGATGGGCAGTGTACAGACTTTTTTACACGTTACAGTGAAGATGATGACGATTTTCTCAGCAAGATAACGAGCGGGGTGAGACTTGAGGGCACATGTAAACACTAAACCAAAGGAAATCTTGACGCCTCGAAAAGTCTTTGCCCAAACTTTTGGGGCACACTCGTGTTACAACTGGCGCTTTCTTTTCCCGAGAGGTAAAACAATCAACGCAAACGTTTACTATGAGTCGCTTACGAAACTGCGTCGCTGAATACAGAATAAGCTCCGCGGATACCTCACAGACGATATTTAATGTTTTGTTTTGATTCATGAACGAGAATGCTTCACGATTCGAATAAGTCACAACAACTCTTACAGGACTTTGGTTGGAAATAGTTTGACCACTCTCTGAACAGCTCTGACCTCGCCCATAGCGACTTCCATCTCTTTTTGCAGATGAAAACGTTTATTGGTGCTCAAATGCAACGATGACGAGCTCAAGGAAAGTGGTTCACAGCCTACAAAATGGTGTGAGCAATGTAGAAATGTAGTGTGAGATTTTTGTAATTTATTTTGTAAATACCTTTTCTCTGCCTGTCCTAGTTTTCTTTTTATTGCCGACTGAAACTTATTTTTTGGATGCATCTCGTAAATGGTGCCGGCCGCTGTGGCCGAGCGTGTCTCGGCGCTTCAGTCCGGAGCCGCGCTGCTGTTTCAATCGCAGGTTCGAATCCTGCTTCGGGCATGGATGTGTGTGATGTCCTTAAGTTAGTTAGGTTTAAGTAGTTCTACGTCTAGGTGACTGCTGACCTCAGATGTTAAGTCCCATAGTGCTCAGAGCCATTTGAACCATTTTTCGTAAATGGTATCAACAACTCAGCTTAATAACCAAGAGCACTCATTAATGTTGTTTAGGTTTAAACATTGTTTCACTGGCGCAAAAAGAAGGAACGATATCAGTACTTAGTAAGAAGATTTTGAAATCCAGCTATGCATTCACTGACCCTGAATACCAAACGACGGACATTCCCTCGGAGTCATGTTTAGCTATTGTGGAGGGTAGCGCATTAGCTGATCATACTCGTAGACTCGCTCAGGAATCAAAGTGGCGACCTGAACGAGTGTTTGATGCAATAGCGATGCACCATTTCCACTGATACAAGAGTGGAACGAAGAGTGGTACACAGGAGTCTCCTAGTGACGCATCGAGCAGAGACGCACACGACGTCACAACACCGGCGCGTCGGCCTGTGACGTGTACGCCTCTTCCTGGAGTCGTGCCAGAGGCTATCGCTGGAGAAGACAAGCAGGCTACGCCGAAGGACACCCAGCCGGGGCAACTATTTGCGGATTACGAGAACTTTACACTGGTGGGAGTGCGGGAGCCACCGGGCTTGGCTACGGTGCGGTTGTAGCAGCGCGCAGCATCCTGATGACACGGCATGGAGTCTGTCTCACCTGACGAACTACACGTATACAAATAATTATGATTTATGAAAGTACCTCCTTTCTACTAGTGTACGGAAGGGCAGTTTAAGTATATCAACTGTAAGCCTTATTCTTAGTGCAGTTCACATCATCACACGATGAATTTATAGATATATTCAAACAATGGAGTTTGAATATAGGTAGTCTTAAATATTGTTGGAAGCAAACATTTTTAATTATTAATCGTTAAGAGCAACATGCTCTTTCTGTCATTTTAGTTTTTTTAAATATCTGACCGCTAATTTTGTTATACTGGCATTCAGAACTGCCGAAAATAACGAGATTAATTCACGCCCACAGCCAAAGAACTACACTCATGCTCATAAACAAAGGGTAATATTGCAGAATGTGGTGCCACACAATGTGGCACTACACAAAACTGGCGCTAGTAGCATAGGCACATAGGGAACACACACGACACTGATCTGTAAGTCCACGGTATTGGTGATAAGTTGAGAAAACCGTCCCGAAACACATGTGCTAGAAAACTCCACTGTTTCCTGCGCATGTACCCCGACATCAACATGGGATATGATCACCATGCATAAGTACACAGGCCGCACAACGCGTTGGCATACTCTGGATCAGGTGGTCGAGCAGCTGCTGCGTTATAGCCTCCCAATCTTGCACCAGTGCCTGTCGGAGCTCCTGAAGTATCGTAGGGGACTGCAGATGTGCAGCGATACGTCGACCGAGAGCATCCCAGACGTGCTCGATGGGGTTTAGGTCTGGAGAACAGGCAGGCCACTCCATTCGCCTAACATCTTTTGTTTCAAGGTACTCCTCCACGGTGGCATCTCGGTGGGGCCGCGCGTTACCATCCATCAGGAGGAAGGTGGGACCCACTGCACCCCTGAAAAGGTGGACATACTGGTGCAAAATGACGTGCCGATACATCTGACTTGTTACAGTTCCTCTCAAAGCTGATGAGGTGTACGTGCACCATTCATAATCCTACCCCACACCATCAAACCACGACCTCCATACAGGTCCCCTTCAAGGACATTAAGGGATTGGTATCTGGTTCCTGGATCACGCCAGATGAAAACGCGGCGAGAATCACTGTTCAGACTATATCTGGACTCGCCCGTGAACATAACCTGGGACCACTGTTCCAATGACCATGTACTGTGTTCTTGACACCACGCTTTACGGACTCTCCTGTGGCCAGTGGTTAGTGGAGTGCACCTTGAGGTCTCTGGGAGAATGAACCATGTCTTTTCAGTCGTCTGTAGAATGTGTCTGGAGACAACTGTTCCAGTGGCTGTGGTAAGGTCCCTAGCAAGGCTACCTGCAGTACTCCATGGCCGTTTGTGGGCACTGATAGTGACATATCGGTCTTCTTGTGGTGTTGTGCACTGTGGACGTCCCGTACTGTAGCGCCTGGACACGTTTCCTGTCTGTTGGAATCGTTGCCATAATCTTGAGATCAGACTTTGTGGTACACAGAGGGCCCGTGCTAGGACCTGTTGTGTTTGACCAGCCTCTAGTCGCCCTAGTATTCTATCCCTCATAACGTCATAAATATGTGTTCAGTGAGCCATTTTCAACACACAGTCACCACTAGCACGTCTGAAAACGTCCGCACACTTACTCGCTGCACCGTACTCTGACGTGCACCAACACACCTCTGCGTATGTCGACTGCTGCCAGCGCCACCGTGCGACGACCGCAGGTCAAATGCACCGCATGGTCATACCCCGAGGTGATTTAAACCCCCAAACCGCCCACCAGAGCGTCGTTTCACCATGTATCAGCATTATCCTTAATTTATGAGCATGAATGTAGTTATTGATTTTACATGTATTGGAAGTTGTCCAAACGATGATTTTTCCCCATTTGACTGTTATGTTCTTTCCTTCTGGATAAATTATTTCAAAAACTTTTTCCTGTTCGTAACGGGGTTGGTACAATAACCAGCAGGCATCGTATGAAGAAACAAGCCATCTTGGTCACGCTGTTAATTTTTAACAATTATTTCCCAATGGTCCTCTTCACCTTTACTTAGGCATATTCGGATTGGCTGGTACATGCGATATCGCGCTTAAAATATCCCAGCAGATAAATGCCCTTCGTCCAAACTTTAAAAACACTGTGCGGTGTCCGTGACGTTACTGAAGGTCTTTCCGTTTTCTCCATCAGCCTTTCTGAATTACGCCTCTAATCTACCCAACGAGAGACGTACATTTCTCGAGAGCCATTCGATAATACTGAAAAACTGATCTAACGAGACAAACGACGTAATTCAGAAAGGTTGATGGAGCAAAGGAATGACTTTCAGCTACTTCAAGGACACCGCACATGTTTGAAAGTTCTGACAAGGGGCATTTACCTGCTGGGATATTTTACGCGCGGTATCCCATGTACCACTGCTACTAAACATCAGCCAATCCACAATCCGAAGATGCCTAAATACAGATGAAACGCGTCATTGGGAAATGATTGTGAGTTACGCGATCGAAATATCGTGCTAGTACGACTCAAATTAATCCACGATGATAAAAAGTGAATCACTTGAAAATGACTACAAACTGAATTTTCAATAACGTACCGTATCCAGAAGGGAAGAAATAACGGTCAAATACCGAAAGTTATTATCATGTAGACCATTCTGTATGATTGTGGGGCTTAGTAATAATAATAATAAATATAGTGGAAGTTCTGGAAAATCCAACGGCTCTACGCAACAAAGTAATGTAAGATAATTTCGAACGTATATGCAAATACCCTCAAAGGAAAAACTTGTAACATTATTAATAACAATTTTCAACCCAGTTCAAACAACCAGACAACAGCTTTCCTTTGATTATGATTTTTTCCTTGTTTTATCTATTGTGGTCCTACAGATAAATACAAGTATGAAACTTTTTTTTCAGTTATTATCTGTAATAACTACACTGCAGTGACAAAAGCCATGGCTTAGCGACATCCACATGTACAGATAGCTATACTATCGCAAGGTATAAAAGGGTGGTGCATTGGCGGAGCTGTCATTTGTACTCAGGTGTTTCACGTGAAATGATTACCGACGTGATCATAGCCGGCTACGTGAATTAACAGTCTCTGACGGCGGAATGGTAGTTGGAACTAGACGCTCGGGGAATCACACTACGGAAATCGTTGCGGAATTCAATATTCCGATATATACAGCGTCATCGGTGAGCCGGGAATACCAAATTTCAGGTATTACCTCTTACCACGGACAGCGCAGTGGCCGACAGCCATTGCTTAACGACCGAAAGCAACGGCGTTCGCATTGAGTTGTCAGTGCCAAAAGACAAGCACTACATGAAATGACTGCAGAAATGTATAGGGGACGTACGACGTCACGGAAGTGCAGCGAAATATGACGTTAATGTGCTACTGCGACAGACGACCGACGCGAGTGCCTTAGCTAACAGCACGACATCGCCAGCAGCTCCTCCCTGGCCTCGTAAGCATATTGGTTGGATCCTAGACGACTGGAAAATGGTGGCTTGGTCAGATCAGTCCCGTCTTCGGTTGGCTCGTACTGATGATAGGGTTCGAGGGTGGAGCAGACCCCAAGAAGCCATCGACCGAAGTTGTCAACACGGCATTCTGCAAGCTAATGGCTCCATAATGGTGTGGTCTGTCTCTCTGTGGACTGGGCTGGCTCCTATGGCTCCAACTGAACCGACCATTGACTGGAAACTGTTATTTTCGGCTACTTAGAGACCATTTGAAGCCTTCATAACGGTGGAATTTTTATGAACGACACAGTACGGCATGTCACCGAGCCGCCACTGTTTACGAGTAGTTTGAATAACATTCTGGACAGTTCGAGCGAGTGATCTGGCCTCCCAGATCGCTCAACATGCATCCTGTGGAACGTCTATGGGACATAATCGTGAAGTCAGTCCATGCAAAAAATCGGCCACCAGCAACACTTCCGCAGTTATGGCGACTACAGAGGCAGCGTGGTTCAGTATTTCTCCAGAGGGCATCCAAAGACTTTCTGAATCCATGCCACGTCGAGATGCTGCACTACGCCGGGTAAAAGGAGATCAAACACTATATTAGGAGCCATTCTATGACTTTCGTCACCAAAGTGTATACTATAGACGCAGTCTGGCTCAGTATTTCTGCAGGGGACATCCAACGACGTGTTGAGTCCGTGCCACGTCGAGATGCTTCCAGGTAAAAGAAGATCCGACACAATATTAGTAGCCGTTGTATAATGAGTTTCATCCATTCGAAAGCTTTCATGTCACTGAAACTGCTTCCTCAGTTAAGTAGCCTTACACTTTGCCTGGTCGAAGCGTATTTTTACAAAAGTAGCATTTACTTGATATAGGTAGAATACATGTGAAGTACTTATTCGTAGAATTCAGTTCATACGAATAAGTGTAAATCAGCTATTTCTGGGAAGACAAGAAATACGTGAAACTTCAGACCATGCAACGGATAATAAATTCATTTTTTTCTTGTAAGTAAAGGAAATATGTAACTATCACCACACGATTGCCGCTGCGCTGATTGGTCTACCTGCATGTTATGATCTCTTTCGGGTTAACAACAACCGCCGGCACTAAGTTGAAAAGCGCAAGAGCAGAGAAAGCTCTGAGACGACGTCAGCCAATATCCTGCTGACAAGGACCGCACCACGACAGAACCTACCTCTAGAGGAAAAGAATATAAGCTCCGCTCCTGCCAGCCTCGGTCTACACAATGAAGTGAAAGCATTTCTCACACCTTAACACTCCAGAAGAAAAAAATCGCTAAAGGCGATCACTCTTTGGACACAACACGATTGAAAAGAAAAGCGCCTCGGCGGGACAGTAGATGACGGAGACTAGCATCCCGGACAATAGAAGAAACGCACTAGAAGAGAGAAGAGCCGTGACTTGCGATCCACATCGATTAGTTGCATGGACTTGTATATAGCGAAAGACTGATTATTTGCATGGCGCCATTTGCTTGCGACATGACATTGTAAACCAAAGTTAAGTTTTGTCAACCTACTTTATTGTAATAAAAACCATTGTATAGCTATCCGAAAAGACAGCATCCTTTCGGCACCCTATAAGAGACGACTGGGCAGGACAGCGTATGATCCTTCGAAGTGCAGCAACCGTAAACTCCTCTGCTTGAGGTTTACAGTCGCATTCGATCCGACAAAACGCTAGTTGAGTGGCACAGCGTGGGAGGCTTTATCGTCCCTTCTGTGGAGGCAGCTGGCGCTGATACGTTATATTCGCACCACCTGCCTTCTGGTGCCCTGAATAAACCGCTGACAACGGGAATATGAACGGCATGGAATATCACGGGCTAGTGTATTCTTGCTGCCTGTGTACTTGCATGCGGTACGGAAACCTCTGTGTTAACTGAAGATTTCTGTTGAACTCTAATCGCCGTTCTATAAAGAGGTAGTCAGTTCACTTATTACTTAGCACCAAAAGTACGAGAGCGTGCTAAAAACTAATGTCTCCGAATTTTTTTATGTGAAAACCCTTAAAGCTTTTTTGAATAAAACAAACGTTATTAACATTCTAAATCTTTATTCTTCATGTCTACTTATCTATTTTTCAACACAGTTACCCTGGCAGCGAACACATCTATCTCATCGAGACACTAATTTGTTGATACCGTCACAGAATATTTGACTATGTTGACGGAGGCACAACGTCACCTCTGCTTTCATTGCTTCGTCACTATCAAAGTGAGATCCTCGAAGGTGTTCATTAAGTTTTGGAGAGAGATGAAAGTCTGATATGGCCAAATTGAGACTGTGTGGATGACGATCGATGAAAGTGAAGGCAATGCGTCGGATTACAGCAGATGTCGCAAAGCTCGTGCGTTGCCCGGGAGTGTCATTCTGAAGGACAGGGTGCTCCATGTGTGAACAGACCATTCGAATTCATGCGTTACACAGCGCCATGTTACACTCTACAATCCGGATCTCTCCAGCGGGAGACGGCTGTAACTTGCGTCATCGAAACGGGAAGGCCGACCGAGTAATATTCGTCACATGTAATACCTCAACCAATATTGAGAACAGAATAATAAATTCGGAGGCATTACTTCTCAGCACGCCCTCGAGCCTGTCTGTATATCGTTACTGGCGACTATTCTACAGATGTTGAGGTGCTCCCACCTGCTACGCATTGTAGCAGATACTAGTCCGCGTAATTTAGCACCAGGATAAACACGGCACAGGACATTACCCTGGACAGAAGCTACCGCCAACTGTTCTATGTTTTCAATGTCATTCCGCTACACTGTGGACACAACACACGAGACAACTCGTCAGCACAAATACAGAAGAAATGCGCATACACTGTGAGATGGAAACGATAGGTCTGCGCATGGATACGTAGAACATTAATCTCATACCAGCTTTAAAATGCATTCTGTGATAGTCCTCATGTTCAGATTACAAAATCCACATCTCAGTATGTTTACAATATATATTAGTCTTCGATTGTCACCATGGGGCAAACAAAGCAGGCATAGAAAGAAGGTTGGAGATCGACTTCGACGAGTTGTCGGTCGATTGGACATTTATGGGAAAACAACTAGATCTTGAATTAGCAAGCCTGAAGTGATTCGGAGAAACCACAAAAATCTAATTCGTCACGAGCTACAGGGTCTGATGTCAGCTCCTATTCAATAAAACAGTAGCTTTTGATGCTGGACGACGGCAGAAAGATGTAAAAAAATCAAGCATGCAATTTTAACAGCAGTTTTCACGAGAGCTTACGATAATAGACGAGATCTGAAGCTGAAATGATGGTTTCGGTCATAAGAGGCAGGATCTCATTTATATATCAAATCTCTGGAGAGCACTGCCAGTTTCTACAACGGAAGCATCTACCATAGCTCCTGTAACAGAAAGGCGATTGATAGCTTCAGAGAATAATCCAAAGTGTAAGTCGAATCCCTATCGCCGGATTGGTCAGGAGTTTTATTCTGAGTCATCCACCGACGACTTACGGAGGCAGAGAAAGATTATATCCACCTGCAAAACACCGGCACTGGGTTTTTACCTCCCTTAAGTTTGGGAATAACATACGGTGAGTCTGTGAATGAAATAAACCATTAGCAAAACAGGCGTAAAATGTTGATATGGGAATGTAAAGAAGAAATTCTGCTGAAATTTGCCTGCAACATATCTCTGTACACAAAAACAGTGAGTAAAGGGGGCGGAGACAAAATCTAAGGACGCGGTCAAGGTATGGGAAATACATTTAAAAAAAATTAAAAAATACAAAGGAACTAAGTTGTGAGAAGAAATGTAAAAGAATGACACCCAAGTTACCTAACGAGGTACAAAACAAGTAATAACAGAATGGTAACGTGGAAGGTCTTAGAGAAGAGGATGGGCATCGAGCAGTCCATAAAACGATTAACGAGAATCACAAAGACTTCGTCAGTCTTGTGCTAATGCGTAGAGATGAACTATTTAGCGATCCACGCTACCCGAATCATAGCAGCCTAGTGTCAGACTAATTCCTTAACTTCAGCTGCCAGCTTTTCCACTGCAACCGGACCATTTCTTCAGTGGAAAAAGATCAGAATTTTTAAGAGGAGCAAGAAAATCAAAAATACCCTATGTAGAGACATGATCTGCTACACAATTGTTACGACTACTGTGTAACGCGGTTTGAAGACATAACTTGCTTCCTCCTGAAACATGTAAATTTTCTTAGTTGTTCAATGTCCTGAATAGTTGGCAACAACAGAATAAAGAACACTGTTGAGAACTACTACAATATACATAATAGAAGGTTTCACTGCAATCGCGAAACGTTGCATCTTAATGATGAATTCATGCACATCGCTGCAAACTCAAAGCGCACTTTTATCACCACATCAGTATCCATCATCTGTTAGAACTGTCGATCTTTGCAACACCTCGAAGGGAAAGTACAACAACTATTATGAATCTCTGAGAAATTTCTGTTTCAGAAGTAGTTTCTTCAATAAAATTACTTTCATTATCTCTTGAAAGTAATGTTGCTTTATGGAGAATCTGACGCAGTACAGTACAATAACAAGACTCAATAATAGTCCAGAGCCAGATCACATAAAGAATCAATTCTACCGTTTTCTATGTATCGTGAAAGTGTACTATCATGAAGATCGCTAGATTCAGTATGATTCTGATTCTGGGATGTTGAGTGCAATGCCCACCACATTGAGGTATCCTGTGTACAACCGATCATTAGCTAGTAAACGTTTCTTTTCTGTGTCTAGAAACATTAAAAGGCTATAAATATACCGAACGTACGGAAATTAATGCGTTTTCAGTTACTAGGTAAACCGATGTGTTGTTTTTGCGATGCAGCTCCCAACGCCAGTCTATCCTGTCCGAGCCTCTTCTTCACCTCTGGACATTCGAAGTGAGTCACTGATAGTGAGAAAGGTACAAACTTCTTCATCTCGCTGCAGTACGGCCCATCAAAGGGAGAGAAAAAGTATTAAACGAAACTTACGCAAGTCGGTAAATTACGACTAATGCTTGAACGCTGCAGAGCCTTTTAGCTGTTCTCAGAAGGAACTATAAAAACAAATAATAAACGCTGAAAGCTGACGATTTTACAGTTGTTTACAACTTCGTCTAACTTCATCCAGAAACTTTCGCAGTTTACTGCACCTAATTAAGCACCTCTGAGGAACTATTATCAGATTTTAATAACCCTCCTTCAGCCCTCAGCTGGGACAATTAATAAAAAGCAAATAAAACGTGCTGAAAAAGGAATCATTCTGCGTACAGAATTTTCTGCTACTCGAGACCATACCGTAGAACGTCTTAAGAATTCGGGATGTACACAAACAAATACATAATAATAATGTACTCTGAACAAGCAATACTCGGTTCTAGGCGCTCAGTCCGGAACCGCGCGACTGCTACGGTCGCAGTTTCGAATCCTGCCTCGGGCATGGATGTGCGTGATGTCCTTAGGTTGATTAGGTTTAAGTAGTTCTAAGTTCTAGGGGGCTGATGACCACAGATGTTAAGTCCCATAGTGCTCAGAGCCATTTGAACCATTTTTGAACAAGCAATACCACACATGCTCCAGATCCCGAAACAGCTTCATCACTGAATCACAATAAACTGCAAAACGAATGGAATCTTTACTACAGTCGAGCTGAATGCAAATAGTCGACTAATAAAAGCTGTACTATTTCCTTCACTGTCATAGTCAATTACGTGGGGAAAATGGTTAGACTTCAGCGTCCCATAGGGCTCATTAGAAGCGGAGCACTAATTCTATTCGACAAGGATACTATCGTTTCATATATCAGGCCAAAACTTGAACCCCAGCATCTTAAACATTACGCATTACGCATCTATCACTTTCCATCCCATTCAAATAATTCTTTCGTGGTGCGCAATTTAGTGTCAGGGCGAATACGCTGCCAACGCTCGACTCTATTCGGGAATATCTGAGAGGCTTTCAGAGTGGATCGCAAATCCTGTCTTCGTTCTTCTTTTCTATGTCGTTGGGAGGGATTATGATGCAGCATGCGGCATCATCATAATCAAGCGGGATCAGCTTCGGCGAGAGCGTAGCCACAAGAAACACGTCCAGGAGGGCAGGCAGGAGAGGGGTGGCAATTATTAAGGATCCAGGAACCGAAGGAGACAACAAATCATGTTCCAGCAATTAGACGTGAGTTGCAAGTTTCTTCTCAGGTGCCTTAGAAAGCTAAGTTCCTAGCGAATTGATTTTTTTCTTCTCCTCACTGCAGTCACTGTCTGCGCCTTTTTAATACCTTCTGGGAAATATTCCTTCCTGGCACCTTTGCCGTCGACAGATTGAAAAGGTCAGGCCTTTTCCGGCTGCGGTGGCACTCTCCGGGAGACCTGTTATTAAAACTTCAGAGGCAGCGAGTTTCGCTACCGGGTCTGCACCGTTATTACTGGGAGTGCGGTTTGGTGCACTTGTTCCATTGCCATACTGAAATGTGAACCGACTCGGAAGAACACACAGCTGCAACGCCTTAACCTCTCCTAGTTCATTGTCAGTACGTGGTTTCCTTCTCAATTGCTAACAATCTCCAGCGTTCATGCTTCAGTCTCAGATTGTCAATTCACACACCAAAGTTAATAATGATGTTACTGTTATTGATCTCAAGAATTTTAAAAGCTAACAAAAAATATTACATTTCAAGTATTTCAAACTCCTGCGACAGAAAGTGGTTCGAAAACGTGTTAATGTAACACAGTGCCCAGTTATAAGATTATTTTATTCAGAGAGGGTGAAATCTCGAGAAATTCATGGAAGGATTATGGCAAAGTACGGCAATAGATACATAAACGAAAAAAAAATGTATAAGTGGACCAGGTGTATATTCCGGCGTAACATCAAGCGCCGGCACCTCGGTCTGGAACGGTACACCAGAGAAGGCTGTGAGACGACGTCAGCCAATAGAACGCTGGCTAGGACGAACCACGAGAGGTGCGGCACCCTTCAGCTAGCCTCGGCCGCAATAGAAGACGAGCCGTGATCCAAACGATTTAGCCGTGACTTGTGAATCATATTAATTGCTCGGAAAACGTATACATCGAGGGACATGGATTATTTGCATGTCGCCGATTGTTTGCGACACCCCTTTGTAAAAATGCAAAGTTAAGTATTGTCAATTTAGTTTTCTGCAATAAACTCCATTAATAAGATTTGCTTGAACTGTTGACTAGATATCCGAGAAAACAGCTTCCTAGGCACCCTATATTAGACGGGTGAGAAGAATCCCACAGTGTAGGTGCGTCTAACAGTGGACGTACGATTATTACTGATGAGCCATGCTTCGGTTATCCCACCGTGGTTCTTTCCGATGAGGGTATGAGATGTACGGGTGCCATGTTACGTGAGGAAGGGTATATTCTCAATTAGTTTTATCCAGGGAATTGAGAATCACTTTCAAAAACTGCAAAGTGCGCATTGAGTGCCCTACTAATGAACAATAAGTTGAAGATTCCACGTACATTTTGGCGTGATATGATGCTGATGGAGACGGCTCTCTTGTACACAGTGTTAATAGCGAAGACAACTAGGTGCATCATTTTAAGTCGCAACGCATAAAGGCTCTGTCCAAACGGAAGCACACGTTTCGTACTGCCAAGAAGAAATGAAAGTCTCAACCCTCCGCCTGTAAAGACCTTTTCGCTATTTTCTGGGATATGAATCGAGTGATCTTTAACACTTTTCGCTAAACACTCGATAATGTCTCAGAAAAGCCGGAACTGGTTGTGCAACGAAGTAGAACTCTACATAAATACAGCCTAACTGGGAAAAGGGATCTTTATTTAGTAATTTTTTGGCTATCGTCCCCACTATGAACAAGATGAATGAATAGTGCAGGGGCTGGATAAAAATATGAAAACATCACGAGAAATGCACGCTTGAACATAGATGCAGACGCTAGCCAATCCTGCAGGTTGCGCTGTTGTATCTGACCACCAACGGCAACTGTGCAACGTCCTCAAAACGCTGTAAGTGTCATTCGTGGCCAGAACCGTGTACTGTGTGGTTGTAAGTTAGGTCGCAGCTGAGTGGGAAAATTGTTCATACGTTACGGTGGGTGCTTCCATAACCAAGGTTTCCGAAGTGTTTGGTGTTTCAAAAGGCACTGTATCAAAGATTAATCTCGCTTACAGGAAATTGTAAAAACATCATTCGCTAAGTCACAAGCACGGACGAAAGTGTCTATTGACAGACCTGGACGAAAAATAAGAGGGCGGCAGCTGCAAAACTCATTGCAGAACTGAATGTCACACTCGCGAACCCTAGCAGCACGAAAACAACTCGAAATGAGCTCTAGAAACAGGGCGAATTGGAATCCCAAGACCACTCGTCAATGACGCAAATGGCTGTAATAGGAAAACGTGGTGCCGAAGTCATAAAACATGGTCTATGGAGCAATGGGAGAGAGTAGTTTGGTTGTATGAGTCACTGTTTCCAACTTCTGGCCTATTTTACTCTCCAAGAGTGAAACACGGCGGAGATTCGGTGACGATTTGGGCAGTAATATCGTGACATGCCATGGGCTCCAAGGTTCTTTGCATGATCGCATTACTGTCAAGAATTATGTGACCATTTTAGCTGATCACGTCCATACCATGGTACAATGTTTGTCCCGAATGGTGATGCTGTGTTCCAGGGCGACAGGAACCCCCTTCGCTCACCACAGCTCATTATAATTGAGTCTTTGTGGTCTACTGATGATGGCTCTGAGCATTATGGGACTTATCATCTGAGGTCATCAGTCCCCTAGACTTAGAACTACTTAAATCTGACCAACCTAAGAACATCACACACATCTATGCCCGAGGCAGGATTCGAGCCTGAGACCGTAGCGGTCGCGCGGTTTTGTGGTCTACTTTGGAGAGAAGGGCGCGTCATCGCTATCCACCTCAGTCATCGTTACCCGATTTTGCCACTATTTTGCAGGAACAATGGTATAGTATTCCCTTGAAAACCGTACAAGACCTGTATTTATCCATTCGGAGACGACTGGGAGCTGATTTCAACGCCAACGGTTTCCCGACAGTGTATTAGGCCTGCTAATGCGTTGTATTTGTGGTTTTTCCCTACATGTTTCCATATCATTAACGATGAAGGAAATAATGCCAGCTAAGGTGTCACAGAAGACATCTTCCTCCTTCACGGCAACTTTCGTCGCCGCATAGCAGTTTCATACCTCAACGTGATTCAGAAACTGAAATTTCAGAATTTTGAGCATCTCCAGTATTACGACGATTTCGATCCCTTTGATAATATGAGTCCATAACGTAGATTTTCGGCCGTTTCTTAAATCATGTTGATTGAATGCCTCACCTTTTACGTGAACATGCTGGATAATTATTCCCCTTGACATGGAACATATCGTAATGTGAAGTAGCATCGCTGACGAGACAAAACCATACTGGAAAAAATTCTTTGTTCTTTATGCAAATAATCAAGAAAACGCACGTTTTGTCCGTGTGTTAGAACATAATATTTTATTTTACACGTCCTAGGCTTCAGGGTACAAGCCACTTTCAGTGTTTTGTTGTGGGAGAAATTTTCCGCTTTTATTGAAAATGTTCAAATGTATGTGAAATCTTATGGGACTTAACTGCTAAGGTCATCAGTCCCTAAACTTACACACTACTTAACCTATATTATCCTAAGGACAAACACACACACCAACGCTCGAGGGAGGACTTGAACCTCCGCCGGGACCACTTTTATTACTGTTATTAATTGCACGTCTTAGGTCAAAACTCTGGTGATTTAGCTTTATCACGTTTTATAAATCTTCGGACATCGTATTCAGGAAACATACTCTCTCTTTCTTATTGTTCTTATTTCTTGCAAACCACCATCCGTAGTTCAGCACAAAAGAACCAAAAATGCTTCAGTACTTAGTAAATATTGATCATGCAGTAAAATTCTCGTCATATTGTGCACTAGCACTTGTCGATAACCTTCTAACCTATAGCTTCAAGCGTATATGAAGAATTACTGAGGTTACGTCATATGGCTCATCTTACTGTGTGGCCAAAATGTGGGTATGCCTCTCCTGGGAACACAATGTTTGTTGCAACGCCTCCTGACTGGCTACCTCGGTCAGTCCCGCCGTCCGGGCAGAGTCCGTCATCTGTGACGCGGCTGGGGCACCGGTTGCGAACACCTGCCTGTCTAGCCGCAGTTGTCGGCGCTCGCTTCCCGGTTGCCTCAAAAATTCGCAAACGACCGCATCGCATGTGGCGAAATTAGGTTTGTGGGCTGATGGCGTTACGCTGGCGCGGCTCTTGAGGGTCGGCTTCGGCTCTCCACCTGCAGTATCTTGCTGGCGCCGGTTAGAACGAGAGAACGCCCGCTGGCCGCTCCAGAATAGAATCGGGGCCGCACTCGCCTTTCCAGGCGGAGAAAACCGGCGGTGTGGTCACTGGGGGGAAGCGAGATCCCCCGTGGAACCCTACACAAACTTCCTCTTTACTACTCATGCGCGCTGCTCTACCTCACACATAGCAATCTTTCAAGAGGAAGCTATGGCAACTAATGGCAGAAGAAAACTCGTGATTTGAAAAGGAAGACATTTCAACTTACGATCAGGAATGCTCGTTTACCATAATAGATAACAATACTCTTACACTCTCAGTTAAGGTAAACTTTGTTCAGCATTGTATATCAGATGAGATTAGAATAGATTACATTCAGTTTTCGTTCGATAGACACAAAAACTGATGATTCTCCTGGGTGTTGCACACATCGTAAAGTATAATATTAAAGACATAAACATCTGAATATAACACTCACTGCCCTGATCATTTACCAGGAGACTGTCAAACTAGGTGAATATATTACAGTAAACTGGAACTGCTAATATTTACAGAATTAATACTCTGCCAGAATGAAAGATAGTTACGCGCTTTAAATAAATTTATCATACACAAAATACCCAATACTCAATGTTGTGACCAAATGCTGTCGAAACTGAAATCTAACAGACATTTTTACTTAAGATGGTCTAGCATTCCCTGCTAAGACAATCATCTATACAGTAGAAGCAGTTGCCTATCAAAAAGTCTTTCAAACTGTGTTTAAACTGTGTTTTATATGAAAGTCAGTTTTTTATCGATTGCTGGTAATTTATTGAAAATGTGTGTTTCTGAAAATTGATCCCCTTTCTGGATCAACATAAGTGATTTAGGTCTTTTAAAAAGACGATTCTGACACCTGACATCAATCGCATTACAAATATAGACTTGTTTAGGTGCATCAGCAATTCTGTAGTATGATCTCTAGAATTAAATTTATCATCGAGTTGTAATCCCCGAAATTTAACGGTGTCAACCTCTTGTATCAGCATGTCTTCCTATTTTATTCACGACCTGGAAGGAAATTTCTTACAGGTTCCTAATTGCATTTAGTGAGTCTTTTGAAAGTTTACTGACAGTGAATTAGCTTTAAACCATTTATTAATGCCAGTGAAAGCTTGATTCGTAGCCATTTTTAAATCTGTACTTGACTTCCTATTTATTGCAATGTTTATATCATCTGCAAATAAAACAAACTTAATATCTGGAAATGTAACAGACAAGAGGTCATTAATGTACACAAGAAAAAGCAACAGACCCAAGATGGAACCTTGAAGAACACCACGTGTAATTAGTTCCGAATCTGATGAAGACTGATTACTTACTCCAAACGTATTTCACAACGACATCCTTTATTTCCTGTTGGTTAGGTAAGACTCAAATCATTTTGCAGCACTGCCAGTGACTCACTGCTACTGTAATATACTTAAGAGAATGTTAGATTCACACATTCAAAGTCTTTTGACAAGTCACAGGAAATGCCAGTTGCCTCTAACCTGCTATCTAATGAATTAAGTACATTCTCACGGTATGTTTAATGAGTCTTCTCTATATCGGAAACCTTTAAAAACCCAAACTGGGATTTGCACATTATATCATTTGTAGTCAGATGCTGACGAAGATGCTTGAACACATATTTTTGAAAAAATCGGTAAAAGTAAAATTGTTCTATAGTTTGACGGTATCTCTTTATCGCCCTTCTTATAGAGAGCCTTAACTTCAGCATAATTTAGCCACTGTGGAAATGTTCCGCTAATAAGAAATTGCTTACACAAAGAACTTAAGACAGAAGCCAATTCACATGAATATTCTTTGACTAGCTTTGTTGGTATGTTATTATAACCATTAGAATACTTCGATTTTAAGGATTTTTTGATGGATGCTGCAGCTTTCCATTTTACTGAAGTTATTTGTAGAGACTGGTCTCAGATATTCCAGAGCACTGTTTACTGAACCTGATAAGCGCAAGCTGTCAGTGATGTGGCTGATAGATCAGGTCATGCAGGACAATTTTTATTGCAGACAAAGCGTTTGCCAAGAGTTCCTATCGATGTTAGGCGTCCTTTGTATTCATCGATCCGACGACATTTCACCGAACTAGCAGGGCCTATTAACGAAGTGTGCAGCTTACTGCCTGCCCAAGTAAATTGATATCCGACGACATTTCACCGAACTAGCAGGGCCTACTAACGAAGTGTGCAGCATACTCCCTGCCCAAGTAAATTGATAGAGAGATTTTCAAAACGAAAACCATACGAATGAGTACCTCTCAGCAGAGAATGGTATTGTAGAAGCTAATCAGGATCTTCATGGAAGCTCGGTCTAGCGCCTTTCATGTGGAGCGGATGACTGGCTGACAGACAACGCCATTGGACGCGAATGCTGCTGAGTGCCTACCTACGCCCTGCCATCTCTCAGGGGCATAACCAGTGAGTCTCAAACGAAGCGTAGTGTCGCCAGGAAGTGTCAGTGAACATTTTGTCTCCGACAAAAGTTGTTCCGCATGACCTGATCTATCATGTGTGGGCGTCTGAAATACTAGACTGTGTCGCAAAGATTTTGAAACACGCTGGATGAACTCTGCAAATCACCTTAAGTGTGCAGCAATGTGCACTTGTAGCACCAATATCTAATCCCCCTTCCCCTTTACAGTTGTGAAAGGTGCGTAGCAAAAATGACGAACGGTAAATCTTTGTATTAGCTCTTATTTCTCGGATCTTACTCGTTGTTGTCATTTCGCGACACGTATGTTGGGGGAAGTAATATTGTTATTACTGTTGTTTTCAGTCCGAAAACTAGTTTGATTACTCCGGGCTAGTCTATCCCGTGCTAGCTTCTTTATCTCTGAATGATGGAAATGAACGTTAGGCGTCATTGGTCGGGAGGCACCTTGAGGGGCAGATCCGGCCGCCTAGGTGCAGGTCTTATTACATTCGACGCCACAATGGGCAACCTGCGATCCCGATGGGGATGAAATGATGAAAATGACAGCACAACGCCCAGTCCCTGAGCGGAGAAAATCTCCGACCCAGCCGGGAATCGAACCCGGGCCCGTAGGACGGCAATCCGCCACATTGACCACCCAGCTATCGGGGCGGACAATCTCTGAATGATTATTGTAGTAGATTCTTCGGTGACAGAAGTCATGGGATACCTGCTACTATCGTGTCGGACCTAATTTTGCCTGGAACAGTGGAGCAGCTGGACGTGGCAAGGACTCAACAAGTCGTTGGAAGTCACCTGCAGAAATACTAAATCTTTCTGCCTCTATAGATGCCCATAATTGCGGAAGTGTTGCCGGTGCAGGATTTTGTGCACAAACAGACCTCACAGTTATGTCTCTTAAATGCTCGACGGGATTCACGTCGAGAGATTTGAATGGCAAAATCATTCGCTCGAAATGTCCAGAATGTTCTTTGCAAACAACTGTAGCCCGGTGACCTCGCGAATAGTCGTCCATAAAAATTCCACCTTTGTTTCGGAAAATGATCTCCATGAACGACCGAAAATGGTCTACTCCAGTTAACGATCGTCCATTCCATGCACACACAGCCCACACCACTAAAAAGCCACCATTAGCTTCCAACCAGTATCGTCACGGCCCATGAGATGCGCAGCCGGTTCAAATGGTTCTGAGCACTATGGGACTTAACATCTGGGATCATCAGTCCCCTAGAACTTAGAACGACTTAAACCTAACTAACCTAAGGACACCACACACATCCATGCGCGAGGAAGGATTCGAACCCGCGACCGTAGCGGTAGCGCGGTTCCAGACTGAAGCGCCTAGAACACACAGACGGGTGCACAGCAGGAGCTCACGCACTCTGTCGGTCATCTGCTGCCACAGCCGTTTAACGCCAAATTCCACCGCACTGTCGTAACGGACAAGTTCGCCGTACGCCTCACATTGATTTCTGCGGTCATTTTACGCAGTGCTGCTTGTCTGTTAGCACTGACAACTCTAGGCAAAAGCCTCTGCTCTCGATCATTAAGTGAAGGACGTCGGCCATTGCGTTGACCATGGTGAGAGGTCATGCCTGAAATTTGGTATTCTCAGAACACTCTTGAGACAGTGGGTCTCAGAATACTGAATTCCCTAACAATTTCTGAAACAGAAGGTTCTGTGCGTCTAGCTCTAACTACCATTACCCATTTAAGTCTTAACTCCCGTCGGGCGGCCATAATAACGTCAGAAACCTTTTGCACACGGATCACATGAGTACAAACATGACAGCTCTGCCAATGCACCGCCCTTTTAAACTTTATATACACGATACTACCACCACCTGTATATGTGTATATAGCTGTCCCATGACTTCTGCCACTTCAGTGTATATCCAGTTGAAGCTACTTGTTGTAATCAAGACTTAGTCTCCATCTACAATCCCCCTTCCGTTTTGACGAATCCTTGATGACTCAGAATGTGCCCTACCAACCGTCCCTTCGTTTTAGTCAAATAGTGCCGCAAGTGTATTTTCTTTTTCTCCCAATTTAGAATCGGCACCTTTTCGTTCATTATTCGAGCTACCCATCTATTCTTACACATTATTCTGTAGTTTCTTATTTCAACAGCAACTAACATGTTTTTTGGATGTTTTAGTCCATATATTACGTCCACAGTACATATTTTAGTTCCACACGAGTCTGCGATCCAAATATGTTCATCGAAGTCCCCCTAACAGAGTTAAAAATATAACACTTTACATAAAAACAATCAGTGTGCTTTCCTTCGTGGGCGACCAAAGTAACATAGAAATTTTAAAAGAAATTTCCGCCATTTTACCGTTGATTGTTCATTTACAGAGTATTTTACACACTCATGATTTTAGTCTTAGTTTTTTGTTTTGTTTTCAGAAAGCTTTTCTTGCTATTGACAGGCCGTATTTTATACAAAGGGTACTAGCAAAGTTTTGCAAGCTGTGTTCTAAGCATACATCTTACTTGCATTGTAGCAGAGTTAGTTTGATGTTCTAGCCATGACACCGTCGTCACGAAGTGAGATTCGGGCAGTTTTGCGGTACAATTTTGCTCGTGGTTTAACACAGACTAGTGCTTTGAAGAAATGGCTCTTGCACGCTGTGATGTGTGTCCAAATCGTACAACTACATGCATCAAAAAAAGTTTCGCATCACCTCGATTCCGAGAGTTCAGGAACCTGTACAGAAAAATGGAATAGAGATCAACATAAACATCATTTCCGCCCTTTTTATTGATCATGAAAACCGCACGTTGCATGTTGTACCACCATACAGCGAGACCTTCAGAGGTGGTGGTCCAGATTGCTGTACACACCGGTACCTCTAATACCCAGCAGCACGTCGTCTTGCATTGATGCATGCCTGTATTCGTCCTGGCATACTATCCACAATTAATCAAGGCATTGTTGGTCTAGATTGGCCCACTCCTCAATGGGTAGATCCCTCAGAGTGGTTGGTGGGTCACGTCGTCCATAAACAGCCCTTTTAAACCTATCCCAGGCATGTTCTATAGGGTTAATGTCTGGAAAACATGCTGGCCACTCTAGTCGAGCGATGTCTTATCCTGAAGCAAGTCATTCATAAGATTTCGTCTTTATAGCCGTCCTAAAATCATCGTTGAAAAAACACCTGGTCTATAAGAACAGAAATTTGTCTTTTGGATGATAAAATGTAACAGACAGGTTAGACATATTTTAACATTTCAGCACACACTTGAGAATAGCCGTAAAGCTACAATCACGATTGCGTAAAATACTTTGTAAATGAACAATCAACTATAAAATGGCGGAAATTTTCTTTTAAAAAACTGATCGTGTCTTTGGACCCCCCCCCCCCCTCCCAAAGGAAAAATCACTGAATGTTTTTATTTCTTCTCCTTGAGTTTTAGCTCCCTCTCCAAATTCCTCCTTGGTTTCTTTTCTGCTTGCATGATGTACAGATTGAATAACATAGTAAAAAACTACAATTCTGAGTAATTCTTTCCTCAAGTAGAGCTAGCGTTTCACGTCCTTTGACTCTTGTGACTACAATCTGGATTCTCTACAAGCTGTATTTTATCCCTGCTATGTTTCATACTTCAAAGAATGTACTCCAGTCAGTATCACCAAATCCTTAAGAATACGAGCGTATAAAGCAATATGAAAGGTGATCTGTCCGTAGGATGAAGACATTACGGCTATTTGCTCCTTCGTAGTATTCTGAAACACGACTACGTGCGAACACTGGCTTTGATCCTCACACAGAGATCATAATCAGGATCTTTGTATGACACTGTATATTACTCAATATAGTCATTTAATCTGACAATTTACCCTCAAAATACTGCCTCATCTACAACCCGTCATGAAAGGCGTGAGATCCATTTCAAAGCAACACTGTTTTCGTTTCGCTGTCTACTGGTTTCCGGCTCTCTCGGTGGCTAATGATATACAAACACTCCAACGAAATTCCTCAAAAGCAACACGAAATTTACTCTAATCAAAATACGTAGGAAACAGTCTATTGTGTGAAAAACTGTCAGGGAAGGAAGATGGCAGAGTGACATGTATACTTTTTATTGGTCTAAGAAGATAAGAATGTGTAACTTTCAGTACATGAGATCATGTACAATTAGCAGTTCTATGTCTTTCCTGGTCGAACATATCTTCTCACCGTAACTGTTCTAGAGCGCCACTCTCAAGGCTCTTTGAGGATTGGTAGTTTCTAGAAATAATGAGTGACCTGAACGTAGATCTTCCACTGTCACGACAGAGCAGGTTCGCTGACATGAGGTTAGAATCTAAGAGCCGTTAACCGAGTAAAGTAGCCTATCTGTTACTGCAATGCACTTGCACTCCGCAGAAACGGGCTTCAAATCAACACAGAAAGCTCTGAAATGCAGTGGCGGAAAAAAATTGGACACTTGAAAAGACGACGTCGATTTTGATCTAGCAACGGCTTATACCTCCTGTGGGAGGTACTGATAATGGTTTCAACGTTGTCCGCCAACAGATAGCGTTGTGGCATAGCTATCCTGAGCGCCGTCTGTGTCTATCCTTTAATAGGGAATGTTCCAAGATAGAGAACTCGGCGTGGTGCAGATATGTGGAGCAAGCAAGCAAACATGGTACATGGAGACATTCGTGCCTCCTAAAGCCAACTGAGCGAGTGTGAAAGGGGTCAAATTGTGGCCTTCTGAGTTGGGGGTGGTCCTACCGCAGAATTTCCACACAAACTGGACGTGCTGCGTCGTTTGTGCAACGATACTGGTACGAGTGGTCACTTGAACATTCTCACACCTGTAGTCGAGGTTCTGGACGTCCGCACAGCACAAACGCCACCCACGATCGTTGTATTGTAAGGGCAGCAGTGGAAGATCATAGAGCTACCGTAGCACAGATAAGAGGGTTTGTAAGCTCAGACGCATCGACTTGAACTGTTGCGAACCGATTATTAGCTGTGGCACGCACACCTCTGGTCTTCCTACCACTCACGTCACAGCATCGACGTGCACGGCTCGACTGATGCCGTCAGACGATCACTTGGAAGATGGAATGGTGCGTCGGGGTCTTCAGCGATGAAAGCAGATTCCGACTGCACGCAGGTGATGAGAGTTTTCGCGTACGACGTAGACCTGGTGAGTGTTGTCTCGTAGAGTCTATTCGTCCAAGGCACACCGGTTCGATTCCAGGCCTTATAGTTTGGGGTGCAATAAGCTGCAACTCTCGTTCATCCTTGGTGTTTCTGGAGGGGACACCAATCATCGCTCGGAACGTGCAGAATGTTGTTAGACCCGTTGTTTTGCCGTTGTTGCAGCAGGAAAGTGATTTGTTGTTCCAACAGGATAGCGCTCGCCCACATACTGCCTGTGAAACTCAATGTGCTCTGCTAGACGTGCAGCAGCTTCCGTGGCCACCACGATTTCCGGACTTGCCTCGAATCGAGCATACGTGGGATAGGATAGGCCGAGAAGAGACTCGTGCTACTCATCAACCAGCAACTCTTACAGAGCTACGTGAACAGGTCGAGCAGACGTGGCATGACGTATCCCAGGACAGTATTCGCTATGTGCATGATCGACTGGATGCAAGAGTCAGCGTCTGCACTGCAGTCAATGGAGGCCACCCCACGTACTAATAGGGATGTTTCAGCATGGCCCGATACTTGGTACCTCAGAACCGCTTCTGCTCTCGTTTCATGTATCCCATGCGCATTGTTGCAACGATAAATCTTGAGCGAATTTGAAACTTCTAAAACGGTGCACTGATTTTTTGCTGGTAATGTATTTAGCGAGTCATGAAACGTATATTGCAAAGACTGATTAGACGCCATAGGACGAGGAGTGTTCACTGCAGTCGACAAAAATATTGTCTCTTGTGAGGTCGATTTTGAGTGTACCTGTGAAGTTATCTGGACGTGTATAACAGGTCTATGTGCAATCAAGTTGATTTTTGCATATTTTTTCCCACCCACTCGATTCCACTGTTCTGACTGGAGTGGCCGAGCGGTTCTAGGCGCTTCAGTTTGGAACCGCGCGACCGCTACGGTCGCAGGTTCGATTCCTGCCTCGGGCATGGATGTATGTGATGTCCTTAGGTTAATTAGGTATAAGTAGTTCTAAGTTCTAGGGGACTGATGACCTCTGATGTTAAGTCCCATAGTGCTCAGAGCCATTTTAATTCCGCCGTGATAGTTTTAGAGTCATTCAAAGGAAGCCTACGCTCAGTGGTGCGCGGAAATAGGCAGATCATGAACTGGAGTCGACCTTAACCTACAGAGTACGGATTGGTACATCTATAGACTCATTGTAGGGGTTACGGACAGGCAATCTTGGGAAGTACTTTTCCGAAAACTGTGTTCAGCAGTTAGTTCGACAGCCCACACGCTATGGAATATTTTAGACCTCGCGGATACAAACAAGCCTGACCTTACAGAGACAGCGATTATTAATCTTGATGTTACTTAAGTTAACAAAATCAATAAAGAACTGTAGTTGAGTGTTTTTGCTAGAAAGAACATACAAGCCGTTGCTAGCATCCCACTTTGACAATTAATGGGCATCATTTAGTTCCACTATGATGGAAGCACAAGAATTATGGGCAAAGTTAACATGAATTGTAAATCGCGCTCTGGAGAAGTATGTGCCGAGTAAATGGATTAAGAACGGAAAAGACCCACCATGGTTTAATTAGAAAATTCAGAAAATGCCGAGGAAGCAAAGACTTGCACTCTCGCTTCACAAGAGAATGCGCAAGTGACGACAGGCAAAAGTTACTAGACGTTCGTGCGTCTGTAAAAAGATTGACGTGCAAAGCATGTAACAACTACCACCGTCATACCTTACTTAGCAAAGGATGTAGTGGAGGATCCAACAAAATTCTGGCCCTACATCAGGCTTCTATTCGCTCACAAGATGACCAGTCTGGTGTGGTAAAAGAAAATAACAAAAGGAAAGCTCATACAAACATCCCATTGTTTGAGCATCGCACAGACTCCCATATATGCAGGATATAATAACAGGCATCCCTGGCGTATAAAAGTGACTGAAAAGAGTTGAAAACAAATAGGTCGCCAGGTCCGGATGGAATCCCAATTCGGTTTTACAAAGAGTACTCTATAGCATATATCACGAATCTCTCGCCCAGTGCACCCAAGTCCCAAGAGACTGGAAAAAGCGCAGGTGACTTCTATATATAAGAAGCGTGAAAGAATTTACCCGCAAAATTACAGACCAAAATCCTTAACATCAGGTAGCTGCCAATTATTCAAATTAATCTCAGCCTGAACATAATTTTCTTCAAACGCAAAACATCTGTCCGCAAATCAGCGCCGTTTGAGAAAGCATCGCTCATGCGAAACTCAGATTGCCTTTTTCCCACACTGTATCCTGTGAGATATGGATGAGGGGCAAGAGGCAGATACAATACTCCTGAGTTTTGGAAAGCGTTTGACGCGGTGCCCTCTCCAGATTGTTTAGGAAGGTTTAAATATATGGAATAGGTTTCCAGATCCAGAATGAAATTTTCACTCTGCAGCGGAGTGGGCGCCGATATGAAACTTCGTGTCAGATTAAAACTGTGTGCCGGACCGAGACTCGAACTCGGGACCTTTGCCTATCGAGGGCAAGTGCTCCACCAAGAGACGAGGTACTGGCGGAATTAAAGCTGTGGGGGCGGGTCGCGAGTCGTGCTTGGGTAGCTCAGATGGTAGAGCACTTGCCAGCGAAAGGCAAACGTTCCGAGTTCGAGTCTCGGTCCGGCTCACAGTTTTAATCTGCCAGGAAGTTTCAGGTTCCCAGATATGTGAGTGGCTTGAATATTTCTTAAATATTCAGACTCAGTACATAGTTCTCATCAGAGACAAGGGTTTCGTCAGGAGTATCCCCGGGAAGTTGGATAGACCTGCTACCATTCTCTGTATAAATAAATGATCTGACGGACAGGGGATGAGCATCAATCTGGTGTTGTGTACGGGAAGATGTCGTCGCCCAGTGACTGTAGGACGATCAAGATGGCGTAGACAACATTTCTTGTACAGGCGATGAATCCCAGCTAGCTCTAAATGTAGAAAAATGTAACTCAACAGGAAAAGTAGACCCGTAATTTTCGAAGACTTCATTAGTAGTGTGCTATTTTACACACTCAGGTGTAACGTCGCAAAGTGATACGAAACTGAATGAGGGCGTAAGAGCGGTAGCAGGGAAGACGAATCGTTGAGTTTGGCTTATTGGGAGAATTTTATGGGAGTGTAGCTCACTGATAAAGCAGGCCACGTATAGAACACTATTTCGACCTATTCTTGTGTACTACTCGAGTGTCTGGGATCCACACCATCTCGGATTGAAAGAAGACATCGAAGCAATTGAGAAGCGGCTGCTAGATTTGTTACCGGTACATTCGGTCAACACACAAGTATTACGGACATGCTTCGGGAACTCAAATGGGACTCCCTGGTTGGGAGGCGACGTTCTTTTCGAGGAACGCAACGGTGAAAAATTTAGAGAACCAGCATTTGCAGCTGACTGCAGAATGATCCTATCGCCGCCAACGTACATCTCGCTTAAGGACCAAGAACGTAAGATAACTGAAATTAGGGCTCGTACGGATGCGCAGAGACAATCCTTTTTCCTTTGTTCTATTTGCGAGTGGAACAGGAAGGAAAATGACGAGCAATCATAAAATGCATCTTCCTCCATGCACGGTACGGTGGCTTGTGAAGCATGTATGTAAATAAGATGTAGATCTAACCTCGATGAGTTTGGTTTTCCTTGGTTCTTATCCCTCATCATGGTCATGGCTGAGCCCTTTCCTGTTGTTGCCCGTTATAGCTAAAGACTCATCTCACATAATCTCAGTGTCAATGGCAGTAGTTCCTGTTTTCTAATGAATGAGACCAAGAGTAATAACATACTACTGAATACTGAAACGTCCCCTTAGAAAAATTGTGCAAGATTGTGCTTAAACTGACACAATATTTTTTAGCGCAACGCAATCTGACTTCCAAAAATCCCTACGAAAGAATGGCCCTGACTAACATTAACCTATACATTTCACAAATCACTTACCTCACAAAAATCTTCGTTACTCAAGCTACTGCAATACAGCGAGCGCCACTACTGCCAGCTAAATAAAAGATTCAGACTACTGAAGGCACTAACTACTGATAGGCATAGTTAGCAAATGAAAGATTTTAATACAGAACAAACAATGTATTTACCTTAATAGTCATAATATATATAGCAGTTCATGACATCCAGTCTTACAAATTTCAAAACTCCGCTATCTCTCTCTCCACGTCCACCACTGCTGGCGGCTCTCCTCCAACTGCGCAACGCTACGCGCTGTTACCATCCAGCTGCCGCTGCCCAACACTACAATGGCAAACCAGCCACAGACTGCACACGGCACAGCCAGTGATTTTCATACAGAGCGCTACGTGGCGGCGGCGTTAAAAATAAAAAAAACCTAAACATCCTACTTACAATACGATTAATTGAATATAATTAGAAGTTTCACCGCGAGTGAAACTTCAGCTTGTCATGGAAGGTTCCAGAATATCAGATGGTTCAAATGGCTCTAAGCACTAGGGGACTTAAATCTGAGGTCATATGTCCCCTAGACTTAGAAGTACTTACACCTAACTAACCGAAGGATATCACACACATCCATGCCCCAGGCAGGATTCGAACCTGCGACAGCAGCAGCGAGGTTCCGGGTTGATGCGCCTAGAATCGCACGGTCACAGCGGCCGGCTCCAGAATATCAACAATTGGGAAACACTTGTATACAACCTGGCCTGACAATTACTGTTACACACTCGATGATCTAAACGGCACTGTAAAGCAATGTGTAGCTTCTGATTTGGTGATGTATGTCACACCTGAACAGTTTTACACTCACTTCTGATTCCTGTACCGCTCTCGATGTTGATAGCGGAACAGGTCCTCCTTAATGTGAATGGGATCTAATCCTCCCACAAGAACAGCCGACATTTAAAAACGCCATCCTTCGCATAAGTCACGGAGGGCAGCCTTTAGTTACAGACTTGGTTGGGCGCTTTGTTACGTAAAGCATTATTCTGCCCAACAGTCCTTTGCGTGACCCACGGAAAACCAGACGACTCTAAATGTTTCAAACTTCCTGGAGCCTAATACCAAGGCCACGTACTCTGAACGCTGTAATTCATCCTGTCAAATCACAGCACTGAAAATTTGCTTACCTCAGAACTAAGTACGGCTCTCTTCCCACGGTAACCCAAGTTACCACAACTCCTCATCATTACTGGGGGTCTTGTCCTTCAAAGATCTGTTCCTCTTTCCTGATACATTAACGTTCAAATAGAGAATGAAATATGGTCTGTGTGAAACCAAAGCATGGGTTCAATTTCGCAAAAGCCTGTATATCCTTAAAAGACACGCTAGCGAGATATAGCCAATGACATAATGGCGAGCAAAATGTAGCAAACATCCACTGAAACGCCTTTATCATAAGGGGAAACGAGTAAAACCGTGGAACGTTCTTAAGAATTACTTTGATCTGTCGTTATTTTTCAAGTACCAGAGTAAAACTATTTTAGTTCAAAATATTTATCCACTAACAATTATTTTATACGATATGTACTAAAAAAAAGTGTTTTCAGTGTAAAATGTTACAGCTTTGAGCGAAGATCTTCGTAGTGTATATCAGCGGTACAAGACATGCTGGATGCTGGTAGTTTTCCAGTGGCACTCTGTGTTTACAGAGGGTAGTACTTAATTCCGTGTGCGACAGGCAATGAAACTGGAAGCGTTTCCTATCCTTTTATCAAAGAGGAGCAGCCTCAAGTACTCAGTATCGCGCTAAAAACATGAAAAAGCGAACTTACGAATGCTTCATCTGAAGATAAAACTGAAAAGGCTCCAAAACTAGTTCATGGAAACAATGAAACATTTCGTAAGTCAATGTAGCATTTATCTATATTTATATTCAATCAATATACGAGGGCAAGTCAAAAATTAACTACACTTTTGCCGTTGTTATACTGCGCAAGTTGTCTTCCGCCCTCGCACATGCCATTGCTGTACTGTTGTGGTAATCCTGTGACAGTTTGATCTTATTTCCGCCATTGTTGCAGCTCCATTAGAAGTGTGCACCAAAGAGAAACAACGGGCGGTGATACGATTTCTCAGGTCGGAGGGTGTCAAAGGGGCAGAAATTCATCGCCGACTATCATCGCAATAAGGGAGAAGTGCACTATCGCCTAAAACTGTGTTTTTGTGGATCGAGAAGTTTAAAAGTGGTCGAACAAGTGTAACGCATGAAGAGGGTGCGGGACGGCGATCAATCTTCACTACAGATGCAAACATTCAGCAAAATCGAGAGATGTTTCCGGCGAATAGGTGAATCACTATCGATGAGGCAGCATCCGCTTTGAACATCAGCCATGGCTCCGCCCATCACATCATCCACGACGAGCTCGTTTTCCATACGGTCTGTGCACGGTGGGTACAAAGAACGCTTACCGACGACCATAAGCTCACCCGTGTTAGGTTCTATCAACGCTTACTCACTTGCATTAACAACTAAGGTGATGCATTTTTGAGCGGAATTGTCACCGGAGATGAAACCTGGGAGCATCACTACGAGCCTGAGTCAAAGCGCCAGAGTATGCAGTGGAAACATACTGGATCCCCAAAGAGGAAAAAATTCAAGACGGAGCCATTCGCAAGAAAGGTTATGTTAACCGTGTTTTGGGACTCACAGGGACCCATACCGGCAGATTTCATGGAGGAGGGAACGACTATCGATAGTGCGGGGTTAGTGAATTGTTAGAAAAGATGTTGAAGTCAACAATTCACACCAAACGCCGGAGTTTGCTGTCGAAGAAGGTGTTGTTGCACGACAATGCACGGCCACACAAGGCCCGTCGCACTACTGAAACCATCAAAAAGATGAAACTTGAGGATTGGAACACCGTTCCTACAGCTGCAAGTAACTTTCACTTGTTTTGGCCACTCAAGGATGCTTTGCATGGTCGCCGATTTGTCTCAGATGAATGCGGTGCAAATGTGGCTTCACGACCATCCGAAAACCTTTTATTTGGAAAGAATATGTAAGCTCATTGACCGTTGGGCCAAGTGCACTGAGAAGGAGAGAAATTATATAGAAAACTGATGTGCATTGTATACCCATAACTTCATGTTAATAAACGGTAGAATGAGAAGTGTCGATACTTTTTGACTTGCCCTCGTATTTAATCGGTACCGACAGAGGCCGTTCGACTTCTGCTGATACATTAACTTCAGTTAGTCCCCGTGTCCAGGGTTATCAGTGGTTCTTTACAGTGTCCCTAATGCATCAGCATACTCTAGCTGAGAGTAAATGACGGTTTATAAAAACAACATTGTGGACAAGAAGAGAAGGTCACCACAAGCTTAGATTATGCAGATCCATCTCACTCGCGGTGTTTCCTCACTGACGTCAAAGTTCATATATTCCACTTGGTCCTTTCATTTCATTTAGATCCTTTATTTATCTGTAAATATTTTAAAAGGAAAAAGGTGCTTCCCTTGGCAGTGTTGAATTAATAAACAATAAAGCGTTTCTTACACTGAATACAAATTTAGTTCATGCCAGCACCGCAGGCAAGCATGTGGTGGTACAGTAGCCGAAGTGAAGAATCAATGGAAGGAAGGACACCTTTTAATGTGCGTAGCACCCTTTCCGAGACTGTCAGAGGTAGAAGTATTCTATCTCTTTACCCACTGACAACAAAAATAAGACCTAGTACCATAACAGAAGGCGGGGGGTGGGCGTGTACTGTGTTGTCAGCAGAACAGCAGAATGTGTCAATCAGAACAGTTGATTGACTTCAAACGTGAACTAGTCTTTGGATCTTACCTGAGTAACAAATACATCAGGAACATTTCAACTTTACTAAAGCTAGCCGGGTCGACTGTTGGTGACGTGAATGTCAAGTAGAAACGAGAAGAAAAAAGCACAGTTAAAACAAGACCAGGCAGATCTCATGTGCTGACGGGCGGGAACCGTGGAGCATTGCAGGGGGCGGCTGTAAAAAATCGTATCATATCAGGGGAAAGAACCACTTCGTATTTCCACAGTGCTACCAGTAGCCCTGCTACCACAAAGACAGCACGTAGGGGGTGGCGGTTACGCCGAATAGGATACAACAGTCCAGCAGCCACTTGTAAGCCACATATCTCTGTACTCAGTGCTAACCGACGCTTCATATTGGGTGCTCAGTGGATGACTGGAAACGAGTGATTTACAGCGATGAATGACACTGAAACCTGTGGCAATTTGATGAAAGGTTTTCAGTTCGGCAAATGCCTGCAGGAAGTTACCTGCCATCATGCTTAGTTCCCACTCACAGGTTAGGAGGAGTTCGTGTTACGGTATCGGCATGTTTTTCGTTGTTGTGTTGTGATCCCCTTATTCCTGTCAAGAAAAGCTAAATGCGGAAGCATATGATCACATTTTACAGCATTATGTACCGCCTACAGTCGGGGAGCAGTTCTAAGACGATGACTGTACCTGGATTACAATGCAACCTGCCATAAGGCAGTATCTATGAGGCAGTAGCTATGGACAATAACATTCCTAAAATAAAGTAGACTGTCCAGTGTCTCGACCGGAAACCAATGGATTACCTTTGTGATCAGTTAGAATGTCAACACCCCAGCATCTAATATCGCTCACTACTTTCTGTGGTTTCCGCTGTTGAGGAAAAATGGGCTGCCAATCCTCCGCATAAATTCAGACACCTAACTGAAAGTGTCCCCAATAGAGGTCAAGCCGATGTAAAGGCGAAGAGCGGACACACTCCATATTAATATCAACTAATAGGAGTCCAGATACTTTTGACCACATAGTCTCAGAAAGTGCTTCCGCATTAGAGTTGCACGCGGCTAGAAGGGCCATCGTGGAGCATTAGCGTCGTCACCATTTGGATCGTTTGAAGAAAGAGACCAAACAGCGAGGTCATCGGTCTCATCGGATTAGGGAAGGTCGGGGAGGCAAGTCGGCCGTGCTCTTTCAAAGGAACAATCCCGACATTTTCCTCGAGCGATTTAGGAAAATCACGAAAAACCTAAATCAGGGTGGCCGGAAGCGGGATAGAACCGTTGTCCTCCCGAATGTTGTCACCATGTTATCAGGTGTGATAGGATGCACAAAGGGCGAGCATAGAGTCAGATGATTAGTGAGCATTATGTAGGACCACGGAGAATGCTGTGTGCTTGCATGACATACCAACAGCACTTGACAGATGTTGAAAGTGGCATCGTTGTGTCTCTCCATGTGACCCTCTGGCCGAATGCATGAGGAGCATTTAGCTGCGGCATTCTCTGAGGCTGGACTGAATGGGAACATAGGTGAAACCGTACACGATGTCAAGGTTCTGATCGACTAGGTCTGATGACAAACAATAGAGGGTTGGCCTACTGAGCAGAAAGGATACTGTAATTCCTTCACACTGTGGGGCGGCGGGTGGAATAATTGTCAATTGTTACTGGCTGGCACACAATGGAAAGACTGATGTGAATTTTATAAGGCGTGAGTAGGCTGCTTCCCTACAACATCTCCACCTGCCATCCGGAAACAAGTAATAGATTCACTAAAGTATGAAATCGTGTTATCCCGCATGAGTGGTTAAAGACTACCTGAAGCAAGACCATTGAGTCTTCATCCATTGAGTAGGTTGCAGTTAAACCACGGTTGCCTCTGAAGTGGTGCCGTACCTGGGAAGAATGGACTGCTGACGTGTGCTATCGCATCATTTTCGTATCTGGATACGGCACTGATTCGTATGGCTATTGTCTGTGAGTATGGTAGCACTGAGACGACAAGACGCTTACTGTCACTGACCTGGAGTGCCACGCCGGTGTGCGCGGGGAGCCACTGAGTATGACAGCAGGTCACGTTCAGAGAACTTCAACGACACGAGTGTAAGACAGAGACTTCCCGTATTCTCATGTTTTTCCTCCCAGTAAACAGTATCGTGGTACAATCTTTCAACACGAAAACCATGGAACCCACACGTCTCCACGAAATGCCTGTGTGCCTTCGCATAAAAGTGTAAATATGCACAGGCAACGGGAGGGAGAACAAAGGAGACGTCGGAGAGTTACCCGAGAGCACTGTTTTAATGTAGAGGTTGCCCAGAGAATCGATGTCCTTCAGTGCAAGTGCAGCACTGCCTGTTGTCAACACTGTTGTTGACGAACAAAATCACATCCTCGTCTAACAGATTGTAGCTTAATGCATGCAAAACTGCTGTGCTATCATAAAGGCACGTATTGGTCCAACGGGATCACAAGCGTTAAATGATGAGTAACGTTGCAACACATATCGGAAACAGGAAAGGCGGTGTGGTCTTTATATCATGTAACATTATTCACTGCCGTATCCACACTGATCGTCGAATCAGACCGAGCTATCCGATGAAGGAAAATTCTGCGCAGCCAGTTCCCCTGAAAAAGGCGTCAGCATTTCTCTTGAATGAGGACAATTACGTTAGCTGCACAAACAGGAAAAGACCCTAGAACGCGTTTGCTTAATTTAACATTAAGCATTCATCACAGCACTGAGTGAACAACTGCAGGCTGTTACATGCGAAGTATTGCGAATTGCATGCTCCTTACAAAGTGAACATAAAACAAAACCTGCTGGAATTCTGTGAAGGAGGCAGATGACGAAGATTTTGGAGGTTAATCAGTAATTCATACAAATACTGGCATCAGTAAGTGTTTAAAGTTTCAAACTGTTACGGCTCAGAGACAATCACAAGCTATAGAGGGCTGAACTGAGAACTTCGATAAGTTACAAGCTTCAGTACGTCACAAGATCAGATCAAAGTCACGTTTTATGTGTTTCTGAGGCACTGACTCCCACTAGCTTATACGCGAGAGCACGTTTCGTGGGTAATACTGTTGGCATTCTGTTCACCGAGTCATCGTAAGTTACACAGACATATCCAGTCGGCAGCGTCCTGTTCAGTGAAGATTTTCGTAATGTTCTGCATCTTTTGTTTGAGCGTTGTCTTGCTCGAATGCAAAGTACGATTTCTGCTGAACAAACTTCATTGACGTACCCTTCCCCACTGAGAGTACTTGCAATCCTTTATACAAGTAATACTCGATGTCTGTCCATTGCTAGTCATGTAAACGCTCCAAAGCGTATATTGGACGATGATCATGACTCGTGAACGAGCCATCCTGCAATCGGTTCGGTACAAATTAGAAACAGTCACCAACCCCAAAAGAACTGCGGATGTCCCCTTGTAAATTGTCTGTAGAAGTTACTACATGTGAAATGTAAGCTTGAGCCGTAAAAATACGGAAGCTAATGCTATTGTGATTTACCAAACGCCCTTCTGATTTTATCTCTCGCGCTAAGGAAGGTTATTTTGTACTTCAAGATGGGGTCAAAACTTGCTTGCTTGAGTCCAAGACTTAAATTCTTTGTAATAGGTAATTAAATGCGAGAAGTTAAACTTGAATGCTGTGCTGGGTCTCGAACTCGGATCCCTGCCTTTCATTGACAGCACGCTACTAATTTCGTCATTTGCGGATAGTCTTCAATTTTCGAGGTTTCATACGACTGTCTAAATTCTAAACACTGCAAAGGAATACTACTATCATTCCGTGAGAATTGATTTACCGGAGAACATGGTTTGTCAGTCCATGTGGCGTGCACGAATGGTGCACTGTACGTAGCAGACACGAGATCCGGGTTCAGATCACAGTCCAGCACACAGCTTCAACTTGTTACGATGTCCATTGCAGGGTATAACCAAGACGGAGCAAGAGATTTCATTCTCTATCATACTAGGATAATGTGACAAAAATCTATGCTGTTCTGATTAGCCGGCCGCGGTGGTCTCGCGGTTCTAGGCGCGCAGTCCGGAACCGTGCGACTGCTACGGTCGCAGGTTCGAATCCTGCCTCGGGCATGGATGTGTGTGATGTCCTTATGTTAGTTAGGTTTAAGTAGTTCTAAGTTCTAGGGGACTAATGACCACAGCAGTTGAGTCCCATAGTGCTCAGAGCCATTTGAACCATTTTTGTTCTGATTATTCCTTAATGGTGTTTATTTAATTTACTTTTGCTGTAGTCCAGAGAAGCAGCAATTGGTAGATACTTGGTGGATATTGCCTGAAGTACATCGACATTAAATTAATTTTAGCGTTTCTAACCTGGATATGGATTTATAACCTGGAAGACCAAAAGATCAGCAAACGTTACTTTTTATCTCGCAGTATAGACGATAATGTTAGGAAGTTCTTGGAAGATGTACGGGCCTTCAGGTTTTTTCCCCATATCATCTTAATGTGAATTCGAAGATTTTTGATGCCATCCATTGCATCTCAAGTAAAATCTTATTAGTACAAATATGACAATCACTGTTTGTCACCTTCGTTTTGACCAGCCTATTGAAAAAGAAAAACACTATGACGTTACTGAAAAGTTAACTTTACTGAACGCGCACCTGGCGTTGAGTGAGAGTAGTTCCAAATGTATCGGCACATACCGATTTTGACTCAAGACGTTAATTTTAAAACTTACATCGGAAGCACACCTTCACATTTTCGCAGCGTATTAACTGAAACATTTGAACACGTGAGTACAGCCGTAGAAACAACATTTCTTCAACTCAGTCATCTTCCGGGTGAGCTGACATGCTGAAATTATAGTACTCGCATTCATTATTTTAAACACGACAGCATGTCACTGCCCTTGCCGCCACCAGCACAAAAGGGTTAGAGATGATGCTCGGTGGCAGAGAGCTTGTATGAACTTAATCTGTGGCTAAAGGATCGATCCGTTCCGGGATATCGATGCACTGTTGCGATGTCTTCGTTAATGATCACAAAAGCGCCAGATTCCGTGATTTGTCCAGACTGAAACCGCTGTATCTGCATACGTACTCAGTAAGCCAGCATACAGTCCGCGGGCAGATTGTACCTTGTATCACGGCTAGCCACTCCGTTTCTTTGTCCACTTGCAAATGGAGCGAGGAAAAAACGATTGTCATGAGTCCCCTAGAACTTAGAAGAACTTAAACCCAACTAACCTAAGGACACTACACACATCCTTGCCGGAGGCAGCACTTGAACCTGCGACCGTAGCGGTAGCGCGGTTCCAGACGGTAGCGCCTAGAACAGCTCGACCACTACGGCCGGCTATACAGTGACACATGATTCGTATTTAAATTAATGGATGCAATTACTGAAGCTCCATTCTACCAGCTCACTCGTACGATGACCGAAACGACATCAAAGAAATGGAGTTTTCACCTACTGAAACTGATTAATGGCTAATTAAATGTTCATGTAAATCTGACGCCAAACAGACCAAGAGAGGAAGGGGATGAATAACGGAAGACTAGGTGACGGCGCCAGACGAAGATCAAGGCAGAGCAGCAGAGCAAAGGCAACTCCAACAGACGAGAGGTGCGGTTTCCCGACCACCCTGCGCACCCCTCACGCCAAACACTGTTGGAGAGACGCTCGCCCCTCAGCGACGGCCACACAAACTTGTTTGGCCCGCCACAGCCAACTGAGGGGCGGAAGAGGGGCATAGCAGACGGGGGTCGTGCGACAGAGAGGGAGGTATGTATATCGATTGTGGCGAGGGCATGCTGGGACGAAGCGCCACGGCGGTCGCAACTGGGCCGAATCGATAGTCGAGAACGACGGGAGAGAGGTAGCTCCCCAGCTGATCCTGTACGCCGTGTCCGACTTGCACTGCTGGTAACCAAGAAGCACTGCCACACGTTACAGGGGTAAATCGATACACACACAGATACGGTTACGACTGTCTTCCATCACAGGCCACGTCCACTACACAGGCGCCCAGTATTCTGTGCTTCTGAACAAGTAAGTAATATATAAGCAAGAAAAAAAGTTTGTTTCGTACACAACTCACCTTAATTCTCGGCATAGTTTCCTATGAGGGAAATGCACTTGACCTGGCGATCCTCCAGTTTCTTCAATCCAGAGGAGAAATAGGTTCTGTCAAACTCTGCGAAATACTTGTTGACTCCAACTATCACTTCCTCATTTGATGAACATTTTTTCCTAGTAAGCAGAAGTTTCGGCATAGGGAACAGGAAGAAGTCACCTGGATCTACGTCTGGGTAATAGGGTGCATGAAGAACCAGTTCCAAGCCTAATTCATGCACTTTCGCCATTGGTATCGCTGAGGTGTGGGATGTTGCGTTATTCTGATGAAACTACACTTCTTTGCGTACCACCTTGGTCTTTTTGCAGCCAACACAAATTTAACGATCCAACAATGAAGCATAATAGGGTCTTGTTATCGTTCTGCCTTTTTCTTTAGCCTAGTAATCTATGAGGATTACTTCTTGGTAATAAAAAAAAATGGCTATCATCGTAACATCTGACAAAATGGTCTTTGTCTTCTTGGGTCACCAGCATTTGTCCATTGTTTCGACTGGCATTTGACCCTGGTGTGTAGTGACGCACACAGGTGTCATGAAATGTTGCGCTGAATGCGCATATCGTCGAATGTGACCAACCGCGTCACCCTCCTCGCACGCAGCTTCCTCATGGCCAGTTCTCCGTGCAGAATATTATGCACACGTCAGTTGAGATGCATACAGTCTCAGCAATCTCACAAATTTTTATCGGGCGATCTTTCATTACCATATCATCGATTTTGTCAATGGTATCCTTCGTGGTGGCTGAAGCGCGCTTCGTCTTCGGTGCTTGTCTGACCACGTTTAAGTTCCTGAACCCAAAAGTAAATGGTCTTCAACGATGGTGCAGAGTCCGCGTGATCTTTGTCCAGTTCTCTTCTGATTTGTGCAGCAGTCAGCTCCTTCAAATGAAAATCTTTACTAACAGCACGGAACTGGTTTTCTCCAGTTTCAATCGTAGTCGACATACTGATCAGTTCAGACGGCTGTCAAGGATGTACGCTATACATTGTTGAAATTCTTAATACGATTCTTGAAGTAATCAGGTTTATCAATCATGAAGATCAACAAAAATGATCCATTCTTTCATGGATATTTACCAGACTTATGAAACCACCGTCGAGTACCTCGCAAACTCTCGCTTTCCCAACGTTTATACTGCTGGGCGGAATTCGCTTCTTTTTTCATAATTTCAGTTAAGCTAACGGTGAGGTGTCTTGTATACATTGCTGTGTGTCTTATATATTTTAACGTTTTTGTTCGGAAGCGAATATTGGGTACCAAACTAGTGTTTGCCTGCATAAGTGTAGTAAACAATCTAGACACTGCATTCAGGCTGGCAGGTTTTCTAGACCAAGTTCGTCAGTGCACCGCGCGGATTTGATCCAGGTCTGGCTAACTCCCCTTCCCACTAGCACGCTGTGCGTTTAGCAGGTCCAAACGACGAGGAAAAATTCTTCGCACAGCACCATCTACGTAAGTGTGTTTTTAATTTGCTAACGAAGTTTAAAGAGAGCGCCGTCAACTCATATTCCAAGGCAATTCCCTCACAGAAGAAAGATGTTCGCCAAACGTCATGCTTGCTATGTCGCAAGAAATTATATTGTTCTATCATTCCATAACCCATCCCAGGGCCGTCAGCTTTCCTCAAAATCCTTTAGAAATGTCTTAACATTCGTATTTAGAAATTCGTAACTTCTAGAACGCCTACATGTAGACGTAGTAAATAAAGTTATGCGGCAGAAATTTCTGGGTCACAGCCATTGAAATGATTATGATCAACAGGCCCCCTCAGGTGAGACCATAAATGATCATTTCCCGACAGCTGGCACCATTTCCTTGGCTACGCTCAGTTTCCGACTATGCTCAAGGTAACACAGTGCTATAGACTGAATGTAAAATCAACATTTTCTACCGCCGTTATTTATTATGCGTTATTAGGACATATTGGAGTCATAGCACTACATGAAGTTGTCGTTATTATGTTTGGTCTTCGTCTTTGTTACAAAGTCATTCGTAAGCATGGTTTAATGGAACGTGCATTATTCGGTTCAGTATTACCATAGTGACTTTACATGCTTATCGATCATTCTACTTGCAATAATGAGCGACTAGTCAGATACTGAGGACGACGTGAAGTGGGTCTGCCAGCAAATTTTTGATGTGAAAATGGTGATAAAAGTGAGAAAACCGACAAAAAAAGGCTAACTTTATGTAAGATGCGACAAGTATTTAAAAAATAACATTATTGATTTAAAGAGAAAAAAGCGCTACCAAAAAGGTCAGTTAATATTGTAATTGGCTGTTTACAAATAAGAAGAAATCATTTATTTAACCTATTTTGGAATGTCGGGTCAAGCACATGGTCCGATTCCACCTTTTGCTTTGACCAATGACGTCACAAGTTTATTGTAGCAAAATCTTATCCGTGGTTGTCTTAATAGCCAGTGTACTCTATCCTATTTTTAAACTATACTGTTAATTACAAATATGTCGTGATGTACGAAGGTATCGTTAGGGCGAAAACTGACAGCACAGCTTACATTGTTGATACAGAAACTAGTACGATTTCATTTACATTGATTTTTCCTCACAAATATTCGCCTGTTTCTTTAGCGTGAATTCGAGAAGGAATGTAAGTGCATAGATCAAATTGTCATGAGTGAAATGAGTAGTAAAATTATTTATAATTTTGGTTTTTTTTCCCCGGATGTCATGACGTGGAGGCACAGCGTACATGAAATGGATTGTTCTTGTAGGGATCGTGCTGATGTTACTCCTCTCTTGTGGAAGATGTTTTTTGTGACTTAGGTTATAGGAACGGTTCAATTGCATGGAATCCCTTTTTCTGTTTACTGGTTATTTATTTGTTTTCGGTTTGTGACCTGTTATTTTTCGTTTAAAGTACGATTCTTTTTTTTTTCTTTCGGGTTATTGTGGAGGAATGTGGGCGTGTAATCTTTCTATCTGTTTTGTGGTTGGGTTTGTCTGGCATCCCTGTCTTCGTTTGAACTATACAGGTCCAGCGTACGCTGCGATTCCACGCGTGTATTTTTTATATTTTCTTTTGGTTTATTCTGCGGGAATTTTTGTTTGTTATTTTCCGCCTATGGCACTATCTTTATTTGAGGTAGGTAGGTCAAGCGAAATATTAGCTGTGTTTGAGCTATGTTGGTCAACTGAATTATTCGATTCCAATCTTGTATTTTTTTTTTTTCTATTTTCTCTTTAGGTTTCCTCGGCTACAGGAATCCGCGTGTGTGATTTTTTTGGTTGCTTTGGAATGATCTTAGCTTCATTATTATTTTTTTAGTTTAACCTCGCCCAAAACCCACTAATTCCTGCTGTTATCTCGCTAATTCCATTTCATTAGCTGGCTGAAATATTTCGTGTGCTTTTATATTTATTTTCGACCTCAATGGTCTATCTTGTGGTCGCCATCTTGCAAGATGCCATCGGCCGGTTATTAAGTGTTATCTGGGGTTATCTTAGTAACTTGTGTAAACCATGCTCTTTACTCGAAAGATGATGTCATCGGTCAAAGCAAATTAGTGGGATCAGACCTTCTCCTATTCCCCTAATATCTGTCGAAAGCGACATGCTTCATGCTTCTTTTCATTGTGTAAGTGTCATTAGTTTTCCTTGTTCCTGCTGTCTTTTCTGCTTAAGTATTTATTCGCATGAAACCTACTTTTTCATCCGCTGGAAGTTTTGTTTACTTTCTTCTCCCCGAGCTGCTCTTTTCTTCTCTTCATTTCTCTGTTTTTCATTTTCTTTCATCTATCTTCCTCTAGGCAGTTCGGTGTTTGTTGCATGCACAGAGCATCAAAGTAAGCAGCTCTTTGCCATAGGTGCTGGTTTGTTGTCATGCGATTTGACTGTAGCTTTTATTGTCATAACTGGATGGACAATTTTTTTCTGAGAGTGATATCCAGTTCTTTGAGAGATATTTTCTTAATGCAGAAAAACCCATTTCTAACTCATCACTACTGGCAATGTCCTTCACATTATATAAGTTTACTGTTTGAACAGACACTAATGAACTGCTGACGTTCAAAAAATATCCCGAACTGTACGATGCAGCCGTAAGACGAAGCTGTTGTGATGGTATTTTGTACAAAATAAATGTTTTATGTCTTGACGTTACTGCATAGCTGAAAGTGAAAGCCATCCTTTTCCATATTTAACACAGCATAGCACACGGCACAAAGCATTCCATGGTCACTGGTCTTTTTGCCTCAAACACCTAGACTCCGGCTCCTCTCTTTGGCTCTACTACCAAACTGTTCAAATAAGCGCAGAACGCAGAAAAAGTGTCTAGAAGTGCCTTCTAGCAGGAAAAAGTAACTGAAAAAATGTGACCCAAGTGACAAAGGTAGCCTGTTGGCAGCATTGCGTAAAGTAGTAAAAGTTTTGGCATAACTCGTGGTAGTTTCAGCCTGAATGGTGTGTGAAATAACATGTAGAATAGCAAAGTCATGTTTATCACAATGTATTTGATCAATTTTGTAACCTTCAGTCTGGAAGGTCTTTATCACTGATTGAATAGTGGAGTTGTACACCAGTCTGTTCAGGTTTTAGGTGGGTTTTTTTTTTTTTAAGACTGTGTAACATCTAGATGCAGCAGTTCCCTATTACAATTGGAGTGAGAGCGCGAGCGTATAAAATGGACCGTGGATCAGTGGAAACGTGTAGTGCGGTAGGGTTAATCACGTTTGTTGCTACAACGCTGCTAGAAAATGCACCGCGTTATGGACGCAGTTCAATTTGGACAGTATTATGCTATGGAGGACATCAGCCTAGATATCTATGGTTCAAATGGCTCTGAGCACTATGGGACTCAACTGCTGTGGTTATCAGTCCCCTAGAACTACTTAAACCTAACTAACCTAAGGACATCACACACATCCATGCCCGAGGCAGGATTCGAACCTGCGACCGTAGCAGTCGCACGGTTCCGGACTGCGCGCCTAGAACCGCGAGACCACCGCGGCCGGCCCTAGATTTCTATGCGAATCGTGGAAGTAATCGAAGACACCATGACAGGTTGGGCTGTTAAGTATTTGAACATTAGGGCGAGCTATCTGCATTCCTTGATGCCTGATGTCTTTCCCAACGGCGATGGTATCTTACCGTGTCACAGGGTAAGCACCATGCTACAGTGGTTCGATATGCATGGTAGTGAACTCAGGCTGTTATCTTGGCCATCAATTTGCTTGATCTGATCTTGAACGCATACATCTGACATGTTTTGGGGTGCCTACACCGCACCACAAACCACAGGCCAGTAATATACAGAAATTTGGTGACCTGTTCGTGGATATCTGGTTCCACGTATCTACCAAGGACTTCACGAATCTGTGCCACGCAGAATCACTGATGTACTGCCTTCCAGTACGCTGTTAAGCAGTTGGAGATAATGTGTTCGCTCATCAGTTTATAGCGGTAGTAATCGCCCTGAAAATACGACTTAAGTGCACTGCTCACTTACTACGACGTAGTTATTTACCAACTGAAAGTACAGTGAACACTGTTTTCCATTTGTTACAGAATCTCTTTCATAATGGAGTTTCGTAGCAATGGAACATAGCTTGAAAGTAATATACCCATATCTCATTTTCATTGTGCGGTAGGTACTTATTTCCAGAGAGAAACGATTTTGTTTTAAAATCTGTCTGTCACTAGACGACTTATGTTCTACTGGGTTCAGTATTTTTTACATACATTCATTAGACCTTCAGTATCTAGAAAAATGTAATAAAAAACCGTCAAAAATTCTGAATATCTAGAGGGAGATGTAAGTCATTGTTTGGAGTATAGCTGTTCAATGGTATCATCAGCTCCTGCGCCCATCAGAAAACATTTCGTCAATAAGACGTATGTTTGAAACATTCTTTGAATTAAAAAAAAAAACCTCTAAAAATAAATATTTATCATAGACGTGGCGGAGAATTCGTTGGAAACTAAATTAAGCAACGTGCGAGCTCTGTTACAAACGGCGTTCTACATAAAGTGAAATTAGCGTAACATGACGTTTCTGTAGGGGTGTACCCCGATAAAGGCTGGAATTCTGAAGAGATCACCTTAGAACCACAACTTTTGAAACAAGACGCTCGTGTTTCATTCTTTACGTACTATGATCTGTGGAGACTGTATGATGTCTTGAGTTTAATGTCCGCCTTAGTGAAAAAAGAAATAAAAACAGAAAAGTAGTGCGTAATATTATTTTATGGAACGATAAATACACAATATGTCTGGCGCAGGAAATGTTAGTTCAAATGGCTTCAAGCACTATGGTACTTAACATCAGAGGTCATCAGTCCCCTAGAACTTAGAACTACTTAAACTTAACTAACCTAAGAACATCTCACACATCCATGCCCGAGGCAGGACTCGAACCTACGACCGTAGCAGCAGCGCGGTTCCGGACTGAAGCGCCTTGAACCGCTCGGCCACAATGGCCGCCGGAGATGTTAGTATATACCTCCGTCCACCTTTAAGTTGGTGGCTCCGTCACCTTTCGAGAACATAAGCACTGAGGCGTTCTCACGTATCCGTCGTAAAGTTATCCTCCATAAAATTTTTAACTGCGCAGCGGTTGTTGAATTTCAAATCATTAGCGTATCTATACGTCCCTGACCTGTATTTTTCTTCCAACTGAATCCTATTAAGGGAACGAAAATTGTGGAGAAATTTTGCTAACCATGTGAAAGATACCTGCAGTCAATTTTTTTTTTTCTGAAGATAGATACACAACCATACGAAGAACCATACGCTCTTAACAATATAACATGGAACAGTAATCCAAACTCAAATGATCCCGATATTACATCTAATTCGACACCGAAATAATATGAACACATGTTTTACCAGTTATTAAAATTTACTACGTGCAAAACCCCACACGAATTAGGAAGAGTCACAGGAGGTGCGGAATAAGATGAGACATTACGGTTCATAAACAACATTGTCAAAAATTGTAAGCACAAAATTTGTCACAATCCTCGACAGGTCACAGCATTCGCAAAGAAACCTATAAGAATAAAGTTCTTGAATTTAGAGGCATATGAATAAAGTTGGAGAAAATGGAAACCACCAGAATTACTGATGTGTCAAGTGCAGTTTGTTACCTGGAGATTTTGACGTGATTGGACGACAGTACACGCGTCAGTGCACTCTATGTTCGTATGATTACAGGCTTAGCTGTGATTTTAACAGGTTAGCAGTACAGAACAAAACAATTAGTGAAATGTAGAACACTCTAGGGGCTTCATGGAATGGTATTTGTTTTCAGGTCATAGGGAATAAGCATGAAAACAAAGACGTTATATCTCAACCAATTTCCATGTAGGAGAATCTAAAACTATTTTAATAACATGTTAAAGGAGAAATGCACCCTAATAGTTAGCAGACCCTCTATTTTGATTTTCAAAAAGAAATATAATTAGAAAAACTACTGGATTCTTAATTCGCGTATGTCGTAGCACAATGAACTGACACTGCTTGATCACGGAAGAAACTAAGTCTGCTCCTCTACAGACGTTGTTAACAGAAAGAGCCAGCCGCGGTGACCGAGCGGTTGTAGGCGCTTCAGTCGGTACCGTGCGGCTGCTACGGTAGCAGGTTCGAATCCTGCCTCGGGCATGGATGTGTGTGATATCCTTAGGTTAGTTATGTTTATGTAGTTATAAGTCTAGGAGACTGATGACCCCAGATGTTAAGTCACGTAGTGTTTAGAGCCATTTGAACCATTTTAACAGAAAGTAATCTCGAAACTCACGAACAGGTGTTAGTTATCAATCTACATATAGTACTTAGTACAACTGTACATTTGTAACAATTCCGACCTGGCGAAAATTTAAAAATGTATGCTCCAAAATGTATGTACGAAGATGATTAACTCTTACTTTATGAATCTGTAAATAATTTTATTTTGTGGTGTCTAAAAAGTGTATATGGAAGAAACCAACAATAAAGAGAAACTGAAATAAAGAAGCAACAACGCTCAAGCTTTTTAGTGATTTGAAAAGAAACTGAAGTCTTTGTAAAAAAAAATAACATTATAATCTGAAATTAAACTCTGAAAGTTTGCGTCTGCCTTGACAAATCTGTTTTAGTTCTGGGTGTTGGTTTATTTGTCCGTGATAGACAAACACTCTACTTCCAGTGTTCGTCCGGTTTAAAATGTTCACTCTATCGACAGCTTCTCGGACAGTCAGTATTATAGGGGCAAAGTATCTATTAGCTTCTAGCGAAGTCTAAACAATGTTCAATTCTGCGAGTGTAATATTCGCAGGTGCCGTAGTTGGCAGGAACCGCCGCGCCGGGTTGGTTGTTTGTGGGTCCCTTCCAGGAGAAACCGCGTTCAACCGCTCTGTGCCGACCAGCCACGGGGTCGGGGTGCCAAAATAACTGCACGTCAAGTCTGCAACTCACAGTATGTGCCCAGTCTCTGTCGGTTATTTTAGAAGGTTGCAACGTCCACAACGACGACTTGTGCTCATTTCTGATGACAAACTTACGACAAGCTACTTAGGGGCCGTTGAAGCCAAAAGACGAATCTTGACACATGTTGTTGGACTATCTGCTTGATTTCCGCAAACCTTATGGTCGTTACTGGATGAATACCAGCTGTCACTCGACAAGCACGTACTCAAATGTCTTCTGAAATAACGTGGAATTAAGATTATGTCTAGTTTATTCTGTTGTCAGAATGAATGGGCAGAGTTGTTATTCTGTTACGTACGAGAAACTGTAAGCAGTATGCACACAAATACTAAAAATAGTGGTGACGAAAAGAGAGAGAGAGAGAGAGGGAAGAAAGGATGAGAGATGGAGGGGTAAAACGAACTGACAGCGTTTAGTTAGGTCACATAACAGGTAATAGGTCATATTGGTTACATCACTGACATAATTATGCAAAATTACAAGGAAATGAATGATGCAGGTCAGTACTGAAGTAACATTTATTAAAGCAATGGAATACTAAGCCGAATATCCGACTGGCTTGATGCTTCATTATAAGCAAAATCTCAACGGACACTCGTTGAGACGAAGAAGTTAAGTAACTTGGGTGTACTTTGTCCTGCATGTGTGCATGAAATAAATTGGTCATTTATACGCGAAGCTACGCAATACCGAAATCGGTATATGAGTTTGGACCCGCATCGCGTTGGCGCCAAACGGAGTAAACGCAAATGACAGTTCTCCCCTACTTTCACCAACACTCGCCTGTCAATTGCAGGTGTGATTGCCTATACGTGCACTACACTATGTGAAAAAAAGTATCCGGACCCCACCAAAAACATACATTTTTCATATCAGGTGCATTGTGCTGCCACCTACTGCCAGGTGCTTCACATCAGCGACCTTAGTAGTCATTAGACATCGTGAGAGAGCAGAATGGGGCGCTCCGCGGAACTCACGCACTCCGAACGTGGTCAGATAATTGGGTGTCACTTGTGTCATCTGTCTGTACGCGAGATTTTCACATTCCTAAATATCCCTAGGTCCACTGTTTCCGATGTGATAGTGAATCGAAAACATGAAGGGATAAGTACAACACAAAAGCGTACAGACCGACCTCGTCTGTTGACTGACAAGAGACCGCCGATAGTTGAAGAGGCTATTGATGTGTAATAGGCAGACATCCATCCAGACCAACACACAAGAATTCCAAACTGCATCAGGATCCACTGGAAGTACTATGAAAGTTAGGCGGTAGGTGAGAAAACTTGCGATTTCATGGTCGAGCGGCTGCTAGTAAGTCACACAGCACACCGGTAAATGCCAAATGACGCCTCGCTTGGTGTAAGGAGCGTAAACATTGGACGATTTAGCAATGGAGCAACGTTTTGTGGAATGACGAATCACGGTGCTCGATGTGGCGATCCGATGACAGGGTGTGGGTATGGCGAATGCCCGGTGAACGTCATCTGCCAGCATGTGTAGTGCCAACAGTATAAATTCGGAGGCGGTGGTGTTATGTTGTGGTGTTTTTCATGGAGGGGGCTTGCACCTCTTGTTATTTCGCGTCGCACTATCACAGCACAGGCCTACATTGATATTTTAGGCACATTCTTGCTTCCCACTTTTGAAGGGCAATTCGGAGATGGCGATTGCATCTTGCAAAAGCGATCGAGCACCTGTTCATAATGCATTGCCTGTGTCGGAGTGTTTACTTGACAATAACATCCCTGTAATGGACTGGCCTGCACAGAGTCTTGACCTGAATCCTACAGAACACCTTTGGGATATTTTGGAACGCCGACTTCGTGCCAGGCCTCGCCGACCGACATCGATACCTCTCCTCGGTGCAGCATTCCGTGAAGAATGGGCTGCCATTCCCCAAGAAACCTTCAAACACAGATTGAACGTATGCCTGCGAGAGTGGAAGCTGTCATCAAGGCTAAGGGTGGGCCAACACCATACTGAATTCTAGCATTACCGATGGAGGGCGCCACGAACTTGTAAGTCATTTTCATCAAAGTGTCCGGATACTTTTGGTTACATAGTGTATCTTCTAATACGTGATTTCCCGACGTATGAATATTTGTGTAAAATTCATGTCCATGACTAGTTTTAGAGCTAGGTTATAATAATTCTTGCACTGATTGAAATTTAATTTGTTCCATAGCACGTAGATATCGTGGATAAAAGTCACTATGTACACGCGTCATTACACTGCCTTCTACGATATCTAACTTCTACTCTGCTAACGGAAAATACGTGTCTCATTGTCTTCTGCATATTTACAAAACAATGATAGACAAATATACCGAATAGCATGTCTGATTTGACGGATCTTGTACGTTTCACTTAAGGGACATGAAAATATTGCAGAGAATTCTATCACGCTGAGGTACTTGAAAAATACGTATACCCATCTCCAAGACATTAGTGCGTGTACTGTATTAATATTTAAAAACCTCTTCTACAGGTACGTACTCTTCTACAGGTATGTACGTTCTGGAGGTACCACTGTTCAAAAGTCGTATAGTTAAAAAATTTAGTATCTTTCACAATCTCCCAGTTTTGAGAGGGCTTCAGTCTGATTTTATCCGTGTCGACAATTTGACGCGAGTGGTTAAGCACTGCTAATATGCAATTTAAAATGTAAGTTCGTTTTACACATTCTACGTTTCTCTCTAGAGTACGATGTTACACATTCTAACACCACAGAGAGGAACGCTGCGGGATTGTTCCTTGTACCACAAAAGTTTGGTAAACCTGCAACAACACCAAAAACCGCGACCGTGAAATACGCCCAGTGATCGATTTTCTGAGAGTGGGGAAAAAAAAGAGAAATCGAAGGTTCCGCAGTCATTCTCCATGAAAATTTGTGTAGTTTATGCAAACAAGTGCAACAGTAATAATAGTAAGAGACAAAGACAGCTCTTGTTTCGAGGCGGGTGAAGTGATGCGCACGATCAAAAAAAGGATGTGACAACAATCTGCATTCACCAAACTTTGCGAAAAGTAGATAAATACTTAAGAATAATCAGTGATTCAGGATTATAGAATTGATCCGCCGTATTTCTCAAGGCTTACAACCATAATTCTGTGACATAAATCCCGGTAGGCTGAAGAATGTTTCCACATGTTCGGTGCCCAGATTTCTTTCTAAACAGATCTACAGGTTGGAGACCGAGGAAGATCGTTTCCTCGCTCACATCGTTGCAGTTTATGAAATGAAGTGTGTGTGTGTGTGTGTGTGTGTGTGTGTGTGTGTGTGTGTGGACCGTGAGAGAATAGTACTCTGTGGAGAGCCATCACAGCAGTTCCCAACGAAATGTTAGATGCTGTCAGACGTTTACTCCAAAGAAGGTTGCAATCACTGCCTTTTGGGGCAGGCAAAGAGTGCTGCTGGTTCAGTTTATGGAAAGAGGCACGAACAACTCAATACGCCCAGCGAAAAGTGAAAAAAAAAATCAGTACAAACTGGATGGAAAGCTGAGACCTGGCGAATTTTTTTTGGACGACAAGAGCTCTTTAATAACGCAACGTTAATTCGATAACTTTTTACATGTTTCAAATAAGAGTTGTTCGACAATATTCCATAAATTCCTGAATTGGATCGTAATCATTTCCCAAATATTCTTGTCAGACACTTACCGTACAAAACAGAGTTCAAAAAGCCATTGAATTATGACAAGGTCATCGGCGGGATAGTTCTGCCACGAATGCACAGAAGAAACTCACGCATCGCTATGGTAAGTACCTAAATGTCGCAGGAAATCATGTTCAGCTGTAGTTTAAGATTGTGTCGTACGTAAGCAAGAAAACGTAACCTGAGTTAGCGTGTCTTGACAACTGAATGGAATTCTCATTCAGTATTGTTCTTGCGTATCCCACCGGCTGATCCCCTGCAACCGGCGGTTTCCAGTGCGGAACTAGCTCCCAACCTATTCGGGGAGTCTGGCAGGAAGTGCGCAGACGCTGACACAGGCGTGTGAAGGTGCGCATGCGCGAGCTGCCTGTCCCCGGCCGATACCGGCTTCAGCCAGCGCTCACTTAGCAGCACCGGCACCAGGGGGATGCGATTTGCGCAGAGGGCGCAACGCACTGTTACGATGCGATTTGCGCAGAGGGCGCAACGCACTGTTACGAACATCAACACGCCCCCATAAATAACTCATCTACCTCGGGAAACAACCACCACATGACCACCAAATTGATGCTTCATAGGAAATTCACATGACGTAAGAAAATAACAACACGCCAATTCGCTTTACACCTTCAGCAAGCGTAAAAAATAACAGTTCTCCCAAAATAAAACATTGAGAGCGTAATCCCAGCTCGAATAATCGAGTCGTACTGGCATATGTTCAGAATAATAACTGAAGAAATTTTATTTATATGTTGCCCTCAGACACCTAATCATAATTGTGCTTCTTAAACCTACAAGCAAAATTTCTACTTTTTTTAACTGCTGACGTAAGCAAGACATTGTCTGTCTGATGGGTCTGCAACTTTTACGCCTCTCTCTACGAAATGCAGGACTGTTAAATTAATTTTTTGCTGTATAAAATATTTATTTCTGAGAGCTAGGCTCTGTTGAAATGGCTGCCTCAGAATTTCATCGAAAAATAGTCTTTGTTTAGGGCATTATACATTTACGCAGGTAAATTGCTTACGTTCTTTTTATGTGAAATGGGGGCTTAATGTAAATGAACGTTTCAATTTGTTAGAAAGGTTTTTAGTGTATTCCTCAGTGTACAGCCAGAACGTTCAAGGGCGTAAATTATCATTTAAAGGCAAGCGTCTTATGCTACTGTAAGGCGTAGCAAGATGGTGCCGTAGTTACTTGACAGTAACATAAGTCTCTTTCGCGACCTATACGTTTCTGGGCAGGCAAGAACAGGAGAATATTCATATTTTGCAAGGGACGGAGAAGATACGTTGGAGTTTTTATGAAGTGAGATCGAGTTAGAAAAATGAACCATGTACCGCCGTCAAGGAGATCTCACAAATCATTTAAATTGTTTATTGCGAATGTAGCTAGTTTAATTATGTGCTGAAATTAGTTGAATTCCTTGTATCATTGCACTGCGAACTCCAATGAAAATGAAACGAAAATAAGCGACAGGTTTAGAAAAAATCATATACTATGCCATTAGGAATTAGGAGCTTTTTAAAAGAAGATACCAGAAATCGCTACTTTCAATAATTATACAATATCGAAAGAAAAGTAATAATAACAGTACGGATAATAATAACAATAATAATAATAATAAGCCTTCAGCATAAGAATTCATTTCATTTCACAACACTTAATAATTCTTAATCAATGGGAAAGATGTCGATCCCGGAAATCCTCTGGAATTATTTGTAAAAATACTGGCAAATACACAATGGGAATACAGGACCAAATATATAAGTCGGAATTCTACTTTTCGAGCCATTTAATCGTGTTACAAACGCGATAGCACCAGTAAGTGCATTTCAAGTAATTCTGTAAGGTATGAAAAAAGTTTTTCAGGAGCAAATTATTCAGTTTTGGACTGAAAAGGTGCAGTTTTCCACTGACACCTGAAAGCCTGATGATGACGTATATTTCTGAGTGTTGAACATTCTTTCGAACAGAACTTCAGGAAGTGACAACAAATTGATATCGTTTCTGTGCCTTGTGATCACTAAAAGGATGCTGTTATTCCGACTGAACACGTTGTGAACTATAAATCACACCAGAGATAAGATTTGCTCCGATGTCAAATAATATTCAATTTTTTTAAGTAGGAACCAACATGAGGGTCGTGAATTAACCCTGCAAATACCAGTAGTGCTCGATGTTGAACTAAATTTTTTATTTATGCTCGAACTTAACAGGCCGGAAATATTACGCTATATACGAGGAACGATCTGTCACGAAATGGAAAATACAGTGACAATCTGATGAAGCTTTGCACAGATGCGTTGGGTACTGTGTCTAGTACACCCAATCAATCGCCTCATGTCGCTCTTCTCAATTCTGAATTCACAGTGAGAACGTAAAGATGTCTAGAAATTAGCCTCTCCCGCCAAGTATGAGGGCCTGACAAAAGATTTCGCCTGAAGCTATACAACCCACATAACATAACTGTCATGGGGTTCGTTCTACACAACTCTCGGTCGCACTCTGTAAGGGCAATGAAGATGCTCCTGCAGCGTTTTCGATGGGAAGTGTATGATTCGCCCGCAATACAGCCCGTAATTGGCTACCCCTGAGGTTCTTCTCTGCTCAAATGAACCGCTGACTATGTTTTGGCACAGACAGCGAGCTGCAGTCCAGAGTAGAAAATTGTCGAAAAGCACTGGCGACTGGCTTCTATAACGAGGGAATTGAAAAGCTAGTACAACGCTACGACAGATGTCTAAGTCTGAGCGGCGACTGTGTAGAGAAGTAGCTAGAAGGTGTAGCTAACCGTTGCAAATAAAACAGTTTTAATTCTCACTGTGGCTTCCATTCCGCGAGGTATCGTTCCTTACTTTCCGAACAGCCCTCGCAACTTGAAGGATGGAAATATCAAAACCAAACTATTTTCAGTGCACTGCGGATGCTTACCACGAACAATATTGTAATCGCATAGGCAGATGAAAACAGCTTCTGCCGGAGTTCATGATTATAAGCATGCGACTATATCCTACCATCTACTGATAGTCCCAAAAATCTGCTATCTTCGAGTAGAATAAGAGGAGAGCGAGACCTCAGTGCAAAAGAGTCGTGTGTAAGAAACTGCAGATTTATTGCAAATGTAGGTCAGCCGACATGTATGAGCGAGATTTGCTACATATCTCATTTACTGCTCAAAAACTGAAAAGCCCTTTAATTTGTTTGTGTCTCACCGTAACTCGAATCGCCCCCAGACACTGCCCTCGTGTGGACCGTGCGCCACGATTACTCAGCTGGTAACGCAGTAAACAGACTTGACCCTGTGAATCAGAGCTGAAGTCCTCCCCGCTGGCTCGACGCCAAGAGAACCGCAGTTGCATCCCTTCCGTTGTTTCCAAGCGCGTCGCGTGTTGTCTACCGAGCGGGCGCACGCGAAACGGCAGCCAACTCTCAACCCGGGCCGGCGCACCGGTTGGCACGAATACTTAAAAGTCACGGTCACGGGCCACCGGCGCCGAGATCGTTACCCACGTACCTGGATTCTTCATTCGCATGCAACGTTTATGCGCCAGGCATTCCCTTTAACCGACGCTGCCGGCTATATGGGCGTACAAGGGACTGTACTGCGTCACGGCGCAGGCGTGTCCGATCTGATACCGGACTGATCCAATTCTCACCGGTCTCTGCCAACCATTGCTCGTCATAATCTGGTATACATCATATACTTTCTTACGACTGCAAAAGCGCTTAATACTACGTATTTATTTACACTTACATTGCTATTTGATTTGATTTTTTGGTATTAAATAATAATGATATTGTAATAGACGTCAATTTAATTTTTACTGTCCTTTGCCGCTGTACGCACGTTGTGGGGTACGTTTTAGCTGGACATGACAGGCGGATTCATCACAAAAAGGCTACTGGACAAAACTCTGCTGCTCGACCGTGGTATAGTAAACAATTGAGTTCATATATTTTGTTGATCTTACTTCTCGACATGAGGATGTGCTCAAAATATACCGCAGTGTTAGAGGGGTTACCTAACTTACAGCCTAAATCCATTAAATAAGGACTGAAGTACTTTACTGAAATCTACATTTCTATCTCAATCAATTGTAAGTAATACACACTACTATAACGACAGGATAATTTCACCTCAGAGCCAGGAAGTCCTTAAAAAACGAAACAGGGCAACGATGCAATAAACTGAAGAAGAAGAAGAAGAAGAAGTGTTTGTGTGTGTGGGTGTGGGTGTGTGTGTGTCTGTGTGTGGTGAGAGAGAGAGAGAGAGAGAGAGAGAGAGAGAGAGAGAGAGAGAGAGAGAGAGAGAGAGAGAGAGAGAGAGAGAGGGGGGGGGGGGGGGTGTTGACCAGCAGGAGAATTCTCCCGCCCCCCCATTTCACTTAATGAGAATTTCACCGCACAAGTGAAACGTGTGGTGTACGTACTGTAAGACTTTCGGCACACACACCATCAGATTATTCGACCTGTTGCTCTAACGAAGTAGACGAGTGTCAGCAATATGTCTCGTGGTCTTATCGTGGCGTGTTTATCTTTTGCCGTTAGGTCAGACGATAGAAATGCCACTTGCACGCTTAGAGTAGCAGATTGACGGTGACCAACTTTAAACAGAACTTGATTAATTTTCACACACATTTATTAAAATAATAACAAGCATAGAAATAACTTGATTCTGGATGCTATTTACAATTAACAATGTGAAGCTCCTTTGGTCTTGGTACGTTAATCTTATTCTCACATATCTCTGATACTTGACAATGTGTCTATTCATTTATCTTCATGGCTATGTACAGGAATATGATAATCTTATTAGGCGCAGACTATAGACTAATGCAGACTAATCGGAGGTCTGTACACTCGTTATAATACCTCGCGCGTTCAGGTATCACTGCGCGACTGTGATCCGCGAGGAGAAAAGGTTCTACGTTAGCAGCAATCTCATTGGCTGCGTTACATATTAATACGCGTATCGGCGGAAGCAGAATTTGGTCCGTCTCTAAGACAGCGCCATCTCGTAGAGCGGAAATAGACGAGCGCTGCGCCTGCGCTGTTGTGCTTAGCGGGGCGCGCTCTAGTGGGAAAGTTGTGTACGCGCCGACTACGCGGAACTATGTACACAACAAAACGCACAATCTGTTCTCCACAGATAAAAAAAAATTCGTTCTGCACTCTTAGTTCAGTTGGATTGTCTGTCTAACGTTTCTTGAGAAGGTGAGGAAGTGAACCTAGTCGGTCCATCCTTCAAGAACACACACTTTTGTACATTTATGTGACTCTTCTAGTCGGGGTTGGTCTGCTGCAAATGAAACTCGTGGTAGTTGCCATCTTGCTGCACGTTCACTTCAATGAACACTTGGTCACTTCTGATGGTAGCTCGATGAAAGATAACATACCGCCGGTAAGCACTCGTGAGCAAAGGGAAGACACTGTGATTAAAATGTACTTAATTACCGCGACCCACTGAAGAGTTTCTCTCTCTTTTATATCCACATACAAACTTGATTTTTTTGTCAGGAACCACTTTCAGATACCAAGGATATTTGCGTTTATCTATCCAGTTCCTACGTGCATTCGGTTTAATTTGCATGTACTTCCATTCCGGTAAGGGCTTTCTTTGGGGATATGTCACTGACGTTCATCTAGCTCTAACCTGCTTTACAAAAACATATACCAAACTAAGGTCCAAAGGGATTCTTATCGCTCTTCTTTGTTTACATTTATATTTCATGGCCTTGTTGTGAGTCCTTTGTCTTAACCTAATTACAGCAAATGTGTCTTAGCTGCCAAGGAAACGACTGTCACTACGAAATGAGGACGGTGCCTTCGAGCTAGCAACCTCACTGCCAGCTAAGAGCATAAGGGAATTTCTACCAGGATTCATTTGTAAGAAAGCTGAGCGCCTGCGTTGTGTTGTTTCCGAGAATTTCTCCCTGGAATACGCGTCAGCGCCCGCACAGGCAGAGCTTGGAACTGCTGCAATTTGTCTATCATTCTACAGTAAGTCATAGCAATACATTAAGAAAAAAATCAGAGGTCGGTATAATACTTGCTACTAAGTCACGATCATTCCCAAACACGATAAACTGTTACGTTTTATTCGATCTACACCTGAGATAAATAAACACTCCTAATACACCTTTGTGTGCGTTAGCAAGACTGCACAAAACACCACCCGATACATTCTAGGCTGCCTTCGCTAATGATCAGGCAGCTTACTTCGACGCACCTGCCTTTCCATTATTCAATTGTTTTATTATTATTTTCTGGTTCACAGTGTAGAATTTAATATTAATTTTCACACAAGACATTCTAGTAGCCATCCCAAATACGGTATTCCCATTATGACGCTTCATCTGCGCGCTGTACGTAGAAATACGTATTTGTTGATAGACACGGCGTTCGCACTGTTCTTCGCCGTTAATGTTCGTTGGTTGCACGTTTCAGTAAGCGGGAATGACGCACAACATACAGCCTTCTATGCTAATCTGCCTGCATCTGACGCAGCAAACGTTCGTCATCCTTGGGAAATTCCGTCATACATATAGCTCCATGCCCAGAGTTCTTCCGTTTGAATAACTACAGCTGATTTGACGATTTTTTAAACATCCGTTTAACTGTATGTACAGGAATTGGAGAAAATAATACGAACGACACGATATAAATATCTCATTTACAAACTTTTTTTTTTTTCTAAGTGATCTGCTCCGGCATTGTCTTTACTTTTCTCCTTGTGAGGTTCACATCCAGAGAACTTCTACCAGTCACCAACACGTCTATTATCTATACATTTTATAAATTAAAGCCGCCATATCAGACCTCAGGGAATTATCCGCGATAATAATAGTAAATCTACGAAGCAGAATCAAATGCAAAATTAGAGACAAGGAGTAGCAAAGAGAACAAGATGCATCTAGAGAAAGTACACGAACAAAAGTAGTACGATGGGAACTGCATACACGTAACGTTCTTGGTAGAGTAACAAGTGGCAAACCATTTGTACACCAAGTGCATGCCATGCAAGGAGGTTCTTCAGCGGTACAGAGAGCACAATATTTAGGCTTGTAGGCACATAATGTGGCCTGACCGCAGTAGGAGTTTGGAAAGTGCACAATTAAACCTGAATTAGACAGTAGGAGGGACTGGCACTAAAGGTAGAGGCCCCCATGTTTTCCCTGTGTTCTATGGTCACGATGGAAAAAGAGAAAAAAATATTAACCAGTCATATCCATGAAACCATTTTAGAGGACCAAGGTCGTCGTAAAGTGTAAGCATTATCCTAAGGAGGGTATATAACCCTACAAAATAATAAGGCCCTCATTGAAACCGCTATACAGCTTTAAGATTAATTTTATGGGCATGAGTAGGAAGTAACAAATCTTGCCTAGCCTTCATAGCAGCCAATTCGTAAAATACCGAGGACTGTGGTTTTGCAGAGAACAGTGTTAAAAGTTTCTTATGCTTTTGCACATCTGTTAACTGAATAGAACAATATCTTCAGGAGAACTGCTTTAAAATCACACCGGCGATGACTCAGAAGGCCCTGGAGGATTTATGTTGTTTGGGATGAGAAAATAGTATTGGTTTTTCCCTTTTTCTCTCTCTTCTCCTTTTATACAAACCCCATAATGGCTTACTAAATGTAACCTTTCCTATTGCGATTGGCATTAGATTTTAGACTTAGTTTCTCCACAAACGTGACTCGGTTAACTGTCGACATTGTCAGACAGGTGATACGAATATTTTGCTTTATCAAGGATCTGATGATGGCGGTTCAGAAGCAAATTTTTGTAAAGGAACATACACGAGTACTGCCAATTTTATTTATAATTTTGAGATCTGAATATGCTGTAGAGTCAAGAAATCAACGATGTGAGAATTTTCTCAATTCAACATTAGTATTTTATCCTAAATTCGTATAGGAAGAAACTTCTCAGAACGGGTAAGCATTCACGCTATATCTTAAAAAACATTATCTTTGTTATATCTTGATAGATTGGGTGATACGTTTTACTGGGCTTCGCTCTGGAAAAGATGCCCTGTCCTGATAGACTGGGTGATACGTTTTGCGAGCTTCACTCAAGAAAAGATGCCTCCCGTTCAATAAAAAAAATTAAAAAAGAAACAGTACACAGCAAACTCTCAAATGGAAAAGCAATGATCAGAAGGGGTATGATTACTAAGGACAGCTGCGGGCACGAGCTGTTCAAAGCCAAGCGTTCCCTATGGCCTCCACAGTGAACGAAGTCTGCTCCTGTGGATCACCAGAGAAGGGGTCAGGCTATGTTACTTGACACAGCCTCCATGTCTGTCCATGTTCTGAGTAGGTTATGGTAAATCTTTACTGAGTTCTAGGGACTTTCATTCTAGAACTATGTTGTAATAGTGCAGTCACTGTGAACTTCTTACTAGCTATCTTCTGTTGTGCCGTCCGTGTTAAATGACTCGTGGGTAACGGACTGTTTTGTGCGTGATGAACTTATTTAGAAAGGTGCAGTTGGCTCGTATTCTCTACTTTAAGGCCAGCAAACAAACTTAATAACTGAAATTTACCGACAGCAATTTCCGAAGTAACTTTCCCGTATTACATAAACTGTGACGTTTGCGAGCTCTAAATGTCCATTGCTAGGAAAAGACGCTGTGTTACATCAGTGTTAACACAAGCCGAGAGTGCAGAGGACTTCGTAGCCCTAAATTTGAAACAATTGTTTTAAGAACATAATCATTTTTATTGAGGGATTGTGCTAAAACCATTTAGCAGATATGAATAATCCGATTGCACAAGGCTGCATCCTCGGAACTTTGATATATTGTGAAGATATATAAATAAATTTGCTCGTTCTCTTGTCTCCAATTGCCATTTAATACGACACTATAACCGATCTGCAACTATGAAGTGGTTTCTGGACTCCTTGTGTCCTTTGAAGACTGCGAACTACTGCCTTACATGGTTGTTTCTATCGTGAATAGAATCAGCCTATAGACTCGCAAAGAGTAAATACTTCCAGATAACTGTTGGAGCTACATTACATTAGCAGCTCCCACTTGAGTGCTTTAATTGGGTCTCTTTATATTGCAAAGATGTTCATATTTATTTTCTTTGAGTATTTCGTCACTTTACCATTACTCAAAGTAAGGTCCACATCATATTCGCTTCCAGCGTTTCTCAATATACATGTGTGCACAACCCTGTTATTTCCTTTCCTCCTTATCCTATCCAAATCTACAACGCAATTTTTTTTTCTAGCAAAGGAACGTCGTCTGTACCGCTCCTCGACAAATATATATGCACAATCTCATTATTTTCTTTAGACGCCAGATCCTCTTCTGCAATATAAACGTTTTTATAGAAACGGAACGATTACGCATGATGATCCTGGCAGGGCAGGCATAGTCATTAAAAAAGGTACAGTGGAGAACTCTAAATACTTTATTGCTGATGAAATTTTTTCACAATGGCGAGTTACGTAAAACAATTTTCCTCCCTGACTTCACGCGCAAATTATCAAACAGCTGTCGGCCGAAGAACCCGAAACCATGGTCTCCACACAACATGCCATTTTACCGAAGATGACAAACCTGGTTTATAGACATTAACTAGTTATACCAAACCTTAACAACTATGGGTAGGCTCGATGTTGAACCCGTATTCACTATCTTACCAACATACCAGCTCGCTGCTTGATAGATGTGTGTTACTCGAACAATGACGGACTTTGTTTCACACTAAGCTGTAAATGTGTGATTGATACTGCACTCAGAAACCATACGATCGTAGTAATTGCTTCTGTAAGTATAAGGGTTACCAAATCAAGAAAAAGGGGAAGTGCAAAAGTTAAGACAGCAGTATCAAATCTTCTTGTCGAGATTTGAAATCAAACAGTGATAATAGCCCAGAAGAGTAAGAAAATTATAACGGTGGGAAAGAGGAGAAGCAGAAGAAGGAAGACGGACGAGGAGGAGGTATATAGGAGAACGTCAAACTTCCCAGTTACTCCAAAAGTGTCTTTTAAAGCCCGTCAGGTCTCATATTCGCTTACAGTTCATCCAGCAGTGTCGCAGTTCTGAAAGGCAAGTGAATGTAATTTTTGGTTGCGTGCTTTCTTAAGGCAGGGACTCTCTATGAAAAGAGGACACAGCCTTCCAATGTTTTTCAGTTTGCCCATAGGCAGAATAGTCTTCTAAGGCAATAAAATTCCGTCGCTGCCGCAATTGCGATGTCAGAAAATGTTGGCGGTCTTCACTTCAGCCTTCCTAACTGACGTACCCCAGCGGCCTGATTCAAAACGCAGGCATAAGTTTCTGAAAGGTAAGCTTCAGGGGGATAAAGAACGACGCTGTTTAGTCTGCAAAACTCTTCCGTCTGATACCACTGAGTATTTTCATGTAACGTATTCTATTTTTTCGTGCTCTGCAGTCACCTTTACGGCTTTGAAAGAAGATTCATTAAAACTATTGTCAAACTAAATGACTGTTTGATAGTGATGGTGGTAACTACTGTCAAAAATACGTTAACATTTTTTTCGGAAGAGTACACTATATTTCACATATCGCTTCAAAGTTCTTGAATCCAGCTATTCAGGCACTTCAACGTATTGGGATTTTCAGCGCCTTATGAAGCAAGGCAAATGTAATGAAAAAAAAAAAAAAAACCGTGAGTACTTCCTTTGGTGCCGCAAATTCTAAATTTCTTCAAATTGTCGGTCCTGAGTTATATCAATGGCAGTATTTTATTTTCGTTGTTTGTCCAAAAGCTTCTAGCATAACTGTCATAATGCGAGTGGTCGCAGCACGAAAAGCCTCGGTATAAGGCATAAATTTCTTCTCTATCCCTATACAGATATACTTTCATTCAGTTTTTAATTTTGGTTTCAAGTAATTCGATTAATTTTTGTTGTCTTACTTAAACTATTTAATAAAGTAGTATGTTTCGTGGTACAAACCTCATAGACAGGCAACAATGGCATTACAAAAATCTTTTAACAAAAGTACACATGTATATCAGAGTTGCTCTTTATAGTCTTGGCGAGCGGAAGCCGTGGAGAAAGAGACGGGTAAACTAATATGGAGGGATATTTACTTCATTCGTTGGTCGCTGTTCAGTCGTTCATATGTTCTTCATCGCAGTGTGTTTGGTTAACTCAGCTGCAATGGCTTGTTGGATCATGTTAACCACTGTTCGTAAACTTGCAAAAGACACTTAAAACAGCCCATGACAATCAACTCTCCGCTGTAGTAGAAACAAGATGGCGGCTAAGAGAAAACGTATTTAGATTTAACTATCGATGTGTCGCTCATGGTGTTACGTCACATGCAAAGTCTTGAACACAGCTTGCTGATGCATCCCTGATTTGACTCACTAAATATATAATAACAGGGAACGTGACAATTTGATATTAATGATAACACTAAAAGTTTGTTTTAAAGAACTGGAAAGATATTGCTATTGGAACACCGATTCACACATATTCTCAATCGTTACGTATTTTCTGTTTTAACAGTAGTGAATTGAAGATGGTGAAGAAAGACGAGTTTTCTCACTTGCAGCCATGGATGAATATTCTCTCATATTAAGTATCCTTTACATTCTCCGAAGATAGGCACAGAATATGCCAAGACTGAGAAGAACAATTTTAATATCTGTGTCCACTTCTCTTTATTTTTTTACTGCCATTGTAACACGAATCATTTTGCTTTATCAAATAATTTAAGTAAGTTAAGACAAGTTTTTGACTGTTAATGGTCTGCGTAAAAACCTTTTCATAATTCACTGCAGTCGCTGACACGAATGCCCGTGAAGGCGCGACAGCAGTCCGGAATGGAAACCTGTTTATTGGAATGCGTATCTGCAGGCGCGAACTTACCGATGCGACAATGCGGAGCGGATGATTTATGTACGTCAGGTTTGGCCAAGATTTGCGCTCCGGTTTTCCCCACCACTCCTTTTTCCGTGCAGGTGTGCGAGTGAGACGACTAAATGCAGAGAGCCGTGCACGTGGAATCTTCGGATGACATGTTTCTAACACAGTGTGAATTTGAAAGATGTCATACGACTTCCGCACAGAACCACTGAGGAAGAAACAGATCGTAAAAAAGTGCGGAGCGTAATCGAATAATAATCATATAGTTGCTGGTTCGTAACTTGCCAGTAGCACACTTTAAAATCTATAGTTATTAACAAACCTAAATATTAATTAACGAACACTGAATCACAATTTTTATTCAAAAATTTTTAACTTTAATTACCGATCGTATATTAGCTTCGATTTATTCACGACAAATGTATTTTTAAGTTTGTACTTTGTATATTGCGGTAACGCCTGGATAACCGAGCGCGTTAACGCGCCGATTCCGGGATTCAGAGAGATGAGACCGCCCCGCATCGAATCCACCTCGCGGATTAACGACGAGAACCTGTGAGCCGGCCAAACTGGATGACGTTTTTATGCGGTTTCCCGCATTCGTAACTACGTGAAGATAGGGCTAGTATCCTCATCGCACACGCTACACAAACATTTAGAAAACGTTCCTCGTGTGCTTTAACATGAGATTTACTGTAGACGCAAACAGATGGGGTACAAAGATTCCGGTGCCGACTGGCGGCATGAGGAAGAATACACGGGCACCAGCTGTCGCCAATACTACCTAACCCTTATAAAAGTGCAGGCTCCGTAGAGGAAAGGGAAAAGCGCAAGGAAAAAGGAGAAGTACCGAAAAAACTGAAATTTGATACAGACGGGTGAAATTCCATTTTGCTAAAAAGGAATATACAATAAGTCTCTGGAAATAACGATGTGATAGATTTTCTATTAGGAATTTCGCTTTTTTTATCAAATTTTAATTTATTGTGTGGAACACATTTTCAATAAAAAAGTATTAGATTTTTCTACTTAATGTTTCGCTTTTTTTTATTCAAAAACTGTTCAAATGTGTGTGAAATCTTATGGGACTTAACTGCTAAGGTCATCAGTCCCTAAGCTCACACACTACTTAACCTAAATTATTCTAAGGACAAACACACACACCCATGCCCATGCCCGAGGGAGGACTCGAACCTCCGCCGGGACCAGCCGCACAGTCCATGACAGCAACGCCTTAGACCGCTCGGCTAATCCCTGCTTTTTTGTATCAAATTTTAATTTATTCTGAATATACGGAATTTCAATAAAATATTAATTACAGATAAGACATGTTATTTTAACTAAAATTATGTTTTCATATTTTAGTTAGCATTTCCATTTGTTAATAAACGTTGAATTAAAACAAGTAAAAAAATGCGCCTAGCTAAACTCGAATTAGCGACTTTTCAATAACTATCTGGTTACGCGACGAGCTGCACTGCTGATGAATTCACTTCTGTCCAAATGTTTGGTACATAAGAACGCTCGGATAACTTAATTTTCTAAGGTAATTTTTTTCGGTTTTGTTAACCCTTAAACTCTATTTCAAAAACATAAATGTATGGTTAATTTAATTATTATCTTAGTCAGACGTAACAATATGAAAAGAATATTTCCCGCCGTTTTGTTTTCCAGTGGAGGTGGGGGCGGGGGGGTAGGACATACAGGATTATTCGTAAGTACCTCCAGGGTTTCAGGAGACGACTGAGCAAAAACTACAAGGCATATTGAAAACAGAACACACATCAGTGGACAACAGAACACTCTCCAAATTTGAAATTCAAGCTACAGGTGCTCAATATGGGCTCCGTTTGTGATGTTCAAGCGTCAATTCGAGGGTGCAAGTCGTTGACGCGATGTGTCCAGGAAGGATTAAGGCAGCCCGCTTGCTGAATTTGGTTACTGGGTTGCCATTCCAATTCGATGCGGCAACGCGAAGACGAGGGTTAACAATAAAACTTTAGAAAGCACAACCTACAGCTGCAACCTGTAATCATAAGAATTCTTCGAACAGTTAGGGTTGCAACCTGTAATCATAAGAATTCTTCGAAAAATTAGTGAGCTTCCCTTTACCAGTTGGACAATGATGCATAGCTAAACATGCAACAAATTTCAATTGGTTCTCTGATAATCTATCGTGGGGCACACACGTCCCGATAGTATTCAAATGGGCTAATCCAATAAGTACAAACAAAACAGGAGAGAACCATCCGAAACGTCGCCTTGCAGCACTGAAGGGCACCTGTCCAAATACGTTCTTGAGGAGTCGACGCTCGTGGCCGGAGATGAGCTCCAGCGGGCCCTCGCACTCCTGCAGCTACTCGTCTGCCAACGACCGGCCCGGAGCCCGTCAGGTGTGTAGCCAACGACGCCGCGTCGCCGAGGAACGGATGCCTGCCAAGGGCGCAGGCCTTGAGATTCGTGAGCGACAAGCGCACTGTCTAATCATAGCGGCGACCGAGTGTGTCGCAGTCTGCCACGAATAGCTCCGAAGCGCCAGTGTACGAGTCCCTCCACTTCAAAGCCTCCACTTCAAAGAAGTCCAATAACATGCACCAGTCAACTGGCCAACCTTACCTCGTGAAGGGGAAGTATTACACCGATGCGTAGGTTCAGTGCGATTTTATCCGTTATCAGAACAGTGCTTTGCTGAGATATTTTTTACAGTTTTTAATTCATATTTGGCTTAGGGAGACCTTACAGCAATAACTGTACGCGTAAGCATAACATTGGAATAACTAACCAACAATCTCTTATCAACGAATTAGCAAAACAGTCTCTTCCTTGTGTAGCATTTTAGGAGGGCTGTTCAACAGAAAAGATAATATTTTTTTTACAATAGTCTTCTACTCATCCTCATAACCTTGACGGCCCTTCCCAAAACAGTCTCCTCTGTATGTGACGCTCTTATCCTAACGTTTCTGCCATTCTGAAAACACATGCTGGAAACCATTTTTGAAAGGTCCTTCATAATCAACTCTGTACCCTTCACTACTGCTTCTGATGATGGACAATGCCTACCTAGAAGAAGTTCTTCAGATTAGAGAACAGATAAAAGTAACACCGCTAAACCGGGACTACAGGAATGGTGAGAGATGCACTTAACCTTGATTTTTGCAATACATTCATTAACAAAATCTACAACATGCAGCTGTGCATTATCATGGGGCAGCATACACCCTGTTTCACGAATATGTGGTCTTTTGCGCATGATATGAACTTCCAAAGTTTTCAGGACATCCCTGTAATATTTTTAGTTATTGGTGCAGAAGGCTGATAAACCATTGCATGAATATCAAAAAATGATATGACCTTTACTTTCTTAGCAGAAACAATTACTTTTCCTTTTTCGGTATTAGTGATGAAGGTTATTTCCACTCTCAGCTTTACTGTTTGGTCTCAGTATCAAAATAATGTAGCCAAGTTTCATCAGCAGTGATTACCTTTTAAAGAAACTCTGGGATCTTTCCTGTAACATTAACTGCAACTACATGTAGACCTGCTCGCGAATATCCTTTTTTTCGGGAATCAACTGTCTTGGAAGCCGTCAACTTACGGGTGGTGCGAAGTGAAATTTTCAACATTTCAGGTATTGTTCGAAAGGCTATCCGCTGATCCTCTGTCGCAATGACAGTGGTGGTGTTGATGTTTTCTTCCGTGAGAGCAGTAAATGGATCATCGCGTCTACCTTCCTATGGAATTGATTGTCTCCCCTCTTTAGATAACCTTCTAGCTATGCTGTAGGGAAAAACAGCATCGCATAAGGCATCCTGTAAAATTGTACCTTAATTGTTGCGGTAGGAGATACTGAATATTTCTCAGCTTGCCCGCCCACAACGTGCGAGAACGAGCAGTGGAGACTATAATGCAAGTATGGAGTGTCTACTACACGTTAAGGTAACAGAATATCATAGGATTAAATTCTAGTGCGAGAAATTATGATAGTAAAAAATTATGATCATTCTTTATTGAAAAGCCCTCGTAATATGCAATATTTCCAGCTTGATACCAATAACTCCACAGCCACTAAGATTGAGCCAATATTCTGAAGAAATCGGACCAGTAATGTTCTCGGCAGCTACCATTTTTTTTCGTCACCTGATACTTTTTGGAGGGGCACAATAGATGATTTGCATCTCCGACGGACTCATTATCGCAATCACACAGTAGAGTTTTCCAACAGTTTGTTCTTCGGAGATGAAACAACTCCCGTGACCCCATCTTAATCTACTGATCGGGAAAATCATTCGTTTTGGCAAGTTACAGCCATTAAATCAGGTCTGACAGGGAACAATTAAGCGCTTACTCACCTTCTGTGTCGCTTATCAAGAGTGATGTCTTACATGCTCGGTAAAAAGTACATGTGCGCAGTTCCGGCAGGCTGTTGCCTGTGAAAGAGGCTTGTCTCTTGCGGCGTTGGCCTTCATGAAAAAAATATGCGCTTTTGGCTTGTACTGAAGGCTACAGCTATCTTCCTGACTATTGGGTTATCGACTGTGCTTTACATTCGCACATTTGAGAAACAGAGGTCGTGCACGATGTTTTAATCGAAAAACTTAAACTTTTGGAGCCTGACGCCAGTCAGTAAACTACAATGAATCCACATGTAGGAAAGAACGAAGGAAAGTAACATGGCTGCTAGCACTCAACTAACTGTGGCTCTCGTTTTTTGTGTCACCTATTTTCAATTTCATCGTTATCAACACTGCATGTAACAGCAGAACAGAGACAGCAGTGGAGAAATTTCCTTGTAGCCCAGCAGAAAGAAATGTATAGATTTGGACTTGGGCAGATAACTAACAAGTTAAAGTCAATGTGTATAGGCCTTATAAGCTGCGCCTCTGTATATTGCCGTCCTTTGTCCAATCCGCATACGTCCCACTGGTCTCGCTATTCACTTACATTTTCCAGTTAGGTGGCTGTCCAATTGTTCATAAGAAATATTATCGCAGTTCTAATTAATTCCATTTCTACTTTCACATTGCCAGTCAAATGGCAGCTGCTACTAAAACAAATAAATTCTTTTATCCTAATGACCTTACATTTCAAACTGAGGGCTCAAAATTCATTGGAGGGGTAAGATGCGGAGTACAGGGTGAATGTGTGATATTTGCACAGTCTATTACAGGCAGCCGTATAGTGAACATGGTATGACGAGTTAACCGACCTTGAACGTGGTGAAAGACGCATAGGTCGTACCGTATCAGAGATTAATCAGGAAACCGGTTTCCGAGGTCAGCAAGTCTAGGGTGGATCTGTCCATTGCAGAAATAATGTTTCCATACGCGCAAACCGCCGCACAGACTGGCCGCGGTCTTTCACGAACGGACGTCAGGTCGCCTCCGGAGAGCCATATGAGGCTAGTGACGGTCCATTGCGAGCCTGATCAATATCTTGCATAGTCCACACCTCGACACGATGCTGTAGTTTTTAAGGCTAGCGAAGAGCGGCTCGCTATTAACATGGCATTCATGACCTTTCCCCACTCCGTTCATTACCTCTTTTTTAAGGCTGAAGCTATTATCTCATTCCAGCACAAGATCCTAACTTCCATTACTTTGACTACGGGAATTAAGAGCATCGAAGTAAAAATTTTCCGGGAAGTCAATGTCTTGAAAAACTTTTAGCCATAGATAGAGAAGACCCTCATTTTCATAATGAGATTATAGAGAACTATAATGTACGTCCTAAGTGAGGTTCTTCCTCTATTTTAGAGGCGTTTGACACAGTTCCCCACAGTCGTTTAATCAACAAAGTAAGGGCATACGGACTATCAGACCAATTGTGTGATTGGATTGAGGAGTTCCTAGATAACAGAACGCAGCATGTCATTCTCAATGGAGAGAAGTCTTTCGAAGTAAGAGTGATTTCAGGTGTGCCGCAGGGGAGTGTCATAGGACCGTTGCTATTCACAATATACATAAATGACCTGGTGGATGACATCGGAAGTTCACTGAGGCTTTTTGCAGATGATGCTGTGGTGTATCGAGAGGTTGCAACAATGGAAAATTGTACTGCAATGCAGGAGGATCTGCAGCGAATTGACGCATGGTGCAGGGAATGGCAATTGAATCTCAACTTAGACAAGTGTAATGTGCTGCGAATACATAGAAAGATTGATCCCTTATCATTTCGCTACAAAATACCAGGTCAGCATCTGGAAGCAGTTAATTCCATAAATTATCTGGGAGTATGCATTAGGAGTGATTTAAAATGGAATGATCATATAAAGTTGATCGTCGGTAAAGCAGATGCCAGACTGAGATTCATTGGAAGAATTCTAAAGAAATGCAATCCGAAAACAAAGGAAGTAGGTTACAGTACGCTTGTTCGCCCATTGCTTGAATACTGCTCAACAGTGTGGGATCCGTACCAGATAGGCTTGATAGAAGAGATAGAGAAGATCCAACGGAGAGCAGCGCGCTTCGTTACAGGATCATTTAGTAATCGCGAAAGCGTTACGGAGATGATAAATAAACTCCAATGGAAGACTCTGCAGGAGAGACGCTCAGTAGCTCGGTACGGGCTGTTGTTGAAGTTTTGAGAACATACCTTCACCGAGGAGTCAAGCAGTATATTGCTCCCTCCTACGTATATCTCGCGAAGAGACGATGAGGATAAAATCAGAGAGATTAGAGCCCACACAGAAGCAAACCGACAATCCTTCTTTCCACGAACAATAGGAGACTGGAATAGAAGGGAGAACCGATAGAGGTACTCAGGGTACCCTCCGCCACACACCGTCAGGTGGCTTGCGGAGTATGGATGTAGATGTAGTAGTAGATGTAGACGTACATGCAGATTGAAAAGTAGTATGGTGCCCGAGATTTCAGAAGTATCGTTCTACCTTTAGAATACAATACAGCAGCGAATGAGCGTCACATGAATTCTCCGTAAGTCTTCGGAGGACTGTGACACCAGATGTATACGCGCAAGTCGGGCAATTCCCGTAAAAGAAGGGCGGGCGATTTGAATTCACGGAGCTGGCGTCCGGTAAAGTACCAGATGTGTTCTATCTGGTTTACATCAGGCATATTTGGTGCCCAAAAGATCAACGTGTGATCATTGTCGGGCTCCTCAAATCACTGCAACGCGTTTCTAGTCTTGTTACACGGACAGTTATCCAGCTAGGAGACGGCGCGCCGTCGAGGAAGACAAGAAGAATGTACGGTTGCAGTTGGTCCGCAATAATGTTAACGTATTCCACACTTATCAGAGTACCTTCGAATACTACCACAGGTATCACGGAAGCCCAGGTGAACGTCCCCCACAGCAGTGGTTATTGTATGCTTCATACAACTATGTTTTAACAGCCGCACGGATTACTTCTGACTTTTTGCCTGTCGTTATTTGCGCGTTCTGTTTTGACCTGAGAGTACAACAGCATCTGTTTCCTCAACATTTTCCGAATTTCGTTATTAAAGTAGGGTGCGTTTTTCTGTACTTAATCCACTTACTAGGCACCTACTTCTACAGAGGGCGATTAAGATTCAGTTTAAGGTTCAAATGGCTCTGAGCACTATGGGACTTAACATCTATGGTCATCAGTCACCTAGAACTTAGAACTACTTAAACCTAACTAACCTAAGGACATCACACAACACCCATTCAGTTTAAGTTTAATCCATAATTCCTCTACGTTCTTCGTATGGTAACTAGATGATCCCCTTTCGTTGTGTAAGTGGCATGCTTATCTGGTTTTCCTAGCGAAACTAGTCTCCTAGTCGTGTTGATGGATTTATTAACTTTAGTTACCATCGTCGCTCTGATGAAGTTATGATCACTAATCCCTATCTCTAGACTAAAACGGTCGGTAAGGCCAGGTCTGTTTGTACTACAGCGTCTATAATATTTCAACTGCTTGTGGGCTGTAGAACCAACTGCTAAAGACAGTTTACGGAAAACGTGTTCAAAACAACTTCATAAGACAGTCTGTCCGTACCATCTGCAATGAATCCAGTACACATTAGGTGGATTAATGTCGCTACCAACTAACGTTGCATGATCTGGGTATTTCCGCGTCACTGAGTGTAGACTTTCTTTGAAAGACTAAAACTGTCACTGCAGAATCGGGTAGACAGCAAAAACATTTGATAAATAATTCACCTTTGTTTACCTGCGCCTTTTACTCGCATCAGCCGTGCGGGGTAGCCGCTAGGTCTCAGGTGTCTTATCATGGTTCGCGCGGGTCCCCCCGTCGGAGGTTAGACTCCTCCTTCGGGCATGGGTGTATGCGTGTATTGTCCTTACCGTAAGTTAGTTTAAGTTCCATTAAGTAGTGTGTAAGCTTAGGGACCGATGACCTCAACAGTTTGGTACCGTAAGACCTTCCCACAAAGTTCCAAAAAATTACTTGCATCCATTTTCGTGAGATTATATCGTCCTAACGAGAGAGAAAGTCAGGGGAACAGGGCATTAGGTTCATACTTTCTGGTTAGTTAAACTACCCCGAAAGCTATTTACATTTTTGAATAGAGCGGGTATATAATAATAAATTAAATTAAGTAAGTGGCTACTCTAATGTCACTTTCGCAATATGGCTAAAGGATTATTAATAACCTGAGCAACGATGCTGTACAAAATCGGTCGCTCAAGGAACTATCTTTGTGTTCATCTAAAGTTGTTAAGAAATACCAAAGAAAAGTTAAATCAGCAATGTCGAACTTGGATTTTGAACAGCTGCAGAACACGAGTCCAGAGTTTTAGCTTTAAGTTACTGGAATACACTGGAAAAAAAACACCAGCACTAAAAAAATGTGTGTGAATTCCTAAGGGACCAAACTGCTTACGTCATCAGTCCCTAGCCTTACTCACTACTTAAACTAACTTATGCTAAGAACAACACACACACCCATGCCCATGGGAGGACTCGAACCACCGGTGGAAGAGGCCAGCACTAAAAAATAGTTAATGTAGAGTAATGAAATTTCAGGAATACATTTGTCTAGGCGATATATTTAAATGATTAAAACGGCAAGATCACAAGTAAGTGTAAGCGGGAAACAATCCATTGCAAATGCGAAATGTTGATACATTTATAACCGATGTAACCGGCAAAATGCATTGTGTTGTCCAGGTACCGGATGTTAGTTTGTGGGATAGAATTCCATGTCTGTTGCACTTGGGATGGTTACTGCTGGTTGTGGATGAAGCTGGAGTTGTCGTCCGATGATGTCCCATATGTGCTCGGGTGGAACAGATCTGGTGATCAAGCAGGCCAAGGCAACATGTCAGCACTCTGTAGAACATGTTGGGTTACAACAGCGATATGTGGTCGAGCGCTATCCTGTTGGAAAACACCCTCTGAAATGCTGTTCATGAATGAAGGTACAGCGTGTCGTATCACGAGATTGACGTTCAAATCTGCAGCCAGAGTGCATGGGATAACCACGGGAGTGCTCCTGCGGTCATAGGAAATCGCAAGCCAGACGATAACTCCAAGTGTGCGTCCAGTGTGCCTAGCCCGCACATAGCTGGTTGCTGGTCCTCAACTGGTCTCCTTCTAACCAACACGTGGCCATCACTGGCACCCAGGCAGAGCCAGTTCTTCTCAGAAAACACAACGCACCTCCACCCTGCCATCCAACGAGCTCTCGCTTGACAGCACTGAGGTTGTAGATGGAGGCTTTTTTGTGTCAGTGGATTCCACGCTACAGGGCGTCTGGCTCGGAGCTGTCTTTGAAGTAAACGATTTGTTATAGTTCGTTGTGTCATTGTGGTGCCAACTGCTGCTCAGATTACTGCTGCACGTGCAGTACGACGCGTCAGAGCCTACGCCAAACACGATGGTCCTCCCTCGAGGTACTGCCATGTGGTCGTCCGGAGCCCGTTCTCCTTGTAATGGTACATTCTCGTGACCACCGCTGCCAGCAGGTATGTACAGTGAACAGTGGCTAATAGGGCCACTCTTATATGACTGGCGCGAAATTTCAATAGTCATGATCTTTTATACGTACAAACACGCCTTCCAACTTTCGTGTATATCGCACGACTCTTTCTTGGTGTTACGATTCTCCGTCAGAGTATATTACTAGGGAACTAACGAATGGAATTCCCCATTATCCGATCGTGATAATGGTACTCCTTTAGGCCCTCGAAGGTTCTTCAAAGAGCAACTTTTTTCCCTAAACTGCCTAGTACTGGAACCAAGATTATACATACACTCGTAAAATATCACTGAAAGAGTTATTGGGCGGAGTGATCTAGAAATGTGTCGAAGAAATCAGTAGGGGTTGAGCGCGAATTATTCGGAGTGGGTGATGGTGGAATGGTGTGAACTGAAAGTCTGGGTAAAGACTTTCGATTCACAGATCCAGTGAGTTTTCTCGGCGTTCGTGTCTACGACCATAAAGCTGTTAAATGATAGCAGAGAGCAGAACAGACAAACTACAAATTTTAGTGGATTCTTAACTACGAGTAAAGCTTTTCGTAACCCACTCTGCGAACGACGCAAGTTGTAGTCCTCATCTTCAATATGAACTAAAATCCAACGGTACCGTGGCTCTGGGACAGATTGGGTCAGTCTGGAACTGATATAAATGGCAAAGAGCAAATTGGTCACTGACGAGAGGACGTGATCGACAGACCATGTATCCGTGTCATCTCTCTAACTGAAAACGTGTCCGCTGCGTCAAAAAGCGACAAGAGCACACTGACAAACGAAAAACCACTTTCACCAGGTACCCGCCATGCAGGCTTCGGTGTCGGTCTCTGTACAAATACTCTGGACTATCGTTACTTTCCTTTAAGCTTCTACTGTTCGTGTCTAACGTACTGTTAACGTGTGCTCTAAGTTTCATCAATAGTCATTACATAAAATTTCTACCGTATTCGGAAAAACACTGTCACTCCATCACATACAATCAAATTTTTCGCTGTATTATTGGCACAAGTGCTCACGAGTACTTATTTTACAATAAAACCTGTTACCTCACTGCATATACGATTATGCGACAGTTTTTCTTTTTTTCGCCAGTTCCTGGATGAATGGTTGATTTCTCGAATCGGTGGATATAATCCACTTACAGGTATAGAGTGATTTTTGGCCCGACAGATCTATTTCACGGCTAATACACTACCCAAGTAATATCCTGTATTTCACAAAGTTTGTAGTTCATGATGGTTCATAAGTTTTTACAGGTTTTGCTGTTCCCATAACATGGATTTTTGAAAGAAACTGGTGTAAACAAGAAAAACTATTTGGAAATAGACGTAATGCCTGTACTGTGAAACTGCAGATTTTCATCCGGCAGCCAAACTCTCACTAAACAGAGCAGTCAAAAGTAAGGGGAAAGATGGTCCCATTTGATGGTGTGTCGTGTATGCGAACGAATATCGGGGCTACATGTAGCATACGGCACGAGTGCAATTGAGCAATTTGTTACAGGCAGATTGTAGTGAACTTGCAGTAAGTTGCGAATTAACCGACTTTGAATGTGGAATGATAAGCGGTGCAAGACGCGTGGGTCATAATATGTCGAATATTACTCAAGAATACAGGCTTCCGTGGTCGACAGTGTCTGTGGTGGATCATCATTGTTTTCATCCTCGTGAACCTTGAAGGACGACCAGAAGTGTTGGACGACCGGACGTAAGTTTGCCTCCGCAGAGCTGTACGGGGTGACCGACGATCAACTGTGGGCTGGGCCGCCGACGATTGGAATATGGGGCGTCAGAAACCAATTTCCACTAAGACTGTAGAGAGACAAATACTTCATGCAAGCTTCATCAGTCGACCACCGATATCACATTCAGTGTCTTCCCAACACATTGTATTCACTCTGTTTCTCACCTCTTAAGACGACTGCTACGAGTTGCCAAGAAGGCTACCATCTCTCGTGACATACAGTCCGATCCCACTTACCAGCCTACGAACTTTTACTGGCCGTTCCAATGGCACCACAGCATCTACTGACGGAAGGACACAAGCAGTCGGCCGTTGGCACATCCTCGAATTTCCCTGGCTTTTGGTTTCAAAAGAGAGACGGACCGGAGGTTCTCTATCCCTGGCTAGCCGCAGTTGATGAAGACCAGACTCACTCGAACCTTTATCCAGCATAAATGTCGAATAAACGCATACTTCTTCACGGTCTCGCCATACACAGTCACAGTACGGTGTCTGTTATTGGAACTAAATATTTTATCGTCAGCTGACATTCGCTGGGTTAAATCTGTCATTTATTTGCAAATATGATTGTTTAGTTAGTGAGTTTCGAGTGCCATGGATCATTTGCATGATAAAATCATAATGACGTGGAACGAGCCTATACATTCACACGAAAATTATTTAGTGAGTGGCTCCCAAATTGGGGCAGTTATCTCCTGAAACGTAAAATTAAATTTTCTGAGAGGTAAAAACAAAGGGATTCGACTGGTGTTTCAGTCACGAAACTAAACTTACTTTTAAGACTTTTAATATTGTCAGCTTTTTATGAAATGAAATGTCGTGTGACGAGGGCCTCAATACTTTAATACTGATTACATCAGAAACGAATAAGTACTTTGTTCCTCAAATTCTAGAAGTAATGCGAGGCACAAGGTTGTGGATGTTACAGCTTCTGAAACAAATGTTGAAACACCATCTTCCACCCACACTGCACCCACCACACACATGCTATGTACTTTGTACAATGCATGTAAGGCGGTAAAATTGAATCCTATACTTAACATACGCTTGAAAATGAGACGGAAGTGCTTTCTCTCGGTTGAAGATAGTTTCCTCAATATACCAGAAATTGCTTCATTATTAGTTTCACAACAGATAAAAGAACAAATTGACAGCACAAAACAACACTATGTAATGACTACTACATTGCTGTGGGGCCAACAGAAGACAGTTATTACTATTGTTATTATTATTAGTATGAGTATCAGTGGTTAGACTCAAAGCATTATCAGCCTGGGGTCTTCCAATTCCTCCCAATTCAGGAGCAAGGACACCAGCAGCCGAAATGGGTAACGGGTGTTACGTACGGGTGGAGCAAGTGGTATGGAGGAAAAAAGTTTTGCAATGAGTGTCTGCCCTCAGTGAGGACCGTTAGCAGGCTCGCATCAAGCGGAAGCGGGAAGGAGGGGGGGGGGGGGGAGGGGGGAGGGGGGGGGAAGACCCGTGCCCCTCCCGAACGTCCGTTGGGCTAATACTAGATACAATGGAACTTTTCTAGTATCATAATGGTTTCTTAATATTATTCTTTCTTGACTATGGCTGAAAGTCAAGTGAAAGGAGTTTCAGGTGCAAAGACGTTGATGGCAAACAGCAGAGGTAGATTCACTAAAATACATGGGACTTCAACTCAAGGCAGAGGAGTTGATGAAGAGTTTCATAACATCACTAAATCTGTATTTACGTAGGAGATTTCCGTATAGTTGAAAATAGATCACCCAAAGACAGATTTGAGCTGATTAGTATCCTTTGTCTCCAGTCTCAGTGCCATACGTAACAACATAAGGAAAAATTTAGGAGCAACATGGCTGCCTCTAGGCTGTTGGGACAGAACAGAATAGAGTCAAGGTTGATATCTTTGTTCGAAAACTACTGTAAAGTAAATAGATGCCTTTCACACGGAAAGAAAATAGCAAATTGGTTTAGCAGGAAGGATCACATGGAATGGAAGAGATCCATCAAAACGAGAGATCTTCAAGGCACCGTCCACTCATATCAAAGTAAGCACCTCCAACCACATAAAAAGGGAAGACACGAGCTCGGAGGCACTTAAGTAGATCTTTTTCATCGATTAACTTATAAGACAGCTTTCGACCCAGTTAGCTACTGGAAGAAAATTTTCAGTTTGTTCAGTATAACGTGAGGGTTTATCAACGAAGAAGGCAGTGTTTGGTAAGCCAGCGCATTCAATATTTTGCATCTTTACTTCAGCTGTACAATAGGTAGAAACAGGATCACCATAGAATCTCCAACCACAGGAGTTATTGCGGGTAATGTGAATCATATAGCTTTATTTTAGTTCTATATTTCACCCACGCTGTAAAATTTATAAACCAGAAAAAATTATTTAACGGGATATAAAGATACTTCTCTTCCAAAGTCAGCAAAAAAGTTCAAAAAGTGTTGTAAAAAGTGAATTCGAGAGATGGAAGAAGAAGAGAGAAAGTGTTGAACACAGCGACACGCCGAAGAAAGTAGTCGAAACATTAGGGACGTGCTCAGAGACTTTCCTCCCAAACATTTGAGCACTGCTTCAGATATTTGCTGTATTTCCTGTATCAACTTGCAGTTGTGAGCAAAGTGTGGTGTCACTGCCAGACACCACACTTGCTAGATGGTAGCCTTTAAATCGGCCGCGGTCCGGTAGTATACGTCGGACCCGCGTGTCGCCACTAACAGTGATTGCAGACCGAGCGCCGCCACACGGCAGGTCTAGAGAGACTTCCTAGCACTCGTCCCGGTTGTACAACCGACATTGCTAGCGCTGGTTCACTGACTTCTACGCTCTCATTTGCTGAGACGGTAGTTAGCATAGCCTTCAGCTACGTTATTTGCTACGACCTAGCAAGGCTCCATATTCCGTTACCATTGATATTGTAAATCATGTACTGTCACGAGCGACGTTCTTCATTAATGGATTAAAGTTAAGTATTCCACCAGCTACGTCCGTTTTTCTCAATTCTAATTCCCTTGTCATGTTCCAGACCTCACGCCAGCCTGCGTGAGCTGAGACGCGTGCATTTCGGCCTCCTTTAGCAATACGGTGTTGGTTCTCCTGCCAACCACAACACAAAGTTTCATCTGCTGCGTCGACTGAAAACTTAGGTGTGCTCGACAGTGAAAGAAGAGAGGCTAAATAGACAGGCACACTTGTCCTTTAACCGATAATCAATGAGACCTCAGCGTTATAATTTACATTTCAGTTCAAGCCCCTCGAAGATTTGACTTTACTTTGTAATCTTCTGTTACTTTCTTTGAATCTTTCGAGAAATTTGCTTTTCTACTGCGTTCTATGTACGGCTGAAACTTCTGTAACACTGCTGTAAATTGTATCAAATTTATGCAGTAGTTTCGCTGGAATTTGACTATTAACACGTTTATGGATCATTTAAGGCGAATGAAAACAGCAAATCAATTCCTATCCGCATGTCTTATCTGTTAAAAGGTTTAACTGAATCTGTATTTATACTGTAATACAGAAAATCACACTAGGTAAAATTAGCTTTCCGATTCGCTCCCCCCACCGAAAAATAACGTTGTGTGCGAGCCTGACAGTTAGCTTTCTTTTCTGAGAAGGAGCTGTGTGTAGGTGGCATTCATGATGCACTGAGAATGGCTTCATCTTTCTGTTAAAAAAGTTTGTGAGAAATGAGCGGCACAAATTGTCTCGTTGTGCCGTTAGTCAGCGGTTTAATAAAGCACCTAAAAAACTAAATGTTATTTACCTGCAGTCATTTTAAAAACAAAATCTGCAAAGAAAATTTTTTCTCATTCTTAAGACTAGTTGTCCTTTAATGTAATTGATGGTGGCGGCAGATGGGGGAAGGTTAGTAGCTAATATCTGACTACAATCATGGTTAATGATCTGAGAAAGGGGGGAACCACTGCAGTGCAATTATAGAAATTATTGTTATCCTGCCTTGAGATCTGACTCGGCACACGTACTTAATTTACCACTAATGATTTTGTCAATTATTTCTTTCCTTGGTGGAGTATATCGAACAGCTATGCGCTGTCCTCAAGTAAAGTTTATAATTGTCAGATCACTAGCTCTGATATGGAGAAACCATACACTACTTTGCAGATTCCAACAATTTGGTTTCACTTTCTTCTAAAGTGGTCGGACAATACTGATTCTCATTTGGTAGCTTGCATGTAACTGGAGTGCCAAAAATACAATAAATTAAAAGATTTCAGACCTGAGGCGCTATGATCACTTGTTTATTTTCGCTACTGTGAAATGCATCTCCTATATTGAACAAAGAATCATAGCTCATAAGATATGCGTTTCACAGCCAAAGTTTACTTGACATTTTTTCTTTTTTAAGTACATACTACCACCTCTGTAAGTTGCCTACCTAGAATCTTAGCAACAACAGTACCGGTACATGTATTCCTGTCAGAAGCACCAGAACGGTTTTCGCTAATAACTTTCGATTCTTTCGTTTCTGGTATAGGGACGCTCAAATTAATGCAATTATCCTTCTCCATCATGCTAAAGAGTTCGCAACACCCTAGCGGAGTCACCCTGTATATACAAACATTTAGAGGCGCTGGCCGCGCGGGGTAGCCGCGTGGTCTCAGGCGCCTTGTTACGGTTCGTGTGGCTCCTCCCATCGGAGGTTCGAGTCCTCTCTCGGGCATGGGGTGAGTGTGTTGTATTTAGCGTAAGTTAGTTTACCTTAGTTTAAGTAGTGTGTAAGCTTAGGGGCCTGTGAGCTCAGCAGTTTGGTCCCATAGGAATTCACACACATTTGAACATTTGAGACGCGCTGGTGCCTATAACTTTGACGCTCTGTACCGTCGTTAGACGACGTTTCCCGACATGGGCTGCAATTCAAAATAGTGTGTACTCAGTCCCCTCTTCAAGTCAAAGAACTTTGAAACCGGAATTCGGAATTTTAGAGGAGCCTGCAAAAGGAAACGGGCAGAATTCGGCTGTCAGTGGAAAACCAGTACCAGCAGAACGGGTCGGCCAGGAGAGCTCAGTTACTTCAAACGCTGATTGATCATTGGGTATCGCATGAGTAACAAATCCATCAAGGACATTTCAACCCTTCTAAAGCAACCCAAGTCGACCATTGCTGCTGCGATTGTGAAACGGAATAGCGGAAGAACAACCATAGCTAAACCAGGACCAGATAGACCTCACGTGCTGTCGGGACAGTAACCGTCGAGTATTCCGGAGGAAGCTTGTCAAAACTCGCACGATACCGGTGGAAGAAATCACTCGTGAGCTCCAAAGTGCGACCGGCATCCAGCTAACACTCTAAAAGTGCGTAGGGAGTTAAAAAGAATGGGGTGTAATGATGGAGCAGCTTGTTATAAGCCACACATTTCTGCAGCCAACGGTAAGAACGCTTGAGGTGGTGTACAGAGCGATGCTACTGGGCAGTGGATTACGAAATGAGTGATTTGCAGTGATGAACCACGCAATACCTCGTCGTAATCCGGTTGAAAGGTTTCTGTTTCGCGAATGTCTGGAGAACATTAGCTGCCATCAGGCACAGTGCTAACAGTGAAGTGGGGAAGAGGTGGTGTTACGGTATGGTGGTGTTTTTCGTGGTACGGTATCGTTTCTTTATTGCGCTTAACACAACGCTAAATGTGGAAGGACATGAAGACATTCTACAGGTTTGTATACTGCGGGCAGTAGAGGAACAGCTCTGAGAGGACGAGTCTTTGTATTAAAATAACAATGTACTCTGTCGTCAAGTAGCATTTGCTAAAAACAACACAAGAAGCTTTTACAGAACTTTCAAACAAAGGTTATCAAGATACAAAGCACCCACCCTCCAATTTCGAGACACGGAAAACTGCAAAATACTAGCAGGCTACTTTGAGAAACTCTTGAATTGTGAACCCATCCTTGAAAAATTTGAATCCATCCCAAACAATCGTGAGAAGCCGGATTCAGAACCACCGACGACTGAAGAACTCCAGAAGGACATTTCAGAACTTAAAAACAACAAGGCGTCCGGAGAAAATCAAATAGTGGCCGAACTATGGAAAAAGGCTGACAAAATGCAGTTACATCCCTAAAGTGTGTTTTCGATCAAATCTGGAAAGAAGAAGAGATTCCCGCTGAATGGAGAACAGCTCTCATCCACCCTATCCACAAGAAAGGTTTGAAAACAGACCCCAACAATTACAGAGGAATATCACTGCTGGATATAACGTACAAGATTCTTTCTAAAGTCCTTTTGAACAGGGCAGAGCTGCAATTGGATCCGCAAATCGGGGAATACCAGGGAGGTTTTAGAAAGGGCAGATCATGTTCGGAACAAATACTAAACCTCAAAAACATTATGGCATACCAAAAATCAAGGGCAAAGACTTACGTAATCACCTTCATTGATTTCAAAAAAGCATGTGATTCGATTGATAGAGAATCTCTGTTATCAGTCCTGGAAGAAATGGGTTTGGATAAGAAAACAACTAATATTATAAAAGCGACCCTTACAAATACATTTTCGAAAGTTAAATTTATGGGCGAACTATCGGAACCCTTTGAAATAAAAACGGGAGTGCGACAGGGCAATGGGCTCTCGTCGTTGCTGTTCAATTGTGCGCTTGAGAAAGTAGTCAGAGAATGGAACACAAATATTAAGAGTGGTATAAGACTGGGTTGCAAAAAGAAGAACCTTAAAGTAAATTGCATTGCTTTTGCAGATGATATGGCCCTGTTTGCTGAAACAATGGAAGAAGCACGGGAGCAAATCCTTGAACTAAAGAAACAAGCAGCTAAAATTGGTCTTCACATCTCCTTTGAAAAAACTAAGATATTGACAAACATCAAGCATTCCTGTAAATACCTCAAAGTTCAAGAACAGAAGATTGAAATAGTAAAAGAATTCAAATATCTCGGAGAATGGATTAGTTGGAAAGCTGGGGAAAGCAAAGCAATGGAATCCAGAAAAAATAAACTTGTATTGGCCTTCCAACTAACAAAAAATACATACAACAAAAAATCCCTTTCATGTGGAGTCCAAAATTACACATTACAAGACAGTGATTAAGCCAGAAGCACTGTATGCAGCGGAAACACTTAACATGAATTTCAAAGGCCAAATGGAGAAACTTGAGGTAAAGGAAAGAAAAATTTTAAGAAAAATCATTGGGCCAAAATTTCAAGACAATAAGATTATATACATCAAAAATGAAACTCTCTACAAGAAAATTGAAAAACTTGCAGATTCTATGCGAAAAAGGATAATAAACTTTTATGGTCATCTTCTCAGAATGAATTCCAACAGGTTAACTAAACAAATCTTTGACTTCTTCCGTAACCGAAAAACGAAGCCCAAAGCCCAACTGGTTTAAAGAAACTGAGAAAGACCTAGTGGAATTAAAGATTTTAGAAAATTCACTTATTGATCGAACTGCTAAATTAATTACTAAGGATGATAACATAAGGTTCCAAGACAAACCCACACAAAAGTCCAAACCCTTCATCTCGGAAGAAGAGAGGAGAAGAAGATCAGAAAGAATAAAGAAATACTGGGCCCTAAGAAAAGAACAACGCACAAAGAAATGATTGATCCAGCGTACCCCAAAAAGGGTGAAACGAAAGAAGAAGAAAGTAGCATTTGTGAAACAATGAGTTGTGGACAAAAACATTCCTAAAATAGACTGGCCTGTCCAGAGTCCCGACCTCAAGCCCGTGAAACACCTCTGGGATGAGTTCGAACTTCGCCCCGACCCTAACGTCCAACATCACTATCTTTTCTAGTTTGTAAAGTTGAAGAAGAATGGGCTGCCAATCCTAAACAGACATTCAGGCACATCAATGAAAATGTCCCAGACGAGTTCAAGCAGTCATAAAGGCGAAGGGTATTAGATTAGATATTGTTTGCTTGGTTAAATTCTAATTCGAAGGTAGGGACAATAACACAAAAATTTATCACTGCTTCTGTCGCTGAAAGTGGAATTACTTGTTACCTGTATTTGGTTCATTCGAATGTAAGGCAGATAACACGACTAGACTTACCATTAGCGGACTGAGGGTTAACACTTCCTTCTACCGACCCCTTCAGATTTTATGTAGTTGGTGACGGTTTTCTCCAGGGTATCCATAGAATCCCATAAATGCTCGATTGCTTCAGATCGGCTGATCTGGGACGGGCAAACCACAGTCGAGAATTCTCTAGTGTGTTCAACAAGCCACCTGTGTGGCACCTAAGTGTGATGACATGTCGAATTTTCGGTTGAAATATGAAGTCCCCATTAGGATACTCTGAAGCCATGAAGGAAAGCTGATGGTCTGCAGTCATGTCCACAGAACTTCTACCCGTTACTGGTTCCTGCAGGCGGGCTATAGAAACTGACTGCTACCATTTGAACACAGCCCTGACCATAACGAAGTCACCTTCTACCTGACCCTTGTTCACATGCAGGAGATATAGATTCATTTGGTATACGCCACACTCTGACGCGCCCATCACATCTATACAACTGAAACCTGGATTCCTCGGACGGCCCTATGATGTTCGCGCGTCCGAGTCAGTCGCTGAGCTCTGTGTCGACGTGTCAGCAAAGGCTGCGTTCAGAATGGCACCGACAACGATTGGCAGACGCAATCGCCGGAGGACGCACTGTAACGTCAGCCGACAGCTTGGTCACAGTGTGCCAGATCTCCTTCGTCAGATAAGACAGGCTAGAATCTGTTCTATCAAGGAGGTTAGAATGTACTTCACTGGGCGGGATGGATGGCACGATGACTCTGCGCTTGGAGACGAGTGCTGTAGTACTACTTTTGCCATATGGAAGTGAATGAGCTATACCCGTTCCTCAGCTTTTGGAATAACAAGTAAGTTAAGACATGAAGAGAGAAACGATCTATAACATACTCTAGATGATTCGTGGTGACACTGAGAAGCAAGAATAAAAACACTCTGAACAACTTCGAAGAAATTCAGCAAAACAAACTTAACGTCATTCAACCTTGTGAAAGACAAATATCGATTTCAAAAAAAGATACTCTGAACACCTAAAGCACTGAAAAGCGGGAACACGTATACCATATCTGCAAACCAGTAAGCGGTAATAACAATTCGTAGACAGCTAAAGCTCACCTACCACAACCGCAAAAGACCCTCTACAGTAACTTTAAGTACAAGATCCACCACCCTTCTCGCCTGAACAAATTAGTTTTTGAGGTTAATAATTTACGCCTGAAATTTCCAGCAATGATTTTGGGAATTTCTGTTATCTAATAACGCTGCGATTTCAGTCCATAGATTCAGAGCTATATCCAGATAATGATATTTTTCGTCCACAGGATGCCACAGAATTCTTCTTCCTTGGGCTAAACTTATCAATTCCTTACAAGTCCATATTTCGTGTGCGAGAACGTCGGCCGATTTCACCGACGAAAACAGTCTGATTTGAATTCCACTGAGTGTCGACCAGAATCTGTACGTTTGGCTATGAGATCGGCTGCATCGTGATCGTGACTTATTGATTGGATTTTTCGGTTGATGCCGGCCCTCGGCGGAATCAAGCGACGTCGGTGGCAATGGGAGTGCATCCAAACGGACAGGAATCGGTCGTCTGTTGTTTAAATGTACGCGGTGCATTTGTCTCCGTACACTCCTGTTACTAATTAGTTTTTAATACCTAAAGTTCAAAGTGGTGGTTATCTGACTCACAAAAGACCACCGATTGCCCCTTATATCTCTGTGAAAGTAGCGTGACGTCCGTTCGTTGTATAATTGTGGCCGAACTTTGCAGCTGTTTATGCGCGTGGTAAAATAGTCTCTTCGATACTGAAGATGCATCACAGACATTGCTGACCTCGAAAAACCGAATTCTTGTGTAATCGTCTCCATACTACGACACACGCATCTTGCACCGCTTATCATGTCACGTTCAAAACTCGAGACCTTATGCCATGTTCGCGTCACATCCATGAGAAACAGATTACGTAGACATCCTGCCTATACTCGCGCCGCATCTAGCCACAACATTCCGGCGATATAAGCGGTAGACCTTCAAATGGGGCAATGTTTCCTCTGACTTTTGGCACTCAATTTAAATGTGAGAAGACGTTGCAGTGTAGACAGCTGTAAATGCAATGGTCCAATGAGTGAATCTGACTGATCGCCAATTCTGCAACTGCTTGCAGGTATAAGTGGACGAGTTACGTCAAATCCCTGAAAAGTGTTACAAATAAACCGCCACTAATCGGCATCTTTGTAATCCTGCCTCATTAGAATATTTAACCAGCGTTCCTAAGTCAGCCATGGACCTTATTTTTCAAACTTAAATCATCGATCACAATAGTAGAGATGCTGTAAAGGTGCTAACTTTGCAGATTTTGAAGTCATTTCTGAAAGTAATATGAAATTAGTGGTATGTTGAAGGAGCGTTATAAGAAAGTTCTGTGTCTGTAGGATAAATATTCAGCTTAATGCCCCGATGTGGCAGTGTTATAACTTGTCGAAGATTTCTAATTTACTAAACTGAGAGTAAAACCTTGTACCCCAAAACAGTCGCTATTTACGACGCTCTAGAAAGTAAAAGAGAAGCAATACTCTGCTGTTACTGAATTTAGGTACGTATTACACCTCGAAAAAATGCATTAATTCTTACTTCTTCTAAGTAGTCTCTTTTATCTAAATGGAGTAAACAGCAAAAATTACCTTCTGGAACCAACATATGTTTGTCCTATGAGCTCTGCCTTCACCCTCAACGAAATGTGAGATGGTTCTATGTAGAAACGGATTATTAGTTTTCAAAATCTAGAAACATTTTCAGGTAGAACAAGGATACATTCAGGTAGAACAAGGATACACAGGAAGCGCTTTAGTAACTATGGAAGGACTGATTAAATGCAGCTGAACTATCCAAAGTTCGCAGTTTCGTGTGTGTTGTTAGTAGATCAGTAGTCGGTCGTCGCATGTGTGGCGCTTATGCCCACGTAACATCAAGCCCATCAGCGACGGATCACTAGGCTTGCCAACGCGACCGTCTCCCGTAGGCGTTGCAACAGCTGCTGTATGTCCCTGCAAACAGCCCCTGCGCTGAATATTTCTACAGGGGCTAACTTGTCGAAGATTTCTAACTTACTAAGCTGAGAGTAAAACCTTGTACCCCAAAACAGTCGCTATTTACGACGCTCTAAAAAGTAAAAGAGAAGCAATTTTTTTTATTTTCTTCCATGAGAAGGAATAACATGCGTTTCACTAATTTTTCTTCTTTATCTTGATACTGAGGTAACATTATATAGAGTTGCTGTTGATTATACACCGTAACAAGTTTTCAAGAGAGCTCTAATTCTGTTAATTATATTTTCATAGAGTTCACAATTCAAAGCATCACGTAGCCACAATCACACGACCGCAGAATAACAATGCAACACTTCAAACGATGCTTGCGGTTAGAGACAAAGGCGTTTGAAGAGAATAAACCATATTAGGACATTTATTTTTTTACACAACTTTCTTAAAAAAAAATACGTCATCTAAGATGTGTAACGTGAATGTTGATTCATTCGTAGCAGAGTAAGGTGCCTATTTGTTATGTTTGTGTTTTACGGTATCCGGATTAAATATGCTGCAATCCAAATCCGACATGTGTCGACACCGTGTTTCTGAGGGTCTCGTCAAGAAGCAGAACCTTCACGGACGTGGAAGACGTCAAGGTACACATTAAAAAGCATGTCTGCTAAATTTAATCAAGTAAAAGCGGTTACTCTGAAGAAAAAAAAAAAAAACGCTACTGCTTCCTCAGTTATACTAAATAGCTGCTGTTTGCCTCCTAGGGGACGCTTAATATTTAATTAATTGCATTAGTCGTTTTCAGATAAAATATTAATATATTAGTAACTTATATCAAGAAATACAGTGTTCTGTTTACAACAATTTACTGATTTCCGCAGCTTTACAATGATTACTGCTACTTGCCACCTAATTAACAGAATGTAGCTACTGTAGCTAAATGAAGACTAGGATCAAATTAAATCTGTTATATACAAAGCAGCGGAAAAGGTAGTTGGATGAACTGAACCCAAAAACAAGAGGAAATGGATTACAGGAGATATTATTGAGCTTATAGAAAACAGGAGATTATACAAAAATGTTGCTGATGAACAAGGAAAATCTGAATACAGAAACTAAGGAATTTAGTTAATAGAGAAGCCAGGAAAGCAAAAGAAAATTTTCTTGAAGAAATGTACAGAGAAGTGGAAGAAAATATGCAAAACGGAAGAACTGATTTAGCCTACAGAACAGCAAATCAATTTTTTAACAAACGTAAAACAACACTCTCAGGCTCAATAGAAAATAAAGAGGGGAAAATGCTGTTTGGTGAAGACATGGTGAAGAGATGTAAAGAATACACAGAGGAGTTATATGCCGGAACACCTCTTTCGGAGGAAGTAATAGGAAGAGAAGAGCAAGTAGACGAAGATGACAAGGGAGACGACATTCTGCAAGAAGAATTTGGCAAAGCTCTTAAAGAACTACGGGACAACAAAGCAACGGGTATTGATGACATCCCTGCAGAACTAATAAAGAATGCTGCTTAAACTCATTAGGTCCATCTATAACACAGGAGATATACCGACAGACTTCCAGAAATGTATCGTTGTTTCTGTACCAAAGAAGGCAGCAGCTACAAAATGCGAACAGTACCGAACTCTAAGCCTAATATCACATGCATAAAAAATTCTCGTACAACTAGTTCAGAAGAGAATTGAAGAGAAGGTGGAGGATATGTTGAGCGAACATCAGCGTGGTTTTAGAAGGGGATTGGGAACAAGAGAGGCGATTCTGGCACTGAGACTCGTTATCGAAAAGCAATTACACAAAAATAAACCAACTTATATTGCCTTTGTAGACATGGAAAAGGCATTTGATAACGTTATCTGGCAATAGATGTTCAGAGTGCTGAGGAAAAGTGGAATAAAGTACAGAAATCCGTGTGATACTCAGTTTCTAGAAGAATGAGGTAGCCGTGATTAGGAGCTGTCACCAGGAAAAGAAGCAAATATTAGAAAAGAAGTAAGACAAGGATGTGCTCTCTCTCCTCCTATATTCAATGCTTACATCCAGGAAGCTATAAACCTATTTCGAGAAACTACTGAGGTGGGGATGAAAATTAATGGGCAGAAGATAGACATGCTACGTTATGCAGATGATATTGCTACAGTCACGGGGACAAAAGAATATCTAGAGGAAGTCCTCAGAACAATGAAAAAAATTCTATGCCGTCAGCATAGAATGAGAATATAAGTAATGGTATGCAGTACAGGAGCAGAAAATGTACCTCTGAGAATGAGAACTGGAAGAGAGGAGCTGGAAGTGATAGAGGAATTTACTTACCTGGGAAGCAAAATCACAAGATATGGTAGAAGCCGGAAAGAAATTACGACCAGAATACAAAAGTCCAAAATTGCATTTAATCGGAGAGGGAACTTACTCACCAGCAACAACATCAGTCTGAAAATAAGGAAACGTGTCATGAAAGGTTTATTTTGGAGTGTGGCCCTATACGTATGTGAAACTTGGACGATTGTAAGAGAAGAGAGAAGACGGCTAGAGGCTCTGGAGATGTTGTGCTATAAAAGGATGATGAAGACCAGCTGGAGAGACAAATTAACAAATTAACAAATGAAGAGGTGCTTAGAAGAATACAGGAAACCAGATCTCTGCGGAGGCACATCCAAACATGAAGAGACAAACTTGCAGGGCACATCCTACGACACAACAACATCACTGGAACAATAGCAGAAGGAGCTATTGAGGGATGGAATTGGCGGGGGCGACCAAGGATATCATACATGCAACAGATCATGAATGACGCTGGATGTAAGACATACGTGGAAACGAAGAAGAAGGCAGAAAGAAGAGAGGAATGACGCTCTACTGCAAACCAACCTCAGGGTTGAACACGAGAAGAGAGAGCTATTGAAGTAGTTTGCACGAGTGGGTAACAACGTATGATTTTAATATTCCGTCGAGCTGTTGAGATTTCCAGTTTCTTGAGTTCTAAACTTTCCTTGACATGAAACGAGACTTACCACACGCCTTGACAGTGAACGCAAGCCACAGTTCGTTTCTACTTGTTGACGGAATAGACTGGCAAAAATAAAAAGTTTCGTGTTTAAATTATAGCTTATACTGATGTCATTAGCGACGAATAACTCGCTTGTTAGATTTCGCAAGTCGCAGGAGCTCAGCCATGACGTTGACAACGAACGGTCCCAGCGTTCACCATTTATGGAAACCATGGAAAATCTAACTCACACTGGTCAAATGGAGCTTTAAACCTCCCTCATTCCAAATGCGAGACCAGTGTCCAAACAACGGAACATCTTCGCTAAGTGAGACTGACGTGGCTTTACTTTCTTGTGTCACACACTGAGGTGGCAAAAGTCATTCGGTAGCGACACAGAAGGCCATGGCATCGCATACAAAAGGCATAAAACAGCAGTGCACTAGCGAACGTGTTACTTGCATTCAGGTATTCACGTGCAAATCTTTCGGTGTGGTTTTTGCCGAATAACGGGAATTAACGGACTCTGAACGCGGAATGGTAGTTAGAGCTAATCGAATGAGACAACCCATTTCGGAAATCGTTAGGTAATTCATCCATAGTGTCAAGAATGTGACAGGAATACCAAATTGCGGGCATTACCTCTGATCACGGACAACCCGGTGGCAGACGGCCTTCACTTAACGACCGAGAGCTGCAACGTCTGCGCAGAGTTGTCAGTACTAACAGGCAAACAGCAATGCGTGAAATAACCGCAGAAATCAATGTGCTGCAAAATCTGGCATTAATGGGTTATGGCAGCAGGCGACGGACGCGATTGTCTTTGGTAACGGTATGACACCGTGTGCAGCGCCTCTTCTCAGCTCATGGCCATATCGATTGAACCCTAGACGACTGGAAAATTGTGGTCTGGTCATATGGGTCCCCATTTCAGTTGGTTAGAGCTGGTGGTAGGTTTAGTGTGTGGTGCAGACGCCATGAAGCCATTGACCCAAATTGTTAATTAGCTGGTGGTGGGCCGTGTTGACATGGAATGGACTGGTTCCTGACTATGTTCGGTTGCTTGGAGGTCATTTGCAGCCATTCGTGTACTTCATGTTCCGAAACAACGATGGAAACTTTACGGATGACAATGCTCCCATGTCACCGGGCCACAACTGTCCACGATTTGTTTTAAGAACATTCTGGAGAATCCGAGCGAATGATCAGGCAACACAGATCGTCCGATATGAACAGGCAACACAGATCGTCCGACATGAACCCCATCGAACATTTAGGGGATATAATCGATAGGTCAGTTCGTTCACAAAATACTGCACGGGCAACACCTTCGCAATTACGGATGGTAATAGAGAAAGGCCTTGTATAGGATTTCCAACGACTGTTTGAGTCCCTGCCACGTGAAGCCGTTGCACTACGCCGGGCAAAGGAGGTCCGACACAGTATTAAGAGGTAGCTCACGACGTTTGTCACCTCAGTGATTTCCAACGGCTTCGTACATACTCAAACACATTTGTACACGGAAATCCCGACATAAAGAGTATGAACAACGATTTATAATTATTTTACAGTATTCATAATGGTGCAATACACATTACTAACGAAATAAACATGACACCAACTAGAGTCAAGCTGGGGCATTAAAGCCGCCCGCGGTGGTCTCGCGGTTCTAGGCGCGCAGTCCGGAACTGTGCGACTGCTACGATCGCAGGTTCGAATCCTGCCTCGGGCATGGATGTGTGTAGTGTCCTTAGGTTAGTTAGGTTTAAGTAGTTCTAAGTTCTAGGGGACTGATGACCACAGCAGTTGAGTCCCATAGTGCTCAGAGCCATTTGAACCATTTTTTTGGAGCATTAAAAAATGGTTCAAATGGCTCTGAGCACTATGGGACTTAACTTCTAAGATCATCAGTCCCCTATAACTTAGAACTACTTAAACCTAACTAACCTAAGGACATCACACAGATCCATGCCCGAGGCAGGATTCGAACCTGCGACCGTAACGGTCGCGCGGTTCCAGACTGAAGCGCCTAGAACCGCTCGGTCACACGGGCCAGCTGGAGTAAAAAAAATAACTAATCAGAGACTGGCGATTATCCCCTGGAGATTAAAATCTTAATGTAACAGTTGATTTTATAAATCGGTTACTATCTGGTACTAAATAAAAATGGTTTTGTATATTTCCGTTATCTTTATGACAATAAAAATTGTGCACTTGTTGGAAAGGGCACACTCATTTTCATTAGGTTTTTCTGTGCTTCGAGCAAGTGCTTTACACCTCCTTCCTCCTTCTTACAATAGCAAAAAGGGTAATATTTGATAGCTAGCCGAAGTAAGTGGAAATAACTTGAACCACAGTTCGTACATATTACACTTGGCTGATTATCATTTTCCTGCCTGTCTGAAATTTGCAGAGTTTCTAACTACTGTTACATTATGATGGTGTGTCTTTCCGGGTATTCAGCCAGATGACCTTGTGTTACTGGCACAATATTTCGTCGAAGTACTTATGATGGTGTGTCTTTCCGGGTATTCAGCCAGATGACCTTGTGTTACTGGCACAATATTTCGTCGAAGTACCACGCCGATATTATAATGTGCTCCTGATGTACAGACACGTTGCGAGAGTTGCGACCCCTTCTTAACGTGCGATCACATACCTTACTGAGTTAGTAGCCTGCGTACCTATTGGTCAATATATTCCCAGATTTATTTGAGTCGCTTTCTCTACGATACTTCCCAGACTCTAGTACTTAGCACCACGATTTTCATCTTGTCATACTTCGGGGGGTACTTGTATTCTAGAAAATATTCACGAACTGCACATTTACTACGTCGTCCCAGCCTAACGAGTCGTTGGTGCTGCGCACATCGAGCTTCCACTGTTCTCATTATTTGCTCAATGTATGACATGCCACACTCAAGTAATGTTGTATATGTCTGGCTTTCGTAAGCCTAAGCTGTCACTTGCTTTGCCAACTAGGCGGCTTGTCTGCATGACTGAACATGCTACACATGCGAGGGCAAATTTATTTTGGAGGGAGACCCCTTGCATATTGTCCTTTGATTGTCCACTTCTGTTTTCTTATTTTTACTTGGAAGCGCATAGAAGTAGTAAAAGTTGGATTTCGGTCGTAGAGTTGCCATTTTTGTGGAAGGTCTCTGGTAGATGATTCAAATGGCTCTGAGCACTACGGAACTCAACATCTGAGGTCATCAGTCCCCTAGAACTGAGAACTACATAAACCTAAGGGCATCACACATATCCATGCCCGAGGCAGCATTCGAACCTGCGACCGAAGCGGTGGCGCGGTTCCAGACTGAAGCGCCTAGAACCGCTCGGCCACACCGGCCGGCCTCTGGTAGATGCTGAAGTTGAGAGACCAAGCTCTTTACGCCTGATAGGGTACGTATCCTGTGGACAGACGTCTTCAAGGCGCCATTTTTCTGGGGAGGATGGTAGAAGTTCTCGGCCTGGAGGTGTTGGACAGTACGCGTCAGCTATCGGTAGGCACTGCGCTTAAGTGACTCATTTGCCTTCCGTCTCACTGCAACATCCAAAAACGGCACCTGTCCGTCTTTCTCCAGTTCTATCACGAGTCTGATGTTAGGGTGCCCTGTGTTCAGACGAGGAAGGAACTCAATGAGCATCTCCATTCCATGGGAATATATCACAAACGTGACACTCACGTACCGAACTATGGAGGTTGGTTTGTAAGTGGATGAGTTCAAAGGTGTTACTTCAAAGTGTTCCATAAACAGATTCTTCACCGCTGTGGATAATAGGCTCCCCATGGCTACAATATTTCTATGTTCATAACTAGCGGACAATTGGTCCTATAGGAGCACAAAGACGGCGAATATGCTCTTGTTTGCAAGATTCTGACTGAAACGTGGGGTACCAACTGCCTCATTGCACTTTCTTCAGAACCTTTAAAAAGTTCGCAACAATTTTGGCACTCGAACATATTCGCGCTCTTTTTAACACTTTTCACTCATACGAGCTCCCCTGACTGTAACTCACTCACACTCGCTAGTCCATCGCTGCACGTCCTCAAACCTATCCACACGCACGTTCCCATTCTGATACACTCATTCAATCCAGGTCACTGCCATTGCCTCTTTCTGTCTCTTTAACAGTCACTGGCCGCTGTCTCACAGCCACAGTGTCCTTCGTTGTCTCCTACTATTATTGTCTCCTCTCACTGTCACTGTCTCCCTCTTCCTCTCTCTTATTGCTACTATCTCATTCCTTCCTTCTTACTGCTGCTACCTCTTCTCACTGTCACTATCTCTCTCTTCCTCGTTGTCATTATCATATACTCTGTTTCTCATTATCACTGGCTCTCTCTCAATTCCACTTTCTTTGTCTTTCTATACCACGACCACTGTGTACTGTCTTCCTGTATTTATAACTTTTCCGTCTCTTTCCCACTGCCACCGTCTCCTTTTCTAACATCATAAAAATCCGAAAATATGCTCTCATATGAAATTTTTTTCAATTTGCTGAAGAAGGTAGAATGTTGTAGTTGGTACTCCGTTTCACTCAGATTCTTTTAAACAGGAGCATATTCGTCTTTTTTGTGCTCCAATAGGAGAATTTTCCCACTGGTTTGCTTCTTTTCTATGCGATAGCAGAGCATGTGACTAACGTTAAAAAAACTTTTTTGGGTCAGTAAAATTTTGATTACGTGAAATTGAAATAATGCAAAATTAATTTTATATCTCAGCTCGGATTTTACCTGTACAAAAATTTTGCTTCTGTTTCATTTCTACGGGGTTCCCAGAACCCTTCTGATGATATTGGAGACACTTTACAGCACATTTCTCCTCGTTACGTAACTTTATAAACAACACTGTCGCCTCAATCGGATTTTCCGTGCGTATTTTATGTGTACATGTATGGTAACTTTGAACCTCTGTATCTCGGAAACGGATACAGATAATATAAAATTTTCAGGGTTGTTAGAGACCAGGATCTTACGAATATATCGTAAGAAATTCAGCCATTTACTGTGCATAGTCCTCTTGGCATCCATGGCTCGGTTATCGAAAAAATTATAAAAATGGTATGTTATATTCATGTTTAGACCCTTTAATGTGGGACAGAGACACAACGATAGTCCTTCTACTGCGTATACAAATGGTCCCTAGCCCAACGGCAACCCAAAGCACTTGACTATCTTTCTATCATCAATATAACCCGAGGTATGAGCCCAGGAAGAGTTCCGTTTTTATGCACTGCATTCTGGAACGTATTAGGTAGCGCAAGGCGTCGCATGCGTACCGATATTGTTACTAGTTCAAGAAATAGGTGGATGTTAACAATTTTATGAACAGGTCTATTGACTATCGTCGATCTTTTCTCTGATCAGTTCTACTGAATTCTTTTTCGGCAGAGGGGTGAACAACGAAGCTACATGAAAACTGACCATTAATTCAAATATGTATGTATCAAACGACACGTTTTCTCTCAATTATTATGTGTGATATTTTCAGATTTATCTGCTGATTAACATGTCGCTGCCTAGAAACGAATGGAACGTATGAATCTGCCTACAATGGTCTCGCACAGGTCGGAGGCAACTAACTGAGTAAATAATACCTTAGACATACGTCGATGCCTCCATGGCATAGCAACTTACAGATCTTGTTGCGGCTCAGGGAGGCTACACGAAGTGGGTGGGACGTGGAAGGTCGCATTTCCACAAATTGTACGATTTCTGTTGTTTAAAAAAACAATAATTGGTAAAGCAACATTATAATAATGCTGATATTTGATTTACGGGCAAAAGGCTGTGGTCCAACGAATAATTCTCTGCCTAACGTTTCGTTTTCCAGTGCTGGAGACTTTACCAGAGGCTTTAACAACTTAGAATGCTGTTACAGGCTCAAACAAGCGCAGAAAGCCGCACTGTTTATATGTATCCACGCAACGGTCTGTCCGTGACGTGATAAGGCAGCTGCCTGAGATCGCACAGTCGCGCCGACTTGTGCTATGGCAATTTGTCTCATTTCAGTCCTTCTCCTTTTCTGTTAAAATTTTTCTTGTGTTTCTGAATTTCTAAGGCCACTCTGTACATTGTGGCGTCGTTATTATTAGATCTTTATGAAACCAAAGTGTCAGAGAAACTAATTTGGGGTTGCCCGGACCTTGTGCGTGATCTGTCACAGCCGATTCATTCGTCTTGCTCAGACGACAATTGCTCTTATGCTCCTTCAGGCGAGTGTTAATACGTCTTTTGTAGTTCCTGTGGCACGTGGCAGGAGTAGATTCTTTGGAATGTTCAAAAATATATTCGCCCCCCTTTCTTATTGGTTTAGTAATAAATCAATACTGTGTCTTCCAGATTACTTCGCTGATGCGATCTGTGACGGTTTTTACAAATTGAAAGTATACTTTCCCTCTAGTTGATTCTACTCCATTAGAAGCTATAGATCTTTTAGGATGTAATGCCCTATTTATCTCTTAGTCAAAGAAGCCCTTTCTTTGGAAGGCGGTTCTTGAACGACCGAGCCGTCCTCGAAGAACTGTGGTTCATAGTTTCTTTTAGGCCTGTCTGTTAAATCATTTGAACACTCCTCTTTTCTACTTGTGATGGTGACTGGAATTTTTGTGAAGGTACCCGACCACCATCCCAAACAGAAAAGAGGAGTGATCAAAGAATTATTAGACCGGGCTAAAAGAATCTATGAACTTAGTACTTGGAGGGCGAGTCGGTCGTTCAGCAACAGCCTTCCGAGGAAAGGGCTACTTTGTCTATGAGACAAATAGGGCATTACACCCTAAAATATCTAGAGCTTCTAATGTAAAATAATCAACCAAAGACAAAGTTTATTCTCCATCTGTAACAACAGTCTCTGACGCATCAGTAAAGTACTCAGAAAACATCGTATTTGAACTCTGCATATCGCAATCCACGATGTTATGCAGCGGTCTGATGAAGTCAAGGACCGACCGTTGCGTGGATACATGTAAACAGTTTGGATTGTTCAGCTTCTTCTGAGTCTGTAACAGCTTTCTGAGTCCTTAAAGCCTCTGGTGAAGTCTCTAGCAATGGAAAACGAAACGTTAGGTTGAGAATTATGCCTTATGCTCTTAAATCGAACATCAGAAACGTAGCAATCACTGCCCATGAAAACCTGCATTACAAATTCCAATAATTACGTTAAGAATTTCGCCTCACTTCCTCATTCGCACCACTTGTAAATCCACACACAATGTCGAAGGATTGCACGATCCGCTGACAAAGGAACTGTTCCACAAGGCACCATCTTCACAATACCCCTTGACCAGCGTAGTTCATTGCGGTCCACATTTGAGAATCTTAGAAAACTTAATCTCTGCGGCGAAAGCGTCGGATATTAAATCGGTGCTTCAGGCTCAGCGATGAGAAAATCGCAGAGAAATGGACGGAAAACATACTTCAACTTGTCATCGCGGTTAGATTTTGCGAAATCAATACAAATGAGTTTATGCTTTCATCGTTTTTGTTGAACACAAGCAAATTGTGTCGGTGAGATATCTTTTAGTCATCTTGTTTCGAAGTACTTAAGCGCCGGCTTCTGTAGATTCTGGATAATATCTACACCACGTACCGTTATGGTCGAATGTTCGAGTTTCACCTCGGGCATGAGCGTACGTATAAAATATGCAGTTACTGTCTGCGTGCAGGGTGCACAATAATAAAGATGCGCTCTCTATGTACTGTAAAACCTAGATGACGAAATACATTCCATCTGTACTCGACGTGTTAGAATTTGGTTAAATAGTTAAATCCAAAGACCACATTTTAAATAAAAGGAAATGCTACTTAACTCTCCCTGTTTTCTCATTTATTCTGCTTGGACTGTTGATTCATATTGCAGATTACTGGCAAATTACGTGCTTAAGGAACATACCTCATTTTGTATAAAATACACTCCTGGAAATTGAAATAAGAACACCGTGAATTCATTGTCCGAGGAAGGGGAAACTTTATTGACACATTCCTGGGGTCAGATACATCACATGATCACACTGACAGAACCACAGGCACATAGACACAGGCAACAGAGCATGCACAATGTCGGCACTAGTACAGTGTATATCCACCTTTCGCAGCAATGCAGGCTGCTATTCACCCATGGAGACGATCGTAGAGATGCTGGATGTAGTCCTGTGGAACGGCTTGCCATGCCATTTCCACCTGGCGCCTCAGTTGGACCAGCGTTCGTGCTGGACGTGCAGACCGCGTGAGACGACGCTTCATACAGTCCCAAACATGCTCAATGGGGGACAGATCCGGAGATCTTGCTGGCCAGGGTAGTTGAGTTACACCTTCTAGAGCACGTTGGGTGGCACGGGATACATGCGGACGTGCATTGTCCTGTTGGAACAGCAAGTTCCCTTGCCGGTCTAGGAATGGTAGAACGATGGGTTCGATGACGGTTTGGATGTACCATGCACTATTCAGTGTGCCCTCGACGATCACCAGAGGTGTACGGCCAGTGTAGGAGATCGCTCCCCACACCATGATGCCGGGTGTTGGCCCTGTGTGCCTCGGTCTTATGCAGTCCTGATTGTGGCGCTCACCTGCACGGCGCCAAACACGCATACGACCATCATTGGCACCAAGGCAGAAGCGACTCTCATCGCTGAAGACGACACGTCTCCATTCGTCCGTCCCTCCATTCACGCCTGTCGCGACACCACGGGAGGCGGGCTGCACGATGTTGGGGCGTGAGCGGAAGACGGCCTAAGGGTGTGCGGAACCGTAACCCAGCTTCATGGAGACGGTTGCGAATGGTCCTTGTCGATACCCCAGGAGCAACAGTGTCCCTAATTTGCTGGGAAGTGGCGGTGCGGCCCCCTACGGCACTGCGTAGGATCCTACGGTCTTGGCGTGCATCCGTGCGTCGCTGCGGTCCGGTCCCAGGTCGACGGACACGTGCACCTTCCGCCGACCACTGGCGACAACATCGATGTACTGTGGAGACCTCACGCCCCACGTGTTGAGCAATTCGGCGGTACGTCCACCCGGCCTCCCGCATGTCCACTATACGCCCTCGCTCAAAGTCCGTCAACTGCACATACGGTTCACGTCCACGCTGTCGCGGCATGCTACCAGTGTTAAAGACTGCGATGGAGCTCCGTATGCCACGGCAAACTGGCTGACACTGACGGCGGCGGTGCACAAATGTGCGCAGCTAGCGCCATTCGACGGCCAACACCGCGGTTCCTGGTGTGTCCGCTGTGCCGTGCGTGTGATCATTGCTTGTACAGCCCTCTCGCAGTGTCCGGAGCAAGTATGGTGGGTCTGACACACCGGTGTCAATGTGTTCTTTTTTCCATTTCCAGGAGTGTATTTAAGATGCATAATTACCTCAACGAAAAAGATTTTCAAGAAGTAAATAACTTATAAGGAGAACGATTTAGTATGTATATAGTGTTCGCGACAAACGTACAGGGGTGATAGATCTCGTCATGGGGTACGACTTTCGTTAGACATGAAATGCTAGCTGAAGCTTTCCGGTAACGCTAGGCGTCCCTTAGTATTCGTCGGCTCGGAGCCGACGACATTGCACCGAAATATCAGGCTCTATTAACCAGGTGTCCAACATCCTATCTACACTGTAAACTGATGGAACCCTAAGAGTTAGTGACTAAGCGAAGGAAACTATTTCAGAAGCGAACCAGGAACTTCAATTTTGCTGGGACTGCTGCCCGGGAATCACAGACATTTCCAAGCTGGGGTGGCTCCTCAGCGATACAGATGGCCGCCGGTAGGTGCCACAACGGAAGGGTGTTTGTTGCTGATGAGAGGTAGTAGCCATTTCAGTAGTTGCAGGGGCAGCGTTCTGGATCACTGGTTATCAAACTACTTTTCTCATCTACATCTACATCTACATGGCTACTCCACAATTCACATTTAAGTGCTTGGCAGAGGGTTCATCGAACCACAGTCATACTATCTCTCTACCATTCCACTCCCGAACAGCGCGCGGGAAAAACGAACACCTAAACCTTTCTGTTCGAGCTCTGATTTCTCTTATTTTATTTTGATGATCATTCCTACCTATGTAGGCTGGGCTGAACAAAATATTTTCGCATTCGGAAGAGAAAGTCGGTGATCTCGCCGCAACGAAAATGTCTTTGCTGTAATGACTTCCATCCCAATCCGCGTATCATATCTGCCACACTCTCTCCCCTATTACGTGATAATACAAAACGAGCTGCCCTTTTTTGGACCCTTTCGATGTCCTCCGTCAAGAGCCAATGGCATTGCGGAGTGGAAACTCGGGCAGCGTACGCACTGATGCAATTAATACTTGGTTCAAAGGGCTCTGAGCACTATGGGACTTAACATCTGTGTTCAGCAGTCCCCTAGAACTTAGAACTACTTAAACCTAACTAATCTAAGGACATCACACACATCCATGCCCGAGGCAGTATTCGAACCTGCGACCGTAGCGGTCACGCAGTTCCAGACTGAAGCGCCTAGTACCGCACGGCCACACCGGTCGGCGCAATTAATAATTGCTAACGTACATAAATTAGTATGTTGTGATCCCAAACAGACTAGCTAGAGTAGGGGCGCGATAGCTTGGCCCCCAACCCCCACGCCACCCCTTTTCCAACCAACGACGGATCGGTAACACTCGGTACCATTCAGAACACCATTCATGTCGCCTGTTCTCCGTTTCAGACTGCTGGCAGCGTCAGCGAGCCCAAAATTGTGACGCAGTAATTGCCTGATAAAGTACTTTACTGTTGTAACTCTTCAGGCTTTCCCGGCGATCTAATGACATCTTGGGTTGTCGGGTGTTCTGCCGGATATCAGCGTCGTACATGCACAATATTTCGGTCACGTAGCTCGTAACCTTCATCAGGTGCGACCATTAAGCAGTCTTAGGTTACGAGCTACGTGACCGAAATATCGTGCAAGTACGACGCTGATATCCGGCAGAACACCCGACAACCGAAGATGTTACTTTACTGTTGTCTATGTGACTGTATGATTCATTGATTAATAAGAGTAACAAACTGTAGTTACAGTTAAGTGCTTTATGCAATATGAGACACGATTACAAATGTTTACTAAATGTTTTTAAATTCAATTTTCTTCTACTCACTGCTTTGTATTGCAACAGCCGTAATTTATATTCGTGTTCCTTGCTTCAAATATGTACCGCATTTGAAGATGACAGTCTCTACAACGTGCATTCACGAATCCATGTTACTTTGGTTTGAAATTTATACCGTAGCAACAAATCGGTACAAGTCACGAACGACTGTGAATTGGAAGATAAACAATAAAACGTTGCCCCTCTCATACCTTCTAACCCCACACTGGCCGCGGGACTTACCCCTCTGCCGCTGGGGTAAGCGGCCAACGTTACTTAGCTCAAAGCCGAATTCATCAACGTCAATTACAATTAACCATGTCTTATAATGTTACTATCTCTATAAGTATTGTATTTGTTATTTGGGAAAGGGGGGGGGGGCTACAGTAGTAAGAAGCTATTCACGTAAACTGACGTTTTTCGTGCCGTGCTTTCGAGGCTGGCGCCGAGGTTGCTAACCAAACGCTCCAAAGCGTTTGTTTGATGTGGGTGTGACCCCCTATGATCGACTGGCCCGACCGCCACACATTCATGTTTCCATAATTATTTGGTGGCACCTGAAGATGAAGCTTTAGGCTTCGAAACAGACCGTGCAATAAATAAGATATTAAAGATAACTGAAACGGAATTTTTTCCATTAAGAACATAATAATTCAAATTTCTAAGAAAACAGGTAGCGATAAGTGTGAATACTACCGAACTATCAGTGGAATACGTCATGCTTGGAAAATACTGACAGCAATTATTTAAAAAAAGAATGGAAAAACTGGTAGAAACCGACTTCGGGGGAGATCAATTTGGCTTTCGCAGAAATATTGGAACACGCGAAGCAATACTAACCTTACAAGTTATGTCAGAAGACAGGTTAAGGAAAGGTGAACCTACGTTTATAGAATTTGTAGATTTGGAAAACGCTTTTGACAATGTTGACCTGAATACACTCTGTAAATTTGTGAATGTAGCAGGGTTAAAATACAGGGTTACCCACAGCTTGTACAGACACCAGACGGCAATTATAAGAGTCGAAGGACTTGAAAGGGAAGCAGCGGTTGAGAGAGGGTTGCAGACTATGCTCAATATCAGTCTATATATTGAGCAAGCAGTGTAGGTAAAGAAACGAGAAAATTTGATTCGGAATTAAAACTTCAGTGACAAGAAATAAAACTTTTAGGGCTACTGATGACATTGTAATTCTGGCAAAGAGAGCAAAGGACTAGGAAGTGCAATGAGAAGTGACACAATAAAAGTAGTAGATGTTATTTGAGCTGTGAAATAACTTACGATGGCGAAGTAGAGAGGATATAAAAAGTACACTAGCAACGGCAAAAATAAGCGTTTGTGAGCAAGAGAAATTTGTTGACACCCAGTATAGATTTAAGTGTCAGGAAGCGTTTTCTGATACCATTTGTATGGAGTGCAGACACGTATGGAAGTGAAACATGGACGATAAACAGTTTAGACAAGAAGAGTATAGTAGTTTCGAAACATGGTTCTACAGAAGAATGTTGAAGGTTACATGTCTACATCACGTACCTAATGAGAAGAAACTGAATGTGACTAGGGAGAAAAGAAACCCGTGGTAATACTTCACTAAAAGAAGGGAATTGTTGATAGGATCATTCTGAGACTTCAAGGAATTGCCGTTTCAGTATTGTATCGAAGTGCGGGGAGTAAAATTGTAAAAATTGTAGAGGGAAACCAAGAGACGAGTACAGCAAGCAAATTCAGAAGCATGTAGGCTGCAGCAGTTATTCGGAAACGAGGCGGCTTGCAGAGGACGGAGTACTGTGGAGAGCAGCAGCAAACCAGTGTTCGGATTGAAGAGCACGACAACAACGGTGCGCAGAGCAGATGACTGGATGATAGGCAACTCAAGTTGCATACAAACGCCGTATGGTGCCTGCACTCCGCAGCCTCTCAGGAGCATAAGCAGTCTTACAATGACGTGTGGCGTCGGCTGGAAGTATCAGCGAACATTTTGTTTAAAACAAAAATTGTTCCCTACGACATATTCTTTCACTTCTAGATGTTAATCGCAAATACTTTGAAATACCCTGTATACGAGTTTAACCGATGTCGTAAGAGCTACAATAACTGCATTACGTCTGACCACCTTGTAATATTTCTGGCTTAGTCATCCATCATATTAGGCTCCAAGAAGCTGTTCCCAAAGCAGTGGAGATGGAAGAAGTATATAGATGACGAAATGTGGTGCGAGGTACCTGTAACAGATGTTAGATTCGGTACCATTCCAGTGAGAAAGACCGCCTGCATAATGCTACTGCTCTCTGATTGGCTGCTGTGTTCGTAGCAAGGGCGCCAAAACGTTAAAGTATAGTTATTATTATTAGTTAAACTACACATTGGAATGACTTCACTTTTTAATACAAGTATCTCTCAACAGCTGACTATCAATCAGTCATTTCACAATTATTAAAAACAATTTAAATAAAAAACAAAAGACTGACGAAATTGCAGACTAAGCACTTCGGAAGCGTTCGGGTCACGCCTTTTCTGGTATGGCGCGCGAAGTGTTTCGGGCTGTTCGTCACTCTGGATTAGGCAGTCGAGAAGAACAGACATGTTGTCTGTCGTAGGATGTGGTTCCAATTTTTTTTTAACTTCCTGTTCGTCACTCTGGATTAGGCAGTCGAGATGTACAATCATGTTGTCTGTGGCAGGATGTGTTTGCCAGTATTCAGTATTAAAAGAGTCACTCCGGTAGTCATGAGGCACAGACACGTGCCACAAATAGTGTGAAGATACATTTTCCTAAACACTGTGTTTGATCACATACTTTTCTGTATCAGATGTTGTTGTATTAAGATCATGTAGTCTTTTCGTGTGGCTATATTAAAATACGCGAATGGCATCCCAAAGAAGTGATACATTATTTCAGAACAGAACCTCGCTAAAAGTCAGTTTCAGCCTCAACATACAGAACCTACGACCTGTGTGCTGTTTTCTACGCTGGCGACATCAACTTGAAGACAGCAGGTTAGTGAACTATAACAGAACCTTCGTATTCCACACAGTGCAGCGGAAACAACTAGGCGCCTCACGTGTAATGCATGCACAGAACAAATGTGCTCAGCGACACGTCATCTGCAGTAATGCAGAGGAGGTAAAGGAGGATGATCGTTATTAACACCAACACTCAATTCATTCTTCCTTTCTTGCCGTAACCTGTCGAACTGAAGGACTTCGCATATCATTACTTTGTGTGCTTTAGGCAACTCTGCACATACTTGTCAATCAGTTCCTACATTCGTACTAAAACCGTTTAGTCGGGTCATAAAATGTTTTAAAAAACTGAATCGATGGCATCAAATATCGCACAAGTGCGTGAACAATGTAACGCATGTATGAGGGTATTTGTAAATAAATATACAACTGTCTGTGAGGGTATTTGTAGATAAATATACAACTGTCTGTTGGGAAACGAGCACTGTTAACACTTCATTTGCATCTCTATAGACGTGAATGTCATCAGGGACAGATATATTTATGACTTTTATGTACGTAATGGAGAATATGGATTGCAGTGTTATGCAGAGCAAATTTAAATACAGATAACAAAACGTAATCGAGCTGACAGGAAGCGAATTGAAATCCACATTGCGCTGTGTTAAAATTGCTCGGCACTTAAAATTGTGTTGAGTAACATCCATCCTAGCATGTCAACTGATGCGTTTCAGTACCTAACAACTTTTTCAATTTATTACGGCCTGGTAATATCACAAAAGAATTATTAAACAGCGAAACACTGCTATCTTATAAGACACGCAACTGACCGAACAATTTCGGCATTCTTTGACCATCTTTTTTCGTTTTTTTTTTTCCTTATATTCTGAAAATGGAAATGGAAATGCCGCGTGGCTAGGGCCTCCCGTCGGGTAGACCATTCGCCTGGTGCAAGTCTTTAGAGTTGGCGCCACGTCGCCAAATTGCGTGTCGATGGGGCAGAAATGATGATGATAAGGACAACACAACACCCTGTCCCTGGGTGGAGAAAATCTTCGACCCAGCAGGGGATCGAACCGTGGCCGTTAGGCATGACATTCCGTCGCGCTGATCACTCAGTTACCAGGGACGGACTTCTTAAAAATACAAAAGCTTCTGTCTAGTGGTTTTCTAAATCTGATTTTTAAAAATCGATTTGTTACTGTGGCAGACAATTATTGTATTTGAAACTATTCAGTAAATTTCTACCCTGTGTTACATTGTTTAAGGCTGTGGTAATCTAGCTGGTAGAGCACTAAACTCTAATTCTGGAGGTCCTGGGCTTCAATACCGGAAAGGTGAGAGAATTTCTTCTCTTTCCAGTCCCCCGGGACGGCTCTAGATCCACTCAACCTGATATCAAACCTGCCGGCGTTCTTCCCAGAGGGTAAAAGGCGCCGGGGTGATAGGCAACCCCCACTCAATGCTGCGGAGGAGGAAAGGTGCACTCTCCCCATGGTCAGCTCAATAGCCCGATTTGAAAAGGTGTACTGCATCATCTACAAAACACTTTTAAGTCTGCGTAACGATTTTAAACTAGCATAAAGGAAATTAACTTATTACTGAACGGAAAGTTGCACGCACAAATAACACTGTGTAATGTCTGTCTGGGGGTACAATTTTACATAACAGTATCAAGATCATGAAAATAGCCTACGATATAAGAATATTCCTTTTTCCAACAGTCACTACATTTGGTTTCGATATACTAATTTTCAGTATGAAATAAATCCGTGTGGCGCAACAAGCTGAGCCTCTACTAAATTCTAATTTATTATTCTGCAAGCACTGGAATAAATGCCCAAGAAACAATCACATACGTCGTACTTCCAAAGACTTCCCGCAGTTCTCCTATAAATAATGCACAATTTACACAGTTTTATCTACGGCGAGAAACATATTGAATCATAATAAACCTATTGGAGACGATTTGGAAAAGAGGAAACGAAATAAAACTTGACAACAACGCAAAAGATTCCACAAAATACAGCGATAAGCAAGAATCAAACCATAACACTTGTAAATCGTATGACTAAAAATTTCCAAATGATATTACTTTAATACTAGGCTACAGATCTACGATTCTTCTAGTATTTATCAGGGGTTCAACTCCTACAGCTACCACTAGACAATGTTGGTCGATACGGTTTCTTGGTTAAGAATTAAATATTTCACCAGCAAGCTACAGAAACGTCTATTTTTCTATTTGCGTTTCTAAATCGGAATGAGCGTATTCGTGACGTAAACTGGCGATGTAACGATTTTATTTGGTCAAATCCGAGATAACACAAGGGTGCATGTTCGTGACCGGTAGGAGTGGAACCGAAGCCGACAGCCTAACGGACTTAAAAGATTACAGTTCGCGTGATCCAGATTTCCTTGTGTTACGCTGGAATCATTCGAAGAATTATCCGGCAGTTGTTGGCCATTTACTAATGGATGCTTTTACTACAACTTTAAGAAATTACGATTTCGGCAACGGAAAATTCCATTAAAAGGCTTGAAAAAGTCGCTGACAGATTAGCAATACTAAAAAGCAATTAAAGCTCTTCGAAAATTAGAACAAGTAACCTTAATTATGCTGCAGTGATAAATCAAAATTACTCTTCTATTTTTCATACATTCTCAAGTATTTTTATTGCACTTTCACTGATTCCTTCGTCTTAGCCAAAGTACAGAAATAAAATATCAATCTTTGTCATCGCTGCTGCTACAAATTTAGAAAATCTGGAGTGGTTGTCAACTTATCGTTTCACTAAAGCTAGTTGTATTTTCTTCTTTGTTCATCTTCACAGTAACGGCTTGTGTAAGAATAACAAATGTGCTTGCTGTGATATCATTCGTGTGTCACTCTTACGAGAAACAGAATCATCGCTTTGTTCGGATGACGAGCATATACGAATAATTCCCACTCCTAACACTAGTGTTAAAGTGGGCCGCCGAGTGGAAATAATAGCTGTGGCGCTGGTGGTAGTGGTAGTAGCAGTGGTAGTAATCATAATAGCAACAATAATAAATTTGTGAAGTGACATTTGCTTCACGTACAAGAGCGAAGATGAAAATACTTATAGCTTAGGTTACACAGTCAGGCGTCTGCAATTAGTGATTTCAGACATATGGATGATGCATTCACCAAATGTACAAGAAAGAATGGTTGGTAAAGGTTGCCTTAAAAACATAAGAGACTAAAAATTTCATAAGATCAGTTTTAACATGTGCGGTAAGATATCGCAACAAAGTGCTACACACTAAAGTGTATGCTAAAAGTATCTCCTTATTTTAAATTTCTATTGATAACATTTGTCGATAGCAACGAAATTCATCTTTTTTTTAATAGATTAAAGTGTGTCATTTGTTTTCATATTTTTCCCATATCTCGCGAAGTTTTTCATGTCGCTTTCGAGCCATAGACATGCCACGACTTTTAAGCATTGAGGAGAGAGCAAAAATTGGAGCAACATTTGAGGTGTGGCTGTCCATAATTCATGGCCAGCAGTGGTCGAGGGAAGACAACACATTCTTGATGCAAAAACAATTAAAATTTCCATAGAAAATTAATGACCACCAGAAGTGTCCTGGACATTAAAGAGACCTGGTAGGCCCTCAACTTCTATATCAGAGTAAAAGGGGGCCGCAGTCAGGGGGTTGGTTGAGCGAAGCCCTTCAAAAGCAACAAGGCAGGTTGCAATAGACAGTAGCATTACACAGTATAAGTATACTATGCGTCCAGTTCTCCACAAGGAGTGACATTACAGACCGTAGAAGCCTCATAATGTCCAAACGTTGTATCAAGGGTGCTTATTCTGCATCTTTCCGCCAGTGTGCCGATCGTTTCGGTACTCAAGAGCACCGAACGGTCTAGTACTCGAATTAGAGCCCCTGCAGTATTCAGTACGCATTTCGGTAGCGATGCCGTTCGGGTCTAGAGAACCGAAGCGCTGTTGTCGGTTCGCATCACTAAAGCCAATCTAAAGCTAGCGGCCGCAGATCCGCGCATGCGCACTGCAGCGCGCACAGCGCCACGAACACAAAGCGGCTCGCAGACGACACAGGCGCGCTATTCTTCCAAGTACCCAAAACTGCGTTTACGTTGACATAACGCATGACGCCGCATTCCATCGAGCTGACGTGCCTGCCTTCTTCACTCTTGCCTCCTCCATAACAGTATCAGGCGCAGTATATCCATCTCCATGATTCTCAGCTGAAATGCATAGAATTTTTTGCTGTTTCCCTGACCGTATGTTTCCATGCATGCATAATAACGACAGCGTAGTTGACTGTATTCTGCAGAATGTCGTAAATGCCGCAATATGTCATCTTATTCTCATTCAGAATGACATCGTGTTTTGGATTTTACGTTTCGGAAAATGAGTTAGGAATAGTGTGTAGTACCAAATTGTACTAATACATCTATAAAAACACCCAAAATTTGAGTCTGAGAGTTTCAAAGAATAAGAAGATAAACAGAATGTGGTTAAACTCACTCCTAGAGATCCAAATGATTAAGTTGCCCACTTCCCTATATTATACGTCAACGATTTGGGTCTTAAAAACAAAATTGAAAAACGCATTTTCTAGAGCTCCTGCAGTTCGTCGAAGTTTATAACATGCATCTCACGAATGAAAATGTTTCGTATATGGTGCTACAGTTTAAAAATACTACGGCGGAGATCTTTCATCTCTGTCTACTGTTGTTGAGGATTCGATCGCAGATAAACAGTTGTGACAAGCAAGATCCAAATGGTTCAAATGGCTCTGAGCACTATGGGACTCAACTGCTGTGGTCATAAGTCCCCTAGAACTACTTAAACCTAACTAACCTAAGGACAGCACACACATCCATGCCCGAGGCAGGATTCGAACCTGCGACCGTAGCAGTCGCGCGGTTCCGGACTGAGCGCCTAGAACCGCTAGACCACCGCGGCCGGCCAAGCAAGATTATGATGACTGCTGCTAGTTACATTCCCATTAATTTAAGTTGTGCTCTTAGATTCCATCACTAATCCTTCATTTCACTCACACATTAAATAATAACAACATAATTAAATGACATAACGCACACACATAACAATACACAAAGGAGGTGAAAGGCTTACGGAAAACCAAAACTGTGAAGTTGGCAACACTACTCACACAAAAACACAGAAGATATATGTGTCGCAAGCAAACAAATAATAATAGTGGTATCCTGTATGATGTTTCATATAAAAGCATTGTGTAACGCTGTAAAGTAAAGTGGGATTAAGACGAACAGCAGTGTCAAACGAGGGAATACCTAAAAAATATGCAGGCAGACAACACTTGTTGATGTGAGGGAAAATCTGATATAAATACCGTAAGTGAAGTCAAATCTTTTGTAACGAACTGGTTGTAGATCTAGGAAGCAGGCAAAATTGGAAATATGTTTCATTACGGACGACCGATAATGTTTTGTAACAATAAAACGAAACACGCCCAGTGACAAAAATACGCATTGTTGCATCATGTAGTTGCACTGGCGGATTTAAATGTCTTCAGTAACATCACACACTTCTTTCACGATAGTATTTGTTGGTCGCAACACTCACGCCTGCATAATCAGCGTGCGAATTGTGAAACATCCTACAGCGATCCATTGTACTTACTGCTAATGCTCTTGTAAGTCGGTGGAATAACCCGCTGAACACTTTTTAAATGGAATATGGCGCGGAGGACGTCGCTCAACGTACACACTAAGTGTCTGTCGATTGACTCTCTTGGCTGAACCATAACAGTTTACTAAGTCACCCGTTCCACAGATGGTATAATATGACTCCGTTTCACTGTTTACGTTGTTCAGACTCCATCGGCCCACTGAGCTTGTTGTGATACTAACAGAATGCAAAAGATATACATATGAAATGGCTGATAAAGGAGACAGTTGTTAAGTGCTATGGGTGACAACATCTCACAGTCAGAGGAATAAGTGCAGAGGCAAACATAAAGAACGAGTAACGAGCAATGAACGTCACAGGAAGAGAGAGCCGACACTACTCATTGCTAAACGTTCTCGGTACAAGTAAAATGACACATCTCAAGTATTTGTTTACGGACATACATTTATAGGACGATTTTTTCTATTTTTGACTAGTACTACCTACTGTAAGAACAAGGGTTTTTTTAACACACATGTTCAAATCGAGGTATTATTGTGAGGAGAGTCATACACTGCAATGAGCTACTCTGAGGAAATACTGGTCCAGTGCGTCCAAAATAATGAGCTTTTTCCTTTGGAAAAGGAAAGGTAAATTATTGTCATGATAAATTATTGTCATTATGTGATTGTTTCAGTGATTTTGTATAATACGTGGTTTCTATTATTTATCTGTTCCTTAAATAACTTTATTGTGTGTGCTTTGTGTATGTGGTAGCTGTGAGGTGTCTGCTTTTACTAATTTTTATGACGCACGTATCTTTTTGTATTGTGCTTGGACCAAGATATTCCTGTTTAAGGTGGTCTGCTGATATAAGCGAAATTCTAACAGAAAACACGGTATGTAAAATCAACATATTTCGTGACGAACTGCTGTTTAATCTAGAAAGCAAGCCATATTGTAAATGTTTCATTACAGCCCACTGATGTTATGATCAATAAAATCAAACGTGTTTGGTGATAATAATAATTTTCTTGTAGTTCCACAGACGGATTTAAAATACTTTCAATAATTATATAGCAACACAGACAATGTGGCCACACTAGTGAAGAATTTAAATATTGGAAGAATTGGACTGCAGAAGGTAAAAATCACTTTCTTGCAGAGTCAGTTCTGCAAGAATGGTTAGTGTATCCTGGTGGTCTTATAGACCTAGAATTTGCGCACTCTGTCAGTTTACAGTTATGTCAACTGTTTCTAAGACGCAGACCTAAAAATCCGCAGCTTGCGTTTTATTTTAGAGCTGAGAGAAGATTCACCCAGCGTGGGCAGATGCAAATTCTCGAGTGATCACGGGAGCCAGGTATCAGGTACGCCTAGTACTTCTGTGTGGACAGGATTTTTAGGCGACAGGCTCATAGGGTCGTATACTTTAACAGACAAATTTACGTTCACCATATTTCAAAAACTTTATGCGAGAAATTACCCACGTTATTGAAGAATGTTGCCCTTGCAGTAAGACAATGGGCGACAATACGTAATATACAAATTTCATGAGTGATGAATTGCCCTAGGAGGTCCAATAGCATGCGCTTGCAGTTCACCATTATTTTATTTTATTAGTTTTCTGACTGGTTTGATGCGGCCCGCCACGAATTCCTTTCCTGTTTCAACCTCTTTATCTCAGAGTTACACTTGCGACCTACGTCCTTAATTATTTGCTGGATGTATTCCAATCTCTGTCTTCCTCTACAGTTTTTGTCCTCTACAGCTCCCTCTAGTACCGTGGAACTCATTCCCTGATGTCTTACTAGACGTTCTCTCATACTGTCCCTTCTCCTTGTCAGCGTCTCCACATATTCCTTTCCTCTCCGATTCTGTGCAGGCCCTTCTTATTGACACAAGTAGTCTTCTCTTGGTCAGGAACGCCCGTTTTTCCAGTGCTAGTCTGCTTTTGATGTCGTCCTTCCTCCGTCCGTCATGATGCCTAGATAGCAGAATTCCTTACCTTTATCTACTTCATGACCATCAATCCTGATGGGCTGGTTTCTCGCTGCTCTCCTTTCTGCTGCTTCTCATTACTTTCATCATCTTTCTTCGATTTACCCTCAGTCCATATTCTGTACTCAACAGAATGTTCAGTCCATTCAGCAGATCATGTAACTCCTCTTCATTTTCACTCAGGATAGCAATATCATCAGCGAATCACATCACTGACATCCTTTCACCTTCAATTTTAATCCCACTCCTGAACCCTTCTTTTATGTCCATCATTGCTTCTTCGATGTATAGGCTGAACAGTAAGACCGAAAGACTACATCAATATCTTACAGTATTTTTAATCCGAGCACTTCGTTCTTTGTCGTCCAGCCTTATTATTCCCTCTTCGAACTTGTACATATTCTATATTATTCTTCTCTCCCTGTAGCTTAGCCCTATTTTTCTCAGAATTTTGAACATCTTGCACCATTTTACATTGTCGAACACGTTTTCCAAGCGGACAATCCTATGAACGTGTCTTGATTTTTGTTTAGTCTCGTTTCCATTATCAACCACAACATCGGAATTTCCTCCTCGTACCTATACCTTTATTAAAGCCAAACTGATCGTAATCTAACACATCCTCAATTTTTTTCCATTTTTCTGTATACGGAGGTTGGAACTTAACTAGTAGCAACACTGCTGGTTGAGACACTATGCAATGTAATCTACTAATTTCGCTGATAGCACACGTTATTGACGTACCTACCTTACCTCCGCGCAAAAGAACCCATGTCACCGGCGTGCGGACAATCGAGTGAACCAGTCACTTCTGAGTGAGCGGTCTAACGTAACGGTGTAACAATGTTTTCGAAACGGGAACAATGGAGTTGGATCAAGACTGAATGTGTCAGAGGTCGTACAGCACGACAGTGTCATCAAGGTCTTCAAGAGGCGAGCGGGGGATCGGTATGGTGGAAGTTATGGTAATTCTCGTGTACGACTGTGATGATGTTATCCAAGCATATTACGTTTATCCACGGCAGACGGTCAATGCACAGTATTACTGTTCGTTTTTGGAGCATCACCTGCGACCAGCTTTGCGAAAGAAGCGGCGACAATTTCTCCGCAAACCACCCGTCATTTTGCACGACAATGCTCTGGCGCATACAGTACAAGCTGTGGCTGCTCTGTACGGTCGATGGGACTAGTAATTACTGTACCATCCACCATACTCCCCGGACTTAAGTACTTGTGACTTTGATTTGACTCCGAAGATGAAAGAACCACTTAATGGCATACTACGCTTTCCACATCGCTGGCAACGGGTTCTACACAACGCTGGTGACTACTTTGAAGGACAGCAACAGGTGCAAACATGTAACTCTCTTTTATCGGCTGTGAATAAATAGTTGCCACTATTTAAGTTCCAACCCTTGTACTATGCGTGTAAGCAACTTGGATGAATCGGCTGTTAAGCTGATTGTGTGACAATTCTCGCACTTGTCAGCTCTTGCAGTCTTCGGTGAAGTGTGTGGATGGTATTTTTCCGAAAGTCAGATGGTATGTCACCAGACTCATACATTCTACATACCAATGCGAACAGTCGTTTTGTTGCCACGTCCTCCAATGATTTTAGAAATTCTGATGGAACGTTGTCTATCGCTTCTGCCTTATTTGATCTTAAGTCCTCCAAACTTCTTTTAAATTCTGATTCTAATACGGAGCCCCTATCTCTTCTAAATCGACTCTTGGTTCTTCTATCACATCAGACATATCTTCTCCTCACAGAGGCCTTCAATGTATTCTTTCCACCTATCCGCTCTCTCCTCTGCATTTAACAGTGGAATTCCCGTTGCACCGTTGCACTCTTAATGATACTATCCTTGCTTTTAATTTCAAAGAACATTGTTTTGACTTTACTATATGCTGAGTCAGTCCTTCCGACAATCATTTATTTTTCGATTTCTTCACATTTTTCATGCAGCCATTTCGTCTTAGCTTACCTGCACCTCCTATTTATTTCATTCCTCAGAGACTTGTATTTCTGTGTTCCTAATTTCCATGAACATTTTTGTACTTCCTTCTTTCATAGATGAACTGAAGTGATTCTCCTGGTACCCACGGTTTCTTCGCAGTTATCTGCCTTCAGCCTATGTTTTTCTTTCCAACCTCTGTGATTTCCCTTTTCAGAGATGTCCATTCCTCTTCATCTGTACTGTATTGATTCTTTCTGAGTAATGTGTTAAACTTCAGCCTACTCTTCATCACTACTACAGTGTTATCTGAGTCTATGTCGGTTCCTGGTTACGCCTTACAATCCAGTATCTAATTTCAGGAGCTCTGCCTGACGATGATGTAACTGAAATCTTCCCGTATCACTCGGTCTTTTCCAAGTATACTTCCTCCTCTAGTGATTACTGAACGGATTATTTCCTGTTATTAGCTGAATTTTATTACAGAAGCCGACTAGGCTTTCCCCCCTCTCGTTCCTTGTCCCAAGTCCATATTCTCCTGTACCATTTCTTCTGCTCCTTCACCTATAACTGCATTCCCGTCCCCCATGACTATTAGATTTTCATCTCCCTTTAGGTACTGTATTAACCTATCAAGATCCTCATATAACTGCTCTATGTCTTCATCTTCACCTTGCGACGTCGTCACCTATACCTGAACTATCGTTGCCGGTGTTGGTTTCCCGTTGTTTCTGATAAAAACAACCCTATCACTGAACAGCTCACAGTAACACACTCTCTGTCCTACCTTCCTTTTCGTAACGAAATCTACTCCTGTTATATTATTTTCTGCTGCTGTTGTTGTCGCCCTTTACTCATCCGACCAGAAATCCTTGTCTTCTTTCCATTTCACTTCACTGACCGCTACTATATCTATACTGAGCCTTTGCATTTCCTTTTTCAGATTTTATAGCTTCCCCACCACGTTTAAGTTTCTGACATTCCACGAACCTACTCGTAGAACGTTATCCTTTCATTGGTAATTCAGTCATTTTCTCATGGACACCTCCCCTTTGGCAACCTCTCCCGATGATCCTAATGTGGGACTATTTAGGAATCTTTTGCAAATAAATAGATCATCATGACGCTTTTTCAATTGCAGGCCGCATGTCCCGTGGATACATGTTCTTTGCCTTTAATGCAGTGGTTTCCATCGCTTTCTGCATCGTCATGCCGTTGACCATTGCTGATTCTTCCGCATGTAGGGGCAGTTTCCCAGTCTAAGGACAAGAGTGTCCTGAACCTCTGTCCGCTCCTCCGGCCTCTTTTACAAGCCCTTTGGCAGTATGAGGGTGACTTATTATGCCGAAAGTCTTTGGCCACCAGTACTCATTTTTGGTCAAATTTAAGGGATGGCGTGTTTCCAATCCGGGACCAAGAGCGTTTCGATTACTGATCAAAGACGTTACTCCTAGGCCACGGGTGCGAATAACTTGGCTTAATCATTTATGACATTTGGAAACATTTAAAGACGTTGCTGTAATTCGCACACTTCAACAACGTGCGCTGGCCGCTGTGACCGAGCGGTTCTAGGCGCTACAGTCCGGAACCGCGTGACCGCTACGGTCGCAGGTTCGAATCCTGGATCGGGCATGGATGTGTGTGATGTCCTTAGGTTAGTTAGGTTTAAGTAGTTCTAAGTTCTAGGGGACTGATGACCACAGATGTTAAGTCCCATAGTGCTCACAGCCATTTTTGAACAACGTGCACACATTGCAGAAGGCTGTATCCCAAGAGTGGGCCCAAATGACAGGGCAGCCAGATGTGTTCGCACGAATTCGTGATATCTTGAGAAGATGGGCTGCGGCGTAGAAATGAATGGTAATTAGACTAGGCGCTTACTGTAGTGTCATCGGACACATGGCTATACTACAACGGGACAGTATGGCCCATATTTGTTCCCGAACTTTTGATTATAAGACTTTTTCCTAGTTTTGATTAGTACTATTTCCTGTAAGAACAAGGAACAAATTTTTTAAATAGACTATCGGACTTACACTCACATAGAACTGCTCTCCTACTCGGCGCTGCTCTTGCAAACGATCATTACTAATGCAAAGAGAGAGTCAACTATGATCGCCAAACACAACTTTGTGCTATTCTTCCGCGCAGTGGCGTCTTATGTTATACGCTGCACGTCGACGGTGTTTGAGAAAATGTTTGTCCAGCGGAACCCTTGTTAACAACTCTGCTCCTAGAAAACGGTTGCTGTCGGTTCCAAGTAACTTGGTGTGTGTGTACCACCAGTACTAATTTGTGTTGCTGCTGTCGTGTGATCCGCAATGGCCGACTGTCAGAAGCGGCGGATTAATCCTTTAACGCTCACAATAGCCGTACCGTGTGGTCCCACGAGGTACCGAATCGTCCTAGCGAGTGAGCTCCGGAAATAATGTGTCAATGATCGCATGACACGAGACTAGACGTAACGAAGTGAAGTAAATACACTCTAAGATTAAAAATAAATAAATAAATAAAGTAATAAAAAATACGACGCAGTCACGAAAATGTTATCCGAATTGGAGGGAATCGTTAGATGGGATGCCCATATGCAGACAAACAAACGATTACAATTTCAGAAAAAACTGGATATTTATTCAAGCGAAACAGCTTCGTAAATTTATTAAGTCGTAGCGCGTTGGTCCACGTCTGGCCCTTATGCAAGCACTTATTCGGCTTGGGAGTGATTGCCAGAGTTGTAGGAGGTCCTCCTGAGGGACATCGTGCCAAACTCTGTCCAACTGGCGCATTGAATCGACGAAATACCGAGCTAGTTGGAGGACCACGCCCATAATGCTGTTCTCAATTAGGGAGAGAACCTGCGACTTTGCTAGCCAAGGTAGTATATGGCAAGCACGAAGACAAACAGTAGAAACTCCCAGCATATGAGGGCGGGTATTATCTTGCTGTAATGCAATCCCGTAATGGTTCGCCGTGAAGGGCAGAAAAACGGGGATTAGAATGTCGTCGATATATCGCAGTGCTGTAAGGGGACCGCGAGTGACCACCAAAGGGGTTCTGCTGCGAGACGAAAAGGCACCCTGAACCAACACTCCTGGTTGTCGGATCGTAGGGTGGGCAACAGTCAGGCTGGTATCCCATCGCTGTCCGGGGCGTCTCCTGCCGTCTTCGGCCTGGAATATCACTGGCTTGTTCAAAATGTTCAAATGTGTGTGAAATCTTATAGGACTTAACTGCTAAGGTCATCAGTCCCCAAGCTTACACACCACTTAAGCTAAATTATCCCAAGGACAAACACACACCCATGCCCGAGGGAGGACTCGAACCTCCGCCAGAACCAGCAGCACATTTCCTGACTGCAGCGCCGTAGACCGGTCGGTTAATCCCGCGCGGCCACTGGCTGATGTAGAATTGAAGTGGTGAGTCCCGATTCGAATTATGCCACGATGACCATCAAAGATCTTTCTGGAGACAACCCGGACAGCAGTGGGATATCAGTCTGTCACCCACCATACGGGTTACAGTGTATTTCACACTCTTGTCTTGAATCCGGGCTTTGATCTACACCGGCTAAGTTAGAAGCTTGCACTTACGTTTATTGTTACGTTGTCACTTATAAAATAGTGCATGTTACTATTTTTCACGTTTAGTATATAATTAATTTTTCGTAAAACCGAAGTGGTGAGCATGGACAACAGACACAGTGGCAGGTCGGAGGGAGTGGGGAAAGAGTTGAAATGGCCGCGTCTGACCCTGATCTGACGGTTCGTCAGCGCACCTGATCATGATAACCTGGCTGCTTTCCAAAATACACTCCTGGAAATTGAAATAAGAACACCGTGAATTCATTGTCCCAGGAAGGGGAAACTTTATTGACACATTCCTGGGGTCAGATACATCACATGATCACACTGACAGAACCATAGGCACATAGACACAGGCAACAGAGCATGCACAATGTCGGCACTAGTACAGTGTATATCCACCTTTCGCAGCAATGCAGGCTGCTATTCTCCCATGGAGAGGATCGTAGAGATGCTGGATGTAGTCCTGTGGAACGGCTTGCCATGCCATTTCCACCTGGCGCCTCAGTTGGACCAGCGTTCGTGCTGGACGTGCAGACCGCGTGAGACGACGCTTCATCCAGTCCCAAACATGCTCAATGGGGGACAGATCCGGAGATCTTGCTGGCCAGGGTAGTTGACTTACACCTTCTAGAGCACGTTGGGTGGCACGGGATACATGCGGACGTGCATTGTCCTGTTGGAACAGCAAGTTCCCTTGCCGGTCTAGGAATGGTAGAACGATGGGTTCGATGACGGTTTGGATGTACCATGCACTATTCAGTGTGCCCTCGACGATCACCAGAGGTGTACGGCCAGTGTAGGAGATCGCTCCCCACACCATGATGCCGGGTGTTGGCCCTGTGTGCCTCGGTCTTATGCAGTCCTGATTGTGGCGCTCACCTGCACGGCGCCAAACACGCATACGACCATCATTGGCACCAAGGCAGAAGCGACTCTCATCGCTGAAGACGACACGTCTCCATTCGTCCGTCCCTCCATTCACGCCTGTCGCGACACCACGGGAGGCGGGCTGCACGATGTTGGGGCGTGAGCGGAAGACGGCCTAAGGGTGTGCGGAACCGTAGCCCAGCTTCATGGAGACGGTTGCGAATGGTCCTCGCCGATATTCCAGGAGCAACAGTGTCCCTAATTTGCTGGGAAGTGGCGGTGCGGTCCCCTACGGCACTGCGTAGGATCCTACGGTCTTGGCGTGCATCCGTGCGTCGTTGCGGTCCGGTCCCAGGTCGACGGGCATGTGCACCTTTCGCCGACCACTGGCGACAACATCGATGTACTGTGGAGACCTCACGCCCCACGTGTTGAGCAATTCGGCGGTACGTCCACCCGGCCTCCCGCATGCCCACTATACGCCCTCGCTCAAAGTCCGTCAACTGCACATACGGTTCACGTCCACGCTGTCGCGGCATGCTACCAGTGTTAAAGACTGCGATGGAGCTCCGTATGCCACGGCAAACTGGCTGACACTGACGGCGGCGGTGCACAAATGCTGCGCAGCTAGCGCCATTCGACGGCCAACACCGCGGTTCCTGGTGTGTCCGCTGTGCCGTGCGTGTGATCATTATTTGTACAGCACTCTCGCAGTGTCCGGAGCAAGTATGGTGGGTCTGACACACCGGTGTCAATGTGTTCTTTTTTCCATTTACAGGAGTGTATTTTGCCCTCTGCGCACTGACATCCAGCCGTCCAACCGTGATCTCTTTCGTCAACAATTACGTCGGGAGACGCTGGAGAATTGCATCACATACTTTTACGAGGAGGAGATGTATTGTGGCATGAAAAGATCTGAAAAGCTGCATCACCGAAGGAGACGTTTGCCGATTGCCTTTGCACTCCTTATTAGATCTCTAGAAGAACGTCTGGAATCACTCATGGACTCAGCTAATTTTTTTCTAGCGTCTCACACCATGTAAGATACACAGCTAGAAATGTTATATGGGAAGCTGATAAAGCGAATATTAATACTGTTCGCGGACAGTGAGAATGGCAAATTCTCCTCTTCGTGTAAGTACTTCGATCCATCCGTGTCTGCGTCTTATTTCCACTGTAGCTGCATGGTTTGAAAATTCACTCGACAACAGCTAAGACGTAAATATGTTTCTCCTGTGGGAAGGTAATACAGCCCACTCTCTGAAGAAGAGACAATGGCGTCTGTTGTTGCAGCAGAGGCGACAACGCAATAGATGCGCTATCACGACTAGGCAATATTTCTTTTTCTTTGTGCAAAAGCCTTACCTAAGCGAAAAGCTTGTAAATTAACTACTGTCGGCTTGGTGATTTGGCGTGTCGGCGTATCGCAGCTTCTGTGGAATAAACGTCAAGGCATTTCCCACTCCAGCATAGGAGCTTCTTCTATAGCTTCTGCGCACATGCTATTGTTCCCCCTTTCAAGGCAAGGCCTTTCAACTTTTGTAGACGATAGGGTGTTAAGAGAGGCAGAAGGCGAAAAAAACAGAAAGAGCCACAGAGTCAAGACGCTTAATTCTCGAAGGAAATATTCAAATGCAGTAATTTTGATGCTGCAAAAATTATGTCAAGAAACTGAGTTACAACCGCGATTGATGAATCTAAGATATTTACAGTTTTTTGGGACCTTTAAAAATGAGAAGTCTCATTTATCACTATTAACGTCACTGGAATTTTTGTTTTCAATAGAACAAAACTTCAGCTTAATGCCTACAGCCACTGGCTTGAGAGATATACAAGTTAGTTAGTGTGCATTAACGGCCTCGATCTCTACACAAAGGCAATTCAGGCACATTATTTAGGCAGTTTCCCAAACCTGTCTAGACAGTTGCTGTAGCAAAATAACACAGAAACAAAGCAATTGTTTCACATTTACAACGAAAAGTAAAGATTGTACGATTAGAGACATTTTATTTTACCATCAGATAGCCTTTACCTGCAGCTTCATCCATGTCACATCTCTTCCTTCTCCATGTGTCCACATGTTCCACCCACTTTGTGTCCAACTCATACCTCACCTCTATCTGTCTATCCCCTCATCCCCACTCTCTCTGTCTCTTCAACCCCTCCTCTCCCGCTCTTTGTCCATTTCCTCCGCCCCCTCTCTCAGACCACACACAATCTCCTCCCCTCTCTCTTTCCCATAACATATCTATCATACACAGCAGGCTAGACGTCAGGGGTTTGAAAATCTATTTGCCCCTGGCACACAAGCCATCATGCGAAACAGGGCGATACTGCTCAAACACAACACACCTGTCACGCAGGGCAGAATGTATGTTGGAGCGTGGAAAACGGTTTCTAGCTCCTGACATGTAGGCTGCCCGTGGTTTGGCAGGCCAATACTGTTTCCAAACAACATACCTATTGTACAGGGTAGTCTACACTCGAGGAGCTGAAAAAAAAACACGTTTTTGTCCATGTCTCCGTCTTGTTGGAGCTAGGAGACTGTAAACCCCACAGTGCTGATATTCATGAAGCCTGCTGTTTTTGCACAAAATTAGGTTGAATAGATCCACGGGTTTCAGATTGAGAGGAGGTCCTGGACATACATACATAAACTCTGCTTTATGTGTACAATGTATTATGAAGTTCTGACAGGTATGATATATGACCACATTCACTGATGAGCCAGAATTATATGACCACAGCCCACCAAAGGACTGATTGCTGCCTGGTGAAGTTGTGGGAATGTTGTGTGATAAGGAAAGAATGTAAGAAGAGAAGAGACTAATGGGGAACCATTATAGTGACGATAAAAGGTTCACCATGGGACTAGGTGGGGGAGAGCATCGGGCCCATTGCTCCAGCTGTCTCTTACCCTCGGGAAAAGATACCTGTTATTGATAAGATAGGCTGAGTGGGAATGTCTCTGCCCTGGCGGGACTAGAATGAGGGAAAATCGCTACCCCATATGGGACCGATCCTTGAACCTCTGGTGCTGGAGTCTAGCGCTCTACACATTAGACCACCATTTCCACAATTTCCACGTGTCACAAATTGTGAAATCCACTGACATAAGCGATTTTAGCAAAAGGGCAGATTGTTATGGCCCAGCAAATGGGAACAAACGTCTTGGAGACGGCGAATTTGTGGGCTGTTCGCGAACTACTGTCTTGAACAACTATGGAAAGTGGTTGAAGGATGGTGAAGCCACGAGAAGACGTTAGACATCCTCGCTTCATTACATAACCTGCGCGTCGGAAACCTGCCTCTGTAAAGTAGGCTACGTGACAGTCTGTTGCAGACGTTTTAGAATGCAGGGATTCGGCTGCAGTGTGAGATCACTGTTTACTAGAACACAGCAATTGAGTAGCACGTAAATTCGTTGAAGATGGCACAAGAGCTAACAGAAGTCTGAGGTCATACTCTCGGCGCTGTATGTAAATAGCGGCGTGGAGGAGCCACTGTGCGCGTTTCGTAGAGGCGCTGCCCTCTCCCTGGTTATTCCATTAGAAGCTGGTGCGCGCCACTCGGCTGGCCTCTGATGATTTGTAGAGCACTTCCTAGTCCAAACCGTTGAATCTCAAAGTGGGCTGCTTGGCATGATGTATGTGAGAGCGAACGACATCAGAGTATAATAATAGTGCAGGGACAAGTGTTTAGGAGCATATCGTTCAACGCACATTGTTGAAAGTAGTGCTCCGCAGCAGACAACCTCCATGTGTTTCCATGTTTGTCCAACGACATCGTTAAATTCGATTGTAATGGGCACATGATCATCGAGACTAGACTGTGAATCAATAGAAACGTATAGTATGGTCGGATTACTCACGTTTTTTGCTACACCACGTCGATGGTCTTAATCACGTTTCTTGCTACACCAGGTCGATGGTCATCTGCAGATACTGCACCATCAAGGTGAGTGGCTGCTTGAAACATGCCAAGACGCACAGGCAGACTGGTCTGGGCAGTATCATGCTATGTGGGACATTCACCGGGGCTTCCATGGGACCTGTGAGAGTAATCAAAGGCACCAGACAGCTGTGGACTACGTGAACATTATCACGGACCAGCTGCATCCCTTCATGGTTGATGTCTTCCCCAACGGTGATGGAATCTTCCAGCAGAATAACCTACCCTGCCCCAAGGCCAGAATAATGCTACAGTGGTTAGAGAAGCACGTTAGCGAATTGACGTTGATGTCTTGGCCACCAAATTCGTCCAATCTGAACACGGTGGAACACATATGGGACGTTGCTGGGCGCCAGCTCCGAGTTCACAAACGACCGACCCGTGATTTACAAGAATTGCATGATTTGTGCATAATCATATGGTGTCACACACCTCTGCTAACTTACCAAAGACTAGTCGTATCCATGCCATTATGAATCGCAGCTGTAGTACTTTCTATAGACCAACACACTGTTACCCAGGCCGTCCTAATGTTTTAGGCTCATCAGCGTTTGTGCTAAAGTCCGTATGATCAAGTGCTCTTCATACGCGGTTGCTGCAACTTGAAATAACGCGTGGAGAGATGACGACAGCAATACTGAAAAAAAAACTGTAAAAATAACAGTTGTCGTCGCGTTAAGTGTTATCTCCATTTACCCTGGTTGGTATGTCTCCGTCTAGAGCTTTCTTATACAAGGTGTTTTTTATTGGTGGGTACTGCTTAACAGCACGTACTGTTTTCGTTATAACAGCAGTAGGCTTGTGTTAGGTAAACTGGTTTTAAATTCAAAATTTTTAGTGTGTTTTGTAATGAGGTTTCGTCTGACTGCTGAAAAAAAACCACAGAAAATCGGAATCAACAAAATACCATAAATTAGTCAATCTGTTTCCGTGGAGCTAAATACGGAATCCAAGACAAATCCATACGTCAGACATACTTTGGTCGATAGCTGTGTATTACAAACGAGAAGAACATCTACACCATTAAGGACGTCGGATCGAAATAGTGGCAGAAAACGCCCCGTCGAGATCGAAGTTATGAAAGACGAAGCACGTGCTCTGTTGGGATGCCAGGGGAAGAAACTCGATCGTAGCCTTGTTGACATATTTAGTAGCCTTATTGAAAGTCATCCCAAAATCATACTGAAGTGGTTCTAGAAAACCGTGGAGTACATAAATCAGAAAGCTCAGACGGTACATTGAACCTCACTCCTCTCGAATAAGACTCCACCGTCAGGACAACAATTTGCCTTGAATGCCAGCTAACATAGTTTGCCAGTGCTCGACTATGAACAGTGCTGTTTCTGGTATTATGGTTCCTGCAGCAAGGACAGAAACCCAAAATACATGCTTATCATTAAAAAAATTCCTGAAAATTAAGTTTCAGTTCTAAAATAGACGAGTGCTCGACTATGAACAGTGCTGTTTCTGGTATTATGGTTCCTGCAGCAATGACAGAAACCCAAAATACATGCTTATCATTAAAAAAATTCCTGAAAATTAAGTTTCAGTTCTAAAATAGACGAGTGCTCGACTATGAACAGTGCTGTTTCTGGTATTATGGTTCCTGCAACAAGGACAGAAACACATAATACATGCTTATCATTAAAAAAAATCCTGAAAATTAAGTTTCAGTTCTAAAATAAACGAAGGTTTTTTTTCACTATGGGTCTTGTAACAAACACATGAAGAACATCTTAATTTTTGGTACCACTATACACGGTGTATCATAATTAATACTGAAAACTGACATGGGTGAAAATGTACGATAACTGAAGAAAAAACAATGCAGTGAACATGGGACCCCACTCGAGCCGTTTACAAGAGAGTTGTAAATATACACGCTCCAGTCGCATTAATGTGATTACAGTCTATATTCGACGTCAACTTGCATTAACCACTCGTGGACGGTGGGTGGCAGAACTCGCAGTGGAGGGTACATAACACGTATCCGCGGGAGGCAGAAAGCCAGCAGTCGTTGTAGATAGGCAGAAACGGAGCGGTTTATCTGACGTCCAAATGTGCATCATCATTGGGTTTTGCGCCAAGGGTGGAAGTATTTCCGAAACGGTTCACTTCATAAACTGGTCACGTGCCGACATTGTTAAGTACTACTTGCATGACAAAATGGTGCTATCCAAAACCACTGTCGAAGCAATTGCGGTGCGCAAGCCATAGTGAACGACGGCTGCGGAGATGTGGACGGGAAAAAACCGTGCAACTGGTGAGCAACTAAGAGCCCTGACGAACTAGTGGGCTACAACAACGTATCCTCCACCATTCACGGAACGTGGCTGCGTATGGGCCTCCGTAGCAGGCGCCTGGTTCGTGGAGCTGTTCATCAGCGCCAAAGGCCGGAATTTGGACGGGATTATCGCAACTGGACGTCCATTGAGTGGCGACAGCTGGACTTTTCAGATGAATCAGGTTTTATGCTACATCGGATAAATGGCGGTTGGGGTTTACGGCCCTTCAACAATTGTCCGAAGCGAGACCGGAGGAGGAAGCATCAGGGCCTGAGCAATGTTTTCGCGTCATTCCCTGGGTTATCTCGTCACTATGGAAGGCGCAATCGATCAACGTAAGTATTCATCTATCCCTGTGGACCATGACCACCTCCATATGCACTTCTGTTCGTCGACACGATGTCATCTGCCAAGAGGACAATACAATGTATCACACAGCGTGCTTCGAAGAGCACCAAGAAGAGTTTACAGTACTCTCCCTGCCGTCAAACTCCACGGATTTAAACGCAGTCGAGAATCTATTGGATATCCCCGATCGAACTGTTACGACCATGGAGCCTCAACCGAGAAACCTAGCAAAAAATGGTTCAAATGGTTCTAAGCACAATGGGACTACTAAGGTCATCAGTCCCCCAGACTTAACTACTTAAACCTAACTAACCTAAGGACATCACACACGTCCATGCCCAAGGCAGGATTCGAGGCTGCGACCGTAGCAGCACCGCGGTCTGGACTGAAGTTCCTAGAACTGCTCGGCCACAGAGGCCGGCAGAAACCTAGCACCACTGGCCGCGGCACTGCAGTTGACATGGCTCCACATCCTTCCAGAACTTCACTGACACTCTCCCTGCAAGTCTCGCAAAGGCCCGCGCTACAAAAGGTGGTTATTCATGCTTCTGACAGGCGGTCACGTTAACGTGGCTGGATAGTGTATTATTGGAATAATTTAGACAATATTTCATACTGAAATCAGTGGCGGCTAGTAACTACACATTCGCAATTATCTCGCAAAGGACTCGGATGCAGATCAAGTTTGTTGGAACGTTTTCCTTCTACAGTCGTATATTTTCACCCATGTCAGTATCACTAAGTATGAGACACTCCGTTTAGAGAGTGGTTGCTAAAGTAAAAGGAGATTCTGACAGCACATGTGAACGTGCGCTGACACTCAAATAAACAGAAGTGCACGAGAAGCTCCTGCGCAGCGGCATACATCAGTAATAATTCGCGGGCTACTGACCTACTCTACACGCTTTCGCGCCGCCGCTGTAACTTCGCCAAGGAACTATTTCCGTAGTCACTATGATTTAGGCCGACACGCCACGCGGTCGCACTGTCGTGACTTGTGCCCCTGAATATTTTTAGCGCCGTTTACGACCTGCGAACGGCTACCCATTCATCAGGCTCACTGTCTTCACCGACACACCATATACCTGAAAACCACGTTACCGACTCCCGACAATTTTTGTGTTCAAGGGTTTCGGAAAGTACAACACCGCTAATCACAGAAAGGGACCCACATCTAAATCTATGTCAGTATTTTGTAAAGCGATGCGAAGAGCAACTGTACCACAGATTGAGGCCTGTAGCCGTTCCTTTCGGCTATACAGCGCGGAATAAATCCTTAAACGCCCTTGTGCACTCCTTCATCTGTCTAATCTCATCTTCTTGGTCTCTACTGGAGCGCTACCTTGGAGCCCGTAGTATGCTTCCATACGCTCTTAATATACACTCCTGGAAATGGAAAAAAGAACACATTGACACCGGTGTGTCAGACCCACCATACTTGCTCCGGACACTGCGAGAGGGCTGTACAAGCAATGATCACACGCATGGCACAGCGGACACACCAGGAACCGCGGTGTTGGCCGTCGAATGGCGCTAGCTGCGCAGCATTTGTGCACCGCCGCCGTCAGTGTCAGCCAGTTTGCCGTGGCCTACGGAGCTCCATCGCAGTCTTTAACACTGGTAGCATGCCGCGACAGCGTGGACATGAACCGTATGTGCAGTTGGCGGACTTTGAGCGAGGGCGTTTAGTGGGCATGCGGGAGGCCGGGTGGACGTACCGCCGAATTGCTCAACACGTGTGGCGTGAGGTCTCCACAGTACATCGATGTTGTCGCCAGTGGTCGGTGGAAGGTGCACGTGCCCGTCGACCTGGGACCGGACCGCAGCGACGCACGGATGCACGCAAAGACCGTAGGATCCTTCGCAGTGCCGTAGGGGACCGCACCGCCACTTCCCAGCAAAAGAGGGACACTGTTGCTCCTGGGGTATCGGCGAGGACCATTCGCAACCGTCTCCATGAAGCTGGGCTACGGTCCCGCACACCGTTAGGCCGTCTTCCGCTCACGCCCCAACATCGTGCAGCCCGCCTCCAGTGGTGTCGCGACAGGCGTGAATGGAGGGACGAATGGAGACGTGTCGTCTTCAGCAATGAGAGTCGCTTCTGCCTTGGTGCCAATGATGGTCGTATGCGTGTTTGGCGTCGTGCAGGTGAGCGCCACAATCAGGACTGCATACGACCGAGGCACACAGGGCCAACACCCGGCATCATGGTGTGGGGAGCGATCTCCTACACTGGCCGTACACCTCTGGTGATCGTCGAGGGGACACTGAATAGTGCACGGTACATCCAAACCGTCATCGAACCCATCGTTCTACCATTCCTAGACCGGCAAGGGAACTTGCTGTTCCAACAGGACAATGCACGTCCGCATGTATCCCGTGCCACCCAACGTGCTCTAGAAGGTGTAAGTCAACTACCCTGGCCAGCAAGATCTCCGGATCTGTCCCCCATTGAGCATGTTTGGGACTGGATGAAGCGTCGTCTCACGCGGTCTGCACGTCCAGAACGAACGCTGGTCCAACTGAGGCGCCAGGTGGAAATGGCATGGCAAGCCGTTCCACAGGACTACATCCAGCATCTCTACGATCGTCTCCATGGGAGAATAGCAGCCTGCATTGCTGCGAAAGGTGGATATACACTGTACTAGTGCCGACATTGTGCATGCTCTGTTGCCTGTGTCTATGTGCCTGTGGTTCTGTCAGTGTGATCATGTGATGTATCTGACCCCAGGAATGTGTCAATAAAGTTTCCCCTTCCTGGGACAATGAATTCATGGTGTTCTTATTTCAATTTCCAGGAGTGTATATACACATTACTGAGTTTCTGTCCATCGCGATATCTGTACGAAGGAAAGTATCCTAGAAGCGCCACCCACTGGGAAAATAGTTGTTACGCAAATTTACTGAGAACATCTTCGCAGCCCGTAGTAAGGTCGTAAATCAGATGGAGGTAAACGTTAAGGTATAAATAACGGTCAGTTACGAGGGTCGGAACACTAGGAAAGTTGTAACTGACTGTCTGTCAAACTACAACTCACAGTCACGGTTACTTAAGCTAGAGTGGACTGCCTTCATTCAACATCCAGCAGCGTCACAGTCTCGGATTCCTAACAAAATCGATTTTAAATGCTACCCTGGTTCAACATCGATGATAATCCCGCGCTAGAGGCCCCAAACAATAGTCTATCAGAATTCATGAGTCTGCATAAACTGCGTAAATATGGTTACGTTGATACTGGCAAACAGCGAAACAAACGTACAGCGGGCTCGTCCAGTGACTTTCATTGGTCTCTGTTCCTCGTTTCCATTGTTTGTCGTCAGGCCAATATTATATAAGAACGCATATAGTAAGTCGTTACCAATGTTATTTAAAGCTTGCCAGTCCCAATTTTTAAACAGCTGTGCTATAAATTTGAAACCCCGTTAAAATGCTAAGTACATCGTGAAGCTTTCTTACAGGTCAGACACTCCAACAAAGTAGAAGACGTTGTAACGAAGCGATTTCTGGAATCATCATGAAAACCAATAATAAGTTTTCTCAGAGAACTGATCTCCTCATCACGCATGTCAAACAACTGCAAAGAGAGGAAAATGCAGTATTTTGTGTGTCACATTCCCAAGCACTGTTTTTTACGAGTGGGGAATACCCTTTCAGTTTGCTTATTGTTTTATACTTTCGTCGACTGATTTATGCATGAAAAGCCTGCACAGAAATATTCAAAGAGTTCGTTTGATATACAGAGACAATCAATTTCCTTTCGGTGAATTCTTCCAGAGAAACTTTGGCCTGCTGACTAACTCTTAGTGGACCGGTTGATCGGCAAAGTGTACGAAACAAACAATACACAATAACACATGCTCCTACCTAAGATGTTCAGGTCATTAATGTCGACAGTATAAAAATGTATTTCACAATTTTCAGAAACTTATTTAAAGGCGACTGGACATTGCCGGAGTCTTTTTCATAGTATGCTTCTTTGCAAATAGTAGCATTCCCACATTGCCCAGTTACATTAACGCGACCATCTGTCGAAAGCCTGAATGACAACCTTAGCAACGCGGGCGGCTGCGAGACGTGACCGACTCCAGTACCGTGGCCAGCTCCTCACTCTTTCTCTGTTGAGGATCCATAGTGCGAACAGCCCTGTCGAGATAGTCCCACATATTCCTTATTGGGTTTAAATTCGGCGAGTTTAGTGCCCAAGGGAGTACGCTAAACCCACGCTGATCCTCCTCTAACCACGCACGTACACTGCGGGCGGCGTGAAACGTTTCATTGTTTTGCTGGCAAATGCCATCGTGCCGAGGAGAAACAAACTGCATGTAGATTTTGACGTGGTCTCCAAGAGTAGATACTTACATGTGTTGATCCATTGTGCCTTCCAAAATGATGAGAGTTCGCTGGGACTGTCAACAATACATTCCCAGACATCAGGATCCCTCCTGGTAGCATGGTGTTTGTTTTCAGGCGTTTCACGCCAACGGTCATCTGTCAGATGAAGCGTAAAACGTGATTCAGCTCGTGGTCTTGCGGTAGCGTTCTCGCTTCCCAATCAATTTCAGGACTGTTTCACTGTCGGCACTACACACGATGGCAAATGATGTTCTATAGGCATTCGCCAAACCCAAAATTTTCCACCTGGATTGCCAAAAGGTATAGCGTCATTCATCACTCCAAATCACTTGGTCCCAGTCATCCACTGTCCAATGGCGTTGCTCTTCACAGCACCTCACCCTGACAGCACTAATTACAGAAATGGGTGGCATATCAGTAGCTGCTCGGTCATTGTAACCAATTCTTTTAACACATCAGATGAATTCGCAATTACGAAACATGACTACCATCAGCTGTAGAATGGAATGACGATAATGAAAATTTGTGCCGGACCGGGACTCGAACCCATTATTCCAGCTTATCTCGAGCGATTATCTCACCATTTGGCTTGCACGAATCACAGCCACACCCAAACTTCCATATGTCGTCAACCATACGTCAACGATCTGTACTCGCCCATCCATTGTGTGTATTCCCGTACAGATCAGACGTTGTACTCAAAAGTCGCATGCCCAGTATCGACAGATAAATTCGACATTGCAGTGCCTGTGTTATTCGGATGATAATTTTTTAACAGTCATTGCGATAGCTGGATTTCTGGGAGCAATTTGGAACTGCTTACTGATTACTTCTGCTGATTTCATACGATTTAACCCCCCCCCCCCAGTGTTCGACACTCTGTCAATCAGTACATGAGGTAAGCATGGTCTTGCGTTAGCTATGGTCGTTCCCTCGCGGTTTCAGTTCACAACAGCATCACCAACAGTCGCCTTGGGAAGCTTTAGAAGGCTGTAAATGTCCCTGATGAATCCGTCACTCAGGTGACATCCACTGACTACTCCATGTCCGAGGTTATTGACCTGTCCTGATCTCCTTCTCTACTGCCACTACTACTACTAATAACAATAAAACTACCAGTCTCCTTTTATACTGGCGGGTTCGCTACTCGTGACATCCAGTGGTCAATTCCTCATTACCTAGGACCGCTCGGATACTTTTCATCAGATAGTGCATCTCGCTGAAGCGTACTATCGGACAGGGAAGAAAATCGCTCTGTAGGGGTGAAGATGGATTTGTAACCAGAAAACTCAACAATGCTTTCCATATCGATTAATGGTCAGACGATAACTCTCCACATTTCCTCCTATTCTTCCAACAATAAATACAGGGTGATTCTTACCTGACGTTACTAGCCGGATACGGAGACCTACATCAACGTCCATTGTTATTTCGAAGATTCGTTTGATAAGCCTCGCTGTGACTTTGATATTCACACTTGTAAAATTTGGCATTTACAGCTGTTCCCCCTCAAACAAACTATAATCGCACTATGCTCTCAATACCGAAAAAAACAGTGAGTGTGACTTTGATATTCTATTTTGACTGACGTGCCTTTCACGGCGAGGAGATTCGCAGGTTTCTCATTGGGAACTCTGAATTTTCGTCTCAGTAATCCGCAGTTTGTGGTCTTGCGGTAGCATTCTCGCTTCCCGCGCACGGGGTCCCGGGTTCGATTCCCGGTGCGGTGAGAGATTTTCCGGCCTCGAGATGACTGGGTGTTGTTGTGTCGTCTTCATCATCATCATCATCATCGCTTGCTAGCTGTTCTTCCCATTTCAACATAAGCGGATCAGGCCATACCATCAAGGTTCTGTTTTAGCCATCAGCTGTGATTACCTGTGTTTTGTTCCACTATTTCTTTAACTGAGATTTTCAGCGACGACTCATGTCTTTATACGTATCCAAAGATTCTATCTCTTCGATTTATTATGATTTTTATAACGCATTTTCTTTTGTTGATTCGTTCCAGGATGTCTTCATTCCTAGCTAAAATTCATCTATCCTTCAACAGTCTCCAAAACCACTACATTTCAAAGGCATCTGATAGTTTCCTTTTTACCTTCCTCACCGTTCATATATAAGGGACGATCAAAAATTTTCCGTTCGAAGGCCCAACAGTCCAGAGTAGATATGTCAATCAAGCAAAATCTTCGTGAGCACCAAGGAAATCATCCCACCGACGCATCTGGTTGAAGACACCCGCTCATAAAACTCCCTGTCCTGCTGCGTGAAGAATCCGTAACTGCCCGCTGCACATCCTCGTCCGAAAGGAATCCTCAACCCTTCAATATTTTTTCAAAGCACCGAAAGTGTAATAAAAGCACAGAAAAGATAAGAACTATAACACGTGTGCTCGCATGTCTCCCACTGACTTACTGTCCGTAATGGATGAGGCTGGCCTCTCACATCGACCGGAATCTTGTGTCGAGCCGCGGCCGCCATGGAACTTGGAACATCAGTCCACAACGATGGTTTTCGATGGACATGTTACCCCACATACATTCTTCATTCTCCGATGGATGTCTGCCGACGTTTGTCCTTTGGCAGCCAAGAGAAGAATAATAGCACGTTGGTCTTGTATGGACGCAGTTGGTGATAACGTTGCCGTAGTCCACATTTCCACATTTACCGCAGGCACGTCGGAAAGACACGAGTACTACATTAAACCTTTGCCTACCTATCGGTGCTTACGCGCCCACATCGGAGCCGCGCTGCGTTGCATATCCACTGCAGCAATGCAAAAAATTTCTGTGAGTTTATGTAGTGTTTTGTTGGCAGCATGATCTGTATGCAGAAGCTCTTTTGACGTGTTTTGTTGGCAGCGTGATCTGTATGCAGAAGCTCTTTTGACTTGAACAGTCCTTGTTATAATCAATTTCTTGCGTATTCCTAATTTGTCTGAAATAATAGAGCTCAATGAGTTACTGGCGTGGGAAATCAACGCAGCAGAAAAAAATTACTAGGACTGAAAAGATCAGAAATGAGGCAACCATGGATGACAGGACTATGAAGAAACGAAGGAAGAGTACAAAAGTTGATAATAATCAGGAACAATAAAGGTCACTTGGAAATTATATTATCCAGAAGGCACATAGCTATAGAGTAATGAATAGAGCCTATCCGTTCGACGAAGAAGAAACGTATCCCGTCAGGTGAGTCTCTTTTTCCCAGTCTTCTGGCTTTTCCATAAATACATCGTCGTTAGTACGGATGAAGATTTCGTCCCATTGTTTCGGAGTTCTTCCCCTGGCTTATGTAGAAAGTCAGCTATTGTACTGTGGACTGTCGGTTGACCTGAAAATATCCGCGACCTTCAAAAATTACTCAAAGATCAGTAATACGTAGTACTTCGGAGGTCCCACGACAGTTATTCATAAAGATTTCATTAATCCATTCACATATTTTCACTGTATGGACATAGTACCAGCTCACAAGCCTCTCCGTTTAACAGATATTCTCCCCTTGAGTGGCATTCCAACGGTCAGCACTGTTTGCAACTTGGATAAATCGTTTACGTGATCCACCCGTCAGTGAGAGAAATATACGCAACTGGTGAGTCAGCTCAAGTACATACCAAGTTCACTAGTGTACATTACGTGATGTAATACCATGCTGCGTACTGTAGATGCTTTACTAGAGTTAACCATAAGGTGAGCTGATAGCTTACGTTAGTGAGAAAGTATCAGAATATTCATCAGTTATTAAATTAAACACAAGGTGGCATCTAAAATTTCACAAAATCTGGTTACACTGGAGTATACTGCAACACCGCTAAGGGTTTTCTCATATTTTCTTCTTGAATTAGAGCAGCAAGTAACTGAACTGCCTAGTTAGTTGTCAGTGGGCATTTTTGAGTTATGTTTCCGAGAGTTTGCGGTGGTGCACAGGATGGCCTGAGAGATCAGTGTGTCTGGTTAACGTTCTCTTTTACACTTTGAAAAACCGCTGGAGAAACGCACAAAATGTTCAGGCAAGCTTTGGAAACCACACTTTAGATGGGACACGGATTGACGAAGTGTTTAAGTATTTTTTTTAAAAAAAACGGAAAGCATCAGCTGATACCGACGACACTTTCATCACACCAGAAAGGGCGGGATCTGGTTCTGCAAGAACGTAAACAGATCATTCAAGACTCATGCAGTACTTTGGGAAAATATATGGTACATATACAATCTGTCAGAGGAACTGAACATGAGGAGGATTGTCGCGAAGTTTATCTAACTACTGCTTCAAGACGATCAGAAGCAACATCTCACGCAGTCTGAGGGAATCATACACAGCTGCTTCGAGACGATCCAGACTTTATGTCAAAGGTTGCCTCTGGTGACGAAAGTTATGTACATGAATATGGCCCTAAAATTACGCTGTGTGGAACAATACTTTCTGACCTCGGCCAAAAATCTCAAGTTCTAAAAAGTTTGAAGGAGGTCGTGGCGAGAGAACATCCACAAAAGAAATTTATGAATTATTGGTTACCCCGCCATAACAATGAATGATCGAATATAGCATACATTATTCAGGAATATTTCACTAAAACCAGAATGATAGTTGTTCCACATCCGTTGTACTCACAAGACGTTGCTCCGTGTGCCTTCTTCCTCAAGAAGGAAACCAAGTTGCAGGGCCTTAGAATTGGTACAGTGGGTGTGAATTAAGCGGAATGGCAGAGGATATTAAACACCTTAACAAAATAAGACATCCAGGATGAATTTAAAAAGTTTTGGCAAAAACGTTAGCATCGACGTATTCGCTCCCAAGGAAACTATGCTGAAGGTTACAGCACAGAATTAAATACCGGTAAGACGAAATAATTTCAGTTAGTTTACGAGGTGTAATCAAAGATACGGTGAAGAGTTATGTTAGAAAGAAGGTAATAAGCTCACATGGAATTTGATTTAATTTCGTTCAAAGTATTCTGCTTGGCTAACAATGTACTTAACCCAGCGTTGAATCCATGACTGCAAGCATTTCCTCAATACTTCTTGTGGAAGGGTACTCAGCTGCTGATGTGATCGTCTCAGTTGCAGGAATGGTGACAAAAAGTTTTTCTTTAAGCACGGTTTTAATTTTTGATAAGAGCCAAAAGTCGGTGAGTATGGCGGCTGTGGAAGCACAGGAACAGTTTTTTCGGCCAAAAATGGTTGAATCAAATGCGAGGTGTGGCACGGTGCGCTGTCTGATGAAGAAGCAAGTCATTGGCCCACCTTTATAGTCTCTTTCTTCGTACATCGTTTCGCAAACATTGTAGTACACACTTGTAAAATTTGGCATTTACAGCTGTTCCCCCTCAAACAAACTATAATCGCACTATGCTCTCAATACCGAAAAAAACAGTGAGTGTGACTTTGATATTCTATTTTGACTGACGTGCCTTTCACGGCGAGGAGATTCGCAGGTTTCTCATTGGGAACTCTGAATTTTCGTCTCAGTAATTCGCAGTTTGTGGTCTTGCGGTAGCATTCTCGCTTCCCGCGCACGGGGTCCCGGGTTCGATTCCCGGTGCGGTGAGAGATTTTCCGGCCTCGAGATGACTGGGTGTTGTTGTGTCGTCTTCATCATCATCATCATCATCATCATTCATCCCCATTACGGTCGGAGGAAGGCAATGGCAAACCACCTCCGCTAGGACCTTGCCTTTTAAGACGGCGCGGGTCTCCAGCATCGTCCCTTACGCTCCTCGGAATATGGGACCTCGTCATCATACCCATAGTCCCAAGTTTCATCTCCAGCTACAATTTTTGACATGAAGACGTTCTTTCAACTCCGTGCAAACTAACAAGCGATTTTCCTTCTTTTCATCACACAAAAGTTTGGGAACAAATTTTGCACTCATTTGCAAATTATCGGTTAAAATGCTTCGCACGGATCAGAAAGAAATGCTAAGTTCGTCGGTAAGCTCTCGAATAGTTATTCGCCTGCCTCAATAAACATCTTTTGCCACTTTTTGCACGTTTTCTACTGTTTTTGAGGTTAATGCAAGCCCCGAACGTTGCTCATCTTCTACCGATTCATTTCCGATTGTAAATAGCTCGCATCGAATGTAAACAGTCTTCGGAGTTAGTAGGTTATCATTATACACAAATTTCAACGTTTAATGAGTACACCTGGCACTTTTTTACAACATTAAACAGAACTTAATTTTCACACGTGGTTCGAAACCCATAATGGATAACACGTACGGTGAACACGCTCTCTGTCTAGCGTCTCTGGAAGCAGAAAAGTCAGACGGTGTTCCAACTTGACGCTGCATGTCTCAACGAATCAGGCTATAGGACAAGTTACATCAAATGGTTATGGCGTCAAGCAGCTGCTGCTAAGAAAATTCATTCACTGTACGTTTTGATCTAACCTCATATTTCGTGAACTTTGGATACCAACTCGTACACGGAAAAGCAGGAGATAGAATGTATCGCGAAGTTATGTCTGAGAACGAAAGGGGAAAATGCGACGACAGTACAAAAACTGCGGCGGGCGACCCCTGACAGCGAGGGCCGACAGGCCGCGCTTGCAGGGAGATGAGCGGCTGCTATCGACCGGCGGCCACAGCTGATACTCCCTCCCCTCCACTCACCCACCCACCCGGCCGTTGCAAAGCGCGTCTCTTGTATAGTCAGCTGATAGCCTCACCCAGTCCCTGCTACCGCCGCCACTTCTAACTGTTCTATACCTGACCTAGATTCACCCCGGCGCGACTGTTCCACACAGGTGAAACGCGAAAGCTCAGCAGTTCTGCAATATCTTGATGATTATTACTTTGGGATCGTCTAATCATAACTGAACAAAACACGTGTGTTGCGCCGTAAGCGTTTGGGCTTTATTCTTTGCAAAGCATCATCGGTGGCCTGGAATATATATATATATATATATATATATATATATATATATATATATATATATATATATAGAGAGAGAGAGAGAGAGAGAGAGAGAGAGAGAGAGAGATTACGTTTAGGAGTTTGTATATATACTGGTAACCAACAGTTCTGGTAATTTTTGTTTTTCAGTGACGTAGTAATAACTTCATGTTCTGCTCACAGACTTTGTGGTTGTTGATCTACATGCTGTGTTCTTCTTCTTTTCTTATAGCTGATACATGAAATTTTGTTTTTTGCACTTCACACCATTAGGAACTGAACAAATGTTTTGGTGTTATGTTTTGAATTGTGTTGTCAACTGTTGAATGGACAGCCACCTGCTGAACGTGTAAAAATATAATAACCACCTACACATTGTTGTCAATAGCAATCAACAGTTGGCAATGCCATCCAAAACATAACATCAAAACCTGTCCTGTGAAGCGTAAAAAAATACAATTATCACAAGAAGAATAGCTATGGAGAAACAAGAACACAGCAGGTAGATCAGTGTCAAAGAATCTGTGAGTAGAACTTTAAATGGCTCTGAGCACTATGCGACTTAACTTCTGAGGTCATCAGTCACCTATAACTTAAAACTAATTAAACCTAACTAACCTAAGGACACCACACACTTCCATGCCCGAGGCAGGATTCGAACCTGCGACCGTAGCGGTCGCTCGGTTCCAGACTGTAGCGCCTAGAACCGCACGGCCACTCCGCCCCATAACAAACAAAAAGTACCAGAACTGTTTTAACTAATATACACAACGTCGTAAACGTAAATTAGAAAGTATAAAAATACATACATACGAGTATTGCAGGCCACTGAAGACGTCTTGCAAGAATAAAAAAGAGAAACGCGCCTGGCGGTTGTTCATTGTTATTTATAGAAACACATTACGTCACTCACAGTTCACTCAACTTAAAACTCACCTTCTAGCAACACAGCCACAGTCATCTGACACAAAAAGATCTAGAAACACGGAACGGAATTTATTGATTTTGTGCGTAAAGCAGAGTACTCGCCTTCCACGCGTGTCGACATCGGACACTAGTTTCCGGCAACTAGCGTGCTTGACGTAGACGTTGGGAATAACTCATCATAAGAACAACACTCCGTGGCAAACGTTAGCGTTTAAGTCCGCTGATATGCACAAGTGAACAGTCCTTTCTTGTCACTTCTGGATGATAGTATATTCTTGCTTGCTCTTTTTTCACTTGATATACTGCGAACTATGGACGAAGGACAACACAAAAACGTCATATACCTAGATTTCCGGAAAGCATTCGCTACGGTTAACCACTGCAGACTTTTAACGAAGGTACGTGTATACGAAATACGTTCCCATATATGTAAGTGGGTCGAAGACTTCTTAGGTAATGGAACACAGTATGTTGTATTCGAAGGCAAATGTTCATCAGAGGCAAGGATATCATCAGGAGTGTTCCAGAGAAGTGTGACAAGACCGCTCTTATTCTCTGTATGTATAAATCATCCGACGGACAGGATGAGCAGCAATCCGCAACTGTTTGCTGACGATGCTGCGGTGAAAGGAGAGGTATCGTCGTTAAGTGACTGTAGGACGATATGAGATTGCTTCGATAAAATTAAATTTCTAATTGGTGTGATGAATGGCAGCTTCCCCTAAATGTATAGAAATGGTAGTTAATGCAGCTGAATAGGAAAAACAACCTCGTAATGTTAGAACACAGCATTAGTAGTGCTCTGCTTCTTGACACAGACAAATCGATTAAATGTGTGGATATATCGTTGCAAAGCAATATGAAATGGAACGAGCACATAAGAGCTGTAGTACAGGGAAGGCGAATGGTCGACTTCGGTTTATTTGGAGAATTTTATATAAATGTGGTTCATCTGTGAAGAAGAACGCGTACAGAACACGCGTGCCAAATATTCATGAGTACCGTTCCAATGTTTGGGATCCCCACCAGCTCGGATTTCACGAAGACAACGAAGCAATTCAGAGGCGTGCTGCTAGATTTGTTACCGGTAGTCTCTACCAACAAGCCAGTATTACGGAGATGATTTGTTAACTCAAGTGAGAACGTTCTTCTCGCGAAACACTATTACGAACATTTAGGGAACCCGCATTTGAAAGTGACTGCAGAACGGTTACACTGCCGCCAACGTACCTTTTACGTAAGGTACAAGGAGATAAGAATAGATAAATTGTTGCTATTTCGGCGGTAAATAGACATCCGTTTCCCCATTGTCTATCTGCGAGTGGAATAGGAAAGAAAATGAATGGTAGTGATACACTGTACGGCGGCTTGCGCAGTATGTAAGTAGATGTAAATATAGATTATATATATTTGTAATTAAGACTGTACGGTAGCGAAGCTTGTAGGTATGATTTTTGCGCTAACCTGAACAAGTGGTGCAGGTCATGGTGCAAGAAACATCCCCAAAATATCCATGAGCCCCTCCGACCCGAAATACGCACGCTACACACAGTGGAAGAAACGCCTCACTTGGCCGTAGGTGCACCCATCGTTTTGCCTCATTTGCACTGAAGCACATTCCCGTCTCGTCGAGTCTCATATTACATGCCTCCGTCAGATGCCGTCCACTTTCTGCGCTGAGAACGTGCAGCTTTATGCGCTGATCAGAACAATGAGCTTTTTCGGGGTACCCGACTCTAAGTGCCCATTACATTACAGTTTTCTACGCTATGTTCGATCTGAAACTGGTAGAAACGGACATACATTCAATGGTAACAGCAATTCCTGTTGGGTTTAGAACGACTGTTACTGATAAGGAGCAACAGTCATCTCCTGCCCCCGTCGTTTAGGATCGTTTTACGATTTTGTTCTTACACCGTGGTACGTGGCTGCGTGTGGAGCACCATACCTAGTAGACACGTAAGACAGTCCGAGTTGATGCACCGAACAAGCTGGGCAGCTTCCAGACACGATAACTGCTGTCTGCTTTTCTGTGACGTCTCCTCGTCAATCTATCTTACTGCGCTGATTCCATACAGTCGACAGACACATACACACCACTTGACTGCTATGCGTTATGTCACCGTTGGAGTGTCTCATGACTACCTGCTAACAGTTCTACACTAAATACAGCTTTACAAAGCACCAGTGCGCTCTTTTGAGAGGGTGGTTAATATTTTGTGATATTATGAACATTCCTTAAACCAACGTGATTTACTTTCACAAGATGTTGATGAAAAGTAACGATCTACAGGGTGAAAATGATTGAAATTAACAAATTCTTGGAGGTTGTACACCTAAGCAAACATTTCTGTCTAATGTCGTAATTACCTGTGAGTATTTTTAATCCGGTAGAAGGCGTAATCGATCTCAGAACTCGTTCAATTGAGTATATTATGTGGACTAATCAGTTGAATGCAAGAAACGTTCTTCATGACCAATTATTAATCCATTTCAGTTACAGCGTGTACACAACCTGGACCCAGATTATTATCCACTCAGAGCACAGTTTTCGCAATGGTACCTGAAACAGTGGCCGGCCAGTATCGCCGAGCGGTTCTAGGCGCTTCAGTCTGGAACCGCTACAGTCGCGGGTTCGAATCCAGCCTCGGGCACGGATGTATGTGATGTCCTTAGGTTAGTTAGGTTTAAGTAGTTCTAAGTTGCAGGGGACTGATGACCTCAGCAGTTAAGTCCCATAGTGCTCAGAGCCATTTGAACCATTTTTGAACCTGAAACAGTGCCAGATGCATCCTACATTTCAGTCCTCTGTGTTGTTTACAGATGGAGCGATGTTCGGTCGTGACGGGGTCTTCCACATCCACAAGTCGCATGTTGTGACTGTGTTTAGACCACATACCTCATTTACTAGCGGTCATCAATTGTGGATTTTCGTGAATATGTGGTCAGGTGTTGTTGGTGACTACCTAGGCTATTAAATGACTGTCATTATTGCAGTTCCCTTGTCAGAGTATTGTCACAGCTGCTGGATAATGTGGTACTTGGTACAAGGCAGCCCGTGTGATTCCGGCACGTTTCAGTCCTATTGTTGTACCGACAGTTTCCAAAAGAGTGGACTGGCAGTGGTAGTCCTATACCATGGCCTACTCGATCCCCTGAGTTGACTCCTCTGGACTTTTTTGTGTAACGAGTCATGTTCAACCTTGATTACAAAACCCCTGGTAAATCAGGAGACGATCTGTTTGCCCGGACAATAACAACAGCAGGAATTAAGGAAACTTCTACAGTCTTTCACCGTGTTACGCAAAACATAACCCACGGGTGTAACCTCTGTTTACAAGCCCACTGAGGCATTTTTTAACGTCTGCTATAACTGAAGTAATTGCGGTGTGTTAATGTTGTTGCCTCTTGATAATAAAGAATTAAAACTTGAACGTGTTATTTTCTGTCCTCACACGACAACACATTAGAAAAAGTGTTTACATTATCCACTGCCGGCCGGAGTGGCCGAGCGTTTCTAGGCGCTACAGTCTGGAACCGCGAGATCGCTACGGTCGCAGGTTCGAATCCTGCCTCGGGCTTGGATGTGTGTGATGTCCTTTGGTTAGTTAGGTTTAAGTAGTTCTAAGTTCTAGGGGACTGATGACCTCAGAAGTAAAGTCCCATAGTGCTCAGAGCCATTTGAGCCATTATCCACTGCATCCTCCCAGAGTTTTTAGTTTAATTAACTTTCACCCAGAGAAAACTACCTCTATCGGTTACAGAAATCCTCATACGAAAATATGACTTTAAAGACAAATATTTGTTTCGGTGTCCCGTGCAACCTCCCAGCTTTTTTCAACTTAATCTTCGTCCTGTATTTGCACTAGGCGTTTCCTAAACGGAAATGACGTTTCGAACACTTTATAAAACTTGAAGAAGGGCTGGAGCGTTCTGAAGGGAAGAGTTGACAGTCGGTAAACCCCACTTATTCATTTGATGCACACTTGAATAATGAAGAAAGCAGCTCTTACAAGCAAGGTACACATATAGAGATCAATAATGAGAGATGAAATATCTTTCTGTAGGTTACTGTACTCGAAGCGGAGTCCGGCGATGTAGCCGTGGAAAGCCGTAACGGGACCGAGTGTGTAAGCGGCCGCGGCTGGCAGGGCGGATGTCTGCGTGCCGCACTTCCCGCAAGAGCGTTCCTTAAATAGCAGAGCGTAGTACGATGAACGCAGAGCCCGACCATGTCAGAGCACTCACAGAAAGTCTAGCGTTCGACGAACGTGGCGGTGCGGCAGAAGCGCAGTGGGCTATCGATCCAATATTTATGTAACTTTGAGGATATTTTCAACTAATAAGTGATTAAACTTTCATTGCATTGAGAATCTACACGGAGGTGACAAAAGCCATGAGATAGCGATATGCACACATACAGATGGTGGTTGTCCGCATTGGCGGACAGGTCATTTGTACTCAGGTGATTAGTGCGTAAAGGTTTCCGACGTGATTGTCGTTGCACGTCGGGAATTAACAGACTTTTAATGCGGAATGGTAGTTGCAGCTAGACGCATGGGACATTCCATTTTGGCAATCGTTAGGGAATTCAATATTCCGAGATCCACAGTGTAAAGAGTATGCCGAGGATACCAAGTGTCAAGCACTAGCTCACCAAGGACGGCGCAGTGGCTGACGGTCTTCACTTAACGATCAAGAGCAGAGGCGCATTGTCAGTGGTAACAGACAAGCAACATGGCGTGAAATAACTGCAGAAATCAATGTGGGGCGTACGACGAACGTATCCGTTAGGACACTGCGGTGAAATTTGGCGTTAATGGTATATGGCAGCAGAAGACCGATTCGAGTGACTTTGCTAACACCACAACATCGCCTCGCCTTGGCCCATGACAACATCGGTTGGACTCAAGACGACTGGAAAATCGTTGCCTGGTCAGATGAGTCGCGACTTCAGTTGGTAAGACCTGATGGTAGGGTTCAAGTGTAGCAGCAACCCCACGAGGCCATGGACCCAAGTTGTCAACAAGGTCCTGTCCAAGCTCATGGTTGCTTTATAGTGGTGTGGACTGTGTTTACATGGAATGGACTGGGTCCTATGGTCCAGGTGAAAGGGGTATGTTCGGCTACTTGCAGCCATTCATGGACTTCACGTTCCCAAACAGCGATGGGACATTTATGGATGATAATTTATGGGACGTTATCGAGAGGTCAGTTCACGCACAAAACCCTGAATTGGAAACCCTTTCACAATTATGGATTGCTATAGAGGCAGGATGGATCAATATTTCTGCAGGGTTTGAGCCCAAACTACGTCGAGATGCTGTACTATACATGGAAAAAGGAGGTCCGACACGATGTTAGGAGGTATCCCATGACTTCAGTCACCTCGACGTATGTCCATCATTACCATTAAGAGGTCCTACCACCAGGGGCACGAATACAGTATTGTATTCGTTGTATTGTTATCTTGAGAGATTTCTCGCGACGCCTGACACATATGCTATGTCAGTTCACGAGGATTGTTGGATGGAGGCTAGTGTGAAACTGTAGGACTTACCACCCCAACGCAGATGTGGCCCATGGGGACTGGGCGGGCCAATCATGGAATCGTACTGTAATACGCCATTTGGTGCTCTAGTCGTGAAGGGTATGACGAGAGGTTTTACCATTCCTGCACTGGAGGTCATTCAATATCCGTTTAGTTCTGTTGCCATACAAAACAAATGCTCACAAACTGCAATTCGAGGGGCTGCATATATACGAGTCTCGATAATTGCTGCTTCTTCTGACCTTTCACCGTGTCGTTTATGGACGCGCTGGTGTCGATTTGACCTACACAGACAAACGAGACTCTTCGATAAACACAACCGAAAGCCACTTAATGCCCTCGTTAACTTTGGCTCTGCACCATGCAAGTCCCTATTGTCTGTGGCATAGTGTCGCAAGTAAACGGCGAATGGCAACATGAAAACTCAATTCCGCTCCTAGTAATCTGTTCAACACAGTTCGTGGTGACAGTCTGCCTGTAGTCTCTATCCGTACTGAAAATTAGTTCAGAAAAAGATGAAAATTCATCAACATTTCCCAAAGGCAAGGAAATACTGGCGTATCAGCTTAGCAGCGTTCTGTTGAAGTGTTCACTGGGTAACACACGTTCAGTAGCATTAATATGACGACAAACTGTGTTCAGTGTCAAGGTGCAACAACCACACGTAGACGGTGGATGACAGAACTGGTAGTGAAGCGTATTTAAAGGGTGGGGGGGGGGGGGGGTAGTTGCACGGGAAACAGTATAGTTATTGTCACATTACTGAGAAGGAGTAATTCATCTGACGTCCAAAAAGGCAAAACCATTGGTTTTCGATCCAAAGGTGGAAGCATTTCGGGAACGGCTACGTTTATAAACGTTTCGCGTGCCACCGTGGTTAATGTATACCGTACATGGAAAAATAGCGCTATCTAAAACAAGCCCCGTCGCAAGTGTGGTGCATCACGAGACCGACCAACTACCAACAGGGTCTCCTCTATCATCATTCAGCGAATGTTGCAGCGTATGGGCCTCTACAGTAGGCGCCTAGTTCATGCACCCATACTGACTGCTCTTCACATGCTTCGAAGGCTGGAATATGCAAGCCAATATCGCAACTGAACGTCCACTGATTGGAGACAGGGAGCCTTTTCAGCGAAATCACGTTTAGTGCTCCATCGGACAGGTGGTCGGTGGAGTGTGTAAGATGAAACATGTGAAAGCAAACACATTGCAACAACTGTCGAAGGCTCCAGGCCGGAGTAGCGAGCGTTATGGTCTGAGGAATGTTTCCGTGACGTTCCCTGGGTGGTCTTGTCATTCTGGAAGGCACAATGGATCATCACAAGTATTCATCTATCCATGGGGACCATGCCCACTCCGACATGCATTTTTTCCCTCGACACGATGGCATCTACCAGGATAACAATGCAGCGTGTCACACGGCTCGTAGTGTACGTGCGTGGTTCGAAGAGCATAAGGGTGAATATACTTTACTCTCCTAGCCGTCAATCTCCCCGGATTGACACCCAGTGGAGAATTTGTGGCACCACCTCTATCGGGCTGTTCGTACCATCGATCCTCAATCGAAAAACCTTGGGAAGCTTGCCACTTTGCTGGTACGCGACATGGCTCCACATCACTGTCAATACTTTCCAGAACCTCACTGACTCTCTTCTTGCGCGTCTCGTAGCGGCCCGCGCTACAAAAGGTGGTTATTCTGGCTTCTGACAGGTGGACACATTAATATGACTGGACAGTGTACTTTCCATGCACATCAGTGTACTTAATATCAAGTGCTGGATTAACATTTTCGCTAGGCCTTTGTACACAATACGGACTTCAGCTATAAGCGTTTAAGTTGCTCCTGCGTGTTGTCTAATGCCATTCAACCAACTTCCATAAGGTCATCCTGTCGGACTATATGTATCTACCATCCATTCACCTCGTTACATACACCAGCCCATCTTCCTCTACTTTCCGTTACGTCACTTTTAGACGTTCACTCCACTATGTCGCCTGATCCAGTTACTTGTTTTTCTTGCTTCCCCTTAGTAATTCCCAAAGTGCTGTCACAATACGCTCAAAGACATTAAGTTCTTGAATGGTTTTTGTTTTAAAAGCCTTAATCTCGACCTCATCAGACAAAACTGGTAATACACTGATTGTAATTTAAGCGTTGCAGACGCATATGAAGCATCGCTTTTGTATCTGTTTAGTTGACAACAGCACGCTAGGAAATTTCTACCGTTGTGTTTGCTGTCCAGCTAGCCGTCGTCCCCAATTGTCCTGCGTAGAAAAACTCAAGTGGTTTTACGAATTCTTCTTCATCTCGGATTGTTCAGTTAAGGACTGCGTACGAATTTCAGTTCCTTATTCGTAGTTCTTTTCTTTCCTTTCAGTAGCCTTTCATCTGTTCACCACGTTTTTCACTGTCTTCTGACCTCTTCGGACCACTTCTTTCACTCTCCTAGACTGGAATCCTTCCACATTCAATTCTTTTTGCCTAAACACTTTTCTGTTAGTTGTTTCTTCTTCAATTTTGATATGTTTTTTGTATATCCTTTTTTACTTTGTGGATTATCCCACAAATAATTCTTCTATGGATTCATTGTTAATTTGTACAAGTTCATTGTACATTATTTTATTCATTTTAAGACGTAGTTACGACCTTGATCCATAAAATTCTTCCAGTCATTGCTGGATTTTAACTGAACCACAAGCAACCAGTACAACGTCATCGACAACCCTAAGGCATTGTAGGCATTTTCCACTCACCCGCGTTTCTTCCTTGATTCACTTGGCTAAGTATCCGAAAACTTTCTCTAACGCTGCTGAGAACTGTTTTGGGTATCTGGAGTCTCACTACATGACTTCTGATTCAGTTCCGAAATTTCGCACAAACATGCTCAAATAAAGTGGAGTGCTGAGCTATACACGCATTTGTTCTTCTGAACACTGACCAATACTTTGTTTCTCAAGGGCTGACAGCATAAGTTTCAATAAAACTGAGTCAAAGGCTTTGTCACGGATCCCATACAAATTGCTGAAACTTAAAATCACAGCACCATAGAAGGTGACCAGCCACAAAAATTTCACATGCCAAAGAACAGGTGGTTATTAATGGAGAAGTAAACAAAGAGCGTTTTAAAAATCAGAATATTATGAATAATTCTGGATTTTTCCTAACGCTGAATTATAATCAAACAGTCCTGCAGTGAATGAAATACATTTAGGTCTATGAGGCCAGTTTTTGCATCCAAAATAACAACAATGGACTAGTTCTCGTCTGTGACAAAGCTCTCAACCATTCCTTTTCAGATGTCTCAAATGCACTGACTAACATTTATTGTACCCTGTTTCTTTATCACATTATACCGCTTTATTCGACACTGGTGCTTTCTGAATTAATGCGATCTCTGGAATAGTAAGTAGTGAATGGAACAGAAGATAAATAATGTACGAGATCAAGTAGATGTCCTCTGCTGTTGATCGCTGATGTATGCCAATGCCTGACCAGATAAATAAACAGCTGACTTGCAGAAGAATAACGATTTCCGGCGTGGCATGACTGAACCGGTGGCTTTATCTGTTCCGCAAAAATCTCACAAGATGTTTCCAGAATTCAGCGATTTATGTTAAACGCTATTTGTTTCTTTCACTTCATCCTCTTCCTATAGTTTCCAACAGAATTACGAATGTAGCGTCATCGATTTTTCCGTCAAGAAGTATTTGTTTAATGTACCACTGAAGGTTTTGGATTAAAGTGAATAATATGATGTCCCTTTGAATGTCTCGCAATTAGTACGACGATCACCCATTAAGAGATCAGCGCACAATTGTAAAGGAAAGCCGGCCGCGGTGGTCTCGCGGTTCTAGGCGCGCAGTCCGGAACCATGCGACTGCTACGGTCGCAGGTTCGAATCCTGCCTCGGGTATGGATGTGTGTGATGTCCTTAGGTTAGTTAGGTTTAAGTAGTTCTAAGTTCTAGGGGACTGATGACCACAGCAATTGAGTCCCATAGTGCTCAGAGCCATTTGAACCATTTGTAAAGGAAAAGTCTGAATGATGGGGTCGCTAAAGCTAATGTTAATGCTAATGTGTGAAGGAAGACATTGAGCGATCACTGGAAAGTTTTGACGCCGATGCTCAGTAAATGAACGCCGTCATAAGAAAAAACTGAATTTCATCGAATGGTGTCTTAAAATAAAGTCGGGCTGTGAAACAAACGAAGAACACGAGACTAATACTAAACTTCTGACTGTTGTTTACTGATTTAGGGGCCGACTTAACACGAAATTGGCATGCGTCGTTTTATACGGTCTAGATCTCTGGTTAGAACATAATTTCGTCACACACTCCGCAGGAGTATTCCAAACAGCAAAACGCTGCGAATCACCAGTTGGTAGAACACGATTTACGTTGTGCTTGGTGGAGGAGGTTGCAAACGTAACACTGCGGCTTTTGACGATAGAAGATTAGCGCAGTAGAGCATCTGAACGGTTAAACATTAAAGTACGCGTGTGGATTGTACAGAAACGCATTGAAACATGATATGCGAGCCTACCGTAAATGCGTGCTTTCTGTACTTGAAATTAGTGAAAGTAACGTGAGACAGGATAGGAAAAAGAAGGTTCAAACGGATAAGGCGTAACGTTATGACCACTGTCCACGGTGAGGTTGAATACCGCTTGGCACTACATTCCACACGTGCACTATACTCCACGAGGAAAGTATTAAAGCAGAGCACTTACAAAAGGAAATCAGTCTAGAGGTACGGGCCTCACATGGGGAAACGCATTGACACAAGCGATTTTCACAAAGGGCAGGCAGTTCCGGCTCGGCGCGTAGGGAACAGCGAATATGTCGACACTTAGAGTACTACTATTGTTGTGTCGTCCGAAGAGCGAGGTGATAAGTCAAGGTTGGTAACACGTGATGGAACCACAAGTAAGCATAGTCGCTGCCAGAAGCAGTGACGAATGAGAGACGGTGACGTAGACGTGCCCAGAAAAGTTTCCATGCGCTACCGCGTCAGCTCGCTTACTTACGTCTGGGCGCAGTGTGCCGCTTAGCACAGTCAGCAATCATCGCCGAAGACGACAGCATCGTCTCTCAACCGAGCCAGCAGTGCGACAAAATGTGTTAGACAGAAACCTGCATAAATATTTATCGTCAGTTGTGCCCTTGGAGAAGAAAGTAGTATCTTGTTCTGCAACAAGTGATACGTTAATATTGACAGTCAGTATTAGATATTCTCTTGAATTCCTGTGGATATGGATTCTTACAAAGTTAAATATTTCATCTTGCTCACGTTGCAATAAAGTGATCTGATATTTTATTTAACATCTTGCAGTATCATCTCGACCTCCTCCAGAAGTACACCTAAGAACTCATCACTCCACAGACGAGTATCATTTCGTATGGTACAGCAATTATCATGAGCATTTATGGGTGGAAGCTTAAAGATAATGGAGCTACGAATAGGTGACAAGGTGTTGAACGTCCACACCCCATCACAGCATGCAAAAGTCGGAGGTTTGCCTGGCCTGTAAGACAGAAAAAGCGACGCCGATCTGTGGCAGACGTGACGGGAAACAACACTGCAAGTGTGTCGGCGAACAACGTTCAGCGCATACTGCTGAATATGGGGTTCCGCAGCAGACCACCCCTATGTATTCCCATCTTGTCTCAAGCACGAGCGGGAGGATCATAGAGACTGGACCGCGCGTCAGATGAAACATGTCACCTGGTCTGATAAATCACTTTTCTTATTTCACTAGGTCGCCTTCCTCCAGGCGAACAGCTACTCGAAACAAGCACCGCACTACCGACACAGGCTGGTGGGGGCAGTATTATGTTATGAGAAACCTTCATTTGGGCTTCCATGGGACTTGTGGCAGTAACAGAATGCACCATGACAGGTGGGACCCACATCTACATTTATACTCCGCAAGCCACCAAACGGTGTGTGACGGAGGGCACTTTCGTGCCACTGTCATTACCTCCCTTTCCTGTTCCAGTAGCGTATGGTTCGCAGGAAGAACGACTGCCGGAAAGCCTCCGTGCGCGCTCGAATCTCTCTAATTTTACATTCGTGATCTCATCGGAAGGTATATATAGGGGTAAGAAATATATTCGATACCTCATCCAGAAACGCACCCTCTCGAAATCTGGCGAGCAAGCTACACCGCGATGCAGAGCGCCTCTCTTGCAGAGTCTGCCACTTGAGTTTGCTAAACATCTCCCTAACGCTATCACGGTTACCAAATAACCTTGTGACGAAACGCGCCGCTCTTCTTTGGATCTTCTCTATCTCCTCCGTCAACCCGAACTGATACGGATCCCACAATGATGAGCAATACTCAAGTACAGGTCGAACGAGTGTTTTGTAAGCCACCTCCTTTGTTGATGGGCTACATTTTCTAAGGACTCTCCCAAAGAATCTCAACGTGGTACCCGCCTTACCAACAACTAATTTTTTTATGATGATTCCACTCCAAATCGTTCCGCAAGCATACTCCCAGATATTTTACAGAATTAACTGCTACCAGTGTTTGTTCCGCTATCATATAATCATACAATAAAGGATCCTTCTTTCTATGTATTCGCAATACATTACATTTGTCTATGTTAAGGGTCAGTTGCCACTCCCTGCTCCAAGTGATTATCCGCTACAGATCTTCCTGCATTTCGCTACAATTTTCTAATGCTGCAACTTCTCTGTATACTACAGCATCATCCGCGAAAAGCCACATGGAACTTCCGACACTATCTACTAGGTCATTTATATATATTGTGAAAAGCAATGGTCCCATAACACTCCCCTGTGGCACGCCAGAGGTTACTTTAGCGTCTGTAGACGCCTCTCCATTGATAACAACATGCTGTGTTCTGTTTGCTAAAAACTCTTCAATCCAGCCACACAGCTGGTCTGATATTCCATATGCTCTTACTTTGCTTATCAGGCGACAGTGCGGAACTGTATAGAACGCCTTCCGGAAGTCTAGGAAAATGGCATCTACCTGGTAGCCTGCATCTAATATTTTTTGGGTCTCATGAACCAAATAAAGTGAGTTGGATCTCACAAGATCGCTGCTTCCGGAAACCATGTTGATTCCTACAGAGTAGATTCTGGGTTTCCAGAAATGACATGATACGCGAGCAAAAAACATGTTACAAAATTCTACAACAGATCGATGTCAGAGATATAGGCCTATAGTTTTGCGCATCTGCTCGACGACCCTTCTTGAAAACTATAACTACCTGTGCTCTTTTCCAGTCACTTGGAACATTCCGTTCCTTCAGAGACTTGCGGTACACGGCTGTTAGAGGGGGCAAGTTTTTTCGCGTACTCTGCGTAGAATCGAATCTGTATCCCGTCAGGTCCAGTGGACTTTCCTCTGTTGAGTGATTTCAGTTGCTTTTCTATTCCTTGGACACTTATTTTGATGTCAGTCATTTTTTCGTTAGTGCCAGGATTTAGAGAAGTAACTGCAGTGCGGTCTTCCTCTGTGAAACAGCTTTGGAAATAGGTGTTTAGTATTTCAGCTTTACGCGTGTCATCCTCTGTTTCAATGCCATTATCATCCCAGAGTGTCTGGATATGCTGTTACGATCCACTTACTCATTTAACTTAAGACCAGAACTTGTTAGGATTTTCTGTCAAGTCGGCACATAGAATTTTACTTTCAAATTCACTGAACGCATCACGCATAGCCCTCCTTACGCTAACTTTGACATCGTTTAGCTTCTGTTTGTCTGAGAGGTTTTGGCTGCGTTTAAATTTGCAGTCAAGGTCTCTTTGCTTTCGCAGTAGTTTCCTAACTTTGTTGTTGAATCATGGTGGGTTTTTTCCCATTCCTCACAGTGTTACTAGGCACGTGCCTGTCTAAAACGCATTTTCCGATTGTCTTGAACTTTTTCCATAAACACTCAACATTGTCAGTGTCGGAACAGAAATTTTCGTTTTGATCTGTTAGCTAGTCTGAAATCTGCCTCCTACTGCCCTTGACAAACAGATAAACCTTACTCCCAGTTTTTATATTCCTATTTACTTCATATTCAGGGATGCTGCAACGGCCTTATGATCACTGATTCCCTGTTCTGCGCTTACAGAGTCGAAAAGTTCGGGTCTGTTTGTTATCTGTAGGTCCAAGATGTTATCTCCACGAGTCGGTACTCTGTTTAATTGTCCGAGGTATTTTTCGGATAGTGCACTCAGTATAATGTCACTCGATGCTCTCCCTACCACCGTCCTAAACATCTGTACATTATTACCGACCACCTGCATCCCTTCATGTTTGATGTATTCCATGACGGAGCCAGCATTTTCCAGCAGGACGTCTGTCCGTGTCAGAATGTGAGAATCTTACTACAGTGATTTCAGGAGCATGGTAGAGATGTCTTGCTCACGATAATCGCCTCACCTGAACTCACTGGAAAACATCTGGGAAGCTACTGCGCGCCACAAACCGCCGGCCCGTAAGTTATGGGAATTGTGTGACCGTGCAGCCATCTTATACCACGTAACTCGAAAAACCGATATAGGGCTTGTCGAATCTGTGAAACACAGTATCGCTACTGTTTGAATTCCAAATGTAGTCAGACACGCAACGATGCAAGTGGCCATAATGTAAGGAATGGTTATAATTAAACTGAGAGTGTTCCGAGTGCTGTAGTTCAGGCTGCATACATCGCATGACGCTGACAAGGCGCAGGTATGTTCATTAATCAGTGTGATCGCGGAATATGCTGAAAAAGCAATAGTTCCACACACTACCACCAGGTGAAAATATTGAGCTGTAAACAGTCAGAATATGGTTCGGGTGCAGAGAAAGGGGAGGCACGATCAAACACACATAAAGTGTTTGTGATACGTTTATTAATAGATGGTCACAAGTTACATCCAGTGTTCAGTATGGTCTCCCGACTCAGAAACATGCTGCATCTATAACATGGAATGGTTGAGAGCTGCTCGCAGAATATCGATGTAATCAGAGCGGTATGCCGTCATACGCTATCCTACAGGTCAGAAAGTCCGGATACGTTCCTGTTAAGACACGATCTTTTAGATATCCCACAACCAGAAGTCACATGGATTGAGGTCGAGGAATCTGGAAGGCCGCACATCTTGAAATTGCCTTGAGATGATGCGGTCGTCACCGAAAGGTTTCTCGAAGCAAATATTTCACCTGGCAAGCGACATGTGATATGCCATACCTTGCATGAAAATAATGGTGTGGACACAGCTGCATTCTTTCAAAGCTGGAATCATATGATGCGTAGGGAGATGCTTATAATGTGCAGATGTCACTGTACACACAGTATGCCCGCAAGGTGTCACCTCCTTAACGGAAAACGTACCGAGAACGAACAGCAACTTCGACAACAATCGTCATGCGGAAGGGGCCGCCTCCTCTCCTTGCTGCATCACCTAATTCATCTGTTTCTTTAAAATTCTTCATCATTTTTTTAGCCCATTTATTGAAATGGGGCGTCTTCCCACAGCTTCTGTCGGCGATATTCCTGCAATGCAGCGTTGCTGTCACTGCCGTTCTGATACAACAACTTTACCAGCGTCACGGTCTTTCTTCTCAATAGCAGCTGTAACCCAGTTGTTGTATTGTAAAAGAAGAGTAATTTTGATTTTCAGGTATGTTGTATCTACTTCCACTCTCTTGAAAAAGACAAATTTTAGATCTTCTCCCCTTCGAGCGTTATCCGCCATATTGTAAAACACGCCTAAGAAATGTCACTTTTTTTAGTTTTTCCCCAGTAGCTCGCCCCAAGAGTGTTTCAGGTAAAAATATCCCTTTAGCAGTTGGGAACAGCTACTGAGGTACGATGCTGTGAAAACTTGTAAAAATGTCGAGAAACTGCGAAACATTAGATATGTTCGTGTTTTCGCTTTACTAACTCTTTGTTAGTGCAGTTTTGAGTAGAAAGCATACTAAACAGTATTGTAGAGGATGCTGTTTCCTTCAACATTCATACAAAAAGTTTGCAATTATTCGCTACACACGCCGATAAATGTTTTAGTAGTCAAGAGAGAAAGTGGCCTCGAAACTGAAAATGCCACCCTCTGTCAGACATAGTTTTCCTGAACGTAATATCATCTTTAAGCCATTATGTATGCAGTGTCTACATATGCCTGCTTCATGAGAAACCACTGATATATCTAGCTTTTGTGACTGCTTGACATTCTTACAAATTTTCGGAGCTTCGTTCAAATGGTTCACATGGCTCTGAGCACTATGGGACTTAACATCTGAGGTCAACAGTCCCCTAGAACTTAGAACTACTTAAATCTAACTAACCTAAGGACATCACACACATTCATGCGCGAGGCGGGATTCGAACCTGCGACCATAGCAGCAGCGCGGTTCCTGACTGAAGCGCCTAGAACCGCTCGGTCACAGCCGCCGGCTCCCGGAGCAGGATTCGAACCTGCGACCGTAGCGGTCGTGCGGTTCCAGACTGAAGCGTCAAGAACCGAGCGGCCACTTCTTCGCAGCTTCGTATCTGAGTAGCAGGTATGAATATTCCACCATAGAATGTATGAAACTTGCACGACATTTTACGCCCTTTTTAAATTGGTAATGGCATATTTTTGCCTAAAATATGCTGGAAGCTAGTTATTGAGAGAAAACTGAAAAAATGACATTTCTTAGCGGCTTTTCAAGATGCCGGACAATGCACAAGAAGGAGAAGGTCTAAGGCTTGGATTTCTCATGAGACGGGTAATACATACAACACACCTGAAAATCAAAATTACTCCATCTTTTGCAGCCGAACCCCTTTTTCAGAGATATCTCTAATGGTCTACTTCGTTTTATATAGAAAAGCGTCAACCTTCTGAAGCATTTACACCAACAGTGACCTCACAACAGAAATCAACACGCGTATCCAAGTGTTAAACAGCATGCTGACTTCGAAACAGGAAACATTTCACATTATGACTGCTTACAGCACCGTATTCTCACCTGGTGGCGATGTGGAACTATTATTTTTTTTTCAGTATACTCCCCAAGTCCACCGATTAATGAACACACCTACGATGATTCAGCATCTTGCCATGCATACAGCCCGCACTGCAGCACTCAGAACGCGATATGTTTAATTATAACTATCCGGTATTTCCCAACTGAAAACTAAACAGTGCGGTTGCTGACCCAGTAGCATGTGCTCCACGAATTAGGCGCCTCTGACGTTGGAGGCGTCACGGAAAGAGAAACGAGGCAGGACTGAGGAGCTGCGAGAAGTGCAGCGGCGGCGGCGACTGTCAGAGAGCCTGAAAAAGGAGCGGCGCGCGGCGAGACGGAAGCGGCGGGACGTGCCACGTGTAGCGGAGCGCGGCGCGGCCCTGCCCTTGCACACTGCGGCGCGCCTAACGGCTGCACCGCCACACGCTCCCCGCTATCGACTCCGGCAGCGCGCCGGGGAGCCAGCCAGCCAGCCAGCAGCCCGCAACCTGCTCTGCCCGCTGCGCTTATCTGCCCGATTACAAGGAACGCTCTCAACGGCGAGCGCGTGGCGTCCAGTGTTCACATCCTGACTCACGAGCCGAGACGTTTTTGATTCCTTAATGTCGTCCGTAGCCAATTCTCATCATGCGAAAGCGACGGTTCTAAATGGTAGGTTAACTGTTTTAGAGTGCCTGATTCTACACGAAGCTACCAACGCGTCTGACACTTTGTTCCGTCTCCTGGGTGTTTTGGATACTTCTAGAGCAGTAGTTCCAAATGTTTGTGGGACCATTACCCCAAAGTGAAATGACATATTACTTACCCTCCCTCCCTGACCCCTATCATCAATATCAGCACCTAACTAAACTTTAGAATGAGAAAGAAGTTTCTTTGAACACTTCTGTTTTTAAAATGACAAACAGTATTTAAGTTTTGTGGCTGATTTATTAAACTACCAATTAATGAATCGCCGGACGTTGCGTCCGAGCGGTTCTAGGCGCTTCAGTCCGGAACCACCCGGCTGCTACGGTCGTAGGTTCGAATCCTACCTCGGGCATGGATGTGTGTGATGTCTTTATGTTAGTTAGGTTTAACTAGTTCTAAGTTCTAGGGGACCGATGACCCTAGATGTTAAGTCCTGTAGCGCTTAGAGCCATATGAACCATTTGAATTAATGAATCAATGAGACCATTGTACTGCTTATTTTTAAAAAAATTGTAGAATGATAAGCAGTCCTCGGAGGATCGCAGGTGCTGCCTGCAACTCCTTCTCAGAAAACAAAGCTAACTATCCGCATTGAGGCCAGACACAGGTTACAAAACGTGCTTAGACGGCAAACTCCTCAGCTCGCCAACACTTGCTTTACCCACACCCTGCACCCCTATTTGACATCAAGGAAACAAAATGTGAAAAATATACTTTTTTTGTAAATCTCCTTACTTCTGAAGTGGTAGAAATCGGAAAACTGTAGGCTGCCAGCGCTTTATATCTCACCACTGCCATTAACAGTAATAATAATAATAATAATAATAATAATAATAATAAAGTCTAGATCTACAAAAGAATAGTAGATATTACATAGTTACTGTTGTTATGTGCCATCAGTTCGTTTATTCTTGCGAAGTGAATAATGAATCAATGGTGCTAACAACATCTGTAGTGGAATACATCAGGAACACGTTGCTCGCACAGTTGTTTCACAAGCTACAACCTCCAACACATCGTTAGTATTTAAAAAAACATCAATTATTGGTAACTTACGAAATAGAATTAATATTAATGGTCTGTTAAAAATAAATTAATTTCGTGACCGAAATACTTCTTACCCTCAGAAAATTACTATTTAGTCCTTAGAGATAATTATTCCCAGGTTGGGAACTACTGTTCCTGATGAACTTGCTGTTCATGCCTTTCTTCTCAGCATGGATATGAGATGTTATTATCATGGTTTGGAGACAATTAAAGCTAGATACTGAGGTGCGTTCAGCTCACACTTTCTTTCTTTTTAGTGTATGCAATGCGACATAAATAACTTTCTGATGTAATAAACTAATTGCACGCCCAGGAGAATTTGATAACACCGTTTGTGTAAAATACGCATCCTTACACGTTTGAGTACCTTTGTGAGCGCTTGAAAGAGATGAAATCAAGTGACGTGGAAGCAAATATTGGCGATGATCTTTAGCAACGGAATACTTCAGTTGCAAGCTCACTTACCACCTGCAGAGAGGGACTGTGACAGTTTCGAAATTCCCCATAATAAACAAAATAATCTATTAGAATTCAAATTCAGAATAGCAAAGCCACTCTGCAGGCAGGGAAAAGATACGAAACGTAAAAAAGAGCCAGTGTAAAGGCAGAAATAGTATACAGGATGCTTCAGGGACCAACAAAACCACTTGTGGTTAAGTCTGCTCGAACTGGTGCAGTATGCCATTGCCTTCAGATTACAGACAGAAGGGAAAGGTGTAAAAGACCAAATACTAAAGGACACAAAGTACTCATGTGTACTAAATGTGTCTAAACCTGAGAATAAACTGTTTCCCAGAATTTCACGAATAAGGCTGTATTGTATAATATACAATTATTTAAAATTAGCAATTTATTTAACCAAGTAATTTCTATCAATGTAGCTTCAAAACTTTAAAATAAATACCTTTTTCTAACGTAAATAAAAACCATCAGTTCCCAACTAGCCACCGAAATATATGTGCTGGAACTAGGACAGATTTGTAATAAACTCTTCATGAAACAAAAGAGTTAGGTTCTACATCAACAACGTGTTGAAATGGCAGAAAAGCAGAAATGGTTAACTCCGTTTTCAAATATTCCATTACCTGAGGAATATATAAATTTACTGACCCATGTTACTTCTCGTACCACTCCAAAGATGAGTGACATAGATATTACTGACAGTGGCATTAAGAAACAGTTCACTTCAAGTAGCACAAATTAAACGATGCACAACCGCCTGTCAGATTCTAAATGGTTTTTGCAGACGAGTTAGGTCCCATTTTAACCATAAGATGCTGCAAATTCATTGAGCTAAAAACTATAATTAGAAAAAACAGCAGTGGGCACACGTATCTACAAGGTGGGAAATAAAAGTGATCTGCAAAAATACTGCAATATCTCACTGAAGTCCATCTGTTGTAGAATCCTAGAACTTATTCTGAGCACAAAAACATAATGAGGTACCTCGAAATGAACGATCTCTTCTAAACCAACCACCATGGACTCCGGAAAACACGATCATGTGATACCTAATTTGCGCTTTCTTCAGAAGACATTTGTAAATTGTGGATCAAGGCAATCAGGTAGATGTTGACTTGCAAAAAGCATCCGAGATGATACAAAACCAACGATTGTGTTACGATCGCAAGGGACACTAAACGATATTTGCGACTGGTTCGGGAATTTTCTGATGTGGAGGACGCAGCAGGTTATTACGATGGAGAGTCATCTACTGTAGTAGACGTTACTTCTGGCTTGCAGCAGAGAAGTGTATTGGAAAAAGACCTGTTCGCAATGTGTATTAATGATCTGTAGAAAAAACAATAGGAACCACGGACATTCTACAGATGATGCAGCTCTCTATGCAATGTCACATACATCAACAACAGTTTGCTGTGACTATTCCTGTACTGATCGGAACGTCACCCTTGGCAGTTTGTAAACATACACACAGATACCATGCGCGCTGCCTACCGAAAGAACGTCGCACTAGAATACAATGCAGCATTTCAGTTGAAAATAAGCTCCAGTACGGGCGCATTAGAGACGTATGAGAAACAGTTGAGCGAACATCCATCGTGCCACGAAGGAAAGTCGTGATCACTGATTGGGCCCGCATCGTCACGTTAAGCGCAGAAGGTCTACTTTGCGGCTGCATAAAGAGTCATAGTTCCTCTCCTGTTAGATAGTGCTTCTAGTGATGACAGGGTAGTGACCTTGTTTCATCAAATGCTTTCCTGAGATTTCAAGATTTCACCACGTTCAAATCCCACATTTCTCCGAACCAATTTATTGAATGCGAGACCAAGTTTTACTTCACAGTACTCACAGTCGTAAATGAAGGATTTTGAGTTCCCAGGTCGCTTCCTGGTGATTATTACAAACCCAGCTAGGATTTACAGTTCTATCAACAATTCTGTAAGTTGAAGCTCTTGCTCCCTATGGAAATTCTATCGTTACCGTCGTCTGTTACCATTCTGTACCACTCTGTTTCACTGCACGGTAACCTCATATATTCGTAAGGAACACGCTGCAAACTGTTGTCAGTGGAATGCAATAACGATAGACTTTTGCTGAAAAGACGCATCTTTCAAACCGTATGCTCTTCACATTCTGGTCATTTCCACGTGAAGCGTGACACTGCTTTGCATTGAAATTAGTAAAAAAAAAATTTAAACCTAAGTGTTCAGTAGCTATCTAGAAAGCATTCGTTTACAAATACGGATCAGTATTAATATACTTTTTTTTTAATTAAAAAGACGATCTCTAGGTTAGTGCGATTGACAGATTCACAGTTATGTGAATGCAGAGGATTACGTGCATGCTACGCTCCGTTGCGTTCACAGTCACGCAATGGGAAACGGGCCTGGAGACTGAAAGTCCACGGACACTAACGGAGGTTCTCGACAGCGCCAGAAATTCTTGCGGTAGAGCAACAAGCATTATAACAATTCAACGCATTTCTTCACCTTTCTTTACTCGATTCCACAACAGATTGTTTCCGAAGCAAAATCTCGGAATGATGTGTAACAAAATGAACCAGCACTTTTCTCCCGTCTACGAACAGTTCAACTCTCGCTACAGTCTCTCAGTATTTCCTGAATCTTTGAGAATTTTCTGAGATTTACATGATTTTTCCGGTAAATTCAATTCCCCCGAGAATTCTCATTTTTCACGTTTTCTAGCCAAGTTGCTACCCCAAATACGTAAAAAAATCGTGATAGACATTCCGTAAGAGTAATTGTTAAAGGTACCAGCCTCCGTCCTAGGGGTCGCTTACACTAGCTTCTGCGGTGGCGCTCGACTCGTAGCTAAACCGGCTCGAACCCTGGTGAATGAAATCTTCACTGCCAGTATTTGGCCGGCAGGGTGAGAAAGATGGTGGCGTAAATTTCCTAATCACCAGTCTTTGCAGCATTGTCCTGGTTTAAATTCCAAACCTCTCCGCAGTGTCTCAAGGAGTGAGGACATCTGATACTGTTGATGGTGATCCGTCTGTCGGATGGAGATGACTCAATGACACCCTTGGCGCTATTCGAGAGGAACAGGCTATGTGTTGGCAGGGGGTTTAATCCTCTCCTTTCCGTTCATCGATAACAAACCCAACACTACTCCGTACAAGCAACAGTCACACTCCTGCACATGACACCGATACAGACCATACACACCATTACAAGTCGGAGGAAGGCAACTGAAATCTTGTCCACTAGGACATGAGCGGTGGTGCAGGGTTACTGCATCTCTTCTCCTGAAATCATTTCCTGAAAATGGGACGAATCTGATTTTTGAATTGATTAAGTCGTTCTCAAAAGTTGCCATTATTAACAGCCCCTGTATTTCACAAGTACAATTTCCAGTTAATGATGATAGCATCAGCTTCTTTCGGTTTTCGAAAATACGAATGGCAAAGTGTCTTACTTGACCTTGAATTCAAATGTAGTTTGCAGCTGCTTTTCGTTAAAACAGTACTGATATGTGCAGCACTAACGGTATTACACAATACTTCCACGTAAACAGCTTCAAAACATACCTGTTTCTGCAATGAGTGCACAATCTGCAGTGTACCTAAACGTTGTCCTTGCTGTATATGCGAGAACATTCCTTGTGATCAAAACATCTTAAATCCTGTTTACTTCGTGCAAATGAAGTAAGGTCACATCAACACCTTTATTTTCAGACGGCAAACAATTGCTCTAAAAGCGTGAAGTGCGAAGTACAGAATGTAATGTTACAATGCTTGAGGAAAAAGTGAAGCACCCTGACGGGGCGGAGGAAGTGAACTAGAACTTTACGGATTAAGAGGGTATGGGATGTTATACTAGTATTACAACATCGACTCAAATTTACAAAAAACTTAGCAATATGACCCCAATTATCAGTAAGAAATTGCAGCCCATCTGGCCTGTACACATGCACTGATTCGCTTTTGAAGTAATCTCACAAAGCTGTTCTTTCTCTCCTGAGCAAAGTGGCCCAGAACTGTTTAACTGGTGTCCGAGATGGTCCCAAACATCTTCCATTGGGGACAGATTTGGGCATCTTGCAGGCCACGGGTGTACCTCAAAGTCATGCACTCAGTTCAGAGAGACAGGAGTCAACTGTCAGCGAGCATTGCCCTACTAAAAAATGGCACCACGATTCTGTCATATACGAGGTAAAAAATGAGAAAGAAGTAAGTCCTCGATAGTATTTTGTCGTCAGAGCTCCCTCACTCGCAGTTCACTACCATTTGGGACCTGAACTCATACCTGATGCACCCCACGGCAAGGCCTACACTTAACGAATAGGATCTCTCCCCAGGTCGCCCTGTCCTCGCCGATGGTGGACATAATGGGTAGTGCAGAACGGCGATCCATCGCTCAACACAATGAGACGCCATTTAAAGGCACTCCTTGCTTCTCGGTCACGGCACGGCACCACTCGAGACGCAGACGTTTACGCTGTGTGTTACCGGCAGCCTACGTATACGGCGGTAATTTCCCTGTCCACCTGCTGTCAGGCGCCGGCCGCGGTGGTCGTGCGGTTCTGGCGCTGCAGTCCGGAACCGCGGGAATACTACGGTCGCAGGTTCGAATCCTGCCTCGGGCATGGGTGTGTGTGATGTCCTTAGGTTAGTTAGGTTTAAGTAGTTCTAAGTTCTAGGGGAATTGTGACCTAAGATGTTGAGTCCCATAGTGCTCAGAGCCATTTGAACCATTTTTTTGCTGCCAGGCTCCAATCAACGGTGCGAGATGACACAGCATGTTGCACGGAGTCTATCACTTGTTCTCTGATGGTCGTTGCAGATGCGAATGGATTACGACGTGCTCTGTGCACAATACGCCGATCCTCTCTATTGGTGGTCACGTGTGGTCGACCGGAAGGGCGGCCGGAGTGGCCGAGTAGTTCTAGGCGCTGCAGTCTGGAACCGCGCGACCGCTACGGTCGCAGGTTCGAATCTTGCCTCGGGCATGGATGTGTGTGATATACTTGCGTTAGTTAGGTTCAAGTAGTTCTCAGTTCTAGGGGACTGATGACCTCAGATGTTAAGTCCCATAGTGCTTAGAGCCATTTGAACCATTTCGACCGGAAGGAAGCTCGACAACGAGTATTCCTTTGTCACGTTCCCGTGCAGTCAACGTCAGCTAACTGTCACATCTGAATGTTCCACAAATCTCTAAATTGCACAATTCGACCAGCCAATCAAATGAAGATCCACAATACGGACCGTTTAAAACTCTGTCAGGTAACGAAAACGCATTTCCGTGCCCTTCAGAGTGGTCACTCAACACCTGACGCTCTTTACGAACCTTGCATACCCGAGAAGACCTGGTGACAATACGAAACGCGATGAACACTACTGCACTCTGGTGGCTGTTCTACCTGTCACAGAGAACTGATCACACACGCTAATGATGTGTCCGTGAATAAATTTACGGTGATATCTGACCATGTCTTTTGGGTGCTCCACTTTATTGAAAGGCAGCGTATCCATAGGTGTCAAATGAAAGCTCTGTCCTGATCAAGAGATACATCAATGCAAACTGCTCCAGGTGATTATCGTGAACCTTTCTTCTGCAGAATCGCTTCCAGTTTCATCTCTTGGACTCAAATTAGGGAACACCCACGCCCGTGTGGAACGCGATAAGCATTCGTAGAAAACAGATAATAATGGTGAAGCGTTCACTAGTCTACATACACTACTCGCCATAAAAATTGCTACACCACGAAGGTGACGTGCTACAGACGCGAAACTTAACCGACAGGAAGACGATGCTGTGATATGCAAATGATTAGCTTTTCAGAGCATTCACACAAGGTTGGCACCGGTGGCGACACCTACAACGTGCTGCCATGAGGAAAGTTTCCAACCGATTTCTCATACACAAACAGCAGTTGACCGGCGTTGCCTGGTGAAACGTTGTTGTGATGCCTCGTGTAAGGAGGAGAAATGCGTACCATCACGTTTTCGACTTTGATAAAGGTCGGATAGTAGCCTATCGCGATTGCGTTTTATCGTATACCGACATTGCTGTTCGCGTTGGTCGAGATCCAATGACTGTTAGCGGAATATAGAACCGGCGGGTTCAGAAGGGTAATACGGAACGCCGTTCTGGATCCCAACGGCCTCGTATCACTAGCAGTCGAGAGGATAGGCATCTTATCCACATGGCTGTAACGGATCTTGCAGCCACGTCACGATCCCTGAGTCAACAAATGGAGACGTTTGCAAGACAACAACCATCTGCCCGAAAAGTTCGACTACGTTTGCAGCAGCGTGGACTATCAGCTCGGTTGCCCTTGACGCTGCATCACAGACAGGAGCGCCTGCGATGGTGTACTCAACGACGAACCTGGGTGCACGAGTGGCAAAACGTCATTTTTTCGGATGAATCCAGGTTCTGTTTACAGCATCATGATGGTCGCATACGTTTTTGGCGACATCGCTGTGAACACACATTGGAAGCGTGTATCAACCGGCGAGATGGTATGGGGTGCCATTGGCTACACGTCTTGGTCACCTCTTGTTCGCATTGACGGCACTTTTAACAGTGGACGTTACATTTCAGATGTGATACGACCCGTGGCTCTATCCTTCATTCGATCCCGACGAAACCCTACATTTGAGCAGGATAATGGACGACTGCATGTTGCATATCCTGTATGGGCCTTTCTGGACACAGAACATGTTCCACTGCTGCCCTGCCCAGCACGTTCTCCAGATCTCTCACTAATTGAAAACGTCTTGTCAATGGTTGCCGAGCAACTGGCTCGTCACAATACACCAGTCTTGATGAACTGCGGTATCGTGTTGAAGCTGCATGGGCAGCTGCACCTGTACACGCCATCCAAGTTCTGTTTGACTCAATGCCCAGGCGTATCAAGGCCTATATTACGGCCAGAGGTGGTTATTCTGGGTACTGATTTCTCAGGAGCTATGCACCAAAAATGTAATGACATGTCAGTTCTAGTACAATATATTTGTCCAATGAATACCCGTTCATCATCTGCATTTCTTCTTGGTGTAGCAAGTTTAATGGCCAGTAGCACAGAATAAAATGTTTGTGTTGCGCTTAACGTACTAGACTATACTAAATGTAACAATGTTCAACACAATCGCTACATTGTGGAAGATGTTCAATGTTGAAGACTAGCTTCTTCACTTCGAAGAGCGCTCTCACTCATTCCCTCTCAATGTTTTTCTGTCCTTTTGGTAATGATCTTCCTACAAATGAATTACCTGCAAGACAGCATGTAACAATGTTTATAATAACGGAAGGAAGCATAATTAGTTCGTGAAAAGCCTTGAAATAGAAATAAATTCGTGGAATCCATTAGGAAAGAGTGTTAAACAGAATTACGACGAATATAGTAGCGTTTATTATGACTGGCTTAGAAAATAATATAAAACATTCAATCTAGTTTTTGTGGTGTCCCTAATTCAGCAGTTTTCCGTCCAGTGAAATATCTCTATATCGTTCGTCGCGATGACACAAGAATCAAGAGAGGGTGACGAGGCGTCGTCAATGAGGCACAGACCCACTGGCATTCGTTTTCATGCCTCCACTTCTGTTGATGGCGCTTCAGTGACTGAACGTAAATGTGAGATTTCTGGCCCCACATAAGAGGACACTATATGACCTATATGAACACTATTCCTCTGTAGTATTAATCGTTTCTTTCTGCTACACTGTAGTACTTCTTCGAGTTTGGATTTGCTACACTGTAGTACTTCTTCGAGTTTGTATTCACTCAGATCGTTCTTTCTGGTAGGCACAATCGTTTGTGTACTTTATATGGTTGGGAACACTGTGTGCCGAGATTGTTACTGACGTCAGCCTCATTGTTAGCTTTCTCTACATTTTGTGTACACAAAGAAAACCATGCAACTTGATGGGATCGCGCGTTTTTCGTGCCAAACAAAATAAAATTCAGCTTCAAAAGACAGTGATAGTTATTCGTGTATATTCGAAAGCTGCTACCTACGCTGTTCACAAAATTGAACACCTGCACGATAGCTTTGCGTCATAAAGCGTCGTCTTGTTCAACCTATTTCACATTTTGCAGCCAGCCGAACGCCGATTAATATACTATCTGGAAACACCCTTTCGCATCATGATGACTGTTACGAAAGCGTCGTCGATGGTATCGTCACTGCTAATATTATCTAAACACTATTAGGACAACAGCAGACAGTGAGGCTGCACACTGCGTCTTTTTTTTCTGGATGCTCCTCTTGAGAACAGTAAGCTCAGAATGTTTCCAACGAGTATTTGATAAGTATCTGCAGTTGTAATAGAAATTCTGGAACGTGAGTCAATGTATCAGTAAAACTATCTTCATTTGGAAGGCGAATATCTCCAGATTTAAGAATTTTGTGTGCCAGAGGTATAATACGATATGAAGCAAAAAGGAAAAAAAAGATGAAACATATTGCTCATAAATTATATTTGGTTATCATGCCTCCATGCTGCGAAACAATTAGTACATACTAAATATTGTTTCCTGAGTAGTATGAATGCTAGCGGAGAAGGTGTTGAGACAACTTGCAAAAGTTGAAGTTGTTATGTGCACATCTAAAAATATGAAATGTCTGACAATGAACATCATATTCGTGGCGGATAGTTGCATTACTGTGCCCAAACCGCAAACAAATTTCTGTTTTAAATGCATGCCTTGCGCTTCCCAATTCAAAATCCATCACTAAGGAACAACACGTCGACAATATAAACGGTAGGTTTTAAAATGAGGTAAAAATATTATTCCTAAGTTGGCTTCAAAGGACGCCCCACGTGTAATTTTTCAGCTGCTGCCGATTAGGAGATATTCCTTCAGGAATTGCCAACCGCGACCTCTCCAGCAAGCAAATTTAACCAACTGAATATTTTAGGATGCTAGAAAACTTTAGATATATAGGGTAACCAGAGTAATTGGCACACCGCCAGAAATGTCATGCCGCTGATTAGTAACGATTCATGCGTTCACCCACAAATTTTGGGAGCGTTTCTGCAAGTCACGAGGGGAAATAATTACTGGCTCAGGACGCAACAGATTATTTGTCGGTAAGCATGAAACGGATGTCAATCGTGGACGTGGTTAACCTCTTCAGAACACCTAGCAGCGCTGTGGCTGTAATGATGTGCTATGTTGAGACTGGCATAACACAGTTGTATGTGGTGAATAACTCTGTATATATTTGTTTTAATTTTGACAGCCCAATGCATCACGCTTCTAGTCTGTTATGTACCTGTAAATTCATGCCCAGCCTTCTATATGTTATGTACCTGTCAATTCATGCCAAAAAAGTTTATCTTCTCTAACCTTTGCCAAAGAAGTTTATCTTCTCCAACCGCTTAGGACACCCCAGTAAATTTACTGGGAATACGACACCTGCCGTACATGATATTCAGTCGCTGTCTGGTAGATGTTTCTTCTCAGCACTACAGGTTTAAATTGTGTGGCGAGGAGGGTTGTTACGGACAAGTAAATGAATAAGAAACAATGGAAAGACAGCACTTGTCTCATTCTCGCAGTCATTAAAGCCCTCTGTCCTTATTAGAATGTCGATTTCGCACCACAGATGGTACTTTTAAACGCCTCAACTATTTGAAAAACGCAGTAATTCAGAAGTATGTACCGATAACCGTTCAAATGATAACATCATGTTCAATGGATTGTCAAGAATTTGGTGTTTCCATGTTGAACTATCGAGTTATATTTCTGCTTCTGAATGAACGGCGTTGGTGACATGTAAGGATAACAACAGTACAGCGTATTACTGCGTTAGCGTGGAAGAGAAGACGAACTTTAAAATTGGACGAGTGCTAGAAAAGAAGCAGTAGAGGCAATGTGAATTCAGTGCTCACCTATTTTAGCGACGCTGGCGCTGAATATCCACAGGCCAATGATGAACGGAGTCTGCACTCGCTCGAACTCCACCGTGGAGACGGCGTAGCGCTTGACGTCGTGCTGTTCCTCGGCCGGCGTGGGGTTGGCGTCCTGGAGGGACACGGCGCTGGTCGTCTCCGCCGGCCCGTCTGTGGAGGTGGTGGGCAGGTTGAGCAGAGGCTGCGGGGGCGGCGCGCTCGAGGCGTCGGGCTGCTGCTGGGCGACGGGGCGCACCGACCAGGTGGCGGCGTCGGGCAGGGCGGCGCCGGGCCCCGCCGCGGCCGCCAGCAGCAGTAGCAGCAGCAGCAGTATGCGCTGCGGAGCGACCGCGCGCCGCACGGCCATGGCTGCGACTGAGGGAGGCCGCCGCCGCTGCTCAGGGAGCGCAGTCCGAGGCGGGGCGGGCGCGCATGCGCACCGAGCCGGAGGCGGCCGGCGCCGGGGCAGGTGCTTCCCGCCGCTGGAAAAACAGTCCCCTGCCACGGCACCGCTTTTCCTCGCTCTCTTCACGATTTTCTTAATCCTGTATAAGGTAAGGCTCATACTTTCAGTTTACCAAAGAGGAGGCAGGCAGACGATTACATTTTCTTCAACTGCTGGTTGGCGGATAGAGCAACGAATATCTGCGAACCAGAACTGCTTGGCATGGGATTAAAACATCTCAAAGACGAATAGTTTAGCCGGCCGGGGTGGGGGGGGGGGGGGGGGCGTCGGTTCTAGGCGCTACAGTCTGGAACCGCGCGACTGCTACGGTCGCAGGTTCGAATCCTGCCTCGGGCATGGATGTGTGTGATGTCCTTAGGTTAGTTAGGTTTAATTAGTTCTAAGTTCTAGCGCTCAGAGCCATTTGAACCATTTTGAACGAATTGCTTAAGAATGGATATTCGTCAGCTGAGCTAAAAAGCGCGTTGACAACATGGCGTGGAAATCATAGCGATATTCAAGCACCTATGAAATCGAAAGTTTTCCTAGCTTCCATTAAAGAAATTACTGACCGCATAGGAAAAATGTTGAGGAAACGGAACATCACCGAAATCTACAAAGGAATTTATACACTGCAACGGCAAAGAAACTGGTATAGTGCGCTTCAAATAGAAAGATACGTAAACTGGCGGGATACACCGTTGCGGTCGGCAACGCCTGTATAATACAAGTGTCTGGCGCAGTTGTTAGATTGGTTACTGCTGTACAATGGCAGATTATTAAGATTTAAGTGAGCATGAACGTGGTGTTATATGCGGCGCATGAGCGATGGGACAAAGGATCTCCGAGGTAGCGATGAAGTGGGTATTTTCCCTTGCGTCCATTTCACGAGTGTACCGTGAATATCAGGAATCCGGTAAAACACGAAGTCTCCGACATCGCTGTGGTCGAGAAAATATCCTGCAGGAACGGGACCAACGACAACTGAAGAGAATCGTTCAACGTGATAGAAGTGCAACCCTTCAGCAAATGGCTGCAGATTTCAATGCTGGGCTATCAACATGTGTCACGGTGCGAACCATTCAAAAAATCATCATCGGTATGGGCTTTCGGAGCCCACTCGTCTACCCCTGATGACTACACGACACAAAGCTTTACGCCTTGCATGTGCCCGTCAACAACGACATTGGACTGTTGAAGACTGGAAACATGTTGCCTGGTTGGACGAATCTCGTTTCAATTGTATCGAGCGGATGGGCGTGTACGGGTATGGAGACAACCTCAAGAATCCATGAACCCTGCACGTCAGCAAGAGACTGTTCGAACTGGTGGAAGCTGCGTAATGGAGTGGAACGTGTGCAGTTGGAGTGGTACGGGAACTTTGATACGTCTTGATACGACTCTGAGAGGTGACAAGTACGTAGGCATCCTGTCTGATCACCTGTTTTCGTTCATGTCGATTGTGCATTCCGGCAGACTTGGGCAATTCCAGCAGGGCAATGCGACACCCCACACGTCCAGAATTGCTATAGAGTGGCTCCAGGAACACTCTTCTGAGTTTAAACACTACCGCTGGCGACCAAACTCCCCAGACATAAGCATTGTTGAGAATAACTGGGAGGCCTTGCAACGTGATGTTCAGAAGAGATCTCTACCCCCTCGTACTCTTATGGATATATGGACAGCTATGCAGGATTCACGGCGCCAATTCCCTCCAGCACTACTTCAGACAGTAGTCGAGTCCATGCCACGTCGTGTTGCGGCGCTTCTGCGTGCTCGCGAGGGCCCTACACGATATTTGGCTCTTCACTGTAGGATTCCATGTAGTTATGTGGAGGTGCACGTAGGTACTACAAAAAGAATGGTCAAAAACCGACCACAGGAGCACTAGAGCAATTGCAGAAGAGAGGGGACTGACATATCAGCTGTTGCGGAACATGCATTGCAGCTAGGAGACCACCTCATTCATTTTCATAGGACTCAAGTACTGACAGCCAAAAGTGGATACCATCAAAGGCTATTCAGGAAGGTCACAGAGATTGTAAAACACCCAAGGAATTTCAGTAGGAACGAGAAGGGCGTGAACTTGTAACTAGGCTGTTTGGGTTTTTATGTTGGTAACGTCCCGAGGGCATGCAGCTTTACTGTATCATGGAGAGCTGCATCAAACCAGTCTCAGGACTGAAGACAACAACGTCACGTAGCGCTCTGTATGAAAATCACTGACTGTGCTGTGTGCAGTCTGTGGCTGGCTGGCATTGTTGGAATATTCGCTTGTATAGTGTTGGGCAGCTGGATATGAACAGCCCGTAGCGTTGGGCAGTTGGAGGTGAGCCGCCAGTAGTGGTGGATGTGGAGAGAGAGAGATGCCAGAGTTTAGAGAGGAAATTTGTGAAGATGGTTGTCATGAACTGATATATATTATGACTTTTGAACACTATTAAGGTAAATACATTGCTTGATCTCTATCAAAATCTTTCATTTGCTAACTATGCCTATCAGTAGTTACTGCCATCAGTAGTTAGAGTCTTTTATTTAGCTGGCGGTATTGGCACTCGCTGTATTGCAGTAGCTCGAGTAACAAAGATTTTTATGAGGTAAGTGATTCATGAAAGGTATAGGTTATTGTTAGTCAGGGCCATTCTTTTGTAGGGATTTTTGAAAGTCAGATTGCGTTGCGCTAAAAAATATTGTGTGTCAGTTTAGTGATGATCCGAATAAGTAAAGAGAGAACTGTCTGAATACGTTCAGTTTTCCTCAGCTGTCTTTGTATCAAATAACGTAGAAGTTTACTAGCACAGTCATTCATAATTTTTCAAAGGGGACGTTTCAAACTGAATGACATTTGGAGTCCAGTGCTGAAGAAGATCTGTATCAGTCTTCCAGCATGGGGTGATAGCAACAACGGACGACGGTAATTTTGTTGCAGTCAGTAGTGAGCCACAGTGTGATACTCAAAGAAGCTACGACCCCTCTTGACAATATCCTCTGCAGATGAGGGAGAAACGTTTGGCTAAAATGTGAAATCCACTCGACCACAGCGTAATAGCTTGGAACATTTTATTAATCCATTACGGTTAATAGTAGCACAAAAGTAAGTATGCAAGCACTGGATCTGAAAATTACTTACACAGTCATTATACTGTACAACAGTGAAAATGATAATTCCATGAAAGTAGCTAACTCTTATTCATGGCATAGAGCCGATAACGAAGATCCTTAGAACAAATTAAACTTAGCCCCTGTTTTTGTTCTACAAACAAACGGTTTTCTCGATAACAGGTAATAGAAGAAATTTATTGTCATCGGTTGTATAACTGCTACATACCACAAGAATGAAACACTATTGTGCTGTCGTAAGCTGTCGCCAACACACTGGGCGGCAAAGTGGCCAGCACACTAAGCGACAAAGAGGTTGGGAGAATATCGATAGAGGCCAAAGACAGACACGCAAGAAACGCGCCAACAACGCCTATTTAGATCGCCTCCGTGGACCGGAGGTCCCTGTCTGTCATCGTGCACAGTCAGTCATCCAGGGAGTCAACAAGTCGAGTCATCAGTTGCAGTCCAGTGGGAGTCGCAGCCACAATTAGCTAAGCTTCTAGCTCAGAGTCACCCAGTGCCTAGCGACCAGAGTAATACACAAAGCGGGACTTGTACTTCACCAGCAGCGAGGCCAACTTGGGCTATTACGGAAGAGCTTATACCACAAGAACTAGCTTAAGTAAAGTAGCTTTCTCATTTTTATGAATGAAGAACCCAGATAACCCGGAGCTGTGTTACAGAAAGAGAATTCCGGCCACCAAACAACATCCTCTCCTTGCTTCCCTTGATACAAGCCTACAGTAACAACGAGACTACACAAAAACTGGCGACGAGGATGGGATTCAGTGCAGATTTTACTTGCTTCTCGTTTGTTTTATCTTGCAGGGGTGCCCGTATTCAAGTGTTGAAAATTTGTTGTGTTCTTTCTTGTATTCTAGGAGGAGGGCCGCAGAACTAAACTAATTTATCTTTCAGAGGCTTTGCTTGCTTTTTTGCTATAACATATTTGAGTAAACCATGTCCACCCCGCCCCCTCCGACCTCTGCCCCGCCCCTCAGCCACAGACGTGCAACATGATGGATCTAACACAAATTTTCCCCTTTCAGAACCAACAATTTGCTCCCCTCCTAACGAATTACTGGCTGCACAAGTTGCGTCCGCCGCACAAGAGACAAACCGAGTGCAACACGTGCCGCCGACCAGCATACCAACGTTCTGGTAATTTAACGACACCGAAGAGGGATGGCTCGAATACCTGACACAGTTCCAAGCAAGTTGTGAAGACCACCGAGTTCAAGGTACTGTAAAGCTACAATACTTTCTTTTGATTGCTGGGCCCCCAGTGTTCACGTTAATAAAAAACTTTTCCCAACTGCATCTGTCAACGAACTCAGCTGTGACGAAGTTCAAATGTTTGTGAATTCCTAAGGGACGTAACAGCTGTCATCGATCCCTATACTTACACACTACTTGAAATTAACTTATGCTAAGAACAACACACACACCCATGCCCGAGAGAGGACTTGAACCTGCAGTGAGAGGGGCCGCGCAATCCGTGACCTGGCGTCTCTTACAGCGCGGCCATTCCGCACAGCTGTGACGAAGTAATCGCCGCATTAGCTCACTGCTATGACAAGCAAGTCCAAGTAGTTACAGCCACCGTGCGGCTGCTCCCGGCGGCGGTTCGAGTCCTCCCTCGGGCATGGGTGTGTGTGTTTGTCCTTAAGATAATTTAGGTTAAGTAGTGTGTAAGCTTAGGGACTAATGACCTTAGCAGTTAAGTCCCATAAGACTTCACACACATTTGAACATTTTTTTTAGCTACAGCCAGATATCAGTTCTTTCGCTTGCAGAAAAAGTCGGAACAGACGTACCGTCAGTGATACACAGAACTAACGGGCTTGACTAGCAAGAGTAAAATTTAGCGTAGTTGTGGCAACTTCAAAGTGTCTTAATGATTAGGGATGCAATAACATTCAGTGTCCCACCTAGTAGAATACAGGTACAGATCTTAAAGTACGCAGATCCATCACTTCCTCCAGCATTGCCAATCTTAGAGCAATACGATTCGGGTGCCGCAGCGGCCGGTGAAGTTTGACCAGGCCCCGATCTGTCTGGTCTAATCGCCCCTTGCTCGCGACCGCCCCAAGCAGTGAAGCCTTTCCCTACATGTTTTGCTCTCTATAAAAGACAGAACTGCCCATCACGTAACGTAACGAGTTACACGTGTGGAGAAAAAGGCCATATCAAAGCAGTTTGTTTGCGACGGCACAAAAACGCCAATTTTGCGCGCTCAAAAAAAAAAAAAAAAAAAAAAAAAAAGGCTCCTGCACATGCAATGAACGTTGAGTTTGCCACAACTACAACAGGTTCTGACAAATGTAAGATTAAAGTTGTGCCTCTTTCTAGCTCTGGTGCTGTGCAACGATGTTCTAACAAACTATTTGTCTCATTAAGAATTGCTGGCCGCGGTGTGAACTTTCAGTAGACGCAGGTGCCTCAGTAACTTTGCTTGATCGTGTCATGTACCAATAGTTAGGCTCACGACGACTTTCTAAATCTAGAAAGCACCTCACTGCTTACAACGGACACGAAATTCCAGTGCTTGCACAGTGTATTTTGCCTGCCACTTACAAGTCTCACACTAGGACAGTGAATTTTACTGTGTTGCAATCCAGAGACAGTGAGAACATTTCCGGTTTAGATGCCTTTGATTTGTTTCGTCTTAGCATCCACGACAATGTACTGTCAGTCTCTAAATTTGCACCAAAAGAAAGTGTCGCTGACTTGCTTAAAGTATTTCCTGAACTATTTTCAGAATCGCATGTTATATTGAAAGACAACGCACAGCGTAAGTTTTTTCAGGCCCGTCCCGTCCCAACTGCTTTAAGAGACAAAGTGACCAGTGAATTGAAAGAACTGCAAGATAACGGTGTGTTTGCTCCTGTTCTATCTAGTCAGTGGGCAAGTCCACTAGTTTTGGTGCCTAACATTTCTGGCGCATTCGCATTTGTGTTGATTTCAAGGCTAAAGTCAATCCACGGACAGTCGCTGACACTTATCCGTTATCTCGCCTTGAGGAACTCGTGGAAAGGCGTGGTGCAGGACGCTGCTTTTCTAAGATATATTTGCGTGATGATTACTTTCAAATTCCATTGGCTGAAGAAACACAAAAAGTGATTGTTGTAAATATACACTGAGGACTGTCAAGTATTTGAGTTTGCCTTTCGGCAGTGCTTCCGCATCCGCCATTTTTCAACGTTACTTGGAACAGCTGACTGCAAACGTGCCATTCTGTTCAAGCTACCTTGACCATATTGTCGTCTCAAGTCCTACACCACAGGAACACATTGCTAACTTCTGTACCTCTTTGCGAGTGTTGTCAAAAGCACGACTCAAGTGTCGTCTCGAAAAGTGTGACTTTTTTGAAACTGAACTACAGTACTTGGACCATGTGATAAACAGTCAGAGTGCGCACCCCCTCCAATCTCATTTGCTTGCAATCCGTGACCTGCCTGTTCCTCGCAATGTGGCTGAACTGCAGTCGGTGCTAGGCAAATGACATACTACATTCGGTTCATACCGAATGCCGCTCCTATCATGGCCCCATTGCATCGCTTGCGTCGCAAAAGTGAACCTTTTGTGTGGACTAAAGACTGTCACGATGCATTTCGGAACCTCAAAAATGATTTGCATAGTGACATACGTGTAGTACATTCTGACCCTGTCATGCCGGTAGTTTTGCAAGTCGACGCTCCTTCCTAAGGAATCGGCGCTGTGCTTTCGCACAAAATTGGTGCACATGACAAACCTATTGCTTCTGCCTCAAATTGTTAACTCAAACTCAGTGCAATTATTCTTAAATTAAAGATAGGCTTTTGCTGTTGCTTATGGGTTGGACAAATTCCATCACTGTTTGTAAGGTCGCAAGTTCTGTTAAGTGACAGGTCATAAGCCTTTGCAGTCCTTGTTTCATTCCGTCAAAGTTGGTTCTTACACGCACCGCTCGAAAATTGCAACGATGGGCTGTGATGCTTTCGCTATATCAGTGTGAAATTGTGTACAGACGTACGGCAAAGCAAAACAGTGCAGACGCCCTATCTCGCCTTCCGATTGGCCCAAACTCTGATTTTGATGCACCTGCCACATCTTGTTGCCAAATAGATGCGCAGGACTCTGAAATGCTGTCCCTCAGGGGGCTCAGCATTCATTTGCTGGGTACGGGCTTGGCGAACCCGGGGTCCTCGACCTGTGGACTGATGTGCGCCGCCAGTGTGCTGATACTGTAAGCTCTGTGCATGTTTCAGCGACCACCGTCTGGCGCAACGGTGGAACGTTGTGTGTCGTAGGGACCGGGGATCTTGGCTGGATTGCCTGGATCGCGAGGACGTTACATACCTCTATAAAAAAAACTTCAATCTTAAGGTGTGCTGCGCGCCGATAAGATGCATGGCTGTTGAGCTGGAACAGTCGCTAGCGGGCAACCTCTGGGGAACCCGCCGCGCCTCAGTTGTACATGGCTTATCCAGGCATGCGGGGCTCTGTCTGGATGGACATAAGTTTCCCTAACTGCTCGTGGGACGACCATGGATACCACGAATTCTTCCTCTTTTTCTCCTTCTAATTTTTCGCTGGCTAGTGGGACGGGTGGAACGCTGGTAGGCACTACCACCCAATCCAACAAGAGGGCTAGGTTAGTCAGTCCTCCTGACTCCGGCGACAGCAAACGTACAGCAGTTCAGAGTAACAGAGCACATACTGACAACCAGGATGTGTTTTTAATAATAAAAAGGAAAGAGTGTTCCTTTGAAAAGGCTTCGCCATTCTATATCCAAAAGGGTCTAGAAGAAATAGCTGGAACTTTAAAATCAGTGAAGCGTTTACGGAATGGGACACTGCTTGTTGAAACATCAACTTCTCAGCAAGCCGTTAACCTTCAAACAGCTAAAAGCTTGGGGGAATACACAATCGATACAGAGCTTCACAGCACCCTGAACTTCAGTAACGGTATTGCGACCTGTAGGGATCTCGTTGACATTCCTGTAGAAGAATTAAAGAGTGAGTGGGCTCAGGAGAGAATTGTTGACGTACAGAACATCATGAAAAGGGTGAATGGGAACCTGGTGAAATCTGAATCCTTCATTCTTACTTTCAATAGCCCCAAACTCCCAGAACACGTCAAGGCAGGATTTCTTCGCCTAAACGTGCGGTCGTATGTCCCAAACCCAATGCGCTGTTTTATGTGCTAGCGTTTTGGGCATACAACTCTAGGGTGTAAAGGAGAATCGATGTGTGGCAACTGTAATAAGGCTGCCCATGACGGAGTTGACTGTTCGTCTCCTGTCAGATGTATAAACTGTTCTGAAAGGCACCCTGTCTGGAGTAGGGACTGTAGAACCTTCCTAGAGGAATGTAAAATACAAGAAATAAAAACAACTAAGCGTATCCCCTACAGTGAAGCCAAAAAGATCTTTAAGGCCATGCAGCCCCTACATTCGTTACGTCTTTTGCCTCCATTGTTCAGAAGCCGCCTCCAAAAGTCGATGCATCTACACAGACGGAGGTTGTTAGTGTTGGCACGAACACCTGCACATGTCAATGCACTTGCAAGGCAGCAAGTGTATCAGAGCCTGTAGCCCCTCCTCGAACAGCAGAGAAAGGTACAGTAGCTAACACTGAAGAGCCCCAGGCATCTCTGATGGCTAAGGCTGTTCCAAAGCCCAGCATGGTCATAAACACCCCAGCTCCAGTTCCAGCAAAGCCCCCTAAATAAAGGAAAGCACGCGTCAAGCAGCACCAACAGATTAAATCGGCTGGTAAACCCTCAGATCATGTTAATGTGGTCCCACCAGACGCTTCATCAGACTCTTCCCCAGAGCTGATGGAGTCTGAGAATATGGGGCAATCATCTCGCCAGACTGAGCCTCCACCCGCTGCAGTCTCCCCACGCCGGCGGAAAGAGAGGCAGAAAATACAACCACCGTGAGGCTCCCATATTACAATGGAACCTGCAAGGGTTCAGGACACATGTGGAGGAACTACGCCTACTGATTCAGGATTGACCTATGTGTGTATGTTTCCAAGAGGCAAATTTCAGTGAAACTCCTACACCCCTGAGTTACGTGGTTATGTCCTCCACAAAATGGGCGACCTGAGTGGACAGAGAGCTCGAGGATGAGTAGCTATCTTCGTCAACACCAACTACCACTCCTCGCTTCTCTCCCTAACGACGAATTTACAGGCAGTTGCAATATTAGTACATGTGCGTCATATGCTAACAGTATGTTCGGTTTACCTGCCCTCACATGATGTGCTCGACGAAGAGGCTCTCAGTGATCTTCTTACACAGCTCCCCCACCCCTTCATCCTCTGTGGTGACTTTAATGAACATAATATACTTTGGGGCTCTGTGAGTACTTGCCCCAGGGCTAGAGCAATCGAGAGGCTTCTTCTGTCTTCCAGTGCATATTTGCTAAATACAGGTCAAAGCACGCATTTTTGCATTGCAATTGGGTCGTTCTCTGCCACTGATCTATCGCTTTGCTCTCCAGCCATCGCCCACACTGCTGAATGGGAAGTGGTTGATGACTTACACGGCAGCGATCGCTTCCCCATCTAGATTAACCTGCCACATGCAGTGGAACCGGAAAGGAAACCGCTTCGATGGGTGCTCGGTACAGCCAACTGGGCACTGTATAGTCAGCTAGTCCAGTTTGACCATCGGGTCAGTGTCCAGGAATGGGTGGATCGTATTACTGAAGTGATCCATCGCGCCAGTGAAGTGTCCATCCCACAGTCCACGGGACAACCGAAGCGGCAGCCTGTCCCTTGGTGGAGCGACGAATGCCGCTCTACAATCAGGGCTAGGCGGGCAGCTCTGCGTAGGTTCAAATGCCGGCCAACTGTAGAGAACCTTGCAGCCTTTCGGGTGGCGAGGGAAAAGTGTCGTCGGATTATACGAGAGAGGTCGTGGCAGCAGTTCCTGAACACCATTAATCGTTCTACACGCAGTTCCATTGTATGCGAGGCCATCAGGAGGATTTCTGGGAGAGGTGGGAGGTGCCCTATGGCTGCTATAATGTGGAATGGTACTCTCCAAACGACCCCAAAAGATATTGCCCAGTCTATGGCGGCTCATTTTGCAACTATTACTGCAACCGCCAGTCAGAATCTGGCTTTCCAGCACCACAGAGTGGCTGCTGAGAGGAGCAGTTTTTACTTCTGCTCACCCAATACAGAAGAGTACAACTGCCCATTTTCCATGTGGGAACTGGATTCTGCATTGTGTGGGGCTCGTGATACATCCCCTGGTCAGGATAGAATCCACTATAGCATGCTGCGGCACCTCACAGGGAGAAATAAAGAAATCCTCCTCCGACTTTTTAATCTTGTTTGGATGTCCGATGATTTCCCCGACTCGTGGCGTGAAGCAATTTTAATTCCTCTTTTAAAACCTGGGAAAGATCGCACGTGCCCGGGTAGTTAGCGTAGTGTTGCCCTCACTAGCTGCGTGGGAAAGACCTTGGAGAGGATGGTCAACCGCCGCTTTGTCTGGATGTTAAAATCCAGACAACTCCTTAGTCGCTTTCAGTGTGGGTTCAGGAGGTATCGCTCCACCTTTGATAACCTAGCCCTCCTGGAGGCATCTATACAACAGGCTTTCCTGCGCCAGTATCACCTGTTGGGAATATTTTTTGACATTGAAAAGGCAAACGGCACTACTTGGAGGCATCTTATCATCAGGCAGCTCCACGAATGGGGTTTTCGATGTCTTCCCAATTTTATTCGGTCTTTCCTGTCGCGCCGGCCGCGATGGTCTAGCGGTTAAGGCGCTCAGTCCGGAACCGCGCGACTCCTACGGTCGCAGGTTCGAATCCTGCCTCGGTCATGGATGTGTGTGATGTCCTTAGGTTAGTTAGGTTTAAGTAGTTCTAAGTTCTAGGGGACTGATGACCACAGCAGTTAAGTCTCATAGTGCTCAGAGCCATTTGAACCATTTGAACCTTCCTGTCGCTACGATATTTTCGGTACCGAGTCGGAGATGTACTGTCTAGTCGCTTTGAACAAGAGAACGGTGTCCCTCAAGGTAGTGTTTTAAGTGTGACGGTCTTTGCCATTGCTATTAATAGTATTACGTCTGTCGTGAAAAGTCCTGTGCAGTGTTCCTTGATTTTGGACGATTTCTCTGTATTTTGCTCTTCTTCAAGCCTTGCAACGACGACCCGTCAGTTGCAACTCACTCTGCGATGTTTGGATGAATGGGCACAGAAGAGTGGTTTTAAGTTTTCAACTGATAAGTCAGTGTGTGTTATTTTTAATCGTTCTCGTTCCATTTTTGACTTCCCTGAGTTGAGGATGAGGGACACCGTTCTGAATTTTAAAGACACGGTGAAGTTTCTGGGCCTTACTTTTGATTCTCAGCTTACGTGGCTGCCACACATTAAGGAACTGAAAAAACGGTCTCTTAAGGCGCTGTCTATTTTAAAATGTCTTAGTCACCACACATGGGGAACAGACAGGACTTGTCTGCTCCGGTTTTACAGAGCCTTCGTGCGGTCCCGGCTTGATTGTGGATGCACGGTGTATGGGTCTGCAAGACCCACTTATTTGAAGCTGTTGGATGTGGTGCACCATTAGGGGATTCGGTTGGACACTGGGGCGTTCAGAACGAGCCCCATACCGAGCCTCTGTGCAGAGGCAGGTGAACCGCCACTTCACCTCCGGCGGCGTCTACTAATGGTGTGCCAGGCCTATAAAACATTATCCACACCATACACACCTGCGTACCACAATGTTGCTCGGCCTCCACTGGAAAGGCTTTTTCGCAACCGGCAACGAGTAACAAGGCCCTATGGGATTCGTGCAAAGGACTGCATTTTAGAGATGGGTTTTAATGTTTCACGTCGAGGTTGGAGCAGATATCCACCTTGGCTCCTCCAGAGGCCCAGGCTGATTTTAGATTTGGCAAATTTTAAGAAAAGTAGTACATCAGATTTTACTTTCAAATCTTTGTTTTTTAATATTTTAGATAGGCATCATGATTTTACAGTAGTCTACACTGATGGACCCCAACAGGGGGATTTTCTTGGCTGCTCAGTAGTGTTCCCCGAACATGTCATCAGGATTCGCCTTCCCCAGGAATACACTGTTTTTTCCGCAGAACTTCACTCGATCCTGAAGGCATTGGCGCAGATGCGGTGTACTCAGGGCAAACACTTTCTAATTTCCTCTGACTCACTGAGCGCATTACAGTCACTGCAGAACATGTACCCAGTGGAGAAGTTGGAACAGCTGATTTACGACCAACTGTTCATCCTCCAACGACAGGGAAAGCAAGTGTCCTTTTGCTGGGTGCCAGGGCATGTAGGCATACGGGGAAATGAACAAGCTGATCGAGCTGCCAAAGACGCCTGCAGATTACCGGAGGTGGCACAATGTTCTATTCCTTCGCAAGGTGTCGTTTCTGTGTTGCGGCTGAAGCCTATGCAATTGTGGGAGGAGGAATGGCTGGCGGTGAGGGAAAATAAGCTGCGGTTGGTGAAACCTACCATCCAGCCGTGGTGTTCCTCCTGCCGGTCACCTAGGCGGGACGAAGTGACCCTTACAGGTCTTCGCATAGAGCACTGTCCTCTCTCTCACGCATGCCTTTTTACTATGGCGAGAGGAAACCCCGCTGTGTGATGCCTGTGGCATACGAATCACTGTACGCTACATTTTAGTTGAGTGTGATTTATATCGTTCTGTCAGGGCGGAAGTTAATATTAGCGGGGATCTGCCCTCGATTTTAACGGATGACGAGGCGAGTATCCAGAAAGTTCTAAGGTACTGTGATGTTTCTGGGCTTCACACTAAAATTTTAGGTTGGAATTTTTAGTGTGTTGCCGAGTGGCTGACCACTCGTTTTTATTCTTGTAATAGGCCAGTTCGAAACATGTGCTATGTGTTTAATTTTACCCCTTTCCCTACATTCTCTTGCAGTTCTCCTCTTTGCATGCTGCCTTCCACTTTGCTACTGTTGACGTGCACATTGCCTATGTAGACTGTCACCTGTAATTTTAGTCTTATTATTGCACTTGCTGCATTTTAATGACACTCGTCCGTTAGTGTCTCCGTTCGGGCGCTAAAGACTACACTGTTGAGCGGCCAGAACACCATATCCATCCATCCATCCATCTGAAATGCTGGAATCTTTTCCCTTGCGCTATAGAGAAACTGCACAGACCACCTCAAGATTTTGTTGCATTACATTCGCGCGTCTTAGCCTCATTCATTGAACAGTATCGAGAACTCAAGTTATGCGCCGATATTTTGCACGTCGGCATAAACTTTCACTTCAACAGGGTGTGATTCTAGATCAAAATGACAGTGGACAATCGCAAGTGATTATTCCTAGAGTGTTGCAAAAAGAATGTGTAGCAAAAAGGATGTGTTAGAACTGCTCCACCAAGAACATTGGCAAACTGTTTGCACTAAACAGTCAGTGCGCCGGTACTGTACTGGGTAGGGCATGGAAGCCCACATTGAACAGATGACGTCACTGTGTGACGCATGCCCGAAGAACCAATTTGCTCCATCACTGACATTCGCAGCTTGGCCTAAGCAACGAGTGCACATTGACTTTGCAGAGCCATTTTGGAACACTCTTTGACTCATAGTGGTAGACTATTTTAGCAAGTTTTCATTTTTGGTGCCTATGGCTTCTACCACATCACCTTGCACCATTCAAGCGTTGTCCTCCATATGTTGCTTAGAAAGTTTGCCGGAAGGCCTTGTGTCGGACAACGGACCACAGTTTACCTCACGTGATTTTGAACAGTTTTGTGAATGTAACGGCATTCGTCATCTAATAAGTGCTCCGTTTCACCCACAGTCCAACGGAGAAGCAGAAAGCTTCGTACGCACTTTTAAACAACAGATGGCCAAGCTTCGCATCATTCACAGGGAACAGGCGATGCAACTCTTTCTCGTCTCCTATCGCTCCCACTCACTACATGACTATCAACGACGGAACTATTGCACGGCGGCCGCCATCGGACGCTGCTACACTTGCTACACCCACCGCAGAACCTGGAGCCGCCAGTGGTCCGCAAGTATCGCTTTGCGCCTCGCAATCTTGTTCTTTTCAAGGCTTATGGCGACCATGGGCACTGGAAAAGAGGCGTGATCCAGGAACGCATTTGATCTTCTATTATTTGATTGCAGGTCCCGACGGTTTGCAGAACCGCCACCAGAACCAACTTCGCACATGTCATTTGCCCAGTGTTTCTGCTGCTTTTCCGCCCCCAGATTCACGGTCTCAGGGGACCCCGCGGCCTTCACAGCCGCCTGTTGGTGCCACCAGGGCATCCCAGGAAGAGCGCATGGACGATTCGCATTCGCTCACGCCGTCCCCGCTCGCCAACGCTGTGGACTTGGACCTGCCATCGCCATCGCCGTCATCGCGCCAGGATATGGCCTCAGGCATGGACGTGTGTCCCGGTAGCAGTTTTCTGGAGGATGTTCCGGATAAATTCTAGTGTCCGATACCACCCGTCGGCTTTGACCAATGACGTCATACGCGAGGCAAAGATGCTGCAATGGACAATCTATGAATGGAACGGATCATACTCGTAAACAAACAAATGTAGCATGACAAAAAATAATACATTTAACGCGACTATTATTTACGCACGAATTTCATTTAAACAAGTTGAAGATGACTGAAATAAATAAGAACTTAAGAGTAATTACGAGTGCATATATTACATTTTCCACACGTACTGCAAAAACGATCTCAATAATGAACCGACGAATAGCTGGAATCGGTAACTACAAGCAAACTATGTAGGACGTCATTTCTAGTTACCGATCTCAGTATTACTGTTTGGTGCACAAAAATCTTATACTAGAAACGTGCTTAAAATGATCTTGTTAATGAACTACAGAATACGACTAGACTTTCAAAATACGAAAATCTTTACGCACATTACTGCACACGCAAAGAAATAAAGCGCAAAAATGACCAAACCTTGCAACCGATAACTAAACTACACGAAAGTCACACCAGCTGCAGTAGCTCCAAGTAACACTCAGTAAAATCGATACACCAGGAGTGACAGTGAAACTAAGAGAAGTGTAGCAGAAACATCGGAAAGGAAAACATAAAAATGGCTACATAAAAAGAAACTTACCACATATGAACTTCCAAAGGAGTCAAAGATCGAGGCTGACAAGAACGAAATAAGGACATAACAATAAATAATAATGTTAGGTCAAGCTTTAACGGAAGAAGGAAAATCCAGAATAACTAATGAAAAAAATAATAAGAAAGACAAACTGCCAAGCACGAATGAGGTAACACCCAAATCAGTTCTTCCCTACCATCTGACCTCAATCATACGCAAAATTTTAAAGTAATAAAAAAATGAAACCATGAGTCAGTCACATAAACCCTCCAGCAAAGACACAACAATACCTCTCGGCCCAGAACTGTAACCAGAAAATATTAAAACGACAGAAAAACCTTCCTCCAGAGAAACCAAAAAAGTAGCACTCGCACAATACAGTAAAAAAAAAAGCTAAGTAAAACAACAAAAAGTATCACGCCCACCAACACGTAACTAACAAACCGAGGCTTGTGCATTTTGCTGACTAATTTTATAAATGAAAGAAATAAAAAATAGCCTTTAGGAATACTCATCCTCCAACGGTATTCATGTAAATGGCCTTGCAACATTCAAATCCTTCGCCTTCCCCGCCCGACAACAGATTTTACAGCCCCCCAATACTCCTCGATAGTATTAGTACATGCCCCCATATTATAATCCTTAAACTGAGTATTGTGATTCACGACCAAATGATGATAACCCCTTGTACGAAGCAAACCTTCTTTCACATATTCTTCTGTTAAAGATGTCAAGACTTCCTTTGTCCGATTTGGTACAACCCTAAATACAACATAAGCACAATCTACTCCAGAAACTACTACTCCAAGATCCCAAAGCCCAACAACCTCCTGCTCCCTTTCATACTTTCTCTTTCCAAAATACGACTCATCTGCTTCAACTATAACCCATAGCTCCCCACAATGACCCTCTATACTTTACCAATTCCCCGCAGACTTCTGTACAAAACGAGAACCAGTCGACTACTGTGCCACACGAAACCCCTGTTTCGTGCATGACAGATCTGCAAGAATATTCATAGCAGCAATAGTAGGTTAGCATGACAATTATTTCTAAATTTAGCCTCGACCTTTCGAACGACATCCCCCTGTGTATGAATCTCCATATGTTATTTTTTCTGATCCTCCACATGTATTCGTAGGAAGTTAGTGATAACGCAACCTTCGTCAAAACCATATAATTTCCACAGACACTGCACTTGCAAAATTCAGCAATGACGCCCAATGATTGCAAAAATTTTATAGTTGATTAACGGTCACTCATTTTCTGGAGCACAATTTTCGCAGTAGAAATAACTGACTCGCCCATAACGAACATCGTGAGAAATATAGACCTTATAAATCACAACTACTTTAATGAACAAAAGATGCCTAAAACAAATTACGAGATGAAAACAAAACAATCTACATCGATATTTTAATATACGCGCGTAACGAGGAAATCCAGTGAAATCATTTAACGTTCATCGACAGCAATCTGCGGCACAAACAAAATAACATCACACATTACGTCATTGGTCAAAGCCGAGGGATGGTATCGGACACTAGAACTCACCCCACAGGCCTGGAAGTGTGTCCCAGCAGCAGTTTTCTGAAGGATGTTCCTGTTGCCTCGCAAGCCAAATGGTGGGGTACGGTCGGGAGTGTGCCAGCTCCCGGCTCATCTCTACGTCCAGCGCCCTGCTTCACCCCCTGTTGTCATTCGCAGCCTCACGACAACGGCACGGCATTCCGGGGAGGAAGAATGCGCTAGCGTAAGCTGTTGCGAGCACGCCGGGCGGCAAAGAGGTTGCGAGAATATCGATAGAGGCCAGAGACAGACACGCAAGAAACGCGCCAACAAGGCCTATTTAGATCACCGTCGCGGACCAGAGGGCACAGTCTGTCACCGAGCGCAGTCATCCAGTGAGTCAACAAGTCGAGTCATCAGTCGCCGTCCAGTGAGAATCGCAGTCACAGTTAGCTTAGCCTCTAGCGCAGACTCAGTCAGTACCTAGCGACCAAAGTAGTGATTAAAACGGAACTTGTACTTCACCAGCAGCGAGGCTAACGTGGGCTATTACGGAAGAGCTTGTACCACGAGAACTAGCTTAAGTAAAGTGGCTTTCTCATTTTTATGAATAAAGAACCCAGATAACAAATGCGCGGAGCTGTGTTATAGGAAGAGGATTCCCGCCACCAAACAACATCCTCTCCTTGCTTCACATAGTACAAAACCAAAGTGACAACGAAACAACACAGAAAATGTAACACAAAAAAAATTATTCACCGCTAAGTTCACCTGCCAACAGGTGTAAAAATTACCGAAATATCAGTTTAGTAATGGACAAACTGGTAGAAGCCAACCTCAGGGAAGATCATTTGGATTCCGGAGAAATGTGGGCAGACTCCGAGGCAATACTTGACCCTACGACTTACGTTAGAAGATAGATCAAGCAAAACAAGGGTAATGGAATGTAGTCGAATTAAATTAAACTATACAGAGGGAATTCGACTGGGAAATGAGACACTAAAAGTAGTACATGAGTTTTGCTATTTGGGCTGAAGTAGAGAGGATACAAAAAGTAGGTCGGCAATGACAAGAAAAGTGTTTCTTAAGAAGAGAAATTTGTTATGTTTTAGGAAGCCTTTTCTGAAGGCATTTGTTTGTAGTGTAGCTTTGTATGGAAGTGAAACATGGCCGATAACCAGTTTAGACAAGAAGAGATTAGAAGCTTTAGAAACATGGTGCTATAGAAGAATGCTGAAGATTAGTTGGTGCTACAGGAGAATGCTGAAGATTAGCTGGTGCCACAAAAGGAAACTGAAGATTAGATGTGTAGATCACGCAACTAAAAATGATGTACTAAACAGAATTGGGGAGAAATTGTGGTATAATCTGACTAGAAAAAGAGACTGGTTATTAGTACATATTCTGAAACATCAAGGGACTACCGGCCGAGCGGTTCCAGGCGCTTCAGTCTGGAACCGCGCGACCGCTACGGTCGCAGATTCGAATCCTGCCTCGGGCATGGATGTGTGTGATGTCCTTAGGTTAGTTTAGCTTTAAGTAGTTCTGAATTCTAGGGGACTGATGACCTCAGATGTTAAGTCCCATAGTGCTCAAAGCCATTTGAACCAAGGGACCACCACTTCAGTATTAGAGGGAAGTGTGTGTGTGTGTGTGTGGGGGGGGGGGGGGGGGGTAACAATCGCAGAGATAGTTCAAGAGATGGCTGCAGTAAGCAGATTCAGAAGGATGTTGTTGCATTTGTTATTCGTACGTGAAGAGGCCTGCACAGAAAAGAGTAGCATGGAGAGCTGCATCAAACCAAGTCTTCGGTCTGAAGACCACAATAGCAATGCCATACTGGTTTAGTACCTTACTTCAGTTAGTACTGTAGGCGATGGTAATTGTAACTTGTCGTTATGTTTTGTCGTACATTGATTTTGTACATAAATTGACAGATGCAGTTTCTTGAGTACCCCAAGAAGTGTGACAGGACCGTTACTGTTTACAGTGTATATAAATGATCTAGTAGAAAGCGTCAGAGACTCTTAAAGACTATTTGCACACAATGTGATTGTCTATAAAAAAAAGCAATGTCAGAAGTCAGTACTCATTTGCAGAATGACCTGCAGAGGATTGATGAATGGTGCAGGCTTTGGCAGTTGACCCCAAACGTAAATAACTGTAACGTATCGTGCATAGAGGTGTAACGGACATAGGTGCTGGTATTTTTATACCCACGCGTCCAGATTTTTAAACCTGACCTGCTGCCCAGAGAGAAAAAAAAAAACATTAATGGCTTGTTCTTGCCGCATGAACTTGGAGGTAATAACCAACCTAAGAACATACTCCTCGTAATAGCTATAATTATTAGTCTGAAAGTGAAGTAAATACTGATTTAAGGTTGATCAAAACACTATCCTCAGTCACCAACAGAAATATCTGCACTTACACCCGTTACAACCCGAACAAAGGTAAAGAAATCCACAGCTATACAACTACAGTATTGATGACAAATAGCCGAAAACAGTAAAAACTATAAAATATCTTTAAGTAACTATCCAGAACCACCTTAAGTGGAACGACCACATACAGCAAATAAAAGCAACATCAGTTGCCAGACTGAATTTCATAGGGAGAATCTTAAGGAAATGTAATTAATCTTCTAAAGAAGTGACACGAAAGGCGCTTGTTCTACTGGTTCTAAGACTATTGTTAATCAATCTATCAACCTTACCAGATAGGGTTGATTGAAAAGATAGAGAATATCCAACAAAGAGTGGCGGAATCGTTTAGTCCGCGCCGAGAGCGTTACAGATATGCTCCACTAACACCAGTGGCGAACGTTACAAGAGAGGTATTCTGCATCACGGAGACCTTCACAATCGAAATTTCGAGCGAACACTTTCCGGGAAGAGTCGGACAGCATATTACTTCCTCCCACACGCACCTCATGAAATGACCACAGCGAGAACATTCGAGAAATTAAAGAGTTCATACAGAGGCCTACCGACAATCATTCTTCCCACTTGACATACGCGGGTGGAGCACGGAAATGGGGGGAGGGGGGGGGGGGGTGATCAGTTAGTGGTGGTAGAATTACCCTCCTGCCTACGCCACACACAGTTAGGTGGCTCGCGGAGTATGACGTAGATGTAGGACACACCGCACGAAAAATTCAGTAAAGAAAATTATCACAAGAATAAGGCCTGTAAGCACTTGAGGGAAAACTCCGACGACTGAGTGAATCAAAAGTCACAAAGAGATTATTTCCGTTAGCCCACAGTTTCGAGAGCTTTTCACATAAAATCAGTTACATGAAATGTTCCATGGCGGTGAGAAGGATCCCGAGAAAGTGTTAAAATGTTTGTTACAATTTCTTGGCAGACGAAAATATAACGAGCCTATGGGTGAACTGCCGTCATGTTACGAAAAGCTTTCCTGAAATACAATTCCTTCATGCTCAACTCGACGTCTTTCCACAAAAATTGCGGGGAAGTTCCTGATAAACATGGCGACGAGTGATGCTAGGATATTGGAGTCACAGAGAAGAGATATGCAGGGAAACTGATCCCTGCTATTTTCGCAGACTGCTGCTGATGCATCGTTAGGAGGAATCCAGATCTAACTTATGAGTGATAAGTCAAGCGGAAACGTGCAGCCGATTTATAGTTTGATCAAAAGTGTATCAAAATGTAAGGGGTGAAATTTTATGATGATAAAAGTGTCAATAATTCTGATTATTATATGTAATCTCACGTTTTTTCTTTGTAAATTTTTGTATTGTTTGAACAAGTTTGATAGTTTCTATAATGAACAAAAAAATTCTTCAGATTCATTTAATTTATTAATTTTTTTCTGGATACTTCTTGAATTTTATCAGTGCAAGTGCTTCACATTATTCGAGTGATTACTCACCTCACGTACTCACAATTTGCTGTACCAATCATTTCTGGGGTATATTGGTACTTAAATACGATGGTTGTCTAGAAAGTAAGTTCCGCTTTGCCACTAAATGGAAACCACAGTGAAAAAACAGAAACTGTCGCAGCGTTGTACTAACTTTCCAATGTCCTCGTCATAGAACGCACCCGCTTGTGCTTCCTGCCAATTCCCTACCCTGGTCTGCAGCTCACTGAATGTGAGAAGAGGTGAAAATCAGGTTACGTTACGTGGACTTGCATGACATCAGGCGAAGTATCTCGGCAGGAACCCATACTTTGTGGGGCACAATTTTCTGGGCATCTCTACGTGCTCACTCTGCGCTCAGAGCTGTCAAGTGCAACGCGGTGCGATCGAAGGGCGTGCTAGAGACACTGCCCAGCGCATCTGTGGAAAGCTTCATCGGAGTTTCATTGCGGTTTACATTTCGTGACCGATCGGAACTTACTTTCTGGAAATTCTTTGTGAATATGTACACTTATGCTATAAAACAGGACACAAATATCTGACGCTGTATTTCTTTTAATGAATATTTATTATCTGTTATGTCTAAATAAATGTAGAAATCCTAAATATAGGTTGTTTATAAATTCCCAATCACATTTTATTGCACCTTATTATCCAGATCAATGCGGAGCCCGAGTCTGCATGAATTAACGAAGAACAGGAGTAATGCAAAATACACAAGTATTTGCTAATTCTGTATTCAAATAACATGCTACCTGTTATATCTGAAAGCTGACTGCATTACTTTCGTGTTACCCTAAACACAGAATTAGTCATTTACTTTTAAAAATCACCGTGACATTTACAAAAAAACACTATTTATTAATCTTAAGTATTCGCTGAATCTTTTAAATTGTCTAATTTCGGTATGGATATCGCATTCAGCACTAATCACCATTAAAATGGTTAGTTTACTTTGCAACAACGAGGGGCTGAGGTAATTTTTCTATTTTTATCTTGAAAAACAGGGGACTGGTGGCCTCAGATGTTAAGTCCCATGGTTCTCAGAGCCATTTGAACCATTTCATTGACCATTTCTCTCAACTCAGATCCAGTTCGAATTTAAACTAGTTTTTCTTTCGCTTGAGATATCACTTTTACTGTACTCGAACGAATAACGATGGTTGTTTTTTTTTATATATAAATCTTTGCCCAGCCAGAGCTCGCGTGCAGTGCACCGTCAGCAAGACTTCCAAAATAATTTTTACGGATGTTGCGATTCCACATTCTACCAAACATATTTCTTATTCCCTCTACCTTTAGATTATCTATGAAAGTTTGGTACCTATTACCGTTCTCCTGTAAAAATGCAGTTTATGTTTAACCTATGTAAATAATTATACACCGTAAGTAACAGCTGCTGAAATAGCTAAATATCACTGATAAGGTTTCCAAAATTATTGGTTTTGGTCTTGGACACTAGAAACGCACGTGTTGTTGTTGTATTTCTTGGCTTTAAAGCCCATCATTTTCGTGTGTAATTTACCAGAAGGCATTTGTTAGTAGATTTTATGGACAATAACTTGCAATCTGCAAAGAATCGGTCAAGTAGTTCGCTTTTAATACAAAAATATATATAATTAAATTAAATTAAAAACGCTGCAGAAAGTTTCACAGAAACATTGATGGTGGTAGTGCCGTACTTAGATTTTCTGCTTTCTTATTTTTCATTGGTGTCACGTCATCTTTAATGACGTCTTTTTCAAATGTTTAATCCCTTCACTTTTAACTTGCTTTCATGTATACCACAAGAAACGAGCGAAGAAAACACCGTGACCTTACATATTACCAGCCCAGAACCTCTGCGAGACACTGCCATCCTCACAAATTAGATCCATGAATGTTACACGTTAAGGTATGCAGTCACAAGAGAAACAGTCGTTCATGCAGTAGTTTCGGTCTAAAAAAGTAATATTATGAATAATTTAAATCTATATTGTTTTGCTACAGAAATAAAGCAACATCTACAGCAGAAGGTGCCATATAGATTCGAAAACATGAATAGCAAACAGAAAAGTGAAAAATATTTCCTGGTTTCGGTACGGTGAAGTTATGTGAACAAAATTAAATGGCACATCTGCATAAAGCGTAGCGTCTTTTGCAAGCATATGTTTAATTTCTATAACTGAAAAATAAGGAAATTTTCTTATCAACATGATAGATATAATCATGCCTAATTAACTTGCCCGTTACTGCTACGAGCCCAGTTTTAAGTGTTATGTACTTCATAATTAACAGGTACAAATATACTAAGAGTCTTCACTCATCTTATATATAGAGTTAAATTACTAAACCTAGAAATTTTTTGAATGTGTTCAGTGTCAGCAGCACCAAACTGCGCAACACATTACTGACGGTCGAAGAAGTTGTGAACACTGAAAGGTGCCGACTGACCATAGACAGGAACCATTCTGCTCCAGCATCTCCGTTACAATCCGCTCTTTAAAGATATATCGACCGGATTCTTTTGAGGGATACCTACTCTCCCTCATTTCGTCTTCACCGAAGTTCACTCTTAGTTACGCTGTAACAAGTTGCCGAACCACCATGACAGTATTTGAAAATTACATATTCGTTTAAGAGATTTTTATAATAGCTGTGATACAGAAAATAGCCACCAAAGTGTTCCACCTCTTGTCACATACGATTTTACTTATCCTTTATACATATCTTTTTCTTTTCTTTCCCAGAAGACGGAAAAATTATGAATGATTTTACAAACTACTTCTCGGAACTGCTCTTAATACCCAATGCAATACGTTCAGGATTTTTATTTTCCTTTTGTTTTATCCACTTTTAAGTTAGCTTGTCTGTGTCTAGTGCTTTATGTACCACCGACTGCCGCGCAGACCGTCCTTTTTCTGAATTTTAGATTCATAACTTGCTCTATAATTGTCATTTTAAGCAGTTTCGGATACGAGGAGGTGGGAAAAACGGGGACTGGGGGTGGAGTCATGCACTCCCCTCCTCCTCCCCCCCCCCCCTCCGAAATCCAAAGAGCATTTCAGTAAAGGTGCTTTTACTTTTACGTATATCAATTTCCAAAGATTTAGATATTTTTTGGAATATAAAATGCAATGAAAACAGTCTAAACCTGCAAAAGAATTGTGGAAAATTACAAACTATGCAGGTAAAGGTCGCATGACTCAAAATCCGATGTGCGTCCACCATTCAGCTAAAATCAGAAAGCGGTCACGTCACATCTCTATCTCTGTACAGATGAGGAGCCGTTTTACATAAATCTTATTTCTGTTGTTTCCGAAACATAGCTTGCGTGTTATGACAGTTCGCCGTTTAAAAGCATAGGCGCAATGAAGGTTTGTCACTCTAGGTGCTAAATAAATGTCAGTTAACGACACGTAGTTGTAAAAGACTTAAGAAAATTCGGTGTGAACAGCTTTAAAGCACTAACCTGTACATATTGGCTGTGATCCTGGGGTTAGCGACGTGGCGCTGTGAGGTACTAGGCTTGCAGCTAGGTACATACATTTTTTTTGGCCATGTTTGCTTTAGTAATACATTCTGGGAGTTTCTTATCCATGTACCCAGAATATGTCCTGCAATATATATATATATATATATATATATATATATATATATATATATATATATATATATATATATCAGTGCGCTCTCTCAGTAATGAGTTCCTTCCGTCTTATGACCTCAATATGATTAAAGAACGAAAGATGAGATTGGTGACTGAAACAACCTGCCATGACATTTATATTCCCAATTAATTGATCGTCTTTTCCGAATTTGTCACGATTTGTGAGGATATTGAATCTAAGAGTAAAATGAGGGGGATCATGTACATAGTCTTGCTTGTCAGGAGTATATTACTGATTATTCGGGACATGTCGAGATTTTCGAGGATGTGGTTAGCTAGGAGCCTACGAGCACCATCTAAATGGCTGCGAACGGAACGAGAAGCAAATATATTTATATTCCTGCTTGCCACAGATATTTAGTTGCAATCGAATCCTTAAAAACGCTTTCGTAACTTTGTCGGTGAAGATAAAGATCGCACCACACGAAGGATGGACGTCACGAGACCGCTTTCTGTTTTCAGCAGAGTGGCAGACGCGCTTCCGATTGTTGGTCACTAGTAGCTGAAGGCGCCAATTCACTGCCTGGTCATACCTACCACCAACAAGAAATCGGACACGATATTTTAGTTCTCAGGTGAACCGACAAACCTCTCGAAATTTTAAAGCGCAAGACAGAAAGGGAAAGAAACTCCACGAGCAAAGATAGTAATAGCCGGCCGTTGTGGCCGAGCGGTTCTAGGCGCTTCAATCTGGAACCGTGAGACTGCTACGGTCGCAGGTTCGAATCCTGCCTCGGGCATGGATGTGTGCGATGTCCTTAGGTTAGTAAGGTTTAAGTAATTCTAAGTTCTAGGGGACTGATGACTTCAGATGTTAAGTCCCATAGTGCTCAGAGCCATTTGAACCATTTTCTTCACTCATCTTCAAAACACCACGAAAGTAAAAGAAAAGCACACACTGTCCGAGATGTAGCGCAAAACGACTAAAAGAAAGGCGTTCCCCTGATTCACATTGTCGCCCACAGACTTTTCGTGGGCTGGTGCAATACGTGACGTGGCCACAATGTCTGCCCTTCCCAGTGCCAGAAATAAAGAGTGAGAGTGATACAAAATTAATTCCGATAATCTACTACTAATTTACATTAGTGGCGTGATACCGAGTCGATTGATGCTGAACACGGACCTACCGGCTGATTCATTTACATGTTTCTCATTAAATAATTCGATTTGACCATTAAAACTAATTTTCTCCGACCGTCAAAACGTTAAAGTGGACTATCTGGTGGAGAGAACTAACGATTTTTCCTGCCTGCTGGTTATTTTTTATTAAAATCCCTGAAGATAGTGGCCTGTCTTAAAATTAGTAACCATTACGTATGAAGGGACACAAATTCGTCGCGCGTTTCCGAGGTTTTGACGTCCAAATGGGTTCGGGAACCTAATCTTCAAACTACGAGCCACGTCTCCAGCTAGGAACACAGAAACCGTTGCCCGCACCCCCTCCAGTTACTTTAGCATCTGATGCTTTTTCGGGCATCGCGGAACTGTCCTGTGGAGGAATGCTCGTGGTAGCAACTCAAGTCCTGAGAGACCATCTCTCAGCCTCAATCGTTCGCAGTTGATCGAAAGTGGAAGACGCGGTGCTTTGCAGCAGCAACGCGGAAATGGCTGTCACTTACTCAGGCCTTTTCACCACACGAATACCGATCGCGGTCTTTCAGCAACTCCGGCTGTTAGTCACGCGCCGTTATACGCGGTATGACGCTCGCATCTAGCACCGTGGCTCGGCCAGAAGTAACGTCGTAAGTCACTTCGAACCAACTCTGCTTCAGCTTTATCACCTCGACTCCTGTGGTTTCTTTTTACTATGACCGAGAGAGAATTCTCAAAATCATTCTCCCCTCTTTCTCTCTAGCGATTAGTACACAATTTTACTGGTTCCTTGAACTTTACGTGTGTTAACCACTTTTGTATCCTGTCCTACAGCAACGTGAAAACTCATCCTTTATGCCAACATTGGTGATGATACTTTAAAGAGATACTGCTATATTTGCTGTTGTAAGTATCGATGCTGTACTCCTTAATTATCGCTGGCTTCTGGAACTTTCGAAGCCGAACGCACTTTTTCTGAGGGCAAATGGTCTTGTTTTGTAATGAGAACAATGCCCCAGCACTAGTGGACACGCACCGCCTTGGTGTACAAAGTGGTGCGAGCAACCGCGTCGCCGGTAGACACTACGAAGAATGTGTTAGAAAGATAGTTAAGACTTGCAAGTGTTATATCGCATTGTAGAAGAAAACTGTTTGAAACATTCAGTTATTTCGCGGTAAGTCACGAGGGATTAATTATGAGGTTTATGGTTTAAACATTGTCATGTTTGCGAGTCAGTAACTGTCCTCGAGAAACATATTGATGGTAGAACGCAACTGAAAAGGATTCCTTGATCGGTGATTATCTGCTTAATTAATGTGGAAATGCAATGCAGCAATGGGTAATTCAGAATGAATGTGAAATTAATATAACCGGTAACATGAGACTGGATGAAATTCAGCATTACTAGGGAAGTGTGTTACGTGCTAGAGGGACAGTAAAACTAAGTAATTTGACTTGTGCTGCTATTATTTCAAAACAACATTACCCATTTTCAACTGCAAAACTTTAATACAAGAAAAGTATAAGACACATATTCGTATTAGGAAATGGTTAGGTTTATTTCGTATGTTTTGCACCTAAAGCTCCCATTCTTGAATCTGATAGTCGCAAAAATTAATATAAAAATAAAATGTAAAGGCGTTAATGGACCTTTATAACTTGCGACGCGAAAAGGACGACTGCTCTTCCGCGAAGAATAGTGACTCTAAACGCAATAATGAGAATTAATTGTGCACAATTGAGCTACGAGTCGCCATGCAGAGAAAGTGATAAGTGTGCGCCATCATCAACAGAATCGTGTGTGAAGCGGACATCTACAGTATCTTGGACTGTAGTCGTTCGAGACAAGAAAAAAATTCTCTATCACCTTGGGCTGCAGTGGTTCAAGACGACGATCACAAAGATACGAAGACTCAGCTTTCAGCATCACACCACAACACAGCAACCAGCAGTCGCGGTGAGAAATGTGTGTTGCAATTGTGCCCATTTCGCGTTGTTTCAAACTGTAGGCGAAACTTCTTAATTACACCGAGATGACAAAAGACATGGGACAGCGATATACACATATACAAATGGCGGTCGTATTGCGTACACAAGGTAAGAAGAGGCGGCGCCTTGGCGAAGCTATCCTTTGTAATCAGGTGATTCATGTGAAAATAAACTTCCTGGCAGATTAAAACTGTGTGCCTGACGGAGACTCGAACTCAGGATCTTTGCCTTTCGCGGGCAAGTGCTGTACCATCTCAGCTACCGAAGCACGACTCACGCCCGGAACTCACAGCTTTACTTCTGCCAGTATCTCGTCTCCTACCTTCCAAACTTTACAGAAGCTCTCCTGCGAACCATGCAGAACTTACACTCCTGAAAGAAGGGATATTGCGGAGACATGGCTTAGCCACAGCCAGGGATGTTTCCAGAATGAGATTTTCACTCTGCAGCGGAGTGTGCGCTGATATGAAACTTCAGGAGTGCTAGTTCTGCATGGTTCGCAGGAGAGCTTCTGTAAAGTTTGGAAGGTAGGAGACGAGATACTGGCAGAAGTAAAGCTGTGAGTAACTGGCGTGAGTCGTGCTTCGGGAGCTCAGATGGTAGAGCACTTGCCCGCGAAAGGCAAAGGTCCCGAGTTCGAGTCTCGGTCGGGTGCACACAGTTTTAATCTGCCGGGAAGTTTCATATCAGCGCACACTCCGCTGCAGAGTGAAAATCTCATTCTGGAATCATGTGAAAAGGTTTCCGATGTGATTATGGCCGCACGACAGGAATTTAACAGACTTGGAATGCAGAATGCTAGTTGGAGCAAGACACATGGGACATTACATTTTGTAAATCGTCAGGGAACTCAATCTTCCGAGAACCACACTGTAAAAGGTGTAGCGAGGATACCAAATTTCAGGCATTACCTTTCATCACAGGCAACGTAGTGGGCGACGACCTTCACTTAACGAAAGAGAGCAGTGACCTTTACGTAGAGTTTTCAGTGCTGACAGGCAAGCAGTACTGCGTAAAATAACATCAGAAATCGATGTGGGACGTACGACGAACGTATCCATTAGGGCAGTGCGGCAAAATTTGGCGTTAGTAGGCATGGAAGCAGACGACCGACGTGAGTGCCTTTGCTGACAGTACGACATCACCTGTAGCGCCTCTCCTGGGCTCGTGATCATACCGGTCGGACCCTAGATGAATGCAAAACTGTTATCTGGACAGATGAGTCCCCCTTTCAGTTGATATCTACTGATGGTGAGGTTCGAGTGTAGCACAGACACCAAGAACCCCTGGACCCGCCAACAAGGCACTGTGCAAGCTGGTGGTGGCTCCTTAGTGGTGAGGGCTGTGTTTGCATGGAATGGACTGGGTCCTCTGGTCCAACTGAACCGATCACTAACTGGAAATGGTTATGTTCGGATGCTTGGAGACATTTGCAGCCATTCATGTTCCAAACAATCATACGCTATGTCTCCAGGCCAAAACAGTTCGCAGCTGGTTTGAAGAACATTCTGGAGAATTCGAGCGAATGATTTGGTCACACAGATCGCCCTACAAGAATCCCATCGAAAATCTGTGGGACTAAATCGAGAGATCAGTTCATGCACTTCATCCTGTACTGGTAACCCTTTCAATTGTCGACTGCTGTAGAGGCTGTATGACTCAGTATTTCTGCAGGGGACTCCCAACGACTTGTTGAGCCCAAGACGAGTTGCTGCACTACCTGGAAAAAGGAAGTCCGGCACGGTGTTAGGAGGTATCCTTTCGCTTTTGTCACCTCAGCGTATTTGGCGTGTGACAAATTATGCGTGGAGGAATTTAGTTAGGCTTGTGTTTTCTACTTTCCACTTTCAAGTGTGAAAACATCGGCAGTAAAACTGCAGACACTAGTAGATGTCTTTGTGGAAGCTCAGCCTATCGACGACAAAATACGGATACTACTCAGAGAGACAAGGCCGAAAACAAAAATCTCGCACGAATGGATACAAGAAATAGAATCAGCGTTTGAGAAACATGATGAGAAAATTGTGAAGGAATTTACGGAATGTCGAGAGAAAAACGAGGATATTTGAAGACAGACACTAAGAGAAACCAACAGAAGATGTAATGAAATTCAAAATACATTTATTCTTATAGAATGGTTGGCACCTGCGTAATGACAATTACAAGCAACCTTGTTCTGACCTTAGCCTACCGTACAGAATGCCAGATAATGCACTCCTGCACAACGAAACGACTTGTACATGGACAGATGGTCAGAGTACTCAATCGGATGCTAACATTTTAGGTACGGATGTAGCTGTTTGGTTGAAGAATGTGAGTTGAAACAAGAAATGCGCGGAGGGTCATATTACATTATAGGTTGCACACATTCTCGTGATTGATTCAGAGGCATTGTCAGTGGATGAGGTGTGCACTTTGAAACGGAATATTCGAGCAGAGGATACGATGATTATCGTTATGGAGGAAACGGAATATTCGAGGGCAGGATACTATGATTAATGTCACGGAGAAAGTGGAGCGGTCTGTTGCGAAACAAAAATAAGATATAGAAGGTGAACGTCAAAAGTAGTTAGATTGTGCGAAGAAACGTGAAGATATTTGTGAAGCAAGGAGAAGAAAGCTTTTCATTGGAAGTGGTTGAGATGTTCTTGGATGAACAGCGGCCTATAAGCAGGAAAAGTTAGAGCTTAAATTTTATTTGCAACGATCGATACTTCCAGAGGTATGACAAAATGTACACTGAATTTTTGGTAAAGAAATTAGATAGAAATCAGTATTTTGAAGTATGGTGTAAAGGGAGTAATACTGTACACAGGGCGAAGCAATGGCTAACGTGCTAAGTTTGTGGTTATCAAACTGACTCAGTCATGAAAACTGTAGAACAGAAGCGATGATGATCCGCAAAAAGCAGAACACACAACAAGAAATCGGAGTCAAGAAGAAAAGCAGGCCAAGGGAAGACGTCAGATAATAACGGATCGCCCACACACGTATAGAAATACAGGCAGAAGCGGAGTGAGAAAGGAATGTGCGAACTGGCACGAAACATAAGAGGCACAGCTCAAGCAGAGTATTGTCATTTGAATATTTACAAGGACTTACACAGTGGAAGGGGAGACTAAAGAAGAGAGAGAGAGCAATAGCTATGCGTTGTGCTTGTTGTACGGCTGCAAGAAGACGTAGTGGTACTTACAAATAAAAGAAGTCAACCTTTTATAAACAGTGAATTGTTTAGTAATTACGTGTTGTTAGTGTTAAAAGACTGTATGCGCGTTAGGCTAGCAACAATATAGATTGTCACTGTAGTGAACATTCTCTTTGGAGTTCCGTAATTGCAACACTTATGAGTAGGGAATAGAGGATTGGGAGTGCCAAGCGCTGCGTGTGGTTTGATTTCTTGTCGAGCATACAGATCCTGAACCACACTACATGCTTATTGTTTACGTGCTCGATGCGCGACTGGTCACAGAGGAGAGTCCGGGATCAGTGTCCAGGTCCACCTCCATTCCTGCTGCCATCACCGAGAGTCAACGCTGCACTAGAGCTGTCCCTTTGTCCCTCCATTTTATGCTGCCTGCCATCCCAGACACCCGGCATCGACCTGCTTTCTGCGCCGCGAGCAACCCTCTGCCACGCCACCTGCTGCTAAGCAACAAATGACGCCCGTCGTGCCCACGTGGGGTCCTCAAAAACACCAGAAATGTCAAAAGCAGCTGCTACGTCCAGCTGCCTGGCAGTGTGTATGTTGCTAAAAGTGTTGTGCAGAAAGTTAAAACGTCAGTTATGCGTGTGTTTTCAAGTGTTTTGTTTGACATGATTGATCATCAAATTTAAATACCAGGTTCTTTGCCTGTCTTATATTGACCACACACGAAAAATGCTTTATCTAATTATTTATGTCATAACAGTTCGTGTATTTGATATGCTGTTTGCTGTAGATGTATAAAATCTGTTGTTTTTTTTCCTTTTTTGTATTTAATTCACTTATGAGGAGAATTAGTTCAAATGACTCTGAGCACTATGGGACTTAACATCGGAGGTCATCAGTCCCCTGGAACTTAGAACCACTTAAGCCTAATTAACCTAAGGACATCACACACATCCATGCCCGAGGCAAGATTCGAACCTGCGACCGTAGCGGTCGCGCGGTTCCAGACTGAAGCGCCTAGAACCACTCGGCCACACGGGCTGGCTATTCGATTGTGAAATCAGATTCTTTTCTTCACTAGCTTCTCTGGATACAAAGAATAGCTGATGCGTCTTAATTGTTGACCTTGAGGAAATATATTTGAAGGAGGTAAAAAGCCATACATCATTACACAAGAAGGTATTTTCAGTGAAGCTGAACTAGAAAAAAAAATAAAGAAAATAAAACTATACAGAGTTTAATGATATTTAAGATGTAGTAATTTAGTAACAATACTGTTTCTTCTGCGCAACATGTGGGCATAACTTCTGTAGATTTATACGAAGATGCGTTAAGAACAGTAAAACGTGATCCATCTCATAGGAAAAGTTAACGATTAGGACGTGTAATATCCTGTAGACATATAAATGTACTGCATTAGTACTTTCTGGGACTATTTTCAAATATGGCTGTGCAAGGGAATTTTGATATTTTTGCTGATATTTAAACCAGTTATATGACAAACTTGATTTCTGTGTATGTTCACTGCCAGATTGTAATTTTCAGTGTAGGAACGAAAGACTGTGAAGCAGTATTACAGTATCACAACTCAGGAGGGAAACATAGCTGGACTGTTCATCGATTATTTGCTGCTGTGAGACCTTGCTGTTCGGTCAAAATTTCTGTGGGGTTTGTATATTCTTTTCTTTTTGGGCTTTCAAAAAACTTTTTCTCCTGTTTTTCAAAAAATTCTATCGAGAGAATGTAAGGAGTGCTGCTATCTTTGATGTTGTAATTCAACGATATTTTTCTCCTTACTTATCGTTGCATCGGAAACGTTTGAAGCTGAGCGCCCCTTTTCTCTGAGGGCCCATTGCCTTGGTGTTTAATGACGACAACGCCCCAGCGCTAGTGGTCACGCGCCGTCTTGGGCCGAGCCGTTGTTGGGCTTACACATGGAGCAGCCCCGCGCAGCCGTGTCCCGGATAGATAGTATGAAGAATTAGGTAGAAGGATAGTTAAGAGTGTTACATCGCATCGTAGGAGAGAAGTGTTTGGCGATTCAGCTATTTGGTGGAAAGGTACGCCGGATTAAGTGGAGATTTATGGTTGAAACAGTGTCATGTTTGTGAATCAGTAATTGTGATGGAGGAATATATTGATAGTACAACGTAAATGAAAAGGCTTCTGTGATCAGTGATTTTCTGCTTAATTAATGTGGAAATGCAATTTAGCAATTGTTGCTTCAGTATGAACGTGAAACTAACATAACCGTTATCACAAGACTGGATGAGCTTAATCATTATTAGGGAAATGTTTCATGTACTACAGTGACACTAAAGCAAAGTAATTTGGCTTGTACGGTTATTATTTCAAAGTGACGCACTCAGTTTTTCGATTGAATGTTGTTGTTCTTGTGGTCTCCAGTCCTGAGACTGGTTTGATGCAGCTCTCCATGCTACTCTATCCTGTGCAAGCTTCTTCATCTCCCAGTACCTACTGCAACCTACATCCTTCTGAATCTGCTTGGTGTATTCATCTCTTGGTCTCCCTCTACGATTTTTACCCTCCACGCTGCCCTCCAACACTAAACTGGTGATCCCTTGACGCCTCAGAACATGTCCTATCAACCGATCCCTTCTTCTGGTCAAGTTGTGCCACAAACTTCTCTTTTCCCCAATCCTATTCAATACTTCCTCATTAGTTATGTGATCTACCCATCTAATCTTCAGCATTCTTCTGTAGCACCACATTTCGAAAGCTTATATTCTCTTCTTGTCCAAACTATTTATCGTCCATGTTTCACTTCCATACATGGCTACACTCCATGCAAATACTTTCAGAAAAGACTTCCTGACACTTAAATCTATACTCGATGTTAACAAATTTCTCTTCTTCAGAAACGTTTTCCTTTCCATTGCCAGTCTACACTTTATATCCTCTCTTCTTCGACCATCATCAGTTATTGTGCTCCCCAAATAGCAAAACTCCTTTACTACTTTATGTGTCTCATTTCCTAATCTAATTCCCTCAGCATTACCCGACTTAATTCTACGATATTCCATTATCCTCGCTTTCCTTTTGTTGATGTTCATCTTATATACTCCTCTCAAGACACTTTCCATTCCATTGAACTGCTCTTCCAAGTCCTTTGCTGTCTCTGACAGAATTACAATGTCATCAGCGAACCTCAAAGTTTTTATTTCTTCTCCATGGATTTTAATACCTACTCCGAATTTTTCTTTTGTTTCCTTTACTGCTTGCTCAATATACAGATTGAATAACATCGGGGAGAGGCTAAAACCCTGTCTTACCCCCTTCCCAACCACTGCTTCCCTTTCATGTCCGTCGACTCTTATAAGTGCCATCTGGTTTCTGTACAAATTCGATGGAATAGCTTCAATGAAACGACCGTATGGCACTGATGATCGGGAAATTTTGGCCGCCAAGTTGCAACTCTTTTCAGTTAACGCCACACTGAGCAGTATGCATATCGATGAGGATGAGGTCAACAAAACACCATGTCCCTGAACGGAGAAAATCTCCGTCGGCCGAGTATTGAACTCAGGCTCGCTGCTTGGCAGTCAGCCAGGCTGATCACTCAGGTAAGGCGGCTGACAATAGCTTTAGTGTTTGAAGAAAGTATAAGGGAATTTGCATTAGTCACGTGGTCAAATTCATTACGTAACGAAAGATGTTCTCCAAGTTAAGCTCCCATATTAGAATCCAATAGCAGCAAAAACTAAAATTAAAATAAATACGCAAGACATTAACGGAGCTCCACATACTGCCATAAATTTATGTTCTGGCCTAACTCAAACAGTGTTTTCTTTGATAACAATTTATTTTGGAATTGATGGCTAAGAATTTTCCCCTGCCCGATTTCTATTAATTCCATTCAACATCTAGACGAAGAACTCGACAAACAATGGGGTCAGTGGGTAGTAGACCAGCAGGTGAGGGGCTGTTTCGCTGTATGGTAGTGAAAAGGCGTGAGGTCATTTATGAATCTTTAATCCTAGTCGTAGAGGACGCATGTATTGTTTTGATCACTGTAAAAAACCGTTATGCCCTAATGATTAAATTGAAAATCTATAGTCGAGACAGCAATCTCGCATTGCCGTAAACTTAATTTATGATCATAAATTATGGATCAAAACAGCAAACATAAATCAATGATATAACAACGAAGGGAGTATTTATTCTGATATGTGAAAAGCGAAATACTGATAACTTCGCTTTTATAACGTGTAAATTACTGTTCCACTCGAACTACCGGCGGAGGACGTCGTGGCACTGCTGCGCCCCTACGGCACGGTCCATGATCATATTGCGGAAATATGGACGCAATTCCAGACATATCCTGTACTCAACGGAGTCCGCCAGGTCCGAATAGAACTTAAAAGACATGCACCTTCATATCTGAATATCGGTGGTTGCTGTGCCATTCTCATATACGATGAGCAACCGAGACCTGCTCTGGTTGTGGGAAGGAGAGACGACACCTCAGACCCGAATGTATCCACCGTCGAATCACCCAACTGCCGGCAGCCGACGCGGACCCGCCATCGCAGCCGACGCTGCTTCCTGTGACCTACGCAGCAGCCCTCGCGACCGCTACCCCTTCACTACGACAACCGATATCCACTGTTGAGTCGCCGCTCCATCCTTCAATACAGGGCGATGACGACACATCCGTTCTACATGTTAGGATTCAACTCCGATGGCGCAGCCCCCGTCGACGGGGGGAAAATGCTTTGGAAAAATGCTTGGATATTATTTATTTTGTTATGTTTTCCTTTAATGATCATATGTCAAATTAATGTCTGAATATTGTCATTTCTCATGTATTTACTTATGTCACAATTCCTATAATACTCATGTATATGTTTATTTCTACTCTCTTGTAAAGCCTGCATTACTACAAATGTTATCTGTATTATTATGTTCCTTAATGATGTTTTCTGTACCTTTATAATTGTATTCTCATGTCATAAAATATAACATCACTTCATCAAATAAGGTATATAGTAGGGTTTCATTTCACTGCACACGTTTCTGTTGGTCATAGTATACGCACAATACGTGAGAAGTAAAAAAAACTGCTCCCATGTGTGTTGATAATTCAGCAAGGGACTGGCTAACAGCATTGCTGGTTCCAAGGACATTTCAAAAAAATTTTTTGTGAGTGCACAAGTGGTGCTTCATGGGGTTGCTACATTATCCGCAAGGCTCTTCGATGGTGATTGTGCACCCACACAGTTGCAACGGATGGCTGGTAGCCATCTCTACACGGACTGCCGTGGGCCTGCACCTGTGGTGGCCCACCAATACCATTACCTCTACAAGGACTACATTGGATCTGCACCTTCGGCGGCCCACCCCCTGTAATTACTACTGTGTATAATAAGTGTGCGCATTTGATATATTTGTTATCGCTAATATAAAAAATTAGCAAATTAGAATTGGCCACTGCCCAAAACAATTTATAATTTTTTTTTGTTGGCAGCATGGGGGCTACGTAAGGCTTTCAGGTTTTTATGTTGGTAACGCCACATAGCGCTCTGTGTGAAAATCGCTGACTGCGCTGTGTGCAGTCTGTGGCTGGTTGGACTCATTGTTGGAATATTCGCTTGTGTAGTGTTGTGCAGTTGGATGTCAACAGCCCGTAATGTTCGGCAGTTGGAGGTGAGCCGCGAGAAGTGGTGGATGTGGGGAGAGAGATGCCAGAGTTTTGTGAGATTACTATGAGCAGGTGATCTGGACGTGTGTCCGTCATATATATATATATATATATATATATATATATATATATATATATATATATATATATAATGACTTTTGAACACTATAAAGGTAAATACGAGGGTCACTCCAAAAGAAATGCACAATATATTTTTTTAAATCCATCTTTTATTCTACACGTTTGAAAGTTTTACAGTGTGTAAATACGTCCTTTAGGGGCAATATTTTCATCTCTCCACATAATTTCCATCCTTCTCAATTGCCTTACGCTGTCTTGGAACCAGCGTCTGTATACTCGCACGGTAAAATTCTGGATCAACCCGTCGGAGCCACTGTTTGGCAGTGTGCACAAGGGAGTCATCATCTACAAACCTTGTTCCACGAAGAGAGTCTTTCAGAGATGATAGCCACATGGAGTCAGGTCAGGACTGTAAGGTGGGTGTTTCAGTGTTGTCCATCAGAGTTTTGTGATCGCTTCCATGGTTTTCTGACTGACATGTGGCCGTGCATTGTCGTGCAACAGCAAAACATTCTGCTTTTACCGAAGTGGTCGAACACGACTCAGTCGAGCTTGAAGTTTCTTCAGTGTCGTCACATATGCATCAGAATTTATGGTGGTTCCACTTGTCATGATGTCCACAAGCAAGAGTCATTCGGAATCGAAAACACACCGTAGCCACAACTTTTCCAGCAGAAGGCGTGGTTTAGAATTTATTTCTTGGCTGAATTTGCATGAGACCACTCCATTGATTGCCCCTTCGTTTCTGGCGAAAAATTATTGAGCCATGTTTCATCACATGTCACAATTCTTCCAAGAAATTCATCTCCACCATTCTCGTACTGCTCCAAAAGCTCGCTGCATACCGTTTTCCTCGTTTCGTTGTGAGCCACTGTCAAAATCCTGGGAACACACTTGGCACAAACCTTTTTTAACGCGAACACTTCCAGTATTCTGAAAACACTTCTCTCCCCTATACCAATGTAGCATAAAAATTCGTTCGCTGTGATGGGTCTGTCAGCAGTCACCAATTGGTTAACTCTCTGCACAGTGTCTGGAGTGTGCGCAGTACGAGGCCTACCGCTGCGAGGACAGTCCTTAATATTGCCGTGCCCACTTTAATCACGTAACCTGCTTGCCCATCGACTAACTGTACTGCGATCGACAGCAGCATCTCCATACACCTTTTTCAACTTCTTGTGGATGTTCCCCCCTGTCTCTATTTCACAGCACAGGAATTCTATGACAGCACGTTGCTTCTGACGAACGTCAAGTGTAGCAACCATCTTGAAGACATGCTGGGACGGCGCCACTCACAGGAACAGGTTGTTTGAAAACAAGCAGGAAGGATGTATCTACACACTGTAAAACTTTTACACATGCAGAATGAAATCTTTATTTTTACAAAAATAGTGTGCATTTCTTTTGAAGGGACCCTCCTAAATCGTTTGTTCTGTATCAAAATCTTTCATTTGCTAACTATGCCTATCAGTAATCAGTGCCTTCAGTAGCTAGAATCTTTTATTTAGGTGGCAGTATTGGCGCTCACTGTATTGTAGTAGTTCGAGTAATGAAGCTTTTTGCGAGGTACGTGATTCGTGAAAGTTATAGGTTATTGTTAGTCAGGGTCTTTGTTTTGTAGGGATTATTGAAAGTCAGATTGCATTACTCTAAAAATATTGTGTGTCAATTTAGTGATGATCAGAATAAGTAAAGAGAGAACTGTCTGAGTATGTTCAGTTATGCTCAGCTGTTTAAGTATCAAATAACGTAGAAGTTTACCAGCACAGTCATTCTTTACATTCAAAGGGAAGTTTCAACTTTTTTTATGATTTGCAGTCATAACAGATCTGTTGTTAGAATTACGTGGGGGTAACAAAAGTAGCAGCAGTGAAATTCGCACCAGAGACCCCTTTTTTTTCTAGGAGAAAGGCCACCTGTCAGTTACGACAAGGAAAGAGTTTACATCCATAGCAATGACAGAACAAGAGTACCTTCGAAACTATGAAATGGAATTTGAAACTAATCGTATAGTGATAGATAACAGAGAAAGAAGAATGTAAGCAAGTCTTGCACGCCATTCCATGTGCATGGCTCATCTGCGTACAGATTCCATATTCCAAGCTGATAAACATTTCGTAGCGTGTGGAGCTCCATAACGGCGGTCATCCTCTGCCAAGAACTCCCCAGCTGTGAGGGGGGGTTATCGAAGATACTGCACAAATAGTTCGAAAATAGCTGTTGGTATCGGGGTGTACGCTCAAGTGTGCTATGACTATCCAGGAGAAATTGCCAGTAATCAAGTACCATCTTCTCATCATCTCGAAAGAGGTAGTTACGGACATGCCTTTAAACCATGTGAGAGCGTGAGTCTTTGCAGGCGGGAAATAAGTATCCCCTGGACAAAGGAGGAGCTGTGGCTCAATTGCGCGAGGCGGGACAAGTAGGTAGCATGGGAGGATCTTCTGCATTAGCATCCATACCTCTAACGCCAATCCACATGTTAAACGGTGTTCGTCAGTATCCACGAGGTGGCAACGTGGGCAAAGACGGGAACCGTCATCGCAACAGCATGCAGCCTTTGTCGTGTAACAACTTTCCTGTTCACAACCTGGTACCACCCGCATGGGGAGGAATGGCTTCTGGACTTCTCTCCACATTGCAGGCCATGGGGTGGTCGGGCTTTTCTTCTCCATCACATTTCGAGGGATGGGCCTTAGCAGCAAACTGTAAATGTCTCTGGCCTTGGGAGTGCGAGTATTGGGAAAGTCTGGATGTACATGACTATACTCAAAAATAAATTACGAGAGGTGCGAGAGTGAGGGAGTAATGTGCGCAATCGTGACACGTGGTAGAAGAAACGCCGGCAGCAATTCCTCTAACATACGTCCCGTGAGGGAAGCATCTTGATGGGCCCGTGAGGGAAGCATCTTGATGGGCCCCCAATTTCATCATTGTGCACAAGTATGACGCTGTAACTCCCGCTCGTACAGTTATAAGTCACAGTCCGCCTTCACGCGGAGGGAGGGTGAGTGTTTCGTAGCGGACTTCGAATAAGAGTCCAGCGGTAAGGTAGTATCCAAACGCTGCTTGCAGTCTGTGTGGCATCACTGTCGATATTGGTAGAACCTGAGCCATGTGGACCATCTCAGTCGCGACGTGAAGGTAGAGGTATTCCACACGCTGTAGGAGGTCCATCCGTTGAAGTAGGTTCCAGCGAACTTCTGTGCCTACCGCCTGTAGTAATCGTTTATAGTTCATGGCAGCTGTGCGGCGCACATCCTGTGTAAATGTTATGCCCAAGAACGGGATCTTGTTGACTAATGGGAATAGGGCTAAAGCACCCTCCTGTAGACCTCTCCCAATAGGCATCGCTGCCGACTTGGCCACATTCATGAGGCTGCCCGCTGCCAATCCGTATCGATTGATCCATTGTATCACTGAGCGTACCTCCTCACCAGATTGGATAAGTAATAAAAGGTCATCAGCCTACATCCTGCAGTGAAAGGCGTGATCCCTCAATGACATGCCCAAGAGCCCGTTTTTCAAGCCTCCGACAAGTGGTTATTGCGTTCGCGTAAAGGATCATGGGGAGTGGGCATCCTTGGTGAACTGACCGTTGGATCGGTAAAGGACCCGCAATCCGGCCATTCGCCAGTACAAGGGATGCAGCTCTGCAGGCAGAAAATCAGGCAGAAGCCCATGCGGGCCATGACTGACAGAAGGAATTTCTGGTGAACTCTGTCGAAGGCGTGGTCGCAATCAATGGAGATCAGAACAGCTCGAAGGCGACAAAATGTGGCGATGGCTATTAAATCCCTGCATTCGCTGGTTGCCGTTTGCATGTTGGTCACTCCGCCCTTGTCGTTTGCTCCATGGATAGGAGTAGTGGCTAAACCTCCTTTATGTGGCTAGTGAGCATTCGGGCGAAGATTTTATAGTCCGAGTTTAGCATTGTGCTTGGCCTGCAGTCTTCGACAGCCCGATCTCTGGAAGGCTTGTGTATCAGTATCAGGAGATTTTCCAAGAATCCAGGTGGCACGTGGGAACCGGGGGTCATCAGTTCCCGGTACATGGTGAGCCTTCGGGGCATCGTGAGTCCGATAAAACTCGAGCGGCAGTCCGTCTGGCCCGGGCGACTTGTTGAGTGCTCCCTAGTTAAGCACGTCCTCGATGTCGTCCCATGTAAGTCTGCTTCCTCCGTAGTCATCTCTTCGTAAAACTGGCGATAGTGATCTGCAAAGGCTTCTGCAACCGCCGCCTGAGTCATTACGACCCTACCATCGGGCAAATCTGTGATCTGTGATCTGCTGCTGTCGGCGCCGGCGGCTGTCGAGCACAATGTGATTCATAGACGGTTTTCTCCTCCCGTTCGGTCTTGACGTCGCGACCGCAAGGCGACCCCCTCCAAACGTTGCCTCGTAAGAGACAATATTTTACCATTAATTTGGCGGCTTTCCATTTGTCGTTCTGGTGATGGTGGTTGGGTGGCGAGTTCGAGGAGCATTGTGTAATAAAAGTCCAATGTGTGACGATGCCTCGCCGCCATGTCTTTTCCATATTGTGTTGGCACACGCCGAAACACTGGTCTTGCACATTCCACCCACCCGGCTAGAGTCGAAGGATATCGGGGAAGACGACGTTCGCATTCCATCCAAGTGCTGGCGATAATGTGACGGCATTGCGGGTCTTGTAGGTGTGTCACATTCAATTTCCAAGGTCCACGGCTGCGCCATAGACGCTGATGCTGTAGAGTGACCGTGCATATGAAAGCGCTATGATCGGAGAAGGCAAGAGGCCAATGTTCGGCGTCCAACACTCCCGACGCTAAAGCTCGTGAGACACTAATGCGGTCTAGGCTACTGGCTGAGCGACTAGTAAGGTATGTGGGTCCGGGACGGTTACCGTGCATTTTCTCCCAAGTGTCGGTGAGATGCAGACCCCGAACCATTAGCCGAAGTTTTTGACAAGTCGAGAAATGTGGGGCTTGGTCTTTGGGATGGAGCACACAGTTAAAGTTATCGCCAAAGATATATTGATCGAAGCGACTAATAAAGAGGGGGGCGATATCCTCCGAGTAGAACTGCGATCGCTCGCGATGTTGGTCAGTTAATGATGGAGCATAAACGATGGGGGCATGCCCAGCGCTGTGATCGCCAGCCCCTGCCTGACGGAAGATAAGTCACTTCTACGATGACAATTCCGTCGTGCACTAGTGTTGCCGTACCGCTGCCACTTCGGTCCGCGGGTGACATGTATGTCACATAACCATAGATGACGGGGAGGGTCGCTATATACACTTCTCGCAACAGAGCAATGTCAATATCTGAAGAACGAAGCATCTCACGCAGCAACTGGATCTTCACTGGCGTTCTTATCGTACCGAGGTTAATCCTGGCGATACGATACGCTTCGTAGTAAGTTATCCATTGAGATTGGAATTGTCTATGGAGTTTCCGCGATTGTATTGGCACCTACGCACCACCCCCCCCCCCCCCCCCCAAACGTCACCTGCATTCTAGAGAGCCTGCGCCAATGGCGGGAACCCTGTTGACGTAACTTGCATGGTGCCGTCGTCGTAGTCAACTGCCCATGCCGGGGAACTCAGAGCAAGACCGGCTTCCCTAGTTTCTCAGGACACGGCATGGGTACCTGCACTCCAGAATGTGGTGGGCAGCACCTGTCCGGCATATCGGCATCCAATTGCACCACTGTGGATATGTGTGATTTGTCCTCAGTTCCGTTCGCTGGTGCTACACTGCCGCAAATGGCGGCTGCCTCTCTGGTAGCGTCGTCATTGAAGGTGGAGCAGTCGTCCGCTGAAGGCTGTATCGCATCCTGTTCGGAAGTTGCTCTACGCCTCCGCTTCCGTATATTCGGAGAGTTTTGCTTCCTGATGTGACCTTTTGTGGCAGACGATGGCAACGACTCACGACGTTCCGGCACAATGGCCGCCGTTGGCACAATAAGCGTGTCCACTGCCATGCTATCGTCATGAGAATACAGTTATAAAGGTACAGAAAACATCATTAAGGAACGTAATAAATCATAACATTTGTAGTAATACAGGCTTTACAAAAGAATTTAAATTTTACTGCTATATTTATTTATATTCCTTTTACACAGGCCCGTTTGATTTTAATCAGTACTGTAGCAAACGTCCGACTGCCACGTCTGTCAGTACTTCGGAAATAAATGACACGAATTAAGAGCAGCGAGAATATAAGAACCGCTATTACCGAGTGCGGCAGCCCGTTGGATAAGGCACAGGAGTCGCATTTGAGGACAGCGAGGTTCAAATCTGCGTCTAGCTATTCCGATTTAGCAATTAATAAATCATTTCAGTGAATGTCGGCCAAGTCCGTGTTAAATGAGTCGGCCAATACTATTCATTCTCCCAGACTAATCAGACCTAAAGCTTCATCTTCTAATAGATCGTTGTCGACGCACGCTTTCTCCACCTTGCTTCAGATATTTCTAAACAGATAATGTTCGGTTCAGAATACTGCAACAATTTGCTGTTATCGCTTACTAGAAATAGTAGCTTTCTCTTTCTTGGTTATCTTGTTCTTACATAAACATCAACACGCACACTCTTCAAAGAGTTGTGAAGTGCATGACAAAAGATAGTTTTCATTTTACCAAATATCAAGGTTTTTCCCCGTTCCATTCATACAAGGAGCGGGGTAAGAATGACTGCTTGATAGTCTGTGTGCGCTATATTAGCCTAACCTTGTGTTTGTGGTACCACGTGGAATAATACGTAGGGGACAGTAAAATATTTCTAGATTACTCACCTAATCCTGGTTCTTGCAGCTTTGTAAGAAGGCTTTCGCGATATAAATGGCGTCTATTTTTAAGAGTGAGCCAGCGCAGGTTTTCAATTACTCTCACCTGTGGGTTAACCGTGTTGCTCTTCTGTGCCAGTATCCCTTCTTTGTACTTGCAACCTCTTTTGTTGTTTTGCTGTACAGTTATTAAAAATAACTCTCCCTTTGAGTCTCGTATATCTAATTAACTTTCTTCCTCTACAGTGCTAAACTTGGTCTTAATTCAATCTGTCGTAGCTCCCGACTTTAACACATATTTTATGAGTTCCTTCCTGATAACTGTTTCTTTCTAGCTTTGTATCTACTTTCATTACGTGTATTACTAGTACATGATAACTTGAATTTTTAAAGTGGTTTATCGCCATCAAATCCTGTGTAATTTCTACAATGTTAGAAAAAACACTGTCAGTTACATATTTTTAGATAATATAGGTTTTATTGTAAACAAGACGATAAACAATATTGGAGATACGGAAGAAATCTCGAATAGGGAGCAAGTCACGTTTTTAAAGTACTCAAGTCAATGCACCAATGTGCTCGTGTCCAGATGAATACGAAGAGTCACATAAACTGATAAATGAAAGCAATTTTCAGTAGAAGGTGATAACGGGAAATTTCAGTTGGACACTTTAGGTATGATATTAAAAATGATAGGAATCATTACATTTTACCGAAATAAGCAACGTGTATGTCCTTAATACACAAAATACGACAGAAAATGAACTTGGGAGGGACTAACTAGAAGGTTAAACTGTGCACACATTTTCATACACGGAAATAATACAGACTGTGTGACCTTAAGTAACTTCAGAATTTTGGATGATAGTAACCTTGTAAGAACCAGAGTAAAAATGTACTCGAGGCTGAAAGAAAACAAACTCGAGATTTTATTTAAGACAAGTGAGATACAGCAGCTTAAGTAGGCTAAGTACTAAATTGAGCATACAAAAATGATTGCACACATTCAAACTTCTCGGAAACGGTTTTGCACCAAACACAAGTTGCCTTCTTTTTTGGGAAACTTCTCAATAGTCTTTTGATGACCGGAAGTCAGTGCTTATAGCCACCTGTGTAATGGACGTACAGTAAACCGGCAGTCACAATGCAATTCAACAGAGCACACTGTCTCTCTAGTGTGAGGGCAACTGTGAGGCTCGTGGATACCACTCAGCCTGTCAACGTGCAAAGAACGGTCAGTTCGACTTTAGACCGCAAGCACGTTGTCACATTTAACCGTCCACACCGACCGCGCACCGCTAAACCATTAAGTGAGGACGTTCATAAAATTGACCTAAAATGTCAATTTTCAATTTATTTTAACGTAATAGTAGAACTCATGGACAATAAGTCTCCAGAGTTTAAATGTGTGACACAACTTTCCTGCCACGCCAACTTGTTGATGCAACACTTCAATACTTGCTCGGTGAACAACGATTCCGTGGATTATTTTCAAGCAAACGTCCACAGTATGTATCTAGAAAACTATGATATATACTCTCTGGTTTTATGGATAATCTGTGACTCTATTCCGTAACTTAGAAATAATAACAAACTATCCTTGATTTGCCTTCTATACTGACGGATTTTTATGTAAGTCCTTCAGTCACGTCACGGTCTTGTAATAATAGGAACGTAGGGATTTACTTGGGAGAATGGACTTTAAGACAGGAAAATTGACTCATATCTTGAGAAAAATACATTAAAAAGCACCTCTCTGCAGCTGAAAAGTCATTTGAAAACCTGGTAAATGAAAGAAGGCAGAAAACAAGAAACCAGAAGAGAAGCTTTTAAGGGAAAGAGGAACCTCAGTACAAGACCGGGGCCTTCTGAAGAAGTGGCAAAAGAAAACCTTACGCTGAACTTTAAATTGCATTTCCTGAAATTATATTTTTTAAAGTGTATGTACACTACTGACCATTAAAATTGCTACACCAAGAAGAAGTGCAGATGATAAACGGGTATTGGCTATGGCTCTGAGCACTATGGGACTTAACATCTGTGGTCATCAGTCCCCTAGAACTTAGAACTACTTAAACCTAACTAACCTAAGGACATCACACACATCTATGCCCGAGGCAGGATTCGAACCTGCGACCGTAGCGGTCAAGCGATTCCAGACTGAAGCGCCCAGAACCACACAGCCACACCGGCCGGCAACGGGTATTCATTGGACAAATATATTATACTAGAACTGACATGTGATTACATTTTCACGCAGTTCCGGAGCATAGATCCTGAGAAATCAGTACCCAGAACAACCACCTCCGGGCGTAATAACGGCCTTGATACGCCTGGGCATTGAGTCAAACAGAGCTTGGATGGCGTGTACAGGTACAACTGCCTATGCAGCTTCAACACAATACCACAGTTCATCAAGAGTAGTGACTGGCGTATTGTGACGAGCCAGCAGCTCCGCCACCATTGACCAGACGTTTTCAGTTGGTGAGAGATCTGGAGAATGTGCTGGCCAGGGCAGCAGTCGAACATTTTCTGTTTCCGTACAGGACCTATAACATGCGGTCATGCATTGTCCTGTTGAAAAGTAGGGTTTCGCAGGGATCGAATGAAGGGTAGAGCCACGGGTCGTAACACATCTGATATGTAACGTCCAGTGTTCAAAGTTCCGTCAATGCGAAAAAGAGGTGACCGAGACGTGTAACCAATGGCACCCCATACCATCATGCCGGGTGATTCGCCAGTATGGCGATGACGAATACACGCTTCCAATGTGCGTTCACCGCGATGTCGCCAAACACGGATGCGACATTGTGATGCTGTAAACAGAACCTGGATTCATCCCAAAAAAATGATGTTTTGCCAATCGTGCACCCAGGTTCGTCATTGAGTACACCATCACAGACGCTCCTGTCTGTGATGCAGCGTCAAAGGTAACCGCAGCCATGGTCTCCGAGCTGATAGTCCATGCTGCTGCAAACGTCGTAGAAATGTTCTTGCAGATGGTTGTTGTCTTGCAAACGTCCCCATCTGTTGACTCAGGGATCGAGACGTGGCTGCACGATCCGTTACATCCATGCTGATAAGGTGCCTGTCATCTCGACTGCTAGTGATACCAGGTCGTGGGGATCCAGCACGGCATTCCGTATTACACTCCTGAACCCACAGATTCCATATTCTGCTAACAGTCATTCGATCTCGACCAACGCGAGCACCAATGTCGCGATACAATGAACCGCAATTGCCATAGGCTACAATCCGACCTTTATCAAAGTCGGAAACGTGATGGTATGCATTTCTCCTCCTTACACGAGGCATCACAACAACGTTTCACCAGGCAACGCCGGTCAACTGCTGTTTGTGTATGAGAAATCGGTTGCAAACTTTCCTCATGTCAGCACGTTGTAGGTGTCACCACCGGCGACAACCTTGTGTTAATGCTCTGAAAAGCTAATCATTTGCATATCACAGCATCTTCTTCCTGTCCGTTAAATTTCGCGTCTGTAACACACCATCTTCGTGGTGTAGCAATTTTAATGGCCAGTAGTGTACATTTTTCTACGAACTTTTGAAGGCTAGAATTATGAAATTTAGTACACTTCTATCTACACTATGTGATCAAAAGTATCCGGACACCTGGACTTGCAAGTTCGTGGCGCCCTACATCGGAATTCAATGCTAGAATTCAGTATGGTGTTGGCCCACCCTTAGCCTTGATGACAGCTGTCACTCACGCAGGCACACGTTCAGTCAGGGACTGGAAGGTTTCTTGGGGAAGGGCAGCACATTCTTCATGGACTGCTGCAATGAGGAGAGGTACTGATGTCGGTCGGTGAGGCCTGGCACGAAATCCACTTTCCAAAATCCCAAACTTGTTCTATGGGATTCAGGTCACGTCTCTGCGCACGCCAGTCTATTACGGGGATGTTATTGTCGTGTAAACACTTCGCCACAGGTCGTGCATCATGAACAGGTGCTCGATCGTGTTGAGAGATGCAATGGCCAACCCCGAATTGCTCTTCAACAGATGCATAGGCTAAAGGTTATGGCGAATTTAGCCATCGTGTAGATGTTCTTCCATCTGCTGGGGCACACGCAGAGCTTTTGTAATGTCAAAGCTACAGCTTTAAGATTGCGTGAGTATTTTGCAATTTATCTCATGTTTGTAGTATGTTTTTATCAATAAATATGGAGTTCTGAAATCAACTCATTCTTTTTTAAACACTCGATGAATTGCATTAACCAGTATTCGTTCTTCTTTCCCCTAGTTTATGAACATGAAAACAGCCTCAAATGTAGCTTGTTGACTCTTTAGTAATCAGAAATCGCCTCGTTTGTTCCCTATTACAATTATGAACTTCTCACTGCCCTGATGAAGTCAAATGGAAGCTTTGGCTTCATATTTATTCCGTATTCTAACGCAGGAGGAACCAATGTTCTGTTTCTCAATAGTTATGGACAAAGGTGTTTATTGAAATTGTTAAACTTTCGCTATTACTAAAAAAAAGTACCTCACACTCATGCTCAATTCTAGTATTTCGTTCAAGACTTCCAAGTGCTTTACCCACTTGCTACATCACTTCTAAATCTACCTTATTCCTTTGCGTGAAAAAAATACAACGCTTTTTTGTAGTTGGTGTAGACAATATCTTGTACATTTCTAAGAAAAACTGGTAACTATTTAGTTTTTTATGTCTTGTCTGTTGTTCATACCTCAGAACATATATACAATTCATCTATCATTATCATATTTATTCTTTTGTCGTGGTATGCAAGACACATTTGAAGACTTACCTTGTATTTCGAATCCTATCGTGAATTTCTGCTTTGGAGAATCCCCTACTACCCTTCCCCTTCCCTAAGATGAAGATATTATATCGCAAATCGGAACTGTGTATAAACAACCAAAGTAAAGCAGGCTTTGGACATTGGGCTATTGGCCTGCATGAAGCCAAAGGGCCATAATGTTTTTCTCACTGATTTAGCTTTGTTGGATTCAGAAACTACTACTTCCGATTCCGTTGCTGTGTGAGAGTTGTAACTAGTATAGTGATGCGTGGGAGACTCATCACGTAACATCAGGTCACTATGTATCTACCAGATACCACAAAAATAATAAAACTCCTGTACTAGAGGAGCAGTGTGTAAGGGGTCTGGAGGCCCTTACTATAACTTAACACTCGGCACAGGTCGATAGGGCGAATAATCGATTGTGACGAGTTGCGAGAGCGAGTGTCGAGATGCGCCAGTGTGGTTGGCGGGAATGGTGTGTGTGTGTGTGTGTGTGTGTGTGTGTGTGTGTGTGTGTGTGTGTGTGTGTGTAGGCCATTATTGGAATACAGGGTCCTTAACCGAGAAGGGTGTCACCATTGCCGTAGTTAGACCCCTAAATAATAAATGAATACCGGGAAAGTGATGAAGTATCTTTAAAAAATTGAGCAATGACGTTAATAGTGCCGATTGTTAGCTTCGCGTCTACCGCGTCGGCCTAACCTTGGACTGCTGTGTTGGATGCACTGATGGACTAGCGTGTGACGATAATGGCAAATGAAGAAAGCCTGTGCTGAGATTAGCCGTAATTAGATATGTATGACGAAGGCAGTGGCTGTCTCCTTTTTGTGTTTTGAGAAGAATATAACTTCGTAATTAGTAAAACTGTGTTGGCGTTCCTTATTACCACACATTCAGTATTATATTATTGAACAGGACTAACTGGAAAGTAACAACTTCTGTAGCAGTCAATTCCGATTACCAGCCCCATTAGGTTCACGGTCATGTTAATGATAAATATTGGGCGGCTATTCAATCACATCAGGTCGGGATAAAAACGGAGGAGTTACAAGTGGAATACAATTAGTGCATGGCACAGCTGAGTTTAATCGCCAAATTGATGAATGTAAGATAGTGAACGCATTATTGTTGCCAAGATAGATACGAAGCCCACGCCTACCACAGTAGTACAAGTTTATATGCCAACTAGCTCTGCAGATGATGAAGAAATTGATGAAATGTATGATGAGATAAAAGAAATTATTCAGGTAGTGAAGGGAGACGAAAATTTAATAGTCATGGGTGACTGGAATTCGTCAGTAGGAAAAGGGAGAGAAGGAAACATAGTAGATGATTATGGATTGGGGCTAAGAAATGAAAGAGGAAGCCGCCTAGTAGAATTTTGCACAGAGTACAACTTAATCATAGCTAACACTTGGTTTAAGAATCATAAAACAAGGTTTTATAGATGGAAGAATCCTGGAGATACTAAAAGTATCAGATAGATTATATAATGGTAAGGCAGAGATTTAGTAATCAGGTTTTAAATTGTAGGACATTTCCAGGAGCAGATGTGGACTCTGCCCACGATCTATTGGTTATGACCTGTAGGTTAAAATTGAAGAAACTGCAAAAAGGTGGGAATTTAAGGACATGGGATCTGAATAAGTTGAAAGAACCAGAGGTTGTGCAAAGTTTCAAGGAGAGCATAAGGGAACAATTGACAGGAATGGGGGAAAAAAAACACAGAAGAAGAAGAAGAATGGGTAGCTCTGAGGGATGAAGTCGTGAAGGCAGCAGAGGATAAAGTAGGTAAAAAGACGAGGGCTGCTAGAAATCCTTGGGTAACAGAAGATATATTGAATTTAATTGATGAAAGGAGAAAATATAAAAATGCAGTAAATGAAGCACGCAAAAAGGAATACAAAACCTCAAAAATGAGATCGACAGGAAGTGCAAAATAGCTAAGCAGGGATGGCTAGAGGACAAATGTAAGGATGTAGAGGCTTATCTCACTAGGGGTAAGATAGATACTGCCTACAGGAAAATTAAAGAGACCTTTGGAGAGAAGAGAACCACGTGTATGAATATCAAGACCTCAGATGGCAACCCAGTTCTAAGCAAAGAAGGGAAAGCAGAAAGGTGGAAGGAGTATATAGAAGGTTTATACAAGGGCGATGTACTTGAGGACAATATTATGGAAATGGAAGAGGATGTAGATGAAGACGAAATGGGAGATAAGATACTGCGTGAAGAGTTTGACAGAGCACTGAAACACCTGAGTCGAAACAAGGCCCCCGGAGTAGACAACATTCCATTCCAACTACTGACGGCCTTGGGAGAGCCAGTCATGGCAAAACTCTACCAGCTGGTGAGCATGATGTATGAGACAGGCGAAATACCCTCAGACTTCAAGAAGAATATAATAATTCCAATCCTAAAGAAAGCAGGTGCTGACATGTGAAAATTACCGAACTATCTGTTTAATAAGTCACAGCTGCAAAATATTAACGCGAATTCTTTACAGACGAATGGAAAAACTGGTAGATGCGGACCTCGGGGAGGATCAGTTTGTTGGAACATGTGAGGCAATACTGACCTTACGACTTATCTTAGAAGAAAGATTATTAAAAGGCAAAGCTACGTTTCTAGCATCTGTAGACTTAGAGAAAGCTTTTGACAATGTTGACTGGAATACTCTCTTTCATATTCTGAAGGTGGCAGGGGTAAAATACATGGAGCGAAAGGCTATTTACAATTTGTACAGAAACCAGATGGCAGTCATAAGAGTCGAGGGGCATGAAAGGGTAGCAGTGGTTGGGAAAGAAGTGAGACAGGGTTGTAGCCTCTCCCCGATGTTATTCAATCTGTATATTGAGCAAGCAGTAAAGGAAACAAAAGAAAAATTCGGAGTAGGTATTAAAATTCATTCAGAAGAAGTAAAGACTTTGAGGTTCGCCGATGACATTGTAATTCTGTCAGAGACGGCAAAGGAGCAGTTGAACGGAATGGACAGTGTCTTGAAAGGAGGATATAAGATGAACATCAACAAAAGCAAAACGAGGTTAATGGAATGTAGTCAAATTAAATCGGGTGATGCTGAGGGAATTAGATTAGGAAATGAGACAGTTAAAGTAGTAAAGGAGTTTTGCTATTTAGGAAGTAAAATAACTGATGATGGTCGAAGTAGAGAGGATATAAAATGTAGACTGGCAATGGCAAGGAAAGCGTTTCTGAAGAAGAGAAAGTTGTTAACATCGAATATAGATTTATGTATCAGGAAGTCGTTTCTGAAAGTATTTCTTTGGAGTGTAGCCATGTATGGAAGCCATGTATGGAAGTGAAACATGGACGATAACTAGTTTGGACAAGAAGAGAATAGAAGCTTTCGAAATGCGGTGCTACAGAAGAATGCTGAAGATAAGGTTGATAGATCACGTAACTAATGAGGAAGTATTGAATAGGATTAGGGAGAAGAGACGTTTGTGGCACAACTTGACTAGAAGAAGGGATCGGTTAGTAGGACATGTTTTGAGGCATCAAGGGATCACAAATTTAGCATTGGGGGGCAGCGTGGAGGGTACAAATCGTAGAGGGAGACCAAGAGATGAATACACTAAGCAGATTCAGATGGATGTAGGTTGCAGTAGGTACTGGGAGATGAAGAAGCTTGCACAGGATAGAGCAGCATGGAGAGCTGTATCAAACCAGTCTCAGGACTGAAGACAACAACACAGCTAACTCTTAGTTCAAGAATCATAAAAGAAGGTTGTCTACATGGAAGAAGCCTGGAGATACTGGAAGGTTTCAGTTAGGTTATGTAACGGTAAGCAGAGATGTAGGAACCAAGTTTTAAATTTCCAGGGGCAGATGTGGTCTCTGACTACAATCTATTGATTATGAACTGTGGATTAAAATTGAAGAAACTGCCAAAAGGTGGGAATTTAAGGAGATGGCACCTGGATAAACTGCAGAACCAGAGGTTATACAGAGTTTCAGGGAGAGCATTAGGGAACGATTGACAATAATGAGGAAAGAAATACAGTAGAAGAAGAATGGGTAGCTTTGAGAGATGACACAAAATTGTTAAGGCTCTCGCTGCAGTCATGGATTGTGCGGTTGGTCCCACCTCCCTGGGGCATGGGTGTGTGTGTTTGTCCTTAGGATAATTTAGGTTAAGTAGTGTGTAAGCTTCGGGCCTGATCACTTTAGCAGTTGAATCCCATAAGATTTCACACAAATTTTTGTTAAGGCATTCGTGGCCACTTGTTGAGAAACTGCGTATTGGCTTCTGTCTCGGGTTCTTCAGCCGACGTTCATCTAATGATTATACTAACATTTCGCTGGAACAAGTGGCTGGCATTGTCAAAGCTTCACCCTCCATTGTCGGTGGTGAACTGGAGCCGAGCTCGCGGCCGCAGACTATACAAGGTATGGCCAAACTTTCAGGAAACATTCCTCACACACAAATAAAGAAAAGATGTTATGGGGACATGTGTCCGGAAACGCTTAATTTCCGTGTTAGAGCTCATTTTAGTTTCGTCAGTATGTACTGTACAACGTGATCAAATTGTACGACACAACATGTGGTTCATGCACGATGGAGCTCCTGCACATTTCAGTCGAAGTGTTCGTACGCTTCTCAACAACAGATTCGGTGAGCGATGGATTGGTAGAGGCGGACCAATTCCATGGCCTCCACGCTCTCCTGACCTCAACCCTCTTGACTTTCATTTATGGGGGCATTTGAAAGCTCTTGTCTACGCAACCCCGGTACCAAATGTAGAGACTCTTCGTGCTCGTATTGTGGACGGCTGTGATACAATACGCCATTCTCCAGGGCTACATCAGCGCATCAGGTATTCCATGAGACGGAGAGTGGATGCATGTATCCTCGCTAACCAAGGACATTTTGAACATTTCCTGTAACAAAGTGTTTGAAGTCACGCTGGTACGTTCTGTTGCTGTGTGTTTCCAACAATGATTAATGTGATTTGAAGTAAAGTAATAAAATGAGCTCTAACATGGAAAGTAAGCTTTTCCGGACACATGTCCACATAACATATTTTCTTTCTTTGTGTGTGAGGAATGTTTCCTGAAAGTTTGGCCGTACCTATTTGTAACACCCTGTATGTACCTGGCGCGCCAACGTCCGAGGGCTTCTCCGTCGTCATTTTCGGTGAGGTTCTCCTCTTGCTACCTTCGACGGTCGTACGCTGCGGTACGAGAAGCCAGGATATGTTTACCTTAAGGCTTTCCTCTTTCTTGTTGAAACTGTTCTCGTGTTTTTGTATTTCTACAGCTTCTCTGAACAAGCGCGCGTGATAGTGCTTCTCTACGGCTAGAACTTCCGTGTCGGCGAATTTTATTACGTGGTCGGTCTCACTCAGTGCGTGCTCTGCCACGGCCGATTTCTCCATCTGCCCCAAATTGCAATGTCGCTTATGCTCTTTGATCCTGGTGTTAATTGATCGTTCAGTCATTCCGACATAAACTTTTCCGCATGTGCATGGTATACGGTATATTCCCGACATTGCAAGTGGGTCCCTTTTCTCCTTTGCCTATCTAAGACACTCTTTGATCTTTCTTGTCGGTTTGAAAATCGTCTTTACGCCATGTTTGCGCAATATACGGCCGATTCTGTCCGTCACTCTGGGAGTGTATGGCAGAAAGGCCGTACCCGTACCCGACATTTCTTTTTCTGATTCCTTACTTCGCCGAGTGTTTGGCTCTGTTACACTTCCAATATAATTTGTGAAGTACCAATTGGTCCTCAGAACACCTTCCAGGTGTCGCATTCCTCGTTTGAGGCGCTGCGGCTCACATAATCGTCCTGCTCTCTTTACGAGCGTACAAATATGAATCTTTTCTGGCTCGGGTGGTGGTTTGATAGATTGTGCAGGTATCGGTCTGTGTGTGTCGGTTTTCGATACACGCTGTGTCCCAGGTTTCCGCCGTCCCTTGTGACCAGCACATCTAGAAATGGCAGTTTCTTGACCTTTTCTACTTTCATTGTAAATGTTATGTTGGCATGTAGGCTGTTCAAGTGTCTTAGGAAATCACCGAGCTGTTCTTCACCATGTCTCCACACCACGAAAGTACCATCGACGTACCTGTACCACACCTTGGTGAGGAAGATGTAAGAGACAGGCGAAATACCCTCAGACTTCAAAAAGAATATAATAATTCCAATCGCAAAGAAAGCAGGTGTTGACAGACGTGAAAATTATCAAACTATCAGTTTAATAAGCCACGGCTGCAAAATACTAACACGAATTCTTTACGGATGAATAGAAAAACTGGTAGAAGCCGATCTTGGGGATGATCAGTTTGGATTCCGTAGAAATGTTGGAACATGCGAGGCAATACTGATCCTACAACTTATCTTAGAAGATAAATTATGGAAAGGCAAACCTACGTTTCTAGCATTTGTAGACGTAGAGAAAGCTTTTGACAATGTTGACTGGAATACTCTATTTCAAATTCTGAAGATGGCAGGGATAAAATACAGGAAGCGAAGGCTATTTACAATTGTACAGAAACCAGGTTGCAGTTATAAGAGTCGAGGGGCACGACAGGGAAGTACTGGTTGGGAAGGGAGTGAGACAGGGATGTAGCCTACCCCGATGTTGTCCAATCTGTATACTGAGCAAGCACTAAAGGTAACAAAAAAAAATCGGAGTATGAATTAAAATCCATGGAGGTTTAGGTGTTCGTTTTTCCCGCTCGCTGTTCGGGAGTGGAATAGTAGAGAGATAGTATGATTGTGGTTCGATGAACCCTCTGCCAAGCACTTAAATGTGAATTGCAGAGTAGTCATGTAGATGTAGATGTAGACGTAGAGAAGAAATAAAAACGTTGAAGTTCGCCGATGGCATTGTAATTCTGTTATAATAAACAGCGAAGGACCTGGAAGAGTAGCTGAACGGACTGTACAGTGTCTTGAAAGGAGAATATGAGATGAACATCAACAAACGAGGATAATGGAATGTAGTCGAATTAAATCTGGCGATGCTGAGGGAATTAGATTAGAAAACGAAACGCTTAAAGTAGTAAATAAGTTTTGATATTTGGGGAGCAAAAAACTGATGATGGTCGAAGTAGAGAGGATACAAAATGTAGACTGGCAATGGCAAGAAAAGTGTTTCTGAAGAAGAGAAATTTGTTACCATTGAGTATAGATTTAAATGTCAGGAAGTCGTTTCTGAAAGTATTTGTATGGAAGTGAAACGTGTACAATAAGTAGTTTAGACAAGAAGGGAATTGAAGCTTTCAAAAAGTGGTGCTACAGAGGAATGCTGAAGATTATATGGGTAGATCACACAACTAATGAGGAGATACTGAACAGAATTGGGGAGAAGAGAAATTTGTAGCACAACTTAATTAGGAGAAGGGATGGGTTGGTAGGACATATTCTGAGGCATCAAGGGATCACCAATTTAGTATTGGAGGACAGCGAGGAGGGTAAAAATGGTAGATGTAGAGCAAGAGACGAATACATTAAGCAGATTCAGAAGGATGCAGGTTGTAGTACGTACTGGGAAATGAGATAAGATAAGATTAGTTTTTCGTTCCATAGATCCGTGTTGAGGAGATCCTCGTAGATGGGGAACATGTCACCCTTTTTTTTTAAAGCTGAAATAACAATACTAATAGTATAAATATGTACAACACATCATTTGTTTCTATTAGAAAATTCGTCAATGGAGTAGAAGGAGTTGACCACTAGTACGTCTTTCAGGCTCCTTTTAAACTGATCTTTATTTGTAACTAAATTTTTTATGTTTGCTCGCAAATTATTGAAGATGAATGTTCCTGAGTAGTGGACCCCTTTTGAACTAAAGTAAGTGCTTTTAAGTCCTTGTGTAGATCATTTTTGTTCCTGGTATTGTATGTATGAACTGAACTGTTTGTTGGAAAAAGAGATATATTATTTAGGACAAATTTCATTAAGGAGTAAATATATTGAGAGGCAGTAGTTAGTATACCCAGTTCTTTGAAGAGGTTTCTACAAGACGTCCGTGAGTTTACTCCACAAATAATACGTATTACACGCTTTTGGACTCTGAGAACTTTCGTTTGACTTGAAGAGTTACCCCAAAATATTATACCATATTACATTATGGAAGGAAAGTAGGCAAAGTATGCAAGCTTTTTCACTTTTATGTCGCCTATGTTTGCTAACACTCGAATTGCAAACACAGATTTGTTAAGGCATTTGTGCAGTTCTGTGGTGTGCTCCTCCCAACTGAATTTATTATCATGTTGTAATCCCAAGGATTTAAGACTGTCAATCTCTTCTATCTGCTCTTCTTCATACTTTATGCATATGCTGGTGGAAACCTCTTACAGGTTCTGAATTGCATGTAGTGAGTCTTTTTAAAGTTTAATGTCAATGAGTTGGCTTTAAACCATTTATTGATATCCATGAAAATATCATTAGGAGATCTTTCTTGAACTACACTCGATATACTATTTACTGCAATACTAGTGTCATCTGCAAACAAAACGAACTCTGCTTCTGGCAGTGTAACTGATGAGAAATCATTAATGTACACAAGAAAAAGCAATGGCCCTAAGATGGATCCTTGTGGGACACCACATGTAATTTCTTCCCATTCTGATGGTGACTGATGACTTAATTCACTAGTCCCTTGCACTGACACCCTTTGTTTCCTGTTAGCGAGGTATGACTTGAATCATTTTGCAGCACTGCCCATGACACCATAGAATTCTAATTTATTTAAAAGGTTGTTGTGGTTTACACAATCGAATGCCTTTGACAAATCACAGAAAATATCTGCTGCTTGTAACTTGTTATTTAATGAATTAAGTACATTTTCACGGTAGATGTAAATAGCCTTTTCTATATCAGAACCCTTCAGAAATCCAAACTGTGTTCTTGATAATATGTTATTTGTGGTCAGATGGTTGAGAAGCTGCCTGTAGATTACTTTTTCTAAAATTTTTGAGAATGCTGGCAAAAGTGAAATCGGTCTGTAGTTTGATGGCATCTCTTTATCCCCTTTCTTGAATAGAGGCTTAACATCTGCATATTTCAGCCAGTCAGGAAATGTCCCAGTTATAATTGACTGGTTACACAAGTAACTTAGAATTGTACTAAACTCACAAGAACATGCCTTAATTAACTTTGTTGATATTTCATCATAACCACTAGAATGCTTTGTTTTTAAAGATTTTACTATGGATGTTATTTATTTTGGTGAAGTGAGTGACATATTCATGTACCTGAAGCTATTTGTAAAGGCTAGTTTCAGATATTCAAGGGCATTATTTACTGATCCTGACAATCCCATGCTTTCAGTAATGGGTATAAAGTACTTGTTAAATAGATTTGCCACACTATGCCCATCGGTAACTAACGTGTCATCTACCCTTAGTGCTATTTCTTCCTGTTTCTTTCCAGTCTCCTCTTTCACTATATCCCATATTGTTTTTATTTTGTTCCCTGACATTGCTATCTTCTGCTCGTAGTGTATTTGTTTAGATGTCTGAATTACTTTTTTTAATATTTTACAGTATTCTTTGTATTTAGCTAAATCATCAGCATTGGAGCAATTCTTGGTCAACAGATACATTTTCCTTTTTGTCTTACACAGGAAATCTTTATTCCTTGTGTGATCCATAGTTTTATTATAGACTTCTGTTTAATTTGAGTAACTTTTAGAGGAAAACAGTTTTCAAACATGGTACTGACATTGTTCATGAATGTGTTATATTTTTCATTCATGTCATGAGCACTACAAACATCTTTCCAGTTCATATCTTTGAGCAGTTTTCTAAAACACTCAATTTTAGGTTGATTGAATATTCTCCTGTACTCAGATTTAGTAGTCTTGATAATCTGTTTAGAATTTACATCTAAAACAAGGAGCTGCATGTCATGATCTGACATTCCATTTATTACAGGTTTTATTATATGATTTTGTTCCTTTGATTTGTCTATAAAAATGTTATCAATGGCTGTCCTTGAGGATTTAGTGATCCTAGTTGGAAAGTTTACAGTGTGAGTTAGATTGAAAGACAACATTTACTAACTGCAATAAATGTTTACTGGAAGATTGAATTAGAAAATCTGTATTAAAGTCACCAGCAATCAAAATTTCTTTGTTTCTTACTGCTAAATAACCCAAAAGAGCTTCTAGATGATTTATGAGTAGATTATAATTTCGTGCAGGTGCTCGGTAAATAGTTACTACTATATAGGATCTGTTATGGAACTCTACTTCTGTTGCACATGCTTCTAGATGCTGCTCTAAACAGAATTTATTAATGTCAATGTTCTTGAATTTATGGCAGTTTTTAATAAATGTGGCAACTCCTCCTCCATCCATATCTACTCTGCAGAAATAGGAAGCTAACTTAAATCCTGAAATGTCTAACATATCTATACCAATGGTCACTTGATGTTCAGAGAGGCAATTATGTCAATTTGGTTAGATGAATTCATTTCATCTATACAAATGAGTAGTTCGTCAACTTTATTTCTGAGTCCTGGAATGTTTTGGTGTAATAAAGATAACTGATACTGCATACTAATGGGATTATAACTGCTTTGGTGAAGATGAACTGGCAGTTTCTGATTACTTTCTGTTAAACATTGTTTAAATGGAGGCTGTATGCTAAAATCTGACTCCTGTTTATCTGTTTTCTCAAACTGAGTGTGTGTGCCAATCTCTCTTAAAACTCGGTTTCTATCCCCCTTCCCTATCCTAAAAAAGGCATCCCTCTGCACAGAATAGAGTAGCATGGAGAGCTGCATCAAACCAGTCTCTGGACTGAAGTGCACAACAACAACAACAAGACTTGATCTGGCGATGTAAGAATATTTTCTCAAGTAGTGTCCCATTTAGTCCTGATATGAAGATGAAATTTGCATCAAATTCTCTGCACTAATTCAACAACAGGAGACAATGTTCAAATCAGTTAATAGGATGAGCCAGAACGTTGCTGAAATCCATTATGTATGTTCAGCGAACTGTGCCGTTTCATAAGTGTGCTAAATTTCCATGAAAGAATGGAACATTTTCGTTCGCCTTCATGGTTGGTGAGCGTAATTATACCACGAATCATAGAAAGAATTTCAACAAAGTACAGCGCACCGTTCATTGTTGATAACCATTTGAACTGGTCAGTATATCGATTGCAGATGGAAATGGAGAAAACCGAGTTCGTGCTGTCATTAAACATTTCCATTTGAAGGGTTGGACTCCCGCACACATCAAAACAGAAATAGGTGAAATTCACGCGGACTCTGCACCATAACTGAAGACCATTTATTTTTAGATTAATGAATTTAAAGATGGTCGGACAAGCACCAATGACGAAGCGCGCTCCGGTAGTCCAAATGACGCCACCACCACACAGGAAACCATTGACGAAATCCATGACATGGTAATGCAAGACCGCCGAACAAAAATTTGTGAGATTGCTGAGACAGTACAGATCTCAAGTGAGTGAATGCACAATATCCTACACGGAGAACTGGCTATGAAGAAGATGTGTGCAAGGTGGGTGCCGCGACTACTCATAGTCAACCAAAAGCGCATCCGGCACATTTCAACACAATGTCTAGTGATGTTTGATTGCAATCCTGCCGATCTGAGACTGTTGATAAAACTTGGATCAATCACTATAAGCCACAGTCAAAACGGCACAAAGGCTGGAGAGAGTGCACTGAAGAAGGCAAAGACTGTTTTGTCATCTGAAAAGGTGACTGTTTTTTGGGTTTCCCAAGGAATAATTTTCACAGATTACTTGGAAAAAGGCCGAACCATAACTCGACCCTATTATGCTTCATTACTGGATCGTCTGAAACTTATGTTGGCTGAAAATGGGGCGGGGTTGGCACCCCAAAACATGCTATTTCACCAGGACAATGCACCATTCCACACATCAGCTCTAACAGTGGCGACAGTTCATGAACTGGGCTCTGAACTGATTCTTCATAGCCGGCCGCTGTGACCGAGCGGTTCTAGGCGCTTCAGTCCGGAGCTACGCTGCTGCTACGTCGCAGATTCGAATCCTGCCTCGGGCATGCATGTGTGTGATGTCCTTATGCTAATTAGGTTGAAGTACTTCTAAGTCTAGGGGACTGCTGACCTCAGATGTTAAGTCCCATAGTGCTTGGAGCGTTTGAACCATTTTTTTAATTCGTCATCTATCGTTTTCTCCAGATTTAGCCCCAAGTGATTTCTTCCTTTTCCCTAACTTGAAACTTTCGCTTTCTGGCAAGAAATGTTCCTCAAAACTGGAAGTGAGTTTCAATCAACAAATATTTTGCAGAGTTTGTCAGAACCTATTTTTTCGGTGGCATGAAAAAGCTGTAGGGTCGCTGGACGACGTGTATATCCCTGAAAGGAGACTACGGCGAGAAATACGACGAATTGTTTTTAAAGCAAATAATTTTTCTTGCTTTTTTCAGCCTTTTCAAACCATCTTCGTATACCAGTGGTAACTGAGACTTATCGGTTTCTCTTGGCAACTAAAGACATCGAACAAGCCTTTGTTGTAGCTCACCGTTGCAGATTAAATATTGCAAACTGAATTCCCGAAGACTGCTATCTACTTTCAAGTTTACCGATAGCAATTATACTACGTTGCAGCCTGAACTACTGCAGTACATTAACCAAGTCTGTTGTTGAATCAATAATAATAGTAGCAAAAACAATAATGCTTAGAATCACTATATTCTCTTTCAATCATCAATCATGTTGCATAGCCTCTGCGTCCATTGCATTGTGTTGATTCGTTCTTGAAACTGCTTCGGGAATTTAAAATCCGCTGTTCGGTCACCACCGAGATTGGGGAAACACATTGATAGAAATGACTGACTTCTACCATCACTAGGGCCGTTTTAGTTCTACGGGTCGTTGTGAGAACTTGCGCCAGCCGAAGTGGCCGAGTGGGCGCTTCAGTCTGGAACTGCGCGACCGCTAAGGTCGCAGGTTCGAATCCTGCCTCGGGCATGGATGTGTGTGATGTCCTTAGGTTACTTAGGTTTAAGTACTTCTAAGTCTAGGGGACTGATGGCCTCAGATGTTAAGTCCCATAGTGCTCAGAGCCATTTGAACCATTTATTTTTGGAACTTGCTTCGCTGCTGGAGAATCCATATCGTTGTGTCTTTGTTTTCGTGCACTATTGATCATCTCTGGTGATGACTTACGACTAGTCGTCTGTCAAAATGATTCAAATGGGTCTGAGCACTATGCGACTTAACTGCCGAGGTCATCAGTCCCCTAGAACGTAGAACTACTTGAACCTAACTAACTTAAGGACATCACACACATCTATGCCTGAGGCAGGATTCGAACCTACGACCGTAGCGGTCGCGCGGCTCCAGACTGCAGCGCCTAGAACCGCTTGGCCACTTTGGCCGGCAATCGTGTGCCACTTTGCGTGTGCAATTTTTCGTTTCATATTTAATGTGATGTTAGCTTTAGATAGCAATAACCTGTCCTCATTAAAAGTCACATAGTGTGCCTTTTGCCTCATATACATCTGCACAGCTGCACGAACGACTGCATTACACAAGGCTTGTAGACTGGCTCTCACTAGTAAAAGGAAAAAAAAAAATATGGAACGCTACGATGAAGTGAGGATATGAAGAAAATACACATTATCTTCGCAGATCTTTACGCTCAGACCTGAGGGGAGGAAGATGACGATACAGACATTGCTGTATGGCTGTATTGGCAGAAGGAAGTGATAGAGGAAGTCAGTGCGGGATGCAACCGCGACTCCGGGGCCTGGGGGGCAGTGTTGTGTATCAAACAGGAAAGGCGCGTGCACAGCCGGAAAAAGATAAAAAGCTTGATAACAAATACTCAACAACTGCTGCGCAGCACCACGTTCGTTGAAAGAAGAACTGACTATGACTGCTATGCCGAAGATCAACGAGCGGCTGAAACAGAAATATCTAGGTAGTATAGTGCTTCTCTGAGCCATCTTTTCTCCCGTAGGTCCCGTGCTACCTTATATTTCCATTTCAGTTTCGATCTTCCTCTTAGCCAATAACAAAAGCCCAAGAGAAAAAGATGGAAGTGGCAGAAATGAGACTGTTAAGGTGGATGAGTGGGGTGACACGAAAGGATAGAGTAAGGAATAAGTACATCAGGGGAACAGTGAAAGTGAGGCCCATAGGGAAGAAGATCCAAGAAAGTAGGCTAAGATGGTATGGACATGTGCAAAGAAATGGGGACTACTACGTGGGGGGAAGAGTTGAAGACTTAGAAATGGAAGGATCAAGTAGAAGAGGAAGACCGAAGCTGACGTGGAAAGACAAGGTAGTAGGGGACCTACGGGAGAAAGGATGGCTCAGAGAAGAAGCACTGGAAAGGCATTTATGGAAGACAAGCATCCAGCAAAGCAACGCCGACCCCACATGACGTGGGAAAAGGCTGAGATGATGATGTTGATTATGATGATGATGATGAGGATAGCCTCAAGACATGAAGTCCCTTACTATGGTCCATAACAAATCGGTAATCACTAGAACGGGTACGATAACCAAAAATAAGAGTAAGTGCACCAGCTGGTGAACGGCTTCGCTGTATTTCTGTTGACGGTTGTTCAGGTAACGAAGCACGAAAGGTGAAATGGACACTAAAAGTGCTCCCAGATAAAGGTAGAGAGAACAGCGTTGTTGCAAATAATCGAACTGTCAAGTTCTCAACACCAAACGTCAGAAAAAATAGTTTCTTCAAGAACAGACATACCAAGCGAATGTTAAACGAAGGGTATCAAAAAGGTGTCGATAACAGTGATAGTCAAAGAAGGTAATGGTAGCAACAGTAGTACTGGTAGTAGCAGTACACGTAACAACACGAACTTTAACTTACTCGTTTTAACACAGCCATGTGAGGCATCCACATTGTCTTTACACTTTCAAGCACGGATATCTGTTCGGTACAATTCTGACTGAACACTTGTACTGCAGTCTCCCAGACGCTACATGCGCTTGCTAGGTAATTTGATGCGAGTCTCCCTCCATTAGGGTCACACTCATATTACGCCATTTGTTTGATTTGATGCCACTGACTAATCTCTTTAGCTGTTCTAGTGCGATTAATTGTTCTCCACCAAGTAGATTTCATTTCAGGTAGGATGATTGGCCTTGAAATATTTACCCAGATTACTTACATTTTAAATTGCGATACTTTTTTAAGCTGTTTTTCCTAAGCGCGCTGTAAATAGTTAATGTATTCGATTCACTGTTTTCCTTTCCGGATGAATAACATCTCTCTTAGAAATGTGCACTCTGGGATCACGGGAAGAACATTTATAGACAGGGGTTATTAAGTACAAAAGTTTCTAATAACGCTGTAGGAAATTCTGGTGGGTATCTAAGAGTTCAGGTCTACGGGAAAACTGCGAAACAGAAGATTGAATTTCAACGTCCAACAGATTTCTAGGTCATCTGAGGTGGAACACGTATTTGAAGTAAAGAAGGATGAGTATGGAAACTACAGTGGCCCTACCTAATAAACCATCGTGGCATTCGCTTTATGTTATGTGGGAGGATCAGGAAATCATAAATCAGTATGGCGGACATGACACCATTGACAGGCATACTAGATACACTGCCCAACACATCTGTGCAAAGCTTCATCAGATTTTCACTATCATTCCCATTTCACACCCGAATAGCCCTCATACATCAATGTTACAACTTCAGTTATACTTCCATCGAAAGATGGTCCAGGAACTGTTATTGCAAATTATTAAAATATTCTCAGCTCTCCTAGAGCAAGTTTAATGACCTTAAACTGGAAAAACGAAGAGGGATACGATTTCATGAAAATATTTTGCTACTGACATTTTCGTTTCCCTGTAGTGCATAATTATGTACTTCAACAATGTGTAGAGGAACCTAACATTTCAAAAAAATGGTTCAAATGGCTCTGAGCACTATGGGACTTAACATCTATGGTGATCAGTCCCCTAGGACTTAGAACTACATAAACCTAACTAACTTAAGGACATCACACAACACCCAGTCATCACGAGGCGAACTTAACACTTTCACCACATTTAAAAGTAGGACTAAAATACGAGTAAGTGATGTTCATCATCATCATCCATTTCGCGTCCGCTCCTGGGTAAAGACCCCTCTACATCTTTTTATGCTTTACGATCTTCATTTATAAACAGAAATTTTGCTGTTACATGTGTTCCTACCACAAGTCTTTTACGTTACTTACTCGTGTTCTAGGCCTCTTCTTATCTCTTGGGATCTAGCGAAGAAGGTCTACTTCCTTGCTTCCTTGACACAACGTGCACCCATTCGCAACAGTTGCTACCATGACCATTTCATTATATCTAAAGTCATAATTAGTTCTCCCACTCTAGTTAGTTTCGAAGTTAACTAGTTCGTTTTAGTGCCCATCCCTGTAACGACCACTACGCATATATCTAATGTTCACTAAGCAATCTCAATATTCTGAAGGGTTTCTGTACATAAAGACGGCGTCCCACTGCCACAGGTAAAGCTGCTCATATACACTTATTGTAAACTTTCACTTAGAGAGATATTGAAGGTTTCGTTTTGAAAACGATGTTCATTTGGCCATAAAGTACAACACACCATTTCCAGTCTTCTATTTATTTCGTTTCCTTAACATCTATTTGTGGCCTTCAACTATTCCAAATGTAGAAACTTGTCGACTCCCTGCATGACATTACTGTTAATTTTTACCGTTTTCTTCTCTATGTCTTGCTTCTACATTATTTTAGTATTCTTGTAATTAGTTTTCAGTTCTGCTTTCACATTTACTCCACTAGCGAAGCAAAAGGCTATTATCGAAAATAATATATGTATGAGTGGCGGGAGGGGGGGGGGTGTAGAACATATAAAAAAACAAGCATAATCGTGGACTTCTTGAAGCAATGTCAACCAATGATGGCACGTATTTGACTCATTAATTGGGAAAAAGAAATAGTGTTGTTGTCAGACAAACAGAGGCTTCCGAGGGGCGTGATTGGCCGTTAAATGGAGAGTTAGAAAATTATTCAAATGCGCTCGATGTTAATGTCACATTCATATTTGTCGAACGTTCTAGGGTGACAGACTTGATGAGATATAAGTCCAAGTTAAATCGAATACAACTTTTTAGAACCGCATGAAAACTGTTAAGAGACAAACATCACTCTGGAATATTTGTAGACGGAATAAACGCGCATAAAACTTTTTCTTGTGCTTTTTTGTTCTGTTAAAATAACTAATCGGGCAAAGACAGGTAATCACATAATGTTTACAACAATAATAATAATTCAAGTGCGAACTGTCAGAGCCCTTTGAGACAATGACCGATGTGCGACAAACTGCTGGATTGTCATCACTGCTCTTCAAATTTGTTCTGGATAAAGTCATCCGAAAATGAGAGAAAGAATTGAAAGCCCAGGACCACAGGAAACAAATTCAACTAGGACGAAAGAATGATGACATCAAGGTCAGTTGTTTAGCTTTTGCAGACGACCTAGTGATACTAGCGGCCTGCGAAAATACAGCGATCAAACAGATTGAAGTCCTCAAGGAATGCGCAGATCAAACGAGTTCCACAACTCAAATACCTTGGTACTTAATAGAAAAGGCTATCTGGAGAACATCTTGAAGGAGGGAAGAAAGATCGTGCGGAAAATGCTGGGACCAAATAAAACAGAAGAGGGATATAGACTCAAATCGCGCAAAGCAACAGAAGAACTGCCCAACGTTGCCGCAGATATCAGGAAACGAAGGCTGAAATTCTATGGTCACATTCATAGACTTACATCTTCAAGGCTAACTCACAAGATTTTGCCACACACTGCAAAACTGAAGTACATTCCATGGATAGAAGAAGTCAAATATGACTTGGAAAAGTCGCAGATAGGAACATCGGACATACTAGACAGGAAACTTTACCGTCAGAAGATTAATAGCTGGGCAGTAAAGCCAGAGAATGAAGTCCCTAGAAGATCAGGGCGAATCATAAAAGTAATGCGTGGTCCGACGAGATCCATATGCAGTTCTCAGAAGCTAGAGATACTGCGATACTAAATATCAGACTAGGCCACTCAGTTGAAATGGAATGTATATCTTTAGAAAGGATATCGAAAGAAGTTGGTCAGACAAATATAGGTAAAACGACGAAACTGTGAAATAGTCTTCGGTGACACAATAAATACAGGGGTAGGACAAAAACATGGGACACCGTGAAAAATGCATGCTTCAATATAAATGCAGATCCAACCAAGCCTGCAGGTTGTGCTGTTGTATTTGTTCACGAACGCTATATGTGCAACGTCCTGAATACGTTTCAAGTGTCAGTCGTGGCCAGAACAGTGTTATGTGTGGTTGTGAGTGCATAATGTCGTGAATGCATTATGTCGCAGCTAAGCGGATTCAAACGTGGGCAGGTTTCCGGTGCTCCTATGGTGCATGCTTCTGTAGATAATTGAGGTAGCCGAAGTGTTTGATGTTTCAAGAGGCACAACATCGAACATTTATACCGTACACAGGGAAACCGGGAAAATATCACCCAATAAGTCACTGCAAGGACGAAAGGTGTGTGTTGAGTGATCGTGGCGGACACCCATTGAAGAGGAAGGTGAAGAAAAATAAAGAGAACGACAACTGCAAAAATCTCTACATAACTGAACGCCGCACTCGCGAACCCTGTATGCACTAAAACAACTCGAAGGGAGTTCCATAAGCACGGATTGCAAGGCGAGCTAGGGTTCCAAGACCTTGCATAAGTGATGCAAATGCCTTTAACAACAAAACATGGTGCAGAAGCCACAAAGCCTGGGCTATGGAGCATTGGAACAAAGCTTTTGATCGCATGAGTTTTGTTTTACACTTTTCCAACTTACGGTGGAGTTTACGTCCGAAACGTGAAACTTGGCGGGGATTCAGTGGTGATTTGAGCAGCTGTATCTTCGTATTTCACGGCCTCCATCATTATTCCGCAAGATCGCATTGCTGCTAAGGATTGTGTGACCATCCTGGCTGATCAGGTCCCTACCGTAGTACAGTGTTTGTTCCCCAATAGTGATGCCGTTTTCCAAGACAACACGGCTTCTGTGCACAGAACTCCCATCATCCAGGACTGGTTTTATAAGCATGAGGATTAATAGTCACATCTCCTATGCTCATCACAGAACCAAATCTCAGTTTTATTGATCCTCTTTCGTCAAATTCGTTACCTAAACTTGCCACTGCTTTGCAGGAAGAATGGTATAAGATTCCCTTGAAAACCATACAGGACCTTTACTTATCCATTAAGAGACTACTGGGAGCTGTTTTGAACGTCAACGATTTACCTAAACCATATTAAGCATGGTAATGTGTTGTGTTTTGGGTGAGGCACCATGTCACCGATTGCGCGGCCCCTCACGCCGAGGTTCGAGTGCTCCCTCGGTCAACTAGGGACCGATGACCTCAGGAGTTTGATCCCTTAGGAATTCACACGCATTTGAACATTTTGAACATGTTTCTGCCCTCTCCTTGTACTTCAGTCCGTCGATGAGAGAAGGAAGTGCAAAGACGTTCGCGAAAAGACAGGAATAAAGCAAAATGACTGACTTAGGAGTAAATTAGATAGGAAGTGCTGGGAAACAAAGGGGAAAAGGCTGAAAAAATGCAATGAAATGCAAAAAGAGTTGGTCGTTGAGAACACTGATTTAGCATATATTCACTAAAATTACAAACAAACATTCGAATGTTAAGTGTAGAAGAGTAAATCCATCCTAAATCGCAACATAGGCGAAAAGGGTACACTGAAGATCTCTATGATGGGGTGGAACAGTCTGATGACGCTACATAAAATCGGTGTCGACATGGAATGTACAGGGGCTCCTGTATTACAGTCAGAGTTTAATTCAGCGTTGAAAGTCTTACGATCAAATGAGATTGGAGTCATACATAACAATCCTTTGCAATTTCTAATATCACTAAGGGAAGTGGCAGCCACACGTCTGTTCAACTGGTTTATAAAATCTATGAGTCTGTAAATAAAATATCAGACTTCCTTTGAAATATCTTCCACACAATCTCGAAGATAACAAGGTCACATAGGTGGGAGAACAACAGCACTATTAGTTAACAATTCGTGGATCCAAGTTCCTGACAGTAAAAATATAAAGAAAAATGGAAAATAAAACAGAGGATCTGTTGAGTGATGATCAGTTTGGCTTTACAAAAGGTAAACGCAACAAAGAGGCTGAGCCCCATACTGCAAACAAGACATTAAAAAATGAAGGCAACTTCATACGATTTGTCGACCTAGAAAAAGCGTTCGGCAATGTAAAATGCTGCTAGGCGTTCGAAATTAGGAACCAAGGGGTCAAAATAAGAACGAAATTATCAAGAGCGAAGGGCTCCGATTAAAAAGGGGATAAGACAGCGATATAGTCTACCGACCTTAATGTTCAATCAGTGACGGAAATTAAATAGAAGTTCAGAAATTGGAATAAAATTCAGGGTGAAAGGACATCAGTGATACGAATTGTGTTACCTTGGAAGCACAATAACCCATGCCGAACGGAGCAAGGATGACATAAAAAGTAGACTAGCGTATGCTAAGATGGCATTCCTGGCCAAAAGAAATCTACTAATATCAAATATAGTCCTTAATTTGAACAAGAAATTTCTGAGAATGTACGAATGGAGCATAGCACTGTTTCAAATTGCATTACGTACTGTTGGAAAACCGAAAAAAGATAATCGAAGCGTCAGAGATGTAGTGCTATGGAAGGACTATGAAATTAAGGTGGACTGAAAAAATAAGAAATGTGGAGGTTCTCCGCAGAATCGTCGAGGAGAGGAACATGTGGAAAACATCGACAAGAAATAGGCACGTCTGTTCTGTCGGACATGTCCACCAGAACAGACGCTACGCAGATATATACATTTCCGTAAGAGCCCGACGGCTCCTTCACGCTTGTTTCAGGGCGGGTGCACCAATATTTCCGAACTGCTCCGAGAATCTATCATTTACGAGCAGAGGGTATAAGGTACGCTGTACTGCAGTGGCTTAAGTTGGAAATTTGAGTCTGTCAGGGCCCGTGTCCGGGTTGCCGAAGCGGTGCCGCCACGGTAGCTCAGCGTGTTCGGTTAGAGGATTAGCTGCCCTCTGTAATAAAAAAAAACTGAGTTAATGGATCAATGACGAACTTGAACAAGCGTCATAGGACGTCCGCCCTGGACAAAAAGAACGAACAATAATCCGGATTCGTGTCTCGGTCCATCATAAATTTTCAACTTTCGTCATTTCATTACCACTATGCGCTGTACTGCTGGAACTCATGAGTTTCCCACCCATCCTTTGCTTTCCTTTCCCCATCCTCAATTTCAAGTAAAAGTTAAAAGTTTTCGTATTTATGCTATGTTCAACTAAATGTCTGCACGAACAGTCATGAGTTCGACAGTGATTTGTTTACCCACAAACACATCCATTAAAGGTCCGGGAGCAAAGATTATAATAATTAAGAGCGTCAAAGAGTCAGAATAAAAAAACTGAATGTATATAATGAGATGTATAAGAGGCGTTCAAAAAGAAACGAGCCGGAGGCATAATTACAGAAGCCTGTACCTGTATGTTAGAAGTATTGACCCTGGCTGTTGAGACACTTGTGCCACTGTGACACAAGGTGGTGAATGGTTGTATCATAAAATTCACGGGGCTTCGATGTTAACGAGTTCCGCACGTACAGCTGCCGTAGTCCGAGGTGAATCGTTTATCCATCAGAGGCTTTTCAAGGTGACCAAAATCGGCGGAATCAGAGGGAGAGAGGTTTGGACTGTATGGAGGGTGGCAGAGAACCTCCCATTTGAATTTCTGCAGGAGTGCCTCGACTGTATTGGCCGTATGAGGCTTTGAATTGTCGTGGAGCAGAATGACTCCACGGGTCAGATTGCCTGGTCGAATGATCGCTTGGCGATGGGCGGTCAAGGTTTGCGAGTAACACTGGGGATTCACTGTTGACCCATGCTGCAGGAAGTGAATCAGGAGAAGGCCATCTTGGTCAAAGAAGAACATCAACATAACCTTTTTTGCACTCGTGTGAATGGCCTTGGCTTTCTTTGATGGTGGTGACTCTGGATTCTTCCACTGGAGATTTTGTCGTTTTGATTCCGGGTCGAAGTAATGACACCATGACGCATCTCCAGCCAACACTCGTGCCAGGAAAGCATTCCCATCTCGAGCATAACACAGCAGATGAGCAAGACAGTGGGTCATTGGACATGCTTCCTGGTGTGCTTGAAGACTGTGGGGCACCCACTGGACACACACTTTGCACATACGCAGTCTTTCCTTCATGATGATGTGAACACTCCCGACGCTCAATCCGACCACGGTGGCTATGGCTGTCACTGTCACTCGGCGGTTCGGGTAATGAGTGCATCCACCAGCTGGACGATGTCGTCGGTATGCAGTGTAGTGGTGCTCCAGACTGTGTATCATCGGCTAACGACACCCGTACTTCCCTGAAGCGCTTGTACCACGCCTTGACCCTTGCAAGGGACATGTAGTGTTCGCCGTATACTTGTGACATTCGTCGATGAATGTCTGTTCCTCCTACTCCTTCCGGTGTACGAAATCGAACAACACCTCTTCGCTCTTCTGTTGACGCCTCCATGCCACTGTTTACAATGCGACTGGTAGCGTTGGACGATTGATGCATGCTGCTGCTGGCTCTGCATAGTCACATGACGTGCATGCGTGCCCTCTAGCGACGGGCTGTGAACGTCCTCGTTCTGGTCGGAACCACACTACACCACACCACACCACACCTCACCGGTTATCGCATTCCAGACTCCGGCTCGTTTCTTTCTGAATGCCCCTTATAAGATAAGATAATTACAACTATGAACAAGGTACGGGAAGTAGTTACCACTGAATTTGGAGAAGAGTAAGAATACGTAAGGCACAACACAGGTGACTCTGACAGATAACTTAAAACTTCTGCAATTTTCTAATTTTTTTCTACAAAAGTTCATCGTAGAAATTGTGGTCTTTAGATTAGCGCTTAAGGCAGACCATTTGCGTAATGATTATTGATATTATTATTATTATAGCGTCGGTAGTATGAGCTTTATTGCATTGTTGCCTAAACCTACTCTTCAGTGAATCTATAAAAAGGAATGATGGTTAGGGATGAACACCCGTAGATGACGCTGTCATTAGAGGCAGTGAACAAATTCGTATTTGACAACAAACATAAGCAGATATGTCATCCCAGTACGCACGCAGAGATGAATTACTAAGCCTTTTCTGTTGGCACAGTGGTCGAGTCACGCGTTACACAGCGCACACACTGCCTATACGTGAGGATAAGACAGTGAGGCATTTATGTTTCAAGTGGATACGGTGCGGGCCGGCCAGAGTGGCTGAGCGGTCCTAGGCGCTTCAGTCTGGAACCGCGCGACCACTACGGTCGCAGGTTCGCATCCTGCCTCGGGCATGGATGTATGTTATGTCCTTAGGTTAGTTAGGTTTAAGTAGTTCTAAGTTCTAGGGAACTGATGACCTCAGCTATTAAGTCCCATAGTGCTCAGAGCCATTTGAACCATTTGATACGGTGCGTAAATATGGGTTAACGAACGCATGTGACAGAGTGGCAAAAAGGGGCAATCGTGTATGGCCATATCCCATGCCCATAATGTGTTAAAGTTGCTGAATTTGTTAGTGTTTCGCGGCGGACTGTTCGAAGTGCCTACAAGCAGTGGTGTGAAACACGACGACAAATTTGCGTCGGAAAAAAAATTCTTGACTTAGAGGGACTGGAGACGCGATACACGGCTTGTGAAAGAAAATCGTTTCCAAATCCGACAGTAATTGGTCTAGGCGACGAATTAAGGTCCATCTCAACCTGATACCGAGAGAACATAGCGACGGGAACTGCATGGAATGAACATTTGGAGTCGGTCATCTAGCAAGAGCCATTGCACACACCGGCACATAAAGACGACAGCCGCAAAGTTCATTGGATTGGAAGAAAAGGTGACTGGTTTTTGTGAACACTCCCCTAGCCTATTACATCCCGAATGGCCTGCACAATCGCTTGAGTTACGCCAAATAGAAAAGCTGTGGAACACGTTGTACCACCACGTAAAACGCCGACATCAGCAGTACTGCACGATTGAATTATCAGCGGGTGGCTTAACCTGGAGTGACATGCTTGCACATCTTTGTGGACTCACCTCCAAACCGAATCTGGGCGATTATGATGTACAGAAGCGGTATTAAGTGATACCTGTAATGATTTAACTAGGGATGACTATTATTTTTTATCCGGATAGCTTATTATTATAAGGAGGCATCCTGGAATTCGTCTTAATCCTCTTTGGAAAGGCTAGTTGTCGGTGGCCATGGGGGGATTTCATTCCGAGGTAAATACTTTAAACACAGCGCTACCGTGCTCCGTAAACGTCAGCAATCTTTTTAGTGTTAATCTCGTGATGAAATAAACACTGAACTTTTCGAAAAAAAATCCAAATGTGTTACGTGATCTGCAGTAATAATTTAAACACAATTACGTCTACTAGATCCTAGAATATCTGGTGGTTCGTGATTATTTCGCAAACCACTCAAGATCACAATGGAGCTTTTATTGCCAATTTTACTGATCGTTTACACAATCTTTGCACTTTGCGGCAAACAAATGTGAACAATCACGCACACGGTCTTACGATACGAGAGTTATGTGGCTGCATATGACTGTAGGAACATTAACACTCGCTGTTGCTCGTATTGTGTTCCCTTGCCTGACAAATACCTTGGCAATTGCTTAAGGCGTCACAAAGGAGTTCCTAGAGTTTACATAAATTTATTGGAATCATCTCGACCAAGTATCGCAACAGCAGCTTGAGTGAGAGCTTTTAGTGTTAGATGCAACCATTTCGAACTCTGTGATGTAATATTCTATTCTCTTCATACACTAATGTTCGCAAGTCAAGGATTTTACATATCTACGAAGCAATACAAGACAAGGCGATAACAAGTGCAATAAAAGATGCCCTGATCATATTTTGGAATATAATAAGGATACAAGGAATGTTGGAATACCAGCTATGGGATGGTGCGCAGAGTACGTAAAAACAAAAACCTGGCAAAACAAGATCGACACGTCTTTGTAGCTGATTGGTCGATGTCCTGGCTTTCAGTGGGAAAGGTACTACGTTAAACGTTAAGTTACGTTGGAGATTCTCTTTTTGTTCCCGTAACAGAACATTTTTCTAGCTCGACAATAGGGCACTATGATTCGCTCCGATGTATTATATAAAACACGACGATCAATTTATTTTCCATAGTAGCGGCAACAGTGCTTTGGTTGTAAACCAAAGAGAGTCCGATGCAGTAGCAGGTAAGATAGAATCCTTCTGCTGACAGCCCACTGCATGCCTATGACTTCAACAAAATACCACTAATGAAGCGATAATAAATTAAGTGTGTCACAGTCAATTCGGCTTTTGAAGATCATCAAAAGTTGAAGCCAACGAGGCACTAATGCCAGGAAAATTCTCTCATTATTATAAATGGTGGCCTACACATATCGTTTGCAGTGTTAAATTTGCTTGTAGAAGAGAATTCCTGGTGAAAATCAGTACCAGATAAAATTTACATGTAGAAGAGAATTCCTGGTGAAAATCAATACCAGATAACAAGACAAATGTTACTAATCGTAGCAAAAACTCTAATCACGGACAACTCTGAAAAACATATTCAAATAAGTGCGTAGTAGCTTCTTAGTAATAACTGACGCTTCAGTGATACCATCGATCGAAAAGGGGGAAAAAATCAATGGTTCCAGAAAGTTCTAATTCATTCCTCGAGTCATGTCTTAGCGGAAAACGGAAAAGAGTTAGAAGCAGGCTCAGGAAACACAAATATTACAGTTCCGCAATGGCGGTAAAAGTCTTCTTGCACTCAGCTGTACTTTCACCAAGTACGCATATTTAAACCCACCTCCTTAGTAGAGGTTGCTGAAGCACGGCGCTCGCTCGACTCGGATATTCTAGGGACAATCAAAGAGTACCCGTTTGAGGGGATTGCTGCAGCGTACATGCAACGTAATGAGCTGCATTGCGGGTATATAAGCACCGACACGTACGCCAGGGATTAGTGTGGTATTCGTGACTTTCCCACCTGCATGATGTGTATGTGGAAACGTGAACTATGGCGACTATTTTACCAAATGCATCCAAATAGGACCAGCGTGCTGTTTTTCTTTCCTTGGCTGCCGAAGGACAAACACTGGTAGACGGCCATCGAAGAACGAAATACGCGTGTGGAGCAGTATGCCTGCCGAAAACCACCGTTGTGGAATGGTGCGCGATAAGAGGTGTTGCTGATTCGTGGTAACGCACTTCCCCATATCGCAAATGTCGTAACGCAGAAGCTACGTTAACTCAGGTGGGACACCTCGACCACCCGCCCAATACTCCTGATGTTTCCCCATGCGATTGCCACGCCTTCGGACCCTTAAAAAGGCCTTGAAGGGTCGACGATTCCTTTCGGACTAGGATGTACAGCGGAAAGCTACGGGCTCATTCATTCTTTTACCAAACAGGCTCCTTCAACCTCGTGTATCGGTGGGATGATTGCCTCACTCGCTCGCTTGATTTCATATAGCTTCTGCACTGTATAGTCTTCGAACAGAAACTTTTTGATCGCCTCTTATAGCTGGTTTGTATCCTGCTGATGGAACAGAGGTTGTGGTTGCTGCTCACACTGTCCGCAACTGTTTTGGGTTAAATGTCAAAACTCTTCGTGATTTCGCGACGGGTGGTACGGTATGGTGACCACAGCTGGTCTATCGGATGAGATTGCTGGGATCGCTGATCCAGAAAATAAGCTACACGCCAGCATTGAACTTAACCCTCCTGCTGTTCCTCATTTCTTCCGTAACAATACAAACAATACGGTGCTGAAGCACTCGTCACATTTAATCTCATGATAAAAGTACTACCTGACCACAATATTATTGTAGTTAGCCTTGGGAGGCCGTTACTAGAAACACGTGGAGACATTACAGTAAACAATTACAGTTGTGACTAGGGAAAATGCATCGCGCCGTGAATGATTTCGACACTGTGCGCAAACTATCAAATATTCCAACGTGTCCTCGTGAAACAACACAAACAAAACTCGCTATAAGCTGAACGAAGAGACCTCTCTCCCAGGTGCAATAACACTGAGGTCGGCTAATATATTTCTGATGTTTCTAAACAGGTCGTACCATTGTAATGGCCGAGTGAGCTTCGTGATAATCGTACACACTTCAGATTTCAGAACTTGGAGACAACAAACCAACTCAATATAGAACCAGGGATTCCCCGACCACCAAAGTTTGACACACAAGTTATGACGAGTGTAGACAAACCATTGTCAGAATAAAATTACAACGAAGAAGCATATTTAATTACAGCTATTATTTTTATGGTGAGAAGTGCATCTAATTCAGAGTGAGGTGTGTTGGCTACACGTACGTACTGGCGCTTTGCAGGTGAACCTTTATCCGGTATGCCGTAACGGCTTTATGCTTGCGGACGTCAGCAGCCAACAGCAATGAGAGCGTCAAGAATTCCGTAAGACTATGGGTTTATCACGGAACGGCGCCGTAAAATTAGTTGGCGACGGTGGAAGCGAACGTGCAATGAAAGGTGTCGCTCAGGGCAGCAAACTGGCGATTGACCTCACTAATTCGACAAGTCGATTCGCCTCGACCGTTTTGCTTGTCGCTTCGCGACGTAAGACGGTTTGTCGCGTACACTGAGGTAATAAGAAACATGGGGTAGCGTTATGGACAAAATTTATGTAGATGGTGGTAGCGAGGTATAAAAGCGCACTGCATTGGCGGAGCTGTCATGTCAAAAGATTTCCTGCATTATCATGATGCACGAAGGGAATTAATAGACTTTGAACGCGGAACAATGGTTGGAGATACAGGCATGAGGTATTCCGTTTCGGAAATAGTTAGGGAATTCAGTATACGAAATCCATAGTATCAAGTGTGTGCCGAGAATACCAGGTTTCAAGCATTACCTCTCACCACGGACAACGCAGTGCCCGACGGCTTTGACTTACAATCGAGAGCAACAGCGTCTGCGTAGTTGTTAGTGCTAGCAGGCAAGCAATGCTGCGTGAAATAACCGCAGAAGACAATGTAGGACGAACGACGAAAGTATCTGTAAGGACAGTGTGGCGAAATTGGGCGTTAATGGGCTATGGCAACAGACGACCGAAGCGAGTGCCTTTTCTAACAGCACAACATCGCCTGCAGCGTCTCTCCCGTGCTGGTGACCATATCGGTTCGACCCTAGGCGACTGGAAAACTGACCTGGTGAGATGAGTCCGAATTTCAGTAGGTAAGGGCTTATGGTAGGGTTCGAGTGTGATGCAAGCACCTTGAGCCCCAGCTGTCAACAAGTACTGTAGGAGCTGGTGGTGGCTCCATAATGGTGAGGTCTGTGTTTACATAGAATAGACTGGGTGCTTTGCATGTTCGGATACTTTAAGGATATTTTTATGGATGACGATGTGCCATGCCTGGAGAATTCGAGTGAATGGTTTGGCCACACGGACAAAACGACCTGAATCCCATAGAACATTTATGGGACATAATCATTTATGGGACATAATCAGAATGGCTCAATATTTTTGTAGGGGACTTCCAACGACTTCTTGAGGCCATGCCACGTCGAGTTGCTTCAATACGCAGGGAAAAGAAGGTGCGACGGGATATTAGGAGGTAGCCTATCAGTGTACGACCATAAATGTACAGGCCGCTGTAACACTTAAGCACTTGTTCTCTATATTTAAGTAACACCAATGTACACTGGTACAATTGTACGGTATTTATACTGATTGTTAAGAGTTGCGAGCACTGTGTGATCCCCCATTTCGGTGAATGACGATTTTTAATACAGCTTCAACATCCCCTGCTGACATGCATGGTCCATGGATTCGTGAGGTTGTCTTCATACTCGTTCACGTTCATCCGCTCGATAAACTTTGAAACGAGACTCGTCCGACCAGACAACGTGTTTCCAGTCATCAACAGTGCAATGTCGGTGTTGGCGGGCCCAGGAAAGATGTATGGCTTTGTGTCATACAGTCATCAAGGATACACGAGTGGGCCTACGACTCAGAAAGCCCATATCGATGATGTTTCATCGAGTGGTTCGCACGCAGACACTTGTTGATGGTGCAGCACTGAAATCTGCAGCTATTTGCGGAATGGTTGCACTTCAGTCTCGTCGAACGATTCACTTCAGTCGTCGTTGGTCCCTTTCTTGCACGATCTTTTCCCTGCCGCAGCGATGACGGAGATTTGATGTTTTACCGGATTCTCGATATTCACGGTACATTCGTGAAATGGTCGTATGGGAAAATCCTCGCTTCATCGCTACCTCGGAGATGCTGCTGCACGAGATAACTATGAAAACTAGAATGCACTGATGTAAACTGTATGCTGTGTACCAGAACGAGATTTAAACTTAGTGGCGTGACGTGGAGCTTCTGTCGGCGGGAGAATTACACTCGAAAGCCGCCTTACACAAGGATATGCACCAAGATTTACGTTAATTTGCTAACCACTAGACTACACAGTAAAATACACAGGTATAGTTTACTTCTTTGCAGAAGCACGTGGAAAAAAATTAAAAAAAGCAGGCGCGTCCGCTTGGCTCGTCGCCTGCCGGTACGCTGACCTTGTGCATCGTGATACGCACAGACCCACAGCCGTAGCGGCTCCTACTCTGCAGTGAACAGCCTTAATCTATTTGAGGCGGAGAGCTGGCCAGCAAACTGAATCACCAGCAATACAAATCCCAGTAGCCTGGAATTGCATGAGAGTGAGTGAACAAGGAATATTATAACGTAAATACCAGGTGAGGACTGTAGTTCTTAATGTTTAAGGGAGTATGAGGCCGTGGAGTAAGCTGAGAATACTTGCAAAGAGAACTGCCAATGCCACATGACTGACGTATAAAAGCACGTAGTAATGAGTGTTCCACGTGCCAAATGAACTGTCAGGTGGGTAGTCTTGAACACTGAAGTAGTGTACGAAGAAATTTGGCACGTAAAGTTTTTAAGTTAAAGGTGGCCTCTGAGCTACACTCCTGGAAATTGAAATAAGAACACCGTGAATTCATTGTCCCAGGAAGGGGAAACTTTATTGACACATTCCTGGGGTCAGATACATCACATGATCACACTGACAGAACCACAGGCACATAGATACAGGCAACAGAGCATGCACAATGTCGGCACTAGTACAGTGTATATCCACCTTTCGCAGCAATGCAGGCTGCTATTCTCCCATGGAGACGTTCGTAGAGATACTGGATGTAGTCCTGTGGAACGGCTTGCCATGCCGTTTTCACCTGGCGCCTCAGTTGGACCAGCGTTCGTGCTGGACGTGCAGACCACGTGAGACGACGCTTCATCCAGTCCCAAACATGCTCAATGGGGGACAGATCCAGATATCTTGCTGGCCAGGGTAGTTGACTTAGACCTTCTAGAGCACGTTGGGTGGCACGGGATACATGCGGACGTGCATTGTCCTGTTAGAACAGCAAGTTCCCTTGCCGGTCTAGGAATGGTAGAACGATGGGTTCGATGACGGTTTGGATGTACCGTGCACTAGTCAGTGTCCCCTCGACGATCACCAGAGGTGTACGGCCAGTGTAGGAGATCGCTCCCCACACCATGATGCAGGGTGTTGGCCCTGTGTGCCTCGGTCGTATGCAGTCCTGATTGTGGCGCTCACCTGCACGGTGCCAAACACGCATACGACCATCATTAGCACCAAGGCAGAAGCGACTCTCATCGCTGAAGACGACACGTCTCCATTCGTCCCTCCATTCACGCCTGTCGCGACACCACTGGAGGCGGGCTGCAACGATGTTGGGGCGTGAGCGGAAGACGGCCTAACGGTGTGCGGGACCGTAGCCCAGCTTCATAGGGACGGTTGCGAATGGTCCTCGCCGATACCCCAGGAGCAACAGTGTCCGTAATTTGCTGGGAAGTGGCGGTGCGGTCCCCTACGGCACTGCGTAGGATCCTACGGTGTTGGCGTGCATCCGTGCGTCGCTGCGGTCCGTTCCCAGGTCGACGGGCACGTGCACCTTCCGCCGACCTCTGGCGACAACATCGATGTACTGTGGAGACCTCACGCCCCACGTGTTGAGCAATTCGGCGGTACGTCCACCCGGCCTCCCGCATGCCCACTATACGCCCTCGCTCAACGTCCGTCAACTGCACATACGGTTCACGTCCACGCTGTCGCGGCATGCTACCAGTGTTAAAGACTGCGATGGAGCTCCGTATGCCACGGCAAACTGGCTGACACTGACGGCGGCGGTGCACAAATGCTGCGCAGCTAGCGCCATTCGACGGCCAACACCGCGGTTCCTGGTGTGTACGCTGTGCCGTGCGTGTGATCATTGCTTGTACAGCCCTCTCGCAGTGTCCGGAGCAAGTATGGTGGGTCTGACACACCGGTGTCAATGTGTTCTTTTTTCCATTTCCAGGAGTGTATGTAAAGTGAGCCACCGAATCTTTGAGGAACAGAAACTTGAACAGTGCATGGGATACAATGAGTAGTCACATTTAATTACAAACTATGTAAAAAAGTTAGTCCAACAGCAATTGAGAATTTTGTAAATTTTGTCAAGGAACTAGGAACTAGAGTGGCATGATGTTTATAGTGCCGCTAACACAAAATCAAATAGGGGTAATGCAGGAGTAGGTATAATAATGAATAGGAAAATAGGAATGCGGGTAAGCTACTACAAACAGCATAGTGAACGCATTATTGTGGGCAAGATAGATACGAAGCCCACACCTACTACAGTAGTACAAGTTTATATGCCAACTAGCTCTGCAGATGATGAAGAAATTGAAGAAATGTACGATGAAATAAAAGAAATTATTCAGATAGTGAAGGGAGACGAAAATTTAATAGTCATGGGTGACTGGAATTCGAGTGTAGGAAAAGGGAGAGAAGGAAACATAGTAGGTGAATATGGATTGGGGCTAAGAAATGAAAGAGGAAGCTGCCTAGTAGAATTTTGCACAGAACACAACTTAATCATAGCTAACACTTGGTTTAAGAATCATGAAAGAAGGTTGTATACGTGGAAGAACCCTGGAGATACTAAAAGGTATCAGATAGATTATATAATGGTAAGACAGAGATTTAGGAACCAGGTTTTAAGTTGTAAGACATTTCCAGGGGCAGATGTGGACTCTGACCACAATCTATTGGTTATGACCTGTAGATTAAAACTGAAGAAACTGCAAAAATGTGAGAAATTAAGGAGATGGGACCTGGATAAACTGAAAGAACCAGAGGTTGTACAGAGTTTCAGAGAGAGCATAAGGGAACAATTGACAGGAATAGGGGAAAGAAATACAGTAGAAGAAGAATGGGTAGCTCTGAGGGATGTATTAGGGAAGGCAGCAGAGGATAAAGTAGGTACAAAGACGAGGGCTGCTAGAAATCCTTGGGTAACAGAAGAAATATTGAATTTAATTGATGAAAGGAGAAAATATAAAAATGCAGTAAATGAAGCAGGCAAAAAGGAATACAAACGTCTCAAAAATGAGATCGACAGGAAGTGCAAAATGGCTAAACAGGGATGGCTAGAGGACAAATGTAAGGATGTAGAAGCTTATCTCACTAGGGGTAAGATAGATACTGCCTACAGGAAAATTAAAGAGACCTTTGGAGAGAAGAGAACCACGTGTATGAATATCAAGAGCTCAGATGGCAGCCCAGTTCTAAGCAAAGAAGGGAAGGCAGAAAGGTGGAAGGAGTATATAGAAGGCTTATACAAGGGCGATGTACTTGAGGACAATATTATGGAAATAGAAGAGGATGTAGATGAAGACGAAATGGGAGATACGATACTGCGTGAAGAGTTTGACAGAGCACTGAAAGACCTGAGTCGAAACAAGGCCCCCGGAGTAGACAACATTCCATTAGAACTACTGACGGCCTTGGGAGAGCCAGTCATGACAAAACTCTACCAGCTGGTGAGCAAGATGTATGAGACAGGCGAAATACCCTCAGACTTCAAGAAGAGTATAATAATTCCAATCCCAAAGAAAGCAGGTGCTGACAGATGTGAAAATTACCGAACTATCAGTTTAATAAGCCACGGCTGCAAAATACTAACGCGAATTCTTTACAGACGAATGGAAAAACTGGTAGATGCAGACCTCGGGGAGGATCAGTTTGGATTCCGTCGAAATGTTGGAACACGTGAGGCAATACTGACCTTACGACTTATCTTAGAAGAAAGATTAAGAAAAGGCAAACCTACGTTTCTAGCATTTGTAGACTTAGAGAAAGCTTTTGACAATGTTGACTGGAATACTCTTTTTCAAATTCTAAAGGTGGCAGGGGTAAAATACAGGGAGCGAAAGGCTATTTATAATTTGTACAGAAACCAGATGGCAGTAATAAGAGTCGAGGGGCATGAAAGGGAAGCAGTGGTTGGGAAAGGAGTGAGACAGGGTTGTAGCCTCTCCCCGATGTTATTCAATCTGTATATTGAGCAAGCAGTAAAGGAAACAAAAGAAAAATTTGGAGTAGGTATTAAAATTCATGGAGATGAAGTAAAAACTTTGAGGTTCGCCGATGACATTGTAATTCTGTCAGAGACGGCAAAGGACTTGGAAGAGCAGTTGAACGGAATGGACAGTGTCTTGAAAGGAGGATATAAGATGAACATCAACAAAAGCAAAACGAGGTTAATGGAATGTAGTCAAATTAAATCGGGTGATGCTGAGGGAATTAGATTAGGAAATGAGACACTTAAAGTAGTAAAGGAGTTTTGCTATTTAGGAAGTAAAATAACTGATGATGGTCGAAGTAGAGAGGATATAAAATGTAGACTGGCAATGGCAAGGAAAGCGTTTCTGAAGAAGAGAAATTTGTTAACATCGAATATAGATTTATGTATCAGGAAGTCGTTTCTGAAAGTATTTGTTTGGAGTGTAGCCATGTATGGAAGTGAAACATGGACGCTAACTAGTTTGGACAAGAAGAGAATAGAAGCTTCCGAAATGTGGTGCTACAGAAGAATACTGAAGATAAGGTGGATAGATCACGTAACTAATGAGGAGGTATTGAATAGGATTGGGGAGAAGATAAGTTTGTGGCACAACTTGACTAGAAGAAGGGATCGGTTGGTAGGACATGTTTTGAGGCATCAAGAGATCACAAATTTAGCATTGGAGGGCAGCGTGGAGGGTAAAAATCGTAGAGGGAGACCGAGAGATGAGTACACTAAGCAGATTCAGAAGGATGTAGGTTGCAGTAGGTACTGGGAGATGAAGAAGCTTGCACAGGATAGAGTAGCATGGAGAGCTGCATCAAACCAGTCTCAGGACTGAAGACAACAACAACAACACAGATGGTAAATATAATGCTTTCCTTAACATATTTCTCATGCTCTTTGAGAGTTGCTTTCCATTATAATGTTCTAAACGGGGTACTAGCAGTAATAGGCAGCCCAAATGACTGACTAGTGGGCTAAGGATATCATGTAGAACAAAGCGGGAATTATATCAAAATGTTAGAAGTAGTCTCAATCAAGCTGTAGTTGCCCATTACAAACAGTTCTGTGAGCTGCTCACAAATATTATTAGGAAGGCAAAAAGTATGAGGTATGCAAATAGAATAGCTAATTCATAGGATAAAATTAAAACCGTATGGTAGTTGTGAAAGAAGTGTCTGCTCAGCAGCACAAGGTCGACAATATACAGGGTGTTACAAAACGGTACGGCCAAACTTTCAGGAAACATTCCTCACACACAAATAAAGAATATATGTTATGTGGACATGTGTCCGGAAACGCTTACTTTCCATGTTAGAGCTCATTTTATTACTAATCTTCAAATCACATTAATCATGGAATGGAAACACACAGCAACAGAAAGTGCCAGCGTGACTTCAAACACATTGTTACAGGAAATGTTCAAAATGTCCTCCGTTAGCGAGGATACATGCATCCACCCTCCGTCGCATGGAATCCCTGATGCGCTGATGCAGCCCTGGAGAATGGCGTTTTGTATCACAGCCGTCCACAATACGAGCACGAAGAGTCTTTACATTTGGTACCGGGGTTGCGTAGACAAGAGCTTTCAAATGCCCCCATAAATGAAAGTCAAGAGGGTTGAGGTCAGGAGAGCGTGGAGGCCATGGAATTGGTCCGCCTCTACCAATCCATCGCTCACCGAATCTGTTGTTGAGAAGCGTACGAACACTTCGACTGAAATGTGCAGGAGCTCCATCGTGCATGAACCACATGTTGTGTCGTACTTGTAAAGGCACATGTTCTAGCAGCACAGGTAGAGTATCCCGTATAAAATCATGATAACGTGCTCCATTGAGCGTAGGTGGAAGAACATGGGACCCAATCAAGACATGAACAACAATGCATGCCCTAACGTTCACAGAAAATCTGTGTTGATGACGTGATTGCACAATTGCGTGCTGATTCTCGTCAGCCGACACGTGTTGATTGTGAAAATTTACAATCTGATCACGTTGGAATGAAGCCTCACCCGTAAAGACAACATTTGCACTGAAATTAGGATTGACACACTGTTGGATGAACCATTCGCAGAAGAGTACCCGTGGAGGCCAATCAGCTGCTGATAGTGCCTGCACACGCTGTACATGGTACGGAAACAACTGGTTCTCCCGTAGCACTCTCCATACAAAGACGTGGTCAACGTTACCTTGTACAGCAGCAACTTCTCTGACGCTGACATTAGGGTTGTCGTCAACTGCACGAAGAATTGTCTCGTCCATTGCAGGTGTCCTCTTCGTTCTAGGTCTTCCCCAGTCGCGAGTCATAGGCTAGAATGTTCTGTGCTCCCTAAGACTAAAATGAGCTCTAACATGGAAATTAAGCGTTTCCGGACACATGTCCACATAACATAATTTCTTTATTTGTGTGTGAGGAATGTTTCCTGAAAGTCTGGCCGTACCTTTTTGTAACACCCTGTATAGTCTGTTCGCAGTAAAAATATTTCTATTACTGATAAATCAGATATATGTACAGTATTTAACGATCATTTTCTGAGCATTGTTGGTGAATTAAATAAAAATTTAGCTTCTACAGGGAATCATATAACTTTCTTGGCAAATGCCTTTCCGAGATTGATATCTGAGATATTCCTCTGTGAAACAGAAAAGAGGGAGACTGAGTCAATAATTAAATTACTGGAGATTAAGGACGCTCATAGTTATGATGGAGTGCCTAGCAGAATATTAATATATGGTGCTGCACATTTGAGCTCTGTATTTAGCCACATTTACAATTTTTCCTTTAGGAATGTTCAGTTTCCTGAAATATTACTCAGTAGTAAAGCCGATTTATGAAAAAAGAGAAAGTGATAATGTAGATAATTTTAGACCTATTTCTATGCCATCAGTGTTTGCTAAAGTTATTGAAAAGGCTGTGTATGCAAAGATAATTGATCATTCTATGACATACGATTTGGTATCAAATGTACAGTTTGGCTTTAGAAGTCGTTTAACAACAGAAAATGCTATATTTTCTTTCCTCTGTGAAGTACTGGATGAGTTAAACAAAAGATATCGAACGCTAGGCATTTTTTTTATTTAACTTAGGCATTTGATTGTATTAATCACAAGATATTGCTCCAGAAGTTGCGCCATTACGGAATACGGGGAGTAGCTCACAATTGGTTCACCTCTTACTTTAACTACAGACAGCAAAAGATCATTATTCACAATGTTGAGAATGGCTGTGATGTGGGGTCTGAGTGGAGTACGGTCAAGTGAGGGGTGGAGGGTGGTGGGGGTGCCCCAGGGATCAGTGTTGGGGCCACTCATGTTCCTTATTTATATAAATGATATGCCCTCTAGTATTATGCATAATTCTAAAATATTTCTGTTTGCTCAGAACACTAGCTTGGTAGTAAAGGATGTTGTGCGCAACATTGGCTCGGTTTGAAATAGTGCAGTTTGTGACCTAAGTTCATGGGTTGTAGAAAATAAACTAACGCTAAATCACACTAAGACTCCGTTTCTACAGTTTCTAACACACTATTCAACAAAACTTGACGTTTTAATTTCACAGAACTGGCATATGATTAATGAAACTGAACAGTTCAAATTTCTAGGCGTTCAAATAAGATAGTAAGCTGTCGTGGAAAGCTCACGTTCAGAATCTTGTTCAAAGACTTAATGCCGCCATTTTTACTATACGAACAGTATCTGAAGTGAGTGATCGTTCGACACGAAAATTAGTCTACTTAGCTTATTTTCATTCGCTTATGTCGTATGGTATTATATTTTGGCGTAACTCTTCCTATTCTAAAAGGATATTTTTGTTTCAGAAACTGGCGGTTCGGGCAATAAGTGTGTAAGTTCACGAACCTCTTGTAGACCCCTGTTCACGGTTGTGGGTATTCTGACATTGGCCTCTCTCTCTCTCTCTCTCTCTCTCTCTATATATATATATATATATATATATATATATATATATATATATATATGTTAGCTTATTCCCAAGAATAAGCAGCTTTCACTCAGTTAATACTCAGCAGAAATCAAACCTGCATTTGGATCGGACTTCCTTAATTTCTGTGCAGGAAAGTGTGCAGTATACTGCTGCATCAATTTTCAATAAGCTACCACTCGAATTACCGTTTTCAAATCGAAACTGAAGAGCTTCCTCATGGGCCACTCCTTCTATTCCGTCGAGGAGTTCCTTGAAAAACTAAGCTGATTCTTCTTCTATTGTTGATTGCGTTTACTCAAACTTATGGACTGACTTTTTTCGGGTTCATAAACATTCATTTTTATCTGTTATTACTTTTATGTTGTAATTTCATGTACTGGATCGTTCCATGACTTTGGAGATTTGCTCCTCAATTTGGTCCTACGGAACTTAACGTGTAAATAAATAAAATAAAGTTCAGTCTAAAGGAAGAATCAAGAAACTGGGTCTTTTCCGTGGAGGGTTGCAGTGTTGTGCCACTGTCGTGGAATATTGCATTAGCCGCCAGTAGCTGGTGAGTTCAGCGTGTCATCATTTGGCCTCATTATTATGAGGCGGACTAGGCTTACTCGGTGTTACCCTTCAGGAAAGTGGTAGTGCATGGCCCAGGCAAAATGATTTCTCCATCATCGGGGGTTTCGGCGATGTTGCCGCGTATGTGACCAGAAGCGGTGCACTGGCATGACAGGTGCACGGTAATTCGGAACAAAAGGCTATCGATTTTGTGGCAGAGTCATCTGCAGTCCAGCAGTCTACCAGTACGATGGGGCTACTACGAGGCGACATGGAGTCACCAGCAGCAGGCACTGGTTCGAGTTTCCGTCGTGGTACCAGCTTCTGCATTACGACTGCACTCTGGACTTGGGGCCACAGCACAGTGGCCCTTTACAGCTCCTCCAGCAATGGCAGCAGCTACCCAGGGACAGTGGCTCTGAGCACTATAGGACTTAACAGCTGAGGTCATCAGTCCCCTAGAACTTAAAACTACTTAAACCTAACTAACTTAAGGACATCACATACATCCATGCCCGAGGCATGATTCGAACCTGCGACCGTAGCGGTCGCGCGGTTCCAGACTGTAGCGCCTAGAACCGCTCGGCCACTTCCGCCGGCCCCAGGGACAGTGGGTCGCACCCTGGGCACAGCAGTCGCCTCCCGACATGCGTCCTGACTGTACACTTCGATAGCTCGCTTGTGGTCATCCATCGTGGCATTGGCTATCTCTGCAAATTTCCTGTCCATCTCCAAGCGGTGCTGATGCCAGTGCTGTGGCTCACGGGACAGGGATGTTTGTCAGTCACCAAGTGCAGCCGTCAGCAAAGCAGACTTATTGTAATGCATGAAACCACTCTTATGGGATGTTTTTATTTAATTTCACGTATTATATACATTCATTTTGGTATTGTGACTTTGGACTGCATCCATCCCTAGGAACAGAATTTAAGATTTATTATCTCATAGCAAGTTGTCTGTTCTTCTTGTGGAAGAATGATTTAAATCATTGTATGAAGTAATTACAGCTATCCAGTTTATGGGCATGTAATAATTTTTTTTTCTTTTTGAGTTTCTGAGTATGTGTTACTGTGTTTTTACATTGAATAAGCCTGTAACGTCGATATTTTTACCTTTATAGCTCTGAAGATGGCCGTTTATGTTGCTGAAACTAGTACTCCTTTAATGTGTTAAGTTTTTTATGAAGACTACACTACATAGACGTAGATAATATGATTCCTTTCTGGGCAAACAAGATGAGACTTGCTTTGTTTTTTACATTTGAAAATACGAGTACAGACCATTCGTAAAGTGATTTAAACGTTTCTTACAGTATCTTCACTTGGTAAAAGTAAGAGATATGGTAGTCACAGTCAACAACAGCCCAGTGGCTGGTCGGGAAATTTAAAAATCGTTTGTGTTTATTGCAGTGTGCATTTGGGAATCTTTCTAGTCCAGAGTTTCTTTCTGGTGCCTCTAAATTATGTGTTGTATCTCGTCAGCCAAAAAAGATAGGAAAGAATGAAACAGGATTTTTCCTATTTTTCTTACATCGTTTATAAGCAAACTGATTACCATATCAATGTCACTACTTACGCCCTCGTCCAGTAAGACTAAGAAAAACACAATACTGTACTAGTTAACTATCAATAGTCTGACTAACTGGCTCCATCGTAACTACAGCTTCGGTGATGAGTATGGAGAACTCATATTCTTTTGCAGTGCACGAGATTCAGCGAGACGTTGAACAAAATTTGACCAACGCGACGCTGCTATTCAAAAGCTCCACAGTGATAATGGAAGTCGACTAATGAATTTCATTTTCTGCTCACTGTACCTCGAATAGCTTGGAAGGAAAGTAACATGGACGTTTACTCTGGAGGCAAACGCCTCTCGTTTAATTTACCTCGGCTACAAGCGCATCGAGATCATAAACTTAAACGTGTCTACTGATCTTAAGAATGTGTTTGGTGTTTATAAAACGTACTAGCCAGCTACATCCGCCTGACTAAACAGTAGCGCGCTAGGGACCGTCCGTGTATCACTTGTGACGCAGAGTTGCTGAGCCACTAATGTTACGTCAGCGTACAGTGAAACCAATTGCGCTCATACGATAGTTTGTAGGGAGGTGGGCAAGAGCTGATGGTATGGAGTATTATGAATATTTTGGAGCATGAACGACGACTTGAAAGCAACTATAAAATTTCCGGTTCTGAAACTGTCAGAAACATACGTCATACCCACTTTTAAATCATTTTCTTGAAAGGGAAACTCCTGGCTACATCTCATTGTTTTCCTTTTCCTACGAGCTAGGGGACGGCAGCGAACCCCTCTTGCCCCCCTCCCAAGTACGGGCGCCCTTGAGCAACACCCGTGCCGTAAGAGTCATTTTTATATAGGGAAATGAAAATTTTCAGAATCAGCATTCACTACATAAGAAGGCATCACCTAATATACAGAAGTCGTCGCATTTTAGGAATGACTTAACCTAAGATGAAGAGGCCATCGCATTTAAGGAGTCACTCAAATATGCCGAGTTTACGTACCGATTATTACAGAGGTGTTAACCGACGCCATAAGTGTATTGAGGAGTGTCAAATAACTTAGTTGTAGCAAAAATATTTTACATATAATAATCGGATATTTAGCTCTGTGAACTTACCAAATGCCATGTTCAATAAATATGAGCTATCGCATTAGAAAGATGCACCATTCTAAGAAGCATTACTTAAGCTCACAGGAGAAAAAAGTTAGGCATCACAGTGCACACGAACAGATGAATCGTTAAGCCCTTACAAATGGTAATGCGATCAAGTCATGTTTTCGACAGCGCGCGCGCACTATTTCTATGTGAGAATAAGGCACCAGTAGTCAGTGAGACATTACGGATATTGTACGTAAACATGGGTAAATGTAAGGGCGGGACAGAGTGGCAAGAATGGGTAGTTGTGTTTGGTCATGACCATGACCATAACGTGTGCTAATTTGCTGGATTTGTCCGAGTTTTCGCAGCGGACTATTCAGCGTGTTCAAAAGCAGTGGTGTAACACACTTTTGACTTCGAAACACGACGTCAAAATTGTTGTCGGAGGAGGATCCTGAATGAGAGGGGCCACAGACGCGATTCATGGCTTGTGAATCACAAACCCAACGAGAGCTGCTGCGGGCAGTGAATGAAGGTCCATTACAATCTTTTAGCAAGAGAACATTGCGACGGGAAATACACGCAATAAACATTTGGAGTAGGTCACCTCGTAAGAGGCGATTGCTCGCACAAGCACAGAAAGACAACAGTTAAGTTCATCTGGCTGGAAGAATATGTGCCTGGTTCTCTGAACTCACCCACACCCCATTACATCCCGACTGGCCTGCAGAATCACCTGATTTAAACCACATAGAATATCTCTGGGAAACGTTTGAGCATCGAACAAAACGCCGATACTAGCATCCTAGTAATTTGATGGAAACGCGCTATCAGATCTTCAGCCAGTGGCTTAACCTGGATGCGGCGTACCTGTACAGCCTTGCGGACTCTCTTCCTAAGCGAATTCTAGTGGTTATCAAGCCCATAGCAGAATTACACGGTATTAAATGACGCTTGTAATGATTTCTCTAGTAGTAACTAATTTTTTGACTAGTGAGCTTATCAAAATAGTTTTCCCAAGAGATTTTCCAAAGTGGAAGTATGCGGACCATTACATATCTACGAGGGCAATTCGCGCGGCCTGCGCGTAAGAATGATTGCAAAGTGCATTCCACTTGTCTACAATTACGTCTACATGCATACCCGGCAAACCACTGTGAAGCGCATGGCAGAGAACAACATATTAAAGCTTCGTCCGTGATTGCTTAAATGCCTCTGCGCGCGCTGTAATTAGTCTAATCTTCTACAAGTGCATGGTTTCACGAACGATATAAATTATTAAAATTCCCTAGAGTTGCCAGCAGCATCAAGTGGTCCGATATCTTTCCGGCTTTGGGCGGATGCTCCTCGGCCATTTTAATGCGGTGACGCTTGAGTGGTTGCTGCTTCCGTCCTTATATTGCCGCGCTATCGTCTGTGAGTGATCACCAGACACGCCACTGCCGGCTGTATATAAAGAAAGAAAGATGGGAGCAGTCACTAGTTGACAATGGTCGAGTAGTTTCAGTGGTGTAATTACAACAGTTTAACTTAGCCTATTTAGAAAAGAAATCATACATCATATTGAAGGTGAAATAACCTAGTTTTCCTTACAAACGTTCGACATGTGCACCTTTAGTTATACGGCACACATCCAGTACACATCCTACATAAAATATAATCCTTTCTTCACTTTAGTTAACACCTCCGCAGTAACGTAAGCAATAAGGCAGTAACCTTCAATTCTGAGTCACAGCTCTGGAAAATCAATAGGTAGTGGCAGACCGTAGATACTATCTTTTATAAAGCTCCAAATAAAAAAATAGCATAGCGTGAGATTAGGGGAAAGTGGAGGCCAGCGGAAAAGAGCTCTGTCGTATTCACTATTATACCAATCCAGCGGTCAGAGACTTCGACATTCAACCACTCTCGTGCCAATATGGAGGGGCTGCAGCTTGTTGCTAAATAAAGTTTTTCAAATTCTCCTTTTAATTGGGGAACACATCCAGGTAAGCCACTCCTTTTACGGTAGCTTCAGTGAAATGAATGGTTTGTACACTTGGTATTGGAAAACAGTGCAGAAAATATTTAATATTGGGGACTATCTTCGGTATTCTACATCTTCTTGAGTATGTTCTGACCCCCATATACGATTGTTATCATTATCATTCCCACTTAGATGAACAGTTGCCTCACCATTGAACACCACATGGCCGAGAAAGTCATCTTTGGCTGCAACACTTCACTTTCAAAGTTATAAAGTACATCATTGGTGTCTGATTGTAAACCATGTACCAACTGTAACGAGTATGGCTAGTATGTGCAAAAGTTTTCTTAAAACCATCTACACTGTCGTCTTTGGCATCTAAAGTTCAAGTCTAGCTTTCCGTACAGACTTCTTAGGACTACGAAGGTAAGATGCTCTGACATGGCCAACAAACTCTTACGACCCTTTCTGTCTTGCAGTGCTTATCCCTTGGCACACACATTCGGTCGTTTCAAACTCACTATACGAAAGGCGAATGTTTTGCCACATGGGAGGCCACAGTTCAACTTTAAACGAAATGCACATTGAATTGAAATAACAGATCCACATTTAGTAAATTGCAGAACATGGAACGCTTTCCTCTCAATAGTCGCCATTCGAATGTGGTACTGCAAGTCGCGAAACAAGAAAGCAGTACTCTCACACGCAGCTAACTAAAAATGTTTGACTTACTCTTAATTGTGACCTTGAATCAAAACTCTACAACGCTTACAGTTGATAATACTAAAATTTATAACTGTGAAATTCTTTTATGGATATCCTTTACCTATCCGGAAGCAAGAGGACATTTGGCCACATGACACGGCTAGAATTTCGAGAAAATTTTGTTAGTCTATTATTGTTTTCACAGTCGCTAGAGAAACTATACGTAAGAAGCTTCCGCATTTTCCTCCATCGCTGCTCGGTTAATACCGGTTCTTAAAACTTTGTAAGCAGGCTTTCGCGTGATATCTGAGTTGTACCTTCAAGCGACTGCCGGCCAGGTTTTTCACTATTCCCGTGACTCTCTACTGAGAGTCAAACAAAGCTGCGATCATTCCTGGTCCTCTTCTTTGTAAAAATTCAATATCACCTACGAGTTCTATGGCAGTTTTCATATATGAGAAGTGCATACACGAAGTTCCTGCGGCATTAGTCGCGAGCTGGGGCGGGTTCTTAAAAATTGTAAGATGTGCAGGACAACAAACGTAATTATGAAAAACAGAACAATAACTTCTTGTCAGTGAATAACTTTCTTCACTGCGACTCTTGACTTTCACTCGACAGAAAACAAGCTGGGGAAAATGCGTTGTGTGGGGTGACATGTGTAATACGGTGAGAGGATAGAACTAAATTGCATTTTATTTATATAGTGAACGTCGCACAAAGCATCAGTATGTCTCCACTCTACGAATTCTTTTTATTACACAGTCATGTAAGGTGTTGCTTACGTCATATTTACAGTGAAAATAGCTATTCTTAGTGGGACTAGCTGAGAAATTTGTCATTGCCCAAGTATTTATTTATAGTTACGCCCGAGACTTTTTAAGAGCGGTATTTATTATTCACTTGTTATGCTTCTTTGTGTATAACATTTGAAGTATTGAGATTGGGAACATGTCCGAAGAGCTTGTTGAAATACTTTGTAGTGGACATTTATAATCAGTGTCATTAAACCGAATGTCATCTTTACAAAGTAAATTGCAGTATGATTTTACTATTATATCAGTAAAATCGACAGACCTCAAGAAATCTGTAATGATGGGCAAGTAAGTTACTGTGTGCAGTAACATCATCTGCTTATTTGGGCAAGCATAGCTCGTGACGTCTGCCCCACCCAATCATTCCCAGCTGCCCCAACACATGATGCGGTGGCATGTGTAGAGTCGCTGCCAAAGAGTGTGTACAGAGGAGCATCGTCAGGAATACGCATCCATGCATCATGCTGTTTAAGTAGCTATACATTATGTATGGTGTACATTATGCAAGATATTTAATAATCTTTTAACATGCTTTATGTCCACCGCTGTAAAAAAAAAAAGTTCCATTCAGTACTTCACCCTCTTATCAATCTCTTTTTTTAAACATTGCAAAGTAGCCTACATCCTTCCTAGCCGTCCAAGCCCTCTCTACACGAAATTTAATTGAAATCGGTTCCTTAGGCTAGTCATAAAATGAGTTCGTATTTATAATAATATGGATAATGAGTAGACGGCCAAGAATGTGACAGTTAGGTCACTATTGTGCCCCTAGAATCGGTGAAGTTCTGCTTTGACTTCAGTAGATGAACCGGTTGAACTTCCGATCAGGAAGTTTTGATTAAAATTTCCGTTATTACTAAATCATATCAACAAGACCGAAAACCAATGACGCCAAGAAGAGTGAAGCGCTTTTCTTGTGTCTGCCATTCAGTGAATTAATATACTCGTACAGCATTAGAGTGAGATGGATAGCAATTACGGAAACAAAAAGGATTTCCGCAAAAGTAGCTAGGTCTTTGGCATCAGTTTCTTTACGCACATCTGCAGACGATAGGCATCCAGGGGAATGATCAGGTGAGTAGACCGACTACATCCTAGTGTATGGAAATTCTCACATATAATAACCACCACTAAATGCGAGAATTATTTAATTAACTTTTTCATTTTCTCAAATACTGGTGTGATTGTGCTGCTCACGACAAAAAGTGAATGTAAAACTGATGCAGAATGTTTGATAGAAACAGAAATATTGTATTTCAACTGTAAGTTTCTGTACATGTGATGATAAAATTTCATAGGGTGTAAACATCTAATTTAGTTATTTCGTTTGAGCTACCTGTGGACACTTGTATCGCTGAATATTACACTGCTACACTCTTCTACAGTTTTATTATGTTATACGTCCTAGGTGTTGGTAATTAGTTTCTGAGCGTAACAGCTTTACAATTAAAAAGTTATTGGAGTCCTCTCGTGTACACATGTATATACCAAGCTTATAAAAGGAAATTGTGTAGAATCGCAACCAAGATTAAGCCAAATGATATCGCAATAAAAATGAAGGAAATATAAACATTCTTGCTAATGTACTACTTACGCTGACAGTAATTCAAGAGTGGAAAATTAAAGCTGCCTCAATCGTGCTATCTATGTGATGGTTTCTCCAGTATATTTTTTTTTACTTTATGACGCTGTACGATACTCAAAAACTTTTATGTCAACGGGCTCTGGACGCGGAAGCCTACGCAATAATACTATTCTGAACTTTTTCTCGCTTACATTCCTAACGTCAAATATTTAATACGTTGACTCACACTCAAATTAACCATAAGCTTGGAGCTGTTTTGTACAAGGAATTCGATTTTTTAACGAACTGGGGATTTACTAGTTAAAACAGAATTTCCAATTGGTGATTAATAGGACATAGGTGTCAAGAGGGCCCAAAAAATGGATTTTTCTTTATTTAATAAAATTATGTGATTATTATGATCCTGAAAATATAATTTTATGTACAGTACCTCATCATTTTTGTGTTTAAATGTATTTGTAAAGCAGATGCAGCGCACGAGCGCTTATCTGTCACACTACTGCCAAACATAAAACCTTACCTACAATGTCTCGTTATTTAATTTTGGCGCTATTTCCTTAGTAACTCGTTTGTGTAATATTCTAGAAGAATATATCGAATGAACTCTGAGCAGGGATTTATTGCAATCGACTTATAAAAGTAGATTATATGAGTTTACTTACGTTTTTCGCGTGCTTTCGTGTTGTAAACATGTTGTTGTGGCTGCGTTTTTCAACCATTTTACATTGTAAAATGCAAAAACCAAAAAGAATAACTGCGGTCGTAAATTTTGTGGTAATCAACACAAGCGAGTTGTTGCAAATCTTGAAAATGAAGAAATTTTTACGTCATAGTGAATTGATGTTAGGCCTAAAAGTCCGTCAGTTAGTGCTTCGAAATGCAAGCTGGAACATATTGCCTAAATGAACAAGATGTTGGTGTTGTAAATAGTGAAAATAACGGTTACATTTTAATTAGTGAGAGCTAGCTTTTAGAACTTCTTCTGTCTTTTGCTACATGTAAATACTGTAGTAGTGAAAATCCCTTACGTTTGTGAGGGCAGGAGTAAAAGAAGAAGCGTATCCAGAAAAACTGTGGCGGAATATCAAATGTGTAAAGTAATGAAATATACAATGGCATCGCCCATAACATGCACAAAATACAGTGAATTGCTTATGCGTCTTGCTTATGCCATGAGGTGCATTGTAAAAGGAAGAAAAGCAGCCTAGGTATTGTATGGTATGATGGATCTGCCACCATCGCCGGTCAAACCTGAGAGATTTCTACAACCACCGTAACAGAAGTGAGTGAGGCACCTATGCAGAGGACAGAAAGAAGCTGTAGATATTTGTCAGTCTACTGATATTGTTGCTGCATTGGGCGGTTCTTGGTAGAAGAGAAGCCATATATTACTGAGTGGAGTTGTCACAGTTACATCTGTAGGTACAGGCGAGATGCTGGACTATGAATGCCTTACGAAACACTGGCAAGGTTAAAAACTTTGAAGATTTCAGTGGTGGTATGGAAAGTAAAGAGGCGGTCTCCATTTTTAGTAAATCAACTGCTAGACATGGTGTGAGATATACTCACTATCTTGGTAATAGTGACTCTGAAGGCTTCAATAGAGTTGTGAGTACTTAACTATATGGTGGAACTGAAATTTAAAAATTGGAATGTATAAAACTGTGCAGACGAGAATCGGGGCACGACTAGGGAAAATCTGCAAGGACATGACAGGAAAAACGTATGACAACAGAATTGGTGGGCAACACAAACTCACCAAATCAAAAATACAAAACTACACAGAAAATTATGGTCTAGCCATAAGGAGAAACAGTGAAAATGTCAATGAGATGAGAAAAGCAATTGGCTCCTGTTTTATTGTGGTTTCATGGATGTCTCTTGCTGCTACTTATCCTACTTAGCATTCATTCAACTTCTAGCTCCAAACGACTTACAATTCGGCTGTAGTCAAAATTAGTGTCTCTGCTTTTGCTCAGGACAGTGAACTTTGCATTTTGGTATGGCGTTGCTGCTTCGGAATAAATATCTCTGAAATTTTCGGTTGAGAACGACCCAATGCTACAATGCTGCCTCATGAGTGATCTGTTTTCTATGTTCTAAGGATTACGACTGCTATTCCGTCTTGTATACGATCTACCCTTTCTTCAACCAGGGAAAGGTTATATCATCAACTAATGCGCACGGAACACTTCAAATCGACATGTATGTAAAGCCAATGGTCTATAAGCCACGAGTTTGCTTCTCACTGATCATCACATATGGAAGCATTTCTAGTTTACACGCGAATATGTGCGCTAGACTGCAGATCAACAGAATGGCGTTCGTTTCAACTAAGAGTCCCAGTGTAGCTTGCGTTGTGATAGCTGTGAATTGCTTTGATATCGCGAGAAATCAGAACCCGTTTATCACTAAACTATCACTACAAATATATTCCTTCAAAAGAGACTGTGTTTGTGCCGCGCAGATGCCATTGTCCCTTCAAAAGTGAAACTGTGACTCCTAAAGTCTGGTGCCTCTTGAGACTGTAGTCCGCAGCTCGTGGTCTCGCGGTCGCGTTCTCGCTTCCCGAGCACGGGGTCCCGGGTTCGATTCCCGGCTGGGTCAGACTTTTCACCCGCCTCGAGATGACTGGGTGTTTGTGTTATCCTCCTCATTTCATCATCATTCATGCAAGTGGCGAGACCGGACTGAGCAATGATTGGGAACTTGTACGGGCGCTGATAACCGCGCAGCTTTGGGCCCCACAATCCAAACATCATCATCATCTTGAAACTCTACACGTTCAGTAGTAAAAAAAAAAAGGCCATTCTATCACCCAATCTGGCTTTAACAGACCATATTTGGGATGCTCTCTGGGGGCGTGTTTCTGTTGTATCATCCTTTATAGATTCCCTCTGTCCTGACAGCACCTCGACAACTACAATGATACTCACTTCATATGAAGCTCACAAACATCAGCATTAAACACATTACACTTCGCTTTATTGTTGTTCGAAGCAGACTAGGAATATTCAATGAACAAAATATTTGCGTTACTATCTAGAAATAAATAACACATTTCAGCAAAAGGCTGTAAATTAAACCGAGAAACATCAGCAATGACTAAAAGGAGAGTGCTAGAAGGAAACAGTTCAATTTGAATTTGATAATATGGCGTCTATCAGTCCAATTTGTGATTCTATTGGACGATTACAGAAAAAAGACAGTAGTAGCATAACGCATTTCTCAAAGAAGTATTATCGACATACATATCGTATTTCTGTTCAGTGTTCACTGAGTGAATGCAGCAATTCGTTTCGAATGAGTCCATATTATTAACCACAGATACCTTCTGGTACTGTATCTAAAGGAATGGCCGACAGTGCTCCGAGATGCTTGCTTAAGGGTCCGCACAAAGTCTGCGGACATCACTTTGTTCATCTGTTCCTCGGTTACGAATAGTTTTTTCCTGAATGCACAGAGTTGCATTTTTTGTTGATCCTCATATCCTAGAAAAAAATTGTGAGTCTGAAAGCAAGGTGTGTGCACTGATACACCGGATGATCGAAAAGTCAGTATAAATTTGAAAACTGAATAAATCACGGAATAAAGTAGATAGAGAGGTATAAATTGACACACATGCTTGGAATGACATGGGGTTTTATTAGAACCAAAAAAATACAGAAGTCCAAAAAATGTCCGACAGATGGGGCTTCATCTGATCAGGGTAGCAATAATTAGCATAGCAAAGGAAGACAGGGCAAAGATGATGTTCTTTACAGGAAATGCTCAATATGTCCACCATCATTCCTCAACAATAGCTGTAGTCGAGGAATAATGTTGTGAACAGCACTGTAAAGCATGTCCGGAGTTATGGTGAGGCATTGGCGTCGGATGTTGTCTTTCAGCATCCCTAGAGATGTCGGTCGATCACGATACACTTGCGACTTCAGGTAACCCCAAAGCCAATAATCGCACGGACTGAGGTCTGGGGACCTGGGAGGCCAAGCATGACGAAAGTGGCGGCTAAGCACACGATCATCACCAAACGACGCGCGCAAGAGATCTTTCACGCGTCTAGCAATATGGAGTGGAGCACCTGGTTCTAATAAAACCCCATGTCATTCCAAGCATGTGTGCCAATTTTTACCTCTCTATCTACATTATTCCGTGGTTTATTAAGTTTTCAAATTTATACTAACTTTTTGATCACCCGGTATATTGCTATTCTCTTACACAGTGTCTTTTCAGAAACTTGCAATACCTCCGGTAGAAAGGGAAAAAAATGTGTGTGTGAGTTCTTACGGGAACAAACCGCAGAGGTCATCGGTCCCTAGACTTAGACCCTACTTAAACTAACTTAAGTTAACCTATGCTGAGAACAACACACACACCCATGCCAAAAGGAAGGACTCGAACCTCCGGCGGGATGTGCCGCGCAGTCAGTGGCATGGCGCCTCTAACCGAGCGGCCACTCCTTGCGGTGTAGCAAGGAAATTGGACTGTAGTTATCTACATTATCTCTTTTGCCGTTTCACAAAGTGGTTTTAATAATGATTATTTTTTTTAGTCTAGAAACTAAACACAACTGAAGGACACACTGCACAGCACTAAATATAGTGTTACTGTTTTTTCATTATCCTTGTTTGATAATTCATCATGTCAGATAAGACCTATATTAATTGCTGATGACCATGCTGTTGAGGGTACTAAATCCAGTTCTTCAGTGGTTCAGTAACTGATTTACTTTCATCCTTACTTGTTTCCTTTAGTTACATGTGGTATAATTGTCTTTGAACACCTCCTTTTTCAGTAGTTACTCTTTGCGCACTGTCAGGCTAATTTCACTTACATTACTTACAATAACCTTATAATGAATTATTGCATTAACAAATAAAATAATACACTGAAGGAAAAAATCGCAACACCAAGCGGTTGTGCGACATAAACAAAGGTTGGCAGGCTTGTTTCTACAAGTGAAAGGTGACGACTATTCAAATTTCGCGCCATTCGCACAAGAGTGGCGCTAGTGGTCACTATGAAAATGCAAATCACGTTTGTTTTAAATACATGATGTAATGGTCGTGAGCGTTAGTTACCTTTGAGTTTTGACATGCCGTGTTTATTACACTCAAGAACGCCTTTAAGGCGACACCATTATCAACATCTCACTGAGTTAGGGAAATGTCGTGTACTGTTGGTACGAGAAGCTGGATGTTCCTTCTGCGATACAGCAGAAATACTTGGCAGGAATGTAGCCACTGTACATAACTGCTGGCAGCGGTGGATACAAGAATGTACGGGCGTAAGAAGACCGGGTTCCGTATGGCCACGTGGCACTACCGAGAGGAAAGAGCATTGTGTTCGGCGTGCGGCTCTGTTGCATCGCTCTACATCTGCACCAGCAGGTCGAGCAGCACTTGGCACCACAGTGACACCGCTCTGTTACAAATCGGTTACTTCAAGAACAGCTCCGACCCAGAACCCTGTAGCGTGCATTCCAGAGATTCCAAACCACTGCCATTGCAAGTTGAGTGCATGTAACCAATATGTCTGCGTGCTAGACACACTGGACTTGCATCTGGAGTTATGCTCTGGAGTGCGATTTTGTATGTCAGCAGGAGCACTCTCGTGGTTATCCCAAGCACCCTGGCTGTAAATTTGTAAATCAGTCTGGTGTTTCGACCTGCCGTGATTCCATTCATTAACACAATTCCAGGGGTTATTTTCCAACAGGATAACGCTCTACTACATACAGTCGTTGTAACCCAACATGCTCTACGGAGTGTCGACATGTTGCCTTGGTCTGTTCGACCACCAGATCTGTCTCCGATAGAGAGCATATTGGATATCATCAAACGACAACTCCAGCGTCAACAACAAGCAGCACTAACCGTCCACCTATTGACCGAACATGTGCAACAGGCGTGGAACTCTGTCCACAAACCGACATACGGCACCTGTACAACACAATGCACGCACGTTTGCATGCTTTCATTCAACTGGCTGGTGGATATACCGGTTATTAATGTACCAGCATTTCATATTTGCAATGGCTCATCTCGCGCTTTCATTAACCTGTGATTTTGTAATATTAAAATGTGTTTCCCAAATTTCATAACTCTACATTAATTATTTTTTGGTGTTGCGATTGTTCTCCATCAGCACACATCACATCAGCACAACAATGCAATTGCCTGCTGACCCCACTGATATGATTCAGTCCTTCCGAAACTGTAGTTTCCACATTTCGAATATTGCACCCTCTTTAATACGTATCCCATTTGATGCTACCATGAACTAGGGAGCTGTAGCAACTAAAGCCCTTAATAGAAAAACAAGTTGCATGGAAAACCACGTCATTTGACTAAGAACAAAGTTGAAACACGTATTCACAAAAGAAGGTATTGCGTAATATTCAAATTCACCTTGAAGACTGTTTTTAAAACTAAATTTTTTCAGCAGACTGTAATCGAAACGCATCAGCGTAATTAATATCTCTAAAGCTACCCTTAAGGCTCGTTAATTTTGTTATTAAATACATTTCTATATTCGTTTTGTGACATAACACACCTTAAACTAGCCGGTCGGAGTGGCTGAGAGGTTCTAGGCGCTACAGTCTGGAACCGCGCGACCGCTACGGTCGCAGGTTCGAATCCTGCCTCGGGTATGGATGTGGGTGATGTCCTTAGTTAGGTTTAAGTAGTTCTAAGTTCTAGGGGACTGATGACCTCAGAAGTTAAGTCCCACAGTGCTCAAAGCCATTTTTGAAACTTACACTAGTCGCTTGAGAGTGAGATGCAGAACTAAAAATACTTTTAATTTTTGTGATTGCCAATCAAACGTAGGCGGGCAACAGTAAATAAACATGCCTGTTGTGACAGTATTTTGAGAGTTGTTTAAGAAATAAAAAGTGAACTATGAAACCATGTAATGACTTATCAAGATTTATGTGACACAACAGTTTACAAAAACCTGACAGCACAACTGAATTTCTGGGCCAAAAACCAAGAATCAACTGCAGCCATTAAATCCATCACATTACACTGATGAAATCCACATGTTGGATTTATGACCTGCTATTTATTTTTATCAACCCAAAGCGTGGGTAACGCCGCAAAGCTAGGTCTTACATCTTAGCATACAGACCGCTTTGTTTGTGGAATACCAGTACGCGACTATAAGGTAAGATTACACAGCGTCAATGGACGCGTTGATTCGTAGTTACTGCGGTCGTGCGATCAAGTCAAATAACTCAGTAACGTAGATGAACTGTTAGACGTCGCTTGCCGATGTGGCACTGAAACCTGAGAAGCGAGACGGCAAGGACACAGGAGGGGGTTGATTTACTGGGGAGGAAGTCGTTCCAGAGCGGTAACCAGCAGAAACCGCCTTTGCCCAACCCCTTCAAACTGCAGAGTGCTTGATGAGTGCAGTCAAAGGAGAGCCGAGATGGCCAGGTCCATTACACGGTATTCATCGCTACTCACCACTTACCTTCTAACAAACGGGCTTTATTATACCCACCTTAACGGGGTTAGGAGTTAACACACCCTACAGTAAAGTAGAGAAGTTGTGTAGTTGCTAGAAGAATAAATAACAGAAGCTTAAGCGTAACACAGTGCTAGAATAAAGCAAATTTTGTTTCTGAAGAAAATCGATCTTAGTTGTAAAAATTATTGAATAATGATGCGTTTCGCCTCTTTAGACCATCATTAGATTTTCTACAAAAAAGAAGAAAGAAAAATATAAATAGCCGAAGTAAGGTCCTATCATGCACAGCCCGAAATAAAAATATCAAAGAAGCATCTACAAATCATTAAAAAAGAAAACTTACATTTGCTGTTATGTTGTGAAATAAGCACACGTCACACGCTATTCAGGGCGTGTACCTATACAATAAAAATAAAGTAACAAGAAAATATTTGAAAACGGAAAAGAAGTACTATAGCAGGGGAAAAACTGAAAAGTGCGAACATAACGACAAGGCGCGGCGGTGAAGCAATAGAGCCACCGTTAAGGAATTGCAGACATGTGGCTTCGTCGAATCCTCGCAGTAACAGACCGGTGGGGAGGGGGGGGGGGGGGAGAGATACTTTATACCCACCTTTTGAAAATATTTTCATCTAGAGAGTTACTTTTTGTTTTAAAAATCTGAAAAAATATTTATTCTTTAATGAATTTTTCTACCAGATTCCATAAATGATTTGAATTTTTCTGTTAAGTCTTAGAAGCAGATATCACTTTCCCGAATTAACGCCATATTCAATATTTTCAGGCTACACATCGGTACGTATAAGTATGTTGTGAGTAAAAGGCAACAGCATTTAACGATTTTTGCATTTTTTAAAATTTTTTACGCTGGGCATCAAGTACCCCCAATCCCCACGTAGTACACTTCACTGAGAGTACGTTGATATTACTAAAGATTGTCCTCAAAGATATTTTCTGATTCTGGACCCTACTGACGCACCAGTATATGGTAAACCAGTAAATGGTTCAAATGACTCTGAGCAGTATGGGACTATAGTCATCAGTCCCCTAGAACTTAGAACTACTGAAACCTAACTAACCTCAGGACAGCACACACATCTATGCCCGAAGCAGGATTAGAACCTGCGACCGTAGCGGTCACGCGGTTCCAGACTGAAGCGCCAGAACCGCACGGCCACACCGGCCGGCTGCATCAGTATCCCTTTAAGAAGTAAATTGTTAATTAAGTCCAAAACAATTGACGAATTTCGTTTCTCATATTTTTAGGGTGGGTATAGAGAATCTGTTCCCGCTTCATAATGTTCGTTTTGTAAAGTGAGCTGGTACTGTTAAGAGTTAAACACAGTGTAGAGAAACTGGACAACACAGTTGAAGGCGTAAAGTGTGTAAACAGTTAATCACTGGACTGGGCGCCTCGTGCGGCTTACAGGTTGTGGCGGTGTGAGATGGTGTGCATGTTTAATTTTGAAATAAAAATTTATTTCAAAGCATCTAACAAAAATTAATAATTAGGCTAAAGATCAAACTTATTAAAGTAATAAATAAACATAATGGGATATGTTATATAAAAGTTTGAAGAAGAACATTTTCACAGAGTAGCAACAGGCTACGCGTGTAATAGCATGTAATGGCAAGTAATGCGGGCCTCACTGAAAATGCAGTACTGTGAAAAAGTATAAAAATACGAATGGCTATGATTAAAATAGCTAAAATCAGCATTAAGAACTTAAATGTGCACGCAGTAGTAGCGATGATGAAGTTTGCAGAACACTTAGAGTAAAGTGCAAAGGCAATAACTAAAATTTTAAAAAATTTAAAAGGAGCCACTTGTCAGCAATTCTAAAAGGATAGCTTTATTGCTTCACTGTCGCGCCTTGCCGTTATGTATGTTTCGAAAGTAATGTTTGCACTTTTCAAATTTTCTTCTGATACAGTATTTTTTTCGTTTTTCAAAGATTTTTGTATCACTTCATATTTATCATGTACGGGCACGTCCTGTTTAGCACGACCTTGTCGTTTGCTTATTTCACAGTGCAACAGTAAAGTTTCTTTCTAATGGATGCTATTTCGATATTTTCTTTCGAGCTGTGCATGACAAAACAATACCTCTGGCTACTTTTATTAGGTTTTCGTGGTTTTTTTTGTTGTTGTTGTTGTTGAAAATCTGATTTTGTCCCAAAATGGTCAAACTCGTCGTTGTACAATAATGTTCACAACCAAGATGTGTTTTCCGCAAAACAATCTTTATACAGTTATTGTACTAGCCAGCCTGACTGAGTGGTAGAAGTTTTATAATAAATAATGTTCTGAACATTAAACATTGAAAATGGAAAATATTTAATAAAAGCAAAAAGAAAATTTAGCTGTTTAGGAAGCAAGCTGACACAACGCGATAGAAGAAGTGCCTCAGTACCACATAAAGGGAATCTTTTTCTATAGAAGAAATCTTTTCCTGTCGGTGTATTTTTGTTTTTGGCAAATCACCTACATAGATATGATACAAAATATAAAGTAAGCTCGCTTATATTGAGTACGCAAAGAATACATGACATACTGGAAAATCAAAGCTTTCAGAAGAAGCTGCTTAGTGTAATAAGTCCTAAATGCCATAGGATTAGCTAATGTGGAAGCAAAAAATGTAGAAATTGCCGGAGACGACGTAGTTTGCCACAATGCGTGAACTGACTCTCCAGTTCAAAATAGTTCAAATGGCTGTGAGCATTGTGGGGCGTAACATCTGAGGTCATCATTCCCCTAGAACTTAGAACTACTTAAACCTAACTAACCTAAGGACATCACACAGATCCATGCCCGAGGCAGGATTCGTAACTGCGACCGTAGCAGTCGCGCGTTTCCGGACTGAATCCCCTAGAACCGCTTGGTTACCGCGGCCGGCCAAGTGGAAGATAACGAACCTTTTATCAATAACGGCACAAGACGTTAGGACACAAATACATCAAAAACTGCGTGCGATGACGCTCCCAACTTGTCAAGAGAGCACCGTCCAGGCGGGTTGTGGCGATGTTCTAGTGTGGGTAAGTTTACAAAGGAAAAATTCGACCCCTTGATAACGTCTGTCATTGTCTCTTATGACTAACGATACGGCAACCAAGTGTCCAATAATGTGTAGGGGACAGTCAAATGAAAACGAGACAGATGAACAAAAAAAGTAACTTAACTGTTTGCCGACCTTGGTGACAGAGCGGTTCTAGGCGCTTCAGTCCGCAACCGCGTGACTGCTATGGGCGCAAGTTCGAATCCTGCCTCGGGCATGGATGTGTGTGATGTCCTTAGGTTAGTTAGGTTTAAGTAGTTCTAAGTTCTAGGGGACTGATGAGCTCAGATGTTAAAGTCCCATAGTGCTCAGAGCCATCTGAACCATTTTTTGAACTAAACTGTTTATTATTTCAAAACTAATTACCATAGCTGTTAATACATGTACCCCTCTGTGAGACGTGTTGGTCAAAGCCTTCGGGGAAAAATGATTGTAGTTACCTACGGACTGTACACCCAGAGATGCACCTCTTCATCGGAATAAAATCTACGGCCACAAATGTCTTTCTTCTTGGTTACAAAAATATGAAAGTCGCATGGGGGATGTGTAATGTCTTCCCAACGAAACTTCTGCAGCGTAGTCTAAACAACCTTGTCACCACGTGGGCTGGCATTATCCTGCAACAAAATCGTTTCCTAATAATCGAACACAAACTGATGTCGGTAGCATTCGTTTATATACAAGCTATTCTTTGGCCTGGACTACTCTAGTTTTAACATCTGCTGTATTTCTACCATCCGCTGTGGTGCAACTTCGGAAGTATCTGTCCTGAAGGTCGGAAAACGTGGACACGGTTTCTAAACTGCACAAAAGGGTTATAAAAAAATAAGTGGAAGCAGTAGGCGGACTCACTGTAAAGAGCAAATTTAAAAAACTGGGCTTCCTTACGCAGAGTAGCACAAGCAGTTATCATCCTCGCGTTCTATCCTTGAGTGGAAACGAGACAAAAAAAAACTTGATACATGGTAGAATAAAGAGTATAACAGGGTGTTGTATAAGGGGCGATGAGAAAGTATACGGTTGACGGTATTGCTGCAGCGTATGTGTGGTTTAGTGGGACTCTGATGCGGGAATATATAAGCACCAACGTGTAGGCAAGAAATTAGTGTGGTATTCGTGTCTTACCGATGTGTATGTGGTAAATGCGGAAACGTGAACTCTGGCGACGTTATTACCAAATGCGTCCAAACAGAACCATGTGTTGTTATTCTTTTTTTGGCTGTCGAAGGACAAACAGCTGTAGAAATATATCGGACAATGAAGAATGTGTATGGGGCAGCATGTCTGTCGAAAATGACATTTTGGAGTATGGTGTGCAAATTTCTATGCTGGTCGCGATTCGACACAAAATGCTGGTCGATCTGGGAGGGAGGGAGAAGTTACGCCAACTCGAGTGGGAGACACTCGAGTACCTACCTTATAGTTCTAATCTCTCCCTCAGCGATTATCACACCTTCTGTACCTTAGAGAGGCCTTGAAGGGTTGACGATTCATGTCGGACGATGACGTCCAGCAAGTACTTACGACATCCTTCACGCAGCAGGACATGGTGTTTTACCAAACGGGTTATCTTCAACCTTGTTTCCTGGAGATCGTAAAACGTGGACATGGTTTGTAAACTGCACAAAAGGGCCATAAGAACAATAACTGGAAGTAGTAGTCGGACTCATTGTAAAGAGCAATTTAAAGGTGCGCGTCATTGCTGTATCAAATGAGTACGCATACCAGTCTGTGGTGCATGTGAGGAAAATATTACTAAATGTTGCACTGGTAGTGCTATACGTAATCATGGCGCAAGTGGCAGTTTGATGTTAGGTTTGCCCAGAAAAACAAACAAAAAATATTAAACACCATTTTATATCAGGGGATAAAATTGTATGATAAATTGCCTAAGATGTGGAAAAGATCATTAAAATACTTTTGTGTAAAAAGACAGCTAAAACGTTCTTCACTAGCAATGCGGGGCACAGCAGCATATTCACAGTCCAGGGGTCATCGGGTGTCGTAGTGTGAGCGGCAGTGGAGGTCGGAACTTTGACATTACGAGTGACTGGAAACAGTCCAGGAGTCATCAGTGGGTGTCCTCGGTGTGTAGGCAGTAAAGAGGGAAAATGAGTTTTCTGTTGCAAGTTACATGAAAGAATTTGTGTTTAAGCTAATGAAAACAATATACTATGGAGAATTTCCGACTGAGGCAGTGCACCTGTTAGAATTCTGACCTCATATTCGGGAGGACGGAACACCTCTATCCGCCCACCCCGTTTTCGGTTTTCAGTGGTTTGCCTGGATCGCTAAGGCAAGAGCTTGGGTGTTGCCCTAATGAAAACCACAGCCAGCCCCCTGTATTATCGCCGTAGGCTGCCTATGCTATCCTCTTCAAGCACGTAGAGTGTGCTGAGTGTTATATTTTGGCCTATTGATTGTCATTTGTCTCTATATCATTATGAAATGAACAAAGATACATAAATAAATAAATAACAGCATCAATACCGTTGATACCCACGCCACAGTTATCAGCACTTACGTTTCCTGCGATTCATGAATCTATGTAAACTTGGAACAGAGATCTTTAACTGCTTCTGCTTTTCTGCAAAGCTAGTCGCGTTTATGATCCTCATGTTGAGTCTCATTTGTTACTGTCTTCTACTATTCACATTTACAAACTGGTTCGCAAATTAGGATCATGTGTAGAACCTAGAAGCCTTTTGTTCAACGTATTGTGTAGTTGGTTGTCCGCTCATTTCAAGACAAATGCCATGTTGTTGTAGAGAGACTACGTTTCAACCAGTCATGAAACTGAGCTGGTCGTACTAATCCAAGTGGGCCAGGCTACAGGCTCAAGCGTAAATAGACGTCGTGTAGATATAAATTCTAGTAGTAGTAGTTGTTGTTGTTGTTAACGTAACGTAACAAAATGTTTCTATTATGGCAGCCGGCGGAATTGCTCGCCGCGCAACGCTGTACGTTACATTTGGGAAAAAAAGTGGGAATGTGACGGCTTATTCTCCAACCAGCCCACAGCACGTGCCACCGGCCAAAATCTGCCACTTTAATTGTTGCACGAGCTGCAGACGGAACGGTTTCAAATGTTACCACCGTCGTCCAATGTTCCACACAGTTTGTTGCGGTATTCCAAGTTAGTGGCTTCGGCTGACCATCGATTTATTTTGGAGTGCTTACGAAACTTGCCCTCTCCCACTCCACGGTTGCATCTCGCACACTTAATCGATTGCTACATTTGTCGATAGCGACGCATAATGCTCTGTTTACATGGCGGTTCTTTCACAAAATTCGTCCTAAGCACACGCTGCACTGTTATAACGCATGAACATCTCACATATTACAACACACAACATATCTTTTCTTGCTTTGTCGCCATTTTGTCAAGGCACTGTGCTCGTAACGGAAACTGGTGGGTACAGTGCAAACTCGCTCGATATTTGCCTTAAGCGATTTCCAGAAGGCATGGAAAACGTAAATGAGGATGGCGGGATCGGGATTGGAACCATCGGTCACTAAAATTCGAGCCCGGTGTTCTAAACACTGCGCCACTCGGTCGAATTTGTGAGAATTTTAACTTACCGATGCTCAGTCTAATCCACATGTTTATCCTGTTCCTGGAATGCAAGAGCTACTGGCAAAGTTATTAGTGGGGCAGTTGTATTCCGAGATAAACTTTCGTGCAGTCACCCTTAGAAGCATAATCAAAGCATTTTGAGGTAATTAAAGCATCTGTCGGGCCATATCAGTACACTTTCGGAATCACGAGAGATACAACTTCTCATATTACTTATAAGAGCTACACTGGTGATACCACTATTACCTTGACGTTAAAGTCAATGGGCCTGCCAGGAGAAACACCTTGTTATTGTTGTTGTTGTCTCCAGTCCTGAGACTGGTTTGATGCAGATCTTCATGCTACTCTATCCTGTGCAAGCTTCTTCATCTCCCAGTACCTACTGCAACCTACATCCTTCTGAATCTGCTTAGTGTATTCATCTTTTGGTCTCCCTCTGCGATTTTTACCCTTCACGCTGCCTTCCAATACTAAATTGGTGATCCCTTGATGCCTCAGAACATGTCCTACCACCCGTCCCTTCTTCTGGTCAAGTTGTGCCACAAACTTCTCTTCTCCCCAGTCCTATTCAACACTTCCCCATTAGTTATGTGATCTACCCATTTAATCTTCAGCATTCCTCTGTAGCACCTCATTTCGAAAGCTTCTATTCTCTTCTTGTCCAAACTATTTATCGTCCATGTTTCACTCCCATACATGGCTACACTCCATACAAATACTTTCAGAAATGACATCCTGACACTTAAATCTATACTCGATGTTAACAAATTTCTCTTCTTCAGAAACGCTTTCCTTTCCATTGCCAGTCTACATTTTATATCCTCTTTACTTCGACCATCATCAGTTATTTTGCTCCCCAAATAGCAAAACTCCTCTTCTAATTTAAGTAACTCATTTCCTAATCTAATTCCTTAGCATCACCTGACTTAATTCGAATACATTCCATTATCCTCGTTTTGCTTTTGTTAATGTTCATCTCATATCCTCCTTTCAAGACACTGTCCATTCCGTTCAACTGCTCTTCCAAGTCCTCTGCTGTCTCTGACAGAATTACGATGTCATCGGCGAACCTCAAAGTTTTTATTTCTTCTCCATGGATTTTAATACCTACTCCAAAATTTTCTTTTGTTTCCTTCACTGCTTACTCAATATACAGATTGAATAACATCGGAGAGAGACTACAACCCTGTCTCACTCCCTTCCCAACCACTGCTTCCCTTTCATGTCCCTCCACCCTTATAACTGCCATCTGGTTTCTGTACAAATTGTAAATAGCCTTTCGCTCCCTGTATTTTACTCCTGCCATCTTCAGTACTTGAAAGAGAGTATTCCAGTCAACGTAGTCAAAAGCTTTCTCTAAGTCTACAAATGCTAGAAACGTAGGTTTGCCCTTCCTTAATCTAGCTTCTAAGATAAGTCGTAGGGTCAGTATTGCCTCACGTGTTCCAACATTTCTACGGAATCCAAACTGATCTTCCCCTAGGTCGGCTTCTACTAGTTTTTCCATTCGTCTGCAGAGAATTCGCGTTAGTATTTTGCAACTGTGATTTATTAAACTGATAGTTCGGTAATTTTCACATCTGTCAACACCTGCTTTTTTTGGGATTGGAATTATTATATTCTTCTTGAAGTCTGGGGGTATTTCTCCTGTTTCATACATCTTGCTCACCAGATGGTACAATTTTGTCAGGTTTGGCTCTTCCAAGGCCGTCAGTAGTTCTAAAAGAAATTTTGTCTACTCCCATTGCCTTTTTTCAACTCAGGGCTTTCAGTGCTCTGTCAAACTCTTCACGCAGTATCGTATCTCCCATTTCATCTTCATCTACATCCTCTTCCATTTCCATAATATTGTCCTCAAATACATCGCCCTTGTATAGACCCTCTATATACTCCTTCCACCTTTCTGCTTTCCCTTCTTTGCTTAGAACTGGGTTTCCATCTGAGCTCTTGATATTCATACAAGTCGTTCTCTTTTCTCCAAAGGTCTCTTTAATTTTCCTGTAGGCAGTATCTATCTTACCCCTAGTGAGACAAGCTTCTACATCCTTACGTTTGTCCTTAATCCATCCCCGCTTCGCCATTATGCACTTCCTATCGATCTCATTTTTAGATGTTTGTATTCCTTTTTGCCTGCTTCATTTACTGCATTTTTATATTTTCTCCTTTCATCAATTAAATGCAATATTTCTCCAAGGATTTCTACTAGCCCTTGTCTTTTTACCTACTTGATCCTCTGCTGCCTTCACTACTTCATCCCTCAGAGCTACCCATTCTTCTACTGTATTTCTTTCCCCCATTCCTGTCAATTGTTCCCTTATGCTCTCCCTGCAGCTCTGTACAACCTCTGGTTAACCAGTTTATCCAGGTCCCATCTCCTTAAATTCCCACCCTTTTGCAGTTTCTTCAGTTTTAATCTACAGGTCATAACCAATAGATTGTGGTCAGAGTCCACATCAGCCACTGGAAATGTCTTACAATTTAAAACCTGGTTCCTAAATCTCTGTCTTACCATTATATAATCTATCTGATACCTTTTAGTATCTCCAGTATTCTTCCATGTATTCAGCCTTCTTTCATGATTCTTGAACCAAGTGTTAGCTATGATTAAGTTATGCTCTGTGTAAAATTCTACCAGACGGTTTCCTCTTTCATTTCTGTCAACCAATCCATATTCACCCACTATGTTTCCTTCTTTCCCTTTTCCTACTCTCGTATTCCAGTCACCCATGACTATTAAATTTTCGTCTCCCTTCACTACCTGAATCATTTCTTTTATCTCATCATACATTTCATCAATTTCTTCATCATCTGCAGAGCCAGTTGGCATATAAACTTGAACTACCGTAGTAGGCATGGGCTTCGTCTCTATCTTGGCCACAATAATGCGTTCACTATGCTGTTTGTAGTAGCTTACCCGCATTCCTATTTTCCCTGCATTACCCCTATTTGATTTTGTGTTTATAACCCTGTAGTCACCAAACCAGAAGTATTGTTCCTCCTGCCACCTAACTTCACTAATTCCCACTATATCTAACGTTAACCTATCCATTCCCCTTTTTAAATTTTCTAACCTACCTGCCCGATTAAGGGATCTGACATTCCACGCTCCGATCCGTAGAACGCCAGTTTTCTTTCTCCTGATAACGACGTCCTCCTGATTAGTCCCCGCCCGGAGATCCGAATGGGGGACTATTTTACCTCCGGAATATTTTACCCAAGAGGACGCCATCATCATTTAATCATACAGTAAAGCTGCATGCCCTCGGGAAAAATTACTGCTGTAGTTTCCCCTTGCTTTCAGCCGTTCGCAGTACCAGTACAGCAAGGCCGTTTTGGTTATTGTTACAAGGCCAGATCAGTCAATCATCCAGACTTGCCCTTGTAACTACTGAAAAGGCTGCTGCCCCTCTTCAGGAACCACACGTTTGTCTGGCCTCTCAACAGATACCCCTCCGTTGTGGTTGCACCTACGGTACGGCAATCTGTATCGCTGAGGGACGCAAGCCTGCCCACCAACGGCAAGGTCCATGGTTCATGGGGGGAGGGAGAAACACCTTAACAGTTTAAAACAGCTATTTAGTAGACCAAAAGATAATAGCCTCAAATATGCAGTTTTTTTAAACTAAGCAGTCAGTGTCTTGGCACATATAGAGCAAAGATGGTCATTGTACTATATCACTCCATGTTGAAGTGATTGACAATCTTCCTATACCCAAAGATTTCAAAGAACTGCAGTCACTCTTGCGGAAGATAATTTACTATTGCAAATTTATTCTGAATATGTACCGCTGTCAAACACCTACAAAAGAGCTTCGAAGAAATGGAGTCATGTTTTGGAAATCCATGGCTTGTCAGGCAATGTTGTCGAATCTAAATAAGTGTTTGTAACTGTTCACAGTTCGGCCACATTTACTCCCAGAAAAGTTTTTATCCTGACCACAGATGCATCACAATTCAGGACAGGCACTGTTCTGTCAAGTAAGTCTTCTTACTGCAAAGAAAAACCGACTTCATATGTATCCACACACTAATGTGTGGCGGAGGTAAATTACAGCCACTAGCTAGTATTTACAGTACCAAAAATTCCAGGTTTTCTTACATGGAACAAAACTGCACGGGCTCACAAACCACAAAGCGCTAATTTCGTTCTTTAGCCCCCAACCAAACGTACCAAATAAGACAGGAAAAGCTGCTCTGTTTCAGCAATTACATTTATAAGATAAATTACTAGCTCATCACTCAACACATCAATATCCATTGCCTCAACCAATTGGGGAGCAGATAATAAATTTGGTAAACAAAATACGCTTTGTTTCTAGCTCGATGAGAAAATCATGGAGTGACTGCGCCCATTCCCCATGACAGCCTGGGAGGAAGCTAGTCTCATAAATAATGACTATACATTCCACAAAGTGACGCTAATACATATCTTGGCTGGCCGGAGCAAAACTATTTTCTTTGAGCCACAAACTCAACGTCAAGCAGAGAGTAAAGAAGAGTCAGAGTCAGGTTGTGGTCCTGACTACACTCTGGCCTCGTATCCTCAAGCTCTAGTATGAGGCATAGTGCGAAATGTTAACTATGAAAATGTTGGCCAGGTGTACTGTGTGTTCGCTAGGCTTTGACACCGACATTAGAATATGTGGTTTGCGCCTGCCGAAAATGAACATGAAACCAGTCAGATCCGCGGCAATAATCCTTTCTGTGCCCATCTTCATAAGACACGAGACTGTTCTTATCGACTTTACAGGCCCATTTAAGAGAGCTATGTAATCACTAGTTGTGGGATCTCTCTCTAATTTCCTACTAGATGTCATTAAAGATATCAGCAGATGTTGTCTGGGCACTAACGATGATCTTTGACTCTCGGGGAGCACCGAACATTATCGTATCAGATAATGCTCCACTGTTAACAATGGGTGAGTTGTGTTCCTTTGGTGAAAGTAAAGTCTATCCACCGCTGTTTTTCATCTTGCATTGAACAAGGAAAGGGAGCTGTTGGTATGAATGTTCAAGGACCAAGTGAACAAAAAGTACGATGGTGACGAATTCTGAAGATTGCATCATTGAGTAGAAAAGTATTCATTGCTCAAAAACGTGTAATCAGAATAATTGCTGGAGTCCATCCACGGTCATCCTGCAGACATCTATTTAAGGATCTAGGGATCCTCACAGTAACCTCACAGTATATATATTCACTTATGAAATTTGTTGTTAATAATCCAGCCCAGTTCAAGAGTAATAGCAGGGTGCATAGCTATAACACCAGGAGAAAGGATGATCTTCACTATGCAGGGTTAAATCTGACTTTGGCACAGAAGGGGGTAAATTATGCTGCCACAAAAGTCTTTGGTCACCTACCAAACAGCATCAAAAGCCTGACAGATAGTCAACCAACATTTAAAAATAAATTAAAAGAATTTCTAGATGACAACTCCTTCTACTCATTGGATGAATTTTTAGATATAAATTAAGGGAGGAAAAAAAACTAACTTAAGCATTAGTGTCATGCAATATTTTGTGTAATGTAATATCTTGTGCAGACATCTTTCTTTAACCTGACACGTTCCACATCATTACGAAGTGTCGTATTCATGATCTAATCTAACCTAATCTAATCTCTAATGTACTATGACATGCACCCTCACATCATATAAATCCAACCCTGTGCAAGGCCGTCGCACATCTGCGAAACTGCAGAGTGCAGGCATCCTACGATTGTCGATCTCCTGCAACCGACCCATCCCAGTCCTCATAGTCACAACTGTACAACTCTAAGGGGTCTCTACTCTGGGCTTGCGGATATGCCGCACAAACGGCCCAGGTCCAGGTCATCCCCTTCTAGAGTTACACACCACTGCCGAAGCTGTTCGCTTTCCCAGGTAAATCACTGCCCCGCCAAACGCCCAATATGCTGAAACCACCTAATGCAACATTCTACCTGGTGCATATGATTGTCGAGGCGTTGCCTCCTGTTGCGGAAATCACATTCCCGCTTAAATAATCGGTTCCAAATAAGCTGCACACAGCAATCACTGAGCCATTGGCAGGGATACTCATCCGTCATCCATCCTTAGGCAGCTGGTCACCATTTCACACTGCGCACAAGTATCTAGCACTCTGCCAGTACAGTTATATGGAAACATTCAGAGTGTGGTGGCAGTATTATCTCCACGACAAATAGTTTCGCTTTGGGTACATGAGTCCAGAGAGCGCATTACATAGGTTGGTTGTTAGCCCTTTACGGATAATAAATACCTGACGGGGCAAGTAATCGGCAGTTCATATCTCGTCATTGAAGCCTTCTTTACGGATACATTCAGTACCTAGATTTTATGGACCTGGTATTTAATTTGAACCTTCTTTTGATCGAGTATTGTTGCGCAATAGCTCTCTATCTTTTTTTCTTTGGCTTTCATTTGGACTCACGTTACTTCCAGGCGTAACAATAGCTCTTTACGTTCGGTATTTTCGACCATCGACTTAACGCCGCCGGCCGGTGTGACCGAGCGGTTCTAGGCGCTTCAGTCTGGAACCGCGCGACCGCTACAGTCGCAGTTTCTTATCCTGCTTCGGGCATGGATGTGTGTGATGTCCTTAGGTTAGTTAGGTTTAAGTAGTTCTAAGTTCTAGGGGACTGATGACCTCACATGTTAAGTCCCATAGTGCTCAGAGCCATTTGAACCATTTTTGACTTAGCGTCGAATTTGGTTTACGCATTAACCCCTTAGTATTCTGTGCCGTAACAGTATGTCGTCATCACAAGAAACAAAACCGGAATTGCACGAGTCAAAGCATGGATTGCTAGATCCATTAATTGGGTAAGTAGGCTAGAAAATTTAAAAAGGGGAAAGGGATAGGACTAAGTTAGATATAGTGAGAACTGGTTAAGTTGGGGGGCAGGATGAACAGGACTTGTGGTGAAATCAGGTTAGGGTTGTAAATACAAAATCGGATAAGAGTAATGAAGGAGTAGGTCTAATACCAAATAAGAAAAAAAATATGTATGCGAGTGAGCTACTGTGAACAGCATAGTGAACGCATTATGGCAACCAAGATAAGATACGAAGCCAACTCTCACTGAAGCAGCACAAGTTTATATGCCCACCAGATTCGCAGTAGATGAAAAGTCTGAAAGAATGTATGATGAGAAAATAATGTACTATAGACTGTTAAAGGAGATAAAAATTTAATTGTGATGGGGGACTGAAATTCGCTAGCAGGATCAGGAGAGCGGGAAAATAGTAGGAGAGTATAGATTGCGAGAGGGGGGCGGGGTGAAAGGGATGAATGAAAGAAGCGGCCACCTGGTAGAATTCTGCGCAGAGCATAACTTAATCATCGCTGACACTTGGTTAAGAGTCATGAAAGAACATCGTACATGTGGAGGAGACCAGGAGATACTAGAAGATTCCAGACAGATTATCTACAGGTAAGGCTGAGACATCAGAACCAAATTTTAAACTCTAATGTATTTCCAGGGGAAATTGTGGAATATTACCGTAATTTTGTTGGTTGTGAATTGTAGATTAGCACTGAAGAAATTGCAAAAAGGTAGGAAATTAAGGAGATGGGATCTGGGTAAGCTGAAAGACCCAGAGGCTCTGAGTGTCTAAAAAGGAGCACTGAGCAACGATTGATGGAAACGTAGGAAAGAAATACAACAGAAGACGAATGGGTAGCTTTGATAGACGATACAGTGAAGGCATGGGCAGCACAGGTTCAAACAGATAAAAAGACGAAGGCCTAGTAGAAATCCTTGGATATCACAGGAGCTACTGAATTTAATTAAAGAAAGCAGAAAGTGTATAAATGTGAATTTGGTTATGTGAAATATTCAGAGGAGAAATAAAACTCTATAGAAATATGTGTCAGAAAGGAAGGAAAAATAGCGCTTATAGGAAGTAGCCGAACGTAACCATTTCCGGTCAATCATAGATTCAGTTGGACAAGAGAACCTCGTCCATTCCACGTAAACACAGCCCACACCATTACGGAGCTTCCAGCAGCTTGCACAGAGCCTTGTTGACAAGTTGGAGTCATGGCTTCGTTGGGTCCGCTCCACAGAGTACCCTACCACCAGTTTTTACCACCTGAAATTGGGACTCACCTCACCAGGTCAGTGTCTTCCAATCGTCTACGACCCAGTCTATGCAGTCACGAAATTAGGAGAGGAGCTGCTGGCGATGTCATGCTGTAAGCAAAGGCACTCGCGTCTGTCGTCTGCTTCATAGCCAATTAATGCCATATTTGGTCTCATTGTCCTAAAGGATACGTTCGTCGTACGTCCCCACATTGATTTGTGCGGTTATTTCACGCAGTGTTGCTTGTCTGTTTAGCACTGACTGGCTCAAATGGCTCTGAGCACTATAGGACTTAACGTCTGAGGTCATCAGTCCCCTAGAACTTATAACTACTTAAACATAGCTAACCTAAGGACATCACACACATCCATGCCCGAGGCAGGATTCGAATCTACGACCGTAGCAATCGCGCGGTTCCAGGCTGAAGCACCTAGAACCGCTCGGCCACACAGGCCGACTAGCACTGACTACTCTGCGCAAACGCCACTGCTCTTGGTCGTTAAGTGAAGACCGCTGGCCACTGCGTTGTCCATGGTGAGAGGTAACGCCTGCAATTTGGTATTCTCGGCACACTCTTTGACACTGTGGATTCATAATACTGAATTCCCTTTCCGAAACGGAATCTGCGAAGCGTCTAGCTCCAACTACCATTCCTCGTTCAAAGTCTGTTAATTCCCGTCGTGCGGCCATAATCTCGTCGAAAACCTTTTCATACGAATCACCTGAATACAAAGGACAGCTCCGCCATTGCGCTGGCCTTTCATACTTTATGTACGCGATACGACCGCCATATGTATACGTACACATCGCTATCCCATGACTTTTCTCATCTCGGTGCATGTTTTACCGCGCTGTATATCGGGTGAAAACGGATGGAGTAAAATGAAACTACTAGTGCTGTTGTTATTTTGCATTTTGTTAATGTCATTTACATTATTGCTAATATTTATTTAATACTTATACTGGCAAACATTGCTATGTTTCCAACACGGATATGCTCGATTTCTTGCTTGGTCTCTGCACTACAGAGCTTGGTCTCTGTACTACAGAGCTTGGTCTCTGCACTACAGAGCTTGACACCTATATCTAATGACCTTCACGTCTGCAAAAGTACCAGAGTATTCCATTCTTCTTGTTTCTGATATTACTCGTATGTTTTCGTGTACAAGCATTTTTGTGGCTTTAATGAAACTTGTTGTTACATTTCAGCTAGTTATTTTCTTCCAGCGTAATTTCTTACTCTCGTTGGAATTCCTGTTTTTTGACAGATTGTGCGATAATTCTCTAATTTCGGTTCCCGCCTATGAAATTAGTGCGAGAAACTCACTTTTTACATATCGCACTTCACATATTGCATATTCCTTTCTATGCGAAAATATAATGCCAAACTATATGCCTAGTATTTCTGTGCAGTTAGGAGATCAGCGTAACCTCTAGATTTGATGTGAACGAGCTTATCAAGAGTATTAGCCTAACTTACGAAATCAGCAATACTAGTATGAATTCTTAATATATCTTAACGTTCCCAAGTTAAACACCACTCCACAAACGAAATTAGCTTGGAGTTCCAATTCCCGTCAGATGTGAGTACTCGAACAAAACACGAACTGGTTTCTTTATGACCTGCGCATTCGGGGTGGCGTAGTAATTCGCCGCCGTCATGCTAGACTGTAATAATTAACATTTCTGCGGGCGTCAAAATATGTAAATTCTGTTCAATAATATATGTCGGTCAGCCTTTCGAGAAGGTAAACTAAGAAAAGAGAGCTCAAATACAGTTTGGAAAAACAAAAAGAAAACAACAAAATTAATTAATTTCAGCTCGTATATGAAATCGCATCGTCAGACAACGTTATTACCTTAATGTACAAGCGCATAAGTTACAGAAAGGCTGCAACTACTTGTGTAAAGAAACAGTATCTGACGTATCTAAGCGTATTCACAGATCTCTGAAACGTGCGCGTAGACGCCTGTAAACACCGGGTAGGCAAATGAGATTTATAACTGGCTCAAGTGCTTCTGTAAAAATCTTGCATCACCAAGGATGCCTGTACATTCGAGGTGAAATATACACTGCTTAAGATATATGTCTATTCTTTCTAGATCCGTGTGGTGTATATTCCAGATCCACATTGTTTCAGTATTTCGTAAACACTGTTTCATAAGACTATGAAAAGAACAAAGAGAACAAAGATATCGAGGTGCGGCCTTCAGGGGAGAGCAAATTGCTACGAACCGTCCCAGATAGTGTAAGTACATGTTTAATAAACTTTAGAACAACCTTTGATCATACAAAAATTTGACTTAAGATTAACTAAATGTTGATAAGATACTCTTATTATTATTTTGTTGGGTTTTATTTGATTGTAGCTCTAGCTTGAAAGACCTTATTACTCTTCCCTGTAGAGATTTGAAGGAAAAATATTCCTTATGTGAGGAGAAGACATCAGAGTCTTCATTTGATGATGATGATGATGATGTATGCTTTATGGGGCGCTCAACTGCGCGGTTATCAGCGTCCGCACAAATTCCCTCCCTTTGCTCAGCCCAGTCTCCCTACTTTTATGAATGATGATGATGAGGACACTCAAAGCACGTGAAAATCCATGACCCCGCCAGGAATCGAACCCGGGACTCCGTGCTCCGGGAGCGAGAACACGACCGCGAGACCACGTCTTCATTTGAGGTGGTGCGAAAACATTATATCCAAACACACCTCTGGAAGGAAGTCTGCCGACAGAATAGGTAAGAACGTTAGTTGTTGTTGTTTTGGGGTGGAGACCAGACATCGAGGTCATCGGTCTCATCAGGTTAGGGAAGGACGGGGAAGGAAGTCGGCCGTGCCCTTTCAGAGGAACCATCCCGGCATTTGCCTGGAGCGATTTAAGGAAATCACGAAAAACTTAAATCAGGGTGGCCGGACGCGGGATTGAACCGTCGCTCTCCCGAATGCGAGTCCAGTGTGCTAGCCACTGCGCCACCTCGCTCGGAAAAGAACATTAGTCGATAACCTAATAATCACGTGCGATTCTTTTAAAAATCAATGACTTTATGTGCCATGATTTTCTTTTTCATACTAGTATTTCTCTGGTAGGCGACTTAGCGTAATGATTTCTCCTCGGAATTAACTGCCTCCAACATCTCAGTAGTCAGAGTGACACTTAATGCACCACAGTGCAGTATGAAGAAACATAACACGGCAATTGTGCTCGCTGCTGTTTTCATAAACCCAAGATAGATTGCGATTAATCAATAAAATTCAAAGTTACTGCTTCAGTTGAAGAATGATTTATTCATCAATACCTAAATTCTGCGTAATAAAAGGCAGCAGTGATGCAATGTAACATACTTTCACCCATAACTTAAAATTGCTTGAAATTATCCACCCTGTTCCCACATCAATCACTTTTTATATATTTCCTTTGTCATATTTCTTCGTGTGGTTGAACTTATCGTATTTGGTTTGTCTTTTAGAAATTAATCCTGGCTTTAATAACGTCTATTACAAGGCAGGAAAGTCTTATTCGCAGTACCATGATAGGTTTTGTCAATTAATCGGGCAAAGCCTGAAATGAGAACGATGCAGTCGTAGTTGTGACATTTTTATTGACAAAATCTCTTGGATTAATTGATATGTCACTTGAAGCATAAGGTCAAATATCTCGATAACGAATATAAAAGTACTTGAAAACGATGTTTTAATTTATTACTTGTAATTAATCAAAACATCTACAAAAATACGCCGATAATTTTCGTAATATTTTGCCTTGATGAAACTTAGTTAATCCTCTGATCAAACAGAATAGTGTGAAATACATAAAGGTAACATGGTCTGATTTTGATGTTTTTCAAGAGCTTTTTTATTTCGTCTGCTTTTAGCCCTCTCTCCACTTTTCAGTGCAGTACCATCGAGACGTATAAACACGATTTGTATGCGATTTGAACCAATAGTTGTCATTTGGATGCACTGAATTATCTGTATAATCAGTCATCAACATACCTTTATTCGAAACTTAATTTGAGACATAAAGAGTAGAGGGTCGCTGCCACTTCTGGGCAGGAAGTACCTGACGTCAGCATCAACATTCCAGGAATTACTGACATCAGTATCAGCTCTTTTTCCAGATTCGCTGAGGCTAGGCAATGACATGAATCCCAGAATTCCCTACATTCCCAGCCCCCTTCCACCTATAGCCTGTGATGTTACGCTCTTTGCAAAAATGAGGAGTAACCAATCGCCTGTAAGCCAAGCCTCCCACCTACCCCCACCCACATACACACACACTTCAAACAATTTTAATTTTTGTAGTTAGGCTGTACGAGCACTGTCACCCCGTCGCTGTCTGTACGTCCGTACAGTATTATGCACCGCCGGCAGCAGCAATGATCAGTTGGGAAGAAGAAGGGTAAGTACTTGTCAATTTCCTTTTTTGCTACAACAACATGGTTATTGTTAACAGGAACCCACAAATTTTTCGTATATACATCACAGCACACGAACGTGGCGCTAAGGTTAGGTTGCTTCCATGCAGGTGTATTTTACAGACACTCTGACCCATTGTTATAAATTAATAATAACGTTTAAACATAGTTTCGTTGTCGTTGTTGTTGTTACAGACGACACAAACAGATGTTCCACCTGAAGCGCAGCAGCAAACACTGTCCATAGGCTGTCTTCCCGAGCTTTAGCACCTTGTATTTCGGCTATGTCGTAGCACAGCCGCACTAGCAGCAGCAGTTACTGTCTCACAGAATATCTCCTTCCCGAAGTTTAAAACTCTATGTCGTTCGACAATTCAGTGTCACAGCCGCAGCCGGAATCCGAGCTGTAGGCAAGCCCCGTGAAAGTACTACTTTTCGAAAACATATACAGGTTGAATCATATAAAAACTTGCACCGCAAATGTTGCGGAAGTGGAAGGTACTACTGATGTATGGTTTTCTCAAAATGGAGGACGGCTATCAGCAGACACCGAGGTCGGAGTGCTGTGAAGCAGAATCCTTTGGGTAGTCCAGTTCGAGAGTGATGTTGAATTCCTGATGATGGCGGTCCGAATGGTGTGGCGTCGTGGTATTAGTAGTAGAGAGGTCCAACACGAGACTGCTGAAGTCAGGAGCTGCATGTGTTTGTTAAGCCCCGGGCAGCGTCAGAATAAGACCGCAGCCGATGAGCCCTCTGCGACGTGGCATAGCGTAACTGACGCTTTACAATCGTGTGGCTATTTGACTTGGGTACGGGCATTGCTTCGTTACCGTGGAGGCAGCTATGAGCATGAGCCACACCTGAGGCAGCACTGAGCCTGCGCTGAGAACGACCGGCAGTGGGCTGTCTGACATGTGACCTGCATTCGTGTGGCGGCCAGCACCTTGGTGTAGGCATTGATAATACCACACTTTTAATTTATTGAGCATTTGCACAATAACAGCGTAAATATGGACCAAGTGGAGCAATGCGTCAACGCCTGTGTCCTTCCTGTATCGAAGTGGAATGTCGGATCTATCAAGTCCGTAGACGCTCAGTTCATGAGCTGTATTCCAACGTATGTGTACACGGCTGTCGAGCTCTATGCAATACAAACTGAATTTATGGATTCATTGGTGTACTATGTAATGTCTGTGGTGTTTACAACACGTCACATGTTATAGCAAAATCATATGAAAAGATGATTCTGTAATGGATATAAATGCTTCTAGATAATGAGTACTTTAGTGCAGGGCACACCTCTTCCGCTTCATTACGTCACCCATACACTTTATGCAATAATTGAGGTTCTATGTCACAGATAATCTGTATGTGCAGCGTTATTTAAATTCTAGACTCGAGTACACATCGACGATAACAAGAGCTTACAAGCAAGATTTGATAGAGACGCAAACATCTAAAAAATCTGATTTGTTGGTAGTTAAACAGTGATATATATCACACATCGCTAGTCTAACTTGCTTATTCACTGCTGTAGCCCAGTTCCACAAAGGATTGTCAAACGAATTTCTTTGTGACAATGTGTGGACTCAAAATACCTCTTGGTCTATATTTGATTTTGTACCTCAGGCAATAATTGGAATCAGTAGAGCATCTTTCCTTTCCTAAGCGCTGGTTAGCATATGTTTCTTCGAGGTTATTCACACTATAGACTGCTTATTTTTTCTCGAGGTTCACATATAGAATTCACGTCTCTGACAATGCAGTTCGTGCAGTGGTTATGACCCTGGATTAGCATTTGTGACGATGATGCTTCAAATCCGTGTAATTAATAAAGTTCTTTTCATTCAAAAATACATTTCGCACATCTCAATGCCTACGTTAAACCATGAGAGGCAGTATAGGCGGCGTGTAAACTGTTGGACAGACGTGCAAGGTTTTTTAAAAGAGGTTAGTTTCAAAACTGCATCCTACCATCGATTCCTTCAATTGATGTATAATGTGAACTTTCTGTCGTCAGAAAAGAAAAACACAGTACTTCCGGCAGCAGCTCTTTAAACCATGTTCCGACAGTGTGTCACTTTCTTTTAGATATTTTCTAATGTTCGAACACGCTATAAGTTCCTAATTCCTACTTCATATCTGATTCGGTTATACTTCCGTGTGTACTGAACAACTCTCCAGTCCGTAGCTACATGTCTTCCACTGAGCGAGTGGTTACATACGTATATCGTGTACTTATTAAATATTAACGTATTTCTTCAGCTTATCTTGAAAGAAACCTAAGTGGTATGCGATCTGGATCTGAAAACTTGCCGCAACTGCTGCCAGTTTGCTATTTAGTCGGATATAAGGTTAGAGGAGTGAGTAATAACCAAGTGTAGGCACCGCGAGAAAACCATTCTAGCTAAGCCTGGGAGCTCCGCTATTGGGACGGTATCTGTTCAATAAGTTGCAAGTTTTCTTATTTATCAAGAGGCTTTCACACTGGTTTAGACATCTGGGGACGCGTAGCGTTAGTTTATCTGTCCTACAATCTCGATTTTTGCGATGTGCTTATAGGAAATGCGAAATACTTTGCTGCTAGATACGAAAGCCATTGATTATGCTAACACTGACGATCATTCATCAGTCACACACAATTTACCTAGAGCAGTGGTCTGACTAGCATTTAAAACATATGTGCAGGGGTCTGTTATCACTCAACTGAGGCTAGAAGCATGATGGCTCTGGTTTAAATATGCCAGTAGACGAAATGTTCGTCCCGACAAGCTGGAGATTGTAAAGGTACCTAAACAATACTTAGCTTTTTCGTATAAAAAACACGTTTTCCGTGCTTAATGGATCGAAGTATCTTACGTTAATAATTACCACAATTTTACGGAATATATTATGGAGTTACACACACTACACCGTCAAAGTATCTCACCTCACCATTTTTTAAAGCTCTAAATACATCGAATGTTTGGTGGGTAGCAAAATTTCGACTTTCTTCCTAGAAGAGGCAGCGCTCCTAACCGCGTTACCTTAACATGAGGTAGCTAACATATCAATGTTGCTATACTACACCAGTTATTATGGGTGGTTACACTTGAAAAGATCTACTTACAAAGTCCTATAGCTTTTGAAACATGTTTATTATTTGTGGTTACTATGGGTGATAAAAGCACTCCCTTCTCAAGAGGTTTTCTTTTTAGTGTTAAGAATAAGGACAAAACGTAGTTCTAGAGACATGACCCCGTGCTGGCAAAGATATAGGTACCGAAAGGAGTGAACGTTTGCAAGCTTGCAAGCTGTTCACATGGCCATAACGCCACTTTCTCTTTTGTGATTGTGTCTACGCCATATACTCCAGTTTTTGTTTCTTTTGACTTTGATGCCCCACATGTCCAGTTTTCTTTTGGCGGGAATTAAACGTTTGTCATCCTTTATATTGGAAATGGTGCTCCGAATCGCCTTATACAAACGTCAGGCAGCCCATTAAATCAAATTTTTACGTTTGCGTTTTGGTCTATATCAACACTTACTTACTGCTGGTTACACTTGACATGGTGTGGTCATGCTAACGTCGTTACTATAACCGATTATGTTCCTTCTGCCTACAGTTAAATCTTCTTGTTTACATTAAGCCTACACTTGAAAGTACTCCTTGCTCTGTTCCTTTGTAGTAAAACATATTATGTCCTGTTTATATTAGCCCGCCGCTGTGGCCGTACGGTTCTAGGCCCTTCAGTCCGGAACCGCGCTGCCGCTACGGTCGCAGGTTCGAATCCTGCTTCGCGCATGGATTTGTGTGATGTCCTTACGTTATTTAGGTTTAGGTAGTTCTAAGGCTCGGGACTGATGACCTCAGATGTTAAGTCCCGTAGTGCTTAGAGCCATTTGAACCACTTTTGTTTATTTTCTGTCACGCTTCTGAGAACCCCAAAACCCAATTACATCTCATTCAGTGTTACGTAACACTTCTTCTAATTTAACTACTCTAACTTTGGATCTTATGGTTCTTTTATTGTCATTAAACAGAAAGTATTAGAAACTGTTGGATCCTTAAGATCCATGTTATGACCCGTTTCGCCAAGGCTTGCAAGAAAAGTATTTAGTTGCGCCTCATACCATGAAGACATAGCCTTAATTCCGTCATTCAATTAGTCCCCAACGAGCGAGGTGGTGCAGTTCAAATGGCTCTGAGCACTATGGGACTTAACTGCTGTGGTCATCAGTCCCCTAGAACTTAGAACTACTTAAACCTAACTAGCCTAAGGACATCACACACATCCATTCCCGAGACAGGATTCGAACCTGCGACCGTAGCGGTCGTGCGGTTCCAGAGTGTGGCGCCTTTAGCCGCTCGACCACTCCGGCCGGCGGTGGTGCAGTCGTTAGCACACTGGGCTCGTATTCAGAACGACGATGGTTCAAACCCGCGTCCGGCCATCCTGATTAGATTTTCCGTGATTTTCCTAAATCGCTTCAGGCAAATGCCGGGATGGTTCCTTTTAAAGGGCACGGCCGACTTCCTTCCCCATCCTTCCCTAATCCCATGACATCGATGACCTCGCCGTTTGGTTCCCTCACCCAAATCAGTCAACTAACCAATTAGTTCCAATTGTTAGAATAACGACGTCTCAGGTATCTGCACTTGTAATAACAAGGCATGGCCACCCCAAACTCATCCACGGTACAGTATTCCGTCAGTGTCTGAAAATCAGTGTCGTATCATCATCAACTTGATAACAAACGCTCATAGCCCAGTAGGTTTCTCTTCCCGTCATCTGTGACTGTACAATCCCATGCAAGAGGTAAACAATATAGTTTGCTGCAATGATGAAAAGTGGTACCAGGTGCAATAGCTTCTATACCTCCATATTATCTCACCAGCTCCTGTTCTTTTCTACAATGCGTCTTCTCAAACACTGTTCGTTAGCCGTCACCATAAAAAAGTACCCCTCGATGGACCACTTGTACTGAATGAATAAGACATCTATGGCAAACAAAAGATTTCCCCCTCACCTTATAGGTCACTCTTCAGCTTACTACTTCTGAGAACTTCCTAAAGTAGTCTGAGTTTCCTTGACAGTGAACAGAGGAGACTGTTTCTACATCATCGATGACATTAAAGAGAATTCGTCAAAGGTAGTAATGAATATTCTACAAGTAGCATTCCAGAACAGTTTGGTAAAGAGGAGGCAAGTGCATATGTAGAGAAAAGTGTCAAACGATATTCCTAATTGACTTTCTCCTGCACATTTCAGAAGATTACAGGTTCCGTAGTGATTAGAGGGAACAGCGTCATTATTTCGAGCAGCGCTAGGAACGACTCCAGCACATGCATACTTTTGTTAATTATTCTACTTTAAGTGGTAGATATTTAGTTAAGATGGCGAAATTCAAAATTCTATTTTCATTCGCAGACTCATTCTACCAGGATATATAATTAAAACGTTTTCAGGCGGAAATAAGTCACAGGGTTCGCATGACGATGATGGTAGATTAATTTATGTGCACAACATCGAGATCTTTAGTACCCACCTTGAAATTAGAATAAAAATACAATATTTTCTACAACTTCGTTTGGCGCGCGAGCACACACACACACACACACACACACACACACACACACACACACACACACACACACACACACACACACGCACGCACACAAATGGTTTAAATGGCTCTAAGCACTATGGAACTTAACATCTGAGGTCATCAGTCCCCTAGACTTAGAACTACTTAAACCTAACTAACCTAAAGACATCACACACATCCATGCCCGAGGCAGGATACGAACCTGCGACCGTAGCAGCAGCGCGGTTCCGGACTAAAGCACCTAGAACCGCTCGGCTACAGCTGCCGGCCATACACACACAGACACAAGCTTGTAATGTGCAAGTTATTAAAAACATGTCATCCGAAAAAAAGAAATCGAAGACCAAAGAAATTACAGTAGATACTTGTACCTGTCAGATCGCTAAGCTAGAAACAAATTCGGCAGTCTGCAAGAAACTTATATCTCCAACAAAATAGCTTGCGCTGGAGACTCGAAAATTCACAACATTTTAAAACGGGTACGCGTTCTTTTCGTCATCAACCAAAATAGTCCGCAGGACCCCAAGTACCTATGTAGTATATAAAATACAGTGAGTTAACATGCGATGTACTGAAATACATACTCCTCAAGCTACTCAAACTGGCAGGTCATTTCGCCGGAGCTGAAAGCCATGACTCAGAGGATAATGACCTACAAGGAACAGCATGAGTGTCACTACGCCGTCCCCATGACGGACCGGAAGAGGATCGCTATGGTTTGTTTCACAGACTACAGCTCGTTTTCCAATACTTACAGCCACTTTGCCTCTCGATGGTGTATGAATTTCTGTCTTAACAATGAGTAAATGGTCTCAAGGGGTCAGAAAATTTTTATCCACTGTGTCTCTGACAAGCTTCTTTGGCTGTAATGTCGGCTTCCCAATTACCTCTGGTTTCCGACACGCCGCCGTGACCTGCAGGAAAGTACTTCATTTCTATGATCATAGAGATGCATAAGGGAGTCCTGAACCATTTGAAGCATTTTATCTACTCAGCATATCTGTGAAATTGCTGGCAGGAAATAGGACCAGACAGTACATTCGTTTGGCAGACGAATTCTTAAGACGTTACAGGAAAATCTTTTGAGCACTCAAGAGAATTCTCGTGCTCAGACCCATGAGCGCACACTGGAATAAACTTTTGGTGCTTGTGAAATATACTGAGCGGATAACATTTAAAAACAATACTAGGGGAGCCTTTTTTTTTAAATTCCATCATACTGAAAAAATCGAGGGCCTCCTGAGGAGCATATGAGGTGAACTGATACAACCTTGGCGTCGAACATTAATATTTGCCACACCAGTTTTTAAAAGACGGCTTTTAGAGCTGTTCCCAAATGGTCTGTTGTTCCCAAAAGGCTAGTAAAAATTTGCTGCATAGGTGGGAGAGGAGCAGTATCGTGAAAAGGTAATTGTGGTACGGAGAGGATAACAAACTGTGAAAAATTTCCACCTGATATAAAGTGGAAGACTCATGAAGTTTTGATAGCGAGGTACACCACGCTCTCAGAATCCCAACAACACGCAGCTGCTTTCTCGTGGTTACAACACGTTCGACAGTAGCGCTCTAAGCTCCCGCCACTCTCTTTTGGCCCAGTGCGCTGTTTCCATCAGTATTTCAGACCGTTTACTGATATTGACTAAACCCTTTAACCTTTCAGACTGTAGAGTCTGTAGTCATTGTCACAGATCATATGCTTCAGTTTCATAACTACTAGTGCTCTACATGTTCTACCGTGTGAGATTTCAAAGTGAAGTTAGTGTTATTATTATTATGATTTTCTTAATAGCACTTTATCTGCTTCCCGTGCCTAAATAAAGTGCCAATGTGTTAATAACTGACGCTGAGCACCAAAATATTCGATTGTGGATCAAAAATGGTTGAAATGGCTCTGAGCACTATGGAACTTAACATTTGAGGTTATCAGTCCCCTTGAACTTTGAACTACTTAAACCTAACTAACCTAAGAACATCACACACATCCATGCCCGAGGCAGGATTCGAACCTGCGACCGTTGCGGTCGCGCGGTTCCAGACTGAAGCGCCTAGAACCACTCGGCCGCGCGGGCTGGCTATTCGATTGTGACATCAGATTCTTTTCTTCACTAGCTTTCCGGATGCTAGATCCAAAATTCCGATCAAATCCTGAACAGATCTCCTAAAAGTAATGGTGGTGTCCATTACACGCGCTGTTAAAATTTTTATTTCCTTAACTGAGGTAAATGAAAATCTGCCCAATGAAGTCAGAAGCAATACAAGAGAAGTACTTAGAAGGAGCCAGGGACTAAACGTCATCAAGTTGAATGAAAAATACAAGAAACAGCTGCCCCGCTTTTTTTAAAAAGATGCGTCAGGATATAAATAAATGGTGAATAACAGCAGTAGTTCTGTGAGGCTGTAAGCGGATGATTCTATTCTGTGTAGGGAAAGTATAGCGAAATACAGGAAAATCAACAGAGGATCGACATTTGTTACAAGGAGTGTCAACAATAAATGTAACGTAACGCGCATAAATCTACTGCTGTTAAACTGCGTGACCTGTAATAAATTTCTGGGACAAAAACAGGTGTTAAACATCTGGGAGTAACCATAAAACGAGTTGTAGGATAAACGGAACCAGACAAGATTAATTAGAAATATCATAAGCAAATGAAATTTATCTACGAGAAAGTAGAAGGAATCCACCTATCTTGGGCATCAATCCTATGATCTTTACCATATAGATAGAAAGATTAAAAAAGAGGGTGGTGCGTTTCACCACCAGAGAACCTATAGAAAGATTAAAAAAGAGGGTGGTGCGTTTCACCACCAGAGAACCTAATCAAACTCCAGTGGCAGACACTGCAAGAGAGACGTTGTGTGCATCTACTTCTGCCATCAGAAAACAATTTATAGCTCCCAGCAAAGTTCTGGGTCATCTCACGCCATTAGTCGGAAAGTAGTAGCAGCCGGACTAAGAAACTACCACCTCCTGGGAAGGCGCCGTTAACACCACAACATGAATAGTGAACAGCTGCGTTTGGAGTGGTGCATGACCAGAAACATGGAAATCTGACGAGGCCCACGAGAAAGACAGGCCGCGGCGCGTACGTCGCAGTACGTGACGCTGCAGATCTTACGAGTTCAGCAGCCGTCCCCGGCTCGACAGGATCTTCCTCCATCCCCTGAGGACGACCACTGACCTCCTGCAGCTACTCCCTGCAGAACAATCTGGATTCAGGAGTGGCCACTCCACCACACAGCAGCTAATACGCGTGTTGAAGAGATAACAACAGCCTTCAACAACAAGGAATACTGTGGAGACATCTTCCTGATATTTCGAAGGCCTTAGACAGCCTTTGGCTCTCGGGACTGCTCTGGACGATGTGCACACAAGGCTTTTCGAAACCAGTTGTACATCTCATTAGCTCCTACCTGCGAGGGAGGGCCTTCGCACAGCACGTCGGTGACTCACAGCCGACGACCCAACCCATAGAAGCCAGCGTACCACAAGGATCGGTGTTAGGACCGATTCTTTACTTTTTGTACACGCCCGATCTTCGGAACATGCGATCTATGCAGAAGACACGGCGATCTTTGCAAGAAGCAAGTCGCCGGAAGCAATGCATCAACGCCTTCAAGAAGACAGCAATAATACTGAACCAAGGGCTTGACACTGGAGAGATCGTTTCAACGCTCAAAAGAGCCAAGCCTTACGTTCATCACGAAGAGGACACAAACCCAAAACCAGTAACTACGCCTCTTCGAAGAAGCCATCGCCTGGAAAACAACTGTAACCTACCTAGGACTGGTGGCGCATCGATAGCTGATATGGCAGCAAAGTCATAGAAGTTCGCCGGAAAGTCCATCACCGACTAGGAGCGCTGTACCCCTCCTAAACGAACACCCGGCGCTGTCAGTGAACAACGGACTTTCGATTTATAGAATGTTCATCAGGCCTGTGATGGATTGCGCTTGCGCTGCGTGGGAAATGCAGCCAATAGACATTTACATCGACTGCAGGCGCAACAAAATAAGGCCCTCAGAGGAATTTTTCATGTGCACCTTCAGTTTCCAGCGAAGTACCTGCATGAAGCAGTTCGAGAATCATTAGTCCCGTTGTGGCCGAACGGTTCTAGGCGCTTCAGTCCGGTACCGCGCTGCTGTTACGGTCGCAGGTTCGAATCCTGCCTGAGGCATGGATAAGTGTGATGTCTTTAGGTTAGTTAGGTTTGAGTAGAACTACTTCTAGTTCTAGGGGACTGATGACCTCAGGTGTTAAGTCCCATAGTGCTTAGAGCCATTAGAACCATTTGGACCAGACGTCCTCGCAATATTTCAAGACACCGCAAGAAAGCTATGGCGGCTGGTGACTACCTCAACCAATCTCCTCATCAGAAATCTTGGAGCTCCCACAGATGAGAGAGACGTATATATAAAGACCTGTCGCAATGCTAAACAGATAAAAACAAACAAAATCAAATATGCCTCAACAGAAGTGAGTTTTAAAGCCACAAGAGAAGCGAGTAACTGTTTCACACGAGTTTAATATTCTTAACTGCGTGTTTAAATACATGCAAGTTCTCGATATTACACGACAAAATTGGTACCTTTAGTCGATACATTTTCAACCACATTTTGATTTCTAGTGGTTCCTGGACGGAGCCGAGCGTTTGCGAAATGTGGCGGACAAGCCGACTAGTGTAACGTCAAAAGTTCGTTTCAGGACCGTTATATCTCAGTGGCCCGGACTTCTGATCAATGACATCACACTGTGTCAAGAAATGAATCACGGAATCCAGGATGACCATCGTCAGTGAGTATGGGGGCGATCTGGAGAGATGTCTCACCCGTCCAATGTTTTGGAGCAGCACAGCGGTGCTACTCCTGGCGTCATGGTGTGTGGAGCCATCGGGTGTGACTTCGGGTCAGCGCAGAGCGGCAGCGTGGTTAGAGGCGCCATGTCATTAATCGGGCGGCCCCTCCCGCCGAAGGTTCGAGTCCTCCCTCGGGCATGGGTGTGACTGTTGTCGTTAGCGTTAAGTTTAAGTAATGTGTAAGTCTGGGGACCGATGACCTCAGCGGTTTGGTCCCTTAGGAATTCACACACATTTGAACTTCTGATCACGATAGTAGTGATCAAGGGAACTCTGGCGGCCCAGTGGAACGTCGCCGACATCCTGTGTTCTCACGTGTTACCTCTCATGCGACAGTATCGGGGTGTCATTTTTCATAACAGAGCACGTCCGCACTTGGCACGTATGTCTATAAACAATTTTCTTCATGTTGAGGCACTCCCTTGCCCAGCAAGATCCCCAGATCTGTTCCCAAAAGGACATGTTTTGGAACAGCTCAAATGTCAAGAGCGTCCCAGTGCCAGTATTCAGGATATCAAGGACCTGTTATAACTGTTATGGGCCAGCTTTTCTCAAAGAGGATACACAACTTTTTTGTGCCATTCCCCACCGAATCAGTGCGTGCATCCAGGTCACAGTGAGTGCAACGTCTTACTAACAAATCCTTTGTATTATTCAGTGAAATAAAACTACATACCCTCTCAACCAATGACGTTTCATTTCGTTTTGTTCTCCCCTTCTGCGTGATTCACTTTTCTTGTCAGGAGATGTATTTCAGTACAGAAAAAACAACGAGCACTTACGCTACACCAGTGTACGCATACTAATGAATACTGCTGCGGTGAAAGTGTGCATGAAGATCTCAAACTAGCTCTTGTTTCTTACATAGGTTTCTCCACTTTGCCAAGCCTTCTGACAGAGAGGGTGGAGGACCGGTGAGGAAATTTGAGTGAGAAGGAAATAAAATTGGGGCTATATTTTACAAGACAGAGAGAAGAAACGTTATGTTCAGCAGATTGCACTACCGTCAGTACACCGGGTGGCTTTCTTATGTGACGTCAGAGCATCTCTTTCCCCAGTATGTGCAGACAATATAGAACACAAAGAAACTGCGATATGAAACTGTATTTATGAGGAGCGAATGGTTAAATGTGTGTACATGAAAGAAAAGGGATGAACGTGCTACAGAAAAGATACTCGACTTACGTTACAATCGCATTTTTGTGACCGACTGGGAACGAAAATTGGTTTTCGTTTGCTTTGAAAATTGTTCAAAATTAATCAAAATATCCACGGCTGTACTGCCGGTCTATAGTGTCCAACGGGCACTATAGACACTATAGACCGGCAGTACACCCGTGGATATTTTGATTATCAAATACGCCGGGAGAAACTCAAGAATTGTTCAAAATTGTTTGCTCCTGACGAAGGAGCCATCTTCGAATATCAGTATGTTATGTGAACCGGGGACCTAGAAACAACGGAGAGGCTCCGTTGCCGCCGCAGCCGCAGTGGTAGTCCGCAACCCAACGACGAACTACCGCAGTCCACTTCACCCCTCCGCCACCCACACCGAACCCAGGGTTATTGTACGGTTCGCCCCCCCCCCCCCCCCCCCCCCACCTCGGCCAGGGTACATCTCATCCCAGACGAGTGTAACTCCTATGTTTGCGTGGTAGAGTAATGGTGGTGTACGCGTACGTGGAGAACTTGTTTGCGCAGCAATCGCCGACATAGTGTAGCTGAGGCGGAATAAGGGTAACCAGCCCGCATTTGCCAAGGCAGAGAGAAAACCGCCTAAAAACAATCCACAAACTGGCCAGCTCACCGGACCTCGACACAAATCCGCCGGGCGGATTCATACCGGGGACCGGAGCTCCTTCCCGCCCGGAAAGCCGTGCGTTAGACCGCATAGCCAACCGGGCGGGCGAATACCTGTACTGTGAAATAAAAGCAAGAAAAGAACCGAAAGTCTTGTAAGGACCTGTTTCAATTTGTGGAACATGTATCGTCGACAACGAGTTCACATGGTGCCGCAGTTAAGTACTGTACTGAACATCAAAGGAGGAACTACGGAAACGGAGAAATCCTGAGCGAGGCATGTGAATCGCATATCTTATTACTTAAGTATCGTTTGACGTTCATGTAGCCAAGGGTCTTTTACCACGTGTGCTATCGACAGTGAACTAATTATTTCGACAAGCTAGTTCAGTACATGCAAGCAATGTATTATGCATGAGCTACAGTGCCTGGATTACGATGTTCACGCTGCCCCCATATTACTATTATTAATATTGCCAAGCTCGATTAGTGTATGCTAGTTGCGGGATACAACGAATTTTTCTGAAATTCGATCTGCCAATATTAAATAGCAGTACGTTTGTGAGTCCCTAACACGTACTTCCACATAAGGTGAAAATTTAGTTTTATGTCTAAAGTTCCCGTTCGATAAGCATTTTATCACCAGAAGCCCCAACGACAAACATTCTACCTGCATCTAAATTTCGCAAGGCACCTTTCGGTGAATGGCGAATGGTACTTCAGGCGCCAGTATGATTTACCACATTTCCTGTTCCAATCGCGAATGATTCGCGGTAAGAGCGACTGCCAGTGAAAGCATGAATTCGAAAGTAATACATCGTCCAGTCGTATTAATGTGATCACAGTCTATTTTCGACATCAATGTGCTATAAGCAATCGCAGACGGCAGGTGCAGCACTAGCAGTGGAGGTTATAAAGTCATGCCGGAGGGGGGGTGGGGGGGGGGGGGGACGTGGAAACAATGCAGTTTTCTTGTGATGTGGAAACTAATTGATTTATTTGACATAAAAAAGGGCGGAAGCATCTCCAAAACGACGAAGTTCGTAAATTGTTCGCATGCCGCTGTAGGTAAAGTATACCGTGCATAGTAAAACGGCGCAATCCAAACCCAGCCCCGAGCCAACAGTGGTGTACCACGGGTGATAGATGACAGGGGTGAACGACGGCTGCAGACATGTGTACGGGCGAATAGATGTGTAACTATTGAGCAAATGACCGCTCAGATGAACCAAGGGGGCCACCAACACTCCTCAAAGACAGTTCGAATAGATGTGTAATTATTGAGCAAATGACCGCTCAGATGAACCAAGGGGGCCTCCAACACTCCTCAAGGACAGTTCGAATATATGTGTAACTATTGAGCAAATGACCGCTCAGATGAACCAAGGGGGCCACCAACACTCCTCAAGGACAGTTCAGCGAACATTGCTGCGTATTGGCCTCCGCAGCGTTGGCCTGGTTTGTGCACCCAAGCTGACTCTGTTCATCGGCGACGACTGCTGGAATTTGTACTGCAGTATTGAACTGGACGGCAACTGAGTAGGGACAGGTGGCCTTTCCAGATGAATAGCGCTCTATGCTCCATCAGACAGATGACCTTGGCGTGTACGGCGTGAAACGTCTGAAAGCAACCACCGTGCAACAGCACTCGGAAGAGTCCAGGCCGGAGGAGGGTGTGTCGTGGTCTGGTGAATGTTTTAGTGGGCTTTCCTGGATGATTCTGAAATAAAAAGTGGATCAACACAATTATGTACCCATCCTCGGAGACGATATCCACCTCTACACGCTGTTTGTTTTTCCTCGGCACGATGGCCTCTACCAGCAGGACAATGCGACGTGTCACACAGCTTACAGTTTGCGTATGTAGTTCGAGGAGCACCAAGTTGAATTTACCGTACTCCACTGGCCAACAAAATCCCCGGATTTAAACGCAATCAACAATCTTTGATATCACCTCGATCGAGCTTTTCGAGTCATGAATCCTCAACTAAGAAACCTAGCTCAGCTGTCACAGCACAGAAGTCAGCTTGGCTTCACATACCTGTCGGCACCTTCCAGAACCTCACCGATTCACGGCCTGCACGTCTCGCAGCAGTCCACGCTGCCAAAGGTGGTTATTCAGGATTTTGACAGGTGGTCACAATATGACTGGACTGCTTAATAAAGCCTGACAACTTAAGAGCATAAACCCCCTGAATTTCATCAATTAACTTCTTTCCGAGACGGACAACGCGACTCTTGGAGCGTCTGCAACTGGAGTTTAATGAGTATCTTCATTACTCTCTCAAAACTAATAAAGCAACCCATAAAGAAACGTGACGGCCTTATTTGGATATTCTTCGTCTGTTATCTTATTAATGTCCCAGAATAACGAAGAGTACTCGGGAATCGCTCGAACGAATGTTTTGCAACCTACTTCTTTCGTGGATGAATTACATTTCAGTAGGATTCAGCTTAGTCTGATGATCAGCGGTATAGCCACTGTAGCCTGTCATGTAAGGATTTGGGATCTGTCAATACGTACGATACAGTTCATCATGAAGTTTCGTTGAAATTTGCTTTACCAGTAAACCATGAAGGATATCACGATGGCCACTGACTATTTCATTTCAGAGCAAAGTGCACCAGTCTGTAAAAACAGACAGTTAAACATTTGATTAACTTATCATGGTTGGGATTCACAGTCATATAATATTTCTTAAAAGACATCATGGTCGCCGTTGACTGTATGAAATATTTATTATTACGACTGCAATTTTTTCAAGTAACACTGCAAAAGTCACCTAAACACAAAAAATACAAAAATGAAGCACAGAGTGTATAAACACAATTAAACAAAATTTTCATTAAGATAGTAGCGTAATTATAAAAATTAGTGAGAAACGTAGGCAACTTATATTGTCAGAATAGAAGACTGTCTGATATGAGTACATGTCGTCGTCAAAATGCACCCTTTTGAATGCGAGTGTTCCACAAGGTCCGATGAGTACGACACTTATTACATCGTAAAATTTTGTTAAATATGTGCTGAATTGTCAATGTTACCATCTTTCTAATAATCTATCACAAATAAAGCTCAGGTGCACTGACAACATGTGAGGCTAAGTCTGTTGGTGCTAAAACACATTTGCTAAAGATACACATCTGACCAGTTTTGTCTTAAATCAGTAATCCCGGTGTATTTTACTGTAAAGAGAAGTTCATGGACTATAACGAGGGAAGAAAGCATTCTCCAATGTATTTTATTTTTGTATATTTTATAAATGAAATGTAGCCCCGACATTTTATCGTTTCCGAAAAATGTGACGCATTGTATCAATCTGCAGCAACAGTGATTGTCCGCATCTCGTGGTCGTGCGGTAGCGTTCTCGCTTCCCACGCCCGGGTTCCCGGGTTCGATTCCCAGCGGGGTCAGGGATTTTCTCTGCCTCGTGATGGCTGGGTGTTGTGTGTTGTCCTTGAGTGTGTTAGGTTTAAGTAGTTCTAAGTTCTAGGAGACTGATGACCATAGATGTTAAGTCCCATAGTGCTCAGAGCCATTTGAACCATTTTTTGAACAGTGATTCATAGCACTGTACAGTTATTTTGGACACTTATCGTAAACATTTTAAGAAATTATGATGGAATAGTATACATATTTACTTAGCCTTGATTGCTATAATAGAGATTCCTTGAAGGACGCATCCTGTATATGTTCAGAGGCATTGTGATGTTTTGTCCCGATTTGTAGTGCCGCACAGTAAATTGTATTGCTTGCGAGCGTTTTACGCCATTCATATTCGTAAAAAGTATACGCTTTTTTTTCCTTTGTTGTATTTCAATTCTCCATTGGGGAGAGCTGGCAGCAGCATATGCGCTGCTCTTCAGCCGAAAGACATAGAACAAGCAATAGAAGACATTTAAAAATAACAAAGGAGAAAACATCGTGAGCATAGATATAAAAAAGGGGAACATCATGGAAGACAATAGACAAAAAAAGGAGCGACTGTAAAATGGAGATAAAAACCGTAAAAATGTAGCGCACACAAAAAACCACACACTGGGACAGTTAAAAGAACACAAGGCGCAGTATGACCGGGGCATAAAAGTATCGATGGATGGCATAGCACATAACAAACACTGACAGTAACACTAAGTACAAGGCCAGGACATAATTAAAATCACACCTCTCGACGCACGGGAGAAACAGCACTAAACACAACACTGACGAGGCACACTGTACTCATGTCAAATAGTCTTATATTCTGACAGAATGTAACTTACGTACATTTCTCACCAATTTTTATAATTACGCTACTGTCTTAATGAAAAGTTTGTTTATTTATGTTTATAGAACCTGTGTTTCATTTTTGTATTTTTTGTGTTTAGGTAACTTTTGCAGTGTAACTTGAAAATGACCACACGGCAGAAATTGTAATCGTAAAATAAATATTTCATACAGTCAACGGCGGCTATGATGTCTTTTAAGAAAAAAAAGTTAAACATCTGTTCAACAAACATCCGGTAAGAGGCGGTTTTTGGCTGGTCGTCTCCGATAGTGAACAAGCCAACATAGGATGAAAACGGGATGGTACTTCCTGCTTGTTAGCTCCCGTTTGTATGCAGGCAATTGCTAATTTGTTGTCTATTCTGATATGACTCGAGTTACCATACTGCTTGTGGTGTTTTAACGCTGATGCAGTAACACCCTAAGAAAAAAAGAGTCCTTTGGCAATGTTGTACGACGCCGCAGAGAATACAAATGCAAGGACGTTAACAGACGAAATATACGTGCAGAAACTGGAAGACGAATTGATCAAGGTAAGCTTCGGAAAAGACTTTTCTGTAGGATTAAGGATAGTACGAAAGAGAAGGAAGGCGGCGGAGCAAGTTAATGAAATAAGCCATGTCGTTAGAACAAATCTCATGGAATAACAAAAAGTGTATTTGGGTTTTCGTTTAATGTTATTAAAAGGCTGCCTATCAGGGATGTGGTGTACGAAATGCCCAGACATCACTCATGTGGTGAACTATTGCGATAAAAAAGATTGAACACGCGAACACTCAACTCGAAGGTGGTACTAAGCTTCACACAGATGTAAAAGAATGTTTTCCAGTTTATAATATGAATAAAAACAGTATTGGATACAGAGCAGACAGTTTAGAAAAGAAACACCGACTCGAGGAATTTTAATACTAAGACGTGAAGGAGTTACGATCTTCTTGGTGGACAATATGGCAGTCCATCCTTATGGTGGTCCAATGTGGTCGATTGGAACCTGGGCGGCGGGTATGCATACCCTCTCCTTTCATGCAGTCCAACATCGAATGACTGCCACATCCGAATGCGCCACAAATCTGGATATTACACGGTTCGACCATCCGGCCAAACGGTGGTCCACAATGAGATCTCTTTCAACTCTATCAGGTGCTGATAACGGTATCTCACACGAGTACGCGACGTCTCCGTGTCTTTCATGGAGATCTCTCAACATCTGATGCTGTTAATGCCCTCTATGTACCCTACCAGGCGTGGTAAAATACTGACTACTAGCAACACTAACGCGTTCTGGTGGCCGTTCAGCCAATCAAAGGTTTCACAACGATAGCGGAAAATGTTCTACCCGAAAAAAAAAATAAATAAAGAAGCACCCAGAAGACATGGTCGGATGTCAGTGTAGTTTCGTATACCGTGGGCGGGTATGTAAATGATTTAGTCTTGGTACCAACAACTATTGTGGGTCCCAATTAGGGGGAGACCCTGATTAACTGAAAGACAGCAACATGTAGGATCGTTGACCTCTGAGTGCAGCGCGTTTTTTCCGGCATGACCGACAAACATATATTTTTCCAAGAGACAGGGTGAGGACTGCTATCGAACTGGCCACCTGCAGTGTATTAAGTGTCACGAGTGTCACTGCAAAGACAGACATTTATTGTAAGAAATACTGTTCACAAAGACTTCGATCAACTGCTTAAAAATCATGCAGTGAGATGTAGAAAGTAAGTGATTCTGGTGTCAGTCATACAGGGTATTCATAAAAGAACGTCAGATCGGCCCAGACATAAAATTTCATAGCTTCAATTGTCTGTATCGCAGAGTGTTGGTTCAAGGACACAATTAAAGAGTAACTCACACAACTTTTAGATAATAGCGCATGTGAGTACTGCTTTGTTGCCTCCGCCATTGCAGCTCCACATATGCAAAATGGCGACTCCTGAGCGTAAACCGCTTTGAGTTCTGTAGTTTTCTATCAGAAACGCAATTTCAGTTCAGCTTGCGTTTCGTTTAAAGTGTACATGTTATCCCCCACATGACAAAAACAGCCGTAGATGGTAAAATCAATTCGAAACGACTGGATATACGTGTAAATGAAAAAGCACACGGCGACCGAAAGTATCTGAAGAGAATGTTGACCGTGGTACTCTAAGAAGTCTGTTTCGAAAGAAAGTCTTGAAATTAAGTTGCCATCGAAGACACTGTGGAAAGTTTTAAGAAAATGTCTGCACATGTATCCACACCAATCACAGTTAGTACATGCTTTACAGCCAGATAATTATGGATTAGGTTATATCTTCACAACTGAAGTGTTGAAGCGGGAAGATGACTTTACTGATCGTTTGGTGTTCAGTGATAAAGCATCTTTTCATCTAACTGGGAAGGTAAATAACCATAACATTCATATGTGAAGGTCACAACATGTTCATGAAGCAATACAATAAAACCAGAGAGATTCCCCAAAATTAAACTCTTCCTTCGCTGTGTCCCGACCTCCAGTGCATCATCAATTGGAAAGCGATCGTGAAAATTTTATTTGGCAACAGGAAACAGGTGAGACACAGAGTTGAAAAGGTTGTTGCTTTCATTACCCCGAACTTGTCAACCAATTTGTGTAGAATTGGATTTTAGGTGCAGCATCGCTAAAGGCGCACATATTGAACATTTGTAGGAAAAACTAGATTAGTTTTATGTTCAACTTCATGTATGGTATATTGTAAACAGACTAAACGAAACTGTTATAATATACCATCGAGTGTGTGACATTCTTTTATGGACAGCCTTCGTACTGGAACGATACGCCCCAGCAGAATCGGAAACAGCGCCGCGTCTGTTACCTTAGTTTCTAAGTGTACTGTGAGGAAGAAAATTATGGCTTCAAGATGTACTGGAAACGTTATGTGGACTTTTTTGACTAGTTATCAAATGGCTCTGAGCACTATGGGACTTATCATCTGACGTCATCAGTCACCTAGAACTTAGAACTACGTAAACCTAACTAGCCTAAGGACAGAACACACATCCATGTCCGAGGCAAGATTCGAACCTGCGACGATAGCAGTCGCGCGGTTCCAGACTGAAGTGCCTAGAACCGCTCGACCACATCGGACGGCTGACTAGTTATCAGTCATATCTGTTTACAAGTGCTATAAGTTTGCTGAATCACACAAGAGCTAGAAGTCCATTAGGAATCATCAAATCAGATAGAGACATATAAAGGAAAACACTTTGCAGGTCTAGAAAGAGGCAGGACACTTACTGTCAGACAATTAATAAGGAATTCACTCTTACACCTAATGTTTTAACAGTTGCAACAACGCTGCTACATCTGAAACTACAATGCTGTTAAACAAGATGAACCTACTTTGAATACTTTTTATTTCAACGCAGCTTGATTACTATTTATTTCATGAAAAATAAATTAGGTATGAATAACCAACATAGAGATGGAAACAGGAAGTTTAAAATTTTACAAACAGAGGTTGTAAATCTTCATTGTGTCCTCTTCTTGCCGCATGGCTAACATTTACGCGGTAACCGAAGTCGTTTTACGTGTGAAGAATCGTCTCTAGCGTTGCTGAGTTCAACATGGCTGTGATAAAGTTCTGCAGGGCGACCAGCATTGTTGGTACAGATGGAACTTGAATTGCCTCTTTTGCAAAAACTCCACGAGGAAAACCGAGCGAGATGGCGCAGTGGCTAGCACACTGGACTCACATTCGGGAGGAATGTCCGGGCACCCTGATTTAGGTTTTACGTGATTTCCCTAAATCGCTCCAGGCAAATGCCGGGATGGTTCCTTTGAAAGGGCACGGCCGACTTCCTTCCCCGTCCTTCCCTAATCTGATGAGACCGATGACCTTGCTGTCTAGTCTCTTCCCCCAAGGTCCCGGCGGAGGTTGAGTCCTCCCTCGGGCATGGGTGTGTGTGTTTGTCCTTAGGATAATTTAGATTAAGTAGTGTGTAAGCTTAGGGACTGATGACCTTAGCAGTTAAGTCCCATAAGATTTCACACTTTTTTTTTCTTCCCCCAAACAACCCAACCCCCCTCCACGAGGAAAGCCAACATGGGTTGAGATGAGGAGATCTTATTGGCCAGAGCGTAAGTCTTCTTTTTCCGTGTGAACTGGTCACTGTTGAGGAAGTGAGCACAAATGCTCGGACAAAGTTTCTTTTCACAGTCAGAATAACGCATCTTTAACATCAAGCCGACACTGGGTGAGTCATTGAAGATAGGTTTAGGATTTGGCTCGTGACATTTTTGCGCAGTCTGATTATCTGGAACTGTGGCTTCCATGGTTGTCAAAAAATCAGTCATCAATGAGCAACGAACGGGCTACTCCCGAGTCGGACACTGTTACTTGACTTCGGTTGCTGTGCGAATAAGTAAATATTTTTCTAATGGAAATATTTTTCTAATGAACTGCACAAGTGAGGAATGCACTCTATGTAACTTGGAGTTCAACCATAGGTAGGGTACACACAATAGATTAGGAAGCAAGCGCGCAACATGGAGTCAACTGCATTCTGATGTGACTTTGTTCAGCTGACCAGTACTCATATTATGGTGTTGTAAGTGTCCTCGTAACCATTCCATGTAGATCAGCAGACTACTTATTTAACATTACACAAGACAGCTGTTACTAAAAGCCTACTAATTAATAATCAAGAAAAAGAGTAGTGACAATAAATTAGGAAACAAATTAGCGTAAAGGTCTGTATTTAGAGTGTCTGTATATTTCCATTCAGCGTTCCTTCGGACATCCATGTATCGAACTATAAAGACACTGCACTGCTGTATTTCGTGCCAAAGCAAGGCAACCTGACGACAAGTCTTTCCTTGTGCGGTAATCACGTAACTGTACGAGCACTGTGCGATGTAGACGCTAGGACGTATGGAAGTTTGGGTCGGTTCTGGAGCATGCTCAGATAGCCGAAGTGGTCATTCTGCCCTCGGTAGTGGTGAGGCGAGCACGCCTTGTTTGCGTCTCGTCTGCTGTGTAGCTTGCGAGCGAGCGCACGTTGCTTACTTCGGCGTGGCGTCTTAAGAGTCCAACTTCATCGACCATCATGGTATTTTCACCCCAAAATTAAATTAACTTTTCCTTTAGATCATGGCCGATCTAAGGCGTGTAAAGCAGGACGATTTATTTGGGTCGAAATATGTCTCTGCCACAAGATGTTATCGGAATTAATTTTTCGATCCGCAGAATTACTGTGTAAATAAAAACGGTGAATGAAGAACTGTGCGCCGACGTTTTGCGGCGCCAGGCTACCTATCTCAAGTTCCGATACTCTTACGTACATATAGAGAGTGTCGTGGTTGATCACTCTGGTTTTGGCCACCGAACGTCGAGGGCTTTCGAACTCCCGTCTAAGGTACCGTCGGACGTTGTGGTGGCCACCTTTAAACGTTACGGCAACTGTGTCCTCAATGGTGTCTGTCAGATAAAAATTGAACTGCGGAAACAAGTGCCCTCCTACTTGGTTATTGCTGGCTGCAGGGCTGTCGTCATGTACGATGGCCAGCCATGCATTTGATCGGATTGTGGCGAGAAAGGCCAAGTCCGTTCTGAATTTCTCCGACATAGGCTGGTTCAGACGCCGACAGCAGACGTCGCTCTCCTTGCGGCGCCCACTGTGTAACCTCTCTCTCTCACGCTTCCGCGGATGGGATGCCTACTTTCCCCCTCTGAATGAGTCGGTGGTACCGGCGTCGACTCCTCTCGACGACACGATGTACGTTTTGCCTGTCTGTCCTACACTGCTGCCTGAGGCAGTAGAACGATGACCGTCAGCAGACGCAAGCTGTCTGTCCCGATCCCATTGTTGCTGATCATAGAGCTGTCCCGACCACCGTCTGATCACATGTCGGACGACAGCCACCAGCCTTCAGCAACGAAACAGCATGTTAGTAAGCAACAGTCGCCGAGAATACGGAAGAGATAACGCCGTACCCCTTCTGATGACTGTCTCCATCAGACCTGCACACGGGATGAGGACCCTCTAACTTATGATATGCTGTCCTCTGACGTCGTGGCTCCTCTGCCACCCGTTAACACATATGGACAACTACCTTCCCCTGCCCGCGTCTGATGCGGTTGCCTCCATTTCTGTGTCTGACGCTAACTGTGGGGCGTACCTCTGATAATGTTCCACCGAACCAGCCGGATGAGACACCTGTCTCTTGCGTGGTACAGGTGTACAGAGTGATGGACCCCCTTAGTGCGGTCGGCTCCCTCCCCATCACAGTGATGCGCCCTTCCAAGAGGGCCTAACAGCAAGTTACCTGTGGTTACCCCAGGTTTGAATCGCCCGTCGTCTTGGCAATGGCAGCTTTTAGGACTTCCTTCACAGCCACGATCAACGTCAATACCTCTCTCGCACGCCACAAACTGGCTTTACTGCATGAAATGCTACCGACATTAACGTTGCAGTCCTCCCCATGGATTTACGGCACACGTCTGCTTCCACTACTGGTAGGGAGGCGATCCTCCTCTGTGACAGCATCCATGCTGATACAGTTGCCTATCTCCCTGATGCCATGGGTATGGCTCTCAGGCGATCCTCCTCCGTGACAGCATCCATGCTGATACAGTTGCCTATCTCCCTGATGCCATGGGAATGGGCTCTCAGGCGATCCTCCTCCGTGATAGCATCCATGCTGATACAGTTGCCTATCTCCCTGATGCCGTGGGTATGGCTCTCAGGCGATCCTCCTCCGTGACAGCATCCATGCTGATACAGTTGCCTATCTCCCTGATGCCATGGGTATGGGCTCTCAGGCGATCCTCCTCTGTGACAGCATCCATGCTGATACAGTTGCCTATCTCCCTGATGCCATGGGTATGGGCTCTCAGGCGATCCTCCTCCGTAACAGCATCCATGCTGATACAGTTGCCTATCTCCCTGATGCCATGGGTATGGCTCTCAGGCGATCCTCCTTCGTGACAGCATCCATGCTGATACAGTTGCCTATCTCCCTGATGCCATAGGTATGGCTCTCAGGCGATCCTCCTCCGTGACAGCATCCATGCTGATACAGTTGCCTATCTCCCTGATGCCATGGGTATGGCTCTCACATTTAGTCGAATCAGGATCATCAACATCTGGTTCTGATCGCAGCCTCGAGCGTTCCACTTTCTTCTCTGAGGCAGTTACGCCTCTCTTCCTTTTACAGTAGGATGTACTGATCATGGGAGGCGACTTCAATTCCACCCAGGTTCCCAAAGACCAACTGCGGCGTCACTCCCATACGCAGCGCTAGCGGCAATTCTCCAACACCTCAACCCTGTGGATTCGTGGGAGCGTGTTTATGATGATCATCTGGGGTTTACGCGTTTCACTAGCGATTCTTCCCGTCGCCTCGACCATGTTTTTATATCCCGCGACGTCGTCGGTGGTGTGAGAACTGCTGAAGTCTGGCCTGTTGCGTTCTCTGACCATGACACTTATGTATGTGCAATCAATCTCTGCCACCAAATAGTGTGACACTGCTGGAGACCATAGAAACTGGATACGATTCATCTTACTTCACCCAACTGCCAACAGCTCGTCGAGATCACATGAACAACTTGTCGTCGACGCCATGATCCATATCAGTCTGCCCTGTCATAGTGGGTCTTCTGCGCAAAGCTGTCCTCTGCAAAGCCTTGACTGGTTGTGGAAGAGAGGTCGCGGTGTGGCAGCGACGAACGCAGGATTTCTCAAAAAAGTTCAGATGGCTCTGAGCACTATAGGACTTAACATCACACATATCCATGCCTGAGGCAGGATTCGAACCAGCGACCGTTGTGGTTGTGCGGTTCCAGACTGAAGCGCCTAGAACCGCTCGGCCACCACGGCCGGCCAGGATTTCTCCTTCACGATTCTCTGGGAATGTACTGTGATGCCGTATTTGCCAGAACGACAGCCGATGGCGAATCTTGCCAAGGAACAGCTCATGTCCTTCTCTCGATGTCACTTTGAAGGAGCTACAGTCAGGGTACGCACATAGTAAGGGTTAGTAAAGAATCGTCCATCTATGTACCACACGATAGCGGAACGGCCACACATTTGGAGGACTTTGATTAATGTTCTAACGACTGATGATGGACGGCGATTAGATGCTGAACGCGATATAGGGTCTACCCTCCATGAACATTATGTTCTGTTGTACTCTGCGCGACATCACAACTCTGCGAACGTTACGGCAGTTCCCCAACTCTCATTTGGCTCAGTTCCTAGTGATGCAACGATCTGCTTGCCGCTGATGCTATCTATGTGGGTTCTACAAACAAGTCGCCTGGCCCTGACAGCCTCCCACTAGAGGTTTATCAGACATTTCGTCCCCTAGTAGCGCCGGTGTTGACGGAAACTTTTCGGGCCTTATGTTGCCTCTCGTGCAGATCCCAGACGTCATCATTCCCCTCCACAAGCCTTGAGGTACATTACGGAAACGCGATTACCGCCACTTGACGTTATTCAACAGCGACACGAAGATCTTTCCCCTGCTGTTGGCTGCACGGCTTAAACTGAGGACTTGGTATGTGGTATCCCCTGATCAAAGTTCTTTGGGAGGTGTCAATAACATCCGAAATGCCATTTGAAGCTATCGGCATTTACTCATTCTTTCTCATGCTCTCCGTGTGCCTGGACTTTTGTCTGCTCTTGACTTCAGCCATGCGTGCGATCGGGTCGATCACGTCTATGTGGATTTATTTTTATTTTTATTGATTGATTTTTGTGGTAATTTCCTATGGGACCAAGCTGCTGAGGTCATCGGTCCCTAGGCTTACACACAACTTAATCTAACTTAAACTAACTTACGCTGATGGCAACACATACACACACACACACACACGCACACACACACACACACACACACACACACACACACACACACACACATAACCGGGGCAGGACTCGAGCCTCCGACGGGGAGACCGACGCGAACCGTGACGTGGTGCCCTAGACCGCAAAGGCTATCCTGCGCGACGACTACCTTGATATTACTGTCGCCGTTGTAATGCTTCTCCTTTGTAGAGTTACGTCCCAAGTACTCTACAATGGACTCTCTCTCCTCCCATCTCGATCCGACGTTCGGTTCGTCCCGCTCTCTGCATTTTTAGTGCTTTCGCCATGGAACCGTTGTTCTGCTGCCTCCGTCAACGCCTGTCTGAGGTGTCTCTCGGTGGCCACATATTCAGATGCACCGCTTATGCTGACGACTTCGTCATCGTTCTTCGTAGCGGCGTTGAGGTCAGGGAGTCACTGGCATGGGTTACCACGTACACCAAAGGTTCCGGTAGCTGCCTTAACGTCCGCAAATTGAGCACTGGCTATAGCTGCGGACTTTCCTGCCGACGGCGCTGCTCCATTGCCTGTAGCTGCTACTACCCGTTGCTTAGGGCTCGATTTTGCAAGTGATCTGCGGCGCACGAAGGTCCTGAACTGCCGGCGCCTTCTGTCCCAACTATTAATTGGGCTCCTTGATTGCAACGGACACAGTATGTAAATGTAAAGTTGGTGTAACGTATCCACCACGTGGTACAGACACTTCCTGTTCCGCCTTCCATGGATCGCTGCATGATTGTGGAATTGGGTTCATATGCTTGCCACGGCTTGCTATTCAAGATAAGATACAAGCTCCCGCGGCGCAGGGGCGGTTTAGGTCTCTATCGTGCCCCTGACAGAGCGACAGCTCTGAAATGGTGCTGTGGCGCCGTTGTCCCACGTGCATTACCAACCTACTGCTGAAGGCCCTTGCCCATGTTCTCTGTCTGCCCCTATACAGCTTTCGGACGTCACGTCGCCCTTCTTTTACTTTCGCCAGTTTTTCCTCGAACTGAGCTACTTACGTACTGTGATTCTGCCAGCGCGTTTTACATCCCCGAAGGCGATCTACATCTTTTTCAGCAGCACAGGCTGAGAGGAAGCATCCCCACGCCGGCTGGCGTGCATTCTCCCGATCGGTGTGTGTTCCTTATCTTGTCACGGACGTCCAGTCTGCACGGTACCTTACAGTCAATGGGAAGCGAGTATGCCGCTAACGCCTTCACGGGATCCACCTTGCAGTCACCCCGTTGTGTGTCGCCTCAGATGTTTTAGACACGAACGAACATGTGCGGTTCGGCGATAGGTGTCTGGTTCTTGGTGCGACCGATACTGCCCCTAATTACCCGTACGGCACCTCATCACATACCTTCTCACCTGCACCTCCTTTCGGACTCGAGATACGTACGTCCCACAAACGGAGATGAACTCTGAAGTGAATTTGGGGGCACGCAGTTCACCAATTTTTCGCTGACGGCGAGAAAAGTGCCCTTGATTTTCGGCACTTCCTTAATGAACGCCATTGTGCGGTTGTCCCTAACCCCAAATACAGACAATTTTTCTCCAATTTCCTTTGTAGTGTCTTCCTTAACCACCCCAGAGCTGATGCGTTCCTGCAATGATGAGTCGAGCCACTTCTTTTCCACTATTAGAACCGGTATGTTCTCTGGTCGACGGAATGTTCTCCGAAAAACTATGCGTGACTAGCATCAATGACACTGGCGACTTGCTGCGCCCTCTCCTCGCGACAGCGGTTTCCTGTTATTTTCGGTAGTATAAAAGAAAATAAATAAATACATAAATAAATTAAAATAACCAAAATACAATAAAAAATAAAAGAAAACAAAAAGCAAAGAAAAGCAAAGAAATAAATAAATAAATGAATCATTGTAGTTCTTTGTACCTCTAATCCATGTTCCCTACGCTGTCCTTGGTTCCTGGGGCGTATTTGCAAAGCTGCTGTTTAACCGTAATCTCAATTTGTGATTACTTTTTCATAAATTAGGAAACCTTTGAATCTCTGACCTTTATTCTACTTCGGAGGTGAGCCCAAGTTTTCCCCCGACGTACTCGGACAAAAGAGGAACAAAAGACATAGCATTACCAACTGATATCCTGAGAAACACTTCATTATCGAAGTACGTGCATGCTGGGTTCGTGTGGCATTACTCTTGTAGTTCACCTAGGGCTCACAAATTCCTAATTTACAATCAACAAAGATGGGCGGCTGCATACTGAAAAATCGTTTTACGCACTTTGTGCACGTAATACTGAGAAAGCGTTTTACACACTTTGTGCACGTAATATCTCGAATTAGCCAGTATGTAAGATCCAACAAACGCGTCACCACCACCATGGCGAAACGGAGTGTTACACACAACTAAATATCCATAATTAATTCAGTTGCCTTATATTGGAAGGGTTATGAAATGAAATGCTCGTGCACCATTGCTGGCCGGGAGGCTCCATCCGGGAAGTTCGGCCACCGAGTGCAAGATTTATTTCAGTTCACGCCACATGGGGCGACTTCCGTGCCGGTGATAAGGATGAAATGATGATGAGGACAACACAGCACCCAGTCCACGAGCGCAGAAAATCTCCAATCCGGCCGGGAATCGAACCCTGGTCAGCTGCATGGGAGGCAAGCACGTTACCACTCAGACAAGCAGGCGGCGTTAGGATTTTGATCATACATAACTTAAATTTTATCAGCATCTCAAGATATTTTTCCCTTGATAGTAGACATTTACTAGGAGCACATGAAATATATTTGATAGTTATTTTGTCTTAGTTTCTACCTTTTCTTCCTCACTAAAGAGAAAGTAATTCAGGTAAATGTACTGATTATTCCGTGACGTAGGAAGGACCATAGTCATTTCCAACCAACTCCAGTGTTCTGTATGTGCTTCATATAAGACTTCCCCCTTAATTAGTTTGGGTTTTCCCACGGTGAGACGAAATTAATGTCTACAAAGCTGCTATAAGGGCCGCTTTACTAAGCGAATCGAATCAAATGCTGTTATGATTATAAGATTACTCTTAGTGGAAGATAGCAGTAGGTGTGTGTGTGTGTGTGTGTGTGTGTGTGTGTGTGTGTGTGAAAGAGAGGGAGAGAGGAATAGGGAGAAGGAAGAGTGGGAAGGGGGGACTAGAAATGATGGCCACTTATCGACAAATTACAACTGTACAGCAGATCTGGTTTCGAAATCTGATACCATATATATACTTATTATTAGTGTCAAACACAGTTCGGTAATAAGGTCGCTGGAAATAAGGCCATATCAGTGTACAAAGAGCAAGTGGAAAGAACTGGGTGCATTGCTGTGCAGCTGACTGCATTATATCGTGTGGAGTTCAACTGAAATAAAATCGTATTGCGAAAAATACTTATTTAAAAATATTTTTAGCCCTATAACGCATTGGCATATTGTGCAGCACGCGTGATTGCAAGATATCAATGAATTTCAGCAACAGGAAATTATATTTATACAAGAAAATGATTTTCATTTATTTCTCCATACCAGCAAGATACGGCACTTGCCGGCAGAAACGGTTTACCAAATATATGGTTATTATTCAAAGGAAAATCTTTGTGACAACTGGTTAAGCCCCGGGTGGCACAGCGGCCAAGGCACTGGACCGACATTTGGGAGGACCATATTTCAAATACTGCTCCGACCAATTCAACTTCGTTTCACGGCGTTTATGTCGAATGATTCTAATTTGAGAATTCGAGACCTACACGTCCCAAATTGAAAAAATTACTGCCCACCTAAATAATAGCCATATTTCGCGGAAATGTGGCTATTTCTAGAAATTTATATACGAAAAATGTATGGAATAATAAAATGGTTTCGCTAGTCAGAAACTGTAATCATATACGTAAAGAAGCTTTTCTTGCGAAGTAATGTATCGTCCGAATGTGAGGGCACGTTCTCTCGAAGCCTCACAAAGTTTCTGTTCCCTGAATATGGCGGCGTTCTCGGCAAAACAGTTTTCAGCTGGAAAGGCGTTCGCTACGCCACAGCTAAGCCAACGCCAGTGCCATAAACGAACAATGGATCGTAAATTTCCGCTTGCGAGTTCGTACATTGGATTCTACGGCAGCAGACATTTCAAAGCAGCTTGCGTAGCCTCTTCAAGCAGTTGTGTCTTCTGTCACATTCCACTCACTTATAAATAACTCCCAGTGCTTGGATTCTTGCTGTCTTTAATTTTCTTCTGTCTCAACATTACAAGTTATTTGCCAGTTAGGCCACGAAAACGTCGTTCCACTGACAGCTGGAAATAAAATTCCAAGACTTTGTAAGGATAATTAAGCTGTGGTAACTCAAAACAAGTCTAATATTGCTATGATTTTTCTTTGATAGTTTGGAAAATCTGTAGATAAACAGACATTCTCACGTTTTCGCGTCGCGTCGTTGTTGGCTCTTGGTGAGAACAAATGTGGTGCTGACAGAATTGAGTTTATTACTCTCAGCTAACGACACAATACGCCTGAATTTGCTGGACACAGCTTTTGGTTCCACGTGTTGACCATGTATCGAGTTTATATGTCCTTGGCTCGCATTACATCATTGCACATTAGGCATTTTGAGGAAATAGCTCAGGGTAACATACCACACTGCCGGAAAAAATAGAAGCATTGTGTTCAGTGGCACCAAGGTGTAATACGTTTATACTGAGGAGTTGTACTGTTAGTGATTCATTTGTCAGGGTCACCGACTATCAGATGGTAGATGGTGCTCAGGATGCCTGTCTGTGCACCCTCTATTTTGACTCAACAGGCAGAAACTGCTGGGTAAAGAAGTGAACAGGTTTGCAAAAAGCATTCTCGGATACAACCACGCCCGCCGATGAGTACGTGCTCCTAATGAATGAACAGCTTCAGCCATTTGAAATGGTCGCTTTGGGCTCATAGTGTGGGTTCCTGTAGTCATGTCCTAGTTCATGAACTACGGGCAACGCATGAGTGGCCAAGTAAGTGGTCCTGACAGTCGGGACACCAGTTACTTTGGAATAAGGTTGGGCATCTCGGACATATTCCGAGTCGTGGCCACCTTTGTGCTCAGACCGCAAAGACTACCAAATCCACGGGTTAGTCCTTCAACCGTTAGGGGTAAAACTCAATGCGACCCTGGGCAAGTAAGGCTAGCAACATGCTTCCCTGGTACTATAAATATGATGCTGGCAACAATCATAGCAAAATGCCTCGGACCTTTGGAGGTGATGGAATCCCACCTCTAATTGACAAACCAGGGACTCCTAAGATACGACTCAGCAAACTAATGGTAACGAGATGGGGAGCCATTAATATCAATAGGGGCTACTCTGGGAAGAAGGTAGAGCTGTCAGAGGCTGCAAGTAAGATGGGGTTGGACATTTTAGCTGTTAGTGACATTCGGGTAAGGGATGAGAAAGAAGAGGAAGTGGGAGAATACAAGGTCTACCTGTCAGGAGTCAAAGCAGGAATAGCACAATGAGGTGTAGGGCTTTTCATCAGGAAAGAAATGGAACCCAACGTAGTTTCAATAAGGTATGTAAACGAACGAATGATGTGGATAGATCTGACAGTGTCTAGCAAGAAAATTAGATCAGTATATTCGCATTGTGAAGGGACAGATCAAGATAAGATGGATAGTTTTTATGACCCACTCAGTGATGTGGTTGTTAGAGTAAAGGACAAGGACAGTGTTCTCCTCATGGATGATTTTAATGCCAGGATTGGGTTAGAGTAAAGGACAAGGACAGTGTTCTGCTCATGGATGATTTTAATGCCAGGATTGGAAATCAAACAGAAGGGTATGAAAAGGTTATGGGTAAATTCGGAGTGAATATGGATGCCAACATGAACGGGAAACAACTCTTGGATTTCTGTGCCAGTATGGGCTTATTAATCACAAACTCCTTTTTTAAACATAAGAACATTCACCGGTATACTTGGGAAGGCAGGGGAACCAGATCTGTCATTGACTATATAATAACAGATCAGGAATTCAGGAAGGCTGTGAGGGACACACGTGTATTCAGGGATTCTCTGATGACACTGATCACTATTTAATATGCAATGAAATTGGTATTGTGAGGCCGAAAGTGCAGGAGGTCAGATCCACGTATAGGAGGATAAGAGTGGAGAAACTTCAGGATAAGGAAATCAGACACAAGCACATAACACTGATCTCAGAAAGGTACCAGTTAGTTGAATGTAGTCAATTACAGTCATTGGAAAAGGAATGGACAAGGTACAGGGACACAGTACTAGAAGTGGCATAAGAATGTCTTGGAACAGTAGTGTGTAAAGGTACGATGAAGCAAACAGCTTGGTGGAATGACACAGTCAAGGCAGCCTGTAAAAGGAAAAAGAAGGCATATCAAAAATGACTATATACTAGAACTCAGGTAGACAGAGAAAGTTATGTTGAAGAAAGAAACAAAGCAAACAGATAATTACAGCATCCAAGAAGAAATCTTGGGAAGACTTTGAAAACAGGTTGGAGACCTTGGGTCAAGATGCTGGAAAACCATTCTGGAGTGTAATTAGCAGTCTTCGAAAGGGAGGTAAGAAGGAAATGACAAGTATTTTGGACAGGTCAGGAAACCTGCTGGTGAATCCTGTCGATGCCTTGGGCAGATGGAGGGAATATTTTGAAGAGTTGCTCAATGTAGGTGAAAATACGATCAGTAATGTTTCAGATTTCGATGTACAATGGGACAGGAATGATGCAAATAGGATCACATTTGAGGAAGTGGAGAAAATGGTCAATAGATTGCACTGCAATAAAGCGGCTGGGGTGGATGAAATTAAGTCGGAACTCATCAAATACAGTGGAACGTCAGGTCTTAAATGGCTACACAGGATAACTGAAATGGCTTGGGAGTCGGGACAGGCTCCATCAGACTGGACGAAAGCAGTAATAACACCAATCTTTAAACATGGAAACAGAAAAGATTGTAACAACTACAGAGGTATCTCTTTGATCAGCTTTGTGGGTAAAATCTTCTCAGGTATTGTTGAAAGGAAAGTGCGAGTATTAGTTGAGGACAAACTGGATGAAAATCAGTGTGGGTTTAGGCCTCTTAGAGGTTGTCGGGACCAGATCTTTAGCTTACGGCAAATAATGGAGAAGTGTTACGAGTGGAACAGGGAATTGTATCTATGTTTTATAGACCTAGAAGTGGCATATGACCGGGTTCCTAGGATGAAGTTATTGTCTGTTCTACGTGATTATGAAATAGGAGGCAAACTTTTGCAAGGAATTAAAGGTCTTTACATAGATAGTCAGGCAGCAGTTAGAGTTGACGGTAAATTGAGTCAATGGTTCAGAGTAGTATCAGGGGGAAGACAAGGCTGCAACCTGTCTCCACTGTTGTTCATATTATTTATGGATCATATGTTGAAAACAATAGACTGGCTGGGTGAGATTAAGATAGGTGAACACAAAATAAGCAGTCTCGCATATGCGGATGACTTAGTTGTGATGGCAGATTCGATTGAAAGTTTGCAAAGTAATATTTCAGAGCTAGATCAGAAATGTAAGGACTATGGTATGAAGATTAGTATCTCCAAAACAAAAGTAATGTCAGTGGGAAAGAGATACGAACGGATTGAGTGCCAAATAGGAGGAACAAAGTTAAAACAGGTGGACGGTTTCAAGTACTTAGGATGCATATTCTCACAGGATGGCAACATAGTGAAAGAACTGGAAGCGAGGTATAGCAAAGCTAATGCAGTGAGCGCTCAGCTACGATCTACTCTCTTCTGCAAGAAGGAAGTCAGTACCAAGCCTATGTTATCTGTGCACCGTTCAATCTTTCGAACAACTTGGTTGTATGGGAGCGAAAGCTGGGTGGATTCAGGTTACCTTATCAATAAAGTTGAGGTTACGGATATGAAAGTAGCTAGGATGATTGCAAGTACTAGCATATGGGAACAATGGCAGGAGGGTGTGCACAATGAAGAAATCAAAGAAAATCTGGGAATGAACTCTATAGATGTAGCAGTCAGGGCGAACAGGCTTAGATATGGGGTCATGTTACACGCATGGGAGAAGCAAGGTTACCCAAGAGACTCATGGGTTCAGCAGTAGAGGATAGGAGGAGTCGGGGTAGACCAAGGAGAAGGTACCTGGATTCGGTTAAGAATGATTTTGAAGTAATAGGCTTAACATCAAAAGAGGCACCAACGTTAGCACTGAATAGGGGATCTTGGAGGAATTTTATAAGGGGGACTATGCTCCAGACTGAACGCTGAAAGGCATAATCAGTCTTAAATGATGATGATGATGCTTTGTGGACCAGTGGAAAGTTCAACGCACTTATCAAAGGACTGCTGTACATGTTGGGTACAGTATATCGGTGGTGTGTCGTTGCTTCCAAATGTATTCTATGGAACATCCCCACACCTGTAGACCAGGTTCTGGAAGTCCTTGTGATATAGATGCATGTCAAGATCGAGGCCTTTTATGAACACTGGAGGCCGGCCAAATACCAGCAAGGGACTAAATCCGGACACATGTTGAAACTGTTGTGTCATCGGGGTCCATTGCTTATCAGCTGCTGGTAACAGGCTTGATATCGAGTACGCGTCTGGACAGCCGATCACTGACACCGCGGCACGCCGACTCTTGTGTTGTTGAAGTGTTGACTGGAGAATGGAATGGCACTTTATGTCTTCAGTAATGAGAGTAGGTTATGTCTGTATTGGTACATGTACATATGTATGAAGTAGACTTGGTGAGCTACCTATTCCAGAGTGCATTCGCCCACGACTGATAGGTCCCATCCCGTGCTTCATAGAGTGTGTGTTTTTGTGGGTGGGTACGAAGGGGATCAGTTACAACACTCGATCACATTTGGCGTTTGGTGTTTCTGCAGGCAAAAGTAACCAGTTCCAGCTACATTGGACAGGCTGGTATCACCCTGTAACTGCCATTTCTTCGACAGAAAGGGATCTGATTTTTCAGCAGGACAATGCACATCAACATAGGGCTACCACGACACAACGTGCTCTTCGTGATGTACGACAGTTCTGGCCAGCAGATCACCAGATCTCCCGCCAACTGACCACGTATGGGACATGATGAAGCAGCAACGTAGTCGTTCTACAAGGCCTGTAAGAAAGATTGCCGAATTGCAATAAAAAGCGCAAGATGCTAGTGACAATCTATCACTAGATGCCATTTGACACCTTTATCATCGTTTGCATGCGAGGAGACACCCGTGTCTTGCCGCCAGAGAGGAATAAGTTGCGTACTGATCCGGCTGTTTCGACCCTCTTTACTGTGATGTGCGTTTCATTTGATCTGAATTTGTTATCAAACATTCCTACAAAGATGAGCTATCTGTCACGTCACTTGTCAATTAAATGAACTTGTCCTTGAGAGCGCTGCCTTTTTTTTCGGCAGTGTTAACTTACATTGTCTCCAGTACTCGAATTCGTTTCAAAAGGAGTTTTTGTATCAGACATGAAACTTAAACGATGTCAGAATGCTCACGATGATTATTGCAGTAGTTTAAATACGTAAATAAAATGTCGTAGGCTCAACGACTTACATAGGGCAAGTAGAAGTACTTCTATAAGAGAAAATTCGTGTGCTGCATATGCTGTACAATTTCTGTAAAGGACAAACTTTTTCGTCTGTAGCTTTTACAAATACTGCATATTCATTTGATATATTTGCACTCAATTTTTACATACACTTCCTCATTCGCTTGCAGTTCTATCTGAATCGTGAGGAAACTCGTAATTTTTTTTCTTGAGTACGTGGTATGCAGCAAGGTCTGAACAATGTATCTACTATTTACCTGTGGAAGTTCATATTCACATACAATCCTCCTTTTTAAAATTTTGTTCATCGTAGGAATCTGTGTTTAAATGAATATACGAGGGGTTTTGAACCAACATTCAAATGAGCTTAGAAACACAACTCCAAAAACAAATGAGGTCAATTGTTCGTGGAACATTCATTAATGTTTCCGTATCGTACTATATATTGCCTTACCACAGATGCATACGAGCAGGGCATCGTTTCCCATTAACCCTAGATTACTAAACTTAAGTAAAGTAGTATAAAGAGTATATAAGATGAACATCAACAAAAGCAAAACGAGGATAATGGAATGTGGTCGAATTAAGTCGGGTGATGCTGAGGGAATTAGATTAGGAAATGAGATGCTTAAAGTAGTGAAGGAGTTTTGCTATTTGGGGAGCAAAATAACTGATAATGGTCGAAGTAGAGAGGATATAAAATGTAGACTGGCAATGGCAAGGAAAGCGTTTCTGAAGAAGAGAAATTTGTTAACATCGAGTATAGATTTAAGTGTCAGGAAGTCTTTTCTGAAAGTATTTGTGTGGAGTGTGGCCATGTGTGGAAGTGAAACATGGACGATAAATAGTTTGGACAAGAAGAGAATAGAAGCTTTCGAAATGTGGTGCTACAGAAGAATGCTAAAGATTCGATGGGTAGATCGCATAACTAATGAGGAAGTATTGGATTGGGAAGAAGAGAAGTTTGTGGCACAACTTGACCATAAGAAGGGATCGGTTGGTAGGACATGTTCTGAGGCATCAAGGGATCACCAATTTAGTATGGGAGGGCAGCGTGGAGGGTAAAAATCGTAGAGGGAGACCAAGAGATGATTATACCAAGCAGATTCAGAAGGATGTAGGTTGCAGTAGGTACTGGGAGATGAAGAATCTTGCACAGGATAGAGTAGCATGGAGAGCTCCATCAAGCCCGTCTCAAGACTGAAGACCACAACAACAACAACAAGTAAAGTTTACGAATGCATTTAGTACTAATTCGTGGTTCCCACCAATATGATATTGTCAGTACAGGGTGTAAAACACGGCATTTTGCACTTATTTTGTATGTAACATACCATTGGAGATATTATAACTGACATTAACTAGTGCATAAATCATAAATTATAACTTCCTATCAATACAATGTGGCGTAGTAAAATTTAATATGATTTATTAACGATGTAACATTTTTCCTCCTTTAGTGGGTTGCGTTGGGATGTTTTTGGGCGAGGAGCCAGACAGCGAGGTGATCGGTCTCATCGGATTAGGGAAGGAAGAGGAAGGAGGTCGGGGGTGCCCTTTCAAAGGAACCATCCCGGCATTTGCCTGGAACGATTTAGGGAAATCACGGAACACCTAAACCAGGATGGCCGGACGCGGGATTGAACAGTCGTCCTCCTTTAGTGTTAGAGGGTTAAGTACATCTGTAAAAACTTTTCATCCCCACCCCCAAGGACGGTATGGATATCATTTTCCCACTGATTGTTTAATTGTTTAATAAAATAATGAATTATGCATAAACCAAATTTCTTTTAAAATTGCTCCAGCTCTTGAGTTGTGCTTTTATGTCACGTCTTTTCACTCCCATCCTCAGCAACAGGAAACTAATATAAGTCGTTACTGAATATTTTTGTGTGTCACGGCTTCTCCCCCAACTCCTCCCCAGTGGTGGTAGGAGTACAAGGCGTTGTAATTAAACTTTCGCCTGACGAGTGATAGTAAGATACTGAAACTTTGTTGGAAAATTTGTAAGGAAACGTGGAAGAGAAATAACGAATAACCATTGAAAAAAAAACATATTTTAATTTCCACATGAGAGGGCAATAATTGTTCACTGCTTACCACATTTACATTCCAGACTACAATCTTTGCTCAATGCGACGACCATTTGTATCTACGACAGCCTGGAACCACGCTAGAGATTGTTCACAGCAGCTTGTGAACGATAGACCATGGTATATTCAGCTGTCATGATAGCTCTTGTACTGCTCGAAGACCGCACATTGCATCCAGAATTCTCAGACAAAGCAACAGTAACTTAAACAATTTGTGGAGTAATAGGCAGTCGGCCTCTCCCAAAAGCAAATCTCAAATCGCCATTTAATTCGAACTTGAAAATCATGTTCTTTAACCCCATTGCGGTAAGAGGACTTCTCTATATTCCTTTACTGCGCCGATACTCGTGAAGAGTTGCAGCACTGTTGCTGTTGTTTTGATAAAACAGCTTTACGAGGATATCCCTACTCACCTTGTCCAGATCCATGTTAGCTGTCTGCAGTTGTAATGACCACTGATGCTTGTGTTTGAGCCCTACGCCACCGATCCAGAACTGGCGCCTAACGGCAACTCATGACAATAACACTATTAACAACGCAAATGCGCTAGCTCACAATCTGAATATCAAGTTGGGTAGCCATCTGGTAAATAGTTTCTATCTGCACTGGCTCAAGTAGCGAAAGTCTATTTATAACCACACTGTACGCCACGGTATTTTTATACAAATAAATATACAAAATTTGGTCGAAATTTTTCAGACGTTCAGGAGTTATGCTTCTATGTCGCACCCCGCCACTACGTACGGTAGGTGGTTCTTACTCCCCACAGGGATTCTTTCCTGATAGTATGTGATACGATTGTCACTTTTGGTTGAAATAGAATTAGAGGTTTAGGAGATCTGGAACCTACATACCTACTTACATATACACGAGTACATACATACAATGGTTTTAATGAATACATACTCGTAGATAGACAAATACCCCCGGACAGAATAGTCTTTGTTTAACAGTACAACGTTCCTCCACATATAACAGTCCAAAATCGAAGAGTCACAAGTATGGTTGCTAACCCTGACTATCGTGCAGTCCTTCCACCTTCCAACTATTATTTACTTGATTTACTCGAGGATCGGTTTGCGGAGCAAATACTACAGAAGTAACACGAGTCATAAAATGATGATCAGTGGAGTGGTTTGTGGTCAGCTCTCCGCTCGCCCAGCCGTTAATATCGGCTTTAAAACTTGGAACCACGACGTCTCCTCCAAGTAGCTCCTCACTTTTTTTCGTGAGGTTTCTGTTGCACTCATCACATCAAAGAAACTTATTTGGTGGAACTCGGCTCCACATCCGAGTTCCGCACATGTAGATTATTTGGCTCAGAGACACACAAGACTTCGCGTTCTTATTATAAATGCAGATTTGTCTCGAGGCATCAACTACAAACCAGCGTAGAATTTATACAAAAAAGTTTTCGACACGCTAAAGAGAATCTGGCGACGGCTAATAAAAATACCTGATGTATGTATTAAACTGAATTGCAAATGTTTCCCAAATGAGAAGTACACTGAAAATTGTTCTACAATTTTACATTCGAAGAAGCAATCACAAACGACTGATACAGACGGGGACATATTGTTTGACGTAATTCTTACTAGCGACTTTCTTTGTCAAATGCATATGAATTTTTAGCTCGCTTATAGCATAGGTTCCCAACCTCTTGTGGCTTACCGGCTCATTTTTAAAGAAAAAATTAATCAATCTCCTCTTTTCGGAAAAAAACACCGATTTCCGATTTAGAAATAGCCAGTAGTTTACCAACTTTATTTATTCCTAGTTCATTTTGTACAACTGTGATTCGTTGTCGCTCCCCTTAGGTGAATACTATACTGATTTTGGAAATTACTTGAATATATAATTTAGGTAAAATGTTGTACCGTTCAAAAATTGATTAAAAGTTAGATATTATTAAAAACTGATGCAATATTATTGGTGAGAGTGCTAAGCAAAGTGTAATGATACTGACTGACTGATATTTGGTGGCATATTCATCGCTATGGTCCAATACTGACAATCTTTTCGTGTTAATAAATTGCTGGCTAAGTTTGATGATAGGTTTGCAACGCAAAACTAATTAGCTGCAGGTCATAAAGCTTGATACAACACCATAACTTACGTTTGAACGAAAATTTCAATTCTGGATCTTCTTTTATTGACTCTTCTATCTACTTCTCCTTCCTTAATGATTTTTTGTGTACAAGTCTGGAAAAGGTTCTAATATTCAGTCTGTGATGATATTCTTAAGGACATCCTTATATCCATCTGTGAATTCTCTAAGTTTTATATTCTTGGAAAATACTAGAATATTTTCCCTATTTGTTTCCACAGAGGTAAGATTAGGAAACTGATAGAAGAGTGTGTGAACAAAATTTGGTTTATAACAAGCATCACAGAAATATTTGCCCCTGCTTTGATCAAATTAAAGTCATATGCTTATTTCTGTAGATTCATTTCATTATATTTATTATATAGTTAATTTATAATTATTATGTCGTTCAGTTACATAAGATACATAATCTGAAATTATATAAATTCCTTCTTAACGAATAATAGTTATTTACAAAAACACATTATAACTAAGCAAAGTATTTGTAAAATATTTTTAGGCAGATACCGATTACTAGTCAAGAACTTCTATGTGCAGCAATAAATGACTGAAACTTACTAATTTTCAAAACAATTTAAAATTAAGAATGTTGTTTCTAATCTTAACTGCTGTAAGTGTATACTGCAATGAACATCGAAAGTGATTACTTACGTACTTTTCTACTAAATGTTGCCTATTAATTATACAGTGCACAATGACTACATTTGGTATGCTCTCTTTTAAATATGAAGTGTATTCATGGTATGGACTTACCACTGCTAAAGCACCATCGGCAGTAACAGACTTGCTATAAGCCACAGGAACAGTTTTTCGTTTAAAATACTCCTTCATTACGTCAGAAACATAAAAGTTACCTTGAGTATCAGTTTCTGAATTTGTTGGAAGTAAAAGTTCCTTAAAATTTGTTTTCGCGTTATATTACACGAATGTACGTTAGGGCTGTAAATCTCGAACATTCTTTTTTTTAATCTTCTTTGTTAGGCTGTGTACTGGTAGTGAAGGTTTCGAGAAATCTCTCTGGCAAATCCAGCATATAGGAAATTTGTTTAAGGAGGGCTGCAAGGAAATTTAATATTTTCAACATTTCGCGGCCCTGTCAACAACTGTATAAATATTAATTTTAAATTAACAACAGCCTCAGTTGCAATGTTTACCTAGAATTACCTAGGTTCAAAAATGGTTCAAATGGTTCTGAGCACTATAGGACTCAACTGCTGTGGTCATCAGTCCCCTAGAACTTAGAACTACTTGAACCTAACTAACCTAAGGACATCACACACATCCATGCCCGAGGCAGGATTCGAACCTGCGACCGTAGCAGTCGCACGGTTCCGGACTGCGCGCCTAGAACCGCGAGACCACCGCGGCCGGCAGCCTAGGTTTCAGTTGGGATAACACAACTTTCTTCAGAATAAAAGGAACTAGGATTTGTGCGTAATGGACAACGACAAAAACTAAAAACTATAATACAGTAATACATCGTCATACTGTAATAACTTATCTGGGAGACAGCCTCGTCCCAACACAGAACGGCAGCAACGGATGTTGTACTGTAACTGGTTATAGCCTCGAGAGCTCATGCGCGGTAGTGTGTTATACCTACTTGTTAACACTGGTACCAACATGTACTCCTAAACTTAAAATTTTGTGAATAACCAGGTTAAACAAGTACGCATCATACACTACCGCGCATGAGCTCTCGAGGCTATAGCCAGTTCCCGTACAACATCCGTTGCTGCCGTACTGCAGTCGCGAAGTGGGGCCGAGGCTGTTTCCCAGATAAGTTATTGCAATATGACCATGCATTAATATATTATAGTTTTTAGTTTTTGACGTTGTCCATTACTGACAAATCCTAGTTCCTTTTATTCTAAAGAAGGTTGGGTTATTCCAACCGAAACGTTGGTAAATCTAAGTAAACACTGCAACAGAGGCTGTTGTTAATTTAAAATTAATACTGCAAGGAAGTTTCAGATAGTTGATTTTTTTTCTTTAAATTCGAAGTGGATATATTCGTAAAGATGAAAGGAAATAAAATTAATCTGCGATGGCCATCATATGACCAACTGACACTATATTACGTTAACTGGGTATTATAGCGTATATATGTCGTAATATGAATATCTTACAACAGATCAATATTCAGTAAAAAATTAAACACTGTGGAGGACGCCCGTGGCTATTGGCCAGGGAGACGGCGCTCGTGCAAGTGACTGGCACTGTGTAAAAATTCATAGCTGCCAAGAACTGACTTTTTCTGAAGTTTTTCGCTACAGTGCGTCATTTTTCGCACTTGGGAAGCATTTTTAGTTACAGATTTCCTTACACACTAACGAAATGGCTAAGCTAATTCCTATACTAGCTCACAGTTAGCAGCACTTGATTTCTTTGAGTTTATTCGAATAGTCTCTGGCCTACATTTCAGTAGTGGAAGCGACTCTTCACGACTGGTTTATTTTATCTCTGCTTACTCAATAAAACTATTTCATTTAAGATCAGTCGTGTTCAGCTGAACAGTCTTTAAAGAAAGGTAGGACACAGTCCTATGGACACCGTTATTTAGTGAAAAAAGCTTAAAGCCGTAGTTTCTAGAAACGTATAACATTAATACAACCTTATTAGTTGAATAAACGCGAGCAAAAACAGCGTCGATGATTCCCGCTGTGTCGACAGATTTCATTATAAATTTGGACAAGCTATTTTTAGGAGAAAACCATAATGTCGCAATTACTGTCAATATTGTGCGCAAGAAGAATGGGTGGATACTGAAACTGGACCGCCATGTAATAAAAGTTTTGAGAATTTTTATATTATTAGTTTGTGCTGCAGTGCCACAGGGTGAATTTATTTCAATCGAAGATATGTGCACGGTGTCGATTATTAGAAGAGCATTTTGAAAAATCGCTCAGTCTAAACAAGCATCGTGTAGACGACAACTACGACGAATTTGACAGTTAAATCGACATGGCAGTCTACGGCTGTAAACATGCTGCAGTCCATGAGGGACAGAATTATTACATGTAAAACGTGGTAGGTGATGCGCTTTATTCATATTAGTTGATACTTCCATGTTTAACGCAAAAAATTGTAGCTGTATCTAAAATTTCAGGTTCTCGTCAATGGCAACTTTCTCAGAATGTGCACAAGTATGTAGTGATAACTGCCAAAAACATGGCTGCTAACAGTAGTAATGCATGCGGTAATCTAAGGATGATTTGGAAAACTGCGACTCAGATAAAGATCCAGAATATGTTCCTGAACGCGAATGCGCTTGCAACGTTGTTGCCCATCAGGTTAATGTGAACAGCAAGTAAACAATGTTGTGTCCCTTACCATAGTTCACGTGAATTTACGTGATAGGTTGATGGCAGAAAGTTTTAACGCCATATTTAACAATGTTTACATATTGTAGTGAGGCGTTTGCTGAAACTGATTTTACGTTGCGCTGAATCATGCTTTAGAACTGCAAAATTATTAATGCATATTTGAACACAAAAGACCGAAACAATTCGAACTTTTTCAATTTATATTTGGAGAACTTTCGCGAGTTGACTCAGGATGTAAGGAGCAGTAGATACATCATAACCCGAAACTTCCTGGCAGATTAAAACTGTGTGCCGCACCGAGGCTCGAACTCGGACTTTTGCCTTTCGCGGGCAAGTGCTCTACCAAATAAGCTACCCAAGCACGACAGACGCCCTTTCCTCACAGCTTTACTTCTGCCAGTACCTCGTCTCCTACCTTGCAAACTTTACAGAAGCTGTCCTGCGCACCTTGCAGAACTATCACTCCTGAAAGAAAGGATATTGCGGAGACATGGCTTACCCACAGCCTGGGGAATGTTTCCAGAATGAAATTTTCACTCTACAGCGGAGTGTGCGCTGATATGAAACTTCCTGGCAGATTAAAACTGTGTGCCCGACTCGGTCCGGCACACAGTTTAAATCTGCCAGGAAGTTTCATATCAGCGCACTCTCCGCTGTAGAGTGAAAATTTCATTCTGGAAACATTCCCCAGGCTATGGGTAAGCCATGTCTCCGCAATATCCTTTCTTTCCGGAGTGCTGGTTCTGCAAGATTCGCAGGAGAGCTTCTGTAAAGTTTGGAAGGTAGGAGACGAGATACTGGCAGAAGTAAAGCTGTGAGGACGGGACGTGAGTCGTGCTTGGGTAGCTCAGATGGTAGAGCACTTGCCCGCGAAAGACAAAGTCCCGAGTTCGAGTCTCGGTCCGGCACACAGTTTTAATCTGCCAGGAAGTTTCATGTCAGCGCACACTCCGCTGCAGAGTGAAAATCTCATTCTGAAATCCTAACCCATTGGTAAGTACCCAATGACGATTTTTAAAATTAAAATTTTGAATAGAATTTACCATTTTAAAAATATGTTGTTCATGTCGATATAACTGAAAACAATGACTTAACAATGCATGCACTTGAAATATTTTATACCAACAAAACTTTTTCCCAAAAAAACAATGTTATACGTATATACACACTTAGATGACAAAAAAAATGGTTCAAATGGCTCTGAGCACTATGGGACTCAACTGCTGTGGTTATCAGTCCCCTAGAACTTAGAACTACTTAAACCTAACTAACCTAAGGACATCACACACATCCATGCCCGAGGCAGGATTCGAACCTGCGACCGTAGCAGTCACACGGTTCCGGACTGCGCGCCTAGAACCGCGAGACCACCGCGGCCGGCTGAGATGACAAAAGTCATGGGATATCTCCTAATATTGTGTCGAACCTCCTTTCGCCCGGCATAGTCCAGCAACTCGATGTGGCATGGACTCAACAAGTCGTTGGAAGTCCCCTGCAGAATTACTGAACCTCGCTGCCTCTACAGTGCAAAATAATTGCGAAAGTGTTGCCGGTGCAGTTTTTTTTTTTTTTTTTTTTTTTTTTGCGCATACTAACGTCAGGAATATGGTTCAAATGGCTCTGAGCACTATGGGTCTTAACATCTGAGGTCATCAGTCGCCTAGAACTTAGAGCTAATTAAACCTAACTAACCTAAGGACATCACACACACCCATTCCCGATTCCCGAGACAGTATTTGAACCTGAGACCGTAGCGGTCGCTCGGCTCCAGACTGTAGCGCCTAGAACCGCACGGCCACTCCGGCCGGCCAGAATTATGTCCCACAAACGTTCGATGAGATTAACGTCGGGAGATGTAGTGGCCAAATCATTATCACGAATTGACCACAATGGTATTCAGACCAGTCGCGAACAACTGTGTCCCGGTGGCATGGCGCATTCTCTTCCACAAAAATTCCGTTGCTGTTTGGGTACATGACGTTCAAGAGTAGCTGGAAGTGGGCTCCACGTAGGTGAACATAACCATTTCCCGTCAGTTATCGGTTCAGCTGTGTCAGAGGACCCAGTCCGTTCCATGTAAATACAGGTCACATCATTATGGAGACAGAACCAGCTTGTACAGTGTCTTGTTGACAACTTGGATGCCAAGGCAGTCGCGTCGGTCGACCGCTGTCATAGCCCTTTAACGCCAAATCTCACTGCACTGTCTTGGAGGATACGTTCGTCGTATGTCCCACATTAATATCTGCGGTTTTGTCACGCACTGTTGCTTGTCTGTAGCATTCAAACGCCACTGCTCTCGTTCGTAAAGTGAAGGCTGTGCGTTGTCCGTGGTGAGAAGTGATGGTGAAAATTTGTTATTCTCGGCACGCGCTTGACACTGTGGATTTCGAAATACGAACTGACTAACAATTTCCGAAACAGAATTTCCCATGCTTCTAGCTCCAACTATGATTCCGCGTTCAAAGTCTGTTAATTCCCGTCGTGCGGCCATAATCACGTCGGATACCTTTTCGCACGAATCGCGTGAATACAAGTGACAGCTCCGTCAATGTAGTGCCCATTTATACCTTGATTAAGTGATACTACCGCCATCAGTATATGTGCATATCGCTGTACCATGACCTTTTGTCACCTCAGTGTACACCGTGCACATACATTTTTTACCTACAATAGCATATTTTAACGTATCTAATTACTATACCATAATAAAATTTTACGCGGTCGAAGTCACTGTGTTGTTTTACCGAATGCAATTTTTTCATTGCACAAGTAAGAAATGTTGATTTTCAGAAGTGGTTGCAACCTGTCTCCTTCTGTAATGACAGAATTTTCTTCCCATTACCGGCTTCAAATCGCCTATCGACTCATCATCAGATGACGCAGTTCTTAATAGTAGTTGATAACAGTGTAGCAGTGGCAAGATAGAAAAGGAATGAAACAAATATACTCTGAATATAGCAAGGAGTCTGAATTTGTTTTGTTTTTGCGTCATAAAATCACAATGTCTATTTCATGACGTTGTTTGATTCCATAGGATTGCCCCTAGTGACCAGGTAATTTGAGGATAAAATTATTATGTTCGTCAGTTATGATAATTAAACTCTGCTGCACAGACTTTGCCACAGATAAAAACACTCACGTGCCTTACAGAACATAAACAAACCAAAGAAAATGATATTGTCTAATGTACAAAGCTTTTGCGATGAAGTAGAGATTTCCTTTGGTCATCACTCGTATTTTCGAAAGTTGCTCACTCATTTTAAAACATAGCAAATATGCATACGAATTAAAATTTTATGCATTACTCCATGTTAAGATTTGCTAATTAGAAGGCTCTAAAACTATGGTTCAAAATGACATTTCTTCCATATTTCGTGGTACTGAAATTACATTTAGTAGGTCACTATTGATAACTACATATTAAGTATGAACAGTACATCAGAGCATGTTGATGGCTTCGTTTAATGAAAATACTTCGTTATGTGGGCTTTGAGAGGTGTTGGGAGGACTTAGTGTTATATATACGTGTGAGGGAGTGAGTGTGTGTGTGTGTGTGTGTGTGTGTGTGTGTGTGTGTGTGTGTGTCAGTGAGTGCGCGCCTGAGTCTAGTTAAGAAAGAAAATGATAAGTACGTGGGCAGTGATTGCGAAGGTGTGCGTGCGCGCGTGTGTGTGTGTGTGTGTGTGTGTGTGTGTGTGTGTGTGTGTGTGTGTGTGTGTGTGGAGTGGGTGGGGGAAGGGAAGTTAGCACGAGGTATTTAGTTTTAGAATAAATGCTTGGTCCTGCAAGGTTAAGGCTTCCAGGGCGTTCTTGCAGGCGCGCTCTAAATGAGTGCAAATATCCGTGGCCTGTGACTCGCCGACTGCAATAAAGAGGCTGCAGCAGTACTCAGTCTCAATGCTGTGTTTGTGGATACAGTCATCAGTGTAGACAACCTTCAGATATTTGCACACAACCCGTCTCTCCTCTGATCAACGAACTGTGCACTTGGATTCCCGACATAGCTTCTATTTCGTTTTTCCTTTGGTTCTCGATTCACTTTATGAATATCTTGCTTGTTATTAGTTTCCGTGTCATAATTCTGTTCTCTGCAGATCCGTTGCACCCAACCTAAACTGTGCGACGTATCTGCAGAGAACAGATTTCTGACACGGAAACTAATAACAAGCAAGATAGTCATAAAGTGTGTAGTCACAGACGCTGGTCTGCTGAATACACAGTTCCGTGAAACTTCGTTGCTGATGAGAACTTGATAGAAAAGTGGCGTCGAGGAGAGTTAATACAGCAGAACAAATGTTTCATTATAGGTACACGGAGGTTGAATCTGTAGAAACAGCAGTTGCAATTCCAGCCACCGCAACAGTAATTATCCAAACTGGAATAATACCAAAGCTGCAGTAGCATCAACAGAAAGAAATCAACAGTTAGAGCAGGATCAGCAGCTAATAGTGTTAGTAAAACTTTTGTCAGGGCAAAAGCAAAATCTTGATAGCGCCTTGCAACTGTGTCATATTACACCGCCACCGACTGCGGCTTAAGTTAATCCTTTTAGCTATGCGTTTCGCTGTAACGTTTGTCTTGTTCGCTTGTGCGCGTTTTTGCAAGCGATTAACTGCTGCTTACGGGCTTATTTCTTTGCAGCTGACATACATCTATATCTACATCTACATGACTACTCTGCAATTCACATTTAAGTGCTTGGCAGAGGGTTCATCGAGCCACAATCATATTATCTCTCTACCATTCCAGTCCCTAACAGCGCGCGGGAAAAACGAACACCTAAACCTTTCTGTTCGAGCTCTAATTTCTCGTATTTTATTTTCATGATCATTTCTACCTATGTACGTTGGGCTCAACAAAATATTTTCGCATTCGGAAGAGAAAGTTGGTGACTGAAATTTCAAAAGGATCTCGCCGCGAGGAAAAACGTCTTTGCTGTAATGACTTCCATCCCAATTTGCGTATCATATCTGCCACACTCTCTCCCCTATTACGTGATAATACAAAACGAGCTGCCATTTTTTGCACCCTTTCGATGTCATCCGTAAATCCCACCTGGTAAGGATCCCACACCGCGCAGCAATATTCTAACACAGGACGAACGAGTGTAGTGTAAGCTATCTCTTTAGTGAACTTGTTGCATCTTCTAAGTGTCCTGCCAATGGAACGCAACCTTTGGCTCGCCTTCCCCACAATATTATCTATGTGGTCTTTCCAACTGAAGTTGTTCGTAATTTTAACACCCAGGTACTTAGTTGAATTGACAGCCTTGAGAATTGTACTATTTGTCGAGTAATCGAATTCCAACGGATTTCTTTTGGAACTCTTGTGGATCACCTCACACTTTTCGTTATTTAGCGTCAACTCCACCTGTCACACCATACAGCAATCTTTTCTAAATCGCTTTGCAACTGATACTGGTCTTCGGATGACCTTATTAGACGGTAAAATACAGCATCATCTGCGAACAACCTAAGAGAACTGCTCAGATTGTCACCCAGGTCATTTATATAGATCAGGAACAGTAGAGGTCCCAGGACGCTTCCCTGGGGAGCACCTGATATCACTTCGGTTTTACTCGATGATTTGCCGTCTATTACTACGAACTGCGACCTTCCCCACATGAAATCACGATCCAGTCGCACAACTGGACGATACCCCATAGGCCCGCAGCTTGATTAGGAGTCGCTTGTGAGGAACGGTGTCAAAAGCTTTCCGGAAATCTAGAAATACGAAATCAACTTGAGATCCCTTGTCGATAGCGGCCATTACTTGGTGCGAATAAAGAGCTAGCTGCGTTGCACAAGAGCGATGTTTTCTGAAACCGTGCTGATTATGTATCAATAGATCGTTTCCTTCGAGGTGATTCATAATGTTTGAATACAGTATATGCTCCAAAACCCTACTGCAAACCGACGTCAATGATATATGTCTGTAGTTAGATGGATTACCCCTACTACCCTTCTTAAACACTGGTGCGACCTGCGCAATTTTCCAATCTGTAGGTACAAGTCTATCGGTGAGCGAGCGGTTGTATATGAGTGCTAAGTAGGAAGCTATTGTATCAGCGTAATCTGAAAGGAACCTAATCGGTATACAATCTGGACCTGAAGACTTGCCCGTATCAAGCGATTTGAGTTGCTTCGCAACCCCTAAGGAAGGTATCTACTTCTAAGAAACTCATGCTAGCAGATGTTCGTGTTTCAAATTCTGGAATATTCCATTCGTCTTCCCTGGTGAAGGAATTTCGGAAAACTGCGTTCAATAACTCCGCTTTAGCGGCACAGTCGTCGATAACAGTACCATCGGCACTGCGCATCGAAGGTATTGACTGCGTCTTGCCACTTGTGTACTTTACATACGACCAGAATTTCTTCGGATTTTCTACCAAATTTCGAGACAATGTTTCGTTGTCGAACCTATTAAAGGCATCTCCCATTGAAGTCCGTGCCAAATTTCGCGCATCTGTAAATTTTAGCCAATCTTCGGGATTTCGCGTTCTTCTGAACTTCGCATGCTTTTTCCGTTGCCTCTGCAACAGCGTTCGGATCTGTTTTGTGTACCAGGGGGATCCGTTCCATATCTTACCAATTTATGAGGTACGAATCTCTCAATTGCTTTTGCTTTGAATTTGAGCCACATCTCGTCTACATTTGCATAGTCAGTTCGGAAGGAATGGAGATTGTCTCTTAGGAAGGCTTCTAGTGACACTTTACCCGCTTTTTTAAATAAAATTATTTTGCGTTTGTTTCTGGTGGATTTGGAAGAAACGGTATTGAGCCTAGCTACAACGACCTTGTGATCGCTAATCCTTGTATCAGTCATGATGCTCTCTATCAGCTCTGGATTGTTTGTCGCTAACAGGTCAAGTATGTTTTCGCAACCATTTACAATTCGCGTGGGTTCGTGGACTAACTGCTCGAAATAATTTTCGGAGAAAGCATTTAGGACAATCTCGGAAGATGTTTTCTGCCTACCACCGGTTATGAACAAGTATTTTTGCCAACATATTGAGGGAAGGTTGAAGTCCCCACCAGCTATAACCGTATGAGTGGGGTTTTTATTTGTTACGAGACTCAAATTTTCTCTGAACTGTTCCGCAACTATATCATCGGAGTCTGGGGGTCGGTAGAAGGAGCCTATTATTAACTTAGTTAGGCTGTTAAGTATAACCTCCACCCATACCAATTCGCACAGAGTATCTACTTCTACTTCACTACAAGATAAACCACTACTGACAGACACAAACATTCCACCACCAATTCTGCCTAATCTATCTTTCCTGAACACCGTCTGAGACTTCGTAAAAATTTCTGCAGAACTTATTTCAGGCTTTAGCCAGCTTTCTGTACCTATAACGATTTCAGCTTCTGTGCTTTCTATTAGCGCTTGAAGGTCAGGGACTATCCCAGCACAACTACAAGAATTTACAACTACAATTCCGACTGTTCCTTGATCCAAGCACGTCCTGTAATTACAATGCACCCTTTGAGATTGTAATTCACCCCGCACTTTCCCGAGGCCTTCTAACCTAAAAAACCGCCCAGTCCATGCCACACAGCCTCCGCTACCCGTGTAGCCGCCAGCTGAGTGTAGTGAACTCCTGACCTAAATAATAGCTTCAACTGTCATTCAAAAACAAAAAGTAGAGTTGAACGCTATTTGAAACAGGATATGTTGGATTGCAGGCTAAACATTCTATGATATATTTTACGAGGTTATCAGACGGTGAGCTACACAAAAAAACTAAGCCCCTCTAAATTATTTTTGTAAAATCTAGTCACTTCTTCGAGAGAGAAGCAATAAAATTCACCTTGTATTTTAGCAACAGCAGAATTATCCTGTCTTTCAAAAGTTTAGGCTAAGGAGATTTGTACTGAATCGAAAGCAGAGCGAAAAAGCTCAGACACTCCGACGAAGCTGATCACGATGAATTCGCTGCAACCATGGATATCAGCAGACTGCCATCAGTACATCGGGATGAAAGAATAGTGAAGACCTAGCTTAAGAAGCTTTGGGCTGTAACAGATGTGTCTTGACGTGGAATCAATCCAGAAAAAATTCTATTTCACGAAACTCAACTGCAAATTACGCTCACTGAGCGTATTGAGCCCTTAAACGTAAAAGAAGGCAGGAAGCGGTCATCGACTGGCAATAAACAACCGCAGCTGGAATAACAACGCAAATGGTACTAAACGAATTTTACTGCGACATGCAAGCAAGAGTTAGAAGATAGCATATTGTGTAGCTACTCTAATGTGATCGATGAACAAATAGTGTCTTATTGAAGCCAACCCCACAAACCCATTTCTTCCCTACTGACCCTATATCAAAGACGGAGATATGTGATGTGATGTACAAAATTACGCAGATGTAGACTGGTACACAACTGAAGATTGTAAAAGCTCATACTGTAGTACTCTTCTAAGCGCGTCGAAAACAGAAATTCATATACTTATGTCAGCTATAGACATTATCGAAGTTTTGGTACCAGTCACAATATATTTCGGCAGACAACCGTTCCGCCTTCATCAGGTGGTGCTAATTGAATTAAGTGTTCTGCCTTGCAATATGACTTACTAGGTTTCTTTCAAAACCTACATTCGGGGAGTTCCAGCCCACAGGATTCTTCCTCTGTCAACGCTTGCTGTATTTACTTGCACCTCTCGCGCCTGGCTTCTGTTTTGCTTTTAAAATACAGAACAAACAGAACACTTGTGTAACGATTTTGCTCCCATAAGCTAAACCTAAAATTTGAACTATTATTTCTGTCCAATTACACTGTGTGACTTCTGTGATGTTTAGACCACGTTCCAGCTCCTTTTTATTTTTTTCGTGTGTGTGTGTGTGTGTGTGTGTGTGTGTGTGTGTGTGTGTGTGCGATAGTTACACCATTAACCCGCATAATAGAAGACACCCTCTCGAAATTTATTAACCTAAAATTAGTAACAAACAATTTAACCAAGTGTAATGCCAAGTTTAATGCACCCCTCAGGGGGTGCATGAGAAAATACGTAGGTACATATTAGCTGATTTAACTTTTACTATTCAGGAGATAATTGTACTAAATTTGGCACATGTTCTCATTATGCTATTGATTATAATCTGGATTTTTTTCAATTTGTTTACCAAATAATTTGGTCAGGACCTTCCTGGATACTTTTAGAGCACATGGTATTAGATGAGGAATACTTTTTCAAAGATTATCTATCACTTTCAAAATTTGGTAGGTTATTCTTAGTAATAAAGTAAACAAATCTGAGTACCAGTTTAATATCAGATTTAGAAATCTCGCAATAATTTTTTACATTAATATGTATAATACATCGTAGGCACGTAACACATCTTCAAAAATTTGGTACCACAGGAAGTTCTGTTGTAGTATGTGCAAAGTTTGTAGCAAATTCATCGTTTTATCTACACTGTTTCAGCATAAAATGAATCTTAACACTAAAAAATGACAGATGCAGGAAAAAGACTTTATCAACATTTACGCCACAAACAAGTATCTTAACGCTGCCCGTAGCCATGCATTTGGTCTTTTCGAGCTTCAAATGACTTTTCTTCTAGTCTGATCCCTTCTGGAATGCCCTTTTGGCAATATTCTTCACTGACACTTCAGAACTAGCAATACGTACATCATCAATCTTCTTCAGCAGGTCTTCAGTGAAGCGACCAGTATCAAATATTTGTCTCATAATGGTCCTGATTTCTCCAGTGTTACTATCATTGAACACCAAACAAGCATCATATGACGGAATTTTAACAATTGTAGATGATCAAAATGTTGTCTTTGGGCGTCTCTTCTAAATGGGTTATTAAAGCTTTCATTCCACTGTTATGTACATAGTACCGCGTAGTCAACGCGTACACAACTTTCCCACTAGAGCGCGCCCTGCTAAGCACAACAGCGCAGGCGCAGCGCTCGTCCGTCTCCGCACTACGATATGGCGCTGCCTTAGAGACAGACCAAATTCTGCTTCCGCCGATCCGCATATTAATATGTAACTCAGCTAATGAGATTGTTGCTAACGAAGAACCTTTTCTCCTTGCGGATCACACTTGCGCAGTGATATCTGAACACGCGAGGTATTATAACGAGTGTACAGACCTCCGATTAGTCAGTCTGCATTAGTCTGTACGAGTCTGCATTTATCTGCACCTGTCTGTACCAGTCTGCATTTGTCTATACCAGTCTATAGTCACGTTTCAGTCTGCGCCTAATAAGAATTATCATATTCCTGTACATAGCCATGAAGATAAATGAATAGACACTTTGTCAAGTATCAGAGATATGTGAGAATAAGCTTAACGTACCAAGACCAAAGGAACTTCAGATTGTCAAGTGTAAATAGCATCCAGAATCAAGTTGAGTTATTTTATGCTTGTTATTATTTTAATAAATGTGTGTGAAAATTAATCAAGTTCTGTTTAAAACTGGTCACCGTCAATCTACTACTCTAAGCGTGCAAGTGGCATTTCTATCGTCTGACCTAAAGGCAGAAGATAAACACGCCACGATAAGACCACGAGACATATTGCTGACACTCGCCTACTTCGTTAGAGCGACAAGTCAAATAATCTGATGGTGTGTGTACCGAAGGTCTTACAGTACGCACACCACATCCACCATGCGTGCATTTCTTTCATAAATCGTAATCAATCGCATCGTAAACGGACTCACAACAGATGTCTTCTCTATGGCAGGAAATAATAAAATGTTGCAAAGAAGGGCAGTCATTTAGAAAAGGGAGAGTAGCACTGCGCATTGTTTGACACAAGATGGCTTTTACATCATTTGTAGCACGAATTAAACTCTGGAAACTGGACAGAATATTTCTAACACGCTACAGAACTATCTGATGGCATAAAAGAATTTCAACATTTTTGACGATTTTTACATACATCCCCCCTAAGTAATATCACATCTGAAGTCCATCCATAAAACATCCAGTCTACCATGGCAGTATAAAAAGACGGAAAACTTCCTGTTCTCAGCGTTCGACGACTCGCTTGCCCATGGTATATGCCACAAGCCGACGAATGCGTATTTATATCTCCATTCCTGAAGCTGCCACCATCCCCCCTCAGAAGAACAGCTTGCTCAGCCTCTAGTACACAGGACATAATCCGCCTCACACGAACAAAGTCTGACGACAGAGCTGCGACACCTGGAATCCCTCTCAGACGACAATGGATACTCCAAAAGACAGTTTGAGAAAGATCTACGACGCCAGAGCACCAATGGATACTGCAATCGACAGTTTGAGAAAGATCTACGACACCAGAGCACCAAGAACGACACGGAAGACGAAAACACGGATAAAGAAGATAAGAAGACAGTTTTCGTACAGAATGAGATTTTCACTCTGCAGCGGAGTGTGCGCTGATATGAAGCTTCCTGGCAGATTAAAACTGTGTGCCAGACCGAGACTCGAAATCCGTACCTTTGTCTTTCGCGGTTAAGTACTCTACTACCTGAGCTGCCTAAGCACGATTCATAATCCGCCCTCACAGCTTCAATTCTGCCACTACCCCGTCACCTACCTTCCCAACTTCACAGAAGCTCTTCTGCGAACCTTGCAGAACTAGCACTCCTGGAAGAAAGGATATTGTGGAGACGTAGCTGAGCTACAGTTTGGGGGATGTTTCCAGAATGAGATTTTCACTCTGCAGCGGTATGTGGTATAGCATCTGTCCGCGAAAGGCAAAGTTACCGAGTTCGAGTCTCGGTCCCGGACACAGTTTTAATCTGACAGGAAGTTTCAGTTTTCGTACAGTTTGCTGGCAGTGTATCGTCAAAAACTAGCGGACTGCTGTGAAAACACAACATAACGCCAGTGAAATAAGATCTAGACATAAAGGGGGGGGGGGGGGGGGGTGAACCAAGTTCCTCGCGAAAGAGGAAAAACTTTTATTGACAAAAGATCCGCACAGCTTAAGATCTAATCATAGAACATGAGCGCCACACCCGATTACTACAGCCAACAAGTCTGCAATTGCAGAATACTCCATTGAAAACAGACATAAAACTAATTACAAGCAAACGAAAGGCCTGGCTTCCACAGACAAGTTTTAGGGCTGCATTTTCAAAAAGCAAGTAGAAATCGGGTGACTGGTAATTTAATCAACAGGGAATCTGGCTTCTCACTGAGAAACGCATGGGAGCCAATACTAAGCTCCATCAAAGCAAAACGTGACACTCGGATGCGAGGTGCAACAGAGATGGATGGCGAAAGCAGGCCATCATCACCACCACCACCACCACCAGCGATCACGGCGGGAGATGGTGAGGCCTGAACTCTGCACCGTAAGGTACAAACACCGCGAGCACTTCATTCCATCAGCACCATCTGCTAATGGCGGAACGGGTGTCCCCTGAAATATCGTGGACTTTCGACGATCAGGTCTGGCAGCACAACCTAGAACCATGGAAGCACCATTTTCGCGGGAAAGTCGCATATTACGAATGACTCATTAATACGTAGTTTCTCCAGCTACCTAAGAACATACTGAATTTCGAAGGGCCGCAGTTACAGCAACTCTTCGAGAGCCAAAATATAGCACGGAAGAAATTAAATTTCTTAAAAGGCGACGGAACGACCGTGGGGTCCGGGATTTTTACGAAATTTTGTGTAGTGAAAGAGGACCCCTAACACCTCACCTGGTTAAAATATTAGGACGCACTACTCGGAAAATCCAGAGAAAAATCGATCCAAAGTTTCTTGGGTGCCGTATGAGCGTAAAATGTTAGTCGACTGCCGAGCCGCCGTCTGGCCTACATGGTTAGCGGTCGGACACTTACGCCAGAGGTCTTGGGTTCGATTCCTCCTCCGGCACTTTTTTTCCTTCTATTGCTTGCAAAATTGCAGCGTAATGTTACAGGAGAATCGTGAAATTAATTCCCGAGGAGACTGTATAAAAATTCATTCTGTAATTCACCATCAGTGTCGTCACCAATAATCCGAGACATGATTCAATATGCCTGGTTTGCCTCAAAATTATCAGAAACTCAAAAATCCGCTTTTATATGTTGCGCAAGATGTCGCAAAAATTATTGCTTTGTTTGTTTTTACGATATTACCACTGCGGTTCTTGTTTATAATTATTATATGTATAAAAATTCAATGTTTCCCAATCGAATTTGTTATTCTGATTAAAAACCCAATGATTCTCCTTATATACTCTACAATGAAAAATCGAAAACCCACCGCCACGAATTGTGTTGTTGCACAAAAAGAAAATAATTTTATTCAATAATGTAACTAATTGTTAAAGATAATGTAGGTTTGGGAAACTTTCTGAATAATTGGTGGAATAACAAAAGAAAATGAAATAGAAGACAAAAAATGTGCCAGAGGAGGAACAGAACCCGAGACCTCTGGCGTAACAATCCGAGTCCCAAACGTCTAGGCCAGACGGCGGCTCGGCAGTGGACAAACATTTTATGCTCATAAGGCACTTAAGAAATTTTGGATCCATTTTTCCCGGGATTTTCCGGGTGGTGCGTCCTAACATTTTAACCACGTGAGGTGTTAGGGGTCCTCTTTCACCACACAAAATTTCGGACAAATCCCCGACCCCACGCTCGTGCCGCCTCCTTGTTAGATACATATTGCCCGAAGTAACAGTAAGAAATCAAGTGGTGCTGTAAAGAACTTAGAATAAAATGGAATAAGAAGCAAATAAAACTGCTCATGCGGTTCTTTAATTTCTACTGGAGGAATGTTCCAGACAGACACTGAAGGGTGAAGCACTGTTCCGATCGCTACTGAAACAAACAACGTGGGAGTGCACAGTAGAACCTCAGTCAGAAAGCGACTACGTAGGCACTTAGCAATAGCAAAATGTTGTAAACTCCGGAGATGAGTATTGATTTTAATTCGGGGACAGATGCCCCTGGAACTGTTTACGACCCTGTTAATTTCAAATTCAAACAATTAATGGAAAACCCATATTATGTACTATAGGTTTTGCTAGCAGAGTTTTAACAGCATGTGAGATGTTATATTCAAAATGGTTCAAATGGCTCTGACCACTATGCGACTTAACTTCTGAGGTCATCAGTCCCCTAAAACTTAGAACTACTTCAACCTAACTAACCTAATGACATCATACACATCCATGCTCGAGGCAGGATTCGAACCTGCGACCGTAGAGGTCGCGCGGTTTCAGACTGTAGAGCCTAGTACCGCTCGGCCACTCTAGCCAGCGATGTTATATTCCACTACAGTATTGGCTTCTGCTTTTGGAAGATTTCACTTTTACTTCGAAGGCCAGAACACAAAAATACACAGTGACCAGAAGAAACTTGTTTTTCTACTTATTAGACGCAAGTTTGGCACTATAGTCTTTACCCCTTCAGTAGCATAGTTTTGAGTTGGTTTACCTTAAAGGAGAGAAAAATATAGGTGACGCCGTGTGACCAGATGGTCTTTAATACTTGTGCTTACACAGCAAATCCTGTGCTGACATAAAGCTTATGGTGATAAAGGGTAGAAAAGACAGTAAATGCTTTATGAAGAAAAATCACTGATACAATAGGCAGATTATGCTTACTTTAGAATGAAGGAACTACTAAAAAACGAGTCGAATAACTAATTCACAGCACATTACAATATCTACCGGGCTGATTTAGTTTGCAGGGGGACCTGATACTGATGTGTGGCTAGTATTCAATTTCTGGGAGGCTTGGGATATCTAGATTAATATATAAAATGTTCCGGGACACTTTGGTATCACCAAGTGTGGTAAAAAAATTGAGGGAGTATTGCTAGTTAGATAAGATGCTGAGGTAAGAGCGAAATACTAAAAGATCTCATTTTATTTCAGAAGGCACGGGCAAACAAGAAATATAGAACAAGAGAACTACTTCCTATTACCCCAACTAAGCCATATTTAATAGTTGCTGCAGACGTCTGTGGTGTTTTACGATAAGTAAAAGTGAGGTAGCATGTTTTTGTTCCGTATGCTGTGTTCACTAGCTATTAAGTACCTAAAGTTATATACTCTAACAAATACAGTTAGCAAGGTGATTATACGCGGTCCAGTTACATGCATGTGACCACGGCCTGTACTCGATTTCAAAGTGCCGTAGCCACTCACAGACGGCATGTGGCAGCAGTAGCAGTGGAGGCTACATAAAACGTGTCGAGGGAGGAGGGCGAAAACAGTGAAGTCCTTTTTTCGTTTTGCGGAAACAGAGCGATTTGTCTGACGTCCAGAATGGCATGATCATCAGCTTTCGGGCCAATGGTGGAAGCATTTTCAGAACTGCTAAGTTTGTAAACCGTTCGCGTTGGTTAAAGTATACTGTCCATGGCAAAACGGAGCTAACGATAACCGGCCGGCCGGTGTGACCGAGCGGTTCTAGGCGCTTCAGCCTGGAACCGCGTTACCGCTACGGTCGCAGGTTCGAAACCTGCCTCGGGCATGGATGTGTGTGATGTCCTTAGGTTAGTTAGATTTAAGTAGTTGTAAGTTCTAGGGGACTGATAACCTCAGATGCTAAGTCCCATAGTGCTCAGAGCCATTTGAATTTGATAACCGGAACCGAGGCAATTCTCAACACGATGGGCCATAGGTAAGAGGGGTGTGCGACGGCTGTGGAGATATGTAAAGGAGGATGGATGTGAAAATGTCGAGCAGCTAACCGCCCTGATGTACCAAGGGGTTATTAACAATGTCTGCTCAACGAACGTTCAGTGAACGTTGCCGCGTATGGGCCTCCATACACCCATGTTGACTGCCATTCATCGGCCACGAAGGCTGAAATTCGCGCAGCTATACAGCAACTGGATGTCCACTGAATGGCGACGGGTGAGCTTTTCAGACGAAGCACGTTTCATACTTCATTGGACAGATGGTCGTTGGCATGTAGGGCCTGAACAGCCTGAAAGCAAAGGGGTCCAGCCCAGAGGAGGAAATATATCCGTATTTGAGACTAACAATAAAGCATTTTTTGTAGTGTATTACTGCACCATCAGTTTAATAAGTTATGGTTCCAAAATATCAACGCAAATTATCTACAGAAGAATAGTCAATTGGTTTGGTAGAAGCCTGTCTGGGGTGAGGGTCGGGGGGGGGGGGGGGGGGGGGGGGCGGGGAGATCAATATGGGTTTTGGAGAAATGTAGGTACGCATGGGGCAATACTGACGTTACGACTTATAAAATCAATTTAAAAAGTTTCTTGAAGCGCCACAAAATAACAGGCTTTATGTAGTTGAATAAAACTTTTGAAGTCTTTCCTTAATAGCACAAGAGGTGGGCAAAGCAACTAATTATACAACAGGTTGTCAGAATACCAGTAAGTAATGACCATTTATGTTTCATGTAGTACCACAAGACACACCATACGGGCTGGGAGTCAAAAGCGCCATTGCAGCAGAATGACATCACAGAGAGTGGAGGATTCTGTCACTCTCTTGCTAATGCAGAGTAGAGTAAGAAGGCATAACTCAGACACAAGAATATCTATTCAGGATACTGACTCTGCTAAAAATGTCTGCCGTTACTCCTGAAAGGTTAGGCTGAGACACACTACAGGTGCAGTTAGTGCAACCAGAGAAGACGACAAGACAAGAAGAGCAGGTGTTGTCATGGCCACATCACAGTGGGTAAACACATGGGCCAGACCTGTATAAGTATTACTCCTGTTCCAGTGGAAGTGTGCTAGTCTGTAGCCAACAACCTGCAGGAGGAATCTGTGTCAGTCTGGCATCTACTCAATTCACAGCCATCCAACCTGGAGGTTGGATCTATGATGGTCTATCTCCCACTCACCTAGTTGTAGCTGTCTACAGTCATTGATGGAGCAACGAGTCCCATTGCCTCTATGAGAAGGAGCATTATCACCCAAGGTACGACAGGTGATAATCTGTGGGCACCGTCTTCCAACGGGCTTTCTGGTGGCCTAATTTGAACAGAGTTGGTGGATGCCTTCTAGTGCACCATCTGTGGTGTGACTGAGCGAGCCCTCATTACCCACTTCCTGGAAGTGCTATGATAGTGTGATGTGAGCAGCGACGTGATGACATTTCTGGGTGCTGACTCCGCAGCTCCCTTCGCCGCCAGGGCCGAAACAGTGCACCGCACTGAGGTGTCAGCGCATTATGGAGTGGCGTGTGTTATTTACGCCCCGTCGCCGCTGCAGGCAACCCATGAATCACGAAAATTCTTTACTTTATGATGTTTTATTACCGTCTTCGGGAGCCAGACAGGCTATTTCACACTTAGCCACACAAATTTGTGCCCAGGGGTGGTGTGTATTGTGTGTACCTACTCGGGGACCTAGAAACGACGGAGAGGCTTCATGGTTCACAACCCCACATCAGGCTGCAGCAGTCCACTCGTCCCACCCACCCCACACCGAACCCAGTGTTACTGTGGACTCCGCTGGGAACGTCTCACGCCAGACGAGTGTAACCCCAAATGTTTGCGTAGTAGAGTAATTAAGTGTGGGCGTACGTGGAGACAGTGTTTGCGCACCAATCGCCAACATAGTGTAACTGAGGCGGAATAAGAGGAACCAGCCCACATTCGCCGAGGCAGGTGGAAAACCGCCTTAAAAACCATCCAAGCACACCGGATCGCGACACCAATCCGCAGAGCGGATTCGTGCCGGGGATAGCGCGGCTAGCCGGGCGGGGACCAGGGTGGTGGTCCATCAAAGTCTTGACCTCGACGTCCTACCACCCTCGTCCAAAGTGTTGTCCGGTTCTGCGACTTAACATTTTCATAAAATTGACTATAATGAACCCTTTGCTATTCTCAAGCTATCAGGGATAGTACATCATACTCAGTAAGAAACCTAATGGTGTGTGGCAGAAAGTACTTTCGGTACCACTATCTGATCTCTCCAATCCTGTTCTACTCGCGAACAGTGCGTGGAAAGAATGATTGTCGGTAATGTGATGCAATAGCTATTAACGAGATACATTTTTTTCTTTTCTTTTACTACCTTGTACTCCATAGATACATTTCCGATGACGTAGAATATTTTTCATTTGGTTATATAGCGTAGAATTTGAAATGTGTGTGACTATGTTTACTGTGCTATTTTATACGAGTTTTTTATGTAAAGACTTTCGTATTGTTTCTGGTGATCATTCAGTTAGTTTCATTAAATGTACTGAGTGAAACAGAATGCAATACGCAGAAGTGTTGTAAGAACTGTGGAGCGAGAGAGTTATCGATAGTTGTCGGCTCGAACAGTGTGGAGCAGAAAGTGGCAATTGGCGCGAAAGCATGCCGTTATGGAAGCAAGTACTGACTACTGTGTGTAGCCATGGGTTGCGTTTAACGCGGTATTTATACCGGACGTTTTTGTGTTACAGCGGTTTGGAATTTGACTTTATAAGGACGTTGTATTACGCAAACACTGTTGGTTTTTGCAGAACGATGCCTGTGGCAGTGACGATGCACACATGAACAGATGTACTGTCGTCGGTTTAGAATTGAACTGCATTACATAAACTGTGAACTATGTTGCTGCGTAAGTGACTGTTTTCGCGGTAACAGTGTTATTATGGACCGTGAATATTAACAGTAGATGGTCTGTGTAGCTCCGCAATCGGCGAAGTGTAGCAAGTAGAATCTTAATTTAAACACGTCATGTGGACTGTGCCAAACTGTCATGAGTGAAATTTGCAGTTGCACTAATACGACCAGGTGCTGCATAAGCAGTTACTTTGTTCCGGCCTACGACAAATAGATGCTACGCCACTTATAACCACCGCCAGCCCAAACAGAATGTAAGGAAAGACGCTATTTTAATGCCAAGGACACGACTGGGTGAACGTATAAGATTCATTATCAGCAACTTCAAACTGTTTCTACCGCCGTCGCCACCTCACGCCGACCCAGAACAGCTAAGACCTAAAAACATTCCTCTCTTCGAGAAACACAATTGTAACCAATTTTATTCCTTTATGCTTTGTAATAGACTATCTCTTAATATTTCTCTCTATAAATAAGAGTAGCGTATTGTAATGACTGTTCACCTTCAGTGACTGTTGATACCATCCTTAACAGTAGTTATTGCCATCATGTATTTGCTTTTGTTCTTCAGAGTATTTGCATTAGTCTTTGCATGCGTTGTATTTGTCTTGTGAAATGGTCTACTTCTATGTGTATCTGCAGTAATTTAGACTAGAGAATTTATGTGTTGCACTGCAAAATGTGGCTAAACGTGTTAAGTTGAGGCATCTGACATTGACGTCATTGACTAGCTTATTCGCCATTGGTTCAAGTTAGAGGTTTGGAGGGAACGTTCAATCTGACAGTTCTTAAAGTACTCTTTCTTTGTTTACATGCCACTTAATGTCATATTCCCATTCATTCATGTTTAGGTGCACATTTATGTGGGCATAACTGTTACTGGTAAGCAAAATTACAATACATTGTCTCATTATTTATGAAATTAGCTTCAGATTGTTTACCGTTTTCCACTATCAAAGGAATTTATTGTCAGGAGTTTAACAGGATTCGGAAACTTCTCAAATAGAGGTGTGCTTTTGAAATTTCCGGAAGTAAAACGGGTTCGTGGTGTTTACACAATATTAATTTTCTTCAAGCAGTTTTTCTTTAAACATTTTCTGATTACAAATTCACGGTCACAGCATATCTCCAGCAACCGTTTTCTTCACAGTAAGCCTCTGTAATTGCTCTAATTTCTCGAATTTTTCCCTCGTGATCAACAGAGTGACGTATGTGTGGGAGGGGGGGGGGGGTGGAGGGGAGGGAGTAATATGTTGTCTGACTCCTCCTGAAAAGTGCTGTCCCGAAACGCCTCTCTTGTAACGCCTGCCAGCGGAGTTTGTTTGGCATCTCCGTAACGTTCTCTCGCCAGCTAAACGATCCCGTGACGAAACGTGCCGCTCTTTGTTGGATCTTTTCTATCTCCTCTATCTATCCTACCTGATAGGGATCCCAGATGGATGAACAGTACTCAAGAATCGGATGTACAAGCGCCTTATAAGCCACTTCTTTCTTGGATGAGTTACATTTCCTTAAGGTTCTGCCAATGAATCTGAGTTTGGTGCCTGCGTTTCCCACTATCTGTTTTACATGGTCATTCCACTTAAGGTCGCTCTGGATAGTTACGCCTAGATATTTTACGGTAGTCCGCCTGCGTAGCTGGGTGGTAACGTGCTCGCCTCACGTGCAAGCGGTCTCGGGTTCGATATCCGACGGGATTGGAGATTTTCTTCACTCAGGGATGAATGTTGTGTTGTGTTGTCCTCATGATCATTTCATCCGCGTCACCGGCGCGCAAGTCGCCCAGTGTGGGTCGACTGAAGTAAGACTTGCACTTGGCGGCCGAACTTCCCCGGATGGGACCTCTCGGCCATCGATGCCATACGCTCATTTCATTTTACGGCAGACGCCGTCTCCAGCTGTTAGTCATCAATAGTGTAGCTGTATATTAGTGGATTTCTTTTCCTATATATAGTGAATCACCTAAAACTTACACAACAAATATTGCGGAACTGGAAAGTGCTATTGATGAGAGGTTTTCACAGAAGGGATTGGTAGTCAGAGGTTCGTACTGTTAGCCAATAAATAGGTTGTAACAATACTTAGTATGTGTAATTTGTTGTGCAAGTATACACTTTTTTAAATGGAACAATATTTATTAACATTGACATTATAAAACTGGGGTAATTTAGAATGTCAGTGGTGTTTGCTGCAGGATTCTAGTGCTTGTCGTTATGATGTATCGTGTTTTGAAAGTTTCCACACCGACACTTGTTTGTGCCATTCAACTTAGGTAGTTCCTACGTATGAATGTTCTTATGATTGCTTATAGCGTGCTTTTATGTTCGCTGAGTACACTGTAAAGTGCCAGTCAATTAGTGTGTGACAGTCCAAGCAGTAGGTCGTGAGTGAACGATGGGATACCAACGCAGAAGAAACCGCCACACTCATGGTTTACAGAGAGTGTAGGAGGAATGCAGGGTATTCTTGTATGGCGTATGCGGCTAGATATCCCAACAGACGTCAACCAGCTCGGCACTTACTTATCAGTCTCCTCAACCAGTTACATGAAAGTGGTAGTGTCACACCTAGACAACATAACAGTAGGAAACAAAGGAAGACATAAGAGGGGGAAATTAACGTTCTTGCTACTGTTGCATTTGATCCCCATGTTAGCATCCATTCAGTCACACGAGGGAGTGACATAATTTAGGCAAGCGTCCTACGCATTCTCCATCGACATAGATTCCATCACTGTCTCATCTCTCTCCATCAAGAACTGCATGGATGATTATGAGAATCGTGTCAGCTTCTGTAAATGGGCATTAAGGCGAGATATTGCAGATAGATATCTATCTTATTCAGTTATGAAGCCGTATTTACCAACCATGGCCAGGTAAACTGACCAACATACACTATTGGCCTGTTGACAATCCCCGGTTGTCCGCAGCTCGTGGTCTTGCGGGTAGTTCGGCGCTAGCGGCCGTACGAGGAGGGGGTCTGTGCGGCGTGTGCGAGTGTTTGTTTACGTGTGGACTTACTCTGCGCGCGGGCTAGTAACAACGATCATGGTGAACAAGTACAGAAAAACTACATTATGATTCAATTTCTGCAAAGACTACGAACGACCAAAGGCTTTAGCAGTGGAACGATTCATTCGAGAGGAAGTCAAGATACCGCCAAACGATACTGTCGGAATTCACCTGTCCATCATTAGTCCCACGGTGTATGTTAAGATGGTAAATAATGCGGCGCGTGAGAGAATTCTACAAGCGACAAAAGCAGGTCTCCGATTTTGCCATAGTGACGGGAATGTTGGCACGGTAACTGTAGAACATGCTGGTCTGGGTGTACGGACAAGACGTGTTTTTGAGCTGCCATTTGAGCTCCCGGCTGACGAAGTTATCGAGGCTTTTAAGCCATATGGCACGGTACATGGTCACACCACAGAACGCTGGACACAATTCGCCACATACCCCGTTCTTAACGGAGTGCGACAGATCAATATTGACCTTCAGAAGCATGTACCGTCCCATCTGACAATTGGTGGTTGTCGGGAGGTGGTGATTTACGATGGTCAACCACGTTCATGTTCTGGCTGTGGACAGGAGGGACACCTCAGGTCGAAGTGTATGCAACGGCGGATTACGCAACTGCCTTCAGATGTCCGGGAGCCGTCGCCGGGGATGACAGTACTACCGATCACCTATGCCAAAGCCCTCACTGCGTCCGTTGATGACCGAAAGGACTCAGCCTCGGTGGAAGATCAAGATGGTACTCTCCGAAACCTTGTAGCAGACGTCGGGATGACAAAGGATGCTGCTCCATCGAGCATACAATCTACGGCGACAACATCAATTGTGACCGAACTCCCACCAAGCACACCGATAGTACACGAAGCAGTTCCAACCACTACGGATGCTGTTCCGTCTGGAACGCACTCTGTGACGACAACATCAGTTTCTATCGAACTCCCGCCAAGTAAAACGACGGCACTCTAAACACTTCCAGTTTCTTCGGATGCTTTTCTGTCGGGAAGCCGTGATTCCCTACAATCTGAGGACACGGAAGGAAGATCACGCAAACAACGTTCCCCGAAAAGGAGGAAACGGCGGCGTCGCACGACATCTCCTCGGGATGACTCCCCTTGCCCCGATGACGACGTGCCTGTGGACCAAGACGACGCAACAGCCTCTACGAAACATGATGAGGCAATGGAAACTGTTCGATCAGACCCGCAGCGGTCTGTCACATTGACGGTACCGGGACGTGGTGATGCTGAAGAGGAATCACAACCAGTTGGCTCTCCAGACGCAGATGCTGTGGCTATGGATACGAATATATCACTGCCTGCAAAGATGTGGTATGACAATATTGAGGAGGCGCCGGACGTCATACAGAGGCAGCGAAGACGGCCTAATAATTGCTGAAGGTGAAGGGAGAGAGGCGAGAGAACGTCTTCTAACTCAGCCCCCAGCGCCGATGCAGGGAGATGTTGTTGCGCCTCGACAGAGTGGGATTCAACGCCATGCGAACCGTATTGCGACATTAAATATAAATGACGTGCGTTCACCGGCCAGAATACACCTACTGAAGGAAACGATTTGGGCATCTGATGTGGATATTGCTTTGCTGCAAAAAGTCCACATAGCTGCACTCCCATACATCGCAGGCTACCAATCCTATTCGTCACATAGAGATCACAATGGGAGTGGGGTGGCAGTTTACGTGCGAGATGGCTGTGGAAAACGTGAGTTATCTTCGGTCGGCCAGGGGAATGACTTTCACGACGTTTGGGACACGCATCATTAATCTTTATGCACCGTCGGGAAACAATCGGCTGCGGGAAAGGGCGCGACTTTATGCAGAAGACATTGCCTCACTATTCCATGGACGTTATGAATGTGTAATAATTGGTTGAGATTTCAACTGTGTTCTCAGCCAGAAAGACCAATGGCCGCAAGCAAACATCAGCCAGGAGTTGCGAATCGTTGTCAACGACCTTGTACTTAGTGTCACGTGGGAATTACGACATGGAGATGCACCGGGATACACCTATGTGACAAGTCATTCGGCGAGCAGATTAGGTCGCATTTATATCTCACGGGCTCATGCAAATGATGTCCAGGACGCGGAACGCTGGCCATTGGCATTTTCCGATCACCACGCTTACATCTGTACGGTGCTTCTTCCCCGTAGAGAGGTGTGGAACAGTAAGGCCCCGTGGAAATTCAACATCTACATGATCCTGAATGCCGTCAACGGATCCTTGAGACATGGACGATGTGCGAGCGAAGGGTTGGAAGGTATGCGACGAAGCTTGGTTGGTGGCTGACTTGTGCTAAACCGGCGCTTCGCCGTACGTTCATCTCATATAGCAGGGAGATGGGAGAATGGCGCCGCCGTACGACCGACTTTTATTTTGCAGCACTGGTTGATTGTCCGCCGGGACTGGACATTTGGATCGAACGCAAAAGGATAAAAGCTAAACAAGTGGCCTTAGCTCGGAAACATCTTCAGGGACCCATGGTGCGCACCAGATGTCACGATACGATAAGGCACGAGATTCCTTCCATGCACTACATCGTGAATGACCGAAAGCCCCGACGACGCGTTTTGGTACGGGAATTAATTACCCGCGAAGACCGAAGAGTGACGCGTCAAGCGGACATTGTCTATGCATTCGTCGACCATTACCAACACATCAATCGGGAAGAAGCAGCCCCTGTCGATGACCTCGACCGTATAGCCACGTACGTCTCCCGTACACTGACGGTGGAAGCCGCGGGAACCTTACTGGAAGCCATTAGCTGTGAGGAAGTACATGATGCGAACGCACAGGGTGCGTTGAATCGGTCCCCAAGCATTGATGGACTTCCTGCTGAATTTTATCGAGAATTTCGCAACGAAATGGCACCGCGATGGACGGAAATGTACAACGAGATGTTAAATTCAAATGCGCCTATTACACCGGCTTTTATGGAAGGCCTCTTGGTGCCAGTGCATGAACCGAAGCCAGGATTACGGTCACACATTATCGCCCCATCACCCTGCTTAATGTCGACTATAAGATCTTTGCACGGTTGCTAGCGTCCCGATGTCGTATGTTAATTCGTAGCGTTCTCTCTCCAGAACAGACGACACCGAGTGGATGTGAATGTGCAAACAGCTTCTGGCGAATGCCGTGATGTGATAGCGCTGGCGGAGGAGTGGCGGCTTAAAGCGGCGATGGTGGCGGTTGATTTTGACAGTGCTTTTGATAAGGTGCGCCACAACTATCTGTACGCTGTACTGGAACAAATGGGATTTCCAGACCGTTTTACTGGTCTCATTAGAAGGATTTATGGGGGCGCACAATCCTTGGTACAGGTTAATGGGCGTATAGCAGGGACCATTCAAATTCGACTATTCATTCGCCAGGGCTGCCCTCTTTCGATGCTGCTGTTCGCGATAGCGTTGGAATCATTAATTGGGAGGCTAACCAATTCTATTTCTGGGGTGGAACTACAGGGCTACACCTTCAAATGTCGTGCCTATGCGGACGACCTCCTGCTGCTCGTTCGTTCTGAGGAAGAGGTGAAGACGGTCCTTGATCTGTTGTTAGACCACAGTGTGACGACGGGTAGTGCAGGGAACATGAACAAATCGGCAGCAATGCCGGTTGGAAAGGGCCTTACGCCGGAAGAATTCAGTCCGTTTCCTTATGTGCAACGATTCCGCTATCTCGGCATAGACTTTACCTCATCTGTAAAACATACTGCGGCAGTTAACTACCGACGTATTTTACAGACAACACGTACCATGGTCCGACAACATCTCCTACGGCGCCTTGATCCTTTGCAGCGAATCGAGTATCTGAACACTTACGTGGTTTCTCGAATGGTGCATATTTCGCAGATCCTGCCCCTACCACTCACGCTCGGACGTCGACTTCAACCAGCACTAGGGTATTTTGTGATGATTGGGTCGCCCGTCAAGGTGCGATACGCAACGCTCACGCTCCCTACGGACTAGGGGGTTCTCGGACTTACGAATGTTCACTGCCGACCGACGGCGCTCCTTCTAGCCACGATGTACAAGCAATGGCGTAGCGGGCGTGATTCTCTTACATCCCGCCTACTGGGTCTCCTGGTTCCAGCGTCCCTCACACCTCCGATGGCGGTGGGCAACATTACGCCACATTTTGCGCATGTATCAACATTTATCGTGGAACTTAGTTATATTAGAGACGAGCTTCCGCGCATGAGACCACCATGCGCCAAGGATTTTTATGTTTGGCTGCTACGACGGATAAGTCGTAATGTCATGTGCACCAAAAATTCCTTCCTACCTTCGTTCGGGCACTGTGGTTCTCTGTCGCCTGTGGCAAGTTCAACACCAACCAACGGCTCCATGCAATTGGACTAGTGGACACTCCACTATGCCCGAAATGTCGCCAAGTGAATGACGACCATCACCGCTTAACTTGCACCGCGGTGGAGGACGTTTGGCTCCTAGGAAGACAGATGGTGGCTTGCAACCTCCGTGTGACCCCGCAACATATTACACCTGCTTCCTTCTAGCATCCGGAGAGTGACTACTTTCCGGCAAATAAATCACAGTCGGTCATCTGGGTCAAAGGTTGGACGATCGCGTACCTCTATGGGGACGCTGCCAAGTCACGACATGACTTTTGGTATTTCTTGCAGCAAGCCCACCATGAGGTTCATAGATGGTCACACTATCGGAAAACCTTTGCCAACTATCTTCAGACAGTCTTCCTCGACGCCCCCCCCCCCCGCCGCCCCCCCCCCCCTCCGCCACACGCAGTTGGGATGTGCCGGGTGCAGTCGGTGTGCACATTTGACTTCTGATACTGAACCTCACGCTTCTCTCACCACTCAATATGTAATGCACATACTGTACCATGAAATGATCTACATGTTCCTTTTAACAGAGTGATCTTTATTGAAAATAAATAAAAACAACATCCCTTTTCCTTTAAATTTGTGATTTGTTTTACAATGATTTTTTTTTATTTATTTATTTTTTGCATTTCATTTAGTTTTGTGAACTGCCTAATTTTGTATCCAAATAGAATACCAATAAATAAATGGTGCGTATTCTAAATAGAAATATTCGTTCCAATTACAACATAATACTTTCATTTTTATCAAAAATCAGTGACTATCCACGGATAATCTGCTAAACGGATAACTCTCACCCGCATAAACTGGAGCTTGCTGTACTTAATATTGCTCTGTAGGTAACTACTGGAGAGAGAGATTAAATTGTAGACAGATACTAATGCTTCACTATAGCAAACACTTTCAAGTGGGTGTAGGTTATGCAGAGGTGAAGAGACTTATACAGCGGAGACTAGAATGGAAAGGTTGCACCTTATGAGTCTTCGCACAGAGTATCAAATAAACAAACAACAATTCTGAATAAACGTACCAGAGCCGACGTTGTAGTGCCTAATGTTTGTAAAATCATGGCGTACCAAGAGTTTCTGTATCAATTATTGGTGATAGTGGCAATAATCGTACTGTTTAAAATAGCGTCCTGTGACTCGGAGACGAGTGTAGCTCTCAGTTTGTTGCGTCATGTGTGGCATCCATTGGAGTTGAAAAATTAGGTGTCAATGGCAAACTGGAAAACACTGACATCAATGAAATATTGTTTATTTCTACTTAGATACATGTTGCGCAATGAAGTAAGTCAAGTGTTCAAGATGATCAATAGAATGGTTTGTTTACTGAGCTTTTTAAAGTAGTCGTATCGTGTTTGCTTCGTTTAACAGGAATACAGGAAAACCTTGTTTGTCTGGCCCTCATAAGTCCAGATCTCCGGTTATAAGGATCTATTTAGGAACCCGTACTTGAAGCGGTAAAAACGGAGCCCTTACAGGATTACCTTGGTCCAGTCTGTCTGTCTGACCGATTGTTAAAACCGTTTTTCTTCGGAATGGACAGACGTATAAATTTGAAATTTATGTCACATAACCACTTAGCGTTGTAAATCAAGGCGTCTCTATGTCACATATTTTGATAATCGCGAACTCACTCATCAAACCTGTAGGAGAATCATGAAATTTCGCAGGTTTCACACAACAACCACAGACAAATATTCGAAATCTGTATATTTATAATTCTAGCACACGAAAAAATTTTTCTTTTGTCGTTTTTTATCCAACGTCAAACTTGAAATTAAAACAGTTGTTCCGCATTCAGACTGACTAGGTTGCAATGTTAAGTCAACCATCAGACGAGGAATGACTTTATTGCACATTGGACGTCTTTCGGAATTTGTCAATTATCAGATTTCCAGGAGCACTTCGTATGGCACAAACAAGTCTGCAAATCTCTGCTTGACATACGTCTTGAAACACCATATCTATGTGCAGCAACAACTCCTGGAAGTCTGACGATGGGCAAATTCCGAAGCACGTCATATGAGCAATAAAGTCATTGCTTACATGTCTTTGGACTTTTACCATTGCGACCTAGTCAGCTGAATGCAGGACTACTGGTTATTATAATACCGGTCGCCTGCATTCTGCATCACTTGGTCACGTTTATTTTATTGAAATAAAAACATTCTCAATTATCTTGGAATCCCTGAGACCGATATCTTGCCACTATCAATGCCGACAACAGGCAAGAAACGTTGGGATTCGCGATTCCTGGAATGGATCAACTGTCTGTTTACATAACTAAGTTTGTATGGAACCGTAAGTTCGCGAGCTCTACTCGCACCTGGCTGTTGTTTTTATTTAAGTGTTAGTATGTTATGGCATTTTATGCCCCAGAAGTAATAACAGCAACACGTGACAATGGCAATCTTTAAATTTAAATTCTCTAAACCGTCAAATGCGGACCCTTGCACATCGCCACTTAACAATTCACGAATAACATTTACTCGTAGTTGTACCGTCCATTATGGTACCTATATGTAATCACATTGCCGATTCACACAATCACGAAACCTGGAAACATCTAGCGCCACGCCATTTGTGAGGCCACTGACGCGACTCGCGATGGGAATTAGTAGTATATGCAATAGCTCATGTGATAGCCATGTCAGTCGATTGAGACCGATACAACTTGAGAACTGTGAGCATGAATTAGAAATTAGTTGCCAACTCCGACTAATCGGGATTTGAAAAAGAAATGCATATGAAAGAAATTCTGGAAATTAGAAATACCTAGAGAGTTATATCAATATCAACTAACATCAATGTCTTAACGCATTCGTATACAATTTTGCCGAATATTAATCTGGATGGTTAATTGGCTGGAAAGGTTTTATTTTGCTACAAGAAGGTCGAGGTGCTCTGCCCCCTAAGATTCATTTTGCTGTGCGTGATCTTGCAAGGGCAGTGGGGAATATTTACACCACATGAAAGAAGAGTGGGAAAATGGGAAGACAACCAGGTGAGAGCACTGATTTTGGCCGATAGCTGGTCAAAGTAACTTGTTTTTGCTTGATTGCTGGTCTGCAAATAAAAATCACACTCCTTTAGGGCCAACCATTCCTCCCGAAAAGTGTGTAACATTCCGAAAAGTGTGTAACATTGCAATTCATACCACCTGGAACCACTGGATATTATAGCACTATCTGGAGCTCCATCTTAAAGGATAGCCAGTTTCACGATAAGCTCCACGACAGACCGTTTAGCCTTCAGTTGCATGCTATTACATTTGATCATTACTCATCAACCCATTACACCAACATGGTTCTATATACATCCTTTCTGAGTACATACCTAGCTGAACGTCCTGCATGGTTGGTAAGTGCCAACGAGTTCTACTTCGGTCTTGATGGTGAGAATTTTTGTCATCACTGTGGCGCGCCATTTTTCATTCGGTGCTAATGGTACAAGTTATGGTGTGTTTTGAACATTTGTTCAATTTCGATTATGTCCAATTTGTGAAGTTCACTGCGTACATTCCATAGAAGTTTGATCTCTGCCCCCTCCACAGGCTCATTTTCTGTCGCCCTCGTGATGCACGTGGCGATTCATTACCAACTAATATTTTTTCTGTTAAAACTGTTAACGCAACATTTTCAAATGAGACTTACTAAAGATTGAACTTTCGACCTCGCACTCAAGTGGTTCCTTGTAAGCCAGTGGGTACCGACATAGAAAATAAAGCGTACCAACCTCTGGGACGCAACTTAATTCTCATGGTGGAGACGTTTCGGCACGCTTCTCCTGCGTTTTGGTGTATCCAGGAATATCCTTGCTCATTGCTGTAGATAAAGACTTGAACCCTTCCCTGAAAATATTCTGTTTTTGGGAGAGCACAAAAAAAATCGCAGAGGAGATGAAGAGATTATGTGGAGATGCACGACACTGACTACATATATAGAGTGTGAGACGCTCGGTCGCAGCCAGGCGTTTGCTGAGTCTTGAGTAAGTATTGCTTTTTTGGCGTTATCGCTGCCTTTGCTTTGTGTAGCTCACAACTTGCAAGGTTTACTCCACAACTTTTGTTGCTTCTGCAGTGGTTTTACTTTTGTGGATCTTTGATTCGTTTTTAGCTTGCATTTGCGATCAGAATAAATTTGAAATGCCAATCAAGACTCGACAGCAATCTTCCACATAGTTTGCCGTACCTATCAGTTGTTAACAACACCTTCTATTCGAACTGAGCTGCACTCAAGCAGTCAATTTGTGTATTTTTGTGCACATCAACATGTATTCCGTTGTGGAAGTGACTTTGTTAATCAATTTTCTCCGATTCACATAAAATTTGGAGTGCAGTAAACTCATTTTGGGATCCATTATACTTTTGAGCTTCAAGTAAGCATACATTAGTAACAAAATTATGTGAACTGATATTCAATTTTTGCTTAAATAATTAATTGTAAATTATTTAACTGTGGTACAGGCTTCAGAAAAATAAACTCATATGTTAAATCTTAGGGGCGATTTTTACTTTCGTCCTTTAACTGTGTTGGTTAGTCAACCCTAATTTAAAAAATAAAAATATAACAAGATTCTTTTGCATAGCTATTTGTACTCTACGGTGGTGGCGTTCCATTGTAAAAAAGGTGCCCCTACTTAGTGTGTACTGTATGAAATGTACTTCACTTAAATCATTAATGATAAATGAGTATTGTTCTCATTTTTATTTACTGCAAAGCTGAAATTACAGCGAATTTAGCAGGCCGCTGTGGCCGAGCGGTTCTAGGCGCTTCAGTCCGGAACCACGCTGCTGCTACGGTCGCAGGTTCGAATCCTGCCTCGGGCATGCTTGTATGTGATGTCCTTAGGTTAGATAGGTTTAAACAGTTTTAAGTCTAGGGAAATGATGACCTCAAACGTTAAGTCCCATCGTGCTTAGAGCCATTTGAACAGCGAGTTTAAACTGATGTAACTACCGTCATTTGCTGGTTTATGTTATATACGGAGAAGATTAGATTAGTACTTGTTCCATAGATCATGAATACGACACTTCGTACACTACCTTGTATAATGTTTCTGTATTGAGTACGTAAATGTGGTACACAGTTTGCACACTCCACTGTCGAACTCCAGAACACCACTAAACACACCCACAAAAAGGCAGAATGTTTCAAACATACAAAAAGTACCACCAAGTTTAACTTTGGTGTGTGAGTGGTGCACCCCAACTTGAGGACAGAAGAGGACGAGGTTTTTTTTCCTTCTTATTTTCCCACAGTGGAAAAACGAGCCAGTGCGAAAGCACAATCTTACATTGGTAGATGGCCTGTGTGGTAGGGCCCGAATACCATTTTTTAGATTTAGTGGGGTGGTAGAGTAGCTTGTTGAGACAATAGTTTCACAGACCCACTGGAGGGAAAGAGAGAAACATTAAAACATATACTATCGGCCAGTGCTGGTGGTAAATTTAGTGATCAGTCGCAAAATTTTAGGAAGACGGAAAACAGCTGCTCAGCCGAAAGGTGATGCGTTTGAAGGTACTGTATTGACGGAGATGGAGAAGTAGATTCAGGATTCAGGACTCAACTGGCGGAGATAGGAGAAGACAGACACAGGCTACGCAGGTGACAGAGGACACTTCAGTTCCATAGATGGGAGAGAAAGGAGACCTGAGAAGCAGACTCTAAAGACAGAAGGAGGGCCCTTTCAAGCCGACGCTATCATGGCTCTATGTTGGCCACCCCTGACTCGTGTAAGAATATGGTGCGGCAACGGCACGATAGGGTTGGATACGCGTGTTAACTCATTGGCTTTACGGAAGCAACACACCTCGATAGGTCACTCTGTCCCAATAATATGCTTGCCTTCATTTACAGTCATCCTCACGCCTTGCAACAACTGTATACTTGTTGTTTAACTTCACGATGGGGCAACGACGATAAGAAATTGGTATCATCAAATTACTCCACACATTCACCTCTGAAACCTGCCAACTATTACATACAGTCATTAATTTGACCACCTACGAATGTTGTTGATTCAGAACGGCTTGTAATCAATGTTTAATTCCTTCAATATTTAGCATGCCGATTATTGAATAAATTGTGAATGTATCTTCCACCTCGATTTTTAGTTTGTAGTTAATGAAATCTATATCCATAGGCAGAATGAATAGAACGTTAATTGAGACCCATTCATGATAAAGCTCTAAGGCCCTATAGCTCGCTGTGTTCTTTAAATTCCGTCCAGCAACTTAATTAATCAGCTCTGTTTCCTGGGGAGCAAACTGTCTCCGCAGCTGTATAGGTCAGATCATCACGGTGAAAACCTTACAAGCTCGAGATGATTTCCTCATTTTGGCGGACCTTGCTCAGCATTCGATACCACAGGGTATCTTCCAACCGTAGTCAGTATTCATAAAATACACTCGTGGAAATGGAAAAAAGAACACATTGACACCGGTGTGTCAGACCCACCATACTTGCTCCGGACACTGCGAGAGGCCTGTACAAGCAATGATCACACGCACGGCACAGCGGACACACCAGGAACCGCGGTGTTGGCCGTCGAATGGCGCTAGCTGCGCAGCATTTGTGCACCGCCGTCAGTGTCAGCCAGTTTGCCGTGGCATACGGAGCTCCATCGCAGTCTTTAACACTGGTAGCATGCCGCGACAGCGTGGACGTGAACCGTATGTGCAGTTGACAGACTTTGAGCGAGGGCGTATAGTGGGCATGCGGGAGGCCGGGTGGACGTACCGCCGAATTGCTCAACACGTGGGACGTGAGGTCTCCACAGTACATCGATGTTGTCGCCAGTGGTCGGCGGAAGGTGCACGTGCCCGTCGACCTGGGACCGGACCGCAGCGACGCACGGATGCACGCCAAGACCGTAGGATCCTACGCAGTGCCTTAGGGGACCGCACCGCCACTTCCCAGCAAATTTGGGACACTGTTGCTCCTGGGGTATCGGCGAGGACCACTCGCAACCGTCTCCATGAAGCTGGGCTACGGTCCCGCACACCGTTAGGCCGTCTTCCGCTCACGCCCCAACATTGTGCAGCCCGCCTCCAGTGGTGTCGCGACAGGCGTGAATGGAGGGACGAATGGAGACGTGTCGTCTTCAGCGATGAGAGTCGCTTCTACCTTGGTGCCAATGATGGTCGTATGCGTCTTTGGCGCCGTGCAGGTGAGCGCCACAATCAGGAGTGCATACGACCGAGGCACATAGGGCCAACACGCGGCATCATGGTGTGGGGAGCGATCTCCTACACTGGCCGTACACCTCTGGTGATCGTTGAGGGGACACTGAATAGTGCACGGTACATCCAAACTGTCATCGAACCCATCATTCTACCATTCCTAGACCGGCAAGGGAACTTGCTGTTCCAACAGGACAATGCACATCCGCATGTATCCCGTGCCACCCAACGTGCTCTAGAAGGTGTAAGTCAACTACCCTGGCCAGCAAGATCTCCGGATCTGTCCCCCATTGAGTATGTTTGGGACTGGATGAAGCGTCGTCTCATGCGGTCTGCACGTCCAGAACGAACGCTGGTCCAACTGAGGCGCCAGGTGGAAATGGCATGGCAAGCCGTTCCACAGGACTACATCCAGCATCTCTACGATCGTCTCCATGGGAGAATAGCAGCCTGCATTGCTGCGAAAGGTGGATATACACTGTACTATTGACGACATTGTGCATGCTCTGTTGCCTGTGTCTATGTGCCTGTGGTTCTGTCAGTGTGATCATGTGATGTATCTGACCCCAGGAATGTGTCATTAAAGTTTCCCCTTCCTGGGACAATGAATTCACGGTGTTCTTATTTCAATTTCCAGAAGTGTAATAGGGGTAGACATCAAGGGTTCACTTGATAAAAATTTTAGAGAGCAAAGAATAAAAATGAATAACAATTTTTTCAGATATAGGATAATATAGCAAATGCGAATTAAATACTCCATGTAATCTTTCTTTTCAACTTTCATTTCATTGCATTTATGTGTGTTTGAAATTGGTTTGTGATGGTGTCACCAACTGTCGATTTGATCATAGTGTTGACCAGGGAATATTAAGAATATCTGTTCAAAAAAGTAGAAGCATTTGCAGGGAATAACATAATTATTAGGCCATAGAACTGAGGGAAAAAGGTAGTGAAATTCCTTTGACGAGTGCGGAAATATGAGTAGAAATAAAGGTAGCGGGAGAAGCGAGAGATGAAACAAGAGTAGACAATGGGATGCTTCGGGTGGCAAGGAATGTAGAAACACCGAAAATACACTCCTGGAAATGGAAAAAAGAACACATTGACACCGGTGTGTCAGACCCACCATACTTGCTCCGGACACTGCGAGAGGCCTGTACAAGCAATGATCACACGCACGGCACAGCGGACACACCAGGAACCGCGGTGTTGGCCGTCGAATGGCGCTAGCTGCGCAGCATTTGTGCACCGCCGTCAGTGTCAGCCAGTTTGCCGTGGCATACGGAGCTCCATCGCAGTCTTTAACACTGGTAGCATGCCGCGACAGCGTGGACGTGAACCGTATGTGCAGTTGACGGACTTTGAGCGAGGGCGTATAGTGGGAATGCGGGAGGCCGGGTGGACGTACCGCCGAATTGCTCAACACGTGGGGCGTGAGGTCTCCACAGTACATCGATGTTGTCACCAGTGGCCGGCGGAAGGTGCACGTGCCCGTCGACCTGGGGCCGGACCGCAGCGACGCACGGATGCACGCCAAGACCGTAGGATCCTACGCAGTGCCGTAGGGGACCGCACCGCCACTTCCCAGCAATATAGGGACACTGTTGATCCTGGGGTATCGGCGAGGACCATTCGCAACCGTCTCCATGAAGCTGGGCTACGGTCCCGCACACAGTTAGGCCGTCTTCCGCTCACGCCCCAACATCGTGCAGCCCGCCTTCGGTGGTGTGGCGACAGGCGTGAATGGAGGGACGAATGGAGACGTGTCGTCTTCAGCGATGAGAGTCACTTCTGCTTTGGTGCCAGTGATGGTCGTATGCGTCTTTGGCGCCGTGCAGGTGAGCGCCACAATCAGGACTGCATACGACCGAGGCACACACGGCCAACACCCGGCATCATGGTGTGGGGAGCGATCTCCTACACTGGCCGTACCCCTCTGGTGATCGTCGAGGGGACACTGAATAGTGCACGGTACATCCAAACCGTCATCGAACCCATCGTTCTACCATTCCTAGACCGGCAAGGGAACTTGCTGTTCCAACAGGACAATGCACATCCGCATGTATCCCGTGCCACCCAACGTGCTCTAGAAGGTGTAAGTCAACTACCCTGGCCAGCAAGATCTCCGGATCTGTCCCCCATTGAGCATGTTTGGGACTGGACGAAGCGTCGTCTCACGCGGTCTGCACGTCCAGCACGAACGCTGGTCCAACTGAGGCGCCAGGTGGAAATGGCATGGCAAGCCGTTCCACAGGACTACATCCAGCATCTCTACGATCGTCTCCATGGGAGAATAGCAGCCTGCATTGCTGCGAAAGGTGGATATGCACTGTACTAGTGCCGACATTGTGCATGCTCTGTTGCCTGTGTCTATGTGCCTGTGGTTCTGTCAGTGTGATCATGTGATGTATCTGACCCCAGGAATGTGTCAATAAAGTTTCCCCTTCCTGGGACAATGAATTCACGGTGTTCTTATTTCAATTTCCAGGAGTGTAGAAAGGATATAGAACCAGGAAGGGAAAGAGAAGGTAGGAATGTACAACACGACGTGGAAATGCGTGAAAATGAGGAGAATACTTTCGAAATGATCATTTGCTTTACAACTTTAGAAAGTATCGAATGTGTGGGAAAGAGAGCAAACGAAAGAAGGGAGCCTCAGTTGACTGTAGCAAGCATCTCATCTAAAAAGAATGAAGAGGAAAGCAAACCGAGCATGCAGGGATTTATGAATTGTATTACAAGAAAAATAATAAAAGATCTAGACAAACAGGATAGCAAAACAGAAAGAGAAGTAGATTAATGGGGCGCGAAAAGAGAAGAATGCGAGGAATAATGGGCTAAGAAGCAGCTTAGGAAATGTGTCAAGAAATGCAGAAACTAATAAAGAGGCATGATGTACGTACAGATAATCTGGAGCAACCGCGGGAGAAACTTCCTGCAGTAAGTCAAAAGGAAGAAACAGTACAGGAAAGGCTGAAGTTGCTATTGGAATTCAAAGAGAAGCAAGGAAATATTGACAAGAAACTGCAGAGACCAGTAGAGTATCTAGAGAAACACTTCAACTGTCTCAAACGACGAGAGACGGATGCTACGGATGCAAGCAGTAGTGCGGAACACGTCAACAACGATGTGCCGTTTCGATTAACTACCGATTATGAATACAGAGGAAGAGAAAGAGTAGAAAGATCAATCTGATCAGAGTTGCAAGGAAACAGTGAAGTGCACAGTTTTATAACATAAATCCACTGTCAAGACGTTGATGGTCAAACTTGAGTACATTTGAAGTTTATTCGAGGGAGATCCCACTGTAAAGGTGCGGTCAATGGCGCTAACATACATGATATATTGAGAGTTCAAGGAGGCGTTTTCGGGCAGTTACTAGTCCAAAAAGAAACAAGCAAGAATTGAGAATGAAATTATTATGGAATGTGACTTAGAAGCGTCGAGACTGCAGATCCGGTAAAATTCTTTGAAAAAATGATGAAAAAGGATCAAATCTTGGATGTACCATATAATTTAGAGGAAATGATTACATTTTGTTTTCAGTGATTACCCAGACATTACCAACACATTTTAATCGGACGCTGCAGTAATGACATAGATGAATGTAAGGATCTTCTGCAGGATACTGAATCAGTGCATTGTGGCTATCACAGATCGAGTTAGCTGGCCGATGAAGACATAATTTTACGATAACACAGCAAGCGCACCTAAAGAGGAGAAATAACCGTTCATATTGCAATAAGGTCTTATCAAAAGATCTGTGGAGGACAGAATAATTCAGATGACCAACGAAGAAATGGTTACAACAGCTACAATAATAATAGGAAAAAAGATCATATACGGGAGATGAATGACGATGTGCAGCTATGACAAGCACAGAAACTGTTGACTTGCAAGGACCTGACCTGCATACAAACATGACTGCGCGGCCATATCACTATACTGACTTGAGTAATTAAAAGGCATAAGCAATATGAGACCTGTGATCCGTCTCAGGGCAGGAAACATAAGTTACATTGCACAGGAAGATGTGCGAAAAGTACAATTAGAGGAGAAAGAGACTACCCGGGTGCAAAATTTACATCTAGTAGTAAGCATATTACTAGGAGAACTATGTTTTGAAGCCATTCTTGACAGCGACCGACAAATTTCGACGGCCAGGACAGTGTTTTTCAGGGATGTATATAATAAATCGAGCTGCTAGTACCAAGTTTGCACAAGGCAAAAGTCAAGGGTAGATTAACAGCAAAAAGCAATGATACGTGGCACCAAGTATATTTGCAGTTTAACAGTCAAGGCAATATCCTTGAGCAGAATTTCTTCATTGTGCGAAACCTCTCTATATCAAATATATTAGAGATGGACAAATCAATCAAATGTGTAATGCAGTGACGGACATGGGTAGATGCAAGATGATTTTACAGGACACTCAAATCTGCATACCTTTCTAAGAGCACACTGCATGAAAACAGCTACTGCAAAACTGTCTGAAACTGTCCGTCGAGGCGGGGGATCAATCAATAGGATACAGACGAGGACAATAAGATAAGGAAAAACATTTTCGACTCAGCTACGAGAAAATGGAAGACAAATGAGGAGACAAATCACAGAAAAGATGGAAGTGGTACAGGAGGTGGATTTATGTGCTAAAGCAGAACTATACAAGAATTAAACCATAATGTGGAAGTATTTTCACTAATAGTAGGTACGCTGCGCATTTCCACTTACTCTTATGGTGATTCTGAGAGAATTAGGATGTCGCTACCGATAACATTGCAGTAAACACCATGCATCAGGGGATGTGTTCCTCACTGAATTTCAGGAGATGATGTACGATTTTCCACATGGTGCAACAGGGATAGCTCCAATAACGGTACTGAACTGAAGAAAAAGCTAGCAGCAGACAAACAGGGGAGAGAGTGTGGCAGATATGATACACGAGTTGGGATGGAAGTCATTACAGCATAGACGTTTTTCGTCGCGGCGAGACCTTTTTACGAAATTTCAGTCACCAACTTTCTCTTCCGAATGCGAAAATATTTTGTTGAGCCCAACCTACATAGGTAGGAATGATCATCAAAATAAAATAAGAGAAATCAGAGCTCGAACAGAAAGGTTTAGGTGTTCGTTTTTCCCGCTCGCTGTTCGGGAGTGGAATAGTAGAGAGATAGTATGATTGTGGTTCGATGAACCCTCTGCCAAGCACTTAAATGTGAGTTGCAGAGTAGTCATGTAGATGTAGATGTAGATGTAGATGATGGTGTTCCCAAACAGGCACCACCAGTCACAAAAAGAAGTGATTGCATCGACCATAAAAAGGTATGCACTATGGTTGCAACGAAGAAAGCAAAGAATGGATAGGAATGAGAAAACACAGAGCTATGAAGCGCGTCAGGTTTCGATATGGTCACATAGGAGGCAGAAGGAAGTGTGTGATAAATTCTTCTCGCCATACTATGGACTAGTGAGGGTTAGGTGCAAGATCAGTCCCAATTATGTAGAGCTGAAGACATGTAAAAATTGGTGGGACACACCATTTTATCAACGTTAACTTTTTAGAGAATTATGCATGAATGGGAGCATGGCCTTTGGGATAAGAAGAAATAATAAGAGTTGCTTGGATTACAATAAAATTAGTAGTTAGTTAGCCAAATTTGTCGTTATTTTACTTGTATTACATGTAACTGTAAACTGTATAACCTGTGAGTAGGAGTAAATGTTGACATATCGAACAAGCAGACCAACTTGGGTGTACAGTGCATTGCTTTCGATGTGTGGTAACGGTAGGACTAATGTATGAGGATAATGGAAATTATGTCGATGGATATGTCACACAATAGAAGAACGGAAGATGATTGTATTATAGAGCGTATTAAATACTCAGATGGAAAGAAACGTATATGATTTATAGGAAATTGAATTTTGTTTGACATTTTAGGAAGTTACAGAGAGAAAGAAACTTGCAAAGAAGTTGTAGATGGCTTTGTAATTGCCACGACAAGCTAGCGTCCAAACATAATATAAGAGGCTGAACAAGATGGCCTATGTCAATACTGCATGTGGTATTTTTGTGATATTGGAGGATGAAGTGGCTAAGTTCCTTTATATAGTGCATGTCGTGCACCAAAGTAATTTTGCCTTGAAAGTAGCCGAGAGAAGATGAGTGGATTAATGATAATGTTTGTGAATGTGTATCTGGCCGTCGCAATAAACTTGATTATAATGAAGTTTTTTGCAAAGTAAATATATGCATTTATTTGTTTTTTAACATATAAGTAGAAGTGGTAAAACCCATGACAGAAAGAGAAAAAAGAGCTCGTAACGGTGGAAGAAGTATATGCACTGCCCACGACTCCACGAAATGACAAAGCAGAACTGATCCTGCAGGCCATACGGATCATTGGTCACGGTGATGAGAAAATCAGAAAAAGGGTAGGCCACTAATCTACATGACTTAAAGGTAAAAATTAATACTGCTGATTAAGAGGTTGTATTGTAATGTTGTTTTGTTTTGTAAGATGATCACAGAAACGAGGTAGTTTCGTCAGAATGACGACGACGAGGTGGGGACAATTCCACACATCGAACCACGGATCATGTAGGAATGACTAAAGGAAAGCACAATGAAAGAGATTTAAATATAGAGACAGGCATGTAGAAGAGAAGAGCCAAACTTGGCATTGAGGAGAAACTTGTGTTGGCTGATAGTATCTCTCAGTAATAATTAAGGAAAATGTAGATGTTGAGAGGAATTAATTTGGGAAACATGAAAAAAAAATGGTTCAAATGGCTCTGAGCACAATGGGACTTAACTTCTAAGGTCATCAGTCCCCTAGAACTTAGAATTACTTAAAGCTAACTAACCTAAGGACATCACATACATCCATGCCCGAAGCAGGATTCGAACCTACGACCGTAGCGGTCGCATGGTTCCAGACTGTAGCGCCTAGAACCGCTTGAGTACATGGCCGGCCGGTGTGGCCGAGCGGTTCTAGGCGCTTCAGCCTGGAAGCGCGCTACCGCCACAGTTGCAGGTTCGAATACTGCCTGGGGCGTGGATGCGTGTGATTTCCTTATGTTAGTTAGGTTTAAGTAATTCTAAGTTCTAGGGGACTGATGACCTCAGATGTTAAGTCCGAAAACGCTCAGAGCCATTTGAACCATTTTGAAGCAAAGTATATGTCTAGCAAGACAAACAGATGTGATATAAGGGAGCAGAACACGAGAAGAAGGCAAAGAAGAGAAGCTTCCACTGGTACACTTACCATATGTTAAAGGCATCAGTAACGGCTATGCAGCGTCCTCCGCCGAAGAGGTTTCAAGCCGATTTTTCGAAGCAGTCACAGGGTCCAAAAATGATAGGTTCCACCAAGGATGTAGTCAACAATCTTAACACTGCATGTGTTTACGAAGTATGGTGGGAGCGCGGAACTGCCTACATGGGAGAAACAGGGTGAACTGTCAGCTTACGAGTAGCAGAACACGAACGCTATGTACGATTACAAGAACATAAAAAATTGGCCATAGCGGAACACCAACCTTACAGTGGACAACCTATCAGGTTCCAGGAAGCCCGAGTACTGGCGAAAGATTCGTGGATGCGAGAACGCAAAATACGGGAGGCGATCGAAATTATTAAGCAGCCTGACATCAACAGAGAAGATGTCTACAAACTCCCGGCGTCCTGGCTGCCGGCCATCCCAGTCCAACGGGCCGCGAGTGGTCGCGGGGCAGAAGCTATAAGGGATCCGGACGTATCTGCACAAACAGCTGTAGAGCATCTGTCAGTCCACACCAGGAGGAAAACTTGCCGACCAGAAGCCGAACGCAGATTGGCGGACAGCTACAAATCATTGGAGACATGGACATCCACGAATTGCCTCTTTCCTTCCAACTTCCCTTACGTCATGACTGGTCAATCATATTAAAGGCCAATTAAAAATTTTAAAACAATGACGTCAGACACTGTAATAAATAGAACCATCTATCCCTATGCAAAACCAGTCGTGCCCTGAGGAAGGCCGTTGCAATTCGGCCGAAACGTGGGTTTTAGTTTATTATTGTTGTTAGTTATATGGCAATGACTCGGCATAATACCCAGAAGAATTTTAATCACAAAGATGCCATTATCAGCACTTCACTCAGTTTGAACGGTGTCGTGTAATAGGGCTACGAGAAGCTGGTTGTTACTTCTGCAGTACTGCAGAAAGACTTGACAGGAATGTAGCCACTGTACATGACACCTGCCAACGGTGGTCACGAAAACGGACGGTCGCAAGAAGACCGGGCTCCGAACGGCCACGTGGCACTGCCGAGAGCAACGACCATCGTGTTCGGCGTGGAGTTCTCTAGTATTGCACTGCACCTGCAGCAGTAATTGGAGCACCAGTTGACATCACAGTAACACTCCGAAGTTTAAAAATCTCCTATCTCAAGGATAGCTCGGAGCCAGACGCCCGCATAGGGAGAGACGGTGGTGGTAATAAAGTATGAGAAATCAGAGCTGGCATGGAAAGATACAAGTGTACCTTTTCTCCAAGCGTTGTTCAAGATGATGGGAATGTAGAGAAATACCTTGAAGATGGTTCAGTGATCCTTCTGCCAAGCACTTAATTATGAACTGCAGAGTAGCCATGTAACTGTAGAATCTTGGACGTTGTACTGGATAGTATTGTCTAAACCGCACAATATATCTACTAAGCAAATGCTCGTCATCTTCCACTTTATTTTTTTTTTCTAAAAATATCTGCCTCTAAAAGTAATGTACTTCCTGGAACGTTAGTTTTAAAACTCTGCGAACAGCTTCAACGTTTTCGTTAGAGGTTGGAAACGGTTTTCCACATATTTTAGTAATCTAATGACTGCTTGCTTATCAATGTTCCTCAGAGACATTATACATTACAAAAAAGGAAAGCTACTGATAAATGCCGCACGCAGTTAGCAAAGACACAGACTCGACTATTTTGACGAGCAGTTAATACCTACGAAAACATTGTAGGCATGTTGTTGGTGTGGTCTTCAGTCCTGAGACTGGTTTGATGCAGCTCTCCATGCTACTCTATCCTGTGCAAGCTTCTACATCTCCCAGTAACTACTGTAACCTACATCCTTCTGAATCTGCTTAATGTATTCATCTCTTGGTCTCCCTCCACGCTCCCCTCCAATACTAAATTGGTGATCCCTTGATGCCTCAGAACATGGCCTACCAACCGATCCCTTCCTCTAGTCAAGTTGTGCCACAAACTCCTCCCCAATACTGTTCAATACCTCCGCATTAGTTATGTGATCTACCCAGCTAATCTTCAGCATTCTTCTGTAGCACCACATTCCGAAAGCGTCTATTCTCTTCTTGTCCAAACTATTTATCGTCCATGTTTCACTTCCATACATGGTTACACTCCATACAAATACTTTCAGAAACGACTTCCTGACACTTAAATCTATACTTTATGTTAACAAATTTCTCTTCTTCAGAAACGTTTTCCTTGGCATTGCCAGTCTACATTTTATATTCTCTCTACTTCGACCACCATCAGTTATTTTGCTCCACAAATACCAAAATTCCTTCACTACAAGTGTCTCATTTCCTAATCTAATTCCCTCAGCATCACCCGACTTAATTCGACTACATTCCATTATCCTCCAACTTTTATTTCCTCTCTATGGATTGTAATAACTACTCCAAATTTTTCTTTTGTTTCCTTTACTGTTTGCTCAATATACAGATTGAATAACATCGGGGATAGGCTACAACCTCACTCCATTCCCAACCATTGCTTCCCTTTCGTGTCCCTCGACTCTTATAACTGCCATCTGGTTTCTGTACAAATTGTAAATAGCCTTTCGCTCCCTGTATTTTACCCCTGACACCGTCAGAATTTGAAAGAGAGTATTCCAGTTAATTTTGGGTAATCTTGTATGTAATCTTGGGCAAAACTTTATACAGCAGTGACTGACTGACTGTCACCAAAATCTGCGACTATTCCGGGATACACACAAACAGCATTGTACGCTTGCTCTGGGATGACATGTTGTTGTGGTCTTCAGTCCTGAGACTGGTTTGATGCAGCTCTCCATGCTATAGCCTCTAATACCAGCTAGCATGACCTGCTTAACGTGATACATGCCATTCGCCAACAGATGCAGTTAATTGCTCTGCAAATTTATAATTATCGTCAGCCAATGTCACTGTGTAGCACAGGCAAGGAAAATGACAATTTCATTTGAGTTCCTTAAATCTGTATATCTGCTTCGTGTTGCTTGAAATGTAGAAGCGAACTATGATTACTGCAGAGATACAACACCTCCATCTGAAATAGCATTAGTTTCCTTGATTATACGCATCTTGAATTAGTCGATATTGCAAGGAAAGATGTATGTACTCGAGACTGAGTCTGGACGCATAATGCGCAAAGCAAAGGGTGTAAAAGAGCCTTATTTTCATAGGTTAACGATCAGTTATTAGACGCTATGTATACTGGATTCGGAAGTTAAAACACCGGTGTAGTATGTAATATAATCAAAGCACCACGTAACTTTTTTTAAAACTAAACAAACTAGGGACAAGCTGATAAATCTTTTACGAAATAAATGGTTCAGATGGCACTAAGCACTGTGGGACTTAACATCTGAGGTCATCAGTCCCCTAGACTTAGAACTACTTAAACCTAACTAACCTAAGAACATCACACACATCCATGCCCGAGGCAGGATTCGCACCTGCTACCATAGTAGCAACGCGGTTCCGGACTGAAGCGCCTAGAACCGCTCGCCCACAGCGGACGGCTAATATTTTACATGTTCAGATAAGGTAAATACATTGCCTTGGGGTCAATACAAATAGGAAAATGATGATGATGACTGATTTTATTGTAAATAATTGAATAATGTAAAAAATTGTAAAATGTGCGTGTGTGTGTATATATATTTGCGTTGTGTGCATGTGTGTGAAAAAAGTAAACTGTAATTCAAAATTTTTGCTTGGGGTCACTACCACCCATGATAGGTTAGATTAAGCTCGCAATCGCCACGAAAATATATTTTCGTTATATTGAACTCGTTTGATTTCATGTATGATGCACACTTTGTGTGGTAATTCACGCAGCAAATTTTATTATCTATCTTTTATATACGACAATCTGATTCTTCTTATAGCAATATAAGTACTAACCCTGAATGATAGTCGCGTTGATAACAAACATCAACGAAGATATTCAAGGAGCTGTGCCAAAATATTCAGAAAGACGTTCAAAAAGCGGTTGTGTGACAACGATGTTCAAAATCATCAGTATGCAACAGTCACTTTTGCTAGCAAATTAAAAGTTGTTATCATATTCTTCCGGAGATGAGGAAACCATGTGTCAAATTATATTACGATATGTAAGTTAATGTCAACCTAAGCAGAAAAGGCGTATTCGAGTGAATTAACCTGTATATATATTACAATTTTATTTAGTTGCATTTTGTAGAAAGTCAGGGGGGGGGGGGGGGAGCACAATTAATCATTTCTTTGTAGGAGGCTATATTTCTAAATTCGTTGACTTTTTCCCTATATTTCACTTTCTATATTATTGTTGTGATCTCCAGTCAGAGAACTGATCTGATGCAGCTCTCCATGCTACTCTATCCTGTGCAAGCGTCTTCAACTCGGAATAACTACTGAAAACCTACATCCTTCTGAATCTGTTTACTGTATTCATCTCTTGGTCCCTCTCTACAGTTTTTACCCAATCCCCCCCGAACCAAACTGCTGCTCCTTTGATGCCTCAGAACGTGTCCTATCAACTGGTCCATTGTTCTATCAGGTTGTGCCACAAATTTCTTTCCTCTCCAGTTCTATTCAGTGCCTCTTCATTAATTACGTGATCCATCCACCCAATCTTCAGCATTCTTCTGTAGCACCACACTTCAAAACCGCCTATTCTTTTCTTGCATTAATTGTTTATCGTACATGTTTTATTTCCATACATGGCTACACTCCATTCAAATACTTTCAGAAAAGACTTTCTAAACTTCCACCTATACTCGCTGTCAAAAAATTTCTTTTCTTCAGAAACGCTTTTCTTGCCATTGCCAGCCCACATTTTTTATCACCTCTACTTTGGTCATCATCAGTTGCTTCGCTGCCAAAATAACATAGCTCATCCACTACTTTTCCTCGTTTCCTAATTCCCTCAGCATCACCTGATTTAATTCAACTACTTTCCGTTATCCTTGTTCTGCCTTTTTTACGATCATCTTATATCTTCCTTTCAACACACTCTCCATTCCGTTAAACTACTCTACCACGTCATTTGCTGTCTCAAAAAATGACAATGTAGTCGGCTAACCTCAAAGTTTTTATTTCTTCTCCTTGTACTATAATTCTTTCCCCAATTTTTTCCCCTTTACTGCTTGCTCAATGTACCACCTGTATTTTACCCGTAATACCTTCAGAAGTTCAAAGAGAGCACTCCAGTCAACATCTTCAAAAGCTTTCTCTATGTCTACATACGCTACGAACGTAGGTCTGCCTTTCCTTAACCTGTCTTCTAAGATAAGTCGTAGTGTTAGTACTGTCTTGCGTGTTCTATTATTTCTTCGCAATCCAAACTGATCTTCCCCGAAGTCAGTTTCTCTCAATTTTTCCAATGTTCTGTAAAAAATTCGTGTTAGTAGTCTACAACCATGACTTATGCCATGGGAAACAGACTTTAAACAGGTGGAAATATAGTTTGTTTTTGGCAGGAAGTTCGGTGCTGTATACTAAAAAGTCCTACTTCCGCAAAGCTTTAGCTTGCATAACGAACACCTATATAAACTTCATAATTACACTAATCCACACAAAGCAGAGAACAGCAACGGCGACTCTGGAAGTTCTGGAGAACGTGGTCAAAGTGTGGAACATAGACCAAGGTGTAAATCAAACACGATTTGGGTAAATTTTTAGTCATCGCGTAGCACAGGCAGCGCCAATGCGGGATATGATCTGCCTGAAAATCAATCCAGAGCATGTATCAGTGACACGTTTATGATGCAAAGTAGCTTTCAGTTCACTGTTTCAGACTCTGTTGCACGAGATGAGGATTGTGCCGTTTGCTTTGTCGCCTTGTAGGATGATATCACTGTTGAAAGAAAGTGCAAAAGCATCAAGGTTGTCAATTTTACAGAACAATGAAATCACTCTTTCATGTGGCAAAACAAGTTTATGCTTCCAAACATTGGGGGCCCTGAATATTTTGACACCCTAAACTAGATAAACATCTAACGACTAAGTAATAAAAAATTCTACATTATATTACTATGTTGTGTGGAAGCGGAATACAGGATTTATTTTAGAACAACGAATTATTACTTTACAGAAAGAGCATTGTGAACTGACGCAAATTATCGTCAGTGCTCAGTTTACGTGACTCACAGTGAATGGGTTGTATTCGACCGATAGTTGTTTCTTTTCTTCATCGTTGATAGCTGCTTACATCTTAGTTTCGTACGAATTCGGAAAGTTTGAGAGAAAAGTCCGCATACCTCAACGCAATTCTGACGCGAACATTTATTTGAAAGCTCACAAGGGATCCTTTATCTTGCCGTATTTATGTTCTCGTCTTTGAACTTTAATTTAGAAGATGCCATAGCTCAAAATACCCTCTTGTGGCTCAGCATTTTCTATCACTGACCCCTCCAATAATACTGCTTGCCTACATTACATTAACTGGTGGTAATAAAATGTAGTTCGAAACTATCCATTAACCAATTTTTTTATTTCAAAATACTTACAAAATCATTTTTACCTCAATGTATAGAAGTTTCATCCACAATGGAGAAACGTTTGATTTGCTATGGAGGATGTGATTTAGGTTCAATACCGAAGTCATAATTTTTAATGTTATGTAGGAACAACGATTATAACTTGAACGCCTCTTTTGGGTCCCGGTTTTTATGAATCGTTATGCAGCGCCCCAAGAAACCAACTGGAATTTCTGCTGTATCTGCAAATAACGGAACTTATTGCAAATAATCCAGAGGGAGCTATAGAGCCCTCGTACTACTGGAAATATCCGTACTTCAGTTATGATATCTGCTATCAGATAAAAGAAATAGAATTACATGTCTTCCCGATAGTTGACTTTATGGAAGACCAACACTTCTTAAGATGTTCAAGTTCTGAAAAGTATGTATACTCAGGAATTTTTAACAGTAACCCGTGTCGGACTTTTGTTGATGATATATCTTGCCTAGTACTGTGCAAAGCCAACCTCACTTTATTCAAGTACCAGCCAGAGATGCCATATTTCTTGACTTTTGGAAGGTTTGGATATTGTTCCATAGAATTAAGTCCTAAAAAAGGTTTGTGCACACTCATCCATATTAGTGTAAGTTTAGTAATTTTGCTAACTAGATCCCTGAGTCATTTCATGACAAGCAACTATAGTAATTATAATAAAACATAATAACACAAGAAGAGCCGTAGGAAGGTGTTATGACCATTGTTCGCAACAAATACTGAGCACGAAGTGGATAATCTCGTATGCTTCCTAGGATTCTCTAAAACAGTGCCTGTTTGTACGAAGGTGGTATTTCATCAGAACTGATGTAGTAGTTAAGCAATACTTGTGGTCGGTGCAGTGACTAACTGTTGAAACTTAGCAAAATCGAGTACACTGTCAGTGCGCAAGAATAAACGAAACTCCTATAGACAATATATGATATGTCATATGTCACATCCCTTGCTGTTGCGCCACCTCTGTCTACAGAACACTACAAAAGGCCATTTGTACCATTTGTATGCAAGAAGCAGTATAGAAAACAATGAAATAACAAGATTTTTTTTTCATTTTGGACTTAACTAAACAGCAAGAGGCTTTATCTCTTGAGTGAGCCTGACATTTTTGCAGCAGTTTAAGTCCATTCCGAAGTCGAAATGCCACATGATGCGTGACCCCCAAATTCCGTATGATTTACCCGTAAGGAAACTATCTTCATTTTCACGGCGTAATAATTAGGTGCAGCATTAAAGACCATACGTATGTTAGAATGTCACTGCAATGTGATTTAGGTTCAACCTTTTTACACACTAATATATGTCTGTTTGCTAGTACCAGCATCTAGGTTCTATCAGCATACAAGTCTGATATGGGAGAATTTTCAAAAAGAGTTATCAAAAATTTATCATTTTCTCTGCTACGTGTACTCATTAAATACTGACTGAAGTACAGTTACTTGATTTTCTGGCAAAGGTGCGTACCGAAGTACTGCTAATTTTGGAAAAAGAGTTAATTTTGGCAGAACAGGTAACCAATCTAAACTATTTTTTCTTGCTACCTCTAATATAAGGATTTCACAGAAATCTTAGACAAATGGATCTATAACATCTGGGTAACATCCAATCGCATTTCTTCATGAAAGTAATGTTGAGCATGACAGATGAAGACTTTACAAAAAATTGTGCAACAGCAATGGCCAACTTGTGAAATTTTTAGAAAACTGTCAGAAAAAATTTAATTCCTGTCGTAAATTCACCAAATTTTCGAAGTGCAAATATAAGCAGATGGACCCGTCACTCTCAAATGGAAACTGGCAAGATGTAGACACTAAATAACAAGAAACCTAATAAACTGGTAACTATAGTTTCTAAAAATGACTCAAGGTGTTTGTAAATTAGGTGTATAATAACCTTTAATTGAGAGAAAGGGTAAATGTTTGATACACCACTGAATGCAGAATATCTTCACGTTTGGTTCCTGCCCAACACCGACGTTCGCACTGGAAGTCATACGTGAATGAGTTATTCCAACAGTCATCATCGAGCAGTATAACGGTGCAGAGCGTGGGCAGTTTTGTTAATGGTTTCATGAATCGTTCAGAGCTAATATGGGACAAAATATCACGAGCCACCACCTCTAAGACGAGCTGTTGTTATTAACGAACTTCCATCATGCTGTTATAATATCAGGTCAGCAACTTTTGTTAATCAGTACAACGAAAAACCAGCCAAAGTTGCAAATTTCACTTTTTTATTTACTCTATGACTAGCCCGAAACTAGTCCTCGAGTAAATAAAAAAAGTGGAATTTGCGATTTTTGTTGGTTTTTCGTTGTACTGTTATTGTCAACTGGTAGAATCGTTTCGCTGAAACTGACTGTTCATCACAAAGACGTCCGCGGCTCGTAGTCTCGCTTCCCGCGCACGCGGTCCCGGGTTCGATTCCCTGCGGGGTCAGGGATTTTCCCTGCCTCGAGATGACTGGGTGTTGTGTGTCTTTCATCCTCATTCACTCGCAAGCCGCCGTAGTGGCACTAAAGAGCGGCGGCCGAACCGCCCCGCGAGGGGTCTCCCGGCCACCAATGCCACACTCTTATTATTATTATTATCATCACAAGGACGCCGGGCAGAGTAGGTCAGCAGTTGTACATTCGTAGTCCGACTACATCAATGACACGCGTCATAATAGAATTTAATATCGCTAGTGTTACGTGTGGAAGGTATTTCGGAAACACCTGTATTCGAACCCCGGAAATTAGAACTGTTGGAAGCTTTAAGAGAAAGAGACAAAGAAAAACGAGCTGAGATGTATGTAGAAATGTTTAACAAAATTCAAACTGATGGTGATTTTTTTAATGCAACTCTGTTCAGCGACGAAACCACCTTCCATACCAGTGGTAAAGTGAAAGAATATGATGTTCGGATATAGGTTGGGGAGAAATCACGACACGTAATCTAACTTCTAACAAGGGGAAGGTCTCAGACACGGCCAACCGATTCGGCTCAAATTTGGCAGGTCGCTTGTGTACAACCTAAAACGAAGTATTCTAAGATATTTTGGGTCAACACGCCCGCGTTTTTTAGAAAATTGCCCCTAAAAGTTATGACGAGCATTCGACTCAAAATTGGAGGGACCTATAGATAATCGTAAATAGAGCATTTTTCATCATCAGGTATGGGGTCCGAAAACGCATACGTTTCCAGAAATCGAGGTAAGAATCTTTTACAACTGCCGCTCCTATCAATCTGGAACGCCGAGAAACAGAACTGCCTGCCTCTGGTAGTTCATTGATAATGCATCTGTCTTGCAACACTTTTACAAACCAAAACACAGCCTCGGTAACTTCCCGCTTGCCATCGTCTGTGACAGGCTCCGAACTATATATTACAGCGATAGTCGAACCGTGTAAATCCTCCATTATTCAGATTATGCACCTGAATGATATGACACAACAAACTAGTTACTACGTCATAAATAGACGAGCTAATTACTATAAACTACATAAAGTTCTCGTCATATGTTACTTACGGAAGAACACTGTATTCATTCACAATAAGTATTTCATTCGGCGCATTAACGATGGAAAAATCACTACATGTATCCGTGAGGTTCGTGGCAGCCTAATGAAGGAAATCAACTCTTGACTGACTTCTATAACGCTCGTGCTGGACACCTTCACTCTTCCAGGTTCACAACTATGATATGACGAAGAAGCAACCGGGACAACATAACTCTCCCCACGTGGATTCTGTCCTGTGTCTCGCTCTAAACAAGCGTCACGCGGTTGGCTATCTGTGATCCCTCGTGAGGAATTGGCAGCACTCTTACTCGGAGTTGTTTTCATGTGACAAGACTTAAAAGTTTAATACTTTAGTAACTCACGGCGTTTGGGAAATTTGTTTGCCTACCTTATTATTATCATTTCTTATTGATTTACTTACCTTATTAACCCTCCTATCCCTATCAATTGAAATACGGAAAAAAACGAAAAGAACAACATGTGTTAGGTTTCTTCGAGATTCGAACCCGGGTTCTCCGATTCCCAGCCAGTTACCTCGGCCGTTGCTCTATCGATGATGGCGGCGAGATATGTTTACCATGTGGGTACAAAAGTGGCAGTTGTAAAAGTTTCTTATCTCGATTACTGGAAAAGTTTGCGTTTGCGAACCCATACCTGATGATGAAAAATGCTCTATTTACAATTATCTATCGATCCCTCCAATTTTGATTCCATTGCTCGTCATAACCTTTAGGGGTGATTTTCTCAAAATTGTGGGGGTGTTGACCCAAAATATCTTAGAGTCCTTCGTTATAGGTTGTACAAAAGCGACCTGCCTAATTTGAGCCGAATCGGTTGGCCGTGTCTGAGGCCTTCCCCTTGTAATACACGTCTAAGGTGATGTTTTCTTGTGTTGCAACTGTAAACTGTTATAAGATTTACGCTCCTTTCTTTTTTTGCCGGGTCAACTGCAACTGGAATATCGTACCTCGACGTGCTGGAACCTTTCGTGTAAGGTGAATGTTTTCTTGTCTTGTAGCTATAAGCTGTAACACGATTTACGCTCCTTTCTATTTTGCCGAGTCAACTGTAACTAGAAATGGCTCGCCACCACAGGATCATCGCGAAGTTGTCGCGTATCTCCGTATGAGTGTGCCTACTTAGTCTGGATGTGGTGGTACTCGTAGAATATCCTGGCCACCACGACCACCTGATTTAATACCAATGGATTTCTGTATGTGGGATTACATTAAAGACAGAATGTTTGCTCATCCACTTCCGGGAAACGACGAGCTGTGATAACGGATAACACAAGCAGTTGCCATCATAAATCAAGACTTGATTCATAGGATTTGGCTGGAAATAGGTTATAAGTGGGAATTATTAATCTTGCAAAATGTGTTCATATTGAACATTTGTAAATCAAATTTAAAGATACAATGCATTCAGTGGTGTATCAAACATTTCTGTAAGTTATTTATCTTTTACACTAATCTTTCTTTGTATAACGAATTTACAAAACCCCGTATAATCTTTATGCGCAGTTACACATCTCGCTACAACAAGCAGAAAGATTTAACAGAGACCCGGTGAACACATACACACGCACATTTTTAGGCGATGATTTCTTATTACATTCGTCATAGCCGACATATTCACTGTAACGGGGTAGTTACGTTGTCGCTACTTAGGCAGGCAGATTCCCTTCGATCAGACATATTTCTTATTGTTAAAGAAGTATCCATGTTTGCAGCAAAAGGATATGAATTAGTAATCCGTCGCTGTTGTCGGAATGCAAACAGCGGACTGTCCACAACCGAGAAGGATGCGTGTCACAGAAATACAGCAGCGCGTTGGAGTGTGAACTGTTGTACTCATGTTGAGGACCTCACACTTTTTGTTGTTTAGAGTCAATTGCTGCTTTTCGGACTTTAAACATTTTCATGAACGCAGTTACGTCAACATTGTAACTGTGATTGGTTTGAAGAAATCCGAGCGACCTAAACACGGGGGGGCGCTGAAAAGTAGTACCTCCGAATTTTTATCTGAAAACTCTTAAAAGTTTTTTTTAAAATAAAATAAATGTAATTAACTTTCTACAAGTTTATTCTTCATGTCTACATATTTACTTTTCAGAATAGCCACATTGGTGTCCACGTCCACGAGACTCAGATGGCCATAGACACGGGTTCCCAGTTAGATGCCGTGTTTCTTGACTTCCGCAAGGCGTTCGATACAGTTCCCCACAGTCGTTTAATGAACAAAGTAAGAGCATATAGACTATCAGACCAATTGTGTGATTGGATTGAAGAGTTCGTAGATAACAGAACGCAGCATGTCATTCTCAATGGAGAGAAGTCTTCCGAAGTAAGAGTGATTTCATGTGTGCCGCAGTGTCATAGGACCGTTGCTATTCACAATATACATAAATGACCTTGTGGATGACATCGGAAGTTCACTGAGGCTTTTTTCAGATGATGCTGTGGTGTATCGAGAGGTTGTAACAATGAAAAATTGTACTGAAATGCAGGAGGATCTGAAGCGAATTGACGCATGGTGCAGGGAATGGCAATTGAATCTCAATGTAGAAAAGTGTAATGTGCTGCGAATACAAAGAAAGATAGATCCCTTATCATTTAACTACAAAATATCAGGTCAGTAAATGGAAGCAGTTAATTACATAAATTATCTGGGAGTACGCATTAGGAGTGATTTAAAATGGAATGACCATATAAAATTAATCGTCGTTAAAACAGATGCCACTGAGATTCATTGGAAGAATCCTAAGATACTGCAGTTCGAAAACCACGGAAGTAGGTTACAGTACGCTTGTTCGCCCACTGCTTGAATACTGCTCAACAGAGTGGGATCCGTACCAGATAGGGTTGATAGAAGAGATAGAGAGTATCCAAAGGAGAGCAGCGCGCTTCGTTACAGCATCATTTAGTAATCGCGAAAACGTTACGGAGATGATAGATAAACTCCAGTGGAAGACTCTGCAGGAGAGACGCTCAGAAGCTCGGTACGGGCTTTTGTTAAAGGTACGAGAACATTCCTTCACCGAAGAGTCAAGCAGTATATTGCTCCCTCCTACGTATATCTCGCGAAGAGACCATGAGGATAAAATCAGAGAGATTAGAGCCCACACAGAAGCATACCGACAATCCTTCTTTTCACGAACAATACGAGACTGTAATAGAAGGAGAACCGATAGAGGTACTCAAGGTGCCCTCCTCCACGCACCGACGGGTGGCTTGCGGAGTGTGGATGAGGATGTAGAAACATTTTTTTCCAACGAGATACCAGTTTGAACTTTTGGAAACATAGGGCCAATTCGGGTCTCTATGGAGGTCGGAGGATCATCGATAATAGTAAACCAAAGGGGACGAATTGTGGCAGATGTCGCAGTGCTCATGTGTAGCCTGGTACTGTCATGCTGAAGGAGAGCGTGTACCATACGTGGACGAATTCTTCTAATTCGAAACTCGATTACTGCACGCTGTTTCTCACGCACCGGCATAGTTACGTTACACACCTTCATGTTAAACGTACAGAGTTCTCCGGCGGTAGAGGACTGCAAATATGTAGATATGAAGAATAAAGACGTAAAATGTAAATAACGTTTGTTTTACTGTGGCACTTAGCTCAACTCTACTCTTTATTCTGAAACATCTGTGACTTCTGATATTTCATACCTCATTGACTGACAGATACTTCAGTAATACAGCAAGGCACTACCTGGACCGCTTTGCACTGAAATGCGGTATTCAACTATGCAATACCGCTGACGTCACAATCCAAGATGGCGGCCACTTTGCACTCAAACACAGTATTGAATCTTGCAAAACCACTGACGCCCCTTTTCCAGAGTCATGTTGGCGGGAAATTTCAGATACCAGACAATCGGTATGTACCCACAATGTTCGGTCTAGTCTGGATGACTACTATTACCTTTTTTGCAAAAATGTAATCTTCACTGGAACTTTGTAAAATTATGTCTTGTTCAAAGATCTTGCCAACACTACAGTATTTCCAAAAAATACGTAAATTTCACCTGAATTGCGCAAACTGACGCCATTCATTAATTCATCACACACACATACTTTTTATGCAGTTTGTTCAAAAATGTTCGCAGTACTACAGTATTTCCATGTCAAGAAATTACGTGAGTGTAACCTCAGTTACTTAAATTGACGTCATGTTCAAAAGTATCTGAACAAACTATATCATTTATCACAAATATGTAAGTACACACACACACACACACACACACACACACACACACACACAAGCACGCACGCGCGACTGGTAAACATTTTCCAGACTTGAGTCCAGTAAGTGGCTGCAGGAATGACACACAGGTCTTGGCTAGTATTAGATACCACAGACATCCGCAAGCACCTTGAAAGTCAGCAACAACTGGAGCGAAGATATGTGAGATACGCTATACAGAGGCTACTGTACTGTACTGCACTGTACCGAAACTGTATTCTATCATTTTTTGATTACAAACTTGCGCTCTTCCTGTACTGAAACTGTTTTCTGCCATTTTTTTTTTATTACGAACTTGCGCCCTTGTAAGAAGTAGTTGGGGGACAGATTCAAAAGAATTTTACTGACTCTGACAATGATTGCAGAAACCTACGCTTACAAATAGTTAGGGGAGTTAGTCGTATCTAATAGTTAACGCTTAAAGCTATAAATATTACAGCAATACCATGATTTTGTACAATCACTATGCTTTCAAAGTCAGCCAAACATTATAGAAACTCTATATTAAGGCACAAAAAGTACTGTAACTTGGAGCAGGAAACGCTTGTTATTTTCTACTGATAATGGTAACTTATGCTATACCTAGGTCTGTTAAATGCCTCAGAATCCTACTATTACTATTACTACTACCACTACTTACGTATATGCTTCTAGGGGTATCCATAGTCACAGCAGCACTTCGTCTTTTTTACAGCAGCAACTCATGCACATTTGAACATACCTCAATTACTTGCCGATTACAACAAGAGCAAGAACTCATCCCATTTTCATTAATTGCAGGCACACTCAAGAAATGTTACTAGTAAGTAAGTAAATGTTACTAGTAAGTAACCTCATCTGAGATACGCCACCGATGGATCAAGATCGGAAGTGGCAGTTTGCGTACTACAGGTTTGCGTGTTGATAACCATGTTTTAAAACTTATGTATAAACCAGGGATAACACAATGGAATGTGTCATTGCAGAAAGGTACTTAAGCCACTTTTTGGGGAGAACTGAGATATAATCGTTTTCGTTGTCCATGCTCAGACACACATTCTAAACAGAGAGGTGCCCATGTCATTGACATCGTAAGGGTGACAAATCCTATACTAAAATAAGCTGCACTGCAAGAAGATTCCTTGGGTACTTTTCCGCTTTCCCACGCGAGAGCGCTAATAACGTCAAAACATTCCACTTTTCTGCTTTCTCACGCGTGAGTGCTAATCGTCAAAACATTCACAAAGCTGTAAAATGGGGAGAAGGAGACCGTGTTTGATGTTCCTCCTAAAAAATGGAAGGACACTGTGAGAAATTACGAATATAAAAGAAATGCTATTAAGAAAACATGTGTAAGTGGTGAAGCATACATTTCCCATAGTCGAAAGATAGTACCTCGCCGAGAAATAGGCTCAAAATTCTGGTAAATATCAAGAAGTTTGAGTTACGGTTTTATCGCTTTACACTGTAGGTGCAACAATTAGTACATTTCAGGAATAATGTATGTTGTTTGTTATCTCTGAAACTAAATAATTTGAAATTCAGTAATAGATAAATACGAGACACTGTTCAAAGGCCGACTTTTCAGTGTTGTAAGAGTACATCTACTATATCTATTTGTATACCTTTGCTTGTACAACAATGTCAGAACTGGTCGCGGTGGCAGCATTCAGTACTTACACGCATAATGAGAAAAAAAAATTAGAATCATACACCATTTGAATTCTTTGCACCATGCAATAACATGATGTTACACCTTTTCAGTTTTAGTATGAAAACCTATAGACGACACTTGATTTTATAGGGTCGTGTTTCGTTTCTTAACTTACAGGGTACCGTAAGAAATGTTTCGAGATCTTCACTGAAGAGGAACAGGAAGAAATCTTATATTTCTACAGGATGAACACAAAGGATGAAACGGATGTTCATTTGCAACGAATGACTGTAGTGATGGATCCAGCACAACACAGGCTATACAAAGAAGAGCCAACTGTGAGAGACAAAGCATTTAAGTACAATGTATTGATGCATGAGAAGAACGTGCAGGTTTGCAGAGAAGCCTTTTCTCCATATACAGTGTGCTGATAAATGGATTAGAAGACTTCGCAGATTGCTACTTCTGGGACAGTCATCATATGATGTAAGGATTACGGGATCCAGTGCAAACGCTATAAAGGTAAAGCAGCTGAGGCTCATCTGGGTACATATTGAAATGATTCCAGTGAAGCAAAGCTTTATTCTGGGAAAATAATACCTTATTTAGATCCGTACTTGTCTGTGAGCAAGATGTATTCACTCTTTACAGAGACACATCCCAATAATAATATAAACTACACATTTCACAACAAATACTTCAATGAAAACTTCGCCCTGCGGTTTGGATACCCACAAGTAGACGTGTGCAGCGTTTGTGACGAATTAAACAATAAAATTAAAAACCTCAGTCTGAGTCAAACAGCCAAACGGGCAGCAATAGCTGAACTAACGATACACAAAAGGAAAAGCAGTAAATTTTACAGTGTTTTAAAGGGAAGCAAGGAAAGATGTATGAATAATGAAATTACGTGGCCTTTGTGTTTGACTTCATGCAAACTAATACCTGCCAGCAATACTAGTTCAAGGTATCTTCTATTTGAGACATCCATCTACATGTAGCACCGGGGAGAGGGGTGTCATTTCGTAATGCTTTTATTGGCGAATTTGTTCCAAAGAACACAGAATTACACTTAGTTAGAGACAACTGTGGTTGACTTGATAAGAATAACACTTCCGCAAGGTTTTGCTTGGCTTTAACCGATATGAAACAATTTGATACTATTGTTCACCTCTGTTCGCTAGAGGATATTCATTGTTGCCAAGTGTTCGGAAGCTTGGGATGATAAAATGCACGCTCTTAAGAAGAGATACAGGGGTTACACACCCTTCGAATACTGCGAGCTCATTGTTGCATCTTCATAAACCGACACACTTACTTGGAAAATAGTATATAAAGAAGAAGTGATTAAGGATTTTACCAACAGGTGGCCTCAATTTTATACGAAAATGACGGTATCCCTAGAGACATCACGTACTTCTGGAGAGTGTAGGACAGTTTAGCTATTTCAAGTATTCGTCGAAAAAGAAATGGAGTACTGTAACAAGCACCTGGGTTTGCGGCTTGATCAAACACACATTTCATCTGTCTCAATCAGCAAGAGCTGTTCCACACAAATTTCCCATTAAAGCATCATGTTGTTGTTTGTTGTGGTCTTCAGTCCTGAGACTGGTTTGATGCAGCTCTCCATGCTACTCTATCCTGTGCAAGCGTCTTCATCTCCCAGTACCTACTGCAACCTACATCCCTCTAAATCTGCTTAGTGTATTCATATCTTGGTCTCCCTCTACAATTTTTACCCTCCACGCTGCCCACCAATGCTAAATTTGTGATCCCTTGATGCCTCAAAACATGTCCTACCAACCTGTCCCTTCTTCTTGTGAAGTTGTGCCACAAACTCCTCTTCTCTTAATTCTATTCAATACCTCCTCATTAGTTATGTGATCTACCCATCAAATCTTCAACATTCTTCGGTAGCACCACATGTCGAAAGCTTCTATTCCCTTCTTGTCCAAACTATTTATCGTCCATGTTTCACTTCCATACATGGCTACACTCCATACCAATGCTTTCAGAAATAACTTCCTGACACTTAAATCTATACTCGATGTTAACAAATTTCTCTTCTTCAGAAACGCTTTCCTTGCCATTGCCAGTCTACATTTGATATCCTCTGTACTTCGACCATCATCAGTTATTTTGCTCCCAAATAGCAAAACTCTTTTACTACTTTAAGTGTCTCATTTCCTAATCTAATTCCCTCAGCATCACCCGACTTTATTCGACTACATTTAATTGTCCTCGTTTTGCTTTTGTTGATGTTCATCTTATACCCTCCTTTCAAGACACTGTCCGTTCCGTTCAACTGCTCTTCCAAATCCTTTGCTGTCGCTGACAGAATTACAATGTCATCGGCGAACCTCAAAGTTTTTATTTCTTCTCCATGGATTTTAATACCTACTCCGAATTTTTCTTTTTTTTTCCTTCACTGCTTGCTCAATATACAGATTGAATAAGATCGGGGATAGGTTACAACCCTGTCTCACTCCCTTCCCAACAACTGCTTCCCTTTCGTGCCCCTCGACTCTTATAACTGCCGTCTGGTTTCTGTACAAATTGTAAATAGCCTTTCGCTCCCTGTACTTTACCCCTGCCACCTTCAGAATATGGAAGAGAGTATTCCAGTTAACATTGTCAAAAGCTTTCTCTAAGGCTACAAATGCTAGAAACGTAGGTTTGCCTTTCCTTAATCTAGCTTCTAATATAAGCCGTAGGGTCAGTATTCCCTCACGTGATCCAACATTTCTATGGAATCCAAACTGATCTTCTCCGAGGTCAGCTTCTACCAGTTTTTCCATTCGTCTGCAGAGAATACACGTTAGTATTTTGCATCCGTGACTTATTAAACTGATGGTTCGGTAATTTTCACACCTGTCAGTACCTGCTTTCTTTAGGATCGGAATTATTATATTCTTCTTGAAGTCTGAGGGTATTTCGCCCGTCTCATACATCTTGCTCACCAGATGCTAGAGTTTTGTCAGGACTGGCTCTCCCAAGGCCGTCAGTAGTTCTACTGGAATGTTGTCTTCTCCCGGGACCTTGTTTCGACTGAGGTCTTTCAGTGCTCTGTCAAACTTTTCGCGCAGTATCGTATCTCCCATTTCATCATCTACATCCTCTTCCATTTATTATTGTCCTCAAGTACATTGCCCTTGTACAGCCCCTCTATATACTCCCTCCACCTTTCTGCTTTCCCTTCTTTGCTTAGAACTGGGTTTCCATCTGAGCTCTTGATATTCATAAAAGTCGTTCTCTGTTCTCCAAAGGTCTCTCTAATTTTCGAGTAGGCAGTATCTATCTTACCCCTAGTGAGATAACCCTCTACATCCTTACATTTGCCCTCTAGCCATCCCTGCTGAGCCATTTTGCACTTCCTGTCGATCTTGTTTTTGAGATGTTTGTATTCCTTTTTGCCTGCTTCATTTACTGCATTTTTATATTTTCTCCTTTCATCAATTAAATTCAGTATTTCCTCTGTCACCCAAGGACTTCTACTAGCCTTCGTCTTTTTACCTACTAGGTCCTCTGCTGCCTTCACTACTTCATCTCTCAAAGCTACCCGTTTATCTTCTACTGTATTTCTTTCCCCCATTCTTGTCAATTGTTCCCTTATGCTCTGCCTGAAACTCTGTACAACCTCTGGTTCTTTCAGTTTATCCAGGTCCCATCTCCTTAAATTCCCACCTTTTTGCAGTTTCTTCAGTTTTAATCTACAGTCCATAACCAACAGATTGTGATCAGAGTCCACATCTGCCTCTTGAAATGTCTTACAATTTAAAACCTGGTTCCTAAATCTCTGTCTTGCCATTATGTAATCTATCTGAAACCTGTCAGCATCTCCAGGCTTCTTCCATGTATACAACCTTCTTTTATGATTCTTGAACCAAGTGTTAGCTATGATTAAGTTGTGCTCTGTGCAAAATTCTATCAGGCGGCTTCCTCTTTCATTTCTTAGCCCTAGTCCATATTCACCTACTACGTTTCCTTCTCTCCCTTTTCCTACTACTGAATTCCAGTCACCCATGACTATTAAATTTTCGTCTCCCTTCACTATCTGAATAATTTCTTTTATTTCATCATACATTTCTTCAATTACTTCGTCATCTGCAGAGCTAGTTCGCATATTAACTTGTACTACTGTAGTAGGTGTGGGCTTCGTGTCTATCGTGGCCACAACAATGCGTTCACTATGCTGTTTGTAGTAGCTTACCCGCACTCCTATTTTTTTATTCATTATTAAACCTACTCCTACATTACGCCTATTTGATTTTTTATTTATAACCCTGTATTCGCCTGACCAGAAGACTTGTTCCTGCTGCCACCGAACTTCACTAATTCCCACTATATCTAACTTTAACCTATCCATTTCACTTTTTAAATTTTCTAACTCACCTATATCAAGACGAAAACATTCCTATACAACTGAGTAAGGTAGAAGATCGGAAAGTTCTGTGATACATCCTTGAAGGGGGTATGAACTTTTATGAACAGATTTTACCCTAGCCACACGTTGTTAAACATTTTGAAAATGCCAAAGCACAGCTATTTAGGCTCAGTATAAGGAAAATGTTATGAAGAAAATGCAAAGCCAACTTATGTAAAGTTGGTTTTGCATGTATAGAAACTGAAATAACTGTTTTTGAAACTATGTTTTACTATTTATCGAGCACTTGTCTACAGATCATCTATTTAATTTTATCACAAAATTAACTAGTATTTTTCTGCAATTGTATATTCCTTAGTTACTGAGCTGGAGAGTTTTTTGTTGTTCCTCAAAATTTGCTTCAAGTGACTTAGGTTTATTTCTGCAGAGACACATTCTTAATAATGGAAAGTGATACCAATGAAAATACACGGTAGTAAAAGCAAAAACGTTTGAGTAAACACAGGTCTGGCAACCAGCTATATGTGAAACGATTGCGAACGGATGTTTCAGAGCTGCCACTGACAACAAAGTGCTTCAAACAGGGCCGACAGGCATATGACAAGCACAGCTCAGGTAACACCTAGTGATGTTCTGCCAGATGAGATATAATAAGCAAAGGCTGCTGCCGCAGGCGAGCTGGCAGGAAATATAAAGATAATCAACAGTCATACGACTTTGTTGTAGACGTAAGTAAATTATATAACTTATGCTTGACGAAATAATCTAAAAATAGAGGCACATTGTTACAATTCTGCCCACATATGGAGACAAAATGTTTGCGGTCTTCACCATGTGATAGTGTAAGTTAGCATTATCAGCCAAGACGACAAAAGTTTTGAACTGCAAGATAAAGTTAATACCGTAGCGTTATGTATGCTTATTAAATTTAGTAAACTGTTCGGGCTGTGCTCACCATCCGAAGTGCTACGGAAACCGAGAAAATAATATGTGGTAAATGACATAATTCTACAGGATGTTTATACGTTTGCCTTGATCAGCAGAATGTCCTCTCCATCACGACGTCTTAAAAATCAAATAAAAGATATGTAACTGCTCCACAGCAGCAGATGCTCACAAGTGATGGGGAGCGATATGGATCCTTCATATTCAACATCATGTTGACTGCGTATAATCTAAGTATGCAAGCTTGCGCAATCAATTTATTATACCTGTAAGTCAGTAGATGGAACCATAATCAGAATTTCGTTTGTTACATAGATCACGTTTCTCACCAGTGCATTTGTCTCACTTCAGAGAAATACGACACATATAACAATTTCTTGGCACGAATTGCAAGTCCGCATTTTCTGAGCAAGCGTTTTACTTGCTGAAATAAGTCTTGTTTGCTGGAATCAGCACGTCTGAACTACCTGACTAATCAGTATTTAACAAATCTTAACTTGTCGCGGCCTGTCTCTGAACTAGCGCATACACATTTTTGTCAAGCTGGCGAGATATGACAGGCTTGGAGACTGCATCAGTCTGCAGGCACAGACGTCAGCTATAGCTAACTGAGCAGGAAAAATAGGTAACAGAGCGAGATAGCCTCCCGGAGTATGATGTTATGGATGTTGAGCTATCATTCAAAACTTTCTTCTAGGATGCACACACTTACACGACTCTCCAACATGCAATTCCAACATATATTACTATTAACGAACACATATCTTTCGCCTACCGATTACTTGCAGTAACTTAGTCATGCTTTTCTAATTCAAAGTCGCAGTATCAGCAAGCAGCTGGGAGCACGAAATGTACGCAGTCATTATCATCTCCAAAAAATACCTGATCGTGACGAAATTCGGAGCAGCGATAATCATCTATCTGAAGAACTGTAAAAAATGTATCTCACCAAAGACTGACTGTGAAGGCAACATGAGAAATCACAAAAAGAGGCTCAATGTCAAAAGCAACATACAACAAAGCGGCAAAAGAAGTAATGGTTCTTCAGTAAGGAAGGCCGCTAATAAACATGGAACAGATTTCATGACACTACGGCGATTTTGTCGAAAACTGAAAATTGATACTCCTGGACGTAGCTGTTCTTTGTGCATATGCCATCAAATTTTAAAAAATGCTAAGTTTAATATGGAATATTACTACTACTAGTAGTAATAAAAACAAAATTTGTATCTTGCTTATCAGTTACTTATCATTCAAGATGTTACAGAATGTGAAACATCTGGCTGACAGCAAAAGTGCAAAATGCACCAAAAGATTGGCAGTATTGGAGAAGAGAGAAAATAATCAATATAAAATTGACATACAGTTAAGCAACCAAAAATACAAAGCAGAACAAGAAAAAAATGCAGTGAACAAATGGACCTCACAAACAAACTTTACGACTATTTGAGCCCCACTCAGGGACTGGGTGTTGTGTTGTCCTTATCATCATCATTTCATCCCCATCGACAAGCAAGTAGCCGATGTGGCGTCGACTGGAAAGACTTGCACCAGGCGAACGGTCTACCCTACACGGCATTTCCATTTTATTACTCCTGGAAATTGAAATAATAACACCATAAATTCATTGTCCCTGGAAGGGGAAACTTTATTGACACATTCCTGGGGTCAGATACATCACATGATCACACTGACAGAACCACAGGCACATAGACACAGGCAACAGAGCATGCACAATGTCGGCACTAGTACAGTGTATATCCACCTTTCGCAGCAATGCAGGCTGCTATTGTCCCATGGAGACGATCGTAGAGATGCTGGATGTAGTCCTGTGGAACGGCTTGCCATGCCATTTCCACCTGGCGCCTCAGTTGGACCAGCGTTCGTGCTGGACGTGCAGACCGCGTGAGACGACGATTCATCCAGTCCCAAACATACTCAATGGGGGACAGATCGGGAGATCTTGCTGGCCAGGGTAGTTGACTTACACCTTCTAGAGCACGTTGGGTGGCACGGGATACATGCGGACGTGCATTGTCCTGTTGGAACAGAAAGTTCCCTTGCCGGTCTAGGATGGGTTCGATGACGGTTTGGATGTACCGTGCACTATTCAGTGTCCCCTCGACGATCACCAGAGGTGTACGGCCAGTGTAGGAGATCGCTCCCCACACCATGATGCCGGGTGTTGGCCCTGTGTGCCTCGGTCGTATGCAGTCCTGATTGTGGCGCTCACCTGCACGGCGCCAAACACGCATACGACCATCATTGGCACCAAGGCAGAAGCGACTCTCATCGCTGAAGACGACACGTCTCCATTTGTCCCTCCATTCACGCCTGTCGCGACACCACTGGAGGCGGGCTGCACGATGTTGGGGCGTGAGCGGAAGACGGCCTAACGGTGTGCGCGACCGTAGCCCAGCTCCATGGATACGGTTGCGAATGGTCCTCGCCGATACCCCAGGAGCAACAGTGTCCCTAATTTGCTGGGAAGTGGCGGTGTGGTCCCCTACGGCACTGCGTAGGATCCTACGGTCTTGGCGTGCATCCGTGCGTCGCTGCGGTCCGGTCCCAGGTCGACGGGCACGTGCACCTTCCGCCGACCACTGGCGACAACATCGATGTACTGTGGAGACCTCACGCCCCACGTGTTGAGCAATTCGGCGGTACGTCCACACGGCCTCCCGCATACCCACTATACGCCCTCGCTCAAAGTCCGTCAACTGCACATACGGTTCACGTCCACGCTGTCGCGGCATGCTACCAGTGTTAAAGACTGCGATGGAGCTCCGTATGCCACGGCAAACTGGCTGACACTGAGGGCGGCGGTGCACAAATGCTGCGCAGCTAGCGCCATTCGACGGCCAACACCGCGGTTCCTGGTGTGTCCGCTGTGCCGTGCGTGTGATCATTGCTTGTACAGCCCTCTCGCAGTGTCCGGAGCAAGTATGGTGGGTCTGGCACACCGGTGTCAATGTGTTCTTTGTTCCATTTCCAGGAGTGTATTTGGAAATCTTTATCGACTTTCTAAACGGAGAAGAATAAATTGCAACGCCTCTCACACAGGAAATACATTAGAAACAGCAGAATTTTCAATACTAAAATACCTTTGCATGATACACAAAAACATATAGTAACACAATCTTTCTAATGTAGTTTACCATCGATTTTCCGTGAAAATAAACTCACTGCAAATATGTGTAAGGAATAGTTGCCAGTTCTGGCAAAATTCGCTGACAAGGCAGGCGGCAGCACTTTTTTTCATCGTATCCAGCCACGTGCACTAAGGCCATTCTGAAAATCCTGACATCATGGTGTCATTGCTCTTTAAAGGCTACACCCGCATCCCGTGGCCCTGACCCCGCCTCTGCAACCTCCTCCTCCACTGGGTCAATGGCAAGCTACTCACCTTTCGAGCAGTTATTATAATTTGATTGCATGTGTGCATTCATTTGCGCTCCAGCATGAAGTACCGCCAGCCGCAGTGATCAGATGGGAAGAAGGGGACTACTGCCAAGTATTTGATTTAATGTGATTATTATTATCTAAACTCACTATCAAATATTATACTGCTTCTTTGCACGACAACATTTCTCTTTTTTGTAGATAAGCTAATAATGTAATGACATTTTCTGTTTATACTTATGTTTTGTTATTATCGTTAGAACACCCGATCTGTTGCTGACCGAACTGCTGGATTAGGACATTCAGATGTTTCTGCCTCAACCATGGATGTCTTCTGACCTAGTGTCATTCGACTACGCAGTAGTACAATCATAGCAGCAGCAGCAGCAGCAACGATAGCACGATGTTCTGTGACATACTAGAGCCTCAGCAGCAGCAGTCACTCTCCACAGGATGTCTTCCAGACCTGCTATTGTTTGATTATGCCGTAGCACAGACACAGCAGCTGCTGTAGTTTGAGTCTCAGCTAAGTCTGTGTTACAGGGCAGTATTCAAGGTATCAGGGGAGCTATTTACGCAGTATCATGGGATATATAAGCAATAAGATGGTGACCGAATAAGATCCATCACACACTCCTATTGATGTTCAAATTTTAAGACATAAAACACGCATAGTTTATATCTGGAGAGATAATGCTTGAATTAACCTCATGGGACATGAACATGTACCCAAAACATTAATGTGTTCTCCATTTAGATCTACACTGTGAATCAGTAATTGCTACAGACAGGCTGATCTGCCAGCGTGTATTTATTAGAGCTCCATACTGTAACTTTATGGAACATTTCTGTGTGAACAGTGTATGTAATGTAATGTATATGTAAAGCATTTAGAACAGTGTATAAATACTTGTATTAACCAGAGTGTCGTGTGTCACGTGTGGCATGGTTTATATTGGAACAACTAAAAGGAGTGTTAATACCCGCCTAACGGAACACAAAAGGAACTGTAGATTGGGACAGATTGAAAAATCAGCTGTAGCGGAACACGTTTTCAAAGGCGGTGAACACGAAATAAAATTTAGTGAGACAAACGTGATAGCTAGGACCTCACATTATTACACTCACATGTATAGAGAAGCTATAGAGATCTATAAGCACGGAATTAATTTTAATAGAAAACAAGAAGGATTAAAACTAGACAAGATATGGCGTTCGACTTTGTACCAACGATGTGACAATTGATTACCTGTAATCGAGAGAGATGGCACTAGCCAGAGATAGTTTTAAAGTCGAAAGCACGTGACGAGTGGTGGCGCCATCTAAGCGCTCTATATACGTGGGACCACCAGCGCCTAGCAGCCAGACGCCGACTCACCTCAGAAGATATTGCCCGCAGCCGGCAACGAAACGTCAGGAAGGAGAAGAAGTTTTATATATGGACCACGGCAATTCAGCCCGGAAGTTTTAATTAATGAAGACGCCGGCCGTGAAAGCTTACATGCCATGATTCTAAAAAGTTATTCGAATTTACTCCACTCCTACAACAACTTTAATGGTGGAACGATCTGCGTCTTTTATAAATAATAACACTGATAACAAAAAAATTAACCTATGGTTTATTATTTTTAACAAATACATTTTTCAAATTTAGTCACAGTATCATTTTTTTTTTAAAGTGAGTCTGCTTATATGTACAATTTACATTAGGATAAGAGAGAGGAGGATAATGATTCACTTTACAATATTTACACAGCTAATTGCTCTGATACACTATACATGGCTACCAAAGATACTTCGTAATAACAATAAGAGAGAAGGAGAATCTTTTTATGTACAATATATACACATTAGCAGCTGACTTTTAGGACACGTCATAATAATATGGATTTTTTTACAGAATATTTACACTGTATGAGGACTAGAAGGCACAAGTGAACGAGAAGAAAGAACCACATATACACGTATTCACAGCCTCGTGAAAGGCCTGGTGCAATGGAACAGGATGTAGGGTCCAGAGTGTACGTGCCCACAAATATGCTCCAGAATTTTTCAATATTGTCTTCAGGTGTATGTTGTCTCCATGTGCACTTTAGCATATCCCCTAAATTGGAGATTTTTAACTGCTGCCAAATATTCACTGTGTGCCTATACTCCGCATTTATTATGGTATTGCCTGTGAGTTTGCTGGTGAATGTGGTTATATCAGGCAGTGTGGTATCGTGGAATCTTTCCTTCAAATCCAAGAATTCATTTGGGAAGACCCCTCCTTCATCACAATCGGAAACTTCTGCTTTGTCAGGGTATGTGGCTATAGGTATATTCATATCCGCTCAATGCATTATTTCAGTTTCTTAACAAGTGCTAGTGTGAATCAAAAAGAATCCAGGAAGTGGAGTGACATTCTTGGCATGATTCATTTGGATAATAGAATATACTTTTCTAAATTGTCAGATAGGACACTAACCTTATCTTTCTCCAAGATGCAATCACCAAAGTGTTCAACAAGAAAGTGAGCATCGTGCCCACTGAAATTATGGAAGAAGACTGGTATGTCATGCCAGTTTGTATTCCGAGCTGCATGCATTGTGGGCTGCACTGTGAAACTTCCCCACTAGATGCCACTGGTCTCTACGTGGAGTCTCCGCTTTTCTATCCAATGGCAGCCCACAAATCTAACATTCAACTGTCTGCTTGTATAATGCATCATTTCCCTGCGAGCTGATCATTTGGATGTTGTTCCTACACAGAACATCAGCACTCAACACCAGTTTTTCGAACTCTGAGAGCAACCATCTCACAGTATTATCACCAATGTATCAATCAAATATGTTGCAACTGAAACCGTATGAGCAAACAAATTGGTATGCTGCCACATGTGGTACAAGTCGTTCTGTGAGAGTGGTGTGAGAGACTGTGGGATCACTTTCACAATGCACCACACGAAGAAGTAAATCAGCATATACAACAAACGGACCAGTGTTTCTGGTGGTGGGCAGACTAGGAACGTTAAAATTTTTTATTCTTATTGGGCATTACTGCATGTACTGGCTCCTGGGTCGAGCAGTCAATCAGATATCTTTCCAGATACTCACTCACAATAAAAGAGTTGACACATCTGTGACAAAAATGTCGTTTACCCTCATTTTTACTCAGATGGGCTAAAGTAAGTAGGACATATTCTTGACCAACACATAGTGAGTTTCTCAGCTCCAGAGAATAGGAATAAATCTGTGTTCAGGACGCTGACCAGCTAGTTTGGAGACGTAGAAGGGTCCAACTACCTTACGCTTCCCATCTCCTGGCTTGATTTTTTTTTCATCTACACTCAGACTGTAAACATGAACTGAATAATTTGGGTCCTGTCTCTCGAATTTTGGTGCTTCTGGGATTGTTACGGGGAATGACATGTCTTCAGAGTTATAATGCCTGCAATCGTTGGATGTCTTGTTTGTATCTGTAAGGTGTGCATGTTTCAAGTAATTTCTATCACAAGCTAGGAGCGACCACATAAAGCGGTAGTCTTCCTTCTCATCTATGAGTAGATTACAGACGTTAATGCATACATTTTTAGCAGCAATATTCTTAAGAAGAGGGATGAAACTGGATCCTCATTAACTGGATCAAAAACATGTAAGTACACATCAAGATGGAGTACATGGGTGAGTGTTTACCAGGCTGTCTTCCCTTCATATAGGAAAACACCTGAGTATGTTGCTCTTGGTAATTCCATACCACTCTGCAACTGACATGGCCTGCGACATTACACCATCCTTCCCCCAATGTTTGACGATGTTTCCTCTGCAGCATTATTACTGCCCACTTTGGGAGGGGGGTTAGACAGGTGTCACATCACAGTAGAGAACTGTGAATTCAATGAGTTAGCTTTCTGACACTGCTCAGCATCCACGAAGGGAGATAGCCAGATCTTGAAACCCTACATTGGTGTTGTCAATTTGGGATTGAAAGATCATCTCCCTGAAAGCACCAGTAATCACAGCTGTGTGATTTACCTGGTGCTGGTTACTAAAACAGGCTATAGTGCTGCTACTGCCAAGCTGGGGACAGTAGCCCGAAGGACACATATGAGATGACGATAACACAGATGTCGATGGAGCCGTCAATGACAGTCCCATCACGCTACTGCTAGGCCAGGTGTGAGGTGGTGATGATACAAACATCATCTGTTTGCATGAATGATGGGTCCAGTGGTGGTGTTGCTGCTCGTGGAAGTTGAGATGCAGCAAACACACATCTGGGCCGATCTCGCAAAGGCGGCAATTTCAGGCTATCAAGTAATTCTGAAACACGCTATAATGTGATATTACACACACACATAAAAGTATATACACTGAAGAGCCGAAGAAACTGGTACACCTGCTTAATATCAGGTACAGCCCTGCAAGCACGCAGAAGTGCCGCAACATGATGTGGCATGGACTTGAGAAATGTCTGAAGGAGGGCACTGACACCATGAAACCTGCAGAGCTGTCCATAAATCTGTAAGATTACGATGTGGTGGAGATCTCTTCTGAACAGCATGTTGCAAGGCTTCCCAGATATGCTCAATAATATTCATGTCTGGGGAGTTGGTTGCCAGCAGAAGTATTTAAACTCAGAGGAGTATTTCGCATTGTCCTATTGTAATTGCCCAAGTCCATCGGAATGCACAATGGACGTGGATGGATGCAGGTGATCAGACAGAATGCTTACATACGTGTTACCTGCCAGAGGCGTGTCTAGACATGTCAGTGGTCCCATGTCACTCCAACTGCATATGCTCCTCACCAGTACAGAGCCTCTGCCAACTTCAACAGTCCCCTGCCGACATGCAGGATCCATGGATTCTTGAGGTTGTCTCCACACCCATACACGTCCATCCACTCGATACTATTTTAAACGCGACTCGTCCGACCAGGCAACATGAATAATTCATCAACAATCCAATGTTGGTGTTGATGGGCACAGGCGAGGCATAAAGCTTTGTGTCATGTAGTCATCAAGGGTACACAAGTGGGCCTTCAGCTCCAAAAGGCCATATCGATGATGTTTCCTTGATTGGTTCGCACGCTGACACTTATTGAAGACCCAGCATTGAAACCTGCAGCAATTGGTGGAAGGTTTGCACTCCTGTCACACTGAACGATTCTCTTCAGTCGTCATTGGTCCCATTCTTGCAGGGTCTTTTTCCGGACACAGCAATGTCGGACATTTGATGTTTTACCGGATTCCTGATATTCATGGTACACTCGTGAAATTGTCATATGGGAAAATCCCCACTTCATCGCTACCTTGGAGATGCTGTGTCCTATCGCTCATGCGCCGACTATAAAACCACGTTCAAACTCACTTAAATTTTGATAACCTGCCATTGTAGCAGCAGTAAGCGATACAACAACTGCGGTAGACACTTATATAGGCATTGGCGACTGCAGCGCCATATTCTGGCTGTTTACATAACTCTGTTTTTGAATATAAAAGCCTATCACATATCTGACTAGTTAGAACAAACACACAAGACTGTTTGCAAAGTATACAACAGCAGTCAACATGTATGTATAAAACACAAAAATACATTTAAACTACAAACCTTCATTGTCACAGGCAGATATGTGGATTGGTTTGGCTAACTTATCAGCATAGGAATTTATACCAACATGTTGTCCCTCCAGTTCTGTGAATGGTGACGGTGGACTGTAAGGGATGGATTCTGAAAAAGAAAACCAATGGCTAAACATGGAAATAAAAAATAGACACTCACACATGTACAGAAATGCGTTACATACCAGGATCAACTACACCAAGTTCCTAACTCATTGAACAACTATAAAAAACCTAAAAACAACATAACAATCCATAAATATCAGAAAAAATTAGACAAATAACACAACTGCTGCTACTTACATGCGACATCCTCACCTTGTATTAACTCGACACATGATGTATCTTCACGAAGGAGTTACAGTGCACTCCCACGATCAGCAAACTCCTCCTGAAACTCGGTGCATTTGCTCTCTCTATCACCATCAGCATGAAATATTGTTTCGTAACTGACACTGATCAGGATTGAAATGTTGAAATGTGTAGGAGCTCATCAGTGCTGATTATGTATAGGCAGCAGTCACAATGTGCATGAACTCGGTTGCATGTACATATGTACCGAAAGAATTTTTTTCATCTCCACCAAGTTGCTGCTTCCAGCGGTGTATTTCAGTGAAATTCGCTGCATGGTGCTTCTTTCTGCACACATATTACAAATTCTGTTCTAACTGAAAGCTGTCATGCATTCCATGATTCTGATGAAAAACAATGATGTCATGCATTTTTCCATGATCACGTGTTCACAGGTCCCTGCTCTGGGATTACCAGGAGCTATCAAGCAGTCACACAACTGTATGGAAAGTGACACTGGTAAAGAAACAATGATGTCATACATTCTTCCACAACTGTCACCTTGTATGCAAACTGAGTCCCTGAGTCCAGCTACCTGCAGTGGAACCTTAGCCTCAGGTCTAGCACACCACTGTGATACAACCTCAAAGTTGATGACTCAGCTAGTTTCTGCTGGCAATTATCTACGGGTGCTCCAGACACAGCCTCACTCTGTCTGTCTGCCCAGACCAGCTGGCAGAAGACATATGTATGCTAGAAAAAATACACATTCCAAATGTTAGTGTGTACATCAGTTCATGTATTGGACGACTGACATTTTACCATATACACAGAGGCTCGCAAGAATCCTTAATTCAATTAGCAGCCAAACATTGCCACTTCCATCATTGTACAGATGATGTCTACAAACCATTCTTCATGAAAAGCGCATGCAGTGTATGTTACCTAAGGCCTGTAGGTGAGGAGATGGAAAATATAAAGTGAATAAATACGAAGTGTTTTTCAAAATAATAATTTATTTATGGGCAAAACAATTCAACTGTAGTTGTACACTTTCTGAAACATTCATAAACTAATGGTGTCCACATCTCTTCTTCTTCTTCTTCTTCTTCTTCTTCTTCTTCTTCAACCGACTGATGATAGGGCATCTGTGTATTTTGAGATTCTGAATGGTTATATTTTTATAAATTTCTTGAAACAAAGACGCTTTTTCATGACCTATGACATAAACTGTGCTGTCTCTATGATTGTAAATTCAGAGCGATGTCATCATACCTTTATATGCCACTCCATCATCATCCCAACGTTTTGCATGGTAAAATCGTGTCAACCATGCCATTGTTTTTCGAGTTTTAGCACATCACATTGGGCTAAACAGTTTGGGTGAAGCAACGATTGTGGAACAAATCGTTAATACTTGTCTGACTTGAAAGAATGCTACTTCTTTAAACACGAATTGTCCCAACTCATTATAAAACCTTTGTGTGTCTCTGAAAATGTTTGTACTTTGAGGCACCATTGTAACATACTCAATATGTTGTGTATTATATTTGCAGTTATACTACACATTCCACAATTCCTATTAGTGGCGAGTAGTAAACAAAATAGTCTTGTAGCAATAATGCACACACTGCAGTGCCTGCAGGGAACTTTGCCAGGATTTTAATTCAGTACATATGTCGACAGTTCCAGTCCCCACTTCCTCGTGTTGCCTCCAAACTGTTTATCACCACTGTGGTTGATAAATCTTTAAACTTCTATGGACTGAGTGTGCATCCTAAACCATTATCAATCTCACAGTAAGATGAGTAAAGCATTGGATAAATGTCATACAATAGTCTATAAACCGTTTTTATCTTAGCAAGTTGATAACTTATCGTATGGAAAAAGCTGGGAGTTTAGTTCTGGTTAGATTACTCTTGGGCCCTTTTTTTAGATTCCCCTTCATATTTTTGCAGCACTATAACAGGAAAGCAAGTGTTTCTAGCTGAAGAGATGTCTTAAACGTCTCCACATGGCGAGATGACATGTAAAAGTTTCACATTCTCTTCATCTGGCAGAGGTATACTGTGTGTTAAGTACTTTCCATACCAGTTTATCCAGCACAATTTTAGGTTTTTCTTCTCCACCTCCTAGGATGCATTATTTATTATCAGTAGCATTTCAAACTACAATCAGCTCCTGTTTAGGCTGCATAATAACACAATTATTGTATTCAAAAAAGTCCATTAACATTCTGAGCACAATAAATACACTAAAGGAGTCGTCTATCGATCCGTCTTTGTACCATCTAGCGTTTCGTAAAGCTTTTAGAGCTGATGTTGATGCAGAGACATATGTTTTAGGAGTCGATATGATTCCAAGATTTCTGGTGCTGTCGATTTCAGCGTCATTGGGTTAGTATCTAATTTCTTGAAACAAGAAGGTAAATGCACTATGCGTAAGACGCAATGTTACCACTACTGCTGAAGCCTTTGTTGACATAAATACCGCTTCCAAATGTAGGTTTCAATCTTATGGACTTAACAAACTCGAGATTTTTGGGTGTTATCACGTTCGGATTGCACTGCAAAGTGGTATTCTAATGGTTGTGCCTTCTGTAGTAATACTTTACACTCGTGATGTTACTTCAGACGATGACATACTATGATTATTATCGTTATAATTATATTATAATAATTATTATTATTACATCATTACAAGAACGGCGCTATATATCTAGTTTTTGTCACACATGTGTTATCATGTTCTGCTTCCGCTGCAAAGTGGTCTTCTGATGAAAACATTCTAGAATTTCCTCACCACTAAAATCGACTAGATTTGTGTTTTTATCTACGACATTCAGCTCAACATGGTTAATGTCTGAATAGTCACTGGAAGCTATTTTGGATTGCTGGGAACCTTCACAATAATTCTCCTTCCTCTTATTATTATTATTATCATTATTATTACATCAGGACAAGTGTGGGGCTGTGGATATAGCTTTAGCCACATCTGTCAGTGAACGCACCCTACGTCAATGTATTCTTCATCAAGGCTCTTTATAAGTTGGAATGATGTGTGATGTTATTGTTTGATTAGGCTGAAAATAAAAAGTAAAACATTTTTGTTAGTTATATTTTTTTGACACTGCAGCTACTTTACAATATTCTTCCTGATTGCTATACACAATTGTGGACTGTTGCTGCTGCTGCTGTCAACCTTCCATTTCCTACTCTAATAGCATCTCTGCTACCTCTAATAATAGCAGAAATCTTAGGGGTAACGTAATACCAACATTATAATAATTATTATTATAGATGGATGAATACTTGCTGCAAATTGCTTTTATTTTATCGTCAACACTTCTTGTGCGGTGGGAGACTGGATAAATATCTTAACGTCATAGAAACATAGTAACAATAACAATTATAGATGGATGGATACTTAATGTAATAGCTGTTACTTTGAAGTTAATGCTTCTTGCGTAGTGGGAGATAGAAATTTTAAAAAGGACATACATTTCCAGCACTTGCCGGATATTGTGTTTGCGGATCCAGTAATGCATCTTCTTACCATTCTGTTCCATTACCATTAATTGTTGAACAACATTCCTCCAATCCGCCGTCCTACGCTCCTCCATTATCATGGCTTTCCATTCTTGACAGAGAAACCTGTGAGTGCGTTTCGCTGTCAGTTGCTTACAACAAATAGACTTCTTAAACTCCTCTTTACTCAATGAAAGTGTCTCACCAACTGATCACATGAGACATGAATATATGTAAAGACAACAAAAAATTGACGGTGCTAATGCTAGCTTTATGCGTTATGCAAGTATTATTCGTACTAAGTTAACCGCCGGAAAAATACTCCTGTCGGGGCACAAAATGGCGAATATTTTCCTCTTCAAAAGAAACTGACAGAAAGTCAGCTCTCTCAATCCTCATTCCGTCTTCCTCAGCAAAAATTTGGGCATGTGAACATATACACACTCTTTTAATACATAACTTACTAAAACCTTTTAACCTGTCTCTGTATGTAGTTACGCCTAAATACTCATATCTCCCTCTCACTGCTATTATCTGTGTCTCCCTTCCAGTGTTTCTTTTTCTCTCACTGTTTTACAGTATATCCCACCGCCACTGTCTCCTGTCTCACTGAGTTTAAAATATCAGTCCAAATTGAGGCCTCCCCTATACCTACGTATTAAACTTCGTCAGTCTGGGGGGGTTCAAATCCCCAGTCTACATACGGTCCCCACTCATCTGCGCTACTCACTTCCACTGTCTCCTTTATTTCTGTTTTTTGCACCCACTGTTCCTCTCTCTCTCTTTCTCTTTTACTGCCGTTATCTCTCACTGAACATCAAAAACTCTTCTCCGTTTGGATCCCACTGCTATTAACATCATCCACATCTCTTTCTCTTTCGCCGAAACTTTCTCTGTCCCAACATCATAGACTGCACTCCCTTTCTCTCCCGCTGGCGCTCTCTCCTCTCTCTTCCACCGACACTGTCTCTCTGCTAATCTGCACGAAAAAGCGCAAATTGTTTGTATGGCCAAATTTTTAGCAAGGAAGGCGGAAAGAGGATTGTGGTGAGACAGGCGGAATGAGGACTGAGGCAAGTGGTTCCCCACTTTTATGTCAGAGGAACATCTTCGCCTATACTGTGCAGCTCTGGTTCCCTCATTTTCCCCGCCACAGAAGCCTGTGCTGCTTACATTAAAACGTTTTGAAAGTTTATTTGTATACTTCTATACATTTAAGCACTCTTAGACAAGCAAAAAATACAAATAATATAAGCTTAGCACAAAAGCTTTCCCTTTACATTATTTTTTTTTACTTTGCTTATCGGTCGCAATCCTTAGATAATGCCCTACTTGTGATTTATATTGTAAAAGAGTAAAAATGTTTTTAGAAAAAAAATTTCTGGATTTACAGTTTTTCCAGTATAATTTTTGAGAGACATTTGAGGTTTTTTTAGGTTTGTTTTAGCCCATATTTTGTCACTTCTGTACCACTCTGGGCATTACTGTATAGGCGTGGAGTGCTCATTATGCTGACACACCTCATCTTAACATTATACTGGCGAAAAAATGGTGGCTAAAAAAATAGTTTGGTGATCTCAGAATCCTTAAGATGAACCTTTTCATGCGTTCACTGCGTCACTTGAAAAAAAAAACTTACGCTTCAGACTGGATATTACGTGCATAAGTAAGGTACCTTTGAACTCTGGTTCTCGGTAACAGATACCGATATCGCAAAAAGTTTCTACGTTCCCTGAGGATATCATCCTAATAAGATGCGGTACAAATTTCGACGACTTGTTCCGAATAGAAATTACAGTAGTGGCCACCCTCACAACTTATGTATTTCGTATCCACAAATCATGGTTTTTCGATACTTTCCCAGGAACTACCCAATAACAAATACCATTTTTATAAGTCGCCTAAGGTTCACCATAGACAACACCTAATGCAAAAGAACCAAACGAATTGCTCAGTTTCTCTGGGCTGGAGGAACTGTAGGATGTTTAAATTTTGACCCCATACTCTAGAGTAAGTCCAGTATGCCTGTTCTTCTGATAGGTACAGAAATGGTAGCTAGGACAAGGGCCATCCGAAACAGGTAATCCCTTAGCTCTGTGATCAACAGAGCCCGAGATATGACGGTCTGCAAAATCGTTTTTTTTTAGCGAGGCTTTTTGAATCATATTGTTAATGTACACTATCATGCACAGACAGGGTCCCGTGACGTCACAATCGCAGGCTTCACCAATCTCACAGCTTCTCTACAATGTAGCGGAGGGAAAACTGCACTACTTGCAAATTAAGATTGCTGGAAGGGTGGGAAATTGAATAGGCACACGGTTGGCCAAGTGCGACCGGGGGACTTGGGGGCTGTGACGCAAGTGTGAAAGAATCAGTATTGTTGACGACCCACAGCTGTACGAAATACTTCGAAATTTATTCGCTGATCGTGAATTCCTTGTCATCAGCTGTGCTATCCGTGAGTGACATGAAAATTTGTGCCGATCCGAGACGCGAACCTGGATGTCCTCTCATAGACGCAAGTAAAGATTACAGGCCTAGGTGGGCACACGAATATAACACCTGCTCTTCATTCCTTGTAGTCTCATTCTGCCTGTTGCGAGAACCCAAAAAATGGTGCGAGCGTTTGGTGACGAAAATAGCTGACTATGATATAAAGATGTAAGGCGTCTGACATATGAAAGTTCGGGCTGATCCGGGCAATGTGCACGGGTGGCTGAAGCAGCCAGCCATCGTAGCTTACTGAGTAGACTGCTGGGATATCAAACACACATCCACCATAGAGCTAAGATTCGAATCCTCGTCAGGTTCCTCTTTGCGGGCACGCTAGCTCAGCGTGTTTGGTCTAAGGGATGGCTGATCTCTGTACGACACAAATTTTCATTTATTTTAGGTATAACCTAATATAACTTATATCAAGGAATTCGCAGTCAGCGAGTATATTTCTAAACATACTAAGATCATTGGTTTTACCTATGATCTAATGTCTTTTCGAAAGTAAATTTGAATACATCACAGTCCTCAAGAAGGAGTGCTTTACAGAATATGAATACTCTGATAGGAAGTGTACGTTAAATGAACTTTGGTTTTGCCTATGATCTAACAAGTTAATTTGAATGTATTACAGTCCTCAAGAAGGAGTGCTTTACAGAATATGAATACTCTGATAGGAAGTGTACGTTTAATATGAAAGTATTAAACTGAACCGTTTCTGACTCAGCACAACGAACTAATTTATAGTTGCGTTAAGGAAATGTAATTCATATTGCATACTGTTTAATTACAAAATGCAATTCAGTGTTACTTGTTAAAAAGTAAAAAACAGCTGGAGATGATTCATACATCTACTCGAATTGTTTAAACTACTAGATGATATTCAACAAAGGGTTAAAGGTCAATAAACATGTTGAATTCTGTGTTGAACAAAGAAAGAAATGTGATAAATTTATATCCAGAGTATATTGTCTGTCCTTTAATTCCCTTCTGTAAACATTTTATGCTGTAATCTGCTTGTAACTGTTGAGTACTCCAAATGAGGATGAGCTGTCATTCTAAAAAGACTAAAAGTGGTACTGTTGCATATTTACTTACAATGACATTTAGCTGAACTAGTATTAATATTTTCAATTATACTTCGGTAAGGATGATTCCAAGAAGCTAATGCAAAATCACTATTCATCAGTGAAATATTAAATAGATGGAGATTGAATTTATTGACAAGCAGTACATTATTTGACATACCAGTTCTTTTAGTGACGTATTAAACGGACAGAGACGTAATTTACTGATGATAATGTACAGTATTTGACATAGATATTTTTGTGAAGTACAAAATGGAGAGATGTGACTTTTACGCGTATGAGATGAAATTTACTGGTGAGATAATAGGCTGTATAACATAAACAATTATTTTATCGAATTACAAAACGAGACAGATGTGGAATGTTAAGCAGTGTGTGTGTGTGTGTGTGTGAGAGAGAGAGAGAGAGAGAGAGAGAGAGAGAGAGAGAGAGAGAGAGAGAGAGACAGAGAGAGATGAATTTACTGAATGGTGCCAATTTATTCAGTTAAGATGAAACTTACATATTTTCTGAAAATACTACATATTGGCAATATCTTTCAACATGACGCCATTTTGGGAAATTCAGATGTAGTACACTTTGTTTTAAATAACGCTAGTCGTTCATATTCAACATGGTGGATACAAACTGTCTGCCTGTTTCATGAATATTCTGAATGGAGCACTAACATGATATCACTGGGAAAAGGCTCTGGCCTGTGGCATCAGCACTCCCTCATAGTTCAGCATCGCATTTAAATGCAACGTTGGCCCCCATCTTGGACTATGACTGCTATCTCCGATTATGACGCCAGTGGTGCCGTGAAGTTCAATAATGCGCTTAAGTGCAAAGTGGCCCAGGCAGTACTTTGCTACATTACTTGCTTCGTATTGTGTACTGCAGTTTTCTAATGTTTCAATCCGCTGTTGTGCCTCTGGAACGTTCATCAAATGGATCACCTTATAATAAAGTGCGGCCATTATTGAACTCAGCCAACAACTGCATTGCTTAACAGCTGAAAAAGACTTTTCATTATCCTTCGTCAACTTCGATTGAATTTCTACTGGAATAAGCATACTGGTAATAAATTCAGATCTGAGTATGGGATGTAGAATCGAATAATTTTTCCCAATAACCATAGGTCGGAAATGCGTCGCTGTGGGGCTTCAACCATAAAGAACAGCAACAGCCAATCAGCTACGAGCGCACGGAAGTTGTTATTTCGCTAAGCGAATTTGTTTGATTGTGACTAGCAGTGCGGTTTTGTCCGACTACGCTGCTGCTATAATTTATTTCACAATGTCAACTTTGTAGCGATGATGACGACTTAAGTTTGAGAAGAAAAACAGTATTTAACATTTAATATCTCTCTTGTTCTTCCCCTCTGTCTTAGTTGACACGTACTGATCTAATCTACTACACTCCTGGAAATTGAAATAAGAACACCGTGAATTCATTGTCCCAGGAAGGGGAAACTTTATTGACACATTCCTGGGGTCAGATACATCACATGATCACACTGACAGAACCACAGGCACATAGACACAGGCAACAGAGCAGGCACAATGTCGGCACTAGTACAGTGTATATCCACCTTTCGCAGCAATGCAGGCTGCTATTCTCCCATGGAGACGATCGTAGAGATGCTGGATGTAGTCCTGTGGAACGGCTTGCCATGCCATTTCCACCTGGCGCCTCAGATGGACCAGCGTTCGTGCTGGACGTGCAGACCGCGTGAGACGACGCTTCATCCAGTCCCAAACATGCTCAATGGGGGACAGATCCGGAGATCTTGCTCGCCAGGGTAGTTGACTTACACCTTCTAGAGCACGTTGGGTGGCACGGGATACATGCGGATGTGCATTGTCCTGTTGGAACCGCAAGTTCCCTTGCCGGTCTAGGAATAGTAGAACGATGGGTTCGATGACGGTTTGGATGTACCGTGCACTATTCAGTGTCCCCTCGACGATCACCAGAGGTGTACGGCCAGTGTAGGAGATCGCTCCCCACACCATGATGCCGGGTGTTGGCCCTGTGTGCCTCGGTCGTATGCAGTCCTGATTGTGGCGCTCACCTGCACGGCGCCAAACACGCATACGACCATCATTGGCACCAAGGCAGAAGCGACTCTCATCGCTGAAGACGACACGTCTCCATTTGTCCCTCCATTCACGCCTGTCGCGACACCACTGGAGGCGGGCTGCACGATGTTGGGGCGTGAGCGGAAGACGGCCTAACGGTGTGCGCGACCGTAGCCCAGCTCCATGGATACGGTTGCGAATGGTCCTCGCCGATACCCCAGGAGCAACAGTGTCCCTAATTTGCTGGGAAGTGGCGGTGTGGTCCCCTACGGCACTGCGTAGGATCCTACGGTCTTGGCGTGCATCCGTGCGTCGCTGCGGTCCGGTCCCAGGTCGACGGGCACGTGCACCTTCCGCCGACCACTGGCGACAACATCGATGTACTGTGGAGACCTCACGCCCCACGTGTTGAGCAATTCGGCGGTACGTCCACACGGCCTCCCGCATGCCCACTATACGCCCTCGCTCAAAGTCCGTCAACTGCACATACGGTTCACGTCCACGCTGTCGCGGCATGCTACCAGTGTTAAAGACTGCGATGGAGCTCCGTATGCCACGGCAAACTGGCTGACACTGAGGGCGGCGGTGCACAAATGCTGCGCAGCTAGCGCCATTCGACGGCCAACACCGCGGTTCCTGGTGTGTCCGCTGTGCCGTGCGTGTGATCATTGCTTGTACAGCCCTCTCGCAGTGTCCGGAGCAAGTATGGTGGGTCTGACACACCGGTGTCAATGTGTTCTTTTTTCCATTTCCAGGAGTGTAGTTAAAATTAATGTCACTTCATGTGTCCTTAAGATTCCTTCATTAGTGTGATTGCACCTTACTCCATGTAAATATCTTCAGTCAGTGCCCTTTCTGCAGTACGGATAGTGCAGATTAATGGCATTATGGTACGTTTAGTGTAGTGACATGATAGTTAAACCTTTCCCTGTAAATGTCACAAAAAGTTCACGTCTACCGTAACCAGCCTAGCTTTGATTGTTAAGCTTAAACCATTACATTCTGCTAATTTAATTAGTAACTGCCCTGTTAAGTGTAACAGGTTTTACAGGTGTTAACTGTGGAAACTTTGTTTCAATGCACACATTTCTGCCCACTGGGTGCTGACTGGTTGCGTTTCATGGCAGTAGGTCTACAATGTTGCATTTGCGGTCATTTTTCACCACTATATTTATTCATCAGCTCAAATTAATCAACCAGATCTCTGTTCCGCACCAAAGACTTTTCACCTCGTTGCCTCATATCATCAAGAAACACACCCTTACGATAAAAAAAAGAAATAAAAACAGAACAAAAATTGTTCACTATAGCAGCTTATTTCAATACTACATCCAGCTTACTTCATCTTTCCACTTACGAAATACTATCTGTCACAGAATTTGATTTTCTGCTGACAGTGATAAACTACGTTAGATACAGTCTGTTAATATTGTATTTTGTTGGATTAACTCACAATCATGCAATGCTAAAGAGGTGTGTGTTACATAACGCACATCCGTAACCGGTTATAAGCACATGGATTTCCGCAAATGTTCTGATAACGAAATACGGGTGATATAATCAACTGTCAACTTAAATGAGTTTGCAATATCGGTAACGACAGTTACACAATGCGTGATAAACCGATAGAGTTTAGTGTCCAATTGGCGATTACAGAGTAAATCTCTGTAAGCTGCATAATTCGCTACAGACTAGTCAGACAAAAATTTATGATCATCTTAATAATGTGTGATTGAAGATACGTAACCAACATGGAGGATATTTGGTTCGGCACGAATAGGTGTCGGATAATGTGCGCAGAGAATGATGGTAGCAACATTTACAAGGAGGTACTGTACTATTAATGTTAATTATTCCAAAAAGGGAGAAAACTAGTCACTGTTAATAAAGTTGTTCATTAGGAATAAATCACGCCGTTACCGGTTTCGAACCGAGAAATTCGTCGTCACACAACTGTTCAAGTTCAAAATTACATATACGCTGTCTGTGCGATACTGGTTGATTTTAGTTTTTGAGAAATTTTATTTGGATTATGGTGCCCTACAGCAAAAATCATTGTGCTATGCAGAGAAGAATTCTCATTAACAAGAACGCGAAAAAAAGCACCCATTGAGGTTCGTCCCATTTTCGCAAGACGCAACAATTAGATTAAGTCGAAAATGAGCTAATGATTGTGACATCCCTATTAGGTGCCAAGACAATGGAGTACCATAACAGAGTTTCAGGAGTAACACCTCTGAAACACTGTTTCCAATGAAACTAGCAGAGACGAAGACAAAAGGTGTAATTATTTAATGAATACAGCACACTAGTTTCAAAAAGATAGTCCAGAAAATATTTACGAAAACGGAAGGAACTAACTATTGTAGGTCCACAGGAAGGGAGACGACAGAAATCTAAGGACCCGCAGCAGTGACGATGTAACCAGATAAAGCACAGTACAGAACAATGGAGCTGTGATAAAAATTCTGAGGAGCACTTAAGCACCAACGGGCAGTGACACAGTATACATCTTGCTCGCTGAAGTGCACTATCATCATGAAAACCTTATATATCCCAGTACCAGTACTTAACAACATCAGTTGTTGAAAATTGCTTTTAAAGTTAGTTCTTACTTTAGTTCACTGTAAGTAATTTGGAGAACTCTTGATGCTGTGATAATATGTGCGGTAAGCAGAATATTAATATCATAAGCACTGTTTCTGTTCTTGACTTTAGCATGTATTTTTATTATGTGAACATTGTGTCATAAGATATATTCTTGTCTGTCGTTATAGCCTCTCAAAAGTTAAGAGTGGTCCCTAATGAAGTCGGACGACCACGGTACACTTGGGACAGACGATACATATACGGATTGAGGTCTAGAGACCTGGAAGGCTAAGCATGACGGAAGTTGCGGCGCGGTGCGCGAGCCTCACCAAACGACGTACGCAAGAGATCTTTCATACATAGCAAAACATGAGGTGGAGCACCATCTTTCATAAGAGTCGCTAACAGTGTAACAGTGCGTTTTCTAGTAAAGTCAACGTGCCGCCACTGCTGGGTTATCTGACTCCGCCGCTTATTTTTCCTTTATTCTAATTTCATCCCCCAGCGCCCCATATAGCCAGAGGGGTTGGCTGTCAGCCATACAGGCGACCCGCTCTTCGGCCAATTGATAATGAGAAGTTAAATGAAGTAATAAGCAACAAACTGACAGTGAGGATAGTTACATTGAATTTAAAACTAGTTAAAGGTGAAAAATAAAATCGAAGTTAGCTTAAAAACATACAGTAATAATAAAAGGTGAAATGAAAGACATTAAGCGCATATTTGAAACATGTTGCTGAAACACTTATGTTTAAAAGACACACTTTCCTGTTACTAGAAGTTGGGGAATCATTTGTAGGCCAGTTACGAGGGTAGAGATGAGGGGGTATAAGGATGGAGAAATGGTGCACAGCAGCAGTGGGACAGGAGAATCCTATGGCGAAGTTCATGAACTGGGACATGGAAATGGTTGAAGTTCCTCTGGGACTGCACGTGCAGGGTGTGTTAGTGGAGGGTTGGTGCAATGTACTAGTAAAGGTGCCGCAGCATACGAGGATTAGAAGGTAGAGGGGAAACGATGGGATTATTGGAGTCAAGTTTGCGGACGGTGTAGGTTGTTCGGAGGTGTTCTGTGTGAGTGATAAGAGACGGGAATGTTGTTGTTGTGGTCTTCAGTCCAGACACTGGTTTGATGCAGCTCTCCATGCTACTCTATCCTGCGCAAGCTTCTTCATCTCCCACTACCTACTGCAACCTACATCCTTCTGAATCAGCTTAATGTAGTCACCTCTTGGTCGCCCTCTACGATTTTTACCCTCTACGCAGCCCTCCAATGCTATATTGGTGATCCCTTGATGCCTCATAACATGTCCTACCAACTGATCCCTTCTTCTAGTCAAGTTGTGCCACAAACTTTTCTTCTCCCCAATCCTGTTCAATACCTCCTCATTAGTTATGTGATCTATCTATCTAGTCTTCGGCATTCTTCTGTAGCACCGCATTTCGAAAGCTTCTATTCTCTTGTTGTCCAAACTGTGTTATGAATTGGTGAAGGATCCTTATGGGGGAAGGTAAACGTATGCAGAAATCGAGACGGAGTGGATCGCGTTTAGGGATCTGGAGGAACTTACAGAACTTGAGAGGCACAGATATCCACATAAGATTTGCATAGCAAAGAATGAGGCCTACTGTGGCCTTTTTGTTGGGGTTTCCACATTATTTACCAGTAAAAGGTTAGTCCAAGGTGTTTTAATGTATTAGTTATCAGGGTGAGGTGGTCATACATGGTGAGGTAGAAGTCATGGAGATAGAAGGTGTGGGTAGTGAGTGCTATAATTGAAGGGCTTATTTCAATAGTGGTACAAGTCCATTTTTGTTCATTCACACATACAGAGTCCTGAAGTTAAATAAGCGCTGAAAAATCTTTAACTTTAGTACTCTGTATCTCAGAACGAACTTAAATGGTCTTGTACCACCATTGAAATAAGCCCTTCAGTTATTGCCTGGGTTTTTTTTTTGGGGGGGGGGGTGACCTTGATGGGTCATTGGTTACTCCAGGAGGTAAAAAGTTTGAGGGATTGTTCGGATTTCTGGAGCGTGGGATAGAGGGTGAGAAAAGTTGTGTCATTGGCATACTGAAAAAGGTGGATGGGACGAGGCGATTTGGGCACACCAGCAATGTACCAGAGGTAAAGGAGGGGGAGTGAATGGAACCTTGGGGCACTCCTGCATTGGCGTGGAAGGTATGGAAATTGCTGTTGTTAACAGGAACATAGGATGGGCGATTCAGTACGAAGGCTACAGTAAGCCGGACATAGTTTATGGGAAGTACATAAGACTGGAGTTTGAAAAGGAGACCGGAATGCCATATGCAGTCATATGCTTTCTCTAAGTCAAGGGACATAAAAATGGCGGATTTTTGGTCGTTGAGCTGTTGGGATAGGAAGTGGGTGCGGTTAGGAGTTGATCATGAGGAGAGATGGAGGGATGGAAACCACACTGGGTAAGAGGAAGCAGATGTCAGTGCAGATGGCAGTGGATAAAATTGGAGAGTATGGATTAAAGACCTTGATAAACACTGAGATGAGGCAGATAGGATGGTATAAGGAGGTATCAGGTGGTGGTGGCGGTTTGTTTGGTTTTAGAAGAAGTAGGATTGGATAGTGTTACACAGGGTTGCAAGGGTGCTGGGAAAGGAGGTAGATCATTCTCTGAGGTAGCGATAGGTAATGTGGTCATGAAGAGGGGATATTCTGCATTTTCTGTGAAGTACTTGTTTCATATCCAGTTGTGTGATTGGTGTGTTTAATTCTCTATCTGGTATGTTGTTCTAGTACTGGAAGCTAGGAGCCGGAGGGGGGGGGGGGGGGCTGTGATATCTGTGCGTTCCTGGACAGCAGGGAATTGGGAATAGTCAAAGTGAGGGTCGTCAGGGATGGAGAATATGTCAGAGAGACAGGATGCAAAGAGATTGGCTTTGCTCTGGTCGTTGGGTAAGAGAATGTTATTATGAAAGATCAGGTAGTGATGGATGGGACTGGTGCCAGTAAATTGGCTGAATGCTTTCCAGTACTTTGAAAAGTTAACTGGGAGTGTAGGATTGAGTGTGGTGCATGTCTGGTGCTAATCGCGGTAGTTTTTGGCATTGTGTGTATTTCCAATGCTTCGCTGTAGTTGCCGGTGGCATGTGAGTGTATCCCAGACGTGAGTCCAGAGGAAGGAGCGATTAAGTGAGGGGATACACAGAGGGTTACAGATTGTGTGGGCAAGTGGAGCGATTAGGATATGTGGCTTTAGTTGTAATGTGAGCGGAGATAGCATCTGACAAAATCTGCTGCAGGAAGGTAGTGGCATAACTGAGGTACTGGTAGGTGATAGGGGGTGGTTTCCTACCTGCTTATCCATTGATTACCAGTAGGCATAGTCGTGGGCCATTTTCGGATGGAGAAGGGGATTGGGTAGTGGACAAGGTAGTGTGTAGGACATGATGAGGAGGGCAGGTAGGTGGACACTTCCAGTTGGGTCAAGAACTTCTGCAGAGAGGTGCCTAAGGAGGTTGGGAGATACAAGGATCATATCTGAGGTGGTGTTGCTTTCAGGACAGGTGTGCTGTGGAACAGGGACAATTTCAAGAGGTCAGTATACTGATGCCACCACCGGAGTTCTGCATGGAACCCACTATAGATGTTAAGGTCAGCAGCAAAAGTGTAGGTGGAAAATGTGTGGTTGACGTGGATGAGGAAATTGTAGGAGACGAGAGTATTAGGTTTTAGGGTTTTGAAGACGAGCTAAGGATAATAAGATGTTTGGTGGGATTACTGAGTAAGAGCTGTGCTTCAACAGGGATGTTTTGTGGTGCCAAATTGCAACTCCACCTCTAGTGAGGGAAGGGAATTGTCTATACGATGGGGCATATACAGAGGAAACCGGGTAGTGTGATATGGCTAGAGGAATATTTCACTAATGATGAAGGCATCAAAGTTCGTGTTGGGAGACAGTGTGCATAAAAAGGCGCTTGTTATTGGGTAGAGAATGGATGTTGTGGTATACGATGCTTTATTACTGTAGAACCTGATGGGAGCTTAGGGAGTGAGTTGCATGAGTGAATGGTTGGAGAGGAACGTAGGATGACATGGCTCCTGATGCACTCTTGATATCAAATTGATACACAAATTAATTAATCTGAACAATCAATTATCCTCCAACCCCAACACCAGATGACGTCATGTGTTTTACCCAGCCGCCACATGGGTGCTCACCCCCTCTCCCCCCACCTCTCTCCCTCACCCAACAACCATATTGGCGGAAATTTCGATTTTTTTTTTTTTGGCGGGGGGGGGGGGGGGGTTCTAATTTTGTCCCAGAGTATTGCTTGCGTCCGACCCCACCCCACCTGTGAATTGGTGGGAAATTAAAAATGGAGTGGAAGGTACTATCTTTACTTTTGGTGGGAAATATGTCCAACTGATGCGATCGGGGTGTTGGACCGAAAGGAGTTTAATAGGTCCAGATGGTCAGTCTGCGATAACGATGCCGGCATATACAATAGGCTGCAAGACCGGTGCCCTACATAACAAATATAAATGATGGCTACTCCGACTGCGACCTCTTTGACATCGTCCCCACGCTGCCAGCATACCAACTCCCCCAAGTGCAGGCCATTCTGTGATGGAGAACACTTTACAGTTATGTCAACACACGAACATCTACACTCAAACAACCAAAGAAACTAGTGCAGGCATGCATATTCAAATACAGAGATATGTAAACAGGAAGAATATGGCGCTGCACTCAGCAACACCTATATAAGACGACAAGTGTCTGATGCAGTTGTTAGAACAGTTACAGCTGCTTCAATAGCAGGTTATCAAGATTTAAAAGAGTTTGAACGTAGTATTATAGACAGCACATGAGCGAAGGGACACAGTATATCCAACAAAGTGATGAAGTGAGGATTTTCCAGTATGACCATTCCATGAGTGTACCGTGAATATCAGGAGTCCGGTAAAACATCAAATCTCCGTCACCGCTGCGGCCAGGAAAAGATCCTGCCAGAAGGGGACCAACAATGACTGAAGAGAATTGTTCAAGGTGACACAAGTACAACCCTTCCACAACAGCTGCAGGTTTCAATGCTGCACCATGAACAAGTGTCAATGGGTGAACCATTTAACGAAACATCATCAATATGGGCTTTTGGAGCTGAAGGCCCACTCATGTACCCTTGATGACTGCACGACACAAAGTTTTACGCCTCCCTTTAGCCCGTCAACACTATCATTGGACTGCTGATGATTGCATATCTGGGATGCCTTACAATGTGCTGTTCAGAAGAGATCTCTATCCCCTCGTACTCTCACGGATTCATTGTGTCAATTCCCTCTTTCAGACATTAGTCGAGTCCATGCCACATCATGCTGCCACACCTCTGCGTGCTCGCAAGGGCCATACATGATATTAAGCAGGTGTACCATTTATTTGGCTCTTCAGTGTATTAAAAAAAGAAAAGACAATCACGATGATAATAAATGACCTGCTTCCACGGAAATAGGGGCAGTCTGTTTTCTTTGAGGTTTATGAGCAAAATCGGTACAGTTTTTTCGCATCTCTCGCTTCCCCCACCTTCTGTTATTTTGTGACATACAACGATGTGAAAAAAAACCGAGAGCATTGCCGCCGATTACAGATGAGCAAACAGAAGAGGTCGGTGTTATACATCTGACAGATGTACTAACTTATCTTGAATCTTCTATATAAGAACTTCCGATCACTGCAAAATGCCCACGTAATTTCAAAACTGTTATTAGAGTAAAGAAAGAGCGAGATTTTAAACTCCAAAGAAGAAACATCTATGTCAAGCGATTTCTTTCAGTTTGATTAATAAAATTACATGGTTTCAGAGTGACCCTCACAGTCAAATAAATAAACTGTCATGCTCGTAATATTACAAACATATCATACACGTGAAACAACATTACACAATACAGCCTTTGATGCCACTTGTCGGAAAAAATACATTCATTTTTTGTTCAACAACAGTAATCAATAAAACAGGAGGATATTGCTGTTTTCTACACTATGGCAGGTCCCATTCTACCACTGCATTGCTATAGTGAACTGACTTCTCGAAACGTAAGAGAATGTCTTGTAATAGAACCTCCTAATGTCACCTAGTAGAGAACCATACATTGAAACCAAAAACCGTCTGCATGCTGATATCTGACATTTTTGCTCCATAACTCCTGTCTGTCAACGTGTGTGTAAAGATCTGACACCCGTACTTAAAGAAGTACTCCAAAATCAACCAACTATCATTCGCAATAGCAGCAGATTCTTGCATTCCGGTTTTGTATGCAATTTGATCATCACAGAACAGCCCTTTTGACGTAATCTAATCACATGTTGGGAACAACACTATCATTTCTACATCCCACAATGAGGTATAATTCAACTGGTGTGTACTTTATGATTAGAGGTTATGAAGTATGAAATAATGCGCTAACACATATTTTTAAACATGCAGTCATAATGAAAATAATAAAAACAGTCATGATTCCACGAGAATAGATACAATCGATTTCTGTTAGTTTTATGAGCAAAATCAATGTAGTTTGAGAGCATTTCATGAGATCAAATTACAAATTGTCATGCAGCAGGGTGTAATTTTTCCTCCTATATAATTATGTAGTTCTCAATTCGTTCGAGCAATCAATCACTCACAATAGGAAACACAATCATAACTCAGTCACTCAAAATGATTCAGAAATTTTATTTCTTAGAATGAAACCAGTCGATGATTCTTCTTCTCTGCAGGCTCGTGATTGCGGCAGTCTGCTAATCTGTACAAATAAAATGCCTCGTAATTTTGGGAGCGTTGTATAATCAGTCGGGAAACCTCAGAACAAGCGGATATTTGGCTTTGATGAAGTTTAACCTTCCGAAGAAGTAATGGAGCTCTTGGATTATTAAATGAAGGTTCGTATCCAGTCTTTCGTTAGTTCTCTTCTGATTAACAACTACGCAATATTTCGATGAATATCATTAATTTTCAAATGTCAAATACACACCTTTTGTATGAAGGCGCAATATATGTTTTTCCCTTTTAATCGTACAATTTCGTATCAGTTATCTTTTGTCATAAATCTCAATATTCAGATTACAATTCTTCAAATAAAGCTCAGGCTAATCGGCACGAAGTCAATGTCGGAAGCTTTTTTCTAACAACCACCAGAGAGAGTACTACAAAGAATAATTATGCGCTCATGGCATGGCTATTGTATGAAACTACTTTGCGCATGTATTCTGCGAGTATGAAGATAGAAAATTAGTAAACGTCATTCAAGGGTAGAATTGTATCAGAATAATTCATCGAATATAAAGAAATATTACACAGGGGATTACATTGCTTTCAGATGTAGGAAATACCAATATAGATCAGCACCCAAACACTCATTTAGTACGTTTGAGAGCGCTCCTCATCCTTATTTTGCAAAATCCAGAGCAAGGGAAAAAAAGCTACAAGCTATCTGCGTCCAAACTTATCCGTTGCACCACTCCCTGTAACAGAAACTCCTGTAAGATTTTATCGCATCTCTCTCTTCTGATATATCGAAAAACTAATAATATCTGCATGTTGACATCAAGTATATTACATCCACTGGAGTAGGTAGCCAGTGATCAAAGTTGCTTGCACAGACTTGTGTGAAGTTTAGTCCTCTGTACTGGGAAGATCATATCCCACAGACTATCAATCAGGGTAGTCGGTTCCTGAGCTGTTCTTTCATAAGTAGTTAAATATATTGTTTTTCACCTGCGACACATCCAAGCAGTGTATGTCTACAGCGTTCCACACTGCCATATACTTCGTTTTTCTACCATGACTTCAAGGTCTGTGTCAGTTCCTAAACCAACATTAACACGTTTCAAACCATTGGCACTCACAGAGAGTTGAACATTGCTTGGTGTAAACTATGTTGCTCCCACAACACACAGAAGGGCAGAAATAAAACACAGAAGCGATGTTTCTCACTGACAGGTTTTTTCGGTTTTTACGTATTTCATCCGATTTCCCTTAGTTTTATGTACTTCCCCTCAATTTCTTGTAATTATACCAGGTTTTCCTCGATTTTTACCGATTTTACGTCATTTTTCATATTTTTTTGACAGTTTCCTGTATGTATGTGGTCATATTGCTGGGATATTTGCATGTACTATACACCAGCCTACTAAAAAATCTTAAGAATTCCCCTCTTCCTGATGACCTACATGCATGAGTTTTGGATAGAAAAATTTCGAAAAGCATAGTACCACTCGCCTCATACCTAAACGAGGCTCAACTAGTGGTATAGATGAGATTAACTGTATAGGTAATCACATTTGGATAGCTGTTCTGAAATGTTCCACAATTCCACACACCCTTCCAGCTTCCATATGTTGCGATATATTCCATTTTTGTCAATGAGAACCATCACCTCTGTGTTTTATTTCTACCATTATGTGTACTGTGGGAGCAGCATAGTATACACCATGCAATGTTCAGCTTTCTGTGAGAGCCAATGGATTGAAACGTGTTAAATGTTGGTTTAGCACCTGACACAGACATGAAAGCCATGGTCGTAAAACAAAATGTATAGGCATGCATAAAGCTTTAGCCATAGACTGTTTGTATGTGTTACAGCTGAAAAATAATGTACTAATCTGCTTATGAAAGAACAACACAGGAACCCTGTCTTGTGACTGATAGCCTGTGGGGTATGTTCTTCCCCTGGTACAGGGGAAAAAACTTTACACAGGTCTGTGCAAGTGACTTCAATCACTGGCAACCTGCTCCGATGTATGTAACATGCTTGATATCAACACATAGATATACTGGAAGAGAGAGATGTGGTAAAATCATCTAGGAAGTTCTATTAGAAGGAGTGGTATGACTGGATAAAGTTTAGATGTAGATAGTTTGTAGTTTCATTTTTCCCACTCCAGATGTTACAAAATAAAGATGAGGAGTGCTCTCCAACATACTAAATGACTGTGTAAATGCTGATCTGTATCGGTATTTCATACGTCTGACTGGAATGTAATGTCCTCGAGCATGACAATTTGGAATGCTCTTAAACTGTACTGATTTTGCTCATAAAACTAATATAAGTCGACTGCTTATTCCTATAGAACCACAAGTCTTTCTATTATTATCATCATCATGTTTGAAAATATGTATTACCACAAGTCCTGTGTTATTTCATACTTCATAACCTCTAATTGTAACATAGATACCAACTGAATTCTACACTACTGGCCATTAAAATTGCTATACCACGAAGATGACGTGCTACAGACGCGAAATTCAACCGACAGGAAGAAGATGTTGTGATATGCAAATGATTAGCTTTTCAGAGCATTCACACAAGGTTGGAGCCGGTGGCGACACCTAGAACGTGCTGACATGAGAAAAGTTTCCAACCGATTTCTCACACACAAACAGCAGTTGACCGGCGTTACCTGGCGAAAAGTTGTTGTGATGCCTCGTGTAAGGAGGTGAAATGCGTACCATCATGTTTCCGACTTTGATAAAGGTCGGATTGTAGCCTATCGCGATTGTGGTTTATCGTATCGCGACATTGCTGCTCTAGTTTGTCGAGATCCAATGACTGTTAGCATAATACGGAATCGGTGGGTTCAGGACAGTATTACGAAACGCCGTGCTGAATCCCAACGCCCTCGTATCACTAGCAGTCGAGATGACAGGCACCTTATCAGCATGACTGTAACGGATCGTGCACCCACATCTCGATCACTGAGAAAACAGATGGGGACGTTTGCAGCAGCATGGACTATCACCTCGGAGACCATGGCTGCGGTTACCCTTAACGCTGTATCATAGACAGGAGCGCCTGCGATAGTGTACTCAACGACGAACCTGGGTGCACGAATGGCAAAACGTCATTTTTTCGGATGAATCCAGGTTCTGTTTACAGTATCATAATGGTCGTAGGCCATCGCGGTGAACGCACATTGGAAGTGTGTATTCGTCATCTCCATACTGGCGTATCACCCGGCGTGATGGTATGGGGTGCCATTGGTTACACGTCTCGGTCACCTCTTGTTCGCATTGACGGCACTTTGAACAGTGGACGTTACATTTCAGATGTGTTACGACCCCCGCGAAACCCTACATTTCAGCAGGATAATGCGCGACCGCATGTTGGAGGACGTGTACGGGCCTTTCTGGATACAGAAAATGTTCGACTGCTGCCCTGGCCAGCACATTCTCCAGATCTCTCACCAATTGAAAACGTCTGGTCAATGGTGGCCGAGCAAGTGGCTCTTTACAATACGCCAGTCACTACTCTTGATGAACTGTGGTATCGCGTTGAAGCTGCATGGGCAGCTGTACCTGTACAAGCCACTCAAGCTCTGTTTGACTCAATGCCCAGGCGTATCAAAGCCGATATTACGGCCAGAGGTGGTTGTTCTGGGTACTGATTTCTCAGGATCTATGCACCCAAACTGTGTGAAAATGTAATCACGTGTCAGTTCTAGTATAATATATTTGTCCAATGAATATCCTGCATTTCTTCTTGCTGTAGCAATTTTAACGGCCAGTAGTGTAGCTTGTTGTGAAACACAGAAGTGATAGTGTTGTTCCCGACATAGATTAGATTGCATGAAACAGGTTATTCTGTGATGATCAAATTGCTTATGAAACTAGAATGCCAGACACTGCCACTATTGCGAATGAAAATCTGCTGTATTTGGACAACTTCTTCAAGTACAGGTGTCGGATCATTACATGTAGATCGGCAGACGGGGGTTATAGAGCAAAAACGTCAGATGTCAAGACGCAGACAGTATTTGTTTTTGATGTATCAGAGGAATCTTATATGGTTCTGTACTAGGTGACATTAAGAGGTTCCACTCCAAGACATTCTCTCACAATTTCTTTTTAACGTTTCGTAAACGCCATAGTGATATAGCAATGCATTGGTAAAATGGGACCTCCCACAGCGTACAACACAGCAGTGAATTATATCTTGTTGTTTTTGAAGGTAAAATGAACATTTTTTTCCCGACATGTGAGCAAATGGCTTGAAAAGCTGTGTTCTGTAACGTTATTTCACTGTCTGAAATGTTTGTAATACAGTTTTTTATAGGCGTTGATTTGAACATGAGGAACGTTATGAAACTATGTAATCCATCATACTGAAAGAAATCACTTAACATAGATGCTTTTCTTCAGATTTTAAATTCTCTCTCGTTCTTTACTCTGATAAGAGTTTTTAAATGACGCGGACATTCTGCAGTGATCAGTAATTAACGGATCAAAATAGTGAAAACTGTTTTTTTTTTTTAATTTTACACATGATGGGCATGTATAGATGCGAGATAAGTCAATACATCTGTCAGATATATAACACCGACTTCTTCAGTTTGGTCATCTGTAATCGGTGGCAGTGCTGTAGCTTCTTTCTCATTTTGTTATATGTTGCAAAATACTGGGAGGGAGAAGGAGAGAATGATGCGAATTGTATGCTGCAGTCGAACATAAGTAGTATACCGATTTTCTTCATGAAACTAAAAGAAAATGGACTGCGTCTGTTTTTTGTCGAATCAGGACATAATAGTGGCTCGCTTGTAGAAGGTGAGTATACGTTACAATAAAGTGCTCTCCATCACAGATCGGCATGCACTTGCAGTGAGTGGGATGCTGGTAGCATAGGAGTGTGCTGCCTTGGCTGACAAACACGTCATGGTCAGAGTAGCCATCATTTATCTCGCTTTGTTCTGTAGGGCACTGGCGTTGTGGCCTGTCTGGACCTCCAGCCACGTGCTCCACTGGGGACACATTGTACTGAAGGCTCTGCTCCCAGATACGGTGATGGTCTGCAGCCAGTATAGGCTACACACAAGTGGTAGCACGTGGCTATTTGGAAAAGCGGGCTGGAGAGTTCTGTACAATTTCGTTGTTGTTCCATTCTTTAAAATAAATATGTTTAATGGTGTGCAGGACGTCTGAGGCCTGTATCCCAACCTACGGTTGGGAGAGGGAGGGAGAGAGTGGGATGAGGGATGGTAGGGACGGGAAGTAAGAGTGGCTCTAAGTTGGTTAGTTTGTGATCGCACATTGATGATAATGCATGCACAACTGTCACCCCTCTCCCCTGGTGCAGTTTGCGGCATGGAGATTTTTCCCAATTCCCAATAGATGTATCATCATGACCCATCGATTACGAGTACTAGTTCATTTCACAATTTCTATGTGTAATTAGGACAGTGAAGCATTTTCCATCAGTTGTGGTAGCGAGAATTGGCTTCCCAGAATTTCGTTTACCTGGGCAGCAGAGTGATTATCAAGGAATGCAGTGGGAGGCGTCTGTAGCTAACTCTGACATCAAACAGTGGCAGACAGAGTCCTCAGCTGTGTGTTTACAGTATTTCCATTTATTAAACTCATCTCTGCCCAACACCAGCATTTTGTTAGTTGAACATATTTCCCGCCAAAAATAAAGATAGTATCTTCTACTCCAGCCTTTTCCACAGCTTGTAAGTCAAGGATAGAGTTTGAGTACGTCTGCCACTGGTTCCGAGTGGTACTGTGAATTTTTTTCCAGTAGGATAAGATCAGTTGTATGAAAATGCCAATTTTTGAGCTGTATCGCGATTTCATGCATTTCTTGTGTAGCGCTATGCATATAATTGCTTAATTAAGACTGATCTTTACTTCGGTTACCCAACCAAAATAAAAAATGTACATTACCCTAACCCCACTCTCTTGCATCTGACGATTTCCATGTGTTGGGGGGAGCACTCGGGCTTTCCATTCAGAAGGACTGGAGTTCAGGTCCCGGAAATGGCACCACCAATCTTAATTTCCTGGCAATTCCTGGATTGGGGACAGAGTGGAACACAGAAATTCCCGCCAAAATTCGAAATTCCCACCAACAGAGTAGGTGAAGGAGTGGAAGGGGTGGGCAGAGGGAAGGTATGAGGACTCATGAGCCAGGTGGAGAAAACTCACGTCATCTGCAGCGGGGGGTAATTAATTAATTTGCATATCAATTTGACGTCAAAAGTGCACCAAGAGCTCCATCTTCCTACTACTGAGTGGTTTAAACAAGGAAGCTGAGACAGGTGAAAACAAAATGGACTTGGTTTCGGCAGAAGGTGGCCATAGTGTTTAGATGGAAAACTGAGTGCAAGAGAAGTTTCTTGCAGGATATGTGGTCATTGGAAGGTGTGCGTATTTTGGAGGATAATGGTGAGGAAAATGATGATGTGGGAGTTGGTGGATTAAATTATTGGGACGGATGGGATAACCGGTAGCACAGATGGGGACTGTTAATTCTGCTTTGCGGGGTGGGGGTTAAGCCTTGCACTTGGCGGAGTAGATAGAGTGGGTATCAATGCATGCGTAGCAGGTGGAAGTGGAGGCGAGGTTCAGACAGTGTTTAAGGGAGTGGGAGTCCTTACAGTGAGGATAGGTGGGGGGGTGGGGGGGAGGAATTCATAAGAGTCTGGAGTGAGATAGTCATTAAAAAAACAAGGCATCTTTGGCAATGGTAGGATAGAGGGTGGGGGTGGAGGGTGGGGAACACTCGCTTGAGGTAGGTGGGACGCACGAATTGTAGGTATGGTGGGCTGTATGGATGTTCACCACCACCTCCTTTGCTGTAATCTCAGGGCCTATCTTTGTTATCATAGCAGTGAAGGTGGAGGGACAGTAAGGAGGATGAGGTTGTTTCAATGTGGAAATGATGCTGAAGGGAGTGAGGGAGGCATGATGGCCAAAGATAATATTTGGAATTTTGAGGAGGAGGTAGGAGTGGAAGTTGGGATTCGTGGATTTTATGAAGACAGCGTCTTTGCAGGGAAATATTTGCTTTATGGGAATGTGATGAATGTATTTTTTGCAGTTTTTGAGTGAAGGATTTGGTAGTTAGGAATTTCGAGCCAGGGTTGGAGAGAAGGAAATCGAAGACAGCTGGGGAGGGGAGAAGATGCAGGGGGGAGGGGGAGGGAGTGGTGTTCGTGTGTTCGGTAGGATCAGGCATTGTTCGTGTTTTTCTGGTTACTGTGCTAGTAGTGGGATCTGCGGTAGGACGCTTCTGTGGTTTTTTGGCGACTGTGGGAAAGGGAGGAAGTGAGGAACTGGAGGTGGGAAGTCCCTACAGTAGGCTCGAGTAGGTTCGGTAACATGTCAGTGATAATGTGGTTTCTGGTTCTGCGACAATAGCAAGACGAGCTCTCATTTTGTTGGGATTTGCTGGGGAGGTGTTTGGTATAAGAAAAGTTGGAAGTGGGGGCCAGGAAAAGGGTGTGGTAGAAGACGTGAAACAGGTCGTGGGAAGGACAGGGTAGGCAAAACAAGCGACTGCTGATGGAGACGATAATATTGTAAGATGAGGGTCGACATAGGATGGTGGGCCAGAGAAAGTGTTCCACGTAGTGACAGTTGGAGCAGAGGAGAGGGTGCTGTAAATGAAGGAACTGACGGAGGTGTCCATTGTGGGTCAAAGGAAGCAGGTAAACAGAAAGTCGACGATGATTACCGGTGGCGGAGCGTCGCCAGAATGGCAGGGAATAACAGCAGTGACGCTCTGAGTCATGTGATGACAGCAGATGAGGATAGCAGCGACGGTGAAGACGGAGCGGCGGTGGCGGCCGCGACTACACTGTGGCCGTGGTTAGCGTCAGAGTGACGGCAACGGCGACCAAGGAGGCGCAGAGGCGGCGGCAACGCCTGCGACGACGGCGTGGCAGTTGAACACGGCGACGATGGTGATGAGAAATCGATGACACACAAGGAAATGGTGTACACACTCACCAAATAGTCTCGACGACACAATAAACTACTTAGATGAACACACACGTACGCAAAGAATAGGGGAGTGGCCTCCACGAGTCCACGCACAACGGGACTAGTAACAAAGTAAACCAGAGGTACGAACTTCTAGTCGGTCTGTGCTGATGGACCCCCTCGATCACTATAGCACATTTTATACACGTTCCTCAATTGGCGTCACTGGCGTTTTTCTGTCCAGCGCCATCTGTAGGTCGGTTTTTGCCCTCGTTTTGTCAATAAAATCCCATGTCATTTCAGTCATGTGTGTCAAGTTTTACCTCTCTCCCTACATTTTTCCATGAATTAGAGCATTTAGAAATGTTAACGGATTTTTGGGTCATCGTGTACATTGAAACACGGTAGCTGATAGCACTGGGAGTCGGCCGATGACTTTCAATTTTGAATTTATTTTGTTACTTTATTTATTACATAATTACACTCAGTTACGAAGTTATAAATAAGTTGTGACTGTATTTACTTTAACATCAATCATAGATACTACAAACTGCATGTTTCCAAATGTATTTACTAACGTAACTATTACCTGTAATAAAAATTACAAGAGTTGTATTGATATTTAACATGTATCAATCAAAAATTAAGAAAATGTCTATCGCTCGTCAAGCTATGTTACAAATAAACACCGCAGCATATGATCCGTACAAATATCATTCTTGGCCCATTACATGAACAAATATTATTGCAAAATAGGTGCAGAAATAATCATTGGAGGATGAAAGCGCCATCTATTCATTTTGATTCACACGTATGCTGTCTTGTTCGACTGACAGCTTAACATTTCAATAAGGCATGAAATGTACAAAGCTATAACATTGGCCAAAGAATAAAGCTGAGTATACACTAATAATTTCAAATAATTACGACTGACACACCGATCTATAACGAATCGTGCCACCGAGACGTCCGTACAAAAGGAAAATGATAAATTTTCAAGTTGATGAAGGCAAGATCAACATGTAAACAGTGCTACCAGAAAATTTAGCCAAAGTAAATAATTTTGAACCACAAATAATTATACAAATACACAGATAGAAACTAAAAGTGAAAAAATATCGGACAGAAGCGAAATTATTCTAGAAAGAGAGGAACCCAAACAAACGATTAAATTCTGCCCCATTTTGGAAACGTTTCTAGCAAAATTTTTTTTAAATATTAATATTAAAACTGGGTTCCACACTGGAGACATAATTAGTAGTATTAAGAACACCTCCAGGACTCATTTAATATGTCAGGTACAACAAAACTCTATATGACTGTGTTTTGTAAATTTGTGGTAAGATCTTATGGGACCAAACTGATGAGGTCATCGGTCCCTAAGCTTACACACTATTTGGTCTAACTTAAACTAACTTACGCGAAGGGCAACTCACACACCCATGCCCGAGGGAGGACTCGAACCTCTGATGGAGGGAGCCGCGCGGGCAATGACAAGGCACCTTAGACCGCGCGACGATGTGACTGTTGTGACAAAATATATATCGCGTAAAACACTAGAAATTTTCGTACACGTTTTAAAGAGCACAGAGCACCTGACGATAAGAATGCAAGTGCCTTTGCACCACATCTCCTAAATAACAAACATATATCTAAAAACGTTAACGAATAGCTCAAAATTCTGTATTACGCTAGGAAAGGGAAGAAAATGAATAGCTCAAAAGATTTTGAAATTTTTAGTCATTTAAAAAGTCAACCAGATACACTATCAAGGAAAAAGCACATCTACAGGAATAAAAGTTTCTCGCTAAATCCAGTTACTTTTTTGTAGTGATGAATCAAAAATCGTTTATACAATGAATAAATTTGGTTTTATCTCGCCCAATATTTTTAATATTTTTATTACATTTTTATTATCCATGTTATTTTTATTTCTTACTGTTTATTAATTTTCCTCAAAATACACATAAATTTGCACTCATAGTTACTTGGTGCTATTTGTCCATGCTCAACTTTACTCTGTGGTTAGTGCCATATCTTTATAAATTTCGCGCTTTACTAAAGACCATCAGTTTATCAGACCGAGCGACCAATTTCGTGGCAGCCTACACATGTCCCGTCCGAAAGCACTCAGTCATCACAGCGACGCCCTGTTGTGACATGTTTATATTTCATTCGTTCTACAATATCCAGGTTGGTTTTACACAGAACAAAAACTGGGGTTTGCCTTGGCTGTTTTAGAGCTAATAAGAGCAAAAAAGGCCGAGAGAAAACTCTGGGCAAAGAAATGGCTAACGCAAAGGAAGAAATTCATCCACACTGGGAGCCGATGAGTTTCGTAACCATCTAAGAATGAATCAAACATGCTTTTCGAAACAGCTGATCACTAAACCATTCTTAGCACAATCGGCTACAGTCACGCGAGAGACTGTAATCTGCGAACAGAGACGGTTAGTGACATTACGTTTTCTAGTCACTGGCAAAAGTTAAGAGGCCCCAAATTCAGTGCAGTTGCTTCCCCACAATTATTATCTGAAATGATTTCCAAACCGTTCATCCTTCTTTACAGATGCTTGAGGAAATAGATAATGGTAAAGCAAAGAAAAATCAAAAGATCTTCACGTAAACTTTAATATTTATTTATGTATATAGCAGAACTGACGTTCCTTTAAATTTAAGAAACTCATTTCAGGTTAGAAGAAGAAAAACTGCAAATAGTAGTCACATTCATTATCTAAGAAATATAACAGATACATAAGAAATGAAGCATTTTGCAGTTGTTAGAATTGTCAAAACGTCCTACATTTTGCTCTTCATAGCACAATGTTAGGCTATAGACTGTATTCTTTTAACACAACAACCATAGAATGAGTACATTTTATTAGTAAAAGTCCATCAACTGACTATTTTCGGTTTTTCGGTTTTATCTTCCATACTTATCGGAAATGAAAGCTAAGATCTAATCTGTTTGTATTTCGGTTTTTACGTTTCGTTTCAGATTACTGTCGGAAATAAAAAGTAAACCTCGAGATAAAGAACGTCGTCGGATTGTTATTCATAAACTAGGCCTATATATTTTTTATTCTGTCTATATGCCACATGAAGCTATTATGGATTCGATAAAAATGAAAGAAGTGTTCATTTCTTACACCGCTACTGCTATATTCACACAACGTGTCCAACGAACATCTGCAGTCTTTAAATTTCTCCAGGAACTCCGTCACTGAAGTTTTATCCACATTGCACACTCCATCATGTATACTGAAAGGTATTTATCCCCGCGCACATTGTAGGGTCGGGTGGCACAACAGCGCTAAGGGCGTGACGGAGGATGGGACGGGGAGAAATCTGCTGTCGGGTGGTTGTACCTAACCAACCACCCTACAAGAAATGTTGGTCGGCCGCTAGGCCAAAGCGCGTACTCACGTCTAATGTAGCCAACCAATAACAAAAAAATTAGTCGGCCGTTTGGCCAAAGTGCCTACACAAGTCTAATTTGACCGTCGGTAGGTTGGTGCGAGTATACGGCCCTCAAAATGTCAAGCTATCAAACTAACAAGCATATTATGTGTGGATCAAAACAAATGCAACTCGTAAATTTAAAGAAGTTTTCACTTTAACGAACATTTTTTACTGCAAAAGTTGAATTTGTATCACTGCTTTTCTAATCGTGGAGTAGTTGCTCCCTTTTATACAGAAAATCGCTTAAAAATTGCCTAAAAGGCCGCACCTAGCTCTGTAACAAAAACAGAACTGCGGTGGAAGTGAAAAATGTCACCTTCTTTTAATATAGCTTTTTGTCAAGGGAAAAAATATCTTGTAATTTCCGGGAATGGATTTACCAAAGATTGCCGCGCGGGATTAGCCGAGAGGTCTAGGGCGTTGCAGTCATGGACTGTGCGGCTGGTGCCGGCGGAGATTCGAGTCCTCCCTCGGGCATTGCTGTGTGTGTTTGTCCTCAGGATAATTTAGGTTAAGTAGTGTGTAACCTTAGGGACTGATGACCTAAGCAGTTAAGTCCCATAAGATTTCACACACATTTGAACATGCTTTATCAAAGATTTACCGTCTAGTGCCAGGTACCGTTGGCAGTATATCAGAAATATAAAGACGATCTGTAGCTGTTTAATGCCCCAGTGTTGGACCAATGATCTCCTGGGTGGATGATAATACAGTTGATCAGTGGACAAGTGACACCACGCCTAATGAATAGCTTTCCACGTCTGACAGTTCCCATCTACTTCTGGTGACCTTTCGAAAAACGTCAAAGCAGATTTCTACTTCTACGTTTCTTACTTCTGAGAGGAAGTTCCTTTTAATTGGAGAGTAATATCCACATTACAGCCTCTGGCAACAAATAAGTGCTCTTTAGTTCAAAAATGGCTCTGAGCACAAGGGACTTGACTTCTGAGGCCATCAGTCCCAGAGAACTTACAACTACTTAAACCTAACTAACCTAAGGATTGTTATAAGGGATTCAGGTTTGGAGATTTGGGTGGCCAAATCATTCGCTCGAATTGTCCATAAAGTTCCATCCAGTTGCGATCAATTGTTTCCCGGTGACATGGCACATTGTCATCCACAAAGTTCCATCGTTGTTTAGGAACATGACGTCCATGAACGGCTTCAAATTGTCTCCTAGTATCTGAATACCCAGAGAACCCAGTCAATTCCGTGTAAACACAATCCACACAATTACGAAGCCACTACCAGTTTGCACGTGCCTTGTTGACAACTTGGGTCCATGGTTTCGTGGGTTCTGCGCCATACTCGAACCCTACCATAGTTCTGACCAACTGAAATCTGGACCCCTCCGACCAGGCCACGGTCTTCCAGTCCTCCCAGGAAAGTTGCTGCCACCAATGTCGTGATATCAGCAAAAGCACTCGCGTCGGTCATCTGCTGCTACGGTCCATTAACGCGAAATTTCACTGCATTGTCCTAACGGATGTGGTCGTCGTACGTCCCACATTGATTTCTGCCGTTATTTTAAGCAGAGTTGCTTCTGTGTTAGCAGTGACAATTGCACGAAAACGCCGCTGCTCTGCTCGTTAAGTGAAGGACGTCAGCCACTGCGTTGTCTGTGGTAAGAGGCAACGCTGGAAATCTAGTATTCTCGGCACACCCTTGACGTTGTGGATCTCGGAATATTGTATTCCCCAACGATTTTCAAAATGTAATGTCCCATGCATCTAGTTCCAACAACCATTCCACGTTCAAAGTTTATTAATTCCCATCGCGCATCATAATCACGTCAGAAACATTTTCACACGAATGATCTGAGTACAAAGGACGGCTCCGCAAATGACTACTTTATACCTTGTGTACGCAATGGTACCGCCATCAGTATGTGTGCATATCGAAGACGCATGACTTTCGTCGGTGTAGATCGCCCGCCATAGCAGCCTGTAGAACTCACCTGATTGGCAAGAAAAAGGAGGAAATCAAATGGTGGTGATACCTTATTGAGGGTTGCGTCTATCTGTTTGGTACAAAATGGTATCGTCTGGTCTTCTCTTCCTAAGCGCCATACACTCATATTTTATCAATTTTCTTGAACACCTGTTTTCGGCTGTGACTTATTTGATTTCCCTTTTCCATTCTTAACTTCATATTTTTCTTGAAAGATTCAATTTTCAATAATATTGCGCTAACCACCATGCAAAGACATACTTCAAAACCGCCAAGAGCTGCTAATAATTAGAGAACAGTGTCATACTGTTTGCTACGTATAATTTTGCGATACATGGATATGACCAGATAATCTAAAGCGGCTGTTCATAAAGATTTATTTATCAGTAGCTCTTGGTGGATCTTAAATGTGACTTTTTTACAATAGCTTACGATCGGTGCACAAAATCCTCGAAGTTAACCTTTTCACATGATAATACAGTGAGTTATGGGTGTTCTGCTCAAATGAACGGGTGATTGTTGTCATCACTCACAACATTCTTTTGTGGACAGCTCTAAACAGGGTCAGAACGAGTGGGAGATGTAAACACCTGATGAACAAGGGGGGTCTGGCAGACAGCGCTGTATGTGAGTGCGGTGAAATACAGACAATGGACCATCTACTCGTGTGCAAAGTGTATGGCAATGGTGGTGAACTCATGGACATACATAGACTCAGTGACTCAGCCATAGAATGGCTCAAAAACATATCTAATATAGTGTAGAATTATATTGTTTTCTTTTTTAGTATATAGTGATAAGGATATTGTAAATTATGCCTCTGTGATGCCGAACGAGTAAGTAAGTACTTACTTACAACATTCTTTTAATTTCATTTGTCGTGATTAATAAAGTCTTCTAACACAGTAACTTCACCTCAAAAACCATTTCCTAGATTCATGCTTGAATGTATTAGCTACCGATAATACATTTTGCTATGTTAATTCATCAATATTTATATATTATCCGACCGGACACAAAAGACGACTATTTTCAGTTGCTCATAGATAACACATTCAGGTCAATAGAAAACTCTTTGCTGCATAAGCAATTTAATTTTTTTTTCAGCATCCTGCTTATAAAGATGATTCCTGAAAGCTGATGAAACCACTCTGATGACTATTTTATGATTGTCTTCGATGATAAAGCAAATGTTTGAACAACGGAGTTGGTGAAGGTGGAAAGCCTCGCTCGCGGTGTGGAATCAGAGCTAACTATTTGTAGTATCGTTCCGAGAACCGATCGCGGTCCTCTGGTTTGGAGCCGAGTGGAAGGCTTAAACCAGAGGCTCAGACGATTCTGCGGAGAGCTGGGGTGCAAATTTCTCGACCTCCGCTATCGGGTGGAGAAATGTAGGGTCCCCCTGAATAGGTCAGGCGTGCACTACACGCCGGAAGCGGCTACGAGGGTAGCGGAGTACGTGTGGAGTGCACATGGGGTTTTTTTAGGTTAGAGAATTCCCTCCCTAGGCCCGACAAGACGCCTCCTGAGACGCGGCAAGGCAGGAGTAGGCAAAATGCAACAAGGAATAACAATATTAATGTGCTAATAGTAAACTGCAGGAGCGTCTATAGAAAGGTCCCAGAACTGCTCTCATTAATAAACGGTCACAACTCCCATATAGTACTAGGAACAGAAAGTTGGCTGAAACCAGACGTAAACAGTAATGAAATCCTAAACTCTGATTGGAATGTATACCGCAGAGATAGGCTGGACAGTGAAGGGGGAGGCGTGTTTATAGCGATAAGAAGTGCAATAGTATCGAAGGAAATTGAGGGAGATTCGAATTGTGAAATGATTTGGGTGAAGGTCACGGTTAAAGCAGGCTCAGACATGGTAATTGGATGTCTCTATAGGCCCCCGGGCTCAGCAGCTGTTGTGGCTCAGCACCTGAAGAATAATTTGGAGAATATTTCGAGTAGATTTCCCCACCATGTTATAGTTCTGGGTGGAGATTTTAATTTGCCGGATATAGACTGGGAGACTCAAACGTTCATAACGGGTGGCAGGGACAAAGAATCCAGTGAAATATTTTTAAGTGCTTTATCTGAAAACTACCTTGAGCAGTTAAACAGAAAACCGACTCGTGGCGATAATATATTAGACCTTCTGGTGACAAACAGACCCGAACTATTTGAATCAGTTAATGCAGAACAGGGAATCAGCGATCATAAAGCGGTTACTGCGTCGATGATTTCAGCCGTAAATAGAAATATTAAAAAAGGTAGGAAGATTTTTCTGTTTAGCAAAAGTGACAAAAAGCAGATTACAGAGTACCTGACGGCTCAACACAAAAGTTTTGTCTCAAGTGCAGATAGTGTTGAGGATCAGTGGACAAAGTTCAAAACCATGGTACAATATGCGTTAGATGAGTATGTGCCAAGCAAGATCGTAAGAGATGGAAAAGAGCCACCGTGGTACAACAACCGAGTTAGAAAACTGCTGCGGAAGCAAAGGGAACTTCACAGCAAACATAAACATAGCCAAAGCCTTGCAGACAAACAAAAATTACGCGAAGCGAAATGTAGTGTGAGGAGGGCTATGCGAGAGGCTTTCAATGAATTCGAAAGTAAAGTTCTATGTACTGACTTGGCAGAAAATCCTAAGAAATTTTGGTCCTATGTCAAAGCGGTAGGTGGATCAAAACAAAATGTCCAGACACTCTGTGACCAAAATGGTACTGAAACAGAGGATGACAGACTAAAGGCCGAATTACTAAATGTCTTCTTCCAAAGCTGTTTCACAGAGGAAGACTGCACTGTGCTTCCTTCTCTAGATTGTCGCACAGTTGACAAAATGGTAGATATCGAAGTAGACGACAGAGGGATAGAGAAACAATTAAAATCGCTCAAAAGAGGAAAGGCCGCTGGTCCTGATGGGATACCAGTTCGATTTTACACAGAGTACGCGAAGGAACTTGCCCCCCTTCTTGCAGCGGTGTACCGTAGGTCTCTAGAAGAGCGAAGCGTTCCAAAGGATTGGAAAAGGGCACAGGTCATTCCCGTTCTCAAGAAGGGACGTCGAACAGATGTGCAGAACTATAGACCTATATCTCTAACGTCGATCAGTTGTAGAATTTTGGAACACGTATTATGTTCGAGTATAATGTCTTTTCTGGAGACTAGAAATCTACTCTGTAGGAATCAGCATGGGTTTCGAAAAAGACGATCGTGTGAAACCCAGCTCGCGCTATTCGTCCACGAGACTCAGAGGGCCTTAGACACGGGTTCACAGGTAGATGCCGTGTTTCTTGACTTCCGCAAGGCGTTTGACACAGTTCCCCACAGTCGTTTAATGAACAAAGTAAGAGCATACGGACTATCAGATCAATTGTGTGATTGGATTGAGGAGTTCCTAGATAACAGAACGCAGCACGTCATTCTCAATGGAGAGAAGTCTTCCGAAGTAAGAGTGATTTCAGGTGTGCCGCAGGGGAGTGTCATAGGACCGTTGCTGTTCACAATATACATAAATGACCTGGTGGATGACATCGGAAGTTCACTGAGGCTTTTTGCAGATGATGCTGTGGTGTATCGAGAGGTTGCAACAATGGAAAATTGTACTGAAATGCAGGAGGATCTGCAGCGAATTGACGCATGGTGTAGGGAATGGCAATTGAATCTCAATGTAGCGAAGTGTAATGTGATGCGAATACATAGAAAGATAGGTCCCTTATCATTTAGCTACAAAATAGCAGGTCAGCAACTGGAAGCAGTTAATTCCATAAATTATCTGGGAGTACGCATTAGGAGTGATTTAAAATGGAATGATCATATAAAGTTGATCGTCGGTAAAGCAGATGCCAGACTGAGATTCATTGGAAGAATCCTAAGGAAATGCAATCCGACAACAAAGGAAGTAGGTTACAGTACACTTGTTCGCCCAATGCTTGAATACTGCTCAGCAGTGTGGGATCCGCACCAGGTAGGGTTGATAGAAGAGATAGAGAAGATCCAACGGAGAGCAGCGCGCTTCGTTACAGGATCATTTAGTAATTGCGAAAGCGTTACGGAGATGATAGATAAACTCCAGTGGAAGACTCTGCAGGAGAGACGCTCAGTAGCTCGGTACGGGCTTTTGTTAAAGTTTCGAGAACATACCTTCACCGAAGAGTCAAGCAGTATATTGCTCCCTCCTACGTATATCTCGCGAAGAGACCATGAGGATAAAATCAGAGAGATTAGAGCCCACACAGAAGCATACCGACAATCCTTCTTTCCACGTACAATACGAGACTGGAATAGAAGGGAGAACCGATAGAGGTACTCAGGGTACCCTCCGCCACACACCGTCAGGTGGCTTGCGGAGTACGGATATAGATGTAGATAGATGTAGAAAAGACGGTTACGATGTATGGGGGTTGGACAAAATGCATACGTGAACATAAACACAGATGCGAACCCAGCATGCAGGTTGCGCTGTTGCATTTGACCGCTAATGGCACCTGTGCAATGTCCTCAATACGTTGCAAATATCAGCCGTAGTCAGAAAAGTGTTCTGTTTCGTATGAAATGTATTCGCAGTTGCGAATAAAAACAACCATGAGATGTATTAAAGGAATCACGGCAATGAAAATTTGTGCCGGCCAGGAATTCGAATCCGGATTTCTCGCTTTCTACGAGAGGTCGCCTTAAACGATTTGGCTGTCCGTGCGTGATACACAGTTAGACCCAAACTTCCATAATATGTCGTCATTCCTGCGTCATAACGTGTACTCGTGCGCACGTTATCCGTCGATACCGGGCAGGAACCTTCAGTTAAAATGCCCTCCCCTGCACGGGATTTACATAATGTGAGCACGAGTACAAAGTGTGACGCAGGAACGACGACGTAAGGAAGTTTGGATCTGGCCGTGAGTCGTGCAAGGATAGCGAACGTGGTTACGGTGACCGCTCGCGTAAAGCTGGAAATTCGAGTTCGAGCACCGGTCCGACACAAATGTCCGGTCGGTGTGGCCGTGCGTTTCTAGGCGCTTCAGTCTGGAACCACGCGACCGCTACGGTCGCAGGTTCGAATCCTGCCTCGGGGATGGATGTGTGATGTCCTTAGCTTAGTTAGGTTTAAGTAGTGCTAAGTTCTAGGAGACTGATGGCCTCAGCTGTTAAGTCCCGTGGTGCTCAGTGCCATTTGAACCATTCGCCACAAATGTTCATTGTCGTCATTCGCTTGTACAGCAGATAGTTGACTGTAATCGCAACTGCGAATACATTTCCCGTATTTCATAATGGATGTAGTCGCTGCAGTGCCTGTTCCTTCGGACGTGCGTACTGGTGCTCCTATGGCTCCTATGGCGGGTGCTTCCGTAACCAAAGGAGAAGAATGTCTGGTTTTTCAAGAGGCACCGTATCAAAGAGTACGGAGCAATGGAAGACAGTCATTTGATCGGATGAGGCTCGCTCCACACTGTTTCCAACTTGTAGCCGACTTTATGGCCCAAAAAGAATGAAACATGGCAGTGGTTTATTCCATAGGCCGTATGCATACTTTGCAAGGTCGAATTAATGACAAGGATTATGTGACAATTTTGTCTGATCAGGTCCATCCCATGCAACGATGTTTGTTCTTCTGTGGTGATGATGTGCTCCAAGACGACACAGCCCTTGTTCTCACAGTTCATGTCATCCAGGACTGGTTTTGTGAACACGAGGATGAATTTTCACATGTTCTCTGAGCACCACAGAGATCAGACCTCAATGTTATTTAGCCTTTTGGCCCACTTTTGAGAGAATGGTGCGTGATCACTATGCAATTCCGTCATCGTTACCTGAACTTGGCGTTATTTCGCAGGAAGGACGGTATAAGATTTTCTTTAAACTCATACAGGAACTGTATTTACCCATTCGGAGGAGAATGGAAGCTTTTTTGATTTCCAAAAGGTTTCCTACATCGTATTCAGCATGGTAAGGTGTATAGCCTTTTGTGTTTCCATATTTTTGTCCAGTCCATGAAGATCTTCTCGACATAACGTATTATTGCGATTCATTCATGAACACTTTATTTTCAAGTAAAACACATACTTCGAAATGAGTCACACACAATATTACTAAATAATGTCGTTGATACTTACAAGGTCAAAGCTATGGCACTTGAAGGTTTTCCAAAATGGTCACGAATGTATTCAAAATTTCAAGATTTAAAAGAATGGAAAGGAGAAGAGCTGATTTAGGATTGAGTGATACTGTGGGAATTTGAACTATATACAAAACCTGGACTACAACTGTGATAGTTGTTTACCACGTAAACGTTCTGTCAACTGATCGTCCTGCTTCAGTCTATTAGGGGATTAATGATATCATTACAAAGTACAAGTTTATTGCTGTGAGCCACTCTTAAGCTATGCCCGATCCATTCTCCGTCATATAATTCCTCCTAAGGGAGTTACTACCGGTATGTATGTAAAAGAGTCACTGGAAAAGTTGGAGCGAGGCTCTGGCAGGTTGAGGTTTTGGCTGTGAGACTTCCTTGGTTTTCTCAGCGTTCCACGTCAAAGACAAGTACGGTCCAGCCAAAGGGTATAATATTCCAAGAGTTCTCAGTAATGCACTATATGACAATTTATTCTTTTACGGGCATGAGTGATTAAATAACGTTCAAGTAAATAGCTTTTACAGAAAGTGACTGTCATATGTCACCAGTATTCTTTGAGACTCAACTCAGTGTCATCACTGCTGAAAGTTTGTAATTCGCGGACATCTATAATATAAAGTACGTTCTTGAATCAGACATTGAAATTAAAAGTACTGATAATGAAGATAAATTAAAGGATAATCACAACAGTACTGCACGTAACAGGTAAATCTTATCGTCCGAGGAAGATGAGTGGTTTTCTCCGTGGCAACAAGTTGAAACCGGTTTGATGTCGAATAACAATTTCTGGCAGCATAAAAAAAGTAATATGCGCTAAATTAGCAGAGCACTGTTGAAGATTTAATAGCGTAATAGGATTTAGTATCACGGGAAGGTATTCGTTAAAAAATAAAAGGTGCAAAAGCATCAACTGCTAATTCTGCAGATAATATACCTGTTGCATGTCAATGTCCCCTGTTTAATTACGTATTAGACTCAATAACGGAGGCGACAAGATTATTACGAGCTTGCGGAAGTGTGTTATGGGGCAGGTGTTGTGAAAAACATGACCATCATCGTCATTCGGCTACGTTTTCCTCGCAGATTCCAGCTCATTCAGAACCCCATTTTCCCGCGGTGGTAGTGTTAGCTTCTATACCTGTCACTAAGGATTCCCGAGATTCTACAATTCGTGATTACACTTCAGCGCCATGGAAATTTTACAAGTACTGGTCGCGGATTTGAATTCCTGTATTTGTTGCATATTTGGATCTAGTATGACGTCAATGATCAAACCTGATGGTATTACGAGGGAAAAGAAAATCCTACCATAATGAAACAATACTTTGTTCCGGCAGCCATAATGCACACGCGCATAACGGTGAAGTGACATCATCTCTCCTTCCACACTCAACTGTGCTTCGATATCAAGTACTTTGTTATTCAGTTCTAGATATGTAGTCTTATTTCAGAAAATGTCACGGAGCGATCTTGTGCTGTAGCATAATCGTCTATATTTTCAAAGCCAAATTGCACGGCAGTGCATACATATGCTAATGAATGTTCAAAATCGAGAACCGGATTCTCACTGAAATTCGTTTCAAAGCCGTATACAGTCTCAATAAATAAATAAATAATAAACACTTTTCTGCTGCCTGCAAGGAACAACCAAAAGGATAATCTGTCCGATATAAATCAGCAACACCAGCAATGTCACTAGTCATTGACAATGGTCACTCGTACCTCAAAGTTTTCTCATTTCACGTAAAAAGTCTCTCTCCAGACCATGCAGCAATGTCAACAACTATCTAATTTCGGATCCTTCCGAAAATATTAAGAATACAGAACATTTAGTAATAGGTCAGTGATAATTGTGTTAATGGCGTGCAATACGTCTACATGTAGCACCTTCCTGTTAAGTTACAGTGCGTCTGTGGCAGCAGCTGAGATAGTATGTCCCTTGTCTACACCGTTTTCTGCGACTGATCCACTCTGACCAGTGTGGGGTGAATTAGACGCTTCTCACGGTTTTAAAAAACCGGCGTAAAAGTGCATGACAAAACCAACTAGAAAAAAACCTAACTTTAGTTAGAAGTTGATGGACATTTTTCATGCCCTAAACCAGGAGTCTCCAAACTTTTTGTCCGCGGGCCACACTGACTCCTCCACGAAGTACGAGTATAAGGGCCAAGATCTACTTAGCGGGATTAAAGCACCCTAGCACTCCACGATCACCGTAATGTAAGGCTAAAGGAAAGATGAAATCGAAAAAATCTAAGGTTGTGGGAATAGCTAGCACTGAAACGAACTACGATTTTTATTTAATTACATAATTTTGATGGGTGGACGTACCTGACCGAAATTCTGGCGTATTTTATTCTGGCGAATTTCACCGAGAAAAAAGTATGTCACTGCTCATTCTTCACGAAATCTCAAAATCGTTGTTAGCAACACTATTGCTGCAAGGCGCAACAGAGGTAGAGTATGTCAGCGCATTGTTATTTCAAGCGGTGCAACAATAAGTTTAGTTATGTAGTCTTGTAGCGAGTAGCAGAGCCAGAGCATATATTTGATAGTTCAGTTGTGTGATTGTGCTATGTTGCGAGTGTCTCACGAGTTTTTTAGTGTTTTATGCGCTGTGCTACTAAGTGAGACGACGACGTGTGGGGCAATTCAAAGTTTGAATTCGAAGAGACAAGGAAAATCTGAAAATCAAAATTAGTATATCACGACTTGAGTATTTTTTCACTGTAAATTTTTAGTGGAACTACAGTGTAATTGTGAGTATTTAACTTAGTAATTCAAGTCGCGATTGGCCTCGAAAGTCAATTGTTGGCAGTATAGGTACCACCTCAATATTTGGCGGGCCGGATACAGGGGATGTTCGGCCAGCTAACGCGGGCCGGTCTGCCGGACCTCGCGGGCCGCGGTTTCGGCCCGCGGGCCGTAGTTTGGAAACCCCTGCCCTAAACCATACATACTGTGTCTCAGTTCCATTTGGTCTGTTTGCATAGAATTCCAAACTGCAATGGAATCTCGTGGCGATTTGCAGGGCTACGATCCTTGGAAGTTTCGAGAACAACCATGTAGACGGTTAAGTGCATTACGCGTTCTGGTCGCGAAGGTGATAATACTTGTCTGGTAATTGCCGGAAAGTGGAGATGGAGGATCGAGGCAACATCAAGTTTTATGGTAAGTCTTGTGTTTGTAGGCTAGAATTCGTCGAACTTGTCCCGAATACCGAGAGGTAGGTTTTTGGTTGCTCCTTCTCGACAACGCCCTAACGAATCCCCGTCCTAGATCACCCTCTGTATTAGCCTGATTTGGCCCCAGCCAACTTCTGGTTGTTCCTCAAATTGGAGTTGACTATGAAAGGACATCGTTACGACACAGTTAATGCCATGCAAGAACTGTACTGCAGCAGTAAATGCAAAATATCTAGACTGACTGTTTCAAGCACTTTTAAAATTATTTCATCTTTGTAGTGATTCAGGGGGAGGCTATTTTGGATAAATACAGTTACTTTGTCAACGTAAACCATGACGTTTTATTTTTCAAACCCATAATCCGAACGGAATAGGGACACACTATGTATGAAGTTGAAAAGTTCATAGAAAAAATTGTAAGGCTAAATACTGATGATGTAATTTGGATTGTAAATAGTGCTGTGAAAATAAAAATGAAGAATTCAGAAAGTTTTGACGAAGTCATCGAACCATGTGGTGGAACATTTAAGTTTAAACATTGTGAAGTAAATATGGAAGAGATTAATTGAGTAGAACCGTCAGGATATTTGAATTACCCTTCGAAATTTCTGCACAGCAGGTTAATTCAGCTGTAAAAGCATATCGGCAAAGTCTTAACTAACATTGTAGATTAGTGAACAAAATGTTTTAAATGGCTCTAAGCACTATGGGAGTTAACATCTGAGGTCATCAGTCCCTATAACTTAGAACTACTCAAACCTAACTAACCTAAGGCATTACACACATTCATGCCCGAGGCAAGATTCGAACCTGCGACCGTAGCAGCAGCGCAGTTCCGGACTGAAGCGCCTTGAACCACTCAGTCACAGCGGCCGGCCAATAGTGGACAACTTTCCTCAAATACCCTGTCCTAAACGGTGTCAGGTTTGCAAAAGCATATGTCATCTATCGTACGTATACAGGGTGAATAAAAAATGCCATACTTGGCGGTCGGCATGCGATTCCTCTTCCCAATTCATGACAAAAGTGTCTGTAACAAAACCTAGCTCCACCAACAGGTTTAACAGAAAAGCAACGCCCCTTCTTTCCTAAGTGTCACCATCCTGCTGAAAGCAGAGCTGTCGCCGAACACCGGGTGGAACATTTTATAATGTATCGGTATTGCAAAGAAACGTACGATACAGGAAAGTATTCAACTTTTCCGACAATACTTAATGGCCCATAATCACTCCCCCCCCCCCCCCCCCCCTGAACCGTGGACCTTGCCGTTGGTGGGGAGGTTTGCGTGCCTCAGCGATACAGATGGCCGTACCGTAGGTGCAACCACAACGGAGGGGTATCTGTTGAGAGGCCAGACAAACATGTGGTTCCTGAAAAGGGGCAGCAGCCTTTTCAATAGTTGCAGGGGCAACAGTCTGGATGATTGACTGATCTGGCCTTGCAACATTAACCAAAACGGCCTTGCTGTGCTGGTACTGCGAATGGCTGAAAGCAAGGGGAAACTACAGCCGTAATTTTTCCCGAGGGCATGCAGCTTTACTCTATGATTAAATGATGATGGCGTCCTCTTGGGTAAAATATTCCGGAGGTAAAATAGTCCCCCATTCGGATCTCCGGGCGGGGACTACGCAGGAGGACGTCGTTATCAGGAGAAAGAAAACTGGCGTTCTACGGATCGGAGCGTGGAATGTCAGATCCCTTAATCGGGCAGGTAGGTTAGAAAATTTAAAAAGGAAAATGGATAGGTTAAAGTTAGATATAATGGAAATTAGTGAAGTTCGGTGGCACGAGGAACAAGACTTTTGGTCAGGTGAATACAGGGTTATAAATACAAAATCAAATGGCTGTAATGCAGGAGTAGGTTTAATAATGAATAAAAAAATAGGAGTGCGGGTAAGCTACTACAAACAGAATAGTGAACGCATTATTGTGGCCAAGATAGACACAAAGCCCATGCCTACTACAGTAGTACAAGTTTATATGTCAACTAGCTCTGCAGATGATGAAGAAATTGATGAAATGTATGATGAGATAAAAGAAACTATTCAGGTAGTGAAGGGAGACGAAATTTAATAGTCATGGGTGACTGGAATTCGTCAGTAGGAAAACGGAGAGAAGGAAACATAGTAGGTGAATATGGATTGGGGCTAAGGAATGAAAGAGGAAGAATTTTGCACAGAGCATAACTTAATCATAGCTAACACTTGGTTCAAGAATCATAAAAGAAGGTTGTATACATGGAAGAATCCTGGAGATGCTAAAAGGTATCAAATAGATTATATAATGGTAAGGCAGAGATTTAGGAATCAGGTTTAAAATTGTAGGACATTTCCAGGGGCCGATGTGGATTCTGACCACAATCTATTGGTTATGACCTGTAGGTTAAAACTGAAGAAACTGCAAAAAGGTGGGAATTTAAGGACATGGGATCTGGATAAGCTGAAAGAACCAGAGGTTGTACACAGTTTCAAGGACAGCATAAGGTAACAATTGACGGGAATGAGGGAAAGAAACACAGTAGAAGAAGAATGGGTAGCTCTGGGGGATGACGTCGTGAAGGCAGCAGAGGATAAAGTAGGTAAAAAGACGAGGGCTGCTAGAAATCCTTGGGTAATAGAAGATATATTGAATTTAATTGATGAAAGGAGAAAATATAAAAGTGCAGTAAATGAAGCAGGCAAAAAGGAATACAAACGTCTCAAAAATGAGATCGACAGGAAGTGCAAAATGGCTAAGCAGGGATGGCTAGAGGACAAATGTAAGGATGTAGAAGCTTATCTCACTAGGGGTAAGATAGATACTGCCTACAGGAAAATTAAAGAGACCTTGGGAGAGAAGAGAACCACGTGTATGAATATCAAGAGCTCAGATGGCAACCCAGTTCTAAGCAAAGAAGGGAAGGCAGAAAGGTGGAAAGAGTATATAGAAGGTTTATACAGGGGCGATGTACTTGAGGACAATATTATGGAAATGGAAGAGGATGTAGATGAAGACGAAATGGGAGATAAGGTACTGCGTGAAGAGTTTGACAGAGCACTGAAAGATCTGAGTCGAAACAAGGCCCCCGGAGTAGACAACATTCCATTTACCGAGCGAGGTGGCGCAGTGGTTAGCAAACTGGACTCGCATTCGGGAGGACGACGGTTCAATCCCGTCTCCGGCCATCCTGATTTAGGTTTTCCGTGATTTCCCTAAATCGTTTCAGGCAAATGCCGGGATGGTTCCTTTGAAAGGGCGCGGCCGATTTCCTTCCCAATCCTTCCCTAACCCGAGCTTGCGCTCCGTCTCTAATGACCTCGTTGTCGACGGGACGTTAAACACTAACCACCACCACCAACATTCCATTAGAACTACTGACGGCCTTGGGGGAGCCAGTCATGACAAAACTCTACCATCTGGTGAGCAAGATGTATGAGACAGACGAAATACACTCAGGCTTCAAGAAGAATATAATAATTCCAATCCCAAAGAAAGCAGGTGCTGACAGATGTGAAAATTACCGAACTATCAGTTTAATAAGTTACAGCTGCAAAATACTAACGCGAATTCTTTACAGACGAATGGAAAAACTGGTAGATGCGCACCTCGGACAGGATCAGTTTGGATTCCGTAGAAATGTTGGAACACGTGAGGCGATACTGACCTTACGACTTATCTTAGAAGAAAGATTAAGAAAAGGCAAACCTACGTTTCTAGCATTTGTAGACTTAGAGAAAGCTTTTGACAATGTTGACTGGAATACTCTCTTTCAAATTCTGAAGGTGGCAGGGGTAAAATACAGGGAGCGAAAGGCTATTTACAATTTGTACAGAAACCAGATGGCAGTCATAAGAGTCGAGGGGCATGAAAGGGAAGCAGTGGTTGGGAAAGGAGTGAGACAGGGCTGTAGCTTCTCCGCAATGTTATTCAATCTGTATATTGAGAAAGCAGTAAAGGAAACAAAAGAAAAATTTGGAGTAGGTATTAAAATTCATGGAGAAGAAGTAAAAAACTTTGAGGTTCGCCGATGACATTGTAATTCTGTCAGAGACGGCAAAGGACTTGGAAGAGCAGTTGAACGGAATGGACAATGTCTTGAAAGGAGGATATAAGATGAACATTAACAAAAGCAAAACGAGGATAATGGAATGTAGTCAAATTATATCGGGTGATGCTGAAGGAATTAGATTAGGAAATGAGACACTTAAAGCAGTAAAGGAGTTTTGCTATTTAGGAAGTAAAATAACTGATGATGGTCGAAGTGGAGAGGATATAAAATGTAGACCGGCAATGACAAGGAAAGCGTTTCTGAAGAAGAGAAAGTTGTTAACAACGAATATAGATTTATGTATCAGGAAGTCGTTTCTGAAAGTATTTGTTTGGAGTGTAGCCATTGTATGTAAGTGAAACATGGACGATAACTAGTTTGGACAAGAAGAGAATAGAAGCTTTCGAAATGTGGTGTTACAGAAGAATACTGAAGATAAGGTGGATAGATCACGTAACTAATGAGGAGGTATTGAATAGGATTGGAGAGAAGAGAAGTTTGTGGCACAACTTGACTAGAAGAAGGGATCGGTTGGTAGGACATGTTTTGAGGCATCAAGGGATCACAAATTTAGCATTGGAGGACAGCGTGGAGGGTAAAAATCGTAGAGGGAGACCAAGAGATGAATACACTAAGCAGATTCAGAAGGATGTAGGTTGTAGTAGGTACTGGGAGATGAAGAAGCTTGCACAGGATAGAGTAGCATGGAGAGCTGCATCAAACCAGTCTCAGGACTGAAGACAACAACAACAACAACCACTCTTCCCACGATTACAGCCCAAAAGTTCATCGCAATGCGTGCCTGAAAGCCATGTGCACAGGTGACATGTGGGTTGTGTTCCAACCAATAATGGCTGCCGTGGAGGTCGAAAAAACCTTCACGAATGTAGCTAGATTTGTCATACCATACCTGGCCGCGCGGGATTAGGCGAGAGGTCTAAGGCGCTGCACTCATGGCTCTGAGCACTATGGGACTTAACATCTATGGTCATCAGTTCCCTAGAACTTAGAAATACTTAAACCTAACTAACCTAAGGACATCACACAACACCCAGCCATCACGAGGCAGAGAAAAATCCCTGAGCCCGCCGGGAATCGAACCCGGGACCGGGCGAGGGAAGCGAGAACGCTACCCCACGACCACGAGATGCGGGCGCTGCACTCATGGACTATTCGGCTGGTCCCGGCGGACGTTCGAGTCCTCCCTCGGCATGGGTGTGTGTGTTTGTCTTTAGGATAATTTAGGTTAAGCAGTGTGTAAATCCCGTTTGTGTACTGTATCGGGAAGTTGCCACACATAAACTTGACAGGACCAGTTAAGGTTGTGCGCTGTGCGGTTAGTCGGCACTTGCAGTTTAAGGGTCCCATTGCTTATAAACGACGAAAACTAGAGAACAGACGTCAAAAAATAAAAAAGGAACCTATCGAGAATTCGAACCATAGCTCCGTGGTGGATATGGGATTGCTGACCCAGCAGTCTACTCAATGAGCTGGTAGGTAGTACGCTGTGCTACACGTTTTCTGTACATTTTGACGCATTGCACGATGGGAAAGTGTTACCATATCCTCGTTTTCATAGACGTATTTTCATAATGCACCCGATCTGATTTTGCTAGATAACCTTTTGACTTGAATGTGGATGAGTATTCACGTGTGAAATTTTTCTTATAAAGTCTATACAGGGCAATATTAATGTATAATGGCTAACTGCGTACGTATCCATGTAGCGTAACCGGACATGTAGGCTCAGGGTGTATGCAACGGAAGGTGACACAGGTACCAGCAGGAGAAGCTGTCATTCTCATGCAGACTCAACGTTGCCAGCATGTAAGCAGCGGTAGCTCGCACGAACACGGTCACAGAATCAAGCATTGCGATAATCACAAAGAAGGAGATAAATAATAACGATCAGCGCTTAGCAAATAAAATAATAGGTGAGAGTTGCACACTCATACAGAACGTGAACAACACAGGACAAATACAGCAACATATGGTATACGACACGATGATGAAGCTTCTGTACAAGATCAAAGTACAGTTACAGAAAAAAAAGGTAGAGCCAATCCAGAGGCCGAAGTGAAAAAGCAAACAATGCACGAAAAGGCGGAACAAATGTGGTGCAAAACATGCGAGAAAACGTCTGAAAAACCCGAGTAAAAGGTACAAACAATCCAGAGACCAAAGTGAAAAAGCAAACAATGCACGAAAAGGCGAAACAAATGTGGTGCAAAATATGCGAGAAAACGTCTGAATACCTGTACCTGACCCACCAGATTCTCCGTAGAGCGAGCATCGAAGGGTTATTTGTCCGATGTGAAAGTAAGTAAGAAATATGAAAGAAAAAGACCACTGAAAGGGACTTGACAGACAAGGGCAAACGTCAACGTACAAATGTACAAGATATATCCAAACGCACTCCTACAAGAAAGTGGGCAGATGAAATTGGGAATCCTAAACAGGGGAAGAGATGACCGAGGTTACAAACACATTTTATCAGCTCCGAAGGAGAAGAGACGACGTCCAAATGTACTAAATGAAAATAATCCTGGAGTTGTCATCGCGAAAACTGATACAATGAACATACAATAACAAACAGCAACAATGAACATACGTAACTGCTTATGATTTAGCTGCAAGCCTAGCGAATCGCGACGTTAACTGTAAACAAAATCGGCAGCCACTTTCAAAAACTTGCAATGTATGTTACAGCCAATACAGGTATCATTATATTACAAGAAGTAGATTGGACACGATAACAGGATGTAGCGCAAATGTGAGTCCAGGAAGTGGTAGTGAACTCGTAAAGGCGATATTTACCAAAGAAGAAATAACGCCAAAGCATAGCAAGCACCAGACACGGTAACGGGTTCAGGAGCAACTACGCACCTTCTGGTATTGGGGATAGGAGACGAAGAGCTAAATTAAAGACGAAATAGTCTTTCATTTCGGACTGCATTATGAACAAATAATTTTCGGCGGGGAGTATAACCACGTGCTCTCCCTTAAGGACCAGACGCCACATTTTTCTGATTTACAGAATTGGAGTAGATAGTTAAAAACTAAAACTTCACTAACAAGTGGGAAAGTAAGAATGGAGCACTCTCACGCATATCAAGAACGGCCCAACGAGTGAGATTAATAAGATATACACAACAGGAAGAAAAACATGTCCTGCAAACATACAAATGACCCACCACATTTTCAGTTCACGTAGCGAACAGATGTACCACGATCTTAAAAAATTGTTCAAATGGCTCTGAGCACTATGGGACTTCACATCTGAGGTCATCAGTCCCCTAGACTACTTAAACCTAACTAACCTAAGGAGATCACACACATCCATGCCCGAGGCAGGATTCGAACCTGCAACCGTAGCAGCAGCGCGGTTCCGCACTGAAGCGCCTAGAACCGCTCGGGCACAGCGGCTGGCACCACGAACTTAGGAAAGCAAAAAACCAATAGGGGCAGATGACTAGGGAGCTGAACGTAGAACATTTAAAGGATCACGGATGCCATGAAGCTTTCAACAATAAGTGGAAACAGTGCGAGAAGAACTTCCCTTCATACGACCCGGATAGTTGAAACGAGCGAAAACTATGATAAGAAAATATATGATAAATTATTCAAGCGAGAAAAATAATTGGCAAAAACGAACCACTGAATTTTACTTTCAGTGCTTAAGAGACCTACATAAACTTGACGTATCAGTAATTAATAATTATACGAAAATCGAACGAATTCAAGCCAAAATCATAATGTTAAAATGGAAACAGCTCGAAGAATGCAAAATTAGAATCTATTTCAAAACGCAGTTCCTGGAGAACAGACTTCAATACATCATGTAATATATTATAGTAAGAGCAAGAGAGAAAACAAAAAAAAAAATCACCTGTGATCTACTGGCCGTTACTGACAAAGCAACACAAGATCAAGCAAGAAATGCACAACCACTTTCAACAGTTATTTGCTAATAAAATAGCTTACATAACGGAGCTGGATAACGTCATAACAGAACAGACTGGAAGACTCGACTGTAAGAAGCCAACAGCTTCTTAATGGAGATATTGGAAAAGCAGTAGAGGACGCTATAAAAAGAAGACCAAAAAACAAGTCGCGAGGACCGGACCGGCAGTACCCTGGCAGAGCTGTAACAAACATTCAGAAGACAAATGACGCTAACGTTCGTACTCAATGAATTAATCAAACCCGATAAGATATCCCAAATGACTTCCGCGAAGGAACAATAGTTTCACTTCCAAAACACCCGGCAGGCAAACCAATAACAAATTTAGGAGCTCAAATACTTCTGAACTATAATTGCAAAATATTTGCACGTATTATAAAAGAAATTCTAAAATCAGTAATGAACACCATAATAGGACCGTATCAATCGAGAGTGGACAAAGATACAACCATTCACCAAACACTATGTGATTACAGGGATATGATATCGTCCGCTGACGCTTGTAAAATAAAATGCGCTCCGATATGGCCGGATTTCGAAAAAGTATTCAATAGAGTAGACCACTCTACCTCTTCCAGACTAAGTAAGCTATGAACTTTCCAGACATCAAAAGGCATTCCTAAAAACGCTACATCCATAACTATCTTAAATGGTCACTCCAGCAGTCCAATCGAAATCAGCAGCTCAGTAAGGCAAAGGTACCAATTTTCCATGGCACTCTTCGCCTTTGCAATCAAGCCTGTCCTTTTTAGCCTAAATCTTTACCTCCATGGGTTAACGGTACTTGGCGAGAGTATCGTATGTAGGGGTGCCATATCAAGCTGAGACCTTGTCTGGACACTCTGAGTCGGTGGTGTAGAAATGAATTAAAAATTTATTTAATATAATTACTTTTTAATTCTAACACAATTTCATGGAACTTGTTGCGGAAGAAGCAATTGGTACTCATATTTTTCGGAAGATTTCACCTCCTTTTTCAGCAAGTCTTTTTTTCCCTTTTATGTATTTATAACACTACATGCAGGTCAACATGTAGTCAAACTGGCACCGTTAGGTTGGTTACACAGTCCCTAGCAGCAGTCGATTACTTTCGTTAGTCCACTCAGCGAAAATACTCCTTCCACAGTAGCGTTGTGCGCGGGAATCGAAAACAAGTGCATAATCTTTGCAGCTGTTATTTGCGTTCAGGATTTTCGGTTTCCTTCAGAATGTAAATCCATCTTTCATCCACGGAGTGCTTAGACTTAAAATCCTCCGATTCACGCTTGCTTTCTAAAATGTTCTTCAGATACGTACATTCCTGAAAACAATTGTCACCTGAACTCTTCACATAATTTTTTGCAAGGTATATAATAGTGTTCAATCATCGCCTTATCTGGGGTTTCAGATAGCGTCATCCAATCAAATATTTGATATGTATTAAAAGAAATAGCCCATTTTCCAACTAATAAAAGACTATGGTATAGAACGTCATTGTCTCTTCTTCTTTAGATTTCGAAACCAAATCAAATATTTCTTGGTGAAATTTCTAGTTCTTTGATCTGTTCAAATCCATCTTGGTATGGATGCCAAAAAAATTGGCCGTCTTCCTTTCATTCTGACATCTTTGAGTGTAGATTATTATATTCCTTATATCAATTATCGAGATTTTATTCTTCACCACAACTTTTATATTTTTTCAGCTAGAGCCAAATTTGACTGCGGAAACATGAAGTAAATTTCATTGATTGGGCTACTGAAAAAATTGGAAGTATTTCAGGTGGCCTGTCTTTACCGTCAAAAAACTGTTTCAACGGAATTCAAAACTTATGAGTTATCTCAGCTGCAGGCATTAAAGACAGTAATCTTGTTTTTGAGAGAGATAGAAGAGTTTAGCTCATTGACGTCAACGTATAAGCAGAACTCTTTCAGCTTCTCTGTCTTTACAGTGTAATTTGAAAAAAATCATGTAAATCATTTCTTTGTCGACAGTTAAAGACTCCTGCAGCGCTTGATATAGTATTAAGGAGAATATGGGCAGGGCATCCAATTCGTTCTACATTTTTCTTAGAAGTTCTTTAATTTGGTGAAACACTTTCGCTGGCTGCGTCAATAAAGCTGGTATTGGTATTGTCTCCACAAAAAGCATTTTTTTTATCTAATGAAATTGGCAGTTGTCTTAAAGTGTCTAGACAAAACTTGTAATTGTCTCCGATGTTTCATTATTCAGCGAATCAAATTTCAATAGCTGCTGTTGGATTCCGGCAGCTTGAAAAAAGTATTTAACAACTAAAGGAAACATCTTTTTAGCTTTGTGGTTCGATGCATCGAGGCATTTGCCATAAAACGAAATTTATTGCAATTGTTTTATGCATTCGGACGCGGATTGTGGGGCGGATGCATTTTTAACAATCGCTGCAGCTGGCTGCAGACCGCTTTGCGGCGATTCTGGGAGTCACTATACATTGCAGCACTCACTCAGGTTTAACGATACAATCAAGAGAACTGAAAGACTGATGACACTTGACAAATTTATAAGTTGTTTAAGCAATTCCTTCTGAGTATCTTCTTTACTCATGAAGGTCTAAATAGGCTATGATGTCGATGGTACCGTGAATCTATCTGTTTGATTCTTCGTAGAAATGTGGTGTCTCACATCTGCCTTACCTCCAAGAGTTACTGAGATAAAACAGCTACAAATTTCACGCAACGTTTCCGGAGCCGTACGTCCTTTATTGAAAAAAGATCACTTTCGTGTAATCATCCGAAAAGTGACACTTTTTCTTTCCATCCTTAGGCATTTTCGTAAGCTATGATTAGTTTATCAGATGGCAAAAGACGACAACAACACTTTACTCATCGAAGTATACGTCACTATACACATCACGCCCTATATATAATCAGTGCACACTGCTAACTACTCAGTATCATTATTAACTTGTACTCTTTGTTAGTATTACATTTAGAAAGAATCGTCTTATCAGTTAGCTATTCAAATCGAACCTCCCGATGCCTCCACGTGGCTCTGCTTAAATAGTTCCAGCCCCCTACTATTGGAGAAGTCTGGTATGTCCTAGAATGATAGCGCTAGATATAACGGTTCTTGCATCGTCGATTCAGGACACGCAATATGTAACGCCATCTGTGAGACAACCTTATCAACATAAACTTGTGGACATAAAAAAAACTAAGCGAGACTGCATTTACATGTTACGCTAACAGATTGCGTTACTTCAGTATATGGAACAAGTGCGTAACAGTATTTTGCTAAATTGGGTCTTGTTGGGATGAGGGGACTAGAAGGTCCATAACGGCGACGGTCCCCAATGTCAGGGCGGATTTCAACACTAACCGTATGCAAGGCGTATGCAAATGACGTTGGTTTTCTGGTAACTAACGCCAGTAAAAAAGAAAAAGTACTACAAATACGACATAACATCGAGCGTCAAATTTAACGGAAGTAAGTCTGGAACAATGAATGTCGGTTGTGGATTAGAAGCACTAATTGACAAAATACAGAGGGTAGATTTCTTAAACTTCTACATACCATCCGAAATAAATCATGTGACACAAGTCCTTTCGCTGCCGAAAGATGTAGCCTACTCAAAAGAATACCTTCCGCTCAGGGTCACTTAGCCGCGAATGTATCTTCAAAAGTGAAATATGAACATTAACTATGATGGCAGTTTAAACCTTACAGAAATGTACAATAATGTGCAAGCACTGTGCATTGTAAAACTTACATACAGTTAAAGAAATCACCTTATAACACGGCAGAATCTCTGACACGGCAGAATCTCTGTTAAATGAAACAGCACCGGCCAGAAAGGAAACCCCCCCCCCCCAACCTCCCTCCCACACCATATTCCGAATACATTATAACCATCTGGTACATTTCTTCGTAGAAAACAGTTATATTAAAATGAGAACTACTGGAAAATATATGACCAAAGCAAAAGAGGTCTACAGGAACTCGATGTAAAGTAAAGGTAGGAATTTCATAAAAAAAAGTGCTAATATTTTAACTGGCACAAAATCTGGAAGAAATCCACGACACCCTATTACCTAACAATGTAAAGGCAATACGTTGTCAACAGAAGAATCTCAACAAACAGAAAAGGCTACACCCCATTCATCTAGCAGAGTCTCCACTTTGTGCCACTTGCACTCCCAGTGACACCGAAGAACATCTTTTTTTGCGGTAATGCAAGCAAAAAAATCAGCAATTATCAAAAGAATATCGTCAAACACAATAAAATCGACGAGTTTTTTACATGCAGATGAAGAACCTTACATGAAGAAAAATGCTGTCACACGATTGAAGAGACATACAATATTTTACATATTCTCAAAAAGAGACAGGAGTAAAGAAGATTTTTGGTTATACGTGACTATGTAACATCACGAATTAATTTGTTTTTGCGAGAAATGTGCATTCTTCCTCAAAAGAACTATAATGTGAATTCCTCTCCGAAGAAATTACTCGCTGCCATTTTCTTACGCATTTCCGTACTGAAGACTGAAATGTGAATGTATTGTACACGATACAAATACTTACGAGGGCGTGCTGAAAATTAATGCCTCCTAATTTTTTATGTGAAAACTCTTGAAGGTTTTTAAACAAAACAAAAGTTAGTAACATTCTACATCTTTATTCTTTATGTCTACATATTTAAATCTCAACAGTCACCCTGGCGACGAACATATTTCTCCTAACGAGAGACCAGTTTGTTGATACCGTCACTGGGGAATGTTTTACCTCGTTGGCGGAGCAAAACCTCTCCTCCTCTTGCACCTCCGCCTCTCTATCAAAAGTCCTTGAAGGTGTTCCTTAAATTCTGGAAACAGATTAAAATCGGATGGGGTCAAGTCGGGAAGAATGATTGATGAAGAATGATCGATGACAGTGAACCCAAGGCGTCGGACTGTTGCTGATACCGCAGCGTTCGTGTGTGACCTTGCGTTGTTTATTCTTAACGAAAAGGTGCTGAATGTGTGGATGAATTCTTCGAATTCGAAATTCCATTACAAGACTTTGTTTCTCATGCACCGACATAGTAACGTTACACACCGTCAATTCAGAGCCTTCTTAGGGCAGGGGTTGTAAATATGTAGACATGAAGAGTAAAGACGTTGGATGTTATTTAAATAGCTTTAAGAGTTTTCAAATAAAAAACTCGGAGACATTACTTTTCAGCACGGCCTCGTAGAAAAGGAGCTCGTCTTCTGTTATGTTCTGTGATTACGCGGAAGTGTTGAATGTAAAACAAAATTTTGAAAAAGAAAAAGAAAAGAAAGTATCTATTAACAAGGCACTAAAGTACGATATGAGACACTGCAAAACGCTTTTTCGGGCCTTGAAATCACCGTGGTCTCGCAGACAACACAAACTACCATTAGTTCTTTTCTTTTTCTTGCATTGATCAAGATATAGGTCTACTCGTGTTCTGCAATAGAAGTGCGCATGGATACGAATCAAATAAGTTGTCACATGATACCCTAAATGTACTCAGTTACGCACTGCACTACTTTGTGTGCTCGACACCAATGCGTTAGATAATAATTTGATGCTCTTCCTCACATCAGTTGACGTTACGTATTGTCAGAGTCATTATTATATAATTGGTATCATCACTTTCCACATTCTGTGATACATGTCACTGGTTCTCTTTAATGTCACTTCCGTTATTAAGGAAAAATGTAACAGCATCCGTAATGTTACTCCTTCACATAATACCAAACAAGGCACGTGCTACTTACTGGTTGATTTCAAGAAATATGCTACCTCATAAGAGTACTCGAACCATTCAACAGTTGACAGTGAAGAACACCATTTGTGTGACCTGCAGCTGCTAATTACAACCAAAAATTTCGTTTACAAGTATGTTACTGGTTTTCCCTTAGGCAGTATGAAAAACTATTGTGACCATTGTATTTCTGTGTTGAGAATCATTGGCCTCGCCAACTAGCAACGAAACTGTCAACGTTCCATTCTAACCTCCGTCTCGGGCTTCGCTGCGTATAAATAGTGTATACCGAGATATACCTTCGTCATTGCAATAACTTACTTGTAAGTCTTATTTCCGATTTTGCCGACAATTCCGTCGATATGGTTAAATTCTAACGTAACAGAATTAAATAATAGCTAACTTTATTTAAGAGCCACATGATATTACGAACGAGCATTGTAATTGGCTACCAGCAACCGACTGACGATTTGTATGGCGCTGACTTCCAATCATTCTCTGCGCGGTTACCAACTGCAGCACATAATGGAAGAGACAGGTACACTTTAACTACACCCGATTATCTACAGAGTTTTTCTTTACAGCTGGATGTCCTCTACAACTTTCTTCTATTGTTTAAATTTCTTTTGTACATATTATGATGACAACTGGGCTTTCCTACCTTCTCCAACAGAGGTTAGGTCGCTGTTTCTATGACGAAGTTTCTTTATTAAATAAAATTTGATTGTGTTATTAGGAACTTTGTCAAAGTTAGGTATTGTTCAAAAATTCTTTGATCAAATCTAGCGTCTCACCTTAGATTTTGTGAAAGAAAGCGTTGATCTTCTATTAACTGCGCGGAGAAATTTAACCGCTTCGAGCGCTAGCATCGCTGCAGCTATCTGATATCCCATGTTTATCAACATGGCTTAAAAATTTACGTGGTGCATTGCCTCAACAACAAAACTGATAGAAACTTACGAGACAGGTGAAGTATTGCTTAATTTGCAGCATCGATAATACAAAAACAGAACAAGAAGAAGCGAGAGCTATAAAAAAAAATTGCCAGGACCGTCAGCCGTCTAAATTCGGTCAGGATGTGCCATCTACGAGAATATAAAGAATAAAATCTCCAACTCTTGCAGAAATAAAAATATTTCTTAATGGTTGTTGAAAGTACTAAACAACTGATAAATGGAATTTTCTGTTACTGTACGCGGGAAATGTATTTACGGAGCTCTCTGTTTTGCTAATTCTTCCTCGTTCCAGTGATTATTGTACTTGACAGATTCTTATTCATCTTGACTGAATTATTATATCTTCTGTTGTTGGTGATAATTACCATAACGATGTTCCACTTGTTGCAGAGTACAGTCTTACAAGTTACTCCATATATTGCTTCTTCAGTGCCTTATTAATAGATTCACAGGTTTCTGGTATTGTTTTCGGCAATGAGCACTGTGGTATTCGAATTAGGCCTATACTGCCCACTACAATAGCTGTCTTCTGTTGTAAGAAATTACAGTGTTACAGTAAGTCTTTCTTTTGTGGATATAGCATTCAGAGGTGAATTTTCTCTTTCGTGATATGACGAGATACTTTCTGGAGCACATTTTGATAGGTATTCTTGTCCATTCGAAAGTAATTTTTATACGCCCCTACGTCCTCCACTTGGCGCACCTGGAGATTTTCTTGGATCTCGCCGCGAAACCCACGCCTTCACCACAGTACATTTCCTTTTTCTTTTCGTCGTCTTCTATGATAATGACGATACCAAAAGTAAACACAAGGAAGTTGTGATACACGCAACTGCAGAAAACACTGATAAGTCTTCGTCACCCATTCTAAAGGAATGATGTCAAATATCTTTGTCAAAGAAAATCTGATGCCAGTATAATATCCCTACTTGCGCCACGTCAAATAATTTTGGCATAGAAAATCTGATAGTGTAATACCGCCCTTAAATTCGACAACTTTGTAGAATTTTCTATACCCACTTCTTTGTTTTTTGGAATACCTCTTTTTCTCGAATTGCATTTGGGTGTTGTGTAAGAGGTGCTTTTAATAATAAATCTTGTTGAAGTAATCTCATTAGATTTCATATGTCAGTGTCTTTTTGTGTATTCGTTTGTTTCTCTTGTGTCTTATAAGAATTCCCAATATTGAGAATTAAATGTTTCTGAACTCATTGTCTGTACTTCTTTGTGTTGTTAACTGTGTTAATGAGGCAGGTGTGTGGATATCGGAAGGGGGAGGAGGGAGGGATGCTTCTGGAGTCACGAAGGGGAGTGTGTCGAAGGCAGGGAGGTAAAATTGAGAGAAGTTGCATAATTAAGTGCCGGCCGGTGTGGCCGAGCGATTCTACGCGCTTCAGTCTAGAACCGTATGACCGCTACGGTCGCAGGTTCGAGTCCTGCATCGGGCATGGATGTGTGTGACGTCCTTAGGTTAGGTTTAAGTAGTTCTTAGTTCTAGGGGACTGATGACCTCAGATGTTAAGTCCCATAGTGCTCAGAGCCATCTGAGTCAGAACTAAGTGTGCTATAGTACCGTGTAAAAGGAGGGAGACTGCACTATAGACAGCGTAAGACGCTGTGTTTTTCTGAGGCCAGAGTGGGCCAGGGCTGCCGTCATCTTAAATAGCCCAAAGCATTAGCAGACTACTGTTGACAATTGTTTCTCGTTCATTATTTCTGTCGTGTGCACGCAAACAACTGTTTTAAATGTTAAAAATTATAGTGCTCTCATGAATAACATAATGTCAGGGAGACAATTTTGAACGTTTTTCTGTTCTTAAATGCGTATTTGGCCTAATTGGCCTCGGTGATACTACTTGTATTTGATGATATTTTTCGGATAATTAAGAAGATGTTTTCGTAATCCATTTATTTCCACTTTAACTGTATTTGTATCAATAGCAAATGAAGCTGGAACTCCAGAACCAATGGTTGTTTGCTTACCGGTACTGCTGCTCGTTCGTCACATCTTCAGCTTTCAACCAGTACGCACAACATTTTTAATGTTCACGTTTGCAAAAAATTTACCTACCTATTCTTCGCTAGCAAATAAACGTGTGCAACGAGGTAAGACGCAAGGTACGCTACCATATTTGTGCATGTCAACAAAGTGAACGATTAATAAAATGTCAAAGAAACATTACTACCACATAGGCAGGTATACCTCCATGCAGAGCAAAGCTCTTTGTTTTATTAGATTGTGGGTGCATTAATTTCGTTATAGTTTTCCACATCTTCCCACTTTCCAATCTTACCTATGATGCATCATTCAGTGAGACCAGTAACAGCTACTTACACGGTAAAAAACGATATAATCTTCTTAAATGTATTCCAGTATTGAGCAGTACTATAAAAATGATTAAGGGAATGGTCACAAACGCTTACACGCCTTTAATATGTATCTTAACCAGTGTAATATGTAGGCCAACCTTTCCAACGGTAGTTTATTTGCTTCTTGTCAGGGAATATTTCTCGCCAGTAATCCTGATACCCTAACCTGTGTAACATATAGACCACCCTTTCCAACAGTAGCCTATTTGGTACTTGTCAAGGAATATTTCTCGCCAGTAATCCTGTCAGTTTTTCAGGCATAGCCGGCCACTGTGACCGAACGGTTCTAGGCGCTTAGTCCGGAACCGCACTACTGCTACGGTCGCAGGTTCGAATGCTGCCTTGGGCATGGATGTGCGTCATGTCCTTAGGTTAAGTTAGGTTTAAGTAGTTCTAAGTCTAGGGGACTGATGACCTTAGTTGTTAAGTCCCATAGTGCTTAGAGGCATTTGAACGATTTTTTTTCAGGTATAAGCAAAAATATCGCAATTGGAATGTACGTCTACTTTGATCATCTGCTTCATTTTGCCTCTGAATTTCATTTTTGTTTTCAAAATATGTAATTCTGTACCATCTTTTGTGAGTGAGAAACATAGTTTCATATTCCATCTATCATTTGCACGATAATTCGTAATGATGTGGAATGAGTCATTTTATATTAACGTAAAATTGTAATTATGCCTCCATGTTGATCATTTATTAGTTTTATTTGCTTTTTAATTAAACACACACGATGCTAGTCAGTAATTACTACCCATGACAATCTATACATTACAATAATAGGCTAGATAGTCTTCGCGGAATAGGAGGAGTTGCCAAAATTTTCAGTTTAGTTTCTAATTTTACTTTCTGTCAAGACTGGGTAAGTAATCAAAACCATTGGTTGCAGCTATTTGAACCTCTGTTTCTGTTACAAGCAACCTTAATGTGGCGTAATGATTGCCATTTTTTATTCTGCTGTTGTAATTATAAATATCATTGTTCCTGTTCAACTGTAGTGGATAACTTACGACAATCTTCACGAAGGGATAACTGCACTGTGAAGCGGGTAGATTGCTACTCACACACTGGGAAGCACACAGGCACTAAAGAAAGGAATGTTTTCGGTCAAAGCCTTCTTCAGAAAGGAAGCGCTCGCGTAAACACACACACACACACACGAGCGCACGCATTTTTTTAAAGAAACAGGTAACATGAATAATGAATAATAATCAATCGGCGGGAGGAATTTAGGGCATGAGATGCTGCACCAACAATCAGCGCGTTCAAGCAGCTGTGTGTTGTGCGGAGACGAACCATTGATACGGTGTGGCCCGGATATCGGAGCGTTTGCGGTTTGGAAGGCAGTAAAAAAACACAGGAAAGAATAAAAGTGAACAGTGCAACCATAATTCAGGTATACAAAATAAAGTATTACTTGTACGGCTCAACTTACCAATGAAATGTGGTTCCTTTAAACTTTAGTTACGATTGGATCGATTAGTACATAGTAAACGACGCAAGCTGGCAGTTTAGATTAAATAACTACTTCTCCACACAATCAAAGCGCTAGATGCTATTCCGGATATGACCACAAAAGTCGACAGATATCCCCAACGTCGAAAGTGGGCACAGACACATCATAGTGACATCACGGGGAAGCATCACCACGGTGAAGCAGGGGGGTGTAAATGCGGTGAACCAAATTTTTTGGACTATGTAAGATGTTGGACGTCGGCTTCAAGTTTGTAACGTAATGAGAACTTACTTTTTTTTACCTCCATGTAAATAACACAGAAATTATCTTTACTGCAAAGAGATACATATGTGTTTCAGAGATACAGGAATTACAGATGTGAATGCATATGAGACGCGCTATTGCAATAAATTTCTAAGGCTGGTCATGATACTTTAAGAACATCATAATGGTAATTACTACCAACAACAGAGGATACTACGATTCCGCCAAAGTGGATAGTCAGTCTCCTACAATTATCACTGAATTGATGGAAGAATTAGTAAAACACAGAGCTTCCATAATACATTTTGCGCGGACAATAACAGAAAATACCACTCATCAATGGCTCGGACAGTGAAATAAGACCACGGTTTCGGACCAGAAGTTCAACTGTCATTATTAGAATGCAACAATTAACTGAGGTACAGAAATATCTGAAGGACGAACACGTATTCAACGCCTCAGCTCTTAGTCGGCCTGTTCTTTCATTTATCAATGTGTGCTCCATATTTTTTGTTGTTGCGTGTAACAATAAAACTGTTAGAAATTGAATAAATTTAAGCGAGCATGTTTTGTACAGATTCTTTGAGATTAAAGCAGCAACAAAACGCATAACAGTTAACATCGCTAGTGAGGGAAAACCATACGGGCCAGAACATGCAATTACAGCGAAATTTTGTTCCATTGGAATGTACCTTTAAATTAGTAGTCATTTCAAAATATGTATTATCTGCTGACCAACTTCTACGCACGTGGCAATAAATCAAAAATTAGTTTCTTATTCTTTTCTCCGCTCCGAGAATCAGTTTTGGAAGCTACGATAACGTTACTTTCAAGATTACTTGGGATCCAGCAAAATATCTCCCTACTTTCAAGATTACCTGGGATCCAGCAAAATCACTCTCCTATATTTACTGTCGAATTTATCTCTTTTACAACACTACAGCGTAACGAAGTCTAGGGTTGTACTCGAAAATCGTAGTTCAGCTGTAAGTTATATTACGTCATGTTTATGGCCTCTACTAAATGGCTTAAAACGTAAAGCTATACACGATCTCCTTTCCAGTATATTAATGTTGCTATGCGTTACTCAGTTCTACTACAGAAGGATTTTGTAATACTAGTCACAGTGTCAAAATTACAAGTGCCTTAAATTTTGACCTTACGCTCTTCGTCGTGCTATGCTAACTTCTCTCTCTCTCTCTCTCTCTCTCTCTCTCTCTCTCTCTCCAGGATATGTTAATTACAATCCCTCATATAGAGGACGCTGGTTTAATTCGAGCTGGTGCTGGGGATTTTATTTGTTGGGGCGACAGCAGCGGATTGGACACAGCCTCGTGACGTCAGCTGAAAAGCTACTTGCTGCTTAAGTAGCGGATTCTTAGTTTGGAAACCCTGACAACAGCTGGGACAGCGCTGGTTTAATTATCAACATGATGGACCGAAGTTGATGTTTTTGTTTCCTTGGCTGAGCCATCTCCAGTAGTAACTACAATATTCTAACAGGTCTGTCAATATACAGAAAGCACTGCCGAAATGCTGCAATAAAGACAAAAAGTAAAAGGCTCATCCGAATTTGGACTGATTTCTCCTTGCGTAATCATACGTTCCATTAACCATGTTAAGAATTCGAATAACATACCACCTATAATACGAAATAAACTGCACACCAGCAGCAAACGAAAAAATTATCGTCTCAAATGTGAAAAACATTCTTGCATTTATTTTTAAGGAAGAAGGTAAGGCGCTGGACGGATGAGAAAAATTTGGATTCTGTGATTATCAGACTGTTAAGTATACATATCAGAACCTGCAATATCCTAACATAAAATATCCATTACTTCTTTCAAAATGCAATAATTATGCGGACAACTATGACTCGACATTGACTGAAATAAGTGTTCAGATCATCTCGTATAATTTCGCATGCTGAAAATAATACATTCAGACGATCTTCTGGTAGGCATCACCATAGCCCTACGTACACAAGTCTGTTTTTGAAGTCAAGAGGTGCTACCCTTAAATAACAACGGAATAGACTTCAATTGGTTAAAAGAGTTCATCCAATCATGTTCACTAAGCTGTGTTTAAGATCAATATGACATACGTTTATGAACAAATCAAAAAGAAAATACTGTTAAATGCCTGAACGATTAATGTCGCCCATTACAGGTATCTAGTAAGAGAGTTTATTTTAAGGAACTCTTGACACTGATTAAGTTGGTGTGTACACTCTGTGATGATTTTGTAACTCAAGACGTCTCGACGACCAAATCAGCTTGTAAAAAAGTTAATTCACGTAGCAGGTCTTCGGGGAAATTTTACTTCAACAATAAACAAATGTGATTATAAAAACTTTCAAGATCTCTCTAAATATTTATGCTGGGACTGTCCGATGCGGGGAAAGGTGTGGGGGCGAGGTACACTGGACATTAAACTTGGATGAAGTTCAAATAATCAAACAACTTATTTTGTTGACGCAAATGCAGCACATGAATTAATATAAAAAATAATCTTTTACTTTGAAAACGGATACCGAAAAGAATACCATGAGTGTAATTGTCTAAATAGGCCTAACGCTCCGTAGAAGTGAGAAATTGTTGCTGTACGCAGATTAACATAGCCTGCTTGATTCCCATTCCTTATAATGTTCCATTTATCAGCCATTCGCAAAATCAACGTCGATGATAAGCACTAAGGTTAGGTCTGGACATGTTACGTAGAAGAAGCGGCACAGTGCTAGTTCACACAGCTACAACTACGACAGAAGAAAACAGTAACTGCTTACCTTTCACGTATCAGTGGATGCCAGTCTCGCTGCCTAAGAAAATCCACAGCTACTGGAGACGGCTTGGTATCGAGAATTTGTTGATTTGCATGGATATAAACCAATTTCACAGTCGAGCATCCGCCACTGGAGCATTATTGTTTCAGCAATTCTACACATTTCACCCATACCATTACAAGCGTGCACATGTTGAACGTCACATCCAGAAGGAAACACAAGTAATCCAATACACAACGCGTTAACGTACAATATTCACCTCTAAATCTTTTGTTTGTTTTTTGCAACTCACGACCTAATTTATAACAATATGGTTTCCCATTTAAAGCGTTGTTCATTGTTCTACAAGAACACCACATATTACACTTGTGAATTGTCATGGCCTCCGATGTAAACACAGAGGGAAATTGTTTCCACAGTAAAAAGAGTACACTAATTCATAAAATAATATCTGTAGCAATACGTATTAGTACACACACACACAAAACAACGTAAAATGATCTGCATTGTTTGTTACAAAAGTCGCTCTTTCTGACACTTCGCACTTCTGGAATAGGCATTTCAATTAGTCGCAGAGAATGTACGTATTTGGGAAAGATTAAGCTCTATTATCATCGATGTGGACGCGTCATTGCGTAATACTAACGTCTGTATGAGATAAATACGCAGACAGTTGTGTTTAGTATATTCCATAGACTATAGATAACATACATCGCTCATGTACGAATCTCTGGTGTGTTGACGTTTGAAACCAACGTCTAAGTCACGTGGCTCGTGGCAGTTTGCTAAACTCGTTGCATCAACTGTCATTACGTGCTATGCGAAGTGGAGCTGGGAGTTTTGTCATTTATACCTAAAATCAAGCAGAGATTTTAACAAAAAAATGACTTGTCGTATTGCTATCATACGTCATGTACTAGTGCAGTTAACCTAATTTTTCCGAAATTCCTATTATTAATGCGATGGATATCGTTTTTACACGTGGCCATTTGGAAAGTATTGACAGTTCTTTTACCGAAAGACACAATTACAGTTATGTGGTGAATACCTGTTTCTGTTGCACTTCAGTCTTATTCATCACTTCCACGGGAGTAGAAGACGCACTATCCGTTTGCCAGGCATCATTAGTTTTCCGATTCCTGAACAATATGTACTGTACGAAATGTTTTATTACGTTTTTATAAGAAATGAAATTCGTCTATATACGTAGTGTCCGTCTTCTTCAATAATAAGCGTTTATATTTTTTGCTTAATCCAGTACAGATACCAAAATAATGGACAAAATATATATGAAAATATTGTAGAGAATCCTGTACTGAGCTGTACATTAACGTTCCGTCATTTTAAAACGTTAGTCTTTCATCGAGTTTTACATCTAAGGATCAACAATCATTCTAACTTTCTACTCATGGAAATATCTCTGCAGGTATTTTAAAATAGTTCACTTTCGCAACTGAGATTTTCGTCAGTATATCTAATCTGCCGTTTACAAAACAATCGAGCATATGCGGAGGTCCTTACTCCTGCTTCTACTAAAAGGCATAAATTGATTTATAACAAAAATTTCATAAATAGTGCACTATAAAGAGTTAATGCTTACTCGGCTTCGTACCCCGAATGACATGCCTTAAATATTGGTTTCAGTAAAATGGCGCCATACGCAGTCTGTGTTATCAATGGTCTGTTGTATATTCTGACGCATGTCGATTGCTATAGCTGGACGTCGGCCAACGATCGTATTTAATGTTTCATGTCTACGTCCACCGTGGAAGTAAAAAAGAAGAAGAAGAAGAAGAAGAAGGGAGATGGTACTATAGACTTACGCTAAGCCAGAGAGTGGTCGGGGGCTGCTGCCATCTTAAATAGCCCAAAGCGTTACCAGACTGCTGTTTACAATTGCTTCTTGTTCATTATTTCTGTCGTGTGCGCGCAACAGCTGTTTTGAATACTAAAAATTACAGTGCCCAAGTGAATAACATAGTGTCAGAAAGACAACTTCGAACATTTTTCTGTTCTTAAATGCGTATTTGCTCTAGTAATACGACACAATTGGTGTCGTTAATATAACTTGTTTCGGTTGACATATTTCGAATAACCCGAAGACGAGGATGTGATGTGAAAAGAATGCTTTCGTAATACTTTTAACTCCATTTTACTGTAGTAATTAAAACTTCCGGGCTAAGAGGCCGTGGTCCAATAGTAGAAATACTTCTCCCTGACGTTTCGTTGCCAGCTGCGGGCAACATCATCTGAGATGAGTCTACGACTGGCTGCTAGGCCGTGGAGGTCCTGTTTATATAGAGCGCGTAGAGGGCGCCACCACTCGTCACGTGCTGTCAACAGTAAAACTATCTCTGGCTGGCGTCATTACTCTGGATCGAAGGTAATCCATTGTCACATCTTTGGTATAAAGTCGATCGCCATATCTTATCTAATTTCAAGCCTTCTTCTTTCCTGTTAGAAGAGAAGTATTTCTACTATTGGACCACGGCCTCTTATCCCCGGAAGTTTTAATTACTACAGACGCCGGCCGTGAAGGCCTACACGCTATGATCCATTTTACTGTGTTTGTATCAATAGCAAATGATGCTGGAACTCCAAAACAACTGCTTATCTGCAAACTGCTACTGCTGCTTGTTCGTTACATTTTCAGCTTTCAACTCGAATGTACAACATTTTTAAGAATCACGTTCGCAAAAAGAACACTTACCTACATCTTCTTTGTTAGGCCATAAACGTGTACAATGAAGAAAGAACGAAGACATGCTATCGTTTCTTGTACATGTCAACAAAGTGAACGATTACTGAAATGTGAGAGAAACAGAACTCCACAGAGGTATACCTCCATGTAGAATACAGTTCTTGTTGTATTAAATTGTCAGTGCATTAGTCTCACTGTAGTTTACACATCTTTACACTTTGAAATCTTACTTCTAATGTGTTCTTCAGCGTGTGAATAGTAATAGAAATTTACAGAGTAAAAAAGCCACTACAATAAACGTAAACACCGCAACCATAATTCATGTGAACAAGAGAAAATGTCGCTTAAATGGCTCAACTTACAAATGAAATGTAAGTTCTTCAATCTTTAGATTACAATCGGATCGAGTAGTGTACCCTTAAACGGATCAAGCCAGAATTTTTTATGAAACGATGTATCCACACAATCAAAGCACCAGATAGGATACGACCACGAAGGTGACAGATATCCCCAATGGTCGAACCCGGGCACGGCCAGGTCAGAGTGACGTCAGTGGAAGTCCTACCGCGGTGAACCATAGACGTATAAATGCGGTGCACCTAATATCTTGGGCTATATAAGGCGTCGACGTCAGTTTCAAGTTTGTGACGTAACGACAGTTCCCTTCTTTTATTTACCTCAATGACGTCTACACTACACAGTTCATAATCATAGGGTACAATACCTACGGACGTGAAAAACAGGATTTTTGTTGGAAACGCCCACTGCCTCTAATCGCCTTTTGAATCGCATATATCGCTAGTATAAACAGATCCTGTTCAAAAGTTTCATGGAATTTGTACTCGCAATCCACATGCGTCGTAACAATCTGAATTAGATATGTGGAATGAATCTGACTTAATGCATTGAGGAAGTAAATGCAAGAGTATCTAGTTTTTTTAGACAAGGGTCGCAATTTTGATGAAGCAATATGTTTGCAATAGGAAAAGAGGGAATATCTTAATTTTTATATTCTTCTGTTCATATTACCGAGTCTTCATTTTAATAAATTATGATAGTACGCCAAGTGAAAGGGCTCTAAAGAACGTCAAATTTGGAGCTATGACTCGAACCAAGTTTGTGATTATCAGGCTTGGAAATATTTTCAAGGAAGAAGTTCTTCAGCTTTTACTTCTGATGCAAGGTTTTTAATCGTCGTTCATCCTCTGTGAAACTCAAATATTGATAGCACACGTAGGTGCCAGCTGAAGTAGCAGCAGTTTTCCACCATTGTTGTTAGTTATAAATGATAATCTAAAAACATCGAAAATGGGTGTAATATTAAAATTTCATTCTCAGCGCAAATATTGACAAACAGTGTAAGATGGCAAGAACTATGTCCCTTACATGAAGTCATTAAAGATCATCTAACTCACGTTGAGCGAACAGTAGGGCGGAACAAAATTGACTGACAAGGCACAATGCATCTTGTAGAGGGTATAGTATGGACATATTGGAATAATTAATGTTGGGTGATGGTTTCAAAATAATTCACACTACATGAAAACTTTGAGGAAACGCATCGATTTACTGGAGGCTAGTTTACCCCAGGCAAGTACTCAGAATTGACCGTGGCCGCCGGGGGAGCGGCTAAGGGAAGTGACAATAGGCAGCTTAGGGCGGCTCAAGCTCTGAGAAATCGGTAACTGTGCGCGGCCGCCAGCCGCCTTAAGATGAGTGACAGTGAGTGGGTAGTTGACCCCGACTCCATGCTGGTGTACCGGGAAACAGACGGAGAATTTGTACGCCTGTTGATAAATCATCCCGTTTTCTGTGAAACATGCGAGAAAGCTGCGCAAAGCTACGGTGGAGCAGTCAACAGAGGTCAAAATATGCATGTTCGTGACTATAGAACTTCACGCTGATGAATTCACGGTCCACAGAGCCTGAAGCAAATCAGGTGAAGAGTGACAGAATGAAATATGCCGGCCTCTGATGGGAACGTAGGACCAAGGAATTTGAAGTACTCTCCTGGGAGTCAGAATTCCGGAAAACTTGGTGTTTGTGCAGATGCTAACCTTGATGGGTGGCCTGGGGGGAGCTAAATAGAAGAAGTTGTGAGGAAGGGTAATTTTGTGGGAATTTGTTCACTTCCCAGAGCAGGCGTTGGTTGGCACTGGGAAGCGACACATAATTAATGCGACTTGAGCAGCAATTGGCGTAAGTCATTTTGCTGGAGGGGAAACCGAGGCGAAGAGCAGACTGGCGGAAGTGTCAGTAGAGGTCTTCCCAGCTTGCCTAGAGTGCAGACATGGCGTTCTTGACTCAGCTTGCCTGAGAAAGAGTGAGCATCTCTGCAGTTTAGGACTTAGCAAATGGAACGATTGGGCTTGGAGATAAGAAGTTTTGGTTCAGCTATGTACTGAGCAAGATAGCTAGGAGTGAAAAGACGAGAGCAGCCTTGCAGCACCACGAGGTGGGCCGATGTCCGCACAACGACGACACTCCACCACGCTGAATTCGGTGATATTGCGCCCGCTCCGGCCACCGATTAATTTATTAGATCACGTCAGCAAAGTTTCCATGAGGGTTTCATGGGCCATGTATTGTAGAATTCTTCGTGCACTTCACATTACGCCTGGGTCAGTTGATAGCAATTACTTTTGAGTTATCGCGTTTTACTCCACGCGAACGCAATTTATTACCACTGCCTGATAGGAGCGTCTTGTAATGTGATGATTGAAGGTCGGGAGCTAAAATAAATTTGTGCTAATCGGCTGCATCTGTTTTCAATCAAGTAGTTGAAATCCCAAGTCACTTTCTTAATTAATTTTATGTTCAACATTTGCATCTGCTGTTCAATAGCTGAATATAACATCAATGTGCACCCCATTTAAATTGAAAGTGATCAATTCAGAATAAATTAATGTCAACACTGCCGCCGCAGTTCAATCAGGAGTCACAGGGCCATATTACGTTTTTGCGTTATCCGATATTTGGGCAGTTTTGCACTCTATGTTGACCTGTTAGTCAATTAGTTGAGGTGAACACACGCCAAAACCAAAGTGACGGGTGGGGTGTTACAACAGCTTTATACGAAAGTAAGTTAATGAGACTGATACTGGCAACAATAGCAGTGACCTGTCGTCACGCCACGATAGGCCACTGCTAGTCTGTTTTCATAACTGGCTTGAAAGCGTAATACCAACTGACTAAATGAATGGAATAAATTTAACGGCATTCGTATAAAACAATGACGATGTTTAAAGTCTTTGATGATGAAAGGTATGGCGTGTGGAGATATCTAGAATTGCAATCACTCTCACTGTTGTTAAGATAAACGTGAAGGCACGTTTTATTTGGAATTTAAAGTATTTCGATGTTACAGAGGATTACATTTTTAAGAGATAACGATAGTTCAACAATTAAAAAAAAGTAACTCCAAGAATCATTCAAATATAGCAGCATATTTGGTTTCGTTGTAACTTTAATTGTGATATAAGGATTATAATAACATACACTATATGATCAAAAGTATCCGGACACCTGGCTCAAAATTACTGACAAGTTCGTGTCGCCCTCCATCAGTAATGCTCGAATTCAATGGTGTTGACCCACTCTTGGCCTTGATGACGGCTTCCACTCTCGCAGGCATACGTTCAGTCAGGTGCTGGAAGATTTCTTTGGGAATGGCAGACTTTTCTTCATGGAGTGCTGCACTGAATAGAGGTATCGATGTTGATCAGTGAGGCCCGGCACGAAGTTGGCGTTCCGAAACATCCCAAAGGTGTTCTATAGAAATTCAGATCAGGACTCTGTGCAGGCCAATCCATTACAGGGATGTTATTGTCGTGTAAACACTCCGATATAGGCCATTCATTACGAAGAGGTGCTCGATCGTGTTGAAAGATACAATTGCCTCCCCAAATTGCTGTTCAACAGTGGGAAGAAAGAAGGTATTTAAAACATCAACGTAGGCTTATGCTGTGATAGTGCCACGCAAAACAAGCCTCCTCATGAAAAACACGACCACATCATAACACCACCGCCTCCGAATTTTACTGCTGCCACTACACACTGGCAGATGACGTTCACTGGGCAGTCACCATACCCACGCCCTGCCATCGGATTGTCACACTGTGTACCATGATTCGTCACTCCACACAACGTTTTTCCACTGTTCAATCGTGCAATGTTTACGCTCCTTACACCAAGCAAGGTGTCGCGTGGCATTTAGTGGCGTGATGTGTGGCTTATAAGCAGCCGCTGGACCATGAATTCCAAGTTTTCTCACCTCCCTCCTGTCACAGTACTTGCTGTGGATCCTGATGCAGTTTGGAATTCCTGTGTGATGGTGTGGATAGATGTCTGCCTATTACACATTACGACCCTCTTCAACTGTCGGCGGTCTCTTTGAGTCAACAGACGAGGTCAGCCTGTACGCTTTTGTGCTCCATCTGTCACTTCACGTTTCCACTTCACTATCATATCGGAAACAGTGGACCTAGGGATGTTTTGGTGTGGAAATCTCGCGTATAGACGTATGACACAACTGACACCCAATCACCTGACCACGTTCTATTAATCAGAGCTCCACAGAACGCCCCTTTCTGCTCTCACGATGTCTCATGACTACTAACGTCGCTGATATGGCAGTAGGTGGCATCACAATGCAGCTAATATGAAAAACGTGTTTTGGGGTGTCTGGCTACATTTTGTCGCATAGTGTGTTTATGACAACAGTAGTAGAGACGACGATACTATAGTGAAACACTGGAAATCCTCACCAGCAATATACATTACCTATTGTTTCTGCACTAGTGTACAAAACTAAAGAAACAAAGTACGTTTCAAATGATGGGGAACTGCCAAGTAACAAAGTTCGATGAACCTTGGAACATACAGGTGATGGGCTGCTGCTGTCTAGTACTTCAGGTACTGAAAGAAATTTGTTATGAGATGACAGAAATGACACTTTCTTTCAAAGACATAATTAGACTGATGTAATAAAATGGAATACCTGCAGCCGTCCTTTCGATGGTATAGCTACCAGTTTTGATGATTCATTGCACCATCTTCAGGCCTTAACAGACGCTGAAGGAGTTAACTCCAATCGTATATACGATCCAACCTGAGGCCAACATCTCTGAACTGGTTTTTGTAAACTACTATACCAGTGATGTTGTATCTGCAACTACCATCCACCAACTACTGCCCAATAGTTGGTCTGAAAAACAGGAGTGATGGTCTGGGGTGACATTCTTTTCATAGCAGGGCCTCTTTGCTTGTCATCTGCGGCACCCTTCCAGAGCAGAGGTTGTGTCAACGATATTCTACGCACCATAATGAAATGCTGAAACTGGTAGCCTGAAACCTTCCCGTCTAATATTGGATGAACGTTTGCTTGCTGACTGAACGCTGCGTCTCTTAAAATCTTTTAACTGCTGCTCTGTCAAGACTACCTGCTGATTATTACGACGAAACATAAAATGTGTTGTCGCCGTGGCCCTCAGTCGTTACCTGAAATTATTAAGACTGATTCTTACCTTTAATTATTTATACTGGATCGCCATCTGACTGCTACAGCAAACTGTGGAATGAATATACTTACTTCTCTTTAACATAATTATAAGCTGCTGGTGGAGTTTCATAATACTTTGTGACTGGAATTCTTTAAGTTGAAGTTAATTTAGATTTGATAAAAGCTGAAGCTCAGTTTAGACTTTTCTTTTAAGATAACAATAAATTCCGTAAAGCATTTACGTGAATGATTTTGGGATAGAAAATTGTTAATGCATTTAATCTGGTAGAAGTTAACTATATTCTGAGAACGATCTTGACAAACAATTACAAGGGGTATAGTTCTTTACAAAAATTCTTAAAAAGTAGCGTTGCGCTACATACCTAATTTTCCATCAAAATTACATAACTATATTCTGAGAACGATCTTGACAAACAATTACAAGGGGTATAGTTCTTTACAAAAATTCTTAAAAAGTAGCGTTGCGCTACATACCTAATTTTCCATCAAAATTACGTAACTACGAGGGTCGGTCAAAAAGTAATGCCTCCCATTTTTTTTCTACTTAAAAAAATTAAGTTAAGTGAAAAATTTGAATTTGGCGCCATTCCTCAAACCTTCTTCTGCAATCCACTGCAGTAGTAACTTTCTGTGTCAACAGGTGGCAGCACAGCAGAAGTTTGTAAGATGGCCGACATCGATGTTCGTTTGAGACAGCGTTGTGTGATTGAATTCTTGAATGCAGAAGGTGAAACGCCCAACCGCATTCATGAAAGACTGAAGAAGGTGTATGGTGTTGTGACAGTGGATGTCAGCACTGTTAGACGATGGGTTCGTCGTTGTAAGGAAGCTGAAGGGCAAACACCGTTGACTGACGAAAAGCGGAGCGGCAGGCCAGTGAGTGCAGTGACTCCACACAACATTCAGCAAGTTGATGACATCATTCGTGGTGACCGTCGGGTGACTGCAGATGAAGTGTGTCGCATTATTTCTCTTAGTAAAGGCAGTGTGATCACGATTATTAAACAATTGGGGTACTCAAAAGTTTGTGCACGATGGGTTCCAAGAATGTTAACCGATCAGAATAAAGAGGCAAGGAAAACAATAGCCTCCCAACACTTGCAGCGCTTCCGTTTGGAGGGAGACGAGTTTCTGAAAAAAATTGTGACCGGGGACGAAACATGGGTGCAATTTTTTGAACCCGAATCAAAGAGGCAGTCAATGGAGTGACGTCACACAAGCTCGCCGAGGAAGAAAAAATTCAAAACTGTGCGATCGGCAGGGAAAGTTATGGCAACAGTTTTCTGGGATACAGAGGGTGTGATTCTGGTTGATTTTTTGGAGCAGGGATGCACAATAAATTCTGTTCAATACGTCACAACCCTCAAAAAACTCAAAGCACGTCTTCAGCGAGTTCGCCCAACAAAATCAATGGCAGATGTTCTTCTTTTGCATGACAATGCAAGACCACACACCAGTCGTCACACCTCTGACGAGATTGTCAAAATTGGATGGGAAGTTTTGCCTCATCCCACATACAGCCCTGACCTGGCACCATCAGACTTCCATCTGTTCGGGCCACTAAAAGAAGCTCATCGTGGGATTCATTTTGAAGATGAGGAGGCCGTCAAAACATCCGTGCGTCAATGGCTTAGGAAGCAGAGCTGTGATTTTTACCGTGCTGGGTTACATGCCCTTGTTCAAAGATGGACCAAAACTGTAGAGATGGGCGGAGATTACATTGAAAAATGACAAAATGATCCTCAATGTTGTGGTTTTCAACCTATGTAATTGCATTTAAATTTCCTGACAATTAAACGTAGAAAAAAAATAGGAGGCATTACTTTTTGACTGACCCTCGTATATTCTGAGAACGATCTTGACAAACAATTACAAGGGGCATAGTTCTTTACAAAAATTCTTAAAAACTAGCATTGCGCTACATATAGCGAGTGGCTGGCGAGCACACCGCTTCTTTCAAAGTGTTAATTCATACCTCGCTTACAGCGACCTCCTCTCATGTCTCGCTAGCTACGACTGCCTCGTCTCACATCTTACTCGCAACTGCTCGCTTCCAACGCTCAATGCTACAAAAGTGCGGTCTCGCCGCCAACAGTGGTTTTTGGTGCAGACAATCCCTGCTACCATTACAGATGTATTACTGCGCGCTGTTTCCCGCTCTTTCTCAAAATGTATCTATGCGCGGTTTCCCGCTCTTTCTCAATAATACACAATGCAATTTAATTAACAAAACAATTTAAATAAGAAACAGTTCAGATAATTACATGCTAAAACAGTTTAAATACGCCTATTACATAATTACATATGCCGCTACTCGGCTTTCTTAAAATTTTACTACGTTGTTGAGTCATATGGACTCAACATAAGTATAAAATTTGACTATAGAAAATAGTTTGAACAAAGTGTATACACAAATGCTGTCATACGAAATGATTTGTCTATCTCTAATAAAGAGAATATGTAAATAGAAAGGGTTTTAGTAGGAATTGTACATCAAGTAAAATTTGGTTCCCTTAAATTTAACAACAAGAATAAGAGTAAATGTGAAAATCAATATACAGATCATATGAAGCAATTGAAAGTTTACATTATGAAACATTTAATTCAAATTGGCATCTCTTAGTACCACAATTAAGGAAGGTACAAAAGGAATTGGATAGCATGGTCAAAGCACTGGCAACTGTCTGTGAATGCACTCAAAAGTCTTTTCCTTTCCCTCACATAGCACAACACCAGGTTTCGCCATGTGGTTCCATCATCGCCTTGCTCCATAGTTTTAGTGTACCCAAACACTAAGTACGTCGTCGAATAGCCTGAGTTGCCGCAGCCACATCAGGATTAAGTTCCATCTCCAATGGTCCATTAAGGTTGGTGTTGTGCATCTTGGTATGCAAACACCTATTGTCGTACATCATACTGTGGTGTGTATCTAGGTATGCAGGCACCAACTGACATACATCGGGCTGTGGTGTGCATCTAGGTATGCAAACACCTCGTCGAGAACATCATTGGTTGAAGTCACGTGTTTCACAATTCACTGATTCTGTGCTCAATAACCATGGGGATGCACAGGAATTAAGGTACGGGTAAAATTGTTTTGGCAATGGGTTAACGGACATTGTTGGTACCATAATTTGACTACCAAATAATTTTCCCTATGACAAAATATGTTGTGTCGTAATTTGTAACAATATGTAGTTTTAATTTAAGAATTCTTCCAGAAAATTATTCCCATATATAAAAGACATAAAAGTTCCTACTTATTCAGTATTTGATAGTATACAGATTTGTTATAGACAAGTACATTATTACCTATTCTGTATTTACATATCTTAGTTTCTTACATCATTAATTATCAATTTTGTTGACAATGCATTTCTTGACTTACTGTCCTAAAATTTTATCTTCCATTCAGGGGTGTAGTCGTCAGTTATGAGTCGTCAAATGTCAGGTCATAATATACAATAAAATTACTGTCATAAAATTATTTAAAGTATTCTTTTGCAGCTGAAAATTAAGGTAAACATTATTCTGGTTAGACATTGTAATGTGTGGTCCCCATCCATAGTGTTGCAATGTGTCACATGCTAGCAAAATTATTTCTTAACATTATACATTTCTTATATACTAACATAACATACACATTCTTCTTCTGCATCTGTGTCAACTCTCTGCATAACCTGTTATAAACATTCAGCATTAATTAACGTCAGCGCACGGCATGACTTATTATAAAACATTCAGTATTAATTATCGTCAGTGCACGGCATGACTTCAATAAACATCTTCTGGTACTTCTCGTCCGCTCCTGGCATGACCTATAAAACACTTTATCATAATATTAACTGCTGCAAAATCACGTCAGCTCCCGGCATGACCTATAAAATTTCTGTAATGACAATTAGCGTCAGCTATCTGCGTGACCTAAAGATTCACATCCTTATTCTAACTAAAACTACGTTTCATTTTGATGACGTGTGACAACAATGCTGCATTCTGGAATAAAGAGTACATGTTAATGTTACCACTAAAATAATTGATTAATGAACGATCTATATTATCAGTTTAGCTATTGCAAAAATCGACATTTTCTTAAGTAATTATGTCACGTTATAAAAAAAATTTCTTTCATTTATGAGCTCTCAGTGCACAAATTCATACGTCGTGTCGTTGTCTGCATGTTCTCTTTAAGTTAGGAAATGTTTCTCGTGTTTTTATTTGTCTTGGCTGGCGTAGCATCATTAAGTACTGCTGTGTTCTTTAAGGTACGGTGAAATATTAGCGGCCCGCTGCGTGTCGCGGCTTTGTTTGTTACTGAAGTGCGCTGAAACTACCATTGTTGCATACTTACGTGTCACGCCGTCCTTTCGTCAGCTGAAATGCAAAAATTTAAGTCAAGAAATGTTTCACGTTGGATACATGATGATTCCCTAATGATTTCTTCTTACGTAGCGTTTCCACATGCACTACATTAGCGTGTGGAATATTACGAACTCTGTAAGGGCCTGCATACAGAAGTTCGAATTTACGGCATCTGTGCTTACCTTTGTTGGAAAGAAAATGAGTGCGAATCAGTACTTTGTCGCCAATCTCGTACTTCTGTAGTCGACTTACCTGCTTCTGTTGTTTCTTCCGCCGATCTGCAGCTCTTTTAGTGTTTGCTAATGCTGTGTCTATTATTTCACAATGTCGAAGCCTACGCGTCTTAGGAAAAGTAATTAGTTCGGTAATTTTGTTCGGTGGGTCTTTATTTGTCAGTATTACGGTTGGTGATAGCATCGTAGATTCATTGGGTATTGCATTTATCACTTCTTGAAACTGTAAAATATATTTATCCCATGTTGTATGTCTTTTATGACAATAAATTCTGCATAACTTCCCGATCTCTTTCATTATTCTTTCTGATGGGTTGGAAGAACTGTGATATCTTGATATGTAAATAGGTGTTATGTTCTTACTTTCTAACATTTTCTTCCATATGTCTGACCTAAACTGCGGACCGTTATCCGAAATAACCTTCTGTACACGTCCTACTACTGATAGAAAATCTCTTACAAACGCTCTTGATACTGTTCTTGCTGTTGCTTTCCTTAGTGGAGAAAATGTTACAAATTTGGATGTTAGTTCTACAGCTACAAAAATATAACTATAACCATTATTTGTTCTGGGGATTGGACCGAAAAGATCCACTGCTGCCATGTGTCTTAACTTAACCGGTATGATGGGATACAATGGTGGAATGTGTGACACTGTTGATGATTTAGCTTTTTGACATATCTTGCATGATGCTATTACTTTTCTTATGTGTTTTTCCATGTTATTAAAGTGGCAATTTTGTCGCAGAATCAGAAAGCATTTCCTCGCTCCGTAGTGTCCATAACTTAGATGTGTATACCATATCAGTTTATTTACGATCCCTTCCGGAATGCATAAAAGCCAATTATTACCGTCTCGGTATGATCGAATAAAGAGTATATTTTGATGTACAGTGTAATGAAGTCTGACTTTAGCGTTACTTCTGTCTTTCCAAAGCGTTACAATCTCTTTCAGTGTTTCATCTTTCTGCTGTTCTCTCTCTATATCCTGTAATGCTGCTGATATAAAGTTTTCGAAAGCTACTTGTTTAATATACATAATACTATGGTTGTTGTAGCAAAAGGTATTTTCTTTCTCCATGCGTTTATTGTGAATGGACCTCGACAATGCGTCGGCAACAGTATTCTGCGTGCCTGGAATGTGTATAATGGTAAAATCAAACTCTTGTAAGTATAATTTCCAGCGGCTTAATCTATCATGCGTAAGTTTTGCTGACAATAAAAACTGGATTGCTCGGTGATCGGTATATATTGTTGTATGTCGGCCATATAGAAAATGACAGAATCGCTTAAAAGCGTAAATTACACATAGTGTCTCTAATTCTGTTACAGAATAATTGCGCTCTGCTGGAGAAAGTATCCTGCTTGCAAAAGCAATGTGTTTCACGACTGTCTTATCTTCTTCCTTTATTTCTTGGAAAATATGTACTCCTAGTGCTGTGGTTGAACTATCTGTTGCAACGGAAAAGTTTTGTGTTGGGTCAGGGTGTGATAACAAAGGTGCTTTTAATAATGCTTCTTTCAATTTCTCGAATTCAGCTTCAACGTCTTCATTCCATGACCAAAGTGTGTTTTTACTTGTAAGCTGGTATAGCAAGGGCGTGTCTAATGCTTTGTAGTGGATAAATTTTCTAAAATAATTGATAAGACCTAAAAAGCTCCGAAGTTCCTTTTTGTTTGTTGGCACGTCGATGTCTTTCAGTGTTTGCAATTTGTCAGGGTCTGGTGCGATACCTGTTTGTGAGATAATGTGCCCTAGAAATTTTATTGACGCTTTACCAAATTCAGATTTACGCAAGTTTATAGTTATACCATTCTGCTCGAATGTATTCAGTAATTGTTGAAGAGTATGATTGTGTTGTTCCCAGTTTTCTGCTGCAATTAAAATGTCATCGACATATGTAGTAATTTTGTTTTTCAGATCTTGTGGTAGAATAGTATTCATGCCTCGTATAAAGGCGGCAGACGAAATCGTTAGTCCAAACGGAAGTTTACAAAATTGATAGCATTCCCCAAAGCAAAGGAATGCCGTATATTTTCGGCAATTTGGGTGTAGTTGGATTTGCCAAAACCCTGATTTGAGGTCGAGTGTAGTATAAATGGAGGTGCCATGAAATTTTTGCAGTAACTCTTCTAACGTCTGTGGTCGGTCGGTTTCTGTAATGATTATTTTATTAACTTGACGTGAATCTAAAACTAAACGTAGTGATCCATCCTTCTTTTCAACAATGTGTAGTGGATTTATATATTGGCTGGCTGCTGGTTCTATTATTCCTTGATCGATCATGGCTCGTAATTCTTTCTTAACTGCTTCTGTGTGTATGTGTGGGATTGGATAATGCTTTGCTTTGAAAGTCTCGTGTGGTTTCACCTGAAATTCGTACATAAATCCTGTCATTGTTCCTGGAACATTGGCAAAAACTGCTTTGTGTTGTACCAGAATATTTTCAAGTTCTGTGCGTTCTTCGTCGCATTTTGCTACACTATTGTCTACCTTGCGTGTAATTGTCTCGAACATATTGTACTCCTGTTCCTCTACCAAGTCATTATTAAGTGTGTTCGTGTATAGTGCGATATAACAATCGTTATCTTGAGAATCAGTAATAATCTCGATCCTGTGCATATTTTGTTCTTCGGAGGATACTGTGTTTTGAAATCTTACGATCACTTCCCTGTTTTCCTTTTGTAGTGTGAGGTATGACGATTTGAAGTCAATCTTCGCATCGTACTGAACAAGAAAATTTATTCCTAATATCATGTCTGTTGTTAAATTCGGAACTATCCAACAATCACTGTGGAACGTTTCCCCTGCAAAAACAAATGTTAATTGTGTCTGTCTTTTAACTTCAATGCCTTTTCCTGCAAAAGCTCCCTTGACCTTCGTTCTGTTTAAAGGAAATACTGGGTAATCATTATTGCTATTGCATCTGTTAAATGTGTCTTCGTTAATTACGCACATAGGTGAACCTGAATCAATTATCGCTAAAATATTGTGCGACTGTAAATTTATCTCTATTATTGGGTGATATATTGTTTTCTGTAGGATTGGTTTTTCCTGTAACAATGTGTCTCTCACGTCGTCAAATGTAATGGCATTTTCGGTCGTTATGTTTTCTCTGTGTGATTTCATAGTATCGACATTAAGAGATTCATTGCAGGTTTTCTCTAGTCATAATTCTTCCGATATGTGATTTTCAGCTTGGGAGTTTGGTATGTGTTCTATCAACTGTACAGTTCTGCCGTTTTGATTATTAGCAGTGTCTGGTGGATGAAATCTGGTGTCTGGTACATTCATACGGTAACGCAGCTGTTGGGCCCTGTTGTAGTTTCCGTTAAAATTGTCATTGTGGAACGTCCTCGGCGGTCTGTGTTCGTTTTCTTTTCTCCTGTCGTTATAACTGTGACTGTACGGCAGCCCACCTGCACCCCGTAGAAACGTTTGTTTTTGTTCATTTTGCGGTCGACCCGCGTAATGGCCTTCCCCGGTCGCATTATCTGAGCGATGATTCATATGGAAATTTGACCTATTCGGTTGCGTGTTAAGTCTCGGATTCTGTTGCTGTCCTGAATATAAATTTACCGTGTCAGTATAATGTTTTTCATTACTCCTGTTTTCGTTGTCATTTTCGCTGCGAAAGCGTTTACTCGGATTGTTATTACCAAATCGTGTTTGTTCAAAAGTAGCTGAGTTTGTTTGTTTTCCGTTCTGTCGTGAAAAATTTTTGTTAACAAATGCGTAGTCTGCCTGGTGTGCTTCTAATAGTTGTAAGATGTCTCTAAAAGCGGATACATTGTCCTTTTGTTGCCCTGTCAGTAATGACACTTTCAAAGCTCTGGACAGTTTTGAAATGCAAAGCTGTATTAATGCCGATTGACTGTATGGCTCGTTGAGGTACTGGTTCTGTTCCACCATGTACTCGAAAAATTGTGTGATTGTGGGAAAGGTAGAATTTTCAAAGTTTGGCAAACTAAGTAGCCGATCTTTGATGCTGTTTTGTGTAGTGTCAGACCAATATGCTGATCAAAATGCTTCCTCAAATGCTTCTACGGAAAAACATTGTCTAGCAATTGGTCGCATTCGTCGTGCTGGTTCTCCTTCAAGAAAACTGACAATAAATTCTAACTTATGTTGTACTGGCCATGATGGTGGAAGTGCTCCCCTCAACTGTTGGATAAAATCCAACGGATGTATTTGCGCCCTGTCGTTTTTAAATGTTTTAAACTTTCTAACTGAAAGAAAATGTTTGTGATCAAAACTGTCATGTCTGTGTGTGTAAGTGTTGTCGTATTGTCTTGAATATGGATTCGGGTGTCTTTCTTCCTGGGTAAAATCTCTTACTCTCTGAAGTCTACCAACATTATATGTATTATGGATCTGAGGCATTTCGTAACGGTGTGTGTTCTGTTGAAAATGATTATGTGCGGCGGTTTCTTGTGCGTCCGCTATCTCTTGCTGTAGAGAATTTATTTGCTGATGCAATGAATCATTACGCGATTTTAGATCTGTGATAGTTTGTTGTATATTTGTCAATGGCGTGTTATTACTATTAGAGTTCTGTTGCACTGGGACTGGTGCAGTGTCGTCTGATCTCTCGTCATTGTTAGTATCTAAAAGATCTATTCTTGTAGTGAGTTCATTGATCTTTTCTGTCAGTTCGTTTCGTAATTTACGGTTGCTTTTGGCGACTTTCTTAAAATCTGCCTTTAAATTTTCTGTGTCATGGTTAATTTCTATGTGTTCTATTTTGTCAGTTAGTGTCTGAACGTCCTCTGTTAATTTATCTTTAACATTCTGGATTTCAGTGTCTGTAGAAGTTTTCACGTCGATTGTCTGTGTTTGGATTTCTGTAAGCCTGTCTTGTATTTGATTATTTGTTTCTTTGACCGTTTCGATTTCTTCCGAGATCGACTGTATGTGATTGTCTACATATGTTTTGCCCTGGGCAAACACTTTCTTTTTGTCGTCCTGACGCTGTTTAGTGATTGTTTGTAGTAATTCTTTTCGTTCTTTATCCTGCGATCGCACCAGTTTACGGTGACGTATCAAACAGTTTTCTGTGTGATTGTTAAAACGTTCATCAATCTGAGCGTTTTGTTTAGGAAAGTTTTCTGTCATTGTTTCCCGTATACTAACTGCAAATGTTGCTTGGTTATCGGATATTTCTTGAATTTTGTCGCGTAATTCTTGTGTTGATTGTGAACATTTTTCAGCGACTGTTTGAATTTCTACTTTGATTTCGTGTTTTAGATTTTGGTACATGTTGTCTAATTTCTGATCTGTGTGTGCGTGTTCTGCCTTAATTTCGTTTTTTAGATCTTGTGACCTTTTTTCTAATTCTTGTGACCCTCTGTTAAAGTTTTGATTCATGTCTTGTCTCATTTGTAGCAAAAATGCCATTATTGGATCAGTTTCGGATTGACTTCTGTGTGTATTTGTATTCGTTGTTAAAGGCTGTAGATCTGTGTTCATTTGAACATCCTCAGATGATTGTGACTGCGTCACGTTTTCCGTAATTTCGGAATTTTGGTCATGCGAACTGTTGGATCTGCTACGCAGGTTGTGTAGCTGTGTACCGTTTGAATCTAAATCAGTGCTTAATGGAGTCTCTCTGTCTGACTGCATTGTAGTGGTTTCGTTACTGGAACTGTTATGTCTACTATGCGGAATTTGTGACTGTGTACCGTCTGTTGCATTTAATGCCAAATTATTTTGCACTACCGTTTCATTGTCTGTGGGCATTTCTGAAGTTACTTGTTCGTTAAACGCTTCCATATTGTTACAGTTATTAAATGTCTGTTCACCTAACGTTTCAGAATCAGGGTTTTCACACGTATTATTACTGCCTATTCCAGAAAAGAATCTCTCGTCAGTATTTTGTACAGTTTTATCAGTTTGAGAACGAGTAATTATTCTGCGGGACATTGTCTATAATCATCACACGCAACAAAAAGTTTTATCAGTTTGAGAACGAGTAATTATTCTGCGGGACATTGTCTATAATCATCACACGCAACAAAATATATCACTGTTCAAAGCGGATTCAACACTGAACAAACACTTTTCAACGCCGAATCAATAAAGCAAACAGAATTGCCGATGACCTGTGAATAAAAGTTATACACTTTAGTATATGCGTTGCGCCACTTAACAGTAACTTATTCACACTATTATCAAAGTCAGTATATTCATATCCACAGTAGATTCACTAAAATGTCGTACTGAATGGATATCGCCAAGTGAAACCTTCCCGTCTAATATTGGATGAACGTTTGCTTGCTGACTGAACGCTGCGTCTCTTAAAATCTTTTAACTGCTGCTCTGTCAAGACTACCTGCTGATTATTACGACGAAACATAAAATGTGTTGTCGCCGTGGCCCTCAGTCGTTACCTGAAATTATTAAGACTGATTCTTACCTTTAATTATTTATACTGGATCGCCATCTGACTGCTACAGCAAACTGTGGAATGAATATACTTACTTCTCTTTAACATAATTATAAGCTGCTGGTGGAGTTTCATAATACTTCGTGACTGGAATTCTTTAAGTTGAAGTTAATTTAGATTTGATAAAAGCTGAAGCTCAGTTTAGACTTTTCTTTTAAGATAACAGTAAATTCCGTAAAGCATTTACGTGAATGATTTTGGGATAGAAAATTCTTAATGCATTTAATCTGGTAGAAGTTAACTATATTCTGAGAACGATCTTGACAAACAATTACAAGGGGTATAGTTCTTTACAAAAATTCTTAAAAAGTAGCGTTGCGCTACATACCTAATTATCCATCAAAATTACATAACTATATTCTGAGAACGATCTTGACAAACAATTACAAGGGGCATAGTTCTTTACAAAAATTCTTAAAAACTAGCATTGCGCTACATATAGCGAGTGGCTGGCGAGCACACCGCTTCTTTCAAAGTGTTAATTCATACCTCGCTTACAGCGACCTCCTCTCATGTCTCGCTAGCTACGACTGCCTCGTCTCACATCTTACTCGCAACTGCTCGCTTCCAACGCTCAATGCTACAAAAGTGCGGTCTCGCCGCCAACAATGGTTTTTGGTGCAGACAATCCCTGCTACCATTACAGATGTATTACTGCGCGCTGTTTCCCGCTCTTTCTCAAAATGTATCTATGCGCGGTTTCCCGCTCTTTCTCAATAATACACAATGCAATTTAATTAACAAAACAATTTAAATAAGAAACAGTTCAGATAATTACATGCTAAAACAGTTTAAATACGCCTATTACATAATTACAAGCCTTCAAAATAAAATAAAATAACATCTTAAGTTACACGGCTGTTGGTGAATTTCATTGATATTGATAATTACTTAACCAGCCAATGTCCCCTGTCCGATACAGATTTAATCTTGTTCTGTCACTGCCAACACACACTAAGAAGATTCGCTTTGAGCATGTGTATATATTTTTAATAAATCTGTTTCAGTTCAGTTACCCACTGTTACAGGAGATTTTATGTGATGTTGATAGAGTAACCTACTGAACATTTAGCAAATCAATGATATTGCACCACCCAAGAAAGTAAAGCTGAACTATGTGTTCATATTTCTGGATGTCTTAGTAAAAGATTAGAATCAGATATATAAATATTTCTGTTTCGGTCATCATATGAAAACTGACATCACGTAATTGAGCCAGACATATACCGGGATACCAAAGCTGTTGGCAAAAGAATACGAATCTTATTATCACATTGAAACAGGACAGTATTCATTTAAAACATACTTACCAAGCACATTTTTAGCGTATGTGGGGACTGTTGGAATCATATACAGTACTGATTTCTGGTTATTAATAAAACGAGAACATTGAGTACTGTCAATACTCTTGAATCTAAAATAGGTGTTTCTGCTTAAAAGGTTGTTGTTGTCTTCAGTCCTGAGACTGGTTTGATGCAGCTCTCCATGCTACTCTATCCTGTGCAAGCTTCTTCATCTCCCAGTACCTACTGCAACCTACATCCTTCTGAATCTGCTTAGTGTACTCATCTCTCGGTCTCCCTCTACGATTTTTACCCTCCACGCTGCCCTCCAATGCTAAATTTGTGATCCCTTGATGCCTCAAAACATGTCCTACCAACCGATCCCTTCTTCTAGTCAAGTTGTGCCACAAACTTCTCTTCTCCCCAATCCTATTCAATACCTCCTCATTAGTTACGTGCTCTATCCAACTTATCTTCAGTATTCTTCTGTAGCACCACATTTCGAAAGCTTCTATTCTCTTCTTGTCCAAACTAGTTATCGTCCATGTTTCACTTCCATACATGGCTACACTCCAAACAAATACTTTCAGAAACGACTTCCTGATACATAAATCTATATTCGATGTTAACAAATTTCTCTTCTTCAGAAACGCTTTCCTTGCCATTGCCAGTCTACATTTTATATCCTCTCTACTTCGACCATCATCAGTTATTTTACTTCCTAAATAGCAAAACTCCTTTACTACTTTAAGTGTCTCATTTCCTAATCTAATTCCCTCAGCATCACCCGATTTAATTTGACTACATTCCATTATCCTCGTTTTGCTTTTGTTAATGTTCATCTTATATCCTCCTTTCAAGACACTGTCCATTCCGTTCAACTGCACTTCCAAGTCCTTTGCCGTCTCTGACAGAATTACAATGTCATCGGCGAACCTCAAAGTTTTTTACTTCGTCTCCATGAATTTTAATACCTACTCCAAATTTTTCTTTTGTTTTCTTTACTGCTTGCTCAATATACAGACTGAATAACATCGGGGAGAGGCTACAACCCTGTCTCACTCCTTTCCCAACCACTGCTTCCCTTTCATGCCCCTCGACTCTTATGACTGCCATCTGGTTTCTGTACAAATTGTAAATAGCCTTTCGCTCCCTGTATCTTACCCCTGCCACCTTTAGAATTTGAAAAAGAGTATTCCAGTCAACATTGTCAAAAGCTTTCTCTAAGTCTACAAATGCTAGAAACGTAGGTTTGCCTTTTCTTAATCTTTCTTCTAAGATAAGTCGTAAGGTCAGTATTGCCTCACGTGTCCCAACATTTCGACGGAATCCAAACTGATCCTCCCCGAGGTCCGCATCTACCAGTTTTTCCATTCGTCTGTAAAGAATTCGCGTTAGTATTTTGCAGCTGTGACTTATTAAACTGATAGTTCGGTAATTTTCACATCTGTCAGCGCCTGCTTTCTTTGGGATTGGAATTATTATATTCTTCTTGAAGTCTGAGGGTATTTCGCCTGTCTCATACATCTTGCTCACCAGCTGGTAGAGTTTTGTCAGGACTGGTTGTCCCAAGGCTGTCAGTAGTTCTAATGGAATGTTGTCTACTCCAGGGGCCTTGTTTCGACTCAGGTCTTTCAGTGCTCTGTCAAACTCTTCACGCAGTATCGTATCTCCCATTTCGTCTTCATCTACATCCTCTTCCATTTCCATAATATTGTCCTCAAGTACATCGCCCTTGTATAAACCTTCTATATACTCCTTCCACCTTTCTGCCTTCCCTTCTTTGCTTAGAACTGGGCTGCCATCTGAGCTCTTGATATTCATACACGTGATTCTCTTCTCTCCAAAGGTCTCTTTAATTTTCCTGTAGGCAGTATCTATCTTACCCCTAGTGAGATAAGCTTCTACATCCTTACATTTGTCCTCTAGCCATCCCTGTTTAGCCATTTTGCACTTCCTATCGATCTCATTTTTGAGACGTTTGTATTCCTTTTTGCCTGCTTCATTTACTGCATTTTTATATTTTCTCCTTTCATCAATTAAATTCAATATTTCTTCTGTTACCCAAGGATTTCTAGCAGCCCTCGTCTTTGTACCTACTTTATCCTCTGCTGCCTTCACTACTACATCCCTCAGAGCTACCCATTCTTCTTCTACTGTATTTCTTTCCCCTATTCCTGTCAATTGTTCCCTTATGCTCTCCCTGGAACTCTGTACAACCTCTGGTTCTTTCAGTTTATCCAGGTCCCATCTCCTTAATTTCCCACATTTTTGCAGTTTCTTCAGTTTTAATCTACAGGTCATAACCAATAGATTGTGGTCGGAGTCCACATCTGCCCCTGGAAATGTCTTACAACTTAAAACCTGGTTCCTAAATCTCTGTCTTACCATTATATAATCTATCTGATACCTTTTGGTATCTCCAGGGTTCTTCCACGTATACAACCTTCTTTCATGATTCTTAAACCAAGTGTTAGCTATGATTAAGTTGTGCTCTGTGCAAAATTCTACTAGGCGGCTTCCTCTTTCATTTCTTAGCCCCAATCCATATTCACCTACTATGTTTCCTTCTCTCCCTTTTCCTACACTCGAATTCCAGTCACCCATTACTATTAAATTTTCGTCTCCCTTCACTATCTGAATAATTTCTTTTATTTCATCATACATTTCTTCAATTTCTTCATCATCTGCAGAGCTAGTTGGCATATAAACTTGTACTACTGTAGTAGGTGTGGGCTTCCTATCTATCTTGGCCACAATAATGCGTTCACTATGCTGTTTGTAGTAGCTTACCCGCATTCCTATTTTCCTATTCATTATTAAACCTACTCCTGCATTACCCCTATTTGATTTTGTGTTTATAACCCTGTAGTCACCTGACCAGAAGTCTTGTTCCTCCTGCCACCGAACTTCACTACACTAATTCCCACTATATCTAACTTTAACCTATCCATTTCCCTTTTTAAATTTTCTAACCTACCTGCCCGATTAAGGGATCTGACATTCCACGCTCCGATCCGTAGAACGCCAGTTTTCTTTCTCCTGATAACGACATCCTCCTGAGTAGTCCCCGCCCGGAGATCCGAATGGGGGACTATTTTACCTCCGGAATATTTTACCCAAGAGGATGCCATCATCATTTAATCATACAGTAAAGCTGCACGTCCTCGGGAAAAATTACGGCTGTAGTTTCCCCTTGCTTTCAGGCGTTCGCAGTACCAGCACAGCAAGGCCGTTTTGGTTAATGTTGCAAGGCCAGATCAGTCAATCATCCAGACTGTTGCCCCTGCAACTACTGAAAAGGCTGCTGCCCCTCTTCAGGAACCACACATTTGTCTGGCCTCTCAACAGATACCCCTCCGTTGTGGTTGCACCTATGGTACGGCCATCTGTATTGCTGAGGCACGCAAGCCTCCCCACCAACGGCAAGGTCCATGGTTCATGGGGGGAGGGCTTAAAAGGTTGTTTACCAATATATTGCATACTGGACGAAATTGCACATGTTTCATACACTCATTCTGAGGTATGAAGCACGTGCATCCATATATTGACACAAAAACTGAGGAAACCAATGCTAAATTAATGGAACAGGAAGGTCTAATCAAGGTAGTAGCTAAAAATGGTGAGATGTGCAATGATGGAATAGTAGAAGTCAAAACAAAACTAACTGATATGAGCGATGTATCACTCTGTCGTCAGGCCACAAGTGGCCTACCGGGACCATCTGACCAGGGCAATAATTAAGGTATTTGACTCCTGTCACCACCAGTAGTTTCAGAGTGCATACAAGCTGTGTGCTATCTTAAAAACAGTTCAGTATATAACATCATGTCAATGGAAAAGCATAAAGTTACCAAAATGTGAAAGGCTATTCAGTGGCAGTTACGACTCCTAAAATTAGGATAGTTGCAATGAGAACAATTTCTCTCAGAAAAGTTTAAAGTAGTAACTAAAAACCTAAAACGGTTCTGACAAACTATGAGGCAGAAGAGCAGAAGAGGAAGATTGGGAAGGGAACACTATTATCAGGTTCACTAACAAACACAAAAACTGTCTGTTAGACACTGTATCTGGAATCAGCAAGGGTACCCACCCTACAGTTTAATTTAAGGTTGTAACAGAGATTTAGAACACGAAAGTTGAGACAACACCAGATTTATTAGAGCTGATATTATTCAAAACTTCAAATCCTGACAAGAATCTACCGAAAGAGAAGCAAGCATATGCTGAAATATTATGTAGCACATAGGAGATCCAACAACCCCAAAGGACGAATAAATGGCTCTAAAATAATAAAAATAACAATATTATTAAACATACTTCAAAAGGTGTAAATAGCGCAGGTGAAGGTACTGACACTCAACATGAAACACTGAACACTCGATGTCTGCGGTATATATACTACTACAACATGAATGAAATCGTAGAATGTCTACATCTACTAGCAGCATCGGCTGCAGCAGAAAATACAAGGCATGTGAATGAAATCATATGAGGTGTGCTTCTTATGTAAGGTTCATTTGAATATAAGTACACAACAAAAGGTTATCTCAAAAAAGTAAATTTATTTTAAAAAAGTACATACTTCACTCTATTTTTCGACATAGTTGCCAAGTTTGTTCAAACACGTATCATACCTCTCAACCAATTTTAAAATACCCTCTTCATAAAAACTTGCCACCTGCTCTGATAACCAAGAGTTCACTGCCATTCACGTCGTCGTCGTCATCGTTGTAATAATTGCCACTGAGGTTTTGTTTGAGATGGAGGAACAGGTGGTAATCTCTTGGCGCAGGGTCAGGACTATAGGGTGGATGGTCTAAAACTTCGCAGCCAAAACTGTCCAATAAATCAGGGGTCAGACCTGCAGTTGTCATGGAGAAGGACCATTCCCTTTGTCAGCATGCCATGCCTTTTGTTTTGAATCGCCCTCTGTAGCTTTCTCAGGGTTTGGCAGTATGCTTCTGCATTGATAGTGGTTCCTCGTTGCATGAAGTCGACCAACAAAACACCATGTCTATCCCAAAACACCGACGCCATGATTTTGCACTGGGACAGAGTCTGTTTGGCCTTCACCTTTACAGGCGAGTGTGTCCGTGTCTCCATTATATGCTCTGTTGCTTCTATTCAGGCGTGATATGCGAAACCCATGTTTCGTCTCCAGTTACGATCTGACTCAAGAAGCCATCACCTTCTTCGTGATAATGGGTCAAGAACTTCATCACACACTCAAATCTTTGGTTTTTGTGGTCTTCTGTTAGGATTTTCGGGACTCAACGGGAGCACAGTTTCCTAAACTTTAGGTGTTCTGAAACAGTGTCGTAAAGCACTGATCTCGACATGTCAGGAAATTCATTTGAGAGATCTGTTATTCTGAAGCGCCTCACAAATCCTCGCTTCAACTGAAGCCACCAAATCGTCTGTAATCAAAGAAGAGCGACCAGAGCGGTCCTCATCATGGACGTTGTAGCGGCCATCTTTGAATTCTCGTACCCACATACGCACTTTGCTTTCACTCATAACAGTATCACTGTACACTTCCCAAATCTGTCGATGAATTTCTGCAGCAGACAGGTTCCTTGCTGACAAAACTCGTATCACTGAGCGAACCTCACACGTGGCGGGCGATTTGATAGTCTTAAACATTTTGAAAGCACAAAACAGAACCATACAGGTTAGCTACAGAGCTGAAACTGAGCACAGTTGTTCCCGTGGCACGCTGGTGCACGACGCACGCGCTCATTGCGGTATGATCGCGAACTACTAGTGTCTACAACAAAACGGACCTTACTTAAAACGTTGAAATGAACAAATATTCACCATCAAATAAGGGTTTCAAATATACTTTACTGGTTGTAGATACAAATTAAAAATTCGCCTTGACCCTGCCTGTGAGGGCAAAGACAGGGAAGGAAGTGTTGCAGGTGTTTGAAAGATAGCTACAGACAGGGAAGAATCCTGACAATCATCAAACAGACTCTGCAGGTGAATTTTATGATAGCCACTTCCAGTTCGTAATGAAACACTATGGAATAAACCATGACACGAAATTTCCCACACGAAAGTAAGTATTGAGGAACGTTTGAACAGAACTATAAAAACCCATATGTGGATGAAATTTAATCTTCATGGGTCCTACAAATGGCTAGACATTCACCCACAAATAACTGAGCAGTATAACCTTATTAGACATCATAGACTAAGATGAAGCCTTTTGATGTGCATGATAATGGAGCTCTAAATGCAGCACACAGTCGTTTTAAGTTGGTGGGTCCATGCAAGCAGAAGTTCAGTATGAGTGAATTGGTCCACATTTCGAAATACAAAAATGCAGTTGAGATGGTTTATCTGTTGAACTGGTCAGCAAAAATATTGACAGTTTACAAAGTGTGACACAAAAACCTGAGAACTTACATCTTGCAGGTCACCAATGATGATGAGATTACCAGAAATTTTTCCATAGATTACACAGATAGGCTGAACCACACTTTTCTTGTAAATAGTGATATAACCAATCGGGGATAGAAGACCTTAGTGCAGCGGCTAGGCCTCCCATCAAACCACAACAGCCGGGTGAACGTTTACTACTTGGTATTTAAACAGGGCAGATAATCTTCAAACCCTTGTTACTACATGAATTGCATGTCCCTGGATATAACTGCTGAGGACCTGTAACAAAGCTGAGAAAGTGTCTAGCTTACGGTGAAAATAGAATTAATATACAAGACATCTGCAAGACGTATAATATTGCTCATGCTCATGTTGCAGATCGAATATTAGTTGATGCAGCTAGGTAAATAGATGAAAGAAAGGACACAGGCATAGGAAAAGGTACTGCAGCATTTGTAGTTGATAAACAAATACGTGCCAAACTTAAACTGTGTGTTGGAATAAATTTTCAAGCAAATCATGACCGCAGCTCGTTGTACACTAAAGAAGAAACCAAAAGGTTTTTTAAAAACAAAAAAATGCACTCAGGCAGCAGTGGCAGTAGCTAAAATTGCATTGATGCGGAAAGGAAGAAAAAGTCGAGCTAAAACGCCTACAGTTCTATGAATAACTAGGACATCAGGTAGGATCATTCCGTTTCTGATTCCAACGCTTGCAAGACTATCAGCAGTCTGTTCTTTGACTGGAAGAGCCGCTGCCACAGCTCAAACAGTAAAGAATGCACAAAAGCCAGATGAGCAACCTTAGGAAGGTAAAGGACGTAATAGGACAATGGAGGCCATCGCTATCGGCAAAGGACTGTATTTAAAACTATACAAGACAGGACTTGGACTGTTCATAAAAGAAAGTCTCCTGACTATACTACCAGGCAGACCACTTATCAATCCAGATCTGCTTACATTCGTCGGAAAACGCAAATGTCCCGAGATATTATGGGGTATTTATGCACAATGCGTTGCCGAAGGCGATCTGGTAATGCAAGTAATGTGCAATTTAGACGTTGCAGGAGGACTGGCGCTTACTGGGTTGTTTGTGTTTAAAATAACCGAAGTACCATCTACTACTTTGACTTATATAGTGATTTGAGACTGCCTAAAGAACTGTGCCAATATTTTACCAACAAGAACCACGTGTTCCACCATTTCAACATTACTGAGACTCCAATTCATATCACTCCAGTCATTTCTGCTTAATGTTTCTCTTGATTAATGCATATAAACAAACAATGAGCACAATGCTACATCAGTTGAGCACTAGGTGTGACGCCATACACTCGTACTTTCAAAGCGTGCTCATCGATATTAAGAGCAAACTGCTTTCCCCCACTAAATATAAGCAATGGGGGAATGGATTATTGTATTGATCTGTCTGATAACATATAATAGCATACTTAACATCACTGAAGCAAATATAAACTGCATCTAATAAGTGGCTCATGTGATACTGATGATTTGAATGCCTATATAAAGCAAACTGTAAACTTCTTTGAGTTACTTGCAAACGTTAATGTGCTTAAAGCAGAGATAAAAACAACAGAGTAGACAATAGACTTTAGGTACAAAGGTTCAATAGGATCGATACTAGGTTTCTCCAGGAGCCAAGTATTGGTGGCTAGTACTGATGAAATTTGTGAGTCTAATCAACAATTGAATATTCTGTCTATTAGCATGATCTGTGTTTTGTGCAATATCACAACGAATTCACAGTTAAGCGATAAATTCATTCACACTTCCAGTGACTGTTCAGATATTCGACCAGATATTAGACCATTCCTGTGAGAGGTGAGTAGATTACGAGGCGCTCTTGTAGTAGCAACATATGTGCTGCTGTGTATGGAAGGAAGTTTTGTAATGATTCAAAGTGAGTAACACATCTACAGTTTCATATTTCACCATCTCGTTTCGCTAGGAGCGAGAAATCACCACTCTGGGTGCTAATTCTTTAAACTTCTTAGGACTAAGCATACTGTGAAATTCATAGTTCTTATAGTACGAAGAGCAAAATCTTGCATACATATCGTACAGCAAACCGTGATTTTTTTTTGTCCCAGTCAACAAGTAACTTATGATACGTAAAGTACTCTGAATTTAGATTACAGTTGTGAAATGTGCTCGAATCCTTTCTCAGATTCCCCCTCCTTGTAATGTCGTGAGTCAATACACAATAGCATTTATTGCACTACTTTGTAGTCCGGCTCGTAGCTTTGGAGCTATTGGCAGTGATAGAAACAGCCTCTTGTATCTTAGCGTGATTCATTCGCACCTGTCGCTTGCCTAGCCGTGGGAAGCGGTACCTGTGTCGATTCGAGCGACAGAATATCAAGCCCCTAAGAATCTAAATAAACTATATTAAATATTATTCACTTCAGTTAAAAGTCAATATATTGCCCTTTGTTATTAAAAAGAAGAATGTGTAAAATCTCAGCTTTCTAGCTGCCATACTTTCAGAGTTAGAGAAAATTACCGAAAACATCCCAAACCGACATTTGTAAGATTAAAGTCAGTTAGGATTCATAACATTTTGTCTTTTAGTATCATTTGGAATCATTATTCCAGTTCACAAAATGTTAGGTCAATTTGTTTGAATTTTCATAATTAAAAACGTTAACTATTTTTCATTTTCGTAATACAAAATTCAGAAAAGATCAGTATTTATTTAATGTGTTGTGTGAGTAAATGAGGATGAATGAGACTGTATATGTGGGACATAGGAAGAAATTCAATATTATCTCAGGTTAAACATTACATAACTGTATCATGGGAAAGTGTTAAGCAAACAAGTTGCAATGAAAAATGTAATTTCCCCACCTTGCTAATGACGTATGTCGAAGGGTACTTGCTTTTGTAAGAAGACTCCCAGAATAGCTATTTGCAGAGTAATGATTTTCTAAAATCATTTCAAGATTAGCTTTCTTTTCGTTTGGTTTTGTTAAACATTTTATTAGGATTTGCATGATGAAGTGCCGTAAATGCATCTGTGAATGTTGATTGGCATAAGACAGTTTTAGCGCGAGAAAGAACTCGGAGGATTGTTTTGTTGGCTGGTCGTTTTGAACAACCAATCAGCATTAAGCATTTCCCGCGCATTGCAAATAGTTATAGGCCCTGGAAGGAACGGCAGGAGTCAGTCGCTGGCTAGCTATTTAACGTGTTGGTCATGTTGGACGTGTCCATCTACATTATGAACAAAATGAAGAAGTTACTGGTTTCTCGCGTCCGGATTGTATTGCCGTGAAAGCAGTTGCATTTACGGACAGATTGTGAAAATCTGAGCTTTGTGAAGTGGTCTGTTGGAAGGATAAATGGTTGCGAACTTTCAGCCTTTGTAGAGTTCCGCGTAGCATGTTTCATATTCGTCTATGGAATATTTGGCGAGCAGTTTCTTTATCAGAAATCCACTGAAAAGGACCGAATGTGGAACTCATATATTGTAGCAGAGTAATGACTGTAAATCGCGTAATAATTCGGGTCAGACTTCAGCACATCTCTGGCTACCTTGCGTGTGTACTGGGTTATTTGAACAGTGAGCTGAAGGCAGTGATATCATTCGTTAATTAAATACGGGCTGCTGGCAAGTGTTTGTTTTGAATCTAAAGAAATAAAAGATCTCGTTGCAGAATTCTGCCATTTTAAAGAGATGAAGCAATCGCCCTCCATCCGAAAATCGTTATAAGATATTCAGGATAGCTTGCTACCAGAGTTTATGCGGGCTTTGTAAACGTAAGTATTGACGGCGTTTTTATTCATCGCTGCTTTTAACATCGTCTGGACAGTATCTAAGTATGCAGCGAAACGGGCTGGTGATCAGATGCCGTACTGAGTAGGTGGAACTTTTGTAGTGCACAGTACGACGAGAGACAGTGTTAAACAAGTACGTAACGCATCGCGACTGTTAACCCGTCCCTCCGCATCCTGTCTATTTGCAGTGCTAGAATAATAAATCGAGCCGTTTCTAGTTGAACAGATGTTTTAATGGTCCATGATTCTTTTCATGTTCCTGGGAGAATTGGATACTTGCAAGGTTCCCATGAACGCAAGTTCAAAATAGCTGGGCACCTGCATGCAGCACATGCAAAAATTTAGGCACTCTTCGTCTGATACTGATAATTGTGGTAATTTCCATGCCAAATTATACAACATCATTTTACTCTGGTCTTCTGGCCCTCTTTGAACTTATGAGTTATTATTCGCAGCATATCAAACTAGAATCAACTCCTGCCTAGCATTTATAACGACATATTTACTATCGTCAAAGAAGCCAATTAACGATTTGAGTGGGATGCAGGTGGTAGAGCGACTATTTATCGACTCATCTACGAACCTCCCTGCATTTTTTAAAATGTTTTCAGGCCAAAAGTTGATGAGGAGACATATGTTTTGAGTGTCGATGTAAATCCATCATTTCTTGTACAGTCGAGTTCTATCTATACCTGTAGTTCGTATCATACTTACTGAAAAAGAAAGATGAATACGTTACGTGTAAGTCGCGATGTTGCTAATGGTAGAGCGCTCCCATCCATTTTCAGGGTTCTATTGATTGAAGAAAATAGTAAATCTCCCGTGCTATTACGTTCTGTGGTGTTTGATGACTTTATGTTCTGTATTTATGCTACACAGTGTAATGTCGCTTTGATGTGACCGATGTGGATTTTTTAAATGTTTTAGAATCAGAAGTTAAATGTTCACAAAACGAGGTCAAATCAATTTTGATAACAGCAAGAGAATAATAAAATCATGAAACCGTACGCTTCGTTCTTAATGAGTTGAAGAAAAAATCTCCCACTTCATCTAATACCTTGACTTGATTAAATAACTGTTATGTGCCTGAAACTACATCATCAGGCACAGAAGTGAGAAAGTGAGGTTTGATGACACACGACTGAGTTTTATGTCAGTTTCCAACGTAAGGAATAGTTTCCATGACAATATTAATAATTATGAGACATCGTTAACACGTTAAACTGCAGGTTCGAATGATTTACATTGAAATTTCGACACAGTAGTGATCAATCACTGCTATCACTTCCAACTAATTAACAGGCTGAAAATATATAAAAGTTTTTGGATTAGTGGAACATTGTGCCAATCACACTGTTTTAAAAGAAATATAATGCCTTTTTTAAGTATGTATTTATCATTTCATTAGTAATTATGATAACAACAAACACAGAACCTTGTCATCTTGAAGTCCTAATAATAAGAAGAACAAGATGAGTTGTACATCATTTCGCATTTAAGACAACAGAAGAATGACAACACCAAAGACAGGTGAACATGCAGCAGAGATAAACTTTCTACAGTACAATTAAGTCCTTGACGTTGAGAGATGATATTTTTGTAATGCTCATGATGCTGCTTCATACGAGGAAGTACTCAAATATCGACTAGATTCCCGTTCTGATCAACTGGACAAAAAAAAGAAAAATTCTTCTCAATAAAAACCACTAGTTATTTCCCTGTTTCTATTTACGAAAGAACCCAGTCCTTATGAACAAAGGAATTATTATTCTTCTTCACAATGAGAAATCTTTCCTACAAGAATAGATTAATTTTTACACATAAGCGCCAAAAAAAAAAAAAAGTATCTATGTGCCATGCGCCACTAGCTATGGCCAATGCCATTAAAGCACTTGGCAGGGAGATGTTGGATCGCTGCCTCTGCAGTCCTTAGCTGTCAGACGAGTTTATAGTTAGGCCCTGCCCCTTTGGGTCTTCTTTGTACAGAGGAGCTTCCTGCCTTACAGTGCGGGTTGCTAACAACAGTGCTGCATGGTGGATAGCTGTACTACTCAGTCAACGCTTAGCGATATTCACTGGTAGTGATGTCTCATGCTGTGTTTTATACGCATTTGCTTCATAGAATGGAACACAAAGAATAATTAATATTCGTATTATTCTTTCTAGCACACAAAATTCCAGTTTATGCTTTGAATTCAGCCTGAATCGTTTTCCAATCTTGAGGTGTTATTACACACGTAGGCCTTCACAAATTTTATTGTTACAGCTCAGAACTTACACTATTTGCCACTGGTTGAACACAAGCGTTTATACACTGTTCTAATTACAATATATTTTCACTATTCACATGCAAATACTCTACAAAGTCATGGTATTCAGCTGTAATATATGAGCGCCAGCGCGTAACTCTTGTCCTGTACAGATCATATCATACTGTATAGATCATACCAATTCAGAATACTTGAACGTTTTCTGTAAATGCGCGTGTCCCCTGAAGTTAATTGGTGCACAGCTTTACCATACATATCAACTACGAAAACCATATATTCAAACATGTGGCTGTCAATAAGAGTATGGACTGAATTGTATTCCATTGTCATTTTCTGCTGTATACACGCCACCATGCTGCAGAGATATTATCACTCACACTACGAATACTGCAGTTTAGAACCAATACTTTGAACTTTTTACAGCTACTCCAAGTCACCGTCAGGTGCGTTTTGAACCATTAGCTGTCACACTGTATACGTTCTTAAAAACAGTACTCTTGTGGGATTTAGCTGAGACTCAACATGTTGAGGTAGCTCTGGTGGTGGAATGACAGCAGGTGCAATAAATATGGAAGGTCATCTGTGGAATGTTGCCGTGGTGACACAGACAAAGAAAAACTGAACACTTGAGTGTCCCTGTCCAGCACTTCTGCTAGAGTGCATGGTGCTGCTGGAATACAAAATAACGGAACATAAGTATGCAATGAATATATTTATAAATGGTTATTGACAATATTACAATTATTTGATGGTTAAATACTAAATTCCAACCTTCTTCTGCTTTGTGACCGATCTCTGCTGCCAGTGCCTCATGACGATCCGTTCACTGTCCTATACACTCATCAAATGATCCCTGTTTGATGAAAGCAACATGGGGGAGGGAGATCGATTTCCATTGGCCAACCCCCTTCCACTCTCCTATTCTCCCCTTCCCCTCCGTCTCTCCTCAGTGACCTTGATATGGCTTGCCAGTGAACTTGAATACAAAATGACACCAGAAAAAGTGCTTTCAGATTCTGAGTCAGTGTGTTTGGCCAAAACCCAACTAGAGGTGCATTCCAGGTTAGAGGAGGTGTAATGCTGCGCTAGTGTAAGTCTTAGTCGTCGAAATGGGGAATTTTGTTAAAATTCAGTAAAGGTGCGATTGGGCGATGAAATCTGGGGCTCCTGGCAGTGCGTAGTAATAGTCAGCAGCCAATGGGCCAGACAGAGTAAACAGGGCGTGGAGATAGGCGGCGTTATTGCTTGCACAGTGTGTTTGGTATGAAGCAACAGTGAGGCAGAGAACTGCAGTTGTGCTTGAAGTTATTGCACTGTACGAGGCGGGGGCACTAGGCCAGAGCCAGGAGGGCAATGTGTAAACGGCTGACTTATGGGACTTTACCTCTGCCGTAGTTTCTGTGTCTCTCTGACACTACGTCAGCAGCGACAGTAAAAGCAGTATAAATAGTCAGGCACTTTAACCTTGAGAGATGTGTGCCAGGTCAGTCGAGAGTCGGGTCGGACCTTGGCTGGTCTACGCTTATAGGTGCCAGTCTGGCAGTGATGTAAGTATTCTATGTAAACTTGTACTTTATTTCTATGTACTTGTTCGGGCTGTATTCCACCTCTTGGGACACAACACCAGGGTGGGATGGAACGGAAGCTGGGTACTTGTAGATTGCACAGTCTGCCTGAAGGTTCAAATGGCTCTGAGCACTATGGGACTCAACTTCTGAGGTCATCAGTCCCCTAAAAAACTACTTAAACCTAACTAACCTAAGGACATCACACACATCCATGCCCGAGGCAGGATTCGAACCTGCGACCAGAGTGTCTCGCAGTTACAGACTGTAGCGCCTAGAAACGCACGGCCACTCCGGGCTGCCTGAAGGGGGGCAGTGACAGCGGTCTGCTGCGGGTCCAGAACGGGCCACATTCACTTCGCACCTGGCGTACAGGGATCCAAGTTAGGCGTAGGCTACGGGGGGCACGGTAGCACTGCAGCAGCGTGAGTGGCGGCGGCGGGTGTTGCCATCCGGCCAGCACCACTAGCAGCAAGTTGCGACACGGCGTCCAGGAGGACGCAGGTTTGAGTCCGGTCTTGTCCTAGGAGCAGCAGCGGCTGAGGGCCATGGATGACCCATATATCCACCTTCGTGCCATGGTCGGACAGAGCAGGCCAAATGGGGGCAGAGAGCAGTGAGGACCAGGTACTGTAGCAATCTGTGGACTCGCGCTCACCTACACGACGCACGACGTGATCCCTCAGCGAACGGCGACCAGGCAGAGCGCGGCCACCTTCCATCTGAGCGACCTTGATGACGGAGCAGTGCTGTCGGCATACCAGGAGTTGCTGAGCCAGCTGGACTCACGGGACAACGCTGCGGGCGGCACGCCGACATTACGCTCTACCCATCATAATTATGTAAAAAATGTGAATAAAGCAATGCTTCCGAACACCGCTATATCACTCTGGACTGCCCCTTGACGCTATTGAACTTGCTCATCCTCCTGAGGAAAAACGGCGCGGTGGGTCCCGGTTTTAGCACGGCCATCTGGAGTCCCGGGTTCGACCACCGACGCCCAGCAACAATTGTGTCAGAAATGGTGCCGGTTACAGTGCTTGTACTGGATTTCCACTCCCACATCTTATGTCGAGCAAGTAGCATTGAGGTGTGCCTGTGTAGAGGGGTAGTTGAGGTTGTTTGGCTGCGTTTGTGATGGGTGGTCATACACTTCTTGTTACGCCTTGTCGTTCGGGAAGTGTTCGTCCACACCAGTATAGAGAAGAAAGCAGGACTCACCTGCGGACAAGCACGATGGGGATGGGTGTGTGACGTTTGATTTATTGTTATGTGTCATTCTCTTGTGTTTTAAGAAGTTAAGTGTCAATTAGGACGGACTTTTTGAAGGTGTCTTTTGTAAGGTCAGAGGACCCTGTAGTTTTATCGGAGTTCAGGGGCAATGGGGGACATGACGACATAGCGCCTAAGCGATGTAATTTTTGTAACCTGTCAGGTCATGGTTTACTGTGTACAAAGTGGATGCCAAAGAGTTGTTTTATTTGTAATAGATTTAGACATTTGATTCGTAGTTGTTCAGAATGTAGAGGAGTGACGAATCGCCACAAGAACTAAGTTTTAGGATTAGCACAGTGTAATTAGTACTAACAGTAGAGCTATATGCAAGAATGGTGGAAACACGGCAAGCAGTGGAGGCTGCGGCAGTGACTAAAGCAGAAGCTGTAGCTGCTCTAACTGAGCAAATTCGGGTATTGTCGGAGGCAAGGATAAGGAACAAAGAAAAATACGAAGAATTAGCGGGGAGATTTGAGGTATTGCAAGTAGGGGAAGGGAAAGTAAATTGCAGGTCGGGGAGTGTCATAGACCATTTGACCCGGCAATCGCAGCATTGATTAACGCCTTTTCGGGTAAAACAGTGGAGGATGTGTCGGTATTCCTCAACGACATCATCACTATGACTGAGGCCAATGGGTGGTCGGATGTTGTAATGTTGAGAGTGGCAAAGTAATCCCTGATAGAGGATGCCAAGTCGTACGTACTGTACCACGAAACGTTGAACAATGTGGGGACGTTTGCACAGCTTGAGGCTGGGTTACGCCAGAGGTACCAAAAACAGAATAGTACCAGGTTTTTTCGAAAAAAATCAAGTGCATTAGTCATGAGAAGAAACGAGACTGTGGAGGTTTTCTCAGATAGGATTAGAAAACTCAATGCACAAACGTTCGAACTGTCACAGAATGGGGAGACTAATAGAGTGCTGTTACAAAAGGCCAAGAACAGGGTGTTAGATGTGTTTTTGTGGGGAGTACCGCTCGAGATGTCACGTCGGGTGAGAATGAAGAATCCCAGTGATCTTGTGGCGACTCTAAGGATTGCCACATACTTAGAGGAGGCAGATTATGCGACAAAGCAAAGGGCGGAGAATAAAGTTATGGCAGCGGAAATTATGTGTTTTGGTTGTGGGCAGATAGGGCATATTAGGAGGCAGTGTTAGTGTCAGTTGTGGTGTTAGTCATGTGGGAAAATGGGTCACCGGGCAGTGATCCGCAGGAGTAAAAGTAGGGGGAGACCTCGGCGACAGCAGGTGTTAAACGAGAACGGGACTGCTTCAACCGTCGGAGGGCGATCCCAGTGAAATTAGGTAATGCGGTTGTAGGTGCACAGACGGAATGCGGCTTATTGGGCTTGGTGAACGGAAGGCATAGAGGTTTCTGGTTGACACGAGGGCACTCGTGACTGTTATTAGTCTAGACCTGGTTAGCAGAAGGCTTGAGCCACCACGTTATAGGTTATGTGGGATGGGGGATAATAAAGTGGAGTCATTGGGTACGATGGTACTTAATTTGTGATCACAGGAACTAATTTTAGTGAGCAGGTAAAAGTGTTACCATGTGTGAGTGAGGGGTACTCGATGATTCTCGGACTGGACTTCCTTGACAAACATTGTCCGAGAATAGATCTTTCGCAGCAAACAGTGGGAGTCAGTGGAACAATCCCTTGCATGGGGGAAACGGTTGCAAATGGACGAATGTTGCAAGGTGCACCTAACCCGAAGGTGACGCCAACTAAACTGAGAACGGATTCATCAATGGTCGATCAACAGGATAACACACCAGCAGGTACAGGGAAAGTAGTCTGGGTTTCGATAAATACGAACTTACCAAAGGAGACTTTGTACATGGTGGTGTCACTCTCGAATATTGAGGAGTTGGATAGTGCACACTGTCTTGTGCAAAAGAGTTTAGCTCACGCAAGTTATGTGGATGGATGTTATAGGGTTCCTGTAAGTATAGATAACTTCGGCAGAGCGGATTTTAGCTTGTCGTAAGGGTTGTTATTGGCTGCTCCCAGGACACGACCAGACTCGAACCCGCGCCCTCCTGGACGCCATGCCGCAACTTGCTGCTAGTGGTGCTGGCTGCATGGCAAACCCGCCGCCGCCGCTGCAGTGCTGCCGCGCCCCCCGTTGTGTACGCCTCGCTTGGACTCCAGTAGGCCAGGTGGGAGCCGAACGTGGCCCGTCCTGGACCCGCTGCAGACCGCTGTCGCTGCTCTCCTTCAGGCAGACCGTGCAGTCTCCAAGTACCCAGCTCCCGTTCCGTCCCACCCAAGTGTTGTGTCCCTAGAAGCGGAATACAGCCCGAACAAGTACATAGAAATGGAGTACACTTTTACATAAAATATTTACAACATCGCTGCCAAACGTGCCCCTATAAGCTTAGACCAGCCCAAGCGCGACCCGACTCTCGACTGACCTGGCACACACCTCTCAAGCTAAAAGTTCCTGACTATTTATTCTGCTTTTCCCTTCGCTTCTGACGTATTGTCAGAGAGAGACAGAAACTATGGCAGGGGTAAATTCCCATACGTCAGCCATTTACACATCGCCCTCCTTGCTCTGGTCTAGTGCCCACGCCTCATACATCCCAATAACTTAAAGCGCCGCTGCAGTTCCCTGCCTTGCTGTTGTTTCACACCAAACACACCGTGCCTGCAATAACCCCGTCGCAGCTCCGCGCCCTGTTTACCCTGCCTGGCCAACTGGCTGCCGACTATTACTACACACTGCCAGCGGGCCCAAACTTCATCGCCCAACAGCGCCTTCACTGAACTTTTACAAAATCCCCCTTTTCTACGACTAAGACTAACACAAGCACAGCGCACCTCCCTCCTTTCAACAAGATTCGTCCCGAATCGAAATATAAGAGACGTGGCCTGTGGCTGTGTAAACATACCTTGTTCACAAAACTTACATTCTATAGACTAAAACTAATGAGAACATACAGACATTAACACTACCCCTATACACTGTTTAGACTGGTACCCTTGCCACAGACAACTGATATGTTGGCACCTCCTCTACTGGTGCACGTTTCCACACTCTCCACAAAGATATACTCAAGAAAAATAGAAAAAAACGGCACACCCTGTGGCTGAAATGCTCACTGTTATAATCCTGTTGCTCTGTGGGCCACAGGTGACAGGTACAACCACCTCCGTCCCATGGTCGGACAGAGCATGCCAAACGGAGCCTAGAGCGATGAAGACCAGGGACTGTAGCACCCGTCGTAGTTCTCTAGAATAATGTGAATAAAGCAATGCTTCCGAATACCGATGTATCACTCTGCACTGCCCCTTGATGCTATTGAACTTGCTCAGCCTCCTGGCGAATTTCAGCGCGGTGGGTCCGGCTTCAAGTCGGCTAACTGGAGTCCCGGGTTCGACCAGAGATGGCCCCACACAGTAACGTTATACTGGTAAGTGGGCTCATTCTGACAAGTTCTCTGGAAATCTTTCTCTGTTTTGTAAGCACAGAAATAACATAACACATCATATCAACCCGAGAAGTGTCACTGCGTTTCCTCCTCGCCTTTTCGATGCTTCTTTTCTCTCTCACGTAGTATATGTAAGTGCAACTGCTATCCGGAAATTAATGCCCGATCTAGGTTAAACCACGAATGAGAGCAGGAAGTGACTTCAGAGAGCACAACAGGTCAGGAAGCAAGCAAGTGTACTAGTGGGGCAAAAATACTGTAGCTGTTACACCGACAGAAGTCTTTCAGCATGAGTGCTGCAATTGAAATCACACAACCTGTTAAGTCTGTGAGATGTTGCGATTGTTATTGCCGAAAATATCTCACAGTGGCTGACATCCTTCAAGAAATTTATTATTATTATTATTATTTGCTTGATAGAACTTGATGTGTGAATGTATTGCGTTCAATAGCGTTACATGTTTAAATGAAAAACTCAGAAATAGCTTAATCTCTAATACTTAATCCTAGATGCTAATTATCGAAAGTGCCGTCGTATGGCATATCAAGCGAAATTTGTGAGTGCATTGAGGATTTTTTGGTCCGGACGACGCAGCAAGTTATCTTAGATGGATAGTCATCGGCAACTGTAGAAGTAATTTCGGGTGTGTCCCAGGGGAGTGTGTTGGGACTCTGTTCATGTTTTTATGTTCATGACCTTGCACACAACATTAAGACTGAGCTCAGATGTTCCTCAGATAATGCAGTAATCTATAATGAAGTACAATCTGAAAAAAGCTGCACAGTCAGACAGTGATAAGATTTCAAGGAGGCTCGAAGATTGACATCTTGCGTTAAATGTTCATCAATGGAAAATGGAAAACTGTGTGCTTTACAAAAACGAAAAAATGTGCTATCGTATGACTAACACACGAGTCAGAGCTGGAATCGGACAACTTATACCTAGGTGTCAAAATATGTAGGCATGTGGCATGGACAGATCATGTTGGTTCATTTATAAGTAAAGCAGGTTTCAGACTTCGGTTTATTGGTAGAACACTAGGAAAATGCGACCACTCCACAAAAGAAGACTATTTGTAAATTACTCGCGTGGCCCTCCAAGACCATCGTTCAAAAGCACGGGACCCATACCAAACAGGGCTAATAGAGGATATTGAATATACGCAGAGAAGAACACCGCGAATAGTCACAGGTTTGTTCGACCTCTGGGAGAATGTCACGGAGATGCTGAAGAGCCTGAACTTGTAGCTGCTTGAAGACTGACACAAAGTATCCCAACAATGCCTACTCACAGTTTTAAATGAAGCATCTACGGATATACAACCGCATCTGTATCCCTCCCGTAAGTATCGCTAAGACAGGATTAGACTACATTAAATTTGTTGGCAGCTGGGAATACGGACAATACATGCATCATGCATGTCCAAAGGAACTTTACATAGTAATTCACAATAACACAGACACTCCAATATCGTATTTATCCGCCGACACCGGGGAAGAGACTTTCAAGTAAAATGTCTCACCTGAACGGGGAGGTCCAAAATGGACGTACGAGTACATTCTGTACACGCATGGTTGACAACGTATGGAAGTTTGGGTCTGGTTGCGATTTGTGGACGGATAGCCAAATGGTAAGGCAACCGCGATTAAGCGGGAAATCCAGGTTAGAGTCCACGGTCCGGCACAAAATTTCACTGTCGTTATTCCATTATATTGGTGACGGTTGTCCACAATTGCAATTACGAATGTGTTTAAGGTATTTCATAACGGCTGTAGCCGCCTCAGTGCCTTTTCCTTTGGACATACGTGCATATTGTGGTGAGCCGTTAGACTGCGGTATTTTACAAATCGTGGCCAGGATTACAACAAAACCAGTTACTTATTATTAGCGTATCATGAGGTTTCATATAACCGCTGCCTATCCCGGCTAAAGATAGTTATTCTGTTAAAGAAATCTCTCCCTGGGAACGTGCAACAATGTTGTCTGTCAAGCAGTGTAAACGACACTAAGTTCAAAGAGAGTGATCTCATACAATTTACCTCTACTGTTATTCAAGGTGGCAACACGTTTCCTTAAGCAAAATGATCAGTTTTTACACACAGTACCACAAGCACGCAACGCTAATGTTGTCTTTTCTGTCAAAAATATTTCATGAAAATTCTTACGAAATAAGTAGGCTTCATACATTACGAGAGAACAATTTTTTATCATGTAAGATGCTGTTTGCATTGTATTTAAAGATTGTTCACAATCTAAGTGGAATTAGTTACCACCAATACACAATTATTATCGCTATAACTGACCATCAAGATTTATGTCTGCTTAAAATTCAATTTAAAATTGCCGCTGCAATATTTCACTAAGATGGCGGCTAACGTAAGACACTTACTTATCGAATCTGGTTGAGGCATTGTTTTACTATTAATAGATAATATATATTAAATCTTTTCGGTACCGTCGGCCCCTGTGGCCGAGCGATTCTAGGCGCTTCAGTCCAGAAACGCGCTACTGCTACGGTCGCAGGTTCGAATCCTGCCACGGGCATGGATGTGTGTCATGTCCTTAGGTTAGCTAGGTTTAAGTAGTTCTAAGTCTAGGGGACCGATGACCTCAGATGTTAAGTCCCATAGTGCTTAGACCTATTCAAACCATTTTTTCGGTACCTTCACTACATCCATTAACATTTAAAGTAATTTATCAATTTTAGTCACTTATTATTCAGCATTTTACCAATAAACGTGTGGTTTCTGAAGAGGGGCAGCAGCCTTTTCAGTAGATGCAGGGGCAACAGTCTGGATGATTGACTGATCTGGCCTTGCAACACTAACCAAAACGGCCTTGCTTGCTGTGCTGGTACTGCGAACAGCTGAAACTACGCCGTAATTTTTCCCGAGGTCATGCAGCTTTACTGTATGATTAAATGATGATGGCGTCCTCTTGGGTAAAATATTCCGGAGATAAAATAGTCCCCCATTCGGATATCCGAGCGGGGACTACTCAGGAGGACGTCGTTATCAGGAGAAAGAAAACTGGCGTTCTACGGATCGGAGCGTGGAATGTCAGATCCCTTAATCGGGCAGGTAGGCTAGAAAATTTAAAAAGGGAAATGGATAGGTTGAAGTTAGATATAGTGGGAATTAGTGAAGTTCGGTGTCAGGAGGAACAAGACTTTTGGTCGGGTGAATACAGGGTTGTTGTTGTTGTTGTGGTCTTCAGTCCTGAGACTGGTTTGATGCAGCTCTCCATGCTACTCTATCCTGTGCAAGCTTCTTCATCTCCCAGTACCTACTGCAACCTACATCCTTCTGAATCTGCTTAGTGTACTCATCTCTCGGTCTCCCTCTACGATTTTTACCCTCCACACTGCCCTCCAACGCTAAATTTGCGATCCCCTGACGCCTCAAAACATGTCCTACCAACCGATCCCTTCTTCTAGTCAAGTTGTGCCCCAAACTTCTCTTCTCCCCAATCCTATTCAATACCTCCTCATTAGTTACGTGATCTATCCATCTTATCTTCAGTATTCTTCTGTAGCACCACATTTCGAAAGCTTCTATTCTCTTCTTGTCCAAACTAGTTATCGTCCATGTTTCACTTCCATACATGGCTACACTCCAAACAAATATTTTCAGAAATGACTTCCTGACACTTAAATCTATATTCGATGTTAACAAATTTCTCTTCTTCAGAAACGCTTTCCTTGCCATTGCCAGTCTACATTTTATATCCTCTCTACTTCGACCATCATCAGTTATTTTACTTCCTAAATAGCAAAACTCCTTTACTACTTTAAGTGTCTCATTTCCTAATCTAATTCCCTCAGCATCACCCGACTTAATCAGACTACATTCCATTATCCTAGTTTTGCTTTTGTTGATGTTCATCTTATATCCTCCTTTCAAGACACTGTCCATTCCGTTCAACTGCTCTTCCAAGTCCTTTGCCGTCTCTGACAGAATTACAATGTCATCGGCGAACCTCAAAGTTTTTACTTCGTCTCCATGAATTTTAATACCTACTCCAAATTTTTCTTTTGTTTCCTTTACTGCTTGCTCAATATACAGATTGAATAACATCGGGGAGAGGCTACAACCCTGTCTCACTCCTTTCCCAACCACTGCTTTCCTTTCATGCCCCTCGACTCTTATTACTGCCATCTGGTTTCTGTACAAATTGTAAATAGCCTTTCGCTCCCTGTATTTTACCCCTGCCACCTTTAGAATTTGAAAAAGAGTATTCCAGTCAACATTGTCAAAAGCTTTCTCTAAGTCTACAAATGCTAGAAACGTAGGTTTGCCTTTTCTTAATCTTTCTTCTAAGATAAGTCGTAAGGTCAGTATTGCCTCACGTGTTCCAACATTTCGACGGAATCCAAACTGATCCTCCCCGAGGTCCGCATCTACCAGTTTTTCCATTCGTCTGTAAAGAATTCGCGTTAGTATTTTGCAGCTGTGACTTATTAAACTGATAGTTCGGTAATTTTCACATCTGTCAGCGCCTGCTTTCTTTGGGATTGGAATTATTATATTCTTCTTGAAGTCTGAGGGTATTTCGCCTGTCTCATACATCTTGCTCACCAGCTGGTAGAGTTTTGTCATGACTGGCTCTCCCAAAGCCGTCAGTTGTTCTAATGGAATGTTGTCTACTCCGGGGGCCTTGTTTCGACTCAGGTCTTTCAGTGCTCTGTCAAACTCTTCACGCAGTATCGTATCACCCATTTCGTCTTCATCTACATCCTCTTCCATTTCCATAATATTGTCCTCAAGTACATCACCCTTGTATAAACCTTCTATATACTCCTTCCACCTTTCTGCCTTCCCTTCTTTGCTTAGAACTGGGTTGCCATCTGAGCTCTTGATATTCGTACACGTGGTTCTCTTCTCTCCAAAGGTCTCTTTAATTTTCCTGTAGGCAGTATCTATCATACCCCTAGTGAGATAAGCCTCTACATCCTTACATTTGTCCTCTAGCCATCCCTGTTTAGCCATTTTGCACTTCCTGTCGATCTCATTTTTGAGACGTTTGTATTCCTTTTTGCCTGCTTCATTTACTGCATTTTTATATTTTCTCCTTTCATCAATTAAATTCAATATTTCTTCTGTTACCCAAGGATTTCTAGCAGCCCTCGTCTTTTTACCTACTTTATCCTCTGCTGCCTTCACTACTTCATCCCTCAGAGCTACCCATTCTTCTTCTACTGTATTTCTTTCCCCTATTCCTGTCAATTGTTCCCTTATGCTCTCCCTGAAACTCTGTACAACCTCTGGTTCTTTCAGTTTATCCAGGTCCCATCTCCTTAATTTCCCACATTTTTGCAGTTTCTTCAGTTTTAATCTACAGGTCATAACCAATAGATTGTGGTCAGAGTCCACATCTGCCCCTGGAAATGTCTTACAACTTAAAACCTGGTTCCTAAATCTCTGTCTTACCATTATATAATCTATCTGATACCTTTTAGTATCTCCAGGGTTCTTCCACGTATACAACCTTCTTTCATGATTCTTAAACCAAGTGTTACCTATGACTAAGTTGTGCTCTGTACAAAATTCTACTAGGCGGCTTCCTCTTTCATTTCTTAGCCCCAATCCATATTCACCTACTATGTTTCCTTCTCTCCCTTTTCCTACACTCGAATTCCAGTCACCCATTACTATTAAATTTTCGTCTCCCTTCACTATCTGAATAATTTCTTTTATTTCATCGTACATTTCTTCAATTTCTTCGTCATCTGCAGAGCTAGTTGGCATATAAACTTGTACTACTGTAGTAGGTGTGGGCTTCGTATCTATCTTGACCACAATAATGAGTTCACTATGCTGTTTGTAGTAGCTTATCCGCATTCCTATTTTCCTATTCATTATTAAACCTACTCCTGCATTACCCCTATTTGATTTTGTGTTTATAACCCTGTAATCACCTGACCAGAAGTCTTGTTCCTCCTGCCACCGAACTTCACTAATTCCCACTATATCTAACTTTAACCTATCCATTTCCCTTTTTAAATTTTCTAACCTACCTGCCCGATTTAGGGATCTGACATTCCACGCTCCGATCCGTAGAACGCCAGTTTTCTTTCTCCTGATAACGACATCCTCCTGAGTAGTCCCCGCCCGGAGATCCGAATGGGGGACTATTTTACCTCCGGAATATTTTACCCAAGAGGATGCCATCATCATTTAATCATACAGTAAAGCTGCATGTCCTCGGGAAAAATTACGGCTGTAGTTTCCCCTTGCTTTCAGCCGTTCGCAGTACCAGCACAGCAACGCCGTTTTGGTTAATGTTGCAAGGCCAGATCAGTCAATCATCCAGACTGTTGCCCCTGCAACTACTGAAAAGGCTGCTGCCCCTCTTCAGGAACCACACGTTTGTCTGGCCTCTCAACAGATACCCCTCCGTTGTGGTTGCACCTACGGTACGGCCATCTGTATCGCTGAGGCACGCAAGCCTCCCCACCAACGGCAAGGTCCATGGTTCATGGGGGGGAATACAGGGTTATAAATACAAAATCAAGTAGGGGTAATGCAGGAGTAGGTTTAATAATGAGTAAAAAAATAGGAGTGCGGGTAAGCTACTACCAACAGCATAGTGAACGCATTATTGTGGCCAAGATAGATACGAAGCCTATGCCTACTACAGTAGTACAAGCTTATATGCCAACTAGCTCTGCAGATGATGAAGAAACTAATGAAATGAATGATGAGATAAAAGAAATTATTCAGGTAGTGAAGGGAGACGAAAATTTAATAGTCATGGGTGACTGAAATTTGAGAGTAGGAAAAGGAAGAGAAGGAAACATAGTGGGTGAATATGGATTGGGGGAGAGAAATGAAAGAGGAAGCCGTCTGGTAGAATTTTGCACGGAGCATAACTTAATCATAGCTAACACTTGGTTCAAGAATCATAAAAGAATGTTGCATACATGGAAGAATCGTGGAGATACTAGAAGGTATCAGATAGATTATATAATGGTAAGACAGAGATTTCGGAATCAGGTTTTAAATTGTCAGATATTTCCAGGGCCCGATGTGGACTCTGACCACAATATATTGGTCATGAACTGTAGATTAAAACTGAAGAAACTGCGAAAGGTGGGAATTTAAGCAGATGGGACCTGGATAAACTGACTACACCACACGTTCTACAGAGTTTCAGGGAAAGCATAAGGGAACAATTGACAGGAATGGGGGAAAGAAATACAGTAGAAGAAGAATGGGTAGCTCTGAGGGATGAAGTAGTGAAGGCAGCAGAGGATCAAGTAGGTAAAAAGACGAGGGCTAGCAGAAATCCTTTGGTAACAGAAGAAATACTGAATTTAATTGATGAAAGGAGAAAATACAAAAACGCAGTAAATGAAGCAGGCAAAAGGGAATACAAACGTCTCAAAAATGAGATCGACAGGAAGTGCAAAATGGCTAAACAGGCATGGCTAGAGGACAAATGTAAGGATGTAGAGGGTTATCTCACTAGGGGTAAGATAGATACTGGATACAGGGCAATTAAAGAGACCTTTGGAGAAAAGAGAACGACTTGTATGAATATCAGGAGCTCAGATGGAAACCCAGTTCTAAGCAAAGAGGGGAAAGCAGAAGGGTGCAAGGAGTATATAGAGGGTCTATACAAGGATGATGTACTTGAGGACAATATTATGGAAATGGAAGAGGATATAGATGAAGATGAAATGGGAGATACGATACTGCGTGAAGAGTTTGACAGAGCACTGAAAGACCTGAGTCGAAACAAGGACCCGGGAGTAGACAACATTTCACTTGAACTACTGGCGGCCTTGGAAGAGCCAGTCCTGACAAAACTCTACCATCTGGTGAGCAAGATGTATGAGACAGGCGAAATACCCTCAGACTTCAAGAAGAATATAATAATTCCAATCCCAAAGAAAGCAGATGTTGACAGATGTGAAAATTACCGAACTATCAGTTTAATAAGTCACAGCTGCAAAATACTAACGCGAATTCTTTACAGACGAATGGAAAAATTAGTAGAAGCCGACCTCGGCGAAGATCAGTTTGGATTCCGCAGAAATGTTGGAACACGTGAGGCAGTACTGACCCTACGACCTATCTTAGAAGAAAGATTTAGGAAAGGCAAACCTACATTTCTAGCATTTGTAGACTTAGAGAAAGCTTTTGACAATGTTGACTGTAATACTCTCTTTCAAATTCTAAAGGTGGCAGGTGTAAAATACAGGGAGCGAAATTCTATTTGCAATTTGTGCAGAAACCAGATGGCAGTTATAAGAGTCGAGGGGTATGAAAGGGAAGCAGCGGTTGGGAAGGGAGTGACACAGTTTTGTAGCTTATCCCCGATGTTATTCAATCTGTATATTGAGCAAGCAGTAAAGGAAACAAAAGAAAAATTCTGAGTAGGTATTAAAGTCAATGGAGAAGAAATAAAAACGTTGAGGTTCGCCGATGATATTGTAATTCTGTGAGAGACAGCAAAGGACTTGGAAGAGCAGTTGAACGGAATGGACAGTGTCTTGAAAGCAGGATATAAGATGAACATCAACAAAACCAAAACGAGGATAATGGAATGTAGTCGAATTAAGTTGGGTGATGCTGAGGGAATTAGATTAGGAAATGAGACACTTAAAGTAGTAAAGGAGTTTTGCTATTTGGGGAGCAAAATAACTGATTATGGTCGAAGTAGAGAGGATATAAAATGTAGACTGGCAATGGCAAGGAAAGCGTTTCTGAAGAAGAGACAATTGTTAACATCGAGTATAGCTTTAAGTGTCAGGAAGTCGTTTCTGAAAGTATCTGTATGGAGTCTAACCATGTATGGAAGTGAAACATGGACGATAAATAGTTTGAACAAGAAGAGAAAAGAAGCTTTCGAAATGTGGTGCTACAGAAGAATATTGAAGATTAGATGGGTAGATCACATAACAAATGAGGAGGTATTGAATAGAATTGGAGAGAAGAGGAGTTTGTGGCGCAACTTGACAAGACGAAGGGACAGGTTGGTAGGACATGTTCTGAGGCATCAAGGGATCCCAAATTTAGCATTTTAGGGCAGCGTGGAGGGTAAAAATAGTAGAGGGAGACCAAGAGATGGATACACTATGGATGTAGATTCAGAAGGATGTAGGCTGCAGTAAGTACTGGGAGATGTAGAAGCTTGCACAGGATACAGTAGCATGGAGAGCTGCATCAAACCAGTCTCAGGACTGAAGACAACAACAACAACAACCAATAAACTACGCTGTAGATCAATAGCCGCTAATGGCTGCGCTCCATTGTAGCTGAACAGAAAAACTTAATATTTATATAGGATGAGAATCATATAAAAATAAAATTTTAAACACACGTATTTATTTCCATGACACAGCAACCCTATTTTCAAATATAATTTAACAACATAATACAGTTTTTACAGACCTCAGTGCTACAAGACATCAGTCATGTCCGATCCGTACGACAGCTGGAACAAGAAATAGAATTCTAGACGAACCATAGATGGAGATTTTCATTATCTTTTTCCATATGTATTGTCTGAGTTACAGGTTATCACATAATATTAAATTATGTCACTGACAATAATTATTTATTATTTTAGTAACGATGAAGTCCTTTTTTATTAATATCACGAGAATGTTCACTCAGATTCCATACACAATGACGTCGTATTTTCTGAATAAATATACGCGTGATTATTACATTGCCCCTTTGGCTGAGAAAGAAAGCTAGTTTACGTATATATCTATCATTCCGCCATACGTTGTTGATCGTTTCCGTGGTCTCGCGGTTAAGGCGCTCAGTCCGGATCCGCGCGACTGCCACGGTCGCAGGTTCGAATCCTGCCTCGGGCATGGATGTGTGTGATGTCCTTAGGTTAGTTAGGTTTAAGTAGTTCTAAGTTCTAGGGGACTGATGACCACAGATGTTAAGTCCCATAGTGCTCACAGCCATTTGAACCATCATCGTTTCCTTTCACTTCATTAACGCACTGTTCTCATCATGCCAAAGGTTCAAATATGCATTGAGTAACTTATGACACAGTTACTGTTGATGTGATTGTGTAAATGGCTTCAGTAACTGTAAAATCTTGGAAAATGCGGCGCAGACTTCCCTGATTAACTCCCCCTCCGTCTGGTTTCACTGGATTGTGAAAACCAGGAACAAAACCGTCCAAGGGGCTTAAATAAAATACAGTTACCAACTCTTATTTGTCAGGCTTGATATGAATATAACACTTAATATTTTGAAGATGCGAATTTATATTTTTGTTTAGTCGCATCAGAGGTAAGGGAGGTTTAACATGAAAATTAAAAGTTCATGTAGCTCAAATGACAAGTTCATATAACGATTCCCCGACGACGTCTCTTAGCCGCCCCCGCGTCGAGCCGTTCGATCGCAGGCAGGTAGAGACCTCTGCTGGAACGCCCCCGACCGCGTGGATGGAACGTCGGCTGCTGTCGGCCGCCCCTTAGTCTGGGGCTGTTGCTGTCTGGAAGTATTACTGCAGCAGGTCCTGCTTCTTTCTTTCCACGTCCCTCTCGTACAATGAGGGTACATGGAATGTCGAAAAGGGGTATCAGTAACAAGGTAATTATTATATTTATTCTGAAGAAGTTTTAGTTTCAAATTCACTTTAATTCACACCGATTCATACAGTTTGTTTTCGGACGATGTTCTGCATCTTGTCACTGTTCATTTTAATGTGGTGATTCATTGTCAACTTTAATTTACTAGTCACATGTTCGACACTGCAACGTTTTTCATTCTGGTGTCCATTGCGTGCTCTGTTTATCTCCCGCGATAAGCAAACATTTCCGCGAGGCGCTGTGTAGCAAGCGTTGCATTATACAGTATTGTTGCCTCGCGTCTGGCTGTACAGTCTGTCTCGTAACATCTGCCACGCGAAAATGACTCGTAACACCACTATTTGAAGTCTACGTTTTATGTCGGTTTTAATACTGTCAACAGTTTTTTAACGTCCATGTCGTTGCTGCTAACATTAACGCTCTATGAGTGTTCATATGTTCGATAATCAAAGTTATAATCACTGTTCATCACTTTTCTTAGAAGAAAACAGTTTTTGGCTCTGAGCACTATGCGACTTAACTTCTGAGGTCATCAGTCGCCTAGAACTTAGAACTAATTAAACCTAACTAACCCTAAGGACATCACACGCATCCATGCCCGAGGCAGGGTTCGAAGCTGCGACCGTAGTGGTCACACGGTTGCAGACTGTAGCGCCTACCGCACGACCACTCCGGCCGGCGAAAACAGTTTTTCATGAGTCCACTAGACTCGTATAGCTCTTGCGAGACACGCTTCACTGCCCTTATTGCTGCTAGTGTTTCATAAATCACACGACAGACAATCTTCTATACAAATGGCAAGTTACAAAATAATGAATTTTTTTTCATGTGTCCATTGATCCATATTTTAACAATATCATAACAGATATCATATACTGTTAAACAGTAAGAGACAAGATGACTGTTGGAATCTTCTACATTGTTCTGACCGTAGGATCATCACTGAATTGTGTAGATACCAGTACATTTCCATATTTGATGACACACATTTCATTTCTGTTCATTTAAACTCATTCGCTCATATTTTGTTAGGATTATTACCAGATTATGGGACAGATACAGACCGACACGCAACTTACACACAATTAACATTCGTTACGTGTGTGCGTTTACGTACACTACTGGCCATTAAAATTGCTACACCACGAAGATGACATGCTACAAACGCGAAATTTAAACGACACGAAGATGATGCTGTGATATGCAAATGTTTAGCTTTTCAGCGCATTCACACAAGGTTGGCGCCGTTGCAACACCTACAACGTGCTGACATGAGGAAAGGCCAGCCGGTGTGGCCGTGCGGTTCTAGGAGCTTCAGTCTAGAACCGCGTGACCGCTACGGTCAGAGGTTCGAATCCTGCCTCGGGCATGGATGTGTGTGATGTCCTTAGGTTAATTAGGTTTAAGTAGTTCTAAGTTCTAAGGGACTGATGACCTCCGATGTTAAGTCCCATAGTGCTCAGAGCCATTGAACCATTTGAACTTGAGGAAAGTTTCCAGCCGATTTCTCATACACAAACAGCAGTTGACCGGCGTTGCCTGGTGAAACGTTGTTGTGATGCCTCGTGTAAGGAGGAGAAATGCGTACCATCATATTTCCGACTTTGATAAAGGTCGGATTGTAGCCTATCGCGATTGCGGTTTATCGTATCGCGACACTGCTGCTCGCGTTGGTCGAGATCCAGTGACTGTTAGCAGAATATGGAATCGGTGGGATCAGGAGGGTGATATGGAACGCCGTGCTGGATCCCAACTGCCTCGTATCACTAGCAGTCGAGATGTCAGGCATCTGAACCGCATGGCTGTAACGGATCGTGCAGCCACGTCTCGATCCCTGAGTCAACAAATGTGGACATCTGCAAGACAACAACCATCTGCACGAACTGTTCGACGAAGTTTGCAGCAGTATAGACTATCAGCTCAGAGACCATTGCTGCGGTTATCCTTGACGCTGCATCACAGACAGTATGAAACGTCCCCTTAGAAAAATTGTACACGACTGTGCTTAAACTGACACAATAGTTTTAGCGCAACGCAATCTGACTTTCAAAAATCCCTACAAAAGAATGGCCCTGACTAACATTAACCTATACCTTTCACATATCACTTACCTCACAAAAAAATCTTCGTTACTCGAACTACTGCAATACAGCGAGCACCACTACTGCCAGCTAAATAAAAGATTCAAACTACTGAAGGCACTAACTACTGATAGGCATAGTTAGCGAATGAAAGATTTTAATAGAGTACAAACAATGTATTTACCTCAATAGTCATAATATATATATCAGTTCATGACACCAATTCTCACAAATTTCAAAACTCCGCCATCTCTCTCCCCACGTCCACCACTGCTGGCGGCTCACCTCCAACTGAGCAACGCTACGCGCTGTTAGCATCCAGCTGCCGCTGCCCAACACTACAATGGCAGACAACAATGCAAACCAGCCACAGACTGCACACGGCACAGCCAGTGATTTTTATACAGAGCGCTACGTGGCGGCGGCGTTACCAATAAAGAAACCTAAACAGCCTACTTACAACAGGAGCGCCTGCGATGGTGTACTCAACGACGAACCTGGGCGCACGAATGGCAAAACGTCATTTTTTCGGATGAATCTGGGTTTCGTTTACAGCATCATGATGGTCACATCCGTGTTTGGCGACATCGCGATAGACGCACATTGGAAGCGTGTATTCGTCATCGCCATACTGGTGTATCACCCGGCGTGATGGTATGGGGTGCCATTGGTTACACGTCTCTGTCACGTCTTGTTCGCATTTACGGCACTTTGAACAGTGGACGTTACATTTCAGATGTGTCACGACCCATGGCTCTACCCTTCATTCGATCCCTGCGAAACCCTACATTTCAGCAGGATAACGCACGACCGCATGTTGCAGGTCCTGTACGGGCCTTTCTGGATACAGAAAATGTTCGACTGCTGTCCTGGCCAGCACATTCTCCAAATCTCTCACCAATTGAAAACGTCTGGTCAATGGTGGCCGAGCAACTGGCTCGTCACAATACGCCAGTCACTACTGTTGATGAACTGTGGTATCGTGTTGAAGCTGCATGGGGAGCTGTACCTGTACACGCCATCCAAGCTCTGTTTGACTCAATGCCCAGGCTATCAAGGCCGTTATTACGGCAAGAGGTGGTTGTTCTGGGTACTGATTTCTCAGGATCTATGCACCCAAATTGCGTGAAAATGTAATCACATGTCAGTTCTAGTATAATATATTTGTCCAATGAATACCCGTTTATCATCTGCATTTCTTCTTGGTGTAGCAAATTTATGGCCAATAGTGTAGATGAGGTTCATAGAAACATGCATGATTCTTTTACCCTCGAACATGAGTAAACACAGTGTCTATCCATATACATATTTATATTGGGAATTTCTATAACCTACACAGAAAAGATAATAAAAAGATTATGTTTACGGAGGTATGATGTACAGTAACTTGTAGCGAGTAAATGATGTTTTAACAATAAAATTCTCCCCCTTTGGGATTTATACCTCATGAATACTATAGTGTAACTACTGGCATGTGGGCATACAGACTAATACATAGAAATTCGTGAAATGACTTATGATAACATTTTCACTATAACTACTATTTACGTATTTACATTTGTGCAATTGTGCTTTTGCACTGGACATATTTTCTTTACAGAGGCATAAAAGAGGTTTTCTACTACAAATATTTCTTAATGTCTCTATTACAATACAGTCCTTTTAGGTTCCCTGTACTGACACCTTCTAGTACATAACATCTGTCATGTGGTATTGAGATTATTTTTAATGGTCCTTCGTAAAATAATTGCCATTTCCTTTGTCCAGGTGGCCGAGTATGATGCTCTACAATAGATCTTCTGGGGGATAGACCTTCATATCATAAACATAATCTTTTATGATACCTGGCCGATCACCAAATACTTAATGGTATCTGGATAACAATTTTATTAATTGTCCAGCCTGTGAAGCGTCAATGCAAGCTGCCTCTTTCACCTTCTTCTCTATTGTTGCACAGATGTCACTCACGATATTGGGTGCATCATTGTTTCCCGACACTTTTGTGGGTGATCATATTCTAACACCAACAATTTTTGTTTGACAACAGATACATCTAATTCTCTTGTCAGGGGAAGGCTCGCACCGAACTCCTGGTTTAGTTTCAACGTTATTGTTCGCTGCCGGAACTTCAGTACACATGTTCCCCGGACGAGATATACACTCCTGGAAATGGAAAACAGAACACATTGACACCGGTGTGTCAGACCCACCATACTTGCTCCGGACACTGCGAGAGGGCTGTACAAGCAATGATCACACGCACGGCACAGCGGACACACCAGGAACCGCGATGTTGGCCGTCGAATGGCGCTAGCTGCGCAGTATTTGTGCACCGCCGTCGTCAGTGTCAGCCAGTTTGCCGTGTCATACGGAGCTCCATCGCAGTCTTTAACACTGGTAGCATGCCGCGACAGCGTGGACGTGAACCGTACGTGCAGTTGACGGACTTTGAGCGAGGGCGTATAGTGGGCATGCGGGAGGCCGGGTGGACGTACCGCCGAATTGTTCAAGACGTGGGGCGTGAGGTCTCCACAGTACATCGATGTTGTCGCCAGTGGTCGGCGGAAGGTACACGTGCCCGTCGACCTGGGACCGGACCGCAGCGACGCACGGATACACGCCAAGACCGTAGGATCCTACGCAGTGCCGTAGGGGACCGCACCGCCACTTCCCAGCAAATTAGGGATACTGTTGCTCCTGGGGTATCGGCGAGGACCATTCGCAACCGTCTCCATGAAGCTGGGCTACGGTCCCGCCCACCGTTAGGCCGTCTTCCGCTCACGCCCCAACATCGTGCAGCCCGCCTCCAGTGGTGTCGCGACAGGCGTGAATGGAGGGACGAATGGAGACACGTCGTCTTCAGCGATGAGAGTCGCTTCTGCCTTGGTGCCAATGATGGTCGTATGCGTGTTTGGCGCCGTGCAGGTGAGCGCTACAATCAGGACTGCATACGACCGAGGCACACAGGGCCAACACCCGGCATCATGGTGTGGGGAGCGATCTCCTACACTGGCCGTACACCTCTGGTGATCGTCGAGGGGACACTGAATAGTGCACGGTACATCCAAACCGTCATCGAACCCATCGTTCTACCATTCCTAGACCGGCAAGGGAACTTGCTGTTCCAACAGGACAATGCACGTCCGCATGTATCCCGTGCCACCCAACGTGCTCTAGAAGGTGTAAGTCAACTACCCTGGCCAGCAAGATCTCCGGATCTGTCCCCCATTGAGCATGTTTGGGACTGGATGAAGCGTCGTCTCACGCGGTCTGCACGTCCAGCACGAACGCTGGTCCAACTGAGGCGCCAGGTGAAAATGGCATGGCAAGCCGTTCCACAGGACTACATCCAGCATCTCTACGATCGTCTCCATGGGAGAATAGCAGCCTGCATTGCTGCGAAAGGTGGATATACACTGTACTAGTGCCGACATTGTGCATGCTCTGTTGCCTGTGTCTATGTGCCTGTGGTTCTGTCAGTGTGATCATGTGATGTATCTGACCCAGGAATGTGTCAATAAAGTTTCCCTTTCCTGGGACAATGAATTCACGGTGTTCTTATTTCAATTTCCAGGAGTGTATTATAACTTCTCTGTCCCGTAAACACCGGTATTTACAAGTTTTCCATTAATAGAAACGTGCATATAACGTTATCATCTCCAAAGGAAACTTCAACCTGTGTCTGGTACTTTAGATTTTGTGCCTTCTTTCCCAGCGCTTCTATAACTTTGCAATTCGTAACAGGCTAAATCGGCATACTTTTTATTTGCGATTCCATTCTAAAAAATTTGTGCCTTCATGACCGATACACTCGCACCTATGTCTTGGAGGATGATGGTTGCTACACCATTGGTGGGTCCATTGACACTTGCCTAAAAACTTTCCTTTTCTTCCTTATCAGCGAGGGCACATTCTTGGTACAGTTCACCTTCGATTTTCTTACCATCCTGATAGCGAATCTTATCAATATTCTCTTGCACATACTAATTGCCTTCATTCTTAGTCTTGATCTCCTGGCGAAGGCCTACAGGGACCGAGATTAGTTTGTTGACTTTTGTATATTTAGTTTCAGCTCCGGGGATACCTCCACTATTTTCACATTTAGTGAAGCACCAGTCGGAGGTGGTGTACACGGGTCGCACCATTGTGGATATTGGTTATTCGACATAGGCACACAGCCTGTACGTAATTTACTGCCTGACCCGGATTCGTACAATTTTGTTGTGGCTACCAATGACTTGGCCCTGGTTGTCGCCTATATTCATTGTCACCACGCATGTTTTACGATTTATCTTTGTACGGACGATCAGATTTATTTTCATTTTATAATTATCACAGATGTTGGCAGTTTCATTACTACACTCATGCTCATAAATTAAGAATAATTGCAGAATGTGGTGCCACACAAAGAGACACTACACAAAACTGGCACTAATAGCATAGGCACATAGGGAACAAACACGACACAGACACTGTAATTCCACGACCGAGCGAGGTGGCGCAGTGGTTAGCACACTGGACTCGCATTCGGGAGGACGACGGTTCAATCCCGCGTCCGGCCATCCTGATTTGGTTTTCCGTGATTTCCCTAGATCACTCCAGGCAAATGCCGGCATGGTTCCTTTGACAGGGCACGGCCGACTTCCTTTCCCATCCTTCCCTAATCGGAGCTTGTGCTCCGTCTCTAAAGACCTCGTTGTCGACTGGGCGTTAAACACCAATATCCTCCTCCTCCTGTAATTCCACGGTATTGGTGATAAGTTGAGAAAACCGTCCCTAAACACATGTGCTACAAAACGCCACTGTTTCCTGCGCAAGTACCCCGACATCAGTATGGGATATGATCACCATCCACACGTACACAGGCCTCATAACGGGTTGGCATACTCTGGATCAGGTGGTCGAGCAGCTGCTAAGTGCCTGTCGGAGCTCCTGAAGTGTCCTAGGGGTGGGCAGCGATACGTCGACCGAGAGCATCCCAGACGTACTCGATAGGGTTTAGGTCTGGAGACACGGCAGGCCACTTCATTCGCCTGATATCTTCTGTTTCAAGGTACTTCTCCACGATGGCAGCTCGGTGGGGCCATGCGTTATCATCCAACAGGAGGAAGGTGGGACCCACTGCACCCCTGAAAAGGCGGATATATTGATGCAAAATGACGTCCCGAAACACTTGACCTGTTACAGTTCTGCTGATAAAGACATGCAGGGGTGTACATGCACCAATCGTAATCCCACCCCACACCATTAAACCAAGACCTCCATTCAGGTCCCTTTCAAGGAGATTAAGGGGGTGGTGTCTATTTCCTGTTTCAAGCCAGATGAAAACCCGGCGTGAACATATCCTGGGACCACTGTTCCAATGACAATGTACTGTGTTCTTGACACCAGGCTTTACGGGCTCTCCTGTGATCAAGGGTCAGTGGAATGCACCTTTCAGGTCTCCGGGAGAATGAACCATGTCTGTTCAGTCGTCTGTAGACTGTGTGCCTGGAGGCAACTGTTCCAGTGGCTGCGGTAAGGTCCCAAGTAAGGCTACCTGCAGTACTCCGTGACCGTCTGAGGGCACTGACTGTGAGATATCGGTCTTCTTGTGGTGTTGTACACTGTGGACGTCCCATACTACAGCACCTGGACACGTTTCCTGTCTGCTGGAATCATTGCCATAATCTTGACATCACACTTTCTGGCACAAGGAGGGCCCCTGCTACGACGTGCTGTGTTTGACCAGCCTCCAGTCGCCCTAGTATTCTACCCCTCATAACGTCATCAATATGTGTTCTTTGAGCCATTTTCAACACACAGCCACCATAAGCACTTCTGAAAACGTCTGCACACTTACTCGCTGCACCGCACTCTGACATGTATCAACACACCTCTGCGTATGTTGACTGCTGCCAGCCCCATCGTGCGACGACCGCAGGTCAAATGCACCGCATGGTCATACCCCGAGGTGATTTAAGCCCGCAAAGCGCCCATCAGAGCGTTGTTTCACCATGTATCAGCGTTACCTTAATTTATGAGCATGAGTGATTTTTGTCTTTGATTACCATTCGGATGCTGGTAGTCATTGGCTTACTGGTTATTATTATTATTATTATTATTACAGCAGTAATCATGTTTTTCATTCTAAGGATTTTTACTATTACTATACTTTCCATTGTTATGGGTTTTGTATTTGTTTTTCCTGGGACTGCCTTCGCCCCTATTTCCATTACTACCGTTCCTGGAACGTTTTCCGTTAGAACAGTTGGTACTATTTGTTACGTCAGAATTCTTTCCGGTGTCTTATTGGACTAAGTCTAACGAATCTATCACAGATACAAATTCCTTAGGATCAGTATCTGTGACATTAAACAGTTTCTCCCTAATATCTTTTGGCAATCTAGCGTTCAATACTCGTAACAAGTCCCATGTGTTTACTGGTCCATCCCAGTGCATGAAGATCTGCAGTGGATAGGCACTTGGTGCAGGGAGTGGCAACTGACCCTTAACATAGATAAATGTAATGTATTGCGAATACATAGAAAGAAGGATCCTTTATTGTATGATTATATGATAGCGGAACAAACACCGGTAGCAGTTACTTCTGTAAAATCTCTGGAAGTATGCGTGCGGAACGATTTGAAGTGAAATTAATTGTTGGTAAGGCCGCTACCAGGTTGAGATTCATTGGGAGAGTCCTTAGAAAATGTAGTCCATCAACAAAGGAGGTGTGTTACAAAACACACGTTCGACCTATACTTGAGTATTGCTCAATAGTGTGGGATCCGTACCAGATCGGGTTGACGGAGGAGATAGAGAAGATCCAAAGAAGAGCGGCGCGTTTCGTCACAGGGTTATTTGGTAAGCGTGATAGCGTTACGGATATGTTTAGCAAACTCAAGTGGCAGACTCTGCAAGAGAGGCGCTTTGCATCGCGGTGTAACTTGCTCGCCAGGTTTCGAAAGGGTGCGTTTCTGGATGAGGTATCGAATATATTGCTTCCCCCTATTTATACCTCCCGAGGAGATCACGAATGTAAAATTAGAGAGATTCGAGCGCGCACGGAGGCTTTCAGACAGTCGTTCTTCCCGCGAACCATACGCGACTGGAACGGAAAAGGGAGGTAATGAGAGTGGCACGTAAAGTGCCCTCCGCCACGCACCGTTGGGTGGCTTGCGGAGTATGGATGTAGATGTAGATGTACCATGTCATATTAGTGTATTTTTCCAAGTATTTTCTCAAAGAGCCTTCTTCGGGTTATACATTTCTGCGTTATGTACAATCTTTCTAAGTCGTTCTTGAGTCGACGTTGACCAGAACTGGTCGAGAAACGCCTTCTCAAATTCGTAAAATTTTTTGCATGTTTCTGCTGCGTTCAACGTCCAGAGCGATGCGTCACCGGAAATGTGTGAAACCACAAACTGAATTTTCTGTTCCACCGTCCAAGACTTTGGAAGAGCACTTCATTCTTTTTATTCTCCTCGTTGAATACTTGGAATTAACGGTGTTTAATTAAGCACTCTTCATGCATTAAGGTACTTCAGTGCATGGAGTTGTCATTAGCAGGCCATGTACTGATTTTATCGCAAATACACGCTGCTTCATAATTCGGGTTTCTTGGTAAAACAAATTGCTGAGGTAATACAGACTGATTACCGAAACTTGGCCTTTTGTGAACAGCAGCAGAGGTTGTCGACAACGTTTCATTGTCCCCTTGCCTGTCAGTACCAGCGTCCTTGTTGCTGTGTGCTGACGTTGTTTCAAGAGTGTGATTTTCCATGTTCATTACCTTGGCTACTTCCGTTCGGACTTATTTCTGTACTTCTGTGGGGAAGCTATTCTATATTGACTCCACAGTAGTAATCAAAGCTTTGAACAGGGTTTCTAACTTATCTAATTCGGTCTGAAAATTATTCACTTCAGTTGGTATGTTTGCCAACGGTTTAATACTAGTCTTTATTACATTGATTTCTTTGTTAAAATGGGTCGCACGTAATTGCTTTTTCGCGATCGACTAACACCCGATTAATTCTCTGGACTATTTCCTTATCTCCTTCTATAAAAATATTGTTTATTTGTTCCATTATTTTCCTGTCGCACTCCTGCTCCCTGAGCTCGCGTTGCTGTTCTTCTATAGACTTTTCTTGTCTACGTTTTTCCTTTTCCTTCTCCGTGATATTGAACTTTTCAAATAATAATACTAGGATATCCGGTAGTGGCAGAGCTTGAGAACTGCTCATTTCTGCCCCTTGTCCGGTAGAAATAATATCATTCACTTCTAAAGGTTTAGTTGCAGGAATGTCCGTTGACAGTTCCTCAGTTAGCGTGAGTGACATAAAAGCAGATACCTTAGATGTTGCGAAACAACTCAAATCACTTAAGAAAGGCAAGTCTTCCGGTCCAGATGGTATACCAATCAGGTTCCTTTCAGAGTTTGCAGACATAATGGCGCCTTTCTTAGCAATCATATACAACCGCTCACTTGACGAAAGGTCTGTTCCTAAAGACTGAAAAGTAGCAATGGTCACGTCATTATTCAAGAAAGGAAATAGGAGTAACCCATTGAATTACAGACCCATATCACCGACCTCAATTTGCAGTAGGTTTCTGGATCATATACTGTACTCGAACATAATGAATAACCTCGGAGAAAATGATTTATTGATACATAACCAACACGGATTCAGAAAATATCGTTCTTGTGCAACACAGATAGCTCTTTATTCCCATGAAGTAATGAGTGCTGTCGACAAGGGATCTCAGATCGATTCCATATTCCTAGATTTTCAGAATTGTATGCATATGGAATATCGTCTTAGTTGTGTGACTGGATTCGTGATTTCCTCTCAGAGAGGTCACAGTTCGTAGTGACAGACGGTAAATCATCGAGCAGAACAGAAGTGACATCTGGAGTTCCGAAAGATAGTGTCATAGGCCCTCTACTGTTCCTGATTCATGTAAACGATCTATGTGATAATCTGAGCAGCCCCCTTAAATTGTTTGCAGATGATGCTGTAATTTACCGTCTAGTAAAATCATCAGACGATCAATTCCAATCACGAAATGATCTAGGGAGAATTTCTGTATGGTGCGAAAAGTGGCAATTAGCATTAAACAAAGAAAAGTGCAAGGTCATCCACATGGGTACTAAAAGAAATCCGATAAATTCTGGGTATACGATAAATCGCACAAATCTAAGGGCTGTCTATTCGACTAAATACCTAGGAATTACAATTACCATCAACTTCAATTGGAAAGACCAAATAGATAATATTGTGTGGAAGGCGAAACAAAGACTGCACTTTGTTGGCAGACCACTTAGAAGATGCGACAAACCCACTAAAGAGACAGCCTACATTACACTTGGCCGTCCTCTTCTGGGATATTGCTGCGCGGTATGGGATCTTTACCAGGTAGGACTGACGAAGGACATCGAAAAAGTGCAAAGAGGGGCAGCTCGTTTCGTGTTATCGCGCAATAGGGGTGAGGATGTCACTGATATGGTACTCGAGTTGGGGTGGCAGTCACTGAAACAAAGGCGGTTTTCTTTGCGGCGAGATCTATTTACGAAATTTCAATCACCAACTTTCTCTTCCGAATGCGAAAATATTTTATTGACATCCACCTACGTGGGGAGAAATTATCATCGTAATAAAATAAAAGAAATTAGAGCTCGAACGGAAAGATTTAGGTGTTCCTTTTTCCCATGCACCATTCGAGAGTGGAATAGTAGAGAAGTAGTATGAAAATGGTTCTATGAACCTACTGCCAGACACTTAAGTGTGAATTGCAGAGTAACCATGTAGATATAGATGTAGATGTAGATTCATTTTCGCATGGAACATCAGGTAATAAACTATCATCATACATATTTACATTCTAAAGTGAGCGAAGTTGATCTATTGGAAGGTCTAATGCCATTTCTGCATCAGCTTGCTCATTCGACGTTAATTGCTACTTTGGTCTAATCATGTTTGACACTAAAATTGTACAAAAATGTATATATCACTGACAATAACAATATTTCCCACAAAACATCTTACAAGTAACACATACACAAATAACAATAGCAAAAGGGGTGAAATGTGTGCATAAACTATCTACGAGACACATATCTACTAGGTTGCTGTCACTGTAATTAAACTGTTACTATTCTCTAAAAGCACACAGGCAACCAAGGTCAATTGCGTGCGTGTGCGTGCATGTAAGCCATAAACACAAATATTGGTTCCTACCTCTTTTCAGCTGTCGATGGACAGCACAGCACAACTGTTCTCAGATGTTTCTCGCAACTCTTAAGACGACATACATAACATACGTTAATTTATCTGTTTCAGATTGATACATGAAAGGAAAATAACATAAACTTTAATATTTTGTTATGGTACACTACACCAGTAAATAATTACAATGTTATAATAATGTTGAGTATCGTGGTCCCACGTTAGGCGCCAATGTGACGTGCATGTACATTCCGTTATTTTACAAATCATGGCAGGAGTACAACAAAACAAATTACTTACTATTAGTGTAACATGAGGTTTCAGTTAACTGCTGCCTCTCCGGGCTAAAGATAGTTATTCTGTTAAAGAAATCTCCACCTGGGAAAGTGTAACAATGTCGTCTGTCAAGCAATGTAAATGGCACTAAATTCATGCACAAGAGTGACCTCATACAATTACCGCTACTGTTATTCAAGGTGGCAAAATGAACAGTTTTTACACACAATACCCCACGCGCACAACGCTGATGTATTCTTTCCTGTCAAAAATATTTGATGAAAGTTCTTACGAAATAATTAGGCTTCATACATTACGAGAGAACAATTTTTTATCGTGTGGGATGCTGTTTGCACTATATTTAAAGATTATTCACAATCTAAGTGGAATAAGTTACCTCTGAGTGGGTTCTGGGCCACCAATACACAATTATTATCGCAATAACTGACCATCAAGATTTATGTATGCTTAAAATTCAATTTAAAACTGCCGCTGCAATATTTCACTAAGATGGCGACTAACAAATGACAATCACTTATCGAATCTGGTTCAGGCATTGTTTTACTATTAATCGATAATATATATTAAATCTTTTCGGCACCTTTACTACATCCATTAACATTTAAAAGTAATTTTCAATGTTAGTCACTTATTATTCAGCATTGTACCAATAAACCGCGCGTAGATTAATAGCCGCTAATTGCTGCGCTCCATTGTAGCTGAACAAAAAAACTTAACGTTTATGTAGGACGAGAATCATATAAAACTAAAGTTTTAAACACACGTATTGATTTCCGTGACACAGAAACTCTATTTTCAAATATTATTTAACAACATAATACAGTTTTCACAGACCTCAGCGCTACAAGACATCAATCACGTCCTATCAGTACAACAGCTCGAACAAGAAATAGAATTCTAGAAGAATCATAGATTACAAAAGGTGGAAATTTTAACTATCTTTCTCTGTAGCTATTGTCTCATATAAAGCTTTTCATAGAATATTATATTATGTCACTGACAATAATTATTTATTATTTTAGTAACGATGAAGTCCTTTTTTATTAATATCACAAGAATGTTCAAATGGCTCTGAGCACTATGTGGCTTGACATCACAGGTCATCAGCCCCCTAGTACTACTTAAACCTATGTAACCTAAGGACATCACACACATCCGTTCCCGAGGCAGGATTTGAACCTGCGACGTAGCGGTCGAGTGATTCCAGACTGAAGCGCCTAGAACCGCTCGGCCACATTGGCCGGCCCGAGATTTTTCGCTCAGATTCCATACACAATGATGTCGTATTTTCTGAATAAATATATGCGTGGATATTACAATGTCCAAAGGGACTTTGCATCGACATTCAGAATATCTTAGATTAGACTAGTTTCGGCGAGCACAGAGACTTTTGAAGTCATTCTTCCCGTGCTCTCTATGCGTATGGATGTGGTGCACGGTATGGACATAGATCTATATCATGATCATAATGATGAGATATATTGATGATGATAGCAGCGGCGGGTCATATATACTAAGGGATGAAATCTTTCAGAAAACTGTTACCAAAATTCATGAAAATAGACGTTTCATAACATCTCAAGATTAAGAGCAATTTATGCATATTTCTCACATAAACTCGTACCTCGAAAATTTTGTCACCATAAGATCTGTGCACAATGGCTTCATTAAGTTATTTCTGATAACCAGGAAACACAAACTATAATGCTTTCCTTCTGCTTTATCTCACAATGTGATGCAGAATGAGGAGAACGTCTCATACCACTTTTGAACAACAATGAGATTTGATTAGTCTTGCTGAAACTGGGGTAAAATAGTAGTCAATGGACACTGGGTTGACAAGTTTTGGGGTAGTGATATGCACATACACAGATGGCAATTTTGTCGCAGATAAAGGTATAAAAAAGCAGTGCACTGGCAGAGCTGTCATTCGTTGGACGCGGAATGGCAGTTGAAGCTAGACACATGGGGCATTCCATTTCGGAAACCGTTAGGAATTCACTATTCCGCGATCCACAGCGCCAGGAGTGTGCCGAGATTACCAAATTTCAGGCATTACCCCTCACCACAGATAACACAGTGGCCGATGGTCTTCATATACCGTCCGAGAGCAGCGGCGTTTGTATAGAGTTGTCAGTGCTAACAGACATGCAACGCTTCGTGAAATAGGCGCAGAAGGCAATGTGGGTCATACGACAAATGTATCCTTTAGAACACTGAGGCGAAATTTGGAGTTAATGGGCTATGGCAGGACCAGCGCGATAGTCTTTACTAACAGCACGATATCACGTGCAGCGTCAGTCCTGGGCTTGTGCCCCTATTGATCTATATCTACATCTACATCTACATCTACATCTACATCTACATCCATACTCCTCAAGCCACCTGATGGTGTGTGGCGAAGGGTACTTTGAGTAACCCTATCGATTCTCCCTTCTATTCCAGTCTCGTATAGTTCGTGGAAAGAAATATTGTCGGTATGCCTCTTCGCGAGATATACGTGGGAGAGAGCAAAATACTGCTTGACTCCTCGGTGAAGGTTTGCTATCGAAATTTCAACAAAAGCCCGTACCAAGCTACTGAGCGTCTCTCCTGAAGAGTCTTCCACTGGATTTTATCTATCATCTCTGTAACGCTTTCGCGATTACTAAATGATCTGGTAACGAAGAGCGCTGCTCTCCGTTGGATCTTCTCTATCTTTTCTATCAAGCCTATCTGGTACGGATCCCATACTGGTGAGCAATATTCAAGCAGTGGGCGAACAAGCGTACTGTAACCTACTTCCTTTGTTTTCGGATTGCATTTCCTTAGGATTCTTCCAATGAAATTCAGTCGATCATCTTTATATGATCATTCCATTTTAAATCACTCCTAAAGCCTACTCCCAGATAATTTATGGAATTAACTGCTTCCAGTTGCTGACCTGCTACATTGTAGCTAAATGATAAAGGATCTTTCTTTCTGTGTATTCGCAATACATTACACTTGTCTACATTGCGATTCAATTGCCATTCCCTGCACCATGCGTCAATTTGTTGCAGATCCTCCTGCATTTCAGTACAATTTTCCATTGTTACAACCGTTCGATATACTACAGCATCATCCCAAAAGCCTCAGTGAACTTCCGATGTTATCCTCAAGGTCATTTATGTGTATTGTGAATAGCAACGGTCCTACGACACTCCCCTGCGGCACACCTGAAATCACTCTTACTTCGGAAGACTTCTCTCCATTGAGAATGACATGCTGCGTTCTGTTATGTAGGAACTCATCAGTCCAGTCACACAATTGGTCTGATAGTCCATATGCTCTTACTTTGTTCATTAAACGACTGTGGGGAACTGTATAGAACGCCTTATGGAAGTCAAGAAACACAGCATATACATGGGAACTCGTGTGTATGGCCCTCTGAGTCTCGTGGACGAATAGCGCGAGCTGGGTTTCACACGATCGTCTTTTTCGAAACCCATGCTGATTCCTACAGAGTACATTTCTAGTCTCCAGAAAAGTCATTATACTCGAACATAATACGTGTTCCAAAATTCTACAACTGATCGACGTTAGAGATATAGGTCGATGGGACCCTTCACGACTGGGAAACTGCAGCCTAGTCAGATGAGCCACTATTTCAGCTGGTAAGAGCTGAGCGTGGGTTCGAGTGTCACCCAGACCGCACGAAACAACGGACCCAAGCTATTGACAAGGCATTGTGCAAGCTGGTGGTAGGTCCCTAATGGTGTGGGCTGTGTTTACATGGAATGGACTGGGTCCTCTGTTCCAGCTAAACCGTTAATTGACTGGAAACGCTTATGTTCGGTTACTTCGAGATCATTTGCAGCCATCCATGTACATCATGTTCCCTGACATGTCACTGGGCCACAATTGCTCGCAATTAGTTTGAAGATCATTCTGGACAATTCGAGTGAATGATTTGATTACCCAGAACGCCCGACATGAATCCCATCGAACATTTATGGGACGTATCTAGACGTCAAATCGTGGACAAAAGCCTGCACCGGAAACACCTTGCAATAATGGACGGCTATAGAGGCAGCACGGCTCAGTGTTTCCTTAGGGGACTTCCAACAACTTCCTGAGTCCTGGCACATCGAGGTGCTGCACTACGCCGGGAAAACGAGGTTCGTCACGATATAAGGAGATATCCCATGACTTTTGTCATCTTGAAGTGAGGTTATAGTACAAGCCAAAAAGAGCCATATTAGGGATTCACAGACCATTAGGCTGAACCTGTTGTGTAGATGCTATCAGGGCATAGCTTTTCGTAATTAATCCCTAATCCCTAATATAATTAATCCCTAGATAATGATACAATACTTTCCCAAATAACAAGTCTTAAAAAGAAAGATTTAAATAGTTTCAATGACTAACTGCCTTGCAACTACACTTTGTGCTAATGAAGCTGCTTATAATATCTTCAGAGCTCAGATATCTTACAGTACCACTTTCAATACTGAGCAAAGCCAAAATTGGTGTTAGGTAGTACAAATGAAAGAATTTATTCGAAAGATGCTGACATAGTTCAGTGCAGACATAAAGGAGGCTGAAAGATTTCAGGGACTCGTTGTCAGGATAGTAACATGTCCGATATAACCCATACGAAAGTGCAAGTGAGATACTTGGACAGCTTAAACAGGAATTTTTGGGAAGAGGCAACTTTTTTCTAGCCAAATCCGGTTTGGTAAATTTAGAGAATCAGCATATCAGGAAAATCGACAGTGCTATTACTACCATTTTGTGTCTCAACGAGGCACCATGAAACTAAGATGAGAGAAATTTTGGCATGCACGTAGTAATATATTTCATCTTCCCTCACTCATTATGCAAGACGAATAGGACAGCAATCCATAACTTATAAGGTGTATCAAAAAGAATCATCCGATTTTAAAAAATCATGGTTCACAGTCGCATTGGATAATGTTGAGGAAGCTGCACAATATTTCGACGAGACAGCTGCTCGTCATTTTCAGGTGCTGACTGACATATTGCTGTTTTTTTTTCTTTATTGTAATTTCATGCCGCTGCCCCATGTGGGCATGGGAGGGCTGGCAGCGGCACAGTCCACCACTAATCAGCCAAATGGCTTTGACAAAAATACATACATAAAATGAGGGTAAAAGGGGGACATAGAAAAAAGCAAATTGGGATAATGGGGGTAAAATATACACTAATATAGGGACATGCACTGGGGGACAGTAAAAATGTCGACATGAAGTTAAAAGAACACAGATGGCAGTTTGTTGTGCACTTAAAATCACTGGAGTCAGACATAAGTTAAAAGATGGCCACAGTATAAAATTCACACAGAGCGAGACATTTAAAAAATCTCTGGAAACGATGGAACACTCTCGAGGAATACAAATAGCTGGGAGGGACCTGCTAAGGGACTGGAGGCCGGGAAGGAGGTAAAAGAGGGGAGGAAGATGTAGTGGGGGACAATGGGGGGCGGGAGGAAGAGAAAAAGGTGGGTAGAACGCGCACCAAGAGCGAGGAGATGGTTGCGAAGGGAGATGAAGAGGGAAGACAAGGCACAAGGGAGTGCAGTGACACAGAAGGGGGACACGGCAGAGGGAGGGGGTGTAGGAGGGGAAAACCGCTCAGGGGAAGAGAATGGGAGGGGAGAGGCCGCTGTGAGGAATAGGGGAAGGGGAAGGTGGGGTTAGTGGGGTTAGAGTTGGTAGGTGGCGTAGATGTCAGGGCGAAGCTCATTCTCTGGGGGGGGGGGGGGGTTAGGTTCTGGAAGTTGCGTCGGGAAAGGAGGCGAAGAATGTGGACAAGGAGAGAGGACAGGACACAATGGTAAGGCACAGCAATGGGCTGAAGAGGGACACTAGGGGGGGGGGGGGGGATCAAGTCAGCGCACGATATACAGGGTGTGGATGTGTTCAAGGAAAAGAAGAAGGTGGGGAAAGGGGACAAGGTCATAGAGGATGCGCATGGGGGACAGATGACAGATACGGAAGGCAAGGCAGAGTACATGGCGTTCTAAGATTTGCAGGGCTTTGTAGAATCTGGGATGGGCGAAAATCCAAGCAACACTGCCATAACAAAGTATGGGGAGGATCAAGGATATTTAGGTGTGAAGGATGGTGAAAGGATGCAATCCCCATGTCCAGCCAGACAGGAGTTTCAGGAGGCAGGGTCAGGTCAAGGCATTTGAGGGTAGGAGTGAGGTTAGATAGAAATCATGGAGATGGAAGGAGTGGGTGTTGCGGCTTATGATGATTGCCTGGGTCTTGGAGGGGTTGATATGAAGGAAACACTGATTGCACCATGTGATGAAATGTTCTAGGTGGGTTTAGGGGGTACACTGGGACCGTTGAAGGGCAGGTTAAAGGGCCAAGAAGGCGTGTCATCAGCAAATTGGAGATGAATATTCGGGAGAGGTTTAGGCATATTAGCAGTATACAGGAGACAGAGGAGAGAGGGGAAAGAACGGACCATTGGGGCACACTGGTGGAGGGATGGAAGGTACGGGAGCTGGAATTCTGACATAGGAGGGACAATGGAAAAAAGGAACTAGACAGACGAAATTGATAGGGAGAGCATAGGTCTCAAGTTTCAAGAGGAGTCCGGGATGCCAGACACGGTTGTAGGCGTTCTGAAGGTCGAGGGAAACAAAGATAGCAGAGTGACGGGAGTTAGTTGGAGGGATAGAAGATTGGTAATGTTAAGGAACTGGTAATTGGCTGTCAAGGAGGGCACGAAGCCACACTGGGTAAGGGGAAGGAGGTGGTGCTGGTTAAGGTGAAGGTGGCGATGAATATGGCGGGAGAGGATGGACTCAAAGACCTTTCTGAACATGGAGGTGAGGCAGATTAGACGATAGGAAGAGCTGTCAGAGAGCAGCAGGACATGGGAAGTCTTCCACAGGTCAGGGTAAAATCCAGTGGAGAGGAGGGCATTGTTCAGGGTAGCAAGGGCAGCCAGGAAGATTCATGGGATTCCTTGAGGTGGCAGTAGGTGACACCATCATGACCAGGGATGGTGTTGCATGTGGAGCGGAGGATGAGTATGTGGTGATGGGAGTGTTGATGTCTGAGGGCGGTAACTGATCCAAGTACTGGAAACTAGGTGCGAGCAGAGGGAGAAAGGTGTCAGTGTGGCCAAGGATGGTGAGGAAGAGGGAGTAATCAAAATGGGGATGGTCAGGAATGGAGAGGACCTCGGGTAGGTGGGAAGCAAAATGGTTAGCCTTACTGGGGTTGTCAGGGAAGGGGCAATAGTCATGGAGAATAGGGTATGTGGGGTGGGATAGCTACCAGTAAGGTTGTGGAAGGCTAACCAGTACTTGGAGGAATTGACAGGGATGATGGAGTTGAGGCACGTACATGTCTGGCACCAGCCCCGGCGTTTCTTTGCTGAAAGGAGGTTCCAGATGTGTCGATGTAATTGCTGGTGGTAGATGAGTGTATCCCAGTCATGGATATGGAGGAAGGAGCAGTAGAGCCTGTGGGATTCGCAAAGAAGGAGGACAGCCTGTGGAAGAGGCATAGGGCGGTAAGGGTTGACGAGTTTGGTAGGAATGTAGGCCTCCACAGCGTAGTGATGGTCTTCTGAAAGAAGGAAGAGGCATAGGTGATGTTTGCAGGATGGTGAAAGGTGAGGGGATGGTAGTTGAACTGTGAGATAATGGATTCCCGGCAGGCAGCACAGTCTGCTTGGCGGTAGTCATGGATGGACTTTGGAGAGGCAGCTGGGCAGGAAGCTGTTGGGGGGCCACGGGCAGAGGAGACAGTGAGAAGGACAGGGAGATGGTCACTTCCAGTGGGATCAAGGATATCTGTGGCGATACGACAGAGTAGGTTAGGGGAAGCGAGGATAACATCCAAGGTGGAGCTACTTTCAGGACAGGTGTGTTGTGGGGGAGGAACAAGGTCACCATGGACGCTGGTGATGAACTGATTCCAGTGCCGAAGGGTGGCAGGGTACAGCTGTGGATGTTGACTTCAGCAGCAATAACATAAGTGAAGAAGGTATGATCAACATGGGAAATGAAGTTGTAGGGGAGGGGAGCTGCGGGACAGATGTAGATGAAGGCACATGTGATAGTGGGGGAGGGAAAAAAGATGCTGAGGAGAATGTGTTCAGTCAGGTCATTCAGTAGGTGTTGTGGCTGGACACGGAGATGCTTGAGGTGGCCAATAGCGACCCTGCCTCAGGCGAGGGGAATGGGACTGTTGGTGCAGTGAAGGAGATAGGCAGAGGTGCGGACAACATGGTGAGGTTGGAGGAAGGTTTCATTAAGAATGAAGGAGTCAAGCTGGTGCTGAGATAGGGTATGCATGAAGAGGTATTTGTTGGCAGGAAGGGAGCAAATGTTGAGATAGAGGAGATGATATTGTTGATGTGCCAGAAGGTGGGAGGGGAGGGGAGGAAGCAGGGAGAGGAGAGAGGGACTTAAATGAGTGTGTCTAGGTGGGTGAAGGTAAAATGAGCCTGGTTGTGGAGGTAGGTGGCATAGGTATTCAGATGGAAGACAGAGCAGGTGGCAAGGGAAATCTGCTGGAGGGTGTGGGGGCATTGGATGGGGTGGATGTGCTGCAGGATTATGGTCAGGAACTTAATGATGTCTTCAACCTCAGGGAGAGGGAGGCAGGAATTGTGGGGTGGCTAATCTATAGGGCAAATAGGGACAGTAGGGTTGGTGGGAGGGGGTTTCGCGTTGTATTTGGAGGAGTAGGTGGGGTGGGATTCGTTGCAGGTGTTGCAGGAAGGGGAGAGGCGAGGTTAGGACACTGTTTAAGGAAGTGGAGGCTTTACAATGTGGGTAGGTGGGGGGTTCTTACAGTTTGGGGTGATGTGGTCATTCTACAGAAGAAGCATTGACAACAGTAGGAATGAGGAGGGGAATGGGACAGGTTAACAGCAGGAAGGCAGTTGAAAATCAGGGCTCCCTGTGTGAGGAGGTGATCGATGGAGGAGGCTGATTCAGTAAAGAGACATATAAGGAAGGTAAGGGCAGAGTAGTTGTAAATTCGGTGGGCCAAACGGATTTCCAGGGTGGGATGGGCGTTCAATTCCGCCAACAACCTCTGCCTCTCTGATCACTGGGTTGAGTTTTGTGATCACAGTGGTGAGGGTTGGTGGACAACAAGAGAGGTTGGGGCTGATGAGGAGGATGTAAGGAAAGGGGTGAGGGATGCATGGGGGCCAAAGGTGATGTGGGGAAGGCGCTGGAGGAGATCGGTATGGAAAGAGGGAGATGAGGATTTAATGAGTACAGAGAATTTGTGAAGGATAAGTTGGGTAATGGGGGCACTGGGGATGTATTTCTAGCTTTCAAGGCTGAGGGTGCGGACATCTAGGAATTTCAGACGGGGTTGGCAAGAGTGATGGTATACGGGGGGGGGGGGGGGGGGGGGCTGGGGAGGTGGGAGTAATGGTGGTATCCATGGTGGAAGAGGAGTGGGCAGTGTGTTTTTGGAGGAGGGAGTGGAGGTGAGGTCACGACTTGGGCACTTGCAAGGTTTCTTGGCGGGTGCGCCTGGGAGGAGGGGTGAGTAACCGAATGGATGGGGAGGTGGTGGGAAGCAGGCCCATCTTGTGAGGCAGCGGTACTGGGAATGGAGGTGGGGCGCTCTGTAGTGATGGCTGTCACGCAGTGGGTGGTGACTTGGGTGGGGGAAGCAGGAGTAGTTGTAGTGTTGGACGATAGCAGGGGGTGGGGGGGGTGGGGGGGGCAGGGGCAGAAGCTGGAGCAGGAGAAAGATACAGACGAGGTTAAAGGGATGAGGAGACAGAATGGGTGGTGGAGACTGTGAGAAGGGGAGCTGAAGTAGACGGGTTAAGCTTAGAGGAGGCACTCCACGACTCTAGGAGTCACCAAAGTGGGAAAAGAACTAAAACAGGGGCCAACGGCGGGGAACAGGGCACGGCAGCGAGCACCGAGAGGCGGCGAGCACCAGGCGGCGGCGAACACCAGGTGGCAGAGAGCTGCGGCGAGCACCGGACGGCGAGCAACGGGCAGCGGCGGCCGCGGCTGAAACCGCCGCCAGCACTGGGCGGTTGACAGACAGACGGAGGAGCAACAACACCACCGTGATGCGGCGACGTCTAGCAGACGGCGGACGGCGGCGAGGGGCGGCGAAGAAGGGCGGTCGGCAGTCGCCGGCCGACAGTCAGGCAGGCAGGCAGACGAACAGCCAAACAGACGGCAACGGGCTCTTCCAAAGCGTAGATCGCATCCTAAGTGTAGCCCAGGCAGCGTAATAATTCAACTTGGAATTGCAGGGACCAACCCTCGCGATATGTGTTGCTGCAATGGCTCACCAAATAAACACTGGCTCGCTAGAGGTGCACAGGCGCCAAGGTTTTCGGATATAACGTCATCGTAGACGAATCATAGAGCACAGCGACCTTCAGTGCCCCCCGCCTTACAAACGGGCCACGGGCTTCTCACTCGCAACGCGCCAAAAGCTCGGTCGCAAATAGCGGCATAGCGCCCAGTTTAAGTATGCGGACTTTGATTCTCTGTCTGCGTTGATTCGGATTCATTCGGCTGCTGCCGACGATGCCTTTGTACCGCTGTTGCTGGTTCACATGTCTTGTGAGCACTAGTTCATGCTGTGCCCCATTTCAAGACAGTGTTCAGCCACAGCAGACTTTTCAGTCTAACCCAGTCTGGTGTGACGTCTGTGTTCATCACATCTATCCTGAACAGTGCCACACGTCTGGCCGGTTTATGATTTCCAACACTGGCACGGGATTTTATATATCCCTGGTCTCCTTAGACCTAGGTCGTCTCTAACACAACCCAGCATAGTTTGCACTCGCGCTGGAGGGCAAAAGACACATTTTATTTGATGTTTTTTAACAGTCTGTCAATCTTAAAGGATACGCCTCCAATATATGGAAGAAAAACCATGCTCGTGGAGTTCTCTGTTTCTTCTGGCTTTTTTAGAGCTTCAGTACGTGCAGGTTTAAATGCACTATGGATCTCTTTATCAGTATACCCGCATTGTTCAAACACAGAGCGAAGATGGCTAACCCCTGCTGATAAGCTCCCAGCATCAGAGATAATTCTGGCCATATGAAAGGGTGTCGGCAACATGCCATTGCGTTGAGAAGGGTAATAGCACCTCGTAGATATAGGTCAGTGAGAGTCGGTTTGCGAAACACACTGTGACCCAAGGAACCATCTTCTTTTCTGCGGACCAAGACATCAAGAAAGGCGATCTCTCCATTTTTCTCCACTTCCCTGGTGAAGCAAATGCTGGGATAGAAGGAGTTAAGGTGTTCCACAAGTGAAGGAAGCGTTGCTGCTCCGTGACGTGCCCTGGCCAAATAGTTGAGCTCTTCCAAAACAAGACTCACATGTACAAGGGGGCTTGATAACGTGCAGATGTCACAGTACACGGTACACCTGACAGGCCCTCCAGATGTATTCTCTTTAAGGAGGAACAGACTGAGAATAAAGGTGCTTGTCAATCCACGCCACACAGTCACATACGGCGAATGCAATGGCTCTTCGTGCACAACGCGCGTTTTAACAACACCCCAAATTCGATACCTCTGTGTATTCAACTGCATTCTGTAGTGTAGTATGTGCTTCGTCTCTCCATGGATATTGCCACATGTAATGTCGTATGTGCTTCGTTACTCCATAGCATATTGCCTCATTTTATCTACTTTGGTCCATGCTAGACACCAAGGGGCAAATTTAGAAGGTTGCTGCGGATCATGAGGTTTCAGTTGCTGCGCCGTCTGAACCTTGTGCTAGTACGAACGTAATATAGACTGCAAAACTTCCCTTACTGTTGACCATGGGAAGGACAATCCTCGTAGCACTGCACGAGTAGGAGCACTACTCCAGCACGTGCTGCATAATCAGAGCAACAGTAGTGGGTCAACAGCTTCCACCGGGACAGGATGCCTCCCTCCTCCAGGAGCCGCACCAACCTCATCCATGTTTCCTAATTCATTTATCATCTTCTTTAAACCATTTAACAAGATCAGGTCTCTTCTGGGACCGTTCAGTCGGCGACACTGTCAATGCAGCACTGTAAGTGCTGCCGTTCTCATGAAACAGTTTCATTAACGGTGCACTGCTTCTCCTCTAAATAGCCACTGTATTTACTCGCGTTATGGCTTGTCAAATGATAGCGTACATGTGATATCGTCATTTAAACATCTTACTGCGCCAGATTTGAACCTGATGGCCACAATTCGAGCTACTTCTTCCCAGCATAAACAGGTTCGTTTTAACGCAGTAACATATCAACCAAGTGTTACTGCCATACATTAATTACAGCCCACACTGGACCTACGTGAGTAACTGCAGTTTAATTATAACCACTCGGTACATGTAGGATGTTGGTCATTTCCTTTGCATCTTTTTAGTTCTGTCAATCGCACGCATCTCGTGGTCGTGCGGTAGCGTTCTCGCTTACCACGCCCGGGTTCCCGGGTTCGATTCCCGGCGGGGTCAGGGATTTTCTCTGCCTCGTGATGGCTGGGTGTTGTGTGCTGTCCTTAGGTTAGTTAGGTTTAAGTTCTAGGCGACTGATGACCATCGATGTTAAGTCCCATAGTGCTCAGAGCCATTTGAACCAGCCTCTCAATCTGACACAACTGAGACGTTGTGGTGAGAAACCCTGTGAGTCTAACAAAGAGGTCGCCAAAGAGTGGACCACGGGTCGCATGCGGCCCGAATCAAGTTTTTGTGCGCTCCGCAGTTCTCAGTCGCATTTTGTAATACTATGCATTTAACAGCTAAACGTGAACTAACGGTAAGAGCGTCTTAAGAGTGTAGTTTACCTGCTCAGCACCAAACAAAAATATTAGCAGAGACAGTAATATTTTAAGATTGCTTACTTTCAACTGAAACTGGTGGATCCTGACGTGAAGTAATTAAAATTGGCCGCCTACCTCAGGAACGGAGGGTTATGTAGTGAGGCCACTGCGGAGTTAGGCCGTGTCCTACGTAAGCGACAGAAGAGACCGACAGCGCGCGACAGCTTCAGACGACGAAACACAACCGCAGGTATAGTTATGAAAGCGTCCTACGTGGGCGACGTCAACGGCGCCGCCTGTCCTCTGCTGCAACTTGCAACGTTTAAATTCAAGCACGGGCGGCAGTGAGAGTAAACAGCTACAAATCTTCTCGGCGATGCACTGGAGCGGACGCGCTGGCTGCTACGAAATAGCGATCGTCCGATTTTTTAAAAAAAATGTGAGATGAAAAAATGTGAATTTTTCTCATCTTACAGCCTAATATCTTCGCTCGATGATGGACTGAATTTATTTTCGTTAATCGGCACTGTGCCGCACGAAACTAAGTAAATGACTGCAGGAAATATTTAAAAGTTTGCACATGTGAAATCGCATTGCGTAGGGTTTTCGTATTTTTCATTTTAGGTCATACATTATTGGGTACGAAATGTAGCCAGTATATCTACATACTATTCAAAGTTGAGAGCGGGATAATATATGTTTTCACTCTCGAAATATTGGTTGTTACGTCCACGGACAGGCCGCTCGCGGCGGCCGGAGTCTTTACCTGCTCATAGGCAATCAAGCGGTCGAAAAAATATTCATTTTTCATAAACGGTTCAAGATATCGAAAAGAGGTTTTTTGAAAATGACAGCACACAGAAGGGGGGTATTTTGTCGTACGATTAACCTCGATGCGATTTTGTCACATGTTTGAGCGGAGCGAAAACAATACGCTCTATAAATTACACAATGGGTTTTTGTCCGAGTTTTCATGGCCAAACAAAGAGTGAGAAATGGGCAAATGGAATACCAATCTAACCAACGTTTTTAAGAAAATATTTTATCGCTCGATGGTAATCAGAGTAATTAAGGAAAACTTAATTAAGGATTTAGGGAAAAATTGAAATATTTCATGAACAGCTGCTGCTAGCTGAGTAAATGAAGTTCCAAAAAGTTTATCTCCTCAGGGCCTAGCTAACTTGCACAAAAAACATATACTTAACTGATACTTAACTGTCAAAAAGGCTTCCTTCGAATTAAGTGGTTAATATTGTCTTGCATGAGCAGCTTTCTTTGTGAATAACATTCATTGAGTACTTATTTCAACAAAAAAGCTGGAAATATCCAGGCATACCATCTGTGTCCATCGTTTCCAGCGCTCCAAGGTTTATGTTTTGACTAAGCACACAGAGCAATCCACTAAATAAATGCATATGAAATAAAGCAGCTACAAGGTTATGAATGTTGATTGCATTTATATTAATATTAAGCATATATTAATACCACGTTCTTGAATTGTCTGACGGAAATCGGTTTCACTCCAATAAGACAAGATGCGCGTATCGATAAGAAGGACTTACACAGTGTTACAAAAATTGAATTAATGTTACTAGATTACTGATTCTGATGCCTGATAAGTGAACGTATAAACCAAGCCGTACAGTAATAACTTTCGAGGGCGTGCTGAATTGTAATGTTTCTGAATTTTTTATGTGAAAACTATTGAAGTTTTTAAATAAAACAAACGTTATTAACATTCATTATGTTTATTCTTCATTTCTACTCATCTGTTGCCCTCTGCCAATGGAGAGCTCCGACTTGTGGCGTGTAACATGACGACGTCTAACCTAACTATGTCGGTGCTTGAGACTGAGCGTACTGTATCCTAGTTTCGATTTCGAAGAGTTCGTCCACATAAGCAACACCCTCTCCTTCGTGATAATTACAGACCACTCACGAGCGCTGCGATATTTACAACAATACGACGCCTCGTGTTCACTGTCATCGATCATCCTCCAACAGTCACGACTGGATTTCATCCGATTTTCGTATGTTTCCGAGACACAAAGAACACCTCCGAAGACTTCACTGTGATAGTGATAAAGCGGTGCAAGCACAGAGCAGGTTGTAGCTCCGTCAACGAAGTCGAACATTCTACAGTGACAGAATCAACAAACTGGTCTGTCGTTGGCGGAAATTTGTCCGTCACCAGGGTGACTATGTTAAGAAATAAAGACTTAAAGAATAAAGATGTAGAATGTTAATTACATTTTGGTTAAAAAGCCTTAAGAGTTTTCACGTGAAAAGATTGCACTCTTACTTGTCCGATTTTTCATAGCCATAAGTGAAATGGAAAAAATATCATACGTTTCTTTTAAGGGGCAGCACGCCACTGCATTGTATCTTTTCTATGTCTTCTATCTACATGTACTATAGACTAAAATTTCCCATTGCAGTATATGTCTGTACGTCCGCCTAATCTCAGGAACTACGGTAGGGATTCTGATACTGTTTTCACTAACAAGTAGCGTAATTCGCGAGAAAGGTTTGTGTATATAATTTACTACCGCTAAGTAAGATCAGTGAGTAATATATGCATTTTTTATTTGTTCCATGTTTAATTGGCGTTTGGAGTGACAGTTATGGGAGTTTTGAGCTGGTCAACTAGAGATGAGGTGGCATCTGGCGGGAAAAGCAGTAAAGTATACAGAGACTAGCGAAGCTCAGTGATCTGCCGAAGCTGGATCAGAAACTAAACGCAGGCAAGGCAGTTCGCATTTCATTTGAATGGGTGGTTGTCCAAAATAGGGTTTATCCCTCCCACCTCCTCTTACGAATTGTAAACAGAACAAAAATTCATTTAAATGAGACTTTTTACGAATGAAAATTAAATTAAAGATCAAAATTTTTCTTAAAATGTTATTTACATAATTAAATGGTATTCAGTACAAAAAATCATTTGCACAATGCAAAAATGTGCTACACCTGGTGTGTCACAAAACAACTGTTTTTAACAAAACATGTAGATGAAGTTTATCGGTAATATTACAATAAACATGCAAAACAGCGATAAAAATGGAACCTGCAACAATGCTGATCTTAAATAATTTCATTATCTCTCTTTATATTATAAAATTGGTGTGCAGTGTGTCAGTTAATAAGTTTAAGTTGAAAATGGCTTTTACTGCTCGCCGCGCGGATTAATCGAGCGGTCTAGGGCGCTGCAGTCATGGACTGCGCGGCTGGTCCCGGCTGTGGTTCGAGTCCTCCCTCGGGCATGGGTGTGTGAGTTTGTCCTTAGTATAATTTAGGTTAAGTAGTGTGTAAGCTTATGGACTGATAACCTTAGTAGTTAAGTCTCATAAGATCGCACACACTTTTTTTTTTTTTTAGTGCATGTCTACGCCTAGCGCTGAGAATAAGAATCTGATTTCTGTAAAATTAAAAATAAAGTACATAAACAAAGTATAGCACTTCTGCGCGTCCTTTCTCCTCGTACCTTTTTTTTTTAGGTTAGTTACCTCGATCATATACACTCCTGGAAATGGAAAAAAGAACACATTGACACCGGTGTGTCAGACCCACCATACTTGCTCCGGACACTGCGAGAGGGCTGTACAAGCAATGATCACACGCACGGCACAGCGGATACACCAGGAACCGCGGTGTTGGCCGTCGAATGGCGCTAGCTGCGCAGCATTTGTGCACCGCCGCCGTCAGTGTCAGCCAGTTTGTCGTGGCATACGGAGCTCCATCGCAGTCTTTAACACTGGTAGCATGCCGCGACAGCGTGGACGTGAACCGTATGTGCAGTTGACGGACTTTGAGCGAGGGCGTATAGTGGGCGTGCGGGAGGCCGGGTGGACGTACCTCCGAATTGCTCATCACGTGGGGCGTGAGGTCTCCACAGTACATCGATGTTGTCGCCAGTGGTCGGTGGAAGGTGCACGTGCCCGTCGACCTGGGACCAGACCGCAGCGACGCACGGATGCACGCCAAGACCATAGGATCCTAAGCAGTGCCGTAGGGGACCGCACCGCCACTTCCCAGCAAATTAGGGACACTGTTGCTCCTGGGGTATCGGCGAGGACCATTCGCAACCGTCTCCATGAAGCTGGGCTACGGTCCCGCACACCGTTAGGCCGTCTTCCGCTCACGCCCCAACATCGTGCAGCCCGCCTCCAGTGGTGTCGCGGCAGGCGTGAATGGAGGGACGAATGGAGACGTGTCGTCTTCAGCGATGAGGGTCGCTGCTGCCTTGGTGCCAATGATGGTCGTATGCGTGTTTGGCGCCGTGCAGGTGAGCGCCACAATCAGGACTGCATACGACCGAGGCATACAGGATCAACACCCGGCATCATGGTGTGGGGAGCGATCTCCTACACTGGCCGTACACCTCTGATGATCGTCGAGGGGACACTGAATAGTGCACGGTACATCCAAACCATCATCGAACCCATCGTTCTACCATTCCTAGACCGGCAAGGGAACTTGCTGTTCCAACAGGACAATGCACGTCCGCATGTATCCTGTGCCACCCAACGTGCTGTAGAAGGTGTAAGTCAACTACCCTGGCCAGCAAGATCTTCGGATCTGCCCCCCCACTGAGCATGTTTGGGACTGTATGAAGCGTCGTCTCACGCAGTCTGCACGTCCAGCACGAACGCTGGTCCAACTGAGGCGCCAGGTGGAAATGGCATGGCAAGCCGTTCCACAGGACTACATCCAGCACCTCTACGATCGTCTCCATGGGAGAATAGCAGCCTGCATTGCTGCGAAAAGTGGATATACACTGTACTAGTGCCGACATTGTGTATGCTCTGTTGCCTGGGTCTATGTGCCTGTGGTTCTGTCAGTGTGATCATGTGATGTATCTAACCCCAGGAATGTGTCAATAAAGTTTCCCCTTCCTGGGACAATGAATTCACGGTGTTCTTATTTCAATTTCCAGGAGTGTATTTTCATCAATGCATGAGTTCGTAGACTGAGAGAACGTTGGCGGTGCTGCTGTCCCTATCAGATCGGCAGCTATACGTCGCGATGATTAGCAGCAGTCTCATTGCTTGAGTAAGCTCCTTTCCCGCTGGGAACGCCGTGTTCACAAATCTGTGGCAGTAGCTAGGCCAGTATGTTTGGTTTTTAAGGCCATCACACGTTCGTGATGGTGCTGTCTCACTTTGGAAACGCTGCACTTGCGTTTGGGAGAGTAGCTCTCCCAATATTAGGAGATAATTCGCGTCATTTTAACTGAAGATAGCACAGCTGCTTCCTTTAAATTCAAAATGGTATTTTGCCCACTCTGAAGTTTCTGATTGGGTACGACTACCCACTATACCCACACCAAGTCTCATTTTCTTCAAACTATTCATCGGCTGCGTTTTCTCCCTGTGTGTGATGGCTAATCTCCCGAACCAAAGGTACGGTTTTCACTAACAGGCAGAGTGATTCACGAGGAAGGTTTATGTTTATCTCTGTATATTATAAACAAGTCGTCCAGCAATACATACTCAGTTCTACCCGTGCGCAGCTGGAGCGGATCGCTACTCAGCAATAAATGTGTATTTCTCTACATGGGATCAATACCTGCCTACCTAACTTACTTCTTATTACGAACTTAAAACTATGTGTTTTGAGTGGAGTTAAATTCCATGCTGTCAGAACCAGCGCATCATTGTGGTGGCATCACGTTTCTGTCCCAGTTCTACCTTTGCTCACGTTAGTTATGTCAAGATACAATTGACTTAAATACTTCTCACCACGTGCGCAGTCCCTGTTGTACACTACAATGTTGATCCTGCTGTACTCGTCTTATGTATACTCGTACGCTTCTAAACACAGTGCGTGTGTGTGTGTGTCACTTGGCCCACAGAGGTATGTTTATTATTAATGACAGCATTATTATACAGCTCTGTGCCAAATAACAATTGCATTAGCATTCACAGGTACCGGCCATTATCCTTCATATGCACACACATAACGTTGTCTCAATTGTCACCTCGGTACCATTTTTTGAGACCAGCTGAATTTTTTCGTCTCCATTTGATTACAAGCCCAGTCAGTGTGATTCTGAAGTTTAGCGTTGCATGTAAACGATTTAAAAAAGTTGCGTTGCAAGATTTTGTCATATTTGGATAACGAGTACGAGAAATCTACTTTTGAGATTTAAGTTACAGACTTCCATTCCAAAACAATTATTTATTCTCTATTAGGCAGTTCAATGCATTACCTGTCGGTGCTATAGATTAGCATTTCTTAATGAGGTTGAAAATGAGTCTTCTAGCTAGCACAAGGGCGGATACGAGCAGTGGAAGACTGTGAAGGCCGTACATTTAATGCCGTCAGCTTTTATGTAGTCACGAAACGCCATTATTATCGCCGACAATAGCTGTTAACTACCCGCTACAGCACTGTGCAAAATGCACGCTTATTCACGAACAAGAAAGAAACCAATCACCAGTCACAACTAATGAAGCCCATTTACAGCGACCTTACATAATATGTGTTTTGGTCTAAAGACAACTCATTACGGTGTCGAGTGAAATTCTCTGTCCTAAGTCTGAATATAATGAAACAAGAGTAAGTCAAGTGTAAGTAATCAGATGGTATTCATCTAACAGGATTCAAGTAGCTATAGAAATAATTGCACACGGAATACCCACCAGTTTCCAGACGTGTACGATAAGATTCTATTAGTCCACTCGTTTTCCCAGTTTACAGCAAAGAGTGCCTCGTTTTCCTGTCTGAAACGTCTTCACAGTTATTCAAGGAACTCTGTTTACTACGGAACCGGCTGGAAGATGGACAGTTAAAAATATGTCAAAAACAAGTGTATATTTAATAATGAAAATTACATTACACTATTTTTAATGGTTTAATTGCTCTATGGCATATGTTAAAACCTAACCCATACTAAAAGTTCATTTGTTTCTATAAGTATCAAGGACAACAATAAATCGGGAAAACATAAAGCGGTTGACAAGAACTTCGCAAGCAAAATAGTAAAAGTGGCAAATTATGGATCGTTGTATGGGGTTCATAACTGATTTTTGTATTATGTCGTTAAAGGGTTATCGTGAGACATTAGACAGGCAGCTGAAAATACTCAAATATTCAAAACCAAAGCAAAAGATTACCTAACGAGCCACTTCCTGTGCATTTTATTCGAATGTTGTGTCGCCTTTGCGAAAATTACTGTCAACAACGACATTCACGTGAAAATTATTTCACCCATATGTGACTGCAGACTTCCCCCTTGTGCACTGCTCTAGGAGCGAACAAAACTACGGGGTCCGCACTCGGCAGAACATCGCATACAAAGCGGGACACAGCAATATCTCGACTCCACGCCAGACGCTCATGAGTATTACAGCAGTTGAAAGGACTCGCTATTTCAACCCTACCGCCCAGCGGGACTCCAGAAGCTTCAATGTCAGCGGCGGGCAAGCATTTAAACGTAGGTTGCTAAACGCAGTTAGTTAAACGTTTGTTCATGTGTTTAACATACGCCAGTGATTCCCAGTTAGATGTTAGTTGGTAAACCCCCTCCTCCCCTCCCCCCTCCCTAAAGCTAAATGATATTTAGTATTTGTGGGTTTATTATTATTGCACGATGAACTAATGGGCCAATGAGATTCTGCTTATTTCTAACAGTCATATTTATAGAATGATGAAAAGCTTCTCTATACATCGCGACTGCTAACTACAACGTTTTCTCAGAAAATAAACGTAACTATCTACCCAAAGGGCAGACACTCGTTACAAAACATGTATCCTCTGCACCACTTGTCTCCCTAGTGACACTTACTTCACCCACACACCGCACTCCCATTCAGAATTAACCAAGTTAAAAAGTGTGCACCATACTTTAGGACTACTGTTTGCAGGTTACTTGATTGCTGGTCTTTTCACTTCTTAACTGGTAGAAAATGAAAGATTTCAGGCTACCAATGCTTTGTGTCTGACCATTGCCACTAATAGTAATAATAATAAAGTGTGGGCCATAGAGTGGTGTTGTAGCCAGTATAGAGTTAGTGTTGTGTTGTGCTGTCAATTAGTTCGATTATGTTTTGCGAAGTAATTAACTGAGCAGTCTCTGCTCCATTCCGAGACCAACATTCAACTTAGAGAAGGGATTTTCAGGAGATATTTAAACATGTACATACAGGGTGTACATAATATCCAGGAACACTTCCAGTTATTTATTGCACAAGAATCAAACATTATACAGATATCATACATATGTCATTTTGAAGGGAAACCCGAAAGTTTTTTTTTCATAGTTTGGTAATCTACCACGTAATGTAGCAGAGCTCCAGGAGAGAATACGGGAAGCTACTGCCACAGTCGACGATCCCATGCTAGTAGGATGGGTATGGCAAGAATTCGATTACCGTATTGACGTCTGCCGGCTCACTCATGGTTCGCATATCGAATGTCTGTAAAAAAAAAAACTTTCTGAGTTTCTCTTCAAGATGCAATATTTATGACATATGTACAATGTTTAGTTCTTGTGCAATAAATAATTGAAAGTGTTCCCAGACTTTATGTACTGGTACACCCTGTATATACTCGTATATGTCTTACTTTTACTCCCCCTACCATCCATCTCTACACCCTTCATCTCCTTTCCCAAGGTGGCTTCTGTCAACTCTCCCTCCCAGATGATGGCCCCTCTCCCTCCATTTATCCCTCCTATTAACTCTGATCCTCACCTCTCTCTCCTTTCCTCTGTCCTTTCCCCAGGCTCCCTCTCCCCCCCTTCCATCCTGTTTTTTCCCCACCTACCTTCTCTCTGCCTCTCTTCTCTCCCCTGAGTCCTTTCTACTCTCCCCTCCACTGACTTCCCCACTCTTCTCGCGTCCGCTCAGCCCCCACCCCTCATTTTCAAAGTCCTATCTCTCCATCAGCACCCCCTTTTATTCTTTTCCTCTCTTTGCCCCCATCACAGGTCTGCCCCCCCCCCCCCCCCCCCATTCTGCTGCCGTGTCACCTGTATAGTGCTGTTGTAAGTGAGAGTTGAGTGTTGTACGTCCCCTGTCCGTTTTGCGAACAGCCGCCATACTGTCGCTAGTTTTTTTTTTTTTTTATCTCGTGTGAACAGAAACCAGACTGTCGCTGTGGTTTTTCTTTTTTAAATTGTTCCTGTCTACTTCTTCATCCGCATCGTCACCTTTATATTTTAAATTCCACAACTTACCGCCATTTTACAGTTTTTTACAATGTCACCGGTTTATTGCCTGTTATTCTTGTTTGTTTCTATTCGCATTATGTTTTTTTAACTCTTCTGCAGGCTTAGAGCAGCATATTACGCTGCTGCCAGCCAGCCCCCGCCCCCTCCCTTCCAAAGCAAAAGTTTTGTGTTTAGTTTGTTGGTCGACTGTGTGCAGAAGAAGATTTTTATACCTTCGTTTTACTATCTATGACACACAGCACATAGTGTAAAGCGTGAAAGCAATTATTTGAAAAAAAGTGTAATTATTGATAACTTATTAATTAGTATTACAGTCTTACTAAATAGTGACAATAGCAATTACCTTTCAAAAGTAATTTGTTTTACTGAGCAAAACACAATCGAATCATTTTGGTTTTACCTCTCAGAAAATTTCATTTTACCCCTCAGTTCAGGAACCACTGTTATAGGCGACGGCAACATTTCTAATCGCAGATCCAACGTGCAGAAGAACCAACCAGTGACATGATGGGCACGAATGTCCCCTCTCTGTTGTTGTTTAGTAATAACTGTAGTCAGTTTTTCACAAATTTCTACCGTTCTAATGCTTGCTCTACAATGAAATATCGGCTGTTCCTCCGATTTTAGCAGCTCAGTGCGTACGTACAGTAAGGCAGATCTTTGCTTCTTCCATTGTCTTTTCGAAGAGCAACGCTCTGAATAGAGGCAGGCGCGGATCCAGGGTTCTGTTTTTAGTTATTTGAGGACGGGGGAGGGGGGGGGGGGGCGAGGGCGGTTGAAGGAAGATACCAAAACGTTGCTCGCGCCTTACTACATTTTTAGTAGCTCGAAGACATATTTTCGGAATATCGTGGTAACGCCCACGTTGCCTAAATTGGATTGCTCCACTGAGCTCACAAGACGCTCATGGCAACAACTGCTTGTTTCTCCCGCGCAACTGCCATGATCAGTCAAGAATGTTGCCTTACCAGCCTCCTAGTCTATGCATGATGTTGTTATGTTATTCGTGTATATATTATTCATTTGGTAACATGGTTTGATTTACGCATTGGTAAGTCACGACACTTCTTAAACCGCCAACCCCATTATGTTTTGTTGTCAATGGCATTATCGACTTCTTTGTTCGTTATTGACACATGTTACTCAGCTACGTACCTGAATTCTTCAGTATATTACTAAAGTATACTCAGGAACGTGTAGTTTTTAACGGTTGTAAGTTTGATGTTGTCAGTCGTCGAATAATGGAAAACGTCTCCGACATACACTACGTGATCAAAAGTACCCGGCCATCCCCAAAAACATACGTTTTCATATTAGGTGCAATGTGCTGCCACCTACTGCCAGGTATTCCACATACGCGACCTCAGTACTCATTAGACATTGTGAGAGAGCAGAATAGGGCGCTCCGCGGAACTCACGGACTTTGAACGTGGTCATGTGATTGGGTGTCACTTGTGTTATACGTTTGTACGAAAGTTTTTCACACTACTAAACATCCCTAGGTCCGCTGTTTCCGATGTGATAATGAAGTTGGAACGTGAAGGGATACGTACGGCGAACAGGCCAACCTCGTCCGTTGACTGACAGAGACCGCCGATAGTTGAAAAGGGTCGTAATGTGTAATATGCAGACATCTATCCAGACCATCACACAGGAACTCCAGACTGCTTCGGGATCCACTGCAAGTACTATGACAGTTAGGGGGGAGGTGAGAAAACTTGGATTCCATGGTCGAGCAGCTGCTCATAAGCCATACATCACGCCGGTAAATGCCAAACGATGCCACGCTTGATGTAAGGAACGTAAACATTGCACGATTGAACAGTGGAAAAACGTTGTGTGGAGCGACGAATCACAGTACACAAAGTGGCGATCCGATGCCAGGGTGTGGGTATGGGGGGTGCCCAGTGAACGTTATCTGCCAGCGTACGTAGTTCCTTCGGTAAAATTCGGAGGCCGTGGTATTGTAGTGTGGTCGTGTTTTTCATGGAGGCGGCTTGCACCCAACACGCTCCAGCACCTGCTCATAATGCACGACCTGTGGCGGAGTGGTTACACGACAATACCATCCCTGCAATGGACTGACCTGCACAGAGTCCTGACCTAAATCCTACAGAACACCTTTGCGATATTATGGAACGCCGACTTCGTGCCATGCCTCATCGGCTGACATCGATGCCTCTCCTCAGTGTAGCACTCATTGGAGTATGGGGTGCCACTGCCCAAGAAACCTTCCAGCAGCTGATCGAACGTATGTCTGCGAGAGTGGAAGCTGTCATCAAGGCTAAGGGTGGGTCAACACAATACTGAATTCCGGTATTACCGATGCAGGGCGCTACAAAGTTGCAAGTCATTTTCAGCCAGGTGTCCGGATACTTCGATCTTATAGTGTAGAGTAAGAAAAAGACGAAAGAGAGGACGATTGTACAACAACCAGCGATCACAGTTCTGCTAGCAGAGGATCACCCAGAGGAAGAACTTCAGAACAGTTGTGATATGACCACCGAGCGGACTGGCGCAGTGTTTAGCACAGTGGACTCTCATTCGGGAGGCCATTCTGATTTAGAATTTGCGTGATTTCTGTAAATCGCTATAGGCAATACTGAGGTGGTTCCTTTCAAAAGACACTGCCGAATTCCTCCCCCATCCTTCCCTAATCCCATTTCGTGCTCCGTCTCTACTTACATCATTGTCGATGGAGCTTTAAACACTACTCTCCATTTCCCCATCCCTCCTACCGAGCGAGATGGCACAGTAGTTAGCACACTGGACTCGCATTCGGGAGGACGACGGTTCAAACCCACGTCTGGTCACCCCGATTTAGGATTTCCATGATTTCCCTAAATCGCTCCATGCAAATGCCGGGATGGTTCATCTGAAAGCGCACGGCCGACTTCTTTTCCCTTCCTTCCCTAATCCAAGCTTGTGCTCCGTCACTAATGACCTTGATGTCGACAGGACGTTAAACACTAATCTCTTCCTCCTCCCATTCCCTCCTATGTTGCTCCAATAAACTACTTAGTGTTAATTACAATCAATTGTGTTCTGACTGGTGATAAAGAAAAATGTAGATCCCACCACTCAAACGATAATGTGTAAACTTCTACTTAATAGATTCGTCTTTGTATGTGTCTCTTTGGTATCTGAGAAATCAGTAAAACTTATCTTGTGAGGGAGATATGTAAATCTCATTGCAGGGCAAAAGAAATATGTTAAAATTAAATTTTGAACAAAAGTATGCGAACCTCACACTGCACGATGCGAAACCCAGGCTAGCCAGTACGCCAAACAATTCACAATCCGTTTTCAATTAAATTGTCATAAGCTGTTTGAGTGGGACACAAATGGCTCAGATTAAAATGTTGGCCCTGAATGTTATTTACTTTTATCTTCAGCCTTGCAAACACTCACTGTACCAGAACTGTTATTGCAACTACAGAGCCAATTGACATAAGAATTAATGCATCTTACTTGGTGTTAAAACTGACTGCAAGTTCACTACCTAATACCTTTCTGAAATCTTCCTATGAGATGATACGATATCTTCATATATACATTCCGGCAATCACTACATCTTATAGTGGACATGAATTTTGCTTATAATTAAATTTGTTAGCCTACCTGTGCTCACGGAACGCTCGCCTGTCCTACAACTTGTTACTATTAGGAATTTTGACCTGTCTGTCCAAAACAAAATTTCATTTTCCGTACTTGCGTTGTGCAGTGCATGACGGTATCTTACCAATTTTCACGAAAATGCTTCTGCAGCAAACAGCTCGCAATGTGCAATGCAAGTATACAAACACACTGATAAAGGTAAAGACTGAAAATGAGGAACTAAACTATCGTTAAATGAAAACTAAGACTCCACCTATAACTTTGCCTCGTTAATAACACTACAGGCTTTCATAAAGTTCTCACAAGTAAACAACTTAGCACAAAACTTTCTTAATAATTTTCTTGAGTCCAGTTACTTTCCTTGTCAGTTATTTCAGTAATAAGACAAATCCATGTGCTTCACTATGAAACTTCTTACACTCTTTCACACTGAATGCCAATATTGCAGAGTTTCTTTTTGTACTTCTCGAGCGATATTTTTATGAGTAATTGTAAACTCTCACATTTTCTCTTATAAAAATTTACTTGTAACAAAAAATTATTATAATTTAAAAAAATGTAAAATTCAGTTCTATGAGGTTCGTTCATCGCATTGAAGTACGTGATTTTGTGTGATATAAAGTAAAATAATGCTGGCTTTATTTAATTCTATAAAATCAACAGTATGTATTCAAACGATGCTTAAATATGTGTAAAAATAAATGTTGTATAACATAAATTAAAGATATTAAATGACTTGCATGTTACCTCTCGGTTTAAACATAGGGGTCACAGAGAGCCCACCTCGCAGTAGATGTTACACTACATAAAAGTCATCTCGTCAGTTAAGGGATAGATTTGTTTTAATTAAGGCGTGTTCAATTAAAAATGTTCAAGTAAAAACAAAAACAAAATACCACTTTCATTCTGAATTAGAAACCGATTGCTTCTTTACTCAGGTAAAACTCAAAGTGTATACTATGCAAGTGTATCAGCTGGGGAAGAAGGCAATGTTGGACATCACTTTTTGTTCAAATAACACACCGGTTTGCTGCCGGGTGACGCCGTCGACCACCGCCAATATTTAGACGGGAGCACACCCTGTCATTCTCAAGGCACAACTGCAAGGAGGAAGCAATGTGCAAGGGAATTTAATACCTCGGTTCACAGGGCAGAAACAAGGAAGATACCACACATAGAACAAGTAACCGCAGTGTCAACACACAACCAAAGATAACCAACATCAGAAATATCGATAGTGACTATTAATCAGCAGGTGAGGTAGCACTAATTCTGTCCCTCTGTTTTTTTGATGAGAGACAGAGCCGGATTCCAAGCAGCATTTAAACAAAATCCACCATCTCTGTTTATAAGGTTGCTTGATAGTTTGATTTCAACAACTTCCTTAATAACACTATCCCAATAGGTGGCCGTAGCAAGATTCTCCGTGTTGTTGAATTCCATAGGATGACCGGTGTCAAGGCAATGTTCTGCAGTAGCGGATTTGCTCGGCTGTAGTAGCGTGTGAGACGCTTATGTTCAATACACTGGTCTTCCACAGTCATGATTGCCTGACCAATATATGACATGCCACAACTGCAAGGAATACGATAGACACCAGCCTTACACGAACCAAGATCATCTTTTACGGACGCCAACAGAGTCTTAATCTTAGAAGGTGGTCGAAAAACACTTCTCACATCATATTGCCCCAAAATAGGCCAATCCTGTTGGACATGCTTCCTGCGCAAGGCAAAAAGGCCGTAGACCTGGGTGCCACTTCGTTGCTATCGTCACTCACCCGTTGCACAGAAGGCTGATAGCGCAACGCACGTTTGATCTGCCTCTCACTGTAACCATTCTGACGAAAAGTGACTTCGAGATGTGATAGCTCAGCTGCCAAACTTTCAGGGTCGGAGATAACGTGGGACCTGTGAACCAAGGTACGAAGTACTCCTTCACGCTGAGCTGGATGGTGACAACTAACAGCTCGCAGATACAAGTCAGTGTGAGTAGGCTCCCTATAAACAGATTGTCCCAACGTACCATCAGTCTTCCTTCTGACCAAAACATCAAGGAAGGGAAGGCATGCATTCTTTTCCACCTCCATACTAAACTGAATATTTGGGTGCATCGAATTCAGGTGTTCCAAAAACCGGTTTAAATTCTCACTACCATGAGGCCAAACAATAAAAGTATCGTCTACATACCTGAAAAATCACACAGGTTTCAAGCTCGCTGACTCCAATGCACGTTCCTCAAAGTCCTCCATACACAAATTGGCCATAATAGGTGATAACGGGCTTCCCACTGCAACGCCATCAGTCTGCCCGTAGTACTGAACATTGAATAAAAAATAAGTGGTAGTCAGCACATGTCGAAACAAATTTGTTAACTCGACACCAAACTTAACCTCAATTAGCTGCAACGAATCAGAGAGAGGAACGCAAGTGAAAAGAGAAACCACATCAAAACTGACTAAAATATCCGAGTCATTCAAACGCAATCCCTGCAATCGACGTAAGAAATCTGCAGAGTTCTTAATGTGCTGTTCAGACCTACCTACTAGTGGGCTCAACAAACTAGCAAGATGTTTAGCTACACGATATGTAGGAGCACCAATATTAGAAACAATAGGCCTCAACGGGGCAGCCTCTTTATGGACTTTAGGGAGGCCATATAATGTAGGTGGTACAGCATAGTATAAATTAAGACTCTTGATTGTCTCCTGTGACAAAGAACTTTTCTTCAAGAGGTTATTAGTCTTTCTCTCAACACTGTTAGATTCTGTGATCAATCTCACGGAGAAAACGTTTGACGACGCAGCTTTGTCTGAGCTGGGGAAAGGTTTGAATTTCGCAACGACGACTAAGAGTTTGCCAGTCGTTAATTTTATTAGTTCTATTGAACAGGCTCTTTATAAACTACCTTCCCAGGCTGCGGAAAAGGTTAGGAGGGAAGCTTGTCGCGTGTTGAATGGGGCCCGTCCACCCAAGTGTAACCTTACCGCAGCTGAGGCGGCTGCTTTACGTTCACTCAGAATGGAGCCTGATATTGCTTTTTTACCTGCGGACAAGGGAAATGCCACGGTTTTGTTGAACAAGCACGATCACATTCAAAAGATACAGTGTCTACTTTCTGATTCGGTGTATCGCAAAATCGGTGTTGACCCTACTAAGAGTGTTGCAAAACGCGTTCCAGTTCACAGGAGCATAATGCTTTTCTACCTGAGCCCCCATCTTACTTTGTTACTCGCTCCTGTAAACGGGAACGTGTTATGCAGTTCTTGGTTTCTCTCGCGTCCATCTAGAAAAGGTAATGAGTTTACTATTTTATATTTCTAGTTTTCAATGAGTTTAACGAAGGCTTTGTTGGCCTGATATATTTGACGATGCCCTTCGGCTACACTGAATAAAGGATTCTTCTAAGAAATACCAAGTTAAGCTATTTGCTCTTTCAATAGGTGATCTGTTTATACACTCCTGGAAATGGAAAAAAGAACACATTGACACCGGTGTGTCAGACCCACCATACTTGCTCCGGACACTGCGAGAGGGCTGTACAAGCAATGATCACACGCACGGCACAGCGGACACACCAGGAACCGCAGTGTTGGCCGTCGAATGGCGCTAGCTGCGCAGCATTTGTGCACCGCCGCCGTCAGTGTCAGCCAGTTTGCCGTGGCATACGGAGCTCCATCGCAGTCTTTACACTGGTAGCATGCCGCGACAGCGTGGACGTGAACCGTATGTGCAGTTGACGGACTTTGAGCGACGGCGTATAGTGGGCATGCGGGAGGCCGGGTGGACGTACCGCCGAATTGCTCAACACGTGGGGCGTTAGGTCTCCACAGTACATCGATGTTGTCGCCAGTGGTCGGCGGAAGGTCCACGTGCCCGTCGACCTGGGACTGGACCGCAGCGACGCACAGATGCACGCCAAGACCGTAGGATCCTACGCAGTGCTGTAGGGGACCGCACCGCCACTTCCCAGCAAATTAGGGACACTGTTGCTCCTGGGGTATCGGCGAGGACCATTCGCAACCGTCTCCATGAAGCTGGGCTACGGTCCCGCACACCGTTAGGCCGTCTTCCGCTCACGCCCCAACATCGTTCAGCCCGCCTCCAGTGGTGTCGCGACAGGCGTGAATGGAGGGACGAATGGAGACGTGTCGTCTTCAGCGATGAGAGTCGCTTCTGCCTTGGTGCCAATGATGGTCGTATGCGTGTTTGGTGCCATGCAGGTGAGCGCCACAATAAGGACTGCATACGACCGAGGCACACGGGGCCAACACCCGGCATCATGGTGTGGGGAGCGATCTCCTACACTGGCCGTACACCTCTGGTGATCGTCGAGGGGACACTGAGTAGTGCACGGTACATCCAAACCGTCATCGAACCCATCGTTCTACCATTCCTAGACCGGCAAGGGAACTTGCTGTTCCAACAGGACAATGCACGTCCGCATGTATCCCGTGCCACCCAACGTGCTCTAGAAGGTGTAAGTCAACTACCCTGGCCAGCAAGATCTCCAGATCTGTCCCCGTTTGAGCATGTTTGGTACTGGATGAAGCGTCGTCTGACGCGGTCTGCACGTCCAGCACGAACGCTGGTCCAACTGAGGCGCCAGGTGGAAATGGCATGGCAAGCCGTTCCACAGGACTACATCCAGCATCTGTACGATCGTCTCCATGGGAGAATAGCAGCCTGCATTGCTGCGAAAGGTGGATATACACTGTACTAGTGCCGACATTGTGCATGCTCTGTTGCCTGTGTCTATGTGCCTGTGGTTCTGTCAGAGTGATCATGTGATGTATCTGACCCCAGGAATGTGTCAATAAAGTTTCCCCTTCCTGGGACAATGAATTCACGGTGTTCTTATTTCAATTTCCAGGAGTGTATTTTAATGGTAATAGATAGGTATTCCAAATTTTTCTGGGCTCTTCCTGTGAAGGCAAAGGCAAAGAAAGAAGTCAAGATGTTGTATGAGCAATTGCTGCAGACAGGGATTAATATATTTCCTGACGATCTTCAGACCAATCATGGACGTGAATTTTACAAAAGGCATGTTAAGTCTGTAATGGAATGATATAGAATAAACCACTACTCTATGTTCTGCCATATGAAGTAGAGTATTGTGCAATGTTTGGACAGGCCAATAAAAAACTATGTGTAGATGAAATTTAATCTTCCACGGTCTCGCAAATCGTTGGGTATTTTCCCCCATATAAAATATTTGGTCAGGTGAACATCCACACGTGGTAAACATAAGCTATTAGTTATTAAAATTGCTACACCAAGAAGAAATGCAGATGATAAACGGGTATTCATTGGACAAATATATTATATTAAAACTGACATTTAAAATTGCTACACCAAGAAGAAATGCAGATGATAAACGGGTATTCATTGGACAAATATATTATATTATAACTGACATGTGATTACATTTTCACGCTATTTGGGTGCATATACCCTGAGAAATCAGTACCCCGAACAAACACCTCTGGCGATAATAACGGCCTTGATACACCTGGGCATTGAGTCAAACAGATCTTGGATGGCGTGTACAGGTACAACTGCCCATGCAGCTTCAACACGATACCAGAGTTCATCAACAGTAGTGACTGGTGTATTGTGACGAGCCAGTTGCTCGGCCACCATTGACCAGACGTTTTCAATTGATGAGAGATCTGGAGAATGTGCTGGCCAGGGCAGCAGTCGAACATTTTCTGTATCCAGAAAGGCCCATACAGGACCTGCATCATGCGGTCGTGCATTATCCTGCTGAAATGTAGGGTTTCGCAGGGATCGAATGAAGGGTAGAGCCACGGGTGGTCGTAACACATCTGAAATGTAACGTCCACTGTTCAAAGTGCCGTAAATGCGAACAAGAGGTGACCGAGACGTGTCAACAATGGCACCCCATACCATCACGCCGGGTGATACGCCAGTATGGCGATGACGAACATATGCTTCCAATGTCGCCAAACAGCTATATGACCATCATGATGCTGTAAACACAACCTAGATTCATCCGAAAAAAATAACGTTTTAACATTCGTGCACCCAGGTTCGTCGTTGAGTTCACCATCGCAGGCGCTTTTGTCTACGATGCAGCGTCAAAGATAACCGCAGCCATGGTCTCCGAGCTGATAGTCCATGCTGCTGCAAACGTCGTCGAGCTGTTTGTGCAGATGGTTGTTGTCTTGCAAATGTCGCCATCTGTTGACTCAGGGATCGAGACGTGGCTGCACGATCCGTTACAGCCATGCCGATAAGATGCCTGTCATCTCGACTGCTAGTGATACGAGGCCGTTGGGATCCAGCACGGCGTTCCGTATTACCGTCCTGAACTCACCGACTCCATATTCTGCTAACAGTCATTGGATCTCGACCAACGCAAGCTGCAATGTCGCGAAACGATAAACCGCTATCGCGATGGGCTACAATCCGCAATCCGTCCTTTATCAAACGCCGGTCAACTGCTGTTTGTGTAAGAGAAATCGGTGGGAAACTTTCCTCATGTCAGCACGTTGTAGGTTTCGCCACCGGCGCCATCCTTGTGTGAATGCTCTAAAAAGCTAATCACTTGTATATCACAGCATCTTCGTCCTGTCGGTTAAATTTCGCGTCTGTGGCACGCCATATTCGTGGTGTAGCAATTTTAATGGCCACTGATGCGTATTTTAATTCTACAAATTGTCCCACACGTAACTCGATAGAGTAATCGAACAGGTCCTAGTACGATGAAGATAAGGCCTGTTGACGTATGTGAAAATGGACTTCTGGAGAGGGTATACAATCATATTAAGGTGATTGATCTCTGCAAACATACATTTAATGTAGATGATTCGGTGCTTATTGCGAAACATAGAACTTCATTTGACTAGTCGTACCTGCTGTACTGGTCAACGGAGATTCAAAGTTCCCAGAGTTCAACGCACAAACCCGAGAAGTCACATCTTACAGGACAGCGATGGTGAAGACACTGCCGGGAGTTTTTACACAGAGGAATTACAGAAAGGTTCTGAACCACATATATTGATCATGGAGTAAGTTAGAAGACGCTGAGAGAACAAGGTTTTAGTTAGGTGGCTAGGCTTTCCATGAAAGAACAACAGCTGGGTGGACATCCGTTATTTGGTATATAAGTAGGACACAGAAACTCAAACAATATACGAGTAGTGTGATGTGAATGGTAGGAAACACATCAGAGGTAGCAGTAGTATTCTTGAATTATCATCATTTGAATTGTGTTTACCAGGATACAACTACTGCGGAACTGGAATGAAGCTAAAAAGTCGTCAGGATTGCGGCGATTAGTAAATTAATATACTGGACGATGCCAGCAAGGAACATGTTGTTGCTCATGCCACAAATAATGATCACCGTGCTGCCGATAGAATATTAGCTGATAAAGCCAGGCAGATATGTTGAAGAAAGGAAATAGGCACAGGAAAACAAACTGCAGCATTTGTAGTTGATCTTAAATCGGTTTCTGGAACAAATTTCAAGCAAATTATGAGTGTAGCTCATTGCATAAAAGGAAAAGGAAAAATCTGTAGGGTATTAAAAAAATTACATCCAGTCAGCGATGGTAACAGTTAGAAGTGCTCCGAAGGAGAAAGGAGGAAGAAGAAGAAGTCAGATTAAAAGTGCCAAAGGTTCTATGAATAGCAAAAACATATGGTGGAATAATTCCATTCTTAATTCCAGCACTCACAAAGCTATCAGCAGTCGGTTCTTTTACTGGAGTAGCTGCTGTCATAGCTAAAACAATGAAGAACGTACAAGCCGCTGAGGAGCAATTACAGGAAGCTAAAAGACATAGTAGGGCAATGGAGGCCATCGCTATCAGTAAAGGACTGAATTTAAAATCGTACAAGAACTGACATGGACTGGACCTCCAAGTATACTACTGTGTAGACTGCTTACCAATCATATCTTCTTAAATACCTCAAAAAACTCAAAATCCCAAGATTTTGTGGAGTGTTTGTATGGGATTCCTTGCCAACGATGATGTGAAAATACAAGGAATGTGGGAGTGTCGATTTAGATGTTGCAGGAGTGTGTAGTACTCACTGGATTGAATATGTTAAAAGAAGCCGAAATACGATATACTATTTAGACTCATTAGGTGACTTGAGATCACCTGAAGAATTATTCCGCTACTTTACAGACAAAAACAAGGTGTTATACAATTTTCACTGCTACCAAGACTGCAATTCATGTCTCTACGGTTATTTCGGCTTAACGTTTCTCTCGACAAATGCGTAAAAACAGGCAGTACGCACAGCACTGCGTAGGTGAGCTCTAGATGTGATGTTTTATACTCTTGATTTAAGAGAAAAAAATTTGGAAATTTGTGGTTAGGTCTTATGGAATCAAACTGCTGAAGTCATCGGTCCCTAAGCTTACACACTATTTAATCTAGCTTAAACTAACTTACGCTAAAGACGGCACGCACACACACACACAAACACACACACACACACACACACACACACACACACACACATACAGGGCTCGAACCTCCGACGGAGGAAGCCGCGCGGACCGTGACAAGACGCCCTAGACCGCGCCGCTTGATTTAAGAGAGCACTTGCCGATATTAAGAGCAAACAACTTTATCCCAATAGATCAGAGCAAGGTGGAATGTAGTATTGCATTGATCGATCTGGAAACATATAACGGTTTATCTAAGAGCACTGAGGGGAATAATAATCCACATCTAGGAAGTGACAATGTGGTAAAACCTCCTGGTTCATGTTGGTGATTTCAATGCATATGTAAAGCGAACTTTACAAGGCTTTGAGTTATGTGCAAATGTTAGTACGCTTAAAACAGAGATAGAAAGGACAGAACAAAAAATAAAATATAGCCACAGTGGTACAGTAGGATCGCTACTAGGTTTTTCGAGGAGCCAAGCGTTGGTTACTAACAGCCATGACATTAAAGATTTGAATAAACAAGTGAATATTCTACCTGTTAGCACGATCTGTGCTGAGTGTAATATCAGAATGAATTCACACCTTGATGATATGTTAATTCATACTAACTACGAATTTTTTCTCACAGTGGGTCCAGGGTACACAATTGTGGAGGTGCCAGGCAGCCCAGTACATCTTCCTGTGACTGTTCAGACACTAGACCATCTCGAGTTGAATATCATAGAGCAGAATGGGAATCTAGTTGCTTTTTCACAGTGAGGCAGTTGTAGTATATCTTCGTCTGTCGCAGCCTGATGGTACAAAGTATAAATACAGCACACACATCAGTCAGAGGACCCCACACAGCCGTCTGAGGACCGCTTCGTAGTGGAAGCACAATTTGGTAACATGTGAGAATTAACAGTTTCCTAAATCGATAGAACAGAAGCCTCGCAGTGACATCGCTTGATATACAGCTCCAGTTCAGTATGATGATGAGATCATTCGTCAGGAAGATGAGTTCACTTCCGAGAAACAGTTTCCTGTATATTGGAGGAAAATTTGTGACCATAAAAAGGGGTGGAAGCGCTCTGCCAGCAGCAACTACGCAACCTGTACGTAACACAGTTGCTTTACAGTTTCAAAAAATTAGACATCAAATTAATGGTGATGAAATGTACCGCACAAGAAATGTTGTAATCAGATCGACTATCAAAACAAATGCCTTTACATTAACTTCAGAACGGAATGCATTCGAAAATAAAGGATACTTCATAGATGAATCACTAGGTGCCTACTTCAGCGCCTGTATCCTGCTCAAAATGTCACTATGAACGCTTAACAGGGATCAATTTGAAGTACAGATAATAACTCACGCATTTTAGAACTTTCGGAAGAAGAGAATAAAACAGTGATGGATAAATTGATATGGAAAGTTCACTACTTATCAGTACAGATGAAAGTTTTCCGTGTGTTGCATACTACCATTAATATTGGGTTCATGGGAATTTATCAGCATCCAGTCCTTCCAGAGGCCTCTAAACAATCATGGACAATAAAGGCATTTGTTCAACTACAAACGCCCCGATTTTTTATTATAGCAATCGAGACAGGAGAGGGAATCGGTAAAAATGGATACAAGTGTATTTGACAACTGAAAACTGAACAATGCTCTGGCTAACTTCAGAGCATTTTCCACATAATAGCTCTTCACAGTCCGAGGCTGCTGACACACTCACATTCAAATGCTTAGGTTCTCTTGCAGTCCACGTTGGTGAAAAGCAGTACTCTTGTGGGGGTTTCCTGTTTCTGTGTTCCGGCTGCGCCTGTGGCACTGAGTAATTGAACAACATTGAATTCGAAAGTTTGGGAGAAGAAATATGTGGACAGTGTCTGCTGTTGCTGGGGTTCATGCAAAAATTTCTGAGTGACCTTGTGTGTAGCAAAAATAACAAAAATACAAGTACAAATGTAATTAATTTATTACAATAGGCCAGAGCATATTTAAAATACAAGAACATGGGAGCAGTACAACGTTAGCGCCATGTGGGGCTGCTGTGATGCATGCTTGCAAAGTCGATGGAACTAAAAATACTTACTGGGAGTCTTCTTTCTCCCAGCTGATCACTGGTGCTGGTGCTGAAGTCAGCACTTCAAGTGGGCTGATGTACAGACGGTAAACAACACCACAGTGTTCATGCATTCCAACTATAAAAATAACAATTGCTCAAAATGTGGAGGATCTGAGCTTCAACGCCAATAGCCACTCTGCGCTTTCGGAAATCGCATAATACCTTTGCCTACTTGGGGACTGGGGGAAGAGGGAATTTTGGGAATAACATCATTGCCCAAGGACCTGGTGGCTGACGTCTGTGATTCTAGGAAAGCAGCTGATGCTGATACCTACAATTCTAGGAATGCTGATGCTGATGTCAGAAACTTTTAAGCCCATGCTGGCTGATATCCTCTGCTTCCAACCTCTCCTTGAAGCTGCACTTGGCACATACATACAATGCACTATCACAGGGCGATCAGACTGAGTGCATACATACTCATAGCAGAGGGTTAATAAATTCCACATACAAGCAAAGTCTCATTTTTTACAGTCCACAGGAGGCTAGCAGGAGCACGAGGAGACCAGTGACATGTGCACCGTGGACCACTCATACTGGGGTCTAGATTTAAAAGACCTAAAAACAGCGAAATATACAAGCAATCATGGCCTAAAACTTCCATAACGATGAACTTAAAAATAAAATATGATAAGTTTACTTAAGACTTTCTTGCTGGTTTTTATGTAATACAAAACCGAGTTTTGAACAAATTGTGGGTATAGTACTTATTTTTGCAGTGTTTGCAATTAACTGACATTTCTGAAATGTCTGCATGTGTCTGAAAAAATACGAAATACAGTGAAAACAAAAATACCTATGCAAACAATAAAACATTGTTTTCGCTACTGCATATCAATTGTTCATGCTATTCCAAATAACTGAACATCTTCTGTCAAACTTACGTTTCTGCAGAGTTGCACTGGATCACAAGGCGAATTTTCAGGTTTCCCATTTCCAGAAAAATGAAATGAGCGTATAGCATCGTCAGTCGCGAGGCCCCATCAGGGAAGTTGGGCCGCCAAATGCAAGTCTCATTTCAGTCGATGCCACATTGGGCGACTTGCGCGCTAGTGATGAGGATAAAATGATGATGAGGAAAATACAACATCCAGTCCCAGAGCTGAGAAAATCTCCAAGCGGGCCGGGAATCGAACCCGGGCCCACTTGCGAGGGAGGCGAGCACGTCATCCCCAGCTAAGCAGACGGACCCCACTTCCAGAGATCTACGTTGTCATTGAGGACAGTTTTGTACCTTTTGTACCTAGAAAATCTCCTTTCCACGTCACAGGAGCGTATTTGTAGGCGGAGAGGTCACTGCAGGGCAGCTGTGGTCTAGAATCTGAAGCCCCTTGACTACTTTAGCCGTATTTGAAGCACCATCTTTTGCTAGCAGCAAAATGTTTTCTGTGTTCGCACTATGTGGCCACAGTAGCTTCACAGAGTTGTCAAACAAAGTGGCATTTGCCAAGTCGTTTACTCTCTACAGAGCTTCGCAAATTAGCAGGAACATTTTTCCAACCCCATCATCTTTTAGAACAACAACAACAACAACATACGCAACATAACGCCGACTCACATCCTTGGTTTCATCGGTGGACATCCAGACCATTTGGTCTGCAACACTAATTTGTATTTTGTTGAGCACCTCCTCTTAGCTGATGGGGAAAAAATAGCAACACAAAAATGTAGAATAGTGAAATTTCTGGAATGCGCTTGCTTAGGTAACATATTTAAGTGATTAACATTGCAAGATCACACTTTAATGTAGGCACTGCAAATGTGAAATTCCGTTAATAACCGGAGTAAACGCCAGAATGTTGAATGCCAGCACGTACGGGTGCTAGATATCAGTTTTTGGGATGCATTTCCACGTCTATTGCACTTGGCCAGTCACTATAGGGACGGTTAATGTTGGCTGTGGATGACGCTGGAGTTGTCGTCCGATGATGCCCCATATGTGGTCGATTGGAGACTGATCTGGTGAACAAGCAGGGCAAATCAGCTTACCGACACCCTTTAGAGCAAGTTAAGTTACAACAACGGTATGTGGGCGAGCGTTATCCAGTTGGAAAACACTCCCTGGGTTGTTGTTCATGAATAGCAGCACAACAGGTCGAATCATAAGACTTACGGACTATTTTGCAGTCAGTGAGGGTGGTATAACCAAGAGAGTGCTTTTGCTGTTACACGAAATCGCACCCCAGACCGCAACTCCAGGAGTAGGTCTAGTGTATCTAGCATACACACAGGTCCACATCTGGCCTTCTTATTGCGAAAACACGGCAGTCACTGGCACTGAGGCAGAACCAGCTCTCATCAGAAAACACAACAGACCTCCACCTTGGCCTCCAGTGAGCTCTCGCTTGACACCACTGAAGTCACAAATGGCGGTGATTTGGGGTCGGTGGATTGCACACTGTAGGGTGTCTGACTCGGAGCTGTCCTTGAAGTCATCGATTTGCAACAGTTCGTTGTTCCACTGTGGTGCCATCTGCTGCTCAAATTGTTGCTGCAGATGCAGTGCGATGCGTCAGAACCATACGCCGAACATGATGGTTTTTCCTCTCGGGGTTGCCACGTGGTCATCCGGAGCCCAGTTTTCTTGCGACTATACATTCTCGTGACCACCACAGCCAGCAATCAAGTGCAGTGCGTTCCTGCTAAGTCTTTCTGCAGTATCCAAGAAGGAACATCCAGCTCCTCATTCAGACTCAGTGAGGAGGTGTTGATAATGGTGCCTTTGTCGCCTTAAAGGCATTCTTGACTAACATCAATTCACCACGTCCAGTCTTAAAGTTAACTAACGCCCGCAATCGTCAACAATGTGTACAGAAAGCAAACCTGATTTTCATCCTCATAGTGGTGCCGAAAGCGCCACTCTTATTCCTCTGCCGCGAAATTTGAATAGACATCGTGTTTCAGATATGGAAACACGCCTACCAATTGCCGTTTATGTCCACAACTCCTTCTTGGTGTTGTGATTTTATTCTGTCAGTGTAGTTCTTTCTCAGTGTAGATTCAGTTTGAACTGAATGTATTGTGTGTTTCTCCAAGAACTGTCTGAAGCATGGATTCTTCAGCTTCTCCGACAGTATGTAGCAAGACACCATAATATCACATAAGTTCTTGAAGAATGACTGCACATTTGAATATGGGCCTGTCTCCACAAGTAACAGCCTGTGTCTGCTGTCGTTTTCAGCACTTCTCTTCACACAGCTGCTGTGTTTGGTCGTATTACAAGCTCGGATCTGAAATTTTTTTATGGCTACCTACAAGTCGGTTTTTGTCTTCCAAAATATTAAAAATACACCGTACTCCAGGCCTAGCCTCCGCCCCCCCCCCCCCCACCCCACCCCCACACACACATGAACTATCGTATGGGCGTCCTAGGACTGTCATCCTCGTGGATGGCTCGGGGTTTAGTTTGCAGATTGACAGCAGTAGCGTTTAGATTTTACAGGGCTCCAAAACACGTTAATATTCGTCATACATCCGTTCATGTGTGTTTTACGCATTGGTTTCTTTCCACGATGATTGGCATATAAGTCTGTTAAGTAATCACCATTTTGTGATTTTTGTTGATTTGTGTAATATATCATAAGTACCAAACAAATGATGTACTATAAATCTGAGTAGAAAGCAGTACAACGTAAGGCAAGAAGTTGGCGCAGGATCAGACTGGAAGCAAGCTGAGCACATTGGTGCTGCAAAATTGTGGACCTCATCTTAAATATTGCCAACCTATCAGTAGTGCACTGTTTCACAACATACTTTGTCATTAGTAACGCTATGTCATGCAAAGGTCAGTGAGTGGTGTTGGTTGACACAGTCACGAAATTCAACTACGTCTACATAGATACCCCGTATCACTACTAGTCATTTCCTTTTCTCTCTACAGAGTGTTAAGTAACTGTGAGTTGGCCGTTGGTCGATGTCAGAGGGGAATGAAGGGAGTGCAGGAAGCAAGCCTCGCCTCTGTACTGACCGCCATGGAGCGAGGAGCCGTGCGGCGGGAACTAATGCAACCTGCCTCCCGCAGTAAACACACACTTAATCCGTGGTCCACGCTCCCGCTAAAGAAGAAGTCACGGACGGAGGTAAATATCGCTTAAACGTCGTTTCTAATCAAAAATTGAATCGTCTTACGTACTGATAAACCTAATGAAGACCCTACCTGCAAAAGTGAAGTTCAACACAGTCACACAGCGGTCAGCAATGACTATTTCATACAGTACTGTCAGCTAGGAGTTCTTGTATCCTGAGCAAAAATTCTTTCCCACCAATGTGATTCGCTTTGCTATTACCCCATGAGCGGATTCTCAACCATAGTGCTTCTGTAGCAAGACCTCCTGTAGAGGAGGAAGCTAGCGCCACACTGGGTTTCCTGAGAAATGACGTCAAAATGGCACGATACCCAAGGGTACGGCTAGGTAGAAACCTAAGAATAGGGCTTAAATTGTTGCCAGTGAAACGATCAGGAGTGACATGTACACAACTCCCTTGTCACAAATATTTGGTATGTACTGTGGAATACGTCGCAATTTCCTAGGACATACCTGTAGTTAGAATCAAGAACAGCTGCGAACATGAGTAACGTAGAAGTAATCATCCTCGGAGTAGTGAAGTAACTTAAATCACTTAATAACAGCAAGTCTTCTGGTCCAGACTGTATACCATTTAGGTTTCTTTCGGAGTATGCTGATGCATTAGCTTCATACTTAACAATCATATGCAACCGTTCGCTCGACGAGAGATCCGTACCCAAAGACTGGAAATTTGCACAGGTCACACCAATATTCAAGAAAGGTAGTATTAGTAATACACTACATTACAGGCCCATATCGTTAACGTCGATATGTAGCAGGATTTTAGAACATATATTGTGTTCGAACATTATGAATTACCTCGAAGAAAACTGTCTATTGACACAAAGTCAACAGGGGTTTAGAAAACATCGTTCCTGCGAAACACAAATAGCTCTTTATTCACATGAAGTGTTGAGCACTATTGACAAAGGATTTCAGATCGATTCCGTTTTTTCTGGATTTCCGGAAGGCTTTTGACGCTGTACCAGGCAAGCGGTTCGTAGTGAAATTGCGTGCTTATGGAATATCTTCTCAGTTATGTGACTCGATTTGTGATTTCCTGTCAGAAAGGTCACAGTTTGTAGTAACTGACGGAAAGTCATCGAGTAAAACAGAAGTGATTTCTGGCGTTCCCCAAGGTACTGTTACAGGCCCTTTGCTGTTCCTTATTATACCAACGATTTGGGAGACAATCTGGGCAGCCGTCTTAGGTTGCAGATGACGTTGTCGTTTATCGACTAATAAAGTCATCAGAAGATCAAAACAAACTGCAAAACGATTTAGAAAAAATATCTGAATGGTGCGAAAAGTGGCAGTTGACCCTGAATAACGAAAAGTGTGAGGTCATCCACATGAGTGCTAAAAGGAACTCGGTACACTTTGCTTACACGATAAATCAATCTCTTCTAAAAGCCGTAAATTCAACTAAATACCTAGTTATTACAATTACGAACAATTTAAATAGGAAGGAACACATAGAAAATCTTGTGGGGAAGGCTAGCCAAAGACTGCGTTTTATTGGCAGGACACTTAGAAAATGTAACAGACCTACTAAGGAAACTGGCTACACTACGCTTGTCTGTCCTCTTTTAGAACACTGCAGCGCGGTGTGGGATCCTTACCAGATAGGACTGACGGAGTACATCGAAAAAGTTCAAAGAAAGGCAACACGTTTTGTATTATCGCGAAATATGAGAGAGAGTGTCACAGAAATGATACAGGATTTGCTCTGTAAATCGTTAAAAGAAAGACGTTTTTCGTTGCGACGGAATCTTCTCACGAAATTCCAACCACGAACTTTCTCCTTCGAATGTGAAAATATTTTGTTGACACCGACCTACATAAGGAGGAACGATCACCACCATAAAATAAGGGAAATCAGAGCTCGTACGGAAAGATATAGGTGTTCATTTTTTGCGCACGCTATACGAGATTGGAATAATAGAGAATTGTCAACGTGGTTCGATGTACCCTGTGCCAGGCACTTAAATGTGATTTGTAGAGTATCCATGTAGATGTAGATGTAGATGTAGCCAGGAAACTAAGAAGACAGATTAAATTTCTGCTGCAAATGCACAGGGTGCCCCAAATAGCGTCTACTCCCTTTGACACGGAATATCTCTTTAATAAAAGGATCTAGAAATACGATTTTGGGGGTAATAATTCAGAAGGCTGTGAAAAACTTAACAAGGCTTTATTTTGTTTCAAGGTTATTGGATCAAGGGAAACGGGTGCTGAAGTGTTACTGGGAAACAGAGAATGTGAGTGAGGTACGACAACGTTGGGGGTTGAAATTAGAACACCCCCACCAACAAGTGTAAGAATTACAAGAACTCAAAATAAGTTTCACGTTGAAGGAACGATGCAGGATATGAAAAAGGGACAGTGCGGAAGAAAGAGACGCTCAACAGACAATGAAAGAAAGTGCTGATACAGTGGTCCAGGCGTACACACAATTCCCGAACAAGTCTGTGAAGCAATGCTGTCAGGAGACTGGATCATGCTAAAGCAGTGTTTCTTGGAATTTTGCGACTTTTCCATTCTTTTAATGTGGATGATTCCGATAGGCGAAGCGACTTTTGTGAGTGCTTCATTAATAGATGTGAAGGAGATCAGCGTTTCCAAGATCTAATTCTTCAGTCAGATGAAGCGACCTGTAAACCTAATGGCACAATTAACCACCATAGTTACGAGTAGTGGGCCAGTGAGAATCCAAACGTAAGTGAGGAAAGGCATGCTAATCCGCGAGGAGTATCAATGTGGTGTGGTCAGTCTCCTAGAGGGTTAATCGCGCAGTACTTCTTTGAAAACACTGTCACAGGTGACTCTTACTTAAAAATGTGGCATATGATAACTGCTGGTCAACGACTTTTTTGAAAATTAAGATTTATTGCTTTTAATAGCGTGGGGCTCCACCTCACATTCACACTGATGCGAGGACATTTCTCAATCGTAAATTCCCTGACAGACGGACAGGACTGAGAGGGAGTGTGGAGTTTTCAGCTCGATCTCCTGATCTAACTCCTCTAGACTTATATCTCTGAGGTACTCTCAAGAACACCGTTAACACATAAAGACCACAAACACTGGATAATTTTAAGAACAAATTGAGCAAGCCTTTGGTGCTGTTCCGTTAGAAACAATACAGTTGGCATGTCACTCTGTTGTAAGTCGTTGTCAACGGTGCATTGGGGCGGTAACAGACCATTTTGAAAATTTGCCACCTTTAGGTGGACCTTAAGATACAAGACAATCATTATACTGTGTTTCTATTTCCTTTAATTAAAGAGATATTCAGTTCCAAAGAGTGTATACATTATTTTGGGACATCTTGTATATGCTCAGAACAGCATTGTATGTCAGTAGCTCCACCTCAGCACAAAATGTTTCTAAATGATTCTTCTTAATGAGTATCTGTGGCTGGAAAACATATCGCCAGGCGAAACTTGAGTTTCAGCCGGTTTTAGGCTAGCTCTTTGCCTCGTAACAACAGCGAATATCTTTGCCCAGAAAGATTTTACTGTTCGGAAAATAAGCGCATGTGTGTCAGCTAGGTAATGTTGACTGGAGCCGAAAACAAGTAACCACAGGCTGAAGCCTTCCGATCTGTACAGCGCTGAAAGATGTCCAGAACGTTTCCTCCTCTGGGAATAAACGCCTGGTGGTACATGCAGCACTAAGGAAATCGGAGCATATGTTTTTCAGCATCTGATCATTTCGCATCCATGCTGGAGCCTCCTGAATTGCACATAATTCTGTGTCATATTTAAAAAATTCGTTGCGAAGATCTGTCTTCAATATCTGTTTATACAGTCTTACACGTTGTTGCGTACATAGTTCCGCGTTGTCAGCGCGTACACAACTTTCCGAATAGAGCGCGCCCCGCTAAGCAGGCGCAGCGCTCCTCTGTCTCCGCACTACGAGACGGCGCTGCCATAGAGACGGACCAAATTCTGCTTTCGCCGATCTGCGTATTAATATGTAACGCAGCCAATGAGATTGCTGCTAACGTAGAACCTTTTCTCCTCGCGGATCACACTCGCGCAGTGATACCTGAACGCACGAGGTATTATAACGAGTGTACAGACCACCGATTAGTCAGTCAGCATCAGTCTGCATTAGTCTGCAGTCAAGTTCCAGTCTGCGCCTAATAAGATTATCATATTCCTGTACATAGCCATGAAGAGAAATGTATAGACACTTTATCAAGTATCAGAGATATGTGAGAATAAGATTAACATACCAAGACCAAAGGAACTTCAGATTGTCAATTGTAAATACCATCCAGAACGAAGTTAAGTAATTTCTATGTTTTTTATTATTTTAATAAATGTGTGTGAAAATTAATCAAGTTCTGTTTAAAGTTGGTCACCGTCACTCTGCTACTCTAAGCGTGAAAGTGGCATTTCTATTGTCTGACCTAACAGCAGAAGATAAACACGCCACAATAAGACCACGAGACATATTGCTGACACTCCCCTACTTCATTAGAGCGACAAGTCAAATAATCTGATGGTGTGTGTACCGAAGGTCTTATAGTATGCACACCACACACATACTACTGCGTTATGAATTGAACCCATTTCTGTTGGAGCCCGTATGCCAAATCACAGAGAGTGTCTCCCACTACTGCCAAGTGGGCGCAATAGCTAGGAGTTACTGTGAACCTCATTAACTTTTTTGTTCTTGTGAAAGAAATTTCCAGTTCTGCTGTTTCATTTTCAAGTATGTTTCTTCGTTCAGACCGGATCTTTAGTTACGTGTTTTGTACACTCCTGGAAATTGAAATAAGAACACCGTGAATTCACTGTCCCAGGAAGGGGAAACTATATTGACACATTCCTGGGGTCAGATACATAACATGATCACACTGACAGAACCACAGGCACATAGACACAGGCAACAGAACATGCACAATGTCGGCACTAGTACAGTGTATATCCAACTTTCGCAGCAATGCAGGTTGCTATTCTCCCATGGAGACGATCGTAGAGATGCTGGATGTAGTCCTGTGGAACGGCTTGCCATGCCATTTCCACTTGGCGCCTCAGTTGGACCAGCGTTCGTGCTGGACGTGCAGACCGCGTGAGACGACGCTTCATCCAGTCCCAAACATGCTCAATGGGGGACAGATCCGGAGATCTTGCTGGCCAGGGTAGTTCTGGAAACATCCCTCAGACTGTGGCTACGCCATGTCTCCGCAATATCCTTTCTTTGGGGAGTGCTAGTTCTGCAAGGTTTGCAGGAGAGCTTCTGTAAAGTTTGGAAGGTAGGAGACGGATACTGGCAGAAGTAAAGCTGTGAAGAGGGGCCGTGAGTCGTGCTCGGGTAGCTCAGTTGGCAGAGCACTTGCCCGCGAAAGGCGATGGGCCCGAGTTCGAGTCTCGGTGCGGCACACAATTTTAATCTGCCAGGAAGTTTCGTTCATTAACTTGTTCTGCAGGCCTTCATATTTTTAAAATAGGCCCTCGCTTTTGTATCTTACTTAAGAACTGGATATTAGTACATTAACTACCACCTCGCCTCCATCGATCAGAGAGAGCGTGTCGTGCTAAAATGTTTCATAATCATTGATACCTGTCGATGTCATTTACCTGAGCCATCTCTTCACACAGAGCGAATTCTCCCCAGGGCAGGTTTAAGGCCGAGGTGTCAAGGCGCCACAACCTTAAGATTTCTGTACAGGACGTATCGCAATTAATAACGGCCCTTGTGGCACCAAGCTGAGAGCAGCGCCCAAGTACTGTGAGTACTGCACTCTGAGGCAAAAACGAGCACGAATCTAAGTATACGAAGGAATAAGTAGGAAGGGGGGGGGGGGGAGAATGGGCGTCAAAATGGTCACTCGCTTCTGTTAAAAAATATTCTCGAACCGGCCCTGTTTCTCCCAACAGAAGAAACATACCTTCTAGTCACGCTACATGTCTCGCTGTTTCCAGGCTGCTTCACACGCCTCATCGGATAGGAATAACACTACCGTCAAATGGAGATGTATTCAACGCTACACGAAACGTCAACACAACGTCACTTGACTTAGGCAAGTACCGGGTGGTGAAAGTGGTACCGTCCTTTACAGAAGCACGGAACTTACAGGGGGCGATCAAAAAGTTTCCGTTTGAGGTTGTTGCTGTAATGTGCTTCACACGCCTCATCGGATAGGAATAACACTACCGTCAAATGGAGATGTATTCAACGCTCCACGAAACGTCAACACAACGTCACATGACTTAGGCAAGTACCGGGTGGTGAAAGTGGTACCGTCCTTTACAGAAGCACGGAACTTACAGGCGGCGATCAAAAAGTTTCCGTTTGAGGTTTTTGCTGTAATGTGCATGTAAGGTAGCGCGACTCCAATGCGGGTATACAGGGTGGTACATTGATCGTGACTGGGCCAAATATCTCACGAAATAAGCGTCAAACGAAAAACTACAAAGAACGAAACTTGTCTAGCTTGAAGGGGGAAACCAGATAGCGCTATGGTTGGTCCGCTAGATGGCGCTGCCATAGGTCAAACGGATATCAACTGCGTTTTTTAAATAGGAACACTCATTTTTATTACATATTCGTATAGTACGTAAATAAATATGAATGTTTTAGTGGGGCCACTTTTTTCGCTTTGTGGTAGATGGCGCTGTAATAGCCATATGGCTCAGACGAACAGCTGGTAACAGGTAGGTTTTTTTAGATTAAAATACAGAACGTAGGTACGTTTGAACGTTTTATTTCTGTTGTTCCAATGTGATACATGATAAGTTTGTAAGCTTATCATTTCTGAGAACGCATGATGTTACAGCGTGATTACCTGTAAATACCACATTAATGCAATAAATGCTCAAAATGATGTCCGTCAGCCTCAGCGCATTTGGCAATACGTGTAACGACATTCCTCTCAACAGCGAGTAGTTCGCCTTCCGTAATGTTCGCACATGCGTTGACAATGCGCTGATGCATGTTGTCAGGCGTTATCGGTGGATCACGATAGCAAATATCCTTCAACTTTCCCCACAGAAAGAAATCCGCGGACGTCAGATCCGGTGAACGTGTGGGCCATGGTATGGTGCCTGACATGAAATACGCTTTTCAATACTGCTTCAACCGCACGCTTGCTATGTGCCGGACATCCATCATGTTGGAAGTACATCGCCATTCTGTCATGCAGTGAAAAATCTTGTAGTAACATCGGTAGAACATTACGTAGGAAATCAGCATACATTGTCCCATTTAGATTGTCATCGATAAAATGGGGGCCAATTATCCTTCCTCCCATAATGCCCCACCATACATTAACCCGCCAAGGTCGCTGATGTTCCACTTGTCGCAGCCATCGTGGTTTTTCCGTTGCCCAATAGTGCACATTATGCCGGTTTACGTTACCGCTGTTGGTGAATGACGCTTCGTCGCTAAATAGAACAAGTGCAAAAAATCTGTCGTCGTCCCGTAATTTCTCTTGTGCCCAGTGGCAGAACTGTACACGACGTTCAAAGTTGTCGCCTTGCAATCCCTGGTGCATAGAAATATGGTACGGATGCTTTCGATGTTGCTGTAGCATTCTCAACACCGACGTTTTTGAGATTCCCGATTCCCGCACAATTTGTCTGCTACTGATGTGCGGATTAGTCGCGACAGCAGCTAAAACACCTACTTCGGCATCATCATTTGTTGCAGGTCGTGGTTGACTTTTCACACGTGGCTGAACACTTCCTGTTTCCTTAAATAACGCCACTATCCGGCGAACGGTCCATACACTTGGATGATGTCGTCCAGGATACCGAGCAGCATTCATAGCACACACCCGTTGGGCATTTTTATCACAAGAGTCACACATCAACACGATACCGACCTTTTCCGCAAATGGTAAACGATCCATTTCAACACGCTAATGTATCACGAAGCAAATACCCTCCGCACTGGCGGAATGTTGCGTGATACCACGTACTTACACGTTTGTGACTATTACAGCGCCATCTATCACAAAGTGAAAAAAGTGGTCTAGCTAAACATTCATATTTCTTTACGTACTACACGAATACGTAATAAAAGATGGGGGTTCCTATTTTAAAAAAACGCTGTTGATTTCCCTTTTACCTATGGCAGCGCCATCTAGCGGGGCAACCATAGCGTCATCTGGATTCCCCCTTCAAGCTAGACGAATATCGTTCTTTGTAATTTTTTTGTTTGATGCTTATTTCGTGAGATATTTGGCCCGGTCACTATCAATGGACCACCCTGTATAAGCACCGTCATGTAGGCAATGTGGCATTCGCGTCTTTCTAGCTCATTTGCGTAAATGCGGAAACTGACGTTATCACCAAATGCTTCCAAGCAGGACGGACGCCCTGTTATATTTTTCTTAGCTGTCGAAGGAAAAAGACCGGTAGACACCCATCGGAGACTGAAGAATATGTATGCTGCAGTACGTCTGTCGAAACCGATCGTTGTAGAATGATACGCCGAGTTCCGTACTGGTCGTTATACAACACAAGGCGCACGCCCACATACCACAAATGTCGTAACGAAGAAGTTACGCCAACTGAAGAAGGAGTCACTCTGGCACCAATCCTCTTCCTGATCTCGCCTCATACTATTGTCACGACTTCAGTCTCTCACAAAAGACCTTGAAGGACCGACGATTCCAGTCGGACGAGGAAGTAGAGCAGGCAGTCATGGACTTCATCACGCAACGGGACACGGTGTTCAACCAAACGGGTATCTTCAGCCTGGTGCAATGGTGGGATGATTGTCGATTCTCAAGGCGATTGGGTTTGATTTGAATAGCTCGTCTGGTCTGTATGGCCTTTGAACGGAAACTTTAGGATCGCCCCTTGTAGTATCAAAATGCGAAAACTAGCAATTATGGGATTTATGTAAGGCCAAAGCAAGATTCATAAGGAATGTTCTTGATAAAGTATGTAGGGTAGATTTTCTGCTCTGTCGAGAAGTGAAAGAACAGGAAAATTATGGTCTGAAATCGCAAAATATCTACTTTTTTTACTCGAATACCTACATACAGACAGGGGCGCCACTGCAGAAGAACAAGACCACTCTCGCCATTGAGAATAAAACAGCAGTGCGTTTCGGGGCACCAACAACTTCTGTTCCTAGCGAGTTATCGGTGAACGAATTTGATTTTGGAGTGTTGGGTTCTGTCTGCAAGTAAACAATATCACAATTTTATTGTATCTTTAGGTACATCTCAAAATGGTCTCTGTATTGTAAACTCAGACGATGTCTAGCACAAGTAATAACGAGGGAAACGTTGAACTACAAGAGTAGTTTGCTCTCAAACTATTTCTTCCTAGAAGCATTTGATAGCGCAGGTGGATCAGTTTGCTGGCGACTAGATGAGGAACACACTGCAGCCAGAAAAAGGCGGCCATTTCCAGGCTACCCATTAGAAATCGGATACGGTTCGTGAGTCCACAGATAGAACCGACAAACTACGTTCAGTCTAGAAAAAGACGAGAAATAATGAAGAAGATGCTCCAACAAGAAAAAATAGCAGAAATACTAACTTTCCCGAACATAGGCGGAAACGATAATGTTCTCCCCATTTGTATGCTCACGTAACCACAACCCGAAGACCTTAATTGACGTCGTAGAGCTAAATGAAATAATAATAACGTCAAGTGAATACGTAAACTTTATTTTGCATTAACTACGAACATGTAAAAGTTTGTTCCCATTATAATTCTTAAAATAATTGCCTAATACAATAAAAGCGGTGGCTCGTTTTATTTTACAGGTTACTACCCCTTGCTGTAGGGGCTGTATTGTTGATATTTTTTCTAAACCAGCAAGGTAAAACAGAGGCCACTACTTCCACCACATGAAGTGGATTTGGTGTCCACGTACTCACACTGAGCTGAGAACACTTACCAGTTTATCAATGGGGCATAATCGAAAATTACTATTATCGGTACCATGCGTGCAATGGTCGTACCAGGCCCGCGATATTGAGTCTTTATCCTATCATTAAAGGCGCGAGACCTGCACGACCTTATAGCAACCGTTATAGTTCTGCATCATTCTAAGGGTGATTTCACGTAATGAAAGGGAGAATGTAAAGATTAAAGGACTCATTTATTTAACAACTTAAAATTGAACAATAATGCAATCAAATGGGGGTGGGGGAAGAAGGAATTGAGTTCAGCAGCCTGCCCCAACGTACGTTCATAACAAGCCACGGTAGCAGGAGAAAAGGAAGGAACGATCGCCGTATTATCAAATGGAGTTCAATTTTCTAAAGGAAGAGGTTGCAGGCATGCAACGACCACCACCATGAATCAACCAAAGTCTAAGCAAGATGCTGCTGGGGGTGAATCGCTAGATAGTCTCCTGTACTAAAGGAATAAAACCAGCAAGACGGAAAACTATTCATACAGGCGATACTAAATAACTTTGGTTCACGGCCCAACTACGTTAACGAACATGAAGGGGCACCAGACACTCACCACGTGGCGTAGGACGAAGGGCACGAGTTTTCAAGCTAGGAAGACCTAATTTTTGAGTCAAATTTTGCACGGGAGAACTGAAAGAGCTACTGCCAGACGAAGCCGAAAAGTGAGCACGAAAGTATACACTGTACAAGGAAAATCTGCAGTCTTACAACCCGGAAAAATTGAGTAAGCCGTAATTTAAGGAAAGCACATCAGTAAAATGACCCACAAGGTTCCCTCTGGGCAGCAGGGCGCGAAGCTACAGTGCACATCGGCGCTCATGCTTACTGAGGCTTCATCTCCTGGAAGCAGCACCTCCAGTCGCAGGCACGGTCACACTAGAACTGGCCTCTACTGAACGTTCAAACGACACCACGTGCTTCACTGGCGATCGGAAAAAGGATGGGAAACGGGAAGCCATCATGGCTGCTAGAAAGACTGCTGCCCTCGCCCATAAATAAAGAAAATTCCTAGCGCCAAGATCCTCTCACAGATCAGTGTGAGACAAACTGTAAACAGCATCAAATAAGTTAGGCAACCCATAGAAATTATTAACAGGTCCTGAATTATTATATTACCGAACAGCAGAATGCTGGGATTAGAAATATGAAATACGAGCACTGAATGATGAATGAAGTGCACGTCTTTCAACAGATCCTTCTCAAATTTTTGGGCAGTTGTTTTTCAGATGACGTATTTTATCTGAAGTGCAATTTGTTGGAAGTTATGCTGAAGCGATGTACTAAGCGCTGATATATGTGGCACGTTAAAACTTAGGGTGACCGCAAGCTATATTTCGAAGGAACAGAAGGGAAGGCACTAACAAAACTGTGGACCATTAACCCCCGCCCCCGGACTCTCCAGAAATGAACGCTAGATCCATATCTGCAAACACACACACGAATACAAGATGGCAGTAATTAGAGCCACTTTAAATTATCCATTGCATTTTGTTTTCTTTCTAAGTATCAAATAATACCAATAGCACCTATATTTTTATCTTTCAATGTCGGCAGCTCGTGGTCTACAGGTCGGTGTAACGTGCTGACTGTCTCTCATGCAATCCACAAACTCACGTCTCGGTTGTTTCACTGTCTGCCGCCTGGCAGTATTGATCTTCCTGCCGATGTCGGTCGATTGAATTTTCACTTAAAACATGCCCGTGAATTTTACATTGCTGTCAGTTGCTTAGAGGCTGATATTCTAGAGGGGCCGTAACTCGCTACCAAATTTGGTGTCGTCCAGGTGGTTTCAAGTGGTCCACAACGTGTTATCCGCCAATGAGTGTCTCTTTCAAATTGGATTTAGTGTCACGGATCAATGTAGTCGTTGTCCCGCCATAGATAAGCTACAATATAGATTTACTCGTTGCGGTCACGAAGCGAGCTGGCACTGGTTTAAAAGACAAGTAGCGTTTTATTTCGATCGGCTGAGACTGCCTTTTCGGTTGATATCCTGCTGCGTCTAATGACAAAGTCAAATACAACTGCATGGCTGTTCATTACATTGTAGATAGAGGGTCCGATAAGGATCCATTCACCTTCCCCGAATATACGGCAACTGCGTGCTGGAAGTGTTCGCGCCTGCCACGTATCGCGACTTACTCGCCAATACGTTGAACATTGTATTTCGTCGTCAAGATATCATTTGAGTTAGCCGGTCCTTGTGGCTTTCTGGTCATGGCCCCTTCTCAAGTGTATTGTTTCGCAGTTTATTTCACTTTTGTGGCCCTATGGGTCTTGTTAAAATAATAATAAAGCCAATTGAGGCAGCAGACTACCGAACCGCGGTCCGTGTTCAGTTCTCGATTATGGTTTCGTTTTTTTCTTTCGATATTTCTTTTTTCAGTGTGTCTGTTAGTACTCTGATGACTGAAATACCTTTATTTCCTTTTTTGAGGTGGAAAATCTGGAGGTGAGACTGATAATCAAATAAATGATTGCAGATCGTAAAAAAGCTTTGGAATTATTCTATCTACGTATGCCTAACATCTCGGTTCAGTTTACACATTTTTGATAACCATTTTTAACGAGCACAAACAGACTCTCTTCACATCTCGTTACGACCGTTGTGTAACATAGGGCTGCATCGTGGTTCCAGATCCACATTAAATTCGATGTCCGTTCGCTAGCTACTGGAACAGAGTCGACGTAGGGTCGGTCTTGACAGAGGCAGGAGTCACGTCAGGTTGAGACTTGTCACCAGTAAGCTTCTTCCCAAGAGTTTCTTTTCTTTTTCCTTTTTTTAAATTAACCAGTCGTCATGTAAGGTCACAAAGCACTAATTTCTTATAGTGTCTGAACTTGAGGTGCAGAAAATAATACTGGTGCTGGACTTGGATTCGGAATCAGATCTCTCCTTGCACCAGGTCTGAACCATTTCAGATAGTGCATCTCTACCGTTTCATTTGTTTCCCCAATATTCCAAAGTCCTCAAGTTCTGAACAAAAGGGTTCGAATTTTTCGTCATATAATTTCATGTCCATATGGGAAACACAAAAAAAAGAAGCAGATCAGGGGATCTACCTAGGGCTGGGTGTGGTGTTCATTGTTCATCATCGTCGTATGTAACTCGCTGAAGCTGCGTCGAATAAAGAGACTTGCACTAGACAGCCCGGCCAATAAGGCATACGATCATTTCATTTCATTTCTCCTTCAATAGAGCCTGACTTTTTCATTCTTCAAAAGTTTGTTAATGCAGCAGTTTCATCCATCTACGTTCTCATTTAATCGCAGCTTTGACTCCTTCTTTATCCAAGTATTGTAAATCCTAAATCGATGTTACGCCTCTTTCTGTGGAAAAAACGCAAATAAAAATTATCCGAACCCACGTGAAACCTTCGCAGTGTTTCACAACAACAAAGCAAAAAATAAAATATGGATTAAGTAGACACAAAGGTGCAAAATCTGTAACTACAATACGAATGAGCGCAGCGGGAATAAGTTAACTTCCGATAAAACCTGACAACGCCAACGCCTCTTTATCCCCATCATCGTTAACGTCAAAACTGTCTTTCCGAGAATTTTTGACGTTGACGTTCCTTTCCACCCTCTCCGTTTAGTTCTGTTGCTAGTCAATGTGAATGCCGCCATTTGAAATGCGTTTTGCAGTGTTTTGACATTCCTTGCCGTTCCGTTACGTCTAGTGGAGCCTTTAGCCCTGCTCATAATCTCTGCTTCTGCCGGTGGCGTTCTCTGCTATTTGCTCGACTCTCAGCCCCACCTGCTGTTTGGCGTTTGGTGTCACATCGAGCTCGCTTTGTTTGTGGGATATCTCCACTACCCTTCCTCCTGCTTTGCCGTCGCAGTCTGTACGCAAAGCACTCGGCCGTGACCCCAGCGGTGCGTGCGGCACGGAAATATCTGATTTCTGGTTTACTGTGGAGTTCGTCCGCGCTTTGTCCCTTTGGGACAGCCCTTCTCCTGTCCTAGCGCCGTTCTCTCAAAGCGTTTTCTTCGTATCTCAGCCTGTATCCCACGCCCATGTAAGTGACAAAAAATAATCCATTTTATGCTTTTAATGCAAAAGGCACCCTGGGTGTTACAGATTGAACTCGGACTTGACGGGAATACAGAGAAGGAAATGGGCCGTTGCCTTTTCATTGAAACCATTCCAGCTGAAGATGTGCCGAAATGGTCTTGCGTCCCTGTCAGAACCGCCAAAGCCACCGCCCCCTCCACACACACACACACACACACACACACACATACACACACACCACACACGCTCACACGCACACACACACACTCGTAAGGAACTGCCTTCCTGCAATTCTTTACTGGGCGGATTTAGCAACTTTAATAATTTTATAAAAATTAAACATATTACGTGTGTCACACAACAAACTAAAGCCGGTACTGCACGACACACCTATCGTACATAAGTCTGCATCAGTACACCAAGCGTACAAGTTTGGAACTGCAAACTTTTTCGTTCGCTCTTATTACACGATACACATAACATTTAACTCTGCGCCGGAGCTCCATTAGTACATGTTCAGAACTGCAGACATGTTTACGTCTTTGAATATGGAAGCTGATATTTTTGTAAAGATATCATTTATTCACATTGAAACTTCTGAGAAGTTTAGGTTCGTATTTATTAAGCAGTTATTGTTATCTTCTGCAACTAGAGTAAAATTACTTGACGATTATGCAACATTACGGACAAAGTGTTCGTTTTATGTCATGCTGGTACAAGTAAACGATTATCTACATTTACGTTTCACAGTATTTTAGATACGGAGGCCGCAATTATCTATTCAGTATTTTCTGTGACAGTCTCCAACTTAGTCGTTAGAAGAAGGGCAGAATGCCGACATAATGGCAGGAGTAGGACCCTGTCTGGTAAGAAGGGGTGGAAGGCAGGGAGATAACTCCTTCATGAACAGGGAGTATGAGGCCCGAAGATCCACAGGAATTTAGGATGTGGTTGGTATCTGCGAGGGCACTTGTTTTGTTTTAGCCGTGCAGCTTCTCGACTGTTTCCATCTGCTTGGCTGTGCACCAACACCATTCTGCTGCTTACAGTAGGGTGCGTCAATGACAGCCTGCAACACACAAGGAACACAAAGCAGGTGGTCAGAGGAACCGTCATTCGTCAGCGGCACCTGCTGCGGCAACGATGCATTTCAGAACACAGGTTCAAGGACCTTTTTTTTCTCCATTTCCAGTCAGTAATCCGTCCCTGCAGCTTGTCAGTTTTATTACTGTTTACCCTGTATAGGCAAATCTACTAAGTAATCACGTAATATTGTTAATCAGCCACGGGAGGCTTATTCTTGTCTGCTTTCTATTCGCGTAGCGGTTACTTCCAAATGAAAAGTGAGAGCATAAAAGTACTGGCCAGCGCTACGGTCGCAGGTTCGAATCCTGCCTCGGGCATGGATGTGTGTGATGTCCTTAGGTTAGTTAGGTTCAATTAGTTCTAAGTTCTAGGCGACTGATGACCTCAGAAGTTGCATAGTGCTCAGAGCCATTTGAACCATTTTTAGTACTGGCCAGAATGGCAAATAAATTACGTATCCCTATCCATTTCTTTTCTGATTGTTCCGTCTACCTTCACGTTTCTCTTGCCATCAATTGGGAGAAGTCGGCATGAATCGGAAGCTTTCAGTCAAACAGTTCACCAACCTGTGAGGCCCTACAATGACGTAGCTAAGTAGCAGCATGAACTCCATTGTTGAACGCGAGCGAGTTGCGCAGGCGGCAGCTGTATGAAACAAGCACACTGTTGCCACTTAACACTGACTTAGCAACATCGTTTTACAGAGCTTCCCAAGGAACATCCGCCTGAGAGACGGCCAGAGAGTTGGAACAGACATCTGTTGGGCGAATATCTCCTTCTCTGACATACAATAGATTCCTGAAAACTGGGATATATCTGAAAATTTAAAATGAATTAAGTATTTTTTTCAGTTTCAGAAGGAAAATCAATCGGTATCAAACAAAGCTTTATGACATCTTGTACAATATTTTAGCTTTGCAGAAATAACAAGTTATAGCGTGAAATCAAGCGCCGGAATGCCAGTCGGATGGGAAAGAGCAGGGAGGGCTGTGAAGAAGACGCAGCCAATAGCACGCTGTCAAACCCCTCTCCATGACGACAACGCGATGGCAGCGGCCTCTATGCGAAGAGGACATAAGCGCTGCGCCGACTGGTCGCAGCCCAGTTCTACAGCAGGATCAAGATTAGGCACTTCAAGACCAGCGACCCAGGAAGTGCATATACTGAAGAACATTGTTTAATTTGGCTGTCGCCCTTTGCTTGCGACACATCTGTTTAACACAAAGGTCACCAGTGTCATGTACTTATCGTAATAAAACTCATTAATACGATTTGCTTGAATTGCCGTCTAGCAATTTGAGAAGCAGGTTTGCTAGACAACCCATCGTTGACAAAATGGCTCTGAGCACTATCGGACTTAACTGCTGAGGTCATCACTCCCCTAGAACTTTGAACTAAGGACATCACACACATCCATGCCCGAGACAGGATTCGAACCTGCGTCCGTAGCGGTCGCGCGGTTCCAGACTGTAGCGCCTAGAACCGCTCGGCCACCCCCCCCCCCCCCCCCCCCCCCCGCCCATCTTTGACAACTAGGCAGGATTCAACATTGGCGATGCGTATTAAGAAGAACCCAATGCCTGACAGCCACGGATTTTCTTTTGTGTTTTTCCGGGTCCTTAATTCTACTTTGTCTTGGCTTTGCAGAGGTCTGTTTACTTGATTTAATAGTATCTCTTATATTGCTTATGCCAAACAGTGTTTTCAGGTGGGCACTGCGGAAATTTTCTTTGCTTTCGTACTTATTTTTATTGCTTGCCTTGTCTCTCCCAATGTGAGCAACCCATCTCTCCCTCCACCTGATCAGGCGCCTCAGCTGCAAGCGATAGATGCAACACAGCTAACACTGATGTTTCAGTTTTAAACGTGACAAATTACATCACTGCTAAACACGGTACAGCAGCTACTCAATGCTCAAGCCACCAATACAGTACAGCAGGCACCTACTATGGCTCCGAGCGCCAACCGCCTTATGGTCAGTTTAGTGAACAAGAAGAACCAGGTACTGTGAAACAACATTTATTTTTGTCAACGGTAGGAAGTGCAGTGTTTCGTCTCACTCAGAAACTGTTTCCGAACGCAGCTCCAGGTGAACTTTCCTATGATACAGTTGTTGATGCGCTAGCTAACTAATATGACCTACAAGTGAATGTGGTGGCAGCTAGGTACCAGTTCTTTCGTTGCAAGAAAAGTTCAGAACAAACTTAGCATGAGTGGGCAACTGGTATGCAGGGTACGACGAGGAAATTCAAATTCAAATGTGCTTTTGGTGCTCTATATTCAGATGTTATGTTCCCTGATGCGACCGTGTACAATGTAACTGATATCAAACTTAGACAACAGATTCTGAAACAGTCTGATCCATCATTTCAGCACGTAGTGCACATACTAGATCTGTACGATTCAGGTGCCGTTTCAGCCGATAAATTTGAGCAGCCACCAATTTGTCGGATCGTGTTGTCCCTTGTTCACAACTGGCCCGGTAGGCAGCAACAGATTGCTTGTGCCACACTAAGTAAGCAGTTCTCCACACTGTGTAAGCAGTTCTCTAAACAGGTGAACTGAATTAAGCCCTCGGTGCTGTTCATGGCACAAACGCCAAGACTGCCCAACCATACAAGCACAGTGTTACGCTTGTGGCAAGAAATGTCACATACAATCCGTCTGTTTGCAGTGGAACATACATAAGAATTTTTCCCACTCACAAGGCTCTAGTCACAAGGCCCATGTCATCAATGCAGTGTATTCAAATCCATCTGCAGGCATTAGCTAAACTAGCAACAAACTTTTTATTCATTTGCATATTAGTGGAAAACGTGTGCAGTTCCAGTTAGACATGGGTGCCTCTGTCACATTACTGAATCATAACATGTACAAACTGTTAGGCTCCCCATCCCTGTCTAAAACTAGCATGCTGTTGATGGCTTATAATGGACAAGACATTCCCATTCTCGGAAAATGTGCTCTGCCTGCCATGTATCACTCATTTATGCGAACTGTAACTTTCACTGTGCTATCACGCGATTGTGAGCACATATTTGGCCTTGATTCATTTGATTTGTTTGAATTCAACATACAGGTCACTGTGTTGTCAGCGACTGCATTCGATGTTAAAGACAGAGCATCTCGCTTCCTGAAAGAATTCTGTGAACTCTTTTCTGAAGGTTTAGGCAAGGCTAATGGTTGTTTGCACATATTACTATGAAAGACAATGCTCCGCCGAAATTTTGTCAGGCCAGAACTGTTCCCATTGCATTAAGGGACAAAGTCGCTGCTGAACTTAAAGAATTTCAAGATAATACTGCGCTCATGGGCAAGTCCAGTGGTTTAGCTCCCCAAACCTTTAGGTCGCATTCACCTCTGCGTTGACTTTAAGTCTACAGTCAACCCACAAACTGCGATTCATACTTATCCATTGCCACGCCCAGAGGATCTCATGGACAGATTAGGCGCTAGTCGCTAATTTTCAAAAACTTATTTGCGTGACCCATATCTTCAAATACCAGTAGATGAAGAATCTCAGAAAGTATGTGTTGTGAACACTCATTTGGGCTTGTTGAAAGATTTGCGTTTGCCTTTTGGCAGTGCTCCTCTACCCATATTAGGGCCACCTGACTGCTCAAGTACCAAACTGTTCAAACTATTTGGACAATATTGTCGTAGCAAGTCGTACACCTGAAGAACGCATTGCAAATTTGCGTGCTTTGTTCCGTGTGTTGTCTGATGCAGGACTAAAGTGTAGACTGGACAAGTGTGATTTTTTTTAAACCTGAGGTGCAGTATCTTGGTCATGTAATAAAAAGTTAAGGTGTACATCGTCTTCAGCCACATTTGTTAATCATATGTGACATGCCAGTTCCTCACAATGTCACAGAATTGCAGTCAGTGTTAGGGAAAATTAACTATTACATGCGGTTCATACCGAATGCAACGCAAATTGCAGCTCCATTGCATTACTTGTCACAAAATGTCTCCTTTGTTTGGACAGATGAGTGCCTAGTAATTTTTCAAAAACTTAAAGCTGCATTGCTCAGTGATCGATGCTTGGTTCACTTTGATCCTGACAAACCAGTTGTACTGCGAGTTGATGCTTCCTCTTACGGAAACGGTGCAGTGATTTTGCGCACATTCGGTGATAAAGACAGGCCTACTGCTTCCGAATGTAAAATGTTGCCTAAATCTCAGTGTAACTATTCACAATTAGAGAAAGGGGCAGTAGCTGTTGTTTGTGGTGTCACCAAATTCCACCACTATTTGTTGGCACAAAATTCTACTTAGCAACGGATCACAAGCCTTTGCTGTCCTTGTTTAATCAGATGAAGCCGGTTCCTGTAGGAACTGCCCAAAAAGTGCAACGATTGTCTTTGTTGTTGTCTCAACATCAGTACAAGATTGTGTATCGTCCGACAGCTCAATATGGTAATGCGGACGCATTTTCAGTCTTCCGATTGGCCCTGATACAGACTAGACGCATCTTGTTGTCATATCGATACTCACGATTCTGAATTGCTTCAATCTTTTCCTCTGAACTATCGGAAAATTGCATAGCCCACGGCAGCTAATTCAGATTTGAACATTTTGCTAAAATACATTCGCACGTCTTGGCCTTGCTTTTTGCGAAGCATAAAGAACTCTGTAAATCGCCAATACTTTTCGCACGTCGGCATAGCTTCGCCATACAGAAAGATGCGATTCTTGTTCATAATGACAGATCATGTTTGTTGATCCCCAAAGCATTTCAGAAATAAGTGTTGCAGTTACTTTACCAAAGGCACTGGGGGTTGTTCGTATGAAACAGTTAGTGCGTCTACACTGTATATGGCAGGGTATGGACACTAAAATGGAGCAGATGACGTCACAGTGTAACACATGTGCGTAAAATCAGCCCGCTCCGCTACAAAAATTCTCTCCTTGGCTTAAGGCGCAGTCACCATGACAACGTGTGCACATAGTCTTTGCGGGACCTTTTTGGAACATTCGGTGGTTGATTGCGGCAGAAAATTTCCTTTTCCTGTGCTGATGAACTCGACAACGTCACTTAGGACGATTCAGGCGTTGTCCTCTATTTTTTGCCTCTCATGTTTGAAGTCATAGTGTCGGACAACGGCCCTCAGCTTACGTATAATTAATTTTCAGCATTCTGTGAACGCAGTGGTATACAGTATGTAACTAGTGCACCGTTCCCCCAAACTTCGCACCACACACACCAAGGATTCGTAATACATAAAATCAAATTTGATACTCTGTTAAGTATATATCTATGTACAGAAAATATTTCGAACCAATAAAATTATAATTTATAAAGAAAGAGAACTACATGAAAACTAACTGAAACCTTAAATAAAAATAAGTAGTTTTGTAGATGTAATTTAATGAACAAAGTTCTTGAGTCCAAATTCCTCTAAGCAAACTTATTAGAACATAAATTAACCTGTAGTGTACTCAGATAACTGAAGATGTCACGTAAAGGAACTTACGAAGCAAGTTGGATTATCCCCCTGTGAGGCACAATAGTGCGAGTGCAGGAACGTCAGTCTGTGAGGTGGGTGAATATTTAATCTAAACTGCGCCAGGCGAGTGTGAAGCGGTGTGGGTCAATAATGTAATCAATTTTCGTTGGGCAAATCGGTACGACGAGGCATGTGACCTTCACTATATGATTAAATACCAAATGAGACTCTCACAGCCAGCCAGAACCGCAGGACGATTTTCAGCGCCTCTAGCGGCAGAAATGTAAATCATATCCGCCTTTCAGAAGCAAGTCTACTTCTAAGCGTTAAACTATGTTAGAGATAGACATCTGTTCGTTAGTAGTCGTTATTTGGCTATGTTACATAAGAGAAGTGACACTAGAAACGACAGTATGACAACAGCGTTTGTTTACAGTCGCGGGCAGAGGGAAAGGCTTGTTTCTAGAGAGAAGGTAGTAGCTCAAGTATCTCGCCTGTTTAAACTTAAATTGTTTTTCTTTCTTTTTTGTCTAATTTTACGTACCCTCTGTGCCTGGTCCCTTGGTTGGGGCGCCACTATCTCGGTGCCTTCCTCATTTCAAAATTCGCTGTTAGTCATTATAAGGAAAATCTAGTAAACCTGGATTAGTTTAGTTTATTAGTTACGCGCACTGTACCTCATACTCAAGATAAGAATTATAACGAATTGAACACAAGCTCCACCTACAAATTGTTACTCGAGAATTTCTCTACAGTATAGACGGGGTTATTGAAGAGAAGCAACTTTAATGTACGTATTATGTCTACGTCTATATTGTCAAGTTTTTGATCTGCGCATTTCACTTATTTCTGCGTCTAAGTTAGATTTATTAGAGAACAGTGCAGATCATTGTACCTTCCAATATGAATTTGTTAGTATCTTTAATGGCTTCAAACTTAAATGAATTATCGATTCGAACTTCATCAGTTATACAACGCAAAGTGAAATTGTACTTAATAATTTCAGTTGCTTAAACAACACCTTGTTTAAACTCAGCACATAATTCTAATTACATTATACTCAGTATCTCTCTCGCTCTCGCCCACTGTTTCCTTTCTCTCCCTTTGGTTTACAGTATATTCCACTGCCACTGTCTCCAACATACCTCAACAGCTCAAAATTTACGGGGGCTCAAACTTACTTCTTCCCATATACCCATGCGTTTAAAATTTCGGTCCAAAATGCGCCCTTCCCTACACCTAAGTGTTGAAGTTCGCCGGTCTGGGAGGGTCCAGCCCGTAAGTGTACCTATGATCTCTGACACGTCGCGACGTTACGCCTGCGAGGTCGACAACATGTCATACGTCTCAGCGTCGGGAGTTGCCAGAATGCCAGGCAACTACATTGCGCCGAAAACCTAGTTTCCTGGTTTTCTAGGCAGCCATACATAACAGCGCCGCCGGAGGTCGCGGTTCGCGGGAACCTCTGCATTTCCGCAGTTCACGCGACCGAGGACAGATACCAAGATATCCTTCCGCTGGACAGTATTTAGGCCGGCGCACGTCATCGGCAATGAACTCCGAGGCAGGACTACAATACGCACATCCAGCCCACGTCGGCGCCGCTACCGCTACGGACAATGCCCTGGGTCGCCGTGACACCGCCGACGGATCTCTCTTCATGGTTGTCGATGTCACGAAACATAGCTTAAATTATTCTTGCAGCACATTGCCTGTAGACTGTTGCAAGAGAACTTTAACTATGTGCCTGGACCGAAGAACTTAACCCCTTCATGATTAAAATTTATTTTGCATTTGTCTGAAAAATAAAAGATCAAAAACTGCCTTCCTTTGTGACACGTAATACACTATACTACCAAAAAAATGTAAAGTGACCACTTAAGAAAATCAATGAAGTGTATCGCATGTGTCCTACGAACCTAACTAGATACAGGTATTAATGCGTACCAAGGATTTTCAGATTAGGTTTTTAATTTTAGAATGATTTTATCAGGTTGACAATTATGGAAAAATTATAACAAATCAGTACCAAAGCACATTTATTCTTCCGTCACTGGTAAACATGAAATATCGCACACAGATGTTGAACATGACATCTGAAGATGGTTTTGACATTCCACGCGCCAATGTTTTCTACATTCGATGAAGTTTTCTGGGCCATTTTACGTCCCACTGCATCAAAATTATGTACAAGCCAGCAGAATTACTGAACATGCATAGTAATATTCTAAGGTAATGCCTATGATGTACAAAAAAATGACAATTAGTTACTTCAGGGTTCTTGAAATGGAGAAGATAATGATTCGATCCGATTTTCGCGAAAAAAAAAGCACTGTGCGACCCACAAACACACGCCACCGCATCTGATCACTCTCAGTTTTCAATATATCCACCCCATGGTCTGTAGTACTTTTCTCCAAGTTCCGAAAGTATCTCACTAGGTGCTAGCAGTAGACAGATATGAGATACAGACGTTCAAACGCTCAAAACTGCGTATTCGTTTAGTGGAACATGTGTATCCTATCAACCACGAAAAGATTACACATTTTGTGGAAATTTAACTCCGTGCATTGACGGAAGAACTAAGCATTTAGTTGATGTTTGCTTCAAGACAGTCTCTACGAGACTTAGCATTTTCATTTTGTGTGACCAATTTGCTTCTTTCTAAATTCAACCTTTAGACAGTAAATTTGAACTTGACAATCTTGTATCATTATTCGTCGTAGGAGACGGACATTGTTTCTTGGTTTTTGTAAATAAACTTTTTGAAGAATCTTTGACATTGTTTACTTTACCTACGCTTGACTCCTCAGTCAGCACTCATTTGCATTTTCCATTTCCACTGTCTCTTCCCTCATTTGATCTCACTGTTTCTGTCTCCATCCGTCTCTCTTTCTCTTTTCTTTTACTGCCACTGTGTCTCACTGACCATCAGTCTCTCATCTACCTTTGACTCCCATTGCAATCGTCTTCACCCATTCTCTTTCTCTTTCGCTGTCTCCATCACTGTGTCCTCTGTGCTTCTCTCTGACACTGACTTCTCTCTCTTCCACCATCACTGTTTCTCTTTCAGCACAAAAAGTGCGAATATGTCCGCATGCCAAAATTTTTGATGGGAAAGCAGAATGGGGATTGAGGTAGCTGGTCCTCACTTTTCAATCAGAGCATTTTAAAGAGGAACATACTTGCCTTTTTTGTGATTTCACAGGAGCAGTTTTCAGCCGGCTCCCTTCTTTTCCCTACCACAGAAGGGTATGCTTCTAATATAAAACGAATTATATACGCCAGTAAAGTTTTGACAGTTTATTTATATACTTTGACAAATTTATGTGCTTAGAAAAATACAAACAACCAAAAAGTACGCTTAATATAAGGTTAACACAAAACCGTTTGCTTTATAATTTGTCTAGACACTTTGCTCATCGATCGAAACTCATCAAAAACGCCCAGTTTATGATTAGTATCTGAAAATAGTGAATGTATCTTACTGAAATATCTTACTGAATTTGCAGTATTCCTAGTTTTACATGATTTTTCCATTCATTTCAAACTCTTTTTAGGCATGTTAAGATCCTTTTAGTCTATTTTTTTGTCCGTCTAATACCACTTTGGACATATTTGTATAGGAGTCAAGTGCCTGTTATACAGAGACAGTGCGTCAAAAAGTTTTTTTGATGAAAAACTTCTAGTTTCGTGACTTCAGAACCCTTGCGATAACCCTAGAACGCTTGCCATCTGTTCGCTACGTCATATAAAATTGCATTTACACCTCAGACCGGATATTACGCGTGAATTTTACGTGCGTACGTATGGTAACATTGAATGTTACTGATGCGACGCATTTGTTATTACATCATTTTAGTCTGTATATTTTTATAAAACCTATTTTAACAGAGCACTACTTCATAATTTGGATATTGTGTGGATGATGTCTGTTAGGGACGCTGTGTATCCGTTGATATTTTTATTCGGTTTTACTGTTGTGCCTGTGGTTTACTGCGAGTTTCCGTCTGGCGTGCGTATTGCGTGGGAGCATTTGATAATGTTTCCACTAGTGCGCTGTAATTCTTTCTGTAATTAAATTTTTGCGATTGTGTAAAGAGACTGTGTAATCTTCTAACACAGATGTTTGTTTTAATAAAGCATCATTTCCCATTAAATTTAATTGTAAGGCGTGTAAGCAAAAGCATTTCCGTTTCATCTTCTGCATTTCCTTTTATGAAATGTAAACGGATTTTTTATATTCTTGAGTATAAGGTATGTACTTCTTCGAAATCATGTAAACTGACTTGGAGCGGCGACTTCTAGCTGGTTTTGAGAGGCACGTTTCTTGACGCTACGCGGCAGTGCACCTGTGCCTCATTCATGTGCAGTATGTACGCTTCAGTGGTGCTATTTATATACCTCAGTTTCATTTATTTGACGAAACCTAAATGGCTTATGATTTTGATTGCACCATCACATGTAATGGCATAGTATTATAACGCAACATGTCTCTACTCAGGTATGGATACGTTGTACAGTTTTTCATAGTATTTTCTGCTTTACATTTGTATAGCTAGGAGGGTGTTTGTACGTTAGGCCACCTCTATGTGCTAAAACATTTTAGGTCTGAATATTCTAATTACCGACCAAAATTAGTAATCTGATTCCAAATAAATATTGTGATCCAAGACCGGAATTATAATACAGCAAAGGACCCGAAATATCACTCCCTGAAAAACCTCGTTGTCGCCCGTGGGTTTTCGGATCATTTGGTGCCGTGCATTGCCATGCACGGAACGATACTCTTTGTCACTGTAGCACTATGTCGCAGGGCAAGAAGGAATCAAAATTTTTAGTTCATCTTAACACACCATTTTCTGTTCTATTTAGCGAGTAGCATGTTTTTGAAGCACTCAACATTACAATCTTTATCCCATGTCTATAAAGCTTACTTGTCAAGCAGGCCTGAAAGGGCATTGATCTGTGAATTCCATCAGTAGTGCAGAACTCTGAGGGAATAAAAAAGGAAGTTCAATCCTCAACGACTTTTTGCCAAACATCACGACTTGGAGAAATTTGTTTGTGGCTCTTCCACTCTATCTTGTTTGCCTGGCATTCAATTTTAAACATTTTGCTAAATATTTAAATCTATTCAGTAACATGGTTGCTTGATAAATACAGTTCCCAAAGGTGAAATACCCAAGTTCTAAATTTCTGTGACAGTTTCCTTGTACACTCCAGACAGACACAGAGAACCATGGAATTCTAGGACTTCTGATAACTTTGTTTCACATCAGTTTCTGTTGATTAATTTGCCCTATTTGTGTTTCTGCCAAAATTGTTAAGGTCAATAAACAGATTTCGTAACTCAAATAGGTTCTCCTTTCTGGTTCTTATGTGCTTCACAAGTGGCCATTTCTCTCAGGACGAGGTGTCACAGTTCTAATTCGCTGCAGGTGCACTGAAGCATTTGAAACTACAGATTCTGTGGTTTCAATATCTGCACTGGACCATCAGATACCTAAAAGGGGTCCAGATTTACATTTCCATCGACTTGTTCTTCATCAGATTCCTCTACATCGTAGTCTAGATCAAGAGCCGTGGCACTGCCAACGAAAGTCCTCACATCAGTTTGACTGTCTTCAGTAAGTTTCATATTAGAGTCATTACTTATCTCCAGTGTCTATCAGTAAATTGGACGCAATAAGACACACCATCTATCAAAGTACAGTAGATACAGTGGAGAAAATAGCAGCCCTCCGACGCATACAAGGAGGACGCACTGTGTAGCAGCGAACCCCACTGTCAATCAATAGTACTGTTCAGGCAGAGTATAACAGACAAAACGAAATATTTAACGCTTAGGGAAGTACTGCCAACAAAATTTACACGCTGACCAAAATTTGCCAAAGTTAAAAGGAAGTAAGTCATATAAAAAATATATATGGTTGGTTTGTAATACACCCCAGTGTGCCTCTCCAGGGTTAAAAGTAAAAAATTTAAAACTTGTTCAAGTTAACTAACCGTCTGTTCTTGTACCTATTCCTATAAAGCAAGTATTCGGAAGCTAAAAGACCGAAATTTACTACTTTTTGCTACACGGTTGCAAATCTTATTCAGACAGTTATGGCCCTTAGTAGTGGTGTAACGATCAGTCCATCACAAACCACGCACTGAGTTTCCACTCGAAATCTTAGGAAAAAAAGAGCGTAATCACGCCCTGTCCGAACAAGATAGTAAACCTTTGGCAAGTAATTCATAACTGTATTCGGTCCTTATTGCACGAACATAACGATCAAAAGTTTAGAAATTACCATCAGCCCCATAACATTAGTTTAACAATATAGGTTACCCATGAAAAATCGTTCAACTAAGCAACGTATAAATCCCCCAACTATTACTTCAGATTCATTCAAATACATGTACAAGCAAGTAAAATATGTTAGATATTAACAAAAATTAAAAAAATTACCTATGTTTTACAGTGATTTACAATATTTCTTTACAATGTGAGGCACCTGTCATGCCATCTGTAATACGCCAATTTAGCATTTGTTTGATATTTTTAGATACGGCAGATCTCTTCGTCAAAGGGATAAAGTAGGATGGCAGATTGAACGGCTTGTGGTGCATTCTGTCAAGTCTACACTCATAGCAATTTCTTACTCCAGAATTTACATTAAAAAGTCAGTATACGTATTGTGGTAATGCAGAAACTGGGACAGCCTGAATTGTTGCCGAATTTTCTACCTCATACCCTCACCCCCAACCCCACCCTTCTGCCTTCCCCCACTTCTCTAGGTCAACTTCGTGACTTAAAAAAGTTGGGGAAGTAGAGACAGCCTGCATGATTGCCAAACGAATCCATTCGATCATCCGAGTTCACGATTTATGTTTTTATAAGCAAGACTACACTACAATTTAAGAAAGAACATGTTAAACACAGAAATCACTGCCATTTCACTGTTGTGTAACAGGGTCCTGTGCATGCCAGCTGCAACTTGAACTGTAGACCTCACTTTACAGTCTCACATTTCACAACCTGAAATGTATTATGGTGGCTATTTGTTGCTAACAAATATATGTGAATAGATGATAATAAATGGCGACTAAGAAAGTGAATCAAAATTCATGTCAAGCTTCTTACAAGGGAATGTCACGGGAGTCAGAACAAAACTATTTTATTTCTGACTAGAAAGAAAAGTTCTTCATAAAGTTTTAGCTGCTACGCTGCAACGATATTAGGAGAGGGAGGACTAAGTGGGGTGGGAATATGTTTCCCATCTCTTCTAAAACGCTCCATTTAAGTATCGCTCTGCGAGCAGCACAATGGTCACAATACGTCAGGCGGGTTTGTGTCTGCTGATAGAGTAGAGCAGATTATCTTTGTGGTGTGAAAGTGTTTTTACGGATATAGTAAATGTTTCACCCTGGACAGTGACACAGGCAGTGGAACTGTTGGTTGAGCAGTTTGTCATTGTAGAAGATGTACTTACAGGAGAAGAGCGTATTATTTACGAACAAATAAAGCAACCGTCAGTAGAAGAGGATGCTGTAATAGTAGAGGTTACTACATTTCTAATAGATGAAGAGGCATCAGATGAAGAAAGTGGTAGTACCATGACAGAGAGGGATGAAGCAATATCACCAGTGGAGGATTTCCAGAGATGCAGCGGTTCGTCTTAACAGTTATCACCTCCACAAAAAAGAACGAAGTTTCCAGGAGGATATCTGGCTGATGCGTACCAGATATAAATAACCAAGAGAAAAATATAGAAATGTTGATTCTCCCCATCTGTGTCGTCCTGGATTAGCAACTGATGTAACACTACTCCTGAAAATTACAACGTTGTTGATACAGAAAAGGAAAGTAAAGAGCAAAAACGTGTTCAAACTTTTGAAAACAGGTTGAAACAAAGTCATTCGTCAAATCCAAAAATTCTGCAGGATTTGGTAAATAGTGAATTGTGATGGATGGTAGGCTGCTACCCCATTTGTATGCCTCTGTATCGGAGCCCAGCAGCCATTTCCCTGCAAACATGAAAATATATCGAACATCTAGTCGTTTGCTAGCAAATCTGCTAATATGACGAGAGGGATTTAAAAGTCTTCCTAGAACAAATATAAGAAAAAACTAAAACTTTGCTGTTGATTGACACCTGAAGAGTCAATAGAGATGGCGAACTCTACAAGTCTACAGATACTGAAGGCGATGAATTCATCAAGAAGCTGATGTCACAAAAGTGCGCAGGCATTGTGCAATCTGCCGACTTCCGTCCACACAAAAACTTTGTGAAATTTATCACAGATACAATTGGGGTATCTTCTGACAATGACCTTAAAATATGGCATAGGGACCACTTCTTACACCTCCAGTAGTTTGTGTACTTCCAGTCCACGGCAGCACGATTCTCCAACTTAAACAAATTTGTAGTTTTTCAGTGCGGCTAGTTTTCTGGTGTATTTCAAACACCATTGCAGTACTGCTTCGAAGAAGAAACTGACTATGCATTGGGTATGTTGTTGATGCTGACTTAAATGTTTTTTCTCCGATAGTGTAGTCAAGTAAGTAAACCCATAGAGTTTTCATGTCGCATTGTTGACTGTTTGTCTGAAATAATCGATTTGTGTAATAAATCATGCATACTTTCAGTATTCTCATCGTAGCTCTGACATCTGATATCTCCTGTTCTAATAGTCCATGGCAGCTGCAAGTTTTATGGTGTATGTATGTTTCGTTGCTCTGTAAACTGTGCTCTGTATGAATGTAATCTGCGTGACAACATATCATGGCCTTCCATTGCCAGTTACCTTAGAATATGGAGAAATATAAATCGTTAATAAAGAATATTATAATAATGCACTGAGAGAAGAGATGCAACGTAAGTTTCTAATTTACTGATTTTTAAATTTTTGATCATCATATCTGAAATAAAAAAAAGCTCAAGAAAATGAAGACGTGTTTTCTTCATGATCACAAATTTAATTTAGTCAATCAAAAAGTATCTTTATATATGAGTATGTGACTAACGAATCGATTTTACTGGAAGAGCATTTACCTCCAATTGAGCAGTTTAAAATTTTACAGACAAGTGAAGCTATAACAAAATGCGAGAACCAAAGAGCTTGCTGTGTATGTAACTTATTGATGTGTAAGGCACTAGAACACTATTCCAATCTAAATTTAAAAAATTAACAGTTTGTTTATGAGTTCTGAACCTTTGATAGCCTATGTTTTAAAACATATGAACGTATCCTCGTCATTGCGTTATTTCACTTGGCTTGGAATGGGTGCTCTGCTGAAAATTACTTGAATGAATTGCAGCTCTAGTTTATTGAAAGAGCCATTAGAGGTGCTATTCTTAATTTCTCACTCAGACATACCCTAGCAAACAGCACGATCATTACTAGTTACTATGCTAAAACAGAAGAACCATATATTACATATAATGGTGTGAATAACATTTACAGCTGGGCAGTGATAACACTATCTTTCAGTGGGCGGTCTTGTATGCCTTTTTCCAGAAAGTATAGAATTTTTGATGTGAAGAACTTACTAGACCATATTTTGAATGTTCTAAGTGTATTCATGATTTTCGTTCAGATTTGACCTTATGCCCTGAAAAAATGGCACCACTCTCTGATAGTTACAAACCAAAAAAATTAATTTCTTTTTTATACAATAAGAATGGAATGAGCGTATGGCATCGTTGGTCGAGAGGCCCCATCCAGAGAATTTCGGCCGCCAGCTGCAAGTCTTATTTCAGTCGACGCCACATTGGATGACTTGCGCGCCAGTGATGAGGATGAAATGATGATGAGGACAACACAACACCCACTTCCCGGCGGGGAATCGAACCCAGGCCCACTTGTATGGGAAGTGAGCACATTATCACCCAGCTAATCAGGCGGACTATACAACAAGAAAAGCTATGTTATTCGTTACAGAAATCTAAATCAATGTTTGTTTTGCAAAGTGGTGCTAAAAAGATTAACTGAATTTTGTCATTTAGACAAACTTCCTGGATGAAACCACGTATTGAGATTAATCCATAGAAACTTAAGAGAACAAACAATGATTTTGAAAAAAAAAAAACATTAAAAACTTATGACTAGCGGCGTAGTGGGTAAAACTGAGCAAAATGTACGAGGATGTGAAAAATAAAATTAACGACGTCTTGGGAATGTAAATATTGAGTTGCTGTATTAACTACAAAGCCTCATTTTCAGAGAAGCGTCATTTTTAACGAAAATTTATTTGCCATTGAATTAAACAGTCTTAACGTAGTGTTTATCTTGATAAATCAGTAGCAGTAGGAATGAATATTTTGGATATTTCAAAGAATCATCTTTTATACCTTCTTTATGGGTTATTCTAAACAATTTTCCAACAAAGCCTGTAAAACTGTGCTACATAAACACTGATAGCTTAATTTATTAAAACTTCAAATATTTACAAGGATATCAGGACTAATGTATAAAGGTGATTTGATACTTCAAGTTTCCTTGTAAATAACAGATATAACATTCCACTTATAAATAAAAAGGAGATTGCACAATGAAAGACGATTAGTGAAACTATTACTGAATTTGTCAGTCTACTTGCTAAACTCTATGCAGTCGTGACTGAGTCAAGACGCATAATGCACAGAGCAAAGGATGTGAAACAGTCTTCAGTTAAAGAATTAACCGTAGATACTTACTTGCAAAGCGTGTTGAATTCCGAAGTTAAAACAACTATAGCGTATGTTATTCCATTGAACTGTCATGTAGTTTCTGCTGCCAAACAGCACAAGATAATTTTTATGACGCATGTTTTATACTTCCAGTTAAAGTGAATGTCTTCAGCTTGCAGTCACTGCTCCGTGAAAAATTATGATGATGATGACGATGATGGTGACTGATTATATTATATGTGTAAAATGTAAAATGTGATTTGTAACCGATTTATCGTTTGTAAAGAGATAATCATCGATGGTTACTGGCAATGTGTGTGGAATTCTGACGTTATACAACTGCTCAATACGTTATTCCGTCCAAGTTCTACACTTCGCGATAAAGTGACTATCTTAGTTTAGGTCATTACCACTGAAAAATGATTACATCCAACTTTTATTGTGTATGCATGAAAGTGTAAAATATGATTCATAACTGATTTTGGTGTGCCTTTGAAAGCGTAAAAACATTATATGTCATTTTAACTCATTTATTAGGTGACAGTGTACAAAAAAAAGATTATATGTGATTTGCACCTGATATTGTTGTAAGTGTGAAAGGTGTGTATACTGAATGGTGTATGTAAATGTTCTTGTTTAGAATACGAACCAGACTTACTACTACATCTGCAAATAGCAGCTGATTCCAGCATGCATCTCGTAACAGCATAAACGATAAACTTGGTAACTTTTATGTATTCATTCCTTCCACTAGGCATGATACTGGTGACTGGTGTAAACTGTGCACAGTCAACCTAATGGATATCTAACTTTCTTTGGAATGAAAATAACGCAGGTATGGATTTATGATGTTCAGAATGTAACCCTTTTCGTAATAAAACTTATATCTAGAGTGATTCTGCTTTTTTTTCATTCCGCTCTAGAATATATTATTGTTGATGTCTCACTCTGACGAGATCTTGCTCTTGTTGTTGTCTTCATTGTAAATAACATGAAAGATGAAACAGCTGAAGAGGAGAGAGGGACGAAATTTACTGGTGAAGCATTATAGTGTTCGGCATAATTTTTTTTTTAGTAAAGTACAAAACAGAGACAGATGTGGACTGCTACATAATGTGTGTGTGTGTGTGTGTGTGTGTGTGTGTGTGTGTGTGTGTGTGTGTATCGCGCCAGTTCACACAATTTAGGCAGAGCTTACCTATTTTCATAAATAATCGCTTACTTCTGAACATGACGCAAAATAATTCGTATAGTTCAGATACTTTTCGAAACATGATGGCTACATTCGCCATTTTTTAATTTCCGTCCAACATGACTTCACAGTAAAGGACACATGGCTTGTCACACCATCATAATGAGGTTGTAGAAAGTGGTGTGGCTTGTCATGTTATCATGATGACGTCATACGTAAGCGAACATGAAAGATGCACTGCCATGCACTAGTGACGACACAAGCGCAAAAAAGTGTGCCAGATTTGCGATAGTCGTTCTACTTATAGATCTACAACTTACGTCTTCAATAAAGAAATCTTCCCTGTTCTGTGGGTTAAAACTGTATTGTCGGCATGGATAGTTTGTGTCCAGATAGAGTCAACAGATTTGTTGCTGCGAAGTAGACATCAAATGTTACGGTTAAAGTATATTATTTTGTAACTAGAGTTAGCTGTTTCGGCTTAGCTAACTACTTCTAGAAGTTATTTTTTCAATTTCCTCTGTTTCAGGACTAATTTTTGGTTATTTTATGTCCGGTGGACCTTAGAAGGTCATGCTGGTGATTCAGAGTAAGTTTCCATAGATGAATGTACGTTGAGTAGTTAGGTATCTCATTGTCCTATATTAACATATTGTCTGCGTTAACACAATGTAGAATTTTTCCTTCATGCTCAACAAAGGTTTTCGGTAGGAGTTCATATGAAGGATATGTGCAGGCCAGGGCAAGACAGAGATGTCTTTATTTTCAAACCACTCTTTGGTTGTAGCATAAACATGCACAGGTGCATTATCTTGTTGAAGTATTATACCCCAGGTCCCTAGGTCCTCGTACATAATAATCAGTACTGTCTCTGGCGTCTCAATGAATATATTAGAGTCCATTCTAGTCTTCAACCAAGCAATGCATTATTTACCTTTAGCGCAGAAGGATGCTCAAATCATAACCCTGTTATTGTTGTAGTCTTCAGTCCTGAGGCTGGTTTGATGCAGCTCTCCATGCTTCTCTATCCTGTGCAAGCTCATTCATCTCCCAGTACCTACTGCAGCCTACATCCTTCTGAATCTACATCCTTAGTGTATCCATCTCTTGGTCTCCCTCTACGATTTTTACCTTCCACGCTGCCCTCCAATGCTAAATTTGTGATACCTTGGTGCCTCAGGACATGTCCTACCAACCGATCCCTTCTTCTAGTCACGTTGTGCCACAAACTTCTCTTCTCCCCAATCCTATTCAATACCTCCTCATTAGTTAAGTGATCTACCCACCTAATCTTCAACATTCTTCTGTAGCACCACATTTCGAAAACTTCTATTCTCTTCTTGTCCAAACTATTTATCGTCCATGTTTCATTTCCATACATGGCTAAACTCCATACAAATACTTTCAGAAACGACTTCCTGACACTTAAATCTATAATCGATGTTAATTGCCATTGCCAGTCTACATTTTATATCCTCTACTTCGACCATCATCAGTTATTTTGCTCCCCAAATAGCAAAACTCCTTTACTACTGTAAGTGTCTCATTTCCTAATCTAATTCCCTCAGCAGCACCCGACTTAATTCGACTACATTCCATTATCCTCGTTTTGCTTTTGTTGATGTTCATCTTATACCGTCCTTTCAAGACACTGTCCATTCCGTTCAACTGCGCTTCCAAGTCCTTTGCCGTCTCTGACAGAATTACAACGTCATCGGCGAACCTCAAAGTTTTTATTTCTTCTCCATGGATTTTAATACCTACTCCATTTTTTTCTTTTGTTTCCTTTACTGCTTGCTCAATATACAGACTGAATAACATCGGGGAGAGGCTACAACCTTGTCTCACTCCCTGCCCAACCACTGCTTCCCTTTCATGCCCCTCGACTCTTATAACTGCCATCTGGTTTCTGTACAAATTGTAAAAAGCCATTTGCTCCCTGTATTTTACCCCTGCCATCTTTAGAATTTGAAAGAGAGTATTCCAGTCAACATTATCAAAAGCTTTCTCTAAGTCTACAAATGCTAGAAACGTAGGTATACCTTTCCCTAAACTACTTTCTAAGATAAGTCGTAGGGTCAGTATTGCCTCACGTGTTCCAGTATTTCTACGGAATCCAAACTGCTCTTCCCCGAGGCTGGCTTCTACTAGTTTTTCCATTCGTCTGTAAAGAATTCACGTTAGTATTTTGCAGCCGTGGCTTTATAAACTGATAGTTCGGTAATTTTCACATCTGTCAACACCTGCTTTCTTTGGGATTGGAATTATTATATTCTTCTTGAAGCCTGAGGGTATTTCGCCTGTCTCATACATTTTGCTCGCCAGATGGTTTAGTTTTGTCAGGACTGGTTCTCCCAAGGCTGTCAGTAGTTCTAATGGAATGTTGTCTACTCCCGGGGCTTTGTTTCGACTTAGGTCTTCCAGTGCTCTGTCAAACTCTTCACGCAGTATCATATCTCCCATTTCATCTTTATCTACATCCTCTTCCATTTCCATAATGTTGCCCTCAAGTACATCGCCCTTGTATAGACCCTCTATATGCTCCTTCCACCTTTCTACTTTACCTTCTTTGCTTAGAACAGGTTTTCCATCTGAGCTCTTGTTATTCATACAAGTGGCTCTCTTTTCTCCAAAGGTCTCTTTAATTTTCCTGTAGGCAGTATCTATCTTACCCCTAGTGAGATAAGCCGGTACATCCTTACATTTGTCCTCTAGCCATCCCTACTTAGCCATTTTGCACTTCCTGTCGATATCATTTTTGAGACATTTATATTCCTTTTTGCCTGCTTCATTTACTGAATTTTTATATTTTCTCCTTTTATCGATTAAGTTCAATATTTATTCTGTTCCCCATGGAATTCTACTAGCCCTCGTCTTTTTACCTGTTTGATCCTCTGCTGCCTTCACTACTTCACCCCTCAGAGCTACCTATTCTTCTTCTACCGTATTTCTTTCCCCAATTCCTGTCAATTGTTCCCTTATGCTCTCCCTGAAACTCTGTTCAACCTCTGGTCTAGTCAGTTTATCCAGGCCCCATCTCCTTAAATTGCCACATTTTTGCAGTTACTTCAGTTTTAATCTACTGTTCATAACCAATAGATTGTGGTCAGAGTCCACATCTGCCCCTGGAAATGTCTTACAATTTAAAACCTGATTCCTAATTCTCTGTCTTACCATTATATAATCTATGTGATACCTTTCAGTATCTCCAGGATTCTTCCATGTATACAACGTTTTTTTATGATTCTTGAACCAAGTGTTAGCTATGATTAAGTTATGCTCTGTGCAAAATTCTACCAGGCGGCTTCCTGTTTCATTTCTTAGCCCCAATCCATATTCAACTGCTACGATTCCTTCTCTCCCTTTTCCTACTCTCGAATTCCAGTCACCCATGACTATTAGATTTTCGTCTCCCTTCACTTACACCACCAAAATTTCCCCCTTATTCTTACCTGCTGTTCTGTTGCCTGATCACGCCAGTAATATTGAAGTTGATCCGGCTCATCTAAGTTAAACTTCTTCTAGTCACTGAAGATCACTTTATCCCATTCTAAAGTCCATGACATATTTTTCAGCAGACTTCAATCTAGTCTGTTTATGTCTGTGTGTTAGAGCAGGTTTCTGCAGATGTTTCTTGAATCCAGGTCTTCGTAATTTGTCGTACACGTCCGGCACTTACTGGCAGCTCTAAATCAGCATCCAGGAGAGAAGAGTAATGGTTTATGGCCCTTGCTTCGGCAAAAGTAACAGTTTCGATGCCTCAAATAACCGACTACGTAACCCAAATTTTTTGTTCTGCCCATATCGTGATCCCAATCTAACGAAATCATCAGTCACTGTACTTCAACGGTTCAACTTCTTCGTGATTTGACGGTTGTACTCTCATTTCCTTATACGTACCGATTAATGCTTCTTCACCTCATGATAACTCTATTCCGCATGGCATCGTCACAATCGTAATTTATGTACACAACACACACTGTCACTAATGATGTGAGTTTCCTATATGTAGTAAAGGCACATACCTATCACACAAACTACCGCCACACAGAGCCGACTACCTTTTACTGAGTTCCACCCTCTACCACCTGAATTGTTGATGTCTTGTTATGTACTGTACTACTGACATCAAATACGACACTATTTGACTGCTTCTGCCAGTATATTGAATCTCATACTATGCAATACTATGCATATATACACTCCTGGAAATTGAAATAAGAACACCGTGAATTCATTGTCCCAGGAAGGGGAAACTTTATTGACACATTCCTGGGGTCAGATACATCACATGATCACACTGACAGAACCACAGGCACATAGACACAGGCAACAGAGCATGCACAATGTCGGCACTAGTACAGTGTATATCCACCTTTCGCAGCAATGCAGGCTGCTATTCTCCCATGGAGACCATCGTAGAGATGCTGGATGTAGTCCTGTGGAACGGCTTGCCATGCCATTTCCACCTGGCGCCTCAGTTGGACCAGCGTTCGTGCTGGACGTGCAGACCGCGTGAGACGACGCTTCATCCAGTCCCAAACATGCTCAATGGGGGACAGATCCGGAGATCTTGCTGGCCAGGGTAGTTAATTTACACCTTCTAGAGCACGTTGGGTGGCACGGGATACATGCGGATGTGCATTGTCCTGTTGGAACAGCAAGTTCCCTTGCCGGTCTAGGAATGGTAGAACGATGGGTTCGATGACGGTTTAGATGTACCGTGCATTATTCAGTATCCCCTCGACGATCACCAGAGGTGTATGGCCAGTGTAGGAGATCGCTCCCCACACCATGATGCCGGGTGTTGGCCCTGTGTGACTCGGTCGTATGCAGTCCTGATTGTAGCGCTCACCTGCACGGCGCCAAACACGCATACGACCATCATTGGCACCAAGGCAGAAGCGACTCTCATCGCTGAAGATGACACGTCTCCATTCGTCCCTCCATTCACGCCTGTCGCGACACCACTGGAGGAGGGCTGCACGATGTTGGGGCGTGAGCGGAAGACGGCCTAAGGGTTCGCGGGACCGTAGCCCAGCTTCATGGAGACGGTTGCGAATGGTCCTCGCCGATACCCCAGGACCAACAGTGTCCCTAATTTGCTGGGAAGTGGCGGTGCTGTCCCCTACGGCACTGCGTAGGATCCTACGGTCTTGGCGTGCATCTGTGCGTCGCTGCGGTCCGGTTCCAGGTCGACGGGCACGTGCACCTTCCGCCGACCACTGGCGACAACATCGATGTACTGTGGAGACCTCACGCCCCACGTGTTGAGCAATTCGGCGGTACGTCCACCCGGCCTCCCGCATGCCCACTATACGCCCTCGCTCAAAGTCCGTCAACTGCACATACGGTTCACGTCCACGCTGTCGCGGTATGCTACCAGTGTTAAAGACTGCGATGGAGCTCCGTATGCCACGGCAAACTGGCTGACACTGACGGCGGCGGTGCACAAATGCTGCGCAGCTAGCGCCATTCGACGGCCAACACCGCGGTTCCTGGTGTGTCCGCTGTGCCGTGCGTGTGATCATTGCTTGTACAGCCCTCTCGCAGTGTCCGGAGCAAGTATGGTGGGTCTGACACACCGGTGTCAATGTGTTCTTTTTTCCATTTCCAGGAGTGTAGTACGCACAACTAGCCCAACCGACAATATCTATTGTCCTATAAATATCCATGCTGTTATACTAATTTCTACTTCTGTGTTATAGTAATCACTGCTGCGACCTGAAGCCAGAGAGCGACCTAACAATGTTGCACAGAACAGTAGGTGTGATCAAGCTCGTCTTCTGATTGGTTGTTTCTATGGTATTTGTGCTGTAAACACTTACCTATAAGCCACTTTGTTATTCTGATCCCGGTGTAGCTATTTCGCAGAATATTATTTCTTGCCAAAATCTGAGCCAACCTAAAACACTGAATACTCGTGGCTAATTTAAGGAGACAGCAATTACTTTCTTGTTTTAAAACTGTTTACAGTACTTTTGATGTGCTGAAGCTCCAATAATTTCTAAATGATGATGATGTTGAAAATATAGTATATTTTTCTCTTACTTGCACATTCTTTCGCTTTTAGACAAAACATTGATCATTGTTATATTATACCTATTAGTCATATTCCACGGATCCTGAGATGATGCCTATCTGGATATGGAAAGAAGTCAGAGATGTACATTTAATATAATTTAAATGTTATACAATGAATGGTCTTAGCCTGGTTAGGCTCACTATAAAATAATCGAAAATATAGCAGTCATTTTTAGATTTTGTGTTACGGCACTCAACAGTAGAGCAGGAGTTGCCCAGCAGAAGGTACTTCAGTTCAATCTCAAAGCCACCAGATTATCTACATGGCATTTGATATTCTCTTCGGCCAGGTTTTTGAATACATGTGTACCCCTGTATTTCACACAGTCTGTACTAAAGTCATAGAAGTCTTTGCAGAGCTCATGTTTGGTGCTAATCTTATATTCATACCTCTCGCAGTTCTTGATAAAAGAGAAAAATATTGGTAATAACCAGGGAAATTAATGAATATACATACTTTGTATTGGTTATGATCAGCAGCTGTGAAGATAATATTAGAGGCTAAATCTAAAAATGTTTTTCCCTGTTTTTCTAGTAACATTAGTTTACAATATTATGTATCAGATTTTGTGTACTGCGTTACGCTTTGTGTATGTTTTATGGTTGTCAGCTGCTGGACAGTTTTGATTGCGTCGCTGTGTGTTCGCTTATTCGGAATGTTTTCTGAGAAAGTGAGAGAGAGAGAGCTTACAGTTAGGAATCGATAAGAATGTGGGTTCAGAATTAGAGAAACATAATTGTTGGCTAGTAAAGGAGGAAATGATGAGTGTATAACAGCAGGCATGTAGTTTGTTTTCCGTGTAATGTGGGGACTGTGAGCAAACGTATATACGTTTCAAAGTGCTTTTGTCAAGAGATCATATCCGACGAAAAAATTTGAAAGCTATGATGTTCATGCTTTGGAGCGAAAGGTTTACTCATTGGACTATTTTTGACACTGAAAAAGTACTGTAAACTAGTATAATTCACAGAGGTGCTTCTCGACATAGCTCCTAAAATAATACAAAAACTATAACGTTTAGACAATGATGAAATATTTATTATATCAAACGCAGTGAAGTTGGCAGTTGTTTCCCGTGTGAATTACTTTTGCCGACTACAGTTACTTCAGTCAACAAGGAGACTGTAAACATCACACGTTGTCCTGTATCCTGATACAAGAGGTCATTTTAAGAGGGCAATCACAGTTGTAGCTCCGAACACGGACTATGCTTTTACAATAGGAGTTATTGGCCATCAATGTAGGACAGTCATACTGTTTCTGACGGCTATGTGTTTTCCGTCGAACTTCCTGGTTGTTAGGAAATTATTCTCCAAGATATATTTGAAAAGTAGGGTCTGAATAATGAAGATGTAATTGTTTTCTCGAATGTACATATAGGCTACAACTTTTTGCAACTGTTACATATCTCGTGTAACTTTGTTCCCAGCTCCTTCAAGTCACTTTCAGCAATTCCCAAAAGCGTTACATATACTGAAACTAACCTTGCTGCTAAATATTTTCCATGGTAATTTAAACGCTGTGTGGAAGCGCTTTATTTTTTGTGTTCGCTTTCATTCTTGTGTTATTTGCGGAAGTTACATACTCGAGGCGATGGTGTGGTGTGGTCGTGTTTTTCGTGGAGGGGATTGCACATCTTGTTGTTTTGCGTGGAACTATCACAGCACAGGCCAACATTGATGTTATAAGCACCTTCTAGCTTCCCACTGTTGAAAATTAATTCGAGGATGGCGATTGCAGCTTTCAACACGATCGAGCACCTGTTCATAATGCACTGCCTGTGGCGAAGTGGTTACACGACAATAACATCCCTGTAATAGACTGGCCTCCACAGAGTCCTGACCTGAATCGTATAGAACACCTCTGGGATGTTTCGGAACACCGACTTCGTGCCAGGCCTCGCTGACCGACATCGGTATCTCTCTTCGGTGCAGCACTCCATGAAGTATGGGATGCCATTCCCCAAGAAGCCTGATTGAACGTATGTCTGCGAGAGTGGAAGCTGTCAGCAAGGCTAAGGGTGGGCCAATATCATATTGAATTCCAGCATTACCGATGGAGGACGCCACGAACTTGTAAGTCATTTTCAGCCAGGTCTCCGGCTACTTTTGATCACATAGTGTATCTTTTTGGCTAATGTCGGTAACGGCTACAGTCCAAGTTGGCGCAGTATTCCATGAATTCAGGGAATATTGTACAATTTTTGTCAGATTCTGCCTTATTTTGAAAAATTATTTATTTGGTATTATTGTAATTTCACGTGTGACGGTCAATCCGGAAGCACGAGGAGTTTCTATTTTGTTACACAGACCAGGAAAATGTTGTAGTTTGCTCTTCTCTATTTCTTTGTTCGCCCCTGTGTGGCCTTTGCGATTACTTTCAGTCTCGCGAATCTGTTGTCGTCCCGCAGCGTGCTGAAGCCCGTTTTACACGAACGACTTTCCGGTCAAAATTGGCTACTGGAAGTGTGTGGCCTTTCGGGTTTGCGTTGTAAGTAGGCTGTTTAGTTTTTTCTTATTGGTAACGCCGCCGCCATGTAGCGCTCTGTATGAAAATCACTGGCTGTGCCGTGTGCAGTCTGTGGCTGGTTGGCATTGTTGTAATACTCGCCATTGTAGTGTTGGGCAGCGGCAGCTGGATGCTAACAGCGCGTAGCGTTGCGCAGTTGGAGGTGAGCCGCCAGCAGTGGTGGACGTAGGGAGAGAGATGGCGGAGTTTTGTAATTTGTAAGACTGGATGTCATGAACTACCATATATATTTTGACTATTAAGGTAAATACACTGTTTGTTCTCTATTAAAATCTTTCATTTGCTAACTATACCTATCAGTAGTTAGTGCCTTCCGTAGTTTGAATCTTTTATTTAGCTGGCAGTAGTGGCGCTCGCTGTATTGCAGTAGTTCGAGTAACGAAGATTTTTGTGAGGTAAGTGATTTGTGAAAGGTATAGGTTAATCTTAGTCAGGGCCATTCTTTTGTAGGGATTTTTGAAAGTCAAGATTGCGTTGCGCTAAAAACTATTGTGTGTCAGTTTAAGCACATTCGTGTATAATTGTTCAAAGAGGACGTTTCACATAAGCACAGTCTAGTAAAAATTTTTCAAAGGGGACGTTTCAGCGTGTAAATCAGCAGCCAATGACGTAGCGAGTGTGTCTGTGACATACAGATAGTGACGAACATGAAGGTAAAGAACGAAGGGAGATGGCACTACAGACTTATGCTGTACGTTCTTTTGAAACCAGTGGACAAGGCCTACCTCCCGTCTTAAATAGCCCAAAATATTAGCAGACTACTGTTTACGATTGCTTCTTGTTCGTTACTTCTGTCGTGTGCAAGCAATTGCTGTTTTAAATATTACAGTGCTTAAATGAATGAAGGAAATTTCTCGCGTTTTTCTGGCTTCGTTAATGTAACTCGTTTATGTTGACATATTTCGAATAAGCAAGAAGTGATGTGAAAAGTATGCTCTCGTAATCCATTTAATTCCAAATCTACTGTATTTGTGTCGATAACAAATGAAGCTGGAACTCCGAAAGAAATGCTTGTTTGCTTACTGCTACTGCTCTTGTTCGTTACATTTACAGCTTTAAACTTGTAGGCGCAACATTTTTAATGTTCACGCCAAATAACTTACCTGCGGGTTCTTTGCTAGACCATAAACGTGTGCAATGAGGAAAGAAGCAAGGCATGCTAAATATGCTATCGTATCTAGTCCATGTCAACTAAGTGAACGATTATTAAAATGTCACAGACAGAACTGCATAGAGGCATATTTCCATGCAGACTAGAGTCCTTGTTTCATTAGATTTTCAGTGCATTAGTCTCATTGTGATTTTAGACATCTTCTCACTTCGATATCTTGCCTATGATGCGTCTTTCAGCTTGTGGCCAATAATACTAATTTACAGCATTGTGAAATCCTATAAACGTGCTTAAAGTAATGGTCTCAAACTCTTTAAGACTCCGTAGAATGGATATTTCGCTTTAACATGTATCTAAGGAATTTTTTTGGTAATGATAGCCTAACCTGTGTAAGATGAAGGCCTACCTTTGCAATAGCAGCCTATTTCTTCCTAGTAAATCTGTCAGTTTTTCAGGAATAACCAAACATAGCTCAACTGGAATGTAGCCTACGTCTACTTTAATCATCTGCTTGATTTTACTTTTGAATTTCATTTTGAGGTTTCAAGGCTACATCTACTTTAGTCATCTGCTTGATTTTACTTTTGAATTTCATTTTGAGGTTTCTAGGTATATAAGCCTATACCACGCTTTGTCATATTCCAAGTGTTAGTCAGTTAGTCAGTTCCATGTTCCACGTATGATTTGCACGGTAAATCGTAATGATGTGGAACGAGTCATTGTATACTGACATCTTTTTTTTTTTAAATATGCCTCAGTGCCGATTACCTTTTAGGTTTTTCCGTCTTTTCAGTTAAAGACAGATGTTAGTCAATAATATTTACCCATCACCATTTGCAGATTACGGTAATAAGTAATCTTCTGCGGAATAGCAGCAGACCTTACTGTGGTGTTAGGCATTTTATATCAGTGGGTAAGTAACCAGAACTTCTGGTTGCAGCGTTGTGTAACCCTGTTTTGTTGCAGGCAACCTTAATGTGGCATAATGAACGCCATTTTTTCTCCTGATATTACAATGATGTAGATCATTGTTTCTGCTGAAGTGCAACAAACTTCATGAGGGAATAACTATACTATGAAACGGATAACAAGCAGCAGGCAGGGGGGGGGGGGGGGGGGGGAATGTGAGCAATGAACAATTATTGGCGGGAGGAATTTAGGGCACGAGATGCTGTGTCAACAATCAGCAGTTTCGCACCATGTATAGTGCGAGGATGAAACCGTTGATACAGTGTGGCTCAGATGTCGAAGAGTTCGCGACTTGGAAGGGGCAATGACAAAAACAGGAAAGACGAGAAAGAACGGAAAATCTAGAGTCAAATGTCTGAGATAAAACCACTACAATAAAAGTAAACAGTGCAACCATAATTAATGTACACAAAAGAAAACATTGCTTGAACGACTCCACTTACGAATGTAATGTAAGTCCTTTAAACTTTAGATTACGACCGATCGATTAGTATATCAGCAAACAATACAAGCTGGCCATTTTTATGAAACAACTACCTCTCCACAATCAAAGCACCTAACACGGTTGGAACTCGACACGGACACGTCTGTGTGACGTCACGGGAGAGTATCAAAGCGGTGAACCGTGGAGGTATGAATGCGGTTAACCTAATGTTTTGTGCTACTTAAGATGATGGACGTCGGCTTCAAGTTGATGACATACTGACAACTCCCTTCTTGTTTTGCCTCCATGGTTCTGTACTTCCGAGCGTGTCGCACACTGCGCCTGCACAGAAACAGAGGACTATGGCGGCGTCTGCTAGCATCGGAAGTTAATCCTTTTCTGCCTAGGCAGACTCCTACTACAGAAATACGTTATCTGTTTTCGAGTCTTCTTAATCTGTGTCGTGTTGTTTGCTTTGTCTTCATGACACTCTGAAAATGTAGCACGAGGTACGGGTATTTTTCCTTCTAGTCCTCTACGAGAGAGACGAAATATCTGAAAGCAGAAAGGTATTTACTTTGTACAAAGAGAAAGCCTACTTTATCCACAAATAAGAGCGTAAACAGATAAACGTATTTGAAAATTATTTCGACAGAATTATTTTACCAAAAAGACAGTTGTCGATGTTATTTGCGTCGAGATAAAAATACGGGAAGATAGCGTTAACAGACATACGCAGTACGTTCGTTTGGAGCCCGCGCCGCCATATTAGATGCCCCAAAACATCTGTTGTTTACATGGAGCCTGTTTACGATTGCTTTTGGACGTAATTTCTGTCGTTTGAACGCGATTTTTTTTTACCCCTAATAACGTAGTGTCAGGAGGGGATTCTTAAACGTTTTTCTAGTCTAAAGTGGATGTTTGATCCACTACCGTAATACGACGCATTTGCCCTCATAAAAAACTTTCTTTTTGTTTGTACACGTTAAATAACCGAGATGAGAAGTACTAACGGGAAAAAGATGCTTTCGTAATCCATTTATATCCTCTTTTGCCGCATTTGCATCGATAGCTGATGAAGCTATATTCCAAAAACAGTGCTTACTGCTACTGATTCTTACTCGTTACATTTTCAACTTTTAAAACGTATGCACAACATGGTCAACGTTCATGTTAGCAAAAACTTGCCTGCGTTACATTTGTTACCTCATAAATGTGTGGAACAAAGAAACAGCAAGATTTTGGCGACGTAGCTACAAAATAAGTTTTGGCTACTCAAGAAGTGGCACATATTCACTGTGTGACAAATTTAGAGCTGATTTTTCTAAACTTGATTTATAGACAACCAACGAGAAAGATGCAATTTAGATACAAACTTTGAACAAGGAGAAACAACTTCTAATGATTTAACATGAACTACTAAAAGGAAAGGAGCAGGGCCAGCCATGGTGTGGCAAACTTCACATGCGCAGTGTGTGCGGGCCACGGTGGACCCTCGACATGTCACTCGGCTTTGCTCGGTCCATCTCGGAAGTACCCGGTACAGCGCGCCATTTCATTTGGCAATGCGCTGCGGCACAACTGTCTTCAGGTCGGCAGAATTGTGCTGTCAGCACTGTTTAATCTTCGCTATTTGTTCATGGTATGAAAGACCTTCACTGGTCCAGTGTCTATCGATGCAGTGTTGGAACCATTTAAAACGAATGGGAATGACAGAAGTGTTACGGTCTATGGGTTGCGCCCAGCCGTACGGTATGTAACACGCGCTCGCGAGCCGGCCTATCCGGAATGCAGACAATTTGCTTGGTCAGTACACGTGTGTCTGGTCGAGTGCGTCGCAGCGAGTACGCCACTGGCCGCCGTCCACACTGCGCCGTATTAACTAGCGTGGCCTCGGGCGCGAATATTAATTAGGATGTCAGACACAGTGATGATACGTACACATAGCATGCGTGTTTTACAATCTGCCTTTGTTATTAAAACTGTTTAAACTTACTTCTCGTGTTTGCTTATTGTCGTACCTCAAGGACCCATCATTTATAAATCCCGACAAATATTTCATATAATCATCATCCAGGACAACAACACAAACAAACCCCCTTATAGAAGTGGTGTTAGCATGGGGATAATTATGGAAAATCTACAGTCCTGAAGAGGTGCAGCAGCATGATCATCTTCTCACTGTGCGGGGACATCCAATGCTGGAATTCAGGTTGGTCTACTCCAGTTTGGCTAGAATAAGAAAGGCACTGATGGATTTTTATTTTACATTTGAGTGACTCATTGGCGTTAAATTCGGCAAAATGTTGCAGTCCAGTCAGAGTAACGTTGTGGATCTACAAACTGTTATAATGAACTGCTGAAAGAAGAGATTCAGCAGTTAAAAGCAGAAAGTAGTTAGCATTCCGGAAGACTTGTCAAATGATAGTTCATGCAGTACAGGTACAATCACAATAATGAATTTTTCATTATTGCCATCAGTACCAGTGTTTAGCGGGAAACCCAAAGATGATGTGAATTTTTGCAACAGTACTGCAAAATTACAGTGAGGAGATGAAGTTAATAATGAACTGAAGCGCAAGATTTGGAAAAAGATAGAACATTTGACAACTGATGAACAGAAGATTTTAGCAGCATCTCGTGGTCGTGCGGTAGCGTTCTCCCTTCCCACATCCGGGTTCGATTCCCGACGGGATTAGGGATTTTCTGTGCCTCGTGATAGCTGGGTGTTGTGTGATGTCCTTATGTTAGTTAGGTTTAAGTAGTTCTAAGTTCTAGGGGACTGATGACCTAAGATGTTAAGTCCCATAGTGCTCAGAGCCATTTGAACCATTTTTGAACAGAAGATTTTAGTGCCTGTTTTGTTGGAGTATGCAGATTTATTCCGTGAATGTGCAAATTTTCCTGTCACTCATTTAGTTCAGCATCGTATTCATAGAGGGAATGCAGCCCCAATCACACAGAAACCTTACAGAATACCATTTAGTCAAAGAGAGTTGGTAGAAGACATGTTTCAAGAACAGTTAGAAGCCCGAATTATAAAATGCAGAGATACCTCAGACCCAGTGTGGTGTTTGCCTGTTGTAATTGTAAAGAAGAAATCAATTTCTGGAGAACCACAGTTTCGTTTTTGTGTTGATTACCGATCTTTGAATGCTGTGACCACACTCGACATTTGGATTACTTGGGCAGATGTCGAATTTTTTCAGTATGTGATTTAGCAAGTGGTTATCACCAGTTAACAGTGCATCCAGATGATCAATCAAGATCTTCATTTGTAATAGTAACAGGAGTATACATGTATCTTCGTATGCTGTTTGGACTTCGTAATGCTACAGCTACATTTCAACGCCTGATGGATTCAGTTTTACGAGGGCTCATCCCAAGACAAGCACTTGTTTACCTTGATGATGTAATAATTTTTGGTGAAAACATGAAGCAGCATACTGAGAGACTACAGGCTGTTTTTGAGCATATAAGAAGCGCAAACCTGTCTTTATCAATAGATAAATGCCATTTTGCACAAAGTAAAGTTAACTACGTTGGTCATATTATAAGCAGTGAAGGTGTTCAACTTGATCCAAAATTAATTGAAGATGTAAAGAATTTTCCTGAACCACAGAATTTGAAAGAACTACAATCAATCTTGGGATTGTCTAACTTCTACAGATGATTTATAGCCGCTTATGTGAATGTAGCACGTCCAATGACACAGCTACTGAAGAAAGGAGCCACATTTAATTGCTCATTGAAATGCAAAAAAGGCAACGGAGCTCCAGTGTTAGCCTATCCGGATTTCAGTAAACCTTCTATTCTTTCATCAAATGCATCGAATTTAGCCATAGATGCAATCTTGTCTCAAGAAGTTGATGGTCATGAACAGCCAATCTCATTTGCTTCCAGACAATTAAACAAAGTAGAATGTAATTATGCTGCTACTGGGAAGGAGCTCTGTCCTTTAGTTTTTGGTATAACACATAATAGATATTTCTTAACAGGGAGAGAATTTACAGTTATTACATATCATGCCGCACCTAAATGGTTATTGAGCTTAAAGGATCGGCATTAACACCGTGTGAGTACCAATTTAATGTTATTCACCGATCTGGTAAACAACATCTGAATGCTGACGCAATGAGTCGAAAAGTCAATGTTTATGTTACGATAAGTCGAGAAGAAGAGTTAAAGTCGGCTCAAAAAGAAGGTCCACAATGCAAACTATGGAAAAACGATCAATGTTTTGTCGAAATAGATGAATTATTGTACAAAATCACTAGTAAAGGAAACCGCCTAGTTATTCCAGAAAGCATGAAAGACCAAATCATGAGAGAACAACACGATTCTTTATTATCAGGACATACAGGTAAAAAAACAACAAACGTTAAAATAGCTCAAATGTTTTGATGGCCGAGCCGCAAAGTTGACGTTTTCGAGTTTGTTTCACAATGTGATTCCTGTAACAGACGGAATAATGTAGGAAAGAGAAGAGCACCATTGCCAGAACTGCCAGAGACAAGTGAACCATTTGAACGAGTAGGACTAGATGTCGTAGGACCGTTGCCTAAGACTAAAGCTGGAAACAAACTGACAATGTTAAATCATTTCTCTAGATACCTTTTTGTGATACCGGTACCTGATCAGAGCGCTGAGACTATAGCTAAAGTTTTTGTAAAAGAATGTATTCTTAATTTTGGATCACCATTAAGTATAATTAGTGATCAAGGAACGAATTTAATGAGTGAATTACTTAAACAGACTTGTAAGCTCGTGCAAATAACTCAGTTAAGGACTACATCAGCACACCCTGAAGGAAATGGAAGAGTCGAGCAAGTCCACAGAACAATTATTAAAAGCGGTTAGGCATTATGTGAGCAGCAAATACGAAAATTGGGATGTCTGTTTACCATTCTTGGTAAGTTGTTATAATGCCAAAATGTACAACTCAACTGCCGGCCACAGTGGCCTAGCTGTTCTAGGTGCTTCAGTCTGGAACCGCACGACTGCTACGGTTGCAGGTTCGAATCCTGCCTTGGGCATGGATGTGTGTGATGTCCTTAGGTTAATTAGGTTTAAGTAGCTCTAAGTTCTAGGGGACTGATGATCTCAGATGTAAAGTCCCAAATTGCTCAGAACAATTTCAACAACTAAAATGGCCTCAGTCCATATGAGATCGTCTACGGAAGAAGAATGCATTCACCCTTGGACTTTACACGATCGACTGCCATAAACAGCAATGAACACATAAGGGATCTAGCACACAAGCTAAAGGAATCATGGAGGGGAGTGAAACAGCGATATAATCAATCCTTTCTTCAGCAAGCAAGACAACACGACCGCCAAGCGTCAGTGCCACAGTATTGTGTTGGAGATATTGTGTATCTGAGCAATGTGGTGTTAAAGAAGAGTCAAGTCAAAAAGTTTAAGAAGTTTTGGAAAGGACCATATCCCATCTTAGAGGTGTTGTCTCCAGTCACTCTTAAGCCCCAACTGCCCTTTCGTTCGATTGTCGTTCATGTCAGTCGTGTAAAGCCATTTTTGGGTAGATCTCCTGTGGTATCGCAAGACGAGGAGGACTGACCGAGAGGCAGACCTGCTGTTCTCAAACCTATGAAGCGGGGATCGCGAGGTCGCAGTCCAGACTTTGAGGCTGAGGCATCGCCAAGTTCCGAGCGATCCTGTTGCAGACACTCCTACAATATGCGTATGTGAGAGTGCAATGCGTGTGTTTATTTCAGCCATGTGCTTGTGTGAATGTGTTGTGAAAATTTAGTATTGAAGCTACTGCACGAGTGCACAATGAAACTAAACCTTTTATTCCACAGGTTACCACAAGAAACTCATTTATTTTATGTTTATTGTTAACTCTAGCATCTAGAACTAATTAACCAAGTTAATCTTTATTCTAATGTTTGCTATGATAGTGTATTCTACTAATGCTGTAGTAATAGTGCCACAGAGTACAGGTGTTTTGTTTGAAGCACGATCAGACATGGTAGCTTCACAACTAATGCAAAACTTGTCCTCAAGCACAATTTAAGTGTAATCCAGCAACAGTTCAGTTCTGTAAAGAAGCACATTGATCTAATTCGTTCTGTTAAGGGTAATGACACAATTTTGGAAATGGGTATGTCTTGGTATAAAATTGGATCACAGCCAAAATGCAAGTAGAGTCTACATTTACTAATTATAAACAAGAGATTTAAAGTTTTTTAAAACTTTTGCCACACACAACTTTAATTAGGCATAAAAGTGCCTGGTTTGATTTTGAAGGAAGTATCCTTCGTACTGTATTTGGTACTCTAACTAGTCGAGATTTACTGGAAGTTAAAGGCAAAATATTAGCTCTTGAACAACAGTCCAGTACAGATTCAACTAATCTCTCTAATGAAATTATCGTATTAAAGAATATGCAAATAACCATTATTAATCACACAGTTTTCATTGAACAGATTGTAAAGCAATTTATCTCACATTTCCACATAATTCGTAATGAAACGAACGCAAATATCCAAGAACTATTCCAAGGATTAAACGCTGTGAGTGCACACTTAGATTTAAACACTCTTTTGTTAAGGATTACTGATAGTTTATCAAATGCCAGAATTGATGCCCTTAACTACTTTCTTAGGCTGTTCTTAAGAATAGCCTTAGAAAGTAGTTCAAATATTACTACATCCAGAACAATTTTTACAGCTCCTACTCTCAACTGAACGAAAGTTCGATGCAACCTTTACTATGGTTTACCCTGTTAACTCTTACAATTTATATGCTTACTATAAGTTAACCACCACACACTCTTTAATGATTGAAGATGAATTAACTGTTATTGTTTCTATTCCCATTGCTAGATCAAAGCATAATTTTGAAATGTGTAAGATTTATATTTACCCTGTGAAATGGAGACAGGCAGATATTCATGTAAAGTACGTACTGAATGATTATCTACTGATCAGCAAGGAATCGAAGATATTTTGTGTCCCTAAACGAAAATGATTTGCATATGTGTAAATGTTGTCATAAGTTAATTTGCCCTAAATTGACATTATTCTTAGACAGAAGAGTGTACAGCTGTAGAAAGAATTGTTTGTGAATCATCCCCCAAGAGATGAGTGCCCTAGAATTTTAACACATCTTTATCATCCATTTCTTAAACGATGTTCTGAAGGTATAGTTTTCTCATTTAACTCCACCCTTGATGTCACATTTACATGTAAAAATTATGACACACCTGAGCTACGCTTTACACTCAAGATGAATAATAGTGGATTAATCTTGAATGCCACACATTGGGATTTATCATGTGCACTATTTGATATACCTAGTGTATTGCCAACTACATTTCATGTAACTGGACATTTGCAGTTAATGAGAATGTTATCTGTTTATTACAGTGATTCATACATATTAACGTATGGAAAGAATTCCTGATCAAGTTTTTTCTGAAGACAATGACTTAATTAAAGACATCCATGAAAATGTAATATTTTCCAATAATGAGCAGCAAATAGAATTAAGTCCTTCGATTCATCCAATAATGTTAATGCATACTTGATTGTCAGTATTGTGTTTTTATTGCTTTAGTTAATTTGTCTTTTGTCAGCAACATTTGCCATGTATGAAATTCTCATCTTGAACGCACATTTCGCTGTATCGAATGTTACTGTGTCTGCAAATGCAATACATGTTGCAATGCCTTCTGATGCCACAAATGGCGAAATAGATTCATAACGCCCGGGACGTCGTTTTGAGCCACCTATGGTTGCTCTTTTTCTCGGGGAAGAGTGATGTAAGGAACTACGGGTTGCACACAGCCATACGGTACACAACACGCGCTCGCCAGCCGGCCTGTCTGAAATGCTGACAACTTGCTTGGTCAGTACACGCGTGTCCGATCGAGTGCGACGCAGCGAGTACACCACTGTCCACCGTCCGTAGCGTGCCGTATTAACTACAGCGGCCTCGTGCGCGAATATGTCTCTTTTCTTAGTTCACCATGGAGCCTTTCGATGTGACCATAATTAGGATGTCAGACACAGTGATAATGGGTACGCATAGCGTGCGTCTTGTATGATCCACGTTTGTTAATAAAACTGTTTAAACATATTTCTCGTGTTCGCGTATTGCCGTTCCTCATGGACTCACCGCTTACAAATCCTGACAAATATTTCGTGTAATCATCATCCGGAGCAACAACACAAACAAACCCCCTTATAGAAAAGAGGGATGAGCATTTTCAGTTCGCGTAAGTGACAGATAGTGCGTATGTGAAGAAATGACGTTACAGTACCATGCAAATAGGATTTAAATAATTAGTTGACAATGAAAGAGAAAACATTACAAAGATTGACATACGGGATTCATTGTTTTGTACATTAAAAAAACACGTTGTGCTAAATTTGCAGGCCTGGAGCACAGGAAGAAATTGGTGATACAAATGGTAAAATTTCTAAAGTCACACGATTATTCCATTGTCGCCTGCGACAGTTTTCAGTGGAAGTGAACAAAGAGTATGGAGATTTCATATGTTACTGCAAACTACGTAGGTGAAGCCCAGGGGCGTGCCAAGAACAATTTTTCGGTTTAAAACTCGCTACTGTTGAATTTAGGAAGGAAAAAGGAGTGCAGAAACGAAAATTAGGACATCCGGAACGGAGTGAAGATTTCGCATTTTAAGTGAACTTGACTGCACACCGCCAACAGTAAAACATTGCTTCTTTCTTATTGGATGCATTTAAAAAGGAAATCGTGTTGTAGAAGGGACACATTCTGAAAAAGATAGTCCAGTGCCCTGAGCTCAGTAGTGCTAAAGAAAAACGTCAGGTTTGAAGAATTCATTGTGGCCTTAGAAGAGTTACAAAGATAGTTTTTTCAACCTTTTGAGGATGATGATGTCTGGTTTGTGGGGCGCTCAACTGCGCGATCATCAGCGGCCGTGCAAAGTCCCAATTCTTACACAATCCAAAAGCATTTTGAGGACACTGACAATCTTAACATCGATTTTTGAGCTGTTTTCGTGACGGTTTGCCATGTCAGTTGAAAGTGCCTCTGTGCATTTGGAGCTTTTAAAAGACAAATCCTTTACATCAAAACAGTCCAGGACGTCTGCATTATTTTATTCACGTAAAGTTTCGACGTCTTCATGAGGAGGCTGCAAAAGAGCTAATATTTCGATTAATGAATGCATGTGAAAGACCTTTTTTCTATTATGAAACTAAGCAAGTCACGATTATGTGGCAACTTGAGAGAAAAAAATCTTTGAAATTGTCCGCGGCTGTCGACAGTGCTTACCAGATAAAAAATTAGATTATGTTTTCAGCGCTCCAAAAATGGTTAAAAAAATACTGAAAATTTGTTTTGTGACCTACGTTGCTGAGATATGTGAAATATAAAACCAAGTCGTATGCAGTGCGACCGACCGCACTGCCATTTAAATGAGGCGGTTTCTGTTTTCCCCTATTCCCCCACCTCACGCTCAGACAGCGTTACGTGGTTTAGGGCTAATGTATAGCGTGGCTGAACGCTATAGTACACGGGCCCCGGCATGGCCCTCGAGCCGAAGTCTTGGCCGCCCCTGGATTAGAGGAAGAATCTTTCACTTCCTAATATTTCAACCAATGACGCATTTTACTGAAGACAGGTGTCATTTTATTCATTCTATACTGATTCACTTTCTTCTAGGAAAACTGCATTTTATACGTATGCTGAAACGCTTTCCAACAAAGGACCTGATGAAATATCGCTTGAACGGCTCCATTCATGAGCGAAACAAACTATAAAAAGACTACAAACAGAAAGACTAGTACAACATCAGGATATACGATGGCATTTTTGATCGGACAACTTACATGACTCGAAAGAAACAAAATATCTGAAGGTAAAGTATTGAGGCAACTAAGCTGGCAGACACTAGCTTCACGTGTTTGACGTCGGGACAACTCCTCTTATTTTCAGCTCCATGGTTATTTGGCACCTAACAAGAAAATGAACTAGAAAGGATAAAGTAAAAAAGGCGCCAGTTACTGCAGTCTAGGTATTGTTTGATGTGTTTGCAAGTATACACAATGACGGAAAAAATTCTACAGCAAAAAATAATTAATATAGAGTCATGAAGTTCCTGGAATACATTTGTCTAAATAATGTATTTAAACGATTACCAGGTTGCGTCAAATGAAAACCTTAAATATTTTTTTAAATATTTTTTTATTGTGCAGAAGTGGTACAAAGCTGTATCACTTTTCAACATCATCTCCACCACGATCAATGCAAGTCCTCCAGCACATACAAAGTGCATTAATTCCTTTAGAAGAAAATTCTTTTGGCAGGCCACGCAACCACTCATGCACTGCGTGACGTACCTCTTCATCAAGACGGAACTTCTTTCCTTCCATTGCTTCTTTGAGTGGTCCAAACATATGGATATCACTTTGAGCAAGGACTGGTGAGTATGGTGGATGAGGAAGACACTCAAAAATGCAGGTCTCTTATTGTTGCAACTGTTATACGGGCATTGTCATGTTGCAAAAGGACACCTGCTGACAGCGATACAGGTCGCTTTGATGTGATTGCAGGCCGCAGATGATTTTTTAGGGAATCTGTATATGATGCACTGGTGACAGTGGTCCCTCTAGGCATGTAATGCTCCAAAATGAGGCCTTTTTCGTCCCAAAAGAGAGTCTGCATAACCTTTCCTGCTGATGGTTTTGTTCGAAATTTCTTTGGTTTTGGTGATAAGGAATGGCGCCATTCCTTGCCGCTCTCTTCGTTTCCGGTTGGTGGAAGTGAACCCAGGTTTAGTCTCCAGTAAAGATTCTTGCAAGGAAGCCATCACCTTCCCGTTCAAAGCACCGAAGAAGTTCTTCACAAGCATCAACATGTCGTTCTGTCATTTCAGGAGTCAGCTGCCGTAGCACCCATCTTGCAGGCACTTCGTGAAACTGGAGCCCATCATGCACAGTGTGGTATTATGACCCACGACTAATCTGTAAACATGCTGCAATCTCATTCAGTGTCACTCGGCTGTTTTCCTTCACTATGGCTTCAACTGCTGCAATGTTCTGTGGAATCACAACTCGTTGTGCCTGACTTGGACGAGGAGCATCTTACACTGAAGTCACACCATTTGCGAACTTCCTGCTCCATTCATAGACTTGCTGCTGTGGCAAACATGCCTCACCGTACTGAGCCTTCATTCGTCGATGAATTTCAATAGGTTTCATACCTTCACTAACGCAAAAACCGAATAACAGAATGCTGTTCTTCCCTGGTGCAAGTTGCAAGTGGGGCGGCCATCTTTGTACTGATACTGCGACGGTAAGTGTGCATCTGCACTATGCTGCCTCCGACAGCCCATTCTGCACGCTGTTTATAGCACCCTCACCAACTTACAGGATAACGGCGCGAAATTTCGATTTGTTATTACAAATTTAAGGTTTCATTTGACTCACCCTCGTAACATTGCAAGATGACAGGTTAATGTAAGTGTGAAATAAGCAACTGAAAATTTGAAATGCTGGTAAATTAATAACCGATGCGGCTGACAGAAGGTTGAACGCAAGCACGCAAACATTCATGCATTGATTTGTACAAATGCCAGATGTCAGTTTGTGGGATTGAGTACCATATCTGTTGCAATTGGTCGGTCAATACAGGGATGGTAAATGCTGATTGTGTATGACGCTGGAGTTGTCGTCTGATGATGTCCCCATATGTGCTCGAGTGGAGACAAATCTGTTGATCGAGGGGCCAAAACAGCATGTCGACACATTGTAGAGCATGTTGGGTTACAACGGCGGTGTGTGGGAAGCGTTGTTGTTGTTGTGGTCTTCACTCCTGAGACTGGTTTGATGCAGCTCTCCATGCTACTCTATCCTGTGCAAGTTTCTTCATCTCCCAGTACTTACTGCATCCCACATCCTTCTGAATCTGCTTAGTGTATTCATCTCTTGGTCTCCCTTCACGATTTTTACCCTCCACACTGCCCTCCAATGCTAAACTTGTGACCCCTTGATGCCTCAGAACGTGTCGTACTAACCGGTCCCTCTTTTTGTCAAGTTGTGCCACATACTCCTTTTCTCCCCAATTCTATTCAATACCTCCTCATTAGTTATGTGATCTACCCATCTGGTCTTCAGCATTCTTCTATAGCACCACATTTCGAAAGCTTCTATTCTCTTCTTGTCCAAACTATTTATCGTCCATGTTTCATTTCCATACATGGTTACACTCCATACAAATACTTTCAGAAACGACTTCCTGACACTTAAATCTATACTCGATGTTAACAAATTTCTCTTCTTCAGAAACGCTTTCCTTGCCATTGCTAGTCTACATTTTATATTCTCTCTACTTTGACCATCATCAGTTATTTTGCTCCCCAAACAGCAAAACTCCTTTACTACTTTAAGTGTCTCATTTACTAAGCTAATTCCCTCAGCATCACCTGACTTAATTCGACTACATTCCATTACCCTCGTTTTGCTTTTGTTGATGTTCATCTTATATTCTCCTTTCAAGACACTGTCTATTCCGTTCAACTGCGCTTCCAAGTCCTTTGCTGTCTCTGATAGAATTAACAATGTCACCGGCGAACCTCAAACTTTTTATTTCTTCTCCATGGATTTTAATACCTACTCCAAATTTTTCTTTTGTTTCCTTTACTGCTTGCTCAGTATACAGATTGGATAACATCGGGGAGAGGCTACAACCCTGTCTCACTCGCTGCCCAACCACTGCTTCCCTTTCATGCTCCTCGACTCTTATAACTGCCACCTGGTTTCTGTACAAATTGTAAATAGCCTTTCGCGCCCTGTATTTTACCCCTGCCACCTTTATAATTTGAAAGAGAGTATTCCAGTCAACATTGTCAAAAGCTTTATCTAAGTCCACAAATGCTAGAAACGTAGGTTTGCCTATCCTTAATCTTTCTTCTAAGATAAGTCGTAAGGTCAGTATTGCCTCACGTGTTCAAATATTTCTACGGAATCCAAACTGATCCTACCCAAGGTCGGCTTCTACCAGTTTTTCCATTCGTCTGTAAAGAATTCGCGTTAGTGTTTTGCAGCTGTGACTTATTAACCTGATAGTTCGGTAATTTTCACATCTGTCAACACCTGCTTTCTTTGGGATTGTAATTATTATATTCTTCTTGAAGTCTGAGGGTATTCCGCCTGTCTCATACATCTTGCTCACCAGATGGTAGAGTTTTGTCAGGACTGGCTCTCCCAAGGCCGTCAGTAGTTCTAATGGAACGTTGTCTACTCCCGGGACCTTGTTTCGACTCAGGTCTTTCAGTGCTCTGTCAAACACTTCACGCAGTATCATATCTCCCATTTCAACTTCATCTACATCCTCTCCCATTTCCATAATATTGTCCTTAAGTACATCGCCCTTGTATAGACCCTCTATATACTCCTTCCATCTTTCTGCTTTCCCTTCTTTGCTTAGAACTGGGTTTCCATCTGAGCTCTTGTTATTCGTACAAGTGGCTCTCTTTTCTCCAAAGGTCTCTTTAATTTTCCTGTAGGCAGTATCTAACTTACCCCTAGTGAGATAAGCCTGTACATCCTTACATTTGTCCTCTAGCCATCCCTACTTAGCCAATTTGCACTTCCTGTCGATATCATTTTTGAGACATTTCTATTCCTTTTTGCCTGCTTCATTTACTGAATTTTTATATTTTCTCCTTTTATCGATTAAGTTCAATATTTATTCTGTTACCCATGGAATTCTACTAGCCCTCGTCTTTTTACCTGTTTGATCCTCTGCTGCCTTCACTACTTCACCCCTCAAAGCTACCTATTCTCCTTCTACCGTATTTCTTTCCCCAATTCCTGTCAATTGTTCCCTTATGATCTCCCTGAAACTCTGTACAACCTCTGGTTTAGTCAGTTTATCCAGATCCCATCTCCTTAAATTGCCACCTTTTTGCATTTACTTCAGTTTTAATCTACAGTTCATAACCAATAGATTGTGGTCAGAGTCCACATCTGCCCCTGGAAATGTCTTACAATTTAAAACCTGATTCCTAAATCTCTGTCTTACCATTATATAATCTATGTAATACCTTCAATTATCTCCAGGATTCTTCCATGTATACAACCTTCTTTCATGATTCTTGAACCAAGTGTTAGCTATGGGTAACTTATGCTCTGTGCAAAACTCTACCAGGTGGCTTCCTCTTTCATTTCTTAGCCCCAATCCATATTCACCTACTACGTTTCCTTCTCTCCCTTTTCCTACTCTCGAATTCCAGTCACCCATCACTATTAAATTTTCGTTTCCCTTCACTACCTGAATAATTTCTTTTATCTCGTCATACATTTCTTCAATTTCTTCATTATCTGCAGAGCTAGTTGGCATATAAACTTGTACTATTGTGGTAGGCGTGGGCTTCATGTCTATCTTGTAGTAGCTGTTTGTAGTAGCCTACCCGCACTCCTATTTTTCAATTCATTATTAAACCTACTCCCGCATTACCCCTATTTGATTTTGTGTTTATGACCCTGTATTCCCCTGACCAAAAGTCTTGTTCCTCCTGCCACCGAACTTCACTAATTCCCACTATATCTAAGTTTAACCTATCCATTTCCCTTTTAAAATTTTCTAATCTACCTGCCCGGTTAAGGGATCTGACGTTCCACACTCCGATCCGTAGAACGCCAGTTTTCTTTCTCCTGATAATGACATCCTCTTGAGTAGTCCCTGCCCGGAGATCCGAATGGGGGGCTATTTTACCTCCGGAATATTTTACCCAAGAGGATGCCATCATCATTTAAAGCTGCATGCCCTCGGGAAAAATTACGGCCGTAGTTTACCCTTGCTTTCAGCTGTTCGTGGTACCAGCACAGCAAGGCCGTTTTGGTTAATGTTGCATGGCCAGGTCAGTCAATCATCCAGACTGTGGCCCCTGCAACTACTAAGAAGGCTGCTGCCCCTCTTCAGGAACCACACGTTTGTCTGGCCTCTCAACAGATACCCCTCTGTTGTTGTTGCACTTATGGTACGACCATCTGTATCGCTGAGGCATGCAAGCCTCCCCACCAACGGCAAGGTCCATGGTTCATGGGGAAGGGGAGAGCGTTAACCTATTACAAAACATTCCTTGGAAAGCTGTTCATAAATGGCAGCACAACAGGTCGAATCACCAGACTGACGAATAAATTTCTAAGCAGGGGGCTTGGGATAACTACGAGCGTGTTCCTGCTGTCATACGAAACTGCACCCCAGACCATAACACCAGGGGTAGGTCCAGTGTGGCTGGCATGGAAAGAGGTTGGTTGCAGGCGCTCAGCTGGCCTCTATCTACCCAACACATGGCCATCACTGGCACCAAGGCAGAAGCAGATTTCATCTTAAAGCACAACAGACCTCCACCTACCCTCCAATGAGCACTCGCTTGATACCATTGAAGTCGCAAATGGCGATAATTTGGGCTCAGTCGAATACACGTTACAGGGCATCTGGACTGGAGCTGTTCTTGAAGTAATCGATTTGTTACAGTTCATTGTGTCACTATGGTGCCAACTATTGCTCCAATTGTTGCTGCAGATTCAGTGTCATGCACCATAGCCATATGTCAAACATGATAGTTTTCCCTCTTGTTAGTGCCATGGGGCCATCTGGATCATGGTCTTGCGACCGTACATTCTCGTGACAACTGCTGCCAGCAGTCATCTACAGTGCCTACATTCTTGCTAAGTCTTTCTGCAATATCGCAGAACGAACACCAATTTTCTCGTAGCCTTATTACATGGCCTCGTTCAGACTCAGTGAGATGTTGACAATGGCATCATTGTCGGCTTAGAGACGTTCTTGGCTAACTTCATTTCACCATGTGGAGTCTCGAAGGCAACTAACGCTCACGACCGTTACAGCGCATATTTAATTGCATCCTCATAGAGGGCTACTATCGCTAACCTTGTCCGATTAGTCCGCAGCTCGTGGTCATGCGATAGCGTTCTCGCTTCCCACGCCCGGGTTCCATTCCCGCCGGGGTCAGGGATTTTCTCTGCCTCGTGATGACTGGGCGTTGTGTGATGTCCTTAGGTTAGTTAGCTTTAAGTAGTTCTATGTTCTAGGGGACTGATGACCATAGATGTTAAGTCCCATAGTGCTCAGAGCCATTTGAATTTTTTCTTGTCCGATTGGCTCGAACTTCGAACAGGCAGCATCTTTCAGATGTAGGAACACGCCTGCCCACTTTAGTTTATGTCGCACAATTCCTTCTTGGCGCTAAGATATTTTTCCATCAGTATATTTTCTCTCTCAAATAAATATACGTATTTGGAAATGTTTGGATGACACTTTTCCTACTCTTTCAGTTCTCAGGAGAGTATAGAATTTACCATACAATCTTGACAAGAAGATCCACTATGAGTTTTGCCTAGGTTATTAATAAGATCTACCATCATTTCTTGTTGCTACATTTTTTCTTAAAAAGGCTAGTCACTCATAATCCCACCTTCACTGTTCAGGTGGCCGAACAGCACAGCAGACAGCTCTCGCAATACCTATGTAAATGCGTGAGAGAAAAACTGGGAGTCGACGATTTCTCTTCACTTTTTCGTTTGTTTGGTTGTTTGTTTTGCACGTGATTATAACTACAAATCATTCAGCGTTAGTTCGCTATGTATTTTATACCCTTATAACCTTACAGAATATAAATTGCATTTTATCATTAATGAAAATTAGTATAGATATTTTGTACATGACAGAACATTCTTTGTCATGATCGAAGGCAAGAGTTTTCTGTTGTTACTGGTAAATGCGAAAGCTATTTATGAATTATAACACAAACATATTTTACATAAGTTCAACGAAGAACTGAAGCGATGTTTGATATATTTTTGATTGGTATTCTTTTTTTAGTTTACCTTGTTTTTGAGTAAACTGCGTTTTCTAGCGCTATATGATAAATTTGTTCTGTTTTCTTTACATTTACTACAGCATCCCTCTGTGTCACTTTACAGATGAACAATTTGCGAACAAGTCCTGAATCAAAAACTGAAAAGTTCAATTTTGCTGCCAAAACTGTTTATTTTTAAGTAGCATAAATGAGGATAACTCTGTAAAACAGAAATGTCCCGTGGGCTGCTCAGCTCTTTGGACATCCTCACTCAGTTTCTAATTTACTGCTTCCATTTTTTGGGGGAATCAAGGAAGACACTGATGGCATACATAAAGAAATCGATAGTAAAGAGGTATCGCCCAATAGGTATACAATACATCCAACGTACAGGTAACCAAAACTACTAGGAAATCTACCATAGTCTACAGTTACTTGTGATGGTCTACGGTAGCCTACGGTAGTTTCACAACTCTAATTGAGACACAAGAGTCGATCGTGTAAAATCATTTTGACGTCACGCGCAATATTGACAACCATATGATATGCTATCGACTTTCGTTAGCATCGATACGGACTTCTCAGTAGACGTCATGCACGCACAACGGAAATTTGTACAAATATGTAATTTATTGTAATTATTGCTACAATTAAATGTCACATGATTTATCAAGGTTAATGCCATCATATTAAAGTTCTCTCTCAGGAGTGAGTTGTGATCGTCAATAATTTACAATTCAAGCGTAAAACACGCATATATTATAATCTGCATTATGCTATTCCAAGGCAATGGAGCATTGAAAATCGATCACAAACACGTCACCATTATCATTAAAGGCAACTTAAATAATGTGTCAACGATATAAGCCTTCAAGAGAGACAATGATAAGCAAGCTAGGAGATAACCATCACATGTTGACGTGCTAGGGTAATGCATGGCCTCATGGTTTCTGCCATATACAAATATTTTTTTTTCGTATTGGCGTTGTTAGCAAATTCTAGACTTTCTTATGAATGCACTGCATGTTCTGCAACATTCGATGTTATTCATGTTCTCTCTGATTTGAGAACGATGGATGAAATAAACAGCGATTTGCGAGTGTGTACTTAAACAGGAACCAAGAGGACAGCTTAAATTGCTGTAAGTGAAAGGAGAAACAATAACGTTCATATTTTGCCTTGTCACGAATATTTAGCTGTTTATTTAGGAATGTGTGGTGATTTCTGAGTGTGTAGTTAGGTTGGAACCTGAGAGTACAGCTATAAATGCTGCGACTAAAACGAGCTGCAATAAAATTCGTATCCTTATTTCTCACAAATATTTGGCTTTTTTATTTCCGAATATGTGGCGACTTCCGAGTGTGTGGTCAGGCAGGAACTTAAGAGGACAGCTTAAAAATCTGCAAGTGGATCCAGGTGCAATAACATTCATATTCTTCCTTGTCACAAAGTCGATAGCCGATCATTTGGTCGTCGATATTGCGCGTGACGTCACTTTTGCAGGGAGTTGTGTGGTAGGAGCATTGCCCAGCACAGGACTAGCAGCTGCCCCTGCGCCTGGCCTGCAGTAGGGCCGGCGGAGGTGCGCCATCAGCTGAGCGGGGCCAGCTCTGGAGGACCAGCTGATTGCAGCGCCGCGCCGCGCCGCGCCGCCACCATCGATCCGGCGCTCTCAAGGTCAAGGCAGCCTGGCCCGGACGGCGCTGCGGAACTGGCGCGCGCGTGTTGCCGCAGCGGCAGCGCAGACCCACCGGCCGTTTGTCTCTGTCCGGCGCCGACGGCCCGGAGCACCGATACTCGCTGTCCACGGCCAGCCACCAAGCCCGTGTACACTGCAGGAACAACATGGAGTAACGACGAACGCTTCTACTGAAATGTATCTGGGAACTGTAGCGTACCTTATCGTCATCCTGTATTGTATTATACAAACATAGAAAATAATTATTTATTGTGTTTCTAATTTATCATGTGGAAAACTGCTGCCACCTGATGGTACACCTGACCAACATACACTGAGGTGGCAGGAGTCATGGAATAGCGATAGGCACACGTAATGCCGGTAGCATCGCGTACACAAGGTATAAAAGGCAATGCATTGGCCGAGCTGTCATTTGTACTCAGGTGACTCACGTGAAAAGGTATCCGATGTGATTATGGCCGCACGATCGTGGAATGGTACTTTGAGTTGACGCATGGGACATTGCCGTTCGGAAATCGTTAGGAAATTCAATATTCCGAGATTCACAGTCTCAAGAGTGTGCCCAGAATATCACATTTCAGGCACTAACTCTCACCACAAACAACTGTGGCAGACGGCCTTCATTTAACGGCCGAGAGCAGCGACGTTAGCATAGAGCTGTCAGTGCCAACAGACAAGCAACACTTCGTGAAATAATGTGAGACGTTCGACGAACATATCGGTTACGACAGTGCTGCGAATATTGTCGTTAATGGTCTACAGCAGCAGACGACCGAAGCGAGTGCCTTTTCTAGCAGCACATCGCCAGCAGCGACTCTCTTGGGCTCGGGACCATACCTGTTGGTCCCTAGACGACTGGAAAACGTGGCCTGGTCAGATGGTCCCGATTTTAGTTGGTAAGAGCTGACGGTAGAGTTCGACTGTGGCGCAGACCCCACAAAGCACATGGACCCAAGCTGTTAACAAGGCGATATGCAAACTGGTGGTAGCTCTATAATGCTGTGGGCTGTTATTTACATGGAACTGAACCAATCGTCGACTGGAAATAGTTATGTTCGGCTACATGGAGATCATCTGCAGCCATTCACGACTTCATGTTCTCAAACAACGATGGCACTTTTATAGATGACAATACGCCATGTTATCGGGCCACAATTTTTCAAGACTGATTTGAAGAGCATTCTGGACTTTTTCAGCGAATGATTTGGCCACGCAGATAGCCCAACATGATCTCTTCGAACATTTATGGGACATAATCGAAAGGTCAGTTATGGGCGGCTATAGAGGCGCAGGGTGGCTCAAAATTTCTGCAGGGACTTTCAACGACTTGTTGAGTGCATGCGAGGTCGAACTGCTGCAACTACGACGGGCAAAAGCAGTTCCAACGCGATACCAGAAGGTCCCATGATTTTTCTCAGTGTCTTGTCTGTCCGCTTTTCTACTGTCCGGCAGTGTACCGTCAGTTGTCAACACGGACACTTTAATAAATATGCTATGAGCCAAATGTATTTGATCAGAACCTTTTGCGCCTTATTGACACAGTCATGGTTTCATTGTATAATTTTTGCGTTACACTGAAGTGGCTTCTTCAGCGAGTTACGTTGACCAAGGGGATGTTCTGTTTCATATTTTTAACTTTTGATTCTCTTTAACTGATTGTTCTTATATCACAGTGGTTCTCAAATATGTCCATAACTAAATGACAGTGTGCTACATAGAGTGGCAGAATGGTCTATAATGTAGATGGTATGTAATATGCGTATTAGACTGTCTTCTTTGTATCGTATAACGTTTATTAGAGTGTGAAAATGTTTTGTAATGCATGTAAAAACGTCTTGTAATACATTTTCAGATCATAAGACGGAAATTTAACTTATCCAAACTAGTTGTGTGTGTGTTTATTCCGTTCTGAGCAAATAAACTTCTCTACTAAGAAGATCACATTGTTCAGTAACAACTGAATGAAATTCACTGAACGAAATACGTGGCTATGGTGACGAAACCAAAGATATAACATGAAATTGATGATGAAACCCGTTCAGAATAGAACTGGTAGCCACTGATAAACTGATTAATCACCAAAACTACTACAGTGCGCTTTAACTTGTTGCCACTTGATACCTAGCGGAATGGACTTCTGTCGCCAGGGAACCAGGTATTTTCGGTTCCCACAGGTCTTGAGCCAGATAGTTCTCAAGTAACACAGTTTTCCTTACGCGGCCGGCCGGAGTGGCCGTGCGGTTCTGGGCGCTACAGTCTGGAACCGAGCTACCGCTACGGTCGCAGGTTCGAATCCTGCCTCGGGCATGGATGTGTGTGATGTCCTTAGGTTAGTTAGGTTTAATTAGTTCTAAGTTCTAGGCGACTGATGACCTCAGAAGTTAAGTCGCATAGTGCTCAGAGCCATTTGAACCATTTTTTTTTTCCTTACGCGAAAACTTTGCTACTGCAGCTAGAACCATAACTCTGGTACTAACTGATATTAAGAATATATATATATATATATATATATATATATATATATATATATATATATATATATATATATATATATATATATTAGAATCTGATGTACAGGACCATTCATGAATTTAAGAACTTTTACTTAATCTTTTTACGAGATGAGTGTTTGCTTCATGTCTGTTACGAATCAACTACTGACAGCATTTGAAAATATACTCTGTTTTTCGAAGTTTGTACACAATAAACGCAGTATAGTATGAAACTTAAAAAGATCTGTGGCTGTGTGATGTATTCGGTAATCATTTAAAAGAAAACGTGTTTCAGTGATTTCCATAGTCGCCGCGATATGACGGCTAAGACTATAAGTTTGGAACTATAAATGAAATGAAATGTCGTGTGACGAGGGCCTCCCGTCGGGTAGACCGGTCGCCTGGTGCAAGTCTTTCGATTTGACGCCACTTCGGCGACTTGGGCGTCGATGGGGATGAGGTGATGATTATTAGGACAACACAACACCCAGTCGCTGAGTGGAGAAAATCTCCGATCCAGCCGGGAATCGAACCCGGGCCCTTTGGATTGACAATCTGTCGCGCTGACCACTCAGCTAACGGGGCGCACGTTTGAAACTGTAAAGTAATATTTTTGGTTGGTGCTTACTTCAAAGCCGGTCGCGGTGGCCGAACGGTTCTAGGCGCTTCAGTCCGGAACAGCGCGACCGCTACGGTCGCAGGTTCGAATCCTGCCTCGAGCATGGATGTGTGTGATGTCCTTAGGTTAGTTAGGTTTAAGTAGTTCTAAGTCTAGGGGACTGATGACCTCAGATGTTAAGTACCATCTTCCTTACAACCAGAGCTTACTTCAAAGTGTTTTGCCATATGTTTAATAAACACAATGGGTGCACGTAACAGAGACTTTAGTTATCAATAATATATTCCCGTTCACTATTCATAACAGTTTGGCAACACTGGCAACACTGTAGAAACCACGTGGTTTTGAGGCGAAGAACTCGTCGTGCCATATTGGGAGCGGATTTTCATCCGGAAAGGAAGTACCCTGAAAGTTGTTCGATAGAGAGCGGAAAAGGCGAAAATCTAAGAACGCAAGAAAAGGTGAGCAACGGGGGTGTGGAATGATTTCCCAACAAACTACTGCATATATTTAAAAAAAAGCAGAATGCACGCGGTCATTATCGTGGAGTAGCATCACATCACGCAGTATTATTGGTCATTGTTTTTGGATTTGCATCTGCAGGGCAATAAATGTCAGTTGTTACATATACATTTCGGGGAAGCAGTTCAGAGTACACCAAACTGCCGCTGTTCCACCAGATGTGTAATATTATCTTTTGTGGATGCGCGCAGATCTTTGTACGGAGAGAACTGCTTTGTTTGGGCTCAACCATTCCTTTTTTTCCTTACGTTAGCATAAAGACACTATTTCTCGTCACCAGTAATAATATAGGATAGGAATAATCGGTGTTGTTCACGAGCCAAGTGATGACAAGTACGCAGAGATGAAGATACGGCTACCTGCAGATTTTTACGATTTTGACTTAGAGCTTGAAGTACCATACACCCGATTTTTGAACCTTCCCCACTGCCCACAATATTGCACGATGGTGGGACGATCACAGTTAGGCTAGGCGGGCACAGGCGACTTTTCAGCCGGCGCGACTTAACAATCGCTGTCACGGAAGTACATTGTGGTGCGCACACAGCGGCAGGCAAATCGCAACTACTCTCAGTACCAGCATGGATTTCATCAAAACAGCTTGTTTGGTGGCGCTTTCACTACGAAGAAGAGCGAGAAAACAGCGCAAGTGTCGTTACTGGGTCATCCGACTGTAAACCAAAGACTAGTGAAAGGGCAGTTTTACAAATTACACGAAGAGTTACAAAATCACCTAAATAAATTCTTTCAGTACTATCGAATGAGTGAGAATAGTTTTTATACACTGCTTCAGACAGTAGGACCCAATATAACAAAACAATATACGACATGGAGGACGTGTATACCACCTGAGACACGCTTATTAGTGACTTTGAGGTGAGCACACATTATTTCATTCAACATTTTTATTGCTCTTTTACATTGTTGATTAGATACATCAAGAGAATAATTACATTCAACAATTGTTGTTGCCATTTTACATTACTGATTAGATACATCAAGAAAATCACTACTGCAGGTCGAAACTGGCGAACTTGTCTCATCAGGAAACTGCAAAACCATGTTGCGCATAGAGGTTTCTGTGGTCTTGTAGTGGTTGTCAGCATAGGGATACAGAACAAATTTAGTGGAGGTTCCGTTTCATTTAGGACATTTGAAGAATACGGTTGAACGAATGAAGATGCTGGAGAATAAGTTGCTTGAACGGTGTTATTAAGTTGCTTGAGTTGTGTTATAACACGTGTTCGGATGCTGTGGAAAGATCGGTGAAAACTGATAATATCTGGCATTCCTCATCATATTCACTATTTCTATTTTCGCGTAATATTCTTCTTTTGACTTCGCCAGCATGGGGACAAGCATTAATGCAAAATTCTTATCCTTGTTAACTTCTTCTTTTTGTCTGTCTCTTAATATATTTAATAGAGATTCCTCATAGGACGTAACCTTCTTGGCTTCTCTTTTCGTAGGATGTCGTACTTTTGTGCTCTGTGCAGTATAGTTGTTTTGTGAAGACAAACTGGGGGAAATTGAGGGGGGGGGGGGGGGAGAACCTACTTCCTTGTTTCCTGTGATACTGGGCATAATTTTGTTGTTGCTGGCGGCCGGTCTGTCTTCCATTTGGGTGTGGCAATGTCTACAGCCTATTCATATGGCAGAAAAAACTGAAGATGTTTGGAAGATTATTGCCAAACAGATTTTAGACAGAACTGACTGTGGATGGGAAACATGTGAGACTGAAGAAGCCTGCTGACAGTGGCTCAGAGTTTTATAATTACAAGAATTATTTTTCGACAATACTTTTGGCCGTAGTGGACGCTGCCTATTGTTTCACTGTGACAGACGTGGGCTCGTACAGAGCTAATGGGGATTCTTATGTGTTCAAGAAATCCAACTTCTATCAAAATCCGAAATCTAATCACTTAAACATTCCACATCCTCAAAAACTACCACACGACGACGAAGGAGAGCCTCAACCTTTTTATTTTGTAGGAGATGAAGCATTTAAACTGTCTAGACATATTCTGCGGCCGTACTCGAAGAAAAACCTGACAATGAAACAGCGTGTTTTTAATTATAGACATTGTCATGCTCATAGAATGGTGGAAAGTACTTTGGGGATTTTGGCTAACAAATGGAGAATATTTCATCGACCTATGGATGTGGATGTTGGTTTTTCAGACATAATCATAAAAGCATGTTGTATTCTGCATAATTTCGTAAGACGAAATGATGGTGTACAAACTGAGGACGAGTCGTGCGAATGTCTTCTGCAAGGCTGTGAGCCTGTAGGAATAAGAGCTGATGCGTGTGGTTTGCAGGTAAGGGATTATTTTGCAAACTACTTTGTGACTCCACAAGGATGAGCATTTTGGCAATATGAAAAAATTTAAATTGTTGTAACTGTGATGTCTACATGAATGAATAAAACAAGTGAACCATAAAATACTTTTGTTAGTCTTTTCTGGTCCAGGCAGTTCAGTCCAGTTCTGAATTAGGCTGCAGCATACTTCTCCCCCCATAGTTTCTCTTTCAACTTGGTTCACTTGGCTCTGAGCACTATGGGACTTAACATCTGTGGTCATCAGTCCCCTAGAACTTAGAACTACTTAAACCTAACTAACCTAAGGACATCACACACATCCATGCACGAGGCAGGATTCGAACCTGCGACCGTAGCAGTCGCGCAGTTCCGGACTGAGCGCCTGAACCGCTAGACCACCGCGGCCGGCTTTCTCTTTCAAATTGCGATCACTGTATTCTTTTAATTTCCTGTTGTAGACAGCTGGTCGTTTTTCTACTTCTGCAATTAGTCTTTCTGAATCGACAACACAACTTACAATGTCATCTGTAGCGCAGCTCCCGTTATCAGACGTGCTGCTGGCGCACTGGAGCGAGAGCGACTGACTGAGAAATCGCGTCGCTGGTGCTCGCGGACCCATGCCAGTGCCTGTGAATCATTCCACACTTGCGACAATCGCGTCGCGCGTGAAATAGGGCCGATTGCGTCTTTTAAATCGCCGCTACTTTTTTGTCGCACGTGCGCGCTCTCATATTCGAGCCACTGTATTTCATTCTTGCAACAAATAAATCGCGCGACGGAAAATCGCCAGTGCGCGCCTAGCCTTAAAATCACATTTGCCAGTTCTCTAATACACTGACGTGGATCCTTGTGGATTAATGCGTTTAAACGATCTTCATTAATCCTCGAAGGTATTCCTGAACGTGGAGAGTCACTAACTCCAAAACGATCCTCCTTAAAACGAAAAAATAATTTTCTTGCCGTGCTCTGTCCAAGGCATTATCCCCATACGCGGCGAAAATGTTTCTGGCTGCTTCCGCTGCTGTCACCCCTATATTGAACTCAAACCTCAGAATGTGTCAGAATGTTTCGATTCCTCCATTTGGCACACCGTTTTCTAGTGTCAGCAGCCCCACTCTTCAAATGACAAAAGAACCGAGTGCAAAGTCAGATAGCAACAGTGAACAATGCCAATTGACAAAGAAACCTTTGTCATCTGGAATACCAACTTCCACAACAAAAACGCTACATACACTAACTTAATAAAATTTCATGTCTCTTTGTAATGAATCAGACTCTCCCGTGGTTTTTGTGGGTGACAGAGACTACAAATGATTTGCACAGCCGCGGGGAGCGACGGACTGGTGTGATGGCTAGTTGCAGACAGCACTTGGCGTGACAACGCCACAACTTCCAACTTAAAACGTTAGATGTCAACTAATTTAAATTACACTAACACTTTACAATAACAACCTACTGCCTTTTTGACATTGACTGATAATGTGTGAAAAACACCATGAACCGAAGACACAACTCTACTGGAAGCTTTTGGACGCCAGATCCATCTGATATTTTCAGTTGCAGAGAGAATAACGGCGAATGGAGTAGCAATTTTTGATGAATATCTCTGGGAACACTTTCTACTATTCTGTATCCATTACATGTTCTCTCTTACTTCAATTACTATAGAACTGAAATGTCTGTGAGCAGACAAATTCAAGAGGTGGGAGGTGTAACCCCTTGTTCCATACCTGGTAATTTTTTAAACTAAAATTTATTCGAACTGACCATGAACAATTCCCATATTTCATATAAAATCACGAATTCTCGTTTTAAAGAATTCTCGTTTTAAAGCAGAAAAATCAAATACAAGAATAATAAGAGCCAATAGAATAGATTATTATATGCAAAGTAGCAAGGTTCTTTACGCAAAGAGTTTGTAACGAACGACCCTTTTGTCTCATAACTGTTATACACACATCAAAGAAAGTTTTCATCGCCTCGGTTCCGAGAGTTCCGGAACCTGTTCAGAAAATTGGAATAGAGATCAACATAAACATCATTTCCGACCTTTTTATCGCTCTTGAAAAGCACATATTGCATGTTGTACCACCATACAGAGAGACCTTCAGAGGTGGTGGTCCAGACTGCTATAAACACCGGTACCTCTAATACCCAGTAGGACATTCTCTTGCATTGATGGGTCCGCGGGGTAGACGTGGGATCAAAAGGTTCCTTGCCACGGTTAGAGCGGCTCTCTCCATCGGAGGTTCGAGTCCTCCCTTGGGCATGGGTGTGTGTGTTGTCCTTAGTGTAAGTTAGTTTAAGTTAGATTAAGTAGTGTGTAAGCCTAGGTACTGATGACATTAGCAGTTTGGTCCCAAAGAACTTACCAAAAATTTCCAAAAAAAATTCTTGTATTGATGCATGGCTGTATTTGTCGTGGCATACTATCCACAAGTTCATCAAGGCACTGTTGGTCCAGATTGTCCCACTCCTCAACGGTGATTCGGCGTAGATCCTAAGATTGGTTTGTGGGTCACGTAGTCCACAAACAACCCTTTTCAATCTATCCCAGGTATGTTCGATAGGGTTCATGTCTGAAAAACATGCTGGCCACTCTAGTCGAGCGATGTCGTTATCCTGGAGGAAGTCATTCACAAGATGTGCACGATGCGGGCGCGAATTGTCGTCCATGAAGACGAATGCCTCGCCAATATGCTGCCGATATGGTTGCACTATCAGCCGGAGGATGGCATTCACGTATCGCACATCCGTTACGGCGCCTTCCATGGCCCACATAATGCCACTCCAAAACAGCAGGGAACTTCCACCTAGCTGCACTCGCTGGAGAGTGTGTGTAAGGCATTCAGCATGAGTGGGTTGCCTCCAAACACGTCTCCGACAATAGTTTGGTTGAAGGCATATGCGACACTCATCAGTGAAGAGAACGTGATGCCAATCCTGAGCGGTTCATTAGGCATGTTGTTTAGCCCATCTGTGCCGCGCTGGATGGTGTCGTGGCTGCAAAGATGGACCTCCCCATGGACGTCGGGAGTGAAGTTGCGCATCATGCAGCCTCTTGCACGCAGTTTGAGTCGTAACACGACGTTCTGTGGCTGCAAGAAAAGCATTATTCAACATGGTGGTTTTGCTGTCATTGTTCTTCCAAGGCATAATCCGTAGGTAGCGGTCGTCCACTGCTTGGTAGGCCCGAGCGAGGCATGTCATCGACAGTTCTTGTCTCTCTGTATGTCCTCCATGTCCGAATAACATCAATTTGGTTTACTCCCAAACTCCTGGACACCTCCCTTGTTGAGAGCCCTTCCTGGCACAAAGTGACAATTCGGACGCGATCTAACCGTGGTATTGACCGTCTAGCCATGATTGAACTACAGACAACACGAGCTGTGTACCTCCTTCATGGTGGAATGACTGGAACTGATCAACTGTCGGGCCCCCTCCATCTAATAGGCGCTGCTTATGCTTGGTTGTTTACATCTTTGGGAGAGTTTAGTGACATCACTAAACAGTCAAAGGGACTGGGCTTGTGATACAATTTCAATACAACGTCTATCATCAGGAGTTCTGGGAACCAGGGTGATGCAAAACTTGTTTTGATATGTGTATATGCAGAGTTTTGACATTATAAACAACTCAGTTCACTAACACAGTAAAATGCTTTGGAGTAATGCAGTTCTGTAAATAGATTTTATATATATAGGCGGAGATTGGATAGTACAGACAACCCATTTCACTAACTGCACAAAAGCAAACAGGCCGAGCTCGTCTGTTGACTGATAGAGAACGCCGACAGTTGAAGAGGGTCGTAATGTGTAATAGCCAGACATCTATCCAGACCATCACACAGGAATTCTATACTGCAAGAGGATCCACTGCAAATACTATGACAGTTAGGCGCGAGGAGAGAAAACTTGGATTTCATGATCAAGCAGCTGCTCATAAGCCACACATCACGCCGGTAAATGCCAAACGACTCCTCGCTAGGTGTAAGGAGCGTAAACATTGGACGATTGAACAGTGGAGAAACGTTGTGTGGAGTGATGAGTCACGGTACACAATGTAGGGATCCGATGGTAGGGTGTGGGCATGGTGAATGCCCGGTGAACGTCTTACCTGCCAGCGTATGTAGAGCCAACAGCAAAATTCGGAGCGCTGGTGTTGTGGCGTGGTCGTGTTTTTCATGGAGGAGGCTTGCACTCCTGTTGTTTTGCGTGGCACTATCACAGCACAGGCCTGCATTGATGTTGTAAGCACCTTCTTCCTTCCCATTGTTGAAGAGCAATTCGGGGATGGCGATTGCATCTTTCAACACGATCGAGCGTCTGTTCATAATGAAAGGCCTATGACGGTGTGGTTACACAACAATAACATCCTTGTAATGGACTGGCCTGCACAGAGTCCTGAACTGGGTTGTTTTGAAACGCCGACTTTGTGCCAGGCCTCACCGACCGACATCGATACCTCTCCTCGTGCTGCAATCCGTGAGGAATGGGCTACCATTCCCGAAAATAGCTTCCAGCACCTGATTGAAAGTATTCTGCGAGAGTGGAAGTTGTCACCAAGGCTGAGGGTGGGCCAACACCATATTGAATTCCAGCATTACCGATGGAGGGCGCCACGATCTTGTAAGTCATTTTCATCCTGGTGTCCGGATACTTTTGTTGATATAGCGTATAAGGTTCGATGCCAATGTACCAGTATCGTCCCTTTTCGCAAATTAGCCATCAAGATATATGAAACTCTTGCATGGGCAGGTTAAAGGGTCTTATTGTTGGATGACAATCCTAATTTTATCGTTCTTGTTAAATGTGGTAGATGCATAAGGTTTATTTGGGATGTATTCGTGGCATATAATACACTCATCATATTCTACTGGGCTAGTTATATCGAACGACGTCATTGTGAGCCTTTAGACCTACTGATTTAAGAAACTCGTAGTTTGCACGTGTTATCAACTTGCTGTTCTATTGTGAAATGCTGCACTGTACGTTGGGCAATTTTGTGTTATACCTTACGCCCATCCTGTCCTCGCTGACAAAACGGGGACGCTGCGATCCTAACTGGTTGAAGCTTGCTGCCAGGGAAAGAATGTCGATTCTGCCTCCAACAGGTCCCGCCTGGTTGAATGCTTATGGGTTTCTGCACGTTCAAGACTACTACCGGTTCCACTTCAGATGTAGCCGTACAATGATTTCCTCGCCACGAAAATTGACAAGTTGATTATCCTGGTCCACAATACACAGTTCTAGATAGTTCCTGAACTGTTACTGGGAGGTAAATAGCGTCGGTAGAGATCTCAACGATCTTATACCTTGTTCCTACTGATAGAAAGAATCCGTAAATTGTATCAATCAATTTGTAACTGAGATAAGAGTTTATTGCAATGTTGCATTCGACACTCGACATGGATTGTACTGGCAGGAAGTACATCCACTAACTGGTCGGATCTGTAGAATTTATTAGTATCCTTCCTCAAAACCTGTCCTTCTGCGAAATCCAGTAGCCGTTCTATTGAACCTTTCTGGTTTAAGCCACTCGTTGCAGAGATTTAAATGAAATACCTTTTATGACCATTTTAAAACGTCATTTAAATCATAAATATCGTTTGCACCAGGTTCTCTTTCTTTTCCATCATTAATTGCTACTTTAAGTGTGTTGTTACCCTCTGTGGTATTCTGACTGCTGTTTGTAAGTCTCTAGTCCAACCAGAGCAATACTCCATTCCCCATTGCTTAAATCAGTCGGTGAGTAGTAACTTGCGTATAATGCTGAAGATCGTTCTTTTAAAGTCAGAGTATACGACATTGCATCTGAACTTCACTGATGGGTGGATTTTGCAAAAACAGACATAATGTCTGATGGGATAAACGCAATCACTGGTTATGCAATGTTACTTATAATCCGTCTTGATTGGAAAAATGTTTATTCGCATGACCGGTTTCGGTTCCTCTAGAACCATCTTCAGATTTGCATTTTCGGTTAATGGAGTAACCCGTCCACATACAGCAACCTTCACATGCTGCCTCCAAACACGTCTCCGATGATTGTCTGGTTGAAGGCGTATGTGACAATCATCGGTGAAGAGAACGTGATGATAATCCTGAACGCTCCATGCGGCATATTGTTAGGCACATCTGCACCTCGCTGCATGGTGTTGTGGTTGCAAAGATGGACCTCGCCATGGACGTCGGGAGTGAAGTTGCGCATCATGCAGCCTATCGCGCACAGTCTGAGTCGTAAAGCGACGTCCTGTGGTTGTATTATTCAATATGGTGGCATTTCCGTCAGGATACCTACGAGCCGTAATCCGCAGATAGCGGTCATCCACTGCAGGAGTAGCGCTTGGGCGTACTGAGCGAAGCATCCATCGACAGTTCCTGTCTCTCTGTACCTCCTCCAAGTCCGAACAAATCTTTTTGGTTCACTCCGAGACGCCTGGACACTTCCCCTGTTGAAAGCCCTTCCTGGTACAAAGTAACAATTCGGACGCCACCGAACCGCGGTATTGACCGTCTAGGGTTGGTTGAACTACAGACAACATGAGCCGTGTACTTCCTTCCTGCTGGAATGACTAGAACTGATCGGCTGTCGAACCCCCTCCGTCCAATAGAAGCTGCTCATGCATGGTTGTTTACATTTTTGGGCGGTTTAGTGACATCTCAGAACAGTGAAAGGGACTGTGTCAGTGATACAATATCCACAGTCAACGTCTATCTTCAGTAGTTCTGGGAACCGGGATGATGCAAAACTTTTTTGATTTGTGTATAGATTCATCACATGTATTCCTAACGTCTTTCACGTCTATCAGTCTCTAGCGTTTGTGAGTCTTTAGCGCTTGGGAATATTCGTGTTCGAGATTTTAGTATCCGAGCTTTTAGCGTTGTACATTGTAGAGCCAAAGAAACTGGTACACCTGCCTAATACCGTGCAGGGCTCCCAGAGCACGCAAAAGTCCCGCATCACCGTGTGGCATGGACTTGACTAATGTCTGAAGTAGTGATGGAGTGAACTGACACCATGAATCTAGCAGGCTGTCCACAAATCCGTAAGAGTACGAGGGAGTGGAGATCTCTTCTGAACAACACGTTGCAAGTCATCCCATATATACTCAATGTTCAAGTCTGGGGAGTTTAGTCACCAGCGGACGTGTTTAAACTCAGAAGAGTGTTCCTAGAGCCACTCTGTAGCTATTCTGGACGCGTTGAAGGTCGCATAGTCCCGCTCGAATTGCCCAAGTCCGTCGGAATGCACAATGGTCATGAATAGATGCAGGTGATCAAGCAGGGTGCTTACGTATGTGTCACCTGTCAGAGTCGTGTTTAGACCAATGAGGGGTCCCATACCACTCCAAATGCACTGTCCCCACACGATTACCGAACCTCCACCAGGTTAAATACTTCCCTGCTGACATGTAGGGTACTTGGATTCGTGGCGTTGTCTCCATACCTACACACGTCCATCCACTCGATACAATTTGAAACGAAACTCGTCCGATCAGTCAACAAGATTTGAGTCATTACCAGTCCAATGTCGGGATGGGCCCAGGTGATGCGTAAGGCTTTGTGTCGTGAAGTCATCAGGGGTACACGAGCGGGCATTCGGCTCCGAAAGCCCATATGGATGATGTTTCGTTGAATGGTTCGCATGCTGACACTTGTTGATGACCCAACATTGAAATTTGCAGCAATTTGCGGAAGGGTTGCACTTGGCGTCACGTAGAATGATTCTCTTCAGTCGTCGTTGGTCCCGTTCTTGCAGGATCTTTCTCTGGCCTCCAGCTAAGTCGGAGATTTGATGTTTTACCGGATTCCTGATATTCACGGCACACTCGAGAAATGGTTTTACGGGAAAATTCCCAGTTCATCGCTACCCCGGAGACGATATGTCGCATCGGCCGTGAGCCGACTATAACACGACGTTCAGACTCACTTAAATCTTGATAACCTGCCAATGTATCAGCAGTAACCGAGCTAACAAATGCACCAGATACTAGTTATCTTGTATAGGCGTTGCTGACCGCAGCGCCGTATTCTGCCTGTTTACCTATCTCTCTATTTGAATACGCATGACTATATAAGTTCCTTTGGGGCTTCAGTGTAGTTCTGAATATTCGCGGTTCATGCGCCCCTGCGAGAAATAGTTTTCTGAATATTCGCGGTTCATGCGCCCCTGCGAGAAATAGTTTTCACTTGTTGTTGTTGTTGTGGTCTTCAGTCCTGAGACTGGTTGGATGCAGCCCTCCACGCTACTCTGTCCTGTGCAAGCTTCTTCATCTCCCAGTACCTACTGCAACCTACATCCTTTTGAATCTGCTTCGTGTATTCATCTCTTGGTCTCCCTCTACGATTTTTACCCTCCACGCTGCCCTCCAATGTTAAAATTTGTGATCCCTTGATGCCTCAAAACATGTCCTACCGACCGATCCCTTCTTCTAGTCAAATTGTGCCACAAATTTCTCTTCTCCCCAATCCTATTCAGCACCTCCTCATTAGTTACGTGATCTATCCACCTTATCTTCAGCATTCTCTTCTTGTCCAAACTAGTTATCATCCATGTTTCACTTCCATACATGGCTACGCTCCATACAAATACACTCCTGGAAATTGAAATAAGAACACCGTGAATTCATTGTCCCAGGAAGGGGAAACTTTATTAACACATTCCTGGGGTCAGATACATCACATGATCACACTGACAGAACCACAGGCACATAGACACAGGCAACAGAGCATGCACAATGTCGGCACTAGTACAGTGTATATCCACCTTTCGCAGCAATGCAGGCTGCTATTCTCCCATGGAGACGATCGTAGAGATGCTGGATGTAGTCCTGTGGAACGGCTTGCCATGCCACTTCCACCTGGCGCCTCAGTTGGACAAGCGTTCGTGCTGGACGTGCAGACCGCGTGAGACGACGCTTCATACAGTCCCAAACATGCTCAATGGGGGACAGATCCGGAGATCTTGCTGGCCAGGGTAGTTGACTTACACCTTCTAGAGCACGTTGGGTGGCACGGGATACATGCAGATGTGCATTGTCCTGTTGGAACAGCAAGTTCCCTTGCCGGTCTAGGAATGGTAGAACGATGGTTTCGATGACGGTTTGGATGTACCGTGCACTATTCAGTGTCCCCTCGACGATCACCAGAGGTGTACGGCCAGTGTAGGAGATCGCTCCCCACACCATGATGCCGGGTGTTGGCCCTGTGTGCCTCGGTCGTATGCAGTCCTGATTGTGGCGCACACCTGCACGGCGCCAAACACGCATACGACCATCATTGGCACCAAGGCAGAAGCGACTCTCATCGTTGAAGACGACACGTCTCCATTCGTCCCTCCATTCACGCCTGTCGCGACACCACTGGAGGCGGGCTGCACGATGTTGGGGCGTGAGCAGAAGACGGCCTAACGGTGTGTAGGACCGTAGCCCAGCTTCATGGAGACGGTTGCGAATGGTCCCCGCCGATATCCCAGGAGCAACAGTGTCCCTAATTTGCTGGGAAGTGGCGGTGCGGTCCCCCATGGCACTGCGTAGGATCCTACGGTCTTGGCGTGCATCCGTGCGTCGCTGCGGTCCGGTCCCAGGTCGACGGGCACGTGCACCTTCCGCCGACCACTGGCGACAACATCGATGTACTGTGGAGACCTCACGCCCCACGTGTTGAGCAATTCGGCGGTACGTCCACCCGGCCTCCCGCATGCCCACTATACGCCTTCGCTCAAAGTCCGTCAACTGCACATACGGTTCACGTCCACGCTGTCGCGGCATGCTACCAGTGTTAAAGACTGCGATGGAGCTCCGTATGCCACGGCAAACTGGCTGACAATGACGGCGGCGGTGCACAAATGCTGCGCAGCTAGCGCCATTCGACGGCCAACACCGCGGTTCCTGGTGTGTCCGCTGTGCCGTGTTTGTGATCATTGCTTGTACAGTCCTCTCGCAGTGTCCGGAGCAAGTATGGTGGGTCTGACACACCGGTGTCAATGTGTTCTTTTTTCCATTTCCAGGAGTTTACTTTCAGAAACGACTTCCTGATACATAAATCTATACTCGATGTTAACAAATTTCTCTTCTTCAGAAACGCTTTCCTTGCCATTGCCAGTCTACATTTTATATCCTCTCTACTTCGACCATCATCTGTTATTTTACTTCCTAAATAGCAAAACTCCTTTACTACTTTAAGTGTATCGTTTCCTAGTCTAATTCCCTCAGCATCTCCCGATTTAATTTGACTACATTCCATTATCCTCGTTTTGCTTTTATGTATGTTCATCTTATATCCTCCTTTCAAGACACTGTCCATTCCGTTCAACTGCTCTTCCAGGTCCTTTGCTGTCTCTGGCAGAATTACAATGTCATCGGCGAACCTCAAAGTTTTTACTTCTTCTCCATGAAGAAGAGAAGTTTCAATTCTTTCAATAAAGCTGTACTCGGAACTGAATGGGACAGAATTTTGGCATAGCCTACTGGAAGTGAAGTAACAGAGTCATTAATCAAATAGCATTATGAATGGAACTGAATAGGACAGAATCTCGGCATAACCTGCGGAAATGAAAGTGACCTGAGCATTAAGAGTAATTGTGAAACAATGAAATATCTCATGTGCAAATCGTTAGTGTCTGACACTAGTGGGAAAATGAATTCCGCGAACTATTAGAAAGGCTAACAGACTTCATACATTAGTGAACAAGAATGTTGACTGCTGGGGATAAAATTTAATGACTGACATTAATGGACGTCATGATCATATGTCGTGTCTGTATGTCATGTCTACATGTGCTCTTTATGTTCTATATTCGCAATTCTGGAGCCTGTAGGGATATATTTTACCCGTCGCGAGGCCACATCCCAAACAATCTGAAGGACTGCTGCTGCTATCAGATGGGACGAGTCATCTTTTTGCTGCATGGCTCCAGAAACGGTAACTACGAGTTACCTGACGTCCCATGACGTAGGCGGAGGGCGTCGAAGTTGTGAGTTCGCTCGCCTTGCAACCTAGTGGCGGAGTGAAAACGAGCAAATAAGAACTATTTGCCTGAAGTTCATCACTCGAAGGCTTTACACAAGGAGCGAGCTGTTCGTTGATATCAACCGGAAATTTGACTGTCAATTTAGTCAAGAGCATCACGGAGATCTACAAGCAACACCGGTATTAATCAGATGAAGAATTTGAAGAAAAAGAAGACCCTATTGAAGAAGGTCGGCATCTGTAGGCAATCCGAAAAACGCATTATGCAGCTTAACAATAGAGATGAAGAATCAACAAATGAAAGTTGAAGAGAACGAAAAATCTAAAATCACATGTCTTATGGAGTGATCATCCCAGAAGCTATGTGATGTGGAGGGCAAGAAGATCCATTCTTACGATGGGCATGTTGCAAACTACAAGTAGAGGCAACATGGGCCAAATAATGAAAATGATGTGCATCTTAGCCACTGAAGAGGCAGCACAACATATGTCATCATCTTGCAAGCTACAAGAAGAGGCAACAATGAAACAGTCATTTTGCTTAGCCAGTGAAGAGTCATACATTACCCATATTCCCTAGATCCCACTGCTGCAACTGCACAGATGTCCTGCACAACCCAAACGATCACTCTGTGCAACCACACAGGAATAGCGAGATGAATTGACATCGCACACCTCGCAGGGCAAAATAATAGACAAGACTACAATCAAGATCAAGATTGTTAATGAAATATTTAAGACTATTCATAGATTGGAATGTGTAATTAGTACAAACTGACTTATTCACTAACAGACAGTAGAGTGAGTATTTAAGTTGTGCCTAGTATCTAAAATGAAATGTGTAGTTAACTTTAAACTGACCTCTTCAGTACAGATATTAAATGAATGAAATATTTAATAAATGTTAGGAAAAATGGCAATATTTAAGATCGAGATAATACTCCGAAATATTTAAGTTAGTCCAATATGAAGAATCTAGCATATCAGGAATGTGAAAAAAACTGTTGTACAATTTTTGTAATATTATAATACCACCATATATATATATATATATATATATATATATATATATATATATATATATATATATATATATTTGTGTGTGTGTGTGTGTGTGTAACATACTACAACTCGATCATAAAAAGCAAAAGAAAAAAATAAAGTCTCAAGCAAAGATCGAAAACCCTGATCCATAAAATAAGGAACTAGTATCCTAGGTCAAAGTCAATTAACGAAAAACCCCAATCCTCTAAGAGAAAATATTAAGACGTATAATGTCAGCACAGCTTGTGCTTGCATTAATGATGAAAACTTGATTAAAATAGCGTCGTTGGCTGACTCTGTACCCTGCCTTACATAACTGGCCTTTTTTGAAACTAAAATTTATTCGAACTGGCCATGAACAATTCCCATATTCCACATAAAATCACGAATTCTCGTTTTAAAGCAGAAAAATTAAATAACAGTAGTAAGAGCGAGTGGAATAGAGTATTGTATGCGAAGTAGCAACAGGTTTTATTCAAAGAGTTTCTAACAAACGTCCCTTTTGTTTCATAACTATTAATATAAACCCAAGCTCACTTGGCTAGAAATGCAGTCTAATATGCTGCTCCCCGAGTGGGAAGGTGCGGCAGTTCTCGGCACGGTGGATTAGTGATGAGGTCCAGTGTATCGGCCAACCTGTGGATGGTTATTAAGGCGGTTTTCCATCTGCCTCCACAAATGTGAGCTGGTTCCTCTTATTCTGCCTCAGTTACATTATGTTGCCCATTGCAGCAAAAACACTGTCACTGTCTCCACATATGCATATACCATAATTACTGTTCCACGCGAACATCTGGGGGTACACTCGTCTGGTATGAGACGTTAGCGAGGGACGGAGGAGGGGGTCCAGTGGGAACGAACAGTACAATAACCCTTGGTTCGGTTTGGGCCAGCGGTGGGGTGGGTGGACTGCTGTGGCCTGTAGTTGTGTTGTGAACCACTGAGTCCTTCGGTGGGATGAAGCCTCTCTGTCGTTTCTAGGTCTCCAGTTTAAAACACAATATAAACACAACAAAGTTACTGGTTAACGTATTTCGCATCTGTTACTCTCTAGCATCTGTGAGTCTTTAGTGTCTTGGAGTCTTTGTGTTCGAGATTTTAGTGTCTGAGGTTTTACCGTTGCAGTTCTGAATATTCGCTAGTCTTAAGTCCATGCGTCACTGAGGGAAATAGTTAACTTCATTCGAAGCTGGTGTAGTTAAAAATAAATTTCTTTCACTTTCGATTATAGATATTTATTATCGGGCTTAAGTATGCATTTCTTCATAGTAAATCATATCAAATACAGTGTTAAATAAACCCTGTGACTTTTGAAGGAATTAATGTAGTGTAGATATTCTAAGCAAAATCAAAGAAATCTATTAATTTTTAAATACAAATCGGCCACCTAGTGGCTGTTAATGAATATCTTTGGCAGCAACAAATAAACAACACAGCTAGCTGATGGTAATAATTTGAATACATATTTATTGATCAACAAATACTGACTGTAGTTTGTGTCGCCTCGCTTTCACGTATCTCGAGAAGGTAAGGAATACTGGCTGGGAATAGAAAAAGGACATTACACTTCGCTGATCGTGGAAATGCCAGCAGGAGGTGTCACAGAGGACATTGGGGTTATAGCATACCTCGCCCTCCCCCTCCCTCCCTCCCCCAAAAAGGAATTTAGGAATAGTATTTATATTTTTATGTATATAAATTTCCAAATTTCTCTGTTAACTTTCAGAGAATAAGTATTATGAAAACCAGAGGTCCAGGGAATTATAATATTCAACACAGAATAATTTTACAGAGGGTTAGCCACATGGATGGAATCCGCATTCTGAATGGCAACTAAAAATCAAGCCATGTAAAGGCGTTCAACACAGTTTTATAGTCCGCAGGTACTGCCGGCAAACCATAAGAGGTCGACTAAGCCAAGATGCATAGAGAAAGACACCCTTATCATGGACAAAGAAAAAAATATGGAAAAACACACTTGGGACTGATTCATTACACCGAATTCAACTTATGTGTGTTCGCTCACACAGCCTCAGTCTGTGGCCTGTGTTCACAATCGTAGTGGTGCCCTGGGATGCGAAGTGTTCGGGTTTCTACCAAACTGTACAGAATTTCAGCCCCGTGTTTGGTACCAAAGTATAAGTGGTTTGGTATTTTTACAATTCCATTCATATCACTAATTTATTTATGGATTAGGCAAAATTATCAAAAGTGTATTGGTGGTTCCATGCAGCAATGCCCTTGTAGAGAGTCTTAAGTCACATGAATCATTTATGGTCTGACAATACTCTACAAGATATGGTAAGAGCAGAATTATCAATTCGTTGTCACATGAAGATTACAACATGCAACGACTTCTACTGAAAAATTAAAGGTAGCAAAAGTTGTTGAGAGCTGTAACAAGCAATAATAAACTTAACTATTAATGTTTACTAAGTATTTTATTGTGTTCACCATCAGCATTCAGCTCAGCAAATCCTTTCACCAGGCAGTCTTCTGTAAGATGGTCGTTTTAATCTGGGAATCCTAGTGCCATCTGGAATAGTCACTGCTAAATGCACACTTCGATTTTTTATTTCATAATTTTAATGTCAAAATTGTGGAATATTGTTGTTATTCTAGACCTTAAATCAGTTGTGTGATACACGAACTTTCAAAATTTCTGAACGAACAGTTTTCAAATGATTTAGCTCCTTGAATTGCAGTTTCTGGGAAGTTTCGCTAATGTGACATACTAAGCAATGATTTAAACCAATTTTTTTTTCAATCGTATTGACCAACTAGGATCACGTTAAAAACTTCGGTTCCTCTTCATCCTTTGTTGTTGTTTCCTATTTTTCCAGTATTCCCTCATTTTCCCCCCATGAAGTCTCTTCCTTTCTTCTGTCCATGTTTTCCCCGAATTTTTATTTCTTCTGCTTTGAAAGCCCTCCAAATTCAGTATTTTGTTTTTAAAACGGTTTCTTTCTGCTATTTCTGATTCTTTGATGTTGTTTCTTTCAAGATCTTTTCTTACTTCTGTAATCCATGCTGTTGTCGATTTCTTCTTCCAGAAACATAGGACTACTTGTTTTGTTAGTCTATTTCCATCCATTCGGTAGAGATGTCCAAAAAAGGTTAATCTTCGTTTGGCCCTTACTCCAGATATTTTCTCTATATTTTTGTATATCTCTTATTACTTCTTATTTTCAAACCATCTGGAATTTTCATTGCACCCATTATGTTTCTAATAATCCTTCTTTCCTGTACCTCTAGTTTGTCCATCTTATAGTTCATTGTTAGGCATTCAGATCCATATAAACATTCTGTTCATACCACTGTGGTGTAGTGTTTTAGTTTTGTTTTTCTAGATATACGTTTCTTGTCATAAATATTTTTGGTCAAACCATATGCTCTTTCAATTTTGTTAATTCTTACATCTATTGCAGATTTTTCTAGTCCATTCTGTTGTATAGTTTCTCCAAGACATTTAAATTTATTTATTCGCCCTATTTTACCTATTTGTGTTCCTATGTATTTTGGTGCATTTTTTCTATTTGTCATGAATTTTGTTTTTTCAGCTGAAATTTTGAGACCAGTTCTGTTTGCTAAATTTTCCAGAATGTTTATTTGAGAAACTGCTTCTGTCAGGTTTTCTGAAAATATTGCGAAATCATCCGCAAAAGCCAAGCAGTTTACCTTAATTCTATTTGTTTTCCTTCCCAGAGTTATTGGTTCAATTTTGTGATTTTTTAGCTCCGAATCCCAGATCCTTACAATTTTTTCTAGGACACAGTTAAACAGTAAAGGCGATAAACCATCACCTTGCCTAACACCAGTTTTTATTTCAGAAGGCCGAGATACTTCTCCCATAAATTTGACTTTAGATACTGTACCTATTAGTGTTTCACGAATTATGTTTGCTAGTTTTGATTTAACACCAAATTCTCTAATGAACTTATCTATCGTTTCTCTGTCTATACTGTCAAATTCTTTCTTGAAATCTATAAATGACACTAGTATTGGTTTGCTGGTTAACATTCTATGGCGAATTATTGACAATAAGTTAAAAATTTGTTCTGCACAGGATCTTCCCTTTCGAAAACCACCCTGATATTCTCTTAGTTGTTTGTCTACAGTATCTACCACTCTGTTGAGGAGAATTTTTGATAATATTTTGTATGCCACTGGCAGAAGTGACACTGCTCTGTAATTATTGACAATTTGTTTGTCTCCCTTTTTATGTAGCTGGTCGATTAATGCTGTTTTCCATTCAACTGGAATCTTTCAGTTTTCCAAATGTTCTTAATAAGCAGCTGTAGATCCTTTATGATTTTTGGTTCTGACCACTTCACTAATTCTGCTGTAATGGAGTCTTCACCACTTGCTTTATTGTTTTTGAGTGCTTTGATGGCTTCATGAATTTCTAGCTCTGTTGGCAGGAAATCTTCCTCTAGATTTTGAGGTGTCACTGGAGATTCTAATTTATCTGTTGGAACGGGACAGTTTATGAAACATCCCCTTAGTACAATTATACTAGACTGTGCTTAAACTGACACACAATAATTTTTGGCGCAACGCAATCTGACTATCAAAAATCCCTACAAAAGAATGGCCCTGACTAACATTAACCTATACCTTTCACAAATCACTTACCTCACAAAAATCTTCGTTACTCGAGCTACTGCAATACAGTGAGCGCCACTACTGCCAGCTAAATAAAATATTCAAACTACTGAAGGCACTAACTACTGACAGGCATAGTTAGCAAATGAAAGATTTTAATACAGAACAGACAATGTATTTACCTTAATAGTCATAATACATAAATCAGTTTGTGACACCAGTTCTTACAAATTTTAAAACTCCGCCATCTCTCTCCCCACGTCCACCACTGCTGGCGGCTCACCTCCAACTGCACAACGCTATGCCCTGTTAGCATCCAGCTGCCACTGCCCAACACTACAATGGCAGACAACAATGCAAACTAAACACAGACTGCGCACAGCACAGCCTGTGATTTTTCATACCGAGCGCTAAGGGGCGTTACCAATAAGAAAACCTAAACAGCCTACTTACATAGCCCCCATGCTCCCCACAAAAAAATTTACAAATTGTTTTGGGCAGTGGCCAATACAGATTTGAAAAATTTTTTCATAATTACAATAACAAAGATATCAAATGCACACACTTATTGATACAATGTTGGTCAAAAGCTAAAATTCTCTCACAGTCCATAAAGACAGTCCTGATCGTTCATCATAGTAAAATAGCAGTGTTTTTGATCAATGTCTATGCAGTAAAAGAAAATACACACTGAAGTAGTGGATTTCCATGCAGTCTTGAAGAAGTAGTGTTGTCCTTCCTGACTCTAGACATGCTGACAGGTAATGGGCCACAACAGAGCAAACCCACAGCAGAGTCAGTCCAAGTTTTGAAGAATATTGGTAGGTAGGTCGTCACAGAATAGGCCCATTGTAGTCCTGGTAGAGATTACGGTATTGGTGGGCCACCAGAGATGCAGACCGACTGTAGACCTTGTAGAAATAATGGTATTGGTGGGTCATCAAAGGTGTAGACCCACTGTAGTCCTTGTAGAGATGGCCAGCAGCCATCTGTTTGACTGTGCAGGCGCACAATCACCATTGAAGAGTCTTGCGAATAATATAGCAAGTCCATAACCACCACTTGTGCACTCACAAATTTTTTTTTTGAAATGTCCTTAGAACCAGCAATGTTGTTATCCAGTCCCTTGCTGAATTATTAACACACGTGCAAACACTATCAGTCCCTACTTCTCACATATTATCCATTTACTATGACCAACAGAAATGTGTGCAGTGGAATGTAATTTACAAGTTACTTAATTTGATTAACTGGTGTCAATTACAATTTTATAACATGAAAATACAATAACAAAGGTACAAAATACATCTTTAAATAACATAACAATACAAAGAACATTTGCAGTAGTACAGGCTTTACAAAAGAATCGAAATAACAAATTCATAGGTGTTACAAAAATTATGACATAAGTACATACATAAAAGATCAGAATAATTATTGAAACATCAACTTCACACATTAGCATTAAAATAAAAGAGAATAAATAATGTCTAAACATCAGAAAAATTCTACAATGTAAATATTATTAGCTAAACACATAAAGACAGGAAGAACACAAATATACAAGAGTACACAAACACATAGCGGAATAATAGAAAGGGAAAGGACAGGGTTTCTTTTACTGCAGTATCTTGCAAACAAAACTTTCTTTACTTCTTGGAGATCTCCATTCCTTCTTCATTATTTCCAAAAAGTCCTATCTATACATGCTTTCTGTACTTTTCTCATATCCTCTTTCAAAAATAGTTTTTCTCCACTGTACACTACTTTTTTGGCCAAACCATTTCCTTATAGCTTCTCAATGCTTTTCTTCCAATTCATCATAGTTAGTTTCTTATATAGTCTACCCCCTCTTAAGCTAACTTAAATCTACTGAGCTCAGATACTAAACTAAGGGACGAGGCAATGCAGCAGCACAAAACAATTAACACAAACAGCAATGATAAAAAAAATGGAAATTGGCAAAAAAAAAGGCAGGAACATAACAACTAATATAAGGCAATGCGCAGCAAACAAGAAAAATTAATCAGTAATAAAATTGGCTTAACCTAGTAATACAAAGTGACATTCAGTAGCACTATCAATGGCAAACAGCCGCAGCAAATGCTATAACTTATACCTAAACATGACAAAGCTCAAGCAGAAAAAATGTTATACTAAAGACAACAATGCAGATAAGGGAAAGTTATAATGACATCTTAATATCTATGTAATTAAAGTGGTGCTCCACAACTTATTCTAGTAAATAAATTACCAAGTACTTGAAAAGAAAATTATGTATGCAGTTCCTGTTACTAGTCCCTTCTTATTGTTCTTTCCTTTCCAAGTGCTCCTTTTTTTTTTTTTTTTTTTGGTGAATGTGGATCATAAAATTATTATTTAACAGATCTGTTGACAGAAAGTTTTCACATTAGCAAATGCATTTAATTTTATTTTATAAAACCAATGCTGTAACACAGCTGGAAAACAGATATCAAATGAAATAGCCAATTATGCAAAGCAAAGAATAAAAACATCATTCAATAGCTATGTGGCATTTCATAAGTCAGTAGAAGTTCTCTTAACTCTCGTAGAAAGACACTTGTTAATCAGGTGTGCAGATGTAAGAATGTTTCCAAGTAATGAGCATGTCGTATTTGCGACGCTTTCAACAAAGAAATGTCAATAGCGCGGATAATGGCTTCCCCCCCTTTTTTTTTTTTACCTGTGCCTCTGAAAGGCACACACTAATGGCTTGTTTTCTGGTGGCTGTCGCCCAGCTGGGTGCCCACGACGCATTACGCGCAGGTGGTCTCTTAACTGTCTTACCGAAATATTTACGACACCAGTTTCCGCTACAGTGGCAGTCTCATATAAAAAATTTCACAGGTCAAGAACTTGCGTTACAAATCTGTAGAAACAAAATCCTGTAAATATAAGTGTCCAAAAAATTTTCGGCGGCATTGTGGTACATTCACGCATTTACATACATTTCATCTCTTAAAGTACGATTCTTGGTTTCCAACCACCTTTTTCACAAACCAGAGTCCCTAACCACTACTCATTATTCCTTACCTTATTACACATATACATATTCGTCCACACTTCTTCAATATTTCATCATAACAAATACGTAGCATAATCAAATTCCTCATATAGCATCAGCTTATTGATCATAAACATGCCACAACAGCATAATACACATCGTCATCGTAATAATAACATCATAACACCTCAGTCAAATTCTCAAAATCGTCGTAGCTTCCTCCAGTAATTTCAAAACCTAAAAAAATTCTCTGCTCATGTCGAAAGTGTCATCTACCTCAAACGTACTTTAAAAATCATGATCCCATACCAAATATGTCATTCAAAGCTCTCATAGTATCACAATGGTTCCGAAAAAATGTGAACAGTTCACAAAGTACAGACAAAATACAATTTCGTAAGTGTGAAGTTATCCAACGGTGTAATTACGTAAACATCTGTCACTGATGAAGTAAAATAAATGTTTGTCTCTGTCAGTTAAATGATCAGATAGCTGTGTAATTAATGTGTTAGAGAAATATGGTACCGATGTGTAAAGTTGTATAAGCAAATACCATATTAGCTAGGGCTCCTTGTGCTTGCCAAACACATGGTACACGAAGTAGACGTGTACCCCCCTGAGGATTAATGTAATTATATCCTCAGGTGTTACAGATTACAGCAATGGAATGAAATGTATCACGGAAAACTTTCTTTCTAATTAAAATATGTTGAAAAATAAATAGTTTAATGCGTGTCCTGTAGCGCTAAATGTGCTTCTTGCTGTAAGACAATCTCTGTGGGAGTGTCGTAGTTATTGTCCTCCGAAAGCTAAGTTCTGCAGAAGTCAATGTACTTACCTCATGATAAACGAAATTGAAATGCTTTGCGTATAGATATCTTAGTTATTACGCTTATTGCCGTGATTAAGTAAGTACTGTACTGTACGTATTGTTGTGCTACAGAAAAGGCTGTCTCATTGTAGCTATACCACAAACGTTACTACTAAAACATGTTTTACTTTCCAGAAAAATTCAGAAAAACTGTGCAGATATAAAACAGATAAACTGCAAAAGCAACATTGTAAATTGTCACTCATTAGTAGCGTCGTGATAAAATCGTGTAGCTGTCACATAAACTAACCACTTTATCATCTGGTATCTCACAGAAACTACTTTAAATCCAGAATGTATTTTCAAGTAAACCAAAATGTTGCATTAAAATCTCATTAGCAATACTGGTAAATGTTCTAAGTATGTGAGCCTTATAGTCGTTACGTAATCGTGCAACTAACAAGCAAGAATGTACACACGAAATAACACAGTGATGTCTGTTCACTATAACAATGCACTCGTAAATACTGTCTAAATATGTTCCGTAGGTTCTAGACTGGATAGTGAACTTCAAAACATTGTTGCATGTTAACAGTTTCTAAGTGTGACAAAGCATACTAGAAATGTGAAGTGAAATGTTTTATGGCAAAGACAAAGTTAAAAAGCAGATTATCTTTCAATAAACGGTTTTACATGTGAAATGTGGTGCCATCATTTACCCTTTCTAGTTCGCAAAGTTTTAACTTCAAAGCAATTATCATGTTGTGTACGTCGGTAAGGAATGCTAAAATTTTTCTCAAGGTTAGCGTCTTATGTTATTTTTCTCTGAGCCAGCCGGCGCACGTGGCTGCCTGCGGTGCGAGTCATTGTCTGTCTCTGTGTTGGGGCGCGCCGTTATTGGGATTAGGAGACCTAACTTCTACAAATTGACCTTGTCGAGAGGGCCCTGCTCTGTTTGAATCCCGCCAGTTCTGCTGCAATGCAGGTCTGTCGTTACGATCATATCGTGTGTCGTCATGTCGGTAGATTCCATAGTTTCCTTCTTGTCGGTCACGTGGTGGAGAATTTCTCCCTGAATCGTAACTGTGCGCTGGACCGTTGCGTCTTAAGTTATTCCGTCTCCCTTGATAATAATTATTTTGATTTCCATATTGTCTGTTTCTCTGATTGTCTCTGTGATAGTCATTACCGCGGAGAGGTGATCTTTCCCTGTAATAATTACTACTCTGCCAACGATTGTCATACGGGTGGTGTCCGTTTTGGTCACGATTTACGATGTACGAATAGCCTTGTCGTGTATTATTTCTGTCATCGCGGAATTGTGACAGGTGAGACCTGTAATTGTTGTGTTCCTGTTTTCGCGTTCCGCGATTGTCAGTGTCAATTTCCAGTTCTTGTAACAGTCCCTGAAAAGCTTCAATGTCATCTTTGCATCGTCCTGCTAAAATAATCTGTCGTAAATGTTCAGGTAATTTGATTAAGCAAATGCGGATGAGTTCTGAGGGGCTGTATGAGTTTGAAAGATACTGATTCTTATGTAACATGTCTTCAAAATATTTGACAAGACTGGAAAATTCAGATTGTTCGAAATGTTTCATCATTATGATGCTATGTTTTACTCGGTCTTGTATGGCTTGGGACCAATATGCTGAGAGGAAGGCATGGTAAAATTCTCATTCACTGTGGCAATCGTGAATGACCGATCGCATTCTTACAGCTGGTTCATTCTCTAAATAGCCACACATAAATTCTAATCTGTGCTCTAGTGACCAGTTGGGAGGAAAACAATGAGAGAATTGATGGAGCCACGCTTGTGGATGAATGTCGTTGCCAGAATTCTTAAATGTTTTGAATTTACGTGTAGTAATGAACAGCTTATAGTCAAAATCATCGTGTCGGCGGGTCGCATATCGGTCATTGTTACGTCGTTTCGGCGGTTCCATCTCAAAATTCGGTGTATTTTGCCAATTACTTTCATGATTTCCGAAATGCCCTGTGTTATTATTTTGTGGTTGTTCTGTATTGCTATGTCCCTCTTCCCATACTGGGGCGCGAGTGTCCTCTGAAATATGTAATTCTTGTATTACTTGAGCCAACTGATCTTGTACTTCCCGCATTTCTCTTTTGTACTGTGTGTTGATTTGATTTTGATTCTGTTTGAATTTCCTAATTTGTTCATACTCTTCAGTGTCAGTGAAGGCTACAGGTTTTGTGTCATTCAGATCATCATCTACCTTCGTAGATAAGTTAGTGAACTGATCTGAAAGTTCGGCTACTTTCTCCGATAGTGAACACATTTCCTCAGTGTGTTTTTCTGAACCAAGTTTCAGAGTGTCCATTTGTGTTGAAATCGAATCTACTGTGACCTTTAAGTTTTCCTGAGTTCTTGCAAGTTGCGTAACCGAATCGGTGGATGCAACTGAGTCAATTTTAGCTTGCAAGGTCTCATGATTTTCATGAAGAATTGTTTGCAGTTCTTTTATGGCTGCTTCGTGATTCTGTAATGCATTTTCATGCCGCGAAAAAATAGGTTGGAAATGCTCACAAATTTGTGTTTTTACGTCATTACAGACTTTTTGACATTTCGATTCGATTTTATGTAATTCAGTAGTTAAATCTTCACGTGTTTGTTCAAGCATATGTTCCACTGTGTCTAACTTTTGAAGCTTTTGCTGTGTTTGTCTCTGATTTTGTTCCACTGTGTCTAATTTTTGAAGATTTTGTTCCATTGTGTCTAACTTTTGAAGATTTTGTTCCATTGTGTCTAACTGTTGCTGTGTTTGTCTCTGGTTTTGTTTCATTTGTTGCGTTAATTGCAATAATAATGTATTAGTGTCTGGAATCTGATCATCTATGCTTTTCGGCAGTGCATTTGCACCGGCAACATTCACAGTTTGACAAGCAGAAAATGTGTCTCGGCTTATTTGAGAAAACGGTGAGGACGCAAAACCTGAATGTACAGTATTTGCAAGATTGTGTCTTGTCATATCGGATTCCTGACGCGAGCTGTTGCCAACCAATCGATCGATAATGCTTCCCTGTTCACTAATTGTTTCACTGCCTACACCATTATTTGCAACCCGCTCCATTTCCCTATGCACAATTACCAAATTACTACTTTGAACATTAGTTAATTCATTACATGGTGGCGCTAACACACTGCTTTCGTCTTCACTGTCATTTCTCAGTTTACTTTGGAGCCTAGTATTACGTTTTTCACACGCCATTATTGTCAGAATATTTCACACGACAACACAAAAAAGCACAATTTGAAGAGCAAAAATAAGAGAACACATTAACATAGCACTGAAAATAATATCTAGTTAATTGCAAGCGCAGCTGCGAAATACTTGGTGCAACTTTACATGCATGCCACAACTGTTTTACTGTACAACAATGAAAGACTACAACTACAAAGGAAATTCCCTCTATGATTACGCGCTAGCAATAAAAAAAATCTACATTAATGACACAAACTACAAGAAAAAAACAGAAGATTCCAGTGAGGTATCCTCGGCTAAGGGTCGACATATGAAACGTCCCCTTTGAACAATTTATACACGACTGTGCTTAAACTGACACACAATAATTTTTGGCGCAACGCAATCTGACTATCAAAAATCCCTACAAAAGAATGGCCCTGACTAACATTAACCTATACCTTTCACAAATCACTTACCTCACAAAAATCTTCGTTACTCGAGCTACTGCAATACAGTGAGCGCCACTACTGCCAGCTAAATAAAATATTCAAACTACTGAAGGCACTAACTACTGACAGGCATAGTTAGCAAATGAAAGATTTTAATACAGAACAGACAATGTATTTAACTTAATAGTCATAATATATAAATCAGTTTGTGACACCAATTCTTACAAATTTTAAAACTCCGCCATCTCTCTCCCCACGTCCACCACTGCTGGCGGCTCACCTCCAACTGCGCAACGCTACGCCCTGTTAGCATCCAGCTGCCGCTGCCCAACACTACAATGGCAGACAACTATGCAAACTAAACACAGACTGCGCACAGCACAGCCAGTGATTTTTCATACCGAGCGCTAAGGGGCGTTACCAATAAGAAAACCTAAACAGCCTAGTTACAAGTTTAACAACTTTTCAAAAAAGTTTGCTAAAATTTCACTATTTTCTTTATTATTTAATCCTGTTTTGCCATTTTCATCTTTGAAATAAATACTTGGTGCCCGATATCTTTTAAATATGTGTTTAAAGGTTTGGTAAAAATGTCTAGAATTATTTTTGGTGAAATTTTCTTCTCTTTCAATAAGTTGACAATTTTCAAAGTTCCTTTTGATTTTCCAGATTATTTTTTATGTTTGTTTTCTTTGTTGTCTGAATTGTTCAAGGTCTTCCTCTTTTTTCGAACATCTCCATTTTCTTCATTTTTGAGCTCTTTGTATTAGTGCTTCTTCACACTCCTCATTCCACCATGTCTTCTTTTTAAACCAATTATTATTATAATTACACTACAAAATTTCACGCGTTTATGGCTGTAATTAAATCGCAATCACTGGTGACATGTTAACTGTGAGTATAATGGCAAGTTGCATTGGGGTCGGGGGGGGGGGGGGGGAGTGGGGTGTTGGGAAAGGGAAGAGACTGTTGACTGACAAAAAGATATGAAACGTTGCTTCTGTATGAATCAATTGTCGTCATGAACCAAGCAATTTTGGTAAAGCAACTGTGAATGAATATGAGAAATGCCTACATTCCTTTGCCTGTTTCAGTTAATTAAAAGTTACCAACACACTTGTATAGAAAGACTATCATCCTCAAGTATACAAGGACATCAGAGAAACAATATTTTCAACTGCCTTCGCTTTTGTGAATAAAAAGCTGAGTAGATTAGTAATGAATACACTTGTATAAAGAGGGATGACAAACCATGATAAATTCTGATTTGAATCCAAGATAGGAATGAATAAAAAATTGTGTGCAGTGAATAAGAAAGAGGTCTTTAGAGCAGTATACTCATCACAAGAAAAGAAAAGGAAAAAGATGTAAGGCCATTTCTAAATGAAACCTTCAGCTCTCATGATATAATCTTCATTAATAATATTGAAAAGGATGTACATGGAAAAAATCAGTTTGCTTGTAAAATCATGAAAATCTCAAACAACATAGACAGAGACTGAGCTGCTTTAAACTTTGTTGGCGAAATGAAGTGCTCAAACGTTGTGTCGGCGTATAATTTGGCCCAGATTTCGAACATAAGTGTCCTAGCTAGAGACCTTCAAATCTCTCTGAAGACAACACTACAAAATAAAAATGTAAGGACAATATAAACTCAATAAAATTTTATATGAATCCACACCTTCAAACTAACGATTGCTTCTTTTTATTAGTATATATAAGCAGAACATACCTCAAGAATTACTAACTTCAAAGGCAAAGATAATGAGAGTATAATGCGAGATCTTTAGAGGAATAAGCTAAACAAATTCAGGATAGAAAATATATACTGTGTGTTTCTTAACACTAGTCTTGGGTAATGTAAGAAGTTAACAGACCAACACCCAGTGGAATAAAACATGGTAATTACAAGAAAATAGTAACGACATTTAGCATTCCTTCGTTTAAAAGAGGCATTTGACAAGGTAAACAGAAATCTATTCTGGAGAAGGGAGGACAACTTTTTATATCAAACATAAGAGCACTGTCATTGAAACAACTGTAGTTGCAGAAGTGGATGAGACAGTTTAAGAGGTAAGATATCCACAATATATATGCTAAAGACAGGAATAGAAACTGTCGCCTGCTGTTTTCAATACACATATTGGTGAACTCGTCAACCACTGGGAAACCAAATACATTGAATGTATAAAGAAATATAAATGGCTCACATATGGTCTCAACTACTTTAATCGCTGTTGAGACGATTATTCTGCATGAAACTAAGAACAATCTTCCAAGAGGGCTTGATCAGTTACTTTCACTATTTTATGAATATAATGACTTTCACAAGAAAAGACCAAGTAAAGACCGAAATGATGATTGACAATTACTCACTGGAACAGGAGCAACATTTTTATTCTTTAAGAGATGATATCACATAAAATTACAGCAAAGATATAGACGATGAAATAAATTATGATCAACATGTGGCACATTACAAAAAATACCAAGACCTAAAATCTCCAAAGAAACTAAATTCAAATTCTGTGTAACAGAGGCTCTACAATTATTGATAGACTGAAACATACACACACGAATTATCATGAAGAAAGTAAAATATAAGCATCTGAAATACAGCTTCTAAAGATCTGTTAGTTGATGTGCAATATCAGACCATATTAGAAACGAGGAAATTCACAATGAGTTAATTGTCAAGCAGTAAATTATTACAGACAGAAACGGTTCTTCCATCCCCAACGAATGAATGTCAAAAGAATCTAGAAATTCACAACGCTGTATCAACTGAGACCACAATAAATAGATTAAAATTCTATAAAACCCATAACTAGAAGTTAATGATACAACCCTACATTAGGCTAAATTATGGCCTCTATCAAATCTATTCCTCCAGACATCAGCCAATCCTCTCGTTGCAGCGATCAGAAACCTTAGGGAGGGGTGTACAGATAGCAAGCTATTTCGTGTGTTAAGCAGATCTGTGTTCGATTGCTCATCTGACGACTTATTAAGAAAATACTGACCCAATAGTCAGTAAACAGTTCTATAAATGAAGCTTATATAGAGGGTGGAGAAAAAAAAAGCTGTACTTTGAGGTCAGCATGCGATTCCTCGTCGAGATTCAAGACAGAAAGGTTATCTGGCAAAATCAGATTGGGTGCTTTTTGAAAGAAAAGGTATGAAAACGAGGAGCTAGCAACACTGTCACATCAGCATGTACTGAGTAACGTGTATCATCTGGTCCTACTGTACCAGCTATTGGAGCTAAATGAGTAGATGGCTGGTATATCATTACCACATACACCATGGAGCCATGGTTCCAATCCTCATCAGGTTTCTTTTTTATCTTTTTCGGCGTCTGTTTCCTAATTCCCGTCATTAATAATCATCATTTTGCGACATGACATTAGCCTATCACAAGACAGTGGGGCCCATTAAACTTCATCTACATGTCCACTAACAGCACAGTGCACAATCACAAATAGTCCTGTCAAGTTCATGTAAAATGGCTTCCTGAATCAATAGACAAATGATGAATAAGTCGCTATGCTTTTGGTGCTGATTGCATCTGGTACCTCATGTGTATGCTACTTTGCAATGATGGATGCCGGTGTATTGCATAGAGTCCAGCAAAGTATGATCCAGCCAGTGGCGAAGTGTTTGCAAATGCAAGGTGGGCGATTTGAACGTCTTTTCTAAAGTGAACATCTCTTCTACATGTCCATATCGGCTCTTGAAGATAAGCATGGATGTCAAACATACGGAATGAAAATACTGTTATTAGCAAAATGTGCAATCTATTGTAGCATACCTATTGTGTTTTTGTACCTCTCTGGATACAGATGAGCTTACTGTAACCACTATTATTTTCTATTGGCGTAATTTTTGCCATTACAGATATAACATGGTTGTTTACATCTGTAAGAAGTTCATGTTATATCTCAAACCCTAAATAAAGGTAACATTAACAGGAATAAATACACAAGATATGACACTGTGGAGGTGTAAATGGAGTAGGATTCGGTATTTTAAGGGAAAACAATGTTAGGAGCGAATGTGAGTAGAGCATCAACGTTCAGCATATTTCCCCTCGACATTGCCTCGTCTCACTAAGCTGATGAAACAGTACTGGCACATTGCTGAGTCATGATACAGCGTTGCCAGAGCATCGTCTGTACATCGCATTTCTGTTAAATCTATTTGAGGCAGTACCTTTTGCTACACTATGTGATCCCGACATCTGGCTAAAAATGACTTACAAGTTCTTGGCGCACTCCACCGGTAAAGCTGGAATTCAATATGGTGTTGGCCCACCCTTAGCCTTGATGACAACTTCCACTCTCGCAGGCATAAGTTCAATCAGGTGCTGGAAGGCTTCTTGGGGAATGGCAGCCCATTCCTCATGGAGTGCTGCACTGAGGAGAGGTATCGATGTCAGTCCCCTAAGATCTGACACGCAGTCGGCGTTCCAAAACATCCAAAAGGTGTTCTATGGGTTTCAAGTCAGGACTCTGTGCAGGCTACTCCATTACAGGGATGTTATTGTCGTGTAACCACTCCGCCACAGGCAGAGCATTATGGATAGGAGATCGATCATGTTGAAAGATGCAATTGCCATCCCCAAATTGCTCTTCAACAATGGGAAGCAAGAAGCTGCTTAAATTATCAACGTAGACCTGTGGTGTGATAGTGCTACGCAAAACAACCAGCGATGCAAGCCCACTCCATGAGAAACACGACCACACCATATCACCACCGACTCCGAATTTTACTGTTGGCGCTACACAGGGTAGCAGATGACGTTCACTGAGCATTCGCATACCTACACCCTGCCATCGAATCGCCACATTGTTACCATGATTCGTCACTCCACACAACGTTTTTCCAGTGTTCAAATGTCCAATGTCTACGCTCCTTACATAAGTGAGGTATCATTTAGCATTTAGCGTCTTGATGTGTGGCTTATGAACAGCCGCTCGACCATGAAGTCCACGTTTTCTCACCTCCCACCTAACTGCCGCAGTACTTGCAGGGTATGAGGATGCAGTTTGGAATCCCTGTGTGATGGTCTGGATAGATGTCTGCCTATTACACATTACGACCCTCTTCCACAGTCAGCGGTCTCTGTCTGTCAACAGATGAGGATAGCCCATACGCTTTTATGCTGTACATGTTCCTTCGCGTTTCCACTTCACTACCACATCAGAAACAGTGGACCTCGGGATGTTTAGGAGTGTGGAAATTTCGCTTACACACGTATAACAGAAGTGACACCCAATTACCTGACCACATTCCAAGTCAGAGAGGCCTGTGGAGCTCCCCATTCTGCTCTCTCACGATGTTTAATGACTAATGAGGTCGCTGATATGGAATACCTGGCAGTAGATGGCAGCACAATGCACCTAATATGGAAAACGTATGTTTTTGGGGAGTCCGGATACTTTTGATCACATTGTGTAATGCATTTTTGTATTGAAATTGCAGTTTTTTTCTTCACCTTGTACACACATAAAAAAGTTTTGCTTCACATCGGTTCCGAGACTTCCGGAACCTCTTCAGAAAATTGGAATAGAGATCAACATAAACATCATTTCCGCCCTTTTTATTGCTCTTGAAAGCCACATATTGCATGTTGTACCACCATAGAGTGAGACTTTCAGAGGTGGTGGTCCAGACTGCTGTTCACCCCGGTATCTCTAATACCCAGTTTCACGTTCTCTTGCATTGATGCATTCCTGTATTTGTAGTGGCATACTATCCACAAGTTAATCAAGGCACTGTTGGTCCAGATTGTCCCACTCCTCAACGTCGATTCGATGTAGATCCCTCAGAATGGTTCATGGGTCATATCATCCATAAACAGCCCTTTTCAATCTATTCCAATCATGTTAGATGGGTTTCATGTCTGGAGAACATGCTGGCCTCTCTAGTAGAGTGATGACGTTGTCCTGAGGGAAATCATTCACAAGATGTGCACGATACGATCGCGAATTGTCATCCATGAAGACGATATTGTTGCACTATCAGTTGGAGAATGGTATTCACGTGTCGCACAGCTGTTTTGGTGCCTTCCGTGACCACCAGTGGCGTACGTTGGCCTACACAATGCCACCCGGAAACAGCAGGGAACCTCCATCTCGCTGTATTTATTTATTTATTTAACCTGGCAAGATTAGGGCCATCAGGCCCTCTCTTACATCTAACCAGGCATTTTACTTATTTTACATTCTTACGTTTTAGTAGGCATGTTAAAACTACATCTAGTACAAAAAGTGAAACAAACAATTACAAAGGCACACGTGGAAAAATAAATACATATAGAGTTTATATTCGTAGATCATAAGTACTGTTATAATTAGACATTACTGAAGAGACAGATTTTAGATAGGATTGCTAGCAGCAGGGAGTATGAGGGAGACTGATGGTGAAGGTAAGAGAAGAATAGAGACATGATGAAACTTAATTAAGGAAATATAAAGGAAAAGAAGATTGTGTGGGTAATTGAGATAGATGAAGAGGAAGGCATCTCAGGAGAAAGATAGGAGACGCAAGCTTTGCTATTTAACAGATGAGAGGATTGGCCTTGTACATTAATTTTGTGGAGAAAGTTATGAGGATGATAGTAGGAAGTGCTTCAACTTCTTCTTAAAAGCAGCAGGGGATTGAATTTTGTCCAAGGTAAGGGGCAGTTTGTTTCAGAGGCAGACAGCAGCAACTGAGAAGGAGTTTGCAAAAGTTTTTGTTTTGTGAGTGGGCACAGTAAGGATGCCAAATAAGAGTGACCTCGTGTTTTGATTATGATGGCATGACAGGTGTTTAATCTCTGAAGCAAGGTACTGGGGTGCTTGCGCGACGAGGAGTCAGTGAAGTAGACATATAGTGTGATAGTCACGCAATTTGTCGGGCCGCAGCCACCCTAACTGGGAGTATGAAACACTAACATGATCATATTGGCGAATGTTGCAGGTGTAATGCACACAGGCATTCATGGTTAGTTCTAGCCATCTTTTGTTTTCACTACTCATGCCTTGTTGAATTACATCACAATAGTGGAAGTTCAGTAGAACGAATGCTTGCACGAGCTGGCGTTTCAAGTCCTGTGGAAATATGCTCCGAAACTTTTTGAGAGCATAGAGACAAGCAAACGTCTTCCAGCACACTGTGACTGTATTCTCTGCCCAGATTAAATGCTCATCCAAAGTTACACCCAAGTTCTTAACTGTTTGCTGATATGGTATTGGAGTACCGTCGAGCAGAATAGGAGGCAGCCGTTCTCGGAAATCTGAACTTATTAATTTCTGACAGGCTATTAAGATTACTTGTGTCTTTTTTGCATTTAGTTTAAGCCCCAGGTTTTTCGCCCACGTCACTGCTGAAGACAGATCATCATTCATCTGAGCGATTGCAGTGTTTATATCTTCGGGTCTGACACTTAGGTAGAGCTGGAGGTCGTCGACATAGAAATGATATTTACAGGACAGAGGCGATGAAATATCGTTGACATATAAAGAAAACGAAAGTGGTCGTAAGACTGATCCTTGTGGCTCTCCCGAGGAAAAATGTTTCCAGCAAGAGTTTTCATTTACGCAGACAACACATTGTTGTCTGTCTTTTAAGCAATTTTCAAACCATCTCATTGCCCTATCTGAGAAATTAAGCTGTAGCAATTTTCTCAGCAATATGTCAAAGTTAAGTGTCAAAAGCTTTGGTGAAATCCAGTAGCGTCAATATTGTTGCCTTTCGGTTGTCGATGGCATATTTCAGGTCATCAGTTACTTTAATTAGAGCAGTGTTTGTGCTGTGATGTTTATGGAGACCGGATTGAAATTTGTCATATAGGCTGAATTCATGCAGGTGTTCAGTGATTTGATCATGAACAATATATTCAATTGCTTTGGAAGCAGCAGGCAGTATGCTAATTGGTCTATAATCACTAGGCAGTTGCGGGTTTTCGATCTTAGGGATGGGTCGAATTATGTTTCTTTTCCATGCAGTGGGGTACATTCCGTTCACGATGGAAAAATTAAATATCCAGTTAAGACAAGTACTAAGATATCGGCAACATTCTTAATCATGGTTATACTGATACTGTCATTGCCTACTGCATCAGAAGAGATTCTCATTATTGCTTTTCTTGCTGTATTTATTGTTACATGTTTCAGATGGAAGATATCGTTGTTAGTTATCCTGTTTGGGGATTATTGTGGACAGTAATTATCAGCTGTGAGGGTATTCAGAGGTGCAGAGGAGAATTCGTTTAATTCGTTAGCTGACACATGAAAAGTAGTTTCCGATTTTGCCTTTCCGACCCCAAGCTACGGAGATTCTTCCATAGAGTCGTGGGCATCAGATCGTTGTATACAAGGGAGCGAGCGTGCGTGATTTTAGCATTGCGAATGCATTGTTTCACTCTGTTCCGTAGCTTTCTATATTCTTCGAAACGATAGGGTTTCGGATCTGCCTTGAAACGCTTGTGGGCAGCATCCCTATTTTTCATCATTTGACTTAATTCAGCTGTCAGCCATGGAGCAGCAGATTTTCTTACACGGATTGTGCGTGCAGGTGCATGTTTGTTATAGAGGGCAGTGAGTTTATCACCAAGTTCATTAATTTTGCCGTCGATTCTAGCTTCTCTGGTTATTTGATGCCATGAGATTTTTGAGCAATCGGCTGTTAGAGCGTCAAGGTCAATACGTTTCATGTTCCTACAAGTTATGTACTCGCTGGACACTGTGTCTAAGGCGTTCAGCATGACCGGGTTGCCTCCAAACATATATGCGACACTCGCCGGTGAAGAGAACGTGCTGCATGGTGTCATGGTAGCAAAGATGGACCTCGCCAGGGACGTCAGGAGTGAATTTGCGCAGCACGCAGCCTCTTGCAGACAGTTTGAATCGTAACACGACGTTTTGTGGCTGCACGAAAATCATTATTCAACATGGTGGCGTTCCTGTCAGGGTTCATCCGAGACATAATCCGTAGGCAGCGGTCATCCACTGCAGTATTAGCCCTTGGGCAGCCTGAGCGAGGCATGTCATCGACAGTTCTTGTCTCTCTGTATCTCCTCCATGTCCGAATAACATCACTTTGGTTTACTCCCAAACTCCTGGTCACCTCCCTTGTTGAAAGCCCTTCCTGGCACAAAGTGACAATTCCGACGCGATCTAACCGTGGTATTGACCGTCTAGGCATGATTGAACTACAGACAATACGAGCTGTGTACCTCCTTCATGGTGGAATGACTGGAACTGATCAACTGTCGGACCCCATCCATCTAATAGGCGATGCTTATGCTTGGTTGTTTACATCTTTGGGAGAGTTTAGTGACATCACTAAACAGTCAAAGGGACTGTGCTTGTGATACAATTTCTACAGTCAACGTCTATCATCAGGAGTTCTGGGAACCAGGGTGATGCAAAACTTGTTTTGATGTGTGTATATGCAGAGTTTTGACATTATAAACAACTCAATTCACTAACACAGTAAAATGCTTTGGAGTAAAGCAGTTCTGTAAATAGATTTTATATATATAGGCAGAGATTGGATAGTACAGACAACCCATTTCACTAACCGCTTAAAATACTTTGGAGTAATCGTTGAACGTAAACCAAAATGGGGACCCATCCTACGAACTATCCGAGAAAAACCCCACAGTAGATTAAAATCATTACATGGGTGTAGGTATGGGGTGGGGGTGTCCAGTCGCCGCCCCAAAGCCCTCCTCCCCAAAGCTATGAAGTTCGCTTGCTCTTTTCTTTAAGTGAGTTTAAAGTCGCTCGTGTTCAAATACAACAGTTATTAGCTGTAATGATTTTTATATATAATTTTTGCTATTGAACAGTTACAGTAACTGTTAGACTGCAAAGTTAGGTAGCATCAAGAAGTGGCATGATGTCTAAAGTTGAACTTTGGCTGCCTATTTGTTACCAGTACATGTTGGTAGACTTCCTGTCGATTGTGTACCATGTGTAGCACTGTAGTAGCGTGGCGAACTTGTGTCTTGTGTGTATGTGTGTGTGTGTGTGTGTGTGTGTGTGTGTGTGTGTGTGTGTGTGTGTGTATGTGTTCAAAATGGCTCTGAGCACTATGGGACTTAACTTCTGAGGTCATCAGTCCTCTAGACATTAGAACTACTTAAATCTAACTAACTGAAGGACATCACACACGTCCATGCCTGAGGCAGGATTCGAACCTGCGGCCATAGCGGTCGTGCGGTGCCAGACTGTGTGTGTGTGTGTGTGTGTGTGTGTGTGTGTGTGTGTGTGTGTGTGTGTGTGTGTGTGTGTGTGTGTGTGTGTGTGTCAAACGAAAAATATGTAAATAGCGTAACAAATGAATTTGAACATGAACAACTCTATCTATGCTTTCATATAATCTTGTCACTTTCGTGTGTAATTTTTACTTAGCTGTTGATCATCTGTGCACAAGCATCCCTAAAATGGCATCATTGTATAGCAGACAAACAACTGTTGCCCTCTTACTTTCCTTCTCCAATAGGCGACAATGTTCTTCTTGCTGCCTTCTCCTCACCTTGGTCTTCATTGAGGCTGAAGCCTAACTTATCATCAACGAATGATATCGTCTTGTATAGATATCTTCTATTTACCTAATAAAAACCGCGGTGATGTGCTCTTTTTAAATTTGTCTGTCTTCTGGAGTGATACGAAATGCGGTCTGTGGAATATTTCATCATTTCATTCTATGTAATTTCTCACTTTTCAGATCAAATATTAAAAATACATAGTCTATAAAATCAGCTTACTTCGACTATTTTCATTCTTTTACTTTAACTCATAGTATTTATGATTATTTTAGCCCTGTATGTCACCGCATTTCAACACTGCACATTTCACATGTTTATTGTCTCTTTTTTGGTACTACTAAGGAAACAGCAGCTAAAATAAAACCTTCAGAAGCATTAATTAAATAAGTCTTTCAAAGTAAAGTAGAAAACTGGAGTCAACAAAATAACCTTATAGGAAGTGATGAAGATATATCAGATAAACAGCACGCTAACTCTTGGTTCAGTTCTTGTTGTCCATCTGATATAGTCAGTTCGAAAGATAGGTTCAATTGAGGTAGCGCTTCTTCTTTCCCAACCCCATTTGTAAAAAAATCACGTTTCTTCATTCATTGACAGTAGATTTGAAAATTAAGTAATATATTGGGTCCAGAAGAAACATATGCACCTCCAGTGCCAACAAAATATAAAGAAAAGGGACAAAATCTTATATTTAAACATAGATGGTAGTCCAAATGGAATTAGCTAGTGCTGCTGATGATGATGCTTACTGCAAATTTTAAGTCTCATTTTCAAAAACATGTGCATGAGTGATTTTCACTGTGTACAAAGAAATACAACAAATGAAGGAAAGCAGTGTAATTATTTGACATGGACACAACTGTCATAAAAACTAGATTCTTGATGTACGTGCATTTTTATCTACCAAAAAGAAACCTGGGATATCTGTTGGAAACTTACTTAATAGTCATAAACTAAGCAATTGTGTAAGAAATAGAAAGAATTTAACACCCAAAGTCGAAACTATTTTTTCATGTGGTAGGCAAGATCTTGCTTTAACCCTTTCAGACCCTTTGTCAAAAATGATGTTCACTAACCTTTACTGCGTCTTGCTTGCAAACAAGGTATTTTTTCCCAATGGAAACTTGATGTACACAATTGTGAATGATCTATCTTTTCATCATTAGCAAGTGCTGCCAACTATTGGGACTCACTATCAAAATATCATCAAGTCAATGTAGTATCATTATTATTATTTTGCATGATAATTATTGAAAGGTCATTTTACTATTTATTTCAATAGAGAATATTTCTTAATTCGTTATTTCAGACCATAAAATGAAGCCAAGTGAGCGAACTATGTTTTAAAGATGGGTGCATATTTTTGTATACATTTTGCATCTAAAATCACCAAAAAATCACCTAAGTGGATTGCGACATAAATAAAAATGTTCTTCCCTCCAGAAAAAATCAATGTCTGAAAGCATTAAGAGAAAGGAAGGGTTATGGAAAAATACATTCTGAGGAACTACCTGACCATAATAAAGGATACTTTCAGATACATTAAGATATCATGTCAGTGCAGATATTGAGCTGGAATCAATTTTAGAAAGTAGTGGAGAAAGCAAAAGTACACAAGCCCTGCCACACAAAATGAAATTATTCAATCATGTAATGTAATAATCCTTGAGAAACTTGATGAAAAAGAAAATAAATGCAAGTGTTATTCTCTATTATTTCATGAGATTGACGAATAGAACAGGTTTATTTGTGAGTTTGGTATGTGTGTCGATGAGGAATCACAACTGCTAAGGGAAGGGTTGCTACAATTTATTCTCTTGTTGGTATATATGGTAAAGATTCACACTTACACAGTTAGAAAAACTGAAAGAAATTGCAATTGATACTCGATATCTAAGAGGACGATATTATGATGGAGCTACATCAGCGTCAGGGAAACTGCAAGGAGTGCAAGCTACAGTCAGAGCAACACATAATACTATATTCTACATCCACTATTCACCTCACTGTTTTAATTTAGCAGTAGCTGCAGTTGCTGTAGTTACAGCAGTCAGGAACTCCTTGTGGACTATTGGGACACATCATAACTTTTAGTGTATCCAAAAAGGAAAGGTATCCTTTCACATTATATTAACAATTGTGATGGATCACCTATTGCAAAAACTCTCAAAAAGATTTCTGCAACTTTGTGAATGGAATGATTTCATACTGTCACAGATTTCCTGAAGCTGCTGGAGCCAATGATTAAAACATGCCAGTTATATTGGGTTGGCCAAATCATACTCAAACAGTGCTACAGAGTTAAATTCTTTAATGGGTTTTATTCTGAAGTGTGAATTTGTCACCCCTCGCTTAGTGATAGTGAAGGTGTTTGCATTTGGTCGTACATTAAGCAAAATTCTTCAAAAACCAACATTATGTCTGAGAGAAGCAGCGAAAGTACCCATAGAAACGAGAGCTTGATGCTGAAGAACTTTCAGAACTGTTTTTGAGGGAATAACTGAAACTTGTTAGCTCCTGGACAACTCAACCTTGGTTCCCAGAATGGTTATGGTGTAAAAGAGCAGACCAAACTAGTAGTTGTATGATCCTCAAGAATACTGCCGTACAGCAGTCTTTATCCCATTGTCTTGTAATGAAGGTAAGGTTTACAGAACATGAGAAAGTGCTGTTCGTATTTTCTTCACTGTTACCAGTTTCAACCTGTGATGCACTCGTATATAGTGAAGAATATAAAGAGTTTGGGGTAATTCTACACTGAAAATATGGATTGCGGAGTTGAAGAAGTCCTTGCTGAATTACATTTATGGAGAATAAAATCTGTAAAAGAAGATTCCACATCTTCATATGCTGAAGAACCACCGCAATCACGCAGTAAAGACTTGTAACTGAATATCACTATGCTTCTGAAGATATTGGCCAGACATCCTGTAACTACAGCCACAGCAGAGACAGAATGCAAACATACCTGCAAAATTCAACAGTCCAGGCACGTTTTGAAGTTAAGTTACGTTGATAAACATATTTCATCCTTTCATAAATGACTAAATGGGTTGACCCTCGTGTCTATTTACTGTTCAGTAACTATTACATCATTGAAAGTGACATAAAACCCTGCCAAGAGAAAAAAGAAACTGGAAATGTCATTAGAGGGAAGATGCTTATTATTTGGTGGTATCTTTGTTTTACTTTTAATTGTTTTAAACCATGGTTTACTTATTTAATCATGTGTAGGAAAACACACTTGTTATGGACATCTTCAATACTTTATACAATGATTCTTGTATTTAGTAGGTAAAACTCTGGTAGTATGGAATATCAATCACTTTTGTAGTTGTATCTCCAAATTGAATCCATTCTTACATCTCAAACGCACTTTATCATATACTTCAACTTTTTGGCAATAACTCTTTGTCTTTCTCTTAATAAAATAAAGAAACTTAACAACAACAAAAAAGTTTTAAAACGAAGTTGCATTTGGAGGTTAAAATGAAATTGTAGGGAAAGATGGGATAGGGTGGTAAAATGCAGTAATCATGTAAAGGTGGAGAAAACATGTTTCATGTACACAATTCTCATACTGTTGTTAATTTAAGCTCTTAAAAGAATTACTTTCCAGTGCCATAAGAAATAATTTGGTTCGATAACATATCTGTTACGTTTATTAACTTCAAAACAACATTATGCAACAAGTACTTGCTTATCTAGTAGAAACAATTCGCTTTACATTCATCTATCTGCAGAAGTCACAAATGTGATTTTTGTTCTCAGCATCAGCTCAGTCAAGGTGGTCCCACATTTCATATTACCTGATATGTCGGTTTGAACTTCTATATCATTACTCTCTCTCTCTCTCTCTCTCTCTCTTCCTTTTTGGTATAAAATGCTTCGTCTTTTTAACGTAACATTTGGTGGGGATTGTTGGAAAAAAAGGATATTTAATATGCTGTTGGCGTTGCTCATATTCTGCAAGCTCGTAAATGTGGCTTATATAAACGCCAACTATAATCAAGGATGCTAAGCAGGCACAAATATTAGTAAACGTGGGTACACTTTTGCTTGTAATCGTTTAAATTACGTTATCTGAACTCTGAGCTAGCTCAAACATAATCAAGAGTAGCATGAAACTCTTTTTTTCGTTAAATTAATTGTTGCAAAGAAGGAGACGATATAGCTGCCTATGTAGCGTAAGAAGTTTTACTCACGATTCATAATTTTCATTGAGAGCGAGTTGGCTTCAATTTGGGTTAAGTATTTCCTTGACAAAAACAAATTTAATTCGAAACACAAAGATACCATAAGGCAAACTAAGCCTTGTTGCCTAGTGCAGTTAAATCTATCTATGTAATTCCACAAAAATTCTGATAAAATGAACTTGCAAATATTAAGCTTGAAAATTACTATGAGTATTCAAAGAATTCTTGAAGCTAACTTGATGGTGAAGCACAATATTTACTATTTAATTAAATATTGCATAATGGCCACCTGAGCACCATTACAACAAAAGAAAGCCAGATGGACACTCTTCTGCACAACTCACTTTAAATAACTATTTTTCACTTAAATATTTCCAAAGGGGGGGGGGAGAGGTTTTGAAGAAGAATAGGAGACATTCACTTTTTACCATACATTATTAAACGTAATAGTGTACCAAATACTTAGTACGTCAGAACAGCTAAGCGATTTAATTCTTCGACAGCAGAGACTAAAGTAGTTCTTTGGACCAAGTCTGTTTCAACCTTAATGACATAAGATGTCCATGGTTACAAAGAATGTCTTTACATTGTATAGTTACTCTCTGATACTAAACTGCATATTTTATTTACATATTAAACACAAAAACATCATACTGACGAGTTGTAGGTTTTACATCTATCTGTCGTACTAGCTATAGTAGAAATATACTTAGTTTTGTACCTGTTTCGATTTCACGTTCACACATCTGGCATAGGTTTAGTTTACCTTTATTGGGCTTTCCAGGAGACGTCACACTTCACAAAATAAAAACAGAGTCAAATATATCCATAGCTAAAACTCGATCAGTACAGAACGACTTAACACTCTTTAACGCAAAAAATTACATAGTTTCAATCATTATTGTAAATTTTCAGATGTTATTGTATTTTTTTTTTTGAAAACTTACCTGAACAAATTTTCTCAAACTACGAAAATAATTATTCTGCTCCATAGCTCACAAGATGCCTGGAGACGAAATGGACTCACTACAGAGCACCACGAAAATACTCTGAACTAGTTAATGCATGTACTGCTTGTTAGCACCATTCGACAGGTGAGAAATCACGGTGTTCCTTTTTCTCATTCTTCCATAATACCCGATGATCATCTACTAAAACACGTCTAGGATAAACGCTTTTCAGAAACGCAAATGGCCAAGTGCACTAATGATTTGTTTCTTTATTAAGATCAACTACGTTGAAAAAGAGAGCATCAGAAGAAGTGAACTATCACACAACATGCAGTTTATGGACGATGGATACTCGTGATTTACAGAGCGACTTATTAACATCAATATGCATCACAAACTTTTCTACTACAGTGCTAACGTTTCCATCTATTTGTATCAGAATTTTCAGTAGAGTAATCGGTGTTCCAGTTCTCAACGTTTAATCAATTTATGACAATTCATTTGCTGGTATTTTGGGATACTGGTCTGAATGAACTTCTTATCCTTGAGCAGAAATGAACCATTAACCCCAAGAGAACAATAACAACATGTTTGAGGTGCGGTAACGCATGGTTATAAGTCTCTGTGCTCAACAATGAGTATTTGAATGAAGGCTAGAGCGTCAATTGTTGTTCTGTGGCTGAGTCTACAAATGTGGCCAGGTGCATACATTCGCTCGGAGGCAGTTTTCGAAAGAAAGCCAAGTAGTGGGCTGAATTTTACAGTCACATGACGGAATAATATTGAACGGTAATTCGCAAGTATGGAAAGCCTTCCAAGATTACCGAACAAGACTGCGCACTGGTTAGCACAATAAACTTCCATTCGCGAGGACAACGGTTCCAAACTGCGTCTGGCCATCCTGATTTAGGTTTCCTGTGTTTTCCCTAAATCGCACAGGGCAAATTCGGGGCTCGTTCCTTTGAAAGGATACCGCCAATTTCCTTAATGATCCTAGCTTGAGCTCCCTGTTTAACGAACTCGATGTCGACAGGATGTCACACCCTCATCTTCCTTCGTCCCAGATTTAAGCAGAAAGTTGAAGTTTTGTTCGAATCTCGTGGCACAATTTTGTTACTACAATTCAATAACACTAGCCCTGTTAACGAAGACCAAAAACGGTCGTATAGAGAAAAAAATCCTGAAGTCATTAATTTTTAAACAATGGTTGGATGAAGCATCATGAACACCATGTTAAGAATCTCCACCAATTTGGTGTCAGCGTGGGGTACTGGGGAGGGGTGAAGGATGGGGAGGGAGAGGAGGCATTTAAAAGTTACTTTTTTTTCGAATAACTCGAAACCTGAGAGTTACAAGTAAAATGTTTCCAAAAACAAAATTTAACTACATTAAATTTCCTGTAGAAACAGTCATATTCATTTTTCACTAGGAGCAGTAGTTTCCGCATTGCAGTGGACAGAAAAGCCACAAATTATTAAAAATAATCATGAAATGTATGAATATGGTACTACCACAGCTATACAATTTATTGGAAACAAATGAAAATTTGTGTCGGACTTGGACTCAAACACATTTCCCACTTTATGCCAACAGTGGCCTTAACTGCTTCAGTTTCTGTAGCAGTTAGTGTTGCAGCTGCACCTTTTTTGGATGTAACTCAGATGATAGGTATACCTACTTAAAGGAAATCCCTCTAACTAAGAAATCGCTTTCAGAGGACATCATGTTTCCAAGTAGAGAATGAACTTGCATATTCCATCAAAATATAAGAGGTATTAGATAGAGATAAAGTTAGTAATCTGCTTATAGTTGTTGACTCTGAAACTATTGGTATATCGGAGCACCACATAAATAATTTGACAATTCGGAGGCTTCCTTTACTGGGATCCAGATTAGCTGGCTATTTTTCAAGGAGTTCCTTGCAGGGTGGCAGAGTGGCCATGTATGTAAAAAAATAATACTTGAGTCCATACATGTATCACAGCACTACACTGAACAGATATTTCAGTGTTGTGCAGTGACAGTTAAATTTAATGAAATGAAACTTCTAATTTTTGTTGTTTGTACTCTATGTGATCAAAACTATCCGGACACGCCCAAAACATACGTTTTTCATATTAGGTGCACTGTTCTGCCACCTGCTGCCAGCTACTCCATATCAGAGACCTCAGTAGTCATTAAACATCTTGAGAGAGTAGCTGGAGCGCTCTGCAGAACTCACGGACGTCGATCGTTCTTAGGTAATTGGATGTCACTTGTGTTATACGTATGTACGCGGGATTTCCACACTCCCAAACATCCCTAGGTCCACTGTTTCCAATTTAATGGTGAATTGGAAACGTGAAGAGACAAGTACAGCACAAAACCATGTGGGCCGACCTCGTCTGCTGACTACAGAGACCGTCGACAGTTGAAGAGGGTCGTAATGTGTAATTGGCAGACATCTACCCAGACCATCATACATGATCCATTGCAAGCACTATGACAGTTAGGCAGGAGGTCAAAAGGCTGCTCAAAGACCACACATCACGACCATAAATGTCAAACAACGCCACGCTTGGTGTAAGGAGCGTAAACATTGGACGATTGAACAGTGGAAAAACGTTGTGGGGAGTGACGGATCAGGGTACACAATTTGTCGATCCGAAGGCTGGGCGTGGGTATGGCGAATGCCTGGTGAACGTCATCTGCCTGTTTGTGTAGTGACAACAGTAAAATTCGGAGGCGGTAGTGTAATGGTGTGGTCGTACTATCACACCACAGGCCTACACTGATGGTTTAAGCACCTTGTTGCTTCCCGCTGTTGAACAGCTATTCGGGGATGGCGATTGCATCTTTCAACATGATCGATCACCTGTTCATAATGCACTGCCTATGGCAGAGTTCTTACACGTCCCTGTAGAGGACTGGCCTGCACGGAGTCCTGACCTGAATCCTATAGTACACCTTTGGGATGTTCGGAACACAGACTCAATGCCATGCCTCACCGACCGACATCGATACCTCTCCTCAGTGCAGCACTCCATGAAGAATGGGCTGCCATTCCCCACGAAACCTTCCAGCACCTAACTGAACGTATGCCTGCAACATTGGAAGCTGTTATCAAGGCTAGGGGTGTGCCAACACCATATTGAAGTCCAGAATTACCGATGGAGGGCGTCACGAACTTGTAAGTCATTTGCAGCCAAGGGTCTGGATACTTTTGCTAACGTAGTTTAGGTCCTCTAACTCTGACTTCAGAGCATTTCCGCACAAACTAGGGAGGGTCCCTGATTCACTTTATAGGAAGTACCAGAAATTCGTTATATTTGGAGACTTCAGTGTTAATTTTGTATACGATTGTCCAAGAAAAAGGATGATGGTAAATCTAAATCCATATGATCTGGTGCAGACTGTGTTTTTTCCAACTAGGGTGCAGGGGAACAGTAGTACAGCCAAAGAAAATATTTTTATTAATTCTTCATTACTAGATGGGCATTTTGTTAGTAAAAGGGTGTATAGCATTTCAGACATGATGCACAAATTTTAACACCCCCATGAACCATGGACGTTGCCGTTGGTGGGGAGGCTTATGTGCCTCAACGATATGGATAGCCATACCGTAGGTGCAACCACAACGGAGGGGTGTCTGATGATAGGCCAGACAAACGTGTGGTTCCTGAAGAGGGGCAGCAGCCATTTCAGCAGTTGCAGGGACAACAGTCTGGATGATTGACTGATGTGGCCTTGTAACACTAACCAAAATGGCCTTGCTGTTCTGGTACTGTGAACAGCTGAAAGCAAGGGGAAACTACAGCCGTAATTTTTCCAGAGGGCATGCAGCTTTACTGTATGATTAAGTGATGATGGCGTCCTCTTGGTTAAAATATTCTGGAGATAAAATAGCCCCCCATTCAGACCTCTGGGTGGGGACTACTCAAGAGGACTTCATTATCAGCAGAAAGGTTACTTGCGTTCTACGGATCGGAGCATGGAATGTCAGGTCCCTTAATCGGGCAGGTAGGTTAGAAAATTTAAAAAGGGAAATGGATAGGTTAAAGTTAGATATAGTGCGAATTAGTGAAGTTCGGTGGCAGAAGAACAAGACTTCTGGTCAGGTGACTACAGGGTTACAAACACAAAATCAAATAGGGGCAATGCAGAAGTAGGTTTAATAATGAATAGGAAAATAGGAATGCAGGTAAGCTACTACAAACAGCATAGTGAATGCATTATCGTGGCCAAGATAGACATGAAGCCCACGCCTACTACAGTAGTACAACTTTGTATGCCAACTAGATCTGCAGATGACGAAGAAATTGGAGAAATGTATGATGAGATAAAAGATATTATTCAGGTAGTGAAGGGAGACGAAGATTTAATAGTCATGGGTGACTGGAATTCGACAGTAGGAAAAGGGAGAGAAAGGAAACGTAGTAGGTGAATATGGATTGGGGCTAAGAAATGAAAGAGAAGGCCGCCTGGTACAATTTTGCACAGAGCACAACTTAATCAAAGCTAACACTTGGTTCAAGAACTATGAAAGAAATTTGTATACATGGAAGAACCCTGGAGATACTAAAGGGTTTCAGATAGATTATATAAAGGGTAAGACAGAGATTAGGGAACCATATTTTAAATTTTATGACATTTCCAGGGGCAGATGTGGACTCTGACCACAATCTATTTGTTATGAACTGTAGATTAAAACTGAAGAAACTGCAAGAAGGTGGGAATTTAAGGAGATGGGACCTGGATAAAATGAAAGTACCAGAGGTTGTGCAGAATTTCAGAGAGGGCATTAGGAAACGATTGACAAGAATGGGGGAAAGAAATGCATTAGAAGAAGAATGGGTAGCTTTGAGGAATGAAATAGTGAAGGCAGTAGAGGATCAAGTAGGTAAAAAGACGAGGGCTAGTAGATATCCTTGGGTTACAGAAGAGATACTGAATTTAATTGATGAAAGGAAAAAATACAAAAATGCAGCAAGTGAAGCAGGCAAAAAGGAATACAAACGTCTCAAAAATGAGATCGATAGGAAGTGCAGAATGGCTAAGCAGGGATGGCTAGAGGACAAATGTAAGGGTGTAGAGGCTTATTTCATGAGGGGTAAGATAGATACGGAATACAGGAAAATTAAAGAGACCTTTGGAGAAAAGAGAACCACTTGTATGAATATCAAGAGCTCTGATGGACACCCAGTTCTAAGCAAAGAAGGGAAAGCAGAGAGGTGGAAGGAGTATATAGAGGGTCTATACAGGGGCGATGTTCTTGAGGACAATATTATGGAAATGGAAGAGGAGATAGATGAACATGAAATGGGGGATATGATACTGTGTGAAGAGTTTGACAGAGCACTGAAAGACCTGAGTCGAAACAAGGCCCCGGGAGTAGACAACACTCTATTAGAACTACTGACAGCCTTTGGAGACCCTGTCCTGACAAAACTCTACCATCTGGTAAGCAAGATGTATGAGACAGGCGAAATTCCCTCAGACTTCAAGAAGAATATAATAATTCCAATCCCAAAGAAAGCAAGTGTTGACAGATGTGAAAATTACCGAACTATCAGTTTAATAAGCCACTGCTACAAAATACTAATGCGAATTCTTTACAGACGAATGGAAAAACTAGTAGAAGCTGACCTCAGGGAAGATCAGTTTGGATTCCATAGAAATGTTGGAACACATGAGGCAATACTGACCCTACGACTTATCTTAGAAAATAGATTAAGAAAAGGCAAACCTACGTTTCTAGCATTTGTAGACTTAGAGAAAGCTTTTTGACAATGTTGACTGGAATACTCCCTTTCAAATTCTGAAGGTGACAGGGGTAAAATACAGGGAGCGAAAGACTATTTACAATTTGTACAGAAATCAGGTGGAAGTTATAAGAGTCGAGGGACATGAAAGGGAAGTAGTGGTTGGGAAGGGTGTGAGACAGGGTTGTAGCCTCTCCCCGATGCTATTCACTCCGTATATTGAGCAAGCAGTAAAGGAAACGAAAGAAAAGTTCGGAGTAGGTATTAAAACACATGGAGAATTCAAACTTTACAGAAGCTCTCCTGCGAACCTTGCAGAACTAGGTTCGCAGGAGAGCTTCTGTAAAGTTTGGAAGGTAGGAGACGAGGTACTGGCAGAAGTAAAGCTGTGAGTACCGGGCGTGAGTCGTGCTTCGGTAGCTCAGTTGGTAGAGCACTTGCCCGCAAAAGGCAAAGGTCACGTTTTCGAGTCTCGGTCGGGCACACAGTTTTAATCTGCCAGGAAGTTTCATATCAGCGCACACTCTGCTGCAGAGTGAAAATCTCATTCTGGAAAATTATTAGAAGTTACTGTTCATAATTATACTCTGTCTGACTCTTGTCGTCGAAGTTAGAACTTGGAATAATATCTGTGTGGTTCTGCAGAGGGCAGTATTCATCTCACGCTAGGTGAGGAGAACTCTACGTCATAATGACGTAACACTACGTCATCATGACGTAAATAACCTAAATCGACTAAATGAGTACAAATATCGATCTTTGCAGTTGTACCGATAACGTCAAAGCTAAATGTAAATACATATGTACAAACGAAGTGGCAGGAGTTGTGAGATATGCTCATCCCAGCTGAATGAATTGTTAAATGTAATCCCAACAATTTGCGATGTTATTGTGTATTTCATGAACATAATTAATGTCTGAGCGAAGGAGCCGTAATGAAATCATAAAAAACTAGACATTCTTTTTAAATCCAATGAATCGTATGGACAGAAAAGTGAAGTAATTAATTATTAAGCTGCAATCCAATGAATGTGGGATGTTATTGTGTGTTTAGTGAACGTAACGAATATCTGAATGAAGTAATCATAACCATAACGAAAGTTAAAAAAGTGTCTAGTCATGTTTTCAATCCGATTAATATTGAATAAATCATGTGGATAACAACGTGAAATAGGAAGAAATTAAAGTGTTTCGTATTTTTATAAAATCCAATTAACTGTACATAATTCATGTGGGCAGAAATGTTAAACCGGGAAACTGAAGTGGTTCTGAAGATAATTCCGAATGTTGCTAGAAACATTAAACCATCTAGTTTGTGTTGTAAATCAACTAAGAAAGATAGTGAAATCTTTCAGACGGTCTTCATGGATCTGCTCGAAAGTTCTCTCATCTCCATTAGAGCCCATCGTCAGAACGACGTACACGCTAGCAACACTGGACAATAGAGCAATGAAAGCACATAAACAAATAACAACGCAGATTCAAGACGCACACAACAGTCGATATATTCAGAATGCACACAACACTCGATAGGTCAACTCGTGAAACTCATGACGACGCGTGCCTACGTCACTATGATGTGGGGCTCTCCTCACTTAGCGTGAGATGAATGCTACCCCTCTGCAGATTTCCTGCGATTGTCGGCTCTGAAAATTCATAAAATAATCAGAGACACAATCATACTCCGTGGGAAAGCCGTCTTGGGTGCTATGACGTACTCAATCTGTAGCATAGTAATCTGTGTCGAAGTTGTGTATCAGTTTCGATCAAGTCCAGATTTTAATCTCTTAAAATAGAGCATAAACGACTGTGGTGCAAGCTTCCAGGGATGGCCAGCACGGAAACAACGATTGCTTACAACACTACAATATGAAGAATCAGTGCTCTTGGTCCCTTTGAAATGGAACACTGAGACAGCTGCTACCCCAACACTGTGGCAGATGCGATTAAAACGCTCCACAATGCCGCAAACTCTTCCGTTTTCCATATGTTGCGATATCTTCCACATTTTTGTTAATAAGAATCTCCTTTCATGATTCTTAAACCAAATGTTAGTTATGATTAAATTACGCTATGTGCAAAATTCTACGAGGTGCTTTGCTCTTTCAGTCCTTTTCCCTGTCCACATTCTTCCATTCCTAATGTCGAATTCCAGTCCCCATGACTATTAAATTTTCCGCTCCCTTAACTATTCGAATAATTTATTTTACCTCATTATTCATTTCTTCAATTTCTTCATCGTTTGTGGTGCTAGTTGGCATTTAAATGTGTACTACTGTGGGCTTTGTGTCTATCTTGGCTGCAATAAGGCATTCACCGAGCTATTCATAGTAGCTTATCTACATTCCTATTTTTTTAAATTCATTATTAAACCTACTCCTGCATAACACCTATTTGATCTTGTATTTATAACCCTGTATTCACCTAACCTGAAGTCTTGCTCCTCTTGCAATAAACTTCACTAATTCCCACTACATCCCAGTTTAACCTATCCATTTCCCTTTCAAAATTTTCTAACCTACCTGCATGCTTAAGGGATCTGACATGCCATACTCCGATCCTTAGAACGGCAGTTCAGGGTACAGACTGAATATTATTGGGGATAGGCTACAGTCCTGCCTCACTCCCTTCTCAACAACTGCTTACCTTTCATGCCCACTGGCTCTTGCAGCTATCGTCTAGTTTCTGTACAAAGGGCTAATTGTCTTTCGATCCCTGTATTTTTACTGCTGCTGCCTTCAGAATTTCAGAGAATTCAAGCCAATACTGTCAAAAGCTTTCTCTAAGTCAGCAGATGCTGTAAACATAGGTTTGTCTCCCCTTAACCTATCTTCTAAGTGAAGTCGTAGGCTCTGTATTGTCTCCTGTGTTCCTACATTCCTGCACAATCCAGACTGATCTTCCCTGAGGTCTCCTTCTACCAGTTTTTCCATTTTTCTGTAAAGAATTCGTTAGTATTTGGCAACCATGACTCATTTATCTGATAGTTTGGCAATATTCACACCTGTTAGCGCTTGCTTTCTTTGGAATTGGAATTATTACATTCATTTTTAAGTCTGGTGGTATTTCGCACGCCTTATACATCTTTGGAATTGTGTGAACAATATATTTCGTGTGTGACGGCGCAAAGTGCACTGTGTAAAATAGAGCTCTTTGGCACTGTCTAACACTCTTTATGTGTGCTAATTATTCTGTTGTGTTCACTGTAAATTTTTTTGTTCTTGAATGTGCAAATACAGTTATTAGTAAAATGTCCTTTTTTCTCCTTAATACTAATTCAGCTGCGCAAATTCCAATAGGTTATGGGCCCAGACTGCATTTGGAATAAGTATATCAATAAAATAGTAGGGAGAAAGTATTGAAAAAGTTCCAATTTAAGTGAAGTGCAAGTTATCCTTACAAGACGATAGCAATTTTTTCCGCATTATTTTTCGGTGTTCTTTATTGCAATAAAAAGCAAGATACCGTTAAGAATGAGTGTGGCACAAATTCCACAGACTGAAAGACTTATAGGTGGCGAAAACTATGCAACCTGGAAGTTCGCAGTGGAAGCATATTTACGTTTAGACGACCTAAGGGACGTGGTAGATGGGACAATTAAGTCCACAGATCAGAATTAGTAAGGATAGGAAAGCAAAATCAAAATTGATATTGCTGATTGATTCGGCGAATTATGTTCAAGTTGAAAAAGCTGCTACAGCGAAAGTAGTCTGGGACAATTTACGAAGTGCATTCGAGGATGGTGGTCTTACAAGAAAAGTAGGATTATTACGAGAGTTAATTACTACTCTTCTGGACAAATATAAGAGTGTTGACGAATACGTTAACAAAATAATAACCAAGTCGAACCGACTGAGAAACATCAGATTCGAGATCGCTGACGAATGGATAGGAACATTGCTGTTGGCAGGACTGCCCGAAAGGTATGCACCTATGATTATGGGACTTGAAAGCTCGGGTATACCAATCACAGGCGACAGTGTTAAGGTGAAAATCCTGCAGGACGTAAAGAGTGCTCTGAGCTGTTGTACATTGGAGAAGGAAGGTGCGTCTGCTCTCTACTCAAAAAACAAAAAGAAGAGATCAGTGACGTGCTATAAATGTCAGAAGATGGGACATATTGCGTCTCAGTGCAAAGAAAAGTAAGCCCAAGATCAGACACTCACCAAAAGAGGTATGTTACTGATAGCCCAGAGAGAAGGACCAATAACAAAGGTAAGGTACTCTCATGTTTTTATTCTTTTGGTGGTATGAGTAATATGGAATGAGTGATATGGAATGGATTTTAGACTCACGTGCATCTGTGCATATTGTTAAAGATAAATCACTTCTTTATGACATCAAAGATAAGACTCATATGGGAATATCTACTGTTGATGGCAACAAGCTCCAGATCTACATGTAAGGGTAAATGTTGAATCAGATATGGTTACAGCACACAATGTTCATTATGTGAAAAATGTGACAGTTAACCTGCTGTCTGTAGGGGAAATTGTCAAGAAAGGAAATACAGTCCCTTTTGACATGCAGAGTGCAAGAATAATCAGTGAAAGTGGTGAAGTTATAGCTACAGCAAGTAACGAAAGGGGTATTTTTAAGTTGGATACCATTGACTGTAAACATAAAAATGTTAGTGATTCAGTATATTCAGCAGAAGGTTTTTTTATGGCACTGGAGGCTTGGACATCTAAATAGAAAGAGTATGTCTATAATAAATGATATGGTAAAGGGAATACAGAATTTTAGTGTGTCCAAGGATCCTTGTGAGACATGTATAAAGGGAAAACAAGCAAGGTTACCCTTCAAGACTAGTAAGAGTAAATCCACAGAAGTCTTACAGTTAATTCACACAGATGTATGTGGCCCGATGAAGTGTGAATCCATAGGTGGGAGTAATTATTTTCTTACATTTATTGATGATTACTCACGATATACTCATGTTTATTTTCTTAGTTCTAAAGACCAAGTGAGTGATATCTGTGAGGAATATTACAATATGATTGAAACGTGGATGGGAAAGAAGGTCAAGATCGTCAGGTCTGATAATAGAAGAGAATATATTAACCAGAAATTGAAGAAACTTCTGGCAGAAAAGCGAATCAGGCATCAAACTACCATAAGGTACAGCCCATCTCAAAATGGGGTTGATGAGAGGGCTAATAGGACCATTGTTGAGAAAGCAAGGAGCATGATGACTGACACTGAATTATCCAAAGATTTTTGGGCAGATTCAAATGGTTCAAATGGCTCTGAGCACTATGGGACTTAACATCTATGGTCATCAGTCCTCTAGAACTTAGAACTACTTAAACCTAACTAATCTAAGGACATCACACAACACCCAGTCATCGCGAGGCAGAGAAAATCCCTGACCCCACCGGGAATCGAACCCAGGAACCCGAGTACAGGAAGCGAGAACGCTTCCGCATGACCACGAGTTGCGGACTTTTTGGGCAGAGGCAGTGTCAACAGCTGTATATTTGAACAACAAATCACCTACAAAAGCATTAAACAATAGAACCCCTTATGAGATATGGATAGGAAAGAAACCTGATCCAAGCAATATAAGGGTTTTTGGGTGTGATGCAATGGCACATATTCGAAAACAGCTAAGAGGAAAATGGGATCCGAAAGCTAAAAAGTATATTTTTGTAGGCTATTGTGAAAATTCAAAGGGCTACCGATTAATGGATTCATTGACTAAAAACATTGTCACAAGTAGAGATGTAATATTCTTTGAAAGTAGAAAGGACTCTAAACAGAGCGAAACCACTACGTCAACTGCACCTAGTTCAGAGGGTGAAACCTTGTGTGAGGAAATAGAAAGTGAAGAAAAGGAAAAGGACAAATGGATACAATTTATGATGACAATGAGTTAAAGGATGAAAAAATGAAGAAAACAATGTAAGGCGTTCTTCTCATGTACCAAAACCGAAGGAATATCCGGATTTTGAGATGTATACAGCACAGTCTTTTAATGATGAGCCAAGAACAGCAGAAGAAGCAATGAGTGGCCCAAAATGCTAAGAATGGAAAGAAGCGATGAAGAGAGAATTAGAATCTTTATATCAGAACGAAACCTTTGTATGGGTAGATATTCGAGGAGATAAGAAACCACTGCAGGCAAGATGGGTATTCAATTTGAAGAACCCTGAATGCTCATCACCAAAATACAAAGCAAGACTTGTGGTAAAAGGATATTCACGAAAACAAGTGGTAGATTACGAAGAAACTTTTTCACCTGTAGTCAAGTATGCATCATTGAGATATCTTTTAGCCTTGGCAGTAAAACTAAATTTAATAATTCATCATATGGATGTTAAAACGGCATATTTAAATGGGAAATTGGAGGAAGAGATATATGTCATTCCACCAAGGGAAGCCATAAAAACCAGATCAGAAAGTAAAAAGATTTGGCGTTTGAGAAAAAGTATTTATGGACTTAAACAATGTGGACGTTGCTGGAATCGATGTCTAATAAATATGAATATGAAGCAATCCAAGGCAGATCCCAGCATTTACTATAAAGGGAGAAAAGAAGAAATAATAATAATGGCGATATGGGCGGACGATTTCTTTATCCTGACTGAAAGTGAAGGCCAAATGAGAATTTTCAAGTAACAGCTGCAAACCAAGTATAAGGTGCATGATTTGGGAGAAGTCAAACGTTATTTAGGTTTGCAGATTACTAAGGACGAAGAAAGACAAGAACTGAGCATAAGTCAATCATCATACACGGAAAAAATATTAAAGAAATTTGGCATGAGTGATTGCAAACCCGTAAATACTCCAATGGAAGTAGGAGTGAAGTTAAGTGTAAATGAGACTGATGTGGAATGTGACAACAATGTTCCTTATTTAGAAGCAGTAGGGAGTCTGTTATATTTGTCTCAAACGTCAGGACCCGACATTGTTTTTGCCACCAATGCAGTGAGCAAATATTGCAGAGACCCAAAGGAAAGGTACTGTAAAGCTGTAAACAGGAAAGTTGTAAAGAGGATATTCCGATTCAGCTGCGCAAATTCCAATACGTCAGATGGAAGAATCTCAAGGCTGTCAGTAGTTCTGACGGAATGTCGTCTACTCCTGGGTACTCTTTTCGACCTTAAGTCCAGTTTAATTGAACGAGGAAGAGTCTATCTGTGATATAATATTTTTGAACGAAGAGGGAAGTTTAACATCTTTGCTTTGCACGAAGTAATGTTTGGATAATATCTTTGGTTGTACTTATAACATTGCAGAATGCAGTATCATGTAGATGTGTAATATTCAATCATGGCAACGAGAAGGCGCCCATTGCATCAAAATGCAGGGTCGAGACTTAACTTCAGGCCTCAGGAAAGTTATTCCTTTGAAGCAAGGGGAAGGAAGCCTCTACCAGAGCCTTCGTCGATATGCAACGTCCTACTGATGATGGTGCTTCATGTTTGCAGGAAGACTTTGTTTGTAGATACAAGCATTAAGGTGGCTGTGTATGGTGGTTGTTTATTTCTCCTTTCACTCATAGCCGACATATTACCTTTTCCACGCTCGTACTTTTCGAGTTCTGCGAATGTGTTTAATGTTTATTTCGTGAAACTCGGTTGGGGATGGACGCTCCTCGTAGCTTTTCCATTTCTCATTTTGACAAGTTACACTTATTGTTGTGGTAAGCGAGAGCTTGTCCTGAAACACTTAATGAGACTTGGTATATCCACGTGCTGTTGGTTTTTCTGGGTTAATACTTTCAGTTACATAGAATCAAATTATGGAAGGTGCAATCCAAAGAAACACAGCTCGAAATCAGTATGCCTGGGAGCAGGTGGAAGTTGGTATGGGTTTGATTTATCAGGGCATGCATTTATATTGATTTATAGCAATCTAGTGTTGATTGAAGAAGCGAGAGCTATAATCGGATGGGAAGGAATACGCGACTTGATACGGAATGAAGAACACGCAAGAAGCAACAGTGATGCGTCTGTCAGCAATAGCCCATTGAGGTTGTTGACAGAAGTTGAGTTTCTGCGTTTGAAAGAGTCATACCAAAAATTTACGCCCTATATACGTTCCTTATTTATTGGAATGACTACGTTAAGTGTCTTGTGGGATGTTATGCTGGTGAGCACAATTCTTTATTATCATATAATGATTGAAAAGTTCATCAGCGGTGCTATAGCAATTCTTATGTGGTTTGTGACCTATAGGTATTTATATACTTTAATGCGCAACTTACCTGGTGAAGGACTGTTTAAATACAGAGATTTAAATGTAAACAGAAGTGTTCCATTAAACAAAAGATCATCAACAACAAATGTGAAAAATGATATACCCAGGTTTATGGGGATGCCTTTATATGCAGCAAGAAATGTAGAGGAAGAATGTCAACAAAATGAAGATCAGTCTTCATCTGTGAAAACTCAGCTCTGACACATGTAGGTGTCCACTTCTGAATGACCTGCTGAACAATTAGTTACCTGCACAACTTCTCCTACTTGTTAGCATCGGAGGGAGAGCTCTGGAAAAGTAAAAAATTGTTGATCATTGATTATTTCAGTGAAGCAGGCATTAAATTTAGGACATCTGTAAAAAAAAAAAAAAAAAATAATAATAATAATAATAAAATTGAATGCACTCTTGTATCAGAGTGATTAATTTTCGATGTGGTACCTCATTTGCAATGCAATTACTGCTTCACTTTTCTGTTAGAAATCCTGTGTGAAATAGGTATTCAGATACGTTTATGATGCTGCTAATTAAGATTCATGATAACCTGTGGTAAATATTTGTTTATACAGTATTTATAAGCGATATTCATCAAGAATTTTTTTTATTGGTAGAATGTATAACCCATCAGTGGTAATTATCAACATAAGATACCATGGATTTCATTTAAGAAGTGGTATTTCCTTGCTAAAGTATCTGTCCATATTTTTACTATCCTTCTGTTACCTGTTTGTAATGTTTCTGCTTGGTATAGGACAGAAGTAACCAGCAAATGACATGTTACTCTATATCTCTGTGTTTTGGAAGTCTTTTTCTCAGAGCTCTCTGTTTCCACAGATTTTTTTTTGGAAATGTAGTCTAATAGTAATGTGTAACTGAATTTTATAATGTGACAGTCACTGAGGAGCTATCAGTTCAGTTTTGATACTGAATGGTACTCATGTACAAAACTTGTATCGTTGTAGTTTATTTACAAGGATGATCATGTGTGTTTTGTAAAATCTATGACATTTTTCCCAAAATTTTACTGTAGAAGCTATAACCAAAAGGGAGATAACATAAATACTTCTTTTGAGGTTACTATTCTCTTGGTCTGTCTTAAAGGCACCTAATTTTTTTCATGCAGGAAACCAATTTTTGGAATGGAATGTTATTTATAATTGTAGAAATTTGAGATGGCTTTTTTAAAGATGTTTCCCACTGAAAGTAACGATTACTTTGTCATGATCGTTTTATTTATTTGGAAATAAGAGCACAAATATCTCTTTTTCAGTTGATGACTGTTTGACACAAAAAGAATTTGTGTTGCCATTGCTGTATTCAGTCCTTACCTTATGAGTTTTGTTGCACTGGTGTTCTTTGATAGATGATGAAACAGCAGCAAATTGCTCCCATTTCTTTTTATATTGAAATTGCACTGCCTCTCAATCTGACTTTCTAGTTAAATTTTACATATGGTTAGATGATTTCTGTGATTGTCTGGTGTTGAACACTTCAGTCAAAACAGCCTCTCACAGGCACCAGTTTCCTTCCTTTGTAGAATATACACAGTATGTCTGTTGCAATTATCATTGCGTCCAAAGGGTTCATTCGATTTGTACTGATTTTTTAAAGAAGACTGGCAGCATTGTTGTATTCTGATTAAAATTATTTTGTTTGACATTCCAGTGAGTCAAGTGGTAGTGGCCCTCTGCCATCCAATAGTAGTTGAGTGCCTAGTGCTTGTTGTGTTGCCTGTAATGCAGGTTTCATATATTGCCTTGTAAAGTATGATTGGCTGCACACAACCAACACTGCTCTCCACAACTGCAATTCGTCAGTCCCAAAATTAAGTTTAATTGGAATATAGCCACTGACACAAACTTTGCATTATGACATCATAATAATCCCTAACTGGAAATGGGGTCAATTCTGTGGGGACCACATATGCCAGTAGCATGAATAGACAGCAGTTTGTATTTGATGGACTTGTGCCTCAGAGTTAACACTTTTAATGAAAATTCCTTTTTATAAAAATTTTGGTAATGTGTGCTTTTAAGACTTGGGTTATGTGATATCTACTCTTGTACAGTCCTTCAGGGAAAAAGAGATAATTTTAAGCTGCCTGAACTGTATTTCCAAGTTTTGGATGAGTATAGTCATATTTGCATTGACGTAAATGACCCGCGCATTTGGTATCTTTGAAATGCTGAAGTTGCTGGAAATGATCTGTCCGTGTTGATCCATATCACCATCAAAATCCAGTGTGTAAAATACTCATATAAGGAGAATTGTAGTTTATCTCATAAGACCACATTGGTTGGCTTTTCAACTTCCAACTTAGTTTTACAATTTAACTGAGATGTAAGGGTAGTGTGAGAGAAGTCGTGACACCAGAACCTACATTCCAAAAGGTAATAATGAAAGAAAAAATGTCACTGTAGTCTTCTATTTCTGTCTGCACCTGTAATGACCACATCATTATGCCACAGGTCAAGGTTTGCATCCAGTACTGATGGGCCTTACTGACCTGGTATGTGGGAACTGTAGCCACACTTCATTTTTCTCATAGCTATCCTTATCGTAATCTGAATTACTGTATACTGTCCATAAATGTTTTCTCTAATGATTCATAAATTCTGTGTTTGTGTATGTATGTTGACAGACCCTACTTTTGAAAATTATTTTGGCTTGTTATAACTTTAAGCATCAGTGTAATTTCTCACTGTGTGTTCACTCTTCAGTTTTTGTAACATTCAAATCTGTCTCCGTTGTTTTCTAGATAATGTTTACTTAATGGGAGGGGGACGAATAAATTAACTCAGTTGTATGCAAAGACTTAGGTTTACTGCAAGATTGGTGTTACTATTATCTTATTGTTATGAAATACTAATCTATTCCTTTAAACCGAGCGAGGTGGCGCAGTGGTTAGCACACTGGACTCGCATTCGGGAGGACGACGGTTCAATCCCGTCTCCGGCCATCCTGATTTAGGTTTTCCGTGATTTCCCTACATCGTTTCAGGCAAATGCCGGGATGGTTCCTTTGAAAGGGCATGGCCGATTTCCTTCCCTAACCCGAGCTTGCGCTCCGTCTCTAATGACCTCGTCGACGGGACGTTAAACACTAACCACCACCACCACCTATTCCTTTAAACAATTCAATATTGAAGTTTTTGCCATATACATGTAATGTTTTAACAGTAATTTAGATTACAGTATCAGTGGGAATTTGAAAATGTCTGAGTGAGAGCCAGAGAAACTTTTGTGCTCTTGTGTGTTTTGTTTTTGAGGTATGTTCAAATCCTTTCAGCCAATACGCTGTTGAGAAATTGTATTAAATGTCTTTCAGAATTGCAATTTAACTTTAGCCAATGTCGTCAATTTTTTTTTTTATTTATTTCTATTGAATGTATTTCTGTTCTGACTTTAGGTTTCCATTTTTAATGTATGTTTGAAAAATGCTATGGTGGTAAGATGAAGTTGAGAATTCAGATGAAATGTGTGTTTTGCAGGCAGCTGAACTAAGTTTTAAATTTTCTCACAGTATACTTATGAAATAAAGCAAAATTTTGTGTACTGTAGGCTCTCTATCTCAATTTGAAATTTTATTCCATTATGTGAAGGCTGTGAACCTTTTATTAAGGCAGTACAAATTATTAAACTTCGTACCAGTGGTAATGTTGCCCAGATAGAAGCCAGGAAACAAATAGCAAAATGTGAAATACATAAAATGTATATCTGTGATGTGTTTTTCTTAACAAAAATGTATTTTAAGGATTGTTAAAATATATACTTTTCTATGTTAACTGTGTACATTACATCTACAGTTTGTGTCCATTTGTTTATATTTGCCTAAACTGAATATGAACACTGCTCTTCAACTACAGAGCACACACACCTGACCTCACACTACATATTCACAGCTTTGTATTCAAACAAACAGAATTGGTTTTGAGATTGACTATTATGTTTCCCTTTGAGACTTTAAAAAGGATGTGTGGACTAGTGCTGCAAACATAAATCTGTATGTGTGAAGAATGGGCCAATTTTCTGAATCACTGTTAACTGAAGTTTTGGACTCAAATTTAACGCAAAGTAATAAATCAAATGAGAATAAGAAACAGTTGTGGGAAAAATATATCCACAAATAGTGATACCTGTGTTGCTTGTTAACAATGCTGAGGGAGATTCTTCAAAGTAACTCGACAGCATTAAGTTAGTCATATGTAAATTGATTGTGCGCAATTGCTTTAAAGTACCAAGATGAGAGCTTGGCAATTTGTTCCAGTGTTCTGGGATAGATTTCCTCCCTATGGAGAACAATCCTTGTGCACATCCTGTATGGCCAGATGTTTTATTTACAAGTTATTGCCATTGTTTTAATTTTTTGATGCTGGTGTCTGTCTTATCATGCTGTAGCTGACTTTATGCAAAATCTTATCTAGCTTCATCAACAAACAATTGTGCCAGTTCAGTGTGCACATTTTCACTGGACATAATTTCTCTTCTGATTCGGATGATCATTGTCCTAGAGTATAGCTTCATTTGGATTTATGCACACATTTCACTATTTAAACTGGTGATTCATAATTGACAGCGGTACTTCTGAACATTAGTGTTTTATCATTTACTTTTTATAGCAGAATTTGAATAAACATTATCTTCCACTGAGTTATGCCATGCATTCATCCTGATGTATAATTGCAAGACATTCTTTCATTCAATGCATACACTGGCTTTATATACCTTATTTGAGGTTACTAAGTGAGGTGAGCTGTTCAGGCACTGCACTTGCATTAAAGGGAATAGTTAGATGTTCCATAGACCATGTGTACAATTCAGCTCAAATACCTAATCAGTCTTCCAGATTTATACTTTGTTTCATGTCACTTAATGCATGTACCAAGATGGTTTCTATGAAATAGTTTCATTTGCTTGCCACCATCTTAGTCCATTTTCTCTTCATTACCATGTTGTCTTCCGATCCTCAGTGTATTCTGTTTCTGGTATTCTTATCGTTTTTCACAATGTTTCAGCAGCACTTGCACTAATTGTAAAACTAGCTTTGAAAGAGCAGGATACTTCGAATAAAAAAAATAGTTCTTAACCTATAGCCATGTAAAACCAGAGAAATACAAGGTGATCAAAAACTCTGTATAAATTTGAAAACTTAGTCAACCACAGAATAATGTACATAGAGGTAAAAATGGACACACATGCTTTGAATGACATGGGGTTTTATTAGAACAAAAAATAATTTTAAAAAAACCACCCCATATTGCTAGACGCTTGAAAGATCTCTTGCGCGCTCGTCGTTTGGTGAAGATCGTGTGCTCAGCCACTACTTTCATCATGCTTGGCCTCCCAGTTCCCCAGACCTCAGTTCGTGTGATTATTGGCTTTGGGGTTACCTGAAGTCGTAACTGTATCATGATCAACAGACATCTCTAGGGATGCTGAAAGACCTCTGACACCAATGCCTCACCATAACTCTGGACATGTTTTACAGTGTTGTTCACAACATTATTCCTCGACTGCAACAATTGTTGTGGAATGATGGACATATTGAGCATTTCCCGTAAAGATCATCATCTTTGCTTTGTCATGCTAATTATTGTTATTCTGATCAGATGAAGCCCATCTGTCAGACATTTTTTGAACGTTTGATTTTTTTTAGTTCTAATAAAACCCCATGTCATTCCAAGCGTGTCAATTTTTACCTCTATATCTACATTATTCCGTGATTTATCCAGTTTTCAAATTTATACTGACTCTTTGATCACCTGGTGTTTACTGAGACAGACAAACTGTATGTACAAGTGAACAGACAGCACAGGTGTTGTTTGTTGTCACACTGGTACCTCAGCATTTTACAGGTTGTAACTTACTGTATGACATAGCCATTTAAGGTGATTGGCAAATAGCTGTTATAGTTGCAGTACACACAAATTGTAGTTTATTCCTTTTTGGGGATAAAGGATAGCATATCTAAATATGATCTGCAACCACCACAACGGGTGAGACAATAGTATTGGCATGACACAAAGGCAGCTGAACCTTCGGTTGTAAGTGCAAAAAGTAATTTAAAAAGTTACTGCTGGAACAAGGATGGTGAGCGCACTCAGTTCAGTTACAGTGTGAAAGCATATTTATTGCAATTCTGACAGAAGTTGTATTGAAGCATAAAATGAAAGGGAAATTGTATTTGTGTGTGCCGTTGAAAACAGAGGCCAGTAAGCTCACTCAAATGTCACTGCAAGTTTTTGTGACTAGGTAGGACATAGTCAGCTTTGACTGTTCTGGGTACTTTCATCGTCCCCAAACTTTTTTTACACCTCAGTATTTGGCATCCTCCTCTATAATATAGATTTATTTGGCTTCCAGAATTTGTGCTGTTTGGCCATCGAGAACACTAGTGTATGTAGAATACTTTTTCTGCAACAAATGTTTAGAAATACTTGTAGAATAATAAGTAAATTGGACATATTTATGTAATAAATTCACATCACTTCTTCAATATAGTAAGTTGTACAGATAAATGAAAATGTGTGTCCTGCAGATTTTTCCCTCTACTCTTAAGAAAACTGATAGTCACTTTATACAGGAAACTAGAGTTTTCTAATCTCATAAACTGATGTTTCGTTGTTAGTTTCCTCCCCCATTCCATTTTGCTAATATGTCTTCATTGGTGAAGGATCCTGGATGACTTTCCTGTCTGATCATTTAAATCCAGTATCCTTTAGCATATGCTGTTCGTGGTGAATGAATTTCTTGCCACAACCACTTTGTACGCAACCACAATATAAGGAAAAAAAGTAATTTACTTCTCGACTTCACCTCCTCTTTGAACATTCAGGTGCAAAAACGAGTTTACTGCAGTTACAAGACAAGGCTTTAGGAATTCTACCAAATCCAAAGAAACTTAATATCTTACTGACTGCTCTACAAATTATTTCATAAACAACAGTATGAAACAGATAGATTGCTAGTCACCACATAGAGCAGGCACTGAGCGGAAGACAGGCGCAATGAAAAAGAGTGCAAAAATATTAAGCTCTCAGACAAGGCCCTCCTTCCAAAATAGAAAACGCATACAATTCACACATGGCAATTCTCTCTGGGTGCTCAATCCCAACTGTTTCCATATCTGCAGGTTAGTGAGGTACATTAAGGTAATTGTTGGGAAAGATGTGGCTGTGGGAGAGAGTAAGCATGTGTTGAGCAGCATGGGTGGTACCAACTGTGAAAGCAGCCATGCCATATATGAACTACTGTAGTGGACCACCCAGAGGCACAACATGCCCAAGTTCATTGAGTGCTTCACAACCTGTGCCATCTGGGTCATCCTCTCAAACAGCAGCTTTTCTGAACTATGTAGAATGCACGTGCTTCACACCCGTATAATCATCCTGGCCAAATCTCCAGTAATCAGCTGTCCCCAGGCCCTCTATCCAATGATTTCACACCCTCCCAAGCATTTCCAAGTTATTTTCATTGTGTGCTGAACCTCAATGGCTCAGGCACTTGAGTATCACATGCTTAGCTCTTGCACATGTCACCCCTCCCTCCTGCTTTCCTAGCCAGCACAAATACTGCTACCTCCCTCTCAGCTGCTAACTACCCTTCTCCAGCCCATCTTCTTACTTACTGCCTCTACCCCCCCCCCCCCCCCTCTACCTATCCCACCCAACAAACCCCACACCATCCTAGTCCACCTGCTGAACTGCAATCCTGGCATTGTGTGTGTGTGTGTGTGTAGGATCTTTTTCCAAAATGTTGCAAGTTTGCATTCTCTTTCGCGTATGCCTTTTGAGTTGATGCTTTCTGCTGTCTGGTCAGTGGTTTCTTTACACCCCAAGATGATTTGTGGGTTTATTCTATGAGACTGACTGAACATAAATTTGGACTTCATTAACTTCTGATACATTCTTAGGAAAGCAATGGTGTGTCTGCCTCCATAGCTGAGTAATCAATGGAACTGACTAATGTGCAGAGGACCAGGGTTCAGTTCCCAGTACAGTGAGTGATTTTTCCTTGGTGGGAGGGCTGGAATATGGTGCACTCAGCCTCATGATACCAATTGAGGAACTACTTGACTAAGTAGTAGCAGCTGCAGATCACAAAAACTAACAAGCCATGTCCCTCCATATTGCATCCAATGACGGCACTGGCACAGGATGATGTAGCAGTCAGACAATATTAATGGGCCCGCCAGGACCAGTGAATGGAGTTTACATTTATAGCACTGGTGTGGAATGATCTGTAGTGCTGCAAAGATAAACTATTGTTGTTTCAAAATTTGACTGTTGAGTAGTGAGGTACAATTTGTACACAGAACAGTGACTTATGATTAATTCTATTTCAGTTTCATCAGCAGTACTCTCATCTACTGAAACTGGTACTTTCTCAGTTTCAATGCTCACTGCTCTGCCCCTATTCTGGTGCTCATCATGGACTTTTGCTCTGCTTAATCATTTTCATTTGTCAAAAATAAAAAAGGAAAAAAGACTACTTTGCAATTTGCCTTCATGATGCATACTTCACCAGTCACTTTAAAAAAAGCAGACTCAGCACACTTTTACTGAAACATTTTATTAACAAACATTAAGGCACTTTTACAAGAAAATCTTTTGAGATTCACATTTGAGCAAAGGCACATTATGAAAATAGCTACACAATCACATCAATGGAATGTGTATTTTCTGTTGAATTATATTTATATGGTCTGTCACCAGCTGAAGTTTGAGATCTGGCTAAAATTGTGCCATGTCATTCTAAGCAGCAATCCATTGAAACCAAAATACTTAATCTATATAAGTAACAGAAGATGGATCACAATAAAATGACAAATTTCAACATGATGCAGAAATGCACAAAAAATCTGTTTTAAACCATCTTTTAAATATTACCAATGCCAGTTATTAAAGCATTTCCATTCTCTTGTTTATGAGACACTGCTATACTTAAAATTTTATGTTTATCAGTCTGGATACATTCATATGTAACTACTGAGCAGATTTACACGCATTAAATTATGATATGGCATGCTTGTTTGGCACATCAGTTCTGACAATTTGATGGCTGCTCTTGGAATACATATCTAGCTTATTTCAAAACTGATTACAATTGAACTTCATGTATTATAAATACTGAGAGTGACTTACAAATTTCCTATGTTTCTGTTTCCAGCAGCAAGTAATAAGGAACTTTGAAGTCCACAATATCATCATGGGAAGTTAATCACAATACTTTGGGGGGAAGGGGGGGGGGGGGGGGGCAATAATTAATTGTAGTAATGCAACACGTACAATTTTCAAGGAAATAAATTGCAAATTCAAGGTGCAAGATCGACACAGAATGCTAAATACAGTCAAATGCAGACTAGCCTTGTTAGAAACTTGCAAATTATTTAGTTTTTTTTTACATAATATTAAAACTCAATACAAATTTGTGCATTTCTGCCAAAATCACAGAACAGGTGCTGTATTTGTTTACAGAGGAGGAATGTGCTGCTTTACATACATAGGATTGCTTGCTTCTTGTGTATTATCTTTCTATGCATTGCAGGAAACAGATCATGTTTGAATAACGAGAAAAGCACAAACTAACTGCCATCATAATATTAATCTCTTAAGTAAGTATTATCACAAGTTGATGTCACTGAATTAACAGGTCACTTTCAAGTGTTCAGAGTGTGTTCACACTTTGACTGAATAACATATTCCACTCTACAACTGCACCACAATGTGGCAATATTGAAAAGACCTGTCAATGATGTGCACAAACATTACTCCCTACAAAACATCCACATCAAATAGTGATGAACATGACCTTTTCTGAAAATTACAAGACAATGTTCTTCTTTGTACAAACTTTGAATGTAGGTGACCAAAATATCTTAAGAATGTCTGTCTTGAGTTTTAAAAATATTCATACACTCAAAATGGAGACAGCTTCAATGATGCATTAAAAGCACCTCTGGCAGACATTTCAAAACTTTTCTTCGGTGAAATTGAATTCTTGCTTCACATGCAATAAATAACCACAGCCACATCTAATCTCACAATATGTATATACACAAACAATTCTAGGTTATTCATGTGTCACTGCTCTGCATTCTCTGTGGAAGACATTAACACACAACAAGTACTCCGTAACTATTAAGACCGACACACAAATTTAATTAAGTATCCAACTGACTTCTACAAGACTAACATTCAACTTTAACATTTCTGAGTCAGGAATGATCTGTAACATACACATAAAGACATACAAAATATATATCCTGTCTGAAATAGCTAGAAAATTTATACACTATGCAGTCTTCCTGAAAAATAAAATACCACCAATGACAATTGCCACAGCAGTGACAACACCAATACCAATGAAAGTTGGTGCTTGCATTGTCAACAACATCTTCAAATGAAACAACAATGAAGGCACTGTTTTCCTAAATGATTCTTGCTTTTGGACACGTTCATAATACTTTGAAATGTGCGACTTTTTACCATTTGCCCAGAAATACTCCTCCAGGCCAAGCCTATACAGTCGGTCCAGTAATACTGAGAGTGTGATGTCTGCCACAGTAAACTGAGCACAGCACAACCACCATTCTTCCTTACCTGTGACAAAAAAAAACTGCACTTATTATCTATGTACTGCAAACCACATCCTTAGAAGACAACAAATTCCACTAATACATGATATGTTGTTGTTCATAGATACTGGCAAGTAAAAAAAATGTAGCTCTAATAACAAAGATGCAGAGGATCTTACAATGTTGTCTTTATCAATCAGGACTGAAAAAACAAATTTCCCTCAGACAGAAAAGTTTCTATTTGCAAAGAAAGCATCACTCATATGCAATTCAGTTTGCCCTTTTCTTACATGATATCTTGCACACCATGGGTGAAAGGAAACAGGCAGAAACATATTCGTAGATTTGTGGAAAGCATTCGACACAGTGACCCACTGCAGACTGTTAAAGGTCTGGGCTATGTAATAGGTTCCCAGATATGTAAGTGGCTCAAAGACTTGTTAAGTAATAGAACGCAAACTGTTGTCTTGGACTGTGAGTGTTTAGCAGAGACAAGGATATTGTCAGAAGTATGATAAGGAGCTTTACCTTAACTCCGGTGCAGCCTTTCATGTGGGCATGACTGTCAACCAACCGATCCCCTCCATCCTCATCCAAATGAATGAATGAATGCTGAGAAGCTGCAGCCTAGACCAAGAGTTTACTGTACAGTTGCAGAATATGCTGCCAAGTCCAACACATTCAACTTTTCTGGATGCTTCAAAGCCTGCCCCATATGGGTCCTCCCTCTCAAAGCCAGCTTCTCTGAACTATATAGCTGAAAACTGTCCTTACAACATGCCGTCCACCCCCACAATTCTCCTGGCCTCATTCTCTGATGGTGGCTATCTCCAACAATGTCCCATGCTTTACTCATTTTACACTAACACCTTCCTCTTCACTGTCTCCTCCTCCCATTGCAACGCCTTACCAGATTGAGCTATAGTGGAGGAGCAGTGTAGTCAGGCAAGACAACGTAGTTAGGATGTAATATGTGTTTTTGTGCGAGGATACTATTTTGTATTAGTTGGCTCTGAAAGGCACTGTCTGAAGGCTTAGTAATATTTCCAGTCTTATTTATATGCCTGTTGAGTACTCAATGCCTCAACTAACCCATTATTTATACTCATATCTTTCTTAGCTAACAATGTGATCCATTTCAAACAACTTTGAGAAGTCTAAAATTATGAAATCTTACCTAGTAGGCTGTGTGTATAATTTCTGAAGATGGCGCGTATTGATTTCATAAAGAAACAATGATGTTGCTAACTGATACTCTCAAAAATAAGTTTCACTTTCTTGAAGAAAATGGGGTAAGAAAGAGATGAGAACACTGGATCATCCAGCACTGCCAATGAAGTGTAAATTTTGGATCTACAGACGAAACAAATTACGCATACATAAATTGTATTTTGTACACACATTGTGTTGACTGACTGCTTACAAAGTAATAGGTTAACAACAAAATAGCAAATGTATGAAACAATGAAAATAAGAAGTACAACCTAGCACCATCTTCAGATGACAACGGTAAAACTCAGGATGCATGGGGTATGGAGAGAAAAGGGGGAGGGGAGGGAGTATTCCAACTGATCAATTCGGTATCTTCCAACTGACTGACTGGGTGTTTATAGAAAGTCTGTGTTTTCAGTTGTTCATTTCAAGGTGACAGAGCAGACTTTTTACAGTTGTTTTTATCCTTCTGGGAACATTGTTTCCACATACTTTTACCGCATTCAAGACATCATGCAAAAGTTGTTTACTGATTCTCTATTAATGTTCACCAGGTCTATGACCATTCTACGCTCAAATGTCAACCATGCACAAGGTTTATGAGTTTCTGGATTATTTTGTAACTCCCTGCCATCAAAGGTCAAGTAGTATGACATTTATCATCCCTTTCCTGGTCTTCTGTAAACTATTTGTGCTGTTCCAATTCTGGCAGGTGTTACATTGCACAGTTACCAAGCAACTCAGCAAACAACTAAAAACATTCCAATCAGAACTTTTTCCATTTTGAAATGCATTACCAGAACTTACCTTCTGTGTAACTATGATTTTAATGTGACTATTAACAGTTCAAGAGTTGGCTATCTGAATAAAATGGAAAGTTCAGTTCAAAGTTTTTTAAAATTTATTTATCACATCAAACTGGCTGGTTTTAATGTTCAGGAGATGCAGATGTCCTTCCATCCACATCCACCATGAGGCGCATGGTGGAGGGTATGTCCCATTATACCATTAGGGTTTCTTCCTGTTCTATTCATGTATGGAGCATGGGAAGAATGATTGATTGAATGCCTGTGTGTGTGTGTGTGCAGTAAGTATTCTAACCTTATCGTCATGATCACTGTGTGAGTAGGGAGTTGTAGTATATCCCTAGAGGAATCATTTAAAGCTGGTTCTTGAAACTTTGTTAACAGATTTTCTTGGGATTGTTTAAGTTTGTCTTCAAGAGTCTACCACTTCAGTTCCTTTAGTATCTCTCTGACTTTCTTCCATGGATTAAATAAACCTGTGACCATTCATGCTCCCCTTTTGGTATAAATTCAATATCCTCTGATAGTCATATCCCGTACAGATCCCACACACTTGGGCAGTATGCTAGGATGGATTGCACGAGTGATTTGTAAGCAATTTCTTTTGGACTGATTGCACTTCCCCAATATTCTACCGATAAACCAAAGTCTACAACCTGCTTTACCAGTATCTAAACCTATGTGATCATTCCATTTCACATCCCTGCAAAATGTTACATTCAGGTATCTGTAGGAGTTGGCTGATTCTAACTGTGATTAACTGATGTTATATTCATAGGCTACTATGTTTTTTTTCATTTTGTGAAGTGCAAAATTTTACATTTCTGGACATTTAGAACAAGTTGCCGATCTCTGTACCATGTTGAAACCTTATCATGATCTGACTAAATCTGTGGCTTGGTTCTAAAAGGGCCAATGTCAATATTTGTGAAAACTGGTTTTATTGGTGTACGCCATATAATTTCACATGCTCTTCATAATGTTAAAACGGCCAATGTCTAAGCCACACCGGGTGAGATACTGGGGTTTTAAGATATAAGCCCCAAAAAAGTGTTTTATCAAGTTTCCAATCAGCATAAAGGGGCCAATCTTGACATTAGCCCTCCCTCTTATTTTACATTTGTTGTAAGAAGGGCCAATGTCGACATTGGCCTTTTTTGTTGACAGATGGTTTCAACAATTTATACAATGCTGTGAGATTGGACTTAAATCTGGCGGGAATACACAATAATAAGAGTTGTTCCTTTAACAATTCCCCTAACCATTCGATACATTGTTAGAGAGGAGTCTAGACAGTCTTGGTGGGTACAAACATCATGTTCCACAGAGGTGATGTGGAAGAGCTTGAGGAACAAACTGCACCTGAAATATCACCGCTGAAGTCGTCACTTTGCCTGGAAGGTAAGTTTACTAAAATATACTGGTATCAGGAGCATTTGTCCCTAATTTTTCCAATGCAAGACCATAAATTGACTTGTATCTCTACTTGATGCCAGTCTAAAATATTATCAACCACCTATTAAATTGATTTCGCTTTTATTTTCTTGATGGTTATCCCAGTACCAGCACAGAAGGAAATTAATGTTCGTCATTATTGGCATATGTGATTTCTGATGAAGATATATTTGAAGATTCTGATGAATATGTTCCAACTGGAGGTGAAATTAGTGATGAAAGCAATGACATAGGGAATATAGCTGTACGAAAGACCGTTAAAAGATCTCCAAGACTGAAGAAATTGATCTAATTCAATAGTAGCCTGGCAATGAGACAACAAAGTTCAGTACAAGGGGGAGGAACAAATGTGATCACAGGATTCATCCAGGAAAAGAAAGCGAAACGAAAATTTATTCGAAAGAAATTGGAGGAAAGAGCTGAAAACTACAGGAAAGGAATATGTGATGTAGAAAGGAAAAGTTATACCTGCTAAAGTGCAGAAAAAATTGCGGAGGAAAAGTAAATGACGATGAGAAAGAGAAAATGTTAATAGAATATTACAAATTGTCCCCAGAAGCTCAAAATCAGTTCATAGCTAATCATGTGTCTGACGAAATGAAACATGTGAAGCATTTAAGGCACAAACCTGAATGAACTGCAAGCAGGTGAAAATATTCCAGGAAATACTTTCTTTAGTTCTTCTTTGGCGACTAATATAGAAGTATGTCAGAATATGTACCTTAGTACATTTAACACAAAAGAAGGCAAGAATAATTGTGGACAAAAGATGGGGCTCTGGAGGAGGAGTCTGTTTTGAAGATGGACGTGGTAAACATTTTAATCATCCGAAAGTTCCATCTGACGACAATCTTTTAATAAAGGAACAAATTAACACGGTTCCTTCTTATGAAAGCCATTATTCTCGATCTCATTCTTCTAAAAGATATTAATTGACGGAGATCCGAAATGTGAAATAATATGGGTGGTCACTGTTAAAGCGGGCTCAAGCATGGTAATTGGATGTCTCTGTAGGCCCCCTGGCTCAGCAGCTGCTGTGGCAGAGCAGCTGAAGGAAAATTTGGAAAATATTTTGAGTAGATTTCCCGACCATGTTATAGTTCTGGGTGGAGATTTTAATTTGTCAGATATAGACTGGGAGAGAATCCAGTGAAGTTTTTTTAAATGCATTATCTGAAAACTACCTTGAGTAGTTAAACAGAGAACCAACTTGTGGCGATAACATATTAGACCTTTTGGTGACAAACAGACCTGAACTATTTGAAACAGTTAATGCAGAACTGGGAATCAGTGATCATAAAGCGATTACTGAATCGATGATTTCAGCCGTAAACAGAAATATTAAAAAAGGTAGGAAAATTTTTCTGTTAGGAAAAGTGACAAAAAGCAGATTTCAGAGTACTTGAGGGCTCAACACAAAAGTTTTATCTCAAGTACAGATAGTGTTGAGGATCAATGGACAAAGTTCAAAACCATCGTACAATATGCATTAGATGAGTATGTGCCAAGCAAGATCATAAGAGATGGAAAAGAGCCACCGTGGTACAACAACCGAGTTAGAAAACTGCTGCGGAAGTAAAGGGAACTTCACACCAAACATAAACATAGCCAAAGCCTTGTAGACAAACAAAAATTATGCGAAGTGAAATGTGTGAGGACGGCTATGTGAGAGGCGTTCAATGAATTCAAAAGTAAAGTTCTATGTACTGACTTGGCAGAAAATCCTAAGAAATTTTGGTCTTATGTCAAAGCAGTAGGTGGATCAAAACAAAATGTCCAGACACTCTGTGACCAAAATGGTACTGAAACAGAGGATGACAGACTAAAGGCCGAAATACTAAATGTCTTTTTCCAAAGCTGTTTCACAGAGGAAGACTGCACTGTGCTTCCTTATCTAGATTGTCGCACAGTTGACAAAATGGTAGATATCAAAATAGACGACAGAGGGATAGAGAAACAATTAAAATTGCTCAAAAAAGGAAAGGCTGCTGGACTTGATGGGATACCAGTTCGATTTTACACAGAGTACGTGAAGGAACTTACCCCCCTTCTTGCAGCGGTATACCGTAGGTCTCTAGAAGAGCGTAGCATTCCAAAGGATTGGAAAAGGGCACAGGTCATCCCCATTCTCAAGAAGGGACATCAAACAGATGTGCAAAACTATAGACCTGTATCTCTAATGTCGATCAGTTGTAGAATTTTGGAACACGTATTATGTTCGAGTATAATGACTTTTCTGGAGACTAGAAATCTACTCTGTAGGAATCAGCATGGGTTTCAAAAAAGACGATCGTGTGAAACTCAACTCGTGCTATTTGTCCATGAGACTCAGACAGCCATAGACACGGGCTCCCAGGTAGATGCTGTGTTTCTTGACTTCCGCAAGGCATTCGATACAGTTCCCCACAGTTGTTTAATGAACAAAGTAAGAGCATATGGACTATCAGACCAATTGTGTGATTGGCTTGAAGAGTTCGTAGATAATAGAATGCAACATGTCATTCTCAATGGAGAGAAGTCCTCCGAAGTAAGAGTGATTCCAGGTGTGTCGCAGGGGAATGTCGTAGGACCGTTGCTATTCACAATAAACATAAATTACCTCGTGGATAACATCAGAAGTTGACCGAGGCTTTTTGCGGATGATGCTGTAGTATATTGAGAGGTTGTAACAATGGAAAATTGTACTGAAATGCAGGAGTACCTGCAACGAATTGACGCATGGTGTAGGGAATGGCAATCAAATCTCAATGCAGACAAGTGTAATGTGCTGCAAATACATAGAAAGAAAGATCCTTTATCATTTAGCTACAATATAGCAGGTCAGCAACTGGAAGCAGTTAATTCCATAAATTATCTGGGAGTACGCATTAGGAGTGATTTAAAATGGAATGATCATATAAGGTTGATCGTCGGTAAAGCAGATGCCAGACTGAGATTCACTGGAAGACTCCTAAGGAAATGAAATCCGGAAACAAAGGAAGTAGGTTACACTAAACTTGTTTGCCCACTGCTTGAATATTGCTCACCAGTGTGGGATCTGTACCAGACAGGGTTGATAGAAGAGATAGAGAAGATCCAGTGGAGAGCAGCGCGCTTTTTTACAGGATCATTTAGTAATCGTGAAAGCTTTACGGAGATGATAGATAAACTCTAGCAGAAGACTTTGCAGGAGAGACGCTCAGTAGGGGCTTTTGTTGAAGTTTTGAGAATATACCTCACCGAAGAGTCAAGCAGTATATTGCTCCCTCCTACGTATATCTCGCAAAGAGACCATGAGGATAAAATCAGAGAGGTTAGAGCCCACACAGAAGCATACCGACAATCCTTCTTTCCCCGAACAATACGACGCTGGAACAGAAGGGAGAACAGATAGAGGTACTCAAAGTACCCTCCACCGCACACATTCATGTGGCTTGCGGAGTATGGATGTAGATGTATCTCCAGACTTGAGTATTTCAGCAATGTATCGGCTCTATCAAGAATTTTGCCAAACCAAAGGTGTGAAGCGTGTTATCGAACAGTTTTTGTACCCTGTTTCAATCTTAGCTTCCACAAACCGAAGACTGACACTTGTGCAAAATGTGACAAACACGTCATTGTCTATATGGTTATTTGAATATACTGGCCAAGGAAATTGTTGAGGTACACCTGTACAGCAATTCGTGTACCAGACAAGACAGAAATATTTTTATTGCCATCATGTTTCTGGGAGCAGTGGAAGAATTCATGATTCAGTGAAGACATTTTGAAATCAACCACAAGTTTCTTGAAGTTGGACATACTCACTTGGAAGCTGACTCAGTTCACACAGCCATTGAGAAGACAAAGGAAACAACAACTGTTGAAGTAGAACTGCCAAGAGGCTGGGCATAATTAATACGCGTGGTTCCCCAAAAGCCACCCATAACTGACATAGAGCTGGAACAAAAGGACTTCTACAACTTTAAAGACTTGTATGAGAGGTCATTATCTGCACACAAAAAATTAACGCAGAAGGGAATCCTATTGTTTGGAACAAGATGAAATGGATGAAGTATCACTCAGGTATGCCAGGAATTGTCTCCTACAGACACAGTTACTCATCAGAAGAACCATTCAAGATGATAGATCTGAACAGAAAGAAAACTTGACTCTTGTCTATGCCAAAACTTGCACCTATTTCTGATGCCATTCATACCCATTTCAGAAAAGAAATCAAAGGACTTAATGGATCTCCTCCTATACAGCAATGTAAGCAGTCGTCCATTCCAAATGCCCTTCATCAATCACCTGAGAGCCAATACACAGTCAGATAAAGAGATGTATAATATGCACAGCAAGGCTCCAAACACACTTCCCTATGGCACACTCAAAGTTACGTCTACATCTGATGATGACTCTCCAGCAAAGATAACACGCTGTGTCCTTCCCACTAAAAAGTTCTCATTCCGATCACAAATTTCACTCATCGACATCTACATGACTACTCTGCAATTCACATGTAAGTGCTTGGCAGAGGGTTCGTTGAACCACAATCATACTATCTCTCTACCATTCCACTCCCGAACAGTGCGCGGGAAAAACGAACACCCAAACCTTCCTGTTCGAGCTCTGATTTCTCTTATTTTATTTTGATGATCATTCCTACCTATGTAGGTTGGGCTCAACAAAATATTTTCGCATTCCGAAGAGAAAGCTGGTGACTGAAATTTCGTAAATAGATCTCGCCACGACGAAAAACTTATTTGCTGTAATGACTTCCATCCCAACTCGCGTATCATATCTGACACTCTCTCTCCCCTACTACGTGATAATACAAAATGAGCTGCCCTTTTTTGCACCCTTTCGATGTCCTCCGTCAGTCCCGCCTGGTAAGGATCCCACACCGCGCAGCAATATTCTAACAGAGGACGAACAAGTGTAGTGTAAGCTGTCTCTTTAGTGGACTTGTTGCATCTTCTATGTGTCCTGCCAATGAAACGCAACCTTTGGCTCGCCTTCCCCACAATATTATCTATGTGGTCTTTCCAACTGAAGTTGTTCGTAATTTTAACACCCAGGTACTTAGTTGAATTGACAGCCTTGAGAATTGTACTATTTATCAAGTAATCGAATTCCAACGGATTTCATTTGGAATTCATGTGGATCACCTCACACTTTTCGTTATTTAGCGTCAACTGCCACCTTCCACACCATACAGCAATCTTTTCTAAATCGCTTTGCAACTGATACTGGTTATCGGATGACCTTACTAGAAGGTAAATTACAGCATCATCTGCGAACAACCCAGGAGAACTGCTCAGATTGTCACCCAGGTCATTTATATAGATCAGGAACAGCAGAGGTCCCAGGACACTTCCCTGGAGAACACCTGATATCACTTCAGTTTTACTCGATGATTTGCAGTCTATTACTACGAACTGGGACCTTCCTGACAGGACATGATTATACTTTTGACAATAAGTGTAGGTGTGGTAATAAGTCAAATGATTTTTGGAAATCAAGAAACACTACATCTACATGGTTGCCTTGACCCAAAGCTTTCAATATGCCATGTGAGAAAAGTGAGAGTCAGGTATCACATGGTCAATGTTTTTTAAATCCATGCTGGTTGGCATTGAGGAGGTCATTCTGTTCACGATAACTCATTATGATTAAGCTCAGAATATGTTCCAAGATTCTACAACAAATTGATGTCAAGGATATTGGACAGTAGTTTTGTGGATCACTTCTACTAACCTCCTTGTAGACAGATGTGCCTGCATCTTTTTTGAAGGCACAGTTTTCTGTTTGAGGTCTCTACATTAGATTATAGTTAGAAGAGGGGACAACTGAGCTACAAATTCAGAATAAATTCTGTCACGGATTCTATTGGGGTCTGGAGCTTTGTTCAGTTTTAACAGTTTCAGATGTTTCTCAACACCACTGACACTGACAGTGACACTTATTTCACTCATCTTTTCACAACTGTGTCACAGTCACTGACAGCAGTTTCGATTAGACGTCCTCAAAGAGGAGGGTTCTGACTAATATGTTCTAGGCAGTTTTCAGACAAAGCATTTAGTAAAGTTTCATACGTTTTCTTATCATGCCCACCACTACCAAAACTGTAATTTTCCACTGATGATTATATTATGACTGGTGAACTTAGGTACAAGTGAACTGAGGTTTTCTCTCAAGTTTTCAGCTACATCAGGAGAGGAGTCTGGTGGGTGATAGAAGGACCCAATTATCATTTTAAGCCCAGCCCATATACATTAAAAATGTGCCCCCGAAGATCTCACTGCTACTAATTTCAGGTTTATCTCTGAGCACTTAACACCAGAGTTCATCAGTCTCCAAGACTTAGAACTACTTAAACCTAACTAACCTAACGACATCACACACATCCATGCCCAAGGCATGCTGCAACTGTAGCAGTAGCGTCCAGACTGAAGCGCCTAGAACTGCTCAGCCACACCAGTCGGCAATTTCAGGTTTCAACCAGCTTTCTGTACCTAGTATTATGTACTCTGGTATTTTGTTGCGAATGCTTCAGCAGCTTACCATTAGGATTTAATACTCTCATTTGTGAGAGGCATTTCTTTCGATCTTACACGGATACTTTTGGGTTTCCTACAGCTATCGTTATCTGGATTGGATGGAGAGTCGCCCTATTTAAAAAACCCTTGTGTGCACCCCACACACTGTGAGATACCTGAGTAACAGCCCCTGATGTGTAGTGCACACCTGACCTATTTAGGGGGACCCTACAGTACTCAACCCTCTGGCACAAGTCCAGGAAGTTGCAGCCTAGCTTGTCACAGAACCTTCAAAGTCTTTGGTTCAGTGCTTCCACTTGACTCAGAACCAAAGGGCCACAATCAGTTCTAGGGATAATATTGTAAAATTGAAAGGTTAATGGAAACTCCACATGCAAGGCTTGTCTTCTCAACCTTCTCTGCCAGTCGCTGGAATGACCCAAGAATGACCTCGTAGTTTAGGCGACAGGCATCATTTGCTCCAACGTGCGCCTCAATTTGCAGTTGGTTGCGCCATGTTCCCTCAATGGCTGCTGGAATAGCCTCTTCAACAAGCTGAATGAGGCCCCCAGGCATACATACTGAGTGCAACTGGTGCCCTTTCCTATCCCTTGCTACCATTTCCCTAAGAGCTACCATCATTCACCAAATGTCTGATAGACTCCCACTCTTTTGCGTTTGCTTCCACCTGACACCAAACAAGGCAGATTTCCCCAAAACAGGTGAAGTGCGCCCACTAGTTCAGTTTCAGTGACAGACAGCTCCTCAAACTTGTTGGTTAGGGGGATCGGTACAACACCCTGTGTCCTGCCTGGTCACTCCGCCTTGTACAGAACACCTATATCTGCTATTGTCATGCCACCTACAGTCAAGTGGACAGGTAATTACAGAGCCTCTACTTTCTGCAGAGGAGGCAGGATCCATGGGAAAGAATAGTACTTGAGGTACCTCTACACAGTTCTCAGGAGCTATCCCAACATACCTATTTGCAGCAGCTGTCAATCATTTGACTGTAGTCAGGGATATTGGGAATGCAAATGGGGAAAGGGGGGGGGGGGGGGTAAGGAGGGGACTGTGTGTCACTCTGACTTCAGGTTATGAGGGACCAACCATTTATGATGACAAAAGGAAGCAAAGGTGCAGGAAAAAATGTGCAGAGAGCAGGACGTCAAAGATATGTCCACAAGTAAGCAGGTGACTTGAGTTTGATTACTACAGAAGTGAAAGGGTTAATAGTAAAGGTTGATTAAATTATAACGAAAAATAGGGGAAGGATTAAATAAGTAAATAACAAAAATAAGAGAGAGTTTGAACAAACACTAATATAGGAAAGGACTACTGGTGTTAGACTAATGGACATTGGGCCAAGGAGGCTGCGGGGTGAGACAATATGTTGGAAAGACTTTGAGGAACTGTTAAGAGTATGAGAAGTCTACTGGTGGTGGGAGGAGAAAACGGCCCACATGGTATAGTAGGCATTCAGGCTCTTGAATTATACTGCAAAGCACACTAGATACCGGATATCCTCAAGTAGACAGTTATTCTGAGAATTATTCCTGTGTTCTGCAAGTTTGAAGCTGGTCATCTCTATATAAAAAGTACTGCAGAAAACACATCAGCTCACAAAACATGAATAGTTTCCTTTGTTGGTCTGCCTTTAATGTTGCAGTATTTGTTAGTTATGGGGCTAGAGAAAGTGGTAGAGTGTGAATGCTCGGGGCAGGTTTAACAGTGGGAACAGTTACAGGAACCTTGGGGTAGCGATGGTGGTTTGGGACTATCGTATGCTTTGACAAGGATACTATGAATTTTGGATAAAGACATACTTCTAGGTATGTGACTTGGAATCTAGAGTAGACAAAGTGAATTTCAGTTGAAAAACAGAGTTAAATTGATGCAGAAGTGGAGCTGGTTAAGTTTTGTAGGATTTTCAATAATTGGCTGGCTGGATAAATTGTCATAATGTACTTCAACAACAAATTATGACAAGCTGTATAAGTAGTCAATGATAGTTCTGCAATATCTAATTAACTAGTTTTCGGATTTCAGTAATGTAAGTATCCTTTATTGATGGCCTATACAAGTCAAAAAGTGTTTAGACAAGAAATCTAGTAATGGGAGACTGTGTGTTTTCAAAAACAGACAAAAAACCAGGCATATAACTTACTCTGCATACATCTATGCCATCTTAGACCATGAGAAGCCAAAGTACGATTATTTTGACTACATCTTTTCTCTGAATTAGGGCTAGAAGGTGAAGTAAATAACTTATTATTACCTCACTTATAAGTCCCACATTCAAATGTAATATACAATCAAACAGCATGATGATATTAAGAACAATCGTAGCTATACTAACGTTGATTTATTACATGATAACCAATTTCATTCAATGATCATCATCAGGTACCACTACCAACAGTCTTCTTGACAAATTCTCACACAATTGCACCCATTATCACGACTGAATAAAGTCTAATTGTCTTACGTAACAGTGAATGCACACAAATGCTCTGTCGATTGCCCAACAGAAGCACAGCGAACAGTTAACTTCTACCAGGTGATTGACACGAGTGTTTTGTGTTTGCCATACTCCAAATTGTACCTTGAGTGTTACACAAGACGTTTGGTCATGTATGATAACTCAGTAACGAGAGTGTTGGCAGCTTCATCTGATGATAGTCATTGAACAAAACTAATTGTGACAAAATAAACATGCCTTAATACGGCTGTGGTGGTTCTTATTAATATTAACATGAAATGACTGTTGAGCACAAGGTGATCAAAATTATTTGCAAACCACATGACATTGGCAGTGTTTGTTGCTGTGGTGCACCATTTTCAGAGGGCAAAATAATGGACAATATGAAAGACAACATGGGGGTCCACAAAGGACCCTCAGTATGGTGGTTCAAGTTAGTTCCATGTATCATCTGCACAATTAATCTTAATGATTTGGAGCGAGTCATCTCACATTCACATTGCAAATTAATTTCTAAATATGGCTACATGTCAAACATTTGTAAGTTTTTGTATTTATTATTATTATTATTATTATTATTATTATTATTATTATTATTATTATTAAATATACATATATGAGTAGGTAGCTTCTACGCACCACTTTTTACACATTACAATAATAAAAATTCTATGAAACAGAAGAAGCTCCCACCACAAAACATTTTCAGTTTGTCGTAGAATTTTACTTTGATCTCTGTCAGACATTTCATATCACTGAGTAAGTTGTAAAAATTTTCCCCTGTCAAAGACAACCTAAATGTGGAGTAAATAAAACAGAAAGAAACTTCCACATGGGAAAAATATATTAAAAACAAAGATTCCAAGACTTACCAAGCGGGAAAGCGCTGGCAGACAGGCACATGAACAAAACACACAAACACACACACAGAATTACGAGCTTTCGCAACTGGCAGTTGCTTCGTCAGGAAAGAGGGAAGGAGAGGGAAAAATGAAAGGATGTGGGTTTTAAGGGAGAGGGTAAGGAGTCATTCCAATCCCGGGAATGCGAGTGTGTGCGAGTGTACACCTGTCCTTTTTTTCCCCTAAGGGAAGTCTTTCCGCTCCCGGGATTGGAATGACTCCTTACCCTCTCCCTTAAAACCCACATCCTTTCATTTTTCCCTCTCCTTCCCTCTTTCCTGACGAAGCAACTGCCAGTTGCGAAAGCTCGTAATTCTGTGTGTGTGTTTTGTTCATGTGCCTGTCTGCCAGCGCTTTCCCGCTTGGTAAGTCTTGGAATCTTTGTTTTTAATATATAAATGTGGAGTAATGTATGCAATTTTTCCTTTTGGTATTGTAATTATGTACACTATTGTTCCTTTCAAACTGCAATGGATTATTTAAAACAAACTTCATGAGGGAATAAATATACGTGAAACGGTAGTCAGAATGCCCAGCTCCTTAAATACACGACAATCATGAGCGAGCACCACGTATTATTCTTACAGTACATTTATGAGCAATGAAGATGAGTTATGTCAGAACATTATCCCACATGACATTATTAAATGAAAATATGTCAACATACTGATTTGTCTCTCCCCAAAATTTGCAATGATTCTAAGTACAAACTTTGCTGAACTAAGTTGTTTTAGGAGTTCAAAAATGTGTGTTTTCCACTTTAAATTGTCATAAATATGGACACCTAAGAATTTTGATGTTTCCACTCTATTTATTATTTCATCACCATGTGTAGTAGGCCCACATGTGCAAAACCTAATAAGCTGTGTCTTTTTAAAATTGAGGGTGAGCGTATTCTCAGAAGACCAGTCAATTATACTATCAAGAAAACTGTTTACCATTTCTTCTGCTGCTGCTGCTGTACATATGCTTGGACTGATTACAACACTAGTGTCATCTGCAAAAAGAAGTACTTCTGCTTCTTGTATATTAGACGGATGATCTTTTACATATACGATGAAAAATAATGGACCTAGCACAGAGCCTTAGGGAACTCCATATGTGCTTTCTCCCCAATCAGAATTACGTCCTGGGACTACATTGACTGAACTGCTAAGTACAACTTTCTGCATTCCTTTGGCTACACCATCAAGCTCATAAAATTTCAACTTATCTACGAGAATACTGTGATTCACACAGTCAGATGCCTTCAATAGGTTCTATTTTATTATTTACTTCTTGTAAAATTCGTTGTGTGGATATTCTCAGTTGGACATCTCTTCTGAAATCCAAACTGTGATTTGCTCAGGGTATTATTGTTGCCAAGGTGAGATACTAGGCTAGAGTACATCATCATTTCAAAAATTTGAAAATTATTTCAGCAGTGAAATGGATCGATAGTTATTGACACCTGTCTTATTTCCTTTCTTAAAGAGGGGTTTAACAATTATATGTATCAGCCTCTCTAGAAAAATGCCACATGTTAGTGGTGCATTACATACTTCATATAAGATCAGGCTTATTATATGAGAACAAATCTTTAGTATTCTATGGGAAACACCGTCAAAACAAAATGTGCTTTTATTTTTGAGAGAATGTATAACTTTCTTAATTTTAGAAGAAGTAGTTGATGATAAATGCATATGATCGAATTTTATGACTTACTTTTTCAGTGTACTGCTGTGATTTTTCAGTTGAAATGTTTGCCTTTATGCTTTCTACTGTTGTGTTGTTGTCTTCAGTCCTGAGACTGGTTTATGCAGCTCTCCATGCTACTCTATCCTGTTTGAGCTGCTTCATGTCCAAGCACCCACTGCAACCTACATCCTTCTGAATCTGCTTAGTGTAGTCGTCTCTTTGTCTCCCTCTACTATTTTTACCCTCTAATACTAAACTGGTGATCCACTGATGCCTCAGAACATGTCCTACCAATCGATCCCTTATTCTAAGCAAGTTGTGTCACAAATTCCTCCTCTCCACAATTCTATTCAGTACCTCCTCATTAGTTACATGACCTGCCCATCTAATCTTCAGCATTCTCCTGTAGCACCACATTTTGGAAGCTTCTATTCTCTTCTTGTCTAAACTGTTTATCGTCCATATTTCACTTCCACACATGGCTATACTCCATACAAATACTTTCAGAAAACACTTCCTGACACTTAAATCTATACTCGATATTAACAAACTTCTCTTCTTCAGAAACACTTTCATTGCCATTGCCAGTCTACACTTAATGTCCTCTCTACTCTGACCTTCATCAGTTATTTTTCTTCCCAAATAGCAAAACTCATCTACTTCTTTAAGTGTCTCATTTCCTAACCTAATTCATTCAGATCACCTGATCTAATTTGACTACATTCCATTATCCTCATTTTGCTTTTATGTATGTTCATCTTATATCCTCCTTTCAAGACACTGTCCATTCCGTTCAACTGCTCTTCCAGGTCCTTTGCTGTCTCTGACAGAATTACAATGTCAACAGCAAACCTCAAAATTTTTATTTATTTCCATGGATTTTAATTCCTACTCCAAATTTTTCTTTTGTTTCCTTTACTGCTGGCTCAATATACAGATTGAATAACACTGGTGTTGGCTACAATTCTGTCTCATTCCCTTCCCAACCACTACTTCCAATTCATGCCCTTCAACTCTTTATAACTGCCATCTGGTTTCTGTAAAAATTGTAAATAGCCTTTCACTCCCTGTATTTGACGTATTTGACCCCTACCACCTGCAGAGTTTGAAAGAGTATTCCAGTCACCATTGTCAAAAGCTTTCTGTAAGTCTACAAATGCTAGAAATGCAGGTTTGCCTTTCCTTAACCAATCTTCTAAGATAAGTCATTGAGTCAGTATTGCCTCATGTGTTTCAACATTTCTATGGAAACCAAACTGATCGTCCCTGAGGTCAGCTTCTACCTGTTTTTCCACTCGTCTGTAAAGAATTCATGTTAGTATTTTGCAGGCGTGACTTATCAAACTGATAGTTCCAATATTTCACACCTGTCAACATCTGCTTTCTTTGCGATTGGAATTAATATATTCTTCTTTAAGTCTGAGAATATTTCACCTGTCTCACACAGCTTGCTCACTGGATGATAAGAGTTTTGTCATGGCCCTTTTTCAACTTACGTCTTTCAGTGCTCTGTCAAAATCTTCACACAGTATCATATCTCCGATTTCATCTACATCCTCTTCCATCTCCATAATAGTGCTCACAAGTACATCGCCCTTGTATAGACCCTCTATATACTCCTTCCACCTTTCTGCCTTCCCTACTTGGCTTAGAACTGGTTTCCATCTGAGCTCTTGCCATACAAGTGGCTATCTTTCCTCCGAAGGTGCCTTTAAGTTTCCTATAGGCAGTATCTAACTTACCCCTACTGAAATATGCCTCTACATCCTTACATTTGTCCTCTAGCCATCCCTGCTTAGCCATTTTGGACTTCCTGACAATCTCATTTTGAGACATTTATAGTCCTTTTTGCCTGCTTCAATTACTGTATTTTTATATTTTCTTGTTTCATCAATTAAATTCCATATTTCTTCTGTTACCCAAGGATTTCTATTAGCCCATGTGTTTTTACCTACTTGATTCTCTGCTGCCTTCACTGTTTCATCTCTGAAAGCTACCCATTCTCCTTCTACTGTATTTATTTCCCATGTTCTTGTCAATCATTGCCTAATGCTCTCTCTGAAACTCTCCAGAACCTCTGGTTCTTTCAGTTTATACAGGTCTCATCTCCTTAAATTCCCACCTTTTTGCAGTTTCTTCAGTTTTAATCTACAGCTGACAACCAATAGATTGTGGTCAGAGTCCACATCTGCCCCTGGAATTGTCTTTCATTTTAAAACCTGGTTCCCAAATCAGCCTACCCATTATATAATCTATCTGAAACCTTCCACTGTCTCCAGTCCTCTTCCACGTATACGACCTTCTTTCATGATTCTTACACCAATATACTGTATCTACCTACTATATTTAAGAAATGATTATTAAGTATATTTGCTACCTGTGACTTATCATTTATAGCCCTTCCTTTCAGTTCAATAGCAATGTCATCCAGTTCTGTGACTTGTTGTCCTGTCTCTCATTTCACTACATTCCATACAGCCTTAAACTGCTTTTGGAATTATTGATTTCTGGTATTACTTCCCAGGTCCCTGATTTTTTAAAAATAATTTTTCCTAACAACGTCTGAGTAATTTTTGTAGTGTGCTTCTACTGCAGGATCTCTAGTAGTTCTTGCGAACAGGTACATTTTCTTTTTCATTTCACAATATACTTTAATCTCCCTAGTCACCCATTTTTTAACACATGACAATTTGTTGTCGTTTCTGGTTAGTGTATGCAGAAAGCTCTCATCAAATAATGCTGTGAAATTACCATGGAACAGAGTAATTTTGATGTTAGTATTTGGTTCATTATCTATTAGGGTTTACTGCCTTTATCCACCCGTGATGGAAAGTTAATTACTGAGATCAAATTGTAGGATCCAAATAGGTTTCCAGATTACTTTTTTCCTATCAGAATCCTTTAGAAAATCTACACTGAAGTCACTGCAGTCTATTAACTGCTTGCTGCTATCTGACAGATAGCACAGTGATGCATCGAGATTCCTCGTGAAGAGTTCACAATTTCCTAGTGAGGATCTACATACAGTCACGAAAAATTATAAGAACTAATTTTCATTATTAATTCACAAGTATGCAATTCTATGGCTTGGTGGTAAAGCTCCCAAAAAAGGGAAATTTGTCAGATTGTAACAACTGGCGTGGTATTACATTGTTGTCAGTGCCCAGTAAGGTCCTCACCAGAGTTATTTTAAAAAGAATTAAAGAACCCCTTGAAAAGCGACTGAGTAAAGAACAGGCCAGTTTTAGGGCACAATGCAGCTGTGTTGATCTTATTAACACTCTTAGGATCATCTTAGAGCAAAGCAAAGAATTCCAAGCAACCATGTACCTGTCATTCATTGATTTTCAAAAGGCCTTTGATTCCGTGAAACATAAAGTGCTCGGGCAGATGTTGCGGAAGTATGGCGTACCACAGAAGATCTTAAACATCATAAAAAAGCTATATAATGGCTATGAACGCTGCATACTCCACAAGGGAAATATGACAGAACCCATAAAAGTAACAACTGGAGTCCGGCAGGGTTGCATTTTGTCACCAACACTTTTTCTACTCATTCTAGACTCTGTTATGGGAAGAGTCACAGCAGGCACGAGACGAGGAATCCAGTGGGGGATCCACGAACGTCTGGAGAATTTGGATTTTGCAGACAACATAGTTTTATTAGCTCCAAGGCTGACTGATATGCAAGCTAAAATAAACTTGCTGAAAGAAAAAGCAGAGACTGCTGGCCTCAAGATAAATACAGGCAAAACAAAGGAAATGAGAGTAAATTCAGGGAACATGGAGGTGCCCCTGTTAATAGGTGAGCAGCGAGTGGAGACTGTCAACTCATTCCTGTATCTGGGTAGTATAGTGGCGGAAGATGGTGGAGCTGGAGATGACGTGAAAAACCGCATTAGAAACGCACATTGTATCCAATACGGAAAAATAGAAATATCACATACAAAACAAAAATCCGTATTTTTAATACAAACGTGATGGCTGTCCTGCACGCCAGTGAAAGCTGGAAAATGGATAAAAAGATAACAACCCAGTTACAAACCTTCATAAATAGATGTCTCCGACACATCATGAATATCTGGTGGCCAGAAAAAATATGTAATGAGGAGCTCTGGCGAATAATAAACCAGATACCTATAGAAGACCAGATACGAGAGAGAAAGTGGGGCTGGTTGGGGCACACCTTGAGAAAACCAGATGGAGCCATCGAGAAAAAAGCATTGGAATGGAATACCCAGGGAAGAAGGAAGAGAGGAAGACCAAGGGGCACATGGAAGAGGGCAGTGGAAGGGGAAGCAAAAAGAGTTGGTAAGACCTGGGCAGAACTGAGGCAAAAGGCAAAAGACAGAGACGGATGGCGAGTTCTCCTGGATGCCCTATGCCCCCATAGGGGCCAAAGGAATTAAGTCAAAGTAAGTCACGCAATTCTACATGCTGATCACTGCAAAATCTACTTGTCTCTACGTTTCTGAACTTGTATTTTGTCTTAATATATGTGACAACTCCTTTTCCCACATCAGTTTTACAAGAGTAAGATGCCTGAGTGTAATCTTTTATGTGTAACTTTATCCCTGTGGTGATTATGTGGTGCTCAGCTGGGTACAGGATGTCCCTTTTCAGAGCTCTCTAAATTTTCCAAACAAACAAGGAGTTGTTCTACCTTATTACTCAGTCCTCTAATATTTTGATGAAATAAGCTAACCTTACTTTTCCATGCATTCTTAAACATTCTGTGGGGCTCTTCTGTTATTCTGACTTCATTCACAACAGAGTGCTTGAATCCTGATTCTGACCTAAAAAGGCTTCCTCTCTGAGACTGTAGTCCGATCCACGAATGACAGCAGTTCACATACATCAAAGCACGGGCGAGGATTGCATTGTTGACAATTCCAAGCGACAGTTGCGGTTCACGCATGCACATGCTTTCCACTTGAAGAAAGTGTATATCATACAAATCATGTCTCTAACTTGGTTATGCACAATTTATCACTTACCACCACAATCAGTGATGACAATTCGCAACAAGTGGAGTCGGAATTCACTACACAACTCACTATGATCATGTTTAATGCTGTCATTAGTTATGGCATGCACAGCAGAGTGCGCAGAACACTACTGAATGTTTATTGGCTGTTGGAGAATATGTGACGTATGTGTGCACAACAACCCTAAACTCAACCTCTGTCATTCTTGACTAACTATATGAGGAGGTTGCTTTGCGTGATGGTGTGCCCCTCCTCCCCATATGTTACCTGCAGAAAGGTCAGCCAGCCTATCTTTCCCTTTCCTATTCAGGTGTAGACCAAATATCCCAATCTCTCAATTGTAGCAACAGGCACTGCACTCATATGATATTTCATTTCAGTCACCATCAGACTGATCAATTATGTGTTCACACAGTTCATAACAATGTTAACCCATGGTTGGTCACGACACTATTACGTCCACATAATCATAACGTCCTACAATAATCTGATACTCTTTGCCAAAATATCTGTACAAATTCCTCATTTCCTCTGTCACCTGGCTAAGACTAGCACTTGGCCTCACAATACTTGTGAACTGGTACCCTTTTCCTAATTTGTCCTGTACCATCTTGGTTACACTCCTCCCATGGCTGCTACCTATCAGCAAAACTCTTTTCTTCCTACTCTCTTTTGGTGCTAACATACACTTAGTTTCTTTGCTACAAGTGTGCTGCACCCTAATGTGTCCTACAGATGGGTGATGCTCTTCCCCTCCTGTTTCAGGTAACACATGAAATTTATTTGATAAAGTAAGCTAAGATGTAAATGAAGAATTTGCTTGTTACCTTTACCAAGTTCCCACAATCTTTTTCCCTCTTCAAACTATCTAGTTCAAATTTTTATGTTCTAATTCAGTGTGAAGAGCACTGATCAGTGACACTCTTGAATAAGATTTTCACTCTGCAGCGGAGTGTGCGCTGATATGAAACTTCCTGGCAGATTAAAACTGTGTGCCCGACCGAGACTCGAACTCGGGACCTTTGCCTTTCGCGGGCAAGTGCTCTACCAACTGAGCTACCGAAGCATGACTCAAGCCCGGTACTCACAGCTTTACTTCTGCCAGTACCTCGTCTCCTACCTTCCAAACACTCTTGTTTGCAGAACGTACATTTCCATGGGAGAACCCCATTAAGTTCCCCATTACAGTCATCCAAGTGAAATCCCAACCCACAATCAACACATACTGTTCCCTATCTGACTGTCCTATGGCTACAGCCATGCATTGGAACACCGATTACATATTTAAACATAGAATTAAATCACTTAACACATATTAAACTACATGAACGTTCGTTATTTATGAATCACAAAAATTAGGCCTACTGATTAGCACTTCAAGTTATGATATAATGTAAGAAGTTAATAATTTCCACTTACAACAAGAACTAAGCACTCTCTTAACTGCAGTATCTGTTAATTAACTTAGTCACAATTGAATGTAACTTTAATGTTCACAAACTGTATGAAAACAAACTACTAGTGCACAAGTTTCTAAATCAAACAACTTGCGATTTACATAGAAGTTGTGGCTACTGCGCAAAATATTCTAAAACAGAAATTTATGTTCTCTACCACGAGTATTCAGCACTTATTAATGACAAGACACATGTGAGATTACTTTCTTATTATTTCAAGGGGTTCCATAAACTTTGATTTGAAGAGAATGATTGCCATGTGCTGAGTATTTTCTTTGCAAATGAATTGTGATTATATGCAGACAATCTCAATTGAATACGAAGTCTAAAACGTACTGTTGTTGCAACGCACACAGCTGTGCTTGATAAAAATTACATATTGAACCCACCTCGCAATTTTCAATGTGGTGTGGATGTAAACATAAAGCTTAGCTACCAGTCAAATTGTCACCACAACCAGATTTTCTGCTTTCACATTCTTTGGCTTCGTCAACTCTTGACCAAATTGTCAACTTCCACCCTAACCTACACCTTGAGCTGTTATACAGATCAGTCTATCATCATAACCATGATTTCAGGAGGAGAGAGGAGAGGGTAACCAACATTGCCATTTAAGCACTACACAAAAGGCAAACACTTTTCCTGCAAGCATATGCAAATATTAACGTCTTTAATATATTCTGTAGGATTAAAAGTAATGTAACTTTTGTGCAATATGATTTCCATTACCATGTAGAACAATGCACAAAAGAACTAATAATGCTAAAATGTTCTACAAACCTACTGTGTTCTTATATCCCATAAAGAAGCAGCCTGTCAGAAAGCAGAAAGGTGAAGTACACATTAACAATGTGAAACACTTACTATCAGCATGCGATGCGAGTTCGTTTTCCACTTCAGACAACACCGAGTCTACTTGATCGAGGAGCTTCTGATACTCATCCTGGACAAGTAATTTCTCATGTTTAATTTCTTGAGCCTTTGCTTTCTGCAGGAGGACATCACGAGACTCAGGATTCTTCTCTGCATGATATCTAAGAGTCATGCAGCTGTTCTTCTCTGCAGCTGAAATGTCAGTAATACAATGACAATTACTGTGGTTCTTCTCATTTGTCTTGTTTCAATTTAACTTAATGACTATCTTACATTGTAACATTCTTCTTACTGGCTGTATGAATGGTAGTTTTGGTTTCTGAGAATACTGAGGATGAAAAAATGATCCCAAGGTAATTGCCCCTGATGGTAATTGGTCTATAACTGACCTAAAATGAATAACCTTCTGACGAACTTCGGGTCCTTGATCCAATGGTATAAGTCGTCGTGTATCACCTAGAAATGAAAATGAAAGTTACGAAAACTGATGATTTTGTTTTCGTTGTAGTTTTCTTGTCGTACAAACTTGCCATTACTAAAGTTGTCCTCCAAATAGTCTAATATTCTTCCTGAATCAGGAATTATTTTCACGCCGTCTTGCAATACTGGTATTTCCCCTCTTGGATTTATGTGCAAAAACCATGGCTCGAACTGTTCTCCTTTGGTAATGTTGACGATGCTGGATTTGAATGGTAATTTCTTCTCATACAGTGCCATTAGAACCTATATTCATAGTAACATTAAAAAACCGAAACACAGAAATCAGATAACTTTTACGTATGATACATGGTAGGCAAACAAAGTTACAGAAACCTATCTCATTTACACATCAACATCAAACTATTATTATTAACGGAATATAAGAACATACCTTTTGGGAATAAAATGAGTAATGGTGATAGTACAACAAAAGTCCATTTCCTTTTCCATTTGTTTTAGAACCACTACTTTGTTCTTCATCGATGGTCATTGCTTTCATGTTCGCGAGATTAACACCTCTCTTCAGAGTTCAGACACCTTATTGTGACGTAATAAGCACATGAACTACTGTTTCTCGGTATATGTAAACAAATTTTAGCTCCCGGCTTCAAAACACATCATGGGTAACAAAGTTCTCTGCTTTATCTGTCTGCAGCAGTACCAATTGCTGATAGACGTGAAGTTGATCCATGGACCCTACACGGAATTATCGCGTAGGTAACCTAACCTGAATGAAAGTGTGAAGTAATGTGGAGGTCGGCAATTCGTAGCTATAATTCCCTCCGAAACGTATACAGTCCGACTATACATTTCAACCGTACCGCAGCAATGGGCCATTCTGATGGTAAATTAAAGGGAAAAGTTGCAGTTGTCACGGCCTCGACAGACGGGTAAGAAATTTCGTACTATTACGAGGAACTGTTTCTTTCGGTTCACATACAGTGAGAGCCGTTTGTCACGAAAAATTTCTCATAAAATTTTGTTTGTTACGAACTCCATCATTTAATTACACGATGTCATATCATTATAACGTTAGGTAGCCAACTTCTTCGGTCATTCAGCCTTTGACAATTTCTTTGTCGTGTTTAGCATTGGATTTGCCATCGCCAAGCGCCTGGCAAGAGAGGGAGCCAAAGTGGTTGTAAGCAGTAGAAAGCAAAACAATGTTGACAATGCAGTTGCGAAACTCAAAGCTGAGGGACATACAGTTACAGGTGTTACTTGCCATGTCGCGAAAGCAAGTGACAGGCAGAACTTGCTGCAAGTGGCAGATTCAAATTTTGGTGGAATTGATATAATCGTCTCAAATGCAGCTGTAAATCCAACTGTGAGCCAAGTTCTAGAGGTAAAGAAATTTTAGACATTGTGTAATATACAAGTATGGTTTACTGCACATATATGCTAAAAACAGATCTAGCTGTATGTAGTAGACCCTACCACTTGATTACCACATTACTTCTATTTTAGATTTAATTATGTATGACTGATACTTGTTATATCTGTGAGTACTATCTAAGATTGTCATTAAAAAAAAGGAATGCTATGATTCACAATTGTTTCTATATGCTCATGTTCCATTCTGATTACAGTTATTAAAATGTAAAGCTAGTAGTAATTATAATGACAAAAGTTAAAAGCCTCTGTAATAAAATTGGGACGAATATAATGTGTATACCTAAAAAGAGAACTATTTTCATATCTGGTTCTTCATCCAAAATGGTACTGGGCAGACGTTACGAAGGGGGATGGGATGGTCGAAGTCAAGGCACTCACAACAGGTTTTGATCTGTTAACAACTAAAGCCAGTTACTCAGATTAACAATGTTCACAAGAAGAAAGCAAACTCAAAAAAATTGCAGTGATTGAATTCAGGAATCAGAGGCTAACAATCTTGCTGCTTTGAGAATAATCAAACCATGTGCAGCAACAGTGTCAGTTCCATAAATTCACGAAATACCATTAGATGACATTGGCCACTCACACCAACAAATATTTGTTTATTAGCATGGAGAGAGTACCAAGACAGTCACATACAAATTATTTTTGAGACATACATTTGTGAATTACCTTTCTTCATTTCTGCTTTACATATTGGCAGAAAGCACAAGGACATCAGCAACTCTAGCCACAGAGGTTGTAGCTCAGTTTGTATGGGTCAGTACAAGTTTGGATATCTCACTTGATTTGTGAGTCATAAGAAGGTACATGAAGATAAAATTGTCTAGCTTTGAAGTGATTGCATTTAAAAATAACACCAATACAAACAGCTAATGCTTAGTATAATAACGCTGCTCTTTCAGAGATGATCATTTGTAATGCTACCTAAACTACCAGTACGTCAATTAAAATTTGTGACTATTAGTGCCATATAATAATATTACTTTCATCATTTATGAGCTGCATTCTGTGATGACGACGAAGATCACAACATTTATTAAATCATCTTTGAAGGTTTAAGTACCAGAATGCAAAATTATACATACAGTAATTGTACTTCAGTGATTAAAGGAATCTTATTCTGCCCTACATGAAAAAAAGCAGTTGGAGGATGGCAAGGTATTTCTGTTTCCCTTTGAAATTCATACACTAGTTTTGTTCCAAATATCCCTGTTGTGACTCTACAACTACATTCATACTTTTCAAACAATTAAGAAGTGTACGTCAGAGGGTACTATCCATTGTATCAGTCTTCTTCTTAGCACATCGATGACGTACCTCACTCATTGTCATTGTGGTGAGGAGGTCAGCCAGACCAATGACACTGTTACCTGGGGATGACGGGTATTGTAAGAGTTGTTAGAGCAGTTTCTCATTCTGTTCTCATATGGAGCACAAAAGGGATGACCGAAACTTCCTGAGATATTAAATGTGTGACAGACTGGGACGTGAACCTGGTAACTTTGCTTTTTGTGGATAAGTGCTCCCTACTACAGAGTGAAAAAGTCGTTTCTAGGAGAATGAATGCTAAAGCACCTCTGTGCAAACTGTAATTAGTCCTAAATTGTATTTTTTATATTCCAACCAGCAGGCACTGGAAGATATGCTGACAGATCTGCCCTCTATTTTAGATAATGTTCAAACGAATGTGGTTAGAGTTTTTAAGTTTTATGAATTGTCCAACATTTTCCCAAGATTTTAAGGTGGTGGTTTTAATGTGTTAACAGGGCGAGTGGCTCACCCATGCATTTTGTTAGTGGTCAATTACTGATATTTCCGTGCCTTTGTTTCGTCTCCTTTCTCGTCGTACTTGTGTTTTAATCTCATGTATAGCACCTTTTACTTTTTCACTGTCGTCTTAGCACATCTGAGATAAGAGTGATTGTGTGATCAATTTGAGAGAGAAGGGAGGGAGTGTAAGAGTGCCATTTTATAGATTTCCTCCTACCTGTAAGCTCGAAAACAAACAAACACACACACACACACACACACACACACCAAAAATCTAAACTTTTCTTTCATATCTCTATGAGAGCAGTACATAGGGGGTTGTAGTATATTCCTGGATTAATCTCACTTAATGTTGGTTCTTGAAGCTTTGTATGCAGGTTTTTAAGGCATGGTTTGCATCTGCCTTAAAACACCTGCCAGTTCAGGTTTTTCAGGATCTCCATGAGACCCTTTGATGGGTCAAACTGTGTCATCCCTTCCCTCCTCCTTCATTCGCTGGGTAGAGACGTGATTCGCAACGAGTTTCTTCCCTGTCGGTGTGATGTCGAATAGCACCTGTAACTCTCATAAGAACACAACTCCTCGCATGGTTTAGAAATATTCTCTTATCTGTCCACAACAGTCTTCTCAGTTTGCGCGAACTGGTAAACTACCATTGTTTATTTTTATTTTTATCCCCAGTTAGTTCCGTGATGAAATAAAATCTTGATTCTTGATTTCATCATTACCGTCATTTTTCACGTCATACGTAGCGAGAATGTAAACTTATGGTCTTCTATTCCGTTGCTATGTCCAGTTATTAACAAGGTCTGACGTAACTCCAGATATAACTTACGTTGGAGCAAATGTTTTTTTTCAAAATATGCTGTAATACTGGTTTATACGAATCACTCTCCACTGTCCATTATTGATGTGCTCACTTAGTGACTTAAAATGTTTAAAGAGCTAGGTGATATGTAAGATTTACCTTTTGACTCAGATTTTGTTGTTCTTCCTGTAATTAATTGTTTGTCCCTACGACAAACGCACACTGATATGCCATTCAAGATTAACTTCTGTTCAGTTCAGTGATCGTGACGCTGATGACAACTTTTGACTGATCGGCGTACTTGCCTTTCTTTGTGTCTTCATTTTATTGTGTCCTACTCAAGACTACAAGTCATTTTTCTGTTTTTGATCCATTGCTCTCAAGGTTTGTAACTGTTCATCAGTATCAAGGCTAAGTCCGATACACCAATTGAAGCCTTAACACTCGTCTTACTATACCATCGTGTTGAGAACAGTAAAGATTAACTTTCATCAGTCGAATGACTGAGCAATACTTCAGTCTCTACCACACAAATTATCTAACTTCCAAAACTGAAACAATCTAATAGTGTTCACATCCAGACAACTATTGCAAAAGAACTCTAGAGCGACTTAAGAGCAACTAACTAACTGAACATTTCCATATCTGAGTTGCACTGTAGTCGCATTGAATTTCCTTTTCAATGTGGCTACAACTCTCTTCCATGATAAATGTTATCATTGACTGAATTAGTTTCTTGGATTTAACCTTCGTTCATATGATTTTGAATTTATTCTATAGATGTTTGATAAAGAATCTGCGGTATTCCTTTCCTTTTATCTCCACTTTTTGCATGCTATTCTCAGTATTTGAATAATATAGGTGTTAATCAAAATATTACCAGTGTAGATTTTACTGTCAATAGTTGCCGTCACTGTCAAGATGACTCACTTCCCTACTTTAAGTTTCCACAAAGTTTGTTAATTGGGGTTTCTGCCCTTGGGGCGTTACAAAACAAATTCATGACCATTTGTGCTGTTCTTCTTTGTATATGTCCAATCCCCTGTTAGTCCTGTGTGGTATATATTACACACACTTTAACAGTACTCTAGGGTGGGTTGCCTGAGTATTTTGTAAGCAATCTCTTTTCTAAACTGATTACACTGCAATAGTATTCTACCAATGAATCAACTTTTGCCACCTGCTGGGCCTATGTAATTGTTTAGTTCATATCCTTACAATTTGCTACAACCAGATATTTGTATGAATTGATCAGTTCCATTGTGATTCATTTATGTTGTAGTCATAGGATATTTTATTTTTAATTTTGTGAAGTGCACAATTTTACATTTTTGAACACTGAAAGCAAAATTCCACTCTTTGCATCACTTTGAAATTGTATCGAAATCTGATAGAATGTTTGAGGAACTTTTTTCAGATGGTAATTCATTGTATGTAATCACATATTCTGCAAAAATGCTGAGGTTGTTGTAAATATTATCTGCCGGGTCATTCATATACAACTTGTACAGCGAGGGTCCCAACAGCCTTCCCTGGGTTACATTTGAAGTTACTTCTAAATCTTTCAATGACTCTGCATTCAAGATAATGTGCTGCTCCCTGTCTATGAAAAAAAATTATCACTCCAATTACAAGTTTTACTTGATACCCCATATGATCCTAATTTTCATAAGAAGTGTAGATTTGGAACTGATCAAATGGTTTTTGGAAGTCAAGAAATAGTGCATCTGTCTAATGCCTTAGTCTGTGGCTTTCAGAATGTCACTGAGAAAACTGAGAGTTGACTTTCATGTAATCGATGTTTCGGAATCCATACTGGTTGGTATGGACGCCATTCTATTTGAGATACCTCGTTCCAATAGAGCTCATGGTATGTTATAAGATTCTGCAATAAATAGGTTCCAAGGGTATTGAATGGTAATTTTGTGGATCACTTATACCACCCTCTTTATAGACTAGTGTGACCTGTGCTTTCTTCCAACAACTGGATGTGGCTTTTTGTTGGAAGGATCATTGGAACGGGAGCACAGATCAAGGTCTCACAATTCATAATTTTCAATTTTTCAAGAGGTAGTGTTTATAGTTTATCTTGGTATCATTAGTGTATCCTTGGCTGTAATTTTGTACTTGAGGCTATAGCAACATTTAATATTAAAAAAAAAAAAAAAAAAAAAAAAAAAAAAGTTCTCTCGAAGTAAATTTTTGTAACAGCCTGCCCAGACTCCAAGTTGGTTGCCATAAATGTTGAATTTGGTTGGCATGTGTTATTTGGATGGGCAAAACCAAATTATTTATTTAAGAAAAAATATATGAAGAATAGAAAAATCAAACAATGTTAGTCATAGAGCACTAATACATAATCGAGACCATTGTAGACACCAAAATAATAATTTAAATAAATACTTAAGAAAATTACTTACATAGTAAGTCTAGTCACTTCAAGTGCATTCCCATTGGATGTGTGGTCATGGGGTACATAAGTCATAAGCCCACATTTTGCATTCTATACAATGGAATCATTTATCCTTAGCTTTGCTGTTAGCAACTGCTCTAACTGGCCTGTACACTGATGTGAAACCTGTTTTGTCCATATTGTAAATTTTGTGAGAGTGAAACTATGTTGCCTAAGAGCTGTTGTCAAATTAATGAAAAAAAGGTTTGAAATTTGTTTGGCTGAAACTAGAAGCTCGTGTTGAGCTAGTAATCTTTAGTGGGGTGCCATGTTCAAAAGTCGGTGAACTATTCGCCTCCAGCAAACCCATTATCCTACCAAGATTTAGGAAATTTAATAGAATGTACCATGGACAGATTGTAATCCAGTGTTTTGATTTATTTTGGAGTTAATCTTTAGTAAACTGTGGATGATTGAAAAACATGGTTCTTTCTTGTTACCATTGGAAAAAACTTTCTCTTTTTGGAAATTAGCAAATAGTGATTCAAGGCTGACCTATCTTTTCATTGACAATCTCATTTTGAGGAATCTTCTTACAGTTCTTGTTAAATTTTGATTATTAATTTTATTAGCTGCAGCTTTATAAGTTGATAATCTCTCCCATTTTACCTTTGTCACTGTTGCAAGCATGATGTATGGAAGAAACTCTTCTTAGTCTGTCCATTTTTATTGATTTATCAATATCTTCATCTGAAAAAAGTCATAAAAAAGGCCTGCCTGGATTGTCAAACTTGGCAGCCAACCACAAATTTTTTAACAACCAAACCCGAACAGACAGTTCAGACAAAATATGAGCTGAGAAAACAGGCCTCAATGTTACTACAGAATAATGTTGTGCAACCTTTATACAGTAATGGAATGTAATCGGTATATATACTTCATTGAATACATAGTGAATAATGAGAGTTAATTATATTAAAAAAATGAATATCTACAGTTTCATAAACAGAAAAAAATAAATCCAGGAAACTGTCAGCAAAAACTAGAAACTGTGTCCCCTTTGCTCAAAATATTGTGATCATACTGTGATTTGAGTTTAGACTGCTAGCAAGCAGCAGCAACTGAGACTGATGAAACCAACCTGTGTAACATCCTGCTCCAATCTTCCTTATTTGTGGTTAAAAGAGGGGCTAACTCAGCCATAAATTCTGTATAGAAACAGATAGGGATTCCATCATGCCCTGGAGCGTTGTTTAATTTTAGCAGTTTCAGCTGTTTCTCAATGCCTATAACACTGATATCTAGTTGGCCCAGCTTCATAGTGCTGGGGGAATTAAACAAGGACAATATTTCTGGCTTTTCCTGTGCAAAGGAACATTTAAAAATGGAGTTCAGAGTTTACGATTTTGGTATGGTAGCTACAATTTCAGTTCCCATCTTGTCGATGAGCCGTTGGACACTAATTTTTGTGCCACTGACACTATCTGCATATAGATCTATGCTTTATTCAACACCTATTATATAGTGGTCCCTATTTCTTTATGGTGATTGTATGACATGGGGGGTCCCCCATGTCATGAACTTCTTGTACATGCCTTTGAAGTGCCTGGTAAACTACTCATTTAAAGCTGAACCATAGTTCTTCTACTTGCTCTTCTGTAGAGCTCTTATAAGTAGGTGTTAATAACTTTTCACTGACACACTAACAATTTTTGTCCTGGACGTTGGAGGAATGATTGATTCGCAGTGTTTTCTTTGTCACTTGATTTACACACTGCAGTGGGTTGCAAATTTATCCTGTGTAGATATTTCTTAAAACATGTGTGCATGAACTTAAGTATTACTATTGTTGTTGTTGTGGTCTTCAGTCCTGAGACTGGTTTGATGCAGCTCTCCATGCTACTCTATCCTGTGCAAGCTTCTTCATCTCCCAGTACCTACTGCAGCCTACATCCTTCTGAATCTGCTTAGTGTATTCATCTCTTGGTCTCCCTCTACGAGTTTTACTCTCCATGCTGCCCTCCAGTACTAAATAGGTGATCCCTCGATGTCTCGGAACATGTCCTACCAACCAATCTCTTCTTCTAGTCAAGTTGTGTCACAAGCTTCTCTTCTCCCCAATTCTATTCAATACCTCCTCATTAGTTATGTGATCTACCCATCTAATCTTCAGCATTCTTCTGTAACACCACATTTCGAAAGCTTCTATTCTCTTCTTGTCTAAACTATTTATCGTCCACGTTTCACTTCCATACATGGCTACACTCCATACAAATACTTTCAGAAACGACTTCCTGACATTTAAATTTATTCTCAATGTTAACAAATTTTTCTTCTTCAGAAACGCTTTCCTTGCCATTGCCAGTCTACATTTTATATCCTCTCTACTTCGACCATCATCAGTTATTTTGCTCCCCAAATAGCAAAACTCCTTTACTACTTTAATTGCCTCATTTTCTAATCTAGTTCCCTCAGCATCACCTGACTTAATTCGACTACATTCCATTACCCTCGTTTTGCTTTTGTTGATGTTCATCTTATACCCTCCTTTCAAGACACTGTCCATTCCGCTCAACTGCTCTTCCAAGTCCTTTGCTGTGTCTGACAGAATGACAATGTTACCGGTGAACCTCAAAGTTTTTATTTCTTCTCCATGGAATTTAACACCTACTCCGAACTTTTCTTTTGTTTTCTTTATTGCTTGCTCAGTATACAGATTGAATAACAATGGGGATAGGCTACAACCCTGTCTCATCCCTTCCCAACCACTGCTTCCCTTTCATGCCCCCTGACTCTTATAACTGCCGTCTGATTTCTGTACAAATTGTAAATAGCTTTTTGCTCCCTGTATTTTACCCCTGCTGCCTTCAGAATTTGAAAGAGAGTATTCCAATCAACATTGTCAAAAGCTTTCTTTAAGTCTACAAATGCTAGAAACGTAGGTTTATCTTTCCTTAATCCAGCTTCTAAAATAAGTCATAGGGTCACTATTGCCTCACGTGTTCCAACATTTCTACGGAATCCAAACTGATCTTCCCCGAGGTCGGCTTCTACTAGTTTTCCCATTCGTCTGTAAAGAATACGCATTAGTATTTTGCAGCCGTGACTTATTAAACTGATAGTTCGGTAATTTTCACATCTGTCACCACCTGCTTTCTTTGGGATTGGAACTATTGTATTCTTCTTGAAGTCTGAGGGTATTTCGCCTGTCTCATACATCTTGCTCACCAGCTGGTAGAGTTTTGTCAAGACTGGCTCTCCCAAGGCTGTCAGTTTCTAATGGAATGTTGTCTATTGCGGGGGCCTTGTTTCGACTCAGGTCTTTCAGTGCTCTGTCAAACTCTTCACGCAGTATCATATCTCCCATTTTATCTTCATCTACATCCTCTTCCATTTCCAATATATTGTCCTATAGTACTTCGCCCTATATACTCCTTCCGCCTTTCTGCTTTCCCTTCTTTGCTTAGAACTGGGTTTTCATCAAAGCTCTTGATATTCATGCAAGTGGTTCTCCTTTCTCCAAAGGTCCCTTTAATTTTCCTGTAGGCAGTATCTATCGTACCCCTAGTGAGATAAGCCTCTACATCCTTACATTTATCCTCTAGCCATCCCTGCTTAGCCATTTTGCAATTCCTGTCGATCTCATTTTTGAGACATTTGTATTCGTTTTTGCCTGCTTCATTTACTGCATTTTTATATTTTCTCCTTTCATCAATTAAATTCAATATTTCTTCTGTTACCCAAGGGTTTCTACTAGCCCTCGTCTTTTTACCTATTTGATCCTCTGCTGCCTTCACTATTTCATCCCTCAAAGCTATCCATTCTTCTTCTACTGTATTTCTTTCCCCCATTCCTGTCAACTGTTCTCTTATGCTCTCCCTGAAACTCTGTACAACCCCTGGTTCTTTCAGTTTATCCAGGTCCCATCTCCTTAAATTCCCATCTTTTTGCAGTTTCTTCAGTTTATTACTATTGAGGTAGGGATTTTTTTGGAGCCCTTTGTGCTTTGTATTAGGTTGGTGCTTAAGTTCATAGCATTTTTCCCTAATTTTAATAAACACAGCAGATACCCATAACAGAAAGTACATATTCTCCTTCACAATTTACAACAGGCTGCCAACAGTGGGTTAACTTTCAGAAATCACATTGTTTTTAGGTGAAGAACTTGTCGAGCCATGTTTGGAGTGCATTTTCATCTGTGAAGAAAGTTCTTTGAAGGTTGTTCAGTGGAAGGTGGAAAAGGTGAAAATCTGAGGCAGGGATGAGGCGAATAAAGTGGATGTAGATTGACGTCCCCAACTCCGGTCATTGTTCTTGGATTGCTTGTGCAAGACATCTGAGTTGTTTACGATAAATGTCAGCAGTGATGGTTACAATCAGTTTAAGGTATTATTCCAACAGATGCACAACATTATCTTTTGTGGAAGTGGGGTCTTTGTACAGGGAGTTAACTACTTTATTATGGCTCAACCATTCCTTTCTTTTCCTTATTTTAGGTTAAAGACACCATTTCTCATCACCAGTGAGAATACAGGATAGGAATGATAAGTGTTGTTCACAAGCCAGTCGATGACAAGCAGAGGTGTACATATGGCCACATGCCAATTTCCTTGATTTTTGACTTAGAGCATGCGGTATACATACACTCAATTTTTGAACCTTCCCCATTGCGTGCAAATGCTGTGTGATGGTGGAATGATCACAGTTCATCACATTTGCCAGTTTTTTAGTACACTGTTGTGGATTAATGCGTTTGAACAATCTTCATCAAACCCTGAAGGTCTTCCTGAATGTGAAGAGTTACTAATGTGAAAAAAATCCTCCTTAAAATAAGAATATCATTTTCGGGACTTGCTCTGTCAAATGGCATTATCCCCGTATGCACAGAAAATGTTTCTGGCTGCCTCCACTGCTGTCACCCCACTATTGAAATCAAACAGAAGAATATGTCAGAAATGCTCCAATTTCTTCACTTGGCACTCCATTTTTAGCAAACATAGCTCCATTCATTATCCACAAATGACAGTATGTAAACTCTCATGACAACAGTGAACTACAAATAAAAAATGACCATCGATAAATAAACCCATAGTAACTGGAATACCGACATGTGAAGCAAAAGTGCTATGAACATATGCACCAACATAATATGAGATGTTTTCATTGATTATTAGTTACATCTGGGCATAATGTCCATCTCTTGTTTGTGGTCACTGAATTAGACTTAGGGGATTAAAACATACAGATGGTGGAAATACCAACAAAATATAAAGAAAAGAGTTGACACTACTAAATAAGTATCACCTCATGGAGAAGTAATGATTGTAGCAGAGGAAGCTGTCATTTTTATATTCATATAGAAAGGAAGGCCGAGTAGTCAAAGTTATCAAAACGTTATTGGAAAAACAAACAATGATTATACATGATGGTGGTTTTCCACTAAATGTACAAAGAATGACAAAAACACTGTCAGTAATACACATAATCATGGCCAGCCAACTAATTGTATTGAAGCAAGACAGAAAGAAATTGTATGTACCCCAGGCTTAGACTACATGCCTGCATTAAATACTGTAGGAACACCTTCACCTTAAATACAAATGATAATTCCAAGGCAAAGATGAAATACAGAGAAGACAGATGGGTAAAAGACTACGTGAGAAATTACACAGAAAGTGAACAACTTCCAGACAAATAATGACTTAAGACATTCCACCAGCCTATGAGAATGTCACAGAAGTTGCATGACAATGAATGTGCAGAAGTTGTACAGCAATGTAAAGGAGCATTATGAATACATAAAACATGACCACAGATTATGTCTTCCTCATGAAGGCACAAACAAGGATGAAAAGAGTGCTGAAGGGAAGAAAAGAGAGAAATGGAGAAAATTCTGCATCTCCATCAACAAGGATAGCCCACAAAATAATATTTGGGAAAAGATAAGGTGGTTTGAGGAAAGTTAGAGTATTAACTATTAATGCCCAAATAAAGATGCAGAATTCATTGACATCTGCCTGGTACAAATCGCTCTTACTGAAGCACCACAGAAAGTGAAAAAAATACCAAGATAATGATCATCTTAATCAACTGTTGTTTCTGAAGGAATTAGATTTTTTAGGAAAGCACAGCCCAGATAGCAGTCTGAGGGGAAAAAATGGGTATGACTTTATGTAAGAATTATCAGTTTTTTTTTTGTATTTATCACTTGCTGATCCTATAGCAAAAGTATTATGATGATTAATCAAATTATTATTTGTATGTAATGCTTTTTTTTCCCTTCACAGCTTCCAGGCATAGTAATGTGTATATGACTTTATATTATTATGGTTTTATGCAACTGTTATTTAAAAATTCTTTACCATTATTTCAGTGCCCTGAGGAAGTATGGGACAAAATATTTGAAGTTAATGTGAAAGCTGCATTTCTGCTATCAAAAGAAGCATTGCCTTACTTAAGAAAGAGAGGTGGAGGATCAATAATTTATATATCATCCATTGCTGGATATCAACCTCTAGGTGTAAGTAATTGAATAGTGATTGTTATGATCTGTATATTCACAAGTTCACAGTCTCATTTCATCATGCTTTGTATTTGCTGTATAATACTCATGTTAAAGTTATGTTCAGTCTTTTGCACACAAGCCAAAACAGTTAACACGAAATAATTACAAGATCGCAAAAACTCAACCTGTTTTTTAAGCACTGTGTATACACTTGAACAATAAAATAGACTTCAGGTTTGAGGTTAACTTTAGTAGACACAGAATATGATCTGTGTAAAATAAAGGAAAATTTAAATTTTGGGGAAGGAGTGAAGAAACATTTAAGACTGAAAAATTTTGATCTGTTTTAATTTTGTCTGAAATTATAAAGCGATAAATGTGGCTTGTGCTGGGTTATGAATTGCATTTCATTTCAGTTGCTGGGAGCATACTCTGTTAGCAAAACTGCTCTTCTGGGTCTGACAAAGGCTGCTTCAGTAGATTTGGCAAAAGATAATATCAGAGTGAATTGTGTTGCACCAGGAATTGTTAAAACAAGATTTTCAAGCGCTGTAAGTATTTGCGAAAGTTCTGTGTGCAAATATGATAGTTGTCATTATCAGAAAATGTGTCTTTTTTAAGTTATGTGTCTTAATAATAAAAACATTCCTTGTAAATGCATCTCTTAATAATATAAAACTTCCATATAAGTGCAATATTATGAAAGGGATGTCTGCTACTCACCATATAGAACAGAAGTTGAGTTACAGACAGGCACAACAAGAAGACTGCTATACATTTGAGCATTCAGCTGAAAGGTCTTCCTCTAAAAGTAGAACACACACACACACACACACACAACACAACACAACACAACACAACCATTGTCTTTGGCCATATACAGTTTTGCCTGGTGGAAAACAATCTATGGGTGGTAGGGGTAAGGAGGAGAGTCTGACAGAGAGGGGGAGGGATAGCAGAGTAAGCATGGGAAACATGTAGGGACATGGTAGAGACACAATACAGCTGCTCAGTGTAGTTAGGAGTTTTCAGATGGATTTTTTTTTTTTTTGGGGGGGGGGGGGGGAGGGGGTGAAGCAGAGGAGCAGATAGGAGAGGAGGGGAAAAACATTGGTGGGTGCGTTGTTGGAATAGAAAACTGTGTGGGGCTGGAGTGGGAGCTGGGAAGGGGATAGGTGGGTGAAAGACAGTCTGATGAAGGTTGGAGCCAGAGAGGGTTACAGGAAAACAGGATATATTGCAGCACTACAACTTCCCCCATCCCATTTCTGCTATCCTTTCCTCATTGTGCCCCAGCATCCTCCTTACCCCCACAACCCACTAATTGCTTTTCCACGAGGCAGAGTTGGTATATACAGTCCAGCCCCCGTGTCCAGGAACAGTGGTTGTGTGTGTGTGTGTGTGTGTGTGTGTGTGTGTGTGTGTGTGTTTTCTGCATTAGAAGAAGGCTTTTTTTATCCATAACCTTAAATGTATAGCAGTATTTTTGTTGTGCCTGCCAGCAGCTCAGTGTCTCCTCTATATGATGAACAGCAATGTATGTATTCATAACATTGTCGTTATTCCATCCTGGGTTTTCCATTGTTTGATTTTTCTTATAAGTGTAACATTCATGTTATTCTTACTCCATTCATATCATGTGCACTCTCTACTTTAAATAACATTGATATGATTGATCTGTTTCTCGTTTATAATATTTTAGGTCTTACGCAAAGTATTATCAATAACTGAACAAATAAATGCCATGTTTGTGTGTCCAGGATGTTGGAAGTTTTAAATTATTTTATGACTCTGATGCTGTAAATATAGCCAAATAAAATCAGTTTAGGATAAACTAACAGAGAGGGGAAGTTTCAGGTAAATGTAATATAATATGAGTGTGGGAAGAGAAAGGCATTCCTTTCTAATAGTCATTTTCAGCTACAGCCATCTATGATGCATTTCTGTACATTCCCAATACCACAATAGCCTGCAAACCGGAAATCATGCATTCGCTAGGTGTTGTGGTAACTGTGTGGTGGGAGAAAGCTAAGTACTAAGGATTTTTATGTTTGTGCTGTACCTCTATGAAAATAATTGTTTATGTCAGTGAAGCAAAGTTATATCAGTTTCCAAAAGTAGTTTTTTTTGTTGTTGTTATGTGCCGTTGTTAATGAATGTCGTTGCACAATATGCGAAAAAAACACATGTTGTCAATTCATAAAGTGCATAACAGCAGGTGACCATGTGAAATCCAAACATTTCAGATATACAATTGAGACCCACCGAAGACAACACATAGTGGATGAAACATGTATAGGCAGACAATAAGAAAAAGGAAAAGTTATGTTTTGCAGTATGAGATTTTTTAAGATCCGTAAAATGTGATTTTAACTTTTTTTCCCCTATCTTACAGTCTGACACCCCAGCTTGATAATGATATGCTGTTTTCTCAACATTGGGCATACTTTTTTGTGATGCTTCAATATTAAGTAACCTTTGGTAATTTTTTCTAGAAGTATGTGGTGAAAATTGTAATTATTGTGTACTTATATTGTTGAATTTAAGGTTATCCTTCACTGCATACTAAATGCATCTAACATAGCAAAATTCATTTTGTAGCTGGATGGAGAGTGTGTGAAATTGCACTCTTTTTTGAGAGATTCATTTTTATCTTCTTTTATTTCATCTACAGTGTATACATTTGTTCTGAGTAGACATTTTACTTACGTTGCTTGCTGATGGTGTGAGTGAGTGAATTCTTGAAGTCCAAAAATCTGATATGTTTGAAACAAAGGCTAAGCATAATGATAATACAGTATTTTGATCATGAGAAACACATGCATTACCAGCTTAATATGAAAATATGAGTATTAAAAGCTTGGAAACAAAGTAAGTCTTAAAGTGCGTTATGCTTAGCACAATAAAACAGTAGTTAAAATTGACTGGTAGTGGAAAATGTGGACCCATCATGAAAAATAAATGTATTCATACAGTCATGGGCTTTCCAATAATTGTGGAGCTCGCAACTGTTTAAGTGTGTGTGTGTGTGTGTGATGATTATGGACCGCAAGCCATTGCAGTACATCGTCCTTTACTCTCTCACTATTTATTTTCTCAGACTTACTGTCTACGATAGATATTCTGATGACAACCTAGCTTGCTCACAGGACATTGATTCTGGCTTCTCCTGCTGTGTTCTCTTATTTTACACCACATATTTTGATTACCATGCGGGCTGTGCAGAAAACATCACCTAATACCCATCAGGCAGCCTGACCAGGTGTGGGGTCAGTGTCATACAGTTGTTAACAACATGGTGACACACCTGTTCCCATCATGCCCCAAAAGAACCTCAACATGATACAGGGATTAACTTTCCTCCAAGATCTAATGCTGCAGATCGACAAACAACTGTGAAACACTTAGAGAAGTGAGGGACCCACTTCAAGGTCCGACAGACAACAGGGTAAACACCGACACATTGACCTTCTTTTGAGCGGAATTTGCTTCCAGGAAATGTCAAAATCATGTGTGACTGCTGCAATGTGAAGCAGTATTTCTTACCCCCAATCCGTATTTTAAATGACAGCATTTCAGGCATTTGTCTTTCAAGTGTACATACGACCCACTTTGTAACTTTATGATCTTATCCCCCAAATCTCATTGCTTCGCTACAGTGGTGATCCTTGTGACTGTGATCACTTTCTGGTGATTATATCACTTCGTTGTCAGTGCATGCTGGACCATTTGCCATGTCGGGCTCTTTGAGAAACAATTGACAGTTGTATATCCCTGCTGTCGCCTGCACTCCATCTGTGTCAGATTGCATCAGTAAGGTAGTGGAATATATCTCTGATGCGATCATATGTGGTGCTGGAACAGCTGTTCCTCTTTCTACAGGCCTGCTCAACCACTGGCTGGTGCCATGGTGGACCAAAAACATTACAACAGGTATTTAGGATTGTCAAATGGTCTCTTTGCACAACCTCCTCCTCACTTTTAAGGGGCTTCTTGTAAAGCTTGTTGTCTAATTATACATGGTAAGAAGCAATTCTGGCAGTCCTATGTTTACTCCAAGGAAACATATTCCTCTTCATCCCAGGTACGGGCCAAACTCCATAGTATTTTGGGCCACCAAAGATCAACAACTGTTCTGGGTCTCTTTCTTCATGGTAGTATTTGAACCAGTGCATCAGTTCTTGCTGAACACTCAACATCCCACTTTGTGACAATGTCAGTGTTCTCTTGGTACCTGTCTACCTTTCAAACACAGTTGAAGAAATCTCTCTAATCTTCACCCCCATTATGCAAATTTATATAATGAACTTCTCACTGAAATTGGACCTGCTTCAGGCTCTTGACCTGTCATACTATAGGGCCTCAGGCTCTGGTACAATTCATAATCAGATGATCCAACAACTGCATATTATTCAAAGTCCTTTACTCATGGTCTTCTACTGTATTGGGGTAAAAAGTGCTTTCCATTTACAATAGTCAAATAGTACTAGTCCCAGTCCATAAACCAGTAAAAAACCCTACGTTTATTGACAGCTTCCAGCCACTTAACCTCATCATTGTATTCTGCAAAGTGCTTGAAAGGATGGTTAGGCTGTTTTTCAAATCACAGGGGCATTTTGGTTTCAGGAAGGGACGATGAACAGTTGGCCGTTTGATTAGGTTGGAGACATCACTCTGAGATGCTCTTTCTAAGTGCCAAGTTGCTGTCTTCTTTAATGTACATGTTGACTGGCACCATCAAATTTTACTTACCCTTCATGGTGAGCTTTCAAAGCTCCATACTGATTTTTATCCATCGGCCTTTATCCCACCAGTTGTTTCAGGTTAGAGTTGGTACATCACTCAGCTCCCCATGGGTACGAAGAGATAACGGTTTGTCTCTCACGAGATAAGAAGTACCATAATCCTTATTAGGTACCTCCCCAATACTCCATGTCCTGAATGCATCTTGTACAGTGCCATGGTATGTGTCACACTCTTCCTCATTGTTATTAATGGGCTAGTGACATCCATAGGACCGCTGGTCACACCCGCACGATGTGTCAATGACTTTTGTATTTAGTATAGCTTCCACTCTGTAGCCTTGGCATAAACCAGCTCCAAGGCACCACCTAAAGGCTTTCCCTTGGAACCATTACCATGGCTTTCAGTTCTTCCTCACAAAAACATAATTCATGCATTACTTTTGTCATACCACTGTCCATCCTGACCCAGAACTTACTTGAGTACCCAGTGGTTGGACATGTTGAACTGTCTTGATTTTTGCAACACCTCTTTGATGAAAAGCTGCTGTGGCTGCTGCCTGTTCATCAACTAAGGACTAACTGTATGTGAAGGCTTACCACTCTCTGTGTTCATGCAACTCTTCTTCATATTTACAAGGCACTGGTCTCATCCTGATTGCAGCCAGTTTGCAAAGTTTATTGCTCAGTGAATATGAGATGTTCCTTTAGAGAATCCTAACTGGTGACAAGATGTGGGTCTATGGTTAGGATGTTGAGACCAAGGTTCAATCGTCACAGTGGCCTGGGAAAGGTTCTACAAGACCAAAAAGAAGCTCATCAGGTCAGGTCAATTGTCAAAGCCATGCTGATAGTTTTCTTTGACTTTGAAGGATTAGTTCTTCATGAATTTGTGCCACAGGGACAAACTATTAATTGGTGGTACTAACGGGACATGTTTGTGATGCCTATGAGAAAATGTGAGAAGAAAAGACCTGAAATGTGGCGATACAATTCACGGCTCTTGTATCACAATAATACACCTGCACATTCATCCTACTTGGTGTGAGACTATTGCACAAGACATGAAATCACTGTGCAGCCTCATCTTCCATACTCTCCTGATTGGTCCCATTGGACGTCGTAAATAAAAAAACCACATCACAAGAAGCAACTACAGGGTTTTCATAAACTTCCACCAACTCTCCGCATTGTGCCTTATGAATCACTGGCGACACAGTGCACAGACATTCTAGGGGGGGGGGGGGGGGTGTTTATTTTGCACAAAATGTATTAACACTACATTTAATACAATTATGAATTACTATTGCAAGAAACACACATGCACAGAAGGTAAGTAAATCTCTACACATTGCTATAGGGCAAACTGATTCCTACTCATCCTGTCGGCATCTGTAGTGTTCTTCAGGAAAAGGCTACCTTCTCCACCATGAGTGCTTCTTGCTTTTCAGGTTACTGACAGACTATACCTCCCCAGCATTTCCTGCCCTGTTCTCTTATGTGAGCAGACCAAATTACTTCACTGAGCTCATGTTTATACATTGAAGTTATTTTCAGTTCACTAAGTGAGTACTTATTTGAAGCTGTTGTGTGAGCTTTATGTAAAAATGTTCAGCATCTGGAGCTGTCAACTGCTTACCACACTGTGGAGCCTGTCGCAAATGTAACACTGGCTGGAATACGTTTCACACAATGAGATGGCTCAAATGCCTTAGCTTACCCGACCTCTGAAGAGGTCCAGAGGCTTGAATTGCCTCCCATTGCAACGTAAGAATATCAAGTGGGAGTTATATTTCAACATCAGTCAAGAAAATCATTATAGAAAATTACTGTTCATCAGACACATTTACTCAACCACAGCGGGCGACACATTTTTTATATGTGGTATGTGTGCAAACTAGGAACACATCAACAAAAATCCAGTGAAAGTATTTTGCACATGTCAAACCCATTTAACAACTGAGGGTCTGGAGGCCTGAGGACGCTCTTATAAAAGGCACTATCCACATCAGGTGTTACTGGTGTGCTGCTGCTTGTGCATTGAAAACCTGACGACAGCAGTTGGTGAGCAGACACCTTTTCTGTTTTAATCTTGACATGCACTGCACTTGCCATAGTCACCCGATTTATGTCTGCTGCAGGCAGTAACCAGTGGGTTACTATACTCCTTTCTTGCAGGGGGAAAGACTATGCATTGCTGTACACAATACTGTGACTGAAGAGATGTCTGTAACATCCTTGACGGTGTCAGGAGAGGCAACCAAAAGTATGAGAATTTGCTGATCCACCTGGACCACTGCATACAGGCAAAATTGAGTGGATCAAGGCCGCGCATGCAGAGCCCAGGGCAACTGGTGGACAGGACCACTGGAAGGTGAGAGCTACTTGGGCAACAGAGTCCATGACAAGGAGCATCGATAAGGGCAGTGATGGCACCAGACTGGAGAGGAGCTTTGGCGATGAAGATCTGATTTTTGTCCCCGCTGACAGCAGCACCTGCTGAGCACAGTAGGAGGTGCCAGCACCGGCTGCAGGAAGCAAACCTACCATTGGTGTTGACAGAACCCTAACCACTGGGTAGGTGGGCACAATCAGGCCTGCTTGACCCCTCAGAGTGGTCAGGACCAATGAAAAATGAGACACTGGGTCCAGAGCATAATGGAGGAGCTCTGCACTCATTCTGGGATGCAACTAGTTTTGGTGAAGTGCCACTAGTTGAGCTTTGGTGTGAACCATGAAGACGTGGCCACCAGGGGATCACACTGGCTGCAGACTATATTTGGAATCCAGTGACAGTGCCATCCAAGTGCCCTGGCTCAGCCTGCCATTCTGGGCCTAATGTTGACAAAACCGGCACTGTTGGTGGCACCTGCCTCGCAGCAAGAAGTTGAGCAGCATCCACAGCTGATGGCGTGCAGGAGCTCAGTGGGACTCTTGGCCCCAGTTGACAGCATTCTGTAACAGCTTAAAAAAATGTGAGAGCCTCCTCGGCCAGGAAATCTACATACTTGCATATCTGTGTCTGAAACAAGCCAGTCCACCTTGCTGTTCAATTGTGAATGTAAGTAGGCATCGTGATATGGTGAATGCCATTGTCTGCAGAGGAAGCCTTAAAAAATTGTCAATTCAAATAAAATTTTGAACCATACAAGAACACGTAAAATTTTTTAAGGCATCGACAATAGCAAGAGTTTGTTTTTCCTCTGGAGAATAAGGCTTCCGAGCCAAGATGAGTGTTTTTGATACAAAGACATAAGGCTGCCCCCACTGCATACTGAGACATATACATAGCAAAAAACAGATGGTTGCAAGGTTGAAATGTTGCAAGACATGACACGCAGCAAAGGCTATCATTAAACCACATAAAAGCATGCTCACAGGCTGCAGACCAAACAAAAGGAGCACTTTCTGAAGCAACAGGTACAAGGGATAGATGATAGTAGGCACTTTGGAATTAAACTTGCGATAGTACACACTTTGCTGAGATTCTCATAGATTAGATAGATCGGGCAAACCTATAATGGCAGTGACATGCTCTATTAGTCACGTGGCCTGCTGGGAAATTTCATGATCCAGAAAAATGCACGAAGGCTGGGAAAAGTGTGACAGTGAGATTGCATTTGAGACACATGGCCTATAGAATAGTAAACAGAGAATGGAGGTTACATAGGTGATCATCTGTCACAACAATATCTTGAATATAGATAATGCAATGAAGGACAATTGTCATCACTTGTTCTGAAAAAATGTAGAATATGGCAGGCACACTAGGGACCCCAAACATTAGCCATTAATACTGATGGAGGCTGAAAGGCATGTTAGCCACAAGCAACTGTTTTGATGCTTCATCAAACGGAATCTGAATGAGATTTTTGGCCATGTCGATTTTTGAAAAGAATTGACCCCCAGCCAGCTTAGCTACTTTATGATCACTAAGGCATGGCCACTCTCTTAAGGAAATTAGTCTGATAACTCCAAATGACATGAAGCAATTCAGCTCCATCTTAAACTGGTCACATAAAGCTACTGGTCACCAGTTGGGGGCAAAAAAGAAAAGAGAGAGAGAGAGAGAGAGAGAGAGAGAGAGAGAGAGAGAGAGAGAGAGAGATCCGAAAACTCAGCATGTAAGGAATCCAGTTCATGATAAGGCACTTGATGTGACACCAGATGTGCTGCATCCACAATAAGAAACCAAAATATGAAAAGGCATCTGACCCAAATTAATTTTCAGTACTTGCATCATTAACCACCTGGTATGTAACAGGATGGACAACTGATTCTTAAACTAAGTCAGCCGTAAATCATGAATTAGTAGAGATATTGAAGTCATAACAGAAGTGAAGCTCACAGAACAGCTTCTTTATGATTACTTGAGCAGATCAGTCTAATCACTCCCTATGATATTAAGCAAATTATGGCATGTAGGATTAATGGCTTATCCATCCCCAGCATTTCAGTGAAAAATTTTTCTTGCCTGCAGACAACAATGAACACGTTGATGAAACTGTGTGCATGTGAGTCAGTGGAGATTAGGAATCTGCTGTTTGTAATAGCTTACCAAGTGTTGCTTGAGGCATACCAATGATGGGGACCCTAGCGTGGCATACGTCTATGAGTTGAACAGGGACACAGTGGCCCCCTTGTTGCCTTGTAGGATTAGTGGCTTATCCATCACCCTCATTTGAGTGAAAAGTTTGTTCTGGTCTGCAGACAACAATGAACATGATGGCGAAACAGCTGAGTGTCGATGTCCATAGATTCTTGCAGTGGGAAAGAAGGAAAGGGGGGGGGGGGATTAAGATTGAAATAATGCTGCTATGTAACCTCTCCTTTTACATTCAGCAAGATGCCCAGTGCTTGTGGTGGACCGTCCTTGTGCTGTACGAAACAAGAGGTCACAAAGGAAGTGGCATTCACTGTTCCCATTACCAAAAAATGCCTCTAATTGGTGGCCTGCAGCGTGGAGACATATAACAAAAGTGCAAAATTTGAAACCTGATTTAACGTAAGGTCTTTAAACTGAAAGGCATGTTGGCGCACCTTCTTATCTGGGGCTGAACAAATAATTGCATGTCTGACCATAGGTTCTGCATAAGACTCCTGAGACTTAGCCATGACCAGTACGACTGAGACTGTGAAGCTTGTCCGCCCAAGCTGTTGCAGCTGTTAGCGACATTGGTAGAATTCGACATGTTCAGTGGCCATGTGCGTATGTTTGTATTCACAGGAGGACAGCAAGTGACACATATCATCAAAAGAAAGTGACTGGTTCTTGCAGAGGAACTGACTTTCACATTAAGTGATACATACTAAGTGGTCTCCACAGTGAAGAAAGAGCCTTACAGGTCTTTGTGTCCACCACCTGGAATGCCATGGAATGTTGGTAAAAACTGCTTGTTGTAAGTGTTCCAATCTTCTGTGGATTCATTATTGGGTGGTGGTGGGGGGGGGGGGGGGGGGGGGCTACAGCAGTAGGTGAACAACCAGCAGCTGAACCTGGGAGAACATAGTCAACAATCATTCCACCACAGCTCTGTGTGTGTGTCATTGTTGCAGAAATGACCAGTGTAAAAGCTCCAATGAGAGACAAGTGGCAGAAAAACCACAAAATCTGAAATACGTGAAAATTTGATGCGCATTGTCACCACCTGTGTTCTAACTGGTAGCACAAGGAAACCCACAGTGGTAAGAGGTACAATTTATTGGTTCATAGAGCAATATCAACAAGAATACTGATTCATTCCACATCATTTCAATAAAATAATTGTTCAAATGATCTATGGACCAGGTAACTAAGTAAATAACAACTAGTTAGCTAACAGTGAAAGTAGTTTACATGTCTCAAACACATTTAACAACCAAGGGCCCTGGAGCTAGTGAATGTCCTTATGAAGACACTATCCACATTAGGTGTCACTGGTGTGGTGCAGCACATGCACAGTAGACCTTGTGGCAGTGGTGAGTGACCAGGCTGCATCTGGCAGTTGCCTTGGTAGTTGTGGGTGCACCATTTGAATGTTGGCATGCACTACACTTGTAATCCAACTGCTGTGGGTGTTAGGTGTAGTAACCAGCAGGTTACTACAGTGGCACCCCTAAAATTAAGTCTTATAGTATGAACGATCGGGAGACTCCAAAAAGCAGGTTCAGCCACCTAACTGGAAAGGTTTTTCGTATCTTCACACCCACACCTACCTATCCTTTGTGATGTGTGAGAGCTGTGTGTGATAAGTGTGTCTGTTAAGTGTAGATGACTGGAATGGTGTTATGTAGTGAAATGTCATGTTCGTATTGGAGCACCAAGGGGCCTACCGAGTTTTAATGTCAGCATCCAACAGATTTATCACCACCAATAGTGTTGCATGCCCTCACTTCATGTGATACTGCAGAGAGATTTGGAATAAAATCCAAGACATTGATACAAAGACTGTAGATCCAGGACTTTTGGCCACCACATCCTGTCCCTTCTTCTGGCCAGCATCATATAGCATACCTGGACTGTCACCATCCAAGGACTGGCCATGCTCAGTGGTTCTTAACTTCTGTGACTTAATGGGAACCAGAGTATCCGCCTCACCACTGCCATTGAAAGTGGATCCACTCATTGTCATTGTGGCCCACTCTACAAGTGCCAGCAATTCTCGAATGGAAGAGGTTTTTACAATCTGTGAATAACAGAATTAATGATGAGCAAAGTGCATGTAACAAAATTAACGGTGAGCAAAGTGCAGTAACTTTCTGTACATTCATTAATTCACCACCAAGTGACTACAACACAATTACATGTTTTTACAGTATGCTATTAACAATAGACAGCAACAAGCTTGTACGTTACCAGTCCAATCCCTATCCCACCAACATCACAATGGTTACTGGAACATCACACCTATAAATTAACAATGTAGGAAAAGATAGATTGCTACTGACTGTAAAGAAGACGTGTTAAGTTGCAGGTTGGCATGATTAAAAGACACTCACATACAGCTTTTGGCCACAGCCTTTGTCAGTAAACACACACTCACTCTCTCTCTCTCTCTCTCTCTCTCTCTCTCTCTCTCTCTCTCTCACACACACACACACACACGTGACCACCAACTTCAGCATCTCGAGGCCAGAATGCACGCTGGGGCAGTGTGGTCTGTCTCTAACCTGAGAAGCGAGCAGCATTTTTCTACATCTACATCCATACTATGCAAGCCACCTGACGGTGTGTGGCAGAGGGGTGGTGGGGAAGGTAGCTTTTCCTGAAATAACACTCTTCAGTCTGCAGACCTACGATGCAGGAAGCTGCATGCCGACATTCCCCCATGCTTCTACCCCCCCCCCCCCCCACCTCCCCTCCTTCTTCCTTTTACACCCAAACCCCCAGAACACAATTTATCTCTTAATATGGCTCTACTGCACTTAGACGTGGTACACATGTCATGCTTTTTCTTATAAACTTCAATTAACATTAATTTGATACCATTAAGACACTATTATTAATAATCTGTGATTTTTCCATACCTTGCAGCACAGAAACTATTAGTCCTAGAGAAAAACTGAATAAGACTTTTTTTTGTATGAAATTTAACAAAGTTTAATTTTGCACCGGGAAACATTTTTACTGGAAACCACAGTTTTCCAGTTATTCAAGAAAAAACATAGAAAAGTGACTTTTAACCCCCCTCCCCTCAGCTACATACACACATGCACACACACCAATGCTTTTTTTTGGCTCTTATTGATTGGGCTACTAACAATGAGAGCAATTTAAGCATTGTTCAAAACTCATTGTTGATGATGCTCCTCTGGTGAGAGGGAAGAAATGCATTGTTAGTGTGGAGAAAATAAATGGCAATTGTTTACTTATTCCAGTGGAATCCTACAGCATAATAAGTTGTTGATAAGGAAATCCATGCCTATAAACTTTTTTTGCATTTATATGTTCTGTGACATTTGGAAACAATGCACAGCAAATGTCATCCCATACCATTATTTTCTTCTTCTTATCTTTGATTTCTTCAGTCGTTATGTCTCAACAACAAAAGACTTTCCCAAACTTCCACATTGTATCAGTTTTCTGTGTATTTATCTTTAACATTGTACATAATTTGAAATTACTTGTACGTATGAATATTCTGCTCCAAACAACTGCAAGTAGGGCAGTTACTGCTGTCATCTGATAGTTGCCACACTTTCAGTTGAAGGTGCATATTATGAACTTTCACACTGCCTGTATAACTGCAGGTGTTGCTTTGCAATTTCCGTTTCGCTAAGGGCATTACAGATGGGAAAAAAAGTAACTTTTCATGACTTTAAACTTTGTTCTTGGTAGGAACTGCTTAATTTAGTCCATGCACCATAGCATTCCATCCATTCACCCCACAACTACCATTATGTTGACATTATACTCAAGTGAACTGAATCTTAGTGTTTTCTTCAAACCTAGAAGTAGGTGCAATGGTACTTAAACATTCACATATAGAAAGACAGTTAAATGTTTAAAAATGTACACTGATGTTTCACTGCCGAGTAAAGACTTGTGTCCAATATAAGTAAACTGTTTGTAAGTCACTTGCTGAAGCTACTTCTGAAATTTGTTTGACATGAAAAATACCACCAGCAAGTCGACCTCTGCAAGTTGATGAAACTTACAGAAGTAGGTTCCGTAAGTTAGAGGAAACAGTTTCTTGCATCTTGCTGTAAGTATCTGTTGAACTTGCCAGTTACTGGAAATTTTTAACTTGCAGAAATTTGTTTGTTCAATTCGAATATGAAAATATCAGTGTTGGGAAGGATAACGGTGCAAAGACAGATGATCCAAAGCAAATGTACCCTTGGAAACCCCTAAACATATATAATTGGCCACCACAGCCAACAAGTACGAAATTAATTTACAGATTACTTTGTTTCGCCAGAAGGAGAAGGAGAATAGCAGCTCAGATAGCTAAAATTTGAAGACTTTGTTTTATATTACCATAAACATAAATACATTACATTTGTAATAAAGTTAATAAATAATGTTTGAGAAAAGAGTAATTAAAAGCCCATCTCTTGGTTGTACAGCTTGCCACATTTTTGTAGCCAGCTTTCAAATATTTAATTGTAAAGTAGACAAGAGATGCCTGAAACTAGCGTACAACATTCTCAGAAAGTTGATAATCTGAGCAAAGTCATCTGATTTTATTTCATCCAACAGTGTTTCTTGATAAATTAAATATGTATGCCTCTGTGTAAATTTCTTTACCCAAATATTCATTTTGTTTCTTAGTTATGTTTTTCATAATGATTTTTCTTCAATAATAATAATAATAAAACAACAATGGGGCAGCTGCTTTGTTTTTGAGCACAACACTGTAGACTTCTATTTGCCAAGCTCGCAGTGCAACTCTACTGGAAACACTTCTGGAAGGACTTGCAGCAAGTTCCTGTAATTAACTTGCAGAAGTAAACTTGAGTAAGTTTTTGTTCTAATGTAAACACATAACCAACTCCTTGTGGACGTTAATTGCAAAAGTTTCTTGCTAGTGTACACACATCTTCACATACCTTGATGACACTTGCTGTAGCATACTGCAGAAGGTAATTGAAAGAAACATGTAGTGAGATAACAGAAATGACATTTTTATTAAAAAATGATAATTACAGTGAACTCACCGTGATTCATGATGATCCCCTGGACATTACAAAAGATGGGACATAACTTGTAATAGGGTGTACGATCACGACAGACTACAATGTATGCCCTGCAACATGCTACCATGCTGATCACAAGGTTGATGACTTCTTGTGGTAGGGTATTCCATTCCTCCACCAGTGTGGTTGACAGCTGCTAGATGGTCATTGCTACATGTGGATGAGCTTTCGCCAAATAAAAGTACATTCAGCATTGTTGAACATGAGCAGTTTCGTGACCCAGGTGTTATGGTGTGAGAGGGCTTAATGTTTCCAGAATGAGATTTTCACTCTACAGCGAAGTATGCACTGATATGAAACTTCCTGGCAGATTAAAACTGTGTGCCATACCGAGACTCGAACTCGGGACCTTTGCTTTTCATGGGCAAGTGCTCTACCGACTGAGCTACCCAAGCATGACTCATGACCCAGCCTCACACCTTTATTTCCACCAGTACCTCGTCACCTACCTTCCAAACTTCACAGAAGCTCTTCTGTAGAGCACTTGCCCATGAAAGGCAAAGGTCCCGAGTTCAAGTCTCGGTCTGGCACACAGTTGTAATCTGCCAGAAAGTTTAAGGCAGAATGTTGCATGAGAATACTGACCCCCACGGTACGTTGATTGATCAACTTTATTGTGACACTGTACTCTTTTCCTGTGTGCATCTTTGCAGGAGTGCATTTGACCCTAACTTAATTTTTATGGATGACAATGCATGACCATATCGAACAGTATAGATGGAGGCTTGGAGGCTCTCTTAGAAGTAGAGGATGTTTAGCGAATGGACTGGACTGCCTGCCCCCCCACCCCCCACCCCCCCACCCCCCCTCAACTTAAATCCCATGTTGCTTGTGTGGGATGTGTTGTGCAGATGTATTGCAGCATGTCCACATATGACAATAACCATCAATAAGTTCTCAAACATGCTGTTGGAGGAATTGACCGAGCGAGGTGGCGCAGTGGTTAGCACACTGGACTCGCATTCGGGAGGACAACGGTTCAATCCCGTCTCCGGCCATCCTGATTTAGGTTTTCCGTGATTTCCCTAAATCGTTTCAGGCAAATGCCGGGATGGTTCCCATGAAAGGGCACGGCTGATTTCCTTCCCAATCCTTCCCTACCCCAAGCTTGCGCTCCGTCTCTAATGACCTCGTTGTCGACGGGACGTCAAACACTAACCACCACCACCACCTTGGAGGAATGGAATCCCCCATAACAATAAAACTTTACCAGCCTTATGTTTAAAAATGGAAGCACATTGCAAAGCATGCACTGCAGTATGCGGTGATCAAGCACCCTATTGAGAGTGATGCCCCACCATCATGGACCACTGTGACTTCAGCATAATTATTGTCTTTCAATATAAATGTCATTTCTGTCCATCTTTTGTGTACTGCTTTCAGTTACCTTTCATACTATACTGTAGCAATTCTTTTTACGTATGGTCCAAGTTTCCTCAAGGTATATTACTTGGCAGTGAAACATCATTCAAAAGTTACTTTTGACCTTAAATTTTGCACACAAGTGTACCAGTGTATTTTAAATGTATGTTTTATATGTTCTTGGCTGTATTTACTTTCATTGCTTTGTATCATATTCTAGAATTTATGTAATGTAACAAGAACAATGACTTTGACAATTGTTTTGTGAATTTGTTGCAGCTTTATGAAAGTGAAGAAACCAATGAAATTACACTTTCACAGATCCCAATGAGGAGGTATGTTTGACAATACTACAATTTTGGAATCTAGATGTATTAATATATAATGCCTGAAAACAAAGAAGTACCCAGTAGGCTAGGAGGAAATGGAATGATACTTCATGGGTGGAGAGAATATGAATTATTCCAGCAATTACAAAATCAAGTCAAATTTACAAACAATTTGGCAGTATGAGCTCACTTTATCAATGTGACGTTGCACCCTCTCTGGCCTGAACACATGGATTGATTTGGGTGGGTAAGGTGTCGTGAAGCTGCAGTATGTTTTTGTGAGGAAAGCTGGCCCACAACTGTTTGTAACTTTGTCTTGATATCCTTGATGTTTGCACTGGGGCAGAGTTGACATTTGAGCTGATCCCCTGTACGTGCTATTGGGGACAGATCTGGAGATGTTTATGGTCATAGGGAGTTGGTTTAGCTTTCTGTTTACTAGCTGTTAGAATGTCAACTAGACAACACATGAGGGACAAAAAATTGGTCATTCAGCTAATATGAAGATGAAAGAATTGTATTCAACAGAATGAATACTTCCAGTTTGGTTTCTGGAAGGGTTTTTCAATGGAAAATGCTGTATATACTTTCACTAATGAAATATTAAATGCTCTGAGTAACCAGAAGTCACCCGTTGGGATTTTTTGTGATCTATCAAAGGCTTTTGATTGTGTAAATCATGGAATACTTCTAGATAAGCTCAAGTACTGTGGTATGAATGGGACGGTGCTCAAATGGTTTAAATCATACCTAACTGGAAGATTGCAGAAAGTTGAAATAAACAGTTCACATAATATGCAAAAACTGGTGATTTTTCAAACTGGGGAACAATCAAGAATGGGGTGCTGCAAGGTTTGGTCTTGGGTCCTCTGCTATTCTTAATATATATTAATGACTTGCCATTCTATATTCACGAAGATGCAAAGCTGGTACTTTTTGCCCATGATACAGGTATAGCTATCACACCCGACAGACAAGAATTAACTGCTGAAATTGTAAACAATGTTTTTCAGAAAATCATTAAGTGGTTCTCTGCAAATGGGCTCTCATTAAACTTTGACAAAACACAGTATGTACAGTTCCACACAGTAAATGGAATGACCCCATTAATAAATAGACTTCGATCAGAAATCGGTAGCTAAGGTAGAATATTCAAAATTTCTAGGTGTATGCATTGATGAGGGGTTGAACTGGATAAAACACACTGAGGATCTGCTGAAATGTTTGAGTTCAGTTACTTATGCTATTAGGGCCATTGCAAATTTTGGCGATATCTATCCGAGTAAATTAGCTTACAACACCTATTTTTATTTTCTGCTTTCGTATGGCATCATATTTTGGGGTAACTCATCATTGAGTAAAAGAGTGTCCATTGCACAAAAGCATGTAATCAGAATAATTGCTGGAGCTCGTCCAAGATCATCCTGCAGACACTTATTTAAAGAGCTAGAAATCTTCACTGTAGCCTCACAATATATATATTCACTTACGAAATTTTTTATTAACAATCCGAATGAATTCAAAAGTAATAGCAGTGTACATGGCTACAACACTAGGAGAAAGGATGATCTTCACTGCTCAAGGTTAAATCTAACTATGGCTCAGAAGGGGGCAAATTATGCTGCCACAAAAGTCTTTGGTCACGTACCTAATAGCATCAAAAGTCTGACAGATAGTCATATAGCATTTAAAAGGAAATTAAAAGAATTTATTAATGGCAACTCCTTCTACTCATTAGATGAATTTTTTGATATAGTAAGTGGGTAATTTCCCAACACCACCAAAAAATAAAAAAAATATATTGAGTGTCATGTAATATTTTGTCTAATGTAATATCTTGTATAGACACCTTTTATTAACCTGACACGTTCCACATCATTACGAAGTGTCGTATTCATGATCTGTGGAACAAGTACTAGTCTAATCTAATCTCTAATCCATAGGTGATAGCTATTGTCACTAATTATTCATAAACTAGATTTGGTTCCCAGTAATGAAAGCATGGGAAATTGCATGGTTCGATGAGGGACACGTCATTAGTTTAGGAGCAGCTTGAGAAAATAAGTGTCAAAATTTATACTAAAGCTGCCAATGTGGCAACCAATGTTAGGGCTGAACCAAACTGGGAACCATTCTTAATTTGGATATTTTTGTTGAATGCAACACTTTTAGTGCATGTTTAGGACCACCAATAGGGAAATGTAGGCCTTGAAATTTCATGAATGTCTTGCAATTTCATGAACGTCTGAGAAAGTAAACAATGCGGCAAACTCGACAACAACTTATTCTTCATTTTACATACAAAAAAATTAGAACTACATATGTACAAATTTAATATTTATCTTTTTACTTTTTTAAAATTATAGAAACAATGTTTTTGTCAAGAACAAAATAAATAATAGAACAGTGCAAAGGAAAAATAACACAGAACTTTATTAAATGTAAATTATTCAGTTTACTTCTGGAATCACCTAACCTGGCATCTGTTTTGACTCATCCTTATTTTTAAATGTGCAAGTTTGTCATCCAAAATTATTTATAAAACAGTTGAGTGCAATCAGTGGATAATGGAGCTATTTAAAACATCCCAATTGCTGCATTATTGAGACAGCAGTCATAACAAGAACCAGAAATTGCTATTTGCAAGGACACTACACAGTGAACTGTATAAATTATTGCATTCTCTGGAAAAAAAATCATTAAGCCATATTCCCCTTTGTAACACTGTTTTGAAAAATAAGTTACAAAACAGATTTTGATCTTTTGTTTCAGACTTGCACATCCTGATGAGATATCTGGAATTGTATCATTTCTGTGTTCTGAGGATGCCTCTTACATAACAGGAGAAACTATAATTGCTTCTGGTGGAATGCCATCAAGATTATAACATACAATGTGAAAGACTGTACTTTACAACTGTATGATATTATTGAGGGTGAATGGTACATTAAAATCTCCATTTTTTGAGGATATAAAGGAGTTTGTGTCAGTCAGGGTTAATGTTTATAAAAATGTCTCAGTGCAATATTTTTTTAAATCGTGAGTGTATGTGAAGCAGTGATTATTTTGTAAATTCAGTGATTACTTCGTAAATTTTAGAAACTGGGTGTATGGAATTGGACATATGTATTAGTAATGTATATATGTAACCATGACAGTATAGTGAAACATTGAATTAAATGAACAAATCTTGCCATTATAATTGTATTAAAGACTAATTTTCAACTAAAACATTTATGGCAGTACTATCCTTAACTTGAAAACTGGTGGAAAATTGACACACACATGAGATCTAAATGTAATGAATTACCTATGAGTTCCTGTAATTTTGTTTGGTATCTACATACAGCTATATTTCTTCTTGATATCAAAAAGTTTTAGTCTTTTTCCGCTGTTCCAGGGATCTATTTTCTTACCTTATGTAAAAAAAAATTGCACTTACAAATAGTGAAAAATCCAGGATGTAATATAAAAAAGATAGATTGGTTCTCACCATACAGGGGAGATTTAGAATAAATTTCTTTCATTTCCAATGATCATAACACTTTTTGGTCCTCAGACTATTGGTTTCAGTCAGCAATGACCATCTTCAGATTTGCAGCAAAACATGAGAAAATAAATACAACTATTGGACAGTTTATATCTCAAAATAATAAAATATGCCATAATGAAAGATGTTACTTTCATAGACTGGAAACGTGCTTAAAGTATGGTAAGGTAACTTGCTCTAATATGAATAAGTCATAGTGACATCATCATGAAATACAGATTCATGTTAGCTTCATCACACATATTTAAAATGTGGAGTGAACTAGGCCACATTGCCAGCAGAGTTATTCTGTTACCAGTGCTACTGTTGGAATTAAACTGAGGTACAGTAACCTCAAAATACATTTGTGTCATAGGCATGTTAGATGTCACCATTATAAGCTTATTCATATTTGTTAATTTTATAATTGTGAAAAATGCAATAAAATTAAAATACAATAGGTTAAATCTGTAGTGGGCTCATGAGGTTCTTATCATGATAAAATGTAAAAAATTAAAACATGAATAAATTAAATTTTAAAATTGTTATAAAGAAAAAGTGAGACTATGATTCTGAGATACTTTTGCAGTGATTTTAGACAAAAAAAAAATACAATACAGACAAGAACAAGCTAACCAAATAACAGGATTGATAAGATAACTATGGAAGTAAGCCAAATAAATAAATAAACAAAAGTAAGTCACCAGCTCCCTCTGTTGGTGTAGTCACCAGAATGCAGCATATGCGAGTCGTAATCAGAGGCTCTCCTATAACCATGATCTGCAGACCAACAAAAGGATAATAATTCACTCTCTGGCTTGTTAACTTGTCAGCCAACTTTGCATTGTTGACAACTGGCAACCATCTTTTTTAATAGCGGGCCACACATTTTTCTGTGTCATCAGTTAAATAGTGGCTTTTTCTCTGGTATGGGAGAAATTGTGAATGGTGTGAAAAATTACTGTTTGTTGTGTTTTGGGCATGAATGGTCTAGGTAGGGGTCCAGACATGTCGCACCAAACCAGGTTCGTTGTGCCTAGCAACCACATTTGTTTGAACTAAAGAGCTATTGAAGTGTCTCCCAAATATCCTCTGTAAGTTGATTGTAATTTATAAGTAAAGAAATTGTACTGTTTTTTGAAAAAAATATGTTTGTTATGAATTGACCAATAAACTGTAGCTGGTAGAACTGCTGGGGTGAAAGGAAAGTCATTGGCTTATGAACTGTGTAGACTGTAAATGGTATAGCATCAAGATAAGGGTGAAAGTTTCTTACAACTTCATAAATCAGCAGTAGCCCTTGATCGTGTGCACACCAATTAGTCTGAGCCTCTGTCAGCTTCTGTCTTCTGTCTTTTGTCTTTAGTCTTCTGACTGGTTTGATGTGGCCCACCATGAATTACTCTCCTGCACTAACCTCTTCATGTCAGAGTAGCACTACCACCTTATGTCCTCAATTATTTGCTGAATGTATTCAAATCTCTGCCTTTCCCTACGTTTTTACCCTCCACCTCCTTTTACCTTCTGAAAGTCTCCCTCTAGAACCATGGTGGTTATTCCCTGATGCCTTACAACCTGTGCAATCATACTGCCCCTTCTTCTTGTCAGTGTTTTCCGTATGCTTCTTCCTTTGCCGATTCTGCAGAGAACCTGTCCATCTGATTTTTAACATTCTCGTGATCCACCACCATGCAATGCCGTGCTCCACAGAAACTTCATTCTCAAATTATTATTTAATGTTTGAGATCAGTAGACATTTTGATGTTAAGCTTCTCACTATTCTCGTATCTGCTACATATTATCAACTTTGCCTTTTGCAGTTTACTCTCAGTCCATATTTTGTACTCATTAGACTGCTGCTTCCATCCAACAGATCCTGTAATTCTTCTTCACATTATCTGAGGGTAGCAATGTCATCAGCGAATCTTATGTTTGAAATCCTTTCATCCTGAATTTTAATCCCACTCTTGTACCTTTCATTTATTTCCGCCATTGCTTCTTTGGTGTACAAATTGAACAGTATGGGTGAAAGACTGCATCTCTGTCTTACACCCTTTTTAATCTGAGCACTTCATTGTTTGTCCTCCAATCTTATTGTTGCCTCTTGGTTCTCGTACATAGCCCGTCTTGATTTTTATTCAATCTTGCTTTCATTATGAAGCACCATGTGAGAACTGCCTCTCTGGTACCTTTACCTTTCTCAAAGCCAAACTGACTGTCATCTAACAAATACTCAATTTTCTCTCCCATTCTTCTCTAAATTATTGTTGTCAGCAGCTTGGATACATGAGCTGTTAACTTGATTGTGTGATAGTTTTCACACTTTTCTGCCCTTACTATCTTTGGAATTGTGTAGATGATACTTTCCAAATGTCTGATGGTACATCGCCAGTCTCATAGGTTCTGCACACCAACCTGAATAGTTGTTTGGTTGCTACTTTCAGCAATGATTTTAGATCTTCCAATGGAATGTTATCTTATCTATCCTTTTTGCCTCATTTGAACTCAAGTCATCCAGAGCTCTTTTAAATTCTGACTCTAATACTTGATTCCCAATGTCATCCCCACCATCTCCAATTTCTTCTTCGAATACATCATCAGAGAAATCCTCTCCCTAATAGAGATCTTCAGTCTACTCTTTCCATCTAACTGTGTTTAACTGTGGAATTCCTTTGGAACTCTTAATGTTACCAGCTTTGCTGTTAATTTCACCGAAACTTGTTTTGAGCTTTCTATATGCTGAGTCAGTCTCCTGAGGATCATTTCCTTTTTGATTACTTCACACTTTCCCGCAGCCATTTAGCCTTGGCTGAACAGAGTTTGCTATTTATTTCATTCCTAAGGGATTCACATTGCTTTATTCCTGTTTTTTCCTTGACATTTTTGTATTTCCTTCTTTTGTTGATTAAATGATGTGTTTCATCTGTTACCCAAGGTTTCCTCAGATTTACTTTCCTTGTACCCATGTCTGTCTATCCAACATCTCTGATTGGCCTCTTTAGAACTGTCCAATAATCAACCGAGCTGTCTACTCTATTGTTCCTTATCCCATTATCCACATCCACAGTGAATTTTGACTATGTCTTGTCATTCCTCAATACTTCAGTATCCCACTTCCTTCCACACTGATTGTTTCAGACAATTCTCTTGAACTTCAGTCTACTCTTCATCATTGCTAAATCATATCTGATTTTGGAATGTAAGCCAGTTGGAACCTTCCCATATCTTCCCGTCTTTTGGAAGTAATCTCCTTTTCTTGTGATTCATGAACAGAATATTCACTATTACCACATGAAATTTATTGCAGTACTCAATTAGTCTTTCACCTTTCTCATTCCTACTGCCAAACCAATATTCTGCAGTAACTTTTTCTCCCATTCTTTCACCTACAACTGCTTTGCAGCCCTCCATGACTATTAAATTTTCATTTCCCTTTACATTCTGAATTAAGTGTTCTATACTCTTATATACTCTCTTTAGTCTTTTACATGCTGCTGTGACACTGACATGTACAACTAAACTATTATTGTCATTTTTGCTCACTGAAATGTTCACAGTGGCTCACTCTCTGCCCTACTTTCCTATTCATAACAAGTCCTACTCCCATCACATCATTTTCTGCTGATGTTAATATTATCATATATTTGTCTGGTAGTAAGTTCTTATCTTCATTCCATTTCACTTCACCAACCCCCACTACATCTATATTGAGCTTTTGCTATTTCTACTGTGTTTAGAGTTCTGACGTTCTGTGCTCTAAATCATACAATGTTATGCCCATCATTGGTTATTCCATCTTTTTCTCATGGCCACCTCCACCTCGGCATTCACCTCTCAGAGATCCAAGTAGGGGCTAATCTGAAATCTTTTGCCAATGGAAAGATCATTATGACAATTTTTCAATTACAGGCTGCATGTCTTGTATCAAGTTGTGTGTGTCTAATGCAGTGGTTTCCATTGCCTTCTGCATCCTCAAACCATTGATCATTGCTGATTCTTTTGCCTTTTAGGGGCAGTTTCCAACCCTAGTGGCAAGAGAGTACCCTGAAGCTCTGTCAGTTCCACTTTGACAAAGCTTGTGATGAAGCAAGATGGGATAATTTTACTTCCCCTCTTGTTTTGCCATCTGCCTCCTTAAATTTCATTTTTTCACTTTTAGCTAATTAGCCTTAACATATATGAGTATACTCTGCATTTTCAAAAAAGAGAGAGGTTGACTCTCAGTTTTAAAGAATATAACATCAGATCTGATTTGTGCTCAGTTTCATGTATGTAATTGATTTTGCAATTTATTTTTGACCGTTTCTCGTTAGTATCTTCCTTTATAGGGTGAAATCGGTAATTGATTCATAACTTAAATTCTACTGTTGACTTATAAACAAATGTAAATTCTGTACTAAGTATAAACATTTGGAGGAACAACTAATAGTATTCTTAAAGTATCTATTTGGCTCTGCTCAGAAACATGTTAGCAAATTCAGTCCTTAATTAATTCTGAAGTAATTAACAGTTTTGTCAAAAGTATTGTTTGCATAATGAAATTTGTTAAGAACCACTTTTTCAATGTATACAGTTAATTGATTGAGTTAAGTTTTAATTGTAATTTCTGTTAATTTAACTTCAAACAATGTGTAGTTTCAGTACCTATTATCGTGAGGATATATAAGGGCCCAATTTTTGGTCACAAGACAGTCAGTCCACAGTCGAGTTTCAGATGAGAAACCTGTGTTGGATAGAACAACAACAATGCTTTAACTTAACTGAGAAATAAGTGTTACACAATTAGGCCATGTGTGAAAACAATGACAGTGCTCCATACATACCTGATTATTCTGAAAGAACTCTAAATTATGTGGTTGTGTTTTTACTGCTCTTGGATATTCAACAGGAAACTATTGTAACAGTATGTGGATATTCACCTGAAAACTATTAAAGAGGTTTATCAAAAGTTAAACAATAGTGCACTGGCCACATTAAATGTGTATATGGGGGGGTCGTGAAAAGTGGAAGTAAAAGACTGTGAAATGCGAATGTGCATCTGTTAAAAGAATGAGAGTGACTTCTTACCTGGAAGCCTTCAGTATCAATTGCTGATGACTTTTATTCAAAATTTAAGCAGTGGATGGGTTCGAACCTGGAACCGAGGATATTTTGATTGTTAGTCAGAAACACTACCCCTAGATCAACTATTTGCGACATACTCATGGAGAGCTGCCCCAAAAGCCTGTGCTGCGAATACATAGAAAGATAGATCCCTTATCATTTAGCTACAATATAGCAGGTCAGCAACTGGAAGCAGTTAATTCCATAAATTATCTGGGAGTACGCATTAAGAGTGATTTAAAATGGAATGATCATATAAAGTTGATCATTGGTAAAGCAGATGCCAGACTGAGATTCATTGGAAGAATCCTAAGGAAATGCAATCAGAAAACAAAGGATGTAGGTTACAGTACGCTTGTTCGCCCACTGCTTGAATACTGCTCAGTAGTGTGGGATCCGTACCAGATAGGGTTGATAGAAGAGATAGAGAAGATCCAACGGAGAGCAGCGTGCTTTGTTACAGAATCATTTAGTAATCGCGAAAGCTTTACGGAGATGATAGATAAATTCCAGTGGGCGACTCTGCAGGAGATACGCTCAGTAGCTTGGTACGGGCTTTTGTTGAAGTTTCAAGAACATACCTTCACTGAAGAGTCAAGCAGTATATTGCTCCCTCCAACGTATATCTCGCGAAGAGACCATGAGGATAAAATCAGAGAGATTAGAGCCCACACAGAAGCATACTGACAATCCTTCTTTTCACGAACAATACGAGACTGGAATAGAAGGGAGAACTGATAGAGGTACTCAAGGTACCCTCCACCACACACTGTCAGGTGGCTTGCAGAGTATGGATATAGATGCAGATGTAGATGCCGATGCCTGGGATTTACCATTGTTGGTAATGGCGCATTATGGACTGGGTGGGGACAAGAGGATTGTTTTTACAAACTAAGCCTTACCTTTTCAAAGCCATGTTGCGTTGTGGTCATCATGGCAGTCGTTATCTGCCAGTGCTTCTGTCAGCGGCACCTGCATCTCTGCTGCTCCGGGTAGGTACCATCAGTAAGAGTTGACCATTCCTAGGAATGTTCTTAATTGCTGACAATCTGTCAGCCAAGGAATATTCATAATGAGCTCTACCTTTTCTTTAAGGTGAGAAATACAGGCAAGTGAGACTGTATGATTGAGGAATGTCACCTGTTCCTGGTGCAGAACACGTTTTGCCTCATTTATCACCATACCATATTTATGTATCCTGTTGAACACTACCTTAAGGTGTTTCTCGTGTAATTCAGTTGTTGCTGAAAATATGAATACATCGCCAAGGTGGGCGAAGCAGACATCCAAGCCCCTTAGTACTTTGTCTGCAAACTCTGCCATACTTGAGCTGTGTTCCCTAAACCAAATGGTATGCATAGATATTTGGAGAGATCAAAAGGCATTATCATATCAGTTTTGGGAATATCTTCTTCTGTGATCAGAACCTGGTTACAAGCTGTGTTGCAGTCCATCTTGCTGTAGAAATGGTTGGGTGCTAGGCTCCATATCTGTCGAGAGACCAGTTGCTTATGTGTCACCTTAAGGGGAAGCACTGTGATATGCAATACTTCCTGTAATTGGCCTGCAACCTCTTGTCTAGCTTCTGGACTGATCAAACTAGGGTGAGATGATGGCATTGTTAGCATTTCTGCAAATAGTGCTTGCTAACACTTTATTATCCATTTTACTTCATGGCATACTTAGCTTTATTTTCAGTCGCTGGTGGTGTATGAAGTGTGCATCTAATATTTGTTCACCAAGATCTGCCAGTATGAACCTCCATTCGAACATTTTACTCAAGCCAATGTCCACTTTTGCTTCACACTCACCATAAGTTTGAGGGCTGTCATAAGGCTGAGAGTTGTGTTATGGCACAAAGTAAAGTGCCGGCACACCAATCAGGACCGATAGAGCAGAGAGGACTGCGAGAAGATGTCAGCCAATTGCACGCTGACCGACCCCTCTCCAGGATGGCAGTGCAACAGTAGCGGCCCATATGCAAAGAGGGCGTAAGTGCCATGCCCAACTGCTTGCGGCCCAGTTGTACAGCAGCTTCAAGAGTAGCAACTTGGACAGAAGCATCAACTCTAATCACTCACTTGTAGTGTCTATGTAACATGGGCTTAGGAAATTGTTATACTGAAGAGATTTCAATTTTTTTCTGTTGCTCTTTGCTTGTAACACAGCTGTGTAACACAGATGTAAGTATTGTATTTTTTCATTTTATTATAGAACTCATTAATACAATTTGTTTGAATGTTGTCTAGCAATCCGAGAAAGCTAGACACCACACATTTGATGACTAGGCAGGATTTAACAACTTGCACCTGTCGCTGTGGACTTACTTTCCTCAATGGCAGCACACTTACACTTCAACCCGAATCAATAAAGTAGCAACAGTGTGCCTCTCTGTCTTTCCCATGCAAATGATGTGATAATATGAGGAGGCATGCTTTCTTCACTGTTTGTGTGGATGCAGTCAATTTGTCACGAATAATTGTAACCAATCTTGAGTGCTGGGTCTTGGCTACTTCTGATTAAATCACCAACTGTGTCTGCGAAATCAGTGGAAACTGTGGCATATACATTTTGGTGCTCTTATAGATGTGTGAGGTCCACTGCAGGCCACTGAGACCGTTCAAGAATGTGCAGCATGATGTGCATCTCGTGGCCTGATCGCCAAAACACCAAAATAATTGTGATACCAAAAAATCTGGTGATTTTGTCCTCCTTGTACAATGTGGCTGTCTGATTCTGCTGACCAGATGCATACCCCTCTCCTTTACCTTTTCTTGTGCACATCCTCTTATTTATTGCCAGTGCCAACAACTGTTTCTGAATTGCATCCATTAGGTACTTCAAATTTCGGAGCTACTCATCTGTTGCTCATGCCATGTAGCTGCAGCCTCTCCAATGTTGAGGTTGCTAACTACCTTTCACTGCCGAGTTATTTTCCTGGCTTATTATAGAGTACATTTTGCCTGCTTTAGCAAGCACAGAATTAATCTCGGTCTCCCCACACATCAACACCACCATTTTCACTGAAAGCAAAAGTTGTGTTAGCCACACTTACTGTTGTGTTTCATCTAACATTGCTTCCTCTTCCACAGTGCTCCTCAGATGTCACCAGAATTCATGTGGCATTCTATCACCGATCTGCCCAAATGAAGCACTGGTTGCATTCATCATTCCTACGATTTACATATCTGTTTGGCCATAGTGTCCTCCAATTGGAGGAACCATTGTTATGAGGGTGGTTTCAAAGTAAAGTCCCACAGTTTTGAGGACCTAGGCACCTAAGCTGTTAAGTGCCACAGATAACTCAGTATAATCGCTAGTAACACTGTTTTGCATAAATGCCGAATCTAGCATTATGAACCATATTTCAGGCTTCTCCAGCAGGAACTTGGGTATTTGTGTGTGTGTGTGTGTGTGTGTGTGTGTGTGTGTGTGTGTTTTCCTCTCTGAAGTGGAAACCATGTTAGACTCAAAGTGAACAAACTGTCTGTCATATTCAACATATGTTGGTATAAACTCATGTTGTCTCATGTCAAAATTCGAAACATATGTTGGTATAAACTCATGTTGTCTCATGTCAAAATTCGATTTTGCAGATCCCTTGTCTGCTTTTGTATCTCTCTTTTAGGTGTCTTAAGTCAGTGTTTCACTCTGTGCATAGCTTGCATAGTTTGAGGCTTCTGCTTTTTCTTGTAATTTTTGGGCCACTATGATGTACGTAGCTTCCTTAATTTCAGCCATAAATATACAGAGACGTGCATAAACTCCAGTTAACAAGGTTTATTCACTTGATTAATCAGAGTGCAGTTGAACAACCAACAGCAAATAGACAACTTTCAAACTGGAAATAAGAGTAAATGTAACAAGACAAACCCAGCCAGTCAGTAAAAGAATAATATATGCATTCTTGATCACTGTCCAAAATCGGCACTTCCCACAATATCAATGGAATTTTGCTGTCTAGCAATATATGACTAGTGCAAACTTAATCTGTGGAATAATTTTTTATGCCGCCTTAAAGTAGTCTAGTTGTATGTGATAAACACAAGAGTACCATACCAATGTGGGTCTTCCACTACCCTCCCCCCCTCCCGCCAGCAAGAAGCAACAGAACAATATAGTGTAAGGTAATAAAACGAAAGAACAGTGATGACGTTATCTTTAATAGTCATTCGTTCTGGTTTTGTATGACTTTGAGAGTAGATGCTCATGTGTATATTGGCTAGACATAAGTGCAATAAAATCATTATTTACTGTTTATAACAGCTAGCACTTCATTCAGTACAAGCCCTATAATGGGTTATGTACAGTTGTGACCCCTTAGTGCAGCAATTTATTCTTCCCATTTGGAGTTTTACACCACTCAAGTGCTACCGCAACAATGGTGACCATTCCTGACCACCCATTTTTTCGGCAACTTATGTAAAAACATGCACTGACTATTGCTTTGCTGGACATTCTCCTGCCTGGTGATCACAATCAAATGGAACTAAAACACAAAAGTGGCATCACAATGCAAGGTACAGACTATGCCAATAATAGGAGTTCCATGTGAGAACTATGTTGTTGTTGTCTTCAGTCCTGAGACTGGTTTGATGCAGCTCTCCACGCTACTCTATCCCGTGCAACCTTCTTCATCTCCCAGCACTTACTGCAACCTACATCCGTCTGAATGTGCTTAGTGTATTCATCTCTTGGTCTCCCTCTATGATTTTTACCCTCCACGCTGCCCTCCAATGCTAAATTTGTGATCCCTTGATGCCTCAGAACATGCCTACCAACTAGTCCCTTCTTCTTGTTAAGTTGTGCCAGAAACTCCTCTTCTCCCCAATTCTGTTCAATACGTCCTCATTAGTTACGTGATCTACCCATCTTATCTTCAGCATTCTTCTGCAGCACCACATTTCAAAAGCTTCTATTCTCTTCTTGTCCAAACTAATTATCGTCCATGTTTCACTTGTTGCTCCCAGATAAGAGGGGGCTACTGCAGCACCACACAGACCCGTCATCAGGACAGCCGCAAACACTTCCAAGGACACACAAAGCAGAACACTGAACTTTAGCCTAAATCAGCTGCTCCCTAAGATGACTGCAGCACTTCACGTGACATGGCTTCAACACAACACCAATTGTGTATATACCACTCACACTTTGGAAACAATGCACGCAGTTGCTCACATCCCTGTTATTACCAGACTGAGGTGGCGGCTTGCGCTAGGCACATCAGGCTCCACTCCAGCTACAAGTTGCTTACTTGGCTGAATTAGTACATGCCACCTCCATGTGTGTGACAAGTGACACTACTGAAAAATGTGAACATTTGACCAAATGCAGTGTGAATGATGAGGCAGTGCATCATTATGATGCTGGGTTCCTCTGTTCATTATAAGGCTTGGTGCAAGCAAAGAAAATTGTGGACAAATTACCCAGTGCAGAGACTGTGACACCATCAAACGGTACATGGGCTTTGCCCATATGTTTGGTTCTTAAAAAGGACAGATATCATGGAATGAGTGTGGACTATTGTTCAGCCAGCCGCGGTGGTCTTGCGGTTCTAGGCGCGTAGTCCTGAGCCGTGCGACTGCTACGGTCGCAGGTTCGAATCCTGCCTCGGGCATGGATGTGTGTGATGTCCTTAGGTTAGTTAGGTTTAAGTAGTTCTAAGTTCTAGGGGACTAGTGACCACAGCAGTTGAGTCCCATAGTGCTCAGAGTGAACCATTTTTGAACTATTGTTCACTAAATGCACAAATGGTTCCAGCCAGGCACCCTATTCTGAACATTCTGGATTTTTCAGTGCGTTGGCAGGAGTTTCAAGAAGGTTTACCAGAGAACATGCCTAAGATACTTATTATTTCACACCCTCTGGCCTCAAAACTGCCACATAAACATGGCTGTGTTTTATTGATACAATTTTAAGACATTTTGCTTTTTGTAATTCATACTTTGATGACGTTTTGCTTTTTCGTCAAATCCAGCAGATCACGAGGTACACTTGCTTTCTATGTTAGATACCCTGGATCATGACAGCATGGAAATCAATATGGACAAATGCCAGCTACACCTGGACAAAATCACATTCCTAGGGCATCAGAGATAACAGCACTGTTTCAATCTCTTCTCCAGCCACAAACATACAAAGAATTGAGTCAGTTCTTGGGAACCATCAGCTTCTATAGGCAACACCTGTTGCAGGCAGCTATCAAAGTACCACTGATGGACACACTGGTGGGAGAAACTAACATGGTAGGAAAATGCTGATGTGGGCTTCGAAAATGCTTAAGGTCTTCAATAACATCAAACTGTCCCTCCGACAAGCTGTGACTTTAGTGCACCCTGTAACTGATGCCCCATTATCTATTACCACTGATGTGAGTGAGTCAGTCATAGGCATGGTGTTGCAATAGCTAGCAGATAGGGTCCAACAATAATTATGGTTTTCTTTTCAGAAACTGGAGGAGTCATAGCAGAAATGGTCAGCATTTAACAGAAAGCTGTTAGCAGTGAATGAGGCGATACATTGTTTCATTTCGGAAGTGGGAGGTACGCCCCTCATTATTTTCACAGATCACTAACAGAGACCATACAGAATCCTGGGAAAGGCTGCCCACCATATCATTTTCTCAATGTTGACTATGTGAGTCAATTTACAACAGATGTGCACGATATTTAAGGGGCCAACAACAAAGTGGCAGACTTTTTCTTGAAAATCAACTCTCTTTTAGTGTGTGTTGATTACAATGAACTTGCTTCAGCACAGGAGATGGTTGCTCAAATCAAAGACCTTCTGCAGGTCTCCTTGACAAACCAGAAGTCTGAGCACCATCTCCTTTCCAGTTCACTCAAAGAAGTTTGGTGCAACATATCAACAGCAAAAGTCTGGCTACCCTTTTTGCCTCAAATGAGAAGACTTGTATTTGATAATCCTCACAGTTTGTTTCATCTGGGCATCCTCCGCCCCACAAAAATAAACAAACAGACTGTTTTGTTTGGATAGACATTAAACATGTGTGTAAGTGCTGAACTTGTATGTAGACTGCATGCCAACACTACAAACTGGGTAGCATGCTAGTGTGGAGATTAGCCATCTCAATGTTCTGGCAAGTAGATTGCAGCATGTACATTTGGAATCAGTAGGACCCCTTCCAGATTCTGGCAGTTACAAGTACATTCTGTCAGCTGTTGACAGAGTCACACGAAGGGTTAAGATAATGCCAATACTGGACATCACAGCTGATACGAAAGCTAAGGCCTTTGTGCAGTTACAGATCACACGATTCGGTTGCCCTGCAACAGTAATGATGGACTAAGGCAAGCAAATTTGGGCAGCACTATTCAAGGAATTGTGCATCCTCTGTGAAATTAAACACTTTCACACCATCGCTTGCTAACCACAGAGCAATGGGTTGGTGGAGCAGTGGCACCGCACACTCAAAGCATTGCTGATTTGTCATGGCGGACAGAGGTCGGAGCCCCTTCCATGGGTACTTCTTGGTGTCCGCAGTGCCTTTAAGAAAGGTCTGCAAACTTCACTGTCAGAGATCCTATATGTTGAAAAATTGACACTTCCATTGATCTTTATTGACTCTAGGTTTTATCTAGTACAACTGAACTCCAGAAATAGCCCAACAAGTCACACAGCACATCTGTAGCACTGATAGGCTGCCTCCACAGTGTCATGGAATACTGAAAGATTTTGTACACAAGGACATATTGATGTGCAAGTATGTAATGTTACGAGACAACACTATAAGAGGGTCACTTCAGCCACGTACATTCAATATACTTCTCCACAACAAATGCGCTACAGCTTCAATAAACAAAATCAAACCTGCAGGTGTGTTGCATTCAGAGCTTGACTGTTTCAACAATATCCTGCCTTGCAGCACTGATGATCCACAGCTGAACCTGTTCTCCAGCCCAACACAACATAGGGAGACAGCTGAGGCAGCCACCCAACTCTCTTCCAGGCCAGACTCCCTGTCTACATTCCCGCTGTCGCATATCAGCTGGCCACTCTGCCTTACTTCCACAACTCAAAGATTTCTTCACAGATGAGGCAGTGTTTTTCACATTTTTCACATAATTTTTCTTAGCATTGCTTACAGTATATCTAGTGTTTTTATATTCTTATAATGACAGTGTTAACTGTAGCAAAATTGTGAAAAGTAAAGTTGAGACTCTCCATAAAGCAGAGGTGCTGAGCTGTAGATAGGCACAACAAAAAGACTCAGTGTATGATGGGAGTGGCAACTGGGTGGGGGTAAAGAGGAGGCTAGGGTGGCGAGGGGGAGGAATAGTAGGGTAGGGGTGGTGGACAGTGAAGTGCTGCAGCTTAGTTGTGGGCAGGGGAGAAGTGGGGAGGGGGGAGTAGCGGAAAAGGAGAGAAGTAGAAAGACTGGGTGTGATGGTGGAATGAGGGCTGTGTAGTGCTGGAATGGGAACAGGGAAGGGGCTGGATGGGTGAGGACTTAACTAACCAAGGTTGAGACCAGGAGGGTTATGGGAATGTAGGATATATTGCAGAGAAAGTTCCCACCTGCGCAGTTCAGAAAAGCTGGTGTTGGTGGGAAGGATCCATATGGCACAGGCTGTGATGCAGTCATTGAAATGAAGGATGTCATGTTTGGCAGCATGCTCACAGGAGGGTGGTCCACCTGTTTCTTGGCCACAGTTTGTCAGTGGCCATTCATGAGGACAAGCAACTTGTTGATTGTCATGTCCACATAGAATGCAGCACAGTGGTTGCAACTAAGCTTGTAGATCACATGACTGGTTTCACAGGTAGCCCTCCCTTTGATGGGATAGGTGTTGTTTGTGACTGGACTGGAGTAGGTGGTGGTGGAAGGATGGGACACGTCTTGAATCTAGGTCTATTACAACGGTATAAGCTATGAGGTAAGAGGTTGGGAGCAGGGTTGTATAGGGATGGACGAGCATATTGTGTAGATTCGGTGGACAGCAGAATACCACTGTGGGAGGGGTGGGGAGGATAGTGGGCAGGACATTTCTCATTTCAGGGCACAATGAGTTGTAGTTGAAACCCTGACAGAGAATGAAATTCAGTTGCTCCAGTCCTGGCTGGTAATGCGGTATGAAGAAATGCTCCTCTGTGGCTGGACAATGGGACTTCGGGAGGTGGTGGGAGACTGGAAAGATAAGGCACGGGAGATTTGCTTTTGTAGAATGTTGGGAAGATAATTACGGTCTATAAAGGCTTCAGTGAGACTCTTGGTATATTCCAAGAGGGCCCGCTCGTCACTACATATGTGATGACCACAGGTGGCTAGGCTGTATGTAAGGGTCTTCTTGGTATGGAATGGGTGGCAGCTCTCGAAGTGGAAGTATAGCTGGTGGTTAGCAGGTTTGATATGAACGGAGGTACTGATGCAGCCATCTTTGAGGTGGAGGTCAACATGTAGGAAGGTGGCTTTTTGGATTGAGTAGGACCGGGCGAAGCAAATGGGGGAGAAGTAGTTGAGGTTCTGGAGGAATGTGGATAGGGTGTCCTCATCCAGATCACAAAAGATTTTATCTGTGAATCTGAACCCAGTGAGGGGATTAGAACTCTGGATGTTCAGAAAGGATTCCTCTAGATGGTCCATGAATAGGTTGGCATAGGATGGTCCCATGTGTGTGTGCATAGCTATACCCCGGATTTGTTTGTAGGTAATGCATTTGAAGGAGAAGTAATTGTGGGTTTTCCAGTGGATTTTCTGGTGTTAATTGTAACATATTTGTTTCTGTTTAACTTCAATCCTTAAAATTTTGACCACTAACTGTAATGTTAAGTTTAATGTTATTCATCATACAATATTTCTTTCATGCAGATTAGCATAAGCACTTGTGATAAGTCTAAGACATATAGTGTTTTCAGTTAATCTTCCTTTTTTCACATATAACTTAATTATTTGCTTTACAGTCCAGAATGTGACTGGTAACAAACTCAACCGTTTCTCTTGTGTGCTGCCACATATGCAGTTAGTACTTGTGAGAACTACATACATATCCTACAGTATTCTATACAGGGCATCCATTTATCTTAACCACCCTAAATAACTCTTTGTCCAGATGCAAATTACAAAATGTTTCAAACAAATGTTCTTTAGCTGTCAGGTGGACATCAATCAGCATGATTGCCTTTACTGTAGCTTTGTTTTTTACAAAGATATGAACAGTGGTATGACTTTTTTAAAATAGTAACCTGTATTTTTTATTTGGCAATCCATTTCCTCTTCTAAAAACCCATTCAAAAATGTATCACAGAGTACCATTCAATGAAACCCACCATTATTAATTACATAACACAACATTGACTTGAAGCTCGGAATCACAAACTCGTTAACTTTCTGGAGTTGCCACAAAACAAATGAAAAAACATAACACAAAATTGACTTTGACTCTCCAGGAGCAGAACATTCAAAGGTGCTCAAAGTTGTGAGCCTGGACACTGATACACTGGTACTCTCATTGAATGAAAGAATTATTTACTGCTTCCAGTGTTGCCTACTGAAGAGAATTACAAGCAATCACAATACATTCCTGCATGTCCTCTGGAGTTGTTGGAGTATCGTGAAAGACAACGTCTTTGATGCACCCCCAAAGAAAAAAGTCCAGAGGCAGGATACCTTCGGTTCAGGACACGATGTGCACACAAGGTATTATGCGCTGGACATTCATCGTGTTCATAACACATAAGCATTCTGATTCTTAGCAGCACTTCATCCAGAAGAGGAGGAAGAATTCATCTGAGGAAGTTGGCATATGCTGTGCTGCTTAGACAACCATTGACGAAATAAGAGCCAATAATTGTAGTATCAAGCATTCCACACCAGACGTTAACTCTCCACTGATGCTAATGTTCCACCTAGGCCATCATGGGTTGTTGCTAGACCAATAATGCATGTTCCTTTGTTTGAAAAGGAACATTCACTGGTAAATAGAACATTGGAGAAGAAGTTTGGGTTGTTGAAGATTTATTGCTGTGCCCACTGACAGAACTGTACGTGATTCTGGAAAGCATTCCTATGCAATTCTTGATGTAGGTGTACATGGTAAGGATGGAACTGGTGACGTGTAAGAATATGATGTACACTGGTTTTAGGAATGCCAATCTCATGTTCAAGCCGTTGTGTGCTCACATGTGGATTCATAGCAACGGGAGCGAGAACAGTAACTTATGCAGTTTCTTCTGTGTGAGTGCTTTGATGATTGCTTAGTCGTGGGTTGAAACTTCCCATTTCCGGAAGTGTCACAACAAGATGAGAAAATATCCACCGGGAAGGTGGGTTCTTGTCAGGACATTGCTCTCTGAACAGTTCCACTACCTGCATAGCATTTTGCCTACTTTCAACCACAACAATAAAAGAAATGTTATATCAAAGCAGTTTGTAGGAAGGACAGCCTTTACTTTTTGCCTACTATACACAACAGTATTTAAAAGGACTAAACTACTGTACAAAATGTACCCATACATAAGAAAACAGTATTGCAATTACTGTTGTGCTAACTTACATTCCCCATAGATGAGTAGCATTTCTACATTCTCTTCGTTGGTGTACATTCTTCTCATGCAACTCTTCAACTGATGATGGTTGATGGAATGATGTGTGTGCATTCTACTTATGTTTACATTTGTCCTCTGTCAATGTCAGCACTTGAATGTGTTCCATTACCCTGAGTACCTGCACTAAGCACTGGGAGTGTCAACGTCAATGTTGTATGATGTAATTAATAGTGTTGTGTTTCAGTGAATGGTACACTGTGATAAATTTTTGAATAGGTTTTTAGGAAAGGAAATGAATTACCAGATAAAAATCCAGGGTGCCATTTAAATAAAATCATACCGCTCTTCATATCTTTGTAAAAAACAAAGCTACAACGAAGGCAATCACGCTGATAGATGTCTCCCTGATGGCTAAAGAACATTTACTTGAAACATTTTGTAATTTGCATCTGGACAAACAATTATTTAGGGTGGTCAAGATAAATGGGACACCCTCTCCTTCCTGAAGAAGCAACCATCGGCTGCGAAAGCTAGTAATTCTGTGTGTGTGTTTGTGTGTTTTGTTCATGTGCCTGTCTGCCGGCGCTTTCCCGCTTGGTAAGTCTTGGAATCTATTCCTTCCAGGAATTTCTCACTTCCAGCCTTGCCTCTCAATCTTTCTTGAAAAACCTTAATCCTACTCCCAACATCACCACAGCCGAAGCCCAAGCTATCCGTGACCTGAAAGCTGACCGATCCATCATCATTCTTCCGGCTGACAAGGGTTCCACGACCGTGGTACTTGATCGTCGGGAGTATGTGGCTGAGGGACTGCGTCAGCTTTCAGACAACTCTACATACAAAGTTTGCCAAGGTAATCCCATTCCTGATGTCCAGGTGGAGCTTCAAGGAATCCTCAGAACCTTAGGCCCCCTACAAAACCTTTCACCTGACTCCATCAAACTCCTGACCCCACCGACACCTCACACTCCTACCTTCTACCTACTTCCTAAAATTCACAAACCCAAACATCCTGGCCGCCCCATTGTAGCTGGTTACCAAGCCCCCACAGAACGTATCTCTGCCTACGTAGATCAACACCTTCAACCCATTACATGCAGTCTCCCATCCTTCATCAAAGACACCAACCACTTTCTCGAACGCCTGGAATCCGTACCCAGTCTGTTACCCCCGGAAACCATCCTTGTAACCATTGATGCCACTTCCCTATACACGAATATCCCGCACGTCCAGGGCCTCGCTGCAATGGAGCACTTCCTTTCACGCCGATCACCTGCCACCCTACCTAAAACCTCTTTCCTCGTCACCTTAGCCAGCTTCATCCTGACCCACAACTTCTTCACTTTTGAAGGCCAGACATACCAACAATTAAAGGGAACAGCCATGGGTACCAGGATGGCCCCCTCGTATGCCAACCTATTTATGGGTCGCTTAGAGGAAGCCTTCTTGGTTACCCAAGCCTGCCAACACAAAGTTTGGTACAGATTTATTGATGACATCTTCATGATCTGGACTCACAGTGAAGAACAACTCCAGAATTTCCTCTCCAACCTCAACTCCTTTGGTTCCATCAGATTCACCTGGTCCTACGCCAAATCCCATACCACTTTCCTAGACGTTGACCTCCATCTGTCTAATGGCCAGCTTCACACATCCGTCCACATCAAACCCCCCAACAAGCAACAGTACCTCCATTATGACAGCTGCCACCCATTCCATATCAAACGGTCCCTTCCCTACAGCCTAGGCCTTCGTGGCAAACGAATCTGCTCCAGTCCTGAATCCCTCGACCATTACACCAACAACCTGAAAACAGCTTTCGCATCCCGCAACTACCCTCCCAACCTGGTACAGAAGCAGATAACCAGAGCCACTTCCTCATCCCCTCAAACCCAGAACCTCTCACAGAAGAACCCCAAAAAGTGTCCCACTTGTAACAGAATACTTCCCGGGACTGGATCAGACCTTGAATGTGGCTCTCCAGCAGGGATACGACTTCCTAAAATCCTGCCCCGAAATGAGATCCATCCTTCATTAAATCCTCCCCACTCCACCAAGAGTGTTTTTCCGCCATCCACCTAACCTTCGTAACCTCTTGGTTCATCCCTATGAAATCCCCAAACCACCTTCCCTACCCTCTGGTTCCTACCCTTGCAACCGCCCCTGGTGTAAAACCTGTCCTATGCACCCTCCCACCACCACCTACTCCAGTCCTGTAACCCGGAAGGTGTACACGATCAAAGGGAGAGCCACGTGTGAAAGCACCCACGTGATTTACCAACTGACCTGCCTGCACTGTGACGCTTTCTATGTGGGAATGACCAGCAACAAGCTGTCCATTCGCATGAATGGACACAGGCAGACAGTGTTTGTTGGTAATGAGGATCACCCTGTGGCTAAACATGCCTTGGTGCACGGCCAGCACATCTTGGCACAGTGTTACACCGTCCGAGTTATCTGGATACTTCCCACCAACACCAACCTATCCGAACTCCGGAGATGGGAACTCGCCTTTCAGTATATCCTCTCTTCTCGATATCCGCCAGGCCTCAACCTTCGCTAATTTCAAGTTGCTGCCGCTCATACCTCACCTGTCTTTCAACAACCTCTTTGCCTCTGTACTTCCGCCTCGATTGACATCTCTGCCCTTACTCTTTGCCTTTAAATATGTCTGCTTGTGTCTGTGTATGTGCGAATGGATGTGTGTGTGTGTGTGTGTGTGTGTGTGTGTGTGTGTGTGTGTGTGTGTGTGTACGAGTGTACACCTGTCCTTTTTTTCCCCCTAAGGGAAGTCTTTCCGCTCCCGGGATTGGAATGACTCCTTGACTCCTTACCCTCTCCCTTAAAACCCACTTCCTTTCGTCTTTCCCTCTCCTTCCTGAAGAAGCAACCATCGGTTGCGAAAGCTAGTAATTCTGTGTGTGTGTTTGTGTGTTTTGTTCATTGTGCCTGTCTGCCGGCGCTTTCCCGCTTGGTAAGTCTTGGAATCTTTGTTTTTAATATATTTTTCCCATGTGGAAGTTTCTTTCTATTTTATTTATATATATATTCTGTTTCAATATGTATGAACTGTACTACTTATATGCGTTATGGACATTTTCACTTTTTCAGTTATCATTTTGCTATGTGTTTTCTAGTTTAGCATATGTGTTTTTTGCAAGATACCTCATTTCCTAACGCTATTTGCATACCTATCATTGGTGACACCTTTCCCAATGCTCTTCTCTGCAGGAAAGGGGGGGGGGGGGGGGTGTCTTAGTGGGGACTACCATCCAGCAAGAGGCAATGGAACAATTAAAAGTATCAATATAGGCAATTTAGGTTAGTAAAAGAAAAGAACAGTGATGAATGTGGTATCTTTAAGTCACTCATTCTGGTTTTTTATGCCTTTGAGAGCAGATGCTCACTTGTACGAGGGCTGTTCAAAAAGTAAGGTGCCTTTTCAAACTGTGTGGGCAACGTACGTTGGTAGAGCACTTGCTCGCAATAGGCAAAGGTCCCAAGTTCGAGTCACAGTCCGGCACACAGTTTTAATCTGCCAGGAAGTTTCAGTGCTCACTCCACTGCAGAATGAAAATTTTATTCTGGAAGCATCTCGTAGGCTGTGGCTAAGCCATGTCTTCACAATATCCTTTCTTCCAGGAGTGCTAGTTCTGCAAGCTATGCAGTAGAGCTTCTGCAAAATTTGGAAGGTAGGAGATGAAGTACTGGCAGAATTAAAGCTGTGAGGACGGGGCATGAGTCGTGCTTAGGTAGCTCAGTTGGTACAGCACTTTCCTGCAAACGGTCAAATGTCCCGAGTTCGAGTCTCGATCCGGCACACAGTTTTAATCTGCCAGGATGTTTCATATCGGCACACACTCTGCTGCAGAGTGAAAATTTCATCCTGGAAATGTACATTCAATTATTGATTTTTCTTTTGCTATGTTGGTACACATGTCCTGAACATATGTTCACAGTTTCAAGTGTACAGCAAACTTCGTTTATTTTTGACAGATAGAAAGATTAGATGTGTTTTACTGTGCTCGACGATTTCTGATTATTATAAGAAATGGAGCAAAGAATTTGCATCAGATTTTGCGTAAGTAAATTCTGCTGTAAAAAAAAAAAGTGTGTACAAGAGGTACTAGCTCTTCCATGATGGCTGAGAAGATGCCAATGACGAACCTCGCTCTTAACGCCCAAGCACATCAACAACAGATGATAACATTGAAGCTGTGAAGAAAATTGGTTTAGAAAATCATCAAATTACCATAAGAGAATTTGTTGAGGATGTTGCCATATTGGTCGGCTCATGTCATGCGATTTTTTTGGAGGCTTTTGGCTTGAGAGATGTATCAGCAAACTTTATACAATTTGTTCAGTATGAGCACTGGAGACATTGACAAGAAGCTAAATTCATAAAACAATGTGATCAACAGTTACTTGTAGCAGTTCCAGAGGAAGTTGAGCAACTTCCTGTATACTGCCCTTCAGATCAGGTAGAGACCTAATGTGTCCCTGGTAAATGCGTTCTTTTAGATATCCCCAGAACCAAAAGTCATATAGATTCATATCAGGTTATCTTGCATCTGGAAAACCTCTAGATAAAACATTAGTGGAAGGTTGCATTAAGCAGATTTTTCACTGGGTGAGTAACATAAGGAGTTGCCCTATCTTGCGTGAAAACAGTGGTTTCCACACAGTTGTGCTACTCCAAAGCAGATATCACTTGCTGCAGGAGGAGGCCTCTTATGCAGACATCACAGTTCACCTGACAGGTCCTCTGGGTATATTCTCTTCAAAGAAGAATGGACTGAGAATAAAGGTGGATGTGAATCCACATCACACAGTCTAATATTGCAAGTGGAATGGCTCGTCATACACAACACGAAGTTTAACAGTACCCCAAATTTGGCAGTTCTGTGTGTTCACTGTACCCTGTAGTGTAAAATGCCCCTTTTCACTCCATAGAATATTGCCAGGCCACATGTCATCCACTTAGATCTGTGCCAGAAACCACAATGTTGCTGCAGATTGTGAGGCTTCAATTGATGCAGCATCTGGACATTGTACTGGTACCAGTGTAAAATAGACTGCAAATCTTGCCATACTGTTGGCCACGGATGAACAATTCTTGTTGCACTGCACAAGCTCTAGCTGGACCTGGGGCATGAGCTTCATAATCAGTTACACTGACAGCAACCTCATTGATAACTTCCACTGGGACAGGATGCCTTCCTCTTCCAGGTGCCACACCAAGCTCACCTGTGTTTTCAAACTTCATTACCACCTACTGTAAAACATTTAATTACATCAGGCCTCACCTCAGACCTTTCATATGGTGATAATCTTTCAATGCAGCAATGTAATTGCTACATTCACATAAAACAGTTTCATTAACAGTATATGCTCTCTTTTCTTCATAGCCATGATGTTCAATATCATTATGACTTGTCAAAGGACAGCATGGATGTCATACTGTCATACAAATAGCATACAGTGCCAGAGTTCCTCCTGGTCTCCACAATTAGAACTGATGTTTTTTCCAGTGTAAATCGATTCCTCATTAATGCATTAGCACATCTACTGCATTTTGTTGTAATATAGTAATTACAGTCCACACTGGACCTTTGTGAGTAGTTGCACATGGTATTTTCAGCAGCATTGTGAAAGCATTACTGTAGCCAAGATAGATAAGAAGCCCACAGTCACCACAGTAGTACAAATTGATATGTCAGCTAGCTCTGAAGATGATGAAGACATTGAGAGAATGCATGATATGATAAAGGAAATGATTTAGATAGTTAAGGATGATGAAAAACTTAATTCTCTGGACAATTGGAGTTTGATAGTAAAAAATAGGAGAGAAGGGTAAATAGTAGGAGAATATGAATTGGGGAAAGGAATGAAAATGGATACCATCTGGTAGAATTTTGCACAGAGCATAATTGAATCAGTGGTACATCTACATCTACATCTACATTTATACTCCGCAAGCCAACCAACGGTGTGTGGCGGAGGGCACTTTACATGCCACTGTCATTTCCTCCCTTTTCTGTTCCAGTCGCATATGGTTCGCGGGAAGAACGACTGTCTGAAAGCCTCCATGCGCACTCAAATCTATCTAATTTTACATTCGTGATCTCCTCGGGAGGTACAAGTAGGGGGAAGCAATATACCCGATACCTCATCCAGAAACGCACCCTCTCGAAACCTGACGAGCAAGCTACACCGCGATGCAGAGCGCCTCTCTTGCAGAGTCTGCCACTTGAGTTTGCTAAACATCTCCATAACGCTATCACGCTTACCAAATAACCCTGTGACGCACCGCGCCGCTCTTCTTTGGATCTTCTCTATCTCCTCCGTCAACCCGATCTGGTACGGATCCCACACTGATGAGCAATACTCAAATATAGGTCGAACGAGTGATTTGTAAGCCACCTGCTTTGTTTATGGACTACATTTTCTAATGAATCTGAACCTGGTACCCGCCTTACCAACAATTAATTTTATATGATCATTCCACTTCAAATTGTTCCACAAGCATACTCCCAGATATTTTACAGAAGTAACTGCTACCGGTGTTAGTTCTCCTATCATATAATCATACAATAAAGGATCCTTCTTTCTATGTATTTGCAATACATTACATTTGTCTATGTTAAGGGTCAGTTGGCACTCCCTGCATCAAGTGCCTATCCGCTGCAGATCTTCCTGCAGTTCACTGCAATTTTCTAATGCTTCTACTTCTCTGTATACTACAGCATCATCCGCGAAAAGCCGCATGGAACTTCCGACACTATCTACTAGGTCATTTTATATACATCGGGAAAAGCAAATGTCCCATAACACTCCCCTGTGGCACCCCATAGGTTACTTTAACGTCTGTAGACGTCTCTCCATTGATAACAACATGCTGTGTTTTGTTTCCTAAAAACTCTTCAATCCAACCACACAGCTGGTCTGATATTCCGTAGGCTCTTACTTTGTTTATCAGACGACAGTGCGGAACTGTATCAAACGCCTTCCGGAAGCCAAGGAAAATAGCATCTACCTGGGAGCCTATATCTAATATTTTCTGGGTCTTATGAACAAATAAAGCGAGTTGGGCCTCACACTATCGCTGTTTCCGGAATCCATGTTGATTCCTAAAGAGTAGATTCTGGGTTTCCAAAAACGACATGATAATCGAGCAAAAAACATGTTCTAAAATTCTACAACAGATCGATGTCAGAGATATAGGTCTATAGTTTTGCGCATCTGCTTGACGACCCTTCTTGAAGACTGGGACTACCTGTGCTCTTTTCCAATCATTTGGAACCTTCCGTACCTCTAGAGAATTACGGTACACGGCTGTTAGAAGGGGAGCAAGCTCTTTCGCGTACTCTGTGTAGAATCGAATTGGTATCCCGTCAGGTCCAGTGGACTTTCCTCTGTTGAGTGATTCCAGTTGCTTTTCTATTCCTTGGACACTTATGTCAATGTCAGCCATTTTTTCGTTTGTGTGAGGATTTAGAGAAGGAACTGCAGTGCGATCTTCCTCTGTGAAACAGCTTTGGAAAAAGGTGTTTAGTATTTCAGCTTTACGCGTGTCATCCTCTGTTTCAATGCCATCATCATTCCGGAGTGTCTGGATATGCTGTTTCGAGCCACTTACTGATTTAACGTAAGACCAGAACTTCCTAGAATTTTCTGTCAAGTCGATACATAGGCCTGGCTTAAGAATCTGAGAGGAGGTTGTAAATGTGGAATACACAGGGAGGCTTCAGATTGGTTATCATAAGAGTGGGATTTTCAAACCATAATTTAAACTGCAAAACATTTCCAGGGACAGATATTGTCTCCAAACATAATTGACTGGTTATGAACTGCAGCTTAAAACTTACAAAATTATAAAAAGGTAGGGAATTAAAGGAGATGGGGCATGGATACATTGAAAGAACCAAGAGGTGGTAGGCAGTTTCAGAGGGAGAATTAAGTAGCAAATGTTGAAATGGTGGAATTGATTACAATAGAGGCCAAAGTAGGGGCTTTGAGAAATGAAACAGTAAGGGCATCAGATGATGACATAGACAAAAATATAATGCCTAATATAAATCCCTGGATAAGACAGGAGATATTGAATTTAATTGATGAAAGGAGAAAAAATAAAAATGCACCAAATCAAGCAGATGAAAGGGAACAATGACTCCTAAAAAATAAGTTTAACAGGCAATGAAAATGGCTAAGCAGGAATGGCTCAAGGGTATAGAAACTTGTACAACTACAGAAAAGATAAATGTTGCCTTTAGGAAAATTGAAGAGACCTTTGGAGTTAAGAAAAGCAGCTGTATGAATATCAATAGCTCAGATGGCAAGCCGGTAATAAGCAAAGATGGGAAAGCTGAAAGTAATACATAGTGTGTCTGTATAAGGTAAACAAAAAAACTAGAGGAGAAGATTATAAAAGAAGAAGGGGAAGCAGGTGAAAATTAAATGGAAGATACTACACTATGAGATGAATTTGACAGAGAGATTGGATCCTGGAGTAGATGACATTCCCTCAGAATTACTGAGATCCTTGGAAGGGCCAGCCATGACAAAATTATTCCACCTGATGTGGAGATACAATGACTGACAAAAAACTGAAGCACCGAGAAGACATAGTGAGATGTCAACGTAACTTTGTACAAGTGCACACCATCGATGGGTATGTAAATGATTAGAGCTGCAATTCTCTACGACAGATAGAACAGTCATCAAGTGTTTGGTGTTGTTATCTGGCATCAAATGGTATATAAAGGCCGTTAACCGTGTCATGTGTTGAATGATCACTGCAAAGGACATGAATATGCCAAATGCTCATATGAGGCAGCATTATCAGCACCTGACATAGTTCAAAAAGGGACTCATTGAGGGTCCCCATTTGGCTGGTTGTTCAAATCATTCAATATCCACATTTATAGAGCATTCAGATACATTACAGCAGCCCTTTGTTGAACTGCTGGGAAACATGGAAACAGACATACTCATAGTCAAGGTTCAAGTTGAATATGGGTGATAACCATGAGGAGGGTCACCATGTTGTGCACCAAGCATATCACAATCCCTACACATCCGTGCTTGTCATCTGAGAACAAGTTATGGATTCCTTGCAACATTAAGTCAACCAAAATCATTGGTTGGAGACTAACAACAGCCAGACCAGGGAATTACCATGAGATTTTTAGGCTGCTGTTAACACCACAACACAAATGGCTGTATTTCAAGTGGTGTCATGACTGAAAAGCATGAACTGCTGATTATTGACACTGCATTGTGGTCAGCAATGAACTGTGGTTCTGCAAAATCCTGGATGATCATCGTCAGCAGGTATTGTTCCAGCTAATGTTTTGCAAAGGTACAGTGGCTAACTAATGGTGTAATGGTAGGGAGCCATAGGGTACAATAGGACTGACAGAGAGAACTCTGAGGCCACCAAAGTATATCACAGACATCTTGCATCCTTACATGTTACCTCTCATGTGACAATATTGTGGTACCATTTCTCAACAGGACATGCTTGTTCACAAATGGTGCGTGTTTGTATGAACTCCCTTTGTGATGTTGAGGTACTCTTGTAGACAACCAGATCCACAGATCTACCCTGATAGAACATGTGTGGGACCATTCCAGTACCAGTCTCCAGGATATCAATGACTGTTACAATAGATGTGTGCCATTTTGCCTCACGAGAGGATGCAACAGTTTTGACATGCTTCCCAAATGAGTTAGCCTGCATCCATATCAGAGAGTATGAAATGCCATACTGATAAGTGGACTCATTCTGCCAAGTTCTTTGTAAATTTGACTTGATTTTGTAATTTCTCAAATAACTTCACATACCCTCTTGCCCCATGAAGTTTCATTTCATTCCCTCCTCCCCTTCCTGATGATTCACTTTTCTTCTCAGGCAGTGTATATGTTACAGGCAAAATACCCTCAGAATTCAGGAAGCGTGTGATATTGGTGTGAATTATTTATAAAAGAATGGAAAACTGCTGGAAGCTGATTGTGAGGATGATCAGTCTCGATTATGGAGAAATGTAGGAAGATGCAAGGCAATGCTTACCGTAAAACTTATCCTAGAACATAGGTTGAAGAAGGGCAAACCTACATTTTTCACATCTATAGATTTATAGAAAGCTTCTGACAATGGTGATTGGAATACATTCTCTGAAATTCCAAAGATAGAAGGGATGAAATAATGGACTGAATGGTTATCAACAACTACAGAAACCAAACTGCTTGTACAAGAGTTACTGAAATGAATTGCAAGTAATAGTTAAGAAGGGAATGAGACAGGTTTGTAGCTTATCCTCAATTCCATTCAATATGTACCTTGAGCAGGTGTTAAAGGAAGCTAAGAAGAAATTTGGTAAGGAATTGAAGTTAAGAAAGAAGAAATAAATCTATGAAGTTTGCTGATGATATTGTTATTCAGTCAGAGACAGGAAAGGACTTAGAAAAGCAGTTGAACACCTTGAACAGTGTCTTGAAAGAAGGATCTAAGATGAACATCAACAAAGGCAAAACAAGGGTAATGGAATGTAATCAAATTAGTTTAAGAGATGCTAAGATTATTGGATTAGAAAATGAGTCACAGAAAGTAGTAGATGAGCTTTTTGATTAGGAACGTAATTGACACTGGACGAAGTAGAGACAATACAAAATTCAGACCTGCAACAGCAATAAAATTGTTTCTGAAGAAGAGAAATTTGTGAACGTCAAACACAAATTTGATATGAAGTTGTGGCGCCGATAAGTCGACACCAGCATCGATATGCATTCGTCTTTGGACTCTAAGCATCGTCTTTGGACTCTGAGCATTGTCTTTGGGCTGTTCCGCCATGTTCAGTTCTTTGTGAGCCTTGCATGTGTTTAGGTGAATAAATGAACTACTGCTAAATGGGTGTTGTTTGGTGTAACCAACCTGAACTTCTCCCTCACTGGTGACCCCGAGTTGTAACGTCTTCCGTTTTCGCCATTTTGCTGTGTTCGCGACCTCCGTGTCGGTTATTTTCGCGTGTATTACATCGACACAGCATTTGAACAATGACTTTGGCCGAGCGCCGGATTTTGTGATCGACATGCATCGTGTTGTGGGCGATGTACACCCGCCAGGACTGCAACATGATGCCTCTCACTCAATGATTCTGCTGATTTCGCCAGACGTTTTCGAGCTTGCAACAATAAGTCAGATTAGGAGTGCGCACAACTCCGGCTATCAAACGCTGTGCAGTGTGGAACCAATGCCAATTTCTGCAAATTGTTTCTGAAGAAGAGAACAACCTACTACTGCCAGGACAACGATTTGCCATGCCCCAATCCATGCAGTACCATGTGGATACCTGCCACATGGCCAGAACTGCTTTGTTCACAGGTCTACCTCCTCAGTATCTGACCACACCCGCACCTGACTCGGTTGAGCATCAGTATGTGCCTTCCTACTTTGATACCTTGGCCTGTAACAGGAACAATAACTTGTTATCTGTTCCTGACCTCCACCTCTGCCCTACTGCTATGCCTCAGTGTTTTGTGCCACAACATTCACTTTATCTGCGCACCGTTTTGAGTGAAGTGATTATGAACAGTGAACATTCACACATTCCGTCCCACGTTTGACATCATTTCCCACACTGTGCTTCTGGACAGCCCGCACCTCCGCAGCCTCCCTGCAACACACGTGGCCCTGGCTCTGATCATACGTCGAGCTTTCTACAGACTAACATGCGTTCTCAAACTTTGAACTTTTTCTCACCCGTCGCCCCCACACCGGCTCCAGTCAAGCTTCTGCTATCGTTCTCAGCACATCTCGGTGCCTCATCCGCTTTGATCTTCTGCGATGTGTCAATCCGAACACACCTGCAATGTGTTGAGCTCCCTCAATTGCAATCGACGCATTACGGTGCCTCACCCGTGTCTGCCTTCCACATCACGATGGCCTTCCACATCACGATGGATTGCGCTCAAATACATTGTGTCACCTTCACGCTGCCACTCGAACAGCTGTCATTGCCACATCCTCTGGAGGCACACTCTCCTGAAATACTACAGCAAGAACAGCTCGATTCAGGCAGTGCCCCAACGAACTCAACTCAACCTGTTCCCCTGAACATTCTACAATGCTCACCGACGCTGCCGCCATTTAATCCCGACAGAGCAACAACCTGGTTCAAAATTGTAGACAAAGTGTTTGACCATTACAAACTCGATAAGTCAACCAGGTTTCTGTGCCTCATCACTCACCTGCACGACCAGGAGGGCTTGATTGCTGACCTGGTCGACACCCCGGATTCATCTACCTGGTACACTCTAGCCAAAAAGACAGTTCTACATCGCCTTGCACGCTCAACTGAGGGGCAGCAATACAGTAAGCGCTCCATGTCGAGCAACTAGGCAATGACAAACCTTCCCAGCTCTGGAGACAGCTACGTGCCCTGGTCAGCGCTGATCTATTCTCTGACAGTTCTCCTCACCATGTGATCAGTTAAACTATCTCCTCACATCCGCTTTGCTCTGGCTCAAAGGTTTCCTGAACCTGTCAAACAAGGAATGACAATTGCTGACAAGCTACATGATGCATCACTGCTCTATTTCACCAGCCACTGCCTACCTGACAAGTCTCAGGTTCAGGTTCATCGCCCTGTGGCCGGACGCGGCCAGGACCGTACTGTGTTGACCGTTCCGCTCGCTCTGGGAAGCAGTACACAAACAACTGGGACGTCACCAGCTCTGCCCATGGTCACGCCCTCTCCTGCAAGTGAACCTGCTGCGGCCACCGAACCTCAGCCACCGCCACTGGCAACGAACTTTCCGCAAGAAATGCAACCGCACTACCCACAGTGTTACTTCCACACACGGTTTGGTGAGGCGGCACGGAACTGCAGACCACCGTGCTACTTCCTAAACGTCAACCGCAGGTAAGTCTGGGTGCCACCTCCTGCGCACATGACAGGCACCCCCCAGTGCTCCATTCTGTCCGGGAACGACCGCATAATTGCAGACGACTCTACATTAAAGACATTTTCGTCAGAATAGCTTTTCCTAGTGGACACAGACGCAAATGTTTCACTGCTGCCTACGTCCTTAGCGTCGTCGAACATCCACCCTCATCATACTTCACTGCAAGCCGTGAATTCAACTGAACTACAATGCTCGGGTTCAACTTCCCATGTCTGCAGCTTGTGGTCGTGTGGTAGCGTTCTCGCTTCCCACGCCCACGTTCCCGGGTTCGATTCCCGGCAGGGTCAGGGATTTTCTCTGCCTCTTGATGACTGGGTGTTGTGTGATGTCCTTAGGTTAGTTAGGTTTAAGTAGTTCTAAGTTCTAGGGGACTGATGACCATAGATGTTAAGTCCCATAGTGCTCAGAGGCATTTGAACCATTTTTCAACTTCCCACGTCATCTCACCCTCCGCAAACTCGAGTGGACGTTTTTAGTGTGTGAAATTGACAAACCTATACTAGGCATTGACTTCTTGCAACACCACAAACTTTCACCGGACCTAGTGCGAAACACCGTGTTTCATCATCCGTCCAAGACTCACTGCCCCTGTGCTCTGTCGAGCAACCCCCTCTCCCTCTCCCCTCTGTGACACATTGGTCCATGCTCATCTCTCCCGTACATGCTCGTCTCTGTCGACGACGTTACAAGAAATCATGCACAAGTGCCTTGTTGAGCTTGAACACGTCGCTCGCCTATGCAAACTTCAAGCTCTCCCTCTGGCTCCATGAAACACAGTTCCAGCTCTCCATTGCAGCAAAGGAATTACAGACACTACAGCAAGGACAAAGCAAGGTCAGTAAGTGCGCCGAATCTGCTTGCAATCCCAGCAATCGAGCGTCCATGTGTTTACCTTCCACTACCCCTCGCAACTGTGCTATCAAGAAAATATGGTTGGTTGGTTTGTGGGATTAAAGGGACCAGACTACTATGGTCATCGGTCCCTTGTTCCATAAAAACTAAAACCACCCGAAGAGAATAAAAAACGAACAACAGGAAAGACAGCAGACGAAACAGGACATGAAATACTCTGACAGAGACCGGACAAAACAAATTAAAACACACAGTGTGACGGTGGTTGGCCGACCGTAGAGAAAAAGAGGAAAAGCCAACCAAGAACGCTTTAAAAACTCAGTTTAAAATCAGAGGCTAAAAGCCAGAATCAACACTTAAAAAAAACCACTCAGATTAAAGGATAAAATCCCCCTGCCCGAATAAAACACAAAACCAAGTCCACCATGGCAGAGTCATCTGATAAAAGAGCAGAGAGCGTGTCAGGCATTGCAAAAGTCTGCCTGAGCACAGTTAAAAGGGCGCACTCCGACAGAATATGGACCACCGTCAAGGACGCCCCACAACGACAAAGAGGGGGATCCTCACGACACAGTAAATAATTGTGCGTGAGTCGGGTGTGGCCAATGCGGAGCCGACAAAGGACGACTGAGTCCCTGCAGTTGGCTCGCATGGGATGACCGCCACACAGTCGTCGTGTCCTTGACGGCACGGAGTTTGTTAGGGGTGGTCAGACCGCGCCATTCAGCATCCCAAAACGAGAGAACTTTGCGGCGTAAGACTGCCCGCAAATCAGCTGCCAGGAGGCCAATCTCCAGAGATGGCGCACTGGTGGCCTCTTTCGCCAGGCGGTCAACAGTTTAATTGCCGGGTATACCAACATGGCCTGGGGTCCAAACAAAGACCACAGACCTGCCGCTACGGGCGAGAGTATGCAGGGACTCCTGGATAGCCATCACCAGACGAGAACGAGGGAAACACTGGTCGAGAGCTTGTAAACCGCTCAGGGAATCGCTACAGATAATGAAGGACTCACCTGAGCAGGAGTGGATATACTCTAGGGCACGAAAGATGGCGACCAGCTCAGCAGTGTAAACACTGCAGCCAGCCGGCAACAAACGTTGTTCAGGATGGTCCCCTAGAGTTAGTGCATAACCGACTAGACCAGCAACCATCGAACCGTCGGTGTAGACAATGCCAGAGCCCTGATACGTGGCTAGGATGGAATACAAGCGGCGTCAGAAGGCCTCCGGAGGGACTGAGTGCGTCGGGCCATGTGCCAAGTCGAGCTGAAGGCAAGGGCGAGGCACACACCACGGGGGTGTACGCAGAGCGGCCCGGAAAGGAGGTGGAACAGGGAAACACCCAAGCCAGGAAAGAAGCTGTTTGACATGTATGGTGATCGGACAACCCAACCGGGGCCGACGTTCTGGCAGATGAACGACTGACTGCGGGAAGAGGACACGATAATTTGGATGCCCGGGCAAGCTAAAAACATGGGCAGCATAAGCAGCCAGTAATTGTTGGCGTCGTAACCGCAGTGGAGGGACACCTGCCTCCACAAGTATGCTGTCCACAGGGCTGGTTCGGAAGGCACCAGTGGCAAGGCGTATCCCGCTATGGAGGATTGGGTCCAGCACCCGCAACGCAGATGGGGATGCTGAGCCATAAGCCAGACTCCCGTAGTCCAGACGGGACTGGATTAACGCCTGGTAAAGTCGTAGGAGAGTAGATCGGTCGGCGCCCCACCTGGTGTGGCTCAGGCATCGCATAGCATTTAGATGTCGCCAACACGCCTGTTTAAGCTGCCGAATATGAGGCAGCCAAGTCAACCGGGCATCAAAAACCATCCCCAAAAACCTATGTGACTCCACCACTTTAAGAAGCTCGGCGTCAAGATAAAGCCGCGGCTCCGGGTGAACAGTGCGTCGCCGGCAGAAATGCATAACACAGGTCTTGGCTGCGGAAAACTGAAAACCATGCGCTACAGCCCAAGACTGCGCCTTGCGGATTGCGCCCTGTAGCTGACGTTCAGCAGCTGCAATGCCAATAGAGCTGTAGTAAAGGCGGAAGTCGTCAGCATACAGGGAAGCGGAGACAGTATTTCCCACGGCCGCAGCGAGCCCGTTAATAGCTATTAAAAACAGACACACACTGAGAACAGAACCCTGTGGCACACCGTTCTGCTGGACTTGGGAGGAACTATATGAGGCCGCGACGTGCACGCAGAAGGTACGATACGACAGAAAATTGCTGATATAGATCGGCAGAGGGCCCCGAAGACCCCATCCATGAAGCGTAGAAAGGATGTGATGACGCCATGTCGTATCATACGCCTTCCGCATGTCGAAAAATACAGCAACCAGATGCTGACGGCGGGCAAAGGCAGTACGAATGGCCGACTCCAGGCTCACCAGATTGTCGGCGGCAGAGCGGCCTTTACGGAACCCACCCTGAGACGGAGCCAGAAGGCCTCGAGACTCCAGTGCCCAATTCAAGCGCCGGCTCACCATCCGTTCAAGCAACTTGCAAAGAACGTTGGTGAGGCTAATGGGACGGTAGCTGTCCACCTCCAAAGGGTTCTTCCCTGGTTTCAGAATGGGGACAACAAGACTTTCCCGCCATTGCGACAGAAACTCACCCTCGACCCAAATGCGGTTGTAAAGATCGAGGAGGCGTCGCTGGCAGTCCACTGAAAGGTGTTTCAGCATCTGAGAGTGGATGCTATCTGGCCCAGGAGAGGTATCAGGACAAGCGGCGAGGGCACTTCGAAATTCCCACTCACTGAATGGAACATTGTACAATTCAGGATGGTGAGTGCGAAAAGAAAGACTCCGACGTTCTATCCGCTCCTTAATGGAGCGGAAGCCCAAGGGGTAGTTGGCAGAAGCGGAATTCATAGCAAAGTGCTCTGCCAAGCGGTTTGCAATGACGTCGGAGTCAGTACAAACTGCTCCATTCAGTGAGAGCGCAGGGACACTGACAGGGGTCCGATAGCCATAGAGGCGGCGAATCTTGGCCCAGACCTGCGATGGAGTGACATGGGGGCCAATGGTGGACACATACCGCTCCCAGCACTCCTGCTTGCGTTGGCGGATAATGCACCGGGCTCGCGCACGCAGCCGTTTGAAGGCGATAAGGTGGTAGATTGAGGGATGTCGCTTGTGACGCTGGAGCGCCCGCCAGCGAGATTTAATCGCTTCAGCGATCTCAGGCGACCACCAAGCCACAGTCCGCCGCCGAAGGGACCCAGAAGAACGGGCAATGGCAGATTCGGCGGCAGTAACGATGCCGGTGGTGACCGATTGAACCACTGCATCAATGGCATCGTTAGAGAGAGGCTCAATAGCGGCAGTGGAGGAGAACAAGTCCCAGTCAGCCTGATTCATAGCCTATCTGCTAGGGCGCCCAGAAGACTGACGCTGTGGCAGTGACAAAAAGATCGGAAAGTGGTCACTACCACACAGGTCGTCATGCACTCTCCATTGGACAGACGGTAAGAGGCTAGGGCTACAGATGGAAAGGTCAATGGCGGAGTATGTGCTACGCGCCACACTGAAGTGTGTGAAGGCACCATCATTTAAGATCGAGAGATCGAGCTGCGCCAATAAATGCTCAACGATGGCGTCTCGACCTGTTGCCACTGACCCACCCCACAGATGGTTATGGGCGTTAAAGTCGCCCAGTAACAGGAAAAGTGGAGGCAATTGAGCTATCAGAGCAGCCAGGACATGCTGCGCGACATCACCATCCGGTGGAAGGTAAGGACTGCAGACGGTAACAGCCTGTGGCGTCCACACCCGAACAGCGACAGCCTCTAAAGGTGTGTGGAGAGGTACAGACTCGCTGTGAAGAGAGTTCAGGACAGATGCAGACGCCACCAGACACCCTTTCATAAGCTGCCTGGTTCTTATAATAACCCCGATAGCCATGGAGGGCGGGGGTTCACATTGCCGGAAACCAAGTTTACTGCAGAGGAAAGGGTGAAGGCTGATAAGTTGGCGGAGCTCAGCTAGATGGTGGAAGAAACCGCTGCAGTTCCACTGGAGGATGGTGTTGTCCATGGCTGAGAAAGGCTTGACGGGACTGGGAAGGGAGATTACGCCGCTGGGTCACCTGCTGCCTCCGATTTAGCACCTGTGATAGTGCTTTCCATGGCGTCTGATGGACCGGCGAGATCGAGGTCCTCAGCAGATGCCAGAATCTCCACCGCATCCTCAGACGCAGAGCTGGAAGGTTGCGGTGGGATGGCTGCCACCGCGAGTTCCTTGGGCTGAGAGCTCTTCTTGGGTTTCTCACGCCGTTCCTTGGGTCGCACCGGCTGGGAGGGCTTCACCAATTCAGTCTCCGGGACAGAGGAGGATCGTGAAGCCCTACGACCAGCTGATTGCGGGCACTTACGCCATAGTCGGTCGTCAGGCTTCTCGCTGGCGGAAACCTGGGAAGGGAGGGACCCAAGGGACCCCTTGCGAGCATAAGAAGCCGAAGAAGTTGGACACTTCTCGGGCTTAGAAGTGGTGATGGGCGTCCCCGATGGGTGGGATGGTGTTGCTCCTGAGGTATGTGGCGCATGAGCAACCTGGTGGGTAGAGCCCCCCCACTGGCGAGGGGGCAGGAGGAGTTTTACTACTCGTCAATCCGGCCACAATTGGAGAAACAGACGGGGCTAGTACAGGTGTTGTAGCAGCAGCGTAGGGAGATGTCATTCTCACAGGATGGAGTCGGTCGTATTTCCTCTTGGCCTCAGTATAGGTTAGTCGGTCGAGTGTCTTGTATTCCATGATTTTATGCTCTTTCTGGAAAATTCGGCAGTCTGGCGAGCAAGGTGAATGGTGCTCCCCGCAGTTGACACAGATGGGAGGCGGGGCACATGGAGTATTGGGATTTGATGGGCGTCCGCAATCTCGACATGTGAGGCTGGAAGTGCAGCGAGAAGACATATGGCCGAACTTCCAGCACCACATCGGGGGAGGGATATAGGGCTTAACGTCACATCGGTAGACCATCACCTTGACTTTTTCTGGTAATGTATCCCCTTCGAAGGCCAAGATGAAGGCACCGGTAGCAATCTGATTTTCCTTTGGACCCCGATGAACATGCCGGACGAAATCTACACCTCGGCGCTCTAAATTGGTGCGCAGCTCTTCATCAGACTGCAAAAGAACATCCCTATGGTAAATAACTCCCTGGACCATATTTAAACTCTTATGGGGTGTGATCGTAACGGCAACATCCCCCAACTTGTCACAAGCGAGTAACCGTAGTGACTGGGCAGAGAATGCCGTTTGTATCAGGACTGACCCAGAGCGCATTTTTGACAAGCCCTCCACCTCCCCAAACTTGTCCTCTAAGTGCTCGACGAAGAACTGAGGCTTTGTGGAGAGAAAAGACTCCCCATCAACCCTCGTACAAACTAAGAAGCAGGGCGAATAACTGCTACTGCCATCCTGAGACTTACGTTCCTCCCACGGTGTGGCCAGGGAGGGGAACGTTTTCAGATCGTACTTCTGAGCGTTAAACTGAGCCCGAGAACGCTTAGAGACTGCTGGCGGCTGGCCACCAGCAAGAGACGATGTACCACGCTTCATTGCGGGTCATCTGCCCTGATGCCACCTACTCCGACCAAGGGCCCTCCCCACGGGCGCCACCCTGCCACGGCAAGAGCCACATGGCAGGATGGCCGTTGCCGGGAGTCCCGATACCCCAGGAGGATAGGCATCTACTCCTTGGCATACGTGGGGAGTTAACGGCGCAGGCATCAGTAGAGCAATCCCTTTTTTGTCAGGGGGCTACAACCAACAGGGTACATGGCGGCCCCACCACAACGGACTGGCTACCGTGCTGGATGTTAGGTAACATGTGGTCCATGGTCGCCGTCGGTGCAGGAAGAGGCACTGCACAGTGCAAGGTGTTATCTGCACGCAGAAACAGTCATGCCCAAGAGATGGAGAGCAGACAGGACTGCAGTTCAACGGTGTATAAGCTGGCGAAAGGTCTGATCGCAAGATGGACACAATGCACCAAGTAAGGCGCCCTTCCCCAATTGGCTCGCTCTTCGGAAAATTTTGAGAGATGGAGGTCAAACCCAACAGGGGACCATCATATAAGGCTGAAAAGTTTGAGACTCCTTTTAGTCGCCTCTTACGACAGGCAGGAATACCGCAGGCCTATTCTAACCCCCTAACCCACAGGGGGACAAGAAAATATGTACTGACAGTTCTGGAGGGCCACACCCTCCTAACACGGCAGCATTTGACACTAGGTTTGACACAAGTTTGCATACGCGACGAGTGTCACGTGTTCTTGAACTGATGGCTCCTAGCCCGCCCCTTGCGGACAGTACCTCAAACTATGCAACTTTGGCCCCTGCGCGCCGCCGTGCGACTGCCACTGACAACATAAACAGTGCATTCACGCCAAGCGTTTCGCCCATGACCGTGCTGCCACAGGCCGCGCCCTCGGATAATGGACTCACTAACGGCTTATGAGCTCTACTGAGCTCACCCAACCACAGTGCCACTGCTTCGGGCCGGCGGCCATCTTGTCACCTTGACTCCCCTCGGCTCCCATTGGATCCGCCAAGTGGCTCCGAACACCACGACCACGCCTCACCTGCCCCACATTGCAAACAAACTGCCTCCCGTGCTGCCGGAAGCATTTCAGTCGTCACCTATGGCACGGTTCACAAGCTTCGCCTCACGCCAGGTCCCCTGATCTCCAGTAAACCAGGTCGACTTTGTGCTGAGCACCTCTCTGACCTTAAAAATCAGATTTCTGAACTACTAAGCTCCGGCGTCAGTGAACCCTCTACCAGTAGCTGGTCTACACCCATACATATGACACCCACGAAAGATGGGTCCTGGTGCATGTGCGGAAACTACTGTCGACTAAACGCACAAGCAATTATGGACACCTACCCCATACCCAACATTGCCAACTTTACCAGTTCCCTCGCAGGTGCGACCACGTTCTCTGTCACTGATTGCAAACGGGCATACCACCAGATCCCCATGACACCTGAAGACATCAAGAAGACAGCAATCACCACCCCGATCGGGTTATTTTCGTTTCGATTCATGCAATCACCACCCCAATCGGGTTATTTTCATTTCGATTCATGCCCTTCGGTCTGAAAAACGCAACCCAGACCTGGCAACGCTTCATCGATGAAGTGCTATTTGAACTAAAATTCTGCTTTGCATATCTTGATGTCATTCTTGTGTTCAGCTCATCCATCGAGGACAACATTCGACATGTGCAAACTGTTATGAACACTCTCACGGCAGCAGGCATTGAGACCAACCAGGACAAATTGCAGCTACATCAACCCGCTGTCACTTTTCTTGGTTTTCGGGTCTCTGCCGACGGCATTTCACCACCCCCCGAGAAAGTACAAACAATACTAAACCCACCCAGACCTTCATCATTCAAAGAGCTCTGGCGCTTTCTGGGGACGGTTAATTATTATCTCCAACATCTACCTCGGGCTGTGGAGATTCAGGCTCCACTGACGGATGCCTTGGCAGGCATCAACACTTCTGCATTCTGGCCTGTTCCATGGACCCCTGCTATGACTGACTCTTTCACTGCCCTCAAAAATCTTCTTGCCGAGGCCTGCACCATCGCGCATCCTCATCCCCATGTGAAGCTTTTCATAACCACAGATGCGAGCGATACTGCCATCGGTGCTGTCGTCACCCAGGCAATCGACGGCCAAACTTCGACTCTGCAGTTCTTCTTGCGCAAGCTCACCAATGTTCAACGGAAATATTCCGCATTGGACAGGGAGTTGCTTGTGGTCTACGAAGCGAGCAAGCATTTTAAGACTGACGTTGAGGGTCGTCCTTTCTATGTTTTAATGGACCATTACAAACCTGCCAGCTGACATGCCTCCTTGCCGCTTCAGATACATGGACTTCATATCTCAGTTCACCATCGATGTCAGACACATAAAGTTTGCTGACAATATAATTGCTGATTTCCTTTCATGAGTCGATGCTGTACATTTGCTGCTAGACCTCTCTGAACTGCTTAACCTCCAACCCGCCAATGAGGAAACACAAAACCTGATTTCAGACTATTTCTTCACTACACTTCGTCCACACCACCTTCCCTGTCATTTCTGGTGAGACCTGGTGCGATGACAGTATGGGCACGTTACGCCTCCTCATTCCAACCATGCTCTGTCGAGCTGTCTTCAACACATTACATAATTTAGCCTTCCCCGGTGTTCGTGTGTCCGCACGCCTCGTAGAGGAGAGCTTTGTGTGGAAAAATGTCAACTAGGACTGCCAGCAATGGGCACGCTCCTGTGTCGCATGCCAAAGCTGAAAAGTACACAAGCACACTTCACCCCCCACCCCCCTCGGCTCCTTTTCAATCCCTTCTGGGCGTTTCCAGCATATTCATATTGCCATTGTCGGCCCTCTCTCCCCCTCTAATGGCTTTGATAATGTTCTCTCTTCTATTGACCAAACAAGTTGCTGGGTCGAGGATGACCCCCCTCCCCAATATTACGGCAGAAACTGTTGCTCGAGCTTTCGTCAAGTCATGGGTATCGCGTTTCGGATATCCATCTATCATCACGACTGACCATGGCAGACAATTTGAGTTGGCCCTGTTCAACGGGATTTGTAACATTTGCGGCATCCGGCGCATCCATACCACAGTATATCATCCACAAAGTACCGGGCTAGTCGAGCACTGGCAGCACACTCTCAAGGTGGCTGTTCAATGCCACGACTCTCTATGGATGGAAGCCCTTCCCCTTGTGCTACTCGGGATTCATATGATCCGTAAGGAAGACCTCAAAGGCACCATAGCCGAGTTCGTATATGGCCAGAACATTGTTCTCCCTGCCATACTTGTGAGCCCTTCTGCTTCTCTCCCTCAGTTTGACTTACCTTCCTTCATTGACCGCATCAGACACCACTTCATCAACCTCCATACCCCTCCGCCCGCCAGCCATTCCTGCCCTAAGGTTCACGTCCCGAAATCTCTGGACAATTGCAAGTACGTCATGCTCTGAGGTGACACTGTCCGTGCTCCCCTCGAACCTCCATATACCGGCCCATACTGAGTTCTCCGGCGCTCAGCCAACACCTATGACATCCAGATGAAAGATTCAGCTGTTATAGTCTCTCTCAACAGACTTAAGCCCGTTCATGTCGAGCCTTCTTCTACCCCCCCCTCCCCCTTCAGGCCACAATCATGCCACTCACTGACGTGGCTCATGACGCTCCGATCACTCCCTCCATGTCGGACTTACACATTTGATCGAGCTCCAATCGTCTACCTCTCCTCCAACCTCACTCTCTACGCTGGTCTCACACACTCTGTCGAGTGACTTCCAGTTCCAATTGTTGAGCTGTCCTCCAACCTCACCCCCTACTCCGTTCTGACGCACTCCGTCGAGTGGTCACATGCTTCCCAAATCGAGCATACCTACGATCACACCCTCGCTACAGGGCCCTTTGTCTGTCCCTTCGACCTCTCCACCACCACCTGCCACGCACTGTCGAGGTTTCTCACGCCCCCCCATCTTGAACGTGCCCTCACTCGAGGTGTTTGTGCCTGTCCCCCCAGACATAATCCACGACATCTCAATAATACTGTGTGATTATGCACTGTTCGTCGTGTGTTTCTATTCATCCAGAGCTCATGACACAACCCCCACCATTCCCTGCCAACTGGTGAAATGTGTTCTCCTCCCGCCCGTCCAGGTCGACATGCTTCGTGTGTTTTCCACGCCCACCGGAGACATTGTCGTCGTCGCTCCATTCCACCTGCAAACCGCTGGCCTACCTGTTCGCCACACGACCAGCATGCCCAGTACGACGCCCGGCTTGGTTCAACGACTTCCTTCACAACATCTACCCACACAGCTCCCCAATGATGCTGTCAAGCTGACTGTGGTCCGGCTCCTGCACTCCGCCCCCCTGACACTCAAGAGTACTCTGTACTGCACGGGGGGGGGGGATGTTCTATATGGTGCCGATGAGGTTGATACCAGCATCGTTATGAATTCGCATGTGTTTAGGTGAATAAATGAACTAATGCTAAATGGGCTTTGTTTGGTGTAACCAACCCGAACTTCTCCCTCAAAGGCTTCTGTGAAGTTATTGTTAAAAGTATAGCCTCTTATGACAGTGAAAAATGGATGATACAGAGAATAAATGAGAACAGAACCTCCTTAAATGTGGTGCTACAGAAGACTGCTGAAGATAAGATGGCTTGTAATAGAGCAAGGTGGAATTATTCTACTCCTGATATCAATATTTCTTTCATTAATAGTACATATATGATAGCCATGTGATATAACTAACTTCTTATTCAATCGTTATTTCACTAAATTTTATATTTCAGAATATAGTTTTTCAGTTGGTGGTGACAATAGTATATTTAGTTATTACAGAAGCTTGTTATTTAAAGAAATATTCATGGTTAATTATATATGCAAACTGTGTGAATGTCAAGATTCAGTAACACAGAAAACTTTTTGTTCCTAGATTGAAGTAGCTTATTTGAAAACTCTCATTCAGCTGCTTCAAGAAAATGTATTCCTTTTGTTGAAACCTTAATATTTTAAAAGTTATTTGTTTTTAACATTTTTGCATTCCATAATATTCCAGTTTTAAAATGAGTTTTGTAGCCCTGATTTTTCTGTTTTAAACAATTTGTACTTCTGTTTAAATAACCTGTTAGTTTGTTAAATATTCAAATCAGAAGACATCCTGTTCTTGAAAAATCCTAGTGACATTCAGGAACCCTGACCTCATTAAAACTTCACTTTCATTAAAACTTCACTCTCTATTTTGTCAGTTTGTAGTTATGCAGCTTCTAATTAAATAAACTTGCTTCACTGCTTATTGTATCTTTTATTTTTTCTGTCTTTTAATGCTGATGATGATGATCATCATCAAGACACTGTGCACATAGCAGTTTGTCTGTAACCAGTAATTTATTAAAATGCTGACTTCTGCATCAGTAACCTGTGGTTGGGCAGTCAAAGTGTGTGGCTACAATGTGCCAGTACCTTATCAATAAATTTTAGTGTTAGGAAGTCTTTCCTACAAGTACTTGTTATGAGTGTGGCTTATATTGAAGTGAATGTGAGCGACAAACAGGATAGACAACAAACATTTACAATCTTTTGAGATGTTTTGTTACAGAAGAGTGTTGAAGATATGAGTAAATCTAATGACTAATGAAGTGTGAATTGGGTTGAGAAGTGCTTTATGGCACAACTTAACTAAAAGTAATTTGATAGGACACATCCTGAGGTACCAAAGAATAGTTTGTTAGTTGCTGAAGGTAGTGTGGAAGGAGGAGGGAGATAAAAATTGTAGAGGGAGACTGAAACTTGAAAATAGGAAGCAGGCTGAAATGGAGGTAGGGTGCAGTAGCTGTGCAAACTATAAAAGTTGCACAAAATAGAGTGGAGAGCTGCAGCAAATCAGATGTCGGACTGATGATGACAATAACAACAACAACAACAACACAAACAAGAAATATCTTCCATAAGAAAGACATTTATTTTTATCATTGTTAACAGACAATCTCAAATCAAGATTCATTTCCTCAAGGTGTACTTTATACAACAAGCTGAACAAGCTCTTGGTAAACTTGGTGTTTGTGGACAAAATTGTTAATCTTAGGTTTCAGGGAAATTCACAGGGAAGGATTGGTGTTTTAAGTTACCTACATGCATCATTACCTTACTAATTGCTGCATGAAATACAAGAGCCACCAGATGTAAGTGCAACCAATGATATGCTTTCAGTTGGTGTGTGAAGATGCAGCTTTCATTAAACTATCCTCCAAAACTGAAATGAATGTGACTGTACAAGGGACAAGTAAAACGAGCAGAAAGATATACATGTTTGGTAAACTAGATAATAAATCAATAATGTCATTTCTTAATGAGGAACTTGAAATTTTCAGCACAGGGTAGGAGTATGTAGAGAAACTCTGGCTCAGGTTTAAAAGAATAGCTCGCCATACACTGGACAGATATGCACATAGTAGAACGGTTCACTATGGAGGGGCCTTCCATGGTATACAGTCACTGTAAAGAAACGTCTAAAGAAGCAGAGATTACTGTATAATAGGTATAAAACAAAGCATAGGGCTATAGATCGAGAGATGCTTAATGAAACACATTTGGCTGCAAGAGAGTGATGCATGCTGTTGTCAGTGATTACCATAGCAGCACATTGTCAAGTGATCTTTTGTAGAACCCAACGAAATTCTGGTTATATGTAGAGGCTGTTAGTGGCACCAAAGTTAGTGTCCAGTCCCTAGTGAATGAGACAGGAACTGAAACTGAGGGTAGCAAAGCAAAAGATGAAATGCTTAGCTGTTTTCAAACATTCCTTTACAAAGGAAATCTCAGGAGAATTGCCCCATTTAATCCTAGTACCACTGAAAAATGAATGAAATAAGAATTAGTGTCAGTGATGGTGAGGAAACTTGAAATTGTTAAAATTGAACAGAGCTCCAGGCCCCAATGGAATCCTATACTGAATTTGTGGCGGAGTTAGTCCCTCTTCTAACTACAATCTGTTGTAGATCCCTCAAACAAAAGACTGTGCCCAGTTGCTGAAAAAAGACAGAGGTCACACCTGTCTTTGGGAAGGGCAGTAGAAGTGACCTACAAAACTACCATCCAATATCCTTGACATCAATTAGTTGTTGAATCTTAGGACTTATTCTGAGCTCAAATATAATGAGATATCTTGAACAGAACGACCTTCTCAGTGCTAACCAGCATGGATTTCAGTAACGTTGATCAAGTGAAACCCAACTCACACTTTTCTCACATGACATACTGAAAGCTTTGGATGAAGGCAACTGGCTAGATGCAGTATTTCTTGCTTTCAGAAAAGCATTTGGCTCAGTACCAAACGTGTGATTATTGTCAATTGTTTGACCATATGGGGTATCAAGTGAAATTTGTGACTGGATTGAGGACTTTTTGGTATGGAGGATATAGCATGTTATCTTGGATGGAGAGTCCTCGTCAGATGTAGAAGTAACTATACAATATTGATAGTAAAATCAGGCTTTTTGCAGATGATTCAGTTATCTATACTAAAGTACTATCTGAAAGAAGCTGCATAAATATTCAGTCATATCTTGATAAGATTTCAACGTGGTGCAGAGATTGGCAACTTGAACTGAATGTCCAGAAATGGAATATTTTGCACTAAAAAAAAAACAACACAACAACATACTATCCTATGACTGCAACATCAGTGAGTCACTGTTGGAATTGGCCAACTCATACCTGGGTGTAACACTTTGTTTGGATATGAAATTGAATAATCACATAGGTTCAGTCATGGGTAAAGCAGGTATTGCTCACATAGGGATTGTGAGGATAAGATTAGGATAATTACTGCACACACAGGGGCATTCAGACAATCACTCTTCCCACACTTCATACATGAATGTAACAGGATACAATCGGATGTACCCTCTGCCATGAACCTCATAATGGTTTGCAGAGTATAGATGTAAATGTAGATGAAGAGGTAGATCTCAACTAGCCATAACAGCGACATTTCCATAAATGGAGAAGTATAGAGAGAAAATAAAATCTGTCAACAAATGTTGTTATACCCCATTGAGAAAGATTACTTTAAAAACATATTCAACATGGGGGCAAACCTGTGTTGATGGGTTTTAACCCCTATATAAATAGGGGTTTTAACCCCTGTATAAATAATGAGCATAGGTGAGACAGAATTGGGCTGGAGAATGATTCTTAATCTTTAATCGGTATCATGGTATCTGTCAGACCCTATAAGTTTACTGTTGAATTATACAATATTGTCTTACCTTTTATGTTATTTACTGAACTCTATATTTACATCTTATATTTTCAAACATATGATAGCAAAAGAATACACACAGAGTAAAATGTTAATAACTAAGAAAAAATACAGAGAATACACAAGTTCAGAAGACTTTGACTTGACTGCACTTCTGAAAAATCTAGAAATAAGACTTTTAATTACTTATCATATGCTTTGCAATTCTTTCATAAACAACCAAGAATTAGAAATAAAAACCAGATTGTTGAAAAAATTCAAGGGTAAATTCACATTTTGATGTTAATTTTCAAAAGTTCATTAGAGGCAGCAATTTTCCTTGTCACATAATATACCATTGTTTCTTCCTTAAGTACTTGAATGCTAAATGGAACAACAGTTTCAAAATACAATAATGTATGATGCATATTACAAATTTATGAAATACACATGTATTATGTTTCTCATTTATTAGCAGAACACTTTCCATAAATTTGTTTTGTGCACTCTAAGCAGATTGGTTTTGGCATGGGTACTTTGTTCTTTTCTTTGGTTAATGGGCACGAAAGTACCACATTTTACTAGTCTAAAAAAAACACAGGGTGTTCAGGTCTCTAACGTGAATATAACAAATTTTCTTGAGATGGAGTAGCTTATGTCCACATATCAGCATGTTTTTAGAAAGCATCACTTGCACAAGACGCAGTTTGCCCTTTCCTCATATGGTATACTGCAAACTATCAATGAAGGGCAACAGGCAGATTCCATACATCTAGATTTCTGGAAAGAATTTGACACAACTGTTAAAGGTGTGATCATATGGAATATGTTCACGAATATGTGAATGGTTTGGAGACTTCTTAAGTTATAGAACCCAGTATATTGTTCTCAATGGTGAATGTTTGTCAGAGACAAGGGTATTTTCAGGAATGCCCCAGGGAAGTGTGTTAGGACTGCTGTTATTCTCTATATTCATAAATGATTTGGTAGACAGTGAGGGCAGCAGTCTGTGGTTGTTTGCTGATGAAGCTGTGGTGTATGGTAAGGTATCGAAAGTGAGTGACTATAGGATGATACAAGATGACTTACACAAAATTTCTAGTTGGTGTGAAGAATAGCAGCTAGCTCTAAATGTAGAAAAATGTAAGTTCATAAGGATTTTTGGATACAGCATTAGTAGTGTCCTTCTCAACACAGTCATGTCATTTAAATACCTGGGCATAATTTTTCAAAGTGATATAAAATGGAATGAGCATGTGAGGATTGTGGTAGGAAAGGCCAATGGTCAACTTCAGTTTCTTGGGAGAATGCTAGGGAAGTGTGGTTCATCTGTAAAGGATACTGCCTAGAGAACACTAGTGCGACCTATTCTTAGTACTGCTCGAGAGTTCAGGATCTGTACCAGGTCGGATTAAAGGAAGACATGGAAGCAATTCAGAGGAGTGCTGCTAGATCTGTTACTGGTAGGTTCAAACAATATGCAAGTGTTACAGAGAACCTTCGGGAAATCAAATCAGAATCCCTGGAGAAAAGGCAACATTCTACAGAAAATTTACAGAACAGGCATTTTAACCTGACTGCAAAACAATTATATTGCCTTCAACACACACTGCACTCAATGGCCAAGAAGATAAGATACAAGAAATTAGAGCTCATATGGAGACACATAAACAGTTGTTTTTCGCTCATTCTGTTTGCGAGTGGAACAGGAAATGAAATGACTAGTAGTGGTACATGGTGCCCTCCACTATGTACTGTGGCTTGTGGGGTGTTGATGTAGGTGTAAGATGCAGATGTAGATGCCTTTGTGAATACACCACCAACTTTGCAAGAGTTCTCATAAAATAGAGTCCTGTCATCTTCTGAACATGAAAGTAGGCTTTACAAAGAATGAAAGTGCTTACATCGTGTCTGCCATCAACAGTGGTAAAAAAATGGTGAAACTTCCTGGAAAAAAGTGGTGTTTAGCCATTTAGGAGTTGTTTTGCTGGAAGTATAGCTTGCACTCTTCAGATCTAACCTGATAATACCACCATTGGTTAAATTATAAAAAGAAATTATCCCTGACTCACAAGTATTTGGATCATCTGTCGTGTAGTGGTGCATGGAAGACACCAAAATCACTACTTTTGTATGCAAGAAAGTAATGTTATGTTCCCTGTGAAGCCATAAATAGAAGACTTTTCTGCATGTATCTTTCTTCGTTGAAACAGTGGCAGCACCTCTCTTTTATTTTCCTAATAATACCTACATACATGAGATCTATTCTCTGAAGCTTGTTGACTACTTCAGGGAGCTGAACCAATTACCTGCAGTCATATTTTGGCAAACTTGTGGACTGGCTTGGTAAGCTTCAGTACACATTGTATGGGGATACTCAATCTCTGTAATTGTGTGGAGAGATTTTGTTCGCAGCTGTCTTTCCCTGAATAAACATAGGCAATCTAAAAGTGCAGGGTTCTAGTATCTGTCAAATACATAATCTTTAATTGATACTTCACAAATTTTCTTGGCATGTACTTCTGAAATCCGCAGCAACTACAGAAAGGCATAAGCATTTCATCAACAAACTCAGTGCATCCTGGAGAGTAACACTGCCGGCAGTTCTCAACAAAGCTGATAAACAATGTTTGACATCATGACAGTTGCTTCTTCTCTTTTCCTTTCTTTTGTGACATCTTGGCTGTCAAACTGAGGAACTGCCAGTATAAACAAAAAGTTTTTGTTAGTCATAGCACTGCAAAAACTGTCATGGCCAGTTCCATCCACTGATAAAAGATTATCTATCAATTTGTGGGGGAATCTGAAGATTACTGGGAACATAAGTAAGCCTATAAAAGCTTTCAGTTCAAGATCACCAGTATCATGTGTGAAAGATAGGTTCTTGAAGTTGCACCTTCTGGCTGCCACTTGTTCTTGAACTAGAAGCATGATTTTGGAGGAAGGTGCTTCGACAGTGATGATTACACAAAAAAACGTTGTTCACCAGAGGCTGTTTTCACTGACATCTTTCTATCAAAAAGGTATAGAAAGTTGTTTTCCCACTATGACAACTGTTTGAACAATAGGACAAGTATGTAGAAAAATAGTTGAAGAAATGCTCTTCCTTCTAAAAATAAATTTTGGTTCGGCAAAATGTTTTTATAAGCTTTAATTACAAAATGCTTCTGCTTCTCACCGCAGGTTATATGGAGACAACCTGATGATGTCCTAATCAGGCGAAATGCATCATTCTTGAGTTATTAAACAACATTGTGCAGCCTATGACTGTTTTAATATCAAACACAAAGGCTTACTTTGTACTAGTTGCTTCTGCTCCTTCCCATATATCCTGAATATACCTTAGTTTAACCGCAGTGTGAGACCTATCTTACCAGCAACAGTTTTGTTATTCATCTCCCTAATATCTTCCTGCCAAGTTGAGGAGATTGTAATGATTAGGAAGATGGCAGACAGACTTTGGGTTCCCTTGAGCAGACTTTACCCTTACTTTCTTTGATGGTGATGGGATGATTAGAGGCACATCTTTACATGAAAATTTGCATACAGATGCATTCATAGCAACTTTTGTCGATGGGGCTTGTGTTAAGGAATTTACTCTTCAATTTATTGTCTTCTGCACACAAAGGTATTATATACACCTTATAAAATTCCTCAGCTTAAAATACGAAATTCCTTTGTAGCATCTGTAATTTCAAGCCAGCATCAATTCATTAACATTTTTTCCCCACAAGCAGCTTATGATTTGGTGCTCCCTTTTTCCTTGTACACTTTCATATGCGTTTTCACTACTAATATTGATACACTCCATATACAAATCTCCCACTGGGATGCTTGCACCCTTCTCAACTTGGTGCCCCAAGTGGCTGCTACTAATTGTGCTTTGCCTTATATAGAAATCTTACAATCGTTGCAGCCCTATCAGCCTTATGCCCCAAGCAGTAGGTTTTATCCCTTGGGCCTTAAACCACCCCCAAGTTTACACACTTGCTCGGCACAGTACAGAACATTCTTGTCTCATCTGCAGCTTGACCACACTAGTTACACACAGCCTGCACTGGTAATGTGTTTATTATGTTGACACTTGCAACAGCACAAGGGAATGGGAATATAAAGCCTAACCAAGGTGTACGAAACCAACCATTACGTGGTGCGGCAGAGATGGTGAATTGAATGCAACGATATTCTCAAACTCATTGCTGATCCGCTTATATGTGTTCCACACCTTCATTATTATTTTCATTCTACAAGAATCTTATATTATTTGATGCCAATGTGCATTAGTTCTCTGCATGATACAATCGCTTTCACTTTTACTACAGCTATGAGTTTGGTGAAACATTGTAGCTATGAGATACTCGACAATTATTTTACCATTTTGTATTTGCCTAACTTGAAAATTGGTAGCTCTTTCTACTACAAGTGATCCACTTTGAGGACAATTTAATAATTTTATGCCTATAACGCAATGGAGACTATAACATACACATAATTTTTAAAATGACCCCTCATCTAACAACAACAAAAAATTATGAAACACTTTGTGCTCTGTTATAGCCAGAGACTATTTTCCGAGCTGAAGCTTTTTTTGTGGAATTTCAAAAGGACTCCTAATTGATTGGATGTTGTTGCTCCTACACAGACACTTGTCTTATCTGTCGTGTTTTTATTTGAGAAACTGGAAAACATTGTATTCCGAGAAGATAGATAAATAAATGGCAACCCAGAAAGTGCTATCTGGCCAAGCCTGACACACACTGAAGTATGGGAAGATGCTCTAGTGATTGTCCAATAATAATTTTGCCTCTTTTTTTTTTTTACAAAATATTTCAGCCTCAGGTCACACAAGTGGTATTATTTGTTTTGACTTATTATCAAATAATAAGATTATCTGTTTAAAAAGAAAGCTTTTATTCTTTTTAGTACATCATATGACAATTACTTTGTAATAACTCAAAACTGTTAATGATATGTCTTGTATCACGCGAGGCTGAAATATATAATAAAATGCTTTAAAAGGCAGTCACTGTATTTCACAAAGGTAGTATGACTAGTCTGTGTATGTTGGCTTACTAGTCAACCATTCTGTAAGCACCTTCAGTTATACTCTTTTAAATTTCTCATGTAGGTTTTTGTGCCATTCTGAGCACCTAGTTGGCTAAGCCAAGGCACCTGGCCCTTGGCGTACACAATGTTCCATTACCAGAGATCAGCGTTAAAGATGACTGCTAGCACTGACCAGCCCCTCAAGGTTTGACAAACCTTAAGTCACTAAAGACCAAGCTCCCCAATGTGCTTGTCATTTAGCAACACCAGGAGGCATGTATAGCTTACAGAATGCTACGAACACAGATTGCTTTACCTCCATTATGGCTATCAGAATCAGTTGCAGCACAGATGAAATTAATAATAAATTAATTAAAAAAGCATTAATTCCAGTTTGTGACAGCTAATTTCAGTGCAAGGAGAAAAAAAAATTGAGGTGGTGGTGAAAAGCATGTAGGAAACAACACATCAGGCCTGATTAATTAATTTATTTATTTATTGTTCCGTGGGACCAAATTAAGGAGAAATCTCCATGGTCATGGAATGAGTCACTACATGAAATTACAACACGATAGTAGAAACAGATAAAATGAAATATAAAAACATATCCAGGCGACAAGTCGTAAGTTTAAATAAAGAAAATCAACAATGTAACACTGGAATTCGCTTAATTTTTTAGCTCTTCCAGGATCTCCTCGACTGAATTGAAGAAGTGAGCCATGAGGAAACTCTTCAGTTTAGACTTAAAAGACTTTGGGCTACTGCTAAGATTTTTGAGTTCTTGTGGTAGCTTATTGAAAATGGATGCAGCAGAATACTGCACTCCTTTCTGCACAAGAGTCAAGGAAGTGCATTCCACATACAGATTTGATTTCTGCCTAGTATTAAGTGAGTGAAAGCTGCTAACTCTTGTGAATAGGCTAATATTGCTAACAACAAACGACATTAAAGAAAATATATACTGTGAGGGCAATGTCAAAATTCCCAGACTATTGAATAGGGGTCGACAAGAGGTTCTCGAACTTACACCACATATAGCTCAAACAGCCTGTTTTTGAGCCAAAAATACCCTTTTTGAATCAGAAGAATTATCCCAAAAAATGATACCATATGACATAGGCGTATGAAAATATGCGAAGTAGACTACTTTTCGTATTGAACTGTCACTTATTTCAGGTACTGTTCTAATGATAAATACAGCAGCATTTAGTTTCTGAACAAGATCCTGGACATGGGCTTTCCACAACAGCTTACTATCTATCCGAATGCCTAGGAACTTGAACTGTTCTGTCTCACTTATAATATGCCCATTATGTCTGATCAAAATATCAATTCTTGTTGAATTGTGAGTTAGAAACTGTAAAATCTGAGTCTTACTGTGATTTAGCATCAAATTGTTTTCCGCAAGTCATGAACTTATTTCATGAACTACATTATTTGATACTGTTTCAATATTACACACAAGATCCTTCACTACCAAGCTGGTATCACCAGCAAACAGAAATATTTTTGAATCACTTGTAATACTAGAAGGCATATCATTTATATAAATAAGAAACAGCAGTGGTCCCAGTACCGACCCTTGGGGAACGCCCCACTTAACAGTGCCCCACTGGGACTGAACATCACTACCACTCTCAATATTGCGGAGAATTACCTTCTGCTTTCTGTTCTTAAAGTAAGAGGTAATGAATTGTAAGCTACTCCCCTTACTCCATAATGGTCCAACTTCTGCAGTAATATTTTGTGGTCAACACAGCCTTCGTTGAATCAAAGAAAACACCCAGTGTTCCCAACCTTTTATTTAATCTGTCCAAAACTTCACAGAGAAAAGAGAATATAACATTTTCAGTTGTTAAACCATTTCTAAAACCAAACTGTACATTTGACAGCAAATTATGTGAATCTAAATGCTCCAGTAACCTTGCATATACAACCTTCTCGATAACTTTAGCAAACACCGATGGCATGGAAATAGGTTTAAAGTTGTCAACATTATCCCTGACTCCCTTTTCATAAAGTGGCTTCACTACAGAGTACTTTCATCGGTCAGGAAACCGACCACTCCTAAAGGAAAAGTTACAGATATGGCAAAGTACTGAGCTAACATACACAGAGCAATACTTCAGTATTCTGCAAGATACCCCATCATATCCATGAGAGTTCTTGGTCTTTAGTGATTTAATTATTAAGTCAATCTCCCTCTTGTCAGTATCATGGAGGAGCATTTCAGGTAACAGTCTCGGAACACTTTATTCTAAGAGCGCTATATGATTCCCTGTTGGGACAAGGTTTCTATTCAGTTCACCTACTATATTCAGAAAGTGATTATTAAACACTGTACATATATGCGACTTATCAGTAACACGAACATTCCCACTATGCACTGATTCTATATCCTTGACCTGTCTCTGCAGACCAGCCACTTCCTTTACGACTGACCATATGGTTTTAATTTTATTGTGCGACTTAGCTATTCTATCTGCATACCACTTACTTTTTGCCTTCCTAATAACATTTTTAAGCACCTTACAATACTGTTTGTAATGGGCTGCTGCATTTAGATTTTGACTGTTTCTAATGTTTTGATATAATTGCCACTTTGTTCTACAAGATATTCTTATCCCTCTAGTCAGCCACTAAAGCTGCCTGTTTGTGCTAGTACCCTATTTTGAACGTTCTAACAGAAAGCAACTTTCAAAGAGCACGAGAAAAGCATTATATTTAACATCTACTGTATCAGGGCTATAAACATCTTGCCACTCTTGTCCATGGATAAGGCTTACAAAGGTCTCTACAGCAACTGGATCAGCTTTCCTATGCAGTTGATAACTATATTTTACATGTGTTGCAGCACAAAAATATTTTAGAGTTATAATTTGCACATCATGATCTGAAAGGCCATTCACCTTTTTGGTAACAGAATGCCGTTCTAGTAATGAGGAATGAACAAAAATGTTCTCTATGGTTGTTCTACTGTTCCCTTGCACTCTCGTTGGAAAGAATACAGTTTGCATAAGATTACATGAATTAAGGAGGTCTACCAGCATCCTTTTCCTTGCATAATCACTTATACAATTAATACTGAAGTCACCGCATATCACTAACTTTTTGTATTTCCTATAAAGTGAACCAAGAACCTCCTCTAGCTTTAGCAAAAATGTTGCGAAATCAGTCTGGGGATCTATAAATAACAACAGTTAAAAGTTTAGCTCCATTAAATTTAACCACACCTGCACAACATTCAAATATCTTTTCAGTGCAGTACTTTGAAACATCAATTGACTCTAATGGGATGCCGTTTTTCACATACATGGCTACTCCCCCACACCGCAAAGAGCGCCTAAAAAAGCTGCCAGCCAACCTGCATCCTGGTAAAGGAAGCCTCTGAATTGTCTCCTTATTTAAGAAGTGTTCAGATATACCAATAATTTTAGAGTCAACATCTATAAGCAGCTCACTAACTTTATCCCTAATACTTTGTATATTTTGATGAAATATACTAATTCCTTCATTACTCGGATACCTAAGCCTCGTCAGAAGTGGTTCCCTTGTTAGAGAGACTTAGTTTTAGTGGTACTGAAGTAAGAAGAAATTAATGCTGCTTCCTTCACATTGTATGTGCCTCTGTTCTTTTCGATCCAGAGTGGCTTTATCCTCTCCTCGTTTTACTTTTTTTCTCCACTTCTTCAATATTTTCTTGTATTACTTACCCTAAAAGCAAAAGATTTACTTAATTTGCTTTGCTTCATCTACATTTATACTCCGCAAGCGACCCAACGATGTGTGGCGGAGGGCACTTTACGTGCCACTGTCATTACCTCCCTTTTCTGTTCCAATCGCATATGGTTCGCGGGAAGAACAATTGTCTGAAAGCCTCCATGCGCACTTGAATCCCTCTAATTTTACATTCGTGATCTCCTCGGGAGGTATAAGTAGGGGGAAGCAATATATTCGATACCTCATCCATAAACGCACCCACTCGAAACCTGGCGAGCAAGCTACACCGCGATGCAGAGTGCCTCTCTTGCAGAGTCTGCCACTTGAGTTCGCTAAACATATCCGTAATGCTATCACGGTTACCAAATAACCCTGTGACGAAACGCGCCGCTCTTCTTTGGATCTTCTCTATCTCCTAGGTCAATCTAATCTGGTACAGATCCCACACTGATGAGCAATACTCAAGTATAGGTCGAACGAATGTTTTGTAAGACACCTCCTTTGTTGATGGACTACGTTTTCTAAGGACTCTCCCAAAGAATCTCAACCTGGTACCCGCTATCCCAACAATTAATTTTATATGATCATTCCACTTCAAATTGTTCCGCACGCATACTCCCAGATATTTTACAGAAGTAACTGCTACCAGTGTTTGTTCCGCTATCATATAATCATACAATAAACGATCCTTCTTTCTATGTATTCACAATACATTACATTTGTCTATCTTAACGGTTAGTTGCCACTCCCTGCACCAAGTGCCTACCCGCTGTAGATCTTACTGCATTTCGCTTCAATTTTCTAATGCTGCAACTTCTCTGTATACTGCAGCATCATCCGCAAAAAGTGGCATGGAACTTCTGACACTATCCACTAGGTCATTTATATATACTGTGAAAAGCAATGGTCCCATGACACTCCCCTGTGGCACCCCATAGGTTACTTTAACGTCTGTAGACGACTCTCCATTGATAACAACATTCTGTGTTCTGTTTGCTAAAAACTCTTCAATCCAGCCACACAGCTGGTCTGATATTCCGTAGGCTCTTACTTTGTTTATCAGGCGACAGTGCGGAACTGTATCGAACGCCTTCCAGAAGTCAAAGAAAATAGCAATTACCTGGGAGCCTGTATCTAATATTTTCTGGGTCTCATGAACAAATAAAGTGAGTTCGATTCTCACACAATCGCTGTTTCCAGAATCCATGTTGATTCCTACAGAGTAGATTCTGGGTTTCCAAAAATGACATGATACTCCAGCAAAAAACATGTTCTTAAATTCTACAACAGATCGATGTCAGAGATATAGGTCTATAGCTTTGCACATCTGCTCGACGACCCTTCTTGAATGGTCCCTACCTGTGCTCTTTTCCAATCATTTGGAACCTTCCCTTCCTCTAGAGACTTGCGGTACAAGGCTGTTAGAAGGGGGGCAAATTCTTTCGCGTTGTCTGTGTAGAAACGAATTGGTATCCCGTCAAGTCCAGTGGACTTTCCTCTGTTGAGTGATTCCAGTTGCTATTCTATTCCTTGGACACTTATTTCGATGTCAGGCATTTTTTCGTTTGTGCGAGGATTTATAGAAGGAACTTCAGTGTGGTCTTCCTCTGTGAAACAGTTATACTGTTCCTTCCTGTAACATTGGTTTATCTTTAAAAGTGCAGTCTCACAAAATTCTCAACAAAAATTATTTCACAAAATAACCTGTTATGCCAAACACTTGTCTGATTTAGCTTTTATACACAATTTTTGTGCCACAAGAATTTTTAAACTGCACATCTTATCCAGCTTTGTACAAAAATGTTTCAGAGGTCTTAATCTGTTATCTTGAACAAAATGATTTTCAGTATTAGATTAAACTTGCCCTTAGGAGTTCACAGCCAATAATTTTTTTTCAGACATACACATTGTATACATTTTTTGCCATCTATATGTGAAGTATGGCAGGAACAATATAATTACAAAATGAGGAGAATCAGAACTGCCAGCTAAAGGGATAGGCAAACTGACACTATAAAAAAATAAGGAAATAAAATATAAACACCTTTTTTATTTCAGTGACAGCCAGAACTGCTTGGATGCAAAACTACATCTGAATGGGCTGGTAGATGACATCGATGTTTGCTCATCTGCAACATCGTTTTAATTGCATATCATTTCACCTCCCTATTTCACGGGCTATGCAAGGTATCTGTGAGGTGGTCAATAATTATAATGACAATAAAATTAATCAACAAACTACGTCATTCAGTAGTAGATTGTGTGATAACTAAACTGTATACAATTTATTTATGATTGTCAAAATCATTATTTCAGCATCAAATTTATTTTCTTGTAAACATGAGCTATTGGTATATTAAATTCATTTGATAATCTATGGAGTGAGCAGTCAATGACCATATATAACACATAAGTAGTGTCACGTGTAAGATAGGCAAACAGTGTTGAATATTGAACTTTAAGTTTTCGAATGCTAATACTTAAATCAGCACATACATCTGCAGCACTTTCACATTTATTCTCTCTCTTGGCAGTGTGGCTTCACATTTGTATGTAGTAGCCTCAGAACTGTTAGTTGCAGAAAAGAAAATATGGAAATAACAGGTGAGTGAGGATGGTGAGACATGATTAAGAACAGCTCAAAAGGCCCCAGCAAGGTAGTGGCAGCTTACACCTATACCTACATATATACACTATGCAAACAACTGTAAGCTGCTCAGCAGAGCGTCTGAGAAATGTACCACATGTTAAGGTTTTTTTCCATTTCAACTGAATACGAAGCTTGGGAAGAATGACTGTTGAAATGCCTCTGTAAATGTTGTAACTCTGTCTCTGCAGTCCCTACAGGAGCAATACATATTAGCCTGGAAATGTGAAACTTTGTGAGATAGTTGGCATTCACATAAGTGATGATAAGATAAAATAAGGTTGAAGTAGTGAGCAGTATAGGAGGAGACCATTAAGATATCATCAGTAGATAATCAACAATGAGAATGGGTCAATGACAAGTTATAATACATCTAAATTCAGCCCTAAACGCAATTCAGGCACTATAAAGCAACAAATTTAAAGCTATTGTGGGGAGAGGTGGAAATGCCAAATGGTTACAATTGAAAGTATCATCAAGGGTCAATAAAGACAGTGCACAACCTTAGACTGAACAATGATGGGAAAGGAAATTCGATATGCCTTTATCAATATAAATATCACAGCAGCTGCCTTAAATATTTCAGAAATCCACAAAATTCCTAAATCTGGACTGCCTGAGGCTTTTAGTTTTCAATTATATATGACTTCCAAATGTGAGTTCAGTGTCTTAATCACCGAGCCACTTTATTAGTTGGAGTGGTTAGTCACGGAGCTTGTCCAGGTAATAGATATGGAATATGAATATTGAATGGAACTACTACAGGTACTCAATCAGGGGAATGTAATACGTCACAGAAATACTACAATATTTCAAATTGCAACTGTAGTTCTATATATTTGAAGCAAAGTTTTCCACATAAGCCTACATCAATGTCAAGTTTTATTTCTTGGTATAGTACTGGGAAAGCAACACAGGGCCACCATTGTCTCATTACTTGTTCTTGGGTTCTGCAATTTGCTCTAACCGTCAAACAGAAATTATCCAACCATTGTCCGTTTTCGACCTCTTGCTCGCACATCTTCCAGTTTCTTCAAAACGTCAGCAGATTGCTTCTTGTTCTGTTTTTTATATGCATTCACTACTTCTTGAAAAAATAAATCTGCGTTTTGATGCGTGCTGATTATTGCTCTTTCAAGCACGTATAAGTCAACACCTTTATCCTCTGCATTTGACTCTATGTAACTAAGACCAAAGTCTATTAAAACCAAACTGTTCACAATAGTCCCTTCGTTATTTAAAAGAATATTCGAGGTAGTTAGGTCACCGTGTATTATGTTATTGGCGTGCATAATACCTATAGTTTTCCCAATCTCATGTGCTAAATCAGTCAGCCGTTTTCCTAGCACCGTACGAGTATGTTCGACAGATGATCCATTCTCTTGTAAATTCGTTATGAAATCTTTCGCAGTCACACAATGATGGAGGTCTTCCATGAATATTCTTCTGGTTTCAAAATCCACATAATAAATTGCTGGAGTACGTAAACCTGAAATTAAACAAACTGTTTTAACGAGGTGAATGCGAATCGTCTTTTTTAATATAAAAAACTTAAAGCACAACTGTATACCTGCCATCTTACACCGGAGATTAGCTCGAGCTTCGCCTTTTATTCTTTCCTTTGTTAGGTAATCATCCAGATCGGGGTGGCGGTAACTCTTCTTGAATCGTTCCTTCACTATTGTAGGCTTTCCGAGATATGAGCCTCTATAAAGTTTTGCCTCTGCCCCTTGCTTTATCAGCGTAAAATGCTGCTCAAATCCCATGGTAAAGCATGTAATCCATGAAAGTGAATAAGTATGCCGCTCTACATTCTACAGCGTATCAATTGAACAAGATGTAAACATAAACAATTACACTGAAACGTGCCCACGAGTTCCACTTCTAGGCAAAGATCTACACCACGTAAGATAGTCTTTTCGCGATTGGCATTTCATTCCAAAGATCCTCCTCTGTGTTTTAACTTTAGTTTTACACAGACTACATCCGTGTTCAGACACACATCAGAAGTGACGCCACAGCTTGTGACTTGTTGTAATGGCATCGTGATCTACCGTTCACACAGGATGCCACAAACTCTACGTAGTTGCACAGCTTGCAATATGGTGTCAACTGAAATCATATGGGCGGATATGAATGTTTTAGTTAGCTTATGGCCTTAGAGCTGTGACAAGAGTTAAATACAAGGAAGACAAAAACCAAACGCTGGATCCGAAAATAGATAAAACAAGGGATAGAAACACATTTATAAAAGAAATAGCATTCAGAGACGACAATGCTGTCTGCAATGGCAAACTAACAAGCAGCTAGCAAATAAATATTATCTGTATACGCGCCACTCTTTCAAGATTTTAGAATCTTATTGTATTCGTTGATATGTTGTTGTTGTGCTCTTCAGTCCAAAGTCTGGTCTTATGCAGCTCTCCATGCTACTCTATCCTATGCAAGCCTCTTCATCTCTAAGTAACTACTGCAACCTCTCAGAATATGCTCACTGCATTCCTCTCTTGGTCTCCCTCTACGATTTTCCCCCCTCCCCCACCCCGCCCCCTTTCTGTCAGTACTAAATTGGTGATCCCTTGATGCCACAGAATGTGTCCTATTAATGTTCTTTTATTCAGGTTGTATAACAATTTTTTCTTATCCCCAATTCAGTTCCGTACCTACTCGTTAGTTACGCGAACTACCGTTCTAATCTTTAGCATTCTTCTATAGCACCAAATTTCAAAGCTTCTATTGTCACCTTCTCTAAACTATTTATCGTACATTTTTCACTTCCATACATGCATGCATTCCACACAAATACTTTAAGAAAGGACTTTCTGGCACTTAAATCTATACTAGATGTAAACAAAATTCTCTTCTTCAGAAACGCTTTTCTTTCCATAGCCAGTCTACATTTTATATTCTAACTACTTCAACCATCATCAGTTATTTTGCTCCCCTAATAGCAAAACTCATCTGCTACTTTAATTGCCTCATTTCCTAATCTAATTCCCTGACACGTTCCACATCATTACAAAGTGTCGTATTCATGATCTATGGAACAAGTATTAATCTAATTTAATCTCATCATCACCTTATTTAATTCGACTACATTCCATTATCCTCGTTTTGTTTTTGTTGATGTTCGTCTTATATCCTTTCAAGACACTGTCCATTCCATTCAACTAACTGCTCTTCCAGGTCCTTTGCTGTCGCTGACAGAATTACAATGACATTGGCAAACCTCAAAATTTTCTTCTCCATGGATTTTAATCCCTACTCCAAATTTTTCTTTTGTTTCCTTTACTGCTTGCTAAATATACAGATTGAATAACATCAGAGATAGGATATAACTTCCTTCTCAACCACTGCTTCCCTTTCATACCCCTCAACTCTTGTAACTGCCATCTGGTTTCTATACAAACTGGAAATAGCCTTTCACTCCCTGTATTTTACCCCTGGCACCTTCAGAATTCGAAACAGAATATTCCAGTCAACATTGTCAAAAGCTTTCTCTAATTCTACAAATGCTAGATATGTAGGTTTGCCTTTCCTTAACCTATCTTTTAAGATAAGTCGCAGGGTCAGTATTGCCTTCCATGTTCCTACGTTTCTCCAGAATCCAAACTGATCCTCTCCGAGGCTGGCCTCTACCAGTTTCTCCATTCTTCTGTGAAGAATTCGAGTTAGTATTTTGCAGCTGTGGCTCATTAAAAAGATAGTTCGGTAATTTTCACATCTGTCAACACCTGCTTTCTTTGGGATTGGAGTTATTATATTCTTCTTGAAGTCTGAGGGTGTTTCGCCAGCCTCATACATCTTGCTCACCAGATGGTAAAGATTTGTCAGGGCTGGCTCTCCCAAGGCTATCAGTAGTTCTAATGGAATGTTGTCTACTCCTGGGGACTTGTTTTGGCTTAAGTTTTTCAGTGATCTGTCAGACTCTTCACACAGTATCATATCTTCCATTTCATCTTCATCTATGTCCTCTTTCATTACCATAATATTGCCCTCAAGTACATCTCCATTACCCTCTATACAGTCCTTCCACCTTATTTCCCTCCTTTGCTTAGGACTGTTTTCCCATCTGAGCTCTTGACCTTAATGCAGGTGGTTCTGTTTTCTCCTAAGGTCTCTTAAATTTTCCTGTAGGCTATATCTAGCTTACTCCTAGTGATATATGGTTCTACATTTTTACATTTGCCCTCTAGCCATTCCTACTTAGCCATTTTGCACTTCCTGATCAAATACATACTTTGAAGACAACTCTGTACCACTCAGTACAGAAAACGACAAGAAAGAACTAAATGTTATCAAACAAATACCAACAAACACGTGTACAATAATAGTCTAATCACAAAATTAAATAAAAAAGTTAAGTAATAAATACAGCCAATAAACACAATAGATACACAGACAGAAACGACAACACACAAAGCACATCACAAATTAGCACACACAGAGACATAACAACAACAAAAGACTACATGAAAACAAAGAAGAAGTTCAAGATGGTACACAGTGGAGTGCAAGTGCAGATCCACAAGTAAAATAATAAACATTTTCAAAGGGTAATGCATAAACAATGTATTCAAAAAAAGACACTTGAGTCCAAAAGTACCATTCCAAAAATAACAAAAGGCATAGTCATTTTCCAGAGAGCAGGAATATACCAATTACAGTGCAGCACATATTGTGGAAGGTATGTAGGACTAACTAGCAGGACTTTCGACACCCAATACAAAGACAACATAAATTTAGGCCAAGCCATTCAAGTTTTGCACAACATTTAACAGAAAATAATCACAAACCTACTACAAGACTGGAAGTCACGTAAATAGAATAAATAACGAAAAACATCTTCTAATGTTATATGGAAATTATCATGTATACTAAACAAAGGCTGAGAGGAAGCTACTACTAAATGACCCAATGTGTAACCACGAACTATTTACACTCACTGATGCTAAAATAGACAGAAATTACAAATAGAAGATCACATTTCCATTTATCTCCTAACTACAAAATCATGAAAAAGAAAAACAACAATAGCAGCAACAACAACAAAAGCAATAATAATAATAATAATAATAAACAAAAAAATAAAAAAAATAAAAGGAGTACACACACACTCACACACACACACACACACATACACGTGAAACTTACAACAACATAAATAGAATCAAACACAAAACTATTGAAAGCAAAAAAAGAGAAAGCTGGCAACACTCTAGAGAAAGAAAGTGGCCTTTACAGTGGTATATGTCGAAAATAGTTAGCACAAAGAAAACTAAAATTTCAAACCGATGGTACATGAGAGAAAGTTGTTTTGCTTGACTTAGACGCTGATTTGTAAGTACCTTTCCATTTTATTATAAAAATCTTCAATGAGGTGTTTAAAATCTGCAAACCAATATGTGTAAACGAAAAAATCGTGCAATATTTCAGGGTAACCACTGAAGTTGCCTTATAAATAACGTGAAACATGTCTGGATGCACAAGTCAACTAAAAATAAAACTTCATGTGCAACATGCAAAAGGGTTTTTTCTGTTCAGTTGCTGCAATTTAATATTGTTTCAGACTGAATTGATAATTTGAGATTTTCCATCACCTGCTGGTGTAAGAGAGCCATGAATGGGTCAGGCTGGGCTAAGGAGTCTGCTTGTCTGTTGTCCATCGTGTGTGTGTTGACTGTGGCCGTGGGAGATATCTCCATCTTTGCAGTGTCACTGATAGTACCAAAGTCTATAGTTCTTTCTATGTTGATATTTTAATGTCTTGCTATGTCTTTAATATAAATTCATTGGTTTTTATATACTCAACTTACAAAAATAAAAAGAGGTTGAAATATAGCCTTACATATCTTACAGTGTGGATAAAATTACATTACTCTCTGCCATGTATAACGTTATAGCTATATGTTTTACCAACACAATGGTCCATTTTGATTTTTATGGAATGACTACTTGATGAAAATGTAACAAAACTTTGAATTTTTAATGTATCAAATCCTTTTCATTATTTTTTGTAGACTTTTTTAATGTATTCTCATTTTGTTGACATTAATTTGAATTTAAATGTGATAAATTCAAATAATTATTTTTTTACTTTTATGGTATTACTGTATGCTTTATCTGTAATTAATATTGACAAGTCCTGTTTCTTTTAACATCATCTAATGGCAACAGAACGTTTTTTAAAGCAGGCTGCCTCATGGAACAGAAATAGTCATGGTACAAGTGTATGTGTAATTGACGAAATACAGTGTATCACTCTTTTTAAAGTGTGGTATTACGTCATTCTGTTTCCATACAATGCATTGTTGTAGAAATGTTACATCTAATTGGTTGTGTTTATCTGACAGGTTCTGGTAGGGCCTGTGGCCAAAATGCGTACAGGCGCATTAAAAAACATAAATATGTAAGAGCCATCAAGATGGCCAGTTACTTTGCCTTGTATAAGTAACAGACATGTGAATATTCTGAGAATTTCATGTGGGTTGATATGATGTAGTAGTCTATATATTACCCAGATGTGTTAGTTGTCTTTTCAGCCCAAAGATGACAGCAAATCGTCAGCAACTTGTTCATCATGTGGTGCATCTTGTTATCAATAAAAGCAGAACTCACCATTTACTTGTAAAAGTTGAGTTGTCAGAACCAACCTGTAACTCACAGTGAAAAGAATCAAGAAACTTACTCTTGGTCATGATGCATTTGGTTAATCATGTCCATATAAAAAGTTGGCCCCATCTGAATATAACTAAATGATAGGAAAGTTATTGCTTGTGTGTCCCCATTACGCTTCTGACAAATGATTTAAAAAATTGTAGAACTCGATCCCTTATCGGCTTCCCTTTCCTACAACATGAAATTTGATTTTCCGTTTATGACTGTTGTTGTTATACGGTTTTTGATTTCTTGTAAATTTGTTTTGTAATTATGCATGACCTAAAAGTCATATCTTTGTCATTCTTCGTGGGATTGTAATAATTTTCTTTAAGTCCTAGTTATTAATACTCACCAGTATTGCCACCTAATACCTTAGTTGTCTTCCTAAGTGGCGAAACCGCCATAATAATGCAGTTTCACATTGTCTTACAGATAAGATAAATGTCTCTATACCTATGTATGATATGTTCTCCTTAACCTTTGTGTGTCTTCACATTGTACTCAGATTTCTGTCTCTGTTGTTCTTAGTGGTCAGTTAACTACTATGATGTGCAATGTATTACTTCTGGGATTCATCTGATGATGCACTATTTTAAATTCGTCATTAAACAAAATAGTCACACACATCCAGTGAGTTTAATGTATTTTTTATAGCGTCCATAAAAGCACTAACACAACCTTCAGATGAACCTGTATCTTTGTACAAGATTATGAGAGCAGTTTCTACCATGATATTACCTCCAGACAACTGAACATGACCCATTAATATCAATCTGACAATTATGATGGATGTCAGAGAAGATGACAAGAAAGTGCTATTTTCATTGTTTTCTACAAGAAGTGGCTAGCAATCACAGTTTAGTCAATAATCAGCCTCCTTTAGTGAATTAGCAGTCTAGTTAAAAGTTGATTAAGTCTCTTCAGTAAATTGATTACTTAGGATGGATAGGATGTGTGACTGCTGTGTACGGACGCAGGAGGAGCTGGCCACTCTTCGCGAACAGCTGAGCGTGTTGGTGGCCGTGGTCAGCCGTCTTCAGGCTGCTGCCTCGTAGTGTAGCGGCAGTGGGGAGCCTGGTGCGTCGCAAGGTACACCCCAGGTGTTACATGCTTCACCCACTGTCCTTGCTGTCAAGACATCTACGCGGGTACTGGGCGCAGTTGGGCCACCCTCTCCCTGAGGGGAGTGGCGGGTTCAGCGGCGTTTGCGGCGCACGAGGTGGAGGGTAAATGTGGAGGCTGTCTGTGTGGCATCGCCCACTCTGCCTGTGAGTGGACATGTGGCTGCTCCTTCAGAAGGTCCAAGCAGGCACACGGGGGGAGGGGTTTATTAGTTATTGGAAGCTCCAACGTTAGGTGAGTGATGGAGCCTCTTAGGGACATCGGAAAGGTCGGGGAAGAAGGCCAGTGTTTACTCTGTCTGCTTGCCGGGGGGCCTCATCCGAGATGTGGAGGAGGCCCTACCGGCGGCGAAAGAGAGCACTGGGTGCACCCGAGTGCAAATTGTTGCTCATGTCAGCACCAATGACTCCTGCCGTCTGGGTTCAGAGGACATCCTCAGTTGATACAGGCGGTTGGCGGAATTGGTGAAGGCGGAAAGCCTCGCTCGCGGGGTGGAATCAGAGCTAACTATTTGTAGTATCGTTCCCAGAACCGATCGCGGTCCTCTGGTTTGGAGCCGAGTGGACGGTTTAAGCCAGAGGCTCAGACGATTCTGAGGAGAGCTGGGGTACAAATTTCTCGACCTCCGCTATCGGGTGGAGAAACGTAGGGTCCTCCTGAATAAATCAGGCGTGCACTACACGACGGAAGCGGCTACAAGAGTGGCGGAGTATGTGTGGAGTGCACATGGGGGTTTTTAGGTTAGAGAATTCCCTCCCTAGGCCCGACAAGACTCCTCCTGAGATGCGGCAAGGTAGGAGTAGGCAAAATGCAACAGGGAATAACAATATTAATGTGCTAATAGTAAACTGTAGGAGAATCTATGGAAAGGTCCCAGAACTGCTCTCATTAACAAATGGTCACAACGCCCATATAGTACTAGGGACAGAAAGTTGGCTGAAACCAGACGTAAACAGTAATGAAATCCTAAACTCAGATTGGAATGTATACCTCAGAGACAGGCTGGACAGTGAAGGGGGATGTGTGTTTATAGCGATAAGAAGTGCAATGGTATCGAAGGAAATTGACGGAGATCCGAAATGTGAAATGATTTGGGTGAAGGTCACGGTTAAAGGAGGCTCAGACATGGTAACTGGATGTCTCTATACGCCTCCGGGCTCAGCAGCAGTTGTGGCTGAGCACCTGAAGGATAATTTGGAAAATATTTCGAGTAGGGACAAAGAATCCAGTGAAATTTTTTAAGTGCTTTATCTGAAAACTAACTTGTGCACTTAAACAGAGAACCGACTCGTGGCGATAACATATTAGAACTTCTGGTGACAAACAGATCCGAACTATCTGAAACAGTTAATGCAGAACAGGGAATCAGCTATCATAAAGCGGTTACTGCATCGATGATTTCAGCCGTAAATAGAAATATTAAAAAAGGTAGGAAGATTTTTCTGTTTAGCAAAAGTGACAAAAAGCAGATTACAAAGTACCTGATGGCTCAACACAAAAGTTTTGTCTCAAGTACAGATAGTGTTGAGGATCAGTGGACGAAGTTCAAAACCATCGTACAATATGCGTTAGACGAGTATGTGCCAAGCAAGATCGTAAGGGATGGGAAAGAGCCACCATGGTACAACAACCGAGTTAGAAAACTGCTGTGGAAGCAAAGGGAACTTCACAGCAAACATAAATATAGCCAAAGCCTTGCAGAAAAACAAAAATTACGCGAAGCGAAATGTAGTGTGAGGAGGGCTATGCGAGAGGCGTTCAATGAATTCGAAATTAAAGTTCTATGTACTGACTTGGCAGAAAATCCTAAGAAATTTTGGTCTTATGTCAAAGCGGTAGGCGGATCGAAACAAAATGTCCAGACACTCTATGACCAAAATGGTACTGAAACAGAGGATGACAGACTAAATGTCTTCTTCTGAAGTTGTTTCACAGAGGAAGACTGCACTGTAGTTCCTTCTCTAGATTTCGCACAGATGACAAAATGGTAGATATCGAAATAGACGACAGAGGGATAGAGAAACAATTAAAATCGCTCAAAAGAGGAAAGGCCGCTGGACCTGATGGGGTACCAGTTCGATTTTACACAAATTACGCGAAGGAACTTGCCCCCTTCTTGCACCGGTGTATTGTAGGTCTCTAGAAGAGCGAAGCGTTCCAAAGGATTGGAAAAGGGCACAGATCATCTCCGTTTTCAAAAAGGGATGTCAAACAGATGTGCAGAACTATAGACCTATATCTCTAACGTCGATCAGTTGTAGAATTTTGGAACACGTATTATGATCGAGTATAATGACTTTTCTGGAAACTAGAAATCTAGTCTGTAGGAATCAGCATGGGTTTCGAAAAAGACGGTCGTGTGAAACCCAGCTCGCGCTACTCGTCCACGAGACACAGAAGGCCATAGACACGGGTTCACAAGTAGATGCTGTGTTTCTTGACTTCCGCAAGGCGTTCGATACAGTTCCCCACAGTCGTTTAAACCGAGCGAGGTGGCTTAGTGGTTAGACACTGGACTCGTATTCGGGAGGACGACGTTTCAATCCCGCGTCTGGCCATCCTGATTCAGGTTTTCCGTGATTTCCGTAAATCACTCCAGGCAAGTGCCAGGATGGTTCCTCTGAAAGGGTACAGCCGACTTCCTTCCCTATCCTTCCCTAATCCGATGAGACCGATGACCACGCTGTCTGTTCTCCTTCCCCGAAAACCAACCAACCACAGTCGTTTAATGAACAAAGTAAGAGCATATGGACTATCAGATCAATTGGATTGAGGAGTTCCTAGATAACAGAACACAGCATGTCATTCTCAATGGAGAGAAGTCTTCTGAAGTAAGAGTGATTTCAGGTGTGCCGCAGGGGAGTGTCATAGGACCGTTGCTGTTCACCATATAGATAAATGACCTGGTGGATGACATCGGAAGTTCACTGAGGCTTTTTGCAGATGATGCTGTGGAGTATCGAGAGATGTGCAACAATGTAAAATTGTACTGAAATGCAGGAGGATTTGCAGCGAATTGACTCATGGTGCAGGGAATGGCAATTGAATCTCAATGTAGACAAGTGTAATGTGCTGCGAATACATAGAAAGATAGATCCCTTATCATTTAGCTACAAAATAGCAGGTCAGCAACTGGAAGCAGTTAATTCCATAAATTATCTGGGAGTATGCATTAGGAGTGATTTAAAATGGAATGATCATATAAAGTTGATCGTCGGGAAAGCAGATGCCAGACTGAGGTTCATTGGAAGAATCCTAAGGAAATGCAATCCGGAAACAAAGGAAGTAGGTTAAACTACACTTGTTCGCCCACTGCTTGAATATTGCTCACCAGTGTGGCATCTGTACCAGATAGGGTTGAGAGAAGAGATAGAGAAGATCCAGTGGAGAGCAGCGCGCTTTGTTACAGGATCATTTAGTAATCGGGAAAGCTTTACGGAGATGATAGATAAAATCCAGTGGAAGACTCTGCAGGAGAGACGCTCAGAAGCTCGGTATGGGCTTTTGTTGAAGTTTCGAGAACATACCTTCAACGAAGAGTCAAGCAGTATATTGCTTCCTCCTACATATATCTCGCGAAGAGACCATGAGGATAAAATCAGAGAGATTAAAGCCCACACAGAAGCATACCGACTATCCTTCTTTCCAAGTACAATACGAGACTGGAATAGAAGTGAGAACCGATAGAGGCACTCAGGGTACCCTCCGCCACACACCGTCAGGTGACTTGCGGAGTATGGATGTAGATGTAGAAGTCAGAAATTCTTCAAAGCGCAACATGAAATGGTGGTTCATTGAAAGTAACACAGTTGAAATTTAAATTGCAGTAGAACATTAATTGTAAACTTCCACTATAGTGTGTCAACTACAATAAATTGCTCCTTGTAGGTTCAACTGGTGCAGTAGAAGTATCTTCATTATTTGTGACCTATATCAACAAAGACTGTGGAAATCTATGAGCTAGTTTGGTGGGAGAAATAAATTTTGAAGAGATTATCTGCACCACCACAGCTCATGGACTACTATATTACGTGGTCTTACCTGTGGTGTTGTAAAATTCTTATTGAAGATAATTGCATATCGGTACACTACTTGTTTATGCTCCACTACACCTCCCCCCCCCCAAATTAACTGCAAAGAAAGTGAATGGAGCACGATTTTATGAAGCAAACCCGAAGTATTAGCATGTAGAGGTTTGGGACATATGGTGAACAATGAAAAGTAGGCAACATAATTAATTCATGAGTGTAAAAGCTATTAAAAATATAACATTCACTGAACATCACCAGTTTGTAATATCTATCGCCTTTCTTAGACATGATAATTCTTTGCTTTTTCTTTAGAGCATCATGGATCTGCCACAATTATTCCGCTGATCTGCATGCAAAAGTTTTGGAACTGAAAATCTGCCGGTCTTTTCTGACCATTCGAAATACATACTGGTACACTATTCGAAATACATACTGGTACACTATCTGATCAAAAGTTTCCAGTACATACTAATGGACAATAATGCGGTGTGTGTTCGTCCTTAGCTTTTATGACAGTTCGGACTCTGCAGACGTTTTCAGTGAGGTGTCTGAATGTCTGTGGAAGATGGCAGCCCACCTTATTCAGGAGCCAGATGCTGCGGTCTGCAGCGAAGTCGACGTTCTAACTCATCCCAAATGTGTTCCATTGGGTTCAGGTCGAGAATTCAGGCAGGTCAGTCCATTTCAGGAATGTTGTTGGCCACAAAAAATTGCTTCGCCGACGCTGAGTTATGAGTGGGCGCATTTCCATGCTGATACAAAGTATCATCGTCTCCGAATTGTTTCTCTACTGTCTACACTACCCAATGTTGTAAAATGTGCTCATATCCTTCGGCATATAGCGTTTCCTTAAGTGCAAAAAGGGAACCACACGCTATCCACCAATCCCCCTCCCCACTCCCTCCCTGTTACCATAACATCACTTTCTCTGCAGGCACTACACTAAACTGCATATGATGGCGGGCAATGTTTCCATTGGATTGCCACAGGGCACAGCGTGATTCATCACTCCAAATCACTCGTTTCCAGTCATCTCTTATCCATTGACGTCACTCTTTACAGCGCCTCAAGTGTCGCTCGCAAGTGTTCGACCATTGTAACTCATTCTTTTTAACTTTCTATCTACAGCCATTGTGCTGTCAGGACTGATGGTAGCACTTTGAAACTCACGAGTGGTTTCTTCGACTGATGTCAAGCGACTTTTCACAATCACTCTCCACAATGCTCGATGGCCGTGTCTCAACATGTGCCTGGTCTCGGTTTAGCTCTGGTTGTTCCTTCGTGTTTACACTTCATAATCGTGTCACTAACAGTCGACAACTTTAGATGGTTTGAATTGTCTCTGATGCATTTGTTACTCAGGTGACATCCTCTGACCATTCCACATTCGAAGTCACTGAGCTCTCCGCACCGACCACTTTGCTGTTACTGCTCCTCTACTGGCGTCCTTTTTTATTGGCGAACCCTTCTAAGTAACATCTAGGGGTCAATTCTGCGTTACAAGGGATGTTTGGATGATTATGATCTGATAGTATATTTCTTATCAGTGAAAGAGCATGTATCTGATTCTTTATTTAAGTGCCTTTAAGATGAAAGTTTTGTTTTATATGTACAAGTTGCTTTCAAGGTTTATGAAGTGTTTCTCATTAATGTCTGTTTGCATTAGGTTTGACTACTCACACTCCTACCTCTAGTACAGCTACTGCTAATAACAGTACTACTACTACTACTAAGTTACTACTAACAGAGTTACTTAGTAGTAGTAGTATTGTTATTGGCAACTGTCATTGTTGTGTAGCTGCTTAGCTCTGATCTACCCTATACATTTTCCTTACTTTGAGTTTTATCAGGAAAATGGAGTCTGGACTGTGGGTCAAACCCAGCTCCAAATATGGAGATGCAAAATGAATAATGCACAGAACTTCAGTGGCGTCTTCTAAACGATGGTAGGATTATAGGCGATAGTCATACTTGTATAATTTTGTTCATAGATCATATTTTACAATGATGTTAGACATGTCAGGTTGCAAGTTATATACTGGTAATAAATTTACGATTGATAACAATTTTTGAAAATAATAACGATGGTAAATAGTCATTAACAACCAGGGATTCATATTATAAATTATTTAAAATGTGAAATTTCATACAATGGCCACAGGCTTCTAACATGACTATAAAGTTGCACCCTGAAAACCATGTTTTGTAGATACAACATAAAACAAAAAGAAAACAAAATTATTTAGTAATACATAACAATGATAATCCCATGCTAATTTACCCACAACCTTGTAGGCATAAAGTAAAGATACAAGTTATGTAAGTATGACATACATTATAAAAATATTTAGACATTTATACAAACTGAAAAACTATTTTTAGATCATATTTACACAAATACACATCATCGAAAACACAGTTTCTCACTTACAAAGGCTGTAAATTCTCTCTTTCTGTAATTTCAGCACTGTAGTTGGTCTTCCTTTTTTTCCCCTCCCCAGGAAGTTGGTTTCCACATGAAGAAGAAGTGTTTTATACCGTTTGCAGTTTTTAATTTACCTTTGTTCTATGAATTTTCCTGCAGATATTGCTTCACTTTATATCAACATTCAGAGAAGAAATGTTCTTTCAGTTTTCTCTTGAAGGTCTTAAGTTGATTTATGCTCGGCATGCTCTGTGGTAGTCAGTTATGAAATAAACTGCTTGCATTAGCACTAGATGTAAAAGTTCTGGGGATGGGCCAGTGATAAGTACGTTCTGGTGTAACCAGTCAAACTGTTGGACCTACCAAGGTAATTTTCCAACGTTTACATGGCCACAGCAACAACAATATTTAGTGAAATTTCGACCAGTTAAAATTTAATAATACATCCTGTTCCAGCACACAACCTGTATGTAAGTAAATTGCCTTTGAGTTTAGAAAAATTTTTACAGGACCTTATAAATCTATTAAGTTTTTTCTAATGAAACCCAGGCAATTAGTTAATTAAATGTACATTCATTTAGTTTTATGTTAATTGCAGTAGGTTATTCAATTTATTGGTAAAAGTGGCATTCATTATTGGGTTATAATGTCTGGTGCCTGGTGTCCAGTATTTCTTTTCAGTCACTATGTTCTGGTGGCTCACAATAGTAGGCTGAACGTTCACATTCATTCTTGATACAGTTAGATTCAGATGTGTTATTAAGTTGTCAGCAGAGTTCACATCATGATCCATTTGTATATAAGTTCAGAAGTGCTTCCAATACAGTTTCAATGTGGCGAAATCACAGATGAGGGTCTGCAGTAACAATACATACACAATTACCCTGTCGCATTTACACAAGTACAAAAAGGGTCACAGTCATACAATACATTGTTTTTTTTCTAATATTGGTGTTAAAAGTGACAATAAAAAGAACTTCGTGTTTCATTACACTGTATACAATTCCAAAAGTATTTCAACTTTATATGTGAACTGTATGCTTTAAGGTATTTTAAAGTGAAATGTATGGCAGGTTCAGTTGTCCAGTTGGAAATATTTTCCCTATACTTCGCTTTCGCAGGTACCTTTCCTTAGCGAAATATGATATGTAAGTGTACTTGTTCAGTGTAGGTGACTGTAATGAGTGTGTGTGCAGTATACCATACCATACAAATGGTGTTAATGCTTCCGGGTTGTGGCGAAAATATTATAAATAGGTGAAATTATGACAAAATAACGGTAAGGATTTCACTTTGGAAGAAACATTGTTCATGGCGAAGGCGTACTTGTTCAGTGTAGGTGACAGTAACTTGTGTGTGTGAGTTGTACGGTACCATACAAATGTTGTCAATGCTTCATGGTTGTGGGGAAAATATTATAAACAGGCGAAATCAAGACAAAATGACATTAGAGGTTTCACTTTGGAAGAAACGTTTTTCGTGGTGGAGGAGACACTGTAAAAAGAAATCCGTGATTTAACATAATTTCGATGATTATGCCATTAGGGACATCACACAAGCCTGGATCTAGAAATGAATCGTTCTGACTTGCACCTTAAACGGTTAAGGGAAGCTTAAATTCAGATGGCTCGACTGGGATTTGAACTGCAGTCCATTTGAATACTGAGGCACTGGAAGGCCATCTATAATGTGTTTGCAACTAGCTGCCAATGTTTCATTCTGATGTTCATTAGTTGCGGTTTGCATTTAGACTTACAAGGGACCCTTCAGACCAGTTAATCGTAGATTCTGATGACTCTTATGTACGTTGTTGAGTGAACTGTCCTAGAAGCTTTCCATGTGATGCCCACATTTTCCGAGAAAATCGGTGTTGTTGTTTTATGTGTAGCTCCTATACCCGCAGCGTTCCACTTATTTCAATACAGTGAGCATAGCGCAGCGGCTGAGGTGTACGGGTACCATGCTGGTGGTACATCCTCTATTCTGTGTGTTTCTTTTTCCCAAATAAGTAACTCATCATAGCAAACTTTCTACAAATGTGAATTCTATTTGGGGTTCCTAGTTGAAATTCCTTATGACCACGACTCTTGCCGTATCCTCTCTCTCAGGGACCGTTATGGGATTACCATGTCCTGCAGGTTGCCAGTTGGCATTTATCGTCAGCTTCAGTTGTTCACAACGCGCTGTCAGTGCAGTGCTTGTAAATAAGAGCAAGGAAATGGAAGAAGCAAGCGCTTCTACAGAAGGACAGCCAAAATATGGTTAAATATAATGTAATTTTTCCTCCTATCTATGTAGTTCTCAATTCGTTCGAGCGATCAATCATTCATGATAGGAACAGTCATAGCTCAGTCACTCAAAATGATTCAGAAATTTTACTTGTTAGAATAAAATCAGGCGATGATTCTTCTTCTCTGCAGGCTCGTGCTTTGCGGCAGTCTGCTAATCTGTACAGGTTTTGGAATGGCTCAATCAAGTTCCATTCTAACATTCTATTTATCTCTCTTTGAACAGATTGTTTTAAACGGCAGAGGATCGGATAGTGCATGTAACAGTACGTCTGATGTGGCTTCACGTGTAGGTGACAAATATACCGTTTGTTAATTCCTGAATTCTCATCAAAAATCTCTTCATATGCCTCTAACAAATAATGATTCACTAGCTTTTATCATTGTTCTTTGGTTAAAGACCTCCTGTTGCATCAAATCCTTTGAAAGCTCCTTCCAACGACCGTTTGTAGAGTTAATTAATTGAATTATGGCATCACAACAATATTTCTCATGCACAGTTTCCTTTCTATTTAAATCCAGTGCTATCTCTTCTCCATTTAATTTAAATTTAACTATTCCTTCCAAAAAATCAATCTGACAATCGTACTCTTGCATATTCCCAATACCAAGAATACAGTCCACTAATAACTTCTCCACTACAAGGAACATGCATTTTATTGCTACATTTTCCATTTTCATCTCTAATTGTGTTTGTATTTTGACATTGGGAGAGCGTGCGCCAACAGCTCCGATGATTTTGCAGTTCTGTATCGGCAAAATCGGTACCTTCTTCTTCCTAATAATTCTCCTAAAAAGAGTGCCTGAGATGACATTGGCGGAAGCGGCAGTGTCTAATATCACATTCGTTGGAACTTCCTCTATTTCAACAAATACTTCCGATACCGGAACACTCGATCTGTCATTATGACACGTTATTAAATCCTTTGTTAACTCTTCAGTCAACAACTCACCATCATTGTATCGTAACAATTTTAATTTTACTGTTTCACCCCTAACAGATCCCCTGACCATTCCTCTGAGCACGATGCGGTCACGTTTTGTTTGACTGATTGTTGGTCCGATTGGTATTTGTCTCTTCAGCTACTTCAGCGATTATCGGTTGTTATGGTGAATTTGGTCTTTATTATCTTGCTTGATTCATGTAATTATTGGTGTTGTTCTGCTGGTGTTGGTAGAACTGTCCTGTGTTGCCATGCATTGCCATGCATTGTTCGCCCACTGCTTGAATTCTGCGGAGATGATAGATAAACTCCAGTGGAAGACTCTGCAGGAGAGACGCTCAGTAGCTCGGTACAGGGTTTTGTTAAAGTTTCGAGAACATACCTTCACCGAAGAGTCAAGCAGTATATTGCTCCCTACTATGTATATCTCGCGAAGAGACCATGAGGATAAAATCAGAGAGATTAAAGTCCACACAGAGGCATACCGACAATCTTTATTTCCACGAACAATACGAGACTGGAATAGAAGGGAGAACCGATAGGGGTACTCAGGGTACCCTCCGCCACACACCGTCAGGTGGCTTGCAGAGTATGGATGTAGATGTAGATGTAGATTGGATTATATCGATTAAAATTCCAATTGTTCCTAAAATAGCCCCTCGATGCACCATTACTAAAGTTTCCATTATGGTAATAATTATTGTTTGCATTTTGTCCATTTCTAAGTCTCCTTGGAGAGTGCAGTTGGTTATGATTATTGTTACTGCTACCATTACTGCCATTCCCGTTTGAGTTGCAGCTCAGATTCGCTTCTATTACCCTTCTTTGATATGACATTTCTCTTGGCCTTTTATTGTCCTCCTCAATTATATCAATATGATCAAGCGTAGTCATAAATGAGTCATCCTTATCATTTATATATAACAGCTGATTCCTTATACTGGTGGGTAGTCTGGACTTGAGTATCCTAAATATATCCGGCGAAGGAATCTGTACATCCCAATACAAAGATTTATTAATGTACACTCCTGGAAATTGAAATAAGAACACCGTGAATTCATTTTCCCAGGAAGGGGAAACTTTATTGACACATTCCTGGGGTCAGATACATCACATGACCACACTGACAGAACCACAGGCACATAGACACAGGCAACAGAGCATGCACAATGTCGGCACTAGTACAGTGTATATCCACCTTTCGCAGCAATGCAGGCTGCTATTCTCCCATGGCGACGATCGTAGAGATGCTGGATGTAGTCCTGTGGAACGGCTTGCCATGCCATTTCCACCTGGCGCCTCAGTTGGACCAGCGTTCGTGCTGGACGTGCAGACCGTGTGAGACGACGCTTCATCCAGTCCCAAACATGCTCAATGGGGGACAGATCCGGAGATCTTGCTGGCCAGATCTTGCTTGACTTACAACTTCTAGAGCACGTTGGGTGGCACGGGATACATGCGGACGTGCATTGTCCTGTTGGAACAGCAAGTTCCCTTGCCGGTCTAGGAATTGTAGAACGATGGGTTCGATGACGGTTTGGATGTACCGTGCACTATTCAGTGTCCCCTCGACGATCACCAGAGGTGTACAGCCAGTGTAGGAGATCGCTCCCCACACCATGATGCCGGGTGTTGGCCCTGTGTGCCTCGGTCGTATGCAGTCCTGATTGTGGCGCTCACCTGCACGGCGCCAAACACGCATACGACCATCATTGGCACCAAGGCAGAAGCGACTCTCATCGCTGAAGACGACACGTCTCCATTCGTCCCTCCATTCACTCCTGTCGCGACACCACTGGAGGCGGGCTGCACGATGCTGGGGCGTGAGCGGAAGACGGCCTAACGGTGTGCGGGACCGTAGCCCAGCTTCATGGAGACGGTTGCAAATGGTCCTCGCCGATACCCCAGGAGCAACAGTGTCCCTAATTTGCTGGGAAGTGGCGGTGCGGTCCCCTACGGCACTGCGTAGGATCCTACGGTCTTGGCGTGCATCCGTGCGTCGCTGCGGTCCGGTCCCAGGTCGACGGGCACGTGCACCTTCCGCCGACCACTGGCGACAACATCGATGTACTGTGGAGACCTCACGCCCCACGTGTTGAGCAATTCGGCGGTACGTCCACCCGGCCTCCCGCATGCCCACTATATGCCCTCGCTCAAAGTCCGTCAACTGCACATACGGTTCACGTCCACGCTGTCGCGGCATGCTACCAGTGTTATAGACTCCGATGGAGCTTCGTATGCCACGGCAAACTGGCTGACACTGACGGCGGCGGTGCACAAATGCTGCGCAGCTAGCGCCATTCGACGGCCAACACCGCGGTTCCTGGTGTGTCCGCTGTGCCGTGCGTGTGATCATTGCTTGTACTGCTTGTACAGCCCTCTCGCAGTGTCCGGAGCAAGTGTGGTGGGTCTGACACACCGGCGTCAATGTGTTCTTTTTTCCATTTCCAGGAGTGTATTTCTCAAAATATCTCTTTAGAGGTCCTCTAGAAAATGAGAAAGGCTCAGGATATAAAACTTCCTGCCTAAGTCTTTCTTGTATTCCAGCAGACAAATATTTTGCTAGAAAAGCCTGCTCAAATTCTTTATAACATTTACAAGAAGTTGTTTGTTCGGATGCCCACAATGCTCCTGATCCTTGTATATATCCAGATACAAAACTAATCTTTTGCCATTTTGTCCAAGATCTTGGAAATAGACCTCTGAAACTTCGAATAAAGACTACCGGATGAACATTCTTTTTGTCAGGGTTAAAGATTTGAAACTGTCTCTGTTTAATCATCTTCTCCTCAACGGTACTACGATTCCAAAAATCATCCTGTTCGTACTTTTCCCTGTGGCTATCCATTATATCGAATCTAACTGGTGACGTTCCAGTTCTGTCTACATCGGATCTTGACGTGGGTGGAATGTCACGTGCAGATTGAGAATTTTGTTTCCTGCTTCTCGCTGTTTCTAAATCCTACTGCGAGACATTTAGTGATCTATCTATATTTTCTTTCCAACGCGAGAACTCTTTGCCAAGTTGTTCACTAACTTCCTTTAACCCTTTGTTGAAAAAATTCTCCTCGGAATTGACTGTAAAGCTACTTTCGCAGTTTCTTCTATCGTTTCCGAAGGAAACTGTTGCCGTTCTAATGTCATTTCTGGAAACTTTCCTGCAAGTACATTCATTCTATGTTCCACTGTCTTCTGTTTTTCCTTCACTTCATCAAATTGCTTCTTTAGATTATCTTGGGATTCTATAATTTCTGGTATCATAGCTATGGAACACTGTATGTCCTTTTGAGCTTGTATTACATGAGGAAACAAATCTACTTGTTTTTGTTTCGTGTCGATTTTGACGGATACATATTCGGTTAGTTCCGCTTTTAATTTACTATTGTTTTCTTGGCATTGTTGGCGGACCTGCTCAATTTGAGCAATAAGATTCTGTTTGGTCCTTACTGCCTGTTCTTTTATTTCCTGTGTCTGGGTATTTAGTCTCTGAACTAATTTGGTAAAGGTTGCTCTTAATTGATTTTGTAATTCTATTTGATTTTCGGCTAATTGATTTTGGAGTTCATTTTGTATGGCTGATAAGTCTCGTTTTACTTCAGATTGTATAACGGATAAGTCTCGTTTTACCTCCGCTTGGCCTTTGGCTAATAGAGACAACTGTTGCATAATAACAAATAATGTGTCAACAACACTCTGATCAGCTGTTGTGTGAATGCTTTCTGAACCAGCGGGATTATTTATATTGCTACCGCTAGCCACAACAGTCTCAGAATTGCTATCCATGGCCTCTGCTTCTGTGCAAACAGCAGAAGGCTGTTGCACGTCTCATTGCTGATTCAATAACATTTTAAATGCCGCTCTAGTCAATACCATTAAATAACTGTCAATATCAGTTTCTAGTCACTAAATATAGTTTCAAATTTACTGTCATAGACACACTTAACTTTCAAATTACTTCACAGATGGTATACAGTTCAATGTCCAGATACGAAAATCACACAATATACCATTCTACAATCTAACTACCATCTGGAAAAAAATTCTTTCTAAATTGATTTCAAACTATTTTAACTACAGGATAAAAAAAATTAGATTTCTCTGGCCTTGTTCTGTAGTCTCGGTATTGTCCAATAGTTGAAATCGTTTCTTGGTATCAGCAATCTTTTACTATGGGCACCGAATCTCTCTTCTGGTTAGTTACCTCTCGTTCTCGTTCGTTTTCATGAAACAAAAAATACATATATTATATAACAATCCAAGAGAGTCCTGTCACACTGGCGCCACTGTAATTTTTCCTCCTATCTATGTAGTTCTCAATTCGTTCGAGAAATCAATCATTCATGATAGGAACCACAGTCATAGCTCAGTCACTCAAAATGATTCAGAAATTTTACTTGTTAGAATAAAATTAGGCGATGATTCTTCTTCTCTGCAGGCTCGTGCTTTGTGGTAGTCTGCTAATCTGTACAAATAAATTGCCTTGTAATTTTGGGAGCGTTGTAGAATCAGACGGGAAAGCTCAGATCAAGCGGATATCTGGCTTTGATGAAGTTTAACCTTCCGAAGACGTAATAGAGCTCTTGGATTATTAAATGCTGGTTCATATCCAGTCTTTCGGAAGTTCCCTTCTGATTAACAACTACGCAATATATCGATGAATATCATTAATTCTCAAATGTCAAATACCTTTTGTATGAAGGAGCAATATATATATATTTCCCTTTTAATCATACAATTCTGTCTCAGTTATCTTTTGTCATAAATCTCAATATTCAGACTACAATTGTTCAAACCAAGCTCAGGCTAATCGGCACGAAGACAATCTCGGAAGCTTTTTTCTCCTAACAACCACCAGAGAGAGTACTACAAAGAATAACTATGCGCTCATGGCATAGCTATTGTATGAAACTATTTTGCGCATGGATCCTGCGAGTATGAAGATAGAAATTTTGTAAACGTCATTCAAGGGTAGAATTGTATCATAATAATTCATCAAATATAAAGAGATATTACAAGAAGTAAAGGATTGTGACGTGCAGTCGAAGGACGAACTCACTATCGCTATTGGATAGGAGCTTAGTTTCGGTCAGAACGGCGTTCAGGCGCTTCCCAATGGAATTTTTTTGAACTCGAACAAATCGAAACTGAAGGTTTGTATTAAATAGTAATGTAACTATAATTTCCTGCTGCGCCAGGCAGAGACATGGGGTGAGGTACTGTGTGTGTGTGTGTGTGTGTGTGTGTGTGTGTGTGCGTGTGTGTGTGTGTGGAGGGGGGGTTAGGTGTACTGCATACCCAAGATAAGTTGAGCTACATTCCAAAGTTGTGATCGATATGTATCGGTAACCATGGTGTCGACTGTTCTTGTTTCCAACTGACAGAAACTTCAGCGATCATACATGTACCAATCAACTGTGGTGATACAAATGACATGCAACATTAACATTTCGTGAAGACACATTATAGGGTCGTTCGTGTCCAAATGTGTTGCTTATTTTTAGTAGTGAATACAACGTTAAATTAATCCAGTTATAATACTTCATAATGAGTAGAACCAAATGACATTTAGAGTATTTACTGATCACCTAACTCCGTGTCTCATGTCACTTGGCGTTTTGTTTTCCCTAAATCTTAGGGAAGTCAGAATTGTACTCGACCCGAATGTGCCAGGAATAAGTCCCATTCATCGATAAATGCTTTATCAATGATTACTGGACAAACGCTTACCAAGCAGCTACATCCAAATGTTTGAATGTTGTAGCTGGCACCGATTGAAAACATGATGTCACCGTCACGAAGACTACCATCTAGTGTCAATATATGTTGAGAAGAATTAGGAAGAAATGTCACACTGCTATGGGGATAGTCGGTAGCAGCTGTTGCTTATATTAAATGTTGTGGCTTTGTTGTTTTGATTATAAGTAATTATATTTTAAAAACCTGAATTTCAGAACAGTGTTGTAATTTTTATGGCTGTGGGGAGGGGAGAGGAATGTATGCTTGAATGGGTGTGTTCTGACATCTAAAATTTTAGAAATGAAGCACTGTATCCTTTGCATCCAATATACCAAGAAAGCTATTGCTATTGGAGATTCAATTTCCGGCGCATTATGCCTGTTCGCCAAAAGACGAATCATCATTGTGGATGATTTAATGGAGTAACAAAACATACGAACTGCAAGACGATGAGACTGTAAGTTTTACCTTTGTGTGGTTTAAAAAAACATAAAACAATTTACTCTGCAGTGCACGAGAGTTGAGAGGGATGACGAGTTCATCGCCAAAGAATTTGCACCGGAATCAGTGGTTTATGTTACATTAGAACAAATGAAGAGCAGTCACTCTAGCAGTAGCTCGTCCAAAATGCACCTTGAAGAGTTTGTAGTCATGCATTGCTGAACCTTGAAGTACAATGTAGTTGGAGGAGGATATTGGATAAGGAAGAAGTCATAAGCAGTAATTAAAAATACTATCACAAGGCATACAAATGATTAAAAGAAATGTAAATGTAGTGTGACTAGGGCCTCCTGTCAGGTAGACAATTCGCCGGGTGGAAGTCTTTCGATTTGACGCCACTTGCTCCTGGATGGGGATGAAATAATGATGATTAGGACAACAGTTCCTGAAAGGAGAAAATCTCCGACCCAGCCGGGAATCGAACCCGGACCCTTAGGCAGTGTCCTACGTGAGCGACGGAAGTGAGCGACTTCTGAATCCGCGACACTTCAGCGACAAGCAGCAACATCAGGCGAAAACCTTGGGTGTCCTGTGTGAGAGCGACCATGTCGCCCTACAAGATGGCTGCTTAGAGCCAACTAGCTGTTTCTATAAAATGGCATCCCTAACATGTAGAATACTGTAGCTCCAGAGTAAGGCTACAGAATTAGGTTTACTTAAGAAAATAAAGCGAAAAGGAATGCTGCGCATGAAATTTACAAAGGGAGGAATATCAATGGAGAATTTCATAAGTATCGTCAACTACGAAGATCACGAGACAAGTTCTTCGAATACACATGAATGAGCAGAGAAGCATTCAACTATCTCATCAATAAATTAAATATGAATGTTCTTTTTATATGATCAAGAACTTTCAACAGCCAATAAATGTGGAGGAATGACTATTACATGACTAACAACGCAAAATACAAACGTAAGTACAGAGATTGCTTCCAGTGAACTGTAGCTGGCTCTGGTGTAGGGGTAGTGTATACGTTCTGTAAGAGAGGTGTGAGAAGAAGGTCCTGGGTGTGATTCCCAGGTGTTCCTATATTTTTCCTAACTCATTTACGATTCCGTATACTAAGTTTTATGTATACTGTTTACACTGCATCGCTTCTTGATCTTCACACCTATCCCAGTATATGACACACATTTAATTCCTAATAAATTACAATGAACCATGAAATTTTACAGATATTTCATGTTGCAAACATAATTCATCAGCAGTCAGTGTTAAGGCCAAGCATTTCATTTACTCAAAATAGTCTGTAAAAGTAAAGTTTACAAAATTTTTGAAAAGAAAGTCAAAAGGTTTGTGTAATGATTTGTCTAAAAGTATGAAATAAAAACTATTAGGGAAACGTTGGGTGCATCTCATTTTCTGTTCATGATTTCGAGCATCATTCAAAGGCACGTAGAACGTTTCTCTCATCTTCTTATTTCTTTTACACAAACCAATTCGTAAAATATTTTACTGATTTCTTCCATTTTTGAATTTCAAGTTTTATTCAGAAAGCATGATCTTACTGACTCCTCATTTGCCTTCCTATCGCACTTGATTCCAAGGAAGCCTTTTTGACTTTTAAATACCCCACCAATGTTTCTTTTTAAGTGCAGATTTGCTAGGTCTTGAAAATATGATATTTTTGACACTTCGTTTACAGTAGCTTTTTGTGAAATATTTCAATTTTTCCTCAGCTTATGAATTAAGTCTTCGTTCATTGCCTTGATTACTTTCAAGTAGTTAAATATTTTTATGCCTAACTAGACCTCATGCTGGTCACTTTGATACCCTGTTTACCTGTTTCTCTCCGTTTGTTTGCCTATGAAAATTTGGACAAAACCTTATGGTGTAACTTATAGGGAATGTTGTTATCGCTCTGCTCACGTGTTTACAAAAACGTATCGCGTGTTAATCATATGATAAAATAGTCCTTTCTGCGTGCTGTCATTTCCAAAATTTGTCGTTTCGATATCTTGATCCAGTTATAAGATACGACGATTTTTACGGCCACTTGATTCCTGAAGCGCAGGAAAGGTTTGGACGCGCCACGAGCGACCCGTCCGCGGATATAACAATCAATGTTTCAAGAATGAAAAAAGATATCATTCCGGCCTCAACTTTAAATACAACTTAGATATATTGGATACATTTCATATGCAATATTGTATGGCCTTAAATGAACTATACGGAAAGTCTACACAATGTGATTTTACCTCTGCCAATTCTTAAAAATTTCGTGCAGCCATGTACCCAATTTCGTGCAGCACATTAACTATGACGAATAACGAAAATAAATTCTGACCTTTATCATTTAAGGATATCAAGCTACAGATTGCGGAAGAATCAAATTTTTTCACCGATTAGTTTTCTTAAAATCAGGTGTCAAGTAATTCATAACTGCCGTCGTGTCCGCTCCACTGCTTTGCCAAGAAGACACGTGGCTGTCGCTGTGTCGTGCGTGTTGCAGCGACAAGATTCAAACACGTTTGGATTCAAACGTCGCCAGTTGCAGCGGGAGAAGACAGTGACACAGACGTTGCTCACGTAGGACACTTCCGCAACTACATCTGCGGTAGTTTTATGTTGCCTGAAGCAGCTGTCGCGCGCTGTCGTTCGCTTCTGTCGCTCACGTAGGACAAGGCCTTAGGATTGACATTCTGACCTGTTCTTTTATTTTTATTTTTTTGTCTGGGCGGACGTCACAAGACATCCGTTCAGATTGATCCTTTATTCCTTGACTCAGTGTTTTTATTACAGGGAGGATGCAGCCTTCTGACTGAACACGCTGAGCTAATGTGCTGGCACCACTCAGCTACTGGGTTACGAACGATCGCACGATGTTACGTGGGCAGGAACTGACTCGTAATCGCGGATCTGGCTGCTGCACTACGCTCGTTTCGCCGAAAGATGAGAAATGTTGCCGGTATAGGAGCTGGGCATAAAACATTAACATCCATTTTCTCGCAAACTATGAGGCGTGGAATCAAAACTCGCTAGTTAGATTTTCAGAAGAGGATCCTCTCCGGTGGTGTGAGCTTAACTTCACATTAACCACTTATAGTAATGAAAATAATGCCTGCTCAGCATCAACAATGTTGTCGGCGTAGTAGCGAGGAGGCAATGAATTAAGAGACAGCTTACAGGTTAACGATTATTTTCAATCAACATGCCCAACTTAAAGGCCTTTTAAAAGACGTAGTAATTGAGTTTCACTAGTAAATATAAATATTTCAGGACCGCTAAGATAACTAGCTTCAGTCTTAGATGCATGTTGCGTTACAGACAACGTAGTGAGCACTTTGTACGCTGCTAGATGTAACTCATTGGACCCGAGGAAAACTATTATAAGACAACTGACATGTGAAATGTAAACTTAATAAAGTGTCAGTTTTTCTCTCTCAACAATCTGTAAATTAAAAAAAAATTTCATTTATTTTTGTTCTGAAGTGACAAAATATTTGATACCTCTTAATATCGTGTAGGACCTTCTTTTGCCCGTCGTAGTGCAGCATCTGACGTGGTATAGGCTCAACAAGGTGTTGGAAGAACCCTGCAGAAATATTGAGCCTTGCTGCCTCTACAGCCGTGCATAATTACTGAAGCGTTGATGGTGCAGTATTTTGTGCATGAACTGATCTCTCAGTTACGCCCCATAAATGTTTTACAGGATTCATGTCGGGCATTTTGGTTGGCCAAATCATTCAGCCGAATTGTTCAGAATGTTCTTCAAACAAATCACGAACAATTGCGGTCCGGTGACATGGGACGTTGTCATTCAAAAAAATTCCATCTTTGTTTGGGAACATGAAGCCAATGAATGGTTGCAAATGGTCTCCAGGTACCCGAACACTGATCGGTGCAGTTGGACCAGAGGACCCAGTCAATTCCATGTAAACACACTCCACACCATTACAGAGCCACCACCAGCTTGCACAGTGATTGGTTGACAACTTGGATACATGGCTTCGTGAGGTCTGCGACACACTGGAATCCTACCATCAGCTCTTATCAACTGAAATTGGGATTCATCTGACCGGATCACGGTTTCCAGCCGTCTAGGCTCCAACCGAAATGACCACGAGCCCAGGAGAGGCGCTGGCCGTATATCGTACTGTTTGCGAAGACACTAGCGACGGTCGTCTATCGCCATAGCTCATTAACGCCTAATTTCGTCGCACTGTCCTAATAGATACGTTTGTAGTGCGTCCCACATTGATTTCTGTGGTTATTTCAAACAGTGAGTATTGCTTGTCTGTCAGCACTGATAACTCTATGCAAACGCCGCTGCTCTCGGGTGTTCAGTGCAGGCCGTCGGCCACTGCGTTGTTCTTGGTGAGAGGTAATGCCTAAAATGTGATATTCTCGGCACACTCGGAATGTTGAATTTTCTAACGATTTCCGAAGTGTAATGTCCCATGGGTCTAACTCTAACTACCATTGCATTTCTGTCGTGCGGCCATAATCACGTCGGACACCTTTTTACATGATTCATCTGAGTACAAATGACAGCTCCACCAATGCACTGTCTTTTTATACCCTGTGTATGCGATACTACCGCTAACTGTATATGTGCATGTCGCTATCCCATGACTTTTGTCTCCTCTGTGCACACTATCACCACTGATTGATATCTATACATTTTTTGAACCTGGATGTAAACGGCTTTATTTCGATTCTGCGTGATAATATACCACCACCGCATGAGTTAAATCGCCATCTGGGAATATCTTTTCTAGCAAACATTTTCATGATTTGGAAAACACCTAAATCTCAAAAATCGGGAATGTGTGATACAGTCACCAACACATCATGTTAGCAAGAGTGAAGCAGTTTCATACATCATGGAAAACGTCCAAATGCACAGTATTGATCTTTAAAGAAAGTTTTTGCAACAAAATTCTTTACTCTACTGCAAATCGATTAGGATGTTTGTGAATGGCACTATAAACGACATAGTATTTTCTCACGACCACAGAACTTTTTGTGTTAAATATCAGAGACAATTCATATTACATTTAATATGTTTGTTTGTGTGGCCATCTTCCGCAGCAGCTGTTAACATCTGTTACTACAGATTATCCGTCTTGGGCTGACTGCAATCTAATTAAAAAGAATTACACCACACGCGTTTCGCTTTTATTTACAAAGCATCTTCCGTGGTTATAGGTGTTTCCTTACATAATCTGCTCCTCCCCTTCTTGCTAGCAGAGGTTGGTGTCGACAAGCTTCATTTCACGTATGCACTTGGCAGTTTTTGACATTCTGCAGTATTTCTGCGCTGCACTATTTGCATAAACACTGTGGCAGTGCAGAATGAAAAAACAGTTAAGAAAGTCAATTGTAAATAGTGCATACTGCAGAATGCCAAAAACTGACAAGTGCAGATATGAAATGAAGCTTGTCGACACCAACCTCTGCTAGCAAGAAGGGGAGGAGCAGCTCTCCATGCTACTCTATCCTGTGCAAGCTTCTTCATCTCCCAGAACCCACTGCAACTACATCCTTCTGAATCTGCTTAGTGTAGTCATCTCTTGGTCTCCCTCTACGATTTTTACCCTCTACGCTGCCCTCCAATACTAAATTGGTGATCCCTTGATGCCTTAGAACATGTCCTACCAACCGATCCCTTCTTCTAGTCAAGTTGTGCCACAAACTTCTCTTCTCCCCAATCCTATTCAATACCTCCTCATTAGTTATGTGATATACCCATCTAATCTTCAGCATTCTTCTGTAGCACCACATTTCGAAAGCTTCTATTCTCTTCTTGTCCAAACTATTTATCGTCTATGTTTCACTTCCATACATGGCTACACTCCATACAAATACTTTCAGAAATGACTTCCTGACCCTTAAATCTAGACTCGATGTTAACAAATTTCCCTTCTTCAGAAACGCTTTCCTTGCCATTGCCAGTCTACATTTTATATCCTCTCTACTTCGACCATCATCAGTTATTTTGCTCCCCAAATAGCAAAACTCCTTTACTACTTTAAGTGTCTCATTTCCTAATCTAATTCCCTCAGCATCACCCGACTTCATTCGACTACATTCCATTATCCTCGTTTTGCTCTTGTTGATGTTCATCCTATATCCTACTTTCAAGACACTATCCATTCCGTTCAACTGCTCTTCTAAGTCCTTTGCTGTCTCTGACAGAATTACAATGTCATCGGCAAACCTCAAAGTTTTTATTTCTTGTCCATGGATTTTAATACCCACTCCAAACTTTTCTTTTGTTTCCTTTACTGCTTGCTCAATATACAGATTGAATAACATCGGGGAGAGACTACAACCCTGTCTCACTCCCTTCCCAACCACTGCTTCCCTTTCATGTCCCTCGACTCTTATAACTGCCATCTGGTTTCTGTACAAATTGCAAATAGCCTGTCGCTCTCTATATTTTACCCCTGCCACCTTCAGAATTTGAAAGAGAGTATTCCAGTCAACATTGTCAAAAGCTTTCTCTAAGTCTACAAATGCTAGAAACGTAGGTTTGTCCTTCCTTAATCTAGCTTCTAAGATAAGTCGTAGGGTCAGTATTGCCTCACATGTTCCAACATTTCTACGAAATCCAAACTGATCTTCCCCGAGGTCGACTTCTACTAGTTTTTCCATTCATCTGTAAAGAATTCGCGTTAGTATTTTGCAGCTGTGACTTATTAACCTGGTAGTTCGGTAATTTTCACATCTGTCAACTCCTGCTTTCTTTGGGATTGGAATTATTATATTCTTCTTGAAGTCTGAGGGTATTTCGCCTGTCTCATACATCTTGCTCACCAGATGGTAGAGTTTTGTCAGGAATGGCTCTCCCAAGGCCGTCAGTAGTTCCAGTGGAATGCTGTCTACTCCGGAGGCCTTGTTTCGCCTCAGGTCTTTCAGTGCTCTGTCAAACTCTTCACGTAGTATCATATCTCCCATTTCGTCTTCATCTACGTCCTCTTCCATTTCCATAACATTGTCCTCAAGTACATCGCCCTTGTATAGACCCTCTATATACTCCTTCCACCTTTCTGCTTTCCCTTCTTTGTTTAGAACTGGGTTTCCATCTGAGCTCTTGATGTTCATACAAGTGGTTCTCTTTTCTCCAAAGGTCTCTTTAATTTTCCTGTAGGCAGTATCTATCTTACCCCTAGTGAGATAAGCCTGTACGTCCTTACATTTGTCCTCTAGCCATCCCTGCTTAGCCATCTTGCACTTCCTGTCGATCTCATTTTTGAGACATCTGTATTCATTTTTGCTTGCTTCATTTAATGCATTTTTATATTTTCTTCTTTCATCAACTAAATTCAATATTTCTTCCGTTACCCAAGGATTTCTAGTAGCCCTCGTCTTTTTACCTACTTGATCCTCTGCTGCCTTCACTACTTCATCCCTCAAAGCTACCCATTCTTCTTCTACTGTATTTCTTTTCCCCATTCCTGTCAATTGCTCCCTTATGCTCTCCCTCAAACTCTGTACAACCTCTAGTTCTTTTAGTTTATCCAGGTCCCATCTCCTTAAATTTCCACCTTTTTGCAGTTTCTTCAGTTTTAATCTACAGGTCATAACCAACATATGGTGGTCAGAGTCCACATCTGCCCCTGGAAATGTCTTACAATTTAAAACCTGGTTCCTAAATCTCTGTCTTACCATTATATAATCTATCTGATACCTTTTAGTATCCCCGGGATTCTTCCATGTATACAACCTTCTTTTATGATTCTTTTATGATTAAGTTGTGCTCTGTGCAAAATTCTACCAGGCGGCTTCCTCTTTCATTTCTTTGCCCCAGTCCATAATCACCTATTACGTTTCCTTCTCTCCCTTTTCCTACTACTGAATTCCAGTAACCCATGACTATTAAATTTTCATCTCCCTTCACTACCTGAATAATTTCTTTTATCTCATCATAGATTTCATCAATTTCTTCATCATCTGCAGAGCTAGTAGGCATATAAACCTGTACTACTGTAGTAGGCATTGGCTTTGTGTCTATCTTGGCCACAATAATGCGTTCACTATGCTGTTTGTAGTAGCTTACCCGCACTGTATTTTTTCATTCATTATTAAACCTACTCCTGCATTACCCCTGTTTGATTTTGTATTTATAACCCTGTATTCACCTGACCAAAAGTCTTGTTCCTCCTGCCACTAACTTCACTAATTCCCACTATATCTAACTTTAACCTATCCATTTCCCTTTTTAAATTTTCTAACCTACCTGCCCGATTCAGGGATCTGACATTCCACGCTCCGATCCGTAGAACGCCAGTTTTCTTTCTCCTGATAAAGACGTCCTCCTGAGTAGTCCCCGCCCGGAGATCCGAATGGGGGACTATTTTACCTCCGGAATATTTTACCCAAGAGGACGTCATCATAATTTAATCATCAGTAAAGCTGCATGTTCTCGGGAAAAATTACGGTTGTAGTTTCCCCTTGCTTTCAGCCGTTCGCAGTACCAGCACAGCAAGGCCGTTTTGGTTAATGTTGCAAGGCCAGATCAGTCAACCATCGAGACTAATGCCCCTGCAACTACTGAAAAGGCTGCTGCCCCTCTTCAGGAACCACACGTTTGTCTGGCCTCTCAACAGATACCCCTCCATTGTGGTTGCACCTACGGTACGGCCATCTGTATCGCTGAGGCACGCAAGCCTCCCCACCAACGGCAAGGTCCATGGTTCATGGGGGGGAGTCTGGTGTTATGTCTTTTAAATAGAAATCTGAATGCCTTAATTATGTATAAAAAAGAGAAAATCCTGCATTCTAATCAGCCCACACATTTCTTCACTTCTAGAATTCTGCACACACACAGATAGTCATCGTTTCGCTACACTCCTTCATGCAAACAAATTGACTCTCGCAGTTATGTGTCTGCACTGAAGCAATGAAGAAAATAGAACCAGCAGCAGAAATATTCTTTTCACAGCGTGAGGAAGCTAAGACAGTTTACAGGGTGATTCAGAAGTAACTGTTCACACTTAGTGCGTATAATGTGTGGGTCAAAATAAGAGTAAAATGTTAAATAAAGTTTTGTCTGAAACAGTTTTATTTCCGAGTTCTGACTCGTAACATTACTTGTGGTTGGTGTTAAATCATGGGCAAGTACAGGCTTTTGGAGTGGCGTGTTCGCCCGCAATCGGCTGTTGTTGCTCTGTCAACGGTGCCCCTGAAGATTTCGGTCGTGACGCAAGAGAGTATCTCAAAGTAGCTCATTCCGATATGTGGATAGGACGTAGTGAACCAGTTGCTTGGCCCGTCAGACCTCTGGATCTTAATGCCGGATTCATATCTTTGGTACCGTTTCAAGGAGCTCGCGTATGGTGCCCTGGTTGAGCACAGTTACAGCAACCAATTGAAAGTGGTCCGGCCTAACGACAAGCCCCGGCAAAAAGATGAAGAACGCAAGAGCAGAGAAGGCTGTGAGACGATGTCAGCCAATAGCCTGCTGACAAGGACCGTACCACGACAGGAGTGGCCTCTATACGAAGAGAATATAAGCGCCGCTCCTGCCAGCCTCAGCCGGACAGTAGAAGACATGTACTAGAAAATGACAGTAGAAGAGCCGTCACCCTAACTGTTATACTGAGATTTGCTTGTATGGACATTGTATATAGAGGACACTGACTGTTTGCATGTCGCCTATCACTTGCGACACAATTGTAAACCAAAGTTAAGTATTGCCAATCTACTTTCTTGTAATGAAAACCGTTAATGTGATTTTCTTGAATTTTTGTATACACTATGTGATCAAAAGTATCAGGACACCCCCAAAAACATACATATTTCATATTAGGTGCATTGTGCTGCCACATACTGCCAGGTACTCCATATCAGCGATCTCAGTAATTATTAGACGTGGTGAGAGAGCAGAATGAGGCGCTCCGCAGAACTCACGGACTTCGAACGAGTCAGTGACTGGGTGTCACTTTTGTCATACGTCTGAACGCGAGATTTTCACACTCCTAAATATCCGTAGATCCACTTTTTCCGATGTGATAGTGAAGTGGAAATTTGAAGGGACACGCACAGCACAAAAGCGTACAGGCCGATCTCGTCTGTTGACTGATAGGGACCGATGACAGTTGAAGAGGGTCGTAAAGTGTAATAGGTAGACAACTAGCCAGACAATCACGCAGGAATTCCAAACTTCATCAGGTTCCACTGCAAGTACTAGGAAGTTAGGTGGGAGGTGAGAAATCTTGGATTTCATGGTCGAGATGCTCCTCATAAGCCACACGTCACTCTGGTAAATGCCAAACGACGCCTCGCTTGGTGTAAGGAGTGTAAACATTGGACGGTTGAGCAGTGGAAAAACGTTGTGTGGAGTGACGAATCACGGTACACAATGTGGCGGTCTGATGGCAATGTGTGGGTTGGCGAATGCCCGGTGAACGTCACATGTCAGCGTGTGTAGTGCCAACAGTAAAATTCTGAGGCGGTGGTGTTATGGTGTGGTCGTGTTTTTCATGGAGAGGGCTTACACTCCTCGTTGTTTTGCGTGGCATTATCACAGAACAGGCCTACATTGATATTTTAAGCACCTTCTTGCTGCCCACCGTTTAAGAGCAATATGGGGATGGTGATTGCTTCTTTCAACACGATCGAGCACCTATTCATAATGCACGGTCTGTGGCGGAGTGGTTACACGACAATAACATCCCTAATGGACTGGTCTGTGTAGAGTCCTGACCTGAATCTTATAGAACACCTTTGGGATGTTTTGGAAAGCCGAGTTCGTGCCAGGCCTCACCGACCGTCGTCGATACCTCTCCTTAGTGCAGCGCTCCCTGAAGAATGGGCTGCCATTCTCCAAGAAACGTTCCAGCACCTGATTGAAGGTATGCGTCCGAGAGTGGAAGCTGTCATTAAGGCTAAGGGTGGACCAACTCCATATTGAATTCCAGCATTACCGATGGAAGATGCCACGAACTTGTAAGTCATTTTGATCACATAGTGTAGCTATCCAAGAAAGCAGCATCGTATAGACGCACTATAAGAGACGAGTGGGCAGGACCCAACGTTGGTGACGAGGAGTTACAAACAAACCACATACCTGACGGCCACGGAATTTAGTTCTTTGGCGCCTTAATTTATTCTTGTCTCTACTCTACTAGGGATTTACTTACTTTAACAGAGACTTTTGCCAATCTATGTTTTGAGGTGGGCATTTCAGGAATTTTATTTGCTTTTGTACTTATTTTGCTTGCTTGCATTGTCTGTTTGTTGCCTTTGTTTCTTCCAAAGTGCCCATCCTGCCCCTGCTCAGGTGCCACAGACGCAAGCGTTCGATGCCACAGAGCTAGTGCAGATCTTTCAGTTCCAGACGCAGCAGATGATTGCACTACTGCAGTAGTTCCTAGCCGACGCCGTGAACCCGACGGAACAAGCATCACTACAGCAAAATTGGGCAAATACCGTTTCGCGAGCGCGGGCACTCACAGATGCCCGCGAGGCCTGTCCATGGCTCCCCCCACTCTGCCAACCAGCAGTACTCCCACCATGTACTTTCCTAGCCACTCACATCACTGTGTCGCGGGGAGCCACTTGGTCAATTTACTTCACGTCGTTTCTGTTGTCTGTGTAGACATCGAGTTCGGTGTTTGTGATAAAACAGAACTAGTGGGTGGAAAATGGCTGAGGAGGAGTTCAAATCGTTGAAACGAAAGTCCTTTGAACCCACACTCCATAATCCACAGTGAGAAGAAGAATACTGTTTTGTTGGAACGCAAAGCGGACCTCAGTGTTTGATTTGCATTGCAACATTGTCTTCACGGAACAATCTATTGGTTATGAACTGTGGATTAAAACTAAAGAAACTGCAAAAAGGTGGGAATTTAAGGAGATGGGACCTGGATAAACTGACTAAACCAGAGGTTGTACAGACTTTCAGGGAGAGCATAAGGGAACAATTGACAGGAATGGGGGAAAGAAATACAGTAGAAGAAGAATAGGTAGCTTTGAGAAATGAAGTAGTGAAGATAGCAGAGGATCTAGTAGGTAAAACGACGAGGACTAGTATAAATCCTTGGGTAACAGAAGAAATATTGAATTTAATTGATGAAAGGAGAAAATATAAAAAAAGCAGTAAATGAATCAGGCAAAAAGGAACACAAACGTCTCAAAAATGAGATCGACAGGAAGTGCAAAATGGCTAAGCAGAAAGGCTAGAGGACAAATGTAAGGATGTAGAGGCTTATCTCACTAGGGGTAAGATAGGTACTGCCTACAGGAAAATTAAAGAGACCTTTGGAGAAAAGAGAATCACTTGTATGAATATCAAGAGCTCAGATGGAAACCCAGTTCTAAGCAAAGAAGGGAAGGCAGAAAGGTGGAAGGAGTATATAGAGGGTCTAAACAAGGGCGATGTACTTGAGGAGAATATTATGGAAATGGAAGAGGATATAGATGAAGATGAAATGGGAGATACGACACTGCGTGAAGAGTTTGACAGAGCACTCTAAGACCTAAGTCGAAACAAGGCACCGGGAGTAGACAACATTCCATTAGAACTACTGACGGCCTTCGGAGACCCAGTCCTGACAAAACTCTACCATCAGGTGAGCAAGATGTATGAGTCAGGCGAAATACCCTCAGACTTCAAGAAGAATATAATAATTCCAATCCCAAAGAAAGCAGGTGCTGAGAGATGTGAAAATTACCAAACTATCAGTTTAATAAGTCACAGCTGCAAAATACTAACGCAAATTCTTTACAGACGAATGGAAAAACTGGTAGAAGCCGACCTCGGGGAAGATCAGTTTGGATTCCGTAGAAATATTGGAACACGTGAGGGAACACTGATCCTACGACTTATCTTAGAAGCTAGATTAAGGAAAGGCAAACCTACGTTCTAGCATTTGTAGACTTAGAGAAAGCTTTTGACAATGTTGACTGGAATACTCTCTCTCAAATTCTGAAGGTGGCAGGAGTAAAATACAGGGAGCGAAGGCTATTTACAATTTGTACAGAAACAAGATGGCAGTTATAAGAGTCGAGGGGCATGAAAGGGAAGCAGTGGTTGGGAAGGGAGTAAGACAGGGTTGTAGCCTCTCCCCGATGTTATTCAATCTGTATATTGACCAAGCAGTAAAGGAAACAAAAGAAAAATTCTGAGTAGGTTTTAAAATCCATGGAGAAGAAATAAAAACTTTGAGGTTCGTCGATGACATTGTAATTCTGTCAGAGACAGCAAAGGAATTTGAAGAGCAGTTGAACGGAGTGGACTGTGTCATGAAAGGAGGGTATAAGATGAACATCAACAAAAGCAAAACGAAGATAATGGAATGTAGTCGAATTAAGTCAGGTGATGCTGAGGGAATTAGATTAGGAAATGAGTCACTTAAAGTCGCAAAGGAGTTTTGCTATTTGGGGAGCAAAATAACTGATGATGGTCGAATTAGAGAGGATATCAAATGTAGACTGGCAATGGCAAGGAAAGCGTTTCTGAACAAGAGAAATTTGTTAACATCGAGTATAGATTTAAGTGTCAGGAAGTCGTTTTTGAAAGTATTTGTGTCGAGCGTAGCCATGTATGGAAGTGAAACATGGACGATAAATGGTTTGGACAAGAAGAGAATAGAAGCTTTCGAAGTGTGGTGCTACAGAAGAATGCTGAAGATTAGATGAGTAGATCATATTACTAATGAGGAGGTATTGAATTGGATTGGGGAGAAGAGAAGTTTGTGGCACAACGTGACTAGAAGAAGGGATCGGTTGGTAGGAGATGATCTGGGGCACCAAGAGATCACCAATTTATTATTGGTGGGCACCGTGGAGGGTAAAAATCGTAGAAGGAGACCAAGAGATGAATACACTAAACAGATTCAGAAGGATGTATGTTGCAGTAGGTACTGCGAGATGAAGAAGCTTGTACAGGATAGTGTAGCATGGAGAGAGCTGCATCAAACCAGTCTCAGGACTGAAGACCACAACAACAACAACATGGAATGAATGTGAAATGAAAACATTTCCTGTATGTTACACCCGAAAATTACAAATATTCCAGTGGTCATGAGGATGAAAGTAATACCTTCGGTATTCCTTCCCTCCTCATGGGATGCTGTATAATATTAGTAATTTTCCCCTCACAAACATTAAAATGCTTTCAATAGTACACGCCTGATGGCCTAAAGTTATCGAACAATTGTAAAGTAAAAGAAATAAACTATCGCATAGCAGCGACAGAATCTATTATTCTTTATCTTTGCCGATCTTGCGCGGTGCCTGTAAATCTCCATGTACATATATCGAATAACGATATAAAAAAGAATTATGTTGTTTCAAGACAAATGATGCATTGGGCGCCTCACCTTTTACTGTTTGTGTTCCATGAAAGGCGGACGAGGACTTGCTGCGTTCCGCAACGGTATTTTATATTTTATTTGAAAATATTGACCGAATATGCTAATTGTCATTTTTCCAATCAGAAAACACGTAGTTTCTTGTAATAGATTACGAACAGACAGCATCTAGAGGACATTTCGACTGCTATGTATAAATGACATTGGTTATCTATTGTAATTTAATTATAAAAAGGTATAGCATTAAAAAATGTGTTAAAGATAAATGTGCTGATTTCAGTAAATTAACCTTGATGATTTCTATCTCCTTATTTACTTGAATGATAATTATTTTGTGTTAGTTCATCACCGGAAATTACGATCACGCTGATGGACCGAACGCAGCATGAGGCAGAAGGAACATTATAGTTTTTCTGTTATTTCTGAATCAACTCTTTTTTTTAATTGTGTAGTGTTGCATTTCTTTTAAAGTCTATAAATCTTCTGGCCCCTTAGTGTTGTTCCGGGTATGACTACATCGCGACTATAAAAATGCATAGAAATGATAATGTTTCTTCCGAACGATCTCAAATATATCAATATGATGCTTTTATTCAGGTATTTAATGCTCAACGTATGTTATTATAATAGTGTAATCAGTCCCTGATTCTGTGGCCAAGTGGCCCACCAAAATATTCACTTTTTCGACTTTTCCAAAAAAAAATTCTTTTTCTTTTCGGCCCCAAGAGCAACGCTACAAGCTCCATCCAATTTTCGATGCACTTGCCGGAAAATGCAGAATGGGTGTGTCAGACTATCCATCTGTTACAGAATGAACAAAGAGTGATTTTCTAAACCTAGCAGCTGCATTCAATATTCCATCCACTTGCAGGCAAACTGTGAATATCTCGGTCGACTAGTTTGGCATGTATGATTTCTCAAATGTTGTCTTGTGGTTTTGAAATACGTACGAAATCACCTACATTAAATTGCTGTTTGCTCGAATCTATCATTTTAATAAGATTGTTTACTGTATCTAGAAGTCTATTATCACGAACATCGATTGGACTCATTTTTATTGTGCTATGTTTGGTTCGATTATACTATGCAATCATTTGTGGGAAGATATGGATCCATCTGTGTGAGCCACGAAGATTGAACTGCATCCACATCTGGGTTTCACTGTTCTGTTCAGACGTTCCACGATACTCACCATCAGATGGGTGAACATCGAGTAGTGATGCATTCCGCATCGCTCCATCACAGCCTTGAAGTACTTATTGTAAAACTCGCCGCCGTCATCAGTCTGAAGGTTGTCTGGGCTTCGATTCGTCCCCGTCTGCGGCATTCCATCAAAGACATGCGTGACTTCCTTCCCTGTTTTCACTTTCGCAGGTAATGCCCAGGCATATTTAGAATAGGCATAAATGACCATAAAAATATATTTGAATCCGTTATTCACACATGAATATTCTCTCATGTCGACAAGATACGCCTGCCACAGGTAGTCCAAACCTTTAACCACAACATGTCTTCGGGGGTATCTTTTGTGTACTGGTTTGTTCAGTTCTCTAATTACAGTCTCCATACTTATTCGATGATGCCTCTCTCTCAAAGCTCAGAAATTGTTGAAACAACTTCATTCGAATGAGCTGTATTACCAGCGGCAGCTGATGGCATGGGCAGTCGTAGCCGGTCTTTTAACTCATTGGGGTCATAGTATGCAGGAGTCAACTGCTCACTCTTCTATGCTGAATGTCAATACCATCACCACTGCTGTTTTTTTCACCATCTAAAATAGGTCTTATAATGGATTTGTATTTCACATTGCTTCGACTTTTTGCGTTCTTATGCAGATCAGTTAAAAGCAATATTTCACGATACATTTCCAGATGTTTAGGAGAATAATTTACAGTTTTTGTGGGTCTTAGGAAAATAAGGTTAAGTATACCGGGTGTTCTTTGAAACTGTTCATCACAGATCTGTATAGTTTTTTCATTTAAAATTATAGGCTGTGTGCCCAACATGTATGGTTTCTCACCACTGACGCCGAATGTTTTGTCTATCCTAGCGTCGCTGTGACGATTAATGAAATCGGGAAGAGCGTCATCGTCGTTGTTGCGGAATTTCGCTGAAAGTTCATCTATAGATTCAGTAACTGCTTTAAAGGTTTATCGCAGTGTCTGCTCCCGCTTCACATGCCCAACTTCAGCAGCCTTAACTTTTCGCGAACGGCCTTCCGTGCCTCGATGACTTTATGCTTAGTCGACGTCTCGGTGTATACTAATAGGACTTCTGTGCAGCGTGACGTTTTGTATATCTGTTCTTCTCCTTCTTATGCTGTTCCCTCTTCTCTGTAACAGCTATTTTCCCTTTAGTTAAGTTGCCTATTTTCTTTTCAATTGCGTTAACCCGTTGGTACAATGTGCCGTTCTCAATGACAGCTATTCCCTCTTCATTTAAACCGTTTACTTTCTTCTCGGTTGCATTAACACGATCATTCAGTGTATTGTTCAGTCTCAGAAGGGTTTGAGAATACGTACCTAGTTCCTTGCGTACACCTCCAACTCTATGTTCGAGAGTCTGAATTTTCGCTTCCACCTATAAGCGAACGTTTACTATATGTACACCCATCCTATCAAATTGAGCTCCCGTCATGCGTGCGAATTTATCCATGGTGATGCGTATACTGATGTACTCACCTCTTTGCTTGGCTATATATATATAGGAACTCCTCGAAGTTCTGTCTGTACCTGCCATCATTCAGATTTCTTTTTTTTTTACCAATAATTCCAGCAATCTGCACATATCTTCACAGAATCACTGAACAATATGTCAGTTCCCACATGAGCCTGGTAAATGTGTTTTAAATTTTGATTGTCCTGTTTGAATGCTATAATTAGGTTTGTATTATTCCACACTAGCTGTTTTGGGATTCTGGAATGTGTCTGACTCAGATAAAATACATCAACAGCCATATGGCGACCGAAACAGAAATATCGCCTAATTTGAACTTGGTTTTCCACACTAACATCGCCAAATAGGAACACTGTGTTTGGCTTCATTTTTTCCGGTTGAGGGATATCGGTGCTCTCACTGAATGTCGTGTATGTCGCAACATCTACACACTGCAGACTCTCCTGTAATAGTTGGTATTTGGGCTGAAAGAGTGTTTTTGAAAATACATATACATGCTCAAGGCGGACTCTATCCGAATGTGCTAGCAGTGGCATGAGAACATGCCACAGCTGGATGGACCTACAATTATTGCACGTATGTTGTCGAGAAGGAGTGCGCCATTCTTCTTCTTCTTCCGGTCTTCTTGCGCACCGTCACAGCTCCAGTCGCTTACAACAAAGTCCTGATGCTTCAGTCACCTTGCCATGATGCCTACTACGTCAGGTACCGGCGTGCAGTGGGTTTTTATAGAAAATAATTAACGCTATGCCCTTTCCATGACACCAACCATTTCAGGTACGGTACTGGCGTGCAATGGGCTTTTACGGAGAATTTAGTTAAATGACATAATTTTCTGCTGTTGAATGTTTCCAGTGAAAATACTGGGAAATAGCTTTAGTACTTGCAATATAATAAGGGGTAAGAAATTAAAAAAAAACACATACATGGTTACAAAAATTTTTTACCCAGTAATCATACCCAGGATGCACTACGTCAACTGCTCCTTTCTTTATCTTAATGCCAGTACAGAATATAGAAAATAAATCCTTCTTGTAAGCACCGAAATCAGCTTGTATTTCTCTCAAATTTATTGGAATTTCATTAGTTTTCACCGGCGCCATACCGACACACTGTTCGAAGTCGTCTACATGCAAACTGTTCATACTTAGATGCGCTGTAATGTCTCTATACACAGCTTTAACACAAGACAGCCGTCTATTCAGTCTTTTCAACACCATCTGTGGATCGAAAAAATGTTTAACGGTGGAATGCTGTAGAAAAACTGAAGTGTCACCTGATTTCACACGGAGTGCAGAGTCATTGTACACTGTTGTAATGGACGGAGACCAGCACAGTAAATGTCCGGAGGAGGACGTCTCGGGTGATACTCGGCGATCAACTGTTGCACGATATACACTTTGCACGACAGAGTTCACCTCATTTTGCCTCCGTAAACCCGCCCTTTAATACTTTTAGATGCATTCTCGATCTCTATCACAGTACGCCACACTGTGTCTGCGGCTGCTTCTATGCCAATATGTAAACGTTTCGAACCACTAGCGGTTAAATTATACACTAAAGAGAAGCGTAGTGGTGCAGAATGCGTAACGGGTATGTTATCATCCACTACATCCTCACCCTGTCCATGCAGTATCACTGGAATATTTTGCAATGGGGCGTGTGATGGAGGCTAGTACCGCCCTGTGTCATGCTGACTAGGACCTCTGGTGCACTTCAGCGAGTCAGGGGCGGGCTGGGTATCTTCAACAGCTGATTGTCCTGCTCCATCAAGCTGATCACGTGCGTGACAGGATGTCAGGGTGCTGCCGCTGCTGCGGGTCCCAACGGGCTGGCACACGTCGCTGTTGCAGACCCCGATAGCTTGGAGGACGTCGCATCCGCTGATGAGCAAAGAACAAAAACCGTTACAAGCGATGATAGAAGCACAAAGACCCCCACACGGCAGTAAACATAGACATTAAGCAGGGGATACTTACTCTTCCGCAGCTTCTTCGTATTCCGTTGCTGCTGTGGCTGGACGGCGCTGGACGATCTGGCCTGGCGCGTCATTCTGGGTGACTGACAGCAACTGATACTACAGAGCTGCTGGACCTGCCTTATATCCCCATTGTGATCGGATGCTGCGTTCCTATTGGCTACTACCAATTCCAAGCTCCTCTTGTGGTTTCATTGTGTTAGAGGGGTGCACCTGGGGTTTCCGCCCAGGAGGACCATGGTTGGAGTCCCAGAAAGGGCACTGCCAATTGTAATTTCCTGTCAATTCCAGAGTGGGGGATGGGGGGTAGGGGGTGGGGGGGGGTGGGAGATCACCATAGCACTGGGACAAAGAAATTCCCCAGAAAATTTGAAATTCCGGCTAAAATTCGAAATTCCCGTCAAAATTCAAATTTCCTGCCAATAGGGTAGGTTGGGGGGGAGGGGGTGGAGGAGGGGGGATAAGGGGGATGGGGCACACGTTCGGCTGAGAAAACAAGTGACGTCATCTGGGGTGCGGGTGGGCATCGTCAGGGGCAGGGGTGATTAATTGATCCATTTACTTAATTTGCATATCAATTTGATATCAAAAGTGCAGTGACGCCGCCATTACCCTACTACTTGTAAACATTAGTATTGAAGAAGGTAGCTGAAATTAAAAAAAAAAAAAAAGTGGTTGGACAGGTCTAACACAGACTGCTAAAAAAATGTTGGCGTGAACTTCTTTTCGTTGCTCCGCTTCAGTTGACTCTTCCTGTAAATTTCTTGTGTGATGGCGAGCTAGAGAGCACCATGGGTCTCTAATAATGTGGAAGGTCAAAAAGTGATGCAGGTGCACTAAGATTTGCAACTCAGAGTCTTGTTTATTTCTTGACTTGATATTACGTCACACAGTGCAGCTGAATGTCTCAAGTTGTACTGGACCCCCCGCGCGAGTTCTAGCGTGTCTTATATACATTCACTGGTAACTGAAACATTGTAACATATAGTAATTTCGTTAATTACAGTCACAGAAGTTGTTCAAAATTACAGCAAATGTTATCATTCGTTGTTAACATCTGTATACATGAACTAGAATACAAGATCAAATACATATGTGTTGTTTTCGTGGAAAAATAAGTAAAATGATTAAAATAAACTACAGTGATTACATTTTCGTTAACTGCAAAGAAAGTGGCTTATACCAAGTATTCTCATCGAGTTTATTGCTTCGAATATGAGTACATCATTTGTTAATGTTAACGGAATTTCAGTACATAATCCAGTAGCCTAAATAAACAGTTTATGAGCTTTCTCAGTTTAGTTTAATATTGTGAATTATAGTAATTTCGATGTAATTATATGTCGTTGTGCTAAACAATAGTGTACTACGATGACAGTATGACAAACAATGTTGCTACCGGCTTCTAGCAATATGAAATATTCTATATTTGATGCCTTTTTGCTATCCAATTGTTTGCAAAGGAACAGTGCTAATTGCATTCTATCAAACATGTTCCTAGCAAAGGATGGACCTATGTCAGCGAATATTTTGACATGAAGTTTTTGAAAATCACATTGCAGAGCTCGAAAGGTGAAATTACATATACGGGTTTAAATATTTTAACAGTTGAAACTTCCTGGCAGATTAAAACTGTGTGCCCGACTGAGACTCGAACTCGGGACCTTTGCCTTTCGCGGACAAGTGTTTTACCAACTGAGCTACCGAAGCACGACTCACGGCCGGTACTCACAGCTTTACTACTGCCAGTACCTCGTCTCCTACCTTCCAAACTTTACAGAAGCTCTTCTGCGAAACATGGAGAACTAGCACTCCTGAAAGAAAGGATACTGTGGAGACATGGCTTAGCCACAGCCTGGGGGATGTTTCCAGAAAGAGATTCTCGAGTCTCGGTCGGGCACACAGTTTTAATCTGCCAGGAAGTTTCATATCAGCGCACACTCCGCTGCAGAGAGAAAATCTCATTCTGGAAACATCCCCCAGGCTGTGGCTAAGCCATGCCTCCACAGTATCCTTTCTTTCAGAAGTGCTAGTTCTGCATGTTTCGCAGAAGAGCTTCTGTAAAGTTTGGAAGGTAGGAGACGGATACTGGCAGAAGTAAAAGCTGTGAGTACCAACCGTGAATCGCGCTTCGGTAGCTCAGTTGGTAGAGCGCTTGCCCGCGAAAGGCAAAGGTCCCGAGTTCGAGTCTCGGTCGGGCACACAGTTTTAATCTGCCAGGAAGTTTCTTATCAGCGCACACTCCGCTGCAGAGTGAAAATCTCATTCTGGAATGTAACAGTTATTCAAGTGTTCCAAATTAGCTTCGTAATCGTACGAAAAATGGGCACTTACGTTTCAACATGACATTGGAAAGAGCTTTTTAGGTTTATTTTTAGACAAATGCAGCAGCTTCGCATTTTCCTGTAGGTAGGACGATCAGAAAAAGGACAAAAAAAAAGATGGTTCAAATGGCTCTGAGCACTATGGGTCTTCTGAGTTCATCAGTCCCCTAGAACTTAGAACTACTTAAACCTAACTAACCTAAGGACATCACAAACATCCATGCCCGAGGCAGGATTCGAACCTGCGACCGTAGCGGTCGCGCGCAAACGAACAAACCTAGTGCATAAAATTTTTAGCATTGAAAAGAGATAATTCCAGTTTCTTTTGAAAATAACCAGAGCACATGGCCGGGCTGCATCTGTCGTGTGATATGATGCAAGGAGATACTTCCATAAATAGAGCCTGTGCAGTTGAAGAGTGTGAGTTACGCTGGTGAGGTTGACGATCGATGCATTGCTAGCTATTTTGGGAGTACGTCCGCTGCACCTAAATATCAGGATACTAGTCCCCTTGTATTACACCAAGAAAAACGACAAAACACAAGTACATAGAATACTTGGAAATGAGGTCAATATGGTGTAAGAGAAACAAGATCACGTGTTAGAGTTATACGAAAATGAATGTTATACGAAAATGAATGGGACCTCTCGGACACAGACTGAAAGATAGATAAACTTTCTGCTTAGCGCAAAAGAGCAGCTAAGGCTGAAATTCCCTGACCTATTGTGTGGTATAATTCTTTGTCTGCCTGGCTATGGCCCGCATGCTGTGTATTTACATACAATTAAAATATCAGCTACATTCATCACGGAATACGTTTTTGGGGACTGCGATTGTCAATTAAATGGTTTCAACAGTGACATTATTGTCGAAATGGCATTATATAACAACTAGGGTCAGCAGACATAGCGATAAATCCTGCTCGCGTCCGTTGACGAAAAATAAAACCCTCCCGCAATTTATATTTGTTAGTTGTGCAAGGCAACAATGAAATGAATGAATGAACTGTTGAGAGAAGTATTTGAGTGACAATTTTATAGTAGAATTTGTTTAACAATTGTAACAATGACGGTGACATTAGTACGAGTAGATGGGTTAAGGGGATTAAAGGGTTAACCATCGCAACACCAGTGGGAAAGGGTACTTTATGCCCACCTTTTGAAAATATTGTAATCTAATGTACTTTAGATTGAAAAATTTTGAAAAAATATTGATTGTTTGTAACAATTTCTTACATCAGATACCGTAATTATTTGAATTTTTCAGTTACACGTAGCCAAAAAATTTAAGTCTTAGTAGTAAATGTGTCTTTTCGCAACAAATGCCATATTCATATTTTCAAGTTCACGACCCTTCTTATACATCTTTAAAAAGGATGTTGGGAATGAAAGTTAACGATAGTTGACGAAATCTATGTTTTTTTTGTTTTTTTTTTTTTTTTTTTTTTAACAAAAATGTGTGGTGGTGATACAGTATTCCTTGAATCTGTGTTCACATTAGTGAAAATGCGTTGGTACTGCTGAGATTGTGCTGAAAGGTATTTTCGGCTTCTGCACCCTTCTTATACATCAGTATAGACTTACAAACCAGGTTGTAGTAATAGTTAACAACAATTAACGATTTTTTAAATTTTTTGTGGTAAGCATAAAGCACCCTCCCCTCCGCGTTAGTAGCGCTCGTTATGGTGAATACTTTGTTATTGCTAGGGTTAACGGTGGTCTTTTGTAACAGTATTATATAACAAGCATTACCTTTACGAAACGTGTAAATGATGTCATTATACATCCTATTTTAGTTACCAAAGTAAAAGATTATAATTGTCTAATAATAAATATCTCTCTCCATCGCATACGCGACAGCTTGGGAACGTATTTGATGCCAGGTGCGAGTTTGCTGGAGTTTGCCTGATAGGAAGACGTTTAACTGTTTCGTGAGAGATCACCCCGATAGAAGAATTATGTGAATAAAACCGGTAAATTGGTTCTAAAGACAGGAAGACTACAGTGAGTAACAGCTGCAGCACAGTGGCGCCAAAGTGTGGTGGCACTGTTGGTGAAAGAAACAGACGCAGCTATAGAACTGTGAGAAAACAAGCCTTCTACAGAAACGTGCTGCAGGCACTTCCCTGAAAGAAGAAGATATAGTAACTGACTGCGTTACATTGCTGGAGAAATTACGTTAATTCCTTACGGCTTTGGCTGATTGTGAGGAAAATGAAATGAATTCGCACCTAACTGCTATTTCACTGTAGAACAGACAGATGAAATCTTCAGTTTCGTTAAGAATCCTAGAATAAGGTAAACTTAGAGTAAATTACTGTAAAATACTTAACTTCTGCTTAGTACGGTGTAAAGAACGTCTTCATAGAAAATTACAGTATGCTGTAGCCACGTGTTCGCAGTAGCAACTGAGTAGCGATGAAGTTCTTCAATGGACTGCGAAGGTAGGTACAATAAAAAGTCGTTTTCTGGACACAGTCTGTGAAAATGTGGAGATAACTGAGATCACCCCAAGCTTATACGAGTATGTCAGCTATTCTATAGCTTGTGTGGAAAGGATTTCTTCCTGCGGCACAGAGTTTTCCTAAATTAACTCACGGAGGCAGAATACTGTGCAGAGCGAGGAGAGCAGTAGCTGTCAGACCTTGGTATAGAAAGTTGGAAAGCGAACCGGGGACATAGCAGTCGAATAGTCGATATGGCTGCCTCGACAACAACTGCGAAAGCATGGAACGGCTTATAAGAAGGAAGATGGCAGGTCATGCTTAAGGGGAAAAAAAGGAGATGTGAGTAAATCTGATGGAGTCACACAGTGCTGTAGGCCACAGTCATGAAACACAGACCTCCAGGAAAAAGAGGGCAATTGTGTGACTACAATGAAACACCCAACAAAAGGAAAAAGAATATGTGCTAAGGGTATTGGTAATAAAATACACAAAATAACAGCTGTTACACGCATAACCAACAGTAACGAAACGGAAGTATTATCAGGCATAGGATCTAAAATTCACGGATTGCGAAATTTAAAGAAACCAATCTATTAACCTCACAAGGGTAAACACATAATCGGTCTTCATCCGTGAAGCAAAGTTCTATGCCGCAATTCAAAATAATTAAACTTAACAGTACGGTAACCAGGATATTGGCGACCAATAGAAAGAGCTATGTCTAAGATATAATGCGTTTTTGACTGTGAAATTAAGACCTGAAAATAATCCTTTAAGTTGATACTGCATTTAAATAATCAAAATAGAGGAAAAACAATCTCATGAATATTTTACGAGAAATCTCCAGTTTAGATCGGTAGGGCAGGCATGGGGAGAGAGGTAATGGCCGGGGTTGGGAGCAGGCGCTGTAGGAACAATGCTGAGCGTTGAAGGGGAAGTGTCGTCGTAAATTGAAGCCTATGCTCACATTTTTTGTAAGTATTATGTGGAGCCCCTCCACGCCCACACTTGAGCGTCACCATTCAAAAGATCTACTGTCACCTCTGCTTTGGTTGGTATCTAGAAAGAATTCATCCGAAAATGCAACGAAAGCAGCGATTTATTTTCGCCTGGATTTTTAACCATTTGTAACTTTCTGAGAAGCGCTACGAGTGGCGAATTTCGAGTAAAACCTGCATTTCTCTTGTCGCTGTGTTAAAATTTGCTTCTTTTGTCAAACACAGCGAAGTTTACACAGTTTCACCTCAACAACATGTGCAGATGCAGTTGAGAACCATGAAACCGTGGTTTATTAAGATATCACTGAATAACCAAAACATTATGCGCCACTGCCCACCGTACCGTTGGATGCTCCTCGTGGGACTGCATGCACGTGCGGAACAGACACCGGCGGGGGGATCACCCTAGCGGAGATATGGGCTGCAAATAGGGAAATCCATTGAGATAAGCGACATTGACAAAGGGCAGATTATTACTACGCAGAGCCTGTGAACGAGTATTTCGGAAACGGCAAAGCAGTTCCAATGTTTACTGTCGTGAGCATCTACGGAAAGAAGTAGAAGGATAGTGAAACTACCACTCGGCGCTAAATGGTTGGACGGCCACAACTCTTCACGGAACGTGGCTTTGGGAGGCTTGACTGCTCTGTGAAGTAGGATAGATGGTGATCTGTGGCATCTCTGTCGAAAGGGAACAATACTGTGCATGCACAAGAGTTTCGGAGCACACCGTTTATTGTACATGGTTGAATATGGAGCCCTGCAGCAGACCACCCCAACGTTTTCACATGTTGACCAACGACATCGTCAATTATGATTGCAGTGGGCATGGGATCATTGCGATTCGACCAATGGGAACGTGTTGGCTCTTCGGGTGAACCACATTTTTGCTACACTAGGCCACTGATCGTCTTCACTAACGCCGTCATTGAGGTGAACGGCGGCTCGAAACGTGCAGCTTGCCACGGACGCAAGCTGGCGGGAGCAGAGTTGCAAAGGAAGACATTCTCCGCCCTTGCGCTGGGCCCGTGGTAGTAATCTAATACATTCTGACTAGTGCCAACCTCGTGCATCCCTTCATGCTTGATGTATTCCCCAACGGCGGTATCATCTTTCAGCAATATAATTGCCGTCTCTCGGAGCCAGAGCCGTGCTACGTGGTTTGACAGGTATTATAGTGAACTCACGTTGATATCTCGGCGATCATATTCGCCTGACGTATATCCTATGAATCCTATCTGGGTCGCTATCGAGCGCCGTCACCGCGTACGCAAATCAGCGGCCCATTATTTAGGCGAATTACATGATCTGTATGTAGAAATCTAATGCCACATATATCTACAAACCTACCAAAAAACTTTTGGATCCCTGATAACGCAGAATCAATGATGTATTTCGTTACAAAGATGGACGAACAAGCTGTTAAGCAGGTGGTTGGAATGTTTTTGGCTCAACAGTGTATTAAGTGAGGAACTGAGGAAAAGTTGGATCAATAGCCTATGTAAAAGCACATCCTCGGTACAAAAATACACGTGTAATGTCTTCACTTAAGTTGTTCCAAAATACACAGCAATTCTCATTTTTCCAGATATCGATGGCCGTTAAAAATTACATTCTTATCTCCCCTTTTCGTGATATCATTTGCCAAAATCTCATTTCGATATTGCAAACCGTTTATGAAGTGTGGAGAATGGCATAGATATTCCATTCTGGCTTTATCGCTGGCACGTGCAGTCGCACATCAGATAAAATTTTTTGAGTTTAATGACAAGGGCTTCTACTCTAGTCTAAAGAAAAATTCAGTGCCTTAGTTAAATTTTTTACGCAGCAACGCATTATGTAAGATGTACCAAACAAAAAACCATAGAGACCTAAATTTTTCATTGCAAACTTTTGTGAATTTCGTGCAGTGTGTTACCTCAATGCAAATATCACAATAACTGTGACTGTTAACGAAATGATGGGCATATTATCATGGTGCTGACATATAAAGCTATAAGTAAAGCAAAAACAATTTTTTAACCGAACGGTTTCCGTAAAATCTTTTGAGACAGGCTGCAGGGCGAGCGCCTTGATTCTGTCATCACTCCGCATCGCCGCCCAGCCCAAAATGAGCAAACAATGTAAGCCTCCGATTCCCTGCAAATGAATGAACTCGCCTGGTGCTTTGGACAAAAATTGGTCACTGCGCATCGGCCACTGTATCCTGTGCTGATCTACAGTGTGTTAACTTTTAGTTGGCAGAATGCTCACTAGTCCTGAATCGATAGAATACGACAGACGTTGTAAGGCTTCGGCTGGAAGTCATCTGTTTATGGCTGCAGCCAATATTAGGTAGCTGACCGTATTGTGTGAGGTAGCTATTGTTGTCTGCTTCGTTATTGTTTTGTACTTCAGTGTTTCGAGCGTTTTTTATTGTGTAATACATTATCGCAGTGAGTGCCACGAATCTACTACGTTGTCGTAGCAGGCGTAATAAAATGGCTCTCGCAGACCAAACTCACTCCACAATATCATTCATCATCACACCATATTTCATTTATCACTTTTCCAGATCACATCTGGAATCGTAAATCCTGACCACGGTCAGAACACTGATCATTGATCAGACAATCAATCCTACATGGAGAGTCATCTAAAGAATGCATCCACCATCTTGGATATACAGCATTCTGGGTCCAAGAAAAGACACCACTTGGATACGGTGGGGTGTTGATTGGAAGAGTGTGGTGAGTCGAAGCTCATGGCAGTTCAACAGACCAAAGGCAGAGACTTAAATTCAGCAAACCCGGAAAATTCTCTGTCTTTGCAACATTAAATATAAATTCAATAATGAACTGGTAAACTAAAACACTTCAAAGATGTCATGAATCAACGCAAAATTCCAATAGCCCTTCAGGAACTTTGAAACGTACATCAGGACCCATTTGAATCTGGAGGACAGCGTCTGTACAAAGGACCTCCGGGGAAAAGAGTAATAAAAAAGTGTCCTTCAATTTGGAATGGGATTTCTGGTTCATAATAACATATTAGACTCAGTGGAGGACTTCTCTGCGAACTCCCCAAGAACGGCAACCTTAACTATCAAAGTACAGAACAAAATATATACACTGATTAATGTCCATGCCCCAACAAATGACAAAAACATGAAAAATAAGGAGGGAACGTAAATATTTTGCGAAGAACTGGACCAACTGGTATCTAGCATCCCTGACACCCTTATTAAAATCTTGCTTGGAGATTTCGGTGGAAAAATTTGGGAAAGGAAGAAAATATCGCTCTGTTGTTGGTAAATGGCCAGCTGACAAACAAGAATGGTCAAAGACTAATTGGACTTTGCATAGATCACGGACTTATTCTCGAAACTACAAGATTTAAGAGAAGACCGCACAACCTAATGCCCTGGAAATGCTCTAATGTTAAAATGGGGGAGTGTCAAATAGACCATGTCGCAATGAATAAAAAGTACCACAAGGTAATCTATAACGGCAAAGTCCTTCGTGGAGTGGACATCGATTCATATCAACACATTTCAAAGCTAAAAATTACGTTAACCCCAAGAAAGAAAAACAAACCATCAAAATCCACTAGGAGGAGAAAATATGATCCCAGCTATTTAATAAATAATGTGTTGTATTCTGAGAGATACAAAACACTTCCAAGCGACTAACTGGGAACGATTATTGATAAACTGGAAAACATTGGCGAAGAGATTGTCAGAAAAATAAAGAAACATGCCTGGTGGAATGAAGAATGTGATAAAGCAATACAGAAAAGGCGCAAAGCATGGCTGACCAGCAAAAGAAAACGGAAATATATCGAGAAGAGCTTCCAGAAGACAAACGGTCAAGGAAATCAGGAGAATCAAAAGAGACTGTCAAAAGGAAAGCCCAAACTTCATAGAGGAATCATTCAAACAACATAAAACAAGGGACTTCTATAAGACATTCATAAAATATCGATCAAAGTATACTACACCAACACTCATGATGACAAATAAAAATGGGAATCAAGACAAAACCAATATTCTAGCTGATCACTTCAAAGAATTACTAAATGACGAGGATACCTAGATTTTGAGCCACATCCAAAAAACAAAACACATCCAGAGAAGATTATACCACCAGATCTCAATGAAGTGGTCGAAGCAACTAGGTGGCTCAAGAACTACAAAAACAGCAGAGGAGAATCAACTGATCGAAGAGCTGTGGAAGAACACAAATAAACAAACACTTCAGAACCTCCATAAGCACATAGTAGACATCTGGACATCTGAAAAAAAACCAGAAGATTGGAATACAGCTATAATACACCCAATACACAAAAAGGGTGATAGATAGGATCCAAACAACTATCGGGGAATTTCGCTGCTTGAAATCCGAAGAAATTCTGGTCGTATGTAAAGTACACAAGCGGCAAGACGCAGTCAATACCTTCGCTGCGCAGTGCCGATGGTACTGTTATCGACGACTGTGCCGCTAAAGCGGAGTTATTGAACGCACTTTTCCGAAATTCCTTCACCAGGGAAGACGAATGGAATATTCCAGAATTTGAAACACGAACATCTGCCACCATGAGTTTCTTAGAAGTAGATACCTTAGGGGTTGCGAAGCAACTCAAATCGCTTGATACGGGCAAGTCTTCAGGTCCAGATTGTATACCGATTAGGTTCCTTTCAGATTACGCTGATACTATAGCTCCCTACTTAGCACTCATATACAACCGCTCGCTCACCGATAGATCTGTACCTACAGATTGGAAAATTGCGCAGGTCGCACCAGTGTTCAAGAAGGGTAGTAGGAGTAATCCATTTAACTACAGACCTATATCATTGACGTCGGTTTGCAGTAGGGTTTTGGAGCATATACTGTATTCAAACATTATGAATCACCTCGAAGGGAACGATCTATTGACACGTAATCAGCATGGCTTCAGAAAACATCGCTCTTGTGCAACGCAGCTAGCTCTTTATTCGCACGAAGAAGTAATGGCCGCTATCGACAGGGGATCTCAAGTTGATTCCGTATTTCTAGATTTCCGGAAAGCTTTTGACACCGTTCCTCACAAGCGACTTCTAATCAAGCTGCGGAGCTATGGGGTATCGTCTCAGTTGTGCGACTGGATTCGTGATTTCCTGTCAGGAAGGTCGCAGTTCGTAGTAATAGACGGCAAATCATCGAGTAAAACTGAAGTGATATCAGGTGTTCCCCAGGGAAGCGTCCTGGGACCTCTACTGTTCCTGATCTATATAAATGACCTGGGTGACAATCTGAGCAGTTCTCTTAGACTGTTCGCAGATGATGCTGTAATTTACCGTCTAGTAAGGTCATCCGAAGACCAGTATCAGCTGCAAAGCGATTTAGAAAAGATTGCTGCATGGTGTGTCAGGTGGCAGTTGACGCTAAATAACGAAAAGTGTGAGATGATCCACATGAGTTCCAAAAGAAATCCGTTGGAATTCGATTACTCGATAAATAGTACAATTCTCAAGGCTGTCAATTCAACTAGGTACTTGGGTGTTAAAATTACGAACAACTTCAGTTGGAAGGACCACATAGATAATATTGTCGGGAAGGCGAGCCAAAGGTTGCGTTTCATTGGCAGGACACTTAGAAGATGCAACAAGTCCACTAAAGAGACAGCTTACACTACACTCGTTCGTCCTCTGTTAGAATATTGCTGCGCGGTGTGGGATCCTTACCAGGTGGGATTGACGGAGGACATCGAAAGGGTGCAAAAAAGGGCAGCTCGTTTTGTATTATCGCGTTATAGGGGAGAGAGTGTGGCAGATATGATACACGAGTTGGGATGGAAGTCATTACAGCATAGACGTTTTTCGTCGCGGCGAGACCTTTTTACGAAATTTCAGTCACCAACTTTCTCTTCCGAATGCGAAAATATTTTGTTGAGCCCAACCTACATAGGTAGGAATGATCATCAAAATAAAATAAGAGAAATCAGAGCTCGAACAGAAAGGTTTAGGTGTTCGTTTTTCACGCTCGCTGTTCGGGAGTGGAATAGTAGAGAAATAGTATGATTGTGGTTCGATGAACCCTCTGCCAAGCACTTAAATGTGAATTGCAGAGTAGTCATGTAGATGTAGATGTAGATGTAGATGTCACAAATAAGATCTTGTCAAGAATTATCTTTGCAAGAATTCAGGAACAACTCGACCAAGAACTTGGAGAATATGAGAATATCAAGGAGGATTTCGTCCTGGAAGAGGCTGTCCAGATCAAATTATCAGCCGTAAGTGGATCATGAAACATGAAAGAGCGAGAAACAAGAAGTTGGTCACAACTATGTTGACTTCAAGAAAGCATGTGACAGTGTCCATAGTGAATCATTACTTATAATCCTCGCGGAATTTGGATTGCACCTGAAACTCGTTAATCTTATTGGACTCACTCTTGAGAACACTAAATCAAAAGTTAAATTCAGAGGGGAACTATCTGAATCATTTGAAATCCGGACGGGACTTCGACAGGAGGATGGTCTTATACCACTACTATTTAACTGCGCGCTGTAGAAAGTCATGCGACAGTGGAATAAGAAATGCCAACCAAACATCAAGATTGGCAGAAATATCAACCTCAATTGCCGGGCCATTGTTGATGATCTAGTTCGCAAATAGTGTGGAAGAGGCTAAATAGCAAACTGGAGAACTCGAAAAGCTAGCATCAGAAGTCGGACAAATTAAAATGGTAAATAAATTCGAATATCTTGGGGAGGTTATAAGTTGGAATTCAAACGAGAAAATGTCAGTGGAAAGCAGAACAACTAAGTTGAAACAAGCGCACCGCATCAGCTGGCCAACATACAAGAAGAAATGTCTCTCGATAAATGCAAAACTCAGACACTACCACTCTGCTGTTAAATCTGAAGCAACCTATGCTAGTGAATCACTGTACAAGAAGAACACCAATTCAAACACAGAAGGCAGACAGAAGAATCCTTAGAACAACTATAAACAAAAAATACCAAATAGAGAGACGGTGGTGACTATTACCTAACAAAGCAGTATACCAAGAAACTAAGTGCGGAAAAGTAGGGTACGAGGGTTGTTTTTTTCTGCCACATTTCCAGACTACCTGAAACCAGGCTACTGAAACAACTGTTCAGCTACTTTTGGAAAAGTAAGACAAAGAAAAAATGGGTCAAAGAAGTTCAAGATGATTTACACGAGTTAGGCTTGACAATGTGACAAATTGGAGGCAGAGAAGAGAAGAAGATCCTGAAACACAGCGACACGAGATTTAAACTAAAGACATTTACACGCAAAAAATTCCCCATAGCTGATGAAGAAAGGGCAGCCAGGTCGGAAAGGATGAAGAAGTTTTGGGAGCAGGAGACGAAAGCCAAATTTACAACTAGTTTTAAGACTTAAATGTATATGGATTAAATAAAGTGCTCCGATGTGGGCGTAAAGTAAATAAATAAATAAGTAAATAAATAATCACAGTGAGTGATGAGGCAGTTTCTGGCTCATTTCGAGAGTTGCCTACAATACGTAAGAGCCAGAAAATACGGGAGCCGGGAGATTATGAAAAGATGTTTCTAAATAGGGAGACCCCGGGAAATACGGGAGAGTTGGTCACTCTGTACGTAACCTGTAAGCCGCTGTTAGAAGGCAAAGTTACGTTGCTTGTGTCTGAATGCTACGGTACGGAAAGGGAGCAGAAATAATTTTTTCTCTCTAGCTACAAATCTTCCACGAGAGCCGCTACATGCACAGGAGAAAGCATGCTTTGAGAGGTTGAAACAGTTGCCAAGAAATCTCCTGTTGAATTTCGGTTGCCTGGTAAGAAAATTTGACATTACATTTCAGGTATTTTGTTTTGAGATCGCTTTGAAGGAGTCCTCTATTTCGTCTGAATCACGATGTATTGTACCTTTCATTACTGCACCGTTGCTATATATGGAAATACCGCTGGTTATTCGTTTTTTTCGAAAGACATTAATTTTACAGTACAGTCCACTTTGTCGACGAAATTATAACCACATCAGATGTGACAAAAAATCAGACACATTAATGGAAGATCATGACAGTGAAAGAGAATGACCAAATGATTTGAAATGTTTTCAAACAAGTACGACAGCTTCAATCAACGCAAAAACTGTTTGACATTCATTGTCTCGTAAATTTTATTTCTATTTTATGCTATTTCCTTTCCTTTACTAATTGCTGCAGTTAGGATGTTTATTAACCTTGTTGATGCGATATAAATTTCGTTTACGAACAACATTTAAACAAATTTTTAACTCCGCGCTTGACATCTGCTGTCGCAGCAACATGACGCACAGTTCGTGGTTGGCAGCACTGCTGAGGGTAGGAGTCCATTGTTCCCTGCACACGACTCTACGCCCTGCATCCGTCATTTTGAGGACCTAGCCCGCTATGTACGTTCTCCACTGCTCGCACCGAAATTCTGTAACTATCAAAGAATCTTGAACCACTATGGCCGCACCAAACATTACAGTTCCCGAACATCTCGTATCTATTCCGTTGTAGTGAGAGATTCATTCTGGATCGTGATCACCTCCTCCTTTTACTTACAGGTAAGATATGATGACAAGTTACGTTGCAATCTGAAAACAGGTTATCGGACGCATGTATGTACAGTGTCGTTACATGAAGCAAAACGAAATGTATCCTTTTACACAGTCAGTCCACAAATTAAATTTCCTCCTTGCACCAGCACTTTCATGACTGACCCAACAGAAGACATCGTTTGACTTTTCAATAAATCAATTACTAGCCAAGTAAAAACCTCGCACCTAGTTACCTTACACATTAAATAAAGAAAAACAGACAGTTCTTAAATAATGCTAATGAAATCTCAAAACGCAAGAGTTTGCAATTGCCAGAACTAAAAAAGATAAACCACATAGAGTAACATGCAATCTTTCGTAGAATGCAATGTATTGGTTAATAAATAACAATAACATTGTTTATTTCCCAACTTGAAAACAACAAAGGTTTCATATACTTTCCTCTGAAAATTACAGCAACATCATCAGTCACATTTGGTTCAAATGGCTCTGAACACTATGGGACTTAACTGCTGAGGTCATCAGTCCCCTAGAACTTAGAACTACTTAAAACTAACTAACCTAAGGACATCACACACATCCATGCCCGAGGCAGGATTCGAACCTACAACCATAGTAGCAGCGCGGTTCCGGACTGAAGCGCCTAGAACCGCTCGGCCACAGGTACATTTGGCCATCCATTTAAAAAAAAAGGTAAGAAATTCAATAAAACAATTGTTTTTGATCTTTTACAATTACAAAAGAAAATTATACTGTATCTCTAACATTTAATGCTGTGTTATTTATCAGTAGAGTTATATCATTGCGCACAGTCTAATTATGTAATGTAGATAATTGTAGTGCAGACTACACCTATGCAACGCGAAACAAAAGAGAACGGCGATTTTGCTGTTAGCAGCTCTTATACACACTCGTAAAAGAGAAAATGTCCCATCTGATATGTATGCATGCATAAAAAACACTTAAAAAATAATCGTGACTCAGATTTTGAATAATCAAACAGTTGCTGAATATTTGATCTTTCATTAGCGCTTGCGTACACACGTACTCGACCATTGCTCTACATCTCGCCTGTTTTTCGAAAGAGTTCCGCCGCTCACCACTAGGTAGCACTTGTGTCGTTCTTCTCTCTGGTTCATTCTCACGTCAGCAGCGCACAATGGTCGTTCTACTGAAAAAAAAAAAAAAACAGTTTAAATGATATTGACTCCCGTTTCTTTAATTCCTAGCTAGCCTAGTGAATAAAGCATTTAATCTTAGTTATAATTTTTTGTTGCACAGAAAATATCTGCATATACTGAGGTAAGATACGCTCACTTAAGATTGCTACCAAGTTTGCAGGTCTTTATACAAAAAGACAATAAAAATGTTTTTCCATACACAAGAGATAAGCTGACATTCATGGATAACATCCGGAATGAGATAAATTTGTTGCCAGAATTGAGGGAATGACCAAGTTCATTATATCCATCGTTTTTATTCGCTAACGTAACGCTTTTCAACCTAGGGGCCGAGTAACAGTAATTGGGGGCACAAGCTTACTCAAGAGACAAATATTTGTATTAAAAAAATGACTAATTCACTGAAAGGAAAGGAAATCAAAATACTTTCTGGGATAAAAAAATTAAAATTCACGTTTACACTGATATAATTAACTTATAGACAGGACTGTCTTATTACTTCACAATGCATTAAATAATTAAGTTTTCGATGCTAAATAAAAATTAGTAATCATTAGTGACTCTCTTGGCCCCCTGTTTCAGAGTAAAGTGTTTCGAAGGCGGTAACCCATCAACTTTTTGCGTGCTGCCCGAAAGACAGAGCAATAGAGGGCCAGTGATTCTGACTTGGTCAGCTGTCGCAGAACAGCAATAAATTACTTTTTGTTGGTAATTTGTCAGAATTGTAACTTCCTACGTTTACCGTCACTACAATATTATATAGCAAGACAAGAAGACGTAACACCGCTTTTATTTTGTGAACGGTTGCAGACATCGAAACGAGTTTTTCGGCAATTGATATTACGCTAAGAGGCACTTTGTCTGAATTCTGAGAAAGACCCACACGTGGTCTAGCGGTTGCCGGTACGGTAGCTCGGCTTGTTCGGTCAAGCCTTCTGTAATAAAAAAAAGAAAGAAACCTGAGTGAAAGGATCAACGATAAGCTTGGACGGATGTCATGGAACATCGTCGAACAAATGCAACGAACGGGTAATTAACAAAATGAGATTCTTAATAAATAAATAAAGGAAGCGGTAGCTTATTATATTAATAAACAAAATGCCCATGGTGCCAAGTTCAAAACCCGCCACCACTTGTATTGATTAGTAATCAGCACTGACTTCCGACATAAGAAGTGACCTCATTCTGCATCCACGGCATGATCCACGGCATGAGGACTCAGAAGGCAATGGAAAACGTTCCATTAAAGACAAATAACATGTATCCACAGGACACGTGGCCTATAATTGAAGAAAGTGACTTAATGATCCCTCCTTTGCAAAAGATTGCAGTGCATTGCAGTGCAAGGTAGCAGCGCAGACTCAGGCGCCTTGCCACAGTTCGCGCGGCTTCCCTCCCGTCGGAGGTTCGAGTCCTCCCTCGGGCTTGGGTCGGTATATTGTCCTTAGAGTAAGTTAGTTTCAGTCAAATTGAGTAATGTGTAAGCCTAGGGAACGATGACTTTAACAGTTTTGTCCCATAGGAACTTACCACCACCACCAAAATATTCCGGAGTAGTCCCCCATTCGGATCTGCGTGAGGGACTGCCAAGGGTAAGTGACCATGAGAAAAACATTGAAATCTATTATTCAGTCGTTCTACGAGTCGGAGGGTGGAATGTCAGAAGTTTGAACGTGATAGGGAAGATAGCAAATCTGAAAAGAGAAATGCAAAGGGTCAATCTAGTTATAGTAGGGGCCAGTGAAGTGAAGTGGGAAGAAATCAAGGATTCCTGGATGGGGTAACATCAAGAGCAGGAGAAAAGGTATAACGGGTGTAAGGTGGCTATGATTTCGCACCTTACAAGCACTCACCCACATACTTTGCTGTGACCTACAAACACAACTACGTATCATGTGACAGGTTCTACATCGTATATAAGAATATATAAAGGAGACTGACATTGTTACGTACGTCCTGTAAATAATTGTTAATGGTTATTGCATGAAAGGTGATGGAGTGTCTTTATTATAAAAACGGCGTAATGAATGATTGCCTATACTAGTAGAGGTTGGAACGTCAGTGGAAATGAAATGGCAGGTGGAACTGAAGCCCTGGGTGGAAGGTCCACACAGGTGTGTTGGTCCTGCTTAAACACAGGAAACAGCAAGATGGACGTTGTAGCACCTAAGCGCTGGAGCACAATAGAGTAGCGACCGGGCGGTATGGTAGCCGAACCAGAAGGATTGTACTGCGGAAATGCTAAAAATCTTGGAACGAAGAAGTGCCACCTCGGAAACCACACAGGCTGGGTTATTATAAGGATTTTTACTTAGAAGCGTACCATTATACGATTATAGGTTTTTCCTCGAAAACTTTCCGAAACTTTCCGCGCTGGACGACAAAAGACTAAAACATGGTTGGCCAGCGTTGGGAAGAATCTGTAGAGAGGCAGAATATTCCATGGTTTCGGGAATATTATTCATTTTCGGAATTACGATGGTGGGGAGCAAAGCCTTGCTGGAAAGCCAACGCTGGAGAGACACGGTCTTCCATTTTGAGTTCCCATGTGTGACGGTCGGTCAGTTGGTATAGACGGACTTGCTGTCTTTGCTCTCACAAGGTTTTATAGTTAGACCAGTTAGGCACTGTACTGTTGTTAACTTATACGATTCTGGACTTCGCCTCCTGGTTGGAAGTAGGCACTGTACTGTTGTTAACTTATACGATTCTGGACTTCGCCTCCCGGTTGGAAGTCGTCGTTGAGTAATCAGCGTTCGTGGCTTACAAGGGAATGGTCAGACTTGTCATGCCGAAACATGTATTGCTTTTTTTAGTACTATTATTTAACTGTGCAAAAGATCTGTATGCAAAATTGTAGCTGCTGACGTGAACTGGAAGTCACCTAGAAAAATAACGAACATGCTGTCTCTCCTGCTTGGCGCTTGCAGTGACGGCTGCCCAACCCTGGAAGTTGGCGCATGGTTGGGAAGTGCGGCCGTCTTATCGCGGCGTTCACTTATGAGGAATATCGCTGCACGGTTTTGGTGGAAAGGGGAGACGAATATTCGTTTCTGTGGCATGCACGTCCTTTTAATTTCTGGTACGTATGTCGAAACATAACGTCCTGAAACTGGTTAGAGATGTGAAAGATGTTCTGTACATATTCATCTATACTCTGCAAGCCACCTTACGGTGAGCATTCAATCTCCCTTCACAAGTGATGGCGAACCCTGTAAATGTTTTGCTGCTTGCCATGGAGATATACCACAGACGCCAAATGAAGCAATCAACAGAAAACACGTGTGAAGATTATGTGTTGTGTGACACGTTTGTTAAACTTCTAGACGAGCTTGTAATTGGTGCACACATGTGGCTAGAAACAACTGAAACACTCGATATTGCAGACTGTAAATCTACAAACGGCGAAGACACCGACAAAAGTTGCATTAATGAAGACTCTTCGAGTGATAATGCCACGTACCATCATCAATTATCTACGACAGTAACACCAGCAACTACAATTACCTTATCAAACAAAGAAAAAGCGGTGACGTATTAGTTGAACGAAAGTGGTAAGAAACGCCTACGTGTCAGTACTGTTCAAAATAAGTATCGCTTTGTACGTTATGATCGTGAATTGTATAGATGGAAAAAGGAAGTCGCTGGACGACGAAAGAGTCGACTGGAAATTGCGACGGAGATAAATGCGTGACTTTTTGAGCTATTTGCCGATGCCAGACAACAGTCATTTAGTGTCAGCGATACAACTTTGCGTGATTGGGCATTAGAGATTGCCGACGCGATAGACGCTAAAGAATTTACAGCTTCTCAAAGTCGGATTAGTCGCTTCAAAAGATCACATAAAATTGTGGCAAGAAAAATAACAAAATTTGTATCGAGAAACAGGTCGGAAAATGAAGTGACACAAATCTAAATAATAAAAGCTTTTCTTACGAATGCAAAAAATAAGATCGCTAGTTGTAGTGAATCGTAAATGTACAATGCAGGTCAGCCAGGTTTTCAAAAAGAAATGCGTGCGAAAAGAACACTGTCATTCAAAGGGGAAAAACATATTGAGGCGATTGCGCAGTCCACGACTGCACTCACCCATACATACACTACAATGCCCATAATTAGTCTGGATGGTTCATTGCTGCCTAAACTATAAGTGTGTCTTCAAGAGTCAACTGGACGTTTTGGACCACGTGCCAAAAGAACGATGTTCTACGCAAACAATCTTGTGGTGGACGCATCAAAGTCTGGAAAAATGGGAAACGAAAACGTTACACTTTTCATGCGTCAGGCTTTTCTGCCGTTCTGCGGGAACAAATCTCTTCTCCTTCTAGATTCGTGGTCAGGTCATAAAAGGTCTGATTCATTAAAAGCTGTATTAAGAGTCCACCCTGACAAAGAAGTAAAGATACTTGATATTCCACCCGGCACGACGAACGTAATTGAACCTTCAGACAGAGAACTTTTCCGTCAGTGGAAGGCATTTTGCAGAAAGCTAACAGAGAAAATTATTGTGTGCAGATCAGTGCAATTTCCTGTCTATCACCGTGACAAAATTCTCAAGCTGCAATCAGTAGTACATTATCAATTTTCCTCCCCACGGTTTCAGTATTCGATTAAATATGCGTGCACTGCTCGAAGCATACTGATACTAGGCCTGATTTATTCCTAACACCAGCCCAGTTTTCTCAACGGACATCTAACAACGTCTGTGATTCGCAGGGCTGTCATATGTCATCTCTGCTTGTATGTTCTTAGTGCACAAAAAACCTATGTTTTGAGCATTGTATCAACACTTCGCATTTTTGCGGTAATTACAAGAAATAAAATTTGAACGTGTTGTAAAACCTATATTTATTTGTGTCTATTTCATAGCTATTTGGAAAAAATGTTGTAGATAACATATCAGCCATATTTGTCAACGAATGTTTAATTTTCATACGATCGCTTTCACTGGGCGAATCAGCTCTCTCACTGCTGTGGCAAGAGAGCTGCGCATAGCTAACGCCACCTTGTCCGTAGATGGCGTTGGTACAACGTAGCGCGAGAGGTCAGGGTTGTACAAGAGGCAGCGGAAACCATGCGACAGTAATGTCTTACTTCATAAAATTGTTTACAGACTTCCAGGTCATGTCAGAAGCTAAAATTCTGCATACAGACTTCTTGCAATGTTAACTCACAGTAGTAAAAAAAAGCAACAAAGGTTTCGACATGACAAGTCGGACCATTCCCTTGTGAGAGCACTTCTTCTGTCTATACTTACGTTACGTTATCTGAACTCCGTCCTTGTGGCTGGGAGTTGGCGTTTCTCGTCTGTAGAACACAGAGAGGAGAAGGCAGTATTAGAGTATAGTAGTCAGAGGACCGCCTTCAGCCGTCCTACTCTTTGAAAGAGTTTAATGTGAGGCTGGAGTTCTCCCATCGTCTCAGACGTGAACGAGAGCCATCACTCCGACGCACCGGACGCAGTACATATGGTGATATTGCTAAATGCTTTGGCTTATTAGGGGCTATAAGGCTAAACAGCTGTGATCACGTAGGATTTATTTCCACTGACGTTTCACTCCATTGTAGATCATCTTTAAAAGTAGTGTCTTCTTGTGTTTGGTTCATAGATGATGTCAGTCATTTTGCGTTATTTATATTAGATCACGTAGTCATAGTAAAAGGGCAGAGCTATTCAATGGATCAGTAATTTAAGTTAGGAAACATAAACATTTGTAATTAAAGATTGTTTTTAATATACAATAAATGTATAAACGGCAACAATGTTTATCATTTAGTATAATTAGTTCCCTTAATCATTTAGTTCTGTTTAGGTTGTAATTTATATGTTAAAGAACATTGAGAGATCCTAATATCTGCTTCAGATGGTAGTCAGACAGGGCCAAATCTTCATTTTAGCGTTTATTATTTTCCGTTGCCTACAGTTATTTTACACCCGCCAGGAGTAGCATCTTGCACGGGAGTAGGATCGTTATGAATGGGAAGGTAGGGCAGAGAGTGTGTTCCTGTGAACAATTAAGTGCTACGCTTGTTCTTATCAGAATCGACAGCAAACCAACAGCGACATTGCAAGCTGAAGATGAAGAGAGAGAGAAAGTATATGGGGATATTGGAACTGTACTACAGTAAGTAAAGGAAGGTGAAAATGTAACAGTCATTGGGGACTGGAATGCAATTGTAGAGGAAGGAGAATATGGGCTTGGGACAAGAAATGAGAGAGGAGAAAGATTAATTGAATTCTGTGACAAGTTTTAGCTGGTAATAGCGAATATTCTTTTCAAGAATCATAAGAGGAGGACGTATACTTGGAAAAGGCCTTGCGATACAGGAAGATTTCAATTAGATTACATCATGATCAGACGGAGGTTACGAAATCAGATACTGAACTATAAAGTGTACCCAGAAGCAAATATAGACTCAGATCACAACGTAGCAGTGTTGAAGCGTAGGCTGAAGTTAAAGAGATTAGTCAGGAAGAACCAATGCGCAAAGAAGTGGGATGCGGAAATGCTAAGGAATGACGAGAAATGCTTGAATTTCTCTGAGGCTGTAGATACAGCAATAAGGAATAGCTCAGTACTTAACACAGTTGAAAAGGAATGGAAATCTCTTAAAAGGGCAGCCGCAGAATTCGAAAGAAAAACTTGAGTACAAGGAAGGTAACTGCTAAGAAACCACGGGTAACAGAAGAAACACTTCTATTGATAGATGAAAGAAGAAAGTACAAAAATGTTCAGGGAAATTTAGTAAAATAGACATACAAGTCAATGACGATTGAAATAAATAGGAAGTGCATGAAAAATGAGAAGAAATCGAAAAAGAAATGATTGTCAGAAGGCTGTCTCAGTCAAAAGTCAAAACAATCTACGGCAAAATTAAAAGCAAGGATGGTAACATTAAGAGTGCTATGGGAATCCCACCGTTAAATTCAGAGGAGAGAGCGAATAGGTGGAAAGAGTACAATGAAGGCCTCAATGAGGGTGAAGATTTGTCTGATGTGATAGAAGAACAAACAGGAGTCGGTTTAGAAGGGACAGGGGATCCAGTATTTTTTTGGGGGGTCATTAGTCTACTGACTGGTTTGATGCGGCCCGCCACGAATTCCTCCCCTGTGCTAACCTCTTCATCTCAGAGTAGCACTTGCAACCTACGTCCTCAATTATTTGCTTGACGTATTCCAATCTCTGTCTTCCTCTACAGTTTTTGCCCTCTACAGATCCCTCTAGTACCATGGAAGTCATTCCCTCATGTCTTAGCAGATGTCCTATCATCCTGTCCCTTCTCCTTATCAGTGTTTTCCACATATTCCTTTCCTCTCCGATTCAGCGTAGAACCTCCTCATTCCTTACCTTATCAGTCCACCTAATTAAAAAAAATGGTTCAAATGGCTCTGAGCACTATGGGACTCAACGGCTGTGGTCATTAGTCCCCTAGAACTTAGAACTACTTAAACCTAACTAACCTAAGGACATCACACACATCCATGCCCGAGGCAGGATTCGAACCTGCGACCGTAGCAGTCGCACGGTTCCGGACTGCGCGCCTAGAACCGCGAGACCACCGCGGCCGGCCCTAATTTTCAACATTCGTCTATAACACCACATCTCAAATGCTTCGATTCTCTTCTGTTCCGGTTTTTCCACAGTCCATGTTTCACTACCATACAATGCTGTACTCCAGACGTACACCCTCAGAAATTTGTTCCTCAAATTAAGGCCGGTGTTTGATATTAGCAGACTTCTTTTGGCCAGAAATGGGTTTTTTGCCATAGCGAGTAAGCTTTTGATGTCCTCCTTGCTCCGTCCGTCATTGGTTATTTTACTGCCCAGGTAGCAGACTCCCTTAACTTCTTCGACTTCGTGACCATCAGTCCTGATGTTAAGTTTCTCGCTGTTCTCATTTCTACTACTTCTCATTACCTTTGTCTTTCTCCGATTTACTCTCAGACCATACTGTGTACTCATTAGACTGTTCATTCCGTTCAGCAGATCATTTAATTCTTCTTCACTTTCACTCAGGATAGCAATGTCATCAGCGAATCGTATCATTGATATCCTTTCACCTTGTATTTTAATTCCACTCCTGAACCTTTCTTTTATTTCCATCATTGCTTCCTCGATGTACAGATTGAAGAGTAGGGGCGAAAGGCTACAGCCTTGTCTTACTCCCTTCTTAATACGAGCACTTCGTTCTTGATCGTCCACTCTTATTATTCCCTCTTGGTTGTTGTACATATTGTATATGACCCGTCTCTCCCTATAGCTTACCCCTACTCTTTTCAGAACCTCGAACAACTTGCACCATTTTATATTGGCGAACGCTTTTTCCAGGTCGACAAATCCTATGAACGTGTCTTGATTTTTCTTCAGCCTTGCTTCCATTATTAGCCGTAACGTCAGAATTGCTCCTCCCGTGCCTTTACCTTACCTAAAGCCAAACCGATCGTCACCTAGCGCATCCTCAATTTTCTTTTCCAGTCATCTTTGTATTATTCTTCTAAGCAACTTGGACGCATGAGCTATTACGCTGATTGTGCGATAGTTCTCGCACTTGTCAGCTCTTGCCGCCTTCGGAATTGTGTGGATGATGCTTTTCCGAAAGTCAAATGGTATGTCGCCAGACTCATATATTCTACACACCAACGTGAATAGTCGTTTTGTTGCCACTTCCCCTAGTGATTTTAGAAATTCTGATGGAATGTTATCTATTCCTTCTGCCTTATTTGACCGTAAGTCCTCCAAAGCTCTTTTAAATTCTGATTCTAATACTGGATCCCCTATCTCTTCTAAATCGACTCCTGTTTCCTCTTCTATCACATCAGACATATCTTCCCCCTCATAGAGGCTTTCAATGTATTCTTTCCACCTATCTGCTCTCTCCTCTGCATTTAACAGTGGAATTCCCGTTGCACTCTTAATGTTACCACCGTTACTTTTAATGTCACCAAAGGTTGTTTTGACTTTCCTGTATGCTGAGTCTGTCCTTCCGGTATTCATGTCTTTTTCGATGTCTTCACATTTTTCCTGCAGCCATTTCGTCTTAGCTTCCCTGCACTTCCTATTTGTTTCATTCCTCAGTGACTTGTATTTCTGTATTCCTGATTTTCCCGGAACATGTTTGTACTTCCTCCTTTCATCAATCAACTGAAGTATTTCTTCTGTTACCCATGGTTACTTCGCAGCTACTTTCTTTGTACCTATGTTTTCCTTCCCAACTTCTGTGATGGCCCTTTTTGGAGACGTCCATTCCTCTTCAACTGTGTTGCCTACTGCTCTATTCCTTACTGCTGTATCTATAGCGTTAGAGAACTTCAAACGTATCTCGTCATTCTTTAGAACTACCGTATCCCACTTCTTAGCGTATTGATCTTCCTAACTAATGTCTTGAACTTCAGCCTACTCTTCATCACTACTATATTGTGATCTGAGTTTATATCTGCTCCTGGATACGCCTTACAATCCAGTATCTGATGCCGGAATCCTTGTCTGACCATGATGTAATCTAATTGAAATCTTCCCGTATCTCCCGGCCTTTTCCAAGTATACCTCCTCCTCTTGTGATTCTTGAACAGGGTATTCGCTATTACTAGCTGAAACTTGTTACAGAACTCAATTAGTCTTTCTCCTCTTTCGTCTCTTGTCCCAAGCCCATATTCTCCAGTAACCTTTTCTTCTACTCCTTCCCCTACAACTGCATTCCAGTCGCCCATGACTATTAGATTTTCGTCCCCCTTTACATACTGCATTACCTTTTCAATATCCTCATACACTTTCTCTATCTGTTCATCTTCAGCTTGCGACGTCGGCGTGTATATCTGAACTATCGTTGTCGGTGTTGGTCTGCTGTCGATTCTGATTAGAACAATCCGGTCACTGAACTGTTCACAGTAACACACCCTCTGCCCTACCTTCCTATTCATAACGAATCCTACACCTGTTATACCATTTTGTGCTGCTGTTGATATTACCCGATACTCATCTGACCAGAAATTCTTGTCTTCCTTCCACTTCACTTCACTGACCCCTACTATATCAAGATTGAGCCTTTGAATTTCCCGTTTCAGATTTTCTAGTTTTCCTACCACGTCCAAGCTTCTGACATTCCACGCCCCGACTCGTAGAGCATTATCCTTTCGTTGATTATTCAATCTTTTTCTCATGGTAACCTCCCCCTTGGCAGTCCCCTCCCGGAGATCCGAATGGGGGACTATTCGGGAATCTTTTGCCAATGGAGAGATCATCATGACACTTCTTCAACTACAGACCACATGTCCTGTGGATACACGTTACGTGTCTTTAATGCAGTGGTTTCCATTGCCTTCTGCATCCTCATGTCGTTGATCATTGCTGATTCTTCCACCTTTAGGGGAAATTTCCCACCCCTAGGACAAGAGAGTGCCCTGAACCTCTATCCGCTCCTCCGCCCTCTTTGACAAGGCCGTTGGCAGAAATGAGGCTGACTTCTTATGCCGGAAGTCTTCGGCCGCCAATGCTGACTATTTATCAAAATTTAGGTAGTGGGGGGGATCGAACCCGGGACCGAAGGCGTTTTTTGATTATGAATCAAAACCATGGGTACTTCTTTCTATGTATTCGCAATACATTACATTTGTGTATGTTAAAGGTCAGTTGATACCCCCTGCACCAAGTGCCTATCCTCTGCAGATCTTCCTGCAGTTCACTGCAATTTTCTAATGCTTCTACTTCTCTGTATACTACAGCGTCATCCACGAAAAGCCACATGGAACTTCCGATACTATCTACTAGGTCATTTATATATACTGTGAAAAGCAATGGTCCCATAACACTCCCCTGTGGCACACTAGAGGTTACTTTAACGTCTGTAGACTTGTCTCCATTGAGAACAACATGCTGTGTCTGTTTGCTAAAAACTCCTCAATCCAGCCACACAGCTGGTGTGATATTCCGTAGGCTCTTACTTTGTTTATCAGGCCACAGTGCGGAACTGTATCGAATGACTTCCGGAAGTCAAGGAAAATGGCATCCACCCTGGAACTTGTATCTAATATTTTCTGGGTCTCATGAACAACTAAAGCGAGTTGGGTCTCACACGATCGCTTTTTTCGGAGTCCATGTTGATTCCTACAGAGTAGATTCTTGGTTACCAGATCGATGTCAGAGATATTGGCCTATAGTTTTGCGTATCCGCTCGACGACCCTTCTTGAACACTGGGACTACCTGTGCTCTTTTCCAATCATTTGGAACCTTCCGTTCCTCTAGAGACTTGGAAATACGTAAGAACACTTTCAAACGAACATTCTACCTGTTATAGAAGACTTAGTGCTGGATAAGTGACAGTTTGTATGTTCCAACAGGACGGTTTCCCACCTTACTCTTCCCATGTTGCAACACAAATATTGATTTCAAAGTCGAACAGTCCACGGGTGTACTGCCGGTCCATAGTGTCCAATGGGCACAATATTTCAGCCATAAGACATGTCGCCATCGTCAGGTGCGCTGACGAACTGAGCTCCTGAGCTGGCGCTGAAGCTGAAAAGACGAGCCTATCCTTGGCTCGAGATGGTGCAGTTTGGACAAAATTTGTCATTCCTGCGGCTCCTGTGGGGGAGAGAAAAATATCTTACCACTGTTGTTGATTTGTCCTTGCTGATGTAAACTGAAAAAGAGAAAGACATACTTTGATGAGGGATTAATAGAAACTTAATCCCTCAGCAGGCCAGGCCAACGCGTGGTTGGCCTGTGATGAGGTTTTTGGCCCAAATAACGGTCGAGCCGGTTGCAGGAGTGTCAATCTTTCTCGTAGAACTTCCTGGCGATGGCGCGAAACCTGTACCGGAGAGGCAGGATCCCGGTGTCACCGTGGAGTTGGCGCGTCGAGAAGCGCCTCGGAAGATGCATATCAGTCTTCAGGGCCCGGTTCTGTATCCGATGCAGAGTCACAATGTGAGCATCTGCGGCTTTCCCCCACACCACGGCCGCTTACTGTAACAGTGGGCGAACCAAGGTTAGGTATAGCGTGATACCGTGTTGCGGTGGCAATGACGAATGCGGGTTTAGCAGCGGATACAGGGCGTGAAGGCGGCCTATTGCTCTCCCTTTGACATCACGGATGTGATGCTTCCAGGTGAGCCTGCGGTCTAGGGTAACCCCTAGGTATTTCGCCGTCCCACTCCATGGGATATGGTCTCCCAGGATTTCGATTGGCGTAGGCCCTGGCGGCAGAAGTTTTCGGGTGAACGCAACTGCCTGGCTAGTTCGTGGCGTTGAATTTCAGCCGCCACTTTGTTGCCCATGAGCCCAAGGCGTCGCACCCGCGTTGGAGGTGGTTTGTCAGCTCTTGGGCGTTCATCATGTATCATTCGCGTACAGCGCCAGTTCTACTCTTGCCACTTTCGGCGCCTGGGCAGTGTACAGGGAGTAGAGCGAGGGGCCGAGAACCGACCCCACTCCTGCACGTATCTGCCGGTGTGTGGACGTGCCGTCGTCAGCCCTCACGTGGAAGGTTCGTACAGACAGGTACGACCGCAGTAGTGTCGTGTGGGACGTCGGTATCCCTTGTTCAGAAAGTATGAACTCGAGACCGTCAGGAGGACGTCGAGGAACACTGCCCCAAAGAATTCCCTTGTTTCCAGTGCCGTCATAGCCGGTTCTACCACCCGCAAGAGCCGGTGGGAAGTGGCATGTTCTTTTCGAAACCCGAACCGCTCGTATGGGGTGATGCCCTCCTGGGTGACGTGTCGCATCAGTCTTCTCGTACAGCGTCTAGAAAGCTTTCGAGAGGGACGGGAGCAGGCTGATGGGTCGGTAGCTCGATGCCTGGCGTGGGTCCTTGCCGGATTTCAGAATGGCCACGACCTCCGCGTGTTTCCACGCAGAGGGGTAGACACCTGATCTGAGGATCTCGTTAAAAACATCGGCAAGTTGCAGGTGTAATCCCGGTGGAAGGTTCTTCAGCAGGTTTGTGACGCCATCGTTGCCTCCAGCCTTCTTGGGATCCAGCGAGCGAAGCTGTACAGCAATTTCCTCCTCCTTTATCGGCTCGATAACTTCGCCTTCCTCCCTTGCGCCGCGGAAGGTTGGTAGTTGCTCGTGGACCCGCCGTATGTGGTCGGCGTCGATGACGTCGGCCACCGGTGTGAAGTTTGCTGCAAATGCGTCAGCAAGGACGCTGGCTTTCGAGTCGGTGTCGCTGGCGAAGTCGTTCCCGACCTGTAAAGGCGGTATTCGCCGGCGTAGGAAGGACTTTACCACCCTCCGTGCACTGCCATCCTCAGGATTCCTGGTTCCGGTGTTGCTCGACTGCTGCCTTAATTTCCCGTCTCATGCGATTTAAGCGGCGCTTCGTGTCTGGTTGGCGAGTGAGCTGCCATTCACGAAACAGTCGGTACTTCTTGGTGATCGCGTCCCGGATAGGGCGCGTTAGCTGTCGCGAGAAGTCTCGTGGCCCTTGGCGATGTCTCGGCGAGGCTTCCTCTGCTGCTCAGAGTATTCTTTGGGTGAAGAATAGTAGGGTGGCGTCTGCTCCTACCTCAGCGGGGTTTGGTGCGTCCTCGAGCAGTTCGAGGGCTTTCGTCTGAAAGCGCTCGGCGTCGAGTCTGTGATAGCTCGGACGGCTCTCTGGAAGAGAAGCTCCGACCACGTCGAGGCCAAAAATGACCGGCCCGTGGTCGGAGGAAAGGACGTTGCGCGTCTCGGCGGTCGCGAATTGCCCGATGCCCTTGAGAAGAGCAATATCGAGCACGTCCGGTTGTCCCCGTGCAGGGAAGATCGTGGGGTCAAACGGCCTCACGGTGATGGCGCCGTTGCGGTGAACAACGCGGGAGAGGCGGAGCCGTTGCGGCTGACAGTTCACGAGTTTCATTGGTGTGTTTCGCATTGAAATTCCCGGCAATGAAAGCTCGCCCCTCCAGCGACAGCAGGGTGGCGAAGTCGGCTTCGTCTAGCGGTCTGCCAGGCTGCCGGTACACCGACACGAAAAGAATCTTTCCGGCGGTGATGTTGACGGCCACTCCTGTGGCCTCCAGCGCATTAAGCGCTGGCAGTTGAGTCCGGCGGTGGCGCAGTGACTTCTTGACGTAGATGGCAGTGCTGCCCCCGTGGGTGGCTCTGCCATCTCGGTAGCAGCAAAAATTTGCTGCTCGCACGTCGACCCCGGGTTTGAGGAAGGTCTCCTGCATAAGGCAGATGTCGACCGCCTTGTCCCGTAGGAATTGGCGAAACTCACCCTGCTGGGGATGGAGACCCCGAGCGTTGAACGTTCAAATGGTTAACCTATAAATATGGTCGTTATCCATTTTAAGGCTGGCTTCCACGAGCACCGCTAGCTGAGTCATCAACTGATTGAGCGACCGCAGAAGCGTGGCCAGCTCGGTGGTGTCTTCTTTCGCCGTTTCGGGAAGGTTTGACTCCATCGCGACGTTTCCCGTAGTCAGCAGGGGAGCGGCTTGTTGGGAACCCCCTGCGCGGGCGGCAACCCCCCCTACAGCCGCGGACGCCGGCAAGCCGGCCTCCCCGACTGCAGGTGGTTCCACGGGCGAGGGCAGCTGCGACGTGTGCGGTGCCGGTGCGGCCTCCCCTGCAGGCTGATGTCGACTCTGAAAGTAAGAGAGAAACGCTGGTTAGCGAGAACACGCAAGGCGAGTAGCCAACTGCGTGAACCCGCGCAACCGATCGCTACAAGATCACGAGCGGGAGGTTAGCCTCGACAGCGTCAGCACAGAGCGTCCGCACACTCGGGAAGCCACAGCGCAAGTGCGTGCGTCGTCTTGAGTTTCTCGCGTGGATCTTCACGGAGATAACGTGTCCACCGACGTGTGATGGAGTTTGCAGCAGGTATTGCTTTGCCTCCCATGCATGCTGATGTAATGCGTCCTCACTTGTTGATTGTCTTCAGGGGTGTTTCCGCAGCACACCTCGACAGTGCTAACAATGTAGCTAGCAGGTGTGGCCATCGGGTGGTGACGCTGCGGGGCAGTTTGCGGCCCAGCGTCCGGATTTGGTTGTTGTCTGACCGGCCAGCACGTTCGTAAAAGGTGCGGGCGGTCGTCTTGAAGAGATCACGGAGCAGTGGTACTTCCGCGATGTCGTGAAGATGTGCGCTCGGGAAGTCGTAAGGCAGGTGTAAGGCCAGACGAAGTATGCGATTCTGCAGTGTTTCCACCTTCTTCAGGTTGGTGTCGGCGGCGTTCCCCCATATGACGGCGGCGTATTGTAGTACAGGGCAGAGCAGCGCGTTGTACAGAGTGATGACCAGCCATGGTGGTAGGTGGGAACTGGGGTTCAGCACAGGGTAGAGTTTGCGGAGCCTGTTCCGCACTTTGTTCTTCACATCGTCGATTTGTGGACGCCACGTGAGGCGCCGGTCGATGGTGACGCCGAGGTAATTGCGCCGTTGGACGCCACGGGACAGGGCTTCCACCGACGGAGAGCGGTTGCAGGCCTGCAGGAACGAGTCTTCTGGTGATGATCAGGAACTGCGTCTTGGACTCATTGAATTGTAGACGCCACTTGACGGCCCAGGCTGCCAGGGTGTCAACGGCGAGCTGCAACCGGCGGCGCAAGACGGCGGCATTGAGGCTCCTCGTATATAGAGCCGTGTACAGGGCGAGTGGCACACGGTCGATTTTCGGTGCATCAGAAGTGTACAGCGAGTACAGGAGTGGCCCCAACACCGAGCCCTGTGCCGCACCGGCGTTGACGCGTCGGACGGTGGACAATCCGTGCGCGGCCCGCACATGGAAGGTCCGATCTTCAAGATAGGAAAGGATGAGACGGACGTGCGACGCCGGCACCAGAAGTTCAAAAAGTTTGAATAGGAGGCAACGGTGCCACACACTGTCGAAAGCACGCCACACGTCCAGGAACATCGCGCCAAAGAACTCGCACTGGTCGAGGGCGACGAACGCATCTTCCACCAGCTGAAGGAGTTGGTGAGCTGCTGAGTGGCCCCTGCGAAATCCGAACTGCTCTGCAGGCAGGAGGCCTTCCTCGTCAACGTGGCGCTGCAGTCGCCTGATGTACATCCTTTCAAAGACCTTGGTGACGGCCGGCAGTAAACTAACAGGCCGGTAGTTCGCAGACCGGCGCAGATCTTTCCTCACCTTCGGAAGCGCAACGACCTCTGCATGCTTCCAGGACTGAGGAAAACTGCAGGACTGGAGAATTTCATTAAAGACGTTGGCGAGATGAGTAGCAGCCACTGGCGGTAACTTCTTGAGAAGGGCGTTGGAAACTTCGTCTGGGCCCGCAGCTTTCCTGGGGTTCAGGACGCACAGGATGGACGACACCTCTTCCTCCGTCGGCTCTTCAATGGCGTCATCGTCGCCTTCTGCCTCCAAGTAGCGCGGGAGCCGGTCAGCAACCAGGTCGTCTTGGACAGCGTCGGTAGGGTCGTCTATCGGCTTAAACGCAGCCTCAAAGACGTCTGCGAGGGCATCAGCTTTCACAGCTGGTTCTCATATAGCCTGACCATTGACCATCAGCGGAGGGATACGTTGCGTGCGGCGTAGGAAACGCTTCGTCGTCTGCCAGGCCCTGCCATCGTCAAGACAGAGGGTGGCGACCTTGTTATTCCAGTCGCGATGGCGATGGTTGTCAATGGCGGCCCGGATGTCCCGACGCATCCTGTTGAGGAGGCGCTTAGTGTCGGCATTTCTTGTCCTCTGCCACTCCCGGTAGACACGGTTCTTCTCAGTGATGGCCGCAAGGACGTCCGGCGGCAGCTGACGGAAGTAGTCAGGCGGAGTGCATGGTCGGGGCGGCGTTGCTGTTGTCGCTGCGTCGATTGTGGTTGCCGCGAAGTGCAGAAGTGCTGCGTCCGCTCCAGCGTCCGCAGGGGGCGGTGCGGCGGCGAGTGAGTCCGTCAAGGCTGCCTGAAACCTGTCCCAGTGGATGCCATCAAGCGAGATGCCTCTCCTGGGCTGTTGTAGGGCGTCCAGAACTATATAAAAAAATCAGTGGGACATAATCAGAAGACAGTGCCATCCTCGTCGTGGCAGTTATCTGATGAGAAATGCCCTTTACGACCGCGATGTCGATTATATCCGGTTGGCCACGGCAGGGAAGATAGTCGGGTCGAACGGCCCACCACAAGCGCGTGGTGACGCTCTGCCACCCTGAACAGGCAGCATCCAGTGGAATTTGTGATCCTAGAGTTACAGGCGACATGTTTGCTGTTGAAGTCCCCGCCGACGAACACCTGCTCCCTCAAGGAGAGCAGAGTTTCGACATCAGCAGGGTCCAGCGGACGGGACGGCGGTCTATAGGCAGCGACGAACGTGATGGCGCCCGCCGAGGTATGAACGACGACACCAGTGGCCTCCAGCGTTGCCAGTGGTGGCAGGTGTATCACGTGATGACGAATGCCGTTGCGGAAATAAGCGGCTGTCCCTCCGCCCGCCGTTAGGCGATCGGTGCGGTAGCTGGAATAGTTCGCCGCCCTGAAGTCGATCCAAGGCTTCAGGTTGATTTCATTGATAAGACAGACGTCGACAGCTTCGTCGCGAAGAAATTGGCGGAGTTCGCCTGCTTGGGTGCGGACGCCATTGGCATTCCACGCGACGACTGTGAGCCCTCCAACGCTTCCCACGGTGCAGCTATGGTGGGTTGACAGCGGCAGTGGCCGGTGTGGCAGTCGGCACTGCAGCGGTGAGTTGCTGAGACAGGACCTCGATCAACTTAGTGGCGCTGGTCACGAGGACAGTGAGCTGTGAGACGAGGTTGGCCAGGTCGGCGGTGGGAGCAGCAGGCGCGGCCCCGTCACTGGAAGAGGGAGGCGTGGCTGCCTCGCCGTGAGAGTACACCTGTGGCTGCTCGACGGATGTTGCCGATCGCTGGGTACCCACTGGGCGTCAACCCCCACGCTGGCGGTTGGCGGGGCGTGGCCTGGCCGACGCCGTGGGGGAGGCAGTGCGCGTTTCCGCCACTGTCAGCTCCTGTGGAGGCGCAGTGGCCTCAGGTGTCGGCACGGCCTCGGAGGCGGAGGGTGTAGGAGCGTCCGACGCTGTCGGGAGGGAAGAGGGCGCCCCCGCGCCGCCGCGAATGAGACGCCAGACCGTCTCGTTGCTGGCTTCTTCGGACGCGCCGTGGGTGTGTGGCCACGTTGACAAGCGATGGCACCCTACCACACCTCACAACCACGATAGCAGGCCACGTGTGGACCGCCAGAGAGCATGTGCGACGGCGCATTTAACACACCTGTCGAGCATAGAGCAGTGGCGCGCGACGTGATTTATCCCCTGGCAGCGAAAGCACTGCATTGGGCCTCTCCTGGCGGAAGATCTTCGGTCCGAACCGGGACGTCTGCGGCCCGTTGCAATTGGTAGAGTTTGTGGTTCTCCACGGTGTCAGAGCAGACGACCAGGAAGTGCGGCATATCATCGCGTGATTTAGGGGACTTCATCTTCACGACTGCCCGAATGTAGAAGCCCAGGTCAGCGAGTTCACGATGCAGGTGATCGGCTTCCATGTTGAATGAGACGTCGCGTATTACAATCTTCAAGACCATGTCAGGTGCGGAAGCGTGGAAATGGTATACCACGCTCAGACGCCTCCTGAGTGAACCGGCGATAATCGTCAGCAGTGCGGAGTGTGACCCTGTACAGGTCACGCCCAGCAGGCTTCACGGTGTACACGGCCGTTGTCCAGCTGCGCAACAACTTCTGCAGTTCCCCATATGGCGGCCGAAACTGGAGGAGCACCGGCGGAAGATGGGAGTCTTTCTTCGGCGCAGTATCGCGCGGCAGCTGTTCCGGCGCGTCAGCGAGAGCGTCGAACGAGTTGGCGACGGCAGGTGGAAAATGGTTCAAATGGCTCTGAGCACTATGGGACTTAACTTCTAAGGTCATCAGTCCCCTAGAACTAAGAACTACCGAAACCTAACTAACCTAAGGACATCACACACATTCATGCCCGAGGCAGGATTCGAACCTGCGGCTGTAGCGGGCAGGTGGAAGCGTCGTCGGTGACTGCATGCGTCTTGCAGTTCACCCGGCCGGGACAAATCCGTCGCCGTCAGCGGCGAAATCTTGCTTGGCTCTCTTCTCAATCGGCGAGCTGCGAACAGCGGACGTCTTGGCTGTAGCCCTCCTCTTATTTTTCTCGCTTCGTCCGCGTGGCTGAGGTTCGGTGGAGCTCTCATCTTCGGAATCGGGGAGCGGAGCAGACAGAGCTGTGTTCAACGTTTCCGTAGCTGTGTCCATCAAATCCATAGCCATAGCACTGGTCGTCGTACCTGGGGGGCCAGATGGGGGAGCCGACGGCGCAAGCGCGGCCGGACGGCGATGTGCCACACCCTTCGCGTCGCTAGCAAGCGCAGATGCGTCCTTTTCGCGGCTGCACATCTCAGCGACTCGTGTCGTGCGTCGTCTTGAGTTTCTGAGAGCGGGCGGTCGCCTTAAATGCTCCCCTCTCGCGAGGCGTGCTCTCCGCGGTCCGCGCCAGCGGTAGGTGAGACGCTGGCGTCTGCTTCTGTGGTGGCGTCAGTGTGATTGTCTTGTCCGCTAGAGTAGCCCGTTCGTTTCCTTTGCTGAGCGTCTTTTTAATTAGTCTCAATGCTGGTTACCGTGCGTTGCTGAGGTTGTAGCCACAATCTCGGTTGATGAGATTGATCCTGGTACGAATTTCGATAGCCTCTCTAACGACGCTGTCTCAGTATTTAGATGTCTGTGCCAGGAACCTGGTATGTTGGTAGTCCATTTCGTGATTTTCGGACAAACAGTGCCTCTCGTGTTCCCGGCAACGATCTTCGATGGTGCGCACTGTATGTCCAACATAAGTCTTCCCACATTGACACGGAATCTGGTATGCACCAGCCTTCCACAAACTGAGATCGTCTTTGCACTTTCCAATAATGCTCTAGTTTTCTTTGGTGGGCAAAATAAAGATTCTACTCGGTGTTTCCTCAAGATTTGTCCTATTTTCCCCGATAGTGCGCCAGTATACGGTATATAGGCAGTGGCTATCTCTTTCTCCGTGACTTCTTCCGTCTCCACACGCTGTGCTGTAGAGGTGGGGCGGAGAGCGCATCTGGTCTGCCATTCCGAGTACCCGTTTTTCCAGAACACAGTTTTGAGGTATTCCAGATCTTGGGGCAGACTCTCAGTGTCAGAGATGGTGCGCGCCCTGTGCACCAGTGTTTTTAGCACCCCATTCCTCTGCGCAGGGTGGTGGCAGCTATCCGCTTACAAATACAGGTCGGTATACCCCGTGGCCCAGGGTGTCATCCACTCTTCTTTTGACCATGATGTCCAGGAGTGGTAATCTTCCTTCTGCTTCGTTCTCGACAGTGAATTTGATGTTCGGATGTATGAAGTTCAGTTGTGTAAGGAAGTCTAGGAGCTTGTTCCTTCCATGGGGCATATCACGAACGTGTCATCCACATAACGTAGAAAACATGTAGGTTTCCATTTGGATGACGCCAAAGTTTCGAAGTACTCCATATAGAAATGCGCGACCACAGGCGAGGATGGGCTCCCCATTGTGACTCCTTGTGTTTGTCCATAGTATTCTACAATAAAGAGAAAATACGTGGAGGTCAGAAAGTGCTTGAAAAGCCAGCGTCTCACGGACCGCTGACGCGCGGGGGCGGAGCGCAGAGAGAAGGGGATTTAAGACGACCGCCCGCCCTCGGGAGCTCAGGCGGTAGTCCTCGACACGGGTACCGACGTCACACGCCTTTCTGCTGCGGTCCTACCTCGCCGGCCGCACCTTCCACGTCCGGGCTGCCGGTGGAACCTCCACTGGCTTGCCGATTCATGCGGGGGTACCGCAGGGGTCGGCTCTCGGCCCCCCGCTGCACTCCTTGTACACCGCTGACGCATCGCCGGTGGCGCGCGTGGAGTTGGCTCTTTATGCCGACGACACTGCGCTGTTCACCCGCAGCATGAACGTGGTCGCGATGTGCCGCCGACTCCAACTAGCGTGCGACGTCCTGGGGGCGTGGTCCACCAAGTGGAGACTCAAGAGCCAGGCGGCCGTATTCACTCGGAGACGACTGCCTCCTGCCCTGCCGCCTGTCACGATCTTGGGAGGCCCCATCCCGTGGTCACCGTCCGGAGAATACCTCGGTGTGACGCTGGACAGGCATCTCACCTGGCTGCCGCACATCCGAGACATCAGGGGGCGAGCGATTGGGCATCTCCAGGCGCTCTACCCGCTGTTGAACCACGATTCCACCCTCCCACCTCGGCACGTCCTGACTGTGTACTTGGCCCTTGTCCGGCCAGTGCTCGAGTACGCCTCCATAGTGTGGGGGAATGCAGCTCCATCGCACGTCGCGATGGTCCAGCGCGTCTAGAATCGGGCGCTCCGATTACCTGTTACTCGACGAGGCTCCTAGACGAGGAAGCAGGCCTCCCGCTGCTGTGGGATCCCTTCAGGCACTCCGCCAGGGTGTTCTATGCCTCCGCCGAACACTCTGGCAGGCGTCTTATTCGTGGACTGGGACAACAAGTCCACCGCAGGCCGACCACGCGCTGGCCTGATCTGCTGCGGGAGTAGTTTCTTCCGTAGCCCGATGATGATTTCGACGAAGCGTCCGCTCCCACGCGGCCGCTCCCATAGGCCAATCCCACCGGTGAGGCCAGAAATCGTTATCGAGGTCCACACTGGAGAAGCAGCTTCGCTGCTTATCCTGTTTGAATCCTGGTTGATGTCACCAGAGATTTACAGTGCAGTGCAGTCAGGAGCTCTGTTCGTCTGCCCACCTGACGATGGCGACATGTCTGATTGCCGAAATATTGTGCCCGTTGGACACTATGTACCGGCAGTATACCCGTGGACTGTTCGAGCAAGAAATACGCCGGGAGAAACGGAAGAATCAGTGATTTAAAAGCTTCATGACCGTTGAACAGGACGGAATGCTTCAGTACAATGGCTGTCCAGGTCCCCTTACTTGGCTCATCCTGATTTCCTTCACTTGAAAGCAGTGAAAGGTGCAGCCTACCATGAAGCTCCAATTACACGGGACGATATGCCTCGTCGAATCGAGACAACATGCAACGGCACAACATCCAACGTACATTAATCTGTCCATCTATCTCCCGAATGGTGACTTCAAGTGTGTTTGCAGCTGATGGTAAGCTATTGAGAACATGCTTAAGTAAAAATTAAAACCTCGATTCTTTAAGGAAAAGGATTTGTTTTGTGGGGGTGGAAGGCGCCACTGGGGTAAAGCTGTAGTCGGCCTGTTTTGCCACTGGCATGCACTCAAGATGCCAGTCCCCTACTATGGTCCAGGTGCGTGTAAAGGAATCGTGCAGCTGGAAACGGAAGGAAAGGGATGGCCCTGACACACGGACTGTAGTTGTGCACTCTGATTAAACATTAACAATTACTAAGCAGTGATGGGTACTACCAGCTACTGTAATAAAACAAGGGTTACATATTGCGCACATTTATTGATACAACTTCGGTGATTAATCAGGACAAACGAGCGTCAAATACTCACCGTCTGGAAAATGAGTGCATTTCAGCATATGAGCGTGGGATAATTGTGGTCTTCAGAGGGAAAGAACTGGGAAAGTTCTCATAAAATAGACCGAACAAATGAGAAATTGTGTTAAGTAGCTGCTAATCGCGAAACTGAGGTGTTGGTGGTGATTGCATCATGACCGAAAGGTCGCCACGCAGTGAATCAATGATCAGTTTGAACCAAAGTCCCTATAATCCAGTAAAAATATCGTACACTGTGGCTGCGGAACGAGGCGCGGTGAGGTGACAGGCGGGATCGGTCGCTAGCACGGCGCCATCCGTCTGTTCGTGAATTGCTTCTCCTCTCGCGCCTCTGGATAACGGCTTAGAAGTGCTTACTATGTCTCTGGACGAAGAAGTATCTGATACTTAACTCTCCTGCTCTTTTCGATCTGAGCCCGCCAAAACTGCCATTTTGGTCAGTCTGAGATTTGTACTTTATCCGCCAATCCGAAACCTCCTACAAGATTTCTACTGAAGGCTCGGTGTCGATTCTTTTGGGAGATTCCGAACGTCGATCTATCCTGACTGCTCTTTCCAGTGCCGCCTTATGGCACATCGCGTTCCCCCAATATTCTAGATTGCGCCTATCAAACGGCGTCTCCCCAAAAATTACAGCAACTTTGTCTTCTCAGTGTTTACGCTGAAGGTGTCAGTGGCTCGTCAGTACTAGACAAAGGACTCGTCGGTGGAGGCGCCTTGTCGTGACTGCACAATATTGTGAAGTTACCGAATTTGCGTACGTGGTCTGTCGTTCTAGGAAACCTGTGCACTCATATTCGCCAATTGGTGTGGACAAGGCAAGTTCGATGAACTCGGCACGCAAATCCATTCTTTCCCGAACGTGGCTAATTCTGGGCCGCGCGGGGTTAGCCGAGCGGTCTGGGCGCTGCAGTCATGGACTGTGCGGCTGGTCCTGGCGGAGGTTCGAGTCCTCTCTCGGGCATGAGTGTGTGTGTTTGTCCTTAGGATAATTTAGGTTAACTAGTGTGTAAGCTTACGGACTGATAATCTTAGCAGTTAAGTCCCATAAGATTTCACACACATTTTTTGCTAATTCTGGCAAAGACGCACGCCGCCCTCTGCCCTCTGCCGCGGTGTGTGCGACAGCGGACGGCCACTGACAGGGCTCAGGTAAATGTAAATGTCGTGTGACTAGGGCCTCCCGTCGGGTAGGCCGTTCGCCGTGTGCAAGTACAGGACTCACGTGACCGGCGCTAAACGTCCAGTCAGCCGCCTTGACTGCTGAAGGCAGGTCAAGGCGAACACTTCACACATTGCTGTCTTCTGGAATGAATTAAAAACGCACTTCAGAATTAAGACAAGTTAAAGGTTCGAAATGGTTCAAATGACTCTGAGCACTATGGGACTTAACATACGAGGTGATCAGTGACCTAGAACGTAGAACTACTTAAACGTAACTAACCTAAGTACATCACACACATCCATCCCCGAGGCAGGATTCGAACCTGCGACCGTAGCGGTCGCGCCGTTCCAGACTGGGACGCCTAGAACCGCTCGGCCACACCCCACACCGGCCGGCACAAGTTAAAGGAAATCCTGTATAATCATCACTCATTCTCACGAATAACACTGCTCTTTTGCATATACATCTAAATACGCTCATTAATTAGGCCTAGCTTATCGATGGTTTAAGTGTTCTGAGTAAAAAGGAGAATGAAACACGAGGCCGCCCTACAGCCTGACGCATTCAGACATGTCGTCAGTCGTTCTCAATAAAATGTTTACTTTATTTAAAGTGTATTCTGCGTAGTTACAGTTTCGTTTACTACGTGTAGACGCTTTTATACGTCAGTAAATGTTTCACTTTTAAGAAGCATTTAGTAGGGTCCTGGCATTTATTTTTAAGTTAATAAAGGAAGTTAATAAAGTAATGTATTTTTTCCGTGAAAAGGGTTGTTTATCATTACGAAGTATGAATGACCGACGTTCATGTTTCTGCTTTATCAAGTAACCGGCGATGGGGAGGGTTTAAATGGAAAACTGCCTGAGGAATCTCTAGCTATTCCCACAAAAATCTAGAAACGTACAATTTGAAACAGCTATCATAAGCCCCATCTGATGCGCCAGAAGCTAGCGTATACCGTACATCCATATACAAAAATCATAGTTGACCCTGTATCTACGCCACAAAGGAAACGAGGTTTTTATCTTAGTAGCGTAGGACTGCCTTGCTACATATATCAACGGAACCTGACACAGGAGCTTTGCTCGCAGTGTTTATACCCCAACAGCATTGCTGTCCAGTTTGAGCACATGTCTTCGTACTCTTTTTGCCAAGAATTTCAACCTCAAAATTAACAAGCATTGTGGTACTGTACTTGACTTTTCAGGTGCTTTCGGGTGATGTTAAAAAGTATATCATTACATTTAAAAAATATATTTGCTTCAGTGCAAGAGTTGTGAACCTTTGTCACACACCAAATTACTCACCCTGTGTGTTGTAATCACATGGGGAAAGGGGGAGAGGAGAGGGGGAGACTTGAAAATTGTGATAGGATCGTGGATACTGAAAGGTTGACAAACGCTGTCTTGGGGGAGGGGGGGGGGGGGAATTAGATGTTTCATACCAAGCAGTATACCTGCGAGAAGCACCATACAAGAGACCCGCTGAGGTGGATGCATTTACAAAGTAAGCCCGCAGTGTAAGCTTCTCACAAGCAGTAACTGTGTAATAACTGCCACCGCTTCGTTTTTCCTTGAACAAATCTCAATGCACTCACTGGCTAGCACTTTCTAGTGGTGGGTATTTAAGGGAACACTTCAGGAAGTTTATTGAGTCTTGTTACCTAACATGGGACACTGTCAAGCTGCAGTACATGAGCGCCAGAGAAGACTACGTAGGATATATAATGGACCTCAGGAGAGAATACTGCTAGGAGAGCAGAAGCGGCCAGGCGACTAAACCGACACTTTCGAGAAGGGTGACCTTCGATGAGCAGTAGTGACACCAGATGTTTTAGAAGAGCAGACTAGCAGTCTGCTGCAGTTCATGAGACACCAGCTGTCGTATGACACAATCATGTACATTTTTCATTTTTTGACTGTTCAGAAATAAATCCCGCTCGAAACTTTGGCCTAGAATTCTGATAATATTCCGTTACGCCCTCTAAAAGTAGAGATTTTTAACTCCCCGCGCCCCGATTCTGTCTCTCTCGCTCCGCTCCACTGCAATCGCTTACAGAGAGGTGACAGATCGTGGGAAAGCGATATGCACATATACAGATGGTGGTAGTATCACGTACACAAGGTATAAAAATGTAGTGCATTGGCAGAGCTGTCATTTGTACGTGAAAAGGATTCAGATGTGATTATAGCCGATCAACCGGCATCAACTTACTTGGAGCGCGGAAAGGCAGTTGTAATTAGACGAATGGGACATTTCTTTTCGCAAATCGTTAAGGAATTCAGTATTCCGAGATACTCACTGATAAGTGTTTGCCGGAGATACAACATTTCAGGCTTTACCTCTCACCTCTTAACACCCGAGTGCAGCGACGTTTGCGTAGAGCCGACAAGCAACACTACGCGAAATGACCGCAGTAATCAATGTGGGACTTACGAGAAACGTAACCATTAGCACAGTGCAACGAAATTTGGGGTTATTGGGCTATGGTAGCAGACAACCGACGCGAGTGCTCTTGCTAACAGCACGACATCGCCTGCAGCTTCTCCTGAGCTCTGTTGGACCATAGATGACTAGAAAACCGTTGCCTGCTCAGATGATTAGCGGCTTTCGGTTGGCAAAAGCAGATGTCAGGGTTCGAATGTGGAACAGACACTGCGAAGCCATGGGTCCAAGTTGTCTACAGGGCATTGTGCAAGCTGTTACTGGCTACATAATGGTGTGGGCTGTGTTTACGTGGACTGGACTGGGTCCTCTGATCAGTTGAACCGATAATCGACTGGAAATGTTTATGTTTGGTTATATGTAGACCATTTGCAGTCATTCGACGATCAATTTTTTATGGATGACAGTGCACTAAGTCGCCGGGCCACAGTTGGTTTGAACATTGTGGATATTTCGAGCGAATGATCTCGTCACCCAGATAGCCCTACGTCTCTCCCTTGGAACAATGATGGGATATTACCGAGAGATCAGTTCGTGCACAAAATCCTGCACTGGCAACACTTTCGTCATTGTGGATGGCTATAAAGGCAGCGTGGCTCAACATTTCTGTACTTGACATTCAGCGACCTGTTGAGTCCACGCCACGTCGATCTGTTGCACTACGCAGGGGCAAAGTAGGCACCCCATGGCTTATACCACCTCTTTTGATGACCGAATACGAGGTACGTACAGCGGATTGAATAAGAGGTTCGTTTTCCTGATATAGCTGAACCAACAAGGGTCAGTGCTTTGTTCACTGTGTCAAAGCGCGCCGTTTCCAACCTGTAGTTGTTGCGATTGACACACACAGTGTAAACTGATGGAATGATTGAGTCTATCATTAGCAAAGTAGTGCAGTGCTATTTAATTATTAACATCGCTGTTGTACTTTTTATTTTCTTTGGTTTGCAAAGCTGAAACTATTAAAGTGAAACAACTTCGTTATTCTTCAGCGTCAGTGTCATGATTAAATTGCAAATCGAAAATCATTAACTGAATTTCATAATAATTGTTTAGTTGCTGAGGTTTAGCCGTTTTGATTTTGAGACATAAAACTAAACGTATATGTGCGTGAAGTTGATATATTAAGTACTCTTCTCGCGTGAAGCACTTTTTAGAACAAGATTTCAAAGCATCTTCGGCAGACGTGTTCTCCTCCACTGTAATCTTCCCTTGCCCTCGAACAGGAGGGCTCTAGTTGTCAGTCCACTGTACAGTACTTGGCGTTCGGCATTAGGCGGTTGCAGTGGGGAAGAGCGAATGGCAAACATCCGGCACGAGCGAAGTTCAACTGTGCCCTCTGTACGTCACAACTGCGAACTATTACAATTGTGGTCCAAATTTCCGCACGGGTCCATTGCTGGCGCTGATGTTGTGCAAGTGTGCTTTCTTCTTCTTAAAAAGTTGACTACTCGAGGCAAGTGGGTCTACTGCAGCGCTCTTAGCGTTTCATTTCTGTACCGTGCCTCGTTTGTTTCGAATAGTCAGTTTCGTTTACACGTGAGCGCCAAAGTTTTGTGTGTTGTGAGAGCTGCAGCTGTGAAGTCCGGCGCTTGAACGGTGAAAGTGAGGTTAAGAGACACTATCCTTCTTACTAATAAAGCGAAATATACAAACAAAATGTAGGAAGATGCACTGGTAATAGAGTTTATTAATGACTAAAGCAAAATTCATAGTGGATATTCTTGTCTAAAGATGTGTGGTAAATTCTCTACACTCCCGAGTACTGAAAGAATAGGAGAAGCATCATCCAAACATTTGAAAACATATACTTTTATTTGCTGGAGAAAATGTGTAATTACAAAATATCAAACAAATTCTGGCACTCAATAAATAGCGCTTTTTTTGCGTTCCGTACCTCAATCGATAAAAACGAAACCTCTGTAGGATCTCTTTGACGTATATCTATCCGTCAAACTGTTAAAAAGCTTTTTCTCAGGAACGGCTAGATGTATCAAGCTGAAGTTTATGACACGTACTGGCAGCTAAGTCTAAGAGGTACGGCCATGTATGTCACATATCTTCTTTTGACCTAGAATCATGAAATTTAGCAATAAGTAAGGCTTCACACCACAACTAAAGAAAAAAATCTGAAAATTGTTAATTTGTAATTACAGCACACGAAAAAAATTTTTTTGTCGTTTTTCATCAATCCGTTCCGTCTGTTAAGGTGACTTTTTCTCAGAAACAGGTAGGCGTATCAAGTTGGAATTTATGTCACATACTACGGTCTATGGTAACTTGGCTGAGCAGTAAATGTAAGCTTATGAGTCAATGCGTGGACCATAAATAGTTTAGACAACAAGAGAATAGAAGCTTTCGAAATGTGGTATTACAGAAGAATGCTGAAGATTAGATGGGTAGATCACATAATTAATGAGAAGGTATTGAATAGAATTGGAGAGAAGAGAAATTTGTGGCAAAACTTGACTTTAAGAAGGGGTCGGTTGGTAGGGCATATTCTGAGGCATCAAGGGATCCCCAATTTAGTATTGGAGGGGAGCGTGGAGGGTAAAAATCGCAGAGGGAGACCAAGAGATGAATACACTAAACAGATTCTGAAGGTTGCAGGATACAGTAGCATGGAGAGCTGCATCAAACCAGTCTCTGGAATGAAGACCACAACAACATGAGTCAATGCAGTCAAAAAGTACGGTCATTTATGTCACGTATTCTGATAGACAGATATAAAGAAGAATGGAAAAGAAAATTATGTGTTAGATAATGATCAGTTTGGTTTTAGGAAAGGTAATGGCACCGGAGAGGCCGTTCTTACGTTGCGGTTGATAATGGAAGCAAGACTAGAGAATCCTCAAGACACGTTCATAGGATTTGTTGGGGCTGAAAAAAAAGTTTCACAATGTAAAATGGTGGACGATGTTCGAAAGGCTGGTAAAAGTACTGTTAACCTGCAGGGGAAAGCGGGTAATATACAATTTGTACAAGAACCAGGAGGAGCAATAAGACTGGAAGATCACTAACGAAGTACTTGCATTGAAAAGGGTGTAAGACAGGAATGTAATCTTTCACCCCTACTCTTCAATCTATACATCGAAGAAACAACGACGGAAATAGAAAGAAAGATTCAAGATTGGGATTAAAATACAGGGTGAAAGGACATCAATGATAAGGTTCGCTGATTAGGGGTGATATCGTTACCAAGCATAAGCGAATGGCCGGCCGGAGAGGCCGAGCGGTTCTAGGCGCTACAGACTATAACCTCGCGACCGCTACGGTCGTGGATTAGAATCGTGCCTCGGGCATGGATGTGTGTGATGTCCTTATGTCAGTTAGGTTTAAGTAGTTCTAGCTGACTGATGACCTCAGAATTTAAGTCCCATAGTGCTCAGAGCCATTAGAACCATTAGAAGCGAATGGTCCTATATTTGAATTTATTTGTGTCTAAACATTGCGAACTGAGTGGTAAGGGTCATTATACGTCTAGCTTCTAAAAATACTTTGGCCATCAGATCTAAAACTCGATGCATGAAGACTCGCTGATGACATTGTGTCTTCAATTAGAGTGAAAAAGAATCACAGGATCTTTGAATGCAATTAACAGCCTAATGAACACAGAGTGTTAATTGAGAGTAAATCGAAGGCAAGTGAAAGCAATAAGAAGTAATGAAAATGAGAACAGCGAGAAACTTAACGTCAGGATTGATGATCACGAAGCAGATTAAGTTAAGGAATTATTCTACCTAGGCAGCAAAACAATTCCTGATGTACAGAGCAAGGAGGACATAAAGAGCAGACTAGCAGCGACCAAAAGGCATTTCTGAGCAAGAAAAGTCTACTGTTTTCAAACATACGCCTTGATTTGAAGAAGAAACTTCTGCAAATGTACGTTTGGAGCACAGAATCTGCTAATGAAACATAGACTGTGGGAAAAGTGGATTAGAATAGATCGAAGTATTTGAGACGCGGTGCTACAGAAGAACGTTGACAATTAAGAGGCTGATAAGGTAAGGAAAGAGGAGATTCTTCGCTGCATCAGCAAGTAAAGGAATATATGGAAAACACTAATAAGAAAAAGGGACAGACGGATAGGACATCTGTTAAGACATCAGGGAATAACTCCCATGTTACTAGAGGGAGATGTAGAGGCAAAAACTGTAGAAGAAACTGAGAGTGGAATGCATCCAGCAAATAATTGAAAACGTAGGTTGCAAGTGCTTCTCTGGAATACCGGGAAGTTCAGACCGAAATCCACGACCACGCACGTGAACGCACTTTCGGAATATCTTAAGAAATAACTCGGCTGATCATGAAAACTACCGAAATGCACTACGAAAGCATCACTTCCGCCCCAGAGGGCGCACGACTTCTATCCCCAAGGTGGCTCCCAGTCAACTCATCGACTTCACGAGCTACAGACTACTCCAAAAGATTATTTAACGTTTAGGTCTTTCGACCAACAGTTATGTGGAGCAGACTGTAGTCTAGTTCATTTGACATTTGCTGCTCCCGTATACCACGCTTCTGTAAAGTGCTGCTTCTTTACCGTTTTCCGAAATTTGCACGGCCCAGTCACGTTAAGGTGACCACCGCGTATGTTTGACGTCAACGTGCGGTAGGTGGCGCTACTTGGCAGTGGAGGATCTATAAAACGAATCGTGGGGATGCGGAAAATACTGCAGTCCTTGTCGTAATACGGAAACAGAGCGATTTATCTGACGTTCAAAGGGCATGATCATTTGCTTCAAGAATGGAAGCATATCCGGAAAGATTAAGTTCGTAAACAGTTCGCGTACCGCCGTGGTTAAAATATACTGTGAAGCAAAATGGCGCTATTCAAAACCGGAGCGGAAGCAAGTATGGTGTATGACAGGCCATGGATGACGAGGGTGAAAGACGGCTGCAGAGATGTTTACGGGCGAATAGACGTGCATCTGTTGAGTAACCAACCGCCCGAATGAACCAGGAGCTACTGACAGGTCTCCTCGACGACCGTTCAGCGAACATTGCTACACTGCTTCATGTGGGCCTCTGCGTCAGGTGACTGCTTCATGCATCTATGCTGACTGCTGTTCATCAGAAACGAAGGCCGGAATATGCACGACAGTAGCGCGTGTGGACGTCCACTAGATGGCGACAGGTGACATTTTCAGATGAATCTCGTTTTATACTCCATTGGAAAGATGGTCGTTGACTTGTACGGCTTGAAAGTGTGAAAGCGAACACTCCGCATCAGTCGTGGCCGGAGGTGTTTTTTGGGTGATCTCGTCATTCTGGGAGGTACATTGGATCAACACAAGCGACCGTGTGGGCTGCAGATTCCTCGACTTGCGCCATAGGGTGGTGGGGTTTCGTGTTCCGCTGGATAGGTCAGGAGTCCACTACACGCAGCAAGCGCCCACACGGGTAGTAGGGGTTGTGTGGCGTGGACTGGACGGTTTTTTAGGTTAGATGGCCTCAGGCAAGTACAGAAAGGGCAACAGCCTCAAAGGGTGCGGGGCAAAGTCAGGACATGCGGGGACCAAGCAGAAATCGGTATTGTAATTGTAAACTGCCGAAGCTGCATTGGTAAAGTACCGGAACTTCAAGCGCTGATAGAAAGCACCGAAGTTGAAATCGTTATAGGTACAGAAAGCTGGCTGAAGCCAGAGATAAATTAAGCCGAAATTTTTACAAAGGCACAGACGGTGTTTAGAAAGGATAGATTGCATGCAACCGATGGTGGCCTGTTTGTCGCTGTTAGTAGTAGTTTATCCTGTAGTGAAGTAGAAGTGGATAGTTTCTGTGAAATATTATGGGTAGAGGTTAAACTCAACAACCGAGCTAGGTTAATAATTGGCTCCTTTTACCGACCTCCCGACTCAGCAGCATTAGTGGCAGAAAAACTGAGAGAAAATTTGGAATACATTTTCTCAGCATATTTTAGTCTTAAGTGGAGATTTAAATTTACCAGATATAGACCGGGACACTCAGATGTTTAGGACGGGTGGTAGGGACAGAGCATCGAGTGACATTATACTGAGTGCACTATCCGAAAATTACCTCGAGCAATTAAACAGAGAACCGACTCGTCGAGATAATATCTTGGACCTACTGATAACAAACAGACCAGAACTTTTCGACTCTGTAAGTGCAGAGCAGGGAATCACTGATCATAAGGCCGTTGCGGCATCCCTGAATATGGAAGTTAATAGGAATACAAAAAAAGGGAGGGAGGTTTATCTGTTTAGCAGGAGTAATAGAAGGCAGATTTCAGACTACCTAACATATCAAAACGAAAATTTCTGTTCCGACACTGACAATGTTGAGTGTTTATGGAAAAAGTTTAAGGCAATTGTAAAACGCATTTTAGTCATGTACGTGCCGAGTAAAACTGTGAGGGACGGAAAAAACACAACGTGGTTCAACAAAAAAGTTAGGAAACTACTGCGAAAGCAAAGAGAACTTCACTCCAAGTTTAAACGCAGCCAAAACCTCTCAGACAAACAGAAGCTAAACGATGTCAAAGTTAGCGTCAGGAGGGCTATGCGTGAAGCGTTCAGTGAATTCGAAAGTAAAATTCTATGTACCGACTTGACAGAAAATCCTAGGAAGTTCTAGTCTTACGTTAAATCAGTAAGTGGTTCGAAACAGCATATCGAGACACTCCGGGATGATGATGGCATTAAAACAGAGGATAACACGCGTAAAGCTGAAATACTAAACACCTTTTTCCAAAGCCGTTTCACAGAGGAAGACCGCACTGCAGTTCCTTCTCTAAATCCTCGCACAAACGAAAAAAATGGATGACATCGAAATAAGTGTCCAAGGAATAGAAAAGCAACTGGAATCACTCAACAGAGGAAAGTCCACTGTACCTGACGGGATATCAATTCGATTCTACACAGAGTATGCGAAAGAACTTGCCCCCCTTCTAACAGCCGTGTACCGTAAGTCTATAGAGGAACAGAAGGTTCCAAATGATTAGAAAAGAAGACAGGTACTCCCAGTCTTCAAGAAGGGTCGTCGAGCAGATGCGCAAAACTATAGACCTACATCTCTGACGTCGATCTGTTGTAGAATTTTAGAACATGTGTTTTGCTCGAGTATCATGTCGTTTTTGGAAACTCAGAATCTACTCTGTAGGAATCAACATGGATTCCGGAAACAGCGATCGTGTGAGACCCAACTCCCTTTATTTGTTCATGAGACCCAGAAAATATTAGATACACGCTCCCAGGTAGATGCTATTTTCCTTGACGTCCGGAAGGCGTTCGATACAGTTCCGCACTGATAAACAAAGTAAGAGCCTACGGAATATCAGACCAGCTGTGTGGCTGGATTCAAGAGTTTTTAGGAAACAGAACACAGCATGTTGTTATCAATGGAGAGACGTCTACAGACGCTAAAGTAACCTCTGGCGTGCCACAGGGGAGTGTTATGGGACCATTGCTTTTCACAATATATATAAATGACCTAGTAGATAGTGTCGGAAGTTCCATGCGGCTTTTCGCGGATGATGCTGTAGTATACAGAGAAGAAAATTGTAGCGTAATGCAGGAAAATCTGCAGCGGATATTCACTTGGTGCAGGGAGTGGCAACTGACCCTTATCATAAACAAATGTAATGTATTGCGAATACATAGAAAGAAGGATCCTTTATTGTATGATTATATGATAGCGGAACAAACACTGGTAGCAGTTACTTCTGTAAAATATCTGGGAGTATGCGTGCGGAACGATTTGAAGTGGAATGATCATAAAAAAATTAGTTGGTGGTAGGGCGGGTACCAGGTTGAGATTCTTTGGGAGAGTCCTTAGAAAATATAGTCCATCAACAAAGGAGGTGGCTTACAAAACACTCGTCCGACCTATACTTGAGTATTGCTCATCATTGTGGGATCCGTATCAGTTCGGGTTGACGGAGGAGATGGAGAAGATCCAAAGAAGAGCGGCGGGCTTCGTCACAAGGTTATTTGGTAACCGTGATAGCGTTACGGAGATGTTTAGCAAACTCAAGTGGCAGACTCTGCAAGAGAGGCGCTCTGCGTCGCGGTGTAGCTTGCTCGCCAGATTTCGAGAGGGTGCGTTTCTGGATGAGGTATCGAATATATTGCTCCCCCCTACTTACACCTCCCGAGGAGATCACGAATGTAAAATTAGAGAGATTACAGCGCGCATAGAGGCTTTCAGACAGTCGTTCTTCCCGCGAACCATACGCGACTGGAACAGAAAAGGGAGGTAGTGACAGTGGCACATAAAGTGCCCACCGCCACACACCGTTGGGTGGCTTGCGGAGCATAAATGTAGATGTAGATGTGGAAGTATGCATCAGTCCTTGAGGGCTATGTCCACACATTGATGCAGGCTGTTTTTCCTCAGCACCACGGCATCTACCAGCAGGACAACGCAAAGTGTCACACAGCTCTTGGTTCGAAGAGTACCAGGAAAATCGTGAACTTGTGGAACCATCTCGATCGAGTTGTTCGCGCCATGGATCATCAACGGAGAAATCTTGCGGAGTTGGCCACGACCATGGAGTCGGTATGCACCTAATCGCGTCTGGTACCTTCCAGAACTTCATTGACTCTCTTCCTTCACATTTCGGTGAAGTCCGTGCTGTAAAAAGAGGTTATTTTGGCTTGCAGCAGCTGGCCAAATTAATGTGAGTGGACAGCGTGTCTGCCACTGGACCGTCGTGGGAAAAAACACACCCTGAAGATCAGCTAAGTCGGCTCCGACCACCTCCCATTTAGGAGGTTTATGGAAAGACTGGCCCATCATCATCAGGCCGAAAAAAATTCTCTTTCCACCTGCAACCAGCAAATGGCTGAGGAAACTACAACAGTGAACAGGGCCAGCGCCTATGGGTGGACAGAAAATGATGCGTTACAACTGAATAAATCTCTTTTAATAATTCAGTAATTTCACTGATTTTTTGCTCTATGAAAACAGTTTCTCAGCCAGGGAGAGGAAGACTGTGTCCTAAAGCTTAAAACTGCACTCATTTTAGACGCAGTTGGGTTGTTGGTTAATGCATGGTGTTCAACATTTGACCAGTGAATTGATCCCTGCGCTGAAAAACGGTATTGAAACTTCTGCCAAAAAAAAAACAACTTAACTAGTCACAAATCCTCCACTGGACGAAAAACGTTTTCCAGCCACACACTCATTTAGATGTGAGAATACGTTTGAGTTGGGATCCAATCCGGTAAGAAATTTGATGTTCCACCAGTTCGTACTTCAAATCCCCGCGTTTTCCAATTGCGGAAGAAATTTTGTGGATTGGAGAATCGACCCAGATCCTTTCTTTTAGAACTCTAGCTTCTTCTAATGTCCATTTTAGATAATATTCACGGGATGTCTTATTATCTATTTAACCTAACAAGAATTTCGTTTTCCATCCACGAAAACACTGGTCTTGACTTTTGCAGAAGATGAAATCGACTTCAATATTTTTGGAGCAACGACAACGGGTTTCTTCATTGGATTGTTTGTTGTTTCATTTCTGGTGTGAAAATAAGGATCCTCATCTCACCCACAGTGACATACTACTCCACAAAATTTGAAACGTCCCCTTAGAAAAATTAAAGAATTACTGTGCTGATAAACCTCTTACATTATTTGATTTTAAACAGCTGAGCAGAACTCAACGTACTCAGACATTTCGCTCTTTTCCTATTCTGATCAACACTAAACTGACACACAATATTTTTAGCGCAACGCAATCTGACTTTCAATAACCCCTACAAATTGCATTTCCTTAGGATTCTTCCAATGAATCTCAGTCTGGCATCTGATTTACCGACGATCAACTTTATATGATAATTCCATTTTAAATCACTCCTAATGCGTACTCCCAGATAATTTATGGAATTAACTGCTTCCAGTTGCTGACCTGCTATTTTGTAGCTAAATCACAAGGGATCTCTCTTTCTATGTATTCGCAGCACATTACACTTGTCTACATTCAGATTCAATTGCTATTCCGTGCACCATGCGTCAATTCGCGGCAGATCGTCGTGCATTTCAGTACAATTTACCATTGTTGCAACCTCTCGATACACCACAGCATCATCTGAGCAACGCCGGCCGCGGTGGTCTCGCGGTTCTAGGCGCGCAGTCCGGAACCGTGCGACTGCTACGGTCGCAGGTTCGAATCCTGCCTCGGGCATGGATGTGTGTGATGTCCTTAGGTTAGTTAGGTTTAAGTAGTTCTAAGTTCTAGGGGACTAATAACCACAGCAGCTGAGTCCCATAGTGCTCAGAGCCATTTGAACCATTCATCTGCGAAACGCTACGCGCTGTTCACATCCAGCTGCCCAACACTACAATGGCGACAATTCCAACAATGAAAACCAGCCACATACTGCACACAGCACAGCCAGTGATTTTCATATAGAGCGCTACATGGCGTTACCAACATAAAAACCTAAACAGCCTACTTACAAGTTAGTTTTATGTCTTCATCCACATATTTGTACCAGTATTGTCGATTTCTTTTTCTATTGCACTCAGATATTGAGCATGGGAAAAATAGCTGTGTGTGTGCCTCTGAAAGTGCCCTAATCTCCGTTATCTTATTCTCATGATCTCTTTGTGGCATACAAGGTGCTGTCAACGTAAAGATCGCACAGTCACAAATGTTCACGTAGATTTTGTAGGGACAAGTTTATTTACCAAGAAACCATATGTCTGTTATAACGTGTGTTAACTACAATGTAAGAAATTTTCACTTTAGAAAGGCAATTTCTTCTTGAATAAAGAAAATACAGTATTGGGAAGAAAGTATCTTTTTAGTTACTGACATAATATTTACGGGAAGGCCAAAGGCCTAAACGAAACAATCACTTCTTGTAGGAGAACGCATATAAATACCTGTGGTCTAATTACGAAAACCTTTAGGAAGCAAACAAATACTGCCACAAAATATCACTAAGTATACAATGCACTACGTCAGTAAAGGTTCAGATCCCGGTGGGACTGTCAACGGTCAGAATTTTTACCCTTAGTACACGTTAAAGCCCCAGGCCGGTCCAGTTTCAGAGTTACACTATGATGAAACACCAACACGTTCGTGGTAGAAACAAAGGCAAGAAATGTTACAAGTTCGCTATCTGATCACTGACACGAAACACGGCATCGTCATTTCAGTGGCTTCAAAGTGTGTTCCTGATTGATGGAATGTGACTACATTCTGCACCTGGGCCAGACGCCCACTTGGTGGGAGCCAGCGGCCTCAATACAGCCAGGGCACCAGGATGTCATGGACACTACTTTCAGTCACGTGGCCCCTGGAGGAGAATAGGTCTTTTGGGCCAACGACCTCTACCGGCGCCTGCCGTCTGGTAAATAAATGTCGTGTGCCTAGGGCCTCCCGTCGTGTAGGTCTTCCGATTTGACGCCACTTTGGCGACTTGCGCGTCGATGTGGATGAAATGAGGATGATTAGGACAATACAACACCAAGTTCCTGAGCGAAGAAAATCTCGAACCCAGCAGGGAATCGAACCCGGGCGCTTAGGATTGACATTTTGTCGCGCTGGCCACTCGGCTTACAGGGGGCAGACTGCCGTCTGGTGGCCGGGGGGGGGGGGGGGGGGGGGGGGGGGGATCGCGGCCGACTTTTGTCTGTCTGCGGGGAGGCTGGTCCCCTACGAGTTACCTGAGCACTTCCCTTGGATGTATAGTTGGTTGTTGGCGGGGTAGGCGCAAGACCTACTTACAGCAGGTTTCTAAATTCTTCACGAGAATCACGTCGTCTTTCTTCCCAGATTTCCCATTTAATCTCTCCGAACGTTTCTGTTACACTTATGTATTGGCTACATCGACCAGTTACGATCATAGCAGAGCGTCTCTCAAATCGTACTTTGTTTGTTGTCATGCATGCTTCATAAGGACTGCGAACACTGCAACAATAATATAGAACTGACAATACTAGTGCCTTGCATGGCTCATCCCTTAAGGATTTTCCCTTTCCCTGAACCTTTCCAACATATCTAAGTATTACAGTCGCCTCCGCTAACACTCAGTTTTCGTGATTATCCCATTTAACATCGCTTTGTACTCCTATATACTTCTCCCTATATACTTACCTTATATACTAATACGGATAGATGTAATCAACATAATCACCACTCATCTTCTAATCATGTACTATCTGGTTCTTTCTCTATGTTAGAGGCATTTTCTTAAATTTATCCACATTTAAAGAGAGCTGTCATTCATTACATGAAGTGGAAATTTTATTCCTTCTACAGTTATTTACGATCGTCCTACGACAGTATTTTGCTGCACACAACACCGTCAGGGAACAACCTTATAGTGCTGCAGATCGTTTCTGATAAATTGTTTATGTGTATTGGGAATATTAGAGGTTCTAGTACGGATCCGTGGGGCGCACACTAGGTTGCTTTTGCTTCTATGGGTCATCCGCCATCCAGTATAACGTACTGGATTCTTCGAATCAATAATACGAGTATATTTACGAAGGTACTCCGTATCTTAGGCCACTGACGATACAGACCACACATGACGTCATTATGTTGAGATCAACATCTCGTTCAGTTGATTAGTGGCGTCGTCCATTTTCAGGCTACTTCCGGAATACTGTTAAACTTATCTTAACTGCAGTAATTTCAGTAAATATGCCTTTATCACAAGAAATGTAATGTAGCATTTGAGTACACCGAAAGATATTGAAAGTAAGCAATATTTTGTTCCACAGGTAAAGTTGTTTTAAAACCAACCAAATATGTACTAACACATTTTTTCGACTAAGTGAATTTACAGGCTGAAACTAAAGAGTGATATCGTTACCTAGCAGAAACCAATGGTCCTCTATTTGAATTTATTTGTGTCTAAACATTGCGATTGAATGGAAAGGGTCATTATACGTCTAGCTTGTAAAAATAATTTGGTCCTCAGATCTAAATCTCGATGCATGAAGATTCTGAGGTGACAGAATGTTAATATCTAACACATTACAAGAGTTTCTCAATAATCCATGTTTTACAATATGCTATACTTCCTTATCTTGATATTATTTCGGTATCTTTGCTGAATTAAGTTAAAATAATAAAACGAAAACACTTATTTTACGTAGAAGCTGAACATTATGAATAGAAAATGATACCATTTCTTAGAAAAGCATACTTTCACCTGTCACGTGTACTGACGAAAGAAGAGAGATGTCACCTTGAAATTCACGAACAGGTCACCATTGCAGACAATATTCAACACCATTAATGCACCCATGTGTGGAGTGTCCATTTCTAAAATCCGTTGTGGGACAATGCAGTCACCATGTAAACAACTCGGCCAAATTCGTGACCTTACTGAAAGGGATGAGGCTGCATAGGGACGAACAAACTATGAGCTGCGATGTGACACCTCTCTCTTTACACGAGTACCCCTTCAACCAGCCTTGGTGTTCTTAGCAGACCATTTGGAGCCGTAAGCAGTGAATCTACTTGATCATATACTCACCGCAAGCTACTTCGCAAGTGGAAGGAGTTTTATGAACAAGTTGATGAAAAGCCATGGGCTCACCATTTGCCCGTCGGATTATCATTCTATATATGCAACGCTTTGAGGAAGAAACACTAAATACTGCAGCGCTCGAATCGAAATACTTCCTCCGTTACATGGCGACATCTTCGTTGCGTAGGAACGTGGCAGAGAGTTCCTGAATGAGTTCCTGGACCACCTGGATAGCGTTCATCAAAACATACGGTTCATTGTGGAGCTAGAACAGAATGAGTGATTTATATTTTTGACATTCTAATAAAAAGAAAAGCAGACGGTGCCTTAGGACATGCTGTCAACTGAAAGAAGATCCACACAGATTTTCAGCAACATGAAACGAGCTATCATCACTCAGCTTAGCGATACACTGTTCTTACAACTCTAGTTCACGGATCATTTGTGACAAAGACAGCCTACCCAAGTCGCAACGTCTTAAAGATATCTTTCACCAAAATTGTTGCAGCGAAGCCCAGATTAGACGTGCACTGAAGAAAAAAAGTAATACAGCCATTAGAGGGGCAGAGAAAGATAAATTTACATTATTCCCTATTTTGAGCCCCATACTGCCAAAACTGCGAGAAGTCTCAGAGAAAACAACATCGAAGCCATCTTACTCAACACTACGTGGAAGGCATTACATGCATACGTATGGGGCATTCTCAAGGGATGTATAAAGTAACATCGACCGTGTCCCAAGGGAGTGTCATAGGACCATTAATTTTCAAAATATGTATAAATAAAGCACTCCGTCTTCAGGCCACAGATGGCCCATCGGGACCATCCGACCGCCATGTCATCCTCGGTTGAGGATGCGGATAGGAGGGGCGTGTGGTCAGCACACCGCTCTCCCGGTCGTGTTGATGGTTTTCTTTGACCGGAACCGCTACTATTTGGTCGAGTAGCTCCTCAATTGGCATCACGAGGCTGAGTGCACCCCGAAAAATGGCAACAGCGCATGGCGGCTGGATGGTCACCCATCTAAATGCCGGCCACGCCCGACCGCGCTTAACTTCGATCTCACGGGAACCGGTGTATGCACGCCGTTGCCAATATGTATAAGTGACCTAGTTGATTACGTCGGAAGTACCATGAAGGTTTCCTCCGATGTTGCTGTTGTATACAGAGAAGTTGCGAAGTTAGAAAATTGTAGCGCAATGCAAAACGAGCAACAGAGGGTCGACATTTGGCGCTGGGAGGAACAATTAATCCACAACACGAAGATATCAGCAGATACTTCCATAAAATATCTGGAAGCATGCGTACAGAGAGATTTAAAGTCGAATGACCACATAAAATTAATCACGAATAAGGCAGATACCACACTGAACATTACTGAAAGAATCCTTTAGAAATATGGCCCTTCAAGAAAGCACTAAATACTGCCGTGCCAATACTTGAATATTGCTCGTCAGTCTGGGATCTGCACCAGATAGTATTGGTAGAGGAAATATAGAAGATCCAAAGACGAGCAGTAGGTTTTGTTCATTTAGTAAGCGCGAAAATGTCACAGAGGTGCTCAGGCAATCTCAGTGGCAGGCGCTACAATAGAAGTGTTCTGCGACGCAGTATGGTCTACTGATAAAGTTCCGAGCATGTACTTTCCTAGAATAATCAGCCAACATATTGCTTCCACTTGCGTACATCTCACGGAAAGATCACGAAGATAAAATTAAAGGATTCGAGCCCATACAGAGGCTTACCGACAATCGTTTTTTCCATAGGAACATACGCGACTGGAACAGAAAATTGGGGAGATAACAGTGTAGAGAAAGTACCCTCCGCCACACGCTCTCTAATGGCTTGCGGAGTATAGATGTAGATGTACAAATAAGTCAGCAGTGGAAGAACATAGCTTCTTGCACAACTCGCTGTCTAGCGGATGCCTGCACGGTAGCTTAGCGTGTTCGGTCACAGGGCTGGCTGTTCTCTGTAATAAAAAACTGAGCGGAAGGCGAAACGATGAACTTGAACGGGTGTCTTGTGACGTCCGCCGCGACCAAATGCAACGAACGAAAACGAACGAAATGATCAGTTTAACAAAAAGAAAGAAAGTGGCTAGAGTTTGTGCCTCTCGTTCACGGGATCACAGGTTCGATTCCTGGCCGGGTCGAGGATTTTCTCCGCCCGGAGACTGAGTTTTTGTGTTGTCTTCATCATCACTTGGAAAAGTGGCGATACTGGAGGGACTTCGTACGGTCGCTTATGACCACGCATTTGAGCGCCCCACAAACTAGACATCGTCATCATCAGAACACAGCTTCAACGAAGGACAAGTAAGAAAACAAAAAATGTTGTATCGAGCTAGTGAATTTTGGAAGAGCATTACTAAAGAGTCAGTAGAGATATAGGTGCGTGATAGTCTCCTCAGCAGGGACTAGCGCTACCAGCTGAATTCGGCGTAGAGCCTTGTACTAGCAGCTACACGCCGAAACGGCGTCCGGCACGTAATGCTTCACGTCTCTAGGCAAGAATGAATACGGCGAGAATCACGCAGAGATCCGTTCCCCTCCACACGACGACATGCGTGCCATGACGAATGACTGAGGAGAGGCAGCTGTCGCGTGATCTCGACACTTTGCCGGTAGATGACGAAAAAGACTCATTGAAACATCGCGGCACTTCAAGGCAGCCACCAGGATGGAATCCCGAGAAGATTTCCTCAGCGGAATACGCCGAGAAAAATATACATTTTGTAAGCTTAAATATGCTTTCTGCCATCGTAAACATTTCACATTTACTGTACTGGGACAAAGTTGCACGAACGCGCTGCGCTAGTACTGGATAAGATCCTTAACTACTTTAGGAATTTAAAACTCTGCAACGACAACAGGCAGAGCTAAGCACTATCTGTCAGCGAATTAAGGGAGCTATAAAGTTTTATTTAGTTGTACATTTGTTCGCTTGAGGCGCTGTTGACTAGGCGTCAGCGTCAGTTGATGCTAAGATGGCGACCGCTCAACAGAAGGCTTTTTGTGTTATTGAGTACGGCAGAAGTGAATCGACGACAGTTGTTCAGCGTGCATTTCGAACGAAGTATGGTGTTAAATCTCGTGATAGGTGGTGTATTAAACGTTGGTATAAACAGTTTACAGAGAATGGGTGTTTGTGCAAAGGGAAAAGATGTGGACGGCCGAGAACGAGTGATGAAAATGTAGCACGCATCCATCAAGCATTTGTTCGCTGCCCAGGAAAATCGACTCGCAGAGCTAGCAGAGAGCTGCAAATTCCACAATCAACTGTATGGAGAGTCCTACGAAAAAGGTTAGTTATGAAACCTTATCGTCTGAAATTGGTTCAAGCACTGTCTGCAGCTGATAAGATTAAAAGAATCGATTTCTGTGATTTTATCCCTGCTCAAATGGAAACAGATGAATCTTTCATTTCCAAGATTGTGTTTAGTGATGAAGTAACTTTCCACACTAACGGGAAAGTCAACCGTCACAATGTCTGTATATGGGGCACTGAGAATCCGCGGGAGACAACTCAGTATGAACGTGACTAGCCTAAGGTGAACGTTTTCTGTGCCATTTCAGCCAATAAAGTTTTTGGTCCCTTTTTCTTCGAAGGTGCTACTGTAACTGGACTACAGTATTGGAGATGTTAGAGGATTGGCTGTTCCCTCAGCTCGAACAAGAAGCACAACAATTCATATTTCAGCAGGATGGAGCGCCACCACATTGGCACTTATCTGTCCGTAACTACCTGAACGTCAACTACCCGAGGCGATGGATCGGGGGCATGTTAAGGATATGGTGTTTCGGCCACCTCTCCCAGCCACCATTGATGATTTGAAACGAGAAATAACAGCAGCTATCCAAACTGTTACGCCTGATATGCTACAGAGAGTGTGGAACGAGTTGGAGTATCGGGTTGATATTGCTCGAGTGTCTGGAGGGGGCTATATTGAACATCTCTGAACTTGTTTTTGAGTGAAAAGAAACCTTTTTAATTACTCTTTGTAATGATGTATAACAGAAGGTTATATTATGTTTCTTTCATTAAATACACATTTTTAAAGTTGTGGTATTCTTTTTGAATCAACCTGTAATCTGTGGGCTCTTGGTAGCTAGTTAGTTGCACAGACTTAGAGCATTCTTACTAGAGACATAGTGCGAGAAGTTGTCTTAGAGAAGACTGATATTTAGGCATCTGGGCGAAATTGTCTGGAATACTTTATTATGTGGATGGAATATTGTATGTAAAGATATTTTCTTGGCTATAAGGATGGAGAAGATTTTTGCAATAATATTTCAAGATAATCCAATGGATGTGCAAGAATGAAATGTTCGTTTATCAAAATGGTTCAAATCGCTCTAAGCACTGTGGAACTTAACATCTGAGGTCATCAGTCCCCTAGGCTTAGAACAACTTAAACCTCACTAACCTAAGAACATCACACACATCCATGCCCGAGGCAGGATTCGAACCTGCGACCGTAGCAGCCCCGTGGTTCCGGACTGAAGCGTCTAGAACCGTATGGCCACAGCGGCCTGCTGTTCGTTTATCAGAACTATTAAGGAAATCCTTATACCTAAAATAAGTAATGATATTCATCATTAGTAGTGCGGGATTAGCCGAGCATTCTAAGACGCTGAAGTCGTGGACTGTGCGGCTGGTCCCGGCAGAGGTTTGAGTCCTCCCTCGGGCATGGGTGTGTGTGTTTGTCCTTAGGATAATTTAAGCTAAGTAGTGTGTAAGCTTAGGGACTGATGACCTTAGCAGTTAAGTCCCATAATATTGCACATACATTTGATCATTTTTGAAAATGGTTACTATTAATCTCGTTGCTTTCATTATATTACGAATAATGAAACTGGTTTAAATGTCTGTAATTTTTGTAATGATCGAATTTCGTAGTTGTTAGAGTCTTCTTATACTGTACAGTATTTTCGACAAAAATCAGAGGTTAATATTTCAAGAACGCTTTCCTTTAAAGTGAAACACTCCTCCATCATTCTTAGTTAATTTTTAAATATTTTCTCTTGTATGCGTTGCACCCTACGCCACGCGCAGCCAAAGATTGTTTTTGACAAGCAAAGAAAATTTTAGTAGTAATTAGATTATTTTTCTTCAGTTGATTTGCTTGCTAGTTTCAATTTGCTTCGAGAAAGTCTGTACACCATAAACAAAATAGCATTCTGAGCAGGTTTCTTTCAGGGCAGATCTCACATTGCGTTCTTGTGAGCAAACAGTACGTAGTCATAACTTTCAGGTGTCGTGCTAAGTATGCAGATTAATTTGCAGTGAACAGTGAAGGTAACCCTAAACAGCTATTTTCTTCCGAGTTGGGCAGTATTTTATTTTGTGGATATTTCAAGTCAGAGATTGCACTTCATGTTACGCGACTTTTGTAAAGTACTTCAGTATTGAGTTTCATTTAAATAGTTTTCATTGAGTAAGCAGTTACTTTTTTCTGGAATGTAATTAGATTCACTTCCATGATTTCAGATTCAGTATTTCACTAAGCTTAAAGATTAGTTTCACGACACTGTTCACAAGTGCAATACAAAGTCAACCAACAGTCCTTATTGCTCAGCAGTTGAATACGACGTCTTAAGAAAACGTTAACCGAGGAGAACGTTTCTCATAAAGGATATTCAGTATTTCATATATAGGTAAATTACACAGAAATCTTACAATTTATTCCACGTGTAATGTTGAAAAATCGTCAGAAAAATAAATGCTTCCTGACAAACTGACATTTCCTCTTCTATTCCTTTGGAAATGGTGAACTAAATGACTCACAGAGCAATACACGTAGGAATACATTGAAGAACAGTAATTCTCTCGCTTCTACAAGCAGAAAAACTTTCTATGCAAGTTTCAAACTGTTTGTAGCCATTTCACTATTCAGATGTAAAAGCAAGAGCCAAAGTATTAATATTGGGAACTTCAGAGAAACTGAGTCGGCTGTAGTACTGAATGTGTAACACCGAAACAAGTCAAACCGTTGAAAAAAGTTCTTGGTATCGCTGTCAATGATAAAAGCTGTGACCCTTGGCTCCGCATTGGCTGTGATGTCATAAATTCGATTTTCTGCTCTCCGTCATTTGACTCAGGTGTCGGTTTCAAAATTTAACACGAGAGAGAGAGAGGGGCTCCCTGAGTCTGTTTGTATCTCTGGTCCTAGCTCCGTATATTGGTTACCAAATGGACGACGCGGAATGTACCTGTACACTTACATCTGTTGTTTGCAAGATGGATTTACGTACGGGCAGAACTTCCTAGTATACATCTTTCACCGTAATCTGTGAGAATTACTGTATCCTTCGTGCATGGCTGTTTGTGCAGAAGAAAGAGTGCTGTTAAATTGCTTTTCACTTTTTTTGAGCGGGAGTGTAGTAATATCTGCTTTCACAACATTCTGCGTAATGTGTTATTAAGTCAGTGTTGGTACTCACTGTCTTTTATTAGTTTAAGTGGAACGTACTTTTCCCGAACGCGGTTTATGAGGTCTTTCAGTTTTGACTGCAAATGTTATGCGTTTGCCAAGTCTGAACTAAATGTTCGCATTTCGCCTTTTAAGTAAGTCGATAGTGACCCTCTATCAGTTCGACCGAACACAAGTCCCATGTTACTGCAATAGCATCGTAGTCGCTATACCGTCCCTCATTAGTGGAACTCCCGAAAAGATCGAGCCTGCGACTAGGAACTCTGATACGTTTCTTTCGTTTGTAGGGTGTTGGAGTAGTGTTCGCGGCAGTTGTCAAGAATGGCTTTGAGTATTACACCGCAATACTGTCTGTCCTTCCTGCCGATAACGTACACCAGTTTCCACAGTCGATATGGGACAGGTTAAATTATTACCTACCACTAGTGTATGCCCGGGGTATTTCCTTGCTAATTTAAGCTATATATGTAGTGACTGTTTCATCGGGCATTTTGATCCTGTAGCACTATGCATCAAAACACAGGAATTAACGACATTAAAGCCAGTGCACACTGATTAACTCAGTGGGGAAAATTGAAAATTTGTGTCTAACCGGGTGTACTGCTCTTCTGGGAACGAAAAACATTTAGTTACGGTTGACGTGAAATGTTTACGTAATAAAACGAACTGTTATTATGTGTACAAAAGAGTATGTAAAAATATTAATTATCTCACTGTGACGTATACGAAAAGCGGTAACTATATTTCATGATAATGAATTTACGTTTCATAGTAAAGATACTGAGAACAATGAAAACGATAGAAGTAATTTTCATTATCTTTTTACCCTGGCTCGAAAGACCTGGATGAAGACGTATGTACCTTGTAACGTATTTCTGGTAAATATATGCTGTCAGAGATAACCAAATCCCATATTTCAGTAGATCACATCTATGAAAAAATTATTGTGCGTTGTTCAGAGATTAATAAGGCGCGGTGCCGCGCGAGTTGCAAGACGGCAGATCCTTTTTTAAATTACAATACTACGTGGAATGAAGCCAAAGGAGACGGTTTATAATTAATTTCTTGAATAAACAGACTAAAGACAAGTTAATTTAATTAATTTTGCAAAGAGCAGTGCCGATATCAAAACAGATTCTTGAGGTTGACGCTTCTCGGCTATCTTTTGTTCAAGTGACTACATTCTTCGCAGTTAGGAAGGTGTTCAGCTTTGAATAAATAACAAGTGAATCACGTAAAAGGTGTTTCTCTACGCAAACCTACGAAAGTATAAATTATCATTCATGCTAAAGACATTCCATTACAACCCTTAGATATTTCTAAAACTAAACGGTTACGGTGCTTCACATCGAAATTTATTTTACTTCTAAACAGACATTTCAAAGTGGTTTATTTATTGTGCACTTGAATACTTGAATACAGAAAGCCGTAACAATATCAAACATAAAATTAATTGCCCGTGGGATGAAGTTGTAGTGATGTACGTAGCCTCAGTGATCTTACGACGTGTTATTAACAGCACAAGTGTACTCATAGCTACTGTTCAGTGACTCGTACGCACACACGTAAAAGACACCAAGCTACAACGAATCTGCACACCCATATATGCACAAAAAATCACTACAGTGACGTCCACATGAAGCCAGAAACACATGTGTGGTACAAGATACGACATTTGTGTTTTTTTGTTTTTTTGTTGTGTTTTCTTTCATGCACACCGTTGCCTACAGCAACGAGTGTGCAAGTTGATCAGCAAGACAATAAACAGAGAGAAGTTGTTGCTAATAAGATCCTGAGCAACACTATTAAACTAAATGACATCCAAGGCAAGGATACCTTTCCATGCAGCCCCACGCTTCAAGAATAAAGGTAAATAGTGTCTTTGGGGTCATGGAATAAGTGAAATTTTATTTATGCATCTTCCAAATTACTTCTTGTAGCTGCACAATTTGCAGTGCTGTATGGGATAGTTATTGAATTACAAAGCAAAAAAATGTAGTTTATCATCATGGAGTTGGGATTAGTAGCGGGAGTGATTTTTTTATTTAGACTATTGTTGTGTCTTCAGTGTGTAGATATTTCTTGTGTGTTGCATTTTGTATGTATGTTGTGCATAATGTACTTAGGTATCAAAATGGGTATGCATAAGAGGAAACAAAGGTTAGAGGAAAATAACGTGGCAGAATTAGAGGAAACATAACATACGTTGGGTTAAGCCGAAGCAGAGGTTAATAACTTGGAATCTCAGATTTTGGAAACCGAGATAGGTATTTACATGTCTGGCTCTAATGTAGGAACACTGGAACCACAGAGAAGGGCCAGATCAGCTGACGCTACTACTAATACTGCACAAGCCTAAGCGACAGATGAGTTGCTATTACCTACGGTGACAGAAAACGATTTACTTTGTCTTTTGCTACAGAAGCTAGACTTGAGAGAGAGTAACAGGAACAAGAACGAGAAGAACGGGAAAGAGTATAGGAAAAGGAATGAGAAGAAAGGGGACGAGTGTAGGAAAGGGAACGGGAAGAAAGAGAAAGGTTGCCTTTATAGACTCCTGGATTTGGAGTTCTAGTGGTAGGGTGCTTCTGGCAGAATTTGCAGAATATCGTTGATAATCCTCCTGGTCACCAAGCATTTGTAAGAGGGGGTGACTTCAGTTCGACAGGTATAGATTGGGAGTGTCATGCTATCAAAACTGCTGCCAGAGACGGAGATTCGTGTGACATTGTCCTGGATGTCTTGCCCAGAAATAAATTTGAGCTGATAGAGAACCAACTTGTGAGGGTAACGTCTTAGACCTCCTGGCAACAAACAGATCAGTTAACACAGAGGAAGTCATCAGTGATCATAAGGCTTTGATAGTAGGTATGACAATATGCCTGACAGAGATTGTTAAAAAAGGTAGGAAGATATTTTTTCCCAGTAAGAGTGACAAGATACAAATTTCAGAGTACCGGAGGAGTCAACATCAAATATTTGGTGACAAGATCGAAGATGTGGAAGACGAATGGAAAAAAATTCAAAAATATGCTCTAGACAAGTATGTTCCGAGTAAGGCCTTAAGGAATGGGAAAGACCCACTCTGGTTTCATAGCCGTGTTAGAAAACTGCTCCATAGACAAAGTGAACTTCATCTCAGATTAGAGAAAATTAAAAACTTAGCTGACAAACAAAAGTTGAACGAAGCGAATATGAGAGTTCGGAGAGCAATGAGAGAAGCGTTCAATGGCTTTGGAAGTAAAACTTTGTCAAACGATCTAGGTAAAAACTTTAAGAGGTTTTGGTTGTTTGTAAAATCAGTAAGTGGGTCAAAATAATCTATTCGTTCACTCAGTGAGCATTCTGGAGCCGAAACGGAAGATAACAGAGCGAAGGCCTAAATTCGGTCTTCCGAATTGTTTCGGCGTGAAAGATTGTAACACGGTCCCTCCTTTCAATCGTCGTACTAAAGTCGAAATGGCACATATTGAGATAAACGATCACGGAATAGAAAAACAGTTACAATCGCTTAGCAACGCGTCAGGACCAGATGAAATACCTAAAGATTCTACAAACCGTATGCGAAAGAACTTGATGCCCTTCTAACACTAATTTATAGTAGATCGCTTGAGCAACGAAGGTTACCAAGCGACTGGAAGAAAGCGCAGGTCATTCCTGTTTTTAGGAAGGGGTCTATGACAGAGGCACACAAATATAAACCTTTATCTTTGACGTCAATATGTTGTAGAATTACAGGTCATGTTTTATGCTCAAGAACTCAGCTCTCTCTGTTCCTCTATGAGGTCCACAGCGCCGTAGACAGTGGCGCTCAGGTTGATGCCGTGTTCCTTGACTCCAGGAAGACATTTGACAGCGTCCCACACAGTCGTTTAGTGAAAGAAACACGAGCTTATCGAGTATGGGAGCAGATTTGCGACTAGATTCAAAACTTCCTTGCAGACAGAGCTGAACGCGTCGCTCTTAACGGAACGAAATCGACAGATATAAAGTAATTTCCAGAGTACCACAAGGAAGTGTGATGGGATCGTTATTATTTACAGTATATATAAATGATCTAGAAGAAAGCGTCGGAAGCTTTCTAAGGCTGTACGCAGATGATGCTGTTGTCTATAACGAAGTAGCAAAGGCAGAAGGTAATAACGATTTGCAGAATGACCTCCAGCGAATGGGGCAAGCTCTGGCAGTTGACCCTGAACGTAAATAAGTGTAACATATACCGCATACATAGCAAAAGAAATGTAATACTGTATAGCTACACTACCGATGACACCGGTCAGTGTGGCCGAGCGGTTCTAGGCGCTACAGTCTGGAACCGCGCAACCGCTACTGTTGCAGGTTCGAATCCTGCCTCGGGCATGGATGTGTGTGGTGTCCTTAGGTTAGTTAGGTTTAAGTAGTTCTAAGTTCCAGGGGACTGATGACCTCAGAAGTTAAGTCCCACAGTCCTCAGAGCCATTTGAACTACTGATGACAAACCGCTGGAATCAGTATCTACCGTAAAATATCCAGGAGTAACTATCCAGGGCGGCCTTAAGTATAATGACCACATAAAACAAATAGTGGGAAAAGCAGATGTCAGACTTAGATTCATAGGAAGAACTTTAAGGAAATGTAACTCATCCACGAAGGAAGTGGCTTGCAAGGCGCTTGTTCGACCGATATTTGAGTATCGTTCATCTATCTGAGATCTCTACCAGATAAGACTGATAGAAGAAGAAGAGACGATCCGAAGAAGAGCGTTGCATTTAGTCACGGGATAGATTAGTCTTCGTGAGAGCGTTACGGAGATGCACAGCAAACTCCATTGGCAGACGTTATAAGAGAGGCGTTGTGCATCACGGGGAGATTTACTCGTACTATTGAAAATTTGAAGAGCATTTTCCCGGAAGAGTCGGACAACATATTACTTCCCCCACTTACCTCTCGTGTAATGACCATGAGGAGAAAAACTGAGAAATTAGAGCCAATACAGAGACTTGCCGACAATCATTCTTCCCAAGCGATATCCACGAGTAGAACAGGGTTGGAGGGCTCAGTTAGTGGTATAAAAAGTATACTCCGCCACACATCGTTAGATGTGATTTAGAAGCAGATTTAGATGTAGATGGAACGAGAGGAACGAGAAAAGGGAAAGGGAAAGGAACGAGAGGAAAGGGAAAGAATGCACAAACTCGAAAGAGATAATAGGCTAACCAAACAACTGAACAAGGTTTTTGATGCTCATGATAAGCATATCGTGGATCACGTAAAGCAGGAAATGGATAGAATACGAACACAGAGGGAAGAACTAGTTACTCAAAATAAGGATTTGCCTAGTAAAGTGACTGAACTGGACTGACAAGTAAATAGAGTAGAAGAATCTCACCAAACACTTGAAGGCCAAATAAAAGAGGTTAGTTATACCGTGGACGATTTGCCCAGTGATCTAAATAAGAAAACAGAAACTGAAGTTACAGCGGCACTGCAACGGTTGAAAATTGCAGTAAATCAAGAGCAACCTGATCTTGATGCACGACTGTCCCTGGAAGGGCGTGAAACACAGTAGCGTATGGCTATGGCAGGCCATGAGACTAAAGAGAAGTGCTTTAGAGAACCTAATGAAACCCCAAATACTAGTTATCGGTATGGTAACAGACCCGCTAACACTGTACATTGCAAGATTTTAAACAGCAATCAAGCTGGCAGATGCAGCCCGAGTGGTGACGAGCGCATTGCTGGTGCGACAGCCGACAATGTTGCAGTGCCAACCTTGGCACATATAAAACACGAAGAGTCGGTTATAAAACATAGACGATTCCAAATGTTGTCGGAAGATAAAAGGGCGGTACATCCCGTCATTGTCATTGTAAGTTTTACGAATGTACCCCCTGCCTCTTGGTCAGAGAGGCAAAATGTCTAGTTTGTGATTTATTTCATAATTGGCGATACATCATCTTGGACGATGGAGGTCACCGACACCTGTCAGAACTTTTCAGAATTCGGAAAGCGGTTTATATCACACTCCTGGTCGAAATGAGTTCGAGAACGCTTGACGAAACAGGTTTACAATGCTGAACCATATCATCCTAGACAGGGAAACTTGCCGAAGTACTTTGGAAAGTACTTAAAAACGACTCGGCCTGGGATGAGCCAATATCTACAAGAGATGTACTGCGAATATCGAAAGGCAGACTACCATCTCCCATTGGGGAAAAACTTTTCCGTGTCCCTGATGCGGACGTGAACAGTTTATGGCCACTGTTGACTCACTTGACCTCACACAGGAAGATGCAAAGAAAAGAGAGACAGGAAACAGGGGAATGGGCCATAATAATTTTAACAATAACAGAAATCATAGTGGAAACAGTGAAGTGAAAAGACGGACACAAAAGAGTCAATTATTTCTGTGCCTGGGCCAAGAGGAGGCACCAAAACACGGGAGCAACAATTTTAATAGAAAGAGGAGAATGGAAGGGGCCAATAACGCTTCATTTCAACCAAAGAATATGAGAGAGGTGAATGACCAAGGGTAAAAGGCAGAGTCAACAAACTGGCATTGAAACCAAACACCACGTAGTAGTGAGAGCACGAATGGGGGACAATCGATGCTAAATGTATCCATGCTTAGATAGAACGAAGTGCTGGATCTGAAAGAAGAACAATGTGCTGATTCTAGGAAGTGCGCTCAACGAAATACTGAGCTGCTACAAGTCGCAATCAAAGGAAACGTGCGCGGTATGACCGTGAATGTAATTACTGATGCCGGTGCCAGTATATTCGTTATGGACTACGACCTATTCATGTGGGTCAGTCAGGTGAATAAGTTGCCAACATTGCCATTTTAGAATCGTATAACTGTAGGAGCCATACATGGATGTATGCAGCGAATTCAGAGCCAGGTACAGGCCGTCATTCAAGTAGGAAACGAAGTGGTAAGATGCTCATTTCTCGTTGTGAAAAATTTAGCGGTTCCCTGTGTCCTAGGCTGGGAAGTTTTAAGAGAAAGGGTGCAGAAATCGACCTTTCTCGTGCTAGATGCTCACTTATGACTAAAGGAAGGTTAGCTGAACTGGAAATGATAAAAACAACAGCTTTACTTGGACAGTATCACAGAACCGTGAAGGTAACCTATACGAAACCGAAAATATTGCACATAGTCAGTGACTATACTTGGGGAAACTACCCGTGAGGTCGAATCCATAAGGTAAAACATAGATGCAGAGGTGACCAAATCATGTCATCTCGATGGTAATCAGTGGCAACAACTCGCACAGTTATTGAAACTTCATGCAACGGTATTCTCCGAAAAGCTGGGGTTAATTAAGGGACACATTTACGATATGCAAGTCAAACCTCGTGAGATCTATTGCCTAGCTACCTATTCGCTACGATGGAGTAAAAAAGAGGCAGTGTCTAAGGAGATACAACGAATCTACACACTCATATATAGACAAAAACCGAGTCATCTGTTTACTGCGTCATTCAGAAACAGCGGTTATCGCAAGTGCTCAGAGTATCCTAGCACGTCCCTCACCAGACCCAAATTCTCAACTTATCCGCACACTGCAGATACAGTGCCCCGTGCCCGTTAGCCGCATTACTCGCGGCATTTTGCCAATTCCCGTACGAGTTCGAGCATGGTGTGCATCGGCACTGAAGTGATCATTGGCTATTCTCGCCTTAATTATAGATGTGGTTTCTCTTCTTTCAGCGAGCGAGGTGGCGCATTGGTTAACACACCGGACTCGCATTCGGGTGGACGACGGTTCAGACCCACGTCTGATCATCCAGATGTACGTTTCCTGTGATTCCCCTAAATCTTATCAAGCAAATACCGGGATGGTTCCTCTTAAAGCGCACTGCCGAATTTCCTTCCCCACCCTTCAGAAAATCCGAGCTGATACCACATCTCTAATGATGTCTACGGGACGTTAAAGCCAATCTTCCTTTCCTTCCGTCTGTTCTTTCGGACAAGGCCTAAGAGTAGTCATAATTTTGTCCAGCAGCCACTATGAATCCAAGACACAAAGGAATTACAGACGTTGCCTGCATGTGCGCATTGATTGAAATCAACTGGAACTCTTCCGGAAATCGGGGAAATGGCACGAGTAATGAGGATAATGGGCAAGGTGCACTACATCAGCAGTGTGTGGATAAGTTTAGAATGTGGATCTAGTGTGAGGTGTGTTAGGGTAGTCCGCGCAGCTGCGATGACCGCCGTGTCCTGTCGTCGTCGTGGGCGGACCTGCTCCGCCCGCCGGGCAACGCTCCGCTAACAGAGGTGCTTACTTCCGTGTCACTGTATTAGAGTTGTATAGTGTCCATCAATACTGTACCTCACGCCGCACTCTTACCGCTGAGCAACGGTTAAAGTTACATTCCAAGCCGAACATGGACGACCACGTTCTTATGAAATCGAAGTAATCATGCGCAAAGAACTACGCCTGGATCCACAATATGTGATAGGTGTTAACTTCTCTATCACTGGCACCCTTATCTACATTAAAATGACGACAGAGGAAGCACGTGCTGACGTAGTTCTACAACATGCACATGGACTAAAATTCAAACACGCTGACAGGTATATTGGGGAGATGATGGCAGACCACGCTGGTTTCGGTCTTCGGACAATTCCTGTGTTTGAGCTCGCTTTCAAGATGACCAAGACGTGGGCTTTGAAGCCTTCCGATCCTACGCCAACGTTGTAGGCCACATGGCAGACGTTCACTACATACCATGTGTTATATGGCGTTTGACAGATCAAGATCGAAATATCCAGGCGCGAAACCTGCATGGGTTATCGTCATGTGTGATGGCCAGCCGCGGACATATGCAGGATAAGAAGAAGAGGGCCATATTATGTATGATTGTCTCCGCCACCATATGCTCCAGACCCCGACCAGTGATGCAGCTCCCAAAGCGACGGTCATATCTTTGCCAGACACTTACACCTCGGCATGCGAAAACAAAAATTCGTCACTTCATTATGCGTCTGTTCTCCCGCTGGAACTCTCCTTCGGTAACGACGAGACTTAACCAGCACCATTTCCACTGAAGGCAACGAGACCAACAACTCTCCAGAACTCGATGAACGGCTCGCCCGCCGCGATGGACATCGTTCCGCTTGTGGTGCTTACCACTGCTTTGCTTCACATGGGCATAACGTGGTCGACGAACGGCCACATTTTGACGCAGAACATCACCTCCGAAAGCAGCGGTCACCCCGAGAACGGAAGACGTAAAGTCCAATGACACACTCCTTCATGTGGTATTACGGGTAGTGGACAAGATACCAGATAGTGATTTCACTGAGTGCGCCCTGACGAGAGAAATGCTGCTCACTATGTTCCATCTGCTGAGTGTCCTTTCATCCATCTGCAATCCTGCCCGACAATTATGCAGGGAGGGAGGTTCCCCAGATCGCACTTTGAGAGCTTCACCATTCCTAGCCCTTGATGGGCTCGATAGTCGCCTCCCATCGGCTTCGATCTCCTGGGCTGACGATGTCGACTAGCAAGCAGATCAGGATGCTGGCCCACCATTGGGTAGTGAACCATCGTGGCGCTTGACCCAGCTTCCACCCAATGACTGTGGCCACAGTGGCTGCGTCAGATATTTCACGCCAGGCAGACATTTCTGCAGGAAACTCTGTCCCCCCTATGGGGAGCATGTCCGCATCACTACCACATTGGGGTGATGAATCTGGCCACCATTTTGGCTCCACATGAACTGTCTATGTTGAGAGACACAATTTACGCTGCTGATTGCCCACATACAAGAACTGATTGCAACTGTTCTACTCTTTCACAGGCTACACAGTCCTCAAATCCCATGCGTCTGACAACAGTATCGGAGTGGCCATTCTCTTCCACGTAGGGCTCCCTACTGAAGAAGTGATATTCTTCCTAATGCTATGGGCCAAGCCCTCACGCTGTTCAGTGTCTGCATCCTAAATGTACATGCACCGTGTGGCACAAGTCTACCCTGTGGACGACACACCGTCTTTGCTATCGAGGTAACGTCGTTTTTTGATGTTCCCCTGAATGATAACTTCAGTGGGACCTTCAGTTCCACACAATGGCCTACTGATCAACTCCCGCGTAATTCTCCTTGTGCGACCCTCTCTGTCATCATTGACTGACTTCAGCTTATCGACAAATGGATGAAGGTTCATGGCACCTGCGTAGGTTTCACTCCTTACATGGAACACTCGTCCACTCACCTCGAGCGTATCTACCTCACACATTGTCTTGCTGGCGACACTTGACATGCCGAAATTTGGCCTCTGGTTTTCTATGACCACGAGATCTACATCTGCACTGTTGCCCTTTCCTGCCAAAGGGTGTGGCACAGTCCTGGGCTGTGGAAATTAAACGTTGCCCACTGGAATGCCCCTGGCCGCTGACAGATCATTGAGGACATGTGGGCTCCACCTACACATCCAAGCTATCGTGTGGAAAACTAGCTCTACACAGGGTATTGATCGGATATGACAAAGAAACCATGCTTGCCATGTGAGTACCATGTAATTTTATTATGCAATCCTATGTGACTACACTTCGATCACATTCTCTCTCAGTCACTTGATAATGCATCATGCTAAAGCATGGATCACTTCACTCATACGACGACGCTTGGATAGGACCTTGCCAGCTGCTGCACCCATGACTGTATGCCTCACAAAACGCCATCAATGTACCACCTTCTCAAAGAATGCTAGTCGTAGTTGGGTTCTCATACACAACCTCACTGTTGTGGAAGGTCGACGATATAATACACAGTGCACCATTGGTCACACCTTTCATTTCAATTTCACCTGGCTGTATGCTGCCGTCCCACATTCCCAGCCTCAACTGAAGAGGTAGAGGCACTCACCATAAACACTATACTAGAGGACGTGGCTGAAGAATTTTAGGAAGACGTGACCACAGATGAAGTCCTAGACGCTATCAAGGTGGAAGCCACCTGTAAGTTCCCAAGATCTGACGGCCTCGAATTTTACAAGTTTTAGCTATCTATTCGTGCCTACCTGGTTGTCCATCTGTCGTGAATACCGGCCACCTCCCTTGATAGAATCATTTTTCCAGAATCTAAACCGCATGGGTGGTCATGGATAAGTGATAACAAGCCCATCGCTCTATTCAACAGTGACATGAAAGTTTTCACCTGTTTGTTGGCATCATGACTGAAGATGGCAGCACAATACATCAGGTCCCTTAATCGGACCTCTCTGGATGATGACAACAATATTCATGTGGTACTTTGGTTACAGGGACGTGACTGCACTAACCAGATCGCGACATGACCTGACTTCTGCCAGGTATCCGACCATGTCAATCATATCTTTTTGAAGATCCCAGCACATGGGTTTCCCGAGTTATATAGTAAAAGTGGTAATGCATCTCTTGCGCAGCTCGACTTTAAGAATACTCTATAACGGACTACTCACCACGCCTCTAGCCACTAAGTCCTCTGTCCATCAGGGTTGCATATTTACCACGATACTATACGCTTTGGCGTAAGAACCCCTACTCCAGGGGCTTCACCAACGCCAGATTGGCCTGTCATTGCATGGAAATCGCTACTGTTGTGTGGCCTACGCTGAGGATCTCGCCAGTGAAGATGATGTCCACACGGCTGTGACATGAGTGGTGACATATGATGAGTCACTGGGCAGTTCTCTAAACGTTTCCAAATCGTAGGTTCCGCTCTCTGTTGAGAGCATACCTGAGAGATGTACGTCTCCTCTGTGGTCATTATTGCCCATTGCTTGGGATTGATTTTACGAATGATCACCGTCGTCTGGCGGCGACAAGCAGCAGATGTCTCCTTCAAACGATCAGGGCTTAGCTCCCTCGACATTCCACAATGTGCATGATACTTGAATATCTGGCATACCTTTCGCATAACTCACATGGCACAAGTGTACCTGTTCCCGATTACTCTCACCTGTCGTATGTTAATGGCGATGGAAAAATTGGAAATTTGTGGTAAGTTCCTATGGGACCAAATACTGAGGCCATCGGTCCCTAGGCTTACACACTACCTAATCTAAGTTAAAGTAACTTACTCTAAGGATGACACATACACCAATGCCCGAGGGAGGACTCGAACCTCCCACGGGGGGAGACGCCCGAACCGTGGCAAGGCGCCCTTAGACCATGCGGCTGCTCCAAGCGGCTTATGGCGATGGGAACCTTTGTTTGAACTGGGATGTTATTCAAAGTTCAATACGCCATACGCCTCCTTTGTTCTCCCTCGAGAGTGTGGTGGAGTTTGCTTATTCCACGTGGCAGACAGAGTTACGGCATTTTTTGTTGTCTCACAACGGCAAGTCTGGCGCCGCTGTCCTAAGAACATCAACGGTCTCATGTTAGCCCCAGTTATGTTATTAGACGTCCCACTTCCCCTTTTATCACTTTAGACATTTCTTTCTGGGATTAAATTACATCCTTCAAATTTTACCACTTCCACAAATACTCCGGACAAAGACTGTACCCGACGCATTACAATCCCATCGAACACAAGTTTCCCCAGATGACTGCGTCCTGTATCGAAAGCGGTACATGTAGGCTTTCTCGACAAAAGCGTCCTATCCGCATGGTATACGACCGATTATGGCAAAAAGGCAACTAGTCTCGTTTACACCGCGTTCGCCTTGCTGAGATATCCCCCATGTACTCACTGTGGTGTGGACGACACAGACGCCCACCGATCCTCATTTAATCCATCGTCTGACGTCTTCAGGCTTTCGCAGCGCATCTTGGTTTTCCTTATCCGACAGACAACTGCTCAGATCACTTTCCAGACCCTTTTATCCCTGGACATGATTTACTATCCCACAACGGAAACTAACGCTATGACTGGATATGCGACCTTACGGACTGCTACCTTTTTGGCTCCGACGAGAAATCGAAACTGTGTTATTGGACATACCGTAATGATCGACACTGTACACTTGTTTGCAATCCCAGAAACAAGCAGGTGTTTATAAATTTTATGTGAAGTGCCTTTCATGACCCGCCTTCCACCTGGAATGTGGAAGCCATGAGATGCCACGCAAAAAAAAGCGGGCCCCAGCAGACCTCCTTCCATTTTCATCTCTCCCATGTATGTTTTCTTGCCCTACTTTTTCCCTTTCCTACTCCCTTTAGTTATAAGTTAGCCGTTTTGGGATAGGTATAGTTGGGTGCCAACGCCTGAAGAGCGGCAGTTCCTTTTTTTCTTAGTATACAAGCAAGTAGATCCTTTTTTTGCAGTTACCTTTCCTGTCCAGAGGAGATAAAAAAAGGCAGGAGACCCAGGCTCCAATCCCAGTCAGACACAAATTTTCAGTTATCCCCACTGACTTAATCAATGCCCACTGGCAGGCTAATGTCATTAACTGCTTTGTGTCTTGAGGCATTGTGGCTGCAGGACTAAAATTGTGCCTGTTCTTCCTAAAGAACAGACGCTACATATGTGTAGTTAACTTGAGACGGCCAATGATCTCTTCAGTGCGGATTTGTACCAGTGTCGAACTCTTACGGGGATCGGCAAAATACTGCGAATAACGAGAATAATAGGCTTTGCTTTAATAGTGAGTGGATGAGTTGAGAAAGCGGGTCTGACGGGAGGCATGCTAGGGTAGTACTTGCAGCTGCTATGATCACTGTGTGCAAATGGCGCAGAGATCAGCGTATATGCGTAGTATATAGGAGACCCATGTTCGACTCCTGATATCGCGCAAATTTTGAGTTTTAGCTATTGACTTAACCCAACGCCCGCTAGCAGCTAACGTCGATAATTCCTTTGTGTCTTAAACCGAATGTTAATCCAGATCCACCGACTCCAATTTCCGTCATCCATGCTATTTGCAATCTTTTTAAACTTTGAGAGTATTCTGGAGAAACTTCTTTAAGCTTTTTCTTCGGTCAGCTCTTAAAACCGACTAGCTCAAGGTATATTGGCTTTTGGCAAACTCCTCCTTCCTCTCCCCGCTTCCCCCTCCTCCCCCCTGCTCAGGATATCTGCCGCCGACATAACTCAGTCTCTCCCAGATCTCACCACTCAGTCAACTTTAAAAAGCAGTATGTTCTTAGCTAGATAATGTAACAAATATAAAGCGACAGGAGTTAGTTTAGTAACTGTTTGAATTTAATTGTAAAAGAAAAGCATCAGATCAGTCCATTATACGCAGTCAGAATTATGGGATATTAAGAAACAATGATTTTTATGGGCTCTCGGCTACCTTGTGAAAGTGTGCTGGTGAAAACTGTCAAATTTATTTACACTTTTACGCAACTATTAATCATTTGGAAGTCTACATCTACATCTACATTTATACTCCGCAAGCCACCCAACGGTGTGTGGCGGAGGGCACTTTACGTGCCACTGTCATTATCTCCCTTTCCCGTTCCAGTCGCGTATGGTTCGCGGGAACAACGACTGCCGGAATGCTTCCGTGAATGCTCGAATCTCTCTAATTTTACATTCGTGATCTCCTCGGGAAGTATAAGTAAGGGGAAGCAATATATTCGATACCTCATCCTGAGACGCACTCTCTCGAAACCTGGACAGCAAGCTACACCGCGATGCAGAGCGCCTCCTTTGCAGAGTCTGCCACTTGAGTTTGCTAAACATCTCCGTAACACTATCACGCTAACCAAATAACAGTGTGTCGAAACGCGCCGCTCTTCTTTGGATCTTCTCTATCTCCTCCGTCAACCCGACCTGGTACGGATCCCACACTGATGAGCAATACTCAACTGTAGGCCGAACGAGTGTTTTGTAAGCCACCTCCTTTGTTGATGGACTACATTTTCTAAGGGCTCTCCCAATGAATCTCAACCTGGTACCCGCCTTACCAACAATTAATTTTATATGATCATTCCACTTCAAATCGTCCCTCACGCATACTCCCAGATATTTCACAGAAGTTACTGCTACCACTGTTTGTTCCGCTATCATATTATCATACAATAAAGAATCCTTCTTTCTATGTATTCGCAATACATTACATTTGTCTATGTTAAGGGTCAATTGCCATTGCCTGCTCCAGGCGCCTATCCGCTGCAGATCATCCTGCATTTCGCTCCAATTTTCTAATGCTACAATCTGTATACTACAGCATCACCCGCGAAAAGCCGCATGAAACTTCCGACACTATCAAATCGGAGGATTAAATTTTTGGTAACAGTACATTACACAAGCTCCCAGGTATGTGCTTGTACGGTGAACTATGCTGTGCATTTTTGAGTCTGGTGGCATTTATTGGTTTATCAACACGGAATGACCACTGTGTCTACTTACAGCAATGTAACACAGCGAACATTACGACTGGGATTGCGTGTAATGGTCATTCAAAGTCGCATACCTCGCAAAAGGCTGTTGCACACATCATAACATAAAGCTGCACATCTTCAGAGGGTCAAACGAGACAGATACAGGACAGTTATTTGAGTGTTGGGTGTTGTGAGATGGAAAGAGCGGCAGTGTCATTTGCTTTTCAAATGTTTCAAGGCATCAAATGCACCGATATTCAACCAGGTGTTTCATCCGTATTGACGGGCGGTGGTGGAGATGGTGGGAGGGGACGGGGGTTTGGAGGGGTTACTTTAGACCGGAGGAGCTTCTATGACATTTTTGGGCTATATTTTTAACCACGACGTGGGCTCCTTTCTTCAGTTTATCTGGAACACGAAGCGTCGTGTTTATTTCAGTAATCTCGGTGACCAAGTGATGCCCTTTGTTATACATCTTGGCAATGAATTTGCCAAGGACACCACCGTATTCCAAAATGACAGCAGCCGTCTTCACAGCGCTACACGTATACCTTCTTGGTTTGACTGATACGCCGACGCACTGCAGCATCTCTACTGGCCCGCTAAATCACCCATCTTAATCCCATAAAAAACATCTCGAACTGTTTTGAAGAGAGGGCGAAATGTGGAAATCAGGATCCTCAGACTTAGGCAGGTTCACAGATTCATCAGTGAGTGGATTCAACTGAATATGATGTATATGAGGAAACTTACAGACTCTTTTTCTCGCCGCATTGTAGTCGTTATCAAGATTAGAGGGTGTGTTACCCGGTATTAGAGTGGTGTATCCTTGGGATGACTAATATTTGCCCCGTGTGGCCACAGGTATCTTTGAATGTTGTGTACTTAGCACGGGGTGGAACATCAGGTTAGCTGCTGTAGTGGCAAGCCACAACAGTTGCACTAGTTCTGCAAGGGCACCGTAGTCGAAGGGAACCACCAGAGCGATGGCTCTGTGTTATGATTCGAATTTTGGCGTCACCATTAGCAGCTGCTTAGTTCCCATGTAAATCAGAGACGCCATTGCCTGTCTGGCTTTGTTATAATAAATTCTTCATAGAATTCATCAGACCCTTTTGTTGTGATGTGCCTGAGGCAGCAGTTATTTCACATATATCTTTAATCACCGATAACGTAATAAAATATTGTGCAAATTCCTTTACGTTTTTATATCTGTGGTTTCATTTTGATACACCATTGATGTCGACCATATTCCTGAAAAGTACAGATGCTTTCAAATTCAGCCGCTGACATTTTAACTGTTGTAAATGCACAAATGTAGGCACACACTGCTTATATTCCCCAGGTTTGGAGAAGTTTATGTTGGCAATAATCCTACAAAATCTAAGAATTTTGTGATGTCACCATATTGCAGTTTATCTGCTTGTTTTCCAGTTAACAGTTTAAGACTAATTCTACTGATGAGTCGAATTATGCCGTTTTATGCAAATAGAAGTGACGTGGTAACACCAAATGTAGCCACCAATGGTCACATAGGAAAGAACTACTTTATAAAATTCTTTAGCGACGGAGTTGAGTTAACACACCGGTGAAGTAATAAAAAATATCGATTCTCATAGTTTTGTGTTTAGAAGAATTTGTTGCTGAGTTGAACTGAAGTCCAAGTTGTTGCCTTATTTGGCGTACTTTCACTTCTCTGTTATGCTGAATCTGAAATAAAGTAGGTATTCATTCAACAAAGTAAGCAGTGAGAAGACTTCCATTACATTCTGTAACAAATCCCATTAAAAAGAATGGATGAAATCAAATGCTTGTACTTAATTCTTCCTACGGTTAATTGTTCGCAAATAAGGTACATCAGGTTGGCCACAGAAGGATTACAATATAAGAATCGGATCGTTAGATTATCAAAGTTCATTTATTTTGAAGCATTCTTATTTCTGGGTCATCAGTCTTCTCACTGGTTTGAGGCGGTCTTTCACGAATTCCCCTCCTGAGCCAACCTTCTATCTCATAGAAGCACTTGCAACCTACGTCCTCAGTTATTTGCTGGATGCATTCGAATTCCTGCCTTGCTCTACAGTTTTACCCTCTACAGTTCCTTCCAATACCAGGGTGGTTATTCCCTAATATCTTAACAGATGTCCTATAATTCTGTCCCTTTTTCTTGTTGGCGTCTTCCATATATTCCTTTCCCCGCCGTTTCTGCCGGACTCATTTTAGCCTCAGAGAACCTCAAGCGCATCTCTTCATTCCTTAGCACATGTTTGCGTATTGATTTTTCCTGACTAGTCTCTTAAACTTCATCCCACTCTTCATCGTTACTAAATTGTGACTTGAGTCTGTATCTACTCCTAAGTACGCACTTTAATACAATATCTGATTTCGGAATCTCTACCTGACCATGATGTAATATGACTGCAATCTTTCCGTATCCCTTGGTGTTTTCCAAGTATACCTCTTTCTCCTGTGATTCTTAAACAGAGTATTCTCAGTTATTAGCTGAAATTTATTGCAGAACTCAATTAGTCTTTCTCTTCTCTCATTCCTGTTACCAATCCTACATTTTCCCGTAACTCTTTCTACTCCTTTCGTTAGAACCGTATTCCAATTTTCACCCCGTTACGTACTGAATTACCCAATTAATATCCTCAAACACCTTCTCTATCTGTTCAAGTTCTGCTTGCGACACCGGCATGTATACCTGAACTATTGCTGTCGGGTGCTGGTTTTCCGTCGATTCAATGACAATAACCCTGTCCCTGAAGTGTTCACAGAACTCAATTTCTGAGCTATCTTCCTATTCATAACGAATCCTAATCCCGTTATTCCATTTTCTGTTGCTGTTGATATTACCCTATGCTCTTCTGAATAAAACCCCTTGTCTTTTTACCGTTTCACTTCACTGACGCCCCCCCCCCCCCCTCTCCCCACCACACATTTTCATCTGTCCCAGTTGACATATGTCAACGCCTGTAAGCAGCTAAGGGTTTTCATTTCATTGTAATATATCTAGAATGAGCCTGAGTATTTCCCTTTTCAGATTTTGTTGTTTCCCTACAACGTTGAAACTTTTGACATTCCACGTCCCGACTCGTACAACGTTACCCTTTCGTTAGTTATTTAATCTTTTTCTCATTGTTACCTCCACCTTTGTAATTTCCTCCCTGAGTTTTGAGTGGGGGCTAGTCCGGAATCTTTTGCCAATGGTGAGATCTTCATGATACTTCTGAATTACAGGCCACATGTTCTGTGGATACATTTTATGTGTTCTTAATACAGTGATTACCATTGTCTTCTGAATCTTCATGCCGTTGATATTGCTGATTTTTCCGCCTCTAAGGGCAGTGCCCTGAACCTCTATTCGCTCCTCCGCCCTCTTTGACAAGGCCGTTGGTAGGACGAGGGTGACTTCATATGCCGGAAGTCTTCGGCAGCCGTAGATGATGATTTTTATTCTGAGTTTTAGCATCCGACATGGGAGTGACAAGAAAGTCGCTATACTCCCTACTTTGTTTTAAAATCGTATAATCGAGAATCAATTACAGATACTTTCACTACAACGATACGAGTTACGTAGAACGTCAAAATCATGAGATAACTGATTTTTAATGATACATTAATTTATTACAGTTCCGAATTTAATAATATTTGTTGCTAATAATAAAAATTAATTTTAGGTTAACTCTGATTCACAGAAATGCATCACTAAAGAGGAAAAACTTTCTCAGGCATACTTCGTCTTCTTGTTTAACATTGATAACGGGCTTCTTTGTTCTGGTGTGAAAGCAATGAACAAGGTTAAATCCGATGTCAAGTAATAGACTGAGGTTACTGTGTATTTAAATTAAAGTTGAAATCTTTTACAAATTGTGTAACTGTCTGAATTCAGGACCTGAATATACTTTTTACGTGGGCGACACATAGCAAACCTCATTGTAAAAACAGTCTCTACTCTTGCAGTGTTCTGTCTGGGACTACAAACATTTGTTGGAAACCTATTGGTTACAATAATGAGTGGAATTATTACTCAGATACATGTTCGACGAGGAGCTGACACACAAAAGATCATAGTCTAGAGACAATCCAATAACACAGCACAACCTTGATGCACAGGAGGGTATCCGAAATCGAAGTCCAAGAATCGGTGACTTCGTCGTTAATAAGTCAGGAGGGCAGCACGTACTGTGTTTATTACGTTAATGTCCTTCAAAAGTTGCATCGACTCTCCTAACACAATTCTGAAATGTTCTTTCCGGCGTTTTTGGTCTGCAGCCAACACGCGCGATGCACATCGTTCATCAGTTTCTTCGTATGATGAACTTCTGTCAGAATTTATTAGTATTGAGAATAAAGTTTGTTATTAACTGACTTCTCTGTCAGTGCTTGCCAGAACACGTCAATATAGTCAAAGAGGAATCCCGTCCATTGTGGTCTGCAAGTATTACTTACTTAAGTAACCGTAAGTTGTCTGTGGTTGCCACATTCAGTTGTTAGCTAAGAAGTTGAAAACAAAATTGTGATTGAATAAATAATAATTGCAGAACATCAGAAAGATATTTTATCCTTGACATTACAATTATCTACTCTTTCTTATTATTCTTTATGTGTACCCATCTGTCTTTATTGTTTGTCACTATTTGTAATAGATTTGCCATAAGAACAATGTGGTGATCGATGCATTCCACATCCGCAAGTGTATCGTGTAAGCACAAGGTAGCATCTCTCCATCACTGGATAATGGCTACATCACAACAGTTGCGGTGTAGCCATGTCTGGTTATGTATAGATGCTGCCTTATGATTACAAGATACGCACGGTACCTCGTACCAAAATACTACTACTGCAATTACATTACAACTTAGGTTCGTTGCTGTTCCGTGGACGAATTGTGGACCTACTCGACAGAAGGCTGCCATGTGAATGACAAGGAACAACGATGTATTTCAGGAGGAATATTCAACCTACGACGTGAAACTTTCTTCTCGTCTGCGCCTTGAGTCCCAGTCGCTACTGCTCGCAGTAGCCACACACTCTTCGCGATATGCTTCGTGTGAGTCAGATTACGCCACTGATTTCCCGGCAGATTTACACAGAACTCTGGCTCCTAGCAACTTCCGACAGTATTCTCAACAACTAACCGAAGTTTAAAGTCAATTGCGAAGGATTCTCTCAAAAATCCTCACTCAAATATCCACCGAAAGAACTGGAATTTATTGATTTCATTTAAACCGGATTGACATACTAGTAAACAGAATTTGTGACATAGGAATTTGATATCAAGATCTACTTAAGAGCATTCTAGTACCTTTACGTGACACGTGCAACGTGAAAGAATGTAAAGACTATAGGACACTGAATCCTATGGGTCATGTTGCAATACTAAGGAGAATTGAAAAGAAAACAGAGGAAAATACTGTATAAGACCAGGTCGCGTTCAGAAAGATTAAAGGAACACGAGATGCTATGCATGAAATGTAATGCAATTGCGAATACGGACAACCATCAACTGCATACATGAATGACGACCATGAAAATTTGCTTCGCCGCTTATAGCGAGTGGTCGCCTTACCACTAAGTTATCCGAGCAGGACTCATGATCCGCTGAAACTTTCATATGTTGTCAGCTATGTGTCTTCAACCTCCTCGTGCACCCATTATATATATTCTCGTACAGGCGAGACATTTTACTTGAAAGTCGCTTGCCCGGTGTCGGCCGATAAATGCGATGTTGCTCCAATGGTTCAAATGGCTTTGAGCACTATGGAACTTAACAGCTGAGGTCCTCAGTCCCCTAGAACTAATTAAACCTAACTAACCTAAGGACATCACACACATCCATGCCCGAGGCAGGATACGAACCTACTGCCGTAGCGGTCGAGAGGTTCCAGACTGATGCCCCTAGAACCGCTCGGTCACACCGGCCGGCACGATGTTGCATGCACGTACAAAGGAACATTGCACCGCAGTTCGGAATAACACAGACATTGCGTTATCGTATCGTAGATATGCTATAGGTTTTCCGAGGATGATTGAAAAAGGGATGATAGAAATGAACAAGCAGGTGTTTTATTTGTTTTATCGATTGGCAGAATGCTTTAGACAGACTCAACTGGGGTATCCTGTTTATAATTGTAAAATATGTGGGTATAGAGTCGAAAGACGGAAGGTTACTAAAGGAGATGTATACAAAGAAAAACGTGACAGTCAGAGTAATGTAAGAGGAGACGGAAGAGATGAGCATTGGAAAGGGTGTGAGGCATGGATGCTCACTGTCACGGAAGCTCTGCAACGTGTTCGGAGAAGATAAGTGAGGTCGTAGAGGATGTAAGAGGCACTGTAATTAGAGAAGAAAAGGTAAAGACTATAAAATACGCGGAGTGTCAAGCAGCGCCGGCGGAATCAGTAGAGGAACTACAGAAGATGTTGAAGAGTATTGCAGGAAGGGGCGAGAAGTACGGAATGAAGATAAATATGGTAAAGACAAAAGTGATGCGAATAGGAAAGAAGGAAGCTCGAGTTATCATATGCCCAGAAGGAAAAAAGGTGGAACAAGTACAGTCCTTTCTATACCTGGGAAGTTTAATGACATGGCATGGGAGCTGTAGAGAAGAAGTGAGGAGATGGATATCTATGGGAAAAAGAACATTTGGAAAGATGAAGCGGTTACTAATGTGTAGAAGAATTCGAACGAAGCTGAGAAAAGACCTGCTAAATATTATGGCTGGAGTGTATTGTGATTCAGCTGTGAATGATGCACAGCTAAAGAGCAAGAAGAAAGATATTTAGAAAGGTTTGAAATGTCACCATGGAGAAGAATGTGGAAGGTGAAATTGGACTGACAGAATGAAGAAGTAATGAAAAAAATAGGGGAAGATGATTGCAAGTGATCATAAAGAGGAAAAAATCTTGGCTGGGACACATACTGTGTAGGAATAGCCTGCAACAAAAAATTATAGAGGTGAAATAATGAGGGGAAGAAGCAGAAAGAGAACTGGAATGGTGGTTGATATTACAAGAGGACGAACATACAAAGAGATGAAGGAAGATATTCAAAACAGGACACTATGGAGAACCTCCAATTGAAACTTGTCTTGAGACAGATACACTAAAGAAGAAGTAGTCCGCTTTCTTCATGAAACATCATCTGTAGGATCCGCAGTCTGTATGAAGCTCCTGACTGCTTGCGCATGCTCACTAAAAGACAACATTTGCCTAGAAAACCCGAAAGGGCAAAACAGAATTCCACAGAGGAACACCCCTACGACTTTTTGCCGTCCCTCCGTATTTGGAAAGTAGTATTGTTGATCGTGAAGGATCACAAACTCCCGACTTCAGAAAGTAAAACAGTTTAAACACCATATCTGCCACAGAGGGCACACGTCGTCTCCTCCTGCTGTCCAAGAAGGGTACTGGCTCACTTCCCTGTTTTGCGAGTTCAAAACGGCTCCACGAAATTCTTTAACATTTAGACCTTTCTGAATCAGGAGCAGATTGTAGACATTCTCATGCGGCATTTGCTGTAGCAGATTGTAGACATTCTCATGCGGCATTTGCTGTTTCCGTTAATAGTACTTCTGTAGAGCACTGCTAGGTCACAGGACTTGCCTGTTTACAGATGTTGGAAAACATCATCCGCTGTGGGAAATTACAGCCGCTTGAACCAGACTAGTGGGCTCCTACTACAACACGTTTGGGAGGATTACCTAAAGACTAACCCATCATCTTGAGACTTAATGCAAAACTTCGTCTACCCGCGTCTGGAAAATGGCTCTGGCGCCCATGACAGCGAAGAGAATGAACACACAGCCACGGGCAGGAAACGATATGTTACAAGTGCACTGTACATTTTAATGAAACTTTCTGACAGAATAAAAATGTGTGTTTGGCACCACAAAAATCAATCGTGGATCAGTTTTCAGCATCTTGCACAATATTTTGGACGTGACGAGGGTGTCACCTATTGGGCACCGGCACTGTTAACAACTGTTCAAAAATTCTGCTGTACCGAGGTAGTAGCGGAAACGTTGCACCTGTGCCGTGTCAATCCAGATGTCTTGTCTAGCCATCTAATCACCATGACAAGTGCAGCTATGGTCCGGAGACAAAGAAGCGAAGCAAGCAGTGGAAACATGTGGACTGACCGTTGTCCAAAAACGTGAAGGCCTAACTGTCATTGGACAAGGTAATGCTGTGTTTTTGGGACTGCCATGGTGTGGTGCTAACAGATTATGGTAAGGGACAAACATCACAGCCGCATATTATCGGAATCTGGCGAGCTTTAGGGGCGCTGCCAAGGTGCAGCGTCCCTGGAAACTGCCACTGGGGTCGTTTTAAGTTTATGGCAACGTTCCACTTTATTCTGCACAGGACGCTGTCAGCAAGCTGCTTCTTTGTCTATTCTATTTAACCTCCAATTCTCTGGCCAGAGTAGTGACTTCTTCCTGTCTCTTCAGATGAAGAACCATTGTGTGACAGTAGTTTTTTTTATTTTTATTTTTTATTTTTTTTTTAAGGCGGAAATCTTCCTGAACAGCCGAAATGCAGACACACACTGCTGAGGTCTGTGCAGAATCATTCACCATTTGGAATATTGTGCCGTTTTGAATGTGTAAGTTGATAGCGTCGTTTGAGAGTCAGTGTTGGAGTGCTTTAATTGAATCCTTAACTGAATATTTCCATATGGAACTATGTATCTGACATGTGTGGTAAAGGAATTCATCTGAGTGCAATAACCCCAATTAAATCAGTTTATGACACATAAAATCAAAAAATGGTTTAACAATAATTGAAAATAATAAGCTGATTCCTTGGAAATCTCGACAAGCGGTCTAGAATGTGAGTCAAATGAACGCGTCCTGGATAAAACATTAACGTTCGCGGAAGACTTACCTTCATTACTGAAGAGTAGTATAAAAAAATAGAAAATACATGGGGACCTATTGCTGAAGTCGTAAGCATGTTGAACTTCTAACTGCAAACAAGTCTTCAGAATGAAGACTGAAAGTAGTGAACATCGTCAAAAACGATTCGACTTTCCCTACAGTTCGCCACACTGTTGTGCCAGGGTCTCACCATACTGATAGCTTGCGGATGGTAGCTGATGTCTTTGGCTCTGAATCAACAATTTGCATCTACGTTCAACTCAGCCACCCTCTCGTCGAAGATGATCCTGGAGTAGTCGCCTAAAAGTTAAATCTGTCCGTCAAGTCGTATGCCGATCAAGTCTGCGAGATAAGGTGTCCGTCTAAGGGACTAAAATCAGACTTCGTTCTCTGCGTTTTTCGGCAGCCCATAATTTTGATTGGTTGAAAAACACTGTGAGTGCCTACCAGTAAGAAGTTGCCTTATAAGACGCTGATCTTCTTCCCCTACTCACTTTTCAAGTGGTTAACCAGTTATAAAATTCGTTATATTTGGCGATCCAAAACTGTATCCTGCTCTCTCCTTGTCTATGCCTACATCAGTGTGCTGGTTAATAATGGTGGACCTCTGTAGGAACAGCCAAATTCCTTTTTCCACTTCCAAATTATTTACATTCTTTTAAGCATTCGGTCTTGGCAGGATCTGAGGGTGCTGTAAATGTCTCACAATCTTCAAAGGAGCCCTAAACGTTCTGTTCTCATTTCAGTTCCTAATATGTTATCTTAAATGACCGTAAATTTTGCCTACCTGCAGTTCTTTAGACAATAGCAGTTCTTACGGGACTCTGCGAAAAATGCAAGCTTTCTCGGACCACACGCAGCTCGCTACAAACAGTCTCTGTTGTCCCAGCAAAACCTGGAGATAGAAGCTGTATTTTGCGACTCTGGATATTTGGCGCCATGACAGCTTTTCCTTCAAAGAATAGTCCGGCCCTACTGCTTAACGTTGTACGCATGTCTGCAAGCGGGACTTCTGCAAATTCTGCTACGGGCTGGTTCCCCGTCGATTTTATTGCCCTACAGCGCGTCCCGTGGTCCACACCCAAATGAAACCTGCTTTCACAGTGGCTTCTTAATGTACATGCAATTCTCAACGTAGGAATCTGTAACCCAAGTAGTTAAGTAACGGCAATCACTGGTACTGTTTAATACTTAATTTTCTGGTGGAGATTAATTTAATCCCATTTGATGTGAGTTTTTCTTTCCGATTTTACATAAGTTACAGGACAGTTTCGAAAAAACGGCCATATAACAAAAGAGGCTAAAAATGGCTCTGAGCACTATGGGACTTAACAACTGAGGTCATCAGTGCCCTAGAACTTAGAACTACTTAAACCTAACTAACCTAAGGACATCACACACATCCATGCCCGAGGCAGGATTCGAACTTGCGATCGTAGTGATCGCGCGGTTTCAGACTGAAGCGCCTAGAACCGCTCGGCCACTCCGGCTGGCCGTTTGTAGAGAAGGACTCTCGTTTTTGCTTAAATTTGCAGCATGAATGCTAGTTTCAGAGGATGGCCAAGCATTTTACCCTTTATTATTCCGATTTCAACAAACAGTTCAACGCCGTAACAGATGTTGCATACTACAAGATGAATTATGAACTTTACCAACAGTGAGGCGTATCATGTGGGAGTGCCAGTGTCGCTAAGGAGTGACACAGAATGATCTATTAGTGCTCACTTGTTCAAGCTTTCATCGATTCCAACTGTACCTACTAAGTTATGAGGTAATGGTAGTGCCCAATCATAGGGCACTAACGTTCCTAAACAGCTGTCCTCATCTGTATGCCAGACTACTGCACTGGGCACTTGCATCCCAAGAGCTTGATTGTACCGTCAAAAACGTCCCCAGATGCCAGACATCTCACCTTGTATTCCCGTTGGAATATTCGATGGTGATCTGGACCAATCCAACAGAAATGAACGAGAAATACTTGTAATTAAGTACGTTCCTGGCGACGCCGAGATATAAAGAAATTTCTAGATGCCGCGAAAACAGTCTCAAAACAGAGGGTAGCTAAATTCGAAATGGAGAGATTTATGCTGGAAACCTCTAAGGAGACAGGAAAACAGCTGTATGGATCGTGGAACAGACGGGAATGGAAGACTTGGTTGCGAATGCAATGAAAATGAAATGGATGTGGACGGCATCTAAACAGATGGCAGAATGGCAGATGGACCTCGGAAGTTCTTTCCTGTTTCCTGAATGAAGTAAACGATCGTGACCGTGACCTAACTCAAGGTGGGTGGATGGCATTAGCAAATACACAGAAATAACATGGATGCGCATAGTTCGATACTGTAATGCCAGTGAAAGTCTAGAGGGTTGCTTTCCTCTAGCAGTCGATTTCAAGTGGCTGATGATATTGCTAAAAACTAATGAGATATAAAAACACTGCTCTATTTATTTTGTCGAATTTGAGTCTAAAATTAATTACTGGTTAATAGGCTGTACCAGCTCCAGCAGAGAAGTACAGCAGAATGCAGTGAGTAGCGTGAGATAACTTCCAGTATATACTTCTATTCTTGATTTACTTATTTAGATTATAGATTTGGTTCATCTCGCTGTGAAGCAGACAAAAAAGACGTGTTTGTCTCTCACAAACGGTACTAAGGGGCAGACTGTTTCGGAGACTACCTATTCTCTTCATTCTCTCAATATGGACGATGGAAATAGCAGTTCTCTAAAGTGAAATTCAGTTCTATTATCAGTAATTGCCACAGTTCCGACTAATTCTACAGTGAGTAACGCCACATTGGCAACCTGTCAGTTCTCCGCTTTTAATGAATGGATTACTGTCAGTGTAATATTGTTAATCTGCGCTTTATTTCTCTCCCGTACATTCGAATTACTTTTACAGAACACGAAAACTCTCCACTTTTTATTTCTTTGACATCTGAAACACGTCATTGCATTCATCGACGTGTTGGCATCCTGTTACTCGAAACTTAATTTGCATGATAAATTCGGAGCACGAAATTAATTTTGTAGTTTATTAAGATTCTTATGAATATGTCACATATTGAAATTTCGGTAACACATTTGCAATTTTTAGCAGAATTTACTGAAGCATCGACTTTTATTAATAAAATTCAAAACCCATATATCGGCAAGGCTGATTGGCTGTTACAAGCGTATGGCGACGAAAACAGCGCCACGTTGTAACCGAACACGATGCATTTCTCTTCATTTTAGACAAAATTGTAGAATTTGATTACAATGGTCACCGGATTATGCTATTATTTGGCCATTTTCAGAATCTGCATTGTGAACAATGCTTCCACGACATGCATTATCATACAACCTTACAACGCATGACTTGTGCATCCTGTCCGCCATATAGCGCTTGTGACGCTTACATTCTTAAATGGCTAATGACTGGCCAAGAGCGATGATATGTTGATCATAATCAAAGTATGTAATTGTGTATATAAGAAGAGCTGTATAACACACGAAGCGCTTGCATATGAAGCGCTATATGTTTATGTCCTTTCGGGGTGCGCTATCATTGAAGGTTTCATCTTGAAATGGAATGCAGTGCCTAAAAAATATCGTCACTCGTTGGCTGTAAGAAAATGCAGATGAAATCTGACAGAACTTTCGAAGGATGTACCGAATAACAGCCCTCTTAAAATAAACGCAGGGCGATACTCATAACAAACAGGGGGAAGTAGATATTATGAAGTTAAAAGACTAGTGATACACTTCAGGAAGCCGAGCAGTCTAAGGCACTGCAATCATGGACTGTGCGGCTGGTCCCTGCGGAGGTCTGAGTCCTCCTTCGGGCATTGGTGTGTGTGTTTGTCCTTCGGATAATTTAGGTTAAGTAGTGTGTAATTTAGGGAGTGATGACCTTAGCACTTAAGTCGCATAAGATTTCACATACATCTGAACATTTTTTTGATACACTTCAGGAGCCTGTCGTATAGATTAAACGTTTAGCAGTAATATTTCAACGGTAGACAATGGTACCAACTGGCGAAAACACAATGTCGGAAAAGAATCGCAACACCAAGGAGTTGTGAGACATAAACGAAAGATTATTTCTACATTTGAAACACAATGTCTATTCAAATATCGCGCCAGTGGCATAAGAGTGGCGATAGGAGCACCACTATGAGGATGCAGATCAGGTTCGCTTTAAATACCAGCTGAAACGGTCGTGAGGTTTACCTTTGAGATTGGTTGTGGTGTGTTGATGTTAGTCAAGAACACCTTTAAGGTCACAAAGACGGCATTATCAACACCTTACTGAATTTGAACAAGGTCGTGTAACAGAGCTACGAGAAACTGGATGTTCCTTCTGCGATAATGCAGAAAGGCTTGGCAGGGATGCAGCGACTGTACATAATCGCTGGCAGCGGTTGGTGCTACGGAGAGAGAAGACCATCCTATTCGGCGTACGGCACTGGCGCTTCGTTCTGCGTCTGGAGCAGCAATCTGACCAACGTTTGACACCACAGTGACGTAAGGAACTGTTACAAATCAGTTACTTCGACCAGCCGCGGTGGCCGAGCGGTTCTATGAGCTTCAGTTTTGAACCGCGTGACTGCTACCGTGGCAGTTTCGAGTCCTGCCTCGGACATGGATGTGTCTGATGTCCTTAGGTTAGTTAGGTTTAAGTAGTTCTAAGTCCTAGAGGACTGATGACCTCAGATGTTAAGTCCCATAGTGCTCTGAGCCATTTGAACCATTTTTCGGTTACTTCGAGAGCAGCTCCGAGCCAGACGCCTGCAGCGTGCATTCCACTGACCCCAAAGCACCGCGACTTGCGACTTCAGTGGTGTCAAGCGTGAGCTCACTGGAGGGCAGGGTGGAGGTCTTTCGTGTTTTCTGATAAAAGCTGGTTCTGGCTCGGTGGCAGGATGGCCGCGTGTTGGTTAGAAGGAGGCCAATTAAGGGCCTGCAACCAACCTGTCTGCGTTCTGGACATAGTGGACCTAAACTTAGAGTTGTGGTCTGGGGTACGATTTCGTGTGACAGCAGGACCACTCTCCTGGTTACCCCACGCAACCTGACTGCAAATTTGTTCGTCAGTCTAATGATACGACCTATTGAGCTACTATTCATGAACAGTAAATACACTGGTGCTCATAAATTAAGGATAATTGCACAATGTGGCGCCACACAACGTGGCACTACGCAGAAGTGGCGCTAATAGAATAGGCACGCAGAGAACACACACGACGCAGATCAGTAAGTCCACGGTATCGGTGATAAGTTGAGAAAACTGTCCCGAAACACTTGTGCTACAAAACGCCACTGTTTCCTGCGCATGTATCCGACATCAATATGGGATATGGTCACCATGCACATGCACACAGGCCGCACAACGGGTTGGCATTCTCTGGATCAGATGGTCGAACAGCTGCCCATTCATGCACCAGTGCCTGTCGAAGCTCCTGAAGTGTCGTAGGGGTTTGAAGACGTGCAGCGATACGTCGACCGAGAGCATCCCGGACGTGCTCGATGGGGTTTAGGTCTGGAGAACAGGTAGGCCACTCCGTTCGCCTGGTATCTTCGGTTTCAAGGTACTCCTCCACGAGGGCAGCTCAGTGGGGCCGTGCATTATCATCCATCAGGAGGAAGGTGGGACCCACTGCACCCCTGAATAGGCGGACATACTAGTGCGAAATGACGTCCCGATACACTGATATACCTGACCTGTTACAGTTCCTCTGTCAAAGACATGCAGGGGTGTACATGCACCAATCACAATCCCACCCCACACCATCAAACCACGACATTCATACAGGTCCCTTTCGAGGACCTTAAGGGGTTCCTGGTTCACGTCAGATGAAAAACCGGCGAGAATTACTGTTCATACTGTACCTGGACTCGTCTGTGAACATAACCTGGGGCCACTGTTCCAATGACCATGTACTGTGTCCTTCATACCAGGCCTAACGGGCTATCCTGTGACCAGGGGTAAGTGGAATGCACCTCGCAAGTCTCTGGGCGAATAAACCATGTCTGTTCAGTCGTCTGTAGACTGTGTGTCTGGAGACAACTGTTCCACTGGCTGCGGTAAGGTCCCGAGCAAGGCTCACTGCGGTATTCCGTGGCCGTCTGTGGGGACTGATGGTGAGATATCGGTCTTCTTGTGGTGTTGTACAATGTGGACGTCCATAACTATAGCGTCCTGGACACGTTTTCTGTCTGCTGGAATCGTTGCCATAATCTTGAGATCACACTTTGTGGCACACAGAGGGCCTGTGCTACGACGTGCTGTGTTTGACCAGCCTCCAGTCGCCCCAGTATTCTACCCCTCATAACGTCATCAATATGTGTTCTTTGAGCCATTTTCAACACACAGTCACCATTAGCACGTCTGAAAACGTCTGCACACTTACTCGCTGCACCGTTCTCTGACATGCACCAACACACATCTGTGTATGTGGACTGCTGCCAGCGCCACCGTCAAATGCACCGCATGGTCATACCCCGAGGTGATTTAAATCCGCAATCCCCCCCCCCCCCCAAAAAAGAACGTTGTTTCACCATATATCAGCATTATCCTTAATTTATGAGCATGAGTGTAGCTGCTGTAACACAACATGCTCTACAGAGTGCAGATATGTTGCCTTAGTCTCCTCGATCACCAGCTTGGCTCCAGTAAGCACATATAGGAAATCATCCTTCGATAACTCCAACGTTATTCAAAACCCGTATACTGACCGACCATATGCAACAGGTATGGATCTCCATCCCACAAACTGACATCTGGCACTTGTACAACACAATACAAGCACGTTGCGCTTGCATTCAACATTCTGGCGGTTACAGCGGTTAGTAACGTACCAGCATTTCATATTTGCGATGTCTCATCTCTCACTTATCTTTAATTTACAGTGTTAATGACTTAAGTATATCACGTAGACAAATGTATTTCAGAAATTTCATTTCTCTACATTAATTATTTTTCGGTGTTGCGATTTTTCTCCGTCAGTGTAGTTGCGGAAAAAGTAAAAGAAGGGGTAGGATTTGACGGGAGGCTTCTGGATCAGTGAGCTGCACCTATAAAGAAAAACGCCTAAAAGACGATAGTCTAATGTAGTGTTACAAAGTCTGAAGTTTCTGTCGACGTACGCCTGATAACAGACGTCAAAGGAATTCAAAGACACACTGCTACAGTATGAGCAGCTCAGTACAGCCAATTTTAAAGCATAACGGGATTAAATGGTAATCTTTGGGAGAAAGGTGACACTGATTTCGTAGAAAAGCTGTTGTGTAAATTTATAGAACCAGTATTCGAGGCAGACTGAGCAACAGTTCTGCTGTTTCGAGTAGGGATGACAAGAATGAGATGTGAGAGAATACCGAGGCATACCGTGGCGTCGAACGATTTCGCTCGGTTCACGAGCGACTAGAATAGGACACGACGTTTCTTCATACGAAGTAACAGCTATCATACACGGTTCTTTCACTTACGGAACATGCATTGGGGTGGCAAAAGTCGTATCAGACTTTCGTTTACCAGACATAGTGCAGAAACTCGATTTGTCTCGGACTCAGCAAGTCATTGGAAGTCCCTTTATGAAACGTCCCCTTTGAAAAATTATTACAAGACTGTGCTTAAACTGACACAGAATTTTTTTTTTTTTGCGCAACGCAATCTGACTTTCAGAACTCCCTACAAAAGGATGGCCCTGACTAACATTAACCTATACGTTTCACATATCACTTACCTCACAAAAATCTTGGTTACTCGAACTACTGCAATACAGCGAGCGCCACTACTGCCAGCTAAATAAAAGATTCAAACTACGGAAGGCACTAACTACTGATAGGCATAGTTAGCAAATGAAAGATTTTAATAGAGAACAAACAATGTATTTACCTTAATAGTCATAATATATATATCAGTTCATGACACCAATTCTTACAAATTTCAAAACTCCGCCATCTCTCTCCCCACGTCCACCACTGCTGGCGGCTCACCTCCAACTGCGCAACGCTACGCGCTGTTAGCATCCAGCTGCCGTTGCCCGACACTACAATGGCAGACAACAATGCAAACTAAACACAGACTGCGCACAGCACAGCCAGTGATTTTTCATACCGAGCGCTAAGCGGCGTTACCAATGAGAAAACCTAAACAGCCTACTTACACCTTGAACAAATATTGAGCCGTGTTGCCTCTATAATCGTCCATAACTGTGAAAGTTTTTTCGGTGCACGATTTTGTCCACGGTCCTCTCCCTTGTTTCCCTCAATGTTCGGCAGGATTCAAGTCGAGCGATCTGGATGGCCAAATAATTCGCTCGAATTGTCCAGAATGTTCTTCAAACCAATCACGAACCGTTATGGCCAAATGACATAGCGCATTGTCATTCATAACAATTGCGTCGTTGTTTGACCAAATAAAGTCTATGAATGGCTGCAAATCGTCTCCAAGTAGCCGAACATAACCATTTCCAATCAATGTTGGGTCCAGGTGGAGCAGAGGGCCCAGTCCATACCTTTCAACACAGGCCTCACCATCATGGAACCACCACCAGCTTTCACAGTTCCTTGTTGACATATAGAATACATGGCTTCGTGGAGCCTGCGCCGTACTCGAACCTTCAGCTCTTACCAAATTAAATCGGGACTCATCTGACCAGGCCACGGTTTTACAGTCTGCTAGGGTTCAACCGATATAGCCACGATCCTAGGAGAGCTTGCAGTCGATATCGTGCTGTTAGCAAACGCTTTCACATCGGTCGTTGCTGCCATATCCCATTAACGACAAATTTTGCTGCACTGTCCTAACAGACATGTTCGTCATACATCCCACACTCATTTCTGCGGTTATTTCACGCATTGCTCCCTGTCTGTTAGCACTGACAATTCTAAGCAAACGCCGATGCTCTCGGTCATTAAGTAAAGGCCGTTGGTCACTACGTTGTTCGTGGTAAGATATGATGTCGGCACTTTGGTATTCTCAGCACACTAATGACACGGTCTCTGAATTCCCTCTGAATATCCATTGCGTCTAGCTCCAACTAGCATTCCGCGTTTAAGGTCTATTAATTCCCGTTGTAAGGCCATAATCACTTCGGAAATATTTTTACATGATGCACAAGATGCGACAATGTCGCGAATAAAACAGTGACCCGAATATAGAATAAATTTCCTTTACCTTACGTTTATGGTCGCAGATTTTATGTCAGTAGATTACCGGTTTCGGTCTATAATGAGTACCTTCAGATCTGTTTTATAAAAACAATCTCCTAATGTACTGCAGCCATAGTGGCATCGTCAAATGTAAAATGCAAAATCAGCACCAGCACAGTCAAATGTATATAAATAACAGCATACGTACGACTCATCTTGTCAACAGCAGTACTGTTCAAAACAAACTGCCGTACAGTAGCCACAAGATGTTTGTGTTGTAAGTTCACCAGATGACGCTACTGTAGGCATGCACAAGTCTTCAATGATTAATAGAACAACGTAAAAGAAAGGGAGGATAAAATTGGTAAAATCTGTAATGAGTTTATAAAGTATAAAAGGCATTAAAGTAATAAAAAGCGATGAAATAAAACACGACAGAAGTTAGGTTGTTAAAAAAAGGAAGAGTTAAGAGACAGTAATTGATATGTGCTCAAGTACCAATATTGTAGATAATGACATATATAATAAACAGCTTTCAAAGTACACAGAATAATAAAAACTATAAAAAATAGCTAAAGAAGCCAGAATGGAAGAAAACATACTGCTACACATAATCAGCGTCATCTGATCGGTCTTACGTCAGAATTATGCACAGGCGAGAAGCCTTGGAGGAACGTGACCGCCAGATGGCCCCTCCTACCCTGCGGCACGCCGTTGCAAGAAAAGAATGAGAAAATTCCGTACCAGTGCATGAACAGCATTATCTAGTTAATGCAGTTTATTATATAAACAGAGAAGGAAAAAGAAGGTACTAGACTTATGCGTACAAAAACGAAGTAAATATGTAAGGCACTCATTAGAAGTGAATACATTTCGCTGCTTCACAATAGGAATCTGAATTCTGTAAGTAGGCTGTTTAGGATTTTTTATTGGTAACGCCGCCGCCATGTAGCGCTCTGTATGAAAATTACTGGCTTTGCCGTGTGCAGTCTGTTGCTGGTTTGCATTGTTGTCTGCCATTGTAGTGTTGGGCAGCGGCAGCTGGATGCTAACAGCGCGTAGCGTTGCGCAGTTGGAGGTGAGCCGCCAGCAGTGGTGGACGTGGGGAGAGAGATGGCGGAGTTTTGAAATTTGTAAGAATTGGTGTCATGAACTGCTATATATATTATGACTAGTGAGATCTACTAAATAATTATTTTATGATCCACATTCTTCGAAAAAGGAGCTCTTGGAATGGAAAGAGCAATAAGAAGCGACTAATAACAGTAACTGTATATATAATTTTCTTTTCAAGTTCTTGGTAATTTGTTGTAGCATTAGTTTTTGTGGTGCACCACTTTAATTACATAGACATTAAGATGTGATTATAACTTTCCCTTTTCTGCATTGTTGTCTTTAGTATACTATTTTTTCTGCTTGTGGGTTTGTCATGTTTAGATATAAGTTATTACATTTACTGCTGCTTGCTTTGCAAATCTGAATTTTTTTGGGTCATTGCTGTTTGTGTTAATTTGTTTTGTGCTGCTGCATTGCCTCGTCCCTTAGTTTAGCATCTGAGCTCAGTAGGTTTAAGTTAGCTTAAGAGGGGGTAGACTATATAAGAAACTAACTATGATGAATTGAAAGAAAAGCATTGAGAAGCTATAAGAAAATGGTTTGGCCAAAAAAAAAGTAGTGTATAGTGGAGAAAAACTATTTTCGAAAGAGGATGTGAACAGAATACAGAAAGCATGCTTGGATAGGATTTCTTTGACGGAAACAGATGTTGAAATAAGACGAAAGATCTACTGAATGAAGTTTTGGGTTGGACTGAAGTACCAAATGTGACACTGAAAACAAACCCTGTCCTTTCCTTCTGTTATCCCACTATGTGTTTGTGTACCCTTGTGTATTTATGTTCTTCCTGTCTTTATATGTTCATCTGATAAGACTTATGTTGTAGAATTTTCTAATATTCAGCTACACTCACTATGATGAGGAATACTGTTATCCTCAAATATAATTTGCATTAATAATATGTTATTTACTTCGTAAAGATGTTTACACATAATTTATTCTGTTTTGTTCTAATGCTCATGTGTGAAGTTGATGTTTCAAAAGTTATTCTGATCTTTTATGTATGTACTTATGTCGAAATTTTTGTAACACTCATGTATTTGTTATTTCGATTCTTTTGTAAAGCCTGTATTACTGCAAATGTTATCTGTACTATTATGTTCTTTAATGATATATTTTGTACCTTTGTTATTGTATTCTTATGTTATAAAATTGTAATTCACACCAGTTCATCAAATTAAGTAACTTGTAAATTACATTTCACTGCACACGTTTCTGTTGGTCATAGTATATGCACAATATGTGAGAAGTAGGGACTGATAGTGTTTGCACATGTGTTAATAATTCAGTAAGGGACTGGATAACAGCATTGCTGGTTGTAAAGACATTTCAAAAACAATTTTTGTGAGTGCACAAGTGGTGGTTATGGATTTGCTATATTATCCGCAAGACTCTTCAATGGTGATTGTGCGCCTGCACAGTCAAACAGATGGCTGCTGGCCATCTCTACAAGGACTACAGTGGGTCTACACCTTTGATGACCCACCAATACCATTATTTCTACAAGGACTGCAGTGGGTCTGCACCTCTGGTGGCCCACCAATACTGTAATCTCTACCAGGACTCCAATGGGTCTACTCTGTGACAACCTACTTACCAATATTCTTTAAAACTTCGACTGACTCTGCTGTGGGTTTGCTCTGTTGTGGCCCATTACCTGTCTGCATGTCAAGAGTCAGCACTGTCTTTCCGTTGGAAGGACAACGCTACTTCTTCAAGACTGCATGGAAATCCACTACTTCCATGTGCATTTTCTTTTACTACTCAGACTTTGAGAAAAGCACTGCAATTTTACTTTGATGAATGATCATGACTGTCTTTATGGACTGTGAGAAAATTTTAGCTTTTGACCAACATTGTATCGATAAGTGTGTGCATTTCATTTCTTTGTTATTGTAATTATGAAAAAAATTTTCAAATCTGAATTGACCACTGCCCAAAACAACGTGTAAATTTTTTTGTGGGGAGCATGGGGGCTATATAAGTAGGCTGTTTAGGTTTTTTTATTGGTAACGCCGCCGCCATGTAGCGCTCTGTATGAAAATCACTGGCTGTGCCGTGTGCAGTCTGTGGCTGCTTGGCATTGTTGTAATACTCGCCATTGTAGTGTTGGGAAGCGGCAGCTGGATGCTAACAGCGCGTAGCGTTGCGCAGTTGGAGGTGAGCCGCCAGCAGTGGTGGACGTGGGGAGAGAGATGGCGGAGTTTTGAAATTTGTAAGAATTGGTGTCACGAACTGATATATATATTATTACTATTAAGGTAAATACATTGTTTGTTCTGTATTAAAATCTTTCATTTGCTAACTATGCCTATCAGTAGTTAGTGCCTTCAGTAGTTTGAATCTTTTATTTAGCTGGCAGTAGTGGCGCTCGCTGTATTGCAGTAGCTTGACTAACGAAGATTTTTGTGAGGTAAGTGATTTGTGAAACGTATAGGTTATTGTTAGTCAGGGCTATTCTTTCGTAGGAATTTTTGAAAGTCAGATTGCGTTGCGCTAAAAGCTATTGTGTGTCAGTTTAAGCACAGTCATGTACAATTTTTCTAAGGGGACGTTTCAACAGCTCGAAGCACACACTATTCTCATCCCCAGAGTAGGACACTCTGAGACTTCTCCAGCCCACTGAGGTGGACGTTGAAAAACTAGGCTGCTAATTGCCTTCAGGACACAGAAAAAATGAAAGATCACGTTTTATACACAATGAAGATAAGAGCCAAGATTGTAACGTGTCAGGTGTGTATAAAATAACGTATAGTGAATACGATAAATTTTATGTTGGCCAAACAGGCAGGGATTTGAAAACGAGTTCTACAGAACGTATTAATGTTAGTAAAGCCAGTCTAGTCCCTCAGCACTCAGTGCTGATTTAATAAAATACAGGTTTTGTGATAGTAACACTAATAAAAACATTACCATTCTACGTAAAGCTGAAAAAGGCAGGTTATTAAACATTCTATAAGAAACTGAAGTACACACCCAAATGACGAAACGACCGGACAATATACTTAATGCACAAGCAGAGTTACGGAATAAGATCTATAAGAATCTAAGACAAAAAAAGGACACATTAATAATGATATGTCCGAACTGGACGGAAAAAGGTGGATGCAGTGTACATGTGCAGACAGACAAATGATTACAAATTCACAAAAAGTGGATGATGTATCGAAGAGAAAGAGATTCTCAAATTGGTCCACCTCTGGCCTTTATGCAAGCAGCTATTCTCCTTAACATTGAGTTATAGTCGTTGGATGTCCTTCTGAGGGATATTGTGTCAGACTCTGTCCAATTGGCGCGTTAGGTCTTCAAAATACCGAGATGCTTGGAGAGCCCTGCCCATCATACTTGAGACGATCTTACTTGGGGAGACACCTGGCAAACTTTCTGGACAAGGTAGGATTTGGCAATCACGAAGACAAGCGGCAGAAACTTTCGCCGTGTGTGGGCGGTTATTATCTTGCCACGAATTGCAATAAAACGACGCGTGAATGTAGTCGACGTATTGCTTTGCTGTAAGCTCGCCTCGGATGACAACCAAAGAGGTCGTGGTATGAAATGAAATGGCACCACAGACCATCATCTCTGGCTGTTGGGATGTATGGCGGACGGTAGCCAGATTGGTGTCCTGCTGCTGTCTGGTGAGTGTCGAGAAACGTCTTCGCTGACACCGGGGCTCGTTTGGAAGCGGTACTCATCAATACTGCTCGAGTCCGTGACATTCGAGGCCGAATATGCCAGATGCCACAGCAGACTTGCTGGTGTACAGAGGTCAATGGTAGTCGGGACAAGGGACGCTGTGAGCTCAGCTCCCTTTCTGCGGGTCCCCTATGAATGGTCCTTGTTGTCACTGAAGCACCAGTTGCGCGTCGAATCTCTAATAATGATGAATCCGGGGCCCTGAGACCCTCCCTGAGGATTTCTCGGTCGTCACGTTCTGTCGTCTGTCTAGGTGGACCCCTTCCTCCTTGGCGCTGTGTTCGGCACTGGTTCGTCTATTTCTGTCAACATCGTCGAATGTTGGCATCGAGCGATTCGCTGATTACACCAACTGGTTTCTTTGACCCAAACTACACGTCCTCTGCCAAATGCTGACATCAGCGTACTCGCATTCGGGAGGACGTCGGTTCAGTCCCGCGTCCGGCCATCCTGATTTCCCTAAATCGCTTCAGGCAAATGCCGGGATGGTTCCTTTGACATTTCCGTGGCTTCTGCAGTGAAAACGTAGTATGCGTTTAGAAGCGAATGTCTCGTGAGTTATGTTGTTGCTCATAACTAATTACGTGAAGTAGGAATCAATTGTTTGTTTAATTGCTGGGCCATCGACACCAATCCCTAATCCGATGAGACCGATGACCTCGCTGTTTGGTCTCTTCCCCCAAATCCACCCACCACCACCAAATCAGCGTATATTGTTCTTGCGCCTGTCTGCGAGGCATATTTACTGTCCAACTGAGTACACGTAATGAAATTCGCAAAAAACTTTATGCCTTGCTATCGATGTTTCCTCTCTTTACTATCCTTGCCAACTATGTGGTGAATCTGCACTGCAGTATCACACATTCATCCATCGGGCGTAAAAGTTTACAATTTTGCATTTTCAATCTATACCTGTACGAATATCAATTTGTGACAAATTTGCATAACTCCCTCGTTGTGCTTTCTCTTTTCTTTTTGTCTTAGAGAGTAGAAAATTTTGACAGTCTTTCAACCGAATAAGTTCGGTTTGGAGTCTCTCCATATCCTGTATGTAAAATGGTCTTATTTGACGTGATGTGTTGGATTATTTTGCTATTTTATACCTTTTCTTTGTTCTGCTTTCAAGTACCAAGTGCCCAAAGATTGTATTTTACATATATGAACCATGAAGGTAAAAATAAGGGGAGTAGCAATGACGTGAGAAACTTGAAACCGATGTCCGCCATTTTAATTGCTCAGAAACATAAGCTTCAGATATTTTTATTCTGTACGGATTAAGAATAACTAAATGCACTTATCACACGCACAGAATCAGGAATAATTTTGAAGCGAAACGCTACAACACTGAACATACTTCGTCAGGTCCTTTGTTGGCGACTGTTTCGTCATGTGTATAAAATGTAGATTTCCCAGAAGAAAACAGATGAATGTTGAATGAATGAAGTGATAGCAACCTTCAGTAATATTTTCCATTGGTTGTAATATTAGGAAGCGGAAGATTCCTTTAGTAATCCATACAGCTTGTTTTCTTAACCATAGATGTTCTACACTTAAAAAGTTTTGAAGGTTTAATCTCGTAAATCGTGTCTCCTTCCCTCTTCTGTAGTTCATTTTGAGTCGTTATATATTAGTTCTGCTTTTTAAAAGTTTGTACCTGAGTTGAATCGTTGAAATTGTGTAATCGATGTAGTTCATTTTGAGCCTTACATATTAGTTCTGCTTTTGAAAGCTTGTACCAGAGTCGAATCGTTCTAGTTAACTGAAAATCAAGTTTAAGACAGTCGCATCTAAATTTTCCACACATTGAACACATCAGTTATGTTCTAGTTAGTCACAAAAGTCAGTCGATATTGTACGTATGAGAGAGGATTTGGACGATTTTTGCCTGAATATAACAGGTGTAGCTTTCGAACAGTAACTTCTTCCTCTAAATACAACCACTGTCATCATGAATACTATAACGTGATTTGCGGCATCTAAGTGACTGTGTATTATGTTTATGAATCTTAGAGACGGTTTCGCCTTTAAGTTTGTTTGGTCTAGTGTTATGTGTACCTCTGGCGTCCACATTTCTTTGTTCCACGATATGACTGCATGTCACAGACGTATATAAATATGATCTAAGAAATAACAAAAAACAGGTAATATTGACCTTGATCTGTAATTCCATGGCCGGCCGGAATGGCCGAGCGGTTCTAGGCGCCACAGTCTGGAACCGCGCTACCGCTTCGGTCGCAGGTTCGAATCGTGCCTCGGGCATGGATGTTTGTGCTGTCCTTAGGTTAGTTAGGTTTAACTAGTTCTAAGTTCTAGGGGACTGATGACTTCAGATGTTAAGTCCCATGGTGCTCAGAGCCATTTGAACCATTTTGTAATTCCATGTTTACAATTCATGACATTTACGTCAGACGTGATCAAGGATTGTCAGTGATAGCGGTAACATACACGACAGCCTGTGTATATATGAGTTAGGATGGATTTCATATCGTGTCGTATTAACATAGACATGGTTGTAATAGGGTTCTAACTATCCGCATAGTTATTGGCTTCTAGATGCACACCGGGCTAAAAAACATACAGAATTTATAGCTGACACGCATGCCACTGCTATAGAGATGCATTCCTCTGTATCAGTTGTTACACCCGAATACTAGTTTGGCAAATAAATGTTTCAAGGGCAGCTCATGGTGCGTAGAAGATGTCCATTTCTGCCATGTCTTCCCCATACACGAGTCTCGTTGACGCCGCATAAGAATAATGTCATTCCTCGCATCACTTCAGTGGACTCTGGAGAAAATCAGAAGCCAAACAGAATTAATGCATGTTGAACGACCAATCCTGTAGTCAAGAACATTATTTGTGAAAAGCTGAATGAACACGCGGACTTCTGTTTTGTCTCATTGGAGGCGTTACAATCAGATTACGGCTGAGGAACAACAGTTTATCACAAAATAACCACAACAAGAAGTTAAGCAGGCTTCTCTCTGCTGTCAGCCAAAAACTCGATTTTTACCTGCCTAAATAAATCTAAATAACATAAGGCTAACTCTGATCATGTTTTTTACCATCTTCCCCCCCCCCCCCCCTCTTTCACCCCTAAAAAAAAGGGAATGGGGTTGTGTGGCTTTCGGATACAATTTACAGCTGCTGTCACGAAACAAATACGCAGCCCATAACGAAATATGACATAGTGACTATCGGCGTATTTTATTTTGCGGAAGTTTATTTGTATTTCGCAGTATTTCACCAACGATTTGTCACACTCGTAGGATAGAGTAGATCGCTCGCGGGCCACTGAAACAGCGTGCGCCGCCGCCTGCACAGTTAAACGAACGCCGAGGGGAAGGCATGCATCAAAACACAGAGACGAGGCGTCGTATTGTCGCCCTCGCCGCCCACAGAGCCCTACATCTAGCCGCCGACAATGGCCGCCGCGATGTATCGCAGGGAGCAGACCGCAAGCAGCAATCAAGCCTGTCTCGTGACGCAAAATTTACACACGCGATAATGCAGTCTTCTGAGCGGGTTTACTGGTCTGCAACCCCTTCAGTGACAGAATGTAGCTAATCATATTCAGCTATTGCATCCTCACAATAGCTGCCACGTTGATGTAAACTGAAGCGCTTGTTTCCTTCTACATGTGCACAGAGCGGTTTGCAAGAGCCTCCGCTGCATGAACCGCAGTGTCACCTTGGTATGCAGCATTTCCGCTAAGGGAAATCGTCATTGTGTTACTCTTCTCTTTAGGTGCCACGCCGTTATTACAAAGTAATACACAACCAAAATTTTCAAACGAATTATGCTTTATATATTCCGCGAGTTATTCACAGCTTTCTGCTGATGCTCTACTTCGTTAATAATTATGTTCTTAATCTGCGTCTACTTTGCATTCCACACTTGTTGGCAGGGGGCTCATCGATACACCTTCAGACTCTCTCTATCGTTGCACTCTCGAACAGCATGTGGGAGAAGCAAAAATTTAAATCTTTCCGAGCGAACCCTGATTTCTTTTACTTTATTACAAATATCTTAGGTTTTGGAGAAGAAAGTTCAAGATTGAAATTTCCTGAAAAGTTCTTGCCACATCGAGAAACACCTTTCCTGTAATGATTGTCATCCGAGATCGCACACCATACCCGAGGCACTCTCTCCATTACTTCGCCATGGATAAAAAAAGCGCTGCCCTTCCATGAACTTTTTCGATGTCCTCCGTCAATCCTACCTCGCAAGGATCCCGTAACGCACAGAGGTACTCCACAAGAGGATGGACAAGCGTAGTGTTTTGGTGTTAAGTGCAGGTAATCAGACCTCATTGTCCTGTGATACAGCTACAACTGATTTTCTCCCCACTGTCCTCAATACTGCCCACCCAGACGTTGATCCAAAGGGAGGGATCAAAGAGGTCATGAGCCCCTCGCAGAAAATTATACCGCTTGGCTTCTATAACGTTAGGAGATTCATATCACGGTAGTTATCGTTAAATACTATAAGATGAGAAGTACTGATGCCAGCTACCTAATTTTATATACATTTACATCTTGTTCCTTAAAATGTTACTAGAACAAGTAAATTTTATGTACGTTATAGCAGCATGTCAAAACGTTGTGGCCGTCAGTCCTCATTTTGCTGCTGTACAGGCAACACATGTTTATACTATATATATGCCGAATGCTGCGTTCATTGAACTTTGGAATTGGCATCAACTGCCATACGATTCGCATGTATCACTTTACAACAACTTAGATATGATGGTCTCTGTTACGAGGTGATGCAAATACCGAGTGTGTCAATTACTACGTTTTAATGCCATAAAACATTTGTTAAGACGACACCTTTTACATTTAGTCATTTTATTTGATAGTTCCGTAAGCAAATATTTTTCTTTTAGTTTCTCCTTTTCTTCTCTATATATATGCTTATTTTCAGTTTTATGACCATCATTCAATCACACTGGCCACAGAAGTTGAAAATCTCTTTTTAACTATGTCATGTATGGTGTTGTCATTTTAAGAAAGATTTTTAAAAATGGCTCTGAGCACTATGGGACTTAACTTCTGAGGTCATCAGTCCCCTAGAACGTAAACTACTTAAACCTAACTAACCTAAGGGCATGACACACATCAGTGCCCGAGACAGGATTCGAACCTGCGACCGTAGCCGTCGCTCGGTTCCAGACTGTACCGCCTAGAACCACTCGGCCACCCCGGACGGCAAGATTTTTAAACACGTATGAAGCCTTAATGGCACCAGCACGAGTCAAGAATGTTCTATGGTACATATTCTATAATTAATTCATGTATACACTCTTGAACCCTGCTACAATATGTGCTGTTTGTAAGCTATGTGTGTTGCTAACATATATCTTAGATGTGAAGATGGCTAGACTGTTAGCCAAAACTCATAATCCATCAAAATAAAGAATATTCCATGTGCTATCGGATTTCACTGATTTTTAGTTCTTAATATAAATTTAAAAAATTCTTAAATGATTTGGTAAAAGAAACACTTATGTCTACTGTTGTTTCAAGAACGATTTGTGTGGAAACCTTTAAATGTTTTGGTTAGTCTAGTATAAAACTAGGAGACCTACCACCGAAATCTCTCCAGTGCAAAAATGGTCCCACCACGACTATCTGCAGGCTTTGCCCTATCGCTTTTGCTGGATTTTATTGCGAAACTACATTTAGGTGTGCACTGATTACTTCATGCTAGATGATCAGTCAGGTATTCAATAAACAAAACATAGATACAATTAATCTAGGTGATGCACAAAGAACTTAAAATCTAAATTACGCTACCTATCTTTATTGTCCGATTACTGTGCACGCATCCGATGAACTATTACGGACTGTACTTGGTGTAGTGAAGGCATTATTTGTAACTGCGCTCACTACTTCGGCACGGCACTGCAGCCTGAATTAATTTATCCTAAGATTGCTGCTTTTCTTTTTAATAATGTAGCGCGCGCGCGCGAGCGCTTGCGTGTGCGTGTGTGTCTGTGTGTGTGTGTGTGTGTTAGCCCAGCGTGATAACTTTACCTTCCTGTATTAACTCATGCATTCTAAAACAAATCAATGTTTGCTTACACCTATGCTGAATACTCTTAAATATATAAGTGTACAATTTTCGTGGCTGTACGCTACGATAGGCGTTCACTGTGTTGCTCGTCTCCCCCGTGAACCACGGACCTTGCAGTTGGTGGGGAGGCTTACGCCCATCAGTTATACAGATAGCCGTACCGTAGGTGCAACCACAGCGGAGAGGTATCTGCTGAGAGGCCAGGCAAACGTGTTGTTCCTGAAGAGGGTATACCGTCCCCTGTGAAATACTAAGAAAAGACTTAAAAACAGTATTTATAAAGAAGAGACATTTAAAAATTGAATAATAAGTGGACACTAGCCGCTCAGGTGAGCATGTATTTTTTTCATGTACCCGTAATATAATAATTTCTCTGTATAAGTTTCGAGGGCAAAGAAACATGAAGATGCACTCGAAACAAAATGATCTAAAGAGACGACAAGATGCTCTCTTTTGTTAATCTTTTAGTCGTCTTCACTTCTTCTCTTGTCTTGGTTGCGTGTAGATAGACGTCTTGCGAGTGCTGGCAAATGTAAGCATATTTGTACTAATTAAGCAGATAATATATTGATTTTATATTATTGTTAACTTTTAATTTGTAAGAGGTGATCCAGATTTCATGTCTGCCTTCCTGGAATTAACCTGCATTCGAGTAATTTACAGTGCAACAGTCACAGCGGACGATGCAGCCAACGATGCCATTACGTGGCGATATTAACTTAGCGGAAGCTGAAGAGAAAAACTCGCCCGCTATTAACATAATATACATTTTTCTCCACAGTCGCCCGACGCAACTTTAAGATTCTTATTTTCAGTACAACAGCCGATAGCCAAAGCCACGACTCCGACTACAATGCAGTGGTTAACGGATGTAAGAAGAAATACTTTCGCGCTTATGTGGGCCGCAGTTGTAATTAATAACTAAAGATTTTTTGATTTAAAGTGAAATGACTAGCTGAGGAAATTAATATGAAAAATTTATTCCATTGCTCAACTTATATGCTCATGTTTTAAGATTCAGCGAGTCTACAGTCATTAACGTAACAAATAATTTCCACTGAAGATTAATATTGTTAAAAAGGAGACAACTTAACAAAAGCATTTAATTGTAAATCAAAATTGAATGAAACATCGTTTTGATTAAGTCTCACCACGTAAGTCAGAAACAGTCATCATTACCAATCAATTTGCTTAGCAAATAATAAATTAAATTGCGACGGCCGACGGATGCGAGAAGGGGAAGGGTCCTTTTCGGTAGTTGCAGGGCAACAGTCTGGATGATTGACTGATCTGGCTTTTTAACGTGAAACAAACGGGCTTGCTGTGCTGCTACTGCGAACGACTGAAAGCAAAGGAAAACTACAGCCGTAATTTTTCCCAAGGGCATGCAGCTCTAATGCATGGTTAAATAATCATGGCATATTCCGGAGGTAAAATAGTCCCCCATTCGGATCTCCTGGCGGGGTCTACCCAGGAGGATGTCGTCATCCGGAGAAAATAAAATCTGGCATTCTACAGACCGGAGCATGGAATGTTAGAGCCCTCAGTTGCTAGATAGGTTAGAAAATGTAAAAAGAGAAAAGGATAAGTTGCAGTTAGTTATAGTGGGAACTAGTGAAGTTCGGTGGCAGTAGGAACAGGACTTCTGTTTAGGTGAATACATGGTTACAAATACAAAATGAAATAGGGGTAATGCAGGAGTGGGTTTAATAATATATAGGAAAATAGGAATGCTGGTAAGTTAATATGAACAGCAGTATAGTGAACGCGTTATAGTAGCCAAGATAGGCACAAAGCACACACCTACCGCAGTAGCACAAGTTTACATGCCACCTAGCTCTGCAGATGAGATTGAAGAAATCTAAAATGAAATAAGAGAAATTATTCAGATAGTTAAGGGAGACGAAAATTTAATAGTGGTGAGTGACTGGAAATCGATACTAGGACAAGGAAAAGAAGGTTCAAATGGCTCTGAGCACTATGGGACTTAACATCTATGGTCATCAGTCCCCTAGAACTTAGAACTACTTAAACCTAACTAACCTAAGGACATCACACAACACCCAGCCATCACGAGGCAGAGAAAAACCCTGACCCCGCCGGGAATCAAACCCGGGCGCGGAAAGCGAGAACGCTACCGCACGACCACGAGCTGCGGGCAAGGAAAAGAAGGAATAAATGTAGTTGAATACGGGCTGGGGGGAGGGGGGAGGGGGGGAAGGAATGAAAGAGGAAACCACTTCGTAGATTTTTGCACAGAGCACAATTTCATTATTGCTAACACCTTGTTTAAGAATCATGAAAGAAGGATGTATGCGTGGAAGAGACCTGTAGTCACAGAAGGTTTCAGATGGATTATATGATGGTAAGGCAGAGATTTGGAAGCAGATTTTAAATTGTAAGGCATACATGGGCATTTTTGTAGGGGGCATATGTGGACTCCGACCTAATTTATTGGATATAAACTGTAGAATAAAACTGAAGAAATTGGAAAATGTAGGAAATTAAGGAGATTATACCCGGATAAGTTGAAAGAACCAGAGGTTGTTGAGAATTTCAAAGCAAGCATTCGACGACGTTTGACAAGAGCATAGCAAAGGAATACAAGAGAAGACATGAAATAGTGAAGGCAATAGAGTACAAAGGTGAGAAGACAAGGCCAAGTAGAAAAATATGAAAATGCAGTAATTGAATGAGATTGATAGGGAGTACAAAATAGCTAAGCAGCAATGGCTACGGAACAAATATAAGGATATAGAAGCCTGTAGGAAAATTAAAGAGGCATTAGGAGAAAGTGACGCAGCTGTATAAACATCAAGAGCTCAGGTGGAAAGCCTGTTCTAAGCAACCGTCTGCTTCACGTCTACTGTGCAGCGAGCTACCTTAATTTAAGTATTAACTGTATTTTTCTTACTTGTCACTTCTTCTTCGGTGTGTTTTTGCTTTTAGGAAGCTTTAATTGTCGAGTGCTAGTAATAGTGTTCCATAGATTTCGTGTTTGTTTTGAATACAGTCAGAGAGAGTCCCTTTAGTCAGCCATAGTGCCAGTAATGTCAGTGTCGCCCTAACCGCCGTCTACTTCACGTCTGCTGTGCAGCGAGCTACCTTAATTTAAATATTAACTGTATTTTTCTTACTTGTCACTGCTTCTTCGGTGTGTTTTTGCTTTTAGGAAGCTTTAATTGTCGTGTGCTAGTAATAGTATTCCATAGATTTCGTGTTTGTTTTGAATACAGTCACAGAGAGTCCCTTTAGTCAGCCATAGTGCTAGTAGTGCTAGTGTTTGTTTTGAATATAGTCCAGAGACAGGTAGTGCTATTTTCATTGTTTTCTACAAGAAGTGGTTAGCAATCACAGTTTAGTCAACAATCAGCCGCCTTTAGTGAATCAGCAGTCTAGTTAAAAGTTGATTAAGTCTCTTCAGTAAATTGATTCCTTAGGATGGATAGGATGTGTGACTTCTGTGTACGGACGCAGGAGGAGCTGGCCACTCTTCGCGAACAACTGAGCGTGTTGATGGCCGCGGTCAGCCGTCTTCAGGCTGCTGCCTCGGAGTGTAGCGGCAGTGGGGAGTCTGGTGCGTCGCAAAGTACACCCCAGGTGTCACATGCTTCACCCACTGTCCCTGCTGTCGAGACATCTTCGCGGCTACCGGGCGCGGTTCGGCCACCCTCTCCCCAAGGGGAGTGGCGGGTTCAGCGGCGTTCGCGGCGCACGAGGCGGAGGGTCAATGTGGAGGCTGGCCGTGTGGCTCTGCCTGTGAGTGGACATGTGGCTGCTCCTTCAGCAAGGTCCGAGCAGGCACACGGGGGGAGGGGTTTATTAGTTATTGGGTGCTACAACGTTAGGCGGGTGATGGAGCCCCTTAGGGAAATAGCGGAAAGGTCGGGGAAGAAGGCCAGTGTTCACTCTGTCTGCTTGCCGGGCGGTCTCATCCGAGATGTGGAGGAGGCCCTACCGGCGGCTATAGAGAGCACTGGGTGCACCCGACTGCAAATTGTTGCTCATGTCGGCACCAATGACTCCTGCCGTCTGGGTTCAGAGGTCATCCTCAGTTCGTACAGGCGGTTGGCGGAGTTGGTGAAGGCGGAAAGCCTCGCTCGCGGGGTGGAATCAGAGCTAACTATTTGTAGTATCGTTTCCAGAACCGATCGCGGTCCTCTGGTTTGGAGCCCAGTGGAAGGCTTAAACCAGAGGCTCAGACGATTATGCGGAGAGCTGGGGTGCAAATTTCTCGACCTCCGCTATCGGGTGGAGAAATGTAGGGTCCCCCTGAATAGGTCAGGCGTGTACTACACACCAGAAGCGGCTACGAGGGTAGCGGAGTACGTGTGGAGTGCACATGGGGTTTTTTTAGGTTAGAGAATTCCTTCCCTAGGTCCGACAAGACGCCTCCTGAGACGCGACAAGGCAGGAGTAGGCAAAATGCAACAGGGAATAACAATATTAATGTGCTAATAGTAAACTGCAGGAGCGTCTATAGAAAGGTCCCAGAACTGCTCTCATTAATAAAACGGTCACAACGCCCATATAGTATTAGGGACAGAAAGTTGGCTGAAACCACATGTAAACAGTAATGGAATCCTAAACTCAGATTGGAATGTATACCGCAGAGACAGGCTGGACAGTGAAGGGGGAGGCGTGTTTGTAGCGATAAGAAGCGCAATAGTATCGAAGGAAATTGACGGAGATTCGAATTGGGCGAAGGTCACGGTTAAAGCAGGCTCAGACATGGTAATTGGATGTCTCTATACGCCCCCGGGCTTAGCAGCTGTTGTGGCTCCTCACCTGAAGAATAATTTGGAAAATATTTCGAGTAGATTTCCGCACCATGTTATAGTTCTGGGTGGAGATTTTAATTTGCCGGATATAGACTGGGAGACTCAAACGTTCATAACGGGTGGCAGGGACAAAGAATCCAGTGAAATATTTCTAAGTGCTTTATCTGAAAACTACCTTGAGCAGTTAAACAGAGAACCGACTCGTAGCGATAACATATTAGACCTTCTGGTGACAATCAGACCCGAACTATTTGAATCAGTTAATGCAGAACAGGCAATCAGAGATCATAAAGCGGTTACTGGATCGATGATTTCAGCCGTAAATAGAAATATTAAAAAAGGTAGGAAGATTTTTCTGTTTAACAAGAGTGACAAAAAGCAGATTACAGAGTACCTGACGGCTCAACACAAAAGTTTTGTCTCAAGTACAGATAGTGTTGAGGATCAGTGGACAAAGTTCAGAACCATCGTACAATATGCGTTAGATGAGTATGTGCCAAGCAAGATCGTAAGAGATGGAAAAGAGCCACCGTGGTACAACAACCGAGTTAGAAAACTGCTGCGGAAGCAAAGGGAACTTCACAGCAAACATAAACATAGCCAAAGCCTTGCAGACAAACAAAAATTACGCGAAGCGAAATGTAGTGTGAGGAGGGCTATGCGAGAGGCTTTCAATGAATTCGAAAGTAAAGTTCTATGTACTGACTTGGCAGAAAATCCTAAGAAATTTTGGTCCTATGTCAAAGTGGTAGGTGGATCAAAACAAAATGTCCAGACACTCTGTGACCAAAATGGTACTGAAACAGAGGATGACAGACTAAAGGCCGAAATACTAAATGTCTTCTTCCAAAGCTGTTTCACAGAGGAAGACTGCACTGTGCTTCCTTATCTAGATTGTCGCACAGTTGACAAAATGGTAGATATCGAAATAGACGACAGAGGGTTAGAGAAACAATTAAAATCGGTCAAAAGAGGAAAGGTCGCTGTCCTGATGGGATACCAGTTCGATTTTACACAGAGTACGCGAAGGAACTTGCCCCCCTTCTTGCAGCGGTGTACCGTAGGTCTCTAGAAGGGCGAAGCGTTCCAAAGGATTGGAAAAGGGCACAGGTCATCCCCGTTTTCAAGAAGGGACGTCGAACAGATGTGCAGAACTATAGACCTATATCTCTAACGTCGATCAGTTGTTGAATTTTGGAACACGTATTATGGTCGAGTACAATGTCTTTTCTGGAGACTAGAAATCTACTCTGTAGGAATCAGCATGGGTTTCGAAAAAGACGGTCGTGTGAAACCCAGCTCGCGCTATTCGTCCACGAGACTCAGAGGGCCTTAGACATGGGTTCACAGGTAGATGCCGTGTTTCTTGACTTCTGCAAGGCGTTTGACATAGTTCTCCACAGTCGTTTAATGAATAAAGTAAGAGCATACGGACTATCAGATCAATTGTGTGATTGGATTGAGGAGTTCCTAGATAACAGAACGCAGCATGTCATTCTCAATGGAGAGAAGTCTTCCGAAGTAAGAGTGATTTCAGGTGTGTCGCAGGGGAGTGTCATAGGACCGTTGCTATTCACAATATACATAAATGACCTGGTAGATGACATCGGAAGTTCACTGAGGCTTTTTGCAGATGATGCTGTGGTGTATCGAGAGGTTGCAACAATGGAAAATTGTACAGAAATGCAGGAGGATCTGCAGCGAATTGACGCATGGTGCACGGAATGGCAATTGAATCTCAATGTAGACAAGTGTAATGTGATACGAATACATAGAAAGATAGATCCCTTATCATTTAGCTACAAAATAGCAGGTCTGCAACTGGAAGCAGTTAATTCCATAAATTATCTGGGAGTACGCATTAGGAGTGATTTAAAATGGAATGATCATATAAAGTTGATCGTCGGTAAAGCAGATGCCAGACTGAGATTCATTGGAAGAATCCTAAGGAAATGCAATCCGACAACAAATGAAGTAGGTTACAGTACGCTTGTTCGCCCACTGCTTGAATACTGCTCAGCAGTGTGGGATCCGCACCAGATAGGGTTGATAGAAGAGATAGAGAAGATCCAACGGAGAGCAGCGCGCTTCGTTACAGGATAATTTAGTAATCGCGAAAGCGTTACGGAGATGATAGATAAACTCCAGTGGAAGACTCTGCAGGAGAGACGCTCAGTAGCTCGGTACGGGCTTTTGTTGAAGTTTCGAGAACATACCTTCACCGAAGAGTCAAGCAGTATATTGCTCCCTCCTACGTATATCTCACGAAGAGAGATTAGAGCCCACACAGAAGCATACCGACAATCCTTCTTTCCACGAACAATACGAGACTGGAATAGAAGGGAGAACCGATAGAGGTACTCAGGGTACCCTCCGCCACACACCGTCAGGTGGCTTGCGGAGTATGGATGTAGATGTAGAAATCCGAAATACAAGAAATGTATACGCATTAACAGTTGGCAACCAATGCTGTACAATCACAATAAAGACTACTTGTGTCGCAGTTATAGTCATATGATATTGGACACTTTCTTTGAGTTGTAAAGGGTGCTCGCCTGGTTGGTTAGGAAGGAGTGAAGTTTGTCATGCCTGATTGGTTAGGAAGGAATGAAGTTTGTGATGTCTGAAGATGGGTTTAATCCAGAAACGCTTAACATGTTCTAATAAAAGAGTCAATTGAACATCTCATGACTTTATTGCGATTGTACAGCAAGGGTTGCCAATTCTTAGCATAAATCGCAGGCCTCTGACGGGATTTTATGTCCTGTATATCAATGTATATACAGTTGCGAATATGGACAAGCATCAGCTGTATAATGGAATGAGGACAATGAAATTTTGTGGCAAGCGACTTTCAAGTAAAATGTCTCCCCTGAACGGGACTGTTTATAATCGATGTACGAGTACGGTTGTCGACATATTATGGGAGTTTGGGCCTGGCCTAATGGTAAGGCGATCGTTTGCGATAAGCGGGAAATCAGGGTTCGAGTCCCGGTTCTACACAAGTTGTCATTGACAGCATTCCATTATACACCTGATGCTTGTCCATATTCGTAATTGCGAATACATTTCATGTATTTCATACGGCTGTAGTCGCCCCAGTGCCTGCATGCAGGTCTGAAGAAACAGTGCACCGTAATTCGGGATAACACAGGCACTACAATGTCCCATCGGAAAGCTGAAAGGTGGAAGAAGTATGTGAAGGGTGTATACATGAGAGATGAACTTGCAGGCAGTATTACATCAACAGAAGGAGAGATGGGAGACATGATACTGCGAGAAGAATTTGACAGACTGCTGGAAGATCTAAGTCGAAACAGGACCCAGGGAGTAAACGACAATCCTTAGAACTAGTGACAGCCTTGGGAAAGCCAGCCATGACAAAACTCTTCCACCTGGTGAACAAGACGTATGAGACAGCCTAAATACCCCCGGACTTCAAGAAAAACATAATAAATCTAATTCCAAAGAAAGCAGGTGCTGACAGGTGTGAATATTGCTGAACCATCAGTTTAATAATTCATGGTTGCAAACTACTAACATGATTTCTTTGCAGAAGAATGAAAGCTGACCTTGGGGAAGATCAGATTGGATTCAGGAGAAACGTAGGAACACGTGAGGCAATACTGACGCTACGACTTCCCTTAGAAGATACACTCCTGGAAATGGAAAAAAGAACACATTGACACCGGTGTGACAGACCCACCATACTTGCTCCGGACACTCCGAGAGTGCTGTACAAGCAATGATCACACGCACGGCACAGCGGACACACCAGGAACCGCGGTGTTGGCCGTCGAATGGCGCTAGCTGCGCAGCATTTGTACACCGCCGCCGTCAGTGTCAGCCAGTTTGCCGTGGCATACGGAGCTCCATCGCAGTCTTTAACACTGGTAGCATGCCGCGACAGCGTGGACGTGAACCGTATGTACAGTTGACGGACTTTGAGCGAGGGCGTATAGTAGGCATGCGGGAGGCCGGGTGGACGTACCGCCGAATTGCTCAACACGTGGGGCGTGAGGTCTCCACAGTACATCGATGTTGTCGCCAGTGGTCGGCGGAAGGTGCACGTGCCAGTCGACCTGGGACCGGACCGCAGCGACGCACGGATGCACGCCAAGACCGTAGGATCCTACGCAGTGCCGTAGGGGACCGCACCGCCACTTCCCAGCAAATTAGGGACACTGTTGCTCCTGGGGTATCGGCGAGGACCATTCGCAACCGTCTCCGTGAAGCTGGGCTACGGTCCCGCACACCGTTAGGCCGTCTTCCGCTCACGCCTCAACATCGTGCAGCCCGCCTCCAGTGGTGTCGCGACAGGCGTGAATGTAGGGACGAATGGAGACGTGTCGTCTTCAGCGATGAGAGTCGCTTCTGCCTTGGTGCCAATGATGGTCCTATGAGTGTTTGGCGCCGTGCAGGTGAGCGCCACAATCAGGACTGCATACGACCGAGGCACACAGGGCCAACACCCGGCATCATGGTGTGGGGAGCGATCTCCTACACTGGCCGTACACCTCTGGTGATCGTCGAGGGGACACTGAACAGTGCACGGTACATCCAAACCGTCATCGAACCCATCGTTCTACCATTCCTAGACCGGCAAGGGAACTTGCTGTTCCAACAGGACAATGCACGTCCGCATGTATCCCGTGCCACCCAACGTGCTCTAGAAGGTGTAAGTCAACTACCCTGGCCAGCAAGATCTCCGGATCTGTCCCCCGTTGAGCATGTTTGGGACTGGATGAAGCGTCGTCTCAAGCTGTCTGCACGTCCAGCACGAACGCTGGTCCAACTGAGGCGCCAGGTGGAAATGGCATGGCAAGCCGTTCCACAGGACTACATCCAGCATCTCTACGATCGTCTCCATGGGAGAATAGCAGGCTGCATTGCTGCGAAAGGTGGATATACACTGTACTAGTGCCGACATTGTGCATGCTCGGTTGCCTGTGTCTATGTGCCTGTGGTTTTGTCAGTGTGATCATGTGATGTATCTGACCCCAGGAATGTGTCAATAAAGTTTCCCCTTCCTAGGACAATGAATTCACGGTGTTCTTATTTCAATTTCCAGGAGTGTAGATTGAGGAAAGGCAACCAACGTTTATATCAATGGTAGCCTTAAAGAAAGCTTTTGACCATTCTGAGTGGAATAATATGTTGAAAATTCCAAGGGTGGTAGCGTTAAAATACAAGGAGCGAAAGGCTATTTACAACTTGTACAGAAACCAGACGACAGTTATAGGAGTCGAGGGGCATGAAAAGGAAGCTGTGGTTGACAGGAGTGAAACAAGGTTGTAACCTAACACCCGACGTTCTGTACACTGAGCAAAGAAAAATTTGGAGTAGGAATTAAAGTCCAGGAAGAAGAAGTGAAAACTTCGTGGTTTGCCGATGACACTGTAATTCTGTCAAAGACAGCAAAGAACGTGGTAGAGCAACTGAACGGAATGGACAGTGTCTTAAAAGGAGGATGTAAAATGAACATCAACAAACGCAAAAGAAGGATAATAAATTTAGTCGAACTAAATCAGGTGATGCTGACGGAATTAGATTAGAAAACGGGACACTTGCTCTTTGAGGAGCAAGGTAATTAATGATGGCCGAAGTAGAAAGGATATAAAATGCAGACTGGCAATGACAAGAGAAGCGTTTCTGAAGAAGAGAAATTTGTTAACACCAAATATAGATTTCAAAGTCTGAAAATCTTTTCTAAAAGTATATGTATGAAGTGTAGCCGTGTATGGAAGTGACACGTGGTCGATAAACAATTTAGAAAAGAAGAGAATGTGGAATGTGGTGCTGCAGAAGGTTCAAATGACTCTGAGCACTATGGGACTTAACATCTATGGTCATCAGTCCCCTAGAACTTAGAACTACTTAAACCTAACTAACCTAAGGACATCACACAACACCCAGTCATCACGAGGCAGAGAAAATCCCTGACACCGCCGGGAATCGAACCCGGGAACCCGGACGTGGGAAGCGAGAACGCTACCGCACGACCACGAGCTGCGGACATGCTGCAGAAGAATACCGACTGTGAGATGGGTAGATCACGCAATTAATGAAGAGGTACTGAATAGAATTTTGGAGTAAAGAAATTTGTGGCACACTTGACTAGAAGAAGGCATTGATTCATAGGACATATTCTGAGACATCAATGGGTCACCAATTTAGTACTGGAGGGAGGTGTGGGGGCTAAAAAGCGTAGAGGGAGACCAAGAGACGAATACGGTAAGCATTTTAGAAGGATATAGGTTGCAGTAGTTATTTGGAGATGAAGAGGATTGTACTGGATAGGGTAGCATGGAGATCTGCGTCAAACCAGTCTTCAGACTGAAGATCTTAACAACAGCAACAACAACATACACTCCTGGAAATTGAAATAAGAACACCGTGAATTCATTGTCCCAGGAAGGGGAAACTTTATTGACACATTCCTGGGGTCAGATACATCAGATGATCACATTGACAGAACCACAGGCACATAGACACAGGCAACAGAGCATGCACAATGTCGGCATTAGTACAGTGTATGTTCACCTTTCGCAGCAATGCAGGCTGCTATTCTCCCATGGAGACGATCGTAGAGATGCTGGATGTAGTCCTGTGGAACGGCTTGCCATGCCATTTCCACCTGGCGCCTCAGTTGGACCAGCGTTCGTGCTGGACGTGCAAACAGCGTGAGACGACGCTTCATCCAGTCCCAAACATGCTCAATGGGGGACAGATCCGGAGATGTTGCTGGCCAGGGTAGTTGACTTACACCTTCTAGAGCACGTTGGGTGGCACGGGATACATGCGGACGTGCATTGTCCTGTTGGAACAGCAAGTTCCCTTGCCGGTCTAGGAATGGTAGAACGATGAGTTCGATGACGTTTTGGATGTACCGTGCACTATTCAGTGTCCCCTCGACGATCACCAGAGGTGTACGGCCAGTGTAGGAGATCGCTCCCCACACCATGATGCCGGGTGTTGGCCCTGTATGCCTCGGTCGTATGCAGTCCTGATTGTGGCGCTCACCTGCACGGCGCCAACACGCATACGACCATCATTGGCACCAAGGCAGAAGCGACTCTCATCGCTGAAGACGACACGTCTCCATTCGTCCCTCCATTCACGCCTCTCGCGACACCACTGGAGGCGGGCTGCACGATGTTGGGGCGTGAGCGGAAGACGGCCTAACGGTGTGCGGGACCGTAGCCCAGCTTCATGGAGACGGTTGCGAATGGTCCTCGCCGATACCCCAGGAGCAACAGTGTCCCTAATTTGCTGGGAAGTGGAGGTGCGGTCCCCTACGGCACTGCGTAGGATCCTACGGTCTTGGCGTGCATCCGTGCGTCGCTGCGGTCCGGTCCCAGGTCGACTGGCACGTGTACCTTCTGCCGACCACTGGCGACAACATCGATGTACTGTGGAGACCTCACGCACCACGTGTTGAGCAATTCGGCGGTACGTCCACCCGGCCTCCCGCATGCCCACTATACGCCCTCGCTCAAAGTCCGTCAACTGCACATACGGTTCACGTCCACGCTGTCGCGGCATGCTACCAGTGTTAAAGACTGCGATGGAGCTCCGTATGCCACGGCAAACTGGCTGACACTGACGGCGGCGGTGCACAAATGCTGCGCAGCCAGCGCCATTCGACGGCCAACACCGCGGTTCCTGGTGTGTCCGCTGTGCCGTGCGTGTGATCATTGCTTGTACAGCCCTCTCGCAGTGTCCGGAGCAAGTATGGTGGGTCTGACACACCGGTGTCAATGTGTTCTTTTTTCCATTTCCAGGAGTGTATTTCTAGTAACTTATCCACGCCCTATTTTCTTATTAATTATTATTCCTTCATTATTGCTGTTTGATTTTGCATTTATGGCCCCGCACTCATCTGATCACAAGGGTTGTGTATCCTGGCACCGAACTTAACTAATCGTCTACTTTTCGAAATCCTCTTACCTATCTACTCGGTTAGACATCTCACAGAAGACTAGTTTTGTTTTTCCTAATGACGATATTGCCCTGAGCAGTTGCTACCTGCGCCGCTGCTTGGGAGTCTATTTTACCTCCGGAATACTGTAACGAGGAGAACACTATCCTCATTAAGCCATTCAGTAGAGCTGCGTATCCTCGAGAAAAATAACAGCTGTGCCTCTCCCTTGCTTTCAGCCATTTGCAGTACAAACGTAGAAATGCCATGTTGGTGTATTGTGCGTGGTAGCACCCATGGTTCAGCTGTATATATGAGGCGCTGAGGCACACGGGTATCTCCATCACGTCAAGGCTCATTCTTCATGAAGGAGAAAAAGGGGGGAAGGGTAAGAAGATGACATTGTTTTTAACGAAAAATACGTTCTAAATATCGGCCTTCATTTTGTTGGGGTAGGGGGAGAAAAGAGTTGTTCTTCAGACTTGCACAGTGGTTTGAAGGAAAGGGTTACTTTGTAGTGGAACTACTGCTGTTAATTAGTATCTAGCCAATATTGGCCAAATTCTATTAGCTCCGTCATTTAAACTGATCCTTGTGGCACAAACTGCTTAAGAAAATTTGTTGAAATGGCAGGTTTCATTTTGACACACATCCTTTTTGTACAAGGATTCTTATTCAGTGATGCATCATTCAAGTCACACATCCACCAGCCATACCCCACTAACGCCATTCAAATAGTGTATATACACCACCAAGAGTTACGATTTCTTTACCCATTGTTGGCGTCAGTATCAACATATGCGGTCTATTCAGCAAGTAACGCAAAACTTTTTTTCTCATACAATACGGAAATTGTTGTGGGATTTCGTGGAATATTCCCGCTTCAACCCCTGTAGATTCATGAAGTTGCGACAGGTGACGGCCTTCAAATAGCGTCTGTAACGGAGGTGAATTCCAAGCAGAGACCTGTCATGCAGTTTCTCCTTGCGGAAATCAGATCATCGCAGGTATTCATAGGCGTTTGGAGAAAGCCTGCGGAGATCTGGCAGTGAACAATATCAATGTGAGTCGTTGTGCGAGGCGTCTGTCATCAACGCAACAAGATCGTGCAAACCCGTCCGATCTCTCGCATGCCGTCGGCCGCACGCAGCTGTGATTACTGTAATGTCGGAACGTGCGGACCCTCTCATTCGGGGTAATCAGTGGACCACAACCAAACACCTCGATACTCAACTGAGCGTCTCTATTGGTAGTGCCGACACACGTTCACCAATTGTGGTACTCAAAGGCGTGTGGCCGCTGGGTTCCTTGCCGCCTAACAGAGAATAAAGAGCAACGAAGGACCATCTGTGCAGAATTGCTTGCACGTTACGAGGCTGATCGTGACAATTTTATTATCCAACACCGTCACAAGCGATGAAACATGGGTTCATTGCTTCGAACCGGAAAGAAAACGGCACTCAATGGAGTGGGGCCGTATCACTGCTCCTCCAAAGAAAAAGTCCAAAGCCGGACCCTCAGCCAGTGAAGCTATGGCGACTGTCTTCTCGCACTCTGAAGGGATTATTCTTTTTGATATCCTCCCCCATGAACTCTAACGTGTGTTGTGCTATCTTCAAGAAATTGTAGAACGACTTCTTCGTCGAACAAAAATGCAAATGAATTCTCTTTCTTCGTGACAATACAAGCCATCACACGAGAATGCGTACCCGAGAGGAGCTCACAAAAATTCATTGACTGTTCTTCCTCATCAACCCTACAGCCCGTATCTCGAACTTTCCCACTTCAATATATTTGGCCCAATGAAGGATGCACTCAGCTTGAAGCAGTACATGGATGATGGGGAGGTTGCTGCAGCAAGACGTTCGCTCCGACGTCGGTCAGAAAAATGGTACCATGCAGAGATAAAGGTCCTCCCAGTTGGTGGGAGGGGGGGGGGGGGGGTCGAGGTCGTCACATTGAACGGATATTACGTTGAAAAATAGGATTTTGTAGCCAAAGGAGTGGGGAGTAATATCTTGTATTTGAATCCTGTATAAAACCAACTTGTTTTCAGAAAAAGATGTATCCCAGGACTTGTTGAACGCCCCTCGTAACAAGGTCATGTTGGTTAGTGTCAGAAGTCCAGACCAGTGATTCATCCAGACTTATCTTGCTTCTGTAGCTACTGGAAAGGCTGCTGCCCCGCTTCAAAAGCCATGTTAGTCTGGTCTCTCCACACATGCTCTCTGTTATGGTCGCACTAACAGCGGGGTTATATGTGTTGTTGAGGCATGCAAGCTACTCCACCTCGCGAAGGTCGATGGTCATAGTAGCCTGGTGAATAACGCGTGACACGAAATATGTTTCTATACGAAATAGCGCTGTAAAATTATGTAAAATACATTTCTAGTGTTTTCATCGAAAGCAGCAGATGTGAATGCTAATGCAAGCCTTTTGAAATGTCAGAGGAAAACTGAACTTTCGAGTGGACCTCAGAGGTGGCACTCTGCCACCGAACTTTCTTTTTTGGTGCTGGCAGCATACTCTCTGCGGCCGACGGCTGCAGTTCCACCTCCCTGTCTGCCCACAACCACCCAACCCCCGTCGCCGCCAATTTCACGCAGCCCGGCGGAAATATTGTAACGAATCGGCTCATACATTGGGGGCAGCGGCGGCGGCGGTGGCCGTTCCGAGCCGATGACTTGATTTGCTGGCGCGTGGCCCTCCTGCAGGCCTGTGTAAATCCACGCCACGCACCTGTGACACCCGCGCCGCCCGCACACTGCCGAACTGGCGCCCACCTGGCGCCAGTGGAAATGTCAGGCGAAGCGGCAGTGGCGCCCCCTCGCAATGCACCCGTAAATCTCTGCCGCTTCTCTGCCCGGCCTGCCTACACGGCTCGGCTTTACTCGTCGCGGAGGGCGCGAATCCTGACTGCCTTAAACGTTATAACGTTAGTTACTGACTTCGAAGTATGGATATCGAATGTTTTGCCACCTCATGAATTTTCGGTATGAAGCTCTATGCCATTATACATCCACATTTATACTCCACAAGCCAACTCACGCTGTATGGCAGAGCGCACCGGTATCACTTTTATTTCCCGCCTTCCCTGTTCCATTCGTGGATAGTGCGGTTGGGGGGTTGGAGGGTGGGGGAGGAACGACTGTCGATAAACCTTCGTATTGAAAGTTGTCTCTCATAGCAGCAGATTTACCATTTCCAAGTATTCAGTTTGTTCCATGTCTACTGCCCGCGAGTAATATTTGCTCTTATCTTCGAACCGACTCATCGACTTTCGTTACGGGCTCTGCTACGTTGGTGTATCTGCTGAGGTTATTTTGCCCATGAGCAGCGTAGCCAATAAGATGCCTAGCTGTGGAGTTGTTGGCCATGAGTTGCAGGTTTCGAAGGAGAAAGGTAACTGTGTCTTCTTCCAGTTCCGTTTGTGAATGTGCAGCTGTTAATTACTGCTATTGAAAGTCGTTGCATTGATACATGCTGAGGGAGAGACAGTTGAATGTTGAATCAGAGTGAGTACGACTGTCTAGGGCAGTTTTGTTCTGTTTATGAACTGCAATTATCTCGCGATTGGTTTTAGCAACTCAATATTTTATTCACTACGTTGTGTCTTATACTATTTTCCAATCTACATGGAAGTACTGATGTACATTGCTGAAGACAGCTGGTTTACATGGAAGATTAACTGATATGTACTCCGAAAATAGTTTAAAATAATCGAAAGTTAGTGCAAATCTTATTTCAAAACTGTACCATTCACACATGCTCTTAAACGAAGAGCAATTTTTGTGAAATAATAGATGTGAGTAGCCAACGGCCTTGTCGCAGTGATAACACCGGTTCCCGTCAGATCACCAAATTTAAGCTCTGTCGGGCTGGACTAGCACGTGGATGGGTGACCATCCGGTTTTCTGAGTGCTGTTGGCAAGTGGGGTGCACTCAGCCCTTGTGAGGTAAACTGAGGAGCTACTTGATTGAGAAGTGGCACTTCTCGTCTCGTAAACTGACATACGGCCGCGAGAGCGGCGTGCTGATCACATGCCCTTCCATATCCGCATCCAGTGAGGCCTGTGGGCTGAGAGTGACACGGCGGCCGGTCGGTGTCGTTGGGACTTCATGGCCTGTTCGGGCAGAGTTGAATAGATGTAACTATAAGGCCTTGTACGAATACTTCATGTGGAAGTAACTTAACTAAATATATTCATGACTAATTTAATTAATGTTTCACTCAGCATCATTTTTTGTCATAACTGATATTTAGAAATAAATCATTCTTTGAATTATTAAGCTACTTTCATGTGATGAAAGTTAAGTTTGCCTCCAGATCTTGAAGAAAGCAGCTGCATCATATTCTGGTTACATGTTTTGTGAAACAATGATATTGCAAGCGCACCATGACGGAGCATAATCACTTTATGTTTGAACACACAAGTATTGCTCTGTACTTTATTAATTATAGCAAAACTAAAGCTTGTTATGAAGATTAAATTTGGTTTCAGTTGACCAGTGGGCAGTATCTGATATTACTGGTATTAAGTACAATGTAGTAAAAGGCCGCTGTGGAGGCCCATATTAATACGAGGTTGTTAAAAAGCCGTTGTGCAGTACTGTGTTAGCTACCACTGACAGTTAACACAATGAGGCGACATGTAGGCTATAGCAATAGGTATGCAAAAGGACTGCAAGACGGAGCGAGCAGTACAGTGTCACCAAACCAGAGCGAGGACCATGTTATGAGTTAAGTGATCAGGTTCAGAGCACTAGAGCAACAAATGCATCTCAGAACAATCTAAATAACTGTGCATTTTGAGACAGGTTCATTCGGAGACCAGCAGTACTACCATGACGCCATGGCTACGCTACTTGAGGAGATGCCTAGGCGCTGCCAACTACTGCCATGGGTTCAAGACCAGGCTGGGGCAGCTGCCTTCCGCAGTGAGTCCATCCTGTGGGGCTTGGTGCCACAGAGCATCAGATCTGTCTTCTGTACCTAATGTCTGTAAAATAAAAGAGTAAGGATAGTGGAATAGCGGTATTAGAGAAATAAGGTGACACCTGTCTGCAGGGTGTTCAATCATCAATGAGTTGGCATGTTTAAGACAGAAAACACATTTGCAAATAATGAGCTGACAGCGAGGAATGAGGAGTTCGGGTTGTTAAAACAGCACGGTCTAATAATAGATCCAGCTATTGTGAACCTTACTACTCTTTTTTCCGGTAGCTCATCCAAGAACGTGTCATCGTTTCTCGAAGATATCTTGTCATCTGTTGAGATAGGGGATGGCTTAACAAGCTATTGTTGCTATGTTGCAAATAGCGAGATTGTGCCTTTTAGGAGAAACAAAGTCCTTTGTACGATGCACGTAGGCACTAAACAAGGAAGAGAGCAACTAAAACAAAGATTATTGCTAAGTTATATGAAGGAGAATATAGCACAATTTGTCCTTGGGCAGTTGAGGTGGACCGCTAAGATGTCTAACGAAGCCACAAAGGACTTTTCAGAGAGAATTAGGAAAATAGTGTGCATGACTTATGACCCCATGCAGAATGATAAAGCGAACAAAGGGCACTCGATGCTTTCCTGAGGGGTTAAGCACCAGGAATGTTTAGAGGTTGCACACTGATACACCAAAGGATCGCCACGTAGCAATGAGGCTAGCAATGGAATCTGAAGAAACTGAAGCTGTTTCAGCAGGATTAAGAGAGCGGACAAGTGTGTTTATAACGAATGTACATTCTAAGACAAAAAAAGTTGCACCATGGCGGAGTTATGAAAATTGGTCACAAACAGATATTCGTACAGGGATCGACTAAAAAGGCAAAACTCTAAACTTTGGGAGCCAACGGACTAATGTGTGACACTGGAGTCCCAATTTCACCGAGCAAGGAAAGTAAATAGGTGAAAAGTCGACACTGAAACGTCAACACACACGTTGGGATTGGAAAAGAATCACATGGAAGGTTGGCTCTACGATGAAACAGTCCCAGCAATAAATAAAAAATAAATCGTAATAAAACCTCTGCTAAACAATAAGTAAGTGCAAGATAACTCTTACACAATCTTCTTAAACAGTCAAAGTCATTAAATTAAGAACTGGTAATCTAGGATTAACATCCAAGCATGTCAGATCTGACGAAAACTGTCTTACATCCTTGGAAAGGTCACAAAGATAAATTAAGCTCAAGCAAAGAGTAGTGAGTTGCAATTAAAAATAGAAATCTAAGTAGATGGCAGTCAGAACGGAAATTATATTAAAATGTTGCTCGGTACACCAAGTATATATGAAATATCTGAACATCAAAGGAACTACCTCAAAATCTAGTTACAACTTCGCTCACATGTAGGCGTTATGGCAGAACAGTTAGAAGTGAAAGCAAGTACATCAGAGCCTTAAGAAGGGAAAGGCGAAACTTAAAGAAGACCAGCCGCCAAGTTGAACAGTTGAACTGTAGCAATACCGCACAGACACGCCTCAAACACAGCCCGGGGGCACGTGCGGGGCCACAACAGCTACAGGCCCTCCCGGCCGGCAGCCGCCAAAATGCCGGGCTCGTGCCTCACAGGGCTATGAGGCGCTGATAATAAACACCACGTAGATGCGATATAGACTACAGAAGTACAAATTACATGAACAGCAATCGCCACCGTCTCAAGAGATCATAGCTACAAGTCCAACAAATCCATCATAAAGTAAGGTAGAAAATATTGCTCCTAAAACTCTGCCTAAAGGGAATAGGTCTTAAATCACTATTAAGGCGGTATAAAAATATAATAATTAACGTATTTACAAACAAGTTATGTAAACTTTACACTAAAATTGCACGGGGAGGGGCCTACTAGACTCAAACAGATAGAACAAATGATTGATTAAGCTTACTCCTCCAAGGGAATACTTAGTGACTAGGCGTTACAAAGAGTGTTTCCTTGATGGCCATCTAGAACCTAATTAGAATTATATATTAATACCTTCAGCTGCTGACGGGCGTTGATATACACTCCTGGAAATTGAAATAAGAACACCGTGAATTCATTGTCCCAGGAAGGGGAAACTTTATTGACACATTCCTGGGGTCAGGTACATCACATGATCACACTGACAGAACCACAGTCACATAGACACAGGCAACAGAGCATGCACAATGTCGGCATTAGTACAGTGTATATCCACCTTTCGCAGCAATGCAGGCTGCTATTCTACCATGGAGACGATCGTAGAGATGCTGGATGTAGTCCTGTGGAACGGCTTGCTATGCCATTTCCACCTGACGCCTCAGTTGGACCAGCGTTCGTGCTGGACGTGCAGACCGCGTGAGACGACGCTTCATCCAGTCCCAAACATGCTCAATGGGGGACAGATCCGGAGATGTTGCTGGCCAGGCTAGTTGACTTACACCTTCTAGAGCACGTTGGGTGGCACGGGATACATGCGGACGTGCATTGTCCTGTTGTAACAGGAAGTTCCCTTGCCGGTCTAGGAATGGTAGAACGATGGGTTCGATGACGTTTTGGATGTACCGTGCACTATTCAGTGTCCCCTCGACGATCACCAGAGGTGTACGGCCAGTGTAGGAGATCGCTCCCCACACCATGATGCCGGGTGTTGGCCCTGTGTGCCTCGGTCGTATGCAGTCCTGATTGTGGCGCTCACCTGCACGGCGCCAAACACGCATACGACCATCATTGGGACCAAGGCAGAAGCGACTCTCGTCGCTGAAGACGACACGTCTTCATTCGTCCCTCCATTCACGCCTGTCGCGACACCACTGGAGGCGGGCTGCACGATGTTGGGGCGTGAGCGGAAGACGGCCTAACGGTGTGCGGGACCGTAGCCCAGCTTCACGGAGACGGTTGCGAATGGTCCTCGCCGATACCCCAGGAGCAACAGTGTCCCTAATTTGCTGGGAAGTGGCAGTGCGGTCCCCTACGGCACTGCGTAGGATCCTACGGTCTTGGCGTGCATCCGTGCGTCGCTGCGGTCCGGTCCCAGGTCGACGGGCACGTGCACCTTCCGCCGACCACTGGCGACAACATCGATGTACTGTGGAGACCTCACGCCCCACGTGTTGAGCAATTCGGCGGTACGTCCACCCGGCCTCCCGCATGCCCACTATACGCCCTCGTTCAAAGTCCGTCAACTGCACTTACGGTTCACGTCCACGCTGTCGCGGCATGCTACCAGTGTTAAAGACTGCGATGGAGCTCCGTATGCCACGGCAAACTGGCTAACACTGACGGCGGCGGTGCACAAATGCTGCGCAGCTAGCGCCATTCGACGGTCAACACCGCGGTTCCTGGTGTGTCCGCTGTGCCGTGCGTGTGATCATTGCTTGTACAGCCCTCTCGCAGTGCCCGGAGCAAGTATGGTGGGTCTGACACACCGGTGTCAATGTGTTCTTTTTTCCAATTCCAGGAGTGTATATCAATGGGGACAGGTGAGAATGTGTGCCCCGACCAGGATCTCCTGCTTACAAGGCAGACGCTCTACCCATTTCAGCCACCGAGGGCACAGAGAATAGTGCGACTGCAGGGACTATCTCGCACAAGCTTTCGGCGAGACCCACATTCTCACCTTATATGTCCACATACTACATTCATAGTGTCCCTACCCAACACTCTCATTACTCGTGGAAGACATTCTTACCAAGTCCCGTAAGAGTTCGGGTAATATGTGTGCATCCGCACAGCAGACGAAGGTCATGGCCGGTATTGCCAGAACTATGTACTTATATGGATATGGTGTCTGTTCTTTCGGACATGTCCTAAAGAACAGGCACCATACCCATATAAGTATACATAGCCTAGTTTGAACGCATATATTAATATAGCGAACTTCTTTTAAAATAATTACAAGCCAAAATTACAAACCTAACAAAACTTTTAAAAAATCTCAAACTTAGTGAACAGGAATTATGCCACAAATCTCCAGACCGTGTTAATAAAACTGAGTAAAGAATTTCATGAAACTCTAAAGCTTAAACACCAGCTTGCCATACACTCAATGCGAAAAATTAGTTTCATAATAAACTACTGATTTTAAAAGTGTTGCACGGTTTGCGGCTTTGGTAATCCACAGAAATTTAAGATCTCAGTGGTACATTTCATCTCCGATGCAGGGACAGTCACTAATTTACATCCAAAATTTCCACCAATGAAATAAATGCAAGGGTACAACACGTTTGCGGCCAATATTAATCACAATGAATTAAAATATTCCAGTGACCCATAAGGCACCAACAGCAGTCACAGTTATCAGAACTGTGTCCAGACTAAGCGCCTGCAACTCTCGCTTCCCGCGAAGCAGACCGGTACAGCGGGCCCCGGACCTAGTAAGGGTCAGCCTGGCCGGTCGTCCCGGAAACACAGACGCTTCCCAGACACAACCAGGAGGCGTCCACGGCGCTGCAAGAGGTCGCTACAGCCGCCGACCTCTTTCCTTCCGCTCGACACGTGACTGCAAATAGAGCCAGCCATATCCATGCGCTGTGCAGTAATTAGGCCGGCGCAGGAGCCTGGAGAGGCAGTTCACGCCGAGCGAGCCTACTGTTGTCGTCGTATCCGCCGCGTCATCGTCCACCGCCGCCAGCGTACCCGAGCCATCCCCGCAGGGCCTCTACTAGTCCTCGGACTCAGGTGACCTCAACGTCGACTCCGCGCCGCTCTTCACGAGACGCCCGGGGCTTGGTTTGGTGAAGTTGTGTGGTTACTACAGACAGTTTATGTTTGGAAGAATCTCTGATTTAGTTATTGGTAGGCTTGGAGGATCAGTCTTACCTCACGAATATTGTTTTGTAAATTTTGAAGAAAGACTAGTTTAAATAAAACCGCTATAGCCCACACTCTGAGATTTTCCTATCTGGGGACGGCGAATATATTTATCAGAGTGTGAGCAATACTGACCACAAAATTTTCGAGTTATCGGGGGGAAATTGGAAGCATCCATGTCCTCACGGCCTGGATAATCAGCTAAGTGCAAATCCCCTGAAGGTCATTGGAGGACACCACCGGTACAGCAATATGATTGTCACTACCCAAAGGATCACAAACCTATTTCAACACAAACAAAGCTAACGGCCTAAAGAACTGTTGCGCTGCGCCCCTCCTACCCGTTCTCAACTCACAATCCACCGTCGCGCTGTTTCAAACTCTCTGAGCCAGCGATCGTCTACGAAAACTGCAAGTTAAATTCACTCTGCCTATCGGAGATCCAGTGAAAGAAGGCACCGGAAAGACAAAGTGAACTCAGTTGGAAATTAACCATGCCTCGCACACAGACATGTGAACAATATACGCAAATGTCAACACTTGAGAGAGGATGTTTAGTTGGATTCAAAGAAGGCGATTGGAGTAATCGGTGAATCGCTCCACATTTGAATATGAGCAATATCACTGTTCGACAATGTTGGCAGGAATGGGTGAACCATGGCCGAACACAGCGTCAAAGAGGAAGCGATCGACCTGGAGAACGAAAGAACGAGAGGGGCGAGCAATAATCAGAGACGCAGTCAGAGCTTCGGATTCATCACTGTCATCGATCCGACGTGGAACTGGTGCTTCGGTGACCACAAGGACCATTGGTAGTCGGTTCATAGGAAGGAGGCCGACCTCATGGCGTCCCTCGCGCCGGCTAACCAATTGCCGTCTGTACTCCAAGAAACCCGTTTACAGTGGTTTCGTGCACATTCGGCCTGGGATCTCATTGCCTGGAGTAGAATTCAGTGACGAGTCTCGCTTCGAATTGAGGCCCTATGACCAGCAAAGATGAGCTCCGAACAGTAATTGTATAACAACCTGACTGTCGCTCGCTGTAAGCCCTCGTAACCGGGAGTGATGATATGGGGTGCCATTTCTCTTCATGGTTGGTCCCCTTTGGTTGTCATCCGCGGCACCATTACTGCACTGCGGTACCCCATTTTGTTGCGCTTTGCGGCAACCCGCCCTCGGCCTACTGTTCAGCAAGGTAAAGCCCGCCCGCACAAATCGAGAGTTTCTACAGCTTGCCTTCGTGCTTGTCAAACCATTACACGGCCAGCAAGGTCGCCGGATCTCTCCCCGATTGGGAACGTCTGCAGCTTTAGGGGTAGCGACCTCTAAACAACTCGGCATTTTGACGATCTAACGCGCCCATTGGACATAATTTGGCACAATATCCGCAAGGAGGACAGCCAACAGCTTTTACACCAATACCAATCCGAATAAGTGCTTGCATAAGAGCCAAAGCTGGATCAACGTGTTTTCGACTTGCTTAATTTGTGCAGCTATTTCTGTTGATTAAATCATCCAGTTTCTCTGAAATAGTAAGCATTTGTTTGTCTGTGGGTGTACACATCAGGTTTGCTGATTTCCTCCCATTCGGGTAATTCCTTCGTGGTGCTTTTTTCTTTTGACTTGGAGTGTAAAATCTTTTAATTGTGTGCAACCGGGGCATGTGGAAAGGCAGTGCCACTAGACATACAGTAAAGGTTGTGTGTATCATCAACAATATTGCGGGAATGAGAATAGACAGGCTCGTAATAAGCAACGTTAAGCTCAAAAAGGAACGCTAGAACTGCCAGTGAAAAGAGTTGCAGGAAATACAAATGGAGAGGCTGAATTTGCCATAGTGTGTACAGTAGGTGGAAAATGATATAAGTTTCTCTTGGGCGCGGGGGGGGGGGGGGGCATGTGTCGGTGGTCTCAAAAGATTTAGTGCGTAGGAGGCAATAGCACCTACTTACCTGCTGGTTGGGGCGGGGGGAGTGAAGATGAATTTATGGTTGGAGGCAATCAAGTTTAGATAGTGTGTAGCGCCACGCGGAGTGGCCGCGGGGTTCGAGGTGTCTTGTCAAGGATTGCGCGGCCCTTCCCGCCGGAGGTTCTTAGTGTATAAGTCGACTGATGACCTCAGCAGTTCGGTCTCTTACGAATTCACACCCGCCCACCCACCCACTCACCCACACACACACACAGTGTGTAGCGGGAGCTAGAGCAAGATCCTAGGGTTACACATTCTGTTTAAGCATAATGCCATAGTTGACCTTCGACAAAATGTGGTGGAACTTATGTACAGGGGTAAATATTGGCAGACCCAAAGAAGAGAGCAAATAAATTAGAAGCAGAAGAATGAGCAACAGGAGCACGAGGTCCGTGTACTTCGTATACCATATTATTTAAGCCCAAGGAGGTATTCAGTGTGTTTTATTACGATTTTTGCTATTTTGCAGGTAAATTTCAGTAGTTACAGGGGCAACAGTCTGGTGGATTGACTGATCTGACCTTGTTACACTAACCAGAACGGGATTGCTGTGCTGGTACTGCGAACAGCTGAAAGCAAGGGGAAACTACAGAGGTAATTTTTCCCGAGGGCATGCAGCTTTATGGTATGGTTAAATGATGATGACGTACTCTTGGGTAAAATATTACGGAGGTAAAATAGTCCCCCATTCGGATTTCCGGGCGGGGACTACTCAGGAGGACGTCGTTATCAGGAGAAAGAAAACTGGCGTTTTACGGATCGAAGCGTGGAATGTCAGATGCCTTAATCTGGCAGGTTGGTTAGAAAATTTAAAAAGGGAAATAGATAGGTTAAAGTTAGATATAGTGGGAATTAGTGAAGTTCGGTGGCAGGAGGAGCAAGACTTTTGGTCAGGCGAATACAGGGTTATAAATACAAAATCAAATAGGGGTAATGCAGCAGTAGGTTTAATAATGAATTAAAAATAGGAGTGCGAGTAAGCTACTACAAACAGGATAGCGAACGCATTATTGTGGCCAAGATAGACACGAAGCCCACGCCTACTACAGTAGTACAAGTTTATATGCCAACTAGCTCTGCAGATGATGAAGAAATTGATGAACTGTATGATGAGAAAAAAAAAAATTATTCGGGTATTGAAGGGAGACGAAAATTTAATAGTCATGGGTGACTGGAATTCGAGAGTAGGGAAAGGGAGAGACGGAAACATAGTAGGTGAATATGTATTGGGGCTAATAAAGGAAAGAGGAAGCCGCCTGGTGCATGGAGTATAAATTAATCATAGCTAACACTTGGTTCAAGAATCATGAAAGAAGGTTGTATACATGGAAGAACCCTGGAGATACTAAAAGATATCAGATAGATTATATAATGGTAAGACAGAGATTTAGGAACCAGGTTTTAAATTGTAAGACATTTTCAGGGGCAGATGTGGACTCTGACCACAATCTATTGGTTATGAACTGTAGATTAAAACTGAAGAAACTGCAAAAATGTGGGAATTTAAGGAAATGGGACCTGGATAAACTGACTAAACCACAGGTTGTACAGAGTTTCAGGGTGAGCATAAGGGAACAATTGACAGGAATAGGGGAAAGAAATACAGTAGAAGAACAATGGGTAGCTCTGAGGGATGAAGTAGTGAAGGCAACAGACGATCAAGTAGGTAAAAAGAAGAGGGCTGGTAGAAATCCTTGGGTAACAGACGAAATATTGAATTTAATTGATGAAAGGAGAAAATATAAAAATGCACTAAATGAAGCAGGCAAAAAGGAATACAAACGTCTAAAAATGAGATCGACAGGAACTGCAAAACTGCTAAGCAGGGATGGCTAGAGGACAAATGTAAGAATGTAGAGGCTTATCTCACTAGGGGTAAGATAGATACTGCCTACAGGAAAATTAAAGAGACTTTTGGAGAAAAGAGAACCACTTGTATGAATATCAAGAGCTCAGATGGAAACCCAGTTCTAAGCAAAGAAGGGAAAGCAGAAAGGTGGAAGGAGTATATAGAGGGTCTATAGAAGGGCGATGTTCTTGAGGACAATATTATGGTAATGGAAGAGGATATAGATGAAGATGAAATGGGAGATACGATACTGCGTGAAGAGTTTGACAGAGCACTGAAAGACCTGAGTCGAAACAACGCCCTGGGCGTAGACAACATTCCATCAGAACTATTGACAGCCTTGGGAGAGCCAGTCATGACAAAACTCTACCATCTGGTGAGAAAGATGTATGAGGCAGGCGAAATACCCTCAGACTTCAAGAAGAATATAATAATTCAAATGCCAAAGAAAGCAGGTGTTGATAGATGTGAAAATTACCGAACTATCAGTTTAATAAGTCACAGGTGCAAAAAAACTAACGCGGATTCTTTACAGATGAATGGAAAAACTTTGTAGAAGTCGACCTCGCGGAAGATCAGTTTGGATTCCGTAAAAATGTTGGAACAAGTGAGGCAACACTGACCTTACGCCTGGTCTTAGAAGAAAGATTAAGGAAAGGCAAACCTACTTTTGTAGCATTTGTAGACTTAGAGAAAGCTTTTGACAATGTTGACTGGAATACTCTCTTTCAAATTCTAAAGGTGGCAGGGGTAAAATACAGGGAGGGAAAGGCTATTTACAATTTGTACAGGAACCAGATGGCAGTTATAAGAGTCGAGGGGCATGAAAGGGAAGCAGTGGTTGGAAAGGGAGTGAGAGAGGGTTGTAGCCTCTCCCCGATGTTATTCAATCTGTATATTGAGCTAGCAGTAAAGGATACAAAAGAAAAATTCGGAGTAGGTATTAAAATCGATGGAGAAGAAATAAAAACTTTGAGGTTCACCGATGACATTGTAATTCTGTCAGAGACAGCAAAGGACTTGGAAGAACAGTTGAACGGAATGGACAGTGTCCTGAAAGGAGGATATAAGATGAACATCAACAAAAGCATCATGGAATGTAGTCGAATTAAGTTGGGTGACGCTGAGGGACTAGATTAGAAAATGAAACACTTAAATTAGTAAAGGAGTTTTACTACTTGGGCAGAAAAATAACTGATGATGGTTGAAGTGGAGAGGATATAAAATGTAGACTGGCAATGGCAAGGAATGCGTTTCTGAAGAAGAGGAATTTGTTAACATCGAGTATTGATTTAAGTGCCAGGAATACGTTTCTGTAAGTATTTGTATGGAGTGTAGCCATGGATGGAAGTGAAACATGGACGATAAATAGTTTGGACGGGAAGAGAATAGAAGCTTTCGAATAGTGGTGCTACAGAAGAATGCTGAAGATTAGATGGGTGGATCACGTAACTAATCAGGAGGTATTGAATAGAATAGGGGAGAAGAGCAGTTTGTGGCACAACTTGACAAGAAGAAGAGACCGGTTGATAGGGCATGTTCTGAGGCAACAAGGGATCACAAATTTAGCCATTGGATGGCAGCGTGGAGGGTAAAAATCGTATAAGGAGACCAAGAGATGAATACATTAAGCAGATTCAGAAGGATGTAGGTTGCAGTAAGTAATAGGAGATGAAGAAGCTTGCACAGGATAGAGTAGAATGGAGAACTGCATCAAACCAGTCTTAGGACTGAAGACCACAACAACAACAACAACATGTTGACGTACTGTTCTTCTTAAAGTCAAGTAAAGAAATTTAATTTCATGTTCGTTACTCAAATATGTATGCGTATGACATTGACCGTGACTGTAATGCGCATACACTACTCTATGTTGTTTCTGTGTCAAAATTTATAACATAACAGCTGACCGGTAAGAGTCGGCAACGGCTACGAGTTGTCAGTACTGGAAGACAGACAGTAAAACATTCCCTTCGCCTCATCCTCTAACCACACAGTGGCCCAGTCGCCGCGCAACTTACCCACTTCCCCTGAGGTAAGAGTCCCTCTTTACTTAGCTTATGGCCGAATCCACCAATGACAGTTAAAATGAAGCACATTTTAAAATATTACTGTCTCTGTTAGCGCTTTTGCTTGTTACTGATGCGGAAACCTACTCTCTGAATAAGCTCTTAACGTTAGCTGACACTTTTGTTTTCGGCGGTTAGTTGCTAGGTGCACATTATTGTAAAATATGGTTGAGACCCTTAGGCTGCCCGAATACATGATTCGGTCCGCATGCTGCCTGCGGCTACAGTTTGACGACCACTGGTACTCCCAAGTCACTCGTTTCCAGTCGCCCACTGTCCACTAGCGATTCTCTTCACACCGTGTCAAGCACTGCTTAGCACTGACTACAGAAATGTGTTGCTGATGACGGCCTCCCCGAACACTGTACTCCATTCCTTTAACCCTCTACGCACAGTAATCGTGCTGGTAGCACTTGGGAACTGATCGGTGAACCCCTCCGCTGATAGCAAGAAATTGTATACAACCACCCTCCCCGATGTTCGGCGGTCCCTGTCCGTCAGTATGTGAAGTCTACCTAATGTTGGTTTAGCTGTGGATGTTACCTCGCGTTTCCGCTTTATAGTAAAAAATGGTTCAAATGGCTCTGAGCACTGTGGGACTTGACATTTGAGGTCATCAGTCCCCTAGACGTAGAACTACTTAAACCTAACTAACCTAAGGACATCACACACATCCATGCCCGAGGCAGGATTCGAACCTACGACCGTAGCAGCAGCTTTACAGTCGGGCCACTAACAACTGACGTGAAAAGATTTGGAAGGGCGGATACGTTCCTGATGGACCTGTTACTCACGTGACATCCAATGATTAGTCCACGTTCGAATTCACTGAACTGTCGATGTAGAAAAAAAAAGCTATTTTCAGCTGGACATATCTGCCGTGCGCGGAACCCTCCCGAAAGTTGTTTTGTATTTTTACGACTTTGTGCCCCTCTGGTGGAGTCGGTAGTGATATAGATTCTCTTTTCCAGAGACTAACTTGTCGTTTGAACGTGGTCTGCTAGGCGGCGCGTGAGAGCGGCGAAGAGGTTTTGGGTTATCAGCGGCACGAGGAAGGTGGCGAGCTGGGCCGGTACTGGGAACAGACGTTTATGGGCCTGGAGTGATAGCGCGGCCTCTTTGGGGTGAGGGCCGTCTGTTTGAAAAGAACCACCTCTTCTGGATTCGAGTATTATCTGGTTTCATTGTGCTGGTATGCGTAGACGTGTTGACAGTGAACAGTGTCTCCGCTTTCGGATCCTGTATCCTTTGTCCGGAAGAGGCTGCCGGTCAAAGCAAAGTTGGAGTGTCTGTACAGCCTTCACTACATTGTAGCTGCACTGTGGCTGCATTTATGGACTAGTACTTGTTAATTCCATGCGAAGCTGAGTAGTTCTACTATTCAATAGCGGCTGATCTGTTTATTTTATCTGTTCATGTTGTTGAGTCTGCCCTTGTGGGCGACAGTTGTGTTTTGTGTGTGTGTGTGTGTGTGTGTGTGTGTGTGTGTGTGTGTGTGTGTGTGTGTGTGAGTGCGCCCGCTGTTGGTTTTAACTGACCAATTTAAACGTGTGTATAATGTATAGCCAAGAAGTTTACACAGGGCTGAAGTGTGAAATACGACATGATTGCAAACTTACGGCACTATAAACTCTCTGAGGTAGCCATGGATAAACTATAATGCTGCAGATCAATCTTTGAGTTAAGCAATCATGCTTTGTAATTGATTAATTCGTGTCTCCGTATTTCATGTTTATCTGCAGGTGCTCTGCGCCTAAGCTTATTTTGAAATTGTCTATTGCTTCCTTGTGCTGCTTGAGTAAATATTAAATTGGACCACAATTATGGGTCCTACTGTAATTACTATTGTGTGTCTTAAGCTCTATGGATAAACTGATTTTATCTGGAGACTGTTTTGAGATTTGAAATGATGAAATTTCATCATTATAAGTTTTGTTTAAGGGTTTACTATATGCATTTTTAAGACAGTTTTGGGGATTTAAACTTTTAATGTCAGGTAGTTACCAAGTATCAGCTGGAACCTTTTATTATGTAGTCACTGTCTTGACCTTAAATTTGACATCTTCGTACCATCACTATTTGGCGCGAATATTGGATTAGGGTTAATATTTAATGAATGTTTTGTGATGGTGACCTTTGTTTAAAAACAAGAGGCTGGGAAACATGTGATTTCTGAATAGGAATTTTGTGTTAATAAATTTGTTTTAACAACACATCTGTCTTAATTTTAGCCCGGCTCCTACTAACATGAGAGAAATGTACTTTTAACGAAAACAGACGTCATGACTAGATCTTGTAAAAAGCTTTTAGATGGAAGAGAATTCATGTGAAGCATAATTATCAAGAATCTGGCGTGTGTGTTGTGTTCAGTGTTTGCTTAGAACTGAGCCGTGTTTGTGAAGATTTTTACCTCTGCTGCAATGGCCGCTGTGACGGCGCGGTTCTAGGCGCTTCAGTCCGGAACCACGCTGCTGCTACGGTCGCAGGTTCGAATCCTGCCTCGGGCATGGATGTGTGTAATGTTCTTAGGTTAGTTAGGTTTAAGTAGTTCTATGTCTAGGGGACTGATGACCTCAGATGTTAAGTCCCATAGTCCTTAGAGCCATTTTGAACTTCTGCTGCTGTTACTGTTTCTTTACTTACAACACGACACTCCTCACCTTTTTTTTTACTGTGATGAGTCCGTCTCATGTGTCATCTAGTAGTCAATTCCGGATCTCATAAGGGTGTCCAAATACTACCTTAGGGCAGGGCGTCAGCAAATTCGTGACAAATATATGCGTTGCAAGCAGTTAAAAAGTTATGGGAATGTCTCTGGATAGAAGGCACAAGACTATAGTAGCATAGTCATCCGCGGAAAGAAAAAAAAGGAAATAGTGCTGTCTAGGTACAATTGGTCAATGAAGCCTCTAAAGGTCAGGGAAGTTCGAGGACTACAAGCGGTGTATGGAGGAGACCGAGATAACTGGCTACTGAGGCGCAAGAGATGGCAACAGCTGTAACGCACTCACCTCTCACAGTCGCTTGTAGATATAGATATCTGTTCAAGGAAATTGCTTTGAATTAGTTAAGAGTCTGGAGCTACTTCAGTGGTAAATTCTACTTAGGAGAAAGTCATTCGAAGTGTTGGACTGTGGAGAGCGTTGCGCCTTGTACGACAAGGTGCTGACTCGCAGTCTCCCTCGCGCGAATGGTCCACGACTGAGAGGCGAGGCCATTGTGTAAGAAGTTGGTTCTTTCGAAAAGTCCACTTGAAGCTCCCCTCCCATCCCTCCCCCTCCCTCCCAACCCCCACCCTACCCGGGACTACCCCCACCAGCACGCCCAGCCACCCTTCCACACGCTTCCGCTCTAAAACTAAACTCATTATCAGGAGACGTGACAAAATTTGGAACTGATTTATCGGTAAGTTAGGAGTCCAAGTTTTTCTGCGTCGCTTGCGTTGTGTGTCACGGATGGGTACCCGGGGAACACAATGGCGTAACTTTCTTCTAGGGACCGGCGACGGACGCCTCAAACCGTCACAGACTTCGCGTTCTCCGCCTCCACAGTTTGATGTGAACTTCTAGTGCTTTGTCGATACTAAAGGCAGCGTTTTCACAAAGAAAATTAAGATTTGTTTTTGCATTGGGACATGATTAAATGTACTTTAAACGGACCAAAACCCCGTGTTTTACAAGCTTTTAGGTGATAGAGAATTCAAGTTATGCATAATTATCAATAATCTCTCACACACACACACTCAGAAAGTCACCTACCGTGTATCAGGCGATCTGGCGCCCCCCCCCCTCCCCCTTCCTCGTACACGTCCGATCCACCTTTGCTGTAGCTCATGCTTGTACGTGCAGTTGCCAGTGCAGTGGTACTCCCTCCTGTTAAGAAATGGAATTTTCGTCACGTTCTCGCATTTGTGTATAAAGACAAATCTCTTTGCACATTTGGTAATGTACAAGCGTGCGAACGAATTAGCTCTACCAAAGAGGCCCCTACCGGCAACCTCATGAACCAGCACTTTCGAGTGGCACCAGAGTGTGTAACTTTATAATAATTACGCTTAAGTTAGAAGTTTGTATTCTTACTCACGTAGAACAGATTCGTAGGCAGATTCGTCGTGTTGGCACTGTGTGCTCTTCGCTATTTGTTCTCGTGGTACGAAGGACATTTATAGCTCCCGTGCATATTTGCACAAAAAGAGGCAGTCTAGTGATCACAAGCCTTTAAAAATGAATGAGAATGACATAAGAGAGGGATGAAAATTCTCTGTATCTATAATGCAGTCATATAATCGACGGAAACTGCAAATTTGCTATCAAATTACAATACCATGCACAAGCAATTTAAACATTCATTGTTCTGTACATCAAGAAGCACTATGTGCTAAATTTGCAGTTATGGAGCACATGAAGAAACTGGTGGTACAAATGTCTGAAGTCGCACGCATTATTCCACAGTCAGTTGCAACAGTTTTCGACGAAATTGAATGAAGAGTAAAGAGACTTTATATATTAGTGAAAACAGTTCTTCAATTTAAAACCCACTATTGTTGAATTTATGAAGAAAATAGGAGTTCAAGAACGAAAATTACAACATCCAGAATGGGTCGCACACCTCGCATTTTAAGTAGGCTTCATTGCCCGTTGCCCACAGTAAGAAATAGCTAGTTGAAAAAATCTTGTTTCTAATTTGACGCGGATGCACCTAAAGAGAAAATCGCACGGTAGAAAGACAAAATCTGACGATTACAGCCCAATTCCATAAGCTCGTTGGCATTAAAGAAAACGCGAGGTCTGACGATTTCATCGTGGCCTTGAAAAAGGATAGTTTTCTAAACGTTTTGAGAACACAGCCAATCTTACACCCGTTTTCGAGCTGTTTTCAAAGCCGTTCGCCGTTTGAGTTGTAGTGCCCCTGTGCATGTGCAGATGTAACTGATTGAGCTAAAGTACTTTTCTCATTTAAAACACAAATCTTTATAGGTTAAAACTGTCCAAGATATCTACATTGTTTTCCTTAGGTAGAGTTACTATGTCTCTATAATGACGTTGCAAAAGTTCTACAAGATTTCGATCAAAGTATATTTATGAACGACCTTTCGTCGTTTATTAAACTAAAGAAGTGACGATTACATGGCAACCTGAACCTGAAAATCTATAAAATTTTCTGCAAGCCGTTATATTGAATGGACCTATATTCTTTCGTGGTTGCAGGGTTAATTTTACGCTGGACGTCGCTACTGGAAATTCTGGTAGTGGTTGGCTTACGCTAGCCATCGTTCGTTGTGAAAACGCTTCCCTTCCTGGCCTTGAATCTTTCGTCGACAGACATGTCATCGCTTACAAGACTTAGTATTGTGGAACTGACCCCGAGATTCAAAGTAGACTTAGTTATGTTTAAAGTAATATACCACTTACATTGTATACCCGCTCTTGTAGAAAAGTTAGTAATGATGAAAAAGTACGTGTAAGGATGAAAGGACTTGGTGTACTTGCAGAAAATGTAACTGGAACTTGAGACATCAGTTTGTATTATAACTATTAATAAAGTGTGATCCGTGACCCTATAACCGGGGAGCGTACATCACGAACCGGGGGCTCAAGGATGCAACAGTTTGAAAAAACGCTGACGGTTTGTGCTAGATAAAAATTGCATTTTGTCTTCATTGTGCCAAACATAAATAAATAATTCTGAAATTCAGATTCATTTGTGATCTGTTTAGTTGAGAGATATGAAATGAAGTCGTATCCAGTGCGACTGCGTTGCCATCTAAATGCAGCCCATTCGCAGTTTCCCCCTCCTCCTGCTCAGACAGTCCGGCGTGGCGGTGAGTAAAGTGTGCAACCAGGATGAGCCCTATGGCAACAGGCTATGGCTCACAAGCCGAATTCTTGCCTGTTCCTGACATAGATAGTATTGCCTTGTGAGATAGGATGTATCGTTTTGAAAGACTATGAATTACAGTCCTCGAGTTCAAAATTCAAACTCCATCATCACCACTGTCTCCCTTAGCTGTACTGCTGTCTTGTAGTGTCAATTTTTATGTACCTTCCATTAGGTGAAATGGATGAATAGGAACAGCTTTCAACTTTAAAATAACAAAATTGATACAAATAAAAAGATATATGGTAATCAAAATTATATATGATTATAGTTCTTCTGTCTAGCTTTAAACTTTTATTGACATTTGGGACTGTCCTTGTGGTTTTATAACATAAAAAATAAAAACTCTTTGTTTCCATTCATTTAACAGAAAGGGATGACTAGAATTTTTTTCTATTTATTTGTCTTTGGAGTGAATAGCGACATGTCAATATTTTTTATTTAGGAGGATAACAAACAAAATTAACTGCTTAAAAAAGTTTTATTCAATACAAAAACTAAAAATATTGTATGAATTGTGGTTGCTTGTTCTGTTGTCCAGATAAAGATTGTTATATCTCTAATTTATTACTTTAATGAAACATCAAATTGAGATCTTGGTTTGTTTGTTAAGACTTTAAGTCACTGTCATCATACTAGAAAATGGTGTCTTTGAATCTACAAGTACTCCCACAAGTAACAAAGAGATAATGAACAAAGTTTTCTTGGGTAGAAAGCGACTCCTCATCTGCAAAACAAACATGTTTAATGGCCTTGTTTCAAAAAAAGCACAAGCATAATATTTGCATTCTAAATAAAATTTTACATGCGTGCAGTGTAAAGGAGTGCTTCCTTTTTTCACACAATCACAGCATAATCGCCTCAGCTCAGAACAATGCCAGATGTTCTTTATTTCCGTCTAATTCTTGCACTTCTTCTGAAGAAAGAATGACTGTTACTGTTTCTGCTCACTCCATAAATTCAGGAAGCTCAGCCATAAATTTTCAATTAGCTGAAGCACAATTCAGTTTAAAGTATACTTAGAAAATGAACCTTTGTTAGATGAAATGGTGTAAGTAGTCTGTTTAGGTTTTCTTATTGGTAACGCCGCTTAGCGCTCGTTATGAAAAATCACTGGGTGTGCTGTGCGCAGTCTGTGTTTAGTTTGCATTGTTGTCTGCCATTGTAGTGTTGAACAGCGGCAGCTGGATGCTAACAGCGTGTAGCGTTGGGCAGTTGGAGGTGAGCCGCCAGCAGTGGTGGATGTGGGGAGAGAGATGGCGGTGTTTTGAAATTTGTAAGAATTGGTGTCATGAACTGCTATATATATTATGACTAGTGAGGTAAATACATTGTTTGTTCTCTATTAAAATCTTTCATTTGCTAACTATGCCTATCAGTAGTTAGTGCCTTCAGTAGTTTGAATCTTTTATTTAGCTGGCAGTAGTGGCTCTCGCTGTATTGCAGTAGCTTGAGTAACGAAGATTTTTGTGAGGTAAGTGATTTGTGAAACGTATAGGTTATTGTTAGTCAGGGCCATTCTTTCGTAGGGATTTTTGAAAGTCAGATTGCGTTGCGCTAAAAAATATTGTGTTTCAGTTTAAGCACAGTCTTGTAATAATTTTTCTAAGGGGACGTTTCATATGTCGACCCTTAGCCAAGGATACCTCACTGGAATCTTCTGATTTTTTTCTTGTAGTTTGTGTAGTTAGTGTAGCCTTTGTTTATTGCTAGCGCGTAATCATAGAGAGAATTTCCTTTGTAGTTGCAGTCTTTCATTGTTGTACAGTAAAATAGTTGTGGCATGCATGTAGATTTGCACCAAGTATTTCGCAGCTGCGCTTGCAATTAACTAGATATTATTTTCAGTGCTATGTTAATGTGTTCTCTTATTTTTGTTCTTCAAATTGTGTTTTTCTGTGTTGTCGTGTGAAAAATTGTGACAATAATGGCGTGTGAAAAACGTAACACTAAGCTCTAAAGTAAACTGAGAAATGACAGTGAAGACGAAAGCAGTGTGTTAGCGTCACCATGTAATGAATTCACTAACGTTCAAAGTAGTAATTTGGTAATAGCGCGTAGGGAAATGGAGCGGGCTGCAAATAATGGTGTAGGCAGTGAAACAATTAGTGAACAGGGAAGCATTATCGATAGATCGGTCGGCAACAGCTCGCCTCAGGATGCCGAAATGACAGGACACAATCTTGCAAATACTGTAGATTCAGATTTTGCGTCCTCACCGTTTTCTCAAATAAATCAAGACACATTTTCTGCTTTTCAAAATGCGAATATTGCCGGTTCAAATGCACTGCCGAAAAGCACTGAGGAACGTGTTTCAGACACCAGTGCACTGTTATTACAGTTAATGCAACAAATGGGACAAAGGCTACAAAAGTTAGACACAACGCTTGAACAAAATCAGAAACAAATGGGACACAATCTTCAAAAGTTAGACACAATGGAACAAAATCAGAGACAAACACAACAAAAGCTTCAAAAGTTAGACACAATGGAACAAAATCTTCAAAAGTTAGACACAACGCTTGAACAAAATCAGAAACAAATGAGACAAAATCTTCAAAAGTTAGACACAATGGAACAAAAGCTTCAAAAGTTAGACACCACACTTGAACAAACACGTGAAGATTTAACTAATGAGTTACATAACATCGAATCGAAATGTCAAAAAGTCTGTAATGACGTAAAAACACAAATTTGTGAGCATTTCCAACCTATTTTTTCGTGGCATGAAAATGCATTACAGAATCACGAAGCAGCCATAAAAGAACTGCAAACTATTGTTCATGAAAATCATGAGACCTTGCAAGCTAAAATTGACTCAGTTGCATCTACCGATTCGGTTACGCAACTTGCAAAAACTCAAGCGAACTTAAAGGACACAGTAGATACTCTGAAAATTGGTTCAGAAAGACACACAGAGGAAATAATTTCACTGTCGGATAAAGTAGCCGAACTTTCAGATCAGTTCACTAACTTATCTACGAAGGTAGATGATGATCTGAATGACACAAAACCTGTAGCCTTCACTGACACTGAAGAGTATGAAAAAATTAGGAAATTCAAACAGAATGAAAATCAAATCAACACACAGTACAAAACAGAAATGTGGGAAGTACAAGATCAGTTGGCTCAAGTAATACAAGAATTACATATTTCAGAGGACACTCGCGCCCCAGTATGGGAAGAGGGACATAGCAATACAGAACAACCACAAAATAATAACACGGGGCATTTCGGAAATCATGAAAGTAATTGGCAAGGTGCACCGAATTTTGAGATGGAACCGCCGATACGACGTAACAATGAACGATATGCTACCCGCCGACACGATGATTTTGACTATAAGCTGTTCATTACTGCACGTAAATTCAAAACATTTAAGAATTCTGGCAACGACATTCTTCCACAAGTGTGGCTCCATCAATTCTCTCATTGTTTTCCTCCCAACTGGTCATTAGAACACAGATTAGAATTTATGTGTGGCTACTTAGAGAATGAACCAGCTGTAAGAATGCAATCGGTCATTCACGATTGCCACAGTGAAGGAGGATTTTACCATGTCTTCCTCTCAGCATATTGGTCCCAAGCCACACAAGACCGAGTAAAACATAGCATCATAATTATGAAACATTTCGAACAATCTGAATTTTCCAGTCTTGTCAAATATTTTGAAGACATGTTACATAAGAATCAGTATCTTTCAAACCCATACAGCCCCTCAGAACTCATCCGCATTTGCTTAATCAAATTACCTGAACATTTACGACAGATTATTTTAGCAGGACGATGCAAAGACGACATTGAAGCTTTTCAGGGACTGTTACAAGAACTGGAAATTGACACTGACAATCGCAGAACGCGAAAACAGGAACACAACAATTACAGGTCACACCTGTCACAATTCCGCGATGACAGAAATAATACACGACAAGGCTATTCGTACAATGTAAATCGTGACCAAAACGGACACCAACCGTATGACAACCGTTGGCAGAGTAGTAATTATTACAGGGAAAGATCACCTCTCCGCAGTAATGACTATCACAGAGACAATCAGAGAAACAGACAATATGGGAACCAAAATAATTACTATCAAGGGAGACAGAATAACTTTAGACGCAACGGTCCAGCGCGCAGTTACGATGCAAGGAGAAATTCTCCACCACGTGACCGACAAGAAATTAATTACAGAAATTACCGACATGACGACAGACGATATGATCGTTACGACAGACCTGAATTGCATCAGAACTGGCGGGATTCAAACAGAGCAGGGCCCTCTCGGCAAGGTGAATTTGTAGAAGTAAGGTCTCCTAATCCCAATAACGACGCGCGCCAACAAAAAAACAGACAATGACTCCCACCGCAGGTAGCCGCGTGCGCCGGCGGGCTCAGAGAAAAATAACATAAGCTAACCTTGAGCAAAATTCCAGTGTTCCTTACCGACGTAACCATATGATAATTGCTTTTCAGTTGAAACTCTGCGTACTAGGAAGAGTAAAGGTTTACACCACATTTCACATGTAAAACCGTTTATTGAAAGATAATCTGCTTTTTAAGTTTGTCTTTGCCATAAAACATTACACTTCACATTTGTAGTATGTTTTGTCACACTGAGAAACTGTTAACATGCAACAATGTTTTGAAGTTAAGTATCCAGTCAAGAACCTACGGAACATATTTAGACAGTATTTACGAGTGCATTGTTATAGTGAACAGACATCACTGTGTTATTTCGTGTGTACATTCTTGCTTGTTAGTTGCACGATTACGTAACGACTATAAGGCTCACTTACTTAGAACATTTACCAGTATTTCTAATGAGATTTTAATGCAACATTTTGGTTTACTTGAAAATAGATTCTGGATTTAAAGTACTTTCTGTGAGATACCAGATGATACAGTGGTTAGTTTATGTGACAGCTACACGATTTTATCAGGACGCTACTAATGAGTGACAATTTACAATGTTGCTTTTGCAGTTTATCTGTTTAATATCTGCACAGTTTTTCTGAATTTTTCTGGAAAGTAAAACATGCTTTAGTAGTAACTTTTGTGGTATAGCTACAATGAGACAGCCTTTTCTGTAGCACAACAATACGTACAGTACAGTACTTACTTCATCACGGCAATAAGCGTAATAACTAAGATATCTATACGGAAAGCATTTCAATTTCGTTTATCATGAGGTAAGTACATTGACTTCTGCAGAACTTAGCTTTCGGAGGACAATAACTACGACACTTCCACAGAGATTGTCTTACAGCAAGACGCACATTTAGCGCTACAGGACACGCATTAAACTATTTATTTTTCAACATATTTGAATTACAAAGAAAGTTTCCGTGATACATTTCATTCCATTGCTGTAATCTGTAACACCTGAGGATATAATTACATTAATCCTCAGGGGGGTACACGCCTCCTTTGTGTACCATGTGTATGGCAAGCACAAGGAGCCCTAGCTAATATGGTATTTGCTTATACAATTTTACACATCGGTACCATATTTCTCTAACACATAAATTACACAGCTATCTGGTTATTTAACTGAGAGAGACAAACATTTATTTTACTTCGTCAGTGACAGATGGTTATGTAATTACACATTTGGATAACTTCATACTTACGAAATTGTATTTTGTCTGTACTTTGTGAACTGTTCATACTTTTTCGGAATAATTGTGATACTATGAGAGCTTTGAATGACATATTTGGTATGGGATAACGATTTTTAAAGTACGTTTGAGGCAGATGACACTTTTGACATGAGCAGAGAATTTTTTTAGGTTTTGAAAATATTGGAGGAAGCTACGACGATTTTGAGAGTTGATTGAGGTATTATGATGTTATTATTACGATGACTATGTGTATTATGCTTTTGCGGTATGTTTATGATCAATAAGCTGATGCTGTATGAGTTATTTGATTATGCTACGTATCTGTTATGATGAAATATTAAAGAAGTGTCGACGAATAAGGTAAGGAATAATGGGTAGTGGTTAGGAACTCTGGTTTGTGGAAAAGGGTGTTGGAAACCAAGAATCGTACTTTAAAAGTTATGAAATGTGTGTTTATGCGTGAATGTATCACTATGGTGGCGAAAATTTTTTGGACACTATTATATTTATAGTATTTTATTTTCTACACATTTGCAATGCAAACTCTCAACCTGTGAAAATATTTTTATATGAGACTGCCACTGTAGCGGAAACTGGTGTCGTAAATATTTCGGTAAGACAATTAAGTGACCACCTGCACGTAATGCGTCGTGGGCACCCAGCTGCGCGACAACCACCTGACAAAAGAGAGCCATTAGTGTGTGCCTTTCAGAGGCACAGGTAAAAAAAAAGGGGCCATTATCCTCGCTATTGACATTCCTTTGTAGAAAGCACCGCAAATATGACACGCTCATTACTGAGAAAGATACTTACATCTGACACCTGATTATAACAAACGTCTTTCTACGAGAGTTGAGAGAATTCTACTAACTTATGAAATGTCACATGACTATTGAATGATATTTTTAAGCTTTGTCCATAGTTGCTTATTTCATTTGATATCTGTTTTCCAGCTATGTTGCAGCATTGGTTTTATAAAATTAAATGCATTTGCTAATGTGAACACTTTCCGTCGACAGATCTATTAAATAATAATTTTATGATCCACGTTCTTCGAAAAAGGAGCGCTTGGAAAGGAAAGAACAATAAGGAGGGATTAATAACAATTACTACATACACAATTTTCTTTTCAACTACTTGGTAATATCTTTTGCAGAATTAGTTTTGTGGTGCACCACTTTAATTGCATAGGCATTAAGATGTGAATAGACATTGTCCTTATCTGCATTGTTGTCTTTAGTGTAACATTTTTTCTGATTGAGCTTTGTCATGTTTAGGTATAAGTTATAGCATTTGCTGCGGCTGTTTGCCATTCATAGTGCTACTGAATGTCACTTTGTATTACTGGGTTAAGCCAATTTTATTACTGATTTATTTTTCTTGTTTGCTGCGCATTGCCTTATATTAGTTGTAATATTGCTGCCTTTTTTTGCCAATTTCCGTTTTTTTTAACATTTGCTGTTTGTGTAAATTGTTTTGTGCTGCTGCATTGCCTCCTCCCTTAGTTAAGCATCTGAGCTCAGTAGATTTAAGTTAGCTTAAGAGGGGGTAGACTATATAAGAAACTAACTATGATGAATTGGAAGAAAAGCATTGAGAAGCTTTAAGAAAATGGTTTGGCCAAAAAAGTAGTGTATAGTGGAGAAAAACTATTTTTGAAAGAGGATGTGAGCATAATACAGAAAGCAGGCTTCGATATGACTTTTTGGAAATAATGAAGAATGAAGGGAGATCTCTGAGAAGTAAAGAAAGTTTTGTTTGCAAAATACTGCAGTAAAACTTTCTTTGTGTTATCGCACTATGTGTTTGTGTACCCTTGTGTATTTGTTTTCTTCCTGTCTCTGTGTGCTGTTTCATAGAATTTTTTCTCTTCTAATACTAAGCTACATTCACTATGATGAGGAATACTGTTATCCTCAAATATAATTTGCGTTAATAACATGTTATTTACTTCGTTTAGAATGGTTCACTATGAACCGAAACAGATACATCTTCGTATTCTGAAACAATATAGCATGGAACGTTTTCAGAAGTTTCATATCTGTTCATCCCACTGTTTTGATTCATCTTATTTTACGCCACTTTTGGAATCAGCAAAGAAATTTTTTTGGCTGTCTACGATGCATTTGCCTGATTGTTTGCCCATTCCTCCACTTCAGTTCCATTACATTATGTTGTGCATTCCAGGCTAGTCTCTACTACAACTGTCTGTTTCCTTGCCTCTCGTAGTAATTTCCAACAAGCGTCTATTCATGTTCTCTGAAAAACCTTTAGTTCTGAATGGTTAGGAAGAGCCTGTGACGCTATATTGTATGCTTGTGTAGCATTCTTTGGTCAAGATTGAGAGAAGGACGTCATTAAGCATTGACTTTTTAAAGGTGTGTAAGAATTTAATCTGTCTAAATGTTTTAATAGAGTTACTTAGTGCAAACTTGCATTATGATTTGTAATAAGCTTGCATTGTATTTTATCCCATCCTTTTAAGACATTTTCAGCTACTTAAATATTATTCACGTTGCAGAGCTGAGCTACCAACGAACGAGCCGCTGCCGCCGCGCATTCAAACTGCATTAAATGAAACAAATCATAACGCAAAGAAGCGGACATCGAATAGTGAACTAAAATTATTTCTTTCAGCTTTCGGGATTACAGGGCAGAGCAGTAGATTTTATGATGTGTTTTACACGTGGATGCGGGCTGCGGATGATGTTATATTATTAACAGTGCAAAAAGATAATTTACCTTCATGACATAAAAGAAATCTTGCTGTGAGTAGTTCTGGTCTGGCAAACATTGTAATAAAAACATTTTTCTCTGGTAATAGTCTCATGTTCTCGTGTTAGTTGTGGTACTTATTGGTGTTTCAATGTTAACAAAAATCCACTGCAAAATTTTGATGTTGAGCAAACATTGCGTACTGTAACATCAGTATTGATAACTAAATAATTTTCAGTACCCTTTTCAATAGCTGTAAAATAAGAAAGATATGTTGAACTTAATAGCGAGTTTCAGTAACGAAACAATGTTCCTTTTATAGAAAGCCGTATCCAGAAAATAAGATAATATATTTTGTTATGTTGAAAATTAATGATCCAAAGAAAGTCATAGCACTGCATCACTAAAAAGTATTTCAGGTCTCTCTTCGTAGCAAAATATTTTATCTCATCCATTTATCAATATATTAGTTGCTACGTGAGCAATAACAAAGAGAGCGAAACTGTCGCCCAAAAGCGTGGGGGAGAATGTGCAGTGGCCACGAAAAAAAATGTTTTACGTGTTTTCTTTCGTTGTCTATTGTTATATGTATGTGTGTATTTAGAGATAAATGTATGTATATGTCTCATGATTAATATCCTTTCATGAAAAAACGCACCGCTGCAAGCGAGTCAGATAAAAAGATACTGATACTACTGAGAAACTGTAACAGCTACATAATCCAGGGACAGCCGAAATCCGAAATCAGATAAACTAAAGGTAAGACTACAGTGTAGTTGTCCTGTTCGTAGAAGCTTAACTCCAGTGAAGTGATCTCATATTGCTAGTGGTGTGCGTAGTTTGAAGTTAGTATTTATGACAGGGCATAATTGAGTGTAGATAGTAATTTTTAGTGTGCAGTGTATTGTAGATAAATTACCATATTTTGTGTGCAAGTGGCAAAACTTATAGATCCTTTGTTCGAGTAGGTAATTTATGAATATGTTAAATTGTGTAGTCAACGTCCGAACAATATGGATACTGAGGGACAGCAATTAGTTAGTGCAGGAAATGTAGAAACTAGTGCATTAAGCGGTACAACTGCTCTCTTTGAGGATATACCATGTGAAAATTTGGGGCCGGGAGCACAGGAAGTGGTGCCAGCGCCCACCAGTGCTCAACGAGATGTAGATAAAGAAATTGTACCACCCCCAGAAAAGTAGGAACAACAGAGTGGTAATCTGCCTGGTGGATATCCACTTCAGGCAATATTAGAGCACGTGCAGGATTACCAGTCAAAATTTGAGCAACAACAAGCTAAAGGGGACGAAAAAATTGAGAGCTTTCTCGCACAAAAAGGTGAGCGAGATCGCCAGCAAGCTGCGCGTGACCAGCAACTTGTGCAATCGCTAGAAATTATGAAAAGACAGATTGCCTGTACGAAACAGAATTATGATTCGACACCTAAGGCCGTGCAGGAGTTGGCTTTACAGATAAACAATCTACAAGTAGCAAACACTAACATTGTAGACGAGATGGGTGTTCTGGCCAACCTATTAGAAAAGCTAGAAATAGATTCCACACAGCTTGTAGAGCATAATTTGAACGAACAAGCAACTAAAATTGAAACCGAACTAAACTCATGGCTAGAAGAGAAGGAGAGTGAGGTCGACAAAAATATTGATTCTAAGATACAAGCAGCCATGGCAGATAGAGATTCCGAATCGTTCAGTACCGCAGTAAATAGTGAAGTACAGAACGACGTGCAAACCATCAAACAAATACTCAATGAGGATATTCCGCAGTGGTAAGTGAGTATCACAAAACGGATATCCGACTTGGAAAAGGGTTTAGCACGGAGCAGTAAACATGAAATTATGTCGTCAACAGTCATTGTCTTTGGCAATACACAAAGTTATGAGCGACGCAACAATGGTGAGTCCGTAGGCGAAGCCAAGAGCTGTACCTTCGGTTTGGAGCACACATCCTATGTCCCAGGAGCAAACCAGTATAGTCCAAAAATATTGGTTGAAGAAAGTTTGATCAAAATTAGGCAGTTTCAAACGTTTACTGCTGAATGGAAGTCAGTACATCCAATACTATTCAACAAAAAGCTTTAAAAATATCTTGCCTAGTGTGTGGAACGAAGCACAGAAAATTCAATACATAATGTCATACATTCAGAGTGATGCAGCGTTGTGGGCTACGGAAGTAACAGACAGCTGCATGACGTATGAAAAGCTCGAAAAGGCGTTTTTGTCGAAGTACTGGTCGCCTTGTATACAAGAGCGGCTAAGAAAAGAAGTATACAATCCCGAACCGTGCTCAACCCGTCTTGGTAATCTGACACGGTATTTCGAGAAGTATATACACAAGACTCGCTACTGGGATGAGCCTATCTCACCAAAAGACATAATAAGACTCCTAAAATCACATTTACCCATTCCTAGCAAAGAGAAACTAATACACGTAGCAGATAACGACGTGGAACATATCCTGTCTGTTCTAGATTCAGCAGACTTAATCCAGGAAGAAGCAAAAGCAGCGTGTGATCACTCACGGAATAAGAGTGCACCAGACCACAACCATGGAAATGGTGGGGGCGGTAATAAACGGCAAGAGCCCTCGCAAAATGGTAATAATGGTAAAGTCAGAACGGCTGTGGGCAGCCATCCCATGATAAAAAGCGTCGATTTGATGACCGGTACGATTCCGGACCGCCCGGGACCAACTGCTGGAAAAATGCGCGACGTCAGTGGCATAGCAATTACAGCGACAGCAATCGCAATTGGAATCAGAAGCATCGACCAAGCGCAGAACGGCAAGGTAATGACCGGTACGATAACAACAGACCACTACTGGAAAACGCGCCTATAGCGCAGTCATGGCGGCCTACAATTCAAAATCTACACACAGTAGAGATCACGGACAATAGCCGTCCAAGTACCTCACAAGCAAGCCATCCAACAAACTAGAATCGGCCACGATATGCTCTCCGTCGCTGGCCGAGTGGATGAGTGAGAGCATCACGAATGACAATAATATGCCTGGAATACGTATGCTGCGGTACGACGACGGCATCAGTAAGGAGCAAGATCTACTGACCGAACCCCATGAATGTAATAAAGATAGCAACGAAAACGTGCAAGCCATAATAGAAGCGAAAATCAGTGATGTTGCAGTGAATATAATCACTGACATAGGTGCCTCAGTGAGTGTAATGAGTACAGAATTGTTTGAAGCGCTGGGGAAGGGACGTAGCATACCGACTTTCTCGGTTAATAATTGCTAGGTGTCTGGAGCTATAAGCGTACAGAGCCAATTAATTAAGTACCAAGTGCAGGTGGAGATTTGTGAGGAGGGCGAAGCCATAGTGAGCTCGTTGCTCATTGTTAAAGGTGGCCTGGATTCTGCGAGTAGATTTTCTCCTTGAGGGGGACGCAGTGATCGACTTCTCTTCGGGAAAACCATTCATAGTTAATAAAGGTCGGAGGATTGAGTTGTCTATGATGAAGTCGAAAGAGGTGTTTGTGTCATGTGGCAACCAAATTAATATCAAATGTAGGAACCCCTGGGTACTGCACTTAGATGATTATTCACATGTGACAGATCTTTATTATCCTATTATGGAAGACAGAAATTTTGAAACAAATGTTGATGCATTTCAAATCAAAGTACAGGAATCTGAAGATTTAAGCAATGTACAAAAGCAATAGTTAACGCAACTGCTGTCGAAATATACCATGGTATTTACCGATCGACCAGGAATAACCAAGGAGTTCCTCTATAACATAGAGGTAATGCCCCACAAAACGTACTGTCGCGCATCTTACTCCATCCCTTGGTCTAGGAGGGAAGATGTTAGAGTGGGATATCATTGAGCCCTCTCTCTCCCTATACAGTAGTCCGCTTGTAGCAGTGGCGAAAGCCACCAGAAAAATCCGGCTAGTATTAGATGCACGGGACATCAATGAAATTATTATACCTGGCAGAACTCGACCAGAAAATTTAGATGTGGAGATAAAAAAATTCCACGGAGTACAATACTTGACCTCAGTCGATCTTAAAAGTTTCGTACTGGCAAATCCCACTTACACCTAGAATCAAGGATGTACACAGCTTTCATATTCGGAGGTCGAAGTTACCAATTCAAGATACTTTCCTTCGGGTTGAATGTGAGTGCTGGAGTATTTATTACTGTTTTCGACACGGTACTGGATCCAGACTTGTTAAAAAAAATCACAGTATATGTTGATGACCTGGTAATCGCTACTGCTACTTGGGACGAACATATGGAATTGCTTCTTAGAGTATTAGAGAAATTTAAACAGGCAGGCGTGACAGCAAATTTATAAAAGTCAAAATTTGTATGCAATAAAATTAAATTTCTAGGACACCTTATCGGGCCGCTTGGTATTTTCCGAGCCCACGACCTAAGAGACAATTAGAAGCGTTCATTGGACTTAGGTCCTTTTTCAGGAGGTTTGATCCTAATAAGTTGTTAAATGACAAGTCATTGTTAAATCTACTGCGAAAAAATGTGGTTTGGACTGACAAGTGTATAGCGAACTTCTGAAGCAATTAAAACCGCCCTGGTGAATGCAAATATTTTGCAGCACCCGGACCTATCAAAAAGTTTTTGTCTTGCGACGGACTCGTGTTAATATGGCTTGGGAGCGTGCCTGTTCCAGTGGGATGAAGGCAACGACCCGGCAACAATAAAGATTATCGGCTTTGCCAGCAGGACTCTAACTAGCTGCGAGAAAGCCTACTCATCAACCGAACTGGAAGCGCTCGCTGTAAAGTCTGGGCTGTGAGAAAGTTTAATTACTATTTGTGTGGGAAGGAGATTAAAGTGTATAGTAACCACGAGGCGTTAAGCTTCTTGATGTCATGCAAGCTACTCCATACCCGACTAAGGAGGTGGATGCTTACCTTACAAGAATACCGAATAAAGATTATGTGTATAAAGCAGCAATGCTAGAACAATCCGCCGAGTATAAAGTGCTTTTAGTACGAGACAACGTGAACAGGAAGGATTTTCTATATATGTGAAAAAATATGTGTGAACTACAGAGATCAGATCCGATGTGGACTAAAATCATTAGTAATATTGAAAATGGTGCCAACAACAGAGATGAGCACGGTTTTAAAATTGTGGACAACCTTTTGTACCACAAACTTAGCATAAAAGAAGACTGCTGGGCAGTATGCATAACTAACCAGTCAGTCAAAGTTGTCAAATGCCACACGCACTTGGCATGGGGCCATGCAGGGATTGGGAAGTGCGCAGAACTCATTGCGAGGTACTGCTACTTCCCCTGAATGAAACACCAAATTCAAGTAACAGTTAGGACTTGCGCTATATGCCAGAAAGCGAAACACTATAATAGGTCTACAAAATTTGAACTTCATCCCATAGTACCACTCTGGCCTCTTCAATTACTATCTTTGGACGTTGCAGGTCCCTATCCCATGGCCAGGGGAGGTATGAAATGTATACTGGCAGCGTACGATATTTTTTTCCAAATACTTGACAATTTATTGTATAAAATCAGCAACTGCCAAAAGCATAGTCAGATGGATCAATCAAGAATACTTGCTTCAAGTGGGGAAACCTGAAGCCATGAAAACTGACATTGCCACTTATATCGCAGGTCACACTTGAAAAAATTGTCTACAGGGGCAAGGTATATAGCATATTCTGGTATCCCGGTTCCATTCAGAAGCAAATTTACTCAAAGAACATTCAGAGAGTTGAATAAGTTCCTTAGAGTTCACATTTCAAACCGACACACAAAATGGCCTGAGTTGGTACCTAAATTTGTCAAAATACACAATTTAACACCCCTCTCAAGTACAGGATACTCACCTGTAGAGATACTGAAAGGGGTTGATAGGCCACAGAAGGAATGGCTTATGCCTCTCCCGGGACTACCAGCCAGGGCAGAAACAGGAGAGGAAGAGATAAAAAAGGTGTGGGACAACTTAACCAGTTGTGCCGCCAAGAGAAAAGAAGAAGTACGACCGAGGTGCAACCAACAAACAGAAATACAGTGTAGGGCACATGGTGCTTATTCGTAGCCACCCCAAATCCTTAGCCAGCCTAAAGCAAAATAGTAAGTGGCAATTGATATATTCAGGGTCCTTTGAAGTAATAAAGGTGCCGCACGAATTTAGCTGTTTGTTAGCACACCCCCAGACGGGGAGAATAAATACGTATCCACGTAAAGACGTAAAATTATTTATTCAGTGACCTGTCAGATGTAAATAGTAGCAGTGAGCAGATTTTAATTGTGTTTTAGAGTATATTAGATTTAAGAAACAATTTGAGTGTATTTAAAATTTTGAGAAAGCAAGTCATTTAATAACTAAGCATAGCATGAAAGTAGAGCCAATAAACTGGGCAATAGCATGCAAATTGAAGATTTTGTTTACAGACACTTAGTGTCAGTAAAATACTATATGCCCATCAAGCAATGAACAATTTTTTTCTTGGCAAAGTAATGAATAATTTCTTGAAACATTTTTCATTTGTAGTGAGTATGTACAATTAATGATGAGGTTTCATATAGTAATTTAAGAGATGTAAGTGTGTTAGAATTAAGGAACCCTGAGAGAGTCTCTACTGGACAAAAATGACTTTGTAGTAAAAAATAATTATTTGGAGTAATGTTATTGCCAATAGTGATCTGAGAACGACACTGGAGCAGAATTCAATCAAAGACAAACCCGTTTCGTGTAACTACACTTTGTATGTAACGATGCTTCAATTGAAGCCTGTGTACTTAGTATATGTCCTTGAATATTAATTATCCGGTGCGTGAATTAAGTCAGTCTACACTGTAGTCCCGTAGGACAGATCATTAAAAAAATTCTAATACAAATGAAGTATTTATTGAGCAATATGCCCAAGTCCAGCTGTCATGCACATGGTAAAATCAGTTTGCTAGAAGGGTGATCACCTGGCAAGCTACCCCGAAAAAGGAAAACCTTTAAATAAATGATGGTAAAATCAGTTTGCTAGAAGGGTGATAACCTGGCAAGCTACCCCGAAAAAGGAAAACCTTTAAATAATTACAAAAAAGACAAATATGGCTAGTAAAAATACTAAAAGTGTGTAATGAACATGGTAAACACAATGGACTCATTATAGATGAGAGTGATTATCCAAAGAACAGTTGATATGCATTACAAATAAATTGTGTACATAAACAATCTAGGAAAGGACGGAATATTGTATGTAGCAGGGACAGAAAATGACTGTTGGATCTGCACCAATATATACATCGGGATACGTCAAGTGTTGAGTGACTGCCATAGTACAGTGCTCAACGAACAATAAATTTACTGTGTGTAAAAATGGTAGACAGTGATCCGTTCGGAGACGATTAAAACAAACATCGCACGATGGAAACATTTAGTGTGTGATCCGAAACATTTTCGCGTGTTGAGAGAAGCTCTGGCAGCGCATCGACGGTGAGAACGAATGAAAGTGTGTACAATGTAAATCGTGACCAAAACGGACACCAACCGTATGACAACCGTTGGCAGAGTAGTAATTATTACAGGGAAAGATCACCTCTCCGCAGTAATGACTATCACAGAGACAATCAGAGAAACAGACAATATGGGAACCAAAATAATTACTATCAAGGGAGACAGAATAACTTTAGACGCAACGGTCCAGCGCGCAGTTACGATGCAAGGAGAAATTCTCCACCACGTGACCGACAAGAAATTAATTACAGAAATTACCGACATGACGACAGACGATATGATCGTTACGACAGACCTGAATTGCATCAGAACTGGCGGGATTCAAACAGAGCAGGGCCCTCTCGGCAAGGTGAATTTGTAGAAGTAAGGTCTCCTAATCCCAATAACGACGCGCGCCAACAAAAAAACAGACAATGACTCCCACCGCAGGTAGCCGCGTGCGCCGGCGGGCTCAGAGAAAAATAACATAAGCTAACCTTGAGCAAAATTCCAGTGTTCCTTACCGACGTAACCATATGATAATTGCTTTTCAGTTGAAACTCTGCGTACTAGGAAGAGTAAAGGTTTACACCACATTTCACATGTAAAACCGTTTATTGAAAGATAATCTGCTTTTTAAGTTTGTCTTTGCCATAAAACATTACACTTCACATTTGTAGTATGTTTTGTCACACTGAGAAACTGTTAACATGCAACAATGTTTTGAAGTTAAGTATCCAGTCAAGAACCTACGGAACATATTTAGACAGTATTTACGAGTGCATTGTTATAGTGAACAGACATCACTGTGTTATTTCGTGTGTACATTCTTGCTTGTTAGTTGCACGATTACGTAACGACTATAAGGCTCACTTACTTAGAACATTTACCAGTATTTCTAATGACATTTTAATGCAACATTTTGGTTTACTTGAAAATAGATTCTGGATTTAAAGTACTTTCTGTGAGATACCAGATGATACAGTGGTTAGTTTATGTGACAGCTACACGATTTTATCAGGACGCTACTAATGAGTGACAATTTACAATGTTGCTTTTGCAGTTTATCTGTTTAATATCTGCACAGTTTTTCTGAATTTTTCTGGAAAGTAAAACATGCTTTAGTAGTAACTTTTGTGGTATAGCTACAATGAGACAGCCTTTTCTGTAGCACAACAATACGTACAGTACAGTACTTACTTCATCACGGCAATAAGCGTAATAACTAAGATATCTATACGGAAAGCATTTCAATTTCGTTTATCATGAGGTAAGTACATTGACTTCTGCAGAAATTAGCTTTCGGAGGACAATAACTACGACACTTCCACAGAGATTGTCTTACAGCAAGACGCACATTTAGCGCTACAGGACACGCATTAAACTATTTATTTTTCAACATATTTGAATTACAAAGAAAGTTTCCGTGATACATTTCATTCCATTGCTGTAATCTGTAACACCTGAGGATATAATTACATTAATCCTCAGGGGGGTACACGCCTCCTTTGTGTACCATGTGTATGGCAAGCACAAGGAGCCCTAGCTAATATGGTATTTGCTTATACAATTTTACACATCGGTACCATATTTCTCTAACACATAAATTACACAGCTATCTGGTTATTTAACTGAGAGAGACAAACATTTATTTTACTTCGTCAGTGACAGATGGTTATGTAATTACACATTTGGATAACTTCATACTTACGAAATTGTATTTTGTCTGTACTTTGTGAACTGTTCATACTTTTTCGGAATAATTGTGATACTATGAGAGCTTTGAATGACATATTTGGTATGGGATAACGATTTTTAAAGTACGTTTGAGGCAGATGACACTTTTGACATGAGCAGAGAATTTTTTTAGGTTTTGAAAATATTGGAGGAAGCTACGACGATTTTGAGAGTTGATTGAGGTATTATGATGTTATTATTACGATGACTATGTGTATTATGCTTTTGCGGTATGTTTATGATCAATAAGCTGATGCTGTATGAGTTATTTGATTATGCTATGTATCTGTTATGATGAAATATTAAAGAAGTGTCGACGAATAAGGTAAGGAATAATGGGTAGTGGTTAGGAACTCTGGTTTGTGGAAAAGGGTGTTGGAAACCAAGAATCGTACTTTAAAAGTTATGAAATGTGTGTTTATGCGTGAATGTATCACTATGGTGGCGAAAATTTTTTGGACACTATTATATTTATAGTATTTTATTTTCTACACATTTGCAATGCAAACTCTCAACCTGTGAAAATATTTTTATATGAGACTGCCACTGTAGCGGAAACTGGTGTCGTAAATATTTCGGTAAGACAATTAAGTGACCACCTGCACGTAATGCGTCGTGGGCACCCAGCTGCGCGACAACCACCTGACAAAAGAGAGCCATTAGTGTGTGCCTTTCAGAGGCACAGGTAAAAAAAAAGGGGCCATTATCCTCGCTATTGACATTCCTTTGTAGAAAGCACCGCAAATATGACACGCTCATTACTGAGAAAGATACTTACATCTGACACCTGATTATAACAAACGTCTTTCTACGAGAGTTGAGAGAATTCTACTAACTTATGAAATGTCACATGACTATTGAATGATATTTTTAAGCTTTGTCCATAGTTGCTTATTTCATTTGATATCTGTTTTCCAGCTATGTTGCAGCATTGGTTTTATAAAATTAAATGCATTTGCTAATGTGAACACTTTCCGTCGACAGATCTATTAAATAATAATTTTATGATCCACGTTCTTCGAAAAAGGAGCGCTTGGAAAGGAAAGAACAATAAGGAGGGATTAATAACAATTACTACATACACAATTTTCTTTTCAACTACTTGGTAATATCTTTTGCAGAATTAGTTTTGTGGTGCACCACTTTAATTGCATAGGCATTAAGATGTGAATAGACATTGTCCTTATCTGCATTGTTGTCTTTAGTGTAACATTTTTTCTGATTGAGCTTTGTCATGTTTAGGTATAAGTTATAGCATTTGCTGCGGCTGTTTGCCATTCATAGTGCTACTGAATGTCACTTTGTATTACTGGGTTAAGCCAATTTTATTACTGATTTATTTTTCTTGTTTGCTGCGCATTGCCTTATATTAGTTGTAATATTGCTGCCTTTTTTTGCCAATTTCCGTTTTTTTTAACATTTGCTGTTTGTGTAAATTGTTTTGTGCTGCTGCATTGCCTCCTCCCTTAGTTAAGCATCTGAGCTCAGTAGATTTAAGTTAGCTTAAGAGGGGGTAGACTATATAAGAAACTAACTATGATGAATTGGAAGAAAAGCATTGAGAAGCTTTAAGAAAATGGTTTGGCCAAAAAAGTAGTGTATAGTGGAGAAAAACTATTTTTGAAAGAGGATGTGAGCATAATACAGAAAGCAGGCTTCGATATGACTTTTTGGAAATAATGAAGAATGAAGGGAGATCTCTGAGAAGTAAAGAAAGTTTTGTTTGCAAAATACTGCAGTAAAACTTTCTTTGTGTTATCGCACTATGTGTTTGTGTACCCTTGTGTATTTGTTTTCTTCCTGTCTCTGTGTGCTGTTTCATAGAATTTTTTCTCTTCTAATACTAAGCTACATTCACTATGATGAGGAATACTGTTATCCTCAAATATAATTTGCGTTAATAACATGTTATTTACTTCGTTTAGAATGGTTCACTATGAACCGAAACAGATACATCTTCGTATTCTGAAACAATATAGCATGGAACGTTTTCAGAAGTTTCATATCTGTTCATCCCACTGTTTTGATTCATCTTATTTTACGCCACTTTTGGAATCAGCAAAGAAATTTTTTTGGCTGTCTACGATGCATTTGCCTGATTGTTTGCCCATTCCTCCACTTCAGTTCCATTACATTATGTTGTGCATTCCAGGCTAGTCTCTACTACAACTGTCTGTTTCCTTGCCTCTCGTAGTAATTTCCAACAAGCGTCTATTCATGTTCTCTGAAAAACCTTTAGTTCTGAATGGTTAGGAAGAGCCTGTGACGCTATATTGTATGCTTGTGTAGCATTCTTTGGTCAAGATTGAGAGAAGGACGTCATTAAGCATTGACTTTTTAAAGGTGTGTAAGAATTTAATCTGTCTAAATGTTTTAATAGAGTTACTTAGTGCAAACTTGCATTATGATTTGTAATAAGCTTGCATTGTATTTTATCCCATCCTTTTAAGACATTTTCAGCTACTTAAATATTATTCACGTTGCAGAGCTGAGCTACCAACGAACGAGCCGCTGCCGCCGCGCATTCAAACTGCATTAAATGAAACAAATCATAACGCAAAGAAGCGGACATCGAATAGTGAACTAAAATTATTTCTTTCAGCTTTCGGGATTACAGGGCAGAGCAGTAGATTTTATGATGTGTTTTACACGTGGATGCGGGCTGCGGATGATGTTATATTATTAACAGTGCAAAAAGATAATTTACCTTCATGACATAAAAGAAATCTTGCTGTGAGTAGTTCTGGTCTGGCAAACATTGTAATAAAAACATTTTTCTCTGGTAATAGTCTCATGTTCTCGTGTTAGTTGTGGTACTTATTGGTGTTTCAATGTTAACAAAAATCCACTGCAAAATTTTGATGTTGAGCAAACATTGCGTACTGTAACATCAGTATTGATAACTAAATAATTTTCAGTACCCTTTTCAATAGCTGTAAAATAAGAAAGATATGTTGAACTTAATAGCGAGTTTCAGTAACGAAACAATGTTCCTTTTATAGAAAGCCGTATCCAGAAAATAAGATAATATATTTTGTTATGTTGAAAATTAATGATCCAAAGAAAGTCATAGCACTGCATCACTAAAAAGTATTTCAGGTCTCTCTTCGTAGCAAAATATTTTATCTCATCCATTTATCAATATATTAGTTGCTACGTGAGCAATAACAAAGAGAGCGAAACTGTCGCCCAAAAGCGTGGGGGAGAATGTGCAGTGGCCACGAAAAAAAATGTTTTACGTGTTTTCTTTCGTTGTCTATTGTTATATGTATGTGTGTATTTAGAGATAAATGTATGTATATGTCTCATGATTAATATCCTTTCATGAAAAAACGCACCGCTGCAAGCGAGTCAGATAAAAAGATACTGATACTACTGAGAAACTGTAACAGCTACATAATCCAGGGACAGCCGAAATCCGAAATCAGATAAACTAAAGGTAAGACTACAGTGTAGTTGTCCTGTTCGTAGAAGCTTAACTCCAGTGAAGTGATCTCATATTGCTAGTGGTGTGCGTAGTTTGAAGTTAGTATTTATGACAGGGCATAATTGAGTGTAGATAGTAATTTTTAGTGTGCAGTGTATTGTAGATAAATTACCATATTTTGTGTGCAAGTGGCAAAACTTATAGATCCTTTGTTCGAGTAGGTAATTTATGAATATGTTAAATTGTGTAGTCAACGTCCGAACAATATGGATACTGAGGGACAGCAATTAGTTAGTGCAGGAAATGTAGAAACTAGTGCATTAAGCGGTACAACTGCTCTCTTTGAGGATATACCATGTGAAAATTTGGGGCCGGGAGCACAGGAAGTGGTGCCAGCGCCCACCAGTGCTCAACGAGATGTAGATAAAGAAATTGTACCACCCCCAGAAAAGTAGGAACAACAGAGTGGTAATCTGCCTGGTGGATATCCACTTCAGGCAATATTAGAGCACGTGCAGGATTACCAGTCAAAATTTGAGCAACAACAAGCTAAAGGGGACGAAAAAATTGAGAGCTTTCTCGCACAAAAAGGTGAGCGAGATCGCCAGCAAGCTGCGCGTGACCAGCAACTTGTGCAATCGCTAGAAATTATGAAAAGACAGATTGCCTGTACGAAACAGAATTATGATTCGACACCTAAGGCCGTGCAGGAGTTGGCTTTACAGATAAACAATCTACAAGTAGCAAACACTAACATTGTAGACGAGATGGGTGTTCTGGCCAACCTATTAGAAAAGCTAGAAATAGATTCCACACAGCTTGTAGAGCATAATTTGAACGAACAAGCAACTAAAATTGAAACCGAACTAAACTCATGGCTAGAAGAGAAGGAGAGTGAGGTCGACAAAAATATTGATTCTAAGATACAAGCAGCCATGGCAGATAGAGATTCCGAATCGTTCAGTACCGCAGTAAATAGTGAAGTACAGAACGACGTGCAAACCATCAAACAAATACTCAATGAGGATATTCCGCAGTGGTAAGTGAGTATCACAAAACGGATATCCGACTTGGAAAAGGGTTTAGCACGGAGCAGTAAACATGAAATTATGTCGTCAACAGTCATTGTCTTTGGCAATACACAAAGTTATGAGCGACGCAACAATGGTGAGTCCGTAGGCGAAGCCAAGAGCTGTACCTTCGGTTTGGAGCACACATCCTATGTCCCAGGAGCAAACCAGTATAGTCCAAAAATATTGGTTGAAGAAAGTTTGATCAAAATTAGGCAGTTTCAAACGTTTACTGCTGAATGGAAGTCAGTACATCCAATACTATTCAACAAAAAGCTTTAAAAATATCTTGCCTAGTGTGTGGAACGAAGCACAGAAAATTCAATACATAATGTCATACATTCAGAGTGATGCAGCGTTGTGGGCTACGGAAGTAACAGACAGCTGCATGACGTATGAAAAGCTCGAAAAGGCGTTTTTGTCGAAGTACTGGTCGCCTTGTATACAAGAGCGGCTAAGAAAAGAAGTATACAATCCCGAACCGTGCTCAACCCGTCTTGGTAATCTGACACGGTATTTCGAGAAGTATATACACAAGACTCGCTACTGGGATGAGCCTATCTCACCAAAAGACATAATAAGACTCCTAAAATCACATTTACCCATTCCTAGCAAAGAGAAACTAATACACGTAGCAGATAACGACGTGGAACATATCCTGTCTGTTCTAGATTCAGCAGACTTAATCCAGGAAGAAGCAAAAGCAGCGTGTGATCACTCACGGAATAAGAGTGCACCAGACCACAACCATGGAAATGGTGGGGGCGGTAATAAACGGCAAGAGCCCTCGCAAAATGGTAATAATGGTAAAGTCAGAACGGCTGTGGGCAGCCATCCCATGATAAAAAGCGTCGATTTGATGACCGGTACGATTCCGGACCGCCCGGGACCAACTGCTGGAAAAATGCGCGACGTCAGTGGCATAGCAATTACAGCGACAGCAATCGCAATTGGAATCAGAAGCATCGACCAAGCGCAGAACGGCAAGGTAATGACCGGTACGATAACAACAGACCACTACTGGAAAACGCGCCTATAGCGCAGTCATGGCGGCCTACAATTCAAAATCTACACACAGTAGAGATCACGGACAATAGCCGTCCAAGTACCTCACAAGCAAGCCATCCAACAAACTAGAATCGGCCACGATATGCTCTCCGTCGCTGGCCGAGTGGATGAGTGAGAGCATCACGAATGACAATAATATGCCTGGAATACGTATGCTGCGGTACGACGACGGCATCAGTAAGGAGCAAGATCTACTGACCGAACCCCATGAATGTAATAAAGATAGCAACGAAAACGTGCAAGCCATAATAGAAGCGAAAATCAGTGATGTTGCAGTGAATATAATCACTGACATAGGTGCCTCAGTGAGTGTAATGAGTACAGAATTGTTTGAAGCGCTGGGGAAGGGACGTAGCATACCGACTTTCTCGGTTAATAATTGCTAGGTGTCTGGAGCTATAAGCGTACAGAGCCAATTAATTAAGTACCAAGTGCAGGTGGAGATTTGTGAGGAGGGCGAAGCCATAGTGAGCTCGTTGCTCATTGTTAAAGGTGGCCTGGATTCTGCGAGTAGATTTTCTCCTTGAGGGGGACGCAGTGATCGACTTCTCTTCGGGAAAACCATTCATAGTTAATAAAGGTCGGAGGATTGAGTTGTCTATGATGAAGTCGAAAGAGGTGTTTGTGTCATGTGGCAACCAAATTAATATCAAATGTAGGAACCCCTGGGTACTGCACTTAGATGATTATTCACATGTGACAGATCTTTATTATCCTATTATGGAAGACAGAAATTTTGAAACAAATGTTGATGCATTTCAAATCAAAGTACAGGAATCTGAAGATTTAAGCAATGTACAAAAGCAATAGTTAACGCAACTGCTGTCGAAATATACCATGGTATTTACCGATCGACCAGGAATAACCAAGGAGTTCCTCTATAACATAGAGGTAATGCCCCACAAAACGTACTGTCGCGCATCTTACTCCATCCCTTGGTCTAGGAGGGAAGATGTTAGAGTGGGATATCATTGAGCCCTCTCTCTCCCTATACAGTAGTCCGCTTGTAGCAGTGGCGAAAGCCACCAGAAAAATCCGGCTAGTATTAGATGCACGGGACATCAATGAAATTATTATACCTGGCAGAACTCGACCAGAAAATTTAGATGTGGAGATAAAAAAATTCCACGGAGTACAATACTTGACCTCAGTCGATCTTAAAAGTTTCGTACTGGCAAATCCCACTTACACCTAGAATCAAGGATGTACACAGCTTTCATATTCGGAGGTCGAAGTTACCAATTCAAGATACTTTCCTTCGGGTTGAATGTGAGTGCTGGAGTATTTATTACTGTTTTCGACACGGTACTGGATCCAGACTTGTTAAAAAAAATCACAGTATATGTTGATGACCTGGTAATCGCTACTGCTACTTGGGACGAACATATGGAATTGCTTCTTAGAGTATTAGAGAAATTTAAACAGGCAGGCGTGACAGCAAATTTATAAAAGTCAAAATTTGTATGCAATAAAATTAAATTTCTAGGACACCTTATCGGGCCGCTTGGTATTTTCCGAGCCCACGACCTAAGAGACAATTAGAAGCGTTCATTGGACTTAGGTCCTTTTTCAGGAGGTTTGATCCTAATAAGTTGTTAAATGACAAGTCATTGTTAAATCTACTGCGAAAAAATGTGGTTTGGACTGACAAGTGTATAGCGAACTTCTGAAGCAATTAAAACCGCCCTGGTGAATGCAAATATTTTGCAGCGCCCGGACCTATCAAAAAGTTTTTGTCTTGCGACGGACTCGTGTTAATATGGCTTGGGAGCGTGCCTGTTCCAGTGGGATGAAGGCAACGACCCGGCAACAATAAAGATTATCGGCTTTGCCAGCAGGACTCTAACTAGCTGCGAGAAAGCCTACTCATCAACCGAACTGGAAGCGCTCGCTGTAAAGTCTGGGCTGTGAGAAAGTTTAATTACTATTTGTGTGGGAAGGAGATTAAAGTGTATAGTAACCACGAGGCGTTAAGCTTCTTGATGTCATGCAAGCTACTCCATACCCGACTAAGGAGGTGGATGCTTACCTTACAAGAATACCGAATAAAGATTATGTGTATAAAGCAGCAATGCTAGAACAATCCGCCGAGTATAAAGTGCTTTTAGTACGAGACAACGTGAACAGGAAGGATTTTCTATATATGTGAAAAAATATGTGTGAACTACAGAGATCAGATCCGATGTGGACTAAAATCATTAGTAATATTGAAAATGGTGCCAACAACAGAGATGAGCACGGTTTTAAAATTGTGGACAACCTTTTGTACCACAAACTTAGCATAAAAGAAGACTGCTGGGCAGTATGCATAACTAACCAGTCAGTCAAAGTTGTCAAATGCCACACGCACTTGGCATGGGGCCATGCAGGGATTGGGAAGTGCGCAGAACTCATTGCGAGGTACTGCTACTTCCCCTGAATGAAACACCAAATTCAAGTAACAGTTAGGACTTGCGCTATATGCCAGAAAGCGAAACACTATAATAGGTCTACAAAATTTGAACTTCATCCCATAGTACCACTCTGGCCTCTTCAATTACTATCTTTGGACGTTGCAGGTCCCTATCCCATGGCCAGGGGAGGTATGAAATGTATACTGGCAGCGTACGATATTTTTTTCCAAATACTTGACAATTTATTGTATAAAATCAGCAACTGCCAAAAGCATAGTCAGATGGATCAATCAAGAATACTTGCTTCAAGTGGGGAAACCTGAAGCCATGAAAACTGACATTGCCACTTATATCGCAGGTCACACTTGAAAAAATTGTCTACAGGGGCAAGGTATATAGCATATTCTGGTATCCCGGTTCCATTCAGAAGCAAATTTACTCAAAGAACATTCAGAGAGTTGAATAAGTTCCTTAGAGTTCACATTTCAAACCGACACACAAAATGGCCTGAGTTGGTACCTAAATTTGTCAAAATACACAATTTAACACCCCTCTCAAGTACAGGATACTCACCTGTAGAGATACTGAAAGGGGTTGATAGGCCACAGAAGGAATGGCTTATGCCTCTCCCGGGACTACCAGCCAGGGCAGAAACAGGAGAGGAAGAGATAAAAAAGGTGTGGGACAACTTAACCAGTTGTGCCGCCAAGAGAAAAGAAGAAGTACGACCGAGGTGCAACCAACAAACAGAAATACAGTGTAGGGCACATGGTGCTTATTCGTAGCCACCCCAAATCCTTAGCCAGCCTAAAGCAAAATAGTAAGTGGCAATTGATATATTCAGGGTCCTTTGAAGTAATAAAGGTGCCGCACGAATTTAGCTGTTTGTTAGCACACCCCCAGACGGGGAGAATAAATACGTATCCACGTAAAGACGTAAAATTATTTATTCAGTGACCTGTCAGATGTAAATAGTAGCAGTGAGCAGATTTTAATTGTGTTTTAGAGTATATTAGATTTAAGAAACAATTTGAGTGTATTTAAAATTTTGAGAAAGCAAGTCATTTAATAACTAAGCATAGCATGAAAGTAGAGCCAATAAACTGGGCAATAGCATGCAAATTGAAGATTTTGTTTACAGACACTTAGTGTCAGTAAAATACTATATGCCCATCAAGCAATGAACAATTTTTTTCTTGGCAAAGTAATGAATAATTTCTTGAAACATTTTTCATTTGTAGTGAGTATGTACAATTAATGATGAGGTTTCATATAGTAATTTAAGAGATGTAAGTGTGTTAGAATTAAGGAACCCTGAGAGAGTCTCTACTGGACAAAAATGACTTTGTAGTAAAAAATAATTATTTGGAGTAATGTTATTGCCAATAGTGATCTGAGAACGACACTGGAGCAGAATTCAATCAAAGACAAACCCGTTTCGTGTAACTACACTTTGTATGTAACGATGCTTCAATTGAAGCCTGTGTACTTAGTATATGTCCTTGAATATTAATTATCCGGTGCGTGAATTAAGTCAGTCTACACTGTAGTCCCGTAGGACAGATCATTAAAAAATTCTAATACAAATGAAGTATTTATTGAGCAATATGCCCAAGTCCAGCTGTCATGCACATGGTAAAATCAGTTTGCTAGAAGGGTGATCACCTGGCAAGCTACCCCGAAAAAGGAAAACCTTTAAATAAATGATGGTAAAATCAGTTTGCTAGAAGGGTGATAACCTGGCAAGCTACCCCGAAAAAGGAAAACCTTTAAATAATTACAAAAAAGACAAATATGGCTAGTAAAAATACTAAAAGTGTGTAATGAACATGGTAAACACAATGGACTCATTATAGATGAGAGTGATTATCCAAAGAACAGTTGATATGCATTACAAATAAATTGTGTACATAAACAATCTAGGAAAGGACGGAATATTGTATGTAGCAGGGACAGAAAATGACTGTTGGATCTGCACCAATATATACATCGGGATACGTCAAGTGTTGAGTGACTGCCATAGTACAGTGCTCAACGAACAATAAATTTACTGTGTGTAAAAATGGTAGACAGTGATCCGTTCGGAGACGATTAAAACAAACATCGCACGATGGAAACATTTAGTGTGTGATCCGAAACATTTTCGCGTGTTGAGAGAAGCTCTGGCAGCGCATCGACGGTGAGAACGAATGAAAGTGTGTAGCACAACGTGTGTGTGACGAATTCTAAATAGCAGTGTCACAGTGCGATTCAGTTGTGAAGCCATGTGCAGACCAGCGAAACGACAGCTTGCTGAACAATAAACGCTTTTAACGAAGTTGAATTTTCTTTCACAGCTAATAACCTGTACTCTTAAAGATTGTACACCATTGTGGAATATTTGTTTCATGCGTTTTGACGGGAAGCCATGCGGAGAAGCAGAGATCGGTGCCGTGCCGTCAGCCAGCTGGTCGTGGGAAACAACTGCAACACGCCGAAATTGCTGAATGGTTCGGGGCAGTTTGTTACTGCGCGCAGGCAACGCCAACACGCCACCGACGCTGTTACGGTGGACAGGACGTCGACCCCAACGGCCGTTGACATGCTGCGTTCCAGACGACGCTGGGCGACAACTGCTTCGCACCGCCCGCTCCGTACGGCATTGTCGACATTCAGCCGAACATCACTAATTACGCTGTCCATGAACTAACATGAAAATGATTTATTGGACACGAAATTACGTGACAAATATTTTTTCTTTAGTTTACTGTGTATTAACTCAAAATATTAATTTGTTAGATAATATATGTAATACGTTTTCGTCACATTAGTGAAGCAAACTGACATGAATGCCATACCATGGTACAACATTTGTAGTGAATAATTGTTGAGACAAGTCATTATACTACTGTAAAACTATTTAGTGACTGACTTTCTATGTTATACGGAACATAAACATTACCACGGATGTGGGAGAGTGTAGAAGGTACATTTGCAACAAGGGGACTAAAAGTTTAACATTTTGTCATAAATAACTTTCGTGTGCGACACTTTATCTATGAACATTTGATAAATGCCAACCTTATTTGATGAACAATCAGACTGCGTTTTATTGCAAACCAGGCAAGATGACCATAGCTCCGGCGTAGTTTTCCCAGGTTTCCTGACGGCACATAGCCCGAATGGGGGAGCCAGAATACTGTAATGACCCTGGGACTAGGTTTACGGTCACCACGCAAAGTGTGAGAAAACCATAAATAACGTAAATAAAACTATAGTGCAAAAGAGCAAACAAAGTGAGTATTCCAAATAAGGTGAGAAACAATAACGAAACGGACGTTAGTGGCAGCATATTGCAGAACATTCTTTAAGTTAGTCAGTTGCTGCCAGGGGTCATTGTAATGTCTCCTGGCAAAATACTTATTAGATGTGGTAAAAAAAAAGAAAAAATAATTGAACTGGATGATTATAATTTTATTTCTGCATGGACAATGATTGTGTGAACTTTATGCAGTGACGCTATATTGTATGCTTGTGTAGCATTCTTTTGTCAAATTGCGAGAAGGACGCCATTAGTCATTGATTTGTAAAGATGTGTAAGAATTTAATCTGTCGAAATGTTTTGAATAGAGTTACTTAGGAAGACTTGCATTACGATGTGTAATAAGCTTGCCTCGTATTTTATCCCATCCTTTTAAGACTTTTTCGGCTATTTAAATGTTATTCGCGATGCGGAGCTGCGCTACGAACGAAAGGGCCGCTGCCGCTGCTCATTCATACTGCATTAAATGAAACCAATCATAACTATATATATTATGTTCTTATTATTTTGGATCATAACGCAAAGTAGCCGACATCTAATTGTGAACTAAAATTATTTCTCTCGGCTTTCGGGATTGCAGGGCAAAGCAACAGGTTTTTGATGTGTTTTACAAGTGGACGCGGGCTGCATATGATGTTATATTATTAACAGTGCAAAAAGATAATTTACCTTCATGACATAAAAAAATCTTGCTGTGAGTAGTTCTGGTCTGGCAAACATTGTAATAAAAACATTTTTTTCCTATAATAGTCTCATGTTCTCGTGTTAGTTGTGGTACTTATTGGTGTTTTAATGTTAACAAAAATCCACTGCAAAATTTTGATGTTGAACGAACATTGCGTACTGTAACATCAGTATTGATAACTAAATAATTTTCAGTAACCTTTTCAATAACTGTAAAGCAAGAAAAATATGTTGAAATTTATGGCGAGTTACAGTAACGAAACAATATTCTTTTTATAGAAAGCCAGATTCAGAATAATAAGAACAAAATATATATAGTTTTGTTGAAAATTACGGATCCAAGGAAAGTCAGAGCACAGCATCCCTAAAAAGTATTCAGGGCTCGTTGCGTAGCAACATATTTTATCTCATCCATTTATCAATATATTAGTTGTTACGCAAGCAATAACAAAGAGAGGAAAAAAAACTACCAGTACACACTAATTGTTGACTTCTAGTCTCTGGGACACTGGAAGCTTAGTTTTGACAACTACTTAGTTTACCAGAATCACTGTAGCTCTTTTTTACTTCTCCCTCAGTTGCTTATTTTTCAATCCATTGAGTCTCTGGTCTTCACTGCCCTCAATATGAAGCCATCAATACATTATTTTACATTGTTAATTTCTACTAGTCTTTTCTACGTGATGTATAATACACTAATTCAGTCTCAGTATAGTTGACTTTCAGGCTTACTTTCAAACTCGGTTTGTTTAACATCTCGAGTTATTCTTGACGTTTATCTACAATAGGGAAAACTGTACATGTCACTAGCAGTAGTCAGATGGCTCTGTTACATTGCATTAACACTTATCCCATGTGAAAACTTCCTTTATGTGATATAGATCTCTTTGTCTGTCAGTTCTTTCAACAGCATCTCACTGTCCTGACGAAATATGAAAATAGTCCAAGGAAAATATGGAACTCTGGCTGACCATAAATATCTTTCTATTATACAGCATGTTAGTTTTACAATTATAATACACTTTCTGAGCGAAAAATCTGGAAACATACTGTCTCGTTTTCTTTCTCTTCCTGTCTGTCTCTTTGTCTCTCTCTATCCTGCTGACACAGATGTACACAAACACATACAAGCGCTCATTATGTTGCTGTCCACTCAGTGATCTTTTTATGGAGTGCAAGGACTGTCAAGCAGATATGAATTTCCTTTATTTTTTAATTTGACTTTCTACTAAATTCTTTGCATAACTGGCTGAGTGGTCCAAAATTTTTACCACTGAAGACTTCATTCCTTTCTCTGCTCCACTAAGACCGAATGAAGGATGGTTTAAGTCATTTCTGCTACTGGCATGAGACTTATCAAGTAATAAAAGTTTCTGTTCATAACCAAGACTGTTTGAATAACTTTTAAACGCTAAATTGTTTGGCTTTGGATTGTCTAGGGGAGTGACCAAGCACTGTCGCAGTCTGCTCCACTCAAAATCAAAATCTCTCGTTTTAGAACCTGTGATTACTGACAGACATGAAGTAAGGAATCACTAACTCTAGCCGAAACCTGAAATTTTGTTTGATATTATGTTTAATTAACAAAATATGGCAATAAATATCAACAGTCTGTTGCATAGTCTGGGCACATGAATATCTAGTCGAGCATAAGACTGTGCAAGAGTGAAGTTCCTTTCAGGTCTAGACTGCAATATTTGCCAAATAATTCTAAAATTTTCGGCAATGTAAACTAAGATGAAGAATATCACCATTTAATCAGCACAGTTCACTCCAAAATCATTAAATTTCGGTGTCACTGCCTGAAATTCTGCCAAGTCTGACGTGTTAGGCCACACGAATAATTCGGAATTTTGCACCACTTTACACAGATTTTTAAGTCTGAAATTTGGTGAAATTTGCGCTTCTGCACCGAATTGTACGAAATTCAACGCTGCGCCATTGCAGCTGTCCCGAATCTGTCTATGTAACCTCAGCTAAACTGTCCGACTAACATAATGCGAGGATTCCTCTCAAGTAACTCCTTGTTCACAAACTGTCTTTCATTCTCTCCGTGTAGACCCTGTGTACCCACACCCCCATTCATTGAAACGAAAACAAGCCCATTCATTTTCAAAGGACTTCTTCCTACTCTTTCCATTCATGATGACCATTTGTCCCTAATGCCAATATTTCTTTACTTAATATTCAAATTAGTTATACCTAAGACTTAAAGTCTAAAAATCTAATGTGATTCACAGTCTAATGGTAAGTAAAAATTGTTTAATATTCCAGTTGTCTATGGTATTCTGTAATTTCGTACCTTGATTTGATGTTAATTTACCCTAAAATCAGTTAATTCACTATTATGACAAATATGTCAAATAAGCACTTGAATTGATGAAACTTTTCATATACCAATCTCTGCCTCCAGAAGGCTTCGTCGAATGACATTTTGATTATAGTCGTGGTATTTTTCAATGCATGTTATTAATTTCCGAAGCAAATATTAAATAGGTGCCCTTTACTTTCATAGTGGTTTGGTCGTTTAATGTCCAATGAAAAAGCACTCCTGTTTTAAACAATTTGTATATTTTTTCTCAGTCTAACGGTGTTTTTGGCTGTTGGATACAACCAATAATGGCGAACCTACAGTCACTGTATAAATAATTTGTTTATCTTTTCTCAATCTAACGGTGTTTTTGTTTATTGGATAGAACCTTTAGTGGTGAAGTTACAGCGACTGTTTATTGACAGCATGTCGAAATGGCAACCTTCTCTGGGAGCACCCAGTTTTGGGCAAAAAATATAACTGATGATGGTCGAAGTAGAGAGGATATAAAATGTAGACTGGCAATGGCAAGGAAAGCGTTTCTGAAGAAGAGAATTTTGTTAACATCGATATAGATTTAAGTGTCAGGAAGTCGTTTCTGAAAGTATTTGTATGGAGCATAGCCATGTATGGAAGTGAAACATGGGCGATAACGAGTTTGGACAAGAAGAGAATAGAAGCTGTCGAAATGTGGTGCTACAGAAGAATTCTGAAGATTAGATGGGTAGATCACATAACTAATGAGGAGGTATTGAATAGGATTGGGGAGAAGAGAAGTTTGTGGCACAACGTGACTAGAAGAAGGGATCGGTTGGTAGGACATGTTCTGAGGCATCAAGGGATCACGAATTTAGTATTGGAGGGCAGTGTGGAGGGTAAAAATCGTAGAGGGAGACCAAGAGATGAATACACTAAACAGATTCAGAAACATGTAGGTTGCAGTAGGTACTGGGAGATGAAGAAGCTTGCAGAGGATAGAGTAGCATGGAGAGCTGCATCAAACCAGTCTCTGGACTGAAGACCACAACAACAACAGTCACCTGCAACATCTGCTATTACCCATTACGCAAAAGTTGTGGAGCTTAAACGTTTAAGAAAAACTGTATCATGCTCTTATTACACTGACCAGTTACCAGTCAATAGTCTTTGCAGCGTGGACCACTACTGAGACATGGAGGAAGAGAGCCACTGAGGTTCTGAATGTCACTGACAGGTATGTGGAGCTGTGCCAACTCCAATGCTGTGGCCAACTGTGCTAGGTTTATCGGTCAGAGATACACGGCACCAACAACCCGATCCAGGTTGTGTCACAGATCTGGGGAGTTTGGTGGTCAGGAGGGTACGATAAACTCATCTTGGTTCTCTTTGAACCGCGCCTACATTCCGTGCTGCTGATAGATGATATTGTGCTAAGGAAAAACTAACTGCTTGTAGGGTTGGACTTGTTCTCAAAGAGAGTTACGTACTTGCCTTGATCCATTGCACCTTCCAGAATGACGAGATTACATAGGGCATTCCGTGAAAATATTCCCCAGACCGTGACGCACCCTCCTGGTTGCAGGGTGTTTTCTTTCAGGCGTTTCACGTCGTGCTCTCAAACGGCCATCTTTCCCATGGGACATAATTGGTCACCCGTTGACACTCAGTGGACGTCCGGTTGCGGTACTGGTGTGTAGATTTCAGCTTTCGTCCACGATGAACAGCTGTCAGCATGGTGCATGAATCAGGCGCCTGTTGCAGAGGCACATACTCAGCAACGTTAGGTGAACGTTCGTTGAGGAGACACCGTTGGTAGGTAAGCCCTTGGTTCATTTGGGCAGTCAGCTGCTCAACAGTTGCACTTCTATTCATTCGTAGACTTCACCACAGCCGTAGTTCAAGCCTGTCATATATTGCCTGTGGTGCACCACAGTTCGTCGGCACCGGTTTTAGATAGCGCCATGCTTTAGCCACGGTGGCACGCGAACAGCCTACAAACTTAGCCGTTCCGAAACATTCACCTCTGGGCCGAAAACCATCATATCCATTTGGACATCAGATGAATCATTCCGTTTCCGCATTGCGACAACGGCTGCACTGTTCCTACGTCCCTCCGACACGTTTTATATTCCCTCCACTGCTAGTATTTTCACTTGCCTTCTGGGAGTGGCTATTGCGTGTTGACATCGAACATAAGTTGTGTTCACATTAACGCGACTGGACCAAGTAATATTAACTCGTAATAGTTTATAATATTTTATTTTATTTATCGATTTACCCTCCTACAACATTTCTAATGTGTGGTCAGGCCTTACGAAGTACAGAATTGGATGTTTTGTGTTTGATATAGACCCAGTGACAGTGCAACTGCGGGGAACCAATTGTTAGTTTTCAAGAAAATTTTAATTACGTTTTCAAGTGTTGAAACCCTTGATTGTAATACTTATGTTGTCGAGGCTTACAGGTAATGTCTGTATCTACTAATCATGACGCCCTAGTTACCGGGATAAAACATAGGCATTGCTTAAATTTTTATTAAAAATCATCATCATTGTGGTTCATGGTGTGGGTTCCTGTAGTCATGTCCTAGTTCATGAACCACGGGCAACGTATGAGTGGCCAAGTAAGTGGTCCCGACAGTCGGGATACCAGTTACTTTGGAATAAGGCTGGGCATCTCGGACATACTCTCAGTCGTGGTCACCTTTATGCTCATATGACAAAGACTACCAAATCCACGGGTTAGTCCCTCAACCGTTAGGGGTAAAACTCAATGGGACTCGGGGGAAGTAAGGCTAGCAACCTGCTTCCCTCGTACTTTACATATGATGCTGGCAACAATCAGAGCAAAATGCCTCGGACCTTTGGAGGTCCCACCTCTAATTGACAAACCAGGGACTCCTAAGATACGACTTGGCAAACAAATGGTAATGAGATGGGGAGCTATTAATGTCAATGGGGGCTACTCTGGGAAGAAGGTAGAGCTGGCAGAGGCTGCAAGTAACATGGGGCTGGACGTTTTAGCTGTTAGTGACATTCGGGTAAGGGGTGAGAAGGAAGAGGAAGTGGGAGAATACAAGGTCTACCTGTCAGGAGTCAAAGCAGGAATAGCACAATCGGGTGTAGGGCTTCACATCAGGAAAGAAATGGAACCCAGCGTAGTTGCAATGAGGTATGCAAACGAACGATTGATGTGGAAAGATTTGACAGTGTCTAGCAAGAAAATTAGGATTGTGTCAGTATATTCGCATTGTGAAGGGACAGATCAAGATAAGATGGATAGTTTTTATGAGGCACTCAGTGATGTAGTTGTTAGAGTAAAGGACAAGGACAGTGTTCTGCTCATGGGTGATTTTAATGCCAGGATTAGAAACCAAACAGAAGGGTATGAAAAGGTTATGGGTAAATTTGGAGAGGATATGGAGGCCATCAGGAACGGGAAACAGCTCTTGGATTTCTGTGCCAGTATGGGCTTAGTAATCACAAACTCCTTTTTTAAACGTAAGAACATTCACCGGTATACTTGGGAAGGCAGGGGAACTAGATCTGTCATTGACTACATAATAACAGATCAGGAATTCAGGAAGGCTGTGAGGGACACACATGTATTCAGGGGATTCTTTGATGACACTGATCATTATTTAATGTGCAGTGAAATTGGGATTGTGAGGCCGAAAGTGCAGGAGGTCAGGTCCGTATGTAGGAGGATAAGAGTGGAGAAACTTCAGGATAAGGAAATCAGGCACAAGTACATAACAGCGATCTCAGAAAGGTACCAGTTAGTTGAATGTAGTCAATTACAGTCATTGGAAAAGGAATGGACAAGGTACAGGAACACAGTACTAGACGTGGCTAAAGAATGTCTTGGAACAGTAGTGTGTAAAAGTAGGATGAAGCAAACAGCTTGGTGGAATGACACAGTTAAGGCAGCCTGTAAATGGAAAAAGAAGGCGTATCAAAAATGGCTACATACCATCATCATCATCATCAGTAGTGGCCGAGGACTTTCGGGATGCCTAATCAAAGAGGGAGGGGGAGAGGACAGAGGTTCGGGGCACTCTCTTGCTCTTGCGGTGGGAAACTATCCATAAAAGTCAGAAGAATCAGCAATGATTAACGGCATGAAGATGCAGAAGGCAATGGAAACACGGCTTTAAAGACACATGCCGTATATACACAAGATATGTGACCTATCACTGAAAAAGTGTCACGGTATTTCCATTGGCAAAAGGTTCCGTACTAGTCCCCTTTCGGATCTCTGGAAGTTACTTGCCAATGAGTATGTGACCACGAGAGAAACGTGGATTAACCAACGATGGGGAAACATTCTCCTAGTCGGAGCATGGGAAGCAATAAAATCTGAGAAATGTGAAGGGTCAAACTGAATATAATAGAAGATATCGAAGTGAAATGGACAGAAGACAAGGATTTCTTATGAGAAGAATATGGGGTGATATCAACAGAAGCGGAAAATTGTTAACAGGAGTAGAATTCGCTATGAATAGGAAAATGAGGTGGAAAATGTGCTGCTGTGAACAGTTCTGTGATACGGTTGTTCTCATCAGATTCTACAGAAAACCAACGCGACAACGTTAATTCACGTATACATGTCAACGTGGCAAACAGACGATGAGGAAGTAGAGAAAGTAAATGAAAATACTGAAAGGCTAGTTCGGTATGTAAACGGAGATGATAATCTAATAATGGGTGATTGAGCGCGACTGCAGGGGAATGAGTGGAAGAGAGGATCTTTTTTTCGAGTCTTCAGTTTTATGGCTGGTTTGTTGCGGCCCGCTGTGAATTCCACTCCTGTACTAACCTTTCCATTTCAGAGCAGCACTTGCAACCTTAGATCTCATTTATTTGCCAGACATGTTCCAATCTCTGTCTTCTTCTATAGTTTTTACCCTCTAGAGCTCCCTCTAGATCATGGAAGTCTTTTCGGGAGTCTCAACAGACATCGTATTGTCCTGTCTCTTCTTCTTGTCCACTTCCATATATTACTTTTCTCGCTGATGGGCGGAGAATCTCCTCATTTATTACTTTATCAGTTCACCTAAGTTTCAACATTCTTCTGTAGCACCGCATCTCAGATGCTTCGATTCCTTCTGTTCCGAATTTCCCACGGTCCATGCTTCACTACCACACAACGCTGAGCTCCTAAAGTACATTCTCAGAAACTGCTTCCTCTGATTAAGGTCTATGTTTGACATGAGTATACATCTTTTCACAAAGAATGCCTATCTTGCCACTGATGTCTGCTTTCTATGTCCTCCTTGCTCCGTTCATCATGGGCCATTCTTTTTACTAGGAAACAGAATTCCTTAACTTCGTCTCCTTCGTGATTCCCAATTCTGATTTACGTTTCTAACTTTTCTCATTTCCGCTGCTTCTCATTACTTGCGTTTTGCTTCATTATACTGTCAATCAATATTCTGTACTCATTACTGTTCATTCCATTCGTCACCCCCTGTAATTCTTCTCCACATTCACTGAAGACTGCAATGTCATTAGCGTTTCCTGTCACTGATATCCTTTTACCTAGAATTTTAATCCCATTTTTGAACCGTTGTTTTGTTTCCGTCATTGCTTCTTGGAAGTGTAATATGAACAGTAGGGGCGAAAAAATATATTACTGTTTTACATCCTTTTAATCCGAGTACTTCGTTCTTGATCTTCTAGTGTCATCTTCCCTCTTGGTTCTTATCTATATTGTAGAACGTTTCGCACCATTTGAGTATGTTGCACATTTCTTCCAGATCGTCAAATCCTATGAACATGTCTCGATTTTCCTTCACTCTTGCTTCCATTATCAAACGCAACTTCAGAACTGCCTCTCTGGTGCTTTTAGCTTTTCTAAACCCAGGCTGATCGTCGTATAATGCAGATCCTCAAAAGTGTTTTCTTCTTTAATTTATTCTTGTCAGAACCTTGGATGCACGAGTTTTTAAGCTGACTGTGCGATAATTTTCATACTTATCTGCCCTTGCTATCTTCGGAATTGTGTCGACGATATTTTTCCTAAAATCAGATGCTATTATTAGCGAAATAGCAACTTGTAAAAACATAAAATTCAGCAAATCGTTTCCTGCTTTAATAACAGTATGGACTTCAGTCAGTCCTTTTTTATTTTACAGAAAATTGATGATTACTGACACGTACATTCATACTGTAATTTTTGCTCAGCTACTGGTACAATTTAATAACACAAATCATCGACTCAAGGGCAGTAAAGAAAAAAAAAACATTCTTTAGCTTACAAGCAGTAGTATTTATCCCGTTACATACTTCGTTGGTGATTTGTGGCGTACTTTAAACATTATAAATCGTAGTTTACATTACTTTTGTAGTTCAGAGCCGTTATATAGAAATAATTATCTCTACCAGAACTCTAACCAATTGGTTTCAAAAGCCTTTTGAGAACTATTTATGAGTATTCGATCTCTCTAGTAATTTATTAACGAGAAACTTAACACTAATATTTTAGAGGTGAAATAAACTTTAAACGGCGACAGTAGGTTTGAATGTTAAAAATTAGGTCACTTACTTATTACACTCTGAAAACTTTGACATCATATGTGTGGCGCGGATAACCAAACCATATAAAAAATGTATATGCACTGTAAAAACCACAAAGCAAATACGAAGACTTTGGTAACAATATCTCTGCAGCTACTGAGCCCCGAAAACGTGAATGTAACATAAGCCCGAAGGAAGAAGGACGTGTTCATTATTTGTGATGATGCTGGTGCATGAAATTGGTGCTAATAACGTCGCGTACTGAAACAGAAACCAACAAATGCTCGATACCACAAGATCAGCGGGAAATCGGAGCAATACAGAGGCCAAGCTTGAATACAGAAAACGAAGAGGACCACTGATATTTCTGTATTTCCTCAGTAACGACTAATGTAAATGAATTGACGAGTTTTGTGCGCAAACTGGATAAATATTAGGAATAAAAAATTTTTCAGCTGTCGAAAAAAAAAAAAAAATTGCTCGCATCTCGTGGTCGTGCGGTAGCGTTCTTGCTTCCCACGCCCGGGTTCCCGGGTTCGATTCCCGGCGGGATCAGGGATTTTCTCTGCCTCGTGATGGCTGGGTGTTGTGTGATGTCCTTCGGTTAGTTAGGTTTAAGTAGTTCTAAGTTCTAGGGGACTGATGACCATAGATGTTAAGTCTCATAGTGCTCAGAGCCATTTATTTGAATCATTTTTTTGTCGAAAAATACATACTACAGATAGTACTTGTGGAACCATCCAAACAAAACAGAAATATCTCCGACTTCATACTGCTTTGTATAGCTGAATTGGAAACGGAAAAAATCCCTTTCTCCATAAATGTCTTTTTGTTACACGAGCACTAGAGTTCTGTCATTTGTACACAGCTAGAATTATTAGTTAGATCTCTTCAATGTGCACAAGGTGTAACAAATAAATACCGACAAATGTTGTGGCGTTGTAGATGGTACCTGGAGGATCAAATTGAGAGTAGGAACCCACGTTGTTGCGTCCTAGAGCGCTAAAGTGACAGGGGAAATCACCTGCCGCTAAGCCACCAATTTGGCTGCAAACGTGAAGAAAGCCCTGACGGAGCGCATACAGAATTCCAAACAATGACCTTGATGTCAATCAGGACGTTAGGCGGCGTCCAGCACGCCCACACTGTCTGAACAACACTGTAGAATGCACAGACTCATTGTTGTTGCCGAAGAGGTTTCCTACCTGCAAGCGATTTCCCCCCTCGGTCTGACGCACTGAAACGCCGCTGGATCCCGTTTCCAGGCACTATCAAAGAGTTCCTCAAGAGAGCATCTACACTCCCTAGAAGTTTGTTTGTATGTTTTTGGTATACCGTGTGTACAAGCACCCGAACGTGACATCAAATGCTAGTGTCTATCATAGTTGCCAAAGCGTGCAGTATTACCATATGATTTAGAATGGGGTAGAATATTTGGGTTCGTGGATATAGTTTACCATTTAAAATTAATTTATCGATGTTTTGTGGAATTTGTTGAGATATGCGACTGTATTAAAAAAATTATAAGACAATTTTTCAGCTTTAGTCACTTTTATTTACGAATATTTGTTGGCACTAGGCGGTTCGTTAGTATTCTGTCATCATTACATGAGTTTTTAAATAGTTTCGTCTCAAATGTGATGAGGTCTACTTCCTTATTGTGCCAGTCAGGTTATCTATCGAAACTTGTCGCTGACATTTGGGACTAATCTAATTTAGTGTGCATCGTTGAGCATGTATTTTTCAATACCCCATTGATGAATATATTTACATTTTTGCTGAATATAGTCTTCTCTGGCACCTACCTTAGAACAAACACGACATATGCACTTATAGTTGTTTGTATTACACACATTTTAACTACTAAGATAAAAATTATTTCATTTAATAAGATTATATATATATATATATATATATATATATATATATATATATATATATATATATACTTACATCATGACATGTTATGCAATATAATTATTTAATTATTACTGCTGTATTCAGCACTATTAACCTCTGATATTAAGTTAACTAGGAAGATTTAGAAGGTCAGTACATTAATGGTATCTAGGAAAATAAACTGCAACAGAGACAATGCGCTTCAAGTAACGGAGATAACGATGAAGCCCCGGAAACTTTTTTGAGGACCTGTTCTTAGGAAGACGAAATTATCGAAATGCCTTTTTTCTTCATCTTTTCTTCCTTTTTCTTATTTAAGAAAGGGCGAGTGCTGCTGTAAATTTGGACACTGTATATGGTTGTGTTCCATCGTCAAGGAAACAATTCTCTTTTCAGCACATGGCAACTGTTTATTTTTTCGAGATATTGAATACAGTCTAAAATAGTACGCTACATCAAGTAGTTACCCATTGTCATCGACGACGCAGTTTAAAGGTAACAGTTTACAAGAGATCAGCTTCTTGTTTTTGAAATGTAATTTCATGTCTGTCATGTCACATCCTTTCTACATCGACTGACTAAGCCAGGCTCAGCTCTCACGTAACTTCAATATCCATTAGTGTTTCTATTTCCATACAGCTCGTTTATTTTTTATTTTGTGACATTTCATTCTTCCGTATCTCTTACTAGGGTAATTTAGCTTTTCAGCTGGTACTGATGTCACAGCAGAGATGAAATATGTCGCCATTTGCATCTGACTCATGATCAGCTAAAAATTTGGGGGGGCATTGTAATAGGTCAGTCCTTAAAACTCGCAGGATGTTCTGAAACAGCACTATCCAGCAACTGAAACGTGTCTTAGAGAAAAGGCTTCACAATTATACTTAGTTATACATACAATAGGAAAGTGACTCGAACATCGTTAAATTGCAAGTAATCTCTATCAAGGGCGTCGCCTGAAGAAAGCATTCTGTTGCGTCCTATTATTTTATGAATTTAGTTACTGTTGAAATAAATGTAATACCGGAGGTTGCAACACAAGCTTGAAATAGGCTTCGTAATTAACAATTTCTAAATTACGGATAATAGTATTATTATAAACTCGAAATACATGAAGCAGGAGTAGAATAATAATAATTAACCTCATTAAGTTTCCTGTTAAATTATAAACAACCTTCTCCCTTGAGGCAGCTATTGCACACACTTGTGTGATAATGCTCACCCAAGGTAGGCCTGGTACCTGGTTCCTCTCTGGAGGTAGAAGAAATTCACGTCACCAGTAACTGAATGGCAATGGGAGAGAGTTTCTCAACACAGCGCTACGCCAACACTCCTCAAACCTTTGCAGTTTTTCATGTCTCATATACCACTCTTACGACAGTACGTCAAACTGTCGTTCTTCAACCGCTTCTCCCAAAGGAACTTTACGTAAGAATGTCTAACTTTGTCATACATGTTCGAAATTATCTGATCCTTTCCTACAGTTTTATAATGACATCATGCAAGTGATTTTTTATATAGGACATGATGGGTAATGCTTGCAACATGTGGCGTCAAAGACTATGCTAGTGTCTTAATTTTTAGTTACTGAGAATTAACCCATTTTTCCTTTCACGTAACTACTTAAGAATCTCAGAGAAAAATAGACACATCTCGGTAAATTATGAAAAACTTAAATAATCGAATTATCTCTCCGTTAAGAAAGCAAAGACCTGTCACTAATTTAAGCCTAGTATATAATTAGATGCATTTTCCGCATTTGTTACTAGCAGTTGTCGTAGTCGTAGTAGTGTAGTTTTATTCATCGACAGACAATTTCTGCAATAATGTCGTGTGAATAGGGCCTCCCGTCGGGTAGACCGTTCGCCTCGCGCGAGCCTTTCGATTTGGCGCCACTTCGGCGACTTTCACGTCGATAGGGCTGAAATGATGATGATTAGAACAACACATCACCCAGTCCCTGAGAGGAAAAAAATCTCCGGGCCCTGAGGATTGACATTCTGTAGCGCAGACCACTTTTTATTATTATTTTTTTAAATCTCATTTTGTTCACTTTTGTTCGTTGGATCTGCTCGGGGCGGACGTCGTAAGACATCCGTTTAAGTTCGTTTTTGATCGATTAGCTCAGTTTTTTTTATTACAGAGGGCTGCTAACCCTCTGACCGAACACGCTGAGCTACTGTGCCGGCTGTCCACTCAGCTACCGGACATTTCTGTAATAATGTTGAATATGTCTTCATCTTACGATTTAAGAAGAACGAAAATAAAGTAATTCATTTATTCAGCCACATACATGATTGCAGGTGTTGTATGACAAGCATGGGACAGATAGTCGACTGTGGACGCACAATAGGAACAATCCCAAAATTTGCCTGCTGTAATTTAGGGTAATCATGGAAAACCTAAAACAGGATGGCCAGATAAAGATTGGAGTACCAACCATCCTTTTTAAAACTATAGTGGGTAATACTGTAGTAGTATTGCCTACCTGCTGTCCAGCACATTCTGTTTATACTGAGCATTCTGACACCCTTTGTTCACATTTACAGCGAAGCCATGCCCCCTTCGTCTACGTCATAATCATCATGCTGTGACCAGCCCTAACCCCTCCCTCCTCTCCCCCTCTCCCTCACTACTCTTCCCCCTACTTTTCCCCTCTCCACTTCCTCTCGCCATCCTCTCCAGTCAATCACAGTGTAGTATTAAAATTAGGCAGCTTATCAGAATGTAGTTTCAATAAATAAACAAAATAGATGAATGAAAAATCCAAACTGGGGAACTAGCCCAGTTGTGATTTGTAACCCTTCTGCCTCCCCTCTCCCCCTCTTCTCACCTCCCTTTTCCAGCCAGTCACAGCCTAGTATTTTAGGGGCAATTAAAATAAAACAGCTAATAAAAATCCAAGATTACAGAACCAGACCAAGAGATCCGAAATGGTGGAACTAGCCCTGTTCTGCTTTGTAACCCCTCCTCTCCCTTCAATCAGAGCAGAGTATTTTAGCTGGCATTAAAATAGACATAAACGCGTGCGCGTCCACACTCACACACACACACACACACACACACACACACACACACACACAATATTCCGCAAAACTTCAAAATCCGAATAAATTCAATTTGCTAATCTGTGCTTCTGTTTCGTGTCGTTACCAACAGATTTTTGTACTTGTAAACACACACCTTAAACAAACGCTTTATGTTTCACATATGAAAAGAAAGAAGTGTCGCTACTATACATCATTTTGTGACAGTTGTCAATTCATTCTCCGTGTTTGTTACTATAGTGCAGAATACTCGAGAAGTACTGCCTACCTACTGTCTAGTTCTCTTTGTTAACTATGGGCATTATTTACATTTGTGATGAAGCCACATCCCTTCACCTGTGATATCATCACATTCACATGAATGAACCAGCCCTTTCTCTCTCCTCCTGTCCCCCTCTCCCACCCAGCATATATGGGGGATGCTAATAAGGTAATTTGGATGTTTAAATATTTAAATGGTCCATTGTGCTTGAAAAGTACGTTTTGTGTTCTAAATGCAACAATTTTGTTTTTATCCAAAGTTTGAAAATTCGAGATCTGTAATTATACTTCTGTATTACGATAATCATCCTACATGTGTTTTCTATACTCAATAAATGATAAATAATTTTACCAAAGATATTGCTTTTGAAATACTGACTCTGTCGTCTTCTTTCTAGATATTCCATTTCTGCCAGCATTTTTGTCGTGTTGTGTCTAAACATAGGAGTAGCTGTTCAGTCAAAGTGATATGCTGTAGTAAGAAAGCCTTCTTCTTTCCTAAAACGTTTGTGTGTGTGTGTGTGTGGTTGTTTTACGTAGCATATATTAGACGTTGGTGGTATTTACTAACTCATAATAGCGAATACAGTCTGTAAAAGTTTTGGAGAGTCTTGGCACCTTAGCTCTGATTGTTACACATTACAGCCGTTCGTTTTGTGCTTAACATCAACTAAGCCTAACCACTCATAATAAAAAATACTGACAATCAATATAATTGATTATATTTTTCTAGTGATACATTATCCTCTTCTCTCTTAAATCAGTAGCGAACCGTTACAGAAAAACATTAGCTGATGACAGTACATTCTATAACATTTCTTTAGACTGAAATGTCAACATCCCTTAAGTGCTTTAGACTTGATAGCACTTGACAAGCATCAGAGAAGAATTTAAATTTAATTTTAGGACGTACTGTGACTTACATCAACTTAACTATATACATTCTTCCAGTTTTTCAGAGGGCCTATTTGTTTGTGTGTTTGCCTAGTTTTTTTGCCAATGTGTATTTCCTGCATGCTGGTCAGGTAAAATTCACGACATCGATCTTTTCGGTCTAACTTGTAGTCTCATCTGTCGGTTTAGCACATTATTTATCTAGCCACGCGTGTTTAGGCATGGCAATAGCTCTGAGGCACGTAATTTGAGATGACGATGTTTTAGTCACCTATTTGATGGACATGTGTGTATGTGTGTGTGTAAAATATCATTTGGTACTTGATATAAACGTTGCAGTTTTTGTGTAGCTGACATATTTTTGCAGACATTTTAATCGTTGAAGTATCATCACGATACTTGAGAAGCGTCAAAGACGTAGGAATGATAAATTTAAACAATGGTTCATTATTCGTACTCTAGACGTTTACAAGCGCAGCCACCTATTGGTGACGAAATACAGTAAGAACACTAAGCAGCAGTTGATTTTATTTCTCATTTTGAAGTTTTATGAAGTAGAATTTAAGGTAAACTCATCTTCAGCAACAACGTACTGAAATTGGTTCATTACATCGAATAAACAAACACTGGGTTTTAGCTATTTATGGGGAGAGTGTTATACTCCCATTCTAACATTCCACAGTGAACACTATATAGTTTCCCTTGAAATTTACAGATTTGGGTGGTGAAACAATTCAAGAACAACTTTTTCTAGTCAGGAATGACAACATAGTTGACAGAGGTTTCACTCGCATCATTTTGTGCAATTCTGGTGGAGGTTATGTCTTTTTTTAAGTGTGACTATTTTGATGACATAAAAATATTTGATACATAATTCGGGCCGTTCAGATAATTTTGAGCACAGGCAAGATGGGTGGTGTGGTCTTACATTGGCATTCATTTTAATGGATGCTAAAACACTAAACTGTAATTGGCCTTTCATTTTAATGGGAGCTTAAATACTAGGCTCTGCTTGGAGGAGAGGGGAGTGGATGCAAATCACAACTGGGCTAGTTCCACTATCTTGAATTTTGATTTAATTTAGTTTAATTAATCTATTAAAAGTACAGTCTGACTAGGTACCTCGTTTTAATACTACACTTTGATTGCCTGTAGAGGAGGGGAGTGGGGGGAAGGAGAAGAAGAGAGGAGTTAAGGGAGAGATGGGGGGGGGGCGAGGGGATGGGAGTGGAGGGGTGAGGCTTGTCACGTGATGATGATCATATCAAAGAAAGACGTGGTGTGGCTTCATCACAGATGTGAACAAACAGTGCCAGAACGCCAAATGCAAACAAAATGAGTTGAATGGTAGGTACGCAATACTGATTATTCCTACATCAACAAGTCATGTGATGAATTTTGGACCCATCATAAGGTTAACTGTTTTCTCTTTGCATGATGCCACAAAACAGTGTTCCTTTTTAGATCTTAAAAGCAGCTCCATCTGTAGCTACAAAATTTAGCTATGACAAAAGTTAAAATACACCATTAAATATGCCTTGTCCGTAATTAGTGTTACAGTTACAGCAAATAAAAGTGTTGCGATCCGTGTTGCAAACATGAGGAAACGCAGTCAATCATACTATATTATAAATATACTTACTGACATCACAGGTAATGATAAGGCTTGGGAACTATGTTATTTCGCTTTGATTTAAAAACTTGAAAGTATCAGCTAAATAATTAATTCTTCCTGCAACTGTACTTTGAGAGAAGGCCAGTGTTTGAATGGACCATATTTTCTGGGCAAATAATTTCAACATTTTTAATTAAACATTCCTTAACAGAATTACAGTTAGTAAAAGGTGCACCGTTGTTCATTTTCTTTTTACTCTACTGTTGCTGCTTTTCATCCTTGACTTCTTCTCTTTCAGTTTTTTGTGTGATTAGTTGTAACTATTAAATACTGATTTGTTTCTTTCTAAGCAAAAATTAGTCTTATGACTTTGCTATTCTAATTACATCACTGCACATTAAGCAGATGATTTTTTTAGTACACAGGAAGAATATTACTCACTTTAATGTACATTTGGAAAAACTATATGTCTAAAGTCCGTCTTTTGGACAATTTTGGAACTTGTTTTATACTCGTGTATTATGAAATTCTGGGGACCTCTGATCTGCCCTGTAGGAACCAAAACAGTTTCCGTAAACAACGATCGTGTGAAAGATATTCCACGACAGTAGTAGACACAGGTGCCCAGGTAGATGCTGTGTTCCTTGATCTCTAAAAGGCATTCGATTCAGTTCCGCAATGCTGCCTAATGAACAAACGACGAGCATATGAAATATCAGATTATCTGTGCGAGTAGATTAAGGGGCTTCTGGCAAACAGATCATGGCATGTCATTCTCAACAAAGAGACGTCTTCAGACGTAAAAGTAATTGTGGGCGTGCTGCAGAGGAGTGTTACACGACCATTATACAACTGTCCCACAAAGTAAACTAATGTGACGTATTGTAGTATACAGACAGAAAGACTGTGTGATTATTCGAAGCAGTTTCTTCCACAAAATATCAAGGTGTATGTGTAAGGAGCGATTTTAAGTGGAACGACCGCATACAATTAATCGCGAGTAAGGCAGACACCAGTCTGAGATTAATTGAAAGAATCTTCAGGAAATGTAGACCATCAACAACGCAAGTGACTTACAAAACTCGCGTTTGACTAATACTTAAATGTTTCTCTTCAGTATGGGATACATACTAGATAGGAGTGGTACAGGAAATAGACAAAATGCAAAAAAAAAGAGGTACTCATCTGATACTGGTTGATTTAGGAAGCACTAAAGCGTCACATGGATGCTCAGCAAACTACAGTGGTGGACAGTGCAAAAGAGGCATTCCGTATCACAGTATGAGCCACTGCTAAAGTTCTGAGAACATTCGTTGCTAGAAGGATCAACCAATACGTCTCTTCTTCCAACCTAAATCTCTGGAAAAGACCGTGAACATAATTTAGAGAAATTCGAGTCCAAATGGCTGTTGCTTTCAATCATTCTTCCACGAACCGTACAGAGTTGACACAGGAAAAGGTGGAAATTACACTGCTATGCAAAATACCTTCCGCCCCACACCATAAGTTGGCTTACAGATACAGATGTAAATGTGTAGATGTTTGTCAGCGCCTTTTTTGTTGTTATTTCCACTGATTTTCGTCGGAGAAATGCTGAATGCTAAAGACTAAAATAAATTAATAATAATTACATTACATAAAAAATGTAACAATTAAGAATTTAACTTTGTAAGTAAAACCGATAATTTTCCTTTACCATTAACTTTATTTTTACATTAACTATTCTATAGCAATAACTTACTGCATGGTAACTAACAGCAGAAATTTATAAGTGTAACATACAGAAACTTAATTTTCTTACTGAACGATCTTGAAACATATTCGTTAACCCCCATCAGACAAACCAGCTCAAACAAAGTACTGTTTTCTGGCAGGTACTTACAGTATTTCTAGTGGAACTGTACAATGATTTTCAAAGAGAACTCACTATACATCTTCTTCTACAAAGTATACTAAAAGTGTGAGATTCACTCACTCATTACTCCACATAATTTCAATATGTGATTTTAGTGTTATTATTAACATTAATATGGGAACACAAAAACTCAAGATCCGATTTTTAGTATTAATTATACAAACAGCGCAATGAAACTTATATAATTCAAAAGGTACTTTGTCATAGATGTGCACAAAGAAATAATCGTGTCTGTAGATAGCTGCTAAGAGTGGTGAAAAGGATGTAGATGGTTTCACATTCATAATGCTGATGATACTTGCTCTATATCACACTAAAATCTCCAACATATGAACATCGAAAATTGAAGTGCTACCAACTTTTGGCTTGTGTACTGATCAAATTCTATGGGAGTAATGACATATGAAAGTAATAGCATTTCGTGAAATTGCATTGGGGACGTTCATGTTACATTCGTGATTTGTGGTAGCACAAGCTTACTGGACACTACAATGTGACAACTGCTCGTTCGATGACGTTATCAGCAATGGAAATTAGAATATCAGAGTAACAAAGTCTGTAAATAACAATGTATATTGATGTCGTTATTTCGCTTACTTTTCTATAAAGGGGCCGAGTGAAAGATGGAGACCTGGATAGATACAATCTTTCCATAAAGATAAGTATAGGAATGTGTACATTCATCATAATAAAGCAATTGTTTCATTGAACGATACATTTAGATCTGCACTGACGATAATTCCACATAATGTTGACAGTTACAATTGCAGTGCAGATTCTGTAATCACTTGACAATCGTTGTGTTGTATCATACATACCACATTTTATTGCTAAGTTTGACTCCCATATAAATGTTTAAGTTTGTACTACAGTTAAGGAAGTGTTAAATACATTTATAAATATGTATACAAAAGATATAATAGCGCAACTACAGAAGTAGGTAATGGAAGAACAGATATGAATGAAGAAGTTCCAGGTTCAAACAAATTTCGGGCTTTCATCCGGTCGTCGTTAAATACCTCGCGCGATATTTCAACTGGGCATCTGCCAGTCATCTTCAGGTGAGCTGTCGCAGACTGGCGAAAACGTCCTCCGTTCCACAATATATAGCACGCTGTAACTATTCTGCACATAAGCCGAATACTTGATAGATGGACCACACTGCCCGTTGGCAGCGCCCTCGCTGGTGGAATAGCGAACCTCAGTCGCCCTCTGCGTTGCTGTTTGCCGCGACCGTCGGCGCATTCTGTCGTCTTCGATTTGAGCAAATCGTGGAGATAATGGGATTCCATGCACTGTCAAAGTTTTTAGCCGTTGTCACGGTTCAACAGATTTTCTTCCAGACGTATTTCTACGGATTTTTTAATAATGGAGTCCCAGGAACATGTTGCTGTGGATGAAATCATTGTTTTCTCATACTCCATTAAATATCCAGTGGAAATACAATGTTCAGCAATAGCTGACTTGCTTTGCTGCAAAAGGCGGGTGGAACGTTAATGTTCAGTGCAGAATTCTTTCACGGTGCGTGTTGTTTAACCTATGTAAGCCATAACACATGTCATGGTATCTTGTAAATTCCAGCCTTTCGTAGTAACAGATTGTCCTTTACTGATCTCACAAGGTTCGCTATCTTCGATGGTGGGCGGAAAACCACTTTTACCAGAAATTTTTGGAGGATTCTTGCTATTTTAAACGAAGTGTTCCCAACGAAAGGAAGAAAAGCTAAAGATTGTTCCGGCAAGTTCTCCTCTTTATCCACTTCCTGCTTCTTAGTTGTAAGTGTTAGTGCCTTGTTAATCTGCTGGATAGGATACCCATTTTAGCTGAATACTCTCTTTAGATGGGCGAGTTCTTGAGGTGAGCTATCTAAATCTGAAACAGTATGAGCTCTATGAACAAGTGTTTTAAGCACACTCATGGTTTGCGACGGGTGATTGCAACTCGATGCTTGCAGGTACAAATCAGTATGAGTGGGCTTCCAATAAACTGAATGCCCTAGAGAACCATCATTCTTCCTTCGAACCAGGACATCCAAGAAAGGCTAACAACCATCCTCCTATTTCCATGGTGAGCTGGATGTTGCTATGAATGGAGTAGAGATGATGTAGAAACTCCATTAATTTTAAATTTTAAATTAGTTTTAAAATACACACAAGAAGTTCCAGTTGATAATGTGAGCAGTTTTGTGAATGGCTGTTACACGATATCAGCTGAATGAGTATGGAGTACTTATGAATTTTCAATGATTTTCAGTTACGTACCATCATTAACCTCGGTATATGTATTTACCATTCATATTAATTGTTTACTTCAGAGTAGGACAGGAATGGGATGCAGCTAAAAATGTGAAAAAATTATCTCGATTCTTTGCATTCAACAAAACCAATCCAACACCAAATATTTACTGTTATAGTGACATTTCTTTGCACTACGTATGGGTAGATGCTGAAAAGAATAGAAAAAGAGAATAATTAGTGGTGATAAATTTGCTCCATGTATGTACATAGTGAGTCCAGTGGACATAAGACTTTTTCATTTGTGATTCATATTATCCGTGTTTGTGATGCTAAATCATTTGAAGGTATTAGAAGCTATAATGCTATAGTTGACAATTAATTTACTGAAGCATATGATCCTCAGCTAATGCTTCAGATGACAATAAATGGCACAAATATTTAAATGAAGAAGAGCAACTGAATTCGCCAAAACGATATGTGTCATGCATTTGCTGTAATTTGTGAATTAAACATATGAGCAGATGCTTCAAACATCGTGGCTTGAATTTAGAATACTTCTTTGAGAAGACTTCTTAAGGGAATGCAATGAAGAAATCACGACAGATTATAAACTGATTATATTTTGAATGGTGATTATCTAATATGTAGATTACTTGGATTACACATTCCAATGTTAATGAAACAATATCATGGAGTAGATATTTTAGATCAAATATATGAAGAGTTGCAATTTCATGATCTTAATGAAAGCTGTGCATAGCTTACAATAACTGACTGTGTTATCCATGAAGTTCAGTACCATGACACTTACCCTAATGTGTTTCACTTAATTGCTCATGCACACTGTGGTAAAACATTCACAGATTCTGAAATTATTCCTAAATTAAATTTTTCTGAGTCTTTGTAGCATTGCACTAGCCTTTAGTGGCATACCTTCAACTCTTCTAATTGGTGGCAGAACCTTGCACAATGCGTTTAAATTGCCTATTCCAATTTTTGAATATTCACTGCCTAATGTAACATCAAACAGTAACTTTGGTCAATACATTAATTCATGTTCACTGATTTTTTTTCTGAAGAAGTTTCCATGTGTCCTCTTCAAGTACAGAAACACAGAAACAGATTATTCAGAGATCTGTGTACAGATGAATGTCATAAAAATAAATCTTTTGGAGGTAAAAGGATGTTTTGTATGATAGTTTTCAACAACTTTTCCAGTTTTTCTTCATGGATCATATACAGTTTTACTTGAGAAGTTGGGATCAGTTTCATAAATTCCATCAGGTTACTTTAGCTCAAAATACGAGGCCTTTGCCACATGGAATTTTTGAAACAATTTCATAACGACCCAGCCAGAAAACTTCCGCAGCTTGGTGATAATATTATTGACATACTACAGCTGGTGATTAAGAAAATATAATTAATGTTAGTCAAAATGAAGATTATGCTACAATAAATGGCAATTTTCTCAATACTTCACCAGGTGGAGTAAAAATTTATTATAACTATAATAAAATATTTTTGTGGTAATGAATACTAAATTGTTACTTACTTTTCAATAGAGTTTTTGAATAATTTTTTTTGTAAGTGGTTCACCACCACACAATTCACAGTAAAAATAACTGCATTGTTCCTCTTATTAGAAATATAAGTATGAAAGAAGGATAAATTAATGGAAACTAAATGAATGCAATTTGTGTCTTTCATTCTCTCATGCCACCTCTTCGTCCTTCCTTATTCTTTTTCTCATTTCGTCCAGCTAAAACCTAAAAATCTGTATGGAGTTCAAGAAAGAACTAAGAATCAAATAAACTGCAATTAATTTTTTTACTGAGTTACCTTGCTTTATAAACGCAATTGCTCGAATGTCGAACATTGGGCAGTACTGGCATCAATAAACAGTGATATGGCGTTCCACCAAATATAAGAAGACCAATGGGTATCCAATAAAGAAAAGAAAAAAAAACATATCATTTGGTTACCACATGGCTTGGCTGAAAAAATATGCATTGGAGGCCGTAAGTTGTCAAACATAGAGGTATACTACTTTAAAATTTGATTTGTTCTCATGAAAATGCATGATGATCGGTTAGAAGTAATGACTAAGCCATCAGAGACCTAAATGTAAGGATAAGAAAAGAAGAGTAAGCATGTGACCATCAAAATTGCAACACCAGAAAGAATAAAATTAACGAAATATTACTTATTGGGCGTTTTCAGTGTAGTAATCAGAATACATTATTAAATTTGTCGGTGATCTGAGGGTATAGGGAGTGCTAACACCCAAACCTACAAGTGGCAGACACTCAGATCGGTAGCAAACTTTGCGTGTCGATAGAGTATCAACCAAAACTCTGATTTAATTTGTGCTATGTGCTGTCGTCCAGGACAACATGCATAAACAGTAATTAAAAGTAACATCACATTTATGGAGAACAGGAAAAGTATAACTAATACATATAGCTTCCGTGTGGGAGCTGGTGGAGGGTCGGATCCAGTAACACACGGTCCCAGAGTCAAACCAGTGACAACATTTTTTTAGTGTATTGTGCGTGAAATTATTATATGCGACATCTTTATGACATGTAAAAGAGCTGTTTGGAGTTTACAGCAATTTTCTCTTGCCACTCCACTTTCGCTTCGTTTCTTTGAAAGTGTTAAACCTATAGCATGCATTTGTAGTTTCACAGAATATGCAATCAGAAGAGATAAAATAAAAATACAATTGTATTACGAGGGCGGAAATAATAATAATAAGTATAATAATGAAAAAATTGTAGTAGTGATAATAAGTAAGAAAATCAATAATAACAATGAAGCAAAAGCAGACTGTCAAAATAACATTGCCAAAAATTCCGAAAAGTCCTTTTACATACCATGAAAATGTTCTCCCATACAACAGTTTCACGCATAAACAGGTAAAGAACTATTGTCACTAGTAGCGTTAGAACGTGGTACCTTAGATATGACGAACGCACGCTCTGGAAAATCACCCACGAGAGATTTAAGAAATACAGTTTTGCTATAAATGAAATGAAATGAGCGTGTGGCATTGTTGGTCGTGAGGCCACACCCAGGGAAGTTCGGCCGCCGACTGCGAGTCTTATTGCAGTCGACGCCACGTTGGGGGGGACTTGCGTGCCGGTGATGAGCATGAAATGATGAAGAGGACAACACAACATCCAGTCGACGAGCGTAGAAAATCTCCAACTCGGCTGCGAATCGAACCTGGGCCCGCTGCATGGGAGACAAGCACGCTGCCACTCAGCTAAGCAAGCGGACAGTTTTGCAATAGTTCTAGCGTTACTTTTGATTACCGTTTATGCATGTGCTACTGGACGACAGCACACAATACCAACTAAATCGGAGTTTTGGTTGATACTCTATCGACATACAACATCTGGTACCGATCTGAGTGTCTGACATCTGGAGGTTTGGGAGTAAGCTTAATACTTAAAACCTGTCACTTCTGGCAGCAACAACAGCTCTAACGAGACACGTTATCGCTTCGACCTAAGCTTGAATGACAGGTACATCATGACGAATGGATCTGGCAACGTTCTACTACCCCGGAGCTTCCACACGTGGATATCGTACTGCTATACGCAGAACCAGATACGTCTGTAAAGACGTGTTGCCGTTTCTGTGTCCAGGGTCGTCACTGGGCGTGCCCTCTGTCGGTGCGCCCCTCTCTCTGCTTACGCTTCAAGGGCTGCAGCAATGATCGCCATGTTGGCAGTCCACAACACTCCATGCATACTTGTTTGCGACACCAGGTTCTAGCCGCTTGGGCCACTGAGACCCTGTGTGACCCCCCTGAACCCATCGGCTTCACATTCCCATGAAAGTCGTGGGATACCGACCAACACTGGTAGCAACATTGCGGAACGGTACGTTGTAGTGTCGTAGGGACACGCTCATTGCGTTGACAGGCTCTGTCTGACTCATGCTGTCAGACGTTCCTGATTTTTGCACGAAGGACAACATGATTTTCTCACAAACAGCCAACATTCTAATACAATTTCTTAATGTGAAATCCACTGCATAATCTTTCTTTCCATCTAGAGTGCAGGTCACGTTACTCCTATCTATAGGGGACGATTAAAGAAGTTTCCTTTCGATGGCCGTTACAGTCAAGAACCGATATGCCAATCAGGCAAACCACATTGAGCATTAAGTCAAATATCCTACAGACACACGACGTCGAAGATACCTGATCGGTAAAACACCGTGTCCTGTTTCGTGAAGAAGCCAGTAATTGCCTGCTGCATATCCTCGACCGACAGGAATCGATCTTTCAAAGCCGTCTTTAGGGGACCGAAAGCGAGGTAATCACATGGGGAGAGATCAGGATGATACTGCGGATGCTCAAGTTCAAAATGGTTCAAATGGCTCTGAGCACTATGGGACTCAACATCTGAGGTCATCAATCCCTTAGAACTACTTAAACCTAACTAACCCAAGGACATCACACACATCCATGCCCGAGGCAGGATTCGAACCTGCGACCGTAGCAGTCACGCGATGCTCAAGTGTCTCGCGCTTCTGCACTACGACATTTGCGGTATGGGGACGTGTGTTATCATAAAGCAGCAGCACCTTTGGCGCACCATTCCACAATGAAGCTTTTCGAGAGACATTCCACCCCATATACACTCTTCATTCTTCATTGGATCTCTACCGGTGTTTGCCCTTTGGAAGCCAAGAAAAGAATAACAGTATCTTGGCTTGGTTTGGACGCACTTCTTAATGACGTCGCCTTAGTTCACGTTTCCGCATTTACCGCACGCACATTGTAAAGACATGAATGCAACACTAATTCCTTGCAATACATTGGGCCGCGCGGGATTAGCCGAGCGGTTTGGGCGCTGCATTCATGGACTGTGTGGCTGGTCCCGGCAGAGGTTCGAGTCCTCCGGTGGGCATGAGTGTGTGTGTTTGTCCTTAGGATAATTTAGGTTAAGCTTAAGGACTGATGACCTTAGCAGTTAAGTCCCATAAGATTTCACATACATTTGAACAATACATTGGTTGCTTATACACCCGTATCAGTGCGACCCAACATTACACAAACGACGCTCCAATGCCCTTAAACGGCAACTTTTAAATCACTCGTTATATTTTGGGTGTTTCTGCGGACATGTTAATCAGTTAAATATCCGAGTGTATACAACATCTCACTGCAAATTGATGTTTCTTATATGTTGCCTTCATGGTGTTGAAATTTTAATGGCTAGCAGTATAGTTCGCAGTAATTGACAGAAAGTCATCGAGTAATACACAAGTGATATCTCGTATTCCTCAAGACACTGTTATAGGCCCTCTCCTGTTTCTTATCTTTATAAAGGATTTAGGACACATTATGAGCCGCTGTCTTAGAACGTTTGCAGATGATGCTGTCTTTTATTGTCTAGTAAAGGCATCAGGAGACCAAAACAAATTGGAAATCGAGTTATAAAACATATCTGTATGGAGCGAAATTTGGCAGTTGACCTTAAATAATGAAAAGTGTGAGGTCATCCACGTGATTACTTAAAGGAATCCGTTAAACTTCGGTTACAAGATAAATGAATGGAATATAAAGACCGTAAATTCAGCTAAATACCTTGTAATTGCAATTACGAACAACTTAAATTGGAAAGAATACATAGAAAATGTTTTGAAGACGGCGAACCAAAGACTGCTTCTTATTAGAAGAACACTTTGAAGATGCTACAGACCTACTAAAGAGAATGGTAACTACGCTTATCCGTCCACTTTTGGAGTACTGCTGCCCGGTGCGGGATATTTACCAGATACAATTAATGGAGTACATCGAGAAAGTTAAAAGAAGAGTAGCCCTTTTTGTATTACGGAGAAATAGCGGAAAGAGTGTCACTGACATCATACAGAATTTGGGGTGGTCATAATTTTCTTTTTAAAAAGGTGTTTTTCGTTGCAATGGAATCTTCTAACGAAATTTCAGTCACTAACTTTCTCCTCTGGATGTGCAAATATTTCGTTGACACCGACGTTCATAGGAGGAACCGATTATTATAATAAAATAAGAGAAATCAGAGCTCACACGGAAAGATAGAAGTGTTCGTTTTTTTCCTTAGGGCTGTTCGAGATTGGAATAATACAGAATTATTGTAAAGATGATTCGACGAACCCTCTGCTAGGCACTTAGTGTGATTTGCAGAGCATTCATGCAGTTGTAGATAGTAATAAGTGCTGGTATGTACCTCGTTTTAACAGTTTACTAGCAGAAACTGTATTAATAGAAAAGAGTGAGGTTGTAGTCAGCAAGCACTTAATTGTGTTAGTAGATAATGAATTTAGTTAAAAAAAAATATTCACAAGGTAATAAGTACCATATTTTAACAGAAAAGATTTTGTGTGAAATATGAAATGTAGTTACAGTAATTAAGGTAATATCAGACATTTGTGTATAAGCAATAATGAAATAAAAGTAAATTCTTTGTCCTCCCAAATAATTTTACGGCAGGCACCTTTTGACTAATTGTGTTATCTGTCTTACCTGTATAACACTGACTAGTGGTGTCAGAAACATGAAATCACATTTGTAAGAAAAGTCAATAAAAATAGTCAAGGAAGCACATAGGCAGGAAAGCTACTGACGGATACCCTAAAAATCCTTCCTCTTTAAATGGAGTTAATATACCCGTGCAGTTATATTTTATGAAGTTTACGTTTTCCTGAATAGGCACGGTTGTCCCTGCGAGTCATTTAGATAGACTTGCTAGAGCAAGTCTCACGAACGATCGTAATACTAGTTAACAATTTTTTTGTTCGTAGGAATGTGAATGATGTTCCTTGCTAAGTCGTGGATATCAAATTAGAAAAAGAAATCAGTCATTACGCTATCAGGATGTCATCTTGTGGTACGCTACCCTCTGTCTATCGAAATCCTCCAAAACGTTGAATATCACACATTCTTCTGTGGCTCAAGTCGACCAGTGTGGCATCGACTGCAATTAAACTTGCACTTGGCGGCCGATCTTCCCCGAATGGGAGCCTCCAGGCCAACGATGCCAAACGCCCATTTCATTTCCATTCATGGTTTTAATGCAGATTCAAATGTAAAATGTGATTTATTTTTAATTTGTACACAAATTCTAAATTGCAGTTTAAACATAAATGTATGCACTGAATCTATAATTGTGCGTTCTATTATTTTTCATGTAAATTAAAATGTAAATTATATGTAATATCAACATAGCCGATACGTTAAAAGTCATCGCTATAATTTTATGGAGGAGAAAGAGACAGTTGACGACAGGAGGCAGTGGTGGAAAAATGTCCAGAGACGACATGGCACCTTGTTAGCAGAGAAATGCATTGCATTTTATGGAAGGGAAATTGTTTCTTTGTGGTAATGGTCGGATGGTAAACAGTGAAGAGGAGGGTTGTGACATTGACAAGCAGTTCTGGAAGATTTACAACGAGCCGAATGAAGATGTTGCCAGAGATGAAGATCGCGTTATTGTTGTAATAAGTCATTCAGTCATACAACGAAAAATCGAGGTATTAAGGTTTTCAGCCTCGGAGAGAACTTGACGAGGTAGAAAGGGGGGGATGAACGGGAGACTGAACCATTATTTACGCTTGCAGAAGATTTATCAAGACAGTTGGTGCAGAAGAACAGAACGAAGAATTCACGGCACAAGGTGAACAAGGACTGTGCTGTTTTCATCAAAGAACAGTCATGTACGAAAATATAACAGCTTCTCTGTATGGAGAAGACAACGGCTATTATTTTGACTGAGAGGAGCAATTGAGAGATTTATACAAATAAATTAACAAACGACGGAGCTGATCCCCTATGGTACACAAAATAGATCAGACCAATGTTGCAGAAACAACGAAAAAAGCTTGCCAAATTTAAACGAAAGCAAATTCCCGACGATTGGCCATCTTTTACAGAAGTTCGCAGTATAGCAAGGATACCTATGCGAGATGCTTATAATAGTTTCCACAACGAAACTTTGTCTCGAAACCTAGCAGGAAATCCAAAGAGATTCTGGTCTTATACAAAGTACGCTACCGGCAAGACATAATCAATGCCATCTTTGCACCACAGCAAGGGAAGTACTATCGGTGATAGAGCTGCTAAGGCAGAGGCACTAAACACTGACTTCCGGAATTCCTTCACCATAGAAGATGAAGAAAATATTTCACAATTAGAATCAAGAACATCTGCAAAGAAGGGTAACTTCGAAGTAGACATCCTCGGAGTAGTGAAACAACTTATATCACTTAACAAAAATCTCCTGGGCCAGACTGTATACCAGTTAAGTCAGAGTATGCTGATTTACCTCGACAAAAGTTTCGTACCCAAAGACTGATAAGTTGCACAGGTCACACCAATATTCAAAAGCTCAAATGGCTCTGAGCTCTATAGGTCTTAACATCTGAGGTCATCTGTCCCATAGAACTTAGAACTACTTGAACCTAACTAGCCTAAGGACATCACACACATCCACGCCCGAGGCAGGATTCGAAACTGCGACCATAGCGGTCGCGTGGTTCCAGACTGAATCGCCTAAACCGCACGGCCACATCGGCCGGCTCAAAAGAGGCAATAGGAGTAATCCACTAAATTATGTTTCATATCATTAACATCGATATGCAACAGGATTTTTAACATGAATTGTCTTAGAATATCATGAATTATCTCGAAGAGGACTGTCTATAGACACTCAGGCAACACATATGTAGAAAACATCTTTCTTGTGAAACACAAGTAGCTCTTAGTCACACGAAGTGTTGATTGCTGTCGATAAGGGATTTCAAATTTATCCCGTATTTCTGGATTTCCAGAGGGGTTTGACACCGTCCCTCACAAGCGGCTTGTAATCAAATTGAATGCTTATGGAATTTGGTCTCAGTTATGTGACTGGATTTGTGATTTCCTGTCAGAGAGGTCATATTTCGTAGTAACTGACTTTAAGTCGTTGAGTAAGACACAAGTGATTTCTGGTGATCCTCAAGGTAATGTTATAGGCCCTCTGCTGTTCCTTATCTGCATAAACTATTTAGGAGACAATCTGCCAAGGGAACTTCCCCATCGCACCCCGCTCAGATTTCGTTATACATTGGGACAGTGGATGGGCCTTGAAAAACCGAACACAGATCAATCGAGAAAACAGGAAGAAGTTGTGTGGAACTATGAAAAAAATAAGCAAAATATACAAACTGAGTAGTCCCTGTGCAAGATAGGCAACATCTAGGATAGTCTGATCTCAGGAGCGACGTGGTCCCGTGGGTAGCGTGAGCAGCTGCGGAACGAGAGATCTTTAGTTCAAGTATTCCCTCGAGCGAAAAGTTTAATTTTTTTATTTTGGGACAATTATCGAAGTTCAGGCACTCACACATAATCAACTTCGCTCTCCAAAATTGCTTATATTTTTCATAGTTCCACATAACTTCTTCCTGTTTTCTCGATTGATCTGTGTCCAGTTTTTCAAGGTCTATCCACTGTGACAACTTATAACTAAATCTGAGGGGGTTGCGATGGGGTGGTTCCCTTGTGAGCAGCCATCTCAGTTTATTTGCAGACGGTGCTGTCGTTTATCGTCTAGTAAAGTCAGCACAAAATTGAAACAAACTGCAAAACGATTTGGAAAAGATATCTGTAGGGTGCGAAAATTGGCAATTGACATTAAATAATGAAAAGTGTGCGGTTAGCCACCTGAGTACTAAAAGCAGTCCGTTAAACTTCTGTTACACGATAAATCAGTCAAATCTAAAGGGCTAAAATTTAACCAAAAACTTTGGAATTACAATTAAGAACAAGTTAAATTGGAAATAACATATAGGAGATGTTGTGGGGAAGGGGAATCAAAGGTTGCGTCTTATTCGCAGAACACTTAGAAAATATAACAGGTATACTAAAGAGACTGCTTACACAACGCTTGTCCGTCCTCTTTTGGGGTGCTGCTGCACGGTGTGGGATCCTAACCACGCAGGATTAATCGGAGTAAATCGAGAAAGTTCAAAGATGGGCACCACCTTTTGTGTTATCGAGAAATAGCGGAGAGAATGTCATGGATATCATACAGAATTTTGAGTGGACACCGTCAAAGCAAAGGGGGTTCTCGTTCTGCGGGATCTTCTCACCAAATTTCAGTCACCAACTTTCTACGCCGAATGCGAAAATATTTTGTTGACGCTGACTTAGATAGGGACAAACGATCATCGTAATAAAATAAAGGAAATCAAAGCTTGCACAGAAACATATCTGTTTTTCCAAGCATTGTTCGAGAGTGGAATAATAGAGAGTTGGAGTGAAACTGGGCCGGCCGCGGTGGTCTCACGGTTCTAGGCGCGCAGTCTGGAACCGTGCGACTGCTACGGTCGCAGGTTCGAATCCTGCCTCGGGCGTGGATGTGTGTGATGTCCTTAGGTTAGTTAGGTTTAAGTAGTTCTAAGTTCTAGGGGACTGATGACCACAGCATTTTAGTCCCATAGTGCTCAGAGCCATTTTTTTTTAGTGAAACTGGTTCGATGAACCTTCTGCCAGGCATTTAAGTGTGATTTATAGAGTAGCCATGTAGAGTAGATGTAGATTTAACAAGTTCGCTAAAAACACTTAAAAATTCCTTCAAATTTACTGCAGCTGCCGAGACTTTCTGGACCATCTTAGTTATAGAATTTACAAACAATCAGAATGGATTACGGAATTATTAAACTTGGCAGGCCATAAACAGCATGGACCGTTTAGGTTAATCGGTCACGTGACCCGACGCAATGCCGTAGGCAGGGCATGTAGATCTTTGCACCTCCTGATACGAATTACAAATTGCACCATACATGTAATATATTTTTAACTGTAAGCCGGAATGTTCATTCTCAGATATAAAAATGTAATGTCACGTAAAATAAACTGTAAATTGGTTGAAGCAGCGGTAGTATGAGGAAGTAGGCCACGTAACCATCTACAATTGCGCTAGTTTCATTACGCATTTGTTTGGCGCATAAGTTCGTAGCGCTTTTGTTTTAGATGTTGGTATTTCCGTTAATATGGGTTTATTTATCGATTGTCATTTTTCCTTTGTAATTCACTGTTGTTATGAGAGTTTACGTATTGTCATTTCGTCATTTGGAGATAGTGAGTGGAGCTGTGGAGCCTAGAAAACGGAGTGCCGAGTGGAGAAATCGGATCATTTCAGACCAAGCACCTTCCACGCCGTAGCAGAGAAGTGAGGCAACTGTCCCGAATTGAAGCAGCTGATCGCCGCCATTTGCAGGATGAATCCTAGTACTGGGGTTGTGATTTGAAGTATATGAGACGCAAAAAGAGCAAATTGAAGCACAAATTAAACACATGTTTGTTTAAAAAAATACTTAGTATTCGAGTCTATTTTAAAAGTATACTTAAATGAATGAAGTTTCCTAATTTCCGAAAAACGTCTGCATAGAGACGCGAAATTTAATAATGTAAGGCTCTTTCCTGAGAAGGTGGAGCGAGTTATTTGCATTAGATAATTACATGAAACTTTTAAAGTAGCAGACAGTACGATTATATTTGCCCCTAACTCCTTTGTCATTGCAATATTAGTGGAAAGTCCATCACAAGTAACAGCTAATACACTGACATTTACATCAGACAACATTGTAATGGCCATCTCCAATAACATGTCACTGTGAGTAGCGTTAATAAGCGAGATTACTTTATCGTTTACTAAGTTTTTAGCTTTTAGTTCTACTAAAATATTTGCTAATTTGCAAATCTTCTGCGTCTGTCTTTTGCACTTTTTGTTCACTGTATTTAACTTTGCTTTATATTGCACAGTTTTTGCTTCCTTCCTTTCTTCAATTTTTTTGAACTTTTCCTTCAGTTTACTTGGACTTAGTGGAAATGAATAATTGTGGTTTCCAGTGTAACCAGAAACGTGCACATCCACACACACGTTTTCTGCTGTCTCAACATTTATTGGCTTTGGCTTTGGAGGTTTCCTTGCCTTGGTAACCTGGAAAAGGAATGTTCAAAATTATACACACTGAGAGTATTTCCACGCTATTTAACCTAGGCCTACATTGCACGATTTCCAGGACACTATACCTTTTTCAAATGAGTTGGTAATCAAAATACTGTCGGTATAGTATCGTCCTTCAGTTGACGTCTACTTACATAATTTTCCATATAACAATTCTCTTCAAAATGAAGAGAGCGCAAATGATTTGCTGTCGGTTGGAAGTTCTCTCTCCGTGTAGCAACTATCCATTTCCGATTTTGAAAATCATTTGTAAGGGGAAACCTAAACAAAAAGAAACGCTCATGATGTATTATTTCTCCATGAAAATAGTATATACAAGTAATAGAAAGTAACAAACAACCAGAAATGACTGACCTGTGAAATGTAATATTGTTTCCGTCTTCGTCTTTGCTTCCATTCTTACTGTTACAATTAAAAGCAGCACGCGAACGAACCATGTTTACGCACTGTTTCCCTGCAAATGGCGGATTCTATCACGTTCAATGTGGGGACGCGACAATAGCGCCAATGCGCGGTCTAGATTTTATTTAGTTAAGTCTATGTTTCAGAGAGATTCTAGCGTTTGAACAGAGGGGTGACAGCAGCGGAGGCAGTCAGAAACATTTGCGCCCTGTATGGGGATAACGCATTTGGGCAGAGCACCACAAGAAAATGGTTTTCTCGTTTTAAGGAGGATTATTTTGACTTTGGTGACTCTCCATGTTCAGGAAGACCTTCGCGATTTGATGAAGATAGTTTAAACCCATTAATCACAATGACCCACGTCGGCGTATTCGGGAACTAAAGAAAATTTGCAAATTTGTGGTAAGGTCCTATGGGACCAAACTGCAGAGGTCATGGATCTCTAAGCCTACAGACTACTTAACAAAACTTAAACTAACTTGCGCTAAGGACGACACACACACCCATGCCCGAGGGAGGACTCGAACCGCCGACGGGGGCAGCCGCACGGACCGTGACAAAGCGCCTAAGACGGCGCGGGTACCCCGCGCGGCATTTGGGAACTAGCTGATATGATGAACTGTGATCATTACACCGTAGTGAGACATTTGCATGAAATGGGAAAGATTAGAAAAAAAGGCAGGAGTGTATGGGTACCGCATGCTCTAAGCCAAAATCGCAGAGATCAGCGGGGGCCATATGTGCGCCTCTGCTTGCTCGTCATCAGTTGACTCCTGAACAACACCGAACATTCCTATCATGCTTCTCAATGTTAACTGGTTACGAGAAATGGTGTCTTTATGCTAATATAAGGAAAAAAAGAACGCCCCGTGCAAAAACTTGTGAGTATCCACAAAAATTAATGTTACGTATCTGGTGGAACAGTGAAGGTGTGGTGTACTACGAATTGCTTCCCGCAGGTGTAACCATGACTGCTGACATTTATTGTCAACAACTGAGACGTCTTGCAGACCCAGTCCAAAAACAACGACCAAGAAATCTGCATGACGTGATGCTACTCACGATAATGCCCGCCCTCATTCTGATAGGCTAACATAAACTACTGTATTATACAGGAGTTGGGTTGGGAAGTGATCCAAACCCTCCTTATTCCCCTGATCTTGCGCCCCCAGACTTTCACCTTATCCGCTCCCTATTGTAAGGCCTTCAAGGAATTTTCTTTCCGGATGAAAATGCGCTCCGCCTCAAAACCACTTGATTTCTACAGCCGCGGTATCGTAATGTTACCCCAGCGTTGGCATACTATTGCCATTAATGAAGGACAACATATTATTGATAATTAAAGTCTCTGATGTGTGCATCTGTTGTGTTTATTAAATGTATGGAAAAACGCTACGAACTTATGCACCAAACCAATACGATAAAAATTAACAGCAAATAAGAACCAATTGACTACCTCTCGGTCAAATTGTAAATAATAAAAAAATAAAAAACTACGAACCTTGGAAAAAATCTAAGGACACCGTCGGAAAGTTGGTGATACTCTGGTTCTATTGAAATTGTCACATGTATGAGAGAGGCAAGATTAATGTACGTGTGAGAACTGAACTTTCACTACGACAGATCGAGGCTATAAATGGCCGGTGGCCAACTTGGCTCTGGTAAGTTCGTTCTGAGACTTGAAAGAGGAAGGACGTTTGTTTCGATGAGAGGCATGCCGATCGCAACTTCAAACTGAAGAAATTTTCTTGAATTGTGTAAAATGTCGTGCTGGAATCGAGTGATATACAGATTTACGGTAGTCGGTCAGAAACTATAAGTTTAGATAAAAAATGCTGGACTTATAACGTTATACGGTAGTTAGCTAGGATTGAATTTTAACTTTGAGCAAGAGCCAGACCTGTAATACTTTAGGCCAGTTAGATAAGAAGTTAGATAAAGAACAGACGAGCACAAGTCCTGGAATTGAAAGTATTCAACTGTTGGCGGTAATAAAGTACCGGGTGGTTATAATGAAAGAGCAGCTACACGCAAAGGTCCAGTGTGGCGTGTAATTGTGGTACGACAGCGGAACCTGGCAGATATGTTAATGCGTTAACAGGGAAACGATTTATTTTGGGGAAGCAAATTAGTTCCAGTTGTGGCCACCAGGTGCAAGTATGGCGCTGAACACTGTTTGTATGACGGCATGACATTCACACTGGCGTTTGACCAGCGATAACGTGAGTGAACAGTACGGCTATCGAGAAGACAGGCCGTGTGCTGTTAGTGAAACTGTTTTATATGACCAGCAGCAATTATGATGCTGCAGCGAGAGACTATCGTCGACTGAAAGATCTGAGGTAGGAGCCGATGTCATTAAATAGTCTAAAGAAGATGATAATTACTTTAAAAAACACGGATGAGCTTGGGGTGGGAACTGAAAGACGAAGACACGCTAACACGGTGGAGGTTGCTGATGATGTTGCTATTGCTGTAACTGGCCGTGTTGAAAGTGACCCGGAAAGTGCTAGAGCTCTTGCAGTGTCACCAGTATTGTCCATCCAATGGTCAACAATACGGAAAATTTTGCGGTCTGTTTTCCACTGTTATCCGTACAAGATCGAGACGGTGCACCAACTGAAACCTCATGATCTATAGTAACATACTGAAATTTCTCCTCAGTTTCTGGAAAAAATCAAAGTTTATGACATGTGGCAGGGCAATATTCTGTGGAGTGACGAGGCACATTTTACAGTGTAGGGTGCAGTGGATACACAAAACTGCCTCATTTGGGGCCCTGTTAAACTGGGCGTTGAGCACGAACAGTTATTGCACTCACCGTATGTGAATGCTGTCAATTCACAGGCACCTTTGTTCCCAATCCGTTCTTTTTCGAAGAGAATACACCCACAGCGCCTGTCTGGTGTACCGTGACGACTGCAAGTGATCGAGACCTTCTTGTACAGCATGTGATTCCTGCTTTGGAAGAGTGCAACTGCGTGGAAACCTCTGTTTTTATGCAAGACAGAGCACCCCGCGTCGCTCCCTCAGTGAAAGAACTGCTTGAGGTAACCTCCCATAAACGTGTCATTTATCAGGGTCTCTAGATGCACAGCCAGCAAGTTCACCTGAATCCATGTGACCTTCTAGGGAAAACTAAAGGAACGCGTTAACCAGGGACACGTTTGGTATCTACCTGAGCTGATGACCAATATACAGGAATATGTTGCTCAGATTCCACTGGAACTGCTGCGGCCAACTATTTATTGCGTCGTTTTACGGACGTAGCATCTCGTCGACGTCTCAGGTGCCAATATTGAACAAGCTGTGTAAGCGTTCTTTAGTAATAACAATCGACATTCTGCCTTCTTACTTATTTGAGCTTTTTACCCCACTTCCCGTTCCTAAGCGATTACGTTCGGAAAAATACGGCTGTCTTGCCATGACACCGCCAGATTTGCACCTGGCGGCCTAAACTTTCACTAATTTTTTCCAGCATAAATAGGTTCGGCATTAACGCACGGGAATATCTACCAAGGTTCGTTGCCATACGGTAACTGCAACCAACACTGGACATCAGTGAGCAGCTGCACTTTAATTATAACCACCTGGTACTTAGAAATGAACACCAATGTGGTGTGTGCACATATCAACTTTTCGTAAGAAACCTATCTGTCATTATGTTAGTTTATGAAGTGAAAGTCTTGTAAGTAGGCTGTTTACGTTTTCTTATTGGTAACGCCACGTAGCGCTCTGTATGAAAAATCACTGGCTGTGCTGTGCGCAGTCTGTGGCTAGTTTGCATTGTTGTCTGCCATTGTAGTGTCGGGCAGCGGCAGCTGGATGCTAACAGCGTGTAGCGTTGGGCAGTTGGAGGTGAGCCGCCAGCAGTGGTGGACGTGGGGAGAGAGACGCGGAGTTTTGAAATTTGTAGAATTGGTGTCATGAAGTGGTATATATATTATGACTAGTAAGGTAAATACATTGTTTGTTCTCTATTAAAATCTTTCATTTGCTAACTGTGCCTATCAGTAGTTACTGACTTCCATAGTTTGAATCTTTTAGTTAGCTGGCAGTAGTGGCGCTCGCTGTATTGCAGTAGTTCGAGTAACGAAGATTTTTGTGAGATAAGTGATTTGTGAAACAAATAGGTTAATGTTAGTCAGGGCCATTCTTTCATAGGGATTTTTGGAAGTCAGATTGCGTTGCGCCAAAAATATTGTGTTTCAGTTTAAGCACAGTCTTGTACAAATTTTTCTAAGGGGACGTTTCAGTCTCAATAAATTTCCCATATTTTTAAAATAAACCAGTGAGTGTTTAGAACATTACCAATTTTCAGAACCGTCCAATATACCGCCTGTAACTATGAGTTGAACGATTTACTAGGTGATGTGACGTGGGTGATCAACCCCTAGGCGTCAACACTGAAATCGGAAAAACTCTTGACTTGCCAGAAGTGTGATAGTATCCAGAGGTGGCACGTACGTCACAAGTTGCACAAACGGTGTAAAATTGGTGGCTCCTTTACACAAGTGACATTATTACCTTTTGGTCAAAGCAATGATCATGCAAACTGTAAACCAATGGGTTTGAGGCAATAAGTGCAAGGGCAGAGTGCATTCGCACTGGGGTCGTCTGGCTGGAACCGCTGATCTAAAGAAAAGCTGGTGTAACAGAACTGGGGCTTCTGTGCTCTAGAGTCTTATGACCTCAGTGAGATTCTGACCTCTAAAAAGTGGGTATTATCCCACTGCTGATAGGAGTAGTGGCGAAGGTCTACCTCCTGAGGCTGGAAGAACAAACTACATCTTCTGAAGACGGAGGTTTCACGCCCTGCCTTGCCTTCAACTATCAAAAAACAATCGTCTTTGTATCACTGTACCTCCACGAAGAAGAAAAATGAGCTGTTTATATTTTTATCTGAGTATAACGGCTGCCACTTTCTTGAGTGAATGATTAAGACCTTTCAGAATGACCACATCCTAAAATCATCCCGTAGATGAAGATGGCTTCTGGTCCATCACCATCTGGACTACATCATCTTGTAGAAGAAGACTGTGTATGGGCTGTCACCGCCTGGACAATTGTATCTCACAGGTGTAGACTGCATTGGAGCCATCACCACCCACACTGCATCATCTTGCAGATGGAGATTGTATACAGGCTGTCGCCCCCTGGACCACATCATCTCACAAATGAATACTGCAACTGGGGCATGACCACTTGGACCACATTGTATTGTAGATGAAGGCAGCCTAAAGGCCATAACCATCTGGACTGCATTGTCTTGTAGATGAAGACTGCATCCAGGCCATCGCCACCTGAACCACATTGTCTTGTAGATGAAGACTGTATGTGAGCCTTCAGCACCTGGACTACATTCTGTAACAGAAAAAGACTACAACCAGGGTGTCACCACTTCGACAATGCCATTACATAGATGAAGATTGTATGCAGGCTGTCACCATCTGGAGAGAGTCACCTTATAGATAGAGACCATATCTGGGCTGTTCCCACCTGGAATGTACCGTCTCATACACGAAAACCGCGTCCACGTCATCACCAACTGGACTGCATCATCTCATAGATGATGACTGCATATGGGCTGTCGCCAACTGGACCTTGCAGTCTGGTAGACTGTATCGGGGTGATCATCACCTGGACTGTGTTATCTCATAGATGAAGATCGTATCTGGGCTACCACCACCTGGACTGCATCGTCTCATAGACGAAGACTGCATCAAGGGCATCACCACCTGGACTGTCTTGTCTTGTAGATGAAGATAGTGTATGTGCCAGCACCATTTAGACTGTGTTGTCTCATAGATGAAGACCACATGCAGGCTGTCACCACCTGGACCACGTTGACTCACAGATGAATCCTGCATGTGAGCCATCATCACCTGGACTGTGTTGCCTTGTAGATGAAGACTGCATCTGCGCTGTCATCACCTGGTCCAATCAACCCATAGATGTAAACTGCCAGTGGGTTGTTACCAACTGGACTGCATCATCTCACAGATGAAGACTGCGCGTGGGCTTTCACCACATGGACTGCTTTACTTCTTACATGAGGACTGCATCTCGAACATCACCAGCTTGACCATGTCGTCACAACCGGACTTCTAGGTATCTATCTCCGTCTGCCGTCCCCAGCAGCCATAAAGGCTGTGTAAACCTGAAGATGATCCGAGGAACTGGCTGAAACCGGTTGCCAAGATAAAAAGAACCTGATTTTTAATTGTAGGAATAAATATTCACTTATCGGTTAAAGCTTCTCAAATCCAATTATCACATAATACCCGTCCTTAAACTTCGCTGTAATAGCACAGTGTCTCGAATAAAACGTCAAAGAATTTGTATAAAAATCTTGCGACAGGTAATCGAACTTCCAACCCACAACATATGTACAATAATATTCCAGACTTCAGTCCTTTGGAATTCACACGTTCACTTGGGAGAGAAGGCGATTCTGCTGTGAAGCGTTGCTTTGTTCCTCCTAAAATTTGCAAACAAACAAAGACCACACCAGCACTGACTTCGCACTCGAGATATTAAACACATTTCTTCATTTCACCCCCCTCCCCCAACCACCAAAAAAATTAAAAAAACTAAATCCACTGAACTTTCCCTTTTTGAAATTATTCTTCCAACTAGCCAACAAGAAGTAATTAATCCACTCTTCAGAATCCCGAACACGTAAATACATTGATCGGTCTTGGACTTAATATTTGACATATAGACCAGACTGTCTTCATATGGAGCTTATTATACAATGAATCATTTCATATTACACTACTGGCCATTAAAATTTCTACACCAAGAAGAAATGCAGATGATAAACGGGTATTCATTGGACAAATATATGATACTAGAACTGATATGCGATTACATTTTCACGCAGTTTGGGTGCATAGATCCTGAGAAATCAGTATCCAGAACAACCACCTATGGCCGTAATAACGGCCTATTTACGCCTGGGCATTGAGTCAAACAGAGCTTGGATGGTGTGTACAGGTACAGCTGCACATGCAGCTTCAACACGACACCACAGTTCATCAAGAATAGTGACTGGCGTATTGTGACGAGCCAGTTGCTCGGCCACCATTGACCAGACATTTTCGATTGGTGAGAGATCTGGAGAATGTGCTGGCCAGGGCAGCAGTCGAACATTTTCTGTATCCAGAAAGGCCCGTACAGGACTTGCAACACGCGGTCGTGTATTATCCTGCTGAAATGTAGGATTTCGCAGGGATCGAAAGAAGGGGAGAGCCACGGGTCGTAACACATCTGAAATGTAACGTCCACTGTTCAAAGTGCCGTCAATGTGAACAAGAGGTGACCGAGAAATGTAACCAATGGCACCCCATACCATCACGCCGGGTGATACGCCAGTATGGCGATGACGAATACACTCTGCCAATGTGCGTTCACCGCGGTGTCGCCAAACAGGGATGCGACCATCATGATGCTGCAAACAGAACCTGGATTCATCCGAAAAAATGACGCTTTACCATTCGTGCACCCAGGTTCGTCATTGAGTACACCGTCGCAGGTGCTTCTGTCTGTGATGCAGCGCCAAGGGTAACCGCAGCCATGGTCTCAGAGCTGACAGTCCATGCTGCTGCAAACGTCGTCGAACTGTTCGTGCAGATGGTTGTTGTCTTGAAAACGTCCCCATCCGTTGACTAAGGGATCGAGATGTGGCTCCACGATCCGTTACAACCATGCGGGTAAGATGCCTGTCATCTCGAGTGCTAGTGATATGAGGCCGTTGGGATCCAGCACGGCGTTCCGCGTTACCCTCCTGAACCCACCGACTCCATACTCTGCTAACAGTCATTGGATCTCGACGAACGCGAGCAGCAACGTCGCGATACGATAAACCGCCATCGCGATAGGCTACAACCCGACCTTTTTAAAAGTCAGAAACGTGATGGTACGCATTTCTCCTCCTTACACGAGGCATCACAACAGTGTTTCAAAAGGCAACGCCAGTCAACTGCTGTTTATGTATGAGAAATCGTTTGGAAACTTTCCTCATGTCAGCACGTTGTGTGAATGCTCTGAAAAGCTAATCATCTGCATATCACAGCATCTTCTACCTGTCGGTTAAATTTCGCGTTTTTTGCACTTCATCTTCGTGGTGTAGCAATTTTAATGGCCAGTAGTGTACATAAAACATTACATAATCGATTTTCTATTATTTCTTTAATTTACATTATTAAAATCATTAATAGCGGGGCTCAGAGTTATGCAGTCGTCTTTGGAGGCTTCTATGCGCGGACGGCTGTCGCGCAAGAGGCTATAGCTGCCAGAATATAGTTTCTGGATTTCTCGTTGAGGACGGGATCTACACCACGCTTTTACCTCACTAAAGCTCGTCGTGCGACAAAGAACATGACATTTATGTAGGTAATAATTTTTTCAGCGTATACAGTATATTAACGTAATAAATACTTATTACTCCATAATAACCATGCATCACCTCACCCAATTACGTTGATCAGTGAAGTGCCATAGTACGTCGCGACTACCGCTAACGCTATCTCGTATTATTTTAGGTTTCCTGGCACTGTCGTACTGTATTTTTAATGGCCCAGCGGTCAACTTAGCAATGTGAAGACTGATTTAAAATCTTCAGCAGCATCGTGCAGATAGATCTCGTTGATTGTTATTGCTCTCTTGACGCAGTCTCCGGCGTTCACACTCCCACAAACCAGTGCAGACTAATCGCCACTCGGCATGGGAAGCACGCGCCCCTCTCTCCGCTGTGTTCGCTCCAGGGCGTGATCAGGCGCCTGCAGCCCTTGCCCAGGCTTCCGCCACTTACGGCTGCTGCAGCGCCGCGATCGGTGTGCTCGCCGATAGCGCCCTTTGGCGGAACGACCTTCCAGCTCTTGAGTGCAGCATTATCATATTAATTGAGTTCTATCCCTCGGCGCATTACGAAACCGCTCGAGACTTGGGGCGGCTGGGCGCAAAGTAGTAGCATGGCCTCCGCCAGCGTTTGGCTACAGTGCGTGGCAACCGCCGACCTGATCTAAACGGGCTGAAGAGTCTGCGAGTAACTTGCTGGCGAAGTCAGCCCAAGAAGTTCACCGACAAGCTTACTTACCAGTGGCAAGATGCGGGCACGTGGCCTACTGCAGTATATAGAATGAGAACAGCTCAGTTTTAATCGGCGCTGACGCCTAAAAGCTCATACTTGGGGCGAGTGTGGTAATTATTAAGCGTGTATTCAGGCAATGTAGATAAATATAAATTAGTTTATCAATCAGAAATTGTCTGGTTTCACAAGATTCTGTTAATCTGTCACGTGTGTGTCGAAAGGACAAAATTTATCAAAGTTTAAAGAATTTGTATCTGTGACTGGCAAAAGACAAGAATTTATGAAGCTACCACCATTCCCTGTAGAAAGTTTACCATGTCGTAGCACTGAATGATAGAGGCCACTGATTTATTCTCTGGTGCATTGTCTGTGAGGAGGCTTTGTTGTAAGTGCACAGCTGAGCTCGAAATAGTTTTTGTTTATCAGCAGACCGTTACATTGTCTCTTGCACGTGATAACAAAATGCTTATCTTGATACGTCATAGTCATACTGGAAAAAGTTCTCCTACTCTCAGAGGTCCAGTGTGGGCTGTACTTATTACCTGGCACGGAAACTTAGTACATATTCTAATGTGTTAATAGGGCACCGATTTACGTTGAAAAAAGAAAAAATGGTCCAATTTTGACCACCGGATCAAAATCTGGCACTGCGAAGACAAGAACGTGGGTCGCGGTGGCCTAGCGGTTCTAGGCGCTTCAGTCCGGAACCGCGCGACTGCTACAATCGCAGGTTCGAATCCTGCCTCGGGCATGGATGTGTGTGATGTCCTTAGGTGAGATAAGTTTAAGTAGTTCTAAGTTCTAGGGGACTGATGACCTCAGATGTTAAGTCCCATAGTGCTCAGAGGCATGTGAACCATTTGAAGGCAAGAACGACGTGTAGAAATATTTCTATATGTAACACATTAGGAATGGGATCTGGGCAGGAAAATTCAAGCAAGTGAGATGTGCACCTGGTGACCAAAATTGGAACTAACATTCTTTCAGCGTATATTTGTTCCGCATTAACGCATTAGCATATCTAACAACTTTCGCTGTCATACACTAATTACAGCCCACACTCTAACTCCGTGAGTAGCTGTACTTTAATCATAACAACCTGATATTTGGCAGTGACAGACGTGGCGACATCTGTGCAACACTATGGAATGTTCGCACAAGTAACCTCTACCTTATGGAGGTCCCCGAGGAGTAGTGACTCTGTATTTTTCCCTTCGTCGTTGTTTTATTACTCTTGGCCCCTGTGGGTGCTGGTTGGACCGCACATTACCCAAAAGGTTTACAATATACATAAAGACTAAACAATATGACGAAACTTTTTTAAATATCTTTAAAAATTTCAAACTGAATGATTTCATAGATGGTATTTATACTGCGTGTAATTAAACTGTTGATTTTCCTCGTTTTGAATTACAAAAACTAAAAGACAAAATAAAAATGTACTGAAAATACCTTTCAGACTGGCGAAGACCTAAGAAAAAGGAGCAACACATTTGTATTTTTTTTATTTTTTTTAGAGGGGAACATTGGTTGTTTTGCAGGATTTTAGAGTGTCTGCGAAAGCATAGGGGTCCGCTGGGTAGAATCTGAGGAGATGAACGTTGGTTTCGGGATGGATTGTGCGAAGATAGAATTTGGTGTGTAAGCCTGGCCAATTGCAGTGTATAGGAGACGGAACCGGTTGAAGTTTCATCTGTACGCTGATACTATTTGAAACAGAAATGCTGAGGAGAATCTGTCGTCTACTGCGAGATGAGGGCGGGCATGGAAGAAAGAAGAATCGGGAATTGTAAGAGTAGAAGTGACAACCAAACACTAGCCAAACATTAAGACAAGAAGACTTACATACCTGAGCATAGCAGAGCCATAGCTGTGGTGGTGGGAAAACACGAGGGAACGTGTCAGCCAGGCAGACTGCGGTACCCCTTCTTCTACGTCAACTGGACAACCGACAGCGCCACAGATGGAATAAAACATTTATGTAAAATAGGTCTGTGACTCATCAAATGTGAAACAATCGATTTTGAAACAAATGATTCTATCCTCATTAGCGAGGGATTTGCTCTCACTCACTGACTCAGTCTCTTGTGTCGTAAAATCGGATATAGGCGCACGCTTTGAAAAGAAGTGCGGTAATTTTATTGTAAGCACCTTAAAATTACCGCACTTTGTTTCGATGACGTAGAGTACTGTTTGTAAAACTGAGTTGGGATTCAATCCTGAACTCTCGGTTAATTTGTTTTCTACGTTTTCAGTCGATTTTCAACGCCAAGATGATTATTTTTATGTCCACCATAGCGGGAGTTTGTGTGGTGGTCAAGCGATGTTGTGTCTGTACAACAGACTTTTAAAACTCCAGCTTTCCCTAAACTCTCTTCTATTGCCACATCACGCTGGTCAATGAGTGACAGAGTAGAAGCCATTGATTCTCTTAGCGATTTCACATAGGATCAGAATTTTCTAGGATTCTGTGACAGAGGTTTCGGTAATCTCCGTCGGTTCACGCTGTATGCTTCGCGCGTCGATCTTTTTCTACTGAAATAAATTTCCACTAGTTTTTGCCTGTCGTCATTTGCGAGTACGTTTTGATCCGACAATGGAACAATACCTGCTTTGCCAGCCTGTTCCGGATTTTGTTATTAACCCACAGTGGGTCTTTCCCGTCCACAACGCACTTAATTGGCACACACTTCTACAAAGCTTGATTTACAATCAGCCCTTAATTCTTCTACTATTCACTAAGTAGGATGCTAAGAACTGCTTGTCTGCTCTTTGCAGAATAATTTTTTTACCCATTTTGATGATAAACTATAGTAACCGTCGTGGCTACAATGACATAGTCATCGCTAATCCCTACCTCTTTACTGATACTGTCGATAAAGTCAGGCCTGTTGGTAACTACGAGCTCCAAAATACTACATTGCGTGTAGCTTGTCTAACTAGTTGCTCAAGACAGTTCCCAAGATTTAGCTGGGAAACGCTGGAACCGTATAGCCTGGATCTTTCACTGTGTGATTTTAACATCTTCGGCGACGTGAGGAAAAAGACGCACTGACGTCGATTTCAGTCGGTCAAGGAAGCCTAGGTGTGGGTGCGGTTGTGGATCCGTCAGCGGCCGACCGCGGTCTACGAAATTCGAATTGATTACATCGTCTCTCACTGGGATAAATGTCTTGACGCGTGTGGTGATTACTTTTCAATGGAAACATTTCGTGGTCCGTTGTGGGGTGTTTTCGGTTTTCTTTTGACTACACATTGCAATAGTGATAGGACTGGTATGGTATTGCGTATGTCGACCACAGTAGCAGGTAGTATGATATTTATGGAAGATTAAAAATATGTATCCGACCGGGACTCGAAACAGGAACCTCGGCATTTTGCTGGCATTTCATTTTGATTAGCAAGTAGTATCAGTCTTTTGTCGAGACAACACGTTACTGTTGCCTTATAGACTAAACATGGAATCCTATTCCTACAGCGTGCCACGCGGGAACTTCATTGTATAAAACAAAATAATAAAACAGAAAATATTACAGATATCAGTTTAATACTCTTTTCGCTACATACAGGTACATTTAAAATTTTGTTTCATTAAGGTTTGAAAATAATATCTTGAAGATGGCCTCCGTTCTCGCCAGTGCATTCACAGAGTCTAAATCAGAAGTTCTGTCTATGATGACGCTAGCAGCATAAATATTGTTCCGCAGTCCACCCAGAACCTGTAGACGATTAGTATACATCAGGGATCTAAGGTTGTCCCATAAGAAAAAGTCGCAGGGGATTACATATGACGAGATGGTCGGGGAAGTGTTCGCCCTGGAGAGTCACTGACGCTCGTGCTATGCGAACCATGACCATGGCGCCGTCTTGTTGGGACGGGTATCCCCCACATTTGTTCCTTCAAGATCGTTAAGGAATAAACGCAATTATTTTAAATAACGCTCAGAACTGACCGTAACTGCCCTATTGTTCTTTTCGAAAAATTGTGTACCAATAATGCCAATTTTGGATAGTGCACACCATACAATATTCCGACCCCGATAGCTGAGTGGTCAGCGCGCCAGACTGTCAATCCTACGGGCCCTGGTTCGATTCCCAGCTGGGTCGGAGATTTTCCCTGCTCAGGGACTGGGTGTTATGTTGTCCTAATCATCATTATTTCATCTCCATCGACGCGCAAGTCGCCGAAGTGACATCAAATCGAAAGACTTGCACCAGGCGAGCGGTCTCCCCGACGGGAGGCCCTCGTCACGTGCCATTATTATACCACACAAAAAGGTGACACAGTCACCGGATACCTCCTAATATCGTGTCGATCTCTTTCTGACCAGTGTTGTACAGCAACTCGAAGTGGCATGGAATCAAAAAGTATTGGAAGTCCCCTGCAGAAATTTTGAGCCATGCTGCCTCTGTAACCGTCCATAATAGCGAAAGTGTTGCCGGTGCAAATTATTATGTCCCATAAATATGCCGAATTATGGTGCCCTATAAATGTTCGAGGGGATACATGTCGGGCGGTCTGGGTAGCCAAACCATTCGCTCGAATTTTAACACTGTGACCCAGTGACATGCTGCATGGTCATCCATAAAAATTCCGTCGCTGTTTGGGAACATGAAGTTCATGAATGGCTGCAGATGGTCTCCAAGTAGCCCAACATAGCCATTTCCAATTAGTGTTCGGTTAAGTTGGACCAGAGCACACAGTCCATTCCATGTATAAACAGCCCAAAATATTATGGAGCCACCTCTAGCGTGCACAGTGCCTTGTTGACAACGTGGATCCATGGCTTGTGGGGTCTGCGTCACACTCGACCCCTACTATCAGCTCTTGCCAGCTGAATGGGGGACTCATCTGAACAGGTTACGGTTTACCAGTCGTCTAGGTCCAACCAATATGTTCGCGACCCTACGAGAGGCGCTGCAAGCGATGTACTGTCAGAAAAGGCACTGCCATAGTCCATTAACGCCTGTTTCACTGCCCTGTCCTAACGGATACGTTCGTCGTGCGTCCCACTTTGATTTCAGCGTTTATTTTACGCAGTGTTTCTTGTCTGTTATCACTGACAACAAAACGCCGCTGCTCTAGGTCGTTAAATAAGGGTCGTCAACCACTACGTTGTCGGTGGTGAGAGGTAATGCCTGAAATTTAGCATTCTCAGGACACTCTTGAGACTGTGGATCTCGGACTAATGAATGCCCTGATGGTTTCCGAAATGAAATGTCCCATGTCTCTAGCTCCAACTACCATTCCCCTTTCAGAGTTTGTTAATTCCCGTCGTACCGCCATAATATCTTCGTACGCTTTTTCACATGAATCACTGAAGTACAAATGACTGCTCTGCCATTGCATGTCCTTTTATACCTCGTGTACTCGATACTACCACCAGCCGGATGTATGCATATTGCTATCCCATGACTTTCGTCACCTTAATGTACAGTCACACATTCTGCATGCAGTGGCAGCTCCTGAAGTTCCCGAGGGTTCCTGCCAGTCCAATGCCACATGTTGTGCTTAGTTACGCGTACAGACAAACGAAAATGCGCTTCGTCGCTGAAGAACCAAGGGCTTCATGAGGCAGGTTTTCCATCAAAGCTTCACATATAATTTTCTCGTTTTAAGTGTGTATAGATGAAATTGCAAGTTTTCATGAAGAATGCGTCTCACTGTTTGATCAGAAATGGCAAGAGCAGCTGCACATTTGAATGCAGATCGCTCGGGAGACTTCAAAATCAACAGCTTTGTATCGGGCCTGATGGCTCAGCATTAAGCCTGTAGCGCTAGGAGTGTATTTTCTGATGTGTCCATGAACGACTTCCCGTCTTTCACTGGCCGACTGAGCTAGTGCTCGGTTTATATTGACCTCGGTGTTAATGGTACAAGACCTTTCTTGCTATTTCCCTACCTACTGCAATATCTGTTAGGGGTCAACTATGACATTCACAACAGTCATCTATAACCGGGTTATATTGCATTCCGCATCGTGTGCTTTCTCCATTCTCATATTCTCCTGTCAGTTGTGATACAAACTACTGCTGTTCCTATCTACAAAGAACATAAGCCCTGGACGAAAGACAAGCAACTTTGGCGTACACACTAATGACAGCAGCACATGGACACCGTCATTCCTTTGATCCTCATTCCAGCTACCAGTAGATGAGAATCTGTCCTTTGTGAAAGTAATATAAATCAGCAGCTTTCCCAGGTCTATTTTCGCCTCCACCTTTTGTACAAAATTTGTAGCTACCCGTGTTTTGAATACGTGGCCTGGCCGTTCTTATTCTTATTCCGATGAGAAGTTCATAACTTTCTCGTTGGAATAATTGCAAAACTGGTAGCCAGAAGTTCAGTGTGTCTTTTTACTCTAACCATGGAACGTTTATACATCGAAGTTTGAGTTATAGGGCTCTGTTCACCTCTACGTATATTAGGAGTGTCATTGTGTACAAGTGTACAAAATATATGCGTGGTAACTATGTATCGTGTGCGGTAACTGTCATGTTCATTGCTTCACTGATCAAACTAGACACAATAAATCGCAATCTTCACTTTATCCACTTCGTTACTGTTTATAATGTTTGACTACAGCGCAAGCCGAAGTCATTTAAACCGTTATCACGTTGGTGTTCAATGATGAACTTGATTGCTTTATTTAACTTATTTACTCTTGCCACGAGATCACGTTGCACGGTATTTCACAAGCTTTCGACTGCAAGATGAATCACCATTCAGGCCACATATCACATTTTACACCAAGGCAAAATACCACCAGACTGAACTGTCATTTAATCTGCATAACTCTTTGTAAATCTCAGTGCCATATATCAGCATTGGCAGCTGTTTCCTTTCAAGGTGTGAATAATGTACAATGTGTAATGAATCATGGCTTTGAATACATTAATTTATTTAGAATCAACGTTTTATTCCAGATCTGAATTCTTTCCTCAACATCTCATCTAGATAATACAGTTCATGGAGGTCTTTTCCGTCCATGCATAGACGGAACACACCTCCATGAATTTTGAAGCAACTAAGGAACGATGGAAAATGAAAAAAAATGACGGTAACACAGTTTTTCCTACAAAGAGTTGGCTTTCCATAGCCCACACAGTAGCATACGATTTCATTCTACCATTTATAAGACAAGAGAGTGTTATACGACTGTTTCTTTGGAAGCAGTGCAATTCTTTCTTTCTTTCTTTTGCTACGGCATTTATCCAGCATTGGGCGCAGGGTCGGCAGGGTTAAGTACTGATTTGGCATGGTTAATTTTAAGGGGTGGCCGGATGCCCTACCTGCCGCCACCCCATACCTCCCGGGACGGAATTTGTGTACTCCAGCTGTCTACGTCTAGGGTAAATCGTCAAACAGTGTGAATGTGTTTCAAATGTCTGCGAGTCGTGTAACTGAGGCGGGACGTGGGGACCAGCCCGGTATTCACCTAGTAGGATGTGGAAAACCGCCTAAAAACCACATCATGGCTGAGCGGCACACCGGCCGTAGTCATTAATCCACCAGGCGGATTCGATCCGGGGCCGGCGCAGTTACCCGAGTCCAGGAAGCAGCGCGTTAGCGCTCTCGGCTATCCTGGCGGGTTTTGGAAACAGTGCAATAACGTATGTAAAGGCATATTGCAATGACCCATTAGATCGGAATGATTAATCGACACCGAAAAATGTGATATATAACACAGTTGGTGATAGTTGGTAGCTGACTAATGTAACATACTCTTTTATTCGAATTTGCTTGCCTTTTACAAATAAGAGGATGTTGAAAGCAGACTGGGACAAGGAAACACAGACGTGGTGCCACTTAGGCTAGCCACCCTTGGACTAGATCTCGGAAGAGAGTGCTGGGAGGCTCATGGGTCAATGACTCATAGGCCAACGAAGTTTTTGCAGTGCCACCATTAGGGCTTGAAGCACTACAGGCAAACTTAGATAAAATCACCTTTGGCAAAAAGCCCTAAGCTGCACGAAGAGGACTGAGAAGGAATGCTGTTTTTAGTGATGTCCAAGACGGCACTGTGGTGCACGTAAGGTAGAAATCTGTGTTTTCTTCAGTAATCAATAGATACTACAGGTGTTGTCCCGAAAACTAAGAGTGAACCAGCAATTTTGGGTTGCGTTGAAGTTGTGAGACGCCGCTGGACGTTGATTTTGCAAAAACAAATGTTTACACAACATGAGAAGTGCCTGGATTGAAAGATATGAATGAACTAGAGGGTAGAAAGAGAAACTCGACTGTGCTGATTAGGATCCATCTCACTGGCTACACAGAGAAACGGAAAGAGAGCGAGATGCCTTTTTTCAGTGTGAAATGGCAGGGCTAGCATTACTGGTTAACGGCTTGCAGAATAGCCAAGAACCAAGTGAGAAGGCGCAGTCGTTAGCACACTGGACTCGCATTCGGAAGGACGACGGTTCAATCCTGCGTCCGACCATCCTGATTTAGGTTTTCCGTGATTTCCCTAGGTCCCCAGGGTCCACCATCAGAGCGAATGTATCGACGGACTTAGAAAGATTCCAGACTGATTCGCACTTAGCTACTGGCGAGGGCCGTTGGTGCGCCTCCAATGACCAATTCTGCAGCCATTTCAGCCTCCACCTACAATTTGCTATGGTAAGATCGAGCGACAACCATGAGATAATGCGGAGGGACATTGAACCCGTTTTTACAGTTTCATAATTACAAGCTTCACTTTGAAGACTTGCAGCCGGCCGCGATGGTCTCGCGGTTCTAGGCGCTCAGTCCGGAACCGCGTGACTGCTACGGTCGCAGGTTCGAATCCTGCCTCGGGCATGGATGTGTGTGATGTCCTTAGGTTAGTTAGGTTTAAGTAGTTCTAAGTTCTAGGGGACTGATGACCATAGATGTTAACTCCCGTAGTGCTCAGAGCTAATTGAACCATTTTTTTTTTTTGAAGACTTGCATTCATATTCAGTGACTAGCTTGCTTTCAACCCCGACTATAGGTTCAACACATGCCCTTCATTACTACTATCTGTAATTTCTAGTAACATCACGACCCATCTCAGTACCGTTTTGCGATTGCGGTTGTTTAATTTACATGATTATTAGAACTTTACTCCATACCTTTTTCTCAGCTGTGCCAAGGTTTACTAGAATAATACGAAGGCTATTCGGAAAGTCACACAATTGTATTGGGAAGCATTTCTAGTATGCCCGTCGATCGCGTCATATCGGTCTTTTTAGTTATGAGCGCACAGTGAGCACATAAAGGTACCTCGAAAATAGTGTCTCCTACCAAGTACGAGGGTGTGGTGATATATTTCGCTGATACCATGCAGCCCACGTGACGTAACTGTCTTGCGTTTCCTTCTTCATGCTAATTCTCGGCCACACTCTGCAGGGGCAATGAAGACATTCCTGCAGCATTTTCGATAGGAAGTGATTGTTCACCTACAATACAGCCCGTAATTGGCTGCCCCTGAGTTTCATATCTGATCACTTGAAACTCTGCCTATGAAGACATTTTGGCACGGACAACGAGCTACAGACCAGCGTAGAGAATTGGCGGAAAGCACAGATGTCTGACTTCTGTGCGAGGGTATTGGAAAGTTGGTACAACGTTACGACAGATGTCTCAGTCGGAACGGTAGTTATCTAGAGAAGTAGCCAGGAAGTAGCGCAGTGCTCATGCACGCCTGTGGATCTCTCTTGCCTGTGTGCACACTCTCCTGCCTACCACTCCACTCAGGGGCGAAACTAAGAAAGTACCACTTACAGCATGCGACTTTCTTTCATGTTTCATATTTATCGGCAACACAGATGACAAAAAAATAAATGTTTAGTGTTATTTAACTATTTCTTGCTCACTGAAGACATAATAAATTTTATATCTGGCACAAACTGTCGGTATATGAAATGAAACAGACAGTTTCGCTGATTTTCGTCACTCAGGTTGTCACGTGATCGAGACTTATTTAATTTTATAATCAACAAAAGGCTTTCACGCATGTATGTTGATCGAAACACTGATAAATGTTTGCAGTCACATTATGGAGAAATGGAATCCATACAGCTGTATTTTTTTTGTCCCATGTATAGTAATCAGCAACGAATATACACTCCTGGAAATGGAAAAAAGAACACATTGACACCGGTGTGTCAGACCCACCATACTTGCTCCGGACACTGCGAGAGGGCTGTACAAGCAATGATCACACGCACGGCACAGCGGACACACCAGGAACCGCGGTGTTGTCCGTCGAATGGCGCTAGCTGGGCAGCGTTTGTGCACCGCCGCCATCAGTGTCAGCCAGTTTGCCGTGGCATACGGAGCTCCAACGCAGTCTTTAACACTGGTAGCATGCCGCGACAGCGTGGACGTGAACCGTATGTGCAGTTGACGGACTTTGAGCGAGGGCGTATAGTGGGCATGCGGGAGGCCGGGTGGACGTACCGCCGAATTGCTCAACACGTGGGGCGTGAGGTCTCCACAGTACATCGATGTTGTCGCCAGTGGTCGGCGGAAGGTGCACGTGCCCGTCGACCTGGGACCGGACCGCAGCGACGCACGGATGCACGCCAAGACCGTAGGATCCTACGCAGTGCCGTAGGGGACCGCACCGCCACTTCCCAGCAAATTAGGGACACTGTTGCTCCTGGGGTATCGGCGAGGACCATTCGCAACCGTCTCCATGAAGCTGGGCTACGGTCCCGCACACCGTTAGGCTGTTTACCGCTCACGCCCCAACATCGTGCAGCCCGCCTCCAGTGGTGTCGCGACAGGCGTGAATGGAGGGACGAATGGAGACGTGTCGTCTTCAGCGATGACAGTCGCTTCTGCCTTGGTGCCAATGATGGTCGTATGCGTGTTTGGCACCGTGCAGGAGAGCGCTCAATCAGAACTGCATACGACCGAGGCACACAGAGCCAACACCCGGCATCATGGTGTGGGGAGCGATCTCCTACACTGGCCGTACGCCTCTGGTGATCGTCGAAGGGACACTGAATAGTGCACGGTACATCCAAACCGTCATCGAACCCATTGTTCTACCATTCCTAGACCGGCAAGGGAACTTGTTGTTCCAACAGGACAATGCACGTCCGCATGTATCCCGTGCCACCCAACGTGCTCTAGAAGGTGTAAGTCAACTACCCTGGCCAGCAAGATCTCCGGATCTGTCCCCCATTGAGCATGTTTGGGACTGGATGAAGCGTCGTCTCACGCGGTCTGCACGTCCAACACGAACGCTGGTCCAACTGAGGCGCCAGGTGGAAATGGCATGGCAAGCCGTTCCACAGGACTACATCGAGCATCTCTACGATCGTCTCCATGGGAGAATAGCAGCCTGCATTGCTGCGAAAGGTGGATATACACTGTACTAGTGCCGACACTGTGCATGCTCTGTTGCCTGTGTCTATGTGCCTGTGGTTCAGTCAGTGTGATCATGTGATGTATCTGACCCCAGGAATGTGTCAATAAAGTTTCCCCTTCCTGGGACAATGAATTCACGGTGTTCTTATTTCAATTTCCAGGAGTGTATAACAATCTTAACTAATGGGAGAAGAATAATTGGGGAACAACAATAATTGGAAAATTAATGAAGAAAATGTTAAGAAAATAATATTAACATAATTTTTTTTAAAAGAAAGAAATTTAGATCGTAAGAATTACAGGTAAGGGCATTTTTGTCGAGCTGCTTGTAATGCATTGTCATGGAGCTTAACCAAATGTGTTGTACTTACATTGTATGTTTTTATATGATTTATTTTTAACTGTGTTACAATATTTATGTTAAAGCTTGCACACTTAAATAAGGATGTATGGATCTCATCTTAAAGTATATGGCTGATTATGACAAGGAAACATAATTTAGATATACCTCTGTTACGGGTGTAATATATAATATATCTAGGGTGAACATTAACAAAACTGACAACCTGCACAGACGTATTCCCGACTTCAAAATGCATCGTTGACGCGGTAGATGGCCCTGACCCATGAAAGTTCCCCTGACCACTTGCCGTGTCTGTAGCCCACAGATGACGGTTATGCAGACTGATGATGTAAGTTCTGGTAAACGTTGCTTCGTCGGTATAGAGGACTGATAACGGAAATCCCACAACTGCGATGGTCTGGAGCAAAAACCATAGACAAAACCCTTTCCGTACAAGGGAACCCATTGCTTATAATCCATGTAGTCGTTGCACGTGATAGGGATAGCAGCTGTGTCATGCATGATATACACAAATTTGGTGTATTAATCACAGTCCGCCACTCCCTGCACGTTCGTCTGTCTGGATGTACCCATTATCACACAAACGCACAAAACGGGATGGAATTGTTGTGTGACGCGGTTGGTGTCTTGAGTATACTTGTTTTGACTTGTATTTGTTTGACTATTTCCTTCTGCTTGGTCTCACACATACACCATCTCGGCTTGTTCCCGACAGGAATACTGATGGCCCATTCTGCTGTTTACAGTATGCTGCATCAATGACACGGCCTGCAACACACAAGGAACGCACAGCACCTGGTCAGGGGAACTTTCAGCCGTCATCTACCGCGGCGTAACAGAGTGTAATGGGTCTAAGGGCAGATACTTTTATTGGTGACTGAGAACAGTGTACTAAACAACATTACAGCAGTATATACTTCATTTGAAGAATTATAGTTACATGTATTAGGAGTAGTTGGTTAGTACCTTCAAGGTGAGTACACGTGGGAGAAAGCAAGCCATTAATGCTAATTTTTCCCTAGGCAGCAGGCCAGATGTTGAAGTGTGGACAAAAACGATAATAAGTGTAGTTCACTTAATGGAGTGGTTACAATCATGTAGAAAACATCAAGTAGTAAAATATTTGACTAGTTTGTGGGAAGGCTGTTCGACGCAACATGAATTTGTAGATCATAAGGGAACGACATTTCTAAGCTGACTGGAATGCACAGATCGATATTGATTATTTTCCTCTCTGTGTTGGTAAGTGGTAAATAATACGATTTTGCTGATTTTTGCTAAACTGTCTTGCCATGCAGACTGTAAAAGACGAAAATAGTCTCTTAACACGAAGACTGTACGTGCGTAGAGACGCAGGACAATGAGAGATGAAAAATAATAAAAAAATATATGATTGTGCTATTCTGGATAGTTATAAAAAGAGGGGAGACAAGCAGAATTTCCTATGTCAATGGGATCATTAGTCTAAGAAGAGGTTAAAGAGTAACTGCAGTCTTATCCCATTTTTATGACCGTATCTATGCAAATATTTTGTACTCTGTAACCTAAAACATTACTGATTTTCATAGTATATGATATAATGTAAGTAATTAAAAATTACTTTACCTTTTAAGATGAATATATATCATTATACGACACTAGGGCAGAATGGGCTATGGGTTAGCTATCTACAACTAGCTCAGGCAGTTTCTCCTTGTATCTTTTGGTGCATTGCGTTTTGTTTTCGCATACGAGGTTGAATTTTTTTTTGTGCTACATCCCGAAGTGTAGAGCAATTTTAGGATTCGTTGTTCTGAATGCGAAACAATGATGTCCTCAATTTCTACATGTCTGTTGGTTACTGAGAAAGGAGAAAATTCTTTTATGTGTAAATGTCAGACCAAAGTGTTATGTAAATAATTCAATTCGGCCATGCAGATGAACAAATTGAAAGAAACTGAAAATACGCGTGGATAAGTACGTGAGTACATGTTGTAAATAGACGAAACCACCAGTAAAGAGAAGCGTACGATCCGTGGGGATAAAAGTTAAATAAATCCGTTGTTATGTGGGAATGAAAATTCAAATGTGAAAATTCATTAGAAAGGTGTGTTTCCACATGTAAAGGTGTTTGAACTGAACGCTTGAGTGGAGCTAATGCTGCTAAATAAGTAAATATCTGCACTAAAGCTTGTGATATAGGACACTCAGACGAGGGATTTGTAAAGTCAAAGCGAACGACAAAACACTTTCCAAACACAAGAGAGAGCACAGTGAAATTCGCTTACCTCTGCTGAGCTGGAAGTGTGACGTTGTCGTGAGATAAATCCATGGGAAACTACTGCCCGGTGAAAGCTCTTCATGAGCTGAAGCACACAACCATTTCTGAACACTATAGTGAACACACGAATGCAGCGATTACGAGTCAGCTGCTATTATGACGGTCCACATTAACAATCACAGCAATATTTCTGACTGCCGATTCGTTTAATTATGTGTACTCAACATCAAAACTTTTAATATTTTAGATAATAATTATGCCCTACAGAGGCGCATAATCAGTGCTTCTGGAGGACACTCCATTAAATTGAATTGGGTCAGCGAACTGTATTATGGACCCTCAGGAACGGTTAAAGATGTAAATAATGCAATGAGTCACTGCCAGTATGCAGGCTTACCAACCAAGACCTAGTGCATAGGTCACTTACATTATCTAAAAGTAAGTAATCTTTTAGCACTATAACTACCATGTTATCGAAAATTCTCTTACACCACAGCTTAGAATACAGTTGTTACTATCCAGTGCTGATACAGCTCGGACTATGTTTCATGTTCATACTTGACGAGCTGCACTACCAAATGCGGGGATGATCAACCAGTACATGACCTTTAACTGTCTGGCCGATTTGTCCATTCCCGTTCCTGCCAATACGTCACGGGTCATGGGGTCAGCCATTTCCATCCCATCCCGTGGACAGCCCTCTGAGCCTGTGCGCACCGCACAAAATGAGTTCACAGCCGTCGACGAAGAAATCACAATACCATTCAATGTGAGTACAATTCGAAAGGGAAAAACTGTTTACAAAGCATTAAAATGTTTGAAGAAAATAGAAGACTTTCAATACAAACTTATAATTTAAGATATATTTATAATTTAGAATCACATTTCATTTCTCATATGGAACAAAATTATAATAGAATGTGATCTGAATGCATGAGTCTTGTTTTAAAAGCGGTTTACCGAGTTCTGTGTCCGACTGGGGAGGCAAGACAAACAAAATGATTTGGCGCCAAGTTAACCGATTACGAATCCCACCTGTCGCTAACACTTTCAATTTGTGATTGTCAAATGAGTCACACATGGAATTAGAGCGTCAAAATAAGTTACCCAGTTTTGTAACTGAATTCTCTAAGTGTGTGTGCTTCGTTACTACAAGTAACATCTAGCATTCAAGGGGGCAAAGAATTCTACGTTTCTCTCTATTTAAAAAAATCATAAAAAATTTGAGAATTCACCATGTACTACTCAATTACATAATGACGAGAAATTATAATATAGAGATTAGTTTCCGCATTCTTAGAAGCTATTTGCATGTCTTTATCATTTATATCTTAAAAGAAAAAGGGTTAATATACTTCTTCTGACACGACAAGATTTGTATCACTTGACTCACTCACTACGTCTTGGTTGGTAATATATTCCAGGTGTCGCTTATGTAAAAGCGTAGAAGTTTTTTTTATGAAGTAGGCGTATGAAGCACACATTTTTTATAGATCCTCAGCTAATCAAAGCTGTAAGTTATTATTTCAAAAGAGGTCGATTTCAACAGGATTGCGATCGCCACTCAATGACACAATGATTTGAGCATAATATTGACTGTTTCGTTGAACATTTTGCATGATAGAAAGAACCTATGATTGTTGAAATGAAGTCTAATAATTTCATTTTCTTTCTTTTCTAGCACTTCCGCGGTGTGGAAATTGTGTCGAAATTTGACAGAAAAACAGTCAACAAACAAGGATGGGAGCCATCCATAATGAATTTATTTAAGGTCCTAATAATTAGGATTTTTTCTTTTACCTACAACTACGTAGATATGAGAATCAGTGCCATCACTGTTAAAATGTGCTTTCACGACGTGACAAAATGAGTATGTGAAACTTTTGCACTACTCTCATCTTTAAATGTCGCATAACTCGAGGATTTCTCCGTTGAGGTGATTTACACTAACTTGGAGGTACATTTGAGAGTATGCTTCAGGTTTTGATGAGTGAGCTTGCGGCCGGCCGCGGTGGTCTCGCGGTCCTAGGCGCGCAATCCGGAACCGTACGATTGCTACGGTCGCAGGTTCGAATCCTGCCTCGGGCATGGATGTGTGTGATGTCCTTAGGTTAGTTAGGTTTAAGTAGTTCTACGTTCTAGGGGACTAATGACCACAGCAGTTGAGTCCCATAGTGCTCAGAACCATTTGAACCATTTGAGCTTGCGAGAATCAAAATATGTGACATAACTGGCCGTAGCGTTTGACTGCATTGACTTAGAAGACCGTAGTATGTGACATAAATTTCAAGTTGATACGTCAACCGTTCCTGTGAAAAAGACTGTCGGACAGACAGAGACAACAAAGTGATCCTGTAAGGTTTTCGTTTTTACCAATTGAGGCAGGGAGCTCTAGAAACAGTGTTCTCTTGACTTCACATTATTTACCAGGGACTGAGAACCCTGAAGCGATCTTGGGGTTTTACAAATCCCTGCTAATGTTACTTCACGTGCTCTTTACGGTATTGTATCTGCGTCTGTTGTGTGGCAAGGCATAGAGATGAAGGTGTATGGAGTCATTGTGTTCTACCTGCACAAAGCAGATCACAGACCTATGGGTTCCATGCGTCCTGGAATACACACGTACAAGCACAATACGACAGCTGCCTAAACTCTACAGCACTGCACTTTTTAACTTTAATTTTAAAGGAAAATAACGATGTTTCCTCCGAGAAATACTTTGTAGAGGTACTTTTTTGTTTGAGGTCCTCGGCTGCTGCCGTCGCGAAGCTGTGTGTCGGCCGTCGGGTGGGACGTGCTCCGCCTCAACAGAGAGCTGATGCGGTAATCCAGTTTCCTCGTCCGGCACCTCTGGGAGCGAGCCGAGTTCCCTGTGAGGAAGTCCAGTCCCTGGCCGGGCCATGTAAGTGGCGGCTATTCCCTGTCGAGTCATAACAACTGTAAGTTTGCTGCGTGGGCAGAGATGGGACATTGTCAGACGAAGGAGAGCAAATCCCGTGCAAACGAGATAGAATACATGATTCTGGACAAGACTGTTATTGGTAAAAAAGATAGGATTATAGATTATACACACACACACACACACACACACACACACACACACACACACACACACACAGAGGACTAGCTGAGTTATCTCGTGGTGTGCTCACCTATAGTTTTACTGAATGGTCTGATACATTAAATGCATTCGCAGTCGCGAATATGGACAACCATCACCTTGTACAATGGAATGACGACAATGAAGCTTTGTGCCGGACCGTGACTCGAACCCATGATTCCAGCTTATTGCGAGCGGTTGTCTTACCATTAGGCTATCCGAGCACGCTTCACACGCAGACCCAAACTTTCATATGTCACCAACCACGTGTCTAAAAGCTTCACTCGTAAATCAGTTATGTATATTTGTGTACAGGGGAGACATTTTAAGTGAGCGTCGCCTGCTCAGTGTCCGAAGGAAATTTGCATCACACTTCTAAAAAAAAACAGGTACTGCAATATCGTAAATGGTCTGAAGAAGACAAAGATTAAAACGGAAAGGAAGAAAAATTATGGTTTTAGTTGCGTCGAAGACACAAGCATCTAGGAAGAAGTATAACTGGGACCTAACAAGGGTAGAAAGGAAATCGATCGGTCCCTATTCACAGGAACCAGACTACAATTGGCATTCAGCGATATAGGGGTATGTCATGTGTGACGTCGGGTCTTCTTAGTGTTAACACGACTCGATGGTAATGGTTATCCAGGTCGGTATGACATGGAACGGCGTCCGTCGCTCACGAGAACGCCACCCTGTAGCTAGTAGAACAACATAAACTCCTCGCGGGTTTTGGTCATATTTCAGATACCATCTTTCGTGATTAACGTCAATATTTCATTAGAGCGGCACGTTAGAATGTGATAAACGCGACAATTGCACCCCTCGATGACGCTATGACTCCCTTGTTCTGAACTGATGACCACCAGTTTTCTTTTGTTGTGAGTCCGCGACAGACTTTTCGGCTTGTGCGAACTGGCTAACTGTAGTTCTTCTTTTTATTATTCCCGGCTAGATAATACGTCTTGAATATTTAATAATATAAAGTCTTGAATCTTCAATCCATCACCCAGATCATAGCCAAATTATGGAGTTGCGAGGATGTTAAGTTGATAAAATTGTTATTCCATCGTCAAGACATCGCTACGTCGCGTGTTCAATGACTACACGGCGTAATTACGGAGATAACATATACTTAAGCAATGTCCAGAATTCGTCGTAACCAAAAAAAAAAAAAAAAAACGTTCAAATGAATGTGAAATCTTATGGGATTTAACTGCTAAGGTCATCAGTCCCTGAGCTTACACACTACTTAACCTAAATTATCCTAAGGACAAACACACACACCCATGCCCGAGGGAGACCTCAAACCTCCGCCGGGACCAGCCGCACAGTCTATGATTGCAGCGCTTAGACCGCTCGTGCGTCGTAATCCTGGGGCACATCGATGACTGTTCACTGTTCAATAATCATGAATTCACTTTTCACTTCATAATATTCTACTAGTCAATTAATTTTCACTAATACACATGATAATGTCTATTTAATTATGTAGGCGACACGAAGAATTAAAGTTTGAATCCAATTTTATTGTTCCTTGTAATTAATTGTCCCTATGCTGAGCACACACACACACACACCGATTTCTCACTCAGGGAATTGCTTCCGTTTGCATCAGTAATCCTGTCGTTGAAGACAACTTGTGACAACTCGGCGCTATTGTACGTTCTTCGTGTTTGCGTTTGTCTGTTACCTACTCGAGACTAATAATTGTTTTTCTGTCCTCGATCTCTCTTTTTCAGTGTTCCTGAATGTTCGTGCTTAATCAGTGTCACGAAGACTAGGTCCCATCACAAATCTCACACGATTTAATTTCGTCACGAATCTCCGTATCCCGTTGTCATGCTAACGGTAAAGATCACTTTGCTTTAGTATGACTTCTGAATAATACTTCAGTCTATATCGCAAAACTTTCGAACTTCCGATTAGCTTAAAACAACGTAGTAGCGCCTACATGCATACTACTATCGCAATAGTACTAGAGAGTGACTAGATACCTACTGAAGCTAACATTTCCATTTACATTGTAGTCGCATCGAACTTCCTTTTCGATGCGGCTACAACTCTCTTCTATGGTAAATTTTATCTTTGGCCAATTTACCATCTGGACTTTAACCGCCTTTATTAATTATTTTGAAATTCTTTCTTTGATGTTTTTATTGCGTATCCTATCATATTCTTCCATTCAATCTCTATTTCATGATAAATATTATTATTCACATGACATTCCTGTTAATCAAACTATCACAAGTGTGTATTTTGTCGTCAGTAGCTGCCGTCTCTGTCAGGATGACTAATTTTCCTACTTCTTTTACAACGAAGGGTTGTTTATTGGTTTCTGTAATTGGGGTATCATACATAGGAAAGATAAATTTGGATGGCCGGACGGGTATTTGAACCAATTGCTAGTCCAACCACAATGCCTCAAGCTTCATATACAGATTAAAGTATAAACGTGTATTCTTGGCAAATTGTACAGTCCATTAGGACTTCTGAGTGGTAGGCGCTTCACTCTCTGCATTATGCATTATTAAACAGCAGTGGTGAAATGATAATCAGCCTCCATATCAAAATGTGCTTTATTCCTCTTGTGAAACAAGACCGACTGGTTATTTATTCTAGCGCCTCCAAAATTGTCGTTATCGAATCTACTGGACCACGTTCAGGCCGCCGACAATGGAAAAATCGATGTACGGTGCGTGCCCGGGAAAGAAACGCTTCTCTGCGGAACCTAGATTTAAAACCCTGTGTTCTGTGCCATTGATGGATTGACGTATCAGCAGCGGTGACAATGTTGGAGAATATTCTATATTATCACTCGTTGTCATCATGATATAGTGAAACCTAGATGTTTTTATAAGTTTATAATGAAAGTTTACATGGTCTCGGGATTATCTTACTTTGAAGACGCCCGCCATACGTAATTAGTTGCTACTTATACAGTTACACGAAACTCGGAAAGAATAATCGTTCTGTCACTGTCGTCTTAGCCGGCCGTGGTGGTCTCGCGGTTCCAGGCGAGCAGTCCGGAACCGTGCGACTGCTACGGTCGCAGGTTCGAATCTTGCCTCGGGCAGGGATGTGTGTGATGTCCTTAGGTTAGTTAGGTTTAAGTAGCTCTAAGTTCTAGGGGACTGATGACCACAGCTGTTAAGTCCCATAGTGCTCAGAGCCATTTGAACCATTTTCACTGTCGTCTTAAAATCGTAAGACACAGCTTGCATAAAAAAATATTTTGCTGCTAAATAACCGCACCAACTGACAAAAGATTTTTGTGCTTTATTACCATGCATCTTTTTCCGGCAAGACTTGGATAGAATATACACAAACAAGAGCATACCATTTTTACCAAGAGAAAACATAAAAGCATAATGCAATAACACAATCACTAAAAACCTTAAGCTCTTTTAAACTTTTCATCGTGAATACCACATGGGAATACCATATGATACAGATTGCTATGATAATATGTGGAACATACCACGGGTACATTTCAAATTGCCTGATAATATACCTTCTCATATTTACTGATGATTCGAGATACCCTGCGTGACCTATAAATAAAATGATGTAGGAGAGCATTGATTGAGTTCCAAACTTGGCGATATAATGCCTCACGCAAATCGTATTATGATTAAATGTGAAATGTAGCCACTTAGTTGTTGGGACAAGTTACGCATGTTCATTTGTTTACCATGCATGTGCTCGTAGGGCCACATATTCGCACAGCGATAAGGCATATTGAAACTATAGACGTGCGACATCCTCCATGAGAGACTTAAAAATAGGTGCTTAATGGTTTTAGTAATGGTCTTATTGCATTACCTCTTTCTCTTTTCTCTTAGTAAAAGTTTTTGATCTTGTTTTGTGTACTGTGTCCAGGAACAGCGAGGTGATACTCGCTGCGTGGAAGCTAGTTAAAGGATAATAAAATAGCCGACCGCTGTAACCGAGCGGTTCTAGGCGCTTCACTCCGGAACCGCGATGCTGCTATGGTAGCAGGTTCGAATCCCGCATCGGGCATGTATGTGTTCCTTAGGTTAGTTAGGTTTAAGTAGTTCTAAGTCCAGGGGACTGATGACCTCAGATGTTAAGTCCCATAGTGTTTAGAACCATTTCTGATAGTAAAATAAACGCTTAAAGCATCTTGGTGTGGTTATTTTAGAACAAAATTATCAGATTGTATTGCAAGTATTACCGCAATGACATTTGTAAGTATTGCAAGATCTATAAATTACGACAAAGGGGATTACGAATGGTTGTGTGTTTAACAGTGTGTCAGCTGTAAATGAGTAAGGCTACAGAGGGATGGCCGTCGTGTAGATCCAGTAGGGCTGTAAATGCAGAGCTACGAGAAATGAAACACTAACAGCCGTCAGACGGCATATGTAATTAGTTCGAAGGGGCAGAATGATGGGTCATCCGACTCCACGAAATGTGTTTGCCATATAGTGACATTTCGTAGAGGACACGCTGCTACAACAGTGACGCACATGAAACCGCTGAATGAAAGGAGGATCGTAGGTCGTCACGAACAGGTACTGAACCACACAGTGTAACCACAGCACGTGATGGCTATAATGTTTCTAAGATGGCCACTGTGTTGTTGTAGTCTTCAGTCCGAAGATTGGCTTGATGCAGTTCTCCATGTTAGTGTATCCTACTGCAGTCTGCATCCGTTTGAATTAGCTGAATGAAGTCAAGCTTTGGTCTCCCACTGACGGTTCCTTGATCCCTCATGATGCGCCCCTTCAATCGATCCTTTCTTTTAGTGAAGTTGTACCGTAACTTCCTTTTCTCTTCAGCTCCATTTAGTACTACTTCAATACTTAACCTATCTTCTCGTCTGTTGTTCAGCATTTCGCCGTAAGACCACTTGTCATAAGCTTTTTTCTCCTTCTGACTGAACTTTATTTCTTTTACTTTCAGAGAAGGTAACACCACAGACAAATACCTTTTAAAAAATACTTCCCAACACTTAAATTTATATCTATGTTACCATCTCCCTTTCTATGCTTAATCCTGGTTGACTCTACAACAGGGTTTATTTTGGACTAGCTATTAACCGTGGCTGCGCTCACACATCAGTAGTTTTGTAAAGATAGTGATAGTGAGTAAGTAAGCTACTGTCTGTGCATTAACGTCAGCTGCCCTCACGTTTCTGCCTGATTGAGTAAGCATGACTCGTGATGTACATCCCCCTCCCCCTCCCCCCCCCCCCCCCCCCTCAGTGTAGGATGCGTCGACTTGTGAGCATCGCAATTGAACAGTGGGTGCAGAGGAGTTGGACAGGCGTGCGCATCTAAACATCGTGGTGTGCAAGTTTGCATCAGATAGCACGTATCAACGAATAAATATGACGAAGTTCAGAAGTCAAAAGAGTAAATATTTTTCCGTAATTAGCATAATATTAGCCAAATCAGAAAGTATCTTGTGTTACACACTTTCTGAAGTACCCAGGGCTCAAGCTATCTTCTTACCAAATTCCATCGAAATCGGTTACGCGGCTTACTAATAATAAATTTAAACGTCATGCATGACGGGGAAATTTCTCACGCATCTCAGTGTTTATGACGTCATATAACCTGAACTATGTGTCGTACGACGATTTAATTTTGCAGGAACGTTCGGTAGCCGGCGGCGATGGCCGAGCGGTTCTAGGCGCTACAGTCTGGAACCGCGCGACCGCTACGGTCACAGGTTCGAATCCTGCCTCGGGTATGGATGTGTGTGATGTCCTTAGGTTCGTTAGGTTTAAGTAGTTCTAAGTTTAGGAGACTGATGCCCTCAGAAGTTAAGTCCCATAGTGCTCAGAGCCATTTGAAACTTTGAACGCTCGGTGGCGTATATGAACGCTGTATGCAAAATGAGTCACGAGTAGAAGTAAAGAAGCAATAAATTAAAACGTGATGCCTGATGCGAAAATGAACAGAGAGAATGTAGTAACTGATAAACTTTTTTCCTTTCATCATCTTATGGAACTGATGGGTGTTTCGTAAAAGTTTGAAATCATGTGTAAAGTTCGTTGCTGGATGAATAAAATTTCGGTATTCGTGCATCGAGGCGAATATTTCTTTATTAACCCCCCCCCCCCTCACTCCCACCCTACAGCCATTCTTACTAGACAAAAGGAGATATATGTACCATGTTTCGTTGAATTCGGTCCATTGTTTTCGTAGGAGATGTGAAACATACATACATACATTTTTCTAACATGTATGTATATCTTTTTTTCGTGATCAGGCTTTGAAGAAGTAAAGCCTATACTGTGCCCAAAGCTACACTGAAGTTACCAGCGAATACTCCATGAACATTCATATAGTAGTTTTGGAGGTTGCACCATCAAACAGACGAACAGACAGACACGACAGTTTACACATTTGTTACTAGTATAGGTAACACACATCGATATCATGCTATTCCTACAGAGTGATGAAGCTGTTGATGATCCTCGAAATCAGTTGATAGATAAGTTGATTTTCGTCCTTCTCCCTGTAGAAACATTCCATAGAGAGGGAGGTATCGTCGACATGAAACATATCATAGCTTCGTTTTATATCGATGAGATCGTCAGTCACTGATTCAAAAAGTATCATTGCTTAAATTATCAGTAGTCAGACCCCAATGACTGTATTTTGTGCCTGCCTGTGTTGTGCGCGACACCTTTTTTCTTACACAGTATCACAATTACGCAGTGTATGCTGGGATGTTCATACTAACACACTCAGTATGCAGTGTTCATGCTGTCGATGCAAGTCATAGCCTGAGAGTAAATGAACTTTTGCGCATGTCTCTTGTAAAGAGTGCTACTATTGATAGTGGTATGACTTACATAGTCGTACCCTTTAAGCATCGCTGGTTCTATGGAACATCACGAGCTGAGTGCACCTTTAGCGGCAGGAGGAACTGTCTTTTGCTCCGTTCGACCCATAAGCTACCATTCTTGCGCCTTATCCGAGACGATGGCAGTTCGTTGCCGGGTTTCTCGTGAAACGTTCTTACGAAGCTTTCGGTGAAATTGTGGACAACAGCGAGTGATTAATCGAAAGGAAAGAGTGCATATCAGGTTTCTAAAATGATCGAGAATCAATTAAAAATTAAAATTACAAAATATCAAGAAAACCACTATACGGATGACATGGGCGAGACAAAATACTAAGAATGAGGAGCAACAGTGGATCATGATGACGTCCCTGTAGGCCGTGGCATTTTGCCGTGTTTCCCTACTATTCTAACAGGTTTTTACGAGTATTTGTCTAGTTCTTGTCTGTCTATTTGGTACAAATTTTGGATTGATTTTAAACTAAATTCACGATGAGCTAGAAGCTTGAATGTCTCAACATAACTCAGATTTGGATAACAATCCAATGTTGACGAACTTTAGAATCTGGTCCGTGGCAGAAGGTATTTTCTTCATCACGTTTTCTTTAGGTTCTTTCTTTTCTCTCTGTCTCTTTCGAACATATTTTGCAACTGATTTCAAACCAACTTACTGATGAACTAGAGTCCTTAAACTGGACGACAATGCAATTTTAACTCACTCTCTTACCTGGTGTGTGGAGTAGAGTACTTTTTGTACCACTGTTATTTCCTGTTCCAGTAACGAATATTTCGCCGTAAGAACGATTGTTGGTAAGTCTTCGCATGATCTAGAATTTCTATAATTTTTACTTCCATGGCCTTTTCGAGAGATATACGTAGGAGGAAGCAATATACCGGTTGACTCACGAACTTAAGTAAACCTGTAATTTATTGCTTGTCTCTGCTGGAACCACATGAAAATATTTGAAACACACACACACACACACACACACACACACACACACACACACACACACACGCACGTACGCACGCACGCACGCATAAGGCTAAAAGCAGAAAATAACTATTTAAATAAAAAACTTTTTAATTTAACGCGAATTATTTAAATAAGAATTTTTGATGTAACACGTTTTGAAAACAAAACGACATACAAATTTCTGATCCCATACAGATCGTCCTAAAAGCTTGTCCTTGTGAGTTTTAAATAGCTGTTGTAATACTTGTAAAATTTAAAAAGAAAAACATGAGGCGCATGCAATAGATAACCGATGCATGACTAGGTCACCTATGTGACTAATAATTTTATTCCACTGCAAATGATATTTACTGTTGTGCGATTTTGTTCAAGGCCAGCTGCTATCTACAATCTTTAATATTATTTATTGCACCCGTCCCAGGTTTTTCGTTTCAGATATTACAAATATTGTCGTAGCTATTAAAAATTCAAAATACAAGCTTAGAGAATTATCTGTATGAGGCCAGGTATCAGTATGGGGCTATGAGAAATTATTTTCTACTTTCTAATCCATTTTTAACATGTGTTACATTATAAATTAAATGATTATATAATTTCGCTTTGGGTAGCATTGGTCATATACCGAGCAATAGTTACAGGTGTACAGAGTCAAGACAAAAAGTTGAGTTAAAGTAACCTGACAGAATAAGCTCAGCGTTGTGTGTAGACAACATACTAAAGAGATTATGTTACGCACAAATGTATTCCTAGAATGGCTTCATGTGGAGTATCTTATACTGTATAGTTCGCCTGCAAATAAGAAAACAAGTTCTTAATTTAAAATATATTCAGAGGTACTATAGTTTGCGTCCTCATATATCGAGGGAGTCATGAGGAAAGATAGATGCTTTGACGGGTGATTTTATTAGTTATTCTCAATAAAAAAAAGTCACACAAAGAGTATCTCCTGTTGTTAACAGCTTTCGAGGAAACTAATGAAAGCAGTGGAGAAAAGGAGAAGTGCAGGCGATACTAAACGAAACATTGCAGTCTGATATTTTGCTTAGCTGTGTACATTTCCTCATAAAAAATGTTCCAAAAGTCCAACATCAACTGCAGTGCATTTTTCAGCTCTTGTAGACAGCTGTAGAATTTGTCATCTGAGCTCATTAGTACGGTCCTTTATTTGAACACGTGCATGTAGAATAAGAGCGAGAAGTTCCTGGTTTGTGTCCACTCTGCGCTAGTAGCCTTCGCTCTTAAGCCAACCTCACAAACAGTAACATCATGGATTAAGACCGGGAGACCTCGGTGGTCAATAAATGACTCCACGGCCACCACCCCAACGGCCAGGATGCGATTCAGTGAAGTATTGTGCCATTGGCCGTACGGACTGTGCAGGAGCTCGGTCGTGCTGAAACTACATATGACGTGTTGTCAAAGGAATATCCTCCAAGTACGTACCCTAATATCGCTTTGGCTGTATTCGCATGTGAGTGCTAGTAAAGAAGGACGTGTGATTTACGCCCATGATCTGCGAAGGGTTGTATGTCGTACAGTGTTGAGAAAAGGGTATATGTTCGTCTGAAGTTTTTTCTTCGGAATCGTCAATACTGTCATCCCTCAAAGCGTGTACCTATACTCCTGACTCACCCTTTAGAAGGTGCGCTCTGTGTCGGTGTCTCCACCATCGTTCTACTATTGCCGAGCCTTTGGAATGGGTTGCATTCAGGTAGATTGCGTGTAGCTGGACAGGCACATGGCCTCTGCCGCGCGGCTTGTGCTGTCACAGCAGTCGTACTGGAATTACACCTTTTTGCAGACGGCGACCGGTGTTCGTCTTCGATCGAGTGAGTCACGTAGATTATCAACTTCTCTTGAATGGTAAATGTCATATCTGATTGTCAGAAGCTGTCCCTACCCCTATAATGTGCCTGGGCCCTAAGAGCTACACTTTCGCCAAGATGGCGCCTATTACGATGTCGTCTGCAATCACAGGTGTTACCATTGCTAAATTATTGTGAGAGAACGGGAGAGGGAACGACTCAATACATAAGGTCTAAACGGTAGAGCCTCTTGAAAAAAGTTGAAAAAATTAGGACCGAAGACTACTTTATGGACCATTCTGGATGCCTCCGACCACATATTTCAAAGGCACTTAAAACTGAAAAAGCATGACAATTTTACTCTTGATTGAAAAGTATTATTCGATTTCCGAGTATAAAAAGTTGTACAATATTAACAATTAAACTTATCGACAGTGTGTGTATGATTATTACTTGTTATGTCCTAAGATATCAAAAAGGAAAATAACGTGTATAGTACATAATATGCTACATACTATACTTAGATCAGTTAGAAAAACAGTTAAGAAGTTCCTATAAGCCAGGTGCTCTACCACATTGTAGTGATAAAATTGAGTGCAGTGTAATATATTTTGTAGTAACGAACGTTATTTTCCCATTAGAGAAAGACACTACGAAATGTCTTGAACTTTCTTCACTGCAGTACCTCTTGACGCATTTACTGACTGTGACTTTATACCAACATCGAACTGCAAGTGATCGTTGCGTGGCGCTCGATTGTTAACCGACTGCCTCCTGCCCAACCCTCATACAAAACTTACACCAAAACTGAGCACATTCATGCTACGCTACTCTGCTCCTTCGTCACTCACAGTCGTGCCAACACAGTTCATTACAATTGAGTATATTGTCTTTTTGCTGAAAATATGTGTATTAGATTTATGTGCACGTTAGGAAATCGTTAAAACCATTAATTCCTACTGCACAAGGTTATGTGTAATTAATTTAGTTTGGATATATTCTTTCAAAGTTGTCATTTATTTTCTAACTAAGATTTAAAACACTGAAATTGCTCTTCAAAAGAATTGGAGGGACACGCATGTCATCCCTGTGTCCTACCCCTCCCCTGACGGTGACACCCATGTCTGTAATGGACACTGACTACTCGGACGCGACTTCTTGTCTGCTCCAGGACAGTGACAAAAATGATGCTGAGTCGACATGCTGGGTCCTGTTTAAAAACTCGGTTCCAGCTAGAAAACAGCACACTGTCAGGATAGGCACTAATTATTACTGTCAGGCAGCAGCAACCGGGCTACACAGATTCAGCAACAGAGAAGTAACCAAATTTGTGACTTTTACGAGTTCTTAACCAGAAGCGAATTGTTTGCATCGGAAAGTAAACCGATTTTGTGACATACTACAAGTTCCTAATTGGTGGCGAATTGTTTAGTTTCACCTGAGTGCTTCGGTAGTTAGGTTTTTGCATCTGTGAGTATTAATCTAATTTATTAGACATTCATGCTTTTTCGTCAGCGTCGACAGTAGAGTTCCGCACCATGTGCCGGCCTTTAGTATGGATAGATACTGTGATCATTGTGTCTGGACCGAGCTGAATTGGTGGCACTTGCTCTCAACTCCAGGCTGTGATGGCTTTGGTTACACATTTTTAAACTGCAGTGGAAGGGCACCACTGTTGTAGGCCAGTCGTAGGGATCCAATGGAGGTTCAGCACATCCGAGTACTCCGATCGGTCCTCACCAGTGGCCAGCCCAGTTACTGCTCACACAGAGGTTGACCCCTCACCTGTGGTCGAGTAGGAGGTCGCCCCAGGGCGTAGCAGGCGGCGAAAGAATTCCCAGGCGGCCGTACGTAAGGCCTCCCCGGTTTGTCTGACAAACAGGTTCCAGGTGCTGTCTGTGGCTGACACTGTCACTGAGCCAGATTGTGTCACCTGTCCTGTTTGAGAGGAAACTTCTCCGCCTGCAAGATCCGTATAATAACAGAGGGGGGGGGGGGGGTTTATTGATAGTTGGGAGATGGAACGGTAGGCGCGTTGTAGGTAACCCGTGGTCTAGGGGTAGTGTCTTTGATTCATAATTAAAACGTCTTCGGTCCCGAGTTCGATCCCCGCCCCGAAGACTTCCGGCATAAGAAGTCAGCCTCATTCTGCCAACGGCCTTGTCAAAGAGGGCGGAGGAGCGGATAGAAGTTCAGGGCACTCTCTTGTCCTACGGGTGGGAAATTCCCCCTCAAGGCGGAAGAATCAGCAATGATCAACGACATGAGGATGCAGAAGGCAATGGAAACCACTGCATTAAAGACACGTAACGTGTATCCACAGGACATGTAGCCTGTAGTTGAAGAAGTGTCATGATGATCTCTCCATTGGCAAAAGATTCCGGAATAGTCCCCCATTCGGATCTCCGCGAGGGGACTGCCAAGGGCGAGGTTACCATGAAAAGATTGAATAATCAACGAAAGGATAATGCTCTACGAGTCGGGGCGTGGAATGTCAGAAGCTTGAACTTGGTAGGGAAACTAGAAAATCTGAAAAGGGAAATGCAAAGGCTCATTCTAGATATAGTAGGGGTCAGTGAAGTGAAGTGGAAGGAAGACAAGGATTTCTGGTCAGATGAGTATCGAGTAATATCATCAGCAGCAGAAAATGGTATAACAGGTGTAGGATTCGTTATGAATAGGAAGGTAGGGCAGAGGGTTGTTACTGTGAACAGTTCAGTGACCGGATTGTTATAATCTGAATGGACAGCGGACCAACACCGACAACGATAGTTCAGGTATAGATGCTGAAGTCGCAACCTGAAGATGAACAGATAGAGAAAGTGTATGAGGATATTGAAAGGGTAATGCAGTATGTAAAGGGGGACGAAAATCTAACAGTCATGGGCGACTGGAATGCAGTTGTAGGGGAAGGAGAAGAAGAAAAGGTTACTGGAGAATATGGGCTTGGGACAAGGAATGAAAGAGGAGAAAGGCTAATTGAGTTCTGTAACAAGTTTCAGCTAGTAATAGCGAATACCCTGTTCAAGGATCACAAGAGGAGGAGGTATACTTGAAAAAGGCCGGGATATACGGGAAGATTTCAATTAGATTACATCATGGTCAGACAGAGATTCCGAAATCAGATACTGGATTGTAAGGCGTACCCAGGAGCAGATATAGACTCAGATCACAATATAGTAGTGATGAAGAGTAGGCTGAAGTTCAAGACATTAGTCAGGAAGAATCAGTACGCTAAGACGTGGGATACGGAATTTCTAAGGAATGACGAGATACGTTTGAAGTTCTCTAATGCTATAGATACAGCAATAAGGAATAGCGCAGTAGGCAACACAGTTGAAGAGGAATGGACGTCTCTAAAAAGGGTCATCACAGAAGTTGGGAAGGAACACCTAGGTACAAAGAAGGTAGCTGCGAAGAAACCATGGGTAACAGAAGAAATACTTCAGTTGATTGATGAAAGCAGGAAGTACAAACACGTTCCGGGAAAATCAGGAATACAGAAATACAAGTCGCTGAGGAATGAAATAAATAGGAAGTGCAGGGAAGCTAAGACGAAAAGGCTGCAGGAAAAATGTGAAGACATCGAAAAAGATATGATTGTCGGAAGGACAGACTCAGCATGCAGGAAAGTCAAAACAACCTTTGGTGACATTAAAAGCAACGGTGGTAAAATTAAGAGTGCAACGGGAATTCCACTGTTAAATGCAGAGGAGAGAGCAGACAGGTGGAAAGAATACATTGAAAGCCTCTATGAGGGTGAAGATTTGTCTGATGTGATAGAAGAAGAAACAGGAGTCGATTTAGAAGAGATAGGGGATCCAGTATTACAATCGGAATTTAAAAGAGGACTTACGGTCAAATAAGGCACAAGGAACAGATAAAATTCCATCAGAATTTCTAAAATCATTAGGGGAAGTGGCAACAAAACTACTATTTACGTTGGTGTGTAGAATATATGAGTCTGGCGACATACCATCTGACTTTCGGAAAAGCATCATCCACCCAATTCTGGAGACGGCAAGAGCTGACGAGTGCGAGAATTATTGCACAATCAGCTTAACAGCTCATGCATCGAAGCTGCTTACAAGAATAATATACAGAAGAATGGAAAAGAAAATTGAGAATGAGCTAGGTGACGGTCAGTTTGGCTTTAGGAAAAGTAAAGGCACGAGAGAGGCAGTTCTGACGTTAAGACTAATAATGGAAGCAAGGCTAAAGAAAAATCAAGGCACGTCCATAGGATTTGTCGACCTGGAAAAAGCGTTCGACAATATAAAATGGTGCAAGCTGTTCAAGATTCTGAAAAAAGTAGGGGTAAGCTATAGGGAGAGACGGGTCATATACAATATGTACAACAACCAAGAGGGAATAATAAGAGTGGACGATCAAGAACGAAGTGCTCTTATTAAGAAGGGAGTAAGACAAGGATATCAATGATACGATTCGCTGACGACATTGCTATCCTGAGTGAAAGTGAAGAAGAATAAAATAATCTGCTGAACGGAATGAACAGTCTAATGAGTACACAGTATGGTTTGAGAGTAAATCGGAGATAGACGAAGGTAATGAGAAGTAGTAGAAATGAGAACAGCGACAAACTTAACATCAGGATTGATGGTAACGAAGTCAATGAAGTTAAGGAATTCTGCTACCGAGGCAGAAAAATAACCAATGACGGACGGAGCAAGGAGGACATCAAAAACAGACTCGCTATGGGCAAGAGAAGTCTACTAATATCAAATACCGGCCTTAATTTGAGGAAGAAATTTCTGAGGATGTACGTCTGGAGTACAGTATTGTATGGTAGTGAAACATGGACTGTGGGAATACCGGAACAGAAGAGAATCGAAGCATTTGAGATGTGGTGCTATAGACGAATGTTGAAAATTAGGTGGACTGATAAGGTAAGGAATGAGGAGGTTCTACGCAGAATCGGAGAGGAAAGGAATGTGAGGAAAACACTGATAAGGAGAAGGGACAGGATGATAGGACATCTGCTAAGACATGGGGGAATGACTTCCATGGTACTAGAGGGAGCTGTAGAGGGCAAAAACTGTAGAGGAAGACAGAGATTGGAATACGTCAAGCAAATAATTGAGGACGTAGGTTGCAAGTGCTACTCTGAGCTGAAGAGGTTAGCACAGGGGAGGAATTCGTGGCGGGCCGCATCAAACCAGTCAGTAGACTGATGACCAAAAAAAGGGCGCCATGGCTGCCAAGAAGGGGAAGAAAGCTAATGTGCACTCCGTGTACATAACGTTTGGTGTCATTCCAGACGTGGAAAGGATCCTTCCGGATGTCATGAAGACCACAGGGTGCAGCCAACTGCTGAGATTCTCTCTGGTGGCTAACAGTAATGGTAAAGGCTGCCAGTCTTCCTTGCAAGATGAAAGCAGAGCTGACCATTTGCAGCATAGTTGGCAGGGCTGATTGCATACCTCTGGTACACAGCCGAGGCTCAGATAGTTCTGCGGCCTTTTAGACTGCAGATTCCTCGACTTCCGCCATAGGGATGTTGGGTTTCGGGTTCCGCTGTATAGGTCAGGAGTCCACTATACGCAGGAGGCGGCTACACGGGTAGCAGGGGAGGTGTGGCGTCGACTGGGAAGATATTTAGGTTACAGGGTCTCGGGAAAACACAAAAAGAGCTTCAAAAGTGGAGGCTGAATACAGGAAGAAGGTAGATACAGGAGCCATCGGTATAACAGCTGGAAATTGTCGTAGCCGTGTCGGAAAAGTACCAGAGCTCCAAGCGCTAATGGAAAGCACTGACGCTCAAATCGTTATAGGCTAAAGCAGGAGATAAGTTCACACGAAATTTTTGCGAAGAACCTAAGGGTATTCCGAAGGGATAGGCTAAACACAGTTGGCGGTACCGTGTTTGTTGCTGTTAGAAGTAGTTTATCTTTTCGCGAAATTGGGCTACATGGTTCCCGTGATGGGCAGAAGTCATTGTTGGCAACCGGAATAAAATAATAATTTGATCCTTTTACCGACCTCCCAATTCAGGTGATACAGATGCTGAAAGGTTCAAAGAAAACTCGACTTCGATTTCAAACACGTACCCAGCTCATACGATTATAGCTGGTGGTCACGTTATTTGCTGTCCAGCGCCATCTGTCGGACATTTTGTGAACTTTGTTTTTTTTTTGTTCTAATGAAACCCTATGTCATTCCAAGCATGTGTGTCAATTTTTAATTCTCTATCTACATTATTTCGTGGTTTATTAAGTTTTCAAATTTATACTGACTTTTTGATTACCCGGTACAAGATGTTGTGGGGGAAGGCTAACCAAAGACTGCGTTTCATATGCAGGACGCTTAGGAAATGGCCAGATTTACTAAGGAGACTGCCTACACTTCACCTGGCGTTTTTCGGTGCGGAGGAATCTTCTCACGAAATTCCAACCACCAACTTTCTCCTCCGAATGCGAAAATATCTTGTTGATGCCGACCTACATATGGAGAAACGATCACCATGATACAATAAGGGAAATCAGAGTTCGTACGGAAAGATTTGGTGTTCGTTCTTTCCGCTCGCTATACGAGATAGGAATAACAGAAAAGTGTGAACGTGGTTTGATGAACCTTCTGCCAGGCACTTAAATGCGATTTGCAGAGTATCCACGCAGATGTAGATCCCAAAAGGGCTGCCCCTGCAAACAGATATGTCTGTCTTATAAGCAAATTCTCAACGAAATTTACAGATCTGTTAGGTTGCCATTTCCTCGCTGGTACATAGTACTAACGAGCACCCAGGAAGGTATCCCTACGCTCCTGAATTCCTTTTTCAAATCAATAACTGTCAACGCCATCTTGATGGCCACCAATAAATGCAGCATGAAAGGCGTTGAATTAAAATTGACCTGTGCTATACAGAGGGAATGACCATCAACTATCGATTAAAGGACACACAGAAAATCGGCGGGCAAAATTTTTCATTTTAATTTATAACTTAATTAGCTGAGGAAACACAGCTGACGTTAATATCAGGAAATATACGCACGTACACGACTACGTAGAATTGTTATTCGAACCGTAAAGTTTTGGTGATGTTAATCGAACTAGTAAGTTGTTACTCTGACATAGGCCTGGCAAATTATCTGAGAACGCTCGTGCCTTATTTTTAATAGTAAATCAACGATTCACTTCTCACTGTCAGGTCTTCTTAAACAATGTTAACACCACTGTTTGATCTGTATGGAAACACACACAGTATGCGGCGCTGAATGAGTGGAATTTTCAGAAATTTATTTACGTTATTCGTAAACCCAAAGCCACATTTTCGTCTATTTTCAATGTTTAGCCCGACCTCCAAAAGCACCGAAACTGTTTGTATGGCGAGTCAGCGAGGAAGACCCGGGCGGTTTTTTCTCAAACGCACTTTCCCCTTGATCGACAATTCATCTGATGAAGGACATAGTAAGTGGTGAGCACAGATTTAACTAGGAGTTTGCAAAGTTATCAACTTCATTCTGTTGAAAATTCAAACAAATACAAGTAAACAAACACAAAGTTTAAAAATGGCGCTGAACACTATGGGACTTAACTTTTGAGGTCATCAGTCCCCTAGAACTTAGAACTACTTAAACCTAACTAACCTTAGGACAACACACACATCCATGCCCGAGGCAGGATTCGAACCTGCGACGGTAGCGGTTGCGCGGTTCCAGACTGTAGCAACAGACACTAGGTTTCCATATTCTTATCTGGGACGTAATACAGTCCCCGAATTAAATTAAAAATAATACCCAACCCTCGGTTCTGACGCAAGTAATTGATCTAGTACTATCTTCATAAAAAATGAGGCTTAATTTAATTAAATGTTATTTAGTCCTGAGTGTTACTGTTCTGCTAATCATATGTTTGTACTATAATTTTGTTTCGGGTGAACCATGACAAAAGAGGGCATAAAATAAAAAGTCACCTGGAAAATTTTAGTTACCAGTATAAAAATTATAAATGGGGCTCTGGGTTTAGCCTTTGACTGCATTAAAAATGTTCTGCGGTTACGGGCGCCTCTCCTAAAACAACAAAACGCAAAATGATAACTCGAAGTATAAAAGTTTGTCTCAGCTTCAAGCAACGATTCTTTTTGCTTTTTTTTTTAAAAAAAACACTACAAACTGCTCAAAATTAGTGAGATTAAAATGAGAAAACTCTAATATTAATTCACTCTGTAAAATAAACCTTTGATCACTGAACTAAAATCAGGATACATATTTCAATAATATTACAGATATTGTGCCACATGGAAATAAGTTTATAACAGTTTTTGAGAAATATCAACGAAAACTGCAGTGGACCTGCCGAAATGATAACGGTCTGATCAGAATGAATACAATAAAATACAGAACAATCCAATGTCAAATTAGCCTTCCCTTTACCTCTCAAGTAATTGCTAGCTGTAACCTGTGACTGCACTTGTTTGTGAGTAGTTTTGTTATTATGAATGATGGTGAGTAAGTAAGCTATTGGACGTACGGAAGCGTCAGCTACCCTTACGTGTCAGCCCATTTGGGTAACCATAGCTTGTAATGTGCGCCCCTCCCCTCAACTCCACAATTCTTTAATCACTTGGCACCGTGGCGTACGCAGCGCCGGTATGTGTGGAAAGGTGTGGGCAGCAGCGCGCATTTATGCATCGTGCTGCTGAAAGAGCTATTCGTATTTCAACGTGTGCAACATACAATACAAATTAACTTCGTTTACGTTTACTCAATAAAGACGTTCCATTCCCAACGTCGGGATCGATACCATTGTTTTTCATAAAGTAGCCTGTGTTCTTCCTCAGTTTTAAGCAGTTTCTATACCGAAGTTCAGAGAAATGAGTTCATTATTATAGTTGTGAAAATGTAAACGAGTTACTCTTGCCTTTGTAATATTACAAGGGGCGTTCAGCAAAGAATGCAACATATTTTTTTAGCCATTTTCGGTTGAAAAAATGCGGAATTCGTTGTGGGCTATCGTGAAATACTCCCGCTTCAGCCATTATAGTTACATGAAGTCCCGATAGGTGGCGGTGCTATATGTAGTCTACGAAATTGCATCGGTAACGGAGTTGCGCTCTGAGCAGGAAGCTGCCAATGTGTTTCTTTTGGCGTAAAACGAGAGAATCGCAGGCATTCATAGGTGCTTGCAGAATGTCTACAGACCTGGAAGCGATCAAAATCACGGTGAGTCGTTGGGCGAAGCGTGTGTCATCATCGCAACAAGATCGCTGTCGCGCAAACCTGTCCGATCTTTCGCCTGCCGGTCGGCCACACACAGCTGTGACTTCTGCAGTGTTAGAACATGCGGACGCTTTCATTAGAGTTGATCGACGGATGACAATCAAACACCTCGCTGCACAACTGATCGTCACTGTAGGTAGTGCTCACACACTCGTCCACCAGTTGCGTTACTATAAGGCGTGTGCCCGCTGGGTTCATCGCCGCCTAACAGAAGACGATGAAGCGCAACGAAGGACCATCTGCGTGGAATTGCTTGCACGTTACGCTGTTGATAGCACCAAGTTTTGCCGAACATCGTCACAGGCGTTGAAACATGGGCTTATCACTTCGAACCGGAAACTAAACGGCAATTAATGGAGTGGGGCACCACCTCTGCTCTGAAGAAAACCTTCAGCCGGTAAAGCCATGGCGACAGTCTTCTGGGACTATAAAGGAGTTATTTTACACTACTGGCCATTAAAATTGCTACATCACGAAGATGATGTGCTACAGACGCGAATTTCAACCGGTAGCAAGAAGATGCTGTGACATGCAAATCATTAGCTTTTCTGAGCATTCACACAAGGTTGGCGCCGGTGGCGACTCCTACAATGTACTGCCATGAGGTAAGTTTCCAACCGATTTCTCATATACAAACAGCAGTTGACCGGCGTTGCCTGGCGAAACGTTGTTGTGATGCCTCGTGTAAGGAGGAGAAATGCGTACCATCACGTTTCTGACTTTGATAGAGGTCGGATTGTAGCCTATCGCGATTGCGGTTTATCGTATCGCGACATTGCTGCTCGCGTTGGTCGAGATCCAAAGACTGTTAGCAGAATATGGAATCGGTGGCTTCACGAGAGTAACACGGAACGCCGCGCTGGATCCCAACGGCCTCGTATCACTAGCAGTCGAGATGAAAGGCATCTTATCCGCATGGCTGTAACTATATCGTGCAGCCACGTTTCGATCTCTGAGTCAACAGATGGGGACGTTTGCAAGACAAGAACTGCACTCCTGGAAATTGAAATAAGAACACCGTGAATTCATTGTCCCAGGAAGGGGAAACTTTATTGACACATTCCTGGGGTCAGATACATCTTGCAGCGGTGTACCGTAGGTCTCTAGAAGAGCGAAGCGTTCCAAAGGATTGGAAAAGGGCACAGGTCATCCCCGTTCTCAAGAAGGGACGTCGAACAGATGTGCAGAACTATAGACCTATATCTCTAACGTCGATCAGTTGTAGAATTTTGGAACACGTATTATGTTCGAGTATAATGTCTTTTCTGGAGACTAGAAATCTACTCTGTAGGAATCAGCATGGGTTTCGAAAAAGACGATCGTGTGAAACCCAGCTCGCGCTATTCGTCCACGAGACTCAGAGGGCCTTAGACACGGGTTCACAGGTAGATGCCGTGTTTCTTGACTTCCGCAAGGCGTTTGACACAGTTCCCCACAGTCGTTTAATGAACAAAGTAAGAGCATACGGACTATCAGATCAATTGTGTGATTGGATTGAGGAGTTCCTAGATAACAGAACGCAGCACGTCATTCTCAATGGAGAGAAGTCTTCCGAAGTAAGAGTGATTTCAGGTGTGCCGCAGGGGAGTGTCATAGGACCGTTGCTATTCACAATATACATAAATGACCTGGTGGATGACATCGGAAGTTCACTGAGGCTTTTTGCAGATGATGCTGTGGTGTATCGAGAGGTTGCAACAGTGGAAAATTGTACTGAAATGCAGGAGGATCTGCAGCGAATTGACGCATGGTGCAGGGAATGGCAATTGAATCTCAATGTAGTGAAGTGTAATGTGATGCGAATACATAGAAAGATAGGTCCCTTATCATTTAGCTACAAAATAGCAGGTCAGCAACTGGAAGCAGTTAATTCCATAAATTATCTGGGAGTACGCATTAGGAGTGATTTAAAATGGAATGATCATATAAAGTTGATCGTCGGTAAAGCAGATGCCAGACTGAGATTCATTGGAAGAATCCTAAGGAAATGCAATCCGACAACAAAGGAAGTAGGTTACAGTAAGCTTGTTCGCCCAATGCTTGAATACTGCTCAGCAGTGTGGGATCCGCACCAGGTAGGGTTGATAGAAGAGATAGAGAAGATCCAACGGAGACCAGCGAGCTTCGTTACAGGATCATTTAGTAATTGCGAAAGCGTTACGGAGATGATAGATAAACTCCAGTGGAAGACTCTGCAGGAGAGACGCTCAGCAGCTCGGTACGGGCTTTTGTTAAAGTTTCGAGACCATACCTTCACCGAAGAGTCAAGCAGTATATTGCTCCCTCCTACGTATATCTCGCGAAGAGACCATGAGGATAAAATCAGAGAGATTAGAGCCCACACAGAAGCATACCGACAATCCTTCTTTCCACGTACAATACGAGACTGGAATAGAAGGGAGAACCGATAGAGGTACTCAGGGTACCCTCCGCCACACACCGTCAGGTGGCTTGCGGAGTACGGATGTAGATGTAGATGTAGATGTAGATGTAGATGATCACACTGGCAGAACCACAGGCACATGGACACAGGCAACAGAGCATGCACAATGTCGGCACTAGTACAGTGTATATCCACCTTTCGCAGCAATGCAGGCTGCTATTCTCACATGGAGACGATCGTAGAGATGCTGGATGTAGTCCTGTGGAACGGCTTGCCATGCCATTTCCACCTGGCGCCTCAGTTGGACCAGCGTTCGTGCTGGACGTGCAGACCGCGTGAGACGACGCTTCATCCAGTCCCAAACATGCTCAATGGGGGACAGATCCGGAGATCTTGCTGGCCAGGGTAGTTGACTTACACCTTCTAGAGCACGTTGGGTGGCACGGGATACATGCGGACGTGCATTGTCCTGTTGGAACAGCAAGTTCCCTTGCCGGTCTAGGAATGGTAGAACGATGGGTTCGATGACGGTTTGGATGTACCGTGCACTATTCAGTGTCCCCTCGATGATCACCAGAGGTGTACGGCCAGTGTAGGAGATCGCTCCCCACACCATGATGCCGGGTGTTGGCCCTGGTGCCTCGGTCGTATGCAGTCCTAATTGTGGCGCTCCTCCTGCACGGCGCCAAACACGCATACGACCATCATTGGCACCAAGGCAGAAGCGACTCTCATCGCTGAAGACGACACGTCTCCATTCGTCCCTCCATTCACGCCTGTCGCGACACCACTGGAGGCGGGCTGCACGATGTTGGGGCGTGAGCGGAAGACGGCCTAACGGTGTGAGGGACCGTAGCCCAGGTTCATGGAGACTGTTGCGAATGGTCCTCGCCGATACCCCAGGAGCAACAGCGTCCCTAATTTGCTGGGAAGTGGCGGTGCGGTCCCCTACGGCACTGCGTAGGATCCTACGGTCTTAGCGTGCATCCGTGCGTCGCTGTGGTCCGGTCCCAGGTCGACGGGCACGTGCACCTTCCGCCGACCACTGGCGACAACATCGATGTACTGTGGAGACCTCACGCCCCACGTGTTGAGCAATTCGGCGGTACGTACACCCGACCTACCGCAATCCCACTATACGCCCTCGCTCAAAGTCCGTCAACTGCACATACGGTTCACGTCCACGCTGTCGCGGCATGCTACCAGTGTTAAAGACTGCGATGGAGCTCCGTATGCCACGGCAAACTGGCTGACACTGATGGCGGCGGTGCACAAATGCTGCGCAGCTAGCGCCATTCGACGGCCAACACCGCGGTTCCTGGTGTGTCCGGTGTGCCGTGCATGTGATCATTGCTTGTACAGCCCTCTCGCAGTGTCCGGAGCAAGTATGGTGGGTGTGACACACCGGTGTCAATGTGTTCTTTTTTCCATTTCCAGGAGTGTATATGCAGGAGCAGTTCGACGACTTTTGCAGCAGCACGAAGTATCAGCTCGGAAACCATGGCTGCGGTTACCCTTGACGCTGCATCAGAGACAGGAGCTCCTGCGATGGTGGACTCAACGACGAACCTGGGTGCACGAATGGCAAAACGTCATTTTTTCGGATGAATTCAGGTTCTGTTTACAGCATCATGATGGTCGCATCAATGTTTGGCGACATCGCGGTGAACGCACATTGGAAGCGTGTACTCGTCATCGCCATACTGGCGTATCACCGGGCTTGATGGTATGGGGTGCCATTGGTTACACGTTTCTGTCACCTCTTGTTTGCATTGACGGCACTTTGAACAGTACTCGTTACATTTCAGATGTGTTACAATCCGTGACTCTACCCTTGATTCGAGCCCTGCGTAGCACTACATTTCAGGAGGATAATGCAAGTTGCAGGTCCTGTACGGGCTTTTCTGGATACAGAAAATGTTCTACTGCTGCCCTGTCCAGCACATTCTCCAGATCTCTCACCAACTGAAAAAGTCTGGTCAATGGTGGGCCAGCAACTGGCAGCATGGGCAGCTGTACCTGTACACGCCATCCAACCTCTGTTTGACTCAATGCCCAGGCGTATCAAGGCCGTTATTACGGCCAGAGGTGGTTGTTCTGGGTACCGATTTCTCAGGATCTATGCACCCAAATTGCGTGAAAATGTAATCACATGTCATTTCATTTCTAGTATAATATATTTGTCCAATGAATACCCGTTTATCATCTGCCTTTCTTCTTAGTGTAGCAATTTTAATGGCCAGTAGTGTATGTTACATTCTTCCTCATGGTACAACAATAAACTCGGAAGTGCATTGTGCTACCCTCAGGAAATGGAAGAAATGACTTCAGCGTGTTCGTCGCCACGAAAATGCAAATGAACTTCTCCTTCTCCATGACAACGCAAGGCACCATAGAGGAGCTCACAAAACTTCATAGGACTGTTCGTCCTCATCCACCTTACAGCTCGGATCTCGCATCTTTCGACTTCCGTCTGTCTTGCCCAATGAAGGATGCACTCTGCAGGAAGCAGTACGTGGATGACGAGGAGACTGAGGCAGCAGGACGTTGGCTCCAACGTAATCCTGTAAAGTGTCACTGTACTTGTAGACAGGTTCTTCCAGTAAGGTGGCGTAAGGCGTGGATTATGTTGAAAAATATAGTTTGTAGCCAAAAGAGTGAGAAATAATACGCTGTATTGGAATCCTGAATAAAATCAACCTGCTTTCAGAAAAAATTGGGCTGCATTACTTATTGAACGTGCTTTGTAGTATTGAACTATGGATTAAACACTTTGAGGATTGTGTACTTGGGGTCTTTTGCGTTTGCATGCTTGAATAATGTCTTCTCGGTGTTTACAAGCCACATCACTTCGAATAAAACGCTCGAGCTTTCGCTAGCTGTCTCCGTCATCGTCATCAGGAGTTGCAATCACTGATTGCAGGGACTGACACGGTCTTCTTATGCAGATGCAATAACAGCATGTGAAACCATCTACAGAGAGCCGAAGTGGCGCATACACGGCTTGTAAACCAGGGAGATATTATTGAAAACGTTGAGGATTGTATACGAGTCACTACGTTGAAGTGTATTACATAGGACATATCAGCCAATGAAAGCATTTTCACCAATACGAAAACAGCTCAAAAGTCAAAGAGTAACTAGCTTTTTCAGAAATTAAATACGCTAACTTGCTTTGCTTAGTATTCTTCAAATCAGTGTCTTTTACTGCGCTGTTTCTGAAGTCGTCTGTTTTCCTCCGGGTTGTATCTCTATCCCATATTTCATCGAAATCAGTTCAGTGATTTAGTAATGAAAACGTAGTAGAGTTACTTTCGCATTTATAACATGAGTAGGGGTTCCGCGCCTCCATCGCGTTAACATCAGTCGTGCAGTTACTGCATCCCCCGTAAATAGGAGGTGGGTGGTGGCTAGAACGTTCTTAACGGCGAACACGAAATAACTTTTTCTCAGGAATTTTTTTCCGCTTGTCGTCTTCTACCATCACTCAGTAACAGTTTAATATCCGGCATCCGACTTCTTATAACCGGAATTAATGATTTAGCACAGAATAAAAAGATCGCATGCAAGCACTTTGCCTAGAATCTGGCTGAAAAAACTCTTTTTCTACAATAGGCGCTATCTTTAAACGTAGAGAGTGAAAAGTAAAAAGAAAATAATAAAGAAACCCACCAGCCCGATGCACTTCTTTTGAGGTAACAGATTGCTCTACAGCCCTATCGTTAAGCACATCCCCCACCTAAGGAATGATACCAGGGACAGATAGCACAGTACTCCTTACAGTTTCAAGACCGTCCGCATCGCCATATGAAATTAAGGTAATTGTTTTGATTCATGTGATAGTATGTTTTCGAATTTTTGACTATTCAAAAGAAGGGCTAAATAGTAGCAACATGAACACCGCCAGTCACCAACCATTCCTCGCTGGTGGGAAGTGAGTAATACATGAATTAAAAAAAAAAAGGTCGGGTGACTTAATCGCGAAGGTGATGATGGTGACACACATCTACATCTACATGATTACTCCAGAATTCACAATTAAGTGACTGGAAGAGGGTTCATTCAACCACCTTCACGTCATTTTTCTACCGTTCCACTCTCGAACTTCATGCGGGAAAAACGGACACTTACATCTTTCCGTATGAGCTTCTCTTATTTTATTATGATGATCGTAGCCTCCTTTGTAGGAGGGTGATAACAAAATCTTTACACACTCTAGGGAGACAGTTGGTGATACACGTGGAACTCTCTCCCTCTATTTCGCAATAATACAAAACAATCTGCCTTCTTTGAACTTTTTCAGTGCCTTCCGTCAATCCTATCTGATGCGGATCCCACACCACACAAAAATACTCCGGAAGAGGTTGGAGAAGCATAGCGTAAGCAGTCTCTATATTCGATCTGTCACATCTTCTAAGTGTTCTGCCATTTTTTCCCCGAAGGAACGTTTCTGGTGCCCAAAAGGAGAGGTGGGGGCAAAATGGGCAGAGGTAACAACCCAAGGCCTGGCCAACATACCTGCCCCCCCTTTCCCTTCCCCCCCCCCCCCCCGCCCTCCCTCCCCAGGAACGAAGAAGTAAAGCGTAGGGAACGTGGAGCAGACGTAAAAATAACGCCAATGATTTATTTTTCCTTTCTTTGTTTTTCTTTAACTATTATTAATACTGCCTAGAGTAACACGAAACCGACGTCGCGATGAGGGGGGAGTGGCAAGTCATCAGACTCAGTGATCTATCAACGTATAGTTTTTTGGAGAAGAACATTCCGATGACCGGAGAGTAACCTGTTCTAGGAGTAGGAAAGGCTTGGATCAGCTCTTCATTGCAGTAACACTCCAACTCTGCGGTGGGTTAAGAAAGGCACTACAAAGGATACTGGAGAAAAATTTTCTGTATTTGGGATTGCGGATAACTGCAAATTGGCGTTCATTATCGAAGTGCCAAAAATCAATGACATTTTTCTCGCCCTCAGCAAACAATTAGTGAACTGCATGTTCGCACATCTGCTTCAACGAGTTCGTCTTCGTTTGTGGGAAGTATCCCGAGGCCGGAAGAAGGAGAAGGTGAGGAGGTATCTGATGAGGACTCATAAGGGTTATAAAGGCCAGCATCTGTAGCATCAACAACCAGATATCTACCGCCGATCCTCACACCAGGCTACGTTCGTCCGCATCCGGAATATCATAGGCGGCACACAACTGTCTGTCTACAAGGTGAATCCTGTGAAGGTGTGACCGACTACTTGCTTCTCACTGACAGTAAGGTACCATGCAGGCTGGATGTCAGTTGCGAGATAAGGAGCGTACACCGAACGTCAGATGCCATCCCAGTCGATGTGGGGATGTTTCCCCTTGGCGGATGTAAAAAAGGGCGGCGGAACGTACGAAAGCTGGGTATGGGCTGAGAGAGAGAGAGAGAGAGCGTGGTGCAAGAGCATCCAGCAACAGTCCAGTGAGGTTCATGGCACAACGGCGCCACAACATCTGAGAGCTCACGGAAAGGGCTGTCACTCTGTCAGGGGCATGATATAGGCCTAAACAGCCCTTTTATCGAAGGAGGGTGAGGATCTCATACCTTATCTTCAACAGCAAGCCGTGGCAAACACATGAATCTAATGCCACTAGAGAGCATTTGGCCATAGACGACGGAATAGGAACTGTCTCTGTCACGTGGGGGCTACGTGACGCCAAATGCACATTTAAATGTTGTGTCAATTCAGAAGATCGAGTGCTCGTAGACGATGCTCCACGAGCCCAGCTCGCAGTTCGGACAATAAGCGCTGGCAGTAGAGGGCAACCGTGCACCACAAATCACCTGTGATATCGAGTCCTAATCATCAGATAGTAGCAGCTACAAGCAGTGGAGTAGCGCTGTACTCAAGAAGCCCCGCATCTGTAGCTATGGCGAGCGTCAAGGAGTTACCGGCGGCTTCGCCTTTGGTGGTAAGCCGTGCCAGTGCCTCCGTGGCCTCAGCACCGTAATGAAGAACGATGATGAAATCGTCCGCATTAGCAGTGCAGCTGAATACATGGCCACCGAGAGCCATCCCAGACAGTCGTTAACGGAGGCCACAGATCAATAGTTCCATGGAGAAAGCATACAACAGTGTAGAGAGTAGGCAGCCTTAACGCACAGAAAAACGGATCAAGAAGGGAGTGAGACAACTACTGTAGAGTCTCTACGAAGGAGATGCACTACAGCTTCGATGGTGATATAACGGTGTCCCATACTGCGGAGCACACCTTTTAACTACTCGTGATCGACCGAGTCAAATGCCCAGCTGAAGTCAAGAGCTGCCAAACGTCCAGGCATTTGACAAGCGTGAGCCAGAGCGATTATGTCTCGATAGCAACAAGAGTAGTGCGAATGTTATTGGCACTTCCCAAAGAAGTCTGATCATATCCGTCTCTACAAGCCATGCAGCCAACAGCCGTGTGAAGATCTTCCTGTCACTGTTAAGCAACGTCAAGGAGCGGTAATCGCATATCCATGATATGCCCCAAGGCTTGTGGATGGGATTGAGGACACCGTCGAAGAAGCTGTCTGGGATCTGTATGAGACGTGGCATAAGGTCCAGACAAAATTCTTTCCACACCGACGCTATTAGGGTGTCAGTAGGCTGTGTGGGTTTTTTATTGGTAACGCCACGTAGCGCTCTGTATAAAAATCACTGGCTGTGCTGTGTGCAGTCTGTGGCTGGTTTGCATTGCTGTCCGCCATTGTAGTGTTGGGCAGCTGGATGTTAACAGCGCGTAGCGGTGAGCCGCCAGCAGTGGTGGACGTAGGGAGAGAGATGGCAGAGTTTTGAAATTTGTAAGAATGGAAGTCATGAACTGCTATATATATTATGACTATTAAGGTAAATACATTGTTAGTTCTCTATTAAAATCTTTCATTCGCTAACTATCCCTATCAGTAGTTAGTGCGTTCCGTAGTTTGAATCTTTTATTTAGCTGGCAGTAGTGGCGCTCGCTGTATTGCAGTAGTTCGAGTAACGAAGATTTTTGTGAGGTAAGCGGTATGTGAAACGTATAGGTTAATGTTAGTCAGGGCCATTTTTTTGTAGAGATTTTTGAAAGTCAGATTTCGTTGCGCTAAAAATATTATGTGTCAGTTTAAGCACAATCTTGTATAAATTGTTCTAATGGGACGTTTCATATGTCGACCCTTAGCCGAGGATACCTCACTGGAATCTTCTGATTTTTTCTTGTAGTTTGTGTAATTAGTGTAGCTTTTGTTTATTGCTAGCGCGTAATAATAGAGAGAATTTCCTTTGTAGTTGTAGTTTTTCATTGTTGTACAGTAAAACAGTTGTGCCATGCATGTAGATTTGCAGCAAGTATTTCGGAACTGCGCTTGCAATTAACGAGATATTATTTTCAGTGCTACGTTAATGTGTTCTCTTGTTCGTGCTCTTCATATTGTGCTTTTCTGTGTTATCGTGTGAAATATTGTGACAATAATGGCGTGTGAGAAACGTAATACTAGGCTCCAAAGTAAACTGAGAAATGACAGTGAAGACGAAAGCAGTGTGTTAGCGCCACCATGTAATGAATTAACTAATGTTCAAAGTAGTAATTTGGTAATTGTGCATAGGGAAACGGAGCGGGCTGCAAATAACGGTGTAGGCAGTGAAACAATTAGTGAACAGGGAAGCATTATCGATCAATCGGTCGGCAGCAGCTCGCCTCAGGATTCCGAAATGACAGGAAACAATCTTGCAGATACTGTAGATTCAGGTTTTGCGTCCTCACCGTTTTCTCAAATATGTCAAGACACAATTTCTGTTTTTCAAACTGCGGATATTGCCGGTTCAAATGTATTGCAGAAAAGCACTGAGGAACATGTTGCAGACACCAGTGCATTGTTATTACAATTAATGCAACAAATGGGACAAAAGCTTCAGAAGTTAGACACAATGGAACAAAATCAGAGACAAACACAGCAAAACCTTCAAAAGTTAGACACAATGGAACAAAATCTTCAAAAGTTAGACACAACGCTTGAACAAAATCAGAAACAAATGGGACAAAATATTCAAAAGTTAGACACAATGGAACAAAATCTTCGGAAGTTAGACACCACACTTGAACAAACACGCGAAGATTTAACTACTGAGTTACATAACATTGAATCGAAATGTCAAAAAGTCTGTAATGACGTAAAAACACAAATTTGTGAGCATTTTCAATCTATTTTTTCTCGGCATGAAAATGCATTACAGAATCACGAAGCAGCCATAAAAGAACTGCAAACTATTGTTCATGAAAATCATGAGACCTTGCAAGCTAAAATTGACTCAGTTGCATCTACCGATTCGGTTACGCAACTTGCAAAAACTCAGAAAACTTAAAGGACACAGTAGATACGATTTCAACACAAATGGACACTCTGAAACTTGGTTCAGAAAAACACACTGAGGAAATAATTTCACTATCAGATAAAGTAGCCGAACTTTCAGATCAGTTCACTAACTTATCTACAAAGGTAGATGATAGTCTGAATGACACAAAAACCTGTAGCCTTCGCTGACACTGAAGAGTATGAACAAATTAGAAAATTCAAACAGAATCAAAATCAAATCAAGACACTGTACAAAAGAGAAATCGGGGAAGTACAAGATCAGTTGGCTCAAGTAATACAAGAATTACATATTTCAGAGGACACTCGCGCTCCAGTATGGGAAGAGGGACATAAAAATACAGAACAACCACAAAATAATAACACAGGACACTTCGGAAATTATGAAAGAAATTGACAAGGCGCATTGAATTTTGAGATGGAACCGCCGAAACGATGTAACAATGACCGACAATGGACTCACTGACATGATGATTTTGCTATAAGCTGTTCATTTCTACACGTAAATTCAAAACATTTCAGAATTCTGGAAACGACATTCATCCACAAGTGTGGCTCCATCAATTCTCTCATTGTTTTCCTCCTAACTGGTCATTGGAACACAGATCAGAATTTATGTGTGGCTACTTAGAGAATGAACCAGCTGTAAGAATGCGATCGGTCGTTCACGATTGTCACAGTGAAGGAGAATTTTATCATGCCTTCCTCTCAGCATATTGGTCTCAAGCTACAGAAGACCGAGTAAAACATAGCATCATTATGACGAAACATTTCGAACAATCTGAATTTTCCAGTCTTGTGAAATATTTTGAAGACATGTTGCACAAGAATCAGTATCTTTCAAACCCATACAGCCCCTCAGAACTCATCCGCATTTGCTTAATCAAATTGCCTGAACATTTACAGCATATTATTTTGGCAGGACGTTGCAAAGACGACATTGAAGCTTTTCAGGGACTCTTACAAGAATTAGAAACTGACACTGACAATCGCGGAACGCTAAAACAGGAACACAACAATTACAGGTCACATCCGTCGCAATTCCGCGATGAAAGAAATAACTGGACACGGCAAGTCTGTTCTCACAACACAAATCGTGACCAAAACAGACACCACCCATATGACAACCGGTGGCAGAGTAGTAATAATTACAGGGAAAGATCACCTCTCCGCGGTAATGACTAACACAGAGACAATCAGAGAAACAGACAATATGGAAACCAAAATAATTATTATCAAGGGAGACAGAATAACTTAAGACACAACGGTCCAGCGCGCAGTTACAATTCAGGGAGAAATTCTCCACCACGTGACCGACAATTAAGAAACTATGGAATCTACCGACATGACGACAGACGATATGATCGTAACGACAGACCTGAATTGCAGCAGAACTGGCGGAATTCAAACAGAGCAGGGCCCTCTCGATAAGGTGAATTTGTAGAATTTAGGCCTCCAAATCCCAATAACGACGCGCGCCAGCAAAGACACAATAGGCAATGACTGATACCGCTGGCAGCCACAAAACGTACGTATGAAACTGACGACGCAGCTGCCGTAGCTAGTAATTACGTAAAAGAGACATCTTACTCCAGGAACACGACGTAAAACATAACAACATTGCATATCCGGTGATTCACATTACAGTAAAGGACGTAAAATTTACGGCAGTACTTGACTCTGGCAGTCCCATTTCAGTAATTAGTGAAACAGCCTTTAGCAAATGCAACAAATCGAACGACTGCCCCACACTGCCGTTACGTAAGATTAAATTACAAGGTGCAATCTTTGGGAAAAGTGTAGATGTACGCCAACAAACCAAACTTAGAATTCTCTTGTCAATGCCACAGCTTCTCTATGAACTTTCTTATTGTTCCATTATTGTCGACGGAAATTATACTGGGCGTAGACTTTTTGAATGAATACAAAGCGATCTTAAACTTTCACGATGCTGAAATAAGTTTAGAGAAAGAAGGTAAGTCAATTGCTTTGAAATTTGAAGATTGGCTCTCAAACCATGACGAGGAAATTAATCGGCTTTCTGTTAGACAACAGTTCGGAATTTTCTACGGAACTAGACACTAACACTGCAGGTGCTGACAGGGATGATATCGGCGGCATATTTGAAACTAATGAGTTAATTCAGAATAAAATTCAAGCAATTGAGAATTGTAATGACACTGATAGGCAGGACCTTTTTGAGATTTTACAAGCACATTCCACAGTTTTTACTCACAAAACAGGAACTATCAAGGGATTTCAATACCAATTTCGTGTTCGTGAGCATAAAAAATTTTGTGTTAGACCATACGTGATTCCAGCACATTATAGGGACCGTGTTAGAACAGAAATACAATCTATGCTTGACGAGGGCATTATTGAGCCTGCAGTAAGCTCATACAACAATCCATTACATGTTGTTGAGAAGAAAAATGGATCGATCAGGCTTGTCTTAGATTCGAGACAAATCAATACTATCATTATTCCAGAAATAGACAGGCCGCAAACGTTGGAAGAACTTCTTAAAAATTTTAATGGTGTAAAAGTGTTGTCTTCCATTGATCTCAGATCCAGCTTTTATCAGATCGAACTTCATCCAGAATGTAGAAAATACACAGCTTTCCTTTGTTTCGGCGTTTGTTATCAGTTTCTGAAACTTCCTTTTGGTTTGAACATTTCTTCCGCAGCATTCATTCGCGGGCTAAATTCCATATTACCTGAGTTCTTAAAACGTCACATCACCTTATATGTGGACGATATTCTGATAGCAGAAGCCTCATGGGAACAACATAATCGCATCCTCAACAGCGTGTTACATATTTTAGCAGAATCTGGAATTACAGTTAACTTGAAAAAGTCTGAATTCGGTAGGTCAAAGGTGAGGTTTTTGGGACATATTGTTTCTTCTGAAGGCATTCAGCCGGATCCTGAAAAGTTAGAAGCAATCAGAGCGATTCCATTTCCATCCCCAAAAAAACATGTCCGCAGTTTTCTAGGTCTCGTAAATTTTTACCGTCGTTTTCTGAATATGCAAATTCTAGTTACACCAAAACTTTGTTCTCTCACTGGAAGAAATACCATTTGGAACTGGGACGAACAAACACAGTAGGAATTCAATTCTTTGAAAGAATCACTACTTAACGCGCTAATACTAGCTCATCCAGATGTCTCACAAGATTTTTGCCTTAGCACAGATTCTTCTAAAGTCGGTCTTGGTGCCCACTTATTTCAAGAAGCCACAGAAAATGACATTACTGTTCAGAAAACCATTGCTTTTGCTAGACTTGTGCTAACAAAATCTGAAACAAGTTATTCCGTTACTGAATTAGAAGCTTTAGCTATCGTTTGGGCATTTAACAAATTCCGTTTCTTTCTTTATGGTAAGTACGTAAAAGTATACAGTGATCATCGTGCATTACAATTTCTTATGTCTTCAAAATTAAATCATGACTGGTTAAAACGATGGGCATTTTTTCTGCAAGAATTCCACTTCACAATAGTCTACATTCCCGTCTGTCCCCAGATCGGTCTGCCGCTGTGGTTGCCCCAGTTGCTCCCCGCAGTGGGGCTGAGCCCTCGCCTGTGGTTGATTGGGAGGTCGTTCCAAGGCGTGGCAGGCAGCGAAAGGCGTCCCCGGAGGCTGATCAGAAAGCCTCCCCGGTGCGTGTGACGAACCGGTTTCAGGCACTGTCTCTGGCTGAGCCAGATGCAGCCGCCTGCCCTGTTTCAGAGGATCATTCTCAGCCTTCAAGGTCCGGGCAAGCGCAGAGGGTGGGCTTACTGGTAGTTGGGAGCTCCAATGTTAGGCGCGTAATGGGGCCCCTTAGGGATACGGCGGCTAAGGAGGGGAAGAAATCCAGTGTGCACTCCGTGTGCATTCCGGGAGGAGTCATTCCTGATGTGGAAAGGGTCCTTCTGGATGCCATGAAGAGCACAGGGTGCAACCAGCTGCAGGTGGTGGCACATGTCGGCACTAATGACGTGTGTCGCTTTGGATCTGAGGAAATTCTCTCTGGATTCCAGCGGCTATCTGATTTGGTGAAGGCTGCCGGTCTTGCTTACGAGATGAAGGCAGAGCTCACCATCTGCAGCATCGTTGACAGAACCGACTGCGGACCTTTGGTGCAGAGCCGGGTGGAGGGTCTGAATCAGAGGCTCAGACGGTTTTGCGACCGTATTGGCTGCAGATTCCTAGACTTGCGCCATAGGGTGGTGGGGTTTCGGGTTCCGCTGAATAGGTCAGGAGTTCACTACACTCAGCTGGCGGCTACACGGGTAGCGGAGGCTGTGTGGCGTGGACTGGGCGGTTTTTTAGGTTAGAAGGCCTCGGGAAAGTGCGGGATGGGCTGCAATGTCAAAGGGTGCTTGGCAATTACAGGACGTGCTTGGATCAAGGAACAGTCGGAATTTTAGTTGTAAATTGTTGTAGTTGCGCTGGAAAAGTCCCTGAGCTTCAAGCGCTAATAGAAAGCACAGAAGCTGATATCGTTATAGGTACAGAAAGCTGGCTAAAGCCTGAAATAAGTTCTGCAGAAATTTTTACGAAGTCTCAGACGGTGTTCAGGAAAGATAGATTAGGCAGAATTGGTGGTGGAGTGTTTGTGTCTGTCAGTAGTGGTTTATCTTGTAGTGAAGTCGAAGTAGATACTCCGTGCGAATTGGTGTGGGTGGAGGTTATACTTAACAGCCGAATTAAGTTAATAATTGGCTCCTTCTACCGACCCCCAGACTCCGATGATACAGTTGCGGAACAGTTCAGAGAAAGTTTGAGTCTCGTAACAAATAAATACCCCACTCATACGGTTATAGTTGGTGGGGACTTCAACCTACCCTCGGTATGTTGGCAAAAATACTTGTTCAAAACCGGTGGTAGGCAGAAAATATCTTCCGAGATTGTCCTAAATGCTTTCTCCGAAAATTATTTCGAGCAGTTAGTCCACGAACCCACGCGAATTGTAAATGGTTGCGAAAACACACTTGACCTCTTAGCCATAAACAATCCAGAGCTGATAGAGAGCATCATGACTGATACAGGGATTAGTGATCACAAGGTCATTGTAGCTAGGCTCAATACCATTTCTTCCAAATCCATCAGAAACAAACGCAAAATAATTTTATTTAAAAAAGCGGATAAAGTGCCATTAGAAGCCTTCCTAAAAGACAATTTCCATTCCTTCCGAACTGACTATGCGAATGTAGACGAGATGTGGCTCAAATTCAAAGATATAGTAGCAACAGCAATTGAGATATTCATACCTCATAAATTGGTAAGAGATGGAACGGATCCCCCGTGGTACACAAAAAAGGTCCGAACGCTGTTGCAGAGGCAACGGAAAAAGCATGCGAAGTTCAGAAGAACGCGAAATCCCGAAGATGGGCTAAAATTTACAGACGCGCGAAATTTGGCACGTACTTCGATGCGAGATGCCTTTAATAGGTTCCACAACGAAACATTGTCTCGAAATTTGGTAGAAAATCCGAAGAAATTCTGGTCGTATGTAAAGTACACAAGCGGCAAGACGCAGTCAATACCTTCGCTGCGCAGTGCCGATGGTACTGTTATCGACGACTGTGCCGCTAAAGCGGAGTTATTGAACGCAGTTTTCCGAAATTCCTTCACCAGGGAAGACGAATGGAATATTCCAGAATTTGAAACACGAACATCTGCTAGCATGAGTTTCTTAGAAATAGATACCTTAGGGGTTGCGAAGCAACTCAAATCGCTTGATACGGGCAAGTCTTCAGGTCCAGATTGTATACCGATTAGGTTCCTTTCAGATTACGCTGATACTATAGCTCCCTACTTAGCACTCATATACAACCGCTCGCTCACCGATAGATCTGTACCTACAGATTGGAAAATTGCGCACGTCGCACCAGTGTTCAAGAAGGGTAGTAGGAGTAATCCATTTAACTACAGACCTATATCATTGACGTCGGTTTGCAGTAGGGTTTTGGAGCATATACTGTATTCAAACATTATGAATCACCTCGAAGGGAACGATCTATTGACACGTAATCAGCATGGCTTCAGAAAACATCGCTCTTGTGCAACGCAGCTAGCTCTATATTCGCACGAAGTAATGGCCGCTATCGACAGGGGATCTCAAGTTGATTCCGTATTTCTAGATTTCCGGAAAGCTTTTGACACCGTTCCTCACAAGAGACTTCTAATCAAGCTGCGGAGCTATGGGGTATCGTCTCAGTTGTGCGACTGGATTCGTGATTTCCTGTCAGGAAGGTCGCAGTTCGTAGTAATAGACGGCAAATCATCGAGTAAAACTGAAGTGATATCAAGTGTTCCCCAGGGAAGCGTCCTGGGACCTCTACTGTTCCTGATCTATATAAATGACCTGGGTGACAATCTGAGCAGTTCTCTTAGACTGTTCGCAGATGATGCTGTAATTTACCGTCTAGTAAGGTCATCCGAAGACCAGTATCAGCTGCAAAGCGATTTAGAAAAGATTGCTGTATGGTGTGTCAGGTGGCAGTTGACGCTAAATAACGAAAAGTGTGAGATGATCCACATGAGTTCCAAAAGAAATCCGTTGGAATTCGATTACTCGATAAATAGTACAATTCTCAAGGCTGTCAATTCAACTAAGTACCTGGGTGTTAAAATTACGAACAACTTCAGTTGGAAGGACCACATAGATAATATTGTCGGGAAGGCGAGCCAAAGGTTGCGTTTCATTGGCAGGACACTTAGAAGATGCAACAAGTCCACTAAAGAGACAGCTTACACTACACTCGTTCCTCCTCTGTTAGAATATTGCTGCGCTGTGTGGGATCCTTACCAGGTGGGATTGACGGAGGACATCGAGAGGGTGCAAAGAAGGGCAGCTCGTTTTGTATTATCGCGTTATAGGGGAGAGAGTGTGGCAGATATGATACACGAGTTGGGATGGAAGTCATTACAGCATAGACGTTTTTCGTCGCGGCGAGACCTTTTTACGAAATTTAAGTCACCAACTTTCTCTTCCGAATGCGAAAATATTTTGTTGAGCCCAACCTACATGGGTAGGAATGATCATCAAAATAAAATAAGAGAAATCAGAGCTCGAACAGAAAGGTTTAGGTGTTCGTTTTTCCCGCTCGCTGTTCGGGAGTGGAATAGTAGAGAGATAGTATGATTGTGGTTCGATGAACCCTCTGCCAAGCACTTAAATGTGAATTGCAGAGTAGTCATGTGGATGTAGATGTAGAGAACATTGTTGCGGACGCACTGTCACGTGCACCGGCTGGGCTTGAGAAAAGTAACACAGAAAGCAACCTCGATAAAAATTTCAGTATTCTTTACATTCAGAAAGTCGCCTTTGAAAACTTCATCACCACATCTTTAAAGGACATTGCTCATGAACATGATAAAGATCCGATTTGGAAAGACATCAAAAGTAAATGACATGAAAAGACACACACACAAATTCGGCATTATTATTTGGTTAGGAACAACATACTGTTCAAACGCTGCACTGTTGATGACAAGCTATGGGTACTTTGCATTCCAGACGATTTCGTTAATAAACTCATTTGGTACATTCATTTCAGCTATGCAAATTTTGGTCCACGAAAATGTTATCATATTCTTCGAACGATTTGTTATTTTAACAATATGGAAAAGAGAATTCGAAGAGTCTTGTCTATTTGTAAACTTTGTCAAAAGGCGAAACCATCTACTGTCTCGCATCGTGCTCCATTGTTTCCTATCATTCCTTCTAAATTAACCCTTTCAGACCTGATTTTTTATTCACTTATAAAAAAAAGTCTAACATGATTTTTACATTCAGGTGAGTCTCCTGACAACATTTTTCTAAGAAAAAATTTCATATGATCCCTAGTCTTCTAGATATTTAATGTACACAATTGTGTTCATCAGGTCTCGAGTTTCATGTCATTCAGTAAGGTATGGATTAGGTATGCCACTCTATTTCACTTTAAAATAGAAGAATTAATAAAAATAATTCCAAATTACAGTTCTTATTTAAACAACAATGGTAAACACACTGATTTTAAGGTTTAGTATGAAACTGCAAAAAACAATTTCTGTCCTTTTGGAGACACAGATGTACTTTACATTTTCTGCACTAAATTTTAGAACGCCCTGTACATTTTGGAAATTTGCAGCGACTTGGCGTTCCTTCATCATGCAAAGGCATATAGTGATTGGAATCAAACTGTGTCTCTGTTGTTGTTGTTGTTGTCTTCAGTCCTGAGACTGGTTTGATGCAGCTCTCCATGCTACTCTATCCTGTGCAAGCTGCTTCATCTCCCAGTACCTACTGCAACCTACATCCTTCTGAATCTGCTTAGTGTACTCATCTCTCGGTCTCCCTCTACGATTTTTACCCTCCACGCTGCCCTCCAATGCTAAATTTGTGATCCCTTGATGCCTCAAAACATGTCCTACCAACCGATCCCTTCTTCTAGTCAAGTTGTGCCACAAACTTCTCTTCTCCCCAATCCTATTCAATACCTCCTCATTAGTTACGTGATCTATCCACCTTATCTTCAGTATTCTTCTGTAGCGCCACATTTCGAAAGCCTCTATTCTCTTCTTGTCCAAACTAGTTATCGTCCATGTTTCACTTCCATACATGGCTACACTCCAAACAAATACTTTCAGAAACGACTTCCTGATACATAAATCTATATTCGATGTTAACAAATTTCTCATCTTCAGAAACGCTTCCCTTGCCATTGCCAGTCTACATTTTATATCCTCTCTACTTCGACCATCATCAGTTATTTTACTTCCTAAATAGCAAAACTCCTTTACTACTTTAAGTGTCTCATTTCCTAATCTAATTCTCTCAGCATCACCCGATTTAATTTGATTACATTCCATTATCCTCGTTTTGCTTTTGTTAATGTTCATCTTATATCCTCCTTTCAAGACACTGTCCATTCCCTTCAACTGCTCTTCCAAGTCCTTTGCCGTCTCTGACAGAATTACAATGTCATCGGCGAACCTCAAAGTTTTTACTTCGAATCCATGAATTTTAATACCTACTCCAAATTTTTCTTTTGTTTCCTTTACTGCTTGCTCGATATACAGATTGAATAACATCGGGGAGAGGCTACAACCCTGTCTCACTCCTTTTCCAACCACTGCTTCCCTTTCATGCCCCTCGACTCTTATTACTGCCATCTGGTTTCTGTACAAATTATAAATAGCCTTTCGCTCCCTGTATTTTACCCCTGCCACCTTTAGAATTTGAAAAAGAGTATTCCAGTCAACATTGTCAAAAGCTTTCTCTAAGTCTACAAATGCTAGAAACATAGGTTTGCCTTTTCTTAATCTTTCTTCTAAGATAAGTCGTAAGGTCAGTATTGCCTCACGTGTTCCAACTTTTCGACGGAATCCAAACTGATCTTCCCCGAGGTCTGCATCTACCAGTTTTTCCATTCGTCTGTAAAGAATTCGCGTTAGTATTTTGCAGCCGTGGCTTATTAAACTGATAGTTCGGTAATTTTCACATCTGTCAGCACCTGCTTTCTTAGGGATTGGAATTATTATATTCTTCTTGAAGTCTGAGGGTATTTCGCCTGTCTCATACATCTTGCTCACCAGCTGGTAGAGTTTTGTCATGACTGGCTCTCCCAAGGCCGTCAGTAGTTCTAATGGAATGTTGTCTACTCCGGGGGCCTTGTTTCGACTCAGGTCTTTCAGTGCTCTGTCAAACTCTTCACGCAGTATCGTATCTCCCATTTCGTCTTCATCTACATCCTCTTCTATTTCCATAATATTGTCCTCAAGTACATCGCCCTTGTATAAACCTTCTATATACTCCTTCCACCTTTCTGCCTTCCCTTCTTTGCTTAGAACTGGGCTGCCATCTGAGCTCTTGATATGCATACACGTGGTTCTCTTCTCTCCAAAGGTCTCTTTAATTTTCCTGTAGGCAGTATCTATCTTACCCCTAGTGAGATAAGCTTCTACATCCTTACATTTGTCCTCTAGCCATCCCTGTTTAGCCATTTTGCACTTCCTGTCGATCTCATTTTTGAGACGTTTGTATTCCTTTTTGTCTGCTTCATTACTGCATTTTTATATTTTCTCCTTTCATCAATTAAATTCAATATTTCTTCTGTTACCCAAGGAATTCTACAAGCCCTCGTCTTTGTACCTACTTTATCCCCTGCTGCCTTCACTACTTCATCCCTCAGAGCTACCCATTCTTCTTCTACTGTACTTCTTTCCACCTTCTCCTTCAATTGTTCCCTTATGCTCTCTCTGAAACTCTGTACAACCCCTGGTTCTTTCAGTTTATCCAGGTCCCATCTCCTTAATTTCCCACATTTTTGCAGTTTCTTCAGTTTTAATCTACAGGTCATAACCAATAGATTGTGGCCAGAGTCCACATCTGCCCCTGGAAATATCTTACAACTTAAAACCTGGTTCCTAAATCTCTGTCTTACCATTATATAATCTATCTGATATCTTTTAGTATCTCCAGGGTTCTTCCACGTATACAACCTTCTTTCATGATTCTTAAACCAAGTGTTAGCTATGATTAAGTTGTGCTCTGTGCAAAATTCTACTAGGCGGCTTCCTCTTTCATTTCTTAGCCCCAATCCATATTCACCTACTATATTTCCATCTCTCCCTTTTCCTACACTCGAATTCCAGTCACCCATTACTATGAAATTTTCGTCTCCCTTCACTATCTGAATAATTTCTTTTATTTCATCGTACATTTCTTCAATTTCTTCATCATTTGCAGAGCTAGTTGGCATATAAACTTGTACTACTGTAGTAGGTGTGGGCTTCGTATCTATCTTGGCCACAATAATGCGTTCACTATGCTGTTTGTAGTAGCTTACCCGCATTCCTATTTTCCTATTCATTATTAAACCTACTCCTGCATTATCCCTATTTGATTTTGTGTTTATAACCCTGTAGTCACCTGACCAGAAGTCTTGTTCCTCCTGCCACCGAACTTCACCAATTCCCACTATATCTAACTTTAACCTATCCATTTCCCTTTTTAAATTTTCTAACCTACCTGCCCGATTAAGGGATCTGACATTCCACGCTTCGATCCGTAGAACGCCAGTTTTCTTTCTCCTGATAACTACATCCTCCTGAGTAGTCCCCACCCGGAGATCCGAATGGGGGACTATTTTACCTCCGGAATATTTTACCCAAGAGGATGCCATCATCATTTAATCATACAGTAAAGCTGCATGTCCTCAGGAAAAATTACGGCTGTAGTTTCCCCTTGCTTTCAGCCGTTCGCAGTACCAGCACAGCAAGGCCGTTTTGGTTAATGTTGCAAGGCCAGATCAGTCAATCATCCAGACTGTTGCCCCTGCAACTACTGAAAAGGCTGCTGCCCCTCTTCAGGAACCACACGTTTGTCTGGCCTCTCAACAGATACCACTCCGTTGTGGTTGCACCTACGGTACGGCCATCTGTATCGCTGAGGCACGCAAGCCTCCCCACCAACGGCAAGGTCCATGGTTCATGGGGGGGGGGGTCTCTGTAGCTGGTCGTAATTCTTCTCTTTTTCTTGGTATGACTCTCATCTCTGAAGGCAGTCCTTCATCCGATGGACGCCCCCTCTTCTTTTCAGTCACTTTCTTCTAACACAACATCAATCCATCTGCTACCCTAATTCGAAAGGAAGGAAGGTCAATTTGCTGCTTCTCTGGGATAGACAGGTTGTCTGCATCTCATCTGTATTCCAACCAACTTTGCATGATGGCAAAGTCAACAGCATGAAAAATCATATGCAAAGGCCATTCTCGAGATCTGATGAAAACTCTATAGTAGCTTAACAATTGATGAAATAGATCCACACCACCCATTGCATGATTATATCTTCTAACTATTTCAGGTCTTTCTACTTTCACATATTTATGGTGCTTCTTGTCGCAATGCTCAATTTCATCCACTGAGCCTCTACCAACAAAGTTTGATCAGAACACAACTGGCCTATTGTCTAATCACTTACACAGGGTAATGCCACTAGCACTAGTGATTTCTTCACAGTAACCTCAGGTTTGTTTCATTATTGTTTTATCATCTGAAAAAGGCAAGTTCTTTTCAAATCTGTTTTGAAGTACAGTGCCTGCTGCATTTATGCCTTGAGATTTCAGAACTTCCACACAACATGAAGACTTTGATTCCCCATGGACTTGGTTATCCCTTGACATACTGCTTTGCAGAAAACTTCTCAGTGAAGAGAATAATTCCTTCATCCACACAAACATTCTCTTCTATAGGAAGTTCACTGCCACATTTTGGATTGGCTGTGTAAATTGGCCTGACTTCGTAAAATTTACCTTTATTTACAGGTGGCTTCTCCAGATTGTTCACCAAGTTTAAATTTGTTTGTAATTCAAAAAGTCTGTCTCGTTACGTGGTTTCCCAACACACATTTACCTTCAGACTTGTATCCCAATATATTCGTAATATGGGAAATTTCAAAGTGCCAGTCAATATATGCAAACCAAATAGCACCTCTAGTTCTAGAGGAGTTGTCTGCTTAAATGAGGATTTGCCTTATTGTAATACATAAATATTAGTATGTGCTGCCATGCTAGTGAACAAACGATCTGGTATATATCTTTTGAAGTATTGTATTGGAGAACACAAGACAGATTCTTCAAAAGTTCGTTATTCTCCTCCTTGCTGCTGGTACTGAAATTACTGAAAAAATACCACATATAACTACCATGGCAATGCAAATACAGCTGAGGCACATTTTAGGTTACGTTTCCTAATATACACCATTAATGACCTGTTGTACACAAATGTGTGCATTAAACTTACTTGATACATAACACAAATATGAACTGAATGAAATCGGTGAAAATTCCACTGAAAGAATGTCTAATGTTTCCAAAAGAAGGAAGCCATACAAAAATTCATTAACAAAACCCACAACGTGACTATTATAGGAATAAAGTCACTTAGTAATAGCTTCCGACAGAGAGACAACACCAGAGAGTATATTTTACTAAGCGGTTCACAGACAGCTCACAAGAGAGCACCAGCTGCTGGTGCATGGCTAAAAGAAACATACACAAATGTGCACAGTGAGTTTGGATGCACCTGATATTTCTTGTTAGCGAAATATTAGTGAACAAACTTTATGTACACAATTGTGACCACCAGGTTTGAAAGGGTTAAAAGAATTTGCTGCTGTTGATCTCTTGGGACCGCTTGTCAGAACTTCTAATGGATTTTCGTACGTTCTAGTCGCTGTTGAACTTACTTCAAAATTTGTTTCTTTCACTCCGTTACGTAAAGCCACTGGACGGTCTGTATCCAACGCCTTTGTTAAAAATTTCTTACGTGAAGTTGGACACGTTAGTAAAGTCATTTCAGATAACGGACCGCAATTCAGATCTGCTGTTTGGTCATGCATGCTTCGTAACCATAAAATCAAATCTGTTTTTATTTCATTGTATTCACCATATTGTAACCCGTCTGAACGGATTATGAAAGAAATCAATAAGCTTTGCAGACTTTATTGTCACAGAAAGCATCAGCATTGGGACACATATTTACACTTATTTCAAGACGTGCTGAATGAAATGCCTCATGAATCCACTGCTTTACCACCTGTTCTTGTACTGAAGAATAAAGAACCACCGAACAGAATCAGAGAGCTTGTACCTTTTCCGAATACATGTAAACTTCGACACAAAGACATAATTGATTTGGCTATTAAAAATATAAATTCTGCTGCAGTCAAAAGGAGAAAATTACTCGGTAAAGCAAATGCAAAGAAATTATATATTGGACAGAACGTTCTCATTATAGCTCATTCATTGTCACATAAGAAGAAACACTTGAGTCACAAATTCTTTCTAGTTTACAATGGACCTTACAGAATCCGACGTATACTACATGATAATTGCGTTGAAGTTGTAACTCTGCGTACTAGGAAGAGTAAAGGTTTACACCACATTTCACATGTAAAACCGTTTATTGAAATATACTCTGCTTTTTAACTTTGTCTTTGCCATAAAACATTTTACTTCACATTTCTAGTATGCTTTGTCGCACTGAGAAACTGTTAACATGCAACAATGTTTTGAAGCTAACTATCCAGTTTAGAACTTAGGGAACATTTTTAAACAGAAATTACGAGTGCATTGTTATAGTGAACAGACGACACAGTGTTGTTATTTGTACATTCTTGCTTGTTAGTTGCACGATTATGTAACGACTATAAGGCTTATATATTTAGAACATATACTGTTAATGAGATTTTAATCCAACATTTTGGTTTAGTTGAAAAGACATTCTTTATTTGAAGTATTTTCTGTGGGATTAAAGATGACTTAGCATTTGGTTTCTTTGATAGCTACACAATTATATCACGACGCTACTAATGTGTGACACATTTTACATTGTGCTTTTGCAGTGTATCTGTTTTATATCTGCACAGTTTTTCTGAATTCTTCTGGAAAGGAAAACATGTTTTAGTAGTAAATTTGTGGTATAGCTACAATGAGACAGCCTTTTATGTAGCACAACAATACGTTACAGTACAGTACTTACTTCATCATGGCAATAAGCGTAGTAACTACGCAAAGCATTTCACCTTTGTTTATCATGAGGTAAGTACATTGACTTCTGCAGAACTTAGCTTTCGGAGGACGATAACTACGAAACTTCCACAGAGATTATCTTACAAGACGCACAGTTTAACGCTACAGTACACGTATTTGAGTGATTAATTTTGTACTTTAAAACATTTATTTTCAAAGATATTTGAAGTACAATGATACAAAGGTTTTCCGTGATACATTTCATTCCATTGCTGTAATCTGTAACTCCTGAGGATATAATTACATTAATCCTCAGGGGGGTACACGCTTACTTAGTGTACCATGTGTATGGCAAGCACAAGGAGCCCTAGCTAATATGGTATTTGCTTATACAACTTTACACATCGGTACCATATTTCTCTAACACATAAATTACACAGCTATCTGATCATTTAACTGGGAGTGACAAACATTCATTTTACTACATCAGTGACAGATGTTTACGTAATTACACAGTTGCATATCTTCACACTTACGAAACTATATTTTTTTCTGTACTTTGTGAACTGTTCATATTTTTTCAGAACTATTGTGATACTATGAGAGCTTTGAATGACATATTTGGTATGAGATAATGATTTTTAAAGTACGTTTGAGGTAGATGACACTTTTTACATGAGCAGAGAATTTTTTTTAGGTTTTGAAATTATTGCAGAAAGCTATGATGTTTTTGAGATTTGACTGAGGTGTTATGATGTTATTATTACGACGACGATGTGAATTATGCTGCTGAGGTATGTTTAAGCTGATGCTATTTGAGTTATTTGGTTATACTACATATCTGTTATGATGAAATATTGAAGAAGTGTCGACGAATATGTATATGTGTAATAAGGTAAGGAATAATGAGTAGTGGTTAGGGACTCTGGTTTGTGAAAAAGGTTGTTGGAAACCAAGAATCGTACTTTAAGAGTTATGAAATGTATGTAAATGCGTGAATGTATTACAATGCCGACGAAAATTTTTTGGACACTGTTAAGTCAATAGGATTTTGTTTCTAGAGATGAATAACGCAAATTCTTGACCTGTGAAATTTTTTATATGAGACTGCCACTGTAGTGGAACTGGTCTCGTAAATATTTCGGTAAGACAGTTAAGTGACCACCTGCACGTAATGCGTCGTGGGCACCCAGCTGTGCGACTGCCACCTGACAAAAGAAAGCCATTAGGTAAAAAAAAAAGAGGCCATTATCCTCGCTATTGACATTCTTTTGTAGAAAGCATCGCAAAAACGACACTCTCATTACTTGGGAAGATACTTTCTTACATCTGCACACCTGATAATGACAGCGTCTTTCTACGAGAGTTGAGAGAATTTGTACTAACTTATGAAATGTGACATGACTATTGAGTGATATTTTTATGCTTTGCCTTTCATAGTAGCTTATTTCATTTGATATCTGGTTTCCAGCTGTGTTGCAGCATTGGTTTTATAAAATAAAATTAAATGCATTTGCTAATGTGAACACTTTCTGTCAACAGATCTATTAAATAATCATTTTATGATCCACGTTCTTCGAAAAAGGAGCACTTGGAAAGGAAATAACAATAAGAAGGGATTAATAACAGTTATTGCATACTTAATTTTCTATTCAGCTATCTTTTGTAGAATTAGTTTTGTGGTGCACCACTTTAATGACAAAGATATTAATATGTGAATAGACATTTCCCTTTTCTGCATTGTTGTCTTTACTGTAATATTTTTTCTGCTTGAGGTTTGTCATGTTTAGATATAGGTCATAGCATTTGCTGCTGTTTTTTGGCAGGCATAATGTTACTGAATTTGACTTTATATTTTTGTGCTAAGCCAGTTTTACTACGGATTTATTTTTCTTGTTTGCTGTGCATTGCCTTATATTAGTCGTAATGTTGCATTTTCTGTGCTACTTTAGACTTGCTGCTGCTTGATTTGACAATTTCAATTTTTTTTGTCATTGCTGTTTGTGTTAATTGTTTTGTGCTGCTGCATTGCCTCGTCCCTTAGTTTATGCATCTGAGCTCAGTAGATTTAAGTTAGCTTAAGAGTTGGTAGACTATACAAAAGAATGAGTTGTGATGAATTGGAAGGAATGCATTGAGAAGCTATAAGAAAATGGTTTGGTCAAAAAAAAGTATTTTGAAAGAGGAAAGGAACAAAAAAATTAGGGTTTAGGGACAACAGGTTTAGGTAGGATTTTCTTGGAAATAAATGATGAGGTAAGATGATGGAAAATAAATAATGAGTTAAGAAATATGTGAACATATAAATACAGAAAGCATGTTTGGATAGCATTTTTTTGGCTGGGGCAAATGTTGAAGTAAGAGGGACGATCTATGGAATGAAGTTTTGGGTTGGACTGCAGTACCAAATGTTACACTGAATACAAAACCTGTCCTTTCTTTTTGTGTTATCCCACTATGTGTTTGTGTACCCTTGGGTATTTGCGTTCTTCTTGTCTTTATGTCTTTTTCTGATGAGAGTTACGTTGTAGAATTTTTCAAATACTATGTTATTTACTTTGTAAAGATGTTTAGACACTATTTGTTCTGTTTTGTTTTAATGGTCACATGTGAAGTTGATGTTTCAAAAGTTTTTCTGATCTTTATTTATGTACTTATGTCATAATTCTTGTAACAGTGCTGCACATGTTTATTTCTATTTTTTTGTAAAGCCTGTTTTACTACAAATGTTATATATATTGTTATGTTCTTTAATGATGTATTTTGTACCTTTGTTATTGTATTCTCATGTTACAAAATTGTAATTGACACCAGTTCATCAAATTAAGTAACTTGTAAGGTACATTTCACTGCACGTTTCTGTTGGTCATAGTATATGGACCATATGTGAGAAGCAGGGAGTGATAGTGTTTGCACATGTGTTGACAATTCATCAAGGGACTGGTTAACAGCATTGCTGGTTCTAAGGACAATTCCAAAACTTTGTGAGTGCACAGGTTGGGGGTTTATGGACTTGCTATATTCTCCACAAGACTCTTCGATGGTGATTATGCACCTGCACAGTCGCAAAAGATGGCTGCTGGCCGCCTCTACATGGACTACAGTGGGTTTACACATTTTATGGCCCATGAATACCAGTATTTCTACTAGGACTACAGTGGGTGTGCACCTCTGGTGGCCCACCAATCCCGTAATCTCTACCAGGACTACAGTGGGTCTTCTCTGTGACGACCTACCTACCAATATTCTTCAAAACTTCGACTGACCATGTGGTGGGTTTGCTCTGTTGTGGCCCATTACCTGTGAGCATGTCAAGAGTCAGCACTGTCTTTGCGTTGGAAGGACAACACTACTTCTTCAAGACTGCATGGAAATCCACTATCTCCATGTGCATTTTCTTTTACTGCTCAGACATTGAGCAAAAACACTGCTATTTTACTGTGATGAATGATCAGGGCTGCCTTTATGGACTGTGAGAAAATTTTAGCTTTTGACCAACATTGTATGAATAAGTGTGTTCATTTGATTTCTTTATTGTTGTAATTGTGGAAAAATTTTAACAAATATGTATTGGCCAGGGCCCAAAACAATTTGTAAAATTTTTTGTGGGGAGCATGTGGGCTATGTAAGTAGACTGTGTGGGTTTTTTATTGGTAACGCCACGTAGCGCTCTGTATAAAAATCACTGGCTGTGCTGTGTGCAGTCTGTGGCTGGTTTGCATTGTTGTCCGCCATTGTAGTGTTGGGCAGCTGGATGTTAACAGCGCGTAGCGTTGTGCAGTTGGAGGTGAGCTTCCAGTAGTGTTGGACGTGGGGAGAGAGATGGCAGAGTTTTGAAATTTGTAAGAATGGATATCATGAACTGCTATATTTATTATGACTATTAAGGTAAATACATTGTTTGTTCTCTATTAAAATCTTTCATTCGCTACCTATCCCTATCAGTAGTTAGTGCCTTCCGTAGTTTGAATCTTTTATTTAGCTGGCAGTAGTGGCGCTCGCTGTATTGCAGTAGTTCGAGTAACCAAGATTTTTGTGAGGTAAGCGGTATGTGAAACGTATAGGTTAATGTTAGTCAGGGCCATTATTTTTGTAGGGATTTTTGAAAGTCAGTTTGCTTTGCGCTAAAAATATTGTGTGTCAGTTTAAGCACAATCTTGTATAAATTGTTCTAAGGGGACGTTTCAAGGGGAAGAAATGTGCTATAAATCTCTAGTGGGTGGCCTTCAGGGTGAGGCGACTTGTTTGTAGAACTCGCCTGAACGGTGTCATGAACTTCGTACTCCGTGATACCGGCAAGCAGACCCATCATTTCTTCCTCAGCAACCGAATCAAAGGAGAGTCGGGAGATCATTGCTATGTTGGTTTAAATGGCTCTGAGCACAATGGGACTTAACGTCTGAGGTCATCAGTCCCCTAGACTTAGAACTAATTAAACCTAACTAACCTAAGGACATCATACACACCCATTCGAGCATGCACCGTAGCAGCAGCGCGGTTCTGGACTGAAGCGCCTAGAACCGCTCTGCCAAAGTGGGCGGCTGCTATGTTGGGAGGGCGGTGACGTTGTGCAGGGTGCAGTATGACATAATGGGCATTGAGGGCAGCCTTTAACGGATGGGAAATCTAAACGCCATCCATCATCAGTGTAACTTTCTCTCTCTCTCTCCTCTTCTTTTTTTTTTTTTTTTTGTCTTCAGTCTTCTGACTCCTCCACGAATTCCTCTTCATCTCAGAGTAGCACTTGCAACGTACGCCCTCAATTACTTGCTGGATGAATTCCAATCTCTGTCTTCCTCCACAGTTTTTGCCATCTACTTCTTCCTCTAGTACCATGGAAGTCATTCCCTCATGTCTCAACAGATGTCCTATCGTCCTGTTCCTTCTCCTTACCGGCGTTTTCCTTATGTTCCTTTCCTCCCGCATTCTGCGCAAAACCTCATCGTTCCTTTCCTTATCAGTCCACCTAATTTTCAACATTCGTCTTTAGCACCACATCTCAAATGCTTCGATTCTCTTCTTTTCCGTTTTTCTCAAAGCCTATGGATCACTACCATACAATGCTGTACTCCAGATGTACAGTCTTAGAAATTTCTTCCTCAAATTAAGGCCGTTATTTGATATTAGTAAACTTCTCTTGGCCAGGAATGCCCTTTTTGCCATTTATAGTCAGCTTTTGTGTCCTCCTTCCCCCGTCCGTCATCGGTTATTTTACTGCCTAGGTAGCAGAATTCCTTAACTTCATCTACTTCGTGATTATCAATCCTGATGTTAAGTTTCTCACTGTTGACATTTCTACTACTTCTCATTACCTTCGTCTTTCTTCGATTTACTCTCAATCTACACTCCATACTCATTAGACTGTTCATTCCGTTCAGCAGATCATGTAATTCTTCTTCAATTTCACTCGAGATAGCAATATCATCAGTAAATCGTATCATTGATATCGTTTCAGCTTGAATTTTAATTCCACTCCTGAACCTTTCTTTTATTTCCATCATTGCTTCCTCGATGTACAGATTGAAAAGTAGGGGCCAAAGGCTACAACCTTGTCTTACACCTCTTTTAATACGAGCACTTTTTTCTTGGTCGTCCACTCTTATTATTCCCTCTTGGCTGTTGTACATATTGTGTATGACCCGACTCTCCCTATAGCTTACATTACTTTTTTAAGAATTTTGAACATCTTGCACGATTTTACATTGTCGAAGGCTTTTTCCAGGTCTACAAATCCTATGAACGTGTCTTGGTTTTTTTTTAGCCTTGCTTCCATTATTAGCCGTAACGTCAGAATTGCCTCTCTCGTGCCTTTACTTTTCCTAAAGCCAAACCGATCGTCATCTAGCGCATCCTCAATTTTCTTTTCCAGTCATCTTTATATTCTTCTTCTAAGCAACTTGGACGCATGAGCTATTACGCTGATTGTGCGATAGTTCTCGCACTTGTCATCTCTTGCCGTCTTCGGAATTGTGTGGACGATATTTTTCCGAAAGTCAGATGGTATGTCGCCAGACTCATACATTCTACACACCAACTTGAATAGTCGTTTTGTTGCCACTTTACGTAGCGCTTTTAGAAATTCTGATAGAATGTTATCTATCGCTTCTGACTTATTGGATCTTAAGTCCTCCAAAGCTCTTATAAATTCTGATTTTAATATTGTGTCCCTTATCTCTTCTAAGTGACACCTGTTTCTTCTTCTATCACATCAGACAAATCTTCCCCCTCATAGAGGCTTTCAATGTATTCTTTCCATATATCCGCTCTCTCTTTTGCACTTAACATCGGAATTCCCGTTGCAGTCTTAATGTTAAACCCTTGCTTTTAATGTCACTAAAGTTTGTTTTGACTTTCCTATATGCTGAATCTGTCCTTCTGACAATCATTTTTTTTCGATGTCTTCACATTTTTCCTGCAGCCAAATCGTCTCAGCTTCCCTGCACTTCCTATTTATTTCATTCCTCAGCGGCTTGTATTTCTCTACTCCTGAGTTTCCTGGAACATTTTTGTACTTCCTCCTTTGATCTATCAAATGAAGTATTTCTTCGGTTACTCATGGTTTCTTCGCAGTTACCTTCTATGTACATATGTTTTCCTTCCCAGCTTCTCTGATGACCCTTTTTAGTGATGTCCATTCCTCCTCAAATGAACTGCCCACTGAGCTATCCCTTATTACTGTATCTATAGCCTTTGAGAATTTCAACCGTATCTCATCATTCCATAGTACCTCCGTATCCGAATTCTTTGTCTATTGATTCTTCCTGACTGATGTCTTAAATTTCAGCCTACTCTTCATCACTACTATATTGTGATCTGAGTCTATATCTGCTCCTGGGTACACCTTACAATCCAGTATCTGATTTCGGAATCTCTGTCAAACCATGTTGTAATCTAACTGAAATATTACTATATCACCCCGCCTTTTCCTGGATACCTCCTCCTATCGTGATTCTTGAACAGAGTATTCACTATTACTAGCTGAAACTTGTTACGGAACTCAATCAGTCTTTCCTTGTCCCAAGCCCAGATTCTCTTTTAACCTTTTCTTCTACTCCTTCCCCTACAACGGCATTCTAGTCCCCCATGACTTTTCCTCCCCCTTTACATGCTGTATTACCCTTTCAATATCCTCATATACTTTCTCTATCTCTTCCTCTTCAGCTTGCGTCGTCGGCATGTATACCTGAACTATCGTTGTCGGTGTTGGGTTGCTGTCGATTCTGATAAGAACAACTCTGTCACTGAACTGTTCACAGTAAAATACTCTCTGCCCTACTTTTCTATTCATAACGTATCCTACTTCCGTTGTACCATTTTCTGCTGCTGTTGATGATACCCTATACTGATCTGACCAGAAATCCTTGTGTTCTTTCCACTCCACCTCACTGACCCCTACTATATCTAGATTGAACCTTTGAATTTCCGTTTTCAGATTTTCTGGTTTCTCTGCCACTTTCAAGCTTATGACATTCCACGCCCCGATTCGTAGAACATTATCCTTTCATTGTTTATTCAATCTTTTTCCCATGGTAGTAAGAACATCAATCAAGGTCGTCAGACGGTGGCGCTGTTCCGCTACCGCATGATATAAAGACGACCGCTCCTACATTAATCTGTCGTGTGTGCACGTCCATTGTAGATGACATAGAGATTGGGTTAGGAGCTGTGCTTTGGCATTATTCACCATTGACTGACGCTCTGGCAAATACGGTATCATAGACATTTCTGGAGAATGGTGAAGTAGAAATCCTGGATACATCGCAACTGTGCCATGACCTCCCGTAACAAGTCAAGATCTTGCGGGGGCCAGGCTTTGCGCAGAGGACCCACCATGACAGGGCGACTAGTATGCATCAAGGCATTGACAACAAGCTGTCCACGGGGTGTCGATGAGCTGCCGCAGTCAGGTGAAGTAAGACGGATCGTGTTCAGTTTCTATGCTCGTCGGCCGCGCCACACTCTTTGGTGTCAGAGATTGACGGCACGGATATATGTGACATGGCCAGAGAACGCAACGGGCCACACTTTATCAGCCTACACCCCACCGACAATGTCGCGGGAGATACAAACTCGATAGAGAAGACTTGGAGAGTGGCTAGTGAATGCGTAAATCATGGACGATCACCTTTAACATGCTCCAAAAAGTCCATAAGTTTGATGTGCTGGGGAATTGCCGCAAGCGCCGTGCACGGAGAATGACGCGCCTGGGAGATACTGAAGTCGCCTCCCATGGTCAGTGCATCCTGTTTTTTTTTTATTCCACAAAAACAGTAACAAAAATGGCTACAACGAAATGACATAAATAATGTGACAGATAATTGGAGTCATAAATTACAGCATTCAAAGACTGAGTCTTTAGCAGTAGCACAACTGAGAACCTTCACCGTCACCTTCAACTGGAGGCAGTTCAGCATCCACATTTTCTTCTTCTGCAGCCGGTTCCTCGTCATCATTTCCCAGGCCCATATTAATCATTCAGTAAATTCTTGATGTGTGTTCCTTCCAGTGTAAATTATGTGGACAGAAGAGCAGTCCCGAATAGCGATATCTCAAAATACTTCACTGTCTTGTTATTTTTGTCAGTTACAGCCTTCTAAACGCATCCATAGGGAGTTCACGACCTTCCCTTAGATCCAGAGAGAAAGGCGTGTCTGCCTTGTAGAAGAGGGTCAAACGGGCGGCGCCTACCTGAACCAGATCGCTCATAGATGTTCACATCTACATCATACTCAGCAAGCCACCTAGTAGTGTGTGTCGGAGGGTACTTTCGGCACAACTATCTGATCCCTCCAACCGTGTTCCTCTCGCATGGGAAGAATGATTGTCGGTAAGCCTCCGTATTGGCTCTTATTTCTCGAATGTTCTCCTCGTGGTCAATACGCGAGCTGTATGTGGGGGGGGGGGGAGGGGGGAAATTAGTATCTTGTCCGACTCCTCCTGAAAAGTTCTGTCCCGAAATTTCAGTAGTAAATCTCTCTGTGATGCACAACATGTTGTTGATCCTAACGCTACTAAACGTGGGAACCATGCCTCCGGCATCAGGGAGATAGGCAACTGTATCAGTGAGGATATATTCATGTAGGAAGATCGCCATCGCGGTATCAGTAGGGGAAGCATTAGAGATGTGTGCCGTGAAGCCACGGTGAGCCCCAAAGGTTGCAACGTGCACCTCCTGAAGGAGGGCAACGTTGACGTCTGCCGCATGCAGCATTCCATGAACTAATACCAGAGAGAGAATGGTATTGACACTGACTATGGCTATGTGATAAATTTTACAAATCTGCCTTCGCCAGGAGGACGAGAGATGCAAACATGGGAAAAGTTCTGGGATCTCCCTGTTAGAACACAATGGAAGGTCACATTACTGTCAGAGGGTGGGAGCCGACTCCACCATGGGGGTTCCGTCGCTCTGTACATCTCCAGGACGTCCATGTTCAGCATTGAGGTCCTCTGCCCAAGAGACAGAGTCTCACCAGGCTGTTTCAGTGGAACACTATCAGAGGTGCGCCCACAGGTGGCGTCAGATACAGAAAGGGAGGTAACTGCACCAGATGCGGGCAGGTGAATGTCAGTGTCCGTAGGTGGATGCTGACTGGAGACAAAGGCGCTTCGCCCCGTGCCAGGGGGCCAGAGAGCAGCGCTTCATCAGTAGGAGGGTCGTCATCCTGTGCAAGCATCCGATGGAGGCAGTTGTCAGAAGGGGTACGGTGTTGTCTCTTCTGTTTTCTCGGCTTCTGTTGCTTCCTAACGTGTTGTTCGGTGCCGGATGGCGGACGGCTGTCGTCTGACATGTAGTCAGACGGCAGAAAAGCAGAGGTTGGTGATTTATCTGCCTACTCGTCAACTATGGGGTGCCTAGGAAACTTTCTTTCTCGGATCGCTAGAGAGCAATTCAAGCAAATCGTATTAACGACAGTGCTACATAGTAGAAGTGAAATGATTTAGTCTCGATGCTATGCTTGAACTACCTGCTGTAGAACTTATAGAATTGGCTAGTCTTCAATTGGGCCGTGGCCAGGCAGCGTGGCGCTTATGTCCTCTTCGTGTGGAGCGCGCTGGCGTTCGGTTGTCGCTCTAGAGAGCTGTGTGCAATTGGCTGCCTCACAGCCCTCTCTGCTCTAAATTTCTGACCCGCCTGCTGGCGCCTGACTTTACGTCGGAATAGTCGATACTAACTCGTGATAAACAACCCGTGGGTCGGGACAGCAGGCTTGCACATGTCGACGGCCATCGTCCATTGGTGCTGCCCCCAGCGGCAGTGTAGGTAAGACAGGAAGACTTCCATCACTTCGTCGAGAAGAGTCAACGCCGGCGCCGACTGATTCAGAGGGGACGCAGCAGGCAACGCCGCCGCGGACGCGTATGATAGAGGTAACACAGTTGCCGCCGCAGGAAAAGCGACGCCTCCGAGTGTCGGAGACATTCAGAATGGACATGGTCCTCCTGGCCACAACCTGAACAAGAGCGCATCTGGCTATCGTACGTAACGACAGTCATGCAGCCGGCAATAACCGAGTAGGAAGGCACGTGTTTCCTCAGTTCAGTTTTTATCTAACGGACACCTTTGAGGACTCGTCTTCCATGTTTCACCTACATGACTGACGACGTTGCAGTAAGCTTTAAAGGCGGCCACAACGACCCCCGACGGCACCTCAAATGGGAGTTTGAAAACCCTCAACGTCGGGAGGCCAAAACCAGCGTGATCACCCACGGCGGTCCTATATGGCCTTCAGAGTATCGGAATATGAGATCATTATCATGGTGCCGCACTTAGTCGGGCCACAGCTCTTCGTTTACCAGCATAGTAGTACTGAGAATCGAAAAATTAATTCTGAGAACTTGTTGCGGTGGGACACGCATTTCTGCTTCATACGCCATTGGTTGTTCATGATCCAAAGGAAAAGTTAATTTAGTCTTGGATTGGCTGTAGGAAAACGCCATGATGGTCTATGAACTCGCACCCTAACACAAGCCGCTACGTAGAAGTAAACATATGCGCGCTCGCTTGCAAGCAGCGCAACAGGCGAGACGCAAACAAGACATTCTTGTTATTTATTTCAAGTTTGTGCTACCAGTCACTTTCTATTTTATGTTTAATCTAACATAATGCAACGCGTTTCGAACATGTTTATTTCATCTTCAGGCGTTTATACATACATACACACATTGAGAAATGTTACTTAAAAATAAACAGTCTTAAATTAGTTTAATCTAGAACACTTTTTCCATTGTTTTTACTGTAGCTGCTGGTGTGGCATTTGGGTGGAAGCAGGGGGCAGTGTATAGCTAGATATCGAAATCTTGCGCTGGTGTTTTTCTTTGTGGTTGACTATGTATATCACAGCCTGTATAGGATGCAGATAGATTCGCATCAATTATGTGTTACGAAAATAGTGTGAAAGGCTTTTATATGACAGTTGATCACATACAACTTCATCATGTTGCTGCTTCACTCGCATCACTGGTGTAATGGCGGAGCTGTTGCTTGACATTACACTACTGTACATTATAATTATATCACTGATTGCCAACGTAATTCACTGCACAAATTGCTTCGATGTTATACACACAACACAAGACGGCGGACTGTAGCATGTGAGTCTGTATCGATTATCGATTATCGATATTCTTGGTACGGACAGATTTGTAGTCAATTATTTACACTGACAAAAAAAAGTGGCTCTGAGCACTATGGGACTCAACTGCTGTGGTCATCAGTTCCCTAGGACTTAGAACTACTTAAACCTAACTAACCTAAGGACATCACACACATCCATGCCCGAGGCAGGGTTCGAACCTGCGATCGTAGCAGTCGCACGGTTCCGGACTGCGCGCCTAGAACCGCGAGACCACCGCTGCCGGCTTCATTGACATATCTTGAATCTATTGAGTTAGAACTGGCTTAAGACTGTTGAAGAATTTCTAGTTTTGGAATTCGGTTTTTCATTAAGAATGTTATCTCCATGCTTTGTGTTACGTATGAAAATTTCCATTTCTTTCATGATATCCATTCTTTTACTTTTTCCTATTTTGTGTAAAATTTCGAGATTGTTTTCGATTTTCAAAGGGTGGCCTGTGTCTTTAATGTGAGTTGCTACTGCTAATTTGTTACATTTATCGAGCCTGTAGCTTTCTAAATGTTCTTTTAATCGGGTTCTGAAATTTCTACCTTTTTGGCCGATATAATATTTATTACATTGGCTTTCACACTATTTCGTAACACATAACTGATGCAAATCTGTCTGCATCCTATACAGGCTGTGATATACATAGTCAACCACAAAGAAGAAAACCAGCGCAAGACATCACTGATTTCGATTTCTAGCTATAAACTGCTCCCTGCTTCCACCCAAATGCCACACCAGCAGCTACAGTAAAAACAGTGGAAGAAGTGTTCTAGATTAATCTATTTTAAGACTGTTTATTTTTAAGTAATATTTCTCTATGTGTGTATGTATGTATAAACGCCTGAAGATGAAATAAACATGTTCGAAACGCGTTGCATTATGTTAGATTAAACATAAAATAAAAAGTGACTGGTAGCACAAACTTGAAATAATTATCCCACACAGTCACGGTTCACAAACATAGCTATTATGGCTGAAAATAAAAAGACATTCTTGCCTCACAACTGCCGTAGGCAGGCTGTCAATAATCGTACTCTTTGGTTTTCTTTCCCCACAACATTATTTATGTCATAGTTCCAAGTTAAGTTGTTCGTAATTGTGATTCTTAAGTATTTAATTCAATACTTTAGATTTGTGTCCCTTATCGGGTAGCCGAAATTTAGAGGATTCCTTTTAGTACTCTCATGGATGACTACACACTTTTCATTATTTAGAATTAATTGCCACTTTCGTGCAATACTGATATCTTGTCAGTATCATTTTGCAATTGGTTTTGATCATCCGACGACTTTATGAGATGGACGACTTTATATGACGGTAAATTAACAGCATCGCCTCGAAACAATCTAAGAAGGCTGCTCCGGTTGCCTCATAAATTGTTTATGTAGATCAAGAACAGCAGAGGCCTAAAACACTTCCTTGGGGAACATCAGATGTTACTCCTTTTACTCGATGACTTTCCATCAGTTACTACGGACTGTGATCTCCTTGACAAGAAGTCACTTTGGAACCAATTTGACAACTCCTATTGACAGAATTCATTACTTCGTGAGAATAAAGAGCTAGTTGTACTTCACAAGAACGAAATTTTCTGAGCTCTTGTTGGCTGTTTGTCAAAAAATCGTTTTCTGTGAAATAACTCGTAATATTCGAGCGCAATATATGTTACAATGCTTGAACATTGTAATAGTCTCAAAATCCTACTGCAAATCGAAGCTAGCAATAAGGCTCTGTAGTTAAGCGGATTACTATTATTTCCTTTTTCGGGTATTGGTGTGCCTTGTGCAACTTCCCAGTCTTCAGGTACGGATCTTTCGACGAGCGATCGGCGGTATATGATTGCTAACTATGGAGCTATTGTATCAGCGTACTCTGAAAGATACCTGACTGGTATACTATCTGGACCGGAGGCCTCGCCTTTATTACCTAACTCAGGTAGCTGGAAATCCGAGAACATTGTTGCAGATGTTGCAGTCTTCAGTTCAAAGACTGGTTTGATGCTGCTCTCCATGCTAGCCTATCCTGTGCAAGCCCCTTCATCTATGATTAACTGCTGCAACCTACATCTATGTGGACCTGTATACTGTATTCATAGCTGTGTATCGCTCTACAGTTTTTCCACTGCTCTTCCCTTCATTACCTTCTCTCCATTTCCTGTGGCTCAGGAACTGTGAAATATTTCCTTCTTTCAGGTAAATTGTGCCAATTCGATTTAGTAGCTCCTGATTAGTTATTCGACCTATATATCTAATCATCAGCATTCCTTTATAGCACCACACTTCAGAAGTTATAATCTTTTCTTATGTGAAATGCTTTTATACTCATTTCACTTCTATACAAGGCTACTCTCAAGAGAAATCCCGTGAGAAAATATTTCTTAATAAATTGACATTGGATGTTGACAAGTTAATTTTTTTCCAGAAATGCTTTTATTTCTTTTGACAGTTTGCATATTGAATTCTCTCTACTTTGGTAATCATCAGTTATTTTATTGTCCAAATAGAAAAAACCCGTCCGATGAATTTAGAATCTCATTCCCTAATCTAACATCGTTAACGTGTCTGATTTAATGTGACCACATCCTTTTGCCATTGTTTTACAATTTTTGATTTTCATCTTATACACTCTTTTCAAGATACTATCTATTCCACTCAAATGCTCTTCCGAGTCCTTGCAGTCTCTGACAGAATTAGAGAGACATCGAAAAACTGGGAATTAATTATTTCTTTTCCCAAAAATTTAATTCTATTTCCAGAGTTCTCCTTCGTTTTCTTCAAAGCCTGCTCAATGTAAGGACTGAGTGACATCTGGGGTAGGTAGCAACCCTACAATTCTTCTCAATTTCGGCTTCCCTCACATGCCCTTCGGGTCTTACAACAGAAATCTGATTTCCGTATTAGTTGTAAGTAACCTTCCGCTCGCTGCATTTTATCCCTGGTGCCGTCAACATTTTAAAGAGTATAGTCAAGTCGAAACTGCTAAAAGCTCTCTAACACTATAAATACTATATTTGTAGACTTCCCTCACTTCAACCTATCTTCTAACATAAAACATATGATCTATGTTGCCTCGTGTGTTCCAGCATTTCTCCAAAACTAAAACTGATCTTCCCTGAGGTCGGTTTCTACCCCTTCCATCCTTGTATAAATAATTCGTGGCAACATTTAACGACCATGACTTATTAAAGTGATATTTCTGTAGTATTCGCCGCTGTCAGCACTTGCGTTCTTTGGAAATGGAATTCCTGAAATCTGAGGGTACTTCCGCTACATCCTGTATCTTTCTTACCAGGTGGAATAGTTTTGTCGTGACTGGTGCACTTAAGGATATGGACAGTTCTGACGAAATATCTTGTACTTTAGGTATATTGTTTCTACACACTACCTTCAGTGGTCTGCCAGTTCTTCTCTTCGTATTACACTTCTCATCTCATCGTCACCTATGTCCTCTTTTGTTTCTATAATATTATCTTCATGTCGGTTTACCTTATATGAAACCTCTATATTTTCCTTCCAACTTCCAGCTTTCCCTTCTTGGCTTAGTACTTGATTGGCATCGGAACTATTGACACTAACATACCTGATTCTCCTTTCTTCAAAAGTTTCTTTAATTTTCCTATAGGCGGCCACTGCTTTCCCTCTAGTCATGCATGTTTTTACAGCCTTGCATTTATCCTCTAGCTTTTCCTATTTAGCCATTTTGCGTTATCTGTCAATCTCTTTTTTAGACTTTTTTTTAGGTATTCTGAAGCCTACGCTCAAAGCTACCCATTCATATTCGGTCGTTTTACTTTCTCCTGTCTCAGTCAATCACAGCTAAATGTCACCTTTGAAACTCTCAAAAGCTTATTACAGCTAATTCAGGTTCCATCTCCTTAAAATCGCAAATCGTTGCAATTTCTTCACTTTTAACCTGCATTCCATGGGCAATAAATTTTGGATGGAGTCAACATCTGCCCGGGGAAAGGTCTTAGAGTTTAAAATCTGCTTTCGAAATCTTCGTCTTACCATTATATAATCAACCTGGAACTCTTCAGTGTTTTCCGGTCTCTTTCAAGTGTACAACCTTGTTTCAAAATTTTTATATCAGGTGTTAAGAATGATTAAATTAAGCTCTGCGTAAAATTGTGCTCTTTCATACCTTTCCACCCGTCCATGTTCTCTTGCTATTTTTCCTTCTTTTCCCTTTCCTGTTATTAAATTCTAGCCCCGTCCCCCATCCCCAACCAGAATTAAATTTTTCTCCCTTAATTACTTCAATAATTTCCTTTATTTCATCATGCATTATTTCAATCTCTTCATCTACATCTGCATCTACATGGATACTCTGCAAATCACATTTAAGTGCCTGGCAGAGGTTTCATAGAGCCACCTTCACAATTCTCTATTTCTCCAATCTCGTATAGCTCGTGGAAAGAATGAACACCTATATCTTTCCGTACGAGCTCTGATTTCCCTTATTTTATCGTGGTGATCGTTCCTCCCTATGTAGGTGGAGCCAGTTGGCATTTAAACTTACAGTTTATTACTAGGTGGGTCTTAGCTTCGGGTCTGACGTAGCTACGTTGATGCATTCACAGTGCTGTTCATAATAGCCTATCCGCATTTCTATTTTCTTATTCATTATTTCGCCTACTTCTGCATAAACCTACTTGATTTTGTGTTGATAAACATGTATTTACCTGACCATAAGTCCTGTTCTTCCTGCCACCTCCCTTCAACTTCAACCTATAGATTTTCGCTTAAATTCTCTAACCTACCTACCCAATTAAGGGATCTAAGATTCCACTCTACGGCCCATACAATTCCAGTTTTATTTTTCCTGATGACGACATCCTCCTGAATAGTTCTCATCCGGAGATCCGAAAAAAATCTACTCTACCTCCGGAATATTTTACTCAAGAGGATACCATCATCATGAAGCCATTCAGTCGAACTGCATTCGAACCAGCACAGTAGGGTGGGTAATGTTATAGGGTCATATCAGTCTATTATCCAGACTGTTGCTCCTGAAGCCACTGAAAAGGCTGCTGTCTCTCTTCGGGAACCACGGGATAGTCCTGGCTGTCCACCCTTATTCCTCCGTTGTGTCTGCAGCTGCGATACGGTTACCTTTGTCGTTGAGGTAAGCAAGGCACCCTTCTTCGGCAAGGTCCATCACTCTCATACACGCATCTACACAACCATCGTTTAAACAAAGATCACTTCCCGACACCCTTGGTAGTGATAGTTCTGGACCAAAGATTTATACCACGGTTCTAGGCTCTTCAGTCCGGAACCGCGGGACTGCTACGGTTGCAGGTTCGAATCCTGCCTCGGGCATGGATGTGTGTGATGTCCTTAGGTTGGTTAAGTTTAAGTAGTACTAAATTTTAGGGGACTGATGACGTAACATGTTAAGTCCCATAGTGCTCAGAACCATTTGAACCATTGTTTCATACCAAGGCGACGTCCATTCTGGTTGACGTGGAGTTGCTATCGCTATGCCTACCTCTCTTTCCATCTTGCCATTTCCAATTTAAAAGCCGAAAAAAAGCACAAGATATCAGAAGTGGTCAAGTTGTACAGTGTGAAAAGTACGTCATTACCTCCTAACAGAGTTTTACGTTTGCTTTTGTGCACTTCATACCTCTTTTACCTGCCTGGAGCTGCTTTGCCTGAGAACAAATCACATGCACCCCAAGCACCTGATCATGTTGTTTAAAATTTAAACAGAAAATTTGTAGTTATAGTGAGTAAGTTGCGGAACTTGTGAAGAGCAATGTAGAGGGAATTTTATCAGTCAAGTGCCCATTCTGCTTACAGTGATAAATATATCATATGCTGTAAGAGGTTTTCAAATACTGACGCCTCAGGGGAGCAGGAATCAAAAGTGAGAAGGAACTTGCTGATCAGGTCCTAAATGTGTTTCAGCTAGTTTGCAGAAGTCAACTGTCAAGGTTCTGCAGCATGGAAGGAACTAGACTTTCGTGAAACGTTTCGGAACTTCAAAGACCTTTTCCTCTGAAGCTGTTGGTCCCGGGCGCTACTATTTTGGTGACAAGTGGTAGAGGAAAGAATATGTAGAAGGCTGAATGTTGGTAATGTATGCTTAATTCCAAGCATGTGTATGTGGTGTGTGCGTCTGTATATTATATGTTTGTCATATTCAGAAGGTTTCGTGGAATGCTGAAAGAAAGAGATTTCTGCTAAAAAATTATTGAACGCCTCATAAGGCTGAATTTTTCATATGCCTGTGACAACGAGTACCAACGGCCTTTCTGCAGTGGTAACACGAGTGTTCTTCAAAACTGGACATACTCGTCACGAGGGAGTTAGCCTTGATACTTATTTAAACAAAATCTGCTTATTTTCCTGTCTGTCGATCGCTGATTTTTGTTTCAAAACTATTCGTTTCAGGCAATGTTTCCCACTTTCATGTCTGTTAAACAACAAAATAAATTACAAATGGGTTCCAATCCTACGTTTCCAAAGCTAAAAGGATCTGTAATTAAGTACAATAGAAAAGTTCTACCACACGTCGCAGTTATCAAGTAACCTGCAGTAATTCACTAAATCCAAACTCGAATAATTTATATTAAGCTTTCAGAAGAAATTGGATTGGTCAAGCGAATGTAGCGTTATACAGTGTCATCTATTTGTAGCATCGAATTTAAAATACAACACTGAAATTCTTCACATACAACAGCGTTCCAAACCATTACGCATAAAAGAGTGATAAGGATTTTATAGCTTTGCAAACACATTAAAATTAAAAAATTATTATTTCTTTTAAAACTTTTTTATTGTTGTGCAACGACAGTAGTGTTAAAGAATGCTATCTTTGAGGATTAAAATGCCACACTGCAATTATCATCGGTAAAGTGGCCCTTATGCCCCAATAAAAAAATATAGTTTTTCACAGTGCCGAAAGACCGCCCTTGTTCAAGCTACAGAGTGCGGCCAAAATTTTCATAAAGTGGGGCACTGCCTAATGACAGCATTTCTGTTTGCTTTTTTTTAGCAGCCCTTTGTAGACGATTTTCTCGAATCGTCTGAGCCAGTCGCTGAACAAGATCATCCGTTAACACTCGCTTCTTTCTCTGACCACCTCCATCATGGACGTCTCCACGTCTTGCGTCAAAGTTCCTACACCATTGGCGCACTTTTCAATGACAGTTACACCATGTGGGTTGCATGAAATCAAGCGGAACCTCTCAGCTTGAAGAAATCGAATGACAGCGGGAGGCTCTGTTGTTCTAGGGATCTTTAGGTGCTCACTGTGCACTCAGAACTAAAATGTGCAACGTGACGCATCTAGCGGCATACCAGTGACACTGTGCAACACATATGCACACAAGTTAGCCGGATTTTCACTGTAGTTTTTATTTTGAAACCTATCGGACGTTGAAAATGAATATACAGCCCTCGTATTAATGTATAACTCGCAGGCAGTCAATGTATGATAGAAAACACCGTCGTAAACGCCGATTACTCAGGCCTAAAGAGAAAATTTACTCACGGCCGTGAGCCACAGTATGGAGTCAGTCTTAGCTGCATTTCGAAAATTGTTTAATTGAAGATATCGAAGTAAGCTTTCACAGGATAAACATTCTAATGAAATATCTCCAAATCTTGCCTCTGGTATGGATGTGTGTGATGTCCTTATGTTAGATTTAAGTAGTTCTAAGTTCTAGTTGACTGATGACCGCAGATGTTAAGTCCCATAGTGCTCAGAGCCATTTGAACCTTTTCAACCTTGGACCTGCTGGGATACCAATATGATTTTATTCATGCGAAAGAACGTGCTGCCCCTCCAGGAGCAGAGTACTGTAGGTCGCTGGAGGAGCGAAGCGTTCCTAGTCATTGAAAAAAAAAAGAGCAACTTATTCGTGTTTTCAAGAAGGGTAGTCAAACAAACGAAGAAAACTATAAGTCTATATCGCTGGCGTCAGTATGTTGTAGAATTTTGGAACATGTTTTCTGTCACTATAAACTTTCTGGCCAACAGGTGACGACCGAAAAAAAAAAAAAACAGAGAGCTAAAGTTGTTTTGATTTGACATTTTAAAAGTACTCAATGTCCTGCAGAGTGCACCACGACGTGACTTCCCAGTGTTAGTACCAGCAGACTACTTCCTTCAGCCTAATCTGCCTGCAGTACACCTCTTACAGGATAAAAGGCGTCTCCAAAATGGAAAACGACAAAGAACGCCTGCCTCCCTTTCTCGACGCTGTTCGCCGTGACAACCTACTGTGTAGTTCCCATTGTGGAAAAAGATGTGTCCAGAACGAAATGACAAGAGCAACGGCTTGGCCGTCCTCAGACCTAATGGCTGCCAATATTTTTACATGGCCTAATGGATAACGTCGAAAGTTCCGTGAGGCTTTTCAAGGATGATGCTGTTATAGGCAGAGAAATCACAATGTTAGAAAGTCACAGTTACATGAAAAAGATCGGCACTTGGTTTAGGGACTGTCAGTTAATCCTAAGCGTAAACAAATGTAATGTGTTGCGCTTAAACAGGTAGAAAGAGTCATTATCTTATGCTTACATGATTGCACAGTAGTCACTAATTGCGCTCACACCCATTAAATAACTGCGAAAATGCGCACGGAGTGATTTAAAACTGAACTACAACACATAACTAATCGTAGCTAAGGCTGCTGCTAAGCTGAGGGCTCATTAGGAGAACCTTCAGGAAGCGTCGTCCACCCACGAAGGAGGGATCTTATAAAAGCCTCTTTCGAGCCATACTTGAATACTGCTTTTAGTGTGGCATCCATACCAGACTGGATTGGTAGAGGAGAAGAGAAGATATAAAGAAGAGCAACACGTTTTGTCACAGTTTCATTTAGTAAAGGACTACGGAGATGCTCAGCCATTTCCATTGGTAGAAGCTACGAATAAGATATCACAGTCACGATATGGTCTACTGTTAAAATTCCGAGAGCGTATTTTCCTAGGGGAGTCTTCTCCACTCTTCACCAGCTGCATTGTATTACCATTAGCCACCTTTCACAATCATGGCAGTCTTCCTCTTTCATGTTAATCCCTGCCGTCCACCCTTCCTCCTTCCTAGCGGCGACTATTCCAGAGTTGCTTTTGGCCACCATCCTTGCTCCATTCCCCGCGCATGGCCATACCATTGAAGAGCTCTATTCTCAATACCATAAGCGACTGGTTGCTCCGTATCCATTATCTCGCTAATCTCCTCATTTCTTTTCCGCTCTGTCCTAGATATCCTAGCTGTCCTTATTATTGCCTCCATCTCTACTGCCTGTATTCAGCTATTCTGCCGCTGTCCCAAGGTCCACCCTTCTGCATCGTATGTTAGTACCTTTTCCACTACTGTTTGCATAATTCTCTTCCAGTATATTGTTTCCTCTTACTACTGTCTCGTGGAAAAGACCATGAAGATAAAATTAGGGGTATTCTTGCCCACTCGAAAGCTCACCAATAATCGTTCATTCGGCTTAGTATTCGTGGCTGGAACAAGAAAAGGTGAAAGTGAGAGCGATATTCGAAATACATCATATGGTGGCTTTCGGAGTGTAACTGTAAATATAGGCAGCATAGGAGAGAGGTTCCTCCCCAATTTTTGAGTCGCTGGCCCTCAGATTGCACTACTCAGTGGCGTTGGGGATTGCTGTAGACAGGTGTCCGAAGTATTGCTCGAACTCTTGGATTATGTACGCTGTTTGCTTCGATGTCCCACCGTGTAAAACTAACATCTAGTGTGGGGTGTTAAGAACGAGGACAGTCTCTTCATATTACGTGACTCTGAACATTTGTTTACGTATCTGTGCTTGCGCACGATGATTTGATGCGTATTTGTGTGTGTAGTTGTCTGTACGTGATTGATTCCATGCTGATGTTTGCGTATTTCCTTGTGTGTGTGTGTGTGTGTGTGTGTGTGTGTGTGTGTGTGTGTGTGTGAGAGAGAGAGAGGGGGGGGGGAGATATTTGTTGATTTTTGTTGTTCTCTGAGGTGCTATTGTAGTGTGGGAATATTTAAAAGCAATTAAGTACTCATAAGTGCACGCCTCTCACATCCAACGCTTGAGAAAAACTTGTAGAAAAAATTTAAAATTACAGAAAACGACCAAAACACTGTATTTCGCAAACAATTGTATCAGGGACAATCAAAAAACTTCCGTTTGAGGGCGTTGCTGCAGCGTACGTACAACGTAGTGCGGCTCCGATGCGGGTGTACAACCCCGATATGTAGGCAAGGGATAAGTGTGGCATCAGTGTCTTTACGAAATACGTGCGGTAAAAGCATCAAAGTGGACTACGACGACGTTATTACCAAATGAGTTCAAAGAGGACCAATGTGCTGTTATTCTTTTCTTGATTGCCGAAGGACGAACACCGTTAGACATCCATCGGACAACGAGGAAAGTGTAAGGGGCACCATGTCTGTCGAAATCTATCATTGTGGAATATTGCGCGAAGTTCAGTGCTGGTCGCGATTCGACACAAGATGCCTGTAGAACTGGGAGGCCAGCAGAACGCACGCCAATTCAAGTGAGAGACACTCGAGCACCTTCTTTGTAATCCTTTTCTCATTTGATTATCACGCCTTCGGTCCCCTAAAAAGGTCCTGAAGGATCTGCCTCAATGCTGACGGAGATTTTTCCTACTTTGCATACCGATTCTGAACCATATGGCCTTCGAACGGAAACATTTTATCGCCCCTTACAGTGCTGTAGAGCCCATCGTATTTGTGTGCTTGTTATTGATTATGTGTGTGTGTGTGTGTGTGTGTGTGTGTGTGTGTGTGTGTGTGTGTGTGTGTGTGTATGTGTGTGTGTGTGTGTGTGTGTGTGTGTGTGAGAGAGAGAGAGAGGTTCATATTTGTGGTTTTGTGTTGTGGGAATATGTGAATACAACCAAGTATTCTTTAGTTGACTCCCTCCAGACCGGACAATTGTGCGAAACTTGAGGAAAAATATGAAATTGAAGCCGCAAAGCGACGAAAACGCTCTACCTTGCGACCAGCGTGCTAAAACCCGAGACCCTGGAACGCAAGTTATGGAAAAGACCAAAAAATGACGAAAATCCGCGCATTGAGACAGAAAACTGGATCGCAGGCCTTCAAAGCCACCCGCTCTTTATAAAATACTAAAAAAGGCTAAATATTGGTAACTGAACCTTCGATGCGACGAACGTTTACCATATAACATGGAGTTTTTCGTAGTATCAATTTTCATATTAAGCGAAATACTTTCTACCGTTCTCTGCCTTGCACTGAACGCCAAGCTGTTTGAAGTCGCATAATTAAAGTTTTCCCTGTGTTCTATCACAAAGAAAGTGATCAACGGAAATTTAATTAGCGGGCTTCAGATCGACCGATCAGGGAATGAAATTCGCTAAATGGTTCGTTTTATTTTTCTCTTACAGGGTAAATGGGATTAATGGCCAGAGGAGGTGGAATGGGGTACTGTTACGCACACTGGGAAAAAGTTTAACGAACTAAGTTCGTTCCAAATTGACATTCATTTACAAACTAGAGAGCAGTCCTCAGCCTCTGTAAAATTCAAAACGTACCAAAGCCTAACACTATATTTCCTTAAGGGAAACTGTTTCTCTAAACGGTCATCATCATTATTCAGAGAGAATTGAGCTAACTGAGGAAAGCATCATGGATGCTCATGTGCTAACACAAATTAAACAATTAAAGAATAACCAAAGTCAAAATTCACATTTCCTAGTAAGGTTAAATCTTCAAAACTGGCTTGTGACTCGCGGCAGAAAGAAGCACTAAGCAGCATGAGGCATGGGATGAATCGTGACCAGATAAAGAACAAAGTGGGCCCATCTGAATCTAGCTAAACAATAGTAAAGCTGAAACTTTCTGCCAGATTAAAAGTGTGTGCCCGACCGAGACTCGAACTCGGGAGTTCGAGTCTCGGCCGGGCACACAGTTTTAATCTGCCAGGACGTTTCATATCAGCACACACTCCGCTTTAGAGTGAAAATTTCATTCTAATAGTAAAGCTATCAGTCGTAGGACCCCCATAATGCTTCTGAGAACTGACTTTAAAAATTATAGAAAGTTCCAACACGGAAAGGAAAACTGAACTAACTCCCATCCAAAATCATCTTCCAAGTACGCACGGAAGTGGCACATCACATTCATCAGACACCAGCACTGCTACTGCCTGACTCAGCACAAAATCCAACTTGCCTTGCCTCCCACTTAGAAGGGGGTGAACTGACCAGTAGACAAGACGAATTCTTTAGTTGTACCAAGCGCCTCCTCCAGTCAGAAGGTAGGAGAAACAACGCCTGCTTCCTTTGCTCAATATTTTCCGTAAGTTCGACGTATACAATTAGAACAAACTCTTGCCTTGCACGTAGGTCTGAAGAAACTATTCGCGAGGCGGTGCGTTTGGAAAGACCAGGCAGCCAGATGCCTCGCTCTACGGGTGCCCAAAACCAGCTTCGAAAAATTAAACTACTGTGCTGTGCTCTGAACCAAGCAAATACACTTTAATTGTTCATGCGTTTGCATTTATACCCACATTCATACAACTTAGCAGTCATCCATGCTTAAAAAATGTGATACATGGGATAAAGAATATCAAATGTAATATGAATGAATATAAATATCAATCAATTCGGTTCCCAGCGTGATTCTTCCCTCTGGTATGATAAAAACATTAAAAGAAAACACTGGCATAGAAAAGACACTCTGCAAAAGTTGATAAAACTACAAAATCACGTGGAAGGTGGATTGACTGCAGCCCTTCAACATGATGAAAACAATATCGATCTTTTTCGTTTATTTACGAACTTTACGTTACGTTAATTTATGTTCGGAGTCAGCTATTAATCTTTCCAGATGGCCCTGATAATCTGAAAGTCTCTCTGCATTTTGCACCAAGTTTGTAACGGTCCTTACCTGGCACACACCGGCGGCTCAAGTTTCTAACGATGTCAGGACCTGGTACTCTAGTCCGGTTTCAGCTGGCGCCTTCATAGGGCCACATATGTAGTCCGCGTGTTTAGTTGCAAACAGCTGCAGCTGCACCACGCCAGTGAGATCTCCAGACGTTACCTTCACTTCTAAAGTTACTCAACCTTTGAAGACGACTCCTAAGTTTCGTTGCTAGCAAGCATTCAATAAAATCACAAATGCGTTGTGTGTGCACACTATTTTCTACGCTTGCGACAGAGCGAAGCTGTCACAAACTCCTTCTGTTAGTCAAGAAACAAAGCATCAAAATGAGCTCTACTATCTGTTGCCTTCTGGATCTCATTAACGAAGAGAGCAAGTTGCAGTGTATTGGGCTTGGAAAGATTTGTATAGACTGGAACGTTCTGCGCCTTTTTTCCAGGAGTATGTCACACTCAGCTATTCAAGTTCAAAATGGTTCTTATGGCTCTGAGCACTATGGGACTCAACTGCTGTGGTCATTAGTCCCCTAGAACTTAGAACTACTTAAACCTAACTAACCTAAGGACATCACACACATCCATGCCCGAGGCAGGATTCGAACCTGCGACCGTAGCAGTCGCACGGTTTTGGACTGCGCGCCTAGAACCGCTAGACCACCGCGGCCGGGGCTATTCAAGTGTTCTGCGACTTAAAGAAGTCAAAATTTGCGTAAGGAGGTTTTTTCTATGATTTAGGGCCTCCCTTCTACCCGCACAGCCCTTCCTTCTACTCTCCAAAGGAGCCTTCAATGGCGAGCTTCACTGCTTTAGCTATACTCAAACGTAAATGTCATATTCCGACAAAGGGTGTTTCATAATCTACTCAACTTCACAGCAGTAAAGAACTAAATCAGGATATAAATGGTATGAAGTGAAATTGTAAATGTTCCTCAGAATCCATGTGCTGTGACGTGAGTTCCTTTTCGAGAACTGAATCTACATGATGTGTAGTAAAAGAGAAAGTGTATTTGTTCATAATACAAATTTATAAACGAATATTTTGTACAGAAACCAGATGGCAGTTATATGAGTCGAGGGGCATGAAAGGGATGCAGTGGTTGGGAAGGGAGTGAGACAGGGTTGTAGCCTCTCCCCGATGTTATTCAATCTGTATATTGAGCAAGCAGTAAAGGAAACAAAAGAAAAATTTGGAGTAGGTATTAAAATCCAGTGAGAAGAAATAAAAACTTTGAGGTTCACCGATGACATTGTAATTCTGTCAGAGACAGCAAAGGACTTGGAAGAGCAATTGAACGGAATGGATAGTGTCTTGAAGGGAGGATATAAGATGAACATCAACAAAAGCAAAACGAGGATAATAGAATGTGGTCTAATTAAGTCGGGTGATGCTGAGGGAATTAGATTAGGAAATGAGACACTTAAAGTAGTAAAGGAGTTTTGCTACTTGGGGAGCAAAATAACTGATGATGGTCGAAGTAGAGAGGATATAAAATGTAGACCGGCAATAACAAGGAAAGCGTTTCTGAGGAAGAAAAATTTGTTAACATCGAGTATAGATTTAAGTGTCAGGAAGTCATTTCTGAAAGTATTCGTATGGAGTGTAGCCATGTATGGAAGTGAAACGTGGATGATAAATAGTTTAGACAAGAAGAGAATAGAAACTTTCGAAATGTGGTGCTACAGAAAAATATTGAAGATTAGGTGGGTAGATCACGTAACTAATGAGGAGGTATTGAATAGAATTGGGGAGAAAAGAAGTTCGTGGCACAACTTGACTAGAAGAAGGGATCGATTGGTAGGACATATCCTGAGGCATTAAGGGATCACAAATTTAGCATTGGAGGACAGCGTGGAGGGTAAAAATCGTAGAGGGAGACCAAGAGATGAATACACTAAGCAGATTCAGAAGGATGTAGGTTGCAGTAGGTACTGGGAGGTGAAGGAGCTTGCACAGGATAGATTAGCATGGAGAGCTGCGTCAAACCAGTCTCAGTACTGAAGACCACAACAACAACAACAACAACAACATGTTGACGTACTGTTCTTCTTAAAATCAAGTAAAGAACGAAGGGTAAAACACAATTAGCAGCAGATGGACGAACTGCCAGTCCGTCAAAAGATTTTAAAGCCTGTGGCGTGACTTAGTTGTCAGACAGAAAAATAAAATATTCACTCGACGCTGTACAAAAGTAATAATCGTTATTTAAACAGTTCGTGGAAAATATATTTCTGTGGAGAACGGAATAATTGTCTTTTAAATGGAAAACGCTTGGCGGAAACATTGAACACAAAACAGCGTAACCAGGCAGCATTCTCGCTGACACTCGAAGTAAATGTTTACCTTCAGAGGCTACATCCTGCTTGCAAATAAAATGTACCTCAAATGTAAGAAATAGAAGTTTCTCCCAGCTGTTCTACAGGTCCAGTCTTAGACAGTGTCATTGAGTAGACCAGCCGCTTGTCCCCAATACACAAGGACACACGTATTGGAAAGTACTCCACGCCAAGCAACTCTAGAATACTCTTGAGGCAAGTTGCCTACATCTGTTTTTCTGTCAGTGCTCCTCTAATAAAGTGTTACATAACAAACAAAAAAAATCTCAGCACATGGAGCGCAGAAAAGACTTTGGACAGCACAGTAATCACTAACATTAAATGAAGAGAAAAGAGAACACAAAACAGTAGAATAAATAAACTGTAATAAACTGTAGTCCCATGTCAACATACGCGTTTTTCATTGGTATTTTAAGAAAATATGCGAAGGTTTCGCTAATTCCTTTGTTATTTGTGCCTTACCGTGTTCATTCCATAAATATTCTAAGAAATCTAATTTATCAGACATTTTCAGGGAGGACATTGCATGAGTTGTGTGTCTTGTAATCAAGGTCGTAGCATTTTTCTTTGTTTTGGAGTAGAGGTTCCATTGCAGTATGATGGCGTCTGACAATGTAGTGTAGTTCATAGTGACTCTCGCATTATGTTTCTTACAGTTTCCCACATGATACGGTATTTGCAGCACACAAAGCGATATCAGACTGTGTCCTTTTCCGCACTCACGCTACAGTCACCTTGTCGGCGTAGGTGAAGTGAACAGAATTTAGATTTTGTCGGAACAGTGCGATTTATGATCTTGTAGCACATTGCGCGCACACTCTCAGGTAGAACCTTGCTTGCTAGATTTTTCCACAGAGTTTTTAACTGGTATTGTGGCAGTAGCAACTTCCATTTATTGACAACTGGAGATCCACGAAGTGCACTAGCAATGTCTCTGACAGTGCTCCCTCTCAGACTTCTGTGTAGAAAGTATCTGCTGCCGAGGTAAAACCGACGCACGAAGTTCAGCGGATAGCGGATGCTGCTGATTTGGACTGGGGCTTCCAGTGATTGTGGCCGGAATTGATGAAATAATACTGCTGTTGGACTGCAAGAACCTTTTTCAATCACGGCTTTGCTGCGTTTGATGAAAAGCGCCGCACATTTGGAGTCTAAGTCTATTAACCAATCTCCATCATCTTCAAGACCCAAGGTGCAAGTTTGCATAGAGACCATGGAGATGTGTCCTTTCCACAGTGTCCAGTATATGGCCTCTTAATCGCGCGTGCTATTTGTTTTGGAACTGGCCGAGCTTGAGCCAGGTACTATACTTTCACTAGGATGTAAGTGTTCATGATCTCTTTCGTGAAGTTCCAAGGCCCTGATAGAATGTATTCTGGCTACCGCTTCGATTTTATGCAGAATGGTACACCAGCCGAGCGCCTCCATTCTGTTAGGGTTATTTGCCAAGACGACTCCGAGAAGTTTGTGCTGTATCCGCACACATAGCCAGTTCCTCTGCATATTGCACTCGCGACGTGCGAGGGGGTGTAACACTGTCTTAGTAGGGTTGACAACCGACCCTCTTACCTTCTCAGACTGGGCGGTCCAGCCGCGCGGGATTAGCCGAGCGGTCCAAGGCACTGCAGTCATGGACTAAGCGGCTGGTTCCCCCGGAGGTTCGAGTCCTCCCTCGGGCACGGGTGTGTGTGTTTGTCCTTAGGGTAATTTACGTTAAGTAGTGTGTTAGCTTAGGGACTGATGACCTTAGCAGGTAAGTCTCATAAGATTTGACACACTTTTTTTTCTTTTTTTGGGCTGTCCATGTCTGCTGGCTGTTCCATGAAAACTCCGAGGTCATCAGCGTAACTCCTGAAAATCAGCCGGTCCTTGCGCATCGTGATCCCCCTGCATTCGTGGGATGTATGTCGGAGGAGCGGATCTAATGCTATGGCTTTCAAAGCCATCGACAGTGGGCATTCTTGCCGCACAGACCTTGTGATCGGGATTTTGTCACTCAGGCAGCCATTCATGATGAGCCTCGAAATGACGTTCTCAAGCATGTTCTGGATGACAGTCTTAAACTTAGTCCCAAATGCCATTCTGATCATTACCTGCTCCAGGTAATTCTGTCAATCGAATTTTGAAACTCGACAAGTAAAAGCGTTGCGTTTCTCACCCATTTACTTTTGCCATATGCAATACAGTCTCAGTAAGCCAGAACAGAGTCAAATATATTTCTATCCTGTACTGCACAAGTTTATCGTTGGCTCATAACTTTTGGCATTACGCGCTTTAGTCTACTGGCAACACACCATGCCGTTATTTTGCAGTCGCTGTTGAGCAAAGTGACTGGTCGTAGACTGCCACTGTTCGGTGTCGCGTTTGACTTTGGAATGAGCGTAATGTAGGCTTCCTCAAATACTGGTGGTATTTCTACCCCTTTCTGGATTTCATTGCAATACGGATAAACGTATCACTTAAGATGTTGAAATATTAACATAAAATTCAACAGGGATCCCGTCAAGTCGTTCCCCTGAGACTCCCTTTGTTAGCGTCCTTCAAATTGTCACGTGTGAAAACTTCGTGATATGTAATCGGTCAGCCCTCGTTAAAACATGGGATATGTTTCGCAGAACATTTTGCCAACGCTTCAGAAACCACGTCAGTGTCGCGAAAAAGAAATACGTGGAAATTTCTCACCGTATCTCCTTCATGTCGCGGATTTTCCGTCCGTACTGTTTCCTCCAGTCTGTTACGCATAATTTTTCGCAACGTCTGGATTCGCTGTGGAAATGATATTTGGAGAGAGCGACTCCCCGTATACAGCACCAACAGGTTGACTCCTGGTGACTATAACCTCACCTCGGGACCTCAGCTCGTTTAAAAGTTGAGCTTTAAATCTCTTAATAGCTGGAAGTAGATCTGGTTGTCCCGTAACCTGCTGATATAGATTTTGTAAAACAGTCCCGATAAAACCACGCCTTTGTCCTGTGATACTGAACTTCATGACGACTTTAGTTGATCAGAAACATCCGGAACGCAGTCTTGCCTGTTGTGATCCGCCATTGAAGTCTACTCCTTTCAGTGTTCTACTAGTGGAGTAATTTTTGCCACATAGTGTTAAAATATTCAGCTAAAATGGCGTCGTCCAAAAGAGTACAGTTGATCTTCCAGGTGTTTTAGCTCCGTGGGGGTCGATCATGAGACAAAGTCATTTCGCGGAAGTAACTACGATGATTTGAGAAAATGACGGGTAAGTCTTCTGTGCTGTTTATGTGTGCCTTAAACGTAGGTGACACATATATTCTGTTTAGCCGACAATGGCCTGTGTGTTGTAAAAGTAGTTGAAGTGGGTTTGGTCTGGATTCGAGACATGTCACGTGTCTTTAAGCTGGAAACTATCGGCCAGAGCACGACCTTTGTGAGATCTGATAGGCCGTGGCGCTTCATCTATATCAGTGAGCAGTGTATTGAAATCACCACAGATGACAACTGCGGTGTAAAGGTTGACAAAGACGTTGATTGAAAAAGTGTCTTCTTGCCGGTCTATCGCCAGAAAGAGTGTAAACACTGACAAAGACAATGTTGTTTACAGTGTAGGCAATCGCGTGATCATTCGGCAAGAGTTCAACATCTTTGAAATCAATATGTGGGCTAGTTACAATAGCAGTGCCTGTCTCCACTGCCGGGTCGACATTTGCAATAATAGTAAAATCAGTGATAAAATCAAGGGCTTCATGGGTCATTTCTTGGAGGAAGCTATGTGACCCTTATCAACTAGTAAAATGTTATTCAGTGCCAAAGCCTCCCTGTTGCATTTACAGTAAAAATATTAAAGCAATATTTGCCAGGCGCCATATTTTCGTGAAAACAACATGGCTTTGTTCCCTTCAGCTTCGTCTGACCTCTCCATACGTCTGGTCTTTGCGGCTTCCTCAGTGTTCTGCGGCACACTGTCCGATCACTCTTCCTCCATAATTTCTTTCGCAGGTTTGCCAGCCGCTGCGATTTCCTCGTCTGTACCTTGAACATCCGCACATTTCCTTTTGGCAACAAAGCACTGTGACAGTTGCTCAAACGCCTCAACAAGTGACACACCTGTAGGTGCAAGGGCTGGCACGTCTTTTGTAGTCGACCGACTTTTCTTTCCACGTCGTCTGCCTGACACAGGGCGTTGTAAATGCGATTCTTGCGGCCGGTCACTTGCGGAGTACTACGACTAACTGTAGCCGGCCGTTGTTCGGCTAGTATTTTGCGAGAACTTCCTCTGTTTGCTATTACTTTCCGTGGTTTGTCCTGAGTGGGCATTTCATTAGCGGACTTATCCTTCACTGGTTCCACCGTCTTATGCCTTCCCGAGAAATGGTCGCCGCAGGACGTGGTTCTTGTGAGGCAGGCTCCACGTCGCGTTCTATGAATACGATAGTAAAACTCTAATGATCTACTTGACAGAGAATCCTAATAATTTCTGGTCTTATGTTAAATCCGTAAACGGATCGATGCCGTCTGTCCATACACTCTGTAACAGTAATTATACTAAAACAGAGAGTGGCACGGAAAAGATCGAAGTGTTAAACGTCTTTTTCATAAACTTTTTTCACAGAGAAGGATGCCACTTTCTCCTTTAAATCAAAACACAAAAAACAAAATGATAGATATCGAAATAAGTGATTAACGGATAGAAAAGCAACTGAAACCGCTCAACATACGAGTGGCCAATGGACCTGAAAAGGTACCAGTTCGATTCTACATAGAGCATGTGAAACAACTTGCCGTTCTTCTTGCAGCAGTGTAGCGTAGGTCTCTTGAGTAGTGGCGAGTTACTAATAATTGGAAAAAAGCACAGGTCATTTCAGTTTCCAAGAAGGGTCGTCGAACAGACCCACAAAACTATAAGCCCATATCTCCTACGTTGTAGAATTTTGGAACATACACTCCTGGAAATGGAAAAAAGAACACATTGACACCGGTGTGTCAGACCCACCATACTTGCTCCGGACACTGCGAGAGGGCTGTACAAGCAATGATCACACGCACGGCACAGCGGACACACCAGGAACCGCGGTGTTGGCCGTCGAATGGCGCTAGCTGCGCAGCATTTGTGCACCGCCGCCGTCAAGTGTCAGCCAGTTTGCCGTGGCATACGGAGCTCCATCGCAGTCTTTAACACTGGTAGCATGCCGCGACAGCGTGGACGTGAACCGTATGTACAGTTGACGGACTTTGAGCGAGGGCGTATAGTGGGCAAGCCGTTCCACAGGACTACATCCAGCATCTCTACGATCGTCTCCATGGGAGAATAGCAGCCTGCATTGCTGCGAAAGGTGGATATACACTGTACTAGTGCCGACATTGTGCATGCTCTGTTGCCTGTGTCTATGTGCCTGTAGTTCTGTCAGTGTGATCATATGATGTATCTGACCCCAGGAATGTGTCAATAAAGTTTCCGCTTCCTGGGACAATGAATTCACAGTGTTCTTATTTCAATTTCGAGGAGTGTATTTATGCTAGCATATTACTATATTTCTGGAGGCCGAAAATCTCCTCTGTGGGAACCAACACGGTTTCCGAAAGCAACGATTATGTGAACCCCAGCTCGCTCCTTTCATCTACGAGACAGAAAGTAGTATGTATGGGTCAGCTAGATGACGTGTTCGTCGACTTCCGGAAGACTCTCTAGAGTTCCATAATGCTGACTAGTGAACAAAATACCAGTGTATGCATTCTAGATCAACTGTGTGTTTCGAGTGAAGCGTCTTCTATCTAACAGAACACAGGCCGGGTGGACGTACCACCGAATTGCTCAACACGTGGGGCGTGAGGTCTCCACAGTACATCGATGTTGTCGCCTGTGGTCGGTGGAAGGTGCACGTGCCCGTCGACCTGGGACCGGACCGCAGCGACGCACGGATGCACGCCAAGACCGTAGGATCCTACGCAGTGCCGTAGGGGACCGCACCGCCACTTCCCAGCAAATTAGGGACACTGTTGCTCCTGGGGTATCGGCGAGGACCATACGCAACCGTCTCCATGAAGCTGGGCTACGGTCCTGCACACCGTTAGGCCGTCTTCCGCTCACGCCCCAACATCGTGCAGCCCGCCTCCAGTGGTGTCGCGACAGGCGTGAATGGAGGGACGAATGGAGACGTGTCGTCTTCAGCGCTGAGAGTCGCTTCTGCCTTGGTGTCAATGATGGTCGTATGCGTGTTTGGCGCCGTGCAGGTGAGCGCCACAATCAGGACTGCATACGACCCAGGCACACAGGGCCAACACCAGGCATCATGGTGTGGGGAGCGATCTCCTACACTGGCCGTACACCTCTGGTGATCGTCGATGGGACACTGAATAGTGCACGGTACATCCAAACCGTCATCGAACCCATCGTTCTACCATTCCTAGACCGGCAAGGGAACTTGCTGTTCCAACAGGACAATGCACGTCCGCATGTATCCCGTGCCACCCAACGTGCTCTAGAAGGTGTAAGTCAACTACCCTGGCCAGCAAGATCTCCGGATCTGTCCCCCATTGAGCATGTTTGGGACGGGATGAAGCGTCGTCTCACGCGGTGTGCACGTCCAGCACTAACGCTGGTCCAACTGAGGCGCCAGGTGGAAATGGCATGGCAAGCCGTTCCACAGGACTACATCCAGCATCTCTACGATCGTCTCCATGGGAGAATAGCAGCCTGCATTGCTGCGAAAGGTGGATATACACTGTACTAGTGCCGACATTGTGCATGCTCTGTTGCCTGTGTCTATGTGCCTGTAGTTCTGTCAGTGTGATCATGTGATGTATCTGACCCCAGGAATGTGTCAATAAAGTTTCCGCTTCCTGGGACAATGAATTCACAGTGTTCTTATTTCAATTTCGAGGAGTGTATTTATGCTAGCATATTACTATATTTCTGGAGGCCGAAAATCTCCTCTGTGGGAACCAACACGGTTTCCTAAAGCAACGATTATGTGAACCCCAGCTCGCTCCTTTCATCTACGAGACAGAAAGTAGTATGTATGGGTCAGCTAGATGACGTGTTCGTCGACTTCCGGAAGACTCTCTAGAGTTCCATAATGCTGACTAGTGAACAAAATACCAGTGTATGCATTCTAGATCAACTGTGTGTTTCGAGTGAAGCGTCTTCTATCTAACAGAACACAGCAAGTAATTATGAATGGAGAGAAGTCTTGAGAAATAACAGCAACTTCCTGCGTGTTCAAGGGCACTGTTGCAACACCATTAGTTTTCACTATATATGTACATGACCTAGTAGATAACGTCGGAACTTCCAAGAGGCTTTCACGGATGATGCTGTTGTACACACATTAGTCGCAACACTGAAAGCTTGTAACGAAATGCATGGAGGCTAGCACGGGATCAACGTTTGATGGAGGGTGTGTCAATGTGTATCCACCTGGCCGTGCTGGCAGCTGCCCCGCCAGAAGAACGTAGATAAATAGCTTTCATCCACACCACGATATATCCTTGTATGGACTGGCTTATTTATGACGGACTTACACGTCACGCCCACAGCGTCTGGGGCCACCTACCTCGCCGACAGGCTGTGTGCCTGTCTCAGGAGAAAGCGCTGTCAAGAGTGCACTGTTTTGCTACTCCTAGTGACGTGCCCTTACAGCGCCACTCAAAAAGTGACGCGCTCCCTAATATTTAGGCCACCGCCGGACCGCGCGAAGTCAGTTACGCCCTACGCCTCAAGTCGGCAGCGCCAGCAGTTCCAGCGAGTCTCTTCAGCAGTTTAGCTCCAGGGCAGTACCAGCAGTTTCGTGCCACCGCTCCACACCGGCAGACCCGCCCCTGTTCGTACTGGTCTGCACTAACAGCACGTCAGCCGTCACATGCCGGCAGCACTGGCCTCATAACGTCCCAGGTGATCACTGAAAAAAAAAAAAAAGTGGTTCAAATGGCTCTGAGCACTATGGGACTTAACTTCTGAGGCCATCAGTCCCCTAGAACTTAGAACTACTTAAACCGAACTAAGCTAAGGACATCCCACACAATCATGCTCGAGGCGGGACTCGAATCTGCTACCATAGCGGTCGCGCGGTTCTAGACTGTAGCGCCTAGAACCGCTCGGCCACCCCGGCCGGCTGTTCACTACGCCGCCCACCACAGCTCTAGGGTTCATCTCACAGGCACATCACAGGCAGCATCGTAGGAGAGATAGTGCTGTTGTATGTAGTTTGAATATTCATCCAACAACATTACAACTGAGTTCTGATTTTATTAATAAATACTTATTCGTGTAATGCGTCTTCGATCACTCATCAGGACAAGTATACTTTACCCTCAACATATACAAATGCACCGTACTGCGAATGCATACACAAAAAGATTGTATTGTATAATTACACAATTGCAGAACAAGCACTGGAAACCGTTGCTACCATAAAGTATCCAAGAGCACACGTACGGAGTGATTTGAAGTGGAACAACCACATAAAATCAGTCACGAGTAAGCCAGACGCCAGATTCACTGGAAAAAACCCTCTAGTAATGTAGTCTATCAACAAATGAAGTTGGTTACAAAAACTCTCATTCGGTCAGTACTTGAATGTTGCATATCAGTACAGGGTCCGTACCAACGGTACTGACAGAGAAAATAGAGAAGAAGCAAAGAAGAGAAGTACATTTCGTTACAGGTTCTTTCATTAAGCGCGAAGGCATCATGGAGCTGCTAATCCAACTCCAGTGACAGACGCTGCAAAAGATGCGCTCTGCATCGTGATGTTGTTGTTGTTGTGGTCTTCAGTCCTGAGGCTAGTTTGATGCAGCTCTCCATGCTACCCTTTCCTGTGCAAGCTTCTTCATCTCCCAGTACCTACTGCAACCTACATCCTTCTGCATCTGCTTAGTGTATTCATCTCTTGGTCTCCCTCTACGATTTTTACCCTCCACGCTGCCCTCCAATGCTTAATTTGTGATCCCTTGATGCCTCAGAATATGTCTTACTAACCGGTCCCTTCTTTTTGTCAAGTTGTGCCACAAACTCCTCTTCTCCTCAATTCTATTCAATATTTCGCCATTAGTTATGTGATCTACCCATCTAATCTTCAGCATTCTTCTGTAACACCACATTTCGAAAGATTCTATTCTCTTCTTGTCCACTGTTACTTCGTGATGTAGTCTACTGTTTAACTTCCGAGAGCGTACGTTCCTAGACGAGTCAGCAGATATATCGCCTCCTCCTACGTACGTTTCACGAGAAGACCATTAAGATAAAATTAGATTCGAGTCCACTCGCAGGCTTACGAGCAGTCGTTTCCTCCCTCGAACGATACGCTACTGGAACAGGAAAAGGTGGGAGTGATACAGGTACAGTACAGCAAGTACCATCCGCCTCATACCGTAAGATAGTTTGAAGAGCATAGATGTAGATGTAGACGATAGGAGTGGGCTAGTTGCTTACGGTATAGAATCTTAACGTCTCTCCACCCGGTGCTATGATCTTTTTTCGACCGAGCAGTTTCAGCTGTTTTTCAACTCCGTCACTACTATACCTGTTATTTTCGCACTCTTGTGTCGGCTTAACTGCGTTGTGGTTTTCTTCGGTCAAGCAATTTCTGTACCTTGGACTTAGTATTTTGCCACATATTTCGTAAAATCCCTTTTCGGTGCCATCGTCGCCAATGCGTATTAGGTCTTCGGTGTATTAAATGATTTCACTTAAAATCAAAACTTTTTTGGGGTCAGTTTCTATCTTACTCGATGTTGTATCCCACTAGATACAAATACAACCCACGCACGCACGCATGCACAGCGAGAAAATGAACACATTACTATAATAGCGCGTAATGGAATGCTTCATATACAGAAAGTGAACTACACTCCTGGAAATTGAAATAAGAACACCGTGAATTCATTGCCCCAGGAAGGGGAAACTTTATTGACACATTCTTGGGGTCAGATACATCACATGATCACACTGACAGAACCACAGGCACATGGACACAGGCAACAGAGCATGCACAATGTCGGCACTAGTACAGTGTATATCCACCTTTCGCAGCAATGAAGGCTGCTATTCTCCCATGGAGACGATCGTAGAGATGCTGGATGTAGTCCTGTGGAACGGCTTGCCATGCCATTTCCACCTGGCGCCTCAGTTGGACCAGCGTTCGTGCTCGACGTGCAGACCGCGTGAGACGACGCTTCATCCAGTCCCAAACATGCTCAATGGGGGACAGATCCGGAGATCTTGCTGGCCAGGGTAGTTGACGTACACCTTCTAGAGCACGTTGGGTGGCACGGGATACATGCGGATGTGCATTGTCCTGTTGGAACAGCAAGTTCCCTTGCCGGTCTAGGAATGGTAAAACGATGGGTTCGATGACGGTTTGGATGTACCGTGCACTATTCAGTGTTCCCTCGACGATCACCAGAGGTGTACGGCCAGTGTAGGAGATCGCTCCCCACACCACGATGCCTGGTGTTGGCCCTGTGTGCCTCGGTCGTATGCAGTCCTGATTGTGGCGCTCACCGGCACGGCGCCAAACACGCATACGACCATCATTGGCACCAAGGCAGAAGCGACTGTCATCGCTGAAGACGACACGTCTCCAATCGTCCCTCCATTCACGCCTTTCGCGACACCACTGGAGGGGGGCTGCACGATGTTGGGGCGTGAGCGGAAGACGGCCTAACGGTGTGCGGGACCGTAGCCCAGCTTCATGGAGACGGTTGCGAATGGTCCTCGCCGATACTCCAGGAGCAACAGTGTACCTAATTTGCTGGGAAGTGGCGGTGCGGTCCCCTACGGCACTGCGTAGGATCCTACGGTCTTGGCGTGCATCCGTGCGTCGCTGCGGTCCGGTCCCAGATCGACGGGCACGTGCACCTTCCGCCGACCACTGGCGACAACATCGATGTACTGTGGAGACCTCACGCCCCATGTGTTGAGCAATTCGGCGGTACGTCCACCCGGCCTCCCGCATGCCCACTATACGCCCTCACTCAAAGTCCGTCAACTGCACATACGGTTCACGTCCACGCTGTCGCGGCATGCTACCAGTGTTAAAGACTGCGATGGAGCTCCGTATGCCACGGCAAACTGGCTGACACTGACGGCGGCGGTGCACAATGTTGCGCAGCTAGCGCCATTCGACGGCCAACACCGCGGTTCCTGGTGTGTCCGCTGTGCCGTGCGTGTGATCATTGCTTGTACAGCCCTCTCGCAGTGTCCGGAGGAAGTATGGTGGGTCTGACACACCGGTGTCAATGTGTTCTTTTTTCCATTTCCAGGAGTGTATTTACCGGTCACAGAACGCACTTATTTAAGCCGGTTGGCAAACTAGGGGGTGTACGCATGTAACTCGCACCTCCTGGCGGTCTTTGCTGAGTTGCCTCTACTCCGCTATTTGGAGGTGACTAATAGATCCTTCTTCCACATCACAGCCTGCTGGTGGGATATTCTCGTCGGCACTTGGCAGAGATACAGAACTTTCCAGTTTACTGAATGCTTCCCACATTGCTTTCCTTATGCTTGTTTGGACTTTGTTCCCACACTGTGTGTGAGCAATCGCTTAACTACTTCATCTGAACGTGCTGTAGTGTTCTCTTTGATTTTATGGTAGCTTCTTGCTATTGTTGTTGAATAGTGGTGGTGAGTCCTCCGCATCGCCCAGTACATTTTGTGAGACCAAATTATCTGGTCGAAAGCTCTAGAAAGATATACTCCACATATTTCCTCCCGCCCTTCCACCTCTCAGTTCCCCTACTGATAAGACTGCTGAATACTCAGGTGGTTTCCAACTACCCTGTCGCACTTACTTAGCAGAAATATCTTTCTTAGCTTTTGTAAAACACAGACTGATTATCAAGAGCTGCTGCGATAAAATTTTATAATTCAACTTGGACTTGGTACGTCAGTTCTATTTTTTAATGACCGTACAAATACAATGTCTGCAAGATCAGAAAATCTATTCCAGCACTGCCCAAGTCGCCACTTTTTCGTCCACCGACCTGAATGATAGCCACATAATATGGTGAAGTCATAAAACAGTAATTACGTTCACACACACGCACATACACAGATCACACTCACATGCGTGCACACGAAGGGCACTCTTCACACATTACTTTTGCCAGCAAAGGGTAAAATTCAGTGAAGAGCATTAACAATCACGACAGAAATATTCTGGATAACTCACTTTGCCGTACAGATTATGTTATGCGTCGTGATTTACTACAATTCCATTAAAACGTCAGACCGCGCGGCAATAATTTATGGATCCCCATTAGTAAAATTTATCACTACTGAGGAACTGCTGGCATTATCCGGCGGCAGGGGTTGTGGAGTGGGGAGGGCGTGTACAGAGCACCACGGGGGAGGGGCTAGGGGCGCAGTTTGCAGTGACAAACAAAGCGAGATATATGGCAGACGCCGGGCTCCCGGCAGCGAAAGGCCACGCGCTCGACGGCCTTTTATGTTATACGTTGTTGATAACTTTTTATCACTTGTCATTCTCCAAATGTTAATGTCACAAAACAGCGAGCGGCAGGACATAACATTTACGGCTGGAGCTCAGCTACGCCTGTGTCGGCTGTCACAGATACACGCCGCTCTGAATGAGAGCGAGTAGTGTGCGACACGCCACGGCCTGGTACTCAAGTGGCACGTATGTTTATCGACGTATATGATAGAAAGTTAATGCAGAAGCGATTGCTAACTTGTGCTTATCACTTTAAAAGACGCTTCCCAATTTTATTTGAATTGTAACAGGCTCTTATGAGGAATGTTGGCGCTCAGAACTATACATCAATTGTCTATTTGTTCAAAAATGGTTCAAACGGCTCTAAGCACTATTGGACTTAACATCTGAGATCATCAGTGCCCTAGACTTAGAACTACTTAAACCTAACTAACCTAAGGACATCACACACATCCATACCAGAGGCAGGATTAGAACCTAAGACCGTAGCAGCAGCGCGGTTCCGGATTGAAGCTCCCAGAACCGCTAGGTCACAGCGGCCGGTGTTGATTTGTTTGTTCTGATATTAGAAGGCTTAAAAGCCATATTATTTTTGACTAAGCAGACATAACAATGTAAATAAAGACTTAAACATTATATCTACAGTCGCACGGCCTTGCTGCAGTGGTAACAGCGATTTCCGTCTGATCACCAAATTTAAGCACTGGCGGGCTTGAGTAACACTTGGATGGGTCACCGTCTGAGTCTGACGAGTGCTGTTGGCAAGTGGGGTGTAATCAGCGCCTTGTGAGGCCATTTGAGGAGCTACTTGATTGAGGAGTAACGGCTGGGAGAGCGTTGTGCTGACCACATGTCCCTCAGTATCCGCGTCTGGTGACGCCTAAGGGCTGAGGATGACATGGTGGCCAGTCGGTGCTGTTGGGCCCCAAGGCCTTTTCGGACGGAGTTCGCTTGTTTTTTATTTATTTATCAATCTACAGGGTCGAGTCATATTAATGTGACCACCGCCTGCGTTCGAGGTCAACGTGCAATAAGTACTCACAGACGGCTAGTTACCACACAAGCAGTAGACAGTAATACAGCATGTCAGGGAAACACAGATAACAGTATAGTCTTTGTCGTAATGCAGAAACGAGGTGATTTACTTGACGTCCAAAAGGGAATGATCACTGACTTCCGGGTCAAAGGTGGGAACGTTTCTCAAACGGTTAAATTTGGGAACTGATCACTTACCGCGAGCATGGCAAAATGGCGCTATCCAAAACTGGTGCCGAGGCAACTGCGGTACACCACGGTTCATAGGTGATAGGGGTGAACCACAGCTGTGGAGAAGTATACGGGTGAAGAGGCATACAGCTATTGAGCAAGTGACTGCCCAGATGAACCAAGGGACTACCAACGGTGTCTCCTCAACGATCGTTCAGCGAACGTGCTGCATATGGGCATTCACAGCAGGCACCTGATTCGTGCGCTCATCTTGACTGCTGTTCATCAGCGATAAAGGCTGGTAGTTTCATGGCAGTTTCGCATCTGGACGTACACTGTGCAGCTCCAGTCTTTAATAATAAAATGGATCTGATTATTATTGAGGGGATAAATTCTGGCGACAGGTGTTCTTTTCAGATGAATCACGTTTTGTCTACATTGGTGTGAGACGTCTGAAACCAAACACTCTGCAAAAGTCTTCAGAAAGGGTCAGGCGGCAGCAGGAAGCGCTGTGGTGTGGAGAAAGCTATCGTGTCATTCCCTGGGTGATCTCGTCATTCTGGTACGTACACTTGATAAATGCGTCTATCCTTGGGAACTATCTCCACCTCAACATGCAGTTTGTTTTTCCTCGGCACAAAGGCACTTCCCTGTCACACTGTGAGGGATCAGGCAAATCCAACACCATCCATGAAAACCCTGACATGATAAGCAAATCCAGTATGTCACATAGCTCCGAATAAATCGTGACATTAAATTAACCAAAGGAATACGAGTAACGAGTGAGCAAATGGAATACCACAGACTAACACAAGAATGCCTAAATGCATGTCATAAAAAAAATGGTTCAAATGGCTCTGAGCACTATGGGACTTAACTACTGTGGTCATCAGTCCCCTAGAATTTAGAACTACTTAAACCTAACTAACCTAAGGACGTCATACACATCCATGCCCAAGGTAGGATTCGAACCTGCGACCGTAGCAGTCGCGCGTTTCCGAACTGCGCTCCTAGAACTGCTAGACCACCGTGGCCGGCAATGCATGTCATACCTTCCCACCGTGAGACAGGCGCAGTTCCGATGGGAGAAACGAGAACAGGAGCCGAGAACAGAACTGTGTTAAGTTAGAAGGGCCTACGATAAGGGACCAACAGCTACGTCGCCAGCTAACCGCTAGGACCACCTTCCTGGCTCATGTTAAAAGCTAGAGACCTCCAGAAGAACAGTATAGCTCTTACGATAACACTAAAAGGACTACACCAGCTGCAAGTTTTAGCATGAGACTTTTTCGCGTCTCTGTTATGTTGCATACTTTAAAAACATTGCCCCACCAAGAAAAGTATAACGCTTCTCATTGGATTGACAGAATTTTTGTAGGCAGAGCTTGAGGTTAACATTGAGACCCTGATTGGCCAGATGAAAACACTACTAGATAGTTTTTTTAAACCAACTTAGGTAAATTGCAGTAAGGAGAAGTTAGGAGGGAGTTGCTTCCGAGACAGTGAGGTGAGCGGAGCTGTGCTGCCCGCCACCCCCTGACGAACACCGACAAGGTAATGAACGCACACGATGCCGTATAGCAGCGCGTAAAGCTTCACTCAGAACTGCAGAAGTCTCATCTGTTACACCCCCTTTTTGCGTAATACTAGTGTCGATCGTCAATTAAAGCTCATGGTGTTCACATTTGCCACTTGAAGTAAAAATCTGAAACACGATGATTTTTCTGTTATATAGTTATTGAGAAGCCACATCAGCCACTGTAATTTGCGACAAGTTAGATAAGTAATTAAAGACAATTGAGGGTCACTGTAGACCATTTTGACAGTTTTCTCTTTTGTGAAACTTAATTTAAACCTAGATCATGGATGTGATATGGCATAGGTCATCCATCGATCCATTGTAGAACTTGGAAACCTATTCAGGGAATATTCGTTCACATTTTTGTTGAACGCAGTTGGTTTTTACCATCCAGTATTAAAACACTTCCTTTTATCAATAGTGCAATTTATAAACAATGTTTTGTGAGTAGAATAAAATTTCCAATGGTAAACTTAACTGCTTTTTCGACGTTATTTTACCAGCTAACTAAAAATAGGAAAGCCTTGAACCCCTTCCACTAAATTTAGTTAGTATTAAGATTCTTTCACAGGGAGTGCAGTGTAGCTGACGCTGAAATCATTAAGTATTTGGTTATATCATCGCTACTCTCACTAAACTCTTCTGAATTCTACAAATCATGTGTGGTCTGGCGTCTCCTTACCAGCAACAGGTCCCAGGTTCAAACTAGTCAATCCCCTAAAAAACACGCTCAGAGCGTCGTTGCGTGAAAGTGGTAGGGGGACACGATATAGAACAACAGACAGCACGCAGAATGTTAGAAAATGGCGACCCTGCCAGGATCGTAAAATACCATGATTGAAGGTCGACCACATGCCTAACTAGGTCAGAAAAATATCCTGTTAAAAATTTTTCTTAATAAATTTTTTTTAAAGGCATAAATAGTTGAAAACAGTAGGTGCAGCGATAGATAGTGAGACATTCTAGCAGAGACAATAGCATAATTAAGTTATGAATTTTAAAAATTGTTAGAATTAAGTTTTCTCCTCAATGCAAGCGCACAGGTGGCGGATACATCGTTGACAAGTTGGTTCTGACCCAGCAAATAAGTGAATAGATTGTCTGTCTTGGGTATAATAAGTGTCAAGTTGTCTGAACAAAAAGTTTATGAAATGTGTGAGATCTTATGAGTGCACGTTGACTGGAAGTAGGGTGTGTGAATTGCTTTTTAAACAGAAAATAAGGGATTCGGAAAGATTAGCAATGGCAGATCGAGACCTTGACCGAATTGAGGTAGAGACCCAGCATAAAAATGGACAGTGAATAGAGGACAGTACCACAGACGATGCAGTATCGCGAGAAATAGGACATATAACGCATCATAACAAGGATAATGTACGTCAAGGCATAGAAAACGTAAGTCAGCATACGACAGAGGAGCAGGAAAGTAGAGAGACAGTCGATGAGGTTTCCAACTTGCGTCTTGAATACGTAGAACCCATAGTACAAGTAATCAGAGCTCCCTCACCACAGAGTACAAGGAATGCGAGCAGAAACGTGTCACAGCACAGTTCAATACAATCGGTTGCGAACCAACACTTGGGCGAAAACACAGAGCTTAGGACGTCGGAAGAAAACGCAATAGGACCCACCAATCTGGCAGAATTATTACAACAAGTTATGGAAACTATGACAAGGCAAAATAAAGACATAGCGAACCAAATTCAAATTCAGAATGCAGAAACCACGAGACAAATGCGTGCGATTAAAGAACAAAACAAAAAAATTCAGTTACACTTAAGTCGTATTGAAGACGAGGCAAAAGAATCTCGAGAAGTGATAGAAAACTTAATAACAGGTCACAATCAATTGAGAACAGACATTGACAAGGTACAAGCGGACGTACAAACTTCGTGTAATGACATTCAGGACGAGATCAGAACATTACGTAACAACACCCAGGGAGAAGTCAAGAAACTAGAGAAACAGATAAACGAAATTACTAGACAAGCAGCAGGTACAGCGCGTGAAGTTGTTGAAAACAGTGTGTTACACAAACGTATCACAAAAGCAGCGCTGAAAAGATATGATAACCGCATAGTCAAAATAGAAGCGCAAACGAAGTGACAATTTCAGAAATTGTGAACAGAGTTGTTGCAAACCACTGAATGCGTAGTGAACAGGATCGAACAAGCACAGAGGCTGCAACCACATCCGTATCTGTAACAGCAGTTAACAAAGATATCATGCATTTTCGATTCCAATCACAGGCGGAAAATAACATACGTGAAATCAGACAGCCTGCGCCGCAACAAGCACGTTTCGAAAGTCTTGATGAACAAACGGCACCACAAACACATGCAGAACCACAAATGTAGGTTTCAAGACAGTTTGGATAGTGCAATGAAGCGGCAAGGTTAGCCAGACAAGATACCGAACCAATACCTGACAATGGAAAGCCAGGTCGCGAAGAGTACAGTGCAATGCATTCAGCTACACGTTCACAACCGATGGAAGAAAATTATTGCGTACCACTCCAACGATACTATGCAAGGGTAGGCGAAAGTTACAGTGGACAATATCCAATGGGTCTACCACAACCGGAAAGAACGACGGGAGAAATGATCAGAAACAAAAGTGGTGAAGAATCGCGAATTTCATATGGAACTATGACGAAGTACGACAACGATCATTTCCTCACAGTCAGAAAATTTCAACACTTTTGCGAAGGAAACTCATTACATCCACGAACTTTTATTGGTCAGTTCCGAGTAGGATTACCAGAACACTGGACGCTAGCACACAAATTAGACTTTATATGTGCACACATGTCAGCAACAGTCGCAGAAACCATGCAGAATGTTGCAGCGACATGCCGATCGTACGAAGAATTCAGAGAGAAGTTTATCTCACGATATTAGTCCAGCAAAGCACAGAACAGAGTGAAGTACGAATTATTACAGAACCCATATTTTGTAAATTTAGGAGAGAAGAGCCCCATGAAATTTTTCGAATTAATGGCAAAGAAAAATCAATGTTTAGATGTACCATATAGTGACGGAGAGTTGATTAAATTGTGCGCACTGAAGCTACCATTGAAATACCAGCAATCATTAGTAGGTCGCGGAGGCAAGGACGTAGAAGCATTTAAAGGTATTGTAAGGGAACTAGAGTTCATATTTTCGGAAGATGACGCAAGAAAAACACGAAGCGCACGTGAAAACGAAAGCAAAAAGCAGTGGAATCCACAAGACACAGTACGAAGAAACAATAATTACGAACCATGTGATAACTTCGCACCAAGAAACGACAATAGATTTCAACAAAGAACCGGTTATGGATTTAGAAGAGAATTTGCCAATAACTATAATTCACCCAGGAACGGCAACAACCATTACAGAGGGAATAACGACAACCGGAACGGGTACTGGAGAACCAATAGGCCGACAAATTATCAACAAAGAAACCACTATCAACAAGCTGAACAAGAAAAGAGAATACAGATAGAAGAGGTGCAGGTAAGACCACCAAACCCCGATAAACGTTCGAATTGACAGCTAAGCGCCCATGCCAAAGAGAATGACGCACCGACCCAGGACAATTGCAGCACCTTGAACAGAGAAGTAAAAATCTTATCACGAGAAGACAAGAAAATAACAGTATCGTGTTGGGACGAAATTAGTTGGGAGAATACTGACGAGGAAGATGAATTACCAGAGGCATGCACAACGAATGTAGGAGGAACGGACGAAGTAATGAGTATTGCAGAGCTATTTGAGATGGAAAGCAGGGAAAGCGACATCAATGAGGATAACGCACAGTCGACAGAAGTTGAAAATAAGTTACGAGTGGGCACACAACCCAACGTATATAATGAAGGAAGTTATGAAGCGATAATTAGAGCATTTAGATGCGATTATGTGGAAGTAGCGACGAAGAAGGAGAAGATAGACGAGGATGAGGAAAAAGTAGAGGATGTGGAAGAAAGCGTAAATGAAGGAAGAAATAGAGAAGAGGAAATAAAAGAGAGAGAAGTAGCAGTCGAAGCTTATCCTACAGAAAGTTCGAATCACAAGGGAAATTCATAGACTCATGTATGATTCAGTGGAGGATTCGTTGATGCAAGAAAAAGTAGAACAGAACCAGTCCTTTCAAATTCAACCAATTGTGAAGGCCATGGAAAAGCATATCCCAGTCAATATTGTAATTGATAGCGGAAGTGAACTGACTGCGATCTCAGAAAATTTATTCATGCAGTGTAATGCCAATGAGGAACTGCCAGTTCTGAAAACACGTAAGATTAAAGTAAGAGGTCCTATTAGAAACAATGCTGCAGAAGTTACGCCACAAACAAGGTTAACTCTTTGGTGCCAAGGTCAAAACATCGAAGCCAACTTCGTGATTATACCTAAACTAACTGTGGATTTGATTATAGGTGCAGATTTTTTAAATAAGAGACGAGCGATATTAGATATGGGGAAAGGTAGCGTAACATTCGGGAATGTCACACTTCTCTTTGAACAAAAGCTAAAATTAGAAGAAATACCAGTTATAAACAAACACTTAAGAATGATGCGAGATAAAGAGGATGAAGAATTAGAATGGTATGCACAAAAGGGGGAATCGCCTCAACTCATGTTAGAAGTCCATAAAGAAATCGACGAAAAATTGCAAGAAGTTCAAGGTATTTCGGAACACAGTAAAAGAGAATTAGAGGGTATTTTACGAGATAAAGCAGAGGTATTTTTACCTAAGACTGGCAGTATTAAACACTTTCAGTACAAGTTCGAAGTAAAACAGCACAAACCATTTAGAGTGCCACCCTATACAATCCCATTAAGCTACAGGAATGAAGTATTCCAGGAGATAGCTAAAACGTTAGCTGACGATATTATTGAACCAGCTACCTCCACATACAACAGCCCGCTCCATATTGCACAAAAACGAGATGGGAGCATCAGGTTAGTGCTTGATTCCAGACAGATCAACACAATCATAATCACTGAGACAGATCGCCCACAAAAATTAGAGGAATTGATATAAAACTTCCACAGTGCTAAGATATTTTCATCAATTGATTTACAGAGTAGTTTCTGGCAAGTAGAATTGGCCCCAGAATGTAGAAAATTTACAGCATTTATTGTATTCCGTAGATTTTACCAGTTTATACGATTGCCATTTGGTTTAAACATATCATCAGCAGCGTTTATTAGGGGAGTTAATAATATACCCAGTCCTGAAATTTTACAAAAAATTACTTGTTATGTTGATGATGTGATTATTGCAGGACCCTCTTGGGAACATCTCAACGACACATTAAATCAGTTTTTACAGATCATGAAAGAGCATGGGGTCGCAGTAAATATAACAAAATCCAAATTTAGAAGGCGAGAGGTCAAATTTGTAGGACACATAATTTCCGAGAAAGGGGTAATGCCTGATGCAGAAAAACTAACGGCAATCAAAGAATTCTGTACTCCATATAATTAGAAAACTGTCAGAGGATTTCTAGGTCTCACCGGATTCTATAAAAAATTTATTTGGATCGACTCTCTCGCAACACCACGCCTATGTGCATTGACTGGATAAAACACGCCATGGCTATAGGATCAACAAGCCAATGAAGAATTTTTAAAGGTGAAAAACGGACTAACAACAGCACCGATTTTAGCACGTCCTGATCTAACACAAAATTTTTGTATGGCCGCTGATAGCGCGAAAACAGGTTTAGGAGTGAATACGAACAGGCAGGGCTAAGATCATATAGAGCAATTGCATTTGCCAATCGGGTACACACAAAAAGGCAGAAAAACTATTCAGTCATGGAGCTGGAAGCTTTGGCCATTGTATGGGGCTTCCAACGTTTTCGATACTTCCTATTCTGAAGAAAAACAAAAGTATACACTGACCACAAAGCATCAGAATTTCTGTTATCCGCCAAACTAACTCATGGGATGTTATCCAGATGGATGTTAATACTAGAAGAATTTGACTTCACTATTACACACATACCAGGACCAGCAGATGCTTTATCGCGATGTCCACAAGGTGCATCCAGTAACATAGGTTTGGAAGCAGCAGAAGACCAGTTTACAATGTACTATAAGAAACAAGTACCTTTCGAAAACTACATTACGAGAGCATTGAAAAAAATAGGCAAAGAACAGGACATGGATCCCGAAATACTATGAATCAAACACAAGTGGAGAAGTAAGGATTTTCCAGACATCAACTGCACTATCTCGTAAAAAACAATGTTTTATTTTTTAGACGAAATGTTGGAACGAATGAATGGTTAATTTATATCACAGATGAACTAATTTATAAGTACATATGGTATACACATTTAAGTAATGGCCACTTTGGACCAAAGAAATGCTTTTTTAAAATAAAACAAACAAGACATTTTCCTAATATGGAAAGACGAATTAGAGCAGTATTAGTCAAATGCAAAAAATGTATGAGGGCTAAACACGTCACTTTTCAAATCCCTAAAAGATTAAAACAAATAGCTGCAACAGATTTTATGGGGCCCCACCCATGCACAAAAAATGGATATATATTCGTATTTGTCGTTTTGGAACTTACTTCTAAATCTGTTACCTTGACACCATTAAAATGGGCAACAGGTCTTACTATAAGTAAAGCATTTAAACAAGATTTTCTCAGACAAGTCGGTCGAGTGGAACGGATAATTTCGGATAATGGCCCACAATACAAATCAGTGCAATTGGCAGAACACGTTAAAACAACACAAAATAAAACCCATCTACATATCTAAGTACATACCTAGCATAAATCCAGCAGAACGATCTATGAAGGATATAGGCACTTTACGCCGATTATATGCAGGCAAAAGACACAACACTTCGTATACATACCTTAAAGATTTTCAAGAAGTAATAAATGAACTACCTCCAGTTACTGTACTTAAAAATATTGAACCCCCAAGCATAACCAGAGAAAATGTTAGATTTCATATTGTACCACGTAGACAGCACAAACAAGTCATAGCAACAGCACTCTCCAACATCAGAAAGGCAGCCATTAAAAGAAAAGAAAGAGGAGATAGAACAGCAATTAAAAGAACATTCTCAGTAGGCCAGAAAGTATTTGTAAAAACACACCATCCCTCCAGCAAACAGAAACACAAAATTCATAAGTTTTATGCTGCATACAAGGGACCTGTCATAATTAGCCAAACTGCTCATGATAATGCTGTGGAATTAATGAAACCAAAAACAGGCAAAACCTTAGGACTTCACCATGTGAGCCATATCAAAAAGTTTGAAGATTAATTTTATTACTGGTAAATAATCAGCACAATATTTCAAGATTATGTTGCAGATAAGATCGTCAGGAGAAAGAAGAATGAAGAGAGAGGAAGGTGGGAAAAAGAAAGTAGTTTCAATAAAAACAAAAACAAAAATAACACCAATAGTACCATAGATTAAGGTGAAGGGATAAAGCGTAGATAGTCTAACAGCATGAAATACTAAAATGCTATACACCACGACACTACACAAAAATTAAAAACGAATTTGAGGATTCTTGTAGACTTTAAGACCCAAAACATCTTAGAATTGTAACATGGAAAGGGCGCCAAAATTTGAAAAGGTTTTAAGAAGGCATAAAACAATGCACGTACTACACGTATGTTAGATGATTATAAGTAAAACTTTTTGTAAGAACCATTGTAAAAACTCCAGGAAGGACGATATGCAACGACCCACAAGAAGTATCAAGAAAGGAAAGGACGTAATTAGCAAGACACGATTCCTACAAGGCAGAAGTGTCGAGAGAAGGGAAAGTACAGTGAGACCAACAGAAGGCCCTTGTAGTCGAAGTGGGCAGTAAATAAATCTGCTGCCAAGCTGAACCACAGGGTGGCGGAACCCTGCTGGGACAGAACACAGAACCACACAGTGGCTGAACCCTGCAGAGAAGGGTCCCTGAATGTCGTGACTCAGTGGAGCGAGCAAAAATTGCCCGACGAGAAGACCGCTTGGGCAAGCCACCACTGGCAAAAAAAAAATATGTGTAAAAATCACACTACTGCTATCAAACAGCACGTTGATGCACAAAACTGAAGAAAACTTCCACAAAGTAAAAATGACACTCCCAAACAATTTATCAAACTGTTACTAAGAGGAGAACTTCAAAGCGACTAGTTATCAATAAATATTTCCATATCCTGCTCAGAGAAGAACCAAGAAGCAAGTAAGAAGCAGAGAAAAAGCAGGAAGAACAGAAGTTGAAGATTCACAAGATTGAGACCAAGAAATAGCCATATATCAACACGATATCGAGCTTCTCTGCAATTGGTAAATGGTCCATTTTAACACGAGTAATGTATCATGAAGCAAATTTCGTCCGTACTGGCGGAATGTTACGTGATACTACGTACTTTTACGTATGTGACTATTACAGCGCCATCTGTTACAAAGAGAAAAAAGTGGTTCAACTAAAACATTCATATTTCCTTACATACTACACGAATAAGTAATAAAATATCGGGGTTCGTATTTTTTAAAAAAAAGCTGTTGATATCCGTTTGACCTAGGGTTGCGGCATCTAGCGGGCCAACCACAGCGCCATCTGGTTTACCCCTTCAAGCTAGACAAGTTTCGTTATTTGTAGTTTTTTCGTTTGATGCTTATTTCGTGAGATATTTGGCCTGGTCACTATCAATGGACAACCCTGTATAAGGAAAGAGCGGGATTCTAGTTGAGAACTCATATTAATATATTGTATATATGTGAGGATACCGTGTTATGTCTCGTGTAACAACGAGAAAGGTCTACCAGACGACACACAATTCGTCAGTATCAGGTTTGCATGCTGTCTAGACTGTGGTTTGTCTGTCGGCAATATTGCTACTCGTGTTGGTCTGGATAGCAGGACTGACGTGAGGATAAATGGATTAGGATGTTATACTCAACGCTTTAAAGGATCTGAATACCCTATGTAATTAGGGCCCGTGATGTCAGACGTATAGCGCTCTCGGTCTTATTCGATCATACAGGTATATCACGTACCTACTGTCAAAATACGGGCTTTTTTGCAGTAAGACAAGTATCCACACAGAGAGCACGATAACTTCTGGAGTGTATGTATGTGTACGTTTGTTTTTTGTTTGTGTGTGTTTGTTGAAGTGAGGTGCTCAACAACGAGGTTATTAGCGCTCTACGCACAGTACTGCGCGCCGACAGCGGTGTGAAAAACAACAGTGGAAACGGAAGTAGCAGCACATGAGCTAAGCAGAAATATAGTACTTGAATGAAAAGTTATTAAAGGTCATAACAACCAACACGGTTGGAATTTGTGTGTGCTTTTTGGGTAACGTTGTAAGAAATCTAGGGACGCGGATGTTGTGTCCGGTTTGGTTGTGTGCACGTGTCACCTTCCTCTAAATAACTCAGTGCTGTGCCCTCAGCGGGCAACGTGATGCCCACCGTCTTTTTCGACGTCCGACGTCCCTCGTTCTCGGAAAAACCGTTAACAGTGACGTGCACTGTGGAACACTCTGTAGCCTCCGAAAGTCCATCACGAGCAAACGGCTGGCCAAGGGTGCTCACGGAGGGTGTGATTCTGCTCAATGATAACCCGCGTCCACATTTGTTCAATGTCACACAAAGTGCAATGGTCACATTCAAGTGGCACCAGCTTGAGTATGTGTCGTAAGATTTGGACTTGTCGCCCTGCGATTTCCGTGCACTTGGTCCGCTAAGAAAACAGCTCAAACGGAAGTGCTTCAACTCGGACGACGAAATGAGGGACACAATGGAGGACTGACTCCTCTCACAGCCGCAGGAATTCTAGGGACAGGGAATCGTTCGCCTCGTGTAACACTGGGATAAATGCGCTCAGGTCTCTGGTGATTACTTTTGAACAAATACTTCAATTATACTCGCAGTGTTGTTTCGTTCTTTTTCTTTTGAACATCCGTCATAACTCCAGAATGAGATTTTCACTCTGCAGCGGAGTGTGCGCTGATATGAAACTTCCTGGCAAATTAAAACTGTGTGCCGGACCAAGACTCGAACTCGGGACCTTTGCCCTTCGCGGGCAAGTGCTCCAGTTTTAATCTGCCAGGAAGTTATATATCAGAGCAAAAACCGCTGCAGAGTGAAAATCACATTCTGGAAACATCCCCCAGGCTGTGGCTAAGCCATGTCTCCGCAATATCCTTTCTTTCAGGAGTGCTAGTTCTGCAAGGTTCGCAAGAGAGCTTCTGTAAAGTCTGGAAGGTAGGAGACGAGGTACTGGCAGAAGTAAAGCTGTGAGGACGGGGCTTGGGTAGCTCAGTTCGTAGAGCACTTGTCCGCAGAAGACGTCAGCACGTTAGCTCAGCGTGTTCGGTCAGAGGGTTACGTGCCCTCTGTAATGAAAGAAAACTGAGTTAATCGATCAACAACAAACTTAATCGGATGTCTTACGACGTCCGACCCTAGCAGATGCCACGAACGAAACCGAAGAAAATGAGAATAAAAAAAAAAATTTAAAAAGTTGGTAGATCACTTGCCCGCGTAAGGCAAAGGTCCTGAGTTCGAGTCTCGGTCCGGCTCACAGTTTTAATCTGCCAGGAAGTTTCATCCGTCATGACTTTCTATCTTTTTTAGCTTTCGTTCAACATTGGTTGATTGTCAGGAGCTGTTATCCTTGTTTATTCCTTTATTCTAAATTCCACAGACCGCCTCCCTTCTCGCTCTTATACTTTCATCCGCCTCAGTGTGCTTCTAATTGTGATATGATCTGTGTACAGCTGTGTTCTTGGGCGGCACTCTCAGCTTGGCATCCCAAGCTGCCACTACTAATTGTGATAAGTTCAGTAAGGGAATCATACAGTTGTGGTGTCTCTGGAGGACCTCTCAGTTTGGCGACCCAAACGGTGGCTTGTGTTGCTTGGGCCTTAAAACAGCCCTGCTCGTTAATATTTTTACCATTCCTTTAGCAACGGCCCTCTTGAGGACAAAAGGTTTCCAGACTTGGAAAGCAGCTTTACTATTAGCATTACTTATATATATCCCTAGTTGATGGTGTACTAAACACTGTCGGGGTAGCAGTTCTTTGACACTCCCCTCAGGAGTGAAACACCACTCTTATTTATTTCGCCATGTTGTTAAAGTTGCAGTTTCTCCGTAAGAGTAGCAAGTATTTTTTTGCTCCAAAATGCACCTGGTTGATACGTATGTGCCAGATGAGCTTCCTTACTGCTGTATAAGGCACACACACACTCCATCCACTTGCACCTGATTATGCCAGCGAAAAACCGCTTTGTTTCTCAGAAAGTAAAATTGTCTCTGCTCTCTATCTTTCCACGTTATACTTTGTAGAGCGAGATCTAATCCTCTGTTCCTCCTGATTGTTAACAAACAGATCCAGAAACGTCATAAGAAATTTTCAAACAGGGTGTCTCAGCTATATGGCATCCTCATTTCATATTCGATCTGCTGTGAAATGGCCCCTCTCCTCCAGTGGGTAACTACTAGGGGTCATTATCAATTACACTCTCTTTGTCCCTCCCGCGGGAGGTTCGAGTCGTCCCTCGGGCATGAGTGTGTGGGTTGTTCTTAGCATAAATTAGTTTAAATAGTGTGTAAGTCTAGGGACCGATGACGTAAGCAGTTTGTTCCCTCAGGAATTCACACCTTTAGTTGGTCAGCTCTCCTTGCCTAGCAGATGAGAGACCAACATTCATTGCATTAGGCAGCACCTTGTTGTCTGTCAAGACATTTGTTGGGCATCCTGATAAGAAAAGTAAGAAGTTTTAAAACGCCTATACAATGGCTAACACTTGGAGGTTGTGTACTGGATAATTTTTTTCGCACTTATTCAGCATCAGACTCGCAGACTCTACTGTCCCGTTTTTCTCTTCCTTTTCATCTTCTACTGCATGGTAGAGAACTGATATCCAACATCCAAAATAATTTTTTTATTCAAAGTAAATAAAAGATATATGGAGTTTTAAACATATCTGTTAGATGACATAGTTTTACGACTCTTGTACTTTCTGTTCACTGTTGGACTGTATCAGACTCGCAGCTCCTTCCATTTGCATAGGATATTAGAACTTATTTTATTAGAATACAACAGTAGTATCATCAATAGGTATTTCAATGACTACAGTTGAGAACAGGAAATTAGTGATATACATAATTTTTACCCATATGTGAACTGACTTTCATGCAACAATAATAATTCCACATCATTTCTTTTCTGCATGCTGGTGAGTATTAATGCTGCTTCATTCTCTTAATACGAATAGCACAATAATAAATTTCAATTAGTCGAAGTTAAAAACAAGCTATGCTGATGACAAAATAACAGATATGCAATGTACAAAAGTCACTTAATATAGAGACGATACTAGGGATTAACACAGATAAATGATCGATTCGTAGCTTTTTCAGTAGAAAATACGTAAAAAATTATTTAAAATTTACAGGTTGGGTAGTTGGGTTGCTGCCACCGTTCCCCATGAGAAATTGTCAGCTGCAAGATCGAATAGCTGTGAAAGAGCAGGATGAGCTAAATGTGGTACATTGCCCACTCTGCATGAAACTCATGTTCAAATTGCTTCTTCCACTTCTAAGATACATTCTTCATGGCAAAAGCTAAAGTATGGGGTACAATAAGGACGTGGTAGATGTCAGTTTTCCTGTAGAATCCCACTAGCTTCATGAAAGCGTATGCTTACCACGCCGGCCTAGTGACCGAGCGGTTCTAGGCGCTACAGTCTGGAACTACGCGACCGCTACGGTCGCAGGTTCGAATCCTGCCTCGGGCATGGATGTGTGTGATGTCCTTAGGTTAGTTAGGTTTAAGTAGTTCTAAGTTCTAGGGCACTGATGACCTCAGCAGTTAAGTCCCATAGTGCTCAGAGCCATTTGAACCATGCTTACCACGAATTAGAGGGTACTGGCAGATGAAAGACTGAGAGTAGTAAGTGTTTATACTACATGAAATATCTGGAACAGTTCATCTGTTAGCTCTGGCTGAGGTCTCTCTTCACCACCAGAATTCGAGTCAACTTGCGAGCGTCAAGTGCTAATTGTACTGTTCTATTTTTGTTGCAAACAACCATTCCTGGATTATTTTAAAGGATCACAGCCTACTCTATGCTGCTTCCATCCAGTTATGTCTAACTTCCTTATCCTCTGTCTTTGCTAAAGGCGAAGGATATGATTTAATGTAAAACCACACTTGATGTTTCACTTTAAACTCCGACTCAAACTGTTGTGACCAGAGGAAACTATAATAGTCCGCTATAACAGCGGCTTCTTTGATTGCTCTGGGAGCTGAAGAAGTGGAAAATATTAGTTCTCTTTATTACAAGATGGATAAAAAGATTTACTTGACTTCATTCAATCCATTGCCACAGGAACGTGCCATATATTTACAACTGTCTTTAAATATTAAATCATCACTTGATGCACACATTTACTAAACTCTTCACGTGAGGTACAAAGTTCTTAAAGGTCAGAATGACGGTTCAATTTAAGACATAAGTAAAGTATGAGTCCTAACTAGTCATGTTTTTTTTGTTTATCAGGGATCAAAAGCTGGATAAAGCCTTCTTCTGCTGGGCTATATGTCGGTCTCTGTGAGGTGGCGCTGCGGCACTAGGAGAGATGGTGTAGCTTCGTTAACGCCTCCCATTCGTCTTTGCAGTATCCAATGAAACATCGCTATCTCCTGTGGTATCGATGTGAGTTCCCGACTTTGTTATGGAACGGCGATCTTTGGATGTTACCACACAAAACGAATAAATTACCCAGAATGTGATGAAAACACATGCCGGTTATGGTATAGCATCTGGCTTAACTTGGTCTTTCTCCTGGGGTGGTATCTCTAACAGTTATGCGATCTTTGCTTCTATTTCTCGGCTTGTTTCCATGGAGAAACTGCCGCGAGATACTGCCGGTTCTGTTGCCAATTCCGCTCGTACTGGTAGAGAGCGTTCTGTGTTTCATGTTGAACACACGTACCTCGGGACCATTGGCACATATGGGAAGTGTCCATTCTTTAAGTGAAACTGTTATTACCTACCTTCCGTCACACCGAGTCGTCAGTTGCTATTCCTCTACATCCAAACTGTCATGTTCGCTTCTTATCCAGTACCATCACAGTAGAATTGGAACGCACAAATCTGGAATGACAATCATATTACTTCTAAATAAGGAATTGCTTATCGATTTGTTTCCTTGTAGACTAGTTTTATCCTCCGACAGCATCGACGATCCTGACGTCTGACAGCGGTAACGTCGGTGACAGACGCTCGTCTACTAGTAATGCCGCAGTTCATTCCGAAAAAGCGAAGATGTCGCTTCCAGAAGTCAAGACAGCAAGTAATTCTCTGTCTTGAATAGCCGCTGTTACAACTGATTGGTATTTTTCAGTTGAGTTTGGACTTATTGGCCGACACCTGTGATTTGCACCCGTCTCAGCATCTGAATTCGATATGACCCTTTTTGTTTTGGCGTTTCTGATCAAATTCTTTCATATACTACACCTGAAACCTTCCCGCCTTCTCTATACCTCTTTTATTAATGATAACCTTCCCTTTTACAATAACCTATGTAACATTCCCTTAGGATTTCTATCTCTTGCTCAATAATAACAAATCAAAACTCCCCTTTGAAATTTATTCTTTTTCTCAATCTTCGCATACAAATTTAACTGCTGCTTATTAAAAGTGATTTTCTGATTATTTCGATGAAACATAGAATGTGTCGTCGTCGTGGCCCTCAGTCGTTCCCAGAACTGTTCCTTACCTTTTTTTACTGTTACTGGATCGCCATCTGACTGCTACATCGAAGTGCGACATGAATATACTTACTCTGTTTTACTATACTCTTATTAGCTGAACCGAGCGAGGTGGCGCAGTGGTTAGCACACTGGACTCGCATTCGGGAGGACTACGGTTCAATCCCGCGTCCGGCCATCCTGGTTTAGGTTTTCCGTGATTTCCCTAAATCGCTCCAGGCAAATGCCGGGATGGTTCCTCTGAAACCCCATGAGACCGATGACCTCGCAGTTTGGTCTCTTCCCCCAAACAACCCAACCACCCCCCTCTCTTATAAGCTGCTGGTGGGCTTTCATAATAAGTGGCTGTATTTATTACCAAAGCTGACATTATTCTTTAATAGCAAGTCTGACGTTATTCTTTAATTAATTTGACTGAAGTTACGTAATTCATAGTTAAACTTTAACTTGACACCAAAATTTTGCAATATTTTATGTTGATGATTTTTGGGATGGATTATAATCAGTAATGCAATACTGCTGGCAAAAATTAATTATATTCTGAAAACTCTTCAAATATTTGATGTTGATAATGAAATGATTTTACAAATTTTCAAATGGAACTTACCTTTTACAAATATCTTACAACTAGCAATGCGCAAACATACCTTCAGTAGTCTTGAGTTTCTCAAAAAATTAATTCAACAATGCTAGTTCCTCTTATTATAATAGTTAGCTGATGTCTCTGTACATCCATTTATAATCTCTTGTAAATCATAGCTAGAGGCTGGTAGGCACACTGCTCGTCTCAACCTCTCGTTTCAGACCTGCTACCGACTCTCTTCACTTCTCGCTTACTACTGACTTCCTACGAACGCTGAAGTGCAGTCTCTCTCCCCAACAATGCTTTCTGGTGCAGACAATCCCTGCTTGTTGTTGTTGTGGTCTTCAGTCCTGAGACTGGTTTAATGCAGCTCTCCATGCTACTCTATCCTGTGCAAGCTTCTTCATCTCCCAGTACCTATTGCAACCTACATCCTTCTGAATCTGTTTAGTGTATTCATCTCTTGGTCTCCCTCTACGATTTTTATCCTCCATGCTGCCCTCCAAAACTAAATTGGTGATCCCTTGATGCCTCAGAATATGCCCTACCAACCTATCCCTACTTCTAGTCAAGTTGTGCCACAAATTTCTCTTCTCTCCAATTCTATTCAATACCTCCTCATTTGTTATGTGATCTACCCATCTAATTTTCAGCATTATTCTGTAGCACCACATTGTGAAAGCTTCTATTCTTTTCTTATCTAAACTGTTTATCGTCCATGTTTCACTTCCATACATGGCTACACTCCATACAAATACTTTCAGAAACGACTTCCTGACACTTAAATCTATAGTCGATGTTAACAAATTTCTCTTCTTCAGAAACGATTTCCTTGCCATTTCCAGTCTACATTTTATATCCTCTCTACTTCGACCATCATCAGTTATTTTACTTCCTAAATAGCAAAACTCCTTTGCTACTTTAAGTGTCTCATTTCCTAATCTAATTCCCTCAGCATCACCCGATTTAATTTGAGTGCATTCCATTATCCTCGTTTTGCTTTTGTTGATGTTCATCTTATATCCTCCTTTCAAGACACTGTCCATTCCGTTCAACTGCTCTTCCAAGTCCTTTGCTGTCTCTGACAGAATTACAATGTCATCGGCGAACCATTATCCTCGTTTTGCTTTTGTTGATGTTCATCTTATATCCTCCTTTCAAGACACTGTCCATTCCGTTCAACTGCTCTTCCAAGTCCTTTGCTGTCTCTGACAGAATTACAATGTCATCGGCGAACCTCAAAGTTTTTATTTCTTCTCCATGTATTTTAATACCTACTCCGAATTTTTCTTTTGTTTCCTTTACTGCTTGTTCAACATACAGATTGAATAACATCGGGGAGAGGCTACAACCCTGTCTCACTCCCTTCCCAACCACTGCTTCCCTTTCATGCCCCTCGACTCTTATAACTGCCATCTGGATTCTGTACAAATTATAAATAGCCTTACGCTCCCTGTATTTTACCCCTGCCACCTTCAGAATTTGAAAGAGAGTATTCCAGTTAACATTGTCAAAAGCTTTCTCTAAGTCTACAAATGCTAGAAACGTAGGTTTGCCTTTTCTTAATCTTTCTTCTAAGATACGGCGTAAGGTTAGTATTGCCTAATGTGTTCCAACATTTCTACGGAATCCAAACTGATCTTCCCCGAGGTCCGCATCTACCAGTTTTTCCATTCGTCTGTAAAGAATTCGCGTTAGTATTTTGCAGCTGTGACTTATTAAACTGATAGTTCGGTAATTTTCACATTTGTCAACACCTGCATTCTTTGGGATTGGAATTATTCTATTCTTCCTGAAGTCTGAGGGTATTTCGCCTGCCTCATACATCTTACTCACCAGATGGTAGAGTTTTGTCATGACTGGCTCTCCCAAGGCCGTCAGTAGTTCTAATGGAATGTTGTCTACTCCCGGGGACTTGTTTCCACTCAGGTCTTTCAGTGCCCGGTCAAACTCTTCACGCAGTATCTTATCTTACATTTCGTCTTCATCTACATCCTCTTCCATTTCCATAATATTGTCTTCAAGTACATCGCCCATGTATAGACCCTCTATATACTCCTTCCACCTTTCCGCCTTCCCTTCTTTGCTTAGAACTGGGTTTCCATCTGAGCTCTTGATATTCATACAAGTGGTTCTCTTCTCTCCAAACGTCTCTTTAATTTTCCTGTAGGCAGTATCTATCTTACCCCTAGTGAGATAAGCCTCTACATCCTTACATTTGTCCTCTAGCCATCCCTGCTTAGCCATTTTGCACTTCCTGTCGATCTCATTTTTGAGACGTTTCTATTCCTTTTTGCCTGCTTCGTTTACTGCGTTTTTATATTTTCCCCTTTCATCAATTAAATTCAATATTTCTTTTGTTACCCGAGGATTTCTATTAGCCCTCGTCTTTCTACCTACTTCATCGTCTGCTGCCTTCACTACTTCATCCCTCAAAGCTACCCATTCTTCTTCTACTGTATTTCTTTCCCCCATTCCTGTCAATTGTTCCCTTATGCTCTCCCTGAAACACTCTACAACCTCTGGTTCATTCAGTCTATCCAGGTCCCATCTCCTTAATTTAGCATCTTTTTGTAGTTTCTTCAGTTTTAATCTACAGTTCATAACCAATAGATTGTGGTCAGAGTCCACATCTGCCCCTGGAAATGTCTTACAATTTAAAACTTGATTCCTAAATCCCTGTCTTACCATTATGTAATCTATCTGATACCTTTTAGTATCTCCAGGATTCTTCCATTTATACACCCTTCTTTTATGATTCTTGAACCAAGTATTAGCTAAGATTAAGTTTTGCTCTGTGCAAAATTCTACCAGAAGGCTTCCTCTTTCATTTCTTCCACCCAACCCATATTCACCTACTACGTCTCCTTCTCTCCCTTTTCCTACTGACGAGTTCCAGTCACCCACGACTATTAAATTTTCGGGTCCCTTCACTACCTGAAATATTTCTTTTATCTCATCATACATTTCATCAATTTCTTCATCATCTGCAGAGCTAGTTGGCATATAAACTTGTACTACTGTAGTAGGTGTGGGCTTCGTATCTATCATGGCCACAATAATGCGTTCACTATGCTGTTTGTAGTTGCTTACCCGTATTCCAATTTTCTGTTCATTATTAAACCTATTCCTGCATTACCCCTATTTGATTTTGTGTTTATAACCCTGTAGTCACCTGACCAGAAGTCTTGTTCCTCCTGCCACCGAACTTCGCTAATTCCCACTATATCTAACTTTAACCTATCCATTTCCCTTTTTAAATTTTCTAACCTACCTGCCCGATTAAGGGATCTGACATTCCACGCTCCGATCCGTAGAACACCAGTTTTCTTTCTTCTGATAACGACGTCCTCTTGAGTAGTCCCCGCCCGGAGATCCGATTGGGGGAATATTTTACCTCCGGAATATTTTACCCAAGAGGACGCCATCATCATTTAATCATACAGTAAAGCTGCATGCCCTCGGGAAAAATTACGGCTGTAGTTTCCCCTTGCTTTCAGCCGTTCGCAGTACCAGCACAGCGAGGCTGCTTTGGTTAGTGTTATAAGGCCAGATCAGTCAATCATCCAGATTGTTGCCCCTGCAACTGCTGGAAAGGCTGCTGCCCCTTTTCAGGAACCACACGTTGGTCTAGCCTCCCAACAGATACCCCTCCGTTGTGGGTGCAGCTACGATACGGCCATCTGTATCGCTGAGGCACGCAAGCCTCCCCACCAACGGCAAGGTCCATGGTTCATGCTACCAGTACAAAATATATCAATACGCGGTCTTTCCCGCTTTTTTTCTTAAATTGTATACATACGCGGTCTCTCCTGCCCTTTTAAAAATTATATCAATTTGCGGCCTCTCTTGCCAACAACATTTTGGTGCAGACGTTCCCTGCTACCACAATTATTTCCAACATGACAGATATTAATTATTCCTACTTAATCCTATTAATAAAATATAAACATCTTTCATAAATTGTGATTTGACAATAGACAATAGAAATATACACGTCTTACACTTCTTATTTCCCCTTCACTGAGCCCGCGATTTCTCACCACTCACATGGTCCGCATGTTCTAAATGCATAACGCGCACACATTCGTTAGCCGGTTCGTTTCGTCATTTATTCGTGCATTTATTCACTAGTTCGTTGCATCATCATAAGATCTCTGTGGGGAGCTCTGTTTCCTATCCCAAGCGCTTCAAGATTGTTTAGGACCTTTTTTAAAACATCCGTATCACTTCTTGGGCTGACCACCAAACGTTCTTCCTCTTCTTCGGGAAACTTAATAATTAATGTGTTCTTCCTCTTCTTCGGGAAACTTAATAATTAATGAGTTGCATACCTCTGGACGAAAAGGCTCTGTCAATCAAAAAATTTGGTCTTAGTGTTTATTATAAAAGCACTGAGGCTCATACCACTGTTTCTATGGAACGGTTGAGCTGGCAAAGACCACTTCGAATACCACTTTCTGTGGCGCTGGTCCTTAATTTGGCCCCGGATTTATTTTCATAAACATGATTCGTCTCTGCTGTAGAATTCTGTCACTCTCATTCCCCACACCAAAGCTTCGTTTTGCAAGCTGGTAACGACTTAAACGACTTCCTTTCTCGTTCCAGTTTTTAGCATTACATCTGCGAGCTGTTTAACGAAGGCGATGGATAGCACTTTGGCGTAGGAAAGGACAAATGCTCCGCTTGGCTCACGCTCGTCGCGCTCACAACTTGCCTTGACCGACACACATTTTCATTCACTTGATGCTATGAGTTTACGCTACTTTGCAACGTAGGTGAAAGTACTCGATCTGTTACGTTTGTCACCATGTATTATCCGTCATTTCATTAACCCTTTCGTGAGCCGTGGGAAACATGCTTCCCACTACAATGAACTTGCTCCTAGCCCAGTGGGATTCACAGTTCCCACCTCTGTATGGTGCTGCAAAACAAAATCGTGGTAGTAGATGTCCATCAAAAACCTGGGTGGACACAACTACTCAAGAAATGAGAGATTATATAGGATGTCTTATTCTAATGGGAATTCACCAACTTCCTGCTCTCTCTAACTTCTGGAATTCAGACCCTTTACTAAAAGTAGAGCCAACGGCTAATATAATGACAAGTAAAAGATTTAAAAAGATTGTAGAGACTATTCACTGTAATAACAACGAAACTGCAAAGCCAAGACATCATCCAGAATATGATAAAATGCATAAACAGCGGCCATTGATTGAAAAGTGGATGAATCGACGATTCCTTTCAATGGACGGTCATCTATGAAACACTATTTGCCAATGAAGCCGGTGAAACGAGGCCACAAAGTTTGATGCATGTCAGATTGACTTACTGGATATATGATGAACTTATATATATATATATATATATATATATATATATATATATATATATATATATAATGAACTTTGATGTTTACACAGGCAAGTATACGCAGATAGTGACTTGACATTGGCCGAAAGGGTTGTAGTAGATCTAACAAAGGAAATACATAATAAAAATAATGTAGTGGCATTTGACAGATTCTTTACCACCGTGAAGTTGATGCCAACACTTTTGAAGAGGCGTGTGTATGGATGTGGAACAGTGAAGACCAACAGGAAAGATTTACTCAAATGTGTGAAGGAAAACGTAAAATTGGAATGAGGAGAATTCCAGTTTGAAGCAAAAGGAGCCATGGAGCCATTACTGGAGTAAAATGGACCGTCCAGTCATTTTCCCGTCCTCAATTCATGACCCAAGAGAAACATCCACAGTAAACAGGAAAAACAAAGGACGGCACTAGTGCAGAGATTTCTTGTCCTGAAGTTGTGGCAGAATACAACAAAATAATGGGTGGTGTCGATAAGTTTGATCAATTACGAGAAAGGTTTGCTACTGGCAGACGTTCTGTAAAATGGTGGCACAGAATATTTTATTTCCTGGTGGATGTTACCATAGTGAAAAGTTTTATCCTGTGGAAAATAAGTAAAAGAGAAAGTGGACAGCATGATCAGCTCACATACAGGATCCATCTAGCTAGACAATTGATCGCTGGCTTCTCATCCCGAGAAAGGCGTGGACAAAAACCTGTTGTTTTGACAAAAAGGGGTAAAGTACCTGAAGATGTTCGTCATTTGGCTGTAGGGGAGCATCAACCCATTTTAGGAGAAACGTACAGGAGGTGCCATCATTGTAGTACAAAAGCTGCAGAAAAGCGCATTCGTTGTGTTTGCACATATTGTCAAAAACCATTTTGCATAGACCCATGTTTCAGAAAATTTCATGGCAAGTAATTGTGAACAATCATTGTAACAAAAGAAGTAAATTTATCATATAAATGTGGCATATATTGAAAAAGTTGTTTTAGTCATTTAAGTCCAAGGAAGGGCACTTTCACAGTTGAAGCAAATTTGATATATATCTATTGATATATACTTATCTGTCAACTACTATCTGCTCTCCATTCATTAAAAACAAGTTGCTCAATAATTTTGCTCACGAAAGGGTTAAATCGTGTTTCGACCGGATTTTTTCTTTGCTAGGGACACCGGCTGCAGCGTGTCGTCTGTGGGCGTATCTCTTCCTTGGCAGAAGATAATTCCTGCCGCAATTCTTTTGACACTCTCTCTACTTTCTTTCCAGGGTTTTCCAAAGCTGTCTCATTTCATTACTACTGCGTGTGCTTTTCTTCAAAAAGTCATCGAGCCCCCTGTTTGAGGCCTGCAGAGCTTTGGTCATGTTCTGTCCAACACTTCCAACAGTACTTCGCATCTCTCCTGCGACTTGCTTATCTCCTGCGGCACTCGTAGAGTGGTGTCTAACAGATGAGAATCGAACTGACATGGGGAGTGCCAGGGTTGGGAAATGAAGTTCGGAGTGGGACGGCACGTGTTTGCAGCACTACACCATACAGTTACAATGCCCCAGCCATACGGCCAGATGGCGAGAAAAACGCTCCGAATCTTTCAGTCCTACAATATATAATACCCATGCTTCCGCTCAATGAACCGTATGGCGCGGTGGCCGATGCAATATTGGTAACATTCGTGCTTCGTATTTTAAAGTATCTATTTGTTTCTCATTATTAAAAAAAGTACGATGACGTTCAAGTTGAAAACTTTTGTTCTTTCAAAATTTTCAAATTTTCCAACCAAATTATTTTCTTCAAATTTTCGTTCGTATTGTATATTGAAAACTGTGTACATGGGTTAATAATATTCATATTGTGAAGACTATGAATAATGATATGTTTATTCGCTGGATTCCGAAATTGCACAAGAGCCAAAATGACATTTGTCATAAAAACACTCGAAACAAAAGATGTTTGAACAATTTGCGCATCGAGTAAATGAAGATTTTTTTTTTACACGAGCACCGAGTTTTTAGGATATCTGTCGAAAAGCAGACCTCGTTAACTTTTCTAAAGATGTGTCTTTCTGCGCTTAGTTTCGACGCGAATCATGCGTATTGGATCATATTGTGAAAAACAGGGGATAATAACTGATGGTGAACGATCGAGCGAATTTTAATTCAATCTTCTTGTGAATTAATCTCTCGCTCCTGTTCAATTAACGTGGCGCAATTTTGCAGGCATTTAATGAATTTTTTCACCTGCCTGTAAAAATAAACATCACATGGCTGCACTAGTGGTGTACACGTCGGTGGAATAACTTTGAGGGTACTGGTGGGACGTTGTGCGTCGTCCTGGAAAACCTCATCATACAGCGGCGGTGGTTGTGTTTGCCCTCCCCAGGAGTCGATGATGAGGAAAAACCTTTTGTTCCCAACATAGGGCGTCAAAGACGTTTTAAGAAACTCGTTGTACGTGTCTGTATTTAGCTTTCCAGATTTTGATGACGTCATAATGACGTTCTTGTATGTTTTGGCGTATTCATCGATGGTCTTCTGGACTCGGGGTCAAAATGCACCTCTTATCTCCTGCAGGCATACGAAAACACACGGCAGGACACGTCCAGAAAAAGTAATAGCATATTGTGCTGTATATGAATGCGTAACTTTCTTCATGTCCACTCTCTTCACAAGTACGGTCTTGCTTCCTTTGTGGGTGAGAGTCCGGTTGAAAGTAGACTGGTACTGACATCCTGGAAGCAAATGAAAGAGCACGATATTTAATGACCGAAACGATTGTACAATTACGTGATTATATAAGAGAATTATCAAATGGGTATTCATTGTTTGAAATACCATTTATAGAATGTGATTTCATTTTATGACACATACCTTTTTGATCCGTGTTGATAATATAGTCCTTGTCAAAAGGGGGTACTAAATCTCGAATTTGTAACCGGAAAGTTTCTACAACAGCCAATGTTTATTCCAATGTCACTGTTTCCTTTCGAGATTCGAATTTTGTTACTTTCCTTTGACGAATTCTGTGCCGTCGTTTAAATCTCACCACCCATTGACTAAAACTTTAAATTCAAAGTTTTCGTATTGTGCGCCGGCCGGTATGGCCGAGCGGTTCTAGGGGCTTCAGCCTGGAGCCGCGCGACCGCTACGGTCGCAGGTTCGAATCCTGCCTCGGAATGGATGTGTGTGACGTCCTTAGGTTAGTTAGGTTTAAGTAGTTCTAAGTTCTAGGGGACTGATGACTTCAGATGTTAAGTCCCATAGTGCTCAGAGACATCTGAACCATTTTCATATTCTTCACTTAAAACTTCCGGGCTGATAGGCCGTGGTCGAAGTGTAAAACTCTCTCCTGACGTTTCGTCTCCGACTGCGGGAGACATCCTCGGAGGTAAAGCGGCGAACTGCGAAGAGAACTCGCGGAAGCGCTGATTATATAGGCAGTACAGAGGGCGCCACTGTTGATCACGTGGCGTCGGCTATGAGATTGTCTCTGGTAACGCCAACATTCTCGATTGAAAGTAATCGATCGTCACTCTTGCGGTACAACGCTGACATCCAAATTTTATCCAGTTTAACACCTTAGTCTTTCCTGTTAAAATTATTACGATGTTTATCAATCTCGATAGCCGCTCTATACAAGCGTGCATAATAATGCGAGGTTTTTGATATGACGCTCGTCTCGCTGAATTTTATTTCATGATCACCTTCCTGATAAACATGTTCCGCTACGGCCGATTTATTCGTGTGACGCAGGCGGCAATTCCTCTTACGTTCAACAAGACGGGTGTTCACACTTCTCTTTGTGGTACCGATGTAAACCTGTCCACAACTACAAGGAATTTTATATACCCCCGGTGTAGCCAAAGGGTGTCGTGCATCTTTTGCCGACCTTAAAAATTATTTTATTTTCCTCGTGGGTCTGAAAATAGTTTCCACCCCATACTTGCCTAAAACTTTCCCAATGCGATCTGTGGCCTTACTAATGATCGGAACGATTATTTCATATTGTACGGCCGCTGCTAAAGCCAATTGTTGCAGATTTCGAGTGGTAACTTGCTGGTAATTGTGCCTAGCTTCGACAAAAAGATCGTAAGTCCACGAATCTATCGCTGTGTATTTGTCAAATACAGATCCACCCTTTTTAATTTCGTCTTCCCATCGTGATAAATATTACTTTTTTTTTTTTTTTTTTTTAAAAAAAAAAGCGATGACATCCTTAACTTTTCAGCGCCTGCAGACTCCACCGTGGATGTGCTTTCGCAGTGTTGACGCATTGTATTTGTATTCTAACGGAATATACGTAGGCTCTTTGGATTTTTTCCATGGGGGTTCATACTCGTCCGAATAATCGTCTATTGTAACCTCTTCGAATTCTATATCTTCACCACCTTCATTCTCGTGAAGTAACTCTTCATCAACCACGATAGTGTTTTCACTCAAGAAATCTATCACAGTGTTGTACAACTTCTGTGCCATAAGCATAGCTTCGTGTGGAATTCACGGCGAACCTTCTGACGCTAGTAAATCGTTGTCAACCAGCAGTGGATGGAAATGGGTAACTGCATCTTTAATCAGCAACTTAGATTTCTTGCTGTGTAGAGAATTGTCGGCAACATCTTCTACAATTCCTTCAGAACTCGCGATGTATTCGCTTCGAAGCATTGTAACCACAAAACGTTAGCAACAGGAAAAACTTTCACACACGTATACTCGTTCCAAGAGCGCAAAAGCAACTGCTAGATTCTTCATCCCTGTTTGCAATGCAGGAAGCGCGGATGCGCGGCTATCCCTTCGCTCTCCAAGTTTGTTTATACCTGTCTCATGACATTGAAGTCGATCGTGTGCCTGAACTAGTCGGACAGAAGCCGTACGCTCCTGTTCGACGGATGTATATGTATAATATACATGATAGAAATGAAATATTGTCAGTATACAATACGAACGAATATTTGAAGGAAATAATTTGGTTGTAAAAGTTGAAAATGTTGAAGGAACAAAAGTTTTCAATTTGAACGTCATTGTATTTTTTTCAATAAAAAGCAAATAGATGCTTTGAAAATACGAAGCACGAATTTTTACCAATGTTGCATCGGCCACCGCGTCATTCGGTTCAGTGAGCAGACGTATGAGTATTATACAGGGTGTTACGAAAAGGTACGGCCAAACTTTCAGGAAACATTCCTCACACACAAATAAAGAAAATATGTTATGTTGACATGTGTCCGGAAATGCTTAATTTCCATGTTAGAGCTCATTTTAGTTTCGTCAGTATGTACTGTACTTCCTCGATTCACCGCCAGTTGGCCCGATTGAAGGAAGGTAATGTTGACTTCGGTGCTTGTGTTGACATGCAACTGTGCAATTACGTCATCAACAGAGATTTTCTGTGAACGTTTGGGCAGGCATTGTTGGTGATATCTTGATTGGGCCCCATGTTCTTCCACCTACGCTCAATGGAGCACGTTATCATCATTTCATACGGGACACTCTACCTGTGCTGCTAGAACATGTGCCTTTACAAGCACGACACAACATGTGATTCATGCACGATGGAGCTCCTGCACATTTCAGTCGAAATGTTCGTACGCTTCTCAACAACAGATTCGGTGACCGATGGATTGACAGAGACTGACCAATTCCATGGCCTCCACGCTCTCCTGACCTCAACCCTCTTGACTTTCATTTATGCGGGCATTTGAAAGCTCTTGTCTACACAACCCCGGTACCAAATGTAGAGACTCTTCGTGCTCGTATTGTGGACGGCTGTGATACAATACGCCATTCTCCAGGGCTGCATCAGCGCATTAGGGATTCCATGCGACGGAGGGTGGATGCATGTATCCTCGCTAACGGAGGACGTTTTGAACATTTCCTGTAACAAAGTGTTTGAAGTCACGCAGGTACGTTCTGTTGCTGTGTGTTTCCATTCCATGATTAATGTGATTAGAAGAGAAGGAAGAAAATGAGCTCTAACATGGAAAGTAAGCGTTTCCGGACACTCGTCCACATAACACATTTTCTTTCTTTGTGTGTGAGGAATGTTTCCTGAAAGTTTGGCCGTACCTTTTTGTAACACTCTGTATACTGTAGGAGTGAAAGTTTCGGAGCGTTTTTCATCTGGCCGTATGGTTCAAATTGCTCTGAGCACTATGGGACTTAACATCTATGGTCATCTGTCCCCTAGAACTTAGAACTACTTAAACCTAACTAACCTAAGGACAGCACACAACACACAGTCATCACGAGGCAGAGAAAATCCTTGACACCGCCGGGAATCCAACCCGGGAACCCGGGCGTGTCTGGCCGTATGGCTGGAGCATTGTAACATTATGGGATAGTGCTGCAAACACGCGCCGTTCGACTCCGAACTTCATTTCCCAACCCTGGCACTCCCCTTGTGAGACAAACCAGCCCTATCATTACCTACTGAAAGGTTCGGCGTGTCTGTCCCCAATAGCTGCCTGGAACCTTAGAATGACTAGCTGTATTGGCCTTAACTTTGATACAATAAATTGATTTCTGTGTCTATAATTTGCCCTTGTTCACAACCTTGTATTCAACCTAACATTCACTTCAAATTTGTTCAAAGGATGTACTACTCTCCACCAATGTTGGACTTTTGATCTAATCGACATGTAACACGAACTGCAACGACATCGCCTATATGCATACTACGCCCAAAGGAAAGAGGAGAGAAAAGGAGAGAAAAAATCTTTTTTCTGTTTTAGAAAACTATTCGTCAATTAACAACTATGCGGCACCATTTACTACTGAACTTTTGCAAATAAAAAAAAAATGTAATTCACTCGACTCTCTGTGGTATCATCCAGAGATCGTGGTGTCATATAAAAGCCAGCAACACGAATCGATACCATAGACGTATAGCAGGCGCTTCTGAAGACCGCGCCTCCCTCTCAGCACAGCAGCGCCTTCACACTGAGGTCAGTGTAGTGTCGAGCTAGCAAGAGCTCTACCGTAGTTCGTGACCTCACCTGAAGGAGTCAACATCAAAGCATAATGTGGAACATTGTACTGCAACAGAAGAGTTTGTCAATATGCGCGTCAAGTAACAGGTGTAACTTATCAAGCAATACCGTGCCAAAAAAGCTGTCAGAGTCTAGTAAATCCAATATTTCATATGTCCTGGTATAGTGAGCATTCTCCTAGAGCAATTGAAGTACTCACGGCTGTGGCCAGGCGAAAGAACTGTCGTCTGGTCGCAGAACTCACAAAGAATATTCCTCCCATACCAAACGTGTAGTAATATTAAACAGGAAACACTTTCCTAGTGTTCTGCAAAATTATGAGCAGGGCTATTCAAAAAGAAGGAACAGATTTCAGACATTTATTGCTTCCAGACTACAAAAGATAGAAACACAATTTCAACTTTCCTGGAAAGAAAAAATTTCTAATTTTTATGCATTTGTTGTGAGCACCATGTGTTGCACGATAAATACCAAAATGGTGGCTGATTTCCCGCCTCATATGAAGCAGCAGCTGGTCTCTCGTTATCGAATTCACAACTTCAACAGTGCGATGTCGCAGGATTTCAAGAGTGACAGGCATAAGAGGGAAGGGTAGAGGGGGATAGAAACGCTGTCTTTCGCGTAACCCCACAGATGAAGTCACAGGATGTAAGGTCTGGGATGTTGGATTGGAAGAGTAGGGATGGAAGGTGAACCTCATCGCTCGTAGACTCCCAGGTCTCCAGATCTCACACCTTCTGACTGTTTGTTTGTGCGGTTACGTAAAACACGACGTTTTTGTACCCCTATGCCTGGCACTCTTGAAAGTCTGCGACATGGCATTGGTGAAGCTGCGAATTTGGTAACGAGAGACAAGGTGCTTCGTGTGTGGCAGAAAATGAACCACCGTCTTGATATTTCTCGTGTAACACATGGTGCTCACATCAAATGTATAAAAGTTTGAATTTTTCTCTTTCTAGGAGCTCTGGAATTCTGTTTCTGTCTTTCGTGTAAGGGGCGTCCAAAAAGAAACGAGCCAGAGGCATAAGTACAGAAGCCTGTAACTGTATGTTAGAAGTATTGACCCTGGCTGTTGAGACACTTGTCCAACTGTGACACATGGTGGGGTGAATGGCTGCCCCATAAAATTCCCGGGGCTGCGATGTTAACCAGATTTTTTTTTTTTTTGAACAGCCAGTGTCGGTTGGTCACCGCCATTGTGCTCCCTGCCGCAGTTGGATAAGCAGCTGCAGCAGCAAGTCGTATAACCCTAGCTTACTTATTTGTTAGATAGTTTAATTAATTTCTTTGCATGTTTTTGGGTACTTGCATTGTTTAATTCATATATTTCGGGCGTATTATAGTATTTGAGGGTTGTAGCATCGCGCCTTAGTACCTGAATAGTGTAAATTCGCGTAGTCGTCTGTCTTCTGTTTTTGTTTTGAACAGCCAGTGTCGGTTGGTCACAGCCATTGTACTCCCTGCCGCCGCAGTCGTATAACCCTAGCTTACTTATTTGTTAGATAGTTTAATTAATTTCTTTGCGTGTTTTTGGGTACTTGCATTGTTTAATTCATATATTTCGGGCGTACTATAGTATTTGACAGTTGTAGCATCGCGCTTTAGTGTTTACTTGGTAGATTCTTATTTAAATTGCGTGTGAGTTTCGTATAGGAGGTGCAATTTCGAGTTTTAGTTACTGTAATCGTAAATTCAGCAGATTGTAGCGCAGTCGTTAGGCATTTGTACAGGTTAGTTGATACATTCTTTGCGTGTTTCGCTTGCGTTATCTAGGCACGGACTCGTGTTTCAGTAACTGTTGTTCAACATCGATTAGAATGGACAGGGACTGCGATTGCTGTGTTCGGATGAGGGCTGACTTGGCATCTCTTCGCTCACAGCTGCAATCGGCGCTGACTTCGGTCGCGCAGCTTGAGGCTGTTGCCAATGGGCACCACTGTGGGGAGCCGGACTTGGGTATCACGGGGATGTCAACCTCGTCCCGTCTGTCCCCAGATCGGTCTGCCGCTGTGGTTGCCCCGGTTGGTGCCCGCAGTGGAGCTGAGCCCTCGCCTGTGGTTGATTGGGAGGTCGTTCCAGTGCGTGGCAGGCAGCGAAAGGCGTCCCCGGAGGCTGATCAGAAAGCCTCCCCGGTGCGTCTGACAAACCGGTTTCAGGCACTGTCTCTGGCTGAGCTAGATGCAGCTGCCTGCCCTGTTTCACAGGATCATTCTCAGCCTTCAAGGTCCGGGCAATCGCAGAGGGTGGGCTTACTGGTAGTTGGGAGCTCCAATGTTAGGCGCGTAATGGGGCCCCTTAGGGATACGGCGGCTAAGGAGGGGAAGAAATCCAGTGTGCACTCCGTGTGCATTCCGGGAGGAGTCATTCCTGATGTGGAAAGGGTCCTTCCGGATGCCATGAAGAGCACAGGGTGCAGCCAGCTGCAGGTGGTGGCACATGCCAGCACTAATTACGTGTGTCGCTTTGGATCTGAGGAAATACTCTCTGGATTCCAGCGGCTGCCGGTCTTGCTTACGAGATGAAGGCAGAGCTCACCATCTGCAGCATCGTTGACAGAACCGACTGCAGACCTTTGGTGCAGAGCCGGGTGGAGGGTCTGAAACAGAGGCTCAGACGGTTTTGCGACCGGGTTGGCTGCAGATTCCTTGACTTGCGCCATAGGGTGGTGGGGTTTCGGGTTCCGCTGAATAGGTCAGGAGTTCACTACACTCAGCTGTCGGCTACACGAGTAGTGAAGGCTGTGTGGCGTGGACTGGGAGGTTTTTTAGGTTAGAAGGCCTCGGGAAAGTACGGGGTGGGCTGCAATGTCAAAGGGTGCATGGTAATTACAGGACGTGCTTGGATCAAGGAACAGTCGGAATTATAGTTGTAAATTGTTGTAGTTGCGCTGGAAAAGTCCCTGAGCTTCAAGCGCTAATAGAAAGCAGAGAAGCTGATATCGTTATAGGTACAGAAAGCTGGCTAAAGCCTGAAATAAGTTCTGCAGAAATTTTTACGAAGTCTCAGACGCTGTTCACGAAAGATAGATTAGGCAGAATTGGTGGTGGAATGTTTGTGTCTGTCAGTAGTGGTTTATCTTGTAGTGAAGTCGAAGTAGATACTCCGTGCGAATTGGTATGGGTGGAGGTTATACTTCACAGCCGAATTAAGTTAATAATTGGCTCCTTCTACCGACCCCCAGACTCCGATGATACAGTTGCGGAACAAATCAGAGAAAGTTTGAGTCTCGTAACAAATAAATACCCCACTTATACGGTTATAGTTGGTGGGGACTTCAACCTACCCTCGGTATGTTGGCAAAAATACTTGTTCAAAACCGGTGGTAGGCAGAAAACGTCTTCCGAGATTGTCCTAAATGCTTTCTCCGAAAATTATTTCGAGCAGTTAGTCCACGAACCCACGCGAATTGTAAATGGTTGCGAAAACACACTTGACCTCTTGGCCACAAACAATCCAGAGCTGATAGAGAGCATCATGAATGATACAGGGATTAGTGACCACAAGGTCGTTGTAGCTAGGCTCAATACCATTTCTTCCAAATCCATCAGAAACAAACGCAAAATAATTTTATTTAAAAAAGCGGATAAAGTGTCACTAGAAGCCTTCCTAAAAGACAATTTCCATTCCTTCCGAACTGACTATGCGAATGTAGACGAGATGTGGCTCAAATTCAAAAATATAGTAGCAACAGCAATTGAGATATTCATACCTCATAAAATGGTAAGAGATGGAACGGTTCCCCCGTGGTACACAAAAAAGGTCCGAACGCTGTTGCAGAGGCAACGGAAAAAGCATGCGAAGTTCAGAAGAACGCGAAATCCCGAAGATGGCCTAAAATTTACAGACGCGCGAAATTTGGCACGTACTTCGATGCGAGATGCCTTTAATAGGTTCCACAACGAAACATTGTCTCGAAATTTGGTAGAAAATGCGAAGAAATTCTGGTCGTATGTAAAGTACACAAGCGGCAAGACGCAGTCAATACCTTCGCTGCGCAGTGCCGATGGTACTGTTACCGACGACTGTGCCGCTAAAGCGGAGTTATTGAACGCAGTTTTCCGAAATTCCTTCACCTGGGAAGACGAATGGAATATTCCAAAATTTGAAACACGAACATCTGCTAGCATGAGTTTCTTAGAAGTAGATACCTTAGGGGTTGCGAAGCAACTCAAATAGCTTGATACGGGCAAGTCTTCAGGTCCAGATTGTATACCGATTAGGTTCCTTTCAGATTACGCTGATACTATAGCTCCCTACTTAGCAATCATATACAACCGCTCGCTCACCGATAGATCTGTACCTACAGATTGGAAAATTGCGCAGGTCGCACCAGTGTTCAAGAAGGGTAGTAGGAGTATTCCATTTAACTACAGACCTATATCATTGACGTCGGTTTGCAGTAGGGTTTTGGAGCATATACTGTATTCAAACATTATGAATCACCTCGAAGGGAACGATCTATTGACACGTAATCAGCATGGCTTCAGAAAACATCGCTCTTGTGCAACGCAGCTAGCTCTTTATTCGCACGAAGTAATGGCCGCCATCGACAGGGGATCTCAAGTTGATTCCGTATTTCTAGATTTCCGGAAAGCTTTTGACACCGTTCCTCACAAGCGACTTCTAATCAAGCTGCGGAGCTATGGGGTATCGTCTCAGTTGTGCGACTGGATTCGTGATTTCCTGTCAGGAAGATCGCAGTTCGTAGTAATAGACGGCAAATCATCGAGTAAAACTGAAGTGATATCAAGTGTTCCCCAGGGTAGCGTCCTGGGACCTCTGCTGTTCCTGATCTATATAAATGACCTGGATGACAATCTGAGCAGTTCTCTTAGATTGTTCGCAGATGATGCAGTATTTTACCGTCTAGTAAGGTCATCCGAAGACCAGTATCAGTTGCAAAGCGATTTAGAAAAGATTGCTGTATGGTGTGTCAGGTGGCAGTTGACGCTAAGTAACGAAAAGTGTGAGATGATCCACTTGAGTTCCAAAAGAAATACGTTGGAATTCGATTACTCGATAAATAGTACAATTCTCAAGGCTGTCAATTCAACTAAGTACCGGGGTTTAAAATTACGAACAACTTCAGTTGGAAGGACCACATAGATAATATTGTCGGGAAGGCGAGCCAAAGGTTGCGTTTCATTGGCAGGACCCTTAGAAGATGCAACAAGTCCACTAAAGCGACAGCTTACACTACACTCGTTCGTCCTCTGTTAGAATATTGCTGCGCGGTGTGGGATCCTTACCAGGTGGGATTGACGGAGGACATCGAAAGGGTGCAAAAAAGGGCAGCTCGTTTTGTATTATCACGTTATAGGAGAGAGAGTGTGGCAGATATGATACACGAGTTGGGATGAAAGTCATTACAGCATAGACGTTTTTCGTCGCGGCGAGAGCTTTTTACGAAATTTCAGTCACCAACTTTCTCTTCCGAATGCGAAAATATTTTGTTGAGCCCAACCTACATAGGTAGGAATGATCATCAAAATAAAATAAGAGAAATCAGAGCTGGAACAGAAAGGTTTAGGTGTTCGTTTTTCCCGCTCGCTGTTCGGGAGTGGAATAGTAGAGAGATAGTATGATTGTGGTTCGATGAACCCTCTGCCAAGCACTTAAATGTGACTTGCAGAGTAGTGATGTAGATGTAGAATCTTTGCCCCTCAGAGTCTTTTCAAGGGGACCAAAAACGGCGTAATAGCGGGGAGAGAGGTCCGGACTGTATGGAGGGTGGCCGAGAACGTCCCATTTGAATTTCTGCTGGTGTGCCGCGACTGTGTTGACCGTATGGGGCTTTGCACTATTGTGGAGCAGAATGACCACACGGGTGAGATTCAAAAAATGTGTGTGAAGTCTTATGGGACTTAACTACTAAGGTCATCAGTCCCTAAGCTTACACACTACTTAACCTAAATTATCCTAAGGACAAACACACACACCCATGCCCGAGGGAGGACTCGAACCTCCGCCGTGACCAGCCGCACAGTTCATGACTGCAGCGGCCCAGACCGCTCGGGTAATCCCACGCGGCGGGCTGAGATTGCTAGGTCGTTTGATTTGATCGCTTTGCAAAAGGTGGTCAAGGTTTGCGAGTGACGCTGAGCATTCACTGTTGTCCTGTTCTGCAGGAAGTGAATCAGAAGGTGGCCATCTTGGTCAAAGAAGAACGACAGAATAACCTTCCCTGGCAGCGTTGGACGATTGATGCATGCAGTTGCTAGCTCTGAATAGTCACGTGAATGCACACGCTTGCCCTCTAGCGATGAGCTGTGAACTTCCACGCTCTGTTCAGAACCTCAACTCGTTACACACGCCACAATATTACCCTCTTGTCGCCGGTTTGCGCATTCCAGACTGGAGTTTCTTTTTGAACGCCCCCTATATTTTGGAATCAATAAATATTTGAAATCAGTTCCTTCGTTTTGAATAGTTCTGTGTATTTGGCTACCAATTGACTTTCGGCTCCAGTTATCAATCCTTCAGAAACAATATTTATAGTTGTAATTCTTTGCAAAGTTTCTCATTGTGTGATAACGCTGTTGCTCTATGGACCAGAGTCTTTATCATTGATTTTATTTCTGGCGGTTGGTGGTAACTTGAAAGAGAGAGAGAGAGAAGTCCGTGAACGTGGGTATTTTGTATCCTGTAACTCAGAGACCCTCGTGTTCTTGTCTTATCTAACACATCGAGTAGAGGCAGCTGGTCCTCTTTGTCAATTTCAGTCATGAATTTTAATTAGAATGGCTAAGAGAAACAGGTTAGTCCGAACTTCATGGATTCTAATGCATTTTCATCGAAGTGTTCTTGGTTAGGTCCGTCACGACAGACGAGACTGTACTACCCATCGCCTCGCCTTTAGCTTGTTGACAGAGTTAGCCATGAGGCAGGAATCAGCCCTTCTTCCACATACTGGCGCCAACGTTGTCCAATATTTAGCGAACAGCGCCCACACATTGGAGGCAATATTTATTTATATTCATATAAAGCCAACGTAAACATGTCTGACGCACAGTTCGTGGCCAGGTCATTTGCGGTTTTGAGCGTGAGCAATATTGCGGCACTGTACCTGAGACATTTGGAAAAACTCCTTGCAAATCAGCAAACCAACAAACTCGGTTTCGAAGCGGCAAGGACAGAAAACAAGTAACGTTGGCGTTGATCCAACATCCTTGGATATTTTGTCGAAATATCGATAAGCAACTGAGTCGTACCAACACTGAGCCAACATTGGTTCCAATGCTGTTTCATCGATTCACACATTGGACGAATACTTTTGGCCCCAATGTCGTCCGAAATGTGTGGACCCAGCCGAAGTTGAGATTAACTCGTCCTCTGAAAAACAAATGAACATCCAAGGGGTAGCGTTGCGATGAATCACAATCTGGTTGGCGTCCAGGCCATGAGCACCCATAACAACAAAGCTCACAGGACTAGAAGAAGACTGAGATGGTGTTCGAAATATTGCTCATCAAATATGATCAACTGCTCGGTTGTAATCGCCAATGCAACTGCACGGAAAACTAAATAAATAACAAATAAGTTGTGCTGCTAGTCCTTTATGCGAGCGCAATGTTGGAACTGCACTCTCAAGTGTAATTTGAGATTCATCATTTTTACGATTTTCTTTATTTATTCATATGTATTGATAAATAATAGATGAAGCAGTCGTGTTCCAGTACTGCTGAGGTACTGGCGAAATATGCTACAAGGAATGAAAGATGCTGCGTCAAATTTAATAGTGTAACTGACGACGTAATGTTACTGTACCGCCGGCCGCGGTTGTCTCGCGGTTCTAGTCGCGCAGTCCGGAACTGCGCGACTGCTACGGTCGCAGGTTCGAATCCTGCCTCGGGCATGGATGTGTGTGATGTCCTTAGGTTAGTTAGGTTTAAGTAGTTCTAAGTTCTAGGTGACTAATGACCACAGCAGTTGAGTCCCATAGTGCTCAGAGCCATTTGAACCATTTGTTACTGTACCTATGATTCAGTAAAAAATCACTAAGTGTGATTACAGCTGTTGTTGTTCTGCCAGACGTAAGGGGAATTGTAATGCGAAATTATGTAAGAAGCTGTAGATCATAAGACGCTTAACATGATGCTACAATGTTTCACTGTCACACCTGCTGTCGACAACTGGTTCAGTTGTAAATCCGATTGAAGTACTTCTAGCTCAGGTTAGGACTTACTGTGTACTAAATTTAAGTAAACTAATGATAAATATGAGCTTACAAGAAACTAAATACCAGTTAGAAGAAATGAAATAGCTTGATAGCCGCTGGAAATTTTTTGTTGTGATGGAATTGTGCCTGCACTTAGCTTTCGTGCTGCGAACGATGATTAACTGAAACGAAATATATATCACAGATGCGTAATACAGATGACGAACATCCAATTTCCCCTCTCCAATGCATTCCTTGTAAAACGAAATTGTTAACGGCATCCGACAGAGGATTCCTTGTTCATGTGTTTTGACAATGGAGGGACGGTATTGATATAATACCTTTCGGCGTGATTGTTTGGATAAGTGATTGAATAAATCAGTTTGCGATAAAGCCAACATTAATCAGACACTCTCCCCAATCAGCAAGAGCTGTACTACAAATAGGTGTAACAGGACTGATTAAATCTGAAACCAGGATCTTGCGAGAGTGATAAAAACTGGTACACATTTGATTCATGCTGTAATCCGGCGATTTATAGCTTATTTCAGCGTGTGACAGGGAGGTCTGAGCTTCAAATGATAAACGCCCATAAATTCACTCGTATCCTTCTGTAATCTGTTCGAAACGATTCCGGATTTACCCTTCATTGGACCAACAGTAGACATACGCTGAAGGTGTCATGTGACTCTCTTTCTAATATTCAAATTGCATATAATTCCTTCATCTAGTTGAGCTAAAAAATAGATTATTTTAAGAAATTAGGTATCAACGAACTCTGAGGAGTGCTTTGTTGCACACTGACGTCCGGTTAAGATTAAAGAGCATATTATCTTTAAATTGTTAGAAAATTTGCATGTAACAGATTAGGATTATGAAAACGGGTAGCAACAGTTCTACAACGATGAAATATTATAAAATATGTACGAATTTGTTTGGATCATATGTTCGGTGTGCCCTGAGCCCCATTATATGCTCAATAGTTTCGCAAAAATGACAGCTCAACTAACTGGAGTACGTAACGATATTCTAACATACCGTGAAACACATCATTGTTGGATCAATGTTCTCAGCTGTGCTGGTAATTTGAGTAAAGTATACAATAGTCTTGACATAACCCTAGAAGAAAAAGAAAATTTCGAAATGCTGTGAAAAGTGTGAATACACTGACCACGCTCCCAAAAATCTACACTCAGCTGTGTTGGTTTCGATTATTTTAGTTTGCTTAGAAGTTTTCACACTATACCTCATCTTTAATAGGTGATGTAAGAGTGGTGATGCAATTTGTCGAACGATCATTTGTAATAATGACGTTCCTAGGAGGTCATATGTGAGTGTAGCATATAAACACTCTGACACTCCAAGGACCTCAGTATTCTTGGCGTGAAAGTAATGTACAGGTAACACAGCAGTAGGACTCTTTTTTCCTTTTTATTTCATGTAGCTGATAATATTTCTTGCTTAAAGTGTTGTATTAATCAGAGTTTTACATTTGTGAATGGGTATACACACAAAAGTGTGTAAATAGTATCTCTTAGCCCTATATCGTTGGATTTAGTAGCTTGAACATTTTTGGAACAACCAGTACACGAAATTTCAATCCTCCAATCTAGCATTACTTTTTTTCGTCATCAGTTTTCTGACTGGTTTAATGACCCCCATGCGACTTTATATCCTATGCTAATCTCTTCAACACAGAGGAGTCAACGCCTTCCACCGTTTGTGCAATATATTTTAATATAGGCCGTCCCCTGCAATTTGTGCCCTCTTAGAACCGCGGTAGTGATTCCTTGTGTCTTAACCCCATGCTGTCAACCTATCCCTACTTTTAATTCAGACTCTGCGGCTCTGGTCTTATCTAGTCATCCTACAGCCCCTGATAACTCCCATACAGCGCTGAGCGACAGACGTACATTGAAATAAATTTATTTTTGAAATTAAGACCTATTTTTTATATTAGTTGCATCCATTTGGAGAAGAATGCTCTCTTTGGCTGTGTTAGTCTCTTATTATGGACTTCTTCCTTCGTCCCCAATGCGATATTTTGATTCTAACATAGAATAAATTCTTTTCGTCTACTTTCCGCTTCCTATAGTTGATGTTTTCCGTTGATCTCATTTGTGCGACGCCTCAATATTTCCAGATTTTTAAAAATCTCGTTATTGTATCATTTAGCTACCACATAAAATGATCTTCTCTATACGGCCAGTTTCAGTCCGAAATTGACTATCATCAAGTTGCGTATAGAAAGTTGTGAAATAAAATAATCAACAGTGTGGTCAGACAGTAAGAAGTAACAAATATTCGTACATGGAATTGAACAACGGCGCGAGAAGGCACGTATAATTATGTTAACATTCGAGTTACTTATCTGAGACCTAAAGGTTTAATAGTACTCTTAGTAAGAGTAGAAATGTCCAAAGAATTTATTTCTAAAAATATCTACGAAGAATTTAACATTCTAAACATGAATATAACGTGAAGCGTTAATGAGATACCTGCAGATGAGAAGCCTTCCTGCAGTTATTCTGCATCTCGCAATGCGTGCTTTGTACCTGAGTAACAATAGCAACACAATTAACACTCTCTGATGAGTAAAGTGTTGTCAGCTACACGAAAAGCAGACATAAAATGAAAATAAAATCTTAAAGTCCTTTTAGCAAAAATCCAGATACCTACTGAAGGGCGGCGTATGGAATTTAATTGTTAATGAATGTAATGTAGAAAAGATGCATTTCCCGGCCGATGCACCATATGTGGGGCGGCGTATGGAATTTAATTGTTAATGAATGTAATGCAGAAAAGATGCATTTCCCGGCCGATGCACCATATGTGGGGCGGCAGGTGGAAAATTGTGTTGTTATTAAAACGTTCCTATGATTTATTTAATGCTGTTTTTTGCCGTTCTCAACACTGGCTCTCTAACTACAGTATTGGCAACCAGAAATTGATTAACAAAACGTGAAGCCTGTAATTAGAATTCTTAGTGACCACTTCGACTGAGAAATACACTTATAGCCACAGTTTATAGCTCTGAGGAATTAGGAGATTGTCTGGGATTCATAATCAAAAAAGGATTCATTCAAAAATGTTCACTATATTCTGAAAGCCACAGACCAAAAAGAATCCACACAATCCAACTACCAGAGCAGTTCAGAGTCTAATGCGCTGATGCAACTATAACTGTTCAAATTAAATGCTTAAGTGAATGCTCGCCATAATTTGATGACAATGTTCATCAAACGCCACGCTAAATAATGGTAGAATGTCTGTCCCGCGGCGCCACGTGAATATACGACATACGCAAACTGAAGATAGATCATTAAAGTCATCCCAGAATTATCACATCACTCGAAAACGATTTCATGGTTACGCGTATCCCGAGTAACTTATTAGGCCATCCGAAGCTGTTTGTAGCAATGGTACCGACGCGACGCGACTCCCGGTACAGGTGGTGCGCTGATCAGCGTCTGGAGAGAACTGGGGCCTTTTTTCTCGCGCAGCGTTCTTATATATAAAGCCGCCGTGCGGAGGGCTAAGGGAACGCCTGATTAAATTCGCTGTCTCGACTAGCCGCTGGGCTAGTAATGCACCACTTAAAGTTATCAAATAAATCATTGCTTCCTTTTGCTGATGGCCAATGAACCTCTCAATTTAAATGTGCAATCAGCACACAGGTAAGTAATCAAAATAAAAGTCTGACGTGGCTAAGTCCAATATTTTGGGCGAGAGAATTAATTTAATTACACTACACGCAGTAGACGAGCTCTGAACTTGCCCTTTGGAGATACGCTATCGCTGTAGTTTTATAGTTGTTTTGTTGAAACTTCTCACATCTTTATGATGGTAGCGTATCTCCCTTCTACTTAAATTTAAACATCGTAGCCTTATTTATTCGCCTTCGTAATGTATCTTGCTTCCTTAATTTTTAAGACAAAAACCAGAGAATCATGATTTTCAACTAAAATTTTAATTTATGAGATCCAGAATACTGTTTCTACTAAATTGTTATGCAAAAGGAATCTAAATATAAATTTTTAAGTTTCTAGCTTTTTTCTGTTGCGTCAATGATTTTTACAGAAAAACGTCCAAATCTCGAAAATGGTTAAAGCTGTTGAACTGATATCCAACACATATTGGTTTAGTATTGCTCCTGACATGCTAGAAACGTTTCAGGTTATTTACTTGATTTTTAAAGTATTGCGCAACATCTATGACATCAGAGCTAGTTACAGCGGCCTGGTGGCACACAATGGAAAGACTGCTGTGAATTTTATACGGCGTGAGTAGGCTGCTTACCTACAATACGTACGTCAGAGACTATCAATGTAACTAGGAATTTAATCTGGCACAGTCGTCTTTCCAAGGTGATAAAACAGTTGTTACATACGACTACAGTCTAAAAATAATGCAGCCATAGTTAAGATAAAGAAAGTAAAAATGAAGATATAAGATGAACAATATACTCGTATTTATAGAACTCACTCCTTATGGAATGACAAGAAGAGGAAATTCGTAATGAAGAATACAGTATAGAGCGCATTTGGTAACCGCATGTGTACTAAATGTCAGCATGTATCATAAATAAAAAGCCATTTATAACATACAAACGCTAAACATGTGTTCTTGGAATAACAACCATGCACTGTGCAATGCTGGATATTCTACTCATCTAATGTACCATACACATACAGATAAAGCACTCCATCTTAAGGCCACGAGTGGCCTACTGGGACCATCCGACAGCCATGTCATCCTCAGTGGAGAATGCGGATAGGAGGGGCGTGGGGTCAGCACACCGCTCTCCCAGTCGTTACGATGGTATTCTTGATCAAAGCCGCTACTAATCGGTCAAGTAGCTCCTCCATTGGCATCAGGAGGCTGAGTGCACCCCGAAAAATGGCAACAGCCCATGGCAGTCTGGATGGTCACCTATCCAAGTGCCGACCACACCCGACAGCGCATAACTTTGGTGATCTCACGGGAACCGGTGTATCTATTGCCATACACATACAGATAGGGAAATTAATAGCTATAAAGGAAATAAGCTTTTAAGGTATTTGACTGTTATTTTGTTTCACAGTTAAGACTGTGTAATATTTAACTACGTATAATGTACGAAAATTAAAACTCTGGACATAGTGTAATAACTCTACATATGACCATCGCTAAGAACTGAACAACTGTCCTCAGTTCTTCTATACGACGGTAAGCAAAGTACCACTGCATAGTTATAACAGTCCCCATATCTTGCATCTACGTGTAATGTTTACTCTGAACCTTGAATTCGAGACACACTTTCAGACTTCATAATTACAATTTTATGTATGGTAAGATATCAATAAAATTTACGATTATGACATAGTCGTCCTTAGCTCATAAACTGTATAACAAATATTTAACAATATTGTCATTGTGATTGGTGTGGTAAATACAATACAGATACTACCATCTCGTTACAACTTACATTAACCAGAAAACTGTTGAACCAACAAAGGCATGCAGAAAGGTGTGATTACAAAAGTATATACTTGGACATATCAGCAGTGACTTAAGGGGACCACACCCTGCCTATCTATCCCATGTAAATGTAGGCAAGTATTTGACCCTTTCTAAAAAAAAAAAAACCTATTTCATGCAGGACCTGAATATTTTCACTGTATGTTACATGGTGCTAATAGAGTCAAATATACTAAAATCTACTTTATCCGTTTTATAGTTTTTAAGAAATACTTTTTTAAATTTATTAACAAAAATATTAAGTTTTTTCTGCAACAAACTTTTTTTGTGGACGTACTAATGGGGGAAAATGAATGAATGTAGTACCACAGGTGGCTTTTGATGTTATGCAGGGTCTCTAAAAATTTCGTTCATTAATCTATTGTAGTTTCTGATATAATGGGGCGTATGTATTGAAAATTTTAGTTTGCGGGAAATTGACTTTAAAGAAAAACTTTTGAAATTTGTTACTTACAGTTAATTAAAACTGTCCTGCTGAATATGATGGCCCTTCTTTGGCCTTTAGCAGGTCTGCCAGCTTCTTTCTCACCTTCGTAGATGTTTGTCTTGCTTTGGTTCAAATGGCTCTGAGCACTATGGGACTCAACTGCTGTGGTTATCAGTCCCCTAGAACTTAGAACTACTTAAACCTAACTAACCTAAGGACATCACACACATCCATGCCCGAGGCAGGATTCGAACCTGCGACCGTAGCAGTCGCACGGTTCCAGACTGCGCGCCTAGAACCGCGAGACCACCGCGGCCGGCTTGTCTTGCTTTCTTGGCCATATTAGATACAGAGCTGTCTGCATCGGCTATCCTCATTCGATCGCAATGTTGCAGCCCAATGATCATATTTTCACCATGATTAATTCCCAGCTCAACTGAATGTAATAACAGCATCATGAAGTCCTAGTTTCATTGTATGCATACTTACAAATACAGTTATAGGAAGATGGTTTCAAATTATGCTGCTGAAACATTCATTTGGGTTCTGTGTCTGCCCTTGCAGACATTTCCTTAGAAGATCAGGATGAGCCACGTCTCTGAAAATAGGTTTAATTGCTGTAAAAAAGCAGCAGGAAGACAATGCCGCTGAGAATAAGATTCTCCAGTTGCCTGACTCCTATTGTATTTGCACCATGAATTTTCTCATGATGAAAACAATCCATGACATGGCTTATCATCAGTAGAGGACTTATGGATGAATATGGCCCAAGCATCTCTCTTCATTGCCTCCAGATTTTCTTTATTTCTCATAATTGCCTGCCCATAGTATACCTGCAAGTTTTCTATTTCAGTTTCAGTTAACTGACCCTGTCTGGTCAACAATTTTCCATCTTCTAACTTTTTTCTCTCATATCAACAGTTTTCTCAGTCTTGTTCCTAAACGTTTTTGAACATGGTCTACACGTTCTATTTTGCTAATAGTGGCATCTCCATATGGCTTAGAGTTCACCACATTGTTGTATGCCTTACTGTCACCATCGCCCAAATATTGGTGTACCGTTTGCCTCTTGTTTCTACGGAGCGATGAAATATTTGTTGTACTCCATGAACTTCCATACCACCACTTGTTCCTCTAAAATTAGCCACACAGTTGTGTTCTTTATGTTCATTGACTTTACAACATTTGCAACATTTAGACATTATCTCCACATCTAACGCTTTACCAGTGTCTACACTCATGGCAGTCACTACTCCATTCAGAGAATTATGTCCTCTTTTCTGCCCACTTTCGTCAAGTTCAACTGCAATGTCCGAACATCTATCATTTTCTTCCAATGTTTCCCCCGCAGCCAGTTTCATGTTTTCCTCACTGACCTCACATACAGCTTTCTCTAATATTGCAGTCAGTTTTTCTAATTTATTTGGTGGTTGATTTAAGTTCATCACTGAACAAAATGTTCTCCCTGCAGCCATGCCCTTGCCAATGGATCGTAAGGCATTAACTAATCTACTATTGATTTCATACAGGCCACTTGCATCTGGTTTTGAACATCCCTTATCGTTTAGCTACAATATAGTAGCAGGTCAGCAAATGGAAGCAGTTAATTCCATAAATTATCTGGGAGTATGCATTAGGAGTGATTTAAAATGGAATGATCACGTAAAGTTGATCTTCGGTAAAGCAGATGCCAGACTGAGATTCATTGGAAGATCCTAAGGAAATGTAATCAGAAAACAAAGGAAGTAGTTTACAGTACGCTTGTTCGCCCACTGCTTGAATACTGCTTAGCAGTGTGGGATCCGAATCAGATAGGGTTCATAGAAGAGAGAGAGAAGATCCAACGGAGAGCAGCGCGCTTCATTACAGGATCATTTAGTAATCGCGAAAGCGTTACGGAGATGATAGATAAACTCCAGTGGAAGACTCTGCAGGAGAGACGCTCAGTAGCTCGGTACGGGCTTTTGTTAAAAGTTTCGAGAACATCCCTTCACCGAAGAGTCAAGCAGTATATTGCTCCCTCCTACTTATATCTCGCGATGAGACCATGAGGATAAAATCAGAGAGAGTAGAGCCCACACATAGGCATACAGACAATCCTTCTCTCCACGAACAATACGAGACTGGAATAGAAGGGAGAACCGATAGAGGTACTCAAGGTAACCTTCGCCACACACCGTCAGGTGGCTTGTGGAGTATGGATGTAGTTGAAGATGTAGAACTCATAAATGAAATCACAGCTGAGCATTTAGTGCAAATTAAATCCAAAGCAATTGCTAGGCCTTTTCTCCCACTGGCTCTCTCACAAATTGCTCACTCTGTGTCTTACCACACTGTCTACATTGTACAAATTTAGAAATTATATCTGATAATATTCTCAAATCTATAATAATGTTACTGCACCCCTTGTCACTTACAGCAAATTCATTGTAACTCTCTTGAAATGGCGAGAGCTTCTTTGATGATGCACTTGTTGAAGAATTACGTTTAGAACCATCGTTGCTAGGCGACATAACCCTTTGTACAGAAAGCTTTCTAAACTTTTCTCTAAATTCTCGTTTATTTAGAATACCTTTACATTTCGTCATAAACACACCAAAACATACGTAAACAAGAACTGCAAACGTAAGTATAATAACTACCTGAAATCATACTTGAGCAAAACTAACCACGTGTTGTTTACAAACAGCAGATGAATACCAACCATCGCATTCCAAGGATAGCCAACACACTCAGGAGTAAAAAAAAATCCCTAACGTGCAATGTAGAGCATATAAAGATCTAAAATATATGCAGAAAAGTGGGTGACAGAAAATTGGGTGTGACACATAAACACACGTGGTTGGAAAATACTCTTTAAATGCTCGAAAAATTTTTTTTTAGCGAAATCACTTTCTGAGTACTTAAATAAACCTTAATCTATCGAAATATGACGAAAACGGAAAACTGATTTTTTTCGACCTGAACCACTGTGTGGTCCCCTTAAAGTGGTTTAAGACTAAAACCTGTAAGATAGAGTAGGGGTTAAACCATATGCAGATAAGAAGCTGAAAAAAATATATCTGTTGCTAAATATAGTGAAATGGTACATATCCCCAAAAAATGAAATGGAAATGAACATAAAAACAGATACTATATTTGTGTAAGATACTAAGAATACATACATACGTGATTATTATCACAAAAGAACAGTGGAACAAAAAAAAAAACTATGTTGTATACGAAGACACTGTGTACCACAATCACAATGTAACTGAGAGATGATAAATTACCGTGTTGTAGTAGACATGAAGACATGAGGAAACCTCTACTGAAGGAAATAATCGCAACGCCAAAAAATAATTAATGTAGAGAAATGAAATTTCGGGATTTAATTTGTCTAGGTGACATATGTAAGTGATTAATATTGGAAGGTCACAGGTTAAAGTAAGCGCGAGATAAGCCAAAGCAAATTGGAAACGCTGGTACATTGATAAACGGTGTAACTTACAGAATGTTGAATGTAAGCATGCAAACGTGCATGCATTGTGTTGTACAGATGCCGAATGTCAGTTTGTGGGATGGAGTTCCATACTTGTTGAACTTGGTCAATATAGGGACAGTTAATGCTGTTTGTAGCCCAATGATGTCCCATGTGTGCTCGACTGAAGAGAGATCTGCTGATCGAGCAGGGCAAGGCAACATATCGATACGTTGGAGTCCTTCCTGGAATGCTGTTCATGGAAGGCAGCATAACAGGTCTAATCACGAGACTGACGTACAGATCTGCAGTCAGGATGTTTGGGATAATCATGACGGTTCTGAGACCGTGTAGGCTGCAGTTTCCTCGACTTACGCCAAAGGGTGGTTGGGTTTCGGGTTCCGCTGTATAGGTCAGGAGTTCACTACACACAGGAGGTGGCTACACGGGCAACAGGCGCTGTGTGCCGTGGAATGGGCGGTTTATTAGGTTAGAGGTTCTCGGGAAAACACAAGAAGGGCTTCAGTCACAAAGGATGCAGGCCCGACACAGGAAGAAGGTAGATACAGGAACCATTGGTATAACAGTTGTAAATTGTCGTAGCTGTGTTGGGAAAGTACCAGAGCTCCAAGCGCAAATAGAAAGAACTGATGCTCAAATCGTTATAGGGACTGAAATCTGCCTAAAGCCGGAGATAAGCTCAGTCGAAATTTTTGCCAAGAACCTAACGGTGTTCCGAATGGATGGGCTAAACACGGCTGTAGATACTTCATGTAAGTGAGTATGGGCAGAGGACATTGTTGGCAACCGGAATAAAATAATAATAGAACCCTTTTACCGTCCTCCCAATTCAGATGATACATTTGCTGAAAAGTTCAAAGAAAACTTGAGTTTGATTTCAAACACGTACCCGACTCATACGATGATAATTGGTGGTGACTTTAATTTACCCTCGTGATGTTGGCGAAAATACATGTTTAATTCCGGAGGTAAGCATAAAACGTCATTCGAAATTTGCTAAGCGCATTCTCTGAAAATTATTTCGAGCTGTTAGTTCGTGGGCCCACGCGAACAGTAAACGATTGTGAAAAACACTCTTGACCTCTTAGCAACAAATAATCCAGAGTTAATAACGAGGATCAAAAGCGATACAGGGATTAGTGAACACAGGGTTGTCGTAGCGAGACTGAATATTGTAATCCCCAAATCCTCCAAAAATAAGCGAAAAATATACCTATTCAAAAAAGCAGATAAAAATTCACTTGACGCCTTCCTGAGAGACAATCTCCATTCATTCCAAATTAATAATTTAAATGTATACGAGATGTGGCTTGAATTCAAAGAAATAGTATCGGCAGCAATTGATAGATTTATACCAAATAAATTAACAAACGACGGAGCTGATCCTCCTTGCTACACAAAACGAGTTAGAACAATGTTGCAGAAACAACGAAACAAACATGCCAAATTTAAACAGACGCAAAATCCCCAAGATTGGCAATCTTTTACAGAAGCTCTAAATTTAGCGCGGACTTCAATGAGAGAGGCTTATAACCGTTTCCACAACGAAACTTTATCTCGGAACCTGGCAGAAAATCCAAAGAGATTCTGGTCATGTGTGAATCGAGAACTGCTGCCAACATGAGTAACATAGAAGTAAATATCCTCGGAGTAGTGAAGCAACTTAAATCACTTAATAAAAGCAAGTCTTCTGGTCCAGACTATATACCAATTAGGTTCCTTTCGGAGTATGCTGCTGCAATAGCTCCATACTTAACAATCATAAACAACCACTGGAAAGTTTTACAGGTCACACCAATATTCAAGAAAGGTAGTAGGAGTAATCCACTAAATTACAGGCCCATATCGTTAACGTCGATATACAGCAGGATTTTGGAACATACATTGTGTTCAAACATTATGAATTACCTCGATGTAAACTGTCTATTGACACACAGTCAACATGGGTTTAGGAAACATCGTTCCTGTGAAACGCAACTAGCACTTTATTCGCATGAAGTGTTGAGTGCTATTGACAAGGGATTTCAGATCTATTCGTATTTCTGGATTTCAGGAAGGGTTTTGACACTGTAGCACACTAGCGACTCGTAGTGAAATTGCGTGTTTGTGGAATATCGTCTCACTTATGTGACTGGATTTGTGATTTCCTGTCAGAGGGGTGACAGTTCGTAGTAATTGACGGAAAGTCATCGAGTAAAACAGAAATGGTTTCTGGCGTTGCCCAAGGTAGTGTTATAGGTCCTTTGCTATTCCTTATCTATATAAACGATTTGGGAGACAATCTGAGCAGCCGTCTTAGGTTGTTGGCAGGTGACGCTGTCGTTTATCGACAAATAAAGTCATCGGAACATCAAAACAAATTGGAAAACGATTTATAAAAGGTATCTGAATGGTGCGAAAATTATCAGTTGACCCTAAATAATGAAAAGTGTGATGTCATCCTCATGAGTGCTAAAAGGAATTCGTTAAACCTCGCTTACACGATAACTAAGTCTAATCTAAAAGCTGTAAATTCAACTAAACACCTAGGTATTACAATTACGAACAATTTAATGTGGAAGGACACAGAAAATAGTGGGGAAGGCTAACCAAAGCGTGCGTTTTATAGGCAGGACACTTAGAAAATGTAACAGATCTACTAAGGAGACTGCCTATACTACGCTTGTCCGTTCTCTTTTAGAATAATGCTGTGCGATGTGGGATCCTTACCAGATACGACTGTCGGAGTACAACTAAAAAGTTGAAAGAAGGGCAGCACGTTTTGTATCATCGCGAAATATGGGAGAGAGTGTCACTGAGATGATACAGGATTTGGGCTGGACATCATTAAAAGAAAGGCGTTTTCCGGTGGGGAGGAATCTTCTCACGACATTCCAATCACCAACTTTCTCCTCAGAATGAGAAAATATTTTTTGACACCGACCTACATAGGGATAAGGGAAATCAGGGCTCTTACGGAAAGATATAGATGTTCGCTCGATCCGCCCACTATACGAGATTGGAATAATAGAGAGTTGTAATGGTGGTTCGATGAAACCTGTGCCAAGCACTTAAATGTGATTTGCAGAGTATCCATGTTCATGTAGATGTAGTGTGTTCGTACGAAACTGCACCCCAAACAGTAACTCCAGATGTAGGTCCAGTGTGTCCAGCATGTAGGCAGGTCGGCTGCAGGCCGGGCAGTTAACTGGCCTTTTTGTAACCAGCACACGGCCATCGCTGGCACCACAGTCCTTCACCGTGCCTCCAGTGAGCTCTCGCTTGACATTGTTGTCGAAAATGGCAATGGTTTGGGCTCAGTGGAATGCACGCCACAGGACGTCTGGCTCGGAGCTGTCCATCAAATAACCGGTTCGTAACAGTTCGTTGTGTCACTGTGGTGCCAACTGCAGCTCAGATTGGTGCTGCAGATGCGGTACTAAGTGGACAGAGGCATACCAGAACACTATGGCCTTCCCTCTCTGAAGCGTCACGTGACCGTCTGGAGCCCAGCCTTCTCGCAACCTTATATTCTCCTGCCTACCGCTGCTAGAAATCATGTACAGTATCTATATTCCTGCCAAGTCTTTCCGAAATATCGCAGAAGGAACATCCGGTTTCTCGTATACTTACTCTATGATATTTTTCAATCGTAGTAAGGAGATGAAAATAGCGTTTTTGTCGGTTGAAAGGCATTGTTGACTGACATAGACTCACCACCTCCAATCTCAAAGCTAACTAACGTTCATGACCTTTACATAGTGTATTTAAAGCAAACATGATCTGCATCTCATAGGGACATTGCGAGGGCACTCCTATGCGACTGCACGAAATCTGAATAGATATCATCTTTCAGATTTAGAAACAGGCCCGCCAACTTTTGTTTCTGCCGCACTACTAGTTCTAAGCGTTGTGAATGTTTTTTCATATAGTGTGTATCTAGCATCGATTTAAGTCCACCTCATTGTTTATAAACTCACACACGTGTTACCAAGAAAGAAATTGTTACATTGATGAGACATCGTATTTGTGATCATGAGTGTGACTCTCAAATGTTGTTTAGTTATCAACAGTAAAGACACGGCAGACGAGATGCGTACAATGATTTTGAGGTGTTTTCCGACAAGCTTCCTTTCATTCGTCGTGCAATAGCCTGATCTATATTTTTACCACTTTTTTTTTTAAATTGTAAGATGTTTTACGCCTGGTTCAATTTTCGTTGACATCGTCCCTCCTGTTCTACTATTTTCTTGTCTACGTAACTGTTACCCTCACAATATTCTATAATCTGTTTGTGATAGCTGAATTCTTTTGCCCCTAATGTTATACCTTCTTGCTGTTCCTTTCTGCAATAGCTTGACAATACTTGCAGGCCATGGTAGATGTAAGGATGTTCTATACATTTTTATTCTCACTTGATACTTTCAGTACTTCAGTAGGTAACAAATTTTTTGTAATAGGTGAGTGTGAGAAGAGAGAAATTCAAAATGCGTGGAATGAAAATCATTTGGAGAAGCGAAAGGATTATTTCTTTAATCATGAGTGGGGACAATTTATTCAAATCATCTATGATAATGCCACTGACAGTACCTCGGAACGGGTCTATAATACAGAATATTAAAGACAGAAACGGAGATACACAATGTATTTTGTGAATTTCACTGCCAAATTGCTGGTGCCTTAAGACATAATAAAGTGGGTTTAAGAGGAAACATTTGATTCTGTTGTAAGGGATCGGTCTCAAGTTCGAGAGTTAAAAGTTAGAAATTATGAGACGAAACTCGTTTAATCCGCAAGCATACAGACAGCGAAGGAACGGACACCTCCGCGATCTACTCCAATTAACGCAAACAAGGAATGAACACAGGAGCCAGTAATAGGTATCGCACCACAGACATGTAGGCCCAGATATTTATCCACTTAATTTTTAACATATTTGGATAACATCATGTATCAGATACTTAGTTCCTTCCCCAAATTTTCGATGGTGCGAATGGTTCATATCCAATCTTTCTACACACTCCACATTACTGTCGAAGACATGACAAGGACCACAAGCTAATTTCAGATTAACAGTTCACGATGGTGAAGCACATGGATACGTATGTACACATCGCAAGTTCTTTTCCACTCGATGTTCGTACATTATAACAGGAGAAGGGCATCACCTTAGATGATCGAAGAATTACTGTAAAACCGGTATTTATCACCACATTGACAATGATCACGCTGACAGTCATTATGAGGAGCCACAACATTCTTTTTTATTAAGAATATATTTTGTGCAACTTTGATTACGGCTTTCGAGCCGAAGAGCCAATCAGATGGCAGAATTTGCTTCACCTCCATATAAGATAATCCTTGAAGCAGTCAATTGGAGGCCGTGTGACTTCCATGTGACCGTCCACTCAACCAGGGCGTGATAACGATGTACTAGGGGGCGCTCAATAAGTAATGAACCACATTTTTTTTCTGAAAGCAAGTTGGTTTTATTTAGAATTCCAATAAAATATATTACTCTCCACTCTATTGGCTACAAAACCCTATTACTTAGCATAATCTCCGTTCAATGCCATGGTCTCACATCACCTTACTGTGAGAGCCTGTATGCCCCTATGAAACCGCGCTATGGTGTAAGTTTGAGCCAACTTCTTGCTCCTGCAGTCACTTCCGCAACATCCATGTACAGCAACTCGCGGAATGCATCATTCATCGGAGCAAACAGGTGGAAGTCCGAAGCCGAGAGACCAGGGCTGTAGGTTGGATGAGGAAGAACAGTCGAAGGAAGTTGTGTGATTACCTCTCGGGTTCTCAGAGTTTTGAGAGGCCTTGCGTTATTGTGGAGAAGATGTTCTTTTGCATTTTTGTGGCGACGAACACGCTGAAATCGTTGCTTCGCTTTTATGACATTAGTACAGTACGCTTTAGAGTTGATCGTTACACTATGAGGGACGACAGCAAACACAATAACCCCTTTAGAGTTGCAGAAGACCGTCGCCTTTACTTTAACGGCTCAAGATGCGACTTTCAACTTTTTCTGCGGAGGAGCGGTGGCGTGGCGCCACTCCATCCATACGTTGTCGTTTTGTTTCCGGTTCGAAGTGATGAGCCCATATTTCTTGTTCGACAGAAAATTTTCGCTGTCAGCCTCGATAATGCGAAAGCAAATCTGCACAAATGGTCTTTCGTTAGGCGGCGAGAAACCCCGCGGAGCCACACCTTTGAGTACCGCAAGTGGTGGACGAGTGCGTCAGCTTTAGCAACAGAGACGTCCAGTTGTGCAGTGAGCTGTTTGATGTGACCCACGCATCACCTCGAACGAGAGTGTCCGCAAGTTCCAGTATTTCAGGAATCACAGCTGTGTGCTGCTGGCTGGAACTCGGGAGGAAGGACAGGTTTGCGCAACTGTGCTGCAATAATGAGAAACACCTCGCCCACCACTAACCATGCTTTTGTTCACTAACAAGTCTCCGTAGACATTCTGCAGAGCCTACGAATATCTACGATGCTCTGGTTTTCCACCGAAAGAAACTCAGAGGCAGCTCTCTGACCGGAAAGCACGTCTGTTACAGACGCAATTTTGAAGGCTACGTATAGCTCCGACACCTATCGGAACTTCCTGAAACAATAGGGGGTGAAGCAGAAATATTGTACGGTGTCCCTCAACTCACTTGGCATTTTTTCATATGAAACTGTCCGATAAATGAAATGTGTTGCATTACTTGCCGAACTCCACCGTATAACACCGCCCATCAGTTCCACGTCGTTGAACTCCACCGAGCGAGGTGGCGCAGTGGTTAGCACACTGGACTCGCATTCGGGAGGACGACGGTTCAATTCCGTCTCCGGTCATCCTGATTTAGGTTTTCCGTGATTTCCCTAAATCGCTTCAGGCAAATGCCGGGATGGTTCCTTTGAAACGGCACGGCCGATTTCCTTCCCCATCCTTCCCTCACCCGAGCTTGCGCTCCGTCTCTAATGACCTCGCTGTCGACGGGACGTTAGACACTAAGATCCTCCTCCTCCGTTGAACTCCACGTAGTCAGTTCCACATTGAATCCTGTTTCACAGCTTTGAATGTTTAATGAAGGCCAAAACTGAAATAAGGAACTAATTTTCCTCTGTCAGCAACTTCATTTCCTGTTTCGTCAGATCAGTCATTCAATGACAGAGGTGATTAACCATAAATATTACATACATTTCACTTCCATACAACGCTTTGTTTCAGATGTACACTTTCAGGAACTTCTTTCTGAGTCCCATATCGATAATACCCAGTGACACAGAAGTGCATAACAGGGATCTATGCCGCCTACGCATTATGTGATTCAGCATATAATTAATTTCATAATCTATCGTAGTAATGTCTTAATCAATGAAAAACTTAAAATAATTTGCTTTTTCTTTTTTCCCTTTCTGTGACAAGCACATCGCTAAGATGACACGAGCACTGAGAACTATTATTCTCGTGGCGCAGGGCTGTCACATCGCCGGAGTGACCACAGCTACAATAAGCCTGTACCTGCGGCGATTACGATTATACTTATAAATAAATGAGTGATAGTAAATGTTAACAGGGCCGTATCAATACTTGCCAGCCGGTTGGTATGCCGCGCACCCCAGCGAATACTTTTTTAGGCGTCATGGATCAAGCAAGAGGTCCGTCGCTGGACACAGGGGGTGTTGATCGTAAGCTCGGCAGCAAGCATTTTGATGTCGTTGAGGTCACTTGGTGTGTCAAGCAGGCAGCTGTTCTGGAATGTGTCAACAATATGTCGAGTCGCTTGTGGATGGGCAGGTATCTGCATTGCCATCTGTGCAGGAGTGATGTGACAAGCTGCACCCATGGACTGGTGCACTGCACTGCGTCTAAAGTTTGGTGAGTCTGTTCGTTCTGTCTGTTTGGACAGAGGCTCTTTTGGTTATTCATTGTCAGCCTACATTTATTTGGGGATTGCTTGTGGTTCTGCAGGACTGCATGCACTCAGTATTGGGGCAAGGGGAGTTCTGAGACACTCTGAATTGTTGCCAGATGTATCCAAGACGGCGGCGATGACGTCATCCAAGATGGCGGCGTGTAGACTTGGCAACAGCGCATGATGCCATCCAAGATGGCGGACATGACATCATTCAAGATGCATGATTTTGGTGGGAAGTTTGAATTTTGTCAGGAAGATAGGTCAATTGGGCTACCTCCAGTAACATAATCCCATCCCCCAGAAAATGGCTGGAAGTTCAAATTCCATCAGGATAACGCAGCCTGCACAGCTTTGTAACACATATGTAAGGCAATCTGTGTAACACAGTGCTAGACATTATTTTTTCATCGTAATAAAGTTTTTACACATGGCAGAAACGTCGTTCAGTGTACGCCGCTGTTGGTTGGTTGTGCATCCAAATAGTGATTTTGGCAAAAAAGTACTTATGAAGCACAGATAATGCTGTAAAACAAAACGTCCCTTATCATATATATGTAAGCCCTGAAGCAACCAGTACACAAAATTTACTATGTTTTAATCATCATAATTATTCGTTAAATACATGTGAGCCCCTCAAAGCTCAAGTCGTGGAACTCCTCTTTCCTTCATTTCTTAGGTAGGATTAGGATCTTGTTCAGCCAGTGGCATTCTATAAATAGAGCAAAGGATGCAATATGTAACTTAAATAGCAACTGCATATGTAACACACAAGTTTCTGTTGTTAGCAGAGAAATATGTTGGCAGGTAACCATTAAATATGAAAGTCTCTTTGAGTTTGCTGCCGGATCCTAAAATCAGTTCTCAGCGGGACTCATTAGCAGAAGCAGTGAGCAGTGAGCAGTGAGCAGAATAGTGAGCAGTTGGATCGCCGAAATATCGAGTCAAGTTGATTTTAGGATGCAGCATCAAACCCGAAGAGACTTTCATGACTTTTTGTCCCAGGAAAGCCTACGAAGTCAAACCATTAAATATCTTGGAATAAGAATAGTGTGACTTAAGCCGTTTGTGATCTAAGGGTCTCATACATAAAAATGATGTATTTATTTGTGTGTTTGTGTGTTTTCCACCTAAACCACTGAATCGATTTCAACGAAATTTGGCCACATCTTAATTGAAAGGGGTGAGGGTGAAAAGAGTTGGTAACGCCTCACACGTGGGCTGCTATGCATGACAGGTGTATCGTATGGGTAGTATTGGAACACATTCCAGGGACTATACATACAGATATGTGTGGCTGAGCAGAGGAAGAGGAAGGATGAGATGGATAGTGAGAGATTGGAGGTGGAATTGACAGAGAGGTAGAGGAGGAGATCAGCAGACAGAGGATGGCGTGGAAAGGTAGATGAGATAGACAGAGGGAGAGGCAGTAGAAGCTGATGGATTGACAAACAGGAGGGAGGAGGAAATAGACAGTGTGGGAGATGGGATGGACAGAAAGAGAAATGAAAATTAAAACACCTGCAAGCATCACTTTTTCATTAATTTGTGTATGCAACCAGTTTAGGTGTTCCTCTACACCATCTTCGTGCCTTTTGACCATCTTAAATTTGAAGATTGATCAAGGACCCTGAAAATGGTGTAATTGAACACCGAAACTGGTTATGTAAATAAATTAATTGCAAAAGGTACAGCTGCTGGTATTTTAATTTCATTTTGTATTGAACAGCTGAAGTCCCTGTAACCATCAACTACAAAGTTGGTCATACAGAGAATAGAGAGAGGGGGAGGAGGGGATGGACAGAGAGAGTGGGAATATGGCGTGGCTGTAAGTGGCAGGTATGGAGGGTAGAACGCAGGTAGAAGATGGATAGTGGGTGAGGGGAAAAGCAAGAGGGGAAGGAATGCACAGACACAGAGAGGGGAGGAGGAGATAGAGTGGAAGGAGGTGGACAGAGAAATAAGGAACGTGAGAGATGAAAAGCGAGGAGTAGATAAACTGAGAAGGGGGCAGGAGAAGTTGTTTGCATTATATGGGCTGAATGCGGCCGTGGGCGAAGCCACGGGTACGGCTAGGTATTTAATAAAATTCACCCTGTGTAGAGAGAGCAGCAATACGAAATATGGTCGTTTGCAGCGGGAGAGGAAGAACTGTCCAGTATGCTGTATACAGTCCACGGCTACCACGGATGGCCACTGTCTGTCTCTCATGGTTCCGTTCCTGAGACAGGGGTTACGCCTATAGACATCCGCTAAAGCGGCGCTGACTTTGTTCACGGCCGCGGCTCTAAGTGGCCTCCGTCGCTATTGTCTGCGGCACTCCTCGGCTGCTCTAGGAGGCCGGCGGGCACCATTCGTCAGCGGCAGCGCCGGAGCGGGACCACTCCTTAATCAGGGTGTAATCTGTTGGCTCCCGGGTCCTGGGGCGGGCCCAGTGATGTAGTGTTAGTCGCGGGCCTGGCTGGGCCTGCTGATTGCGAGGCGCGGTCCTAGCGGTACGCCCAACGCCCCACGCCCCACGCTCTTCCTCCGCGAAGTTACGGCCGGGGGCGGCGCCGGCTGGCATTAACATACCAGCGACCACTGGCACAAGACAAGGCAAGAAGGCGGCAGCTGATGCCGCACACAGCTTCTCGCAAGCGCTGTGCCGTGCACATGGATGTATTTCTGCTCCCACATCTTTGTTGCTCACGACAGCACCATTTTTCTAGCGCTTCCTCCGAGGGGTAGAAACAAAGTGTCACTTATCTCGTGCAAAAAAAAAGAAGAACAGCGACCATGAAATTTAGTCCTTTTCCAAAAATTCACCTTTCAATATAATACGATTTTCCCATCGGTGAATGACTTGGTGTATACACTGGTTGTAGAAGTCTCGATTTTTCTTCATATGAGGTGTCCGAAAGAACATACATGACATATGCATAATTAAGGTAAGGACGGCCAATGATCTCTTAAGTGCGAATGCACACCAGGCTCGAAATCTTACGGGATCGGCGAAGTGCCGAGAGTAATAAGGATAATGTGCAGGGGCACTACGTTGGTGGTGTGTGTATAAGTCGATAATTTGGGTCCGGCAGGAGACGTATAGAGTAGTCCGTGCAGTTCTGATGACCAATGTGTCCAGACGGCACAGTGGTCAGTGCAGTTAACAGGAGGCTTGGCTTCTAATCCCGATCCGGCTCGAATTTTCATTTTTTGCCATTGATTTAAATCAATGCTCACTGGCAGCCAATGTCATTAATTACTATGTGTCTGCATTTTTCTCTCCAGAAAATGTCCTTCCTCCAAAATCACCTAGTCATCGCTTCGGAAATGCCATCCATAATGGTTTCATCATTCGAGGAAAGAGGAAGACACTGTGCACATATTTTATCACCGTTTTATTTGATCGCTAGTAACAACAATTCACTTGTTGTTAAAATGTTATTTGTAACCTGTTAGGGGTATCGCCCATCAGAACATAAGATAAAAAGACTTAATATATGGTATTACGTTACGTAATATATTCTTAACACTTATGTACATCTATGGTCGGTGTTAATAATGCAAATATGAAGAAGGAGAATAGAGTTTAACGCCAGTTGAGACGGAGCATGAGCTAGAGCAGGTTAAGGGTGGGGAAGGAGATCTGCCGTCTCCTTTCGTGGGAACTATTCCGGCATTTCCCTAAACTTGTCAGAAAAATTACGTAAAACTTAAATCTGGATGGGCGGACAGAGATTTGAATTGACGTCCTCTCGGATGTGCGTCCAGAGCGCTAAACTCTGCAGCACTTCTTTCCATATTATAATTAGGTAACATAATTAAGTCTTTTGTATAATCTTGTAATGATGGGCTATGTCAGAAAAGCGTTAATAAATACAATTTTAACAAGTAAACTGCTATAAGGGGGAAAAGGCGACTGTACTCCCGTTTTTTTTTATTATTGTGCTTTTACGGCCTCATTGGACCACTTCAGTCAATTTCTTTCCGGTCTTCCTAAGATTTCTCATTGTTTTTTCCTTCTTGGCTTCCCAGTATTTCTTCATTCTATCCGATCTTTGTTTTCGTTCCTCTTCTGAAAATCCCTTTTAGTTGTTTCTCTTTTATCATTTTTTGGCAAGAATCTAATATTTCTATTTTTTAATTTATTGACTTGTTTTGATTAGGTTTTCAAGTCCTCCAGCGTTATGTCTAGTTCTTTCATGTCTTCTTTTATTTCCTTTATCCAGACAGGTTGTTGTTTTTGTTTCCAGAGTTTCTCCAAAATTTTGCGTATTAACCTGCCTTCAGGTGTTCTCAATAGATGGCCAAAAAATTATATTCTCTTCTTTCTCATAGTATCCGTAACTGGTTCTATCTCCTGATATACTATTGCATTTGGGACAATACGCCATTCTCCTGCTTTTTGGTACTTTTTATTGATGCATGTCCTTATTATTCTTCTTTCTATTTTTAGAATTTTGTCTGTGTTGTTCTTTTGATTTAGCTTAAACAGGGTTTCACTTCCATAGGTTATTTCTGGTTGGACAACAGTCTTGTAATGTTTTAATTTTGTATTTATTGACAAACATTTTTTGTTGTATGTGTTTCTGGATACTTTTTGGGCTCTTGATAATTTATTAGTTCTTTCTGTCCAGGACATTTTTTCATTTAAGTTATAGTTTATATTTTCTCCAAGGTACTTAAATTGTTTTACAATTTCTACATCAGTCCCACACATCTGTACACTATTTATTACAAGGGGGTCTGTTGCCATTATTTTTGTTTTTTCAAATGAAATTGTTAATCCTACTTTTCCTGCAATATTTTCGAGATTTGTGAGTTGATCCCTAGCCTCTTCAATGTTGTTGGCTAGTAGTGCCAGATCATCTGCAAATCCCAAACAATCTAGGCTAATTTTGTCTTTATTGTACCCAATTTTTATATTTTTTTATTTTCTTTATACCATTCTCTCATTAAATATTCCAGAGTACAGTTGAACAGAAGGGGTGATAATACATCACCTTCTCTTAGTCCTGTTTTAATTGTGAAGGGTTCAGACATTTCACTTCTGAACTTCACCTTTGATTTAGTATTTGTTAAAGTTAAGCTTATCGTCTTCACTAGTTTAGGATGTAATCCAAGATCTCGTAGTATTTTCAACATTGAAGGTCTGTGAATACTATCATATGATTTTTTAAAGTCCACGAAAGTTATAATCATTTGTTTCTGCCTTCTTTTGTAATATCCATTACCAATTTTAGTGTTATGATTTGTTCCGGACAGCTGCGCCATGGTCGAAATCCTCCTTGGTAATCCCCTAATCCTTTCTCCAGATCACCTGTGCATCGATTATAAATTATTCTAGAAAATATTTTATATGTACAATCCAAGAGAGAGATTCCTCTATAGTTGTCCGAAGTAGTTCTATCTCCTTTCTTGTGTAGAGGGTGTATTACTGCTGTTGTCCAATGTTCTGGCAATGTTTCATCATTCCACATTTTAATTAAACTTTGGTGAAGTGATTCTTTACTTGATTCTGATGCATTTTCCCACAGCTCTGCAAATGTTTGGTCTTCGCCACTAGCTTTATAATTTTTCAATTCTTTAATGGCTTGATTTACTTCATTAATGTTTGGTGGACCAATGTATTCTGTTGAAGTTTTAATGGGCGTTTCTGTGTTTATATGAAGCCGTTCTTTTGGTTCTTCACCATTCAGTAGTTGATCGAATGCATCTGGTAGAATTTGGGCATTATCTTTATTGTTGTGTGCTATTTTTCCGGTTGTATCTTTTAGCATGAGTGTTGGTGGTTCATATTTTTGAAGTTGTTTACTAAATATTTTATAATAATCCCTTGAATTTGTCTTTTTATGATCTATTTCTATTTGTTGAATAATGCTCTTTTGATATTGTCTTTTAGTACTTCTGATTGTTTTTTGAGTTAGTTTTCTTTGTTTAGTCAATTCTTCATGTGATTTGTCTGTTTTCTGGCTTTGATGATTTAACCATGCTTGGTGTCTATTTTCAAATGCTTTATCGCATTCCTCATTCCACCATTGATGCTTTTTCCTTGGGTTTGGTGGGGCAATTTTTTCGGCTATTTCTTTTAGTTTCGGGACTATCTCTTATAGTTTATCAGTTTTCTCAATTTTTTGAGTTAGTTCTTTATATTGATCATTGTTTATTAGTTTAAGAGGGTCACATATTTTTCTCACTTTAAATTTGGATTTTGGTTTCTTTGCAGGTGTGAATTTACATTTGATTTTCACCATGTAATGGTCTGACCCCATGTCTATTCCTCTAAGTACTTTAACATTTTGGATTTCTTTATGGTAATTTTTGTCCATACAGACGTGATCTAATTGCCATTCCCCCTTTTTCCAATCTGGGTGTTTCCATGTCTTTAGTTTATTGCGTTTTCTCATAAAATACGTCGATTTTGATATCATGTTATGGTTTCTACAGAATTCTACTAATTTTATACCATTTTTATTGGTTCATTTTTGAGCCGGCCATTTTCCTGTTATGTCTCTGTATCTCTTTTCATTGCCCAGTTGTGCGTTGAAATCACCTATTAAAATTTTTTTATGGTTTTTGTTTATATTTGTCACTGTTTGATCTAGTAGGTCCAAGAATTCATCCGTCTCTTCTCTGGTTTTTCTCCTATTGTTTTTATCATTCGTGGGAACATGGGCGTTAATTATTGTATAGATTTTATTTGATGCTTTTATTGTCAGCGTCGAGAGCCTAGGAGATTGGGCCTGGAAATCTGTTATCGAATCAATTATTTTTAAGTTATGAATATCGTACCAAATTGTGGACAATTTTTCATCACTCTTGCTCCCGGGATGCCTTTGTATATTCTATAACCTTGAGATTCCATGGGCACCTGGTCCGATTTCCTCATCTCTTGTAGTCCTGCTATTAGGATTCCTTGTTTGTCTAGTTCATTAGTTAGAATTTTCAATTTTCCTACTTGTGCCAGGGAGTTAATGTTAAGTGTTGCTAAATAATTTATTTGTTTCATTTTTAATTTCTGTTTCGGTCTTTGGTCTGTCTTGGGTATTTCTAGATGCTCCGACTCATCCAACTTATCTTTTAAGTGACTGCCCACCGTATCTGAGTGCAGTTTTCCTTGGGTAGTGCCAAGCGGTGGAAATTTTCTTAAAAGATTTCCGTCCATATTTGACTATCGAAGGCATTGAGCCTTGGATGGAGCAAGCTCCGAATTACAACTATGGTTGTGAACCATAGAGGTTGAGTGTTTGGTCCGCGAGAGCTATTTTATTTCACTCATATCCGCCGGCAAGCCGGTGAGGACACACCTATACGCCACCCGGGGACGCGCCACGTCGAAGTATCACCTCTCCGCCTGCTACGACACCGTAGTAGGTTCGTGGGTACTCCCCTTCTTTCCCCTGATACAACAAGGCACCTGACTCATATGAAAATAACGTGATGGTTCAGTAAAGGTTTGATAGTTTACTAATGAGAAATTGAAATAACGCAAAACTAATTGTTCACCTCAAGCTGGATTTTACGCGCACAAAAATTTTACATGTGCTTGAGTGCTACAGCATCGACTTCCCAGAACCATTCTGGTGATAACAGACACACTGTACATCAGAGTTCTTCGTGCAAGGTCACTTTATAAAATATGTTTTCGCCACAGACCGCAATTTAGGTGCGTATTTTACGCGCACAAATAGGGTAACTTTGAAACGCTGTATCTCGGAAATCGATAAAGATATCTAGAAAATTTTCTAGGTTTGTTCGACATCGGAGTCTTAGGAATATGTCACAAAATTATAGCCATTTGCTGCTCATAGCCATTTTGGAATCCGCGACTGGGATTTGGTACCAAAAAATCATGTTTTCGACAATTTGTTAAGCCTACAGGTAACACAGTTTTGACGAATTATACCCTCAAAATGCAAATGAATCATTCATTCATTCGTCACAGATATCCACGTCAACTTAAATCAATGGATATCACGGATATAGCCCTCATCATCAATCATCAATCTAATTATTTAATAATTTTTACGTGCGTATTTTACTTAAATAAGTAGCTGTATCTTGGAAATGGATAAAGAAATGAAGAAATTTTTCCAGTTAGTCCGAGATCGGCATCTTGGTGTGTATCGTAGAAATTTCAGCCATTTGCTGTGCATAGTCGTCTTGGACTCGGTTGCTGAGGTTTTATAGGCTGCTGAAGGCGAAAGACAGGTGAATCACAGTTTTTGGGGCTTTCTAAGGAATCGTCCATGAATTTACGCAAACGCATCATTCATTCATTGATCCATATATTCATTCATTCACGGATGTATCCGTCAGTGTAATTAAATCACAATACCCGTCATCAACCAGTCTGTTCAATTTTTAGATGCATATTTTACATGTATGAGTAGGGTAAATTTGAATCTCTGTATCTGGGAAAGGGATAAAGCTGTCAAGAAATTTATCAAGGTTGTTCGATACCGGGATCTTAGCTATGCATTGCCATAAGTCCTATAAAGTCCAAGTTACGCTACATAAAATCCAAAAAGATCAAACGGATTGGCTCCATTTGCCTAAGCAGGAGGAAGTGCGTATACTTCGAGCCTGTGCTATAGAATAGTGACACTAACAAGATCCTATTGTTGGGTATACAAACGGTCCCTAGCGCAAGGGATATCCAAAATACTTAACCCTAACTTTTTATCGTCAATAGAATCCGAGGAATGAACACTTGAAAATCCCTTTTTTATGAGCGGCCTTTTGGAAGCTATTAGTAAGCATTTTGTCGCATTTATACAGATTACTCGGTCCAGTCACATTAATGTGACCACCACCTATGTTAGACGTCAACGTCCAACAACCATTCATAGACGGCAGGTGACAGTACTAGGGGTGGAAGGTATATAAAGCATGGTGGGGCAGGGGGGAGGGGGAGAGCTGTGCTGTCGTTGTTGCAATGCTGAAATTGCTCGATTTATCTGACGGCCACAAGGGCATAATCACTGGCTTCAGGTGGAAGCTTTTCCGAAACGGCTAAGTCTGTAAACTGTTCGCATGCCGCCGTGGCTGAAGTATATCAGCAAAATGGCGGTATCTAAAACCGGCGCCGAGGGAAATGTGGCGCACTGTCGCCCATAGATGACATGAGTGAACGACGACTGTAGAGACGTGTACGGCTGAATAAACGTGCAGCTGTTAAGGATCTGTCAACAGTGTCTCCTCAACGACCGTTCGGCGGACGCTGCTGCGTATGGGCCTCCGCAGCGAGCACGTAGCTCATCCACTGGCGCTGACTGCTGTTCATTGGCGACGAAGGCTGCAATTTGCGGGCCAACACAGCTACTAAACGTTCACTCAGTGTCTACAGGGGACCTTATCAGATGAATCACGTCTTATGCTCCATCAGACAGAAGGCTGTTGGTGTGTACAGTGTGAACATCTGAAAGCAAACACCCTGCAATAATCATTAGAAGGGTCCGGGTTAGAGGAGAGGGCGTTCTCATCGTTCTGGAAGGCACAATGGACCAACACAAGTACGCATCTATCCTTGGGGACCATTCCACCCCTACATGCAGTCTGTTTTTGTTCGACACGATGGCATCTCTCAGCAGGACAAGGCAACGTGTCACGCAGCTTGCAGAGCACCAGGATAAGTTTGTCGTACCCCCCTGAGCACCAAATTCACCAGACTAAAACCCTGTCTCGAATCTGTGGGGCAATCTCGAACGGGTAATGCTCGCCGTGAATGTCCTACGGAGAACCATAGCACAGCTGAAGACGGCATGACTCGACATCCCTGTTGGTATCTTCCAGAACCCTATTTACTCTCTTCCTGCATTTCTCGCAGCGGTCCAAACTGCAAACGAGGCTTTTGACAGGTGGCTGTCCAACGCATTAGAGCTGAATAAAGCTCCTGTTAAAGACGTAAGGGTTCTCATGACAGTTATAAAACATTGTAAACATTATTATATGTGTAATGTTTTGTTTTAAATATTGTTTCTGTGAATAATTTCCTTATACCTTATTTAATATAAGTCGGGGCATAATTTTTACAATTGTTGCCGCTGTTTCCGGGATATTTTCTGCTTTTTTTGTTGCCGTTTCTCTCAGCATACACCGTGTCATTTGCGCGTGAGGGAGTGCCTGTCAGTAAATTACACAAAAACTTGTGTACGTCAGCGTTACACCGTTGGGACTGTGGGTGTGTTGTGGATACTGTTTTGGTTTGTATTAGCTTGTTATTCAGTTTTTTTATGTACTCACATTAGTTGGGCGGCTTGCTTCTACGTCTGGAAACAGAGAAACACCTTCTCCGTGATTCAAAATGTTACGCCACCTAGTATTCGTGTGTGTCGCGAGAAATGTATCGCCTATTGCGAAAATCGTAGTGGGAGTTCTGACGACTTCTGTTGCTTATTTATGTCTCTGTGTGTGACTTCGCGAGTAACTGTGTATGTGTGTATGTTTTTTTTTTTTTTTACTTTTCTGTGTCCTTTGTCAGCTCTTCTAGAGCATTAAATCAATTTGCATCAAGGCTGACTCCCAGTCGTATATTGTTTTTGTATGCACAAACGGACCGATGGAAGAGTTTCAAGATAAAATTATTGTTAATACTTCAATTTCACCCTTCCCCTATTTTTTATTCTTTTTTTATGGTCAACTCAAAAGGTCTACTGCTATCTCTGCATAAGGGTTAGTTTTCACTAAAGTGAGGTGTCGCAAGATGTGGTTACTGCGATGTTTGCGTACGTCTGGTTAATGTTAACCATTAATACGCGCTCATGTGGAGGTAGATTGGGTCGAAGCCGAACGAAGGGTAGCAGTTTGAATGGCAGAGGAAAAACAGTGCCAAGGCAAGACACCCCCCCCCCCCCCCAAAAAAAAAAAAAATCCTCTGCTATATTTAGGTCGGGTGGTAAGAGCAGTAGCGGATGTCTTGCTGCCTGCGATAGGTCATGCAAGGGTGGGCTTTATTAGTAGTGGATATAATGAATGGCGTTACCTTTGATATAGTGCGGTGCTGTTGCTCGGCGGCTGCCGGTGGGTGCCGGTGTTGAACTCTCGATCAGCGTCAGCAAACTGCAACAGTTAGCTTTATCATCGTTTCTGTGTCCGATAGGTCATATATCAGATGCACAGTGTAGGGTGATGTTGACGATTTGTTTGTGCGTCAGTGGGCGAGCTCGTCGGTTTCCTTGCTGTTGCCTCTTTGTCGGCTCTAATAGCAGCTGGTAATTACCAGTCAACGTTGCTGATACGCAGGGGCTTGCCGATGTTTGTCGCTTGTTGGTGTACGTTAGCTTGCCATAGGTGGTTATGCTCCAGCTAGTAGTGTCTTTGGCCGCTTGTGCTTCCACCTATGGTTGAGATCGTAGTTTCCCAGAGTAAGGATGAAAGGATTGTTCGAGTGTCTCGAGTTCCTGTAAAGTCGTGTGGCGTGTTTTTTGAATACTTTCTTGAGGGTTTCAAGGCGGTATTCTTTGTGAAGATCCACGGTTTGTGTGTAACATGGAGCGTTGCTAATGATTCGTAGCACTTTGTTCTGTATGATCTGCAGGCAGCGCAGTCGTGTAGGAGCTGCGTAGCCCCAGACAGGAGCTGCGTACGTCATTAGAGGTCTAATCAGTGTCATGTACATGGACTTCGGCACCCTCCTATTCACTGTGCTTTCCGTGTTGAGCACTGGGTAGAGTTGTTTGAGCCTCGCGTGCTCTCTGTTCCATTTGGTCCCCCCCCCCCCCCCCCATGTAAGTATCCGGTCCAGCCAAACACCAAGGTATCTGACTCTCTCTCGGAAGCGTATTGGGCATGTATGCAGTGTTATCTGTCTCTTGTGTTGATGTTTGCGCAGTAGTTTCGGTCTGCGTGTAAACAGAAATGCTTCGCACTTGTCGACGTTTACTTTAATACGCCATCGTTCCAACCAAGGCTCGGCAGTTCTGAGTGCCGTCTGTATTCGTGAATTAATGTTCGACAGTTTCCAGTCTTGCGCAAGGGTGGCTGTGTCATACGCGTTGATGACTAACGTCATGTTTTGTGTTGCTGGGAAGTCGTTTAGGTACAGGTTGAACAAGATGGGCCCTAGGATGCTTCCCTGGTGTACTCCAACTTGTGTTGATTGTTTGCCCTGCACGTCGACCCATCATTTCGTTGCAGAAAGAAATTTTAGTTTTGCTCCAGTTCTTTTTCCCAAGAAGATATTTACTCACTGTCGTCGAAAAGAGGCAAAGATCCGGATTCGAATATGGCATACACAGTTTTAATATGCGAGACAGTAACAGAATCTGTTGCTTGCTTTTATAGACGTGTCTCGTTTAGTGAATAGGTGAATGTTTACTTACGCTGAATTGAATGCTCCGAAGTCATGTCTCATACCAGCATTTTCTCTGTTGACCACTCCCTCGCGAAAGAGAGTGCCATTTTGGCAGGTTTCCTTTACGTTGTATCATCTATCGTCATGATGCCTACTGCTGTGTGAACTGCGAAACAGTAGACAGTGTGGGTCTAGTGCACTACGTTTTTATACCTTTGTCTGTGAGACTGGGTGTATCTTTTTGTTACTTTCATTTCTGTGAGAAACGAAGGGAAATCATTTATAGTGCTTACTGACGTTCTCTCTCGCTGTTCTCATGTTTGCTAGGTTCCACTTAACGCTTAGACATTAGTGGGTATGAGGTGAACATCAACACCACATTCGAGTGCTCGTGAATTGCAGCGAGTCTAAGAAATCTCACTCCTGCTACAGTATGAGAATGATTTAGTAGTTTTAGATGTGAATCACGTGTTAGTTAACAGTAGGTGCGACGAACAGACTCATTTTTAATGGTGTACCTCTCGGTGTTCATCCACGTTGTTTCTGTTTTATGCATAAAATGCAAACAGCAACTCGCATGTACATGGAGAAGTACACCATCAATCAATGATACCGAGAAAGTCTTATTGATAATGGGAAGACACGTTAAAGCTCTTGGGTGTAGAGCATGATGTACGCCACCTGACTACTGATGCGAGCTTTACCAGCACACACTGTAGGTGAAACTATCTAGACAGAAGATGATGGGTACGAAACTCATTGAAACGTTCGACAAGACGACGCCACCACTAGGCTGATAACCTGAGAAGAATTCCTCATCGGAATACGCCGAGGAAGACTGTAATAGCATAAGACAGAAGCCGTTGCTAATTTTTAATACCGTACATTCCGCATCAGGTGTGTAGAAGATGCTCGTAGGAGCATTAATTTACAGCCAACAAAAAATTTACTTGTTCATTTGTTCATCCAAAATTCCCCAACCAGTCAACACACTAGACATGTAGTTCTGAGTGTATACTACACTGATGCTTGGCACTTTATCTTACGCTAGCAATACCAGCATTTCCAACACTAATTTCAAACGGATTTAAAACCAAAACTTCTAGATGGTGATCTAATGTGACGGTGTAACTACGTCAGTGAAAGTAACTTCCTTAATAAATAATAAGCTTTAACCTAGAATTCTGAACGAATACCTTTGTTTACCGTAAGTCATTTGTATGTGACCCATCACAAGGTGGAATTACATGGACAGTTAGTTTTCAAATGCATCTGATGAGAGTGTTAATTTATAAATAAAAAGGGTAGGAATATGTAAAGTAATAAAACATTCATTTTTGTCGTTCCCTAGTTTACGCAAAGTTCATGCAGATGTGTTCGGTCTATTCAACTAAACATAGGCAGCTTACTCTTTGCCACACATGATTCACTTCTTTTATTTGTGAAGCATCTTCAGTGGCCTGTAATACATGTTTCTTTTTAAATATATAATAAAGGTATTATGTAGCAGTTACAATATGTTACTATATTTAATTTTGTCATTTCTTTCTTGTTTTTAAGATTAGAAACAACTTATGAAGAACAAATATCGTAATGCTAAATTATCGTTTGATGTTACGATTTATAGTGCTATTAGTACACTCGTATAATCATATTGATGTGTTCATTCTGTCCTCATGCTCCAGCTGGCCGATTTCCGTCTTTTTTTCCGTTTTTTTAAGTGAATATTTGAGTATATATATATATATATATATATATATATATATATATATATATATATATATATATGTGTGTGTGTGTGTGTGTGTGTGTGTGTGTAAGAGAGAGATACAGAGAGAGAGAGAGAGAGAGAGAGAGAGAGAGAGAGCGTGTATAAGAAAGAAATGGAGGAGGAGGATTCATTAATTACATACTCTGTGTACATTTCATATTTCTGTTTGTTATTGTTTTTGTGGCTAACACTATCAGGATCAAGGAGTGTTGGCTTATATTGATTTGGTTACTTATGCAGGAATTTTCTGTTGTAATTGCTCACTCTAATAATTTTCCTGTCTTGTTCCATATTGGATAGTTCCTGTGTATGTTATATCAGGTGTTTGGCAAATGTGGAATGGCTATGTTCATAGTTCCAGCCTTATTATATATTCCTTATAACTTGTTTTGAAGTTCCTACCTGTCATCCCCAGATACACAGACTCACATTTTTTGGCATTTAAACTGGTATTTACCTGCTCCGTGGTTTTTATCTTGTTTGTCTGTTGCTTGTAAATGTGACTGAACTTTGTTTCTTGTTCTGAAAGCAATGTGAAATCCCTGTTTCTTAAATATAGTTTCTGTCCTGTGTGTTGAATTGGCTTTGTATATTAAAGTGTACCTTTTTTCTGTCATGAGTGTTATTGTTTTGTGTTTCTGTGTGGGCTGTGGGGTTCTTTGGTGTTTGTATTTTCTGCTTGTTTTCATTTTTCATTAGTGGTGTTTCAGTTTTTTGGTTGAGTCTTTGTACTGTAAGGGTGTTGTAACCATCATTTGTGGCTATGACTTGTAGTTCTTGTAATTCTTTTTCAAAGTTTTCTTTGCTGAGTGGGATGTTATTTAGTCTGTGTAATATGTGTCATAGGGCTGCTAATTTTGGATTTTGTGGATGGTTGGATGGAGCATGTATAACTGTATCTGTGGCTGTTGGCTTTCTGAAGATGTCAAATGTGTGCTTATTTCTATATCCAAGTAATGTGTTTGCTTTTGCGTATCTTTTTTCGTGGTGAATTGAATATTTTTGTGTATATTGTTTATGTATTCATGAAGTTTATCTGTTTTCTCTGTTGGTTCATCTACCATACAGATTATGTTATCCACATACCTGCACCAGTAAACAATTTTGTAGCCTTTCTTTGTGACGACTGGATTGAGGATCGTCGTTGATGAATATGTTTGCCAATGTTCCTGAAATTGGGGATCCCATTTGAAGCCTATCTTTTTTTAGGTAAAATTCCTTTTCACATTGGAAATCATTTTGGGACGTAATTACTTTGAGGTTTTTGGCTATTACATTAATATTGTCTGCTGGTAGTTTGCTGTATGTCAGTAACTTTTCTTCGATTAGTTGTATTGTATCTGCAGTTGGTGCTGATGTGCACATGTTCTATGAGTCGAAGGAGATGAGTGATGCTGTCTGTGGAAGATGAAAGTCTTTTATTTGCGCTAAGAGAACATTTTCGTTTTCCTCTCTTCTGCTGTTCTTCATTTCATAATGTTATATTATAATTTTGTTCACGTGTTTTTCCACGTGGTATGGTGAAGAGCTCATGACATTAATAAGAGGCGTCCATGGAATAAAAAGCTGGAAGTATGAAAACAGCCATTCTACACATCAAAAAGAGTTTTGCATCACCCAAGTTCCCAGAACCTCTGAAGATAGACGTTTACTGTGGATATTATATCACAGACACATTCCCTTTGACTGTTCAGAAATGTCACTAAACCCGCCCAAAGATGTAAACAACCACGCATGAGCAGCGCCTATTAGGCGACCGGGCCCGACAGCCGATAAATTCTAGACATTCCACCAGGAAGTAGGTGCACGGCTTGTGTTGTCTGTAGTTCAACCATGCCTGGACGGTCAATACCGCGGTTCGATCGCATCCGCATTGTTACTTTGTGCCAGGAAGGGCTCTCAACAAGTGACCAGGCGTCTCGAAGTGAACCAAAGCTATGTTGTTCAGACATGGAGGAGATACAGAGAGACAGGAATTGTCGATGACATGCCTCGCTCAGGCCGCCCAAGGGTTACAACTGCAGTCGATGACCGCTAGATATGGATTATGGCTCGGAGGAACCTTCACAGCAATGCCACCATGTTGACGAATGCTCTTCGTGCTGCCACAGGACGTCGTGTAACGACTCAAACTTTGTGCAATTGGCTGCATGATAGACAGCTTAACTTCTGACGTCCATGCCGAGGTCAATCTTTGCGACCACGACACCATGCAGGGCGGTACAAATGGGCCCAGAAACATGCCGAATGGACTGCTCAGGATTGACATCACGTTCTCTTTACCGATGATTGTCGCATATGCATTCAACCAGACAATCGTCAGAGACGTGTTTGGAGGCAACCTGCTCAGGCTGAAAGCCTTACATGCGCTGTCCAGCGAGTGCTGCAATGTGGAGGTTCCCTACTGCTTTGGAGTGGCATTATCTGGGGCCGACATACGACACTGGTGGTCATGGAAGGCGCCGTAACGGCTGTTCTATACGTGAATGACGTCTTCCGACCGGTTGTGCAACTACAGCGCCAGCATCTTAGCGAGGCATTCGTCTTCATGGACGACAATTCGCGTTCTCATCGTGCACACTTTGTGAATGAGTTCCTGCAGGATAACGGCATCGCTCGACTAGAGTGGCCAGTACATTCTCCAGACGTGAACTCTATCGAACATTCCTGGGATAGACTGAAAAGGGTTGTTCATGGACGACGTGACCAACCAACCACTCTGAGGGATCTACGCCGAATCGCTGTTGAGAAGTGGGACAATCTGGACCAACAGTGCTTTGATGAACTTGTAGATAATATGCCACGACGAATACAGGCATGCATCAACGCAAGAGGACGATACTGGGTATTAGAGGTACCGGTGTGTACGCCAATCTAGACCACCACCTCTGAAGGTCTCGCTGTATTGTGGTACAACATGCAACGTGTGGTTTTCATGAGCAATAAAAAGGGCAAAAGTGAAGTTTATTTTGACCCCTATTCCAATTTTCTGTACAGGTTTCGGAACTCTCGCAGGCGAGGGATGCAGAACTTTTTTATGTATGTACCTTTGCAGAAAACCTGATATAACATGGACTTGAACCATCCAACATGGAACAAGGCATTAAATTTATTAGAATGAACAATCACAACAGAAAACTCCTGCCATTACAAGAAAACTTTCACGTTCGAAGAGCCCTTGGACTGAAGAAGAAGGTAATTAACGACCAAATCAATAAATACAAAAGCTCTCTGATCATGTTAGCCACAAAAACAATGACAAACAGAAATCTGAAACGTAATCAGAGTAGGTCATTCATGAATCTTCGCCCCCCTTTTCTTTCTTCCCCCCTCTCCCCCAATTTCCAAACATTCTCGCACTCTCTTATGGCATAACACTCGATGCAGACGGGTGGAGTACACAGATTCCATTCAGAAAGGGGCGGGAGATGGGTGAAGGGGAGGACGACACAGGAAGGTCACTGAGCCACCCTCTAAGACTAATATCGGCACGTTCATACACAGTGTGGCCCAGTTCCATTAGGACCGCTTGTGTGCGATTCCTAATTGCAATACTGTCTAGTGGTGAGTTGTGGGATTAAGATCGTTGAGCCTTGTAGAAGGTCACAGCGCTAGCATCATTGCAGCAGGCGTCCTGGCCGCGAATGTTACAGTACGTGTCTCACACCCGTCGGAAAATGGCGATGAAGCAACAAGGCCACATCACGTTTCATGGTAATTTTTGCGAACAGCGAGGGTCTGGTACCTGGACGCTTCTGCACCACAAAGCCACAACCCACAAAGCGAATATAGTGCGAGAGCTTTTGGCCAGCAAAAAGCTCACGGTCCGGATCATTCGCGGTGTTCGCCGGATTTGTCCCTAGTCGACTTCTCGTTGTTCCTCTAACTGAAGTTGACAGTCAAAGGACGCCGTTACAATGCGATTAACGACATTCAAGAAGACTATACTGCAGAACTAAATGCAGTTGCAAAAAAGGACCATACAGTGAATCCCAAAACACTTTTAAACGCTTTCAGCTGTGTATTGATACAGAGGAAGAATATTTTGAACAAATACAGTGATTTTTGTGAACATAAGCTATGACTTTCATTTTTAATACTCACATTATTAAATAAAATGTGACACATCGTATATTAGCATCCCGACGCAGTGAAGACTAGGGATAAGACCAAGAAGAAGAGAAATCCCCGTTTCCGAAGCTTTTGGAAGAAATGAAATTCTAAATATCATGATTGCGAGTAGAAATAATTGCCACTTGCATTGAAGACGTCTAATGCTCCTTTGGAACGTTAACCAAATCGTCCAACAACTTGACAGTAGTAGAAAAAACTGGGCTGAATTGGCGCTGCAGAAGGAAGTGCCAGTAAATCGGCCATATCTGTTTTGAATCCAATTCCAACTTAATAAAACGCCAATGTCCCATCCACTTTACCACTCCACTCGCCGTTCTTTCTCGTTCCCAATTCAATAAATCCACCACTGCGTGGTCCTAATCCATTAAGAAGATGGGACTGAATGACCAGAAATTAGGTACAGTCGCACCACATTCTCTCGGTTTTCTTTCAGGGTAGTTTACAGCAAACTGAGCTTAGCGCATATGTATCTCGAGGTTCCTTTACACAGCCAAGTCGAACTGCAATGAACGTCTCCATTTTAGAAATGTTCGTGGTCCCCGTGGAATAATTTAGCGTGAAGAATATCTAATTTGTTAAAATGTAGTATAGGGAGAGTCTGCTACACTCAAGTGTGTTTCATGTTATATATATCTTCCGTGCAGGATTTCTAAATGAACTTCGCAACGAAATTTGCTTTATATCGTGTATTAGAATAACAATTTCATAATCGTTTGTTTTCCCATTCTACTCGCCATTGTAAGGGTACAAGAATACACTCTACCTGATATTCTGATTTTCATCTTACATTGTCCTCACTAAACATGTATAGTTTAGCTGATAAACACTCTTGCCTTGTATCACGGTATAAGTGTATATGTGGATGTGTGTATCTGGGTGCACTTTATCACGGGATAATCATAAATTTTTATTTTATAATTATATATTTTATGATGTACTTAATGTGGTTTACTACTTTATGTACAGACTCACTACCGTCATACATCATTATTTAAGTGTTCATGTTAACATGTTTCAGATAGGTACATTTAATTCAATACGCAGTTATATATACGATTATATAAGTCATTCATTCGATCTCACTGTTACAGGTGAATTCATCTACTAGCTCCAACTCTATTTTTCATCAGGAATGTGACCAATCCGGAATCTTACAGACTCGGTACAAATTTGCTTACGCTCCCCCATTTGGGTCACTGGCGTAAGGAAAAACGGGTGCCGGCCGCGGTGGTCTCGCGGTTAAGGCGCTCAATCCGGAACCGCGTGACTGCTACGGTCGCAGATTCGAATCCTGCCTTGGGCATGGATGTGTGTGATGTCTAAGTTCTAGGGGACTGATGACCACAGATGTTAAGTTCCATAGTGCTCAGAGCCATTATAACGGTTTTTTTTTGAAAAATTGGTCAAAAACCTCGCCCAGAGCGTTCGGGTTGTTGACATTCAGTCTCTCTTTACATTATTTAAGCTGATAATATGTCCATTGAATTAATCAACAAAGAAATATATATATCTATATATGCCGGTACATACATTATAACAAAAAAAGACGTTACTTGTAATTACGTACACAGTATGTTTGTCTTGAACTATTGAGTAATCTTTGCGGAAAATATCTGTCTGTGCTTTCACGTACACATATACATCACAATGAAAAATACATAGTCACTGTTTTTACATTACAATACGTTTCCTCTGACATAAGGAATCAGTTTATCAATTACCGTGTCGTTTCCACATTATGTCTGTTACAAGTTTACATTGTAGTCGGTGTTTATTAATACATCGTCAACCAATAAACACATTTCGAAATTGCATCGAAGTAAGAGCCGTCGACGCTGGTGTATTGTTGAGCTGTCGGCGAATCGTTGTTGGCGACTACAGAAGCGTGTGCCGCAGCGACAGTTCGATGACCTCCGCTGTGACGTCCGCGCAGACAGCTGACGATCAGTCGACAGGGGCGGCGCATTAGCTGTGCAGTCAGGAACATCTGCCGGCCGCTCGCCCCACGTAACATGAAAATATTCGACCGCGTATCAGTTCATCAGCAAAACAAGACAAATACACATATCGCAAGTGCTCAAAGAAATGTTATTAGTTTTCAAGCACTCCAGTCATTCGTGTTTACTGTTTTTGCATCCACTGATATAATGTACGAACTTACGAGGTCCAGTTCTTTAAATAAGTTTGTGGCTCGAACTCACACATTTTACTACTCGGATTTAATCATTGTTTTTTGCTAAGTGATCATTACTCAGCACTACACACTGTCACTGTGGTGAGTGTTCATGCTAGTACCTTGCTGTGACACTTTTCACTTCACTATAATTGACCTGCGTCACTTCTAGCGTGCGTTTGTCGGCCCCGGAATCCGAAATTCGCTGTGCGCTGCCCGTAGCGTCCATTCACAGTCCACTGGGAGTGTTCTGTTCACAGAAACATTTTTCCACGCTATGGATGTCAGTATTATTTTGCATATTAAATTGTTTCTTGCGGAAGGTACCACCATGTATACTGTTAATTTTATTAATCTTGGTTCACTGTACTCAAACAACAGTTTTTCACTGCTAAATACAGTCAAAACTCAGTGTGTTATCACACAGTTTACTGTTCACTTTTTCCATCACATTCCAATTAGTGATACAGTTTATGCATACTGCACTAACTAAGCGTCTGGATAGTTTCGCTTGTAAATTGGAACATATTTTAACGCCTATTACTTGAGCTTCATAGGCAATATGGCTCTCACTTTACATTATCGTATTTCATACGTAACACGAATCAGAGTTCCTTCTAGATATGTCTTATCACTCTGTTCTAAGTGATTGATCTAGTTGGCACCTCTTATTTAAAGTGTCGACCAGTTGGTTTTTCTGGACTCGTGAGTTCAGTAGGTTTTTTATATATGTTCTTTATATTCATTCAACACTGATTCATTGCTTTTATTGTTGCTGCGTTTGCAGTTGCCTTGCTTGTACGGGTGCAACTGCAAGCGCTTCCAAGCTGGAATCTGTGCAGATGTTGATTATCTGTCATAGCTTCAGGTATTGTACTGTTTAGAGTATACATCATTCTATTTCTCGCATTCGTTCAACGATTCGCTGCTAGTATGCATTTCCTTTGTTCAAAGTGCCATTACGCGGATTCATTTACTAATACTTTGTTTGATAGCAGTCATTTAGATGCATGTCATTCATTCACAAGCAACTCACTCATACACATACTTAATAACTACCACATATATAATAAGCATATACAAAATCATACATGAAATAAATATTAATTAGCTATATTCCTCCGGATCTCTTTTCCCACGGTTGGTCTTTTCGACCACGGCATAGAGTAGGTAGCACGACAGAATGTTTGATGGGGCTTAAACTGCATATCAAAATTATATCCCTTAATGATTCCTGGATTCATCGAGAAGACTTTTACAAATTGATTTAATACTTAAGTCAGCTTGTTGTGACAGGCTTGTGTAAGATGATTCGGCTACTTTGTCTTCAATTTGTTGTTTGATAGTGGCAGCTTCCGACTCCCAATCGGGTTCCTGTTCATTACTGTTTTGATTAATGATACAGTCGTTGATATTCAATGTGTCTGGATCATTTACAGTCACTCGGACATTCCAACAGTAATTTATATACGCGTCCGGAGTCCTTGTCGATGCCAGGGCAATTTGCCGGTTGCAATAGGATAAAGTGTCACTTGCACCTACTACCTTACATTTTTCCACTGGCAAACTGTGTAACTTCTTTACACGATCTATACATTTAAATAACTGCTCATCTATGCAAGAGGCACTCGCCCATGTATCAAGTATTACTGTCACTTCTATGCCATTTCTTTTTGCTCTGAATTCAGCCTGTACATGTTCAACCTCCTGTTGCTCCGCAGATCGCGGATGAGCTATTAATTCTTCCCTCATATCGCATCCGTCATTATAACGGAGTAAATGCACACCCACATTCTGCCTGTCCCCTCCTCAACCTTGCCGACCGTCTGGGAAGGGCTTACAGAGGTCAGCCAGAGTTTGACGGTCTGTCGCACCCTGCCGATACTTGGTCTGACACGTCTGTGATTTTCACCCCGTCAGTCACAGTTTGCGATGTACCGTGCGCGACATACTCATGTGGCTGACTATTCGGTGGCTGAGGTGGGGGCGGTGGCATCGGAATAACGTTAATGTGATTGACAGGCACATGACCTGTTGGCATGGCTTGTTGTGCCTGCCAATTCGCTGGCCCTGTCCGATGCTACTACTGATTGTTTGTTCCTAATATTTTTGTTTACGAAGTAGGAGTTTTCTCCCTCTTCGCTCCGTCTCTTTCGGTTATAATTGTCTCCCCCCCCCCCCTTTTTTTTTTGGTGGAGGCAGGTTCATGCTGGCATACTGGTTCGCATTATAACCATTGCTATTCCAGTTGTCATTAGCAGGTGGGCCATTATTCATTGAGTTCGCCTTCTTATAGAGGTTCTCTCCATGCGAATATTCGTTATTTTTGCCATAACCATTTTTACAAGGACTATCATTACCCTGATTTCTTGCTTTATTATTACCTTGACCGTTATTTGAGTTCCCTTGCTCATTCTGCCTGGCATCCTCACGTATTAAGTTCAAAGAATCTACTGATGTCATGAACAGTTCCAGGTCTGCATCAGGTACGTGCACTAATTTTTCCCTAATCGCTACTGGTAATTTGCCTTTTAGTATTCGTAAAACATCTCTCGCGGACATGGGTTCATTCCAGTACCTAGTCCTGTTCAAGTATCGTTCAAAGTATTCCCTTAGATTACCACAGCGAGGGTTAAAGGGTTCAGGGTTGCACACCTGTTTACGTAGCCTCTCCTGTACAGATCTAGACCAGTACCTGGCTAGGAATTTGCTTTAAAATTCCCAGGACGTCGGACATTGTTCCGCGATCTCCATCGTCCACAGTGCTGCGTCTCCCGTAATAAATGAAATCACGAACTGAATTTTTTGATGTTCAGTCCATGACACAGGTAACACTTTCCAGCCTCGTTTGCAGCGACAGTACCTGTATAATTCATCGGCGAGAGCGGTTTCATTCTCTCGCAGTGAGGAGCTAAGCCACAGCTTGCGTGAAACACTCGTCGACCTTTTGATCTATTCCACTTGATTTTCTAAGATGCTATGCGCTTTGTTTAATTGATCAACGCGTTCGTCTAATTGTATTACCTTTGTTTTTTTTCAACCAATTCTGCGACTTATTTTACCACATCGATCTCCTGTGACAAATATGACACTAGCGCCTTGTCATGTTGTTCAAACATTTCATTCATTTTTGCCAGGAACTGAGCGTCACGCTCCTGTTCCCTGCGTTCGCGTTCAAGGCGTTCCTGTCTTTCCTTTTCCACACGTTCAGCTCGATCTACCGCTAAAATTTCTTTGACTTGTGAAATTAACGCCTGCTCGCTAATCGCTCGCTCTTGTCTTTCTTTTTCTCCACGTTGTTTCTCCCTTAGAACTAATTGTGCCATAAGTACAGTCAAGAAATGAGCTGTTGGCGCAGGTACTTGAACAACATTAGCTGTTGATGCAGTAGCATCATCTTTCCCTGTCCCAGCAGCTGAGTGAACTCCTCTGCTCATCTGAGCCTGATCCTCAGCATTGACTGAGACGTTATCTATCAAGGGGTACTCACCTCCCTGTCTAGGAATTTGAGAGCCTCACATTTCGGGTGGATTCTTTACTGGAAATTCCTGTACATTATCATCTGTGTCATACCCAGACATATTCTCGCTCTCTACTAGCTTTTCCTTCCATGTCTTAAGCATGTTTGCATAAATTTACTCTCACTAACTGGACACAAATATACACATAAACCTGTTTCCCCCAAATTGTCACACACACAAGAAATACACAAAACACACAGAAAAATATTGACATAATATAATGAAATTTTACAAATTACTACAAATGAAGCTATCACCAATTATTTTACACTCACTTTATGACGTAATCCTTTCCAGTACTTCTCGTGTCCTGCAAAAAAATTATCTCTACAGAAATATTGTTTTGGTGTCAATACACGCACAGGTGAACATATCGTTAATTGTACTTGAGTTTATCTGAAATCCACACAGTTGATTTTGTCACCTCTATTTCAAATACTATTCGTTGGCTAGCATATTCTATCGCTCACTAGTACTAAGTTATAGTAAATGAATCTGACCAAATTTTCACTGTGGTAAAAGAACGTGATTCACAATGATGACAAATTTGTGCTAAGAAAGTCAGCACAGTCCATGACCTCTGGATCCCTTCCTCTTCTCGATTCCAGCCCAGAAGCACATGCAGTTATACACTTACCTTTAGCAATTAGTATTGCTTGCTGCTGAATATATCTCGTTTGAGACCATTGTATGTATTGATTGAGCTTCAGGTCCATAAATCTTCACTGCGTCAGTCTTGTATAGGAGAAAGTTTTTATACTGGGTACATGGAACAATGTTACATATATGGTATTGGTTCTTGTATCATACACATTATTGCATACATATAAATATTTTTTTACCAATATTTTTGTAAAATTTTTGATAAATACGACTATACTTCAGTGAATTTTATGTACTCAATATTTCTGTATGTAGTGTTGGTACATAAAAATTCGAGCCCCGCGTTCTTGGGCGCCAATTATCACGGTATAAGTGTATATGTGGATGTGTGTGTGTCTGGGTGCACTTTATCGTGGGATAATTATATATTTTTATTTTTATAATTATATATTTTATGATTTTGGTTTGGGGTAGCATTAAATACTGTGGGCTAGCATGAGACTTTAAATTAACTTACATCGCGATAACACTCGTACGGACATCGGATGCCCCGAAATTAGTACGATAGAACATTTTTTTAAACACAGCACGCGACTCACCGCCTTCTATAAATAGTTTGCGTGAGCGCTGCTCTTTAGAAAAGAAAGTATGCGTATTATTACGCAAACTGTAATTATTAATATGGGTGTCAGGGGCTAATGGTTATTTATGTACCAAATTACATAAAGATTAACTGAGATATTGCGGAATGTAATGATTGTCAATATTTCTCGTACATTATTTGCAAGGCAAAACTGGAGAGAATCTAGTCTGCCGTTAGGCGGCCAAAATGAAACATACTTAACTCATTCAGTGCTGTGAATTTTGGTAACTGAAATTAATTTTAAGTTCCAAATTAATGAAAGATGAAAACTGAGAAGTCTCTCGCATTTACATTTAATAACATGAATCGTCAGCGTAATGGCCGACTAAATCCTGCCAGGGGAGATGAGCTCCCTGCACTACGAAGTTCTGTAAAAACGTCGTTAATTATAATTAATGGTTGCGATCATGAGGAGTGACAACTAAGTCAATAATACACACTTTCTAATACCAATTTCTATTATATTTTTCAAAAATACGGATAAAACTTACGTTAATTATCAGACAGCACTACAATGGCGGCCTATCGCTAGACGAAACAAAAACAGGAGAGAGAGTTCAATCAAAGCATTGTCTCTGATCTTCATGGCCTATGTTACACAGAGATTATACCAAAAAACTGTGTTTTGTTAATTACATCGATATTTGTGTTTTGATAATAAAAACTTACATTTTCTTTACCATTTGTTATACATCGCGTACACGTACACAGTCTTAAAATAATTTATAATTCACACATCTCATAACAAAAACTTCCTTTCCCTTTCTCCAAATGTCCATATATGTGACGTACCGTCACACTTGGTCGGAGCTCAAGATGTGATATTTGTGAGCTAATAATTAAAGTTGTGATGTTCTACATCACCAGAAGTTTTGAAGTTTCCAGATCTTTCGTTCGTATGTTGATGAGGCGTACATGGAGGTTCCAGTACCCATCACACTATCACCTCGTCCGGTAGCCTTTATCTAGTATTCTAACTCTGGGTTTCTGTCATTCTGTCAGAATAATGTGTGAGTTGAGGACAACACTGGATTTTATTGTTTTATTTTCGCAGATGTTCCGTAGAGCCGTCACCTTTTTCTGTCTCCTTTGTCTACGGGAGACAGATGGCGAAGATCTTCGTGTCATAACATTCAGTGATGAGGACGCTGACTCTGTGGAATTGAGCCCACAGGTTAGCAACGTCGATGAGCGTAAAGAATATAACATTCAGACTTGCGGGCAGTCCGTTTCTACATAGAATGGTCACTAAACACCACATCGCGTTGTAGATTATCGTGAGATGTTTTGCATTTTCCAACGTTGTCACAGTTACTGGTAGCTATTAGCAAGCCGTGGCTTACTGACAGCCAAAGGCATCTCTTCTCCACCAGTCGAGAACGATTTCTTATTGGGTTACCGCCTTCCCACTGCATCAGCTCAGACGGGTGTCAGACGCGATATGAAGCCTACGGGGATGCTGCTCGGCTGTCAGGTCCAGCTCGTTCACTCTTTTCCCTCCTTCAGTCACTGCCCATGTCTAGCATCTGCATTGTTCTCCTATCCTCGATTTTTACCGTTCCATGACCTAATAATTTATCGACAATTCCTGTAACATGGTCAGAATTTGTTGCCGAATAAATAAACATATTGTCCAGGTAGGCAGACAATTTTGGGTATTTGAACTCTGTACACATCTAACCCAAATTACAGTTTTTGTAATCAGAATTCTTTATGAACAGGACACATATCAAGAACGCATGATAACACTGAACGAAGTGGTAAAGGCGACGGGTCCGTTTTAGTTGCTTTATAGACAAATGAATACATCGGTCTGTGCCTGATTAGTGGTATCTGGACAGCAGCACATCCTGGCGTGAGGAATCCCATGTTGTCATGCCACTGACCTCTTTGCTGATCTGTACTGAAAATCGTCAAACGGATGATTCGTGTTTATATTTTCTCCCTAAGCAATGAAGTATAAATTGAGATGATTGAACCTAATGTGAGGGTGACATCAGTTAGTGTTTTTGGGTCAGTATACTCGACATTTACATCTTCGTGCTGTCTAAGCTACCCATAAGCTACTTCATGGATACGTTAAGAGGATACCCTTGCGCGCATCGACATATAAGACTCTCACCACGCTTTTATTGCAAAACGTGTGTCTCGTATTATAATTAAATATTGGGAAAGAAATAAAATAAATCAATATCTACATCTACATCCATACTCCGCAGGCCACCTGACGGTGTGTGGCGGAGGGTACCCTGAGTACCTCTATCGGTTCTCCCTTCTATTCCAGTCTCGTATTGTACGTGGAAAGAAGGATTGTCGGTATGCTTCTGTATGGGCTCTAATCTCTCTGATTTTATCCTCATGGTCTCTTCGCGAGATATACGTAGGAGGGAGCAATATACTGCTTGACTCTTCGGTGAAGGTAGGTTCTCGAAACTTTAACAAAAGCCCGTACCGAGCTACTGAGCGTCTCTCCTGCAGAGTCTTCCACTGGAGTTTATCTATCATCTCCGTAACGCTTTCGCAATTACTAAATGATCCTGTAACGAAGCGCGCTGCTCTCCGTTGGATCTTCTCTTTCTCTTCTATCAACCCTACCTGGTGCGGATCCCACACTGCTGAGCAGTATTCAAGCATTGGGCGAACAAGCGTACTGTAACCTACTTCCTTTGTTGTCGGATTGCATTTCCTTAGGATTCTTCCAATGAATCTCAGTCTGGCATCTGCTTTACCGACGATCAACTTTATATGATCATTCCATTTTAAATCACTCCTAATGCGTACTACCAGATAATTTATGGAATTAACTGCTTCCAGTTGCTGACCTGCTATTTTGTAGCTAAATGATAAGGGACCTATCTTTCTATGTATTCGCATCACATTACACTTGTCTACATTGAGATTCAATTGCCATTCCGTGCACCATGCGTCAATTCGCTGCAGATCCTCCTGCATTTCAGTACAATTTTCCATTGTTGCAACCTCTCGATACACCACAGCATCATCTGCAAAAAGCCTCAGTGAACTTCCGATGTCATCCACCAGGTCATTTATGTATATTGTGAATAGCAACGGTCCTATGACACTCCCCTGCGGCACACCTGAAATCACTCTTACTTCGGAAGACTTCTCTCCATTGAGAATGACATGCTGCGTTCTGTTATCTAGGAACTCCTCAATCCAATCACACAATTGATCTGATAGTCCGTATGCTCTTACTTTGTTCATTACACGACTGTGGGGAACTGTGTCAAACGCCTTGCGGAAGTCAAGAAACACGGCATCTACCTGTGAACCCGTGTCTAAGGCCCTCTGAGTCTCGTGGACGAATAGCGAGAATAAGTGAGTATATTATGATATGTAGAGTAATGTAACCAAATATTTTACACTACTGGCCAATAAAATTGCTACATGACGCAGATGGCGTGCTACAGACGCGAAATTTAATCCACAGGAAGAAGATGCTCTGATATGCAAGTGATTAGCTTTCCAGATCATCAGATCATTCACACAAGGTTGGCGACACCTACAATGTGCTGACATGAGGAAAATTTCCAACCGATTTCTCATATACAAGCAGTTGACCGGCGTTGCCTGGCGGAACGTTGTTGTGGTGTCTCGTGTAAGGATGAGAAATGCGTACCATCACGTTTCCGACTATGACAAAGGTCGAATTGTAACCTATCACGATTGCCGTTTATCGTATCGCAACGTTGCTGCTCGCGTTGGTCGAAATCCAATGACTGTTAGCAGAATATGGAATCGGGTGGGTTTAGGAGGGAAATACGGAACGCCGTCCTGGATCCCAACGGCCTCCTCTCACTAGCAGTCGAGATGACAGTCATCTTGCCCTCATGGCTGTAACGGATTGTGTACCCACGTCTCGACCACTGAGTCAACAGATGGGGACGTTTGCAAGACAACAACCGTCTGCACGAACAGTTCGACGACGTTTGCAATAGCATGGACTATCAGCTCGAAGACCATGGCTGTGGTTACCCTTGACGCTGCATCACAGACAGGAGCGCCTGCGATGGTGTACTGAACGCCGAACCTGGGTGCACGAATGACAGAACGTCATTTTTTCGGATGAATCCAGGTTCTGTTTACAGCATCATAATGGTCGCATCCGTGTTTGGCGTCATCGTGGTGAACGCACATTGGAAGCGTGTATTCGTCATCGGCATACTGGCGTATCACCCGGCGTGATGGTATGGGGTGCCATTGGTTACACGTCTCGGTCCCCTCTTGTTCGCATTGACGGTACTTTGATCAGCAGACGTTACATTTCAGATGTGTTGACCCGTGGCTTTCATTCTATCACTGCGAAGCCCTGCATTTCAGCAGGATAATGGACGCCCGCATGTTGCAGGTCCTGTACGGGCCTTTCTGGATACAGAAAATGATCGACTGCTGCCCTGGCCAGCACATTCTCCAGACCTCTCACCAATCTAAAACGTCTGGTCAATTGTGGCCGAGCAACTGCCTCGTCACAATACGCCAGTCACTACTCTTGATGAACTGTGGTATAGTGTTGAAGCTACATGGGCAGCTGTACCTGTACACGCTTTCCAAGCTGTGTTTGACTCAGTGCCCAGGCGTATGAAGGCCGTTATTATGGCCAGAGGTGGTTGTTCTGGGTACTGATTTCTCAGGATCTATGCACCCAAATTGCGTGCAAATGTAATTGCATGTCAGTTCTAGTATAATATATTTGTCCAATGAATACCCGTTTATCGTCTGCATTTCTTCTTGGTGTAGCAATTGTAGTGGCCAGTAGTGTTCATTACTGATATATGACATATACAATAAGATTATTTGATTAATATTATTTTTTTAATATATTATATTACAAAAATCCCATAGGAGTACAACGAGGTGCGACTGCAGTTCAGTTTGAGCCCTGATCGAGAGGAAGGTGTTCCACCAAGGGCATACGAACCGCAGAAGACGCTGAAGTCAGCTTTTGCTTCGGACATCAGTCCTGAGGAGCGTCCTCGGCTACAGGACGCGCAGCGTGCGGAGTGAAAGGTAAGACAACAATGCCATGGACAGGGTGGGCAAGAAGGAAGAAAGTGCTTGAATGATTAGGACAGTGACATTCCAATTCCAAGACTCCGCAAATTGTGGAAATAGCCGTTGTCTTACATAAATTATTTAATGGTGAGTGTCACTGAAATCAAAATATGACGATGGGTAACGTTCATCATTATGTAGCTCCGCCCTGTGTATTGTAAGTTGCTAGATCCGTCCGAGGTATGCTGTCCAGAATATGGCCGAGATGTAGCTGCTCAGGCCCATGCCGTTCTCCGACAGTGGTCGTCTAGAGGTCATACAGAGTGTGAAGACAGTATATCCAAGGAGTCGTTGCAAGTTTCAGCCCTTCCCAAGCGCGGTCTTTCGCATTCACTGACAGCCTCTTTTTGCGACATCAGTCTTCCGACTGGTTGGATGTGAATCGTCAGGAATTTCGCTCCCGCTCTAAGCTCTTAGCCTCAGAGTAGGACTTGCACCCTACATCCTCAATTTTCTGCTAGGTGTTTTCTAATCTCTGTCTTGCCCTGCACTTCTTACCCAATGCGGCTTACTCTAGTACCTAGAAAGTATTCCCTGATGTATCTCATCTTGTCCCTTCTTCTTCTCAGCGTTCTTCGTATATTGCTTTCTTCGCCAATTGTGTGAAGAACCTCCTCATTTCTTATCTCATCAGTACATCAAATTTTTAACATTTTCTGTAGCATCACGTGTCAGCTGCTTCGATTCTCCCCCTTTCCGGTTTTATTAGCGTCCATGATTCACTACCGTACATTTCTCTGCTCCAAATGTTCATTCTCAGGGATGTCTTCCTCAAATTAAGGCCTATATTTGATACGAGCATACTTCTCTGGTCCATAAATGCAATCTCAGCCTGTGCTAGTCAACTTTTTGTGTCTTCCTTGCTTTGTCCCTAATAAATTATTTTGCTTCCAAGTAAGCAGAATTTTTTCACTTTGTCTACTTCTTGATAATCAGTTTTCGCGTTGAATTTCTCGCTATTCTTATTTCTGTTGCTACTTATTTATTTGTATTTTTTACGGTGTACTTTCTGTAGTCATTAGGCTATTCATTCAATTCAGCAGATCCTGTAACCGTTCTTCACTTTCACTGAGGATAGCAATGTCATCAGCGAATCTTGTCATTGATATCCTTTCACGCAGAATTTTGATCCCGCTCTTGTGGCTTTGTTTTATTTCCGTAATGGCTTCTTCGCTGTATAGATTGAACAATAGGTACGAAAGACTGTATCCCTGTCTTACGCCATTTATAATCCGAATACTTCGTTCTTGGTGTTCCAGTCTTATTGTATATATTCTCCCTCTCTGGACAGATGCATTAGCTGCTAAGCTGATTGTGCGATGATTGTCCCACTTATTTGCCACTACTACATTCGGGATTGTGTGGATAATATTTTTCCGAAAGTCGCCTTCTTATCAGAAGCCTTTTGCATTAGACTGTGTTCTATCTCTTGCCGAAATGTGTTAACAAGGTGGGCGGCATATATTCCTGCATTGCCGTCTCTAACGTACACTACTGGCCATTAAAATTGCTACACCAAGAAGAAATGCAGATGATAAACGGGTATTCATTGGACAAATATATTATACTAGAACTGATATGTGATTACATTTGCACGCAATTTGGGTGCATAGATCCTGAGAAATCAGTACCCAGAACAACCACCTCTGGCCATAATAACGGCCTTGATACGCCTGGGCACTGAGTCGAACACAGCTTGGATGGCGTATACAGAAACAGCTGACCATGCAGCTTCAACACGATACCACACTTCATCTAGAGTAGTGACTGGCGTATTGCGACGAGGCAGTTGCTCAGCCACCATTGACCAGACGTTTTTAATTGGTGAGAGATCTGGAGAATGTGATGACCAGGGCAACAGTCGAACATTTTCTGTATCCAGAAAGGCTTGTACAGGACCTGCAGCATGTGGTCGTGCATTATCCTGCTGAAATATAGGGTTTCAGAGGTATCGAATAAGGGGTAGAGCCTCGGGTTGTAAAACATCTGAAATGTAACGTCCATTGTTCAAAAAGTAACGTCAATGCGAACAAGAGGTGACCGAGATGTGTAAACAATGGCACCCCATACCATCACGCCGGGTGATACGCCAGTATAGCGATGACGAATACACGCTTCCAATGCGCGTTCACCGCGATGTCGCCAAACACGGATGCGACCATCATGATGCTGTAAACAGAACCTGGATTCATCCGAAAAAATGACATTCTGTCATTCGTGCACCCAGGTTCGTCGCTGAGTCCACCATTGCAGGCGCTTCTGTCTGTGATGCAGCGTCAAGGGTAACCGCAGCCATGGTCTCCTAGCTGATAGTCCATGCTGCTGCAAACGTCGTCGAACTGTTGGTTCAGATGGTTGTTGTCTTGCAAACATCTCCATCTGTTGACGCAGTGGTCGAGACGTGGCTGCACGATCCGTCACAGCCATGCGGATAAGATACCTGTCATCTCGACTGCTAGTGGCCGTTGGGATCCAGGACGACGTTCCGTATTACCCTCCTGAACCCACCGATTCCATATTCTGCTAACAGTCATTGGATCTAGACGGACGCTAGCAGCAATGTCGCGATATGATAAACCGCAATCGTGATAGCCTACAATCCAACCGCATTTCTCCTCTTTACACGAGGCATTACATCAACGTTTCACCAGGCAACGCCGGTCAACTGCTGTTTGTGTATGAGAAATCGGTCGGAAACTTTCTTCATGTCAGCACTTTCTAGGTGTCTGAATGCTCTGAAAAGCTAATCATTTGCATTTCACAGCATCTTCTCCGTGTCGGTTAAATTTCGCGTCTGTAGCACGTCATCTTCGTGGTGTAGCAATTTTATTGGCCAGTAGTGTATTAGCAAAAGTTGAACTGAGTGGCTAGAGTAGAGGTCGGAATTTTCAGTCCCGGTATTGCACTGTCCTCAAATTAGCGTCGATTGCGATGAGAAGCGACCGACATTCCTATGTGGTTAAAGACCGAAACATAATCGACCTACCTATCTCCCACATCCACACCCCATTTCTATGTATGACTGTTTCTCCTTTTAAGAAATGATTTTCTCCCTCTTGCCAGTCTGAATTTATATTTTCCCTACTTTTGCCACGATCGGTTAATTTACATGTCAAATAGCAAAACTCGTCTACTGCTTCCAGTGTCTCAGTTCTCCAGTGTCTAACCAACTGAGACAAATTGTACAAAATTTTCATATTTTCTTCAAAATTCAGTCTCTCGGCTCTTAGAGGAATACACATAGCTTATGTGAAGTAGAAATACGATGATGTACAGTCAGTGTTGATCCTACATTCCCTTTTTCCAGCCCACTTTCGAAGAAGCATCTGCATAAAATTTAGTGTGTAGGTGACTGGTGCGAGTGTTACCTCGGCGGGCGCCTCGGTGTACGCCGCCGCAGGCGACGGCGCTTCCAGTGGAGGAGAGGCGCCGCCTGTGACTCTCCGCAGACGCGGCTGCCGCCGTTGCTGGGCGGAGCGACTGGGCGGTAAAGTGGTGGTGCGGCCCCATGCTCACCTCAGTAGGCAATAAATCTCTTTCGTGAGGAAGAGGATGTAAAAATCTCCAGCAGCTACAGATATTTGGAAACAGTAATAATTCCGTTACACGTGACAAAGGTATGGTTCCAGAATAGCAATGGGGAAGAGAGCTGCTAAAACATTCCATAGTACAATGTGAGATAATAACATTTGACATAACACAAAGAAAAGAAATTTTCACCGTATGTTAGTGAACATAGTTCTCTGTGATGTGGCCTCAGAGAAGAAAAGTTATTGAGAAAGATAGGACAGTGGAAATGAATTATATGAGAAGACTACTGCAGGTAACGAGACACACACACACACACACACACACACACACACTCAACCACCAACAAAGTTCGGTTGAAGTACCACGGAGATAGTTCGTTCTGTGAACGACGTCCAGTATACCATGACTGATCAAGTCTGTCGCTATCCTTCAACTTTACCAGAGCACATGAGAAACTAGCCGTAATAACACACACACACACACACACACACACACACACACACACACACACACAAACACATGTGAATCAGCATATTACACGCGTCGTAACTGAGCAATGGCTGTGATTCTTTTTTCCCTTCAAAGTAATCCAGCTGTTGTATGAATTGCTGAATCCGAGCCATTTTACCAAAGCTTTGTTTCCTTATTTGCGTATGATTTTTTCAACAAGATATGTTGATGGATATTTGGTTTTCTGCAGCTCTGCAGCGTAGAAAGCTCCAGCTATGGGCTGAGACCCGTAATCTACGAGCAGTAAAAGGCCAGCGCTAAGATGGGTACAATGCATACAGGAAGCAATGCAAGACCGGAATCTAGGACAAGGTGACTGAATTGGGAGCAGCGCGTAGTGGTCGAAAACGGTTAACTGTCAAAGAAGAAAAAATAAGAAACTTCCTGGCAGATTAAAACTGTGTGCCTGACCGAGACTCGAACTCGGGACCTTTGTCTTTCGCGCGCAAGTGCTCTACCAACTGAGCTACCCAAGCACGACTCATGCCCAGTCCTCACAGCTTCACTTCTGCCAGTACCTCGTCTTCTACCTACCAAACTTTACAGAAGCTCTCCTGCTAAGCCATGCCTCCGTAATATCCTTTCTTTCAGGAGTGCTAGTTCTGCAAGGTTTGCAGGAGAGCTTCTGTAAAGTCTGGAAGGTAGGAGACGAGGTACTGGCAGAAGTAAAGCTGTGAGGAAAGGGCGTGAGTCGTGCTTGGGTAGCTCAGTTGGTAGAGCACTTGCCCGCGAAAGGCAAAGGTCCCGAGTTTGTCTCGGTCCGGCACACAGTTTTAATCTGCCAGGAAGTTTCATATCAGGGCACACTCCGCTGCAGAGTGAAAATCTCATTCAAGAAAAGAATATTTTCGTTGCTCAACTTCGACTTATTGTGCAGATGAAAAAATAATAGGTTACGGAACAGTTGTGATATTCCGAATTACTTTTCGCCAATGTTACTAAGCACTTCACGACCTTATTCACTACCAGTACTGTAAGATATTAAATCCTAACAACAAGCTAACAGGATCAGGTTGTGTATGAATTGAGCTCTGTTCGGAGTAATAAGTACCTGCCATTGTGCATATCAAGCAAGCAGTTTAATGGCGCTTCTAGACGCAGTAGGTGCGTCCGGTGTTATTGAAAAGAATACAGGTCACTTTCGTTTTTATGTGAGTTTCGGCGGAATCATGGAAATCATATTACAAAATTCAGTGTTTTGAATGCTATTAAACATCCTGCTTACACAATAAAATGAGATATATTGAAGATATAACATAGAAGTTTATTGTTGTGTTTTTTGTAAATACTTTTATAACTGTTTTACACTGTTACTCATTTGCTATTGTATATTCGCATTTTATGAGTAGGAACTGGCTAAGAATTTATTTATAGACAGAACCTCTTAGGTAACTGCTGATGCTAAACTTCGACAATTAAAATCAGTGTACTATCTCAATTCACTGTCTCAAAAATAAGTAATTTACAGTGAAAACTTTTGGTGACTTTATAATGTCACGATCCACATGGAGGTGTAGACAAAAGGTATCAGCAGAAAATTGTGGAATGATGCAAGATATCTTTACTTCATCTCAAACCAAACATGACAAATTAATAAGAGTAAACGAAAATTATTTAATAAAATTTTACAAAGTTATGGCAGAAGTTTGATCCTGTTGGAATACAGCATCGTTTACACATCATTGTAACTGCTATGTATGCTTTTTGATGATCAGACTCTGTGAGAGATACGTGCAGCATACTGTTACGTATCCCCATGCGCTTTGAGCTTATATGCAGTTTGATTTAATTTAAATGAATGTTATTCATTTGCTTGGTAGTAATAAAATCATGCATTGAACTTTTGTGCTCTTAGATCTTAGGTTATAATATAGTTTATGTTACACGGCACTTTAAGTAAACCAAATGTTGATTATCGTTGAAAACACAAATGATAAAATGCAGTTCTCACTACTGGTTTCTGTAGTTGAAAATTTAACTTTGATCACACTGACCTATTACGTGGGGACGCGCACAACACTAAAAGATTTCCTGCTGTGAATGGATGATCGTTAATTTGCAAACCTATGTTATCATAACTCTGATCTGACTTGTTAGAAATGAAACACTGTGTCATTACTGTAACTAGCATGTATTTCTCTGTTTTAGTCTCTGAAATGCACTGAAAATTACTCTTGTTACACGCACAGAAGGTACAATATGCAATGCCTGCTAGACATAAAAGCTGTAGTGGATTTTTTAACATTGGAACGCTATTGATTGCCACGGCTAACACGAGAGCATGAAGCTAAAAATGTAAATGGTTTTAATACTACTAGCCAGACCAGATTTCAACTCAGCAGTCTTTGATCTCACACAAGTAAAGTTTTAACTCTGATTTACGTAAATTATTTACGTCACTAATATAATAGCATTTGTCCATGTCCATCTGAAAATGACATAATAAAATCTGCAATCCTCCCCTGTGGCCCCGGGAAGTTGAAAGAAGTAATTTTAACGTACAATTACCTGCCCGCTTAGTTGCGGGAAAACTACTTTCATTCAATTATAGTTTGATTTGGCGCGATCGTGGCGCAGCACTGCATCACAAAAAATGCTAAATCCACTGAAAAGGACTAAAAATATGGGATGAAATACTGGGCAAGCGAACTACAAATTATTACAAGAATTAACATAAAATTCAGGGTACACACCTTTTTTATACATCAGTGCCCAATGTAGTCTTTCTCGATCAAAAAACAAATAAAGCGAACTAAGCGTTCAAGAGGGAGTCACAGGCTCTTACAACATTCACTGCTACGACAAGACAGAGAGAGTAATGTCTAAGCCTCCGCTATTTATAAGCAATTTAATATGCTAATATATATCTTTGTTATATTTTTAATTATCATTGTCTGCGTCGGTTTCCACACTCGACGACCACAGATGTTACTTGTAAAATTGACATACATATTATTATACAAACATAAAAATGTAAAATGATTATTTCTTTTATACAGAATCCACATAATCGATAACTGTTCATACATAAATGAAATATAAGAACATAAATGTTTTTTCATATATTACACAGATTTTACAAATGTCTTACCCGGAGACGTCACAATACATTACCAACAGGAACGCAAATCACACTAACAAATATACTTACAGTAGAGGTGGTTGTCCGTAGTGCTTAGTTTACAGAAAGTAGCCTACTTTGATTAAAACCTCAAGTAAACTACTCAGTTTTCCACTGGAGTCACCTACCAACACATCCAAACACCATCCACCATGCGAAACTTCCCTTTCTCTCACCCTGCCCACAGCACAGACACATACACATAAACAGAAAATCTTCATAGAAACGGCTACAGCGCCAAACATGTTTTGTCTACCAGCGTAGATTAAAAGAGATAACAGGTGAGTAGTATGTTTATGTTCGTTCTGGAACCCTTGGAAGACGTATATACACTGTGATTGCGCGTACGCTATGGTACCTATCCATCTGAGTTATTGCCCTCTGGCCGTTGTGCAAGGTCGGGGCAGCCCTCCAGATGAGTCGGTTACGTACACACATACATATATATACACACAATGTTTACAATTACAATTTTCTTTGTGATGAAATATACTTTGATCACTCCGCTGCAGAGTGAAAATCTCATTCTGGAAATACTTTGATTTGTTTCTTTAAAGGTTTTTAAAGGACATACACACACACACACACACACACACACACACACACACAGTCAACCACCAACAAAGTTCGGTTGAAGTACCACGGAGATAGTTCGTTCTGTGAACGACGTCCTGTATACCACGACTGATCAAGTCTGTCGCTATCCTTCAACTTTACCAGAGCACATGAGAAACTAGCCGTAATAACACACACACACACACACACACACACACACACACACACACACACACACACACATAAAGACATGTGAATCAGCATATTACACGCGTCGTAATTGAGCAATGGCTGCGATTCTTTTTTTCCCTTCAAAGTAATCCAGCTGTTGTATGAATTGCTGAATCCGAGCCATTTTACCAAAGCTTTGTTTCCTTATTTGCGTATGATTTTTTCAACAAGATATGTTGATGGATATTTGGTTTTCTGCAGCTCTGCAGCGTAGAAAGCTCCAGCTATGGGCTGAGACCCGTAATCTACGAGGAAATACGTTCTTGGATTGGTTTCTTGTACTTTTCGTATTCTGAAAATTTCCGTGGACCAATTTGCAGTGTATCCTTTGTCAAAGACCGCCTTCTGTTTACTAATTCTAACATAATCACAAATTCTAACATTTTACTAATTGTAACATAATTTACTAATTTACTCTGACAAAATTTTACTAATTCTAACATAATCATAATAATAATTTTGAATCTCGGTCAGTGTGGATCAATCAATTTGATTTTGTTGTACATGGTAGATAGAAGACTATTATCTTTTACATCCACTGGCTGTGTTTTAATTGTCCTGTGTTTTGTGTGATTAAATTACTTTACTAGTCCGTGTACAGTATCAATCCATTTGTAAGAAACTTGAGAAGTAAATTTTCTGAATATAAGTTTTTTGAGAGTTTTGTAATATCGTTCGACTACTGAAGTTTTCATGTTTGAAAAGGTTGAGCAATGATTAATTCTGAGATGTTGGATTAATTTCTTAAAACTAGTTTTGTAGAATTCTTTTCCTAGATTGGTTTGTAAGTGTACTGGAACCCGCTTGCTGTTTGTGTATATATTTTTAAGTGCATTTGCAACTGCATCACCAGTTTTAGTCTTCAGAGCACCAACCCATGCATATTTGGAATAAATATAAATTACTGTTAATAAATATTTATATTCAGAATTCCATTTTGAATATGCAATCATGACAACTAAATCTGCTTGATGAAGGTCAGCAAGTCCTTTTGCGATAACTGCTCGTCTAGGATACGTTCGACGAGCAGCACGATGAAGTTCATTAGCAATCGCAGCTTGCATCTCTCTCTCTCTTTATTGAAGATAAAATGCTTTCGGAAAGAGAGAACTATGATAAAATGTTTACTTATATGAGCTATGGAGTTAAAGACAGGAAAAAAAGGAGAGGGGTGAGAGGGGAATAAAATTAAAAACAGATGACAGTATTCTAGAGGAATTTTTTTTATTTTCCAAATACCATTTCATAATAAGTCTTACATTAGTTTTTGCTAAACTCTGTTGGGCAGAAATATTTTTTTTCAGAAGTTTAAGTGAACGACAGTCTATTGTTTGCATACTTAGTACTCTCCCATGCTCGACATCAAGTAAAGTCGCTGTCCATTCAACTTTTTCTTGCCCCATTACCACTATGTAATCACACGGTTTAAAAAGCTCCCACAACGTGTTTTTCACCGTATGGAGCGGCGCTCCATCCATACCCCGCTGTTGATGGTGGTGATTATGTGTTAAACACAAGTTCATTTTTTGGTTTTTTTCTGATAAGCTGTTAAATTACATAAGCTGTGCAATTGTCAGGTACACTTCCGCAATGACTTGTGTACCGTCGAGGAGGATGACAGCAGCTTGTTTCGGGATGAAACTATTAGAGTCATGCTTGAAGCCTTGCAGATCTAAGAAAGCCACTTTCATTCTGCAAAACAAAAAATCTTTTAATGTTGATTGTAACACAATGACACATATGGTATTGAGATTGTAGAGAAAATAGGAGAAGTCCTACCTGCAAATCCTTAGCTGACTGGGTTGTAAGCAGGAAAAAAAATGTGTATATAACTGAACCAACAAAGAACGGTCTTCACGACAGATTTGTGTACGCCGATAGAAGTTCTCTGAAAACATGTCATTTTATAGGTATGGTAAGTAACAGGTGGAGGTAGCGTCATATCTCCATCTCCATCTCTCTCTCTCTCTCTCTCTCTCTCTCTCTCTCTCTCTGTCTCTATGCAAAATGTTTTGCACTCATACGAACAGTGTAAAACCTGACCGTGTGAGCCCTCGAAGTTCTCCATTTGTGGGAGAGAGCTGGTTATTCCTTGCTGCTGTAGTGTTATCGTGAAGCTGTGAGAAAGGAGGACAGGTGCTTCAAGGCGCGGAAGCAGAGACGATGCTGAGGGCAGATGAAACTAGGAGAGATATCGTTACATAAAGTAAGCAGTAAGGGGAGAGCCTTGCTAAAACGCAGACGCCCCAAACGCGGTCCCAGGGCGCTAATTACTCTTCAGGGAATTAACATGTTACCTCATATGTCGTCTAGACGCTGTGGTAGGTTGTCACCGTAGAGCTTTGTAACCAGCAGGCACGTATTAGCATATAAAGCCAGCTTGATACCAGCCCTGAGAACAGCAACGTCAGTAGGCTCACAAGGGTAGAAAGAGAGCGATAACGCCAAAAAGTGTTGACCTAGCAGTCCCTACTCCGAGGGGCCCGAGGGCGGGGTTAAATAACATATAACAATAACGTTGCAAGCCTTATTTGGCAGAGCAGTTACGTTTAGCTTTCAGCTGAGCAATGTTGATACCAAATACGGACTTATTTAGTGCAACTGCATTAACCTCCCCGCCTTAGGAGCAGTAGAGGGGATCTGACTAAACTGTGAATGACAGGAGCCTGCAGGAGACTGGCTCTAAATGGGAAAAACAGTGCCCTCCACACAACTTTTTAAAACCCCTTTTCTCCCTCTCTCACCTGTGTCAGGACACGACAGTTGCTGCTGCTGAGCGCGGGTCACTCTTCTCCTTCTTCTGGTGTTTGCTGTTGCTTCACACTGCCTTCGGACACGCAAACACATACGCATCTCTCACCAAAATGTAAGTAGAACATATATAATTCACAGTTAGTATTAACTATCATACATGTTTTGTTATTGATTATTTACTTTAACTCAAAAGAACAGGGATGCTCCATTCTTACAGAACTTGAAGAAGTTGGGCGAGGGCGGGAGTTCGAAACAAACACAGCGGGTCTCGTCACTAGAACCAGGTGAAAAATACCCAGTCGTGAGTGCGAGACAAACAACAACCAAGTTTGGAGTAGCACTTTTCGTTTACCTGAAAGACGTCAAGGTATACCTCCCGTCACGCTTTTCTGCCCTCATGGAAGAAGAACTGGGACTCCTGAACTCGTGATGATCTCCCGAGCTAGGCAGATTAGCATGGATGCGATAGATTTTGAGAATGTCCTGTAATTACTAACATATGTTGTTTTAGTGGTCGTGCGGTAGCGTTCTCGCTTCCCACGCCCGAGTTCCCGGGTTCGATTCCCGGCGGGGTCAGGGATTTTCTCTGCCTCTTGATGACTGGGTGTTGTGTGCTGTCCTTAGCTGTCCTTAGGTTGGTTAGGTTTAAGTAGTTCTAAGTTCTAGGCGACTGATGACAATACATGTTAAGTTCCATAGTGCTCAGAGCCATTTGAACCATTTTGAATATTATAGCACTAACAATGTCCATTCCAATTCGCGAAATATCTAAACACGGAGAGATTAAGGAATTTGATTTACTTTCACTAAGAAAAGAGGATAAATGTGGGTTAGAATTTGTGTCTAGCGACACATTAGTATTCTTAATTAAAGTAGCAGATTTTAGTGATAATACAAATGCGTATTCGGAAGTAAACGCTAAAATTGTACAATTGCTCAAGAAAGAGGTTTTCAATGAAGGTGAACATTTTGTTGCATTTCATGTGTATGATAAATTTGAATGTTTATACTACAGAGAACTGTTTGTAAGCTCCTTCAACAACCTTGTTGACAGTTACATCAAAAAATACTTTTTCTATTATACACAGTTTGTCATAATAACGCAATTCATTGCCAGTTTGAATTTGTGAACGGAGCAGCTTGTTTAAAAACGTGGCTAGGAGGAGGGGACGTTTCCTTCATTTATTCAAATTGTAAAAATTTGTTATTTGCTATTGATGATATTGTCGTACAGAGTGAAAGTGAATAATGGGTACACCACTACCACCAAAGCGCATTAATTTAAATCAGAAAACCATTGTTTTAGAATGGGTTTCCCCTGAATGTCCTTCTAAGAATCGGACATGTACAGGAGATATACCTAACAGAACTGGATTTAAGGATCCTGAATACTTTTTGGATGCTTGTTTCTCTGTCTTTGAGAGCAGACTGTGTAAAATCAACATGGCTCTTAAAATTAATTTTTCACTCGTCTGTGAGTTTCTATTACCTAAATCAGGTGAAGTACAAGAGATGAGCATTAATACAAAGAATATAAATTTATTTTCGTTCGAAATCAGCAATGAGTGGTATTCAAATAATCTTAGAGACACCTTATTTAAGAAACTGGAGAGTTTTCAAACAGAGATTCCGGTTGGGCGTTACTAAAAATACTTAAACTGCGTGTAAATGTTAATGAGAATAAAGGTTTCTACGCAGGGCTATACAAAAAATTACAAAAAGTGATTGCTGACAAACATGCAGTAATAAACATTCAGTCAAATGACAATGCCTGTTTCAAGTGGTCAATTCTCGCTGCCCTGTAGCCTGTAAATAAAAACGCACATCGTGTATCTGCCTATTTCCCACATGTGAGTAAGTTAAACTTTGATAACATAACCGGCCGAGGTGGCCGAGAGGTTCTAGGCGATACAGTCTGGAAAAGCGCGACCGCTACGGTCGCAGGTTTGAATCCTGCCTCGGGCATGGATGTGTGTGATGTCCTTAGGTTACTTAGGCTTAAATAGTTCTAAGTTCTAGGGGACTGATGACCTCATAAGTTAAGTCCCATAGTGCTCAGAGCCATTTTTTGATAATATACCGTTTCCTGCAGAACTGAAACATGTCCACATATTCGAAAAGCAGAATGAAACCGCCTCAGTTAATGTGTATGGTATCATGTATTCTGATAATGAATGGATGGTAGTAGGTAAAGAAGAAAATGTGGAGGATGGGGAGGATGAAGAGGAAGGAGGGGCGGAAAGAACGAGGCGAAGGAGTAGGAGTAAGAAGCCGGAAAGAAATAAAGATTTTCAAGTAGTACCGTTATATGTAACAAAGTATCATCGCGAAAAACACGTAAATCTATTAATGTTGCAGGTTGTTGGTACAGATACATATCACTCTTGTTATATAAAAAAACTTGTCAAGACTTGCACGCAGTGGTATTACTGCAAACCATAATTCCATTTTCGTGCGTGAGCGCTGTCTCTGTTACTTTACTTCTCATGAAAGATTAGATCTATATTTAATTAACTGCACACAGTTTAAACCAGTCACCAGTATCATGCCCGATGAAAATAACCGGATTGTTAAATTTTCAAAATTTCGAAATAAACTGAAAATGCCGTTTGTTATTTATGCTGATATGGAACGTATCTTGCAGCAAGTTGCCGGTTGCACTCGTAATCCTGACTCTGGTTCATATTCCTATCCGGTGCATAGCCATAAACCATTTAGTACTGCATACTATATACACTGAAGTTATGATCAGAGATATTCCCAGTTTAAATCGTACAGAGGCAGTGAATGTATACAATGGTTTATAAAACAGCTCTATGAAATCACCGAGATTGTGCATGACTTTTATCACAAAATAAACAAATAAACATGAGCTCTGAGCAAAAATCGGTGTTTCAATCGGCAAAGATTTGTCATATTTGCAAGAAACCTTTCGAGAAAGACAGTGTTAAACACAGAGATCACTGTCATTTCACCGGTGAATACCGAGGTGCAGCTCATCCTGCCTGCAATGTAAACTACAACCCTTCCTTTACAATGCCTGTTGTATTCCACAATCTGACCAATTATGATGGACATTTATTGATCAGAAACATTTGCAAACAAACGGAGACCGGTGATGATAATAGAACATTTAAATTAAATCCAGGTCGTGTTTCACTTATACCCTCTGTAAGCGTATTGTCATATCGCTGGCTTACTTGTGGAGTCTTTGTGGGCAGCCGCGTCTGTTGAGTCAAGCGCGGGACACTGAACCGTTATGTTATGTGGTGTGTAGCTCTGCATGTGAGAGGCATTGTTAATATGGAGGTTGCTACAAGTGCTATTACAGTAAAGTGATAAAATATGGAAATGATTCAGAGGAAAGTGCGTCAAGAAGTAATTGAAAATGAGCAGTGCCGTCAATAACGTATTTATGTATCCTCTCGTTGCGTGTCGCACAGCTTCGATCATCCGCGCCGTGTTCGGTCTCCCGGAATGAATTAATGTGAATCAGCGAAAATTAGTTGCCATAAAAGAGTGCAGCCAAGTGTTAGTGTCTTGTAGCGAACGTGAGGACGTGCGTTCGGTCATCGCGTTCCGCATTATCAACACTCAGCCGCGCCGCGACGGTTACGCAGACGTTCCTACAAATGAGAACGGAGAATTGAAACATTAACTTTGCGAACAGTGCTGTATCATTACTAGTGTCAAGGAGGACTGTTACCAAATACCAATATGTGTGACAAGCGTAAGAATTTTCTTTCGATCATTCGGTTTCCGCATCATCAAAAACCACCCGCGTCGTGTCGGTTACGCGTACGCCCATCTTGAGTGATATTGTGGACAGACAATCATCAAGATTGTTAATTGGGATAAACATTTCCGACTTAGAATGTAAACAGTGCAACCTGTGATTCCTTATCGTCTCAGAATATACATGTTCATACCAGACGTGGGACAGTGTTGTGCTTGACGTTAAGTGGCTCCCCTAAACCGACTTGCATATTTCGATAGATAATTTCAGGCAAGCCAGCAGCAGTGTGCAGCAGAACAGTATGACCACCGCGGGATAGTCCGGTATGAGGTGAGAACAGGGCATACAGTCAAGAGAAGCAGAAGCGACAACCACTTTAAGGTAGCCCCACCCATTTGCACTCCCAGGTGTGGTATACCTCGAATATGGAAAAATACAAAGCTTTTACTAAAAGTATTCCAGTAAACCACAAAGATCGTGTCTGAAACATGAATTTCCGATTTATCGTTTCACTAAATTTTCTGACGTTTTCTCTTGAAAAATGTGCATTATATCTCAAACCAGATCAATTCACAATAATGAAGTCTTATTTTCCCAACGACCACGAATTCTGTCTTGTCAATCAGAAGGGGATATTTCCTTATGAGTATGTGCATAACGACTCTGTTTTACACGAAGATCGCTTGCCCTCAGTCGAAAATTTTAAATGTCTCTTAACTGGTGAAACGATAACTGAAGCAAGGTATCAAAGAGCGTGTAATGTTGGGAATATATTTAATTGTAAGAAACTTGGAGTATATTCCGATTTATATTTAAAAACTGATGTTCTACTCCTTGCTGATGTGTTTGAAAACTTTCGCACTCTTTGCTGTGATACATATGAACGAGACTCTACACATTATATTACCTCACCTGGTTTAGCATGGGACGCTTTACTGAAAACTACTGAAATAGAATTAGAGCTTATTACTGACATAGAGCAACTTCAATTTATTGAGAGAGGTATTAGAGGTGAATTTGTTCACTGTTCGTGTCGACATGTGGTTGCAAACAACAGGTTCATGTCAAGCTATGATGAGAGTATTGATGAATCTTATATCATATATCTCGATGTTAACAGTTCATACAGCTGGGCAATGTTGCAACATTCGCCTGTATCCAATTTTGAATGGCTCTCTCCAGACAGAGTCGAAAGTTTTATCATAGAAGATGTACTAACGATTCAGATACAGGTACGTACTGGAAGCAGATCTTGAATATCCTGAATGTATACTCGATCTACATTCAGATTTACGATTGTGCCCTGAGAAAAAGGTACCACTAACCAGCCATGTCAGCAGTAAACTTAGTGCTCCAAACAAAAAAAAATAACTTCTACTTTCTATGATAAGAAGAATTATGTAATACACTATAGAAATACTGATACTGAAAAAGATTCATAGACTACTGTCATTCAAACAATCATCATGCATCAAACCGTATATTTACATAAATGCAGAGAGTCATATGAAGGCAAACAATGAATTTGAAAAAAAAATCCTCAAACTCATGAGTAATAGAGTCTTCGGTAAAACCATGTAGAATGTACGAAAAATGATTGATATAAGACAAGTGTTATCCTGGTAAGGTAGATATGGAGCATCAGCATTAATTGCAAAACCTAATTTTAAAATGAGCAGTGTATTTAAAGAAAATTTAGTTGGTATTGAACTGAAAAAACTTTATGTAGTGTTTGATAAACCGTTAGCAGTTGGAACAGCAATTTTAGATATTCCAAAGACACTTCTTCTAGACTTTCACTATGGATATATACTAAATACGTTTCCAGCAAAACATGTAAAACTAGGTTATACTGACACTGATAGTTTAATTTATCACAATAAAACTGCAAATATTTATGAAACCATCAGAAGTGATGTAGCTAAATAGTTTGACAGTTCAGGGTTTTCTTAAGAAAATAAGTATAATATTCGCCTTGTTAACAAAAAGGTGGTAGGATTATTGAAAGACAAGTTAAATGGTGAACCTATAACTGAATTTATTGGTCTTTGAGCTAAACTGTGTGCACATCAGTCTGAATCACAACGTGTAATGCACAGAGCAAAGGGGTTGAAACAGTCCTCTGTTAAGGAATTAAGCATTGATGATTATCGACAATGTATATTGAATACAAAATTTCAGTCGGCTGAACAGTTTGTAATTCAGTCCAAGTGTCATGTAGTTTCTATTATTAAACAGCAAAAGCTATGTTTGTCAGCAGACGATGATAAACGTTTTATACTTTCAGATAAGATCAGTGCATTACCTTGGGGTCACTATCAGCCGAAAAAAATGTTAATGATACCTGAATGATTTTTCTTTTTATTGAGTGAACTTTAAATATTGTGTATAAGTAGCGTTTTTACTGTGGAAGAAGTGAAAATGTTAAAAGTATTTTGTAACTGATTTATTGAGTGAAAATTTATAAGCATGTAATACATACATTGTATCACAATAAAGATATGTAATAGATTTATTTTATTTCATCTAAAAATTCCAGTAAGCAACCTCTGCAATACATATTTATAGGAGGTTTACCATCAAACTGACAACGTGCATCCAGATCATAATGCTTATAACAATATTGATACTTAGAAATAGAAGCATCATTCTGGAACCTATGGAAGTTACGTGAAATATCAAATAAAGAAGGTAACAATTGTTTAGGAAACAAGTAATAGTCAACAGCATTCAAATTTCTATACTCTTCTTCTGTAAGTTTCTTATAAATTCCACAAAGCAGTCCATAAATATTTTTAGACTTAATCCCATCGAAGGAAAAACAAGTATTATCATCATCTTCAGCAGCAGCAGCAACAGCAGCAGCATCAGCAGTACAGTCGAATCCGTAGTCTTGCAATTGCAGCATTTGAATATCTTCAGATAGAATTTGTTCCAGAATAATTAGGACATATGGGCAGAGGTAATTTTTTGAAAATACCAATGTTTTACAATGATTGCTCTCCTTTAGCAATGAGTGAAATAAAGAGTGTAATGCACTGAAAGAGACTTCGGTGTTCACATCTTGTAGCACAGATTCATTTCCAACACTTAAATTAGCAACTAACACTCTCATTGGATGTTTGTCTGATTTAGCATCAACTATCATAACATCATTTATTTTATTTTGCTTTTATTTCTGTCTCCCTCGACTACTGAAGCGATAGAATGTTAAAAATGAGATGGAGGTGGTACTCAACACTGTTTTTATATCTGAGTACGTTTTGTGACTTGATTGGTTGTTGGAGTCATTTCTATTATCGAATCATGAATGACCAGGCAGTAAGCTATTGTATTATTTGGGAATAGTTTTTTGTTTCTATTTCATTCTTCATATCAACTATGGAAGATTTCAGTGTTTCATCTTGATGTGAACAGTCAATGAAAAGTACGGGGCAGTTCTCAAACTCGATACAGTTCAGGAGTGGGTTTCCTCTTCTTCTTATATCACTCGCTCCATAATACAGTGATTGAAAATCAGTGTACATTTCAAACGCTTGTGCAGTATCTTTCGTTTCAAAATCAACTGCAAGTTTCTCCTCTGGGATTTTAGATGAATTTAAATACACCTTCAAATCTGATATGTTTATTTTGTTAAATACACTTGGATCAGCAGTAATCGAATTTTTGTTTGACTGAAAAGCCATTATTACATACCTGGCTGTTTCAAGAGCTGTATTAAATTTAACTTCCCATGCCCATGAGCTGATTTCTGATGCAGTACACTCAATCAGGTCCTAGTGACGAAAAGCCAGACTTAGACTGTCATCATTTTTAAAAATATTCCATAGTGATATTTGTTGCCTTTCGGACACTTGAATGTGCTGTATCTCCCAGCACATTTTATCCAGTACTATTTTTGACTTGGTATCTGCTTTATCTGTGATAATGCAGTTAACGTGTTGTCTGTTACGAATCAGCACCAGTTCATGACGAGCATTTAAAATAATCTTTTTATAATCCTCTGCAAAGCCCAATATCATTTTCAGCGGGATGCAAAAACTGAAACGTCCATCATCCTCGACTAGTTTTTTCAAATCATCTCTCGTGGTCCAGCCAGCATTTTACAAAGCATTAGCTTCACCAGGTGTAAACGAAACATATCCTTTCATTACTGTTGCAATTCCTGGTTTACGCACACGATCGATAATTTGGTTATTGAGACGGTCGTGAATGTCTGAAAACAGGTAAAGTGCACAGTTTTTAGTTAACTCAATATCGCTAGCTTTCCCTTGTCCCTCTGCATTGAGAGGCCGTCCTCCAATATACAACCGGCTCTCAGAAGGTAATAGGTAAGTGTATAACAATTGATATGGAATCATTTGGAGCAATAGCTGGTTGACCAAAAGGTATGTACTTATGATACTGAAGGCGAGTAACAGAGTCGTCGATGAGTATTTTTTCTCTTATATTCAACATCCCTCTTAAATGTCTTGCCTTGTCTATTGCTGTTGTTGTAGTTCACTGTGAAAGTAAAAAACACTCGAATGAGAGCTAGCAGAGGATGGTGTCTGTATTTATAGCACTCTGTATCCCAGTGATGACAGTATTTGTCTATTATGAAGAATTAAAACTTTTTCACTTTCCTTTTCTTTGCTTTTCGTTTCTTGTTTTACTTTACAGTCTCAATGCATCTGGCGTCTTTGGTTAAGCGAACATCTTTTTTGTATACAATACCCATTTTTTTACTGTATTTTTCGTAAGTGTAGTCGAACAGTTATGTTTTCACAGTAAAAATCGACAAGATTTTCTCATTGATCTCTTATTGCTCCACTTAATTCTGATACGAATCTTGCAACTACTGGGATGTAAATGGGGGAGTTTGGTGCCTCCACAATCTTATATCCCGGTGCAACTGTGGGCCAAAACTGATGAAAATTGTGTGTAGGTTCACTATTGTGAAATGATCCACCTAAGATGTTACAGTCACCTCATAAGACGTTAACATTCTGAATATTAACTGGATGTTCCGCAGTCTTCAAGGTATCTTTAGCAATCACAGTTCCTGCAAAACCTAAAACTGAACCTGTATTATGAGAGATTTTGGAATCTATAGCCACATTGCTCCTTATTATTTGACATCGACCTAGCGTTTTATTGTAGATAATTTTTACCAATACTCGAATGCATTTCTTTTTCGTTGAATTGTCATTGTCATTTTTCAAATTGTATGCAGCAATTTCTCTTGAAAACGCTGTAAACATATCATCAAGTTCATAGGTTCCATGCTTTAAGCTAACTTTATACAAAATTTCTAGTTCACCCATGTAGTTGTAGAAGTAGAAGTCTTTATTTGCCGATGTAATGTTTGGAATAGAATTGTACGTAAAGAGATTTAGTAGAGCAAGTTCGTAAACATGTTGTGATAAATTTAATGCAGGACTGAAGACGGTAGTTAGATACGATTCTTTGCCTGTCAAGCATAACGTTACGCCGTGCTCAATGTCCACTGTGAGACTGCAACTATCAGTTGCAAGATGGATTATATTATTTTAGAAATCAGATACTTTAAACACATATGACCACATCTCTGACTGTTAAATGACTGAGACGTATTATAATTATAATGTATTACACAATTTTTCAAATATCTTACTATTTCTGGAGGAGGTGGTAAATTACCAAAGCTATCGAAATAGTAGACATTATTACCTTTTTTTGTAAGCTACCCACTACGAACCAGGTTCATAATCAGTCTGAAGATTAACAGTAGCACACTCATATCTGTTAGGTCTAGAAGGTAAAGTATCTCTCATAAAGATACCTCTAAAGTGAGCTATCTTTAGCTTTTCAGCATAGTGATATAAATCAATGTTGGTAAGCGGTGTTGTAGGAATGTTGCTTAGCGAAACTTATTTTTTTGTTTCATTTACACTTTTTAGATACAGTCCTAAACAATTTTTCTTATATAGTCCTAAATATAGACCTTTCCCTTCACGCAAGGCAATCGCCACGAGTACTTGATGCCTTTGCATCTCAGCTAACTCTCTCCGAGCACTTTTTGCATCATTTACAGCTTTAGCAATTCCGGCAGCGCAACCGGCTAGTCTTCCAAGCGCTGATAGAGCAGCAAATATTGGAATTGGAGGTATTATTCCACCTGTTTTAGGAGCAGGTATTACACGTTCTCTGTCTAGTAATTTCCCCATAGCTTTCGTCGAAGCAACCTGTGAAGCAATTTTAGCAGCAGCTTTCACAACGGTCATCAGATTAGCAGCAGGCTTGTAGTACTTAAGACCACTTCGAACTTTTTAAATTCTTTGTTCAGTGTATTACCGCCTTTCTTTCGTCCTGAACTTTTCTTCAAACCCATTCCTATTTTAACTTTAGCTTTCATTGCTATAGTCACTGCTAGGGCAGCTAACTTGTCCTTCAAATTAGCGTCTCTTTCTTTTACTCTACTCCACCCTTTTCTAGCCAGAATTCTGTCTGCTCGATGTCTGTCAGGCAAACTGTCTGGATGAGTTGCATAAGCTATGTCGTGTTCTTTACGTGTCTTATCTAGTGGATTGATACCGGCATCACCTCTTTTGAGTCTTTGCTCTAACTTTGTGCCAGGACCACAGTAGAAGTATCCAAGTATATAAAGTTCGACAGGTAGTTTATTAACGATGCGGTTAAGAAGGGGACCACCACGCTTTTTTGTCCTCCTCCTCCTCTTATTCTTGTTGTTGTTGTGATGCTTCTTCATAGCTAGAGTGTTAACTAACGACTGGTCTTTACCACCCAGAATGCTCTGTTATAATAGTAATTGTAACACATCTGTCAGATTGGTCGAGCGGATGCCAGCACGGTAGCTCAGCATGTTTGGTCAGAGAGCTGCTTGGCCTCTGTAATAAAAAAACTGAGTAGAAAGATCAACAAACGAACTTTAACGGATGTCATGTGACGTCCGCAACGACCAAACCCAACGCCAAAAAAAAGCGGTCTAAGGCGCTAGATTTAAGCTCTGCTTCCCGCGAGAGGGAGCGAGGGCACGAATCCCGAATCTGACAAAAGATTTAAAGTTTGAGATAACCATCCTATCAAACCTATTGCTGAACACAGAAATGAACTACAAAGGCAAGATAGTAGGCACGGTGATCTATTTCCTGATACAGTTAGATGTATTATTGCAGGTCCTCCAATTGTGGAAAAACAAATGCGATTGTTAATCTCCTAATTCAGGAAAATGGTCTCAAATTTAAAAAAACATCTACATATTTTCCAAATCGCTACAACAATACAAAAATAAATATTTGGAACAAATTTTTAAAAGTCTCCATGATATTGGCTACTTTAGATTTTCCAGCATGGAAGATGTAATACTACCAGATCAAGCCTGACCACTTTGAATTTTTATTTTCGACGACATTGCCTGTGACAAACAAGATCACATGAAAGCTTACTTTTCGATGGGGCGCCATTGCGGTATAGGCAGTTTCTATTTGTGCCATACATACAGCAAAATTCCTAAACAGTTAATCAGAAACAATGCTAAAGTTATTGTTCTCTTTAAGCAAGATGAGCATAGTTTAAAATATGTCTTCAGTGTGCACGTTAATCATGACATGACATTCAATGAATTTCTCGAAATGTGTAAACGAGCATGGAACAGGAATGTCCACGATTTTCTTGTTATTAACAAAGATGATGAATTAAATAGTGGTCATTATTGTGTAAACTTTGATAATAATGAAAGAACCAGCTTGATCATAACAGATGATTATTTCTTATCATCATTATCATCATCACCATCATACTCCTCAGATTCCTGAGAGACGTCAACGAGTGCACATCTTATGCTCTAGTATTAAAACCTAAAAAAAAAAGGAAATGGAGTAAGTGAGAAAAAAGAAAGTGCTCTTTCCAAATGAACTATGTACCACAGTGCACATTTTACATGATTGGGATTTTCCGGTATATAGAGAGGCTCGCATAGGGCAACAGTAAGGAATCAGCGTTGTAAACTGAGATGCCTAGTTAGATTTAGTTTAGATAGTAAGTGGACAGTTTTGAGCTGAAAACATGGTGCAAGATTCGATTAAACGAAAAATTAATCTCAAAAAGCAGATTGCTAAGGCTCGACAGAATATCCGAAGAAAGATGCTATCCCTCCATAAAAGAAAAACTGAAACCCAAATACTTGCTAGAAAAAACATTTAAACCCATTTCACAACCACAAAAAGAACTGATCTACTGATTTCCGAAAGAAAACATTAGCAATTTTGCTGCTACTGCACCTAGATACCAAGAGAATATCAACAACTGCGACATTAAAGAAAAATATGATGATGTTGACTGGAATACTCTCTTTCAAATTCTGAAGGTAGCAGGGGTAAAACACAGGGAGCGAAAGGCTATTTACGATTTGTACAGAAACCAGATGGCAGTTATAAGATTCGAGGGACATGAAAGGGAAGCAGTGGTTGGGAAGGGAGTGAGACAGAATTGTAGTCTCTCCCCAATGTTATTCAATCTGTATATCGACCAAGCAGTGAAGAAAACAAAAGAAAAATTCGGAGTAGGTATTAAAATCCATGGAGAAGAAATAAAAGCTCTGAGGTTCGCCGATGACATCGTAATTCTGTCAGAGACAGCAAAGGACTTGGAAGAGCAGTTGAACGGAATGGATAGTGTCTTGAAAGGAGGATATAAGATGAACATCAACAAAAGCAAAACGAGGATAATGGAATGTAGTCGAATTAAGTTGGGTAATGCTGAGGGAATTAGATTAGGAAATGAGACACTTAAAGTAGTAAAGGAGTTTTGCTATTAGGGGAGTAAAATAACTGATGATGGTCGAAGTAGAGGCGATATAAAATGTAGACTGGCAATGGCAAGGAAAGAGTTTCTGAAGAAGAGGAATTTGTTAACATCGAGTATGGATTTAAGTGTCAGGAAGTCATTTGTGAAAGTATTTGTATGGAGTGTAGCCATGTATGGAAGTGAAACATGGACTATAAATAGTTTGGACAAGAAAAGAATAGAAGCTTTCGAAATGTGGTGCTACAGAAGAATGCTGAAGATTAGACGGGTAGATCATATAACTAATGAGGAAGAATTGAATAGGATTGGGGAGAAGAGAAGTTTGTGGCACAACTTGACCAGAAGAAGGGATCGATTGGTAGGACATGTTCTGAGGCATCAAGGGATCACCAATTTAGTATTGGAGGGCAGCGTGGAGGGTAAAAATAGTAGAGGGAGACCAAGAGATGACTACACTAAGCAGATTCAGAAGGATGTAGGTTGCAATAGGTACTGGGAGATGAAGAAGCTTGCATTAGATAGAGTAGCATGGAGAGCTGCATCCAACCAGTCTCAGGACTGAAGACCACAACAACAACAACATGATGATGTTGATATTAAGAAAGAAACGCAAAGTAGCAGAAAATTATAAGTGCCGCATATAGCAGAAACTGCTGGGGTCGACTGTCAGCTTCGTATTTTAATAAACCTGTAGACAAAACCCGTGACACCGTCTACGGCATCAGATTTGATCCGTTATCAAGTGGATGGATTATTGGAAACTCATCAGTGCATGTTGATGAAAATCATTTAATAATTCACAATGTAAGATATCTTGGAACTAGAGGGTTATACAATTTATTGTTCAAAATCAAGCCTAAGAATTACATGAACCGTGAACTTCAAAATTATGGAAAAATTCTGAAGGTAACCAATGCCTTTAGACAACAATACCTCTCCTTGAAACCTGTACGTGCCAACAAAAGATATAAGTATACACGTATCATAAAACCATTAATTGGAATACTTCAGGCTACAAAAGGTCGTACTGCAAGAGCAGCAGCAGCAGAGACTTCCCTGACATCTGCAGAAGAGGATCACGAAGAGGATAATAATGGCAATGAGGACGATGGTAGTCATGATGATGATGATGATGATGATGATGACAGTGTTGAGGAATATAAAATTGGTAAAGCGGTGAAAGTCATAAGTGAAATATGTACAGGAAAGGGAATATCCTCTGCGCCTGGAGGAAACAGAAGAAGAAGAAATTGACTGGAAAGACTACTCAAACAAATCACATGTTGACTACATTCACTGGAATAACCCAAACGAACTTGTTGAACGTCTGATTTTTCTCCTTGCATCAAATATTGCTGGCAACAACTTACACAACAATGAAATTATTTCAATAGAGGAAGAACTCCAAGAAGCTGCAATTATTGCTTAATATAAAGTAGAAATTTTATATATTCATATCAACTAAGTAAATAAACATTCTCTTTTGAAACTATTTTTGTGTTTTCCTCTTTTATTTCTCTTATCCTTTAAAGACCTTTAAAGAAACAAATTAAACTATATTTGATCACAGAGTGAACTGTAATTGTAAACATTGCCTGTGTGTGTGTGTGTGTGTGCGAGAGAGAGAGTGTGTGTTATTACGGCTAGTTTCTCAGATGCTCTGGTAAAGTCGAAGGATAGCGACAGACTTGATCAATCGTGGTACACAGGACGTGGTTCACAGAATGAACTATCTCCGTGGTACGTAAAACAAATCATAATGACAGCTTCTACTCTCCCAGGCATACGTTCAATCAGGTGCTGGAAGGGTTTTTGGGGAATGGCAGCCCATTCTTCACGGATCGCTGCACTGAGGACAGGTATCAATGTCGGTCGGTGAGGCCTCGCACGAAGTCGGCGTTCCAAAACATCTCAAAAGTGTTCTTCGGCCGGTGTGTACCCTGTTGATGTGTGTGGTAGGTGATTTACTATGTGCTGAAACGGACCCAGGTATTCTATCCATTTCCTTTGGTTCTGTGGTATATATGTCCGGATACACATAAACAGAAACTATTCAGGGAAACTGCTGCAGCTGCAAACATGTTTTGTCTACCAGCGTAGATTAAAAGAGATAACAGATGATTCTAAACTATAAACGTCCTGCAAAAACTATTCACTTGTATCTTAGTCTGTTATTTCTTACATTTGTTAAGCGGTATTAATAGCGGAAAACGTTTCATTTCTTAAATTGTCCTTTCACTATATTTTAAAAATTGTTTGTCTCACAGGCTTTTGGTTCATTAGCCATTCTGAAAAGCTGTCCTTTCGGTACACGCTGTCTCGTTGTTGGCTGCACTTATGGCCAGCAGTAGGACGTTGTTTAACGCGCCCGACGCAGTGACGCAAGCGCCACAAGAGCAGCTGCACTGCCCGCGCACACACTGTAGTGTCGCTCCAGGCTCATGAGGTCGGTGTTGTATATGCCCCCCCAATCCGGAGACTGGATACGACGGATTCAGCTCCAACGCTCAGCCGAAGAACACCAATACATCATCTCGCGCCTGGGCGAGGTTTCCGGCCAGTGGCATTGAAGGCAAGAGCCGCAGTGCGGAATCCGGCATTATCTTCAGTCGTGTATTATAGTTCAGCGGTCCTCACACCACAGCTCGTAGGTACATGGATTTTCTCTGATATCTCCGTCGCACACGCATTACACTCACTATATTCACTTCGCCAGACTTTAGCGTTTACTCTTATCACGGTTCATTCGTTATTTTCGATATTTACTATTTTAATATTTTTGTATCACTTCACACGTGCGAGTATTTTAACGTCCGTCGCGTTGCACTTTACATACATACACAATGGTTCTTCTTCAGTAATAAAATTTCACTTTTACTTACGTGCGTAAGTATATGTGAAACGGGTTCTTGAAGGGCCGCTGTTATTCATGTACCAACTTAAGATTTTGAACGTGATGACTAAAATATAGTTGCCATTAACTGAATTGAATGTAATTTTGTTAATTTCTATTTATTGACTGCAAAGCAAGGTTCGAGAAAATTTCGACTGTTGCCGTGGAGCGGCCAAGATAAAACTTACTGAACTCAGGGAATCTGTTTAATTGAAAAAATGAACTTCAACGTTAAGTTATCTGTTGCAATTTAGAAAGGTCCTTACAACGAAATCTCCCGCATTTACAGTTACTGTTCACACTTTGAAAACTACATTAATACTTCGGCGCGTAATGGCCCACCAGAGGCTGGATCGGAAGACGAGCTTCCCGCAGAGCAAATTACAAAAAAAAAAAAAAAGAAAAAAAAGCCTTATTAAAAATACTTAGCCGCTGCGACCATTTGAGGTTACAACTATTACAAAGAAATTCATTTTGTGATAACAATAATTAGTTTATTTTAGCAGAATACAGAATAACTTACATAAAATATGGCTGCCTTCCGTATCGTGAAACAAGTGTGCGTACCATAAAGTACGTCCGTCCTCCTAGGCCGTACAATCGCGTCTCTTAACGATCCTGTACATGTACACGCCATCCAAGCTCTGTTTGACTCAATGCCAAGGCGTATCAAGGCCGTTATTACGGCCAGAGGTGGTTTATCTGGGTACTGATTACTCAGGATCTATGCACCCATATTGCGTGAAAATGTAATCACATATCTGTTCTAGTATAATATATTTGTCCAATGAATACCAGTTTGTCACCTGCATTTCTTCTTGGTGTAGCAATTTTAATGGCCAGTTGTGTATACATAGTCTGTTTATCACTTAGTATTCAGTGATTGGCCTACTTGTCACCCCTTATTTAAAGTGTTGACCAGTTGGTCATACTGGACCCGTGAGTTCAGTAGGTTTTATGACATGAGTATTATTTATTCATTCAACACTGATTCAGAAACTTTTGTCATTGTTGCGTTTGCAACTGCCTTGCTTGCGCTCGGGTGTACCTGCAGGCGCCTTCAAGCTGGAATCAGTGTGGAAGTTAAGATACATTATTCTGTTTGAAATTTTTTATTACGCGAATTCTTGCGTTTGTACAGCGATTCGCTGTGCCATGCATAATCCTTCTTCATTTTCAAGGTTTATCCTGTGCAGAGCGTCCTTAGGCAGATTCAGTTGCTAACCTCTTTTCTGTCACAGCACTTGTTTATATGCAATATTCTCCTTCTGTCACAACTCACTCGTATATACACTTAGCAACAACTCTGTATCTAATAAGAACAAGTATAAAATCAAACAAACATGAAGTAAATCTTACTAAATAGGCGTACAACTTACATCTACCTTTACACACTACACATTTTAGACTTATACCCTTAAGTATCCCTGGATACAAACGGTTTTAAGTCCTTGTGCGGGAAAAACCCGCTTATCTTTCCTGTGTCCGGGTGTGCCAGCAGGTAACAACCGTCATGTGGTATCTCTAAACTCCTAAGTGGTCCTGTATACAAGAGTTGCCACTTTCTGTTGACTTTTTTGATACACGAGGACTTGGGATGACTCTTGAGCGTCACCAAGTCTCCTCTCTTGTACGTGTAGAGTTTATTTAATGTGCGATCGTACTTCTTCCTAATGGTTGCATTGTGTTGCATTGCGAGCAGGGCTTGCTGTAGCTTCTGCTCTCTGTTTACAACTAGTGGAATTCGTGGCAAAGGGTTAAACCGCTCCTCGTCGGGTGAATCCGGTGTCCCATGAATCCACCCAGTGGATTCATGGGATAATTATTATGTGTTTTCTCGAATTGAGGTACTAACTCAGTCCACTTCGTTTGATGATTTGCCGTACTTGTGCGGACGAACCTGTTGAATACACGGAAGCAACGTTCCACAGGGTTCGCGCTCAGGTAATACAATGACACACAAACATTCTTGAGGTTATGTTCCCAAACAAACATTTTCCAGTCGTGACTTTTAAAATAAGTTGCATTGTCAGTTAATAAGGTCATCGGCTTTCCGACGTTTGGTATGTGATCTGATACCATTTTCCTGATTATTGCTTTTGTGGTAGTCATTTTTGTAGGATACAACTTCAAATGTTTTGAAAAAATGCCCAAGGCTGCTACAACTTACTTTAACCCGCCCCTTGCTATCGGCAAGGGTCCTGTCACATCAACAGCAACAATCTGCGCTGGTGCTGTCGGCATTATTGTGTGTAGCTCGTTTCTCGCGCTACGAGTAAACGTGTTTTATCTTTTGACAAATAAGGCAAGTTCTCACTAGAGCCTTCACCTTACGATGTAAGTTTGGGAAGTAGCAGTACCTAGACAATGAGTCTGCTCATTTCTTTCCGCCAAAGGGTCCCCAAGAATCGTGTGTGTACCAATTAAATTCTCTACTAACTGTGTTGGTACACACATACATCAGCTTTCAGATGTTTCAGTCCTTCGGTGGTACAAAATATCACTTTGTGTCATATACAATTTGGCAAGTTCCCCATACGGATCATTGTTTAAGGAATCCATTATTCTACACCACAACGAAATCATCATGTTGCATGTGTGCGATCTCTCGACACATACGCACATATTTGTTCCGCCGGATGGAATCTCCCAGGACCAATATTTTAAATTTTGTAGATTGTTCTACAAGCCCCGCGAATTCTGGTAATGCTCGGGGTAATCTAGAAAACGCGTCTGCCACAACATTGTCCGATCCTTTTATATGTCTGATTTGAAAATCATAGTCCTGTAGATCTAAAATCCACCTCGTGAGTCGCTTGTGCAACAAAGGGCACGCAAGCACATAGCTGAGTGCCTGGTGGGCGCAAAAGATTATGACTCTTTTGCCATATACATAGTAGTGAAAATTCTTCAAGGCCCAAATTACTGCATTCGCCTCTTAAGTCAGTTGCAGAATAGGACCGCTCACATGAATTGAACACTTGGCTGGTAAATCCTATTATCTTTACTTCTGTTTGCCGGCTATTGTTGTCTACTTGGAATAAACAACATCCCAGCCTTCAAAAAGATGCGTCTGTTGCTAGATAGAAATCACATGTTGTGTCAGGATGGTATAGGATTTCTGCATTCACTAACGTGGCTTTAGTTTGGTCGTAGGCTCTCTTGTATTCTTCTGTAAAATTCCACGGCTGATTCTTCGTGCAGACCTAGTAAGTCCTCGATGTTTAGCAACTGCGTCGGTAAAAACCGCCTAAAAAAAGGAGGCCATACCAAGGAATGATTTCAGTGGTTTTTCGTCTTGGGGTACGGCATCTCCTCTATCGCTTTCATCGTCTTCAGGTTAGGTAGAATCCTCACCTGAGAAATAATATGTCCTAAGAACTTTATTTCTTGCAGTCTAAATTTTGACTTTTCGAGGTTGGCAGTAACCTCGACGGCTGCAAATCTTGCCAGCACGCGGTACAGAATCTCTATGTGCTCAGACCAGGTTTCTGTGCCGATGAGAATGTCATCGACATACACCGTTACCTTTTCGAGAAGGTCAGGTCCTAACACGGTGTCCAGAGCGGCTATGAACACGCCCGCACTTATATTCAGCCCAAACGGTGGACCTCGAAATTGATAGCTTCTACCGGCGGTATATTTTCTTGAATTTGGCGTTAACGGGACCTGCCAGTACGAACTTTTTAAATCCAGGCTTGATAAGTACTTAACACCTCGAAATTTCTGAATTTGTTCCTCTCTGTTTTCCGGTCGGATCCAAACAGGTATTATTATATTATTAATATCCCGCGCGTCCAGCACCAGCCGAACGCTGCTGTCTGTTTTTGTAACCGCTAACAGCGGGCTACTATATGGTGATATTGATGGTTGTATTATTTGCCACTGCAGCATTCTCTGAATTTCTCTCCCCATGGTTTGTCTTTTCGACCACGGTACTGAATAGGAGGCACGGCCGAAAGTTTAGTGAGGTTTTACTTGCATGTCTAACTCATACTCTTTTGTTACCCGCCGTTTTATCTGAAAACACTTGTACAAATTGGTTCAGCACTTGGCTCAAGTCCGATTGCTGTGGCAGGCTCAGGTACGAAGATTAGGCTACTTTTGATGCAATACGTTGCTTAATAATAGCATTTTCCCGTTCCCAACCGGGTTCTGGTTCGCTGCTGTCTTGATTTACAACACAGTTGTTGCGGTTCAACACGTCAGGATCCTGTAAAGTTACCCGGGCGTTGCGGCAATAGTTCACATAAGCGTCCAGAGTCCTCATTAATGCCAGATCAATTTGTCCATTTAGATAGGTTAAGGTGCATCTGGCTCAGGAGAGGTCAATTTTTGCCTTCAATTCCTTAAGCGCGTCAAGGCCCAGGATGCAAGGTACTGTAAGATTTTTGACCACCAGGAATGAGCACAGCATGGCTTCGTTTCCCAGGGCAATCTCTGCCTGCACCTCATTCTTTATTAGCTGCACCCTGCCCTGTAGGGCACCTACTATCCTAAAATTTTCTACTGGCAGTCTCGGTAACTTTTTCACAAGATCCAAGCACTTGAATAACTGCTCATCAATACAAGAAGCAATCACCCCTGTATCCAATATTATTGTTACTTCCACTCCATTTATCTTTGCCACAAAGGCAGCCTGCACATGTTCTATTTCTTGTTTGTCCGCAGGTCATGGATCAACTGTTAGCTCATCATTAATCTCGCATCCGTCATTGTAGCAGAGCTGATTCACTCCCACATTCTGCCTGCCCACCTCTTTCATCTTGCCGACCGTCTGGGAAGGGCCTACAGAGGTTCGCCGGAGTTTGAGGGCCTGTCGCACCCTGCGTGATCAGACACATCGGTTATTCGAACATTATCAGTCACAAGTAGTGACGTGCACTGCGGTGCATACACGTGTGACTGATTGTTCGGAGGCTGAGGTGGAGGTGGTGGCGTCGGGATTACATTGATGTGATTAACAGGCACATGAGCTGACGGCATGTTTTGATGTACCTACCAGTTTGCTGGCCCTGCCCGTTGCCACTGCTCATTGTTAGTTCTCATATTTTTATTGCCGAAGTTGGAGTTTCCTCCCCCTTCGCTTCATCTCTTTCGATTGTAGTTTTCTGCCCCTCTTTTTGGTGAAGACGGGTTTGGCTGACCAGGCTGGTACGTATTGTATCCAGTGCTGTGCCAGAGACCATACACAGTGGGCACACTATTCATAGTGTTTCCTTTTTTAGAGAAATTTTCCCATTGCGAATATTCGTCACTCTTTGAATACCCGTTCTTACGAGGGCTATTATTGGATTGGTTTCTTCCTTTACCATTCGCTCCCCTGATCTCCCTGCCTGACATCCTCGTGTACTGAATCGAGGGAGTCTGTGGTTACCATAAACAACTCAAAGTCCGTGTCAGGGACGTGTACGAGCTTTTCTCTTATCGTTTTAGGTAGTTTAGCCTTCAAAATTCTTAGAACGTCCTTGGCAGGCATGGGTTCCTCCCAGTACCTCGTTTTGTTCTGGTATCTTTCAAAATATTTTCTCAAGCTACCTGAACGGGGACTGAATGTTTCCGGGTTATACACTTGTTTGTGGAGATGCTCCTGAACAGACCTGGACCAGCATCTGGCAAGAAATTTACTTTCGAATTCAGACAATGACGGACACTGCTCCGCAATTTCCATCGCCCACAGTGCCGCGTTGCCTGTGATGAAAGAGATCACAAACTGAACCTTTTCGTACTCAGCCCATGATGCCGGGAGTACATTCCGGAAACTTTTTATAAAGATTATCGGATGGACATTCTTTTTCTCATCATTAAACGTAGGGAACTGCCTGTGTTTTAACATTGATTCCTACTTTCTCGTGCCTTACTTGCGCTACAGCTGGTGGCCCTACCTCTCCATTCGAGGCGACAACGCCTGAACAATTGATTGGCGAGTACGATTGCACTTTCTCGCAGTCAGCTTTTCCACTCGGCATACATTTATTAGCACTTTTCCGTATACTCAGTTGTTGATTCGCTGCTCGAGCAAAATGGGTATTTCGGCAACTGCACTGACAATATTTTTCACTTGTTTTTCCAACCCGCACTGACCTTTGCTCATCTATCTCCGTGACGTTTTGTGGAATGTCTTTGTTCTGCCCAACCTATTGAACCACTTGCTGTCTTTCTACATCCATTTCACGTGACAAATATGCTGTAACCGCCTTGTCACGTTGTTCCAACATATCGTTCATTTTCTGAAGAAACTGAGCATCAAGCTCCTGTTCCTTGCGTTCCCTTTCGTGGCTTTATTGCCCTTGCTTTTCCTCTCATTCGATATCTTCTTCAGCTAAAATGTCCTTAACTTGTGTAATTAATGCCTGCTCCCGTAGCTTGTCTCTCATGTCTAATTGTGCGATCAGCACCGTTAGAAAATCGGTAGTTGGTACAGGTACTTGTACAACATTTGCTGCCGATTCAGTAGCATCCTCCTTCCCTGTGCCAGTAATCGAGTGGATTTCTTTGCTCAATTGAGCTTGAACCTGATCAGTGGCCAATATTTTGTCCGTTTCAGGTTGCTCAGCTTCCGGTTTTGGAAGTTGAGAACCTGTCATTGTGAGTGGGTTCCTCACTGGAAACTCTTGTATATTTTCGTCTGTGTCATAGCCTTACAGATCTTCCCCCTCTAACCGTTTGTCGTTGCGTGTCTTCACCATTTCGACTAGTATTAATCCTGACTCGTATGACACGAGTACATGTTTGTTGTTGTTGTTGTCTTCAGTCCTGAGACTGGTTTGATGCAGCTCTCCATGCTACTCTATCCTGTGCAAGCTGCTTCATCTCCCAGTACCTACTGCAACCTACATCCTTCTGAATCTGCTTAGTGTACTCATCTCTCGGTCTCCCTCTACGATTTTTACCCTCCACGCTGCCCTCCAATGCTAAATTTGTGATCCCTTGATGCCTCAAAACATGTCCTACCAACCGATTCCGTCTTCTAGTCAAGTTGTGCCACAAACTTCTCTTCTCCCCAATCCTATTCAATACCTCCTCATTAGTTACGTGATCTATCCACCTTATCTTCAGTATTCTTCTGTAGCACCACATTTCGAAAGCTTCTATTCTCTTCTTGTCCAAACTAGTTATCGTCCATGTTTCACTTCCATACATGGCTACACTCCAAACAAATACTTTCAGAAACGACTTCCTGATACATAAATCTATATTCGATGTTAACAAATTTCTCTTCTTCAGAAACGCTTTCCTTGCCATTGCCAGTCTACATTTTATATCCTCTCTACTTCGACCATCATCAGTTATTTTACTTCCTAAATAGCAAAACTCCTTTACTACTTTAAGTGTCTCATTTCCTAATCTAATTCCCTCAGCATCACCCGATTTAATTTGACTACATTCCATTATCCTCGTTTTGCTTTTGTTAATGTTCATCTTATATCCTCTTTTCAAGACACTGTCCATTCCGTTCAACTGCTCTTCCAAGTCCTTTGCCGTCTCTGACAGAATTACAATGTCATCGGCGAACCTCAAAGTTTTTACTTCGTCTCCATGAATTTTAATACCTACTCCAAATTTTTCTTTTGTTTCCTTTACTGCTTGCTCAATATACAGATTGAATAACATTGGGGAGAGGCTACAACCCTGTCTCACTCCTTTCCCAACCACTGCTTCCCTTTCATGTCCCTCGACTCTTATTACTGCCATCTGGTTTCTGTACAAATTATAAATAGCCTTTCGCTCCCTGTATTTGACCCCTGCCACCTTTAGAATTTGAAAAAGAGTATTCCAGTCAACATTGTCAAAAGCTTTCTCTAAGTCTACAAATGCTAGAAACGTAGGTTTGCCTTTTCTTAATCTTTCTTCTAAGATAAGTCGTAAGGTCAGTATTGCCTCACGTGTTCCAACATTTCGACGGAATCCAAACTGATCCTCCCCGAGGTCTGCATCTACCAGTTTTTCCATTCGTCTGTAAAGAATTCGCGTTAGTATTTTGCAGCCGTGGCTTATTAAACTGATAGTTCGGTAATTTTCACATCTGTCAGCACCTGCTTTCTTTGGGATTGGAATTATTATATTCTTCTTGAAGTCTGAGGGTATTTCGCCTGTCTCATACATCTTGCTCACCAGCTGGTAGAGTTTTGTCATGATTGGCTCTCCCAAGGCCGTCAGTAGTTCTAATGGAATGTTGTCTACTCCGGGGGCCTTGTTTCGACTCAGGTCTTTCAGTGCTCTGTCAAACTCTTCACGCAGTATCATATCTCCCATTTCGTCTTCATCTACATCCTCTTCTATTTCCATAATATTGTCCTCAAGTACATCGCCCTTGTATAAACCTTCTATATACTCCTTCCACCTTTCTGCCTTCCCTTCTTTGCTTAGAACTGGGCTGCCATCTGAGCTCTTGATATTCATACACGTGGTTCTCTTCTCTCCAAAGGTCTCTTTAATTTTCCTGTAGGCAGTATCTATCTTACCCCTAGTGAGATAAGCTTCTACATCCTTACATTTGTCCTCTAGCCATCCCTGTTTAGCCATTTTGCACTTCCTGTCGATCTCATTTTTGAGACGTTTGTATTCCTTTTTGCCTGCTTCATTTACTGCATTTTTATATTTTCTCCTTTCATCAATTAAATTCAATATTTCTTCTGTTACCCAAGGATTTCTAGCAGCCCTCGTCTTTGTACCTACTTTATCCTCTGCTGCCTTCACTACTACATCCCTCAGAGCTACCCATTCTTCTTCTACTGTATTTCTTTCCCCTATTCCTGTCAATTGTTCCCTTATGCTCTCTCTGAAACTCTGTACAACCTCTGGTTCTTTCAGTTTATCCAGGTCCCATCTCCTTAATTTCCCACATTTTTGCAGTTTCTTCAGTTTTAATCTACAGGTCATAACCAATAGATTGTGGTCAGAGTCCACATCTGCCCCTGGAAATGTCTTACAACTTAAAACCTGGTTCCTAAATCTCTGTTTTACCATTATATAATCTATCTGATACCTTTTAGTATCTCCAGGGTTCTTCCACGTATACAACCTTCTTTCATGATTCTTAAACCAAGTGTTAGCTATGATTAAGTTGTGCTCTGTGCAAAATTCTACTAGGCGGCTTCCTCTTTCATTTCTTAGCCCCAATCCATATTCACCTACTATGTTTCCTTCTCTCCCTTTTCCTACACTCGAATTCCAGTCACCCATTACTATTAAATTTTCGTCTCCCTTCACTATCTCAATAATTTCTTTTATTTCATCGTACATTTCTTCAATTTCTTCATCATCTGCAGAGCTAGTTGGCATATAAACTTGTACTACTGTAGTAGGTGTGGGCTTCGTATCTATCTTGGCCACAATAATGCGTTCACTATGCTGTTTGTAGTAGCTTACCCGCATTCCTATTTTCCTATTCATTATTAAACCTACTCCTGCATTACCCCTATTTGATTTTGTGTTTATAACCCTGTAGTCACCTGACCAGAAGTCTTGTTCCTCCTGCCACCGAACTTCACTAATTCCCACTATATCTAACTTTAACCTATCCATTTCCCTTTTTAAATTTTCTAACCTACCTGCCCGATTAAGGGATCTGACATTCCACGCTCCGATCCGAAGAACGCCAGTTTTCTTTCTCCTGATAACGACATCCTCCTGAGTAGTCCCCGCCCGGAGATCCGAATGGGGGACTATTTTACCTCCGGAATATTTTACCCAAGAGGATGCCATCATCATTTAATCATACAGTAAAGCTGCATGTCCTCGGGAAAAATTACGGCTGTAGTTTCCCCTTGCTTTCAGCCGTTCGCAGTACCAGCACAGCAAGGCCGTTTTGGTTAATGTTGCAAGGCCAGATCAGTCAATCATCCAGACTGTTGCCCCTGCAACTACTGAAAAGGCTGCTGCCCCTCTTCAGGAACCACACGTTTGTCTGGCCTCTCAACAGATACCCCTCCGTTGTGGTTGCACCTACGGTACGGCCATCTGTATCGCTGAGGCACGCAAGCCTCCCCACCAACGGCAAGGTCCATGGTTCATGGGGGGACGAGTACATACAAAATCTATTTTCCCCCAAAAACGACACATATACAAAATATACTAACTACACAAAGCACATGCAAAACACTGAAACCAAGTAAAGCAAAGAAGCTACCTACTATTACTGCTCCTGAAACTAACAGCTACACTTTCGCACTCGTAATATTTCCGTTGCACTGTGAAAAATTTTACTTCTGTTAAAACATTAATTTGGGAATCAACAGCACTAGCATTTGTTTGATTCACACATCTGATTGTGTGACATAAAATCAAAAACACTAATCACTGTCTCAGAATTCTAACACTGATTTCTGTTAAGTGGTAGTAAATAAATCTGTTTCACTATTTGCTGACATTAAAACAAATGGAATAAACACTTCTGACAAATTTTAACTCAATAAGATAAACACAGTACATAGCCCCCGGATCCTTTCTTCCTTTAGTTTCCAGCCCAGAAGCGCATGCATGTACACCCTTACCTTTATTAGTAATTGTTGATTGGTGTTGCCTTTATTTCAGTTGAGACAGTGGTTCGCATCTAGTCAGCTTCATGTCCATATATCTTCACTGGTTGGATCTCGTACAAGTTTTGTATTTTGTGGTACATGGAAATAGATTACATATGTGACGATAATGCAAATACATGTTGTTGTTGCTGTTGTGGTCTTCAGTCCTGAGACTGGTTTGATGCAGCTCTCCATGCTACTCTATCCTGTGCAAGCTTCTTCATCTCCCAGTACCTACTGCAACCTACGTCCTTCTGAATCTGCTTAGTGTATTCATCTCTTGGTCTCCCTCTACAATTTTTACCCTCCACGCTGCCGTCCAATGCTAAATTTGTGATCTCTTGATGCCTCAAAACATGTCCTACCAACCGATCCCTTCTTCTAGTCAAGTTGTGCCACAAACTTCTCTTCTCCCCAATCCTATTCAATACCTCCTCATTAGTTACGTGATCTACCCATCTAATCTTCAGCATTCTTCTGTAGCACCACGTTTCGAAAGCTTCTATTCTCTTCTTGTCCAAACTAGTTATCGTCCATGTTTCACTTCCATACATGGCTACACTCCAAACAAATACTTTCAGGAACGACTTCCTGATACATAAATCTATATTCGATGTTAACAAATTTCTCTTCTTCAGAAACGCTTTCCTTGCCATTGCCAGTCTACATTTTATATCCTCTCTACTGCGACCATCATCAGTTATTTTACTTCCTAAATAGCAAAACTCCTTTACTACTTTAAGTGTCTCATTTCCTAATCTAACTCCCTCAGCATCACCCGATTTAATTTGACTACATCCCATTATCCTCGCTTTGCTTTTGTTGATGTTCATCTTATATCCTCTTTTCAAGACACTGTCCATTCCGTTCAACTGCTCTTCCAAGTCCTTTGCCGTCTCTGACAGAATTACAATGTCATCAGCGAACCTCAAAGTTACTTCTTCTCCATGAATTTTAATATCTACTCCAAATTTTTCTTTTGTTTCATTTACTGCTTGCTCAATATACAGATTGAATAACATCGGGGAGAGGCTACAACCCTGTCTCACTCCTTTCCCAACCACTGCTTCCCTTTCATGTCCCTCGAATCTTATAACTGCCATCTGGTTTCTGTACAAATTGTAAATAGCCTTTCGCTCCCTGTATTTTGCCCCTGCCAACTTTAGAATTGGAAAGAGAGTAATACAGTCAACATTGTCAAAAGCTTTCTCTAAGTCTACAAACGCTAGAAACGTAGGTTTGCCTTTTCTTAATCTTTCTTCTAAGATAAGTAGTAAGGTCAGTATTGCCTCACGTGTTCCAACATTTCTACGGAATCCAAACTGATCCTCCCCGAGGTCCGCATCTACCAGTTTTTCCATTCGTCTGTAAAGAATTCGTGTTAGTATTTTGCAGCTGTGACTTATTAAACTGATAGTTCGGTAATTTTCACATCTGTCAGCACCTGCTTTCTTTGGGATTGGAATTATTATATTCTTCTTGAAGTCTGAGGGTGTTTCACCAGTCTCATACATCTTGCTCACCAGCTGGTAGAGTTTTGTCAGGACTGGCTCTCCCAAGGCCGTCAGTAGTTCCAATGGAATGTTGTCTACTCCCGGGGCCTTGTTTCGACTCAGATCTTTCAGTGCTCTGTCAAATTCTTCACGCAGTATCTTACCTCCCATTTCGTCTTCATCTACATCCTCTTCTATTTCCATAATATTGTCCTCAAGTACATCGCCCTTGTATAAGCCTTCTATATACTCCTTCCACCTTTCTGCCTTCCCTTCTTTGTTTAGAACTGGGCTGCCATCTGAGCTCTTGATATTCATACACGTGGTTCTCTTCTCTCCAAAGGTCTCTTTAATTTTCCTGTAGGCAGTATCTATCTTACCCCTAGTGAGATAAGCCTCTACATCCTTACGTTTGTCCTCTGGCCATCCCTGCTTAGCCATTTTGCACTTCCTGTCGATCTCATTTTTGAGACGTTTGTATTCCTTTTTGCCTGCTTCATTTACTGCATTTTTATATTTTCTCCTTTCATCAATTAAATTCAATATTTCTTTTGTTACCCAAGGATTTCTAGCAGCCCTCGTCTTTTTACCTACTTGATCCTCTGCTGCCTTCACTACTTCATCCCTCAAAGCTACCCATTCTTCTTCTACTGTGTTTCTTTCCCCCATTGCTGTCAATTGTTCCCTTATGCTCTCCTTGAAACTCTGCACAACCTCTGGTTCTTTCAGCTTATCCAGATCACATGTCCTTAAATTCCCACCTTTTTGCAGTTTCTTCAGTTTTAACCTACAGGTCATAACCAATAGATTGTGGTCAGAGTCCACATCTGCCCCTGGAAATGTCCTACAATTTAAAACCTGATTCCTAAATCTCTGTCTTACCATTATATAATCTATCTGACACCTTTTAGTATCTCCAGGATTCTTCCATGTATACAACCTTCTTTTATGATTCTTGAACCAAGTGTTAGCTATGAATAAGTTACGCTGTGTGCAAAATTCTGCCAGACGGCTTCCTCTTTCATTTCTTAGCCCCAATCCATAATCACCTACTATGTTTCCTTCTCTCCCTTTTCCGACTGATGAGTTCCAGTCACCCATGACTATTAAATTTTCGTCTCCCTTCACTACCTGGATAATTTCTTTTATCTCATCATACATTTCATCAATATCTTCATCATCTGCAGAGCTAGTTGGCATATAAACCTGTACTACTGTAGTAGGCATTGGCTTTGTGTCTATCTTGGCCACAATAATGCGTTCACTATGCTGTTTGTAGTAGCTTACCCGCACTCCTATTTTTTTATTCATTATTAAACCTACTCCTGCATTATCCCTATTTGATTTTGTATTTATAACCCTGTATTCACCTGACCAAAGGTCTTGTTCCTCCTGCCACCGAACTTCACTAATTCCCACTATATCTAACTTTAACCTATCCATTTCCCTTTTTAAATGTTCTAACCTACCTGCCCGATTCAGGGATCTGACATCCCACGCTCCGATCCGTAGAACGCCAGTTTTCTTTCTCCTGATAACGACGTCCTCCTGAGTAGTCCCCGCCCGGAGATCCGAATGGGGGACTATTTTACCTCCGGAATATTTTACCCAAGAGGACGTCATCATCATTTAATCATACAGTAAAGCTGCATGTCCTCGGGAAAAATTACGGCTGTCGTTTCCCCTTGCTTTCAGCCGTTCGCAGTACCAGCACAGCAAAGCCGTTTTGGTTAATGTTGCAAGGCCAGATCAGTCAATCATCCAGACTGTTGCCCCTGCAACTACTGAAAAGGCTGCTGCCCCTCTTCAGGAACCACACGTTTGTCTGGCCTCTCAACAGATACCCCTCCGTTGTGGTTGCACCTACGGTACGGCCATCTGTATCGCTGAGGCACGCAAGCCTCCCCACCAACGGCAAGGTCCATGGTTCATGGGGGAAAGAGATTACATATATGGCATTAATTTCACATGCATATAATTACGCACATTAAAAATTTTCTTTTAAATATACTTTTCTAGACGGACAACAATACCTGCCTTCCGTATCGTGAAGCAAGTGTGCGTACCATTAAGTACGTCCGCCCTCCTAGGCCGTACAATCGCGTCTCTTAACGATCCTTTTCTATTTTCATAGACATGTTTTAAATCAAGATGTTACTTTTAAATCATCACTGCATATCAGTTTTTTTTCAAGAACAGTAACTTATCTTTTGTACTAATTATGTTCGTAAGATACGTTTAGTGTTTACAAATAATTTTTAGTTCACCCTTAACACTTCACAATATTGTTCACTGCTTACAACCGATAAAAATGTCAATATTTATGTGACGTACCGTCACATATAGTTGGCAAATAAATGTACAATTCACACATTTCGTATATGGACTCTATGTTAAGCAGCATCCATGTTAGGCATCATCTTACACACTAATAAGTAAATTAAAATGAATCTCTCATTTGTTCTGAATATTTGCATTTTTTTCTCTTGACTTGCAGGCTCGACCTCCTGCCCGTTTTTAGCATCACAAATACACATAGAAAATACGTTCTAGCACTACTCACTACATGGAAAACAGAAGATTTGCTAAGGTCTACTACTTCTAGGATTGCTATTTGTAGTGCGTAGTTAGTGTACTTATTCTATCTTTGGCATTTGATAAATCTTCATGCTATGTATAATATTTACAAGTGCTCGTTTGTGAGCGAGTGTGGGGGATGTTTTATCCCATGACAATCCTGTCCTCATCATTGCATGTTAATCGTCGTAATATTCCACGTTCGTATACACATATTTCGAGCCATATTTCTGCCTTATTGATGCGGGGCATGTACATGTTTACCATTGTAACGGGTGACCGATAATTTTACAGTATTTTTGTCATGTGCAATTCCACTCATAACTCATTACCGCTAAATAAGAACGCGGGTATGCTAAAGCAATGCTTTCGCTCCTGCATGTGTCAAGAACTCAGTGTAGAAAATATTGTTTCACTGCACTTTGTGTTCATTCGTCATACGAATCGTATATCATATTTTCATTTATATTCACCTTATAGTTGCTCAAGCTGTAACAGTTAGTCGCTAAGGAAATATTTTTCATACTAGGTTGTTTACATTCTGACGTCTGTGTAGCAAATCACTGTGCTGTGGTGTGTTTTAAATATATCATGTACCTTTATTACTATCGACTTCACTGTTTCTTCTATACTCTTCACTGCTTCTTCGAGACGTTCGTTTCCACAATTACTTACCGTACATCCACCATCATACTCTGCTTTCCACACGCATACAACCATTCATTCTAAGACTTAAAACTATATAGTGTATTCTTTCTTACACTGCCTTCGTGGTCCTTTCCTAGGTACCTTTCTAACATTAATCTTCAAATTCGTCGCCTTTTACCCATTCATTAAAAATCTTCCACATAAATCGCCATTTATAACCATGTACTATCTACATGGTTCTCACACTAGAACCACCGCCCTATTTATATCTTCCCACAAATATAGCCGGCCGCGGTGGTCTCGCGGTTCTAGGCGCTCAGTCCGGAACCGTGCGACTGCTACGGTCGCAGGTTCGAATCCTGCCTCGGGCATGGATGTGTGTGATGTCCTTAGGTTAGTTAGGTTTAAGTAGTTCTAAGTTCTAGGGGACTAATGACCACAGCAGTTGAGTCCCATAGTGCTCAGAGCCATTTGAACCATTTGAACCACAAATATAAATAAACTCATATTACTCAAATACACTTTCATTCTCTTCCTAGAGTCACTCCGTGTATGATGTGTCACCACAAACGTAGATTAACTAATTAATACCTCCAATTGAATCTAAAATCTTTCACACTCTCTCTACTTCCAAGTATTATCCAGCAGTGAAATTCCATTTATTTCTCTATATTGCTTTTTAAACGTACAGTACTTACCCCAGATATTTTGTTTAAGATCAGGAAGGCACGCTGTGTCCGCAGCTCGTGGTCGTGCGGTAGCGTTCTCGCTTCCCGCGCCCGGGTTCCAGGGTACGATTCCCGGCGGAGTCAGGGATTTTCTCTGCCTCGTGATGACTGGGTGTTGTGTGATGTCCTTAAGTTAGTTAGGTTTAAGTAGTTCTAAGTTCTAGGGGACTGATGACCATAGATGTTAAGTCCCATAGTGCTCAGAGCTATTTGAACCATTTGAAGTTACGCTGTGTGTGTATTAGTTGGTTTCCATATTTACTTAGCTTATTTCCCGCGTGTTGTACGATCCATGTTCACTTGCTGCTTATACTTTTCCTGTAACGTATCATGTAAATAATACCAACTAACATAAGTGAGTTCTGTAATAACAAATTTGTGGCTATGTATTCTCCCTGAATATCAAGCTCGCTACTTCTGATATTGTCTATAAAGAAGTGTAGTTTTGTAAGTGCTCAACTGCTCCTCTCGCTAAATCTCGTACGATATGTTATTTTGTAGTTTACGTCTCAGTCACTCACATTTTTCTGTGTGTATATTTCATTCTTCGTTTCTCATTGTCCCTTACTTACGTGTTGTATGTAAGTCGCTTAGGTCTTAAGCTATGTGCTAATCGGTTTCTTTTAAGTGTACATGTTGTTACTTCTCTTTTCAACTTGTCTTAATCCTGTTGTATATAGTCGGATAGGTCATTTACTGTGTATATTCTCTTCTACTTTGAATACTTATACTTATTTGTAGCTATGTACATTCAATAGTATATGTTATATTCACAAATTTAGCGTATTCTACGTTCCTTATATTTTACTTGTGTCAATGCGCTCATTTTCTTAAAGCTACATGTGCTTAACTTAATGATATACTCTTAAAATTAGTGCTCTTTACGGTATAGTCGCCGACTTAGGAATAACTGTCTCTATTCGTTTTGTTTTTGTAGCTGACCTACGTCAGAGTAACCAGCTGATACGTACCCCAATTCGTGTCGCTTCTGTTTTGTCCAATTGGCTTCGCGGTGTGGATGCCGATTCGCTTAAATTCTAGAATGGTAGCGGTGCGCAGTGTGTCTTCGCGCATCTTACAGGGGACACTGACCTCAACCTTGCTTTTTGCCTACTCGGCTCCTACGATCAGCTGTTACCCGCTTAGTATATAATTGTTAAAGTACGCTCCACTTTAAACACGGCTGTGCGGCTCAGTATACTTCATCGTTGATGCCTCTCGCTTAAAGCGCGCGAGCTGTGAATTCCTTTCTTCTCCATCGCTCTTGTTAAAAAAAAGATTCTGAAGTAGTGTAACTACGTCATCTAATGGTTTTCACTCGTTCACTATTATGTATATTTGTTTTAGTTCTTATTGGATATTCCGTGTTTCCTTAAGGAATATCAAAAGGTTTCCTGTGCTTCTATAGATATGTAAGTCTTCAGACAGTACAATATCAAAATACAAGGGAAACTTCTTTTCTCTGGGCTGCATCTCACTCTCTGCATGTCACATAGCAGAAGAAAATTGAACATTCCTTATTGGCTAAACAGGATAGTAGAAGAGGGAGAGGGCACTGGAAATATAAATATTGTACCCCATAGCTGGAGAGGAACCGAGCGCCAGTTGGTTTATTCGTCAAAGAGCGCCAAACCTCCTACCTTCTTGCGTTTTATTGATGCAGCAGATAAGGAAAGAATGAGACTTGAATTTTCATTTAATAAATTTCCGGAAATCTTTTTTTTGGATACATGCCTTTTATTTTACCATTTTTTATATTTCCTATCAAGTAGCATCCCGGATGTGGTTTGTCAACAATGATATATGGGACAAGATATAACAGTTGCCATTTTTTATTAAGTGCCTTTAATTCCGAAGATTTCGGATGCGTCCTTAGTAGTACCTCCTGTCCAGTCTAGAATTCTGTTACGTTTTTCAATTCCCTGTCGTAAATTCCTTTCCTTACTTGAGCTTGCTCTTCCAATGTTATTAGCCCTCGCCGTACTTTCTCATCTAAGTCTACATCTTTGTGCCCTAATTTAGGTATCGGTTTCGCCCATTCATCCAGTTCCACCTTATCAAACGTAAGATCGGCCGGTGTGTACCCTGTTGATGTGTGTGGTAGGTGATTTACTATGTCCTGTCACGGTCGCCACTTTATAATATAATAAAATATATGATAATAAAATGTTGAAATGCTTGGCTTTTTAAAATGAATTGAATTAAGGAGATTAATTTTTTGGCATGAATGACAATCACAATTAGCTGAGCTATGCCTGGAAATAAGTTCGTGTTAGTTCATTTTATTTTGCAGGGGGAAGTAGTTTCTTTCTCTGCTGTGGATTTGTGCTTACCCTTCTTTATAATGCTACGTTTGGTCGCCGTGTTCACCTTCGAAGACTTGACTGTGTTCCTATTGAGCGTAACGGGTCTTCGTAATTTTCCAAAGTACACAGCTGGGCTTCAGTTCTTGCAATTATCGTACTATTTGTAATAACAACTCACACGACCTTTCTGTTAATAAAACAATACTGTATTTTTCTGAACGGTGCACATACGAAATACATACTCCTCACTTATTAATAGTGACCCAAAAATGGCGATCTGCAATTACTCGCTTAAAAATGGGGCGCTTCTCCCTCGTTCACTAGGTGAATGCGAAACCTTCCTTCCTACTACTTGTACAAGAAAAACTCCTCTGTTATTTAACAACTGAAAATCAAAAACACCTGACGGTAGGCATAGGCTCTATGATGGGCTACTGCTTCATCTTTTCTCTTTCAGTTTAAAGAAGACGAAAACATAAAAAAAACCGCAAAAGGCTTATCACAGAGCCTTCCCCTTCTCTCACCCTGCCCACAACACAGACGCATGCACATAAACAGAAACTCTTCATAGTAACTGCTACAGAGGCAAACATGTTTTGCCTACCAGTGTAGATTAAAAGAGATAACAGATGATTCTAAACTATAAACTTCCTGCAAAATCTATTCACTTCTATTGCATAAAAATACTATTGTAATATTCGTACATTATGTGATCAATAGTATCCCGACACCTGGCTGAAAATGACTTACAAGTTCGTGGCGGCCTCCATCGGTAATGCCGGAATTCAGTGTGGTGTTGGCCCACCTTTAGCCTTGATGACAGCCTCTACTCTCCCACGCATACGTTCAATCAGGTGCTGGAAGGTTTCTTGGGGAATAGCAGCCCATTCTTCACGGAGTACTGCACTGAGGAGAGGTATCGCTGTTGGTCGGTGAGGCTTGGCACGAAGTCGGCGTTCCAAAACATCCCAAAGCTGTTCTATAGGATTCAGGTCAGGACTCTGTGCAGGCCAGTCCATTACAGGGATGTTATTGTCGTGTAACCACTTCGCCACAGGCCGTGCATTATCTACAGGTGCTCTATCGTGTTGAAAGATGCAATCGCCATCACCGAATTACTCTTCAACAGTGGGAAGCAAGAAGCTGCTTAAAACGTCAATGTAGGTCTGTGCTGTGATAGTACCACACTAAACAACAAGGGGAGCAAACCCACTACTTGAGAAAAACGGCCGCACCATAACACCACCGCCTCCAAATTTTACTGTGTGCACTACACACGCTGGCAGATGACGTTCACCGGGCATTCGCCATAGCTAGACCCTGCCATCGGATCGCCCATTGTGTACCGTGGTTAGTTACACCACACAACGTTTTTCCACTGTGCAGTCGTCCAATGATTACGCTCTTTACACCAAGTTAGGCGTCGTTTGGCATTTATCGGCGTGATGTGTGGCTTATGAGCAACCGCTCGACCATGAAATCTACGTTTTCTCACCTCCCGCCTAACTGTCATAGCGCTTGCAGTGGATCCTCATGCAGTTTGGAATTCCTGTGTCATGGTCTGGATAAATGTCTGCCTATTAAACCTTACAACCCTCTTCAAGTGTCGGCGGTCTCTGTCAGTCAACAGATGACGTCGGCTTGTACGCTTTTGTGCTGCATGGGTCCCTTCTCGTTTCCACCTCACTATCACATCGGAAATAGTGGATCTAGGGATGTTTAGGAGTGTGAAAGTCTCACGTACAGGCGTATGACACAAGTGACACCCGATCACCTGACCACGTGAGTTCCGCGGAGCGTCCCATTCTGCTCTCTTACGATGTCTAGTGACTACTGAGGTCGCTGATATGGAGTACCTGGCAGTAGGTGGCAGCACAATGCACCTAATATGAAAAATGTATGTTTTGGAGGGTGTTCGGATACTTTTGATCACATAGTGTATGAAATTATATAACGCCGAAGTGAATTGAATTTTCGTAGTTAAACTATTCATACTGAAGGTATAAAGGGCCTACGGTTGGAAATTAATATTTTAGGGTTGTAGAAGAGTGACTTCGTTTTTCATGGCTTTTTTTAAATAGGGAAGTGAGGGAAATCAGAGTGATTTACTTTGGAAAAGCCCTTACTCGAAAATTATTTATTGGTGCCATTACATTATAATCGCGAAGAAACGGAAATCCTGTGATTTACGATCGGTGGTTCACTCGTGTGTATGTCTCTCACGTCCAGATTTACTTTAATAATATTATTTTTTTATTGTAAGTTGTAAAGCTCACTTCTACATTAGTGCTATTTGACAAGGGGTCCAATAACACTGAAATGTAAGGAGGTCTACGTTCAACGAGACACTGCCTATAAAGGTGGCTACTCTATAAAGTGGCTGTAGTTGTTGCTCTCTTCAGTCCGAGACTGATCTGATGCACAGCCATTCATGTCTACAAAACAGCCACAACCTAAAACCATGTGAGCCTGCATATTGCGTTCAGGCTTTAGCCGTCCTCTAAAATTATATAATCAAGTTAAGTTACAAATTTTTCAGCGCGCCCTCATTAGTTATTTGATGTACCCACCTAATTTCCAACATTATTTGTAGCACTGTACTTCAAAAGCTTTACTGACTGACCTACTTCTCGTCGACGTTTCACTTTCGTACAAGACTATTCTATAGGTTATTTTGGGAACTAACTTTTTAGTATTTAAATTTATGATAAATCTTAATAGAATCAGATTTTCACTCTGCAGCGGAGTGTGCGCTGATATGAAACTTCCTGGCAGATTAAAACTGTGTGCCCCACGGAGACTCGAACTCGGGACCTTTGCCTTTCGGGGGCAAGTGCTCTACCAACTGAGCTACCGAAGCACGACTCACGCCGCTACTCACAGCGTTACTTCCGCCAGTACCTCGTCTCCTACCTTCCAAACTTTACAGAAGCTCTCCTGCGAATCTTGCAGAACTAGCACTCCTGAAAGAAAGGATATTGCGGAGACATGGCTTACCCACAGCCTGGGGGATGTTTCCAGAATGAGATTTTCACTCTGCAGCGGAGTGTGCGCTGATATGAAACTTTCTGGCAGATTAAAATAGGGTATCCGACCAAGATTCGAACTCGGGACCTTTGCTTTTTAGCGGGCAAGTGCTCTACCATCTGAGCTACCGAAGCACCACACACGTCTGGTACTCACAGCTGTAATTCTGCCAGTACCTCGTCTCCTACCTTCCAAACTTTACAGAAGCTCTCCTGCGAATCTTGCAGAACTAGCACTCCTGAAAGAAAGGATATTGGGGAGACATAGCTTTAGCCACAGCCTGGGGGATGTTTCCAGAATGTGACTGTCACTCTGCAGCGGAGTGTGCGCTGATATGAAACTTCCTGGCAGATTAAAACTGTGTGCCCGACCGAGACTCGCCCTTGGGACCTTTGCTTTTCGCGGGTATGTTTTGGAAGGTAGGAGACGAGGTACTGGCAGAAGTAAAGCTGTGAGTACCGGTCGTGAGTCGTGCTTCGGTAGCTCAGTTGATCGTGTTCCGGCACTCGGCCAGTGCACATCGCGCGGTGACGGGCGGTAGCGCGGGCCAGTGTTTACGTCGCGAGCAGTGCTGAGGTGGAGAGCTGAGCAGCGTGTGCTAACGCTGTTAACGTTTGTTTCTGTATAACTGTTGTAAGTAAGATGTCGACAATTAACAGAGCGAACAGCGTTCAGTGTGTTTTCGATCGTTCTGCCTAGCGACCGACGGCGTTTAAAATTCATGAGTGGATCTTTGAAGATTTGAAATTGCCTGAAGATATAGTCGACACGTTCCAGTTGGACTTTGTGCAGTACTCGTTATTTATAAAATTTATTTCAAGTGACACTTACGAGAAATTCGTTGAGGAGCATGTTGGTGTGAGGCCATTCCGTCATAATGATGGCAGTATTAGTAATGTCCAAATCGTGCCTTCGGCATACGGACTAAGAACCGTCAGGGTATTTAATGTGCCACCTGAGTGCCCTAATGATCCGATTGCACGTTCTCTGTCACTGTACGGCGCTGTTTTGTCAGTTACAAATGAAAAATGGTCGAGTGCCTATCGCTACCAAGTTAACAGCGGGGTGCGAAGTGTACGTGTAGACTTGAAAAAGCGTATACCTTCGTATGTTGCCATTGGCGCCTGTCGTGCACAGGTAACTTACATTGGACGACCCCCTACCTGTTCGATCTGCCATTCAACTGAACATCTGCGGATGAACTGTACACGTCGACGTCCATTTCAACTTCCACGGGAACGTCCTGCAGACGGTAGTGAAAAGCTTGTTCCACTATTGAGTGAGGTGGTCGCGTGGACTGTACCACCACCCCGGCAGCCGGAACATATTAGCGAGGCGGAGATGCCAGTTCAGGTGGAATGCAGTGCCAAAGACATTCGCGGTAGGACGGACTTCGATTCGGCACCGTCATCCTCACCGGGGCAGTTACCGCTGGATACCAACGATGCGCCAGCCACCTCTGAAACTAAGACGTGTGAGATACAGGAGCGGGTGCAAATCAGTTTGCCTGAACCACCCCTATCGGTAGAGACTGTAGCAGACACGAAGAAAGGCCGCCGAAGGAGAAGCAAAGGGAATGGTAGCAAAGAGGAAAAGTCGAATGATTTGAGACTCGTACACATGTCAGAAAGTGGCAGCGTGACTGAACCTCAATCTTCTTGCTCCGTGCGTTGCGAGGACACCGCGAAGCAAGAACGCATTCGTGAACAAACTAAACATCTGAAGGCACTTCTGAGCGCTGAGAGGGATCAGAGCACCGTAACGGCTAAGAGGAAGAGCGAGCAGAGCAGCGAGCAGCTGCAGCAGCGCTCCCGCAGGAACTCGCTGACGTCAGTCGCAGCCCCGCGTGGCGGGCAGGCGGATGCGACCACGTTGACAGACTCAACCGGCGGTGACGGGCAGGGAGGCGCGCTCACCGCGCAGCACCCCGACAGCAATGAGCAGTGGTGGCAGCAGAACGAGGAGATGCAGCAGTAGCTGCTCTCGCGCATGACCATCGCGCTGCGACCTTCCCCTCCCTGACCCGTTATTGGTTTTGACATTTCGTTTCGTACTCCAAACTTTACCAACGAGTTTGGTTCAAAGCCGGAGAGGACGATCCGAAACTCAGAGCTCATTGTCCTCTGAACCATCATGGGTGACAGCCAAACCTACAACATTACCACACTTAACGTCAATAGAATTCAAAGTGCGGTGAAACTCCGTTCGCTAACTGATTTCTTGTATGGTACCAGCGTTGACATTGCCCTCCTACAGGAGGTAGTCACAGCATTAGAAGTTCCTGGTTACGTTCTTATTGATAACATCGATCTTCAGGATGCTGTAGGCACTGCCATCCTTCTGCGCGACGGTATACCCTTTACGGATGTGCAGCGGCTGCCCAGTGGTCGTGGCATTTCTCTTCGAGTGAATGGTGTGCAGATTGTTAACGTGTACGCCCCCTCAGGTAGCACTCATAAGAGAGATCGTTCAAAATTTTATAAAACCGAGGTTCCCATTCTTCTTAGCGCTTATCGTGAACAATTCATCCTTGGTGGTGACTTCAATTGTGTGCTCAACGACAGACATCAAACTCCTAACACGAACAGATGTATCGAACTTGAACATTTAATTCATGGCATGCGTCTTCACGATACATGGGAACAACTGCACGGTGAACGGGTAGCGTACACCTTCGTAACCAGTCATTCTGCCAGTCGGCTGGATAGGATCTATGTGTCCGATGCACTCCAGCGACACACTGTGAACTGTGACATAGCTCTTGTCAACATCTCCGACCATTGTGCATATCAGTGTTACCTCAACCTACAACGCCAGCCAATTTACCGCGGGAAGGGCTACTGGAAATTGAGTGTCAGGCTTCTGCAGGATGCCCAACTTGAAGAGGAGGTGAACTTAACGTGGCAACAGCTCCATCGGCACCGACGTCGTTACGCTAGCGTTATACAGTGGTGGATTCAGTGTGCTAAGCCTAAATTACGCCTCACCCTCATGAGCTACGCCCGACAAAAAAGCTTTTGGCAGAAACAGACTATTGAATTTTATTATCGCTGTTTGAGAGAACTGTACAGTCGCACTAACAATCCTTCTCGCGATATCGCCGTAAAGATCAAACGATATAAAGCGAAAATCACGGCGATACAACGCCAACGAAGGCATGGCATCATCGTGCGAGCCCACCCCAAGGACGTTGCCGCCGAAGAACGGGCCTCTCTGTACCACATCCCGAGAACGACGAAACGGTGTAAAGCCATGTTGATTGAAGCCGTCGTTGATGACGCTGAGAATGCCATCACGAAGCAACGTGACGTCATCTCGCACGTCTACGACTATTATAGTCAACTTTACAAGAAGCAACTCGTTGATGAGCATTCGTGCGAGGATTTTCTTATGACCTTGCGCTGTCGCTTGTCACAACAGGATAATGCAAATCTGGAATCTGTTTTCACAGAGGACGAAATCCGACTGGCGGTCCACAGTGCAAAGAAATGGAAATCACCAGGACTCGATGGTCTCAGCGCTGAGTTTTACCAGCGATACTGGAACCTCCTCGGTCCGACACTCCTCGAGATAACGAATGAACTCTGGCATCTGGAAGTCATACCCAAGGCATTTACGGAAGGTATCATTCCTTTCTTTTCTTATTTTGCGCAACGGCAGCCTAGAACTGATATATACTATGTTCATTCTATTCTCATTACAAATCGGAGCACATGTTTATTTTCCCTTCCTAAAAAATAAAAAAATTAAAAATTAAAAAAAATAAAAATTAAATAAAAAATAAGAAAAAAATAAAATAAAAAAGGCGCTAGTTAAAGGCCACAAAAAAGATGGTAGAGCACTTGGATAAAAAAAGGGGGTAGCGTCTAACAAAAAAAAAACAAAAAAAAGATGTATAGAGCGTATGTCATGTAAGTAGGAGATCGCGGGTTCGAGTCCTGGTCGGGGCACAAAAAAAAAAAAAAAAAAGAGTTGGTAGAGCACTTGCCCACGAAAGGCAATGGTCCCGAGTTCCAGTCTCGGTCGGGCACACAGTTTTAATCTGCCAGGAAGTTTCAAATCTTAATGCATTTCCTTTTTCGCAAGTTTTGTTCTTGTTATTGCTAGTCTACGTTTTACATCCCATCTACTTCGGTAGTCATTAGATATTTTCATGCTCGAATGACAACTCAGCAGTTACATTGCCAGACAAAAACAGTGAAGCACTCAGAATGGAGGAGAAAATGTAGTGAATCTTCACGGGTTGGGAGGATATATGATATTAGTTTGGTGATACAAAATTGAGTCAAATTTACAAAGAATGTCTTCGCATAAATACGCTTATCTGTAAGACTTTACACCAGCTCTGGCCTGGGTGTATGTACTGTTCATATTTGATGTGGTGTCATGATGCCCTTAAATTCTCACCTGAGGTAAGATGGCCAACAACTGTTGTATGCGGTCCTCTCCCAAAGACCCAGTTTGAAATAATATTAGTTTAAAGTACTACTCCTACATTATACAGCCGGTTAAAAAGTGCTAAGAATAGCTACTAAAAACTTTCTCTGGGATACTTCTACAAATCAGTAAATAATTATTATCATTTCTTTCAGTAGAGCAAGTAAATTATTCCACAAACATTTTGTAGTTGAAGGTGATTTTAAGTTTAGTAAATGGACTTTTCTTTGTTGGCAATCAGCAGCTCTTCGCAATATGCTCTATTTTGTATAGACAATAGTTCGTTTGTGTTAATTTGAAATTAATTAAGCCGATATTTCAGACCGTCTTGGAACGCAAATTCTGTAATTACTGACCATGGACTACCAATAATCACTAAAATCAATTAAAGAAGATGTTTCACTGCTTAAAACAAAATTCGGAAGATTGGAAATACTTTCAGCAATGTGAGTCAGTTTCAGACGTTTTAATATTCTACTGTCACACATCACTTAAAGAAGTCGTTCGTTTCATGTCGGGCATAGAACAACGAATAATAGCAGAAAGTGAATCCATTATCAGATAATGCATAACATTGCTGATGCACTGATCTTGCGTACAGCATTTTCGTAACTTCTATCACGATATAATCTACACTGATATACTAGAATCCTAGATATCCGCAATAGGACGCAATTGATGTCCGAGCTGGTCCCACACATGTTTTATCTGGGGCAGATCTCGGAATTTTGCTGCACATGGAAACAGTACACTCTGACGTCGTGAAGTAATTACCGGAATAAGTCGGAAATCGGTAGATGTGATGGACATATAACAATAACACAGAGGATAATTTCCGAAAAAATCGATGATTTATTCACGAGCAAGTGCTTCAAAAACTGTTGTTGTGCTCTTCAGTCCTAAGACTGGTTTGATGGAGCTCACCATGCTACTCTGTCCTGTCCAAGCTTCTTCATCTCTGAGTAACTACTGCAACCTACATCCTTCTGAATTGCTTAGTGTATTTATCTCTTGGTCTCCCTCTACGAGTTTTACCCTCCACGCTGCCCTCCAGTACTAAATTGATGATCCCTTGATGCCTCAGAACGTGTCCACCAACCGATCCCTTCTTCTCGCTAAGTTGTGCCACAACCTCCTCTTCCCCCAATTATATTCAATACCTCCTCATTACTTATATGATCTACCAATCTAAACCTCAGCATTCTTCTGTAGCACCACATTTTGAAAACCTCTATTCTCTTCTTGTCCAAACTATTTATCGTCCACGTTTCATTTCCATACATGGCTACACCCCATACAAATAGTTTTAGAAACGTCTTCCTGACACTTAAATCTATACTCGATGTTAACAAATTTTTCTTCTTCAGAAATGCTTTCCTTGCCATTGCCAGTCTACGTTTTGTATCATCTCTAATTCGACCATCATCAGTTATTTTGCTCCCCAAATAGCAAAACTCCTTTACTACTTTAAGTGTCTCATTTCCTAATATAATTCCCTCAGCATAATTCCCTCAGTTACCTCGACTACATTCCATTATCCTCGTTTTCCTATTGTTGACGTTCATCTTATATCCACCTTTCAAGACACTGCCCGTTCCGTTCAACTGCTCTTCCAAGTCCTTTGCTGTCTCTCATAGAATTACAATGTCATCGGCGAACCTCAAAATTGTTATTTCTTCTCCATGGACTTTAGTACCTACTCCGAATTTTTCTTTTGTTTCCTTTACTGCTTGCTTAATATACAGATTGAATAACATCGGGGAGAGGCTACAACAAATTACGCAAGTCAATAACGCATTGGTCCTCGTCTGGAACTTGGGCAAGTAGTTATTTGGCTTGTAATTCATTGATAGAGTTGATGGATGTGCTCCTGAGGGATATAATGTGTAATTCTATCCAATTGGCGCCTTATGTATTCAAAATCCCGTGCTGGTGGGAGGGCTCTACCCATAACGGCCCGAACATTCTGTATCTGGGTTGGATCCGATGAATTTTCTGGCCAGATTAGGGTTTCGCAAGTACGAAGACAAACAACAGAAACTCTCGCCGCGTGGTGCCGGGCGTTATCTCACTGAAGCCTGAGCCCAGGGTGATTTGCCATGAAACAGAACAAAACGGGGTGTGAAACAGCGTCAGTGCAGATGGCGACAACCGAAGGGGTCCTGCCAGACTGTCAGTGTCATTCAGAATGGCATCCCACTGCTGTCTGGGGCGTCTCGAGACACGACCTGGAATCTCACTGACTAGAGTGGAACTGCCTTCAGTGATAAGTTCCGCTTCGAAGTGGGCGCCAACGACCAGAGAATCTGTCATCAGCCTCAAACCGAATAACTGCTTGCGCAAGCGTCAGAGGTGGAGCCCCGCGTTATTAACGTTCTCAATTTGTGAAGACCTTTCTCTCGAATAAATGATCCAATTGTTTTGATATCGTAATCATTTGTTCGTCTGCAAATGTATGTCACATTTACCGATTTCCGTCCCATTCGGATAATTCCTTCGTGGTTTGTCGTTTTTTTTTTTTTTTTCTTAGAATGTATGTCCTTGGTGACGCCTGGCCATAGTACAGGTTTCCGCCGCTAATGTTCGGTGCAGTCTCTGAAAAAGGCAATGTGGTGGTGGCAGAAAAATATAAATGCAATATTGCTGTTATGGCTAAATTTAAAAATGCAAAAAGCTGATGATGCGAAACTTAAAAGATGAAAAATAAAAGAAATACGACTGAACTAGCCCAGTTTTTATCTTGTACCTATACGATCCGAATATTTGCACCATGATCAAAAGTATTTATCCAAAAATTTACACGAGGTATGTATCATGTAGAATTTCCACATCTAAAATAAGTCAGCAATACGTGCGCGCGCTCTTACACATACACACACACAAACACACACACACACACACACACACACACACACACACACACGCACAAACACACACACAACAGAAACAATGTTGACATCTCGTGGAAATCGGGTTTTCTGCCGGATATCAGCGTCTTCCAAACACGATATTTCGACGTCATTACTTGACGTCTTCATCAGGTGTTCCCTGAAATATCGTGTTTGGAAGACGCTGAAATCCGGCAGAAAACCCGATTTCCACGAGATGTCATCAAATCGCCGGGAAAGTCTAAGAAATTACACCACAGAAACAATGTTGCTTATCTATGGATGCAACTCTAATTATAGATCTTTGATTGTAAATGAATTCAAACTTTGCGGCAAAATAAAATATTGCCATTGTCATCTAATTATTCTGTAAGATTTTTAAAAAAAAATTCAAGTAATTTGCATATTCGTATTCGTGATAAAAACTTATAGATTAAGCACCAGTTGTCAACTAGAAAAGTATGATTGCTGTACAACACTTTTCAAGCACAATGAACCTTCAAATTCAATATTTTCACATCAAAATTGTCTGCATTGCATATCAAAATTCACATAGCTTGCTTATTAGCAATACTGAAATAAATGATAGGTTAGCTGATGAGTGTTGTTCGATTTATATACCCCGCATTAGTTTCAACTAAATACATCAATATGGTTTCTATAGCGTTGCAGTACGCACGTAGCCACGACTACAGATTTGACTGACAGCATAATCTGCAACTGTCGGCGAGAATTATCAAAGTAAACAATGTCATTTCCACGACGTTGCATCGACATCGCAGGCTTGTAGAAAGCAATTTTAGCTGGTTCACCGTTCATCCATACATCTTCCCATGCTTCGAATACTTTTACCACTGCAACATGATCAGAAGGCATACCACAAGCAATGGGTTTTGCTGGTACGTGAAATGGCGACCATCTAACAAAAATCTCTGCGAAGCTAGAACTGTTGAAACATGTTTCTCCAATTATTATCATCTTACCCAGTGTAGGAAAACACTCTGACAATTCATAGGAGATTCTCCATTGAACATAATTGATATCTGCTGCAGAGTGATTGGAGACCGTATTCCAGACATGAAAGGTATGTACCTCATAGCAAGAATTTGCCACAATAGAGTGAGTTTATCATTATTTTGTGAGACCTCGTGGTGTGCCAGATTGACCTCTCACAATTTTATTCCTACTTATATAATGATTTACGTACATCTTGCCCATCATCTTCATTCCCTCTTTCGATCCAGATGGTATATGAATTTCTTTTTCAAATTGTAATCGCGCTTAGCTGCTTGAGTGATCAGGGGAAGCAATACACTTATGCTTTATCTCTGTTCTTATACAGCGGAAATCTGCCATTACTTGAGATTACCAGACGTTCCGTAGCTTCTTATTTTCGGCCAGGGGAATCTCCAGCTTCGAGGAAGAATCAGCCTCTACCATGGTCCAGGCACACTAATGGCAACTCAGAAACTGAGTTCACCGCGCCGGCAGGAGTAAACACTAGTCGGAACAGCCAGGCCAATCTGGCGCCCGGGCACGTGGCCTCAGTGTCCAGCTCAGGCAATACAAGACGGAAGGCCTAGGAAAATGGAGAGGCGGAAGCTCCTTGCGTTCCTGACCTCCCCCAAGCGGTCTGAGCTACCACTTTCAGAAACTACCGTTTCGTCCTGTTACTGGACAGCACTCCAATTCTGTTATACAAAGTATTGCCACAGCTGCTACTGAGAAAATTTGCACTTCAGTTGTCCGTGGGAAGAGCAGCCCGGAACACACCTAAATTCACAAGACTTCCCAAAAGACATGCCTTGCGTTGAAACATAATTTCGGGCCTTAAGCGTGTGCGAAAGCACGTTTCTGATTGGCGTTCTGGTATCTAAATTGTCGTTAGGAGTCAGTGGGCTCGATTCCAGTCTCCTGATTGGAGGAACAGTTAAGCCTTTCAGCAGGTTATACTCTATGATTTAATTGTTTATCCCACTATTGTAATTAAACTGCCAACGCCCTCCAACCACAGACAATTAAGTGAAGCCCCCTGATGAAATCAGCACTTAAATTAACGTTTGCTGCAAGCGCCACAATCATACTGATAATCACTCTTAGTGTTTATGGGGATATGCTATGACTTTCTGATCTGCGGCGATGGGTCGATGGTACTGAAAACTGAATTTATTTGTCTGTCCACAGCGGTTCGCAGCAAATTGCTGTTTGTATTTCCTTATACACCCGACTTCTGGCAGTTTATCTAATCACTACATTTCCCAAGGAAAGATTTAATGTTCTTCTCTGCTGCTTGCGATTAAGCATTTCAGTTTATTTCCTATAGTCATGGTAAACTTCAGTCAATAACTGATGCTTCTCGAAGTTCCTCTTCACGTGAATTATTGCCTACTAGTTTCAAAGCTACCAAGAAAACTAATCACTCTACCAGTTCGTATGGGTTGTTCCACTGAACACAGTCGATATCTGCTGACAACTGATTGGAGACCATATTCCAGTCACGAACGTCGTTTTCCTCATAGTAATTCGTCTTCTGTTTCTTCATCATCATCGTCAGCAACATCTGCTTCATTGCATTAATTCTCTTCTTCTTATTCTCCTTACTTTTATTATTCTTGTTTTTCTACATCGTCATCATATTCTTCATCTTCACCATCGTGTACTTCTACTCCAATTTCTTCTAAATCTACTATCACGAATACATTGTTCTTTGTTCGCCTTTAACTTATTTCCCTTATTTTTCTGTGTCTGTCTTCTTCATCTCTGCAGCGGTACAGAAACAGGTTTAAATGTTTTTTTTTTCCAGGACAGACACAGCTTCAGCTTGCCTTTCTGCAATAACGACAGTTTCGTCGAGGTTATAAAAATACCTACTTATATTCTTTTTGTATCTACTATTAGCCACAGCTGGATCAGTCTGAATTTGAAAGCAGTAGAATATCTCCATTTAGTGACCACAACAGACAGTAAAAATAGTTTATTTCTCGTTACTTTACATAGTGTGTAACAGTGTTTGTAGTGGATAACAGTCATTTATTTGAAACGTAATGCACATTAAAATTTTCACTCGGTTATTGCACATAACAGAATGTTGACGCAGAACATTAAATTGTATAATTATGTGTAAGTATGAATATTATTATGTGTAGAAGCAGATTTTATTTTTGACAAAGCTGCTGTAGTATCACGAAATTTACTCCATATTTATTAGCAGTCTTCCTCAGGGAAGAATAAACTATTACTTCTTTTGTCACACTGTTATTTGTCCGCAGCTCGTGATCTAGTGGCTAGCGTTACTGCATCTGGATCACGGGTTCTCGGGTTCGATTCCCGGCCGGGATGGGGATTTTCTCTGCCCGGGGACTGGGTGTTTGTATTGTCCCCATAATTTCATCATCATCATCATCATTCGTGACAGTGGCTCAATTGGATATTGTCTAAGATTGGACTATGTAAAAATTGGGAATTTGTACGGGCGATTATGACCAAGCATTTGAGCGCCCAACAAACCAAACATCATCTTCAACTCTGTTATTTGTTCTTATTGGCGCTGTGCCTCTATTTGTCTTCTTTTTGTAAATGAGTGTGGATGCAAACCCGAGAGGTATTGGTGATTTTGGTGCAAAGGCAAATTTATGTCCTGAAGTCGTTGGAAGACTTGGGTCTGTCAGAGGAAAAGCATTACAGTCCGACCAACTAGGATGGTTTAGAGTGGTGCATAGGCACACGAAGTGCAATTGTTCTTGGGGAAAGCAGAAGCAACTGAATTCTGAAGGGGTGTTAGCTCCGAACCCTCCTTGCCACTGGATATACTAAATTTTTTTGCCAGACGTAGCAATAATAAAGTGTTATGAAAAAGGGAAGCTGAAGAGCATCGGATGAATGCAATTACGATACATCAGAATGCTAATAACCAGTACGACTTGTGACGAAGCGGGCACAACGTTCCGTTTCCCAGATATGGTCTACGGTATGGCTATCCTCAAGTGGACGCAGCCTACGTTGCCATATATGCCTTTAGAAGTACTGTCAACCTTAAGCCTAAGTTTATTGAAAAGTACCCTGAAGCCGGCCCTACTAAACTCAGTGAATCAATTCATGCCTCACAGAAACGACTAATCACAGTGGTGCAATTGTTTCAACATGTGCCACAATAACGCGACAAACAGCATCACACTGTAAGTGCATGACACTGTAAGTGTCATGACTTCCGATGCTTCAGTGTTTCTGAGAGCGACCTGTGTAATCAACTTTTGTTTTAAACCAAGATTTGTATACCACCCTGCGTTATTTAGACACGCATTGACCGGTTTACCAGTGAAACTAAGAGTTCATAAGCGAGACTTCAGATAGCAGCTTGAAGGTTAAACTAGTAGACGAGATTGTGAATTTGGAAAAAGTTTGTTCTAGCATCTAAGAAATGAGCTGGAGCAAATATGTGAGTTTAAGAGAGTAAGTTCAGTGGACTGGGCGTGAAAGATAGTGTTGTAGGATTAACGGTTAGAGCATGAGCCTTGCGGCTCAGCTCCATCGGATCAGGAAGAAAACCAAAATATGTAGTATGTAATTGTTGATGTAAAACATGTATGAGGAGATTGTTCCAACTACCTCGTGAGCAAAAATTCGAGGTGAACTTTCTGAAAGAAGGAGAAGTGTTGCGCCCAAGAACGATAGTCCGGGCATTTGTGAAAATTTTTTAAGAGCTGAAGCGAAGGAAGGAGAGTACGCCTAGATTGAAATGCCTTAAGGAAGAAAAGCCGACATTGCATGCAGCATGGGCACACCACAGAGCTAACTGCTACGCACCATCTGAGCTGGATGCCCAAAGTGTTAATGACCTAATGGAAAAGCAGCACAACGCTATTCTGCTGAGCATGCAAAATGAAGTAAGAACACATATGTTGTACACAAGAGTGGCTTTACAGTACACATATGCTGCAGAAATAACCAAACTGAAAGCCTGAAGAGAAGAGTTGGAAGACAATGGTATCGAGTAGAGCACTGACGGGTCCAGAAAATTAGGCCACTTTCAGTTATTATTGCCACACGATATCATCACTGGCATAGAGAAACGTCTTTGGCATAGAGCAACCGGAACAAATACTCCGACTTCCAAAGCCCAGTTGTTTACTTTACGGCTAACCAGTCCCAAGGTGGGACATGTGACGCTCCATCGGCGATCCGCCCGATCTACGATGCAACAGCCGGTCAATTCTTAATAACTTGGCTGCTTTGGGATATAGTCGGTCCATCTTTGTCACCGCTGACTGAAAGGCTTTGGTGCCTCATACCACCAGACCCCCTAAAGGCGTAGCACATGATACGTCCCGGGGGGAGTACAGTAGCTGCTGTCTCCTCACATGGACCTACGAGCAGACACCGGCGTGGCTGTCTGTTCTTTCGCTGAGAGGCCATGACATAACTCTTCAAGAACACCTTGTGTACAGCTGTTGGATGTCTTTCCCAGAGCACCATCTACAACACGTGTGTGTATAATCATATACGAATTGGTTTGGCCACAGGAGCTGCAATTTGTCAAGATAATGATGCAGTACAAAGTTGTCTATAGTTATATGGACGATGTGGCAGTGCACAGTAAATCGTCTGAAGAACATTTGAGCTATGTGCAACAAGTTTTGAATAGATTTTGTGAAGCTGAGTTAAGTGAAAAACCCTCCAAGGTAGACTTATCCTAGTGGGAAACCAGCTAGCCATGCTATTGGCCACCGGGACACCACAGATAACATCTGCAGTGCATCCTGTGAGCCACATCCTCTGATGTAGCCGTCCATTGCATGTGCAGCCCTCTCGCTGTGGCTTCCGAGACTGCATGCCATGCAGGATCAGAACATACCGGCTTTGTGTGAGGTACAACTGCTCTCCTGGCTAAAGGCCACCATAGAAAATACATTCATGAGCAAAAAACGTATATATTGTTAACCATATTTTACTAGCACCTTTGGGTGTCTGATAGGTCCTGGCCACCGCTATCTACATTGTGCTGTACTGATGAAGGTAGAGTCCTTGGCTGCAGCCCTCTACAACACAGTAACGACAGCTTTAACGCCTGAGAATGTTGATGGGTTATATGTATTCAGACCGTCTTTAGGACTTATAAATTAATAGCTTTCATATAAATTAAAATAATACTACTTATTTTGAGTTGTGAGATTTCATTTATCGATTGTTGTGGAATGGTCTGAAAGTACACACACAGAGGCACACACTGCAGCCAACGACAGGAAGCAACACCATCCCAGGCAGGGTTGCACGTCTAAATTAGAAAACAAAAATTGTGATGATATATTTATATAAAAAGAGTAACTAATCTTGAGATGAAATTGAAACGTAAGCAGATAATGAATTTAATCAGAGGTATTGACAACAACTGACGGTATGAGAGTCCCATAGATCCCTGTGAACATACTGACTATCAAATTAGAGACAAATGCACTACTTGCACCGACGTTTAGCGAAGGGTACATTCAGAGTGGACACTATTCAGATAAGTATCATTTATATGATAACGTTCAACTGTTCTTATGCTTTTTTGGAAACATCAGTCAGTCTTACAAGTAGTGATGAAAAATGAAAGTTGTAATGGATATCAAAGATCTCTAATGCAATCTGACTCGTAATAAAGGCTCATAAATAGTTACAAGGACACACTTTCACATAACAGAGCGCAACAGGTATCAAAATACTTGTATATCTGAGTACAGTATATAAAATGTAATTAAAGGCATACATGGAAGCAACTAGTTTCACTAAGCTGTGTTAGTTTTGTAGTTCTAGCGATTTAACATGTAACGGCGTGAGGTCCAACAACAGCGACCCACTTGTCTTTCCTTCTTGATAGCTGAAAATAACTATCACGAAGAAATAGTGTGCCAAAATGTTTCATCTGCCTCCAAGTTATGTTCGCGGTACGTAATAGAAAAAAAAAAATTTTCTTCAGCTACTATTCACTTAACCGTAGGGCAACAAGACTATGATCTGTACATTTAATCAGAACATGAATAAAGAGAATGGTCTAGCTAGAAATGACGTGCTTTGATAAACAAATATATTAATCTCCAAAAACATAGACAAAATGACACGTTTAATATCAGAATCATGTGTATACTCAACCTTACAAAAATGGTTACATCATTGGAAGCACAATTCAAAACTGTTAAGAAAGTGCACCTTCTTCTTCTCGCAAATCTTAGGTTAGAGGAATTGAATATAAAAGAGACTGACATGAAGTTATAAATGTTGCAGTTACCAGCTTCTCAGTTCTCGATAAATTCTCACCTGCTCTCAGCCCACAACACTGCATGTGAATACGCGTGCGTGACTGAAAATCGGGGCGCAGACTGCGACGAAATAATGCTTGGCGAAAGCGTGGCAATCGTCTTCTATTCTTGGCGATGATCTTTTGTCGCTTTGCCCTTTTTATGTGCGCTTTAATTTTAAAATAAAACAAATCAATTAATAAATAATTTTAAAATAAATGCATTTTTGTTAACCAACAAAAAAATGTAACTAGGTTGCATCTAAGTGCAAAATACCTAAAATAACGATTCACAATGCAGTAATTAAATTTTCGCTAAATAAAGTGTATTTTCTTCCAAATGCTATTTAATTCGAAGACTGGTAAAACCAGTTACTGTGTCAAGTGATCCAGAAAAAGACTCAAGCCCTCAATATAGTTGTTAGTTTACTAGCTATATAAAAATGAAATAAATTGAAGCAACTTGAAAAAAAAAAAAAAAAACACCACAGACTGTGTCCTTGGATAAACGTAAAACGAAAAAAGATCGCCTACTACTCTAACCTAAACTGAATCCAGCACAGGCAAACTGAGTCAAAGTCCAGCCTCAGTGTTCAGAGTCAATCCCAAACCAACTTCGCACTAAATTTACGAGTTCAGCAGATTTGCTAGCAGAAAAATATTCAAATTCCAGACCCTTGCCGAATTATTTGATGTGCCGCTGCTGACGACCCGAATAACTTCAGTCTTTCCAAAAAAAAAAAAAAAAAAAAAGCGGCTGGAACACCAACAAGTTTCGAAAACTGTTCTGACCAGCACACGTCCTGTCTTAACCAGGTTGTACCGAACACTCTGCCAAAGCAAGATGGTCGTGGCCCTTAAATAGCCTCGTCCCACCCCTTCACTGAACGTCCCAGAGGTACGTCACTTACTGAGTTTAGCAGCTTCATCAACCTAGTTTGCATCTTTTGATACAAAGATAGCATTCTGATTTCATTTCAGATGTGTTACGATCCGTGGCTCTACCCTTCATTCGAACTCAGCGAAACCCTACATTTCAGCAGGATAATGCACGGCCACATGTTTAAGATCCTGTATGGGCCTTTGTGGATACAGAAAATGTTCGACTGCTGCCCTGGCCAGAATATTCTCCAGATCCATCACCAACTGAAAACCTCTGGTCAATGATGGCCGAGCAACTGGCTCGTCACAATACGCCAGTCACTACTCTTGATGAACTATGGTATCGTGTTGAAGCTGCATGGGCAGCTGTACCTGTACACGCCATCCAAGCTCGGTTTGATTCAATGCTCAGGAGTATCAAGGCCGTTATTACGGCCAGAGGTGGTTGCTCTGGGTACTGATTTCTCAGGATCTATGCACCCAAATTGCGTGAAAACGTAATTACATGTCAGTTCTAGTTTAATATATTTGTCCAATGAATACCCGTTTGTCATCTGCATTTCTTCTTGGTGTTGCAGTTTTAATACCCAATAGTGTATTTCAGTATTTCAGTCGAAGCACCTCGCTGAGAGGTACAGTCTGAGTGCTCGATATCCATTGTACATTGAATAATTAAGAAGGTATTCAACATATGCTGGTTGATGGTTACAAAAACCTCTTAGATGCTGTATTCTTTCTACATTTTCTAATCACAATTAATACACACCAGTCGGCAGAATTTTGGCTGTCTCCCGTTTAATACGACGTATCGCGCTATTGTGGGCAGCAGCTGCAGAGCTGAAGTCATGTACGCTCGTTTCCAAGATTTGATTGTTCTGCGTGTCGCGCCGGGTAGTGGTCAGCCACGCCGGACTGCCAAGTGGCTCCAGGGTCGCCACATTTCAGAACACAAAATTCTCGCTGTCCAGCAGCTGACACACCTTCATGCCCGTGGGCCCTCACCTGGAGTCCGTATTACGAAGAGTATGCATTTCAAACGCCGCTCGCGACCTAACCGAAAGTTCCTGCTGAAATAACAGTCCGTCGTCTCACAAGACGAATACAACGACACAAGACATCTAAATTCCCTCAAGTGGTAGTAAGCTTTATTTTATTCACTTTAAACAAAGCTGTACAGTAAATGTCGCACCGAAGTAAGAGCACAATAAAATATCTTGCAACCGTCTTACAGGCAATCCTGTGAACCGTAAATATTATTGGACAACACAATAGCTCTCTATCAGACAAAAGTAACTTCAGTGGTAATCATGCAGCGCTACCTGACGTGAATAACTGCTTTACATAGTTCTCACGTACTCAGTATCTTACAGTGTCAGACTTGAAACTGGCTTACCACCAAGTACCGGTAGCCACAGAGTCAACAGCACTTCCTGCTTTTGCAGCCGATTGGAACTCGTATGTGTATAACCATATACCAACTGGTTTGGCCACAGGAGCTGCAGTTTTGTCAAGATAATGATTTTATGTGTTAAGTGATTTGCCGTACAAAGTTGTCTATAGTTGTATGGATGATGTAGTAGTGTACAGTAAATCTTCTGAAGAACATTTGAGCTATGTGCAGTAAGTTTTGAATAGATCTTGGGAAGCTGAGTTAACTGTAAAACCCTCCAAGGTAGACTTATCCTAGTGGGAAATGTCCTTCCTCGGACATCTAGTTTTATCTGTGGGATTTAAAGTCGATCAGGACAGAGATCGAAGCATTCGTCAGCTTCCTCACCGCCCCTCCTCTGTGACAAAAGGGGGGTTGTTTATTTTTTAGGAAACTTGTACCAAACTTCACATAGCTGGATGCGCCGCTAAGATAACTGAGGTGGAAAGATGAATGTTTTAGGTGGACTGAAAGTCACCAAGCAGCTTTCAAACGATTGAAGCAGGCTCTGGCGAATGCACCGGTTTTTGCTGTTTCTGACACTGAATGTGAATTTGTGCTCCAAACGGATGCTTCTACTTCTGGACTGGACGTAGTGTCATTACGGGAACACGAACAGGAGAGAAGAGCTGTTGCCTATGTCTACAGATCATTGACAGGGGTCAAATACAAATATTCTGTTTATGAGGTCGATGCCTTGGCTGTGAAGTTTGCCTTACAAAATTTCCGCTTTTATTGAGAACACAAGCAAATACCATTAGAAACTGACAATGAAATTCTTTCATAGAGTTCAGCACGCCCTAGAAAAATGGATAGATTTGCTCATTTGGCTGTTAGGATATCAGCATTTAGGTTTGAAATCAAGCGTATCAAAGGGACAGAGAACCAAGTTGCCATTTCCCATAGCAGGATGCTTTAGGAAGATGATGAGGTAATTGATGATGAAGGCGTAGAGCAGGCACGGGGATGGCCGGGGTACTTTATGAAATTCTGGCTCTTTTTGGAAACCTGAGGGGGGGGGGGGGGGAGAAGGGTCCTCGATTTCTGGAAATTTGGCAAAAGATCGGAGAGGATGTCGAAGTTCTGTGATATTCTATCTAAAAAGGACCTCTGCTTTTTAAGACAGCCTATGACAACAAAGACAAGATCTGTCTACCCAAGGAATTGGTATCTCTTGTTTTCAAGTATTTTCTCGAGTCAATTTGTGGAGGACATTTACATCTAAATTAAAGAATTATGAAAATTAAAGAGCACTTAACTTCCTCAAATGCTTATAATGACACAAGAAAGTTAGTATAGGGATATCATGAGTGTAAAAGAAGTAAACGATATCCAAGCACTACGGAAGTGGCGAGGGTAGGGGGTGGGGAGAGAGCTTCAGTCGAATAGCATGTTCCACAGGCTGTCACTGGAATGGCGCCTTCAATGGAAAATAAACAGCTGCAAGCGCGATCGACTCTTGGGACTGAGCCAAGCTAACATGTCGCTTACAGGCACTGCGACACTACGTACTCCACTCAGCTCATCCGCAGCTCGTGGTCTCGCGGTCGCGTTCTCGCTTCCCAGGTTCGATTCCCGGCGGGGTTAGGGATTTTCACCTGCCTCGAGATGACTGGGTGTTTGTATTGTCCTCATCATTTCATCATCATTCATGAAAGTGGCGAGATTGGACTGAGCAAAGGTTGGGAATTTGTACGGGCGCTGATAAGCGCGCAGTTGAGCGCCCCACAAACCAAACATCATCATCCACTCAGCTCGGCAGGACCCAACTAGCACATCCCGTACTGCAGTTAACCTATACAGCTCGACTGAGGTTCGAGATACAACTCATATATATGTCAAGTGATATATTATATGGTACCACTTTATCTATCCCTTTTTTCCTTTATTTTTTTAAAGAGGTACTAGGGCTTAAACAAGCGATATCCTTCACTTTATGGAAGAAATATTTCTGGCCGTGATATATCTATTATACAATCCGTTTTGTCTCCTGCGTTCCTTTATTTACGAACACTCGTCTTTGCTGTTAAATCTGTGTAACAAATGATCTCATACAAATTCTGATGTCATTGCTCAAAGCCAACGGGCTGTATTCCGTTCGTCAGTAGTCCTGAAAATTTTGTCTCGAGAATATGTTTTGAAATTCCGATGTAAGTTGAGATATGGGGTAAAGTGCTTAGAATTTTCATGAATATTATTTTGTACTTACAGCATTATAATAAACAACTTTTAAAATTCTCTAATTCGGTATATTCAAAAAACCTGATGAGAGAAACTTAGGGGTGTATCCAAAGACACTAAACAGAATTTTTTTTGTTGAAATCTCTTAAACAATTTCTGAGAAAAATGTACATAAATTATTTCTCTAAAATAGAATTTTTAAATTCAACAAAATAGTTAAATATATACAATGCAAGGAACTTAACAGTAAATGTGTTAATTTCATGTAAATCATGGTGCAAAGTTTCAGTACCGTATCTTCAAAATTTGGATTTAATGCATCTTTTAAATAGTGGTGTTTTTCAGGAAAGTTCCCCTTCACAGAAATAATTCGAGCTTGTGCTCCATCTCCAATAATCTCATCGTCGAAGAGACCTTAAACCCTGGTCTATCATGACCTCACGGGAAAAAAATTATCATCCCAGTGCGCAGTCACAGATGTATCATTGAGCCTTTGCAGTTGGTGGAGCGATCAAGTCACGGGCTCAAGGACTCGCATTCTACCTCAACGTGAGAATGTGATAGTAGCGATCAATGAGACATTTATGTTTCAAGCGTACATCGTACGTAAACGTGGGTAAATGTAAGGGCACGACAGATTAGCAAGCAGAGGTAACCGGCAATCGTGTTTGGCCATGCCCATGGCCACAGGGTGCGTGAAGTTGCCGGATTTGTCGGTGTTTCGTGGCAGATTGTTTAGCGTGTCTAGAAGTTCTGGTGTAGTACGCGTGACCAAGAAACACAACGTCAGAATTGTGGTCGGAAAAAGATCCCATCTGACAGGGAACGGAGACACGTTTTTCGATTTCTGAATCAAAATCTTTTCCAAATCTAACAGGAATTGCTCCAGGCAGCGAGTGAAGGTCCATCCCAAGCAGATATCGAGAGAACATAGCGACGGGAACTGCATGCAATGAACATTTGGAGTTACTCACCTCTCAAGAGGACTTTACTCACACAGGAACAGAAATCCGACAACAGCTGGGTTCATCAAGCTGGAAGAATATGTGACTAGTTTTCTGAGCACTCCCCCGCCCTATTACAACTCGATTGTCCTGCAAAATCAAATTACTTAAATCCCATAAAAAATCTATGAGACATTTTGGAACAGCAAGTGAAACACCGACTTCGGCATACACGCAATTTGGTGGGATTCTGCGACCAGATCGTCAGAGATTGGCTTAACCCGGATGCGACGTTCCTGCATAACGTTATGGACTCACTTACTAACCAAATCCAGGCGGTTATTCAGTCCAGGGACTGAATTATACAGCATTAAGTGATTCTTACAGTGATGTCTATAGAGGTAAATAATTTTTTGACCGGTGAGCTTATTTACTCTCTGTGCAAATACTCAAACTCGTTACTTCTCTCTGAAGCAATGGGCACGACTATCTCCTCTATCAGTTACGATTATCAATAATACTCTCCATCTCCGCGCGTATCTTCCTATCTGAAATCATTGTTATCAATAAGTTATAGTTATCTATTCAAGTATGGTGCTTCTGTTGTGTCTGTAAGTGTTTCGACGTATGTTGGACAGAGGCAGAATCGTTAATATATCACAAGATTCCACCCAATTTCTGTGAGGCAGCTGACTTAGGAAGCTATTCCTTGAGGAGAAATCTATGTCATTCAGAAAGCTGTCACAGTAATGAACATGGTATTCCAACCGATCGAGTAGATTACGTTTTCGGTATTGTGTCTTTTTGTGCCTACGAACTTCTTATCGACATTCATCATAAGTCATTATTATTAACGTCTTTTATCAGAGTAACTTTATTAGATATTTGCATTTTTCAGCGGCGCGAAATACGATTGCTTCTTCAAAAGTAAACGTTCTCTAATTGACTGTGTGCTGGAGAGCAGATTTAATTCAGGAGGACGGCACTGCCTAGAGTTTCCCACCGCCAGTCCCGAGATTTGTTAGCAGAGCTTCTTGAAGGAGTAAAGTGAACAAAGAGTGCTTATCGATGTTTAATGAAGTTGACTCGGAAGGACCGATATCCGTTGCCTGAGGTAACAGTACACGACTACTTGAGCTCGTAAAGAAAGACCGACAGAAAAAACAAAGTGTAGAGAAAAATGAAAGGTTCTTTTGCTGCGATCTTCTTCCTTAGTGCTGCATGAGAAGAAAGGAAGTACAAAAGGCTGACGTCTTATTAGCGATGATGTAAATTAATTAAATCTTTGAATTAAAAAAGCAGCTGCTTGAATTTTGCTTTATATCGTTCCTAGCCATACAACACAGAAAAAGTAGTCACATAGATCGATAGCATGACACCGTAGCTACGTGCAGTAGATCCATCGCTGCTGAGCGATGACATTACCGTCCAGGGTATTTCGTGTCACCAACCTCGGAACTATGTTTATATTTACTCGAGGGGAAACTGTACCGTGGGAAACACGATTTGATTCTCCAGATGGAAACGTTTCAAGCAAACAGAACCCCTACGTTTTCGCGATTATTTCGTTCTTCTAGATGTTTAATGACCACGTGACTCCCTTCGTAACATTTGATCTCAGTAGCCGTGCACATCCAGCTGCTGCTTACTAGCTTGAATATTTCTATGAGAAGTATCCTTTCCGAAAATGAAATTTAAGGAAATAAGAAATAGATGTTTCTCAAATACTTCTAGCTTTAAAATACAAGGGTATTTACTGTGCTCTACGGCGATCTGTCGGTCTGTTCGAGCACGGTTTTCAAGTGAGGACCAAATTCTTACACATTGCACAAATGAACTCCGAAGACTCAAATTCGTCTTTGTGTTAGGGAGATATCTACGCAGAAATCCGATAAACCCCATGAATGTTATAGTTTATAATATAAACGTGGAGTTACGTCCTTCTATAATATGGAACTACAATAGTTTATTGCCTGTACTAGGGGTCGGAAATATTGCACACTTCGTACAGCGAAGAAAATGTGACGAAGTGGTTAATGATGACGTAATTTGCATCATTACTTTTTTTTAAAAAAGTGCTCTGTGACGCTCTCCTGAACTGTAACAAGATCTCTTTTTCATCAAGTCATTAAATCAGAGAAATAAATGATACCTTTTTGTAATATTGCTTACCAGGCGTTAACATGAAAGTGGGCATTTACGTGGAACTAAGTTTAAAAACGCTTACGCTTCAAGTGCCTGCTTTTGTTATACCGCAAGCCTATAACTGGAGAAATATTAGGCCAAAAGAAATATCGGGTATTATGTTTTGTGTTCCTCAGAAAGCTTCAACATTTCGGGCACGAACTTACGATTCTCTTCCCTATAAAAATGTAGTATGAAGTGCACTGAAGGAAGACTATGAAAGAAGAGAAGCAGGGCCGGTTCTAGATTTAAAGGGGCGCTTATCCCAAGACAAGAGAAGATAGCAGGATTTAAAGGGACAGATAACGTTATTTAATGGGATGCATCTCGGTGTCAGGTTACACCTGAGCCACTTACGTGTGGTACATTCAAGGTACCCCTCCACCGTCCTCTCCCCGCTTTCTCTCTAGGCCAATAAGAATCAAGCTCTCCCCTCCGACCTTTTATTACTATAGTAAATGTGTGGGCCTCCTCATTCAAGGTCTGTTCACCATAGTGAGAGGATCACCCGCAGCAGAGACATTCTACTTAAAAATGGTTTCAAATATTATCATAATTTCCGAAGGAAGACACTTTTACATTGCAGTTCGTGGCTGAATTACTATGATTCTATCATGTCATGACATATTCTGCAGAATGGCGGGAAATGTTAGTCCATCCACTCCTTTAGACGAAATGTGTATGAAAGGGTGTTATTAGACAATATTAGCATAATTAATGGTTCAAAATGGGGATCCTTGTGTTTTGTACCTTAATTAGCATAATTAGAAATAAAGTAAAGGGTATTTCTGTAAACACTCCAACTACCACTGAAGTTTACAAATTTAGACGTTTTTTCACAAATACCTGCTCTAAGTACGAGAGTGAACAATTTCCTCAGTGCAACAAGTAAATTATTGCTGTCAAGAGGTAAGTTCCTCCATTTATAACGTTTGAAATCATAGTTGGTTAAAAACAGTGATATAAGCACTCCACCTCCCATCGCTGTTTACATTTTATACCGATTTTCCCCCAAATACTCTCATTCCTGTTCTGGGATACATGTAAATACAATGACAACTGCCACAGCTCATTATTTTAGCAAAATGCACCAATACCCTGCATTAACAAATTTCTGAAATGCTTTATTTAACAAAAAATACACTGCAGCATATTGACAAATCCTAACATCCCTCTATTACCATTTCCAATTATGTCTATGCACGCTCAGCTATCCAAAGACGCACACATAAATATGGGACTAAACGATTAGCACACAGTGACAAATATGAACCAAGTTTTGTCCCTGCGTTATTAGTGTGTGACATCACTATAAGAATGCCTTAGAGGCGTCTGACAATACAGGATTGTACAATACTTGTACATACGGATGGAACAATCAGTGTATGTAGGCTACACTCACAACACATCGCTGAATGTACACTGTGAACAATAATCGCCACAAGCAAGGGTTGTGGGTACGACAAACAGGCACTTTGTTTAATTCAAATAAATTCAATGACATGAACTGCAAGTGATTGTCACTATGCAACTCTCAAGATAGGCTGCTCAGAAACAACTGCCATTGGCGCTGGTTACAGTCACGTGCTGACCGCACACGCTACAGTATTCGGCCAAGAGGAAGTATCAGCAGACCCTTGACATAAACAATATATTACGAATGCACAGGCAGAAAGGCGCTTTACTGTATGATGATAAGAATGCAGAAAAATCACGGTAAGCAACTATTTCCATAAAATACCTGGTAATAAACATATGGAGCTATTTAAAGGTGAACGACAACACAAAATTAATCCTGTGTAAGGCAGATGCCACACTGAGATTCATTGGAAGAATCCTCAGAAATTGTAACCCACGCACGAAGGGGATAGCTTTGAAGATGGTACGGGTAACAACGATAACATTTTACTATTGTATTCTACTTCCATCATTTTAAGTTACAAGGGGACCCACCATACTGTAAATCACGGATTTTGATGCGCTTCTAATATGTTGTAGAGGCACTTACCCTGACTACCTGGCTATTCGGTTTTTTAGCGACAGGCCATGGTTTTTGAGAAAATCGATTTTGAAGTTCATTGCATGTTTTGTATATACGCAACGTTACATGTCTGTCGGGGAAAACAGCGTAGCGCAGCGGTGAAGTTCACGGGTACCGCGCTGGAGGTACCGTGTTCGAATCCTGCTCCTGTACTTTTTTTTCAAAATCAACAGAATTTTTCAATTTTATTTCAAAGAATGACAACAAACAGTGTAAGATGAGCGAAATTATAAAGATATAATCAGTTATTAATTTTTACAAATATTCATTCCGTTTGTGGTTCACATCATATTCTCCTAATTCATCTTCGCAGAAATCTGTCAATTCATCATCAATAATGATTTGTCTTTCGGCCAAGAGATCCTATATTGCGACACATATCTCATCGACAATTGCAACGGAATTGTCAGAGATGACGCTAGGCGGTGTATTCGTTATGTGATTGAAAGCGCGGGCTAGATTTTCGGCATTTATAATTTCGCCTTTTGATTCTTCGTTCAGCTCCTCTACTTGTGGATCTTCTTCTGGCTGCACTACTGCAGAAACGCTTGCTTCTTCCATTTCAAAGAATTTCTCTAACACGCGGCACTAGAGACGCTATGCGACCAACTGACGCTGCAGTTAGATGCGAACGTAAAGGAATGCAACTCGCATCCTCATGGCCTAGGAGCTGGGGTTCCCGCTACTGGCAACGATATTCACGGGAGAGGGAACGGTAATGGGCGAAGGTCGATTTCAAGTAATACAAGAAGCGACCGTTGTGCGAACATTTGGAACTCCAACTGCGACCCTCAAACGGAATGAATATTTGAAAAAATTAATAACTGAATACATTTTTTCGAACAGCTTCCACTGTTTGTTGATATTCTTTGAAATAACATTGAAAAATTCGGTCGATTTTGAAAAAAAAAGAGTTAGCCAGATACTCAGGGTAAGTGCCTCTACAATATATCTGAAGCGCTTCAAAATCCATGATTTACAGTATGGAGCGTCTCCTTGTTAGCCTCAGGCAGTGGTGTGAGCAGTTACGTAACCTACTGTGCCGGCTCCCACGCGCTATTACGCTTCGCTAGGGACGCAATCATGGTATTTCTCAGTGAGAGATGCCGACATCCTGCCACACAGCAGCCAAAAGGGAGGACCGGTTGCCGTCACGTGAGGTATACAAGAGGGTCGGCGACGTAGCGGCCGCAACACGGGTCGCTCTCTTGCCTGCCGGCTTCCTTACATTCTGGACGTGTCCACCAGTCCTTTCTATTGAGGACGAAATGCTCTTTCCGGAACATGTGCCGTTCACTCCGCGGCCGCAGTCATTTTTCGTAAATATTGTACCCCTTAGTGGTAGTTCTTGGGAATAAAACCCATGTTTGTCTGAATCCTAGCATTTCTTGGATGCCCACCTGAGCTCCTGATACCACCCTGGCCACATGCTCAGCTAGCAAAACACTCGCTCGAACAATAGTTAAATATTATTCGTCAGTCTGGTATCCACACCAGGTGGGACTGACAGCAGATATGGAGAAGACCCAAAGAGAAGCTGAAGCACATTTCATTATAAGTTCATTTAGTAAGAGCCAACTTGTCACAGAGGTGTTCAGACAACTCCAGAGCCAGACAAGGTACGGTTTCTGCATGACGGTGTGACCTGCTGTTTAACCTCCCAGAGAGTACATTTCTGGCACCATCTACCAGTATATTCGTCCTACACACATCTCTCGAAAACAGCAAGAAGGTATAATTAGAGACTTTTGAGCACGTACAGTGACTTACCAGCAAACGTTATTCCTGCCTACCATACGTGACACAGGCGCAGAAAGAACCCTCTCCTACACACCGAAAGGTGGTCTGGACCAGAGCTGCAAATCACAAATTGTATAAGTCAAGCGGTTATGAGATGGGTAATTGTTAAGATAGCAGACCTGACTCCGATCGCGATAATGGTAATTGGCGGAATCAGAGAAACAGTCAATTAGTCTGTAGTAACTTCTCTAATAACTTTTATTGCCGACCCTTAGTTGACGGGGATGTAAATAACGGTGGAGAAACGATTGGTACACACGAAATCGCTACACTCAGAGGGTAAACATTTTTACCACGCCCATGGGAGGATCTGAGGTGTCTCGCATGCAGTCGTATCTGTGCTAGCTTTTTTAGGAGTATTCTCTCCTTTGCCTGCATGCGTGCAGACACAAACTTTCACATGTTGTCGTTCATATGTCACAACCCGCATTTGCACGCTTACTGTAGTTTCTGTACAGGAGGAAGGGGGAAATTTAATTCAAAGTTGCTTCTTAGTATCGTCGAATAAATATGATATTGCTGCACCTATGTCGTTAAGAATTACGATGTAATTTCCCTTCGGACATGTATGCATGTCATAGTACTTCTTAACAACAGCGGCATTACAATAACGTATTTATCCGCCAATACCAGACAGCGAATTTCAGTTTAAATGCCACCCCCTCTCCCTCCTTCCCCGTATGGGAATTACAGTCAGTGTACTAATGCAGGTTGCAACTCATGAACGACGACGTATCGAAGGTTTGGTCTGGCCCTGAGTGTACACGGATAGCCAAAATGGTTAAGGTGGCCGTTAGTGGAAAACGGGCAATCTGGTTTCGAGTCCAAGGCTTGCACAAATTTTCATTCTTAACATTTCATTATGCAGTAGATCGTTGCCCGTATTCGCAACTACAAACACATTTCACATAAATAGTGTAGTTATTGGTCCAGCTGGTAATTTCACAAGTACATAGAAAGTATGTCCTCGAATTCCAATATGTATTTAACTTTTTCTTCTGTAAAATGCAGTACTCTTCCTGTAATTCCTCTTCTAGCCAAGAACATTCACGGAATTTCATTTTGCATCTCATTTCCAGCACAACATTACTGTTACAACGTTATACATCTGCGTGGGTGCTTGCTAACAGCTCTCCCACCCCACATTAGTTTCGTCGTTATTCCAGATATTCCTATGGCTCATGCCATGTGGCCTAGAAATCACATAGTATAGAAGTTTCGTCTTGACTCCATGTCTGTATAACTTTCCGACTTTCTGCTTGTCTGCTTAGCTGAGTGGTTTCTGGCACGGTAGTTGAGCGCGTTTCGTCAGATAGCAGGCTTGTCTCTGTAATAAAAAAAAAAGTGAGTGAAAAAATCAACAACGAACTTCAACGGATGTCCTGTGGCGTCCTCTGAGACTAACTACAAAGAACAATAATGAACAAAATGAAAAAAAAAGTGGTTAAGTGATGTAGTGGAATGAAGTCGGGTGATGCTGAAGGAATTATATTAGGAAATGAGACACTTAAAGTAGTAAAGGAGTTTTGCTATTTGGGGAGCAAAATAACCGATGATGGTCGAAGTAGAGAGGATATAAAATGTAGACTGGCAATGGCAAGGAAAGCGTTTCTGAAAAAGAGAAATTTGTTAACATCGAGTATAGATTTAAGTGTCAGGAAGTCATTTCTGAAAGTATTTGTATGGAGTGTAGCCATGTATGGAAGTGAAACATGGACGATAAATAGATTGGACAAGAAGAGAATAGAAGCTTTTGAAATGTGGTGCTACAGAAGAATGCTGAAGATTAGATGGGAAGATCACGTAACTAATGAGGAAGTATTGAATAGGGTTGGGGAGAAGAGAAGTTTGTGGCACAACTTGACCAGAAGAAGGGATCGGTTGGTAGGACATGTTCGGAGGCATCAAGGGATCACCAATTTAGTATTGGAGGACACCGTGGAGGGTAAAACTCGTAGAGGAAGACCAAGAGATGAATACAGTAAGCAGATTCAGAAGGACGTAGGTTGCAGTAGGTACTGGGAGATGAAGAAGCTTGCACAGTATAGAGTAGCATGGAGAGCTGCATCAAACCAGTCTCAGGACTGAAAACCACAACAACAACCACAAGTGATTGCTTCCCATGCAGGGGGCCCGGGTTGGAGATTTTCTCCGCTTATGGACTGGGTGTTGTGTTGTCTTCATCATCATTTCCTCCTCATTACCGGCAAGCGAGTCGCCCAATGTGGCGTCGGTTGCAATAAGACTCGCACTCGGCGACCGAAGTTCCCCGGATGGGGTCTTCCCCCCCGGCAATGCCATGCTATCACTTCATTTTTTTTCTACTTTTATTAAAGCACATGTATGTGGTATCATCTCCCTCCTATATCTTGTGATTACATTAAAGTAAGGTGTTCCCCAGGGAAGCGTCCTGGGACCTCTACTGTTCCTGATCTATATAAATGACCTGGGTGACAATCTGAGCAGTTCTCTTAGACTGTTCGCAGATGATGCTGTAATTTACCGTCTAGTAAGGTCATCCGAAGACCAGTATCAGCTGCAAAGCGATTTAGAAAAGATTGCTGCATGGTGTGTCAGGTGGCAGTTGACGCTAAATAACGAAAAGTGTGAGATGATCCACATGAGTTCCAAAAGAAATCCGTTGGAATTCGATTACTCGATAAATAGTACAATTCTCAAGGCTGTCAATTCAACTAGGTACTTGGGTGTTAAAATTACGAACAACTTCAGTTGGAAGGACCACATATATAATATTGTCGGGAAGGCGAGCCAAAGGTTGCGTTTCATTGGCAGGACACTTAGAAGATGCAACAAGTCCACTAAAGAGACAGCTTACACTACACTCGTTCGTCCTCTGTTAGAATATTGCTGCGCGGTGTGGGATCCTTACCAGGTGGGATTGACGGAGGACATCGAAAGGGTGCAAAAAAGGGCAGCTCGTTTTGTATTATCGCGTTATAGGGGAGAGAGTGTGGCAGATATGATACACGAGTTGGGATGGAAGTCATTACAGCATAGACGTTTTTCGTCGCGGCGAGAGCTTTTTACGAAATTTCAGTCACCAACTTTCTCTTCCGAATGCGAAAATATTTTGTTGAGCCCAACCTACATAGGTAGGAATGATCATCAAAATAAAATAAGAGAAATCAGAGCTCGAACAGAAAGGCTTAGGTGTTCGTTTTTCCCGCTCACTGTTCGGGAGTGGAATAGTAGAGAAATAGTATGATTGTGGTTCGATGAACCCTCTGCCAAGCACTTAAATGTGAATTGCAGAGTAGTCATGTAGATGTAGATGTAAAGTCCTGCAGCGTATACCGCAGTGGCGCTTATATGTTATGAATGACATTTCCGCTTACCTGGTAGACTACCCCTTATTCCCGTTGCACAGAAATCGTGGTTTGATGTTAATCCCTCCCCGCTCCCCCCCCCCCCTCTCCCCCCCACCCCCGCCCTATCGCGTGATCTATGTATGTTTTCAGGAACTTAAATGGCATTCTAAATACAGCAGATTTCTGAGTTGACCCTAATATCTATACACGGGGACTGTACTGAGAAAATAAGATTCGTAACACTTGCATCATACATATCACCTCCCTGTTCTATTTGCATGGAAAGACACTTTGGAAAAAGCAGTTTTAGCTGTGTTAGTCTTAGCATTTGCATCTGCCACTTCTCTCTACTGATTCTTCTTTGTGTATAGGGCCAAACATTGTAGTTATATATCGAATATTAATAGTACCTTCTCTCCCCCATTCGTCCATTCATCTTCCCATGTTCGGAATGTATTTACCGTAGCCGTAAGGTCAGAATGCCTACCATCAGCATATGCTTTTTCTTGATGTCGACTGTCGGTACCATTATTAAAAACCTATGGAAAGTGAAGCTGTTGCTAGTGCATCACAGTAAATAAAAACATGTTGCACGCACATCCTTGGTTTTGTAGGTAATTTAACAAGGATCTGACACCGGCAAGGTGGCTGCCGAAATGTAGTCTGTAATGGTTTTGTCCGTAATTTACCACTCTGTCATAGAAATGTTCGCTAAACATAATTATTTCACAGGTTTAAAAACACTCGACAACGAACCTAAAGAGTGACTAACGATGGACCTACACATTATCTCTAATTCCTGCGTTTTCCCATTACGACACGTATCTATACATTTTGCACCTGGCTACCGTCCAAACCTGGGCTGTCTAGCACAGCTGCATTAGCAACTAACGCTCCCTTACTCTGTGAGCACCGAAATTATTCGCACTAACGGAAACCACTCTGTCAGCATCGATACTTCTACGTATGAAAAACCGTAATGCATAGTGCTCCGCCAGGGGTTTAAAGTGTGAATTGTGCCGTAGCGAATTTGCCTCCAGTTTAACTGGATCGTTCCCCATGTCGAACGAACCTTGCATACACACAATATTGAAAATGTGCATCAAGAGCGGAGCATCAGATCGAAATGAAATATATTAGACATAAAGATATAGATGTGATACTCACTTGATCACATAATCAAGATAAAAAAAACAGACTCAGTAGATGCAGACAAATGTAATGCAACGTCAATAACGCATTGGACCACCTGCTGCAATACATGCCATAACACCGTTCGGTATCGAGTTGATTATCCTGAGGCAGACTGTCTCACAAACCTTGAACAACCACATCGAAATCGAGTACAGAATGACACTGGGGTATCTGGCATTACAGCTGCTCCCACACACGCTGTGCAGGGGACGAGTCCAGGGAGCAGGCCGGCCATGGAAGTGACGTAGGAAGTCTTAAGCAACTTGAGCTGTATGCGGAATAGCGTTGTCTTGATGGAAAAGTGGCTCTGTTAGACTATGTAGGAAAGATCCCACATGGAGTCGAAGAATGTCATCACCATAACGCTGGTCCATTGAAATCCTACGTACCAGAATTGCATGGGACTGGATGTTGTAGGCGATAGCACCCCAGACCATTACACGTCGGCGCGGGCGGTGTTGCGGGCGATAGTGTGGGTGAGCCTGCACGTTCACCAGACTGCCTCCACTCCACTATGCGGTTATCATCCGTTCCCAGAAATCATCGGACTCATCTTTAAACACCACGTTTTGCCAATCTGTGGCAGTCCACATCGTTCTGGCTTGGCATCTCTGTAGATAGCGTCTCTGATAGGTCAGTGTTAATAACAGTATACGACAAGGTTTCAAGCCGTCTGGAAATGGTTTAAGGAACTACTGGCAGCCTCACATCTGCTTGCATCACGGAGCGAGTCACTGCAGGATTCCTGACCGCTTGCCACACGATCCTCCGATCCTCTTGCCTGATCGTCTTCCAGGTCGCTCCAGACCCAGTACACCGCACATGGGTGCTATATGGTGTCCAATGCTCTCAACGTCGTTTGGCAGATCTGGCGAGCAACACGGTGTGTTGAGCAGACTGCACATTTCATGTCGATGACTGGGGCCCACGCAAACTGGCTTAAATGTGAGAAAGCCGCGCGGGATTAGCCGAGCGGTCTGTGGTGCTGCAGTCATGGACTGTGCGGCTGGTCCCGGCGGGGGGTCGAGTCCTTCCTCGGGCATGGGTGTGTGTGCTTGTCCTTAGGATAATTTAGTTTAAGTAGTGTGCAAGCTGAGGGACTGATGACCTTAGCAGTTAAGTCCCATAAGATTTCACACACATTTGAACATTTTTGAAATGTAAGAAATATCGTCTAACTCGTCTGCTTGGCTTTCTGCGCCTATTACTGCCCTCCTAGAGTCACGTCTTGATCGTTGTAACACTGGACCACTAAACGCCATTTTAAGAGGGACCCCTGTCCAAAAACAGCGCCACTGCAGTGTATCGTCGAATGGAAGCAAGGATCATTTACATATCGGTTCTCACTGTGCTTATTTGCAAAGTTTCGTTTCCCTTATTTGACAGTGATATGGAGATAAATGTCCTGTATAGAGAAAAATATGATTCTCCAGCTAGTACTGATGTATGTAGTACGGCCTCCCAACATTACCAAATGTTCCATTAAAAATACTACAGTCTCCAAAGGTATATACGTCAAATAGTCACTTTCAAATATAATATGCTTACGACGAATAGACAGTCATCCAGTAGGCCAATGTCTGTCAGTGTTATTCTTTAAGTGCAACAATGCTGTTTCGTGGCACTCCGTCCACCATTAACAACAAACAGTTTGAGATGTTGCTGAGGAACAGTCATACAATAATTTTTAAATGAACACACGGCCACTTGATTCTATTGTTTTTTATTTAATTACTACTCAGGTTTCGGCCTTTTATGCCGTTTTGAAGTGACTAAGTTTATGTTATTAACATATATTGCAGGACGTAAAGCTAAAAATTGGCCATACATTAAGAAAAATATTGACTCCTCACGAAGTGGCAGATGTAAAATCATGATGTCTTGCATAATTGATGTACTGCAATATGCGTTAATGACCGAAACAGAATCACTTCAAAATGACATAAAAGACCGGAACCTGGGTTGTAATTATATAAACAACAATACCATCAAAAGGCGGAAGAGTGTCTATAACTACGTAAGGTATATATCGTAATTATCTGGAATGTCTACATCTACGTAAGTCAGCTGGAAGCCCTTGTGTAACTGCTTTAATTCTGCTTATACTACAGATATACTTCCTGCTGACTCACTCGATTTCTGTGATGCTTCACACAAGTGTGTGCTGTACAAGAGCCTCCCTAGTCTCTCGAATGTAGATGCGCCCTTAATTCATTGTGATACCTAACATACCTGCCAAACGCCACTTAGTCATATGCAGTAAATGCTTTGTCAATGAAGCTACAGCGCCCTCCCCCTCCGTATTTACAAACTGTTGTGTGATATAGATATGGCCTAAAATTTATTTCTCTGCCTTTTTTTTAATAAAATGGCGCTTGTGGATAGTACATGTATCGTCTACACACAATTGTTACAGTACCATTACAACACTCATTTTTTAATGTCGATTGGTTACAGTTTGTAGCAACAGTAGATTGTTTATTTACAATATTAAAGCATGATGGTAAATAACGTTAATCATTAAACCATGGGGCACTGACAGGCGCTAGCTGGTTGCTACAGACATCATTAGAGCCTCAGATAGGAAAGGCTCTGATGTGACAATGCCAACACCCCAGCCTACCACACAGTGCTATGATTAAGTGGGAGCAGCTACAAGTGACTTGATAGGGCCATCCCAAAGGAAATGACTTTAGAATCTGAGCATGTGTATCTCTAATGCAATGTAAACCACCCGAAAAACCGAATTGTAATCTAGATCACTCATGTCCAAAGTGTTATGTACTATAACATGCATATAGTGTACAATATCAACTCCATCGTCGTTAAAAATTACCAGCAAAATCTTTCATTGTATCAACAAAGCTGATACAGTAGTCCAGACACATCATCCATTATAACATGCATTTTAACGACGAAAAACCCCACTTTATGTAACAAAGCCATAGATCTCTTACATTTCGTCGAAAGGCTTTCCAGCGCTTCCCCGCTAAAATTTATTTCTGATAATTATTTAAGGATTCAGTATTACCCACATGCAGGGGAATATGGTAGTTAAGTCTAGAAACCAATCTCTAGAAATCTATCCTCTATTAAAGTATATTTATGGTGTCATCCCTCCCCCACATCTAGTAGTTGCATTAAACTCCTACAGCCTCTACCGCAAATTACATACTCTGTACATTGCTTTTTTCAGCTAAGGGTACCTGTAGCGTCATCCATCTCCTATATAGAGGGGTTGGAAACACCGCTAGAAATGCATGCTTCAACATAAATGCAGATGCTAACAACGCCTGCACGTTGCGCAGTTGTAACAGACCTTTAAGGGCCTGTGCATTGTCCTCAATTCGTTGAGATTCTCAGTCGAGGTCAGAGCAGTGTTTTGTGTCTTTTTGCGTACATTATATCAGAGGTAAGTGAATTTCAAGGTGGGCAAATTGTTGGTGATCGTATGGTGGGTGCTTCCATAAACAAGCCAAGCTAGCACGAGTGTTTGTGTTTTATCCAGCACCGAATCAAAATTTAGACCTCATAAAGAGAAAGAAGGAAAACGACCTCCAATAAGTCAGCATGTCGACGAAAGTGTGTTTTGACTGGTCGTGACGGACGGGCATTGAAGAAGATGATGACGAAAAATAAAAAGGCGATCGATGCAAAAGTCACTGCAGAAATACACTACTGGCCATTAAAATAGCTACACCAAGAAGAAATGCAGATGACAAACGGGTATTCATTGGACAAATATATTATACTAGAAATGACATGTGATTACATTTTCACGCAACTTGGGTGCATAGATCCTGAGAAATCAATACCCAGAACAACCACCTCTGGCCGTAATAACGGCCTTGATATGTCTGGGCATTGAGTCAAACAGAGCTTCAACACGATACCACAGTTCATCAAGAGTAGTGACTGGCGTATAGTGACGAGCCAGTTGCTAGGCCACCATTGACCAGACGTTTTCAGTTGGTGAGAGATCTGGAGAATGTGCTGGCCACGGCAGCAGTCGAACATTTTCTGTACCTAGAAAGGCCCGTACAGGACCTGCAACATGCGGTCGTGCATTATCCATCTGAAATGTTGGTTTCGCAGGGATCGAATCAAGGGTAGTGCCACGAATCGTAACACATCTGAAATGTAACGTCCTCTGTTCAAAGTGCCGTGAATGCGAACAAGAGGTGACCGAGACGTGTAACCAATGGCACCCCATACAATCAGGCTATGTGATACGCCAGTATGACGATGACGAATACACGCTTCCAGTGTGTGTTCACCGCGATGCCGCCAAACACGGATGCGATCATCATGATGCTGTAAACAGAACCTGGATTCATCCGAAAAAATGACATTTTGCCATTCGCCCACCCAGGTTCGTCATTGAGTACACTATCGCAGGCGTTCCTGTCTGTGATGCAGCGTCGGGGGTAACCGCAGCCACGGTCTCCGAGCTTATAGTTCATGCTGCTGCAAACGTCATCAAACTGTTCGTGCAGAGGGTTCTTGTCTTGCAAACGTCCACATCTGTTGACTCAAGGATCGAGACGTGGCTGCACGATCCGTTACAGCTATGCGGATATCATGCCTGTCATCTCGACTGCTAGTGATACGAGGCCGTTCGGATACAGCACGGCGTTCCGTATTACCCTCCTGAACCCACGGATTCCATATTCCGCTAACAGTCATTGGATCTCGAGCAACGGGAGCAGCAATGTCACGATACGATAAACCGCAATCGCGATAGGCTACAATCTGACCTTTATCAAAATCGGAAACGTGATGGTACGCATTTCTCCTCCTTACACGAGGCATTACAACAACGTTTCACCAGGCAATGCCGGTCAGCTGCTGTTTGTGTATGAGCAATCGGTTGGAAACTTTCCTCATGTCAGCACGTTGTAGGTGTCGCCACCGGCGCCAATCTTGTGTGAATGGTCTGAAAAGCTAATCATTTGCATATCACAGAATCTTCTTCGTGTTGGTTAAATTTCGCTTCTGTAGCAGGTCATCTTCGTGGTGTAGCAATTTTAATAGCAAGTAGTGTAAATGTCGCACGCTGTCAGGAAGAAAACATTAGGAATGGAGCTCCAGAAGCAGGAAACTGCAGGGGGAGCTGGAATTGTAAGACTATCCACAGCGATAAAAGTGCCCATGACAGGAAAACCTGGTGCCGGAGCCTTATATCTGAAGTGTGGAGCAATGGAAAAAGTCATTTAGGAGGACGTGCCATGTTTAACAGTTTGAAACTTGTGGTCAAGTTTACATCACAAGAGTGAAACAAGGCGCGGGTTTGGTGGATATTTGGGCTGCCATGTTGTGGTACCCCTTGGGCCCTGCAGGTACTCTGCAAGGCTTAATGAGTGCCAAGGCTTACGTGACCAGTCTGGTTGATCAGTTCCATCCTATGGTACAATTGTGACGGGATGATTCTTTGAAAGGGCATGGCCGACTTCTTTTCCCATCTTTCCCTAATCTGATGGGACCGATGGCGTCGCTGTTTGGTCCCCTCCTCCGAATCATACAACGAACCATCTAACCAACCCAGTCGTAATGTTGTGGCCGGCCGGTGTTCTTGGCTCTTCAGTCTGGAACCGCGCGACCGCCACGGTCGCAGGTTCGAATCCTATCTTGGGCATGGATGTATGTGATGCCCTTAGATTAATTAGGTTTAAGTAGTTCCCAGTTCTAGGGGACTGATGACCTCAGATGTTAAGTCCCATTGTGCTCAGAGCCATTTGAACCATTGTTTTGTAATGTTGTGTTTCAAGATGACAGGTCCCTTGTTCCTACACTTCGCGACGTCCAGGATTAGATATGTGAGGTCCAGATTTTAGCACCTTCCCTCACTTACACAGTTGCCAGATCTCAACATTACTGAGCCCTTGTGGTCACCTTTGGAGATAATGGTGCATGATCATTATCCACCTTCATCATCGGTACATGTATATGTCACTATTTTGCAGAAAGAAAATTACATTGAAAATCATACAGTGGCTGTATTTACCTTTTCAACAACGGCTGGAAATTATTTTGAATGTCAATGGCCTTCCTACACCGTATTAGGCATAGCACTGTGTTGTATTTGTGATTGTTTTTGTATTTTTGTCCACATCTGTGTTTATTGGTTAAGCCACAAATTTCGATTACTAGTTTTGTATAAATATAGATAGAATATTTTCCATATTTTCCGTTTTCTCGATGTTCCACGAGTAAATATTTAAAATATACGAGAATATTTGCACTGTTGCTTAGATTACCAAGTATCTTTAGCATCTAACAGGTATTGCCATCCCTGTAATATAGACGTAGTTCTTAAATCACCTGTTTTACCTGTTTTGATCACTCCCTTTGTATAAAAATAGATATCCACTTCTCCCATTTGTATCCGGATTTTTTTCAATATTTTCCATATTTCTGAATATTTTCTCCATATTTATGATATTCTGTTTGTACATGTACAAGTATCTGTGCTATAATGGACACACTGCTTACTTTACCATCCAACTGTAATACAGATTCACCATGGATCCAGAATGTCTTTTTCTAAACCCCTGCCCGAAAAAAAACTTCTATGCACACTCGTTGCTAGCTATCAAAGCTGATCTCATACCCACTAAAACACTTGGATTTTGAAGGCTGTCGGTTGTGTTACGATGTTGGTTAGCGGATAGTTGGCAGGAGTGTCGAAGGAATTTTAAATGTAACTACATCCTTTCAAAATCCAGCAATGGTGACTTCTCCCTGGTGCTACCTGAGGCGGATCCACTTTCCAACCAAATTCTGAACCAACCGCAACGAGTCGGGCCACCCTGGAGAAACTAACACATGTACACACAAAAACAGTGCAACTGGGGTATTTGTGTTTATAATAGGATAAAGTCAGTTCCTTAAACATTATTATTATTGTTTCATGTGATACATACATACGTCCTGAATTCTTAGTTTCTTTACACAGTGATTCAGCTGCCCCTACCGCCATCGTTTTATGCAGCACCTCATAATCCATTCACATCATTTTCATATTCTATCGATCGCTACCCACAAACTATTACCTCTATAGAAAAAATGAGCAGGAACTTTTTGTACGGCATTTAATATAGTTAATTATGTACTGGGATACGATTTTGCTAGACGCCACAGTTTTCGAGTAATTGAAGAAAACGTACAAAAGTGACTTTCAAACGCATCCCCAATGCCACACTCAGACGGTCATGATTTCTAGTGTGTTGTTCATAGTATTCTGTCCTACCACTGTACAAAAGTCTGTGATTGCATTAACTATTTACCACATTCGATCTTTTTTGATCTTCAAAAATGGTTCATATGGCTCTAAGCACTATGGGACGTAACATCTGAGATCATCAGTCCCCTAGACTTAGAACTACTTAAACCTACCTAACCTAAGGACATCACACACATCCATGCCCGAGGCAGGATTCGAACCTGCGACCGTAGCAGCAGCGCGGTTCCGGACTGAAGGGCCTAGAACCGCTCGGCCACAGCGGCCGGCCTTTGGTCTGCGTTAATTGGCCTTATTATGCACCTGGCTTATTCGAGTACTTAAAAATTTTAAAACTGGCTTCTGTGTAAATTTTACCTTACAGTTTTGTGGATTTTAGCATCATAATATAAACAATTACTTTGTTGTATGCGTCAGGCCTTCTGAGTACGAAACTACTGTGCCTGTAAGGGTTAAGTTAGAATTTTTGGCGAAATTAGGTTTAGTGCAACGCTTAAAAAAGTCGTGTCTCATTCATTGCCACGTAAACATTAATTAATGTTAACGAAGTAACCAACTATTCCGGTTGCGGTATCATCTACAGATCGCGTGCCACGCCAAAGTTGCTAATGCGAATCAGTACCACAGCCGTTAGTGACGGCTTGCTGCAATCCAGAACATCCAATGGGAGACAGGCCAGAAGACATGCCATCCCTCTCAATATAGCAGCGCCCTCGCACTGACGTCAATATAGTGTTGAGCGTTCACGAGCTCTGCCCAATTCGAGACGTCATCCGAAGGAGTCAGCATCATAGCGTAGGACCAATGAGTTGGAAAACATATGATGTACATTACTAAAAGTTGAAAACTGCACCTCAAGAGAACGGTTTGTTAAAGAGTGCATCAAGTGGTAATATAATAGTCTATGACAGCTGTAAAGTATACAACAATCATTTGGTAAAGAAGTGTGTCAAAATTAAGTAAATCTTTTATTCATTTTTGTAATAAAGCAAACTAATGTTTCATCTGCTCTAGATTGATGAGACTTTTCTTCCAGAGCAATCAAAGAACCTACAGTTACAGCTGGATGAAAGTAGCTTCTTCTGGTCACAGGAAGTGGCAATGAGGGTCAGCGTTCAACTAGCTCGTAATCCACGCCAGCTGCCTGCCTGTGCGCGAACTGAGCCCGTTTCTATTGCTCTCCCTGCAATGTTCTGTTGTATCTGTGTGTTTGCTATTTTTCACAATGTCGTAGCTGTCTCCAATCGAAATTGCACATAGTCAGGTGCAGCAGATTGGACTCCTGCTACCCACTGTCCGCCAGTTGGCGTAACTACTCAACAAACAAGTACCACTGCCGCCAGTTACTGCTCCAAAATCTCGCCATACCACTGCCTTGATGAAGAATGTTCGGACTTACAGGGCGCCAAGAGAGGCACACTACGCCGCCTACAAAATAACAAGTATGAAGAGCATTGCTTACTTTTAGTCCGCCCTTAGTTCCGCTGTTTAGCATCTCTCTGTAAAACTGCGCCAAAGCTGTTCCCCAGAATGTCACACACTACGATCTTGTGTGATTGCTAGACGAATATGCTAACGTTCAATTCCATTTAGTAGCTCCATGGTATTATTTTGTCTGAAGCAGCAGCCTAGTCACAGTCAGACAGTGTGTAGCGGAAGCCAGAGGTCTCACCAGGCACTGTAAGTTTAAATGTTCACGTGGAATTAACTACAATGGCTTCGTGTTGCATCTTGCTATTACTCAGAAAGTACCAGATGCATGTATTCGTGCTGCAGTTCTGTAACTGCCTGATCCTGATTTAAGAACAGCACTGTGTGGATTCTTAAACAATTATGGACTCAGCAGAGGTTGATTTTGTGACTCCATGTATTTCTTTCGTCAGTAGTGCACCAGACACTCAGCGGCTTGTCTACCAAATTGGTTCAAGTAGTTCAGAATAGACCTCAGACAAACAATACAAACAATAAGAACAGTAGAAGTAAAAACTTTCAGTCTGTCTCACAGCACATACTGTTTGTTACAAAACTCTGGGAGAAAATCGTGTTCTCAGTTTTTTTCGATGCATGATGAGAAAGACTGTCTGTGCCATAAAGCTAGTTGCTTTCAATGTGCGCATGAACGTGAAGTTGAAACTGTGTGTTTACGCTGCAAAGAGCGACAGTTGTCGTCACGATAGCACACGGCAGCGAAGGCTTTGCTGTCAACAAGTATTCACGATTTATTCGATGCCAGTCGTTAAGGAGTGAACCGAACCAAATACTTCCGCAATGCGGAAAGATGCCGCTGCCATGCGCTAGCATGCAAAAAAAGTCTTTGTTCATTTAAAAGTGGAACATCAGACAATAAAGTTACAATGCGACACTGGTGCTTCTGTTTCCTAATGTATAAAGAAACTCGTACCAGAATAGGAAGCCCACCATTACAACAGCCTACTTCTATTTTGTCTTCCAATAATGGGCAAGAAATTCCAGGTCTTGGCTTATGTAATTTGCCAGAGACTTCGCAGGGAGTGAAAAAGTATGTTTCTTTTCATATGTCCAATCCTGAGAACAGAGCAAACATATTTGGGTTAGATTCATTTGATTTGTTGAACTTGTGCATTCAGAACAATGTGTCACAAACCAGTGTTGCTGGGCCTAACACGGACATTTATGACTTGTTTGGTAAGTACAATGAATTATTCAGGTATAAGAACGGCAAAAGACTTTGAGGCTCACATCACTGCGAAGGACAACGCACTGCAGTAATTTTTTTGTGCAGAACCTGTCCCATATGCGTTACATGAGCAGGAAGCTCAGGAATTACAAAGATGGCAAGACAATGGAGTTACCGAACCTGTTTCTGAAAGCCAACTGGCATCACCCTTAGTCATTCTGAAGGACCTTTCGGGTGGATTACATTTGTGTGCTGACTTTGAGGTATTTCTAGGCACAAACGGTAGTGAAGTCTTTTTCTCTTCCAAGTCTGTATGAATTGAGGGACAGATTGGGGCAGAGCAGATACTTTTCAAAGATAGATTTGCGATTGTACAGTTAGCGCTGGATGAACAGTCGAAGCAATATTTTTGATAAACGCCCACTAAGTTTGTTCCAGTTTCAGTGACTATCGTTAGAAAGTGCTTCAGCTTCTGCAAATTTTTCGATCACTGAAACAGTTAACAGCCATTGTGCCATCTTGCACCTACTACTTAGGTGACACTGTGGACGCCGGCCGGTTCTAGGACCTTCAGTGTGTAACCGCGTGACCGCTACGGTCGCAGGTTCTAATCCTGCCTCGGGCATGGGTGTGTGTGATGTCCTTAAGTTAGTTAGGTCTAAGTAGTTCTAGGGGACGGATAACCTCAGTTCTTAAGTCCTATAGTGGTCAAAGCCATTTGAACCATTTGGACACTGTGGTCGAAGGTCGTACACCAGCTGAAAAATTAGCAAACTGAGACTGCTTCTTTCAAGTTCTTTCTGCTGTTGGCTTAAAATGCAACACGCATGCACTTGCATGCATCGCACTTGGCTGCAATTAGAGGTCTACCAACGACCGTTAACATTGAGGAGAATACCTATTATATAAAATTTGTTCCTGCAAAAAGTGGTGCTTCGCTTAACCTGATGCTCTGGAAAAACGTTCCTTTCCTGCGGACCAGAGAATGTCGGAACACTTTTCAGCAATTGAAAGTGGCATAGCTAAGTCGTAATTGTTAGATTCACTTTTCCCAACTAAGTCTGTTAAGCTTAGCTATGGAACCATCTTTTTATGGGATTGGAGCGGTGCTCTCCCATAAGACTGGTTCTTCTGACAGACCTATTGGTTTTACCTCAAAAACTTTTGACAAAGGACAGTATATCTACAGTCAGAGAAAGAGGCACTCGCCATTATCTACGGTGTTACGAAATTCCACCAGTGTTAGTATGGTCAGAAGTTCTATTTGCTGACAGATCATCGCCATTTGATGACCTTGTTCAATCCAGCTAAACCTGTCCCATCACAAACAGTGCAACAATTGCAGCGTTGGGCTCTTGTATTGTCCAGTTATCAGAATGAGTTGTACAGGCTCATGGCCCAATATTCGAACTCCAACATATTGGCTCGACACTATTTTTCATATTGTCGTATGCTTTCCGTAGGATCATATGTGGTACTGTATACATAGAACGATGCCTTATGGGTAGCGACTCCTCAATACGTAAAGTGGGAAGCGGTGACACAGTATTTAATTTATCTAAGGAACCATGTTTTCAAATGGATTCTCTGGATGTTGAATGTCTTCAAAACGTTCCTCTCGACTTCCAGCGTGTTGTCAAAACAACTGCTGCTGACACAGCTCTTCAGCTTGTTTTGCAAAAGTGTGCTGGTTGGGTGTGGCCCTGCATTTCGAAAAAAATTCTCCACCAAGTGGCTCGACACTATTTTTCATATTGTCGTACGCTTTCCGTAGGATCATATGTGGTGCTGTATACAGAGAACGATGTCTTATGGGTAGCGATTCCTCAATCCGTAAAGTGGGAAGCTGTGACTTTATTGCAACAAGAGCATTGGGCGTAGTTTGCACAAAGCAACTCGCCTGTCGTCAATGTACGTACCAGGGAATGGACGTTCATGTTGAACACAAGACCGTTCGTTGGTAAGTTTGTGAAGAAAATCAGTCAGCGCTGTCGCAACGCTTTTTCGTGTGGCCACGTCCGTCTGGGCTGTCGTAGCAGATTCATATTGATTATTGATGGTAAATACTTAACGCAAGTATTCTTTTGTTGCCCGTATGACATCCACCACTACTGCAAGTAAGGTATTGGCTTTGTCTCCTTTTTTTGTCTTGGAGGTCTACCTGATGTCACTGTCTCGAACAATGATCCGCAAGTGGCCTGCCGATTTCTAACATTTTAGAACCGCCAGTGCCGTTTATTATGTGTGAGAATTGAATCTTTTCACACAAAGTATAATGGTGTTGCTGCGAGTTTCTTTCGAACGTTCGGGAACCACGTGGAGAAACTCCATTCGTCCCACACATGGGAGCAGACAAAGAAAATTTTTCTGTCTTCCTACCTCTCCTTGCCACACCACGGGAAGTCGCGTGCAGAATTTTTGGGTACTCGTAGGCACCGTACCCAGTTACATCTCCTGCAGCCGATACGGAAACAAGTCGTTCCACAGGTCAAAGTTTCGGCTTCAGGAAGAGAGCTCTTTTAGAAGGTTTCCGACAAGCAGATGTACTGAAATTGTACTGAATTGTACTGAAATGCAGGAGAATCTGCATCGAATTGACGCATGGTGCAGGGAATGGCAATTGAATCTCAATGTAGACAAGTGTAATGTGCTGCGAATACATAGAAAGATACACTCCTGGAAATGGAAAAAAGAACACATTGACACCGGTGTGTCAGACCCACCATACTTGCTCCGGACACTGCGAGAGGGCTGTACAAACAATGATCACACGCACGGCACAGCGGACACACCAGGAACCGCGGTGTTGGCCGTCGAATGGCGCTAGCTGCGGAGCATTTGTGCACCGCCGCCGTCAGTGTCAGCCAGTTTGCCGTGGCACACGGGGCTCCATCGCAGTCTTTAACACTGGTAGCATGCCGCGACAGTGTGGACGTGAGCCGTATGTGCAGTTGACGGACTTTGAGCCAGGGCGTATAGTGGGCATGCGGGAGGCCGGGTGGACGTACCGCCGAATTGCTCAACACGTGGGGCGTGAGGTCTCCACAGTACATCGATGTTGTCGCCAGTGGTCGGCGGAAGGAGCACGTGCCCGTCGACCTGGGACCGGACCGCAGCGACGCACAGATGCCCGCCAAGACCGTAGGATCCTATGCAGTGCCGTAGGGGACCGCACCGCCACTTCCCAGCAAATTAGGGACACTGTTGCTCCTGGGGTATCGGCGAGGACCATTCGCAACCGTCTCCATGAAACTGGGCTTCGGTCCCGCACACCGTTAGGCCGTCTTCCTCTCACGCCCTAACATCGTGCAGCCCGCCTCCAGTGGTGTCGCGACAGGCGTGAATGGAGGGACGAATGGAGACGTGTCGTCTTCAGCGATGAGTCGCTTCTGCCTTGGTGCCAATGATGGTCGTATGCGTGTTTGGCGCCGTGCAGGTGAGCGCCACAATCAGGACTGCATACGACCGAGGCACACAGGGCCAACACCCGGCATCATGGTGTGGGGAGCGATCTGCTACACTGGCCGTACACCTCTGGTGATCGTTGAGGGGACACTGAATAGTGCACGGTACATCCAAACCGTCATCGAACCCACTGTTCTACCATTCCTAGACCGGCAAGGGAACTTGCTGTTCCAACAGGACAATGCACGTCCGCATGTATCCCGTGCCACCCAACGTGCTCTAGAAGGTGTAAGTCAACTACCCTGGCCAGCAAGATCTCCGGATCTGTCCCCCTTGAGCATGTTTGGGACTGGATGAAGCGTCGTCTCACGCGGTCTGCACGTCCAGCAGGAACGCTGGTCCAACTGAGGCACCAGGTGGAAATGGCATGGCAAGCCGTTCCACAGGACTACATCCAGCATCTCTACGATCGTGTCCATGGGAAAATAGCAGCCTGCATTGCTGTGTAAGATGGATATACACTGTACTAGTGCCGACATTGTGCATGCTCTGTTGCCTGTGTCTATGTGCCTGTGGTTCTGTCAGTGTGATCATGTGATGTATCTGACCCCAGGAATGTGTCAATAAAGTTTCCCCTTCCTGGGACAATGAATTCACGGTGTTCTTATTTCAATTTCCAGGATTGTAGATCCCTTATCATTTAGCTACAAAATAGCAGGTCAGCAACTGGATGCAGTTAATTCCATAAATTATCTGGAAGAACACATTAGGAGTGATTTAAAATGGAATGATCATATGAAGCTGATCATCGGTAAAGCAGATGCCAGACTGAGATTCATTGGAAGAATCCTAAGGAAATGCAATCCGAAAACAAAGGAAGTAGGTTACAGTACGCTTGTTCGCCCACTGCTTGAATACTGCTCAACAGTGTGGGATCCGTACCAGATAGGGTTGATAGAAGAGATAGAGAAGATCCAACGGAGAGCTGGGCGCTTCGTTACGCGAAAGCGTTACGGAGATGATAGATAAACTCCAGTGGAAGACTCTGCAGGAGAGACGCTCAGTAGCTCGGCACGGGCTTTTGTTAAAGTTTCGAGAACATACCTTCACCGAAGAGTCAAGCAGTATATTGTTGCCTCCTACGTATATCTCGCGAAAAGACCATGAGGATAAAATCAGAGAGATTAGAGCCCACACAGAAGCATACCGACAATCCTTCTTTCCACGAACAATACGTGACTGGAACAGAAGGGAGAATCGAGAGAGGTACTCAGGGTACCCTCCGCCACACACCGTCAGGTGGCTTGCGGAGTATGGATGTAGATGTAGGAGTTGCGAGTGTGGAGTCTCCAAAGGAATCTGACGTTCGTATCGCTTAGAATTCTGCTGGGCTATCAGCTTCAACAATACCTGCTGCGCCGCACATACGAGTATGTAAGTGATCCAGCTGCAGTACGTTTGTCCACAGACCTAGCACGTAGCTGGAGTCTACCTCTGCAGTCGCACCCATCTCTCTGCTAGCGGATTCCCCGCCGCCCCTGACTGCTTCGCCACTGACGTCACTGCGGCCGACACGCGTCCAGCTGCCCGAACCGATGTCCATGGGCGAGCCACCCCTGGAAGATCATCACACCACTCACAAGATCCCCTCTGCCTCTCTGTATGCGAGCGTGCACACTGTGACTGGGTTTTCGGCCGATGTTCCTGGTCTCCTTCATGGTGGTTACTGGAGTGTGGGCAGGGAGGAGCCATCAGCCGAAGTTACCTTCCCTGTTTCCTCGCCTGTGTCTGAGTTCTGTTCTTCCCCTCCCCCACCCTCCCCACCCATCCCACCCACCCATCGCTATGCGTGTCCGCCCTACGCGACGATGGTGTGAACGTTTTGGGTGGAGGGGCAGGAGTGTGCTATCATACAGAGATCTCAGTGCCATAACAAGTTTGGCAATGCTTATTGATACCACAAACATTAGCGAGGGCTAGCTGCAGTCCACAACAACCAATGGTGGAGACTAGAGGACATGACCTCCGTCCCAATATAGCAACAACCTCGCACTGAGATCAGTACAATGTCAAACATTCGAAAGCTCTGCCTAGTTCATGAACTCATCTGATGGAATCAACATCACAGTGTAGTATGAATGAGTTGTTAATGTTCTGATGAACTTGCACTTTAGAAAAAGGTTGTACACTGTACCTCAACAGTTTGTTAATTAGTGCATCAAGCGATGCTGAAATAGTCTATTAGTAGATGTAAATTATACAACATTCCTGTGTCAAAAGAGTGTGTCAAAGTTAAGTAAATCTTTTTTTCATTTATGTAATAAAGTAAACTAATATTTCATGTGTTCTAGTTTGATGAGCCTTCTCCCAGAAAAATCAGACAACAATTTTTTTCTGTAGGATTAATAGTTCGAGCTTAGCGACCTGGAAATATGAAAATCTCCTGCACAGTTTGCGAAGGCCAGCTATAACACTGCGGGTTGCACGAAACTACAGCGTAGTGACAGATGAATCACCCTGCATAAACTTTAATATCTGCATTTGATCAATTCGCAGTGTCATTGATATGGGAGAGAAGCATAAATGAGTGTCACATTTGTTAGGTGGTCATGGAGCTAGATTCTATATACTTAAAGCTGTATTTAAGATAACTGATGTCGACATACCTCCCTAAAATGCACTAACACTGTAATACACCGCAGAATAGTTTATATAAGTAAGTGTTGGCTTTGACAACGAGCAATCCATGTTTACATTAAGATTGCTTGAGACAGACATTCAGATGAATTACACTTTGTAGATAGTATGACTAGGTAGTGAATCTGAATCACAGTTGGATGCAAAAGTAAGCCATTCATACTTAGAATAAGAACACGAAAAATGTACATTTACCAATAGAATATGGAAAATACTTATAAAATATCGAACAAATCTAAAGTATGGCAACGTCCGGAAAGAAAATGGGAAAATAGGAAATTCGCATTTGTGCAGGTGGACTGATGAAAATATTCGGCATAAGCGCTAGATATACAGGCCAAAGGTGACACCACACATACACTTAGAAAAAAACATACAATTATACGAAGGAAATCTGCAAACAATTTTCACTTTATCGATGCGTATATAATGCAACACTTCACTGGGATACAAAAAAATAGTTTGCGAAATGTAAGTACAAGTTATCAGTAATAATATAGAGGGAGCAATCGAAATTCGTGATGCACGAGTAAGCACTAAATATACAGAAGAGAGATTACAGCACCTGTTGGATGCTAAAGAAACTTAGTAAAGTAAGCACTAAGAGCACAAATCCTCTTGTACATTTACACACAGAATCTCAAGGAAAAAATGAAGGATGGAAGGTATGGAAAAATTATAGATAATTTGGAAAATGTGGATAAATATATAAAAAGATACTGATGCGAATTGTGAATAGAGGATACCTTTTTTTATACAAAGCGAGCAATCGAAACTTGTGCAGGAAACACTGGAAACGTAGGAGATGGATGACACCACACATACACTTAGGGAAAAAAGTAAGAAAGTTATACAGAGGGAGTACTCGGGATTTGCGATAAAAGCTGTAGGACTTTAATGCAGCCATTAGAAACAGGAGGGGAATAATACTGTACATAAATGCTGTAATAATGGAAAGACAGGGCATTGTAGAGACATGGTGTCGAGACGAAACTACAATTTCCCCTACACGTGGGTTCTACTTGATGATCAATAGGAAAAAAAATTGACAATGAAGTGCGGAAAGTCATTTCGAGGAAATATAAAAACTTGTGGCTACTTCACTGAAAGTAGTGTTCGCCGACGTTAAAAAATCTAGTAGATGTCAAAAATTCTGAAGTTATGGACATTCTGTGCCACTCTGAGTACCATGTAACCACAGGGATAGAATAGTAAAGTAGCATCATTCTCGTGTAGAGTAAAAATGGAAGATGGAGATGTTGTAACGTATATAAAAGTTGGACACAAGATCAAAAATATTAATGCAAACAGTATTTGAGTAGATCAGTGTCTAGAAGCACGTGCTTGTGAGTTGTTACTGCAGAATACTTGTCTTGTATTTGTAACAGTTTACAGATCCTATCAAGGAAATGTTCAGCCATTTATCAGAAATCTAGATCCACTAGTGAGCTACCTGTCATACAAGAAGAAGCAATTAGTAATTTGTGGAGACTTCAATGTAGATTTGTTAAAACATAGGGAGAGGAAAAATGAATGGGAATCATTAATTGTGTGTTTCAATCCAATTTAAGAGGTTAATCCTGCAACCAGCGCGTAATGAAGTAACAGGATCCCAATTAATGACATTTTTACAGACAGTGCTTAGGTTGAGAAAATTAATATGTATCCAATTGTTAATGGACTATCTGATCATGATGTACAACTAATGGACATGATCGACACATCTTACACTGCTTAGGCAGGTTCATCTACAAGGCACTGAGGCTGTATAATGAAAACAGAATATAATATTTTAAGAGTAAGTTAAGGGGATGATATGCAATGAGGTATGTACAGAAAGAGATGGAGGGGTCAAATTCAATTTATTTCATAGTAAATATGTGTGAATATTATACACTCCTGGAAACGGAAAAAAGAACACATTAACACCGGTGTGTCAGACCCACCATACTTGCTCCGGACACTGCGAGAGGGCTGTACAAGCAATGATCACACGCACGGCACAGCGGACACTCCAGGAACCGCGGTGTTGGCCGTCGAATGGCGCTGGCTGCGCAGCATTTGTGCACCGCCGCTGTCAGTGTCAGCCAGTTTGCCGTGGCATACGGAGCTCCATCGCAGTCTTTAACACTGGTAGCATGCCGCGACAGCGTGGACGTGAACCGTATGTGCAGTTGACGGACTTTGAGCGAGGGCGTATAGTGGGCATGCGGGAGGCCGGGTGGACGTACCGCCGAATTGCTCAACACGTGGGGCGTGAGGTCTCCACAGTACATCGATGTTGTCGCCAGTGGTCGGCGGAAGGTGCACGTGCCCGTCGACCTGGGACCGGACCGCAGCGACGCACAGATGCCCGCCAAGACCGTAGGATCCTATGCAGTGCCGTAGGGGACCGCACCGCCACTTCCCAGCAAATTAGGGACACTGTTGCTCCTGGGGTATCGGCGAGGACCATTAGCAACCGTCTCCATGAAGCTGGGCTACGGTCCCGCACACCGTTAGGCCGTCTTCCGCTCACGCCCCAACATCGTGCAGCCCGCCTCCAGTGGTGTCGCGACAGGCGTGAATGGAGGGACGAATGGAGACGTGACGTCTTCAGCGATGAGTCGCTTCTGCCTTGGTGCCAATGATGGTCGTATGCGTGTTTGGCGCCGTGCAGGTGAGCGCCACAATCAGGACTGCATACGACCGAGGCACACAGGGCCAACACCCGGCATCATGGTGTGGGGAGCGATCTGCTACACTGGCCGTACACCTCTGGTGATCGTCGAGGGGACACTGAATAGTGCACGGTACATCCAAACCGTCATCGAACCCATCGTTCTACCATTCCTAGACCGGCGAGGGAACTTGCTGTTCCAACAGGACAATGCACGTCCGCATGTATCCCGTGCCAGCCAACGTGCTCTAGAAGGTGTAAGTCAACTACCCTGGCCAGCAAGATCTCCTGATCTGCCCCCCATTGAGCATGTTTGGGACTGGATGAAGCGTCGTCTCACGCGGTCTGCACGTCCAGCACGAACGCTGGTCCAACTGAGGCGCCAGGTGGAAATGGCATGGCAAGCCGTTCCACAGGACTACATCCAGCATCTCTACGATCGTCTCCATGGGAGAATAGCAGCCTGCATTGCTGCGAAAGGTGGATATACACTTTACTAGTGCCGACATTGTGCATGCTCTGTTGCCTGTGTCTATGTGCCTGTGGTTCTGTCAGTGTGATCATGTGATGTATCTGACCCCAGGAATGTGTCAATAAAGTTTCCCCTTCCTGGGACAATGAATTCACGGTGTTCCTATTTCAATTTCCAGGAGTGTAGTTATTCAGAAAATCCGTCGAAATTAAGTGAGTCATGAATAATTAAGGGAATTAAAATCCCTTGTAAGAGAAATTGGACAATTTATATAAATGCCAGAATAACTCAAATTTCAACATTACTTGCATACTACAAAAAATTTTGTTATGTTTTACAGAGAGTAATTAAAGTGTCCAGAAGAATGCACGTCCTGACAGACGATGCATGTAATAACACGAAAAAAGTGTGGGCTATTGTCAAACAGGAGAAAGGGCAGCAAGTCAGTTAAAATGACACCATAACAATTAAACTAAATGTTAATTTTGTGACTGATAATTCACAAGTGGCAAGTACTTTTTAATATCACTTTTCTAAATGTAACAGCAAAAGTGGGGTAAAATGGTTCAACTCCAGAAGCAAGAAAATATATTCACTCCACAAAACTCTAAGCAGCTAGAAGTTGCACCAGCATGTTTCAGTGAAATCAATAGAATTACAGAAATTTTGAAGAACAAAGGCTGATATGCTGTTGATGGTATTTCGAAACAGATTCTGAAAAGTTGTTTTAACTTGATCGACAGTGTGTCCTAAGTAATATGTGCAACACATCGCTGATACAGGGAACTTTTCAGGCAGGTTAAAACATGCCGTTGTTAAGCCTCTTCATAAGAAAGGTGACAAGAAAGACTTAAATTCTTATCCTCCAACTTCCTTACCGACTTTTTTTTGCCAAATTGTCTAAAAAGTGTTGTACTCAGCAGAAATAAATTACTTGGCATATGACAGCTTGAGATCCAGGGGAATTACTCAACTGAGACTGCTAATAACACAATAGCTCACCAAATCTTACTAGCCTTTAATAATAAAATATCGCCAGTTAGTGCTTTTCACGATCTTTACCAGGTGTTTGATTGTGCACATCATAAACACCCTTAGAAAAACTTAAGGTTTTTGGAAATGATGGCTTAACACACAACTGATGTGAGTCATTCTTAGCAAACAGAATACAGGGAAACTGGGATGAATAATTCAAGCAGTGTTGGAAAGGTGTAAAGTTTTAGCCACTAGGAAAAATCACAAATGGAGCTACTCCAGTTCCTTATATTTGTGAGTGACCTTCCACTTAACATTCAACAGGCAGGATTAGTAGTTTTGTAGGCAATACTAGTGTTATAATAAATATCAGGCCAACAGGAGAGATTGTTGACGATGTTTTAAAACAATTGTTAAATAGTTTACTGCAAACAGGCTCTTCCTTGGTTTTCAGGAACACACAATATTTAATTTTGTGCAACAGAGCCATACCATCAATTACAGTAGCATGTGAAAAGAAACAAGTAAATAGGGTAGAATGCTCCAGATTTATGGATGTGCATCTTAATGAAATATTGAACTGGAAGAAGCATATTACTGAGCCTCTCAAACTATTCAGCTCCCTTTTGTCTGATCTGTGAAACAAACGAATCAGTCCCTTAATATGTTTTGCACGTTTCCACTCAATAACGTCTTATAGACTAATTTTCTGAGGTAGTTCATCACTTACACAGAAAGCTTCTGATTGCACGAAATCAGTCAGTAAGTATAATATGTGGTGTTCAACTGCAATAATGTAGATACTTCTACAACGAGTTGGGCATTTTTGCTGCGCCATCACAACACATATATTTAGTAATGAAATTCTTGATAATTAATCCATCACAATTTGAGAAGACTAGTGATATCCATACCTACAACACAATCGGAAAATGACTTATTTTGAATCATTAGTTCCTGACTGGTTTGATGAGGTATTCCTCTCGTGTGCCAACCTTTTAATCTTAGAGTAGCATTTGCAACCAACGTCCTCAATTATTAACTGGATGTATCCCAATCTCTGACTTACTCTACAGTTATTACCCTCTATAGGTGACTCTAGTATCATAGTAGTTATTCCCTGATGTCTTAACGGATGTCCCATAATTCTTATGGGAAGTGTTTTCCACATGTTCCTTTCCTTGCCTATTCTGTGGAAAGCCTAATTCCTTACCTTATCAGTTCACGTAATATGAAGTCTTCTGTAGCTCCACGTGTCAAATACATCTATTCTCTTCTGTTCTGGTTTTCCCACAAACCATGTCTCACTGCCATACAATGCTGTGGTCCAAACGAGTATTCTCAGAAATTTCTCCCTCATATTGAGCCGCATGTATGATTCTAATAGACTTCTCTTGCCCAGGAATGTCCTTTTCTCCAGTACTAGTGTGCTTTATATATCCTTCTTGCTCCGGTCGCCGTGAGTTATTTTGCTGCCTAGGAAGTAAAATTCCTCGATTTACTCTCCGTCCATATTCTTCATCTACATCTAAATCTACATTTATACTCCGCAAGCCACCCAATGGTGAGTGGCGCAGGGCACTTTACGTGCCACTGTCATTACCTGCCTTTCCTGTTCCAGTCGCGTATGGTTCGCGGGAAGAACGACTGTCTGAAAGCCTCCGTGCGCGCTCTAATCCCTCTAATTATACATTCGTGATCTCCTCGGGAGGTATAAGTAGGGGGAAGCAATATATTCGATACCTCATCCAGAAACGCAACCTCTCGAAACCTGGCGAGCAAGCTACACCGCGATGCAGAGCGCCTCTCTTGCAGTGTTTGCCACTTGATTTTGTTAAACATCTCCGTAACGCTATCACGGTTACCTAATAACCCTATGATGAAACGCGCCCCTCTTCTTTGGATCTTCTCTATCTCCTCCGTCAACCCGATCTGCTACGGATCCCACACTGATGAGCAATACTCAAGTATAGGTCGAACGATTGTTTTGTAAACCACCTCCTTTGTTGATGGACTACATTTTCTAAGGACTCTCCCAATGAATCTCAACCTGGTACCCGCCTTACCAACAATTAATTTTATATGATCATTCCACTTCAAATCGTTCCGCACGCATACTCCCAGATATTTTACAGAAGTAACTGCTACCAGTGTTTGTTCCGCTATCATATAATTATACAATAAAGGATCCTTCTTTCTATGTACTCGCAATACATTTCATTTGTCTATGTTAAGGGTCAGTCGCCACTCCCTAAACCAAGTGCCTATCCGCTGCAGATCTTCCTGGATTTCTCTGCAATTTTCTAATGCTGTAACTTCTCTGTATACTACAGCATCATCCGCGAAAAGCCGCATGGGACTTCCGACACTATCTACTAGGTCATTTATATATACTGTGAAAAGCAATGGTCCCATAACAGTCCCCTGTGGCACGCCAGAGGTTACTTTAACGTCTGTAGACGTCTCTCCATTGATAACAACATGCTGTGTTCTGTTTGTTAAAAACTCTTCAATCCAACCACACAGCTGGTCTGATATTCCGTAGCCTCTTACTTTGTTTATCAGGCGACAGTGCGGAACTGTATCGAACGCCTTCCGGAAGTCAAGAAAAATAGCGTCTACTTGGGAGCCTGTATCTAATATTTGCTGGGTCTCATGAACAAATAAAGCGAGTTGGGTCTCACACGATCGCTGTTTCCGGAATTCATGTTGATTCCTACAGAGTAGATTCTGGGTTTCCAAAAACGACATGATACTCGAGCTAAAAACATGTTCTAAAATTCTACAACAGATCGACTTCAGAGATATAGGTCTATGGTTTTGATCATCTCCTCGACGACCTTTCTTGAAGACTGGGACTACCTGTGCTCTTTTCCAATCATTTGGAACCTTCCATTCCTCTAGAGACTTGCGGTACACGGCTGTTAGAAGGTGGGCAAGTTATTTCGCGTATTCTGTGTAGAATCCAATTGGTATCCCGTCAGGTCCAGTGGACTTACCTCTGTTGAGTGATTCCAGTTGCTTTTCTATTCCTTGGACACTTATTTCGATGTCAGCCATGTTTTCGTTTGTGCGAGGATTTAGAGAAGGAACTGCAGTGCGGTCTTACTCTGTGAAACAGCTTTCGAGAAAGGAGTTTAGTATTTCAGCTTTACCCGTGTCATCCTCTGTTTCAATGCCATCATCATCCCGGAGTGTCTGGATATGCTGTTTCGAGCCACTTACTGATTTAACGTAAGACCAGAACTTCCTCGGATTTTCTGTCAAGTCGGTACATAGAATTTTACTTTCGAATTCACTGAACGCTTCATGCATAGCCATCCTTACGCTAACATTGACATCGTTTAGCTTCTGTTTGTCTGAGAGGTTTTGGCTGCGTTTAAACTTGGAGTGAAGCTCTCTTCGCTTTCGCAGTAGTTCCCTAACTTTGTTGTTGTACCACGGTGAGTTTTTCCCGTCCCTCACAGTTTTACTCAGCACATACCTGTCTAAAACGCATTTTACGATTGCCTTGAACTTTTTCCATAAACACTCAACATTGTCAGTGTCGGAACAGAAATTTTCGGTTTTCATCTGTTAGGTAGTCTGAAATCTGCCTTCTATTGCTCTTGCTAAACAGATAAACCTTTCTCCCTTTTTTTTATATTCCTATTAACTTCCATATTCAGGGATGCTGCAATGGCCTTATGATCACTGATTCCCTGTTCTGCACATACAGAGTCGAAACGTTCGGGTCTGTTTGTTATCAGTAGGTCCAAGATGTTATTTCCACGAGTCGGTTCTCTGTTTAATTGCTCGAGGTAATTTTCGGATAGTGCACTCAGTATAATGTCACTCGATGCTCTGTCCCTACCACCCGTCCTAAACTTCTGAGTGTCCCAGTCTATATCTGGTAAATTGAAATCTCCACCTAAGACTATAATATGCTGAGAAAATTTATGTGAAATGTATTCCAAATTTTCTCGCAACTGTTCTGCCACTAATGCTGCTCAGTCGGGAGGTCGGTAAAAGGAGCCAATTATTAACCTAGCTCGGTTGTTGAGAGTAACCTCCACCCACAATAATTCACAGGAACTATCCACTTCTACTTCACTAGAGGATAAACTACTACTAACAGCGACGAACACTCCACCACCGGTTGCATGCAATCTATCCTTTCTAAACACCATTTGTACCTTCGTAACAATTTCGGCAGAATTTATCTCTGGCTTCAGCCAGCTTTCTGTACCTATAACGATTTCAGCTTCGGTGCTTTCTATTAGCGCTTGAAGTTCCGGTACTTTACCAACGCAGCTTCGACAGTTTACAATTACAATACCGACTGCTGCTTGGTCCCCGCATGTCCTGTCTTTGCCCCGCACCCGTTGAGGCTGTTGCGCTTTCTGTACTTGTCCGAGGCCATCTAACCTAAAAAACCGCCCAGCCCACGCCACACAACCCCTGCTACTCGTGTGGCCGCTTGTTGCGTGTAGTGGGCTCCTGACCTATCCAGCGGAACCCGAAACCCCACTACCCTATGGTGCAAGTCGAGGAATCTGCAGCCCACATGGTCGCAGAACCGTCTCAGCCTCTGATTCAGACCCTCCACTCGGCTCTGTACCAAAGGTCCGCAGTCAGTCCTGTCGACGATGCTGCAGATGGTGGGATCTGCTTTCATCCCGCTAGCGAGACTGGCAGTCTTCACCAAATCAGATAGCCGCCGGAAGCCAGAGAGGATTTCCTCCGATCCATAGCGACACACATCATTGGTGCCCACATGAGCGACCACCTGCAGATGGGTGCACCCTGTTCCCTTCATGGCATCCGGAAGGACGCTTTCCCCATCTGGAATGACTCCCCTCGGCATGCACACGGAGTGCACATTGGTTTTCTTCCCCTCTCTAGCTGCCATATCCCTAACTGACCCCATTACGCGCCTGACGTCGGAGCTCCCAACTACCAGTAAGCCCACCCTCTGCGACTGCCCGGATCTTGCAGACTGATGGGCAACCTCTGGAACAGGACAAGCAGCCTTGTCAGGCCGAAGATCAGTATCAGCCTGAGACAGAGCCTGAAACCGGTTCGTCAGACAAACTGGAGAGGCCTTCCGTTCAGCCCCCTGGAATGTCTTTCGCCCCCTGCCACACCTTGAGACGACCTCCCACTCTACCACAGGTGAGGGATCAGCCTCAATGTGGGCAGTATCCCGGGCAGCCACAGTCGTAGTCAGATCGGGGGATGCGTGGGACGAGCTGGCCGTCCCCGACAAACCCCCATCCGGACCCCCACAGTGATGCCCATTGGCAACAGGCTCAAGCTGTGTGACCGAAGCCAACACTGTCTTAAGCTGGGAGCGAAGGGATGCCAACTCAGCCTGTATCCGAACACAGCAGTTGAAGTCCCTATCCATGCTAAAAACTGTTCTACAAAGAACGTCTGAGCTAATCTACAGAGAGCGCAAACAAATCGACACAAAATTTAAACGGTTATTAAAATACAGGATTGCCTAGTAAATGCAGTAATGCTGCTACTTGCGCACTGTTGACACACTGTTCGGCAGTGGAAGGAGACTACGCGAATTTACACTATTCAGGTACTAAAACGCGATGCTACAACTCTCAAATACTATAATACGCCGGAAATTTGTGAATTAAACAATGCAAGTACCAAAAAGACGCAAAGAAATTAAGAATTAAACTATGTAACAAATGAGTGAGCTAGGAGTATACGACTTGCTGCTGCAACTGCTTATCCAACGGCGGCAGGGAGCACACTCATTAGACTGTTCATTCCATTCAACAGATCCTGGGATTCTTCCTCACCTTCACTGCGTATAGCAATGTCTTCAGCGAATCTTAACATTGAAATCATTTCGCCTTCAATTTCAATACCACTCTTGAATCCTTCTTTTATTTCCGTCATTGCTTTTTCGACATACAGGCTGAACAGCAGGAGCGAAACGCAACGTCCTGTCGTATATCTTTTTTAATCCATTCAAATTGTTCTTGGTCTTCGAATCTTCTTTGTTCCCTATCGACCACAACGGTAGCACGTTCGAATTCTGCCTCGGGCATGGATGTGTGTGATGTCCTTAGGTTAGTTAGTTTTAAGTACGTCTAAGTTCTAGGGGACTGATGACCTCAGATGTTAAGTTCCATAGTGCTCAGAGCCATTTGAAACATTTTTTCTATTCTTCTATATATTATTCTTGTCAGCAACTTGGATACATGAGCTCTTAGGCTGACAAGCGCGATAATTTTCACTCTTGTCGACTCTTTCTACCTTCAGAATTATGTGTATGAACTTTTTCTGAAAGTCTGATGACACATCGCCTGTGTCACACATACTACACACCAACGTGAGCCACTTTGCTCAACGATTTTATAAATTCCTTTGGAATGTTTTCTAGCCCTTCTGCCATGTTTGATTTTGAGTCCTTCAAAGCTTTTCTAAATTTTGATTCTAATAATGCAGTCCTTATCTCTCCGCTACGGACTCCTAGCTCTTCTTCTATCACCTCATCAGATAAGTCATACCCCGCATAGTGGCCTTCAGTGTACTCTTGCCAGCCATCCACTGTCTCCTCCACATTTAAGAGTGGAATCCCAAACTGCACTCTTAATGTTACTACCTTTGCTTTTAATTTCACAGAAAGTTGTTTTGACTTTTCTATATGCTGAGTCAGTCCTTCCCACAATCATTTCTTTTTCGATTTCTTCACATTTTTCATGTAACCAGTTGGCCTTAGCTTCCCTGCACGTCCTATTTATTTCTTTTCTGTGACTTGTATTTCTATATTCTCTAATTTTCATGATCATTTTTGTACCTCCTTCTTCCGTCTAGGAACTGATGTATTTCTTCTGTTACCCATGGTTTCCTACCAATTATCTTCCTTGAACCTAAGTTTTTCTCACGTACTTCCGTGAGCGAAATTGTTAGACATGTCCATTTCTCTTCATCTGAACTGCCTAGCGAGATATTCACTATCTCAGTATGTATAGCCTCAGAGAACCTCTAGCGTATCTCTTCATGCCTTAATACTTCTGAGTCCTACTTCTTTTCGCAGCACTGATTGTTCCTGATCAGTTGTCTCAAACTTCAGCCTAGTCTTCGTCATTACCACAATGTGATCTGAGGCTATATCTGTTCCTGGGTATGCCTTACAATCTAATCTCTGATTTCGGACTCTCTTCCTGACAATATGTATAGGTAAATAAGGAAAGGGCCCAACAAGATACAAAAAAAATTAAAACCAATGATAATAATCATTATCGCGGCCGCTGTAAACGTCGAAAAGATGTAATTTGCTAGGACGGAAGGTGAATGGCCAATTATAAAGAACACATTCAATTTTGTTGTCAGTTATTACATAGACTCTGTCTTTAGTTCTCGTGGTGAGGAGACGTAATTCTTGTAATACAATGTGTTGTCTGAATAATAATCCTATGAAAATATGAAGTCTGAGAGTTCGTTTTTGAATATTATCCCAATTTCAAGTCAACAAGCTGCCTGCATCAGAAGAGGAAATCCGATTAAGCAATAATATTATACACACGGTCAAGAAAGAGAAAAGCTTATGGCGGAAGAAGACGAATATAACCAAGGATACCAGTTTCGACGTTAGTTCACGACACCACTGGCTCAAAAGTGAAAGACAATTTATTCGCTGCAAAATTCAGTCCATAATATAATTAATTTGTTTATTTATAAATTTTTATATATGTATAAATCTGTGCAATTGGTGACCGTGACAGGACATTCAGAAAGCCATGAAACCAGTTGTGTAGATTATTCAAAATTATACATGACAATGTATGAGATTTTTTGCACTGGGAGCAAAATGACCAGAACCAAAAATTCTTATGGATAAAGTAATCAATTCAAAAAAAATTGAAAGTGAAACCAGAATTTACAGAAAATTTTGGACATACGCTGTTTGTTTCATCGCAGCAAAGTTAGGACCGAGACGCAACCGCTTACTTAGCTATGCTTTCTGGCGTCTCCCGGGTAGTAGTTAGACGTCCTTTTCCTCAATTTCCCTTCCTAAATGTATTGTAATGAATTTTTCAGAAATTTTATGTAACAATTAGCGAGGGAAAAGCTTGAAGCTTTTTGCCATAACATTTCATGCGCCATAAAAGTAGCTACTCAACGCTTGACGACACGTAAAGCGTATGTTTAAATTTCCAATAATAATATATTTCAGTTTTATATTTTTCAAAATTTTAATTTTAATATTCAAGCAAAATGGCACAAAAACAGTTTCCATTATAGCTGACAATGGCGAAAAAGCAGTGAGCCAATATGGCGTAAAATTGCAAGACAGAACGTCTGAAGTACCAGCAGCGCCTTTTCTTCCACTCTTAGACGTAAAGTAACAAGTGCTAGTGCGATTTCACAGAGCTCTACCTTTGATGGTACATTGATTACAATAGATGAAACTACATCTCCGCGAGCAACTTTCTGCTCACACAGGAAAACATAGAAAGCGAAGGTAATATGGTTTTCTACGATGCCTTACCGTCATCTACCAAACGAAATCCAAATGTCAATTTACAAAGTACAGTTATTAACAACAAAAGTATATTAGATAGCAATCACAACAGCGCACTTGCCGCTATACTTCAAAAAATCGATAGCTTGAGCACAGAAATAAAAAATACAAACACCAGTAACACCAATTTGCGTGCAGATATAAATACAAAATTTGTCAGTTTGTCGCAAAACCTTACCATAGTCACACAAGACATAAACAACATAAAACAAGAACAAAAACAAGTTTTAAAAGATTTTCAGAATACTGTCACACAACAGATCAGTGATTTGACTAAGAATTCTCACAAGGAAATAAATGTAAAATTTAAAGACATGGAAAAACAGCTAAAGCAAGATGTACTTTCCGAAGTCAACCATGACGTTACGGAAATAAAACAGAAATTAGACACTCTTAAGGAGCAGAATAATACAGTAGAGCAACAAATAAAAGCGATTAAAGACACACACACACACAAACGTGGAAGTTACACAAACACATTTAACTTCCACAGTAAAGAACATTTCTACTCTAGTGAACAAACTGCATAAGGATTACGAAAATATACCAACAGCTATTGATGAACTCACTTTAAAAGTAGCATAACTTGAAATCGGATCATTCTATGAAGAAAAAGGAAACAGAGGAAATTAGTGAACATTTGTCTGACGTAGTTTCAAAAGCTGATGCAGGTACTCCGGACAAAACCAGTACCACAGCGGAAAAAGTTGTGAAGGAATGTAGATTAATCAATGATGTAGTTGAAAAGTTATGCAGCAAAAGGAAAATGATGTTATCGACAAAGTGAACACCAATTTGCAAGCTACAGAGTATAGGATGCGCAGCTACTTAGGTGAGAATGTACACATAAACAAAGAGCCAGCCACAGCAAACCAAAGTAAGGTAGACAGAACGCAGAGTGTAAGTTTACAGGGCATAAAACCAGAACCAGTACCTACGAGCAATGTAAATAATTATGACACCTATGTAAACACAGCACAGAATGGAAACAGCTGATCCACGATATTATCTGAGGAAGGTCTATTAAGACACTGTCAATTCCCAACAAGATAAGAGAATGAACCCCGTTGTATTTATTAGTGATTTTCGACATGTGTTTCCTGGAAATTGAACGGAAGCACAAAAGATCAGGTTTGTTGTTGGGTACACGCAAGGCAATGTACTTTTGTGGGCGACAGAGGTAGCTGAGCGTTGTGCCACATATTTACAATTTGAACTGTCATTTCTTGACAAATACTGGTCAGAAGCCTTACTGGAGGGACTTAGGCGAGAGGTTTTTAATCGCGTCCCTTTTAATAGCAAATATAGTAGCTTGCGGGGGTATTTTGAGAAGTATCTCAATAAAACACGTTATTGGACGAATCCTATTTCTGATGTTGAATGTTTTAAAAATTCTAAAATGTCGTTTGCCATAACACATTCGTAAAAAATTGATTACTACACCTGAGCACGACACAGAATATTTTCTATCCATTTTAGATTCAATCGATCTAATATATGAGGAGAGAGTAATAACAAATAGGGCGTCAGACAGCCAATCACCACAACAAAGTAACTCGAATGGTCAGTACAAAAAGCTAGACGCTAACATACAGTACAACCGCAAGGATACATTCATTAACCGTGGTAATGGATACGGGAATGGAAATGGCAGGAACAAGAGGTTTAAACAAAACTTTCCGTATAATAGGAACGATTACCATCCACAGGCTAATTTAAATCCCTCCTCTCAAAACTATGCAGCGCGTGTAAACAAAAAATGTCAGCCGTACCAAAAGCCGGCGCGGCAACAACGATGATATGCCACTAGCCGTACCGCAACCACCCTTTGCGCAGCAAACTCACAATAGGGCAACATTCTACTACAGTCATATGAACACACGAGAAAGCTTGTGGCGAACTGGAAAGGATACACACTGGCAAAACAATCCCACAGTACAACTGATAGAAACTGTTCCATGCACAGAAGTAGATGAGACTACACCACAGGAAAACCCGAATCGGTCGTAGTTGAGCCCCATACTATAGACTTTATAAACGATGGTGTCAAATCAGATTTTCAAACAGGTTTTGTACAATTCGATGAACAAGGAGGCATAAAAGACGATCTACACCGACACGAACTAGGGCCGACGAAAAATACACCAGAAGAAAAGGTGCAAGCAGTAGCCAGGGTGAAAATTTATAGTATAGAGCAGGGGTTCCCAACAAAATTTTCTTGAGGACCCCCTCATCGAGCATGGTTGGTACCTTGTCATATCACAGTACCAAGTACCTAAAAAGCCAAATTAAGAGTCTTTTTACACGTTTTCTAATTTTGGTACTTAGAAAAAATTGACATATTCGTTACTGAAAAAGTATTGAGCTCAAAACTTTTTCAATTTAACCATCAGTGTTATTGTTACATTTTTGATTATTGCTCAAAATCTTTGTCTTCAAATCTGAGTGTTTAGTATAACAGACTCCTTAAAAAAATAAAAATTAAGTATCATACGAAATATATTTTTTATCCTGCTAGCATATTGCGGACCCCTCTGGCATAGCTCGCGAACCTGTTGGGCACCACTGGACTATAGACTCACAGTTAAAAGTTGATACAGGGTTCACGACTAATTTAATGTCTGAAGCTTTTCTCACTGAATTAAAAAGACTGAATAAATTTCCTGTTCTGCCAGTACAAAAATGCAAAGCACAAACCGCTACCGGCTGCAAAACCAAGTTAGTAAAACGCCAAGCTCTTATCACCGTGCACATTGCGCTATTTTCTGTGCAGTGTAATTTTGTAATAGTAGACAAACTTATTGCCAACTGGTTGATAGGTATGAACACATCTAGAACCTACATAACTCAAACAGACGTAGATAATGTGCTATTTGTTTGTGAAAGACCTTAGATTTCCTGTCAGATCATTACCACATCGAAGAGGTATGACACAGTAAACCCAGAACCCCATGTCACTGTACAGTATTCATATACCACCATGTATTTTTTGAACAAATATGATAACGAACACGATACCGACACTGAAGTTAACTAGGCATTAGTAGAGCAAAAATTCAACTAATTAAATATTCTAGATGCTACACAACGACAAGAGCTTTCTGACTTACTTTCTAAACATGTAAGGTTTTTTTAATAAGAATCCAGGAGTAACCAAAGATTGTGAACATAAGCTTAATGTCTATCCTCGCGAACCATTTTGTGTTATGTCTTACCCTACACCGTGGGCAAAGTGTGAAGCAGTTAAGCAGGATATCAATAGAATGTGCGAATGCGGAATCATCCAGCCATCATTTTCTCCATATTGCAACCCAATACTACAGTTAGCAAACATAATGGATCAGTAAGACTAGTTGTAGACGCTAAATGTATAAACAAAATCCTGGTACCAGTAAGAACAAAACCAGATAATTTAGATGAACAGTTACTAAAACTTCATAACACCAAATATTTCAGCAAGCTAGACCTTCAAAAATCTTACTGGCAAATAAAGTTACATGAGGAGGGTAGAAAATACACAGAATTTGTCTGCAATGGCAGGAGTTATGAATTTAAAGTTCTACTATTGGGCTTAAACATTAGCCCAGGTGTATTTATATTAGCTTTGGACAGGTTCTTAGGACCAGAAATGCTCAGTAAGGTTACCATTTATGTTGACGATATGTTAATAGCCACTTCAACTTGGGCGGAGCACATCAGTATAACGGAAAAAGTATTTCAGAGATTTACAGAGTACAATGTAACAGCCAATCTTAAAAAATCTAACTTTGGTAAGGAACTAGTAAAATTTTTAGGACATACCGTGTATAACCAGACCCAAAGAAACTAGATGCCATACGTAATTGCCCATCCCCAAGGAACAAAAAACAATTAAAAACATATGTAGGACTAACCTCCTTTTTTTCGAAAATTTATACCACAACAACTTATGAATAGCGACGTCCAACTTAACCTGTTGAGAAAGAATAAACCTTGGATATGAGGTGAAAGATGCCAGGAGGACTTTAGCAAAATTAAAAATGCGTTAATGACAGCAAATATTTATCGTATTCCTGACGTGTCTAAAGACTTTTGTTGAAGCACGGACGCCTCGTCTCACGGGCTGGGGGCATCAGCTTTTCCAGAAGAACTTTATCAGAGGCAGAAAGATAATATTCCATATCAGAATTGTAAAGTTTAGCAACAATTTGGGCGTTTAAGAAATTCAAGTATTTTCTTTGGGGTAAAAGCACTAAAGTCCATTGTGATCACCAATCATTACCCTTTCTCTCAACAAGTAAACTGTTACACCGGAGACTAGCGAGGTGGTGTTTGTACGTGCACGAATTCAATTTTGAAATAATATACATAAAACGCAGTCAGAGTATTATCGCAGATGCACTATCCAGATTACCGCAGGGACTAGACGAGTTCAGTGACCTGCTGATCACGATTCAGAATTCCGAACATTATTGACGCAAAGTAATACACAAAAATCAGACTACAAAAAATTTTGTAAACAGATGGGAATAACATGAGACCTAGAAAATAGGTGGAAAAAGATAATACAAAACCTCAAGCAGAATACAAACCATAAGGTAAGTAAATGGTATCAGTTATACAAAGGCGTTTTGTTTCACCAGAAGCACGAAATTTCTAACCATAGGTGTGTATGCCTTCCAGAGCAATATATCGATGAATTTATCACACACACAAAGTATGGGGACACTACGGAATAACAACATGTACAGACAACATTTCCAAAATCTGTTACTTTCCTAATTTACGACGACGTGTTTCACAAATATTAAAAAAGTGTCCTATTTGCCAAAAAACAAAACCATCCATTATGTCAAAGTTTACAGAACTGCACCCCATACTAACTGAAGCTCCACTGGATATCGCAGGGCCATATCCTAGAGCAAAAGGAGGTGTCATATACATAATAGCTCTTTATGATATTTTCACAAAATACATCAAACTTTATACAATCAAAACCACTACAGCTAGTAGCATCATGAGGAGAACTGAAGAGGATTATTTATGGAGAGTAGGAAAACCCAAAGTAATATTAACAGACAATGCAGCCTGTTTCGTAGGAAGAAAATGGAAACAATTAATGACTACACAGGGCATTAAACACATCTTGGTAAGTTTTTCCCACGCAGAAGCAAGTACCGTGGAGAGTGTGTTTAAAGAATTAAATAGATTTATAAGGACATACGCTCATAATAAGCATTCACGATGGATTGAGTACGTGACTCCATTTATGCAAATAATAAACACTCTCCCCATTCTTCTACAGGTTTCACTCCTAATCAACTGATGTTTAACACAAAGCAAACTCACGAATGGGAATCACCCATACCAAAATTACCTACTAAGGAGTTAACTGGATAAAATCAGACGAGCAGTAATTACGCTGGAGAATAGAGCACAATACAGAAAGAGAATGTACAACAAAGAGTTAAAACGAGTTACATATTTTTTTGAAGTGCAACGAGTCCTATTGAGAACAGATCCCAAATCGGCAAAGATCGGTAAGTTGAACAAAAAATGGCAATTACTATACTCAGGGCCATGTATTGTTGCAAAAATACATTATCCTGGAAGTTATTGGTTGGTATATGAAAGAACGGAGAGAGACAAGGTTACAGAATAACACTGCAGTTTTCTTGTCATAAAACATATTTATAAGTAATATCATAGTTTTATTAGAAAAAAAATATTATGTTTATTTTTGAATGAAATATTCATCGACTTGTTTTGTAAGCAAAGAGAAACATTTGACTAGGAGGAAGTGTAAAAACACAGCTTTACGCGTATCGAAATGCAAACTGTAGCAGCGTAGACTCGCGCTCAACAAGGCATGCTTACGTCAGTACTAGGGAAGAGACATTGACCTTGGGCAAGCGCAGCAGGCTAACTCGCGGAGCAACCAAATAGAAACGCGAAGCTGCACAAGTATTAAGCCCAATTTCAAAATACATAATAACATGTAACAACCATATTTACTATCAGGGAACGAAATAATATATTATTGCATTTACATCAACATGCGAAATTGCGTCAATACTAAAATACACTCCTGGAAATTGAAATAAGAACATCGTGAATTCATTGTCCCAGGAAGGGGAAACTTTACTGACACATTCCTGGGGTCAGATACATCACATGATCACACTGACAGAACCACAGGCACACAGACACAGGCAACAGAGCATGCACGATGTCGGCACTAGTACAGTGTATATCCAGCTTTCGCAGCAATGCAGGCTGCTATTCTCCCATGGAGACGATCGTAGAGATGCTGGATGTAGTCCTGTGGAACGGCTTGCCATGCCATTTCCACCTGGCGCCTCAGTTGGACCAGCGTTCGTGCTGGACGTGCAGACCGCGTGAGACGACGCTTCATCCAGTCCCAAACATGCTCAAGGGGGGACAGATCCGGAGATGTTGCTGGCCAGGGTAGTTGACTTACACCTTCTAGAGCACAATGGGTGGCACGGGATACATGTGGACCTGCATTGTCCTGTTGGAACAGCAAGTTCCCTTGCCGGTCTAGGAATGGTAGAACGATGGGTTCGATGACGGTTTGGATGTACCGCGCACTATTCAGTGTCCCCTCAACGATCACCAGAGGTGTACGGCCAATGTAGGAGATCGCTCCCCACACCATGATGCCTGCTGTTGGCCCTGTGTGCCTCGGTCGTATGCAGTCCTGATTGTGGCGCTCACCTGCACGGCGCCAAACACGCATACGATCATCATTGGCACCAAGGCAGAAGCGACTCTCATCGCTGAAGACCACACGTCTCCATTCGTCCCTCCATTCACGCCTGTCGCGACACCACTGGAGGCGGGTTGCACGATGTTGGGGCGTGAGCGGAAGACGGCCTAACGGTGTGCGGGACCGTAGCCCAGCTTCATGGAGACGGTTGCGAATGGTCCTCGCCGATACCCCAGGAGCAACAGTGTCCCTAATTTGCTGGGAAGTGGCGGTGCGGTCCCCTACGGCACTGCGTAGGATCCTACGGTCTTGGCGTGCATCCGTGCGTCGCTGCGGTCCGGTCCCAGGTCGACGGGCACGTGCACCTTCCGCCGACCACTGGCGACAACATCGATGTACTGTGGAGACCTCACGCCCCACGTGTTGAGCAATTCGGCGGTACGTCCACCCGGCCTCCCGCATGCCCACTATACGCCCTCGCTCAAAGTCCGTCAACTGCACATACGGTTCACGTCCACGCTGTCGCGGCATGCTACCAGTGTTAAAGACTGCGATGGAGCTCCGTATGCCACGGCAAACTGGCTGACACTGACGGCGGCGGTGCACAAATGCTGCGCAGCTAGCGCCATTCGACGGCCAACACCGCGGTTCCTGGAGTGTCCGCTGTGCCGTGCGTGTGATCATTGCTTGTACAGCCCTCTCGCAGTGTCCGGAGCAAGTATGGTGGGTCTGACACACCAGTGTCAATGTGTTCTTTTTTCCATTTCCAGGAGTGTATATACATTGTAACTAGAATTAATAGAAATCATTACAACGAAACACACAGGACGTGTCAGCTAACAAACGGATAAGATACCGTAGAAGGCGTCAAAGTAAATTTCTTTGCAGGATAAGTAAATAAAAGGAATACAAATACAAGTAAACAAATATAAAAACAAATAAGAATGAAATATGGAAAACGTCTACAAACTAAGGTCATGACCGGGAAAATGCGTGGCCTAAGAGCTATGAAACACAATTACTTTTTAAGTTATTTATAGGTTTTTTTATATTGCAGCGACCAGTGAATCGACACGGCGCAGAAGAAGAGATTTACGACGGGTGTTATAGGTACCATATGAAAAAACGGGCATATCTCAAAGAAATGATTTAGTTATTAGTATGTCTATGTATATATTTTGGTCATCAAGCAAATGAAGAATAAGAAAATACATCGTCGCAGTGCATCTCAAAACATTTACCCGTACCTACTGACTACAAAGTTCACATAAACACGAAGGCATGTGACCTCAAATAGAATTGATCAGTTCACACCAAGTCACATGCGAATATAAACGACGACACTTCCACATAATCGTAAAACGGTAAGCATCGCGTAATGCAAAATCTTTTGCTTTACAAACAGAAAGCTACACATAAACAATTATAAGCAACACAGTGGTATACAGCACATGAGTCGTTAATACGTTTCGGGACCATAAAAGGGAGTTCCTTGATAAGTGATTTAAGAAAGGATGAATAGCATTTCCTTAGTAATCCATAAAATTGTAGAATAGTATTCCTTATTCCCTCCACAACGCAGGAGGCAGCCTCAAAGCGTAGTTAAGCCAGCAACGTGAAATGTAGAATCCTGATGTAAATGTTTTTCACTGTTTCTCCCAAGGAAAATATTACACTCTCATAACTGATGTATACATGACTGGAAAATAAAATGTGGATGCATTAAATGTATATATAGCAACACGATGTAGTGGAATGTAAATAATTTACTTGTATTTATGCACAAAGGAATTTTTTTGAAGCTAACAAACAAACTGTACTAACCAGCAACTGTAACTGAAAAAGGAATTTTGTAATGTTTTAGTATTTAAGAATTTTCAACGCTGGATACAAATAATGGATGGAATGTCAACCTTAGATGCCATTGTAATATGCATTGTTAAGTCAAAATGTTCATGTGAATTTTATGAGTATATCGAGCCCTGTGTAAAAGATGAACTTGAAAAACTAACAGAAAAGAAAAAAACCCTCAAGGACTACAAACAGTTCTCACGCCAAAGTGAACGACGATATAGATAGTGGTATCCAAACGTGTGTGCAATAGTGCATCGAATCAATTATGGTAATGTCATGCTACACAACATCTGACATATTAATCAGCAAACTACAATTGGGCAAGCATCACTTGCCTTGATGTCGGATATAGATGTGCAGTATTCAACCCCACTGAAAATGTGGATACGATGGAGAAGATCCTTCCCAGGCCGTATCAAAGGTGCATTATCTGCCACAGCATCGGCTCTTGGAGAGTAAACGCACATGCAGTGCACTCACAATGGAAGACCACGCCACAGCAAATTATTCGACGGATAATACGGCACTCAGTGTGAAAGTTACACTAAGGTTGGAGTGGAAGCGTGAACGACCATACACAATAATGCGTGGAGCATTAACGGCTCTTGCACAGCCAACAAACATATTTAGTGTACAAGTGCACAGAGACTGGCATTGTTGCCAAAAGGACAAGTAGCCACTCTAGCAGCGCTCTCATGTAAATACTTAGTGAATTATCATTCCGTATGTAAGTTATGTATTTCCTGTAAGATAATGTGTAAGCAAGACAAGCTGACATCTCCAACCCAAAATACAAAGAAAAATACGCCGACAAATAAAGATCATTGTACTCCCTTCGGCAAAATTTAAATTTAAGCTGTATGACTGTATACAAAACACTGTGTGCCTCCATTGCGTGTCACCGCACAGTGTGGGGGCAATTGTATAGATACATAAAGGAAAAGCCGCAACAAGCTACGACAAAAATTTGAAACCAATGATAATAATCATTAGCGCGGCCACTGTAAGCGTCGAAAAGATGTAATTTCCTACGTCGGAAGGCAAATGACAAATGATAAAAAACTCCATTCAGTTTTTTTGCCAATTATTACATAGACTCTGTCTTTAGTTCTCGTGGCGAGAAGACGTATTTCCTGTAAGACAATGTGTTGTCTGAATAATAGTCCTGCGAAAATATGAAGTCTGAGAGTTCGTTCTTGTACAAAACCATGAAAGTTTTCTTTTCTTCCGCGCATTATCTCAATGTCATGTCAAGAAGCTGCCTGCATCAGAAGAGTAAGTCTGATTAAGCAATAATATTATACACACGATAAAGAAAGAGAAAAACTTATGGAGGTAGAAGATCAATATGACGAAGGATGCCGGATTCGACTTAAGTACATGACACCACTGGCTCAAAAGTGAAACAGAATTTATTCGCTGCAAAATTCATAAAAATCAAATATTTCAATAGTGTAAATAATTTGTTTTGTTATATATTTTTATATATGTATAAATTTGCACGAATGTCGTATCTAACTCAAGTCCTTCTGTTTCTCCAGGCCTTTTCCAAGTATATCTCCTTCTCTTGTAATTCTTGAATAAAACATTTGTTGTTACAATCTGAAATTTATTGTAGAACTCAGTCTTTCTCCTCCGTCATTCCTACTACCAAACCTACATATCCCCCCAACACTTTCTTCTACTTCTTCCCCTACAACCGCATTCCAGTCACCCACGACTATTGGATTTTCATCTCGATTTACGTGCTGAATTACCCATTTAAAATCCTTATATACTTTTTCTATCTTTTCGTCGTCTTCTTGCGCCTTCGGCACAAGTACCTGCACTAATGTTGTCGTTGTTGGTTTGCTGTCAATTCTGATGAGAACAACCGTATCGCTGAACTGATGGCAGTAAAACACTCTGTGTGCTACTTTCCAATTCGTAAAGAATCCTACACCTGTTAAAACATTTTCTACTGCTGGTGATATTATCTTATACCCATCTGACCAGCAATCCTTGCCTTTTTTCATTTTACTTCACTTACGCCCACTACAGTTAGACTGAGCCTTAGTATTTCATTTTTCATATTTTTCTAGCTTCCCAACCACCTTCAAACTTTCGCAATTTCAAGACCCAACTCACAGAAATATATCTTTTTCTTGGTCATTCAATCTTTTCCTTAGTCATTCAATCTTTTTCTGATAATCACCTCTCCCCCTGGATCCCCCTCGTGGAGATTCACATGGCTAACTACTCCGGAATCTTTTGCTAATGGCCAGGTCATAACGACGCTTTTTTTTCAGGTACAGGCCACATGGCCTATGGATGTTGTATGTTTTCAATGCAGTGGTTTCCACTGATTTCTGTATCCTTATGCCGTTGATCGTTGCTGATACCTGATACCAGAATGAGGGTGACTTTTTACATAGGAAGTCTTCAGCCCACTTCAATGATTTTTATTCAAAATTTAACTAGTGGTGGTGTTCAAACCCGAGTCTGAGGAGGTTTTGATCACTACTGAAATACTCTATCCCTAGACCACGAGTCTATCCGTTGATAAATCTGTAAGTGGCTCAGAAAGAATGTCACTGAGGAGCAAACAAGTTTTTTTAGTTATCTCCAAGACCAAGAAACTGGCAGGTGGCAAAGGAAGTTTTAAATCTAACTTAAAATCATTTCCTCGGACACAACTCTTTTTATACCATGGAAGAATTTCTATCTAAAAACTGGTAGCCTGTTCTAAAAGCACCTAACTTTTAAGTGAAGTTGCATGGGTAGAACTAAAAAATAATGTGTTCATTAATGTTGAAACTAATCATATATACATGTCCTGTAAACTGACGAGAAGCACAATATTTCGAGAAAAGAATCATTCAAATAACTTATGGAAGATGTAACAAACTAAATAACAAACTGATACATACTCGCTGATTTTATACGTATTTCCTAGCCTTGCCAAGATGTGGAGATATTATACTAAGTAAATAAATTCTATATTTGTAAACAAACAATACGACTATGTATGGGGGTGGAGGGTGTTGTACAAGGAGAATCGAATTTGATAGCTCGTATCTAATTTACTAGAGTTTTGCTATGCTGGGATTATTGGCTGTTCTCCATGTTCCTTAACATACATATTAAGATACAATGGTGTCCAAAATCAAAGCAACAAACGGGAATTGTGCAAGGTTGCTTCTATTTTGCCGCAAAATTGTATAAACTGGCGACTGAAGTAGAAGCAATGTAAAGAATACAAATCGTAAACAACTTCAGCATGCATAACGGTAGACGAAAACGTCCTCTTTCCAACTTGCACAAGCATTCCAACAACTGGTTAATGTGTTCAGTATGGGGTGTTATCTGCAGGTCTGACATAGGCGGGACGTGTTGTGAATGATATAATGAGTATCATGTTAATAATGCGTATTCTACCTGCAGAGCTGCTCCCAGTCTTGGAGAGTCGTTGGCGGATGCTGACGTGATGCAAGCCGTCTTCCTGATGCATCCCAGACATCATTTATGGGATTCAAATTCGGGATATCGAGCAGACCACGCCATGTTTCAATATCTCCCGTTTCCAAGAAAACATCAACCACTCGTGATCTATGAGGTCAAGCATTATCGTCCATCAATACGAAGTCTGGGCCCGCGACAACTCGCAACACCGCAGACGAGGTCCCAAGATCTCATCACGATACCTGACAGGTGTTAAACTTTGCCGATTTATTCATACAAATTCATGAAGTGGAGTTCGAGTGGTAAACATGATTACTGCCCACACCATTAGGCATCCTCCTCGATGTCTGTATCTTCCCACAGTTTGGGTTGCAGAATCGTGTTCCACGTTCCCTCTAGATGCAAACTCATCGACAATCATTCTCTAGACTCAACCTGGAATCATCTGTGATAAGAACATTGGACCACTGTTCGACCGTCCAGGTGCCTTGCATGAAGACGCGTCAGAGGTAGACATAAAGCAGGTCTTCAACTACTAAGGCTGCTCTGGAGAAGCCTTCTGCACACCGTTTGCCCCGATACAACACGGTCAATGGATGCTGCGAGCTCACGTCAGTTGCGGTGCAGTACTAGGGGGATACTGTCGTGACCTTACAGCCAAACAACGGTCCCCTCTTCTGAAGTCACACGCGGTCGACCCTACGCTGGTCGTCGGGAAACAGGTACGGTCTCTATTAACTGTCACGTCATCTGAGAAACAACTGAACGATTCACATAAAGCCATCGGGCCACATCATTTTGCGACTGTCCTGCTGCTTTTCCTTCTACGGCCCTTCAACTCAGAGAGTCTTGTATGCATTTTCTCTGTGCCATGCTGTACTGTCAGTGAATGTGCACACAGCGATTGTGAATGTGGGGCTACCAGGCAAATACTATCTCGCTTCATAGGTGCCCTGACGTCATCGTTGGCACAGGTTATTCGTTGACCAGAAAGACATCTTCCGTGCAGAACACGATCTTACGGACGTCTGATTCATAGTCTGTACGGTTATGACACGAATTAGACACAGGACCGGGACATGGCGGTTTGTTGCTTTAATTTTGGACACCAGCGCATATAGATTAACCTAATATTACCCCATATGAAGAATCACAAGGAGACGACTACGCACTGCTCTTCTCATCGGATTTTTTTGTTTGTTTTAAATAAAGTGATTGTCCATCCTATTCACGTCATATGCCTGTGGTGTTTGTTGTTTACAGTGTAGAACTAGTGATGTGCTGTGAGTGTACAGACGCAGATTATTTCATGGTTGTTTAAGAGTATATTATAATCCTACAGTTTGGGATTCTTATAAAGCATCCACATTATCAAATAAAACAAATAAAACAGCATAAACAAGACTTGGTATGAATTTGCCACAGTTTACTAGTTTTTTAGTCCTGTGCTTAAGTGTGTGTCTTTGGAAGGCTGAGGGAGAACAGACAAATTGCAAATAACAGTGGACGAATGTATAGTCTGTCAGTGTGCTTGTAGGATGTACAAGCAGGTGAGTATTTCTTGTTAAATAGTGAGTAAAGAAATGGTTTAATGCAGAATATTGGCATATTTGTTAAAATGTGAACAGGCCTCAGAAGGCTTACTGGTAAGGCTGGCTGCAGTGTCATCCACAGCCGACATCACAGGATGCACGAATGGAGGGGCATGTGTTCAGCATACGGCTCTCCCAGCCGTTGTCAATTTGCCGTTGCTACTTCTCAGTCTAGTAACTCCGCAATAGGTCTCACAAGGGCCCTGATTGCCAACAGCACTCGTCAGACTCGGACGGTGGCCCATCCAAGAGAGTAGGTGGACTATCATTTTCCGCCATTTTGCAGAATACACCAGATAGTGCTTAACTTTGGTGATTTTTTTAGAACCGCCGTTACCACTTTCTTAAAGACTGCTGGCTAGTTAAAATTATGAGCTGTGGTGATGTGTACGAAATAGTCATATTTACTTACATATTAGAATTCCCCATAGTAATAATTTATTTGTTATTAGAGCAGGTATTTGTGGAAAAATCGGATAAATATGTGAACAGCTGTTGGAGGTGAAATGTTTACAAAAATGCCTATTACTTTGTAGCTGATTGTTTTATTTAAGATACAAGGCTTGACCGTCGTCTGTTTGGTCCACTATTTATGGTAACTTGGCAACGACATTTTAGTTGCATAGCACCGTGTCACGCGCAATTTGCTTAGAAGAGTAGGTGGACTAACATTTTCCGCTATTTTGCAGAATACTCCGTGATATCACAAAATTTTAGTAATTTAGCCACACACTGTGATATGAAAAGTCTTTTACCTCACGGACTGTGATACTATTTGCAGCCGATGGCTCTGTTGGTAATTATCTTCTCACTATTGCGAACACACCTTCAATAATGAAGCCCACACATTTGCTCTAGTAATAAAAGGGGGAAGAGGAGTTTGATTCTGATTGGCCTAGAGAGGAAGAGGATGAGGAGGGGGCAGAGGGACCATGAATGTGCCTCAGACAAATAATTTTGGTGCGGCATGACACGAGGATACATCCCTTTACATCCCTCTACTTGTCCTTTTAAATCCCGTTCTCTTATTTTATCTTAGAACTGCACCTTTAAATCTAGAACCAGCTGTACTCGTCTGCTTACGAATTTGCCTGAATTTTCAGAGATGTATCATTTGGAATATCTGCCATTTTTAGCTGCTGTTTGTCAGTTATTTTGTTGCCTTAAGTTTGGAAAATGTACCATTGGGAATATCTGTAAATTTTAGCTGCTATTCGCCTGTTGTTTTCTAATATGTATAGTATCCTACAAATTCTTAGTGGGGGAATACCTGTAACCCAAAACGATAATGTGACTCGCCAAACATGTATAGTATTAGTGCCTTCGTGGTCTGCGTCATCTTTGGTTGATCATGTATTTGCATTATCGTCACAGGATAATAAATTACCCTAATCGGATGTACTTACAGTCGATGTCACACTGATCACATATGTAAAATGTCTCACCATGAATCGTTACTGCTGCAAAACAACAAATTAAAAAGAGTGCGGTAAAAGCAGTGCAGCGGCACCAACGTTTAGGATAGAGAAAGTTAGCTTTGTGCTATATTCGGAGCATGCGTTACAGTCAGGTACGGGCCGGATTGCAGTAATGCATACCAGCAGTTGCGAAGGCAAATAGAGGCTGCAGGAGCGTAGAACTGCCAGAGAGGGCGCACACAGCAGTTTCCATGGCGCAAGTCACAGGCAGAAGGGGGCCACTTGCCAACCTAAGTGTCCCAGTGTCCCAGTCCACGGTGGATCATTTCGACCCTCTGAGGCCGACACGGGGTCCATAACCTGCGAGGGCAGGCCACTCCTTGGCTCGGTACCGCAGGCAGTCGTCTCGGCTCCCGACACATGCCAGAGACTTCTGAGGCAAGGGCCGTAGATGCGGATGCCGGATAGCAGGCGCTCGTTCGTCACTGTTACCTCAGCGACGCCGTCGAGAAGAGGGACTCAGCTGGCTGCCCGTGGCTCACGCCGAGCGCCACTGAGTCGGCAGGGACGCAGACCACCGAGTCAACCGCGGCATCCTGACGCCGCTGCGCTCCACTGGCGTACAAGGCCGGCATGACACAACACTGCGTTGCAGAGGCCTCTGGGGTGCAACCTCAGCATTTCGGGGCCTGTGAAGCAGGCCGAGGTGAACGGAGCACTGTAGTGGAAACAAATAAATCATATGGAAAGTTCTTGCCGAGTGTTAATAGTACTGCAACTTCTGGCACCCATCCACTACATTTGGTGTCCTCACGCCACATTTGGCGTCTGCTACCACAACATTTGGTGTCAGAACAGCGGACGTCGTCTGTCCAGTACGTTAGAGCCCACCGCCCTCAGTACAGTCACAAGATGTGGTGAGTGAAGTCAATATTGTTCTTTTGAGTGTTAGACGTTTTCTTTCTTTTGTTTGTGTTTTGAGTATGAAGTGTCAAAATCCACATTGCAGAGGTTTTGTGTGGGCATAGTATTTTTTGTAGTCAGAGTAAGTGTTAGTATGTTTAGGGAGTAACATTGTTTTGTGATGTTTAATTACTTTTGTGTTAATTTGAGCATGATGTTACTAGTATGATGTCAATGCGGTGTAAGGAATCAGATTATTTTTGCAGTTAAATTGTATAGTTTCTGGGATTTTTTAAGTCGAAATGGGGCTAACTGGGGACAAAAGCAACACAATGGCAGAGTCAAGGACGCGAGGTGTGTCGGAACCAGAAACAGTGCGGATTTTGATGGGAAAAGTAGCACAATTGATAGCGCACAGTACGCAGTTGAGAAATGAGTTAACATCTAGAAGTGAGTTGGAAACCGCATCTGATCAGTCGTTGTTGCCTAGGGAGCAGGGAACTGAGCGAGCCGCCGCAAATTTGATTATTCTGTTTTCTGGCAAGGCATCGAGGATGTACGTTAGTTTGTGGAGGACTTGGAAATTTCAGCTGTGATGAGTCGTTGGTCTGATGAACTGTTGTTACATGTAGCCAAGATTAGATTAACTGGTGAAGCGAAAACATATGTAAGGTGTTCTGAGGTCTCAAGGAAGGTAGCACAGTTTAAGCAGTTGAAGGAAGGGCTTTTACAAAGGTACAAGAAACTTGGTACTTTAGGGAAAGCTTAAGTACAAAGACAAAGAGGCAGGGGGAGACGGTGGAGAAATTTGCGGGCAGGATAAGGGAAATAATACGAGTTGGGTCAGAGCGATGGAGCGAATAGTGTTCTGTGGAGGAGGGCGAGCAAAGGGCACTTGATGTATTTTTGAGGGGGTTACCAGCGCATATGTCACAGAAAGTGTGTGAGGGGACTCCAAAAGATTTGTATTCGGTCATTCAGCTGGCAATTCAGTGTAAGGAAATAGATGTGGCAACAGGGGCACATTAGAGGAAAACAGTGTTTGCAGTGGGAATAAGTGTGGTTGTACGAGACATGTTCAGAGGCAATGTACCCAGTCACAGAGGAATAGAGGAAAGAGTGGAAATGAGCAGCTTGGAGGATGGAGATGTGGAGATAGGAGAGGTGTGTTAAACAACAGAGGGGGGCCCAAAACCCACCTAAGGGAGCTCCCATTTAACTTCAATGCTACGAATACATATGCAGAGGTGGAATGTTCAGTGGTAGGATCTGTAGGAATTAAAAAGTTAAAGATTTTGTTGGACACAGGGGCGCAGGTGTCAGTGGCTACTAAGAATATAATCGGACGAAGGGAGTTGGACCCACCACGTTATACGTTGCGTGGAATGGGGGATAAGGAGGTCAAGCCTTTGGGGCCAGTGACAGGTGACTTTCGCATAGGAAAAGTCCGATTTAATGCATGCAAGGAGGTGGTACCATGGGTAAGCGAGGGCTACGACATGATCCTAGGTATAGATTTCTTGCATCAACTTCATGCCAAAATTGACCTTGGGCAACGATCTGTGGAACTTGGTGGAATGTTATTACACTAGGGGAAACTGTTGCCAATGCAGAACTGTCACGAGGGGCATTCAACGTAATGAACAAACCAGTTGAAATGCGTACATTAGCATTAAGGCATAATTCTCATGAGTGTGTGTCTAGTGGCACTGGGAAGTCGCTTTGGGTAAGTGTGGAGTCAAATCTGCCTGTGGGTACAGTATGTGTTATTGAACCATTGGAGGATAATTGTAAGTAGGTTGTTTAGGTTTTTTTTATTGGTAACGCCGCCGCCACGTAGCGCTCTGTATGAAAATCACTGGCTGTGCCGTGTGCAGTCTGTGGCTGGTTTGCATTGTTGTCTGCCATTGTAGTGTTGAGCAGCTGCAGCTGGATGCTAACAGCGCGTAGCGTTGCGCAATTGGAGGTGCTTGGGAGAGAGATGGCGGAGTTTTGAAATTTGTAAGACTGGATGTCATGAACTGCTATATATATTTTGACTATTAAGGTAAATACATTGTTTGTTCTATATTAAAATCTTTCATTTGCTGACTATGCCTATCAGTAGTTAGTGCCTTCAGTAGTTGGAATCTTTTATTTATCTGGCAGTAGTGGCGCCCGCTGTATTGCAGTAGCTTGAGTAACGAAGATTTTTGTGAGGTAAGTGATTTGTGAAACGTACAGGTCAATGTTAGTCAGGGCCATTCTTTCGTAGGGATTTTTGGATGCTAGACCACGTTGCGCTAAAAATATTGTGTGTCAGTTTAAGCACAGTTATGTATAATTTTTCTAAAAGGACGTTTCATATGTCGACCCTTAGCCGAGGATACCTCACTGGAATCTTCTGATTTTTTCTTGTAGTTTGTGTAATTAGTGTATATTTTGTTTATTGCTAGCGCGTAATTGTAGAGAGAATCTCCTTTGTAGTTGTAGTCTTTCATTGTTGTACAGTAAAACAGTTGTGGCATGCATGTACATTTGCACCAAGTATTTCGCAGCTACGCTTGCAATTAACTAGATATTATTTTCAGTGCTATGTTAATGTGTTCTCTTATTTTTGCTCTTCAAATTGTGTTTTTATTTGTTGTCGTGTGAAATATTGTGACAATAATGGCGTGTGAAAAACCTAATACTACCAGCTGTAAGAATGCGATCGGTCATTCACGATTGTCACAGTGAAGGAGAATTTTATCATGCCTTCCTCTCAGCAGATTGGTCTCAAGCTACACAAGACCGAGTAAAACATAGCATCATAATGATGAAACACTTCGAACAATCTGATTTTTCCAGTCTTGTCAAATAATTCGAAGACATGTTACATGAGAATCAGTATCTTTCAAACCCATACAGCCCCTCAGAACTCATCCGCATTTGCTTAATTAAATTACCTGAACATTTACGACAGATTATTTTAGCAGGACGATGCAAAGACGACATTGAAGGTTTTCAGTGACTGTTATAAGAACTGGAAAATTGATATTGACAATCGCGGAACGCGAAAACAGGAGCACAACAATTACAGGCCACACCTGTCACAATTCCGCGATGACAGAAATAATACAACACAAGGCTATTCGTGCAACGTAAATCGTGACCAAAACAGACACCAACCATATGACAACCGTTGGCAAAGCAGTAATAATTACAGGGAAAGATCACCTATCCGCAGACATGACTATCACAGAGACAATCAGAGAAACAGACAATATGGAAACCAAAATAATTATTATCAAGGGAAAAATGGTTCAAATGGCTCTGAGCACTATGGGACTCAACTGCTGTGGTCATTAGTCCCCTAGAACTTAGAACTACTTAAACCTAACTAACCTAAGGACATCACACACATCCATGCCCGAGGCAGGATTCGAACCTGCGACCGTAGGAGTCGCACGGTTCCGGACTGCGCGCCTAGAACCGCGAGACCACCGCGGCCGGCATTATCAAGGGAGACAGAATAACTTAAGATGCTACAGTCCAGGGCGCAGTTACGATTGAGGGAGAAATTTTCCACATCTACATCTACATGACTACTCTGCAATTCACATTTAAGTGCTTGGCAGAGGGTTCATCGAACCACAATCATACTATCTCTCTACTATTCCACTCCCGAACAGCGAGCGGGAAAAACGAACACCTAAACCTTTCTGTTCGAGCTCTGATTTCTCTTATTTTATTTTGATGATCATTCCTACCTATGTAGGTTGGGCTCAACAAAATATTTTCGCATTCGGAAGAGAAAGTTGGTGACTGAAATTTCCTAAAAAGGTCTCGCCGCGACGAGAAACGTCTATGCTGTAATGACTTCCATCCCAACTCGTGTATCATATCTGCCACACTCTCTCCCCTATAACGCGATAATACAAAACGAGCTGCCCTTCTTTGCACCCTCTCGATGTCCTCCGTCAATCCCACCTGGTAAGGATCCCACACCGCGCAGCAATATTCTAACAGAGGACGAACGAGAGTAGTGTAAGCTGTCTGTTTAGTGGACTTGTTGCATCTTCTAAGTGTCCTGCCAATGAAACGCAACCTTTGGCTCGCCTTCCCGACAATATTATATATGTGGTCCTTCCAACTGAAGTTGTTCGTAATTTTAACACCCAGGTACTTAGTTGAATTGACAGCCTTGAGAATTGTACTATTTATCGAGTAATCGAATTCCAACGGATTTCTTTTGGAACTCATGTGGATCATCTCACACTTTTCGTTATTTAGCGTCAACTGCCACCTGACACACCATACAGAAATCTTTTCTAAATCGCTTTGCAGCTGATACTGGTCTTCGGATGACCTTACTAGACGGTAAATTACTTCATCATCTGCGAACAACCTAAGAGAACTGCTCAGATTGTCACCCAGGTCATTTATATAGATCAGGAACAGTAGAGGTCCCAGGACGCTTCCCTGGGGAACACCTGATATCACTTCAGTTTTACTCGATGATTTGCCGTCTATTACTACGAACTGCGACCTTCCTGACAGGAAATCACGAATCCAATCGCACAACTGAGACGATACCCCATAGCTCCGCAGCTTGATTAGAAGCTGCTTGTGAGGAACGGTGTCAAAAGCTTTCCGGAAATCTAGAAATACGGAATCAACTTGAGATCCCCTGTCGATAGCGGCCATTACTTCGTGCGAATAAAGAGCTAGCTGCGTTGCACAAGAGCGATGTTTTCTGAAGCCATGCTGATTACGTGTCAATAGATCGTTCCCTTCGAGGTGATTCATAATGTTTGAATACAGTATATGCTTCAAAACCCTACTGCAAACCGACGTCAATGATATAGGTCTGTAGTTAAATGGATTACTCCTACTACCCTTCTTGAACACTGGTGCGACCTGCGCAATTTTCCAATCTGTAGGTACAGATCTATCGGTGAGCGAGCGGTTGTATATGAGTGCTAAGTAGGGAGCTATAGTATCAGCGTAATCTGAAAGGAACCTAATCGGTATACAATCTGGACCTGAAGACTTGCCAGTATCAAGCGATTTGAGTTGCTTCGCAACCCCTAAGGTATCTACTTCTAAGAAACTCATGCTAGCAGATGTTCGTGTTTCAAATTCTGGAATATTCCATTCGTCTTCCCTGGTGAAGGAATTTCGGAAAACTGCGTTCAATAACTCCGCTTTAGCGGCACAGTCGTCGATAACAGTACCATCGGCACTGCGCAGCGAAGGTATTGACTGCGTCTTGCCGCTTGTGTACTTTACATACGACCAGAATTTCTTCGGATTTTCTACCAAATTTCGAGACAATGTTTCGTTGTGGAACCTATTAAAGGCATCTCGCATCGAAGTACGTGCCAAATTTAGCGCGTCTGTAAATTTTAGCCCATCTTCAGGATTTCGCGTTCTTCTGAACTTCGCATGCTTTTTCCGTTGCCTCTGCAACAGCGTTCGGACCTTTTTTGTGTACCACGGAGGATCCGTTCCATCTCTTACCAATTTATGAGGTATGAATATCTCAATTGCTGTTGCTACTATATCTTTGAATTTGAGCCACGTCTCGTCTACATTCGCATAGTCAGATCGGAAGGAATGGAAATTGTCTTTTAGGAAGGCTTCTAGTGGCACTTTATCCGCTTTTTTAAATAAAATATTTTGCGTTTGTTTCTGATGGATTTGGAATGACCATGTGATCACTAATCCCTGTATCAGTCATGATGCTCTCTATCAGCTCTGGATTGTTTGTGGCCAAGAGGTCAAGTGTGTTTTCGCAACCATTTACAATTCGCGTGGGTTCGTGGACTAACTGCTCTAAATAATTTTCGGAGAATGCATTTAGGACAATCTCGGAAGACGTTTTCTGCCTATCACCGGTTTTGAACAAGTATTTTTGCCAACATACCGAGGGTAGGTTGAAGTCCCCACCAACTATAACCGTATGAGTGGGGTATTTATTTGTTACGAGACTCAAACTTTCTCTGAACTGTTCCGCAACTGTATCATCGGAGTCTGGGGGTCGGTAGAAGGAGCCAATTATTAACTTAATTCGGCTGTTAAGTGTAACCTCCACCCACACCAATTCGCAAGGAGTATCTACTTCGACTTCACTACAAGATAAACCACTACTGACAGGCACAAACACTCCATCACCAATTCTGCCTAATCTATCTTTCCTGAACACCGTCTGAGACTTCGTAAAAATTTCTGCAGAACTTATTTCAGGCTTTAGCCAGCTTTCTGTACCTATAACGATACCAGCTTCTGTGCTTTCTATTAGCGCTTGAAGCTCAGGGACTTTTCCAGCGCAACTACAACAATTTACAACTAAAATTCCGACTGTTCCTTGATCCAAGCACGTCCTGTAATTGCCAAGCACCCTTTGACATTGCAGCCCATCCCGCACTTTCCCGAGGCCTTCTAACCTAAAAAACCGCCCAGTCCACGCCACACAGCCTCCGCTACCCGTGTAGCCGCCAGCTGAGTGTAGTGAACTCCTGACCTATTCAGCGGAACCCGAAACCCCACCACCCTATGGCGCAAGTCTAGGAATCTGCAGCCAATACGGTCGCAAAACCGTCTGAGCCTCTGATTCAGACCCGCCACCCGGCTCTGCACCAAAGGTCCGCAGTCGGTTCTGTCAACGATGCTGCAGATGGTGAGCTCTGCCTTCATCTCGTAAGCAAGACCGGCAGCCTTCACCAAATCAGACAGCCGCTGGAATCCAGAGGGAATTTCCTCAGATCCAAAGCGACACACGTCATTAGTGCCGACATGTGCCACCACCTGCAGCACCCTGGCTGCACCCTGTGCTCTTCATGGCATCCGGAAGGACCCTTTCCACATCAGGAATGACTCCTCCCGGAATGCACGCGGAGTGCACACTGGATTTCTTCCCCTCCGACAAGAAAGAAGCTATGGAATCTACCGACATGACTACAGACGATATGGTCGTAACGACAGACCTGAATTGCAGCAGAACTGGCGGGATTCAAACAGAGCAGGGCCCTCTCGACAAGATGAATTTGTAGAAGTTAGGTCTCCTAATCCCAATAACGACGCACGCCAATAAAGAGACAGACAATGACTCGCACCGCAGGCAGCCACGTGCGCCAGCTGGCTCCGAGAAAAATAGCGTAAGACGCTAACCTTGAGAAAAATTTAGCATTTTTTACCGGCGTATACGACATGATAATTCCGTTGAAGCTCGAGCTTTGCATAGTAAGAAGAGTAAAGGCTTGCACTACATTTTACATGTAAAACCGTTTATTGAGAGATAATCTGCTTTTTAACTTTGTCTTTGCCATAAAATTTTTCACTTCACGCTACTAGTATGCTTTGTCACACTGAGAAACTGTTAATATGCAACAATGTTTTGAAGTTAACTATCCAGTCTAGAACGTAGGGAACATTTTTAAATAGAAATTACGAATGCATTGTTATAGTGAACAGACGACACAGTGTTGTTATTTGTACATTCTTGCTTGTTAGTTGCACGATTACGTAACGACTATAAGGCTTACATTCTTAAAACATATACTGTTAATGAGATTTTAATGCAACATTTTGGTTTACTTGAAAATATAGTCTTTATTTGAAGTACATTCGGTGAGATTAAAGATGACTTAGCATTTGGTTTCACATTATAGTACTTTCTTGATCACAATAAGGTACGTAATAACTACGATACCTATACGCAAAGCATTTCACTTTTGTTTATCATGAGGTAAGTACATTGACTTCTGCAGAACTTAGCTTTCGGAGGACGATGACTATGACACTTCCACAGAGATTATCTTACAAGACGCTCAGTTTAGCGCTACAGTACAGGTATTTGAGTCATTAAATTTGTACTTATAACATTTATTTTTAAAGATATTTGAAGTACAATGATACAAAGGTTTTCTGTGACACATTTCATTCCATTGCTGTAATCTGTAACACCTGAGGATATAATTACACTAATCCTCAGGGGGGTACATGCTTACTTTGTGTACGATGTGTTTGGCAAACACAAGGAGCCCTAGCTAATATGGTATTTGCTTATACAACTTTACACATCAGTACCATATTTCTCTAACACATAAATTACACAGCTGTCTGATCATTTAACTGAGAGAGAGAAATATTGTTTTTTTGCTACATCAGTGACAGATGTTTACATAATTACACAGTTGGATAATTTCACACTCATGAAATTGTATTTTGTCTGTACTTTGTGAAATGTTCATATTTTTTCGGAACCATTGTGATACTATGAGAGCTTTGAATGATGTATTTGGTATGGGATCATGTTTTTTAAAGTACGTTTGAGGTTGATGAAGCTTTTGACATGAGCAGAGATTTTTTTTCAGCTTTTGAAATTATTGGAGGAAGCTACGACGATTTTGAGAGTTGACTGAGGTGTTATGATGTTATAATGACGATGTGTATTGCGCTGTTGCTGTATGTTTATGATCAATAAGCTGATGCTATATGAGGAATTTGATTATGCTACCTATTTATTATGATGAAATATTGAATAAGTGTCTAGGAATATGCATATGTGTAATAAAGCAAGGAATAATAAGTAGTGGTTAGGGACTTTGGTTTGTGAAAAAGGTTGTAGGAAACCAAGAATCGTACTTAAAGAGTTATGAAATGTATGTAAATGCGTTAATGTATTACAATACCGACGGAACTTTTTTGGACACTGTTATATCAATAGGATTATGTTTGTACAGATTTGTAACGCAAATTCTTGACCTGTTAAATTTTTTATATGAGACTCCCACTGTAGCGGAAACTGGTGTCGTAAATATTTCGGTAAGAATGTTAAGTGACCACCTGCACGTAATGCGTCGTGGGCACCCAGCTGCGCGTTAGCCACCTGGAAACAAGCCATTAGTGTGTGCCTTTCTGAGACACAAGGAAAAAAAAAGGGCCATTATCCTCGCTATTGACATTTCTTTGTAGAAAGCGTCGCAAATACGACACGCTCAAACTTGAAAACATATGATTACACTTTGGAGTTCTTAATTAATGATATTTACTGAAATGAAATGATGAGAAACATTTCATGTCTATTGTCTTGCTAGTTGGAAGATTGTTTACTGCATTATGAAATGAGTTAGGGCCAGCGAATGACGTTTCACGCCTTGCTTTGCCTATTTTGTTTAATATCTAGTTTCTAGCTGCATTGCAGCATTGGTTACAATAAAATTTAATGGATGTACTACTATAGATATTTTATGCCTACAGATCCAGTAAATAACAACTTTATGATGTACTTAAAAAAACGAATGAGCACAAAAAGACTTCCCTTCACAGGAACTGCATACATAATTTTCTTTTCAAGTACTTGGTAATTTTTGTGGTAGAATAACTTCTTGTGCTGCACCACTTTAATGGCACAGATATTAATATGTGAATAGACATTTCCATTTTCTGCATTGTTGTCTTTACTGTAATTTTTTTCTGCTTGAGCTTTGTCATGTTTAGTTATAAGCTATTGCATTTGCTGCTGCTGTGTGCCAGGCATTATGTTACTGAATTTGACTTTGTATTACTCTGTTAAGCCAGTTTTACTATGGATTTATTTTTCTTGTTTGCTGCGCATTGCCTTATATTAGTTTTAATATTGCTGCTTGCTTTGACAACTTCCATTTTTTTTCATTGTTGTTTGTATTAATTGTTTTGTGCTGCTACATTGCCTCGTCCCTTAGTTTAGCATCTGAGCTCAGTAGCTTTAAGTTAGCTTAAGATGGGGTAGGCTATAAAAGAGAACGAGTTGTGATGAATTGGAAGAAATGCATTGAGAAGCTATAAGAAATGATTTGGCCATAAAAGTAGTGTACAGTGGAGAAAAACTATTTTTGAAAGAGGATGTGAGCAAAATACAGAAAGCATGCTTGGATAGGATATTTTTGGTGGAAAAAAATGTTGAGATATGACGAAAGATCTACAGAATGAAGTTTTGGGTTGGACTGCAGTACCAATTGTAAAGATGTTAGACATTATTAATTCTGATCTGTTTTAATGCTCATGTGTGAAGTTTATGTTTCAAAAGTTATTCTGATCTTTATGTATGTACTTATGTCATAAGTTATGTGACACTGATGTGCATGTTTATTTCTATTCTTTTGTAAAGCCTGTTTTATTACAAAAGTTATCTGTACTGTTATGTTCTTTAATGATGTATTTTGTGCCTTTGTAATCCTATTTTTTGTTTTAAATTTATGATTGTATAGACACCAGTTCTTCAAATTAAGCCTCATTTCACTGCACACATTTCTGTTGGTCATAGTATATGGATAATATGTGAGAAGTAGGGACTGTTAGTGTTTGCACATGTGTTGATAATTCAGCAAGGGACTGGTTAACAGCATTGCTGCTTCTAAGGACAATTCCAAAAACTTTGTGAGTGCACAAGTGGTGGTTGATGGACTTGATATATTCTCCACAAGACTCTTCGATGGTGATTGTGCACCTGTACAGTCGCAACAGATGGCAGCTGGCTATCTCTACAAGGACTGAAGTGGGTCTACACCTTTGATGACTCACCAATACCATTATTTCTACAAGGACTGCAGTGGGTCTGCACCTCTGGTGGCCCACCAATACCGTAATCTCTACCAGGACTACAACGGGTCTACTCTGTGATGACCTACCTCCCAATATTCTTGAAATCTTCGACTGTCTCTGCTGTGGATTTGCTCTGTTGTGGCCCATTACCTGTCTGCATGTCAAGAGTCAGCACTGTCTTTCCGTTGGAAGGACAACACTACTTCTTCAAAACTGCATGGAAATCCACTACTTCTGTGTGCATTTTCTTTTACTACTCAGACTTTGAGAAAAACACTGAAATTTTACTTTGATGAATGATCAGCACTGTCTTTATGGACTGTGAGAAAATTTTAGCTTTTGACGAACATTGTATTGATAAGTGTGTGCATTTCATTTCTTTGTTATTGTAATTATGAAAAACATTTCAAGTCTGTATTGGCCACTGCCCAAAACAATTTGTAAATTTTTTTGGGGGAGCATGGGGGCTATGTAAGTAGGTTGTTTAGGTTTTTTTATTGGTAACGCCGCCGCCACGTAGCGCTCTGTATGAAAATCACTGGCTGTGCCGTGTGCAGTCTGTGGCTGGTTTGCATTGTTGTCTATGGCAGTGTTGGGGAGCGGCAGCTGGATGCTAACAGCGCGTAGCGTTGTGCAGTTGGAGGTGAGCCGCCAGCAGTGGTGGACGTGGGGAGAGAGATGGCGGAGTTTTGAAATTTATAAGACTGGATGTCATGAACTGCTATATATATTTTGACTATTAAGGTAAGTACATTGTTTGTTCTGTATTAAAATCTTTCATTTGCTAACTATGCCTATCAGTAGTTAGTGCCTTCAGTAGTTGGAATCTTTTATTTAGCTGGCAGTAGTGGCGCTCGCTGTATTGCAGTAGCTTGAGTAACGAAGATTTTTGTGAGGTAAGTGATTTGTGAAACGTATAGGTTAATGTTAGTCAGGGCCATTCTTTCGTAGGAATTTTTGGAAGTCAGATTGCGTTGCGCTAAAAATATTGTGTGTCAGTTTAAGCACAGTCTTGTATAATTTTTCTAAGGGGACGTGTCATAATGAAGATTTCGGTTCATTGGGTTGTTTTGTGAAACATAGTGTTGTACACATACAGGAGGGGAACGACAGGCGATTAGTTCCCGTGAACGTGGATAATTTCAGCGGTGTAGACGCGAATTTGAGGAAAGGAGCTTTAGTAGCAAATTTGGATGTGCCAGATGACGAAGACTGGTGTTCGAGAGCTAGGCGAAGCGATCAACCACTAACTGCCGATATAACTGCATTGCGTGACAAAATTAAGCATTAGAAAGGAGAAGAAAGAGAGCATATGGAAGAATTATTATGGGAATTTAAGGATTTGTTTCTTCCACAAGGGCCGTTGCCAGCAACTCCATTAGTTCAACATAGGATACCAACAGGGAATGAAGCACCTGTTTACCGTAAACATACAGAATAACGAGGTACTTGCAGCCGATTGTGGAGGATTTCATTGATCAGCAGCTCGCGGACGGTATTATAGAGCATAGTAATAGTTTCTGGGGAGCGGGGATTCTCGTTGAGCCTAAAATATCTACGATTGGAACTAAGAAAAACCAGGTTCTGTTGTGACTACGGATACCTCAATAATAAGACAGTAACGGACACACTTTCCCACTGCAAACATATCGGAGACTTTGGATCACTTAGGACAGTGCCATTACTTTTCTACTAAGGATTTAACAAGTGGTTATCATAAGTTAGAGGTGGCTCTAGACGATCGTCCAAACTCTGCTTTATCTACACATTGAGGCCATTACCAGTACATTAGAATGCCATTCGGTTTGAAAAACGCTCGGACAACGTTTCAGAGGTTGCTAGACAGTGTCTAGAGGGGTTTGAAACCACGGCAGTGTCTTGTCTATTTGGATGACGTAGTGTTTTCAAGTAGTATGGAGGAACATAGAAAGCAGAAAAGGGAAGTGTAGCGTCTGACTTATGTGGAGTGTTGTTGGAGGAGAAATCAAATGGAGTTCTGGAGAAATAACTGCGTCGGAGTAAATTTTGCGGCAAAGCCGTAATAAGTGTTTGTTAAACGATGTGAGAGTCGTACGATTTCTTTTTTAAATTTTTAGTTATCGACAGTGCCAGGCAGGAAAGTCGTGGTTATTGCAACAGTTCACGTAATGTAAAATTAAAGTATGAAAGTAGTTACACAATCGGTTTTGAGTTTGGATAAAAAATAGTGAATGTTAGAGAAAAATCTGTGAGGCTACAAATATGGAACACATGCATGGTGCAGTTATCATTAGCCAGGGGAAAGGAATAGACTGTCCAAGGGACATCGTGGAGCCAAAATTGAGCTTGCAATAGGTCGGATTGGATGCATTGGATGTTCTCCACCTACGAGAATTTAGTAGTAGTAGCAAGTTGTTTTGAGCGGGGAATATTTGCAGAGGCGAAACGTATAGAGCTCGGGGGGAGCGGAATTTTAATCAATGGAACTAAGTGTAACATAATGGGACTAACCTTCCATCTGCCAGCATCAATTTCAGGAGTTAAGCAATTGAATGTTATGCAGCCGCAGCTGTACTGGCCAGAAACCACTTTAGAGTTTTTGCCAAGGCAGAATCTGACCTTGTTAAATCAAACTCTGGAGCCAGATCTGTTGAGATTCATAAATCAGTTCATTTTAGAGCAAGAGGGGCGCACATCATCCGAACAGCTTGTGCAACATGTCACTCAGTACAGGGAAAGGCAACGGCAAACAACGATCATTTTGAGCCCCTCCGTGGCAAGTGTCATCGCAGCCTTAACTTTGTTATGTGTTGTTTTCTTTCTGATCAGGTTGAGAGCTAATTCCAAGAGGGAACTAACGGTCGTCCAAGTCCCAGTGGATTGGATACCGAGGGCGTGAGATGAGTAGGTAAGGGGTTGATCGAGCAGTGGTCGTCCAGTAAGAAATTTTTACGTTTTGTTTCATGGTTTTAAGAGAGCACTAGATCACATTTAAGTTTTCTAGTAGTAAGGAAATATGCCTTAGGTGCCGACCCAAACAAAAAAGTTAGTTAAAGGACGACCCGGAGACGGGTCTTTCAAAGAGGGGAATAATGTAGCGACGCCATAGTTTAGGATAGGGAAAGTTAGTTTTGTGTTATATTCGGAGCACGAGTTACAGCCCGGTGCAGGCCGGACTGCAGTAAGTTATGCATACTAGCAGTTGAGAAGGAAAATAGAGGCCACAGGGGCATAAAATTGCCGGAGAGGGCGCACACAGCAGTTTCCATGGCGAGAGTCACAGGCAGAAGGGGGGCACTGGCCAACCTAAGTGTTACACGTACGTGACGCAAACCGGCACGCTTGTCAAAGCAGAGGCACACGGCGAGTATAAATAGGTGCTGTTTTCTAACGTGATTGATTGAAGTGTGGCTGCTCTCCTGGACGGCGGTGCGTATTACAGCACCGGCTACAAGCTGCAGCAGATGGGGTGCCAGGGTGCCAGTGTTCCAGTCCATGGCGGTTCGTTGGTTCGACCCTCTGAGGCCGACGCAGGATCCGCAACGAGCCAGTGCGGGCCACTCCTTGGCTTACTTCCGTGGGCGGTTGTCTCAGCTCCCGACACACGCCGGAGACTTCCGAGGCTAGGGCCGCAGATGCAGACGCTGGCTAGCAGGCGCTCGTTCGTCACCGCGATCTCAGCCATGCCGGCGAGAAGAGGGAAGCAGCTGGCCGCCCGTAGCTCACACCGAGCGACGCTGAGTCGGCAGGGATGCAGATCGCCTGGTCAATCACGGCATCCTGAGGACGACGCTTTCCGCTGACCTACAAGGCCGGTGCAACACAGCGTTGTGTTGAGCAGGCCTCTGGGGTGCGCCGGCCGGTGTGGCCGAGCGGTTCCGGTCACAGGTTCGAATCATGGGTCGGGCAAGGGTGTGTGTGATGTCCTTAGGTTAGTTAGGTTTAAGTAGTTCTAAGTTCTATAGGACTGATGACCTCAGATGTTAAATCCCATAGTGCTCAGAGCGTCTGGGGTTCTCTCTCAGCACTGCATCTCCTGTGACACAGACCGAGGTGAATGGAGCACTGTAGCGGAAACAAATCATTTGGAAAGTTCTCGCTGAGTTTTAATACTGCAACTCCTGGCACCCACCCACTATATTTGGTGTATTCACGCCACATTTGGCGTCTGATGCCATTACAGCAGAATGTTCCTATTTCTCCACAACAAAATGTGACATTTGTAGTTTAGAGGTTATCATCGACTACTACGTCTTGTTGCAGTAAATCCTAATAAAACCAGCATGACAGCTCATGTCCTAATTCGAACAACAGTACTACTGCTTTTACTTGATGTGCTCATTTGGCAGACATATTGCAGGCGAGAGACGTTTAGCGACATGGTCACTTAGTCAGAAAAAAAAGTTCAAATGTGTGTGAAATTTTATGGTACTTAACTGCTAATGTCATCAGTCCCTAAGCTTACCCACTATTTAACCTAAATTATGCTAAGGACAAACACACACACACACACACACACACACACGCGCGCGCGGGAGGACTCGAACCTCCACCGGAACCAGCCGCACAGCCCATGACTGCAGCGCCTTAGACCGCTCGGCTAATCCTGCGTGGCTCACTTAATGATAGTACCATAACCATCACACATGCACAATAAAATGAGGTATAAAAGAGAGAAGATTTCTCTACTCAAATATTTCCATTGCTTCTTTTATTTGATGTTAAGGAACAGAGAAGCTTTTTCACCAGGTCACCGAAGTTTTAAAAATTATAGTATTTTGGTAGGTCTTCGATCCATTATATCCTGATTATTTATATGAAGACTGAAATATGTGATAGTTACGGAGACACACTCTCCATACAGTGTACCACAGATTTATTTATTGTGACTGAAATACAGAGGAGCAGGTAGATAACCAGCTTTTGCTACTGAACAACCACTTTGGATCTAAGAAAAATAATGGGGAAAGGTTATCAGTAAAAGTTGCACTGGTAAGAACCCATAATGTATAAAAATATTTAAAAAAACATTTAAAATCTAAGACAGGATAACGTATCATAACTCCTAATACAACTGCTGTCGTAAAGTACATTTTGGTGTATAATCAACAAGGGTGCATTGCAAACAGCAAATCGTCACTATGCTCAAAATGAGCACAATGTAGTAACAATGCAGTAAAGTGCCACCATAGGACCGACTGCTGTGCGTGTCTGTGAGCATCCAGCGTGAATTTCCAAACTCAACAAACAGGGAGTGCGCAGAGCTGAGCGCAGTTACATTCTAGGCACAATAGGAGAAAATCGGCTTCCAGCTAAATAGTACAGAAAAAAATAATGAAAGGTAGCAATTTTAAAATTAGAAAATTACATAAACACTTTTTTACATGTCTTAATAAACTCATCTGTGAGTATAGACAAAGAAATAAATTACTCAGGAAAAGGTAAGACATAGAAAGGCAGATACTCCGTAGGTTTAGAAGTAAAAAGGTATAATCGTAGGCAGTGTAAAAATCCAGATGTAGAACTGATTACAGGCATCATGGTTCATAAATTACATAACGTAACCACAATTCTTTTAAATCGTATTAAGTGAAGAAATTACACAGGAGGAAGTAAGAAAAGAAAATGTACATGTTCTTTATACGAAGAAGTAAAAACACACCACGACAGATGCTTTTGAAATCCAAAACTTAACTTCTTCAGCGACTGAGATCTTTCTGCTGAAGCTGTGTCTTCAGCACGCCTATAGTACTCCAAAACAACCACCCATTCTAAGATCACACATGTACCAACAAGTCTCTCACTGCTCGCTCTATATTCCACATATACTCCCAAGCCAACTACCCACAAAACCGAGTAAACTTTATTTGGCTCTAGACCTGGGAATTGTAATTTCGTACGATATAAATAGAGCCGCACAACTAAATTATTCTAAAAACTCCTATTTAATACATCCTTTCTTACCAGGAAATTCGCGCTTTCATTTTATCTGAGACTTTGCTCTAACCCTATGAAACCATACAAACTTCCCCCTATGTCCTTTACTATACAGGTAATGTCTTTCGCCTGGACAGAGGCTGTGTTGAAATCAGCCACCAAAAGAAAATTGTCCTGTGCAACATTCCCACCAAACACATCCTTACTTTATTCTTGAAAACATGAACAGGTGGACAGCTGTATCATTATATATATCCAACCTCATGGCCCCATTCCTTGTGACTTACTCAACCAGATAGACTCTACCTTTCCCATGCATGTTATTGGATTAAGCATATACAGCATTTTTCCTGCAGAATTCCTGTGTTGTCATCTGTTTACGACTCCCTGCAAAGTGGCATAGTCCCTGTACCACAACACACCCATTCTGAAAATAATACAATTCCAGACGTCACCTTAGCATGTCCCTAGCCTCCTTGAATGTGCTACCTCAGAATTCCTGCTTCTAACTGGTAGCCTATCTACCTTACTCAACACCCCTTACTCACCACACCATATATCCCATCCGCCATAAACATATCAAAGACTACTCACACATCAAGTGAAATACCTACTTAGATTCCAATTGGACACCATAAACATCCAACATCCTCATGATATTCCTCATGCAACTTCCTTCCTTAAGCAGGACTTACTAGACGCCAAATCCACTCATATCACTACCAAGTCTATTCACTCTAACCGCCTAACCCATCCTCCACAAGCTCTACTCCTACGTAAGCCCTAGCCCTAACGCTTACACCGCTCGTTCTGACAAGCTCGGCACCAGGGTACACCCACACGCCACTGGAAAACTCAAGGTCTGACACCAGACGTGTGCCAGAGTTAAAGCTGCACTACCTATTAACTCCAGCAAGTACTGGGAATCTTTACACTGATTCACTGGCAGAAATGTCACCCATCACTACCCAATCCTTTACACTAAATTATCCCTACCAGACCACCAGAGCAAAGCTAGTCTCTTAGCTCCCCATGTATCCATCAATTTCACAATTACTGATATTCCTCATTGCAAATATTCCCTATTCCCTACAGTCCATGAAAATATAGTTACGTCTGTCCCATCACACGCAGTTGGGCAACATACCATAACCAGAACTTAGTGCACCCGACATAAAACAATTAATGATTAAAAAACACTTCTCACAGTCACAACTGCATTCCTACAGGTACTTAAATGCACGTCTCTTTTCCTTCCTATTAATGGTTGCAACGTTTTACATTATTCTTTCGACAGGTTGTTATCCTGAACTGTGAATAATTTCCGAAATCCAAATAGATCCCTCAGCAAGCCGATTCTCAGTGCTTCTCAATGTCTTCAAATCCATCTACTCTCAAAGTATCCATTAATTCCTGAACCAGGACCTATCCCTTCCTACTAATCAGTGTGACGTCTCTTCAGATGACCAACTCCTGTGCCTCACACATCTCCTATCCCATTATCTTAAAGCGAAAAATCTACAGTTTTTACATTCACTGGTGTTGTAAAACTTTGTAACTGTGTATGGCATTACAGTCTCCTCTTGAAACTCCAGATACATGCACTTTCAAGTAACTGTATCTGCTTTATTTTTTGTCATTATTAACAATACCATTTTCTGTATCTTCTGTCCTGGTGCAGTTGCGGCTCAGAGCTCTCTGTTCTCTCCCCTCTGCTCTCCATTAAAACTTCTATGCTGATATTATGCCTAGACCACCTCTTCCAGCCCAACTCGTCCACTAGCTGATCACTGTTCCTGGCTCAGTAATCCATAAATCCCAACGATCCCTCTGCGTTGGAAACATAGGACGAACCACTTGCAACATTTATATCCATGACTTTTACCTAAACCTTGTAACTATTATCCCGTTATGTAATTCACAAATCTATCTTGGAATAACGCTTGACCAGCAACTAGCATGAAACCTCACCTATTAACTGTCCAGCAGAAATCCCATAATAGACTAAGACAACTATAGTTACTAAACAGGTAAAATCAGGATTTCTCCCATCAATTGTATTCCACACGTACAAATCGGTAACCCACCCTATCCTGTTCTATGTCAGTGTTGCCTGTATATCTGCTCCACCCAAGATCTACAGTTCCTCCGAATCCTTGAATGTCAAGGACTTCGTCTCGCTTTTCATATGCGTTTACCTTTTCCCTCATGGATCCTCTAACTTCTCACCAAATTACGACCTCTCCTCTCCCACAATGATTACTTCCATCTATCATCCATTTATCGTTCGTGTATCCTATACTGTCCGCAAAATACTGGGTGATCAAAAAGTCAGTATAAATTAGAAAACTGAATAAACCACGGAATAATGTAGATAGAGAGGTACAAATTGACACAAATGCTTGGAATGACATGGGGTTTTATTAGAACCAAAAAAATACAAAAATTCAAAAATGCCCGACAGATGGCTCTTCATCTGATCAGAATAGCAATAATTAGCATAACAAAGTAAGACAAAGCAAAGATGATGTTCTTTACAGCAAATGTTCAATATGTCCACTATCATTCCTCAACAATAGCTGTAGTCGAGGATTAATGTTGTGAACAGCACTATAAAGCATGTCCGGAGTTATGGTGAGGCACTGGCGTCGGATGTTGTCTTTCAGCATCCCTAGAGATGTCGATCGATCACGATACACTTGCGACTTCAGGTAACCCCAAAGCCAATAATCGCGCGGACTGAGGTCTGGGGACCTAAGAGGCCAAGCATGACGAAAGTGGGGGCTGAGCACACGATCATCACCAAACGACGCATGCAAGAGATCTTTCACGCGTCTAGCAATACTTTTTTTGTTCTAATAAAACCCCATGTCATTCCAAGCATGTGTGTCATTTTTTACCTCTCTATCTACATTATTCCGTGGTTTATTAAGTTTTCAAATTTATACTGACTTTTTGATCACCCGGTAAACTTCAGCAATCCCATTGTTTCCCCCCTGATCACCAGTCCTGGTTTCCTGCCAGGCCTGTGTCAACACATCTCACCGTCCCTACACACACATACACACACACACACAGGCACTCCACTCCTACTCGACGCAACCTCCCAGACAGTGAAATCCAACCCGATATTTTTTCATCCCGTCAACTATAGCTCTACGCTAAGTATCCTAATCTATTTTAGGCCTCACTCTTACCTCTATACAGCTCTAATTACACACACTATGGGTCTAACTGCAACTGCACATTCAACTCCTTACCCTTTCTGTCCTCTGATCATCCACCCGAACACCTATCTTCATCTCCACAAATACCACTCAGTACCATCTAAACGTGTTTACATCCACACCCTTCAGTGCGACAGAACACAAATGAAGATCGCCTAGAAAACCTAAAGTTTCCCCTTCTCAAAAACTTCTGTCTTCAGTGAACAAGCTTGAACTTTTTGTTGAAAGTGAAATGCTCCTTCTTAAGAAATGTAACCGTTTTTGAAACTTGTTTCAAGTATATATTTTTGATGACATCTGTATCTTCCAGTGTTTCTGTTATTAAGTGAAACAAGGAAAATGAGTATTTTAATTATATATAAATGCCATTAAAATACTTTTTTTTGTAGATCTGAGAACATATGTAAAATTTTCCCCTTTTAATGATATTGTTTCACTTTTACATGTATTTTAATATTCAGGTTGAAAAATGCGATGTTGTAGTATTGGGAGCCCACCGGCCTCATTCGATCAGAGGCGGTGCAGCAATGATAAAGGAAAAAAAAGTCTTTCACAGCAGCGGATCTCTCTTCCTGCAACCATATCCTTCTGTGGAACAGCCACACATGAACGTCGGTGGGCCGCAGTTCACACAACGTACGACCGAAAACTGCAGTTCAATCAAGAGAACGGCCGGCCAGCATTTTGGCTCCTGCAGCGCGCTTGTGCTCCGAGATTGCTGTCGAGTCTGCCCGGAGCTCTGGCTTCCCCTACCACACTGTACTACTGCGAGCAGCTGTGAATCAGACAGCTATATGCTGGACGCTACACTCACAGGGAACTTATGAAGACGTGCTTGCATCAGAGTGCAGCTACTTCTACTTATAAGCAGGAATTTATCACGTTTATTTATATTCAACCTTTTATTTTTATGCCAAAGCAATAACTTTTATTATTACCTGGCTACAGATAGATTAGATAGTGCTAATACGGTGATAAGGTCTAAAAAAATCATTACATGCAGCCATTTAACGTTATGTAGCGATGTTTATAAATGTAGACATATTTAGATTTTAGAATATGAAATGTATCTGACACTATGATTCGTGTTAGGCAGATTTAAATCTGTTGAAGACGAACACTGGGCGTCAATTTCATAACACAAGAAACAAACGATGGCGTACATTTTTGAAGTACACATTGAAATAACTTTAGTAGCTTGAAACTTCCTGGCAGATTAAAACTGTGTGCCGGACCGAGACTCGAACTCGGGACCTTTGCCTTTCGCGGGCAAATGTTCTACCAACGGAGCTAACCAAACACGACTCACGCCCCGTCCTCACAGCTATACTTCTGCCAGTACCTCGTCTCCGACCTTTCAGACTTCACAGAAGCTCTCCTCGAACCTTGCAGAACTAGCACTCCTGGAAGAAAGGATATTGCTTAGACATGGCTTAGCTACAGCCTGTCTGTGTACTTGTGGATATTGGCTACAGGGCAACAATTTATAAAAGTCTTTTAAATTCCAGGACTGGACACACCAATCGTTGAGCTGGGTGCTCTACTATAAGTCTATCAACCCAAGTTGGAAGTCATGGGGTACTTTAGCAGCGGCAAACAAAAATGTTCTGACAAAGCAATCGAACTCCGTCTATTGTCTACAGTCGCTCAATGTCTTGGAATCTTTTTGAGCACTCATGATGTAATATTTCAACTACCGAAACTCATTCAGTCATCCTTACCCCAGGTTAACTGGCAAATGGGGCCTGCTTCTGTGTCTACAGCTTGAAGTGTCGAAGTGCAAAGTACTTCCGGGTACCTTATCAGATTGCGTGTATAAGGGACTTCACAAATCATACATTTTCAGGAAAACTCAGTGCATTTCATCATTTACTTGTCAATAGTTATAAATATGTTTGTACTAATAACTAAATTTAATTGAAAGTAGTAAGTAGTCGACCAACATGAAACTCAGTTAAATGTCATGCAGATACACATGATTTTTTAATTATATTACCTCTCAAATGTCGTATAAATTAGATAATATGACCAGCGATGAAAAAAATATAGATTAAAAATTAAGTTCGAACAGGAGTCATACCACCGTCTCATAGACGTTTACCTTATGTAATTCCAATACAAACTTTTTTTTTGGTTAAAAAACGTGAACCAATAACACTTAATTCTTCCAATATCTTTTTCTACTTTTTTAATGCTAACTTTTTTGCACCTGGAGAGTATAAAAGAGAACAAAAGTAAGAAATGAAAGTTGCCACAGTCCCCTTTCTCCTAATTAAAAAAGAAACATCATTTCAAGCACTGGGCGCTATCTAACCCTACTCCCAGTACGGCTAACCTAGAGCTATGAGGGGGCGAGAACGAATAAAGGAAAGGAAACTGCAGGGGAACCATGCAAATTAAATGTAGTTAGTTTTCTCCTATTTTAGTTTATTTTTGTTATTTTTCTTTTTATTTTCATTCTATTTTTTATACACTCCTGGAAATGGAAAAAAGAACACATTGACACCGGTGTGTCAGACCCACCATACTTGCTCCGGTCACTGCGTGAGGGCTGTACAAACAATGATCACACGCACGGCACAGCGGACACACCAGGAACCGCGGTGTTGGCCGTCGAATGGCGCTAGCTGCGCAGCATTTGTGCACCGCCGCCGTCAGTGTCAGCCAGTTTGCCGTGGCATGCCGCGGCAGTGTGGACGTGAACCGTATGTGCAGTTGACGGACTATGAGCGAGGGCGTATAGGGGGCATGCGGGAGGCCGGATGGACGTACCTCCGAATTGCTCAACACGTGGGGCGTGAGGTCTCCACAGTACATCGATGTTGTCGCCAGTGGTCGGCGGAAGGAGCACGTGCCCGTCGATCTAGGACCGGACCGCAGCGACGCACGGATGCACGCCAAGACCGTAGGATCCTACGCAGTGCCGTAGGGGACCGCACCGCCACTTCCCAGCAAATTAGGGACACTGTTGCTCCTGGGGTATCGGCGAGGACCATTCGCAACCGTCTCCCTGAAGCTGGGCTACGGTCCTGCACACCGTTAGGCAGTCTTCCGCTCACGCCCCAACATCGTGCAGCCCGCCTCCAGTGGTGTCGCGACAGGCGTCAATGGAGGGACGAATGGAGACGTGTCGTCTTCAGCGATGAGAGTCGCTTCTGCCTTGGTGCCAATGATGGTCGTATGCGTGTTTGGCGCCGTGCAGGTGAGCGCCACAATCAGGACTGCATACGACCGAGGCATACAGGGCCAACACCCGGCATCATGGTGTGGGGAGCGATCTCCTACACACCTCTGGTGATCGTCGAGGGGACACTGAATAGTGCACGGTACATCCAAACCGTCATCGAACCCATCGTTCTACCATTCCTATACCGACAAGGGAACTTGCTGTTCCAACAGGACAGTGCACGTCCGCATGTATCCCGTGCCACCCAACGTGCTCTAGAAGATGTAAGTTAACTACCCTGGCCAGCAAGATCTCCGGATCTGTCCCCCATTGAGCATGTTTGGGACTGGATGAAGTGTCGTCTCACGCGGTCTGCACGTCCAGCACAAACGCTGGTGCAACTGAGTCGCCAGGTGGAAATGGCATGGCAAGCCGTTCCACAGGACTACATCCAGCATCTCTACAATCGTCTCCATGGGAGAATAGCAGCCTGCATTGCTGCGAAAGGTGAATATACACTGTACTAGTGCCGACATTGTGCATGCTCTGTTGCCTGTGTCTATGTGCCTGTGGTTCTGTCAGTGTGATCATGTGATGTATCTGACCCCAGGAATGTGTCAATAAAGTTTCCCCTTCCTGGGACAATGAATTCACGGTGTTCTTATTTCAATTTCGAGGAGTGTATTTTATTTATTTGTGCCTTGAGTAGTGGGAGTAGTGGGACAAAGTATGTTCTGCCCCACATTCCACAGTTGCCAAATTTATTTAAGATGGCGCTGATGACGTCATCCAAGATGGCATCATGTAGACTTGGCAACAGTGTATGACATCATTAAAGATGGCGGATTTTGGCGGGAAGATAGGTACACTGGGCTATCTCCACTAACCTAATCCACCAGAAAAAAATTGACGGGAAATTCAAATCGAGCAGGGTAATGCATCACACCATGAAAATGCGGGGAAAATAGCCCAATTGGGCTACATCGACTAACCTAACCCCCAACCCTCTAGAAAATGGCGGCAAGTTCAAATTCGAACATTATAATGCACCACACCGCTCTTATCTGTATTAAGCAAAGAAAATGGCAGGAAATTAGCTCACTTGGCCTACCTCCACTAACCTAAGTCACTCCACCGCCACCTCATCCTACGAACTGGCATAAACTTTTAATTTTGGCAGTAAACAAAATTTCAGTTCTCATATCTCTACTAAGCTAACAAAATGGGAGGAAAGAGAAGACATTTGTACTAACTTCAGTCACCAGTCTGGCACCACCTCCTGAACATTTGTGGGAAAAGGACTTGGACATAACACTTTATTTAAACACTTCCACACACGTGTGTTCACAACAAGCTCTGGACTCCAACTGACTTAGTACACATTGCAACCGCCAGAGGACGCTCTCACCTGTGACACCATCCAAGATGGCGACCACGATGTCAACCAAGATGGCGACTGTCCAACCTCTCACGTCACACCCCTATGTCAGCTGGCGACAAAGTTGTTTGCTGGACATTGGAATCTGCCCTGATGTCACCCAACCACTGGTCCACCACGTGCCTTGCTTGACAAAGAATGCACTAACACACTTTTTGCGCCAAAGTTGTTTGCTTGCAACTGGAAACTTTCATGACCTCACAACAGCACCTGTGTTTGCTACGAGGCCCCTCGCTAAGTTAATTGATGACACAAGTCCCATTATTCAACCCACGTGGCCCAATTACCTAATCCACGATTGTCGGGAAAACACACACGCATATGCGCAAGTCATCACTCTTGCCAAGCTACCTACCTCCACAAGTCAGTCTAACACAAAGTTCGCAACTCAAATCCCTAGCTATAAAAAATAAGAACTCACTCAATATAGCACCCTCCTACCTGCAAGTGAATATAACACAAAGTTCCCAACTCAAACCCCAATCTACAAATATTAAGACCTCATTCAATATAGCACCCTCTATCTGAAAATTAATCTAACACAATGTTCCCATCTCAAATCCCTATCTACAGAAGATAAGAACTTACTGAAATTCTATATTGTCCCACAAATACTTAACCTTCTCTTTATTCACACAAAATTCTCTCTTTATCAAGAAAAATTTCCTTCAGCCCTTCCTAACGCCATTCTTAATACCATCAATCTCCAATTACAAGTGTATAACATACTTCTAATTATAAATCATTCATCCCAACACCATACCTCTTATTATACACACACATTATCATCTCCAATCCTGAATTCACTATCACCCAGTCTCTATTCTAAATAATATCAATTATTTGTCTATAATTTTTAAATTATAATACGCTCAGCCTCCACCATGTACTGGAAGCATCTGACTAGTTCAGCTTTTAGCCACTAGGGTTGCTAATGAACTCAATAACTACCCCCTCAAAATTCGCAACACCCATTCGTTCATCCTAAGATCATGTGGTACTACACCATCAGACTTATATAAGGAATCACTCCCTGGTCATCTTTCTCACTCGCCCATTGTCTGCCGCATTGTTCGTTTGTTTTTCGTTGATTTTTTGTTGTTCTCTGCAAAGATGAAGAGAGTTAATACCAGAAGTTGGAAGCACAGCTGGGAGTGGTGGGGTGTCCCACGTAGTCCCCTACATAATTGGATTCATCCCCCAGCTCCATATGCCACAGAACACCACCACTCTCGTAAATATAGAGAAATATAAATCGTCTTTCACTCCAGCTAATCTTTCAAAATAACTAAAACTATATCTCATTCTTTTACAGGAACCGCTTTTGAGGCCATTATGGCTGTCGATAGGCAGGTGGAGGCCATTCATCAACAGATCCAGCAACACCCTAGTTGTAAGTTTAAAAAAAATTACTTATCTCTAATAATATTAATATACTTATGTCTTTTTCTCTAACAATTCCATTTATATGTATGTTATTTGTTCTAGGTGATTATAAGCACTTAATGGATGATGGACTGGGCGATTTTTTTGAGAGTACTATAGATTGCCCTGAATATGTAAGTAAATAGGAATATAAAAAAGGGAGGAAGGTTTATCTGTTTAGCAAGAGTAATAGAAGGAATTTCAGACTACCTAATAGATCAAAACCAAAATTTCTGTTCCGAAACTGACAACATTGAGTGTTTATGGAAAAAGTTCAAGGCAATCGTAAAATGCGTTTTAAACAGGTACATGCCGAGTAAAGCTGTGAGGGACGGGAAAAACCCACCGTGGTTCAACAACAAAGTTAGGAAACTACAGCGAAGACAGAGAGAGCTTCACTGCAAGTTTTAACGCAGCCAAAACCTCTCAGACAAACAGAAGCTAAAGGATGTCAAAGTTAGCGTAACGAGGGCTATGCGAGAAGCATTTGGCAAATTCGAAAGTAAAATTCTATGTACCGACTTGACAGAAGATCCTAGGAAATTCTGGTCTTACGTTAAATCAGTAAGTGGCTCGAAACAGCATATCCAGACACTCCGGGATGGTGATGGCATTGAAACAGACGATGACGCACGTAAAGCTGAAATACTAAACACCTTTTTCCAAAGCTGTTTCACTGAGTAAGACCGCACTGCAGTTCCTTCTCTAAATCCTCGCACAAACGAAGAAATGGCTGACATCTAAATAAGTGTCCAAGGAATAGAAAAGCAACTGGAATCACTCAACAGAGGAAAGTCCACAGAACCTGGCGGGATACCAGTTCCATTCTACACAGAGTACGCGAAAGAACTTCTAACAGCAGTGTACCGCAAGTCTCTAGAGGAACGGAAGGTTCCAAATGATTGGAAAAGAGCACAGGTAGTCCCAGTCTTCAAGAAGGGTCGTCGAACAGATGCGCACAACTATAGACCTATATCTCTGACGTCGATCTGTTGTAGAATTTTAGAACATGTTTTTTGCTCGCGTATCATGTCGTTTCTGGAAACCCAGAATCTACTCTGTAACAATCAACATGGATTCTGGAAACAGCGATCGTGTGAGACCCAACTCCCTTTATTTGTTCATGAGACCCAGAAAATATTAGATGCAGGCTCCCACGTAGATGCCATTTTCCTTGACTTCCGGAAGGCGTTCAATACAGTTCCGCACTGTCGCCTGGTAAACAAAGTAAGAGCCTACGGAATGTCAGACCAGCTGTATGGCTGGCTTGAAGAGTTTTTAGCAAACAGAAAACAGCATGTTGTTCTCCATAGAGAGATGTCTAGAGACGTTAACGTAACCTCTAGCGTGCCACAGGGGAGTGTTATGGGGCCATTGCTTTTCACAATATATATAAATGACCTAGTAGATAGTGTCGGAAGTTCCATGCGGCTTTTCGCGGATGATGCTGTAGTATACAGAGAAGTTTCAGTATTAGAAAATTGCAGCGAAATGCACAAAGATCTACAGCGGATAGGCACTTGGTGCAGGAAGTGGCAACTGACCCTTAACATAGACAAATGTAATGTATTGCGAATACATAGAAAGAATGATAGCAGAACAAACACTGGTAGCAATTAGTTCTGTAAAATATCGGCGAGTATGCGTGCAGAACGATTTGAAGTGGAATGATCATATAAAATTAATTGTTGGTAAGGCGAGTACTAGGTTGAGATTCATTGGGAGAGTTCTTAGAAAATGTAGTCCATCAAGAAAGGAGGTGGCTTACAAAACACTCGTTCGACCTATACTTGAGTATTGCTCATCAGTGTAGATCGGGTTGACAGAGGAGATAGAGAAGTTCCAAAGAAGAGCGGCGCGTTTCGTCACAGGGTTATTTGGTAAGCGTGATAGTGTTACCGAGATGTTTGGCAAACTCATGTGGCAGACTCTGCAAGAGAGGCGCTCTGCATCGCGGTGTAGCTTCCTGTCCAGGTTTCGAGAGGGTGCGTTTCTGGATGAGGTATCGAATATATTGCTTCCCCATAGTTATAACTCCCGAGGAGATTACGAATGTAAAATTAGAGAGATTCGAGCGCCCACGGAGGCTTTCCGGCAGTCGTTCTTTCCGCGAACCACACGCGACTGGAACAGGAAGGGAGGTAATGACAGTGGCACGTAAAGTGCCCTCCGCCACACATTGTTGGGTGGCTTGAGGAGTATGAATGTAGATGTAGGTGTAGATGAATTGTTCATGGCGTGGAGCCAGAGCCTTATAACCATGTCCGTGATCGTTAGAATTCACTGTGTAAGTAGGCTGTTTAGGTTTTCTTATTCGTAACGCCACATAGCGCTCGGTATGAAAAATCACTGGCTGTGGTGTGCGCAGTCTGTGTTTAGTTTGCATTGTTGTCTGCCATTGTAGTGTCTGGCAGCGGCAGCTGGATGCTAACAGCGCGTAGCGTTGCACAGTTGGAGGTGAGCCGCCAGCAGTGGTGGATGTGGGGAGAGAGATGGCGGAGTTTTGAAATTTGTAAGACTGGATGTCATGAACTATCATATATATTTTGACTATTAAGGTAAATACACTGTTTGTTCTCTATTAAAATCTTTCATTTGCTAACTATACCTGTCAGTAGTTAGTGCCTTCCGTAGTTTGAATCTTTTATTTAGCTGGCAGTAGTGGTGCTCGCTGTATTGCAGTAGTTCGAGTAATGAAGATTTTTGGTGAGGTAAGTGATTTGTGAAAGGTATAAGTTAATGTTAGTCAGGGCCATTCTTTTGTAGGGATTATTGAAAGTCAGACTGCGTTGCGCTAAAAAATATTGTGCTTCAGTTTAAGCACAGTCTTGTAATAATTTTTCAAAGGGGTCGTTTCAACTGCAGTAGACAATGTGCTTATTTACTTTATCTCTACAGGATTCGACCCTCAGCACGTTGTGGCGTGTGTGCCCATGGCGGCGGCTAAACTGTCCGGTGAGCAACACCCACGGACACATGCCTTCCCTGTGAAGATGCTGTTGGTCACTGCTCGGGGAGCTGCCGCTGCCAGTGTCACGCAGCCTGGCTGTTTGCACTCGGGCTCTCCCCGGCTGCCACGTGCGCCAGCCGCCGCACGGGAATCTGCCGCCACCGCCAAGGACACGGAGCCTGTGGCCGGCTATTTGCACTGGGGTTGCCCCTGGCCACCACGTCTGTCTCCTCTGCCGACACCATCGCGCGAGGTACGGCGCGTACCAGTTAGTTGCACTAGCTCTAATTATAGCAGTAGTATTAATGATGATCCTGTGGCTAGTGGCAGTTCTCTCACCCATCCTTTTAGTCAAGTACATGAGTTCGGTGATATCAAACGGGAGTTGCAGTACTTGGTGATTGCGGACGCCTTTGAGGAGCGAATCTCGCTCACTAGGATCGAAAACTCGGCAGGGGGACTAAAGCGATCCTGTTGGATTTCTAAACGTGTGCCTTCCTGTAGTGGAAACAGGACCAGTGAGCGTGATCTGCATGTAAACATGCTGATCTTCTCTGAAGGTGATAATTATCATTATGTTTGGCTCAAAGATATGTCCCGACTACTTTCCTCCCAACTATCAACTAATTGTGATGTAAAACATTTTTTTTTAAGATTCCTGAATTATTTCTCCTCAGACAAGTTATTAGCTACACATCTAGTAGACTGCGCTTCCAATGATACGGAACCTGGTATTGTGCCTACTGAGGAAAACAACTTCATAAAGTTTAAGAATGCTGACCACCAGGAGCGATGTCCGTTTGTAGCGTACGCCGACCTTGAGTGCCTCCTCGCTCCGTGAAGGCGACCCTACAAGCTCACACACCACCTTTAAAGAGAAACACGTACCATATGCGGCAGCGTACCAAATTGTATCGTCATATGACTCCAACCTTAACCAATACAAATCTTACGTCGGGGATAATCCTGCAGTTTGGTTGCCCTCTGAGCTTCAAAAATTTTCACTGGAGGTTGTTAAGCTTTACAGCGGCAACGTCCCCATGACCAGATCGAAGGAGAATGAAGATATGTATTATAACGCGACTGATTATCATATTTGTGGGCTGCCTTTAGACTGAAAAGCAGAAACTCCTCGTAGGGACCATTTTCATCTTACGGGGAAATTCCGTGGCGCAGGTCACAATGCATGGAATTTGAAGTACCAGTTAACTAGAAACATACCTGTTTTCTTATACAATTTAAGTGGGTATGACGCTCACTTTCTAGTTGAGCACTTGACCGATTTCGATTTGGAGAAAGATCAGGTGAGTGTCCTACCTGAGAGCTTCGAGAAGTATATTTCATTCTCCAACCGAATGATCCCAACAATTACGCTCCGCTTCCGTGATAAGCTACGTTTTATGCAGGCACCGCTACAGAAACTTGTTGAGACTCTACCTCTGGGGGATATGCATACCACTCGAGCTGCATTTCCCAACGAGGAAAAGTTTCAACTTGTGACTAGGAAGAGGTTTTTCCATATGAGTATGTGGATAGTATGGCCAAACGACGAAACCATGCTACCCGACATAACTTCATTCTCCAGCAACCTCACAGGCAATGCCACAACGAATGCAAAGTATGAGCATGCCGTGAATATCTGGTGGGAATTCAATAAATCTACTTTAGGAGAGTATGCACAGCTTTACATAGACACAGACGTGCACTTGCTTGTGTTTCGAGAAGTTCCAGAGTGTATGTAGGACCACATATTCGCTGGACCCCGCCTTTTATTACACGGCACCTGGGTTGCCTGGAAACGCGATGCTCAAGAAAACGAAGTGCAGCATGGAATTATTGACATATCCTGACATGCTTCTTTTCTTTGAGCGAGGGATCCACGGGGGACTTTTCAAATGTGTCCATAGACACGTGAAAGCAAATAACACACAGATGGGTGACAGGTTCAATGTATCCCTTGATTCAAGTTATGTAATGTACCTCGACTTGAATAACTTATACGGGCATGCCATGGGGCAATCACTGCGATTTCCGAGTTTCGGTGGCTGCCAGAAGATGAATACAAGGGATTAGGTAGAAAAATCATGGGGAATGGCAGCTGATTCTGATGTAGGGTATGTGGTGAAGGCAAAACGCCGGCTGAAGTGGCCGTGCGGTTCTAGGCGCTGCTGTCTGGAACCGCGAGACCGCTACGGTCGCAGGTTCGATTCCTGCCTCGGGCATGGATGCATGTGATGTCCTTAGGTTACTTAGGTTTAACTTGTTCTAAGTTCTAGGGCACTAATGACCTCAGAAGTTGAGTCCCATAGTGCTCAGAGCCATTTGAACTATTTGGAGGCAGAACTCACATACCATATCAGTTTGCATGACGCGCATACCAATTTGCCGCTGTGTCCAGAGGAACTAATTCCGCGAAGAGGTTCCACACCGAAACTGATGACGACGCTGGGGGATAAGCAGAGGTATATCATTCACTATCGTAACCTCCAGCAATGGCTCAGTTTGGGTATGGAGCTGGTTAAAATCACCTGGGCCATCCCTTCAAGCAGTCCCACTGGTTGAAGGAGTATATTGATTTGAATACAAGACAGAGAGCTTCCGCGACGTGTGACTTTGAGAAAGATTTTTTATAAATTAATGAATAATTCAATTTTCGGTAAAACTATAGTGAATTTGAGGGGGTGACGTGAAATTGCTATTAGAGCCGAAGGGAATGGGGGTTATGGCGTAAGAAAATGCATTGCCAGACCAAATTTTAAGCGTGTCACCATATTCAATGAGAACTTTGTTGCTGTGGAGATGGCGAAAACTGCAGTAGGGTTACTAAACATATCTATGTGGGGATGTGCATACTAGACCTGTCCAAACTCATGTACCGTTTTCATTATGAGTTCGCGAAAATTCATTTCGCAGATCCTAAATTACTTTATTTGGATACAGATCGCTTCATCTATTGGGTGAAGAATGACGATCGATATGAAATAATTAGGTATCACGGTAATGAATTCGAGACTCTTCTTCTGCGGCCGATAATCATTATCGAACTGTTCTGCAGAACAAGAAGGTTATCGGTCTGATGAAGGACGAATCGAACGGATTGCCAACTGTGGAGTTTGTAGGTCTTTGGTCAAAAATATATGCGTATCGCACATTGGAAGGTGCAACCCAGAGGCAGGCTAAAGCTGTGCATCGCATGGCATCGAGAGCTCTGTCTATCGAAGACTATTTGCAATGCCAACTCGGAGGTGTTCATGGTGCTGCACCGCAGCCACCGCATATGATAAGGCAAACCAATATTCGATTGATAGTGCACGAGGTGTGTACTGTGCTACTGTTTAAAATCGGTCTGTCGCCTCATGACGATAAAAGGGTCATCTGTGATAACAGGATTGAAACCGGCCTGTACTCACACTACTCAATTGTAGCGAGAGAAGGGGTGGGGGACTCTGAGAGAGAGGGAGAGAGAGAGAGAGAGAGAGAGAGAGAGAGAGAGGTAGAGAGATAGAGAGAGCGTCTGCAGAGTAGTGGTATGACCCTTTTATCATAGTGTAAATATTGGATGAAAGTATTTTGTAGTGTGAATCAGTTTGCGTGCTTCCGTGAATGTCTGAGTGTGCGAATTTGCACGAGCCTGTGTTAAGTGTGTACGTGTTTGTAAATATATATTAATTATTTTCCGAAAGAAAACCATAAAAAATTAAAAAAACTGAAGTAAATTATTTAAAGTGTAAGTAAGATGTTTAGGTTTTTTTATTGGTAACGGCGCCGCCACGTAGCGCTCTGTATGAAAATCACTGGCTGTGCCGTGTGCAGTCTGTGGCTGGCTTGCATTGTTGTCTGCCATTGTAGTGTTGGGCAGCGGCAGCTGGATGCTAACAGCGCGTAGCGTTGCGCAGTTGGAGGTGAGCTGCCAGCAGTGGTGGACGTGGGGAGAGAGATGGCGGAGTTTTGTAATTTGTAAGACTGGGTGTCATGAACTACCATATATATTTTGACTATTAACGTAAATACACTGTTTGTTCTCTATTAAAATCTTTCATTTGCTGACTATACCTATCAGTAGTTAGTGCCTTCCGTAGTTTGAATCTTTTATTTAGCTGGCAGTGGTGGCGCTCGCTGTATTGCAGTAGTTCGAGTAACGAAGATTTTTGTGAGATAAGTGATTTGTGACAGGTATAGGTTAATGTTAGTCAGGGCCATTCTTTTGTAGGGATTTTTGAAAGTCAGATTGCGTTGCGCTAAAAAATATTGTGTGTCAGTTTATGCACAGTCTTGTATAATTTTTCTAAGGGGACGTTTCAAAAGAAGTCTATATATATGTAAATATATTTTTGACCAATATTGCTATTTAATGTATATGAGCAAAAATATAAATTTGGCCAGTTCACTTGTACTTTTCATAGTGAAGAAGAAAAAAAATAAAATTTTCACAGCCCATATCTGCTTCGGTCTGAGTTGTTGTTACAGATATTAGATTTTAGTTTGTAAGTTTCACCTGCCACTAGCCATACAGTCAGAAGTAGTTTTAAGTATGTGAGTTTCACCAATTAAATATATATATGTTTACTTGGTCATTGTAGTGGAAAAAATGTTTATAACAACTTACTTGAGAGAAATATATATGTGTTCACATGCTTGTTGTAGTGGAAAAATGTTTAGACCCACTTACTTGCATGAAATATATTTTCAATTGCTTCTCATAGTGAAAAATGTTTTAGTCACACACTTCAAACAAATACGTTCGCCTTTACTTAAAAGTGTTTCCAGTGGAACTTTACTAGCGATAGTTTTTACCTTGTAAGATAGTGTCATTAGGTTCTAATACCTCTGCATTATTTTATATATATATATATATATATATATATATATATATATATATATATATATATATATACACTCCTGGAAATTGAAATAAGAACACCGTGAATTCATTGTCCCAGGAAGGGGAAATTTTATTGACACATTCCTGGGGTCAGATACATCACATGATCACACTGACGGAACCACAGGCACATAGACACAGGCAACAGAGCATGCACAATGTCGGCACTAGTACAGTGTGTATCCACCTTTCGCAGCAATGCAGGCTACTATTCTCCCATGGAGACGATCGTAGAAATGCTGGATGTAGTCCTGTGGAACGGCTTACCATGCCATTTCCACCTGGCGCCTCAGTTGGACCAGCGTTCGTGCTGGACGTGCAGACCGCGTGAGACGACGCTTCATCCAGTCCCAAACATGCTCAATGGGGGACAGATCCGGAGATCTTGCTGGCCAGGGTAGTTGACGTACACCTTCTAGAGCACGTTGGGTGGCACGGGATACATGCGGACGTGCATTGTCCTGTTGGAACAGCAAGTTACCTTGCCGGTCTAGGAATGGTAGAACGATGGGTTCGATGACGGTTTGGATGTACCGTGCACTATTCAGTGTCCCCTCGACGATCACCAGAGGTGTACGGCCAGTGTAGGAGATCGCTCCCCACACCATGATGCCGGGTGCTGGCCCTGTGTGCCTCGGTCGTATGCAGTCCTGATTGTGGCGCTCACCTGCACGGCGCCAAACACGCATACGACCATCATTGGCACCGAGGCAGAAGCGACTCTCATCGCTGAAGACGACACGTCTCCATTCGTCCCTCCATTCACGCCTGTCGCGACACCACTGTAGGCGGGCTGCACGTAGTTGGGGCGTGAGCGGAAGACTGCCTAACGGTGTGCGGGACCGTAGCCCAGCTTCATGGCGACGGTTGCGAATGGTCCTCGCCGATACCCCAGGAGCAACAGTGTCCCTAATTTGCTGGGAAGTGGCGGTGCGGTCCCCTACGGCACTGCGTAGGATCCTACGGTCTTGGCGTGCATCCGTGCGTCGCTGCGGTCCGGTCCCAGGTCGACGGGCACGTGCACCTTCCGCCGACCACTGGCGACAACATCGATGTACTGTGGAGACCTCACGCCCCACGTGTTGAGCAATTCGGCGGTACGTCCACCCGGCCTCCCACATGCCCACTATACGCCCTCGCTCAAAGTCCGTCAACTGCACATACAGTTCACGTCCACGCTGTCGCGGCATGCTACCAGTGTTAAAGACTGCGATGGAGCTCCGTATGCCACGGCAAACTGGCTGACACTGACGGCGGCGGTGCACAAATGCTGCGCAGCTAGCGCCATTCGACGGCCAACACCGCGGTTCCTCTTGTGTCCGCTGTGCCGTGCGTGTGATCATTGCTTGTACAGCCCTCTCGCAGTGTCCGGAGCACGTATGGTGGGTCTGACACACCGGTGTCAATGTGTTCTTTTTTCCATTTCCAGGAGTGTATATATATATATATATATATATATATATATATATATATATATATATATGAGCATTCTGCTCATATTTCTGAATAAAGTCTGAGAAAAGCTATCTTCAAACAGCATAACGTTGAATTTTTCGTCAAATACAAATCATGTATCTGTAAACTCATATACACTCCTGGAAATGGAAAAAAGAACACATTGACACCGGTGTGTCAGACCCACCATACTTGCTCCGGACACTGCGAGAGGGCTGTACAAGCAATGATCACACGCACGGCACAGCGGACACACCAGGAACCGCGGTGTTGGCCGTCGAATGGCGCTAGCTGCGCAGCATTTGTGCACCGCCGCCGTTAGTGTCAGCCAGTTTGCCGTGGCATACGGAGCTCCATCGCAGTCTTTAACACTGGTAGCATGCCGCGACAGCGTGGACGTGAACCGTATGTGCAGTTGACGGACTTTGAGCGAGGGCGTATAGTGGGCATGTGGGAGGCCGGGTGGACGTACCGCCGAATTGCTCAACACGTGGGGCGTGAGGTCTCCACAGTACATCGATGTTGTCGCCAGTGGTCGGCGGAAGGTGCACGTGCCCGTCGACCTAGGACCGGACCGCAGCGACGCACGGATGCACGCCAAGACCGTAGGATCCTACGCAGTGCCGTAGGGGACCGCACCGCCACTTCCCAGCAAATTAGGGACACTGTTGCTCCTGGGGTATCGGCGAGGACCATTCACAACCGTCTCCATGAAGCTGGGCTACGGCCCCTCACACCGTTAGGCCGTCTTCCGCTCACGCCCCAACATCGTGCTGCCCGCCTCCAGTGGTGTCGCGACAGGCGTGAATGGAGGGACGAATGGAGACGTGTCGTCTTCAGCGATGAGAGTCGCTTCTGCCTTGGTGCCAATGATGGTCGTATGCGTGTTTGGCGCCGTGCAGGTGAGCGCCACAATCAGGACTGCATACGACCGAGGCACACAGGTCCAACACCCGGCATCATGGTGTGGGGAGCGATCTCCTACACTGGCCGTACACCTCTGGTGATCGTCGAGGGGACACTGAATAGTGCACGGTACATCCAAACCGTCATCGAACCCATCCTTCTACCATTCCTAGACCGGCAAGGGAACTTGCTGTTCCAACAGGACAATGCACGTCCTCATGTATCCCGTGCCACCCAACGTGCTCTAGAAGGTGTAAGTCAACTACCCTGGCCAGCAAGATCTCCGGATCTGTCCCCCATTGAGCATGTTTGGGACTGGATGAAGCGTCGTCTCACGCGGTCTGCACGTCCAGCACGAACGCTGGTCCAACTGAGGCGCCAGGTGGAAATGGCATGGCAAGCCGTTCCACAGGACTACATCCAGCATCTCTACGATCGTCTCCATGGGAGAATAGCAGCCTGCATTGCTGCGAAAGGTGGATATACACTGTACTAGTGCCGACATTGTGCGTTCTCTGTTGCCTGTGTCTATGTGCCTGTGGTTCTGTCAGTGTGATAATGTGATGTATCTGACCCCAGGAATGTGTCAATAAAGTTTCTTCTTCCTGGGACAATGAATTCACGGTGTTCTTATTTCAATTTCCAGGAGTGTATAAGTGTGAAAACTGAGTCATGTTACTGTAAATTGTTATTTATCGAACACTGTTAAAAAAATTCTGAATTCAATAATAAATTGACTTATTTTATTGTAAAAACGTTGATTTTTTTATTATTTCACCCTCAATCATGATCATTCTTTTTTATTAAAAAATATTATAATTTAATTTTTTGTGTGTCTACAAGACGTGGATACAATCACATTGCACTCCAGAGAGACCTATGAGGTTTTACTGCTTTAAAGACACAAATGAATTCTGAATGACGCGTGCTGGACTTAGTGCCCTGGTCGCAAACACGCAGCGCACCTCAACACTTTCTTTCAGCCGCTGACGCCGGCAGCTTCTCGGCTGGCATCTGACGCATCGCCACGCAGGTGAGGTGAAAGCTGGTCTATTATTGACTCAGATAACGTTACTTACCGCCTCAAGGTTGTGGTATGCGACTCAGACAGTTCCATTGGAATTCACTTCATATACAATATCCGCCAATAAACTTACATTCTACGGACGTTGGGTGTCACAGAAAGAAAAAGAACAAATTTTATAAATATTTATTTGTAATCCAAGTTAAAAGTTAATTTACTTTCTCGTATGATGATATAAAAGCACTTTTTTTTTGCAAATGATGTTGAGTCGATGGATAGATTGACATCCATACAATTCCAGGTCTTGAATAGAAGAAAATTTAAATATTCGATGCAGCCAGGTAATCTTCGCATCACCTTTAACGTAGATGATTGTCTTCTTGTGATCAAATACTCGGAGCACTCGCGCCAAACCTTTATAACAGATGCCAGGGTCATCTCAGTGAATTCCATGATAGTATTGTGTTAACCACATTGCACTTCTACGTGTTTCAATGCGCTTCACTTCCTTGAATGGTTTCGGCGAGGAAACGCTTGATGCAAATGTTCCTATTATTCCACCACTTTGTGTGAATACTATTAATGCACAGTCTTTAATTATGAATCGCCTGCTTTCGCCGTAGTAAAATCCTTGTATGTCAGCTACGATTCTCACACCTTGGGGTAACATCGTGATCTGCCTTCGAGCTAGCAGAGCACCTATTAATTTATACAACTCGTTGCACTACACCAGTGAGCGGGCAATAGTTAACAATATGATCATGTGGAACTAGAGCATACGCTGCAGTGTGATCTGGGAAGTCTGTTGAAGATTCAAATTCAGTTCATACATCTACAGGCCCTGTTTTAATTATCTCATTCTGTTTTGAACAGTGAATCACGATTATTGGTGCTAGCTTCTTCAAACTCTGTGGACGCAGTAGGCATCCTTCATTTTCAGCGTCTTCGTAATAAGATGCTCGGAATCTTGCATACATGTCAAATGCAAGACTATACATTGCTGTCCCACTGTAGATGTAGATTCTCGTATGGGTAGTATTCGGAATTCAGGTAGACTCTGGCGTTAGTTAATTTGCAATTGTCAAACTCAGTTGAGTCCTTTGCTACATTCCCACGCCTTTGAGTTTGAAATGCGATTGTGATGAATCGAGGTGCTTCCTACTATACTGAAGTTTTAATAGCCCAAATATGTGTGGATGCTGTAGGTAGGACTGGGTATTCAAAAAGCTCCCATGATCAGAAGCTTAGTGGTAGATAGGTGCTGGCATTCAGAACTTTTAAGAGTTTGAGGCGTTCCTCGTCATCAACAGTGAAGCGAGGCATTTTCCATACTATACTCTTAATCTTTATTTGAACATTCTCTGCAGCTGTTTGAACGAATGAATTCACGTCACCTGAACTCCACCCAAAAATAAGTTCCTGTTTAGCGTCGATAATAATTTGCTGCATGTCCTAAAAAAAACCATAATCATTTTTAGTGACACGCACGCGGTAAATCGGCTGTATCCTCCCTCACCATCAGGTGGATCTATGAACCATCCCGCATTTTCCAAGCTATTTGAATCTGAGGCTGAGGCTGAAATGTATGTCTTAAGGATTGACATTGCGCCGACATTGCGTGAGCGATCTTTTTCAATACCGTTAAGTTCATAACGTATCTCTTGAAACAGGAATGTTAGAGCATTTCGCGTGAGCTTCGATAGCGTTACCACAGTGCCGTCAGCTTTCTTAAATGTACAGTCCAGACACAGGAAGCTCTCGCAAGGCAATGTTACGGCGTCCTGATGTTGGACAACAATCCTAATTTCATTTTTTTGTTAAATGTGCATGAAGCGTAGGGTTTGTGTGAGTGGTATTCAAAAAAATGTTCAAATGTGTGTGAAATCTTATGGGACTTAACTGCTAAGGTCATCAGTCCCCAAGCTTACACAGCACTTAACCTAAATTATCTTAAGGTCAACCACACACACCCATGCCTGAGGGAGGACTCGAACCTCCGCCGGGACCAGCCACACAGTCCACGACTGCAGCGCCTTAAACCGCTCTGCCAATCCTGCGCGGCTGTGAGTGGTATTCATGAGCACAATTCGATCATCATACTCTACTGGCTGAGTTACGTTGAGCGACGTCATTTTGCGTTTTGAAACCTGCTGAAATAAGGAATTCGCAATCAAGGCGTATTAGCACCATGCGCTTCTGCGATACACTGACAGGTTGTGAACTCGGTGTGCTAGCTTTGTACCTTACTCCCATCTAGTCTTAGATGCAAGTGTACAATGATCTCTTCTCCTCGAAAGTTAACAAGGTGATTATTCTGGTCAACAATACGCAGTTCTAGGTAATCCAATGTCTGAACAGTCACCAGGGGATATATAGAGTTTGTAAGGGCTTGAACTATTTTATACCCAGTACCGACTCTAGGGAAGAACCCGTAAATTGGGTGAATCAACCTATCTTTGAGTTTGTGGCAATATTGCACGCAACGTGGATTGTGCTGACTGGTAGTGTATCTACAGCTTGATCCGATGTGTAAAATTTACTGGCGTCCTTCACCAAAACACGGTCCTTTGCAAAACCTAGCAGTGGACCTATTGAATCTCTCTGTCTAAACTCGATCATAGCACTCTCCGTCCTTATTTCAGATTTAAAGGTATTAACGTTTGCGCGTAGTTCAATACCTTTTCCTGACTGTTTTGAGACTTAGTTTAAATAATCAATATCGTAGGCACAAGGTTGTATTTGTAGAATCTCCTTCCGACCGTCAATTTCCAGATGCAGTTTATTGTTGCTCTTTGTGATATTTGGAATGCTGTTATACGTCTCCAGACCAATCAGCGCCATACTCCAATCCCCTGCACTTAAATCAATCAGCGGAAAGCAATTTGCACGTAATACTGATCCTCGTTCTTTTAAAATCGGAGTGTACGACATTGCATCTAAACCTCAAATTATGGGCTTGCGATCAATGATGGCTCTTTTATATGCGTGGATGTCTGCATACTGGCTCTGACGAGGAGAGGTGAAAGCGCGCATTCCTGACTTCTCACCTCTCGGTCTAAATATAGCGCGCGTTCCAGAGGTTCGCTGATGCAGACGAAGGCTAATTTGTCATGGCTGTTATGAGGAACATAACGCAGAGATGCCCGCACAGGTATGTGTTAAAGTCCTGATATCGCCGGAAATTGTAGAAAATACGTCTTTTGCTGGTGAAGTAGCGTTGTAGTTCTTCAGCCGACTGTAAATCCTCAAATGAGTCGAAATATTGTGTTGTATTTGCACTTTTCTTACCATACACCATCCAATGCGTCCCTGGACCCCCAGCAACATCTAAACTTACATTCCGCACTCATTAGTCCGCCACATGGTCTTCGTTAATGTATCCCGCATAAATCCGCCACGGAATAGAGGAATGTGAAGTTATTCTTTAACAATATTAACGAGATCTTTATTCGTGAGCGCTCGATTAGGTAGGATAACTAACAGTCTTTTTATTTATTTATGAAAGGACCTAATCCTTTCCTGTGTGTTTTCAAGTAGAGACCGTTTCCGATAGCTGCTGCTTCCATGGACCGAGTATGTCTTCTGGCTTCCTGTAGTTGCGCATGTGCATTCTGCGCATTTTCACCGTTTTGACTGCAGCTGCAGCCCCACCTGTAACTGAACCTACAGCCGACAGAGCTGCATCGGCTGCAACGAGAAACGGAATTATCCCACCTGAGGTGTTTGGTAGTGGTAGGACTCTATGCCCCCCCGCCCCCCCTTCAACACGGGTTAATTGCACACATCGATGTGAGAATACAGTTTTTCAAACAACCGGGTTTCTTCATCTTAACCCCCGAAGCTGTTCGCGCTGCATTCATAATTCGTTTGAAATTAATAGTCTCCAAGCCTAACTTAATTTTTCCATGCATGGTTTTATCAACTACGAATGCAGCAACGCGCTGACCTATTCCGAGATCTTTTCTTCATCTTATTTGCTTAGCTTTATCGGCTAATATATGTTCGACAACGTGATATGTTGGGAGATCTTTATTTGCAGCGTATGCGAGGTCGTGTTCAAGGCACGTTTGGTCTAGTAGGTTATTACCTCTATCACCGCGTTCCAGGCGTTTCTGAAGCTTTGTTCCAGGCCCCCAGAAGTTATACCTCGGAATGTGTAATTCAACAGGCAGTTTGTCGAGAATACCACCTCTACCTCTTATTATGAAGTGCCTTCTATCATGCATGGTACGCTACTGATGAGATAGACGTCTACCCTCCCTGTTATATACTGACTCGCCAGCGTCAATCCAACTGTTTTCTGATGATGGAAAATCCTAACCATTTAACTAGCGCTCTATTCCCGCTCCGTCTTATCAAGCGCTCGATGAGAAATACATCTGGCTCAGAACTCTTCTGCAATTCCTCCGTGTAAAAGGATCCTGCAATTTCTTCACCCTTGCCAAACTTTAAGGTATATGTCCTAGGGTTCGTTGTCTGCACTTTGGATAGTATGAATATCTCCGCCGACCAGTTTGGTAAGTACGATTTCTCTAACGCTGTCTTGTTTTGAAATACGCACTAAGTCGCCTACATTGAACCTCTGGTCTAGCATTTTAATGCGGAAATATACTGTGTCCATGAGTGAATTATCGCGAACACCGATCGGTCTCATTTTTATAGTACTATGTTTGGTTCGATTATACCGCGCACTTATCCGTGGGATGATATCTAGCCACTTATACGAACCACGAAGATTAAAACGCATCCACATTTGAGCTTTGACTCTTCTGTTCAAACGCTCCAGGTGAGTAAACGTGGAGTAGTGGTGTATCCCGTACCGCTTCATCACAGTCTTGAAATGTTCATTGTAAAATTCACCACCATGATCGGTTTGAAGGTTGTCCGGGCATCGATTTGTTCCTGTCTGCAGCAAACGCTCAAACACTACAGCAACATCTCTACCGGTTTTAGTTTTGACAGGTAATGCCCATGCGAATTTAGAGTATGTATCAATAACTATTAAAATGTGTTTGAATCCATTATTCTCATGTGAATATTGACTCATATCTACAAGACTGGCGTGCCACAAGTCATGCAGCCCTTTAATTGTAACATGCCTGCGAGGGTATGTTTTGCGTGCTGGCTTGTGCAGTTCTCGAACTACCGCCTCCATACTCATTCGATGATATCTCGCTCTCGAAGCTCAGAGATTATCGAAAACCCTCTTTCGAATGAGCTGTATTGCCCGCAGCAGCCGAAGCCATCAACAGTCGAAGTCTGTCTATTAGTTCATCTGGCTCATCGTAACATATGCCCTGCTAGAGTTGATTGCTCACACCATTATGCTGAAAGTCTACACCCTCACCAATGCTGTTAGATGGCTCATTCATTAAAGGTTGTATTTAGTGTTTTGCGGGTTTCTCAGTGTTCCGTTAGGTTTTTTATGCAGCTCAGTCACTTGTAGTATTTCACGATACACTTTGCGATCATTGATAGAGTATTTTAAGTTTTTTGAGGGCCTTAAGAAGATTAAATTCATTAAGCCAGGTGTTCTTTTAAACGCTGTATCCCTGATGCGGTTTGTGCTATCGGATAAACTTATAGTTTAAGAGCCTAGCATGTACGGTCTCTCCCAGCTGACACCAAATGTTCTATCTATCTTACCCGCCCAATACTGATTGGTAAATTCTGCGATTGGATCGTTATCACGCTAAGCCATCTTACTGATAGATTCGGTAACAGGTTTAAAAATTTCTCTTAGTGTTTGGTCGCGATCCATATGTCCCAATCTCAGCAAACGTAATTTCTCTCGACCTTCTTTGCGTGACTGAATGACTTCATGCTTTGTCCTCATTTCGGAGCATACTAATCAGAGCTCTACACATCACGTGGTTTTATATATGCTTTGTTGTTCTTCTTCTTATTCTTGTTTCCCACACCTCCTTCTTCAATAACAACAACCTCAGCTTCTATCTTCCCCTCAATTGCGCTAATTCTATTCTCTAGCCGATTTTGGTTAAGCGCAAGAAGTTACCGAGTCTTGCCTCAAGATTCTTCAATTTCATATCGGTGTACATGCGAGCGCTCTGTCTATGCACACCTAACGTCTCAGACTGAGCGTCCGCCGTGCGTGCGAATTCGTCCATGGTGTAGTGTCTACTGACGCACTCAGCTATTTTGCACGTTTATAAATGGAGAAAGTCTTGAAAGTTCGGGCTATACCTCCTGTCGTTCAGTTTGCGAGTTTTATCGATAACGAGAACCCCGTATTGTGAGTGGTTCCAACAATCAACACAGGTCTTTACAAATTCATTGTATGACATGTCGGCCCCTACATGAGCCTGGTAAATATGTTTCAAATTGAGATTGTCTTTTTTGAAGGCTACAATCAGATTGGCATTATCCCCCATGAACTATTTGGTGTCCTGGAATATGTCTGACTCAGATAAAATACGTCAACACCCATATGACGACCAAAGCAGGAATATCTACGAATTTGATTCCGAATTTCGACAGCCACATCGTCAAATATGAATACAGTGTTAGGCTTTACCTCTTCAGGTGGGGGGATTTCATCGCTTTCACTGAATTCTCTGTACGTTATTCCATCTACCTCATATAATATTTTCTGCATTAACTGGTACTTGGTTTGCAAGAGTGTTCTGGAGAAGACGAAAGGTGCTCGAAGCGGACTCTGTCTATGTGTGTTAACACAGCCATGAGGAAGTTTGTCTTCCACAGTTGGAAGAACCTACAATTATCGCTCGTATGCTGTCGGGAAGGAGTGCACCATTCTTCTTATTGGTCTTCTAGTCTTGGTCATTATCACAGGACCAGTCACCTAGAGCAAAGTCCTTGCGGCGAGGGTGCATCACCCAGCCTGCCATGATATCTACTGTGTTAGGTGCTGGCTTTATATAGGCTTATGTATGATAAATAATATGTGTGTGTAGCCACAACTGCTCAGTCATCTTACCAATTGAGTCACAATGGCTACACGATAGTATGAACTACAAATCGTATATTTAAAGGGAAGAGTGTCACATACATTAATGTACATAAACGTATACTAACGTGCATTAAGGTATGTGACATTTTTGTCTAGAGAAATAAAAAAGGCAAACATCAATTTAAGATTATAAATATATTTATTTATTCAAGATATACAATTATGATCAGCATGAAAAACAGTAAGTTCATTCTTTTTTAAAAGGTGCAGCAGAAGTACAGTATTTCGAAAATAACTGCTTCTTATATCCCTCAAATTCAGAACGTATATCTTGTAATGCTGTAGGCGCATTGCAATAGTTTGGTATTCCATCAGTAAATTTGAGTTCAACATTTTCAACACCTATTCGAGGAATAGCACAAGACTACAGCACTGCAGTAATACAGGTACTAAAACAATGATCTATATCTTCTATGTGAATGCTACATGTGTCAAGCCAGTTAATGATGTCACTGCATACAGCTTGAAAATAGGGGCGCCATCTATTTAGTCTCTCTATTGTACTAGTTACTGCCATGTTTAGATCGAATAAGTAATCAATAGTAGAGTGCTGCATGCAAATACTTTGACCATCAGCACGTTTAATTCTTAGTGTAGCATCTTCATACATTTATAGAATACTCACAATAAGACTCCTGCAGTACATGTCCTGGTAGGAGTGGGATGGAGCATATTCGGTAGTCATATGCTTCTTGATGTACGTTTTTAGACGACAGAATTCGTTCCACTCGTATTCAGAAAACCCAACTTAAATATTTTTGGGTACCTTTTCGAGCAATAACACAGTTGACAGGCTACTGTCTTGTGAAACTTTAAGTCCTACAAGAAGCCTTTTTGTACCACTACCTGTTAACACATAGCATGAGTTGAACAGTAAAGGCTGTGGAGCACTGGAGGTCGGTGTCTTCTGATCCACGACATCCACACCAGCGTGGTTAGCCTGCTGTTCTTGCTCTGATGGTTGTACGTCTCTTGTGCGATGATCAATGGACGGCGCGTATGAAGGAGTCCAGTACTGTGAAGGCGCTTCAAACGCAGTCTCTGGCACTGACATTAGCACCTCGCTATCCTGCACCAGCATGCTGAGAAGCTGTACTACAGGATCCTCCTTGGAAGAGTCCGAGGTCACCACGTAAGCGGGCCCTGACAGGTTGGAACCTGCTTATGCTGACATCACGGTTGAAGCTAGCTGACGAAGAAGAACATTCATAAGCATAATATGCTGCTGCTACAGAAATAATAATAATAATAATAATAGTAACTTTGAGAAATAGATACTTTTATGCTGCTTCCTCCTCCTATTCTGCTGATGCTGCTGTGGTGCCTGACGCTTCATCTTGACTGACTTACTGACCTGAACAGAGATCAAGCAGCTGCTGAGTCCTCCTTATATACCATCCACCTACGTCATCAAGATGCTGTGTTCATATTGGCTGAATCGTGTGATCACATGACCTATTGAAGCGCCTTCTAGCTGTGAGCTCGTGAAGTAGATCATTTCTTCGGTCAGCTGGATTGGAGGCATTCCTCTTGTGGGCTTGTAACTTATATGGTGCTTTTAGAAAAGGCAGACAGTTCCAACAATAGCAGATGTTTCCATGGGATGGGAATGGATCTTTAAAGCATTTCGTTGCAATGCATTTATTTTCAGGACCGTATTCTTCCTCTTCATATGTTCTAGCATTATTGCACGCTTCCATTCAGCATGTAGGAGGCTGTGGGGGCAGTCCTCGACTGTATGTTTGCAAACAACATAGCTGTTAAACTCATTCTGCTCAGACACCAATAACTCACCGATAAAACACATTCGGCGTGGCCAGGAGGATCGTGGCATGAGCAGCTGATCTTCAATGGTATATATGGAGTATACGAATATGCTTACACTGAAGTTAATTGACATCAACTGGACATCTCTTCCGTTGTGGGAGAGTGAATGCTTCATCATGAATATGCCAGCAGTTTGCGCATGTGCATGAGCATGTGCTGGTTACGATATGCTTCCTGGCTCCATCCCTCTGCATTGCCGAAATCTGCTGAACAGAATTCTTGTACTTATTCCTCCTACACTCCTCCATTATCACACGCTTCCATACGTGATGTAGTGAACTGTGGCTACAATCCTCCCTCAAATGTCAACATGTAATGCAGCTATTGAAAGCTTCTCTATCCTTCACATTCATCTCGATGATCGAACACATGATGATGGTTTGACAATGTCAGCTCAGCAAAGGTGAATGTGCATCGCAAATTCAGGTCATCTGAGTGGCGGAAAACAAAAGTCGTTATCTTGGATAACAATAGTTGAGTGGACGTGGCCCAGTTGGCCTTCTTCCCGCCAAAATTCAAACTTCTTGCCAAAATCCGCCATCTTGGATGACATCACAGTGGCGCCCTCTGGTGGCGACGATATCAGCTAAGCCAGTTGGACTCCGGACCTTGTGGCGAACACACCTGCATGATATTGTTTAAATAATAATAATAAAGACAAGTCCGTTTTTCCTGCCATTATCGTGCTGGAATTTGAACTTTAAATTTTTATTGGGGAGGAGTTAGGTTAGTGGAGATAGGCCAAGTGTACAATCTTACACCACGTGGTGGATACACTGGGTGCACCCATCTTGATTGACGTCACGGTCGCCATCTTGGATGATGTCACAGTGGTGCTCTTTGGTGGCGGTGATATGTACTAAGTCACTTGGAGTCCAGACCTCGTGGTGAATACACTGGGTGTCACCATATTGGATTACGTCATAGATGAGAGTGTACTCTGGTGGTTGCGATGTGTACTAAGTCAGTTGGAGTGAACACACATGCATGGAATTGTTTAAATAAAGTGTTATATCCAAGTCCTTTTCCCACGAACCTTTAGGAGCTGGTGGCAGTCTGGTTACTGAGGTTAGTACAAATGTATTCTCTTTCACCCCATTTTGTTAGCTTAGTAGAAATATGGGAATTGAATTATGTTTATCGCCAAAATTAAAAGTTGGTGCCAGTTCATAGGAAGAAGTGGCGGTCGGCTGACATAAGTTAGTGGAGGAAGGCCAAGTGAGCTATTTGTCTTCGATTTTCATTGCTTGGTAGAGATAAGAACGGTGTGGTGCATTATGGGACTTAACTTCTGAGGTCATCACTCCACTAGAACCTAGAACTACTTAAACCTAACTAACCTAAGGACATCACAAACATCCATTCCCAAGGCAGGATTTGAACCTGTGTCCACAGCAGTCACACAGGTACAGACTGTAGCGCCTAGAACCATTCGGCCGCTCCAGCCGACTGTGAAATATCCTGTTGGAATTCGAACTTGCCGCCATTTTCTATGGGGTTGGGATGTTAGGTTAGTGGACGTAGCCCAATAGGTCTATTTTCCCACCTTTTTGTGGTGTGACACATTCTTCTGCTGGATTTGAATTTCCCGTCAGTTGTTTTCTGGAGGGTTAGGTTAATGGAGATAGCCCACTTGACCTATCTTCCGGCCAAAATTCAAACTTCCCGCCAAAATCCGTCATCTTGAATGATGTAATTCGTTGTTGTGTAGTCTACATGACGCCATCTTGGATGACGTCATCGCCGCCATCTTGAAGAAATTTATCAACAATGGAACGTGAGGCAGAACATATTTTGTTCCACTACTAGCGAGTCCTGCATCAGGCAGTGTGTCCAAGCGTGTCTTCTTGTTGAGTAAGCATAGAATCCGTTCTCGGTTCTGTTTGGTTTGGGTATGTTCAGATCAGTCTTCAGCTTCTCATTGCTTGGACGTTCCAGCTGCGAGGAGGATGAAATTGGAGAAGTACTGCTGATAGTGTGGGTTGCGTGCTAGGATGTAGAGTCATTCGTGAAGATAATTCCAATATTCTAGCATTGACTTACTGCCAGAATTAAAAAGATAGCGGATCGTGTGGCCACAGAACCAGTTCATAGAGGAAACTTTGATGGTGGGGTAAAAAGTCCCCTCCGGGAATAAAAGTGTTTGGATATTGATCTGAGTTGGTGTTTGGCGGATAAGAAACGCCAAAATATGCTGTGCAAGTCGTCCACTCCATAGATGGTGTAGAGGGGTGAGTCGGCTTGATTGACGGGATGCAGTCGATGTCAGTTAACTTATTTGCCATTCACTGTGATATACCACCCTGACTGGATGTCGGATTCGAGAAAGAGAGCGTGAACCGTTTTCCTTATGTGGCACCACACATACTGGGGCAATTTCGATGGGGTTGAACACTTGGTAAACTGGTTTTGTCTGAAACAAACTTCTAAGTGGCAAAGAGAGGTGGAACAACTGAAGTCCAGGAAAAATTGCCTGACATGATAAAAGGGGATGGGGCAGTCGATACCAAAACCGGGACGGACAAAGAGACTGGCGCGAAGTCTTGGAACAGGAGTCCTGTGAGGCTCTGTGGGCAACGATGCCTCAGTTTGAGTTGGGAGATGATGTACGGTGCCTTGACTCTGGTCGGCACATATGTTAGTCCTACGCCATCACGGTCCAGTGGGAATGCGAGGGAATCATATTGCACTTTGAGTAACATCCCTGAGCTGTGAAGAGTCCAGTGTCATCAAGAGACGAAGGGCCAGTAGAGTTGGGATGGGTAGTATCTGAGCCACATGTGGTATACGGGAGGCATAATAGATGTTCACATATCGGGCCTGTTGGATAATGTCGAGGGGCCGTAGCCGGTGGTCTGCAAGGCAAACTCTCATAGTCTGTAGCTACACTTGACCACCATGAACTCTAACGCCCACTACCTGTGCACAGACACATCAGTTACATAAAAGACGGGTAAAACTCCTCTTGCGATTTTCTCGGAATTTCCATAGTAGTTCACCTTACTATTTGCACGTTATGTTGTTTTAATGGTCTACTAAAGGTGTACAAAGTTCGAAGTAAATGTGTGATACCAATGCCATGGTCCCTCCTTGTAAGTTTTGTTCCGTAACGGCCACCTTCAGTTCAGCCAACGTTCACTGTTGTTTGTAAGAAGACAGGCACATAGTATTGTCTTAGTGAAAGGTAAGGTGAAAACGTTCCAATAAATGTTTTTCCTCCTGATAATAGTAACACAAATGTAATTTTGCGGAAGTTAGTCAGTAAACTGCTAGGCGCCTGACAAGGTGACTATCCACCTCTAGCAGCCTTCAGTGTACTCTTGCTCCTCTTCCTTCACCCCCACTCGCTTCTGCCTGAGAAGCGCTAAGCAGAAGGCGGCTAGAGCTTTCGCGCTTGCGAAGCGCTGTGTGGGCAGGCCTGATCAATAGTCACAATAAATATATCAGGCACACGAAAACACTCACTTTTATGAGAAAATCACGAAAGATATTAAAGTAAAAATTCTGACTGAAATTCCACTGTTCCTTCAGGATTCACTTGGGCCCATTCCTTTTTTGCTTTTCGCAATGTGCAGAGTGCCTATATTACGATGGATGCCCTGAATGTAGTGCTTTTACGTAGGTAAATACACAATTTTTCTTCTGTGAATAGGTGTGCTGCCTAAAACATGTCTCAAATGGTTTTACTGGTCACAATCACTGCAGTTAACCTCATACACAGCGGAACTTGCTGGTCACAATCACTGCAGTTAACCTTATACACAGCCGAACTTAGAAATGTATCATGTTTGGCACCCACTTTATGCTTTAGGAGTAATATACCTTATGACGCCAGTTACTGTTATACGTTATCTAGTGTTTGAAATAATTAATTTGCTTTTATTGGCCTTTTACCTGTGTGACCTTTCTTGCTTCACTTTTCGTTGATCTGAAGATCTCATACCCCTTATGTAACTGCTTCTTTATACTACCAAGAAGATAAAATTATAATGATTTACACGAAACACAATATTCTGCAATGTACTGTAGTATTTCATGCTTCTAGTCCTGTTATTCATCTCATATTGTTTCATCGTGAATGACGTGGTGCCTTGATTCTAGAATCTGTGGCTCCTCTTACTTTAGCACGTCAGGCACCTTGTTGAACCCGTCGTAAGCAAGGGCTCTTTCTAGAGAGCATCTCCTTACTGTCCACCTAATGACCCCCCTGCTCTATGTTTGCCTAGATCCGCCAGACACAATGCCTTTGTCACTAACGAGGAGAACACGGCAAATGCCGTTACCCGATTTCCCTGAAAATTCACCCAGTGAAAGAGGAACCATTATAAGCAAACACATCTCTCTACGTTCCTGAAAAATAAATGACGGTCAAAGCATCTTAACTTTGCACTCCCTGTTCGAAACTCTATCATTTTTTTGTTTATTTTATTTCCATTGTTTCCACTTACCTATCCATTTCGGTTGAAGATTACTAAACGAATGTTTCTTATCAAATTAGGGGAAACTAGCGCATTATATTAATTGTAAAAGTACAATTGAATTTTACAAAAAATATCACACATTTGTTATACTGTATGTGGTATGTTGATGCTTTACAATCGTTTTCGTATTCCGACGATTCATTTTCGTATAAATTCTTATATTAATTCTTGTATTTTATTCATATGTTTATTATTCAGGGAGATTTGGTGCGTTCCCTTGGATGATACCGATCGTAGAAACATTCGAAACACAGATATTTCGAACTCTACGAGCATCATGCGAAGGCAAGTTTGTCACAGTGGTATTTCTTCGTATGGCTCTCGCTCGGGAAAGAAATGCAGTCAGTAGTGGTAAAGATTTCGCACTTGGCAATAATTTGGCGGCTAACCATGCATAACGGCTCACGTTTCCGAAAACTGGCGCTTGCAGTTGATTATGAATCAAGATACAGGAAAAGAATTTCTCTGAAAAGAATTTCATATAAATATGACATATAGTTAGCAGATGAATAAGGATTACTTTACGTTAGTATACACCGGAAAACACGTCATGCAGTAATCTTCTCCACTAGCCCACCATTTTGTCTGAGAATATCGCACGGCAAAAGACGCATAAAGTACATCGAAACCACCACGAAAACTTTGACCGCTTTTTTTTCAGAAACGGTCGAGCATTTCTGATAAGCTTACTTTGTCCCTTCTTTCACTGAGCGAAATTTCCCGGATATCATGATCTGGCACTTGCCGCGTTCTCCTTGTAAGTGAATTCTGTTTGACTTCTTGAACCAAGGTAAACTCCCTCCCTCCCTCCCTCCCTCCCTCTCTCTCTCTCTCTCTCTCCCTCTCTCTCTCTCTCTCTCTCTCTCTCTCTAATACTTCATTTCACAGATAAGTATTGTACCAGGTATGCAAGAAAAGAAGACTGAGCCACCTGGCAAAGTGGTTAACACACTCTGTACGCAAGAGATGAGTATACTAAGCAGATTCTGAGGGGTGTAGGTTGCAGTAGGTACTTAGAGACGAAGAAACTTGCACAGGGTAGAGCAGCATGGAGAGCTCCATCGAACCAGTCTTTGGACTGAAGACCACAACATCAACTTCTGTACGTATGCATTAATTTGTTGTTTATTCTCTGTATCAGATGCTTCCTACGGGTGTTGGGTTGTGCGCCCGAATAGGGAATTGCCTATGAAGTGCAGCTTACGGTGTACAACAAAATGTCCTTTATCAGACTGTCAGTTGTATTTCTTCTTTGGCCACTCTGACCACTCAGTGTAAACCAATTATTACTACAGGAAGCGACTATGTACGTACTCTACATATCATTGCACAGTGCGTTGAGGGGGGGGGGGGGCGGCGGGAGAGTAGATAGTACCAATATTATGAATTTTCTTTCCTATTCGTTTCGCTTGTAGAATAAGAGAAACTGGCACAGTAAGTTGCCTGCTCTCTCTCTCTCTTTCTCTCTCTCTCTCTCTCCCTCTCTCTCTCTCTCTCTCTCTCTCTCTCTCTCTCTGTTTTTGGCTCAAACTCTCTACATGGGATATACGTTGGCTGCATTATCGTGGTCACAAAGTGAAGTGATTAAATTCGAACTACGCTTCGACCGTGAACTTTTTTAGCATTTTCGAGTGATAACTGAACTTAATCTACCATGGTGCTGTCTGTCAGTCATTGGATAAGGCAATACTTAAGTTCCGCGTCCGCCACGCCTTTCTTCAACCTCGCGGCGGCCGAATCTTACACTGTTCTGAGATGAAGGCCGCCGTATTTATCTACTATCTTCACCAAGATTTAAATTTCAGTCGCTTCTTTTGTTATGATATCCCACATACCGTACGTTCTCGTAACAAGAAGGCTGTTAAGGAACGGAACTCGGAAGTCACTTTCTAAACCGTCTTCTTTCACGACTGATTTCACGAGACAACACACTTAATGCCCGATGTAGTAACTGTCACATTAACAGACTATCTTGAATGCATCAGGCGTTCACTTCCCTTCACCGTTCTTCACGGGCCTCGTGCGCTGCCGTATTTTTGCTGGGGCCTTAAGAAGGATTTAGTGTTGTGTCTCTTCAGGAGAAGGGTAATATTCATGGCCACTGAGGCACAAAATGAAAAAAAAAGTTTTTTTAGGGGTTGTTTTACTTGTGTACCTCACCTGAAATTGCCTCCGAAATCTAGGGTGACTGTAGCCAGTTATACGGGTGAATTTTTATGTGACAGACATTTTGACGTTTGAGACATGTTTGCACCATCCGCTAGAGTTTTCAGAACACTGAGCTTACATGGCAGACTGTGGTAACTGAGAACGTGTAGGGATGGGTTTCCTGTAGTTTAAGGCTACTCACTGTGCAGTATGTGATGCAGCCTCTCAAATTATCTTCTTATGTTAAGTGCGATATGAACGTTGGTTATTTCTCATACACTAGGTATGAGGGTCTCGTCAGCTACGTATCGATGTCAGAGAAATTGGTGTGTGTTAGGAGCAGATAGTAATTAGCGGGTTCCATCAGTTGGGCAAAACTTCACAAGGGAAAGGTCAGAATTGTTATTTTCGCATTGCTTCCATATACAACGATGCTAAGAAGTTTGTATTTCCCTGATTCCATATCTATCAAACTAAGAAGTGGAAGGTCGCGTTAGTTTCTCAAAAACGTGTTTTCTTAGATGTAAGATATGTGGTATGTTTGGCTTCTGCGACCGCATCTCATACATCTATGGGCAATTAGCAGTCTCAAAAATTTTACTCTATATTTTTTAAAATAGTTCCACCATTATTTTGTTGTTATTGAGACGTCTATGTTGTTTCCAGTTTTCTTAAATTTAGGATGTGTTGGTAACATGACATTAGCCTTTTTTTTATTTGGCCACTGTATAAGAACGTAGCACTTAAAGAAAAATGCCGTACGAAGCAAATAATGTGATGCATGCTCCATTAAGATGGGTATTGGCGGTAACCAGATAACAACACTGAAAGAGGAAACATCGTCGTAGGAAATCCAGAAAGGTTGATGAAGTAGTAGAGGAAATCAAAACGACAGAGAAAATCTGTTTAAACAATTCTATCACTTACGAAAAATTAATAAAGGAGAAACGAGCGCGGCAGCGTACAGAGGACAGAGTTGTTCAGAGCCGATTTTTGAAAACAACGTTTGCTCTTTATTTATATGTGGCCTGTTCCATCCCGCTACTTATTAGATTGTTGTGTAAAAAATTGAAGCAAGACGGCCGAGAACTTTTCGAGATTTTTGCTAACAACTTAACCGCTTTACATAAAAAAATGCATCCTATGTCCGTTCAAACGTTTATCAAAGTATCATGTGCAAATCTGAATGAAGTTGGTCTAGAACTTTTTGAGATTTTTCGTAACAACTTTAAAAGAGAATCTGTCTTATAGAGCAGTACAGATAACAGCGATTAATATGATTAGTAGACTTTATAAAAGGATAAATAAACACATTTTAGGGACTAAAGTAAGGAAATGGAGACCAAGGAATAAGCAGGCTTCGTAGCATCAAGATCAGCTGTAGTCCATATATTTTGTTTCCAACACTTACTTGAAAAGAAAAGTACCGGAAAACAGCCCCTTCGTTTAGTATTTGTAGGCAGTCCTTGATCTGCGATGGTAGACACCAGTATGCTGTACTGATACCTCTGACGAGGGGGAAAAAAACAGAATCGCATATTTTGCTATGTGGTACGATGGACGTTTTGCTGCGGTTGAAGCGATGTAAATCGAGTGTTGTATACACACTTTTAAAATACTCAGAAAAGCGTTAAAATAAGGTTTAAGAAGTCTACATTGCAATAATATGCTCTGATAGGTCACGGTACAGGAAACTCTTCTTTTCTCAATCAAACACTTTGTGTAAGACCCGAGAAGGCTTCTGGTAATATACCTCCATGGAGTTTTAGAAGATTTTAAACTCATCTAACATTAATCTATTGTAATTAAAGCAGTCCAGAACCTTTTCGAAAACTCTACAGAAGGAATAAAGCTACAAAACGTTCTTAAAACTTGTTTTAATGATAAAAAACGCTTTCGTGGCGTTGGTGGAACACTAAAAGAAAGGTCAGAAGTGGCGCTTTTATAATAGGGACCTTTGTCTCCCATCAGGCTACGCGCATGCTGAATACAAAATACATTGGAGAATATTCATCCATCTGTGACCGAGACATTATGGATATGGACTTACGTTGTAAGGGGTACTACTACCGATAGTGGTATGACAGTAGATCGTGCGCCTCGCGTATCTCTGCTTCTCTGGAACATTCGGAACTGACCGCGCCGTCCGGGAAGGTAACACTGTCTTGCTGTTTCGTTCAGCAGTGCCCAAGGACTATACAGTTCAAGCTCCTTTAAGCAAGGTAGACGAATCGTTGTTTAGACTCCGAGTGATACTGTCGTATGCTGCCGAGTTGCAACAAATATTAATCCATCGAAGCCAAAGTGAACGATTAATCGCGTAATTACATACGAAATCAGTGGACAAACCAGTATCGTCATTTTTATCCGGCAGCAACCGTTGGCTGTATTGTTACTTGATAAACATTAAGACGACCCCGAGCATTTATAAGTGACAGTTTCATTGAGAAGCAGTACTTTTTTTTTAGCATATCTCATTCACTTAAGATTATAACCTTGCGTAACCGAGACTTTAAGGTGCTTCTGGTACCAGAGGGTTTTTGATTTGAAACACTGTTGTTATTTACTTGTTTTGAAAACGTGAGATCCGCCACACTTTTTGAAGATGTAAGGTTTGTGGCGTCATATTTGAGTTAAAACTATCCTGGTCCACACAAATATGGTATCTAAAGGCACGGACCTTGCAGATACTGGATCTCGTGCGCCACGTTAGGTAATCAGGAAGCGTCGATTCCAATTTTATAAAGCTTCTGTACGATCCTGGCTAAATAAGTGGTGCTCACAGATGATAGGAAGGCCTATGAGAATTTATTTAGTTTATCTGAACGAAAAAGGATCCACAATTTCAGGGTCCGGTATTCTTATGACCTAAAATACCTGCAAAAATTATCGCTAAAATGACTTGAAAATATTGACTAAATGGCGTAAAAATGATATACAACATACGTAAAACGAAGTAGAGTAATGAGAAAGTTCACAAGAGATTGGAACTGAGAGATTTAAAAAAGCATAGTCTGAAATGGCTATGTTTTTCTTTAACAAATCTCATTCCTTAAAGATGCCTTTAAATAGTTGTATAGCCGTCTTAGAACTGGAGCTGTGTGTGGCAGTCAGTATGCAGGGGTTCTAGGAGGTTAGGCCAGGGAACGTGCATTGTCAGGCAACATGTGCCTGCGTTAGAAAATCTTTCATAATTTTCTGACACAAGTAGAACGTTCACTTCGATATCTTCTTTAGTTTCAAAGGGAATATAAAAATCGACACGTGACTATCAATATTTCACGGTACGTCTGCTACAATACCGATAACGATTTTTTTGTTTCAGTACCCATACCCGGCACCAGCTAACAACAGTAAGTGACATAACAATGAGAAATAAGTAGGTGAACCATCAATTTAGTTTCAACATTAATGTATATATCCTTGAGCAACATTGTTGCGTTTTTTCTAGATGCTTTTGCTTTGTTGGCTCTTACCAGCAACAGAAGAATGAATTGTTGTTATAAATGGACGTTAAACACAAGCAAGTTGAAACTGAAGTAAAACCTTAAAAGTGAAAGTATCCATAATAAAGTAAATACAGGACGAAAAATGTAAAACTGAATTTACATTTTTATAACCATAATATTCAGAACTTTAATATATGTGAACAATGCGTAGCTCATAAGGGACGAAGTATTACATACCAACGAACTCTGGGCATTACTAATAATAAGCAATAACAAAATGTAATGAAGCTGCCCAATAAACAAAGTGACCAAACTACTACATGTGTATTCAATGCCATTAAGGAGGACATCCGTGGCGAGAGTTCCACCTGACGCGTAATCAACTTAGGCTCTCTTTGGTACATGATACGCTATAAATTAAATGCCACATACAAACACACACACACACACACACACACACACACACACACACACATGTACACTCATGATTTGCTTTCAATATTTACGTTAATTGTAAACAGTAATTATATGTTCTACCACTAAAAGTTGTATATGTTTATGCAGTGACAGATCACATGTTGTGAGTATTGTCTTCATTTTGGCAGGGAATTGTTGTCCGCGAAGGCCTGGACACTGCAGTAAATTTGCTGTCGTATGACGACCGGGATGGCCGAGCGGCTCTAGGCGCTACAGTCTGGAACCGCGCGACCGCTACGGTCGCAGGTTCAAATCCTGCCTCGGGCATGGATGTGTGTGATGTCCTTAGGCTAGTTAGGTTTAAGTACTTCTAAGTTCTAGAGGACTGATGACCTCAGCTGTTAAGTCCCATAGTGCTCAGAGCCATTTGAACCCATTTGTGCTGTCGTATGGCATTGCGGGCAGCTGAAAGTGACATGGTAGGCGTCCTCTCCTGCACCACACTCACATGGGACTGAGCTGTAGCTTACAGCGGTGCTGTCGAGACTTTCCTTCATGAAAGTGGTGGCAGGACATGGAAACTGGAAACCCTCTGTGGTACTCAGCAAGGGAATATCACGGTTATGCAGGGATGCTTGGTAGTGTGGCTGCATTATAATTTTTCACGTGCCAGTATACATCCAGGGTAGCATTATGCGGTATCCAGATTATGCAACGTGGTGCCTCTCGGATTATGTGATGCAGAACTAGAGGGTCGCATTTGAAGGGCATCACACAGCAGCCTTCTAAATTTGGCAAGTATTACAGGAAGTGACATCATGGTATTATTTGAGAACCTCAAATGGAATGCAAGAACAGTTAGAGAAAGAACGATCTACACTCAGTATTTCTGCAAGTCCATCTCTATGATACATAGCACCCAGGTGATTTTACCATTTCGTGTACGTGGAAGCGAGAATAGGACAAAAAGAGGAATACTTAAAAAAAGTTGGCAAGTAGAATTGGCTGACATGAAAATGGCTGTTCTAATCGACGAGTTGCCAGCAATTTTTCAATAGCTTCATGGATGCGACTACTATCTCGTGGAGCTTCATATAACGCAAAAATGTGCTGGGATTTCTAACAAAACAGAGATGTGTGATTATCAAATAAACCACTGATTCTGTGCTTAACATGACTGAACAACTACTATAATACAGCTGGATTAGACAGTTTAATGTGGATGAACTCTAACTGTAGAATATTGATACATGAAGGTTTGACCTTTAATAATAGCAACTATTTATTCACAGCTCTTACAAAATAGATATGTGTTTCAAAGTTTCACTGACCTTCAGAGTTCTCACCAGCATTGTGTATAACCAGTTGCCAGCGATGTGGGAGCCGTAAGATACTCTTAGCAGTGCCAGTTGTGTTGACAGTTCGAGCGGTGCAGTCTATTTCCCGGCGAATTTGTAGCAGTTCTGAAGCGAATGCCGTGAAGTGTTTCCTTCAATTTAGAAATCGAGTTGAATTCACGACGGCTGAAGTCAGAGGGGTGCAGCAGGTGGTATAGCACTTAGCAGCCCCATCAGTCAAACAGAACAGTAACAGCTTTAACTGTACATGCTTGAGCATTCTCCTGCAAATGATGGCCAGGTTCTGCAGAAAGTGTCATCACTTCTCTCTCTAAGCTGGTCATAGGTTGTGTTCCAAAAATGAACAGCGTAGAGAAAGGAGTGATGATACTTTTTGCAGGTCCTGACCATCATTTTGCAGGACAATGCTCAAGCACATACAGTGCAAGTTGTTACTGATTTGTTTGACAGATGGGGATACTAAGTGCTACACCACCTACTGCACACCCCTGACATAAGTCCTCATGAGTTCAACTCGATTTCTAAACTGAAGGAAACAAATCATGGCATTCGCTTCAGAAATTCTACAAATTCGTCGGGCAATAGACCGCGTCGCTCGAACTGTCAACACAACTGGTACCGCTAAGAGTATCCTGCGACTTCCACATCGCTGGCAACGGGTTGTACACAATGCTGGTGACTACTTCGAAGGTCCGTAAAACTTTGAAACAAGTATCTATCTTGTATGAGCTGTAAATAAATAGTTGCCACTATTAAAGTTCCAACCCACGTATAACATACTTATACGCCAAATCACAAACCGAGAAGTGTACCAAAATATCAGTAATCATATTATCGGCCTATAACGGTTAGCCGAGCGATCTAACGCACAGCTTTCCTGAGTGAGAAAGAGCGCCTTGTCCCCGGCACGAATCCGCCCGGCGGAATTGTGTCGAGGTCCGGTGAGCCGGCCAGTCTGTGGATGGTTTTTTGGCGGTTTTCCATCTGCCTCGGCGAATGCGGGCTGGTTCCCCTTATTCGGACTCAGCTACACTATGTCGGCGATTGCTGCGCAAACAATTTCTCCACATACGCGTACACCACCATTTCTCTACCACGCAAACATAGGGGTTACACTCGTCTGATATGAGACGTTCCCTTGGGGGGTCCACCGGGGTCCGAAACGCACAGTAACCCTGGGTTCGGTGTGGGGCGGCGGAGGGGTGAAGTGGACTGCGGTAGTCATCGTGGAGTTGTGGACCACTGCGGCTGCGGCGATGACGGAGCCTCTCCGTCGTTTCTAGCGCCCCAGTTAACATTCAGTACAATACAATACAAACCATCTCATCATTTTTATGTCTCTATGAGAAATTCGAATGTATTGCTTGGCTAGAGAACATGGTGTTACCAAATTACAGCTACCTTGTCTGACCCTGTGGAAAACTAAGTCTGTTGAACGCCAACAAACAGTATCTACATTGTACTCGACTAAACACTGTGTCAGTCGCTTCTGTGTGACGTAAACTATCTGACAGCTTTCGTAACATTTGCTGCGTAGTGTTTAATAGTATTTTACAACTTGTCGGCTGGTCGGGTAATACGAATAAACGAAAGTCGTATGGTAGACAAGTAAACCTTCTAGACAATCAAGACAGAGGAAAGATTAGAAACTTTGCTCTAAATGCGTATAGTTTTAATTATTTAAGAATAAAATATGTAGAAATGGTTAACACAGACTCCCACAAAGATGACATAAGTATTATACACAGGTGTGATATTATAGCCGAAGAAACATATTTTTCTCAGACCAGGACATTTTTCTCTACAATACCAACAAATATAAATATTACTGGTTACGGATTGCTCGCCACGAATGATGTTATTTTGCAGAATAGAAGAAAGAGAACAATATTTCCAACGAACTTTAGCCATACCCTATTACAGAAATTACTTCTATAAGTGCAGCTATCGTGTTATGTGTGCACAAAACAAAAATGGAAATGGAACATGGTGGGTACAACGATCGATTCCCAGTCTTGTTTTGAATCCAAGTGTGCCTTAGTCTGTAAGCTACAATACTAGTACGTACCAATAAAGAGATCAGTGTGTGATTTACACTGTTAGAGAATCAATCTTTACGAATTTCGATAAATAATACAGGTAATTTTTAGTTTCTTTAAAGTACTATTGCACTCTGGTAAAAAGGCAGAATAATACTCGAATTCTGACGCCAAATGTGTAATTTCGACAAATGTCGTATTAGTACATACAACTAAGAAGTGAAAATAACATTATGGCGCTTTATTTGAGAGCCTATAGTTCTTTGCACCAACTGGGTACACATATCGAATAACAGTCGTGTTAGGGAGAACATTTTCTGTGTCTACTTGCGCTGATGATGAAGAATTTCGTTTCGTAATCCGACCAATCACATGTCCTTGTCAATAACATAGTCGTCTAATACAGACTTTTTGCAACCTCATTCGGCTGAATGGAGTGTAGCACTCTATACGCAATAATGAGCATATGCTACTATAGTTAGTTCTTAGCTCCCCGTTTGTCCAGCTTTATCTCCAAGTACATCTCCTACTTAAATGTTTTTTCAGCATCAATGGCGTTGTTTGATTAAGCACTATGTATGTGTGTGTGTGTGTGTGTGTGTGTGTGTGTGTGTGTGTGTGTGTGTGTGTGCGCGCGCAAATGATGTAGTAGTTCGTCATAAGTGCAAGATGAAAAACAGTTTATTACGTCGCTTGAGCTGCCAAATATGTCAGTCTTTCACGAACCTTAGAATGTATTACATGTTATCTGCCAGTTGATGATAGGACGTAACTGAAACACACAGTGAAGTACAAATTAGTGAGTGATGTAGGTTATCAGTCATAGACATCGCATTGCAGTCCACCACACACAAAACTAGTGTTACCATCTGAAGTTGCAAACAAATAACAGATTCTTCTTGAAAATAGTGCAAATTCCCGGTCTGAGGCATCTAGTGAATGTTTCACAGTTCCGTTAGACATATATGATTGGATTCCAGTTTTTTTATAATATGCTTTATAGTCGATTAAGGACTACAACGTTAGTCATTTCTTGTTCTATTCTCTAATTTATGCTTCGGGAGTTGTAGCCTTGAACAAAAATCAGTGAGCTGGTTGCTGATTATTGAAAGGATTACGGAGAAGTAAGGAATCTGAAATATGAATTCAAGGGCGCGTAGTAGGTGGAAGCCGTAGCTTCTCCAGACCGCATCAATATCTAAAAGTTATTTAAGGTCTGATTTTATTTCGGGTGGAACATAAACGGTTAACGACCCATAGACGCCCTGGAACAACAATGGGCTGCAGGTGAAATAACTTTTTAAAGAGATCCCCTCAAAAAACGAGAAATGAAATATAGCTTTCAGGGCACTGTTAATGGAGCTATCACGAGCGGAGTTTTCATGAATAATTTATGAGAACGAAAAATTAAATTGAAAAAATTAATTAAACCTGTGGTTGGAGAAAATTTCAAAAGAATTTATACGCAGCATCATTTACATAATTAAACTTCACATCGGTGCCTCTCGGTTAATTGCGGACTCATCAGGTCATTCATCGGCTAGCTATTTGGCTACATGGAATTCTCTTGCAGCCAGGAAATGACTAGTCAGTGTATTCATCTCTATTTCTCGGTGTTTCACTGCCGTTTATAGTCGCGATTGAGCTGGTATTTGTGATAAGATTAGAGACAGCGTTATTTTCTTAAGATTAAACGATAATAAATTGAGCCACTTGTATTTGATGCAACGGGAGTACAATCGTAGATGCTGAATTACGATTTTTCCCTTTATCTGAGATTTCAGATCCTTACAATAACTGGAGCAGTTAATACTTTGTTTTTAAACTTATACAGAAATTAAAGTTTTGGTCGTTAGTGTTATATTTTTATTCGACAGGCACTTATCAGGAATATTACATGAAGTGAAAATTATATATTACGTGTAAGAGTATTGTAGAATATCTAGCAATTGCTTGCGTACTCTTATACAGTTTAACAGAAAAAAACTATGTACACTGCAAAATACCTGTCGGATTCGGATGTACGTCCTAATCCCCTAATTCCTCCACTATCTGTCCACCTCCTACCCCTCCCTCTCTCTGTCCATCTCTTCCTTCTCGTTCATTATGTGAATTTACTCCGCCCCCCCCCCCTGCTGTTCCCTCCTCTTTCTAACCTAGAACTTTGTTTATGGTTATTACAAATTCAGTTTTCGTAATACTATTCTAATAATAAGTCTATTAGCCATAAATACAATTTTTCTGTTTGGAAAACAAAACAGTACATACACACACACACACACACACACATAAAAAACAGTTTTGCATCAGTTCCCAGAACTCTTGAAGATAGTCGTTGACTGTGGGTATTGTATCAATAGACAGTCCCTTTGACTGTTCAGAGACGTCACTAAACCCCTCCAAAGATTTAAAGAACCATGCATGAGCAGCGCCTATTAGACGGAGGGGTCCAACAACCCATCAGTTCCAGTCTTTCCATCAGGAAGGAGGTACACGGCTGTAGTTCAACCATGCCTAGACGGTCAATACCGCGGTTTAATCGCGTACGCATTGTTATTTTGTGCCAGAAAGAGCTCTCAGCAAGGGATGTGTCCAGGCGTCTCGGAGTGAATCGAAGCGATGTTGTTAAGACGTGGAGGAGATACAGAGAGACAGGAACTGCAGATGACATGCCTCCCTCAGGTCGCCCAAGGGGTACTACTGTACTGGTTGACTGCTACTACCAATTATGGCTTGGAGGACAATGACAGCAACGCTACCATGTTGAATAATGCTTTTCGTGCTGCCACAGGACGCCGTGTTACGACTCAAACCGTGCGCAACAGACTGCATGATGCGCAACTTCACTACCTACGCCCATGGTGAGGTCCATCTTTGTAACTACGAGATTATGCAGCGCGGTACAGATGGGCCCAACAACATGCCGAATGGACCGTTCAGGACTGGCATCACGTTTTCTCCACCGATGAGTGTCGCATATGCCTTCAACCAGACAATCGTCGGAGACGTGTTTGAAGGCAACCCGGTCAGGCTGAACGCCTTAGACACGTTGTCTAGCGAATGCAGCAAGGTGGAGGATCCCTGCTGTTTTGAGATGGTATTATGTGGGGCCGAGATGTGACCCTGGTGGTCATGGAAGGCGCCGTTACGGCTGTACGATACATGAATGCCATCCTCCGACCGATAGTGCAACCATATCGGTACCATACTGGTGAGGCATTCGTCTTCATGGACGACAATCCACTTCCTCATCGTGCACATCTTGTGAATGACTTCCTTCAGGATAACGACATCGTTCGACTAGAGCGGCCAGCATGTTCTCCAGACGTGAACTCAATCTAACAAGCACGGTATGGATTGAAAAGGGCTGTTTATGGACGACGTGACCCGCCAACCTCTCTGAGGGATCTACACCGAATCGGTGGGACAATCTGGACCAACAGTGCCTTGATGAACTTGTGGATAGTATGCCACGACGAATACAGTCATGCATCAACGCAAGAGGACGTTCTACTGGGTATTAGAGGTAACGATGTTTACAGCAATCTGGACCACCACCTCTGAAGGTCTCGCTGTATGACGGTACGACATGCAATGTGTAGTTTTCATGAGCAGTAAAAAGTGCGGAAATGATGGATTTGGATTGGATTGGTTGGGGGAAGAGACTAAACTGCGAGGTCATTGGTCTCATCGGATTAGGGAAGGAAGTCGGCCGTGCCCTTTCAAAGGAACCATCCCGTCATTTGTCTGGAGCGATTTAGGGAAATCACGGAAAACCTAAATCAGGATAGCCGGACGCGGGATTAAACCGTCGTACTCCCAAATGCGAGTCCAGTGTGCGCGGAAATGATGTTAATGTTGATCTCTATTCCAATTTTCTGCACAGATTCTGGAACTCTCGGAACCGAGGTGCTGCATAACTTTATTTAATATGTGTACATAAAACGAGGGATCTGTTAAAAGTACACTCCTGGAAATGGAAAAAAGAACACATTGACACCGGTGTGTCAGACCCACCATACTTGCTCCGGACACTGCGAGAGGGCTGTACAAGCAATGATCACACGTACGGCTCAGCGGACACACCAGGGACCGCGGTGTTGGTCGTCGAATGGCGCTAGCTGCGCAGCATTTGTGCATCGCCGCCGTCAGTGTCAGCCAGTTTGCCGTGGCATACGGAGCTCCATCGCACTCTTTAACACTGGTAGCATGCCGCGACAGCGTGGACGTGAACCTAATGTGCAGTTGACGGACTTTGAGCGAGGGCGTATAGTGGGCATGCGGGAGGCCTGGTGGACGTACCGCCGAATTGCTCAACACGTGGGGAGTGAGGTCTCCACAGTACATCGATGTTGTCGCCAGTGGTCGGCGGAAGGTGCACGTGCCCGTCGACCTGGGACCGGACCGCAGCGACGCATGGATGCACGCCAAGACCGTAGGATCCTACGCAGTGCCGTAGGGGACCGCACCGCCACTTCCCAGCAAATTAGGGACACTGTTGCTCCTGGGGTATCGGCGAGGACCATTCGCAACCGTCTCCATGAAGCTGGGCTACGGTCCCGCACACCGTTAGGCCGTCTTCCGCTCACGCCCCAACATCGTGCAGCCCGCCTCCAGTGGTGTCGCGACAGGCGTGAACGGAGGGACGAATGGAGACGTGTCGTCTTCAGCGATGAGAGTCGCTTCTGCCTTGGTGCCAATGATGGTCGTATGCGTGTTTGGCGCCGTGCAGGTGAGCGCCACAATCAGGACTGCATACGACCGAGGCACACAGGGCCAACACCCGGCATCATGATGTGGGGAGCGATCTCCTACACTGGCCGTACACCTCTGGTGATCGTCGAGGGGACACTGAATAGTGCACGGTACATCCAAACCGTCATCGAACCCATCGTTCTACCATTCCTAGACCGGCAAGGGAACTTGCTGTTCCAACAGGACAATGCACGTCCGCATGTATCCCGTGCCACCCAACGTGCTCTAGAAGGTGTAAGTCAACTACCCTGGCTAGCAAGATCTCCGGATCTGTCCCCCATTGAGCATGTTTGGGACTGGATGAAGCGTCGTCTCACGCGGTCTGCACGTCCAGCACGAACGCTGGTCCAACTGAGGCGCCAGGTAGAAATGGCATGGCAAGCCGTTCCACAGGACTACATCCAGCAATCTCTACGATCGTCTCCATGGGAGAATAGCAGCCTGCATTGCTGCGAATGGTGGATATACACTGTACTATTGCCGACATTGTGAATGCTCTGTTGCCTGTGTCTATGTGCCTGTGGTTCTGTCAGTGTGATCATGTGATGTATCTGACCCCAGGAATGTGTCAATAAAGTTTCCCCTTCCTGGGACAATGAATTCACGGTGTTCTTATTTCAATTTCCAGGAGTGTATAAAAGTACCGCAGAGACAGGGTGGACAGTGAAGGGGGAGGCGTGTTTATGGCGATAAGAAGTGCAATAGTATCGAAGGAAATTGACGGAGATCCGAAATGTGAAATGATTTGGGTGAAGGTCATGGTTAAAGCAGGCTCAGACATGGTAACTGGATGTCTCTATAGGCCCCCAGGCTCAGCAGCTGTTGTGGCTGAGCACCTGAAGGATACTTTGGAAAATATTTCGAGTAGATTTCCCCACCATTTTATAGTTCTGGGTGGAGATTTTAATTTGCCGGATATAGACAGGGAGACTCAAACGTTCATAACGGGTGGCAGAGACAAAGAATCCAGTGAAATGTTTTTAAGTCCTTTATCTGAAAACTACCTTGAGCAGTTAAACAGAGAACCGACTCGTGGCGATAACAAATTAGACCTTCTGGTGACAAACAGATCCGAACTATTTGAAACAGTTAATGCAGAACAGGGAATCAGCGATCATAAAGCGGTTACTGCATCGATGATTTCAGCCGTAAATAGAAATATTAAAAAAAGTAGGAAGATTTTTCTGTTTAGCAAAAGTGACAAAAAGCAGATTACAGAGTACCTGACGGCTCAACACAAAAGTTTTGTCTCAAGTACACATAGTGTTGAGGATCAGTGGACAAAGTTCAGAACCATCGTACAATATGCGTTAGATGAGTATGTGCCAAGCAAGATCGTAAGAGATGAGAAAGAGCCACCGTGGTACTACAACCGAGTTAGAAAACTGCTGCGGAAGCAAAGGGAACATCACAGCAAACATAAACATAGCCAAAGCCTTGCAGACAAACAAAAATTACGCGAAGCGAAATGTAGTGTGAGGAGGGCTATGCGAGAGGCGTTCAATGAATTCGAAAGTAAAGTTCTATGTACTGACTTGGCAGAAAATCCTAAGAAATTTTGGTCTTATGTCAAAGCGGTAGGTGGATCAAAACAAAATGTCCAGACACTCTGTGACCAAAATGGTACTGAAACAGAGGATGACATCCTAAAGGCCGAAATACTAAATGTCTTTTTACAAAGCTGTTTCACAGAGAAAGACTACACTGTAGTTCCTTCTCTAGATTGTCGCACAGATGACAAAATGGTACATATCGAAATAGATGACATAGGGATAGAGAAACAATTAAAATCGCTTAAAAGAGGAAAGGCCGCTGGTCCTGATGGGATACCAGTTCGATTTTACACAGAGTACGCGAAGGAACTTGCCCCCCTTCTTGCAGCGGTGTACCGTAGGTCTCTAGAAGAGCGAAGCGTTCCAAAAGATTGGAAAAGGGCACAGGCCATCCCCGTTTTCAAGAAGGGACGTCGAACCGATGTGCAGAACTATAGACCTATATCTCTAACGTCGATTAGTTGTAGAATTTTGGAACACGCATTATGTTCGAGTATATTGACTTTTCTGGAGACTAGAAATCTACTCTGTAGGAATCAGCATGCGTTTCGAAAAGACGGTCGTGTGAAACCCAGCTCGCGATATTCGTCCACAAGACTCACAGGGCCATAGACACTGGTTCCCAGGAAGATGCCGTGTTTCTTGAATCCCGCAAGGCGTTCGATACAGTTCCCCTCAGTCGTTAAATGAACAAAGTAAGAGCATATGGACTATCAGACCAATTGTGTGATTGGATTGAGGAGTTCCTAGATAACGGAACGCAGCATGTCATTCTCAATGGAGAGAAGTCTTCCGAAGTAAGAGTGATTTCAGGGTTGCCGCAGGGGAGTGTCATAGGACCGTTTCTATTCACAATATACATAAATGACCTGGTGGATGAAATCGGAAGTTCACTGAGGCTTTTTGCAGATGATGCTGTGGTGTATCGAGAGTTTGCAACAATGGAAAATTGTACTGAAATGCAAGAGGATCTGCAGCGAATTGACGCATGGTGTACGGAATGGCAATTGAATCCCAATGTAGACAAGTGTAATGTGCTGCGAATACATAGAAAGATAGATCCTTTGTCATTTAGCTACAAAATAGCAGGTCACCAACTGGAAGCAGTTAATTCCATAAATTATCTGCGAGTACGCATTAGGAGTGAATTAAAATGGAATGATCATATAAAGTTGATCGTCGGTAAAGCAGATTCCAGACTGAGATTCATTGGAAGAATGCTAAGGAAATGCAATCGGAAAACAAAGGAAGTAGGTTACAGTACGCTTGTTCGCCCACTGCTTGAATACTACTCAGCAGTGTGGGATCCGTACCAGATAGGGTTGATAGAAGAGATAGAGAAGATCCAACGGAGAGCAGCGCGCTTCGTTACAGGATCATTTAGTAATCGCGAAAGCGTTACGGAGATGATTGATAAACTCCAGTGGAAGACTCTGCAGGAGAGACGCTCAGTAGCTCGGTACGGGATTTTGTTGAAGTTTCGAGAACATACCTTCACCGAAGACTCAAGCAGTATATTGCTCCCTCCTAGGTATATCTCGCGAAGAGACCATGAGGATAAAATCAGAGGGATTAGAGCCCACACAGAAGCATACCGACAATCCTTCTTTCCACGAACAATACGATACTGAAATAGAAGGAAGAACCGATAGAGGTACTCAGGGTACCCTCCGCCACACACCGTCAGGTGGCTTTCGGAGTATGGATGTAGATGTAGATATATATCCTATGTTTGTGCTAATGTCTAATAGAATAACATTTAAAATTTTCATGTAATAAGTCAAAAAGTTTTCGAGATTTTCCTTAATCATGCTTTCCTTTTATATGTTACATACGTATTTATACTTCATATATACTTAAAAATATGTGACTAATGACCATCCAGATGTTTATTAGAGTATGGTGTAAAAATTTGAAGTATACATGTCAGTAATTTTTCGAGATTTTTCCTTAGTATATTTCCCCCGTTATATTACGCATAGATATAAAAAGATAGTTCCTTTGCCATCTGAATGTTCATTTATATGTAAGAATTGAAGTACGCAATTGGTCAAGGACTTTTCGATATTTTTGGTAACAACATTAAACAACGATTTGTCTTTATACATTAGTGTAGATATCAAGGAGAAAATACCAAATTTCTGTATGTGCATCTTTATACATATACCAGATGGGTGGTAGATGGTAATCCTCTACTGCTTACACAAGAAACTAGACCCAATGGTATTAATAACTAAAGAAGGATATCCCTGTTACTGGTCACCTACAAGATCCTCTCAAACCTCTAAACAAGTATAGAAACACGGACAGATAACCATGACAGAGTACAAAAAACACAATTTCAAAAAGAAAGTTATATAGACTGAAGTAATTCATAAAACTTGGAAGCCAGGAAGTAAGAAAAGGATCATGAAATGTGTTGGTTTAATAAACGTGTACCTACAGCTCACAGTTACAATTTAACATCTTAGAGAAATTTTGCACAGACAACAAGACCAGAGAAGTGATCAAGGAGAAACGAACTTCAGCTTCAATTCATGAATCCATTGAGAAGTAATGGCACCATCTGGGATCAAGCTGGGAGTGATACAGGGCGACGGATTCCCATCAGTGCTAGTTAACTTTGGAAAAAGAAGGAATTACTGGAATCATGAGAACAGATTCCTTAGCCTTCGTTAATGATGTAGTGATTTTAAGTGACAGGGAAGAGCAGAGAAAGATGATAGTGTAATAGCTGTATAATAATAATAACAATAATGATAAAAATATTAATAATTCCTTGTGTCTCAATGACACGGTGCAAGTCATTCAGTTGTACGAGTTTTACTTGTACCTAACCTGCCCCACTAATGCTACCAGGTGAGAAGTGAGAGGTGAGGATTGGATTAAAAGAAACCTGAGAAATTTCGTGGTCCGATCACCACTCGATTCTCAACCATTCGGTTGCCTAACGCACTTTGCTGGCATACCACCAGGCCGAAGAAACGCTACATTATTTAGTCTAAATGGATGTGCGATTATCTGATGGCTGATATTAATTATTCAGATAGTGAAGGGAAACGGAAGTTTAATAGTCATGGGTGATTGGAATTCGGTAGTAGGAAAAAGGAGAGTAGGAAACGTAGTAGGTGAATATGGATTGGGGGTAATAAATGAAAGAGGAAGCCGCCTGGTAGAATTTTGCACAGAGCTCAACTTAATCATAGCTAATACTTGGCTCAAGAATCATAAACGAGGGTTGTATACATGGAAGAAGCCTGGAGATACCTACAGGTTTCAGATAGGTTATATAATGGTAAGACAGAGATTTAGGAACCAGGTTTTAAATTGTAAGACATTTCCAGGGGCAGATGTGGACTCTGACCACAATCTATTGGTTATGAACTGTAGATTAAAATTGAAGAAACTGCAAAAAGGTGGGAATTTAAGGAGACGGGATCTGGATAAACTGAAAGAAACAGAGGTTGTACAGAGTTTCAGGGAGAGCGTAAGGAAACAATTGGCAAGAATGGGGGAAAGAAATACAGTAGAAGAAGAATGGGTAGCTTTGAGGGATGAAATAGTGAAGGCAGCAGAGGATCAAGTAGGTAAAGAGACGAGGGCTAGTAGAAATCCTTGGGCGTCAGAAGAAGTATTGAATTTAATTGACGAAAGGAGAAAATATGAAAATGCAGTGAATGAAGCAGTCAAAAAGGAATACAAAAGTCTCAAAAATGAGATCGACAGGAAGTGCAAAATGGCTAAGCCGTCATGGCTAGAGGACAAATGTAAGGATGTAGAGGCTTATCTCACTAGGAGTAAGATAGATACTGCCTACAGGAAAATTAAAGAGACCTTTGGAGAAAAGAGAACGACTTGTATGAATATCAAGAGCTCATATGGGAACCCAGTTCTAAACAAAGAATGGAAAGCAAAAAGGTGGAAGGAGTACATAGAGGGTCTATACAAGGGCGATGTACCTGAGGGCAATGTTATAGAAATAGAAGAGGATGTAGATGAAAATGAAATGGGAGATATGATACTGCGTGAAGAGTTTGACGGAGCACTGAAAGACCTGAGTCGAAACAAGGCCCCGGGAGAAGACAACATTCCATCAGAACTACTGACAGCCTCGGGAGAGCCAGTCCTGAGAGAACTCTACCATCTGGTGAGCAAAATGTATGAGACAGGCGAAATACCTTCAGACTTCAAGAAGAATAAAATTATTCCAATCCCAAAGAAAACAGGCTTTGACAGATGTGAAAATTACCGAACTATCAGTATAATAAGTCACGGCTGCAAAATACTAACGCGAATTCTTTACAGACGAATGGAAAAACTGGTAGAAGCAGACCTCGGGGAAGATCAGTTTGGATTCCATAGAAATGTGGGAACACGTGAGGCAATACTGACCCTACGACCTATTTTAGAAGCTAGATTAAGAAAAGCAAACCTACGTTTCTAGCATTTGTAGACTTAGAGAAAGATTTTGAAAAGGTTCACTGGAATACTCTCTTTCAAATTCTGAAGGTGCTAGGGGTAAAATACAGGGAGCGAAAGGCTATTTACAATTTGTACAGAAACCAGATGGCAGTTATAAGAGTCTAGTGACATGAAAGGGAATTAATGTTTGGGAAGGGAGCGAGACATGGTTGTTGCCTCTCCCCAATGTTACTCAACCTGTATGATGAGCAAGCAGTAAAGGAAACAAAAGAAAAATTTGGAGTAGGTACTAAAATACATGGAGAAGAAATAAAAACTTTGAGGTTCGCCGATGACATTGTAATTCTGTCAGAGACAGCAAAGCACTTGGAAGAGCAGTTGAACGGAATGGACAGTGTCTTGAAAGGAGGGTATAAGATGAACATCAACAAAAGCAAAACGAGGATAATGGAATGTAGTCGAATTAAGTCGGGTGAGACACTTAGGCAATGAGACACTTAAAGTAGTAAAGGAGTTTTGCTATTTGGGGAGCAAAATAACTGATGATGGTCGAAGTAGAGAGGACATAAAATGTAGACTGGCAATGGCAAGGAAAGCGTTTCTGAAGAAGACAAATTTGTTGACATCGAGTATAGATTTAAGTGTCAGGAAGTCGTTTCTGAGAGTATTTGTATGGAGTGTAGCCATATATGGAAGTGAAACATGGACGATAAATAGTATGGTCAAGAAGAGAATAGAAGCTTTCGAAATGTGGTGCTACAGAAGAATGCTGAAGATTAGATGGGCAGATCACATAGCTAATGAGAAGGTAATGAATAGGATTGGGGGAAGAGGAGTTTGTGGCACAACTTGATTAGAAGAAGGGATCGGTTGGTAGGACATGTTCTGAGGTATCAAGGGATCACCAATTTAGTATTAGAGGGCTGGATGGAGGGTAAAAATCGTAGAGGGTTCCAAGAGATGAATACACTAAGCAGATTCAGAGAGATGTAGGCTGCAGTAGGTACTGGGAGATGAAGAAGCTTGCACAGGATAGAGTAGCATGGAGAGCTGCATCAAATCAGTCTCAGGACTGAAGACCACAACAACAACGATATTAACTGTCAGACATTTCTGTAGAACAGGAGATGAGATGACAGAAGGTATTTATACAAAGCTTGTTATTCTCAGCTATTCTGTTACTCTGTTTAATAACCATTTAGATGATTTAGTTAACGTCTGCTTTTAGCAAATAAGAGATACTTCGGTAGGAGGAAGTCTTCTTCTTCTGCACTTTAAGGTTTAGGCATTTGCGTCCGTTCCATCTTCAGTTTTCACTGTCACTTCGTTTTCAATCTCCCTCTTCGCTGGTACAGCGTGACCCGACGTCGGATTCTCTAAAACCATCTTATGAATTTGATGTTTTATTTCCTTTAATATTTTCATTGGTATTATAAATATCGTGTTAATTCCTAATATCCTAATTTAGTATATGGTCTTAACTTTTAGAATCTCTGACTTTCCAATTTTATCACGTTTTCAGGGATCATTGACTCACTTCGACATAGCAATACACGTGTAACCATTGTTTCATAAAAAAATTAAACTTTTTGCCTCCTGTATCTTGTTCTGGAATGTTTAGTTCATTTTTCTGCTCATTGACTGCTATTCTTTCGTCTTTTTGCAATATCCTAATTTACATCACAGTTTGTATCGCATACTAAAAATTTAAAGCTGGAGACCTGGTCAGGTGTGGAATTATCTGTCTATATTTTTAAGTGGGCAGAATATTTCCCATAACGAATCGTGATTTTAGTTTTCTTTATTGATACTCGAAGACTATGTTTCCTTTTCTCAATCTCATGTAGTTTAGACACTGAGTTTTGTAACTCATCTTCACTTTCTTTCAAAGTGTTTACCCCGTCTGCATAAATAACTATATTAACACATATATTTCTTTTAATCTATACACGTAGATTTATTTCCTGTTTCACGTTCTTAATCAAATCCTTTTCATATACGTTTTATTTGTACATTAAATAAGTTTGCTGCTTAAGTGCCTGATTCATAGTGAATTCTTTAGTTCGACTAATGCCAGCATTCGTTGTTGTTTTTGTCTCCTCATGTGAGTTTTTCTACGGTTTGAGACAGGTCTAACACAAATAAAAAATTAAAGGGGAAAGTAGGTCTATACAATAATGTTTACCGTAGAACTTCAACACACTCGAACGGTTGGTGCAGTTGAAGTCCTAATAAATTGAAAATGGAAAAGAAAAATTATACAATATTCCTCTGTTTTAAGTGTGAAGAGTATAGAATGAAGATAATATGGAAAAAAACACAGAATTGCTTTTTACAAGCAATTCAAGTGAAAGACGTATGTTTGTTTGAGTACATCTTCTACTAGAGTATACCCTATGAACTAGGTAAGGTATTTTATCACTTTTATATGCCATCTTAATCGTATTCTGATCGGAGCATTGAAAGTGATCTGTCTGCTATGCGTTCTATTTTTAATTTTCAGTATTAGTTCTAGTCACAGACGACATTTCGGTGACGGTATTGGATATGTTACATTCAGTATGTTTAATACTTTTTGTCTTTCACACTGGTGCTCATTTGTTCTTTTGAAAAGGATATTCCAGCGTTATTTTATCTAAAATTGTACTCCGTTACAAACGTTCCCATCACCAACAGGTCTTTCATATTTTCTCCTTGCTAATCCTAATTTTATGTAAACATTTTTAAGTTTATGAGCTCTACCGTAGAGGTCAATATTGCCTCAGTCAGTGCCAGATGGTGGGTACATCGTTAATGAATTATACACAGAGAATGCCAGAGACCACGATATTTTGAATTTATAGTAAGAGTAAGCAACAAATTCGACATTATTCGACGACTAAAATACAGTGGTGGCCATTAAATTTCAACACCATGATAATCGACATGTAGAGAATGTCAGTTTGGCATGATGTGCACTATATGTATGCAAATGTTCAGCATTTCATTGAAACCGTTCAAGTTAGTGTTAACATCAACTATATTCTGCATGTTTGAGAAGATAACTCAGCGTTTGTCCTAAGAAGAAGCCGGTTTCAAATGTTCGTTGTTTGCGAGAAGGTAGCGTTATACTTCGTGTTGTTGTTGTTGTGGTCTTCAGTCCTGAGACTGGTTTGATGCAGCTCTCCATGCTACTCTATCCTGTGCAAGCTTCTTCATCTCCCAGTACCTACTGCAACATACATCCATCTGAATCTGCTTAGTGTACTCGTCTCTCGGTCTCCCTCTACGATTTTTACCCTCCACACTGCCCTCCAATGCTAAATTTGTGATCCCTTGATGCCTCAAAACATGTCCTACCAACCGGTCCCTTCTTCTAGTCAAGTTGTGCCACAAACTTCTCTTCTCCCCAATCCTATTCAATACCTCCTCATTAGTTACGTGATCTATCCACCTTATCTTCAGTATTCTTCTGTAGCACCACATTTCGAAAGCTTCTATTCTCTTCTTGTCCAAACTAGTTATCGTCCATGTTTCACTTCCATACATGGCTACACTCCAAACAAATATTTTCAGAAATGACTTCCTGACACTTAAATCTATATTCGATGTTAACAAATTTCTCTTCTTCAGAAACGCTTTCCTTGCCATTGCCAGTCTACTTTTTATATCCTCTCTACTTCGACCATCATCAGTTATTTTACTTCCTAAATAGCAAAACTCCTTTACTACTTTAAGTGTCTCATTTCCTAATCTAATTCCCTCAGCAACACCCGATTTAATTTGACTACATTCCATTATCCTCGTTTTGCTTTTGTTGATGTTCATCTTATATCCTCCTTTCAAGACACTGTCCATTCCGTTCAACTGCTCTTCCAAGTCCTTTGCCGTCTCTGACAGAATTACAATGTCATCGGCGAACCTCAAAGTTTTTACTTCGTCTCCATGAATTTTAATACCTACTCTAAATTTTTCTTTTGTTTCCTTTACTACTTGCTCAATATACAGATTGAATAACATCGGGGAGAGGCTACAACCCTGTCTCACTCCTTTCCCAACCACTGCTTCCCTTTCATGCCCCTCGACTCTTATGACTGCCATCTGGTTTCTGTACAAATTGTAAATAGCCTTTCGCTCCCTGTATTTTACCCCTGCCACCTTTAGAATTTGAAAAAGAGTATTCCAGTCAACATTGTCAAAAGCTTTCTGTAAGTCTACAAATGCTAGAAACGTAGGTTTGCCTTTTCTTAATCTTTCTTCTAAGATAAGTCGTAAGGTCAGTATTGCCTCACGTGTTCCAACATTTCTACCGAATCCAAACTGATCCTCCCCGAGGTCCGCATCTACCAGTTTTTCCATTCGTCTGTAAAGAATTCGTGTTAGTATTTTGCAGCTGTGACTTATTAAACTGATAGTTCGGTAATTTTCACATCTGTCAGCAGCTGCTTTCTTTGGGATTGGAATTATTATATTCTTCTTGAAGTCTGAGGGTATTTGGCCTGTCTCATACATCTTGCTCAACAGCTGGTAGAGTTTTGTCATGACTGGCTTTCCCAAGGCCGTCAGTAGTTCTAATGGAATGTTGTCTACTCCGGGGGCTTGTTCCGATTCAGGTCTTTCAGTGCTCTGTCAAACTCTTCACGCAATATCGTATCACCCATTTCGTCTTCAACTACATCCTCTTCCATTTCCATAATATTGTCCTCAAGTACATCACCCTTGTATAAACCTTCTATATACTCCTTCCACCTTTCTGCCTTCCCTTCTTTGCTTAGAACTGGGTTGCCATCTGAGCTGTTGATATTCATACACGTGGTTCTCTTCTCTCCAAAGGTCTCTTTAATTTTCCTGTAGGCAGTATCTATCTGTATCTATCTTACCCCTAGTGAGATAAGCCTCTACATCCTTACATTTGTCCTCTAGCCATCCCTGTTTAGCCATTTTGCACTTCCTCTCGATCTCATTTTTGAGACGTTTGTATTCCTTTTTGCCTGCTTCATTTACTGCATTTTTATATTTTCTCCTTTCATCAATTAAATTCAATATTTCTTCTGTTACCCAAGGATTTCTAGCAGCCCTCGTCTTTTTACCTACTTTATCCTCTGCTGCCTTCACTACTTCATCCCTCAGAGCTACCCATTCTTCTTCTACTGTATTTCTTTCCCCTATTCCTGTCAATTGTTCCCTTATGCTCTCCCTGAAACTCTGTACAACCTCTGGTTCTTTCAGTTTATCCAGGTCCCATCTCCTTAATTTCCCACATTTTTGCAGTTTCTTCAGTTTTAATCTACAGGTCATAACCAATAGATTGTGGTCAGAGTCCACATCTGCCCCTGGAAATGTCTTACAACTTAAAACCTGGTTCCTAAATCTCTGTCTTACCATTATATAATCTATCTGATACCTTTTAGTATCTCCAGGATTCTTCCACGTATACAACCTTCTTTCATGATTCTTAAACCAAGTGTTACCTATGACTAAGTTGTGCTCTGTACAAAATTCTACTAGGCGGCTTCCTCTTTCATTTCTTAGCCCCAATCCATATTCACCTACTATGTTTCCTTCTCTCCCTTTTCCTACACTCGAATTCCAGTCACCCATTACTATTAAATTTTCGTCTCCCTTCACTATCTGAATAATTTCTTTTATTTCATCGTACATTTCTTCAATTTCTTCGTCATCTGCAGAGCTAGTTGGCATATAAACTTGTACTACTGTAGTAGGTGTGGGCTTCGTATCTCTCTTGGCCACAATAATGCGTTCACTATGCTGTTTGTAGTAGCTTACCCGCACTCCTATTTTCCTATTCATTATTAAACCTACTCCTGCATTACCCCTATTTGATTTTGTGTTTATAACCCTGTAATCACCTGACCAGAAGTCTTGTTCCTCCTGCCACCGAACTTCACTAATTCCCACTATATCTAACTTTAACCTATCCATTTCCCTTTTTAAATTTTCTAACCTACCTGCCCGATTAAGGGATCTGACATTCCACGCTCCGATCCGTAGAACGCCAGTTTTCTTTCTCCTGATAACGACATCCTCCTGAGTAGTCCCCGCCCGGAGATCCGAATGGGGGACTATTTTACCTCCGGAATATTTTACCCAAGAGGATGCCATCATCATTTAATCATACAGTAAAGCTGCATGTCCTCGGGAAAAATTACGGCTGTAGTTTCCCCTTGCTTTCAGCCGTTCGCAGTACCAGCACAGCAACGCCGTTTTGGTTAATGTTGCAAGGCCAGATCAGTCAATCATCCAGACTGTTGCCCCTGCAACTACTGAAAAGGCTGCTGCCCCTCTTCAGGAACCACACGTTTGTCTGGCCTCTCAACAGATACCCCTCCGTTGTGGTTGCACCTACGGTACGGCCATCTGTATCGCTGAGGCACGCAAGCCTCCCCACCAACGGCAAGGTCCGTGGTTCATGGGGGGGATACTTCGTGTATGAAAGCGAAACGTCTTCCGCATCTTCGAGACCGCGCTTTATTATTCCGCAATATTCCAGCCGTCTATGTTCCGGATATCACGATGGTCGTGAGAATATGGAATAGATGGGACCACGCTGAATGCCATACTGGTTCTTAATTTCCATACGCAACTAATGTCCAAGAGGGCAGTCATATTGGTCCCTCGGCTCTGTAGGATTTTACAGCCACGTCACGTTACTCGAGTGGCGAAATGGGTTGCTTTCCGGGAGACAAGCATTCACACATGACGGGTGACGAAATCTGGAACATCAAGGACTGTCAAAATGGCGTCCATCATTACGACTCCATTGACGTGACAGTATATGTAAAGCTACAAGATTGCTCTGGATTTCAGAATTAAGAATCGGGTAGAGGGTTTATCGAACCATCTTCAAGCCATTTCTCTACCGTTCCAGTATCGAACAGCACCCGGGAAAGACGCACACTTAAATTTTTCCGTTCGAGCTGTGATTTTTATTTTATTACGATGATCATTTCTACCTACGTAAGTGGGCGCCAACAAAATATTTTGTCACTCTGAGGAGTAAGTTGGTCAACGAAATTTCATGAGGAGATCACGTCTCAACGAAATATGGCTTCGCTCTAATGATTGCCACAAACTAGCGTATCATATCCGTGGCGCTCTCACCCCTATTTCTATATAATACTACGACACACGCTGCCCTTCTTTGCACGTTTTAGATGTCTTCCGTCAATCCTATCTGATGCAGATTCTGTATGGCACAGCAATTCTGCAGAAAAGGGAGGACAAGCAGAAAGTTTGCAGTGTCTCAAATGAATTTGCAGCATTTTCTGCATGCTCTGCTGATAAATCACACTATTATATATGTGATCGTTCCAATTTAAGTTATTCGCAACAGAAATTTAGCGGCTTACTTTTATTACACACGTGGATGAGTTCATACTTCTCATTATTTAGAATCAACTGCCACTTTTCGCACAACACAGATATCCGTCTAAACGATTTTGCAATTGAATTTGATCATCTGATGACTTTACAAGACGGTAAATGACAGCATCATCTGCAAACAATCTAATAAGGCTACTCAGATTTTCTCCTAAATAGTTTACGTTTATCAGGAATAGCAGAGGATTTACAACACTTTTCCGTCGAACGCCAAATATTATTTCTGTTTTATTCGATCACTTTCCGTAAATTACTACGAACTGTGACTTTTCTGACAGGAAAACACGAATCCAGTCGCACAACTGATACGATTCTCCATATGCATGGAATTTGATTATGAGTTGGTTGAGAGGAACGGTGGGGGCCTCCTTCCAGAAATCTAATATATGGAATCAGTATTACATCCCCTGTGATAACATTCATCATTTCGAGAGAATAAAGAACTATTTGTGTTTCACAAGATATTTTCTGAATTTTCGTTGCTTATTTGTCAATAAACCGCCTTTTTTCGATGTAATTCATAACATTCGAAAACAGTATATGTTACAAGATCCTACTGCAAATCGACTTTAGTAAGGCTCTCCAATTCAGTGGATTACTCCTGTTTCCTTTCTTGAGTACTGGTGTGACATGCGCAACTTTCCAGTCCTCTGGTACTAATCGTTTGGCGAGCGAGCTGTTTTATATGAGTGCTAAGTATGGAGTTATTGTATGGGCATATTGTGAAAGGAACTTGACTGGTGTGCAGTCTGAAGTGTATGCCTTGAATTTGTTAAGTGATTTAATTTTCTTTGCGAAACCGAGGATACCTGCTTCTAAGTTAATGCTGTTTCAAGTTGCTCGCATCTTGTGGTCGTGCGGCAGCGTTCTCGCTTCCTACGCACGGGTTCCCGGGTTCGATTCCCATCGGGGTCAGGGATTTTCTCTCCCTAGTGATGGCTGGGTGTTGTGTGATGTCCTTAGGTTAGTTAGGTTTAAGTTCTAGGGGACTGAGGACCATCGATGTTAAGTCCCATAGTGCTCAGAGCCATTTGAACCATTTTCTGTTTCCAGTTACTTTTGACTCGAATTCTAGAATACCTTCTTCGTCTTACTTGGTGAAGGAATATTGGAAAACTGTATTCAGTAACTCTGCTCCAGGGGCATTGTCATCAGTAACATTGCCAATGTTATCGTGGAGCGAAGATATTGATCGCGCCTTACCGCTGGTCTACTTTACCTACGACCAAAAACTCTTCGTATTTTCTGACAGATTTCGAGACAGGGCTTCACTCTGGAAAACCAGCTCTCATAGAAGTTCGGGCTGAATTTCGAGCTTCCATTAAAATTTTCCAGTCTTGGGAGTTTTGCGTTCTTTTCAGTTTGGCAAGCTTTTTGTACTGATTCGGTATGAGCTTTCTTACCTGTTCTATGTACGTTGAGCGGTCAGTACCATCGCTTATTAATTTATTTGCTACATATCTGTCAATTGCTGTCGATAACATTTCTTTGAATTTAAACAACATCAGGCCTATGCTTGCATAGTCAGATTGGAAGAAGTAGTGACTGTCTCGTAGGAAGGCGTCAAGCGAATTTTAATCCTCTGTTTTAAATAGATATCTTTTGCGCGCTGACAGTGGTACGCCCGACGACTTCACTAGACGAAGGAGTGGCACACCATCATCTATTTGGGTGTTTGCTGGTCATGGGTAGATGATACTGCTCGGTGTGTGCGTCTGTGGAAGCACTGAGTAGAATGGGCGTTACCTGACTGCATTCACTGTCGTCACATTATTGGCCTGGCACCTAGCGTGCCTTTGGGTACCCACCATAAACATCTCTGATCCAGAAAGCCGATAATTTGCAGAGAAATAATCTTATTATTTTTGACCCATTATACCTTATGACAGTGACTTCTCCATGAAATTAAATTTAAACAATTTAACTCAAGACTACACGCTACGTGAACTGTTCTATGGTCATCAGTCCCCTAGAACTTAGAACTACTTAAACCTAACTAACCTAAGGACATCACACAACACCCAGCCATCACGAGGCAGAGAAAATCCCTGACCCCGCCGGGAATCGAACCCGGACGTGAACTGTCTTTGGCTACCTCTATTGAGCACATTCACCAGAATTCTCACTCGCTGAAAACTTGTTATTGACTGTCGGAAAACTGACCACCAATTGCCAGCCACTACACTCGTATTTATTCTAACACAACACGGCAAAGTGAGAATTACAGTCTTTACCCCTGTTAAGCCGTGTTGTGGCTCGCATTGGTGCCATTGGTAGGTTGTCATCGTGGTATAGGTTAGTGGTTTCTCGTTTGCTATCGTTGTCTATCCACGAGTGAAGGCAACAGCGGTTATCAACATCTAGTACCATGGTACTATCTTGGGAAGGACGTCAGGTGTTTTCTGGACCAGAGTGTGTCGGGAGTTCAGTTGGAACGGGAGCAGCAGTGAGGTCCAGCAGCACGTGGACATACTTGGACTGCTGGTGGTACGCAGGCACTGCCGGATCGAGGGGCTGTGGTTGCGAGGGCCGCAGCCTCGTTGTCCACCGGACCCAGGACGTTTGAGCTGAGTGAACATTAACCCAGTAGTGAAGCCTCCACTATTTTGAGAACACACCACTGGTTCTCACGTTGTTGCTCACAGGGGTGCTGAGACGAGCAGCTGCGAGTGGAGTGTTTGGAGTTGGCGAAAGTAACTAGCCATCCTCCACTTTTTATTATTAATCATTGAATTCCTTGTGTTTATTGACGAAGTTCAACCAGCTGCAGTTTTCTGCCTAGTGGCCGCTAACGCCCCAGTTCCTGCTCTGGAGGTTAGCGTATTTTCGCGGCAGTGCACCTTTTGCTCACGTTGCCGCTGCTGTCCGGTAAGGCGTGTAGCTCGACAGCCTCCTTGATTGTGGTTCGGATATTTGTTTCTTTTTTTGGGCGTTGTGGGTCCTTCTGCTTCTGGATGTTCTAAACACCGGATTCTGAAGACGCAGTGCTGTCCGCCAGTTCTGCCTTGCCTGGGTTATTCCATCGTTGTGTTGGTTACTAGACGTTAGGTAGATTTTGCAAGAGTGTTGGTCTGCGTTTAAACTGTTACTAGTTTGAGTTGCCATATGGTTAAGTGAATACAGCTCTTAGCTGTCTGTCTCATCATTTACGAATTTGAGCGACTTTTCCAGGTCGATCCTTGATTTGGTCAGATTGTGATGGTTGTCAATAAGGCCTTCAGCCGTGAATGCAATTCATCCTAATAGGTTTTAATTATATATTGCCTCTTAATATGATTGTTCCATTTTTATAATATTTTAGTAAGAATTTGCTATCTAGGCCCTCAATCGTCAAATTGTTTTTGAGTAATTACTATTGGGGCCTGCAGCCGACAAATAATTTGAATTTCTTGTTAATAAGGCCTTCAGCCGTGAATGCCATTTGTCTTAAGAATGTTTTAATTAGATCTTGTCTCTTAATATGACTGTCCTTTATTACAATATTTTAGTAAAATTTTAAATCTAGACCTTCAGCCGTTAGATTGTTTTTGAGTAATTACTATTGGGGCCTGCAGCAGACAAATAATTTGATTTTCTGATCAAGAAGGCCTTCAGCCGTGAATACAATTTGTCTAAAGAATTTTTAATTAGATATTGTCTTAATAGTCAAATTTGATAATTATTCCTTATTGTCAACTTTATATGCAATTGGTTCCAAATAAAGAGTACGTGATTTTGAATAAAAACTGAGCAACCAACGGTAACTGAGTAAGGCCCCGTCCACACCGAAATCTGCCATTCCGTAAGTACCACGTCTCACCTGTCTATTTAAAATTCACATATCTATACTAATTTCGCAAGTTCTCTCTCTAAACACCGATAACTGACCTCCAATTTACTTAATATTTTGACTGTTCTAGACTTAAGACTTCTTCATAGAACTTAAGTACAATATCGTACCAGATAAAGCATCTGTGCCTCATAACTGCTCGTTCTAGTGTCACAAAGCAGAGCAAACCACTTCGCTTGGGAGCGTAGTTTAGGCTAGACCCGAAGATACTTCAAGTACTTAGTCTGACTTTTCGTTTTCAGTTTAGCTTATTAGTATGACGTTTGAAAGAAGTGCGCGTCGGCCTCCTGTTTGTAGATGCCTCTACTTAATTTTTAAAATTATTTAAACCATTTTTTTATAATACTGATGATCATTTTGGCGTACTGCCTCGGTACACAGCAGCAAATCATTGCAATGGACAACAATTCCGGCGATCTTTCTCACGAAACGAGCATCGGTCATACCATCTGCTGGTGGCAGCTCACACTACTGATTACGGTTGGTTGTTTGATTTCGGGAGGGGGAGGGGGAGGGGGAACAAACAGTTACGTCATCGGTCCCATCGAATTAGGAAAGGATGGGGAAGGACGTCGGACGTGCCCTTTCAAAGGAATCATCCCGGCATTTGCCTGACGCTATTTAGGGAAGCAACGGAAAACCTGAATCAGGATAACCGGAGGTAGGTTTGAAACGTCGTCCTCCCGAATGCGAGTCCAGTGTGCTAACCACTGCGCTACCTCGCTCGGTACTACCGATAACATCACCTGCTTAATGCTGCAATCTCAGCGGCTCTGGAGTGAGAATCCTGGAGCTAAATATGATGGCCTCTAAAGCTGGAAATATTACAGCACTAAGATTGACGGCTCTGGTAAAGCAGCATGGCATGACGTTTTCAGATGTGTCGTCCAAAGCGCAGGCGACCCCTCTATATAAGAAAGATGAAATAGCACACCCGCAATGCCCATAACCTCAGTTTGCCGCAAAATTCTTGAACATACTCTGTACTCGAATATAATAAAATTTCTTCAGACCGAAAAGCTTCCTTCCACGAATCATTACGGTTCTAGAGAGCATAGCTCGTGCGAAATCCAGCTTGCCATTTTCTCACGTAATGTTCAGTGAACTATGAACGAAGGGCAACAGGCAGATTCCATATTTCTCGGTTTCTTAAAAGCATTTGACACGGACCCGTCTGCAGACTGTTCCCAGATATGTGAATGGCTCGAAGACTTCTTAAGTAATATAACCCAGTACATTGTCGTAGAACGCAGGTGTTCATCAAAGACAAAGGTATCATAAGACGTGTACCGGGGAAGCGTGACAGGACCTTTATTACTGTGTATATGCATAAATGATCTGGCTGACAGGGTCGCCAGCAATCTGCGGTTGTTTGCTGATGATGCTGTGGTGTACGGGGAGGTGTCGCCGTTCAGTGACTGTAGGAGGATGCAAGATGACTTAGACAAAATTTCTAGTTGGTGTGATGAATGGCAGCTAGCTTTAAATGTAGAAAAATGTAAGTTAATGGGGATGAGTAAGAAAACATATCCTTAATGTCCAGATACAGCATTAGCAGTGCCTGCTAGACACATTCACGTCTTTTAAATATCTGGGGGCTGCGTTGCGAAGCGGTATGAAATGGGATGTGCATCTGAGGATTGTTGTAGGGGAGGCGAATAGTCGACTTGGGTTACTTGGGAGTAGTTCACCTACAATGGAGACCGCATCTATTTCTCATTGCTGCTGGAGTGTTTGAGATCCGTACCAGGATGGACTGAAAGAAGGCTTCGAAGCAGTTCAGAGGGGGGCTGCTAGATTTGTTACTAGTAGGTTCGAACAACACGCAAGTGTTACGGAAATGCTTCGGGAACTCAAATGGGAATCCATAGAGGGAGAAAACGTAGAGAACTGGAATTTGAAACTGACTGTTGAACGATTCTTCTGCCGACAAGGCACATTTCGCTTGAAGACCAGCAAGATCAAATATTAGAAATTAGGACTCATGGGAATGAGACAGGGCTGTAGCCTCTCCCCGATGTTATTCAATCTGTTTATTGACCAAGCAATAAAGGAAACAAAACAAAATTCGGAGTAGGTATTAAAATCCATGGAGAAGAAATAAAAACTTTCAGGTTCGCCGATGACATTGTAATTCTGTCACAGACAGCAAAGGACTTGGAAGAGCAATTGAACGGAATGAACAGTGCCTTGAAAGAAGGATATAAGATGAACATCAACAAAAGCAAAACAAGGATAATGGAATGTAATGGAGTTAACTCGGGTGATGCTGAGGGAATTAGATTAGGGAATGAGACACTTAAAATAGTAAAGGAGTTTTGCTATTTGGGGAGTAAAATAACTGATGATGGTGGAAGTAGAGAGGATATAAAATGTATACTGACAATGGCAAGGAAAGCGTTTTTGAAGAAGAGACATTTGTTAACATCGAGTATAGATTTAAGTGTCAGGAAGTCGTTTCTGAGAGTATTTGTATGGAGCATAGCCATGTATGGAAGTGAAACATGGACAATGAATATTTCCGACAAGAAGAGAATATAAACTTTCGAAGTGTGCTGCCACAGAAGAATGCTGAAGATTAGATGAGTAGATCACATAACTAATGAGGAGGTATTGAATAGAACTGGGCAGAGGAGGAGTTTGTGGCACAACTTGACTAGAAGAAGGGATCGGTTGGTAGGACATGTTCTGAGGCATCAAGGGATCACCAATTTAGTATTAGATGGCAGCGTGGAGGGTAAAAATCATAGAGGGAGACCAAGAGATGATTACACTAAGCAGATTCAGAAGGATGTAGGCTGCAGTAAGTGCTGGGAGATAAGCAGCTTGCAGAGGATGGAGTAGCATGGACAGCTGCATCAAACCAGTCCCAGGACTGAAGACCACAACAACAACAACAACAACAACAACATGGAGGCGCATAGACACTAGACTTTCCATCGCTTTATTTGCGAGTGGAACAGGAAAGAAAATGCCTGGCACTGGACAGGGTACCCTCCTCCATTCACCATATAGTGGTTTGCGGACTATATATGTAGACGTAGCTGTAGAACTACACTGTGCATACACATAATAAGTAAATTTTTCGTTATTTTCTATCCTTCTTGGTGTTATAATTTTAATGAACAGGAGAGTAAATTCTGTTACCCAGTTTTCCGTTGGTAACCTTAACAAAGGAACAGCGAAGCTGGTGCTGTTCTGTTGTCTGCCAGCGCAAAAATGTGGCACTGTTTGACTTTACTTGTTAACTGAGACTCGGCGTTCTTTCTCTTGCCCTTCAGGCAGCTTGCTTACTCTAGGTCCTACGCGTGGAGGAGTGCTGCGTGCCGAGCACGCTGTTCCTTTGGGCGAGGGGTGCTCGCCCCCCTCCCTTTCCCACACCACCACACCCTCCACCCGTTTGGCTGGGCCCCGGTGGCGCCAGTGTTTCACAGCCTTTGGCGGCGCCGCGAGCAAGAACTCAGCTACAAGCCGCGCCACCCGTGTTGCTGCCGGTGGCTCCCGCCTTTACAACGTGGACCCCCGAGTTTACGGCCAGAGCTGCTGAGTTCACATTAGCATGAATTTACTCGCAAGAACTAGCCACTAGCCCCTGTTTGGACCACACCTTCGCTTTAGCTATTCCGTGCGAGAACAAATTACGTCTCTCTCTCTCTCTCTCTCTCTCTCTCTCTCTCTCTCTCCTTCCCTCTTTCTCTGTCTCTCACTGTAGCAGTATCTTTCGCTTGATTTCAGCTGCATGGAACGAAACGCGGTTACGATTACCTGTTTAAAAACAACAGAAAATCTATTTACATCGCTCACACTGTGGAACTCATTAAGTTAGGCAATTTCATGTTCCATGTGCCTTTTGAACAAAATGAGACTAACGAAGTAGTCTGGAAGCTACTTACTGTAACTATAATCTAGAAAGGACACCCCTGAGAAGTCGAGATTATATCGACGTTAATCACGTGCTATCTGCCTGAGACGGTTACAACCTCAAGCTAGTCGTAACAAGACCACACATTGGAAGCTCAGTTAAAAGTCTAAATAAGGGCAGCACGTCAGCAATGTTGTAAGCGCCACCCGTAATACAGGTTGGGAACGAAAGGAAGTGTGTCCGCTGCTGATTCTACGCAGCCAGTGAGAGGGAAGCCGACATATGATGTGTTTCGTTGCAAGATTTGCCGGAGTACTGTCACATTTTCATTTCAATATAGACCCAAAATCCCCTAAGTATTCGGGAAAAAAATCAGCGATCGTGTTCACAAGAGTTACACAAATTTTCCCCTTGGTAAGCAAATTTATAGCACATAAAATATTGCCGAAATAAGAACCTGTATGGATGTGAGACGTACATAGTTTCTGATGAGTATTTTATGAATATGTCAATGAACTCCTCAGGAAATGTAGCCTACATTCGTGTCACAATATCATATTCGTTGCCTTCGAAGAGCTCAGGACCAGACATCACATTTCAGACTAATCTGTACCTCAGGCTACAATACGGATCAGTGTTACCACAACCTTCATTCGGAGAAATATCTTCTTTTTAGGTGGCATACTTGTTGGCTTCGCCAGTTTACAAGCAGATTATCATCTTCCAACTTAACCTAGACTTCTGTCTATACTACGGGATCAGTGTGTCTTCGCAATTTTAATTCAGACAGTCTGTTTATACACGAATATCGGGGTTTTAACGCTTTATAATATTTATGACATTAGACTTACGGTTATAAATGATATGTCAAATGAAAGAACAACTCAAACAGTTTTGCCAAAAACCTTACAAATATTTAGTGTGAGCACCATTTGTCACATTAAGTGCTTTTTGTGCCGTATCCCGGCTGGAAGTTTATGGGCCTTTCTTTTTTGGTGCACCTACTGTAACTGGCAGTTCTTACCTTGATACGCTAGAGCAATGGCTCTTCCCTCAGTTGGAAGAAGCCAGAGAACTTTATTTTCCAGCAAGATATTGCCTCACCTCACTGGCATAGTGAAGTACACTACTGGCTGAACTTCACTGTACCCAAGCGCAGCAAGGGGCCCAATGACAGGGCTTGCTTCGCATGGCCTCCACGTTCACCTGACCTAACGCCGTGCGATTTTTTTCCTTTGGGGCTTCATCAAGGATCGTGTGTACGTGCCTCCGCTACCAGCAGACCTCCCTAAATTAAGAAACCGGTTTGAAGCAGCTGTTGCTGCAATCACTGAAGACACACTTATCAAAGTTTGGGAAGAACTCGGCTATAGACTTTATGTGTGCCTTGTGACAAATTGTGCCCACATTGAACATTTGTGAGATTCTTAGTAAAACTGTGAGTTGCTCTTTCATTTGACATATCATTTATAACTGTAAGTTTAATATAATAAATACTATAAAGTGTTAAAACCCCGATGTTCATTTATAAACACCTTGTACAATGGAGTTTGCAGTCGTCTCAGACGAATGTCATGAAGTACCAACGAAGAACAATATCACGAATCAAGAGCGAGGAGGAGAATTTGTTCAACAGAAATATACTGACTTTTCTCGCCTCTGACAGTCACCTCTCTGGCTACGCGAAACCGACTAGCTGTCGAACTATGAACGGTAGAGAAACATTGACGTTACTGGCTTACTAAAATTAAGGGGTTGAAGATCATTTGCGGTCTGGGCTGTGCTCGCCTCTGTTAAGAAATGTGGCTCGGCGTTGTCGTAGGGTCAAGCCATACACCTCTGCTTTCAGGCCCAGTAGCTTATATAGCTCAAATAACAGTTACAGATTATAATTCTCTGGTCTAACAGCTAATGCGCTGGCAAGTTAAGCTAAATTTTAGATAAATACAAAATGAAATTAAACGAATAACGATAAATGACAATAAAAGGATATTATCTGCAGCCTGTAAATTAATGTAGACGACAGTATAATTTTACGTTGAATGAAGTGATAATTTACAGAATAAAATTATGGAAGAATCTCTAGAAATGGTGGTCTTACAGTAATTAAGTTTAAATGACAAAAATTGGTAAAATTCAACTGAACTTAAGATTGCGTAACCTGCGTAGTGAGAATGATAGTAGACTCCCCAGTAATCAACAAATCATCACTAGTTCGCCAAAATAACGTAGTCCCATGCTTTGAACTATGTAAAAATTACCCAAAAATAGCAAATAAATCACGTGCTAGTTCCTTGAACCACATCTTATGACGATCGCTCAGTTAAAGTTCATAGTAACCCACTAAGTCAATGTCCTACTTTAGCAAATATTGAAGTATTCGCGACACATAGCCGCAAGTATTCTATCATTTTACCCCACTGACTGCTTTGCAGCATCAAGTGACTCTGCTATTACGTCTCGACACGAAGTTCACTGTATTACATCTCCACACCATGCATTCCCTATCACATCTCCACGCTAAGTCTTCCACTCTCCACTAGCCCACGACCAAAAGCGTTTCAACCCTCTACCCCTCCCAAAAATTACACCTTACTTCCAAGAGCCACTCCACAAATCAAAATGTTCTAGAGTCACACCGCACACACCAGTGAGAAGCGTTCGCTCCCGCAACAAACAGCATGAATTCCTTAAATCTATGAAATGAACCATCATTTGCATTATAATAAAGTTACAGATTATATGGCTTAAATTAAAAAAGTATTTTCTCCCGCTTCTGTAGAGACAAATAAGGATATGCACATGTAAAAGCACAGACATAATTAATTAACCATTATCTAGCACATACGTGTTTAAAAAAAATAATAAAGGATACACGGTAAAACATATGAAATGTAAGTTTGGCCTGCTCGGCTGATTCACCTTTCCACGCTTAATATATGGTTCCTGTAGAGCTTCAATCAAATAGCTCTAAGCACTATGAGACTTAACATCTCGGGTCATCAGTTCCCTAGACTTAGAAATTACTTAAACCTAACCAACTTAAGGACATCACACACATCCATGCCCGAGGCAGGATTCGAAACTGCGACCGTAGCATACGTGCGGTTCCGGACTGAAGCGCCTACAACCGCTCGGCCTCAGCGGCCATCCATGGAGAATCACTCTGTGGGCTAAATCGGGACATCTGTGAGAGCAACTTGGCCCACTTTTCTACCGCCCAGGTGTCATATTGATGAAACCACTCTAAACGTTCCCTTCTGTGGAGAAGCGTCAGATGTAGACGTACAGCATGTCTCCGAAAATAAAGGCCAGTTTACGAAAGCCTTCTGCGCATAGTTTGCCTCGATGCAACACGTCCGGTGAATGTTGCGAGCTCACATGCCAGTTGCCCTACTGCAGTGCTCTTACAGCCAAATAATGGCCCTCTCTTCTGTAATCACACGTGATCGTTCCTACTCTGGTCTTCGGCACACAGTTTCGGTTTCTATAAACTCTCGCCACATCCGAGAAACAAGAGAGCGAATCACAATAAGCCATCGGGCCACATCAGTTTGCGGTTGCCCTACTTCCTTTGTTTCCACGGCCTTTCAACGTCTGTAACTGAGTACACAGCGATTGTGGATGTGGGGCTACCCAGTAAACGTCATTGTAAGCATGGTTTCGCGATGACCGGAATGCCACCTTCTGTGTAGAGCACGATCGTACGGCCATCTGGTTGACAGTCTGCACGATTATGTTGTGAATTAGACACAGGATGGGGAAATAGCTGCTAGTTATTTTAATCATAGACACCTGTGTATTTTTTAACAGTGTTCCACTAAATTCTAAAGTTTTTATGGTGTTTGTAATATGGACGCAGTACTGCAAGCATGCTGATATATTTTGATTTGTGGTTCTATGGAACGTAGAATTATTGTGGAATTATGAAACATTTCAATACTGTCATCTCTCATACTGTGGCACAAGCCGCCGTTGTACAAGACAAGCATTGTAGCCCAGGCTGGAGGTTCGCCGCTCGGTACATACTATTGGGGGAAAGTCCTACTAATGTCCCCTGCTGGTCGGTCCTTTGTGGACATGGCCCAATCGGAAAGTCCCTACATCCAGATTCCATTCACATGATCAATTTAAAAACTTCTCTGAGGCTGATTTCTCGAGCATATATCCTATGTTACAATACCTCAACTTAATGTGGAATTTAGCTTGTTAATTTGACAAATTAAGTAGCTGAAGATTAGATGGGTAGATCACATAACTAATGAGGAAGTATTGAATAGGATTGGGGAGGAAAAAAGTTTGTGGCACAACTTGACCAGAAGAAGAGATCGGTTGGTAGGACATGTTCTGAGGCATCAAGGGATCACCAATTTAGTATTGGAGGGCAGTATGGAGAGTAAAAATAGTAGAGGGAGACCAAGGAATGAATACACTAAGCACATTCAGAAGGATGTAGGTTGCAGTAGGTACTGGGAGATGAAGAAGCTTGCACAGGATAGAGTACCATGGAGAGCTGCATCAAACCAGTCTCAGGACTGAAGACCACAACAACAACAACAACAACAAGTAGCACCAGATTTGATATATTTAAAACTAAACATGTCGTACATTCGTGTCACGTCAGTAGTGTAAATAACTTCTTGGAGGTGCATGAAGCAGCATGAATTCGTTTGATAAGATTGAACTTAAAATAATATACATAACTACATAATAAATACACTCCTGGAAATGAAAAAAAAGAACACATTGACACCGGTGTGTCAGACCCACCATACTTGCTCCGGACACTGCGAGAGGGCTGTACAAGCAATGATCACACGCACGGCACAGCGGAGACACCAGGAACCGCGGTGTTGGCCGTCGAATGGCGCTAGCTGCGCAGCATTTGTGCACCGCCGCCGTAAGTGTCAGCCAGTTTGCCGTGGCATACGGAGCTCCATCGCAGTCTTTAACACTGGTAGCATGCCGCGACAGCGTGGACGTGAACCTTATGTGCAGTTGACGGACTTTGAGCGAGGGCGTATAGTGGGCATGCGGGAGGCCGGGTGGACGTACCACCGAATTGCTCAACACGTGGGGCGTGAGGTCTCCACAGTACATCGATGTTGTCGCCAGTAGTCGGTGGAAGGTGCACGTGCCCGTCGACCTGGGACCGGACCGCAGCGACGCACGGATGCACGCCAAGACCGTAGGATCCTACGCAGTGCCGTAGGGGACCGCACCGCCACTTCCCAGCAAATTAGGGACACTGTTGCTCCTGGGGTATCGGCGAGGACCATTCGCAACCGTCTCCATGAAGCTGGGCTACGGTCCCGCACACCGTTAGGCCGTCTTCCGCTCACGCCCCAACATCGTGCAGCCCGCCTCCAGTGGCGTCGCGACAGGCGTGAATGGAGGGACGAATGGAGACGTGTCGTCTTCAGCGCTGAGAGTCGCTTCTGCCTTGGTGCCAATGATGGTCGTATGCGTGTTTGGCGCCGTGCAGGTGAGCGCCACAATCAGGACTGCATACGACCGAGGCACACAGGGCCAACACCCGGCATCATGGTGTGGGGAGCGATCTCCTACACTGGCCGTACACCTCTGGTGATCGTCGAGAGGACACTGAATTGTGCACGGTACATCCAAACCGTCATCGAACCCATCGTTCTACCATTCCTAGACTGGCAAGGGAACTTGCTGTTCCAACAGGACAATGCACATCCGCATGTATCCCGTGCCACCCAACGTGCTCTAGAAGGTGTAAGTCAACTACCCTGGCCAGCAAGATCTCCGGATCTGTCCCCCATTGAGCATGTTTGGGACTGGATGAAGCGTCGTCTCACGCGGTCTGCACGTCCAGCACGAACGCTGGTCCACCTGAGGCGCCAGGTGGAAGTGGCATGGCAAGCCGTTCCACAGGACTACATCCAGCATCTCTAAGATCGTCTCCATGGGAGAATAGCAGCCTGCATTGCTGCGAAAGGTGGATATACACTGTACTAGTGCCGACATTGTGCATGCTCTGTTGCCTGTGTCTATGTGCCTGTGGTTCTGTCAGTGTGATTATGTGATTTATCTGACCCCAGGAATGTGTCAATAATGTTTCCCCTTCCTGGGACAATGAATTCACGGTGTTCTTATTTCAATTTCCAGGAGTGTATAATGATCGGAAAAACAACAAGAAGAAGTTGCGCGACATAAACGAGAGTGGCTAGGCGTGGTCCTACATCTGAAAGATAATAGCTACTCAAATTTAGCGCCAGGTTTGCTTTAAATATACGCTCTTATGGTCTTGAGCGTTAGTTATCTTTGGGATTGGACGTGGTGAGATGGTGTTGGTCAAGAAAGCCTTTAAAGCGACAAAGACGTCATTATCAACATGTCATTGACTTTGAACTAGGTCGTCTAACAGGACAGATAGAAGCTGGATGTTCCTTCTGCAATATTGCAGAAATACTTGGCAAGGATGTAGCCATTGTACATGAATGCTGGCAGCACTGGTCACGAGAATGTATCGCTGCAAGAAGATCGAACTTGGATTGCCAAGTGGCTCTACTGAACGGGAAAACCATTGTGTTTGGCGAATGGCTCTGACACATAGCACTACATCTGAAGCAGCAATATGACCAGCAGTTGGCACCACAGTGGTACAACCACCTAGTACACATCGGTTACTTCAGGGACAGCTGTGAGCTGTACTTATATTCCACTGACCCTAATCCACCACCAATTACGACTTCAGTGGTGGAAGGCAGGAACTCATTAAGAGGTAGGGACGAGATCTGCTACGTTTTCTAATGAAAACTGGTTCTCCCTTGGTGCCAGTGATGGTTGCGTGTTGGTTAGAATGAAACCAGCTGAGGGCCTGCAACTAACCTCCCTGCATGCTTGATACGCTGGACATACACTTAGGGTTATGGTCAAGAGTACTATTTCGTGCAACAGCACGAGCACTCTCTTGGCTGTCCCAAGCACCCTCACTGCCACTTTGTGTGTCAGTCTGGTGATGAGATCTGTGATGCTGCCATTCATCAACAGCATCCCCAGTGGTCTTTTCCAATAAGGTAACGCTCTCGCATGTATTGTTATCGTAACCTAACATGCTCCAAAGAGTCTTTGTATATTCATAACTGAAACTGACGACTTACGACGTCAGCTAGTATAATATACGTTAAACAATGACGAAATTCTTCCAGTTGTCGTAAGGTGTTGGTTTTATTGGCAACTAGTTTCGATGTTGCTACAACATCATCTTCAGGCTCATACTTGTTGACAGCAACCGTATGTGTCTAATACTCACATACAGTTGCTGTCAACAAGTGTGGGCCTGAAGATGGTGTTGCAACAACATCAAAACTAGTTGTCAATAAAACCAACTCCTTAATACAGCTGGAGGAATTTCGTCATTTTTTAACATATTCCAAGGGTGTCGACTTATTACCTTGGCCTACTCATTCACTGGATCTGTCTCCATGTGAGATCAAATGGGTCATCATCGGATGACAACCACACCATCATCCACAAACAGCATTAATCATTTCCATATTGACCGACCAGTGCAATAGGTATAGAACTCCGTCCCACAAACTGACAGCGGGTGCCTTTACGAAGCAATGCAAGCATCTTTCGGTGCTTGCATTCATCATTCTGAAAATTGCACCGGTTATTGATGTGCTAGCATTTTACGTTTGCAACAGCAAATCTGGAGTTTAATTTACCTGTTACCTTATGAAGTAATTCACTTAAATATATTATATAGACATGTGTATTCCTGAAATTTCATTGCAATGTACTACGAGTGATGTTCAAAAAGTAATGCAACACTTCTTGGACAATTTCGGTTGAAAAAATGCGTAATTTGTTGTGGGATATTGTGGAGTATTTCCGCTTCAGCCCCTACAGTTCGTTAGGTAGCAGTGCTGTATGTAGCCTTAAAAATGATGTCTGTAATGGAGGTGCGTTTCAAGCAAGAGCTGTGTTGTGGCGTGTCACTGGTCGTACCCGGGACTCCAGATGGACGAGCAGAAGCTGGGATCACCGCGCCGATTTTTGTCAGCAGGCTGAGCAAGTTCAATAGCGTCTAGGGGCAGAGCAGAGTGATACAGTGGTATTCAGAAGTATTGCTTTATTCACATAATTTACAGTACTTAGATGGGTGCAGCGGAGTGTCAGCTTGCTGCCCACAGCGCTGTTGCGCGAGTCCAGCTGCCTCGGCATCTCCTGGTATGCTGACGCCGTTGCTCCATAATCAAGGCCGCTCAGCTGGAAGTCAGCTTTGCTCACCCCAGTCGCCACCCACCAAGGCATCGTGCCATGCATCGTGTAGCTGCCCCCGATTCCGAAGACTGTTACAGTCCCTGGTCCCCACCACCCTGTGTCCTGTTTGCCCTGCTGTATCTGACCATGGGATGAAGGTGGATGTACTGGTGACCTGTGGCCCTTGGGCCGCTGCCGCTCCCAAGACAGGACCAGATGTGAACCCGCGCTCTCCTGGATGTGGTGCAACAACTTTCCAATAATGATGCCTGCCAGTTGGCAACACCCACTGCCGTCTCTGGCACTGCTTCAGCGCTGCCAGCCATCCTGCAGTGGACGCCTCACCCAGACCCCAGTACACCAGGTGGAAAGTGAACGTGGTCCATCCTGGATCCGTTACAGGCTGCTGTCACTGCCCACCTTCAGGCAGACCGTGCAATCTCCAAGTACCTGGCTGCCGTTTCGTCCTGCCCCAGTGTTACGTCCCTGGAGGCGGAATACAGAACGAACAAGTACATAGAAATAAAGTACACGTTTACATAGAATATTTACAACCTCGCTGCCAGACTGGCCTCTATAAGTGTAGACCAGCACAGGTCTGACCCGACTCTCGACTGACCTGGCACACTCCTCAAGCTAAAAGTGCTTGACTATTTATACTGCTTCCCCCCCCCCCCCCCCCCCCCCGCTTCTGATGTGGTGTCAGAGAGAGACCGGAACTATGGTTCAAAAATGGCTCTGAGCACTATGGGACTTAACATCTGAGGTCATCAGTCCCTTAGAACTTAGAACTACTTATACCTAACTAACCTAACGACATCACACACATCCATGCCTGAGGCAGGGCAGAAACTATGGCAGGGTAAATTCCCATATGTCAGCCACTTACACATTGCTCTCCTGTCTCTGGCATACTGCCTCGCCCCATACACGTCAATAATGTAAAGCAATGCTGCAGTTCCCTGCCTCACTTTTGCTTCACATCAAACAAATCGTACGTGCAACACGCTGCTGCAGCTCCATGCCACGTTTACTCTGCCTAGCCCACTGGCTGCCGACTATTACTACACACTGCCAGCAGCCCCAGACTTCATCGCCCAGCCCCTCCTTTATTGAACTTTAACAAAATTCCCATTTTCTAGGACTAAAGACTAATACTAGTACAGCAGCTCTCTGTCATTGTATTCCTTTTGTAGCGGAAACAAGAGCATCGAAGATATTCATAGACACTTTCAGTATATCTATGGAGACCTTTGAGACCTGTCAGTGGACAAAAGCACGACGATTCGTTGAGTGAGGCTTCTGTCATTATCGCAGCAATGTCGTGATAACTTGTCTAATCTCCTGTGTGCTGGCTGGCCGCACACAGCTGTAACTGCTGTAATACTGGAACATGCAGACGCTCTCATTAAAGGTAATCGAAAGAGCATAATCGAACACTTTGCTGCTCAGCTGGACGCCTCTGTGGTAGTGCTGAGTGCTGACAACTCGTCCACCAGTGGGGCTACTTAAACGTATGTGCCTGCTGGATTTCTCGCCGTCGAACAGAAGACCATAAATCGAAGCGAAGGACCATCTGTGCGGAGTTCCTTGCGCTTTACGAGGCCGATCGTGACAATTTTTTGTCGACCATTGTGACAGGCGATGAATTGTAGGTTCATCATTTCGAACCGGAAACAAAATGGCAATCCATGGAGTGGAGCCACACTATTACTCCACCGAATAAAAAGCTCAAAGCTGCTTCCTCAGCCAGTAGCGTATTGGCGAGGCGCTTGTGGAGCTTTGAAGGAATTACTCTGTTTGCTGTCTCGCTCGTGGTGCAAAGACCTTCCCTGAAGTATATTGCACTACCCTCAGGAAACTGAAAAACGAGTTCGCCGTGTTCGTAGTCACAAAAATGCTAACCAACTTCTCCTTCTCTACAACAATCTAAGCCATCACACAAATCTACGCACCTGAGAGGAGCTCACATAACTTCCTTGGACTGTTTTTCCTCATCCACCTTGCAGCTCGGATCTCGCACCTTCCACCTGTTTGATTCACGAAGGATGGACTTAGCGGAAAGCAGTAAGCAGATGATGGGAAGGTTATTGATGCAGCAAGACGTTGGTTCCGAAGTCGACAAGTAGAGTTTTACCATGTCACCATAAATGCCCTCCTAGTAAGGTGGCGTAAGGCCGTCGCATTGTACGGAGATTATGCTGTAAACTAGGATTCTGTAGACAGGAGAATGGGGTATAGTGAATAAAACCAACTTGCTTTCAGAAATGAAAGAACTGCTGCTTTACTTATCGAACGTTCCTTGTGCAACGAATACTCATCGGTCTGGCTCTAAACGCCCTCCTCAGTGGGACCGGTACATATACAGGACAAAAGAATAATGCAAACAGTCTTACAGCTATGGCAAAATACCCTCGATTTTGTGCGAAATTCTCACAAGAAATCGTGGCTTTCGTGTTACCACGTTTCGCTACTATCAGCAAGCAAATAATATTTCAGCAGTGACCCTTTAAACTGTGTAATTGTACAACTTTAACAAATTATTCTGCGCTTGACGCTTCCTATCAAACTATCTTTAAATGGCAAACAGGCTGCACTGTACACAACATATTCTCGTCTATGCAATCCAATTTTACCATCTAATTAATTTCCTTTTCGAATATTTATTTACATGTAATCCCACAATTAACGTCAATAACACATTAGCACACGAAAACCCTTCCAAAATAAAACACATGAATAGTTAAAACTACGCCTTTAAAATTGCCTTTATATACGATGTACAAATTTCTTTCTTTAAATAAACAAATTTTTTTGCCATCTCTTCAAACTTCAAGCACCGAGAATTACGCTGCTTCTAACTATATTGTGGCACCGAATTTTGAGCGCCTACATATTCTTTTTGTGTCTTTTAGTACCATTAACTCCGCCATAATACGAAATATAAATGTTCTACTAAAATTTTACTGTAATAAACATGTAATATTTAATAATTTTGTGCATAATAGTGTACACATTACATACAGATTTCGTCAGTGGAACAGCTCTTCTGTAACTGCCTCCGGGATAATTGTTCATGCAACTGGGCCAATCGCAATTCGCCACTTAGCACTCTGTTTAATTTTATTCTTCCTTCAGGACCCTCTTGTTCAAATTGTAACTATTTTTTTCTTATGATTTAGCACCGCTTTATGCCTCATCATAAAATCAGTGCATAACACAATGTTTTTTACTTTTTTTTTTTGTTCATCAGTCTACTGACTGGTTTGATGCGGCACGCCACGAATTCCTTTCCTGTGCTAACCTCTTCATCTCAGAGTAGCACTTGTAACCTACGTCCTCAATTATTTGCTTGACGTATTCCAATCTCTGTCTTCCTCTACAGTTTTTGCCCTCTACAGCTCCCTCTAGTACCATGGAAGTCATTCCCCCATGTCTTAGCAGATGTCCTATCATCCTGTCCCTTCTCCTTATCAGTGTTTTCCACATATTCCTTTCCTCTCCGATTCTGCGTAGAACCTCCTCATTCCTTACCTTATCCGTCCACCTAATTTTCAATATTCGTCTATAGCACCACATCTCAAATGCTTCGATTCTCTTCTGTTCCGGTTTTCCCACAGTCCATGTTTCACTACCATACAATGCTGTACTCCAGACGTACATCCTCAGAAATTTCTTCCTCAAATTATGGCCGGTATTTGATATTAGTAGACTTCTCTTGGCCAGAAATGCCTTTTTTGCCATAACGAGTCCGCTTTTGATGTCCTCCTTGCTCCGTCCGTCATTGGTTATTTTACTGCCTAGGTAGCAGAATTCCTTAACTTCATTGACTTCGTGACCGTCAATCCAGATGTTAAGTTTCTCACTGTTCTCATTTCTACTACTTCTCATTACCTTCGTCTTTCTCCGATTTACTCTCAAACCAAACTGTGTATTCATTACACTAACAGCAGATCATTTAATTCTTCTTCACTTTCACTCAGGATAGCAATGTCATCAGCGAATCGTATCATTGATATCCTTTCACCTTGTATTTTAATTCCACTCCTGAACCTTTCTTTTATTTCCATCATTGCTTCCTCGATGTACAGATTGAAGAGTAGGGGCGAAAGACTACAGCCTTGTCTTACTCCCTTCTTAATACGAGCACTTCGTTCTTGATCGTCCACTCTTATTATTCCCTCTTGGTTGTTGTACATATTGTATATGACCTGTCTCTCCCTATAGCTTACCCCTACTTTTTTCAGAATCTTGAACAGCTTGCACCATTTTATATTGTCGAACGCGTTTTCCAGGTCGACAAATCCTATGAACGTGTCTTGATTTTTCTTTAGCCTTGCTTCCATTATTAGCCGTAACGTCAGAATTGCCTCTCTCGTGCCTTTACTTTTCCTAAAGCCAAACTGATCGTCACGTAGCGCATTCTCAATTTTCTTTTCCATTCTTCTGTATATTATTCTTGTAAGCAGCTTCGATGCATGAGCTGTTAAGCTGATTGTGCGATAATTCTCGCACTTGTCAGCTCTTGCCGTCTTCGGAATTGTGTGGATGATGCTTTTCCGAAAGTCAGATGGTATGTCGCCAGACTCATATATTCTACACACCAACATGAATAGTCGTTTTGTTGCCACTTCCCCTAATAATTTTAGAAATTCTGATGGAATGTTATCTATCCCTTCTACCTTATTTAACCGTAAGTCCTCCAAAGCTCTTTTAAATTCCGATTCTAATACTGGATCCCCTATCTCTTCTAAATCGACTCCTGTTTATTCTTCTATCACATCAGACACATCTTCACCCGCATAGTGGCTTTCAATGTATTCTTTCCACCTATCTGCTCTCTCCTCTGCTTTTAACAGTGGAATTCCCGTTGCACTCTTAATGTTACCACCGTTGCTTTTAATGTCACCATATGTTGTTTTGACTTTCCTGTATGCTGAGTCTGTCCTTCTGACAATCATATCTTTTTCGATGTCTTCACATTTTTCCTGCAGCCATTTCGTCTTAGCTTCCCTGCATTTTTTATTTATTTCATTCCTCAGCGACTTGTATTTCTGTATTCCTGATTTTCCCGGAACATGTTTGTACTTCCTCCTTTCATCAATCAACTGAACTATTTCTTATGTTACCCATGGTTTCCTCGCAGCTGCCTTCTTTGTACCTATGTTTTCCTTCCCAACTTCTGTGATGGCCCTTTTTAGAGACGTCCATTCCTCTTCAACTGTGTTGCCTACTGCGCTATTCCTTATTGCTGTATCTTTAGCGTTCGAGAACTTCAAACGTATCTCGTCATTCCTTAGAACTTTCTTATCCCACTTCTTAGCGTATTCATTCTTCCTGACTAATGTCTTGAACTTCATCCTACTCTTCATCACTACTATATTGTAATCTGAGTCTATATCTGCTCCTGGGTACGACTTACAATACAGTATCTGATTGCGGAATCTCTGTCTGACCATGATGTAATCTAATTGAAATCTTCCCGTATCTCCCGGCCTTTTCCACGTATACCTCCTCCTCTTGTGATTCTTGAACAGGGTATTCGCTATTACTAGCTGAAACTTGTTACAGAACTCAATTAGTCTTTCTCCTCTTTCATTCCTTGTCCCAAGCCCATATTCTCCTGTAACCTTTTCTTCTACTCCTTCCCCTACAACTGCATTCCAGTCGCCCATGACTATTAGATTTTCGTCCCCCTTTACATACTGCATTACCCTTTCAATATCCTCATACACTCTCTCTACCTGTTCATCTTCAGCTTGCGACGTCGGCATGTGTACCTGAACTATCGTTGTCGTTGTTGGTCTGCTGTCGATTCTGATTAGAACAACCCGGTCACTGAACTGTTCACAGTAACACACCCTCTGCCCTACCTTCCTATTCATAACGAATCCTACACCTGTTATACCATTTTCTGCTGCTGTTGATATTACCCGATACTCATCTGACCAGAAATCCTTGTCTTCCTTCCAGTTCACTTCACTGACCCCTACTATATCTAGCTTGAGCCTTTGCAATTCCCTTTTCAGATTTTCTAGTTTCCCTACCACGTTAAAACTTCTGACATTCCACGCCCCGAGTCGTAGAACATTATCCTTTCGTTGATTATTCAATCTTTTTCTCATGGTAACCTCCCCCTCGGCAGTCCCCTCCCGGAGATCCGAATGGGGGACTATTCCGGAATCTTTTGCCAATGGAGAGATCATCATAACACTTCTTCAACTACAGGCCACATGTCCTGTGGATACACGTTACGTGTCTTTAATTCAGTGGTTTCCATTACCTTCTGCATCCTCATGTCGTTGATCATTGCTGATTTTTCCGCCTTCAGGGGAAATTTCCCGCCCCTAGGACAAGAGAGTGCCCTGAACCTCTATCCGCTCCTCCGCCCTCTTTGACAAGGCCGTTGGCAGAATGAGGCTGACTGCTTATGCCGGAAGTCTTCGGCCGCCAATGCTGATTATTTATCAAAATTTAGGCAGTGACGGGGATCGAACCCGGGACCGAAGACGTTTTGATTATGAATAAAAGACGCTACTTACACTTTCACAATAAAACGACTCATTCTAAACTTAAATCTGTCACTCTGAAATTCTCCTAACATGTCTTCTCTTACATACTTGTTCTAACCACCTGTTGCAGTTATAATTTTCAAACCAGTGACTGGAAAAGTTATCAATTTCATTTTCTTATGCATATTTACTTATCTTCCGATACGTCTGACACATTGCTTCCAGAACCAATAAGGGCGTATATTTTCTCGTCACAAACATCGATTTCCATGACTGGCCGCACATTCTCATTTTTTCCTTGTCCAGACACTTCTCCCTTAACAGATCGTTTTCAATATCCCACCCTCTATCTTCCGCATTTAAAGTACTTGTCCTAACTACAGACAATTCCTCAAAGTGGTCACCTTCAGCAAATAATTCGTCAAAGCGGTTCCTCTGCACCCATTTCTTGCTTTGTTCCCTGATGTCCTCTTGCCACTTCATTTTTCCAGTGTCCTAAATGAGGTAAAAACTCCTTCAGATATTACAATATCGATTCCAATCATTAACTGAATCATCTCTCTCCTTCTTACCGTACACTCTGTACTAAAGTAAGTTCCTATCGCCCATCTCTTTATTATTCTGACCTTTTTCCAACTTAGCATTGGACTATAGTAAACCATGCAGCTGTGTTACTGTACTGCTTCAGCGGTATAAGCGCTCGCACATCTTCCTAGTAAGCAAGAAACGTGAGTTCAGCTGCTGGCCATGAAAAATTTTGATTTTCTCCGTCAGCTTCTATCATTATCGAAAAGACTGACATGCTTCAAGGATAATTTAATTTCTACAGATCGATGTAACATGTTCACTGAAGTTTCTTCTTCATCCAAAACTAAAGGTTCTTCCCCCCCTCCCCTGTCCCTCCTCCACCCACTATACTGAACTCTTCTTCACAGTTCTCAGTTTCAGTAGCTATAATGTTCTCGCGCCCATCTGCATCACTTAAAACCTCATCTTCATCTCTCTTTAGTTACAAGTTACTTTCATCTACCAATACAACACAAACTGCTCAACTAAAACCTCCATATCCCACGATACATTAAAAACTGCATGGCAGTTCATCTTACATCCACCGATGCATTACCTCGAACTGACGATATCATAGCTATGCCGCCTTCACAGCTATTTCTTTCAAATATTCCACCATCTGCAACACAAAATTTGCCGTTACTGAGTCACACCTCACCAAAAACACACTCGCTTTCCGACAAGTTGGCACTTACCTCTCCATTTTACCTTTCCTCTCGTCAGAGTCTTCTGCTACTTTATTATTTTCCCTCCAGAATTTAATATGCACCTGCCTTAGAGTGACTGATGTCTTATTAACCATATTGTCCTTACATCCATCCTACAACATCCACTCATAATTTACGTTCCCGTCATCGGTTCACTTTCATTTACTCTTAACCCATATTCTATTCCCATTACATTGTTCATTCCATTCAACAGATTATGCAATTCTTCTTCACTTTCGCTGAGGACAGCCAATCTTAACGGTGATATCCCTTCACCTTGAATTTTAACCCCCGTTTGAATCTTTATTTCCATCATTAGTTCTTCGACGTACAGATTGAACAATAGGGGGGAAAAATTACATCCCTGTCCTACACCTTTTTTAATCCATACACATCGTTCTTTGTCTTCCAGTCTTATTGTTCCCTCGTGGTTTTTGTACAGATTCTATATTACACGTCTTTCCTTACAGCTTACCCCAAATTTTCTCGGGATTTCTACATTGCATTATAGATCTCTTTTTCCAGGTCGACAAATCCTGTGAACTTGTCTTGATTTTTCTTCAGACCTGATTCCATCAACAGCTGCAACATCGGATCCGCCTCTCTGGTGCCTTTGTGTTTCCTAAAGCCAATCTGATCGTCATATAGCAAATCATCAACTTTTCTGTTTATTGTATTAGTAAGTGCCTTGTATTTCTGTATTCCTGAGTTTCACCAAACAGTTTTGCATTTCCTTCTTTCGTAGATCAACTGAAGTATTTCTTCTGTTACTCATGGTTCCTTCGCGGCTACTTTCTTTGTACCCATGTTTTTCTTTCCAACTTCACCGATTGCCCTTTTTAGAGATGACCATTAAACCCAACTGAGCTACCTCACTGAGCTGTTGATTACTCCAGTATCTATAGCCTCGGACAACTTCAAGCGTATCTCTTCATTCCTCAGTATTTCCGTATCCCACTTCTTTGCACATTGTTTCTTTCTGACTAGTTCAAATGGTTCAAATGACTCTGAGCACTATGGGACTTAACGTCTGAGGTCATCAGTAGCCTAGAACTTAGAACAACTTAAACCTAACTAACCTAAGGACATCGCACACATCCATGCCCAAGGCAGGATTCAAGCCTGCGACCGGAGCGGTCGCTCGGCTCCAGTCTGTAGCGCCTAGAACCACATGGCCACTCCGGCCGGTTCCTGACTAGTCTCTTAAACTTCAACCTACTTTTCATCATTACTAAATTGTGATTTCAGTCTGCTCCTGGGTAGACCTTACAATCTAATACCTAATTTAGGAATCTCTGTCTCACCATGATGTAATATAGTAGGAATGTCTTGACGTTTCCAAGTATACCTCCTCCTCTTATGATTCTTGAACATAGAATTTCCTATTATCATTTGAAAGTTATTGCAGAACTCTCCTGTCTCATTCTTGCCATCAAGCCCGCATTCTCCAGGAATCCTTTCTTCTATTCCTTCCACTACAGCTGCGTTCCAATCCCCTATGACTCTTAGATTTTCATCTTCCTTTACATAATTAATCACCCGTTTATTATGCTCGTTTACTTTTTCTATCTCTTCAACTTCTGCTTGTGGCGTCGGCATGTATACCTGAACTATTGGTGTCGCTGTTGATATTCTGTCGACTCTAATGAGAACAATCCTATCACTGAATTTTTCACAGTATCTCACTCGCTGCCCTACCTTGTGGTATCGTATCTACTCCTGTTATTTAATTTTCTGCTGCTGTTGATGTTATCCTATATTCGGCTCACCAGAAATCCTTGTATTCTTTCCATTCACTTCACTACCCCCCTCCCCCAATCCCTCTGCATCCTCGTGCCGTTGATCGTTGTTGATTCATCCACCTTTAATGGCAGTTTCCCACATCAAGGGCAAGAGAGTACACTAAACCTCTGTTCGTTCCTCCGTCCGCTTTCACAAGGCCGTTTGCAGAGAGGGTGGCTTCTTATGCTGGAAGTTTTCGGCTGCTATTGCTGATGCTTTTTATTCAAAATTTGAGCAGTGGTGCGTGTCGAACGCGGTAGCGATGACGCTACCCCTACATCACCTACATTACTAAAACTGATTATACTAGATAGTTCTTTATCTGCTTCCTCAGTAGATTCAACCTACCTCTACCACGTGCAGCTTCATAGCTGTCTCTCTTACAGATACATAATTTTTCAGACTTACACTCGAACTATGTCTACGTCTACATGACTACTCTGCAATTCACATTTAAGTGCTTGGCAGAGGGTTCATCGAACCACAATCATACTATCTCTCTGCTATTCCACTCCCGAACAGCGAGCGGGAAGAACGAACACCTAAACTTTTCTGTTCGAGCTCTGATTTCTCTTATTTTATTTTGATGATCATTCCTACCTATGTAGGTTGGGCTCAACAAAATATTTTCGCATTCGGAAGAGAAAGTTGGTGACTGAAATTTCGTAAAAAGGTCTCGCCGCGACGAAAAACGTCTATGTTGTAATGACTTCCATCCCAACTCGTGTATCATATCTGCCACACTCTCTCCCCTATAACGTGATAATACAAAACGAGCTGCCCTTTTTTGCACCCTTTCGATGTCCTCCGTCAATCCCACCTGGTAAGGATCCCACACCGCGCAGCAATATTCTAACAGAGGACGAACGAGTGTAGTGTAAGCTGTCTCTTTAGTGGACTTGTTGCATCTTCTAAGTGTCCTGCCAATGAAACGCAACCTTTGGCTCGCCTTCCCGACAATATTATCTATGTGGTCCTTCCAACTGAAGTTGTTCGTAATTCTAACACCCAGGTACTTAGTTGAATTGACAGCCTTGAGAATTGTACTATTTATCGAGTAATCGAATTCCATCGGATTTCTTTTGGAACTCATGTGGATCATCTCACACTTTTCGTTATTTAGCGTCAACTGCCACCTGACACACCATACAGCAATCTTTTCTAAATCGCTTTGCAACTGATACTGGTCTTCGGATGACCTTACTAGACGGTAAATTGCAGCATCATCTGCGAACAGTCTAAGAGAACTGCTCAGATTGTCACCCAGGTCATTTATATAGATCAGGAACACTAGAGGTCCCAGGACGCTTCCCTGGGGAACACCTGATATCACTTCAGTTTTACTCGATGATTTGCCGTCTATTACTACGAACTGCGACCTTCCTGACAGGAAATCACGAATCCAGTCGCACAACTGAGACGATACCCCATAGCTCCGCAGCTTGATTAGAAGTCGCTTATGAGGAACGGTGTCAAAAGCTTTCCGGAAATCTAGAAATACGGAATCAACTTGAGATCCCCTGTCGATAGCGGCGAACTATCTTTCTCTTCCCTCGAATAAAACACTAAAACTCAGCCGTGTATTTTCATTACCTAAATTATAAGTGTTTTTTGTAATCGTGCGTTCTCTTTTTGCCGTGCCACTTCAAATAGCTACAAAATTTGTCTCCCTTCCTAATAATATACATTTCCGGCGTTTGAACCTTATATATCACATTATTACACACACAGAACACCTTCCATTACAGGTCCGTTTCCTCGTCGATTTATCTTGCTACCCTCGGGCATGAGACGCGAGGTAAAACAGTTTTTCCATCTAGTGTCTTGGTATGGAGGTCCGATATTTGCTGTTCCATCAAAGATATGCTTTAGATCCTTATATCATTTACAACTCCTCCGATCTTGAAAATTCTTATGAGTATCACCAACCCGATCCCAGTAAAATACTGAGTTTTAGTTCCCTTTCTCGCTTCGTTGATTTGTTAGTGAGCTGGTCCTCGACAATAGTTTTGCATTTTATGGTTTTAATGTGAGATTCAAAAATTTTTCCCCTCTTATTATCACCATTTTGATCCCCTGTACCGTATGCAACTCCTTTATTGCTGTTCCTACTGCACTATTTCACCACTATTTTTTTCCGTAATATTATTTTCACATTTTACAATTCCAGTGTGAAAAGCCATTTCCGTATCCAACATTTTATCACAGTTTTTATTCCCAATGCCTCATAATCCATATTTGAGGTTGCTGCTGCGCTGCTTCGCCACTGTCTCTGTCCTCTATATCATTTTTACTTTCTACTATCTCAACCTGGAAATAAATTATGAGCTTTACTTCACTGCTTGCTTTCTTAGTCACATCGTCAGGTGTCTTTTGCTTAGGCTCACAGTTCTCCACACCACTAAATACCACATCCTGCAACGCATCAATTCCATTTCGTACTGGTTGCCCTACTGGATCATCTTTGTTGTCAAAAGTTTTCATACCAAAACTGGTTTCAGGATTTGAACTTTCCCTTTCAGAATTAATTCCTGTACGCCATTTTTTACTCACAGATACCACGTCCTATATGTCAGAATTAATTTGTGTCACCATTTGAAATATTAACTCCCAATTCTCCTATGTACCAGAATTATTTCCCCTCTCTGGTAATGAACTATCTGACTCGCTAACTTTTGTCTCAGAATCAATCGGTTATTGTTTAATCACGACACTCCTCATTTACGACAGTTTCCCAGCAAACTCACATACGATCACACCTTCATCGTCATGAGGTCTGTGCAATCAGAATGGCAGTATACTTCCCATAAATCAACAAATCACTACTAGCTCGCCAAAGTAACGAAGTCCCATGCTTCGAACTAGCTGCAAATAACCCCAGCACAGCAAGTAAATGACGTCCAAACTCCTTGAAGCACATTTATAACTCGCTGAGTCAAAGTCCCACTTGCCTCGGAATTTCATTACGTATGAGCAAATCTTAAAGTATTCGCGACCTACAGTGGCTCATATCCTACCACTTTACCTCACTGACTGCTTTGCAACATTAAGTCTCTTCTCTGTCACGTCTCGACGCGAAGTTCACTGTATCGCGTATCCACATCAAGTATACCCTATCACATCTCCACACCACGTGGAGATCTGCTCTTTGTTACATACTAATGGGGAAAAAACCCTACTTTTGTCCCTTGCTGGCAGGTTCTCTGTCGACGCGCGTGGCCCATTCGAAAAGTCCCTGCAGCCGCACGCCACTCTCGTGACCCATTTTAAAACTTCTCTGCCGCTGATTTATGAGCATGTGCGTTACGTTACACTGAGGATACATCTAGAGAGAAACGTATTCTTTGAATACTGCCTGAGTGATATCGACATACACTGAATGGTTGGATATTCAAAACCCATAGACGTTTAGAAATTAGCAAAGCGGAAACATGTTGCATGAACACCCATAAGAGTTAACGAACATGTAGGTCAGTTACTTCAACATCAGATTCTCCTGTGCGCAAAAGTGAGAAGAAATTATGAAATACACAGTACACCTAAGGTGAGATAAATCAAAATATTATCAATTTCGAAACTGAGAACGAAATATAAACAATTCATATACAAAATAATATAGAAAGTGTCCTAAGAGTAATGGTCAGTATCCAGGAATATGAGAGGAACGAGCATTCGAAGCAGGAAAAACTATTAAACAGGGGCCCTAAAATGCATACCTTAAGATATACGAGCAAATATTCACGTTTGACACTTTGAAACAGAACTTTACCTTGTAAGCTCTCTGATTTCTATATTTTCAGAGGTGGCAGAATGGACGAAAACAACAAGAATAATATCCAGGACACGAGGGCTCAAAAGTTCATGCCATCTTCGCTACTGTGAAATACATCTCTTTCATTAGGCAAGTGCTCAAAGCTCATTAGGTATGCACTTTAAAGCCCATGTTCACTTGATATTTTTTTCTTGCAGTAGAAGGTATTTGTTTCACAGTATCGAAAACAAAGAAGTGCTGATAGCTCTTACGGTATGCGTTTTAGTGCCCAGGTTTAGTAGACCTTTTCGTTTCGAATGATAGTTCCTTTCGTGTCTCTGAATACTGACCATTCCTCCTGCGATACTCTATAGGACTAGAGAACACAGACTAAAAAAATTGTTAAAAGTGACATTTTGAAGAGAATTCAGCTTTACTAATTTCTAAAATGAGGAAGTTTCGCTTTTATTTTTTTATGTACGTAAAATTCACCTAGTCCTCATAGCAATATGTGGACAGGCATTATCCTGCAACAAAAGGATGCCGTCCATAAACAGGGTGTTAGGAATTCATAGCTCGCTTCAGTTTTTGCAAGGAGTCAACGCACCGTTGTGTGTTAATTGTGGCGCCGTGTTCCAGAAAGTCAATGAACAGTGGCCTTTGCAGTCGAAGAAAAAGTGCATTATGACTTTTCCCGGAGATGGCTTGCCTGTTGTTTCGCTACATAAGTGTCGCTGAGAAACCCTTACACATCCTCCTTACAGTCCCGATCCCTCCCCATGCGATTCCCATATTTTTGGAGCACTAAAGAAAGATATACTTGGCTTTCGATTTGATTCGGACGAAGAGCTACACGCCAGGGTACAATCATTGTTCCACAGACAACCGCTAACAATCATTAATAGTTACGGTGATTACTTTTTTCCCATGTCTCGTTTTCGTTTAACTGCCCCTTGTAGTTACATAGAGTATTAAAAAAACACACGTTTGTTTCCATGCATTCTTCTAAAAATTCAAATGTTTGACAACCATTACTGTTACTCGTCAATAATAGAAAGAAAGAAAAAAATGTAGGCAATTTATGGATAAAATATCTGTTACAATAATATCTTATTGGGAGTAGATAACTGACCAGTGAATGTAGCCTTCAAAATGGCGTCTGCGACAGAAGTGCGTTCCAAGCAGTGAGCTGTCATTGAGTTTCTTTTGGCGGTAAACCACTGCATCACAGATATTCATATACGCTCGAACAATGTCTACAGACAACTGGCAGCGAAGAAAAGCACTGTGCTTTATAGTTTTTGATACTATCGTCAGCTGTAATCTCATTATCAGTTTATAGGCAACCTGTTTCGACGATACGCCCTTTAACACATAGTGGCTCAATTTTCCGAAAGACATCAATCGGAAAGTCCCACATGAAAATAACCGGTGTCCGTATCAGTTCTTGCGATAAGCAACTACACATGGTGACGCCGCACATAGAAGTCGACTTCTGTTTGTGGTCCCCCCCGTGTACATTTGCTATCTTTCGGGAAAATTTTGCCACTATACATGTTGCAGGGCCTGATGATGACGTAGTGTATCGTCGAAACAGGTTGCCAAGAAACCGATAATGACATTACGGCTTACGGTAGTCTTGAAAATTGTAATGTTCCTATCGGCTGTAGTCATCTCCTCCTACTTGACAATGATGGACGTGAAGAAAAGCACGGTGAGTCGTTGAGCGAGGCGTCTGTCACGTTTGCAACAAGGTCGCTTAAACGTGCCCCATCGCTCGCGTGCCGGCCTTTCGCAAAGCAGTGACTTCTGCAATGTTGGACCTGTCCATCAGTTGGGGCAGTCAAAGATATGTGCCCACTGAGTCCTTCGAAACTTGACAGAAAACCAACGAAGGATGCATCTACACCTACATCATACTCTGCAAGTCATCTAATGGTGTGTGGCGGAGGGTAGTTTTTGTACCACTAACTAATCCCTCCATCGCTGTTACATCCGCTAATAGCGTTTGAAGGATGATTGTCAAAAGCCTCTCTATTGACTCTAATTTTTCGAACTGTCTCTTCATGGTCAGTACGCGATACGTATGTGCGGGAAAACAATATGTTATCCGACTCTTCCCGGAAAGTGCTCTCTCAAATTTCAGCAGTTAATCTCTCCGTCATGCACAACGCCTCTTTAGTAACCTCTGCCAACGGAGTTTGTTGAGCATCTCCTTCACGCTCTCGTGCCGACTAAACGATCCCATGACGAATCTTGGCGCTCTGCGTTGGATCTTCTCTATCAGTCATATGTGGTAGGGACCTGGTACCTAAGATAGATGATCAATACTCAAGAATCAGTCGAACAAGGGCCTTATAAGCCAGTTCCTTCGCAGATGAACTACATTTTCTTTTCTTCCTATGAATCTGGCTCCGGCATCTGCGTTATCCTCTATATGTTTTATGTGGTCATTCCACTTAAAGTCATTCTAGATACTTACTACGAGATATTTTACGGCAGATACTGTTTCCAGCGGTTTGTCACCAATAGTGTAGTTTATACAGTAGTGGATTCTTTTCCTATGTGTGCACATTATGTTATATTTATTAACGTTCATGGTCAACTGCAAGAGCCTGCACCATTCATAAATTCTCTGGAGGTCATTCTGCAAATCGTTACTATCTTCTGGCGTTGCTACTTTGTTGCACACAACCACTTCATCTGCGAACAGCCTTAGAGGGTATCCAACGCTTTCTACTAGATCTTTTATACATATTGTAAGCCGGCCGCGGTGATCTCGCGGTTCTAGTCGCGCAGTCCGGAACCGTGCGACTGCTAGGTTAGTTAGGTTTAAGTAGTTCTAAGTTCTAGGGGACTAATGACCACAGCAGTTGAGTCCTACAGTGCTCAGAGCCATTTGAACCATTTTTGAACATACTGTAAACAGTAGAGCTCCCACCACGGTTGCTTTGGCTAGTCTGGAAATTACCTTTTCGTCTGTCGATTTTCTTCCATTAAGAGCTATATGTTGCGTTCTGTCTGCAGAGAACTCATGAATCCAGCAGCAAATCTACTGCGATACTCGATAAGCTTGTATTTTTTTTCACTAAATGGCAGTTTAGATCAAACTTCATATTGTTCTGAGGACATATAATTATAAACTATTTGCCGGTCGTTTTTCACGGAGATATTTTCTTTTTGTCTTTTACAGGCCTATTTTGGGGTGAATGCCATCTTCTGATTATATCATGATATCCACGTGATAGCGATGTCTCATTTGCTTTAACAATATTGTATAAGTTTGCTCCTTCGATGTTGTCGGAGCTATAGTAGATGTTAAACTTTTGCTGGAGCAGTTATTTGCGTAGCTGTCGAATTATGAAAGTTTATTTCATAATGAAATTTTGTTACAGCTATATTAACAATTCAGTCAGTGATGTTTTGAAAGGAGCAAACTTTTACAGTAGTATGACAGCAACTGAGACAGCGAAGTCAAATGATATAACCTGAAGATGGGAAACTTGCTGAAATAGGGCTGTAGTAGTAAACAATATAATCAAACACAGCAGCATCTTGGTCCCAGTACAAAGCATATAATGTCTTTATATGACATATACGACGCTGCAGACCCAGATGAGTACAAGTCAACTAGTTGCCCTTTGAAACTTTACGGATAAGTGAATAAAACTGTATGCAAGATCCCAAGACAATTTGAAATATGTATGAGCATAGGATTTCACGGGAAGAATTCATATAATTGAGATTGTTCTGGATGCCAAAAATGTTAAAGTTCCGAGAGCGCACATCACCTTCCTGATAGAGCCAACTAATATGTTCCTTCTACGTACTTCTCTCGAAAAGATGATGAAGATGAAATTAAAGATATACGAGCCCTCACGGAGGCTTCCCGGCAATCATTTTTGCCGTGAACTGCGAATTATTCGCGGAATCAGTGGGGACGGTGGTGAGAGGGGGGGGGGGGGGGGGGAGGGAGGGTGTTGCAGTGGTACAAAAAGTACCCTCTGTCACACACCGCAAGGTGGCTTGCGGAGTATAGAAGTAGTTGTAGCATTCTGTACAAGAACGTATAAAAGGTTTTGTACTCTAATGGAATCCAAATGAAGTAGCTATTTTAAACAGAATGGCTTTGCATGCAACTGAACGGGGGCTTCAATTCCCATCCGTCTTTCCTGATTCAGAATACCTGTGGTTTCTTTTTGTTAATTTAGGCAAATTCTGAGATGATTCCGCTATATGCCCATTAAGAAGAACCTGTCCCATTCCCTTCACAATACACCTTTAAGTATTTAAATGCCAGCAAATAATAATTATGCTTTTGTTCTTAAGCTGTGATACCACACGTGTCCAATACCGTTCTAAAATAGTTCCACGTGTGATTAAAAGTACTTCTACTACACGTCTGTCTTTCTCTCACCGTGTATTTGTGATTATTTTCAAGTATTATTGCGCTTTTTTCAAACTTTATCGGGCTCATTCTAGTTCCGCCAGGTAAAAACAAGAATGAAACCATTGTCAGCGGCCATGAAATGGTATTATTATGCTCACTATAATTTAAGATAAAGTATTGAAGAGTTTATCTCCTTTCGTAAACGCCTGTGCGTGAGATTTGAGTACAGGTGGCTAAATCGGATTGTGGTATGATATACAAGTTGTAATAAAAGCAGTTTTTACGTCTGTGTCAGTTAACACACGTAAGCCTCTTTGGTGTATTTATCTGTTTGCTTAAGGATAAGCATAGGTGCATGCAAAACAGATATAAACGCATTGACATACGGGACACTGATTGTATTTGGATTAGATACATAACATTTAAATCCGCTTATTCCCATTTGTTAAATGGAACTAAGTTCTTACCTTTTTTCCTTTTTGTTTTGTCCAGCTGTGCGAAATAAAGAAGATGTACACATTTTTCGTGCCTGGAGAAAGATTACAGAAGGTGGAGAAAATGTTTCGCAATTGTGATGATTCATAAAGATCAATATAATAACGAATCTCGGCAATAAACAGTCCTTACTATGTCATGGAAATACACAATATAACTATGTGTAGGTGGTAATGAGATTAAATAATTAGTATTTGCTGGAAAAACAATAACTATTGCCTACTAGGTATCGCTAATTAACTCTGTGGAGATAACTTAAAACAGTTTTTGTCTTCGGCTAAGACCTTTACTAACTGCAGAATAAGATGAAAGTGCTATGCTGAAACTTACAGAACGTCATCATCATTGTCATCAGTCATTTAGCAATATTTTGAAGTCATTCGTCTTCTGGCAGGTTTCATGCGGAATCCCACTTCTTCTCCTGTGCCCACAACTTCACCTCTAAGCAAGACTTTCACTCACCGTCTGCAGTTATGTGATGGACACATTCCCGTCTTTGTTTTCTCCTACAATGTTACTCCTAGTACAGTGGAAGATATTCGCTGAGGTCTGAGGAAATGCCCTATTTTCTGTCCCTTCTTCTTGTCAGCATTTTCTTAATTCTTTACTGACCGATTCTTCGGAGAACCTTCTTATTTATATTGCCAGTCCACCTAATTTGCAGCATCCCTCTGATACAGACTTCTCAGACGCTCCGATTATTTTCTTTTGCTGTTTTCCTCGCAACCATGATTGACTTCCACACAATGCACTGCTTGAAACGTACATTCTCAAAATTTTCTTTTTTAATTCACTTCCACATAATTGCGATGCTCGAAACGTACATTCTCAAACTTTTTCTGTGTAATTTATTCTTTAAGGCAGGAGAGGTCTTTCATCTGCTCTGTGGTCTCAAATTTTGATCTTAAGACTAAAATTAATCTCATCTCCACTACTCTTCATTGCTTTCGTCTCCCTATGGTTTACTCTCAGTTCGAATTCTGCGCCCATTAGACGCGCATTTCATTCGTCAGATTCATGCAATTCTTTGCTTCGTAATATGTGTTGACAGACACATGCCTTCAAGGTTTGTAGTTTCAGCTATGCGTCTATACTGTTTCAATGTTTTTTAATATCGTTTGCTTAACTCCCATTAGGGCGTCACCTCATCCATTACTTAACACTCAAATTTTTAAAAAAGCTCTCCCTTGTTCCGTTTCCCATTCGGTTGACTGCTCACATATCCTATCGATCTCCATTTCATTTTTATAACAATGGAAATTATGTGTTCCATTTCACTTTCTGCGGTGATCGACTCGTTCGTTTTCATATCCCTCCGAAATCAGAATGCCTTATCGCATTTCTCGTTAACTTGCTAAGAATTCTCAGCTCTTTTAATGGAACTGTACTCCAAATTCATGTATGGCTGTCATAAGCCAAAACTGCTAATACACACTAACTGTGAATTTCTGGTACAGTTTCATTGTTCGCTTTGTTCTGGAATCTCTATGCAAAATGTTCTGGAATCTTACATATCGCTGACAGCTTTTTCTGAAGAGTACGTTCAAAACGTTCAAACGTGTGTGAATTCCTTAGGGACCAAACTGCTGAGGTCAAAGGTCCCTAGACATACACACTGCTTAAACTAACTTATGCTACGAACAACAGACACATCCATGCCCAAGGGAGGAGTCGAGCCTCCGGTGGAAGAGCCCGTGCAGTCCGTGACATGGCACCTCAAGCCGAGCGGCCACACCGCTCGGCCTGAAGTGTACCACAGTTGCGAAGTACTTACGGCACGTTTGTATGTAAACGTCGATAAACCTAGCCATTTGACGTCATTCTGTTAACTACACGTTCATCCTGAAACATTTCCATCTTTAGAGAGTAGTTGATTCACGTGCTACTGGAAACTTACTATGTTAATGTTGCTGTTTAAGCTTTCCATGGATATAGTATTCACACTGTTGACGTTTTTGAGATCTGTGAATACCTCTTACATGTAGCTTGGTCTTCCATACATCGTTCTACCACGAGCAGTCATTAATGACGTTAAAGAAGCGGGCATGCAATCCTTCACGTACAAAAATTGTGCCCCTGTAGTCCAACATGCCTGGACTGACGCATGTACTTCTTTCAACGAGCATTAGTCTCAGTTGAAATATACAGAGACGACCATTATTTCAGTCAATGCTCACATAAAGTGCTTAATGACTATCAATAGCCCACAGATTCCACATAAATTATGTCCCTGGATTCAGTATCAACTGTTTGAGCTAATTATGGTATCTCTGATTCACGGAAGCAGAAAAAAGGTTAATATTGTTAGCAGAATTTATGGAAGATGACTTGTTGTCTTTGAACCACTGAAGTAGTCGACGTGTGCAAAACAGGTAAAAAAAATGTAAAAAGAAATGGAGAGAACTGTAAAGGCATAATACAGGCTTTAAGAGAGCTCCTGTGAACATTAACTTGCTTCCTGACGCTACTGATGATTAGCTTGCTTAACGGAAAATATGGTGTCCGGATAAAAGGAGCAAAAACCTAACAAGGATTGGAGGTGCCTCTGCCTCGTAGATCAAATCGTAACGAAAGAACTTGAGAAATGCCGTAACAAGACGAGAGAAGTCAAAGTGACGGTTTGGAATGATACGAAAGTAGAACAGGTTAAATATTTCGGCAAGTTAATTGTTTCTCCCTGTTTTATTTGTCTCTCAGTGAAGAAAGGAATCAGATTCATTTGCGGTTAGACGTGTATGCAACAATCTTTCTCAGGCCATTTTCAATGTCACGCAGATAATGTGGTGGAGCTTAAGACTGAATTACGAGGGCTGTTTTTTCTCAAGATCAGATAGGCCGCGAAAATAAACCAACAGCGAAAATCTGATGAAGCTTCTTGCAGACGTGTTGCACAGTATCTCTAGAAAGCCCTCCGATCGCGTCCCGTTGCACTTCGCAATACTGAGCGTACAGTGAGTCCGTAAAGACGCCTAGAACGATAAAGTCACCCACCAGGTGTCAACTGTGCAGCCTATATAACGTACCTGCCTTGAGAGGAAAGTGTGTCGATGGTGCAGTTGGCCGGAAGCATGACGTACAGACGATCCTGATGCAGGTGATCAGGGAAACAAGCGAGTTTCAACCGACGATTTGTTCACCGATTCGAAAAAATCGTCTACGAGAGGCAATTCAGAAGAAGCGAAGAGGAAGGTTGTCATCAGGCATCGTCCTTCTCGTGACAATATGTGGCCGCACACTGCAGATGCAACGAAGACGCTCCTGCAGCGTTTTTGATGGAAAGTGTTCGATCCCGCAACACACCGCCCGTACTTCGCTCCCTCAGATTATCATCTCTCTGCTCACATGAGAATCTGGGTATGAGGACCGCATCTCGCCACAGACAACTAAGCTACAGACCACCTTAGAGAACGGCGGCTGCTTCCTTATGACGACGGTAGTGGAACGGTGGTAACGCGCTGTGACAGCTTTCTAGGTCGGAGCGGCGACTCTGTGGGAAAATAGCTGGATGTAGTAGAAAAAAAACCAGACCTCGTAAAAAACTTTCTATTCTACTTTCATCCAACTTCTACTCTGTTGAAGAATATCTTCACGGAAACAATTCAACTTAATGTGTTAGGTAAATTAGCAATTAGAATTAGCACTGCACTACAGAAATCGAATCTCCGTCATCGCTGCGGCCGGAAAAAGATCCTGCAAGAATGGGACCAACGACCACTGAAGACAATTGTTCAACATGACAGAAGTGCAAGACTTCCGCAAATTGCTGCAGATTTCAATGCTGGGCCATCAAAAACTGCTAGCGTGCTGACCATTCAACGGAACAACATCGATATGGGCTTTCGCAGCCGAAGGCCTCACTCGTGTACCCTTAATGACCGCACGACACAAAGCTTTACGCTTCGCCTGAGCCTATCAACACCGACATTGGACTGTCGATGACTGTAAACATGTTGCCTGTTGGACGAGTCTCGTTTCAGATTGTATTGGGCGGATGGACGTGCACTAGTATGGAGGCAACCCCACGAATCCGGGGACCCTGCACGTCAGCAAGGGACTGTTCAAGCTGGCGGAGGCTCTGTAATGGTGTGGGACTATAACACTAACTTGCCGTGAAACAAGCTAACGTTATCCTCTGGAAGGATTTTTAAGAATGACCGCGCGTGTGTCTAGTGGAAAAAGGTTGTTGTTGTTGTTGTTGTCTTCAGTCCTGAGACTGGTTTGATGCAGCTCTCCATGCTACTCTATCCTGTGCAAGCTGCTTCATCTCCCAGTACCTACTGCAACCTACAACCTTCCGAATCTGCTTAGTGTATTCCTCTACGATTTTTACCCTCCACGCTGCCCTCCAATGCTAAATTTGTGATCCCTTGATGCCTCAAAACATGTCCTGCCAACCGATCCCTTCTTCTAGTCAAGTTGTGCCAGAAACTTCTCTTCTCCCCAATCCTATTCAACACCTCCTCATTAGTTACGTGATCTACCCATCTAATCTTCAGCATTCTTCTGTAGCACCACATTTCGAAAGCTTCTATTCTCTTCTTCTCCAAACTAGTTATCGTCCATGTTTCGCTTCCATACATGGCTACACTCCAGACAAATACTTGCCATTGCCAGTCTACTTTTTATATCCTCTCTACTTCGACCATCATCAGTTATTTTACTTCCTAAATAGCAAAACTCCTTTACTACTTTAAGTGTCTCATTTCCTAATCTAATTCCCTCAGCATCACCCGTTTTAATTGGACTACATTCCATTATCCTCGCTTTGCTTTTATTGATGTTTATCTTATATCCTCTTTTCAAGACACTGTCCATTCCGTTCAACTGCTCTTCCAAGTCCTTTGCTGTCTCTGACAGAATTACAATGTCATCGGCGAACCTCATAGTTTTTACTTCTTTTCCATGAATTTTAATACCTACTCCGCATTTTCCTTTTGTCTCCTTTACTGCTTGCTTAACATACAGATTGAATAACGTAGGGGAGAGGCTACAACCCTGTCTCACTCCATTCCCAACCACTGCTTCCCTTTCATGCCCCCCGACTCTAATAACTGCCATATGGTTTCTGTACAAATTGTAAATAGCCTTTCGCTCCCAGTATTTTACCCCTGTCACCTTCAGAATTTGAAAGGGAGTATTCCAGTCAACATTGTCAAAAGCTTTCTCTAAGTCTACAAATGCTAGAAACGTAGGTTTGCCTTTTCTTAATCTTTCATCTAAGATATGTCGTAAGGTCAGTATTGCCTCACGTGTTCCAACATTTCTACGGAATCCAAACTGATCCTCCCCGAGGTCCGCATCTACCAGTTTTTCCATTCGTCTGTAAAGAATTCGCGTTAGTATTTTGCAGCTGTGACTTATTAAACTGATAGTTCGGTAATTTTCACATCTGTCAGCACCTGCTTTCTTTGAGATTGGAATTATTATATTCTTCTTGAAGTCTGAGGGTATTTCACCTGTCTCATATATCTTGCTCACCAGCTGGTAGAGTTTTGTCATAACTGGCTCTCCCAAGGCCGTCAGTAGTTCTAATGGAATGTTGTCTACTTGGGGGCCTTGTTTCGACTCAGGTCTTTCAGTGCTCTGTCAAACTCTTCACGCAGTATCTTACCTCCCATTTCATCTTCATCTACATCCTCTTCCATTTCTATAACATTGCCCTCAATGTACTCCTTCCACCTTTCTGCTTTCCATTCTTTGCTTAGAACTGGGTTTCCATCTGAGCTCTTGATATTCATACAAGTCGTTCTCTCTTCTCCAAAGGTCTCTTTAATTTTCCTGTATGCAGTATCTATCTTACCCCTAGTGAGATAAGCTTCTACATCCTTACATTTGTCCTCTAGCCATCCCTGCTTAGCCATTTTGCATTTCCTGTCGATCTCATTTTTGAGACGTTTGTGTTCCTTTTTGCCTGCTTCATTTACTGCATTTTTATATTTTCTCGTTTCATCAATTAAATTCAATATTTCTTCTGTTACCCAAGGATTTCTAGCAGCCCTCGTCTTTTTACCTACTTTATCCTCTGCTGCCTTCACTAGTTCATCCCTCAGAGTTACCCATTCTTCTTCTACTGTGTTTCTTTCCCCCATTGCTGTCAATAGTTCCCTTATGCTCTCCTTGAAACTCTGTACAACCTCTGGTTCTTTCAGCTTATCCAGATCCCATGTCCTTAAATTCCCACCTTTTTGCAGTTCTTCAGTTTTAACCTACAGGTCATAACCAATAGATTGTGGTCAGAGTCCACATCTGCCCCTGGACAAAGGTATCGGACTATAATTCTGAACTTGGTGAAATTAACGAAAAAAAAATTCGGACTTTATTCTTGGAAGTTAATGGAAGTGATAAAATCATAAGTTAATGAAAAAAATTAATGCTCGCCAACCCAATTAGGCAAATTAATTTTGAAATATGTGTTTAATAAAATTGAATATTGTTTATAGAAGTTACTTTCGTTGAGATTTCCCTGTGAATAGCAAACACGATACAAACTGACTCAGTGAGTTTTGAACTGTGTGTAGCAGCAATTACCAATAACGCACACACCAGTAAACTATAAGAAGTAATTTACCACCAAGCTCATACTAATAACAGCTACACTCAAGAGCATTGCTTAGTCAAATACTGAAATGTCACTGCATGAAGTTCAGAACTAATTTGTACATGAGGGGCTTTTATCTTAACTGACATAAAAAATCAATAAATATGACTAATATCATAAATACACTGTTTAAGCTCCTCTACATACATCAGTTTTCCTTAGCAACAGTAATATTTCAATTTTTTCCTAATACGCAGAGAACATGATAGGGACCCATAAACTAGTATAGTTCCTCTAGGCAACTCTCATTATTACAGTAAAAAAGACTAATTTTAAAAGCTAATAATTTACTTTGTAAGACAATAAAACACAACACTGGGCTTAATTAACTTCAAGAAAGGAACCATTCATGATAGAAGTCAAAACACACTATTTTTGAAAATGAGATTAACGTATTTGCCTTTTTATCACATGTGAAGCAGGTATGTTAGACAATAATATATACACAATCTTGCACTGTATTCCTACAAAACTATGTAATAAACTAAGGGTATTTTAGCAAAATCCTATCTGCTTTCACTTTTGTGGTTTTAACTTTAAATTTTACTACTCCTTTTACATTAAACACTTGAATGCAAGAATGGTTCATTTAAATCAGGATACTCGGTTTTAGTAGCACCTAGGTGAGGACCCTGCATAGGTTCGTGATCAGGACAGAATATATGGTCCTGGAAACAAATTTGTTTTTGTGATTATTATTCAAACCGCACACAAATCAACTGGTCGACGCCCATATACATTACTGAATGTGTGAAGCACTGGCGAAGATTGGTGACAAGCGACATGGCGGCTAACTGTACTCACGGCTCTTGATGTTCGACTACTCTGTAAAATCTCTTCTTGGCGTCGGGTTTTCACCGTATTAGAGCCATTCCTTTTTGCTGAGAATACCAAATAATGGCCTGATCCATATTCGGGGCAAATCCTTTGTAAAGCAGCTTCCAATTGCCTCCCTTAGCACCGTCGACGTGTACCGTGCTACGGCTAGCCACATACTGCGTACCGTTCACACCAAGGAGCCGCCCAGTTAGCCCGCCAAACCCACATTTTACATCGCATTATGCCATTTCCGCTGAGGAGGGACTTCCATTCTTTTATGTATTGCAAATACAAGTGCCCTAAGCATGAACCAGCTTTCAATAAACATTTTCTTTTTATGAACATACACATATTATAATAATTCATCATTTTAACAAATTTCCCTCCCACAAATGAAGGACTTTGAATAACAAAGAATAGACACTCTATAATTGCAGATACTCGGTCACATAATATAAACCTACTTCTAATCGATATATGTTTCACAAGACGTCTGCAGTTGGTGTGATATGGGACACCTGATACGTCTAGATAAGACTGTGACAAGTGACACGTACGTAAGCATTATGTCTGATCGCCTGCATCCACTCATGTTCATCACGCATTCTGACAGACTATTCCAGCAGGACAATACGACACTCCACACGTTCAGAATTGCTACAGAGTGCCTCATGAACACTCTTCTGAGTTTAAACATTTCCGATGGCCACCAAACTCTCCAGACATGAACATTGTTGAGCATACCTGGGGATGCCTTGGAACGTGCTGTTCAGAAGAGATCTCCACCACCTCGTACTCTTACGGATGTATGGACAGCCCTGCAGGATTCATGGTGTCAGTTCCCTCCAGCACTACTTCAGACATTAGTAGAGTGCATACCATGTCATGTTGCTGCACTTCAGCGTGCTCATGGGAGCTTTAAACGATACTTTGACAGGTGTACCAGTTTCTGTGTGTGTGTGTGTGTGTGTGTGTGTGTGTGTGTGTGTGTGTGAGAGAGTGTGTGTGTGTGTGTGTGTGTGTGTGTGTGTGTGTGTAGGTAAACCCACAACCATATGGACGGGCATCGCATTAGAAGACCTCAGACCCTAAGACCTAAGACAGGATTGCAGTACAGGTAAAGCGACGCTAGTGAAATTATAAATGTTCGGCGAAATAACAGAACCACAAATTTGCCTCCTTAGATGACGTAGCTGTGAACCAGTGGTCAGTCAGTCGAACAAGTAAAAGTAATGGGACAGTTCTTCATCGAGACTGTATACTTGTCAGGTTCTTCTCAGAGTATTCTGATATAATAGCTCCATATTTAGCACTTATACAGGGTGTTACAAAAAGGTACGGCCAAACTTTCAGGAAACATACCTCACACACAAATAAAGGAAAGATGTACTGTGGAGATTTGTCCGGAAACGCTTAATTTCCATGCTAGAGCTCAATTTAGTTTCGTCAATATGTAGTGTACGTTATCATGATTTCATACGTGATACTCTACCTGTGCTGCTAGAACATGTGCCTTTACAAGTACGACACAACATGTGGTTCATGCACGATGGAGCACCTGCACATTTCAATCAAAGTGTTCGTACGCATCTCAACAACAGATTCGGTGACCGATGGATTGGTAGAGGCGGACCAATTCCATGACCTCCACGCTCTCCTGACCTCAACCCTCTTGACTTTCATTTATGGGGGCATTTGAAAGCTCTTGTCTACGCAATCCCGGTACCAAATGTAGAGACTCTTCGTGCTCGTATTGTGGACGGCTGTGGTACAATATGCCATTCTCCAGGGCTGCATCAGCGCACCAGGGATTCCATGCGACGGAGGGTGGATGCATGTATCCTCGCTAACGGAGGACATTTTGAACATTTCCAGTAACAAAGTGTTTGAAGTCACGCTGGTACGTTCTGTTGCTGTGTGTTTCCATTCCATGATTAATGTGATTTGAAGAGAAGTAATAAAATGAGCTCTAACATGGAAAGTAAGCGTTTCCGGACACATGTCCACATAACATATTTTCTTTCTTTGTGTGTGAGGAATGTTTCCTGAAAGTTTGTCCGTACCTTTTTGTAACACCCTGTATACAACCGGTCGCTCACAGAAAGATCCGTACCTAAAGACTGGAAAATTGCTCAAGTAATACCCAGAAAGGGAAGTACGAGTAATCCGCTTAACTACAGGCCCACATCACTAACGTCGATTCGCAGTGGAGTCTTGAAACATACCCTGTGTTGAAACATAATCAAGTACCTCGAAGAAAACCATGTATTGACACATAGTCAGCACGGATTCAGAAAAATGTCGTTCTTGTTAAACACAACTATCTCTTTCCACTCATGTAGTAACGTGTGCTCCCGACAGGGGACGTCAAATTGATTCCATATTATTAGACTTCCAGAAGGCTTTTGATACCGTTCTTCACGATCGTGCCTATGGAATATCGCCTCAGTTGTGCGAGTGGATTCGTGATTTCCTGTTGGAAAGGTCACAATTCATAGTACTAGATGGGAAGTCATCGAGTAAAACCGAAGTAATATCCGCCGTTTCCCAAGGAAGCGTTATAGGCCCTCTATTGTTCCTGATCTATATTAACGACATAGGCGACAACCTGAGTAGCCCTATTAGACTGCTTGCTGATGATGCTGTCATTTACCGTCTAGTAAAGTCCTCAGATAACCAAAACTCATTGCAAAATGATTTAGATGAGATATCTGTGTGGTTAGAAAAGTGGCAGTTGACCATGAATAAAGAAAAGTGTGAAGTTATTCACATGAGTTTTAAAAGAAATCCGCTAAATTTTGATTACGCGGTAAGTCACACAAATCTGAAGGCTGTAAATTGAACCAAATACTTGGGGTTACAATTACAAGTAACCTACATTGGAACGACCACATAGATAACGTTGTGGGTAGGGCGATCCAAAGACTGCGAATCATTGGCATAACACTTAGAAGGTGAAACAGGTCTATTAAAGAGACTGCTTACACCAAGCTTGTGCGCCCTATTCTGGAGTGTTGCTGTGAGGAATGGGATCCGCATAAGGTGGGACTGAAGGGTGAAGTCGGAAAAGTTCAAAGAAGGGCAGCTCATTTTGCATTATCTAGGAAATAAGGGAGATAGTGCCACAGACGTGATACTTGAATTGTAGAGGCAATCATTAAAACAAAGGCGTTTTTCGTAGCGACGGGATGTTATGAAGTTTCAATCACCAGTTTTCTCCTCTGATTGCGAAAACATTCTGTTGGTACCCACCTACATATGGAGAATTGATCACGATAAAATAAGAGAAATCAGGGCTCGCACAGAAAGTGCGCGTTTTTCGTTCGAGAGTGGAACGGTAGAGAGACAGCTTGAAGGTGGTTCATTGATTCCTCTACAAGGCACTTTTTTGTGAATAGCAGAGTAATCACGCAGATGTAGAAGTAAATAAATAGTGATAAATGCCTAAAGAGTTCGAAAATCGAGATTACGTGGAGATGAAGACAGACGTTGAAGTTACATCTTGTAAAAGCGAGTTCAATGGTTCTAACTATCAGGTTTACACTGAACCTGTAGCCAAATTCTTGAATAAGTATTTTTTTCCTATCGTTTTAACACATCCTCAATTTGCTTATTCAAATTTTCAGCCAGTTTAAAAAGAGACATACTTATGCGCGAAGTATTTAGTTCTCACTATTTCTGCATAGGACAAGTGACCTACATTTATAATTTTTAAATTTTGTAATGTGTGCTACTGCGTTTATGTGATATTTCCACGTACAATTTATTATATTTTTGTTGCTACGTTTTAACATACGTTATAGGAAAGTTAACGTCGCGGTAAGGTAGGGAGAAGCGTACTTGTCGCGTCACATGACAGTTGGGTCTTGTAAACAGAAATGAAATCAGCTGGCATCCCAATACTCTGCAGCTTAATTTTCAATAGCACTGAATTGATTCCCATTTGCCCTTTCGTTTGCACTGTTTACCGCATGCGTGTTAGAGCCTGCGGCCAATGGAGAAGGACCAATCAGGACAATGGCTACGAGATATCTTTACGAGACAAGAGGTAAGAAAATTGTCTCCAGCTGAGTTACGGAAAGTGTGCTCGGGTATTATTTACTGAAACCCACCGTGTTTGTTTATCCTAGAAATTTTTTTTGAGTCGAAGTGCTATATTCAGGAAATCCACCTTAAGGTACGGAGCACCTTTTGGGAATTATACCTGACTTACCCTTTTTAATACTTTATACTTGATACTGTATTTTATGGACTGGAAGGTCGACTTTCTTGTTCGAAAAGTTGGTTCCAAATTCGGATGCGTCTTATGCTCGAAATTAATATAAAAACGTTCATTGTTTGATTTAAAATTCGCGCCAGTTTTAGAAATGCACATATATGCGATGGCGGGGGAAACCTATGTCTATCTGGCAACATTGGGTTCAACTGGCAGCAGCAGTGCAATTAAGCGACGAACATGATTTGTAGGGATTCACAGGCTTCCTGACATGTTATTTTTTAAAATATTGCTTAAAAGTTAATGTTTGTCTCACAGTCTGTAGCGTCTTAAGGTATCCAAAACTGGCGGAATAACCAGTAAAGGATGCGTAATCAACGTGGCAGGAAACATTCTTGGATGATGAACGTTGCGAATTGGAAATCACGCTTAAAAATTTGCAAAGCAGTGATCAGATGGTGATTAAGTGAGGTGGGAGGAATTGTGAACAATGCATATAAGAATTGTGAATTTTAATCTCGCTATGTATTATGTTATGAATAGTGATTGTGAAGATTTCTGTGTGACTGCTGATTATGCACGATATATCCATTACGAAAGGTGAAAATTGACAGAGAACATACTTTTCAACTGTGTTATGAAACGGATTATACGAGCAGTGATTATAGGGAATCGTTTGAAACAGCGGATAAATTTTTGGTACATGGTGGAACCACAGGTGCCGACTCCATGAGCCTGAGCGACCCTGAGCCCTCTCAAAAAAATAATTTAAGGAAATTATTAGTTATATTATGCTTTGTAAAATCATAAAATTATGTTGGAATTTTTATTTTCCTTGTTTGACGAGAGTTACCTTTTAAAATAAATTCAGTAATGAGTTAAAAGAAATAATTTCATGTTAGTGTTACGGTGCTGCGGGCACACTTACAATTTGTCCCGGTGCGCGAACCTTCGGGTAAAGTCTGGCGCCGGCGGGCCAACGCCGTGGCTGCGGCGACATCAAAAGGACTGGAGCAGAAGCCCCTGGAACCGTCTCCCTCGCGTCGCCTTGACGCTTTGAGACATTATGACGCCGCGGCTATATAAAGCCCACACTGCTGTCGCAGTCGTTCTTTGTGGATCGTTTCGTTTAGCGCATGCTGCAGATGGGTTTAGTGTTCCAGCTTTAGTGTCTAGTCGACTATTTTATATGACTATATTTTATTCGTTTACTTTAGTCCCTTAGTGTATTGTGAATTAAGTTTGCAACGGATAAATTCGTTACCAAAAAGGCGCGCTTGGAAGTTGATGATACTGCAAGTCAACTTCCAACAATCATTGTGCCGTCATTTACTCCGTCGTCTTTAGGCGAGAACCGTTCACAGCGGAAACCCGGCCAATCTGGTAAGGGAAGATCATTTCAGAAGTCTTGGTTGATCAAATATACATGGTTAGAATATGAAGCATATACCGAAAAAGTTTTTTGCAAAACCTGTAAAGAGGCAGATGATAAAAATCTATTACAATTTTCATAAAAAAAGAAGATGCGTTTACTTTCGTAGTGTTTTCTAACTGGAAAAAGGCTTTGGAAAAATTCCGTCTTCGTGAAAATACGTTTAAGCATAAAGAAGGTGTTCTGAAACCAAAATCTGTCACTAACTGAAGTGTGGCATCCCAATTGAATGGACAGTTAGGTAGTGATATGAATAAAGTCCGTTTAGCTCTTGAGACAATTTTTACTACCAAGTAATTTCTATGCCGACAAGGACTAGCAAATATAGAGTACAAAGACGTAAACTCAATTTTTTTTCAATTGCTAGAACTCCGAAAGAATGACATATCTGACATATATGAGTTTAAAGATTGGTTAAGCGTTCGGGGTAAAAGTGGACGTCCCACAATATTCAAAACGAGATCATTGATCTACTAGGGAAGTCTATGTTGAGAAAGATATTGGCCTCAGTCAAAAAGACTGAACATTTTTGTATTACGGTTGACGAAAAAGTGATTGTTCGAGTCACGAACAGGTGTCATTTTGTATTCGTACTGTCGATGATTCGTTAATCATCAACGAAGACTTTATTGGCTTATACGAGACCCCCAACATTGAATCATGAGCTCTGTTTAGCATTTTAAAGAACGTTTTTGCTCGTCTAAATTTGTCAATGGATAACTTAAGAAGACAGTGCTATAATGGTGCCTTGAATAGGAGGAGTAAGTTCAAAGGACTTAAAAAAGTTAGTTTGTGATATACAACCCAAAAAGCACGTTATGTACACTGCACTGCTCAAAGTTTAGACTTGGCAGTTGTAGACAGTGTCCGCCATCTTACGTCTATGAGGGATATATTGGCTTTAGCCAAGGACCGTAAAGGAATCCAACAAAAGGATGGGACTTTTCAGAAGCATACGATGTGAGAGCCCAACGACCAAGCTGGTCTATGACTCCTATGCTCGACTCAATGGACTATGCGAGTTTCTAGTGTCTTGAGAATATCGAAAAACTTTGAAGAACTTCTAGAGTTTTTTGAAACATCTTCTGCAGAGGACAAATACAGGCAGGCTACCTTAAGTCCATGTTATAATTCAAGACTTGTTTCTTTTTACGTCTTTATTGTCATTTAATGAACCCAGTAAAGGATGCCATTGAAAAAATTCAGTGCCCTCATCTAAGTGTTGAAGATATGGAAAAAAAAAATCAGGGCCTGATTTGTGTATTGAATGGAAGGCGTGATAGTTTTGAACACTTTTGGAAATTGTGTTTAAAAGAAAAACCACACACTTTCAAAACCCCACAGGAATACTACAAAGCTATTTACATTGAAGTTTGTGAAAGGTACAAATTGCATTAATGAGCTGTTTGCTTCAACTGGACTCAGTTGAACAAGAGTGCTTGCTTTTAGTAAAAAGAGGTGAAACAAATTTGGAGAAATTAACTGAGGTTTTTAAAAATGGCCAAGAGATTGAGAGACTGTCCTTACACTTCAATATGTTAGCTGATATTGCTAATAAAAAAACAACTGGTCTTAAAGATATACGTGATGTAAGAAAAAGTACATTAGACAAGAGCCTGCAATTGGAGAAATATTATGTGAAGTAGTGAAGTGCATTAAGCTTCTCCAAGTAGTTCCAAACACGATAGGAACAGCAGAACGGTTATTTAGCGTCCTCAGACGTCTGAAGTAACGTCTCCGATCAACAATGGGACAAAAGCGATTAAACAACATGGCTTTTGTTCTTCATGCTCACCAAGATGTTTTGGGTGAACTGGATATCCGACCAGTCATCAAAGACTTCACATTCAGTGATCCAGTCAGACGGTCGACATTTGTACCTTTAAAAATCTTTATAAAATAGAGAATTGAATACATACATAATGTTAAATTTTCAATTTCGAAATGTTAGTACTAGTTTAGTACTGTATTACTATTGTACTGTATTAGTTACTTTCAAATATTTAAATATTTTTAGGGTGTAAAACCCAATTAAAACCCGGGAATTACATATTTTTTGACTGAAAGTATTAGGCATACTTATTAACTTTATTAACTGTATTAAAGCATTAACTTCGAGATATTGTTTTTATTTAATTAACCCTGAACCTTATTCATAGTAAGCTTAAATTAGCTATTTCACTTGTTAATCAAAGTGCTATTACTGTGCGACAGAAATATTTTATGTTTTATTCTTTTAATGATAGTTTAGGATTTATTTAAATATAATTTCAGTCTTTTGAGAGCTATATATTCACTGCTCTGTAATAGTCTATAAGCATGATTATTACTGTAAACTAATTTAGCTTTTTACAAAAATACCGTGCGTCTTTATGTTTTGTTCCTTCTCTCAAAGCCAAAAAATTTGTCAGGCTTGTCGAGTTTCCCGGAGTGTCGAATTATCGAGAGACCCGTTTTCGATGTTCTATTTTTCATCTAAAATTTAGAAAATTTCCCAGGGGCAAGACCTCCAGTATGCCTCCTCCCCCACCCCCCCTTAAAATTTTTTATAAGTCGGTGCCCCTGGGAGGAACCGTCAGTTAAGGAACTTTTCAAATAACTGAGGTGACTTCAGTAGATACTTGATGAAATAGCGTGTTGTTGTGGAACATTGCAGTTATAAGATACTGTGTCTGGATGTTTATTGCCACAACATTAATTTAATGACGTCGTGTAAGTGCAAGTGGAGTTGGGAGAGTGTAGGCGCAGTCATCATCAGACCTGTGCCCGACGTCGAGTGCGGGGACTGCAGAGACATGGTACCGGTGACTGGAGGCATTTCTACCGACAAAGCAAATTGGCAGAAGGGGATGCGACTTGGTGGAGTCGGTGGCGTGTGGCGGGTCGCAAGCGAGACGTCGAGTGAGAAGGTGAACTGTGGGCTGACAGTGGTAGCTGGATGGCTTCAGCTCTGTGACAGTGCAGGGGCGGCACCTGACCTTGCAGTGATGAATGTAACTCGTGCTTATACTGTATTTTTGTTAAAGTAAGGAACTTTTGACATAGGTTTAGGAAAATTGGTCTTGCCATTTTAGGTCTTATAATTTTGCGTTTTGTGGATTATCGTCATAAGAAATAAGGCAAGATGAGTTCTGTTAATACCGGCCGGTGTGGCCGAGCGATTGTAGGCGCTTCAGTCTGGAACTGCGCGACCGCTACGGTCGCAGGTTTGAATCCTGCCTCGGGTATGGATGTGTGTGATCTCCTTAAGTCAGTTAGGTTTAAGTAGTTCTAAGTTCTAGGGGTCTGACGACCTCAGATATTAACTCCCATAGTGCTCAGAGCCATTTGAGCCATTTCTGAAGTTCTGTTAATGAGATTATGGATGATGGGCGCACCAGTCAAGCAGATGTTGCTAATATGGAGGACAATGTTAATGAATTAATTATTAATGGTAACTATGATGTACGACCAATAAGTTAATCTTATAATATAGCGTATGATGACGCTGTTGAAGTAAATGGGGAAAATGATGTTGATAACAGAATGAAGAATGTTGATTATGTTATAAGTTAATATAATGCTAATGTAAATGGAGAACATGAGTTATTGATAGTGTAAATCATGTTGAATTAGCAGAATCCTCAATTAGTGATGTTGAGAATAGTATTGGAACACCAGAAAATATTGATCTTAGGCACAAGTTGAAGGCAATGAGACATATGGGAAAAGAAGATCACAGAAACAATACTAAGATTGATAAATCTACTGAGAATTCTGGGAGGAAAACGGAACAAACTAATAATAATGTTGATAAATATGATGAGATTTTGGGCAGAGAAACTGAACAAATGAAAAAAAGACCAAATCGTGTGAGAAACTAAGAAATGAGACTAAAACTAAAATAAACACTGAATTAACAAATTAAAAAATGTTAATATCCAAGAAATCGATAATTGAAAGTGGCCAATTAAATACTGAACAGGGGATGTTAGGAGAGAGCTATCTGTAATGAAACTACGTACAGGAATAAGACGATAAAGCAGAAAAAAATGACGTACAGATTTATGATTTATGTCAGACCACAATTTGAAAATGAAAATATGAGAACAGAGTTGTTTAAAGGAGAATCAAAGGTCTAATGTGTGGAAAAATGTAATGAAAATGTTGAAATAGGTAAAGGCTAAGTTAATTTTAATGTCGAAGTAATGCAAAATGAATGTAATTGTTGCTCAGAGTGAGCTACATACGGGTAATGATAAGTGCAAATAATATGTGCACAAATAAACCAATTTGTGAGAAAGATGACACCATCTGTGATGGCATAAAATGGAAGAGTGACTTAGAAAACTGCAGTATAACGGAAAAGTTCATGTTGTTGAAGAAAAATGTTAATGATATGATTAGTAATAAAATACGCCAGTTAATAGATTATTGTTACCGAAATTATCGAGAAAGCATCAAAAAATATTTTTTGAAAAATGTCATTCAAGAAGACTACTCATTCTGATTTGAGGAGCAAGACCATAATACCATGAAAAGCTGTAGATGATAAAAATATAAAGTTGCTTGGATTGTTAGAAGCGTGCTTAGCAATTTACTCTTACTGTGAGGTGATGTTAATGTTTTAGTTATCTGTTGTCGCACTGACCCCGAATTGTGTAAGTATTAAATGTTTAAAGTAAGCAAAGGGGTTCCACAGAATGACTGCACAGTATATGGACAATTAAAATCAGGTGAGCGGATAGCAGCAGTTCTGCAGGCTTGGCTATCGTTGTGTGGGGCGACGAAATGTCTGCCACCAGCTTTTGCGGTAAGGTCGTTGCCGTTGCATCGCTGCGTGGCATGCAACGAGTCGTAAGAGGTCATTTAATATTTAGAAACAAACCGGGCAACTGTTATACTGTAGAATAGACTTGATTGAAGTAATTAATCATGCATATAATTAATATTATTGTAATTTTGTCATTCTGTTAGGAAGGCTGTGATATTGTACGTGTCTGATGTGTGTATTATTTAATATACACTCCTGGAAATTGAAATAAGATCACCGTGAATTCATTGTCCCAGGAAGGGGAAACTTTATTGACACATTCCTGGGGTCAGATGCATCACATGATCACACTGACAGAACCACAGGCACACAGACACAGGCAACAGAGCATGCACAATGTCGACATTAGTACAGTGTATATCCACCTTTCGCAGCAATGCAGGCTGCTATTCTCCCATGGAGACGATCGTAGAGATGCTGGATGTAGTCCTGTGGAACGGCTTGCCATGCCATTTCCACCTGGCACCTCAGTTGGACCAGCGTTCATGCTGGACGTGCAGACCGCGGGAGACGACGCTTCATCCAGTCCCAAACATGCTCAATGGGGGGTAGATCAAGAGATCTTGCTGGCCAGGGTAGTTGACTTACACCTTCTAGAGCACGTTGGGTGGCACGGGATACATGCGGACGTGCATTGTCCTGTTGGAACAGCAAGTTCCCTTGCCGGTATAGGAATGGTAGAACGATGCGTTCGATGACGGTTTGGATGTACCGTGCACTATTCAATGTCCCCTCGACGATCACCAGAGGTGTACGGCCAGTGTAGGAGATCGCTCCCCACACCATGATGCCGGGTGTTGGCTCTGTGGGCCTCGGTCGTATGCAGTCCTGATTGTGGCGCTCACCTGCACGGCGCCAAACACACATACGACCATCATTGGCACCAAGGCAGAAGCGACTCTCATCGCTGAAGACGACACGTCTCCATTCGTCCCTCCATTCACGCCTGTCGCGACACCACCGGAGGCGGGCTGCACGATGTTGGGGCGTGAGCGGAAGACGACCTAACGGTGTGCGGGACCGTAGCCCAGCTTCATGGAGACGGTTGCCAATGGTCCTCGCCAATACCCGAGGAGCAACAGTGTCCCTAATTTGCTGGGAAGTGGCGGTGCGGTCCCCTACGGCACTGCGTAGGATCCTACGGTCTTGGCATGCATCCGTGCATCGCTGCGGTCCGGTCGCAGGTCGACGGGCACGTGCACCTTCCGCCGACCACTGGCTTCAACATCGATGTAGTGTGGAGACCTCACGCCCCACGTGTTGAGCAATTCGGTGGTACGTCCACCCGGCCTCCCGCATGCCCACTATACGCCCTCGCTCAAAGTCCGTCAACTGCACATACGGTTCACGTCCACGCTGTCGCGGCATGCTACCAGTGTTAAAGACTGCGATGGAGCTCCGTATGCCACGACAAACTGGCTGACACTGACGGCGGCGGTGCACAAATGCTGCGCAGCTAGCGCCATTCGACGGCCAACACCGCTGTTCCTGGTGTGTCCGCTGTGCCGTGCGTGTGATCATTGCTTGTACAGCCCTCTCGCAGTGTCCGGAGCAAGTATGGTGGGTCTGACACACCGGTGTCAATGTGTTCTTTTTTCCATTTCCAGGAGTGTATGCCGCGCGGAGTGGCCGCGCGGTCTATGCGGCATGTCACAGATAGCACGGCCCCTCCCGCCGGAGGTTCGAGTCCTCCCTCGGGGATGTGTGTGCGTGTGTGTCGTTCTTAGCATAGGTACGTTTGAGCATTGTGTAAGTTTGGGGTCCGATGACCTCAGCAGTTTGATCCCGTAGGATTTCGCACGCGTCTGAACATTATTTTTTTAATTAAAAAGATGGATATCATACGGAGCTATAGTGAGCACTGACTATCAAACTTATTAGTTTAATGTATTTTAAAGAAAAGAAAAAAACAAAAAATATTCCTAATCAAATGCAATATTATATTATGAAACGTAAAATTTTCATATAATTAGTTTCTTGTATATGTCATAGTATTTCGACAACAGGGACGAGCAACTTACTATTTAAAGTACTTGTGGAACAGTGAAAGCAAAGAAGCTGGAAAATATCACGTAACAGTGCCACGATCCACCGTAGCGAATTTACTAAATTTTAACAAAGTTAGAAAACATTAAAAGCATTTTTGTTAGACGATATGTGGCGTTTATACCACTCGTACATCTACATTTCATTACATTTTTATTGTTACGTTTTACCCTTCAGTATCGGAAGTTTCATGCCGCTTTAGGGCTCGCTGCACACTAGCGGTTTATGGTGTGCTCGCCAGCCGTTGTAGTCGAATGGGACAGTGCACAAGCATTCGCTACCGCACCCACATTGATGGCCAAATCGAGTTGCTACTCGAAAAAAAAAAGCTGCTGCCAGCCTGCCATGGACACACACCGTTTTGACGAGGACTTATTCATTGAAGGGGTGGTAAAAATACCACGAAATATAGGGCACATCTCGCAAGGATTCAGAAGAGAGCTGCATTGTTTCAAGCACATGTAAAATTTTGTGAGGTATGCGCTGCGAAATCGCTTGGAGAGAGAAATGGTGCAGCTAAACATCACTGTCAATTATTTACAGTTTGCGTCCTACAGGTGGCGTTTTTCCACGAACGTAGCCATTTACAACTTGAAAGAGTGCGAAGAAGCAGACGGTTTCATTTGAGCAGACAAAATTTTAGTTTATAGTAACGGCTCAAGTAAATTGTCTTATCTCCGCCTGTTCTTTGTAATCAATGCTTTATTGTATACCAGTCACAAAATATATAACTACTCATGTTAAAATAGTGATATAAACTGAATCGGGAATAAATCGATTCATGTTCACTACGATTGTTACCACCATATTTCGACACATTTATCTTACCTTGCTACTTTGCCAGCATTGTCTATAAAATAATCGGCGAAAACATTTCTTCTACTATCAAGCGAACTTTCGCCTTGGATTGGTGGGATTTCATAGCCCATATTACAAAGCACGCTTTTCAAATACTCTACCATTTTAAAGTCACCATTCTTATGTTAATTTCAGTACGCACTCTTTCTGCAAGACTTCTCACACAGTGCTGTACGTCCGATTCTGTATCCATAATGGAGATCACAGTGCAGTTACTACCCATACATCTGTAAAAGATCAAAACTGATGGTACAGCTGTCATTTTACTGTTAATTCATCAGATTACTGTACTTTCATTAGAAAATAAAGAATGTACCTTCATCTTCTCTTCACACTGTCACAAATACTCTTTTCAGCAGCCGTGAAGTAACCATTGGGTCGATCCAAAACCTCATGTGACGTTTTTTTTTATGTGCAAGCACTGCATTTTTTCCTCTGCATACTTGCATACTGGTTGACTTCCAGTCTAGTACTGTTGCACGATTATCGCTGCTTTGCTGCCGTGTTTGCACTGAAACGATATCTAAAGCCGCGATCTCGCAGCGAGCACTTGCGGGTGTTAGGTTCTACCTGCTCGTGTGTATCTTTCATGTTACAGATGGATACAGAGCGTGAAAACGGTGCGATAAGTAAGATCCGTATCGTGCTGGAACCTATACAGACAGCAGGGATTCACCTGCTGGGCTTGGCGCGAAGGAGTTAATCGTTTAGAGTTACTGTTTAAATGTTAATACACATCTCTAGCACTCCTACTGACTTTACCTGCACTATTAGGTTATTAATAAAAAATTCAGTATCCTTCAAACCACACATGAAAACTAAATACACTGTTTCGTTAATGTTGACGCCATTGGTAAAAAGTACAGACAAATAATAGGCTCGCGGGCGCCAAACTGGTAAGATAGCTCACTTCTAGTCTGGGATCGTTCTTGGAGGAGGCAATACGTGAATCCGTGTGTAAAACGTGACCTCACGTTAACACAAAATAATTAACTGAAACTGCCTCGAATGCCAGTCTTGTGTGAGCTTGTGTTAATCTCGTGTGGTGCTTCTTATTGTGATGTCAGTGCTTTAGAAAAAGTTAGCATCCACAAACTTTGCCCCGGAGAATGATAGTAGACTGGCTCTCAAAACATTTTTATCGGTTTCTTGGTTCTACAAATAGAAATAAGATGAAGTGGCATCCCAATATCCCGTAGTTTCATTTTTAAGAACAGTGAAACTCTTGCTATTTCGTTTTGCGCAGTTTTCTGCATACACGTCAGTTCCGGTGAATGGAGAAGAAACCATTTGGGACGATAGCTGCGAGACATTTAAACAAGGCAAGAGGTAAGTAAGTTGCCTCAAGTAGTACTGGGGAAGGTGAGTGTAAACATTTACTGAAACCATCCGTTTATGCTGATCCCGGCGCATCTTTTTGGTGAGAAGTGTTAAATTCAGGAAGCCATGGTGTAATAATAAGGTTTACAATTTTCGTCTTTTGGGAATTATACTTGACATGCCCTTGAGAATACCTTACAGGGCCACAGTCACTATCTTCGGATTTCTCCTCATGGAATTCGGTAACAGTGCATGGGGAAGGACGATATGTGGCATCTGTCCAGGCCGAAACAAAATGGGCACTATACAGCCACCGCAGTAGTTTGAAGATTGATGATATGTGTGCCATGACATATTAAGCAGAACTTGTGCAGCCGGAGGTAATATTTTCAGCTATTTGAGCCACATTTGCGGTAAAAATGAGATAGAAAAACAACACAAGATATTCTAATTCGTTTGAGAACGACCACGAGAGCCTTCAGATGAGTCGACACTTTATGACTACCTGCTCTACAGCGTGCTGCTGCGCCTTTGAATACAGTGCAGCAGCGATTCGGGAGTACCAAGTAACGTGAAGCACCCGTCCAGGCGACATTGACAGAAGGTCCAGTTTTGATGGTCCCCTTAAAAGACGCTGATTCTTCTTCTGGTTCGGTTTAACTTTGATTCTGAACTTTAGCGTTCTTCCAAGTAAAGGATACACTATTCGCCATATCTATTGGACTTGGTATATCTGTGGTGCTTCGTCCCAAGAGCAGGCAGTGCCTATCTGTTGATAAATTCAGCTGTCTGCAGCGTCGCCTGAAGTCAGTAAGGGAATATAATGAGAGCTGAGCGCATGATTTATCTAAAAAGCACAACGGTATCTTTCAGGATGACTGATAATGGAATGGATTTCATTGATAATTTAAATAGACATTTCTCAAGCAGGGCAGCTATTCTCATGAATCACGGGATCTGGAATGGGGCGGTGGTTAGAACATAGGCGAAAATATTAATGAATCATACTCCACGAAAAAGATCTTATCGAGTTTAATAATATGGTCCCTTAGAGTGCGGGCAGCTGCCGTCAAACCCGGCTTGCGACCATTCACTCTGCTCAATAAAATCTGAAGACCATAATGGAGAAATCCTGGCTGAGGCGGCTGGCTAAGAAAAAAAAAAAAAAAAAAAAAGAGCCGGCCGGAATGGCCGAGCGGTTTTAGGCGCTTCAGTCTGGAACCGCGCAACCACTACGGTCGCAGGTTCGAATGCTGCCTCGGGCATGGATGTGTGTGATGTCCTTAGGTTAGTGAGGTTTAAGTAGTTATAAGTCTAGGGGACAGATGACCTCAGATGTTAAGTCCCATAGTGCTCAGAGCCATTTCAAAAAACAAGTCGCCCTTCCAAAAACTAAGCTGAAAACCTATAAAATTTACACACGCTTAATGTAGCTACATAACTGCTTTGCTAACTAAATTTAATTACTGCGCGGAGTACTTGCATTTCCCATAGAAGCGACATACTGGATTCCCAAACAATATGTTTATTCTAAGCGCGTACAGAACAGCACGTGTTACCACACCCCACACCGTCATGTGTCTGTCCCCGGTAGCTGAGTGTTCAGATCTACAGAATGTCAGTCCTAAGGGCCCGGGTTCGATTCCCGACTGGGTCGGAGATTTTCTCTACTCACGGACTGGGTATTGTGCTATCCTCATCATCATCATTTCATCCCCATCGACGCACAAGTCGCCGAAGTGGCGTCAAATAGAAAGACTTGCACACAGCGAACGGTCTACCCGACGAGAGGCCCAACTCACACGACATTTACGTTTACCGTCATGTCGCGGCGTATTGGTTTGACCAAAAACTTTCTAAAACTTCTCAGACGATGTACTGTAGTGCAACCTTCCTGATTCGGGCTGGCGGTCAGCCAATAGTCATCAATCAGTACTGATAATATTACACAACAGTTCTCAAACTTGTGATGTACTCATATTTATCACAACATTTTGAGGACTACGTTATCCCGTTAGCAAGTGCAAAAAACTAGGAAACAAATAATAATGCGTCTCAATACTTCACACACTGACAACTATGCCAATATTATGTCATCCTTTAGTATAACATACCTTTAATCTTCTACCGTCAAAAGTTAAAAAGCCAGCAGCAAACATGAATTGTCAAACATAAAACTCTTCCTTCAGCATCTAATCTTGGCGCATCATACTCTCACATGGCTCAGCCATAAACTAAGACCAGCTGCCTTTACCCACCGAAGATAGTCCTGTGGTATAATGTATATATCACAGCACGTAGAGCTGCTACGGTCTATTGCGAAATCCTTGAACGATACATGTCAAGTCCCAGGAAATTCAAAAAATCACTGCTACACCTGTGTTGCAGTAATCAATGACCAACAGAAAATACTGAACCGTACGCCACCACTTACGATAAGTTGAAGCCTGATTCTGGAAGAGGACATCCCTAAGTGGGTCCAGAAAAGCGCTTTGGACAGTTCTGTTCTCTTAGTTAACACGTTGTCGGATGCCACTCTTGTTGTTGTTGTTGTTGTAGTCTTTAGTCCTGAGACTGGTTTGATGCATCTCTCCATGCTACTCTATCCTGTGCAAGCTTCTTCATCTCCCAGTACTTACTGCAACCTACATCCTTCTGTATCTGCTTAGTGTATTCATCTCTTGGTTTCCCTCTACGATTTTTACCCTCCACGCTGCCCTCCAATGCTAAATTTGTGATCCCTTGATGCCTCAGATCATGTCCTACCAACCGGTCCCTTCTTCTTGTCAAGTTGTGCCACAAACTCTTCTTCTCCCCAATTCTATTCAGTACCTCCTCATTAGTTATGTGATCTACCCATCTAATCTTCAGCATTCTCCTGTAGCACCACATTTCGAAAGCTTCTATTCTCTTCTTGTCCAAACTATTTATCGTCCATGTTTCACTTCCATACATGGCTACACTCCATATAAATACTTTCAGAAACGACTTCCTGATACTTAAATCTATACTCGATGTTAGCAAATTTCTCTTCTTCTGAAACGCTTTCCTTGCCATTGCCAGTCTACATTTTGTATCCTCTCTACTTCGACCATCATCAATTATTTTGCTCCCCAAATAGCAAAACTCCTTTACTACTTTAAGTGTCTCATTGCCTAAGTGTCTCACCCGACTTAATTCGACTACATTCCATTATCCTCGTTTTGCTTTTGTTGATGTTCATCTTGTATCCTCCTTTCAAGACACTGCCCATTCCGTTCAACTGCTCTTCCAAGTCCTTTTCTGTCTCTGACAGAATTACAATGTCATCGGCGAATCTCAAAGTTTTTATTTCTTCTCCATGGATCTTAATACCTACTCTGGATTTTTCTTTTGTTTTCTTTACTGCTTGCTCCATATACAGATTGAATAACATCGGGGAGAGTCTACAACCCTGTCACACTCGCTTCCGAGCCACTGCTTCCCTTTTATGTACCTCGACTCTTATAACTGCCATCTGGTTTCTGTACAAATTGTAAATAGCCTTTCGCTCCCTGTATTTTACCCCTGCCACCTTCAGAATTTGAAAAAGAGTATTCGTCAACATTGTCAAAAGCTTTCTCTAAGTCTACAAATGCTAGAAAGGTAGGTTTGCCTTTCCTTAATCTTTCTGCTAAGATAAGTCGTAAGATATTGCCTCACGTGTTCCAATATTTCTACGGAATCCAAACTGATCTTCCCCATGGTCGGCCTCTACTAGTCTTTCCATTCGTCTGTAAAGAATTCGCGTTAGTATTTTGCAGCTGTGACTTATTAAACTGATTGTTCGGTAATTTTCACATCTGCGTTCTTTGGGATTGGATCTCTTAAAGATAAAAAATCCGAACTTCCTCAAACAGCGTCATGCTATGTGTAATGTTAGTCAACGAATGCTACTCATGAGCCATTCCCTTTATCATTGTGCCCTTAAACCTTGCTTTAAAATTTCTTCCCGTTTCCTCCACGTACTTCATTTCACAGTCCTGGTTCTTTATTTCTTAAATAACCGCTTTTCCCATTCAGTGCTTGTGCCAGTCTTATGCTTCAGCCTCTACTCAAGTTTGTTTTCCGTCTTGAATCCACTTTTAACTCTTTTGTTGTTAAATAACCCCGTCAGTTTTTACAATGCCCCAGTATGACATGCCTCTATATCCCTGCGGATTTTTCTCTTTTATTGGTCTCTGTAACTTACCGCTATTTGCCTCAGTGTTTTCATTTCTTCATCCTTGTTCTTAGGACTTAAATAGCCCTTTGCACAGCATTTTTGAAGAACGTTAATTTATGTTTATGGGGGTGGCATGAAGTCTCGTCAGCTGCTGCTCCTGTGGACTTTGGTTTCCTTAATGTTGCTATCTCAAGCTTGATTTTCTTATTCCCAACCACCAAATCAAGATAATTTTAAAATCCCTGTTGCTCATGCTCTACTGCAAGTAATATATTTTTATAGATCTTGTTAAGGTGACCCACCAACTAATTTAGTTCATCCTCGGAACCTTGATATTCTATGTCATCAGCATATCTTCCGTACAAATATATGTCATTACAGTACTTAACATTTTCTTGCAAACAAGCTTCTTTAAATGCATTCAACAAGATGTGCGACATCTGCCTTTCTAATGAACAACACTTTGCTAAAGCGTTCTCCTCTACATAAAAATTAGTATTAAACTTAAAATAGTTGAACAATAAGACAGATTTTAATAATCCTATAAATTCGCCTATTTCACTGTCAGATATTGTACCATAACCACGTAAGTTCTTTTATATAACGTTTATGCATTCCTCAACTGGCAAAGATGAGTGCAAATTAGTTACATGTAATGCAGAAGAGCAATTTCGTTATTAGCGAAATCGACGTCAGCATGGTTTTTAACCCTAGGATATGTTTTATTGCTCGTGTCACACTCAGCCACGCCATTTTAAGGCCACGTTTCTTTACTACTTTCCTCATGTGTCTTAATTATAATTTCTTTCTTCTTAAGAACAAAAGTATCTTTTATAGCACTTGGAAATGGGATACAGTATCCCTGAAACATTTTATGATAAATATGTCACACATTTGACAACTGATATGTATAATTCTTTGTACTGATTCATGATTCAGGTGTACAACTGCTTCACAGCACATAATCATTAGGAATAACAACCCCGAGGCACCAAATGCGTGACCCATTCGGATGGATGCCAAAAATACCAGCGTCTGTTACTCACACTTCCGTGAGTTTCTCGAAAAAAAAAAAAAAAAAAAAAAAATCAAACAAGAGATCAGTTGAAAGTACCACAGTTGATCTGATTGACCAGTCACAGGTCGAATTTTTAAAAAGAGTGGGACAAACTGAAACGGAACTTGTACCGTTCCAATGTTTTATTAAATTGCTAGCACGCAGAAATTATTAGCAAGAGTTTCTTCTCTTGCAGGTAATACCTCAGCTGGTGTCTAAAAGGAGAGAATGGACTAAACAGTGTTACTTATTGAATTTTTCTGTTGTGTATCACGTTTCCCATTTTCCTTTCCTTTGTGCGGCTTGGACGGTATAAATGAGTGAGTGTGTGAACTAGCGGAAAGCTTTAGGCACAGACTGTAACACTGCATTAGTGGTCGTTCTGGGGTAGGGTAGTACCAACCCATCAAGGGTGAACAAGTTTAGCAGAGACCAAGTTTGTAGGTCAGGGCAAAGATGACACGTAGGCGCGTATTGGCTCTGTCAGGTTGGCACGTCACCCCCACCACGTTTGTAAGCGCAACGGTTAGGGAAATTCGGTTGGAAGAACACTTGTTCCTGGGTCGTGGTGCTGGACAGACATGGAGACGCAGCTCTCGTTTTGGTTACGTTAAGATAGGTATTAGATTGTCTGAAATCTGCTCTGTAATGAAGTCAAGATATTGAAATTAGGTGCGAAATTACCACTGAACCCCATAAGGGCATTGGTTTTCTTAATTTACTTGAATTTCAGTAGACCTTGCGTTAGTGCCTTGTTCAGGCAATGCACCATGTGCCTTAAGCTCACGGGCACGTTATTGCTCTGTGCTTAACGGAAATTTACTCATTCAATGTATTTTAATCTGATCTTCCATTTACAGAAATTTTTTGGGGATTTTTAATTATTTTCCATATGTTTTCTTTCTGAACTTGCTTTCGCGCCACGTTGTCGTTTGGAGCAACTGCCTCTTTGATAAATTGTAGTTTCGGTCTGAAAATATATTGTACACGATGAATAATCATACGATAGTGAGGCGAGTGTAAAATAGGGAAGGAATAATCGTGTGTGTCCATATTTTTCTAGGTTTCTGTTGGCTACTGAAACTTGGCCATGTGGGTTGAACAGCATTGAAGTGATGTTTCTCGTGCACCCCCATAACGATTTGATTTGTTGGCGACGTTGCGCTTTAAGTAAAATACTCGTGCCATTAGGAAAAGTATCGGATTTTAATGCCCACTGATTTGATAAAGATTTGCGAAATACTCTTCCAGCCTGACCTACAACAGTGTCCGGTTCGGTCATGTCACAAACCAGCTCTGAAAGTTAAAATTTCAGTGGATGTACCCTCGTTTCTACGATAAGAACCAAGAAAACTATACTATGTTCACACATGCAACACAAACTAACCATAAATTGATACATCACAGAGCTAACCGAGATTATGTTGTCATTACATGTAACACAGGAAGCTGATACAAAATAAAAGAGAATAAAATCAATAAAATTAGTCCCCCACGCAATCCTTCACCAAGCATCGTCATATGATAAGCAAATAAGAGAAAAGCTATCTACTCAACTTTGCGAAGCCAAAATAATCATTACGACTAGTACTTTCATGAATATGGGTGATACGGACCGTTTACAATGTGACCACAACAACCTTAACTGACGATGTCGATAAGCCAACACGGAAAAAAAGAGATCATCTACTGCCAATGTTTAACAATGTGCGCTGGGCGGTGTGCTCAGAAACACATGCGAATGCATTATTACTGTAATGCCACATATCGCCTTCTAGTGTCACAAGACGGGGAAGCCTCCACCCTCCAGGGCATCTGATGAGGCGCCTTGTCGTCGGCACCGTTCATCACACTACTTTTCATTAACGATCACGACAGTAGCACGCGAACAACCGACCAACTACGCCATTTATGAGATACATGTTCCCAGGCGCCGGACCATAAAAATCTGCCGTTTATCGGTCCCTTATGTTAGTGGTTTACCCCGCTTGGACTCGTATCGTCGCCAGAAATGTTGCGTAGTTCCCTGCTTTCTGCTTACGCATACTTTCCTTATTGCGTCACGTGCCTGCAATGCCACCAGGTGGAATTCAATCTCGCAGAGGGCAGTGATCATAACATGCTGGTTCCTCAGTGTATGTGGAACATTTGTGTTATTTGATGATTATGATTATGGCTTCTTTCAATGTACACTAATTATCTCTTGTTTTACTGCAATTAATACGGCAAATGAGAGTTTCCTATTCACTTTCTGCTTCGGGAACTGAGAATGTGCATTGTAATGAACGGTATAAAAACCCTAACTATATTCAGTTTGGACCTAAATGTGACAGCAACACTACAGTCCAGCTTAAATATGTTTTTTTTTTTCCAATCTGTGATGTATGCATTTAAGGCTACACTTGTATTTGTACTAGGTGTTCAGGTATAAGTGCAGATATTTTTATTTGTGACTGAAGTCAATGTACTAAACAATATTATATCAGTAAGTACTTCATTTTCAGACTAATAGTGGTAGCTCATAGGAGTAGTATGTCTTTCAATTGTTTAGCCCCTCCAAGTACACGTTGGAAGAGCAAGCCATTTATATTACCCTGGGCAGCATGTGAAGTTTTGACAAGTGGACAGATGGACGCCTAATGACTAGTGTATGCTGCAGGCGCAGTCCACTTAGAGGCCGAGTTACGACTTTGCCAAAACCATCAGGTAGTATATTATATGAACTGTTTGCAGGAACACTGTTTGGCACAGAGATAAAACAACAATCATACTGATGTGTGTACATATTAAGGTACCACATATAAAAAAACTGCATTTATACATATTACACCCTGTATATCTTTGTCATTAGCACAGAGGGCAGTCTCCCTGCACAGGGTGCAAAGAGCATGAATAGCATAGCAGATGTACAGTACTGGAAGTAGCACTAAGTCTTGGGGATCTCTGGCTGTTGCAAAGGTAGGTTATACGTACGACACCTTACAGAGAACTGGCATCCCTTCAACAACAGACCAGTAATGCAGTAAGGTTAAAAAAATGATCTCTCGCGCTATTCCAGGGAAGCGTCCTGGGACCTCTGCTGTTCCTGATCTATATAAATGAGCTGGGTGACAATCTGAGCAGTTCTCTTAGGTTGTTCGCAGATGATGCTGTAATTTACCGTCTAGTAAGGTCATCCGAAGACCAGTATCAGTTGCAAAGTGGTTTAGAAAAGATTGATGTATGGTGTGGCAGGTGGCAGTTGACGCTAAATAACGAAAAGTGTGAGGTGATCCGCATGAGTTCCAAAAGAAATCCGTTGGAATTCGATTACTCGATAAATAGTACAATTCTCAAGGCTGTCAATTCAACTAAGTACCTGGGTGTTAAAACTACGAACAACTTCAGTTGAAAAGACCACATAGATAATATTGTGGGGAAGGCGAGCCAAAGGTTGCGTTTCATTGGCACGACACTTAGAAGATGCAACAAGTCCACTAAAGAGACAGCTTACACTACACTCGTTCGTCCTCTGTTAGAATATTGCTGCGCGGTGTGGGATCCTTACCAGGTGGGATTGACGGAGGACATTGAAAGGGTGCAAAAAAGGGCAGCTCGTTTTGTATTATCACGTAATAGGGGAGAGAGTGTGGCAGATATGATACGCGATTTGGGATGGAAGTCATTACAGCAAAGACGTTTTTCGTCGCGGCGAGATCTTTTTACGAAATTTCAGTCACCAACTTTCTCTTCCGAATGCGAAAATATTTTGTTGAGCCCAACCTACATAGGTAGGAATGATCATGAAAATAAAATACGAGAAATCAGAGCTCGAACAGAAAGGTTTAGGTGTTCGTTTTTCCCGCGCGCTGTTAGGTAGTGGAATGATAGAGAGATAGTATGATTGTGGTTCGATTAACCCTCTGCCAAGCACTTAAACGTGAATTGCAGAGTTGTCATGTAGACATGTAGATGTACTCCCATAAATGAATCCTAATTCTGTTGGCTAATTTGCCCAATTTTCCGCTAGAATATACTATATAATCGTCTGTTATTTTTCGTTGCTTTGAAGAAGTCTTGACAGTCCAGTCTTCGGACAGTGACCTGCTGCCTTGTCGTCGGCGCAGCTGCTGACCTGGGAAGTGCCAAATGGCGGCACTCTTCCTCCTCTTCTTCCTCTCCCCCCCCCCCCCCCCCCCTGTTCGCCGCCCCCCTGCCACGAGGCCTGTCAGCCGCCGGCGCCCTACCGCGCCTAATGAAACTTCCGGGCCTCCGGCGGGGGTCGCAGCCCCCACGCTGTGTCCCTTACACCAGCCGCCGTTTTAATTACGGCCTCTCCTCGCACGTACTGCACCCATTACCCTTTTCCTACACCTTACAGTTCTTCGTCGCCGCTCACCTCCCTCTTACCAGCTTCGCCGCCTTGGTCGTTCCCCGCGAACACCGCGCTGCTGGGTCACCATCGTTAACTGTGCTCGAGACAGGGACTTGTACGAGCTTTCCACATCGAAAAGGATTATTGTAGCAAATGAGAGTTCAAGCTAAAATCTCTCTTAAATGTAAAAATAGTGCGAGTGTGGTAGCGGTTAACACTCCAATAACAACTGAGGCATTACAGATTTATTCCTCCAGCACAAGGAACCAATAAAATTTTTATGAAAGAAAAGTGACTGAATGCATACTCTCATGGGGAAGAGCCTAATAGTATTCTCTTTGTACGAATTTCATAATGCTCTAAATTTCTGTAGAGGAGAAGTGGTTGTCTGGATGCATATTCTCATGGCAAAGAGCTTAATAGTATTCATTATTGTATCAATTTTACGATGCGCCGCCATTTGTCGATGCCCTTTTGCACTGCAAACGCAAAGGTTCCCTCAGTGTGGTTGGAAACTCAAGGCATACAAAACTATCCCCAGAGCGGACAGTATGGACATGTGATGGTTAACGCTCCTGCTGCTGCAGGCAATGTGGCCGTTCGCTACAGTCATTAGTGATTATCACGATGTCTGACCAAGAAGTACCAGTCTCCATTGCGCAGTGCATTATTATTAAATTTGTCGCTCTGGTAGGTGTACACCCAGACGACATCCTCAATAGACTGACTGAACGATTCACAGAACAGATCACAACATGCCTCTCCGGTAGACAGGCATGTGGGTGCCCCCAACGATCCTCTGTCTCTCTATAACTCGAAGACACAGAGCTACCACTGCACTGATACGACAATGAGAACTAAACGCAACGGATTTTAACTACACTACTGGCCATTAAAATTGCTACACAACAAAGATGACGTGCTACGGACGCGAAATTTAACCAACAGGAAGAAGATGCTGTGATATGCAAATGATTAGCTTTTCAGAGCACTGACACAAGGTTGGCGCCGGTGGCGACACCTACAACGTGATGACATGAGGAAAGTTTCCAACCGATTTCTCATGCACATGTTTGACTCAATGCCCAGGTGTATCAAGGCCGTTATTACGGCCAGAGGTGGTTGTTCTGGGTGCTGATTTATCGGGATCTATGCACCCAAATTGCTTGAAAATGTAACACATGTCAGTTCTAGTATAATATATTTGTCCAATGAATACCCGTTTCTTCTTGTTGTAGCAATTTTAATGGCCAGTAGTGTATATCTACTTACGAAGTCTCTCTTGTAGAAGACCAGTATTTTGCAATAAATGCATGTTCAGACTCAACATGTGTATTGCAGGTTTCTGCTGCTTCAACTGTGCATAGGGCTCCATAACTAAAAAATGGGACCACTCACATAACATATGTTTCAGTTTCCCGTCCACATTTTCGGTAAAATTCCTTTAAATGATCTAATAGAAACAATTTGATCTGCACTCTTCTTTCCCTGGATTATAAGATGGAAACTGTCATTACTTAATTAATTTCTCCTCCATATAAAACGCTACATAATCAGTAATATGATATGTCATTACATTCACATGTGATAGTTTGTTTATGGTCTTGTTTAATGGTTCTAAAAGCATTCTGCATTATGTGCGGACTAGATTTTTCGTTTACAGTTTCGTTTTCCATGACAACAGAGTAATTATACTGGAAAGTGTGACGAAAATCATTTACTTGCTTGCTTACATCTGCGACCTGCTTGCAAACATACAGAAACTTCTAAGAAATCCCTGAGCTGCTATATCTGTCTGATATGACATCCTTTACCACATACTGAACGTTTTTTCGAAAATATTAGTCTGCTGTGTCTTGATCACCTAACCATTGCTGGAAAAAGTCTGTGAATTGTTCCGTTTGTTGCATGAGTTGCGCTTTTATTATGTTACAGTGATTCAGAGTCACATCAACTACTGCTTGTGACAACTCAGCAGCAGTATTAGACACCTCATCTTGACTTAATTTCACATTTTCAAATTCCAATTTTAACGCATTAAATGTAGCTGACAAATGCTTATGTTGACCTCAGAACTGAGCAAATCCAATTGATAAACGCGTTAACGCATTAGAAATCTGTTGCACTGTATTGTTGTGTACAGTTTGCGACTCTACTAATTAATTATGCAGTTCAGTTTTAGTTGCGTGAAATTCTTTTCGTAATTCAGTCTGATAGTTCTGAAATTTCGTTTGAAATTCAATTTTCAAGGGCATATGACTATTCTCAAATTGGGTTCTTAGAGATGTTTGCTATTCTGCTATTCTATTCTTAATTCCGTTTTTAATTCTGTTGACATTTGTTCCATAGGCTGTAACAGTAACTAACCGGGTCAGCAGCTCTTGCACATTCACCTGTGGAACATTTTATTCACTCTGTTCTTCATTTTAGCTAGCTGTCTTGTTCTGACCGTAAAACTATTGATATCTTAGACCGAGCGTGCGACACAGTTTACACTGCTTACATTACTTGCAACTAAGTCCTCAACAGTACCATTGTGCGGAAGCGTATTTTGCCTGTTACACAACAGCACGACAGAGACAATGTAATATCGTTTACGTAACGGTAACGTCGCACAGATAGCTGACACAAATACGAATAAACGTTGGTACCAACTACGTCTAATCTACAAAAAGGAAAGTGCCTATCTGCCACTAATTCTTCCCTAAAACACCCGTAGGAATGTCAGCAGAGATAGAGATGAAAACGTACACCTACTTTTCAAAGACTGCTGCGTAGTGGAGTATGGTTACAATTATTTGCTCTCCAGATTTCAATTACGTATAGCTCTCTGTCAATAGTACTCGAGTAATCATGTCGATAGTACTCGAGCAATCATACAGGATAAAGAAATACAATATTGGTTACTTATAACAGTATGACACACAAAATTTTTAAAATACAATACATTATAATGTTCGTGTTTCGTGAAGACTCGATTCGTATTCTGTCATGATCGCCAATTGTTATATTTTTTATTTGTTGTGATGTTTTATGTTATGTTGTGTTTGAATGTTATGTGGACGAAATTTGGGGTTTGAACTGTTGGGTTTCAAGTGATGTACTGTTGTCTAAACTCGTCGTTTGCGTGATATATTGAGTGACAATGAGTGACAAAATCTTGGTAAAGTGCAGTTAACGCTATTTAATTGCTGAGAGGTCTTGGAGAGCCAGCAGCAGGAGAGCCACAGAGCAATTATCACAACTTATTTCGCCAAGTTACGTTGGAATGTGCGAGCGGGAAGGCCCTCGTGTTGTTTCCTGCTCCCGCTAAGATCTGTAGCAGGGTGACAAGAGAAAACATTTTGCAGAAACACTTCTTGGTGCTAGGACATTGTGGCTGAGGATGCTGTGGCGTTTCTTTTAAGTCTCGTAAATGCACAGGATTGTGCGGTTTAGTGTGCGTGCAAAACAAGAGTACATTGATTGGACCGCAGTCCATGGCATCATGTTTCGTCGCAGCCACGCCTGTAGATGTGCTGGGATTGGGGGAACAGTTTTTTCCCGTCTTGTGGAGGGAGGCTGCACGATACGCGAAGTGATGAGCAAATGGCGCTGGAGTGTTCTCCGATTTTTCAATAGGTAGTTTAATTTTTGCTGGCGAAAACTCCATGAGGAGTTCCCAGAGATTTGGTTTCTGCAGTTGGAGTCTGAGTGCGAAGGAGCATATGAAAGAGAGGAAGTAGCGGAGGTCCAGCGTCAGAGGCTCACAGGGAATTGCATCTCGAGTTTTCTACAAGTGCATGGTGAGCGTTTCGCAGCACCGTCACTATGAACATTTAGAGTTAATTTTCTTATTTTACTGCATGCCCATTGTCGCACCAGTTATGGATTCATGTACATTGCAGTAGTTTGTTACCGTACTTGTTCGTACTAATCACAGTCAGATTGCATTATCTATTTAAAGTCATAAAGTCGAGCCACCACCCTTCGTTCAGCTTTACGAAGTGCCAATCAGATCACTTTACAAATACATGGTAGGGTATAATCAATGTATTCTGTCGACCCGTATTCCAATTAACTTATGCTTTTTATCAATAAATTTTCCGTGATATTTACTTCTATCTATTACTCAAGTTCACAAGATCCGGTGATCACCTTTGATAACTTTACTTATTTAAGTGGGAAATAATAGGAGTAGTACGCCAGTAAGAAATGCAGTTTGTCATCCGTTTCAGTAAACAGAGCCACATTTTATAGTCAACTACGCTACTGGTCATTAAAATTGCTACACCAAGGAGAAATGCAGATGGTAAACGGGTGTTCACTGGACAAATACAATATACTAGAACTGACATGTGATTACATTTTCAAGCAATTTGGGTGCATAAATCGTGAGAAATCTGTACCCAGAACAACCACCTCTGGCCATAATAGCGGCCTTGATACGCCTGAGCATTGAGTCAAACAGAGTTCGAATGGCGTGTTCAGGTACAGCTGCCCATGCAGCTTCAACACGATACCACAGTACATCAAGAGTAGGACTGGCGTATTGTGTCGAGCCAGTTGCTCGGTCACCATTGACCAGACGTTTTCAGTTGGTGAGATATCTCGAGAATGTGCTGGCTAGGGCAGCAGTTGAACATTTTCTGTATCCAGAAAGGCCCGTACAGGACCTGCAACATGGGGGCGTGTATTATCCTGCTGAAATGTAGGGTTTCGCAGGGATCGAATGAAGGGTAGAGCCACGGGTCGTAACACATTTGAAATGTAACGTCCACTGTTGAAAGTGCCGTCAATGCGAACAAGAGGTGACCTAGACTTATAGCCCCATACCATCACGCCAGGTGATGCGCCAGTATGGAGATGACGAATAGACGCTTCCAATGTGCGTTCACCGCGATGTCACCAAACACGGATGCGACCATCATGATGCTGTAAACAGAACCTGGATTCATCCGAAAAAATGACGTTTTGCCATTCGTGCATCGAGATTCGTCGTTGAGTACACCATCGCAGGCGCTCCTGTCTGTAATTTAGCGTCAAGGGTAACTGCAGCCATGATCTCCGAGCTGATAGTTCATGCTGCTGCAAATGTCATCAAACTGTTCGTGCAGATGGTTGTTGTCTTGCAAACGTCCCCATCTGTTGACTCAGGGTTTAAGACGTGGCTGCACGATCCGTTATAGCCATGCGGATAACATGCCTGTCATCTCGACTGCTAGTGATACGAGGCCGTTGGGATGCAGCACGGCGTTCCGTTTTACCCTCCTGAACCCACCGATTCTATATTCTGCTAACAGTGATTGGATCTCGACCAACGCGAACAACAATGTCGCGATACGATATACCGCAATCGCCATAGGCTACAATCCGACCATTTCAAAGTCGGGAACGCGATGGTAGGCATTTCTCCACCTTACACGAGGCACCACAACAATGTTTCACCAGGCAACGCCGGTCAATTGCTGTTTGTGTATGAGAAATCGGTTGGAAACTTTCCTCATGTCAGCACGTTGTAGGTGTCACTACCGGCGCCAACCTTGTGTGAGTGCTCAGTAAAGTAATCATTTGCATACCACAGCATCTTGTTCCTGTCGGTTAAGTTTCGCGTCTGTAGCACGTCTTCTTCGTGGTGTAGCAATTTTAATGGCCAGTAGTGTATAAACTCTAACCTAAAAATCACTTTTACGCACACTACAGCGATCCTCTGAGGTGTATCATAATATGACGAAGTATTTGACAGGACCAGTATCTGCAAAAGATCTCATTACAGTATTGAAAGCAAAATTGCCACTAGACATTAAAACTAGATTGTTGCATCTCAGTGGAACCAATTTTGATGAGTACTTGACTGTAGTAGATGCCATAGATATATTAATGGAAGACACCAGAGCTTGGGAAAGTTTATTTATTTATACGTGTCCAGAACATAACATATTAAATATGATTTATCATACATAGAATATCATACATATATATTACAAGTATTACAGAGAATATGTGCATAATTATATTCTATGTGCTGCCCAGAATTCCGCTGCACAGACTGCCTTATCATTGATGATAATCAGATCGGTTCCGACAATTTCCTGCAGTTGAGTAGGTGCTATGACCTTGCTGTTCACTACACTCACATAGTTTGTCCCCTGAGATGTATCCCCATTTCTTCATGTTCTCCTTACACCGAGATACTCCAGTTCTCAGTCCATGTCGTGTGTGGGAGATGATGACTGTAGCAAGTTCTTCCTTGGGGTTGTCCCAATATTTCTCTGATGATGAGCTACACCAGAGTTGTATCCTATGGTCTGCAGGTAATGTCTTGATTGGTTGCGTTGTCCGGAGAAAACTTTTTTCGACTTGAGACTTGGTGTTTGATGTTCGCATCCAAACAGGGGGTGTCTCGGATCCGTCTCCTTCTTCTTTCTTTCCACTTCAGCTGCTGGTCTCCTTCGGATGTCTGGAGGTGTTACGCCCATGAGGGGTTGCCTGCAAGCAGCCGGATACAATTCGTCCTGTTTCATTTAGGGCAATATTTACCTGTTTGGCATGGCTGGTGTTCTGCCATACACGTGCTGCATATTCAGCAATGGAGAAGCACAAAGCGAGGGCAGATGTGCGGAGGACCTGTGGGTGTGCTCCCCAGTCGTTGCCGATCACTTTCCTAATAATGTTGTTCCTCGCACTGACTTTTAATTTTGTATCTGTACAGTGGTCCTTGAAGGTGAGGGACCGGTCCAACTTCACTCCGAGGTACTTTAGGATGTCACAGTAGGTCAGCTGTTGACCCCTCCTGGTTATTCTCAGTTTCCTCCGTGCCTCTCTGTTCCGTAAGTGGAATGCACACACTTGTGTTTTGGAGGGGTTTGGCTTCAGGTACTTGCTATCACAGTAGTTAGATAATACCTCAAGGCTTATTGTGAGTTTTTCTTCCACCTCCTCAAAAGTTCTACCTTGCGCGGCAAGTGCTGTGTCATTTGCATAATAGCAATTGATGTAATTGGTCAAACAGAAAGAATTTCAGAAATGGACATACAAACAAATATCAGCAAAACGCAAATGCTGATGCAACAAACACACAGGTTCGCTCAGCACAGGATTTAACAATACCAATAACCAAAGAGATGGAAATGACAATAACCCTGGATACAAATACAAGATAAGGCAAACGATAGGCATTTAATTACTGTTCTCAATATAATACAGGTACATCACACTGGAATCAGAATAGTAATATTCCACCAAATCAAACTGAAACCAGTAATTATTGGCGGAATCAGTAACCAATTATTGCTGATGGTCAAGCATCACTGAACTATAGATGGCAGGAAAACTAGATACAACCAACTTTAGCCCCCGGCCCCTCAAAAAAAAATTTTGAAATTGTGTGAAATCTTATGGGACTTAACTGCTAAGGTCATCAGTCCCTAAGCTTACACACTCTTTAACCTAAATTATCCTAAGGACAAACACACACACAGTCATGCCCGAGGGAGGACTCGAACTTCCGCCGGGACCAGCCACACAGGCCATGACCGCAGCGCCTTGGACCGCTCGGCTAATCCCGCGCGGCTAGTCCCAAAAGGCTGGTCAGAGTTAGTGAATGGGGATGTCACAGTATTATTACAAAGATAAAGTACAATAATAGTGCCGAAATCAGAGAATAATTATTGCACTATGACAAACCCTGTAACTTTAAACTGAAAAGCATGCCAGCAGCAGCTGTTAATTTGAACATAATTGGATTCAGTATTATGGTTATCTGCGACATGGGTGCAAGGGTAAATGCTATCCCTATGGCTTTTATGAAGAGATTTAAGGAACGAGCAAATCTCCTGATCTTACCTGCAGCGAACTACAAAATGCTTGGTGCTGTAGGAGGATGCTCTTGTTTAATGAAACTGTAAATAAGAATTAAAATGGACCTTGGTAATGGAGCTATAGATTGCACATACCTATTGGTACCTAATCATGTTGTGGACTTAAATTTTGGGCGTGATTTACTGGAACAGATGAATGCAATAATAGACTTCAACTCCAGTAAGATCATATTAACTACAGATAGAGTATCTCTTACAATTTATCTGGTACAGAAGCAGAAACTGCATGGGTGCAGTTGTCAAAGGATTGGGATAAAATTCATTACTTGGGATAATAGCAAGAAGATCACCAACCCAATGACTAGGGATTCTGACCTATGAATATCAGGGCAGATTAACACAAACATATATATCTAATTTCTTAATGCCTCAGCAAAAACATGAATTAAAACAATTATAATGGAGCCATCAAGTAGACATGACTGCAGTCCATTACACATGGTCCTGAAGATGTCAGAGAAATAAATAAAATTATCCTTCGAGTAAGAACATGATCTCCTAATGTAGATTTTTTCCTCATAAATTTAAGATCCCCTCTTTGGCAAGTCCGATTAGACTTGGAATCAACAAAGTATGCTGCCTTCCTTTACTCTACTACCATTCATCTTGATGCGAGCTTGGGTGTATTCATTTCTGCAATAGATACTGTCTTAGGACCCCAACTACATTTGTGGTTGACATGTTAATTGCAACACCTGTTTTGAAGCAACATGTTGAGATATAAAGACGAGTGCTGGAGAATTTCCGACATCAGGGTTGCCAGTCAAACTCAAGAAATCAAAATTTGCACTAACTATATTCGACACATGATTTCATTAAATTGAAATTTACCTAAAAAGTTTAGTGCAATAGAGAATGTGCCTTCACCACGTAAAAGAAACCAGTTATAGGCATTCTTAGAATTGGTTTCATTTTATCGTCATTCCATACCAAATCAGGTCTTAAATTTGCAATCATTGTTGTCTGTATTAAAGAAGAACACGACATGGCAACTGACTCATGAGTGTGAGATAGCATTTAACAATATTGAAACCACTCTTGTCAAGGCACCTATCTTACATCACCCAGACATGACATTAAATTTTGTATTGATGACAGATGCATCATCTTAGAGATTAGGAGCCTACCTATTTCAGATCCAGTTAGTTGATGGTGTACATATCTTTTGTGCCGTATCTTCTGCAAGTTGAACACTTACTAACTGTAAACGAGCTCGTACAACCACAGAATTGGAAGCATTGGCTTCTACAGGGTGTTTAAAAAATGACCGGTATATTTGAAACGGCAATCCAAACTAAACGAGCAGCGATAGAAATACACCGTTTGTTGCAATATGCTTGGGACAACAGTACATTTTCAGGCAGACAAACTTTCGAAATTACAGTAGTTATAATTGTCAACAACAGATGGCGCTGCGGTCTGGGAAACTCTATAGTACGATATTTTCCACATATCCACCATGCGTAGCAATAATATGGCGTAGTCTCTGAATGAAATTACCCGAAACCTTTGACAACGTGTCTGGCGGAATGGCTTCACATGCAGATGAGATGTACTGCTTCAGCTGTTCAATTGTTTCTGGATTCTGGAGTACACCTGGTCTTTCAAGTGACCCCAAAGAAAGAAGTCACAGGGGTTCATGTCTGGCGAACAGGGGGCCAATCCACGCCGCCTCCTGTATGTTTCGGATAGCCCAAAGCAATCACACGATCATCGAAATATTCATTCAGGAAATTAAAGAAGTCGGCCGTGCGATGTGGCCGGGCACCATCTTGCATAAACCACGAGGTGTTCGCAGTGTCGTCTAAGGCAGTTTGTACCGCCACAAATTCACGAAGAATGTTCAGATAGCGTGATGCAGTAATCGTTTCGGATCTGAAAAATGGGCCAATGATTCCTTTTTGAGGATGCAGGGACGATGGGACTGCAACATGGAGCTTTTCGGTTCCCCATATGCGCCAGTTCTGTTTATTGACGAATCCATCCAGGTAAAAATAAGCTTCGTCAGTAAACCAAATGCCGGCCGCGGTGGTCTAGCGGTTAAGGCGCTCAGTCCGGAACCGCGCGACTGCTGCGGTTGCAGGTTCGAATCCTGCCTCGGGCATGGATGTGTGTGATGTCCTTAGGTTAGTTAGGTTTAAGTAGTTCTAAGTTCTAGGAGACTGATGACCACAGCAGTTAAGTCCCATAGTGCTCAGAGCCATTTTTTTGAAGTAAACCAAATGCTGCCCACATGCATATCGCCGTCATTAATTCTGTGCACTATATCGTTATCGAATGTCTCTCGTGCAGCAATGGTAGCGGCGACGAGGGGTTGCCGCGTTTGAATTTTGTATGGAGAGAGGTCTAAACTCTGGCGCATGAGACAATACGTGGACGTTGGCGTCATTTGGACCGCAGCTGCAACACGGCGAACAGAAACCCGAGGCCGCTGTTGGATCACCTGCTGCACTAACTGCGCGTTGCCTTCTGTGGTTGCCGTACGCGGTCGCCCTACCTTTCCTGCACGTTCCCAGTCCGTTGAAATTTTTCAAACAGATCCTTTATTGTACCGCTTTTCGGTCCTTTGGTTACATTAAACCTCCGTTGAAAACTTCGTCTTGTTACAACAACACTGTGTTCTACACGGTGGAATTCCAACACCAGAAAAATCCTCTGTTCTAAGGAATAAACCATGTTGTCGACAGCCCACTTGCACATTGTGAACAGCACACGCTTACAGCACAAAGACGATGTACAGAATGGCGCACCCACAGACTGCGTTGTCTTCTATATCTTTCACATCACTTGCAGCGCCATCTGTTGTTGAAAATTGTAACTACTGTAATTTCAAAGTTTGTCCGCCTGAAAATGTACTGTTGCCCCAAGCATATTGCAACAAACGGTGTATTTCTATAGCTGCTCGTTTAGTTTTTATTGCGTTTCAAATATACCGGTCATTTTTGAAACACCCTGTATATGGGCGTTTAGAAAATTTTGTTATTATCTAGTAGGAGTGTATATCAGAGTATATTGTTATCACCAGGCACTAAGCTTTCTGAGTAATTGTAAGCTGTTACAGGAGTGTACATCAGAGTATATTGTTATCACCAGGCACTAAGCTTTCTGAGTAATTGTAAGCTGTTACATCCTTGATTACCTAGATGGACACTTATTCTATATTAATAGTGTTTTGGAATTATGTATATCCATGGAAGAGAGAACATTATTGTAGATGCTCTGTCAAGACTACCAGAAGGACTAACCAAAGCTATGGAAACAGAAGAACAACCAACAGTATTTACAATTTTGTTAATAAAGTATGTGGAAAACTGAAGAGCATATCTTAGAATGTGCAGGAACATGGTACAAATACAACGAACAGATTCTCATTCGTATCATGTCGTTTACAAGGTTCAGGCAGAAAATTCACCAAGAATAAATGAGATGTATCAATTGAGTGATGTTCAGAGTTTAATATGGCATGCAAGCGTTGTTTGGGGACTTTGTCGAGCATATAGATGCTCAGAAAAGTTTATAAGATGTTGCCATATTCCCAAGGTAAGAACAATTGGGCGAAGCACGATCAAGAATGGTAAACCGTGTCAGAAGGCTAAACTTTCAAACAACAGCGCCACCTTATGTTTTGAGGGTGGATGTAGTGAGACCCCAGCCTTGTGCTAAAATCAAGTCAAATACGTTGTTCGACTGTACGATCTATTCATTAAATTTGTAAAATTATATCCAGTCATGGCATGTACTGTGCAGTCCATTATCCATAGACTCACGACATATGGTATTCTGAGTATTGGAAAGCCACTCGTTTTGTTGTCTGGCAATGCAGCCAATTTATTGGGACACAGTTGGAGAAATAGCTGCTGGTAAACCTATCAGGATACGAGGTCGTGCTCCAAGAAACTCTTCTGTTCCTGACGATTCTTCCAGGACTGTGCTGGATTTCCTCAGAGGCGCTCCTCTGCTACGTCTTGCTGACTGACAGGTCGGACGCCCGAGAGCGACATACGTACTGTAGGAAAGGGAGGCGTGGTCAAGGTAACACGTGATGAGCAGAAATAATCCTTGCCAGAGATAAAACTTTTATATCGATTGTTATCTTGTCAAAGATAAAACTGTCTAGCGACTATGCAGAGCTACTGTCGATATGTTACTAAGTATCATTGCGTCCTCTTTGCTATTTAAATTATCCTGATGCTTATAAATTTCAATAGCTTCTCTACATAGTAGCGCATAATAATTTGACGTTGCAGATAAAATTTCTGTTTCAGGAAACTTCACTTCGTTGTTTCCTGCCTGAAGAGCATCCTCAGCTACAGCTGATTTTTCTATTTCTCCTAGTCAGCAAAGACTTTTGTGCTCTTTCAGCGGTGTTTTTATGCTACTCTTGGAAGTTCCAATGTAAACTTTGTATACAGATGTCGACAGAGGAGGGCGTTTATCCTTCACAGATCAGAGTTTTTGACTTATTTTCTTTTTTGGTCTAAAGGCCGGTCTGATGTCATGTTTCTGTAAGATCTTACCGATCTTATACATTCCTTTGTTAATAAAAGGGAGAGAAACGGAACTTTCCATCATTGTGGTTCCTCCTTGTCCTTGAGTCTTCTGTTCCTTAGTCGCAAAATTCTCTTCATCTCTTTTCCTGTGTAGCCATTTTTCTCGAAAGCCTGCTTCAGATATTTTGTTTTTAGGATTCAGGTGTTCCGATGTGCATATCTGCTTGGTTCTGTCGGCAAGACATTTAACGATAGAATGATAGAAAAATCAGCTGTAGCGGAGCTTGCTCTTCAGTCAAGAAACCACAAAGTGAATTTTCTGAAACAGAAATTTTATCTACAACGTCAAATTATTATCACGACTATGTAGAGAAGCCACTAAATTTTATAAGCATGAGGATAATTTTAATAGGAAAGATAAGGCAATGAAACTTAGAAACATATGGCAGAATCGCTAGACAGTTTTGTCTTTGACAAGATGAAACTCGATACTTAAGTTTTATCTCTGACAAGGATTATCTCTGCTCATCACGTGTCACCTTGACCATGCCCCCCTTTCCTACAGTACTTATGTTGCTCTCGGACGCCCGACTTGTCAGTTGGCAAAACTCAGCGGAGGAGCACCCCTGAGGATGTCCAACGCATGCCTGGACGAAACGTGAGGAACAGAAGAGTTTCTTGGACCGTGACCATGACCTCACATCCCAAAAGGCTTACCAGCAGCTATGTAATCCGGTCGTGAAAGCCTTCATTCTACGAAGAGTTGGAGAAGATATGAGACAACGAGATTGGACAAATTTTAATTTCCAGATTCCATTCAGAAGAATCTTGGAAGGCCACGATTCGTCGAGCATTAGCCACAGTGAAGAGAAAAGCACAACAGAGGAAAAAGTATTATAACAACAATTGAAGAAAACAGACCTACCAAGTGGGCGCAGAAGTAATACGAAAGACCCATTCTAACGCATCATTGCTCAAAAAGAAGAACAAGACATGGTCTTGTGTGTACTCCGGTACTTACAGGAGCATTTCTATACCTAATCCTGGAACCTATGCATTGGCTCACCCAAATAACAAAAACGTGAAGTGAATGTACCTTCATCACAATCGAAAACCTTACCACACAAAGGACTGATGTAACCAGTCACTAATAATTTTAGTAAAAATCTCAAATATGTTTTGTAATAGTGTTTAGCCACAATTACCCTCATTAGCTCAGATGAATTTTTACATACAGCTGTTACGTTATTTGAACTCTATGTTCATTCATTTTAATTGCTTCTATTAGCATTGAAACAATGATATGTTATTTTGTTATTTCTTTTAGTATTAAAGGATGAAGGATAACTTCTCATTGTCTATGAAAAGGATAATAGTGATTTATTCCTACACAGCACCAGACATACACACTTACTTAAGGATGATAGATTTTAATGTTAGTGTTGTCTGTCTATTGCTAATCTGTACAGATTCGTGAGGTGCTAACTCCTTTGGGCATATTTTGTTTTGTGCTTTTGTCTCTTTAGTCTTAGGCAACCTATCCTATGAGATGAGTCATCACAAATGGATGTGAAAGTGTACATATTAAGCAACAACTGAATCTCAGTCAAGTATCTATATACATACCTATTGTAGCTTTCTTCTGTTAAATAATGTTAGAACGTGCATGAACATAAATGACTGTGGGATTGTTAGTTTTCCAAGGATATTCAGACACAGTATTTTCAGAGCATAACTATGTCAACTGTTTTCTTGTGCAATGACGTTCACACACATGTAATTATGTGCACAAACGTTAGGCAGTGATTAACGTCAAATTTTATTGAAACTAGTGCGTCTTCATGACTTTTTAATCGGTAATTTTGAGAAGACTGTGCTGACACGTAATGTGATGTGATATGTCATAAACACTCAATTCGTGTCATGGAACGTGATCGGATCTGTCTGCATGAATTCCTATGAGCAGTCATGTTGTAATACAACGTAACATTCTACAAGCAGAGTGCTATAATCATTTGTCATTGAGAATGGACTACCTATAAGAACTCAACCATTTCTTGCAGGTGTAGAAATTGACTTTTCAAAAATTGTAATACTCTATTACTGTGGTTCCATGCCCCATTCTCGACCTGACTGCTGTACCATCACGAAGGAAGGCTGAGATATATGTCCAACGTCCTTCCTGAACGAGTTATTCTGCGGTCCTGATTCCAGTCGACTTTCCTGTCAACTTAATCATTGGCTACCTTCTACATACCAGGACGACACAAGAAAACAATCGTTGTCTATATTTCGAAGACTGTAAATTCTGTGCTTACACGTCAGTGTCTGACAAATTAGAGAGACATGGAAAAGTTTAGTGAAATCTAATCATCAAATCACATTTATGTGTAGAGACATCTAGACCCACTGATGTGTTGTTGGTGTACTGTGATACATTCATTGCAATTCTCAATACTGAAGGCATCGATGGGGTTTTTCTTGGTTTTTCTGGTCATTCATGCTCAAATGAGGTGACAAGTTAGAATATAGAGTTGTCTTTTCCAGTGTTGAGAACTGTAATGAAACGTAGTGAACATTACACAACACTAAACCTCCATCATCACAAGTAAATATAGACGTAGATAAAACTACAATTGCACAAAAACTTAATACCAGTGACGAGTGATCGAAAAGGCTGAAAGAACTCAACAGTGTGTTATTGAAATCGTGAGCTATAAATGGTTTGTACACGAGTTCATCATCTTGTTCTGCCTTACTCCGCTTTACTTCTGTGGAGGCCATTGTAAAGTCACAAGTTAATACGAACAATTTTACAAGTGAAATGGCTCTTTGACACTGTGTGATATGTGTAGGAATTAAAGACGCTATAATCCTACACAGAGATATGAACAGTACTACCATCTCTGACTTACGCACAATTTTTGTAGTTACCTGGAGTGTTAATAATTCTGACTATTGTTATTCTGACTGTTGTCCTAGTTAAATTACCTCGAAAGTACTACGACTCTCATAGGTGTATTGTGTTGTCTCAGAGTAAATGAAAGGGGACATCTCAGCTGATTAATAGGCGAGACTCGAAATTAATTATTCTTCTACAATTACATTCTCATAAATATCCAGAGATTTCCCAACACCAACACTGACGTGCATTTGGAGAGAAGCTGGAGATGTGGCGAACGAACCTGCAATTATACGGCGATTCTTTACAGACTCAAGAACTCGCCTTTAAAAAGCGTTAACAATGTTTTACCAAGTTTCCGTCACTTAAGACATTATGATAATGATGAGTTCAGCTACCGCACATCACTTGAAAGCCAACAGTATATACTAAAACCTTGTTCAAAATAATATTCCAACACAACATAAACCACCACGAAAAATGAAAAAAATATAACAAGATTACTTAATTCATCGATGATGGAACTGATTCTTCTGCAATGCAAAACTTCCAACACGTTGTTTATTTGTAGTGGTGGGTTGCTTTTTATTTAGTTTTGATACAGGATTGCTTATTATTTTTTGTATAGAGTGCCGTAATTAAGGATTTATTCTGAACCCTTACATAAATTCCACATGCCATTCACTTTGGAATGAAGTAGTGTGAGTAAGTAAAGAACAGGTGCAATGCTAAATAACTTAATTTAAATGAGTAAACCAGAAAACCTGAAAGATGAGTATTTGTAAATGAAATTTAGTTTGTGGGAAGCTATGAAATGACAGGGAAGGAAAGGGGAGGCAAATGATATTTGTTGTCAGATTACAACAATAGTGAGTTAATCTATTTTGTGTTCAGGAAGAAATAACATTGATTATTTAAGGAACCTTAGGAGGGGATTCCTGTTGTAAAGTTGTGGAGAAACAATAAAAAGACTATTCAGTATTTAAATTAGGAGTGGGAAATAGACGTTTCGATAGCAATATTGAAATTGTTCTACTTATTATGAGAAAGGTAGTATTGACGCTGTGCTAAGCATGAATGGGAGGATGGATGTGAATACGATGTGTCACATTCTCAAAGCTAATTGTGAGTCTCATACACCTCAGATTGCCTGCTGAGGTGAACTTCAGTAACTCGAATACATTAACTTCATCATGAAATTCTTACCTTTTACTTTGACATATGGACTAGCCTGAAAACGAAATATCTTCAATTAGGATGATGAATGTATTAACTAATGTGATGGATACTGTTATAAAATTGTGCATATACAGGATGGGGCAAATAAAAATGTCCCAGACGAGGTGAAACGATAGGACGTGAATCTGCGACAGTGTTAACGGAGGAGGAAGAGACCTACAGTTACTTCCAACAGGATGTAGCAACTGCCTATACAGCCAGCAGAATCTTGGAGCATATTTACACAGTCATTACTGCTGACAGAGTTGGTAGCAGAGATCAGCCAGATTGTGACCCTAGCTGACCATCTAGCTCATATGATCTATCAGAGATTAATTTGATTAATTTGTGTTAGGAGGCCTCAGCTCCAAGTTGTATTGCAACAATCCTCATAGAGTTCAAGAATTACAACAGAACATTTGGGATGAGACTGCAACAAATCCTTCAGTCCAGCTTCTATCGGGCTTTAGTAACTTGCTGACCAGGGACCAAACAGTGCCAAGAGATGAATGGTGGTCACTTTCTACATCTGCTGTAATCAGGTTAGTACTGTATTTCCTATCCACTGATGCGTTTAGTTGTAGCCTGGAACTGTTCTCCAGACCACTTTCACTTGCCCTACTCTGCATTTTAGTAAGAGAAGTAATATATTTTATGCAAATATGATATTAGACTTACCAGAGAGAATAAGAAAAATAGCAGAAGTTGAACGAAAAAATTACATATCATATATAGTGACAAGTATTTAAATTTGAATATGTAAGAAAGAGAAGTTTTTGCATATCGGTATGGATTATTGTTTCAAAAAATAATATAGTAAGTAACATGAATTTATTTAACTTCATATGTGCTCAAGGAAATATTTGCATTTGAGAAGCAAATGTAAGGCAAGACACTTCGTTTGTATTTTAACGAATACGATGAGAAAATTCCGTTGGAAGCTGCATATTTTTGTTGGCTCAAAAATACAGATATTTTTAGCACACATGAAATGTAATTTACTGGCAAGTAAATTATTATTTGAACTATGTAGGAATAAGAGGGAGATAGGGTAAATTTTTTCCATTTTTCATGTCCCAAATAATGTTTACTATACGCTGTAGAAAGAAACATAGAAAGAGATAGAGAGAGGGAGAGAGAGAGAGAGAGAGAGAGAGAGAGAGAGAGAGATGCTCCGCAGCTCGTGGTCGTGCGGTAGCGTTCTCGCTTCCCGCGCCCGGGTTCCCGGGTTCGATTCCCGGCTGGGTCAGGGATTTTCTCTGCCTCGTGTTGTGTGATGTCCTTAGGTTAGTTAGGTTCAAGTAGTTCTAAGTTCTAGGGGACTGATGACCATAGATGTTAAGTCGCATAGTGCTCAGAGCCCAGAGATGCTCCATGGGAGAGGAGTGTATGGTGCTGTGCGTGGCGCTAAGTTAAAAGAAAGAATACTGTGGGTACTCACGACTGACGGCGACTGAGTGACATAAATGTTGAAAGGAGTGAGATACTTTCAGAATTTGAAGCGGCAACTTCTAATTGTAAAAGAGATATTACTCGTTTTTTTTTAATACGCAGCAATAGGAGAACTAGATTTTTTTTAAATTTTCAGTGACTGAAGATTTACGCAGGATTGTTTTGCACTTTTTCTAAAATAATGATAGATTTCGTTCTGGAAAGACATGAAAAGAATTTTGCAGAAAAAGAAATGAAGAAAAAGGGAGGTAGAATGCAAAAATGATTGTTGGAAGTTGTAAAGAGAGAGAGATATTTGCAAACGAATATTGTGTCATTCAGGATGGCAGTGCAGTGTAAGTTCCTTGAGAAACTTCTGCCTTTTCGCTATCCAAAGTGTAGGATGTTAGTTCTAAAAGATTTCAGTAATAGGTTTTGCGAGTAATATGAATTGGAGTTTACTGTTGTTGAGAAGATTGAAGGATGTAGCAAACAATTCCTGCCAAGATAGTTACCAATCAACTGTAACAAAACTCCCTTTGATCAAAGAGATCTACTCCCTCTCATCTCCGCTATAAATGTTGATAACAAATCAGACTAAACCTATCGCTAACGTCTTCGGCTTTGTTCACCCCAAAGATTCCCAAACCATCCCAGCTTCACAGCTGGGATCGCCCACTGAGGTTCAAGCGTTCATAGGGTGAATGGGGTACGAATTAACGGCATTTGCTTCCAAATATTTCGAACTTGGATTCATCTGTGAATTTTGCAATCCCCTCCTGTCCAGTGTTGGTATGTCGTAGCTCACTGAAGTCTATTGGCCTTGTTAACAGTGGTTCCTTGCTGCTACATATCGCTGGTGGTTGTTTTCTACTAGGCACCGTTTTACTGTTGACTCACACACTGGTGGATCCACAGTTCTGTTTAGTTCAGCAACCAATTCATGGGAAGGTGTGAATTCATTACGTCCATTGGTCGCCACCACATACTTGCCCTGGCGTTCTAGTATTTTCGTGGGTCTTTCTGAGCGAGGACGATTATCATAGGAGTCCTTATCTCGATATTGGTATATGGTGTCCACAATTGCGCTAATGGAAATCTTCACTTTCTCTGATATTTGTTGGACACTATTGCTACCTTACTGCAAAGTGATTACTCGTGAATCATAAGGAATGTGGCACTTTGGGGTCATTTTCAATTACATTCTCTGTGCGTACTACATTCTTTCGCGAAATGTGCTGCCTTCATGCAAACGGAACTACAACTGAACAGAACTGTAAACAACGTACAACACCTTTCGTGCCATTTACTGGCGCCACCTGGCTTATTTAGTGATACTGCTTCGGCAAAAAAAAAAAAACAGTTTTCCTGAAACTGAGCAGTACCGGTACGTATCAACATATAGGTATATGTGCAATAATTGTCTTGTACAATACTCTAAATGTCTTTATTGATCGTTATTTCAGAATACTATTCTGCATTCTAAGCAACAATTCATACATTACTCCCATCTTGCTCCGTTGTAATGTAAAGCTTGGTGCTCCCAAATTTATGGAGGATAGTGTATATAAATGTAGATGAAGACATTTTTAGTATAAGTGGTACAGAATAAATTAAAAATATTACCTCACCGATGTAATATAATACGGCTTTTTTCCTTGTTATTTTCGTGTTATTCTATGAAGTTACAAACTTTCGCAATAATAAATAAAAGAACAATACGCTTCCACGTGGAAGAAGAAAAACTAAATCTAAAAGAAAAACCCCAAGAAAATGTTAGAGACACTATTCTTAGGACGCTAAGAAGTAACATAATGGGTTCCAATGGCGAATGGAGCCCATAATATATGTGAGAATAAGCGAGAAGGTTGTGATGGATCTACCGGCTGACACGGTGAATGATGGATCGCTGGAGGCAGAGCTGCCGTCACCCGCCTCATACCCCTCTTTCGTCACAGCCGCCACAAACGAGCGCTATGTGCCCTTAGTCCCAAGCAAAAAGTCAGCACCTGAGTCACATAACCAAAGTTGTCATTGGCCGACTAAACCTAATGATGATGATGATGAATTTGGTTTGTGGGGCTCTCAACGACGTGGTTATCAGTGCCCGTAAAATTTCCTATTACTTTCACTGATCTCGCCCTTTTTCCGAGTGATGATGAAATGATCTCCGGACGGAGAAAATCGCCGACCTGGCCTGGAATAGAACCCGTGGCCCGCCGACTAAACCTAATCACAGTACACTATACATCTATCGTCTGTGTCGTATTGACGGTCAGTTAGTATATGATTTTATGTGTCTGTCGTCAAAACTAATTCTTTGGGACTAAAATAAGGTAAATAAGTAAAAGTTCAGAATATTTGTCACACAGAAAACCCACTATCTGAAAAGCCTTAGGCAAGTATTGGAGTAGATTAGGCCTGCAGATTATGCACTGCAATTTCACTATTTACGTAAATGATTAATTACAAAATTTAAGCTGAGAGGCAGTCCCAAGATTAAAATGAAGGAAAGAATACTCTTAAATATAGTGCAGTTTGCTGATGTTGAATGTATTATTCAGCTAACTGACGATTATCTTCAGAGATCTGTGTATTATTTTCAGTGGATATGCTCGCATTATAGCAGAAAGAGCTTTTCACAAAAGGCCAAAATTAAGGCTTTTAGAGGAAGATATCAAATCCAAACGTAACTGCAGATACGAGGAGCGCTCAAAAAGTAACGCAACTCATATTTTTCCTTGTGAAGTTTCGGTTGCAAAAATCCGGAATTTCTGATGCAACGTTTTGGAATATTCCTGCTTCAGACCCCATAGTTTCACGAAGTTCCGGTAAGTGGTGACGCTGTATGTAGCTTTCAAAACTGTAATGGACGTGCGTTCCAAGCAGAGAGCGTCACAGATATTTACAGGCACTTTCAGACCTGGCAGTGAACTAAAGCACTCTGAGTCGATGGGCGAGACGTCTGTCATTACTGCAGCAAAGTCGCGCCAACCTGTCCGGTCGCCCCTGTGACGGCTGACCGCACATAGCTGTGACTCTTGCAGTGTTGGAACGTGCGGACACTCTCACTAGACGTGAGTGATGGAGCACAATCAAACAACTCGCTACAAAACTGGACGTCTCTGCTGGTAGCGCTGACACACTCGGTCACCATTTGGGTTTCCCAAAAGTGTGTACTTGCTGGGTTCCTCTTCGCCTAACGGTAAACCATAAGGAGCAACGAAGGATCTGCGCGGAGTTGCTTACGCTTTATGGAGCTGACAGTGACAATTTTTTGTCGAACTTTGTCACAGGTAATGAAACATGGGTTCACCACTTGGGACAGGAAACAAACGGCAATCCCTGGAGTGACTCCGCACAACGTCTCCACTGAAGAAAAAGTTCAGAGCTGCAGTCACGGTCGGTAAAGCCATTGCAACCGTCTCCTGAGACTGTGAAGAGGTTATCTGTTCGTTGTCCTCCTCCAAGGTGCAACGATCAACTAGGAAGGCTACTGTGTTACTTTTAGGAAAATTAAAGACACGACTGCAGTGTGTTCGTTGCCACAGAAATGTTGAGGAACTTCTCCTTCTACGACATTACAAGGTCTCACACAGGTCTGCACATGCGACAGGAATCCACAAAACTTCACTGGTCCTTTTTTCCTCACCCAGCTTAGAGTCCGGATCCCCGCCCTACTGTCCGGATATCGCACCTTTTTACTTCCGTTTGTTTGTCGCAATGAAAGATGCATTCCACGGCAAGCAGTTCATGGGCGATGGTGAGATTTTTGACGTAAAAAGACCTTGGTTCGGACGTCGACCAGTAGTGTGGTGCGCGCGTACAGGCCATCCCAGTAATAATGACTAAGGCCGTCGCGTCGAACGTAGATTATGCTAAAAATAATGTCTGGTAGCCCAAGGAGAACTCCATCTACAGGCCACGAGTGGCCTACCGGGACCATCCGACTCCCGTGTCATCCTCGGTGGAGGATGTGGATAGGAGGGGCGTGGGGTCAGCACACAGCTCTCCCGGCCGTAAGATGGTATTCTTGACCGAAGCCGCTACTATTTGGTCGAGTAGCTCCTCAATTGGCATCACGAGGCTGAGTGCACCCCGAGAAATGGCAACAGCGCATGGCGGACTGGATGGTCACCCATCCAAGTTCCGACCACGCCCGACAGCTCCTAACTTCGGTGACCTGACGGGAACCGGTATATCCACTGCGGCAAGGCTGGTGCTGGTAACCAAATGAGAGGGAATAATATGATGCTTTGGAATCCAGCTTAAAACCAACATGCTTTCAGAACATGTACGTTATACACTCCTGGAAGTGGAAAAAAGAACACATTGACACCGGTGTGTCAGACCCACCATACTTGCTCCGAACACTGCGAGAGGGCTGTACAAGCAATGATCACACGCACGGCACAGCGGACACACCAGGAACCGCGGTGTTGGCCGTCGAATGGCGCTAGCTGCGCAGCATTTGTGCACCGCCGCCGTCAGTGTCAGTCAGTTTGCCGTGGCATACGGAGCTCCATCGCAGTCTTTTAACACTGGTAGCATGCCGCCACAGCGTGGACGTGAACCGTATGTGCAGTTGACGGACTTTGAGCGAGGGCGTATAGTGGGCATGCGGGAGGCCGGGTGGACGTACCTCCGAGTTGCTCAACACGTGGGGCGTGAGGTCTCCACAGTACATCGATGTTGTCGCCAGTGGTCGGCGGAAGGTGCACGTGCCCGTCGACCTGGGACCGGACCGCAGCGACGCACGGATGCACGCCAAGACCGTAGGATCCTACGCAGTGCCGTAGGGGACCGCACCGCCACTTCTCAGCAAATTAGGGACACTGTTGCTCCTGGGGTATCGGCGAGGACCATTCGCAACCGTCTCCACGAAGCTGGGCTACGGTCCCGCACACCGTTAGGCCGTCTTCCGCTCACGCCCCAACATCGTGCAGCCCGCCTGAAGTGGCGTCGCGACAGGCGTGAATGGAGGGACGAATGGAGACGTGTCGTCTTCAGCGATGAGAGTCGCTTCTGCCTTGGTGCCAATGATGGTCGTATGCGTGTTTGGCGCCCTGCAGGTGAGCGCCACAATCAGGACTGCATACGACCGAGGCACACAGGGCCAACACCCGGCATCATGGTGTGGGGAGCGATCTCCTACACTGGCCGTACACCTCTGGTGATCGTCGAGGGGACACTGAATAGTGCACGGTACATCCAACCCGTCATCGAACCCATCGTTCTACCATTCCTAGACCGGAAAGGGAACTTGCTGTTCCAACAGGACAATGCACGTCCGCATGTATCCCGTGCCACCCAACGTGCTCTAGAAGGTCTAAGTCAACTACCCTGGCCAGCAAGATCTCCGGATCTGTCCCCCATTGAGCATGTTTGGGACTGGATGAATCGTCGTCTCACGCGGTCTGCACGTCCAGCACGAACGCTGGTCCAACTGAGGCGCCAGGTGGAAATGGCATGGCAATTCGTTCCACAGGACTACATCCAGCATCTCTACGATCGTCTCCATGGGAGAATAGCAGCCTGCATTGCTGCGAAAGGTGGATATACACTGTACTAGTGCCGACATTGTGCATGCTCTGTTGCCTGTGTCTATGTACCTGTGGTTCTGTCAGTGTGATCATGTGATGTATCTGACCCCAGGAATGTGTCAATAAAGTTTCCCCTTCCTGGGACAATGAATTCACGGTGTTCTTATTTCAATTTCCAGGAGTGTACTTATTGAACTCCCTTCGTAGAAGACGTTTTCAACAGTTGTGTCACTTACAATACCTGGGCTCTAAAGTAAAATGCTAGTTTGATCTTGAAATAGATTACAAACTGAAGAAATGTCAAGCCACTTGTGGATCGATCTGCAGAACGTTATTTTTGAATACAAGAAGAGAAAGAAGATAATTTTATGAAGTGATATCTTCGCTAATTTTGCTGTACGGTTATAAGTGATTTGCAGAACGAATGTTAAATATCTCAGTAAAGGTGAGATTTCTCAAATACATGACACGTGGCTCGAGACTGTATAAGTTTAAAAATGACGATGTGCAGAGAGAACAGAATATATTTTTAAAATAGGAAATAGAATCAACGAAAATATGCATGACGTATGTACGAATACGGGTCATAGACGTATGGTTGGCAATGTATGGAGCTTTGAGTCTGGCCGTGAGTCCTGCTCGGCTAGCCAAATCGCCGGCACGGTAGCTCAGGGTGTTCGGTCAGACAGTTAGCTGCCCTCTGTAATAATAATAATAATAATAATAATAATAATAATAACAATAATAATAAAAACTGAGTGAATGGATCAACCATGAACTTTAACAGGTATCGTACGACATCCGCCCCGAACATATCCAACGAACAATTACGAACAAAATGAGATCAACACAAAAAAGTGCTAAGGCGACCGCTCCCGAGAAGTGGGGAATCCGGGTTCGAATCCCGGTCCAGCACTATTTCTCACTGCCATTATTCCATTATACATATGATGATTCTTCATATTTGGAACTACAGATACATTTTATATATTTTATAACGGATGTAGTTCCCACTGCAGTACTGTTCTTTCAAGGAATTTTCGCTCAAACGAAATGCGACGCTGTTCTTTCAAGGAACATAGCATCGTAACTCAGACTAACACGTGATTACATTTTCACGCAATTTGGGTGCATAGATTCTGAGAAATCAGCATCCAGAACAACCACCTCTTTCCGTAATAACGGCCTTGATACGCCTGGGCATTGAGTCAAACGAAGCTTGGATGGCGTGTACAGGTACAGCTGCCCATGCAGCTTCAACACGATACCGAAGTTCATCAACAGTAGTGACTGGCACATTGTGTCGAGCCTAGTTCTTGGCTACAATTGACCACACGTTTTTAGTTGGTGAGAGATCTAGAGAACGCGCTGGCCAGGGAGGCCGTCGAGCATTTTCTGTATCCAGAAAAGCCCGTACAGGACCTGCAACTTACGGTTCTGCATTATGCTACTGAAATGTAGGGGTTCACAGGGATCGAATGGAGGGTAGAGCCACGGGTCGTAACACATCTGAAATGTAACGTCCACTGTCTAAAATGCCGCCAGTGCGAACAAGAGGTGACCGAGGCGTGTAACCAGTGGCACCCCATACCATCAAGCTGGGTGATACGCCAGTATGGCAATGACGAATACACGCTTCCAATGTGCGTTCAGCGCAATGTCACCAAACACGGATGCGACAATCATGATGCTGTAAACAGAACCTGGATTCAGCCGAAAAAATGACGTTTTGCCATTCGTGCACCCAGGTCCGTCGTTGAGTACACCATCGCAGGCGCTCCTGTCTGTGATCCAGCGTCAATGGTAACCGCAGCCATGGTCTCCGAGCTGATAGTCCATGCTGCTGCATACGTCGTCGAACTATTCGTGCAGATGTTTGTTGTCTTGAAAACGCCCCCATCTGTTGACTCAGGGATCGAGACGTGGCTGCACGATCCGCTACAGCCATGCGGATAAGATGCATGTCATCTCTACTGTTAGCGATACGAGACCGTTGGGATCCAGCACGGTGTTCCGTATTACCCTCCTGAACCCACCGATTCCATATTCTGCTAACAGCCATTGGATCTCGACCAACGCGAGCCGCAATGTCGCGATACGATAAACCGCAATCCCGATAGGCTACATCCGACCTTAATCAAAGTCGGAAACGTGATGGTACGCATTTTTCCTCCTTATACGAGGCATCACAAAACGTTTTACCAGGCAACGCCGGTCAACTACTGTTTGTGTATGAGAAATCTGTTGGAAACTTTCCTCATGTCAGCAGGTTGTAGGTCTCGCCACCGGCGCCAACCTTGTGTGAATGCTCTGAAAAGCTAATCATTTGCATATCACAGCATCTTCTTCCTGTCGATTAAATTTCGAGTCTGTAGCACGTCATAATTTTAGTGTAGCAGTTTTAACGGTCAGTAGTGTATTAATGCACCACTTTACCGGAAAGTAACATATACTTGTCATATATATATTTGATACTATCAAGTTAGGGTGCGATCTAGGTTAAAGCAGAAACAGAAGAACAACTTCAAACAGATAAGATCACTATTGTACAGTATTTATTGTGATGACCAGTTTCAGCAAAGTACGTTGCTACCATCAGATCTGTAAAGTGTAGATCAAAGTACTGAAGCACACTGGGATCAAATGCAAAAGGGCGTTATACAGTTTTACATAAAAATGGACTACACCACGGAATATAACGTATCTTCTGAAGTACATTCCATTGAATCTTGATCAAATATATATTATGCCGCTGCATATCGTAGAACGGTACTTCATAAACATGAGAATAATAATGTATCAGCAAGTGAAGCATAAAATAATTATTACATAAAACAACTTCCATGTTGCACTGATTATCCAATCTCATGTTCGTACATTAGCATAATGAAGACTGATATTCTCATGTAAACATCATAGACGTTACAACCAGCTCCAAAGTGGTACTGTGGAAGTAGTTACAAACAAAAAGACGTGGTGTCATGTAAAGTATAAAGGCAAACTAACGATCCAATAGCGTTTCACTGCAGAGATACAACAAGTAATACAAATCTAACCCGATACACTTATTTTGTTATAATAATTTTAAACGTATTTATATAATATTTAAAGCCACCTTAAAAACATAACAGGAAGCACTGTACGACTTGATCATGATAGTTATTCATTTACAATATGTATAGAAATACTGAACATTACGACAGGACAATTGTTAGGTCTTTGCTATTCGTTTCGTTTGCGCCTATCAGTTCCTTTCTCCACTCAGAGCTTTAGTAATATGCTAGTACTTAAACCTAAGGCTACAGATTGATCGCTTAATATAGTGTGAACAGTGTATAGTATGCTACAGGACACTATTTGTGCAGCTGTTACGATTTCAACGACTTGTTCATGGTTTTTATGAGTAGGATAATTGATTGCATTGCTTAGCAAGCGTATTTTATTGAGTTACATAGCAAGTGTGAGGAATATGCTATTTATTCGTGCGGTCTTGTTATCTGTGTCTTTCATGCCGAGACCTAGAACACCATGCTAGTACCTAAACGTCGAAGTACATGTTGTTAGCGTAAAAGTTGTGATTTGTGTAGCGCCAGCTAAGTGACTCCACTGTATGGTTGCTGTACTTGTAACAAAGTTTTTGTGGTAGTTATGAGTGGAACACTTGATTTTCCCTTTGGAGTTTCTTCATGCTTGCTTAACTACAACGAGATAACAACCAACAATGAATGCATATTATGACGTATATTTCTATTCTATTTTCATAATACAAACATGCCTTTCGACTGGTTTGACAACTTGTGTATTAAACGATATATTGAACGTGCAGCGCTTCCTTTATGTTTTTTAATGTGGTTTCAAATTTTATGTAAATTTATTTCAAATAACTATAACAAAGAAAGTATAACATACTCAGATTTGGACTATTTATTGTATGTATTCAGTGTAACATTCTTCGATCGTTGGTTTGCCTTTATACTTTATAGGACACGGCGTGTGTTTGTTTGTGACTACTTCCACAGTGCCACCTTGTGCTTGGTTGTAACGTCTATGATGTTTACAAGAGAATCTCAGTCTTCATTCCGATAACGTACGAAGATGAGCCTGTAAAATCAGTGCAAAATGGAAGTTGTTTTATGTAATAGTAGTTTACGCTTACTTGCTAGTATACTATCATTTTCACGTTCATGAAGTACCGTTCTGTGTTATGACACTGTATAATATACACTCCTGGAAATGGAAAAAAGAACACATTGACACCAGTGTGTCAGACCCACCATACTTGCTCCAGACACTGCGAGAGGGCTGTACAAGCAATGATCACACGCACGGCACAGCGGACGTACCAGGAACCGCGGTGTTGGCCGTCGAATGGCGCTAGCTGCGCAGCATCTGTGCACCGCCGCCGTCAGTGTCAGCCAGTTCGCCGTGGCATACGGAGCTCCATCGCAGTCTTTAACACTGGTAGCATGCCGCGACAGCGTGGACGTGAACCGTATGTGCAGTTGACGGACTTTGAGCGAGGGCGTATAGTGGGCATGCGGGAGGCCGGGTGGACGTACCGCCGAATTGCTCAACATGTTGGGCGTGAGGTCTCCACAGTACATCGATGTTGTCGCCAGTGGTCGGCGGAAGGTGCACGTGCCCGTCGACCTGGGACCGGACCGCAGCGACGCACGGATGCACGCCAAGACACTGTTGCTCCTGGGGTATCGGTGAGGACCATTAGCAACCGTCTCCATGAAGCTGGGCTACGGTCCCTTACACCGTTGGGCTGTCTTCCGCTCATGCCCCAACATTGTGCAGCCCGCCTCCAGTGGTGTCGCGACAGGCGTGAATGGAGCGACGAATGGAGACGTGTCGTCTTCAGCGATGAGAGTCGCTTCTGTCTTGGGGCCAATGATGGTCGTATGCGTGTTTGGCGCCGTGCAGGTGAGCGCCACAATCAGGACGGCATACGACTGAGGCACACAGGGCCAACACCCGGCATCATGGTGTGGGCAGCGATCTCCTACACTGGCCGTACACCTCTGGTGATCGTCGAGGGGACACTGAATAGTGCACGGTACATCCAAACCGTCATCGAACCCATCGTTCTACCATTCCTAGACCGGAAAGGGAACTTGCTCTTCCAACAGGACAATGCACGTCCGCATGTATCCCGTGCCACCCAACGTGCTCTAGAAGGTCTAAGTCAACTACCCTGGCCAGCAAGATGTCCCGATGTGTCCCCCATTGAGCATGTTTGGGACTGGATGAAGCGTCGTCTCACGAGGTCTGCACGTCCAGCACGAACGCTGGTCCAACTGAGGCGCCAGGTGGAAATGGCATGGCAAGCCGTTCCACAGGACTACATCCAGCATCTCTACGATCGTCTCCATGGGAGAATAGCAGCCTGCATTGCTGCGAAAGGTGGATATACACTGTACTAGTGCCTACATTGTGCATGCTCTGTTGCCTGTGTCTATGTGCCTGTGGTTCTGTCAGTGTGATCATGTGATGTATCTGACCCCAGGAATGTGTCAATAAAGTTTCCCCTTCCTGGGACAATGAATTCACGGTGTTCTTATTTCAATTTCCAGGAGTGTATATGTGACCAAGACTCAGTGAAATGTACTGTAGAAGCTATGTTATATTCCAAGGCATAGTCCATGTTATATGTAAAACTCTACTGCGCCCCTCTACACCTGATCCCAGTGTGTTCGATTATGTTGATCAATGTTTTACAGATCTGATAATGGCAATGTAGTATGCTGAAACCGGTCATCACAATAGGTGCGGTGCAACAGCTATCTTGACTGTTTGAAGTTACCCTTCTGATTTCACGTTTACTTCTTTTATTTGTTACCACGACCGTCAGGAACTCATATTTTCAGTTAAGCAATAGTGACGTACTACGGCATTATACAAAAAAGCTGATACTGTCTGCAAGCGAAATCAAGTAAATAATTGTGTTACTTGTGGGGGTGAACTGGATGCATTGGGTGTCTGTACAAAATAAAGATCCGCTCTTTTGTAATTAATCGCTGAAGAGCCTTTAATCAGTTCTCAATTATCGCTTGCATCCCAATGTTATTGAAGCAAACTGGACAGCAGTAATATAACCAAAACGTAAATCATACAATAATACACATGTGATAGTGCTAATTTTGAAGGGACAGAGTGTACAAATTATGAGAATAATGAAAGACATACAAAAACATCAGAAAGGAAAAGCAGATACAGAAATTTCGTGGAATGAGTTTTAGTTGCCCTCATTTAAAGGGAGGCATTATTCAAAAACCGGAGTAGGATCGCACTTAATTGCTTTCGAGAGCTTGCGATTCTGAAAGATAAATTTGACAATTCAGAGAAATACGAAAGAAAGGTTCCCAAAAAATGAATCGCTGGTAATCTACAGAAAGTAAAACAACAAGTAATTAATGGTAATGTATAATTTCAAATAATTGTAAGCATATAATATTAACAGGAAACTGTAATAAGGAAAATGGAAATATTGTAACACTACTTTGTGTGAAGGGCAGTATTAAGTCTGTTACATACTCTGCGAAATACATAATATGCAGATTTACGCCCGAGTTATTCTGTAATAGGAGGCGCCCAAACTTGAGGACGGTAGTCACAGTGTCAGATACTTTATGTTTTATTAAAATAGACTTACGTCGTAAGGTTATCGTAGTAAGTTACGTATATTAGTACAGTGCATATTTAAATAGCGTTTTCCATTAGTTTATTGAACATGACAGTTAACAGCAGAGAGACATGAGTTATTAGCAATACAGCGTGTACCAGTAGAACGGTCAGTATTCAGGGATGTGACAGGAACAATAAATCAGAGCAAAAATGTCTAGTAAATTTGGGCTGTAAGATGCAACTCTTGAGGCTTGTGAGCATTTCTTCAGATTCATAGCACGAAACATAACTCTTCTACTACAAGCACTTTTCTTTCCATATTTTGAGAGGTGGTAGGAAAAACGATAAAAAGAAGACAAAGTCCCCTTAAAGATGGACATTTAAGTGCATACTTTAAGGGCAATCGTCACTTGTTAATCTTCACTACTATGGAACACATTTCTTCTACGGGACAAGTGCTCGCAGCTTTTTGGATATGTATCTTAGAGTCCATGTTTATGAGACATTTTTGATTCGAATGATTTTTCCTGTCATATTCCTGAACATTTATCATTCCTCCTGGGACAGCCTGTATATTCTTTCACATTGTCTAAGATATTCTGACGATGTTCAGGTAGTTTACTGATTAGACTCCTGTAGCAAATTACTGGTTGTAAGTTAAAGATGACGTCAAACCAGGTTTGAACTGCCTTTCCGTCCGATAGGAAATTTTCTTGACCATTGATCGATAAGAAGCACGAAAGCTAAACATTTGAAGGCATAAGATTAGAAGAATAAGTGGTGAGGACTGACTACCCAAACTCCTGGATAGTTCCGTTGTGACATCAGCAGAGTGAGTTATCGCCTAATCACAACACGTGATGCAGATTTGTGGATAGTTACCTTACGCTGCGACCGAAAGGTATCGCATTTGGTGACAACTAGTACCAGCTGCTATGGACACTCCTCTGGAGAGGAGTTAGTGGAGAAAAAAACAGTTTTCCAGCCACCAGATGGAAAAACTATACAGTTTGTGACACAGTAAAGAATATGTTTTCATCGATGTAGAAAAATAATTGTTTTTTTATTGTTATAGTTTTGGGTCACAATGTTTATTTGTAAGCAGGTAAATAATTTCTAGCCGTGATGACTGAAGTCAGACATGAGTAGAAACATGTTGCCTTGTACATATCATGTATGCAAAGGCTTGATATGGATAGTGCAACACGTTTCTACTCAGGTCTGAGATGAGTATTACCGACCGATGTTAATTACCTAATTAGAAATAAACATTGTGAGCCACGGATGGAATTGTAATAAAGAAAAATATTACGGTGACACTGCTCTTTTCTGGAATATTTTCTACATCTACGTGATTAGTCTGCTATTCACAATAAAGTGCCTGGCAGAGGGTTCAATGAACTACTTTCATGGTGTCTCTCTACCGTTCCACTCCCGAACTGAAAACGAGCACTTAAATTTTTCTGTGCGAGCCCTGATTTCTCTTATTTTATCGTGATGACCATTTCTCCCTTCGTAGGTGGGTGCCAAAAGAATGTTTTCGCAATCGGAGGAGAAAACTGGTGATTGAAATTTCATGAGCGCAACGAAAAACGCCTTTGTTTTAATGATTGCCACTCAAATTCACGTATCATGTCTGTGACACTATCTCCCCTATTTCGCGATAATACAAAACGAGCTTGTACTTTTTCGATGTCATCCGTCAGTCCCACCTGAGGCGGATCCCACACATCACAGCAGTACTCCAGAATAGGGAGGACAAGCGTAGTGTAAGTAGTTGCAGTCTTTGGTTTGTTGCACCCACAATATTATCTATGTGATCATTCCAATTTAGGTTATTTATAATTGTAATCCCTAACTATTTAGTTGAATTTACAGCCCTCAGATTTGTGTGACTTATCGCGTAATCGAAATTTAGCTGATTTCTTTTAGTACTCATGTGAATAACTTCACACTTTTCTTTATTCAGGGTCAACTGCCACTTTTCGCACCATACAGATATCTCATATAAATCATTTTGCAAGTCGTTTTGGCCATCTGATGAATTTACAAGACGGTAAATGACAGCAGCATCAGCAAACAATCCCAGATGGCTATTCAGATTGTCTCCTATGTCGTTAATATAGATCAGGAACAATAGAGGGCCTATAACACTTCCTTGGAGAACGCCGGATATTACTTCTGTTTTACTCGATGACTTTCCGTCTATTACTACGAACTGTGACCTTTCTGATAGGAAATCACGAATCCAGTCACACAACTGAGACGATACTCCGTAGGCACGCAGTTTGGTTAGAAGATGCTTGTGAGGAACGGTGTCAAAAGCCTTATGGAAATCTAAAAATATGGAATCAATTTGACATACCCTGTCGATAGCACTTATTACTTCATGAGTATAAAGGGCTAGTTGTGTTTCACAAGAACGATATTTTCTGAATCCGTGCTGACTATATGTCAATAAATCGTTTTCTTCTAGGTACTTCATAATGTTCGAATACAGTATTCTTCTAAAACCATACTGCAAATAGACCTTAGTGATATAGGCCTGTAATTCAGCGGTTGATTAGGGTTCAGCCGTTAATTTCTTCGTAAAAAGTTAACATAAACGAATCATAACACAGCACTATTAACAACATTCTGTAGGAATGTTCAACGAGCTGATGACTTTTAAGCTAATAAGCGTTCTGCTATTGATGCAGCCAAGCTGATTTGCAAATTTGTTTCTCTAAGATTTTACCATTACTGCTGGGTTAAAGAAATGAGGAGATGTGGGCCTCAAATACGCGATTTCGTGTGTACATCTCGCGACGTTTAGTACTGAGCCACGAGCTCAGACAGCACTATAGCAGTTCGAGAAGGAGACAACTTTTCCTCCAGACATTTCCACGTCTTACAGTGTTACCAAATTACGCATGTGGTCGGACTTAGAACCGTAAGGGGCAGTCAGTTATATTGGAAGCTTTATGTGTACGACTCGGACTTTGTCTCTGCGGTGGCCAAGTTTCATCTATAATACTGTACTGACCTCCATCATCGACAACAACTTAAAACAATACAGTCATCTCGACGCAGTTCATTAGTGAGTTTATTATTCTCTTCCGCCTGGTCCTTCATCGCAACTACTTGCGTTGTTGGCGATGCTGGCTATAGACACTACGACGGTCTTGCCATGGTTCCACCACTTGCTTGCATGCTTGCTAACATTTTTATCACCCACGCTGAATCCCAAGTCTTTTGTACCCAGTGCCACCACGAAAGGCAATATCGTACTTACCGTCGTTTCGTAGATGACGTTTTCTTACTTTGTAATGGTATGCAAGAACAAGTTATCCAATTCCAATAACATTTGAATGGTATGCATCACCAAATACAATTTACGTAAGAGTATCACGAAGACTTATCACTACGTTACTTAGATCTTTGTCTCTCCATATGGGGCGGTCGTATTTTGTACATCTATAGGAATGAGTAATCTAATCTTCTGTACAAGTACAAAATAGCGGCATTGCGTGCCATGGTGTAGCTGTTAGAGCATGTATCAGTGAGCATGCAGAATCATAACAAAGAACTGCAAGCCATTAAATTTATTGCCCACACTAACAGCTATTCAGCCGGCTGCGGTGGCCGAGCGGTTCTAGGCGCTTCAGTCCGGAACCGCGCGACTGCTACGGTCGCAGGTTCGAATCCTGTCACGGGCATGGGTGTGTGTGATGTCCTTAGGTTAGTTAGGTTTAAGTAGTTCTAAGTCTAGGGGACTAATGACCTCAGATGTTAAGTCTCATAGTGCTCAGAGCCATTTGAACCATTTGAACAGCTATTCAACGTAAGTCGTTGACTCTGTCGATTGGAAGATTCGACAGCATAAGTGCACTGATATTAACCACGACATAACCCTTACTCCCATTAATCAGGACACAAACAGTAAGAAGTACTATGAAGTTCAACACCTAAGGGTTGTATCTGTGAAACCGGATAAATAGCTAAGGGTGGCATCACAACAGCTTTCCATACTAGGTAGGCATTTAATTCAGATGGCGTGAAACACTAAACAAGAAAAACCATACACAATATCAGGTGTCTACAAAATTAAGTATGAAGACTATGACTCCAATGCATAGGCCAAAAGGATGGAATTTTCCTGTCAGGTTTAAGAACATCAGGATATAAGTAATTCAAAATTGCATTTGCGAGTCATCGTACACATTCAGTCTCTGACATTACCAAAAATCTTAGCATCCACCACCACCATCCTAAAGGATGTGTTCTTGACATCACTAAAGAAACAGAAATTTTGCACAGTATGAACCAGATATGTGAGGTTGTTAAACGAACAAACTATGCTGAAACATTACTTTCTTGTAAATAATTATCAGTTTTTTAAGCAGTAAATTATGCACACTTGTGTAAGTCTTCCGAATCTCCATTCCTAGCAACATAAATAGTTTTAAAGTTGATACTCACGTGTATTTTATATTGTTAATGTTATTTCATTTTGACGACTGAGTCGTCGCATTAATCCTACTGTCTCCGAAAGTTAATGTTCTCATCCACTATAAGTAGCATTAGCATCTTCACTCGCTAGTTCTACTCTGTAGTCCCATTTACTTCTCTCTTATTTTTATTACGTCTGGTGCTGTGTGGATGCCCTCTTGTGTTTATTAAGTTTACATTCTTATTTTTTTTCCGTATGTAATGTTAATCTCGACCAAACTTTTTGTACTACATTTTTTGATTCTTAAAGACGAGTGTATACATGATTACCGATGTTAATGGTTGCAGGATTCTCCTGCCTCATATCACCTGTCGTTATCTTACTACTTAATTTTTGTGTACTATCCGTACCCCATGTTTCAGTTGTATTTTTATCTTCTTATTACCATAGATTCAGCGATGTTGACTTTTAGGCATTTTTGCCGATTACTTATGTTTATATGTTATTATCTTTATTCTTACATTTGTAGTTTTATTTTTTATCGATCTTGTGAACCACAGTTAAGTAAGTGAAGAGACCATTGATCACTTGTTTCCCGCACATTATCTGCTATCCGTTTCGGTTCTCCGCCTCACTGTCTCCTACGTCAGATGCTTCTGCCGTCACCGTCAGCTGGTTTCCTAGTAGGCTGCACTAGTCACTTCCGTGTAGTGCTATGGAGACTGGAGACACAATTGCTGGTCTGACGCATGAGTGCAGCTACTTGTTTACGAAGGTGTGCTGAAAGGAAATGCCTCCGAATGACTATCGAAACTTTTCAAATAAAACAAACTTTCTTAGCATTATATGTCTTTATTCTTCATGTTTACATAGTTGCAGTCCTCTGCCGCAAGAGGGCTCCGAATTGTAGAGTGTAACATGGTTGTTCAAATAGATTTCGGGCTTGCAGCCGGTCGTCGTAAACTTCTTCGCACGATATTTGGGCTGGACAACTGCCAGCCATCTTCAGGTGAGCCGAACGAGGACTGACGAAGACTTTCTCCGTTCCGTCTTATATAGTGCGCTGATAGTACTGCCGCGCATGCGTTGCAGTCGCGGAGACAGAAGAACCACACGGCCCAGCAACAGCGCCCTCGCTGGTGGAACTGCGAAACTCAGGTGCCGTCGGTATTGTCGTTGGCCGCAGGTATCGATGTCTTCTGGCGTCTTCGTCTCGAGAAAATTTCTGTGATGACGAGATTCCATGCATTATTCAATTGGTAACCACTGTCCCGGTTCATTAAATTTCCAGCACTGCGTATTTCAACGGATTCTTTAATAATGGAGTCCCAAAAAGTTGTTGCTGTGGCCAAAATCGAAGTTTTGTCGTACTCCATTGAATGTCCGTTAGAAATACAATGTTCCGCAACTGCAGATTTACTGGGTTGCAGTAGACGGGTGCAACGTTGATGTTCTGTACAACGCTCTTCCACAGTACGTGTTGTCTGTCCTATACAGGCCATACCGCACTGACACGGTATTTTGTAAATTCCCGCCTTTCGCAGCAACAGATCATCCTTCACCGAACCCAGCAAATCTGAAATCTTAGAAGGCGGACGAAAAACAACTTTCACATGAAAAGTATTTAGAATCCTTGCTATTTTAAAAGAGATATTACCAACGAAGGGAAGAAAAGCTAGGGACTTGGCTGGCGCACTCTCTTCTTTATCCACTTCCCGGTTCCTGGCTCTAGTTGCGAAGGCCCTGTTAATTTGCCGGGTCGAGTAACCATTGTCTCTGAACACAGCAGAGTTCCGTATATGATGTGAACATTTGCCCACAAACGGTCTCAGCAAGGAAGCTGCTGATTTTATCGATAGACTGGGGTCTCTCCACTTAAGTAGTTCGGATCTTCTAGTGAGTTTTGATGTAGTTTCCCTTTTCACAAAAGTACCTCTTGGGGATTACTTGTTTCTAATTGGTCAACAGTTTGAATCAGACATCACTGCTTTGTTTCGACATGCTCTTTCCTCAACTTATTTTATGTTTAACCAGGAATTTTTTGAACAGTCTGACGGTGCCGCCATGGGCAGCCCTCTGTCCCCTCTGGTGGCTAACCTTTTCATGGAGGATTTTGAAGACAGAGCACTTGAATCAGCGGTTTGTAAACCTACTATTTTCTGGAGGTACGTCGATGATACTTTCATAGTCTGGCCCCACGGAGAAGAAACGTTAATGGAGTTTTTTCATCATCTTAACTCCATCCATCAGAATATTCGATTTACCATGGAACTAGAGAAAGATGGTGTCCTTCCATTCCTGGATGTTCTGGTTAAACGGAAGAGTGACGGCTCGTTGGGACACTCTGTTTACCGAAAGCAGAGTCACACTGATTTGTACCTGCATTCTTCCAGTTGCCATCACCCATCCCAAACCATGAGTGTACTTAAAACCCTTGTGCACAGGGCACACACGGTGTCGGATGCAGAAAATTTGCCTAAGGAACTTGCACATTTAAGGACGGTGTTCAGAGACAATGGTTACTCGACCCGGCAAATTAACAGGGCCTTCGCAACTAGAGCCAGGAACCGGGAAGTGGATAAAGAAGAGAGTGCGCCAGCCAAGTCCCTAGCTTTTCTTCCCTTCGTTGGTAATATCTCTTTTAAAATAGCAAGGATTCTAAATACTTTTCATGTGAAAGTTGTTTTTCGTCCGCCTTCTAAGATTTCAGATTTGTTGGGTTCGGTGAAGGATGATCTGTTGCTGCGGAAGGCGGGAATTTACAAAATACCGTGTCAGTGCGGTATGGCCTGTATAGGACAGACAACACGTACTGTAGAAGAGCGTTGTACAGAACATCAACGTTGCACCCGTCTACTGCAACCCAGTAAATCTGCAGTTGCGGAACATTGTATTTCTAACGGACATTCAATGGAGTACGACAAAACTTCGATTTTGGCCACAGCAACAACTTTTTGGGACTCCATTATTAAAGAATCCGTTGAAATACGCAGTGCTGGAAACTTAATGAACCGGGACAGTGGTTACCAATTGAATAATGCATGGAATCTCGTCATCACAGAAATTTTCTCGAGACGAAGACGCCAGAAGACATCGATACCTGCGGCCAACGACAATACCGACGGCACCTGAGTTTCGCAGTTCCACCAGCGAGGGCGCTGTTGCTGGGCCGTGTGGTTCTTCTGTCTCCGCGACTGCAACGCATGCGCGGCAGTACTATCAGCGCACTATATAAGACGGAACGGAGAACGTCTTCGTCCACATCTTCGGCGGAACTCGAGAGAGTTGCGCCCTTCGAGGATTGATTTCCGCAATCGTCGAAGCGATAGGTTTAGCAGCAGCAGCAGCAGCAGCAGCAGCAGCGGCAGCAGCAGCAGCAGCAGCAGTAGTTCCAGTAGCGGTTCCCGTCGCAGCCCCAGCGGTTCCAGCAGTTCCAGCAGTTCCAGCAGTTCCAGCAGTTCCAGCAGTTCCAGCAGTTCCAGCAGTTCCAGCAGTTCCGGCAGCGCAGGCACCAGTGTCAGCAGCAGTAGCAGCCGCCGCCCCCGCAGCGCGACTCCTGTCGCCGGTGCAGCCCTTCCTGCTCGCCGTCCTCGTCGCCGGCTGACGCAGTCTGCCCCGTTCGTCGTCATCGCCGCCGCCTCCGCCAGCCCGCCGCCGAGCCCGTCCTCCTCCGCCGCCGCAGCAGCAGGGCGGGGCCCCGGACCCCGCTCCCCGCCGTCGCAGCAGCGGCCGCCGCCGCCGTCTTCGCCTTCCTGGACTTGTGCAGTGTAGTGTAGTGTTCGTCTTCATCTTCGTCTTCGTTGTCTGTCATCCTTAGTGTTTCTTTTTCCCTCATCCCGTTCAGTTGTTTCATTTCACCATGACCACCCCTACCACTACCGCAACTATCACAGCCATAACTTACACCTCCCCCTCAGCAGCTGCCACCACCATTACTTGGTGTGCTCAAACACCCCCCGCCCCCTACATCCTACCCCTCCTCACCTTTCCCTCCCCAGCTCCCTTTGTCGCTCCTTCTCCCACAGCCACCTCACCTGACCCCTTCCCTCCACTCCCCCACGCCACTTCATCCGCTCATGCAGCCCCCGCCAGGGTTGTGGCTCGGAGAGCCACCACCCATGCCGCACCTTCACCAGCACCAGCACCAGCACCTGCACCCGCACCTGCATCATCTGCAGCACTGGCCCCAGCACCACTGCCGGGACCTGCCTCCTCCCACCATCTCCCTGTTGCTCCTGTACCCCGCCCCTCTTCCCATCCTGTAAAACGTCCAAGTGGGACCCCTGCCTACTCCACTCCCAAGAAATCACAGCCCCTTCCCCCTCCTCCCCCCAAAGATGCCATGGATGTCTCCCCGCCCACCCCTTCTACTGCTTCCTCTACCACCCTCTCCTACAGATACCTCCTTTCCCATCCAGATCCCTCTCTCCTGGAGGCCCGCAACCTCACCTTGCTCCTCCGCCAACACTTTCCTGGCGCCCCTATCTCCCTTCTCACCCCCCATAGGGACTCCGTCCTTATCACCTCCTCTAGCCCCACCCTCCACACCGACATCCTATCCCGCATCCCCATTACCCGCTTCGGCCCCAATGCCTCTCTCGCCCCTGCTCCTTCCCCTTCCTCCTCCCGTCAACCCCAACCCCCGCATCGCCCGCCAACCCTCACCGCCGTGATCACTCGGCTTAGTCCGACGAACACGGAGGAGGAGGTGTTGGCAGAGCTTAAGGCGCATCCCTACCTCGATGTTCGTGCCATTCGCCGGATACACAACCCTGCCGGCCCCACCCGCCTTATGTGGGTTTTTTCTGAGCACGCTCCTTCGATCGACCTTCTCCTTAAGGAGGGTGCCCCCCTCTTCAACCGCCGCTACAAGGTCGACCCTTCCCACTCCCCTCCCCAGCCCATCCGATGCCAGAGGTGCCTGCGCTATAATGCACACCCAACATATGAGTGCCGCGAGACCCCTGTCTGCCCGCACTGCAAGCAAGCTCACTTCCTCCAGCAGTGCCCCAACCTTCAGTCCCCTCCATCCTGCAACACCTGTAACCTCCCTCACCCCACATACTCCCAGAAATGCAAGGCTCGACCAGCCCCTTCCACTCCTGAACTCACCGTCCCTGTCCACCCTCTGGATGACCCTACTCCCCCTGGTAACTCCCTTCATCCCCCGCCCCCACTACCAAGGACATCATCCGCTTTGTCACCATTGTCCTCCAAAACGTCCATCCTTTTCAGCGCCCCCACACCCTCCAGCAGATATCCCTCGCCGCACGCTCTGTGTTCCGTTTCAATACCTATGCCACCTACTCCCATAACCAGGCCCACTTCACCTTTGCCCGTCTTGACACCCTCGTCTAAATTCCCATCATGGCGCGACAGCACCGTATCTTGTTCAATAACATCCGCTCCCTTCCTGTCAACAAGAACCTCCTTCTGCATACACTCACGACCCACCGCGTGGATGCCTTCCTCCTGAACGAAACCTATCTCCAGCTCCACATCACCGTCCACACCTCCCCCTACCTCCTTCATCGCTCCGACAATCCCCTCCCAATAGCGCGTGGTGGAGTCGCCATTGGCCACCACCGCCAGATCCCTGTTCGGCTCCAACCCCTCCTTCCTGACCCCACAGAACATCTGATCCTCAGCCTCTTCTTCCCCGGCCTCACCATTACCTGTGCCACCATTTATGTCCGCTCCACTGCCCCTATTCCTTTCGACTTCACCAGTGTAAACATGGTCTAGCGACGCACCATTCGCGTATAGCTGTCGGGTAATGCTGATTTAACAAAGACGAGATTACCGTACCTGTTCCGAGGACAATGCTCAGTATCATAGCTAGCCGCATACACAACATGTGGATAATATCATTAGTGTTTCTGACGCATAAGGAACACTGATACGCACTAACAGGTTCGAACAGCTGCAGCTCAGACGGTCCACAATCACTGCTCTACGTGCGGTGACTTCATACAAAGAAGTCCTAATCCGGCTTGCGGCCTCACTTTCATCTTTGATACACCAGTACCGTTTACAGTTTCCACTTTCTGTCATCTGCGCTAGGAGATAAATGAATCACTGATTGGAAAAAGGAAGTTAGTCCAATAACCTCTGTTCAGAGAAAACTAAAAGAAAATTGTTAACACTTACAGTATTGTTCCTACAGTTTTGTGATCCTTTACAGACTTGTAGAACTAGGTTATCTGCACATAGTGATGAGTTGTTCCAGCGCATTCGATAAATATTTTTGAACCTATCGTCTTTGGAAGTTGGTGGACATTCATCCCTTTTCCAATAAAAGATCCTCTCGTGGTGAGTTTACAAAGAGTCACAGTAACATAGATTTACACAGGTATTTATTTTTATTATGTTAATAACCACTTTAAAACATTGATAATTATTTAGTAAACCATCTTAATAAGAACAATGTACTACGATGCAATATAAAAAATATTAACAATATTCTTTAACACTTTTTAATCTTCATGAGATTGTACTATGTTGTCTTTTTGGAAGTCCTAATCTTCTACATCAGACTGGAAATCTGTATTTCCTGTGGGCCACTGAAGAATGTTGTTAAAATCTCTTGATATATTAATATAATGTACTTCATTATATTATTAAGATCTTGCAGCTTCTTCGAATTTAGAGGAATCTTATTGTTGAATGTCATAGTTCTGGGATAACCAGGTATTTGCTTTCCTTTGAAAAGCCTGTATGTAATGCGAAGCAGTCAATCTATCCATTCCGAACAAATGACATACCCTGGATTATGATGCTTATAGGTCAAATGCCGAAACTGAGCAAGCGAAAATCTTTCCTTTGCTTCACAGTTTATCGCAACTGAAGATTTCTTAAAGTCAGTAATAACTTTATGTTCAATAATCTTGACTTGAAACTAAATCAGTGTTTTTCTCGAATTAACTATCATTTCAACGTACTGTTCGACAGAGTAGATTCTATCTTGCTGTCGTATGAGACTCCTGATTACGGCAAAATCACTATCACATTTGAGAAAGGAGTGACCTCGAACAGGAAAACAATGCTGAATTATTTGAAATTTCCCAGTCATTGCGACATACATCAGGTGCCGTACAACAGCTTTTTTTTTTATTTTCCCGCCTCAAGAATCACTGAGTACATGTAGTTCTTTCACTGAATCAGGTAGTCTACTTTGTAGTCACTGAAAAATGGGCGCACTGCATTAGGACCTTGATTGCCTTGTCGTTCATGGTAGTAGTTGAACTGTGCTGTATTGTCTTTCAGTTTACGGATTCCAAACACAGTACAGCCACAGTTTTCGTAAGTAGAATATTTCCTGTAAAGCAAGATAAAGAAGGGGAACATTTTGCATATAATCAAACACCAGGCCTACTACATCATTCCTTTCAGGATACCATTTTATCACAACTGTTGTTTTCTATAAAACGTAGACGCTCGTCACTTGTGAACCATCAATTATGTAAGAGCCACTCGTTTTGCAACTTCATTCAGGAAGGGAGATTTAATTTTGGCTAGAAGCTCCTCACAGGCAGAACATATATCTACTTGTGGGAGACCCAATCTATAATGAAAATTTTAACTAAAGTATTTAAGATAACACTCATACTTCACTGTCAATTCTGGGTTTCTATCATAAAACAAGTCGTGCATCTTTCTCACATTTAAGTTGGAATCTAACTTGCCGCTGTAGTGTGACTGGTGGGTTACGAAATCTCGAATATGAGCACCAGTTGTATTTCCCCTGTTGATATGCCTTCCTGTACGGTCATCTGGAGACTAGCCATTAACAAGGAGCGATGTTAAGCGTACAACAGCCTTATCACTCACAGCACGCAAACTGTGAAATGCTTTGGGACATATCTGTATCCTTTCGGTCTGTTTCATAATAAAGAATCTGAATGTACCTTTCTTCACAAAAGTTGGATTTTCTTTCCTGCTCTTTCTCCTTTGTACAGGTGAATGCACTGTCAGTCCCATTAAAAACAGATCTTTCTCCCTCTTAGTTTTACCATTATACAATCTCCTAATTGTTTCCATTTGATCCTCGTCTTTGAAATGTTCAAAACACATTTTGGGACAACTGAAATAAAACAGAATGTTGGAGCAAGATAGAACACGCTTCACTTAAATATTTAGCTGTAAAATGAAGACAAATATCACATGATTTTTACAAAACTCGCTTGCATGGTGGACCAGACCGTTGTGGTGGTACAACTTATCCTTTGAGGTTATGTATTCCTGTACTAGCGATCTAGCTCTCTCATATCTTTATTTGACATAGTCATCTACATTTCTTGCACCTTTTCTTCTCCCGTGCACTTTTTCAATTTCAGAGCCGTTGTCAGTCATTATGCTACGAGTCTACAAACAGCAGCTTACGTAAACACACTGACAATAATGTGGGACAGGTAAACTGAAATAATGTGTTTAAATGCCACTTAGCAGCATTGTTGTAACATTCTTTGCCTGACATCTGGTGATGCTGCTTACACTAGTGAGTGGAAAACAGGAGAGTGTCCGGGCATCCTTCTCTATTCCTCTAATTACACACTTTAAAAGGCTGTTCTTTCCGTATTATTACTGGTTTTTTCATCCCCCGTTTCCGCAAAATGAAATGTATATGTCAGATCATTTTTCGAAAAACATGGACTTTCTTCCTTTTTCCAATCAGTTTTTGAAATATTTTCTCACCCAGAGAGTCATGCTACGCTAAAAATGTTCAAACGGATGTGAGTTCCTAAGGGACCAAATTGCTGAGGTCACCGGTCCCTAGACTTACACACTACTTAAACTAACTTACGCTAAGAACAACACACACACCCATGCCCGAGGAAGGACTCGAACCTCTGGTGGGAGGGGCCGCGCAGTCCGTGACATGGTGCCTCAAACAGCACGGCCGCTCCGCGCGGCCATGCCACGCTAGGCAGAGACAAAACTCCGAGAAGTAGTGCCAACCAAGGGACCCAGCAAGATAGAGCCATACTTGGCATAAATGCAGTTGTTGGTTTCGGGCGAATTACACCGTCTTCAGATTAGCAGAAATCAATGGAGTCAGCTGATGCACATAATTAAAAGTGAGTAACATTATGTTAAATAAAAAATTACAATCCATTATAAAAGTAACCTTGTATAGACACCATTTGGTTCAATAAAAGGGATACCTTTCAAACACCCTAAATAAGATATATAAGAGTCTTAACTTAGAGGAGTTCTAGATGACATCTAAAGGAACAAATCCATACCAATTACAAAGACTTGCAACAAACTTTATACATAATTTGAAACCCTTATAAAACTTTTTCTCGTTGACAACCCCACCAAAATAATGAAAAACCTTTGTCGCTTACTACATTTTCGCTGTTTATGTAGTAAAATTGCCACATGAAAGAATTTTAATTTATTACTTTTTTTCTACTTACTGTATTTGTGACAAATTTTGCAGGCGGTATTAACTTGTACCACTAAATGTAACAGAAAAATTACTTCGTTGTAAGACACATAGTTCAGTGTTTATGATGTCTCAAATGCTGAGATGTGAAGAAAAACTGCCGCTTCATGCACGAAGTTTTCAGTTATTATTTCATTACTACTAATTCTACTCACAAAACATTTCGGAGTCATTGGCAAATATACCACTGGATGTATCTGCAAAATTATATCACTATGCCGTTCATAATGCAGAAGACACGTCATCATAAACGCTGGCCTGCTTAAAAATGAAACTGCAGGTCGAATTTCGTCAGATATACCGGTGTAATATGTGTGCAGTAACTGTGAAATACATCTGAAATGTGCATACGCAGGCAAAGCCGTGGGTAAAATTGTCATCCAAAATCCCTGAAATGATTTCAGTCAAATTTGGTACACATATTTGCTACAATCTGGAAAGAAATGCTAGAGTGGTAAGAAACACTAACTGTGATAACGTGGAGAGAGAAGGAAGATGAGGAATTGGAGAGACAGCGATAGGGGCCGGGGAGGACATATGCACAGATAGGAGAAGGAGGAGATGGACTGAGGTACGGAGGGGGAAAGAGGCGGAGAGGGGGAAATTACAAAGGAAAGAGGAGGAGATGGACAGAGGAAGGGGGAAGAAGAAACTCTTTGTGTTCTGCCCACTCGTCTAATATAGGGTGCCTAGAAAGCTGTTTTCTCGGATCGTTAGACAGCAATTCAAGGAAATCGTATTAATGGAATTTACTACCGTAAGTTAAAGTGACAATACTTTGAATATTCACAAAGGTGTGTCGCAAGCAAATAATGAATGTCCTTCGATATATACAATTTCATTGCAAGCAAAACAATACATTTCATGTTAATGCTGTAGCGCTTGTATGATGGCTCGTCTTCCACTCCGCCGTGGTTAGGCGCCGCGGCGATTACATTGTCTTCGTGTAGAGACCAATCCTGTCTCGGTGTCGTCCTAGAGAGGCGTTCGTCAGCGTACTATTGGCTAACGTCGTCTCACAGCCCTCTCTGCTCTTCCATTCTTGATCGTCATGCCGCTGCTTGCCGTTACGCCAGATCATTCCGCACCCAAAGCGACGGACCATCGTCGTGTGGAGTGCGCGATAACGGGGTAGGAGGATGCAACGTGGACGCTTCGCTGGACCGGAAGCTGTGGCTGCATGTGACGTCAAGCTTCCGGTCGTACCACGCCATCCGGCCGTCGATCAGGCAGAACAGTCCCACGGGAAACGACCAGAACGATGCGTGTCCACCTCCTGAGGCCAGTAACCAGATGTGGAATGCGTCGGCTGCTGTGGTGTGGGCGGGTCCAGCTCTATGGGTACGACGAGAGGAGGCGGAAGAGGCAGGCTCCCTCTCTATGGGGTTGTCCCGCGCTGTCGTGATCACACCCTCTGGCTGCTGCTGTGAGCTCGGTATCCTCGGGATCCTTGAATCTGGGGGAAGAGACACAGAAGGATCACCGTGCACATGATTGTCCCGAAGTTGATTGTAATGTCGGCGCTGCAGTTCGTCTGGACCAGAAATGAGATACATGCAAGCACCAAGTCGACGGATGATGTCGTCCCTTGGCCCCCGTCTGCTGCAACTGTAAACCCTGTAGAACACAATATCACGCTGTAGAAATTATTCAGAATCCACAATCGCTGAAATGCTGTTTACTGGATAACCGGTTTCAACACACTAAAGGTGCCATCATAGGATTGGAATGTAGATTAACATTTATAAACCGGCTACCCAGTAAACAGTATTTAAGAGATGTTGGCTTTTGAATTATTTCTGCAAAAGAGTGATCGCCCCACTACACACTATGTGTTCACTGCAAAACAAAATCATGCACCGTGAAGCGATAGTTGGCGGCCTTCTATTGGCGCCGGATGCTGAGGAGCGTGGAGCACGTGGAGCAGTGTCCGATGGCGGCGGCTCTGAATCAATTCCGCAGGCGATGGTCCATCTCGTGGGTGTGAACGATAGGGCGCGAGAAACAGTTGCAATCCTTGATCCCTGGTGTGTGTGGAGCGAAGTTTGGCCATCTGCTGCCTGAAGGTTCTGACAAAACATTCCGCTTCGACGTTTGACCGTAGTTGGAACAGTGCACTGGTTAGATGCTATATGCCACTGAGTTCACAGAATGTTTCAAATTAATTTGACGTGAACAGAGGGCCGTTGTCAGACACTATGACCTCAGGCAAACCTTCGAGGTAGAAAAATAGAGAACAATAACTGAATTGTGCTACGTGACGTTGTCGTCTTCATTGGCACAGAAACAGGAAGCTTGCTATAAGAATCTACCACAATCAACCAACGAGTGTTCCGGAAAGGACAGGCAAAATCTATGTGCACACGTCGCTATGGTGATTGAGACATAGGCCAGGCAGAGAATTTTTGTGGTGGAGCGGACTGATTTTCCACACAAGAGTGACAATGTAACGTCATCTGTTCTCTTTGGGTGTCCATACCCTGATAAGTACAGTGTCGACGCGATAACTGTTTGGTACTAACAATCCCCCAGTGTCCTTGGTGAAGTAACTGCAACACTTCCTTTTACAAACCTTTATGGATCAACACACGTGATTGTCCATTTCCATTTTGAACAAGAATCACACCTTTCTGTATAGTGAGGCTATGCCGTCGTGCACAGTGTCGGCGCACTACAGAGTTCCTTATGCTATGCAAGGAACGAGGCCAAGATGTGCGAATGTCTGTTAACAAAACCTTCAAATATGAATCAGCTTCCGCGGCGTCTGCAATTTTCCTATAGTTCACCGGAAAAGATTGAAGCAATTCAGAATCCTGAGCATCGATGTGACAACAAGATGCAGCAGAATCGTCAAAGTCCGTACCAGGGCCAGTTGTAAGACGTAAAAGTGCGTCCGCATTACCATGTTGAGATGTCGTGCTATACACAATCTTTGTACTGGTATCGAGACAACAACAAAGCCCATCTTTGCAATTTTTGGCCTGTTCGTACAGGAACCGGCTTCGTCGGATGAAACAAGGATTGCAATGGCTAGTGACCTGTTACTAAGTAAAATTTTCCGCCATACAAGTAGTGGAGGAATTTGGTGACACCATACATAATAGCCAAAGCCTCTTCCTTAATTTGTGAATAATTACACTGAGCTTTGGACAACAATTTTGATGAGAAAGCAATAGGCATGTCTGTATCACCAATTATCTGCGAAAGCAGTGCACCGATTCCATAAGAGGAGGCGTCAACTTGCAATACGACTGGTTTTTCAGGATCAGAGTAAACTAAGCATCGATCACTGAGCAATGCAGCTTTAATTTTTTGAAAAGCTACTTAGCGCACATCTGACGAAACAAAGGGGACATTCTTGAGCCGCAAGCGATGCAATGGAGCTGCGTTTTGTGCAGCATTCTGTAACAAAGCAAGGAAATTTGCAATATGTTCTTCAGGTGCACGACCTGCTAGGACATTATTGTCCAAATAGTTTGAAGAGTTTGGCACTTGTGCAGTCAGCTGTTCGAAATATCGTTGGAAAATGGCGGTTGTGGAAGCTCTGTCAAAAGGCAAACTCAAATACTTCAACAAGCCCAAATGAGTGTTTACTTCACACACTCTTTGAGATTCTTCATGGAGGGATATTTGAGGTTATGCATCGCGCAAATCAGTTTTTGAAAAGTAGTGTCAAGAACGTAATTTATCCATGAGATCGTCTGGGAGTGACAATGGATAAGTATCAGTCACAGTTTGTTGGTTGACTATAGACTTAACGTCAAGACAGAGGCGAATGCGACCTGAAGGTTTGGGGAATCAAACCAGTGGACTTGCCCATTGACTAGCTGATATGGGTACAATAACTCCGTCAGATTGCAATTCTTTAAGTTCAGCCGCGAATTTGTCCCATAATACAATGGGATCAGTTCTGCCTCGGCAGAATTTCTGCTGAGCATTTTCAGAGTAATATGTACAACAAAACAGTTAGCTTTGTCTAACCCTTCAGAAAAGAGTTCCGGGAATTCCTTTAGCAAGCTAGCTACTCTGTCTATGACATTGAATTCAAGCTCTGACAACACAATTTCCTGAATGTGAAAGCCAAAGAAATCAAAAGAATCAAGACAAATATGTTGTCACGATCGCGCGATTGTACCACTGTAAAAGTCACTGTTCGCATATGCGAGCGATACGGGGCAGGCAAAGTACATTATCTGAGAACAGGAATGGCATGTCCATTATACGCCGTCAGGTGTGTGCTAGTTGTAGACAGGTGTGGGGAGCCTAACATCTCATATGTGTGACTATTCAGCAATGTATCAGATGCACCCGTGTCCAACTGAAATTTCACATGTTGTACACAAAGAAGCAATTGAACAAAACGTTTGTTGGACTGGCGTAGCACTGAAGAAACTTCTCGTTTGCTAGTTTTACTAATGCCTATTGCAGACTTCGAAAATACTGCATTAATGACATGGGGCTTGTGGCTAGATTTTTGTGAGAGAGCCAAAATGTTCGTTCCGTTGCAAACATACGGATTGTACATGTTCTTTTTTTCCACAAACGTTACACGGTGCTTGTCCGGAGGGCAGTCTTAGCGTTTGCGTCGTGAACAACACGCAGGGCAAGACTTAATTCTGTTCGTCTGTGTAGCCACCTGTTTAGTGATCTGCTTACGCAGCATGGAGCATTGTTTATTCGGCTAGGCTGCTACGTAATGAGCTGATCGCAAACAAGGGTCTCAACTCGACAAATAGCTGGCTGCTCAAATTTATTGGCTAACAGGGCACCTGAGTCTTACTGATCTAGTATTTGCACTACCTGCTGAAATGATGGATCATACTGTTTCAACATCTGTTCTCTGAGTTGAACATCAGTTACATTGTCCTCAATCACATCACGTAACACAACATCTGAATATAAAGCACCACAAGTACATTTTAATTTGAATTTCCTTGTCTTATGCTGCAAATCTGTTACCCACTCGCTATATGTTTGTCCTGCCTGTTTTCTACAATTAAAGAAACGATACCTAGTTGCTACCACATTCACTTGTTGGTCTTAATACTTTGCTTATATACAAGGAGGCGTCGCAAGCAAATGGCGATATGCAAATAATCAGTGTCCTTAGGTATATACAATTTCATTACAGAGAAAAACAACACATTTCATAAGTTACTGCTGGAGCGTTTGTATGACAGCTCGTCTTCCACCCCGCCATGGACAGGCAGCATGGTGCTTATAGTCTCTTCGTGTAGAGGCCACTCTTGTCTAGAGTGGTGTTCGTCAGTGTACTATTGGATAATGTCGTCTCACAGCCCTCTCTGCTCTTCGTTCTTGATCGTTATGCCAGAACTTGTCGTTATGCTGGAACAGAAACACGCACAGATTAAAAGGCAGATGTAAAGAAGGAAATGGACCGTGAAAGAGAAGAGGAGGAGATGAACAGGGAAAAGGGGAGGAGATTTGCAGAGAGAGGGGGAGGAGAAGACCAGTAGAGGGGCAGGAGGAGATGGAATTAGAAGGCGGAAGAGGAGATGGACACATAAGGAAGGAGCAGATGGACAATTTACAGAGAGAGGTCGAAGTTAGAGATGGATAGAGAGGGATAAGAGGAGATGGACACAGAGTGGTGGTTGAGGAGATGGACAGAGATAGGGGATGGTGGAGATGGACAGAGACAGGGTCGAGGGATAGAGAGAGGAGGGAGGAAAGATGGATAGAAGGAGAGGGGATGCGTAGAGATACTAGGTGGTGGATGTAGAGGGGTGAAGGAGGGAATGGACAGAGGGCGAGGAGGAAACTGACAGAGGGAAGAGGGAGAGTGGGAACGAGGAGATTGAGTAATAAAAGAAATACTCCACTTGTAGAAGGTAGTAGCCACATCTACACTCCTGGAAATAGAAATAAGAACACCGTGAATTCATTGTCCCAGGAAGGGGAAACTTTATTGACACATTCCTGGGCTCAGATACATCATATGATCACACTGACAGAACCACAGGCACATAGACACAGGCAACAGAGCATGCACAATGTCGGCACTAGTACAGTGTATATCCACCTTTCTCAGCAATGCAGGCTACTATTCTCCCATGGAGACGATCGTAGAGATGCTGGATGTAGTCCTGTGGAACGGCTTGCCATGCCATTTCCACCTGGCGCCTCAGTTGGACCAGCGTTCGTGCTGGACGTGCAGACCGCGTGAGACGACGCTTCATCCAGTCCCAAACATGCTCAATGGGGGACAGATCCGGAGATCTTGCTGGCCAGGGTAGTTGACTTACACCTTCTAGAGCACGTTGGGTGGCACGGGATACATGCGGACGTGCATTGTTCTGTTGGAACAGCAAGTTCCCTTGCCGGTCTAGGAATGGTAGAACGATGGGTTCGACGACGGTTTGGATGTACCGTGCACTATTCAGTGTCCCCTCGACGATCACCAGAGGTGCAAGGCCAGTGTAGGAAATCGCTCCCCACACCATGATGCCGGGTGTTGGCCCTGTGTGCCTCAGTCGAATGCAGTCCTGATTGCGGCGCTCACCTGCACGGCGCCAAACACGCATACGACCATCATTGGCACCAAGGCAGAAGCGACTCTCATCGCTGAAGACGACACGTCTCCATTTGTGCCTCCATTCACGCCTGTCGCGACACCACTGGAGGCGGGCTGCACGATGTTGGGGCGTGAGCGGAAGACGGCCTAACGGTGTGTGGGACCGTAGCCCAGCTTCATGGAGACGGTTGCGAATGGTCCTCGCCGATACCCCAGGAGCAACAGTGTCCCTAATTTGCTGGGAAGTGGCGGTGCGGTCCCCTACGGCACTGCGTAGGATCCTACGGTCTTGGCGTGCATCCATGCGTCGCTGCGGTCCGGTCCCAGGTCGACGGGCACGTGCACCTTCCGCCGACCACTGGCGACAACATCGATGTACTGTGGAGACCACACGCCCCACGTGTTGAGCAATTCGGCGGTACGTCCACCCGGCCTCCCGCATGCCTACTATACGCCCTCGCTCAAAGTCCGTCAACTGCACATACGGTTCACGTCCACGCTGTCGCGGCATGCTACCAGTGTTAAAGACTGCGATGGAGCTCCGTATGCCACGGCAAACTGGCTGACACTGACGGCGGCGGTGCACAAATGCTGCGCAGCTGGCGCCATTCGACGGCCAACACCGCGGTTCCTGGTGTGTCCTCTGTGCCGTGCGTGTGATGATTGCTTGTACAGCCCTCTCGCAGTATCCGGAGCAAGTATGGTGGGTCTGACACACCGGTGTCAATGTGTTCTTTTTTCCATTTCCAGGAGTGTAATTTAAGTTACAGAGATTATGCCTCATGCTTGACCACCCCTTCGGGAACACGTGTTTTTTTATGCTGACAGACCAGCAGAAGAACTTCTCACAACAGATCTGATAGCATTTACTGTGCTGTGCCAAAATATTATAACAACTGTCCACCGTAATACTGAATGACGTCTGGTAGCGTTGTGGGAAGCTGCCACCGTAAGGAAAGCATATTGGTAGAGCAATTCGAAATCATTTAGGCGTCGATGGGAGCTGCAAACTGACATAAACGGCCTTAACAGAAGGGCAGATTATTTTTGGCGTTGCGATTGCGAACGACCATCTCAGAAACGCCAAAGCTGGTCGGCTGTTCCGGTGCTATGGTCATTCTCATCTATTGTAGGTGGTTGAAGAACTGTGAAACCACGAGTAAGCGATAAGTTGTTGGCACGTCCACAGCTCAGCTCAAAATATGGACGTCGGAGGCCTGCTTACTATCTAAACATCATGGGCGTCGATCTGTGGCAGATATGACGAGAGAGTACAATGCTGGTGCTCGCTCAGGCGTTTTAGACTTGACGTAGCGACATTCTTAGTCGATTGAAGTGGATATAAGATCTTCGTATTAGACCATGGAAACGCTTCGCCTGGCCAGATGAATCCTAGGCTCATGTGCGCAGTGTTATTTTATTCAGGACATTCACATGCTCTTCCATGGTGTCCGTGGCAGCCGTCGAGGGCACCATGACAGCTGTGGACTAGTTGAATTTCATCGTGGACCATCATCCCTTTGGAATTGATGTTTGCCCCAGTGGTGATGTCGTCTTCCGGCACATTAACTGTTCGTGTAACAAGGCTAATATTATGATACAACTGTTTGAGAAATCAGACCGATATCTAGGCCACCAAATTCGCCTGATCGGGAGCCAATGGAACACACTTGGGGTGCTATTGGGCGCTATATCCAAGATCACAATCCAACAGTCTGTAATTTACAGGAGTTGCGTAACTAGCACGTAATATCTGGTGCCATATAGCTCCTGAAATCTACCAAGGATTTGCAGAAGTGGATTCGACTGCAGTGCAGATGTGAACCAACACGGTATTAACCAGATGATCGTAATATTTAGCGTCATCAATGTGTAATGGCAATCAAAAAGTTTCCGTTCGAAGGCCGTACAGTGCAGAATCTGCATGCAATTAGGTAAAATTGCAATGAGAATTAAGGCAATCATCCCACCAAGGTGTCAGTTTGAAGATACCGGTTCAATATAACACCGTATGCCGACGCATGAGGAAGTTCACATCCTCGTCTATCAGGATTTGTTGAGTCTTTGTGGCATTTTTATGGGACCGAAAGCGTAATAACCACACAGCGAGAGATCAGGATAAAATGGTGGATGCTCGAGTGTCTCTCACTTGTCCGTAATGGACAAGGCTGGCCTCCCAGATCGAACGGTATCGTGTGTCGAACCGCGGCCATCAAGAAACTTGGCGCACCATTCCACAACGGTGTTTTTCGACAGACATAGTGCTGCATACAAATGATTAATTTTCAGTTTGATGTCTACCGGTGTTAGTACTTTGGTACCCAAGAAAATACGTACAGCACTTTGGTCCAGTTTAGACGGGTTTGGTGATAACGACTCCTTAGTTCACATCTTCACGTTTACCGTACGTACTTCGGAAAGACATGAATGCCTACATGTCGGTGCTTGTACACCAGCGTTGAAGTCGTTCTACGTTACATATACGCTGCAGCAACGCTATGAAACGGAAATCTATAAACTGTCCCTTATAGCTCGTTTGGATGACGTCGAACACATGCATACCTGTTCCAACATGACTCACTTAAACCTAGGAGCAGGCGTTAGGCTCTAAGACACTCTGTATGTCGCTTACGGACATACTTTCGTATATTTAGTTGTTTAATTATTATAAATGGATTGGAAAAAACTTCCCAGTTGAACCTCCAGCTCACTGGTCTCAAATTTCACGCATGGCTCATGGTTGGGAAATGTGACACGTGCATGATTTGTCAGAGCTTGATTTTGTTGCTGATATGAGACGAAATACAAAGAGCCAGTATGGTCAGCTGTACGTTGTCTCAGTATCACCGGTCTTTCAGTTTCTCCCGCCGATAGGTTTGAAGAACTAGTATGCTTCTCACAGTTTTCGATATGATCTGGGACAGAACTAGAACATTATTTAACACTGAATCCCACGATAGCTCATAAACACACATTCTCAATTATCTTGCAAACAGATGCTTTGTGGACAAATTTTTACAGGAAGGCGTTGCTTTTACTATCGTATACTTGCCGCGTTTCACTATTAATTACGGCATGCAAGGATTCAGCAACAAATGGTAGCCCAGCTATAAATAGACGTTGGGAACTGATTGGAGAGACAAAGTAAATCAGACAACAGACTGTATTAAACATAGTTATGGCCGTAATGAAAATGAAATCAACAGACACATAGCATGTAACAAGGAAAGTGTATAGTAGATGTACGAAGCCATTTTTGGTCTCTGTTCAATTACGTGAGACAAGAAAAGCGCTAGCCTTCACGTAATGGAAGCAGGGTATACAAAATTAGATATCATACACTGGCAGCTGAAACTCATCATGTGTAGAAGAGTTCATAGATAATGCGCGGAGTAGTCTATTACATGCCTTTATCTTGATATGGATGTGTGAAATGGTTGATGATGTACTTCTTAACAAAATAATGCTAGTACATGAACGTCATTTAGCATTGATGCACTTAAACTGTGTAGTTAAGTTCTGAAATCTTCCACTACCTTTGTAAGTTTTCCACCAATCTGCTGTTATGATAAAGTGGAGTAGGTTTCTTCCCACACTGTAAAGCTGCAGTGTTTCTCCCCCTCGATAGAAAATATATTTTGGGGAAGCGTTAACTAACCTTCATATTTTAGTCAATATGGACTAAAAGACTTTCCATGACTTGTCAAGTACCCGTATGTCGTCTCAACATTACGTTAGATTATCAAGTGACATGTGGTTCTGGCAAGTTATACACAGTCAAAACGAAGATTAAATTGAAGTATTATGACATGTGATGCAACAAACCGCAATGAAGGCTATGACAAGAATATAGATTTTTTAAAGCAAACGTGTACAAAGTAAGGACGTCCGAGAAGCTTTAGAAATGTCTAAAAACGAATCCAGTTCAGAAATGAAACCTACAGGACTCTAGGTTGCTGATTTGCGGCAATCTGAGGACTAACTGGCCGCGGCATGAGGGGAAAGTAAACAACTCTCAGGGGTCCGTTCGACAGCACACTAACGATAATACTTTGCTATTGAGATGTTTTGATACCATTTCCGCTTCGTGTACTGTCCGCTGACGGCATCAAACCAACAATAACGGCCACCCAGTGAAGGCCTGAGGAAAGTTTATCCGATCTATCTTTTTTTTTTCAGAAGAAGTGCGGTGCATGTGAACCCAACACTGGTTTTGGCCATGATATGCGACGTACGAACATCGGAAGACTTCTGAGGTTCCAGTGACTTCTGTGTTGCCGTGATATACATGGACGAATTCATAAGTTTTGAACAATTTTGAATCAATAATGTTAAAAGTGAACGGTAGTAATCGAGATATGGGCTCACGCATTTTGTATTGGACGATCATTAAACCCTTCGTTGTAGATTGAAAGGACTGTCGTCTGCTTTAGTATCAATTCATTATTCAGTTATTCAGTTCATTATTCAATCATTTCACTGAAATTTACTGAAGTGCACCTTCCCTGTGTCTGTTGCAGCTAAGGAATAATCTCAAATAAATATCAGCTGTTAATTAATGTCTGGAGATAATATTTTTAAAATGTTAATATGAAGTAAATATTTCAGAATTCAAATCAAGAACAGCTGCCAACATGAGTAACGTACAAGTAAATATCCTCGGAGTAGTGAAGAAATGTAATCACTAAATAAAAGCAAGTCTTCTGTTCCAGACTGTACACCAGTTAGGTTCCTTTCACAGTATGCTGATGCTATAGCTCTGTAGTTAACAATCATATACAACCGTTCGCTCGGCGGAAGTCCGTACCCAAAGACTGGAAAGTTGCACAGGTCACACCATTCTTCAAGAAAGATAGTAGGAGTAATCCACTAAATTACAGGCCCATATCATTAACATCGATATGCAAATGGATTTTGAACATATATTGTGTTCGACAAGTATGAATTACCTCGAAGAAAACGGTGTATTAACACACTGTCAACATGGATTTACAAAACATCGTCGTTGTGAAACACAACTAGGTCTTTACTCGCATGAAGCGTTGAGTGCTATTGAAAATGGATTGACTGGTTTTGTGATTTCCTGTCTGAGAGACCACAGTGCGTAGCAATTGACGGAAAGTCATCGAGGAAAACCGAAGTGATTTCTGGCGTTCGCCAACGTAATGTTATAGTCCCTTTGCTGTTTCTTAACTATAAGAACGATTTGCAGGACAATCTGAGCAGAACTCTTAGGTTGCTTTCAGGTGATGTCATTCATCGACTAATAAAGTCTTTAGAAGGTCAAAAAAACTTGCAAAATGATTTAGAAAAGATATCTATATGACGCGAAAATTGGCGGTTGACCCTAATTAAGGAAAAGTGTAAGGCCAGCCATATGAGCGCTAAAAGGAATTCGGTTTCACGATAAATCAGTCAAATCTAATCGCCGTACATTGAACTAAATACCTAGGAATTACAATTACTTAAACTGGAAGGAACACATAGAAAATTTTGTGGGGAATCTAACCAGAGACTGCGTTTTATTGGCAGGACACCTAGAAAATGCAACATATCTACTAAGGAGACTGCCTACACTACGCTTGTCCGTACTCTTTTCGAATACTGCTGCACGGTGTGGGATCCTTACCAGATATGTTTGACGGAGTACATTGAAAAAGTTCAAAGAAGGGCAGCACGTTTCGTATTATCACGAATCAGGGGAAAGAGTGTCACTGAAATGATACAGGATATGGGGAGAACATAATTAAAACAAAGACGTTTTCCATTGTGGCGGAATCTTCTCACGAAGTTCCAATCACCAACTTTCTCCTCCGAATGCGTAAATACTTTGTTGACACCGACCTACACAAGGAGAAACGATCACCGTGATAAAATGAGGGAAATCAGAGCTCGCATGGGAAGATGGAGGTGTTCCTTCTATACGAGATTGTAATAAAGGAGAATTTTGAAGGTGGTTTGATGAGCGCTGTGCCATGCACTTAAATGTGATTTGCAGAGTATCCATGTAGATGTAAGTATAGATGTAGATGCCACAGAAAGGTTAATGTACGCTGAAACCTGGTGCTAGTCAAGGGACGGCAGGATTCGCTTACTATTATGGTCGGGGCCGTAATCAGTTACTATTGGTTGCCTGTTACAATTACACACAGTTTATTTGAAACCAGTAATTCCAGACTCAACAATAAATAAAAAATACTGCATGTTATTAACGAAGGAATAAACAACAGTACAAATAATAGTGTTTTCAGTGAGTCACAACGAAGCAAATCATCGTTAAGTACAGATACAACAGATAATGTTTTAAAAGCAAGCCACTGTGATCTGTGCAGAAGGCCTTACACGCCAGGAATGGCGATAAATTAAAAACTCGCTGCAAACTTACAAATTACAGGCACTGAAATATTAAAGACAATCGCCACAAACACAGCAGAAGGCATCAGAAGCCAGGAATGGCAGTAAATAAGGTTTTAAAGGCTTACTACGTAAATACACTCCTGGAAATGGAAAAAAGAACACATTGACACTGGTGTGTCGGACCCACCATACTTGCTCCGGTCACTGCGAGAGGGCTGTACAAGCAATGATCACACGCACGGTACAGCGGACACACCAGGAACCGCGGTGTTGGCCGTCGAATGGCGCCAGCTGCGCAGCATTTGTGCACCGCCGCCGTCAGTGTCAGCCAGTTTGCCGTGGCATACGGAGCTCCATCGCAGTCTTTAACACTGGTAGCATGCCGCGACAGCGTGGACGTGAACCGTATGTGCAGTTGACGGACTTTGAGCGAGGGCGTATAGTGGGCATGCGGGAGGCCTGGTGGACGTACCGCCGAATTGCTCAACACGTGGGGCGTGAGGTCTCCACAGTACATCGATGTTGTCGCCAGTGGTCGGCGGAAGGTGCACGTGCCCGTCGACCTAGGACCGGACCGCAGTGACGCACGGATGCCCGCCAAGACCATAGGATCCTACGCAGTGCCGTAGGGGACCGCACCGCCACTTCCCAGCAAATTAGGGACACTGTTGCTCCTGGGGTATCGGCGAGGACCATTCGCAACCGTCTCCATGAAGCTGAGCTACGGTCCCGCACACCGTTAGGCCGTCTTCCGCTCACGCCCCAACATCGTGCATCCCGCCTCCAGCGGTGTCGCGACAGGCGTGAATGGAGGCACAAATGGAGACGTGTCGTCTTCAGCGATGAGAGTCGCTTCTGCCTTGGTGCCAATGATGGTCGTATGCGTGTAAGGCGCCGTGCAGGTGAGCGCCACAATCAGGACTGCAAACGACCGAGGCACACAGGGCCAACACCCGGCATCATGGTGTGGGGTGCGATCTCCTACACTGGCCGTACACCTCTGGTGATCGTCGAGGGGACACTGAATAGTGCACGGTACATCCAAACCGTCATCGAGCCCATCGTTCTACCATTCCTAGACCGGCAAGGGAACTTGCTGTTCCAACAGGACAATGCACGTCCGCATGTATCCCGTGCCACCCAACGTGCTCTAGAAGGTGTAAGTCAACTACCCTGGCCAGCAAGATCTCCGGATCTGTCCCTCATTGTGCATGTTTGGGACTGGATGAAGCGTCGTCTCACGCTGTCTGTACGTCCAGCACGAACGCTGGTCCAACTGAGACACCAGGTGGAAATGGCATGGCAAGCCGTTCCACAGGACTACATCCAGCATCTCTACGATCGTCTCCATGGGAGAATAGCAGCCTGCATTGCTGCGAAAGGTGGATATACACTGTACTAGTGCCGACATTGTGCATGATCTGTTGCCTGTGTCTATGTGCCTGTGGTTCTGTCAGTGTGATCATGTGATGCATCTGACCCCAGGAATGCGTCAATAAAGTTTCCCCTTCCTGGGACTATGAATTCACGGTGTTCTTATTTCAATTTCCAGGAGTGTACAAATACCAAATTAGAATTTTAAGTCAAACGACCACAATCACGGCTGAAGGCCTTACACGCCAAGAACGGGAATAAATTAAGAATTGTTTAAGAACTCGCTGCAATTTACATTGCAATATTAAGCTAAGTCGCCACAAACACAGCAGAAGGCATCAGATGCCAGGAGTGGTAGGAAATAAGGTTTTAAGGCTTATTGCTAAAATACAATAACCAAATTAAAATTTTAGGGCAAATGACCACAATCACAATCACGGTTGGATGCCTTGCACGCTAGGACTGCAATGATATAAAAAAGAAATTTGAAACCTGCTGTAAAACAGCAAATACAATACCAAAAGTTAATTAAAAAAACAAACAGCTGATACAAACGGTGCTCCAGGAATCGACCTCTGAAATGGTCTGGCAAAAAACACTTTCGAGATCGATGAGATAGGCAGCCAAGAGTTGCATTCACTTCACAAGATGGTAACTCAGACTAGTGGCAGTCTAACAAATGACTAATCTTGCTGAAGCTACCTGACGTCCGATAAACGAAATGCAACGATGCAACAATACTCCAAAGCCTGAATCGGCGGTCTGCACTACGTCCAGAATACTGTGCCTAGAGCCCCCGGAATGAGAAAGGAATCACTACCACCAGAGTAGAGGAATCAACAACTGGCCTACAATAAAGAAAGCTGTCAAAACTGCACGCCTTGCCGAACAGCAGCGGCAAGGCGAGGAAATGTATACTACCGTTACATACACTAACACCCAGGTCAGATAACTGGGACGTTAGTGGGCACCAGGCAAGAAAAATTACCGCTGGTCGAACTTAACAAATTGAACGCAGTAAACAGTAATAAGACGAATGGAATATTCCAGAATTTGAAACAGAAACAGCTGCTAGCATGAGTTTCTGAGAAGTACATACCTTAGGGATTGCGAAGCAACTCAAATACCTTGATACGGGCAAGTCTTCAGGTCCAGATTGTATACCAATTAGGTTCCTTTCAGATTACGCTGATACAATAGCTCCCTACTTAGCACTCATATACAACCGCTCGCTCACCGATAGATCTGTACCAACAGATTGAAAAATTGCGCAGGTAGCACCAGTGTTTAAGAAGGGTAGTAGGAGTAATCCATCTAACTACAGACCTATATCATTGACGTCGGTTTGCAGTAGGGTTTTGGAGCATATACTGTATTCAAGCATTATGAATCACCTCGAAGGGAACGATCTATTGATACGTAATCAGCATGGCTTCAGAAAACATCGCTCTTGTGCAACGCAGCTAGCTCTTTATTCGCACGAAGTAATGGCCGCTATCGACAGGGGATCTCAAGTTGATTCCGTATTTCAAGATTTCCGGAAAGCTTTTGACACCGTTCCTCACAAGCGACTTCTAATCAAGCTGCAGGCGTATGGGGTATCGTCTCAGTTGTGCGACTGGATACTTGATTTCCTGTCGGGAAGGTCGCAGTTCGTAGTAATAGACGGCAAATCATCGAGTAAAACTGAAGTGATATCAGGTGTTGCACAGGGAAGCGTCCTGGGACCTCTGCTGTTCCTGATCTATATAAATGACCTGGGTGACAATCTGAGCAGTTCTCTTAGGTTGTTTGCAGATGATGCTGTAATGTGCTGTCTAGTAAGGTCATCCGAAGACCACTATCAGTTGCAAACCGATTTAGAAAAGATTGCTGTATGGTGTGGCAGGTGGCAGTTGAGGCTAAATAACGAAAAGTGTGAGGTGATCCACATGAGTTCCAAAAGAAATCCGTTGGAATTCGATTACTCGATAAATAGTACAATTCTCAAGGCTGTCAATTCAACTAAGTACCTGGGTGTTAAAATTACGAACAACTTCAGTTGGAAAGACCACATAGATAATATTGTGGGGAAGGCGAGCCAAAGGTTGCGTTTCATTGGCAGGACACTTAGAAGATGCAACAAGTCCACTAAAGAGACAGCTTACACTACACTCGTTCGTCCTCCGTTAGAATATTGCTGCGCGGTGTGGGATTGACGGAGGACATCGAAAGCGTGCAAAAAAGGGCAGCTCGTTTTGTATTATCACGTAATAAGGGAGAGAGTGTGGCACATATGATACGCGAATTGGAATGGAAGTCATTACAGCAAAGACGTTTTTCGTCGCGGTGAGATCTTTTTACGAAATTTCAGTCACCAACTCTCTCTTCCGATTGCGAAAATATTTTGTTGAGCCCAACCTACATAGGTAGGAATGATCATCAAAATAAAAGACGAGAAATCAGAGCTCGAACAGAAAGGTTTAGGTGTTCGTTTTTCCCGCGCCCTGTTTGGGAGTGGAATGGTAGAGAGATAGTATGATTGTGGTTCGGTGAACCCTCTGCCATGCACTTAAATGTGAATTGCAGAGTAGTCATGTAGATGTAGATGTAGAAGTCGAGGAAAGCTAATCAGATGTGCGTTCCCGAAGCACTCAGAAAATGGTTCAAATGGCTCTTAGCACTATGGGACTTAACTTCTGAGGTCATAAGTGCCCTAGAACTTAAAACTACTGAAGCCTAACTAACATAAGGACATCACACACGTCTATGATCGAGGCATGTTTCGAACCTGCGACCGTAGGATTCGCGTGGTTCCAGACTGTAGCGCCTAGAAGCGTTCAGCCACTCCGGCCGGCGCCGAAGCACTCCACTCGCTGCTCTTTGCCTTGGCGACATTACGAGCAGCAATACGAACCTAAGTCACCTGATAATCGCGGGATATCACAACGGTGAAGGTTTCTCTACTTAGATTGAAATGCACACATCTTAAGGCTTGCTGGATCTGGTTTACAACAAAGTCGTGCACCCTCGTGATCACAGCCCTTCCAACCAGCAATCCATGCTAGCATTGGGGCAAGAGGGTTCTGGCGCACGCTGCATTGTTGCCAGATGTATCCAATATGGCGACGAAGACGTCATCTAAGATGACGGCGTGTAGAATTGGCAACAGTGCATGATGTCATCTAAGATGTCGGCTGTGACGTTAACCAAGATGTAAAATTTTGGCGGGAAAATAGGTCAATTAGTCAACCTCCACTAATCTAATCCCCCTTCCACTCCTCCCCCAGAAAAATGGCAGGAAGTTCTAATTCCAACAGGATACTGCATCATACCACTGTTATTACTATCGTAAGAAAATCATGGGAAGATAGGTCACTTGGGCTACCTCCACTAATCTAAGTCATCTGACCGCCACCTCTTCCTAGCACCTGGCGCCAAGATTGAATTTTGTTGGAAAAGAAAGGTCAATTGTGCTATGTCTACTAACATAAGAAAATGCTGTGAAAGAAAGGGCACTGGGGCAACCTCCACTAACCTAAGTCATCCGACCGCCACATCCTCCTAGGAAATGGTGCGAAGTTCAAATTCCAACAGGACAATGCAGCACACCATAGCTACGTCTACTAACCTAAGAAAATGGTGGGAAAGTAGGTCGCTTGGGCTACTGCCACTACCCTAAGTCACCTGCCGCCATGTCGTCCTAGAAAATGGCTGGGAGAGGACCCATCTCGCACTGGGCTATTGGAGGGAGGAAGGATTGTGCTTTCTTTATTTCGGAACAATTAATATATGGATGGAATACGTCTAATACACTGAAACAGAACCCACGCTATGACATGCTTGGGGTCACGCCACACAGCATACTGACCCACAAACTAATCCTAAATAACCCATGCATTATGTTCTGCACACATGCCTGCCAATTGTAAACAACCAAAATAATGCATTGCACAGCCTAAAGGCCTGCAAACCATTCGTAAAATAATGAAATACATTTATGTCCAAGGACCCAAACAACCCATAAATCGTAGAAATAATAATCCATCTAAAAGACTCTCCAGACATGCTTCCTAATTGTCAGTTCGCGAAATCATGCACCAATCTTTATTTAAACAATTAGAGGCACTACCACCACTAGCTTCGGCATGAGGTCCAGATCCCAACTGACCTAGTACACAGTACCACCACCAGAAGGTGCTGTCATTGTTCCATGATGTAGTCTAAGTTGGCAGCCATGATGTCAGCTGATGATGCAAGTACCGTTATCGAAGATGGCGGCAAACAGTGTGTTCACCATTTGGTATGGAGTCCAACTAACCTAGTTCACAGTACTACCACCAGTGGGTGCTGTCATTCATTCTGTGATGTAACCAAAGATGTCGTTCTGGGGTGGGGTAAAACAGCAAGAAAACGAATCTGCCTGTACTGGACATAAGTCTTCATTTTGAGGGCAGTGTTCCACCATGAGATCTAGAGTACAACTGACCTAGTACACTGTACAGCCACCAGAGGGTGCTGTCATCCCTCCTGTGATGTAATCCAAGACGGCTGTCTGGAGGAAAATGACTCAGCCTGCACTGAATTGCTGGAGAGAGTAAGAAAGGAATGTACGTTATTTATCCTGGAACAATTTATTCAGCGATGGAGTATATTTATCACACTGATACAAAACAGACGTACTTACATGCTTGGGATCGCGCCATACAGCCTACAGACATGTAAATTACTTTTAAATAACGCTCTGCAGATGACTCCTAAATTACCAAAATAATTTCAGTAGAGACAGGCAAACTTCTCCAAAATAATGCAGTACACTCATGTGCATGCACGAAATCAACATGTAAGCTGTCCAATTAATGCATAACACAGTGTGCAGACCTGTTCACAAAATAACAGACACACGGAGGCACCGCCTGACACTCCCTGTCCACCAGACCACACAGGAGGCTACCGGCAGTCGAGATGCACTGACAGCTCCTGCGAAGTGATACATCCGTCAGCAGCCCAGTCGTGGACAGGTGCACACTGAATGAGGTGGCGACATCTTATACTTGGTACATGAGAAATTCCCATCAAAATACGTGTTCACCTAAGCACCATTGCTGACGCAACCAGACAGGAGCGAAGATCTATCTGCTGAGCGCGTTGACACCGGACGGAAGCCAGCGTGACCCATCACCCTCACTCCGCTGCCGATGGCATATGAAAGTTCTTCAAACGTTATACTGACTTCACATGTCCATAAAAATAATACCACATCATCCTTGGGCTTGCACACCTGTGTGTTCACCGTTGCTGATGAAATAGTGCATAGATGGTGTGCGTTTCCAGTGGGAACACCATTCAACGTTGTTTCTGCAGACGAGACTTTCATCGGTAAAATTATTTTGCACAGATCGCTAAATTGCACTGAGAGTTAAATCCGCAAAGTTGTTTACAGATCATCATATACATACGAGACTCACAAGAATATCAGAAGCCAATGACATACACTCCTGGAAATGGAAAAAAGAACACATTGACACCGGTGTGTCAGACCCACCATACTTGCTCCGGACACTGCGAGAGGGCTGTACAAGCAATGATCACACGCACGGCACAGAGGACACACCAGGAACCGCGGTGTTGGCCGTCGAATGGCGCTAGGTGCGCAGCATTTGTGCACCGCCGCCGTCAGTGTCAGCCAGATTGCCGTGGCATACGGAGCTCCATCGCAGTCTTTAACACTTGTAGCATGCCGCGACAGCGTGGACGTGAACCGTATGTGCAGTTGACGGACTTTGAGCGAGGGCGTATAGTGGGCATGCGGGAGGCCGGGTGGACATACCACCGAATTGCTCAACACGTGGGGCGTGACGTGTCCACAGTACATCGATGTTGTCGCCAGTGGTCGGCGGAAGGTGCACGTGCCCGTCGACCTGGGACCGGACCGCAGCGACGCACGGATGCACGCCAAGACCGTAGGATCCTACGCAGTGACGTAGGGGACCGCACCGCCACTTCCCAGTAAATTAGGGACACTGTTGCTCCTGGGGTATCGGCGAGGACCATTCGCAACCGTCTCCATGAAGCTGGGCTACGGTCCCGCACACCGTTAGGCCGTCTTCCGCTCACGCCCCAACATCGTGCAGCCCGCCTCCAGTGGTGTCGCGACAGGCGTGAATGGAGGGACGAATGGAGACGTGTCGTCTTAAGCGATGAGAGTCGCTTCTGCCTTGGTGCCAATGATGGTCGTATGCGTGTTTGGCGCCGTGCAGGTGAGCGCCACAATCAGGACTGCATACGACCGAGGCACACAGGGCCAACACCCGGCATCATGGTGTGGGGAGCGATCTCCTACACTGGCCGTAGACCTCTGGTGATCGTTGAGGGGACACTGAATAGTGCACGTTACATCCAAACCGTCATCGAACCCATCGTTCTACCATTCCTAGACCGGCAAGCGAACTTGCTGTTCCAACAGGACAACGCACGTCCGCATGTATCCTGTGCCACCCAACGTGCTCTAGGAGGTGTAAGTCAACTACCCTGGCCAGCAAGATCTCCGGATCAGTCCCCCATTGAGCATGTTTGGGACTGGATGAATCGTCGTCTCACGCGGTCTGCACGTCCAGCACGAACGCTGGTCCAACTGAGGCGCCAGGTGGAAATGGCATGGCAAGCCGTTCCACAGGACTACATCCAGCATCTCTACGATCGTCTCCATGGGAGAATAGCAGCCTGCATTGCTGCGAAAGGTGGATATACACTGTACTAGTGCCGACATTGTGCATGCTCTGTTGCCTGTGTCTATGTGCCTGTGGTTCTGTCAGTGTGATCATGTGATGTATCTGACCCCAGGAATGTGTCAATAAAGTTTCCCCTTCCTGGGACAATGAATTCACGGTGTTCTTATTTCAATTTCCAGGAGTGTATTTACCAGTGTAACTACAATTAAATATTACGGTTGCTGCTACAGTCTGACACTGATGGACGTGCAGATAATGTCTCCTCTTGATGGTTGTGCTTCTGGAACGAATCTCTATATCCATAGTGCACATTATTTTCCACGTAAGAAATCTCTCTCATATCCTTGCGGTTTTCGATGTGCTGGATCTATACATCCCTTATGATAGGACACACAGAAATTTTCTCTAGTCATGCCGCAACATAAACCACAGTAACTTTACAATTCAATATATACACATTTTATACAATGTAAGCCACAGTGACTTTACAGTGCAATATATACAAATTTTACACAAACAGTGCAGTTATATTTTATCTCTCTATAGCACACAAAAGATTATGGTATACCTACACTTACACTGCCTATGTGTCACAATTCTCCTCAGTCATAGGGAAGCATCATCTGCCTTTTCTTTCTTTTTCCAGAGGTAAATTTCTGCAGTAACAAACTATTTTACACTCACCGCCATATTGCAATGTCAACTAAACCTCACAAAATGCCATATATATCGGCAAATACGGAAAGACTGTTAGTCAATTACATTTCTCTCCCACTGAGGACAAAAGATTGAATATTAGAAGGTGAAACCGATCTGCAACCCAGCAATATATCACTGCGAAAAGTGTCGGTGTAGTAAACACACAATTCATAACCTCTGCCTCACAAAATCATCCATTTTACATCAGAAACCCCTCAGTGGATCGAAGTCACCCTCAGAACTGTTGTGCAAAGACTGGCTTGTTTCCCCCCTACGTATAAACGCCGTATTGTTTCTGGTCCAGACCTGCCTTCTTGCTCATTTTTCTGCACCTGTCTCCAGACTCTGGGATTACAAGAACATATTTATTTTCGAATGGTTTGTCATAATATTATACCATTTTCGTCGTACTTCTTGATATACAAGCACATAGCAATGTAGCCTGTATAACAGTGTCACTCGTGCAACATAATTCCGAAGATATAGACTAGAAATGATTTTTATACGTACCCAAAACTTCTGCGCTTATCCCGCCTGCGAAGATCTTTACGTGAGAAATCGAAAAAAAAAAAACGAGATGAAAAATGATATTTCCACTCACGAATACCGGTCACAGTGAAGTAACAGATTCGAAATCATCCAAGGTGTTTTTCATGTCTAGAGAATCAGCAAACGTGTCTTTCACCTGCTAGATGCACACACCACAATCCATGGTCCCTCAACTAAATAAAGGCGCGAAATGTGCAGAAGCAATGAACCGAACAATTTACATGGGTGGGAATAATGGCCCAACGCAAACACATGTCCATATTGAATCTTCTCAAATTTCCGTGCGATCACGAAAGCTATCCAACACATACTAAGCATTAGTTCGCTGATGTGTTGTCTAGAGGACGATGCAGTTAACTCAGCTACATTCCTGCATTCCAACAGACCTTTGCATTCAGACTGCTCCTGTTGTTAGCTGGAAACATGAATGACTCCCACCACAGGCAACACATAGACAGAATCATGCTAGAAAACCGACCACATATATGTTTTATCATTGTACTGGCAATTAAATGTTACTTTTGCTGTCTCAGTTGAACGACATTCAACAATGAGCTAAATATTGAAACTACACCCTGCTGACGGCTGTGGCTCTGTAAATAGAAATATCACTATCTTTCTTATGACTTGACATACTCTTCCCTCTGCTTTCACAGTATTCTACAGTTAGCTCCTTTGCACATGTCAAAACACAAACACATACTTTATAATCCTGATGCTGAAGGTGAAGCTATCACGCATCCCCTACTACTACTACTAAGTATAATACTTCGTCAATAAGACATTCTGTCTTAGAAAGAGAGCGATAATCGTCTCATATGTTAGAAAACCCGATGTTACTGCCACAAGAGGTTGTGGTTCTACAGGTGCACACAAGTATCTATGTTAAAAGCTGTACTGGCTTTATAAATCGATTATAGCATTACCTCCCAATGAAGTGCTTTATTGTCCAGACAAATACCGAGACGGTGATTGTAGGAGTGTATGTTATACCAGCAGCCCTGTTACCCGTAACCCACGATGCAACCTCGTGATAAAATTGATGAATTTTAAAAGTGATTTGAGTAAGGAAAGCGGCATGTAACCGATATTTTCATTCCCCTAATGCTACTAGATACCTCTATAGTATTTGTAACTTATTCTGTTACGATACCATGCCAGAGATTCTATGATATATCCACTGAGTTATAGGCGATGACTGGTTGAGAAGGATCACAATCGGTAGTAGATGGTGTGCTGATTGAGGTCGTAAGGAATGTACACCAGCTTTTCAGATCGCTAGTGCTACGCTATCTGCTAGAAAGGACGTGTATGCTTTGGAGTCAAGTCCTCCCATTCAACAATATTCCCGTGTTGGATCACAGCCACAAGTGAATCATACTTATGACACTCTCATATCTCGCAACGAGTCACCTTTCTTGAACCTATCTGCTACAGTAAAAATCTAACCTGGTTTTAGTCAGTCCCTACGCATCTTACAACTACAGGCATTTCTGCACCTTCACGCATGTGATCGTTGCAATTTTATTCGAAACTGAGCAGAAATCGAAGAAAGCCATATCCGCCACCTTCTGCAGCCCATGTAGAAACAGAGTGACCTGGGTTTATACGACATGATCGTGATTTGTAATGGAAAAGCGCGCATTGTGGTGCGTTCCCTAAATACATACAAGTACTACAGATCCGCGTCAATTCAAATCTATCAGCGCAACATGCTATCATTGTTATTCTCTACCCATACAACAGAGAAAAATTTAGAACTATAGAAGCTTCACTAACTTCATCTGATATAGAACTCACCTAGGCACCGTTGATAATGCGATGACGCACAGCTACTGTTCAGTCCAGCACAGAGAGAGAGAGATTTTGCAATGCTTTCCAGAATAGCACAGCGTGCATCCATCCTAGCATTCCTAACGGAACACCTCGTCCCTCACTGAATTTACACCTTAAACTGCTGCTTCTGCTGCTGCCTGTATGGAACAATCCTATCAAATATACACATATTGATCCACTGCAGAGGCCACTTTAAAGTTTCATCACCTATACTCTCGGAGAATGATCGTATCCCACAATGCTGTAAGTCGTAAAAGACGCTCCCTCTGGTCCTGTATAGTTGTTTGAAGCACTGTTTTCTAACACGTTTTGTACTCTGCCAAACATTTAGTTTTTCTGCCATGACTTCGAGGCCTGTGTCAGGTTCTAAACTGACATTAAGACGTTCTGATCCAAGGCATCTCGCAGGAAACTAGATGTCACATGGTGTGAATCATGTTTTTACGGTGGCTACCTCAACATGTCACACACTGGAAGAGTTTGCTGGGGTTGTGTAAGGTTTCAAAACTACAGCTCTACATTTAAACTCATATGTCATAGTGACAGAATAGCTGATGACACTACGTTCCATTTAGACTGATTCCTCAGATTGCAGTCATGTACACGAACACTGTTTCAGTGCTATCCACCACAGAACGTATAGCCCAGCCGCCAAGTCTCTTTCTCCAATTCAAATAAGCGATGTCAGTCATTCATTATGCGGTAACCAACAGCCCGCACCTCGTGGTCGTGCGGTAGGATTCTCGCTTCCCACGCCCGGGCTCCCGGGTTCGATTCCCGGCGGGGTCAGGGATTTTCTTTGCCTCGTGATGGCTGGGTGTTGTTTGATGTCCTTAGGTTAGTTAGGTTTAAGTAGTTCTAGGGGACTGATGGCCATAGATGTTAAGTCTCATTTTGCTCAGAGCCATTTTTTTTTTTGGTAACCAACAGTGTACTAGTGGATGGATGGGATGGAAAAGAAAACATCAATTTACTCTAATGTTAAGCATCACAGTTGTTAGTGCAAACACTGATTTCAACACCAACCAATGATGTGACAGCATTTTTCCCAATTTCAGTATCATAGCAAAAGCACCCTTTCTGCACTTTGCGATTATCATTGTGAATGTGGATATATGACTGTGCAGTATATCCAGTCATTGTTAATTCTCGAACACATTCATAATCAAAGTATATCAGACAATGTTCTACGTATTTTTAACACTCCGAGCATCTACATAGACATCTACATCTACATCTACATACTAGCTTAGAAACGTTGCCTTACCCGGATATTTAGTTATTCCAATCTCCTAAAAAAATCCATCTCCTCCTCTCTCTGTCGATGTCCTCCTTCCCCCTCTACATCTACATCTACATCTACATGACTACTCTGAAATTCACATTTAAGTTCTTGGCACCGGGTTCATCGAACCACAATCATACTATCTCCCTACGATTCCACTCCCGAACAGCGCGCGGGAAAAACGAACACCTAAACTTTTCTGTTCGAGCTCTGATTTCTCTTATTTTATTTTGATGATCATTCCTACCTATGTAGGTTGACTCAACAAAATATTTTCGCATTCGAAAGAGGAAGTTGATGGATGAAATTTCGTAAATAGATCTCGCAGCGACGAAAAACGTCTTTGCTGTAATAACTTCCATTCCAATTCGCGTATCATATCTGCCACACTCTCTGTCCTATCACGTGATAATACAAAACGAGCTGCCCTTTTTTGCACCCTTTCGATGTCCTCCGTCAGTCCCACCTGGTACGGATCCCACACCACGCACCAATATTCTAACAAAGGACGAAAGAGTGTAGTGTGTCTCCTTAGTGGACTTGTTGCATCTTCTATGTGTCCTGCTAATGAAGCGCTACCTTTGGCTCGCCTTTCCCACAATATTATCTATGTGATTTTTCCAACTGAAGTTGTTCGTAATTTTAACACCCAGGTACTTAGTTGAATTGACAGCCTTGAGAATTGTACTATTTATCGAGTAATCGAATTCCAACGGATTTCTTTTGGAACTCATGTGGATCACCTCACACGTTTCGTTATTTAACGTCAACTGCCACCTGCCACACCATACAGCAATCTTTTCTAAATCGCTTTGGAACTGATACTGGTCTTCGGATGACCTTACTAGACGGTAAATTACAGTATCATCCGAGAACAACCTAAGAGAACTACTGAGATCTGTCACCCAGGTCATTTATATAGATCAGGAACAGCAGAGGTCCCAGGACGCTTCCCTGGGGAGCACCTGATATCATTTCTGTGACTCCCATGGCTGATGGGAGTCACAGAGCATTCTCGTTGTCTTAGGGTAAAATTAGAGGGTGAAAGACCCTCTTGCACTGTCTTTGACCAACACCCCTGCAGCACTGATACCGATTTAATCTGCATCCGACCAGAAATAGGTTACTACATTCCATGTCCCGTGAATGAATGGAACTTGCTGAGTCATAGGCCACCCAAATGCACAAGATTTCACTAGATGCGCTTAAGTCGAGGATGATAGCACTCCTTATCGATGTGTAGTAAAAGATTTGAAAGTGTTGTGATGTTATAGCAGACAGTTAAGAAGAATAAGAAAGAGGTAATTTTTATGCGTGATGGAGCTCCAGACGGATGGAGTTCAGGGCATTTTTACTTAAATCAACCAAGCTATCAATTTTAAAGAATTATTCGTGAGTTTAAGACCAGTGTCTGGAAGGTATTGGTAAGAGACAACATGAACACATGCACTCCCTAAGACTACAGCGTTCTGCACTTAAAACGGGTCTATAATGTTAGATTCCTTACGTTTCCAACCTATCTGACGTATGGAATGTAGGTTTGTTAATATTCCATTGTGCGAAATATATTTCAAGCACATGTCATACATCCCTCTTGTTCTAGGCGCGCAGTCCGGAACCGTGCTACTGTTACGGTCGCAGGTTCGAATGCTGTCTCGGGCAAGGATGTGTATGGTGTCCTTAGGTTAGTTATGTTTAAGTAGTTCTAAGTTCTAGGGGAGTAATGACCACAGCAGTTGAGTCCCATAGTGCTCAGAGCCATTTGAACCAATTTGAACATCCCTCTTCTCTGTTTCTCTACGATTTACTATGGTATTGATCCATAAAACCAGAAAACTACTTCCTTAAAACAACGCCTATATGTGATACATGCACAATATAACTTTCCAGATATGTACACTGTTCACACGTGATCACGCTTCAGAAATTACACTATCCTGACATCAGTCCTAGCAGTAACGGAGAATACCTGTTACAAGGAAACAGATAAACGCATAACAGCGACATCTGACGTGAAACTACAAGTCATGCCGCCACTAAATCTGTAAACAGCACAATTGTCAAGCACATGTATACACGAGGATTGCAGTGTCTCACAAACAACTATCGATTTTACACTTAAGATTCGACAGGGGGTTGGAGTACGTCACGTAAATCAAAGTTTGCTTAGGGGAAAGTGTCGAGACAGGATGGTTACGTTTCATCACACATGAGATGGAAGTCCTCTGATGATGGAGAGGTTTGCTGTTAACGATCGCAAATAGACAGTGCTTTAAATCACATACAGAAGACGTGGCTGTGTACGAGTCAAATCCAGGTTATTCACATGGCAAATGCATCCTCACAGAATAGTAGAAAAATTGACCTCTAATAACTTCTTCCTCCCTAGAATGCATCAGCAGTCTACCATAAAATCGTACCTCGTTACAGCTACATCTCAATCGACCACCCAGTCCTCTCTCTGTTATCCTTTAACGCAGATGGAAGTAAGTTTAGAGGCGGATGGTTCTCTGTCTTCCAAAAAAGGGTAGACTACAGTAGTCAACTCGTATCACTGGCACCTCAATAGACATCCAGTATAATGCCACCTCGCCGGCGAAAAACTGACTACTTCCCTGATTCCCTTCATGTACATGGGGACGTTTTCTCGGGTTCCCATTGCTGCTCCATACTTGTCCCCATGTACAAATTGTTATCTGCAAACCAGAAAATACTCAAGTACTTCCTCAATTTCCCTGCAGTTCGGTGTAAATTACGTCAGTTTATATCCATTCCCCACGATTTTTCGGAATTCTATAGATTTTTTAAGTAACTTCTATCCATGAGATCATGACATAACCTCTCGTTCTGTGTTCTAAAACTGCTTGTAAATGTAGTACAGCTGTCAACTACTTCCCCAAATGCATAGTATGGTACTGTACTAGATTGTATCCAGTCACCTGCACATTGGGAGAGCGTTTGCTCTGTTTTCTGTATGTCCGTGTTGGTTCAATATGGCGATCAGTGTAAAACAGTTTTTTGCTGCAGAACGTTACGTCTGGAGAAAGAAAGAAAAGGCAGGTGGTGCTTCCATGGGACTGAGGAGAATTGTGACATCAAGTCAGTGTGAGTGTAGGCATGCCATAATTTTTGAGTGTGCTGTACAGATATAAAAGATAACTGCACTGTTTGCGTAAACTGGGTATATATTGCATTGTATAGTTACTGTGGCTTACGTTGTGTAAAATGTATATATATTGAATTGTAAAGTTACTGTGGTTTATGTTGTGGCATGACTAGAGAAGATTTCTGTGTGTCCTATCATAAGGGACGTATAGATTCAGCACATCGATAACCGCGAGGGTATGAGAGTGATTTCTTACGTGGAAAATTATGTGCGCTATGGATATTGAGACTCGTTCCAGAAGCACAACCATCAAGAGGAGACATCATCTGTACGTCCATCAGTGTTAGACTGTGTCAGACTGTAGCAGCACCCGTAATATTTAATTGTAGTTACACTGGTAAATAAGTCATTGGTTTCTGATATTCTTGTGAGTCTCGTATGTATACGATGATCTGTAAACAACTTTGCGGATTTAACTCTCAGTGCAATTTAGCGATCTGTGCAAAATAATTTTACCGATGAAAGTCTCGTCTGCAGAAACAACGTTGAATGGTGTTCCCACTGGACCCACACCACATCTATGCGCCATCACTTAAGGAACCGTAAACACACGCATGCGCAGTCCCAAGGACATGTGAAGTCAGTAAAACCATGGAAGAACTTCCATATGCCGTCGGCAACAGAGTGAGGGAGATGGGTCGCGCTGGCTTCCGTCTGTCGTCAACACGCTCTGCAGATAGATGTTCACTCCTGTCCGGTTGCGTCAGCAATGGTGCTTAGGTGAACACGTATTTTGATGGGAATTTCTCATGTACCAAGTATAAGATGTCGCCACCTCATTCAGTGTGCACCTGTCCGCGACTGGGCTGCTGACGGATGTATCACTTCGCAGGAGCTGTCAGTGCATCTCGACTGCCGGTAGCCTCCTGTGTGGTCTAGTGGACAGGGAGTGTCAGGCGGTGCCTCCGTGTGTCTGTTATTTTGTGAACAGGTCTGTACACTGTGTTATGCACTAATTGGACAGCTTACATGTTGATTTCGTGCATGCACATGAGTGTACTGCATTATTTAGGAGGAGTTTGCCTATCTCTACTGAAATTATTTCGGTAATTTAGGGGTTGTCTGTAGAGCGTTATTTAAAAGTGGTTTACAGATTTGTAGGCTGTATGGCGCGATCCCAAGCATGTAAGAAGGTCTGTTTTGTTTCAGTGCGATAAATATACTCCATCCCTGAATAAATTGTTCCAAGATAAATAAAGTACACTCCTTACTTACTCTCTCCCGCAATCCATTGCAGGCTGAGTCATTTTCTCCTCCAGACAGCCATCTTGAATTATGTCGCAGGAAGGATGTCGCACCCTGTAGTGGCTATACTGTGTACTAGGTAAGTTGCACAGGCAGAGTCGTTTTCTCACAATTTTAGGCCACCCCAGACTGCCCTATTGGGTTACATCACAGAATGGATGACAACACCTTATGGTGGCAGTTCTGTGTACTATGTTCTTCGGTAACGGTACTTTCGTCATCTGCTGACATCATAGTTGCCAACTTGGAGTATGTCACAGAACAATGACAGCGCCCTCTGTTGGTGGTACTGTGTACTTGGTCAGTTGGAATTTGGACCTCATGGCGAACATACAGGATGGCAGTAGTGCCTCTAATTGTTAAAGTAAATATTGGTGCATGATTTCGAGAGTTGACAATTAGGAAGCATGTTTGCAGTCATTTAGATGGATTACTATTTCTACCATTTACGTGTTGTTTGGGTCTCTGGACATAAATGTATTTCATTATTTTACGAGTGGTCTGAAGACCTGTACGCTGTGCAATGCATTATTTTGCGTGTTTACAATTGGTTGGCATGTGTGCAGAGCATTATACATGGGTTATTTAGGCGTAGTTGGCAGGTCTGTATGATGTGTGGCGTGACCCCAAACATGTCATAGAGTGTGTTCTGTATTACCGTCATAAATATACTCTATCCATAAATAATTTGTTATGAAATAAATAAAGTAGAATCCTCCCTCTTTCCAGCTGCCCAGTGCAGGTTGGGCCCTCTCACAGCCATTTCCTAGTAGGAGGTGCCGGCCAGGTGACTTAGGTTAGTGGCGGTAGCAACAGTGACCTATTTTCCCGCCATTTTCTTAGGATAGCACAGATACCTGTGGTGTGATGCATTATCCTGTTGGAATTTAAACTTCCCACCATTTTTCTGGGGTATGGTACGGGAGGGGGTGAGGTTAATGGAGATTGCCCAATTGACCCATGTTCTCGGCAAAATCTGCCATCTTGGATGATGTCACAGCCGCCATCTTGGAGGATGTCATGCACTGTTGCCCCATCTACACGCTGTCATCTTGTATGACGTCGTCGCCACCAACTTGGATACATCTGGCAACAATGCAGAGTGCACCAGACCCCCTCCCCCCTGGCACCAATACTCACGCGTGGCGCCAGTGGTCCCAGCGTGTTCTTGCACTGTGCTGGCCTGGCTTCGCCTGAATTCCCAACCAAACTTGCACGCTCACACGACCCAGAGAAACAAACACGTCACCCCAAAGATAGGGCAACAGTTACTATATATGGATAACCTCCACTGCTGCCACTAGTGGCAACAATTGCGAAACCGAGTGGCGCCAGTCAACATGAGAAGAAGACAAACAACCACAACCATGTCAACTAAACTATACCATCTGGCCTCCAACAGAGGGCAGAAACCTACTAACAGCACCAACATTAGCCGCAGTATGTCTCAATTGCCTGTCTCGTGGTGTGAGCAATAGCAGAAATTAGTACTGTAAAGTCACAATCTGGCGATAGCTACGAGGGCATTATTCACTGTGCTCAAAGCTGGTGAATAGGAGAACCTATGGAATACTCCGATGCTTAAGGAAAACAGCACATGGGAAGAATTTAATGTGAGACGACAGAGCAGGTGAGTGACAGAAAGACGGGGGAGGAGAAGAAGCTAGAGATGGGGAGGAGGAGATGGACAGAGAGAGGGGCTAGAAGGAGGCTGGGACGTATATCCAATTTCCATACATATTTAACAACTGAAAAGCATTGCCGAGTGCACTAGAGATAATACTACAGCCAAACACATTATTACTGCTCATCTAAGTTTTAAAGCTAGTTCGGTTTCGGTTAAATCAACATTAAAGCATGTTGGTTTTACGAACACCTTTCCGGGGAAGGGAACTTCATCTCAGGGACATTGTGAAAAGCAACACTCAACAATCAATAACCATTCAAATTACCATAAAAATTATATCATTAAAAAGTCAATAATTCTGAGGTGTTTCCAAACGCAGCGTAGCTATATGAAGATGCTTTATTCTAAACTACCGGTATCACATCTGATAGTCGCATATTCAGGTTTATCAACAAGAGTACAAATCACTGTGCGAATTTTTTGAAATGGTTGCAATACAAAACCAGAGTGATGGCATTCAGCAAATAGTAATGACAAATATTCACAATAGTTTTCCTTCCATAACGTTGATGGACAGTTATGGAGTTCCAGCATTCGTGAGGTTATCCACATTAAGGGTCAAACCTTATTGATGGGTTGTCGTAATTAAATTCAGTACATCAAAAAGATGCTCGTGAAAATGTACAAAGTATAACTGCTGAATGAGCCAGATCAACACAGAAGCGGGAGAAAGAAATTGATAATGAATGGAACACTAATGCTTAAATATTAACTAACGTCTATGTAAAAGTACTCTAAGCGCACTGGAAACATCATCAAAAAATAATGCTCTAGTATGGAATCAAAACGAAGAGAATATAATCAATCAGAAAAATAGCCTACTGGGTAACGCCCTGTAGGACATATAAGATTCGGTAGACACCAGCTGTATAAAACCAATAAAGTACGACTTAAAATCCAGTACGATGTGCGTACTTCGCCGTATTCCTAACAGCACGATGTGGTGTAAGTAGCCAGTGGAGTCTAGCAACACACGAAGGCGGAAAGCTACGGTGCCAAAGAGGAAAAAAAGTACAACACACGAACAGCTGCAACGTGAAAATCATAACTAGGGAAACAAACGAAGTCTGGGAACTGCATTAATTAAATGTAAAAACCCGTAGTTTACTGTAGGTATAAAATGAAAAATAAAATATGATCTGTTTTATATTAGTACCTCAGTATTATAAAATTAAAAAGGGGTAGTATTTGAGTATTAAGGAGAAAATCATTCTCGTAACTACCGGCGACAACTCAGATATTCAAAATTTGATAGGATAAGTGTTTCAGCTCAGTATGATTATTCAAAGTTGAACCTCGGGCTCGCTTTAGTGCCTTCATGATATTTATTTCTTCTAGCACATTTAAAACTTTTCCTTTCCTTTCCTTAAATATAATACGCAAATTCTTTTCAATGTAGGAAATTGAATGACCTATTTCTTTTAGATGATCTGAGATAGCTACTTTGTGGCCGGGAGAACTCTGTGATAACTTTGATCAATTGGAAGTAACATTGTGGCCGAACCACTGGCGATCTCCGAATGGACAGAGGAAGCGGACCTTTTCTTACTGAGGGCATCTTTATTGATCTTCTCAACAAAATCGCTATCGTAACCATTTGATGTCGCTATATACTGAGTAGTGCGGTATTCTCGATGCAAGGTCTCCCTTTTGAGCGGTATGGTATCTAACGGTGTAACAATGCCCCCCGTAAGCTGCCTTTTTGTACTTCGCGGGATGTAGTAAATAGCGGCATCGAACGGTTACGATAGTGATTTAGTGAAGACATTCTGAGTAAGAAAAGATCCGCTCGCTCTCTCCATTCAGCGAGTACTTTTTGTTCGGCGACAATAACACTTCCAGCCAAAGAAAATAGTGTCATGACAAGTTATCGTAGAGTACCGTATTTTCCTAGCGTGCCGGAATATGTCGACAGAAATTTCAAAAATCAAAATATAGGTCCAGCAATCTTTATTCCTAGGAATGTTGGTGGTTAATAAAAGCATAATGAAAAGGTCGAATACTATATACAAAAGGGCTCCGGGGTTATGAGATCGTCTGCGATGTCTGCCCCCAAAAATATGTAGGTCAAGGTGGGTGTAAATTTAAAATATGTTTTAAAGAACACCTAAACTTTGCCAGCCTCAAATCAGCTATCTCAGCTGATCTAAAAGAAGTGTTTCATTTTATTTCCAACATTCAAAAGAATTTGCGTGCAATATTTAAGGAACTAAAAGGAAATGTTTTGAATTTTAATTTTTAATTTGTGGTAATATATTATGGGACCAAACTGCTGAGGTCATCGGTCCCTAAACTTACACACTATTTAATCTCACTTAAGCTGAGCACAACACACACATCCATGCCCGAAGGAGGACTTTAACCTCCGACGGGAGGAGCTTCGCGGACCGTGACAAGGCGCCTAAGACAGCGCGGCTACGCCTTGCGGCCGAATTGTTTTGGAAGAAATATGTATCATTTAGGCATTAAAGCGAGCCCCAGGTTCAATTACAGATAATGAGACTGAACGGAGACACTGCGATATCCTTTCGAATTCTGGTTACCTGAACTGTCACCGGTAGCTGTTAGAATGATTTCTACGTTAATTTAGTAACTATATTATACTTCCATACTAGTCCTTTGGTAATTTTATAATACTCAGGTACTAATGTGCAGAAGATTATATTTTATTTTTCGTTTTATTCGTACAACAAACTACGGATATTTAAATTTGTGTAATGCAGTTCCTTGCCTTCGTTTCTTTTCCTACTTAAGATTTTCACCTTGTAGCTGTTCGAGTGTTTACTTTGTTTTCCTCTTTGGCACCTTGGCTTGCCGCCTTCCAGTACATTGCCGATATCAAAATGGCTCTGAGCACTATGGGACTTTACTTCTGAGGTCATCAGTCCCCTACAACTTAGAACTACTGAAACCTAAGTAACCTAAGAAGGTCACACACATCCATGCCCGAGGCAGGATTCGAACCTGCGACCGTAGCGGTAGCGTGGTTCCTGACTGTAGTGCCTAGAACCGCTCGGCCACCCCGGCCGGCTTGCCGATACCCACGGGCTGTTTACACACGTAGTGCTGTTAGCAATAAGGCGGATGTACAATGCGCGCGAAATGCTGTGGTCGCTAGAAGCGCAATCGGCTGGGGAAGCGTGGGAGGGCAGTGGTGTTACAGGGGAAATGTCAAGTCCTGGATGGGAAAGTGACATTCTAAACTGAAGGCTACACTCACATTTTCTGTAAATATTAAGTGGGGGCCCTCCACACTCACACTTGCATGGTGACCATTCAAAAAGATCTTCTGTCACCTCTGCTTTGGTTAGTATCTAAAAAGAATTCCGCCGACAATGCAGCGATTTATTTTCACCTGGCTTGTTGACCACTTGCAACTTACAGAGAAGCGTCATGAGTGAAGAATTTTCGATAAAATCTACATGCTTCTCTGGTAGCTGAATCACTGGTTTATTTAAGTGAGGAACCGAAATAAGGTCAATAGCTTATGAAAAATTACATCCTCGGAATAAAAAAATGTTAAGTCTTTACATTTGTTGTTTCGTGACACAACGCATTACTCATTTCACCAGCTATCGATGGTCCTTAAAAATTACATTCTTTCACCGAAAAAGTCTGTAGCTATTGGAATAACACGGTGGACAATAAAGCTATACATAATAGCGATAAGGTAAAATACTCTCCTCTCTGAGTGCTATCATTTGCCAAAATCTCATTTCGATATCTGAAACTGTTTATGAAATATGACGAATGTTCTGTATATTTCACGCTGGCTTTACCGCTGGAGCGGCGCGGTCGCCAATGTATGCTGCATCAGATGAATTTTCCCGATGCACGTGACTGATAGATACCTCCACCCAAGTCTAAAGAAAAATTCAGTACGTTAGCCAAATTTCATAATCAACAACATATTATGTAATACGCACGAAATGCAAAATCATAGTGACCTACATTTTTCATTGCGTACCTTTCTGAATTTCGCGCTGTGTGTTGCTTTCAAGTAAATATCACAATAATTATGACCACTAACGAAAGGATGGGTGTATCATCATGAACTTGATATATAAGGCTATAAGTAAAGTAGAAACTGATTTATTTATTTACCGAAAAGTTTCTGTAAAATCGATTGAGACAGGCCGCAGGATACGCGCCTTGCTTCTGTCACTAATGGCCTGCCGAAAGGTGGAAAACACTTATTGACCTCCTGAACAAGCGAATGAACTCGCCCTGCGCTTTGGACGAAAACTGGTCACTGCGCAACGGCCACTGTATCCCGCGCGAGCTATAAGCACATTACACGGGATTTTAAGTTCTAATTCATTGGTTTTATACGACTGGTGTCTACTAGAGATTATAATATGTCCACCTGTGTGTTATCTGGGACGCTATTTTTTAGAATGCTTCCATTCTCGACGGTTTGGTTCCATACTAGAGTATTATTTTTGGATGATGTTTCCTGTGCGCTTAGGGTGCATCAGTGTCCCATTTATTAATTTCTTACCCCCACTTGTTTCCTGGTCTGGTGCATTCAGCAGTTATGGTTTGTCTAATTTGACAAGCGTCTTTTGGATCTACTAAGTTTAATTATGACAACGCATCAATGTGGTTTGACTATTAACGTGGATAACTTCCCGAATACTGGGACTCCGTAAATGTTTATTTACATGATGGAAATATAACAATTGTGAGTACTTGCCATTGTTATTTGTTGAATGCCAACACTATGGTTTGGTATTTCTACCATTTCAAAAATTTCACACAGTGATTTGTATTCTTGACAGATAAACCTAGATGTACGTCTATAGTGCCGTGAAACTGGTAGCCGCGAATAAAACACCTTTATACAGATATGCAGCTTATGGAAACAACTCATCATTCTTGACTTTTTACTTGTTATAATTTTTATGATAATTTAAATGCTTATTGAGTGTTGAGTGTCGTTATTGTTACTCACATGTTAGTTTTAACTTAGTACAAAGTAGAAAACGTACCAGTACAGGTAGCATACGCTTAGAGCGTGTTCTGTGTCGCATTGATGATTGTTTGGAGGGGGAGAGAGAAAGGGAAGACGACAGCAAGAGGGAGTGGTGAGTGAGAGTGTTCACAGTTTTGGGAAGGCGGAAGGAACGACAAACACAACAGTTAAAATGTGTGGATAAAAATCCTAAGTCGTGATCGCAAAAATTATTTTATTGATAATTAGTTTTATCTCACTGACGAAATGTCTTCAGATTTGAAACACAGAAAATTGCATGTAAGAGAGATCTAAAACACAGAAAATTGCATATAAGAAGTGAAAAATTGGCAAAATACATTCTATTATATGATATACAAGGTGTTGGTGTAAGAGTGTGCAAAAATGTAACAGGACATGGAGAATGCTTCATTGAACAGATTGAGATAGGGAACCTCGGTCGAAAAACCTAGCTTAAGGAGATATGGAAGTAAATTTATCTACTGATTTTCCTGCAAGGGAATGAGTAGACGGCTTGCTGATCGCTGGTATGTAAGGGGCCGTCCTACTCAATGGCCTGCAAAGCCACCGCATCCCTTTGATTATTTCCTAATGAGATATGTAAAACCACTTGTATGTGAGACTCCTGTGGATACGAAAATGAAATTAGTTGCAAATTTGCACCTGCCTGTGATGTGATTTGAAACACGCCAGGGATATGTGTCAGAGTGCGTCAGAATCTTGTTCACTGATGTCATAATTGCATTGAGGTTGATGGTAGTCAGTTTCAGCACATTTTGTGAGATACAGTGCAAATGATATATCAATTGTGTCAATGAAGGTATTTCAGTTAACTGCAAGAAATGTAGATAAGAAAGTACACAGTGCTGTGATTTGTATCCTTTGGCCGGCCGGTGTGGCCGTGCGGTTTCAAGTGGATCTGAGCACTATGGGACTCAACTGCGGTGGTCATCAGACTCCTAGAACTTAGAACTACTTAAACCTAACTAAACTAAAGACATCACACACATCCATGCCCGAGGCAAAATTCGAACATGCGACCGTAGCAATCGCACGGTTCCGGACTGCGCGCCTAGGACCGCAAGACCACCGCGGCCGGCTGGGCGCTTCAATCTGGAACCGCGTGACCGCTACGGTCGCAGGTTCGAATCCTGCCTCGGGCATGGATGTGTGTGATGTGCTTAGGTTAGTTAAGTAGTTCTAAGTCCTAGGGGACTGATGACCACAGATGTTAAGTCCCATAGTGCTCCCAGCCAGCAGATTTGTGTCCTTGCGCTGGCTTCTCCGACCCCAAGTCCCTGCCTCAAATTGTTCAGTGGAGCACCCTCTATGTCCTGTTACATTTTTGCACGCTCTTAGGGAAACATTCTGTATATGATATACCGATAAACATAATTATTTAATTCACTGTTTTTGTTACAAGAAAATTTAGTGCCATTAATTGCTGTTTAATTGTGCTGCTCTGAAGAATCAGAACCGAAGTATCTTTCACTGCTTTCAACGAAATTTTCTCGCATATCTTCCTTCAAATGTCGCTCTCATGAAGATTTTCAGAGTGGCGCACTCACTTAAACCAGATTCTCGCCATGACATTGTGAGTTAACGAACATTTTGCTCTCATTCAAGTACATTGCCGAAAGAGTCAGCCTTCAGGAATTGTGAAACAAACCCTGTTGTACAGGACCATTTTCCACAAAGGGCGCATATTCGCCACGAGATGTGGAATTCACAGGCATCTGTTGTGCTGAATGGGGCCTAAGCGCTGTCGTGTGCGAGTGAGACAGACGAGAAGCTACGTCATAGGGAAACGCCGTAGAAGCTCTTTGTATCCAGGTAGACGTAGCAGTGTTAAATATGGCGGACCTTAGACTGGGTATAGAGAGAAACACTTATGATAACTATTTAATTCTGCAGTAATTCAGGAAATGAAGCCACAGTAATTTTAATCGACCATCCTTCATAAATTTTCATGGTGATACCAATAAAACTTGAATATTGGTCACTGATAAAGTGAAATTAACAAGTTTTGTAACAATGATCTGAATACTAAAATCTGAACACTTTGGTCGATCGACATTTCATATAGAAGCGCATCGTTAAAATGACACAAGTGGCGAGCTGACATCCTGAAGTTCAGGCTCACATGCGGTTCCTCTTCGTCGAAATGTCTCGGCTCAAACTCGTCTAGGGGCTCTACCGCACGTGTCGCATTACACGCCCTAAATTAGATACTTGCGACCTTTTGGTGAAATTGTCTGGCTGATAGCAAGTTTGCGAAATTGTATGAAACATACGGCGTTAATATAGCGTTAACAACAGTAATAATAATATCGGGAGCTAACTTAACGTCCCATAAGTGATGTAGGCCACACAATTGCAATTTGATTAGAATAGTGTTTATTCAGAAAGCAAACTAATAGCGAACGTGGTCGTATTTAGAATTTCTGCTACACTCGAACTCATATCCATTTGACGCAACTCGATCATTCACAATCTCATCGAGAATTACAAGTGCAATACTCCACCTCGTTAACTACGCGAAAGGTTAAAGTTCACATCAGGTGCGTTGCTCCTCACCGCTCAGAGACTAAGTTCCGCGATACCACACAACTCGAAAGTTTCTAAATCGTTTCACTTCCTAGCTACCAAAAGACCGTTCGTTCGCTTTAGCGTCTCCGTAAGCACTGTCCCTCTGCCCATCCCCGGCCGTGTTTCCCTCCGAACATCCTCGCTCCACTGACTAGCCATCTGATTGGCTACAGTTGATTCTACATTATTTCACTTTTTAACATATTTAAATAATCGAAGCGTAACCAATTTTACGTTATAAATAATGTAACAATAATATGCATTACATAATAAACGTTTTACATAAAACCAATACAGTTACCTTCGTAGCTATGAATGCCACGGCCAGTAACCTTGTACAGCTTTGCTTTCTGATAAATAAATAAGGAACAAGAGTAACTACCGTGCACAAAATTTTACAACAAATATTCTATTACCTAATGATCGAATAAGGTGTCAATGTGTTCAATGTGTTTTGCATGGAGGAAGCGATGATCTGATGCTTAACTGAAAATAGTGTTAATTTAAATTTACTATGTCTTTTAAACAAAGGTACGGAGTTAATCCCGGCGGGGTCAGGGATTTTCTCTGCCTCGTGATGACTGGGTGTTGTGTGATGTCCTTAGGTTAGTTAGGTTTAAGTAGTTCTACGTTCTAGGGCACCAATGACCGTAGATATTATGTCCCATAGTGCTCAGAGCCATTTGAACCATTTTTGAAGAGAGTTAATGTTTACAACATTTGTTATTTTAATGATGCGCTTCTATATGAAATATCGATCGTTAAGATCGACCAAGGCGTTCAGACTTTAGCATTGAGGGCTTTGTTACAAAACTTGTTAATTTCACTTTAACAGCACATCCTAAACTGTTATAGATATGATCAATATTCAAGTTTTATTGGGATCACCATGAAAGTTTATGAAGGATGGTGGATTAAAATTACTGTGGCTTAATTCCCTGAATTATTACACATTTAAATAGTTTTATAAATGTTTCTCTTTATGGCCAATCTTAGGTCCGTCATATTTACGTCTCCCTTGCCACAAACAGCTTCTACGAGGTTTCCCTGTGACATAGGTTCTCGTTTGTCTTACTCGCACACGACAGCGCTTAGGCCTCATTCAGCACAATTGATGCCTCTGAAATTCCCCATCTCGTGGCGAATCTGCGCTCTTTGTGACACATGGTCCTGGACAACAGGGTTCGTTTCACAATTCCTGACGGCCGAATCTTTCGGCCATATATTTAAATGTGAGCGAAGTGCTCATTAACTCACAACATCTCAAGTAAATACTACGTAGCTAATGTGCAGTTTGTGGATGCGACCTGCCCCGCGGGATTAGGCGAGTGGTCTAGGGCGCAGCAGTCATGGACTGTGCGGCTGGTCCCGGCGGAGGTTCGAGTCCTCCCTCGGGCATGGGTGTGTGTGTTTGACCTTAGGACAATTTAGGTTAAGTAGTGTATATGCTTGGGGACTGATGACCTTACCAGTTAAGTCCCATAAGATTTCACACACGTTTGAATTTTTTTTTTTTTTTTTTTTTTTTTTTTTTTTTTTTTTTTTTTTTTTTGGAGATAGTACATACCGTAAACACGTACAGATCTCTAGAAGTTCAATTGCCATCACAAGTCCTTCCCACATATTCCCACCCTGCTATTGACACAGGTGATTTCAACAGCAATCACAAGCAAAATAAGTATAGCTCTAATGTCTGCAACGGGGAAGATGTAAGTTCACGGTCAGCACACAATGTAAAGACAGGGGAAGTTTACGAGGGACTTCTGCAACCAATGTTAATGTATAGCTTGGCAGGGAAGGGGGAAGAAAGTTGTTAAATATGCCTCGTGGCGAGAGTGTGCAGGTGGTCTAACTGTCAGGATTTGATAGTGGGCATACAGGGCTACCGTTAAATGATCAAACAGGAAATTAAGTACAATGAACAGGATATATTTCAATATATCGAATACAAAGGGCGCGCCTAGGGTCAGAAGTTAGCAGGTTTAGGCCAGTCTAGGAGGTCGAATAATTAATTAAAATAAGGAATGGAAGGGGAAACGGTTCACGTTAACTTACGATGGTGGCCGGTCGCGAAAGGCAGAACCGGACGCTCTGCCTTCCAAAACGACTGTTCTGCTCGAGGTCTGGATTACAAGAGAGAGAAGCAAGTGTCTTCTACACCACAGGACGCTCCGGCCTCCACACACGTGATTGGTGTCCCGAGCACGCTATTGGCTAAAATCAGTGGCATAGTTTCGCTAGCAGTTCAGTTGCAGCAGAGGGCTCAGGGCGCCTCCTGTCAGCAGCTTTAACTGGACAGAACCGCCTCGGTTTTGAAAGGCAAGCGACCTGTGTCATGTAGACACAGAGTGAATTACTCTAAGAGAAAACTTGTAAACATTACACTGGGCCTTTGAAATAAATTTCTTAAACCAATTCCATAAAAAATTCCTGGACTGGCTGCCATCCTGTACAACAATCTTTGTCACATCATTGTAACTGTGGCAGAACTTTTGTGAGAAGTTTAGCTCTTGGCCCGTCAGCATAAAAACAAATACACTTGTGAAGGGATGAACAAGCAGGAGGCATAAATCTCTGTAACGTAGATGGGGTGATGATTTCTGAACCGTTGCGCGATCGATAGCTCGCGACACGTCATCTGGAACACCATCTTTGGCGTGAAGGAGGCGTGGCATGTTTGCCGCTAGTAGGTATGAGCCCGCTTACCGGAAGTGGCAGTGAGTAAACGAGCACGGACCGAGCAGGTCTGTGAGTTAACAGGCGGGCTGTTAGTTCTACCACGAATGTAACTTCCAAGTTGGTCTGGCTGAGCATCTTGCAGGCACAGGGGACGCACACCGGAAACGGGAGTGGACACGTTATTCCTTTACCGACCAGATGCCTTTCCTGGTGGCTCCACTTTACCACTGTTCGTCACCATACAGTGGCTCTGGATGACGGGTGAGCTACTTTTAGTTCGTTGCTTAGGTGCTAAGACTACACAGGAATCGTAAAGACTGATCTTGCTCCCCGCTGTGAGTGTGATAATTACGTCTGGTTCGGTTTCCGTACAAGTTCGTGTCTTGGTGCTCCTATATCGGACTCGGGTCAGCCTCCTGTTGTTCCTGTGTCTGGCGAGGTGATTTGAAGATCGTGTCGCTCGTATGAAAACATGATAGTTTCAATTCGGTAATTGTCATAGAGTTGTAAAAAGAAATGATGTGTGGCTAGGGCCTCCCGTCGGGTAGACCGTTCGCCTGGTGCAAGTCTTTCGAGTTGACGCCACTTCAGCGACTTGCTTGTCGATGGGGATGAAATGATGATGAAAGGCCCACAACGAACGAACCAGAGAAAATTCCTGGTCCCGCCGGGAATCGAACCCGGGAACCCGTGAACGGGAAGCGAGAACGCTACGCAAGACCACGAGCTGCAGACATAGAGTTGTGATTTGATAGTTTGTTTTAAATTAATGGGATTTTAGATTGCTTGGAGTAATATAAATTCTTTTTTTAATGTTCACTGTGCGATGTTCAGTTCGTGACATTCAAAATATTTTTTTGTCTGGTACGTTGTGCAATAAATAGTGAAGTCGCCATCTTTAGTTCCTTGTAGCGCGCAAGTCTTTGTGTCTTACGGAGGGCAGACATTTTTGCGTGTGTTTCGGTGGGATATACTTCCAAGCCAAGCTTGTGTTTAATGTAGGTGTGGGTCAGCAGCCAACCGCTCCTGCCTTCCTGCCACCTACGTTTTCAGCCTTGAGCGACGGCTATGTGTTTAATGTTCCCACCTCATGATTTGAAGCTGAATCTTGGTTGGCCGCTGAAATTCCTTACAGTCAGGTGTAAGTGGAGGTGGCTGCTTTGACGAGTTACCTTATCTTTTAACGACTTATCACAACTGTTTTCTCTACGCGGCCAGTGAGTAATCTGATGACTTCAAAAATGGTTCAAATGGCTCTGAGCACTATGGGACTCAACTGCTGTGGTTATTAGTCCCCTAGAACTTAGAACTACTTAAACCTAACCAACCTAAGGACATCACACACATCCATGCCCGAGGCAGGATTCGAACCTGCGACCGTAGCAGTCGCACGGTTCCGGACTGCGCGCCTAGAACCGCGAGACCACCGCGGCCGGCTCTGATGACTTACTTTTTATTCGTTTTATATAAAAGTTACTTTTCTTTTCTTCAGGCTGTCATCGTATGTTTGTGCTTTGGGGCGTGTACCCACTGGTTGCTTAAAAAAGTAGTGTGGTGAGCGGAGTATCCTACCTGCCATAAGTCCAGGCATTCGTCCAGGCATTTCCCGATGCATGCTGGTTTCATATCAAGCAGCTTTAATTGTTTTTATTTCCTTTTAATTAACTCTTTTTAGGTAAACCTGAATAATTTGTTGTATTTCAGTCAAACACATCCTCAAGATGTCTACTGCGTGCCTGATTTTCCTATCATGTTATATTTGTTGTAAAACACTGGTGTTTAGGCATTCTCGAGTATTGGACGTAAAGAGATTGTTTTATCAATTATCAGTAATTGTTCTTAAATTCATTTATTTAACTGGATGGTTTTGTCTTAATACGTCGAGGTCCTATTGACCTGATTACTAAATTACTTTTCTTGAGGAGTGTTAATAATAATCTTGATACGATGTTCAGACGTTATTTTGCCAGGTCGCTCTACTCTCAGATAAACTTATGCCAGTAGTGTGTACCATTATCTTAGCAGAGCACTGTTATTTCTGGAAGCTGAAGTTGTGTCCTGCCCACTCGTCTAATATAGGGTGCCTAGGAAACGTGCTTTCTCAGATTGCTAGACAACAATTCAAGCAAATCGTACTAATGAGATTTTATTACCTTAAGATCACTGATAATACATAAGTTCGAGCATTTACAATGATGGGTTGCAAAGAAATGCGGCGGACAAATAAGAAGTCTTATCAATATTGACATTGCCTAATGCAAGTCACGTTATACAAGTCACTGCTGTAGAGCTCGTACACCGTCTAGGCTTCAACTGGGCCGCTGCTAGGCGCCGTGGCACTTACGTCCTCTTCGTGTAGATGGCGCTACTGTCTCGTTGTCTTCCTAGAGACAGATCGGTCAGCATACTATTGGCTCACTTTGTCTCACAGCCCTCTCTCCCCTAACGTTCTTGCCGGTGCTTGACTTTATGTCGGAACAATATGCAGGGCAAAAGATACCGGGATACGTTATGTTTAAAGCTTTCCCGGCGTACTGATCGTTCCATAAAAACGACACAAAAATTCTGGCCCATACATCAAAGTTTTGGATCTCAATTATCAATGAATTTGTGGAAATAAGCTTGTTTGACAATGAGACTCTCATCAATTGAGATAGCGGTTATCAGCTAAACTCTGCTTGGAATCCTGTTATAGAGAAACTTCGTAATCGACGTAGTTGTCTGCATAAAGATGAAAATCGACCTGATATCGATACGCCAAGCTTTCACTGTGGAAGCGCAGAGCACGGAGTTGTTATGAACGCCCACGCTGAGCAGCACATGCGCAATGTCATCTCAGTATGGCTTTAAATAGCAGAGCTCAGCGCGTACTCGCCAGTACTGATACGGTGGTCGGGAAACTGACACAAATATCGATCCTAATTACGCAATTAATCACAACGATTGGGCCTAATTACACAACTGCATGCATAGCGCTACACAAGTACGGCATAAAAGTGCAATACATCACAAAATTGACAATACCACACAACTGGTGTTGTCCTGAACGGAAAAAATTTCGCAATACCACTCGAAATTAGCGACAGACACACTCAAACTTTACTCTGCACATACAAGCTGGCAGGAAAAAGGCTGGGGTGTAAGGTACTATCTTTATTCTTTTTTGCTGGAAATATGTTCAACTGATGATGAGATGCTGGTGTTGGACAGAGAGGAGTTTAAAAAGCGTATTACCTGTAAGCGTACAGTATCTATTGCTGTTTGTGAGAGTTCATTACAGATGCCTGCTCAAAAGCCACCCTGCAGTCCACGTAATCGAAGGCAATACACGCTAAAACAAGTGATGGAACAAAATGCATCACAGTTCTAATTACACTTCTAAATTATATTGAAGAAACCAGCACTCATAAAAAGCAGGCCATAATGCAGCACATATACTGGGGGAAAATCGTCGTCCTAAAAGACTGCTGAGTGCAGAGAGGTGGTAGTTGAACCTAATGTTCTTCTAGATGTACAACGTGCCAAAAACCTAGGCCTTTACGATTTCCCCTCCTCCCTCTACGATGCTGTGCCGAGAATCTCGCGCCCCCACTACCACCCTGCTCACACTCGGCATTCAACCACCTTTCCGCCACCTTAAGGTGACGCTCCTACACCTGCACCTAGTCAACCAAACAATAGGAGATAAGAGAACGGCCACCTCAAGTGTAGCTTGTTCATCTAAAAAATAGTGACAGAGCCTCCATGCACTGCAGATGTGCCCGCACTGCCACTCCCTTTGCGGCACCCACGATACCTGGCATACTCTCAGACGACGGTCCTGCACAACACAAAAGGGAAATTAAGTAGCATAACCCCGCCCATGTTTTGTTCACTGTGACAGGGCTCCTTTTAGCAGAGCGGTGCTATATCATACTAGAGTTTACCAAACAAATCGTGAGAGCCTGTCTCTCCCTGTGTAGATCGGAGATTGAAATTTCATTTAAAAATCATCGCAACAAAAAAAAAGTAATGCTTGTCAAGAATCATTCCCTGGTGCTCTACCCATCTCTTCCAGCTGTCAGGTGGCATGTCATTGATATCAATTTGATAGACCCATTAATTAAATTGATCATGAGAGTCACTGTGTAACGTCGTTGCATTAATTACTTCTGAAAGCGGTGCTGATAGACAATAAAAGCGGGTTAAAAGCTGTGAGCTGTCTGCGGAAGTTAACCTTGCATTCCTCAGCAACTGTTTCACCAGGTATCCAGTCTAGCTTACCAAATTCCCAACCAGACAAACATTAATTATAATAATCAAAATATCCACGGGTGTACTGCCGGTCTATAGTGTCCAACGGGCACAATATTTCGGCGATCAAACATGTCGCCATCATCAGGTGAACTGACGGATTGAGCTCCTGTGAACGTGCCGGCACGGAGATCCGTACGCTATGGCTGCTCAGGGGGAACTGGGTTCGGTCGCGGCGGCGGCCGATTTAAATACCCTCCGCCCGCGGCGCGCTCCCTCCGCCGTCCGCGCCCCGCGCCACGCTAGCGCGGTGGAACAGATTGCGACGGCGTCTGAGATGACGTTGGTGTGATGGCTCTGTCCGCCGTGGTCGTCACAACTATGCGTTTGCTCGATTTGCTCTTGATTAACCCAATCGCTGGTTCCCAAGCCTTGCTAAGATTATAGCCACAGTCACGGTTTATGAGGTCGTCATTGGTGCGAATTTCGATGGCCTCTCTAACAACGCTGTCCCAGTAACTCGACGTCTGTACCAGAATCCTCGTGCGGTCATACTCCATAGCGTGATTTTCCGACAAACAATGTTCAGCGAGCGCCGACTTGCTCGGATACATCAGTCGAGTGTGCCTCTGGTGTTCACGGCATCGATCCTCGACGGTACGCATCGTCTGACCAATATACGACTTGCCACATTGACACGTAATCTGGTACACACCGGCCTTCCTCAAACCGAGGGCATTTTTCGCGCTCCCCACCAGTGCACGAGTTTTATTCGGAGGACAAAACACAGTTCCGACCCGGTGTTTCTTCAGAATGCGGGCGATTTTCCCGGAGAGTGCGCCTGTGTATGGAATTATTGCAGTGCCTACCTCCTCCCTCGTGACTTCATCCATCTCAACAGGTTGTGCTGCAGTGGTTGGGCGGAGAGCACGTTGGATCTGCCACTCTGAGTACCCATTTTTTCGAAATACACTTCTCAGATGTTCCAATTCCTGGGGTAGACTCTCTGTGTCAAAGATAGAGTTTTAAGTACCCCATTCCTCTGTGAAGGGTGGTGGCAGCTGTCTGCGTGCAAATACAGATCAGTGTGTGTTGTCTTTCGATACACCCCATGACCTAGGGTGCCCTTCTCCTGACCAAGACGTCAAGGAAAGGTAATTTACCCTTCGTTTCAGTCTCCATAGTGAATTTGATGTTGGGGTGAATGGAGTTTAGATGTGTAAGGAAGTCAAGGAGTTTATCCATACCATGTGGCCAGATGACGAACGTGTCGTCCACGTAACGGAAAAAGCAAGTAGGTTTCCATTCGGATGACGACAGGGCTTCCTCCTCGAAGTTCTCCATGTACAAATTCGCTACCACCGGTGAGAGTGGGCTACCCATGGCGACTCCCTCCGTTTGTTCGTAGTATTCTCCATTAAAAAGAAAATACGTGGAAGTCAAGACATGCCTAAAAATTTCAGTGGTACTCTCGTCAAACCTCTGACCAATCAACTCTAGCGACTCTCGCAGGGGTACCCTCGTAAACAAGGAAACGACCTCAAAACTCACCATGATATCTGGCTCATCCAACCTGAAGCTATCAAGGCGTTTAACAAAATCCACGGAATTACGGATGTGATGAGGGCATTTACCCACATAAGGACTTAATATTCCCGTCAGGTATTTGGCCAACAAATATGTAGGTAGGTGCCCTGATGTTGCTGACAATGGGGCGTAATGGTACCCCCTCTCTGTGAACCTTCGGGAGTCCATATAGCCTAGGCGGTACCGGACCTTGGGGTAACAATTTCTTAGCGTCACCCTCCGGTAAATCTGCGTCCTTGAGAAGAACCCTCGTCTTGTTCTCCACCTTCTTTGTAGGGTCAACGCTGATCTTCCGGTAGGAATCGTCATTTAGCAGGTTTTGCGTCTTATCAGTGTAGTCCTTATGGGAGAAAACAACTATAGCATTGCCTTTGTCAGCCGGTAAGACAACAATTTCAGAGCGTTCCCTCAGATCAAGAATGGCCGCCCTCTCTTTACTGCTGATATTTGACTTCATCGGCTTGGATTTCGTCAACGCACGACAAGGTTAACGACGTATTTCCTCGGCTGATTCTGGCGGAAGTAGAGCTGCAACCTGTTCAACAGCACTAACAATTTCTGCGACCGGAGTGAACTTGGGGGTAGGAGCGAAGTTGAGACCTTTCTGCAAAACCGAGACCGCATCATCACTCAACACCATGCCACTCAAATTGATGACAGTCTTGCACGGAACCTGCAGAGATGGTTTGTCAAGGAGACGTGAGAACTTAGCTGTTCGACGACCCGTAGCTTTCTTATGGGCGGAATCAGCTGACACCCAGGTGACACCATCAATCCAATCCCAGGAAAAAGAAGTGAACTTAGTAGCCAGTTGCAAATGTAATTTGAGTAATTCCTGTGAGATAAACTCAAGGCTCCGGCGGGTGAATTGCACTCTCTCCCGTACAAATGGGAGGCTGGCTTGTTTCTTGATTCTCTTAGCTGCTGCAGAACCGATGTGATGCATAACCTTAGCAAAATTTGGAACAACATTCTCGGAACGATATCTCTTTAGAAAGGCAAGAGTACTTAGCAAACGATCTACGGTGGCGCAACTTATCAAATTTCTTCATGCTGCGATACATCTCCTCCCCGTAAAGGTGTATGATGTGATTCTTGAGTTTCTCCCAGCGTATTTGATAATCAAAATATCCACGGGTGTACTGCGGGTCTATAGTGTCCAACGGGCACAATATTTCGGCGATCAAACATGTCGCCATCATCAGGTGAACTGACGGACTGAGCTCCTGTGAACGTGCCGGTACGGAGATCCGTACGGCAGTACACCCGTGAATATTTTGATTATCAAATACGCCGGGAGAAACTCAAGAATCACAGTAATTATAATCTTTTATTAGTCATACAACAAGCGGTGATATATATATATAGAATTTAAATAAAAAGAAACAAATCAGTTTATATTTGGAAATTTATTTTAACATTGATCATTGAAATTTCAGCATATTAAACTTGATTCATAACTAAACTGGTGCCTTATTTAGGATTGTGAAAATGTGAGTTTGTAATCTTACGGAACACATCAAATATGGAGCCGAGATTTGGAGATTGCATACAACACTACACTCATAAAATAACACACGAATAACGTTGAAACATATGCAAGAGGAAATTAACCACAACCAACCGATTCAATTTTCAGCCAAAGAAGTTACGTTCGTAGCGCAATCCTGTCCGTCATGTAATTACCACACACTGGTATAATAAATTCATACTAACTCTCTGTGAAATCTTCCCGAAAAGAATAGCTGAGGGCTACTTTGATGAATGCACCACATGCTTCACGTGGTCAACTTGGTTTACACAAAGAGTGTAACTCCACAATAATTTTGATAATTAAAATAAATTAGATCGAAAAGCAATTTACAAAAGAAAAACCTCGTCTTACTATTAACCTGATGGGTCAAACAATTGTATAAGCACGTGGTACTGGTCTCACAAAGTACACCCCACGTGGGTTGAACATAAAGAAAAGTTGCTGTATTGAAAAATATTGTTAAAACGAGACGTTATAATCTCACGCACATTCGCATTTAAGATTGATGATCTTAGTTAGAGTTACTGATCAACACGTGGTTCCACTTTACTCACAAAGTAGTGACAAAACAACTACTGGAAGATATTCTGAAGTTCACACTCGAAATACACTGCGTTGCAATTTAAGATAACGTTAGATATTTCAGAGCTAAACCTGAAATAGAGGTGATTAAATTTTCAGTTAGGCTGAACTTAAGAAATCCATTGTCCTACGGACTTAGCAGACACGCGCTTAGCCGGAGATCTTACCACTTCAGACGCTCGACGCGGACAGACTGCCCTGGCCCGCTACCGAACGTTCCTCACAAATACAAACGGAAGTGACCAGAGAGGCAGCTCCCTATACAAACATGACAAGGGACGGACAGGACAATACTAAGGATAGAACCCTCTTTGCTTTTAGAAAGCGTAGCTACCTGTTCCGACGTTGGTCCTACTGTTCTCTAGCAGACAGGCTTGCCTGCTACCATCCAGCATGCAACTAGAAACACATTTGCTCATTCATCCTCTGATACAGAAGGGAAGGGGAATGACAGTATCTTATCATATACAGTATATAAAAGAAAGCGGATGTAGGTTCCGTATGAGACTGTGTGACATGAATTACGTATAAACTGTGTTTTAAAGTGTGGTAGTGTGACAGATCGATCTTGTTTTTGTGTAAAAGTAACACGTTTTACTGCCCAGTCTCCTCCCAGATAGTCAGAAACACCACAGTAAATTTAGAAGAGGAATTTTTTCCGTAAATGACAACAGATTTAAGAAATTAACATGAAAGGAATCCAACAGAGACTTTTCAAATTTGTATGGCGAGTGATTTTTTTTTTTAGTAGTCAGACTGCACTCGCCAAGTAGGACAACTGGGAATCCATGTAGGGAACACGATGTTCTTTTCGAGGAATGCTATGGAGAAATGACGTCTGAAGCTGACAAGAAAGGGAATCTACAAAAGACAACATATATTTCACATAAACGTACTCCGTCTGCAGTCCACAAGTGGCCCATCGGGACCATCCGACCGCCGTATCATCCTCAGATGAAGATGCGGATAGGAGGGGCGTGTGGTCAGCACACCGCTCTCCCGGTCGTTATGATGGTTTTCTTTGACCGGAGCCGCTACTAATCGGTCAAGTAGCTCCTCAATTGGCATCACGAGGCTGAGTGCACCCCGAAAAATGGCAACAGCTCATGGCGGCCCGGATGGTCACCGATCCAAGTGCCGGCCACGTCCGACAGCGCTTAACTTCGGTGATCTGACGGGAACCGGTGTACCCACTGCGGCAAGGCCGTTGCTTACATTTCACATAAGGACCTCACTATTTAAAAACACGATCGTATCCCCTATGGTACCATCACCTTGCATACAGGGCAGTCTACAGGTACACACAGTCGCTGATAATGTAACGCTTTCAGCCAGAAATGCTGTCCAAAATTGTGTCAGGAATTTGGAAGCAAGTCTATCAAGTCAACCACATAGTTGAGTTGGATTCTGTAGAGATGTCATTTAATGGTTACAGCCACTGGTGAATCATGTTCTTGCCACTCTCGTATCTCCAAACGAGTCCCTTTTAACCTATCTGCTAAGGATCCCATGCAACAGGAATCTCAGCGCTGTTGACAGTCCCTCTGCATCCTGCAACTGCTCCTAAGTGTCTGCCCCCTCCCCCTGCATCTTAGTCCATGTGATCGTCCCAATTTTAATGTGACATATACTGAAGTCAGAGAGTGCTATATCTAAGACCTTCTGCATCCTCTGGGGAAAGAGGACGAGCTGAGCCAATGTGACAGGAGCGCGTTTCGACCACTTCGTGGAAATGGGAACACGTTGTCATAGCTCCGTCAACTGTGTACATTGCATAACATCAGCGTGAAACGAAGCTTTGCTCTGTAAACTGAGGTAGTAGGAGAGATAGTACAAGCAGTTATGGTGGTGTTGGTTGTTGGGAAAATTAGGAAGACTATACATCATACATGGCATGGAGGAAGGATGAAGATTTTGCGACACATCTCCAAACTACATACAGGTAGTCCGAAGGAGATTTGTGTCTCTCAGGGTGTATTTATGTCTACCACCGAAACATTTGTGGCGATCTTATTAAATATACAGTTGTTGGTTCATTGGAGCAGACGGTTCGTGATCGCAGTCGCTTCCACAGACTGGTGCAAAGTTTCATTACCTGTACTTTAGGATGACCATATCTAACAGACTATCAATCAGACGAGAGGGTTCCTGTACTGCGCCTTGATAAGCAATCTAATACATTTCTTTTTCGGTTGAAGCACAGCCAAACAGATACACCGCCATACACTTTGTTTTTTCTACCTTGACGTAGAGACCAGTGTCAGCTGCTGTTAAAACGACATTAACACTTCCGATCCTATAGCTCTTACAGAAAAATGAACATCACATGGCATAAACTATATACCTACCACACCACAGGCTGGTAGAAATAAAACACAGATGCGATGTTTCTCGTTGACAAAAATTTGGAAGACGTCGCAACATATAGAAACTGAAGAGTTTGCGGTATTGTAGAGCGCTTCCAACAGATATTCGAAAGTGATTACCTGTACAGTTAATCTCCGGTGTTAACTGTTGCCAGAAGGTGCTGTTCACATCTCGCGTGAGGCAGCACAAATAAAAAGTTGTACTGTTATCCTATTGGTGAAAAAAATAAATAAAAACATGTGTAGGGTATCGCAGCATTTGGAAATAGGACGAGTCTGTAGCTATGAGGAATGCTTCCATACAACTGTATTAAGGTGATGACCTCTATATTTAATCCCATGTTCCACAGCGACAAGTAGCAGGTAATCAGTGTTCCGTAAAGGTTTCCTACATGTCAATGGAGTGGTGTCAGTCAGTAATTATTGCGGTAATCAATAGTGTACCCTGCGGACGATTAGGATCGGAAAGACGCCATTGTTATGGAGCGATGTACTGTAAAATACTGCAGCTAATAGCGAGATCAATATTAGCAATTTTATCCAGACGTCGGAGGGAGCAATCAATATCCATCACATTCTGCAACCTGTTTAGAAACAGAGTGAGCTGAGTTAATGTTATAGGAGCGTGTTTTGAGCACTCGGTGGAAGTGGGAACATGTTGTCGTTCTTTAGGATCCATTCACAACAATCACCCATTCTATCATCGTTCTTCTGTACCATCCAACAGAGAAATATTACTAATTATAAAAGCTCCATTTATTTTGCCTGATACATTTTTACCGCATCCCTCTATTCCGATATATCGAAAACGAATACCATGTACATGCCGGCATCGAGCATATGCGGCGATCCTGTTAAATACGAGGGCTATCCATAAAGTGCATTACGTTTTGGAATTAAAAATAAATAAAGTATTCGAAATTTTTTTAAATTATATACAGATGAAAGCCACACTTCCATACTACTTTTCTACATAGTTGCAATTTAAATTAAGGCACTTATTGTAGCGATGGACGAGCGTGGAAATTCCTTCATCGTAAAATTCGGCCGCCTGCGCCTTCAACCATGTGGTTAATCAGTAACCCGGTAGAAATACGATTTTTGTGGATTTCCTGGAAAGAGGCACTACAATAAACTCTCAAAGGTATTGCCAAACTCTGCATAACCTCAGAAGGGCAATACAAAACAAGCGCAGGGGAAAGTTGGGCTCAAAGATCTTGCTGATTCACGACAATGCCCGGGCCCACACGGCAAATGCCGCTTGTGAAGTTCTCGAATCTTTTAAGTGGGAGTTGTTTCCTCATCCGCCGTACAGTCCCGACCTGGCACCGAGCGACTTCCACTTATTCCCAACAATGAAGAAGTGGTTGGCTATGCAGCGTTTTGATGACGACGCACAGCTTCAAGAAGAGGTAACCACGTGGTCGAAGGCACAGGCGGCCGAATTTTACGACGAAGGAATTTCCAAGCTTGTCCATCGCTACGATAAGTGCCTTAATTTAAATGGCAACTATGTAGAAACGTAGTATGGAAGTGTGGCTTTCATCTGTATATAATAAAAAAATTTCCAATACTTTTTATTTTTAATTGCAAAACGTAATGCACTTTGTGGATAGCCCTCGTATACAGGTATTTATCCATTGGAGCAGGTGGTCCAGTGATCAACGTCGCTTTCACAGACAAATGTAAAGTTTCATCGCCTGTACTGTACGAGAGCCTTCTTCCACATGTTATCAGTCACAAGAGAGGGACCCTGTTTTGTTTTTTGATATATCGCTTTTTCTGCTGTAACACGATTTGTACATTGCGATATATTTTCTTTTCCACTACGACTTTGACGTCTGTTCAGATTCTAAACTGACATTAACGTGTTTGGTCCTTTGATTCCCCCAGCAAACAAGACATCGCATGGTGTAAATCATATTATGTGGTAATTAACAGCGTAGCTGGACTGTTAGGATGGAAAAGACACCATCGATGTACTGTAATAACAAGCATCATATTTGATAGTACGAACAATTTTAGCATTTTTATCATAATTTCAATACCTGCTAGCCCTGCCTCCCTGTCCTGGGGTTCCTGTTTTCGAGACACGGAGGCTGAACTACTGTGGGAGCCTTAGCTCGCACCAAGTCACCTAGGACACGATCTTTGGCAGCGGGAGTGGCACATTTGCCGTGAGTGGGGTTGAGCTCGTTTACCAGGAAGTGAGTGAAGCAGCACGGACAGCATAGATTTGCGTGGAAACAGGCGTGCTGATTGTTCTTTCACCCGTGTGGCTTCCAGGTTGGTCTGACTGAGCATCTTCCAGTCGTGAGAGACATGCACCGGAAACGGGAGTGGGTACGGTATTCATTTTCCGACCAGATTTGAAAGCGCACAGTGTATCGTCGTCACACATGCATTTCCTGGTAGCTCGCCACTTTTCCACTGTTTGTCACTGTACAACTGTTCTGGGTGCTCAGTGAGCTACTTTTAGTTCGTTGTTTAGGTGGCAGGACCACGCTGCATTCGTAAAGACTGGTATTGCTCCCCAATGTTAGCGTGGTAATTATGGCTCGTTCGATTCCTGTGCATGTCTGAGTCTTACTGCTTTCATGTCAGACTCGGTTCAGCCACATGTTGTTGTTGTCACCCTGTTCCTATGAATCAACAGGGGATTTGAGGAGCATATAGCTCGTATAAAAACATAATAGTTTCAGTTTGTCATAAGTTAATTTTGGCCGGCCGGTGTCGCCGAGCGGGTCTAGGCGCTTCAGTCTGGAATCGAGCGACCGCTACGGTCGCAGGTTCGAATCCTGCCTCGGGCATGGATGTGTGTGATGCCCTTAGGTTAGTTAGGTTTACGTAGTTCTAAGTTCTAAGGGACTGATGATCTCAGATGTTAAGTCCCATAGTGCTCAGAGCCATTTGAACCATTTTTAAGTTGATTTGATTCTGTGTTTTAAATTATTGGCAGAATGAAAACGTTTTAATGGTCAGCGTGGCATTATTTATGATGTTCGTAATATTTTTTTTTGTATGGTACATTGTTCACTAAATTGCAAGTCGCCTTCTTTAGTTAATTGGAGTCTGCAAGCTTATGCGTCTTATGGGAACAAATCTTGTTACATGTGTTTTGGTGGGTTATACTTCCAAGCCAATCTTGTGCTTAATGTACGTGGGGTCAGTCAGTCGTTCACGTCTTTTGGGTTATACTTCGAAGCCAAGCTTGTTTTTAACATAGGTGGAGTTTGTAACCTCCCCCTCACTTACCGACCTTAATGACAGTGAAAAATTAAACCGCGTGCACCTAATGGAAATTTGGGAAAAGCAGCCGTCACCGAAGTTAATTTCTCGGTAAAAAGGGAGGAAAGGGTTACATCTAAATGAAAGGAAAAATGCAAATGAAATTGGTGGAAATTAATTTTGAGAAAAGGCTAAAATTGATGAAGGAAGTAAACGTGCGGTCGTTACGTTAACAATTAATTGGCGTTAATTAGATATTTGAGATTTGGGGAAAATTACGGTCGCCAGTCCTATGGACAACTACTATAATAACTGAAAATGAAAGATTAATGCACATATAATTAGCACTAAAAGCGTGGCAACTGAAGGTTGACACGTGCTGTGTGAAAACTGAATGTTTGTCAGAAGTAATAAATTTCGCTACACTCTGACTTAATTTAGCAAAAGAATTAATAAAACCGGAAAATTGAAAGTTAATTTAGTGACTGAAATTAATAGTGAACATTGAATCTGAAGCATTACTAAATTCAATAAAATAAGGTTATTCTTGGTCTACCTCAACAATCATTTCAAAAGATACTTGAATATATGCAATTTAGAAATAAGAGATTTGACTTTGAACTTGAATTAAATGATTCTGAACAATTAACGATAGTAAAATTTAGTATGTACCAAGCTGAGCTGCAGTCACAGGTAAGCTAAAATATGGTAACAAAACTCGCACTCTTAATTTCTGCTTGTGTAATCTAAATATTGTAGCCAGCTATGAATACTTTAACTGAACTTTGAAATTAAAGCAGTGAAATGGAATGATATTACTTAAATTCTGGCGTATGAATTTAACGACTCTCGGGTTCATTCCAGAAAAGTAAGGGGCCCTGTTTGGTAATGCAATTGGGACAAAGGTTCACACAAGTTGCTATATTTTTGTGATGCAACAGTTTGAAAAGCTGAGGTCTGCCATACAGTTCTAAAACTTAACGTGTTTTTAGTGTTCCTTGTTGGTTGATTGAAGATTTGCAGCCGTCGATCAGGGAGGTGGCAACAGTCACTCATTGTCGGCCGTCGCTGTTGCAGAAGCTGGATGTTGGTGCGCCTTCTTCTCGACACGGTCACCAGGCGAAACGGGCTCTTGATGTACGCGAGCTAACGCTTCCCGTCTGCGACACCGTGTCAGAAACTATCATAGCAAGTCGAGCGCAATTACATACTGCCAAACCCCGAAAGCGGTGCAACTAGTGGGAGCATCACACAACATAGCTGCTCCACCGCCCTACTCCAGCCAGACTCCCCCTGCCCGTGCCCCATGCGGCAGAGTTAACACTACCAAATAACCTAAACACTTTGGTTCTCCATACGACCTATCGATGTAATCGTTCGATAGCATAGTTTTCCCTAGGCCAGACCCAGCGTAAAAATAAAAATAATATTTACAAAACAAACCAATTATACATCGACATAAATGCATAAATATATACACTCCTGGAAATGGAAAAAAGAACACATTGACACCGGTGTGTCAGACCCACCATACTTGCTCCGGACACTGCGAGAGGGCTGTACAAGCAATGATCACACGCACGGCACAGCGGACACACCAGGAACCGCGGTGTTGGCCGTCGAATGGCACTAGCTGCGCAGCATTTGTGCACCGCCGCCGTCAGTGTCAGCCAGTTTGCCGTGGCATACGGAGCTCCTTCGCAGTCTTTAACACCGGTATCATGCCGCGACAGCGTGGACGTGAACCGTATGTGCAGTTGACGGACTTTGAGCGAGGGCGTATAGTGGGCATGCGGGAGGCCGGGAAGGACGTACCGCCGAATTGCTCAACACGTGGGGCGTGAGGTCTCCACAGTACACCGATGTTGTCGCCAGTGGTCGGCGGAAGGTGCACGTGCCCGTCGACCTGGGACCGGACTGCAGCGACGCACGGATGCACGCCAAGACCGTAGGATCCTACGCAGTGCCGTAGGGGACCGCACCGCCACTTCCCAGCAAATTAGGGACACTGTTGCTCCTGGGGTATCGGCGAGGACCATTCGCAACCGTTTCCATGAAGCTGGGCTACGGTCCCAGACACCGTTAGGCCGTCTTCCGCTCACGCCCCAACATCGTCAGCCCGCCTCCAGTGGTGTCGCGACAGGCGTGAAAGGAAGGACGAATGGAGACGTGTCGTCTTCAGCGATGAGAGTCGTTTCTGACTTGGTGCCAATGATGGTCGTATGCGTGTTTGGCGCCGTGCAGGTGAGCGCCACAATCAGGACTGCAAACGACCGAGGCACACAGGGCCAACACCCGGCATCATGGTGTGGGGAGCGATCTCCTACACTGGCTGTACACCTCTGGTGATCGTCGAGGGGACACTGAACAGTGCACGGTACATCCAAACCGTCATCGAACCCATCGTTCTACCATTCCTAGACCGGCAAGGGAACTTGCTGTTCCAACAGGACAATGCACGTCCGCATGTATCCCGTGCCACCCAACGTGCTGTAGAAGGTGTAAGTCAACTACCCTGGCCAGCAAGGTCTCCGGATCTGTCCCCCATTGAGCGTGTTTGGGACTGGATGAAGCGTCGTCTCACGCGGTCTGCACGTCCAGCACGAACGCTGGTCCAACTGAGGCGCCAGGTGGAAATGGCATGGCAAGCCGTTCCACAGGACTACATCCAGCATCCCTACGATCGTTTCCATGGGAGAATAGCAGCCTGCATTGCTGCGAAAGGTGGATATACATTGTACTAGTGCCGACATTGTGCATGCTCTGTTGCCTGTGTGTATGTGCCTGTGGTTCTGTCAGTGTGATCATGTGATGTATCTGACCCCAGGAATGTGTCAATAAAGTTTCCCCTTCCTGGGACAATGAATTCACGGTGTTCTTATTTCAATTTCCAGGAGTGTATATACAAATGGTAAAACAATTACAATATATAAAGACACAGGATTTTCATATCTTCATGTAACAAAATTAGGAAAAAATACAGTACAATAGATGGAAATAGGAGGATATGCATTTCCGGCGTTACAAGTTCATCAACCACTTGTTCATATCTTCCTTCCACCTAACGTTTTCCGTCCGGTGCTACTATTAAGTATTTACTGTTTCCACCTCATGGCGTGATTTGAAGCTGAAAATCAGGTGTAAGGGGGGTGGTTGCCTTGGCTAGTTGCCTTATTGTTTTTTAATTACGTATTACAGTTGTTTTCTCTATGCTGCAAGAGTATAATCTGAGGACTTGAGGTCTTGCTCATTTTATGTAAAAGTTACTTCTCTGTTCATCAGGTGATCATTGTATGTTTGTGTCTAGGAGCGTGTACTCAATGGTTGCTTAGAAAATGAGGAGTATCGTGGCAGTGTATCGGGCTGCCCTAAGGAATTTCATGTTCATTCGTCCGGACCACTTTGCCCTATGCATGGTGGTTCCATATCAAGAAACTCTGTTTATTTTCTTCTAATGAACTCCTTTTAGGTAAACCTGAATTATTTGTTGGGTTTTAGTTAAACACATTGTCAAGATGTTCACTCCTGGCCTGTTTTGAAAACTGTTTTCCTATCATGTTACACTTGTGAAACACTGTTATTAGGGGCACTCTTGAGTTTTGTACTTAAAAAGATTGTTTTATTGATTACCATTAATTGTTTTTTAGTTCTTTTATCTAACTGGGTTGATTTGTGTCAAAACATCAAGGTCCTGTTGACCTAGTTTGTAAGGTCCTGTGAAGTGTTAAGCAAGATCTTGATACGAAGGATATTCAGTCCTTATTTTGTCCAGTCCTTCTACTATTAAGCTTCCTTACGCCAATACCAAGTGCTTGTCTAGAATTCGTTTCGCAAGATACTATTTACAGCTCCTTGAAGACATCGGTTTCTACACCCTTTTCAAGCCTTTTTAAAAAAAATTTTAACTTCAGTCGTCATCGGAAATTTTATAGTTTGGATACGAAGGACTGATCCACTTTTCGATCAGCTCGATCAGCAGGCACCTCCCAGTAATACTAGAAGCAGGCTCGCTTATCCTACAGATACATTCCATTCCCACCCAAGCTGGAACATTCATAAAGCAAGCTGGTCTATCTTCTCTAAGAACCTTGATAAGCTGTTGATATGAATTCTTCGCCTGAGCAGTAACTATGGAAAATTTGTATGTACAGTATTAAGCTCAGTAAGAAAGTTTATTTCCAGAGTTTAGAGAAGGAGTAAACTCCTGAATGGTCTGGGACCCGTAAGAAACTGTATGAGGACTTCCTCTCTACTGAAGAACAAGAAATAACAGACAAACTGCTGCTTAGTCTTGACACCACTTGCCGCCAGGCATAGCTCGACGCTCTTGAAAAACTTGACTTCGAACAGTCAAGGAGAAAAGCTTGGTCGCTGTTACCCACTTAGGAAACTGAAAATCGAATAACAAGCAACAAAAGCGTCAGAAAATTAAATACAGTAGCTGCACATCGTCTTATCATTCAAACCATCTATTTTCTGATCTCACGTCATACATATGGAGAGATAACCGAGAACCATTACGACGTAATGTTCACATCATAGCCCAAATTCTCTCTAATTTACTAATGAAGACATTTCGAAGACTAAGACAATCAACCAGACGAAGTTCCAAGTTTTGAAGGTGTATATCCAGAATTCCTTGTGTACTGCGGTAAATACGCTAAAACACGTCCAACCGAATATTTCTCCTTCATTCTGCAAACAGGATCCGCTTCACGACTTATGAAAAAGACAAATCTCATTGGAGTCTCATTGGAGTCACTGGAGTGAAACCAACAACAAACTTCATCCCATTGTTCTTCTGAGTATGCTTTTGAGACACTACTCTGTAGCAGAGTACATATCAAGGAACTTGGAAAGATTTCTGTTGCGCTGGCCGGCTTCTGACCAAACCGTAGCTGTATGGATCAAGTAGTTCCATTGACAACGCACATAGATGCTGACTTCCAGACAAATTAAGACTTTTGCTATATTTATTGACTTGTCTGCAGCTTACGATAGCGCGTGTAGGCTGGTGTTGGCTATTAGTTGCTCCATGTAATACTCTGCAGAAGCTTAGGGCAGCTTCACAATAACATGCGGACTGACAGACCATTCAGATAACAGCAGCGCGAGGTAGCCGTGCGATCTAAGGCGTATTGTTACTGTCTGTGGGGCTCCCCCACCTACGCTCCCATGGGAACTTGATCTGCCCCGGAGGACACAGAATATACTGAGGAGGATCCAAGCCAACCGCAGGAGATGCTGTGATCGATTACACAGATGGGGAAGACTACCACTGCAGAATGCACCTTTGGCTTTAAAAGACAAACTGCCAGACACATTGTGCTAGAGTTCACTGAGAATTCGTATCCTGAGAAACCCTTAGATCTTTTGGATACTATAGCAGATGTGACAGATTTTATAAGTAGTACGTCGGTATATTTGAAAATTGTGTACATATTGCATTATATTGTGTTTGTATTTCTGTAGTGATGTGTAACTGCCATACGATTAATAACAATTGGACTTACAGGATGTAAATACACAGTTTTGATAAAACAATATTCAAATGATCCCGCATGAAAGACAAGTCTGTTTCCCTTGCCATCCGGTACTTTCTACCAGCCATTGCCTTTCGAATTCCGCTAGATACCGAGCGAGGTGGCCCATTGGTTAGCACATTGGACTCTCGTTCGGAAGGACGACGGTTCAAATCCGCAGCCGGTCATCCTGATTTAGGTTTCCCGTGATTTCCCTAAGTCGCTTCAAGCAAATTACGGAATGGCTCCTTTCTCATCCTTCCCTAATCCAATGTGACCGATGACCTCGCTGTTTGGTGCCCTACCCCTCCCCCAAATCAAACAACCAACCCGCCAGATATGCTTTTTGACTTGATTTTGACTGGGCTAGGTCTCATTGAGATAAATGATAGGGTGAATTTGATATTCTTTCTTGATGATGTGCATTTTTCTCCTAAAGGAAGCCCTAACTGCACGACTATGTCGATCAGAATGCGCCTTCCATCATTGAATTTTCTGTATCTGAATACCAAACAGTTCAGAATTCTTGAGGAAGCTGTCCTGTCGTTCAACACATCTCCTATCTTTTGCCTTGTAGGACAGTTGTCGTGGTCTTAAAACTGTAATACAGTACGATGGACAATGTCTTCCTAGAAATCGTCCAAGTCAGTGGCGGTTCGTCTTTCACTTATATATCTTGAGATTCAACACCTACAACAATGTCGCGAGAGCGACGTGACGATGTGTGACGAAGGCTACTTGTGGTATCACCAACTTATCCCCCTTAATTCTTACACTCAAGAAAGGCGCTCGGGAAGAATGGTTGTCGGTAGCTTCTGTACTACCCTGAGCAACAAAAGTAAAGGATCAGTTTTCGAAACCCCGTAAGTCTTCTACTGCACATTTTGATCAAAGGGCCTACAACCTTCCCCTGTAGTGGTATAAAAGCGAGGCGCCCTGCGACGTCACCCACGGTTCAAAAAATGGCTCTGAGCACTATGGGACTCAACTGCTGTGGTTATTAGTCCCCTAGAACTTAGAACTACTTAAACCTAACTAACCTAAGGACATCACACACATCCATGCCCGAGGCAGGATTCGAACCTGCGACCGTAGCAGTCGCACGGTTCCGGACTGCGCGCCTAGAACCGCGAGACCACCGCGGCCGGCGTCACCCACGGGCTCGGCTACGCTTCAACCAGCAAGGTGCCGACACATGCGAGAGAATGGCCACAGATCGGAAGTCAATGTGAGCTGTAAGGTGGGTTAATGATGTCACAATGGCGTAAAGTTTCAACAAAATTCATCCTAAGGCAACTGTGGACGTAACGTACGATGAGAAGGTAGTCAATGGCCCTCTTAACCATGTTTCACCTATTCTATTGATGTCTATAAGATGGAGTTCAGAATCGCAAAACTCAGCGTTGAAATTGTCCATTTTTCTGGGTAGCAGAGGGAAACATTTAAGGCACACCGGCGCTCAAAACCGATATGAACAGGCCTCAGGAGATGACATAAAGGGCGCCAATGAAACAACTTCTTTCCCTGGGACATTGATTCCCACACATTTCACTGTTGAAAATGGTAGTTCACAGTGCGCTGTACACTTCCCAGCCTTTTGTTTTCGTTTCTCACAGGAGACTTTCTTGACAACTTATGATACTGTTTACACCCTCGGACGTTTCGACCCCTCCCTTAAGACTTGTGGGGCTGCATCGTAATTGAAGGTGATCGTACTCCTTTGGAGAAGTGTAGTGCGACCGCAATTTTTTGCTCTCGTGTACGGGTTGGAATCACTAGGGACCGTCCAAAACCCCTCGACGAAATTTGAACTTGAATCATAAAAGGGTACTTACGCCTTTTTAACTCTCCTGTTTTTTGCTCTCCTGTGGCGTGATCACGTGGGAGTGTGACATTAACATTTGCATGAGTGAAATAGCAAAGACCCCAGTTCAGTAACACCCTCGACGCAACCCACGCAACTGTTCCTGTCAGAAACTTCGATACCAGCTTGACGGCTGCTTTTCTCCCTGAAGGTTGGAACTGCATCAAAGGGATGTCGAAGTGGCTGCCTAACCCTGAGGCACTAGATCAGTCGCCACGCTGCTTTGGTGTCAAAATTTTTATAGGTACATTTCTAACATGTTCAACAAAGGTAAGGTGGCACCGAGGGTGTTGCCAGACTGCGGGGATGTCCTAGATTGCCGTTTTATTCACGCACGTCTTAATGTACTTCCGTGTGATCACGCCACAGACGGGCAGAAAGTAGAGTGCTGAAAAAGCATAAGTACACTTTCGTACTTCGCATCACGTTTAGATTTCGTCGAATTGTTTTGAATGGTTTCCAGTGGTTGCAACCTGTACACGACAGCGAAAATTACGGTCGCGCTGCCTTGCACAGGGGTGCGAATACCTTAAAAGAGGATGCATCAACACAGTGTCCTTAGAGAAGTGTTGAAACGTTCAAGTGTGAGCAGGTTCAAAGGTTGTCAAGAACATCTTCCTGTTTCTCACCGCTCTGCGAACTGTCGTTTTCGACTGCGAAATGTGTGTGAGTTAGCGTCTTATGGGAAGGGTTGGTTTCACTAACGCCATTTATGTCACCCCCTGATTTCCTTTCGCATCAATTCTGAACGGCGGTGTGTCTGAAATTTTTTTCTCGGCTACTCATAAAAAATCAAACATGGATGTCGCAGTTCTGACCTCCATCGCAGAGACGGCAAAAAAGGGGTGAAACGTGGGTAAGAGTGGCTATGACCAGCTTAACGTGTGAAATTTCCACGGTGGCGTTGGGATGAACGGCGGTGAAATTTAGTGCCAATGTGACATCATTAACTCTCCTTACAGCTCACATGAGCTCCTGAACCGGGGCCTTTCTTTCTTGCGGTATGAAGCGTCGCCATGCCAGAGCGTGACAGCACAGGGCGCCACTACATCACTACAGAGGATGGTAGTAGACAATTTTGAGTTTAATTTCAAAATTACTTCTCGCAATGGAAGGCAGTTACGGGGGTGTTGAATAAGTGATGCTTTTATTCCATTGCTCAGAGAAGTTCTAGTTTCTAGAATTTTCTCATCATGGTCTTTTCGCGAGATGTGTGTGGGAGGAAATAATATGTTATCCAACTCTTCCCGGAAAGAATTCTCGAAATTTCAGCAGTAAACCTGTCCGTGATGCACAACGCCTATCATGTAAGTTCTGTCACTGGAGTTCATCGAGCTTGTCTGTAACTCCGTAGCGCCGGCTAAACTGTCACGTGGCGAAATCCGTCACTCTTAGGTGGACCTTCTCTATCTCTTCTATTAGCCCTACGTATTCCAAGACTGACGAACAATACTCAAGAATCGACCGAACGAGTGCCATGTAAGCCATTTCTTTCGTTAATGAGTTGTATTTCCTTAAGATTATTCCTATCAATCTTAGTCTGGTATCTGCTTTTCCTACTGTTTGTTTCATATGGTGATTGCACTTAAAGTCGAACTGGTTAGATACTCAGCCGGTCAGGGTGGCCGAGCGGTTCTAGGCACTGCAGTCTGGAACCATGTGCCTGCTACGGTCGCAAGTTCGAATCCTGCCTCGGGCATGGATGTGTATGATGTCCTTAGGTTAGTTAGGTTTAAGTAGTTCTAAGTTCTAGGGGACTTATGACCGCATAAGTTAAGTCCCATAGTGCTTAGAGCCATTTGATCCATTTTGTGAGATACTCCGAGAGAATTTCCAGTGGATTTATTTTCCTATGTAAGTGACACATTTTACATTTATTTACTTTCAGGGTCGACTGCCAGAGCCTGCACACCCCATCAATACTCTGTAGATCGTTTTGCAAATCGATATTGTATATTTTCTTATTGACAGTCGCATCATCTGCGAGCATCGTTAAAGATCTTCCGAAGCTTTCTGCTAGATCATTTATATGCACTGTAGGCAGTAACGGTCATATATTATTTCTTTGTGGTGACCCGGAGATTATCTCTACATCCGTCGATGTTTTTTCCGTTAAGAGATACGTGTGACTTCTATCAGTAAAGAAATTTTGAATACAGTCGCAAATCTTCTCCGATGCTTGGTAAGTTCGTATTTTTTCATTTGCATAAAACGGCAGTGCGGGATGTGTCATATGACTGACATAAAGGAACACGGCACCAACCTGAGCGCCGTTGTCTGCAGATGGATGAAAAGAGCGAACTGAGTTTCGAAAGACTCAGTTTGTGGAATCCGTCTTTATTTTAATAGAACAGGTCTTCGTTCTCCAAAAAACGTGCTAATTCTTGACCCTAAAACGAGTACCATAAATCTACAATGGACTGACGTCAATGATTTATGCCTGTAATTACGACCCTTCTTGAAAAGAGGAATGACCTGCGTTTTTCCAGTCACCAGGTACACGTCGTTGCTCCAGCGAACCATGAGAAACGGCTGCTATACGGGGAGCAAGTTCTTTCGCATTATGTTACACATGTCTCGTCTGATTGATTGTAGTTGCTTTTCTATTCTGCAGTCGTTTATCTAGATATCTGTTATTTCGACGTTCGAACGATGATTGGGAAGAGGACAGTGTTACGTCATTACGCACTGAAATCATTTCGGAACAACGAATTCAGTATTTCGCTTTTCTCTTTCTGTCTGCTGTTCGTTTCGGCGACAGTATGGTCACTGAGGACATCAGTAGAGGATTTCAAACCGCTTACTAAATTTACATAAGACCTAAACCTCATCATCATCATCATCATCATCATCATCATTATCATCATCATCTTCGTTATCATCTCCCTTTCAAGCATAAGTTGTTGGATGTTCCAAAATCATATAAAAATCATTCGCACCATTTTCGAAGTCCTTAAATATCCCTTTTCCAGTTCGGATTGTATTCAGGATCTTCTGGGGAATTCCGTGACCTGGCTTTCTAATGAGGTGTCCAATCTCGAGGATATTTTTGAATTTTTTCATTCATATTCAGAATATTTAATTCTGTTCCAATGCCTTTCATTCCAAAATCTTTCTTGCGCAGCACCTCGGCTTGCTTAGGAACTTCATTCTACTGTTTCACGATTTTTTTCCTTTACAGTAACCAAGCTTTCGCTTCCAAAGGATACCCCAGGAACTATCATTATTCCAAAGAATTTCATGATGATCTCTTTTTGTACTTTATATCCCAATTACCTATCAATGGCACTACTGACAACTTGGAATTAGTGAATTTTATTTTGAGTTTTATTCAAAATGAATACTTTCAGCACAGCCTGTATAAGAGATTTGAGGCACTTGTTCTGAAACTGAATTATCCAAAACAATTTTTAATCTGAATATTTACCTCGGAATTCCATTACTGTTTTTATTGCTAGAAATTTTAAAATGGAGAATAAACCTTCCCTAAGGGAGGCAACCCCGACAGGAAAGCAAGCAGGTCGCGCGATACCTAGAGGCGGCAGCCCCATCACGCCACTTAACCTGCGCATCGCCCGTAACGCAGCCAAGGGACTATAAAATTAAGGGAAAACTCACAAACCTAACAACCTCGGATGCAGGAGCGGATCTAAACCTCTAAGGGTTTTTACTCTGATTGGCTGACAAAATTTTATTCTCAGTCAATAAACGCTTCTCTCATTGCTCTCCTTATTCTCATTTTCGCTTCTTTCAGCTTTTGTTTGTCTGCTAGGTTTCGACGCCTCTTTAATCTCTTATGAAGCTCTCTTATTTTTCGTAGCTATTTTCTAACACGTATGAAACCATGATGGGCTTTTCCGTTTCTTAACATCTTGCTCGGAATATACTTGTCTAAGTCATATAGAACGACGGTTTTTTTTCCATTTGTGCTCCACATCTTCGTCCTCAGCACTGAATATTACACACTGACTATCAGATAGACTCAAATTTCATCCTGTCACTCTTCCCAATAAAAAAAGTTTTGCTATCTTTATAACAGTTCTTGTAATACTTGAAGTCATAATTCCTATCACAGCCTGATGTGTGTGTGTGTGTGTGTGTGTGTGTGTGTGTGTGTGTGTGCGTGTGTGTCAGCGCTACATGAGAGTACAGCGTGTTTTAAGATTATTTTTTCAAAACATAGACAAATCATGTGCTGGATTCCATATGGAAGCTTTCTGTGCTTGATACACTTGCAGTGAAATTTGTGAATTTATATCAGCCATACGAATGTTGTGTCCAGCAGGATACATTGCAAGAATTCTTGTAATTTTTACCCTGGTGTAGATTTTATCTATTCTACAGTAGGACATGGAATGAAAGGTGGGAAAGCATGGGTATAAATTGTAGTGACTTGACTGTACCACAATTACCTCGGTTGCCTGGTATCATTATTTTTCGTAAGTGTTGTCAGACGTATGGTCACAATTCCCGTTATATATTCTTCAAATGATGTCTAACATTAGAAAATGACGACATAGTTCGTTGAAACCGGTAATGTAAGCCCTTTTTGTAAAGAAAAATTTTATGTACTGTGACTATGATTTCACTGCTGTAGTGTCAAACACTTAACTTGTGTTATAGTCACACTCCTGTACAATTATGTCGGCATATAGGATCTCTGATATCTTTTTCTACGTTAAATGATTCGATAAGTTTCGGTCTGTCTGTTGTTGGGAGGTCTAAGACGTTATCGTCTCGCGTTGGTTCTCTAATTATATCCTCGAGGTAATTTTCGGACAAGACATTCAGTATAATGTCTCACGAATCTCTGTCTTTGGCGCCAGTTTTGATAGCATGACTCTGGCAATCTATTACCGGCTAGTTGAAGTCATCCGATATTCACTTCTTAGCAACAGCTTTCCATTGCTCATGCTTCTGAAAATATTCTCGGTGTAGTTCGTACTGAAACACCGCATGCCCTTGCCATTGCAGTCTTCAGTGCCGATAAGATTTCGTCTCTTCTGGCTCTGTCTCTAAGGTCACCAAGAAATTCGTAGCCCTTTTTTCCCTATATAACTCTCTTTTTTGACTCTGTATAACTTGAAACGCAGTCATCTTAACTTGCAAACGAAACTAGCAGTACTACCCTATGAAAATCTCTGATCACGCTTCCACACAGCGCTGGCACAAGTGAATTCTCGGCAGGGCGTAGCAACAAAGTTTCAAAGCTTCGCCAACAGGAAGGTAAATGAAGGGTGGTACTGGTGCAGAAACCCTGTTAACGACAGGTGTTCGTCTGATGTCCGTTGCTTCGGGTGACAACGTTACTTGGATGGCAGCCATTGCTGAAATAATACTGACAGTGCGAGCTTTGTGTCTCGAAACGAGTTGAGAACCGAACTAATCGAAGCAGCGAAAAAACACAGTTAACGACGTGCATCAAGAATTTCAAGACGAATTCCGAGCGAAAGGAAGGGAGGTAAGGATATCCTAGAAGAATTCGGGGCGGAAACTGGAGAGATCGTAAACTTTTGACTGAATTAAATAATAAAATTAATAAATAGGACGACGTCGCTGCATTTCCAAGAAGTACGAATCATGGTAAAAAGGTAATAAAGTCATTGGAGAGCAGTGTGCGGAGAAGAAAAGCGTATTTTGCTACGATTTTATTGTCATACTAGCTTAGAAACGTTGCCTTACCCAGATATTTAGTTATTCCAATCTCCTAAAAAAATCCATCTCCTCCTCTCTCTGTCGATTTCTTCCTTCCCCCTCTATCTGTTTAGCTCCTCTTGTCCCCTCTCTCTATCCACTTCCTTTCTCCCCCTCTCACTGCCCATCTCCTCCTGCACTTCCTGTATATCCACCTCCTCATCCCACTCTCTCTGCACATCCGCCATCTCTTTATCCACCTCTCCTTACTCCTCTCTGTATCAATCTTCCGTGTTTCTGTTCATCTCCGCCACTCTCTCTCTCTGTGTCCACCTCCTTCTGCCCCCTCTCTATTCATCTTCTATTCCCCTCTCTGTCTCTCTCTGTCAGACTGCTCTCCCCTTTTTCCTTCTGTTCATTCTTTGTCCATCTTCTCTTACCCCTCTAATTCCATCTCTACCCTCTCCCCCTCTGGCTGTCTTCTCCTCCCCCCATCTCTGTGTATCTCCTGCTCCTCATGTCCTTGTTCATCATGTCCATTTTCCTTTCTCTGTCCATCTCCTGCTTACTGTTCCCCCTTTCTCTATCTGTTTCTTCCCATTCAATTTTACTGTCCATTTTGTCCTTCACATCGGTCTGTTCATCTCTGACTATGTCTTCCTCCCCTTGTCTCTGTCCATTTCCTCACCTTTCCTTTCTCTGTCCATCTCCTCCTTCCCCCTCGCTGTCTGTCCGTCTCTTCGTTCTCACTCTCTCTGCTCTTTATAACACTCACTCCAATAAGAGGCTGGTGGTTCATAGCCCTACACCACTTTCTTCAAAACTGAAACTAATATGAGTATCAACTTTGACTGAAATTGTTCCAGGACTTTAGGATGAGCTTTTTATCCATGGGTTTGTTTGCGTACTCAAATACGAAATATATTTCATATAAATGCAACATATTTAACCCAAATTTGTACACGTATTGCAGATGTATGTGTAGCGAAATTCGCCCTGCAGTTTCTTTTTCACGCAGCGTAATGTTTATGAGGTCGTATCCCGCGAACTATATGCAGTACAATGACATAATTTTTCAGGTACATTCTGTGGTATGTGTACCTAGTGTCTGTACAATGTTTTGTCGATAGAGCTAATAGAAAAGTAAAGAAGAAATAAATTAAGACGTCATACATGATGCGGGAGTTTCTCGTGCGTCTTAGTGTTTGTGACGTCATATCTCCTGGAGTATGTGTCGTAAAATGGTATATTTTTGTAAGTACATTCAGCAGCATATGCGGATGCTCCCTACAGAATGTATAGAGAACTGAATTATTAACAAAGATACAATAAATTAAAACGTCATACATGATACGACAGTTTTTCATGCATCTCAATATTTGACATCGTATCTCCTCAACTATATGTGGTACAACAATATATGTTTGTAGGGACATTCAGCGACAAATGTGGATACTGTCTGCCAAAATAATTGCGAATACAGTTAGTAGCAGCGAAGTAATAAATTTAAACGTCTTGAAAGATGCTGTAGTTTTTTCACGCATTATCTGTATATAACGTCGTGTCTAATGAACTAAGTGTCGTACAATGATATAATTTTGTGGTACAGTTAACGGCATACGTGAATACTGTCTGCGGATTTGTAATAAAGAAGTATGAAACTAAAACGTCATTCTTCATGAGGAACTTTTAATGTACGGACAGCGAAATGTAGTAAGCGACAAAATTTGTTCCTATAATCATTTGTGGGGGTCGTCAGCAAGAAAGGTTTCGTAAGGGTTTGTAATTATGTACGAAGTTTCTAGCACGTCTCTAAGTCCTCTAATTCTCAAATCCTGGACAAATAAATTATGAATATCCTCACGTCGTTGGCTACACTTCTTTTCCACCCCCCCCCCCCCTCCCACCTCACCCAAACCCCTCCTTTGATTAGCGGGAGGTTCTTACTGTCTCAGTGATTCTTTCCAGAAAGAAATGACATTTGTGTCAAATTTTGTCGAAATCGGTATAGTGCTTTAGGAGGAGATGTGGAGCATACATACATACGTCCATTTATATAATTTGTAAGAACAATTCCTTTTAAGCATCAACTAGTGAGAAATGGAGAGATTTAAAATAAATTTTAACTTAGGATGTCATATTTTGATATTTGTTTATTATGACATCTAATATAGGAAGCCACATAAGTCTTAGTATAATCATGTTTAACTTGTATTTGTAATTTATTTTTGACTATACATGTGTCCTGTGCTATTCGTGTTACTTGTACTATACCTAACTGCACACTAAGGTAGAAACTAACAGTGTTGTGTTAAGACGGGTTACACTGTAACAACAGTCTGAAGATAGGCGACGCTTTTTTGTTTACTTTTACACCATAATTGTGTTCAGTGGACCCTTCACTCCATTTAACACCTTTACAATTCTTGCTTTGTTCTACTAAGGAGAGCAAGGAATTAGAGAATCTCATAACTCATATCCTTTCACCCTGAATTTAAATCCTACTCTTGAACGTTTCTTTTATTCTTGTTATTATCTCTTCGATATGTCGACTGAACAGTAGACTGCATCCCTTGGTTTTTGTTGTTGTTGTTGTTTTTGTTGTGGTCTTCAGTTCAAAGACTGGTTTGATGCAGCTCTCCATGTTACTCTATCCTGTGCAAGCTTCCTCCTCAATTTGATTAGTGTATTCATCTCTTGATCTCCCTCTACGATTTTTACCCTCCGCGCTGCCTTCTAATACTAAATTGGTGATCTCTTGATGCCTCAGAACATGTCCTATCATCCGATACCTTCTTCTAGTCAAGTTGTGCCAAAAATTCTCTTCTCCCCAATTCTATTCAATACCTCCTCATTAGTTACGTGATCTACCCATCTAACCTTCAGCGTTCTTCTGCAGCATTTCGAAAGCTTCTATTCTCTTCTTGTCTAAACTATTTATTGTCCATGTTTCACTTCCATACATGGCTACACTCCATAAAAAATACTTTTAGGAACGACTTTCTGACACTTAAATCTATACTCGATGTTAACAAAATTTTCTTCTTCAGAAATGCTTTCCTTGCCATTGGCAGTATAGACATAGGCTTTATATCCTCACTACTTCGACCATCATCAGTTATTTTGCTCCCCAAATAGCAAAACTCATTTACTACCTTACGTGTCTCATTTCCTAATCTAATTCCCTCAGTATCACCCAATTTTACTCGGTTACATTTCATTATTCCCGTTTTTCTTTTGTTGATGTTCATCTTATATCCTCCTTTCAAGGCAATGTCAATTCCATTCAACTGCTCTTCCAAGTCTTTTCCTGACTCTGACAGAATTACAATGTCGTCGGTGAACCTCAAAGGCCGGCCGGGGTGGCCGAGCGGTTCTAGGCGCTACAGTCTGGAACCGCGGGGCCGCTACGGTCGCAGGTTCGAATCCCGAGACGGAAATCTACATTTACATCTACATCCATATTCCGCAAGCCACCTGACTGTGTGTGGCGGAGGGTACCCTAAGTACCTCTATCGGTTCTCCCTTCTATTCCAGTCTCGTATTGTTCGTGGAAAGAAGGATTGTTGGTATGCTTCTGTGTGGGCTCTAATCTCTCTGATTTTATCCTCATGGTCTCTTCGTGAGATATACGTAGGAGGGAGCAATATACTGCTTGTGAAGGTATGTTCTCAAAACTTTAACAAAAGCCCGTACCGAGCTACTGAGCGTCTCTCCTGCAGAGTCTTCCACTGGAGTTTATCTATCATCTCCGTAACGCTTTCGCGATTACTAAATAATCCTGTAACGAAGCGAGCTGCTCTCCGTTGGATATTCTTTATCTCTTCTATCAAACCTATCTGGTACGGATCCCACACTGTTGAGGAGTATTCAAGCAGTGGGCGAACAAGCGTACTGTAACCTACTGCCTTTGTTTTCGGATTGCATTTCCTTAGGATTCTTCCAATGAATCTCAGTCTGGTATCTGCTCTACCGACTATCAACTTTATATGATCATTCCATTTTAAATCACTCCTAATGCATACTCCCGGATAATTCATGGAATTAACTGCTTCCAGTTGCTGACATGCTATTTTGTAGCTAAATGATAAGGGATCAATCTTTCTGCGTATTCGCAGCACACTACACTTGTCTACATTGAGATTCAATTGCCATTCCCTGCACCATGCGTCAATTCGCTGCAGATCCTCCTGCATTTCAGTACAATTTTTCATTGTTGCAACCTCTCGATACACCACAGCATCATCTGCAAAAAGCCTCAGTGAACTTCCGCTGTCATCCACCACGTCATTTATGTATATTGCGAATAGCAACGGTCCTATGACACTCCCCTGCGGCACACCTGAAATCACTCTTACTTCGGAAGACTTCTCTCCATTGAGAATGACATGCTACGTTCTGTTATCTAATAACTCCTCAATCCAATCATACAATTGGTCTGATAGTCCGTATGCTCTTACTTTGTTCATTAAACGACTGTGGGGAACTGTGTTAAACGCCTTGCGGAAGTCAAGAAACACGGCATCTACCTGTGAACCCGTGTCTATGGCCCTCTGAGCCTCGTGGATGAATAACGCGAGCTGGGTTTCACACGGCCGTCTTTTTCAAAACCCTTGCTGATTCCTACAGAGTAGATTTCTAGTCTCCATAAAAGTCATTATACTCGAACATAATACGTGTTCCAAAATTCGACAACTGATCGACGTTAGAGATATAGGTCTATAGTTCTGCACATCTGTTCGACGTCCCTTCTTGAAAACGGGGATGGCCTGTGCCCTTTTCCAATCTTTTGGAACGCTTCGCTCTTCTAGAGACCTACGGTACACCGCTGCAAGAAGGGGGGCAAGTTCCTTCGCGTACTCTGTGTATAATCGAACTGGTATCCCATCAGGACCAGCGGCCTTTTCTCTTTTGAGCGATTTTAATTGTTTCTCTATTCCTCTGTCGTCTATTTCGATATCTACCATTTTGTCATCTGTGCGACAATCTAGAGAAGGAAGCACAGTGCAGTCTTCCTCTGTGAAACAGCTTTGGAAGAAGACATTAAGTATTTCGGCCTTTAGTCTGTCATCCTCTGTTTCAGTACCATTTTGGTCACAGAATGTCTGGACATTTTGTTTTGATCCACCTACCGCTTTGACAGAGGACCAAAATGCTACCTATATATATAATTAAATCTGCACGGAACTTTGTTTTATAAATAAATTGCTTTTTCTGGTTTAAATGTTATTTCTGAGAATCTTGAACTAAGGTCCTGGTTAGCTACATAATTTCAAAGATCTGTTTTGTGTAAGTAAAAGAAAGGCGCACACCGAGCATAGCACGCCTGTCCACCTAAAGCCCGACATCATTAATTTTGTTTTGGTAATCGGACATGGGCAAGCAGTTATACGTTCTGGTAGCCACACCACTGTCGCAAAACAGCGCACAAACAACAGTCACGACCACGATGTGGTTCGTTAATAACTTAAATAAAAATTTAGATCAGGCAGCACTTAGGTTACTTTAAATTTAACGTATTTTTGTTCAAGTTAAGATTCATATGAATAATTCTGATTATGGGTGTGACAGAAAAAGCCAGGAAGAACCAAAAATTAGAAACTCTTTGATATTTCTTCAGCACTGCACGCGAAAAATAAATACATAAATAATTCAAGAACCATTTGACTGTGAGACAACATCAGTTCATACGGAACAACACATACTATTGCAGAGGGTGTATCAAAAAGAATCATCCGATTTAAAAAATATCGTAACTGTTATGTTATTTGAAATATGTAGGTGAACAACGTATTTTGGAAAGAGAAAACTCTGGAGTTTTGTATGGTTTCCGCCAGGTGGCAGCAGTGTGCGCCCATTTCAGTTCTAGTAAAAATGATGTGGGGACAAAAAAAGCGTTTTGTGTTGTAGGTTTTGCGTAGTACGGGTCAGCAATAATTATTCGGCGTGACTTTCGTACTAGGTATGGTGTGGATCCTCCTAAGCACAGAGTATCAGACGATGGCATGAACAACTCCGAGAAATAGGTTGTTTGTGCAAAGGAAAATCGCCGTGCCATCCCCGAGTGTCTGACCCAGACGTCGAACGGATCCGCCTTAGTGTCACAAGGAGTCCTCAGAAAACTGTTCGCCATACAGCTCGACGGCTCAACATGCTTCCGACGTACATATATATGCAACCATACAAAATTCTGCTGCTGCAACCTCTTCGTGAAGGTGACAAACAACAACGTTAGTTCTGTAATTTTGTTCTTGGCAAAATGGATTATGACGGTTTTGTTACACCCTTCGTGTTTAGTGATGAGGCAACATTCCATTCAAATGGAAAGATGAACTGTATAATATGAGAATATGGGTTGCTGATCAACCACATGAAGTTGCGCAACAGGAGAGGGACTCTCCAAAATTTAATGTGTTTTGTGCAGTTTCATGGGAAAACGTGTGTGGTCCAGTTTTATTTGCCGAAAACACTGTTACAGGAAGCAAATATCTCGAAATGCTTGAGAACTCTCTTTTCCCACAGCTGGAGACTGATTCGAACGACTTCATTTACCAACAGGAGGGGGCACCGGCACACTGGCATCTGTAAGTGCTGGAATTTTTAAATCACAGGATTACTGAACGATGGATTGGTCGCACTGGACCAAATGATTCTGCCTTACGTTGCTGGCCCCCAAGGTCACCAGACCTGACTGTAAGTGATTATTTCTTGTGGAGGTTTGTAAAAGACTCTGTTTATGTGCCTCCGTTACCAACAATGATGAATGGGCTGAGATATCGCATAACAGCAGCTGTGGAAGCTGCGACTCAAGGCGTACTTACATTAGCGTGAGAACAATCTGAATACGGCGTTGACCTATGAAAATATAACAAGAACAACTTTTTGAGTTCCCCGTTCATCGAAAACCAAAATTCATTGTATATGTTTATTAGTTTCAGAAATATAGACGTGCCGAAGCGGATGACTCTTTTTGATACACTCTATATAATATCTCTGGCATGTGTTGTTCTTCCTCAGCGGAGTTATTGAACGCAGTTTTCCGAAATTCCTTCACCAGGGAAAACGAATGGAATATTCCAGAATTTGAAACACGAACATCTGCTAGCATGAGTTTCTTAGAAGTAGATACCTTAGGGGTTGCGAAGCAACTCAAATCGCTTGATACGGGCAAGTCTTCAGGTCCAGATTGTATACCGATTAGGTTCCTTTCAGATTACGCTGATACTATAGCTCCCTACTTAGCACTCATATACAACCGCTCGCTCACCGATAGATCTGTACCTACAGATTGGAAAATTGCGCAGGTCGCACCAGTGTTCAAGAAGGGTAGTAGGAGTAATCCATTTAACTACAGACCTATATCATTGACGTCGGTTTGCAGTAGGGTTTTGGAGCATATACTGTATTCAAACATTATGAATCACCTCGAAGGGAACGATCTATTGACACGTAATCAGCATGGCTTCAGAAAACATCGCTCTTGTGCAACGCAGCTAGCTCTTTATTCGCACGAAGTAATGGCCGCTATCGACAGGAGATCTCAAGTTGATTCCGTATTTCTAGATTTCCGGAAAGCTTTTGACACCGTTCCTCACAAGCGACTTCTAATCAAGCTGCGGAGCTATGGGGTATCGTCTCAGTTGTGCGACTGGATTCGTGATTTCCTGTCAGGAAGGTCGCAGTTCGTAGTAATAGACGGCAAATCATCGAGTAAAACTGAAGTGATATCAGGTGTTCCCCAGGGAAGCGTCCTGGGACCTCTACTGTTCCTGATCTATATAAATGACCTGGGTGACAATCTGAGCAGTTCTCTTAGGTTGTTCGCAGATGATGCTGTAATTTACCGTCTAGTAAGGTCATCCGAAGACCAGTATCAGCTGCAAAGCGATTTAGAAAAGATTGCTGTATGGTGTGTCAGGTGGCAGTTGACGCTAAATAACGAAAAGTGTGAGATGATCCACATGAGTTCCAAAAGAAATCCGTTGGAATTCGATTACTCGATAAATAGTACAATTCTCAAGGCTGTCAATTCAACTAAGTACCTGGGTGTTAAAATTACAAACAACTTCAGTTGGAAGGACCACATAGATAATATTGTCGGGAAGGCGAGCCAAAGGTTGCGTTTCATTGGCAGGACACTTAGAAGATGCAACAAGTCCACTAAAGAGACAGCTTACACTACACTCGTTCGTCCTCTGTTAGAATATTGCTGCGCGGTGTGGGATCCTTACCAGGTGGAATTGACGGAGGACATCGAGAGGGTGCAAAGAAGGGCAGCTCGTTTTGTATTATCGCGTTATAGGGGAGAGAGTGTGGCAGATATGATACACGAGTTGGGATGGAAGTCATTACAGCATAGACGGTTTTCGTCGCGGCGAGACCTTTTTACGAAATTTCACTCACCTACTTTCTCTTCCGAATGCGAAAATATTTTGTTGAGCCCAACCTACATAGGTAGGAATGATCATCAAAATAAAATAAGAGAAATCAGAGCTCGAACAGAAAGGTTTAGGTGTTCGTTTTTCCCGCTCGCTGTTCGGGAGTGGAATAGTAGAGAGATAGTATGATTGTGGTTCGATGAACCCTCTGCCAAGCACTTAAATGTGAATTGCAGAGTAGTCATGTAGATGTAGATGTAGATGTAAGAGAGAGCATCAAGCCGAAGTCTGGTCAGGCAAAATGTTTATAAATAAATAAATAATTCACACTTCCTGATTAGATAACAGCCACACAAACTTATACAGTACCAGCTGTTCTATAAATTGCATTTGTAAACGTTTTCAGCATAATTTACCTGAAGACATATGTTTACAGTAAAATTAAGTTAATTGTTGAACTAACAATCTTTTAGATGGCTTTTATACATTTTGCAAACGCAGCCATCACCTGCAGGGGATCCAGCTACCAATACAATTAATGTTCCAGTCAGTTTCTTCAGGTCGGGTATTATTTGATGTAGCTGACTGGTTTCACTTATAAGACGCAAGCATTCTCTTACTGTTGGCCTGATGGAAACACGTTAGAGGTTTAAAGCAATGCTCGGCATTATCGTCAGCAAAACTTAGAGCGAGTTACATCCTCTGCTGTATTCAACTAAAGTAATATGTCTAACCGTACGTACCTAAGCCATACCAAGTAATACTCATAAATTACAAAGCGGGCCTGAATCCAAGAAACAGGAATTTCTGTAAGATAACAAACAGAAACCCTCAGCAATGTGCCTATAAAAGTGTATAAATATAATTGGATCCTGAATACCCAAACGGTTTCAGTTAACAGAATAAGATTTTCACTCTGCATCGGAGTGTGCGCTGATATGAAACTTCTTGGCAGATTAAAACTGTGTGCCTGACCGAGACTCGAGCTCGGGACCTTTGCCAGTTTTAATCTGCCAGGAAGTTTCAGTTTCAGTTAAGACCGAAAATTGAACATGCAATTGCGCTGAGTGTACAGTATAGGCACAATTAAAAATATTCATGAATTATCCACAAAGCGCAAAGCAGCGAATTTAAGAACTACCGGTGAACGCTTCTTAGCAAGATTAGTGTTGATTGAAGCATAGAGCACACAGTTTAAAACCGTCGCTGCACATGGGACAGTTCCAAATAACTTCTCATGTAGCCTACACATTAAGATGCTCACCAAGAGGGTCCGTATGGCTCGGCGATTCCACTTTGCCCGCAGTTCCAGATTTCAAACGGTAAACGCAATACAAAGGCTGTCGTCCACCAGATTCGTGCGTCGTCTTTCTCAGGCATGTAAATTCACAGATTACCTATACAGACTTTCTTTAAAAGCGCTATGCAGTTCCGGGAGTTGGTTTTACCGTCCCTGACCCACATGACCGCCAGCAGCTGCTGTTGGGTGGCCATCCTTCTGTTGGCAACAACTGAGGCGGCGAGAAGTCGACGTGGCAGACCGAGCGCGTGGCCTCTGGCCGGACGCTAAGCCGGCCGTTGCTTAGCTACAAAGACGCTGGATCGATTACTTATCAAAAGGGCGAGCGGCTCAGGAGAAGAACACGGCAAGTACCACCCGATTTCCCAGAAAGTGCACTAGGTGGAGGAGGAGTTAACATAAGCAAACACGTGTCTCTGCTTGCCCGTAGCTACTCGGCCTCTTCCATAAAAACGACGGTCAAAGTTTTCGACATATTTTAGAGGTACTTCATGTGCCTTTCACTGTGCGATATCCTCAGACGGTCAGTTTACGCTTAGCAGCAGTGAGGCAAGGGCGTCTCGCTTGCGTCCCCCTATCGCAGCTGCGTGCGGGCAGTTGTTCACTTCCTGACTGTTGCAAGTCGCTAGCCACACGTTCTAAATATGGTACACTCTTATAGACAGGCAACGATCCTGATTTTTTTTTTCAACAGGATCGCGCAAGACGACGCGAGTATGACGTTGAATGATTCCTACAGGACGATGTATGTCTGCATCTACTGGATATCGTGGACATGCATTTCTCAATTACGGCTAGAGTCTTTTACGTCAAAATAATAAATGCCCACACATCTGAGGTGAAGAAATCCGCGAATTCACTTAAATGCTCCGATGGCCATAGCAGGGCGATTACAGCGGACCACGCAGGCCTGAGCTTGCGCTCCTAATAGTCATTGAAGTCCCCTTTGAGGTGCTGGCCGATACTACCGATGCGTGATCAGCCATGTAGCCAAGACATGGCAGACATTTGAGACTTATAAGGTGTACAGTGGTGCCCGCCGACTAAAAAACGATCTGACAAAACACGTCCCGTCCTACCTGAACATTTGCGGCTATGCCATTTTATTGTACGAGGGCCAGCCACGGACGTGTTCCAGCTGCGGCAGGGGAGACCATTTCAGTTCGGAATGTGTTCAACGCTGGCTTACGCAAACACCAATCGGACAATCGGCGCCACCGACGAAGGCGACAGTCCTCGCCGTCACCTACGTCAAAGCGGCGAAGACAACCACCCCCCCCCCCCACCCCCCCGGACGAAGAAACCACAGTTCATTTGCGAGTCTGTCGTCCTGCCTCCCCAACGGGGACTCGACCCAGGTCATGACGCCACACCAGGTGACCTCAACACTGCAGAACTCACAAACGCCGTCAACGGGCCAACTTCAAGAACAGGTACAAGCCATCGCGGTCGTGCCAACATGAGCCTTCTTTACTGAGTAAGCAACAGCTACCGAACAACTTCCTCATTCGGACACGTTAACTCAGTTCTACTAGCAACGATCACCTCGCAAACATAAGAAGCGACGGCATGCCCCTTTCCACGATTGACTCCTCCTTACGACGGAATAGAAAAGTATCGGCTTTTCGGAGGGCATAGACGACGGGTCAGGGACGGGGGCGAGCCCACCAGACACTTTGAACGCTCAGAACGTGGTCTCCTTGTCTCCTCTCGACTTGCTGGCTAAGACACCAAGGGAAGCTGACCCTGCATCAGCTTCCCGTACGAACGAGATTTTTTTTGTTCGGTTTGGTCTCAGTCTTCTGGCTGGTTTGATACGGCCCGCCACGAATACCTCTCCTGTGTTAACATCTTCATCTCAGAGTAGCACTTGCAACCTACGTCCTCAATTATTTCCTGGATGTATTCCAATCTCGTTCTTCCTCTACAGTTTTTGCCCTCTACAGCTACCTCTAGTACCATGGAAGTCATTCCCTCATGTCTTAACGGATGTCCTACCATCCTGTCCATTCTCCTTATCAGTGTTTTACACACATTCCTTTCCTCTCCGATTCCTCGTAGAGCCTCCTCATTCCTTATCTTATCAGTCCACCTAATTTTCAGCATTCGTCTGTAGCACCACATCTCAAATGCTTCGATTCTCTTCATTTCATTCCCATCGACGTGCAAGTCGCCGAAGTGGCTTCAAATCGAAAGACCTGCACCAGGCGAACGGTCTACCCGACGGGAGGCCCTCGTCACACGACATTTCATTTCATTTCATATCTCTTCTGTTCCAGTTATCCCACATTCCAGGTTTCACTACCATACAATGCTGTATTCCAGACGCACATTCTTAGAAATTTCTTCCTGAAATTGAGGCCAATATGTTAGATATTTGTAGACTTCTCTTGGCCAGGAATGCATTTTTTTTGTTGCCAAGGCTAGTCTGCTTTTGATCTTCTCCTTGCTCCGTCCGTCATTGGTTATTTTACTGCTTAGATAACAGAATTCCTTAACTTCATCTACTTCGTGAACATAGATCCTGATGTTAAGTTTCTCGCTGCTCTCGTTTCTACTACTGCCCATCACATTCGTTTTCCTTCGTTTTACTCTTATTCCATACACTGTACACATTAGACTGTTAATTTCGGTCAGCAGATCATGTAGTTCTTTTTAACTTTCACTCAGTATAGCAATGTCTTCAGCGAATCGTATCATTGATGTCCCTTCACCTTGAATTTTCATTCGACTCCTGAACTTTCGTTTATTTCCATCATTGCTTCCTCTATGTACAGACTGAGCAGTAGGGGCGAAAGACTATTTCCTTGTCTTATCCCCTTTTTAATACTAGCACTTCATTCTTGGTCGTCCATTCTTGTTATTCCCTCTTGGCCGTTGTACATGTTGTATATGACCCGTCTCTTCCTCTAGCTTACCCCTACTTTTTTTTCAGAATTTCCAACATCTTGCAACATTTTACATTGTCGAACGCTTTTTCCAGGTCGACAGATCCTATGAACTCGTCTTGATTTTTATGTAGTGTTGCTTCCATTATTAACCGCAACGTCAGAATTAGCTCGATCGTGCCTTTACTTTTCCTAAAGCCAAACTGATAGTCATCCAGCGCATTCTCAATTTTCTTTACCATTCTTCTGTGTATTATTCTTGTAATCAACTTGGATGCATGAGATGTTAAGCTGATTGTCGATAATACTCGCTCTACTCACTTCTTTGCAGTGGATGATGCTCTTCTGAATGTCAAATAGTATGCTGCCAGACTCACTTTCCCAATGATTTTAGAAATTCTGACGGAATGTTATCTATCCCTTCTGCATTATTTGACCTTAAGTCCTCAGAAACTCGATTAAATTCTGATTCTAATACTGGATCCTCTATCTCTTGTAAATTGACTCCTGTTTCTTCTTCTATGACATCAAACAAATCTTCCCCCTCATAGAGGCTTTAAACGTATTCTTTCCACCTATCCGCTCTCCCTTTTGCAATTGACAGTGGAATTCCGGTTGCACTCTGAATGTTGCCACTCTTGCTTTAGATGTCACCGAAGGTTGTTTTGACTTTCCTGTATGAGGAATTTGTCTTTCCGACATTCACTTCTTTTTCGATGTCTTCATATTTTTCCTGCAGCCATTTCGTCTTAGCTTCCCTGCACTTCCTATTTATTTAATTCCTCATCGACCTGTATTTCTGTATTCCTGAGTTTCCCGGAACGTTTTTGTACTTCCTCTTTTCATAAATCAACTGAAGTATTTCTTCTGTTACCCATGGTTTCTTTTCAGTTACCTTCTTTGTACCTATGTCTCCGTTCCAACTTCTGTGATGGCCCTTTTTAGAGATGTCCATTCCTCTTCAACTGTACTGCATACTGATCTATTCCTTATTGCTGTATCTGCAGCCTTAGATAACTTAAAGCGTATCTCGTCATTCCTTAGTACTTCCGTATCCCACTTCTTTGCTTATTGATTCTTCCTGACTGATGTCTTAAACTTCAGCGTACTCTTCATCACCACTATACGAAGGAGATACGGGATCCTAACTTTGAAACTTCTAAGCAACGAGAGCTGGGCACAGTGTACCCTTACCGCTCGGCGACCAAGTAAGTGACAGTGATTCAGCGGTGTATAGGCATCCCATTGTGTCGTCGCCCATGACGGCGCCTCCTGTCTTAAAGTCAACGCGATATACTTTACAACTTCCAGCAGTCAGCCTCAACACTATCAGAACGCCCCACAAATTCTCCACGTTGTAAGACTTGTTTAATGCTGCGGACATTGACCTCGCTCCCTTGCAAGAGGTTTACGTAGACAGTTTTCCTGCCTTCTTCTGTTGCACAACTGGTGCCTCCCACGCTTCGCTCACTGGCAGTGGCAGCGCCGTGCTATTTACATAGACCGTGGTAGGCGACGACGTTCGATATCACCACAGTGCACGGAGGATGGCCATTGTGGTGAACGGAGTTCGACTCATTAACGTCTATGCCCAATCCGGTACAAATCGAAGGCGGAAACGGTCCAACATTTTTGCAGAGGAGATCATACTGCTCTCCTAGGGTTGGCTCGACGAACTTGGTGATCGATGGGGACTTCAGCTGCAAACAAACACCTCCAGACCAGTTCCCGTCCCATTCCCCGTGTGACATACTCATCCGCAATCATCAGTTAGTGGACACATGGCAAACACGGCTGTACTCACTTCACCAGTTACTCATCCAGCTGACTCGAGCGTAATTAGTCACTCGCTCACCACAGACGGCGATGTGTGATGCGGAACTATGGCCAACAGTTATTTCAGATCACTCGGCCTACATTTGTGCCATAGCCCTCCATCCTGTCAGGGTATGGGAAAGTAGGAGCCCATGGAAGTTTATATTACCTACTTGTCCTCTCCAGTCTGTCGTGTAGCTGTGGAACGTATACTGAATAAGTATGTTCGCCCACGCAGTCTGTACCCCTCGGCCCTAATAGGCCTATTTAAAGCGGCAGTAATAGTACGCTTCTTGGCGAAACTCACTTGTGGACAACGTGAATCACAGTAGCTGATAGACAATGAATTATTTAGTTAATTACAAGTTGTATGTTGTCTGTTAACCAGGGACCCACAAACGACGGAGAGGCTCCGTCCCCGCCGTAGCCGCAGTGGTCCACAACCCCACGACTACTACCGCAGTCCACTTCACCCCTCCACCACCCCACGCCGAACCCATGGTTAATGTGCGTTTCGGCCCCCGGTGGAGCCACCCAGGGAACGTCTCACACCAGACGAGTGTAACCCCTATGTTTGCACGGTAGAGTAATGGTGGTGTACGCGTACGTGGAGAACTTGCTTGAGCATCAATCGTCGACATAGTGTAACTGAGGCGGAATGAGGGGAACCAGCCCCCATTCACGAGGCAGATGAAAAACCGCCTAAAATCCACCCACAGACTGGCCGGCTCACCGGACCTCGTCACAAGTCCGCCGAGTGGACTCGTGCCGGGGACCATGCGCTCCTTCCCAATCCGGAAAGTCGTGCATTACACCGCTCGGCTAACCGGGCAGCCTAATTACAAGTTACTATTAACGTAGCACCAGTCTTTATTTTTATTTATTTGCATCCTCAACTCTAAGACATAGCAATGGAACAAACCAGTATTTTATTTCAGTAAACATTGTGCAGGCTCACACTTCCTAATCCTTTCCATTAATTTCCTACTATGTTTAAGAGAGAAATGACGTGTGGAAGGAATAAGAATTAGAAGGGCCTATGTAGCTCCAAAGATAGGTAGTAGGGCAGTAGGCTTCTCAGTTCGGAGACTAGCAAGGCTCAAAGCTGGAGTGGCCAGCGGTGCTTGCAACAGATCAGTTTGTTTGGAATAGAAATGCATCGGTCGGCCCTCAGCCAATAAGAGCGAGGGATTCGAACAAGGGACGTTGGAATCGGCCAGGAACCCTCTGGGGTGAAAGCTAGAGCTCGCTGGAGAGAAGACAAACCGCGGAGGCGCTGCTGCTCTGGTACGGGCAGATGTGGTAAAAATGGGATATTCTATTTGATACTTTTCTTGGCGTTGCAGTTGGTTTTAGTCTAGATGTAGAAATACTGAACGAGGCAATAATTGTACTAATTTTAGGAGACTAAGTGCTTTTCTAGGTCATACGTGATAGTATGAGCAAGTAGCTTCTGAGGAGGGGGGGGGGGGGGGGGGGAGAGGCGTTAGGCGTTAAGACGAACAGCAGATAGCAGTACGAGTGTTCCTCTAGTATAAATGATTTCAATTTGTGATATACGTTTTGTTCGGCTAGCTGTCCGACGTCTCAGGGTTGATCCACGCTCCCATATCGCAGGCATTGGAGGCGAACTTGATATGAGACGTGTCAGGAGACGAGGTGTTTGATGTCATCGACAAAGGCGCTGCCATCAAGAACCCATGACCAGACAGCTTCCCTTTGCAGTTTATCGGGCCTTCAAGCAGCTACTGGTGCAGTGTTGGACAGAGATGTGCCAAGAAATGATATCTCAAGATGTACCACTTCCTGTAAACTTCTTAAAGGGGCTGATAGCGCCTGTTCATAAATCGAAAGCTGGGTCTCGCATCCATGGTACGCCTCAGTTGTGCAGAGGCCGCGGCAGTGTGGTACTTCGTCAGAAAAATGGAGGCTTTGCTACTGCGGTAAACACCGACACACGTCACAGCTCAAACGGTTCTTAATTAGGACGAAACGTAGTATTCGTGGATGAGGACCAAAACCAACACTTGGATCCGAGGTCATACGTGCCATCACTTATTCAGTGATGACCCATAGGATGTACTTTGTTTCAGGAACTGTATGCAGGAACGGCACTGTACGATAGTTAGAAAACCCAGATACAGAAAATATTTTTCGAATTACCTCTGGAGTGAACTACGTAGACCGCCACGCAGCTGGAACATCTGAGACGAGAGATTATGAAGATGTTGTAATGCAGATGACTTTAGAACGAACAGTGGTGGTGCAACAAAAGATACGAGAAAACACGCTAGGACGATGAGTCAATGTGAGGACTTTAATTGCAATTACTTATGTGGTGAACGTTTATTTTCTTTTATACTGAGGGCGGACCTCCCTATTATTTTTCATAAAAAATGAAAGAGAAATAAATAAAAGCGATGAATAAAGAAATAAAATAAAACAATTAAAATAAATTTATAAAATTCCTGCTTCTGGGTAGTACAGTTCCGCTCTTTTCTTCCTAAACTCATCGTTTTCCTTTCAGTGTGAGGGAACACCTTGGCCAGGTATCGAGAGATGAACGGTGTACACTCTGCCCCGTGAGCCAGTCCGAAATGATCCTGCTGCTGGGTAGCGTTTAATTTCGTCTTTTCTTCCCGAACCCCCCCCCTCCTCCCCCCAAAAAACGGAAATATGGTTACCCAGTCAGCCTGATGTGGGGAAAAAAAGAACTGGTGCCTCAGTGGCTAACGTCGCAGCTTCTATACTCATGTTCGAAACCGATTATTGTTTTTATTTAACCTTACTTTCATTGTTTTCTTTTATTTATCTATGTCCCTAGAGAGTTACTGTCGAATGTTTCTTATCAAATTATGAAATAAAACGGAGTTATACTGATTATAAAATTTCAACTATATCTAGTAATTAATGTAACACATTTAATATATAGTATATGTGTGTATCGTAAGTTAAGGGGTTACAATCATTTTCACTTTAAATATACTGATATTTCATCTCATATAAATCATTATATTATTATATTTCATTCATTTGTGTACTCTTCAGGAAGATTAGGTGCATTTTCTTCGGTGATGCCGATCGCAGACACGTTCAAAACACAGATTTTCCGAACGCTACGAGCATCACACTGAGGCAGGTTTGCTACAGTGACGTTTTTTCGTATGAATCTTACAAGGGGAAGAGACTTCGTTAAGACTGGCGAAGACTTCGGGAGTTAGCAATAACTTCGCGTCAAACAATACACAACCGATCACTTCTCTGAAACTGGCGCTTGCAACTGGCTATGAATAAGCTACACGAAATTCACAGAAAACAATTACAATTAATTTTCTAATATATATATATATATATATATATATATATATATATATATATATATATATATATATATATATATAAATGAGAAACAAAAATAAAAGTATTAATTGGGTTTAAAGATAAAAGCCCATATGCTAACCACTGTCCCACCATTTCGTATAAGGATATCACACTGTAAAAAGCACGTAAAGTACTTGAAAATACCGAGAAAACTTTGACCATCACCTGCAGATAAGCCCAGACACGCATTTGGCTCTTTTGACCCCACTTCCACTGAGCGAAGTTTCTCGGAAATCAGGTGGTGGCATGGGCCGTGTTCTCCTCCTGTCTTCAATGTGTGGTGTGGGTCCTGCACAATCGTTTAATATAGGGTGCCTAGGAAGCTGTATTCTCGGATAGCTAGACAAAATTTTTTTCTTTATTGTGATTTCATTCCCCTGCCCCATATGTGCAGGGGAGGGCTGTCAGTGGCACAATCCGCCGCTCTTCAGCTGAGTGATATGACAACTAATACCAGAATAAAATGTTACATATAAGGCGATAAAAAAGGAGGAAATAAAATAGAGTAAGGGGAGATAATGGAGGTAAAAATATACTGACATGGAGATGTATATGTGGGGACAATTAAAAAGGTCAACATAAAGTTAAAGAGCAAGTTGGAGATTCTTAAAACACAGAGAAGACACTGAAAGCACATGCACAAGTTAAAAGTCGGCCACAGTATTAAAAACACTCCAGAACAACACACTTTAAACCCACTTGGAGCACACACGATGAGGAATAAAACTGCCATGTGGGACCTGCTGAGGGAGAGACAGGAGAGGATGGAAAAGGAGGGGAGAGCTAGATGCAGCAGTGGAGGGGGCAATATGAAGAGGGAAGACAAGGCAGGACGGAGTGCAGAGACACTGAAAGGGAGCACCGGAGTGGGAGGGGCAGTAGGAGGGGAAAGCCACTCAGGGGAAGGGTGGGGTGAGAGTGATCCCAGAGGAGGAGGCAGGAGGAAGATGGGGTTAGAGTTGGTAGGAAGGGTAGATGTCAGGGCGAAGTTCATCATCCAGGAGGGGTAGATCGTGTGGAGATGGAGAGAGGGTGGGACACAGCGGTAAAGGTATGGCAATGGGCTGGGGGATGGAGGGGAAGGGAGACAACAGAGAATGAGGTGGATCAATGCAGCGGACCATATATATAGTATGCAGAAGTGTTCAAGGAAAAGGAGAAGGTGGGGGAAGGGAATGATGTTGTAGAGGATGCACACAGGCGACAGAAGGTGGATGCGGAGGCGAGGTGGAGCACATAGCATTCGAGGATTTGGAGGGATTTATAGAAGCTGGGAGGGGCAGAAATCCAAGCATAGCAGAGGATGGGGCCGATTAAGGATTTATAGGTGTGAAGGATGGTGGAAGGATGCAGACCTCATGGCTGGCCACACAGGACTTTCAGGATGCGGAGAATGTTGTGAGCTTTGTGTTAGATGGTAAGGAGATGGGGAGTCCAGATGAGGTGGTGGTCGATAGTGAGCCCAAGGTATTTCAGGGTAGGAGTGAGGTGGATAGGTTGGCCATAAATGGTGAGGTAGAAAACATGGAGACAGAAGGAGCAGGTGGTGTGGCCTATAATGATCGCCTGGGTCTTAGTGGATACGGAGGGACCACTGGTTGCACCAAGTGGTGAATTGGTCAAGGTGGGTTTGCAGGTTTCGTTGGGACCATTTAAAGGTAGAATAAAGGACTAGGAAGACGGTGTCATCAGCAAACTGGAGGGCATGACCAGGTGGGAGAGGTTTGGGCATATCAGCAGTGTACAGGAGATAGAGGAAAGCAGAAAGGATGGAGCCTTGGGGCACGCCGGCATAGGGATAGAAAGTACAGGAGTATGAATTGTGGATAGTCATATTGGAGGAACGATGGGAGAGGAAGGAAACAACGAGAGGGACAAAGTTGATGGGGAGCGCATAGGTCTGGAATTTGAAGAGGAGCCTGGGATGCCAGACCGGTCATAGGCGTTCTGGACGTCAAGGGAAACAAAGATAGCAGACTGACAGGAGTTAAGTTGGAAGGAAAGAAGATTAGCAAGGTTAAGGAACTGGTGGTCGGCAGAGAAGGAAAGCTGGAAGCCACATTGGGTAAGGGGAAGGAGGTGGTGCTGGTTGAGGTGGCGGTGAATATGGTGAGAGAGGATGGTCTCGAAGACCTTACTGAATCCGGAGGAGAGGCATATGGGACGATAGGAAGAGGTATCAGAGGTGGTTTTGTTAGGTTTAGGGAACAGCAGGACACGGGAAGTCTTCCACAGGTTGGGGTAAAATCCAATGCAGAGGAGGACATTGTACAGGGTAGCAAGGACAGCCAGAGAGGATGAGGGGGGGGGGGGGGATTCCTTGAGGTGGAGGTAGGTGACGCCATCGTGACCAGGGGCGGTGTTGCGTTTGGAGCAGAGGACGAGTGAGATGTCGTGTGCGGTGATCGGAGTGTTGATGTCGGAGGGGGGGTAACTGATCCAAGTACTCGAAGCTAGGGGGCTAGACAACATTCAAGCCAATCTTATTACTTGAGTTTATTACAGTAAATTTAATTCACAATACTTAACTTTGCATTTTTACAATGATGTGTCGCAAGCAATTGGTGACATGCAAATAATCAATGTCCTTCCATATATACAGTTTCCATGAAGGTCAATAATACAGTCCACAAGTCACAGTTCAAGAGTCAGGGTGACAGCTGGTGTTCTAGTGCTGCTCTTCTAGACCGTCTTATAGTGTGGCCGAGGCTAGCTAGAGCGGCGCTTATATTCTCTTCCTATAGGTGCCGCCCCTGTCGTGGTGTCACCCTAGTCAACGTTCTATTGGCTGACGTCGTATCACAGCCTTCTCTGCGGTTACGTTCTAAGCCGACGTGCCGGCGCTTGATGTTACGCCGGAACATAGGGAATACGTGTCAGTTCCAAGTGCAAGACAGCTGCTTTTAACAAAGTATTCTGCATATACTTTTATCACGGAGGTAAACAAATTGGAACGAACGGTTGATAATATTGCTCTCATTACCTTTTATTTAACAGTGACTTCCTTGCAGTGACTTCTTCATGCATTAATGATTGTTGTACGTGAGCTGAATAGTTCGAGACAGGTACCAGTCGGTACTACACAGTTGATCCGTGTACGAGCGCCTCACATAATCCGAGCGTGTTCTTATACACTCAAACAGGTTACCAAAAATAAATAAGCAAAAAAAATATTGTGGTCTAGATTGTTTCTTACTAAAAGTAACAGTACTGTAAGGTTCCTCATAAGAATCTACTGACACTATATCTGACAGTCTTACATGGATTAAATTCCTTTCACTTCCTTAAACGGATCTCAAGAGTGCTTAAATAACCTTACCTCTGTTCCTCTGCTAGGCCCATAGCTTGCATAACGTCATAACGTGACACCTTCTTGATACTTTTGAGAAAATTAGTTACAGACTGTTTACTTATAGTTTATTACGAAAGTTGACGACAAGCTTGTTTTGACATTTTCGCCATTATCAAGTGTTCCAGCTAATATTACATTTATATACCACTTTATTCTACATCTATGTAGTAGTACTACACTTACATAACACAAATCATATTACAAACACAATCGAAAACGCTTTGAAAATTATACATGGGAGACCAAAAGGTCAAACCACGAATACTATGAAAAATTTAGAAATGTATGCATACACAAATAGGTATCCGAATGACATTCTAAACGAACAGAAGGATGCAAACATGAAAATTATCTCGAAAACTTTATTGACGTAATAGAAAAAAGAAAGGTATGAACACTACAAGATAAACAAAAACCAATAGACAACATTAACTTTGCTCATCTATGTAACGTACAATGTCTCTGACTACCTAAGATATAAAGTATAAAGATATAAAGTATCATTGGAAAGACATGTAATCTTACAGTTGTCAAAATATACCTTAAATTTCTATAGAAAATAAGTACGTAACGTATGTTAACAACATAGTACACAGAAGAAATGGAGTTCTAAGATGATTTATGGACACCACTCCCTCTATAAGTAAGTATAATGAGATAAAACTTCGTAGTACTATTGCAATGATGTTGGAAAGATCTGTAATTTTATAACTGTCAAAAAACAATTCGAAATTTCATATTATTCTTTTATAGATTGTAAATAAGTGACCTATGTTAACAACACAGTACATAAAAGAAATTGCGTTCCAAGATGATTTACCTCATAGTACCATTACATACACTTTGAATAAAATGATATCTAAATGTAATATCAACAGAAATACTTGGTAATGGCACATATGCCGAAACAAGGTTATCGTGAACTTATGTAACCAACAATAATTAAACTATTTGCAGCTAATTTTACGAAAACTATAAAGACAAGAAGATATCAAGTGTAAATAATACGTTAGGAAAGACTCACGTAGCAAACCTTCTTTGTTTCTACGGTTTATACGTGGACAAGTATATAGGAAATATTTAGGAAACAACAACCAATGGAAATGCACGGAAATGAGCCTACTTAGGTAGTAGAAAGGGATGACGTCGAATGAATCCCTCCCCCACCTCCTCACCCCAATCAAACACACACTTTAGAAAAATATGCTGTGAATACCGTAACGGCAACCATCTCTCAAGTACTGCTGTCTTTGTAGTGCAACATGACCACTCCTGTTGTAAGTGATACCTCTGGAGGCGCTGCAGTGGTAGTACACTGGATTCATATTTGAAGGCACAGAGCTTTAAATTCTAACCCGACCATCAAGATTTGGGCTCTTCACGATTTTCCTCAAGGAAAATACTGGGACGGACTCTTTGAAATATCACAGTGAGTTTCCTTATCTGTCCGTAATATACACTACTGGTCATTAAAATTGCTACTCCAAGAAGAAATGCAGATGATAAACGGTTATTCATTGGACAAATATGTTATACTAGAACTAACATGTGATTATATTTTCACGCAGTTTGGGTGCATAGATCCCGAGAAATCAGTACCCAGAACAACCATCTCTTGCCGTAATAACGGCCCTGATACGCCAGAACATTGAGTCAAACAGACCTTAGATGGTGTGTACAGGTACAGCTACCCCTGCACCTTAAACACGTTACCACAGTTCACTAAGAGTAGTGACTGGCGTATTGTGACGAGCCAGTTGATTGGCCACCATTGACCAGACTTTTTCAGTTGGTGAGAGAACTGGAGAATGTGCTGGCCAGGGCAGCAGTCGAAAATTTTCTGTATCCAGAAAGGCCCATACAGGACCTTCAACATGTGGTCGTGCATTATCCTGCTGAAATGTAGGGTTTCGCAGGGTTCGAATGAAGGGTAGAGCCACGGCTCGTAACACAACTGAAATGTGGCGTCTACTGTTCAAAGTGCCGTTAGTGCGAACAACAGGTGACCGAGTCGTGTAACCAATGGCACCCCAAACCAGCACGCCGGGTGATACGCCAATTTGGCTATGATGAATACACACTTCCAATGTGCGTTCACCGCGATGTCGACAAACACGGATGCGACCATCATGATGTTGTAAACAGAACCTGGATTCATGCGAAAAAATGACGTTTTGCCATTCGTGCACCCAGGTTCGTCTTTGAGTAGACCATCGCAGGTGTTCTGTCTCTACCAACTGAGCTTGCACAACATCAAGTTTTGCAGGAAAGCTTCTATAGAATTTGGAAGGAAGTAGACGAGGTACTGGCAGAAGTAAAGCTGTGAGGACTGGGCGTGAGTTGTGCTTGGGTAGCTCAGTTGGTAGAGCACTTGCTCTCGAACGGCAAAGGTCCCGAGTTTGAGTCTCGGTCTGGCACACACTTTTAATCTGCCTGGAAGTTTCATATCAGCGCACACTCCGCTGCAGAGTGAAAAATCTCATTTTGGAAACTGTGTATGTGCCTCCGTACGAGCCATAATTTCTCTTTTCTTCTATTCCTGTTCCTTACAGGAAATGTGTGTTGGCTACAGTAGAATCGTTCTGCAGTCAGCTTCTCTTTATTTTTTCCATAGCGTTAATGCCAAATAACGTCATTACCATCTGAGTTCTCGAAGCATCTCCGTATAACTGTGTGTTGTTGGAACTTAGTGGTAACATATATAGCAGCCCACCCCATTTGAGTTCTCGAAGCATCTCTGTAATAACTGTGTGTTGTTGGAACTTAGTGGTAACAAATCTAGCAGCCCACCCCTGAAGTGTTTCGATGTCTTCGTTCAGTCTGACCTGGTGGAGATCCCAAACGCTCGAGCGGTATTCAACAACGGGTCACACTAGTATCCTACATGCAGTCTCCTGTTCAGATGAAACACACTTTCCCAAAATTCTCCTCTAAAATGAAGCTGACAATTTGGCTTCCCTACTGCAATCCATACATACTCGGTACATTTCACATCACCTTGCGAGGTTACGCCTAGATATTTAACCGACGTGACTGCGTGAAGCAGCACGCCACTAATGCTACATTCAGACAATACGGGGTTTGCTTTTCGTACTATATGAATTAAATTTCATTTCTCTACATTTAGAGATATTTGGTTCACCGCACCATGCAGAAACTTCGTCTCAATCATCTTGTAATCTCCTGCAGTCACTCAACAACGACACCTTCCCGTAAACCAAGGAAACATTATCAAAGAACCGTAGATTGCTACCCACCTTCTCCGTCAGATTATTTATTCAAATTATTCAAATAGAAAATAACAGATGTCCTATCAAACTTTGGGGTATCCCTGACGACAGCCGTGTCTCCGACGAACAACGAGGACAACGTGCTGACTTTTGTTACTAAGGAAGACTTTGAGGCACTCACATATCTGGGAACCTATTCCGTATGCTCGTACCTTCGTTAACAGTCTGCAGTGGGGCACCGTGTCAAATGTTTTTCAGAATTATAGGAATATGGAATCTGCCTGTTGTCTTTCATCCGTAATTTGCAGGACGTCACGTGAGGACAGTCAATCTGACTTTCGCATTAGCCATGATTGATGGACAGAAGCTTTTCCTTCTCAAGGAAATTTATTAGTCAGACTGAGAATATGTTCAAGAATTCTACAGCAAACTGGTGTCAACGATATTGGTCAGTAATTTTGCGCGTCCGTTCTTTTACCCTTCTTACGTACAACAGTCACCTGTGCTTTCTTTTCTTCCAGTCGCTGCAAGGGATTCCATCCGGACTTGGTGATCTCTCTCTCTCTCTGTCTCTCTCTCTCTCTTCCTTTCTTTTTTGTTTGAGTCATCAATCTTCTGAATGGTCTCTACCCACGAATCCCTCTTATGTGCCAATGTGCCAACCTCTTTATCTCAGAGTAGCACTTGCAACCTACATCCTCAAAAATTATTTGCTGCAAGTATTCAAAACTCTGCCAACCTCTACAGTTCTTACCCTCTACAGCTTCCTCTAACGCCATTGAAGTTATTTCCTGATGTCTTAAAGATTTCCTATCACCCTGTCCCTTTTTCTTCTCGGCGTTTCCACATATTCCCGTCCTCTCCAATTGTGCTCAGAATTCCTCATTCCTTACCTTAATCATTCCACCTAATTTTAAGAATCGTCTGTAGCACCACATCTCAGATGCTTCATAATCTTGTCTTCCAGTTTTCCCACAGTTCACGTCTCACTATCATACAGTACTTTGCTCCAAACGTACATCCTAAGAAAATTCTTGCTCACACTGTTTGATACTAGTAGATTTCTGTTGGTCAGGAATGCCCTCTTCGCCAGTGCTAGTCTGCTTTTCACGTCCTCCTCGCTCCGACAGTCATGTTTGATTTTGCTATCTAGGTAGCAGAATTTCTTAATCTCTTGTACCAAGTGACCATCAGTTCCGATGTTCAGTTTCTCGCTGTTCTCATTTTGTCACTTCTCATTACTTTCGCCTTTCTTAGATTTACTCTCAATCCGTTTCCTGTACGCATTAGACAGTTCACACCATTCAGGAGATCCTGTTATTCTTCTTCGCTTGCACTGAGCATAGCGATGCCATCAGCGAATATTATCATTGATATCTTTTAACCTTGAAATTCAATTCCGCTCGTAAATCTTTCTTTAATTCCCTTCATTGCTTCTTCGGGATACAGACTGAACAGTAGGAGCGTAATACTACATCCGTGTAATACATCCTTTTTAATCCGAGCACTTCGTTATTGGTCTTCCACTCTTATTAGTTACTACTGGCTCTAGCACATGTTGTATATTACCCGCCACTCCCTATAGCTTATTCCTACTTTCCTAAGAATTTCGAACATATTGTTCTATTTTGCGTTGCTGAACACTTTTTGCAGGTCGTCAAATACTATGAACATGTTTTGATTTTTCTTTAGTGTTTTCCCCATTATCAACCGCAAAGTCAGAAGTGGCTCTCTTTTACCTTTACCGTTCCTAAATCCAAAATGATCGTTATCTAACAGAGCCTCAATTTTCTAATTTTCTTTTCCATTTTTGTGTATATTATTCCTGTCAGCAACTAGGATGCATGAGCTGTTAAGTTGATTGTGCCATAATGCTTGTTGTTATGTCCCCTTGCTGTTTTGGGAATTTTGTTGATGACGTTTTTCCGGCAGTCTGGTGATATATCGCTAATGTCATACCTTCTACACACTAACGTGATTAGCCATTATGTTGACAGCTTTCCCAATGATTTTAGAAGTTCTGATTGAATGTTATCTACTCCTCTGCCTTATTTGAACTTATATCATGTAGAGCTCTTTTAAATTCTGATTCTAATATTGGGTGGCATAACTGTTCTATATTGACTCATGTTTGTTGTTTTATCACATCAGACAAGTACTCCCCCATAAAGAAGTGGCCATTGTTCTCTTCTCACCTATCCGCTCTCTCCTTTGAATTTATCAGTGGAATTCCCGTTGCACTATTAATAATGTTACCACTCGAGCTTTAATTTCACCGACGATTGTTTTGACTTTTCTATAAGCTGCGTCAATCCTTCCGACAATCAATTCTTTTTCGATTTCGTCACATTTTTCATGCAGCCATTTCGCCTTAGCTTCATTCCTAAGCTATTTATATTTCTATATTCCTGAATTTTCGTGGACATTTTTACACTTTCTTCTTTCATCGACCAACAAAAGTATTTATTTTGTTACCCATGCCTTCTTCGAAATTACCTTCTTCGTACTTACATTTTTCTTTCCAACTTCTGTTATTGCTTTCTTTAGAACTGTCAACTGAACTGCCTGCTGAGCTATTCATTATCGTAATGTCTACAGCCTCAGAAAACTTTAAGCGTATCTCTTCATTCCTTTGTACTTCTGTACCCGATTTCTTTGCGTATTGATTCTTCTGAACGAGTCTCTTAAACTTCAGCCTTCTCGTCATCACTATTAAATTGTTATCTCAGTCTATACCTGCTCCTGGGTACGCCTCACTGCCCAGTATTTGATTTCTGCATCTGCTTGACCATGATGTAATCTTCCCGTATCTACCGGTTTTTTCCAAGTATACCTGTCCCTCTTGTGATTCTTAAACAGAGCATTCGCTATTACTAGCTGAAATGTATTGCATAACTCAATTAGTCTTTCTCCTCTCTCGTTCCTAGTGCCTAAGCCATATTCTCTCTTAACCCTTTCTTCTGCTCCTTCACCTACAACTGCATTTCAGTCTCCAGTAACTATTAGACTTTCATCTTCCTTTACTTACCGAATTACCTGTTCAATATCCTCGAATAGTTTCTCTACCTTTTCATCTTCATCTTGCGGCGTTGTCATGTATACTTTAACTATAGTTGTTGGTTTTGGATTGCTATCGATTCTAGTGAGAAAAACCTTGTCACTAAACTGTCCACAGTAACTCACTCTCTGCCCTACCTTCCTATTCGCAACGAATACTACTCCCGTTATATCGGTTTCTGCTGCTGTTGATGTTACCCTCTACTTATCTGTCCAGAAATCCTTGTCTTCTTTCCATTTCATTTTGCTGATCCTTATTTACTTATTTTTTTCCAACTCCTTCAGTTGTTTCTCTACGTCAGGGATGCTTATCACTACGTCGCCCTTACGAGAGTGTGTGATGGTGAAACGTGGTTGTTTGTACGATTCTCCTGCGTGAAAGATCCCTTAAATGAGAAATTTAATACCTGCGGTTTCCTTTTGTTAACTTCTTCGGCCACACCAGACTTGTCTAGGAAAGACGAGATAGAAACCTTTGACCCGCTTAGCGATTTTACATAGGACCAGATTTTTCTCAGTTTTCTGCAAGATCTTTTGCTGAGTTGTGACTATCGTAGTACTTATGTGCTTCTCACATCAAACGTTTTAAAGCAGCACGAATTGCTACTAATTTTTGTGTGCCGACAATTGCGCGATCCCTTTTCAACCGAAACTGCAACAGCCTTTGATTCTTCAGCATTTTTCGTTTTTCGTTGTCAAGCCAAGGTGGGTCTTTTCCGTTCTTAATTCACTTACTTCGTAAATACTTCTCCAGAGCATAAGTTAGAATCTGTTTAAACTTTACCCATAATTCCTCTACATCCGACAACTAAATGATGTGGTTTGTTGTCGATGGTTGTAAACGCACCAGTGCTGTGACAGAAGTCTATGGAAAGCAGTTCATAGAGGTTGGCCACTGATGGGATCAGTTCATAGAGGTTGGCCACTGATGGGATCGTATATACTAATGGAGTTCATCACGTCAGCGTCAGTTAAGGCATGAAGACATTGTGTTGGATCACCGGAACTAGTAACATTGGAAGGATGAGTGCAGGTGTTACATTTTATCACGTAAGTCAGCGGCCGAAAGCCATCAAGAATTGACATAAAAAAAATTGAGTTCGTTGTATAAGTGAGGCTAACGAATGCTTATCTACTCCTTTTTGCAAACATATTCTCCTAGCCTTCTTGATTGTTTTATGAACTTTAGTAGCCATCGTCTCTATTATAACACCATGAAAAAAATCCCTGCCGCCGTCGGTAAGGTCAGGACTGTTTGTAGCTATAAGGACTAAAATATTTTCATTGCTTGCGGGAACTAACAGCACAAGAGAGTTTTCGGAAAACAGTTCAAAAGTACTTCGCAAAACTGTCTGACTGTACCCCCTCCAATGAGACTATAGACGTCCCGGCCTATGCTCGATAGGTTTAATTAGCCGACAACTAATATTGCATGGTCTGGATATTTCCGCGCTGCTGACTGTAGACAATCAAAGAGTGACTCTTTGTTATGCCTGAGCAGACAACTTTAGAGTCACATTCAAATTAGACCTCAGTAGAGACAAACACTGAACACTCCTCCTCCAATGGCGTCTAATCTGTCGTTGCGATATACCTTGCAATAATGGCTAAATATCTCAGTTTTCTACTTCGGATTTAAGCCAGGAAAGAGAAATACTTGAGCGCGAGAGCTTACCGGACGGGCAGTAAATTGGAGAACTTTGCTACGAATAGTTCGACAATTTACTTTTAAAATTTTGAAAGTCGAAGTGCTCCGTCTCTAATGGTCTCGTAATTGATGGAACGTTTAGCATCTTTTCAAGACTCTGTTTACAATGTATATCGAAGGCTCAATAATGAATACACCAGAAGTAGAGATGGGAAGAGTAAACCTAGGTCGCCGAAAAATAACTGCACCGAATTTGACCATGGAATCGTATTTTTTGGAGATAAAATAAAATCTTTTCAATGTACGCTACACAGACTTGAAGAAGATTACGAGAATATCGAACTAAAATCAACAGAAAGATAACTAAGGTGATGAGAGTACATGAGGAAGAAGATATGAAAGTGAAAAGGACACAAGGTCAAATTAAATAAGTTACACAGAACAGGAATTTGAGGAGAATGCTAACAACTGGACGAGTGAATTAGAAGTAAGATCAAGAAATACAATGCAAAAGCAAGCTTTCCATGAAGTGCAACGCCCGTTATGCAAAAAATGACGTTGGAGATAAGAAAAAAAATGATTGAATTCTTCGTGTGTAGTATGGTTGTTAAACCCTCATATCGCAGAAGAGAGGAAGAGGCCAAGTGGAAGCATTCGCAATGTGGATTTGGAAGAGAATGGAGTTGTCGATAAATGGAAGTGTGATGACTGTATGGAAAGGGTAACGTAACAAAGAACTCTCTTAAGTGTGATCAAACAAAGGAAAGGCAACTAGGTGTGGCGTATCTTCCCAGAAAAAAATGAATTTCAACAGCAGGCGAAGGTACAGTGGAAGAACGGAAGGAAATAGGACGTAGAAGAGCAAAAATGCTGGGTAAAATTAGAAGAGGAAGATGCTAGACCAAGAAACAGTTGAACTGGAACAGGATCAGATGGAGACAGGAATAATGTCAACATTAAGAACGCTTTATGTTGATGATGATGAATTATTTTTTCTTAATGAATCAACAAAACGATAAATATACTTATTTTTATTATAGGTGCAGTAGTACTAAGAGTAGTTCCCGTTGGGTAACTGGTTAAAGGGTCAATAGTAGTTTTATAGTTGTAAAACGTAGTTTTTTTCATGTTGTGTTCCTTTTTGCCAGCACTACAATTTTTGTAGCTTTAGTATATTGTTTTCTCTTTGTAGTATTTTTATCAGTTAGTAATAATTGTTAGATAATTTTTATTTCAACCAAAAATATGAACTGTGTGTGTGTATTTTAGCTCCTCAGATAACACAATGCAGTTGTGAAGATTAAATTCCTTTTTCTTTTTCTTTTTTGTTTTGTTTTAAGCGATTAATGTTCATTAATTTGGCTAGTTATTAAACAAAAACAGCAAAGAAAGGCGTAAATAAAAGCGACCAAATATAATGCATATGTTGTTTTCGGTCTAGAGATCTAGTCTTAGAGTTTTGGTTACTAACTGTTAAGAAATTTTAAATAAATTCCATTTATGAGCTATAGAGAGGAAAATGAATTGTCTTGCGCGTATTCTGCGACGTGGAGCATTCCAACTTGTTGGAAGTAATTATTTCGTGTCGCTGAGGTGGTAGCTGGATTCCACAGAGAAGAGCGTCAAGCAGTGCAGCGAGCCATCCGTAAATTTCCGTGAACTGACTGCTAAGAGGGGAAAAATGCTTCTTGTTCACCCACGCTCGCAGTAACACTGAAGAGTTTATTGCATGTCCTTCAGTAATCTGGAGAACGCGCGTCATAGCTTTATTAAATTCCGTCCGTGTCGCTGCTGCGATGACAGCATCTGAATACATTGTTGAACATGAGCTCATGTGTGCAAATTTCTTAGCGAGCGGGCGAAGCGTAAACAGGAAACAGCCACGCGCTGCTGAACGTTTTGAGGTACGGAACCTGGTACCTAGAATCAGCCGAGCAAGAGTCTGGAAATGTTTTTGCTAAGTTACACCAATGCTATAGCATTTCACACATTACAGAAATTTCCGAGGAAAGCGTCCAACAACTTCAGTATAAATCCATTGTAGGAATTCGACCTTCTTGTATCACAGGAAGCAGTTAAATGATTCTGTTGCGACCAACGTAAATCCCGCGTAGGTGCCATGAAGACAAGAGAAATCAGGGCTCATGCGGGAGCATACAGACCGGCGGTCGTTAAATTTCTTTGCTAAAGAGCCAATATTGACAGTGTGGGACTGCACCTTCGGCTGCATATGTACCGATCTTATTAACTGGTAACCTACACAAATTAGAGTGGTATTATTAACTGGTAACCTATATAGATTAGACCCTATGAACCTGCTAGAGACTAGTCATAGTAAGGGCATGAGAGCAGGCCACTGATCCCGAAGTACTGGTCGTAAAGTACTTTCGGAAAACTTCGTGTGGACTGCTCTCAGATAGCAACTCCAAAACTGTGACACTGCAACTGTCTGACGAACCGTTTATGTGTAGTCTGTGTGAGTAGATAATTAATTGATTGATAATAGTAATCGCACTTTTATTTAAATGCATTTTGCAATATGTAACACAATCACACATGGTAACTGGATGTTATCAACGTCATTTTTCTTCTGGGTTCTATTAAAACAGCTTTAATTAAACTTCTTATTCCATGCTACAAATATGTACTATGTATTTGTAGATGATCGTCTCTGTAATGCGCATTCATGAATCTTTGTTATTTCAGTGTCACAATTTGTACTGTAGCAACTGAAGGATTCATGGTGTGGGTTCCTGTAGTCATGTCATGTCAGGAGGTCAGGTCCATATGTAGGAAGATAAGAGTGGAGAAACTTCAGGATGGGGAAAACAGGCACAAGTACATAACAGCGATCTCAGAAAGGTACCAGTTAGTTGAATGTAGTCAATTACAGTCATTGGAAAAGGAAAGGACAAGGTACAGGGACACAGTACTAGAAGTGGCATAAGAATGTCTGGAACAGTAGTGTGTAAAAGTAGGATAAAGCAAACAGCTTGGTGGAATGACACAGTCAAGGCAGTCTGTAAAAGGAAAAGAAGGCGTATTCAAAAATGGCTACATACTAGAACTCAGGTAGACAGATAAAGTTATGTTGAAGAAAGAAACAAAGCCAAACAGATAATTGCAGCATCCAAGAAGAAATCTTGGGAAAACTTTAGAAACAGGTTGGAGACTAGGGATCCAGCAGCTGGAAAACCATTCTGGAGTGTAATTAGCAGTCTTCGAAATGGAGGTAAGAAGGAAATGACAAGTATTTAGGACAGGTCAGGAAAACTGCTGGTGAATCCTGTGGATGCCTTGGGCAGATGGAGGGAATATTTTGAAGAGTTGCTCAATGTAGGTGAAAATGCGATCAGTAATGTTCCAGATTTCGAGGTAGAATGGGATAGGAATGATGATAGAAATAGGATCACATTTGAGGAAGTGGACAAAGTGGTCAATAGATTGCATTGCAATAAAGCAGCTGGGGTGGATGAAATTAAGTCGGAACTCATCCAATACAGTGGAATGTCAGGTCTTAAATGGCTACACAGGATAATTGAAATGGCCTGGGAGTCAGGACAGGTTCCATCAGACTGGACAAAAGCAGTAATCACACCAATCTTTAAACATGGAAACAGAAAAGATTGTAACAACTACAAAGGTATCACTTTAATCAGCGTTGTGGGTAAAATCTTCTCAGGTATTGTTGAAAGGAAAGTGAGGGTATTAGTTGAGGACCAATTGGATGAAAATCAGTGTGCGTTTAGGCCTCTTAGAGGTTGTAAGAAACAGATCTTTAGCTTACGGCAAGTAATGGAGAAGTGCTATGAGTGGAACAGGGAATTGTATCTATGCTTTATAGATCTAGAAAAGGCATATGACCGGGTTACTAGGAGGAAGTTATTGTCGGTTCTACGAGATTACGGCATAGGAGGCAAAATTTTGCAAGCAATTAAAGGTCTTTACATGGATAGTCAGGCAGCAGTTACAGTTGACAGTAAATTGAGTTCATGGTTCAGAGTAGTTTCAGGGGTAAGACAAGGCTGCAACCTGTCTCCACTGTTGCTCATATTATTTATGGATCATATGCTGAAAACAATAGACTGGATGGGTGAGATTAAGCTATGTGAACACAAAATAAGCAGTCTTGCATATGCGGATGACTTAGTTGTGATGGCAGATTCGATTGAAAGTTTGCAGAGTCATATTTCAGAGCTAGATCAGAAATGTAAGGACTATGGTATGAAGATTAGCATCTCCAAAACGAAAGTAATGTCAGTGGGAAGGAAATATAAACGGATTGAGTGCCAGATAGGAGGAACAAAATTAGAACAGGTGGACGGTTTCAAGTACACTCCTGGAAATTGAAATAAGAACACCGTGAATTCATTGTCCCAGGAAGGGGAAACTTTATTGACACATTCCTCGGGTCAGATACATCACATGATCACACAGACAGAACCACAGGCACATAGACACAGGCAACAGAGCATGCACAATGTCGGCACTAGTACAGTGTATATCCACCTGTCGCAGCAATGCAGGCTCCTATTCTCCCATGGAGACGATCGTAGAGATGCTGGATGTAGTCCTGTGGAGCGGCTTGCCATGCCATTTCCACCTGGCGCCTCAGTTGGACCAGCGTTCGTGCTGGACGTGCAGACCACGTGAGACGACGCTTCATCCAGTCCCAAACATGCTCAATGGGGGACATATCCGGAGATCTTGCTGGCCAGGGTAGTTGACTTACACCTTCTAGAGCACGTTGGGTGGCATGGGATACATGCGGACGTGCATTGTCCTGTTGGAACAGCAAGTTCCCTTGCCGGTCTAGGAATGGTAGAACGATGGCTTCGATGGCGGTTTGGATGTACCATGCACTATTCATTGTCCCCTCGACGATCACCAGACGTGTACGGCCAGTGTAGGAGATCGCTCCCCACACAATGATGCCGGATGTTGGGCCTGTGTGCCTCGGTCGTATGCAGTCCTGATTGTGGCGCTCACCTGCGCGGCGCCACACACGCATACGACCATCATTGGCACCAAGGCAGAAGCGACTCTCATCGCTGAAGACGACACGTCTCCATTCGTCCCTCCATTCACGCCTGTCGCGAAACCACTGGAGGCGGGCTGCACGATGTTGGGGCGTGAGCGGAAGACGGCCTAACGGTGTGCGGGACCGTCGCCCAGCTTCATGGAGACGTTTGCGAATGGTCCTCGGCGATACCCCAGGAGCAACAGTGTCCCTAACTTGCTGGGAAGTGGCGGTGCGGTCCCCTACGGCACTGCGTAGGATCCTACGGTCTTGGCGTGCATCCGTGCGTCGTTGCGGTCCGGTCCCAGGTCGACGGGCATGTGCACCTTCCGCCGACCACTGGCGACAACATCGATGGACTGTGGAGACCTCACGCCCCACGTGTTGAGCAATCGCGCATGCCCACTATACGCCCTCGCTCAAAGTCCGTCAACTGCACATACGGTTCACGTCCACGCTGTCGCTGCATGCCACTAGTGTTAAAGACTGCGATGGAGCTCCGTATGCCACGGCAAACTGGCTGACACTGACGGCGGCGGTGCACAAATGCTGCGCAGCTAGCGCCATTCGACGGCCAACACCGCGGTTCCTGGTGTGTCCGCTGTGCCGTGCGTGTGATCATTGCTTGTACAGCCCTCTCGCAGTGTCCGGGGCAAGTATGGTGGGTCTGACACACCGGTGTCAATGTGTTCTTTTTTCCATTTCCAGGAGTGTACTTAGGCAACATAGTAAAAGAACTGGAAGCGAGGTGTAGCAAAGCTAATGCAGTGAGCGCTCAGCTATGATCTACTCTTTTCTGCAAGAAGGAAGTCAGTACCAAGACTAAGTTATCTGCGCACCATTCAATCTTACGACCAACTTTGTCGTATGGGAGCGAAAGCTGGGTGGATTCGGGTTACCTTAACAACAAGGTTGAGGTTATGGATATGAAAGTAGCTAGGATGATTGCAGGTACTAGTAGATGGGAACAATGGCAGGAGGGTGTCCACAACGAGGAAATCAAAGAAAAATTGGGAATGAACTCTATAGATGTAGCAGTCAGGGCGAACAGGTTTAGATGGTGGGGTCATGTTACACCCATGGGAGAAGCAAGGTTACCCAAGAGACTCATGGGTTCAGCAGTAGAGGGTAGGAGGAATCGGGGCAGACCAAGGAGAAGGTATCTGGATTCGGTTAAGAAAGATTTTGAAGTAATAGTTTTAACATCAAAAGAGGCGCCAATGTTAGCACTGAATAGGGGATCATGGAGGAATTTTATAAGGGGGCTATGCTCCAGACTGAACGCTGAAAGGCATAATCAGTCTTAAATGATGATGATGATGATGATGATGATGATGATGCAACTGAAGGGTATGAGTCATGCACGCTCTTGAGCGGCTGCCAGTACTGGAAGACAGACAACAAAATATTCCCCCTCTCACACCTTCAGGAACCACATGATCCCGCTGCTTATCCATCTGCCACTGAGGTAAGCGATATGATACACTTTACTGTCGTGTATATAAAATAGATAACGGTTTGAGTAAGTTACCGTCTAAACTTCCAGTTTTACGGTGATTAATGATCTTAAAAATAAAAATATAAGCTTCTTTGTCCTAGGAACTATTCAAAACTTCGTATAGTGTTTCCAGATACAGGGCATGTAATAGCTTCTCTACAGTATTCGGGCTTTTTCTTATGTCATACTGAAATGAATATGTTCTAACAGTGCCACTGCTTGAACAGTTCCACTGGAATATTTCTTGTTCCTGGTAATTTATTGTTCTTCAGCCTCTTCAAAACAGTTTCTATTTCTTCCAGTGTTGATGAAACAGGATTGTGTCCGAATCATTTAATCAATACACATCAGTGAGGAGGAAATGCGTCAGCAATGAAGAGAAGGAATTATATGTGCCTTATGCAAGAAAGAAGATATGTTGTACTGCGACAACTGTCGAGAAATTACACTGAAGAGATTGGAATGTAAATTATTCTCTAATATGCTCTCTGGACATCTTCATCTAATTGTTCAAAGAGATTGGCTCATGCCAATGTGGATTTCTCCCAAGGAAATAAACTATAGACAGTGTTATGACGCTAAGATAAATTTTAGAAAATTCAATTTAATTTCCCGATTGACATCCATCACGTCTTCACTAATTATAAAGCAGCATATGGTAGCATAGAAAGCGTAACTGTAACGTTCTTTGATTGAACTGATAACTCCGGGAAAATTTTTAAGGCTTGTGAAGATGGCAGTGTGTGAGGTACTTGGTAGAGTGAGACGGGGAAGAATTGTGTCTGATCCACTACATACAAAAGATGCTGTAAGGAAAGGAGGTGTTGACTTGTAGAAGATTTTGAGGGATGCAAACCCACTGAGCAGAGGACCAACGTTGTGTAGATTAGTACAGACGCCGATGCCATGTAATTTCAAGAACTTGGAAAGCACCGGAGAAGACATTCATAGCACTTGAGCAGACCAATGGGAATGTGTGGTTGAATATCCACTGAGAGATACTATATGGCTGCTGGAAAAGCACGTAGGGAGAACATGCTACACTCAATAATTTTGGCAGTTATAGTCCTGAGAGGTAGGAGCTGTTTCAGTTTCTGTGATCAGCACTCATCCACTCTAAAAACGTGTGTTGTGAAATTAGCAGGTATTATTATCAGCCAACAGAGTGTTTTTGGGATTCAAAACTATTTTCCTTCAGATTCGTATTTCTTGCCACTAAATTAAAGATTTATATAACCAGAACCTCGGAAACGTAACTTACTAACGTAATAAGATGTTGGGACGGCAGATGTCTTTGAGAGAAAAGTACTTCAGAGAATCGTCGTCCAACTAGTAAAAGAGAAAGATGCAGCAGGAGGTACAGTCATGAGGTGTAAGTCGTTTATAAAGTTCCAACCATCAGCCGGATTTAGATAGGCGAGTCCTGTGGCACGGATGAGTGATGCGGTTCACAAGGATTCGCTCCGTGTTGTACTTTGTTGTCGCCTTCGCTGAAAGTGAAAGACATTCTCTTCAGCTGGACAATAATCGCAGTTTGGAAAGTGTTTTAATTTTAACAGATCGTTTTATTGGTAGCCGTGCTACCTGTTTTTAGTGATATGAACCTCATGTCACTTGATATTAGTGTTAAAAACTGTAGGTGAAGCGTCACGCACTATTTTCCGTGGAAAAGTTGATTTTGACATTAGTCGTCGTTACACAGTCTTTGCCATTCTGCCTTTACTTAACGACAAATAGGTGATTGTCACAAAATAGTTGCCCATTTTGCTGATATGGCTCGGTATCCGATAAAACGTATTTATGGAGAACAATCGCTCCAGGCAGATTCCTTTGGTTGTTGTGTACTATTTTTTCCTGAAGCAATCCACTTCAAATACGACTGAATTGCTCAGTGAACGTTTGTACAAGGACGTCATGCAATGTCACGAGGCGTGCCTGAACAATCTCGAACAGTGAAAAGCAAATGTCCGTTTTCAAGCCTGGCTCCCAAGTAAACTTTTGGTTTAAGAAATGCAGGCGTCACGCACAGAGGACACAGCCTGCTTTTTAATTAATGCACGATGCGGTTTACTGCGCGTTATTTGACTTGACTGACTGGTTTTGCTCATCAGAAGTGAGCATCCTGTGGTACTCATAAGAAACAATAGCTGTTGATATCTAGTGGAGCTTCGAACCATCAAGGCAACGGCTTTGCCGCAGTGGATACACCGGTCCCCATCAGATCACCGAAGTTAAGCGCTGTCGGGCGTGGCCGGCACTTGGGTGGGTGGCCATCCGGGCCGCCATGCGCTGTTGCCATTTTTCTGGGTTCACTCAGTCTCGTGGTGCCAAATGAGGAGCTACTCGACCGAACAGTAGCGGCTCCGGTCAAATAAAACCATCATAACGACCGGGAGAGCGGTGTGCTGACCACACGCCCCTCCTATCCCCATCCTCAGGTGAGGATGATAAAGCGGTTGGGTGGTCCCGATGGGCCACTTGTGGCCTGAGGACGGAGTGCTTCGAACCATCAAGGCAACGGATATCTGAGGTCGCTCATGTCCGCCGAGTGAGACTAGTGAAACAATCTGACGCGGTTTGTCTGTGTACTACACACTTTCAATGTTTCTGGTAGCTTCCATGAAGTTTGAGACTGAATTCTGACAAGATAACAATCGAGATGTCTGAAAAAAATTCTGCTCCAATTTTGAGAAAACATATTCAGTCCCGTACAACAGGCCTAGCCAGGCACATGGGATATTACTGCACTACCAACGCACCAAAATTAAACTACTGAAGACTACGGAGTGTATAAAATTTAATAAGAAATTTAATTCCTAACTATATCAATGTCAAAATTAAAACGACACCCACAGCAGCAAAGCGAGCTAAAAAGGTATGTCAAAACGTTTGGCTTAAAGAACATATTAGAGACAACATTAAACATGAGAAGTTAATCATTCCAATTATTGTCCGCCCCTAGTAGCTGAGTGGTCTGCGCGACAGAATGTCAATCCTAAGGGCCCGGGTTCGATTCCCGGATGGGTCGGAGACATTCTCCGCTCAGGGACTACATCTACACCTACATTTATACTCCGCAAGCCACCCAACGGTGTGTGGCGGAGGGCACTTTACGTGCCACTGACATTACCTAACTTTTCTGTTCCAGTCACATACGGTTAGCGGGAAGAACGACTGTCTGAAAGCCTCCGTGCGCACTCGAATCTCACTAATTTTACATTCGTAATCTTCTCGGGAGGTATAAGTAGGGTGTTGTGTTTTCCTAATCATCATTTCATCCCCATCGACGCGCTAGTCGCCGAAGTGGCGTCAAATCGAAAGACTTGCACCCGGCGAACGGTCTACCCGACGGGAGGCCTTCGTCACACGACATTTACATTGACATCAATTATTGATGTAGCGCGTGAACAGGAGTCAGTAAACTATTTAAACTGTTCTATTTTCTACATGCTATGTTGTTATTTTTATTGTATGTTTTGGCTTTATCGGCAAAATTATCCTGTATTCTTGGTTCCCAAATGGTGTACTGAAATGTCAGTTGGAACTAACCTCGTCTTTCACTTATGCCGTCGTGTGGTAAAATGTCGGTAAAGAGCTGTAGCAGATTTTTTGTTGCGCGCTCTTGAGTCCATTTCTTCGTCAATCCCCAGCGACTCTGCGACTCCACATCGATTTAGTGCAGCTGATACTTTCTATAGTGATTAGAATAACTAGATAGAGTAATATTTATTTTCGAGTCTCACTTAATTATTTATCAGGGATGAGTTCTCTTATGTTTCTTTCTTGAATACCACTTTTACTGTAGAGTTGTGCTACGTTATATTCAGAATTATGAGTTCCCTTCGCCTTTATCACAGCAATAACAAAATCGGAGTCATTAACGTTACATTCAACGACAGGGATAGTAAAAATCAGAGATAATGCCATGATAATATTCGCTTTTCTTATGCAAGTAGTAACATGTCTTGTTTCTACACTCAGGCACAGTAAAATCTGATGAGGCAATGCACATATTGCTGAAAACTTTAAATGCGAGGAAAATGCTACTGAGCAGTTCAGAAAGTTAATTCATCTTCTTTTGCTCTTCGTATAATTGCTAGTCTCAGGAACAAATGAAACTATCTTTGTATATTTCCACCCAAAAATATCTTGTAGGATAGTGGTCTGGGGTAACTGGTCACTTAGGAACAAAGACATGATTACATAAAAGCGAGCAGTGAGAGTAAGATATGGTTTTCACCGAAAGTGAGCTTGTACAGTGTGGGTACAATAAAACAGACATGGAAAATATTTCACGCACCTTACGATAGGCAACCCGGCTTACACAATATACACTTGACGGGGATGATGTAAGCTGGGTTACCTATTGCACACCTGATGCGGATGATGTGCTGTGGTGTCGCAGCCTAAGGTGCGTGAAATATTTACCAGGCCAGCTTTATTTTTCCTACCGTGTAGATATCTCTTCAAAGACCTAGGTCTTTACCTGAAGCTTATAGGTCAGATCCTATTGAGGTAATGGCACTGATATGGATAGTCTGAACCCAATCGAGGTGCAGAAAGCTCCTCACTGACTTACATGTAAAATGAAAATATTTTGTGTATTGGAAACGTTGGGAAATTAACAACGCTAAAAAATGAGTCCAGAGTGTGGTCCCTAGGAAAATCAATAGTAAGAGTGGATTTGGTGTGTTCATCAGGCTACTGAAATCAAAGAGCGTTCCAAATTAATTCAAATTTATTATAGTTATATGTTCAATCAAGGCCTTGAAAATGTTTTGATAGAAGCGCAACATTAACTTTGGTTCACCGGAAATGAAAGGAAGTTGAAACAAAAAAATCTTTAAACAGGCTTATCAGATGCGACTGTAGTATCACAAAGCAAACAGGGGTGGGGCAAAGGAAGGATCAAACTATTAATTCGCAATTCATCGACCAAACAAACCAATATACGCGTAACTCCGGCGTGCTTAGAAACTCATTTTTAGAATGTGACCCAAAAAGAGACAGCTATTGTTGAAACTAAAATCGACGTTTATTTAGTCGGTGGCCGGTTTCGGGCCGTGCCCGTGCTCAAACGAACATACGTACAAAAGTAAAAATTAAAATATCTCCCAACACATATTTAGATTAAATACGAGTGCAAAGTATAAATGGTCAGCATATCGCAACCAGTACATACCAATGTTTTCCAAGTACAATTTCCGTCAAAACAGCAGTAAACAAAGTGCGTACGTATGCGCGTGCTTCCAACAACCGTACGTTAACGAATGACACTGCTCAAGCTGGAAACAAATGTCAGTACATAATTATAGAGGTACAACGTAGCATTGCTACATCGAAGCCTACATAGCGTTGCCATTCCGTAACAGAACTGTGGCAAAGATGCCAAACGTGAGTATAAAATGGAAACTAATGTTTACATGAAGTTTTGAATACTTGTCATAAAAGGTATCCAGAAGCCTATCATATTTCTGCACTTTTTAGTTAAAAATGGCCAGTCTACGTCGTGCATAATAGGAGATGCAACAGTGGGCTCACTTGCAGAAGTAATTGCACAAAATAAACAGTAATTATGTAAACAATAGCATCTGAACAACCAGTGCAGTTACCAGGATAGGGCCGATGAAAGAGTTACCCTCACTTTTCCTTTCCCCTCCTTTCCAAAACTGTTCATTCTTGTTACTACCCTCCTTAAATGTAAACTCAATTTGCTCACTCTTCCTATATGTTCTTTTCATCTCCACCCTCGTCCCTATCCTACCTCCCATCTTCACACCCCACCCGCTTTCCATCCTCCTCTTTTTAATCTTTCCATTGCCTCCTTCCTCCAACCCATTCGTTGGCTTTGGTGTATTAATTTTGTTGTACTGTCTGGTAACTATCTGTGGATCCTACTTCTTGAATCGGTTTCCGGTGACAAGTCATCTTCTAAAGAAAAAAGTAAAAGTGGTTCCTGCTTATTAGGTTGTACAGTTACTATAGTGTGCTGTTTTATCCACTTTAATCCATTTGTTGTATTCACATTGTTGTTTTTACTCATTTATGTCCTACATATTTTAAACACTTATTGTGCCCTAAGTGGCTATGATCTTCATCCCAAATATTATTTCCTCTTACTATCAGTTGGCTTTAACAGTGTTTGAGATTATCTAAAGTCGGTCTTCCATGTGTCATGATGTTTTAGCCTTCAGAGTGGCATATGCACATTGGTTCTATAGCAGTTTCTCCAGTGTGCTATTTCATTCAATTTATAGTATTTGAAAAGTCATTTGTCCTCATTTATATCTTGTATATTTTAAATACTTATTGTACCCCATTTGGCTATGATCTCCATCTTATATGTTCTTTGCACTTTAGCCTCCCCCCCCCCCCCATCCCTCCGTATGACTTCCTTATTTATAATTTTGTTATACGTTTTAATCACTATTTGTATTACTGTAGGGTGCCTCTTGCTATGTCTCGTTTTGATAAGACAGTGCCTTTTCTAAAAGATTTGTGTGCTTACTCACAAAACATGGTGGGCATTCAAAACGTGGTTAGAAACTTTCGTGCTATGCGTCTTGAGGGCAGCTTATACCTGACAGTCAAATTCCAGACACTGTGTTTTAACATTTTATTTATGGTATACAAATTTTCCAAAAATATTTATGTATAACTGTGGATAATATTTATTGTAATACATATATTTAATACTCATAACTCGCTTGCACGTATTATGAATAAGCATTGCAGTTTACTTTGCTAGAACCCTCAATTTAACAGCTTCTTGTCACGTTCGCCGCCCTCCATCCCCGGCCCTGACTTCTTCCAGCCCGTTTCCAACCCTTTCATCCTCACTATCTCATCCATTTCCTTTTCGTACTGCTTTCCTTTCCCTCTACCTCTTACCCTCAACCCTCCTGGTCCCTCTTCACTTTCCCCCAGTGCATTCCTAGTAACTGTACTGATTGCTCAGATACTATAGTTTATATAATTACTGTTTATTTTGTGCAATTACTTCTCCAAGTGAGACTGCTGTTGTATCTCCCTTTATGCATAACGTAGACTAGTCCATTTTTAATTCAAAAGTGTAGAAAGATGATAGGCCTCCGGATATCTTCTATGGCATGATTTTTAAACTTTCTTTAAACATACGTTTCCAATTTATGTTCTGGTTTAGTCTCTTTGCCACAATTGTGCTACACATGGGAACGCTAAGTATGCTTCAATGTAGCTATGCTACGCTGTACTTCTGTGATGATGTACTGACATTTTCATGCCTTATGGCATGCGGATCTTACTGTCTCTGGATATTTAAGTTAGACCTTAGTTTTACATTGTATTTTGTGTGCGTGTATAAGCAAACTTTCAAAAACTATGTAAGTGCTACGTATGCTATGGAATCGTATTCTACACTCTTTGTTTCTTAAGATCGTTAAGTGCTGTGTGAACAACCTTTCCTGAAATAAAACATTAGGTGCTCGAAGAAGGCGCCACCTCTCCTAGGTTTCCCAGTAGCTTCCAGCTTGAGCAGTATCATTCGATAACGTATGTTAATTGGAACCATACGCATATGTATACGCTTTGTTTACTATTGTTTCAAAGGCAATTTTACTTGAAAAACATTGGAATGTACTGGTTGTGATATGTATGCTTACCCATTTATACTTTTCACTCGTATGTAATGTAAATATGTGTTCGGATATATTTTAATTTTGTCTTTCGTACGAAGTTTGGTTTGAGCAGGTCACCGACTAAATAAGCATCAATTTCAGTTGCAACTATTGGTGTCTGTTTCATCAAAAACGGATATATGTTTCCGATGAGGACATAGTTATTACTTCTACCTGCCGTCAGGTAAAGAATATTACTTGCAAATCCCTAGAGTGCCTGACTCATTAATGAGCCACCAGTTACTTAGTGAAATTCTGAAACATGATCACATCAAGTTAGTCGCCTAAGCATTCCGAACCGCTGTCATTTTGCTTCAACTTCGCAGCATGGTCTTACCATATTTCCACCCCAATGAGGATGGCATATGCCGCCTTGCCATTCTCATCCGCTTTTTAGGTTATGCATGTTAGCCCTATGTGAAGGCTGCAGTCTCCGAATGTGCCTCCACCATCTCAATACCTCCAAGCCTCGAGCCCAGCTCAAAATGGACGATCGAAGCAGAAGCATCTCTCTCAACTGTCTTGATACTTCCTCGTCCCAAAGCTGTCGGCTAAAGTGTCTGAAACATCTTCTTTGCCCCCAGCTCTTTACAGAAAACCCACCAAAACATACTAGCTTTCCAGTCACAAAGATTGTTAACCATCCTCCCAATAGAAAAACTCATTAAAAAACTCGTCCTCTCTACCCCAAAAAGTTGGCCAAGCTGTTCTTTTTCCAAGTACGAGAAGTATTAACAATTAAGCAATGAACTCCCGCTCTTGAGAAAGTTTTCAGCACTACCCCAATGTGATCAGCAGCTGTGCTGTCTTTTCTCCGAAATCAGTGTCCCATCCCCTAGTTAAGCTCCTTTTTTTACCACTGCTCAGTCATCTTTCTTCCCACTACTTTCTGCACAGCTTGGATGAAAAAAGTATACAACCTGGCGACGGAGTGACGACACACTATTCATTTACGACCAGGCCCCACTCTTTATACAGCAAGCACCGTGTGATACCGTATTACCCGTGTGTAGCACCATACAAAGAAAACACATATGACCCACACTGTTGTCGCCCAGCTGTCTCTGCAGTTACTCTGTGTCGCACCACGTCATCCCTGAACGTACAGTATGTGATCAAAAGTATCCGGACACCTGGCTGAACACACCTCTTGGTCGTGCGGTACGTTCTCGCTTCCCGCGCCCGGGTTCACGGGTTCGATTCCCGGCGGGGTCAGGGATTTTCTCTGCCTCGTGATGGCTGGATGTTGTGTGTTGTCGTTAAGTTTAAGTAGTTCTAAGTTCTAGGGGACTGATGACCATAGATGTTAAGTCCCATAGCGCTCAGAGCCATTTAAAGCATTTTTGAAAATGACTAAAAAGTTCGTGGTGCCCTCGATAGGTAATGCTAGAATTCAGTATGGTGTTGGCCCACCCTTAGCCCTGATGACAGCTTCCACTCTCACAGGCATACTTTCAATCAGGTGCTGGAAGGTTTTTTGTGGAATGGCAGCTCATTCTTCACGGAGCGCTGCGCTGAGGAGAGGTATCGATGTCGGTGGGCGAGGCCTGGGACGAAGTTGGCTTTCCAAAACATCCCAGAGGTGTTCTATAGGATTCAGGTCAGGACTGTGTGCAGGCCCCTCCATTACAGGGATGTTATTGCCATACAACCACTCCGCCATAAGCTGTCCGTTAAGAACAGGTGCTCGATCTTGTTGAAAGATGTAATCGCCATCCCCGAATTGCTCTTCAATAGTTGGAAGCAAGAAGGTGATTGAAACATCAATGTAGGCCTGTGCTGTGACAGTGCCACGCAAAACAACAAGGGGTGCAAGCCCCCTCCATGAAAAACATGACTACACCATAACACCACCACCTCTTACTTTTACTGTTGACACTACACACGCTGGCAGAGGACGTTCACAGGGCATTCGCCATAGCCACACCATGCCATCGGATGGCCATATTGTGTACTCTGATTCGTCACTCCACTATCCAATCGTCCAATGTTTACCCTCCTTGCACCAAGTGAGGCGTCGTTTGGCATTTACCGGCGTGACGTGTGGCTTATGAGCAGCCACTCGACCATTAAATCCAACTTTTCTCACCTTCCGCCTAACTGTCATAGTACTTGCAGTGGATCCTGATGCAGCTTGGAATTTCTGTATGATGATCTGGATGGATGTCTGCTTGTTACACATTACGACCCTCTTCAACTGTCGGTGGTCTGTGTCAGTCAACAGATGAGGTCAGCCTGTACGCTTTTGTGCTGTACATGTCCCTTCACGTTTTCACTTCACTATCACATCGGAAACAGTGGACCTAGGGATGTTTAGGAGTGTGGAAATCGCGCGTAGAGACTTAAGACACAAGTGACACCCAAACACCTAACCACTTTCGAAGTCTGTGAGTTCTGCAGAGCGCTCCATTCTGCTCTCTCGCGATGTCTAATGATTCCTGAGGTCGCTGATATGGAGTACCTGGCAGTATGTGGCAGCACATTGCACCTTATATGAAAAACGTATGTTTAGCGAGTGTCCGGATACTTTTGATCACATAGTGTACAATATCACTGGCCTGGGGACCTCCTGGCTACATACCACCTGACTACATGACCTGTGCTGCGTGGTGAGGATCTTTACATCTATAGTTGGGCGGTCCCCAGGGGGCATTACCCCGGCACCAGGCTAATTAGTGGTTCCTAGGAGGATGACTCCCCAAGTTTCAGCAAAATTTTCCAGCCCTGTACTGTATGCAAACTAAATACTCAGAGTTCATCTGCTTTATACTTTATAGAGGGATTTCTTGATCTCCACAATCATCCGTATCGACAATTTTGACACAAAGTGTTTGAAATAATTGAAGAAACGTGAAATGCCTGTCATTTGACTGATGAATAATTAATAATAGAGTGATGCTATTCAACATATATACATGTGTAGCTTTTCTGATTTGTATGTGAAGTTTCGTGTCAGTACGTATGGATAAAATGAACATTGCACTAGACTAATTTTAGACTGTTCTATCGCATGGGCAAGTAAAATTTCACTTTAAAAATCATTATGTTTGTAACTGAAAACAGACGGACATATCCCGTTGACATTGGGTATCCCTTGACAGACGCAGTAGGCAGTATTTGATTGGCTGACTCCAAGTATACATTGCAAAAAAGGACATTGCAAATAAGTGCCAAAACAGCAAAGAAATGAGCCTGACGTATCTTGGCAGAGACATCCACTGTATTTTTTCTAGATGGTTATAATTATAGCGGAGCTTCAGAAATCCTGTGTGGGCTGTAATTGTCATATGGCCCCAAGTTGGTCGATATTGTAATGTGTTAATGCGGAACCGATTTACGACGAAGAAAATAGTACAAATTTTGCCCACCAGATACAAATCTGTCGCTGTGAATGCAATAAATACATACGGAAAATGTTTCCATATGTAATGGATTACGAGCGAGCTGTGGACAGAAAAGGTCAAACAAGACCTAATGTTCAAATGGCTCTGAGCACTATGGGACTTATCTTCTGAGGTCATCAGTCCCCTAGAACTTAGAACTAATTAAACCTAACTAACCTAAGGACATTACACACATCTATGCCCGAGGCAGGATTCGAACCTGCGACCGTAGCGGTCGCGCGGTTCCAGACTGTAGCGCCTAGAACCGCTCTGCCACAACGGCCGGTAAGAGATGATGTTCCTTGCATTATTAACAATTTGTTGAATATGAGCATCAGAGATGTCGAAGACATGCTGCATCCGTAAAATGACGTGATCTATAGCAACTCGCAACGGTTCCTGTATGCTGGCTTCAGATCAGGTACAGAACAGACGCTATTTTGGATATCCCCGGAACCAGAAGTCGCATGGATTCAGATCAAGTGATCTTGTAGCTCATGTATCTGGTAAACCTCTGGGGATAACGTTTTTGCGGAATGTTGCATTAAGCAGATCTTTCACAGGACGAGCGACATGACAAATTGCCACTTCTCGATGAAAACAGTGGTTTCCACGCAGCTGCACTCTTCCAAAGCGGGAATCATATGCTGTACAAGGAAGTCGGAATTACTGCTTATTGACTGCACCGTGTAGTGGAAAATGTGCCTTGCCACTTCACAGAACATTGCCCAAGAACATGTCGTCAAATTCGATCCATAGCAAATATCAAAGAGAAAATTCAGAACGTTGCTGCGTTGCTTGAAGTTTCAGTTGTAGCACCGTCTAGATCTTATTCTTGTACCAGTGTAGCATAGACCGCAAAACTTGTGGTACTGTTGAGAATGAGATGGACACTGAATGAGCACTGGCACGTGCTGCGTGGTCATTTATGGCGACAGCAACCTGGTCAATGACTTACACCGGGATAGGAGTCTTCCTCATGCACATGCCACACCTAACTCACCTTTGGTTTCGAATTTCATTCACATTTTCCTTAAGCAATTTAATGTCATCGTGCCTCTCCTCTGAACATTCACTCTGTGATAATCACTCAATGTAGCACTGTAATAGCTGTCGTTCACATAAAACAATTTCACTAATAGTGGACGGTCGCTCTTCTTCATAGCCATACTTCTCGCTCACATTGTGGCTTGTCAAATGAAAACGAGGATGGCAAACCATCATACAATGTACAGCGCCAGTGTTTGTAGATAACGTATCATGAACGTGTGTACTACAAACATTCAGACAATCTTTCACGCCATTGGCACACATGTCGGAAAAAATAACATTCATTTGACGTTTCACAACAAGAAGCTACAATTAAAAATTTTGTAGCTGTTTTGTACACTACGACAGGCACCCTTTTACGAATGTAACGGCTATATCATACTAGCGTTTACGAAATTAATCGTGAGAGCCTATCTCACCCTGTGAAGGTGGGAGGTTACTGCAGCGCACAAAGTACATTTTACGTGAGGACCGTGCAATTAAAAACACAGTCATAACGCCTGTGTTACCATCATCCTGTATAAAACGCGGTCGTGAGTATACTGGCACACACAGTCGCTTCAGGCAGAAATGCTGTCCGAAAGTTGGAATCAAGTCCATGAATTCAACTACATATTTGCGTTGGTTCCTGTAGAGACGTCTTTTAATGGTTACAGCCTCTGGAGATTCATATTTGTGCCACTCTCGTATCTTGAAACGAGTCACCTTTATTTTTTCAAATCCATCTGCCAAGGATCCCATACACCAAGTTTTTAGACAGTCCCTCTGCATCCTGTAACTGATCCTAAGTCTCTGCGCCACCCTCTCTGCAGCTTTTGTCCATGTGATCGTCCCAGTTTATGTCTGACCTGAACAGAAGTCGGAGAGAGCTATGTCTAAGACCTTCTGCATCCTGCGGTGAAACAGAACGAGCTGAGTTAATGCAACAGGAAAGCGTTTTCACCACTTCCTGGAAATGGGAATATGGTGGTGTAGCTCAGCCAACCGTGTAGATTGTGTAAGGCCAGAGCCAAACGAAGCTTTCCCCTGCAACACGAGGTAGTAGGAGAGATAGAACAAGCAGTTATGGTGGTGTTCGTTGTTGGGAAAATTAGGAAGACTACACATCATAAATGGCATGGAGGAAGGATGAAGCTTTCGCGACACATCTCCTAACTACATAGTCCGAAGGAGATTTGTGTCTCTCAGGGTGTTATCATGTCTATCATTCAAACATACGTAGCGATCTTGTTAAATATACAGTTATTGCTTCATTGGAGCAGGTGATTCGTGATCGAAGTCGCTTCCACAGACTGGTGTAAAGTTTCATTACCTGTACTGTATGATGACCATTTCCAACAGACTACCAATCGCACGAGAGGGTTCCTGTATTGCTCCTTGATAAGCAATCTAATAGATTGTTTTTTCGGTTGAAGCACACCCAAACAGTGTACACCACCATACACTTTGTTTTTTCTACCTTGACCTAGAGACCTGTGTCAGCTCCTGCTAAAACGACATTAACACTTCCGATCCTATAGCTCTTTCAGAAAACTGAACATCGCATGGAATAAACTATCCACCTACGACACTACAGGCTGGTAGAAATAAAACACAGATGTGATGTTCTTGGTGACAAAAACGTGGAAGCATCGCAACGTATGGAAGCTGGAAGAGTTTGCGGTATTGTAGAGCGCTTCCAACAGCTACAGTTAATCTCATCTTCCCATCGAATGCTCGGTTTCGAAAAGCATTGTTCCTTCAGTACATGCAGTCATGTACATAATTTCTGTTCCGTTGTTGACCATTGCCAGAAGGTGCTGTTCAAATCTTGCGTTAGGTAGCACAGAGAAAAAGTGGTACTGTTATCTTACTGGTGAAAAACATAAAAACATGTGTAGGGTATAGCAGCGTATGTAAATGAGGAACGCTTCCAAACAACAGTATTAAGGTGACGACCTCTACATTTAATCCCACGTTCCACAGCAACAAGTAGCAGATAACAAGTGTTCCGCCAAGGTTCCCTACATGTCAACGGAGTGGTGTCAGTCATTATTGTGGTAATCAGCAGTGTACCCAGCGGACGGTTAAGATTGGAAAGACGCCAGTAATATGTAGCGATGTACTGTAACACACTGCAGATAACGAGATCAAATTTAGCAATATTACCCAGAAGTCGGCGAGAGCAGTATCCACCACATTCTGCAAACTGATTAGAAACAGAGTGAGCCGATTTAATGCTGTAGGAGCGTGTTTTGACCACTCGGTCGAAGTGGCAACATGTTGACATAGCTCAGCCAACAGTTTACTGTATGTAAGGTCAGTGTCAAATAAAGTCTGCTCCTGCAACACGACAGCGGTACAAACAGTTACGGCGGTGTTTCTTCCTGGGAAAATTAGGAAGATTCATCAATGAAGCAGACCTGTATCCCTCATTATCCATTCACGTCTGTCACCCAAACTTTCTATCACTGTTATTCTGTAACATCCAACAGAGAAAAATTACGAACTATAAAAGCTCCGTTAAGTTCCTCCGATAAATTTTTACCACATCTCTCTCTTCCAGTGTATCGAAAACGAGTACCGTCTACGTTCCGACATCGAGCATATACGGCGATCCTATTAAATATACAGGTATTTATCCATTTTAGCAGGTGGCCAGTGATCGAATTTGCATGCACAGACCAGTGTCAAGTTTCATCGCCTGTACTGTATGAGAACCTTCTCCCACATGTTATCAGTCGCAGGAGAGGGACCCTGTTTCGTTGTTCGATACATCGCTTTTTCTGCTGTAGCACTCTTTGTACATCGCCATACATTTTTACTGCCACTGCTTCGACGTATGTGTCAGATTCTAAACTGACATTGACACATTTAGTCTATAGACTCCCCCCAGGAAACTAGATATCGCATTGTGTAAATCACATTATGTGGTAATCAACAGTATACATGGACCGTTGGCATGGAAAAGACACCGTCAATGTACCGTTATAATAAGCATCATAGTTGATAGTGCGAACAATTCTAGCAGTTTTATCGTAATTTCAACACCAAACAGTGATGCGGCAGTATGCTCACGCATTTCTGTATCATCGCTAAACAGCCCCTCCACTACTTTGCGAGTACCATCGCGAATGTAAGTAGTTGACTGTGTAGTACGTTCATTCATTTTTAATTCTCGAACATATGTACCAAAGTATACCAGACAGCGACCTACATATCTCTAGCACTTAGATCATATTGTGTAACTTATGATCTTTCTGTATGTGGATGGGAGTCTCAGGGCATTCTCGTATTCTTAGGGTAAAGTTAGAGACCGAAAAATCTCCTCGTATTGTCTTTGACCAAAGCTCCCTGCAGCTGACCAGAAGCAGACCGCTACACTCCACGTTTTGTGTAGGAACAGTGCGAAGCGAGGTTTTGATTGCTGTCCTGCACCCATCCAAGAGCACAAGATTTCTGCAGATGTGCTAATGTCTAGGAGGTTAGCACTCATTATCGGTGTACAGTAGATATGAAACCGTTTTGATGATATAACAGACGGTTAAGAACAAGAAACGGTTGGTTTTTACGCATGGTGGAGCCCCAGACGGACGGCGTTTCCGGCGTTTGGCGTAAAGCAACTGCACTAGCAATACTAAAGTATTGTTCTAGTGTCTGGGGTCATTGCAAAGAAGGTACTGGTAAGAGAGAACGTAAACACATGCAATCCTAAGGCTACAATATTCTGCGCTTGAAACAAGTTATAATGTTAGATAGTAGCGGTTTCCGACGTTTAGTCGTGTGGAATGCAACAATGTTACTATAACAGTGTAAGAAATATATTTCCAGCGCATGACATACATTCTCCTTACAGGTTTCTATACGATAAAGAATGGTGATAAACTGTAAAATGAAAAACTAATTCCTTAAAACAGCGATTCCTTGTGATACACGTACAATGCAGCGTTCTAGATGTGTATAGCCCCCACTATTCACATGTGAACAGGGTTCAGAAATTGTACTACGCTCGCATCAGTCTTGTATAAAACGATCGTTAGTGATGGGGGATGCCTCTGATAAAGAACACTACAAACGTATAGCACCAGTGTTTGACACGTGAAATTACATGTCATTCCACCACCAACTCCGTAAACAGAACTTCTGCCAAACAGATGTATACAAGTAGATTGTAGTACCTCACAAACACCTGTCTCTAGCTTGGAATCACTGTAGTTATGAAACTGAAGACTCGGTTTTATGCTGAAGATGTGGCAGGGGAATAGAGTACGTTGCATAAATCATGGTACATCTAGAGGAATGTGTCGAAACAGGACGGAAGTCCTCTGATAACCGAGAGGTTTTTCTGTTAACGATCGCAAGTAGATAGTGCCCTACATCACACACAGAACACACAGTTGCATGCGAGTCGAACGCATGCAACTGGTGTATCGCAACAGAGCAATGAAAAAAAAAAGTAGTCAAACGACCTGTGGCAACATGTCCCTCTCTCTTTCTAGAATGCATCATCAGTCAACCATTAAATCGTACCTCGTTACAACTCTACCTCATCCTCTTACTCTATCCACTCTCTGTCATCCTTTAACGAATATGCAAGTAACTTTAGAATCAGAAGCATTGAAGACAGCAGTCAAATCGCGCGTGTCAGTATTACCTCGATAGGCATACAGTAGAATGTTGCCTCGACGAAAAATAAAAGACTGTGCCCCCGGTCCCCGGTGCATAAATCTCCCCGGTATCCCGCATTTCTCTTGCTGTCGTATACTCTTTCCCATGTACAAGAACTGTTCCGCACCAATCAGAAGACTTGCAAGTACTCCCTCAATTTTCCCACATTTCGGTGTATTTTTCCTCAATTTGTATGTATTTTTTGTCGTTTTATCATTTTAAATGTCACTTCTGTCCATGTGATCACGACATCACTTATCGTTCCGTGTTCCAAAATTGCCACGGATATTTGGGTGATAGACCGGAATGCATCCTGAGAGACACAGATCTCCTTCCGACTACCTCGATGTGGTTTGTAGATGTGTCGGAAAATCTTCGTTCTTCCTCCATGCCATGTATGATGTGTGGTCTTCCTAATTTTCCCATCAACGAACACCACCGTAACTGCTTGTACTATCTGTTCTTGTACCTCATGTGACAGGGGCAAGCTTCGTTTGGCGCTGGCTTTACACACTGTACACAGCTGGCTGAGCTATGACACCATGTTCCCATTTCTATTGAGAGGTCAACACGCGCTCCTGTCGCATTAACTCAGCTCGTCCTGTTTCTCCACAGGATGCAGAAGGGCTTCGGTATAGCACTCTCCGACTTCCGTACAGGTCAGACTAAAGTTGGTACGATCACATGGACTAAGCTGCAGGGAGGGCGGGGCAGAGACTTAGGAGCAGTTACAGGATGCAGAGGTGGTGGTGGTTAGAGTTTAACCTCCCGTCGACAACGAGGTCATTAGAGACGGAGCGCACGCTCGGGTTAGGGAAGGATTGGGAAGGAAATCGGCCGTGCCCTTTCAAAGGAACCATCCCGGCATTTGCCAGAAACGATTTAGGGAAATCACGGAAAACCTAAATCAGGACGGCTGGAGACGGAATTGAACCGTCGTCCTCCCGAATGCGAGTCCAGTGTGCTAACCACTGCGCAGGATGCAGAGGGACTGTCTAAAAAACAGCGCTGGAGTTCTTGGTGTATGGGATCCGTAGCAGATAGGTTAGAAAAAAAAGGGGTGACACGTTTCGATGTACGAGAGTGGCACGAATACGATTCACCAGCGGCTGTAATCATTAAAAGACGTCTCTACCGGATCCAACGCAAATATGTGGTTGAATGGATACACTTGATTCAAAATTGCAGACAGCATTTCGGACAGCATTTCTGCCTGAAAGCGTAACACTATCAGCGACCTTGTATGCCTATAGACTCAAAAACGCTTTTTATGCATGGTGATGGTAACTTAGGCGTTATGATCGCTCTTTTTAATAGAGGGGTCCTTACGGAAAATTTATGTTGCGGGATGTAGAATCCCTCTGTCGTCACCTTCAGATTTCATTTCTCAATAGTGTTCCTCGAAAAGAGCATCGTGTTCCCTCCATGGATTCCCAGTTGTCCTACTTGGCGAGTATAATCCGACAGCCGGAAAAAAGTTGCTCGCCATACAAAGCGATTCTCACGATCAATTTAATTAAATGACACCGTTCCTACAAGCGACTTCTAATCAAGCTGCGGGCCTATGGGGTATCGTCTCAGTTGTGCAACTGGATTCGTGATTTCCTGTCAGGAAGGTCGCAGTTCGTAGTAATAGGCGGCAAATCATCGAGTAAAATTGAAGTTTTATCAGGTGTTCCGCAGGGAAGCATCCTGGGACCTCTGCTGTTCGTGATCTATATAAATGACCTGGGTGACAATCTGAGCAGTTCTCTTAGGTTGTTCGCAGATGATGCTGTAATTTAAGGTCATCCGAAGCCCAGTATCAGTTGCAAATCGATTTAGAAAAGATTGCTGTATGGTGTGGCAGGTGTCAGTTGACGCTAAATAGCGAAAAGTGTGAGGTGATCCACATGAGTTCCAAAAGAAATCCGTTGGAATTCGATTACTCGATAAATAGTACAATTCTCAAGGCTGTCAATTCAACTAAGTACCTGGGTGTTAAAATTACGAACAACTTCAGTTGGAAAGACCACATAGATAATATTGTGGGGAAGGCGAGCCAAAGGTTGCGTTTCATTGGGAGGACAATTAGAAGATGCAACAAGTCCACTAAAGAGGCAGCTTACACTACACTCGTTGGTCCTCTGTTAGAATATTGCTGCGCGGTGTGGGATCCTTACCAGGTGGGATTGACGGAGGACATCGAAAGGGTGCAAAAAAGGGCCGCTCGTTTTGTATTATCACGTAATAGGGGAGAGAGTGTGGCAGATATACGCGAGTTGGGATGGAAGTCATTAAAACAAAGACGTTTTTCGTCGCGGCGAGATCTATTTACGAAATTTCAGTCACCAAATGTCTCTTCCGAATGCCAAAATATTTTGTTGAGCTCCACCTTCATAGGTAGGAATGATCATCAAAATAAAATACGAGAAATCAGATCTCGAACAGAAAGGTTTAGGTGTTCGTTTTTCCCGCGCGCTGTTCGGGAGTGGAATGGTAGAGAGATAGTATGATTGTGATTCGATGAACCCTCTGCCAAGCACTTAAATGTTAATTGCAGAGTAATCATGTAGATGTAGATGTAGAATCAGCCTATCACACAGATTTCAATGACGTGCCGCCTGGCGGGTGGGAGAGAGGGATAGGGCAGCACGGAATGATTCCTGACAAGCGTTACTTTTTATTTTCTTTCTTTTTTTGTTTCGGCGATATATCTTAACGAAATTTCAATATCCCATCTACACAGGGCGAGATAGGCTCTCACGAATTGTTTCGTAAACGCTGGTATGATATAGCGTTGCATTCGTAAAAGGGTACCTGTATAGAGTACAAAACAGCTACATTCTCTTCCGTTATAGCTTCTTGTTGTCAAACGTTAAATGAATGTGTTTTTTTTACGACATGCGTGCCAGTGGCGTGAATGACTGTCTGAAGTGTCTGTAATACGCACGTGCATGACAGTTTATTTACAGGCACTGAACGCTAGAGACGCTCTCAGGTCGTGTAATTTGTTCAACAAGCTGGAAGTAATTGCTTCACATAGATTGTTTCTTTGGAAGTTAAATTCTCGCTCTTTCTTTACTCTGATGACGGTTTCGAAATAACGAGGACATTCTGCGGTAGTTTTCGCATCAATATAGTCGAAGACTTCTTTCGATTTTCCCCTGAGTTTATGTGGAGTGGGCATGTCTCTTCTAATCATTTGTGATCAGTGGCGGTACACTTCGCCGGGCGTCACAAAATAATGATATGCGACTGAAGTCGAATGTAAAACTATTCTGATATTGCTCATAAAACTAAAAGAAAATACATTTTACCTGTTTTCGTGGAAAGGGGACATTTATTATGGCCACAAATGTGTTTAGATATTTTTAAATAGATGCTTGACTATAAATGCGTTGACGACAAATACAGCTGATCTATATGACCGAACGGTGGGGCTGCTGAGGGCGAGGGGAGGAGGGGGAGTGTCCACAGCCGCCACAGGGGGGGGGGGGGGGGGGGGCTGCGTGTGAGGGCGCTGTCGCTACGCTTTAGACAAACAAGTTGCACTTGACGTTGCCATCCTTTTATTCCCTATCTTTTAGTTGACTATACACGCTACTGTGTTGGCGTAGGAGTGTAGAATTAAGGCAGCGGCCAGATGGTGGAAAGCCGAGTGCTTATCTGGACCGTTCTGCGTATGGGCGGGGTTATCCTTGTAAATTTCCCTTTTGCGCTAAGGGGCGCCACATCAAAGCCATGCTGCATATAGTGAGGGTCTGTTGTGGTTTGCGTCCGTATGCGGGCCACCAGTAAAAACGGAAAGGGCGCGACTTTTGAAACAGCCATCTGCAGCTTCTTCCGGATGGGTGAGGTTGTGCAACTTAGTTTCCCTTTTGTGTTGTCTCGGACCTCCATCCTAAGGCCAAGGCCAGGTGGTGGAAAGCTGAGTGTTGTGAGCGACCGCAGAGGGTGGCAGCAAAGGACAGACAGCAGACTGCCCACACCACGAGATGGTCAGAGGAGCAGCTGGCCATTTGAAGGGCCATGTGTCCCCCCGTAGGTGCGTGGAGGGAGGGAGGGAGGGGGCCTCGATTCTCATCAGTTTCTGATATTACGTTGAGAATAAAGCAAGTTAACTACCACCTCCACTGCAGTCCTTTAGGACGACGATTTTCCCCAGTACATGTGCTGCATTATGACCAGTTCATTACAAGTGCTGATTTTTTACGACAGTTTGGAACTCTAATAGAAATGTGACGCGTTTTTTCCCCTTAAGCTGTGATAGCATGTATTGGCTTCAATTACCTAGGCTGGAGGGTGGTTTTGAGGAGGCATCTCTCTGTCCAACACCAGCATCTTGTTAGTTAAATTTATTTCCCACCAAAATTAATAAAGTAGTACCTTACACCATAGCCTTTTATCCCGCCAGCTTGTAGGTGTAGGGTACGGTTTGAGTGTATGTGTCGCTAGTTTCGAGTGGTATTGTGACACTTTTTCACAGCAGGATAACATTAGCTGTATGCTATCATCAGTTTTTGCATTGTATTGCAATTTTATGGCGTCCTTGTGTAGTGCTATGCATATCATTTCTTTTCATAGCAGACCCCTCTGGTTGTCATGTGCGCATCCTTACAGCACAGTGTACGTCGACCATATTGTCCTAGTCATTATGTTGCACTTCATGGCGAGTCATCCTGGAATTACATTTCAGCAAAATAATGTCTGCCCTCACATGGAGAAAGTTTCTACTCATATCTCGTACTCTACCTTGGCCAGCATGATCGCAGAATCTCTTCCCAATTGCAAATGGGCCGCCAACCAGCTCGGGATTTTAGCGATCTAATTCGCAAATTGGACGGAATTTGTCATGATATCCCTACGAAGGAGGTCCAAAAACTCTGTTAGTCAACGCAGAGCCGAATAAATGCTTGCATAAGGGCCAGAGATGAAACAATACGTTACTGAACTGATCAGTTTGTGAAGCTCTTCATCTTTAATAAATCGTCCCAGTTTTCTGAAATCGTCGGTACATGTACACTATATCTACGGTTTTATGTCCCATTCTCATAACTCTTTCGTCCTTTCTGGTGTCTTAGACTGTATGTTAAGAAAATCCACCATAAAAAACCCATCACAATTTGGTAAGAACAGCAGTGTCCCAACTTACAACAGTAAAAGAAAAAAATGACTTTAACTGTAAAGCTGTCAATGGCATGAACAAAATATTTTAATTATTTTATGAATTACATAATTAGTCTGATGTTTTAAATGTAACCTAAAATCATTTCTTCTTAACATCATTTTATATTTGAAAACAGGTAAACTATAAAAAAAGTTCTAGTTTTAGGCGTAATTGCATGAATAGGACAGAACAATAGTATTTTCGTGAATGTCAAATTTAGGGCAGAGTGTCGTTCAGGAGCTTATAGCTAGGATGGTGAAATCCACTGAAATCAATCCACTGATATCTGCTGTTTGCTGACTCATCTCACATCATTTCGATGAAAAAAAAGCTCAAATGTTCAATGGAATATGTAACTTACTAATATATCGTATATTGATAATTGACAGCAAGTAAAAGGATGAAATTGTATTGATTACAGATAATGGATTATCTATGAGACGGAGAATAATGTGAAGAAGAGCAGAGAGCTTGTATGTGAGTAGATGCACTGACGTTTGATAACGTTTCTGAAGTCTGTTGCGGAAAGCCGTACTGTACAAGGAAATAGGGCTGATTTATTCTGACTGGAGTGGACTCGAAAGGACAAGGCGGAACTGGAAGCCAAACCCCTGAATGAATTATCCCTCGGAAACGAGGACAACATACATATCGCAGAAAAAATTCGAAACTAATGAATATAATGCCCCCGGAAAAAGAGATAAATTCGCTGGCAGCGGAACTCTTCGCCAGCGCAGCGGAATCAAATTATTAAAAAGCCGCAAAAGCACGTGAAACGCAATAGTGAAAACAAATTGTAAAATGCCGAGGAAAGCTTAGATTTTTAGCCGGTCGGGCTGCGGATGCCGGCGGGGAAGCGAGAATTTAATAAGCGGACCGGCAGGGCTCGTGCAATATAGAGCGGCGTGGCGCGTTGTACGGTCGCTGAATGAAGAGGAGTCGGCCGGGGGCAGCGGCGTGGGTGGCTGTGGCGGCGGCGGTGGTGGTGCTGGTGGTGGTGGAGGTGGTGGTGGTGGAGGGTGCCACCGGCACCAGCGCTGAATGCGGATGCCTTGGAGGTGAGGCCCAGAGTCGGTCGGCGACAAAGCGACTCGAAGAGTCCCAGAAGCCGCGAGACCCGTCCAGGACCTGTTGCCTCCTGACACAACGAAAAGCTCGTCGACTTTTCAAATGTCCTCGTCCGGATTCAGCACAGAAGCTTCACCTCCCGCTGTGACATGTGACACCTTAAAGCTAAAACCAGAGTAATAATGGTGTGTTATCGGCCATTCTGCTGAGTTGTTTGCTGCTTCAGTGCAAGCTCGGATGAACCAGGGAAAAAGTTTGAAAATTGAAAATACTGGTTTTATTGTTAGTAGAAACCGTGAAGTTTACAGTACAAAGAGAACGAATTAAAGATAACCCTCATTAAGAAATGTGAACACAAAATAAGTAGTCTCGCATATGCGGATGACTTAACTGTGATGGCAGATTCGATTGAAAGTTCGCAATGTAATATTTCAGAGCTAGATCAGAAATGTAAGGAATATGGTATGAAGATTAGGATCTCCAAAACTAAAGTAATGTCAGTGGGAAAGAGATATAAACGGATTGAGTGCCAATTAGGAGGGACAAAGTTAGAACTGGTGGACGGTTTCATGTACTTAGGATGCATATTCTCACAGGATGGCAACATAGTGAAAGAACTGGGAGCGAGGTGTAGCAAGGCTAATGCAGTGAGCGCTCACCTATGATCTACTCTCTTCTGCAAGAAGGAAGTCAGTACCAAGACTAAGTTATCTGTGCACCGTTCAATATTTCGACCAACTTTGTTGTATGGGAGCGAAAGCTGGGTGGATTCAGGTTACCTTATCAACAAGGTTGTGGTTACGGATATGAAAGTAGCTAGGTAGATTGCAGGTACTACGAATGGGAACAATGGCAGGAGGGTGTCCACAATGAGGAAATCAAAGAAAAACTGGGAATGAGCTCTGTAGATGTAGCAGTCAGGGCTAACAGGCTTATATGGTGGGGTCATGTTACATGCACGGGAGAAGCAAGGTTACCCAAGAGACTCTGGGTTCAGCAGTAGAGGGTAGGAGGAGTCGGGGTAGACCAAGGAGAAAGTACCTGGATTCGGTTAAGAATGATTTTGAAATAATAAGCTTAACATCAGAAGAGGCACCAATGTTGGCACTGAATACTGGATCATGGAGGAATTTCATAAGGGGGACTATGCTCCAGACTGAACGCTGAAAGGCATAATCAGTCTTAAATGATGATGATGATGATGATGATGATGATGACCTATGTATCACATGTCCCTACTTACCCTTGCCAATGAGAATAGAAGGGGACAGTCACTTAGGTGAACCAAGGCAGTTTTCAAATATCACTGCTTTTAATTGTTATACATTGTACATATTTATTAAGATGGTTTGCTGAGTGTCTCAGGACACTTTCCTAGTTCCTAATATCATTTCTTAAATACACGTCTACCACACAAACAAACTTCTTCCTCCCCTCAGCTCCTACACGCGTTTCATTGTATCACTCCTTTCCCCATCTCTGGAACTGAATCCAACCTTCTAATTACGTTCTACTTCACACAACAAAATCCACACATTGTAACTTCTTCCTCTGATTATGAAGATGAAGATTCTGTGAAAAGCCTTTCCCCGTCCCCCTCCCTTTTTCTCTCCATCTTTCTTTTCCGTTCATCACTTTTTCTCCTTTCTGCAGAAATATCGTCAACAGACGTCAAGAGAAATGCTTGCTCCTTCCTTCGATTATGGTCCATTTGTTCATTCGGAGATATAATAAGAAAACGGAACGGTACCAAAGGTGACGTGGATTCTTTCTGGTTTTCGGTGCCGTTTTCTGATCTTGTAGGATCAGGACTATTACTGAGTACGGCAACATGTTCAGTAGCATCCTCTGTTATCATGCAACCAGGGTGAACATCATCTTCTCGCAAGGCTACAATGTTGTAAACATTTTAGGGAGTGTGTCCATCCAGAAGTAAGAGATATCTTCCGGCAATCTTACTAACTTGAAAATGATTCAGCAGTTTCAGAAACTGGTTCTGCCATTGTTACCAATGAGCCATCAGGAAACCTGTCAGTAGATTCAGGATGAAACTTTGTGCCTTTAAGTATCGCCATTGGCAGAATGAAATTTCCTAAAGCATTCGTGTAAGCAAGATTTATAAAAAGTTTACAAGTTCAAAACCATCTACACAAATTTGAAAACTGAGAGCTTTGCAACCTTTCGCTGCAAGTATTTTCTTGTTTCGTTTATCGTTTACTAACTGTTGCCCGCACCTGCGCTCGTGTATCAGTACCTTTGTTATGGTGAGTGGTGGTGAGTAATTGAGCTATTGTATGTGCAACAATGTTAGGAGTCCACACACTACTGCCTATTCGGGTTAGCATAGCTCGTGATGGGCGCCATCCTGCAACTGTTGCGACGCACACGCAACTTTACTGCCGAGTGATACCCACTGAGGGGCGTGGTCATGTATACATTATACAACCTGTACGTTATGCAACAAATGAATAATGGTTTAACATGGTTTACGTTCGCTGATGTAAATGGTTCAAATGGCTCTGAGCACTATGGGACTTAACTTTTGAGTTCATCAGTCACCTAGAACTTAGAGCTACTTAAACCTAACTAACCTAACGACATCACACACACACACGCCCGAGGCAGGATTCGAACCTGCGACCGTAGCGGTCTCGCGGTTCCAGACTGTAGCGCCTAGAACCGCTCGGCCACTCCTTCACTCATGTAAAACGATGTTCCATTCCTTACTTTACCCTCTTAGAGATTCTTTTTTATTATTCTAGCCAGCCGGTATGGCCGAGCGGTTCTAGGTGCTTCAGTCTGGATCCGCGCGACCGCTACGATCGCAGGTTCGAATCCTGCCTCGGGCATGGACATGTGTGATGTCTCTAGGTTAGTTACGTTTAGGTAGTTCGAAGTTCTAGGGGACTGATAAACGTAGATGTTAAGTTCCATCGTGCTCAGGGCCATTTGAACCATCCCCTTCTAATTTCTAAAGTAGTTTACGATATTCGTCACAATTCAAGCTATCTTCATGCCAGATTCAATTGATTTTCGTTCAGCGGTTTAGTCATGGAAACGTAACAGAGCTAGTTTCGTATTTCGTAATACTAATATGAAAGTATGGATTAAACACGTCTGAGGATTCTACATACATTATATTCTAGCTGTTACCGGCAGCGGCGCCACATTTGAGTAGAATGAAATGAGATGTGCGTGTGGCTTTACTGCCAGGAAGATCCGATTGGTCCAAGTCTCTTTATCTGACGCCACTTCGGCAAGTTGCATGTCGATGATGAAATTCATGATGAAAAGATAGAACAATACACATTCCAAATTCCAAGCGGAGAAAATCCAATCCGGCCGGGAATCGTACCCAGGATCTCGTAATCGAGGATCAGCAATGCTTACCACAAAACGACGACCTCTTGACACATATTGGTACTTTTGTTATGATGAGTGATGACAGAACTAAAATACTATGCGGAATATCTAAAATTATCATATATTGTCGAATTGACGAAGGAAAAAAATAGTTTGTAGTTCAGTTCAGGGCAAATTTTGTAATATTTGTGTGTGCAATAACGTCAGTTGCCCTCCCGTACGTGCTGTTACTCGCAACTGGGTTCGGATATCGCAATGAAATGCAACCTCAATGAAAATCTCCCTCTTTGTACACCTAAAAAGACGATTTCTTTCTGTTGTAAATTATTATGAATCTTCAAACGTCTAAGGAGCTGTAAGATGTGCGTGCCAGGACTAAAATGCGATGTGCTTGTGACTGATATTAGCATGAAAGAATGGTTCAGATGGCTCAAATGGCTCTAAGCACTATAGGATTTAACATCGGAGGTCATCAGTCCCCTAGACTTAGAACTGCGTAAACCTAACCTAAGGACATCACACACCTACATGCCCGAGGCAGGATTCGAACCTGTGACCTTAGCAGCCGCGTGGTTCCGGACAGGAAGAATGGATTAAACCCGTTGAGCACTACGTAAGTATTATATTCATTAAGTTGAATCGTATTATTTAGAACAAATCAAACAATGAAAGCATTTTCTCTAATACGATAAAGTTTAAAGTCAAAGAGTAAATAGCTTTTTCAAAGAGTTATTAGTTTTCCGTATTTCGCCTTATATTCTACGAATCAATAAACATCTTGTACTACACGCTGTCTAAAGTACGCAATGTTCGTCTTCAGCGTCAAAGCTGTCGCCATACCAAATTTCATAAAAATCGGTTCAGCATTCGATGATCGTGAAAGCGTGACAGAATTACTTTCGCATTTACAATGTTAGTATGGATATGGTTATGAATTTGACAGCCTGAATCATCAGTTTTAAGTTAACTGTGGCTTATCAAGAAAATTAAGCTTTCCGATGCTTTTATCCAATAAAGTAATATGTTGCTCAACGCCATACTTATTAAGGCCCTTGCGACAATATGAAGAGAGATCTTTAGAATTCCTGAACGTTATTTCCTGCCGTTTGATGTTTGTAATGTGCCAAACGCCTTCAGCTCGGAAAAGTGCATCACCTGCTAATATTGCCTTAACTTATTATATACCGCAATGGTTTGAGTGAATGAAGACTTTGTTGAGAGGTTTGTAAATTATTTTTTATATTTTTTGTGTCAAAATGTTATAGATACGTGACGCCTGATGTTAGAGAAAAGTTGTATCTTGCCAAGTCAGCGAGTTTGCAACGCGCAGGCGACTGCTGAATCGCGGCGTGCGGCAAAGATGGCAACTAAGGAGCAGCTGGCCACTAGAAACCTTTGCCGGCGACTGCTAGAAGAAATACTTATTGTTAAAGAGAGAATTAGCGTGATATGTTTGTTCGCAGACAGTGGTTCTTGGCCCGTCCTTTTAGAATTTGAGTTTAGTATCCGAGTATTGTCCGAGTACTTGACCTCGAGAGACATTATCTGAAGACTGTGTTGAGATCGGCTCGCGCGTATGATACATAAAATTGTTTGCAACGCGGATGGAATTAAAATGTTTTCAAAGCAGTTCTAAGTCGTTTGGAAAGATATTTTGAGAAGATTATCTCTTGTGAAGAAAGTGATTACTTCGCAGATTTTGGTAGAGCGTAGAGTCGCCAAATATAGGACAAGCTCCCATTTATTGAAGAGCGAGATTAGTTTTTCCTATTTATGATTAATGTTGCGTTGTGCTGCTCAATAGCCACGTATTTGTAACCGAACCGTGTTTCCGTGTGTTTTGGAAGATTTTCCGTTGGATGGTGTTATGTGAAGGCATGTGTTCACTCTAAGTCGTTTATTTATTTTGTGGTTGAAGAGTAAAGCACGGACTAAGAGATAGTAGCGTTGCATTGCATTACCGTGGTTGTACGCAAGCACTGAGAAATAGTGACATAGCGATATTTGGTTAGGATTTATTGTGTGACTTCGGCGCGAGCATCGTTATGTAGTAAATCCCGGAAATACCCTTGGATGCACTGAATGTGTGGACTATATTAAAGAGGACGGTCGCCTACGTAATAGTCAATTATTGAGAAACAATTGAAAGTTTATTGAGAATTTGATAGCATTTCCCCTTGTCACTAAATGACATATCATGAACCATTTATTAGAGATCACGCTAATTTCCTCTAAAAGAGATCATAGAGTGCTCTGTTTTGAATTTTAAGTATTATGAGTCGCAGAAGTCAACACTTGAAGTGAATGTGCTTTGTTTGATTATTTGAAGTTCATATGGCTGAAAAGTGGTGGAGACACTCGGTTTATTCTTAATTTTCTTATTGTTACAGTTAATTTTAGTGGGGTTTTGAACAGAGAACCAGAAATAAAGTAAACGCTGACGTGTACCCATAAACGAATTAATGGCAGGAATTAAAGAATTAACTATAAGAAAATATTCAAAAGTTTATTTCAAAGCAGATTAATATATCAAATATCTCCAAAGGCCAATAAAATGAAAGACTGGAGTATTGGTAAAGCAAAATTCAAAGAAATTAATATCGTAAAGAGAAGGAAGAGTATTTTTCAGTTAATAACGTCCAACTAAAAGAAAGTCAGTCTTTATTTAAACAGAGAAAGCAGGTTTACGTTTTATTGAAAAGTGATTACTTATGAATAAGAAGTTACTCCATTTCATTCTGAAAGATTGAGACTGACGAAACAGTTCATTACGATAAATTTTCGATAGAGTGAATGATATTGCTGTAACTAGGCGCTGCTGATAGAGGTTATCGTTGACTAACGATGAAAGATAAACAGTATTAGATTATATATTTGGCTTGTGACCGTGTTCTCCAATTTATTACGTTCACACTGATTGCTTGTATTCACGATTATTCATTGAAGCTTTGAAAGAGGAAAGAGGAGCAACTGCAAGAGGCAACGGCTCTATATGACCTATTCATAAGTTATACACGAAAGCTGTCGTTTCCGGTACCTAAGTGGTTGAGAAAGAGTTTAATTGTGTTTTCAGAGTACACAGAGTAAGCTTCGCTATAGGCTTATGTTATTGGTAAAGTAAAAATGTCATTCCTACTCCCCACAGGCTCTTGCATTTAGTATTGCTCTACTGACTGATGCTAGCTTTCATCGTAGTTTATCTTCGAACCTAATGATCCTGATAGTCAGAAGCGTTGTTGTAATTAGCATCCAGATGGCTACCGCTACCACTTACCCCATTACACCATGAAAAGTGTTATGGTGTCCATCCTTTTGTACATAGTGATGTACCGAGGTGTAGTGTGATTTAGGCGCGAGAAGCTGAGTATCAAGTCTTACGTGACTTCGTTGTCTTAGTACAGATGATTATTACAAGTCACACAGATTACGTCGTTGCGTGTAGGCAAGGTCTTGTTAGTACAACTTATTGTAGTATTATGAGAGTGGAACTGCGTTGCTTTTTACCAACGTCTTGCACTGTTTTTAGAGCCCTTTCGTATAGTATATCTCCTAAGACTTAGTGGTATCTAAAGGGTGACACAATACACGTTGCTCCGAAAACTTACATTCGATTCTATTTTGATCTGCGAAGAAAAAAAACAGAGTTTCATACAACGTCAGAATCCAGTCCGACGCCACCAGCCGACAACCTAAGCATCCATTCTACTAACTGCCTTCTTCAGCTCATCACTACCATTTTGTATGCAACGGACAAGACATGAACGAGGAACCCCAAATAATTCTTCAGCATGACGTATGCTCTTCCCTTAGCGGAAAGCAGTAATAGCTTTACCCGTATCATCCTCAGTCTCCCACATTTATCTGCGAATGAACAGTAAAAAATAACTCATCAAAATGTGTTGTCCCTATTCATCTTAATTCAGTGTCTCTTTTCGTCCAAAAAGTAGAAATTTTAGTTTAGTTAAGTTGGTTCAATGAAACCATTTTCCATTAACAGGAGAAATACCTTAACCTCATTACAGATGTTCAATTTAAAATGTACAACAAAGCGAATACATAATCAGAGTGGCGGTGCACCAATTACACTAAATTTAAAGAAACCGAGTATTAGAAAGGCTTCTATTCCTCTTACCTTCAACAACTGGTATTTCTGGTATTTATTTTGCGATATCCAGAACATAACATTATACTAGCACTCTGTTCCTCTTACGTTCACCAACTGGTATTTCTGGTATTTGTTTTGCGATATTTAGAACATAACACTTATCACTCTGTTTAACGGTTTTCTGATAACCAACTAGAGACGATAATCTACTGGGGAATCGATATTCTGAAATTGCCCCCCTTCAGTCCCTGTCCCAATTCATCCGAGCTTACCCTGGAGGCTATGCACGATATTTATGTCATACACCTGCAACTATATCAATGAAAAGGGTGAGCTAGCCAGTTTATCATTAGTTACTAAAATCTCGGCACAGGATTGGATATTGCAACTCTTATGTCTTTCTCCAAATTCATTCGTGAACTACGTTTCGTGTTGTTGAGTTTAAATGGTGAAAAATCTACCTCACATAAACAGCATGTTTGAAAAAGGTTTCAAACTTAAGGGGGCTTATTCCCTGCTTACCGATAATCCTGCTTGAGAATGCTCCTAAACTCAAAAGTGATGGGGAAATGAACTCGGGTTTCACTGTGGAGTCTGCAGAAACACACTGAAGTGCAAAAGAAGCTGGTGTAGTCATGCGTATTCAAATACAGAAATATGTAAACAGCCAGAATACGGTGCTGCGGTCGGCAACCCCTACACACACTATGTTATCAAAAGTATCCGGACACCCCCAGAAACATACGTTTTTCATTGTGCTGCCACCTACTGCCAGTTACTCCATATCAGCGACCGCAGCAGTCATTAGGCATCATGAGAGAGTAGAATGGGGCGCTCCACGGAACTCACATACTTCGAACGTGGTCGGGTGATTGGGTGTCATTTGCGTCATACGTCTTCAGGCGAGATTTCCACGCTCCTAAACACCCCTAGGTCCACTGTTTTCGATGTGATAATGAAGTGGCAACGTGCAGGGACACGTACAGCACAAAAACGTACAGGCCGACCTCGTTTGTTGACTGACAGAGACCGCCGACAGTTGAAGAGGGTCGTAATGTGTAATAGGCAGACATCTATCTAGACCATCGCACTGCATCACGATCCAGTAAAAGCACTATGAAAGTAATGCGGGAGGTGAGAAACTTAGAATTTCGTGGTCGAGCGGCTGCTCATAAGCCACACATCAGGCCAAATTACGCCTCACTTGGTGTAAGGAGCGTAATCATGGGACGATTGAACAGTAGGAAAACGTTGTGTTTGTGACGAATCACGGTAAACAATGCGGCAGTCCTATGGCAGGGTGTGGGTATGTCAAATGCCCGGTGAACGTGCGTAGTACCAACAGTAAAATGTGGAGGCTGTGGTGTTATGGTTTGGTCGTGTTTTTGGTAGAGGGGGCTTGCACCCCTTGTCACTTTGGGTGGCACTATCACAGCACAAGCCTACACTGATGTTTTAAGCACTTTCTTGCTTTCCAATATTGAAGAGCAATTCGGGGATGGCGATTGCATCTTTCAACACGATCTAGCACCTGTCCATAATGCACGGCCTGTGGGGGTGTGCTTACTCGACAATAACATCGCTGTAATGGAGTAGCATGCACAGAGTCCTCACCCGAATCCTACACAACACCTTTTGGATTTTTTGGGACACAATCTTCGTGCCGGACTTCACCGACAGATATCGATTTGTAGTCCTGTTTCTTTAGTATGTTGCCTATCCTGTGAACAATCTTATTATTGTAGGTGAGTATGTGCCATTTTCTTTTTGTTTGTGTGTTATTGCTCTGTTATGTCTTGTGTCTGGTCATTGATTGTGTTTCTTGTAGTTCTGTGTTGGGTGTGTGGTATGTTCATTTTTGTACTGTTTACATATTTTTTTTATTTATCTTGTCTACCGTATAGGTATCATAACCATTTGCTACTGCTAACAGTTTTATTGTGTTTAGTTCTTGTGTGTAGTTCTGTTTGTTCATGTCTGTTCTGTTTAATCTATGGAGCATGAATCTGAAGTTTGCTTGTTTATGTGTCAATGAGTTATTCGATAGGTTGTGAATGGTGGTGTTGGGGTTGTCGGTTTCCTGAATATTGTGAAGTTGTGTTTGTTTTATGTATGTTGAGATCTAGAAAATTTAGTGTCTTGTTAATTTCTGTGATTCTTGAGTTTCTCCCGGCGTATTTGATAATCAAAATATCCACGGGTGTACTGCCGGTCTATAGTCTGACACTATAGACCGGCAGTACACCCGTGGATATTTTGATTGTTAATTTCTGTTTCTAAAGTGATGTTAATTTTTGGGTATAAGTTGTTTATTTCTTTGTGTATGTGATTGATCAGTCAGACATATTATATCATCAACATAACGGTACCAGCATATAACTTTGTAGTGCTTTGGTTTTATTGTGTGTCTGAAGATCACGTTTTCCAGGTTGTTCATAAATATGTTAGCTAGGAGGCCATTGATTGGTGATCCCATTGGCAGTTCTTCATGTTGCGAATAAAATTATTAGTTGAACACAAAATAATTTTCTGATGTTATGATCTTGAGTATGGTTGTTATTTCATTGATGTGTGTGTGGTATGTTTCCTTGTTGTTTAAATCTTTGTGTGATGATGTTGATTGTTTCATTTATTGGAATACAAATGTACATTGATCTGACATCACATGATATAAGGGTTTCTGTGTGTGGTATGTGTATGTTCTTTATTCTGCCGATTAATTCCTTTGAATTTTCCAGGTTCCTGTTGATATCAAAAGTGTACAATTTTTTTAGTAGTATGTATGTCTGTTGGGCTAGATGGTAGGATGGAGCATTTTGGAAGTTAATGATGGACCTTAATGGGATATTATTCTTGTGAACCTTTGGTAGGGAATTTAGGGTGGGTGCTTTTTGACTTTTCTGTGTCATCCTCTTTATCTGGCCTTTTGTGAATGTATTTTCGATGTTTTTCAGTGTCTGTCGAATGTTTCCCTGGTACCTTGCTGTTGGGTCACTGGTCAGTTTTGTGATCTTGTTGTTTTCTCGATGTATTCTTTTTCATCCATAATTACAGTAATGTTCCCTTTGTCTGCTCTTGTTACTATGACAGTGTTCTGTTTTAATTTTAGTTTTAGCTTGTTGGCTGTGACATCCTCTGATGTGCTGTGATTAGAAATAATTGTGGATTCGTGTGCTCTGATTATCTGTGTTATTTCTGCAGCTACTAATTCTCTTGTCAAGTTTGCATTAAAATTTGGTGTGCTCAGTCTTTCTTGTGCCTTTATAATGTGCTCTGATTCCGTTATGAGGTTTCCTATTATTTTGTGTGATATGTTTGTGTTAATGCTGTGTTTTGGTCGTTTTTCTAGCAGACTCTTTTCTTGTTTTGTAAGATTTATGTCAGATAGATTAATTATTCTGTCATGGAATTTATATTGTTGGTTGTGATTGTTTTTAGTGGGTGTGTTTGTGCTGTTAATTATTCCGTTGACTTTTCTGTTTATTTCTCCTGTTTTTCTTGCATTACTTTCTGTATGTATGCCTTTTCTCTCTCTGTTATTTTCTCAAAGTGAGCTGGTATTGTAAGCTTGTTGGCGGGTGACTTCTTACGCTGGAAGTCATCGGCCACCATTGGTACTGATTTTTAATCAGAATTTATGTTATGGCTGGATTCGAACCAGAGACTGAGGACGTTCGGGTAGTAATCATGTGCGCTGCCCCTACACCACGAGTACACCCCACGTCTTTGGCAAACTTCAAACATGTCGTGTCATTCCTCACTACTTCAGCACCGTACTTCCCCTTGCACTGATTCTTTCAACGATTCTCTTAAACTTCAGTCTGCTCTTAATTATTACGAAATTAGTATCTTGGTCTAAAACTGCAACTGGGTATGCCTTACAATCCAGTATCTGATTACGGAATCTCTGTCTGACCATGACGCAATTCAGTTGGAACCTTCCCAACCTTCCCTCGTCTCCAGGTCTTTTCCAAGTATACCTCCTCCTCATGTTATTATATTCGCTATTACCGTCTGAATTGTAGTGCAGAACTCAGTTAGTCCTTTTCCTTCTTGAGTATTACTGCCAATTCGATATTCTGTCGTAATGGTTTCTTCTATTAGTTCCTCTAGAGCTGCATTCCAGTCCTCTACGACTAACAGATTTTCATCCGCCTTTACATATTGAAATACCTAATTGAGTACGTGAATTACAATCGAATTACTTTATTTGCTGGTTGCGACACTGGGATACATATCTGAACTACCTTTTCCGGATTCGGTTTGCTGTCGAATTAAATGAGAACAATCCCATCACTGAAATGTTCATAGTAGCTGACACTCTGCCCTAGCTTCCTATTCATAACGAATCCTACTCCAGTTATACCATTTTCTGCTGCTGTTGATATTAATCTATATTCGTCTGAACAGCTATTGCTATATTCTTTCTATTTTGCTTCACTGATTCCAGTAGACGTAGATCGAGTCTTTGCATTTCCCTTTTCAGATTTTCTTGCTTTCCACTACGTTTAAACTTATGACATTTCTTGCTCCGAGTAGTAGAACGTTACCCCGTCGTCAGTTACTCCATCTTCTTCCCATGGTCACCTCCCCATTGGCCATTTCTTTCTGGAGATCCGACTGAGGAACTAATCCGAAACATTGCCAATGGAGAAATCATCACGAAACATGCCCTGTGAAAAAACATCATATGTCTTTAATGCAGCGGTTTCCATTGACTTCTGCAGCCTGATGCTGTTGATCATTGTTTATTCTTCCGTTTTTAAAGCCATTTTCCCATCCAGAGACGAAGAGAGTGCCGTGAACCTCTGTCCGCTTCTCCGTCCTCATTGACAACGTCGATGGCAGAACGAGGGTAACTTCGCATGCCTTCAGCCGACATTTCTGATAACTTAAATTCAAAACTAAAGAAGTGACTGGTTTCGAAACTGAGGGGAACTTTGACTTGTAGTTAAAGATGCTACCCCCCGGTGTTTTTAGGGCTAACCATCTTTGTTTCTAATTTTTAGCTTAAAAAATCAAAAGTACCACTCGTGGCCCCGTCACTTTTACCCTACCATATAAAATTAACTATCACTTTTGAGTTGTTGCTCCTAACTATTCCCAAGAATTCTTCTACAGTGATAGGATACAGGGGTCTATATTTTTTACATGCTTATAATTAATAAATGAGTACAACTGAAACACAATGTTACAAAGAAAAAGCTGTCACTAAAAGGAAAACAAAAATAAAATTTGTCGATTGCTTGTGAAACTTCAACTAAAAGAAGCTTTATTCTAGAAACTGTGCAACTAGATATTTCTTGTCCGGTGCTATATCTTCTACAATGATATGTAAAAATATCTGCTACAGAGTCATTCTGCTTTGCTAATCTCTCAGATAATGCAGCTTTCCATGACTCAGCATATCTCTTTTACTCCTCACTGCTTACAATTCAGGACTTTCTGTCTTCAATATGATGCTGCTCGGAACGTCAGACTGAGCCTGACATTTCCCAAATAATAAAACTTAATTGACTATCATTATCCTAACGTGCACGTAAGTTCGAGACAGAGCTCTGAGCTCTGGTAATTTCACCAGTTATCCTTATAGTTTCTTCGTCCTCCTGTGGTTCTACCATTTTCTTCTTTCTGATCTTCTTCAGGTACTTCCTGGAACGCACGACATAAACTACATGCAGTAATGTTGTCACTTCCTTTTATGTGTTCAAAATCGAATTTAAATTCTGACAAGCAAAACCACCCATCGAGCAATTCATATGGTTATATTTGGGCGCGCCACTACCCAGCTCAGTGTGTGATTGTCTATTTTTCAATGTACAAAGGTGTGCTGAAAAGATACACCTCTGACTTCCTATTTTCCAATGTACGAGAGACACTCCAAAAGAAATACACACTATTTTTGTAAAAATACAGTTTTCATTCTGCATGTGTGAAAGTTTTACAGTGTGTAGATACATCCTTCTCGCTTGTTGTCAAACTTAGTTCAACCTGTTCCCGTGAGTGGCGCCATCACAGCTTGTCTTCCCCAAGATGGCTGCTACACTTGACGTTCGTCACAAGTAACGTGTTGTCATAGAATTCCTGTGCTGTAAAAACGAGACAGTGGGAAACACACACAAGAGGTTGAAAAAGGTGTATGGAGATGCCGCTGTCAATTGCAGTACAGTTAGTCGGTGGGCAAGGAGGTACGTGATGAAAGCGGTCACTGCAATATTGAGGATTGTCCTCGCAGTGGCAGGCCTCGTACTGCACACACTCCAGACAATGTGCAGAGAGTTAACGAATTGATGACTGCTGACAGACACATAACAGTGAACGAATTGTCACACTACGTTGGGATAGGGGAACGAAATGTTTGTAGAATACTGGAAGTGTTGGCGTTAAAAAAGGCTTGTGGCAAGTGGGTTCCCAGGGTGTTGACAGTCCTAGGTCCTTTACTGTTCTTGATATACATTAATGACTTACTATTCCACATTGATGAAGATGCAAAGTTAGTTCTTTTTGCTGATCATACAAGTATAGTAATGGCATCCAAAAACCAAGAACTAAGTGATGTAATTTTAAATGATGTTTTTCACAAAATTATTAAGTGGTTCTCCGCAAACGGACTCGCTTTAAATTTTGATGAAACACAGTATATACAGTTCCGTTCAGTAAATGGCACCACACCAGTAATAAATATAGACTTTGAACAGAAGTCTGTAGCTGAGGTAGATTTTCCAAATTCTTAAGTGTGTCCATTGATAAGAGGTTAAACTGGAAGCAACACATTGATGGTCTGCTGAAACGTCTGAGTTCAGCTACGTATGCTATTAGGGTTATTGCAAATTTTGGTGATAAGAATCTCAGTAAAATAGCTTACTATGCCTACTTTCATTCACTGCTTTCGTATGGCATCATATTCTGGGGTAATTCATCGTTGAGTAGAAAAGTATTCATTCCTCAAAGACGTGTAATCAGAATAATTGCTGGAGCCCACCCACGGTCATCCTGCAGACATCTATTTAAAGATCTAGGTATCCTCACAGTATATATATTCACTTATGAAATTTGTTGTTAATAATCCAACCCAGTTCAAAAGTAATAGCAGTGTGCATAGCTGTAACACCAGGAGAAAGGATGATCTTCACTATGCAGCGTTAAATCTGACTTTGACACAGAAAGGGGTAAATTATGTTGCCACAAAAGTCTTTGGTCACCTACCAAACAGCATCAAAAGCCTGACAGATAGACAACCAACATTTAAAAATAAATTAAAAGAATTTCTAGATGACAACTCCTTCTACTCATTGGCTGAATTTTTAGATATAAATTAAGATAGGGAAATAAAACTTAAACATTAGTGTCATGCGATATCTTGTGTGATGTAATATCTTGTACAGACATCTTTTATTAACCTGACACGTTCCACATCATTACGAAGTGTCGTACTCATGACCAATGGAACAAGTATTAATCTAATCTAATCTAATCTAATCTAATCTCACAAAGAAACAAGAAAAACGGTATGCAGTGGACTTTCTGAACAGTACGAGAATGGTGGAGATGAATTTCTTGGAAGAATTGTGACGGGTGATGAAACATGTCTTCATATTTTTCACCAGAGACGAAGAGCCAAACAATGGAGTGGCATCATGCAAATTCACCCAAGAAAAAAAATTCAAAACCACACCTTCTGCTGGAAAAATTATGACTATGGTGTTTTTCGATTCCGAAGGACTCTTGCTTGTAGACATCATGCCAAGTGGAATTACCATAAATTCTGATACATATGTGACGACACTGAAGAAATTTTAAGCTCGACTGAGTCGTGTTTGACCACATCGGCAAAAGCAGGATGTTTTGCTGTTGCACGACCATGCACGGCCACATGTCAGTTAAAAAACCATGGAAGCGATCACAAAACTCGGATGGCCAACACTGAAACACCCTCCTTACAGTCCTAACCTGGCACCATGTGACTATGATCTTTTTGGGAAATTGAAAGACTCTCTTCGAGCAACGAGGTTTGAAGATAATGACTCCATTGTGCACGCTGCAAAACGTTGTCTCCAACAGGTTGGTCCAGAATTTCACCGTTCGGGTATAAATGCGCTGGTTCCAAGATGGCTTAAGGCAGTTGAGAGAGATGGAAATTATGTGGAGAAATGAAAATATTGTCCCTGATGGATGTATCTCCACACTGTAAGACTTCCAAACATGTAGAATAAAAGATGGATTTAAGAAAAAATAGTGTGTATTTCTTTTGGAGTGACCGTTGTACAAAGCTGTTCTGTAAATAAATCAAACTTTATTAACATTCTGTATATTTATTCACGATATCTACTTATTTATTTCTCAAAATAGTCACCCTGGTGAAAAACCCATTTTTCCAACGAACAACCAATTTATTAGTTTCGTCACTGTGGAATGTTTCACTTTACTGACGTCGCCACTACCTCACCTCTGTTTGTACTGCTTGGTCACTATCAACGCGAAGTGTTCTTTAACTTTTGGAAACAGGATGGGGCGAATTCAACACTGCATGGAGGATGATTGGTGACAGTGTCCACAATACGTTAGGTCGTTGCACATATTGTAGTGCTCGTGTGTGGTCTAGCATTGTCCTACTGAAGAAGGGAGTGCACCATTTGTGGACGAACTCTTCGAATTTGTTCTTTCAGTTTTCTGAGGATCACGCACACACCATCATAGCTACATCATACACTTCGTACATGCTGCAATTTCAAGCCCTCTAGTGACAGAGTCTTGCAATCTGTGTCAGCAAAGCGAGGAGGTTGAATACGTAATATGGATGACACGTAATTCCTCAGCCAGTACCAAGAACGAAATACAAAAATTTGGAGGCATTATATTTCAGCATACCTTGTGAAACTTTTGTTAGAAACGGAACTTCTCAACTGCAAATAATACTGATAGAGCATTCAATTCATTCAGCACGTTTAGAGCTTCTGATTCAGAAAATGCTGTCAGTCCGCCTTTCCCACCCTCGTCTTACAAGAGAACAGCAGCGACTCCGGCCATAGTAGCGTCAGTCTCATAGAATGAATGTTTTAAGAAACTGGAATCACCAACACTGGATCGTTCATAAACACCTCCTTCAGCTCTTCGGAGGTGGCTTGTGAGGCCGTTCAACTAGCTTTTTTTCCGCACTTCATTGAGGGGTGCCACTAACTGAGTGAATTCAGGATAAATATCCTGAAGAAGTTTATCACTCCAAAGAACATGACGACAACTTCAGCACTTTTAGGTTGGAAACTTATAAATGATGCGCATTCTTTCCTGACCAATCTGCACGCTCTTCTCTGAGATGGTCCCGACCAAACCAGTAAACAGATATGCATTCTCCAGGTGGACCTTAAATGAAAATTGTATTTCCCTCCAGTTGCAATTTAACCCCATCTTTGGAACAAACTCGTTGTCTAATATTAATTAGTTAGACAGATTTTCAGCAAACAAAAGGCGTATGAGAGCACGCTGTGAAGTAATGCCTCCGAATTGTTTATATGAAAACTCTTAAAGCCTTGTAAGTAAAGCAAACTTAAATATCATTCGACACATGTATTCTTTCTTTCTACTGATTTATTTCTCAATATAGTCATACAGCAAGCACATTTCTTCCAGCGAGAGCAGTTTGTTGATACTGTCACTATACAATGTTTGGCTTTGTGGGCAGAGCCGCTACCTCACCTCTGTTTGCACCGCTTCACCATTAGCAACGAAGTTTTTGAACATGTTGTTCAAGTTTTAGAAACAGTATAGACAGCAGTGGAACAAAGATCACCAAATATCTCTTGAAAAGATTAAAAATCACATCCTACCTGTAAGAAGCTGACTGTAGAAATTAAATGAGAATATTGTAAAATGTTCCTACACAGGACATATGACACAATTAACATGAACAGTGACACCGTTAACAGACCTGGAAGATGTCGAAATAGGACTTACCATCTAGTTCTACTATAAAACATGTGAAGGTTTGGCAGCCGTTAGTACTTCTGCATCTCTTATATCTTCAACACTAGTACTTTACAACTGCATACAGCGTCACAATAAGGCAAACGTCTAAAGACTTTAGCTGACTATATTTATTACTTAAATGTTGCCTAACCCACGGGAAACTGAAGGACAGTAGTTATCTCGCAATGCATGTCAGATCGAGAATACACAACTATTATAAAGTGAAACTATATACTGCCAAATACCCTTTCAACTCTCAAACATCTTTGATGGATACATGTAGTCTGAAGCGATGGATGAAAAATTGTTCCAAGGACGAGATGCGAATCTGGGTGTGCAGGAGACCTGGGTTGGAATCTCGGCTATGGCAAAAATTTTCATTCACTTCTTAAGTCTGCATATGTGCATCGCAAACAGTTAACAACGAATAATACAGAAAAATGCTGTGAAACTGTAGCAAACTCAGATAATGTGGCTAAATACGTAATTTGAAAACTGTTAGAAGCAAATATTAATGAAACTTCCAGATCTGCAGTAGTAAAACAAATGGAACACATGTTTCATGCAGGTAACTGACTACTCAAGATGAATAATCAAATTAGTTAAATGCTAGCTGCTCAGAAGATGGACTACGCTACTGCCAGGGTGAGACTTCCATTGTTCAAATGCAGTGAGAGGGCGCCATTCACCACCAGACTAGAGCTGAGCAGCGAATCCTCTACAATCCAAGTTCTCGCCCGAACTCCCACAAGCTCTATTTGTAAGGGAGATTGAATGCTACTGCCAATCTAATACATACCCATGTTCCATTTTCTCCAAAACGAACGGGAAAGCAGCACGAATTTCCCGCTCAGACCGTGCAAGATGCATCATTACGATTCGTCAGGTTGGTACTGGTTCGAACACGCACTCTCCATTGCTCAGTACTGGAACTGTTGATATTTTTAAAAATATGCGTCCGATATATCGATATTTAAAAAGTATCATTGTAGGCCCTCGGTAAGTCAAGGAGTGAATATACTGCCGGTTTTAGATCTGTAGTTTTAAGTATTGATTTCTTATGAGGCATTCTGTACAACAAGAAGTTTATCCTCCTTAGATCAAGACACAGATTGCAAGACTCTGTCACTAGAGGGCTTGAAATTGCAGCATGTACGAAGTGTATGATGTAGCTATGATGCTAACTGTGGTAAATGCATACAAAGGACACAATAACAGGTGTCCGATGGGTCCGTCGTTCAATTTCGTCACATATCGAATTTGTCTGGAATACTTCATGGAGACTCCCCTTTTTTATTTTTGCAAACCCTAGCGGCGTTGCAGTTGTAGTGTCGAAATCGCATAATGAAGTTAAACGTTGCAGCTTCTGCTGGTAGCTCCGAGCACCGATTACGTCAGCATATCCCCTCACACATCTCTGCCAACAGCAAAAACCAGCTTTCTCTGTTAGATTAAGGTCATCTTTCTCAGCAGCTGTTTTTTAAGGATGTCTATGTGAAAAAATGGCACACGTGTTGCGTTAAAATTCATTTTGTAACAAAGAACAATGTAAAATACTTACCGGAAATTGCAAAAATAAAAGTAATGTAAAATAAAAATATCGGCAATCGATATCGTCCTTTCGATATCGCCATATAGTGGAAAACATACTTACGATATTTATCGATAGCTTCTTGGAAAGAATGTCGATTAATCAGTATATCAATATTTGGTCAACAGCCCTACAGTACCGCCTGCGCCTCGCTGATAGGGGGAGTTACTGTGCTTTTGAGAGTCCGAAGTTTTGGAGGGAAGAAACGTTCTCACACCAGAGAAGCACCGCTAGAGGCTCTTATTTGTTGAGTGGACAGAAACTTAAATTCCACCCTTTAAGCATCTTCAGGAGAAAGCTGTGACTACCAGCGTCACTGCACCTTTAGCAGCGGATTATCGCTAGGAGTTGTCCACACCAGTCTTGTGAAAACTGGCTGCTACCCATATGGTCTCATTACCCACTTTTGAGGCACCGTTGAAAGCCTTCTGTCGACTCTACGGGACTGTCTGGCCCTCCAGCCCCACTCCTCCCTTGCGAGAAATGGAGTAACTTCCACTCTCGGCAAAATGCATCAATCTCGAACAATGGATCATCATGTAATCATGAGAGAGCTGAAACAAAATAGCACAACGATATGTCACGGTCGTGAAACAAAAGAACGATGGTTTAGTCTAAAAACGAATTGCAAGGACACAGTTCGAACTTTTAGTGTAAAAGGCGTGTCCTTTATACAAATAGCCCATGATCTGCCCGTGAATGTGCTGTCTGTTGACTGGTTGGTTGATTTGGAGGTGGAGACCAAACAGCGAGATCATTGGTCCCATCAGATTAGGGACGGATGGGGAAGGAAGTCGGCCGTGTCCTTTCAGAGTAACCATCCCAGAATTTGCCTGAAGCGATATAGGGGAATCACGGAAAACTTAAATCAGGATTTTTGTATGTCCATTCTTTTGACAGGAGGTCCTTGGGACGACGATCGTTTACTATTGCGAGAAAATAAATCGCCTACAGCCGTCCTTAGGCTTTTATTTATTTTGTTGCAACCAGTTTCGGCGCTTCAAAGCGCCATCTGAGTCTGTATTTGATGCGGAAGGGGTTGACACGTTCCTACATACATCACATCAGTGGCCAGCGTAACTGGATACGCAGATTATCTGAAAACGTAGGTGTCAGCATCAACTGCAAACTCAAATGCAGCTCATACTTGGCGGGAGACACTATCTATCTAAGAATCTTTACGCCCTCACTGTGCCCTCAGAAGTGAACAGAGAACGTGACGCGACCGCGCCATACTAGAGAGACTGTCCAGCACATCAGTCAGAGCTTCAATTGGTTTTTAATGTGGTTTCCATTTCGAGGGCGTTCTGACCATACATTCTGAATAGCTCTCATATATTCACAGTGTAATACACTGACGGGAGAAGGTACAACACCCTCAATCACAGTGTTCAATCGTACCAGGGTATAATATGTGAATACTGATGCGTAGTAATGTTAGTTATTCAACTGTCGCGGTCATCGGTGATCAGATGGTGTCGGAAGTTCCATGCGGCTTTTCGCGGATGATGCTGTAGTATAGAGAGAAGTTGCACATTAGAAAATCGTAGCGAATTGCAGGCAGATCTGCAGCGGATAGGCACTTGGTGCAGGGAGTGGCAACTGACCCTTAACATAGACAAATGTAATGTATTGCGAACACGTAGAAAGAAGAATCCTTTATTGTGTGATTATATGATAGCGGAACAAACACTGGTAGCAGTTACTTCTGTAAAATATATGGGAGTATGCGTGCGGAACGATTTGAAGTGGAATGATCATATAAAATTAATTGTTGGTAAGGCTGGTACCAGGTTGAGATTCATTGGGAGAGTCCTTAGAAAAGGTAGTCCATCAGTAAAGGAAGTGGCTTACAAAACCCTCTTTCGACCTGTACTTGAGTGTTGGTCATCAGTGTGGGATCTGTACCAGATCGGGTTGATGGAGGAGATAGAGAAGATCCTAAGAAGAGCGGTACGTTTCGTCACAGGGTTATTTGGTAATCGTGATAGCGTTACGGAGATGTTTAGCAAACTCAATTGGCAGACTCTGCAAGATAGGCGCTGTGCATCGCGGTGTAGCTTGCTCGCCAGGTTTCGAGAGGGTTCGTTTCTGGATGAGGTATCGAATATATTGCTTCCCCCTGCTTATACCTTCCGAGGAGATCACGAATGTAAGATTAGAGAGATCCGAGCGCCCACGGACGGAGGCTTTCGGACAGTCGTTGTTCCCGCGAACCACACGCGACTGGAACGGAAAAGAGAGGTAATGACAGTGGCACGTAAAGTGCCCTCCGCAACATACCGTTGGATGGCTTGCGGAGTATAAATGTAGATGTAGATGTCGATGGCTTGTCGTTGCATCCTTTATTTTCACTCTGCATGCAGTTATTGTGATGAGTCCATAGGCCAACATTGTTTCCAACATTCATTCTAGGGTAAACCCCTCGTCCCACTGACGAGTGCATACTGCTACTGAACAGCTTCAGCCATTTGAGCACTGTCACATTAGGCGCCTTCGGGAAGCTGTACGATGTTAGGCACAGTGCACCGATGGTGTGTCTTTTCTTTCGCCAGTGAGCTGTGAAACATTCCAGCACCTGCCAACCAGCTTCTGGACGTCCGTGTAGCACAGATGCGCAGCAAGATCGACGCATTGTGCGGGTAGCAAAGGCCAAACGATCGTCATCCAGAGACGAAATCCGAGAACATGTTGGACCTTCTGTAGCTTCAAGGACCACTGGGAACCGTGTACTTGCAGCAGGTTTAAGATCACTTTTGCCTCTGGCCAGGCTTTCACCGACACCACGTCACTGCCAAGAATGACTGCCCTGGCATCTCGGAAAGAGTCGTCTGGCGCATTGCTGCCTTCAGTGATGAGGTTAGGCTCCGTGTGTGTGCGAGTGATGATATATATATATATATACCGAAGATTGGGAAACTGCATACAACACTGCATTCATAAAATAACACACGAAGAATGTTGAAACATATGCAAGAGGAAATTAACCACAACCAACCGATTCAATTTTCACCCAAAGAAGTAACGTTCATAGCGCAATCCTGTCCGTCAAGTAATTACGACACACTGGTATACTAAATTCATACTAAGTCTCTGTGACATCTTCCCGAAAAGAATAGCTGAGGGCTACTTTGATGATTACACCACATGCCTCACGTGGTCAACATGGTTTACGCAAAGAGTGTAACTCCACAATAATTTTGATAATTAAAATAAATAAGATCGAAAAGCAATTTACAAAAGAAAAACCTCGAACTGGTTACTATCGTCTTACTATTAACCTGATGGCTCAAACAATTGTATAAGCACGTGGTACTGGCATCACAAAGTACACCCCACGCGGGTTGAACATAAAGAAAAGTTGCTATATTGAAAAATATTGTTAAGACGAGATGTTATAATCTCACGCACATTCCCATTTAAGACTGATGATCTTAGTTAGAGTTACTGATCAACACGTGGTTCTACTTCACTCACAAAGTAGTCACAAAGCAACTTTTTTTTTGTTTTTTTGGTCATCAGTCTACTGACTGGTTTCATGCGGCCCGCCACGAATTCCTTTTCTATGCTAACGTCTTCATCTCAGAGTAGCACTTGCAAACTACGTCCTCAATTATTTGCTTGACGTATTCCAATCTCTGTCTTCCTCTACAGTTTTTGCCCTCTACAGCTCCCTCTAGAACCAAGGAAGTCATTCCCTCATGTCCTAACAGATGTCCTATCATCCTGTCCCTTCTCCTTATTAGTGCTTTCCACATATTCCTTTCCTCTCCGATTCTGCGTAGAACCTCCTCATTCCTTACCTTATCAGTCCACCTAATTTTCAACATTCTTCTATAGCACCACATCTCAAATGCTTCGATTGTCTTCTGTTCCGGTTTTCCCACAGTCCATGTTTCAGTACCATACAATGCTGTACTCCAGACGTACATCCTCAGAAATTTTTTCCTCAAATTAAGGGCGGTATTTGATATTAGTAGACTTCTCTTGGCCAGAAATGCCTTTTTTGCCATAGCGAGTCTGCTTTTGATGTCTTCCTTGCTCCGTCCGTCATTGGTTATTTTACTGCATAGGTAGCAGAATTCATTAACTTCATTGGCTTCGAGACCATCAATCCTGATGTTAAGTTTCTCGCTGTTCTCATTTCTACTACTTCTCATTACCTTCGTCTTTCTCCGATTTACTCTCAAACCATACTGTGTACTCATTGACTGTTCATGCAATGTCATCAGCGAATCTTACGATTGATATCCTTTCACCTTGTATTTTAATTCCACTCCTGAACCTTTCTTTTATTTCCATCATTGCTTCCTCGATGTACAGATTGAAGAGTAGGGGCGAAAAGCTACAGCCTTGTCTTACACCCTTCTTAATACGAGCACTTGGTCCTTGATCGTCCACTCTTATTATTCCCTCTTGGTTGTTGTACATATTGTATATGACCCGTCTCTCCCTATAGCTTACCCCTACTTTTTTCAGAATCTTGAACAGCTTGCACCATTTTATATTGTCGAACGCTTTTTCCACGTCGACAAATCCTATGAACGTGTCTTAATTTTTCTTTAGCCTCGCTTCCATTATTAGCCGTAACGTCAGAATTACCTCTCTCGAACCTTTACTTTTCCTAAAGCCAAACTGATCGTCACCTAGCGCATTATCAATTTTCTTTTCCATTCTTCTGTATATTATTCTTGTAAGCAGCTTCGATGCATGAGCACTTGTCAGCTCTTGCCGTCTTCGGAACTGTGTGGATGATGCTTTTCCGAAAGTCAGATGGTATGTCGCCAGACTCATATATTCTACACACCAACGTGAATACTCGTTTTGTTGCCACTTCCCCTAATGATTTTAGAAATTTTGATGGAATCTTATCTATCCCTTCTGCCTTATTTGACCGTAAGTCCTCCGAAGCTCTTTGAAATTCCGATTCTAATACTGGATCCCCTATCTCTTCTAAATCGACTCTTGTTTCTTCTTCTATCACAGCAGACAAATCTTCACCCTCATAGAGGCTTTCAGTGTATTCTGGCTTTCAGTGTATCTGCTCTCCTCTGCATTTAACAGTGGAATTCCCGTTGCACTCTTAATGTTACCACCGTTGCTTTTAATGTCTCCAAAGGTTGTTTTGACTTTCCTGTATGCTGAGTCTGTCCTTCCGACAATCATATCTTTTTCGATGTCTTCACATTTTTCCTGCAGCCATTTCGTCTTAGCTTCCCTGCACTTCCTATTTATTTCATTCCTCAGCGACTTGAATTTCTGTATTCCTGATTTTCCCGTAACATGTTTGTACTTCCTCCTTTCTTCAATCAACTGAAGTATTTCTTCTGTTACCCATGGTTTCTTCGCAGCTACCTTCTTTGTACCTACACTCCTGGAAATGGAAAAAAGAATACATTGACATCGATGTGTCAGACCCACCATCCTTGCTCCGGACACTGCTAGAGGGCTGTACAAGCAATGATCACATGCACGGCACAGCGGACACACCAGGAACAGAGGTGTTGGCCGTCGAATGGCGCTAGCTGCGCAGCATTTGTGCACCGCCGCCGTCAGTGTCAGCCAGTTTGCCGTGGCATACGGAGCTCCATCGCAGTCTTTAACACTGGTAGCATGCCGCGACAGCGTGGACGTGAACCGTATGTGCAGTTGACGGACTTTGAACGAGGGCGTATAGTGGGCATGCGGGAGGCCGGGTGGACGTACCGCCGAATTGCTCAACACGTGGGGCGTGAGGTCTCCACAGTACATCGATGTTGTCGCCAGTGGTCGGCGGAAGGTGCACGTGCCCGTCGACCTGGGACCGGACCGCAGCGACGCACGGATGCACGCCAAGACCGTAGGATCGTACGCAGTGCCGTAGGGGACCGCACCGCCACTTCCCAGCAAATTAGGGACACTGTTGCTCCTGGGGTATCGGCGAGGACCATTCGCAACCGTCTCCATGGAGCTGGGCTACGGTCCCGCACACCGTTAGGCCGTCTTCTGCTCACGCCCCAACATCGTGCAGCCCGCCTCCAGTGGTGTCGTGACAGGCGTGAATGGAGGGACGAATGGAGACGTGTCGTCTTCAGCGATGAGAGTCGCTTCTGCCTTGGTGCCAATGATGGTCGTATGCGTGTTTGGCGCCGTGCAGGTGAGCGCCACAATCAGGACTGCATACGACCGAGGCACACAGGGCCAACACCCGGCATCATGGTGTGGGGAGCGATCTCCTACACTATCCGTACACCTCTGGTGGTCGTCGAGGGGACACTGAATAGTGCACGGTACATCCAAACCGTCATCGAACCCATCGTTCTACCATTCCGAGACCGGCAAGGGAACTTGCTGTTCCAAAAGGACAATGCACGTTCGCATGTATCCCGTGCCACCCAACGTGCTCTAGAAGGTGTAAGTCAGCTACCCTGGCCAGCAAGATCTCCGGAACTGTCCCCCATTGAGCATGTTTGCGACTGGATGAAGCGTCGTCTCACGCGGTCTGCACGTCCAGCACGAACGCTGGTCCAACTGAGGCGTCAGGTGGAAATGGCATGGCAAGCCGTTCCACAGGACTACATCGAGCATCTCTACGATCGTCTCCATGGGAGAATAGCAGCCTGCATTGCTGCGAAAGGTGGATATACACTGTACTAGTGCCGACATTGTGCATGCTCTGTTGCCTGTGTCTATGTGCCTGTGGTTCTGTCAGTGTGATCATGTGATGTATCTGACCCCAGGAATGTGTCAATAAAGTTTCCCCTTCCTGGGACAATGAATTCACGGTGTTCTTATTTCAATTTCCAGGAGTGTATGTATTCCTTCCCAACTTCTGTGATGGCCCTTTTTAGAGACGTCCACTCCTCTTCAACTGTGTTGCCTACTGTGCTATTCCTTATTTCTGTATCTATAGCGTTATAGAACTTCAAACGTATCTCGTCATTGCTTAGAACTTCCGTATCCCACTTCTTAGCGTATTGATTCTTCCTGACTAATGTCTTGAACTTCAGCCTACTCTTCATCACTACTATATTGTGATCTGAGTCTATATCTGCTCCCGGGTACGCCTTACAATCCAGTATCTGATTTCGGAATCTCTGTCTGACCATGATGTAATCCAATTGAAATCTTCCCGTATCTCCCTGCCTTTTCCCAATATACCTCCTCCTCTTGTGGTTCTTGAACAGGGTATTCGCTATTACTAGCTGAAACTTGTGACACAACTCAATTAGTCTTTCTCCTCTTTCATTTCATTCCAAGCCCATATTCTCCTGTAACCTTTTCTTCTACTCCTTCCCCTACAACTCCATTCCAGTCACCCATGACTATTAGATTTTCGTCCCCCTTTACATACTGCATTACCCTTTCAATATCCTCATACTCTTTCGCTATCTGTTCATCTTCAGCTTGCGACGTCGGCATGTATACCTGAACTATCGTTGTCAGTGTTGGTCTGCTGTCGATTCTGATTAGAACAACCCGGTCACTGAACTGTTAACAGTAACATGCCCTCTGCCGTACCTTCCTATTCATAACGAATCCTAGACCTGTTATACTATTTTCTGCTGCTGTTGATATTACCCGATACTCATCTGACCAGAAATCTTTGTCTTCCTTCCACTTCACTTCACTGACCCCTACTATATCTAGATTGAACCTTTGCATTTCCCTTTTCAGCTTTTCTAGTTTCCCTATCACGTTCAAGCTTCTGACATTCCACGCCCCGACTCGTAGAACATTATCCTTTCGATGATCATTCAATCTTTTTCTCATGGTAACCTCCCCCTCGGCAGTCCCCTCCCGGAAATCCGAATGGGGGACTATTCCGGAATCTTTTGCCAATGGAGAGATCATCATGACACTTCTTCAACTACAGGCCACATGTCCTGTGGATACACGTTACGTGTCTTTAATGCTGTGGTTTCCATTGCCTTCAGCATCCTCATGTCTTTGATCATTGTAGATTCTTCCGCGTTTAGGGGCAATTTCCCACCCCTAGGACAAGAGAGTGCCCTGAACCTCTATCCGCTCCTCCCCCATCTTTGACAAGGCCGTTGGCAGAATGAGGCTGACTGCTTATGCCGAAAGTCTTCGGCCGCCAATGCTGATTATTTATCAAAATTTAGGCAGTGACGGGGATCGAACCCGGGACCGAAGACTTTTGATTATGAATCAAAGACGCTACCCCTAGACGCTACCCCTTTTTTCGTTTATTTATTTATTTTTTTATTTTTTTAATTTTTTTAAAACTACTCCTTTTTTAGTAATTTCCCTTAAAAAGCCCCTTGAGAAAATGGAACTAAAAAAAACTCTAAGTGCCACCGCCACTTTTCATCCTAAAACAAAAAATCGGATCCACTTCAGGCGTTGGCTCCTGAGTAAACCCATCCCAGAGAGCTGCCTATATATCAGGGGAAATATGGGAAATCAAGGTTAGGGCTATCCTTTGCCACTTTTTTTTGTATGATTACATTTAGGGAACGTGTACAAATGAGAACTCTAGTAACTAAGTGTTACAAGTAAGTGTTACAACAACAAAGGTGGCATAAAAGAGTAATCCAGAAATAAAAACATAAATCACTGATGTAATTCCAACTAAAAGGTTCTTCAATAATATAACTGGTTCCACTTGGAGCCTCGTCATCGTTATCTGATATCTCCAATTGCGCCTTTGAACGGCATCTGCAACGGAGGCATTCAGCGTCGCTAGTGCCTCAAGGAAAACAGCATCCTTGCAGCAGCTTGTCTCTTCCTTCGCTCATGACTGACAAGGCACAACGTTCAGCCGTTTGTGTGATGCGGCACAGAACATTAACCGCAGCTCGGCACTCCCCAGCTGAGTGGGGGGTAAACGAAACCGCTGCGTAAATAATTTGCGAAGAGCGTACGGTATTTCGGTATGCGTTCGAGGGCATTGTGAGCATTTTTCAGGAACCACCAGTAATCAAGCTGCTCTTTCTCTCCGTCGCTAAAGATATAGGCGACGGTAAGTCCTTTGAACCATGTAAGCGCATGATATTTTGCAGCCGGAAAGTAAGTTCCATCGGGACAGAGTAGGGTGTGAGGGTCAATCATATCAGGTGTCACCCGGAGGTAACAAGCCAATATCTTCTGTGTTAGTCGTCAGACTCCGGACGATGATGCGCAAGTAAAACAATATTCATCAGTATGCAAAAGATGACAATCTGGGCAATAAGGGGAGTCTGCCAGTCCAATAGTGTGAAGTCGCTGTAGTGTGGCATATTTTTTGTTGGCTATCTGATACCACTTCGAACGCACCGTGGAGGACAGAAAGTTGTGGTGTATCGTTTTCCACACTCTTGGCCAGTGAACCGTAGGGTACTTGTTTTCCACCCCTTTATGGGAAACAGCACGCAGAAGGTTGGTACAAAAATCTTTCGCCTTTGGTGGACGCGTGGCGGAGAGGTTCGAGCTGACATAGCTGTAATCAAGAATGAAGGTCGACACATGGGAGAGCTGTGGTGCGACGTGCGCAACCGACACCGGCAGGACGTTAGAGACTGGCATCAGAACCTGTAGTAAACGACCCGTGGGAGAGGTATACTGACTTGTCCATCGTTTCCTCATGTTGCTCATGTAAAGGCTAGCTGCTCTCGCCCTGACGTTGACCAATCCCAGCCCTCCTTTGTGCACTGGGAGGGTAAGAGTGTCGTATCGTACTTTAAAGATATGACCTGCGGAAACGTAGTAACTGAAGGCAGCCTGAAACCGGCGACCTATCTGCATCGGTAGTGGGAGGACTTGTGCCACGTGGTTGAGTTTTGATGCCACGTAGAGATTCAGGTATTCAACACGTTGTAGCTGATTCAAGTCCCGGAGCAGGTTCTGTCGCACCATTGCGCGTATGATCTGTAATAACCGTCGGTAGTTTGCTGCAGCTGTTTTACGTACATCTTTCTTGAACGTGATTCCCAAATATCGCAGATCAGAAACTGGTGGGAGGGGAGCGAAGGCTTCCGGTCCGAGACCACGCCCAATATCCAACGCCGCCGACTTGTTGATGTTCAGAAGACTGCCTGCGGCCTGTCGGGATCGCTCAATCCAGCTTAGTACGCTTATACCCCTAGACCACAGGTTCCCATTACAAAGCAACTACTGGAAGATATTCTGAAGTTCACACTCGAAATACACTGCGTTGCAATTTAAGATAACATTAGATATTTTAGAGCTAAACCTGAAATAAAGGCGATTAATTTTTCAGTTAGGCTGAACTTAAGAAATCCATTGTCCTGCGGACTTAGCAGACACGCGCTTAGCCGTAGATCTTACCACTTCAGGCGCTCGCCGCGGACATACTGCCCTCAGGGGCTCCGTATACAAAACGGAAGTGACCAGAGAATCAGCTTCCTATACCAACATGACAAGGGACGAACAGGACAATACTAAGGATAAAAACCTCTTTGCTTTTAGAAAGCGTAGCTACCTGTTCCGACGTTGGTCCTACTGTTCTCTAGCAGACAGGCTTGTCTGCTACCATCCAGCATGCAACTAGAAATACATTTGCTCATTCATCCTCTCACACAGAAAGGAAGGAGGATGACAGTATCTTATCATATACAGTATATAAAAGGAAACGGATGTAGGTTCCATATGAGACTGTGTGACATGAATTACATATTAACTGTGTTTTAAAGTGTAGTAGTGTGATAGATCGTTCTTGTTTATGTGTAAAAGTAACACGTTTCACTGCTCAGTCTCCTCCCAGATAGTCAGAAAGACCACAGTAAATTTAGAAGAGGTATTTATGCCGTAAATGACAACAGATTTCAGAAATTAACATGAAAGGAATCCAACAGAGACCTTTCACTATTGTACTTTATTTTTAATGAGAAATGCTTGCTTTACGCTAGTCTCTCTCTCTCTTTTGATTTCTTTGGTAACAGATCGTCTAGGTTCTTGAATCCCCTTCGTCCTTGAAAATAAAGAAATAATTAATCCAATCTACTTTACTTTACGTTGTTGAAAGATATGTCAGTCCACTGGTGCCATTTGATGTCTTCGTTGCAAATGGAAGTGGAAGTGGAAGACGTCGCTATTGTTGGCGCACCAACGATCTGCCAAATCTGCGAAGAACTTGCTAATCAGAGAATTCTGAGTTGCAAAGCCCTCGCATTGGCGAAGGACTCCTGGCAGGTTAATTAGTATAACGCCTGAAAGGGAAGTTCTCGGCTGTCGCAGTACACATGAGTAATGAACACCAGATAATCGGAAGAAAGTCGTATCTCCATTACAGTACTGCTGGTCTCCCCTCACTACCAAAACTGTGGAAGGAATTAAGACGAGAGCATGTCTGGACCCTGAGACGGAAGTGATAACACTTGTGACATCTATGTACGGAAAACTGGTGAAAAGCGGTAATAAATTAGCTGACGTACCTGTAAATGGAATCTCGCTAATTTACATTTTTGGGGCGAATAGAATAAGGTAAAAAAGCAGGTTTTGGTTTGACTAAGCGATGCTAGAAGTGGTTTCCAAGCGAATGCAAATGTCATAGCTGTGTAGATAATGGCTTACTCTCTAGTAGAGCGGTGTTTATGGACTGAAGCACTAAAACTATGGTTTACGTATTCAAAGATCCTGTCGCATGGGCTGCAGAGAGCACTGACTGCACAGTTAATTTAGGAGGACAAGGAAATTTTCCTTGCTGGGCCATAGGAGATAAAAGGTGATTCATTAAAAGGAACAAGGGTTTCAGATGACGCCAGTTTGCCGTCAGCAAGTCATGATGATAATTCCACGCGCATAGCCGACGAAAGACGGGCATGATGAGACTGGTCTTATGTTAGAGGTTTTCGCACATGTACTTTTAGGATTTAGAGTGCCAGTGGTCGTTAATGAGTGCACCCCCGTGACACTCCACGCTTCCTACGCGAGCATGGAAGACAGGCTCCAAAAGAAGGCTAGTAGTATACAGAGAGAGCGCACAGCCAAATACCGTGGAGACAACCGCGCCAAGACGACTAAGCCCCCAAGAAACTGAGAAGTCCGTGTGGGGCGGACAGTTCGAGATTGCAATGTGGCCGAGAAGCATTGTGAGGTGGACCTCGAAAATATAAGGTGCGCCCACTCGCCAGTAGTAGGAGGAGATGTTGTTCTATCCACGGTAGAAAAATTTACTAACGTCAGACGGGTTTTGGAGGACAGCAGTTGTTCCCGCTCGTCGAAGTGGAGAGATACATTGATCACGTCTCACTTGCAAACGCTGAGCACTATTGATGTCTCGATTGCACAGATGATCAGCCAGAAGTGGATACGGAGAACCCAGAATTTGACCCGACTTAGAATGATTATCCTAGATAACCCATCATTGAGCCCTGAGTTGGAGAAAACAGTCATAAAACGAGGGTTGGCCAAAGAGTAAGTTCCGATCGGAAACCACTGGGATAAACCCAGCAAAGGTTTGCACATATGTGTTGGGCAGTGCCTCTAGATGCCTGTCAATCGTGTCGCGTCTCTCTTTTCAGTTTTGAGTGAACAGTTAGCACGTAAAGATGCGTAGAGAATAGCGTCTCCCGCTATGTATAAGGGCCTGGTTAGAGATTTCACCTGTGTCATGCAGCCCGCATAACCAACTGTCGAGCAGTTCCTTTATGACAATTCTCAACCGCACACTGCAACTGCAATGAAGACGCTCCTGCAGCGTTTCCAATGAGAAGTGTTGGATCACCCACAATAAAGACCGTAATTGGCTCCCATCTCAACTAACAAGAACCGCTGGGTATGAAGACAAAATTTTTTCACTGACAGCGATTTGCAGACCAGTGCAGATAACTGGCTGAAAGCACAGGCGGCTGCTTTCTATGGCGAGGATATTGGAAAGTTGACACAACACTACGACAAAACTCGAAGTTGGAGCGGCGACTATGTAGAGAAGTAGATGAAAGGTGTACCTAACTGTTGCTAATAAAACGTTTCTGGTTTTCACTGTGGTTTCCATTTAGCGACCGATCGGAACTTATTTTCTGGACAACTCTCGTATTCAGGGAGACATTCTCGTTCCTACTGGGAAGAATTCGGGGAGCAAATTTAGAGTTATGTGTAATCGGCCACCGGCAAGGAAAGAGTACTCAGTGGCCCGGAAGCATCGAAAAGCTACCAGGGAAGTGATACAGGTGAAGGAGACAACCAGAGTCATATCGTGTGCCACGTCGAAATATGTGAATGCTCTCGCAATTGTGCCTAAGAAAGATGGATCTGCCCGTTGCTGCCTCGATGCGAGTGTGTTAAATGATCACATTGAGACAGACAGAAAAATGCCGCAACAGTTCCAAGACATACTGCGCCCATTCTCAGACGAGATTTTTGCTATCAATCTTTGACATTAAAGCCGGTTTCAGTCGAGTTGAGCTCGATCTATCCTCTCGAAAGTAGACTGCATTCCCTTTAGAGGGGGAACAGTGCGTGTTATACCGAGTTTCCGTGGTATCTCGGTGTATTGTGTTTAAATATTTACACTTCTTTCTGATTGTGGTCCTATCACTGCACCATTCTGCCCTGCTGGAACGACTTTATGAAGGTATTTTTCGTTCAGATAGATTTATTTAACATTCTGTCCCGCCATTACACAATATAATATGGGTTGTTTTCGACGGGTTCATCTCATTTTACGCGTGCTTCAGTCTGCCGCACAGCGGTTTTATTGCTTTCAGAGTGCTGCAAAATGAGAATTTTTAAGGTTAGTAACAATCAATTATTCACAATTAGAATCGTGAATGCTAGGACCATATCCCGATTTTTACTTATTTTTCTATCCTTATAGATTATATGAAGATTTCCCATGAAAGCAAAACGAGTTGAATGTTACTTTTTCATGTAAAAAACTATTATTGTCAAATGCTACTATGTGTATGCCGTTCATGTAATGATGTACTAGATAAGTCATCTGTAGCCCAAGGTCTACAGTTCGTTATATGTTTTTAAGTCTTTACGTATGTAAGTAAATATTTTGGTTAGGCATCACTTGCTTGGATTCGGTGCAAAAAATTCTACTTCCGTCTCAAGATATATCCTTTTACTTTGACAAAGAAATTTACTCATAGCTACCATTATTGTATACATATGTTATCAACATTCCTTAAAGCCAAATTTGGGCACATGATTGGTTATGCTGTGGTTATTTACCACTCTAGCTTTCTTTATGGTATTAGTATCATTGACATAATAGATTTACAACTAAGCACTTAAACAAAATTTTATTTACACACGATGTTTTTCTATAAAAGTATTCGATATTTTACAGTAAGGGTTCACTACTGTAACTTAGATGCATATGAATACTAGGTGAAATTTCAACCTATTTCTGGACGCTGTATGTTAGCTTGTTTTTATGTTACGAATACTATTTTCATTACATTTATGATATAATTTACGTTTGTTTACATAAATTTCGCCGAGTATATGCGATGATTATGCTACTGTTTAACATTAGGTTTTTGCAATGATGTCTGCGTTATATTGTACGATCGATGGTGTTCTATGTTTGGGGATAGCAGCTTCGTTTTTATGTTTACATGTGCAGCTATACCAAAGATGGTCACCATTGATAGTACAGTCCCTTGCATTTGGTTAGAAACTTATAGTCGAGATATTTTGTACTACATGACGAAAATACTTTCCAAAAGTCTTTGACCAACCCCTAAACAATCTATAGAATACTTACACCTCTGATCTTCTCTTCAGTACTCTTCTGTTTTCGCATGTTATTAGTATGTTTACCTCTAAAATACCTATGCAGAACACTGGAATTCATGATATGTTTTACATATGAGATGTGCCCATTATTTAAGTAATGATAGACATGATGTGGCTTAAACTGTTTTAACCCTGTAGGTATTCGTGTATATTTTGCATTTAATTGGAAAGCAATTTTTAACATTTCCTATACACAACAGGTGTTTTTGTTATCTTTGGACAGAATGCGTGAAGATGGTCTGTGACTGAAACTGATCATATTTTAGTTTTTAAATAAGAAAGCAGTTGTCCGTCAAGCATGCATTTTATTCAAACGAGCTCTTAATAAAAGAATAAATTGCAAACAAGACTACTTTTAATTCAAATATTTCACATACAGTTGCGGTACCGGATGGCCTAATGGAGTGGAAGATATTTTACTTGAACAGTAAATCATCGAAACATATCACAAACGACTGTTTTCGTTTGCTGAAGTGCCAAAACATTTAGTTGCAATACCACATGAGAAAGATGCACGACTGCATAAAATATTCTTCACGCTGGCTGTATGGGAATGAATAAAATACCTCGACTACACCATTGGGTACTGGTAACAAAGTATGCATCCATTTTCCGTGCAAACGAGCTTTGTCACTCAGCTGCAGCATGATGGATGGCCTGACGGATGACGTATGGAGAGGAGTTCAGCCCGCAGGTAGTGGCATCATACGTCAAAAATTTCACGGTACAATTTTCGTCTGAGTGACGGTTCGGTTGAAAGTAAATTTTAATTTTACGACAGTTACTGATATTTTTACTCTCAACTACCTATGTATACATGCATTTAAATCCCTGACGGCAAAATTATAAAAAAATTCTGATTTCTTGTTAGCTTTCCGTAACTGTGTCTGTATGCGAAACCCTATTCTGTGTATAAGGGACGATCAAAAAGTTTCCGTTCAAGGGCCATACAGTCCAGAATCGGTACGTCGATAAGGCAAAATCGCCATGACCGTTGAGGCCATCAATGCACCGATGCACTAGGTAGAAGACACCCTTTTGATAAAACACCGTATCCTGCTGCTTTTATAAGTCCGGTATTGCCTACTGCACACACTCGTCCCACAGGAATGGTTGACCCCACAACACTTTTTTTAAGGGACCGATAGCGCGATAAGTGCGTGCAGAGAGGTCAGGACTATAGGGCGTATGATCGAGTATCTTCTGTTTGAGTTGGCCTAACTTCAACGTTACGATATTTGCGGTACGGGGACGTGCAGCATCCCCCCCCCCCCCCCCCTCCCTCACTGTTTCCTCGGACGATTCACCATAATTGCACGCCGTAATTTCTCCAGCGTTGCGCAGTACTGTTCACCAGTGATGGGAAACACTGGGTTCCTTGAAATCATTAAGCAATGGGCCACGATTATCAAAGAACTGGGCGAGCATCACCTTTCCAGCAGATGGCTGGCTGTTGCACTTCATGGGACGAGGGGACGCTGAATGACACTATGCACTGTCGGCGCCTCCGACCCCGGTTCCCTGTGTTGACGCCGGCTTTCGTCGTCGGCAACAGTGCGCTCAAGGAACGTGTTGTCTTCCGTATTGAAACGCAACAGTTGCCTCACAGCGATCCTGTTGGCATTTTGTTCGGAATTCAACACCCGAGGTATCCACTGGCTTCAGACTTTACGGGAGCCTAATGGCAGATAATGTGTTGAACGCTACCGAAGCTGATGTCGAGGTCCTCTGCTAGCACACATCCTTCATTCTGCAATGGACATCTATTAATGTTTGTCCTTGGGCAGTCAAGAAAAGAATAACAGTACGAACAGTACGTTGGTCCTGTTTGGATGTATTTGCTAATGTCGTCATAGTTCACATTTCCATATTTGCAGCATGCACGTCGGAAAGACACGTTACTGTAGTGTCATTTATTACTTAATAATACGCGTGTTTCGGTCATGAGTTATCCAAGTAAAGACCTAGCACGAAGATGGAAACGTGGAAGAAGTTTCTTCAGAAACTACGCTTTCAAGTGTAGATGAAAAAGTAATACGTAGTGCGGAAATAAAACTAGATATAACGGAAAACGGGCGATAAAGAAAGTGGCCAAATCCTTGAAATGTGATGTTGTTACAGAAGTGGCCGTGCGGTTCTAGGCGCTTCAGTCTGAAACCGCGTGGCCGCTACGGTCGCAGGTTCGAACCCTGCCTCGGGCATGGATGTGTGTGATCTTCTGAGGTTAATTAGGTTTAAGTAGTTCTAAGTTCTAGGGGACTGATGACCACAGATGTTGAGTCCATTAGTGCTCAGAGCCATGTGTGTGTGTTACAGAAGTAAGGAAAGTTAGAGAATATAACCTCATGTCAATGGAGACCAATTACAAGGGATGGCGCAGAGTGGAGTAAGAAATTGGCCGATTATTTTGGAAGGAACCATCCTTAAATTTACCGTGTGTGATTTAGGGAAACTGAGGATAAAATGGTTCAAATGGCTCTGAGCGCTATGGGACATAACTGCTGTGGTCATCACTCCCCTAGAACTTAGAACTACTTAAACCTAACTAACCTAAGGACATCACACACATCCATGCCCGAGGAAGGATTAGAACCTGCGACCGTAGCGGCCGCGTGTTTCCATACTGTAGAGCCTAGAACCGCAAGGTCACTCCGGCCGGCGAAACTGAGGATAACCTAGGTCTTCACGATTCTCAATCAAGAGTCTTAATCCTTTGCGTCACCCCACTCAGTGTTAGAGACGGGTGTTAAAAATTATTTGGACCGATGAAGAAGGAAGCATGACCGAAGAAGCAAAAAAGGAGAGGAAAAATCACTGCACTACGTATTTTCAAGGCGAAATGACATTATTGTTTGGCATTATTACACTATGGAATAGTTGTCTTGGCGCTAGAGGGCGAAGCAGAGAGGAATGACTGTAATATGAACAGAAAAATTTAGTGTAATGGAAACATTGTATTTTAGGTGAAACATATGCCTAGAAATCTTCCTCTGTCGTGTGGCGGCCCGCCGCCAGCTGCACGTGTTTTGCTGCTAAGCCGTTTAGGTAACCTGTGTGTCGATGATGACGAAATGATGATGAGGTCATCTCAACACCCAGTCCCCAAGAGGAGAAAAATCTCCTACCAGGCTGGGATTGGAACCCAGGCCCCTGTTGTTGGCTTTCAACAATGGTGACCTCGCATATTATATACAGGACATAGCTAGAAATGAAACTATTTTTGAGAACAGGAAGACAGTCTTTCCTTTATTTTTTTTCCGTTTCGTCATGTCTCAAGGAGAGGGTGGACTGGCAACGGTACGCAAGGCACTCTTCAGCGACAAGCCTTTATTTTAATGAAAACATTTTGAAAGTTTAATATATATATATATATACCCACCATACTTGCTACGGACAGTGCGAGAGGGCTGTACAAGCAATGATCACACGCACGGCACAGCGGACACACCAGGAACCGCGGTGTTGGCGGTCGAATGGCGCTAGCTGCGGAGCATTTGTGCACCGCCGCCGTCAGTGTCAGCCAGTTTGCCGTGGCATACGGAGCTCCATCGCAGTCTTTAACACTGGTAGCATGCCGCGACAGCGTGGACGTGAACCGTATGTGAAGGTGACGGACTTTGAGCGAGGGCGTATAGTGGGCATGCGGGAGGCCGGGTGGACGTACTGCCGAATTGCTCAACACGTGGGGCGTGAGGTCTCCACAGTACATCGATGTTGTCGCCAGTGGTCGGCGGAAGGTGCACGTGCCCGTCGACCTGGGACCGGACACAGCGACGCACGGATGCACGCCAAGACCGTAGGATCGTACGCAGTGCCGTAGGGGACCGCACCGCCACTTCCCAGCAAATTAGGGACACTGTTGCTCCTGGGGTATTGGCGAGGACCATTCGCAACCGTCTCCATGAAGCTGGGCTACGTTAGGCCGTCTTCCGCTCACGTCCCAACATCGTGCAGCCCGCCTCCAGTGGTGTCGCGACAGGCGTGAATGGAGGGACGAATGGAGACGTGTCGTCTTCAGCGATGAGAGTCGCTTCTGCCTTGGTGCCAATGATGGTCGTATGCGTGTTTGGCGCCGTGCAGGTGAGCGCCACAATCAGGACTGCATACGACCGAGGCACACAGGGCCAACACCCGGCATCATGGTGTGGGGAGCTATCTCCTACACTGGCCGTACACCTCTGGTGATCGTCGAGGGGACACTGAATAGTGCACGGTACATCCAAACCGTCATCGAACCCATCGTTCTACCATTCCTAGACCGGCAAGGGAACTTGCTGTTCCAACAGGACAATGCACGTCCGCATGTATCCCGTGCCACCCAACGTGCTCTAGAAGGTGTAAGTCAACTACCCTGGCCAGCAAGATCTCCTGATCTGTCCCCCATTGAGCATGTTTGGGACTGGATGAAGCGTCGTCTCACGCGGTCTGCACGTCCAGCACGAACGCTGGTCCAACTGAGGCGCCAGGTGGAAATGGCATGGCAAGCCGTTCCACAGGACTACATCCAGCATCTCTACGATCGTCTCCATGGGAGAATAGCAGCCTGCATTGCTGCGAAAGGTGGATATACACTGTACTAGTGCCGACATTGTGCATGCTCTGTTGCCTGTGTCTATGTGCCTGTGGTTCTGTCAGTGTGATCATGTGATGTATCTGACCCCAGGAATGTGTCAATAAAGTTTCCCCTTCCTGGGACAATGAATTCACGGTGTTCTTATTTCAATTTCCAGGAGTGTTTAATTCAGATAAGAATGTCAAACAACAATAAATAACAATTCGCCGGTGACGTCGCGCGACCGCCCCCCCCCCCCACCCCCCCACCCCCTGTCGAGCCTCTGTTTCCGATTGGCGTAGGGTGCTACACTTCATACCTTAACATTCCTCCCCCCCCCCCCCCCCCCCCGCCGTCCTTCTCCAAAGCTACGGACCGTCGTGGTATAGGTAGATAGGTAGCTACACGAGAGCATGAGAGGCAGGAGCATGGATGCTCTGAGAGACTAGAAGCTGTGGGTGCAGGGGACGTGAGGATTGCAGTAGTAGCTCGCCATCCGGCCTTCGCTCTGGATGAAACGTCTCCCGGAAGACGACCAAAAGGATCCTCGCCCACCTCTTGTGGCCCACAGCAAGATGTAGAGGGCGTCGGATGCTGCGGCATGGGCGGGTGCAGCTCCGTCAGTAGGACGGAGGAGGAGGTGAAGGCTTCGTCTCCATGTAGTCGTCCCACGGTGTTATGACGACACCTTCTGGCGGTTGCTGTGGCCATCTTGTCCTCGCGATCCGTGCACATGACAGTGACGAATCTGATTGTGATGTCGGCACTGCAATCCGTCTGGGCCTGAAATGAGATACGTGCAGGCACCAAATCGACGAAGGATGTCGCCTCTCGCTCACGGTCTGCTGCCGCTAAAAACCCAGAAGAACACCATATGACGTGGCGCGAAGCTATACTTGCGGCCTTCCGTCGGCGCCGGACGCTGAGGAGCTTGGGGCGGGTGGAGCAGTGTTCGATGGCGGCGGCCATGAAGCAGTTCCGACGGCGATGGTCCATCTCGTGGATGCGAACGATACGAGGCGAGAAACAGTTGCAGCGCTTGATCCCTGGTATATGGGGTGAGAGCTTTGGCCACATGTTGCTGACAAAACGTTCCGCTTCGTTGTTTGACTGTAAATGGAACGGAGCACTGGTTAGATGCTGTATGCTATTGCTTTCACAGAATGCTTCAAATTCATTTGATGTGAACTGAGGGCCGTTGTCCGATATTAAGACTGTAGACAAATCTCCGGGGCAAAAAAATAGAGAACAACATCTTGTAATCGTAGTTGAATTACGTAACCATTACGGCACCTCACCTCAACCTCTCGATACCAGTAATATTCTATTGTGTTTCTGTAAAGTAGTAGATATATTTCTGAGACAATTTTCAGATTTGATTTCATTAATGTAGAGGTACTTTGATATAACGATATGTTTATATTGCAATGACATTATTCTTATGTGTATTCTTTCTTTTGCCACTATGATCTTTGTCGTACTTGTAACTCTTGATTTTTGGGCGCGTAAGCGATTATTAGTTAGTTGTTAGTTGGAGTCGGCCCTTAAAAAAGTCAAGTATTGGACGTCATGTTGGAAAGACGCATATTGTAGCTAGTTTATAAAATGTGAACTTTAACATTGAGGAAGATGTTTTAAAGTGTGTTTTGTATTGTGAAGTGATGTTTTGTGTGTTACGTGATATTGCAATAAAAGCAATGAAAAGGAAGACTAACTTAAATTCGGAGTGCTGATTACTTTTTTTTACATCACCATTGCCCTGCAAAAGTGTAATCTCCAAGAATGGTTTGTGAAGCGCATCTACAAAACTTTTGAATATAGCAGAATAAAACCTAGGCCTCTTTGCATCCGAGCTTGGAATCATCAACACCTACATTTTCGACGATTGAGCAATGATTTCACATAGAGATCAGCGTGGGAAACACGAAAAGATGAGTGCCTAGTTTATTCTTTATTACATAAAATGACTTTATTAACTGTGCCCTAATGACACCTGTCACACAATAACTTTGTTGTTGCCCGAAAATGCAGTATTTAGCAGTGTGAGCAACACCACAATCATTATTAAATTTTTGACCTTTGTTGTGGTAGGGTTGTTATAACCTGAATTGTGCTACGTGACGTCGAGGTTATTAGCACAGCAAAAGGAAACTTGCTATAAGAGTGTGCTACAATCAACCAACGAGTGTGCCAAAAAGTTCCCGCAAAGTCTATGTGCATACGTTGCCATGGTGATGATGAATTAGGCGAAGCACAGTACTGTTGTGGCCGAGCGGACTGATTTTGCGCACATGCGTAACACTGTGATGTCATCTGTTCCATTTGGGTGACCATATCCTGCCAAGTACAGTGTTGACGCGCAAACTGTTTCGTACGAACAACCCGCCACTGTCCTTGGTGAAGTAACTGCAACACTTTTTGGTGCAAAGCTTTGGGGATCAGCACACGTGACGGTCCACTGTAATTTTGAACAAGAATCATATCTTGCAGTGTAGTGAGCTGTATCGGCGTGCAAAGTATCGGCGTATTACCGAGTTCTTTATGCTACGCAATGAGCGAGGTGAAGATGTGCGAATGTATTGTAGCAAATTGTTCAGATCTGAATCAGCTTCCGTGCCCTGTTCAATTTTCTTATAGTTTAGGAGAAAGGATTGAAGCAATTCAGAATCGTGAGAATCGATGTGACAACAAGATGCAGTAGAAACGTCAAAGTCGTTCTCAGGGCCAATCTCAAGGCGTGAAAGTGCATCTGAATTACTATGTTGAGCTGTTGGACGATACACAATCTCGTACTGGTATCGAGACAACAACAAAGCCCATCTCTGCAATTTTTCGACAGTTCGTACAGGAACCGGGTTTGTTGGATGAATGAAGGACTGTAATGGCATGTGATCCGTTACTAAGTAAAATTTTCTGTCATACAAATAATGGTGAAATTTGATGACACTGTACACAATAGCCAATGCCTCTTTTTCTGTTGTGAGTAGTTACACTGAGCTTTGGACAACGCTTTTGATGCGAAAGCAATAGGTCTGTCTTCATCACCGATTCCGTAAGAGGAAGCGTCAACTTGCGACACAACTGGTTTGTCAGGATCAAAGTGAACCAATCATCGATCAGTGAGCAATGCATCTTTACGTTTTTGAAAAACTTCTTGGCACTCATCTGTCCAAACGTAGCGAACATTCTTGCGATGCAACGGATGCAATGGAGCTGCGATTTGCGAAGCACTCGGTATGAACCGATGTAATAGTTCATTTTCCATAAAACTGACTGCAATTCTGTGACACTACGAGGAATTGGCAAGCCACGTATGGCTAATAAATGTGCCTAAAGAGGATGTACATATTGACTGTTAATGACATGACCAAGATACTGCAACTCAGATGTAAAAAATATCACAATTTTCCAGTCTACATTTAGTCCTTCATCAGATAACACACGAAACAAAGCACGCAAATTTGCAGTGTCTTCTTCAGAAGTACAACCTGCTACGACAATCTCGTCCAAATGTTTGAACAAATTAGTTCTTCAGCTATCAGCTGTTCCAAATACCGTTGGAAAATGGCGGATGCGGAAGCACTACCACAAGGCAAACGCAGATATTTATACAACCCCAAATGACTGTTCACAACACACACGTTTTGAGATTCTTCATTATTGGTATTTGATGATATGCAGCGCGCAAACCAGTTTTTGAAAAGTAGCGACCAGCGCCTGATCTGTCCATGAGACCTTCTGGGATTGGTAATGGATAAGTATCAACCACAGTCTGTGCGTTGACTGTAGACTTAAAGTCAACACAGAGACAAATGCGACCTGAAGGTTTGGGGAGCAACAGCAATGGACTTGCCCATTGATTAGATTGGATCGGCGAAGTAGCTATCTTGCAATTCCTTTAGTTCAGCATCGACTTTGTCCTGTAACGCCATGGGAACAGTTCTGGCATGGAAAAATTTCGGCTGAGCGTTTTCTTTCTTAGTAACATATGCAACAAAGTTGTTAGCCTTGCCTAAACATTCAGAAAAGAGTTCAGTGATTTCTTTCAACCAAGCTAGCTACACATTCTTTTGCACTGAATGCAGTCACTGACAACACATTATCCAGAACGTCAAAGCCAAACAAATCAAATGAATCAAGGTCAAATGTGGTCTCACAATCGTTTGTATGTTGCACAGTGAAAGTGACAGTTCACTTACGCGAGCAATACCTAGCAGCCAAAGTACATTTTCTAAAAATGGGAATGTCTTGTCCATTAAAAGCCATTAGGTGCGTGGCTGTTTTAGACAGGCGTGGGGAGTCAAACAGGCACATGTGTTACGATTCAGCAATGTAACAGAAGGACCCGTGTCCAACTGAAATTTCATACATTTACCACTAATATGCAATTGAACAAAATGTTTATTGGGCTGATGTAGCACTGAAGAAACTCTAGCCTTGCTAGTCTTGCTAATGCTTGTAGCAGGTTTTGAATACACTGCATTAAGTACATGGCCCTTGTGACTAGAATTATGTGAGTGGGCAGTATTCTTTGTTTCGTTAGAAACGTATGTATTGTATGCGACCTTTCTTGCCACAAGCATAGCCCTGTGCTTGTCTAGACGGGCAGTGTTAGCGTTTATTCCATGAATAGCACTTAGGGCATGATTTAATTCTGTTCACCTGTTTAGAGAACTGTTTACAAGGTGGGGCGCGTGTGGGCTGTTGTTGCCTAACGGGCCAGTCGCATGCAAGAGACAACTCAACCCAACAAATTGGTGGTTGCTCAAATTTATCGGCCAACGTGACCTCAATCGTATTGATGTAGTATTTGCACTACATGCTGAAATGATGGTTTGGACTGTTCCAAAATCTGTCCTCTAAGTTGAACATCAGCATAAAGCAACATAAAATCTGAATATAAGGCACCACAAATGCATTTCAATTTGCATTTCCTGGCCGTACCCTGCAAATCTGTTACCCACTTGTGATAATTTTGTTTGGGCCTTGTCTTGCAACGAAAAAATTGGAGCCTAGCTGCTACCACATTTGCTTCTCAGTCATAATAGTTAGTTAACGAATCTACAACCTGATCACAGGAAAGTTCACTAGGAGTGGCGTTAGGGAATAATTTCTGAATGAGGCGAAACACTGCACTTCCTGAAATTGCCAAAAAAATAATTGAGTTTCACAGTACATGGTATGTTGTGAGCAATTATGTGGGCTTAAAACTGTTGCAACTACTCGAGCCATTCCTCTTGTTGCTCACTAAACTGTCGAAAAGGCTGTATGGCAATCGGAGCTGCCGGTGTGGTATTTTGCGCAGCAGTAGGTGTTTGGCTTACCAGGAGTTGCTGTACTGCGTTTAGTAGAGATGCGATTTCTTGACTTTCAATTTGATACATCTTTTTTTTAGCTGTGTAGTATCTATCGTTTGTAGTTGTGGCGCCTGATCAGGGGGTGGGAGAGGTGGATTGTTCATTTCGGATAAAGGCAATAAATAAACAAGGCTATCAATACAAATAAACACAAAAGCAAAAAAGAATTCAGCAACGCCAACCTGAAAATACTGATTAGCAAAAACTTCAGAAGAGATACTGTTAAAGCACGTAAACACACTCCTGCAAATAAAGTCAAGGTAGAATTAAGGCGCTAGCGAAACAATAGAAAATCCGTGGCCACCAGGCATAGAGTTCTACTGAATACTCGTTACCAATGTTGAATTCCGCCATGACGTCAAATATGTGGGGTCTAGGAAGCCTGCCTTCCTGGATTATTAGACAACATTCAAACAAATCGTATTAATGAGTTTTATTACGAAAAGTACATGACAGTGCTTAACTTTGTGTTAAACAGATGTGTCTCAAGCAAAGGACGATAGACAAAATAGACTATGTTCTCCAGTACATATAATTCCCAAGTCGCTGGTCTTGAAGTGCTAATCGTGATGTTGCTGTAGAACTGGGCCACGACCAGCCGTACAGTGCGTATGTCCTCTTCGCGTACTGGTCGCTGCCGTCATGTTGTTGTCCTGCAGAGGGGTCAGTCAGTGTTCAATTGGCAGACTTCTTCACAGCCCTCTCTGCTCTCTCGTTTCAGGCTAGCGTGCCGGCGCTTGAAATAACAGACAGGGCGACATTAACTCTGTAGCACGAGTAACAGTCACAAACATAATATTTTTCTCCCGGCCACCAGACTGGAAACGTAATATTTTTCTGTCGGCCACCGGATTGACCTACAGAAGCAAAACATAACTTCAGAGAAAACCTCCATCCTCCTGTGCATATAAGCCACCCGGGTAGACACGCATGTTAAAGTGACTATTTCTGAGGTGGGGATGTGAGCGTGCCAGAGATGCAATCCGGCTGGAGGAGTAACAACGAGAATCGGTGTGCCGGCCCGCATGAGTGTGGTTTTTAGACGGTTTCTGACATTCCACTAGGTGAATACCGGGCCGGTATCCTCGTCTGACCTTTGATACATTCAGAAAACTTTATCACACTTACTTCAGAGTAGTTTCAGGGGTAAGACAAGGCTGCAACCTGTCTCCACTGTTGTTTATATTATTTATGGATCATATGTTGAAAACAATAGACTTGCTGGATGAGATCAAGATATGTGAACACAAAATAAGCAGTCTTGCATATGCCGATGACTTAGTTGTGATGGCAGATTCGATTGAAAGTTTGCAAAGTAATATTTCAGAACTAGATCAGAAATGTAAGGACTATGGTATGAAGATTAGCATCTCCAAAATGAAAGTAATGTCAGTGGGAAAGAAATATAAACGGATTGAGTGCCAAATAGGAGGAACAAAGTTAGAACAGGTGGACAGTTTCAAGTACTTAGGATGCATATTCTCACAGGATGGCAACGTAGTGGAAGAACTGAAAGCGAGGTGTAGCAAAGCTAATGCAGTGAGCGCTCAGCTACGATCTACTCTGTTCTGCAAAAAGGAAGTCAGTACCAATCTTTCGACCAACTTTGTCGTATGGGAGCGAAAGCTGGGTGGATTCAGGTTACCTTATCAACAAAGTTGAGGTTACGGATATGAAAGTAGCTAGGATGATTACAAGTACTAGCAGATGGGAACAATGGCTGGACGGTGTCCACAATGAGGAAATCAAAGAAAAACTGGGAATGAACTCTATAGGAGTAGCAGTAAGGGCGAACAGGCCTAGATGGTGGGGTCATGTTACACGCATGGGAGAAGCAAGTTTACGCAAGAGACTCATGGGTTCAGCAGTAGAGGGTAGGAGGAGTCGGGGCAGACCAAGGAGAAGGTACCTGGATTCGGTTAAGAATGATTTTGAAGTAGTAGGTTTAACATCAGAAGAGGCACCAATGTTAGCACTGAATAGGGGATCATGAAGGAATTTTATAAGGCGTCTATGCTCCAGACTGAACGCTGAAAGGCATAATCAGTCTTAAATGATGATGATGATGATGATGATGATGATGATGATGATGACTTACACAAGGAATTTACCCTAGACGTAGACAGATGGGATATGTTGATCCAGCCTCGGAGGGCGAATAGGAGACTGATGACAGTAGATGTTTGGTCTCCTTAAACATATAACCATCATCAGCAGCAGCAGGCTAGTGTGTGTGTTTCTCTCTTAGTTAAATAAACTTCTGGGCAATGGATGAAGACAGTTGGGAAAAAATACGATATTGACTTTTATGACAGCAGATGACACCTGGCGGAAGGTACGGTAGACGCATTATTTGGCCAAGTGAAATGTAGACATCGCCGCAGTGGTCACTAGTTGGGCCACGTGACCAGGTACAGCCACGTTTCAGTGCTACACAATGTGCATTGTTACCTCTCAGTGAAAACACTAAACTGATGGAAGATAACGCTTTCGCCAGCAGCAGTGAGAATTTACTGTCGGAACATCATTAAATTTGTGAAAGGTGACAGGGAGGAAGAAATGGCAGTGTGAACGGAAACGGTGACAGAACATGCGAGAAAATGTTAATCCAGAGCACGTCCATAATGTGGAATTTATGGCAGGATGGACAAAATACTGGGGGATTTCATAGAGACGTTGGTACCATAATTGTTCTTGAACAATACTGGTTTTTCATAAGTTAACACAGCACTCATAAACCAGCATCTAACATAAATAAATCTGTGTTGTCGCTTATTTTGGGCAAATACGTCAATGCGTTGCGACTACGACAAGGTAAATGCATCACGCGACTTGTATCAAGCTCCAGACCTCCAGCACGTCAGTCTAACAATGCACACAATTGGCGAGCTCACTACTACAAAAACCACGGACATTTAGTAATGCAGTAATTAAAAATAATGTCATATCTACCTCACTGGGATGCTACCTCTTGTTCTTTTTGAGGCTGAAAGGTGCCAGAATAAAAGAGTTACTATCTACAAACCAGGTGGCGTGGTTTCAAAAAAGAAAAACTGTTAGATTTTTACGAAAAAACTAAGAGTAATAATTAAACTGGCAGGTGATTCGTTTAGACGAGACAAGGATTCGTATTGTTGCGCCAAGGCCTCACATGTAACCGACGTAACTGGAGACGTCATTTCAAGGGCGACGCAAGGAACCTCACCATTCAGAAGGAAACAGGTGTTCTGGCGAAAGAAGCTGAATTCCGGTTATACTGATACTGCAGAAATACTGCTCTGAGCTCCTGAAACGTAGAAATATTACACAAATAAGGCACTCTGATATCTGTATGTTCCTGTAATGATTTGTGTTATTTACATTGACAGCACAATTAAAAGATTAATGACATAGTTGCTCAAATCCACACCTGATGCCTTGGTTCTCTTATGGCGTAGAAAAGACAATCATTGTCGTTTTATAAACAATAGCAGACTGAGTTCTTGTAATACTGCTAGTTTTAGATAGGCTGCTTTCTCTTAATACTTGGAGCCAGCTAAGAGGGGAAGACAACACAAGCTATCGCTAAGAAACAGATCATAGAAATAGATCATCAAGCTGCCACTGACAGACACTGTCTCCAACTTAGTCTTGTAAGGCATCCAGATTTTTGGGACCTTACATGAGCTTGGTCCATAACGACAGTACGGTACAGTATGACATAACAACCACATTAAATAACAATTATATTACGTCATCAAAAATTATATTAAATCAATAAAAAGCAGTTGCAGTGATCTCATGTACCGAAAACTAACAAAACAGTATCTATCAATATAAGGACAGAGGCATACATAAATAAGTTAAAGTGAAACACAATTTGGAGACGAACTGAGCAGGTAGTTAATGGCATTGGAAAACCACACTTAACAAGAGAAGGGCAAGCTTCAGTCCTGAAAGGGATAAGGCCAGAGCAATACATTATTACTTTTAACGTAAATATGTCCAGGACCAAGGGTAAGTGGCTGGATGGCTTTGACAGAGCTAGGCGGCCTCCCAGCCAGAAAAATAAAACTCGCCTCTAACTAGATGGCAATTGGATGACGCCATACTGTGCGTTGCAGACACAACACGGTGGTGAGATCCCCATTATATAAAAGGATTTTGAGAACTAAAATTGTTAAAATCTCTCTCGACACACAGCAGACTGCACAAGTGTGTGGAGAATAGCGAGGGCATTGAGAGCTTTGTTTCTGTGAAGATATGCTTCATGTATCGTGGCAACGAGTAGCAAAGAGGTCGTTAATTATTCCTGTGGGAATTTTTGCAGGCAAAGAAATTGTGTATGTTGCTCCAAACCTTATTTCGACTAGGGAAAAATTAACATTCCACGGAACGCAGGAAAGTTGAGACTGAGTAAATTCAGTCAAGGCCAGAGTAGGGAATTAGCGTTTCAGATCCAACGCGGAGACAACACCACTGCAGATCCCACTTGATAAAGTATCATCGCGCATTAGGCCACAGTAAATGTTGAGTTGACATTTTGCTCACTCCAACTTGTGTACGCTTTCACCATTGAATATCAAAAGCTAGGATACTAACCTATCATCACATTGAGCTCATGAAATTTTTCATTGGTTTAAAAAGTAAAATTATTCTTCACCAACTCAGTGCATTGACAAGCTACACCATTGTAGACATAAGTTAGCTGATGAAGATCTTTAATCATTCCTTCCTGAGATAAAATTGTCCATATGCAGAGATGACGATCTTAATAATCCCCAGTTCAATATGTCCAAGAGTTGTGTGTGTAATGGTACTTGAATTACGCAACCATTACGGCACCTCACCTGAACCTCTAGATACCAGCAATATTGTACTGTGTTTCTGTAAAGTAGTTAACCTATTTCTGCGACAACATTCAGATTTGATTTCATTAATGTAGAAGTACTGTAAGTCATCGATATGTTTATATTGTAATGATATTATTCTTGTGTGTGTTCTTTCTCTTGTCACTATGATCTTTGACGTACTTGTAGCTCGATTTTTGGGCGCATAAGCGATTATTAGTTGTTAGAGAGTCGGACCTTGAGAAAGTCCAGTCTGGGACATCATGTTGGAAAGACGCATATTGTAGCCAGCTTATAAAATGTGAACTTTTACAATGAGTAAGATATTTCCAAGTATGTTTAGCATTGTGAAGTGATGGTTTGTGTGTTACGTGATATGGCCACAAAAGCAATAAAAAGGAAGTGTAACTTAAATTCGGAGTGCTGATTACTTTTTTTACATCACCATTGTCCTGCAAAAGTGTAATCTTCAAGAATGGTTTGTGAAACACATCTATAAAACTTTTGAATATAGCAGAATCAAACCTAGGCCTCTTTGCATCCGAGCTTGGAATCATCATCACCTAGATTTTCGGCAATTGAGCTATGATTTTACAACGAGACCAGCGTGGGAAACACGAAAAGATGAGTGCCTAGTTTATTCATTATTACATGAAATGACTTTCTTTACTGTGCTCTAATGACACCTGCCACATAATAACTTTGTTGTTGCCAGAAAATGCAGTATTTAGCGGCGTGAGCTACACCACAATCATTACATTTTGACCTTTGTTATTGTAGGGTTGTTAGATGTATCACTTGACCTCGGAAACACAGTTGATAAACTATATGTAGAATGAAAAAGGAAATAGATGTTTTGTCTTTCTAGAATAGATACCAAACTTTGACTTTTATTAATTCATGCACTGTAGTTATGTGACAGCAGTATTTCTAATTACTTTTGTTATGATCCGCACCTAAAATTAGCTGCCTTACAGAGCGAGGTTCATATTTATATAGAATGTCTGTTTAACACCTTGGGCTTGAGAAGACAGTTCAAATGTTTTGTCCATTTGCGCACTTCACAGTCTAGATGGCGTAAGAAGAACACTGAAAGATTGCAGTGGTGTTACAAGCTTCCAAATGTAGTAGGCTAATGGCTGTATGCATAAACAGTTGTCATGTAAAGAGCTGTGACGAAACGGAAGTGTTGCCAAAGAGACGTTTAGAAATTCGCATTATGTTACCGGTTGAGGTAAGCCTGTGAAGCTGCTATGCCTAGCCCACTGTAAATGTCAAGGATCAACTCACTCCAACTCAACTACAGTTGCAGGCCAGTTGACTGCACTAAGTCACATTACTACTGACTTGGTTACTATCAAACAGCAGGTCACCTGCTCGCTACGTTTGGTGCTACTGGGGAAACATGGTTCACCTGTATACCATCTAGTCGCCCAGCTGCCTTTGCATATGGAGACTAACATTGCTACTGTTCATTGTGTGGACAAACTCTGTAGCTGATTGACATCCTGTGTGAGCATACGTCACCTCACCAAGCTGCTGCCATTCGCTCTGTACTTGGAGGCCCAAGAGGCTACCACATTGTGGGAGCACTGACGTAGCTGCCTTCTAGCAAGGACGTCACCAGCGCAGGCCGTGACAAACGGCCACTTCATCAAGGTCGGACTGGGCCTTGGGGGTGTTGTCCACCACCTAGCACCAAAGGCAACTGATGTATTCTGGCAAAGAATAAAGAGGTGCCTGAACGGACATCAGGCATCTGCTTGGTACCTGGTACCAGACCAGGGTGGCGAACTGCAGGCCCTCATGGCCCTGAAACCATCTGCATCACTCACTATAAAGGTCACTCACTCATGACCTCTGTGATACTTCCCTGCCTGGAAGAAAAGCAACACAGTGAAGATTTTGTTTTATTTTTATTGACATGTGAGGTGATAGATCATAACTGTACAGTGTATGCTCACAAATTCAGAACAAATGGTACACTCATGTCACAGTAAAGGGTGTCCAAAAAGACTATACAATATGTAACGCCCCACTGGCGACGACGCAGAGTGTATTCTCGCATGATCAGCTATCATAAAAGTGTTGATTGGCACCATTCAATAGACAATACCAAGCATAAGGCGTCTTTTGTTGCAGGCCCTGGAGAAAGAGTACAATCTGTCTTGATCATGTACCACACGTTCCCAATTGGCGTAATACCTGGTGATATTACCGATCAGGGCAGCTGTTGTACATCATGAAGAGCATTTTGCGTGGCAGTAACCATATGTGAAATTGCATTGTCCTGTTGAAAAATCACATCACATTCCTGAAAATGTCAGTAGCACAGTGTGCAATGTAGCGGGCATTAGTTACTTTACCCTGCAGAAACACGAAATCTGACCATGACTGTAACTGATGGCCCCCACACCATGAGCCCTGGGATTTGTTCCTGTGTGTTTTTAGCAAATGCATTCTTGAGTAGGCAACTCAACAGGTCTACTTCATACCAATGTACATCGATCTGCAGTCTGCCATTGCTGCTGGCACAATCCTTCGTACCTGACGTACATCAGTGCTACGTGGACATCTAGAATCTGGTCTACAAGTGTGACAATGTTCCACAGGCCACTGCCGAAATCAGCGACAGATCACTGATGCATTGTGCATTGCTAAAAGCAGTCCGTAGATACGTTCACAAAGTATCCCCAAAACCCACAAGTCAAGTCTGTTTATTGGAAAGAAATTTCTTCTGAATCTAAGGTCGCTAAATGTTATCTATTTCATGGTGACTGGTTTCGACAGAAGCTTTCTGTCTTCATCTGATCTTCGGAAATTTGAATTGCGTAAAGGTAAATCACACAGCGGAGCACAAACAACTCATAACAGCGCAAACACGTTTACTTGTCGGTCATAAGAGAATGAAACATAAAATACTTACAGAGCCATTTTGTTATTACTGATAAACCATTGAGCTTCCGCTGTATTATGAGTGGAATGTGTATCCGCTATGTGACTCATATATGACTCCTGTATACGCAGTTTGAATTTCCAAAGATTAGATGATGACTGCAAGCTTATATCGAAACCGGTCATCGTGGCTTTACAAGAAATTTCTTTCCGATAAATCGACAAATCGTTCCCATCATACAAACAAGTGTAACGTACACAAAACCGTTCAAACTGCTGAATCTATTGAATGAAGATTGCAAACATTGTTCACCTCTAAACGCAGCACAGTTAATTCCTGCACACATAAAACAGAAATGGCAGAGACAAGACATAAAATCACCATTGACCATCAAAAATGAATCACCAACACCACTACCCTTCATTACACACGTCACACGCTGGTGCAACTGAACAATAGCGTGGAGGGTGTTGGACTTTTTCCCTGGCAATGTATTACATTGCGAATAAATGCTGACAGAGTGATAGTGTCCAGGCAGATCGCGAAACAGAAGTGCCTGGTTACGTTTATTGTTGTTATGTGTGTGCCTGACATTTTCTTGCAGGTGTGTAGTGTGTGGCAGAACTCTGATTGTAAGAATACTGAAGTGTGTGCTGTTACCGGTTTCCGGCCCTGTTTCTTGGGCGTAGATTCGATGCTGTAACCCTTACGAGGTCATGAATTTGGTGTGCGTGGGCTATACTAACAATGGATTCAACGTAATCTGTCAGCAGATGAAGCAGAGCCATAGCCAGAAAAGCATCACCAATGCCAATAGCCGAAAGGGGAAATTTATATTGCACCTGCGACATACACGAAATTTCTTTATTTTCATATACATTCTGAAATTTCAACACATTTTTTATTTCTTCTTGTATGATCTTAAGATCTTGTGTTTGGATACCGAGCAAATGTTCCACGCCTGGTATTATAATAATTTTTCGATAGGCTGTGGACAATTATGGTAACATTATTCTTCCGATTTCTTGTGTCTAAGGCAAAACCAAAACCTGTATTTGTAGCATATTCACATTCACGTAATGGTACCCCGTAGTGTTGACTAGCTATCCACAAAGTGCACTTGGGTAATCTACAAAAGATACTCTATGTATTGAATAGAGCGAACTTTTAACAAACATTCTGCCAACAAAATTGATTTCTCTCATTCATTTCCTTAACCACATACTGAAGAATGCTAACAGCAGTTTAATTGTGTCATTCAATACAAATTTTTCCACCTTTTGCAGAGTTGCTGATTTGAAATACGAGTGGACTTCAAAAAGTAAATCACGCCAGTCGCCACAAGGTAATGCCACTGCGCAATAAGAGTGACACTTTGTTAGGGAAGAGTACAAGTTCTGAGTTTTCTGCAGATTGATTTCTGTTGCAGCAAGGATATCAGGTGCATCACAGTGTGAGAGTGAAATGGCGTGGCAACAGAAAACCAACTCTGAAGTTGGAGTACGGGTGACATTATGAATCTTGTGAGAAAACGATTTAAGGGCACTCAAATTTGCTGTGAAATTCTGACAGTTTATGTGTCAGATGCAAAGTGACGACTTGCCGTATTGCAGTGATGCCAACAGTTTGGCCAAGGCCTCACAGGGGTGTGTGATTCTGTTCAGGAAGGAAGATCATCGACATGGACCATACACGAAAATGTCCAGGCAGTCTAGGAACTGATTCCCTACGGTCACGAATTTTCCAACGATTATTATGTTCACACAATAGTTTTCGAATTGCTCCATGACCAAGGAGCGGATTTATATCCACAAAGCACTGAATGATTGGTAGGATGTTTCGACCATTGTCTACAGAGACCTGGCACGTTTTAGTGGTGCACTCAATAATGACTACATGAACTATCATAACAATATGTAATTTACTTTCTGAAGAGAACTCGTAAGTAATAGGGCAAAGAGAGTACTACCCCACGTTGCATTGTTGCCAAATTTTTACAATGGTGGATCCAAAATGATGGTGATAAATATGGAAACATCACAATGATGTCATGGCGGGAAGTTCAAATTTTGGTGGGAACATAGGTCAATTGGGCTACCTCCACTAACCTAACCACTTCCCCTCCCTCTGCCCTACCCACATCAAGAAAATGATGTGAACTTCAAATTTTGGTGAGGAAAAATGCACACTTGGGCTACCTCCAATAAACTAAGAAAATGGCGGGAAACAGGTCACTTGGACTACCTCCACAGACGTAAGTCATCTGACTGCCACCTCCTCCTTGGAATTGGCAGAAAAAGGACTCAGCCTCCGCTGGGCTGCTAGATAATATGGACATAAGTCTTTATTTTGCAGGCAGTCTTCATTTAAAGAATTTGAGTTGCCATAGGCAGTAGCTCCATCCATTGTGTTCACTATGAGGTCTGATGTCCAACTGACCTAGTACACAGTACTGCCACGAAAGGGAGCTGTCGTTCTACGGCGGTCTGGAGAACACTGATGGGAAAAGGTCTCAGTCTGTGTCCAGCTGCTGGAGATAGGACAGACTGTATGTTATCTCTTTTGGAAGAATTTATTTAGAAAGGAATTTCACATAGATTATTTATTACAATGATGCAAAACATTCGCTCTGATGTGTTAGGGGTCACAATATACAGCCTACAGACCTGCAAACTACTCGTAAATCACCAACATAACGCATGTAAAACGCTCTGCAGACACGGAAACTAGTTTTAAACTGTAGAAATAATGCATTGCTCAGCCTACAGACCTGTTCACAAAATAAAGCAACTGAAACATCCACTACTCGTGAAACTGTCAAACAATAGTGCACATTTAATGCTCTGCCAACATGGTGACAATGCTTAAACAGCTGAAACACTCATTACCCGTAAAAAACGCTTTTGAACTATCTCTAAGGAATTCGAGCTCGACATATCAGCGAATTATTCCCTACATAGGTCCCATAAGCGAGGTGAACCACCTCTGGGCCATGAACATGTGTTTACCATCACTGGCGTGATGCCTTCCTACCTGCAGTCCAGCAAAAACCTAATTGCCGAGCAACTCACCATCGAAGGTGCAGGTAAAATGTTGTCAGTGTTATACTGATGTCACGGGTCTATGTAAATAACTGCCAATTCACCCTCTGAATGCACTATAGAAATCTGTTTGAATGCATCCCAGAATAGCACAGGGTATATTCGCCCTAACGATCCTAATGGAACATGCGAGACGCCTCTGGCAACTCACATGTTTACCCAGCGACCACAAGTACCTACCAGTCCAGCATCAAGCAACAGATGTTTGCATAACTACTCACCTGTGCAGGAGCAGCTAAAAGATTCTCAATGTTATGTCTATGTAGATAAGAAACAAGTCTACCTCTGGAAACATTAAATTGCCACAAAAATAGTTAATGTTCGCATTTCTAGGAGCTTTCGTGGTATCTCATCTTGTCTGCATGGAAATTCGTGTCCTAACAGGACCTGTCTATGAAAATAGGCCACAATAACACCGAATACATTCTTCCTGATGGTCCTAATGGGACAGCCCGTCCGTCACGTCTCTTACTGCATTTACTCTTCAAACTGTTGCCGTTGCCAGTGTGGGAGCACCATTTACGATTGTTATTTGCGGACGAAACTTTCAGCTACAAAACTATCTTGTACAGATCTCCAAATTGCACTGATCGTTAAACCCCGCAAGACTTCATATGTTGCTGCAAAGTACGTTGATTAGTGCCTGGAACGACTTTTCGATTTAAAACTCACTATTTTTCAGTTTATTAAGGGAAAATGAGTGCATAAACGAAAATTACAACATCTGGGATGAATTGTAGAAGTCAAATTTTAGTTGCGTTTCATTGCACACTGTTCACAATAAGATATGGCAAGGTAATACCTTTCTGATTTGATGGGGATGCATTTGAAAAGAAAATCACGTTGAGGAAGCCACAAATTCTGACAATGATAGTCTATTTCCATAAGCTCACTGGCGTTAAAGAAAACACAGGATTTAAAGAATTTATCGTGTCCTTGAAAAAATTACAAGAACAGATTTTTTAAGATTTTGAGGACGTTGTCAATCTTACATCTATTTACAAGCTGTCTGCATGACCATTTATCATTCTAGTTGAATGCACCCCTGTGAATGTGCTTGTGTCATTGATGGACCTGCAAGGTAGTTCCAATTTTAGTGACACATGTTCTTTTTTAAAACTGTTCAAGAGGTCTACATTGCTTTCCTCAGGTAGTTTCCAAGTCTCCATAACGAAGCTGCAGAAGGGCTACAATATTTCAATCGACATGTTGGTGTGAAAGACGTTTGTACGAAAGAAGTCAGATTATGGGACAAGTTCTCTGTGAAATTGTCTGCATCTGCTCATATACCAACAGTCAGATAAAAATTATATTATGTCTTCAGTGCACCAAAAACAATTAAATAATACTGGCAATTTGTTTTGTTTGTGACCTAAAATGACGAGTAATGTGAAATATAAAACCAAGTGGTATGCAGTACGACTGCACTGCCATTTACATGCAGTGTGTTCGCAGTTTTCCCCTTTTACCCCTCCGCACACTCATAATGGCGCGGCTGTGGGGAAAATGTGAAGCGAGGCTGACTACTTTGGCACAAGGGCCCAGGCATGGTCTGGGCGCCGAAATCTTGGCCAGCCCTGCCTTAGGCCTAGCTCACACCGAACAATGTAGCTGACGTCGACATGGACGCTAAAACCAGCTACACGAGATGCATTGGATGTGCTGGTTAATGTGGTTTGAATATTTACTTTAGTGATATGCAACTGCAGGATCACCATGCAGGCTCTGTGGGTCGCAAATCACACAGATTATTAATGAGCGAGTAAAATTCCTACATCTTCTCTATTAAAACTCATATTTTCGCATGTGCGCATATGCTAGTGGTGTTGCTCTGTCAGTGGTAAACATAAATAAAAACTTCAGTATGAGGACAACACAAACACCCAGTCCCCAGGCAGAGAAAATCCCCAACCAGGCTTGGAATCGAACCCAGGACCCCGTGGCTAATAGGCAGTAACGCTAGCCACTTTTTTAAAAATCTAATTTTGCTCTATATTGGTGGATAAATTTGTTCATGACGGACGTCCGATGACAGCCGCTCAGGTTCTTTGTTGATGCGTTCACTCAGTTTTTTTATTCCAGAGGGTAGCTAACCCACTGACCAAGCACGCTGTGCTACCATGCCGCCATGACTAGGAGCTGCAGACATAAGCAGAGGTGCCAGACTGAAAGTGGGACACTTTGAATTGTTGCAAAGTTTATTCCGATATGCATCTGCCTTTAATGAATTTTCAGTACGCCAATGACTTGAAATGACACACTTTCATAATGCACAAGTTATAATACTTACACTCTTTAACAACCAATATGATGTTTTCTGTGCCAGTTATGACATAGTTTCGAGAGATCCTCAGTTTTCTGGTGATTTGGAATGACAGGTGTAGTAGAAAATAAGCAGAGGTGATGATGATGTTTGGTTTTGGGGCGCTCAACTGCACAGTCATCAACACCTGTATGAAGTCCCAGTTTTTCACAGTTCAATTTTTTACACGGTGCAATCTATCACTAAAGTGATGATGATGAGGGTGAAATGATGAGGACAACACAAACACCCAGTTCCCAGGCAGAGAAAATCCCCAAACAGGCCGGGAATCGAACCCAGGACCCTGTGATCAAGAGGCAGTAACTCTAGCCACTAGACCAGGAGCCGCAGACATAAGCAGAGGTGCCAGGTTGAATACTGGATATTTTAAATTGTTGCCAAGTTTATTCCAAATTGCGTCAGTAGATGTGGCAACATCACAAGATGACTTCATGGGCTTTCTCCCTACCCTGTCCCCTCAGCTCTTCCATTCACCACCTTCCATGCCCCTCTCCTTCTCTCCTCTCCCCAGTACCCTCCCCCACCTGGGTATTGGCTGCCACACTGGCAGCTGTGGTGAACTGCCAGCTCTGGCAGCTCACCACAGCTGCCAGTGTGAAAGGACGATAGCAAACACCTCACTCATAAGATATTGTAAAAAACGCCATCAACAATATCGTCCATAAAGACCTAAACTCCACCTACAAATCATATAAAACACTAAAGATATTGAAATATTGTGAAATTTAGTATGCCAACACCTAAACCACCTGACCATAAACAAGCACCCTACATACCGCAATGGAGGCTGTAATAATACCTGCACGATCCAATTAAGCTCCAAGCAGATGTGCAGCGCTAGAAAACACCGTAACTGCACTGCACCAAGCACCGGGATCACTAACAGCTCTGTGAAAGCATAAACTGCTGCGCTTATCCTCTTACACACACTCGCTGTGGCAGCCAGTGACCGACTGTCCACGGCTCACCATTAGTCCAGCAGTTGAGCAAGCCAGGGAACTAACTCGCCCTGCGCCCAGCGCCTGCGACTGCACACTCGTGTTATCTAGCGGCGACTCACACGAAGAAAGACGGTCACATATTTTCTGTGAACTGCTGCTGCTGCTGCGGGCTGCCTTTTAAACTGGCCATCTGCAGCAGTTGAGGGTGGTCCACTTTGTAGATCAGGATAATTACAACTCCCCAGCAGACCTGCGTTAACAAGGGCGTGCTTTTCTGCCGAGCACTTGATGCACTAAGAAAGAATGAAGTGTTCCCAATATCTCTCACAAAGGCCACCAAGCATATTGACCACAACAATATGGGTGGTGGTCTCTGGCTTGTAGAATCCAGTAGTGGATGGGACAAAAATATTCCATCCTTGCAGTAAGGACTCACAAACAGCCTGGAACACTATCACGAGGACAGAGCATCTCCTATCTCTAGACATGTGCACCTCCCCCCGCCCCCCCCCCCCCACACATACACACACACACACACACACACACACACACACACACATACAGAGAGAGAGAGAGAGAGAGATAGAAGTAGGTGTTTTAAAGACATTCCCAAGACACCTAGGCGCTAGGGGAAATGCTACCTTGTCAGCAGTACTGCCCCATCCCACATGTCCCAGGGGATCTGCACTAGCGACAGCTTGCTTTGATGTGGGGCATCTGATTTGTAGCAGGTGGAACAAAGATGTTGCTAGAAGAGCTGCCTGACTCCAACATACAGCCACTTAGCAGATGGAACAAAGATGTTGCTAGAAGAGCTGCCTGCTTAACAATATTTCTGTTCTGTACAGAACTGTATGTTTAAAAATTTTGCAAATGACTTTTTAAGAAGGTCCGTGTGAGAATGGAGCTTTGTAACCATGTCCAGTCCATCCTCCAAGATATAGCCACTTAGCAGATGGAACATAGATCTTGCTAGAAGAGCTGCCTGCTTAACAATATTTCTGTATCTGGGTGGCCCTGAAGAATGGGAACAATACCTGACATATATGAACCTGCAGACCTGAGTTCTCTGCTGTAGAAGCATTCCTATTCATTATTTGCTAGTCACAGTTTTCTCTCTGTGTAAGCGTTCCTATTGGTTCCTTCCAAATTTGCCGCTAACCTCCATAACTAGGAAATCGCGAGCCCTCCCAGTCTCTACCCAACCCATCTCCACCCCTCCCCCATCTCGCCATCTCTCCTTCACCTGGAAATTGGTGTGACAGCTCAGTCTGTTCTGAGATGTTAGTGTGGAAGCACTTGTATGTGCACAATGTGTTCAGTTGATGAGAAGTTGGCGTCAGGCAGAGAGGAATTTAATAACTGTAGTACCTGTAAGGATGCACCTCAGGACTGTGTACATAAGGAGTGGATGGAAATGATAATGGCAGAGCATAAAAATAATGTTTTTCAGCAAATGGTGGTGATGCAGCAAGATGACCTGAAGATATATTTCACAACTGATATGGTTGCTGGTGCTCAAACAGCTGACCTTGTTTGAAATGGCTAGTCCTTCTGACTCTTTCCATTGCGCAATAGGCGACTGACACCAGTCCAGGAGGTAAGTAATACTGTTCTTAGGTGCTGCACTGTGTGGAGGGCATCAAACCGATAGCAGTAATATGCTGAACTAACAATGGCTCTCGCTACAGCTCAACACACAAGGATGCAACCACTCATCCCTTTCCACAGCCCCATACTGACTGGCATCTGTGCAAGACCTCACTGTGCAATCTGGCAGCAGTGGAGATATAAGGGAAGTGCAATGGCCCACCAGCCCCACCTGTAGTCAGTGGAAGAAACATGACATGTCAGGAACAGCCAAGATCGTCCAGCGCCTCTAAACAGAATAGGAAGTAGAAGAGTAAATACATCCTGCTTATTAATACGAGGTTAGACCAAAAAGTAAGATCCCATCGGTCATGAAACCCGATGAAGCTTTACACAGATGAGTTGAGTAGTGTCTCTAGTATGACCGTCGATCGTATCAAGATGCTCTTTTCAGTTGTGAGTGCACTGTGAGCCAGTAAAGGTGCCTAGAACAACGATGTCTCCCATCAAGTAGGAGGGCCCACTGAGAGGCTTCGCCTTAATGAATGCAGCCCACCTCACATAACTGCCATGCACTTCCTTTTTCATGGCAGTTCTCAGCCGCACTCTGCAGGGCAATGGAGACACTCCTGCAACCTCTTCGATGGAAAGTGTTCAATCACCCATAACATAGCCCTAGTGGGCGCATCCTGAGTATCATCTCTGTTCACATGAAACGCTGGATACTAAGACAACACGTGGGTACAGGCTACACGCTATAGACCAGGTTAGAGAACTGTCAGAAAGCATTGGTGGCTGTGTTCTATGACGATGGTGTTGGAAATTTGATATAACGCTCCGAAAAATGTCGGAGCGGCGACCATGTATAGAAGTACCTGGAAAGTGTAGCTAACTCTTGCAAATAAAATGTTTCTGATTTTTACTGTGGTTTCCATTTAGTGACCAGCCGAAACTTACTTTCTGGACAACCTTCATATATACATATATACATACATACATACATACACATATACAAACACATACACACTACATACATCAGTCTCATCTGTGACTGTAGTTGCTATTATTATCATCTCATGCAATTATTTTTCTTCCTTTTGTTCAACAGGTCAACTGGGAGCTACAGTGACAGTGCCATCCATCTGATTAAGACCTGCAGTGGTGACTGACCTCTAGCTTGTAAGGAACTGCAGCAGTGGCATCGACCTCCAGTGCAGTGTCACTGGTCAGTCTGTTGGAGCAAGTCTGTAGTGCTCATCAACTTGTGTGATGAAGACACACAACAGCAGAGCACTGATACACTCCTGGAAATGGAAAAAAGAACACATTGACACCATTGTGTCAGACCCACCATACTTGCTCCGGACACTGCGAGAGGGCTGTACAAGCAATGATCACACGCACGGCACAGCGGATACAGCAGGAGCCGCGGTGTTGGCCGTCGAATGGCGCTAGCTGCGCAGCATTTGTGCACCGCCGCCGTCAGTGTCAGCCAGTTTGCCGTGGCATACGGAGCTCCATCGCAGTCTTTAACACTGGTAGCATGCCGCGACAGCGTGGACGTGAACCGTATGTGCAGTTGACGGACTTTGAGCGAGGGCGTATAGTGGGCATGCGGGAGGCCGGGTGGACGTACCGCCGAATTGCTCAACACGTGGGGCGTGAGGTCTCCACAGTACATCGATGTTGTCGCCAGTGCTCGGCGGAAGGTGCACGTGCCCGTCGACCTGGGACCGGACCGCAACGACGCACGGATGCACGCCAAGACCGTAGGATCCTCTGCAGTGCCGTACGGGACCGCACCGCCACTTCCCAGCAAATTAGGGACACTATTGCTCCTGGGGTATCGGCGAGGACCATTCGCAACCGTCTCCATGAAGCTGGGCTACGGTCCCGCACACCGTTAGGCCGTCTTCCGCTCACGCCCCAACATCGTGCAGTCCGCCTCCAGTGGTGTCGCGACAGGCGTGAATGGAGGGACGAATGGAGACGTGTCGTCTTCAGCGATGAGAGTCGCTTCTGCCTTGGTGCCAATGATGGTCGTATGCGTGTTTGGCGCCGTGCAGGTGAGCGCCACAATCAGGACTGTATACGACCGAGGCACACAGGGCCAACACCCGGCATCATGGTGTGGGGAGCGATCTCCTACACTGGCCGTACACCTCTGGTGATCGTCGAGGGGACACTGAATAGTGCACGGTACATCCAAACCGTCATCGAACCCATCGTTCTACCATTCCTAGACCGGCAAGGGAACTTGCTGTTCCAACAGGACAATGCACGTCCGCATGTATCCCGTACCACCCAACGTGCTCTAGAAGGTGTAAGTCAACTACCCTGGCCAGCAAGATCTCTGGATCTGTCCCCCATTGAGCATGTTTGGGACTGGATGAAGCGTCGTCTCACGCGGTCTGCACGTCCAGCACGAACGCTGGTCCAACTGAGGCGCCAGGTGGAAATGGCATGGCAAGCCGTTTCACAGGACTACATCCATCATCTCTACGATCGTCTCCATGGGAGAATAGCAGCCTGCATTGCTGCGAAAGGTGGATATACACTGTACTAGTGCCGACATTGTGCATGCTCTGTTGCCTGTGTCTATGTGCCTGTGGTTCTGTCAGTGTGATCATGTGATGTATCTGACCCCAGGAATGTGTCAATAAAGTTTCCCCTTCCTGGGACAATGAATTCACGGTGTTCTTATTTCAATTTCCAGGAGTGTATATCAGTCCATGAGTCATAGAAGTGCACTGGAGGCTTCCAGTTTCTGCAGCGACAACCTGCTGACCAGCATCGACGATGCACCAGGCATCTCAAACAGCATGGCACAGGTCAGTATTGGACTCCAACATATGCAGCATTCTTTGAACTGTGAAACATTCCAGTGGTACCGCAAGGACAGAAGCATCAAAAGACACCACTTTCTCCCAGTGCACTACTACTACTACTACTACTACTATTCACGTCTACATATAATTTCAATGTTAGTAGGTAAAAGCATCTTAATATAGGTATAGAAACAGATGGTGACTGGCGTCTAGTGATGGAGATTGAAAATGTGATGAAGAGTGTGAAAGTGCAGTTTACTCCTTCAGAATGGAGGGGTTTTCGGGAAGTGTGTCGTGTAGTATTGTGCACCAGTGCTCAGATGTCTATAGAGTATAATTCATCTCTTTCTCCCCCTGGCGTTTACTGTGCTGATCTGATGTTATCTATCGCATCAATGTATGATGACTCAGTGCTTAGTGCGAAATATGGAGACCTATCCATTTATTTATGACACTCTACTGTTATCAACTTATTTGGGCTGAGGGTGGTGATATCTCTTGAGCCAGAGAGACTGAGCTGTTGGCTACCATGTATTAATGCTGTATACAATGATATAGTGAACAGGATTAGCAGGAATACCGTAACGATGTTCTGATTATCCGAATGCACATACGTCATGAAATGTATTACGACATTGTATCAACCATCGTCTTGTGTATAAGATACAGATGAATGATTTAGAACAGTGCTAAAATTTACAGACGCGCGAAGTTTACCACGGACTTCAATGCGAGATGCCTTTAATAGGTTCCACAACGAAACATTGTCTCTAAATTTGGTAGAAGATCCGAAGAAATTCTGGTTGTATGTAAAGTACACAAGTGGCAAGACGCAGTCAATACCTTCGTTGCGCAGTGCCGATGGTACTGTTACTGACGACTGTGCCGCTAAAGCGGAGTTATTGAACGCAGTTTTCCGAAAATTCCTATCGCTCACCGATAGATCTGTACCTACAGATTGGAAAATTGCGCAGGTCACACCAGTGTTTAAGAAGGGTAGTAGGAGTAATCCATCTAACTACAGACCTATATTATTGACGTCGGTTTGCAGTAGGGTTTTGGAGCATATACTGTATTCAACATTATGAATCACCTCGAAGGAAACGATCTATTGATACGTAATCAGCATGGTTTCAGAAAACATTGCTCTTGTGCAACGCAGCTAGCTCTTTATTCGCACGAAGTAATGGTCGCTATCGACAGAGGATCTCAAGTTGATTCCTTATTTCTAGATTTCCGGAAAGCTTTTGAAACCGTTCCTCACAAGCGACTTCTAATCAAGCTGCGGGGGTATGGGGTGTCGTCTCAGTTGTGTGACTGGATTCGTGATTTCCTGTCAGGAAGGTCGCAGTTCGTAGTAACAGACGGCAAATCATCGAGTAAAACTGAAGTGATATCAGGTGTTCCCCAGAGAAGCGTCCTGGGACCTCTGCTGTTCCTGATCTATATAAATGAACTGTGTGACAATCTGAGCACTTCTATTAGGTTGTTGTCAGATGATGCTGTTATTTACCATCTAGTAAGGTCATCCTAAGACCAGTATCAGTTGCAAAGCGATTTAGAAAAGTTTGCTATATGGTGTGGCAGGTGGCAGTTGACACTAAATAACGAAAAGTGTAAAAATGTTTTTCGCGTTTTCTTTAATGTAGTAAACGTGCTCCAGTCCATCCTTTTAGGTCATGACTCCAACATATGGCCACTTATCAATGGTATTAACAGTAAATGCTGATATTTTATATTCCTCAGTTGTAGCCAGATTTTGCCGTACCTATGTTTAAAGCAATTTGTAAACCTTACCTATGTATTTGCAATCTTTGTACCATTGCAGTTTATATTCTTCCTTTATGGTACGTGTCTTCTGCATATACTCCAATTTTCGTATTTTGACTTCGATCTCCCCTGCTCCCAGTTTTCGTTTTCGTTCAGACAACTCAGTAATGACACTTAAAGAAGTAATTTCTTTAATGGGGAATGCCTCATGTCTGCGTGAGACACTCATTCATTTCCTTAGGACTTGAGAAATAACATTGTTTGTGGGTATCAGTTTTAATTCTGCGATATCTATATCCGACGGCATTGTGGAGTACAGTGTCCTAGATTAAGGGAAATATGTTTTTCCCGCTTTAATATATCACTTCTGTGTAATACCTTTACTGTCGTTGTTGCAATCAGCGGTAAGAATCTCCATATAGTTCACAGGTAGATACACGTCATTAAAACTGTTTGCAGACAGAGCATAACTTATAAGCTTTTTTCGGTCTTGAGAGTGTGGCAGATTTACTTGCACGCCAGTCAGTTTCCGGGTATTGTTGTTACCAAAGTAAGTAAACTGAGAAACGTTCTTAAGCGCCATACAACTTATTAATCAGCTGACAACACCATGGTTGTGATTGGCACAAAGTACAGGGGAGTACACTTTAAATACTACTTGTTAGACCTTAAAACACTTAAACAATTTTTCACAAGGTGAAACACACGATCCATTTTATAGTTGTGTATTACAGCCTCCAGCCTGGTAATGCTACGCTTCCTAGCCAAAGAAGACATAAAAAATTCTCGTAGTGGTGTGTCTGAACACTTCATTAAATCATTAAGGTGGTTACTGGTAACTTGGTTCATACCTGAACTTGTTATTTAAATGTAAATTTGTTATAAATTTCATAGTTGGAGGACATACACGTTAAGCAGTCTACCCCAGTTATGTTATCGTTGTTCACGATCACTTTGCGGCTTCACTGGCGGTCTTCTTTCAAGCAGAAATCGTGTTCTAATATTAGGTAGTCACACGTCTCGATTTTATTAAAAACTGATACAAATAAATGCTAATTAGCAAGTGCACAATTTCGGACTACACAGGTGATCTGCAGGCTTTCTGTGAGCCAACCACAAGTACAAGAAATACAAACATAAATAACGATAACTACTCTAATCCCAAGTGAGAGTTCTGATGCAGCTTAATTAACATGAACTCCAGGATTCGAATCACAAATTAAGGTAAACTGCCACGAGCAGAACAAACGTCTTGAGCACATGAACATGAACAGCATGACGAAGACTTCCTATTTAAGAACGATAAAACGAAGAAGGAGATCTATCGCAGAGCAAGCCGAGTATCATCTGCATGTTAAACATGGTCAGCTTTGCTATAAGCGATTTATCACGAATCATTTGAGAAAAACGGAGCATAAATGTACATGTTTGCTTGCAATGTTGTGAAAATGAACACACGAATCGCAAAAGGGTGTTTACTACTACTCGATTGCTGGTCACAAAGTAAACCCTTTCTGTTAGTGCTACCAAATTATGTCGAGAGGCCGTTTTTCAGACGTTTTGTAACCTTCAGTCCTATCACACTGTGTGCTTCTTCTGAGAGGAAAAGGACCCTGCTGCTAGCAAGAGCGTGCGTGGGAATGCTGGCAGTCTCTTTGGTTTCTCGCCGAGGGGCCGATCGGCCCGCCCATGCACAGCACGGCATTGCCTTGAATTCTTGAAACCAATGGCCATTGGATATTCCGCAGCTTTACGCCATTTTGAGGAAATTATGAATTAATTGATAGGAGAACCTAGTAACTTCTCTATCCCAACCATTCCGTGATCCTGTGCTAAGGTTAACTATCTGTGATTACACATGGCTTGACAAAATTACTTTTAATACATAATCAAACGAATTAAATTCCTCAACTGCATAACAAACGGACATACAGCTGCCATGTCTACTAACATTGAACTCTTAACTGTATAAGCAACCTGAATCTGTGATTGGGACAGCAGTTTTAATTTCATTTTACTCTCTTTCTTTCTCTGCAAAGGGAGAGGCTGCACAGCTATTGAGACATGAGTACTAAACGTATGTGGAAAGTCTCTATGACCAATCTCCCGCTCCTAATGCAAGGGGAGTCATAATTTGAATAGATCACTGAATCCACCCCAGAACTCCGACTGCAAGGTTATCACACTCCCGCCTCCTACAATACCTCCAGCATCAGTAGTTTCCTGCACTATTTCACGATTCGGTAGCAGTGTAATTAGAGCATGTAGTTCCTAAACAGGGTAATACTAGTACCTTCCAGAGCTTTTTCCACCAATTACGAAGGATATTGAAAAAGTCTCCGAACAGGATTTAACACCTGCACAATCTCAAAAAGAAAAGATGAAATAGAGATACTTCCACACCAACAGTTCAGTACAGACTGAGCTTTCCCAACCAATTCCCAGGTGAGGGAGGTAGAGGTGGGGATTGGATGGAGAGGGGGTGAGGGGAGGGGAAAGTCTCAAGATATTGTCAGCTGACATCATCAGTGGGACATTGTCACATCTACCACAGCCATGTAGCATAAATTTGACGACAATGCAGAATGTCCCAGCTTTGGCCTGGCTCCTCGAATGACAGAAATTGTGATATAAAACCCACCAATTTTCAGTCTCAACAGAAATCTAATGTGGTGTCTTTCAACTCTGCACTGAAAGAGAGATGGCCTGTATCGGTCTACTTTCAAGTGAGCTTTCAGATTGTCTGACTTGTTCGATGTTGCGCTGCACGTTCGCCAAGAATCCGCAGCGTGCTTTTTCCACGCTGTGACATCAGACACTTGGCATGTTTGAATGCAAACGTGGAGCTGATGTGTACAGCAAAAAAGCACCGTTTCCTGTACACAGTGTGCCCTGTGGTTTACAGAAATAGATTCAATGGGATGTACCCTACTGAGTGGTGTGATGGCACCTTCAGAGAATTGCCACACGGGTTAGATATGGCATTTCATTTGTTCAGCGATTCTGGAAACAGTGGAAACATGAATATGTGAACACTTGCAAAAGAAAAATTTTATTGTTACACACAGTACAGACGCGAAACAAGTTCATCGTGTTGTCAGCGCTGCAGAGTTAGACCACAGAATGCCAAAATCGTAGATAAATGTGGCCCCATAAAGGTCAACGGTAGCTAATCAGTGACGTGCAGTGAGACGACGCTCATGTCACAGAATCGGCGCGTAAGACTCGAATAATGCCTAGAATTCACGATCTTCGTGCGATCAGCTACAAGTCTCATTTGCCATTGCTATCTGTGGAAGGAATGCTGATAAGCATTCCGTGTGAGCAGATGTGTAGACTTTTTTCTGCCACTTTCGTGACAGGAACTTTACGTGCAACTCCAACAGAATACTGCTCATCCACACACACACACACTGTCCGTCACACTCCACTTCTTCTGCAAGACAACTACGGTACATTAATTATATCTACACTCTGCAAATCAATTTAAGGTGCGTAGCAGAAGGTATTTCAAGCTGTACCATTTACTAGGAATTTGTGCCTTTCTATGCTTTTGAGTGCACCACGGCTCCTGCGAAATCGATATGTATTCAAAGATTCCTCACTTAATACTAATACCTGAAAACAGGTCGTTCTAGGATTTTATTTTACTTATTTTTAATTTGCCCGTCTAGTTCAATAGGACCAAATCGAGAAGTAAATCGCCAATGTCATGTAATGTGTCGGCACGTGAAATGACAACATAAAAGTAATAACAGATAATTAAAATGTTGATGAACCCAGATAACGTCAAGCCATAACTTTAAGTAAACGCAATCAACATTATAATATAGGAATCATTTTAATTTTTCAAGGAACTCCCTGTCAAAATAGAAGGAATTACTCATGAGGATACGTTTCAGTTTCGATTTGAAAGCGCGTGGATTACTCCTAAGATTTTTAGTTCTTGTGGTAGCTTATTGAAAATGGATGCAGCAATATACTACACACCTTTCTGCACAAGAGTTAAGGAAGTGCGATCCAAATGCAGATTGGATTTCTGTCTAGTATTAACTGAGTGAAAGCTGCTGATTCTTGGGAATAAGCTGATACTCTTATTAAGAAACGACAGTAAAGAATATATATAGAGAAGCTAATGTCAGAATAGTCACACTAGAGAACAGGGGCCTACAAGAGATTCGCGAACGTACACCACTTATTGCCCGAACTGCCCGTTTCTGAGCCAAAAATATCCTTTGAGAATGGCGAGAGTTACCACAAAATCTAGTACAATATGACATAAGCGAATGAAAATAAGCAAAGTAGACTAATTTTTGTGTCGAACGATGACTAACTTCGAATACTAAAAATGGCAGTATTAAGTCTTTAAACAAGATCCTGAACGTGGGCTTTCCACGACAGCTGACATCTATGTGAACGCCTAGAAATTTTAATTGTTCAGTTTCGCTAATCATATGCCTGTACTGTGAAATTAAAACGTCAGGTTTAATTGAATTGTGTGTTAGAAACTGTAAAAACTTAGTCTTACTGTGATTTAGTGTTACTTTATCTACTACAAGCCACGAACGTATATCATCAACAATTAGCAGAATATTAAAATACTGTGCTGATCATGTTAGCTCTGTATTTAGCCATTTGAAATGTTTCCTTTAAGAATGGTCAGTTTCCTGAAGGATTAAAGTATTTAGTAATAAGCCGCTTTATAAAAATGGAGAAAGGGATAATGTAGGAAATTTTAGCCCTATTTCCTTGGCATCCGTGTTTGCTAAAGTTATTGAGTAGGTTTCTTATTTGAAACAGAGCCAATGCTTTACACAACAGCCTTTACTACCGAGCTGGTGTCGCACACAACATCCTTTACTACCAAGCTAGTGTCATCAGCAAACAGAAATGTTTAAGAATGATCTGTAATGCTAGAGCGCATATCATTTATATAAATAAGGAACAGGAGTGGCCCCAACAATGATCCCTGGGGCAGAGCCCATTTCATTGTGTCCCACTGAGACCTCACGTCACAGCCATTTATTCCCAGCACTGTGAATAATGATCTTTTACTGTTTGGTGTTAGAAAGGTGAACTAATTGTCAGCTACTCCCCATATTCCATAATGGTCCAACTTCCTGAGCAATATTTTGTGATGAACACTATCAAACGCCTTAGTTAAATCAAAAACTATGGCTAGCGTTTGAAACCTTTTGTTTAATCCACCCAGTACCTCACAAAGAATAGAGAATACATAATTTTCAATTCTAAAGCCGAACAATACATTTCTTAGCCAATTATGTGATATAAAATGATCAATTACCCAAACATACACAGACTTTTCAATAACTTTAGCAAACACTGATGGCAAAGAAGTAGGTCTAAAATTTCCTACATTATCCCTTTAGTTCTTTTTATAAAGCACTTTAACTACTGAGTACTTTATTCGTTCAAGAAACTGACCATTTTGAAAGGAAAAATTTGAAGTATGGCTAATTACAGGGCTAACATGTAGAGCACAGTACTTTGATACTCTGCTAGGCACTCCATCATATCCATGAGAGTCCTTAGTTTTCAGTGATTTAATTATTGACTCACTGTCTCCCTCGTCACTATCACAGAGGAGTATTTCAGACATCAATTTCGCAACGGTATTTTCCAAGACAGTTATATGATTACCTGTGGAAACTAAGTTTTTATTCAATTCATCAGCAATGCTCAGAAAATGATTGTTAAATGCTGTACATATATCTGACTTATCACTAATAGAAATGTTTTTACTATGGAATGAGTTTATATCGGAGACCTCATACTGCTGACCAGACGCTACCTTCACAACTGACCATATAGTTTTAATTTTTTCCTGTGAATTAGCTATTCTATTTACGCCCACAAACTCTTTGCCTTCCTAATAAAATTTTAACCACCTTACAATACTGTCTGTAATGGGCTACTGTAGCTTGATTTTAACTACTTTAACATTTTGATGTTTGTTCTATATGATATCCTTATCCGACTAGGCAACCACCCAGGCTGCCTTTTACTACTAGTATCCTGTTTAGAACTTTCTAATGGAAAGTAACTCTCAAAGAATATGAGAAATGTGTTAAGAAAAGAATATACCTGTCATCTACGTTATTGACACTATGAACATGTTGCTACTCTTGTAAGTAGGCTGTTTAGGTTTTCTTATTGGTAACGCCACTTAGCGGTCTGTATGAAAATCGCTGGCTGTGCTGTGTGCAGTCTGTGGCTGGTTTGCATTGTTGTCTGCCATTGTAGTGTTGGGCAGCGGCAGCTGGCTGTTACCGGCGCGTAGCGTTGCGCAGTTGGTGGTGAACCGCCAGCAGTGGTGGATGTGGGGAGAGAGATGGCGGAGTTTTGAAATTTGTAAGAATTGGTGTCATGAACTAATATATATATATTATTAGTATTATGGTAAATACATTGTTTGTTCTCTATCAAAATCTTTCATTTGCTAACTGTGCCTGTCAGTAGTTAGTGCCTTCAGTAGTTTGAATCTTTTATTTAGCTGGCAGTAGTGGCGCTCGCTGTATTGCACTAGTTCGAGTAACCAAGATTTTTGTGAGGTAAGCGATTTGTGAAACATATAGGTTAATGTTAGTCAGGGCCATTCTTTTGGACGGATTATTGAAAGTCAGATTGCGTTGCGCTAAAAATGTTGTGTTTCTGTTTAAGCACAGTCTTGTACAATTTTTCTAAGGGGCGTTTCACTCTTATTTCTTAACGACGTTTAAAAAACTCAGTATTGACGTTGGTTTACATTTCATACATAGTTTGTTATTATATCTAACATTTGTTTGAGTGCAAAGCCCATTTAGTGTTAAGATTTGTGCATCATGGCCAGAAAGGCCATTCACCGTTTTACTAACAGAACCCTCATCTTGTAAAGAAGATTGAATAAAAATATGGTCTATGACTGTGCTACTGTTTCCCTGCAACCTGGTTGGAAAATGCACAGTCTGCACAGATCATATGAGTTTAGAAGATCTACCAACATCCCTTATCTTGCACAATCATATACAAAATTAGTATTGATGTCACTACATATAATTAATTAATTAATTTTTGGTACTGACTTTTCATGCTTTCCCGACGGATCTGCTGCAAATACTCTTCTCGGGTTTGCCGCCGGATTGTATTGTGTAACTCGCACAATATTTCGTCGATGCAACTGCTCGACATCATCAGGTGGTGGTAGCTGCTGTTATCACTGCTGCAAGGTGCTTCTTAAAAAGTGAAGCAAGAACTCTCTCTAGTTGAAGCACAAATGGGACCTATAAACAACAACAATTAGAAGATTAATTTCAATAAATTCAGCTGCCCCTCCACAACATTAAAAATACCTGTTCAGTGCAGTGCCGTAATTCGTCTACAGGTTAAAATAGAATACTGTTTTTTACACATGTGGCCACTCCCTTGCTCCTCAAAGAACTCCTTGAAAAACAGCCAGCTAATCTGCATCCCGGTAAGGAAAGCCTCTGAACTGTCAAATTATTTAAGTGGTGCTCCGATATACCAATATCAGAGTCAACATCTATAAGCCACCACTCTAATACCTTTTATATTTTGATCAATGGTAATTCCTTCGCTACTTGGATACCTGACCTCATCTGAACGTGATTCTTTTGTTAGAGGGACTTCCTTTAAGCAGATATATCTATCAGCTGACTTCAATCTAAAAAGGACGCTGCGCTAAGACCAACTACTACAGGAATTTTTCCATGAGTGATCCCATCACCATCAACTACTCTGTCACCTATAAACTTTGACAGCTTCCCCTTCCAATACCTATTGAGGTATAGTTATTTTCTACCTGGAAATTGTAACAATATCGGTTTCACAATAACTCCCACAAACGTGACGTCATTCTGACGTCACACACAATATCGACGACCGCTTGATCGGCTATCTACTTTTGATAGCATTAGATACGGGCCTGTCACAAGATCTCATGCGTGCGTACCGGAGATTTATAATAATAAGTCATTCTAGAAATGATTTATTACAATTATTGCTACAGTACAATGTCACATAATGATTCATCGATGGTTAATGCCTTCACATAAATTTCTCTTTGTACTTTATTATCGTCAATAATTTACAAGTTAACAATGAAACAATGATCAAACACATCAATGTTACCATTAAATGTCACTTAATATCGCATTAATGATACAAGACTTCAAGACAGAATACGATAAGCAAGACCGGAGTTAAGGGTCACATACTTAAGAAGTGCTAGCGTATGAAATGATGTCATGTTCTATGGAGTCGAAAGATGTTGGATCGCATCCCGTTACATCCAACTTTTCTTCATGTTAGAGTTGTTAACACATTCTGTTGTTTTCTTATGAATGCAATACAAGTGTGTTCTTCAATACTGGGTCTTATTTACATTTCGTCTGATATGAGAACGAGGGATGGAATAAATGTTTAACGATTTTAGATTATGCGGTTAGGCGGGAACCTAAGAGGACAGCATAAATTGCTCCTACTGAAACGAGCAACAATAAAATTCATATTCTTCCTCCTCGCAAATATTTGGCTCTTTATTTCCGAATATGTGGCGATATATGAGTGTGTGGTTACTGTGGAACGTAAGAGTGCAGCTTTAAATGCTGCGACTAAAGGGAACTACAATAAAATACGTATATTTTCTTTTCACAAATAGTTGTGTGTGTACTTCCGAATATGTAGCGTCTTCCGAGCGCGTGATTAGGCAGGAACCTAAGACGACGGTTTACTTTGTTGGGAGTGAATCGAGGAGCAGTGATATTCATATTTTTCCTTGTCACAAAGTCGATAGCGGATCATGTAGTCGTCGATACTGAGCGTGATGTCAACATGATGTCGCGTTTGCGGGTATTATTGTGAAACGTGCATTACGCCACACAGCAATAGGACAAAGGTCTAACAACGCTTGAGTGTGAGGCTCTACTATTTAATATACAATTCAGTGATCTCTACCAGCACCTCGATGTTTAGGAAGTGTGGTCTCTGCAGTATGGCAGACAGATCGCTGATACAGTCCAATTCCACCCAGCGAGAATACCGTATTAAACAAAAGAAATTATTTCTCTCCCTTTTCACAGTGTTGCTATTTAGAGTTTTATGTTTTTTTTTCTATCAAAATCATTCGTGTTACTTATTAATTAATAGGACTGTGATTCCTCTTTCCTGTTTATACCGGTATTTTAGTTAATTCGTCTTTCCTTTGAAAATCAAAACAAAAGTGTGTAACTTCTGTCAGTTATAGCTCAACATCTCGATTCAACTATGATTGTATTATGGCTAGATGATCAACTTGATTGCTGACAGTTGTAAAAGGACATCCTTCTCTAGTATTACTTTTCCTCAACGGTAGCAATAGATACCAGTAATATTTTTAGAATTTTGGACAGGTCAGTGTTATCTCAGCTGTTTTCCTGTAAAATTTCATATAGTTTCATAAACTAATATGTTATACCTCAAGCTAAAATTTATGAAAAGGAATTGCTTTATTTCTGTTGTTAGAATCGACATGTACTAGCTCTAAATATACAGTTAAAATTGTTTTTTACAGAAACATTTGAAATTTAGAAATATTGGTTACACTGAAAATCTCTGTTATTAATTATGCAATATACTACTCTTTATCATGTTTGTTTCTGGATTAATTTATGATATAATAATCGGATTTAATAGAAACTCATTTAAAGGAAATTACAAACCCTTTGGAATATTGTTAATACCGCAGAGTGAGAGAACTGTAAGCATGCCTCTAATGTGGTAGGACGTATTTTTGGTATTTTTGGCGAATGATATAATTTCGGCTTCGTTAATGTGAAAATTCAAGAGACAGTGTGATGTAGTAAAACGTAACACAACAGATTGACGTAAAAACAAAGATTCTGCAACGACATTCTTCAAAATTACGTAATACAATTGAACCATGATAACCTAAAATGTGTGAATTCAGCTTCAAGAATCAGAACCCTAGACATGAAGAACTGGGGCCAACTCTGCAAGAAAGATAAGTAAAATATGAAGTTTATTGAAAGTCTTACTCCTCTCGAATCTTTAGAAGAGACTTTTCCATAGTGGACAGCAGCAACAAAGAACGGGAGGGTAGATTACACAGTCTCATACTATAACGCCACGGAACCCTGAGCCATCGTTTTAGTACTTGTAACAACAGTTTAGTTTTTTACCGGAGGCTGTTGCTGTATTTCCGAGTGGCCAGCTCTGTCACAAGGGGTAATGATTTTCCGTCCCACTGTGACTCACCGGTTTTGCCTTCTAGCTGATTTCTCCCCTTAATACAGCACATTTCATTTAGAAGGTCTCCATATAAAACAAACAGAAAACATATACAGATAACCATATTCGCAAAAATTTTAATCGCTTCCTACTGGTCTGTAACTGAAGTAGTGCTTCGATCTCTCTTGTGTCAACAGTTATACAACTTAGCGCCTTCACAGGCTGCCAACTCAGGTTTTGCAGCGCCTGTGGTACTCTCTCTAGTGTCATTCAAACCTGTGACCATCCGTGCTGCTCTTCTTTAGATACGATCAATAGCCTATTTGACATAGGTCCGACGAACCAGAGCGGCATTCTAGGATGGGTAGTGAGAGAGGTTTGTAAGAATTTTCCTTTGTAGAATGTCTACGTTTTCTCAGTATCTTGCCAATGAGCTGAAGTCTACCATCTGCTTTTCCTATCATTGAGCCTTTGTTGTCATACAGTTCACGTATCTATACACACTGTACACTGTTACATGCAGATAATTGTATGAATTCTACACTACATCTATATAGGTACTCCGCAATCCACCGTACGGTGCGTGGCGGAGGATACGTCGAACCACTACTAATCATTTCCTTTTCTGCTCTACTCGCAAAGAGAACGAGGAAGAACAACTGTCTGTAGGCCTCCTTATGAGCCCTAATTATTCGTATCTTATCTTTGTGGTCCATACCCGCAATGTATGTTGGACGCCACAGAATCGATCTGCAGTCAGCTTCAAATGCCGCTTCTCTAAATTTTCTCAGTTGTGTTCCTCAAAAATAACGTCGACTTCCCTCCAGGAATTCACATTTGAGTTCTTGACGCATTCCCAAACACTTACGTGTTGCTCTAACCTGACAGTAACAAATATAGCAGCCCACCTCTGAATTGTTTCAATGTCTTCCTTTAATCCGACCTGGTACGAATCCGAAACGATCGAGCAGTACTCCGGACTAAGTTCCAATAGCGTCCTATATGCGGGCTCCTTTACAGATCAATCACATTTCCCTTTGACTCTCCCAATGACCCGAAGTCTACCATTCGCCTTTCCTACCACATTGCTCACATGCTCATTCCATTTCATATAACTTCGCAACGTTACACCCAAAGATTTAATATATGTGACTGCATGAAGCAGGACGCTACTTATGCCGTATCGGAATATTAAAGGTTCGTTTTCCCTATCCAACCGCGTTCATTTGTATTTTCTAAATTTCTGCCATTCATCACATCAACTAGAAACTCTGTCTAAGTCGTCTTGTATCCTCCTAAACTCACTCAACTGCGACAGCTTACCATACACCACGACATCATCAGCAAACAACCGCAAATTTATGCCCACCCTGTCTTCTAAATCATTTGTGTGTATAGAGAATAATAATGATACCAATACACTTCCCTGGGGCAGCTCGGGCAATACCTTTGTCGAGGACAACATACTGGGTTCTAAAGAAGTCTTCGAAACTCTCACATATCTGTGAAGTTATTCCATATGCTCAGACCTTCTGTAACAGCCCGCAATGAGGCACTGTATCAAACGATTTGCGGAAATCCAGAAATATGAAATCTGCCCATTGCCCTTCACCCATAGTGTGCAGGGTACCTTGTGAGAAAAGAGGTAGCTGAGTTTCGAAAGAGCATTTATTTCTAAAACCATGCGGTTTCCTGGACATAAGCTTCTCAGTCTCAAGAAAATTTGTTACTACATTCTAACTGAAAATATTGTAGAGGACAAGGGGTTAGTTTTAGGAAATATGGTGCGAAATTGTGATTTAGTGTGTTTCAGTGCGATATGCGCCAGCCTCACGGCAGACGGCCGACGAAGGCTGGCCGGCGCGTTATGCTGGTGACAAAGTTGCAACGAGCATCGGTATGTGTGTATGTGCGCAGCAGCCATCAACAGCCAGAACGCAGCATTAGCACAATTACGCAGGTGCGGGCCGCGTGTGCCGCGGTTGCGTTAGCCAACTCATCGAGAACATTCTAATAAACACATCGCCGCGTAACAGGCGGATTCAGCAGCGGTCTGCAGGATTTAAGGGCATCAGAGGTGACGTCGGCATCGGTTCGACCGGTTGGGCGCTCGGTCGCTGCCTAATATGCCTAATATAACTGAAACTCGGGATAATTAGGGTCAGTGCCGGTACTTCAAGACCTTGGATCTTCGAAGTGGGTTCCACCAGTTGCAGGTCGCCCCAGAAGACCGACCGAAGACAGCTTTTTCAACACCTACAGGTCACTTTCAATATCAGTGAATGCCTTTCGGACTCAAAATTGCTGCGGCAACCTTCCAACGGCTACCACATAGCGTGTTACGAGGGCTGAAACGTGATCAGTGTATGGTATATTTGGACGACATAATTGTTTTCTCAAAGGACATGCTACAACATGTGCGCCGTTTGCGTGAAGTTTTCGATCGTCTGAAAGCAGTGTGGTTAACTCTTCATATGGAAAAATGTCATTTTTTGTTGCAAGAAGTCCGTTATTTAGGTCACATTATAGGACAGGAGGGTGTTTGCATGGATCCAAAACTTGTAGAGGCGGTAATGATTTTCCGACACCTACAAAAGTAAAAGAGTTACAGTCTTATTTAGGTCTCGCCAATTTTTACAGGAGGTATGTTCCAAAATTTGCAGAAATTGCAAGGCCCCTCCAGTTGTTGAAGAAGGGAGCATAATTTCACAGCTCAGCAGAATGCGAAGAGGCTTTTCAAAAGTTACAAAATTTGTTAACATCTAGTCCAGTTTTGGCTTTTCCAGGTTTTGGAAAACAGTTTATATTATCTTGTGACTCTAGCAACTTTCCTTTGGGTATTGTATTATCTCAGGAAATAGATGGGCGGGACACCCAATAGCATTTGCTTCCAGACACCTAAACAATGGAGAAAAAAATTAGTCCATAACCGAGAAGTAGTTACTAGCATTAATTTTTGGAATAACTTATTTCCAGTGTTATTTGTATGGACGACGTTACAAGGTGATTACTGACCATGCAGCACTTAAGTGGTTGTTAGGGCTTAAAGACCCAACGAGCAGATTAACTAAGTGGGCTATGCGTCTTAGTACGATTTTGAAGTGATTCATCAACCGGGTAAATCGCAGGGAAATGCGGATGGTCTGAGTCATAAAGTATGTGTTGTGGTTGGCAGGAGAGCCAACCGTGTTTCTAAAAGAGGCCGAAATGCACGCGTTTTAGCTCACGCAGGCTGGTGTGAGGTCTGGATCATGACAAGGGAATTAGAATTGAGAAAAACGGACGTAGCTGGTGGAATACTTAACTTTAATCCATTAATGAAGAACGTCGCTCGTGACAGTACATGATTCACAATATCTGTAATAACTGATAATGGCGCCTTGCTAGGTTGTAGCAAATAACGTAGCTGAAGGCTATGCTATCGTCTCGGCAAATGAGAGTGTAATTTGTCAGTGAACCATCGCTAGCAAAGTCGGCTGTACAACTGGGGCGAGTGCTAGGAAGTCTCTCTAGACCAGCCGTGTGGCGGCGCTCGGTCTGCAATCACTGATAGTGGCGACACGCGGGTCCGACGTATACTACCGGACCGCGGCCGATTTAAAGGCTACCACCTAGCAAGTGTGGTGTCTGCTGGCGGTGACACCACATTCCCCCCCCGCGCAAACGGGCGGACGGTTGTGGCATAAGGCTTCCGCCCGCCGTGGGGATGACCCCACGTTGACGTATGCGACGAGGTGGGGAGCCTAACAACAGGCGAGGCTGTGCCACCCGCACCCTGCCATTTGGACCGCAGGGAGCTAGGAAACGCCTGAAAACCTGCTCCAGGGTGCACGCCAACATGCGGTGTATGCGCCCGTAGAGAGACAGGAGGTGCCTATGGGTCGACCTCCATCGGGCCGGGGCACCCGACGGGCGGAGACGACATATGGTCCGGAGCGGGCAAGATTTCCATGTCGGAGGACAACTGGTCACGGGAAGCGATCGGCGGCGCGTGACCCAGGGAGGCGTCCGGCGTTTGCAGCGACTCGTCCACTGCGGGCGTCGCCGGCGGAAGAACAGGCGGCGGCGGCGGCTGCGCGTCGCCATGGGGCAAAATGGAAGGCAGCGTCGATAGCACCTGGGGCTGAGGCGAGCCAGTAGATGGGTCCCCGGGGCGCTGACCGGACGGCACCGTCGCTGAAAGCAGACGGCGAGCGGCAGATCCCGTGCGACGACAGAGGCGCAGCTGATTGAGATGCCGATGCACCTCGCCAGAGGCCCCCAATGTCCTTGGTGGAGAAGCTGTAAGACGGAGGACTGTAACGAGCGTGGTACCACGACCCTGGACTGATCATTATCAGAACGCCACAGCAAAACACCACGTCGTACAAAAAGTCTCTTCTTGTGAGCAAAAAATCGGCGAACCAACGGGTACCCGATCCGTGACTTTGACACGGGCCATTGCGTAGCAACAATACGCAGAACGGCAGCAAGGACAGGGTCGGCAGCTGTGGCAGTAGCTACACGACGAAAATCAATAGGAAACGATTCGACCACGTCATCGGTTTCCGCATCAATGAACATGCAAGCAAGTTCGGAGGAATCGAATGCCCTATCCTCAGCAACAGGCAAGCGGGACAATGCATCGGCGTTTCCGTGCTTAGCAGTGGACCAATACAATATATCGTAGCGGTACTGAGAGAGGAAAATAGACCAGCGAATGAATTTCTGCGCTGTACGTGGAGGTACAGGCTTGATCGGATGAAAAAGCGATGTCAATGGTTTGTGGTCTGTGATTATGGTAAAGTGATGACCATACAAGAAATCATGAAACTTTGTAACACCAAATACGAGAGCCAATGCTTCTTTCTCGATCTGTGAATAATTTCTTTGCGCAGAGGAGAGCAGTTTGGACGCAAAGGCAATAGGGCGATCGTGCGATCCAACTTTGTGCGCAAGCACAGCACCGATCCCGAAATCCGATGCATCGACCATCAACAAAAGGGGCTTCTGGGGATCGAATGGCGTAAGGCTAGTATTGGAAAGCATCGCCGATTTCAACTGGCGAAAGGCGCGTTCGCATTCCGTCTGCACTATTTAAGTGCATCAGAGGTGGACGTCGGCATCAGTTCGACCGATTGGGCGTTCGGTCGTTGTTATGTCATCGTCATCAGTGACCCTGTCCCCGAGGACCAGCGGGCGGAGGGCGTTGCCCGCTGTTGCACCGGCGACTCCTGGTGTCGTCACGAGCTGCAGAGTCTGCAGGAGGTCAGCTAGGCCGGGCGTCATGCTCCTAACCTCCTACTACCTGCATAGCCGCTGACCGAGCATGGCGTCACATTCCCTGGGCTGCGTGCATCAGCACCACGACACGAGCGGTGGGGCTGAGCTACTGGAAAATATATTGGAAGAACCAACAAAGAAGAGGAAAATAGCAAAAAAAACAGCCACCTTCTTCTAGCCAGCCACGCCCTACAACCTCGACCCTCTCACCCTCTCCAGTCATCCTATTACTTCAAGGATATTCAATAATTCTGCAGCAAACTGATGTTAGGGATATTGGTCAGTTATTTTTCCAGTCTGTTATTTTGCCATTATATACAGGAGTCGCCTGCGTTTTTTTCCAGTCGCTTGGGACCTTGTGCTGGGCGAGAGATTCGCGATAAATGCAAGCTAAGTAAGAGGCTAATGCTTTAGAGCACTCTTTGAAAAAACTAATTGGGATTCCATCCAGGTCTGGTGACTCTTTGCTTTCAACTCCTTGAGTTGTTTCACTGCACTAGGGATGCTATTTACTATGTCGTCCATGAGGGAATCTGTTCTACGATCAATCGACAATATGTTTGTACGATTCTACATCGTGATCGATTTCTTGAACATGAAATATAAAACTTGGGGTTTCGCTTTTCTGTCTTCAACTGCCACACTAGACTGGTCAAAAAATGACTGGATGGAAACCTTAGACCCACTTAGCGATTTTACATAGGAGCAGAATTTGTTTTGGTTCTCCGCCAGATCTCTTGCTACGGTATGATGGTGGTATTGGATGTGTGCTTTTCATATGCACGATTCTCTATTAACCTTTGCTTGTCTTCATTTGTGTGTTCCCTTCTGAATCGAGGGTGCAACGGCCTTTGGTTCCTCAGCATTTTTCAAATTAATGATTATGACTGTGACTCCTTAATATTTTAGTAACAGCGTACTACGTTTCGGAGTTTAGGGAAGGCACAGTTTCGCATTTCTGGACTTTTAAGGCAAGCTTTATACCGCATCGAAAGTTTTCAGTTCCTCACTGAATATTTTTGCAAAGTTTCCAGACTGCGTATCATTATAGGCAAATGTATCAGTAGCAGAAAGTCTAATAATGTTGACTGCCAAGTTATTAAAAGTAACATAAACAGCAAGGGTCGTTCGTAATTCCAGGAGGATCAGCCAAAGTTAGTCCTCCATTTATCAATGGCTCTCTGCACAAGGTAACTTGCTGTATTCTCCCTGTCAAGAAACCTCCAGTCCAAATTTCTCGTGGTTCCTTAAATGTTCCTTCTTTCGTTAATAATTTTTGGTATGGTTCAGAGCACAAATGTTTCTGGGAAGTCAAGACATACACTGTCTACGTTACTGCATTTAACCATAACTTCGAAAATGTGCTAGAAACACGCAAGTTCGTTTCCCCGTGACCGATAGTTTTGGAATTATGATGGTTGATTTGGAGGATGTCATTGTGATTGAAATAAATCACATAAGAGCTAAGAGTATATTCTGTGCTTCTACAAGAGATGGATGTCAGTGAGAATGGACGAGACTTTTGTGAACCACTTTGGCGGCGCTTCTTCTAGGAAGGTATCATCCGTACTTTGTTGCCAAAATTTGCCACCGTTTTGTGTTCGTTAGATCAGTCGAAAATTCTGTACAGAATCTGATAGGGATCCCATTTGATCCTGGTATTTAGCACATTCACAAGCCATCACGATAGCAGAAATCTCTCCAATTGCAGCGTATTTGTGGAACACGATGGCATCAGAAGTGACTCTTCTGGGCCATCCACTCACAATTTAGTCCTATGTGAGCAGGCCAAGCGAGGATGGAATAACGTATTCATCATCAGTAAGATCGACTGCACGTCAGATGCAGGGCCTGTTATGCCACTGATGGACTACTCACTGCTTACAAACTATAAGTCCATAACTGGTATCTCAAAACAGATTTATTCTTCCCAGAATGAGCTTCTATAGAATTCGGAAGGTAGGAGACGAGGTACTGGCAGAAGTAAAGCTGTGAGTACCGGGCTTGAGTCGTGCTTCGGTAGCTCAGTTGGTAGTCTGCGTTCGGCAGGGCAGCAGTGCGCACCGCGCCCGGTCGTCCACGCCGCTGCGCCCGCGGAGTGTGTTGTTTACATCGTCGTCACAGCGATTCTCAGTCGACCACGCTCTAATTGCCAACTCTTACAGGAAGAACACTCTTAAGTTCACCATCTCAAATGAATACGCACGACCCAAAGCACTGGCCGTCGAACGCTTCCTACGCGAAGACGTGAAGATCCCCCGTGACGAACTCATCGGCATACACCTATCGATCATTAGCAGCGTCGTTTATGTTAAGATGACTTCTGACGCTGCCTGCAATGAGATTATTCAAAGGACGCGACATGGACTAAAATTTCGGCACTTCGACGGAAACGTCGGGCCTGTGGATGTCGACCATGCAGGACTTGGCCTTCGGACGATCCGTGTATTCGAACTGCCTTTCGAGGTAAAAGAAGATGAAGTCATCGCGGCGCTAAGCCCGTTCGGAAAAGTCCAGAGCCACTTAGCCGAGACATGGGCACAGTTTACGACGTATCCGGTGCTTAATGGTGTGAGACAAGGCCGAATCGATCTGAAACGGCACGTTCCATCGTACATTTCTATCGGCGGCTGCCGTGGGGTGGTCATTTACGACGGACAACCTCGAACATCTTCCGGTTGTGGCAAAGAAGGCCACGTCCGAAATGAATGCCTGCAACGCCGCATCACACAACTAAGGCCCGACGATACGAACACCGACAGAACCACGACCACCCTTCCAGTCACCTATGCGGCGACACTGCACGTCCAGCCCACACATGACGCCGTTCATGAGCATCTCTCTGGTCCGATACACTAGGAGGCGTCCCAGCACCTTGACACCGACGATGCCGCCCGTGAACATGTCCAACAGCCGGACACATCCACGCTAGAAGATCACAAGGATGCCAGTGAGAGTGTTCTGGGGAATGACGACCGCATCATAGCACCCGCGGCTTTTGTACCCGAACGACGTGAATCTCTTCCTTCCTCAGACACCGAAACTCATTGACGAAAGCAGAAGTCGCCCAAACGACGAAAAAAACGCCGCAAGACATCAGAATCAACTATCGAGCCCCCTCCGCAGGACGAAGAGATGGCACATCACTCTGACGGAGAACACGATAACACTTTCTCCTCTGCCACGGAGACGCGTCATCCAAAAGACGGTGAACCGTCCAACAGAGAGCGTGCGCAAGCCCCGCGCCCTGAAGCCATGGAACATAGCACGCCTGTTGTCACCGACGCAACTGAGCCGACTCGGCCGGCGCTGCCACCTCTCGCCGATGTCAAACCTGTCGGACATTTTTCATGGGCGGATGACACGGGTTTCCCACCTCCATCTGATGCGGAAATGAGATCTGTTCCTCCGTTAGACCAACACTAAAATGGGGGAAGTTTCTACGGCGACTACTGCGACTTCTATGGACTTCCAGCATCCACCCCAACAATCTTCACCAGCTACGACCCTATCGGCAGCACGAATCTCAAATCAGGCGTACCGAATAGCTACTATCAATACTAATAATATCGGCTCCCACGCTAAACTTCAACTGCTCCGTGACACGCTAAGAGCAGCGGACATCGACATCGCCCTGTTACAAGAACTGAGGACAGCAACTTGGGCTGGGTGTTATGGATATGAGACGTACGCCGCCCCTGCAGCTATGGAACACATAGGCGCAGCCATCCTCCTCCGAGAAGGGATTGCAGTTTCCGATGTCGCATACCTCCCAACAGCGCGAGGGGTGGCCATCACAGTTGACGGACTCAAAATCATTAATCTGTACGCCCCATCGGGCACTGATAAACGGAGGGATCGCTCCCAGTTCTACGCAGAAGATATCACACCTTTATTCCTCGGCCGATACGATCATCTCATCGTAGGTGGAGATTTCAACTGCGTTCTCGAGCGCACAGACCAATACCCCCATTTCACCACATGTCCGGAACTTCGCTTCCTCGTCCGCCGCCTTCGTCTCCTCGACACTTGGCGAGTGGTACACGGCGACCGCCCGCGGTATACACACATTACGAGCCACTCCGCCAGCCGACTTGACAGAATATACATCTCTAACGCTCTAAAATCAGTTTTCCTCGACGCGGAACGTTGGCCGTCTGCCTTCTCGGATCATGACATCTACATCTGTACCATGAACCTACGTCGACAATCTATATGGCGCAGTGCAGGACCTTGGAAACTCAATGTAGCACTACTGCGGGACCCTGAATGTTGACAACAGGTCACCGACACGTGGCACACCTGTGTTCAACGAATTACGCGTTACGAGACCACACTGCAGTGGTGGTTGCTGTGCGCCAAACCGGCCATCTGACGCACATTGACACACTATGGCAGAGCCAAAGCCAGGTGGAATCACCACACAACTGATTTCTACTATAGCGCTCTACGTGAACTCATGGATCAACCTCCATCCCCGGATCGTCTAAAAGAAGCTCAACGCATTAAGGCGAAGATTTTAACCTTGACCAGATATCGTCTAGAGGGAGCTATTGTACGAGCACGCAGCCAAGATAGGATTAACGGTGAAGAACCTTCTATGCATCATATTATTCAAAATGTTCGTCGACGCCGACAGGCTTTAATGACAACTTTAGACTTACCTGATGGACGCCGGCTGACTTCGCAAGCTACCATTGCGGATGCATTCACAACGCACTATAGACTTTTATATCAAGAGGTACCTGCCGGTGCGGAAGCCATTGCTGAGGTTACCCAGGAGACACTTGGTACTCTAAACGCAGCAGCGGCTACCCTCCTGACTTCTGAAGTGACCAACGACGACGTCCAAGGCGCTGTGGCTAAAGGGTCTCTGAATCGATCTCCCGGCCCGGATGGTTTACCTCTCGAATTTTACAGAACCTTCCAAGATTTGATGATGTCACGATGGAGGGACATGTACTGGGAACTTTCGTCCGGCGCGGCGAACCCGCCACCAATGTTCATGGAAATCTTACTTGTGCCAGTCCCGAAACCCGCAGGAGGAACACGACTCAACAGTTATCGGCCGATCACGTTACTCAATTCCGACTTCAAGATTTTCACACGCCTTCTAGCAGTGCGACTCAAACATGTCTTACGAGACATTGTTTCCCACGAACAAACATCTTTAGGCGGCGATCGTAATATACAGACAGCCCTCAGTGAATATCGAGATGTGATCGCTGTGGCAACATACTCGAGGCTGCCAGGCGCTTTAATCTCCATCGACTTCAAACAAGCGTTTGACCGCGTCAATCATGCATTCCTGAACGCAGTGATGAACCGAATGGCAATTCCCCCGACGTTCACGCAAGTGGTTATGCGGCTCCTTCGTGGAGCAACGTCCAGACTTCTCGTCAACGGCAGACTTACAGAACCTATACGGATTGAACGCTCAGTACGGCAGAGTTGCCCCTTGTCGACGGTGCTTTATGCCATTGCGATGGAACCACTCATTTGCGGATTACGGCGACGTTTGACAGGTATTCCACTCCGGGATCATATGTTCCGCTGCCGAGCTTACGCGGACGACTTGGCCCTCGTCGTACGTTCAGCGGCCGACGTACAAGCTGCAATGCAGTGGATTACCAGTTACAGTGAAGGGGCAGGGAGCGCTATGAACGTGGCAAATCATGCGCCATGAAGATCGGCCGCGGCCTTCCCGCAGACAGCGTCGTCCCATTTCAACTGGTGGACACTCTTCGCTGTCTCGGGTTGGTGTACACGCGAGACATTCGCCACACCTCGGCGATCAATTATCGGGCGCTGCTGCAACGCATCCGGGCCAACATACAAAATCACATTCTACGCCCGCTGAATATGTGCCAGAGAGTCACCTTCGTCAATAAACATCTGGCAACCCGGATACCCCATATAGCGCAGATTCTGCCCATCACTGCGACAATGGCGGCCAGATTACAGGCGGCTTTGGGCTATTTCATTTGTTCTGGACACATATTCAAAGTCCAGTATGAAGCTCTCACCTTACCGAAGCGGGATGGTGGCCTCGACCTGGTTAATGTGAGAGCCAGGACTACGGCACTTTACACCAATACTATGCTCCGGTTATGGAAAAGCCAAAATGCTAGTTTTACTGGAATCTTGACGACCGAGCTCGCACCTGTTTCGAGACACCCACCGACGTCTTTGGCGCACATCCCACCTCCGATGTCACATATCGGCCGTTTCTTTTTGGAGTACAGCTACATATGCACCGAGCTCCCCAGGACCAGGAAGACGACCACCCGCGACATCTACCGCCTTCTCCGAAAGTCTCCACCACGCAGCCCCGCCGAAACACGTCAACCTCAGGTTTCATGGCCTACAGTTTGGAAAACGATCCACCAACCATATCACACCACTGACACCACCTCTATGTGGTACCTTCTCGTCAACGGCAAGTATACTACAAGACAGAAACTGCATCGTATTGCACTGGTGGACTCACCCCTGTGCCTCAAATGCAATGTCGAAGATACAGATTTACATCGTTTTGAGTGTGGGCCAGCAGCAGCTGTCTGGACCCTCGTAAAGAAGATTGTGGCTTTCTACCTCCGAGTACCACCACATCATGTTTCTCCTACTATCATGATATATCCTGACACGACCTACTTTCCACCGGCTAAGTGGCACGCCGTCACATGGATCAGTGGCATGGCTGTCAACTACCTCTTCCGGGACGACATCGTCGATCCGGTGGACTTCTGGACACGCCTCCAAGTACGTCACCACACCCTTTCCCGACATCGACACTATCGGGCCACTTTCGCGAACTATTTACAGAGTATTTTCACCAACCCGCCTCAAAGCTGGAATCTCAACGAACATTGCCAACCAAGACTGGACGATCCCACGTTCCCCTTCAATGGTCAATGATAGAATGCATTTTGTTCTGATGGCGCGCCAAAGTGGAGCATGGCGCGGAAAGTATTCCTATTTTATTTCACTTCTCTTTTCTCCTCCTCTTCTAAGTTTTTTCTCCTTATACATGTTTATCCCTTTCACACATAGCTCTCTATCTGCAGCCTTAAAAAAAAAAAAAAAAAAAAAAAAAAAAAGTTGGTAGAGCACTTGCTCGTGAAAGGAAAAGGTCGCGAGTTCGAGTCTCGGTCGGGTACACAGTTTTAATCTGACAGGAAGTTACAGATTTATTGTTGATCATAAAATGTAATCACTATAATGAATTTTTTCTAGAACAGATTATGAGTGACTCGAAAGCGAAGTGTCGGTTTTCGGTCGCACTGATATGTAATCTACATTTTTGCATAATTTGTGACATTCGTTTCATTTTCTGTCGATGAATTCTTGATTGTGTTGCAAAGTTTTGTGTAGGAGAGCAAATTAAAGCTGAGCTGAAAACTGAGTTTAAGAGGAAATACTGTGTTTTATTTTTATAAGCACTTCTTTCTGTTGTTAGCAAAAACATAATTGGTAGTTTTTCATCTGAAACTATGAATTACTACTCTTAGTTCCAGCTCAGTCCTGTAATTAGATTGCATTATCTGTTGTACCTGTTAAAATTAAATGTAAATCACAAGAAATTAAAAACGTTATCATCCCTCAAAATGGTAATGAAATTCCGTCACAGTCTGTTATTGAGTTTGTTCTCGTCATGTTACCAGGTCTGTATAAAAAAATCTGCAACAGCCTTTCCCGCTGTTCCATGTTCAACACATAGGATTCGGTGCGAGCGCCCGCATCTGTAGAGCAATATCTCATGCAGAAAACTGAGAGCGCAATTAGTATGAAGGATGCATTTAATTCAGTTCTTCGTACGGTTGCGAGCGTTCTGTAATTTGTTTCCGCAGGCAGATAAAAATTTTTATTCGAGGTATCTCTGTGTTGTTACTGTCTTCCCTAAGCATATTCACCTGGCTAAGGGGAACTGAAGTACAAAGAAAGGTGGTTTGAAGGACTTTTGCACCTTTACAGGACTGTAGTTGTTAGAGAGTTGGGAGCAACTGCGAGACTCCGTAGCACCAGTATGGCAGTGACTGAATAAATTATGCCATTAACCGAACAAAGAGTATCTGGGAACGTGACTTCACTCGTAAAGCAACTGAGACCAACAGACCAGTACCTCTCAGCAGTTGCTGCTTGGCGAGATCAGTGATATAATAATTCAAAGAGTCAAATGTTACAAAGTAACGGAAAGCGTTGTTCTGTGATACCACATGTTCCATACCTGAATAGGGTGGGAACGGCTTATTTACTAGTACAACTAAAGGTGAAATCTTATACAGAAATTTTTAATATTTTGTCTGTTGGAAAGCGAAGATGATGTGAACAATTTGTTGACTGCGGCTGTACCGGTAAACTATAAAGGCCGCGTGTGTAAGGAACTATACAAAATTTTCAGAATGATTGACGATTATGGTTTCCTCCATATGAAGTATTACGACTAAGTACATGAACACCGTATAAAAGTGTCCCCCAGGACCTAAACTGCAGATATTCATTTGCTTACAAACACATTTGTAAGTGTTCCACAGGGCAATCATTAGTCGATATCCGTACACGTTCACATATCCCAGTGGTGTTCAGAACTCATTGGCAGCTATCCCCAATGTTTTCCAAAGCCCATCGACAATATTAACAGGGCTGCAGTACACTAAAGCTTTTCCATACACAATACAAAAATTCCAAAGGCTTCAAATCAGGAAACCTCGAAAGTCATGGAACTGACTAACTACTACCGATACTATTGTTGTTGAAACGCTGTTTATCAGTTCAGACGCATCCGGTATGACATAAAATCAAACGAAGGCAGTTTGTCAGCTTTTATATTACGACTCACTTGTGGTTTATCCAAATGAACGTAGCCTTAGACAATAACAGTGTTGCCACATTGGCACAATCCCATTTATGCATACGTCGTATCTGGTACCCTCTGTTTTGAGGGCTTACGTTTATTACGATCATTTGCTTGCCAAATTGTCCTCTGCTCTCCCCTTTCGGCAAACATCCCGTATACAAATGCAGACAAAATTCTAGAGGCGGCTTGTGCGTCCTCAGATTGTACATCGTTAGAGAAATATGTGCGTACCCTGAAGTGACAAGAGTGGTCAGACAGCGATATGCACACATACACATGGCGGTAGTATCGCGTACACGAAGTATAGAACGGCAGCCACGGACGGAGCTGGCATTTGAACTCAGGTGATTCATATGAAAAGGTTCCCGAGATCCACTGTATGAAGAGTATGTCGAGAATGCCAATTTCAGGCGTTACCTCTCACCATGGACAACGCACTGGGAGACAGCCTTCAGGCAACGAACGAGAGCAGCGGTGCTTGCATAGAGTTGTCAGTGCTAACAGACAATCAACACTACGTTTAATAACCGAATAAATGAATGTGGGACGTACGACGACCGTATTCGTTAGGACAGTGCGGTGAAATCTGGCGGTAATGGCCTGTGGTAACAGACGACCGACGCGAAAGCCTTTGCTACGACATTGTCTGGGGCGTCTCATGGCCGTATCGGTGAGACCCTAGACGATTGACAAGCTGTGGCCTGTTCAGGTGAGTCCAGATTTCAGTTGGTAAGAGCTAACGGAAAGGATCGAGTGTGACGCAGACCCCGCGATATTATGGACCTAAGTTGTCAAAAAGGCAGTGTGCAAGATAATGACGACGGCTATGGTTATGTGGAATGGACTGGGTCCTCTGGTCCAATTGAACCGACCACTAACTGAAAATGGCTATGTTCTGCTACCCGGAGACCTTTTGTAGCCATTCAGAGACTTCATGTTTGGAAACAACGATGAAATTTACATGGTTGACAATGCATCTACATCTACATCTACATCCGTACTCCGCAAGCCACCTGACGGTGTGTGGCGGAGGGTACCCTGAGTACCTCTATCGGTTCTCCCTTCTATTCCAGTCTCGTATTGTACGTGGAAAGAAGGACTGTCGGTATGCTTCTGTGTGGGCTCTAATCTCTCTGATTTTATCCTCATGGTCTCTTCGCGAGATATACGTAGGAGGGAGCAATATACTGCTTGACTCTTCGGTGAAGGTATGTTCTCGAAACTTCAACAAAAGCCCGTACCGAGCTACTGAGCGTCTCTCCTGCAGAGTCTTCCACTGGAGTTTATCTATCATCTCCGTAACGCTTTCGCAATTACTAAATGATCCTGTAACGAAGCGCGCTGCTCTCCGTTGGATCTTCTCTATCTCTTCTATCAACCCTACCTGGTGCGGATCCCACACTGCTGAGCAGTATTCAAGCATTGGGCGAACAAGCGTACTGTAACCTACTTCCTTTGTTGTCGGATTGCATTTCCTTAGGATTCTTCCAATGAATCTCAGTCTGGCATCTGCTTTACCGACGATCAACTTTATATGATCATTCCATTTTAAATCACTCCTAATGCGTACTCCCAGATAATTTATGGAATTAACTGCTTCCAGTTGCTGACCTGCAATTTTGTAGCTAAATGATAAGGGACCTATCTTTCTATGTATTCGCATCACATTACACTTCGCTACATTGAGATTCAATTGCCATTCCGTGCACCATGCGTCAATTCGCTGCAGATCCTCCTGCATTTCAGTACAATTTTCCATTGTTGCAACCTCTCGATACACCACAGCATCATCTGCAAAAAGCCTCAGTGAACTTCCGATGTCATCCACCAGGTCATTTATGTATATTGTGAATAGCAACGGTCCTATGACACTCCCCTGCGGCACACCTGAAATCACTCTTACTTCGGAAGACTTCTCTCCATTGAGAATGACGTGCTGCGTTCTGTTATCTAGGAACTCCTCAATCCAATCACACAATTGATCTGATAGTCCGTATGCTCTTACTTTGTTCATTAAACGACTATGGGGAACTGTGTCAAACGCCTTGCGGAAGTCAAGAAACACGGCATCTACCTGTGAACCCGTGTCTAAGGCCCTCTGAGTCTCGTGGACGAATAGCGCGAGCTGGGTTTCACACGATCGTCTTTTTCGAAACCCATGCTGATTCCTACAGAGTAGATTTCTAGTCTCCAGAAAAGACATTATACTCGAACATAATACGTGTTCCAAAATTCTACAACTGATCGACGTTAGAGATATAGGTCTATAGTTCTGCACATCTGTTTGACGTCCCTTCTTGAGAACGGGGATGACCTGTGCCCTTTTCCAATCCTTTGGAACGCTTCGCTCTTCTAGAGACCTACGGTACACCGCTGCAAGAAGGGGGGCAAGTTCCTTCGCGTACTCTGTGTAAAATCGAACTGGTATCCCATCAGGACCAGCGGCCTTTCCTCTTTTGAGCGATTTTAATTGTTTCTCTATCCCTCTGTCGTCTACTTCGATATCTACCATTTTGTCAACTGTGCGACAATCTAGAGAAGGAAGCACAGTGCAGTCTTCCTCTGTGAAACAGCTTTGGAAGAAGACATTTAGTAATTCGGCCTTTAGTCTGTCATCCTCTGTTTCAGTACCATTTTGGTCACAGAGTGTCTGGACATTTTGTTTTGATCCACCTACCGCTTTGACATAGGACCAAAATTTCTTAGGATTTTCTGCCAAGTCAGTACATAGAACGTTACTTTCGAATTCATTGAAAGCCTCTCGCATAGCCCTCCTCACACTACATTTCGCTTCGCGTAATTTTTGTTTGTCTGCAAGGCTTTGGCTATGTTTATGTTTGCTGTGAAGTTCCCTTTGCTTCCGCAGCAGTTTTCTAACTCGGTTGTTGTACCACGGTGGCTCTTTTCCATCTCTTACGATCTTGCTTTTGCACATACTCATCTAACGCATATTGTACGATGGTTTTGAACTTTGTCCACTGATCCTCAACACTATCTGCACTTGAGACAAAACTTTTGTGTTGAGCCGTCAGGTACTCTGTAATCTGCTTTTTGTCACTTTTGCTAAACAGAAAAATCTTCCTACCTTTTTTAATATTTCTATTTACGGCTGAAATCATCGACGCAGTAACCGCTTTATGATCGCTGATTCCCTGTTCTGCATTAACTGATTCAAATAGTTCGGGTCTGTTTGTCACCAGAAGGTCTAATATATTATCGCCACGAGTCGGTTTTCTGTTTAACTGCTCAAGGTAGTTTTCAGATAAAGCACTTAAAAATATTTCACTGGATTCTTTGTCCCTGCCACCCGTTATGAACGTTTGAGTCTCCCAGTCTATATCCGGCAAATTAAAATCTCCACCCAGAACTATAACATGGTGGGGAAATCTACTCGAAATATTTTCCAAATTATTCTTCAGGTGCTGAGCCACAACAGCTGCTGAGCCCGGGGGCCTATAGAGACATCCAATTACCATGTCTGAGCCTGCTTTAACCGTGACCTTCACCCAAATCATTTCACAATTCGAATCTCCGTCAATTTCCTTCGATACTATTGCACTTCTTATCGCTATAAACACGCCTCCCCCTTCACTGTCCAGCCTATCTCTGCGGTATACATTCCAATCAGAGTTTAGGATTTCATTACTGTTTACGTCTGGTTTCAGCCAACTTTCTGTTCCTAGTACTATATGGGCGTTGTGACCGTTTATTAATGAGAGCAGTTCTGGGACCTTTCTATAGACGCTTCTGCAGTTTACTATTAGCACATTAATATTGTTATTCCTTGTTGCATTTTGCCTACTTCTGCCTTGCCGCGTCTCAGGAGGCGTCTTGTCGGGCCTAGGGAGGGAATTCTCTAACCTAAAAAAACCCCATGTGCACTCCACACGTACTCCGCTACCCTCGTAGCCGCTTCCGGCGTGTAGTGCACGCCTGACCTATTCAGGGGGACCCTACATTTCTCCACCCGATAGCGGAGGTCGAGAAATTTGCACCCCAGCTCTCCGCAGAATCGTCTGAGCCTCTGGTTTAAGCCTTCCACTCGGCTCCAAACCAGAGGACCGCGATCGGTTCTCGGAACGATACTACAAATAGTTAGCTCTGATTCCACCCCGCGAGCGAGGCTTTCCACCTTCACCAACTCCGCCAACCGCCTGTACGAACTGAGGATGACCTCTGAACCCAGACGGCAAGAGTCATTGGTGCCGACATGAGCAACAATTTGCAGTCGGGTGCACCCAGTGCTCTCTATCGCCGCCGGTAGGGCCTCCTCCACATCTCGGATGAGACCCCCCGGCAAGCAGACAGAGTGAACACTGGCCTTCTTCCCCGACCTTTCCGCTATTTTCCTAAGGGGCTCCATCACCCGCCTAACGTTGGAGCTCCCAATAACTAATAAACCCCTCCCCCCGTGTGCCTGCTCGGACCTTGCTGAAGGAGCAGCCACATGTCCACTCACAGGCAGAGCGGGCGATGCCACACGGCCAGCCTCCACATTGACCCTCCGCTTCGTGCGCCGCGAACGCCGCTGAACCCGCCACTCCCCTTGGGGAGAGGGTGGCCCAACCGCGCCCGGTACCCGCGAAGATGTCTCGACAGCAGGGACAGTGGGTGAAGCATCTAACACCTGGGGTGCACCATGCGACGCACCAGACTCCCCACTACCGCTACACTCCGAGGCAGCAGCCTGAAGACGGCTGACCGCAGCCATCAACACGCTCAGCTGTTCGCGAAGAGTGGCCAGCTCCTCCTGCGTCCGTACACAGCAGCCACACATCCTAGCCATCCTAAGAAATCAATTTACTATAGAGTGTTAATCACCTTTTAACTAGACTGCTAATTCACTAAAGGCGGTTGATTATTGACTAAACTGTGATTGCTAACCACTTCTTGTAGAAACAAGGAAAATAGCACTACCTGTCTCTGGACGGTATTGAAAACAAACACTAGCACTACGAGCACTATGGCTGACTAAAGGGACTCTCTGACTGTATTCGAAACACACACGAGATCTATGGAACACTTAATAGCACTCTACTATTAAAGCTTCCTAAAAGCAAAAACACGCAGAAGAAGAAGTGACAAGTAAGAAAAATACAGATAATACTTAAATTAAGGTAGCTCGCTGCACAGCAGACGTGAAGCAGACGGCGGTTAGGGCGACACTGACACTACTGTGGTATTCCGTGACATTTGTCGTCTTCGGTGTATTACTCAGTATATTTTTCCAATAGGACGATCACTTAGGCAATAGAAGGAATGGAAACAATAACAAATATTTCACCTTTATTTGTAATCTTACAATTTTTTCTCACGTGTTAACAGTTTAAAACCACACGGAGAATCGACTTACTAGATTACGAATTACAGGCGTAGGATATGCTACGAAACCCATATGATAACGTTGCTAATTTTTCTGACAAGCGTGATACCTTACGGAAAAACGGGATCCCAGAGACTTACTATTCCTCGTTCATGAAAACCATTAATTTATGTGTCAATAAGGCTGACAAAACCACTTCTGAACCTTACGTAACACAGAGGAAGACACAGAGATTTAACTATCTATCCTGTTTACAGGTGGGGCGCCCAAACATGATTTTAGACTGTTGACCATAAAACTTTTGCCAGAAAGTTAGAGAGTAAAATAGAAGTCGTATGGCTTCAGAGAATGCATTTAATTTAAGTCATTAAAAGCTTATGTGATATAACGGTCGACAGAGAAATAAAACAAAACAATCATCCCAAAGTTGTATCGGACAGTCTTTCGACATCATGTGCTCTGTCGCTATATGGGCTGGTGTTCTTTCAAAAACTGTGCGTATCTATTACATTCCTGAATTCTATTGTGTCAGAGACGACTGAAAAGTATAGCAAACGTGTGAAAAGCAAATAAATAGAATCGTGTCGGTTTCATAGTATGTGAATGTTCTGAACAAAACAATAACAACGGCTTAATCAGAATAAAAAACAAAAGGCCACACTTGTTGATCCTCTAAGATGACATCTTATACACTGTTGTGTTCCATAAATGCACTCATTATCGTCGTGAAGGTTATAAATGTCACGAAGTCTGAAGATTGAGCACACACACACGCACACGCACACACACACACACACACACACACACACACACACACACACACACACTTACAAATACAAAACATTAATGGAAAAAGGAATTGAAACTTACCATTCAGACCACATAACTATGAGTCTAGTTTTAAATATTTATTTATTTTTTACTACAAAATAATTTTTTTCTGAACGAAGTATACTTACTGCGAGAATGACTTATGACTGCTGACACCTACTGCGATACGTCGGATACGCCCAAGGGATAGTGTGGTCACGCAAAACTTGATTTCTTAGCGACGCTCATCCATACGCTACGGGTGGCTCTAATGAGATAACGAGAAGTTTTGGCATTTCTTTCGTACAGTTCAGACTCCACGCAATGTAAATTTTGCCAGTCTCCTGAACAGAACCAGTAATCACAACGGATTACTTTTCCATGAAAGTGCTGATTACATCAACCTATATATATCTATATCTTCCTGTCTCGTGTTAATCTTTTGAAGAAAATGGCTCTGAGCACTATGAGACTTAAGATCTGAGTTCATCAGTCCCCTAGAACTTAGAACTACTTAAACCTAACAAACCTAAGGACATCGCACACACTCATGCCCGAGGCAGGATTCGAACCTGCGACCGTAGCGGTCGCGCGGATCCAGACTGAAGCGCCTAGAACCGCTCGGCCACACGGGCCGGCTGTTAATCTTTTCCATTCCACCTTCCACCAACAGGTAATATCTTTAACAGCACAGCAAATTCTTGCTTTTCCTGACCCTCAAATTTTTCTTGGCAGTTTTTCATTAAAGAAAATATTAAGTTTTCATTAGTGACGTGACCCATAAATCAAACGCGTCCATTCTTCTGCTGAAGGTTTCCACAAATTTCTATCGTAGTCTAGAATTTTTAGTACTTTTACATTTAACACTTTATCTGTTGAGTTGATATTTAACATGGTTGTATGTCAACACATTTTAAATGCTTCCAATAACTTATTCCTCTGCGGTTTACTGATTATCAGTTTTAATTCTTTTATAGTACACAGTTTCATGTGTTATGCTGTATGAGTATAATTCCAGCAACTTCTTCAGCTCGCCGGCCGGTGTGGCCGAGCGATTCCAGGCGCTACAGTCTGGAACCGCGCAACCGCTACGGTCGCAGGTTCGAATCCTGCGTTTGTCATGGATGTGTGTGATGTCCTTAGGTTAGTTAGGTTTAAGTAGTTTTAAGTTCTAGGGGACTGATGACCTCAGAAGTTAAGTCCTATAGTGCTCAGAGCCATTTCTGCAGTTCCTTGTCAGTATTAACTACCAGCAGAGCTCTTCAGTTGTACGTCTGCTTCACCATGGACAATGTACGTCTAATATCTTCATGGCTACGGCTATTATACGTTAAGTTGCTTCTCAGATAAAGGGATTATGTAATTTATAATTTACTTTGCTGCTAGGTCTCACCCAGTTTAATTATAAGTCAAGCCGGTACTTTCCACTCTTTTACTGCTTATCTGTTTCAATGTTGTATTTATTCTCAGAAAGCATTCTTTACTAAGTATACTAAACCCCTCCCCCTCCTTTACACATAGGTCTTCTTAGTCATGATGCGAAAACTGCCATTGGTACTTACTCTATGTTTATATGTTTTTCTTCCCCTTCAGAAATTTTCTTTAATTCTCTTCGTTGCTTTTTCGACATCTGGGTTAAGCAAGATTGATGATAAACAGCAAAGTTTCTTACATCTTTCTTAACATGAGCACGTTTCATTATCTTCAGTAGTTTTTTACTCACTCTTGTAAAAATGCATACCTTTTCAGAATTCAGGTAAATAAGTATTTTTTGCTCGCTGGATATAAATTACTTAAAACTATGCCTTCATTTTTTAACCCTTTCATCACTACGATGGCATCTCGGGAACACGTTGTTGCAGTTTCCTTCATTGTGTGAAAGATTACAGAGATCTTTAGATTGAAATTTATTTGCTGTTCATTATCCTTGGCCTGTTTCGAATTACTCATTACATCATACATCTGGTGATGTCTATCGCATTAATCAAAATCGAAGAAGTGGACCCTATGGCAGTCTATAATCTTTTACCTAATGTGCTTTCATTAGCTTCCAAGAAGTTTCCCTTAATTTTTAACGTGCCTCTCTCTCAAGTGTGGAAAAGACGGTTCATGGCGTCTGCATTTGATACCCACAGCTTTGAGGTGTTAATCAGTACTCAGGGTAAATTTTCATTTTTCAGCGGAACTGATTTGAAATGACTGGGTACCAGTTTAGAACTCTTCAACTAGTACCTCTTTTCTTATCTTCCATAACTCGCAGAAGTTCTCCGGTACATAGTGCGAGATTAGCACTTTTGGTAACTTGGATTAAGTGGTGAAATGGATTAATGATACCCTATTAGAATTCTGTACAGAACTAATTTTAAATTTGCAGTGGAATGTGCGCGATTTTGGAACATTCTAGCTAATTAACAAAGAAAAGATTCAGGGTTCGAGTACCCGTGTAGTACGCATGAGAGATAGTTTTCCTCGGCAATATTTAAGATTCGACAAATATGAGAACTGCAGTCACTCACAATGATTCTCTTAGGGTGCGCGTGACAAAATTTAAGACTGTGATCGTCACAAGTGCTGTAATAGTCTGTCTGTCGTTTAGCGTAAATGCCTACCTGACGCTGTTAGCATTCTCAACGACCTGTAGGAGAGCTTATTCTGTGTCACTGATGATATGAACCAAGATGTTTTGTGCATATATTCTCTTCTATAAAAGTAAGTAACCTGTTTATTATTTCAAAAGTAATCGCCATAACTGTTAAAACATGTATCCTACTGTGACACATGATGATCAACGCGTTCATTGAAAAGTGTCTGCAGCTGCCTACCGAACCACGATTGTACTCAGGCGTGCACCTCGTCGTTCGAAGCAAATCGACGGCCAAAAATATTTTCGTGTGGGGCTCCAAAAAATATAGATAGAGCATAGAGTGAGATCGGGACTGTATGTAATATGTGCAAGGACTCCCAGCGAAACTTTTGCAGTGTAGTCGAAACAACCTTGGCTACACTGTAGCGAATTTTATTGTGCAAGAGAATGACGTCCTCTGTCAATGTTCCTGGGCATTTGGAGTTGACGCCGCACTTCATTTATCGCAACATGTCTACGTACCGTACACACGAGCTTTCCCTGTTTTTGGATCCCTGAAGAAAGACATTCGTGGCGATCGAATTTCTTTGGAGGAAGAGATGGTTTTCCGAATATAATCATGATTCCGTAGACAGCTACAAATACTTTTCCATGGAGGAATTTGCCATAATGTCTCACCAGTGGGATAAATACAATAACAGTAGTGGCTGTTATTTTAGAAATAATAAACATTTGCTTCATTTTTTCCAATTTCTTTCCTTTTCGTTTGACTACCCCTTATAATTTTCTTTCTTATGCTAATTTCCTTTCTTACATGCATAATTAATGTCAGTGAGGTAAGTGTCAGTGAAATAGTAGGTACGCTTAGTGTTTGGTGAACAGCGTCGTGTGTCCTGACTTCAATATTTCGCGACAACTGACCTGAAAGAGCAGCGTGTCTGTATGAAGTTTTGCTTGAAACTCGCGAAAAATGATGCAGAAACGCCCCAAATGTTGAAGCAAACTTTAGGAGACAGTGCTTTAGGTCGATCATCGAGTAAAACTGAAGTTATATCAGGTGTTCCCCAGGGAAGCGTCCTGGGATCTCTGTTGTTCCTGATCTATATAAATGACCTGGGTGACAAACTGAGCAGTCCTCTTAGGTTGTTCGCAGATGACACTGTAATTTACTGTCTAGTAAGGTCATCCGAAGACCAGTATCAGTTGCAAAGCGATTTAGAAAAGATTGCTGTATGGTGTGGCAGGTGCCAGTTGACGCTAAATAGTGAAAAGTGTGAGGTGATCCACATGAGTTCCAAAAGAAATCCGTTGGAATTCTATTACTCGATAAATAGTACAATTCTCAAGGCTGTCAATTCAACTAAGTACCTGGGTGTTAAAATTACGAACAACTTCAGTTGGAAAGACCACATAGATAATATTGTGGAGAAGGCGAGCCAAATGTTGCGTTTCATTGGCAGGACACTTAGAAGATGCAACAAGTCCACTAAAGAGGCAGCTTACACTACACTCGTTGGTCCTCTGTTAGAATATTGCTGCGCGGTGTGGGATCCTTACCAGGTGGTATTGACGGAGGACATCGAAAGGGTGCAAAAAAGGGCAGCTCGTTTTGTATTATCACGTAATAGGGGAGAGAGTGTGGCAGATATACGCGAGTTGGGATGGAAGTCATTAAAACAAAGACTTTTTCGTCGCGGCGAGATCTATTTACGAAATTTCAGTCACCAATTTTCTCTTCCGAATGCAAAAATATTTTGTTGAGCTCCACGTTCATAGGTAGGAATGATCATCAAAATAAAATACGAGAAATCAGAGCTCGAACAGAAAGGTTTAGGTGTTCGTTTTTCCCGCGCGCTGTTCGGGAGTGGATTGGTAGAGAGATAGTATGATTGTGATTCGATAAACCCTCTGCCAAGCACTTAAATGTTAATTGCAGAGTAATGATGTAGATGTAGATGTAGAATTAGCCTATCACACAGATTTCAATGACGTGCCCCCTGGCGGGTGGGAGACATGGATAGGGCACCACGGAATGATTCCTGACAAGCGTTACTTTTTATTTTCTTTCTTTTTTTGTTTCGGCGATATATCTTAACGAAATTTCAATATCCCATCTACACAGGGCGAGATAGGCTGTCACGAATTGTTTCGTAAACGCTGGTATGATATAGCGTTGCATTCGTAAAAGGGTACCTGTCATAGAGTACAAAACAGCTACATTCTCTTCGGTTATAGCTTCTTGTTGTCAAACGTTAAATGAATGTGTTTTTTTACGACATGCGTGCCAGTGGCGTGAAAGACTGTCTGAAGTGTCTGTAATACGCACGTGCATCACAGTTTATTTACAGACACTGAACGCTAGAGACGCTCTCAGGTCGTGTAATTTGTTCAACAAGCTGGAAGTAATGGCTTCACATAGATTGTTTCTTTGGAAATTAAATTCTCGCTCTTTCTTTACTCTGATGACGGTTTCGAAATAACGAGGACATTCTGCGGTAGTTTTCGCATCAATATAGTCGAAGACTTCTTTCGATTTTCCCCTGAGTTTATGTGGAGTGGGCATGTCTCTTCTAATCATTTGTGATCAGTGGCGGTACACTTCGCCGGACGTCACAAAATAATGATATGCGACTGAAGTCGAATGTAAAACTATTCTGATATTGCTCAGAAAACTAAAAGAAAACGCATTTTACCTGTTTTCGTGGAAAGAGGACATTTATTATGGCCACAAATGTGTTTACATATTTTTAAATAGATGCTTGACTATAAATGCGTTGACGACAAATACAGCTGATCTACATGACCGATCGGTGGGGCTGCTGTGGACGAGGGGAGGAGGGGGAGTGTCAACAGCCGCCACAGGGGGGGGGGGGGGGGGCTGCGTGTGAGGGCGCTGTCGCTACGCTTTAGACAAACAAGTTGCACTTGACGTTGCCATCCTTTTATTCCCTATCTTTTAGTTGACTATACACGCTACTGTGTTGGCGTAGGAGTGTAGAATTAAGGCAGCGGCCAGATGGTGGAAAGCCGAGTGCTTATCTGGACCGTTCTGCGTATGGGCGGGGTTATCCTTGTAAATTTCCCTTTTGCGCTAAGGGGCGCCACATCAAAGCCATGCTGCATATAGTGAGGGTCTGTTGTGGTTTCGTCCGTATGCGGGCCAGCAGTAAAAACGGAAAGGGCGCGACTTTTGAAACAGCCATCTGCAGCTTCCTCCGGATGGGTGAGGTTGTGCAACTTAGTTTCCCTTTTGTGTTGTCTCGGACCTCCATCCTAAGGCCAAGGCCAGGTGGTGGAAAGCTGAGTGTTGTGAGCGACCGCAGAGGGTGGCAGCAAAGGACAGACAGCAGACTGCCCACACCACGAGATGGTCAGAGGAGCAGCTGGCCATTTGAAGGGAAAATTCTCAAGGCTGTCAATTCAACTAAGTACGTGGGTGTTACAAATACGAACAACTTCAGTTGGAAAGACCACATAGAAATATTGTGGGGCAGGCGAGCCAAAGGTTGCGTTTCATTCGCAGGACATTTGGAAGATGCAACAAGTCCACTAAAGAGACAGCTTACACTACACTCGTTGGGCCTCTGTTAGAATATTGCAGCGCGATGTGGGATCCTTACCAGGTGGGATTGACGGAGGACATCGAAGGGGTGCAAAAAAGGGCAGCTCGTTTTGTATTATCACGTTATAGGGGAAAGAGTGTGGCAGATATGATACACGAGTTGGGATGGAAGTCACTACAGCATAGACGTTTTTCGTCGCGGCGAGATCTATTTACGAAATTTCAGTCACCAACTTTCTCTTCCGAATTTGAAAATATTTTGTTGAGCCCAAGCTACATATTTAGGAATGATTATCAAAATAAAATAAGAGAAATCAGAGCTCGAACAGGAAGGTTTAAGTGTTCGTTTTTCCCGCGCGCTGTTCGGGAGTGGAATGGTAGAGAGGTAGTATGATTGTGGTTCGATGAACCCACTACAAAGCACTTAAATGTGAATTGCACAGTAGTCATGTAGATGTAGATGTAGACACAGACTCACGACTGGTGTAAGTGTTTCAAATACGCGTGAGGTTTCGCTGATGGCAGGCCGCCAGCTGGCATCACACCAGAAAACATGGAATAAGTGAAGGATCTGAATCTGAAGGCCGTAAATCCACAACCTATGCATCACTTTCGGAATAAATTAGGTTCCATATGAACATGTTCTGTCAAAAAATTTAACATGTGAAGCGGCAAATTTCTCAAGACGACAGGGAGCAAATGCATGTGGAATTTGCAAGGAACTTAAGCGACTGTTTACAAACGATTCTAACTTATTGTCATTGGTTTCCCTGATGGCTAGAACTCTGAGTCCAAGCAGCACTTTGTGAGGTAAAGGGCGAGATGTGACGCCCTGGAAATATTATATGTTCGGAACTGGGGCGGCCGCACAGGACGCTCGTCAAAGCCGGCGCCCGGCAGAAAACGCGTGGTGTCGAAAGATAGCCGGAAGAGAGGGGTAGCTCCAGAGCACGGTCCAGCAGCTTGGCTGGGAATTCCGCTGTGACGAAGACAGTTCGTTGTGTCGGTGAAGGAGATGTCTATGCTGGGAGTGCCAAAGATGGCGGACTTTGTGAAGCCATCATGGCAGACATTTCACAGTTCTTATAGAAATTAATAGTAGCCAGATGAATCATGATACCTCAAAAAGAAACATGTGCATTACTATTATCTGCACAACGATTCTGATGGTGCAATCACATTTTGAATATCTTTATTAGTTTAAAGTTTAGTATCTGACTGTAAATTAGACAAGTAACACCTAGTAACGAATTTCCAAAATGTAAACGCTTCATCCGATTTTGTCGAGCGACTCGTCTTTAGAAAGCTATTAGTATAAATATGCATGGCATGTAACGTAAATAGTACATGAGTTATTGGAGGTCAAAGTGGCCGATTACTATCGATCGCATCAGGCCGTAAGTACTCCACAGTTCCAAAAAAAAAAAAAAAAAAAAAAAAAAAAAAAAAAAAGAAAAAAAAAACTGGAGCAGTATACTTGTAAATATATTGATTCATTTATGTCTTTGTTGATATACGATAGTGCTTTACATGAAGAAGTTGGTTAAATATTTACTGTGTTCTAGAAAGCACAGAGACATTAGGCTATTGCTATTCCTTTGATATATATTTGTTTAATTTCTTTATGTATTTAATAATGTGTGTTATAGATTGTTTATGGTCCAGCCGTACGAATATTTATTTAATTTCAAGTTATTTAAATGTAACTCCAGTAATTCGTATATGATTCATTATGTTTTTGAGTGTGGGTTGGCTTAAAGACATGGCGCGAGTGCTCTAGCCAATCACAGCGCTCGTGAATGAGGAGACTAGATGGAAGTGAGTTCCCGCAGAAGACACAGGGGTAGTCGGGGGGAGTACGGCACTGGACACGGGGAGTGGTGGAGAGGACGGGACGGGTACGGAAAGTGCTGGACAGCGTGCCGGACGCACAGTCAGGGGAAAGACTGGAGCAGTTTGCGCGTGATCGCGAGAGATAGAAATACTTCGGAGAGCCGACTTGTGCTCTTGTGTGATTTGCGTGGCTTCTGCAGTGAAGATGTAGTGTGCATTCAGAAGCGAATATCTCGCGAGCTATGATGTTGTTCATAGCTGATTACGTGCTGTAGGAATCTATTGTTTCCCTGTTATTCAACTTATATTTTATTTAGTTGCTGGAGTTTCGACACCAGTAAGTGTTTTGCAGAAATATACCGCATACTCAAAAGTACTTCTACTATCGTACTCATCATTTAAGGCCGTGAAGATAGTACCTGCAGATTTTATCTAATTGCAATCTTTCATTTATAAATTTCTAGATTAATTCGCGATTTCCAAGTGATAGGAACCTTCGATGATTCGATTCATGTGTCTATTCATATCGTATACCGTACACTCAGCAGTATTTGGCTTGTAATGCCGCAACTATGTATCCCAGCCCCTTGAAAAAAAAAAAAAAAAAAAAAAAAAAACCAGCCAAAACTTTTGATACTGCAACGCTGAGTCTGAGGGAGCGTAGTCGTTAGGAGAGCCCGCAAGTTGTAGCAATTGAAGAGGTTTCTTCTCCTCAGGAAAAACTCTAACAAAGAGAGATTCAAGAGTGCTGATTAGCGGGAATTTATTCATTCGCTTCAAAGGCAACCACATTGAAGGTGATAATGCAGATTAAGATGTAAGTAATTTAACTGCCGATAATATATAGTTGTCTGTCCTAGGCAATGACGTTATCGCTGGGCGAGAGTGAGCGAATGTGGCCTGGTTTTCTGGGCTCGTCGGCATTCTTCAGCCTTCCTCGGCGTCTTCGAGCTCTTCAGCCTGGCGCTTCCTTCAATGTCAGCGCCTTGATGTGCTGTCAGAGTGATCTTATATTTCCCTTCTCAGCGACGTTTAATGGTTTAAGTATTCAGCATAACTGTAATTGAACACCTTCAAAAATTTAAATTAAAGGACTAAGACAATGAAATTCCTGTCCATGCCTGAAAGAAGATCACTTTATATCTGTTATGTTGTGTCTTTGACTACTAAATCAAGCGTGAATTTATTTTTATATTGCTCTCATCTCTGCAGCTAAATAAAATCCATTAATGGTACGTTAAGTAAATTGAGTCACGCCTACACAACACCGTAGCCAGACAAATTCCAAATTTCGAAGACACTACTGTAGATCAATGTACCTTTCGATAACTGGCAGAAATAACAAAAGTAAGGAAAGCAGAAGAAGCTTACATTTCTCAAACAGCCATTCCACCTTTGACAAACATTTGAAAAATCACAGCAATGATACAAGAACCTCATATAAATGTAAGGCTATGAATGCCACAAGAACTTACGGTGAAAGCAGTAATTTGCCGCAAAACAGACACATTCTAAAAACTCTTGAACTGTAAAAGAAGGTAACAAATGCGCAAATTAAAGTAAAATCAAGTTTGTGCATTAGCCACCAACATCATTCCTACTCACATGCAAACACCACAATAAATATATCTCTCTCTTTCTCTCTCTCTAAGACACACACACACACAAACACACACACACACACACACACACATACACACTAACGCACACAGAAAACGCTTATGAGCGATACCAATGTAAATGCGGAAATGTAGTTTCCCAGCGCTTCCACTTTAATTGTCCTCCCTCCCTCCCACCCCTCCCCCCCCCCCCCCCCCCACACACATACAGACAGACAGCCTGAAACGTGCAAACTAGGGGAGACAGATGACGCAACACAAACAGAATTCCTGTACATAATGGAGGTGCGTGTGGTTTTATATACGACTGACGACTAAATTTTGAATACCGTTAAGAAGTAACACGTTGTTTTGTAGGGCGGGCAAACCGTTAAGATGGGTTGCTGCAAACGTCAAACTGGTAACGCAGTACATGCTCGGATATGTTAATGACTAGAAATTCTTTGCAACTACACGAATTAGGTAGGGGTAACGCCCTCTGCCTTGTGTGGGTATAAGAAAAGATCACGTACTGCGTTCCTCATTCTGAAATCTTATTGTAATGTCGGATTTTTCTGAAAATGTCGTGTTATGCTTCCTGTAAGATGGAGAACTTCTTCCGAAATTTGTCGGAATTTTATAGTGGTATATAGGTATCATAAGTAAGTATTGTTTATTTCTACGCTATTTCTCATGGAAGCTTTGGTCAGTTAAGATCGTAAGTGCGTTACCTGTAGATTGTGTTGCATACCTGTCGGGCATAACCTAAAAAAATGGTTAAAATCGCTCTGAGCACTATGGGACTCAACATCTGAGGTCATTAGTCCCCTGGACCTTAGAACTACTGAAAGCTAACTAACCTAAGGACATCACATACACCCATGCCCGAGGCAGGATTCGAACCTGCGACCGTAGCAGTCACGCGGTTCCGGACTGAAGTGCCTAGAACCTCACGGCCACAGCGGCCGGCGCGTAACCTCATTTCGATAGCTTTGTTTACATATGTTCTCACCTTCTTTCTCGATTTCCCTAGAAACCGGAAGCGGTGTTCCATGTAACTGTTTTCTTGCCACTTATTTAAAAATGACAATTATTTGTAGTTAAACTGAAATTGTCAATATTTAATTCATGTCTCATTCGAAAATTGTTGATTTGTAACATGAGACATGGGAACTTTGTGGCAAAGTTGACAAAAAAATGCATATTTCTTTTTATAATACAGCGCCAGAAACGTAATTTCTTCGAAAAAATAAATAATAAAAGAAATGAAATAAAATAGGTAGAGGGAGACACGCAAAAAAATTAAAACGTATCAAACACTGCCTCAATACTTCGTCGATTTTACGCAGAACACGTATCTCTTATTACTAAACAACTTTCACGCCTATGAATGATAACAGGAAACTGTTACCTCTGACCATGTAAAGAACGTTCTGTTGAATATAAAATAACAGCAGTAATTATATGTATCTTACATGTTGGTACATGTTAACTTTATCCACATCAAAAGTAATTGCTTTAGTCACAGAAAAACGCAGGAGTTATTTTTATTACTCGTGAAATGCAGTTTTTTGTAAAGATATAAAATACACCATAGACTACCGCTCAACGATATGCGGTTCTAATTATGTGCAAAACGAACTAAGAAACAAACAGAAGACAAAGAGAATGATCGGTTCCCAGTGTCTCTCCCATACAATCATTCAAGTCTCTTTCTTTACCAATGCTGTCATTAACACCGGTAATCCGATCATTTGCTGCGTCATTTACGTTTTGTGCCAAAACTACCGAACCATAGTTTTGCTGGAGTGAAACTCTATGTACATAAAGCCTATTGAAACCACATTTATAGTTCGGGGACATCACTGCTCGCGCTGGTCATGATCTCATGATTGTCATGCCAATATGGAATCGATGGATTCAGAAAAGCAATACTCAAAGTCATGCAGCCACGTGAGGCCAACGCCTGACAGGACAGGCATATAGTTCGCATAGCTGTGCATGAACGCATGATCGTAAGCTGCCTGACGAACTTCCCAGTCAGGAAATGGGATTGTTCGCAGTGAGACAGGTATCCACACGGCCAGTAAGACTACATACAGGGCACCACAGGCTGTCTGTATGACGACCATGGTTACGGCTTCCCTTGATGTGGTAGCAGAGCGGTGTGCCAACGATAGCAGTGGTCACAGGAGTGACACCATGTCTTCTGCTTCTGCGTACAGCATTACGATAGATTTATCCGTGTGGGATTGTTCCGGAGAGAACGAATTTTTTCTGAGAGTTTAAGGCTGGTGCCCTGCCGTCGAGGTATTCGTGATGTTGTCTTTCAACAAGATTACATAAGTCTCAGCAGGTCCATCTTTACATGGGTTGGTTGTGGGACCATGGCTGTTCAATAAAAACGTCAAATGAAAAACATCTTCAGTCATCTATATATCTATTTCTATTTTATTTTAGCTACTAGTTTCGGCCTTACACTGCGCTATCTTCAGGCCCAACAATCCCACCTCTTCTATAATTGAAATAAGGACCAGCATACAATCGCTGGTATCCAAGGACTCCTTTTTAACAAATTAATGAACGAAGTGATAGCTTTGTTAAATAGAAGTCTACAAATACCAGTGACTGTAGGCTGACCCCTATTTCGATGGTACAAGAGATGGGATTTTCCTATATGTCGATCAGGGGGCTGAAGATGACGTAATGTAACGCCGAAACTGGTAGCTAAAATACAATTTGAAGTACAGAAGGCACAGTAGATCACAAAAGTTCTCAAGTTGCCCTTGCTGGATACATTTCCAGGAAACCAGAACGAATGTACAAGGGAAAGGTTCCCAACGAGTGACACACTGATGGGAAAGATACTTTCGAGAAATTGGGGCTTTCCAGCGGGGTAACTGAGCGGTGGCGCCTTATAACATTATTGGCTCCGGCCGTCTGACCGCTCATTACGGCTAAGCCATCTTTGACGGCCCGCGATTGACGGACAGTTGCTGTTTAAGTTGCCGTTTACATAGAGCGGACTTCGGGGAGAATCGCGTGGCGGAAAATGGGCTGGTGCTGCCCGCGAGAGGGCTGTGTCGCTGTGGCTAGGTTGGGAATGTATAGTGTCGATATTACCAAACCTCCCCCGCCTGTTCATCTCCTCCAGTCTGCTGACGACACCGCTTTCCTAGCCCTTTATCCTACCCATCAAAGGTACCAACGTACCCTCCAAACCCACCTTGTCAAGTTCACCTTTTGGTATAACCAGTGTTTCCTTCGTATCAACCCCTCTAAGGCCCAGCCTACCATTGTTAGCTGCACCACCTGCTCCTGCCATTTATGGTCGTCCCATCCACTTCACTTCCACCCTAAAATACCTTGACCCTCACCCTAAACTGCCACCTCACCTGTTATCCCCATCTCCTAACAATCCAACACAAAGCCCACAATAGACACTGTCTCCTGAAACTCGTGTCCACTCAGACATGGGGACTGCATCCTTCCACCATTATTCACACCTACAAATCCTTGATCCAACCCATCCTTTGTTATGCTAGCGTCGACTGGATTTCTGCCCCTCCAAGATTCTATAAACGCCTCCAAATAATAGAACGCAATGCACTCTGCCTTGCCCCTCCGTATCCGCCTTCTGTCTCCCATGTGCATCCTCTATGACCTCATCCCCTCCCCCACCTTCTCCTTTTCCTCAAACACATCTGCACCCTCTACATCATCCACTGACTCCATCCCCCACACTCCCTGGTGTCCCTCTTCCTTTCCACCCACAGCCCATTGCCGTACCTATAGGCCTACTGTAGTGTCCTGCCCTCTCTACATATCCACACCTTCCACCTCCTTCCCCAATGCAACATCTACTGGATGATGTGTTTCCTCCTGACATCTAACAACTCTAACTTCACCTTTTCTCCTCCTCCTCAGGGCTCAATCTCTTTTACCCTTCCCTTCCTGTGAGTGGTTTTCCTCACTCGTACACTCCCATACATTTCCTGTGCCAACTTCTGTGCCTCTGCACTCCCTCCTGCCTTGTCTTCCCTCTTCATCGCCTGCTCTGCCTGTTTCCTGCCTCTTGGTGCGCCCCCTGAACCCCATATTTCTTTCATCCCACCCCCTCCCCATCTGCACCTTGCTTTCCCCTCTTTGCCCCTCCTCTCAGGCCTCTCCCTTATGTGTGCTTCATCTCTTACTGTGATTTTAAAGTGTCTTTGTTCCACAGTATTTTAATATTGTGGTCAACTTTCAAACTGTGCATGTGACTTCAATGTACTCTATGTGCTATACAAATCGCTGAGTATATTTAACTTTAAGTCGACTTTTTTAAGTGTCCCACCATAAAAGTCTCTGTGTCAGTGTATATTTTAACCCCTATTGTCTCCACTTATTATGTTTTTATATCACCCCTTTTTATTGCGTTTACATAAGTAGTTTTCTCCAATAATTGTCGCATCACCCAACTGAAGAGTGGCAGATTGTGCCGCTCTCAGTCCCATATGGGCAGAGGAATGAAATCACAATAAAGAAAAAAAAAATTGGGACAGACAGTTGCCATGCACTCTCTGCATTGTAGCCGGGAGCTCAGCTGTTTGGACTGCTGATGTAAGGGGCATCTCTGTTGTTGCATAACTTGGATTAGCCATGCTCATGATAGAATCTGTGTTGTCCATGGGCATAGGGGCTGGTACATGCTGATACATTCCCTGTAACTGTACACTGTATCTGACGCCTTCACAATAGCTGCTGCCATTGGAATTATTCAAATGGTGAACACCTTGATCTTGCCTTGCTAGTATGGTCATACAGTCAGTTAAGCCATCACTGTTGAAGAGCTTAAGTTGCAATCCACCCATATAATCTGGGGTAACATTATTTCCTTTCCTTTCTTAACCATAATGACTCAATAGTGTCAAATCTTTTGGCTTGTAATTAAAATCTATTCCATATATTATAGAGTACATCTAATATGGCTAGTGTGTATGATACTGTGGCTGGTGTTGCCACCAGAATAGTCGTGAGAGCCTTGTAAGCATTGTAAGGTGTGCACCACCATAAAATCTTTAGTGTTCTATTAGTGTTAGTTTATTCATACAATTTCTAAATTATTTTAAAGATACTGTGTTGGTACTGTTTCGGTTTCTCTTAGAAATTATTAAAAGTTATACTTTTTCTGCACCTTCAGGCTGAACATGGTGTGCTGGATAAAATTCTAAAGAAATCGTTCTTTGAGCAAATTAAACTGAACTTGATGACTTATTATGCTGATCTGTTGTGACAAATTTCACTCATTTATTAATATACTTTAAGCATATTATTGAGTGGTGACCCTTGTGATTTAATCAAAGATTTGCTTATTGATTAACTTGCTGCTATTAATTTGTGTCTATGCCTCATTTGTAAAGGAACTTACTGTCAGTTTGGTTGACATCCTTTGAACCATCTAGCCAACATTTTGTCATATTATAATTTTTTGGTCTATTATCTTAAGATTAAATTTTTGAGGCCATAATCCTTAAGTAACTGCCAGTTATAATAAATTAATCTTAATGAAACTTTTACATGTTGTCACTGATGTATATGTTCAGTGCTGCAATTTTTTTAAAGATAATTTTAAATATCTTTTTCCATACTCAATTGGATCTACTCTTCCAGTCTAGCAGCCTGCATGCTTTGCAATCACCTCCGAGTAACGGAGATTCTCGACAAAGAATCTGAGCAGACTGTTTACTGGAAAAGAATCATCAACAAACACCCATCAGTTAGTCCATAGCATAAACGCTTAAAAGCATCCAATACAGGCGGTGTAACAACATCGTCACTAAATAAAGAACGTACAGAAACTAGCTAGTGGAGCAAAATTATTAAGAATGTATTCTGTTCTATCAAAGCATTGTCTAGCACGATGCTGCAAGGTAGGAAGGAGGGAAGGATGAAAGATTACTGGTTAAAGTCCCATCAACTTCGAGGTCTTCAGAGGTGCGTCACAAACTCGGATTCGTTCAATGGTGGTTAAGGAAATCGGCAGTTCCATTTCAAAGAATCATCAAGGCATTTGACTGGAACGACTGAGAGAACCAGAATCAGGATGATCGAAGACTGGTTTCGGGTTTGAACCGTTGTTCTCCTGAATGGAGGGCCAGTGTGTCAATAACTGCGCCACCTCGCTCAGTCGATATTGTTAACTTCGGTAGCCACTTCAGACAATTGCTGGAAGCTTAAGCTGCTAAGAAAATGTAATTTGTTGATGCCAAGAAAGGGACCAACTTCCCATTCTTACCAATAGCATCTTATCTCAAAGAACTCAAACTTAATACTTCCTATAATTCGAAAATTATGATTTTAAAGGTTTGAGACATACTGCATTTATTAACAGAAGTGCCTAGCGTCCAGCCTAAGCTATAAATGATTTGTTGTTATGACGAATATTTCTAACTGATCTAATAATAAGGTATGGTAGAACCATCTCTTATAGACAAGAGTAGTGTCAAAGGAGCTAATTAAAAGGCTATATGTCTGAACCTCTCTTGCTGTTTACTTTGTATTTCAGACGTAAAACATTCCGGTAGCTATAAAGCAGACAGCTGACATGGAAGTAAACCTGATTATTCGGCCTTATAACGATGGACAATTTTTTAATTAAACTAGAAAGATATAGTGTAATGGCAAGGTCATTACGACACTCGCAGAAGCCTCATACCATATTGCTAATAGAAAAACAAGTTGTAGGATATTTGTCATCTCTTTGAAGTTGAAAAGCGATATGTATTACGGGGCATCAAACAAAACCAGACTTTAATGCTTCAGAAATGTCAGCCAGCGACTGTGCATTTCAGCACGTACAGAGAGTAATTTGTGCATATCATAGGGATGTCATAAACAGATGCGTAGCAAAATTGTTCCCCTAATCTCTTCCCCCTTGCCTGCGAATCCAATTTTCCAGGTTGCTGTATTCATCAGGTCTATAATAAATTTAAGATAAATGACTGTGTAACACCTCTGAACTAGTAATTATTCTCATTTCAAACTGACATACGTACTAGTCCCTGTACCTGTGTACCTGTCTCTGTGTATGACACTAATTGCATTTGGCAGCCTCGCAAAAAGCGGCAGAGTATTTAAATATTACTTTATTCGTCCTTGAATGCACTTTCGCTTTAACGTGGCAGCGCAAATGGATCATAGATTTGCAGAAATGCGCAAGTGGTCCCCAAGAAAATTCCCTTACAGTTGGGCGTACGGTGAGAAAATAACAGAAGGTCCCAATTATCTCGGAGAACAATTCTATCTATTCAAAATATTTGATGAACGAAAACGGTAGATTCCTCAGTCTGTTAAGTGTTAAAATTATTTCAACCCTTTATGCATAAATGCGACTTTCTGCAAACGGTTATGCCTACTTCCTATTATGATTCCCGTAGGGGATTTACTACTATAGTTTTACAAGGTATCGTAAAAGTTGTGGGGTTAAGTGCTGAGACAATTAGGAAATAATAATGCAAATACTTACAGATCCTCAGTTGCTATTTGACTTATGTTTATGTTGAAAATTCGATAAATTCTGCGTTTTACAACTAAATGTTTTATTTGCGTCTAATCAAACATGTAATGCCTATTTATGACAGGCATCAGTTTTTACCCTTTCCATGTATCCACGTGTTCTGTTCTGTAGGTACTGGATTCGCACTACAGGTTTCCAGTTGATGGGTTATGATTATACATTTCACTACATATAGCCCAACCCGTCGCTTACTGTACATAGTGCTGCTGCTGCTCATTTCAATTCGTTTGGTCCCCACTTCCCCCAATGACATTAGAAATTCCGGAGAACGGCTATTTGTTCCTTCTGTCTTATTTGATCGCAATTCTTCTAGAGCCCTGATAAACTCTGATTTCGCTTCTGGATACCCTGTATCTTCCGTTTCGACATATCTTCTTCTACACTCCTGGAAATTGAAATAAGAACACCGTGAATTCATTGTCCCAGGAAGGGGAAACTTTATTGACACATTCCTGGGGTCAGATACATCACATGATCACACTGACAGAACCACAGGCACATAGACACAGGCAACAGAGCATGCACAATGTCGGCACTAGTACAGTGTATATCCACCTTTCTCAGCAATGCAGGCTGCTATTCTCCCATGGAGACGATCGTAGAGATGCTGGATGTAGTCCTGTGGAACGGCTTGCCATGCCATTTCCACCTGGCGCCTCAGTTGGACCAGCGTTCGTGCTGGACGTACAGACCGCGTGAGACGACGCTTCATCCAGTCCCAAACATGCTCAATGGGGGACAGATCCGGAGATCTTGCTGGCCAGGGTAGTTCACTTACACCTTCTAGAGCACGTTGAGTGGCACGGGATACATGCGGACGTGCATTGTCCAGTTGGAACAGCAAGTTCCCTTGCCGGTTTAGGAATGGTAGAACGATGGGTTCGATGACGGTTTGGATGTACCGTGCACTATTCAGTGTCCCCTCGACAATCACCAGAGGTGTACGTCCAGTGTAGGAGATCGCTCCCCACACCATGATGCCGGGTGTTGGCCCTGTGTGCCTCGGTCGTATGCAGTCCTGATTGTGGCGCTCACCTGCACGGCGCCAAACACGCAAGGCACCAAGGCAGAAGCGACTCTCATCGCTGAAGACGACACGTCTCCATTCGTCCCTCCATTCACGCCTGTCGCGACATCACTGGAGGCGGGCTGCACGATGTTGGGGCGTGAGCGGAAGACGGCCTAACGGTGTGCGGGACCGTAGCCCAGCTTCATGGAGACGGTTGCGAATGGTCCTCGCCGATACCCCAGGAGCAACAGTGTCCCTAATTTGCTGGGAAGTAGCGGTGCGGTCCCCTACGGCACTGCGTAGGATCCTACAGTCTTGGCGTGCATCCGTGCGTCGCTGCGGTCCGGTCCCAGGTCGACGGGGACGTGCACCTTCCGCCAACCACTGGCGACAACATCGATGTACTGTTGAGACCTCACGCCCCCGTGTTGAGCAATTCGGCGGTACGTCCACCCGGCCTCCCACATGCCCACTATACGCCCTCGCTCAAAGTCCGTCAACTGCACATACGGTTCACGTCCACGCTGTCGCGGCATGCTACCAGTGTTAAAGACTGCGATGGAGCTCCGTATGCCACGGCAAACTGGCTGACACTGACGGCGGCGGTGCACAAATGCTGCGCAGCTAGCGCCATTTGACGCCCAACACCGCGGTTCCGGGTTTTTCCGCTGTGTCGTGCGTGTGATCATTGCTTGTACAGCCCTCTCGCAGTGTCCGGAGCAAGTATGGTGGGTCTGACACACCGGTGTCAATGTGTTCTTTTTTCCATTTCCAGGAGTGTATTATGTCATCAGACAATTCCTCCCCCGTCGATAGTCATTCAGTGGACTCTTTCTGCCTATCCGCTTTCTCCTCTGCGTTTAGCACTTATCCGCTTTTTTGTATCCCGCCTGGAAGGCGGCGCGTGTGTTGGCTCTTGTAAACTGAAGGGTTGACCGAATGTAGGAAGTGAGTAGGAGCAGGAAAAAGTGAAAATCTCTCAGTACTGCTCTTAGAAATGGTTTTACTATATCACAACATTACCTGAATACATAACTTTGCACTGAGGTGCGAAGCCCTGGCATGAAAACAGGAAGAAAGTATTCTGAACTGTGAAAAAAGAAGCAAAGTTGGAACAGTGAGCGGTCCAAGCTTACGATAGGAAATATGAAGCGAACTCGTAGAACGAAGGCGTTTTGGTTATGTGGTCACGGTGTGGAACAGTAAAACTGGAGGTCTGTGTCGAAATCTCCCTCGTGCCAATTTTTTTTTTCACAAAATTCTGGTCATTGACGTGTCTGTTGGTATATTCGTATTCGTGTCTGTGTCCAATGACAGTTTATAATTTTGTGGAAAAAAAAATTGGCACTTGGATCGTTGATTGTTTCTGTTTTGCTTCTTTTCTGACCCTTCAGTACACCCTCTTTTGTTTTCATGCTTGATCTGTGTTCAGTTTTCGACAGGCTGTCTACTGGGCCATCTTACCACCAAATTTGAGAAGTGCTGCAATGAGGAATTTCCCTTGTTAGTGTTGCCACCTTTGCTTAAAACTTCGTCGATGGTTGACTTTTCTTTACACTGAACCAATCGTTCTGACAACCATTTCCTCTTAGAATTCTTCACATTTCTCCTGTATCCTTTCCTCTGCAACACCTGCTTATTTTATTACCAACCGACCTATATTACTGTCAAAAAATTTCGTTAATGTTTAACCATATCCATGCAATATTTTTTTTGAATGAGTTAACCAAAATTTGACCGTATATTACTGTATTTATCTTATGTACTATCTAGATTGCACCATTTATGCCATCATCAAGTACAACACTTAGAGTTTTTAGATCATTAATAGGTAAGACATGTTAGTGGGCTAAGAACTTTTAGTACTGGACTTTATAAAGGCGTAGGAGCCGAATTCTAGATACTACAGAAGAGAAATACAGTAATACGCAAATGGCGGTTTATTCTTTCAAAAAGTTAAAATGGTGTTTTTTCTGTCTTCCTCTGGAAATTTTTGTACTTTCTTTCGTCGATCGGTTGAAGCGTTTCTTCTGTTGCTGAAGTTTCTTCGGAGCAGCCTTCATTGTTTTTATATCAGTTCCACATCAGGACTGCCCTTTTTGGTGATATCCATTGATCTTTAACTCAACTATCTACTGTGGTGTTCATTATCCCAGTGTCTACAGTCCTAGAGAACTTCACACACATCCTATCGCTTCTGAAAACTTCCGGATATCACTTCCTTCCACACGGAGTTTTCTGAGAAATCCAATTAAACTTAAGTCTACTCTTCATCCTTTCTGAATCGTGATCGGAGTCTACATCTGCTGTGAATAAGCCTTACCATCCAGTGTCACACACACACACACACACACACACACACACACACACACACAATAAATACTAGCGCCCCCACACAACCAAAGATGACCGAAGGCAAAATTTACTGATAGTGAAAATTACTAATTAACAGGTAAGGTAACATTAACTCTGTTCCTCTGTTTATTTATTTACCGCTGTGGCGGCTTTAATTATGGCCGGCATGGTATCCACTGGTTCCACTAACTACCTGGGCCGACGATATCGATCGCGATCAAATGTCAGGGGCTAGCGCCTTTGGTCGAGGGCTGTGGTGTTGGCATTTGGGAGGCCCTGGCAACTGGCTGACAACTTGTTGGTTTTGGAGGACTCCTGCTGTCCGGTAGGGGCCTATAAAAGTCGCGAGTGATTCGGAGACAAGCTCTGCTGGCTGAGTTAAGGATTCGTAGTGGCGAGTTGAGGGAATAGCAGCGGACGCCCCGTGCAACCTGGTCAGCAAGTTCTGGGCAACTCTGCAAGCTTAAATTTTGCGGCACCTAGAAGATCACCTCTACGGGCTTGGTGCAATAACACCCCTGACTGGAATGCTGGAAGTCATGGCTCCTTCATACCATGCTAGAGTAGGAACATTCTCTGTTGTACATTGATTTTAATGAAATTGAAATTTCAACGTAGTCTATGTCGCAGGCAAGGAAATTTTTATAGGTGAGTATGCCCTAGTAATTGGATTTGCAGGCGCTGATATTTCACCTTGTTAATTTTCAATTAATGTTAAGTAGTGGCATGCGTAGTCACTTCCGGAATGAGTTAATATTGCCGACGTTTGTAGCCTTCTTTGGGCAGATTACTGTTCCCTTCTGATGGGTGGTGGCACTGTAGTTCTGGCAGAGGACGGTGCATTCCTTTCCTGACCCCGGAGTAGAGACGTGCTTTCTTTCTGCTGCGGCAACACTTCCGTCGTATCACAGCGTCTCGGTCGGCCAGCAGTCGGACGCCTCTACCAGCCACCTCCTGTTGGCTCAAGTTAAATAAATTTGATCGTTTGATACGTGCCAGGGCGAAGTGACAGCAATTACTTCTGGAACTCTTGATCTATTCAGTATTGAGAATTTAGCAATCACATAAGCTTTAAAGCATGTTACTCAAGTCTGAAGTTCCTTCTCACTATAATTGCTCCTTAACTACTTGTTTAAACGTTGCACCCTTATTGATGGCTCTGGAGTGTGTTATGTTTTAAAGCCCTTTAGTTATGAGTATGAACTGTGGATCATTTCTTTTTTTATCCACAGTTATTAGCTAACACCATTCATTGTGAAACTTGCCTGCTTGTTGTCTGTGAAAGTTACCTGTTGTAATCTGCCACCTTTTTTTGTATTTTCGGGGACGGCATATGGGAGTTACCAACTGGGAGTCACATTTAAGTTGTGTACCTTCCCAGCATTTTCTCTCTCTCTCTCTCTCTATTTTTTTTTTAGTGTGTATCTTATTGCTTAAGGGATTTTATTAAGGTTATAAGTGGTTGAGGGCTTTCCAGCACCTATGATAAGTGGGGCGACTCTTTTTTGGGTGGGCGTTGGCTATTGTTTTATTGTTTAATGTTTTACGCATAATTGGCAATTGTTAGTGCCTTTAGTGGCACTCACTAGTAATTTATCTCACTGACAAACTCAATTTGTTTGTATCAGCTTGCAGTTACGTCTATTTGGTGTGAGTTCTTAGTTAAATTTCCCCAATAATGTATATTCCATGTGTTAAGTCCTGTCCTTAGTGGTATAAATGGTTAAAACTTTTTATTAATGAATTGATCTTGTTGAAGTTCTTTAAAAACTTGTGAGAGTTGTTATTCGTTTTTTTTACAAGTTTTTTTAAATTTGTAATCACAACTGTTGTCAGGCAAGAAATTGTATTCCATGAAGTGACGAAATATGTGACCCCACTTTCCACGCGTGGTTTCTTAAAATTCTCCCACAGCTTGTTGCGAGGTATCATATTTATTCTTTTCAGAAATGAGATAACAGGATTTCATGCCAAGTCCAAGCAAAACCTCCATCGACATTTGCAAGATGATTTACAAATTTAATTTCAACTGCTTCCTCAATAGCTATCCCAACAGGTGGAAGTACATTGCAGAATTTTCTTGTTGCTGTATTCCATAGGGTGAACTGTATCAAGATATTGATCTGTAACAGCCGATTTGCTCGACTGCTGTAAGCTTATGTTCAGTACACTGGTCCTCCACAGTCCTGATACTCTGACCAATATATGACATGCTACAACTGCACGGAGTACGGAAGAATCCGATTTATGCATACCAAGATCATTGTTAACGAACTTTAGATGGAGATCGGAAAACACATTTTACATCATATTTCCGCAAAACGCAACCAATATTGTTTGAGGTCCTCCTGCATAAGGCAAAATGGTCGTAGACTTCGGTACCAATTCGGTACTCTCATGACCCACCCGGTACACGATTGGTCGACATCGCAACCCAAATCTGATCTGTGTTTCACTACACCCATTCTAACGGAAGGTGACCTCAAGGTGGACTAATTCAACTGACAAACTCTCATGATCTGAAATGGCGTGGGCGCTGTGAACCAAGGTATGAAGTACGCTTTTGCTCTCAAGCAGATGGTAACAATTATCAGTCTGCAGATAAATTCAACGTGCGTAGTGTTCCTATTATTTCTGTAACTGTCTAGTAGCAGGAGGGAGTTTTTTGGTGTGACTGGAGTTAGATCGCGACGCGTTACTTTTGATGAGATTCCGTAAATATAAAAAGCATCGGTGTTGGACCATTTTTCTCTTCTAATTGTGTCTTCAGGAGACGTGGAAGAGTGTAGAGCTTATGACGTCTTTTGAAGACGTGGAAGAGTGTGGAGCTTATGACTTCTGTTGAATACATGGAAGAGCGCCGAACTTATGACTCCCTCTAAAGACAAGGGCAGTGCAAAGCTTATGACTTTTTCTGAAGATATGTAGCAGTATGAGCTTAGTACTTTATCCGAATGCACGAAGGAGTGTGGAGCTTAAGACTTTGTCGGAACACGCGATAGTGTTCAGACGAAAAACATTTTGTTGTAATCAGTGTATCTTACCAGATGACCCAGGAGTGGAGTTGCAGCACATGCAACGCACTCTTCCCTACAATCGAGAGCCATTCACTTGTCGGCGCTGTTCGTTACGGCGATCGTGCACATTATGGTGACCACATAGAGCACGACTGTCGTGTTAGGGCAATCTTGGACCGCACTCAAATTTCTGTACGGAAACCTGTCTCAGATTCGACCTTAGTGTCCGGAATGTATGCGTTTTTCTTTTAGTCATCTAGTCTACAGTCATTGCTTTTCGAGTACAATTCACGCACTTTGCGATTGACTATTTGGCTTGAGATTTAAAACTTTCCCGGAGTACACATTGTTCCACAAAATTTCAGGCGAACTGCCGGATGTTGGTATCTTCCTGCAACAGTCTTCTGGCCATCTTCAGGCGATACTGGCGAAAACGCACTGTGCTCTGGTATTTAAGACCCCGCCGGCACATGCGTGAAACTCACCACATCGATATCAATTCGATTGTCTTCCCGCAGTTCCATCGCAGAGCTACGCCGGCTACGGAGATCACGAAGTTTTTCAACGATTGGATTCCACGCTGAATTTAATTGAAATCCGCCGTCTCGATTAATAAGAGACTCACTATCAGACAAGTGATTTCACTTTTTACAGATGTACCTCTTGTGGACTTTCTACATCTTACTGGCAATAGGTTTGGAGCTGAGATTACAGCACTGTTTGAGCACACCCTCTCCTTTACGTATTTTTTATTTTAACAAAGAGTTTTATGAGCAATCAGACGGTGTCGTCATGGGGAGTCCTTTATCTCCGCTGGTGGCCAATCTTTTTATTGAAGACTTTGAGGAGCGAGCACTCGCCTCGGCCAGTTTTAAACCAACAGTGTTTTGGTTTTATGTTGACGACACGTTTGTAGTTTGGCCTCATGCTTTGGATCGTCTGCGAGAGTTCCTACAACATCTGAACTCCATACACGAAAACATAATACACTCCTGGAAATTGAAATAAGAACACCGTGAATTCATTGTCCCAGGAAGGGAAAACTTTATTGACACATTCCTGGGGTCAGATACATCACATGAGCACACTGACAGAACCACAGGCACATAGACACAGGCAACAGAGCATGCACAATGTCGGCACTAGTACAGTGTATATCCACCTTTCGCAGCAATGCAGGCTGCTATTCTCCCATGGAGACGATCGTAGAGATGCTGGATGTAGTCCTGTGGAACGGCTTGCCATGCCATTTCCACCTGGCGCCTCAGTTGGACCAGCTTTCGTGCTGGACGTGCAGACCTCGTGAGACGACGCTTCATCCAGTCCCAAACATGCTCAATGGGGGACAGATCCGGAGATCTTGCTGGCCAGGGTAGTTGACTTACACCTTCTAGAGCACGTTGGGTGGCACGGGATACATGCGGAAGAGCATTGTCTTGTTGGAACAGCAAGTTCCCTTGCCAGTCTAGGAATGGTAGAACGATGGGTTTGATGATGGTTTGGATGTACCATGCACTATTCAGTGTCCCCTCGACGATCACCAGAGGTGTACGGCCAGTGTAGGAGATCGGTCCCCACACCATGATGCCGGGTGTTGGCCCTGTGTGCCTCGGTCGTATGCAGTCCTGATTGTGGCGCTCACCTGCACGGCGCCAAACACGCATACGACCATCATTGGCACCAAGGCAGAAGCGACTCTCATCGCTGAAGACGACACGTCTCCATACGTCCCTCCATTCACGACTGTCGCGACACCACTAGAGGCGGGCTGCACGATGTTGGGGCGTGAGCGGAAGACGGCCTAACGGTGTGCGGGATCGTAGCCCACCTTCATGGAGACGGTTGCGAATGGTCCTCGCCGATACCCTAGGAGCAACAGTGTCCCTAATTTGCTGGGAAGTGGTGGTGCGGTCCCCTACGTCACTGCATAGGATCCTACGATTTTGGCGTGCATCCGTGCGTCGCTGCGGTCCGGTCCCAGGTCGACGGGCACTTGCACCTTCCGCCGACCACTGGCGACAACATCGATGTACTGTGGAGACCTCACGCCCCACGTGTTGAGCAATTCGGCGGTACGTCCACCCGGCCTCCCGCATGCCCACTATACGCTCTCGCTCAAAGTCCGTCAACTGCACGTACGGTTCACGTCCACGCTGTTGCGGCATGCTACCAGTGTTAAAGACTGCGATGGAGCTCCGTATGCCACGGCCAACTGGCTGACACTGACGGCGGCGGTGCACAAATGCTGCGCAACTAGCGCCATTCGACGGCCACCACCGCGGTTCCTGGTGTGTCCGCTGTGCCGTGCGTGTGATCATTGCTCATTGCTTGTACAGCCCTCTTGCAGTGTCCGGAGCAAGTATGGTGGGTCTGACACACCGGTGTCAATGTGTTCTTTTTTTCCATTTCCAGGAGTGTATTTACTTTGGAGTTAGAGGAGGATCGTTGCCTTCCGCTTTTGGACGTCTTGGTGCAACGGAAGAGCGATGGCACACGTGGTCATTCAGTATATAGAAAACCCACAGACTTTTACTTGCAAGCCACTAGTTGCCACTATCCGGCACAAAAGATGGGGCGTATTGAAGACCTTGATTCATAGAGCCCGTGTCATCTCTGATACTGATAGTTTGCAAACAGAACTGGAGCACCTGCGGACAGTGTTTCTGAAGAATTGGTATTCGTCCCCACAAGTGGAGATAGCGCTGCAGACCTGTAGAGCAAAGAAGGGGAAGAGGCCCTTAAAACGACTGCATATTTACCATATATTGGTAATATCTCAGCGCAAATGGGCGGAATACTAGGAATATATAACGTGAAAACAATCTATCGCTCTCCCTCAAAAATTTCGTTGCTGAAATAATTATCGTTATTTTTATACACGATACAGTCTTTTTTATACGTAGTATCGATAATATTTTTGAAGTTTGTACACTTAGTTCATTTTAACATCCTGAGGCTAGGAAATAGCGTCGTAGATATTACATTGCTCCTTGGGCTGAGAAGAAATTAATATATAGTTGTTATCAGACCACTGTATCCACGTAGGTTCGTTGTTGTCATAATGCAAATGTTCAGTTATAATGTTGTTTAATACATGACAGAAATAGCTTTGAGTTGAGTATTTAAGTGACTTCAGTAACAGTGTAGTCTCGGTAAAAGCGGCGGCTACTTCCCAGATTAACTTATGCCCCCACCCCCACCCCATCCCCCATTTGGGCTCACTGGACCCGAAAAACCGGATATAAAACCGTTCAAGGAGCTTCAAGAAAATACAGTTACTTACTCTTAATTGTCTGGCTTGACATGAAGATTTAATATGTTGAAAATGCAATGAAAATGCAAATTTTATACTTCTGTTCTTTGCATCTGAGGTAGAAAATGGTTTTTATGGTGGTGTTTCATCAAGTTTAAAAATTCATATAATTCAGATAAGAATGTCAAATAACAATTCGCCGATGACGTCGCGCGACCGCTCCCCCCCCCCCCCCCCCCCCCTGTCGAGCCTCTGTGTCGGAGGGAGTAGTACTGCAGCTGGTCTTTCTTCTCTCTTTCCACGTTCCTCTCGTACAAGATGGGCACATGAAATATCGAAACATTGAAATCAATGACAAGATAATAATTATATTCATCCTGAGGAAGAAGTTTTTTAGTCTTAATTTCACTTTCTTTCACACGGATGGAAATAGTTTGTTTTTGGACGATGTCCTGTATCTTTAGATTGTTCATTTAAATGTAGTGATTCACAATTAGGTTTAACAGATTATGCACATATACGACAATACACCGTTATTCATACAGGTGTCCGTAGTGAGCTGTGTTTGTTTCCTGCTGTATGTAAACATTTCCGCGAGGTGCTGCGTAGCCAGCGTTGCATTATATTGTTGGCGCGCGGCTGGCTGTACAGTCTGTCACCTAATATTCGGCATGCAAAGACGACTTATAACACTTTAGTGTGAGGTCTTCAGTTCTACGTTGTCGTAAATGCCGTTAACAGGTTTTCAAGGTCCATGTCATTGCTGCTAACATTTAACACTCTTTGAGCGTTCATGTGTTCTATGATCACAGTTGTAATCACTGTTTATTAATTTTTACAACAAAAAAAAAACACAGTTTTTCACGTGTCCACTAGACATTTTTAGTTCTAGTGAAACACGCTTCACTGTCCTGATTGTTGCCAGTATTACTCAAAGTACTCGACAGAAAATCTTATATGCAAATGACACTTTATAAGATAGTAAGGTCTTCTACATTGGCACATCAGTTAGTATTATTACATCAAGATAACAAATATCGTAGAGTGTCACATAAAAGATGAGACAATATGACTTTAAAATCTGCTACATTGTTCTGACCATGAGATCATTATTGAACACTGTAGATATCAGTACATTTGCCTTTTCATGTCACACACTTATTAGTGTTTGTTTGTAGTTATTCATACATGTTTTCAGTAGGAATATTACCATATTATGGGCAGATGTCCATATTCGGTTCACCTAACAGAGAGATGCTCATAAGAGCATACGGAAAATATAACCACGTAAAGAAAACTATGTACACAAATCGGTACATATTTGGAACACGTTTCAATAATAGTGAAAGCGGTTTCTGACAGACACGCAACTCACACACAATTGACACCCGTTACGTGTGTGCGTCTACATGGGTCAGGCTCATGGAAATATTTTTTTACACGTTCACTCTCATACATGAATAAATACATTATCTAAGGATCTATCCTATGTAGAAAAGACAAATTTTTTATATTTAAGAAAATAGTATTCGACAAAGAGCTTGTGTCAAGTTAATGACTTTTTCAGAGTAAGAATGCTAATCATTAAGATACTCCTTTTTTGACATAATGTTTCATGAACATTATAATGTAATAACTGGTATGAAAGCTTACAGACTAATACACACATAACATCATGATATGTATTCTAACATTCATGGTGGTGTCTGTTTGTTCTATATCGTGTCTCACTACCACTTTCGCGCAACGACGCTCTGAGAGTGTTTTTTAGGGAAGACTAGTTTGAACCTGGGACCTGTTGCTCGTAAGGAGACGCCAGACCACATATGGCATGTACAATTCAGAAGAGTTCAGTGACACTAGCGATGATATAACAAAATACTTAATGATTTCAGCGTCAGCTCCACTGCACTCCCTGTAAAAGAATCTTAATACTAACTAAATTTAGTGGAAGGGGTTCAAGGCTTTCCTATTTTTAGTTAGCTGGTAAAATAACGTCGAAAACGCAGTTAAGTTTACCATTGGAAATTTTATTCTACTCACAAAACATTGTTTATAAATCGCACTATTGATAAAACGAAATGTTTCAATACAGGATGGTAAAGACCAACTGCGTTCAACATAAGTGTGAACGAATATTCCCTGAGTGGGTTTCCAAGTTCTACAATGGATCGAAGGATGACCTATACGATATCACATCTGTAATCTAGGTTTAAATTAAGTTTCACTAAAGAGAAAACTATCAAAATGGTCTACAGTGACCCTCAATTATCTTTAATTACTCATCTAACTTGTCATAAATTGTACTGGCTGATGTGGCTTCTCAATAACTATATAACAGAAAAATCATCGCGTTTCAGATTTTTACTGCAAGTGGCAAATGTGAACACCATGAGCTTTAATTGACGATCGACACTAGTATTACGCAAAAAGGGGGTGTAACAGATGAGACTTCTGCAATTCTGAGTGAAGCTTTATGCGCTGTTATGCGGCATAGCGTGCGTTCATTACCTTGTCGGTGTTCGTCAGGGGGCCGCGGGCAGCGCAGCAGTCATCCAGCTCGCCGTCTCGGAACTAACTCTCCTCCTAACTTCTCCTTACTACAATTTACCGAAGTGGGTTTAAAACAACTATCTGGCTGTGTTTTCATCTGACCAATCAGGCTCGCAATGTTAGCCTTAAGCTCCGCCTACAAAAATTCTGTCTATCCAATGCGAAACGTTCTACTTTTCGTGGTGGGGCAATGTTTTTAAAGGTTGCAACATAACAGAGACGCGAAAAAGTCTCACGCTAAAACTTGCAGCTGGTGTGGTCCTTTTAGCGTTATCGTAAGATCTATACTGTTCTTCTGGAGGCCTCTAGCTTTCAACATGGTATGGGGGGTGGTCCTAACGTAACAGAGACGTGATAAAGTCTCACGCTAAAACATGCCGGTGGTGTGGCCCTAGTGGTTAGCTGGCGACGTGGGTGTCCAGTCCGTCCCTTATCGTAGGGCCTTCTAGCTTAACACTGTTCTGCTCACGGCTTTTGTTTTCGTTTCTCCCCTCGGAACTGCGTCTGTCTCACGGTGGGAAGGTATGACATGCATTTAGGCATTCTTGTGTTAGTCTGTGGTATTCCATTTGCTCACTCGTTACTCGTATTACTTTGGTTAATTTAATGTCATGATTTATTTGGAGCTATGTGACATACTACTGGATTTGCTTATCATGTCAGGGTCTTCAAGGAAGGTGTTGGATTTGCCTGTCTTATGTTAAGAACTTTACTATAAGTACTATTTACATATTTATAGTTGTGCTATAGTGCACTTGCACTAAACATATTCTGTTTACACAGATATTTAAATTGGATTCCTATTGTAAATATTTTTAATGCCTCTGTGACAATACAGTCCTTTTCTCTTTCCTTTATTGATGTCTTCTACTATACAGAATCCATCATGTGGGATAGGAGTCATTTTATATGGTCCTTTGTACATTAATCGCCATTTTTTTATTACTTCGTTTTTCTTTGTACAGGGGACCGAGTATGAAGCTCTGCAATAGGTCTTATATGGATAGACCTCCATATCGTAAAGATAATCTTTTATGATACCGGGTCGTTCACTGAATACTTCATGGTATCTGGATAATAATTTTGTTAATTATCCAGCCTCTGAAGCGTCAATGCAAGTTGCCTCTTTCACATTTTCCTCGATTGTTGCAGCTATGTCGCTCATATTACTGGGTGCATGATTACTTCGGTTATTGTGACACTTTCGTGGGTGCTCATATTCTAACACTAACAATTTGTTTTCTGACAGATAGATTCACTTCTCTTATCAGCGAAGATTCGCACACAACTCCCTATTCAGCTCCAATGTTATTGGTCGCTGTTGGAACTTAAGTATACATGTTCCACGGTCGAGATCAATTACAGCTTCTCTGTCCCGTAAAAACTCAAGATCCAGTAATACCGGTATTGACAAGTTTTTCATTAATAGGAATGTGCATAAAACGCTATATTTCCAAAGGAAACTTCAATCTGTGTCTGGTGCTTTATAATCTGTGCTTTCTTTCCCAGCGCTCCTATAACCTTACAATTCGTAACGGGCAAAATCGGCAGTCTTTTTATTTGCGTTACCTTCTTGAAGAATTATTCATTCATTACTCATAACTCGCACATGTGTCGAGGAGAACAATAGTTGCTACGCCACTGATGGTTCCAGTGACACTTGCTTGAATATTCTCTTTTTCTTGCTTACCAGTGACAGTAGAGTCTTGGTAGAGTTCATCTTCGTTCCTCTTACCATCCTAATAGCGAATGATATTTGTTTTCTGTTTTATTGACCTATCGCCTTCATTCTTGGTCTCGATCACTTGGCGAAGGCCTGCAGGGACCGTGATTAGTTTGTTGGCTTCTGTATATTCCGCTTTGGTTTCGAGGGTACCTCCACTATTTACACGTTTTGTGAGTCTACAGTCGGAGGTGGCCTACTTGGGTCCCACCATTGTGGATACTGATTATTTGTCAAAGGTACAGCCCGTATATAGTTTATTGACTGACCTGAATCCATAGAATTTTGTTGCGGCTGCCCTGGTTGTCGCCGATACTCTTTTTCCCCTAGCACGTTTTTAGGTTTATCCTGGTACGGACTGCCGGATCTGTTGCCATTACTATTGTTGTTGTTAGTATTAGCATTTTCGTTATTAAACTGCCTCTGATTACCATGCGTATGCTGGTAGTCATTCGACTTCTGGTAATTATTGTTATTATTGAAATAGTCAGAATTTTGGTTGTAGGAATTTCTACTACTTCTATATTTCCCATTATTATAACAATTGTTTTTATTTTTCTTGGGACTACCTTCGCCCTTATTTCCAATGTTTCCATTCGAGGAAGCTTTTCCATTAGGACTGTTAATACTACTTGTCGCGTCAGAATTCTTTCTGACGTCTTCTTGAACTAAATCTAGGGAATCGATCACAGACAAAAATTCCTTCAAATCGGAATATGTGACATTCACCAGTTTTTCTCTAATATGTATCGGCAATCTAGCCTTCAATACACGTAACAAGTCCCGTCTGACTACTGGTTCATCTCAGTACCGTGTCATATTAATATATTTTTCGAAGTGTTTTCTTAAGGAACCTGTCTTCGGATTATATATTTCTGCGTTGTAGATAATCTTTCGCAGTCGTTCTTGAGTCGATTCAGACCAGAAATGATCGAGAAACGCCTTCTCAAACTCACTGAAAGTCTTGCAGGTTTCTGGTGCATTTAGCGCCTATAGCCATGCCTCACCAGAAATTTGATTAACCACAAACTGTATTTTCTGTTTCTCCGTCCAGGACTTTGGAAGAACACTATTGAAGATCCGAATAAAAACTACTGGATCAATGTTACTTACTCCCTTCGTTAAATACTTGGACCTGTCGATCCTTAATCAAGCTTTCTTCATGCATCAAGGCAGTTAAGTTCCTGGGGTTATTGCCCTCAGCAGACGGTGTACTAACTCTATTACAAGTATGCTTCATAGTTCGAGTTCCTTGGTGACACATAATGTTGGAGTATTATGGGTTGATTACCAAAACTTGGTCTTGCATGTGATGCATTACAGTTCGTTGGCAGATTTTCACTGATCTTTTGCCTGTCAGTACCAGTGTTTTCATTACTGTGTGCTGACATTGTTTCAAAATTGTGATTTTCAAACTTCAGTAGCTTGGCTACTTTTGTTCAGACTTGTTTTTGAATTTCTGTGGGAATGTCATCCTGCATTGACTCCACAGTAGTAGCCATAGCTTTGAAATGTTTTTCTAATTTATTGACTTCAGTTTGAAGACCATTGACGTGAACTGCTATGGTTGTTAATGGTTCGATGGTAGTTTTTATAGCACTGCTCTCTTTGTTAAAAGGAGTAGTGATAGCTTTGTCGTGATCGACCAATACCTGATTTATTCTGTGAGCAATCTCCTTGTCTCTCTCCACGAAAATACTGCTTATGTATTCAATAAATTTCTTTTCACGCTCCTGGTCCCTGAGCTCGCGTTGCTTTTCACGCTCTTGCTCCCTTCGCTCCCGTTCCTGTCTTTCTACAGCCCTTTCTTCCTGCTGCTTCATAGTGAACCTTTCAAAGAGTGACGATAGCATATTCTTTATTGACACAGCTTGAGGATTGCTAACTTCTGCCCCTTGCCCAGTAGAAATATCATCATTAATTTCTGACTGTTTGACTGCAGGAATGTTTGCTTGTTTTGACAACTCTTCAGTTTCACTTTAGATTGCGACATCAGTTAACGGATTGCCATCATTAATTATTAGATTTTCTAGTAATTGCACAGAAGTGTGCGTATATTCATCTACTCGAGAATCTGATGCCATTTCTGCATCAGCCTGCTCATTCGGTTTTATCTGATTTTTTGGTCTAACCATTTTATCACAAATCTTGCACAATGTATAGAGATATTACCGACAATGACAAGATTGACACAAAATAATCTTACATCTAAGACATATACATACATAACAAACACTAACTAAAATGGTTCAAATGTGTGCAAAAAATTTTACCAGATAATTATATTTGAAAATATTTCACTCGCGGCCGGAATACAAAAGTACTACTGTTCATTGCTGCCGATACTCTTGCAAGCTTTTGAAAGGTCACAAGCGACAAATGCCAATTGCGTGCGTGTTAGATCAATAGCAGTACATCTATTCCCACCTCGTTTTTTACGTGCGTTTGTTGGTGGACACTATTGCTTCATCAGTGTTGGGCGGCTCTCGCTTCACAGATCATTAACATGTACGTCAATTCCTATCTTTTTTATACGTTCGTGTGTGGATGGACACCACTGCTTAATCAGTGTTGGATGGCTCTCGCTTCACAGTTGACAAATACTTGCACAGCAAGCTCAGTGATGAAATAAAAGACACAAACATTATGTCATGTTACACTGTGCCTGTAAGAAATCACAATACTCAGTAATTAAATAAATAATTGGTGGCCCCACGTTAGACGCCATTGTAGCTGAACCGATTTATAGTATTTCGTGACTTTAATTACTTATGAATGATATTTGAGCTAGACAAAAAAAAGTTACCTATTCTCAGCGTAACAATTCTTTTGATGACAAAAAAGATTATCCCGGCAAATATTTGTCGCTCTTTGAAAGAAATCTCCACTTGATGTTGTGTAGAAATGTTGTCTGTAAAGTCGTGTGAGTGTCAGTAAATTTCATATCATTTATCAGATTTTACACAACTGTTACTTAAGATGGAAGCACGTTTCTCTAACAAAGGGAACATTTAGTCACAAAATACTACCCGCGCACAACACTGACGTGTGTCTCCTATTAAAATATTTCGTGTAAATCGTCCTAAATAATTAGGTTTCATACATCAGCAGATAAGAAATTCATATTACGTAACAAGCAGTGAACACTATTTTTAAACTTTCAATCTGAGTTGAATTCTGTCTTTTAAAGTATAATCGGGACCACCAGTGCACGTTTATTTCCATTCATTTATATCTAAAAACACTAATGATTGTTAACATTTTCGCTTCAAAACTGCCTAGGAGATATTTTTGCTAAGATGGCGGTAGACTGACGATAGTCAGTTTGTCTATTGTTATTCTCGAATCCTTTTATCTCAAGTTAATATTTTCAGATAAGTCATTAAGCCTTTTGTTCCCTATTCTTTAGCATTTAAAATTATTCTCAATGAAAAATGTTCCATATTTTTTATACCAGCTACTAGTAAACTCCGCTGTAAGTTACTAGCGCTAATGGCTGCGCTCCTAATTGCGGAGCTGAAAATTAAACATTAATTAGACTGGATTACAAATGAAATGAATACAAATCCACGTCTAGACAATAGCGACTCTATTTTTCAAATAATAATTAACAATACAGTTACAGGTTTTCTCTTTACAGACCACACACGTCTCACGTCCGAACAGTTTATTGCCTAGCAAAGGAAGAACAACGCAACCAAAATTAACACAGATAACAAAAAAATTATAATTATCGATGTCTATGAATGTAGTTCTTTGATAATAGTTTTAATTCACACAGAAATTAAATTATTACGGAAATAATGAAATAATTATGGTCATTTTTACACGATACAGTATTTTTTATACGTAGTATCGATAATATTTTTTGAAGTTCATTTTAACCTCTTGGGGCTGGAACTGGGTGTCGTGGATATTACACCAATCTTTTTATAGAAAACTTAAAGGAGCGAGCACTCGCCTCGGCCAGTTTTAAACCAACAGTATTATGGCTATATGTTGACGACACGTTTGTAGTTTGGCCTAATAATTTGGATCGTCTGCGAGAGTTCCTACAACATCTGAACTCCATACACGAAAACATAAAATTTACTATGGATTTGGAGAAGGGGGGTTGCCTGCCGTTTTTAGAAGTCTTGGTGCAACGTAAGAGCGATGGCACACTTGGTCATTCAGTATACAGAAAGCCCACTCACACAAACCTTTACCTGCAAGCCACTAATTGCCACCATCCAGCACGAACGATGGGCTTCTTATAGACCTTGATTCATCGAGCCTATGGCATCTCTGACACTGATAGTTTGCAAACGGAACTGGAGCACCGGCAGACTGTGTTTCTGAAGAATGAGTATTCGTCCCAGCAAGTGGAGAGAACGCTGCAGACCTGTAAGCGACAGAGCAAAGAAGAGGAAGAGGCCCTTAAAACGACTGCCTATTTATCATATATTCGTAATATCTCAGGGCAAATGGGCGGAATACTAGGAATATATAAAGTAAAAGCAATCTTTCGCTATCCCGCAAAAGTTTCGTCGCTATTGGGATCTGTCAAAAATGACCTATTGCGCAAGGCAGATATTTACAGGATTCCGTGTGAGTGCGGCAAATCGTATATAGGGCAAACGTCGCGTACTGTGCGGGATCGCATTGCAGAACATCAGCGGTATACTCGCCTCCTTCAGCCTTGTAAATCTGCCATCGCCGAACACTGTATTTCCACTGGTAATGTAATGAATTACAGTGAGACCAAAATTGTGGCCCATACATCTACCTTTTGGAGTTCTGTTATTAATGAATCCGTGGAAATACGACTGTCTGTCAGTGAGTCTATTATTAATGGAGACGGCTCATTTCAGTTGAATTCGGCGTGGAATCCAGTTGTTGAAAAACATCGTGACCTCCGTAGCCGGCGTAGTACTGTGATGGAACCGCGGGAACACAATCGAATTGATATCGATGCGGCGAGTTTTCATCACGGAGGACACGCGGCACAGCAGAATCGAATGCCCTCAAGTAGCTCACGCCGAACGCCAAGTGAATCCACCACGCATGTGCCGGCGGGGCCTTAAACACCAGACCTCAGTGCGTATTCGCACCTGCAGCGGAACTCGTTTTGAGTTCCGCCCTTCCATACTTGCACTCCCATTTATCGAAGCGTTAGGTAATACGGCAGCAGCAGCAGCAGACGACGACGCAGAAGACCAGTCCCGAGGCAGCAGCAGCAGCAGCGGCGGCGGCGCCAGCAGCCTGGAGCAGCGCCAGCTTGTCCCTAGCGAAGACAGCCGGTTCCTATCGACGCCAGCGGGTTCCAGCGTCGCCCGCCGATCAGCCCAACAGCCCACCTGCCCAGAGGCCCTGCAACAGCCATCCCCGGTAGCGTCCCCCCCCCCCCCCCCTGCGGTCGCCCTACAGTCGGCGGCAGTGGAGTGGGGTTCGGCCCCAGCAGGTGCCTTCATCTTCGTCTTCGTCATCGTCTTCGTCTTCATGAGTGACCCGTCACTGTCTTCGTCCCTTGTTTGTCCTGTGTCTCCTGTCCTGTTCTCTCCCTTCTCCCCTCATCTCTTTACACTGACTACCCCCACCACCACTGCAACCACCATGGCCATTACATACATTTCCCCATCTGCCGCCACGACCACGATTATGTGGTGCGCCCAGTCCCCCCCCCCCCCCCCACCGGCCCATTCCATTCCCCCATTTTCAACCATTCCCATTCCTTCACCCTTCGTTTCCCCATCCCCTTCTTCTTCCCCCCAAGCCTCCTCCTCCGCTGGTGTGCCCCAAGGTTCCATCCTCTCCCCTGTTCTCTACCTTTTTTATACAGCAGACATGCCACCGCCTTCTCCAATACGTCAATGACACCGCCTTCCTTGACCTCGCCCTCCATCATGCAATGCTCCCAGCACCTTCTCCAACTCCATCTTGAGCAGTTCACCACTTGGTGTAACCAGTGGCTGCTCAAGGTCAATCCTTCCAAGTCCCAGGCGATCACTGTAGGAAAAACCACCCCTTCCTTCCACCTACTCGATTTCTATCTGACTATCTATGGCAGTCCTATCAACCTCAACCCCCACCTTCAAGAACCTTGGCATCACCCTTGACCATCACCTCTCCTGGACACCCCCCCCCCCCCCCCCATCTCCGGAGAATCCAAGCCAAGGCAAGTCCCGACTCTGCCTCCTCAAGCTCCTTTCCGGCTCCACATGGGGTCTGGACCTCTCCACCATCCTGCACACTTGTTAATCCTCTGTTATGCCCATCTCTCCTGGATCATCACCCCTCCTCCCTTCTACAAATCCCATCAAATCCTGGAACGCCATGCACTCCACCTCGCCTATTGCATCCGCTTGCCCTCCCCCCTCACGGATCCTCTATGACTTAGTTCCCTTCCCAAACCTCTTACTTTTCCTTGAATGGATACAGATCTTTTACACCTCCCGCAAACTTCATCCCCCTCACCTGTTTGTCTCTCTCACCCATTCCCATCCCCATCCACTGCTGCACCTGTACTCCCACATCCCACCCACTCTCCATCTCTCCATGCTCCATACCTTGGCCCAAGCTGGCTTAAGCCAACTATCCCTCCCTGATGATTCCCTCATCCTCTATATCTACCCCTCCTACGAACTTTGATCCTCCCCCTCCTCCCCCTTTGTTTTTCCTCCAGGGAGCCCTCTTTTCCTTCTCTCCCTCCTCTCTTCCTCCCTCCTTCCCCTACCACCACCCTCCCTGCGCATCCACACCCTCCTACCCTCTCCCCCCTCCCTTCTTGTCTCCCACTGGCATCAACACCATCCATCTCTCCCTCCTACCCTCACCTCTTCTCTCTGGCATGCCCCTGGCTTTTTCGTGTCAATGGTGCATCTTCGTGCACCAGAGATCGTCGCCAGTGCTCGTGTTTGTCTTTATGTTGGTGCTTCAGTGTCTCTCCGTTCGTGCTCCTCTATTCACATGTGTAAACTCTGTCTTCTCCATTGTGTACAGTGATGAAAGTTTTTATCCAAACAGTGCGCCTGTGAACGGCTTCATTTATTTTGCTATGTCTGTTTCCCGTATTTATCCGCCATGTTTGTTTGTTTTTCTGTCTTCCTGTCTTTCTGTTTACTGTGTATATTCCCTATAGCCGAAGAGCGGCGTAGATAGGCTGCTGCCGGCCTACCTTTATACAAAGGTTTCAAAAGAACAATAAAGAAAAAAAAGCGATTCCTTCAATATCACCTGAAGATGGCTAGAAGACTCTGCGCCGAAATATTGTGGCAGGAAGTTACAAACATCCGGTAGTATGCCCGAAATTTTGTAGAAAATTATTTGGTTGGTTATTCCATCAGCAGCGCCTACTCTCTCGTTCAATCGAGTAACGCTGTTAATCAATTAAAGCCACGTATTAGATTTTTAGAATTTTTGGTTTTAAATCATCTCATAAATTATACATGTGATGGTTAATTTTACTGTGTGAAGCAACGTTTTTAAATGACATAATGTTTCTGTTAGACACCTTCCCCTTAAATTAATTGCTTTGTGTGAATCTACACTTTAGGATCAACAGCTTGGGCCACTGAAAATTAGCGTTACCCAATTAACCTGTGCACAGCAAACATACAGCTTAGGTGTTAAATGCGTGGCCCCACTCAAATCAATTTGGGTTATATGCATTTCATTCTATTGAGGTGAAATGTATAAAATAAACTTAAAATGATCCGTGGATAAATAAAGAGCAAGTTAAAATAGATGATTAGTAGATACCAAATCCTTGGCCACCCTGTTAGAGTGTTCAGTGTTCCACTTGAACCCCGAGAACTTGTGCCATCCCAGCGACGACTGTTTCGTAAAGACATTTATAACAAAACAAAAAAAATTGGAACAAGAGATATTATGCGACCAAATAAATGTACACGAGCCTTATGTGTTTCTCCGACCGCATAGGTGGCGGAAAATATCCATGTTTTATTGTAAAAATTAAATTTTAATCTTAGTATCAAGGAGTAAACTCTTAAAATGTAGTAATCTCTAAGACGTTAATAAGGGAGGAAACCGCTCCTAGATTGCTCTTCTCTTCCTCAATCAAAGGACTACATACGCATAAATATGTAAATTGTAGTTTAAACTTGTGACGTACTTTCTTTTCCTAGTGTGAAGACAGAATATTTTAATACCTGTATGTAGAAAAAAATGCATTAAAAGGTAGTTTGCGTGAGTAATTGTACCAAGTGCAGAGCAATATTGCTATTGAAATCATTACAAATGTTTGAAAATATAATGTATGACTTAACTTTGTGTATATTCTAAAGACTTATTGAAGCACGAATGACAGCACAGAATGCTGAAAGAATTTTAATTTGAATTTTCCATTAGTGTTTAAGAAAAGGGTTGTTTCTTGTTAGTAAGTAAGTAGATATAAATGTTGTATTTATGCCCTTAGGAAATATTTTGAAAAAAAAAGGGAGATGTGTGAGCACTGATTTTAAGGATACCTCATGAGTCGTGTGTGTACGAAATTACGCTTTAAGATACACATCTAAAGATAGGCCCTTGTAAAATGGTACCTTGATTGAAATGCTATGATTTTTTTCTTACAATTTGTTAGGCAGCTCTAAACGTAGGACCTTGCGCTTTGACGTCAAAAAAATGCATAGATAACAGTGTGGGCAATGTTTTTGTAAAGTTGATCCTGGCTCTGGGAGACAAACGGGCACAAAGTGCAGACATGGCATGGGACTCACTACAGATAGGACGAAAATACAATAGTATTGTCTAAAATCTGTTGGAGGCATTTTGTATGTACGCAAAACATAATTAAAAACCGTAATTTTTTAAGGAAATAATTGTAGAACCCTGAGTGAAATGAAAAACAGTCTGACTTGAATTTAAAAATATCAGTGCTGAATTTGCTAGTGGAGCCAATTACACTTGAACTGTGTAAAACTGTAAAAGTTAAACTATTTATTGTAGATGTTCAAGTGGAGATATAGAACGTTATATAGTGAGAAGACACGGAAGACGATAACATCGTGCACGAAAAACTGAGTGTATGTTCTCTAAAAGTATGGAAACTTTGACACAAAACGAATACAAGGCCAATGTCTTTGAGACAGACTATACTTTCATTTAGACTAACAATACGCATTTGCTGTGATACGGGCGGACTGTTAGAAATACAGAGAATGAAGCGGCGCAGCGGATGCTTGCTAAATAGTAACGTAGTTGTCATTGAACACTAAAATGTGCTTGTGAGTGCGACGTGTGCAATAATGTGTCATTCACGAAACTAAAGTGAGACGTGTTCACGAAAAGAATATAACGTGTGAACAGCATGTCAGTACAAAACATGTCATGAGTTCTGCCAAGACGTGCTAGCTTGTGACATCAAGACCGGCGAAAGCTTCAATTTAGCTGCCAAATTAATGATTCGTTCCTTTCCCAATAGCTATAAAGTCTGTAGTGGGAAGGGAGTGTTACGTTGTGTGTGTGTTTTTTCATGTACTCTGACAGAGACGAATTTCTGTGCTGGGTATTTTCAGCGAGCCGGGGGGCAGACCCCACTCCACTGCGACTCGCCCAGCTGCCGACAAATCAGACGACGGGGGCGAGACGCTGCATCAGTTGGCCTCAAGCGATGGGCCAATGGGTACTGCGCCTGCACGCAGCGGGCGTAGACTTCTCCGCCTCCAACGGTTACCGGCCAGCACCTACCAGCACCGCCAGGAACCAGCCTTAACAACATGACGCAGAACTGCTTTCTCTGCAACGAATGAACAATTGGTCATACATAACTTCACATTCACCAAGGTTATGGTAAACACATCCTATTGTATTACCGAAATCTTGCATAAGTTCAATAACTGTGAAAATGGAGCAGTCTATATCTCTGCCTAAGTTTTCCCCCAGGATGTCACTCAGGCCTTGCCCAAATGAGGAGCGAATAGTCACAATCCGTGGGATTTTTTAAAATATTGCACTATCTCATATATGTGTGCCTGTGAACACAACCTGAACTGCAAAATGTTAGAGTAAGATACGACCTTGGCACAACAATTTAGTTACATCATTTTACAAAACCAAGTCACAGAAGATTTATTCATTGTAATTTCATTGTCTGTGTATGTAATGTTACCTTGTTTAAATACTGACTGATATCATGTTTTGTCTAAATGACTACGAATGTAAATGAAAACCAAAAGAGCTTGTAATCTCGACGAGGTGTTGAAATAGTTACTGAAGTGTGAATCGTAATTCCGTTACAAAGTGCGCGTTTGCTGTGGACGAACGAAAAGAAATACTCGTTCCCCACAATAAAAATAAATAATAAAATTGTTTGTGCCCCGAACATTTCGGGAGGCACTGAGCCGTCCCAGCGGCGATTGTGTCGTAAAGACATTTAAAACAAAACAAAAATTGGAACGCGAAATATTATACGACGAAATAACTGTACACGAACTTATTTTTTAACCGACCGCATAGGAGGCGGAAAATATCAATGTTTTATAGTAAATATTAAGTTTTAATCTTAGTATGAAGGAGTAAACTCTTAAAATTTAATAATCTCTATGATGTTAATAAGGGAGAAGACGCTCCTGGATTGTTCTTCTTTTTCTCTTCCTTCCCTTGTTTCTGGAATTAAGAAGCAAACATTTCGCACGAAAGTAATGTTAGCTTTTACGCCATTAAGCTTGTTAATATAGTACGTTAGAGTTTCTATTTGAGTTATTTCAATGTATATTTCTTGCATTGGTTTACTTTTTCTTAAGACGTTTACAGCTCCACAATAATAGCGCCCGCCGCTTCAGTGGACGCCATTACACTTCGATCTAAAAAACTGAATCACAGTGGAAATGCAGAGAGCGCCCGCTTTAACATTTAACAAACAATTTTTCACAGCAATGAGCCTCAGCGGAGAGCAGCATTTGTTTTAAGATTTTACTTACCAGGATTTGACTACCACAACCTGTAACTGATGGTAAGAGGAGTATTCTTCGAGTGTTGTGTTGGTCCACAATAAAGTTTTAGTGCACGCTCTTTAAATAACAAATACGCCGACGCTGATTATCAAGCTGCTATATTTTCATTCTCACGTAATATTCTAGGAAGTAAAAATAAGCTAACAATTTTTTCATTTGGGCCACTCAATTAAATTTACGCGTATTTTTTTAGTCACCAAATAAAATAAGTATACTACTCCACCTGAACAGTCACTTCAAACTGATGCAGAAGAAAGGTAAGATACACTCTCGGTTCATACCTCGACCACAGTTTACTTCCCAGGAGGGCACCACCGTTTCCGCCGGCCAACCTCGTGAGCCCATCCTCTGACGGCCCCACGCTTGTCCGGTAGTTCTCGCTAATCTCTGAAACTTTCGACTATGCCATTTATAACAGTGACTGACCTTGTCTGTGTTTTTTAATTCGGATTGCTCCCTGCCCTGCTTTCCGACGCTTAGGAAACTTTTGGTGCCCTCTGGATTTTTCTTCTGGCTGGTCGTGAAGCTGGGGATTTGGGCGACTATCCTCGCCTTTGCACGAGGGAAATTATGTGACTTCTGATGTGAATGTTGTGTTTCAACGTGTGTTAACAGAGCTTTAGAAAACTTGCGATAAGATAAGGTGAAAATAATAAATAAACCAGATTTGTAATTCCTAGTCACGGGGGTGGTAGCAACCAAATGCCTATTGAAGTTGGTTTGAAGAATCTATGACCCTCGATACATACGATCAGAATTTTCCGAAAAATGTCATCCACACAATCCGGAAATAACAACATGTGTAAATAGGCTGTTGCAGTTAACTAGATATTATTTTCAGTGCTATGTTAATGTGTTTTCTTATTTTTGCTCTTCAAATTGTTCTTTTCTGCGTTGTCGTGTGAAATATTATGACAATAATGGCGTGTGAAAAACGTAATACTAGACTCCAAAGTAAACTGAGAAATGACAGTGAAGACGAAATCAGTGTGTTAGCGCCACTTGAAAATACATTCTGGTTTTAAAGTACTTTCTGTGAGATACCAGAAGACACAGTGGTTAGTTTATGTGATAGCTACACTATTATGTCACGACGCTACTAATGAGTGACAATTTACAATTTTGCTTTTGCGGTGTATCTCTTTTATATCTGCACAGTTCTTCTGAATTCTTCTGGAAAGGAAAACATGTTTCAGTAGTAACTTTGTGGTATAGCTACAATGAGACAGCCTTTTCCATAGCACAACAATACGTTACAGCACAGTACTTTCTTCATCACGGCAATAAGCGTAATAACTAAGATATCTATACGCAAAGCATTTCACTTCTGTTTACATGAGGTAAGTACATTGACTTTTGCAGAACTTAGCTTTCGGAGGACGATAACTACGACACTTCCACAGAGATTATCTTACAACAAGACGCACAGTTTAGCGCTACAGTACACGTATTTGAGTGATTAATTTTGTACTTAAAACATTTATTTTTAAAGATATTTGAAGTACAAGGATACAAAGGTTTTCCGTGATACATTTCATTCCATTGCTGTAATCTGCAACAACTGAGGATATAATTACATTAATCCTCAGGGGGGGGGGGGGTACATGCCTGCTTTGTGTACCATGTGTTTGGCAAGCACAAGGAGCCCTAGCTAATATGGTATTTGCTTATACAACTTTACACATCGGTACATAAATTACACAGATATCTGACTATTTAACTGAGAGAGACAAACATTTTTTTTTTACTATGTCAGTGACAGATGTTTACACAATTACACAGCTGGATAACTTCACACTTATGAAATTGTATTTTGTCTGTACTGTGTGAACCCTTCATATTTTTCAGAACCATTGTGATACTATGAGAGCTTTGTATGATGTATTTGGTATGGGATCATGATTTTTAAAGTAAGTTTTAGGTAGTTGACACTTTTGACATGAGCAGAGAATTTTTTTTAGGTTTTGAAATTATTGGAGGAAGCTACGACGATTTAGAGAGTTGACTGAGGTGTTATGATGTCATTATTACGATGACTATGTGTATTATGCTGTTTCGGTATGTTTATGATCAATATGCTGATGCTATATGAGTTATTTGATTATGCTACTTATCTGTTATGATGGAATATTGAAGAAGTGTCGACGAATAAGGTAAGAAATAATGAGTTGAGGTTAGGGACTCTGGTTTGTGAAAAAGGATGTTGGAAACTGAGAATCGTACTTTAAGAGTTATGAAATGTATGTAAATGTGAATGTATTACAATGACGACGAAAATTTTTTGGACACTGTTATATCAATAGGATTTTGTTTTTACAGATGTGTAACGCAAATTCTTGACCTACGAAATATTTTTTGTATGAGACTGCCACTGTAGCGGAAACTGGTGTCGCAAATATTTCGGTAAGAAAGTGAAGTGACCACCTGCGCGTAATGCGTCGTGGGCACCCAGCTGCACGACAGCCATCTGGAAACAAGCCATTAGTGTGTGCCTTTCAGAGGCACAAGAAAAAAAAGAGAGGTCATTATCCTCGCTATTGACATTCCTTTGTGGAAAGCATCGCAAAAACGACAGACTCATTACTTGGAAAGATACTTTCTTACATCTGCACACCTGATAATGACAAGTGTCTTTCTACGAGAGTTGAGAGAACTTCTACTGACTTATGAAATGCCACATAGCTATTGAATGATGTTTTTTTTCTTTGCTTTTCATAATTGCTTATTTCATTTGATATCTGTTTTTCAGCTGTGTTACAGCATTGGTTTTATAAAATGAAAGTAAATGCATTTGCTAATGTGAAAACTTTCTGTCAACAGATCTGTTAAATAATAATTTTATGATCCACATTCTTAAAAAAAAGGAGCACTTGGAAATGAAAGAACAATAAGAAGGGACTAGTAACAGGAACTGCATACATAATTTTCTTTTCAAGTACTTGGTAATTTATTTAATAGAATAAGTTGTGGTGCACCACTTTAATTACATAGACATTAAGATGTGATTATAACTTTCCCTTATCTGCATTGTTGTCTTTAGTATACTATTTTTTCTGCTTGTGGGTTTTTTCATGTTTAGATATAAGTTATTACATTTACTGCTGCTTGCTTTGCATTTTTTTGGGTCATTGCTGTTTGTATTAATTGTTTTGTGCTACTGCATTGCCTCGTCCCTTAGTTAAGCATCTGAGCTCAGTAGATTTAAGTTAGCTTAAGAGGGGTAGCCTATATAAGAGAATGAGTTGCGATGAATTTGAAGAAATGCACTGAGAGGTTATATGAGAAAAGTACAGAAAGCATGTATAGATAGGACTTTTTGGAAATAATGAAGAACGAATGGAGATCTCCAAGAAGTAAAGAAAGTTTTGTTTGCAAGATACTGCAGTAAAACAAACCCTGTCCTTTCCCTTTCTATTATTCCGCTATGTGTTTGTGTACTCTTGTATATTTGTGTTCTTCCTGTCTTTATGTGTTTAGCTTATAATATTTACATTGTAGAATTTTTCTGATGTTTAGACATTATTTATTCTCTTTTATTTTAATGCGAATGTGTGAAGTTGATGTTTCAATAATTATTCTGATATTTTATGTATGTACTTATGTCATAATTTTTGCAACACCTATGAATTTGTTATTTCGATTCTTTTGTAAAGCCTGTACTACTGCAAATGTTCTCTGTATTGTTATGTTATTTAAAGATGTATTTTGTACCTTTGTTATTGTATTTTCATGTTATCAAATTGTAATTGACACCAGTTCATCAAATTAAGTAACTTGTAAATTACATTCCAATGCACATGTTTCTGTTGGTCATAGTATATGGATAATATGTGAGAAGTAGGGACTGATAGTGTTTGCACGTGTGTTAATAATTCAGCAAGGGACTGGATAACAGCATTGCTGGTTCTAAGGACATTTCAAAAAAAAAAAATTGTGAGTGCACAAGTGGTGGTTATGGACTTGCTATATTATTTGCAAGACTCTTCAATGGTGATTGTGCGCCTGCACAGTCAAACAGATGGCTGGTGGCCATCTCTACAAGGACTACAGTGGGTCTACACCTTTGATGACCCACCAATACCATTATTTCTACAAGGTCTACAGTCGGTCTGCATCTCTGGTGGCCCACCAATACCGTAATCTCTACCAGGACTACAGTGGGTCTGCTCTGAGATGACCTACCTACCAATATTCTTTAAAACTTCGACTGACTCTGCTGTGGGTTTGCTCTGTTGTGGCCCATTACCTGTCTGCATGTCAAGAGTCAGCACCGTCTTTCCATTAGAAGGACAATACTACTTCTTCAGGACTGCATGGAAATCCACTACTTCCATGTGCTTTTTCTTTTGCTGCTCAGACTTTGAGAAAAAAAACACTGCTATTTTACTGTGATGAACGATCAGGACTGTCTTTATGGACTGTGAGAAAATTTTAGCTTTCGAGCAACTTTGTATCGATAAGTGTGTGCATTTCATTTCTTTGTTATTGCAAATATGAAAAAAAATTTCAAATCTGTATTGGCCACTGCCCAAAACAATTTGTAATTTTTTTTTTGTGGGGAGCATGGGGGCTATGTATGTAGGCTGTTTAGGTTTTTTTTATTGGTAACGCCCCGTAGAGCTCTGAAAATCACTGGCTGTGCCATGTGCAGTCTGTGGCAGGTTTGCATTGTTGTCTGCCATTGTAGTGCTGGGCAGTGGCAGCTGGATTTTAACAGCACGTAGCGTTACGCAGTTGGAGGTGAGCCGCCAGCAGTGGTGAACGTGGGGAGAGAGATGGCGGAGTTTTGAAATTTGTAAGAATTGGTGTCATGAACTGCTATATATATTATGACTAGTGAGGTAAATACATAGTTTGTTCTCTATTAAAATCTTTCATTTGCTAACTATGCCTATCAGTAGTTAGTGCCTTCAGTAGTTTGAATCTTTTATTTAGCTGGCAGTATTGGCGTTCGCTGTATTGCAGTAGCTTGAGTAACGAAGATTTTTGTGAGGTAAGTGATTTGTGAAACGTATAGGTTATTGTTAGTCAGGGCCATTATTTCGTAGGAATTTTTGAAAGTCAGATTGCGTTGCGCTAAAAATATTGTGTGTCAGTTTAAGCACAGTCTTGTATAAATTGTTCAGAGAGGACGTTTCACATGGGTAGTACGAGAGCTATCGCACAATGACTTTGATAGTTCATGCATCCTCACCTGCTGACAACAATAATATACAGAGGAATGGGTGAAAAAATTGAGGGTGTGTGAGATGACGATCAGTTTGGCTTAGTGAAGTCAGACACCAGAAAGGCAATGTTATGACACTGTGCTTCATAATGGAAGCTAGACTTCAGAAAAATCAAGATACATTGATGCGATTTGTGGGCCTAGGAAAAAAAAAAATTCGGCATTGGAAAGGTGCAAGTTGTATATTGTAACACTGCAAATAAAAAACAGTCTAATGTCGATACTGACTGTAAAGAAATAAGTAAAGTATGATCCAAATTGTTAAGGTTAATAACCTCTTAATAACAAAAGCATATCATACTCTGTGGAAGACCTATAATGTCATCCCTGTTGACTACTTGTAAGAACATCAGTGTCACTGATTTGTTTATGTAAAACGTTTTCGATGTTTAAAAGTGTTCAACAAGTCGTGTGTGATGTTTAGTATGTGAGAGACTCGGCACAAATGGGCCATAAGGAAACTGTAAGTACAAATTCTTCTAAATTTCGCAAGTAACTTCACAAAAAGATCGACAACCAACTAAAAATCGGGTGTTTTCTCATATATTGCAGTAAAGTCAAAGAAATGAAGCAGAATCTCACACATCGACAACAACACATAGAAATGACATAACAATCACAAAAAACGCACTTGAAAATGGGAATCATTTCCCGAAACGCGTAGTGGGAAAAATAACGAAAATCGTGATTGGTAGCAGATGAGTTATTTGTAAACAAACCTACTATTAGAAGGGATATAAGACGCGGATGTCGTCTATTCATTATACACATCGAAGAAGCAAGAATAGAGTTGTAAAATGCATCATGAGTGAGTTTAAAATTTAGGGAAAAAGTGTATCAATGATAAGATTCTTTGATGACATTACTAACCTAAGTGAATGATAATAAGGATTGCTGGACCTCTTATATGGAATGAAGAGCAGTATGAGCAGACAGTGCCGAAGAAAGGCTAAAGTAACTAGAAGTAGCAGAATGACATTAGTGACAAATTTGGCATCAAAATTGAGCACCACAAAGTACACGAAGCGAAGGAATTTTGCGGCCTTGGAAGGAAAATAACAAATGTGATCGAAGCAAAGACAACATAAAAAGTTGAGAATCGCAGACAAAGACGTAATTGCAGGCAATTAAAGGAAGTCCTTTAGCACCAAATATCGGTCTTAATTTAAGGAGCAATTTTAAGAGAAAGTACACAAGCGCACAGCTTTATGTGACAGCGAATCGTGGACTGGAGAAATCGCCAAAGAAGAGGGATGTGGTGCAACAGAAGGATGTTGCACATTAAGTTGACTGATACAAGACATATGGAAGTTCTGTACAGAATCGATGAGGAAAGTAGTGCGAGTATGCTGAATATAATGCCAGGGAGAAGGGACAGGATAACAGGTCATACGTTAAGAGGTCAAGATTAAACTTCACTAGAACTATAGGAAGCTGCCGAACGTATAAACTATTGAGGAAGACGTAGACTGGTAGATTGGACATTGAGTGTACTATCTCCTGTAAGTCTATGAGACAGAAAGGACGTTAACTGCAAGTGTTTCTTTGGAGGACAAGCTTGGTATAGAAGAAGATTTCGTGTCGCAGCACTTCAGACCAGTCAGGAGAGTGAAGGCCATATACCCAAAGCCTACAAAAGAAATGGAATGTTGGGACATAGTGATTTACTGTATTGGTGGGGTTACTTCTCCAGTACGGAAAGTCATCAAGGAAGTGCATACCTTGGCGCGATCGTGGAATTCAGCATACGCACTTTCCGGTTTTCTAAGAGAGTTTTACCGTTTTTGAAGCGTGCCCATGTTCGGCACGCAAGACTGTCGTAGTCTAAGGCGGGACCGGAAGCTAGCTGTAACTGGATAAACATCACGGATTTAGTGAAAATGTACTGAAACAAAGAAATTATATTTATGAGGAAAATGTGGTTTTGGGTCTTTCGACCAATCAACCGTAAATTGCTATTCGGTTTGGCTAGTTTATCGGCAGATATTTTCATGTGTTTTTTGTCCAATTGTCCTTCAACAATTGCCCTGATTCGCTTGATTATAGGCAGAAAATTTAGTGAGTCAACTGGAGGTGGTGCACGAAGTGTTAGCAATGTACGTATTATTGTTTAATGGTCTGGTCTCGGACTCTTCCTGAGAGAACGTAACATAGATTGAGGGCTTTTATTATTGATGGAATACCGAGAAGTTTACCTTTGAGTCTGAGTTCAAAGGAAGCCTGGTGCCCCTTGCTGAGACTGAAATGGTAGTGCTGCAGTGCAGAGGATTCAGTCGAGTCCGCTAATACGCGTTTCCGAGTAAATCTGAGAAGCGATACGTCGCTTAATTGCCTCGCACGCCGCTCAGCGCTTGCATTGTGTGCCCCATGGCGAGGGCCGCACCGTGACGGTAGTTCAAAGAGCAGATGTTACTCTAATTGAAACTGTGGCACAAGCAGTGGCGAGACAGAATCTATGTAACGTGGCTTGCCGATGTACTGAGGCTGTGGAAATACGTACAGGGAAGTCGGTAGCGAGCAGGTCAAAGGATACTATAATCGCAGGTGGCGGAAAGCGCCCTCTCCGAAATGACCTAAGGAGTAAAATAAGTAGACTTAGTGCCAGCTCGCAAGTAACATAAACATGGGGAGAGAAAGTCAACGTCAGTCACCGAATACTTGAATAAAATTCATTCCAGACTAGCTACAGCAACTCTGAATACATCACTGATTCGTAATAAAAGACGATTCGAATGTAATGTTCACCGCCCATGTACACCCTATATTAGCAATGTTATTAACATGTGTACGTAAAAGCTGTTTACAGTAAAAGTGTTAACGACTACAAAGAATTTTAAGAGCAGATGATGTGGCATCTAAAAGATAATGAGGCCAGCCAAAGAATGAGCCCGTATGACGTGCTATTAAGCACAAGAGGAATTTGTTAAAAATACGTACAATAATGTTGCTAAGTGATACAGAACATAAATTTAGCACATCTCCGCTAAATGGCTAGCCTGTAAATGAAACATTGATGTTACTGCATTTTATAATTTCTACGCAATAACAAGAAACTTCGACAATATAATGTTGTAAGAATTATTTCGAATAGATCATTTGGGCAAGTTATGAAGAAGAAAGTTGTGAAGTAGACTAGGTTTCAGTAGTTGGCATTTGTAGCGTCCAAATAATCATCTAAAAGACATAACTGGAACTACATATAAATTCAATGTGTTTTTTAATGGAATATAAACGAATTATGAAACTATACATTGGATGTTTAATAGGAAGTATATTTAGATCTTGGAAATAATCAGACTGGTGGTGCAAAAGATGACTTGAAGTGACTACAATAGTAATCATGTGATATACATCAGGAGCAGCTACTTTCGTTCTCCTTCGAGTGGGTAAAAGTTTGCGACACCTTCCAGCCGCTTGTGATAATGTGGTCTGCTGAAAGTTGCACTTAGTCAGCTCAGTGCAACAGTTTGCGATTCTGGAAATGTATCCCAAAGTTTATTAATAGGAAAAGTTGTATTCTGTGAAAGTTGTGCTTAGTGTTGAGAATCAATAATTCAGAACGAACCAATGAAATGGTTAGATATGGCAATTTGCTTAGATTACCCCTTGGACGAAGTGTACAGTGGTTATAGAAAAGCTTGAGCCGGTGTAGACAGAAATATACACTCCTGGAAATGGAAAAAAGAACACATTGACACCGGTGTGTCAGACTCACCATACTTGCTCCGGACACTGCCAGAGGGCTGTACAAGCAATGATCACACGCACGGCACAGCGGACACACCAGGAACCGCGGTGTTGGCCGTCGAATGGCGCTAGCTGCGCAGCATTTGTGCACCGCTGCCGTCAGTGTCAGCCAGTTTGCCGTGGCATACGGAGCTCCATCGCAGTCTTTAACACTGGTAGTATGCTGCGACAGCGTGGACGTGAACCGTATGTGCAGTTGCCGGACTTTGAGCGAGGGCGTATAGTGGGCATGCAGGAGGCCGGGTGGACGTACCGCCGAATTGCTCAACACGTGGGGCGTGAGGTCTCCACAGTACATCGATGTTGTCGCCAGTAGTCGGCGGAAGGTGCACGTGCCCGTCGACCTGGGACCGGACCGTAGCGACGAACGGATGCACGCCAAGACCGTAGGATCCTACGCAGTGCCGTCGGGGACCGCACCGCCACTTCCCAGCAAATTAGGGACACTGTTGCTCCTGGGGTATCGGCGAGGACCATTCGCAACCGTCTCCATGAAGCTGGGCTACGGTCCCGCACACCGTTAGGCCGTCTTCCGCTCACGCCCCAACATCGTGCAGCCCGCCTACAGTGGTGTCGCGACAGGCGTGAATGGAGGGACGAATGTCGTCTTCAGCGATGAGAGTCGCTTCTGCCTTGGTGCTAATGATCGTATGCGTGTTTGGCACCGTGCAGGTGAGCGCCACAATCAGGACTGCATACGACCGAGTCACACAGGGCCAACACCCGGCATCATGGTGTGGGGAGCGATCTCCTACACTGGCCGTACACCTCTGGTGATCATCGAGGGGACACTGAATAGTGCACGGTACATCCAAACCCTCATCGAACCCATCGTTCTGCCATTCCTAGACCGGCAAGGGAACTTGCTGTTCCAACAGGACAATGCACGTCCGCATGTATCCCGTGCCACCCAACGTGCTCTAGAAGGTGTAAGTCAACTACCCTGGCCAGCAAGATCTCCGGATCTGTCCCCCATTGAGCATGTTTGGGACTGGATGAAGCGTCGTCTCACGCGGTCTGCACGTCCAGCACGAACGCTGGTCCAACTGAGGCGCCAGGTGGAAATGGCATGGCAAGCCGTTCCACAGGACTACATCGAGCATCTCTACGATCGTCTCCATGGGAGAATAGCAGCCTGCATTGCTACGAAAGGTGGATATACACTGTAGTAGTGCCGACATTGTCCATGCTCTGTTGCCTATGTCTATATGCCTGTGGTTCTGTCAGTGTGATCATGTGATGTATCTGACCCCAGGAATGTGTCAATAAAGTTTCCCCTTCCTGGGACAATGAATTCACGGTGTTCTTATTTCAATTTCCAGGAGTGTATTTATCGCATTTGTAGCCATCGTTATAAGAATGACGTTCAGACTGTGAGCTGCTCAAGTTGTGTTGTTAGCGGTGTTAGTGTCGTGACTTCCCGTTAGACGCCGACACTGATACGACGACGTAGGTGTCCATTGCAGAAGGTCAATGTGAATCTGGACAAGGTGAGCAGGATTTTAGAGGAATCTATTTGTCAAAGCAACAGGAATAGCGCTGTCTCTCTTCACGAATATCGACGCATGAGAGGTATACGGAGAGGTCATCTTTCCGCGCCGGGGGTTGAACAACATTATTGGGAAGTTCGAATTAAGTGGCGATTACTGAGACAATCCGCCAGCCGATTCAGCCAGAAAATGTTGATAAGTTACTGTTGTTACGACCGAGAATGTTGGACATAATATGCTATCTTCAGGCAGTGAAGGAGCTGTGTGGCGACAGCCCAACATTCCATGGTTATCTTTGTTTCAGGCAGCAGTAGAGCAGTATTCACACTGAGAAAAGTTGGTATCCTGGGATGCAATCATGATAATTAATCAAAAAGTGTTACCCTCTAGTATGGAGATTACAATGTGTCTCTTTCAGTGGAGAATGAAAATATTCCTTAAAATTTCATTGTCTTAACAGTTACTCTTTTGTTATGGGACAGTCGGCAGTGGCGAAAGTTTGAATATAACCACCCTGTAATCTGGCCTGCGAATGCTCTGCTCGCTCTAACTGCAATATTACTTCAAATCCTATCTAAGTATAGTGCGTATTATCCGAATTATAAGAGCACAATTTGAAGTAACTTGTTTCTTCTGATTTAAATAAATTCAACATTGAATATTTTTATGGTGTCAGGGTAAATTTTTGTCCTGTTTTCTCTTTTCATTTATTTAATATTTCACCTATATGCGAATTTTATATCCATTGGCTTTTCCTTGGGCTGGCTTAATGTTACTTAAAGAATCTATGAAGGGCGCAATGCAACTGTGCACAACCAGCTCTCTATCTTAACAAACGAGCCGCTACGTTTATTGTATGACTGCGTGATGGCGCATGGTTGCTAGGTAGCAGCAAATTCATCTCATAATTAATTTAACTTCATTTTGTTACGAATATCAGCCAGCTACACTGCTCTTTAGATGGTTTTTAATTTACAAAATTATTTACAACGAGCCCATTTCGGCATATTTCCATCGTCAGGTGCTCTCTAAATACGTATGTAAACGATGGTGTTAATATAATGGTCTGTAACTATGATCAGAAATGTTGTTAGGTGTTTTTACCTCACATGTAATATCGCTCCTGCCATGTCCTGTCTTTTTTTAGAATTATTATTGGTAATCGTTGTAAGGTCTTATGGGACCACACTACTGAGGTCATCGTCCCCTAAGCCCAGGCACTACTTTAGGTAACTTAAACCAACTTACGCTAAGGACTAACACACACACACACACACACACACACACACACACACACACACACACACACACACACACACACTGTCGTCCCAGCTGTCAAGAGAAAAGCCAAGGAAAATCAGTTACACATCTCCAGTGTATGTGTTAGAAGAAACTAACAATTCTAAAAAAGGAAAGGATATGGCAGAAACTACATTCCATGTCAGGTAAAAACACCTAACGATGTATTAAAACCTTTCTGATCGTAGTTAGAGATAATGATACTAAGAACATCCCTTAGTTATGTATTTACAGAGCACATGATGATCGCAATATGCCGAAATGGGCTCATTTTAAACGAGTTATAAAATAAAACCATTTAAAGAGCCGGCCGCCGTGGTCTCGCGGTTCTAGGCGCGCAGTCTGGAACCGTGCGACTGCTACGGTCGCAGGTTCGAATCCTGCCTCGGGCATGGATGTGTGTGATGTCCTTAGGTTAGTTAGGTTTAAGTATTTCTAAGTTCTAGGGGACTAATGACCATAGCAGTTGAGTCCCATAGTGCTCAGAGCCATTTGAAACCATTTAAAGAGCAGTGTAGCTATTTGTAATAACCATGTACTTAATGATATATTTTACACTGCGGGGTCCAAAGAACAGAAGTCACTTCATTTTGTTGCTATTAACCAACTGCTTGTTGCAATCGGTTAGCTTTCTCCAGATGATAAAGAACAGATTATTTACGCGAAGTTGCATGTTCTCCGGATGTACAAGTTGGCTAACAGAAATTCAAATGGCAAAAGCCTGAAGAGAAGGAAAATTTGAAGAACGGACGAAGAGTAAAGAATCACGCTTACAAGGGAACCTCCCCATAGCACCCATGTCAGATTTAGTGATAAGTAGGCACAGTGGATAGGCCTTGAAAAACTGAACACAGATCAATCGAGAAAACAGGAAGAAGTTTTTTGGAACTATGAAAAAATAAGCAAAATATACAAACTGAGTAGTCCATGCGCAAGATAAGTATCATCAAGGATAATGTCAGATCAGGAGCACCGTGGTCCCGTGGATAGTGTGCGCATCTACAGAATGAGAAGTACTTGGTTCAAGTCTTCCCAGGAATGAAAATTTAAATTTTTTATTTTCAGATAATTGTTATCTGTCCGTCCGTCTGTCCGATGGATTTGACGGCCTGCACACGGAAAAAATTTGAAAACGTTATAAACATATGTTTTGACAGAGCACAGGGAAAACTGTGCGACTGTGAAACTGTTGCATTCGTTTGTTACAATTTATGTGACAAACTCTTACGTTTTCATCACTTTTTGGAAGTGATTATCACATCCACAAGAAAACCTAAAGCGGATAAGGTAGAAGAATCATTTTACCCATTCGCCAAATGTACAAGTTAGGTGGGTCGACAACATATTCCTGTCATGCGACGCACATGGCGTCACCAGTGTCGTATAGAATATATCAGACGTGTTTTATTGTGGAGGAATCGGTTGACCTATGAGCTTGCGACTAAATGTTTTCGGTTCACATTGGAGAGGCACGTCGTTTCGTCTACTAACCGCATGGTTTTGCGGTGCGGTCGCAAAACACAGACACTAAACTTATTACAGTGAACAGGGACGTCAATGAACGAACGGACAGATCATAACATTGCGAAAATAGAGAAAGTAAACTTGAACCAAGGGCCTCTCATTCCACAGCTGCTCACGCTAACCACGGGACCACGGCGATCCTCAGCTTACATTATCCTTGATGTTGTGTATCTTGCATATGGACTACTCAGTTTGTATGTTTTGCTTATTTTTTTCAAAGTTCCATACAACTTCTTCCTGTTTTTGCGATTGATCTGTGTTCAATCTTTCAAGGCCTATCCACTGTGCCAACTTACAATTAAATCTGAGGGGGTGCGATGGGGAGGTTGCCTTGTTAGTAAATCAGTGGAGCAGATATTAGAAAGTGGAAAAAAAGCAGAAGAAGCGTGGAAAGACTAGAAGAAAGAAACAAAAGGATCAAACAGCATGTGTGAGTACAGCCTGCTTAAACGGTGTTGGCCCACCTCGGCAGTTTAACAGCCACTGCCACTAGGGCAGAGAGACGCTGACTCTTGCTGACGTCACGTGGTACAGAGCGACAAGAGAGCCACGAGCAGGTGGACGGCGCCCGCGTCCCAGGAGGAAGGGCGCGGCGTCGCAGGCCGTCGCGGCTCACGGCCCATTAGCCGGTGACAATGGCGCGAGGCCTCTTCCCCGACACAATGGAGGCGCATCCGCGCCGTTATGCGCGCCGGCGCTGCCCCGTGCCTCGCCGCATCCGGCGACTGCGCCAGTGATACATATGGAGCGGGCGGCTGCGCGGCGGAGGCTGCCCAAGGCGGCAGTAGTAGCTCCCGCTGACCGCTCCGAGTGACGTGGCCCTAGGTAACTGACACAAGTTCGCAGTTTGGGTACTCTTCTGGAGACTGTACTTGAATAGTATCTACACTCTATAGCCACATTAATGTGACCAGCTGTCAAAAACGTGACTAACCACTCTTTGCAGAGCGGACTGCAGGACGTGCAGTAATAGCATCAGTAAGGTTCTGGAATAGGCCGACAGGGATATAGAGCCACGCCGATGGTAGCGTCGTTGCCAGCTGCACTTGGTTCCTTGGTTGAGGATCCATGGCGTGAACAGCCCAATCGAGGGCCTCCCACAGACTCTCGACTGAGTTTAAATCAGGAGAGTTTGGTGGCCAGTGGAGAACGAGTACAGTAATCTCATCCTGGTGCTCTACGAACGAAGCATGTTCACTGTGGACTGTGTAACACATTGCCATCTTGCCGTGAAATAAAAGTACACACAGAGTAGTTCTACGTTTAGGGGACTGATGACGTCCTATAGTGCTTAGAGCCATTTGAACCATGGTCCGTACTTGTGTTGACCCATTGTACCTTCCAGAATGACGAAATCCCCCAAGGAATGCCACGAGAACTTTGCCCAGACAGTAACGCTCCTTCCTGAATGCAAGACGTTTGCTCTCAGAAATTTCGCGCTGTACACGCGACCAGCCGTCTGCCCAAGACGGACTCCTCGTAGTTTTTTTTTTTTTTTTTTTTTTTTTTTTTTAAAAAGTTGTGGAAACAGTTGGAATCAGATGGGGCCAAGTCGAGACTGTACGTCAGATTGTCGCAGGTGTTACAGAGCCCTATGTGAGTGGAGCATTGCCATGCTCAAGGAGAGGGTGTGGACGAACTCACGGAATTCAAAACTCAATTACAGTACGCTGTTCCACACGCTCCGGTATATTTACGTTACACACCGCCATGTTACACGGCACAATTCGGAGCCCACTAGCGTTAGAGAGTTGCAAACATGTAGGCACGAAGAATCAGGATATAATTTGTTATAAACTTTTGTTATTTACGGTATTCACATTAAACATTCGGAGGCATTATATTTCAGTACGCCCTCTTAGATTAATGGATACTTGCACCTGTAACTAACTAACGACCTTCTGCCGTGGGAAAGCACACAACCTCTCTGACGATTCTGAATTCTCCACTACTCTCCATTATAATTGCTACACCACGAAGATGAATTGCTACAAACGCGAAATTTAAGCGACTGGAAGAAGATGCTGTCATATACAAATGGTTAGCATTCCAGAGCATTCACACAAGGTTGGCGCCTGTGGAGATACCTACAACGTGCTGACATGAGGAATATTTCCAGCCGATTTCTCATACACAAATAGCAGTTGACCGCTGTTGTCTGGTGAAGCGTTATTGTGATGCCTCGTGTAAGGAGGAGAAATGCGTACCATCACGTTTCCGACTTTGATAAACGTCGGATTGTACTCTATCATGATTGCGGTTTATCCTATCGGGACATTGCTGCTCGCGTTGCTCGAGATCCAATGACTGTTAGCAGAATATGGAATCAGTGGGTTCAGGAGGGTAATACGGAACGCCGTGCTGGATCCCAACGTCCTCGTATTAACAGCAGTCGAGATGACAGTCATCTTATCCGCATGGCTGTAACGGATCGTGCAGCCACGTCTCAGTCCCTGAGTCAATAGATGGCGACGTTTGCAAGACAACAACCGTCTGCACGAACAGTTCGACGACGTTTGGAACAGCATGGACAATCAGCTCGGAGACAATGGCTCAGGTTACCCTTGACGCTGCATCACAGACAGGAGCGCCTGCGATGGTGTACTCAACGACGAACCTGGGTGCACGAATGGAAAAACGTCATTTTTTTGGATGAATCCAGCTTCTGTTTACAGCATCATGATGGTCGCGTCCGTGTTTGGCGACACCGCGGTGAACGCACATTGGAAGCGTGTATTCGTCGTCGCCATACTGGCGTATCACCCGGCGTGATGGTAAGGGGTGCCATTGGTTACACGTCTCGGTCACCTTGAAACCTCCCCCTCACTGTGTAAGTAGGCTGTTTACGTTTTCTTATTGGTAACGCCACGTAGCGCTCTGTATGAAAAATCACTGGCTGTGCTGTGCGCAGTCTGTGGCTAGTTTGCATTGTTGTCTGCCATTGTAGTGTCGGGCAGCGGCAGCTGGATGGTAACAGCGCGTAGCGTTGCGCAGTTGGAGGTGAGCCGCCAGCAGTGGTGGACGTGGGGAGAGAGATGGCGGAGTTTTGAAATTTGTAAGAATTGGTGTCATGAACTGCTATATATATTATGACTAGTGAGGTAAATACATTGTTTGTTCTCTATTAAAAATCTTTCATTTGCTAACTATGCCTATCAGTAGTTAGTGCCTTCAGTAGTTTGAATCTTTTATTTAGCTGGCAGTAGTGGCGCTCGCTGTATTGCAGTAGCTTGAGTAACGAAGATTTTTGTGAGGTAAGTGATTTGTGAAACGTATAGGTTATTGTTAGTCAGGGCCATTCTTTCATAGGAATTTTTGAAAGTCAGATTGCGTTGCGCTAAAAATATTGTGTGTCAGTTTAAGCACAGTCTTGTATAAATTTTTCTAAGGGGACGTTTCATATGGCGACCCTGCCAGAATAAGTGTGTGCATTTGATATCTTTGCTATTGTAATCATAATTATGAAAAAATTTTTAAAATCTGTATTGGCCACTGCCCAAAACAATTTGTAAATTTTTTTGTGGGGAGCTTGGGGGCTATGTAAGTAGGCTGTTTACGTTTTCTTATTGGTAACGTCACGTAGCGCTCTGTATGAAAAATCACTGGCTGTGCTGTGCGCAGTCTGTGGCTAGTTTGCATTGTTGTCTGTCATTTTAGTGTCGGGCAGCGGCAGCTGGATGCTAACAGCGCGTAGCGTTGCGCAGTTGGAGGTGAGCCGCCAGCAGTGGTGGACGTGGGGAGAGAGATGGCGGAGTTTTGAAATTTGTAAGAATTGGTGTCATGAACTGCTATATATATTATGACTAGTGAGGTAAATACATTGTTTGTTCTCTATTAAAAATCTTTCATTTGCTAACTATGCCTATCAGTAGTTAGTGCCTTCAGTAGTTTGAATCTTTTATTTAGCTGGCAGTAGTGGCGCTCGCTGTATTGCAGTAGCTTGAGTAACGAAGATTTTTGTGAGGTAAGTGATTTGTGAAACGTATAGGTTATTGTTAGTCAGGGCCATTCTTTCGTAGGAATTTTTGAAAGTCAGATTGCGTTGCGCTAAAAATATTGTGTGTCAGTTTAAGCACAGTCTTGTATAAATTTTTCTAAGGGGACGTTTCAACTGATCGACCTTAATGATAGTGAAAAATTATACCGCGTGTACCTAACGGAAATTTGGGAAAAGCAATCGTCACCCAAGTTAAACTGTAGGTAAAGAGGGACGAATGGGTTACATCTAAATTAAAGGAAAAATGCAAATGAAACTGGTGGAACTTAATTTTGAAAATGGGTAAAGTTTATAAAGAAAGTAAATGTGCGGCTGTTACGTTAACAATTAACTAGCGGTAATTAGATATTTGAGATTTGGGGAAATTAAGGTCGCATATTCATATGGGCAATTACTATAGTAAATGAAAAAGAAGGGTTATTACACATATAATTAGCACTAGAAGCGTGGCAACTGAAGGTTGACACGTGTAGAGTGAAAACTGAAAGTTTGTCAGAAGTAATAAATTTCGCTACACTCTGAGTTAGTTTAGCAAAAGAATTAATAAAACCGGAAAATTGAAAGTTAATTTAGTGACTGAAATTAATAGTGAACTTTGTTTCTGAAGCACAACGAAATTCAATAAAATAAGGTTAGTCTTGCCTACCTCAACAATCATTTCAAAAGCTACTTGAATCTACGCAATTTAGAAATAAGAGATTTAACTTTGAGTTTGAATTAAATGATTCTGAACAATTAACAATAGTATAATTTACTATGTACCAAGCTGAGCTGCAGTCACAGGTAAGCTAAAATATGGTAACTAAACTCCCACTCTCAATTTGTGCTTGTGTAATCTAAATATTGTAGCTAGCTATGAATACTTTAACTGAACATTGAAATTAAAGCAGTGAAATGGAATAATATTACTTTAATGCTGGCGTTTCAATTTCAACGACACTCGGGTTCATTCCGGATAAGGAAGGGACCCTGCTTGGTAATGCAATTGGGACAATGGGCAACAAATATTCATGCTAAGTTGCTGTAATTATAGTTACGAGAAAGGAACAGTTTGAAAAGCTAAGGTCTGCCACACAGTTCTACAACTTTACGTGCTTCCAGTCTTCCTTGTTGGTTGATTGAAGGTTTGAAGCCGTCGATCGAGGAGGTGGCGACAGTCACTCATTGTCGGCCGTCCCTGTTGCAGAAGCTGGATGTTGACGCGCTTCCTTCTCGACACGATCACCAGGCGAAACGGGCTCTTGATGTGCGCCAGCTAATGCTTCACGTCCACGACACCGTGTCAGAAACTATCCTAGCAAGTCGAGCGCAATTACATGCTGCCCAACCCCGAACGCGCGGCAACTCGCGGGAGCGTCACACAACACACCTGCTCCACTGCCCTCCTCCAGCCAGACTCCCCTCTGCCCCCGCTCCACGCGGCCGAGTTCACACTACCAAAGATCCTCAACACTTTGGTTCTCCACACATCCTATCGATGTATTCGTTCGATAGAATAGTTTTCCCTAGGCCAGACCCAGCGTATAAATAGAAATAATATTTACAATACAAACCAATCATACATCGACATAAATGCATATATATACAAATAGTAAAACAATTACAATATACAAAGACACAGAAATGTTATATCTTCAGGTAACAAAATAAGGAAAAAAAATTGCAGTAAAATAGATGGAATTAGGAGGATTTGCATTTCCGGCGTTACAACCACTTGTTCACATTGACGGCACTTTGAACAATGGTCGTTACATTTCAGATGTGTTACGACCCGTGACTCTACCCTTCATTCGATCCCTGCGAAACCCCACATTTCAGCAGGATAATGCACGACTGCATGTTGCAGGTCCTGTACGGGCCTTTCTCGATACAGACAATGTTCGATTGCTGCCGTGGCCAGCATATCCTCCAGATCTCTCACCAACTGAAAACGTCTGGGCAATGGTGACTGAGCAACTGGCTCGTCACAATACGTCAGTCACTACTCTCGATGAACTGTGGTATCGGGTTCAAGCTGCATGGACAGCTGTAACTGTACACGCCATCCAAGCTCTGTTTGACTCAATGCCCAGGCGTATCAAGGCCGTTATTACTGCAAGAGGTGGTTGTTCTGGGTACTGATTTCTAAGGATCTGTGCACCCAAAATGCGTGATAATGTAATCGCTTGTCAGTTCTAGTATAATATATTTGTCCAATGAATACCCGATTATCATCTGCATTTCTTCTTGGTGTAGCAATTTTAATGGCCAGTAGTGTACTTCAGACACTCTTCTAAAAATATCTAAGTCCCGTTGAAATAATTTATGTTGCTTATTCGCAACTTGTCATTCAACGTTCGCTGAATGGTCACTGTTGCTAACCTTCCGGTTTATCTAGGGCAGGCAGTCAGTTGCTCATCACTTGTACGTTTATTCGTCAGTACGTATTTGCCCAGCTGTCGTTCTTTCCTGTCATCTATGGCCCACTGTGAACCACAATAGCCTCGTCGCCTGTTTTGGGTAACACCATATCGCCATGCACAGTATACTTTGTAGCGGGTCGGTGTTTAATGGCAGTAGATATTGAGCGTCAGTGACAGAGGGAAGCAAAGGTCATTATTTTGTCAGGGATGGCGGGAAGGATGTGGGCATTCGCTCTTTGCGTTATTAACGCTCGGCTATGGCGTTGCTTGGAGTACTCCGTTCCGTAATCGAACCAGCGACCATCAGTTTCGTCGTCTTCTGGCGGAGTTCATCAATCTCAATGTTCACAGGTGGCCCATTTGGTAAAGCCACAGTCCCTTCGTCCTCACCTGCCACCTGGGTAAGCTCTATAGGAACACCGAGGTATATCATGCATTGTCAATATTTTAATCCACGTAACACGCCATGTAGCAAGCTTTGGAATGTTAAAGGGGCAGTCTTTAGTCCGAAAGACATCCTTAAGAATTGTCAATGACCTGAAGGGATGGAGAAAACAGTTTTATGTCTGTCCTCTAGTGCAACTTCTGTTGGATGATATCCGTTTCTCAAGTCAATTATGGAGAAATATTTACTGTTGCGGGGGTATCTACGATATTCGGTAAAGGATGAACGTCCGAAATGGTTTTGCTATATGAATGCCTGTAATAACAACAGAATCTATAACGTTTTGAACCATCAGCATATTTCTTTGGCAAAATTACGACATTTGCACTGTATGACGAATCCGAATACTGTATTATAACATCCTTTAATTGCTGACCTACGAGATCATCAAGTAACGGTTGTAACTGGTGAGGAACTGTGTATGGTCTCCTATAAATCTCTTGTTGGAATCCTGTGCTGCGTGACGTTCGTTGCTTGCAGCGGTCCCTGTGAGCTAAACAGATCCAGAAACTCGTCCAACACTGATTCTATCATATGCCACTCGTTTCCTTTTAAGTGTGGCATCTTCTGGCGCAATACAGTTTTGTTGGCGGCTGGTTTGTCGTTATTGGCTACGTCTAACCAATCAAAATCATCTTCCTGTAAGGCACTTATGTAAGCTATTGACACTCCCTTTCGTAGCTCCTTGTCTCCTGTCCCATAATTATCTGTATGCACCGGTATTTCTGTATTCCATCAATTGTTGTGTCACGAACTATACACTTCTGCACACAAAACAGTTTGCTGTGTCTAATTCATCATTTTCCTCTAATAGTTCCACTACGCATAATGTGTTTGCGGGTAAAGCAGCATTCATGTTCACCCAAAGTAGCTTTCCCAAATGGTAATTTATCCCGAAACTACCTTCAGTTGATTCTTCTTTCCGGGGAGAGGGATCTTCCGGTACAGCGTCCTTGGCAGCTGTGTCACCTAATCGAAACAATGTTTTGCTTGCTCCATTGTTTGCTACCGGAGGTTGATTATGGCGTGATGTTTATTCAGGAGATCTAACCATAGGATATCATCATATTCGTCGCCTGCCCTTGATACGATTTCCACAACCTCGTGGAGTCTTACACTCTCAATGTGAAAGGCCAGTGACATTTAGCATACCGAACGTATGTCATCCCCGACTATACCACTTAACTCATATCCTGGAGAGTCATAGCCACTGACCTCGGTGCACTGTTTACTTATGACTGACACGTGAGCCTCAGTGTCGACTAATTGTCTACTTGTTTTACCATTAACAGAGCCTGGTAACCAGCATTCTGCATTGGTATGTGCTCTAAGAGCATGAAATTTTAATGAGAATTCCTGGCGGCGGTTCTGTGGTTCCCGTTCCTGTTTAGCGGACCCCGTTTGCTAATTTCACTGTACTGCTACTCACGATATCTATAGTCCCCGTCACTGACAAATTGTACACTGTGGTTGGAGACAGTTTTTCGCGATGTGTACCTGCCGATCGCATCTGAAACAACGAACCCCTGTGGAAAATACATTTTTTCTTTCTTTGAACCTCGTCGCGGCATCTATTTTCTCTGATGCTGTAGCAATGTTCACTGCATCTGTTAAATTCTTCGGAAATTCTGCCTTAACATAGCGCGATTTTTCAGGTGGCAATCGTCGCAAAACATTATTTAAGACCCTATTCTCCGTTTCTTGTAGAATGTACTTAATCGTTTCATCAATGGTTGACAAGTGGTAAGTGCTGCTACTAACTTTATTAATTTTACGTATTCTATCCACGAAGCTTTCTATTGTTTCACGGTGCCTTTGGGACATGGTGTCCCACTGCTTCTTATAAAAATGGCAACTGTTCTGCTTTTTAAACCTTTCGAGCAAGTATTGTTTCAATTCTTCAAAAGTTAATGCATTTCGTAACTCCTCATGATATAGTACGTGCGTCCGAGCTTCCCCGATTAACCGTAACTTTGTCATTTCCAACATCTGCACATCTGACCAGGAACCAAGTTTAGCGGCTGCTAAAAAATCAGCAACAATTATTTGGATATGGTGTCTGTTCTTTCGGACATAGAGAAAGAACAGACACCATTGATGACCTGCAGCCGTCTAGAACGAAATTGGAATTATCTTAATAGCTGATATATATCAACGGGGACAGGTGAAAATGAGTGCCACGACCGGGACTCGAACCAGGGATCTTCTGCTTATATGGCAGACGCTCTAGCCATCGGAGCCACCGAGGGCACAGGGGAGAGAGCGACTGCAGTGAATACCTCGCGCACGCCTCCCACGCGACTTGATAAGAATGTCTTACATCAGTAATGAGTGTGTTGGGTAGGGACAGTACGAATGTAGTGTTTGGACGTATAAGTTGAAAATGTGGGTCTCGCGGAAGGCGTGGGCGAGATACTACCGGCAGTCGCACTGTTCTCTGTGCTTTCGCTGGCTCAGATGGATAGAGCGTGTATCATGTAGGCAGGAAATCCCGAGTTCGAGTCTCGGTCGGGGCAAACATTTTCACCTGTCCCCGTTAATATACCGAGTGATCAAAAACTCAATATAAATATGAAAACTTAATAAACCACAGAATAATGTAGATACAGAGGTAAAAATTGACACACATGCTTGGAATGACATGGGGTTATATTAGAACCACTCCATATTGCTGGACGCGTGAAAGATCTCTTGTGCGCGTCGTTTGGTGATGATCGTGTGCTCACACGCCACTTTCGTCATTCTTGGTCTCCCAGGTCCCCAGATCTCAGTCCGTGCGATTATTGGCTTTGGTGTTACCTCAAGTCGCAAGTGTATCGTGATCAACCGACATCTCTAGGGATGCTGAAAGACAACATCCGACGCCAATGCCTCACCATAACTCCGGACACGCTTTACAGTGCTGTTCACAATATTATTCCTCGACTACAGCTATTGTTGAGGAATGATGGTGGACATATTGAGGATTTCCTGTAAAGAACATCTTTGCTTTGTCTTACTTTGTTATGCTAATTATTGCTCTTCTGATCAGATGAAGCCCTATCTGCCGGACATTTTTTGAACTTTTGTATTTTTTTGGTTCTAATAAAACCCCATGTCATTCCAAGCATGTGTGTCAATTTGTACGTCTTTATCTACATCATTCCGTGACTTGTTCAGTTTTCAGATTTATACTGATTTTTTGGTCACCCGGTTTATCAACGCCCGTCAGCAGCTGAAGGTATTAATATAATTCTAATTTGCTTCTACATTCGCTTGCCTTGCCAGAGAAGGAGTCACAAATGTGTCTACTACTGAATCTAGTATGGGAGGGGTTGCACCAAATGTCGACCTATACTTGGATAATCGATTCCACAATTCGTTATTGTCAGACCTCAATTGGGCTAACTGATTAAGTAGGTTCTGAAGAGCCTCGTGGGTGGAAACGTCTTGTGTCATACTATCTGTCACTGTGATGCTTTCCTGTCTAACGAATGGTTATTCCCACAAATATACATCCTGTTACCACAGGAACATAGACTCAGCTATATAATGAGTAACATTAGAAATTTGATAACAATTCCGTCCAAAATAACAAGAACATCTAACACCGTACGAAAAGATATTCTCTGGTGTAAAATTTCATTGAAATAATGAGAGCTTTATATCGTTTATTTTTACACTGCGAAGCGTTACTTGAAAAAGAAAAACATCTGGAACCAATCTGCGCTGACTAGTGTACTGAAATACCGTCCGCCGGCTGCATGTTGTCGTCTGCTGTCTGTGGGTTGTTCGCGGCCTGTCGCTGGCGATGGCTACATCAGTTTCTTTGACCACAAATTTCCTACCATTTACACCTAAAAAAGAGCCAAGGTTGTCTGACACCAAATGTAGCTATTTGGGTTTTAGTGACAGTAAATATTGAGCGTCAGTGACAGAGGGCAGCAAGGGGCATTATTTTCTCAGGGATGGTGGGAAGGAAGCGACACATTGTCAGTGGTGGAGAGAGCTCTTTCCTTGGCTCAGTGGATGAGGTGTGAGAGAAACATAGGTGGTTCCACTAACATTCATTTATTGAGACGTAAGACCCTTTAAACAGACAGAACGTAGCGTGCGGTTTCCAGTGGCCGCTGATACTGTGAAGGCTCGTGTACCACCGGCCGCGCCAGGCGTCGTGTGCTTCCTGAGTACCGTACCCGCGGGTCTCTGCTGTGGCGGCGGCCTCGTCCTTGTGCATTCGCTTGTTGATTTATTAACAAGCGGCTACGGCGTGGCGCGGAATGCTCCGTCCCGGAATCGAACCAGCGACCCTTAGGTTCGGCATCTTCTGGCGGAGTCCTTCAACCTCTAGGTTCACATGTGACCCATTTGGAGAGGCCACTGTCCCTTCGTCCTCACCAGCCACCTGGGTATGTACCACACTAACTTCTTTCTGGTGGCATCTGGAACGGCATCTTCATGGTTGACCTACTGGCGCGGTACCGACATCTTCTCTGTCTAACAGCGTAGCGGCTAACTTGTAGTAGCGAAGTATGACGTCCGCTGACTAACCATCGGTTTGTCCGTCCAGACGACGTTTCCCTTCAAAGATCCCGTCACGCCCGTTTGTCGGAGATACTTATTCGAAGATTTTGCCAATGTCGCGAAGTTTGTAGGGCGGCGACTGGCCCTTCTGTCGTTGATCTATGCTTCTCACGTTGGGCAGAAACGTGACCAATGTCGATACACGTGCGAGCTTTCCATTGCTTCACCTCTATGTTGGCGTGGTCGGACGTTACCCTGTCATCCTCCTTCACATCGCCAGATACGTTGCGGACGTGAGTTCAGCATGCTGACAGTTCATTGGAGCATTTGCCACTTATATGCGAACAGCGCTGGTCGTTCTTCTCCTCGGAAGCATCGCACATCTACTCGGCCGTTGATCTGTCGAAGTGCTGACTGTTACTGCGCAAACTCCACCGGTCATTGGCCTTCTCACATTGGGCAGAAAAGTGACCAATATCGACACGCGTGCCGGCTCTCCGTGTTCGACTGCTGCTGCTTCCGAATATTGTGACTTAAAGTGGCGAAGTCTCTAAAATGTTCATTTAACCTATGATAAGTATTTACGTATTTTTCTGCTTTGAAAAACCACAAATAACAAATAATTATTGCACATAATTATTGCACGCTCTAAATTATTACACACCCTACAACTTTGACCATGCCCGGACGCGAGTAGTTTACAAATTTAATCGTTTCGGCAATGCTTCCTCTCTCGGCCTGATAGCCCTGATCACGCCTTTTGGAAATCAGATAAACGACTCCTTATCAGCATTATGACAACGACAGCACTTTGTTCCCCGTCCCCTCGACGCAGTTTCTATATCCTCCACTGCTGGTGCTACCACCAGCGGGGTCTGAGTGACTGCTGCACTTCGACCATAGGCTTTGGCCACTTTAATGTGACTGTACCGTGTAAAGCAAAGTTGATATTCGGTAAACTTGCTTCCCTCTGCTGTGTTCGACTAGTATTTCAGATTACATCGTGTCTAACAAGCCTTAAGCTGTGAGCAGTGAGGGCCTTGGTGATTGTTGACATAGGAATGTTCAATGTATAGAACTACAGAAAAATATCAAGTTCGCTAGCTCAGAGATCAGCGTACTGTAATTCGCTATCAATAATGTAAGCACATCGGACTAAAAATTAATAAAGCCCAGGAGACAGCAGGTTAATCTGGTGTAACGTCTCGTCTTACACTGATAGTGAACTCCAAAAGAAAAGGAAGAGATTCCACAAATTTCTTCATGCAGACCGTATCCAGCTGAAATCATTTAGTAGTTCTAATATTCCTTTGAGCCTCCCAAAAAGTCCCAGACACACAGAAAGCCAGTAAATTCTGTCAAATGGGTAGTCAACGTCAGTGTTGGACGTATCTGCCTAGCGTTTCTGACCGGCGCCCAGATGAAATATCTGCTTTTGCAGAAAACGGCGATGTGTTGCACGTCATATGGGTTATAGAGTGTTCAGTAACCCAGAAAAATTTCAAGATTCAATTTTTCTGTGGGACAGAGATCGAGGGAGTTAGTGTACAGTAGAGATGCAATTGCGTGCCTGAATGTTCGTCAGCCCATGAAGGTAGATGTGCAGATGTATGTGCGGAAAGCAAGCCCAAAACATCGCAGACACGTTTATGACCTCTACAGACACTGCGGATTAAACGCCTCTTGGTGCACCGATGTACTCCACGCTTCGTCGCGTAATTTGAAAAGTAGTGAAATCGCAATTCCTACCACCAAGTTACACGCCTGGAAATTGTCAAGCTGTTTTCATTCGTCTGACGTGTAGATCATATCAGATACCACTTACGTTCAAGTGCCGACCTATCACAGTCTTACTTTAGATTCAACGACAAGAATTACGACGCTGATTGAATAGGACGGACCATCTTTGTTAATCTTTTCTCTGCAGTAATTGGGAATCGTTCCATGAGGGCATCTTCTCACTTAGAAGCCCTGGGCATTGGAAGACAGTCTCATTAGAGAAGGAAGGGACAGCGTCCAGTCCACGATTGGAACGCAGCCTCAAGGAGATCCGTGGGCTAACTTGAATGCGGAACGCCAGTATGGGCAGGGGGTGGAAGGGGGCGTAGATGGGGGGGGGGGGGGGAGCAGGACACGCTGTTCCATTGTCAGCGTACAGTCTTACTTTAGATTCAACGACAAGAATTACGACGCTGATTGAATAGGACGGACCATCTTTGTTAATCTTTTCTCTGCAGTAATTGGGAATCGTTCCATGAGGGCATCTTCTCACTTAGAAGCCCTGGACATTGGAAGACAGTCTCATTAGAGAAGGAAGGGACAGCGTCCAGTTCACGATTGGAACGCAGCCTCCAGGAGATCCGTAGGCTAACTTGGATGCGGAACGCCAGCATGGGCAGGGGGTGGAAGGGGGCGTAGATGGGGGGGGGGGGGGGGGGGGAGCAGGACACGCTGTTCCATTGTGAGCGTGGCGCTAACTTGACGGACAATTTTTTCTGTATAATGAAAAAGTTGAAAACAGTACGCAGACTCTGCCTGCACTTTAGAAAAGATAGCTCATGGAGTCGACTACGGCGATAATGAATATTTTACAATGGTCAACGTCTGGTTGTGGCTTTCTGCAGAAGGTGTTGTCTGCTAGGTGGCGAGTTCAAAGGAGGCAGGATGAAGGGTAAGGCTTCGGCACTACGCCCGTGAAAGCTGCTACTTGGGTGACCTGAAAAAAAGTACAGTAAGCAGTGGAGGTCACTGACCATTTTCCAAATTTTTGAAGTTCCGACCAGAGATTGATAGCAATATAATTGGCCAGAGGCGAGTAGGACTGCGCACTAAGAGTTCCGCACGGACTTACTTACGTATACAAGAGAATACAACAGGTTCAACCATTCCGGGAGTCGACAGTCTCGAGCATTTTTACCTGTTATCGACATTTATACTGGCGATATATCGGTCTCAGCGATTCCAAAATTGTCAAGAATGTTTTATTTCAGTTGTTTAAATGTGACGTAGTCACACAGGAGGCAGGCGAGTATTATCATAATACTCAGTAGTTCCCCATTCAGGAGGACTGGATCGCAATTCTCTATAGTTCGTATGACGCGTTTAGCAATTTACCCATCGTCATTTATCCAGTAGCGGTTGCTACAAATAGATACGGAGTTTCGAGTTGTATGTGAAACAAGGAGAATGCAGAACTACTGATTGTTTTAATTTCAATTTTGAAGTCGGATAACAAATGACGAACGAAATATTTTGTGTGTGTGTTGTAATTGAAAATTAACAGTTATATTTCGTGTGTGTGTTGTAATTGAAAATTAACAGTTTTCTGAATTTTTCCTTTAGGCTCCTTGTATTGTGAAGCCTAGCTACTTGCAAACCTTAATGATTCTAGGTCAAAGGAAAGTTCCCGAAAAGTTTTTATGAATGAGTCTGCATTATCACACCGCCAAGGGACCATAGACGTTAAATGTGACAAAAATTTCAACGTGATTCCTGAGGAAAACGAGTCTTAACAGCAGGGCGATTAGAGAGTCAGATGAGAAAGTACCCTATAGGTTTTGATGAGTGAGTTTGCGAGTATTAACGTATGTGGCCAACATGGTAGTATTTTTTGATCGTACTGACTTAGAACTTTTTACACCTCCATGGAACCACAAATCATCGTCTGGGTCATAAATTCAACGTGTTACGTCTACCAATTTCTGAAAAAAGGAGTGTTAACAGATGAACGGACAACAAAGCTATCTTAAATGTGTTCCGTTTTTACCTCTTGAGCCATGGAACACTAAAAGCGAGGTCTTCGCATGGACGCAAGAGTTCGAACGACAGGGTACCGATGTTCACATAGAGCCGAGGGAAAAAATTAACAAAAAAAAAAAAAAAATTTGCGCTTTCTTAAATGGTGGAAGGCATTTTTTTTCCCGAGAGATACATTTATACTCTGGAGACCGAGCGGTAGTCACAGACAGAACGATTTCTTCGTCAGAAGGCAGTTATCACACACCTGGTTGTCAAAAGAATCACCAGTAGACTACTACTGAAAAAGTGGTGCCTATAACGGTGGTGAGCTTTTCTCAGTAGTTCTTTGGTTCAACCCGATCACGAAACAACACTTGATTCTCGTGCATCCTGACTCAGGAGAGATATGTCGATTGTGTTATATTTTGTGTGTTGTAACTGAAAATTAACAGTTTTCTGAATTTTTCCTTTAGGCTTCTTGTATTGTGAAGCCTAGCTACTTGCAAACCTTAATGATTCTAGGTCAAAGGAAAGTCCACGAAAAGTTTTTATGAATGAGTTTGCAATTAACAAAAGATGTGACATAAATGGAAGTATCTTCTGACTGCATTGGCTAACTTTTATCACACCGCCAAGGGACCATAGACGTTAAATGTGACAAAAATTTCAAAGTGATTCCTGAGGAAAAGGGGTCTTAATAGAAGTGCGATTAGAGAGTCAGATGAGAAAGTACCCTATAGGTTTTGATGAGTGAGTTTGCGAGTATTAAAGTATGTGGCCTACATGGTAGTATTTTTTGATCGCACTGATTTACAACTTTTTACACCTCCATGGAACCACAAATCATCGTCTGGGTCATAAATTCAACGTGTTACGTCTACCAATTTCTGAAAAAAGGAGTGTTAACAGATGAACGGACAACAAAGCGATCTTATATGGGTTCCGTTTTTACCTCTTGAGCCATGGAACACTACAAGCGAGGTCTTCGCCTGGACGCAAGAGTTCGAACGACAGGGTACCGATGTTCACATAGAGCGGAGGGAATAAATTAACAAATAAAAAAAAAATTAGCGCTTTCTTAAATGGTGGAAGGCATTTTTTTCCCGAGAGATACATTTATACTCTGGAGACCGAGCGGTAGTCACAGACAGAACGATTTCTTCGTCAGAAGGCAGTTATCACACACCTGGTTGTCAAAAGAATCACCAGTAGACTACTACTGAAGAAGTGGTGCCTATAACGGTGTTGAGCTTTTCTCAGTAGTTCTTTGGTTCAACCCGATCACGAAACAACACCTGATTCTCGTGCATCCTGACTCGGGAGAGATATTTCGATTGTGTTATGGTGAATACATCTGGTGGCATCGACTTTTTAGGACGAAATATAGTGAAATGTTCGTTAATATTCCATTAAATGCAAACTGGCTTCTCGTGACTTGGCAGACAGGCACTGTTACATGTAAACTCGTTTTCTCTCTTTTTCTGTACGACTATGCAATCTCTGACTACACCTCGTGACTATGGTGTATGAGTACTGTAGAAAGCAGATTGCACGTCTCCGTTTCCCGCCTCACAATAAATTGCGTTAAATTAGTTCCTGTGCCTACGCTTCAGAAGAAGGAAGGCAAAAATAATGATACCTTACAAATTGAAGTACATGATGATAGGTGGAGATCTAAATATAACAACAGGTAACCAACTAAAAAAAAGTTCAAATGTGTGTGAAATATTATGGAACTTAACTGCTAAGGTCGTCAGTCCCTAAGCTTACACACTACTTCACCTACTTAACCTACATTATCCACACACCCATGCCCGAGGGAGGACTCGAACCTCCGCCGGGACCAGCAGCACAGTCCACGACTGCAGCGCTTTTTTTTTTTTTTTTTTGCATGTGCTCGGTGCGGACGCCGTAAGACATCCGTTTTAGTTCGTTGTTGATCGATTAGCTCAGTTTTTTTTATTACAGAGGGCTGTTAACCCTCTGACCTAACACGCTGAGCTACCGTGCCGGCGTCGCCTTAGACCGCTCTGCTAATCCATCGCGACGGTAACCAGCTACTAGAAGTAGTTCACAGCTTTGAGGAACAACAAATCAATGCTAACAGACTAGAATTAAGACGATTTACAGTATTTAACTTATCATAATATGCAACTCCTTCAATAAAAAGGATATATGTAACTATACATGGTTAGTAAAAGGCTGAAAATCCATACTAAATGACTTTATTGTAAAAAAAAGGAATTAAGTACAAAAACTTGCATTTGATGTAAATGTTTACAGGGGAAATGCCATATACTCAGACAGCTACCTGGTAGTGAGAATTATAGAATTAAGAACAAAATGGAAGACATTAAATAGAAAGAAACATAATTCTACACACACAATATACAAAAGATACTTACTGTGGGTAGAATGTATGAGGAACCTTTACCAACTGAGGCTATAGTAGCAACTATTAAGCACTACCTATAGCTGATGACGTAGAGACTGAATGGAATATCATTAAAGACTGTAGACAAAAAGTAGCGCTTGAGCTAGTGGGAAGAAATAAGAAATAAAAGGGGTTGAGAGTATGGAATCAATATATAGATTATGTGAATTAAAAACAAAACAGAAGAAAACCATAAAACGTTTGCTTCAAAATGGAATCAAGATATAGAGCAGCATGCAAAAATAATCGAAATCAAACTTAAGGAAAGCACACCATGATTATTTAGGTAAGCTGATAAAATACAGTTTACTTCAGGTACGCAGAAGTCATAATTTTCTCTACAAAACGCTGATAAACGACAACTAAGAGGAAAGAGACTGTAAAAATATTAGTAAAATCAATAAAGAACAATGGATAGTTACCATGAATAATAACAGCAAACGAAAGAAAGATATGAGGAATATTTTCGTACTTTATTAACGTAAATAAACCCAAAAATCAAATGAAAATCAACGAATAACAAGGACAAAGTTCCGTCGATATTAATAGTTCCATACACCAATCAGCAATCACCTTCTACCACGTCTTCCACTTGTCATTTGCAATAGTCGTCGCTACAGATAAAACATTATAAAAACCATGACAACCAGGATTAACTGGATTCTTTAAGCGACCTCCAAACTCAGACATAGGTTTGCTGAAAGGTTCAAAGAAAGCTTGAATCTAATTTCAAACACGTTTCCGACTCATTCAATTATAGTCAGCGATGACTTCAATTTATAGTCGACATGTTGGTGAAAATACATTTTTAAATCCGGAAGCACGCATAAAACATCAACCGAAATTGTGCTAAACGCATTCTCTGAAAATGATTTCTAGCGACTAGTTCATGAGCCCACTCGAATATTAAACGGTTGTGAAAACACACTTGACCTCTTGGCATCGAATAATAAGTACCAAAACGATTACAGGAATTAGTGTACTCAGGGTTGTCGTGGCGAGACTGAATACCATAACACCAAAATCCTCCAAAATAAATTAAAAGTATATCTGTCCAAAAAAGCAGATAAAATTTCGTGTGTCGCCTTTATTAGAGACAATCTCCACTCCTTCCAAATTAACACAGTAAGTGTAGACAAGATGTGTCATGAATTCAAAGAAATAGTATCGACAGCAAATGAGAGGCCTATATCAAATAAATTAACAAACGTCGAAGTTGATCCACCTTGGTACAAAAACATGTCAGCAACAACGAAAAAAGCGTGCCACATTTAAACGAGCGCAAAATTACCAAGATTGGCGACCTTTTACTGAAGATCGAAATTCAGTGTGGTCTTCAGTGCGAGTGCTTATAATAGTTCCCACAACAATAGTTTGTCTCGAAACCTGGCATGGAATCCAAAGATGTTCTGGTAGTTTGTAAAGTATGCTAGCGGCAAGAGACAACTGATTCCTTCTCTGCGTGATAGTAATGCAAACAATTCTGCTAAAACAGGATTACTAAACACAGCCTCCCGAAATTACTTCACCAAAGCAGACGAAATAAATATGCCAGAATTCGAATCAAGAACAGCTGCCAACGTAAGTAACTTAGAAGTAGACATCCTCGGAATAGTGAAGCAACTTAAATCACTTAATAAAAGCAAGCCTTCTGGTCCAGGCAGCTTCGAGTTAGGTTCCTTTCAGAGTATACTGATGGAACAGCTCCATACTTAAAAATCATATACAACAACTCTCTCGATGAAAGATCCGTACCCAAAAACTGGAAAGTTGCACATGTTACACCAATATTCAAGAAAGACAATAGGATAAATCGACTAAATTACAGGCCCATGTCATTCACGTCGATATGCAGCGGGATTTTGGATCATATATTTTGTTCGAACATTATGAATTACTTCGAAGATTCTGTCTATTGACACACAGTCAACACTGATTTAGAACTTTCGAAATATAATTAACTCTTTACGCACTCGAAGCGTTGAGTGTTATCGACAAGGGATTTCAAATTGATTACGTATTTCTAGATATCCAAAAGGTTTTTGACACTGTAGCACGCAAGCGGCTTGTACTGAAATTGCGTGCTTATGGACAATCGTCTCAGTTATGTGACTGGATTTGTGATTTCCTGTCAGAGAGGTCACAGTTAGTAGTAACTGACGGAAAGTCATCGATAAAAGAGAAGTGATTTCTGGCGTTCCCTAAGGTAGTGTTGCAGGCTCTCTGCTGTTGGTTATCTTATTCACAATTTCGGTGACAATCTGAGCAGCGGTCTTAGGATGTTTGCAGATGATGCTGTCGTTTATTGTCTAGTTAAGCCATCAGAAGGAAAAAAAATGCAAATCCATTTATGAAAGTTATCTATGTGGAGCAAAAAATGAAAATGGGCCCTAAATAATGAAACGGGTGAGGTCATCATATAACGTCCCCCGCACTTATTGACCTTAATGACAGTGAAAAATTAAACCGCGTGTACCTAATGGGAATTTGGGAAAAGCAATCGTCACCGAAGTAATCTGTCGGTAAAGATGGAGGAAAGGGTTACATATAAATGAAAGGAAAAATGCAAATGAAACTAGTGGAAATTAATTTTGAAAAGGGGTAAAGTTAATAAAGAAAGTAAACGTGCGGTCATCACGTTAACAATTAATTGGCGTTAATTAGATGTGAGAGATTTCGGGAAAATTACGGTCGCCAGTCCTATGGACAACTACTGTGATAACTAAAAAAGGAAGGTTATTGCACATATAATTACCATTAAAAGCGTGGCAACTGAAGGTTGACACGTGTAGAGTGAAAACTGAAAGTTTGTCAGAAGTAATAAATTTCACTACACTCTGACTTAATTTAGCAAAAGAATTAATAAAACCAGAAACTTGAAAGTCAATTTACTGACTGAAATTAATAGTGAGATTTGTTTCTCAAGCTCTACGAAATTCAGTAAAAATAAGGTTAGTCTTGGGCTACCTCAACAATCATTTCAAAATCTACTTGAATCTACACAATTTAGAAATAAGAGATTTAACTTTGAACTTGAATTAAATGATTCTGGACAATTAACAATAGTAACATTTAGTACGTACCAAGCTGAGCTGCAGTCACAGGTAAGCTAAAATATGCTAACAAAACTCGCACTCTTAATTTGTGCTTGTGTAACCTAAATATTGTAGCCAGCTATGAATACCTTAACTGAACTTTGAAATTAAAGCAGTGAAATCGAATGATATTACTTTAATGCTGAATTTCAACGACACTCGGGTTCATTTCGGAAAAGGACGGGACCCTGCTTGGTAATGCAATTGATACAAAGAGCAACAAAGGTTGATGGTAAGTTGCTGTAATTCTTAATTGTACAGTTCGAAAAGCTGAGGTCTGCCTTACAGTTCTAAAACTTTACGTGCTTCCAGTCTTCCTTGTTGGTTGACTGAAGGTTTGAAGCCGTCTGTCGAGCAGGTGATGACAGTCACTCATTGTCGGCCGTCGCTGTTGCAGAAGCTGGTTGTTGGCGCGCTTTCTTCTCGACACGGTCAACAGGCGTAACGGGCTCTTGATGTGCGCCAGCTAATGCTTCCCGTCCGCGACACCGTGTCAGAAACTATCATAGCACGTCGAGCGCAATTACATGCTGCCCAACCCCGAAAGCGCGGCAACTCGCGGGAGCGTCACACAACACACCTGCTCCATTGACCTACTCCAGCCAGACTGTGCTCTGACCGCGCTCCATGCGGCAGAGTTAACACTACCAAAGATCCTAAATACTTTGGTTCTCCACACGACCTATCGATATAATCTTTCGATAGCATAGTTTTCCCTAGGCCAGACCCAGCGTAAAAATACAAATAATATTTACAAAACAAACCAATTATACATCAACATAAATGCATACACATTCAAATAGTAAAACAATTACAATATACAAGGACACGGAAACGTCATATCTTCAGGTAGCAAAATAAGGAAAAAAATTATAGTACAATAGATGGAAATAGGAGGACATGCATTTCCGGCGTTACAATCCACATGAGTGCTAAAAGAAATCCGTTAAACTAGGGTTAAACGATAAATCAGTCTAATCTAAAAGCCTTAAATTCAACTAAATCTGTAGGAATTACAATTACGAACAATTTAAATAGGAAAGAACACATATCTGCGCAATGCAACCAATGACTTCGTTTTATTGGCAAAACACTTGAAAAATATGAGAGATCTACCAAAGAGACGGCCTACACTACGCTTGTCCGCCCTCTTCTGGAGTACTCCTGCGCGGTCTGGGAACATTACCAGATGAAATGAACAGAGGATATCAAGAAAATTAATCGAAGAGCAGCTCGTTTTGCACTATCGCTAAATAGGGGAGAGAGTGTCACGGACATTATACAGAGTTTGGGGTGGACACCATTAAAAGAAAGGTGTTTTTGGCTGTGGCGGAACTGTTTTTTCGTTGCGGCGGGATCTTCTCATGAAGTTTCAAACACCAGCTTTCCTCTCCGAATGCGAAAGTATTTTGTTGACGCCATCCTACATAGGGAGAAACGATCATCGTAATAAAATAAGGGAGGTCTGAGCTCGCACGGAAAAATATAGGTGTTCGTTCTGCCCGCGCGCTGTTCGACAGCGGAGGAATAGAAAATTATTACGAAGGTGGTTCGATGAACCCTTTGCCAAGAACTTAGGTGTGATTTGCAGAGCATTCCAGGTAGATATAGATGTAGACGAATTTGATTAAAACTGATATAATGGAAGACCGTTGTGACCGAGCGGTTCTAGGCGCTTCAGTCTAGAACCGCGCTGCTGCTACGATCGCAGTTTCGAATCCTGCCTCGGGCACGGATGTATGTGATGTCCTTAGGTTTGTTAGGTTTAAGTAGTTCTAAATCTAGGGGACTGATGACCTCAGATGTTAAGTCCCAAATGGCTTAGAGCCATTTGAACCATTTTGATATTATTCGTGACTTCTCCATTGTTGACCAGATCACTAAAAAACCATCAGTACGTTCAACACGATAGTTTTAGTTTAGTTTTGAATGCCTTGTCACCCTTTACACACTCCGATTGGTACAGCGCTGCATGGAGATCCTTGCTCCTGCATTACACTCAGTAGAAAACACAGATGAATGCGTCTTTCCACGGAAGACTAGAACCATGCATTATACACAATTTCACACTGGTGGTTTGAAAATACAGGAGTGCTGACCTCCTTTACTGCTACAGTGTGTATGTGGCAACAAAGCTGTGAAGTGGAGGAACCACAGCACTTCAATGTTGAAGACCTCGGGCATGGGTGTGAGTGTTGTCCTTAGCGTTTAGTTAGTGTAAGTAGTGTGAAAGTCTAGGGACCGATGACCTCAGCAGTTTTGTCCATTAGGAATTCATACACATTTGAACATTTTGAACATCATGCGGTGGTTGTGACCTTGAGCTGTCTATTTTCGCGACGGCTACTACAATTGATGATTGAAGTTTTATCCTATATGACACTTTACAAGGCACAACGGACCTTAAAACAAAAACTCTAAAAAGTAATTTATCAGTATACAATTTACTTGATAATATGCTCTTGATTGGCTAAAAAATGAGAAATTTCATCACTGAAGTTCTCTTTGAAAGCTTTAAGCCTCATGTATTTTCTGTGTCTGACTTCGAGCGTAAATATATCAGAGGCGGTCTCTGATGCAGTTGGCTTCCTTAAACACAATTGGCGCTATCCTAACCGAGTAAGATACACTATGTGATCAAAAGTATCCGGACACGTGGCTGAAAATGACTTACAAGTTCTTGGTGGCGTCAATCGGTAATGCTCGAATTCAGTATGGTGCTGGCTCACCCTTAACCTTGATGTCGGGCTTCCACTCTCGTAGGTTTACGTTCAATCAGGTGCTGGAAGGTTTCTTGTCGAATGGTAGCCCATTCTTCACGGAGTGCTGCACTGAAGATGTCGGTCGGTGAGGCCTGGCACGAAGTCGGCGTTCCTAAACATTCCAAAGAGGTTCTATAGGATTCAAGTCAGGATTCTGTGCAGGCCAGTCCAGTACAGGGACGTAACTATCGTTAACCACTCCGCCACAGGCCGTGCATTATGAACAGATACTCAGCCATGTTGAAAGATGTAATCACCATCCCCGAATTGCTCTTCGACGGTGGGAAGCAAGAAGGTGCTTAAAACATCAATGCATGCTTGTGCCACGAATAACAATGGGGTTCAGAACGCCTCCATGAAAAACACGACCACATCATAACACCACCGCCTCCGAATTTTACTGTTGACGCCACACACGCTGGCAGATGACGTTCACCTGGCATTCGCCATACCCACACCCTGCCATCGGATCGCTACGTTGTGTGCCGTGTGATTCGTCACTCCATACAAAGTTTTTTTTACTGTTCGACCAATGTTTACGCTCCTTACACCAAGCGAGGGGTCGTTTGGCATTTACCGACGTTATGTGTGGCTTATGAGGAGCCATTCGACCATAAAATCCAAGTTATCTCACTTCCCGCCCAACTGTCATAATACTTGCAGTGGACCCTGATGCAGTTTGGAATTCCTGTGTGGTCGGCCTGTACGTGTCCCTTCACGTTTCCACTTCACCTATGGAGGGACCTAGAGATGTTAAGGAATGTGGAAATCTCGCGTACAGACGTATGGCGCCAGTGACACTACTCCTTTCGTCATCAACAATGTCTGACCTCAAGTGCACTGCATATACTTCCCTGCACCAATATTTTTGGAAAGAAATAATGACATTACAAGAGTAGTGATCGTCGAACAGTAAGTTAGAATATTGAGTGAGTATTGTTTTTCCACGAATAACGAAGTACTTAATATATTTCCTTTGCAGGAATAATAAGTAACGTTGACTTTATCCAGTATCTTGCATCAGTGCTTCCCTCTTGTGACCACCAGTTACAGGCGACATCAGCCCTAAGAATTTTGTTACTGCGCTATCACATATGAGTGACCAACTTCGTTGAATATAGTGATAGGCATAAAACCTGTGTCTGGTTTGATGGTGACAGACACCTACCCCATCGACTCACCATGCTTTTGTTCGCTGCCAGGTCCCCATAGACATTCTGCAAGCGCCTATTAATTTTTGTGAAACTTCCTCCAACGCTTCGCAATTGTATTGCCTCTTCAGAAAAAAAACTAGGAAGAGCAAATGTTTCATTTAGCAGGAAATCGCTCTACTGCTTACAATCAAGCGAAAAGTGTAGAGAATATTTTGACCTGAAATTAAATATAAGTAGTGGAGTTCTGAGTGCTGCCAAGTATTTACTATTCTGATATAGCTAGATTCGGGATAAACAATGAAAACCTCAGATTAATCGAGCAAACTGCAAGTGCCGGTGTTAAAAATTCTATTGTTTGACCATATTACTCCTTCCTCCATTGTAATTGGATGTGGCCAGGTAGGTGAAGCGATATTCACGCATGTCTGTTACTCGATCGGTTTCCTAGTCACTGGTGTTCTCAAAACCTCTACTCACATGTGTTATAACTCTCACCATTCCATAACTGAAATATCACACCACACTTCTGCGGTACCTTGGATGTACCCTCGCATAACTACTTTCCACCTTCCTAGTCACTGGTGTTCTCAAAACCTCTACTCACATGTGTTATAACTCTCACCATTCCATAACTGAAATATCACACCACACTTCTGCGGTACCTTGGATGTACCCTCGCATAACTACTTTCCACCTACATATCCATTTCACACATACGACAGTGGAACCAGTTACCCTGTAACCTGCGTCTTGTATGAGGGGTGCCCAGTAAGTAATGTAACATTTTTTTTCTGAATGTAGGGTGGTTTTATTCGGCATTCCAATGCAACACATTACACCTTTCTCTTATGGCTACGAAACCTTACTTTTCAACATAATCCCCGCCTTGCGCTACATTACTGGAAGCGTCTTTATGCGAGGACGGTACCACTCTACTGGTCGACGACGGAGCAAAACATGTCGCTGTATCAATAAACTCTCTATCATGCACGTACTGCTTCCTGTGAAGTGTATCGTTCATTGGGACAAGCTGATTGGAGGTGCAAGGTCCATCCTGAAATTTTGATAGGGAAGAACAGTCCAATGAAGTTTTGTGAACTTCTTTCGGGTGTGAAGATTTGTGTGAGGCTTTGCATTGTAATTGAGAAGTTAGTTCGCACTTTTGTGGCGATGAACACGCTAAAGCGTCCTCATGTTATAACACTGTGGGAGTCATAGTTGTGTGCGGTCGTCCGGCAAGCGGGAGGTGGGACAGGATTGCGCGACATTGTTGCGATGGCGACAGACGCCTAACCCGGGGACTCACCATGGTTTTGTTCACTGCCAGCTCTCCATAGTCAGTCTGTTAGCACCAGTTAACAGCTGCAACCCTCTGGTTTTCCTCCAAAAGGAATTCAATGACAACTGTCTGTATGGAACGCACCTCCAAAGCTAAAATAGCACCTCCACCTATTGGAGCTTCATGGAACTGTAGGTGCTGAAGCGGAAATATTCGACGCTGCCCATAACAAATTCTACATTTTCTCAGCCGAAACTGGACGACAAAAAATATGTTACGTTAGATTGAATGCCCTGTAATTGGCATAGCTTCCCTCTCGGCTTGTACCTTGGTTACCTTTCTGTCCGACGCGGAACGAGCATCTCTGTCACAATGTAAACTATCTCCGCTTTTCGCATGCCTTGCAGGTTGTGTTTCTTCGTTCTAGTTCATCTCCTAATGTTATCCCTTTTTTCTCCTTGGTCAGCCAGCCGTTGTGGCCACGCGGTTCTAGGCACTTCAGTCTTGAATCGCGGGACCGCTACGGTCGCAGGTTCGAATCCTGCCTCGGGCATGGATGTGTGTGATGCCCTTAGGTTAGTTAGGTTTAAGTAGTTCTAAGTTCTAGGGGACTGACGACCTCAGCTGTGAAATTCCATAGTGCTCAGAGCGATTCGAACCATTTCTCCTTGGTCTTCTGACAAGTCAACGTCTTCTGCACATTGATTCCTCGTATGCTATAGACACACAAGTCTTCACTCACATTCAACAAGTAAGACAATAACGAAGATGCTTAATAATATGCTAATAATACTGACGTTTCTCAGTTTCGATATATTCATTACTATTCATATTACCGGAATTGTTTGTATTAGTATTATTCCGGCGTAACGATAAGCGACGGCACCAAGCGAAGAACGGGCTGTGAGAAGATGTCAGCCAATAGCCCGCTGACAAGGACCGCACCACTACAGGAGCGGCCTCTATACGAAGAGAATATAAGCGCCGCTCCTGCCAGCCTCGGCCGGACAGTAGTCACACAATATTAGGAGAGTATTTGTACAATACTAGCACAGTACTAGGCGAGCACTACAATAGCAGTGACGTGTGATCCGTACCAATTGCTTACATGGACCTTGCATACAGCAAAGGACCTTGATTGTTTGCGTGTCGCCCATCGCTTGCGATATCATTGTAAATTCAAAGTTCAGTATTGTATACCTTCTTTATTGCAATAAAAACTATTAATGTGACTTGTTTGAACTGTTGTATTGCATTACGAGAAGGCAGCATACTTTAGGCACCCTATACGAGATGAGTGGGTAGGACCCCACAAGTATTACATCAGTATATAGCACACCAAACACGTTTGGTCTTAAATGCACACGGTTAGAAAGAGGACTGCAGCAGCGCTAGCCACAAGCGATTGCAGGGGTTAAGATTTACGAAATATAACATAGCTGTCACCATGTAGTGACATCGGACAGCCTGATACTGTGTGAAAATAATTAAAACAGCAGTATTCTAGCAGCGAGGTGTCACAAGCCTTTCCAGACCGCGGCCGTCGGAGTGTTTAATATACAAGCCAAAAGGCATTGTACAGGCCAAATACGTGGAGCCAGAAGAGTATATACACCACTGGCCATTAAAATTGCTACGTCACGAAGATGACGTGCTACAGACGCAACATCTAATCAACAGGAAGAAGAAGCTCTGATATGCAAATGATTAGCTCTTCAGAGCATTCACACAAGGCTGGCGGCGGTGGCGACACCTACAACGTGCTGACACGAGGAAAGTTTCCAACAGATTTCTCATACACTAAGAGCAGTTGACCGGCGTTGCTTGGTGAAACGTTGTTGTGATGCCTCGTGTAAGGGGGAGAAATGCGTACCATCATGTTTCCAACTTCAAATAAAAGTCGGATTGTAGCCTATCTCGATTGCAGTTTATCGTATCGCGACATTGGTGCTCGCGTTGGTCGAGATCCAATGACTTTTAGCAGAATATGGAATCGGTGGGTTCAAGAGGGTAATACGAAACGCCGTGCTGGATCCCAACGGTCTCGTATCACTAGCAGTCGAGATGACAGGCATCTTATCCGCATGGCTGTAACGGATCGTGCAGCCACGCCTCGATCCCTGAGTCAACAGATAGGGACGCTTGCAAGACAACAACCATCTGCACGAACAGTTCGACGACGTTTGCAGCAACATGGACTATCATCTCGGAGACTATGGCTGCGGTTGCCCTTGACGCTGCATCACAGACAGGAGAGCCTGCGATGGTGTACCCAACGACGAACCTGGGTGCACGAGTGGCAAAACGGCTTTTCATGGGATGAATCCAGGTTCTGTTTACAGCATCATGATGGTCGCATCCGTGTTTGGTGACATTGCGGTGAACGCACATTGGAAGCGTGTATTCGTCATCGCCATACTTGGCATATCACCCAGCGTGGTGGTATAGGGTGCCGTTGCTTACACGTCTCGGTCACCTCTTGTTTGCATTGACGGCACTTTGAACAGTAGACGTTACATTTCAGATGTGTTGCCACCCTTGGCTCTACCTTTCATTCGATCCCTGCGAAACCCTACATTTCAGCAGGGTAATTCACGAGCGCATGTTGCAGGTCCTGCACTGGCCTTCCTGGATACAGAAAATGTTCGACTGCTGCCCTGGCCAACAGATTCTCCAGATCTCTCTCCAACTTAAAACGTCTGGTCAATGGTGGCCGAGCAACTGGCTCGTCACAATACGCCAATCACTACTCTTGATGAACTGTGATATCGTGTTGAAGCTGCATTGGCAGCTGTACCCGTACACGCCATTCAAGCTCTGTTTGACTCAATGAGCAGGCGTATCAAGGCCGTTATTACGGCCAGATGTGGTTGTTCTGGATACTGATTTCTCAGGATCTATGCACCCAAATTTCGTGAAAATGTAGTCACATATCAGTTCTAGTATAATATATTTGTCCAATGGATACCTATTTATCGTCTGCATTTCTTCTTGCTGTAGCAATTTTAATGGACAGTAGTGTATAAACGTGCCATTTGTACCAAAGTCACTTCTGTCTGCACCACAGCTCTACCACAGGGATCGTATGATCTGGCTACCGAATGGAATACTGATGGGGGACATCAGTTTGCGTCTATTCCTGCGCAGCCCGCCTTGAAGCTGTTCGATCCTGGAGCTGCCACTGCAGTGGGCCAACTGTGGCCTAGGGTGGCAGTCACGACCAACAGCGTGGGTGCAGTGGGTCGCTGTCTGCTACGTTCTCAGTCAGTCGCCTTCTGACACGGTTGGGAGGCAATGCGAGCGACGTGCCGCCGACACAAGAGAGACCGCAGCGCATACAGAAACACTGGTAACGTAGGAGGACGTTGCGTTACGGAGGCCACTGTCGGCTGACGTCGCACTTCATTAGCAAATCCATGGCGTCAAACAACGCCTGAAGCAGCAGAATCCTTCCGTCAAGTCGTCGCCATCCTGTTTTGAGCTGCTGCTAGATGCGCCAAAAAAAGAGCATTTAGAATTAGGAATCGGTTCCCCTGGCGCTACCAGGTGTCCATCCAACATTCTCAGCTACAGACACTATTAAGTTATAGTTGTATTATTCACATGCTATACAGATTGTGATGTTGACTCACTATGGATGTCTGATTACAAGTAAGGGACGTGATGAAAGTCCTAGTCCACCAGGGGAAATAAATGAAGAATGCCTCCATTATACCTCACAGAGTTAACAGGGGTGAATAGAAATAAAATTTCTAGAACAGTTCGATGCTATTGTGTAGCAAGAGAAACAGGAATGTCATTCAAATATTTGTTTCTCTACGTTGTTAGAGAGCTACTCAGACACGGAAACTATGAATTTCAATATCGGCAACACCTTCAGTTGATATACTCTGTACACTATGACAAACATCCCATGTGATGCTGCATCTGTTTATTTCGAACTTCATCTGTAAGTTGCAATCTGTGTTACGTTGTTTTAACTGACTTACCTCTAAAAGAAATTAACATTTCCTTTCATTAACCAAAAGTTCATAATGACAGTATCCTTCAATCTGACTTACGTTTTGGCTAATTCAAAATGTAGGGCTACGCTTTCGAAATTTGTGGGATGAATATAAGCAGTAATTGTCACTTTTTCTTCAGAAGAAGACCAAGAATGTGGTATAAATGCTCTGAAGCCATGAGATTATGCTCTGGTTACAGAATACCGAAAATGAAAGTAGTGATTTAGATTTTTTGCATGTAAAATTTTCCTGTTTAGGTCATTTTTTGAAAGACAAGTCCGCTTAAATAGTCTTTAACAGGTACGGAGTAATATTTTCGGCATGGATGTGCTGATCGAAGCTCTTTGTTATTTCTGAGAGTTCTACGTATAGAAGAGAGTGGCACTTATAGAAGACATTATCATTTTTAAAGACGATGTTGGTGATTTAATGTTTTAGTGAACAAACGAAGTGCGTCAGTTTAATGTTGCAATAAAATAATTATATATATTATTTTATTATTATTTTTATTATTTTGAGCTTTCCTTCATTACAGAGGCTTATCTCCAACATAATAGTTAACTTGAAAACTATAATAAAAAAATAAACGTTCTTAAACTATATTTTCAAAATATTCGTCCAGGTGTTTCGATCTTCTGTGTCCTCTTCCTCTGCGCCCATTCTCCTCATTGTATGCTGTACATTTTGGAGCCAGGTGGTCATAGGTCGTCCTCTTCTTCTTCTCCCCTCCGGTTCCCATTCCAGTATCAATTTTGATATTCTGTCTTTCTCAATTCGTCATACATGCCCGTACCACTGTAATTTCTTCCCGTCCATTACGTCATACATTTTTTTCTTTTATTTCTATTTTCCTTATTATTTCGGTGTTCCTTATCTTTTCTTTCCTGGAGATTCTTGCCGATCGTCTCCAGAAGTCAATCTCTAGAATTTGTAATTTTTTAATGTGCTTAAGGTTAATTGTCCTGGTCTCTGTTCTGAACCACACTCTCTAATACGGATTTGTATATTAATTTTTTAGTTCTGCTCGTTACATTTCTGCTCCATAAGACTGAGTTAAGCATCCCAATGACCAGATCCAAAACAATGTCCCTATTCACCATAAGGCCCCATAGATAGAAGCAAAGAAAAGGTTAACAGTGTTATTTCTACTCACCTCTCTCTGCTGAGTGAGTAGAGACAAAGTTCTAATTCTTTAATGTGACAAAATCATGAGCTAGATTCCTAAATAATATATATGCTGTTACATATCCCTGTCCAATTTCATTTTTATTTGCACTTTGACTGAATATAAAAGAATGTTATTCATTTGCTGGGTAGTAACAAAATAATGATTTGATCATTATCTTTGGCTCTAATATAGTTTATATGGCATAAAACTGTAAACAAACCATATGTTGATTATCGTTGCAAACACAAATGACAAAATGCAGTTTTTACTATTGGTTTCTGTAGATGAAAATTTAACTTTGTGCACCCTGATCTGTTATGTAGGAATATGCACAACACTAAAAGATTTCCTGCTATGAATATATGATCTTTTATTTACCAAAACTATGTTCTTGTGACTCTGATCTGGCTTGTTAGAAATGAGACACTGTATCATTACTCTAACTGATTACGAAATTAAACATGTCTTTCTCTACTTTAGTCTCTGAAATACACTGAAAATTACTGTTATTTCACACACAGAAGTTACGGAATCCAATGCTTGCCATACATAAAAGCTGCAGTGGATTTTTTAATATTTGAACACTTGATTGCCACGGCTAACACGAGGCCATGAAACTAAAAATGAAAATGATTTTAACAATATTATCCAGACCAGATTTCAACACAGCAGTCTTTGATATAACACAAAGAAAGTTTTAGCTCTCTGATATACGTAAACTATTTACATCACTAATATTATAATGGCAGTTACCCATGTCCATCTGAAAATGACATAGTAAAATCTGTAATTCTCCTCTGTGGTCTCCGGGAAGCTAAAAGAAATAATTTTAACGTACAATTACCTGCCCGCTTAGTTGCGGGAAACTGCTTTCATTCAATTATAGTTTGATTTGCCGCGGCAGCGGCTCCCGCGATAGTGGCCCAGCATTGCATCACAAAAATGCTAAATTCGCTGAAAAGGGCTAAAAACGTGCGATGAAATACGGGGCAAGCGAGCTACAAATTACTAGTAGCATTTAAAAAAATTCTATGTTCAGAATTAAGATTAAATTTAAAGTACACACCTTTTTTATACATATCAGTGCCCAATGGCGTTTTTCTCGATCAAAAAACAAATGAAAGCCAACTAAGCGTTCGAGAGAGCGTCACAGCCTCTTACAACATTCACGGCTACGAGATGACAAAAAGAGTAATGTCGAAGCCTCCACTATTTATAAGCAATTTAATATGCTAATGCATGTCTTCATTATATTTTTAATTATCATTGTCGGCGGAGGTTTCCACACTTGCCGACCACAGACGTTATTTGCTAAATTGGCATACATAACATTATACAAACATAAAAATGCAAAATGATTATTTCTTTTATACAGAATCTACATAAACGATAGCTGTTCATACACAAATGAAAAATAAGAACACAGATAAATGTTTTTTTTTCATATATTACACAGATTTTACGAATGTTTTTCCAGCAGATGTCACAATGCCCCCTGGCAGCATATGGCTGACAATGGTAAATGTTTGGCAATATGATGCCATTGACGTCAACACAGTCACTGTATGTCACTTTATGGTTTGTACACACGGTAGTCTATTTACACTGTCCGATGCTTTCCCGAGGAGTGTATGTGTCTCGTCCACTTTGGGAGACCACCATATGCCTAGTCGCAGCTTCGTTGCAGTTTCGGCTCCCCCATCTGGGCTGTGTACGTTCGGGAAACCTGATTCTTAGTTTAACACAGTTCTATTGGTTCGCGAATGAAGCTCGACACTTGTCAAGTGTTCACAATCGAAGCACAAAACACGAAAGTTATTCGTCAAAACTGTTTAAATTGAGTCTTTTTCGAAAATGTATATTTATTTATTTCCACACCAGTGGTAATGTTGAGGTTTATGTTTTGGGGAAAGCATAATGTTAATCATTAAATAATTCCACAGTAGAGCTATGACTTTGCTTCCCAATTGTTCATTATAAACCTTCTACTGTGGCAATGTAATCATGCAAATTTATGTTACTAATATGAAGAAAAGATCCAACATATAGTGTCTAAAAAGTTCAAAGGTTGAATTCATAATCTGAATGAATTAAAGTGTTTGTCACTTAACGTAAGTGTGTATTACAGAAATCATTCTGATGTTTAATTCATCGACACTGAAAGTTTATGTTGGACGAAATGTTGGCGATGACGTGGGACGGTGTGTGCGGTGGGGTGAGGTAAATGTTTAGTCCCGGAGCGTCCGCTGGAATATGATGTATCAGCGACCGGCGGGGTCGACGCCTCGTACAGGCAGTAGCAGCGACGGTGCAGCGGTTGGTGGCGCCTGCGCAGTCGCGAGCTCAGCCGAACCGGTCAACTGTTGTGGCGTGTTGCCAATGTTTCGCCCGCAATCAACTGACTGGAGGGGGCACTGCATCTCCTTACTGCTCCTCTTCACAGATCACCGTCAAAATACATGTAACAAACATTCCACCACAGTGTACTATCTTTAAGGATACACGTTATAAGCTGTGGGAATAGGATACAATTCGATTAATCAGCGTGTATTGTCCAGTAAGAAGTCGTTTCGCTGGTTTGCACTGAATATGTTGGCATGGTAACAGTTTTTATGCCCTGACAACAGAATTGCACTGTGACACTGCTATTAAGAGTTTATAAAGCACAAGTTGCACTACACACTGTTACTTCGTTCTCACGGTTGATGCGCTGCCAGAGCGTCTCTCAACACGCTAAATCACTTCGGTTGACGCAAACTAATTGTTGCCGCCGAGCAATGTTTATTGTTATCGTCTTTGAACGGGTCGCTATCTACTCTTTTACACGAAGTAAGTTTATTATTATTTGAGCACTGCGTTATGACAGTTTGTAACTCAACATTTAATTTACTTCAGTGTATATATTGGTGTAGCCAACAGTCACTCTGTCCCTTAAACACACAATATTCCGTCTGTTTACTAGGTTGTGTACGCACACACAGTCTATCTGGAATGCATGTGTACCCTTCCTTACACAACTACTTTCACTTATGGTGAGTCTATTACGTTTAAAATGTTCACTGCACTTTTATTAACAGTGTTACAATGCATAAATGACCTTTTACAATTACTTGAAGGCGTGTGACTTCGTACATTAGTTTTTTCGGTATAGCTTGCCAAGTTATCATTCATCCAATAAACAGATCTTATCATACGCATATCGGATGGACTTGGGAATATTGCTCAATCTAGATATAGTAGGGGTCAGTGAAGTGAAGTGGAAGGAAGACAAGGATTTATGGTCAGATGAGTATCGGGTAATATCAACAGCAGCAGAAAATGGCATACCAGGTGTAGGATTCGCTATGAATAGGAAGGTAGGGCAGAGGGTGTTTTACTGTGAACAGTTCAGTGACCGGGTTGTTCTAATTAGAATCGACAGCAGACCGACAACGATAGTTCAGGTATACATGCCGACGTCGCAAGCAACGATAGTTCAGGTATACATGCCGACGTCGCAAGCTGAAGATGAACAGATAGAGAAAGTGTATGAGGATATTGAAAGGGTAATGCAGTATGTATACGGGGACGAAAATCTAATAGTCATGGGCCACTGGAATGCAGTTGTAGGGGAAGGAGTAGAAGAAAACGTTACAGGAGAATATGGGCTTGGGACAAGGAATGAAAGAGGAGAAAGACTAATTGAGTTCTGTAACAAGTTTAAGCTAGTAATAGCGAATACCCTGTTCAAGAATAACAAGAGGAGGAGGTATACTTGGAAAAGGCCGGGAGATACGGGAAGATTTCAATTAGATTACATCATGGTCAGACAGAGATTCCGAAATCAGATACTGGATTGTAAGGCGTCTGGAGTACAGCATTCTATGGTAGGGAAACATGGACTGGGGGAAAGCCGGAACAGAAGAGAATCGAAGCATTTGAGATGTGGTGCTATAGACGAATGTTCAAAATTAGTTAGATTGATAAGGTAAGGAATGAGGAGGTTCTACGCAGAATCTGAGAGGAAAGGAGTATGTGGAAAACACTGATAAGGAGAAGGGACAGGATGATAGGACATCTGCTAAGACATGAGGGAATGACTTCCATGGTACTAGAGGGAGCTGTAGAGGGCAAAAACTGTAGAAGAAGACAGAGATTGGAATACGTCAAGCAAATAATTGAGGACGTAGGTTGCAAGTGCTACTCTGAAATGAAGAGGTTAGCACAGGGGAGGAATTCGTGGCGGGCCGCATCAATCCAGTCAGTAGACTGATGACCCAAAAAAAAAAAAAAATAGTTTGCTTGTTGAAAGAACTTGCATGAATAATCTGTCTTACGGGAATACAGTGTAGTTTCTGTGCAGAATGAATTAATTCGCATAATGCGCGGTTATTGCTCAAAAACGTGTAAAAAAAAGGCTTCAATTCAAGTATTGGTACAAACGAAGTGTACGTCGCATAAAAAGGGTTCGGTTCTGTCTGAATTTATTCCAGTGTCGCTCTCAAATCACTATTGGAGGTAACACTGGAATACATAATCATTCTATGACTCAAAGTTACTTTCATTGAAATAGAGACACTCTCAGGGCCTTACTTTAACCTAACAAACTTAGATGTATTATAGTACTATATGAAAATTGTTGTTGTTTTTGTGGTATTCAGTCCTGAGACTGGTTTGATGCAACTCTCCATGCTACTCTATCCCGTGCAAGCTTCTTCACCTCCCAGTACCTACTGCAACCTACATCCTTCTGAATCTGCTTAGTGTAATCATCTCTTGGCCTCCCTCTACGATTTTTACCCTCCACTCTGCCCTCCAGTACTAAATTGGTGATCCCTTGATGCCTCAGAACATGTCCTACAAACCGATCCCTTCTTCTGGTCAAGTTGTGTAACAAACTTGTCTTCTCCCCAATTCTATTCAATACTTCCTCATTAGTTATGTGATCTACCCATCTAATCTTCAGCATTCTTCTGTAGCACCACACTTCAAAAGCTTCTATACTCTTCTTGTCCAAACTATTTATCGTCCATGTTTCACTTCCATACATGGCTACACTCCATACAAATACTTTCAGAAATGACTTCCTGACACTTAAATCTATACTCGATGTTAACAAATTTCTCTTCTTCAGAAAAGCTTTCCTTGCCATTGCCAGTCTACATTTTATATCCTCTCTACTTCGACCATCATCAGTTATTTCGCTCCCCAAATAGCAAAACTCCTTTACTACTTGGGGTAGGTGTTTCATTTCCTTATCTATTTCCCTCAGCATCACCCGATTTAATTCGACTACATTCCATTATCCTCGTTTTGCTTTTGTGGATGTTCATCTTATATCCTCCTTTCAAGACACTATCCATTCCATTCAACTGCTCTTCCAAGTCCTTTGCTGTCTCTGACACAATTACAATGTCATCAGCGAGCCTCATAGTTTTTATTTTTTCTCCATGGATTTTAATACCTACTCCGAATTTTTCTTTTGTTTCATTCATTGCTTGATCAATATACAGATTGAATAACATCGGGGAGAGACTACAACCCTGTCTCACTTCCTTCCCAACCACTGCATCCCTTTCATGTCCCTCGGCTCTTATAACTGCCATCTGGTTTCTGTACAAATTGTAAATAGCCTTTCGCTCCCTGTATTTTACCCCTGCCACCTTAAGAATTTGAAAGTGAGTATTCCAGTGAACATTGTCAAAAGCTTTCTCTAAGTCTACAAATGCTAGAAACGTAGGTTTGTCCTTCCTTAATCTAGCTTCTAAGATAAGTCGTAAGGTCAGTATTACCTCACGTGTTCCAACATTTCTACGGAATCCAAACTGATCTTCCCCGAGGTCGGCTTCTATATTTTTTTCCATTCGTCTGTAAAGAATTCGCGTTAGTATTTTGCAGCTGTGACTTATTAAACTGATAGCTCGGTAATTTTCACATATGTCAACACCTTCTTTCTTAGGGATTGGAATTATTATATTCTTCTTGAAGTCTGAGGGTATTTTACCTGTTTCATACATGTTGCTCACCAGATTGTAGAGTTTTGTCAGGACTGGCTCTCCCAAGGCCGTCCGTAGTTCCAATTGGATGTTGTCTACTCCTGGGGCCTTGTTTCGACTCAGGTCTTTCAGTGCTCTGTCAAACTCTTCCCGCAGTATTGTATCTCCCATTTCATCTTCATCTGCATCCTCTTCATTTTCCAGTACATCGCCCTTGTATAAACCTTCTATATACTCCTTCCACCTTTCCGCCTTCCCTTCTTTGCTTAGAACTGGATTTCCATCTGAGCTCTTGATATTCATACAAGTGGCTCTCTTTTCTCCAAAGGTCTCTTTAATTTTCCTGTAGACAGTATCTATCTTACCCCTAGTGAGATAAGCCTCTACATCCTTACATTTGTCCTCTAGCCATCCCTGCTTAGCCATTTTGCACTTCCTGTCGATCTAATTTTTGAGACGTTTGTATTCCTTTTTGCCTGCTTCATTCAGTGCATTTTTATATTTTCTCCATTCATCAATTAAATTCAATTTTTCTTCTATTACCCACCGATTTCCATTAGCCCTCGTCTTTTTACCTACTTTACCTTCTGCTGCCTTCACTACTTCATCCCTCAGAGTTACCCATTCTTCTTCTACTGTATTTCTTTCCTCCATTCCTGTCAATTGTTCCCTTATGCTCTCCCTGAAACTCTCAACAACCTCTGGTTCTTTGAGTTTATCCAGGTCCCATCTCCTTAAATTAGCACCTTTTTTTACATCTTAGCGTGCGTATCGTCTTTTTATTTTTCCAGTTTGAGAATATGCCAATTTGGGATGGTTACGAATTATTACCAAGTCACCTATCTTGTATTTCTGTGTGTTCCTCACACCCCGATCGTAATTTTGCTTCCTCTTGGCGGCACATCTGCTTAGGTTGTCCCATAACTTTTTTACTTTCTACTCTTTTGTCTCCACTTTGGTGGGTAATTTCGGAAGAGGCGTAAGCCATTCATTCCGCGTCTTATCATCTCCCTTTATTATTTCTATCGGTGGTTATCCCGTGTTGGAGTGGGGTATTAGATTCTGTATTTCTACGAATTTTGGTATCAACTCGACTCATGTGTCGGTTTGAAATGTAGATTCTGATGAGGTTATTTAATTCTTTGAAGGTTCGTTCAGCTAAACTTTTTTCGGGATGGAACCTGGCTACAGGGATATGCTGTATATATTGTTCTCTTAACTAATTCTTCCAAGTACGGCCAGTGAAGTAGGTAGCATTATCTGTAATCATGGCTTTGTGATTTCTTACTTGAGGCATGAACTCTTGATTAATCTTTCTGACTATGCTCTTAGCGGTACCAGATTTCATTGGAAACATTTTCAAATGCTTGGAAAAAATATCGTATACGGATAGTATATACTTCACCACTCCGCTAGCCATGGGATGGAATAAGACGCTAGGCAGTAAGTTTCGTGGGTCGTCACCTCTGTGTGATAGTTGTAACCCCTAATTACTCCTGGTCGTTAAGAAAATACCATTATAATTCTGACAACAGCTGCGTTAGTTGTTGTTTTTGCATAGGAGTTAAACTTTCAGATTCCTGAACTTTATTCTGGAATGCATCTACATTTGCTTCAGAATCATTGCTTTCTTTGTTGGGATAGTAAAGATCCGTTGTTGGTGAATTATTATCTAAGTGCAGCACACACAGGTTCCTACACCTGATATTTATCCTGTTACAACATGGTACAAGCACCTCGTTCGATCGCATCATTGACAGTTCAACTCTCCTCCTTTATTAATTATGCTTAGCTTTCCTACGGAGAGGTCGACCACTGCGCTCCAGGCACCTTGCAGTCGTTTACTGGCAAAGTCGGTATACTTTGTCCCTTACCACGTGCTTTAAACACTTCTACACACATCACACTGACCAAGGCACCTGTCTCAATGATTATATTTACTGTTATATCATAGATTTTTGCTTCTGTGATTGCTTGTATCCCTTCATTACTGTTCTTTACACATTCGTGCGGTTCTGTCAGGAGATCATGCTCCATACAAATTCCTTCATTGTAGCGCAGCACGTTGATTCCAGGTATACTATAATTTGTGGTGCTCTCCCTAACCCCCCCCCCCCCCCCCCCCCACGGCCATCGACAGAGAGCATATGTTGTCCGTGACCTCTATATTATGCATTATGCACATTTTGTTTCTCATGCCGCCATGACTGCTCTATAGGCGCGTTTTGCACTGGTGGTCTGCTATTCATACCCCTCATTATTTTTCCAGTCTTCGCTCCGTCGGGGATTATGATTATGATTACGGTTATTTTCCTAGTAATTACTGTGCATTCTTCCAGCTGTTGTCCCGGCTGGTCCGGAATCGCATCGATCGTTAAATCTACGTTTTTATTTTTTTACAGCTGACCATAACCATTTTGATATCTGTTGTTGCTACTATTAGGCGGATATTCATGCCGTTTGCCACAGCCCCCACCATTTCCATGGCTTTGGTTTGGTGTGTTACTGTTACTGTCGTTTTCGCATCCTGAGCCATTGTTTCTCGCATGTTCACACGCTGACTTCACATCTTCCTGGATTAGCTCGATCGAATCTAGTATTGACAAGAAATGTTTCATGTCATTATCGGGAACGCGTATCAGATTTTTCTGAATCTGGGTAGGTAGATGAGATTTAAGTAGCCTAATAAGGTCTCTTGGCGATATAGGCTCGTCTCAATATTGTGTCATGTCGATGTATTTTTCAAAATATCGCCTTAGGTTTTCAAGACGACCTGAATAAGGTTCAGGATTATATACCTCTTTCCTAAGCCTCCCTACCAGGTGACCAATATTTTGCTAAAAGTGTCTTCATACATTGCGCATATGTCATGCATCTGTCCGCTACTTCAGTAGCCCATAATACTGCCTCACCCTGAATATAGGACATCAGACACTGTATTTTCTGCACTTAATTCCGTGCGGTTGGCAAGATGTTTCTGAAAGTTTTGATAAACACTACCGGATGTACGGACTTCCATTTGGTAGTGAAAGTCTGGATTTGCCTATTTTTAATTAGACCTTCCTCAACTAATGTTTTTGAGTGGTACACATTTGCGCCTGGTACATAGGCTGCCTGCTCCGACTTGTAGCTGCCGCTTCTCGCATTGTCGAACGAAGATTCCACATTATTACGTCGCGCATATGTCTGTGCGTTACCAAAAAAACTGGTTACTGGCGACACACTTTTATTTTCTACACGTTTGCTGCTACCTGATATCCGCTTAGCTAGGTTCATCTGCCAATGCGGAATATCATCCCTCAGTATTTGTTTGATAGTTTGAACATCACTCTGTACCTGGCTGTTTATTACAGCGCTAAAAGGTACAGAGTCCTTATCGTCAAAAGCTGCTCTCACTTTTGAATCAGTCTTACCAATTTCACTGTCTTTCGATTCTAACAAAGAATTAAACTCAGTCTCAGTTTTAGTGGCTTGCCGGCCATAGTGGCCGAGCGATTCTAGGCGCTTCAGTCTGGAACCGCGCGACCGCTACGGTCGCAGGTTCGAATCCTGTTTCGGTAATGGATGTGTGTGATGTCCTTAGGTTGGTTAGGTTTAAGTAGTTCCAAGTTCTAGGGGACTGATGACCACAGCAGATAAGTCCCATAGTGCTCAGAGCCATTTTTTTAGTGGCTTGTTCGTTCAGTTTTTGTTCGACTAGCAGTGAAGAATCTAGTTCTAATTTTTCGATTCGATAAGCTAAAATGCCAATTTCATCTACAATGGTAGTGTTCGCTACCTGCAGATTATTTACTTGCGCAGTCAACACCTGTACAGCCTTAAGTATTGACTCATACGTTCGTTTCATATCTACAGTCCACTTTTGCACGGGTTCTGAGGCCTGTACTACTTGTTGGTCACGCTCAGCTTGATTTGCAAGAAAACTTTCGATTTTTTCATCTTTTTCTGATTGCTGACAAAAAAAGCTTCCAATTCCTTGTCCTTTTCCGCTTGCTGGTGGCTCCGTTCAGCCTGATGTTGCGTGAACTGTCAAATTACTCGTTGCACACAAAATATATGAACTTGTACACAATACACCACAGAGAGAAAAATTCTATCTACTCTAGTCACAAACAGCTATACTTAAACTACACCCACACCACTAGTGACATGAGATGACTTCACTGAAATTAATACTCTACTGACAAGACAACTACACTGTAGTCTTACCTTTAATTTGTATGGTTCAGCTGCCCCAGGACTATGTTGTTACAATTTCTCTGTAGAATCGGGTTCTACTCGTTCGGTTTGCTCGCAGTGGCGTGGTTTTCATGAAAGAATTTTACATGCAATAATTCATGCCACTTGTTTATCAATAAACACACATATACAACATATTCTCAGAGAAAAAACCCAAAATTTGTTAGTACATTTTCTTGAACACTGCTCACTCGCACCCTACATTGGGCGCCTAGTTGTTACATATCCGCATGTACTTTGATCTTTTTATACATTTTGACTGAATGTAGAAGAATGTTATTCATTTGTTAGGTAGTAATAAAATCATGAATTGAATTTTTATAATCTTTTGGCTATAATACAGTGCATATCGCGCAGCACTTTAAACAAACCATATGTTGATAATCGTTGCAAACACAAAAGATAAAATGCAGTTCTCACTGCTGATTTCTGTCGTTGAAAATTTAACTTTGTGCACTCTATTATGTGGGGTTACGCACAACACCAAAAGATTTCCTGCTGTGAATGTGTGATCTTTAATGTGCCAAAACTATGTTCTCATGACTCTGATCCGGCTTGTTAGAAATGAAACACTGTATCATTACTATAAGTGATTACGAAATTAAACATGTCTTTCTCTACTTTAGTTTCTGAAATGCACTGAAGTTACAGTATGCAATGCTTGCCAGACATAAAAGCTGCAGTGGATATTTTAATATTTGAACACTGTTGATTGCCACGGCTAACAACAGGGCATGAAACTAAAAATCAAAATCATTTTGATATTACTAGCCAGACCAGATTTCAACACAGACGTCTTTGATCTCACGCAAGTAAAGTCTTAACTCACGGATTTACGTAAATTATTTACGTCACCAATACTGCAGTTGCCCATGTCCATCTGAAAACGACATCATAAAATCTGCAATTCTCCTCTGTGGTCTGCGGGAAGCTGAAAGAAATAATTTTGACGTACAATTACCTGCCCGCTTAGTTGCGGGAAAACTGCTTTCATTCAATTTGAATTTGCCATGACAGCAGTTAATAGATACTGTATCCAAGTTCATAAACCATAAATATGGTCAAAGAGCTAAAAATGTGGGATAACACACTGGGCAAGCGAACTACAAATTATTACAAGTATTTTTAACAATTTATATATTTAGAATTAACAATAAATTCAAAGTACACGCCTTTTTTATACATCAGTGCCCAACGGCGTCTTTCTCGATCAAAAAACAAATGAAAGTGAACTAAGCGTTCGAGAGAGCAGTCACGGCTACGGAAACACAGAGGGAGTAATGTCTAAGCCTCCACTATTTATAAGCAACTTAATATTCTAATACATCTCTTTGTTATATTTTTAATTATCATTGTCTGCGTCGGTTTCCACCCTCGCCGACCACAGACGTTATTTGCAAAATCGACGTACATAATATTACACAAACATAAAAATGCAAAATGATTATTTCTTTTATACAGAATATACATAATCGATAAGTGTTGATACACAAATGAAATATAAGAACACAGATAATCGTTTTTTCATATATTACACATATTTTACAAATGTCTTCTCAGGAGACGTCACACTGTTTAAAGTTAGCAGAAAACCCATCATTATCATCGTCAGCTAATTCGATCACTAAAGTGATGTGGATTCTTTGAGTCGCCGTCCAACATTCCAGTAGGTTCTTCCATTTCTGCCGAACTTGATCTCCCTACTGCCAGTTCAGTCCTGTTGCCATTTAAAAGTCTGTTTCCCACTGTTCGATTGTCTTCCGCTCGGTCCTTTTTGATACATTAAGCTCCAATCTAGTACTTGTCTTGACTACCTGTAATCATTCTTCAGGCGACATGACCAGCCCACTGCCACTCTTTCCATTATGTTACTGACCGTTGTTGCCGGCCGCGGTGGCCGTGCGGTTCTAGGCGCTGCAGTCCGGAACCGCGAGACTGCTACGGTCGCAGGTTCGAATCCTGCCTCTGGCATGGATGTGTGTGATGTCCTTAGGTTAGTTAGGTTTAAGTAGTTCTACGTTCTAGGGGACTGATGACCTAAGATATGAAGTCCCATTGTGCTCAGAGCCATTTGGACCATTACTGACCGTTGTTGTCTGCCTGATGTCAACTGCTTTCTTTCTGTATTTCTTTGTGTAGCACAATATTACCCAGCATTAATCTTCCCGTTCCTCTATGGGCTACTGTTAGTTTACTTCCAATGAACTCATTTTACATTGGTCAAAAACTGTCTTCTTCAGATCAGACGACATCTTGGACTTAAAAACTGAGTAGTATCTTCCTCAAGATTGCGTATGTAATTTAATACATTGAACTACTTGTGGATTTAGGTCTTCTTCCATAATTAGCATTTGACCCTTTGACGCTGCTTGCTTCCAACAGATATGTTTCCCTCCTTTAATCTCATATAATTTTGAGTTTCATATTTCTTTTTAAAATCATCAAATTTTTCTTACAAAGATGAAAGCCGTTTCTAATCATACTATTCTACGGTGCTCATTATTCACAAATTGAGGCATGCATTTATATGACTGTGTTACTTGTTTTCTAAAAGTCACAAGCACTGATCGTTTAAATTATAGTTACAAAGCACTGACAACTAATGGTCTGAAACGGTGACCTGTTCTGAACAGGCCACAGAGCGGTGCATTTTCGCGCTGACCCCTCTGTGTCACGCAAGAGTGACGCTTTCACCTGGGCCACGAGCGCACTGGTTGTCAACAACACACAAAGTTTTGTAGTTTAGTGCGCGCGGCAGGCTGGTGAATGCGGCAGAGCGGTGCAACGGCGCGCCGTGCTTTTGACACTGCGGGATGCAGGTGCTGGCTAGTGGGGGGGGGGGGGAGGGGAGGGGGGGGGGCGGGGTCGCGTTTTGCGGGAGGCCGCGGCTGCCGCAGGTAATTTGGGCGTGCGGCGGTTTTTGAGAGCGCCGAGGGTCGGCGTGGGCGGGCCGCGGGCCACGAGAGATGCGGGGCGCTGCCGGGCTAACGAGCGGCCATCCGTCAGCTGCCGCAGCAGCTTGCGCTCCCCAGGGGCCAGCGCGCGGACCTGCGCTATCGATACCGTCCGCAGGGTCAGCACGCTGGTTTGGTAACGGGCGTCACACCTGTCGCAGGCGGGCAAGACTCAAATCCAACTAATTGTCATGGGCGGTGAGACGTCTTAACACACTGAAACTGTGTGCCGAACCGGGAAAGTAGGAGAAATGAAGCCCCGAAAGTCACACATGTTGAGTCGTCTCTTGTCTCTGAGAGGAACTAATTGGCACAATCTAGGATGACCGAAAAGAAAAGAACAGATTTCACTTGTTTATTACAAACAAATATCGACAGACAGAACCGCACTGCCTATGTCACTGGATATAGGACGGTTCAAAGTTATATATATACGCACAGACGCTATACCATACGCTCTATAGGGTGTTCCATTTTAATCTTTACCTGTCGATATGTCTGGAGCGTGTAGTGCTACAACGATGAAAATTAATATTACGACGATGTCAAACCTTATTTTCATGATTTAAAGAGGTATTCATGATATTAAAAAAGTAATTATAATTTTATTATTTTCATTTTTGTGCTCAGTGTATCAAAGGCTTTCTAGTGCACACAATAAATTAGCATTGTTTTTACTACGAAACTATATATGATTGTTAAGGATTAAGCATGTAATAATTCGATGTAAGACATTTTGTTGAGTCTGAGTCTGAATTTTGTTCTCGTACTGTTCGGTAGACAAGCAAAAGTTTCTTAATCGATCTGAAGGTATAAAGGCTGTAAAAAGGAGAGAGAGGGAGAAGATAAATACGAGTTATTCAAAAAAATATCTCTGAAGTGTAACGTCTTGTGATTTCCTATAACTAAAAATTGCAAGGTCTAATCTGAGCCTGTCCTGAATAACAGTGAAGAACATTTATGTTATCATATATTTTCTTTGATTGATCACGGTTTTGATTCGCATGTTTCTTTTTGTTGCGCGACATGTTATGAATATTTTCATTATGCGCGCAAAAGTGCACACAGCTTTAATCGAACCTGCGACTTTCGGAAACGATAACTTTTAACCAGTACAATTACGCGAATACCGTCTAAATCGCAACCGTGATCGCATAAGTGTGTCCTGGGCCAAATAATTCTTATAAAATGTGTGTTCTCCAAAGCGAGCAGCATTGTACTATCGCTGACTAGCAACAACCGAAAGAGTAAAAACAGTGCTTAAATAAAATTGCCACCTTTTAATGATTATTATTATCCTATTAAATAAATAAATAGCAATTCATTGGGTTATCCAATCAATAAACAGAGGGGGCAATTCAAGCGCCACAATTCTGCAAAAAAGAAGTCTTTTATAAAAGTTGTAACGTTTGAAGGGGGTCATGGAGTAATTACCTCGAAATGACCTTCAATCCTGTTTTCAAGGTCAACCAAGGACAAGTTCATTTTTTTCAAATGGTAACCCCTAATTTTTATTCCATATTCGTATTCTACATGAAAAAATACGCACTGTTTGTAGGGTAATTGCTTTTCGAAAAATCAATGGTTTGTCGCCTTCATTGTAACTCTTCCAGGTTACTAGTATCTCAAGAACGAAGCGAAATCGGGAAAAATTTTCAATGAAAATCTTGCATGGTTTCTGAACTCTATCTACTGGTGAAAATGTCGTGAACTTGAAATGGCTTTGAAATTCTTCAGTAGGGATTAACTTGAAGGCAAATACCGTCGGCATTAGCTGAACCCAATGTCCACCACGTAAGTTGCCCATCGGACTTGGCACATCGTTAGCCCTGAAAAGGGCTGATTGACATGGTTCTCACCGGAATTTTAGGATCTCAAATGCTCGATCAACTGCCCATTTGTCTCAATGCACATTTGCACTCTCTGGCGGAAACTGGTCTGGACATCATTCAATGTCTGATGGGCGATAGCCTGGAAAGCCACTACAATTTTTTCACCAATATCTTCTGGCTTCGTCGGAGGAATGGAGTACATCTTCTACTTCATAGCTCCCCTTAAGAAGAAGTCTAATGGCGTTACGTCTGGCAATCTTGGCGGAATTCACGAATTGCACTACCAGTACCAATCCATATATTAGTCAGTAGCATTAATGCACCTTCTGGCAGGTAATGTCTAATGTGTGGGGTGCTCGTATCTCTAGGGGGTATTCTATAGTGAAGGAAGAGCTAGATTCTAGAGAAAATGAAGATAGAGCAAGCCGTTCAACGTTTCGTAATGGAAAACATATCCTATCACATAAACTACAACAAAGCCCCCCCCCCCAGACATTGATTGATCGAAGTCTTTTTGTACGATGATGCCGTTGCCAGCGAGGATTGGCTTCTGCCCAGTAGTGTGCGTTATAGAGATTGATGCCTCCCATGTTGTCGAAGTTTGTCTCGTCTATAAAGAGAGTGCGTGCGAAGAAAAAGGTCTCACGACATATTAGCCTCAGTCTCAGTTACTTGGGTGATTTGTAAGCGATATGGATGGAATTTAAAATATCTTAAAACTCGAGTTACCTTTCGGCTACAATCTTTGCGCGACTGCATAACTATCGCGACATTCGTTAACAACTTTTATCATTCTTACTATTCCTAACGGCGTGTAATAAGCCATTTCGGAGAGATTAGAGTCGAACAATAAATTGTACTGATCACTTTTACTGTTAGTGGTTTACTTAGGTTTTTCCTTCAACGAAACATCCCGCAAGCGCGTTGCGGAACTACTGACTTACTACAGTGTTCGATACTCATTTATTTACACGTGATCGCTGACACAACGTGAAGCCAAAACATACAGTGTTCAAATGCGCTCTTTCATGAAATAACTTAACTGTCTAATGGATGTGTGACCCTCAAGAGAGCACTTTTAGATATCTCGATATTAACGTAAATAATAAATCCGTCCTTTTCATACATGGAGAGAAGGCAGAAACGAAAGACTGGCCCGAGATAGTCGATTGCGAGACAAGGTGACGCAGATAAATTTATCTCTGATGGGGTCAAACCATTCGCGTTGGATTTGTAAAAATTTCACTTCTCAGGAACTCATTAGAGTCTTTTCTGAACCCCTAGTCATAATTTCAAATTCCTCGACAATGACGCTTATTAGTTAACCCGAAAGCTCAGTCCTTCTCTTCTCTGATTGTGCCGGCACAAGCACAATGCTGGTCTCTGATTCGGCACCCTCCAAGTGGTAGAGAATGGGTTCCGTTAATGCCGACGGTATTTGCTTCCAGGTTAATCCCTACTGAAGAATATCAAGGCCAATTCAATTTCACGAAAATTTCTCCAGTAGAGTGCAAAAATCATACAAGACTTTAATTGAAAATATTTCCCGATCTCGCTTCATTCTAGAGATACTGGTAACCTGGGAAAGCTACAATGAAGTGCTCCAAGGCGAAAACCATTGGTTTTTCGAAAAAAAATTTCTCTACAAACATTGTCTTTTTTCAAGTAGAATACGAATATAGAATAAAAAAATCGGGGTTACCATTGGCAAAAATAAACTTGACCTTGGTTTGACCTTGGAAACAGGGTTCAAGGTGATTTCGAGATAACCATGACCGCCTTCTAACAGTACAACTTTTAGTAGAGACTTTTTTTGCAGAATTGTGCCACTCCAGAGGACCGGTACATACTGAATTGGGACACCCTGTATACAATGCTCATAGCAAGAGCACCATGCGTTGACCGTGAATCTTCGAAATGTGAGTTTATTTCATTCCATTTGCGAATCGACAGGTCCCTATTTATTATATCGACGCTTTCAACAATTCGATTTCTCAGATCTTGAGGAATAGCTGCTACTGGTGGGAAAAAACTCTACTCTAAGTATCTCCAGAGAAAAAAATGACGAAGTCCGAAGTCACCTCATTTTGGAGACCAAAAATAATTAACAAGATCTTGTTGTCTATGTCTTCCACACCAACGATGTGGGATGGTGCTGTTAACGCAGCACCTCAAGGTTAAAGGGAAGCGGGACGACATCATGCATAAAAATGAAATCTTTGTGAAGTTGAGGAAACAATCCAAATAGATGAAACGTTGATCCGTCCGAAAAGATAAATCGTTCGGGAGAACTGTTATGGTCGCTGGGACGGAACTACTGCATTAACTGCAATTTATAAGGCTCAATTTGCAGACGTCGTTCCAGAACACGCCATACCGCTGTTTGAGAAAGCTGAAACTCCTAGACTACCGTTTTGTGGACTTACGAGGGCTCCATGTGAACGCATCCCGGATAAGCTGGACATTTTCATCCGAAGTGCGTGGTCGACCAGTGATCTTCCCTTTGCATATGCAGTCAACCTACAAGAATTATTTACGGAAGTCGTAAATCTGCTTGTGCACAGGCGGCTCTTTGCTGAGTCGACCACGGGATGCACGTTTCACTTGAACAGCGAATTGATGTCTCACAGATTACAACATGGAAAATGATTCCTCTTGTGGTGAAGTCGCTATATTGCTAGAAACAAACAACAGGGCAACTGTGTCAAAACTTTGAGACTTCCTCTTACCAGCGAGGTGCGCAATGTATTTCTATCGTGATGTTTTATTCGTAATAAACAACTGAAATCTATTCTCTCTTCTTGATTCACCATATACTTAAAGCGCAGGATGGGCAGACGAGGAGATGGGGTCGCGGGAAGTGGGCAAAAATGTGCCAGGCGTTTAGCAGAGAGAAGAGAGTTGCTTGTAGAATTGTCTGCGGATATGTGTACCAGCGAATATCTTCAGTACAAACTAATTTGCACATAAAATCCAGCAGAAGTATCTGTCGATATCCACAATAATATCTACTTATCTACTTGGTAGTTTAGAAGGATATTGAAGGAGTGAGTATGTAAAAGAATATGAAAATCTAAAATCAAGAGGAAATGGAAATCAATAATAGGAGAAGAAATAGGAGAAAGAGTTATGGAGGAATTTGATCTTGATAGCAGGAATGGGAGATCAGGAAAATCAGCTCAATTGTATAATAAATTGAGCTACTAACATGAAATACACAGTTCACGAATCACAAGAGGAGAGATATACATAAAAAAGGCCCAGATACAAGGGAGGTTTCCAAAATGATTATACCAAGGTGGGAAACTTGTTCTAAAATCGTTGTGAGCAAATACAGGCTCAAATCACAGTTTAGTAACATTGAGGAGTAGATAATAGGTTTCAGTGAGTCACCTGGAATAATCAACTTGGAGGAAGTGGAATATGGAAGCACTATTGCGCTCCTGAAGTTCCCTAAAGCTATAAGTACAAAGATAATGAATGTTACAGAAGGCAGTCCAGAGGAAGACGAATGAACGTCTTGGAAAAGAGAAATCATAGAAGTTGGACAGGCAGATAGAGGTAAAAGGCAGATAACTAAGAAGAAACCTTGGGGAACAGAAGAAATATTTAAACTAGTCGACGAAAGAAGGAAACTGAAAAATGTTCCTGAGAAAACCGGAACACAGCAGTATATGACATGTAGGAATATATAAACCGAAAGTACAGGAAAGCAGAGGGCAAAGCCGCCACCAGAGCTTTTTGTTAGTATAGGTTGCCTGCATCAGGGGCAGATATGCGCTTAGGGGCAAACCTATTGTTCTCCTTTGATTGACAGACCATTAGTCTGTTGTTCTGCTAAAAGGATCCTTCCTCTTGATTGACAGGTCCTTAACGTTCTGTTCCCTCCTCCCCTCCACCTCCTCCCGGAACCCATCACCTCCCACTCGCTGCTGCAGCTACACTTTCAGGTGTGAGATATTTTAATAGCTCCTCTTACACTTGTCAATTTGATAGACCACTTAATTACATTGATCAATTAAGTAACCCCTTATGCTCTGGTAAACCCCCCTCCCCCCCCCCCCGGAAACTGGTGGGAAAAAGACTCAGTTGGCAGTCATTTGGAGGGAATTCGATTGCAGTATATGGAATATTAGACAATGTATAGAATATCGCGTAATTATTTAGGCAGTGTATGGAATGCAGTTTATTTATGTAGTTAAAGAACTTGTCAGCAAATCAATTGCAATGTCTGGAACATTGTTTAAACAGTTTAGACAATGCGTGGAATATTGTTTATTCAAACAGTTTATGGGATTCACGGCAGTGTATGGGATATATGAAAATTGGTGGCTCTGTGATGGAGTGTAAGGATCTCATAAAAGGAAATTCAAGGGTATATTGTTTATTTATAAAAAATCCAGTTTGCGAGGATTGGATTTCTCTTGTTCATAATTCTCTGCTCATTGGAAAGATGGAGGTCTTGTAAGAAGTGATTACATCGATCGCTATTCTTTTCTAAGTTCAATCGCACAAGGAATACCGTCATGAAACACTCATCACATGTAATTACACAGTTAAAAATCTTTCGATTACGAAGCACATACCACTTATCATCTCCACTGGACCAGGCAGAATGCCATTGCACATGCTGTCAGGAGCTGGGATGCACTGGCAGCTCCCGCAAAGTGACGACGTGGCCATCAGCTCCCAAGCCAGGACAGGTGTCCATTCGGATTCCGCAAGTGTGAGGTGGCGGCAGCCCTTTCATACTTGACACATGAGAAATTCCTGTCGAAACATTTGTTTACCTAATCACTACTGCTGGTGCGACGACATACTGCCTTTGTACCTGTGGCCCAGTGAAGACCTAATTTCTGGGCGAGAGATGTTTGCCTAACTACTCAGCGTCGCTACTGCAGGTAAAAGGCTGTCAGTGTTATACTGATGACACAAGTTGTTCTTGTAGGAGCTTTCATGATGTCTCAGCTTGTCTGCAAAAAAATGTTCAAATATGTGTGAAATCTTATGGGACTTAACTGCTAAGGTCATCAGTCACTAAGCTTACACACTACTTAACCTAAATTATCCTAAGGACAAACACAGTCAGTGTGTCCTGTCAGTCACTCTCTGGTGAACAAATGAACACTGTGTTCTGGTGTAGTGAAAAAGTATTTTACTACGCTATTTGTGGAAAATACTTGTTGTAGTTACGCATTCATCACAACATTTCAGCATGATGTAGAGAATAGAAGCGCTTGCCACACGAAAACGTAAGTAAATACGAAAATAGGCCCAAAAACTTCGCGAAAAATTAAATTACATTCTAGAAGGTAGGTTAACTCCTAGCAAAAAATTTTCTCATCAACATCGTTTGGTTGCAGATGACAAGCTACCTGTAGTAATTAACACAAAAGTGATCCGAAAGTTCATGCACACCAAATGTAAAGGTATTTACAAAACGAAATGATCTGTTGCTTGAAGTAAAAATGCACATAATATTATAATCAATTAACAAAATGTTCAGGTTGCAGAAGAAACAAAAAAAACGAAAACCCACTGATAATGGCACAGTGGTGCCGAAACATGTTTGGGTTATGAGAAAAACATTGTTTTGCAGAACGGGTTGACCTCACATCCAAAAATCATAAAACCATTATTGTTGTTTGGAAAGAGAGAGCTGTCTAAGTAAAGACAGGAAAACCAGAACAATTATGGAACTCGAAGCACTCTCCTGCAGAAGAGAAAAGTAGCTGGAATTCGAAACACTGTCTGGCATTTTTGAAGTCCTACAGCTCTTGGTCTGGAGGTGTCCTAATGCCACAATGTGGATGAGGAACAGTATACCGCCAGAGATGATGTATGGTCTGCTTCAACTTGTCTTTGAACACTTGAACAAAGAAGAAAAAATCACGCTACTCTCAGAAACTTTTGTTGATACCTTGCCCCCACTTTGTTCGTAGAGGTTCCTATGTCCCAGCACAAAGGATGTCTTGTGGGTGAATGGAGCATTCTGATTGGCTGTTACTGAATTTATCTGCCAACTTACTGATGCTGCCAGCGTGGAAGCACTGTCCGCTTTTTTTTCTGCAGATGAGACTTACAGTGACAAAAAATTGTGCAGATCTCCATACTGCAGTGACAGTTAAAGCCTGCAAAAGTGGTACAGAAATCGTCAAACACGGAAAGACGCTCTGCTCAATTACACTGCTCTGCCACTGGTACCGAAAGCTTGAATATTACTGCACGAAACCAATCTCCAACCGAACTATATATCACCACGTACCGTGTCGATGTAGTAAACGAACAATTCGTATCCTGTGCCATACAAAATCGCCACTTCTGCATAATGCATATAGGCGTTGACCGCCAGACACGCGTACATGTACTGCGAAGACAGACAGTATAAGCACATGCACCATATATACTCCTCGCAGCACTAGACAATTCCCGCGAGCTTGGGCGGTCATCCGCCACAGCCGACTCTCATATGTTACACGCCTCCGCACACACACTGGCCCGATGCGATTCCAGAGCGCCCTCAGCAGACTGAGGTCACTCTCCGAACTGTTGAACAAAGCCTGGGTCGGTTCCCCTCGTCAGATAGGCGCTACTGTTTCTGGCCTCGACCTGCTTGCTTGTATGGTTTCCACATCCACCTTCAGACTCTGGGATTCCAAGAAAATAGGTATTTTCACATGGTTTTCCAGAATACCATACCATTTTCGCTACACTTCTCGATATCAAGCACATAGCAATATCACTTGGTTAACAGTATGGCTTGTGCAGTATAATTCCAAAGATATTAAATGGAAATTATTTTTCCAGAAACTAAAAAGTTGCTTTTTTTGAATAATTAATAGAAATTCCGCCAATCTTATAATAAAGCCCAAAATACATTAAGATTAAATTTTCTTCCTGTAAATAAATCTGGAAAGTAAGGAGGAAAGGTACGATTTAATGTAAGGAATGTATTTTTTTGCTGTTCCGGTACAGAAATATCGAGAGAAATGTTTATGTTTCGAAACTGTAAAGGAAGTTGAAGGCAGTCGCCGTAATATATTTTTGGATTATATAAAAGTAGCACCTGTGACCTCAGCCTCTCTCGTTTGTTTTCGAGGGCTGTTTCAAAAACGTGTCGCTCTGAAACGTTTGGCAAATAATTACGCTAATTTAAAGAGCCGTGTTTTAATTAAGACTGTATTTTTCTTTTTCGTTAATTCCACACATCAAAATTAGTATGCTACAATTTAGAAATTTTTTGGAATGCAGCGAAGGAGAGTTGCCGACGAATTGTTTGGTTGCCACAGCCGATCACTACTAGTGCTCAGTCGGCTATTACTTTACAAATTATTTCAGCGTCTCTGAGGTATATTTTAACGGTATTTTCTATCAGTATCCCGGCAATGTAATTACGCAAACTGCGTTAGTTTTAGATCGATCACTGGCCTCTAAATAATGCCCTCGGCCAACGTTCTCGTCGGTCTGATGGGAATCTGATGCTGGTTGGCGGAATATGTAATTTCATCATCCACAAGTAAAAATTTTCTATGCTCCATTTTATCATTTTAGAAGCTTGCCAAGAGCAAATACAAAATTAAAAATTTAATATGGCTTTTTTAAAATAAAAGTAATAAAAAACCGAAATTTTATTGAGGTGGAGGGTGCCGTAAACCATTGAGTAACTAGGGATTTGTCTGTGAAGACCTTTGCGTGAAAACTCGGAAAAAATAGAGTGAACTGATATTTCCACTCGCGAATACCGATGTCGATGATATCACAGATTCAAAACCATGCTTATAATTTACGAAGCCCACTAAAGTGTTTTTCGTATCTAAAGAGCCAGCAAACTTGTCATCCACCTGTTTTTCACGTGCTAGATGCACACAACACACACCACAACCGATGTTCTCTCAACCAAATAAAGATGGCAAATGCGCAGAAGCAGTCAACTGCAAAATTTACGTGGGAGGGTATAACAGTGCAGCACAAACACACGTCAAGTTTTCCACGGGGAACAGACACCATCACCAAGACAGTCCAACACATACTGAGTGTTATTTCGCTATATAGCCATCTAGAGGATGACACGGTTAGGTCAGGTAGATCCCTGTACCCCAGTAGGCTTATTCGGACAGCTCCTGTCGTTAGCCAGAAACGTGAGTCATTCCCACCAGAGGCCACCGCCGCCGCGCACCAGGCGCCCCCAGATAGAATCGTTCCTAGGAAACAGGCTACATGTCTATTTTGTCACTGTACTTACAATTAAATATTACGATCGCTGTGTCAACTGGACGACATACGACAATGAGCGAAGTATCGTAAATACACCCTGCTGATGGCTGTGCCTCTGGAAATAAAAATATCTGTACCGTTCTTATGACTTCACGTACTTCTCCAAGTAAAAAAAAAAAATCCATTCCCTTTGCTATGGTAGTATTTCACATCAAACCCATACCTTCGTTACGATCGGACGTAGTCATTTTCTTTGCACATGACGGAAACACACACACACACACACACACACACACACACACACACACACACACATACACACACTCTTTATTAGCCTCGTGCTCAAGGTGAACTTATCACACATCTCCTACTACCAACTATAATACTTCGCCAACAACTGATTACTACGATGCGAAACAATACTGACCGAAAATCAGCGATGGTGGACATGTCTCATAAGTTTTTCTTGGGAATGGTACCACAATGTCTTAGAAAGAGAAACGCAACGGTCTTACACGCCTCCAGATGTTATAAATACGATCGCAACGACTATGTTACTGCCACAATTGGTCTGGGTTCTACAGGTGCTTACAAGTATCTCTAACACTATCCATGTTAAAAACTATACAAGCCTTATAAATGGAGTTACGGCATTACCTCTGAATGAAGTAGTATTTCCAGACAAATACTGCGACACTGAATATACATAGTGATCGCTGGACTGTACATTATCAGACCAACAGTGCTGTTACATGTCACCAACGGGTTTAAGCTCATAATAAAATTTAAAAAGTGATTCAGCTAAGGAAGGTAGTATGAAGACAGTATTTGCAGCTCCCTCATACAGTCGCGAAATATTTCTCCAGCATTTGTAGCGCATGCTGTCTTGATGCCACACCAGAGGTTCTGTGATATATTGGGTTATAGGCTATAGTTGATTGAGAAGGATCACAAACAGTAGATGGTATGCTAACTGAGGTCGTAAGAAATGTACACTAATTTTTCAGATCTCTAGTGCTACACTTTCCGGTAGAAGTGATGACTGTGATTTGGAATCAAGTCTTCCCATTCAACCACATACCTGTGTTGGATCCTATAAAGAAATCTTTTAATGATTACAACCACTAGTGAATCATATTTCTGACACTCTCATATCTCAGAATGAGTCACCTTTTTCGAACATAACTGCTATAGTAAAATTTTAGATAGTCCCTAGCATCTTGCAACTGCGCCTCACATTCTGCTCTGCTTGTGATCGTTCCAATATAAGTCGGAAATGAGCAGAACACAGAGAGAGCAATATCTACCGCATTCTGCAACCCTTGTAGAAACAGGGGAAGTTGAGTTAGTGTTACAGGGATGTGTTTTGACCATTCGATGGAAATGGGAAGATGTTGTCATAGCTCCGCCAGCAGTGTACAGTGTGTAAGGTCAGCACCAAAGGAAACCAGCTCCTGCAAAATAAGGTAGTACAAAGACAGTACGAACAGTTACAATGGTTTTTCTTATCGGGAAAATGAGGAAGACTCAACATCACACATGTACTGTAGTCCGAAGCAGATCTGTCTCCCTCAGGTTCCATTAACATATATCACTTCAAAATTCTATCATCGTTATTCCGTACCATCCAACAGAGAAAAATTACTAAGTATGAAAGATTTTAAATAGAAAACTCGACAAGATTTTTATCCCATATCTCTCTTTCCATAAATCGAAAACACATACCATTTGCGTGACAGAATCAAGCACGTGTGGCGATCCTATTAAATATACAGGTATTGTTCCATTGGAGCAGGTGGCCAGTGATCAAAGTCGATTGCACAGACTATAGTAAAGTGTCAACGCCTGTACTGTAGGAGGATGACCGTATCCCACAGATTGTACTGTCAGTAGCAAGTGGGGCTCCCTGTGTCATTGTCTGATACCTTTTTTTCTGCTGTAACACGCTTTGTATAGTGCATTACATTTTGTTTTTATCACCATGACTTCCAGGTCTGTGTCAGGCTCTAAACTGACATCATCACGTTCTGAACCATTGCCTCTCACAAAAAATCATGTTGTTGCTGCTGCTACCACAACACACAAACACACACACGCACACACACACACACACACACACACACACAATGCCTGATTTTAAATAAAACAGTCACAACATAAGGAAATTGGAAGAGTTGGGCGACATTGTGGAGCGTTTTCAAACTGCTGTCCGAAGGTGACTGACGACTGCTACATTTGAGCTCATCCGCCACAGTGACAGAATAGCTGATGACTGTTTGTTCCATTTCGACTGACTCCTCAAATTGCAGTCATGTAAGTGATCACTGTTTCAGTGCTATCCACCACCAGAAGGTGTTGCCCCTTCACCAAGACTCTTACTCCATCTCAAACAAGCAATGTGAGTCAATCATTATGTGGTAATCAATAGCATACCAGTGGACGGATTAGATGGAAAAGACATCATAAATGTATTCTAGTAGTAAGACCACAGTTGATAGTGTGAACAATTTTACCAATTTTACAGTAATTTCAACACGACAAATGATGCGACAGCATGCTTCACAATTTCAGTATCATCACCAAACTGCCCCTCCTCTACTTTGCGAGTACAGTTGAAGACGTAGATAAATGACTGTACAGTACATCCATTCATTGATAATACTCGAACATATACGTCATCAAAGTGTAACTGACGGCGATCTATATATATCTAGCATTTAGAGCATAGTGCCTATTTTACAATCTGTCTCTATGCCGATGGAAGCCACAGGACATTCTCATATTCTTAGGATAAAGTTAGAGACCAAAAGATCCCCTTGTTCTCTCTTTGACCAAGCCACCCTGCAGCACCATTACTGATTTAATCTGCAACTGACCAGGAGTAGACCGCTACATTCCACGTCTTGTGAGTGAATGTAGCTTGCCGACTCCTTATCCGTCCAGGTGCCAAGATTTCTCCAGACGGGCGCATGTCGAAGAGGTTAGCACCCCTTATTGATCTACAGTACCAGACTTGAATGTTTCGTGATGTAACAGCAGACGGTTAAGAAGAACAAGAAATGGATGCCTTTTATGCATGATGAAGCTCCAGACTGATGGGATCGAAACATTTTACATAAATGAACTATGTTATCTATTACAATCTATTGTTCTAGTGCTGGGATCGCTACCAGGACTGTATTGGAAAGAAAGAACATAAAAGTCGCGCACTCGTAAGGCTACATTGTTCGTCACTTACAAAAGGCTATAATGTGAGATTGCTTCAGCTTCTGACCTATTAGTCGTGTGGAACACAGCGCTGATAATATTGCTTTGTATCCCGCCTGGAAGGCAGCGTTTTGGTTCTGCTCCTGTGATCTACAAAATAGACTGAACGGAGGAAGCGAGTAGGAGCAGGAGAGATGCAGCACTTTGGTTCTGTGTGTAACTTTAAAGATGCTTACTATAGGAAAAAAACAAGTTAATAAATGGTTTCATAACTTTACAATGATGAGCATGTTGGTGCGAAGCCGTATTCCCATCGTAAGTAGTACAAATTCTCAATAGGAAGCCAACACATTCTAAGGTTGAAACGACGTGTCCAGACTGTCTGCTCTTGATGAAATGGACAGAAAGTAAAGCGGTGCTCGTTGAGTTCCACAGCGTCGGCTAGAGGGCACTGTGGTCGGCGTAGTTCGTCCGCCCTCGTAGTGCCAATCTACGAGCATGCACCTACGCTGTGACATTGAAAATATCGGTACCACATATTCCATTGTAAGAACTATATTTCCAGTGTTTGACATACATCTTTTTGCAGATTTCTCTACGATAAACTATGGCAACGAACTATAAAACGACAAAAATTCTTCCTTACACCCTCAGTTCGGTGTGATACATGCACAATACAGATTTCCAGAGATATATTGCATCCACAGTTCACATCCTATCACGGTTCAGAAATTATACTATGCCCGCATCAGTCCTACATAAAATGATTGTTAGTAAAGGAGAATACCTCTTACAACAAAACAGTTAACCACACAGCAGCAGCGTTTGACATGTGAAATTACACTAACTCCATAAACAGGACATCTGTCAAGCAGATGTATACACAGACACTGCATCGCCCCAAGAACACCTACTGCTAACTTAGAATGATCTTAGTTGTGAAACTGAAGTCTTGGATTGATACCCAAGCTGCGACAGGGGAGTGGAGTACATCATACAAATCTTCGTTCGTTTAGAGGAATGTGTCAAATCACGATGGTCACGTTTCATCGCACATGAGAAGGAAGTCCTCTGATGACCCAGATGTTTGCTGTTAATGATCACAGGTAGACAGTACTGTAAGACACAAACAAAACACACAGTTGTATACGAGTCGAACTTAGCCTATGCCACAAAACTTATGCATCCTGACAGAACACTGGAAAAAACTGGTCAAGTGACCTGCAGCAACATCTCCCTCTCTCTAGAATGCATCATCAATCTACCATTAAATCGTACCTCGTTACACCTCTGTCTCAACCGACCACTCCGCTCATTGTCATCCTTTAATGCAGATGCAGGTAAGTTTAGAGGCAGATAGTTCCCTGTGTTTCCAAGAAAGCCTCAAAGATAGCCATGAACTCATGCGTATCACCATTAATATACATACAGTAGAATGTTGCCTTGACGAAAAAAATGACTGCTTCCCTGGCTCCGATGCTTCCATGTCAACGTTTTCTCATTTTCCACTTGCTGTTGCATACTCGTTCCTATGTACAAGAATTCTTCTGCACCAACCAGAAGGAACCCAAGTATGTCCTCAATTTCCCTTCATTTTGGTGTATTTTCCCTCATTTTATACGTATTTTCCGTCTATTTTCGTAACTTATTTGAATTTATGTCATTTCTATCCATGCCATCATGACATCACGTCTCGTTCATGCTGTAAAATTGCTTGTAAATGTAGTAGAGCTGTCAACACCTAGTGTAAAGGCACAATTTTTCTGGTCGAATGCACCCAGTAACGTCCACCCACTGTACAGTTGCAGTGCAGTTCTGTATGTCTATGTCTGTGCATGTGTCTCAGATGGCTCCCAGGACAGTGCTTCCACACCAGTGGGATCAGTAATTTGGCAGGTAGATGGTTCAAATGGCTCTAAGCACTATGGGACTTAACATATGAGGTCATCAGTCCTCTAATTTGACAGGTAAATTCAGTAAGAGCCAATCAGAATGCTCTACTCATTCTCAAGACATCCTTTGTGCTGGGACATAGGAGCCTCTATGGACTGGTTCTAACAAGATGGGGGCAGTGTATCTACGGAAAGTTCTGAGAGTAGAGTGATTTCTTCTTCTTTGTTCAAGTAGACCATCCATCCCTGGCGGGATTCTGTCCCTCATCCACTGCTGTGGCATTAGGACATCTCCTAACCAAGAGCTGTAGGACACCGAAAAATCCAGCTTTTTTCTCTTCTGGTCTGTGCAATCCAGCAGACAGGGGATGGCAGGCAGTGTGTGCTTTGTGATCCAAAGATTTACCGGTGTAATTATGTGTGATAGGTGTTTCATGATAGAATTGCTTGCACGATCTGAATAACAAAATAAAAGCGATCGATTTCATCTTTCCAAACAGCAGAGATTGATGAGCAAACTGAATTTCTGATAAATAAAGAATATACCCTTAAACATCTTGTTATGAGATCCTTCCTTTCCACCACAGAGCCATCAGTTTCTCGTATTCCATACACAGCCTTGTTTAAATACACAATATTCCATACATTGTCTAAATTGTTTAGACAATATTCCATACACTGCAATCGATTTCCTGCAAATTCTTTAACTAAATAAATAAACTATATTCCATACTCTCCTATAAATAGTTAAGCAATATTCTGTGCATTGTTTAAATTGTTTAAACAACATTTCATAAACTGCAATTGAATTCCCTCCAAATGACTGATCAACTGAGTCTTTTTCCTGTCAATATCTGGGAGGAGATTTACCAGAGTGGCAAGGGTTAATTAACTGATCAATTTAATTAAGTAATCAATCATATTGATGAGAGTGAGAGAGGCTATTCCAGTAACTCATACCTGAAACTGTACTCGTAGCAGTGAGGTGGAGAGGATGGGTTGGTTGTTTCCTGACAGGTTGGGGGAAGGGGGAGGGAATGGGGAAACTATACGCTAAGGACCTTTCTATCAAAAGGAAAGATCCTTTTAGCAGAGCAATAGGTTAATCTCTCAATCAAAAAAGAACCATAGGTTTCCCCCTGAGTGCGTACCTGCCCCTAATGCAGGCAACCTGCACTAACAAAACGCGCTGGTGGCGGCATTGTCCCCTGCTTAGGAAAGCCAACACCAACGCCAAATAATTAAAATAACATGTGAAGAAATGAAAAAAAGAAGAAACCATATGCAAGAATAAATCAGCATGTACAGTACCTTCCTTGAAACTAAAATCAAGGCCAGCACATTAAGAGTACTTGCCATATCAAACCCAGTGAACCTAAGGCGGAGCAAATACACTGAAGGCCTGTGCAAGACAGAGGACTTGTTCGATGAGGTGGTAGAAGTAAGAATGGGGGTCCGTATGGAAGACATAGCGGATCTAGTAACAGAGTCTGTACTTAGCAGAGACTTGGAGGATAACAATGTAGAAGGTACAGAGAACATTCCTTCAGAATGGCCAAAATAGTTGAGACAAGTGCCTACCAAAGTACTGTTGAAGTGGGTGTGCAGAATCAACGAGACCTGAAGCGTACCATCCGACTTTGGGGAAAAAATATGGTATACACTATTCCAAAGACAGTAAGAGCTGGTTAGCGCAATAACTATAGAACAAGCAGCTTAACACTCATGCATCCAATCTGTAGACAAGAAGTAAAGTATGAAAAAGGAAACTGAGGATATGTTAGACGACGATAGCAAAATTTTTGGAAAGGTAACGGCATCAGAATTATCCAAATATTCTGTGACTGTCTTGTATTAAATTTGCAAACAATGTTATTTGGAAAATATGGGCATAAAAGGAATTAAATCGTAAATAGAGTTTCTTTTCCATAAAATGTGATCCAGGTTGGCGAACATGGCCAAAAAAATTTGTGAAGTTGCATAAACGGTTTTTTAATTAAGTAAAATACTGTTGCTCTGATCGCAAAATGTTACAGAAAGAAGTTGTAGGGCTTAAAAACATCTATCGATTGTGTTTTTAGAACTACCTATTGCTCTGTTACGTTTCGAGATTGTATACCAAAAGCATCGTTAAAAACCGTTAAAAATCGGATTCTCTATAACTCGCTGATATCCACGTTCCCATGAGAGATTCCATGCCCTCTTTTGCATGTCTCCTCTCATCTTTATCAATTTTATTAATGTTCTATGTTATTGCACGGTAGTAACAGACCGAATAAGGTTATTGTAATAAAAACTACTTTTCACTTGATTGCCATGCATGTTGGTTTGGTTCCATGGTTGGCTTGTGCGAAGCAGGCATTGGAGGACGCGGCATTCGGGATTTACGGTTGGGGGCTACACTTACCTGAATTCTGTAGAGTTTCGCCTGTTGTATGCAGGGCGAAACGACCTGCGAGACGTCTGAATGTCGCCGCAGCTTGTTTATCGGTCCGGCGCGTCCGCAACGAAGATTTCTGGCACTGCATTGTCCTCTTGATTCTGAGGATACTTGTGGACTGTGCCCTACTGGGCACGGCTGTCTGGTGCTGGATGGCCGGTGGTCTAGGCAGATTATTTTCATAGCCGGTCAAATGGCAAATTCAGTGCACTCAGCTGAATAGCAAAGGCATGACTGGTCAACTTAAACTGAGGTTAGTTGAAGTCATAATGCCCTGCCTGAAATTGGAGGAAATGGTTGCTGTTGGCGCGAATGATGATCCGAGACAGTGTGGGGGAATTTTGGAATCAGCACTAAATGCTGATTCGTGGTTTCCGAGGAGAGTAGGGAGTTGATAAATGCTGGCTTCGTGGCTTGCATCACATCACACAGGAGATTGGGGATCTGATCTTCGTCGGAATCGGACGGTCTTGCGACTTGGTCATTCGATTTCGGAAGAACTTGGAATTCTCTGACAGCCTTCCCGGCCAGAGGTTGACATAGAGTTGCTGCACAGCAGAAGTCGGCGCCTACATCAACAGGACGCTGAATACCGACGACGTGCTGCAGATTTCAGTACTGGTACAGTATTTTGCGGTTCCGGCATTGTAGGACCTTGTAAATTCTATACTGAATGCCTCAGTAGCACGTGCGTTCGCTTTGCTGCAAGGCCACCTTGCTTGTTTCTCCATGTGATCCCATTTGAGCTCCCACTACTAATTGCGATACTGATATATAGTTGGGAGATTAATATTTGATTCAGTAGGACCTCCCGTCATTATCGTCAGTCTATCGCATCACAGAAAGTAGGAGCCCCTTGTTCTTGAGCCAACTCGTATTCTCGTCATATTTCAGTATACCCTATCCTTTAACCCACTGTTTTTGTCGATAATCATGTACATTTATGTTCTGATATATAATAAATCTCGTTGTAATACTTAATCCGCATATCATTTCGTAAACATAGGCAGAATCCCATTTCCTCATGTTTATTATTGTAAAGTTATCTTTTTTTGAGTAGATTACGGTTTTTATTAAATTATTGTGAGTCTGCAATTCTTATTTTACCAACTAGCAGGGTCCACCATCATTTCCTTCCATTACCGTTGAGTGAATAATTAAATAGCTGGTAGATAAGGAGGGGGTCGAGTGCATGTCTCATTCTCATGCAAAATTAAAGAGGCACAAACTATTCTCCACCCCAGCACCTCACACCCATACTTGCTGTTTACAGTACGTATAGCGCGCGGTAAGTAAAGGAAGTACTTATTTGACAAATTGAAAAAGTATTGATTGTTTTTCAAGATATATCTATATTTTTAAAGAAGGAGTTCCCGATAGTTGGCTATGTTTTCCTGAATGGATGCTCACGCAGCAATGCTTTTACGTTTTGTTTTCTTTGCAATGAGCCGTGGTGTCACGATATCAAGATACTTGTACGATTTGGTTAATTGTAAGCATAAAAAAACCATTTCGAACTTGCACTTGTGTTAGGCATGTCTTTTTAACTAACTGTCTAAATTTCTTTTCAAGTGAAAATAAGTTATAAGGGAAGATATTTCTGCCATTTTTCACGTGTTTTAAATAGTTCTACGATCGGAAGTCGAGATAAATTTCTCTTTAGTCTAGTGGACATAATGAATATTTGACAGCGATGCGCTTGTAGGAGTTTACTAGTTTACTGTCGAATACCGTAATTTTCAAGAAAAAATACTACGATATGTTTAATTGGTTTTTAGCATTGGTAGTGCAAGGGCGTAGTGCGTCGATTGGAGCCGAGGAGGGGTGAGGGGGAGCGGGGGGACAGGATCACACTCCTGTGAGGACGGATTCTGGTTGGCTTGCGCCTGCACATTCTTATACATCTCATCTCACTCCGTTGTTTGTTCGTATAGGAACCAGGAAACTTCCAATCATTAGGACGCTTCACCCGGCGACGCCAAGTAGCCTGCAGCAGCACACCGTACCACAATTCTGTGTACGAATGACCTATAGCCCAGAAATGAATTTGTTTTGAGAATAACTGACGTAACAGTAATCACTGCAGAGGTGAAAAAAGCTGCAGCTAAACAGTCGGTGTTGAGGAAAACCTCGTCCTGACTTGCGGACTAGCGCAAGTTGCGAAGTCGTCGGCGCACGGACCGCGTGTTCGAACGGGAACTCTGAGCGTACAGAATTTCTGACGTCATACTGTACAAAAAGCATTCTGGAGAGTCTTTCCGAACGTACAGAGCTATATCATGCATGACAGATGTTGAGAATGTGCGTCTGAACGTAGACCACCTGCGCCAAATGCACTCCATCTATTTCCAGGACAGTGCCTCGAGAAACCGTATTGGCTTTTAGTTGAAGAGCATATTTGATTTTTTTAAATCATAGCTTACGTCCCATGAGTATATACCGCTCCAGGGCTCCAGCAAATTGATCTCTTCGAAACCGTCGCTTATTGTGTGATAAGATACCGGAAAACGTCATATTGGAGGTTAAATAATATTCGAATTGTGACTTTTGTGTTACGAAATAATGCCGTTTCAGAACAAGTGCACATTGAAAATCGCTCGAAAACAAACTTACCTGGGTAGGATTTGCTATACCATACAGTAAATTGGTTTCCATCTACAATGCCTGGGCGGAGTGCCCGAGCGGTTCTAGGCGCTTCAGTCTGGAACCGTCATGTCTCGGGGATGGATGTGTGTGATGTTCTTAGGTTAGTTAGGTTTAAGTAGTTCTATGTTCCAGGGCTCATGATCTCAGCTGTTAAGTCCCATAGTGCTCAGAGCCATTTGAACCACCTACAATGGCGAAAGTAGTGAAGCTTTAATTATAACAACACAGCCTCTAACATTCGATGACCACTGAATATTGTAGCCCTGAAATCACCCAAAAATAAACAAATTCAAAGAAGCAGATAAAAATGCACTTGATATCGTCCCGAGAGACAATCTCCATTTCTTTAACAATACAGATGTAGACCAGATGTGGCTTGAATTAAAAGAAACCTAGAGATTTATACCAAATAAATTAACAAACGACGGAGTTGATTCTCCTTGTTACACAAAACGAGTCAGAACACTGCTTCAGAAACAACGAAACAAACATTCCAAACTTAAACAGAGAGAATATCCTCCAGTTTGGCAACCTTTTACAGAAGCTCGAAATATATCGCGGACTTCAGTGCGAGATACTTACATTAGTTTCTGCAACGAGACTCTGTCTCGTAACCTGGCAGAAAATCCAAACGTCAAGTATGCTAGCGGCAAGACAAAATCAATGCCTTTTCTGGGCGTTAGCAATGGAGATACTATCGAAGACAGTCCTGCCAAAGCAGAGTTACTAAACACAGCCTTCCGAAATGCCTTGACAGAAGAAGACGAACTAAATGTTCCAGAATTCGTACCAAGAATAGGTGCCAACATGAGTAACGTAGACGGCTGACCCCGGCGGAGGTTCGAGTCCTCCCTCGGGAATGGGTGTGTGTGTTTTTCCTTAGGATAATTTAGGTTAAGTAGAGTGTAAACTTACGGACTGATGACCTTCGCAGTTAAGTCCCTTAAGATTTCACACCCATTTGAACATCTTTTAATAACGTAGAAGTAAATATCTTCGGAATAGTGAAGCAGCTCAATTTACTTAATAAAAGCAAGCCTTCTGGTCCATACTGTATATCAATTAGGTTCCTTTCGGATTATCCTGATTCAATAACTCCATACTTAACAATCATATACAATCCTTCGCTCGACGAGAGATCCGTGCCCAAGGACTGGAAAGTAGCACAAGTCACACCAATATTCAAGAAAGGTAGTAGAAATAATCCACCAAATTACAGGCCAATATCATTAACGTCGATATGCAGCAACATTTTGGAACATATCCTATGTTCGAACATTACGAATTACCTTGAAGAAAACGCTCTATTGACACAGTCAACATGCATTTAGAAAACATCGTTCTTGTGAAACCCAACTAGCTCGTTACTCGCATGAAGTGCTGAGTGCTATTAGCAAGGGACTTCAGATCGTTTCCGTATTTCTGGATTTCCGGAAGGCTTTTGACTCTGTACCACACAAGCGACTTGTAGTGAAATTGCGTGTTTATGGAATCTCGTCTCAGTTATGTTACTGGATTTTTTATTTCCTGTCAGAGAGGTCAGAGTTCGTAAAAACTAACGGAAAGCCATACAGTAAAACAGAAGTGTTTTCTGGCGTTCCTCAAGGTAGTGTTATAGGCAGTTTGCTGTTCCTTATCTATACAAACGATTTGGCAGATAATCGAACAGCCGTCGTAGGTTGTTTGCAGATGCTGCTGTCGTTTATCGAGTAATAACGTCATCAGAAGATCAAAACAAATTGCAAAACGATTTAGAAAAGATGCCTGTATTGTGCGGAAAATGGCAGTGATCCTAAATAACGAAAAATGTCAGATCATCCGCCTGAGTGCTAAAAGGAATCCGTTAAACTTCAGTTACACGCTAACTTAGTCAAATTCAAAGGCCGCAAATTCAATTAATTACCTAGGCATTACAATAAAGAACAACTGAAATTGGAAGGAACACATAGAAAACTTTATGGGGAAGGCTAACCAAAGACGGCGTTTTATTTGCAGGACACTTAGAAAATGTAACAGATCTACTATGAAGACTGCCTACACTACGCTTGTCCGTCCTCTTTAGAATACTGCTAGCCGGTGTGGGATCCTTACCAGATAGATTGACAGAGCACAAAGAAAAAGTTACAGGAAGGGCAGCATGTTTTGTATTATCGCAGGACAGAGAGTGTCACTGAAATTATACAGGATTTGGGGTGGACATCATTAACACAAAGTCGTTTTTCGTTGCGGCAGAATCTTCTCACGAAATTCCAATCATCAGTTTTCTCCTCCGAATGCGAAAACATTTCGCTGACACAGACCTACATAGGGAGAGACGACCACCATGATAAAATAAGTCTAAGCTCGTACGGAACGATATATGCGTTCTTCATTTCCACGCGCTATACGACACTGAAATCTGGTTCGATGAACCCTCTGTCCGGCACTTCAATGTGATTTGCAGAGTATCCATGTAGTTGCAGATGTAGATGTTATGTAAACGTAACAGCGCTCTCTCTCAGGAGAGTGTGTTTCTGTGGGTTTTATAGACTCTAGAGCTTACAGTGCTTGTAGTAAGATAATTTGCACTTTCTTATTTAGACTTGTATTTCACATCATGTAAATATTCTATTACTGAACGAAATAGCGATCAAATACGAGTGACCTTACGGTATTATTGAAAAGTGAAAATGATGAAACATTTATTACCTTACGTGCAAAACCGGCTGGGGTGGCCGAGCGGTTCTGGGCGCTACAGTCTGCAACCGGGAGACCGCTACGGTCACAGTTCGAATCCTGCCTCGGGCATGGATGTGTGTGATGTCTTTAGGTCAGTTAGGTTTAAGTAGTTCTACGTCCTAGGGGACTGATGACCTCAGAAGTTAAGTCCCTTAGTGCTCGGAGCCACAGACGTGGCTTCGTCTTACCTTAACCTGTCTTCTAACGTAACACATAGGGTGGGTATTGCCTCTCGTATTGCTACATTTCGCCAAACTGTGTAACTCCCAGTTGCCTTCTAACAGTTTTCTCATCCTTCAGTAAGTAATTTGTGTTGGTAGAATGAAATTTTCACTATGCAACGGAGTGTGCGCTAATATGAAACATCCTGGCAGATTAAAACTGTTTGCTGCACTGCGACTGAAAGTCGGGACCTTTGCTGTCGCCGAAGTAAAGCCGTGGGGACGGTTAGTGAGTCGTGCTTGCGTAGCTCAGTTGGACAGTCGACTTTCAGCCGTGATACCGTGCGGACGGGCTCGGCGCCCGAGCAGCGCTCCGCAGGTGTTGTTTACCCACTAGCAAGTTGTCGTGCGTCGTATTGATTTATAGCACCGGTACCGACCCGCCATGGCGTTATCATATCGACAAGCCAGAATCAAACTAACTTTCAACGCGTCGTACACGAGACCAAATACCCATGAAACTGAACGGTTGCTTCGAGATGTCATATGCCTCGAACTGCAACAACTGTGAGGCATCCATTTGTCTATTGTATCCAGCGCGGTGTACATCAAATTGATAGACGAAATGGCCTGCGACAGACTCCTCCTACGATCTATAAACGGCTTCACATTCTGCCACGCTGACGGTAATGTGAGCTTGGTAGCAGTTGACCATGTTGATCTGGGATGCATACCACGTGCATGTTTGAACTACCTTTCGACATTCTGGGCAACCTTGTAGTTGATACGCTGCGGCCATACGGCACGGCTTTGAGCCACACAGAGGAGAAATGGAATACGTTCGAAACGTACCCTCTACTTAACGGGGTATGTCAAGTGCGCATAGAGCTTAAGAAGAACGTTCCATCAGATGTTTTCGTTGGCGGCTGCCGCGCCATTGTATATATGATGGCCAACCGAGCACCTGCTCGGGCCACGACCAGGAGGGCCATGTTAGAACCGAGTGTCTGCAGCGCCGCCTCGTTCAGGTGCCCCGCTGTGAACTTCCCAACGATCCACGATGACCTCTCTCCCGCTAACGTGGCGGACGTGGCACATGATGTGAGGGATGATCAAAACCTGATACCACATCAAGCCTCTGCAAGCTCCGTTGGAGAGTCAGCACTGACGACGACGGCGACGACGACGACGCCACTGCAGCCAAACGGCGCAGAGGTTCCTGCAGCGTCTGCCCACTGCGACATCAGGGGCATCCGCCTGCCGTCACTTTCTGGATCGGACACAAGGATCCCCGACGACCGAGACCGTGTCGTCCCTCTCTCCAGTGAATGTCGAGTCTCCGACCTGGAAGCAGAATCACCCAAGCCACACAAGAACAGACGACTGTCAGCTGAAGAACTGGACAGAGATGTGAGACTGGTGGAAGACATCAACTCCGTTGCCGCGTCTACAGTTATATTCCAGCAACCTTGACACATGGTGGCCCTGAAAACGAGGGGCATGGGGTCTACTCCAAAAATGTGGACTCCTGTGAAAGTGGCCAAGCACCACTGATCTCCCAATCGTCTCTTGGTGATTGGGCGGACGACATTGGGGCAGATAGTGCACAGCAGACATCAATAACTCATCCGGAGCCCATGGCTGACATTGAGCCTGGAGGGCCCTGCCAGTCGGCAAACCATATGGCACAGTAATGCACGTCATGCAGCTGGATGGCTGTGTGGTGTACGAGCTCACCGTGGTCTTGCACCTGTACATTGTCTCCACCACTTGATATGTCTCAGTCATACCGTGTGGGAACAGTCAATATCAATGGTGTCCACTACACCGTCAAGACCCGCATGTTCCACGACATGATCAGAGCAGCACACTGAGTCATTGCCCTTCTCCAGAGCTGTGTTTAGACCTATATGGCTATACCACCTACAGCCTACCACCTGGTGATAGCGCAGGAGGAACGGCCATCCTTCTCCGAGATGGCATGGAAGCGACGGACCTGACATACTTGCCGCATCACTCTCACACATGTTGCAGTCTGCCTTGTTAACGTCTACGTTCCCTCCACTACTTCATACAGCCATGACAGGCGCGTCTTCTATTCGGAGGAGATCGCCCCATTTTTGCAAGGAAATGTGGACGGTTGCGTAGCGAGCGGCGATTTTAACAGTGTTCTGCGGCCCGAGGACCAGATACCGCATTACGTCCCGTGTCCGACTCTACAAGCAATGGTACGTGACCTCGTGCTCCACGACACGTGGCTCTTACATCATGGGAAGCAGCGTGGATTTACACATTTTACCGGCCACTCTGCCAGTCATCTGGACCGGATAAACGTCTCGCGTTGCCTCCGCACAGCAACCCGCAATGCAGAACTCTGGCCGGCAGCCTTGACGGATTATCTCGCGTATATCTGCACTGGGCAGATAACTCACCAGACGCAGCAGAGATCCACGGACGCTAAACGTGACCCACCTTCGCGAGGAAGCATGTCGGCAAGCTGTTACTGTATGCTTCCACGTTGCTGTGATAGCTGGGATGTCTCAGACGTGCACTCCCAAAGACCCTGATGGCCTACGGAGGCGACAGATCGAACTGGCAAAGGACGAAATCGTAATTTTACTATACAGCGTTATGTGAACTGGCGACGCAACCGCCGTCTCCCGAACGTCAGATGTCCGTACAACGCATCAAACCTCGTCTACTTCGCATCAGGGCAGAGCAGCTAGAAGGTGTCTGCATCCGTAATCGAATGCAAGACTGCATTAATCTGTCACATTGTGCGCAAGAGGCACCACCGCAGACATCAGCTCACTACGGCGATAAACACGGAGACAAGCGGCCGCGTAGTGACGCAAACGGACATAGCGCACACGTTAGCCCGACACTATGGGACCTTGTACATTGAAGATCCGCGAAACGTACGTGTTTATGACGAGCTGCTGCACGATTTTCCCGCTCCAAGGGACGTGACACCCGAGGATACGCTGCTGTTGCCCATCACATCCGACGAGCTGACATCGGCCTTGGCACGTAGAGCACCGAAAAAGTCGCCAGGGCCGGACGGTTTAATATCGGAAATCTACCGCACATTTTATGACCTCATGAGAGACTAGTGGCTCCAAATGTTTCAAGAACTGATCAGTCCTGGTTTCACTGTCCCCATGGAATTCACAGACGGTATCTTAATCCCAGTATCGAAAACGAATGGTGGTTGTAGGTGGCAGGACTTCCGCCCAGTCACACTCCTCAACAACAGCTACAAGATCTTCGCCCGCATCCACCGTGCGCGTCTCCACACCGCTATTGAGAAAGCCATCCACACCATTCAGACATGTTTTGGTGCTGTCGTCAACTTTCATACAGTATTAGGAGCATAACGCGACGAAATTGCATTGACTGTGGTCTGCAAAATACGAGGCACCCTTATCGTTATCGATTTTGACCACGCATTCGACCGCGTCGACCACGGCTTCCTACGCGCTGTTTTGGAATGCATTGGCGTCTCTCCAGAGTCTTCACAGGTGGTCCTTCGACTGATCCACGGAGCGCGCTCCCGCATGATGGTGAACGGTTACCGGTCTGGTCACATTGTTGTTGGTCGGATAGCAACAGGGGTGTTCCTTGTCAGGTATATTATTTGCGGCAGTGCTTGAACGATCTTTGCATTGTCTACGGCAGCGATTAACAGGCATTTGCAAGCGGTACGTGACCTTCCATTGTGGTACATTGGCCGATGATGTAGTGCTCCTTGCCAGATCAGTCGATGAAATGGACATGGTGCTTCAGTGGCTGCGCCAGTATGGGTGGTCGCTTGGAGCGTCTTCAACGTGAAGAAGACAAAATAAATGGATGTTGAAAGAGAGATTTCCCACGCAACGGCGTTGCCCTTTGACAAGGCGCCCGTACTCATATTTTTAAAAGCGCAGTACTACAGCAATGTTCGAGGCACGGCGGTGGCTACTTACCGCTCGCTAATACACCAGACACGTGCTCTGATACAGGACAACAAATTGCGTCGAATGGACATGTTCCTACGAACACGTTACGTCAACACCTATCTTGCCTCCAAACTGAACTATTTTGGCATCTCCTTTTCTTGACTGTAATGATGGCCGACAGATTTCAAGCAGCACATGGACATTTCGTGAGCGCCGGTCTTTTTTTTAAAGTCCGATACACCACCCTGACACAGCTGCAGCGGGCGGGCGGTATCAGTTTAATTCTTATTTATAACCGTGCGCGATCGCTTTATCTCAACATCATCCGTCGCACAATGACGTCTGTCCACGCCAATCTGACGGGCATCCTCATAGCTGAAGTGGCACCGCACTCTCTCCATCGCCTAGTTTCTATAGGACACATTTCACCGGCACTCACCCACATCAGAGAGCTCTCAGTTGACCTCAGCTACTGTCCGTACACGGGAGCTGAGAGGTCAGCGCGACAGAATATCACTCCTAAGGTCCGGTTTCGATTCCCGGTTGGGTCGGAGATTTTCTCCACTCAGGGACTGGGTGTTGTGCTGTCATAGTCATCATCATTTCATCCCCATCGACGCGCAAGTCGCCGAAGAGGCCTCAAATCGAAATACTTGCACCCGGCGAACGGTCTACGGGACAGAAGGCTCTAGTCGTCATTTATTACCTCAGCTACTCATGATCACACCTTCCGACGACACAGATGTCCAGCACGAAAGACTATTATCTCCTCTATCAACAGCAGAAACCTGTCAATACGGTCGCACACTGACATCCCGAAGTTGACTGGAACACGGTGTGGCGAACAGTGAACACACCTTTTCTACCTACGACGGTGCGTTCTTTGTGATACGCTGTTGTGAACGGGAAGTTCGCTATTCGTTAGAGGCTACATTCCATTCATCTGACGGACGAACCCTTGTGTCCGACATGCTCAGTCGTTGATACGGATGCACACCACCTGACTTGTGCAGCGACCAGTGAGTGCTCGCTACCCATGCAGCGCTTGCTGACTTTACCCTTGCCGGAGTCTGTCTCCCCTGACGATATACTGCGCCGCGACGGCGTATACTTTCCACCGACCAGGACAAACGCCGTTAACTGGCTAAAAGGTATGAGCCTTTACTACATATTTCGTGATGCTCACAAAAGCACACTCGACTTTTGGTCCCTACTGATGACGAGACATGCACCTTTCAGCTCCTACCCGAAGTACAGGACCCACTTTGCTAATTATTAAGGTTCATTACTTGCGGACCCTCCCACTTACAGTGACGTTCCGGGTGTGAGACGCTGAATCTGAAGAAGAATCCTGGAGCATATTGCCCCACTATGGAGGGAATGGGGAGAACACCAATCAATAGACGAGAAGACGACTCAGACGCTCGGCTATGGCAGATGCGGGATATTTTTCAATAAACCAAAAAAAGTCCGTAAACACAACAAAAAATAAAAAATGAAAATTAATTAAATAAATAAATAAAACAACATACACAAACCTGCTACATCCCCTCCCAGATTGTTCAATCCTAGAACACGTTGCGTGGGCATGACGACGGGATGGCCAGGCCTAGGGTGTCGACCCCTGCTCTACCCATCGTCCTGCGCCTGCAGCGGTCCCTAAAAAAAAAAAAAAAAAAAAAAAAAAAAAAAAAAAAAAAAAAAAAAAAAAACGGTTGATACAGCTCTTGTCTCACTCCGGCCCACAGTTTTAATCTGCCAGGAAGTTTCAGTTCATGTTGGTATTTTACAACCAAGACTTATTAAATTGATAGTTTGGTAATACTGTATTAATACCTGCCAGAACCTGCTTTCTTTGGACTTAGGACTACTACGTTCATCTTGTAGTCTGAGGGTATTTCATATGTGTTCCACATCCTTCTCCCAGGTGGAATAATTTAATCATGGCTGGCTCTCCCAAGGATATCAATGAACGTTTCGACTTTTTAAATGCCCTCTCAAATTCTTCACACTGTACCGTATCTCTTATCTCATCTTAATGTACTTCCTTTTCCTTTTCAATAATGCTCCCTTTAATTTGATTTTCCTTCAATAGCCCCTCTGTATACTCCTTGCACCTTTCAGCTTTCCCTTCCCTGGCCGGCCGGGGTGGCCGAGCGGCTCTAGGCGCTACAGTCTGGAACTGCGCGACCGCTACTGTAGCAGGTTCGAATCCTGCCTCGGGAATGGATGTGTGTGATGTTGTTGTTGTTGTTGTGGTCTTCAGTCCTGAGACTGGTTTGATGCAGCTCTCCATGCTACTCTATCCTGTGCAAGCTTCTTCATCTCCCAGTAACTACTGCAACATTCATCCTTCTGAATCTGCTTACTGTATTCATCTCTTGGTCTCCCTCTACGATTCTTACCCTCCACGCTGCCCTCCAATGCTAAATTTGTGATCCCTTGATGCCTCAAAACATGTCCTACTAACCGCTCCCTTCTATTTGTCAAGTTGTGCCACAAACTCCTCTTCTCCCCAATTCTATTCAATACCTCCTCATTAGTTATGTGATCTACCCATCTAATCTTAAGCATTCTTCTGTAGCACGACATTTCGAAAGCTTCTATTCTCTTCTTGTCCAAACTATTTATCGTCCATGTTTCACTTCCATACATGGCTACACTCCATACAAATACTTTCAGAAACGACTTCCTGACACTTAAATCTATACTCGATGTTAATAAATTTCTCTTCTTCAGAAACGCTTTCCTTGCCATTGCCAGTCTACATTTTATATCCTCTCTACTTCGACCATCATCAGTTATTTTACTCCCCAAATAGCAAAACTCCTTTACTACTTTAATTGTCTCATTTCCTAATCTAATTCTCTCAGCATCACCTGACTTAATTCGACTACGTTCCATTATCCTCTTTTTGCTTTTGTTGTTGTTCATCTTATATCCTCCTTTCAAGACACTGTCCATTCCCTTCGACTGCTTTTCCAAGTCCTTTGCTGACTCTGACAGAATTACAATGTCATCGGCGAACCTCAACGTTTTTATTTCTTCTCCATGAATTTTAATACCTACTCCGAATTTTTCTTTTGTTTCCTTTACTGCTTGCTCAATATACAGATTGAATAACATCGGGGAGAGGCTACAACCCTGTCTCACTCCCTTCCCAACCACTGCTTCCCTTTCATGCCCCTCGACTGTTATAACTCCCATCAGGTTTCTGTACAAATTGTAAATAGCCTTTCGCTCCCTGTATTTTACCCCTGCCACCTTCAGAATTTGAAAGAGGGTATTCCAATCAACATTGTCAAAAGCTTTCTCTAAGTCTACAAATGCTAGAAACGTAGGTTTGCCTTTTCTTAATCTTTCTTCTAAGATAAGTCGTAAGGTTAGTATTGCCTCACGTGTTCCAACATTTCTACGGAAGCCAAACTGATCTTCCCCGAGGTCCGCTTCTACTAGTTTTTCCATTCGTCTGTAAAGAATTCGCGTTAGTATTTTGCAGCTGTGACTTACTAGACTGACAGTTCGGTAATTTTCACATCTGTCAACACCTGCTTTCTTTGGGATTGGAATTATTATATTCTTCTTGAAGTCTGAGGGTATTTCACCTGTCTCATACATCTTGCTCACCAGATGGTAGAGTTCTGTCAGGACTGGCTCTCCCAAGGATGTCAGTAGTTCTAAAGGAATGTTGTCTACTCCCGGGGCCTTGTTTCGACTCAGGTCTTTCAGTGCTCTGTCAAACTCTTCACGCAGTATCTTATCTCCCATTTCGTCTTCATCTACATCCTCTTCCACTTCCATAATATTGTCCTCAAGTACATCGCCCTTGTATAGTCCCTCTATATACTCCTTCCACCTTTCTGCCTTCCCTTCTTTGCTTAGAACTGGGTTTCCATCTGAGCTCTTGATATTCATACAAGTGGTTCTCTTCTCTCCAAAGGTCTCTTTAATTTTCCTGTAAGCAGTATCTATCTTACCCCTCGTGAGATAAGCTCCTACATCCTTACATTTGTCTTCTAGCCATCCCTGCTTAGCCATTTTGCACTTCCTGTCGATCTCATTTTTGAGACGTTTGTATTCCTTTTTGCCTGCTTCATTTACTGCATTGTTTTCTCCTTTCATCAATTAAATTCAATATTTCTTCTGTTACCCAAGGATTTCTATTAGCCCTCCTCTTTTTACCTACTTTATCGTCTGCTGCCTTCAGTACTTCATCCCTCAAAGCTGCCCATTCTTCTTCTACTGCATTTCTTTCCCTCATTCCTGTCAATTGTTCCCTTATGCTCTCCCTGAAACTCTGTACAACCTCTGGTTCTTTCAGTTTATCCAGGTCCCATCTCCTTAAATTAGCACCTTTTTGTAGTTTCTTCAGTTTTAATCTACAGTTCATAACCAATAGATTGTGGTCAGAGTCAATATCTGCCCCTGGAAATGTCTTACAATTTAAGACCTGGTTCCTAAATCTCAGTCTTACCATTATATAATCTATCTGATACCTTTTATGATGATGCCCTTAAGTTAGTTATATTTAATTCTAAGTTCTAGAGGACGGATGACGTCAGGAGGTAAGACCCATAGTGCTGAGAGACATTTTTCCCTTCCCTGCTTAGTACTGGTTTTCTATCTGAACTTCTGATATTAATACACCTTTTAATTTCTTAAAAAATTCTCTGATTTTACAATAGGTGGTACCTATTTATAAATGCGTGTATACTCTTATATTTGGCCTTTAGCTTTTCCTGATAAGGCGTATGATATTTCCTCTCAATATAATTTTTAGACAATTGTACTGCCTCTCGCCTTCTTCATTTGCTGCCTTAAAACTCAATATCTTCTGCGATATTGAATGATTTCCACTAAGTCTTGCCTTTGTACCTATTTGATCTTCCCCTGCCGTTATTATTTTATCTCTCAACCCTACCATTCGCCTTCTACTGTATTTCTGTCCACTATTTCAGCCAATTGGTCCTCATGATCCCTCTGAAACTCCGAGCAAGCACCGATAGTACTAATATGCAGTTAATAACCAGTATGTCGTGGTCAGATTCCACATCTGCTCCTGGATATCCCTTAGAGTTTAAAATCTGGCTCCAAAATCTTTGATTTACCATTACATAATTAATTTGGAAACGTTTCTCATGCCTCCAGGTCTCTTCCACGTAGACAGCCTTCTTTTTAAGATTCTTAAATGAAGTATCAGCGATGATTAAATTATTCTCTGTGTAAAACGATAGAAAATAATGTATCATGATTAAGATTTTAACATTTAATGTAACAACAAAAGTGTGTTTTACTTTTAGTGAAAAGAAATCAAATTTTGAACGTCAAAATTAAGTATTCATTTCAGTGAAGACATTGGACTTCTTATTTTTGAATTGGGATGACTATCGCCTCTATCTACACCGCTTCCGTCTGGCTCTCCTTTCACTTGTCGACAAGAGAATGCCAGATGTAAATTTTCTGTGGAAACCACATCAATACAAGTACCGAAGGATCCGTGTCTGATTTATTGTCGTTTGACAAAGCTAACAGACCTAAATTTTTTCTGCATAATGTGGCGTTGCAGCCTCTCGCCTAGGTATTCAATTGATGTGACTATGTCAAGGAGCGCAATACTAAAGCTGTGTTCCAACGTTACTGGACTGATTTTCCTATTCATATGCATCAGCTCCAATTTTTCTACGTTTAGAGCTAGCTACCTTTCATTACATCAACCACCAATTGAGTCTAAGTCATCTTGTATTCTCCTATATTTATGGCATATTTGTGACAGTACGTTTGCGCCTATTGCTAAAGTAGCGAGCAATTGTATACTCTCTAGACACTGTGCCAGTTCGGCGCATTTTGCGACGGGCCAACATCTGAATGCGACGACGTCCTAACTTCAACAAACTCCACCTGCTCTGCCTGTGCGTCATACCCAACCTTAACAAACGCTCAGTTTTTAACATGGGAATCAATTTTAACAATGTGCTTTAACTACTAATAATTAGCTCTTAAAAATGACAAATGGTGCCTGTTTCTTCTTCTCACACTGATAAATACAAGTCCATGGTTCTTGTACGTGAAATATTCTCTTTGCTTCAGTAGCGTGAGCTGCAATAATATTACGTTTCTTAATTACTTCTTCTTCACTAATTTCTAGTTTATGTCATATCACTAGTTAGTTTTAGGTCTCTATAAGTCTATTTCACAATACTTCGTCTCTCTTAAAATTAGATTAATCCTTGACAGGAGAAATGTAGTATTTCGTAAACTGCAGAGAGAAATGATAAGAGGCTACACTCGCCTTGCAGCGTGCATCAGGTTATGAGCCAGCAGGATTTCTCATCCGTAGGACCACTAGCACCGTCTTAGCTGTCACACGGTGACGCCTCCCACAGCAGTGAGTGTTGCGTGTGTATACATACGACAACGGTACGAATTTCTCTGAATTCATTTAGGAGACGCTATATTCGGAGCTGGATATCACCTTCGTCACGACAATTCTACTACAAAATTATGGGGGATTCTGAGTAGCCCAGTCTGTAAACGAAGATGTAGCGTTTCAGCTTTGCCTTTAGCATTAATATATTAATATATAAGTACACAAACATAAAACACTAAGCTTATGATTTTCCAAGTAAATATACAATTTAGACCCACGCTATTTTTAGGAAAGCTTCTGAGGTTTGCTTAAAAGAGTTTTATGGTATTGTAGGATATAGCCTTTTAGTAACTGACTCATTTTACCTTTCGGGATCAGATCATTTTTTGCGTATTGACATTAGCTTTAATTTCATGACTTTTGAGCAAGGGCTATGTCTGTAAATTCTTTTTTAGATGTGGTTTTTAACTATAGTTTCACAACTAGCTGTTGTTGTTGTTGTTGTGGTCTTCAATCCTGAGACTGGTTTGATGCAGCTCTCCATGATAATCTATCCTGTGCAAGCTCCTTCAGTGCCTACTGCAACCTACATCCTTCTGAATCTGCTTAGTGTAGTCATCTCTTGGTCTCCCTCTACGATTTTTACCCTCGACGCTGCCCTCCAGTGCTAAATTTGTGATCCCTTGATGCCTCAGGACATGTCCTACCAGCCGATCCCTTCTTCTAGTCAAGCTGTGGCACAAACTGCTCTTCTCCCCAATCCTATTCAATACCTGCTCATTAGTTACGTGATCTACCCACCTAATCTTCAACATTCTTCTGTAGCACCACATTCGACACAACTACCTAAGTTCTTGGAAATAATAGTCTTCTAAAGCAAAAATAGATGAACAGTATTTATTTATCTGATGAAAATAGTAATTATATCATGATGACCAGTTCCGACAGAAGCTTACTGTTATCATCTGCTCTAAGCACACAACAAAGAATAAATGATATTAAAAAGAAAAACTGTATAATGCCGTAAAGGAACACTTTGTCAGAAGTTGAGTAATCTGTACTAACCAAATTACAAACCTTCCAAAATTTAAAGTGCACATATATCAATCGCATAGCGAGAACACATTCCATTCATGGTACAGAGTAGGGACATTGATTTTTCAATAACAAGATTATGAGAAACATAAAATAGTCACGCGGAGTGGCCACACGGTTTAAGGCGCTATGCCACGGATTGCGCGGCCCCTCCCTCCGGAGGTTCGAGTCCTTAATCGGACATGGATGTGTGTGTGTGTGTGTGTTGTTTTTAGCGTAAGTTGGTTTAAGTAGTGTGTAACTCTAGGGACCAATGACATCAGCAGTTGGGTCCCTTAGGAATTCACACACATTTGTACATAAAATACACAATATTTCAAACATGTCCACAAACTGAACTGACACAGGGGTAAAACATAATGTCGTAAACCGATATGATCAAAGTAGGAGCTGAACGGACGTGCAGATCAGGGCAAAGCGCACACTTAGAGACATTGTCAACAGTTGAAGCTAATTTACGAATACACCGTCTAATTTAGACAGAAAAAATTTTAATTTACCGTACTCTGTGAACCTTAAATTTAAGCAAGAATTTTTTTTTTATAAGGAAGAGAAATTTACTCGTAACAACATGGAACATTAATGACGGAAAGTGTAAGTCAGTTCTAATTTGAACCATAACAATGAAATTATCTAGTTGCTGACAAATTAGCATAATGCCCTAATTACGCTGCGTGAGAGGAACGGGATAACAACATTTACAAGCGTACCCAATGGAAACAATTTACAATGTCATCAGTAAATATTTTTTATTATTTAAAAAACCATTCGCGAAGCGGAAGGGTGAATATGATCGACACGCAACTGACAGTTAAGAGCGTATGTCAGTGCGAATTCAAAGTTATTAAAAAGTTAACCGATAAAAGTTACAGGTTGAGCGTAAACGAACATCAGGCGCCAAGTAGATGCAATAAATAAATATGTGTGAAAACAATAAATATGTAGAAAACGCCGAACGTACACTGCCATATGCGCCTAATTACATTAAAACAGAAAACACGGGCATTTAATAAAGTATACGTCGATTCTGCCAAGGCCATGTCAGCCACACGACAGACAGATCGCTCTCATCACATCGGCATGTTAAACTGTATAAATGAAATGGACCCAGCAGACTTAAAATGTTAGTGCTTTTATTCTCTGACGGTGTCGACCCTTTCAACCAGCAGACCTGCATCTCGTTGATGTTTTCTGCTTCAGCGCCTAATGCCTTGTCGGTGGACGCTGGACACAGGCATAGGACGACAGTGGGAAGGCAGGAACAACTTGACCACGACGACACCACCACAGAAGCGAGCCGCAAATCGACGACAGCATCTAGGTCTCTGCTTTTGAGTCTCCACGAAACGCTACAATGTCGATCAGAATGCGAAACAGAGGTGAATAAAAAGTACTCAGGTGGAATAAAGATATGGACTCTAGAATCAACCGGAGACCATCACGTACCGGTCGTCCAGTCTAAGAACTCTAAGACACTTATACACTGTTTACGTCGCATAAACAAAGTGTAACACATTGTACTACATACGTGCACATAAACTATGCTCGTAAACGGTTCCGATGGCTTTCCGAGACAGTTTACTATCGCCCTAAAGTCGGTGATGGGTAGAGCAGAGGTGCAGTGGCAGCATATTCTGATGGAACTCCAAGAGTACATAAACTGCGCTAATAAAATTTTGAAGCTTAATGGTTTGTTGCTGGTAACGCCGTTAATTAAACGTAGCGTATATTGCTCTAATGACATAGTATTAAGGCTGATACTGTCTGCCCAATATCTTTTATTTTTAATTTTACTTATTTTCATATTTTGCTTTCCTGCAGTTATTATTAACTCTTATTCGTTATCGGACCATCCATAGGTGTCGAACTGTCGCAATAAAGCAAAAACAGACGATTAAGCATAATTTTCCAAGTCAGGTAGTATCAGATGGGGAAACGCGTGAGAGTTTGTCATCAACACGGAGATCGTTTTCGAATCCGCCATCTCGTTATTTTCAGGGCAAAAAAGGTCATGTGCCTTACCATAAACATATAGAATATACGAGAAATACAGTGGCGTCTTTCACTGAACATAGCTTTACTTGTTACCTAGTTATGTTGCATTTCGCGTAGAAGAAGGTAAACGATGGTGATAACAATTAAGGGCTACCTGATGCGCTCGACGTGTTGTCCAGCACCTTCTGTTATGCGTTTCAGCCGTTCCTCCTTAAGATCAACCAGCAAGTGTACCGAAAGGCGGGCACAAGCGTCAGCAGTACGCCTCCTGAGAAGTGTATTGTTCCTGAGCTTCACTGTACACGTAATTGCTTCATATGTACCTAGACATAGAAATACAGTAGATTTAAATCGAATGAAGCGTTAAGAACATTATATAGAGCGCGGTAAAACACAGCCTAGACAGGCAGCAACAGTAATAATAAAACCTGAAACTTCCTGGCAGATTAAAACTGTGTGCCCGACCGAGACTCGAACTCGGGACCTTTGCCTTTCACGGGCAAGTGCTCTACCAACTGAGCTACCGAAGCACGACTCACGCCCGGTACTCACAGCTTTACTTCTGCCAGTATCCGTCTCCTACCTTCCAAACTTTACAGAAGCTCTTCTGCGAAACATGCAGAACTAGCACTCCTGAAAGAAAGGATACTGTGGAGACATGGCTTAGCCACAGCCTGGGGGATGTTTCCAGAATGAGATTTTCACTCTGCAGCGGAGTGTGCGCTGATATGAAACTTCCTGGCAGATTAAAACTGTGTGCCCGACCGAGACTCGAACTCGGGCACACAGTTTTAATCTGCCAGGAAGTTTCATATCAGCGCACACTCCGCTGCAGAGTGAAAATCTCATTCTGGAATAATAAAACCTGTTCCTGTGCGAGGATCATAGCAGTGCAGGACGCATACACTCGGTGATATATTGGAGGTAGGTACTATATTGCAGTGCCGGTGTTATTCCGATGACGATGCACTGCTGTGACCACAGGCGTTGCTAAACACATTAGATGACCACCATCAGCTGTACAGTGGAATGACGACAGTGAAAATTTGTGCCTGAACCCGATTTCGCGCTTATTGCGAGCGGTCGCCTTACCATTTGGTTATCTGTGTACGACTGCCGGTACCGGGCATGCGACTTGCAAGCCCAACGTCTGATCTGCACGGGAATAACATAGTAGACGCATGGCTGACGATACATGGAGGGTTGGGTCTGGTCGTTAGTCGTGCACCCATAGCCAAATGTTAAGACGACCGCTCACGACAAGGGAAAAAATCCGGTTTCGAGTCGCGGTCGAAATTTTCACTGTCATCATTCCATTGTACAGCTGATGGTAGTCATTATTCGCAATTGGGAATTCATCTTATAAATTGGAGATGGTGACGGTTCTGGATGCGTGCCCCTGTAGCCGAAGTTGTTAAGGCGACAGCTCGTGTAAAGCGGAAGTCTGGGTCCAAGTACAGTTCCGGCAAAAAAAATTTTCACTAATAAATCGTGCACTGCAGTCTAACCCTATCCGTAGTTCCGAATACATTTTCTTCCAGAATTGGAAATGTCCCTTCTTCAGTCATCAATGACGGCAACATATTTTTATAATGCGGATAACTGATTGCTGTTAGTGTACCCTGAATGAAGGAGGGCACTACAGTACGAGACCACCCTATTTCACACCACTCACTTTCGATGCAACAACTACCTGTAGTAGATGCAGTGAGGGTAGCCATTTGTCCAGTATCTGTCCTCCCATTTATTTACATCTCCATCCCGGCAGAGATTAAACTGTTTTCGTCCAGCTTACGAATCACCCATTTGCGAACTGAACTGGACCATATCAATCGTTCTCGAGGAGGAGATGTAACATTTGCATTTCGTGTGGGTACCGATTTTCTGTGGCAAAAATTGTCATGTATTATGTACGACTGATCCTAGGTACTGCCAGATGCGGTGAATATTTCGCTCCTGACCCTTACTGAAAGATGGTAGAACTGTGGTTGAGGTTGCTTCAATTTGAGTTAGCCCTTTTCGATCATCCCACACTCCGTTTGTTTCCAATAGAGCCAGTTTCACAGAACAGAGCGAGAATGTTCACCACCGTAGTTTAGGTAATGAGTGTTGACAGAATGAGATTTTCACTCTGCAGCGGAGTGTGCGCTGATATGAAACTTCCTGGCAGATTAAAACTGTGTGCGGATCCGAGACTCGAACTCAGGACCTTTGCCTCTCGCGGGCAAGAGCTCCACCAACTGAGCTACCCAAGCACGACTCACGCGCCGTCCTCACAGCTTTACTTGTGCCAGTACCTCGTCTCCTACCTTCCAAACTTCACAGAAGCTCTCCTGCAAGCCCTGTAGAACTGGCACTCCTGAAAGAAAGGATATTGCGGGGACATGACTTAGCCACAGCCTGGGGGATGTTTCCAGAATCAGTCGTGCTTGGGTAGCTCAGATGGTAGAGCACTTGCCCGCGAAAGGCAAAGGTCCCGAGTTCGAGTCTCGGTCCCGCACACACTTTTAATCTGCCAGTAAGTTTCTTAATGAGTATTGTGTTTGGGGGGCTTTGAGGTCCACGACACGGATGCTCACCACGCGCTTGGCATTTGTTATCGCCATCATCTTTCACGTCAGTCATAACTAAAGAATGAATAAAGCTATACACAAATGAAAACACCATTATTTTCCTGATGGAATCCTCTATTTGTTTTCTATGTTACATTGCATCTTTTCCGTTTGAAAGTTTGGTGTTACATTCAAGAGGTTCGCTTCCAAAATGGTCATCGTAATGATAAGAAAGCTTCACAGAGTTTTCCCGGATCCCATCGCATACTACTTGGCATTAAATTTTCGCTTATCCATCTTTATTTGCTGTATGAATGTCGTTCAATGCATTTTGACAGCTCTGTATTATTTTCGTTAGTAATACAGAAGCTTAACTGTGATGTGTTTGAACTGCGTCCCCGATCCTACAGAAATCAGAAATGAAACGAGGCGTAGGAGACGGAGAGAGTGGAAAGTGACTGGGGGCTGTGTGGTTGTAAATCTGTGACAAGTCTCAAAAATTCCACAAATCCGAACGCATGCGTCGTCTGAAACATAACTAAAACAGTTGGCGCTCAAATTACAAGATTCAGACTAAGTGTCTCATACAATATAACATACAGTAAAATCCTATGTCCCCAGAAGATCTGTACAGTAACACTGCACCATATACGATTGTGTATAAGTTGAAAAAATGACATGGAAGACCCACTAAAGACTACACTAAAAGCCCTGGGCACAATATGCAAAAAATACTACAGCAGAAGCTAACACCCCCAAAACAGTTAGTATACAATCAGTTAACAAAGATAAAAAACGCACGGTTACCCACTGCTGACCAATGGCCAACACCAGCTGTAAAACAAACAACCCATAAATTCGTTGAAGGGAAGAATAGAATATAAAAACTTATTGATTAATACATCAGGCCCTATACGTCCTACAACGAGTCTATTGTTTTGGAAATATGGTCTCTTGCACAACTTAAACTAAAAGCCAGGCAGACGCAATTATTTGAATCATAAACGTTTGCATTGAATACAACAGACACAACCTTTTCTAATCATCGTGGCCAAATACATGCCATGGCTAATAACAGCTAGTTAGTTACTCTCAAGTTCGATGGATTATTTTGTGCGATAAACCGTCATAGTGTGGAACGAGTCATTTTACATTCATATTACTAATTAACTTTAGCATGTATTTGTACTCTAAACATCACCATATAATTATTTTTTCCCCAAAATGATATATAGATTGAGTCAGCAATTCGTACCCAGTACCTTTTACACATTACAAACATAGAAATTCTTCTAGGGGATAGAAGGAGTTGTCAAGAAGAAACTTTTTCAATTCATTTTCAAATTTTATCTTGCTGTCTGTCAGACATTTTATTTCATTGGGTAAGTGGTCAAAAATTTTTGTTGCAGCGTTGTGCACCCCTTTATGAGCTAACCAAAACCTTAGTGTTGAGTAATGAAAGTCCTTTTTTTCTTTTGGTATTGTAATTACGTACCTCATTCCTTTTGAACTGCAGTGGATTACTTACAACAAACTTCATGAGGGAATAAATATTCTGTGAAGCAGTAGTCAGAATGCCCTACTCAATAAACAGATGTCTACTAGATGATGGCGGGTGAGCACCACATATTATTCTTACGGAACGGTTTTGACAATGAAGAAGACCTTCTTCCTTAAATATGAGTTACCCTAGAACATTATTACGTATGACATTAGTGAATGAAAATGAGCAAAATATATCAACTTACTGATTCCTCTCTCCCTAAAATTTGCTATGATTCTAAGTGCAAATGTGTCTGAACAAAGTTGATTTATGATTTTCAAAATGTGTTTTTTCCAGTTTAAATTCTCTTCAATATGGACACCTAAGAATTTTGAAATTTCCACCTGATGTATTATTTCATCACCATGTGTTACACTTATCACTGGGGCAGTACCCTTAGAGGTTCAGAACTATGATGTGTCTTTGTGAAATTCACGGTGAGACCACTCGCAGAAAACCAGTCAATGATACTTTTGAGAACTTCGTTCACCACTTCTTCCATTTCTGTATGTATACGGGGAGTGATTACAATACTGGTGTCAATTGCAAGGAGAACTAATTCTTTGCAAAAACAGACATAATGTCTTATGGGACAACAGCAATCAGTGAAATTATACTGTTACTTAAAAACCGTCTTGATTGCAAATATTTTTATTCAAGTGACCGGTTTCGGTTCATTCAGAACCATCTTCAGATCTGATATTTCAGTTACAGGAGTAACCCGTCCAAATCCAGCAGTTTTCACGTGTGACGTGGCATGTGAAAACTGCTGGATTTGGACGGGTTACTCCTGTAACTGAAATATCAGAACTAATTCTGTTTGTTGTATATTAGGCTGTAGATCATTTACAAATATGAGAAACATTTATGGACCTAAGATTGAGCCTTGAGTAACCTCAAACGTGATTTCTCCCCAGTCAGGATTACGTCCCTGGATTCAGTTGGTTGAATTTCTATGAAGTACAACTTTCTGCATTCCTTTGGTTGGATATGACATTATCATTGGTTGTCTATAACTCAATTCCATAAAACTTTAAACGAGTATATTATGATTCATACAATCAAATGCCTTGGATAGATCACAGAAAATACCTACCGGTGCTAACGCTTGTAATATCTGGTGTGTAAACATGTAAATGGCATTCTCAGTATAGAAACCCTTCTGAAAACCAAACTCTGATTTGCTGAGACATTATTGTTATCAAGGTGAGATACTATTCTAGAATACAACACCTTCTCAAAAATTTTGGAAAATGATTTCAGCAGTGAAATAGGTCGGTGGTTACCGCCGTCTCTCTGATCACCTTTCTTAAAGAGGGGTTTAACAATAGCACATTTTAGTCTCTTTAGAAAAATCCCTTGAATCAGTGATACATGACATATTTCGGACAATACCGGACTTATTTTATTGCAACAAATATTTAGTACTCTATTGGAAACGCCAACAAAACCAGAGGAGCCTTTATTCTTGAGAGAATGTCTGATCTTCTTAATTGCAGAAGTATAAGTTGGTGCTACATTCATATGTTGTAATTTTATGAGACTTACGTCTTCAACATATTGCGGTGATTTCTCTCTTGAACTGCTGGTCCCTATACTTTCTACTGTGTTTATGAAACGATTATTAAATGCATTTGCTACCTGTGTCTAGTCATTTATAACGCTTACATTCAATTCAATAGTAATGTTATCCTCTTCTGTGGTTGGTTGTCCTGCTCCTGCTTCACTACATTCCATACTGCATTACCTCTGTTGTCAGACGTACTTATTTTTGATATTATGTGCACGTTTCTTGATTTTTGATAACCTTTCTTAGTTATATTGTCAGTATTACCTTCCCTGGGCACATTAATACAAGCACAATCCATCAGCAAAATGTAATGTTTCGGACGAATAGTGTCTTAGTTTGTCCTATATAGCAATTTAGCAGTAGGAATTGTTGAGTGGCATAGCAGACAAACGCCAAGTGTGATGGTTTGGGGCTCCATTGCCTGTAAATCGCGATTTCGTCGCCTACATCTTGAGGGTAGTCTGAACAGCCACCGCAATATTAGTGAGATTTTAAAGCGGGAGGCATTAACCCTCTTGTACACCGTTCCATATGTTATACTTCAGCAGGACAGCGTCCTGTCGTATGTGGCGAGCAATGTGCAAGCCTTCTTCGAAGAATTACTATGACCGATGCTGCCCCGGCTCGCCTGTTTTCCTGACATGTAGTCCATCGAACATGTCCGAGATGTGGTCGGTAGGCTGCTTGTTTATCCATGTCCTCCTGCAGCCACATTTTTGGAGGCGCCTATAAGCCGTGTGGCAAAGAATTCCGCAGCAGGATATACAGGCGCTCATTGATGCCATGCCAAGGCGTCTTGCTGGTCTCATTGTAGCACGTGGTAGCGCTACTCCATACTCAGTTTCCTGAGTCACAGTGCATGCACAGATATACAGTGCTAATCATTTATGTATTGTCATGTCTCCAAAAGCTGGAATAATTTCACTGTGGTTACATCCTTGGGTCTTAGTTTTTCACTTTTTACTGACAGTGGCGTATGTTACAAAGCATGTAGTCAGGCAGGTTCAGTCGTTGTATTCGAATACTGATTAATGGTACCGAAGGTTCTCACATGGGAAGCATCCTCGCAATCGCTCAACGATACTGTCTTTCTTCCGCATGGAAACAAATACAGCTCTACTATGATTGCACGAGGTTCCAACTTCTAAGAGGTTCCTGAATACCATATGAAACTACTCGGTCATCGACCTTCGGCGTCAGCACTAGGGCTGAGGCGGCGGACGAGACGGCTGCGAGTGACGTCATTTTCTCTTTTTATCCTGATATTCTACCAGACACTGGTTTACTTGAAAAGGAGCAAAGATAATAATGGCAATTATTGCGATACATTCTTGGTGAGGTATATCCAAGGTATAGTACGAACATGTTATGAACACATCGTTTGTTTAACGCTCCATTCATTCACGAATCCCTGTGAACTGTAATCGAGCGCACTTGTTTTTAATAGCGTACACTGTATTTGCCATAAGTTCGCAGATGCATTTACTTATTTATTCATCAAGGGATCACCTAAGAGTGGCACAGGGTTTTGTCATAATAACACAATGAAAATAAACAGTTCAAAATATACATACACATAGATTATAAAGAATGTAACCGATAACTGATTACAACGTATTAAAATCTTATGGGGAAAGTCGAGACGAAAAACCTGAGATCGGACACTTGCAGGCTGTAAAGCCGGAAAATAAACTCAAATTGGTCTACAAATTCTACATCAGCTACAGCGAACGTGCACCGCGTAATATTTACGAGATCCTCTAGTCCTCTTACACCACTGGTTTATTCGACTGTTTCGTTAGGATTATTTATTTTAATGAGTGGAAGAAGTCTTTCATAAGCGTTTTGCAAAAAGTTATTTGGTTTACTACAGGGTCTAATCTTGATCTTAGATAAGCACAGTAAGGTTATAATAAGAAGGTCAGACGAACAAAACGATTTAATTCTTAGTTTTACACGGTTAAAATTCAGAAAAATTTGGAGATGAGATTTGCACAAACGTCAGTTTTACATTTTGTAAGTGAAAAAAAAAGGTTTATTAGTGTGAAAAGGCGATTTTAGCTGAAATTTCGCTCCTCGCGCATACACTGTAGTATGGTGGATTTTGTAGGCTAATTTGAGGCTGCTACTCAGCTAGACAGACAGCAAGTGTAGTATATAATTTCTACACCATCGTTGTGCGATGGATACAGCTGTCGGTTACACCCTATACATAGTAATTAGGAACAGTTAGAAAAACATGTGTTTGCGGGGCATTGTACGAGGTGCATACAAGTTCTAAGGCCTCCGATTTTATTTTCTAATTAACTACTCACCCGAAATCGATGAAACTGGCGTTACTTCTCGACGTAATCGCCCTGCAGACGTACACATTTTTCACAACGCTGATGCCATGATTCCATTTGACCACTGGAAAATCGCTATAGCAATAGCAGCACGGCTGGTGAATGTGCGGCCACGGAGAATGTCTTTTATTGTTGGAAAGAGCCAAAAGTCACTAGGAGTCAGGTCAGGTGAGTAGGGAGCATGAGGAATCACTTCAAAGTTGTTATCACGAAGAAACTGTTGCGTAACGTTAGCTCGATTTGCGATTACGTTGTCTTGGTGAAACAGCACACGCGCAGCCCTTCCCGGACGTTTTTGTTACAGTGCAGGAAGGAACTTGTTCTTCAAAACATTTTCGTAGGATGCACCTGTTACCGTAGTGCCCTTTGGAACGCAATGGGTAAGGATTACGCCCGCGCTGTCCCAGAACATGGACACCATCATTTTTTCAGCACTGGCGGTTACCCGAAATTTTTTTGGTGGCGGTGAATCTGTGTGCTTCTATTGAGCTGACTGGCGCTTTGTTTCTGGATTGAAAAATGACATCCACGTCTCATCCATTGTCACAACCGACGAAAAGAAAGTCCCATTCATGCTGTCGTTGCGCGTCAACATTGCTTGGCAACATGCCACATGGGCAGCCATGTTGTCGTCCGTCAGCATTCGTGGCACCCACCTCGATGACACTTTTCGCATTTTCAGGTCGTCATGCAGGATTGCGTGCACAGAACCCACAGAAATGCCAACTCTGGAGGCGATCTGTTCAACAGTCATTCAGCAATCCCTCAAAACAATTCTCTCCACTTTCTCGATCATGTCGTCAGAACGGCTTGTGCGAGCCTGAGGTTGTTTCGGTTTGTTGTCACACCATGTTCTGCTTTCATTAAACTGTTGCACCCACGAACTCACTTTAGACACATCCATAACTCCAGCACCACATGTCTCGTTCAACTGTCGATGAATTTCAATTGGTTTCAAACCGCGAAAATTCAGAAAACGAATGATTGCACGCTGTTCAAGTAAGGAAAACGGCGCCATTTTTAGTATTTGAAACAGTTCTCATTCTCGCCGCTGGCGGTAAAATTCCATCTGCCGTACGGTACTGCCATCTCTGGGACGTATTGACAATGAACGCGGCCTCATTCTAAAACAATGCGCATATTTCTATCCCTTTCCAGTACGGAGAAAAGAAATCGGTGGCCTTAGAACTTGAATGCACCTCGTAGGTTGTGCTGAGGAATAATTGTTAAGTAAAAATTCAATGCGATGCGCCGTTTTCGAATTAATTAGCTTTTAAGTTAGCCAACCAGGTCTTTCGCGCATAAATTCAAGCTGCCTGCCAGAGACGGTGGCGCCCAATGCGTTCTTCGTTTAGTTTCCTAGAACCGAAGGACAGAAAGGTGCAAAACGGTACCCATAGATTTTAGACTGATTACAATTCTCTTCTATTCTCTTCTTCTTTGTCTAAAATAATGCAGTCATTGATAAATCTTCTGTTGTAAATTTCGGAATTTTGACGAAAGGCTTGACCAATGAGCAACAAGCGAACCGAATGCAGACAAACTGCAAACCGGCAAATCTTTCCGTGCCGGGTGGGCTTAGCTGAGCGGTCTGGGGCGCTGCAGTCATGGCCTGTGCGGCTGGTCCCGACGGAGGTTAGCGTCCTCCCTCGGGCATGGGTGTGTGTGTTTGTCCTTAGGATAATTTAGGTTAAGTAGTGTGTACGCTTAGGGTCTGATGACCTTAGCAGTTAAGTCCCATAAGATTTGACACACATTTGAACATTTTTTGAAATCTTTCCGTAACGTACCCTGCCGGATCGTGAAGGTGTAGTGTGAATTGGTAACGATTTGACGTAATATTGCCGATCTCTGACAGGACGTTGACGCCAAGTGAAGACCTTTAGTCTGCCACCATAGCTGGTGGACCTAAGGACGCTGCTCTGGTGACACTACAGTCTTAATTTCCTGAAAGCACTTGACAACTGCAACGGACTGGAGCAGAATTTGTTACAGTGACATATGTAAGGCAACATTCTCTCCGTGCGGGGGGAAAGCTGTCTGTCTTCTGACCACGAAATGGACCTGGGCTTACACAACACCTACAGGGCAGAAACACAGACGCGGCTAGGTACCATATGTTACAGAACAACATGTCGGCTAGGCCCCTATGTTCTACGAGCTTCTCGTCGAGGCACTGAAGGCCCGAGGGATGTCGACCGGCCGCCACGTCTGCCGTACATCGTCAGACAGGTATGGTATGGAAGGACAGGAGATCAGCACACTGCTCTCTCGTCTGCTTTACAAATTTTCCAGAGCTTGGAGCAGCTACTTCTCAATCAAGTGGGTACTCAGTTGGCGTCATGGTGCTGTGTGCAACAAGGAAAAATCCTTGGCAGTATCTGGAATCGAATCTGAGGCTGCTGCATGGGAACCCTCTAATTTGACCACTCAGCTACGGAGGCAGACCAGCAAGTACTAACACTCGTGTGCATGACCGGTGGCCCACTGGGTGAACCATGTCAGGTCGAGGCGAGGTACATAGTCCCGTCCCACCAGTCGTGCGAAAATTTGCTGAGCTGAATATCGCGAGGTCTAGCACACTGTCCTGTGATGTCTGAGTCTTATGAGAACGTAGGCATTCTTAGTTCCACCGGAAATTGTCAGGTCACATGAGGATTTCGTCAAAGCGAATCGGTATCCGAAGCCCACTCAAGCAGTCACAGACTGTGATAGTGTCAGGAGTAAACTGAAATTGTGTTACTAGTTGAAATGAGTCTTTTTTTTATAGGGCAATGTGAGAGTGTAAAGCATACTTCATACGTGAGCCCGTTCCTTTACAATTACTTCTTCTGGGGAAGGGAAGGTACACTGATTCGATGTGTTATTTTTAAATACGGGCGTAGTAGACAGTATTTTACCAGTGACAAACATTGGTTAATATCAAGTAATACTCGTGATAAATAGCGACTAAATATTACAATTTATTGTGAATAAGTTCACTGACAGTTAAACGAGCACTGAGTGCTTGTTTTGAGCGGAAATAAACATTTTGTGTTGGAACAGCCACGTGAATCGCTAACCGTAAGCGTAAATTACGAAAATACGTGTATTGTAAAATGTATTAAATGATTTAAGAAAATTTTTAAGCATTTTCTGTGTATTGTAATGCGTGCCAAGTGCGTATGTTGGCAGGGGGCTGTCATACAGGAAGTGGAATGAATAGATTAAGGGCTGGAATTTCACTGTGGTGACTGTGACGGGAAACTGAGTGGGGAACTCAACAGGGTCCTCAAAAGGAACTGTAGGCTCTACAAAAGACAGGATAACTGCTGAACAGGACGCAAGGATTTGTAATCTACAGGCTGAATTTGACTTCTAGAAATTAGAACTATATATCAAGGTGTATATCACAGTATGGTGCAGCAAGTTCTTGTAAGGAAAGAAACTGAGGGTCTGCGCCAAAGCAGAGTACTCCAAAAAGAGTCTTGCTCCCAGGTATTGGCTATGAGACGGGCAGGCAGAGGACAAAATTAGAAACACGGTACCAGGTCACAGGTATTGTGGAGCCAAGTGAGAGCCTTAGCCAAGTGACAGAGGACTTAGAGAAGCTGTGTTAACCGGCCGCTGTGGCCGATAGGTAGTAGGTGCTTCAGACCGGACCCGCGCTGCTGCTACCGTCTCAGATTCGAATCCTGCCAAGGGGATTGATGTGTGTGACGTCCTTATGTTAGTTAGGTTTAAGTAGTTCTAAGTCTGCGGTACTAATGACCTCAGATGTTAATTCCCATAGTGCTCAGAGCCACTGAACCATTTTGGAGCTGTGTTAAGATTTTGACAAAGATGATCAGATTGTCGTAGTAGGTGGGGCAGGGAACAGCCTAGCTAAAGAGGAAATTATAGCATTAAGGGTGGCCTTAAACAGTCCGTGGTCTGGGGCAAGCGTCTTTGACTACTAATCAAAATGTCCTAGGGCCCGGGATAGAACCTCGCAATTGCTTGAATTTGAATAAAAATTATCGTCAATGGCTGCCGAAGACTCTCTGCGTAAAGATTCAGTCTTGTTCTGCCAAAGGCCTTCTCAAAGAGGGCGGTGGTGCGGACATAGGTCCATGGCACTCTCTTGCCTTGGGGTGGGACGCTGTTCCCAAAATGCAGAATAATTAGCAGTGATCAACGGAATAAGGATGCAGAACAAACCGCTGCCTTAAAGACAAATAATGTATAACCATAGGACACGTCGCCTGTAATTGAAAAACTGTCTTGACGATCTCTCCATTGGCAAGAGATTCCGGATGAGTCCCCCATTCGGATCTCCGGGAAGTGACCATGAGAGATAGAATAACATACGACAAGGTAAAGTCGTACCAGGCGGAGCGACGAATGTCAGAAGTTTGAACGTGATGGGGAAGCTAGAAAATATGAAAATGGAATTTCCGGTCAGCCAAGTATAGGATAATACAAACAGCCGCAGGAAATTACATAAACGAAATGGGATCATTATGAATACGAAGGTAGCGCACAGAGTGAGTTATCGTGGACAGTTCAGTGACAGCGTTGTTCTTAACAGAAACGACAGCAAACCATTACCGACAACGGTAGTGCAGGTGTACATGCCGGTGTCGCAAGCTGAAGATGAAGAGATAGAGAAAGTCTATGACGACATTGAAAGTGTAATTCAATACATAAAGGGAAATGAAAATCTATTGGTCATAGGAGATCGAAATGTGGATGTAGGGGACGGAGTGGCTCAGGATATAACGTCAAAACATCCTTGAGTGAATTAAAAGTAAGGGCCGTAACATTAAGAGTGTTATGATAATTACGTTGGCAAATGCAAAAGAGAGAGTGGATTAGTGGAAAGAGTACACTGAATGTTTGAATGAGGGGAAGGGCTTGCCTGGTAACTTGATAGAAGAAAAAACAGCAGTCGGCTGGAAAGCGTAGGGGATCCAATACTAGAATCAGAATTTGAAAGAGCTTTAAGATCGTTAAGATCAAATACAGAAGGTATAAATAACATTCCGTCTTTGGGGGAAGTGGCAAGAAAATGACTATTCTCGATGGTGTGGAGAAGACAGCATGAAAAGACAAGAGCGAAAATTATCTCATGATTAGCTTAACAGTTCACGCATCCAAGTTGTTGACAAGAATAATATCCAGAAGAACTGAAAAAAATTGAGAATCTGTTGGATGACGGTCAGTCCGGCTATAGGAAAGATAAAGGCACAAGAGTTTCAGTTCAAACGTTGCAGTTTATAATGGAAGCCACACTCAAGAAAAATTGAGACATGTTGAAATTATATGTCGAACTGGAGAAAGCGTTCCTCAATATAAAATAGTGCGAGAGGTTCACAATTCTGAGAAAAATAGAAGTAAGCTACGATAACGATAACGATGATAAGATTCTCTGGAGACATTGCTGTGGTCTCTACAAGTGAGGAATAACTTCAGGATGTGTCGACTGGAATGAAAAATCTAATGAGTACTCACTGAAGATTGAGAGAAATAGAAGAAAGGCAAAAGTATTGAGAAACAGTTGAAATGGGAATACCGAGAAAACTAAAATCAGAATTGGGGCTCATGAGATACGGAAGTTAAGGAATTGTGTTAATAAGTCAGAAAAATAATCCATGAAAGACGAATCAAGGAGAACACAAAAACCAAATAGCGTTGATATAGAGGGCATTCCTGGGCGAGAGAAATCTACTAGGATGAACCGTAGAACTTTTTTTTAGGAAGAAATCTCTGAGAATATACATTTGTAGCAGAACATTCTCGGGTACTTAAACATGGGCTGTGACAAAAACAGAAGGGAAAAGAACCGAAGTATTTGAGATCTGATACTACGTATAACATCCCAGCTTCCTCAACCAAATTATAACGTCCCAGGACTTTCTGCACCAAATTACAACATTTCAGCTCCTCAACACCAAATTAAAACGTTGCATTAGGAGGTGTCTGCTTCGTGCAAAAGGTCTTGAATTCATATTGACGACAACAAGTAATTCTTCATTACAGACGTTTATTTACAAACAGAACTGCCAGACATCACAGACTCAACAACTGACTCTCAGAGCTAACCGCACTGCATATCCGAACTGGCCACTGACAACTCCTAGGTGTATTAATATCTTTCCAAACAATGAGAGTCTTTGACAATGTTTTGTTTACAATACGACAGCAATTCACGACTTAAAACTAAATCAGACATTACAGAATTTTAGTACAGATTAAAGTAAGTAAAAGGATCAGTACATATAAATTCTTACAACCATAATTTCCAAATAGATTTTATAACATTTTTCTACCAGCTTCTGGATAACCTTCACCAGATTTGTACCGATGTTTCCAGAAATATCTTTACATTTGATTCTGGATATTTCTTGAGTGATTTAGAACAATTATTTATGTGTAAAATGATTTAAATCGTGTTTCAAAACGTAAATAAATCTTTTTAGCAATATTTCTTGATACAAATCGTCTTTCGAAATTAGGTTATGAAACAGTTTTCACAAGTTTTCGTATTTTTGCGATCATAATATAGAATTTCTCCATAGAAAGTTCGAGAAGTGTGCATTAAACGTTCATTTTCAGACTTTCTCTTTAGCTGGTGAGTTTTTAAAAGTATCTTGTCCATATTATACGAAATAATGTAGCTCAAAACTGATAATTTATACAATTAATCAGAGCTACAGCAAACAGTGAGTCTTTCTTTTACAAAATGAAATATAATTACAAAATTGAATGAAAATAGGTTACTAACACTAATATATATTTACATTAATTCTATTTTTGATCTTTCCGTGCAAAATGTCCTAATATTGACACAGTACAATATTTAAACATCACCAAAGTTTCCCTTTACATTTTGCATATCTGTATCGACATCCCCTAAAAGTTTACATTATCGAATACTTCAATATGTCCCAATATGTCCTGTAATGTTACATACGGTAGAACGTTGAAAATTAGGTGGAAGATAAAGTAACAAATGAGGATGTTCTCCGTAAAATCACTGGGAAAGGAATATATGTAATATGCTGACAGATATGTTAATATAATACATCAGGAAATTATTTCAATAGTACTAGAGGAAGATGTAGAGGCTAAAAACTGAAGAGGAAGACAGAGATGAGAATACATTCAGCAAATAATTGAGGACATAGGTTGCAAGTGCTACTCTAGCATAAAAAGGTTGTCGTAAGTGATGAATATATGGCAGGCCTCATCAGACCAGATGGTGATAATGGGGGGGGGGGAGGAGAAGGAAGACCTAGATGCAACAGAAGCAGCAACTGCACACAAAAGTGTGTGTTTCATGGAGGACCTGCAATGCTATGACCAGACATGAGATAACACTGCTATGAGCAATGTGACCAGAGAGTAGAGCAGACTGCTGCTAACTGAAATGAGATCGTACGTGAGTGCATTGGATTGTTGCTACAACTGAGACATGTGGATATACTAGACACGACCTACCCGTGAATAAGGGAGGGAAAGCTAGGCCATCTGATCGTCTTGCAGAAAATGTACAGGACGGTCACGATCACAAAAAGCAAGGGACCAGAGAGGTACATATTATAGGTTATAGTCAGGATTTAAAAATTAAAATAATAAAGAGTCCCTCAAAATGCTTAAAAACGAACACAAACGTAAGGACAGCTTATTTCATTTGAATATTGGAGGACTGAATAATAACATGAAAAAGGTTCTTCTATATTTAGAAAATATTTGAGAGCTCTGAAAAGACAGGCATCCTGTGCCTACCTGAGGACCACATAACGACATGTTTAGGAAAGTTAAATATGAAATATTACATTCTAGTATTTCAGTCATGTAGAACTAATATGGGGAATGGAGAAGTTGTTACACGCAGGATGACTGTTATTGAACTACATGAAATAAAATCGTCATGACTTCTGAACGGTATGCGTTAAGACGTTCAAACTGTATGTTGGCTGCGGGGCAGGATGGGAATTAGTGTGCTTTGTTTTAGTGACGAAGCCCACTTTCATTTGGATGGGTTCGCCAATAAGCAAAATTGGTGCACTTGGAGGACTGAGAATCCGCATTTCGCGATCGAGAAGTCTCCTCTCCCTCTACAGGTGACTGTGTGGTGTGCACTGTCCAGTCACGGAATAAATGGTGATATATTTCTTGATGTCATGGTGGCTACGGAACGGTACTTGCAGGTTTTAGAAGATGATTTCAATCCCATTATCCAAAGTGACCCTGTTTTCGACAAGATGTGGTTCATGGAAGACGGAGCTCAACTCCATCGAAACAGGAGAGTGTTTGATGTCATGGACCACATTCTGGCTCTGCTGTAACGAGGCCACTGGCAGGTGCCTCGATTCGCCGCCATATTCTCCCGATCTAAATGAAATGATCGTATGGCATTGTTGGCCGGGAGGTCCCCATTCGGGTTCGGCCGCCAAGTGCAAGTCTTATTTCAGTCGGCGCCACATTGGGCGACTTGCGGCCGTTGATGAAGATGAAATGTTGATGAGGACAACACTACACACAGTCCACGAGTGAAGAAAATTTCCAACCCGACCGGGAATCGAACCCAGGCCCAGGGCATGGGAGGCAAGCACCCTGTCACTCAGCTAAGTGGGCGAACTTCTCCGGATCTGAACACACGCGACTCCTTTTTGTATGGCTACATTAAAGGAAAGGTGTACAGCAAAAACACCCAACCACTGCCTAACTGAAAACAGCCATTCAGGAGGTCAGCGACAGCACCGGTCTTCTGACACTCCAGCGGGAATTTCGCTATTCGACTGCACCACATCATCTCCAATGATGGCCGGCGTATCGAACAAGCCATAACCTAAATCCGAATACCTGTAGTGACGTTTACATGTTGAATAAAGTGTGTGCACGCCTAATTTCTTTCATACAGTTCAATAATTGTCAGCCTGTATAATAAGACAGAAGCAGATTTTTTAGTAATTAGAACATAGAAATGAATTAATACTGAAAAATCGTCCGATTTTAATTGTAAATATACGTAGGTCTCCATTGGGGAGTTTTGTACTGTTTGTGAGATATTTGGATCCCATACTACAGCATCAATTAGTGATGATTTCAATGGAAATTTTCTAAGGGATTCTAATGGGAAAAACGATCTGGAAACCTTATTTGTATGACACAATGTTATGTCAGTAATTACGTTTACAACACACATGCATAAAGACAGTAGGACCGTAATTGATAATGTTTTCTTTGATGAAGCTGATGGCAAGAAAATTTCTGCGTACCCAGTAACGAATGCCCTCTCTGATCATGAAGTGTAGTTAAAGAGTGTGTAGTTAAATAGGATAAATAAGATTGTGTCTTACGATGTTAATACTCCTCATTAGAAATCAGAATAATGAATGACGCAAGAAAAAAGTGCTTAAGAACAGTTTTCAGCAGATGAACTGGGATGGAACATATAAAGAACCAAATGCGGACATAAAATTTAATCTATACCATGATATATTCATATGAGTACTTAAAATAGTTTTAATATAAGCTGATCAGATAGGACATTAAACAAGCACGTAAAAAACCATGGTTTACTAAAGGGAATACTGCAGTATGTTGAAAAAGAAACTCTCAGAACATTCAGTGTTATAAATATACCACTAGCTTTCCCTCTGAACTTAAGGAAATTATATAATATTTCACAAGTAAGACCTCATGTCGATTTTACGGTGTTTCCAACATAGTACTAAAGATTTGTTCCCATATAATAAGTCCTGTCTTATCTGAAAAATGTAATCCATCACAAACTCAAGGTGTTTTCCAGAGAGACTGAAATATGCCGTGTCAGACTCCCTCTGTAAGAAAGGTGGCAGAAAAGCTGTCGATAACTACCAACCTGTTTCACTACTAACTTCATTTTCCAATAGTTTTGAGTTGATGTATTCTGGAATATTATCCTGTCTGAGCCACAACACTATTCTCAGTAAACCATATAAACTAATAACCCTTCTATACTGACGAGAATTCAAGCAAGCAAAAGTCCTTTTTGGAACTCTTAAAACGACTTAGTTCAGCCACATTTGCATTTGAAACGTTACAAATCTTGGGAAGAAAGACAAGTCAATAGGTTGACATATTTTCCATATTTCCATTCAATAATGTGTTATGGAATAATGTTCTGGGGTATCTCACCTTTAAGAAAGAAAATATTCACAGCTCAAAAGTGTGCTATTAGACTAATATGTGATCCTCAACATTGACCGTCTTGGACACATGAGTGTAAGGAATCGAGCATTTTGACTCTCATTCACAGTAAAGTTATACAATTGTGAATTTTGTTAGCACAATATAATATATATATTTATTTCATATGAATCTATGGGATCTCAACAAATATACGTTTGTTTATTTAAATACAAGGTACCTCAAAGGAAACTAGCGGAAGAAAAACAACGACAAGAAATTTGGGGTGTGAAATTAAGAAAAGCTCTTAACAGATACCGTAAGTCGCTCATGGCATTCAGTAACATGGCGAACACACACCATACGTGATGCACACTGGCGACAATGTGCGAGAATGTGACACCAGTGAGCGCGTTTGGCTCACGATACCAGACAGTAGTAATGATAAAAATACAAAGTACTAGCAGGGCGAACCATGACGCCGCAACACAGAACAAAATTAATGCCTGCCACCAAAATATTTCACCACACTTCACAGTATGAGTAGGCAATATTCCCCTAAGCGAGCTCGCTTCCTTTTAAAAGTTAGCAAGAAGACAGTCAAGATCCCATGTGGGAGCCGATAACACTCCCCAGGTGAGGCCGACGGCTTCCGGCAATGATCGGCCAACGCGGAGCGTCCACACGTCATCAATCAACTGCCACTGCTGTAAGGTAGTCCTTCTCTATAGCTGCCCGAGGACGGGCTTTCATCGTGTTCGCTCCTGCTTATGAGCACACTCTAGCGGCGAAGCGTCCTCTGGTCTCCAAGCAACTGGCGACAGGCATACTTAGCGTAGGTACTATCGCAACTTATCGCGCGTGCTCGCCACAGTTTTATCTACAATAACAGATCCGCTAACAAGATCAGTTGAATTCTTTTTCTGTCTTCATTGTTTTGAAATTCGTTGCCACAACTGTATTCAGCAATAGCGATACCTATTTTGCACAAAGGTGTCGCTTAGTTTATTTAGAAGCATGGTCTCGATGACTAGGCCGTGAGGACCAAGTCACGTTGACCGGTTGTCACTCTGTTCTGAATGATATTTGTATGCAGTAAGGAATGGGACATGGGCAGCACACGCTCTCCCAGCGGTAATCGGTTTCCGGATCCTCAAAAAAATTGTTTAAATCATCCCACAGACGACCGCACAAAACTTCTCACCTGAGGGATAAACCTCTTTTCAGCCTCGGGAATGGAGATCCGGTCGTCAACATAGCCGACCGCTTGGCTACTCACCTCAGTATCCGAAGTCGTTAACGCGCATCTATGTCGAGGCTATTAACTCAGAGGTGGATGACAATTTCACAGCCAGTTCTTGATAATCAGTATCATGGCTTAAAGGTCAACCGTCTCCGCTATGTCTCATGGAGTAAAGAGAAGTGCTTCTGTCGATGCTGATCCATCCATCGGATGGTGACTTTGACTTCAGCAGTCTCTTTGGTGCCAGTCGAGATAATTAGGTTCTGTGCCAGCATCGAATTTCATCCGCTTCCTTCTCTTATCATAGAACACAAAGACGATACCACATTACACCCAAAGATTACACTCAACAGATACACTATGAGAGACGTGCATGTGTATCATGTCTGAGATCAGTAACTCTGATAATAAAATTAAAGGAATTTGGAATATGATTGAAAGGGAAACAGGGCAACCAAGAGCACAGAAGACTTTAGTGCCATAAAACTGAATGACAAGTGTACTAACAAACAATCAGAAATTGAAAATATTTACAATAATCATTTTTTTAATGTTGTGGAGAAAATAGGATCTAGATCTTCACTAGAAGAGACAAGGCTACTAATAGAAGAGGTCATACTTGCGCAGTTTGAAACAACTGTGATGCCACCAACCTCTCACTCTGAAATCAGTAAAATAAAAAACTCACCGAAAAGTAAAAGCACTTGCGGAATGGATGGAATTTCCAGCAAGATACTTAAAGCTTGTTCCCCACAGATAAGTAGGATTCTCAGCCACGTATGTAACAGCTCTTTGGAGCAGGGTGTTTTCCCCGATAGACTGAAATAAGCCATTGTAAAATCATTGCATAAAAAGGGGCTTACGTCGGATGTCAACAACTACCACCCAATCTCTCTTCTGACAGCTCTATCAAAGATTTTTGTGAAAGTATTGTATTCAAGAGTAGCCTCCCATATTTGTAAAAATAAAGTACTAACAAAATGTCAGTTTGGTTTTTAGAAAGGCTTTTCAACAGAAAATGCTACATACGCTTTCAATGATCAAATATTAAATGCTCTGAATAACCGGACATCAGCCATTAGTATTTTTTGTGATCTCTCAAAGGCCTTTGATTGTGTAAATCATGGAATTCTTTTGGATAAGCTACATTGTTATGGTTCGAGCGGACCAGTGCAAAAATGGTTTAATTCATACTTAACTGAAAGAATGCAGAAAGTTGAAATAAGTGGTTCATGTAATGTTAAAAAAACAGCTGATTCCATTAACTGGTGGGGGGGGGGGGGGCTATCAAGTACGGGGTCCCACAGGGTTCGGTCTTAGGTCCTGTACTGTTCCTGATATACATTAATGACTTACCATTCCACATTGATGAAGATGCAAAGTTAGTTCTTTTTGTTGATAACATCCAAAAACCAAGAAGTAAGTGATGTAATTGTAAATGATGTTTTTCACAAAATTATTAAGTGGTTCTCAGCAAACGGACTCTCTTTGAACAGAAGTCGGTAGCTAAGGTAGAATTTTGAAAATTTTTTGGTGTGTCCATTGATGAGAGGCTAAACTGGAAGCAACACATTGATGGGCTGCTAAAACGTCTGAGTTCAGCTACGTATGCTATTAGGGTTATTGCAAATTTTGGTGATAAGAATCTCAGTAAATTAGCTTACTATGCCTACTTCCAGCCACTGCTTTCGTATGGCATCATATTCTGGGGTAATTCATCGTTGAGTAGAAAGTATTCATCGCTCAACAACGTGTAATCAGAATAATTGCCAGAGTCCACCCACAGTCATCCTGTAGACATTTATTTAAGGATCTAGGAATCCTCACAGTAACCTGTATATATATATTCACTTATGAAATTTGTTGTTAATAATCCAACCCAGTTCAAAAGTAATAGCACTCTGCATAGCTATAACACCAGGAGAAAGGATGATCTTCACTACGCAGGGTTAAATCTTACTTTGGCACAGACAGGGGTAAATTATGCTGCCCCAAAAGTCTTTGGTCACCTACCAAACAGCACCAAATGCCTGACAGATAGCCAACTAACATTTAAAAATAAATTAAAAGAATTTCTAGACGAAAACTCCTTCTACTCATTGGCTGAATTTTTAGATATAAATTATGGAAAAAATACCTTAAACATTAGTGTCATGCAATATTTTGTGTAATGTAATATCCTGTACAGACATTTTTTATTAACCTTCCACGTTCCACATCATTACGAAGTGTAGTATTCATGATCTATGGAACAAGTATTAATCTAATCTAATCTAATCTCTAATCTAATCTAACGTAGCGAACAATGAAGCCAATGTGGGCGCAGTGGAAGATGGACTCAGTATATCTAAACTAAACCGTAATTTGTCTTCTCATATGCCTACGAACTCAACTCTTACGTGGTTGCAGTTTTAACATAAGGATCGTTCTAAATTGAGCGCAAATATAATCGTTATTTATAAAAGAGAAGACCATATAAATTTTCATTGACTTTCAGTGAATTCATTTGGCACTAAACTCTTCAAACCAGGGAGTTTTATGACAGTACTTTAACCCACACCATAGATTTCAATATAACATACGCACACTGTCTTCTCAAACCCTGGTAAAACATAACTTTGCAAGTCTATTTGGCTTTTGATTTACGCTGTTGCACAATATACACCAACAATACAACATTTTGTTGGTATCATCACCGTCTCTGCTCTAAGCCAAGAACTTATCATTCTGCCCCAGTATGTCTAATTTCTTGAGAAAACTGGTATATGCACTGCAGAGACAATACGAGGTGATACTGTCCGTGGCTCGTGGTATTGCGTTTGCCTTCTCGCTTCCCGAGCACGGGGTCCCGGGTTTGATTCCCGGTGGGGTCAGGGATTTTCTCTGCCTCGAGATGACTGGGAGTTGTGGGTCTTTCATGAACATGTCTTCCTCATTCACTCTCAAGTCGCCGTAGTGGCGTTAACGAACTTGTGGAGCGGCGGCCGCTAGGGGTCTCCTGGCCACTAATGCTATACGCTCATTATTATTATCATTACGAGGTGATACTGCCTGAGGTCGATTAGACAAGTCCTTGCTACGTTTCTGGAGATACATGGCACCATATTACTACGCTCAGGCCACGCAATTTCGTAAGTGGTGGCCTGGAGGTTAGTTGGCGCCGAGCTAACGCCCGATGGCGTCCCAGGTGAGTTCTATCCGGTACAGATCAGGCAATTTCGGTGGCCAAGACATCAACGTGAGTTCAGTTTCAAGCTCCTCAAGCCCCTATAGCACGATTCTGGTATTGTGGAACGGACCGTTGTCCTGCTCAACGATACCACGGTCGTCGGGGAAGATGTCAAGCATGAAGAAATGTAAGGGGTCGGTAATAATTTTCGCATAGTCCACAGCAGTGATATTTTCTTCAATTACCACACAGGTCCCTTGAGAGAACAGGTGAATGTCCTCCACAGAATACTGCTAGAAGTGTGATTCATGTTCACGCCCATTGTGATCTCGCCATAGTCTGGGTTCTTGTTTGCTCTTTCTGAAATCAATAGAAAGCATCAATTCAGTATTACCATCATTCATATCTGTCCTACCAAGTCTTTTATTTAATTTTCGTACCTAATTTAGACTCACTGTTGATGTTACGTCATGTTCACTGCACATGGTATCAACGTACACTTTGTGTGTTCAGTGATTATCGATGGTACAAAGAGCAAAACGCTCAATTGTAAATAACTATTCCACGTTGTTAGCAATAAATATCACATTATATTGGGTGACTAATTGTGAAGTTGCTGCTTCTGTGATGCACATTGACATGGAAGATGTTTTTGCAGTGTATTTATGTAAGTAACAACGAAATAACTGGCAAAGGACAATCCAGCGGTGCCTTCAACATTTGAAATAGTACATTCAGATTTTTTCTTGACCTTCACAGTGCTTCGAGCCATTTGAAACATTTATGCATGGGCTAACCACGAAGGTGCTCCTACTGTCATATGACATTACACCCCAGACGAAAACTTCAGATGTAGGTCCAGTGCGTTTAGCATTCAGAGGGTCTGGTTGCAGGCTCTCAACTGGCCTCCTTCTGACCAACACACGACCATCACTGGCGCCAAGCAGAACAACGTCTCATCAGAAGACACAACAGATCTTTACCCTGGTCTTCAATGAGCTCTCGCTTGACACCACTGATGTCAGTCATCAGTCCCAAAGAACTTAGAACTACTTAAACCTAACTAACCTAAGGACATCACACAACACCCAGTCATCACGAAGCAGAGAAAATCCCTGACCCCGCCGGGAATCGAACCCGGGAACCCGGGTGCGGGAAGCGAGAACGCTACCGCACTACCACGAGCTGCGGACTTTGTTTGGGATTAGTTGAATGCATGCTACAGGACATCTGGCTCTGAGATGTCCTTGAAGAAACCAATTTGTAACAGTTCGTTGTCTCAATGTGGAAGCAGTGAGAAGAGGACCAGTCTAGGAACAGAGAGGATTTCCTGAGACGCTGACAGCCGTCAACCAGTCTCTACGCTTTGGGTGGCACAGCAGCACAGCCCCTGTGAGTCTTGAGTTGCATCTCAGTGCGGCAGAGGATAAACATCCAGACAAATATGCAGCTTGAAACTTCCTGGCAGATTAAAACTGTGTGCGGGACAGAGGCTCGAACTCGGTACCTTTGCCCTTCGCGGACAGGTGCTCTATCAACTGAGCTACCCATGCACGACTCACGCCCCGTCCTCACAGCTTTACTTCTGCCAGTATCTCGTCTCCTACCTTCTAAACTTTACAGAAGCTCTCCTGCGATCCTTGCTGTGAGTACCGGCCGTGAGTCGTGCTTCGGGAGCTCAGTTGGTGGAGCACTTGCCCGCGAAAGGCAAAGGCCCCGAGCTCGGTTCTCGAGCCGGCACACAGTTTAAACTGCTAGGAAGTTTCATATCAGTGCACATTCCGCTGCAGAGTGGAAATCTCTTTCTGGAAATATCCAGCTTGGTTCTAATACGAAGTACAGTAGTGTTATGTAGTGTCGTATTGTGTAGTCTAGTGTTGTGAGGTATAGTGATGTGGAGTATGGTGTTCTAATAATATCGTCCACAATTATAAATTACAAAATTTGTGACCTAATAATGCCACAAATAGTGTGTACTTTCTGGATTCCGGATATTTGTGCGCTAGATGTCCAAACTGTAGTGCTCATGCTTTTTTAAAATTATTAGTACCATTATTTTTGTTTTTATGTAGTTATTGTATGTAGATCCCCCCCTTAAATAGCATTATCATTAGTTATTACTAACCAGTTTGAAATCATATTAAAATATGACATGCTCTATTCATGCCGATTCGTGTGAAACGTTGGGTCTGTTCTTTTACACAGATAACAGACTAAAAAGCAGCAAATAAATAAATAAATGTCACTGTGGTGTCAGCTGCTGTTGACACTGCTGCTGATAGCTGCACCAGAGTTACACTCAAGCGCTTAAGGAACTGGTATAGGCATGCATAGTCAAATACAGTGATGTGTAAATTGACAGAATACGGCGCTGCAGTCGGCAACGCCTGTATAAAAATGGTTCAAATGGCTCTGAGCACTATGGGATTAAACTGCTGAGGTCATCAGTCCCCTAGAACTTAGAACTACTTAAACCTAACTAACCTAAGGACATCACACATCCATGCCCGAGGCAGGATTCGAACCTGCGACCGTAGCGGTTGCGCTGTTCCATACTGTAACGCCTAGAACTGGTCGGCGAACGCCTGTACAAGACAAGTGCCTACCGTAGTTATTAGATCGCTTACTTCTGCTACAATGGCAGTTTATCAAGATTTATGTAAGTCTGAACGTTTTATTATCGTCGGCGCACGAGCGATGGGACACAACATCTCCGAGGTAGCGAAGAAGCGGTGAATTTCCCTGACGATCATTGCACTTCTGCACAGTGAATAACAGGAATCCGGTAAAATATCAAATCTCCGACATCGCTGTTACCGGAAAAAGATCCTGCAATGACGACTGAAAATAACCGCTCGACGTGACAGAAGTGCAACCCTGCGGCAAATTGCTGCAGATTTAAGTGCTGCGACATCAAGAAGTGTCAGCGTGCGAACCACTCAACGTAACATCACCGATAGGAGCTTTCGGAGCCGAAGGCCCACTCGTGTACCCTTCATGACTGCACGACACAAAGCTTTACGCCTTGCATTGGCCCGTCTTCACCGACACTGGACAGTTGCTGACTGGAAACATATTGCTTGGTCGGACGAGTCTCGTTTCAAATTGTATTGAGCGGATGGACGCGTACGGGTATGCAGACAACCTCATGAAGCCGTGGACCCTGCGTATAACGGTGTGGGGCTTGTGAAGTTGGAGTGATATGGAACACGTTATACGTCTAGATATGACTCTGACAGGTGACACGTACGTAAGCATCCTGTCTGATCAACTGCATCTGTTCATGTTCACCTTGCATTACGACGGACTTGGGGAATTCCAGCAGGGCAAAGTGACACCCAAGAAGCCCAGAATTATTACACAGTAGCTCCAGGAACACTCTTCTGAGATTAAGTTCCGCTGGCCACCAAACTTGAGCGGATGTGGGATGCCTTGTGACGTGTTGTTCAGAAGAGATCGCCACCCCCTCGTACTCTTATGGATTTGTGGACAGTCCTGCAGGATTCGTGGTGTCAGTTCCCTCCAGCACTACTTTAGACATTGGTCGAGGCCATGACATATCGTGTTGCGGCGCTACTGGATGTTCGCGAGGAGGCCTACACGATATTAGGCAGGTGTACCAGCCAGGTGTACCAGTTTCTTTTGCTCTTCAGTCTATACGCCGAACACGATGGTCGTACCACTCGGTAGTGCCATGTGACCGTCTGGAGCCCGGTCTTCTTACAAGCGTATTCTCGTGACATCTTCCAGTAATCATCCGTGGAAATCATTTCTTCAGTATCGCAGAAGCAACATGTAGCTTCTCGTAGTAGTATTACACGTCCCGATTCAAACTCAGTGACGTGTTGATAATGACGTCCTTGTTGCCTTATAGGCATTCTTGACTTTCACCAGCTCACCAAGTCCAAACTCAAAAGGTAACTTCTGCTTACGAACGTTGCAGTGACATTTAAAGCACACCAGATTGTCATCCTCATAGTGGCGCTCCTAGCGAAACTCTTACGCGACGGCTGCGAAATATGAATAGGCACCATCTCTAGATGTTGTAACACGCCTACCAATTTTCACTTATGTCGCACAGTTCCATAAAAAAAAGTTCAAATGTGTGTGAAATATTATGCTACTTAACTGCTAAGGTCATCAGTCCCTAAGATTACACACTACTTAACCTAAATTATCCTATGGACGAACACACACACCCATGCTCGAGGGAGGACTCGAACCTCCGCCGGGACCAGCCTCACAGTCCATGACTCAAGCGCTCAAGACCGCTCGGCTAATCCCGCGCGGCCGCACAATTCCTTCTTGCTGTTTCGATTTTTTCCCTTAGCGCAGTATGGCACTACCGCAGTTATGTCACATAATACTTGTGATACCGTGTAAACGATAATATCATGCCAGTCGGAGTGGCCGAGCGGTTTAGGTGCTACAGTTTGAAACCGCGCGACCGCTACGGTCGCAGGTTCGAATCCTGCCTCGGGTATGGATGTGTGTGATGTCCTCAGTTTAGTTAGGCTTAAGTAGTTCTAAGTTCTAGGGGACTGATGACCTCAGATGTTAAGTCCCATAGTGCTCAGAGCCATTTGAACCATTTTTTCATAATTTAATAGCCTCTCTCACGAAGCAGAATTGCGTGTAGAAATCAGTATGTAAAGTGGTTATTTTACATAAAGGACACTTTGTGTGCTTGTACCACGACCTTACGATAAACGCGTGTTATGTGTAGTATGAAACATTTTTATTTACTGTGCTGTGGCATAAACATCCTGCTTTTGGTAAGATTCGTAGACCTCCGTTTGGAAATGGAATTGGCCAATGGGCAGTTAATATTTCCTTCATCGTCGCCGTATCGGTTGCTTGCAACATTTTGTCGTCGGTACGCTCTTCCACAACCCTTGAATTTTCAACCCTTCGTTCCTAAAATAACATTCTTTCTCACTCTTCTGGGAAAATATACAGTTAATTTCTTTCTTAAATATGCTCCGCTTAAAACCAAGTGCTTTCGTTTCATTGTTATTTGCCTTAGAAGTCTGTCGATTGCAAACGAAACTCACTTTGAGAGATTTTCAAAATACTCTAGAAGTTTATTAGCAGCGTCATTGCTTTTATGCCTTTTACAGCAGTCGAATTGCTACGTGCGCTCTGGGAGTGTGTGCAGGAAGGGGGAGGAAACTTGGCGCAGAAGGAGACTGCTCGCTTATTGAGAGCGGACTGTGAACTTTACAACACGCTTCTATTCATTACCGCACGCCGTCGCACGGCGACTGTGATTCACGGGCTAGCATTAGCACCGTCCCCGGGGCAAGACGGCCCAGAATAATGGCAGCGCTAATTTACCGAGCCTTAAAGACAAATTTTCCGCCCTGAAAGGCGATGCCCGGTATACACTGGGAGTAATAAATCTGGCGGTGGACAATGTTGCTATTACCGCTGTATCCGTTTCTCACCGTAAATGAAACCGCTTGCAGCAGGACAAAGGCAAACAAGGAAATAGTTGCATCCGTCACGGAAGTATTAGTCTTGTGCAGATAACGTAATGAAGTAAAAATTAATTTACGTAGTTCGTACAAACAACGGTATGCAAGTCTAAAGGAGTCACAGTCCAGCGCAAAATTTTAATGTCTCATCAGCCGCTGTCGTCCATCCAGATTCACAAAATGTGAGTCCATTTCGTAGCATTTACCCCAGGTAATTGCCCGAACAGTGTCAGTTCCTTCAGACACGCATACATGTATAACGGAGATTCTAAAGTGAAGATACTGTATAAATCATCAATGACGAATCCATGCGTTGACGGGCTAAAATGACCATAAAATACTTGCCTCTTCCTGTGTGGGAATCACAAAATGTGAGAGCGTAAGGGATGTGTACTCAGTTTCAGATGGGAGTATGGGTCGGTCGTGGTGGTTTGCTCGCTTAGCCAAAGCGGTTAAGCCGATATGTGAGATATCCAGGGAAAAATTTTCATATGCCACAAACAGCTGAAGACAATCAGAATTTACAATGGTATGAAACTTCCTGGCAGATTAAAACTGTGTGCCAGACCGAGACTCCAACTCGGGACCATTGCCTTTCGCGGGGAAAGTGCTCTACCACACACAGTTTTAATCTGCCAGGAGGTTTCATATCACGGCACACTCCGCTGCAGAGTGAAAATCTCATTCTGGAAACATCCCCCAGGCTGTGGCTAAACTATGTTTCCGCAGTATCCTTTCTTTCAGGAGTGCTAGTTCTGCAAGATTCGCAGGAGAGCTTCTGTAAAGTTTGGAAGGTAAGAGTCGAGGTACTGGCAAAAGTAAAGCTGTGAGGAGGGGGCGTGAGTCGTGCTAGGGTAGCTCAGTCGCTAGAGCACTTGCTCGCGAAAGGCAATGGTCACGAGTTCGTGTCTCTATCCAGCACACAGTTTTAATCTGCCAGGAAGTTTCATATCAGCGCACTGTCCGCTGCAGAGTGAAAATATCATTCAGGATTTACAATATGCGAATTCATTTTGCGATATTCCTACCTTCAGTTTTAAACACCAAACGGGAGCAAGGAAGATTCTGGGTACTGCAGAGGATCTCAAGCGAAGTACAACAGGTACAAAATTTTAGTCAGAAGAATGCTTTGACTGGCGTTTTGTGATTATGCACTTCAGAAAACTCTACATAAATTGAGGAACGACCAATTTATTGACTCTGCTTTCAATTCATTACCGATACTTTTTTAAACTGTCGGTGAATAATATTTCCATTGTTAGCCTGAAAGGCTATACTGATTTTCGGTCAATATTACAATAATTCTGTGTGATAATGTACAAAATTGTATCGAAATTCAGGAAAAGTACAGGATCAGATGTAAATAGAAAAAACTAGTACACCTGGAACGATAACGTCAATTGAGCCCCGATGATGGCATATGTCACCCTGAGGATAGTAGATATGTTTCAATATCGTCCAACAACAGATAGTGTAGTGTCATTGCTAAAAGAGCGTCATCTTTTTCTACGCTTTAAGAGGGAATGCTCACAGCCAGAAGGCTCAAAGTAGTGCGGATGTGTGATGCAAATAGGCAACCATGCCTCGGAGCCACATTCGTGCTTTCTATAGCCAAGTGAGAGATTCTGAAATGGGTCAAAATGTGGCTTTCCTAGTGGCGGGATGGTCCTCTCGGCAAAGCGCCACACAAGTTGAACGGGCTGCGTTAGTTATACAAAAATGATGCTGTCAGTGGTCACGTGAGAATTATCACACCTTTAGAAGAGATTCTGTACGTTCTTGCAGTACAGACACCCGCCAGGATCTTTGTATTGTTACGGCAGGAGTCGCAGATGCACATCAAAGTAAAGAGCGCTTGTGAGCCCAGTGGTGTCAACGCGAACTGTTTAGCACCAGTGCCACTATGAATAAGCACACCTCTAGCCGACTTCCACTCACGTCACAACAATGACGTGCACAGCTCCGCTGATGCCATCGGAGGAGCCCCTGGAAGATGAAATTATGTACGCACGCTTGTGATGGTCGTTTGTGCGTACTACGCAGAACTGGTTCAAAATGGCTCTGAGCACTATGGGACTTAACATCTGTGATCATCAGTCCCCTAGAACTTAGAACTACTTAAAACTAAGTAACCTAAGGACATCACACACATCCATGCACGAGGCAGGATTCTAACCTGCGACCGTAGCAGTCCCGCGGTTCCGGACTGAGCGCCTATAACCGTAGAACTGGTGAGCGGTGTCTTGCAGAGTGCATTCGTCCAAGACACACTGGCTTCATCCCAAGCCTTTTGGGGTGAGGCGTGATAGCAAAAAAAAAAAAAAAAAAAAAAAAAAAAAAAAAAAAAAAAAAAAAAAAAAAAAAAATGTCCCCTAGAACGTAGAACTACGTAAACCTAACTAACCTAAGGACATCACACACGTCAGTGCCCGAGGCAGGAGGCAGGATTCGAACTTGCTACCGTAGTGGTCGCGCAGTTCCAGACTGTAGCGCCTAGAACCTCTCGGCCACTCCGGCAGGCCTGATAAGCTAATACTGGAGCTCCATCTTGTAGTGATAAGTATGATCATGTTGCCATTGATTATTTATAATAAAAGATGAAAGATGAAACTTTTATTTGCAGAGCTTAAATCTAATCCCCGTTAACCTTTGACGTTCCTGGAGGGGACGCTAACCAACGCTCGGTACGTGCAAAATGTTTTTAGACCTGTTCTTTTGTCTTTCTTAAAAGAGAAAGGTGATGTGTTGTTCGAACAGTATAAAATTTGCTCATACTCTGTCAATGAAACTCAACATGCTGTCCAAGACGTTCAACAACTTCCCCGGCCATCATGACCCCCAGACTTTCTTCAGTCGAACACGTGTGGGATATGATGGTACGAGAAGTGACTCGTGCCATCCGTGAACCAACACCTCTTAAGAACTACGAGAAACAGTTTGCACAGGCGTGGCATAACGTAATTCACGACAGCATTCGCCATCTGTATGATGGACTCGATTCCAGAGTTAGCGGGTACACTGCCCCCCGTGGGCCTACACCACATCCTACCATGGGTGTTTCAGCATGGTTTGCTACCTGGTACCTCAGAACCGCTTGTGCCACTGATCTGTAAATGTAATAATTTCATGTGTTCAATATGCACTGTTGCAACAATAGGTCTTGAGTGAATTGGAAACCTCTAAAAGCGTGTACTAGTTTTTTTTCGGCAATGTGTAACAAGATATGAGAAAGAGGCATGCATCTCATGTCAATTACGCAGGTGATTCCATAAGTGATCGGAACTATAGTATATCACTCTAACGTGTGACCGCTCCATAATCGCAGTAAATACATTCGAAAGCCCGCGGCAGACATTACCGAAATCAGCCCATAGATTGCGACCACATGCGAGGATGACTCAGTACGAGCGCCTGAAACATTCTGTATCAGGTTGGCCGTGCCACAACATGGATCCCTCCGTGCCCACCCTACTTACCAGATGCGATTTCAACCTCATTCCGCAACTCAGAAAAACAATGCGTGGAGGCGCTTTGCAAACATGGCTAATATCCTCACGGCATTTACGCGACATGTGGAACTCATTAATGGCAATGCAAATGGCAGTGAGCGGATCATCCATCATTGGCAACCGTGTGAGTATGAAATGGAGGAGTAATTTAAAGCCCAGTAACTGATTTTGATTAAGTTTTGTTCCATTTGTACACGTGCAAAATAAATTTACCTCGAGTTCCAATGGGTTTCATTTCAACCTTGCACAGGAATATCATTTTATGTTGGCATTCAGCTACACATTCCCGTACCGCTTAAATGCACATTGTGGAATTTCCATGTTGTATCTTTATCACAAGATATACCATAATTTCCGGGTCTTAGGTAATGACCTTCGTATAATAGGCGGCTGGGTGTGGGCGGTGGTTCACTGCAGAAGATGGATGCAGATACAGCGGAAGAAGACAGGAACTTCTTTATTGCTGTTTGCATACAATAATTGGTCTTTGATGTTCTTAAAGGCGGGCACGATAAATATATTTTAACGGTTCCCCTTAATACATCGGTCTCCGGTGCTGCCAATCTGGTGAAAATACTGACCGTTCGCTCTCGCTGTGGCCGCCACTGCACTGATGGAGTGTTCCGTCGCCTGGCCCAGAGCGTCCTATCCCGATGTATCTGCTCCGCTGTGGACATGTAGCGTACTGCCCCAGTGGCTCAGGAGAAAGGGGTCCTCCGTTGGTATCTCAGTAGAGGTAAGGAAGGCAGGTTTCTCCACGTCGTAGTTCTGTGGAGAAGGGATTGTGCCGCAGCGTTTGTATGCTCAGGCGATAGTGGGAGGATGAGAAACAGGTAATGCTAGTGATGACAACATCAATGATAAGGCGCTCAACAACACAGGCTGGACATCACAATACTGTCCTGCTGTGTGGCCCCCATTGGCTGGTCCGGAAGGGGTTTAAATACGGCCGTTCTGTACTGACTTTTTACGTCACCGCAGAAATGTCTGCAACACAGGCAGTGACAAGAGCGGTGCGCAGGGCACAGCAGTCTGTCAAACCAGAGAGACTTTTCGAAGGCTGAGCCCAGGGAATTGACATGTCATACTCTACCGATATGGGAGCTGCGTCTTCTGTTGGGACGTTGAGCGCAACAATGAAATGAATGGTGGTGGCCGATGCCCGTTTTCTGTTGCACTGCTTTTGACCCTAAGCTCTACTTCAGCCAATCCCTTTACAGACAGTAATCCTGTTTGATGCAAGACGAGTGACAGTGCTATAATTACAGTTAACTAATGATATCGGCAAACATTATCGGGTCAATAATAATTCTTCGTCTTTACGAATGTGTATAGATTTTACACGAAATTTGGGACAGTTTCATACAGACAACGAGGATTCGCAAAGGAAGGAAGACACAGAATCGTATTGCTGTTTGTATTATTTGCGAATTGTTTGTCATTCCGCACCAGTGCGCAGCTGTTACGAACTTGAACTGTATGCCTATGTTGACAGATTTCGTCGACGTCGATCAACAGTGTGACTGTGAGCGAGCACTAGGAAGTTTTACTATGCTCCGTGGCAAATGTAGAAGCTGCAAAGAGTAGGTGCTACCGAAATGTGTTCAGTTGATGCTATTAGATTTCAATGTAGACTCATTGCTAGTTGACGCACGTCTGTACTCGTGCCTGCCACTGCCCGCTAACATCTCTGAATATCTAAAGTTAAAATCTTCTGGGTTGTTAGGCCGCGTCACATTTCCCCTAAGATAATTGAAGTTAGGCCCCTCTGCTGGGATCTTCTTCAGGATTTTCCCATGTCCAGTACTGCTAGAACAATGTCAGAGGCCAGTGTCACGTTCTCGCCGCGGGAATATTAGCCTAAGACGATGGCCCACCAATTGTAGCCACAATAATCTTAACCAACACTCCCACTTCACCAGCACAAACGTGGGAAAACTCCCCTGGCCTCTGACAGTGTTCTAGCAGTATCAGCACTGGAAGAACCTGAAGAAGATCCCAACAGAGGCGTCGATTATTTTAGAGAAATAAACCAGAAGATTTTCCATTTAGTGACAACGGCCACGAAAGGGTGCAAACTTACGTCTCTCAATATTGTTAAACGCGACGCGACACAGCAGCTCCGCCGATTTTGCTTGCCAGATCAGTGAAGAAACACGTCTGTGCTGAACTGCTTGTTGCTGTTAGGTTTCAATATAGATTCCGGTGAAGCTTGTTACAACGTAAGTTCAGAGTTCACAGAAAAAAAAACAGTCGTCCGAAATACTTCATGGCAAACAGCTCTTTAATAAGACGCGGAGTCTCATTTCTTTTTTTTTTTGTCACTATATATATATTTCTCACGAAAATCTGAACATCTGATTGACAGATCAAGTTTAAACGACCTCCTATGTTGTCACCAATACTCAGTCCCTTTGCTACACGAAGTGGTATGTCCATTTTCAGGTATACACTTTTAATAAACAAATGAAATTTCAATAAAGGAGCTACATATTCTCACAAAGAATGTAAACTGAGGTATACACATTCTAAGCAACATAATAAGGCAATACATTTTTTAAAGAAATATAACTCGCAGCTCAGCGCTACAGTATCTTTAATACTGGATCACAACATAATACTTCTTGAACTGAAGAATGAAACTAGAAATAAATGCTTCGTCGGATATCCCCTTTATTTCATAATTGATATCAAACTGTCTTGTATGTTATCGCTGATTTGTTCTAGGGGACTGATGACCTCAGAAGTTAAGTAGTAAGTAGGCTGTTTACGTTTTTTTTATTGGTAACGCCACATAGCGCTCAGTATGAAAAATCACTGGCTGTGCTGTGTGCAGTCAGTGGCTGGTTGGCATTGTTGTAATACTCGCCATTGTAGTGTTGGGCAACTGGATGTTAACAGCTCCTAGCGTTGCGCAGTTGGAGGTGAGCCGCCAGCAGTGGTGGATGTGGGGAGAAAGGTGGCAGAGTTTTGAAATTTTTAAGAATGGATGTCATGAACTGCTATATATCTTATGGCTATTACGGTAAATACATTGTTTGTTCTCTATCAAAATCTTTCATTCGCTAACTATGCCTATCAGTAGTTAGTGCCGTCAGTAGTTTGAATCTTTTATTTAGCTGGCAGTAGTGGCGTTCGCTGTATTGCAGTAGTTCGAGTAACGAAGATTTTTGTGAGGTAAGTGATTTGTGAAAGGTATAGGTTAATGTTAGTCAGGGCCATTGTTTTGTAGGGATTATTGTAAGTCAGATTGCGTTGAGCTAAAAAATATTGTGTCTCAGTTTAAGCACAGTCATGTACAATTTTTCTAAGGGGACGTTTCAAAGTCCCATAGTGCTTAGAGCCATTTGAACCATTTTGCTCCACCGCGGCGGTACTGCGCATGTGGGTCACAGGTGCTGGTCGGCGGCAAAGAAATTCGCTTACACATGCGCCGCCTGTGGCGATGGCGTACAGACATTCGGTGTATGATCGGTGGCGGTGACACCATGATGACCTGTCTGTAGTTTAATTACCCCAAGAGCTGGATTGCGTGGTTTGTCCAAATTAAAACCATTATCTCTACTTTTTAAATTATTAGATAACCTAATCTCTATAGTTTCCTTAAAGATAGATTCCCAAAAGGAAGAGGTGGATGTTAAAATCTTCACATTAATGTAGTTCATGGAATGCCCTGTATAAGTACAATGTTCGGCCACAGACGACTTGTCTGTCTGTTATAAGAATGTGTATCTCGGATGCTCCACACATCACCCATGAACGGTGCGTTGTTTGACCTATGTACGACTTATCACAATTTCTGCAAGGAATCTGATACACCCCCGTTTTACAAAGTTGTAAATCGTCCTTCACAGAGCCGAGTAAAGCTGCTATCTCCGTCGGTGGCCAGAAGGACACCTTGACACAATGTTTCTCAAGAATACGGCCTATATTCGAGGAAAGAGCCCCCACATAGGACAAAAACGCACTAGACATGATGGAATTACTATCTTCTTCCCCATCACATACCTGCATTTTAGGTTTTGCATTGAATGCTCTACGGATTTGTTACAGAGAAAATCCATTCTATTTAAAAATGCCTTTGAGATATGTGAGCTATTCTTGCAAATTGTCTTTATCGGAAATATAGTGCGCCCTATGCACTAAGGTCTTAAGGACACATATGGTTTGTGAAGGGTGATGGCAGGTACTGACATGAAGATATAAATTTGTGTGTGTTGGTTTCCAGTATATGGCATCCTAGTGTGCCGTATCAAATTTACGGCGAACGAAAACGTCCAAAAAGGGGAGGCAGCCCTCTTTTTCTATTTCCATAGTAAATTTTCTGTTAGCATGTGTAAGGTGTCAGGCAAATTCAACACCTTCCATGAATACCCTGACATGATAAGCAAATCCAGTAGTAGGTCACATAGCTCCGAATAAATCGTGACATTAAATTAACGAAAGTAATACGAGTAACGAGTGAGCAAGTTGAATACCACAGACTAACACAAGAATGCCTAAATGCATGTCATACCTTCCCACCGTGAGACAGACGCAGTTCCGAGGGGAGAAACGGGAACAGAGGCCGAGAGCAGAACCGTGTTAAGCTAGAAGGCCCTACGATAAAGTACGGACTGGACACCCACGTCGCCACCATTAGGGCCACACCCCCCTCAAGTTTTAGCGTGAGACTTTTTCGCGTCTCTGTTACGTTAAGGACACCCCCCCCCCCCCCAGCCCATGTTAAAAGCTAGGGCCCTCCAGAAAAACAGTATAGATCTTACGATAACCCAAAAAGGGCCACACCACCCGGAAGTTTTAGCGTGAGACTTATTCGCGTCTCTGTTACGTTAGGACCAACCCCCAGCCCATGTTAAAAGATAGAGCCCTCCAGAAGAACAATATAGATCTTACGATAACGCTAAAAGGACTACACCAGCTGCAAGTTTTAGCGTGAGACTTTTTCGCGTCTCTGTTACATGGCAGACTTTAAAAACATTGCCCCACCACGAAAAGTACAACGTTTCTCATTAGATAGACAGAATTTTTGTAGGCGGAGGTAAGGTTAACATTGAGACCCTGGTTGGTCAGATGAAAACACAGCCAGATAGTTTTTTTAAACCAACTTCGCTAAATTGTAGTAAGGAGAAGTTAAGAGAGTTAGTTCCGAGACGGCGAGCTGGATGGCTGCTGCGCCGGCCGCCGCCCCCCTGACGAACACCGACAAGGTGATGAACGCACGCGATGCCGCATAACAGCGCATAAACCTTCACTCAGAACTCCAGAAGTCTCATCTGTTACACCTCCTTTTTGTGTAATACTACTATCGATCGTCAAATAAAGCTCATGGTGTTCACATTTACAGCATGAAGTAAAAATCTGAAACCCGATGATTTTTCTGTTATACAGTTATTGAGAAGCCTCATCAGCCACTGTAATTTACGACAAGTTTGATAAATAATTAAAGATAATTGAGGGTCACTGTAGACCATTTTGATAGTTTTCTCTTTAGTGAAACTTAATTTAAACCTAGATTATAGATGTGATATGGCATAGGTCATCCTTCGATCCATTGTAGAACTTGGAAACCCATTCAGGGAATATTCGTTCACATTTTTGTTGAACGCAGTTGGTTTTTACCGTCCTGTATTAAAAAAATTTCCTTTTATCAATAGAGCAATTTATAAACGATGTTTTGTGAGTAGAATAAAATTTCCAATGGTAAACTTAACTGCTTTTTCGACGTTATTTTACCAGCTAACTAAAAATAGGAAAGCCTTGAACCCCTTCCACTAAATTTAGTTAGTAATAAGATTCTTTCACAGGGAGTGCAGTGGAGCTGACTCTGAAATCATTAAGTATTTGGTTATATCATCGCTAGTCTCACTGAACTCTCCTGAATTCTACATGTCATGTGTGGTCTGGCGTCTCCTTACCAGCAACAGGTCCCAGGTTCAAACTAGTTAATTCCCTAAAAAAACATGCTCAGAGCGTCGTTGCGCGAAAGTGGTAGGGAGACACGATATAGAACAAACAGACACCACCATGAATGTTTAGACATGGATGGAATTCAAATCCTCAAGAGATCGATGTAAATCGATTTAATTCATTCACCCCATGTGGCCATACCACAAATGTTTCGTCCATGTACCTCCAGAAGATCGTTGGTTTAATACTTGCTGAGTCAAGTGCCTTGTCCTCGAAGCCTTCCATGAATAAATTAGCGACCAGAGGGGAGAGTGGACTTCCCGTAGCAACACCGTCAATCTGCTCATAAAATACACCGTTAAACTGAAAATGATATGATAAAAGTACATGTTCAAATAAGTCCGTAATGTTCTTATCAGAAAGTTGGCAGATAAGAGATAAAGAGTCCTTTAAAGTACGTTGGTGTATAATGATACGACATCAGAACTAACAAGCACATCCGTACTGTTTAGCCTTACATTGTTAAGTCTCTGAATAAAATCCATAGAATTACGAATGCGGTGACTACATTTTCCTACAAATAAGGCCGCGCTTGGCAGCTTGTCGTCAGTTTTGTGACGCACTCTGGGGATGGCCGGACTATGCGTGGCCGAAATATCAGGGGAGGAAATTTTATCTGCATGGCTGCATCCCCGAAATTTAATGGACTATTCATTACGCCGCGAGAAGTTGAAAATGCACAGCATCTATGAAATTTAGAATTGATGAATATCCCTTGATTTGTTCGAAGTGTCAGATCATGGAGGAAACGTTTCAAATATTCGTTACTAGAAAGTGACTGGTCTTTACTTAAAGCAGCACATCCCCCAGGAATTCCAAGCGCCATGCGTCAAAATCTACTTATACAGAAGTTGTGAGTAACCTAAAGCTATCAACCGACTGCATACAAGTACAGTGCATACAACTGACATTGCTGCTGAAACGTTGTCAATAGAGGCATATAAGGTCTCCAAATGCCATACGATCAAAGTGTCTGTTGTTAATGCATCTGAAAATCCCGTTAAACGTTCTTACCCTGAAACAGAAGAACAGAAAAAAATTCATGATATTCACGGCTGTATGCTATGCTATATTTTACATGAAAGCCGAGTCATATCTGTCATTTTCTAGGCAAGAAATCACTGGAGATTTATGGGGTTATTTGAAGGCGATAATATATTCCAGTCGACCGAGAAGCCTGCAACAACTAAACGATCGAATTCTCGACGATATTTCCAGAATTGTTCCAGCAGCTACGAATTTCGAATTTGTCTGATTATTTTTGCACTAACGCGGTGGGCACCATAAATATATGGCGTCAGAATTTCTACTTAACTTTTTTGGATAAAATTAAGTTATATACAAAAAGAGATACTTTGATTTTTGATACTCCTGAAAAGTGTGAGTTCTGCCACTTGGAAAGTTTTTCTCTTCCTCTCTTGGGGTTGTCTCACACACGGAATAGGAAAGTCTTGTACGATGGTCATTTCGTAAGTCTCGTACACTGCACATGCAAGAATGTTACGGAGGTGTGATCAAGTTGAAAATCATTTCAGTTGTACGCGAAACTTTAGGCGTGACTGTGAAATGTACGGATACTCGTTCGCGTGGCTACGGTGAGTAATTTGGCTTTAAATGCGTGATGAAACCGTGTCAGGTCGGATTACATATAGTGATCAGCGTTCCTACATCAAAACCGAATTCCTACGTAGAAAGAACCCAATGGATGCTTACAACGCTTTACGATAAGTGTGTGGGGATAATGTAGTGGTTCGTAGCAAAGTATCACGATGGCCTGTTCATTTCCGTGGTCAGAAGAGCACTAACAAACACGTAAGAAGTGGAGGGAGTCCACTCCATGACCTCTATGTTATTGTTAACGACAATTTGAGAGAAAGTCGCCGAAAAGACACGTGAGAAAACTGCTTATCTGGCCAAAATGTCTGTCACTTCAGTTTATAGAATCATAACCTACATCTACATTTACATCATACTCCGCAAGCCACCAATTTGTGTGTGGAGGAGGGTACTGTCGGTACCACTATCTGATCCCTTCAACCCTGTTCCACTCTCGAATACTGCGTGGGAAAAATATTTGTCGGTAAGCCTCTGCATTGGCTCGTATTTCTCGAATTGTCTCCTCGTGGTCAATATGGGGATGAATGTGGAGGGAAGTAATATGCTGTCCGACTCCTGAAAAGTGCTGTCCCGAAATTTCAATAGAAAATCTCTCCGTGATGCACAACCCCTCTCTTGTAATGTGTGTCAGTGGAGTTTGTTTAGCATCTCCGTAACGCTCTGTCGCTGACGAAACGCGCCACTCTTCGTTAGATCTTCTTTGTCTCCTTGACCAGTCCTACCTGATAGGGATCCCAGATAGATGAACAATACTCGAGAATTGGGCGAATAAGTGCCTTGTAAGCCACTTCTTCCGTGGATGAGTTACATTTCCTTAAGATTCTTCGGATTAATCTGGTGTCTGCTTTCGCCACTATCTGTTTTACATGGTCATTTCGCTTAAGATCGCTCTGATTAGTCATGCCTAGCTATTTTACGGCAGACGCTGCCTCCAGCTGTTTGTCATCAATGGTGTACCTGTACAGCCGGCCGGTGTGACTGAGCGGTTCTAGGCGCTTTAGTCTGGACCCGCTCGACCGCTACTGTCGCAGGTTCGAATCCTACCTCGGGAATTGATGTGTGTGATGCCCTTAGGTTGGTTAGGTTTAAGTTGATCCAATTTCTTGGGGACTGGTGACCTCAGATGTTAAGTCCCATAGAGCCATTTGAACCATTTTTGTAGTTGTATAGTAGCGGATTTCTTCAACTTAAAAGTTGAAGATGAGAAAAATTGCTGCCAGACGGATTGGTTCAATAATACGGCAGAGGCGTGGCAATAGGCTCAACTCACTTACGCAGAGTAGTCGACTGAAAAATGAAGTTACTCGTGTTTTAATGCGGTCTTAGAACTACTTAGACCTAACTAACCTAAGGAAATCACACACATCATGCCCGAGGCAGGATTCGGACCTGCGACCGTATCAGTCGCGCGGTTCCAAACTGTAGTGACTAGAACCGCTCGGCCAACCTAGACCGGCCCAGACGGATTTCTGAACAACAGAAGGCAGGTCGCAAAAGAATCTCAGACGAATTGCTTCAACATTATCGAACAGAATGAGAACCCACCATACAGTCCTGATATGAACTCACCAGATTTTGATTTGTTTCCTGAAGTGAAGGAATAGATCAGTAGGACACGTTTCGATACAACTCATGAAGCTTCCATTGAGGTTCAGGGTAACCATGCAGATCAATAATAAAGGTGCTCTGTAGAAAATACAGAAATTGCCAAAACGTTAGGAAGCTGTCGTAAGCAACAATGGTGATTATACTGAAGGCCTGTAAATGTATTTTGTAAAATAAATGATTTTCTTCAGTCCTGTCGCACAGTGTGCATAACTTTTTCAATGACTCTCGTTTTATGAAAGAATGATGCGTCACGCCGCCACGTTTTTACGTAAATATTTTTGCCGGCCGGGGTGGCCGAGCGGTTCTAGGCGCTACAGTCTGGAGCTGCGCGAATGCCACGGTCGCAGGTTCGAATCTTGCCTCGGGCATGGATGTGTGCGACGTCCTTAGGTTAGTTAGGTTTAAGTATTTCTAAGTTCTGGAGGACCTATGACCTTAGAAGTTAAGTCCCAAAGTGCTCAGAGCCATTTTGTTAAAAATATTGTTCGGAGAAAAATTTAGTCATCCCTTCACGTCTCATAAGAACGAGCAGCGTTTCGATTTTCGGCAGTCGTATGGCAGATGAAACGGCTTTTATTGTGGGCACTTTTGTCCCAAAATGTGACTGGGTTTGTATTTGACGGTAAGCTCGATAGACGGAGTTTTTGAAACCAAAAGAGCATAAAAAATGGCACCCTTCGGCAGGGAGTCCGCGGCGAGGCAACGCTGCGCAACGCAGCGCAGGCGGAGACCGCCGCATCGCGTCGACGCCGCCGGGCACGGCCGCACATAAAATTTTACGCTGGCTGCGATGCGATGCGATGTGCACGTCCAGCGGAGAGGCGGACCGCGGCGACGTCGCCGGATTTACGGGAGGTCCTCCGCTCCCCTCGTCCTTCTCTCTCTCTTTCTCCCCACGTCCCCGTCACACCGTCTCTGCATTTTAGAGAGCCCTCGTCCTGCCTTGCAACCAATAAACGTTGGAACGTGCTGCTCGACGAGCGCCAGAAACAGAAAGTGTTTGCGTCAACACTCGCAAGCACGCCACTGGTCGATGGCTCAAACTCAGCCTGAGCTCCCGTACCTGCTGGTGGGACAATGGCGCCGTATAACTCGGAGCGCCGGCCAACGTGACGGCCCCTAACGTCGCTACTATACGGCGCATTAACTTAACGTCACGCCGTTCCGGCAAGCGCCGTTATTGTGCCGACCTCTGACCGGCGACGTGCGACTTGCAAGAAGACGCAGAGGTAGTTCAGACCAGGCGATAACCGTAGAGCACAGTTGCACTCTCTTGAGTGTGCCATTACTCGACCTGTTTTGTATGCACATCACTGACGAAAGAAATGTCAACACCAAAAAATAAATAATGTAGACTGATGGAAATGTCGTGTGACTAGTGCCTTCCTTCGGGTAGAGTGTTCGCCGGGTACAAGGCTTTTCACTTCGGTGACTTGAGCGTCGATGAGTTGCAGAATTTTTGAACACGTATCATGTTCGAGTGTAATGTCTTTTCTGGAGACTAGAAATCTACTCTGTAGGAACCAGTATGGGTTTTGAAAAAGACGGTCGTTTGAAACCCAGCTCGCGCTACTCGTCCACGAGACTCAGAGGGCCATAGACACGGGTTCACAGGTAGATGCCGTGTTTCTTGACTTTCGCAAAGCGTTCGATATAGTTCCCCACAGTCGTTTAATGTACAAAGTAAGAGCATACGGATTATGAGACCAATTGTGTTATTGGATTGAGGAGTTCCTAGATAACAGGACGCAGCATGTCATTCTCAATGGAGAAAAGTCTTCCGAAGAAAGAGTGATTTCAGGTGTGCCGCAGGAGAGTGTCATAGGACCGTTGATATTCACAATATACATAAATGACCTGGTGGATGACATCGGAAGTTCACTGAGGCTTTTTGCAGATGATGCTGTGGTGTATCGAGAGTTTGTAACAATGGAAAATTGTACTGAAATGCAGGAGGATCTGCAGCGAATTGACGCATGGGGCACGGAATGGCAATTGAATCTCAATGTAGACAAGTGTAATGTGCTGCGAATACATAGAAAGATAGATCCCTTATCATTTAGCCACAAAATAGCAGTTCAGCAACTGGAAGCAGTTAATTCCATAAATTATCTGGTAGTACGCATTATGAGCGATTTAAAATGGAATGATCATATAAAGTTGATCGTCGGTAAAGTAGATGCCAGACTGAGATTCATTGGAAGAATCCTAAGGAAATGCAATCCGAAAACAAAGGAAGTAGGTTACAGTACGCTTGTTCGCCCACTGCTTGAATACTGCTCAGCAGTGTGGGATCCGCCCCAGATAGGGTTGATAGAAGAGATAGAGAAGATCCAACGGAGAGCAGCGCGCTTCGTTATAGGATCATTTAGTAATCGCGAAAGCGTTACGGAGATGATAGATAAACTCCAGTGGAAGACTCTGCAGGAGAGACGCTCAGTAGCTCGGTACGGGCTTTTGTTAAAGTTTCGAGAACATACCTTGACGGAAGAGTGAAGAAGTATATTGCTCCCTCCTACGTATATCTCGCGAAGTGACCTTGAGGATAAAAACAGAGAGATTAGAGCCCACACAGAAGCATACCGACAATCCTTCTTTCCACGAACAATACGAGACTGGAATAGAAAGGAGAACCGATAGAGATACTCAGGGTACCCTCCGCCACACACCGTCAGGTGGCTTGCGGAGTATGGATGTAGATGTAGATGTAGATGATGAGGATGGAATGATGATGATTAGGACAACACCCAGTCCCTGAGCGGAGAAAATCTTCGACCCAGCCGGGAATCGAACCCAGGCCTTTAGGATTGACATTCTGTGGCGTTGACCACTTTTTTTCCTGCGTGTTTTTTCCCTAACAAAAGAAATAAAACAAAATCATAGCCATCCCTACGAGGCACCGCCACTTGTGTCCCTGCCAAACAAAAGGGAGCTAAGTGAGCTCTTACCTCTTCAGGCGTTGCCTTCCTAACTGTACGTAACCCTCCCCCCCCCCCCCTCCCAATCGAAAATGTGAAGAAACTACACTATACGGGACTAACTTGTGTGCGTCAATCCACGAAAATACGATGAAAGGAAGGGGGGAATGGTATTTCTAGTGCGGAAGGTAGTTTTATTTTATTTCTTGTTTTTTTTTTTATTTTTATACATATCAATCTGCGAACAGTCATAGGTAATCAAGCCTGGAAATCTAAAACAGAATGAAAACACCATCGAAGATAGTAAACATATACAGGGTGTTACAGAAAGGTACGGCCAAACTTTCAGTAAACATTCCTCACACACAGAGAAAGAAAATATGTTATGTGGACATGTGTCCGGAAACGCTTACTTTCCATGTTAGAGCTCATTTTATTACTTCTCTTCAAATCATATTAATCATGGAATGGAAACACACAGCAACCGAAAGTACTACTGTGACTTCAAACACTTTGTTACAGGAAATGTTCAAAATGTCCTCCGTTAGCGACGATACATGCGTCCACCCTCCATCGCATGGAATCCCTGATGCAGCCCTGGAGAATGGCGTATTGTATCACAGCCGTCCACTATACGAGCAAGAAGAGTGTCTACATTTGGTACCGGGGTTGAGTAGACAAGAGCTTGCAAATGCCCCCATAAATGAAAGTCAAGAGGGTTGAGGTCAGGAGAGCGTGGCGGTAGCGTTCTCGCTTCCCATGCCCGGGTTCCCGGGTTCGATTCGCGGCGGGGTCAGGGATTTTCTCTGCTTCGTGATGGCTGGGTGTTGTGTGATGTCCTTAGGTTAGTTAGGTTTAAGTAGTTCTAAGTTCTAGGGCACTGATGACCATAGCTGTTATGTTCCATAGTGCTCAGAGCCATTTGAAGCAACCAGGAGAGCGTGGAGGCCATGGAATTGGTCCGCCTCTACCAATACATCGGTCTTCGAATCTGTTGTTGAGAAGCGTACGAACACTTCGACTGAAATGTGCAGGAGCTCCATCGTGCATGAACGACATGTTGTGTCGTCTTGTAAAGGCACATGTTCTAGCAGCACAGGTAGAGTATCCCGTATGAAATCATGGCGGTGAATCGAGGAAGTACAGTACATACTGACGAAACTAAAAAGAGCTCTAACATGTAAATTAAGCGTTTCCGGGCACATGCCCACATAAGATCTTTTCTTTATTTGTGTGTGAGGAATGTTTCCTGAAAGTTTGGCCGTACCTTTTTGTAACACCCTGTATAACATGAAAATAAAGCTACCACTTCGTAGTTGGCTTCCCAGCGACTGCGCCCACTGATGAAGATAATTCAATATATGATCGTTTGCAGTTCGTTCTGACCTCATCTACCACTGGCTGGAACATTGAAGCTACACAGCTGGAGGTGAAAGGCAATCCATAGGTAGTTTGCGAAGCGTTGTCGATATCTGGTATGCCCGGAAGTAGCATGATGTCTTTCTTGCAAATAGAGTCAGAAGTCAAGTAAATTCTTGTGTCCGTCATGTTAGAGGTAATGAACCGCATGTCACCACTCAGCTACTGGGGGAGAACGTGTAGGCTAATGGAATTTGGAGAATACATTTATCTAGGTGGCAAATGCAAGTGAATAACATTACAAGATCGTAAGTCATTGTAAGCGTGAGGTAAGCCATTGCAAATGAAAAATGTTGGTTCACTGACAACCGGTGTAACGGCCAGAAAGATGAGTGCATGCATGCAGACGTGCACCAACTGTGTTTTACATTTGCCGGATATCGGTTTGTTGGATGGAGATCCATGCCTGTTGCACTTGGTCAGTCGATACAAGGACGGTTAATGCTAGTTGTGGATGACGCCAGAGTTGTCGTCCGATAATGTGCGACATGTGCGCGATTGGAAACAGATCTGGTGATCGAACAGGCAAAAGCAACAGTAGACACTGTGTAGAGCACGCTGGGATACAACAGCGGTAAGTGGACAAGAGTTATACTGTTAGAAAACATCCCCTGGAATGGTGTTCATGAGTGGCAGCAGAACAAGTCGAACCACTAGACGGGGTACAAGATTGCAGTCAGAGTGCGGGGGTTAACCACGAGAGTGATCTTCCTGTTACAAAAAAGGCACCCCAGACAATAACTCCACGTGTAAGTCCAGTGCATCCAGCACGTAGATAGGTTTGTTGCAGGCCATCACCTGACCTCCTCTTATCCAACACACACCGATCACTTGAACCAATGCAGAACAAGATTTCATCAGAAAAAAACAACAGACTCCCACCCAGAACTCCAATGATCTTTCACTTGAGACCAGTGGCCGTTATTTTCGGCCAGTGAAAAGCACTCTGCTTGCTTTGAAGTAACCGGTTTGTAACAGTTCATTGTGTCACTGTGGCGGAAACTGCTGCTCAAATTGCTGCTGCATATGCAGTACGATGCGCCAGAGACGTACGCCGAACACGATGGTCTTAATGCCAAGTGGCCGTCGGGAGCCCGGTGTTGTTGCGTCAGTACATTATCGTAACCACCGCTGCCAGCAATCACGTACAGTGACTACATTTCGGCCAAGTCTCTACGCAGTATCGCATAAGAAGCATCCAGCTACTTGAAGCCCTTTTATATGCTTTTCCTGCTGACTGTCTTCATCCCGTCATTTCCTTTAACACTTTTTGCACCTCCCTACCGCCCCCCCCCCCCCCCACACCCAAACACACACACTCTTCTCTTCGTTACAACTGACCATTCTTTCATGAGTCAGGGCGGGTCGTATCCACTCACTTCCTACCTTGAGTCAAGCTGTCATAAATTTCTTTTTTCCTGATTTCGACTCAGTAGTTTCTCATTTTTATGGGATCTATCAATCTAAACTTGAGCATTCTTCGGTGGCCGTGAATTTCAAAAGCTTCTACTCTCTTTTTGTCTGAACTGCTTACCGCGAAAATTTTATTTCTGTTCAGCATTAACACTTACACTAAATGATGAAAAGTATCCAGAGTCTCCCACAAGCATATGTTTTTCACATTAGGTCCATTTTACTGCCACCTCCTGCCAGGTACTCCGTATCAGCGACATCATCAGTCGTTAGACATTGTGAGAGAGCAGTTCGCGGAATTCACGGACTTCGAAAGTCGTCAGCTGATTGGGTGTAACTTGTGTCATACGTCTGTACGCGAGATTTCCACACTCCTAAACATCTCTTGGTCTACAGTTACCTATGTGTTAGTGAAGTGGAAACGTAAAGGGACACAAAAGCGTATAGCCGACGTCGTCTGTTGACTGACAGAGACACCCGACAGTTGAGAGGCTCGTAATGTGTAATAGCTACACATATATTTAGATCATCACACAGGAATTCCAAAATGCATTAGGATCCACTGGAAATACTATTACAATTAGGCGGGATGTGAGAAGACTTGGATTTCATGGTTTAGCGGCTGCTCCTAAGCCACACATCACGCCGGTAAATGCCAAACGACGCCTCGCTTGGTGTAAGGAGTGTAATAATTGGACGATTGAACAGTGAAAGAAGTTGTGTGGAGTGGCGAATCACGGTACACAATGTGGTGATCCGATGGCAGGGTGTGCGTATGGCGAATGCTTGGTGAACGTCACCTGCCAGCGTTTGTAATGCCAACAGTAAAATTCGGAGGTGGTGGTGTTACCGTGTGATCAGTTTCTCATGGAGGGGGCATGCACCCCTTGTTGTTTTGCGTGGCACTATCACACCACAGGTCTACGTTAATAGTTCAAGCAGCTTCTTGCTTCCCACTGTTGAAGAGCAATTCGGGGATGGCGATTGAATCCTTCAACACGATTGAGCACCTGTTCATAATGCACGGCCTGTGGCGGAGTGTTTACACGACAATAATATTACTGTAATGGACTGACCTGAATCCGATAGAACACCTTTGGGATGTTTTGGGACACCGACTTCGTGCCAGGCCTCACCGACCGACAACGATACCTCTCCCCAGTGCAGCATTCCTTGAGTAACGGGCTGCGATTCCCCAGTTGGTTGAACGTATGCCTACGAGAGTAGAAGCTGTTATCAAGGCTAAGGGTAGGCCAGCACCATACTGAATTCCAGTATTACCGATGGAGGGTGCCACGAACTTGTAAGCCATTTTCAGCCAGGTGTCCGGATACTTTTAATCATATAGTGCATATTAGTGTTAGATGATGTTAATAAGTTCTCTTTTTATAGCATTTGTTTTCGTCCTGTAACCAGTCTTCATTTTATATGGTCTCCACTTAATTTGCTGCCCAAATTGCAAAACCCATGTACTCCATTTGGTGTCTTATTTCCAAATCCATTTCCTTTCACACTGCCTGATTCACTTCGACTACATAGTACTGAAAAAGCGTGTCTCTGACAACTTTCATGTAAGTATTATTCTTCATCTTTAATTTGGCTTTCGGGATACTCTTCTGCTTTTGCTTAGCATATAATAAGCCTGTTATAAAGATTGGGTGGGGAAGGAACATTTTTGATTTTATTATTTCCTTTTAACTTGAATTGACTCTGTCAGGTTCGTTTCACACTATTTAACTTCTTGCTCAGTCATTTATAATTTAGTTTTGTACTTCCTGTTTGTCTCCATTCAGTGATTAAAAACAACATTAAAGTATCAATTTTTCCAGTAAGCACCTAAAACTATCTATATAACCTACACATTTTACTCCAAAATTTCCTTTCTCTCTTTATCATCATCACTAATGAGTGAGTGAGTGTGTATGTTCACTTGGTATTATACAGGGTGTTACAAAAAGGTACGGCCAAACTTTCGGGAAACATTCCTCACACACAGAGAAAGAAAATATATTATGTGGACATGTGTCCGGAAACGCTTACTTTCCATGTTAGAGCTCATTTTATTACTTCTCTTCAAATCATATTAATCATGGAATGGAAACACACAGCAACCGAAAGTACTACTGTGACTTCAAACACTTTGTTACAGGAAATGTTCAAAATGTCCTCCGTTAGCGACGATACATGCGTCCACCCTCCATCGCATGGAATCCCTGATGCAGCCCTGGAGAATGGCGTATTGTATCACAGCGGTCCACTATACGAGCAAGAAGAGTGTCTACATTTGGTACCGGGGTTGAGTAGACAAGAGCTTGCAAATGCCCCCATAAATGAAAGTCAAGAGGGTTGAGTTCAGGAGAGCGTGGAAGCCATGGAATTGGTCCGCCTCTACCAATCCATCGGTCATCGAATCTGTTGTTGAGAAGCGTACGAACACTTCGACTGAAATGTGCAGCAGCTTCATCGTTCATGAACCACATGTTGTGTCGTCTTGTAAAGGCACATGTTCTAGCAACACAGGTAGAGTATCCCGTATGACATCATGATAACATGCTCCATTGAGCCTAGGTGGAAGAACATGGGGCCCAATCAAGACATCACCAACAATGCCTGGCCAAACGTTCACAGAAAATCTGTGTTGATGCACAATTGCATGCGGATTCTCGTCAGCCCACACACGTTGATTGTGAAGATTTACAATTTGATCACGTTGGAATGAAGCCTCATTCGTAAAGAGATCATTTGCACTGAAATGAGGATTGACACATTGTTGGATGGACCATTTACAGAAGTGTACCCGTGGAGGTCATCAGCTGCTGATAGTGACTGCACACGCTGTATGTGGTATGGAACCAACTGGTTCTCCCGTAGCACTCTCCATACAGTGACGTCACAAGCACTTAAGTCCGGGAAGTATGGTGGGTGGTACAGTTCTTCCCAGTCCCATCAAATTCGAATGGCTCTGAGCACTATGGGACTTAAGTTCTGAGGTCATGAGTTCCCTAGAACTTAGAACTACTTAAACCTAACTAACCGAAGGACATTACACACACCCATGCCCGAGGCAGGATTAGAACCTGCGACCGTAGCGATCGCGCGGTTTCAGACTGTATTGTCTAGAACCACTCGGCCACCTCGGCCGGCCCAGTCCCATCGAACGAACAGAGCAGCCACAGCTTGCACTGTATGCACCTGCGCATTTTTCGTGCAAAATGATGAGTGGGTTGTGCAGAAAACGTCGCCGCTTCTTTCCCAAAGCTGGTCGCAGGTGATACTCCAAAACCGACCAGCTTTGGAACCTACTCATGCCCATCAGAGATGTATGAATGTTTGGTCAACTGAGAGTGCACAAGCGATGGTGGACTGTCTCTATTCTCGTTTTAGAAGCATGGGAACAGACGTTGAACTTTTAGAATTCAAAGATGGCTTGTATGTGATAGACCAGGGGAAAGCAATTTGTGCCACTTTTATTGGACCCTTCGTCTTTCAATTGGTCAGTCATAACAACGCCCGAACTGTGGCGTTTTCCACAGAACTCCGGATGAAATTTTTGTGCGGTAAACTGGCCGAAGACTAACGACTGCCGGCTTTTTTAGCATTCACATAATTAAGCGAAGCAGTTTGTGCAGTGGGCTCGTTTTTCGTGACTGCTGGCTGACAGACATCTCCACTAAGGAAGGCTGCATCAGAGTATCTAGAATGTCATACAAAGACTTTAGGTTCAGTAAGTTGTGGTGTGACGCTGTGGTACGTACAACATGCTGCTCTTGGGCGCACTTAGGAAGAAGCTTTTTGTTTGGAAGTCATCTCTTTTCTTATTGCACGTAATCAGTGCATTAATTAAATTCAGTTATCAAGGGAGTTGTGTAGCTAAATTTCGTGTGAGTAAACTTTATAGCCTCCAACTTTTTTTTTTCTTTTTTGGAAAGGAGCGAGTTGATTTTCATTAGCACCGCAGTTAGGATTCCTTCACTGCGTTCTACAGATTGTTTTGAGTAGAAAGAATAATCACCAAGTTTGATGGCAAACGCTTGCCGTTCGTAGCAATCGTTGGTGGATTTATTTTCTAGAGCTTTTCTTCCACAGCTGTAGTCCGTGTTTGTTCTGATGGCATGATCGTTTTCTGACAGAATAATGTAGATAAAATTTGTTAAGAAATCAAACCCCGTAGGGACCAAAATATTAAGGTGTTTTTGCCTGTTAAATGGAGTTAAGCTTCGAGAAGAGAATATAAGTCTTTTCAAGGAGTTTGACTTAGCAGTCAGTCCTCCTACGTGCTTTCCTCCTCTGCTGGCTCACTCCGGTAATGAGTAAGTGTAGCTGTTGTGTATGAGAAAAATATTTTCGAACTATCGATCAAATTCGTTCCATGACCAGTCGTACTATGAAATTTAGTCAGATTCTGTTGTGCGCTCTAGATTAATCATAGGGTCAGATCTCATTAGAAACTTCAGACGACACTGCGTTCAGTGCAGTTTACCAATAGGGAAGCATTGCAGCTCGAATGGGAAACAGAATAGCTCCACCAAGTCCACTAGACTTGGCGTCAGGTGTATTCCATATTTCGAATAGTGCTAAAGTTTAGAATTAAGAATAATTTTAATTACGAGAACAACAGACATCTTTTATCTGTTGACGCCTTCTAGGTATCAATTGTAATTACACTTATTTTACTTTTGTCGATGTTCATGTTATAAACCAAGACGCTGTCCACCTCCATTTAACTGCTTTTGAGAGGAGTTACAATGTCGTCAGAAAACTCCAAAAAATTTCATTTCTTCATTCTGAGCTACCTCAAACTCTACAAATGTAACAAATATAGGTTTGCCCTCGTTAATCTATATTCTGAGATACGTCATAGGACCAAGTAGTACTATCTTTCTCGCGAATCCAGTCTGATCCTCCCCTACGTCAGCTTCTACTAGTTTTTCAATCCTGCTATAAGTAGTTCGTTTCAGTATTTTGCAACACTTATAAAACTACCAGAGGAGAAATCTGGAGTTGTCCAGGTGTATACAGTGATACGCCAAAGCATTATGGCGAATACCCAGCGCGACGCAGGATTGCGGCTGATGGCGGTGCGGGCACGTGACCCGGCAAGAAAAGAGTAGTGTGTGAAATTTAACAATTTTCACAGCGGGCTAAACATTCAAAAAGATTTCGGGCTTGCAGCCGGTCGCCGTTAGCTTCCATCCACGATATTTCGACTGGACAACTGCCAGCCGTCAGGTGAGCCACCGAAGACTGTCTTCGATGGCTCGCCTGTGGATGGCTGGCAGTTGTCCAGTCGAAATGTCGTGGATGGAACCTAACGGTGACCGGCTGCAAGCCCGAAATCTTTTTCAATAAAAGTGCAGTATGCAAGCGGAACAGAAACGGGCTGGGTGAATCACCCTAGCGAAGATATGGGCTGCAATTTGGGAAATACTTTGAGACAGACGACTTTGACAAAGGACAGATTATTATTAGGTAGAACCTGTTAACGAGTATCTCGAAACCACGGAAGCTAGTCGAATATCCACGTGCAACTGCCGTGGGTATCTATGAAAAGAGGTTGGACATCCACGACTCTTCACAGGACGTTGGGTTCCCTTCGTGCTCACATGTTGACCCAACGGCATAATTACATTTGCAGTAGGCACAGGACCATCAGGATTCGATCGTCGATCAATGGAAACATGCCGGCTCTTCGGGTGAATCAAATTTTTGCTACACTGAGTCGATGGTCGTCTCCACAAACGCTAACATCGAGGTAAACGACGGCTCGAAATGTGCAGCGCGCAACGTATGCAGGCTGGTGGGAGCAGTATTATGCTAAGGATGACAGTTTCCCGGGCTTGCATGGGACCTGTGGTAGTAATCGAAGACACGCTGACATTTGCGAACCACCTGCATGCCTTCATGCTTGATATCTTCCCCGACAGCCAAGTCATCTTTCGGCAGTATAATTGTCTGTGTCTCCGAGCCAGAATCGTGCTACAGTGGTCTGAGTAGCATTACAGTGAACTCACGTCGATATCTCAGGGACAAAATTCGGCTGTGGAACATATCTGTGTCGCTAACTGGCGCACTCACTGCGTATGCAAATCAGCAGCTCTTTGTTTACGTGCCGGGCGACGTAGGACAGTGATTAGCTCACTTGGACTCGTATTCCGGAGGACGACGGCTCAAACCCGCGTCCGGCGATCCTAAATTGATTTAGGTTTTCCGTGATTTCTCTAAATCGTTTAACGCAAATACCGGGATGGTTCCTTTGAAATGGCACAGGCAACTTTCCTCTCCATCCTTCCCTAATCCAAGGTTGTGTTCTACCCCTAATGTCCTCGTTGTTGACAGAAGGATAAATACAAATATTACATTAGTTGTGCGTAGACATGTAAAGCCACATACTTCCACAAACTTACCTATAAACTGTCTGATCCCTGATGCGCCGAATCAGTGATGTATTTCGTTCCAAAGACGGACAACAAGCTGTTAAGCTGGTGGTCATAATGTTTTAGCTCATCAGAGTATTTATAGCTTTACGTTCTCACCTGCCACGCAGCGTCTGGCGTTGTGCTTAATGTTTATGACGTCATTATTCCTTAACAATGTGTCATACAATGACGTAAGTTTGTAGGTACCTACAGTGACGTATGTAGATACTGCCTGCAAAATGAATTTGTCACGAATGGAGTTAATACTATAAGTAATAAATTGAAACTTCACGCACAATGCAACAATTTTTTCAACTACAGCAACTGTTCATGACATTTGATCCAGAAGTAAGGTTCCCTTCATTCTTACAAATAGATAATATGTTTTATTCTCACAGAAATTTATTTTGTTGAAAGAAGAAACTTAGATCTATTTTTCTACGTAATTGCCTCTTTTTCTACGCATTTTTGTAGACAGTGCCCCAGTTTCTGTATCCCCGTGTCGTAGTACCCCACTGCCAACACGTTGAGGAAGTGTTTCACTTTTTATTTGACTTGTTCATCTCTCTAGAAGCGTTTGGCATCCAAGTACTCCTTTAATCTGGGTAACAAGCGATAGTCACTAGGCGCATGGCACTGCAACCAAAGTTTGTCAAACGTTCCTGGGATTGGCGGGAACTATGGTGTCTGGCGTTATCGTGAAGCAGCGTGACACCTTCTGTCAGTCGTCCTCTCCGGCGGTTATACATAGCTAACCTGAGCTTTTATAGCGTTTCACAATATCTGCCTAAGTTGATTCCGGTCCCAGGTTCCAGGAAATCGATCACCAGTATTCCCTTACGATCCCAAAACACAGTGGCCATGACTTTGCCAGCAGAAGGAGTTTGTTTAAACTTCTTTGCGACTGGTGACCCTAAGTGACACCACTGTCTGGATTTTTCTTTCGTTTCAAGAGTGAAACGAAACACGCACATTTCGTCTCCCTTAATAGTGGAGTCCAACAATCCTTCCTTATCTTCTTCACACTTTTGAAGAAACTGGCGAGAACAGTGTTTCTTTGTGTTCTGCTGTCAGCATACACGTTACTCATCGAACGCAACACTTGTGATTCTCCTACTTTTTTTTTGTCAAAGCTCTTTCAACTGTGCTGTAAGTACTCCGAGGAATTCGAGCAACAAGTTCACAGATGGTGATCCCGTTTTGAAGCACTTTGCGTTGGGCCATCTCTATAATCGCCTCCGAAACTGAAGGTCTTCGACTCTGTTCTTCGGCGTAGACTTCCTTCTGGCCGGCACTAAACTCCTGCGCGAATTTCGGACGTGTTGAACGGACACACACTTGTCGTCACACACTTGTGTCAACTGACGACGAATATCCACGGGTGGAGTCGATTTCTCGTACAAAAGCCGGATTATGGAACGAATCTGTCACTTAGCGGGATCAACTTTGCACACCCCCATTGTGGGCGGCTACTGAGAGGCGCAGCAAAGCGCGGCGGGCGGAATCAAGAGTGGGGAAACAGCCGCGCACAGCGGTGTTGATAGAATTCCAAAAGACATTCCCCTACGGCTGGAACTCTTTGGGAATCTTATTTCTGGATCAACCCTCGTATATATTGTACAATGGTATAATTCCGTGGGTACATTCAACGGCATATCTCAATACTGTCTGCGAAATTTTTTGCGAAGAGAGTTACATTCAATGACGTAATAAAGTTAAACGTCATCATGATGTGACCATGTTTACGCATCTCTTTGTTTATGACGTCATATCAGCTGAACTATGTGTCACACTATGATATAATTTTGCACTTACATTCGATGCTATATATGTATATTGTATGTATAATTTGTCACCAACATAGGTAGCAAAAATGAAGCAATAGATTTTAGCATCATGCCCCATGCGGTACTTTTACTGCATGAACAATGGGAAGTAGTGAGCCTTAAACATTTTTCCTTTCATCATTTTGCAGGGGCTGTTAGCGAGAAAAAATTGCTTTAAGGTATTAATTAGGTGTAAAGTTTGTTTCAAGTAGCTAATGCTCTCATTGTCAAATGCGAGGTCAATAACATCTGTCGTGGGCTATGATCCGTTTTCATCCCCACCCCCACTACTTTAATAGGTAAGTAGATGGTTCTTATTAAAATTCTTCTCACAGTATCGTATCTGTCATTTCATTTTCGTCTACTTCCTCTTTTCCTCCTATAAAATTGTCTTCAGGTTTGCTTCTGTGTCAAGCCCTTTTCCGCATTCCTTGCATCTTCAAGCTTTCCCTTGTTTGCTTAACACTGGCTAGTCTTCTGAGCCCTTGATACTCATAGAAAAGCTTCTCTTTTCTACAGAGGTCTCTTTAGTTTTCCCATTGCTTGCCTGTATCTTCCCATGGTTCCACAGCTCTGTATTCATCTTCTGTCCATTTCTGCGTAGCTATTTTGCACTCTGTGTCATTTTTAGATGTCTATATGTCCCGATGCCTGCTTCTACTGTTACAGTTTTAGATTGTCACGTTTGGTCAGTCAAATTCAATATCGCGCGTATTCAGTTTTAATCCGCAGTTCACAACCAATAAATTATGGCAAGAGCCCGTAACTAGCCCTGGAAAAGTCTTGCAGTTTAAAATATGGCTTAGAAATCTCTGTCTTACAGTTGTATCATCAGTCTGAAACCTTCCAGTGTCTTCCATGTAGACAACATTCTTTCATGACTCTTACACCAAATGTTAGCGATGGATGCTCGTGTGGAATTCAACTAGGCGGCTACCTCTTTTGAGTCGCTTCTGTTGTGCATGTTCTCCCACTATTTTTTATTTTCTCCTTTCAGAGCTGATGAATTCCAGTCCGTCATCACAAATTTTCGTGTGTCCAGGCTTTCTCTACGCATTCCAATGAAAAAGTCTTGCCAGATGATCAAGCGAGTGGTAGCGTCGTCTTGTCGTAACGTCTCAGTGAGTCATCTTCAGGTAACGTGTTGGGTTGTTCGTTCGTTCGTTAAATAGGGAGCCATTCGTTGGCTCGAGGTGTTTGCAGTTCCACGCTCATTAGGATCAGCTCCTGTTGGTCCTTGGTCGGAGTTTGCTGACCTCCCATTGATGGATTGGCGTGATGTTTACCTGAAACGAAAGAAAGTGACATGCTACTCAAGCTAATGATTATATGATGCATGTGATGATGTATGAGGTTGTGTACTGCGGAGAAAATTATTATCGCAGTTTATCAGGCCAGCGTGTGGTCACCTTGCGGTGCTGATGGTGGACCAGGGCCATGATGACCCAAATTCAGAATGGTCCTTCAACATCTGCCCCTAAATCTATGTGATTACTCTGCCATTCACGTTAAAGAGCCTGGCAGAGGGTTCAATAACCACCTTCAAGCTGTCTCTCTACCGTTCCAATCTCGAACGGTGCGCGGGAAAAAAGAGCACTTAAATTTTTCTGTGCGAGCCCTGATTTCTCTTATTTTATCTTGATGGTTCTTATTAAAATTCTTCTCTCAGCATCGTATCTGTCATTTCATTTTCGTATACTGCCTCTTTCCTCTTATAAAATTGTCCTCAAGTTCGCTTCTGTGTTAGCCAACCTATCTAGTTGGGGTGCCAACAGAATGTTTTCGCAATCGGAGGAGAAAACTGATGTTGGACATTTCATGAGAATATCCCGCCGCATCGAAAAACGCTTTTTTTTTAAATGTTCGCCACTCCAATTCACGTATCAAGTCTGTGGCACTATCTCTCCCAATTTCGCGATAATACAAAACGAGCTGCCCTTCTTTGCACCTTTTTTATGTCATCCTTCAGTTCGACCCGATGCGGATCCCACACCGCACAGCATTACTCCAGAACAGGGCGCTCAAGCATGGTGTAAGCCGTCTCTTTAGTAGAACTGTTGCACCTTGTAAGTGTTCTGCCAGTGAATCGCTGTCTTTGGTTCGCTCTACCCACAAAATTATCTATGAGATCATTAAAATTTAGGTTATTTTAATTGTAATGCCTAAGTGTTTAGTTAAATTTACGGCCTTCAGATTTGTGTGATTTATCGCGAAATTGAAATTTAGTGGATTTCGTTTAGTACTCATGCGAATTACTTCATACTTTTCTTTATTCAGGGTCAATTATCACTTTTCGCACTTTTGCAGCTATCTTTTCTAAATGATTTTGCAATTCGTTTTGATTCAGAAGTGGTCCCAATGGCTCTAAGCACTATGGGACTTAACATCTGAGGTCATCAGTCCCCTAGACTTCGAACTACTTAAACCTAACTAACCTAAGGACAACACACACATACAGGCCCGAGGCAGGTTTCGAATCTACGACTGTAGCAGCAGCGTGGTTCTGGACTGAAGCGCCTAGAACCGTTCGATCACAACGGCCGGCTTATTGTTTTTGGTCCTCTGATTACTTCACAAGACGGTAAATGACACCATCATCTGCAAATAATCTAAGATGGCTACTAATATTGTGTCCTATATCGTAAATATATATCAGGAACAATAGACGGCTAACAACACTTCCTTGGTGGACGCCGGATATTTCTTCTGATTTACTCGATGACTATTACTATGAACTGTGACCTTTTTCACAGAAAATCATGAATCCAGTCGCACAAATGAAGCGATATTCCATAGGCATGCAGTTTGGTTAGACGACGCTTCTGAGGAACGGTGTCGAAAGCCGTCTGGAAATCTAAAAATACGGAATCAATTTCACATCACCTGTTGATAGCATTTATTACTTCATGAGTATAGAGAGCTAGTCGTGTTTCACAAGTACGATACTTTCTGAATCCCTGCTTACTATGTGTCAATAAATCGTTTTCTTCGAGGTACTTCATAATGTTCGAATACAGTTTATTTTCCAAAACACTACTACAAATCGACGTTAGTGTTATAGGCCTGTAATTCATCGGATTACTACTACTTCCCTTTTTGGGTATTGGTGTGACATGAGCAATTTTTCAGTATTTATGTATGGATCTTTCTGTGAGCCGGTGGTTGTATATAATTGCTAAATATGGAGTTATATTATCAGCATACTCTAAGAGGAACCTGGCTGGTATACAATCTGGACCGGAAGCATTGCCTTTATTAAGTGATTTAAGCTGCTTTGAGACGCCGAGGATACCTACTTCTATATTTCTCATCCTAGCAGTTGTTCTTGATTGGAATTAAGGAATATTTACTTCGTCTTCTTTGGTGAAGGAATTTCAGAAAACTGTGTTTAATAACACTGCCTTAGTGGCACTGTGCTCGGTGACTTCACCGTTGTTATCGCTCCGTGAAGGTATTGATTGCGTCTTGCTACTGGTGTGCTCTATGCATGGCCATAATCTCTTTGGGTTTTCTGCCAGATTTCGAGACAGAGTTTTGTTATGGAAGTTATTAAAAGCATTGAAGTACACGCTATATTTTGAACTTTTGTAAAACTTTGCCAGTGTTGGGGATTTTGCGTCTTTTTTCAATTTGGCATGCTTTTTTCGCTGCTTCTGCAACAGCGATCTGACCCGTTTTGTGTACAATGGGGAATCAGTTCCAACACTTATTAATTTATGAATTATGTAATTCTCATTTGCTGTCATTGCTCTCTCTTTGAAATCATTCCACAACTTTTATACGCTTACATGATCACATCGGGAGGGTTGAAGACTATCTCTTTCTCGTGGAAAGCACGTGCCATTTACATCAATCTGTCCCTAAAAGGCGGTCTACATGTGTCCACTTCGTCGACTATGATTCAGTGCATCGCTCGCGAGGTGCAAAAGGCGTCTCATAACATTAGCAATCATGCTACAGGTGAACAATGTAGTGTAGACTGCGTAAAGCTCTAGATGTTCCCCACTTGGCGCATTGGCAGCTTACAGTGTGTACAGAAGTGCACGAGTACAGACCCTTGCGGCATCCCTGCGCATTTATGCCGATACGTGGACGTTTCGCCGTCTGCCTTGTCGTGGAAAGTCTTCCCTTTCAGGTAAGACTAGAGAAGGACTAGGTGTGATGTGCTGACAGAACTTATGCACTGGGTCATCATGCCACATTGAGCCGAATACCTTAGACACGGCTGGCAGGTGTGGCCATGCGGCTCTAGGCGCTTCAGTCTGGAACCGCGTGACCGTTACGGTCGCAGGTTCGAATCCTGCCTCGGGCATGGATGTGTGTGATGTCCTTAGATTAGTTAGGTTTAAGTAGTTCTAAGTTGTAGGGAACTCATGACCTCAGATGTTAATTTCATAATGATCAGAGACATTTGAATAATTTTTGAACCTTAGTCACGTCGGGAAACACCACTACAAGGGTCCGCAGCTCATGGTCGTGCGGTAGCGTTCTCGCTTCCCACGCCCGGGTTCGATTCCCGCCGGGGTCAGGCATTTTCTCTGCCTCGTGATGACTTGGTGTTGTGTGCTGTCCTTAGGTTAGTTAGGTTTAAGTAGTTCTAAGTTCTAGGGGACTGATGACCATAGATGTTACGTCCCATAGTGCTCAGAGCCATTTGACCCATTTTTGAACCACTCCAAGGTGTTCTCATGCTTCCAGTGCTCTCACATCCGCTCCCACCAATCTCAGCAGTTAATGAGTAGTGGAGCGACCACTCCAAAATCCAAGTTATTCGTCTGGTATGATGTTCTGCTGGGCGACATGCTGTTTCAGCCTTTTATTGGTACAGCTTCTCAAACACTTTCGAGAGGGTCGGAAGTACGCTAATGGACCTGTAGATGGCTGCCTGCCCATGGTCCTTGCCGGACTACACAATGATCACCATCTGTGCTTGTTTCCACAAGATGGGATAGACTCCCGAGAACAGAATCTGTTTAAGGATATTGGCTAATGTCCGGTGGACAAAAGATGGCATTTCTTCAGCAGGTGGTTACTGATGCTATCACTGCCTCCTACCCTTATTATGTTGAGGCACCAGAACTGTGCAGCGCTTCTCACGTCGTGACAGGTTGAATGATGTCGTCGTAAGCTCTTGCCGGCAGATAGATAGGAGATATGCTTCCTTAGCTTCTGACAAGCAGATGAAGTCCTGGCGGTCCTGCGGCGGCGACACGATTTGTCAGCAACGTTGTTTTTGACGAATCATATGGTTCAAATGGCTCTGAGCACTATGGGACTTAACCTCTCAGGTCATCAGTCCCCTAGAACTTAGAACTACTTAAACCTAACTAACCTAAGGACATGACACACATCCATGCCTGAGACAGGATTCGAACCTGCGACCGTAGCGGTCGCGCGGTTGCAGACTGTAGCGCCTAGAACCGCTCGGCCACTCCGGCCAGCTTTGACGAGTCTTCAACCGCTGCCGTCATCATAGTTGTGTTCACCGGGTACCCCATTTCAAGTTAATATGTTCGTCGACGGCCGCCTTGATCTCTTTGCTCGTGCGGTTCAACTGGCGGCTTCTGTGCTACGCGGGATTAGCCGAGCGGACTAAGGTGCTGCAGTCATGGACTGTGCGGCTGGTCCCGGCGGAGGTTCGAGTCCTCCCTGGGGCGTGGGTGTGTGTTTGTCTTTAGGGTAATTTAGGGGAAGTAATGTGTAAGCTTAGGGACTGATGACCTTAGCAGTTAAGACCCATAAGATTTCACACACATCTGAACATTTGAATATTTGGCGGCTTGTGTCTCTTTGGAGAGTGATGTGCCATTCACGGAACAGTCGGCTCCTCAGAGTAATTGTCTCAAGGATATGTTTCATTACTTGACGCGAAACATATCGCGGTCATTGCGGCCATCTCGTCTGCTGCGCGTAGTATTCTGCAGTTGACAAAGGACAGGGCGGTATCGACACCCAATCGTCCACGTCAGAGATGTCTTCAAGTAGGTCGAGCACTTGCTCCTTGTAGCGTACACTGTTCATGTTACGATAGTTATGACTACCAGGTAGCAGTGTTGGGCCAATTTCGTCCATGTAGTAGGACGCAGGTACGTGCTCTGAAGACAGGGCGTTCCATGTCGTGGTGGACATGTGTTGACCAAATCCTTTCTGTAGTGCAATGTCAGTCACGACTGACCGTCCGTACTCATTAGGAGGGAAGTGGGTGGGATTAAAACGCCCCAGCCTGACTGCAGCATTTATCTGAACAGCACAAGAGAGATGACGCTCACTGGAGTAGGTAAGCCGAGACCTTCACTCGCTGTTTCTCGCACTGAAGTCCCTGGCAATAAATGTCGCCCCATATGGACACCAGGGCGTCAAAATCTGCTTGCTGGAGTAATCCACTGGGTTGCTGGTGATGCAATGCAACTTCTCAGATTTCAACAACTCAATGACCGTCAGAAGTCGCAATCTGAGCCTTATACAGGTCGTGGGTAGTAGGACGCATGAGCTTAGGAATGGCAAAGCTCCTGAACTTCTCCAGGTGGGTTTCATAGGACTCTGTCCATTGGACGGTGATCTAATTCAGTGGCTTCCTTACTGGTGGCAGCATGGGGCCTTCCTCAGTAGTTGCTCCCCAAGTGTTCTCGTATGGGTTTGCGCTATTGACCAGTGGTAGTGGTACCTGCTCCAGTTACTTTGCTCTAGCAGTTCCCTTCCGACTAGGAATGACAAAGTAGTCATCCTTGTCTTGATGAGGGAGCGGCACAATTATTTTCCTCTTTTTTTTGTGCGAGCTGACCAGAGTCCAGGAGTTTTCCTCGTTTCGTCAGTACTGGCAGGGCACTTTACATTTTGTTTTGGGGTTACGACCATAACCTCGCCTTGCTGCGGCGGATTTGTTCCATTCCATTTAGGATGTTCCACCCTAGTTACATCGAAGAAAAATGATGAGAGTTAAGCCTGTATGAGCTAGGCGACCTGTCTGCAGCTAGGCGACCAGCGGGTATCACTGAGCTCCGGGAGCGCGCGTCCAAGTGTTACCACTTTCGCGGCACAGGCTGGAATACGGAACTGCAGTGTCGGGTTGCCGTCTTATGTGTCTCTAAAAAGCAGATGGATAGCTTTCATAGGCGGACCGATCACTAGCAGCAGGTAGAGCTGGCCACTCCGATAGTGGGGAACGCGACGCGGCAGATGATGGAGGAAGGCGGCACAACCCAGATGAAGGCCCATATGTCTGTGCTTTCTGTCATTGGACGCCGCTTCCTTCAAAATGGAGCATTCCTCTCACATTTTCGAAACTGCGGAATGGCACATTGTGATGAGTTAAACTCCACTATCCCGTTTCATTAGTTTGCTGTGTAGACATTTTTCTATTAGTTCATTATCAATCGAGTCCCCAGAACATGATGGCACTGCATGGCTCCTTCGTTTGTTCAGAATCGAATGTGTGATCCTCGCAGATGCTACGCTCTGACACCGCGACCTTGATCTGTCTGCCCTAGACGAACGCTTCTGATGTGTTCCGCACAGCTCTGTGAGAATCATCGCCGTGTCTACACGAGGTACTGCATCCCATATTAGCACTCAGTGCTGTAAACGCCCTGCGTCTGCGCTCCTATCCGGTCTTTGGTCGAGCTAAACAGTCTTTAATTTTCCGCGTAGCGCGGAAAATGGTTTTTATTAGGTGCTCCTCCATTATTTTCATGACCACGGCTGGCAGTGGCCCCACATGCGGCACTAAGGCCACACGTTTATCTTTTTCTTCTGTGTTGTCCTCCCTTATCTTATCAGTCCATAAGGCACATCCTATTTGAGTCTCGTTATAACCGCTTTTGTGGAAATTTTCCTGCAGAAGCAATTCATACTGGTAGCTCTTTCTTTCGCAGATGGACCTGTTTCTGGGTACTGAGGTGGTCAGTACCGAGATGCACTGCGCAGGATGGTGGCAACTCTGACCATTAATGACAGCTGTGGATGAGTCTGTTCCATGTAGAGCGAGTGCCCTGAGCCGTGGCTGGCTCATGTTATGCGTTGCATCAAAATTGGTTGCTATTCTGTGTTTAGTCTCCCGCGGTTACCGCGATTGTGCTGTTATCCTCTCTCTTCACGTATGACAACAGAGGTGTGTATCGATATTCGCACCTTGTACTATATTTGGCCTGGAGCTTAGAGTTTCCGGCCGTGCTGTGTGCGAGCAGTTGATCGGTTGGCGTCGAGCTGCGAGGAAATCTCCGTGGCTCGTAGTTTGGCCGAGGCCGCTGGCGCCGTCCACGAGCGGTCGGAGTGTGTGCTGCTGTTGCCATTGCTACAAGGTCCGTGGTTCACCGATCCTGGACACGGTAGCTGAATTTTGACTTAATGTACCAGCAAGTCACCACTGTTCACATTGTGTCGTTTGGCTTTCGTTGTCGGCTGTTGTGACATTCCCGCGAGCACCAGTGTTTGTTTTCAAGTTGGCACATTTTAGCCTCCATAAGGTGGAGTTTAACTGTTCTTGGTTATTTGAAGTGCACCAGCGGAATCTTCTGCCTTGTGGCCGTTAACGTTCCGGTCACCTGCCCTGGCCGTTGACGTAAATTCAGGCAGTGTATTTTCCTCATCGTGTTGTCACTGTCCGGCACGGTGTGTAGTTTGACAGCTCAATGTGTAAGTGGTTGTGGGTGCCAATACCTTCCACGTTGCTCCATTGAACTCCATTTTGTGTGCTGGTTGCGTGGAGTGGAAGTTATTTTGTTGGTGGGTCCATTGACTGTCTGCCAGTTGGATTGTCGTCGGATCGAGAATGGTTGCCCAACCATTCTCGAGATTGCCTCTCTCACCTAAGCGAGGGTTAGAGTTTGAATTCCAGGCCGACCCTCGGAAATTTCTGAGCGCCCTTGGGTGTACTGCCTTTTCTTATTTGCTCTTGTTGTTTGTATTTGTATGGCTTCTAGTTGATTTTTAAATTAAGGTTCTTTTGCCCTTAAGACGTAAGATTGTTTGGGCCTTCAGCCTTATTAAAGAACTGTTTTAAGGCAAGGCCTATTGGCCTTTTAAAAATTTATTTTGGTTTGAGTCGTAAGTGATGGGTCTTCAGCTGATTTCTAAATTAAACTTGTTTTGCTCTTAATGTATCAGATTGTTTGGGCCTTCAGCCTAATTAAACAACTGTTTTAAGATAAGGCCTTGGTCTTTTAAAAATAAATTTTGGTTTGAGTCTGAAGAGATGGGCCTTCAGCCGATTTTTTAAAAAAAGTTAAAGTTAAAGCCGATAATTACGTTACAAAAATTAATTCTGTGTTTTTTTTTTTAGTTTCTTGGCTCTTGTAATGTTTACTCAAATAAATAAAGTTGTATGTTCGAGTGCAGCTGACAGCCGCTTTTTTGGCCCCTTTCCACAATTTAAAGTACCTGTCCTGATCTGCGGGATTAGCAGGGCGCCCCATGACCCAACGTGCCATGCGGATTTCTCTTCATCTACATATCGAGGTATGGTAGAATTTCGGTCTCTCTTACCGCTGTGGTGAACGTGATATTTTTGTGTATGCCACTGGGATGATGTAATATCTCCGGTAGGTTTTCTCTGTTATGTAGCCATACCACAGAGGTGCCACCTAGGTATCTATAGAAAGCTATCGGTTTTAGGGAGATGGTATTTAATTCCTGATGTGCTCCCAGACTTGAGGGGGAATTTTTCCGTAGAATTTTCACGATGTGTGATATAGGTGGTAGTCAACAGAGTTCGATTGCGCCGTCACTGAAGTGTCCCTCGAGTAGAGCTATGGAATCTTCCAGCGGCACTCACAAGAAAAGCAACTGGACATCAAACCTGACTGTTAGGTCCTTCTCGTCCAGGCGTAACCCTTGGAGTACCTTCACAGATTCTGTAGTGGTGATGAAGTGGTGTGCACAGAAACACTGCAATAGTGTTTTAGCACTTGTGATAGATGTTTGGCTATCCGGTATTTCGGCGCATTTGTGGTGCGGAAATATCTTGTTACGGATTTTTGGGAGGCCATACAGTCATGGTGGCGCCAGCGCCCTGGAGTAAAGTCTTTTGATGATCTTCCCATGGAGTCCTAGGCAGCCACATCTGTTGCAGCTGTTGGCTGGCTACGAGACATCCAAGCCATGTGGCCGGCGGCTGCTGCTGCTGCTACATTTGGCTCTCCATAACAAATGTGTTAAACCCTATGAGCTACTGAAAAACAAAACGCAGACACACACAAGAATTTACAAAATGTGTGATATGACTACAGATGTTACAAGGAGTATCCACTGTACAGGGACGCAAATCCACAGAAAGCTCATTGTGTTGTCTGCCATACCAAGAGGCAAGGTACCGACTCTTTTATACATGATGTCACGTGCGTTAAAGTGCAGGATGCCATTATAAAGTTTTTTTTTTTTTTTTTTTTTTTTTTTTTTTTTTTTTTTTTTTTACTTCATGAGAACTACCTGGCATTAAGCTTCATCTAAGTCAGAGTCTTTTGTGTGAATTTCCAAGAAATCAGTGTACATTGTGTCGTGTGATTGCTGTTTCTGTGGGTGGTACCTTACACAGATCGTTGTTTTGTACACCAACGCGTAAATTGTCCTACCTTCTTTTTCCCACTGATTCTGCAGTCAACATGTTATCACTTCATCAGAACGGTAACGGTAGCACAAAATAGTAAATTTTTTGGTTGGTATACCCCACGTGTCAGAGATGTAATAAATGGACATTATAAGTAGGCTGTTTAGGTTTTTATGTTGGTAACGCCACGTAGCGCTCTGTATGACAATCACTGATTGTGCTGTGCGTAGTCTGTGGCTGGTTGGAATTGTTGAAATATTCTCTATTGCAGCGTTGCGCAGTTGGAGGTGAGCCGCCAGCAGTGGTGGATGTGGAGAGAACTGCAGAATTTTAAGAGCGGACGATCTGGACGTGTGTACACCAGAAATAATGACTTTTGAGCACTATTAAGGTAAATACATTGTTTGTTCTCTATCAAAATCTTTCATTTGCTTAGTATGCCTTCAGTAGTTAGAATCTTTTATTTAGCTGGCAGTATTGGCGTCCACTGTTTTGCAGTAGTTCGGGTAACGAAGATTTTTGTGACGTAAGTGATTCATGAAAGGTATAGGTTATTGTTAGTCAGGTCCATTATTTTGTAGGGATTATTGAAAGTCAGAGTGCGTTGCGCTAAAAATATTGTGTGTCAGTTTAGTGTTGATCAGAATAAGTAAAGAGCGAAATGTCTGAGTACTTTCAGTTCTGCTCAGCTGTTTAGAAATCAAATAACATAAGGGGTTTATCAGCACAGTACTTCATAAACGTTTCTAAGGGGACGTGTCAACATGATGTGGGCATTTAAAATTACTTAATGAGTTGGTAAGTTAGTACCGAGGGCATCCTAAGAGTGAAAATTTGGTGCAAAGCATTGTTGCAGAAATATTACAGCGTTACTTCTCTTTGCGGATACAACCACATCTCTAGCGTCTTTAAAATATTGTCTACGGTACCATAGTTACTTGAGTATCACTAGGAGCTACTTGTCAACAAAACGAAGCAGATATTGAAACGAATGAAGACACTTTTTACTTAGTAGCTTCTGCAGACAGTGATACACATCGAAAGTAATTTAATTATGGGTCGCTAAGCTCGCTATTTACGGCGAGGAAGGATACCCACATGCATCAGACCTAGTTACCCACATATATATGAGACATGGGACTTCGGGAAAGACAGGATTCGGTGTGGATGGGGCCTTACTCAGCTACCGTTTGTTACTTAGTTTTCTTTTTTCTTAAATCACGTACACTTTATTTGGAACCAGTTGCAAATGAGGCTGACAACAAGGAACAATGATCAAATTTGACTGTTAAGACCCAGTGTCTAATAAAAAATTTATAAGAAAATTGCACTCACAGCTGAAGTCCTTATTGACCAGAAACTCAAATTATTTGTCGGTTGGAGGCCCCAATAGTAATAATTCAAAATCAATTTAATGACTGAATGCCTGGATAGCAAATTCTTGAGAACAGTTAACTTTTCCAACAGATACTAAAATATTTTTTCTTGAGAAAAAAAAACACTATTATCACAGTCTGATCAAACTAAGAGAGAAGTGGGCCTCAAACAGTGCTCCAAGAATCAGCCTGGGAAAGTCGCTCAACTTCGTCACCGATGAGACAGGCAGCCAGTAGCTGTATTCACTTAACCGCATGGCAACTCAATCTAGTGGCAGTTTAAACGCAGACCAACACTCTTGCAAAATCTGCCTTACGTCTGGTAATCAACGCAACGATGGAATGACCCAGGCAAGGCAGAACTGGCGGACAGCACTGCGTCTTCAGAATCTGGTGTTTAGAACATCCAGAAGGAGAAGTAACCTCTACGACCAAGGTAGTCCAAAAGAACGAAATATCCAAACCACAATCAAGGAGGCGGTCGAACTTGACGCCTTACCGGGCAGCAGTGGCAAGGCGAGGAAAGGTACACTGCCGTAAAAATATGCTAACCTCCAGGGCCGGTAAATGGTGCTTTAGCGGCCACTAGGCAGAAAAATATCGCTGGTTGAAGTTCATCAATAATAAAAAAAGGAATTCAGTGATTAATAATAAGTAGTTGGGGACAGCTAATTAATTTCGCTAACCACAAACACTCCACTCGTTGCTCTTCATGTCAGCGACCTTGCCAGCAGCAATGTGCAAATAAACGTCATGATCTCAAAATAGCGGAGGTTTCACTACTGAGTTAATGTTCACTCTTCTCAAACGTCCTGGGTCCGATGGACAATGAGATTGTAGCCCTTGCTACTACAGACCCTCGATCCAGCAGAGCCTGTATGCCACCAGCAGTCCCGGCATGTCCTAGCACCCCCGGACCTCACTGCTGCTCCATCCCAACCGAACTACCTGATACACTCCCTTCCCAGAAAACACTTGGCGTTCCTCCAAAGTTGTACCACTCTACAAGATATCGATAACCGCTGCTGCTTTCACTTGCAGACAGACAATGCACAGGCAATGCTACGAAATGTAGTGGCGCCAGTAAACACGAGATGAAAACGAGAAGCCACTATCCCTATTACGCGATGCCAACCTATCAACGGCACCAACGCGAGCCGCAACACGGCTCAGTATACAGACCTAGTCCTGACTATAGCAGAAGATTCTTAAATCAGCACACTGCATCGTAAATCCATTGTCACTATTAAAGGCACCTCAGAGCTTCAAAAACTAATTTAAAATTTATGAAAAATCCGTGTTTAAGTGATTTGAGGCAAACGCACATCGTTGCTGTTTCATCGCTTGAAACGACGTTATTACTTTAAACTGTGTATACTGATTCCCACCTCACAAAACGAAATTTTTTTTGCAGCTTCTAGCCATTACACAATGCACGATATCACTTCCATCGCTTTCTGCCCGGCAGTATTGCAAACCAACATAATACTGTCATGGATTCTGTCAATGAATGTATCGGAAACAACAGAAGTCTTCTGAACAATTTACATTAACTTGTATTCCAGTCACCAAATTGACGAAGCACGTTGTGCAGGGTTTCAAGGACTACTAGACTACACACACAGAAGAAGAGAAATGGTGTTAAAGTAAATGAAGACGGATCATACTACCTTGAAAATCCTGATAAAAATGGACTAAAGTGATAACGGGTGTTATCATTATTTTAGGTAGAGCGTCTCATGTAGCATTTAACGGTGATCATTTCAATTGTGACTAGCCCTTCATAGATGCACAGCATAGTGATACAGTGAAATGGACTCAAATTAATCAATTAATTTATTATATGAGTAAAACAGTAGAGTATCGAAGGAAATTTATTTTCTTAACACAAGGTAGATTCCTAAGAGGTACATGAGAAAACTGTAGAGAGAGGAATCTCTAGGAATGGGAAAGGTTGAAAATGAAAACAGTAGTAAAAAGGAAGCGAAGTTTTTCTATTCCCAAAGCATTCCTAAAGTTTTTCCATTGCAAGAGGATTACGCGAGGGTATGTAGCTCCTGCGAAAACATGGAGGCTTATGAGAGCTAATGCACAGAACTGCTGGAAGACAGCGCTTGGGTACTCGGTAGTATAAACATCCCTTTGACTGATGAGACCACAGTTTCGTACAGTATTTTCGACTAGCCCTCATGTCACTACTTTTTAACGTAATTTCAGATACAGTTTCTCTGAAATATTTGATTCACTTCTTCCGTATTCTTGAAAGAAGGAGATCCAAGTTCCAAAAGAGAAGAGGGCACGTTTGTCCACTTGTTCATAGGCAGGATTAATTTCCACGATTTTCGGGCTCGTAATCGCACAAGTGCATTTTCGTGGAAGATTTGAGCAAAACCGTATTTAACTTATTGTTATGTAGATGTAGCTGGACCGACTCCATCTTACCCACATTTGGAACGATTGTGTGCTGTGATAACATCTGTGATGTTGAGCACAGGCGCTAGGGAAGTTAAACAGCGATTATGAAAAACTAACCTGCCTGCAGCAGACAGTGGAGAAATTGGTATACTGTCGTAGGAGATGTTCATCGTTGATATTGTTTAAACAATTGTATTGCTTCTGTTTGTTTGCAGCAGACAGACTTCAATTGTCAGTGTAGCCTTCCCGTGGGTAGATACTGAAAATAACAATCATCACAAACCAATATTTCCTAACTACAACAACCAAACGTGCTGAACTGACGCTGTGCAGTTATTATTATTTATATGAATATTTATGTTTACTGTGTCAGTTCAGTTTTCAGCTCCCATCGAGGACGCAGTGCATACTGCCTAAAGTATGATAGAGTCATTGGAAGAAACGGTAACACACTATGTCTAGCCATAACATCCACGCTTGCACTGACGTTTATTCGACAGGATGATGGTAACGACCTTTGGTCGTCACATTCTAAGATCAAATAGTTCATACATTCTTCTAGAAAATGCAACAGTTCACAGTTGGAACAACCTTTATCTGGAAAACTCTTAATGTCAGTGGAACGTGTAAAATAGTAAAAGTTCATGAAGTGTTCGCTCATGTTAAGACACCAAAGCTCCTAAATGGGTGAAACGCGTTAGACACGCCACGCGGTTTTAATAGTACGGAGCGGAATGCGTATGAAAACGTTCACACTGCCACATTTGAGTGCGTATAATCAATATTATGTGAAGATATGACTCTATATAAATGTCCAAGATTAAAGTCTAGCATTTCGACGAAAATTAAAATTCACTGCCACAGTTCGTTCCACAGAATTACTCTGAAATATGTACTCTGTACAGCTCCCCAGAAACAAAGTTCGGAACCCTCATTTAACAAGCCCTGCCCGAAATCGATAATTTTAGCACGTTTTGGAATCAAAGAATCGAGCGATCGAACGATAAAGCCTCTGTGGTCTAGCTTCCGTGCCCAAATTATAGTTCCTTACATACCGGATGTACCTACTAAAGTATTCTGGAGCAAATTCTCTGATGTTTCGGCAAATATTTGCAATTTCGATTTTGCAATCAGACAATCACGTCCTTCATGTGACGCGCAGTGTCGATGAAATGATTTTTAAAGCGCAGTTTTAAGTGCCTGTTTGATAGAGCGGTCCCTATTTAGCCTAGTGCGATGTTCGTTTTATCGATATGTGTTAACAGGGACGATAAAATACGAAGGACAAGCTTCACTCCGGCAGCGGCTGAGCAGAACGGCTGCGTGGTGGTGTAAGTCTGTGCAGGTCAGACCACAGCTGTCACTGCTGGATTACTGGTCATTCTTCGTGTTCTGGTCCCCTTGTTTGAAAACACAGTCACTGCTGAAAGGTTCACAATCATATACTGGCACAGATATGTAGAAGACATTTTTTGTAAGGTAGATGACCCAAAGAAAAAAAATAGATGAACTGCACACAGGAATCCTCAAAGCACGTTATAACATATAAGTCACACTTGAAAAAGAAGGACAAATAATTTTTTTGATACAACAATAATAAAAGAAACTAATAAACATTCTTTTAACATTCATAGAAATCTAACAGCCACAGACACTACATTCCAGATCGAATCATCTGCACAACCAGAAGTTAGTAGCAGTAAGAAACATGTTATACAGATTAACCAGAATCCAACTCAATAGAAGATATTATGAAAAAGAAATGAGCTCAATCATAGAAATAGCCAGAAACAGTGAGCCTAACACACAGCTAGTATGCAGTATTGATCAAGAAAACTGAAACACAAAAAAGAAATAAACGCAACAACTAACCTATCCAGACGTAGAAAAACGTACAAGCCCCAAACCCACACATACACACAACACTCATACCCAATGACAACATCAAATAGAAGGAAAACACACTGTCTACTGCGACCAACATTCATAAATTAACACACAAAGCCGAAAACGTAGTAAGAAAAGAGGGCCTCCGTATAGCATATAAAACTGAATAAACGCTCTCAACAGACTTAAACCAACTAACTATCAACAGTGACAAATTCCAGGGATGAGGAAAATATAAAATTGAATGACGAAGTTCGAAGGCAATTTACACAATCGTCCATCAAAATTGCTACACCATGAAGATGACGTGCTAGAGACGCGAAATTTAACCGACAGGAAGAAGATACGGTGATACGCAAATGATCAGCTTTTCAGAGCATTCACATAAGGTTGGCGCCGGTGGCGACACCTACAACGTGCTGACAGGAGGTAAGTCTCCAACCGATTTCTCATACACAAACAGCAGTTGATCGGCGTTGCCTGGTCAAACGTTGCTATGATGCCTCGAGTAAGGAGGAAAAATCACTTTTCCGACTTTGATAAAGGTCGGATTGTAGCCTATCGCGATTGCGGTTTATCGTATCGCTGCATTGCTGCTCGCGATGGTCGAGATTCAGTGAGTGTTAGCAGAATGTGGAATCTGTGGGTTCAGGAAGGTAATACGGAACGCCGTGCTGGATCCCAACGGCCTTGTATCACTAGCGGTCGAGATGACAGGCATCTTATCCGCATGTCTGTAACGGATCGTGCAGCCACGTCTCGATCCCTGAGTGAACAGATGGGGACCTTTGCAAGACGACAACCATCTGCACGAACAGTTCGACGACGTTTGCAGCAGCATGGACTATCAGCTCGGAGACCATGGCTGCGGTTACCCTTGACGCTGTATCAGAGAAAGGAGTGCCTGCGATGGTGTCCTCAACGACGAACCTGGGTGCACGAATGGCAAAATGTCATTTTTTCGGATGAATCCAGTTTCTGTTTACAGCATCATGATGGTCGCATCCGTGTTCGGCGACATCGCGGTGAACGCACATTGGAAGCCTGTATTCGTCATCAGCATAATGGCGTATCACCCGGCGTGATGGTATGGGGTGCCATTGGTTACACGTCTCTGTCACCTCCTGTTCGCATTGACGGCACTTTGAACAGTGGACGTTATATTTCAGATGTGTTACGACCCGTGGCTCTACGCTTCATTCGATCCCTGCTAAACCCTATGTTTCAGTAGGATAATGCACGACCGCATGTTGCAGGTCCTGTACGGGCCTTTCTGGATACAGAAATGTTCGACTGCTGCCCTGGCCAGCACATTCTCCAGATCTCCAGCCAATTGAAAACTTCTGGTCAATGGTGGCCGAGCAATTGGCTCGTCACAATACGCCAGTCACTACTCTTGATGAACTGTTGCAATGTGTTGAAGCTGCATGGGCAGCTGTACCTGTAAACGCCATCCAAGCTCTGTTTGACTCAATGTCCAGGCGTGTCAAGGCCGTTATTACGGCGGGAGGTACTGATTTCTCAGGATCTATGCACCAAAATTGCGTGTAAATGTAATCACATGTCAGTTCTAGTATAATATATGTGTCCAATGAATACCCGTTTATCATCTGCATTTCTTCTTGGTGTTGCAATTTTAATGGCCAGTAGCGTACGTAGGCATGACACGCAGACATTTTAAATCACATACAATTGAACTGTTTTAATGCCCATATACGTAGTGTATTGGATAGATCCGATGTGTTTACTTAGTAAATTTTGTAAAAATTTAGTCTTAATGAATAACACACAGATAATTATTGTTGCGGCATTGAGAATATAAAACAAATCATGTAAGAATTATTTAATGTACTGATTAACCTCGTGTCTAACTCGATATTAATTTTTATGGCAAAAAGTATGAAAACAAGCAGAAGAAAGAAGGAAGCCTTTAGGCTAGAAGGCGCCCCAACTTTGTTCCTTGTTATCTCTGTCTGGAGAAAGCCTTTTTTACAAGGGGAAAAGCGGACTAGGAAGACACGGCACACAGTGTTGAGAGTTAAAAGGTGGCCTTGATGCGTCCCGGTTTGGAAAGTTTACCGTAAGCAGACTGAGCAGGGCAGAAGGTCCAGACAACATCGACAGTGAAAGGTCACGTCCATTGGTGAGTACCGCAGTACTTTTCACTTTGTGCTACCATCTCCTTTAAAGATTGAAGGGAAGCGTTTGCCACTACCTCAGTAGCAAAATGTTGCCCCTGATAATTATATCCATCGTTGCAAGGCTTACGAGGCTCAATCAAGGCTTTGCAGCGCTTGCGCAACTTTGCTTCAGGTCATGCTATTACCATCCTGTTTCAGAGACGTGAGGAATTTGCAGAGGTGTTTTTGGCACCACATCCTCAACTGAATTGGACGTAACAAGGGAAGCTATGAACTACGTAATTATCATTATTATAAAGCTGATCCAAACATACTTTAAAACGTTATGTGCTCAAGTGTTTCATTCAGTATGTTTCCATTTATATCTATAGGGTGATACTGCTTGATTCCAAAGCCTATTTCATTTTTCTTAAATCGTACGTCAAATGTGACGATGATGGTTGTAACAGCAGCAACAGTGTTTCCAATGGTTTCTTAAATTTAAAGAATCAAAATATTATGCATTTTTGATTGTGTCCTGTGGTACATCACTTGAGTAAAATTCATTTGCATAAGGACATTTTCTTGAAGTTTCAAGGGTATATTATCTTTACTCAAATGACAAATATTAACTCCAATGGAATTTTGAAAATACTTCAAATACTGAAAGGAAGTCAATAAATACTTTGTCTCTTTAATTATTGTTCCGAAAAGCAAGTTCTAACTTTATTAAAACTAACTTGAACACCTCTTCTAAGTTGAAAGAAGAGATTTTACTTCTGCCAAAACTAGGCGGCCATATATAGCAAAAACTAGCTTTAATATTCATGAGGAATTTTTGAAGGTGGGTGTCGTCATAGTTCTTGTTCCCATGATGGATGTAATCACTATCTTTAGTGGAAAGTAGAAATCAAAATGAGCAGTGAAGGCTTAGAATACTTTATTGCTAAATAAAACATCCAGTATCTTGTCTCCTAGACACTTAAGAAGAAATTCGATAGCCTAATAATTTCTTAATGACTTAAACACGCGGTCAAGATTAGTCAAAGACTGCATTGTAGTTTGATATAATGTTCAAAATGCAAATATTGTTGTTTATGTTCGTTATATCGCTTTCAGACGCTACGTAAGACAAACAAGGTCGTAGCAACATCACGCTGCTTGGCGGACGCGACCATAATCTCTAAAAAATAAACGTAAAGAGAACTCTGTGATTGATTATAAGAAGCTAGGCGACTGGGTCGTTATACACTGTACATAGAATACATCAGGTGTTGGAAACATGAAACAAATCATTCCACGTTTGCAGAACACTTAAAACACCATAACCATCATTCTACAACCCGAGAAAAAGCTGTGAAAACCATCATCACAAGAACCACATCAAATGCCTTATACAAATGCAGGAACACTGTTATACCCAGAAAGTGATAGCAGAGAACAAACATACGATAAATGACCATATACAGATCAACTAAACTCTCTGCTAGAGTTATTAGAAGAAATGAAAAAGTGATTAAAAAAGTCTTTTGTAAATACGACCATGTTAAAACAAATATATATTCGCACACGAACAGGCACGCACGCACGCACGCACACACGCACACACACACACACACACACACACACACACACACACACACACATACACGCACACGCACACACACATATTTAACAGTTCGTAATAATATTCAACAGTTGGTAGTACTACCCAAAACATAACATGAAGTAAACAAATGTTCGTTTCCTAGTGCAGTGGAAACGAAATTTCGTATGTCTGCTAAACAGAGAAATGACACATATTATTTTCCATAACCTCGGTAGTATCTCACATGTTCTTAATCGAGTTCAACTGCGTTTTCGCTGTTGAACTGTTTCATTTCGGCGTTCGATTGATGATGAATAGCAGATCCTGTATTACCAATGTCCGCAATGAACCAATTTCTGTAGATAAAATTGGGAAAGACGATCGAAACTTCAGTTTTAAAGATGGTTCAATGTTTTTGATTGAGGCGGCCTATCATCCTAAAGTATTTTTGTTTTCGTCTATGTATTTTTCCTTCCCTTATGTGAGTTTTGCTTCATGAACACTGCAAGTTGTTTTTGTAAGTAGGAACGTCAGGAACTGAGTTACACAAATCGTCCCACAATACCGACATAGCGCAATAAGAGTGGCGCATTGTCATGAGAAAGTACTTTGTACAAAACGTCTGAATTGTACACAGATTCGCCATGAATTTCTGGCGGTACACGGAACCAAGTGCAATGTGACATACACTCGTAGTGACATAGTGTCAACCGTTAGTTCAAGTCGCACTATGTGAGTGATGCTGGTGGGGAAGTCCTTGTCTAGCATCAGACGATGTCCATCTCTTTCGGCAAACTGAAAGGGATTCTGGGCGTGCAATAGATTTTCCAACGATGAGAATGGTCGCACAGCGGTCTCAAATGATTCTCTGATGAAGGGTCGGATATCTATCGTCGTGAGATTAAAAGATTGGCAGAATATTCTGGTCCTTGATCTCAGAGACTTAGTGACTATCTAAATATGGTGTCATATACCTTTGGCACTTGAAATGTAGTGCAACATTCGGTAAAAGTCACTTGGCCCTTGAAATAGTTGTGAAACTTACATTTTGAAGCCGCTGGTGTAACAATTCCAGATGTAAAATTTTGACGTATCCCTAACTGAATGTTCACATGTAGTTGGGGAATGTAATAACCGAGTTCATAACTGTGTGCACCATCAGTTTCGTGTCTGCAGTTACACGTCTGCAGTTAAATGCTGAGGATAAACGTGTTCAACGCTACCTGCGCCTTACGAGTAATCACATAAAATTCAACAGTTCGGAAGTCCATTTCTTCCTCCTCTTGTTATGATGAACGTGTTGAGGTGAAATTAGTTATTGACCGAGCTATCTACCTTGCTTTGACTAGGTGAATCCTTTTCCTAATGGCAGCATGCAACAGCATTATTTCTTGACTAACGTACATGTGTAATATTTTAGTTACGATAGATGTGTTGGTGCAAAGTAGCAAGTGTACAGCGAGTTGAAGCATTAGTAAATGCCTGTATATATCATTTTTAAAAGATAACACCGCTTTAGCTATAAATCTTTTTTTTTATAGGTAGGCCGTGAGCTGCTTAATTTTACATAATCATTTTTAAAAGATAACACCGCTTTAGCTATAAATCTTTTTTTTTATAGGTAGGCCGTGAGCTGCTTAATTTTACATAATCCTCTAGATGATCATACAGAGTCTGTTTTGATCAGTATTTAGGTATTCGTGGACCCTGTTAGCTCACGAGTTACTGCACTAATGATGAGGGGCATATATTACTATTTTACCTGTCCATAGTCTTTTATTAGGAGTTTCTTCTAATTAGCTTTCGTCCTTTCTAGGTACGACGTGAGCGAATCATGAGAGCGTTTTATGTTATTTTAATGCTATTTTATGTTTGATGTTCGCTACTTAGCTAAAAATGGTTGACTTTTGGAAATGGGTCATCCTATTCTCGTTCTTTGATCAGACCCTGTCTTGATTTTATGAATATGTTCGTCCCGTATATACTTTTCATTTTACTTGTGTTTTCTTGCCATACATAAGTTTCTGTCTATCAGTTTGTACAGGCTGTATTTGATGATGCAGCTAAAATGCTGCGAGACCGATCAAGGCTATAAGGACTCAAAGCTAAATCGGCAGTACCTTTTCAAAATGATTTAGGCAGTGCTGATCACCACACAGATAATGACGGTGTTGTCGTAGACTACTGCAGTTATACTGTACAGCCAGCTATTGCCCTCAAGGTGGGCCTGCAGTTGACTTCCCTTAGTGACTGTTTGTTCGTGGAAGCAAGCTATAAAGTATTGAGTGAAACTCAACCTATGTAGTCAGGCCAGCGTTACATTCCTTTGCATTCACAGAGGAGGCACAAACATGTGCATTGCACACATCATTTCTATAAATCCGAACCACCAACAATTTTGTTGCACAAAGGATTTTTACTCTGATTAACGTATCTCAGGGTTTACTAACTTGTACTGAATGTCTTGTTAAAAAATTACAAAAAGTTACACTGTCTCCTACAGGACTGAGCTTTGTTACTAATCCTGAAATTTTGGCTCATCCACAAGTTTGTGACTGGCAGTCCTCAATGGAAACTAGAAGTTTATGTGTATGTTGGAAACTGAAGTAGTCAATATTAATTTAACACAACAGTATTTAGTTTATATTTTTATCATCTGGTTACGCCTTTCTAGACCTTCGGAAGACATCTCAAATTTGAACAAACAGCACACACAACATCATCGAGGGCATCTAAGTCTACGAAGACTGTTACTGCGAAAGATGTGCGACATTTGAAGATTATGAATCCAGACGAAAAACAAAAAACTGCACTTTTTTATTCTGACGTGGATACAAAACAAGAAATATTATGTAATGATATAGTGAATATTTGAGACACTAAAAATGTGACTACAAACCTTGAAATCTATTATTTGACTGACGAAAAATATTGTACTGCAAACGTTACTAAGATATTAATTTATAAGACTCCTACTCTTTTTTTGGAAAATGCATGACAACATGTGAATACAGCATAATTTAGAATATTGATGTTTTACTCAAAAATTTGGCTTTCAAACGAAATTTTAGGCGTGACAGAAGAAATAATCTGTAACGGCATCTGACAAATGATTCATAAACAAATTCCAGCGGAGGGGATGCTTACACTTTTCCTCGGAATAAATAGCGACATGTATCAACATTTCAATGTATTTAAGATCACAGTTACTTCTCGAAGTTTTAGAATTTCGTTAGGTTAACGCATAACTGTTCTCGTTGTAAAGAGGTCAGTTGCTATAAGGATATGAGCCTTAGTCTGATAGCCTAACATCAGTGCACCGAAGAACATGAAATATAACAATCGCGACGAATATAATCTAGTAAACAGCAAATAATCTCGGGTTCCTCTGCAGCTCTAAAGACATGCAAGGAAATTGAAAAAGGGTTCTGATGACCGCAATATGACTTTAACCGATCAACATTTCCGCTGAAGGAAGCTTATACGGTAAAGTTCGTGATCAAATTGAATAGATATTTGAGTGTGTAAAGAAAACATCGTATGCAGTCAACCTTAACATGAATTTCATTAAGGACAGAGGAAGGAAAACAATCCTAGTTACTACTGTCAAATTACTCGAAGAGTGGAAGTATCCACACATATTACAAAAGTGGAAGTTTGTACGCATGTACGTGCGCTCCACTTCATGGTATCAGTTCCCTATGGTACTGTTTCGGACATTAGTCAGTCCATACCACGTCGCGTTTCGGCACTTCTGCACGCTGGCGGGGCCCTACACGATCTGAAGTAGGCGTACCAACTTTTTGATTCTTCAGTGTGTAATTACAACACGTCCCGCAGACAGTGTCCATATACCACTGGATATACCTGCTAAATTATATCGTTGTTCCTAGTGGGAAGGCGTGCCGTTCTCCTGCACGAATCCCTCCTGCGGATTAGTGTCGAGGTCCGATATGACGGCCAGTCTGTAGATGGTTTTTAAGGTGGTTTTCCATCTGCCCCAGGCAATGCGGGCTGGTTCCCCATATTCAGCCTCAGTTACACTATGTCGGCGATTGTTCCACAGACGCTTACTCCACGTACGCGTACGTCATAATTACTCTATGACGCAAACATTGTGGTTACACTCATCTGGTGTGAGCCGTTCGAAGGGTGTTCAATGAGGGGGAGGGGGGGGGGGGTTCCGGGGGGGGGGGGGGGGGGGAAGGCGAATAGCACAATACCCCTGTGTCCTGTGTGGGGCGGCGGTGGAGTGGGTGGACTGCTGTAGCCTGTTGTGGGGTTGGGTACCATTGCGGTCTCTGCTGCGGGGACGAAGCCTCTCCGTCGTTTCTGGGTCCCCAGATACCGAGTTGAGACATCACTAGCGAATACATGCAAGAGAACCATCATGTGGACGTAATTAGAGAAACAGGTGAAATATATGTACAAACATGTATAAAATACGTTAAATCCATGTCTAATATAGGTGACATGTGCGTGTCGTGGCATGTGGACGTAATTAGAGAAACAGGTGAAATATATGTACAAACATGTATAAAATATGTTAAATCAATATGTAATATAGGTGACATGTGCGTGTCGTGGCAAAGCTGCTGGTAAAATCCTTCTTCTAAACCCCTGGATCGATTTCAGCCGTACACATTATTTACTAGCTGGAAAGACGAGCAGTGGATGAACAACCACAGTATGCTTTTGGGCTGTGCATAATAAAGTGAAGACAGAGGAAGAGATGGACGTATAGGGAAGGGGAAAGAGAAATGATATAGGAGAGGATGGACAGGAGAGCGTAAATGGATAGAGAAAGGGAAGAGGGTGGGCAGAGAGAGAGAGAGCAGAGGCGGAGATGGAGAGTAGGGTGGGAGACAGAGAAAATGAGCTAACAGGACTGGAATAAATACACTCCTGGAAATGGAAAAAAGAACACATTGACACCGGTGTGTCAGACCCACCATACTTGCTACGGACACTGCGAAAGGGCTGTACAAGCAATGATCACACGCACGGCACAGCGGACACACCAGGAACCGCGGTGTTGGCCGTCGAATGGCGCTAGCTGCGCAGCATTTGTGCACAGCCGCCGTCAGTGTCAGCCAGTTTGCTGTGGCATACGGAGCTCCATCGCAGTCTTTAACACTGGTAGCATGCCGCGACAGCGTGGACGTGAACCGTATGTGCAGTTGACGGACTTTGAGCGAGGGCGTATAGTGGGCATGCGGGAGGCCGGGTGGACGTACCGCCGAATTCCTCAACACGTGGGGCGTGAGGTCTCCACAGTACATCGATATTGTCGCCAGTGGTCGGCGCAAGGTGCACGTGCCCGTCGACCTGGGACCGGACCGCAGCGACGCACGGATGCACGCCAAGACCGTAGGATCCTACGCAGTGCCGTAGGGGACCGCATCGCCACTTCCCAGCAAATTAGGGACACTGTTGCTCCTGGGGTATCGGCGAGGACCATTCGCAACCGTCTCCATGAAGCTGGGCTACGGTCCCGCACACCGTTAGGCCGTCTTCCGCTCACGCCCCAACATCGTGCAGCCCGCCTCCCGTGGTGTCGCGACAGGCGTGAATGGAGGGACGAATGCATACGTGTCGTCTTCAGCGATGAGAGTCGCTTCTGCCTTGATGCCAATGATGGTCGTATGCGTGTTTGGCGCCGTGCAGGTGAGCGCCACAATCAGGACTGCATACGACCGAGGCACACAGGGCCAACACCCGGCATCATGGTGTGGGGAGCGATCTCCTACACTGGCCGTACACCTCGGGTGATCGTCGAGGGGACACTGAATAGTGCACGGTACATCCAAACCGTCATCGAACCCATCGTTCTACCATTCCTAGACCGGCAAGGGAACTTGCTGTTCCAACAGGACAATGGACGTCCACATGTATCCCGTGCCACCCAACGTGCTCTTGAAGGTGTAAGTCAACTACCCTGGCCAGCAAGATCTCCGGATCTGTCCCCCATTGAGCATGTTTGGGACTGGATGAAGCGTCGTCTCACGCGGTCTGCACGTCCAGCACGAACGCTGGTCCAACTGAGGCGCCAGGTGGAAATGGCATGGCAAGCCGTTCCACAGGACTACATCCAGCATCCCTACGATCGTTTCCATGGGAGAATAGCAGCCTGCATTGCTGCGAAAGGTGGATATACATTGTACTAGTGCCGACATTGTGCATGCTCTGTTGCCTGTGTGTATGTGCCTGTGGTTCTGTCAGTGTGATCATGTGATGTATCTGACCCCAGGAATGTGTCAATAAAGTTTCCCCTTCCTGGGACAATGAATTCATGGTGTTCTTATTTCAATTTCCAGGAGTGTACATAATTGTGCGATACCAGGTACTCAGCTAATACGTGCATAAATGACAAAACAATACACCAAGTTAGAACTCGCATAGACTACTCAGGTATAAGGATAACCTATCACCTGATTATATGGGTGTGCACATGACTGGCAACCCAACTGAACAATCATCCCCACCAAAGACGACGAAACTACTACGATGGTCACTCCAAAAGAAATGCGCACTGTTTTTGTTAAAATACAGTTTTCATCTTGCATGTGTGAAACTTACAGTGTGTAGATACATCCATCCCGCTTGTTTTCAAACTTAGGTCAACCTGTTCCCGTGAGTGGCGCTGTCACAGCATGTCTTCAAGATGACTGCTGCCCTTGACGTTCGTCAAGGGCAGCAGTCGTAGAATTCCTGTGCTGTGAAAACGAGACTGTGGGAAACATCCACAAGAGGTTGAAAAAGGTGTATGGAGATGCTGCTGTCGATCGCAGTACAGTAAGTCGGTGGGCAAGCAGGTTACGTAGTGAAAGCGGGCATGGCAATATTGAGGATTGTCCTCGAAGCGGCAGGCCTCGTACTGCACACGCTGCAGGCAATGTGCAGAGAGTTAACGAAATGGTGACTGCTGACAGACGCATCACAGTGCGCTAATTGTCACGCTACGATGGGATAGGGGAAGAATGTGTTTGCAGAATACTGAAAGTGTAAGCGTTACAAAAGGTTTGTGCCAGATGGGTTCCCAGGATGTTGACAGTGGGTCACAAAGAAACAAGAAGCAGCGATCTTTTGGAACAGTACGAGAATGGTGGAGATGAATTTCTTGGAAGAATTGTGACAGGTGATGAAACATGGCTCCATCATTTTTCACCAGAGACGAAGGGGCAAACAATGGAGTGGCATCATGCAAATTCACCCAAGAAAAAATATTCAAAACCACACCTTCTGCTGGAAAACTTATGGCTACGATGTTTCTCGATTCCGAAGGACTCTTGCTTGTGGACATCATGCCAAGTGGAATCACCATAAATTCCCGATGCATATGTGACGACACTGAAGAAAGTTGAAGCTCGACTGTGTTGTGTTCGACCACATCGGCAGAAGCAGGATGTTTTGCTGTTGCACGACAATGCACGCCAGTAGGTCAGTCAAAAAACCACGGAAACGACCACAAAATAAGGATGGACAACACTGAAACAGCCGCCTTACAGTCCTGACGTGGTTCGATGTGACAGTCATCTCTCTGAGAAACTGAAAGACTCTCTTCGTGGAACAAGGTTTGAAGATGATGACTCCCTTGTGCACGCTGCCAAACAGTGGCTCCAACAGGTTGGTCCAGAATTTTACCGCGCGGGTATACAGGCGCTGGTTCCAAGATGGCGTAAGGCAGTTGAGAGGGATGGAAATTAGGTGGTGAAATGAAAATATTGTTCCTAAGGAATGTATGTAAACACTGCAACACTTTCAAACATGTAGAATAAAAGATGGATAAAAAAAATAGTGTGCATTTCTTTTGGAGTGACCTTCGTATAATTCATCAATTTGCCGTGAATTTTGTTCGATGTTTTACCTCATTATGCTGGAAGAGAGATACTTGTCTGGCTCTTAACGATCCCCCGTGGTCGAGAACAACAACTGCTCCCGTGCGTGTGTTTATGAGCAGCCGAGACTCGCGGGAACAAGAGCCCTCCAGGAGCGCGGCAGTCACGTGAGGAGGCGCGTGTGAAAAGCGCACCGAATAGTACAATGGGGGCAGGGCGCGAGCAATCAGCGAACAGACAGCCTGCCGCCGCCCCCGCTTCTATTCCTGCATCTCTGCTCTCCCCATTTACGGGGCCCGACCGGTAGGCGCGCGACAAACTCGCAGCCGAGGCACGTTCGCTGCTGCTGTAATTTGGCCGTGATTCATATTTCCCGTTCGGTATGAGAGACAAAAAATCGACGGCAGCGCGCATCGCTTTGTAAAGGAACAGTGCGACCCTCTTTTTGTACGTTATATCGAACCTCTATTCCGACTTGTGTTAATTCTGCAGTTTATATAACTCCCCACTCGTAGTTCACAACCGCTGCTACAGTCATTCCAGCGTTAAGGGATATAGTGCTGGTGTTTTCTTTGTGTCAATATGACCCGGAAAGCAGTTCGTTCTTTTACATCTTTATATTTAAAGAATAGCAATCGGAACTTAATGGCTTTGTTTTGTATAACTGTACAAGGCTTTTCTATTGGGTCATCAGTCTTCTGACTGATCTGATGCGGCCCGCCACGAATTACTCTCCTGTGCCAACCTCTTCATCTCAGAGTAGCACTTACAACCTACGTTCTCAATTATTTGCTGAACGCATTTCAATCTCCGTCTTCCTCTACAGTTTTGCCCTTTACAGTTCCCTCTAGTACCACGGAAGTCGTACTCTCACGTCTTAACAGGTGTCCTATCATACTGTCCCTTTTCCTTGTCAGCGTTTTGCATATATTACTTTCAAAAAATTGTTCAAGTGGTTCTGAGCACTATGGGACTTAACATCTGAGGTCATCAGTCCCCTAGAACCTAGAACTACTTAAACCTAACTAACCTAAGGACATCACACACATCCATGCCCGAGGCAGGATTCGAACCTGCGAACGTAGCGGTCGCACGGTTCTAGAATGTAGCGCCTAGAACCGCTCGGTCACGCCAGCCGACAATATTTCCCTTTCCGATTCTGCCAGAACCTCCCAATTCCTTACCTTATCTGCCCATCTAATTTTCAACATTCTTCTGTAGCACCACATCTCAAATGCTTCGATTCTGCTCTGTTCTGATTTACCCATGTTTCACTACTACACAATGCTGTGCTCGAGACGTACACTCTGAGAAATTTCTTCCTCAAATTAAGGCCTATGTTTGATACCAGTAGACTTCTCTTGGCCAGGAATGAGTGCCCCTTTCGCAGTGCTACTCTGCTTTTGATGTCCCCATTATAATTTTGTCGTTGTTCTCGTGTCTGCCACATCTCTTTCTCCGATTTAAACTCAGTCCATATTTTGTACGCATTAAATTCTTCATTTTATTCAGCATATCATGTAATTCTTCTTCACATTCACTCAGGCTATCAATGCCATCAGCAAATAGTAACACTGAGATCCTTTCACCTTGAATCTTAATTCCACTCCTGAACCTTTCTTTTATTTCCATCATTGCTTCTTCGATTTTTAGATTGAACAGTAGGGGGGAAAGACTACATCATTGTCTTATCCCTTTTTTAAACCGAGCACTTCGTTCTTGTTGTCCACTCTCATTATTCACTTTTGTCTCTTGTGCATTTTACATATTACCCGTCTCTCCTTATAGCTTAGTCAATTTTTCCTCAGAATTTTGATATTGCTTCATTTTACGTAGCTTAAGATTCAAATAAAAAGAAAAAAAGGTGTTTTTTCTTCTTGTTTTACCTTAATTTGTTACACTTCCCACTCTTGGGTCTATATAACCAAAGTGTTCAAAAAATTATAACGTTTACAAATATTGTTATGTAACATTTTATTTCTATATGTCTGAAATACATACATAATGCTCTTTTTAAACCATGTAGGTCTTTTCTTGTGTATTATTGAAATGTGTGTGGTTACATATGACAGGTCGCTTATTACAGTCAGATTAACAAAGCATTATCGCTATCAGCAATGTTTCATCGGACGCAGTTCACAGTATCTAATGTGAAACATTATTTGTAGCTATCACGACAAAATCATTTCTTTCTGACGGGTAGTTGGAAGTATTGGTATAACTGGATGAGAAGACATTTAATACCTTGATACCTCACCTGCAAGCGATGAGATTCAGTTGGGATTATATTATAATGCAGAAATACTTACCCTGAGTAAAGGGATGCCATACGGAAAAAATTTCTTTACAGCAGATATTCAATTTTTTTCTTGTACACTGCAATGCTGGAAATTTCGTAATATTTACAACAGCTGTAATCATCAAGACAGCGTGTGTTCGTTCAGAAATTCATGCACCTCGGAATGGTTCTGTAAAGTAACTTACAGACGCTGTATAAACAATACATTGTAATAATCAATTACATTAAAAATTACATTCAACTTACGTTGTATACGAAACGTGTCATTACTCAGAATGTAGCCCTCCTCTTGTGTGACACACGCACACACACACACACACACACACACACACACACACGCACACACACACACACACCAGCCAGTAGCAAAGCTGAAAAACTGATACAATTGCCCTGAAGTCGACAAATTACGAAATACAGATGTGACGTTTTTTGTACGTATTGGGACACGTGTGAAGTGACATGAATTAAAAATTGCCGTTATTTGACTTGTGTCATTTTTGTTGCCGGAGCGCTATATATTCCGAGATATTAACGACACTCATGTGTACACGATGAACATTTCTAGAGACAAGCAAAGCTTTGTCGCATCCTTGCTTGTAGCCATCGTAGAGAGACCACTCATTTCGTTTAGTGTACATGAAATTTTTTCATTATTCTTTTGCTAACACTCCACAGAGAAGTTAAGGCTACCGACTGTAGAACCTTTGGTTCTGTGAAACGCTGAGTGGCTCACAAAGGAATACGAGTGTTGCAGTCTGTGGATGGACAAGCAGTGCAAACGAGAGTAATAACTTGCTAAAAATTTAAATTGTAAACTTTTTGCTGAAAGAAGAAATGTTGATGTCTTTGAAGCGGAGAAAGAAAAAAATTCCACCTGCAGGAAACTACCTATTAGTCTCCACGACTATTCTGTACCACCTCTTTCCGCAACACTAACCTACATCTCTAACGTACTTTTACTCAGCTTTCCTCTGCAGCAGAAAACACACATTCCTTTAATTTACCTTCTGTTTACTTTGTCGTTGATGATGAAAGTTGGACGTGATATGAAACGTGGATGGAGGCTCCTTGTCGGTTATGTGTTGATCACGTGACTATACCACCGCACCTCGTATTTTATTGCTTTGAAGGGACAGAAGTTTGGCTTCGATACATTGGCATTCATGATGGACATCTGATGACGGTGGGCGGGCATCAAGTTCGCGTAAGGCGAACTTGATGTGCCATGCTGTCACACCTCTGCCACATTGGATGAACTCTCTCCTGATCACCAGCTTCAAGCAAGTGGTCCCACACCGCAATGTTGAGGGATAATGAGGAAGACTTTGCTCGCTAGACGTCTGTGTAGCAGTGATGCTTTGTCGACAAAATGGGAGATTACGTAGATGAGTACCGAGATTACAGGGACCTTAAACACTTCGAATTGGTTTTAGAACCATGAGTAGAGCTACGATAAAGCACAATGTTCGGAAAGGATCAGAGGCTACATTCCATCAGAGGTCACATCTGCCCAAAGGGCTGCAGAAACATAAATCCCTTTGTGATAGTTTGCTGAATGTATGTTGTGGGTGTGGAGCGTAACCAGGGGTGACGCCATGCATGATCTCCCAATGTCATTCTGATGAAAGTCTTCCATGAACGTATATAAGACCGGCCATGGTGAAAGTATGATCCTTTGGACGGAGGGCACAGTAGAAATCGCCTCCAGAGATGTAATGGTCATATTTCCTCACTCATAATGGCACTATTTCTTCTGCAATAAAATGTAGTTTGTTGACGTCACTGTGTGGAGCCTGATGTAGGGTATAAATTTACGACCCAGATATCAAATAGTGTGAGGGCTGTACCCCATCCGGACAGGAGAACTACCACATTTGTGTCCAGGAATACTTCCAGATGCAGTTGCGCCACACTGCAACCTGTGTAACAACTGACTGAGATAAAAAATTCTAATTCATAAAGAGTTGGAACAGTAGCAAGACATACACCTTGTAGAAGGGGGATGTTAAATTCTGAAACCCTGAGCATGTCGCAAAGAAGTTGCAACTTTGCATATTCTGTCTATATTAGTAGCAAGTGTTGTGGAGTTGTATGTGCGGCATAAGTGTGCTGGTAATGTGTCTACCATAGTCAAAAGCAATTGATGGTGGTGTCGATGGACGTCACTCCTCCATTTTCTAGTCAGTGAATGGTATCTCTATTGGTTATTGGTGCAGGATGGTGGCTGGAATTCAGGGTGAGTTGCTGGATCGTCCTCGGCGTCGTTGCCGCACTCTACCGTGTGGAGGGACTGCGCTGTTCCTTCTCCTCTCAAGAAGAGGCAGACGTGTATCCCCTGTAGAGAGATTCTGGTCTCAACGCATGGTTCTGACAGGGAAACATTGAAAGGTGGCTTACACTGAGTCACAGCGCCAGAGATTGCGCCAAAGATTATTATTCCGCCACCTCCACTGGTGCAGTAGTAGTTCAGAGGCTCTCGAGGGCAGTTGTTGTTCTGTTGGGCGAGAGAGTAGATGCTGTTCGGTTGGTGTAATGTATAGATGGAAGAAGTTGCAATTGTCAGAGTGTATCTAAGAAATGAGATGGGCTTCTGATTTATGATGCTGGTATAATGGAAAATTTTCGTCAATATATAATCAGATAAAAAGTTATTACAGTTTTCTTTAATGACAATGCCTCTTGCTCACAGGTACAATCAACAAGGAATCTGGCTCGTTTTCATTTATTAGACTTGTAATTCTGGTTTCTATGTGCCATTACAGTATTTCTGGTTTTTCAATTAGTTTATTGTAAATGGTGTTTAAAATAACCTGTCGTATTGAGGAAGCACCGAGCCACATACATGTACGTTAAGTCACACTGCCACACACAGAACAGTTACACTTGTGATTTGTTGTTTCATAGCTTTTGTAGTTGCAGGGGACGTAATTAATTAATTGTGTTAATGAAAATTCCTTATCATTCTTTATTTTTATTTTGTACAGTCAGATTGCGTGCTAATACTAGTCAGGGCCAACCGGTTACGAGACTTTGTAACCGGTCACACAGCTACTAAAATTATTGTATTTATTCATTAATATTTTAATTAAGCCCCCATGCACGTGGCGATACTACCAGGATCGTCCCTTGGAATTCTGTTGATAGTAAAAATATTAGACAGTAGTATTGTTGTAGTAATTTTTTAGTTTGGTGATTGTAATCTATATTGAATGTGCAGATTTTGTAACTGAACATTTTTAGTTGTCTTGTCATTCTTCTGATGGTATTCTTTTAGAATTTAATTTTTGATGTGTCGCATACGGGTTTGACAATTTTGTGCAATTGTGAAGGTTTTAATTGTTCGTTAACCGTGTTTGTCGGGAAGCATTTCGTGTGAATGGTATTGTTGGTGATAAAGTGTTATATTGAGTGTAATTTTCGTGTAGTGACCGGTTTTGTATGTTTTGTAAATGATTACGCGATCGATGAAAAAGCCAAGAATGATGGATAGTCAGAATAACGAAATTGTTAACATGGCGAACTCGCCAACGCAGGAGAACAGTGTGGTGAATAATGAAGTAGGAAACAATAAATAAGCCGGGAAAATAGTCCGGAACCAGTTCAAAATTTTTCACAATTGAAAAGTTTTCAGAATTCGAGATTAACGATAGAAGATTCTGGAATAGTATCGAACACACATAGCTTTACGGCTATGACGAAGGGAGTTAGTTTCACGCGAAATGTTAGGGGCGAAAAGAATTTCGAACCAGTTAATATGGAGCAGTTAATGAGCGCAATATTAAATTTGGGATCACAAATAGGAACAATGGAATCACGGTTAGACTCACGAATAGGGATATGTTTTGAAAACATGAAAGATGAATTAAAGAAAGAAATTAGCGAAGAAGTGCAAACGATTTTGAATGCTCACAGTAATAGATTAACTTCAATAGTAACGAGACAAAAGGAACAGGATAGTGAACAGGAAGAAAGATTTCGCGTGATAGTACAACAATTTTCAGAGTTAAATTTACAACGTGGACACGATGAGGAAGAAATATTTGAAAGAATCGAGGAATCCGTACCAAATGACAGAATAAATAACCTAACACAACAATATGAACAGCTAACTACTAAATCTGTCAATATTGAAACCCGAGTCGCGGCAATTACGGAAGAAGCAAATAAACAGAAAGAACGAATAGGTGACTTATCGGAAAGAGTTGAGGACATTTCAGATAAACTGACAAGTCTTAGTTTAAATGGGGACAGAGATTCATATAATAAAGCAACATTGCCATTTGCAGAAACAGAAGAGTACCAGAATATAAACAAACATATTGAAAATCAGGGAAAATTTAATGAACGCGTTAAAAGGGAATTTGAGGCTTTACGAGAGCACGTTAAACAAATTGAAAGCGAAATCGTAGGAAAAGACAGTAGAAGAAATTTAGAATCACCGATAGCGGGGAGTTTTGAAGAAAATAATTCATATCATTTACAAAATGCAAAAAGAGAGCGCCAGGCGCGCGAACTTGACAGTAATCGACATTGGGACTGGGACAGACGCGGTAGGTCTTTGTCGCCACGAGGCGAAAACTTTGACTATAAACACTTTTTAACTGTTCGAAAATTTAAGATCTTTAGCAATTCTAATAATGACATACATCCATGTTCATGGTTAGATCAATTTATGTACGCACTTCCGCCAAATTGGCCACTAAGTCAAAAACCGGCGACGGGCATGCGCGCAGTTATTAGAGATTGTAATAATTTAAAAGATTTTTATCATGCATTTCTATCGGCATATTGGTCCGAAAACACGCAAGACAGAGTCAAACATAGTCTTATTATGCAGCGTAATAATAAACAGTCTGAGTTCCGCGCGCCGGCAGAATATTTTGAAGACATGATTCGAAAGAATCAGTTCCTTTCCAATCCTTATAGCCCGACTGAATTAATTTGTATTTGTTTATCTAAGCTGCCACAATCGATAAGACACGTTGCTTTAGTCGGAAGATGTAAAGACGACATTGAAACGTTTAAGACTTTGCTACAAGAACTTCAGTATAACAACGACAACGGAACTTCTTGTAATTTTTTCAGTAACGATAATCACAATAGATTTTCAGAGAAAAGGGGTAATGATCGGAACGGAGGCTGTAACGATAATTTTGAAAATGATAGACGAAGCAGACAGGACAAAAGATACCAGCTTCATGACAAAAGAAATCGTAGCGATTAGACAGTATTTTTTAGTTCGCAATCATATTCTTTTTAAACGAAAATCGATTGACAACTCTGTCTGGTTAGTTTGCATTCCTGATGAGTGGGTTAATAAATTGATTTGGCATACACATTTCAGCTATGCACACTTTGGTCCCAGAAAACGCTTTCATGAATTACTAGAAAACTGCTACTTCAGCAATATGCAAAAAATTATTCGATTTGTTCTTGCTAAATGCACATTATGTCAAAAGGCTAAGCCACCAACTATTTCTCACAGAGCACCGTTGTTTCCTATCATTCTAGCGAAATTAAAGGACATGGCTGCAGTCGATTTGTTCGGTCCAATGGTACGTTCTACCAATGGTTTTGCGTACATTATGGTAGTAATGGAATTGACATCAAAATATGTGTATTTTACACCTTTAGGCAAATCAATAGCTCGTTCAGTATCTAATGCTTTCATCAAACATTTTCTTAAAGAAGTGGGTCATGTTGATAAAGTTATGTCAGATAATGGATCACAGTTTCACTCTAAAATTTTGCTTCATACTCTAAGGCGTCGTAAGATTAAACCAATTTTCATTTCACTTTTTCAGCCTCAATCTAATGCGTCAGGGAGATGGATGAAGGAAATCAATAAACTGTGTCGTCTTTATTGTCATCGTAATCACAGAACATGGGATCAGTATCCTCTTATTTTTCAAAACATTGTGAATGAACTCCCTAATGATTCAACTTCTTTACCGCCCATATTGATATTAAAAAATAAAGCACCGACAAATCGTATTTCTGAATTTGTTCCTTTTCCGCCTACACGGACACTGCGGCATTCTGAAGTTGTCAACCTGGCTCTACAAAATACTGCATCTGCAGCTGCTAGAAAAGAGAAGCCATCTAAACGTCCTGGTCGTTTAAGAACTTTATCAGTTGATCAAATGGTGTTAATTAAGTCTCATCGTTTGTCTCACAAAGGAAAAGACTTGTGTCGCGAATTTTTTTTGCTTTATAACGGTCCATATAGGGTTCGCAAAATTATTCATGATAACACTGTTGAAGTAGAAACACTTAAATTACGGCGCTCTAAGGGAATACATCATATATCGAACGTTAAAATTTTTGTGGAATGACATACTTTTGAGAAATTACCAGTTACACGTAAACACGCAGAGAATACAGGGACACCGCGCCTTTGTTCTGGAGGCAGCACATACACAAAGCGACAGTCAGTCCGCGCGCCGCACAAGAGAGCCGTTAAACGGCAAACAATTACTTCCTACGACACGCTTACCTACATCTGATCGAGCGCTCAGTACGAATGCACTGACAGCCATAGACCAATTCACAGTCAAATTTCTCCGATTAAATTCAGTATAAAGCTGTAGTGACTTGATAACTTACGTTATTAACGTTCAGTTTTTCCAGGATACAGTTGTATAAAATATTTAAGAACTTCAGGTAAATCCTCTGCGTGTCCGACATTAAGAAGACTTGCTATTGAGAAAATTTCAGGAAGAATGTCATTTCGAGGAAGAAAGTAATAAACTCAAAAGGTAACTATTAATTGAGTTTTTTTTCAGGTAACATATTTCTGCTTAGGTATGTACTTAATACGTAATTTGTTGCTCGCGATTACGTGATTTATACGTTGTGTTAAATTTTATGCTCTATGAAATTACTTGTGAAGCGACATGCTTGCGTACATTTGCTGATTTTGACAATGTTTTATTAATGAACGGGGTTGTTACATGTGTATATTATGAATCGCTTGGATGCTATGCTCTTTCACTGATTTCATATTTTTTATTATGTGCCTGCTGTGCCTATTTATTTAAATTATATTTGTCACCTGATTAGTTGTGCTGATATGGCTATGTATGTAAGTTATACTTTGTGATTTATCTATTTGTGCCTTCATGTTTACTTATTATGATTACATATGAATATTTATTTGCTTATGATGATATGACGCTAATGACCTATTTATTAAGTAAGATATATACTTGCTGCTTTGCGTATGGGTTGCATATTTACACATTTCTGTTTTTTTTGTCATAACTACTCTTTAATTTAGTATAGAGAAATACTTATATACTGTGTACGAACATGGAGCTTAGGGTACACTATCGTATTAATTATAGACTGTTCGCTTGGCAGTGGCTCATTGTAGGGATTGTGCTGCATCCACTTGTTGAAATTCTGTTCCCTACTGGTATATTTACTCGCTATTGCATGTTTTGCTTACGCTCAGTGCTTCACATTTTATGATAAGAAAATGAACTGCTATAATTCTACGAACTACATGGCTACAAGAAACTTCATTGAAGTATCATGAACTGGAGGTTTTATGGAAGCTGGATAAATTCATTATACTAGAAAGGAAGCTGACGACATGAAATACCAACACTAGCTTTAGACCATTGACAGTTATTACACTGCATTCTTCGTGAGCAACTGAAATAGCAAGTGACACTTGACACAAAGAAATACTCCACATTTTTGCTTCTGTTTTGTCATGATTCTTGACGTGGTGTACATACTGTGAAATGTTACGCTTTATTCATTCAAATTCTTATGTGATCATTAACACTGTATACTACCTACTGAAAGTTATTCAAACTGAATGCTGTTAGAGGTCATGTATGCATTTCTTTTATTTTTAAGATTGACAAGGTAACCAAAATGTATTTTATAATTCATAATGAGCAGAAGATATTGTTCAGGTGGATTACACAGGGGTTGTGTGTGGACACTGTGTCTTCGGATTGTATGGGATGATGAATTGTAGTTAGCACTAGTATTTTATCTGTACTTGTTCGAGGAGACTGACTAGAGGAAGAATTGTTATGGAAGTGAAATGATATTGGTGATAAGGTTTATATGTATCGACATATTGAAGAGGTATTATTGAAGTATTGAGATTATGTGATGCTGACGATTATTCGAGTTTCGATGGAGGTATATTGGTGATAAGGTTTACATGTATCGACGTAATGAAGAGGTATTACTGAAGTACTGAGAGTATGTACTGATGATTGGTGGGTAAGAGATAAGGCAAGTGAGGAGCATATTTTGTTTTGTTTTTGGTTTATATAGAACAAGAAGGATGAAGATGGCAGACTATAATACTCTAGTGGAAGGAAGATTGTCTACACACACACATTGTTAAATCAATAAGCAGTACATACTAGTTTTGGGGGGGAGGATGTTTTTGTGTATCTTGACAAACTGAGAGTTGTTCAGCAACCGTACATTTTATGTGGCTTGGCAAACATTTTTCTTGTCATGATGGCTATGCCATTGACTAACTATTGTTGACTATTATACACTGCTGCCACAACTATTTCATACACATGTTGAACATCAAATTTTGACAGAATTGCATTTACACAATTAACACTATTCAATTACACAATAGATCAGTGATGAAAGATGAGTGCATGTGTTTTCCTTTCCTAATCCGAAATAATTGGTACCGACCTACCTCCTAAATATTATTTTATTTATTTGTTGTGGCTTGCACTGACACCCATAGATATTATAGGTTTACTGATATTTGTGTATTAGTAATAGTTAATATGACAATTACCTGATGTCATTTGTGTGTTTATTATAATTTGTATGTTTAGTGTAAGAGCATTGATAATAATTTTGTAAAAGCAATTTTGTGTGCATTCTAACTGTTGTTCATGCTTACACCTATTATCATTGATGGGTGCCACTTGGAAATATTTAATTTCTGCTGATGAACTCTGATGAACTGTTTAATTATTGCTGATGAATATTATGAACTGTTACCTGCACCTGTTCAACATTGATGGGTGCCACTGTTGAAACTGTTTAATTACTACAGGTGAATTTTATGGGACTGCTGTCTGCACCTGCTCGCCATTGCTGGGTGCCAGTGCCACTATTGGAACTGCTCAGTCACTGATGAGATGTCACTTGTTGTTGTCTGCACCTGCTCGACATTGCTGGGTGCCACTGTCGGAGCTGTTCAAATACCGCTGATGAAATGTAAAAGGACTGCTTTTACACCTGTTGACCATTGATGGGTCCTACTGTTGGAACTGTCAACTACTCTGAGGAGTGCTACTTGTTTATGGAACTATTGAAAGGATTTTACGTGAATATTGTTGTAAACTGACTTGTGGTGTATTTACTGTTTATGAAATGATATGAAACTCTTATCTGCACCTATCCGTCATTGCTGGTGCCATTGATTGAACTGTTTAACTACTCTGAGAAATGATACTTGCGTAAACTATTATGTAAAATCACATGTATGCAAGCATTTGTATTCCTTACTGTATTTTTATATATTAGGTTATTGAAGGACCAGTGGAAAGCCAAAATTTATTTAGTTATGTGATATCTACTCATTAATATAATCTTTTATTTTTGTCTGTGTTTTTTGGACGAATTTAGTGGTATTTTCACCACCAATGCTGGCAAAAATACCATCAAATTCTAGCCCGTGGAGGAGGGACATATGAATGGTGTCTACACTGAGTCACAGCGCCAGAGATTGCGCCAAAGATTGTTATTCCGCTACCTCTACTGGTGCAGTAGTAGTTCAGAGGATGTCGAGGTCAGTTGTTGTTCTACTGGGCGAGACAGTAGATGTTGTTCGGTTGGTGTAATGTGTAGATGGTAGAAGTTGCAACTGTTAAAGGGTGTCTGAGAAAGGAGATGGGCTTTTGATTTATGATGCTGGTGTAATGGAAAATTTTCGTCAATATATAATGAGATAAAAAGGTATTACAGTTTTCTTTAATGACAATGTCTATTGCTCAAATGTACAGTCAAAAAGGCATCTGGCTGGTGTTCATCTATTAGACTTGTAATTCTGGTTTCTATGTGCAATTAAAGTACTAGTTTTTCAATTAGTTCATTGTAAATGGTGTTTAAAATATTTTGTCGTATTGAGAAAGAACCGAGCAAGATGCATGTACGTTGAGTCACACTACCACACACTTAACAGTTACAGTTGTGCTTTGTTGTTTCATAGCTTTTGTAGTTGCCGGGGACTTAATTAATTAATTGTGTTAATGGATTTTCCTTGTCATTCTTTATTTTTATTTTGTGCAGTCAGATTGCGTGCTAATACTAGTCAGGGCCAACCGGTTACGAGACTTTGTAACCAGTCACACAGCTACTAAAAGTATTGCATTTATTCATTAATATGCCCCGATGCAACATCCATAGTAGTCTATGGCACCAAGACAACTGTTGCTTGAGGCTGATAATCGCTGTCACCATTGGTTGACATTGTGATGCAAGTGTCATGCATCTGGGCAGGATGAGGATTAGCGTCATCATGGGGGATGGGGGGAGCGAGCCAGACCCCATGAGTGACTGACGGTGATGTTTGTGTAATCTTAAAATGGCTCTGAGCGCTATTGTACTTAACTTTTGAGGTCATCAGTCCCCTAGAACTTAGAACAACTTAAACCTAACTGACCTAAGGACATCACACACATCCATGCCCGATGCAGGATTCGAACCTGCGACCGTAGCGGTCGCGCTGTTCCAGAATGTAGCGCTTAGAACGGCTCGGCCACTCCGGCCGGCTGTGTCAGCTTAGTGATCGTTTCTAGAATGAAATTCTCACTCTACAGCGGAGTGTGCGCTGATATGAAACTTCCTGGCAGATTAAAACTGTGTTCCGGACCGAGACTCGAACTTGGGACCTTTGCCTTTGGCGGGCAAGTGCTCTACGAACTGAGCTACCCAAGCACGACTCTCGGCACGTCCTCACAGCTTCATTTCTGCCAGTACCTCGTCTCCTACCTTCCAAACTTTGCAGAATCTCTCCTGCGAACCTTGGAGAACTAGCACTCCTGAGAGAAACGATATTGCGGAGACATGGCTTAGCCACCGCCTGGTTGAAGTTTCCAGAATGAGATTTTCACTCTGCAGCGGAGTGTGCGCTGAAATGAACTTCCTGGTAGATTAAGACTGTATGTCGGACCGAGACTCGAACTCGGGGCCTTTGCCTTTCGTGGGAAAGTGCTCTACCAACTGAGCTACCAAAGCACGACTCACGCCTCGTCCTCACAGCACAGTTGGTAGAGCACTTGCCAGCAAAAGGCAAAGGTCCCGAGTTCGAGTCTCGGTTCGGCACACAGTTCTAATCTGCCAGGAAGTTTCTTATCAGTGCACACTCCGCTGCAGAGTGAAAATCTCATTCTGGAAACATCCCCCAGGCTGTGGCTAAGCCATGTCTCCGCAATATCCTTTCTTTCAGGAGTGCTAGTTCTGCAAGGTTCGCACGAGAGCTTCTGTAATATTTGGAAGGTAGGAGACGAGGTACTGGCAGAGGTAAAGCTGTGAGGACGTGGCGCGAGTCATGCTTGGGTAGCTCAGTTGGTAGAGCACTTGCCCGCGAAAGGCAAAGGTCCTGAGTTCGAGTCTCGCTTAGTGATCATTGTTTACTAACATGTTCTTCCATATCAGATGACGGCAACGAGCTGCGACGTCATGGCTCAAAGGCCGCTCTATACGTTGTGACTCCATGGAACGGCAGTGTTGCAGATTCGCTCCCTCTATTGAGGAGCAGGGAAAGTGCAGTAAGGTGGCCTCCTCGTCGTTAGTGGCCGCAATGAGATCCAAATAATGGTTGGGAGACACACAGTGCTGGTACAGGTAGCTGTGTGACGGACTTGGAGTTATTGTCATGGTGAGTGCCGACCATACTTTACTAGAAGGACAATTGTGAAGGTAGGGAGTGGAAAACCTGTGCAAGGAAGTTGTGCAGCATGTTGAATTCATTCTGACTATAGAAGACATCTTTCCGCAACAAAAGGATCGTGTGGTTGAACATCATACAAAAGCATTGCCCTGCAACCTCCAGTCTGGAAGTAGGAGGATGCATGGCTCCAAAGTTCGATGTGTAATGTCATTCACCATTCAGGATTGTCAGGATTCGATATGTCCTCAACTGTGCACACTATTCGGCAACGTGCTTGATGAAAGTGTAATAAGGCTGGAGGGCACAAATCATCTGCAGGAAGCTTGGCCAGCAATTTGAAAACTGTGATCTTTCTGTCACTGGTGTATGGTGAAAAGTTTTACACTGCTGTCAGTGACAGAAGTGTAGTTTATGGTGGGCCTCTTGTATAATTTTGTAACATGCGACGTCATCAACCATTTTCATGTTGACAGTATTACTTTCTATGGAAAGACCCTATAATGTTGATCAGCAATGTCTCTGCTTCATCACACTCGAGTCATTTAACACTGAACATGGAAGTGGCAAAATTGGCCCAAAAGGTAAATCCAATGACACTTTATGATCGTTGTTCCCCAAGATGTATCGTTAGGAACGATAGTACACAGTTATGGCTGCAGTAAACAGAAACAACGGCTACCTGTACTTTGCTGTGGAATACAGTGGTTCCTGCACCATGGCACTGCCGAAGGCACACTGAATTGGGGGCTTTTACTTCGACTATTGACGCTGCTGTAACTCGTGTCTGATAAGTATAATAATAGTCTATCTATTAAAGAACCTTTTTGAGTTGCAGGTACGTGCTGAAGTCCTCAAATATGACTGTAGGTTGTCCGTTAGGTCCTGGTGATAGAAACTAGGAAATAAGCAAATACCTGGAAATAAAAGAGTATACATTGTTTACAACATCATGTGTCAGGCGCCTGAGACCGTTACCTCGTTCTACCTCACTTCCCCAGAAGAGCTGCTCAAAATTCCTACTGTAGTGCTTCTTGTGTTCTCTGTCGTTGCACTGAACCTACGTAATCTGCAACGCACCATTCACACTAGAGATAAAGGTGAATGTCACCGGTGGGAACACCCAGAGCCAGACGTTTGTGGTAAACTATCCTCATTACTGGTCAACAGTTCGCCTTTCATGTGGATGATAAAACATGCTCATCTGCATTTACGGCATTACTCTTGAATTCACATTTAAGGATTTTGAAGAGGACTCGTAGAACTGCTATCACACTACTACTCTACTGTTCCACTCTCGAGCAGCATCATGGAAAAATGTACACCAAATTTTTCCATTAGAGCTCTGATTTCTTATATTTTATCATGGTGGCCATTTCTTCATTTGTCGGTGGTACTTAAAAAGTGTTTTGGCATCTGGAAGTTATGAAATGGTATTGCTGCAACAAAGTCGCCTTCGGTTTCACAATTGCCACCCCAACCGAAATGTGACTCTCTCCCTCTCCTATTTCGTCAAATAAACTAGCTGCTATTTCTGGATGTCAACTGTTCGACCGGGAATCGATAAGGTGTAAGAATACTCCAGAAGAGAATGGGTAATTCTAGTCTACCCATTTTCTTTAGAGTTGCTGAACCTGTTAAGTGTTCTACTAATAAAACTCAATTCTCAGTTCATCCTCCCAACATTTCCTGTTATAATTCCAGTATAAGTTGTTCGTAATTATTATCCCTAGATATTTAATAGAATTGACAACATCAAAATTTATGATTTCTCGTGTAACCGAACTTTTTGTTTTTTTAGTTATCATACTAAGAACTCACACTTTTATATGTTCAGGGTCGAGGGTATTTACATGGTACATTCACGTTATTGTGACCATGATCAGTGTTCGGCGTCAACGTCCAATAACACTCAGAGACGGAAGGTGGCAGCACTAGCAGTCAAGAAAAAAATACACTGTGTCGAGGGGGGGGGGGGGGGGGGCGTGGAAACAGTCTGTCATCTGTCATTGTCATAGTGAAGCGATGCATCTTACTTCCAAAAGGGAATGATCATCGGCTTTTGGTCCAGAGCTGAAAGCATTTCATAAATGGCTAAGTTTGTAAACTGTTCGTGTCCTTCCGTGGTTATAGTACACTTTGAATGGCAAAAGGCGCTATCCAAAACCGGCGTCGAGTCAACTTTGGTGCAGCATGGGTCATACATGACAGAGGTGAGAAACGGCTGTGGAGATGTGTACAGGCGAAAAGATCTGAATGCCCAGATGAACCAAGGAGCTATCAACAGTGTCTCCTCAGCCAGCTTCCAGCACTGTACTGTGCTTTATTCGGAGAGTTTAAGAGTACAGAGCTCGTCTGCTGATATTGTGTACTGCTTTATTTAAGAGCTGTTTGCTATTGTGTGGTGAAATTAGGAGTTGTTTACGTGTTTGTGGCCTATGTCAGATGACTACAGTCAGATTAGTGCGGGTGTTTTGTGACGAATATACTCCACGACTAAATAAAAGGTCTTAAAATAAGTAGAGTGCAGTCCTTCCTTACTTTCCCGAGCAGCACAGCGCAGTCTGTGCGGTTTTTGCGCAATAACGGCAATCTGGTCAGACTGTGAGTGAGTCGACAAGTAATAGGACAAATTTACCTGTGGAGGAGTTACAGGTCTGGATTGGAATGAATATCTTGATGGGTGTGGTTATGTTGCCAAGTGTAGTGCACTACTGGAGTTCAGAACCTGCCTTAGGTCAGCCTTACATATCGAAACCTATGAAGAGCAAAAGCTTCAAAAAGACATGTCCCAAATATATAAAGTACACTCATTCCCTCCTTCCATCAGCCTATGCACTGAAATTATTTCCGAAAATTAGCAGTTGTTTGGCTATTTGGACGTAAATGTTTTGCATTATTTTCGAGCGGTTTGCATGTCTGTAGGCTGTGCTATGCGTTATTTTTAACTGTTTACAATTAGCAAGCGTGTGTCTAGAGCATTGTAATGAGTTATGCAGGCGTGTTTTACAGGTCTGTATGGTGTGGAACATGTCGGTGTGATACATATACTCCATTCCTAAATAAAGTAAATTGATTCCTCCATCCATGGGCCTAGTGCAGGGTGAGTCCTTTTTACCTGAAACGTGTAGGAATAGGTTGAGTGCTGGTGGCTTAGTTTAGCAGTGATGAGCTTGGTTTTCAACAATTATCTCGGGTTGGTGGTGGAAGCGCCAGTGAGCTTTGTTTAAAGGCAGATTTCAAATTTGGCACTGGTTCCTAGGAGGAAATGGCAGTTGGGTGGCTGAGGTTAGTGCCCTTTCTTTCCAACAGTTTTGTTAGGTTGGTAGAGAATGCAGAAGTGATGTATCTTTACTGCCAGAATTCAAACTTGACGCTGGTTCCCAGGAAGAGATTGCTGTCTGGTCCTCGAAAAGTAGTGGAAATTAGGTGGTTGAACAACTTTGCATACATATATGAACTTGTACGTTGAATTATTTAATATGATTGAAACTGAAATGAAATTAAGTAATTAGGTATTTACAGAAGACTATGTCCGTCGCGTGTATGGACAGTGTGTGACGTAAGCGGGACAGTGGCGCAGTCATTGTACAGTTATAACGACCGCGAGAGAGAGTCAATTAGCGAGCGTTCTAGTGCCGACCAAACGTGCTGTTATACAGTCATGGCGGATTCCACTGTCGAGCAAACTTTGCCACCAAACGTGTAGCACTGCGTTCTCGGTCGCACAAGGACACGTGGTGGATGGCGAGCGGTCGACATAGACATATTTGAACGTGCCCAGGAAAACAACTTTGGTGCCAAAAGTGTGGCAGGGAATGGTCGACCGTTGTGTGATTCAGCTCCGAGGCAAACAATTTTAGCGGGAAATGTGTGGAGGCGACGAATACACGTGGTGAGCAGCCAAGGGACTGCTGTGAGGTCAAACTCGGCAAGTTCCAGCATGTCCAGCGAAAACAAGATACGATGTGGGAGCAATCGTTGGGCTCTCCCCCAGCGTACCGGCGGTCCAGCGCTAGCGTCCGGGCGCCTCACGTGACAGGCGTAGGCAGTGCCTCCACGCTGGCTGGGGGGTGGCGAGGATTTGAAGTAATTCAGTTGGAGCGCGGACGTTGTGGCGACTGCAGTGCAATATCAGAGATGTGTGCTGATTGTGTTGGAGAACAAATGATGACTGTACTGCTTGTAATAAAGTCTTCAGTCCCTTCCCCCTTGCAAAATCCAAGGATGTGACTTACGTTACTATAAGTGCAGTTTATTATCTGACGCGATTCTGATTGGCTACCAGTGAAAAAAGATAAGTGACGGAGGAAGTTCATACGTGTGATCGATTATGGTGTTGGGATTTGAACTTGTGATAGATTTTTGTTATGGATATACGGAAAATGGCTATTTCACTGAGAAAATTGGACATCTTGAATAAATTATGAATTATAATAATAAATAGAAGTACAGTTTTTGAGACATTATCGTGTTGGAATTTGGCGCGATTTTCTAGTGGAGGTAGGCCTATAATAATAAAAAATAGTGGTAATAAATGATAATGAATGAAAATAAATGAGAAAGAATGATAATGGATGTTAATAAATGATAAGGAATAATAAACGAAAGGTTTTTCAGCCATTATCGTGTTGGAATCTAAATTGGGAGGCAATTTTCTAGTGGAGGCAGGTCATTATTAATAAATAATATTAAATGATAATAAATCATAATAAATGATAGTAAATAATAATAAATGATAATAAATAATCATAAATGATAATAAATAATAATAAATTACAATGAATGTTAATAGATGATAATGAATAATAATCACTAATAATAAAGACAAGTACGGTTGTTAGATATATTATCCTGTTAGACTTTAAACCTCCCGCCATTTTTTCTTTTGGACGCTTAGGTTAGTGGACATAGCACAATTGATCTATTTCCCACCATAATTCAAACTTCCCGCCATATTTTTTGGAGGTTAGGTTAGTGGACATAGCACATTTGCCAATTTTTCCTGTCAAAACCGCCATCTTGAATGACGTCATGCGCTGTTACCAAGTCTTCAAGCCATGATCTTGGCTGACGTCATCGCCGCCATCTTGAATAAATTTGGCAAAAATGGCTAGTGGTGTTCACGAAGGTTGCCCCACTACTCCTTCCAATACTAATTTGGTGATCTCTTGAATGCCTCAGAATATTCCCTACCAACTGATCCCTTCTTCTAGTCAAGTTGTGTCACAAATTTTTCTTCTCTCCAATTATATTCAATACCTCCTCATTAGTTTTGTGATCTACCCATCTAATCTTCTGCATTCTTCTATAGCACCACATTTCAGAAGCTGCTATTCTCTTCTTGTCCAAACTATTTACCATCCATGTTTCACTTCCTCACATGTCTCCACTCCATACAAATACTTTCAGAAACGACTTCCTGGCACTTAAATCTATATTCGATGTGAACAAATTTCTCTTCATCAGAAAGCCTTTTCTTGCCTTTGCCAGTATACATTTTATATCGTCTCTACTTCGACCATCATTAGTTATTTTGTTCCCCAAATAGAAAAACTCATTTACTTCTTTAAGCCTCTCTTTTCCTACTCTAATTCTCTAGCATCACCCGATTTAATTCGACTACATTCCATTATCCTCGTTTTGCTTCTGTGGATGTTCGATTTGTATCCTCCTTTCAAGACACTGTCCATTTCGTTCAACTGCTCTTCGACGTCATTTGCTGTCTCTGACAGAATTACAATGTCATCGGCGAACCTAGAATTTTTTTCTTCTCTATGAATTTTAATTCCAACTCCGAATTTTTCTTTTGTTTCCTTTACTGCTTGCTCAATATACACATTGAATAACATCGGGGATAGGCTACAACCCTGTCTCACTCCCTTCCCAACCACTGCTTCCCTTTCATACGCCTCGACTCTTGTAACTACCATCTGTTTCAGATGGTTCTGAGCACAATGGGATTTAACTTCTGAGGTCAGCAGTCCCCTAGAACTTACAACAAGTTAAACCTAACTAACCTAAGGACATCACACACATCCATGCCCAAGACAGGATTCGAACCTGCGACCGTAGCGGTCGCGCGGTTCCAAACTGTAGCGCGTAGAACCTCTCGGCCACCCAGGCCGGCTGTTTGTGTTTCAATCCATACGGGATTCAACTGCTACAAGCCCTTCGTGATGGTAAGGAAGAACAGAGTGTAAAGTTTTGTGCATTCACTCTGGACGTAGAGGTGGGAAAAACAATCTCATCTCACCTCTATTATTCATTTACGAGGCTACTTATAATTGAAGTGAGAAAGTGAGCCCTTAATGACGGAATGTGGGAATACAGATAGAAAAAGAAATGCAGAAAATAACACAGGCAGTACAACATAAATATGCATAGATAGGAACGAAGGCCAGCAAAAAATAAAGAATAATTGTTTTAGCGTCACTCTTGATAGTATTCATTTGCTGTAATGAGGATGGTATCGAAAGATTATGAGTTTGGTAACAAGTGGAATTCGCAGTCAACGGAAGAAGAAAAAAATGCTGTTCAGCTTGTTGCGGATTATAATTACGAGAAAGGCGGCGACAACGAGAGACTAATACAGCCCGAGCGCAAATGACAGTTCTGTTACAAAATGCTTTCCAATAGCCGTTCGCGCCGGTTGAGCCTTTTTAACATTTGAAAACTGTTCAGTTAGCTAGTGCTGTCTCTGTGTCGCCACTGCCCGCGCTGTTGAACCATAATCCAGTAGCGTGCAGCCCGGCAATTATCGCTGTCGTGTTAATCCTCAGGATAGTAGCTGCCCGTCCGTGTATGCAGAGGAGTGCGCGACGTATGTAGAAGTCTCTGAATTAGCGTATTTGCAAAAAGCTTCATTCAATTAACCCGTGACCTATCCCGATGTAATAACGTTTGTTAGCTGTTTATAGGTACAATTTTGAATTTATCGTTACAGAGAGTCACAGTCCACAATAAGATAGTACATTACTTTATTTGTAACTTTATTTAAAAATCCCCGTAAAGCACCAAATAGTCCATATTGGTCACAATAGTTGTCATAGACTCACAGCAATCATGAGGAGATCGGCACACTGAAAAATCAAATAAATTTTCTGAATATCAGATCACAACGGGAAAAATTGACTAATGTATTTCTAATCAGTTTGGCTGTCCACGGAATGCTCTTCACGGTCTGTGCGGTTCACAACTAGATATCGTACACGCTTAGTACTTACCCGGCTTGGTGATCTACAGATTCTTGTTTAAAGATTAAGATTCTGAACTTCAGTTCCTCATAAAAGCAGTGCGAAAGGTTTGCTATAAGTTCCTTTGTCCAAGGCACACACCGAAATCAAAACGTGTTATCAGTAATGAATCAGTTTTTTAACATCGTCCAAAGACGCAACACATTTGTACGCACCCGGAACGGCTATCACCATTTAATCTTGCTCTCCCGACTCTCTGTTGTCCTTTCCGAATCGACCTATTAACATATTTCCACAGTTCAACACGTCTCACGAAATATTATACCAAACTGAGCTACTTAAAATCTCATGCAACATTATCGCTCCATGTATCATGTTCATGGAAAGTTATCTGAAATAACATATAAATAAATGTGCAAAAGAGAAAACAAGAAAAACCAGAAAGAAACAGAAACAGCAATTCAGTGCATAACAACTCCATGTTGTTTACACAAACAAAATCGCAAATAGAAACAAACTTAAAAAATCTATTCATCAACAAATCCTGCCAAATTATTACAAAAAGCAAGTAGAAAGAACAGGAGGAAGCGCAATAAAAGATCCTGTCACAGATTTATCTTCACTAGGCGTACGGATCTCGCTTTGCAGCATTAGCGTTCAAGGTCGCAAGATATCACGGTGTCGGACATTTATGTGTGGGCTTGTGAAAGGCTCCGTCTGTGTGCCTCCCCTACCTTCAACTTCGGTTGAACGATGCCGCATAGCAACAGAAGCACTGGATGCAGTTAACTGCAGACATGCACGCAAAGGTGGGGCAGAAGTCTGACTGTGGTCTGGATATTTTACGTGCGTCCAGAGGATAATACATTTAACGTTTGTGAAAGATAAACGAACACTTTCTTTCTAAATGTATTGTAAAAAGTACCTCAAATTGTACTGCATGTACGTGAAATACGTATTATTAGATCAGATAGCTGTTCTGAAAGAAAGAATATCCTATAGTCTTATACGTAATTTGAAAACTAATTCAGGCTTCTACCTTCATTAATGCAAAATAAAAAAGATAGTCTTTCCGTCTCGGGTGAGCTTTTGCGAAAAGCTTATCTGAAGCTGGGATGTGCAAAACTAATGGAATCCCAAATTTTCATTTACTGAAGTTCTCCCAATTTTCTGCAGAGAACGTAACGTGCGTACGTTCTTCGCAATTCCGTTTGCGAGAGCCTCTGTCAGCTGGTAAAAGTAATTTTGGGAAATGTTAACGCTCGGTTTAACTTTTGTTAATATAGTGGGCTTGCTTTAGGTATCGTCTTCAAATATTTTTCTTTCTTTCTTCGTCTGAGTCGTCTAAGGACCTCGCGCAAATTTCAAAGCTTCCTGCTTTGTTGTTCTTTCTTTTTCCCCCGGTATTCTTTCATCTTTTCACTATATATCATTTTTTTCTCCTCGGATCATGTTGACACTGTCATCTTCTCCCTCCTGTCTGGGAATCCTTCCATTTTTAACACTTTCCTCTTGAAAATATCTCTTTCTGTTTCATGTTTTTCACTTATGTTGTTTCTTTCCAAATCTATCCTGGCTGTTATTGACTTCTTGTGTTAAAGATATTTAAAAATCTGTTTGGTTAACCTGTTGCTGTTCCTTCTGTATAAGTGCCCAAAAAATAGCAGTCGCCTCTTTCGTAGTGTTTCATTTATGTTTTCTGTGTTGCGATCAACTTACTCATTGCTTCTTAATTTCCATACCGCTGTATTTTTCGGAGGCGCAAGTATTTTTTGAATTATTTTTCTTTCTGGGACTTCAAGTTAATGTAGTTTGTAGTTCAGAACTAAACATTCACTTGCATAAAGACATTCCAGTTTTACTACTGTGTTGTAGTGCTTTATCTTCAAATATGTAGACAGACACCTTTTGTCGTAGACATTCCTGGTTATTCCATAAGCTCTCTCCATTTTATGTTTTGCCGCGCGGTCTAGGACGTCTTGTCACAGCCCGCGCGGCTCGCCCCGTCGGGGGTTCGAGTCCTCAAACGGTTCAAATGGCTCTAAGCACTATGCGACTTAATATCTGTGGTAATCAGTCCCCATAAGTCCCCTAGAACTTAGAACTACCTAAACCTAACTAACTTACAGACATCACACACATTCATGCCCGAGGCAGAATTCGAACCTGAGACCGCAGTGGTCGCACGGTTCCAGAGTGAAGCTCCTAGAACCGCTCGGCCACCAACGGCCGGCAGTTCGAGTCCTTTCTCGGGCATGGGAGTGCGTGCCATCCTTAGCGTAAGTTAGTTTAAGTTAGGTTAAGTAGCGTGTCAGCTCAGGGACCGATGACCTCAGCAGTTTGGTCCCATAAGATCTTACCAAAAATTTCAATTTTTTTTTGTACTCTTTCTTCTACAGCGAATTTTTGTAAGGCATCTTCTTGGATAATCTCTCCCAAATATTTAAATTTATGTGACTGTAGGCGTTCCCGGCGTAAACTATTGATGAAGGTTTCTAGGGTCTCCAGCCGAGTGGTAGCGTTGATATCTCGCGACGTTTCGGGAAGTGTCATACTTCCCATCTTCTGGCGAAGTGTCGAGATTCGCGGAGAGCGGGCTATTTATATGCGCGGTGGCCCCCCTCCACTGGACCTCGGGTGGCTGCAGTGGAGCAGCGGCGTGCGCGCGGTGGTGGGGATGGCGGTCGCCCCCTGCGGCCGCGTTCGGTTCCCGGTGTAAGCATTGTGTCTGTGTCCGCCTCGGAGGACGTTGACGGGCGCGCTCCTTACGGATTGTCGCTATCGCAGGGTCCCACGCTGCGCTGAGTTGGTATCCCTCGTCTCTGTTGACCAGATTCTCGTGTATCCTTATTTCTATGGATTCTTTGATAACGCTTTCCCAAAAGCCAGATGCTCGGCACAGTACCTTCGTGTTTTAGAAGTTGAAGGTGTGTTCTTCATTGATGCTGTGTTCTGCTATGTCTGTTTTTTCTGTGTGGCCTAGTCGCACACATCTGATGTGTTCTTAGGAGCGTTTAGATATGCAGCGCTGTGTTTGCCCAATGTATAGCTTTCCGCATTCACATGGTATACTGTACACACCTGGTGCGTTAAGGTTCAGCGCGTCTTTGGCAGAACCTAGGAGATCCCTCGTCTTCTGTGGTGATCATCAAAATAAAATAAGAGAAATCAGAGCTCGAACAGAAAGGTTTAGGTGTTCGTTTTTCCCGCTCGCTGTTCGGGAGTGGAATAGTAGAGAGATAGTATGATTGTGGTTCGATGAACCCTCTGCCAAGCACTTTAATGTGAATTGCAGAGTAGTCATGTAGATGTAGATGATTTTGATCTTGTATTTTCCCAGAAATCGTGCCATTTTGGCCGTGTACCCACGTACGAAAGAACGCGAGTAGTTTATCTTCTTCTTCTCCTTTATTATTTTCTTCTGGGGTTTTCACTGCTTCCTTCTTCTTTTTAAACGCCCTGTTCATCTGCGTTTCACTGTAGCAATTCTGTTGTAAGACTTCCTTGAGGCGTTGCAGCTCGGATGGTGGGCTGTCTTTGTCGCAGACGGCGCGCGCCCGATGTACTAGGGTGGTCAGTACTGTTTGATTTTGTGCTGGATGGTGGCAGCTTGTTGCATGAAGGTATAGATCTGTGTGTTTCTTCTCCCTGCGTACTGCATGGCCTAGTGATCCATCTGCCTTCCTCTTAATTAAAATATCGAGGAAGGGGAGGCATCCATTTTCCACCATTTCCTTTGTAAATTTCATGTTCGGGTGGATGCTGTTGAGGTGTTTAAGAAACTCATCTAGCGCCTGTTTGCCATGTCCCCCACACGACAAAAGTGTCGTTGATATAGCGGAAGAAGTGCTTCGGTTTCTGTCTGGCAGTTTGAAGGGCCACCTCCTCGAAATGTTCGATATAGAGGTTTGCAATCGCAGGAGCCAGGGGAAGCCCATCGCTACACCGTCGATCTGCTCGAAGCATTCCCCGTTGCACTGAAAGTCGGTGGTTGTTAGTGCGTGTTCGAAGAGGCTGACTGTTTGTGGTTCAAAATGCTGGGTTAAAAGTACCAAGGAGTCTAGAAGAGGCACTTTCGTGAAAAGCGACGTCGCGCGTCGAAGCTCACGAGTAGGTCATCCCTTTGTAGTCGCATGTCCCTGAGTATTATTACGAATTCGGGTGAGTTTCTCACATGGTGGCTGCAGTGTCCCACAAGGGGTTTGAGCAGTGTCGCTAGGTATTTAGCAAGTTCGTAACTGTGAGAGTTGGAGTCCACTATCGGTCTCAGAGGTACTCGGTCCTTATGGATCTTGGGGAGTCCATAGAGGCGTGGTACCGCTGGAGCTCTGGGGTACAGTCGCTTCTTCATTTTCTCTGGTAATTCCGATTTCTTCAGCAGAGCTATCGTCTTTCTACTCATCGTCGGGGTTGAATCCTTCTTCAGCCTCCTGTAGGCTTCGTCCTGTAGCAGAAGGTTTATTTTCTGCCGGTACTCGGCAGTATTTAACAGTACTGTCGCGTTCGCTTTGTTCGCTGGTAGGATCGTTATATCAGGGTATTTTTAAGGGACCGGAGAGCTGCTCGTTATTTCTCAGATATCTTATTTTTAGGCAATAAAGATCTGTCAACATGATTCTGCAAGGTTCCACTTCTGACTTCCTCTGCTTCCTCCTTAGGAAGCCTTCGTGCTTCTTCTTCTCGTTTCGGGATCGTTCTGGGGAGGGAGGCGAAATTCAGTCCTTTCTTGAGGACTGCGATTGTAGCAGCATCCAGTTCTATTCCAGTCAAATTGATCACGGCTCTGGTATCATTCATCTCCTTATTTACCCTCTATATCTGCCCAGTATCTGTTGCTATGGATTCCTGAGCATTTTTTATATTTGCCATAAATGTTTTTTTTCTACAGATATTATTAAACCGGCTTTGTTGGTCATATATTCTAAGAGATTGATTTGTATTCTAGCATCTGTTAAGTTTTCAGAGAGAAAGGCAAAATCATCTCCAAATGCTAAACAGTGAATTTCAATATGTTTGTTTTTAGTTCACAGTCTAATTGGTGATAGCTTCTGTTCTTTTAGTTTTTGTTTCCATTCTCTTACTGTTTTCTCTAGTACGCAGTTAAAGAGGAGTTGAGAGAGGCCATCACCTTGCCTTCGATATTTCACCCCGAAAATTTACTTTACATTTGGTGTCTGTGAGGGTTTCAGGAGTAAGGTTATCCAATTTAGATTTGATGCCAAATTCTCTGATCGCTTTATCTAGTGTTTCTCTATCAACTGAGTCAAATTCCTTTTTCTAATATCTATAAACATTACACCTATATCGTTGGAGTTCGTAAGTCTGTGACGAATTATGGACTTCAGGTTGAAAATCTGTTCTGAGCAAGTTCTGCCATTTCTAAATCCGCTCTGATATTCTCCAAAATTGCTACCAAGTGTTGCTTTTACCTTGTTTAGTAGTGCTGTTGAAAATATTTTATAACCCACTGGCAACAAAGATATTCCTGTGTAGTTATTTACATTTTGCTTGTCACCTTTCTTGTGCAAGGGATGGATGAGAGTCACTTTCCAGTCTTCCGGTATCTTTTCAGTTTTCCATACTTCTTCAAACATGAGCTGAAGGTTAGTTACAATTTTTGATTGAGACAATTTAATAAATTCAGCTGTAATAGAGTCTTTTCTACTGGTTTTGTTGTTTTTCGGGGTACCTATTGCTTTCCTAATTTCTTCAGCTTCAGGGGGTGAATCTGCTTCTGTATTTTCATGGACATCTGGAAATTCTAGCTTGCAGTTCGGTTCTTCGCAGTTCAATAAGTTTTCAAAGTACTTTCTTAGTATTTCACAATTCTAGCAGTTGCTTAGGCCTACTTTACCATTTTCATCTGTGATACACATACTTGGAGGCTGGTAGCCCTTCAGATGACTTTTAAACATCTGATAGAGATTCCACGACTTATTTTTCACAAAGTTTTTTTGCATGTCAAGAAGTTCTGATTTCTCAAAAGATCTTTTAGCACCCTTTATCATTCTTGCTGTTTCTTTCCTTTGCCTTCTAAATTCATCAAGGTGTTCAGCTTTCCCAGAACATTTCCATTTCGTTCACTGTTTTGTTCTTTGTGTAACTGTTTCTTCACATATTTCATTCCACGAGACTTTGTTCTTCATTTTTGTCGTTCCAAATACATTTTTTGCTGTCCAATTGATTTCTTTCTTCTCATCAGTTTTATTTATTTCTTATTTTTGCTGTATGGTGGCCAACCCGTATATAATGAAAAATAGTGAACGTATTACAAAATCAAATCTTATAGCTGGTACATTGTTAAATGGGATGATACGTACATACGTACCACAAAGATCTCTTAGTTCTATTAACGAACATTATACCAAACAAATATTGTTCTTCGTTACAGAAGGTATACAATGTTTCACAACCAAGCCGGTGTCATTGGAGTTTATGTTTTTCAGTGCGTTGTAATTAATTAACCATTCAAACACGACGATATTGATACACCTGCACCTCTGTAATCGGTTTGAATATAGTTAACGTTTTTCAGAGTTTTGTTGTTAATCGTTGAAATATGATGACATTGATTAAGATTGAATGCCATTTTCAGTCTGGTGAACCGATTAATTAAACCGTTCAGGTGTCGGAACATCAAATCAAAAACGCAAAAATATGATGGGACAAGCCAGCCACATAGAAAAAGAAAACACGTATAACGAATGACAATGAACTGTCACTTTCACACTAATTATGTGTATTGGGACTGTAATGATATATAATTTAGATTTTTATTTCGTTTAACTAATGTAAGTAAAATTAACAAGTCAATACAGAACATTTAAAAGCAATGAAATGCAAATGAAATGTTTTTTGAAATAATTAGTAATTGATCAAATTACCAATGTAAGTTCTCGGTGATGACCATTCTCGACATATATGAATTCTCTCTGACATCTAGATATACTTACAGCACATGGCCAGGATCGCAGGTGTGATGGTCAACAGTGACCGTCAAGTAGCGATCATGACGACAGGTTTGAATTAATCGAGAGTACTCTCCTTGCAGCTAACAAATCGTCTGATGGTCACTTTCGTGTACTACGTTGTCGCTTTGTGCTCACGTGCATCCAAGTTTTTACATCGTTAAATGCAAACGTAGCCTTCCGCGCCAGTTGTCAAAGTCAACAAAATTCTTCAGGGTTTGGGACGGCACTGTCGACTATAAAAGGCCGACGTTTCGGCGACTATTGCAAGACGCACGCCTTCCTCATGGTGTATTGCTAACTGCTGAATGAGCGCTAGGTTGGTTACTACTAGCTTCTATGCAAACTAGCGCCCATTCAGCAGTTAGCAGTACACCCCGAGCAAGGTGTCTTGCAGTAGTCGCCGAAACGTCGGAAGTTTATAGTTGTGAATGCGATCCCAAACCCAAAATAATTTTGTTGGCTGTGTTTATATCATTGTCCATCCTAAAATTAATTACTGCCAGAAATGCCCATAGTCCATGTCATACGGCTAGAACTGTCCGTTCATCAGTATTCTGTCGGTCACTGTTGGTGATGACCACACTGGTGGCAGGTTATTGCAAACTAAGATGCTTCCGGGTTTATGTTGATATATAATAAAAAGATATGTTGTAGTTGATAACACAGTGTAGATTCAGATTTGTTCCTGCATTATTGTCAGATGCCTAATAGTCGGGTCATATTGGTCCGAAATCGACAGGATGCAACGTTGACATCAATAAATGTAACTACAAACAAATAAATAGGTAAAATGAAAGATGCGGAATATACATTACTTGACAAAAAAGTGAGCCAAACAGAATGGAAGCAGGAAAAGAAATAAAGCTTGACGGATTGAGAGGTTATGTGATGGTATTTCAGAAATAACAAAATCGAATCAAAGTTACAAACAACTAGGCAGTGTGAACACACTTGTCAGTATGACTTTGCACCGCCTCTGGCGTGCAGACTTCCACTGATTCGTTTCGGAAGAGTGTCAAAATCAGTTGTATCCTTTCCTGCGTCAATCTGTATAAGGACCTTGACATCCTAGTCATTGACAGTGGGACGGATAGGCGTCCGAGCTGTCACCACTCACCTATCGGGGGCTGATCTGGGGTTTTTGCTGCTCACGGAAGTACCTCATCATCACACTGGCATGTCATACAGATATCATTTTCCAGTTTAAAAATAGCGTCATGATACTGTCACTTGAGGGGTAGCATATGAGAACGTAGAATGTTCGTGACGAGTCGCTGTGTTGTCAGAGTTCCCTCTCAGACCTGAAATCGTAACCGATGCTCTCGACATCCTGACTCCAGGAGTAACACCGACGTGCCCCTCCAAAACAATGAAAGACTGGGACCTCTACCCAGGTCACCGCCATATTCAACGACGATGCTCATCGACAGTGCATGATTCCCGCTCAGTGCACCACACCAAAATCGGCTGTTTGTGTGGTGGTGTTAATGGTAGCCTAAGTATGGAACGGTGCGGGATGACAGAACGTAGCTCCATGATCTCTACTTATTCTTCTTAGATGGTATGTGCAGATAAGATGGAGTTACACTATACTGTTCGATACTGCCATCCTGGTTGTCAGGCATAGTCGATTGGAAACTTGACGACGAGAATATCTGCCCTCACGTTCCTATGTAGACCAACATTTGGTCATTGTCACGTAAGTATTCCCCAAAAATATGGATACAGATCGATTCGACCCGTGGGCCAAATGGGGATCCACACCACGCTTCCTTTTTAATTTCTATCTGGTACTGATAAAGCTTTTTCAGAGAAGCACATGACAGCTGTGTGTTCTTCAAAACGATCGCTCAAAATCTCAAGCTTTTCAGGTAGCTTATGTATCCTACTGCGCCTAAAAGAACACTAGAAGCGAACAGCACTGATGCATTCCGGTTACAGTTCCGCATCTCACAGAGGACTGTAACTTTAATCATTAGCATAACCGTCGTTGATGGGTACATATCGGGTGTTTCAGAAATGATGTTCAATATTCAGGGATCTGACAGGAAAGATCATTCGAAACAGAAAAGTCAAGTAAACGTAGGCTGCAAATACATACCTTACGAACTATGAGCAATTCTTAATCTTAGTTACTGTGAAACAAATTTCTTCTATTGCGAGCTCCTTGCTTTCCATATTTTGGGAAGTGGTAGTATGGACAAAAACAAGAAAAAACGTCCAATGAACATATGCTTTAAACTGCATACGTACCTTGAAGGTTATAAGCACTTGTTCATTAGAAGAGCTGTGTTTCAGAGTAGCGAAGATGAGGAAGTGCTCACAGCTCTAAAGCTATACAATTTAGAGCACATGTTTACTAGACTTTTTTCTTCTTTGGTCCGTAGTATCACTTCCCAAAATATGGAACGCAAAGGGCTTACAGTTTAAAAAAAGTTGTTTCACAGTATCGAGGCTCAAGAATTGCTCATAGCCCTTAAAGTAAGCATTTTAGATCCCATGTTCACTTGACTTGTTTATTTCGAATAAACATTCCTGTCATATCTCTGAATATTGACCAAAAGTTCTGAGATACCCTGTATACAAAATTACATTGATATCCGATAGTGTCTTCAGGCGCTTCAGATTTTTTTGTGTTTCCATCCTGGGAAACAGTTTTTGTAAGAGAGAAGATATGCCCTAATTCTTCCCAGCGACGCTAGTCATCTATTTATTAAATTAACCCCCCCCCCACACACACACACAGGGACAACGAGAGATTTGACCGAACTAGCAGCGTCAGGTATGTTGCATAATATCTGCCACGTTATGATTAGAATTTAACGTTCTGTCCACAACGAGGTCATTAGAGACGGAGCGAAAGATGGATTAAGCTGGAATGGGGAAAGAAATCGGCCATGACCCTTTGACGGAAAATATCCAGGATACCAACCCCTGCGCCATTTCGCTCAGTAGCAGTAACAGAAACGCCTAGGGTTGGCGGTATGCATCAGCGAACATTTTGTCACTAACAAAAGTTGTTCCCCAAGAACTGAACTATTACCATTAGACATTTGATAAAAAGGCTTTGAAAGACCCTGGATGTATATCTCTTCGACAAATGACGTCCTCACTGTCATTCATCACCAAGTTAGCAACGTGGAAGAGTCTAATCACGTTTTGATTCATGCTCCTCCACCGTCAATTTCAAGTCCAGTTTTTGTTGTCCTCCTAGTTGACACTCCAAGACTGCACGATGGCGTGCATCCCAAGGTACAACGTTTTTTGCCCCCCGGCGCTGATGTGTTCCACGAAGACAGGGCCCAGTTCGCATTTTCCGAGGCTAGTTTTCTGAGCAGGATCGTTTAGTCAGAGACGTGAGTAACTACAGATCTGGTATACAACATATAGGCATTAGAAATTAGATTCATTCTGGTTAAACTTTGTACATTCTCACACTCAACACAGTCCATAAATCACAACTTCTCAGGCTGGATCCTTTGTGTCTGACGTATAATTGGATATCCGCTGCTTGCAGCAACCGGGCGTTGTGGAGAGCGTTGAGGACAGCTGCCGAAACAGGTGGCTCACAGATTTAGATTGGGGAATTCCTGCTCTGATCAAGGTATTGAGAAATTGGCAACGTTATCTGTCATAGCGTGAACATCCTAATATCACATGGTTGAGATCTGCCATCTCAGGTGGGTGGACATCGCGGTTCGGCGATGACTGAACATCCCACCTACAAAGATGTGGAGGATAACAGCCGTGACCCAGCCGGAAGCGCATTATAGTAGTGGTATGACGTCTAAATATTTTGACTTGGGAGAACCAGGTGTTTCGCTGTATACTCGGCTGTAATGGGACATAATGTCTTTCTTTGGATTATGCGTGATCTCCTACGTCTGTGACCAATCTTGATGGACTATTTTCTTTACGCTAGCAACAAAATCTATATGTGGAGGGCAAGTGTAGTATGGCTGAACGTCAAACAGACTTTCGTTCGCCAGGTAGTCTCCCAACACGTTGCATGAAGTACAACGGTGTCCCTTGATCCATAACAAGTAGACATTTTTATGATTTCACAGTGGTAGATTAATTTACCTATGACGAACATATGTTGGAGTTCCATTGCTGCTTTTCCAAGGGAACCCTTAGTTACCTACTTCTAGCCGACTGTAAGAAATTTTGAAAGTCAACGGGGTTCCTATACCGTATTGGGCAAATTAATGTACTGGATTTTGACGTTTCCATATTTTGGATCAACCCCTATAGTATTCGGCTGCTGAGAGCGTAAAAAAGAGATACATCTTTTTTTACAAAATCTCAAATTCATTTAACATATCCCGCACCTTTCATTCAGCGAAATAACCTTGTATTAGTTCCTGGCAATTCCTCAGACCAGAGACGGTAATCTACTGAACTTTTCTCTTTCTGAATACACGCAAGTTTCGTATTGAATTCTGTTTTGTGAATGGATAGATATCTCCAGCTTACTCAGGGCATGGGATAAGATACAAAGGTAGAATGATATAGCGAGATAACAACATGGATGTTCCTGGAACTTGCTCAGAAAATAGTCGCGGCATTTTCTATGAGGGTCATACGGAAATGAACCGAAACTTCTTCCCGTTGACTCGCTTACTGACATGAGCAGAGTGGCAGGTTGAGGAACGGGTTGCTAGAGAATGAGCAGGGGTAGCCATGCACAAGGCCGTAATACTATGGTCCAACATTTCAATACCGCTTTGAGTGAACAGGAATTACTAACGTCTTCTGCGTAACGCGTTATTATTCGTCTTCCAGCCAGCGATGGTGTAAAATCGGTTGACTCCGAGAACAGTCTGGCATGCTACACTAAATAAACTCAAGGGTTCATTTTAGCCCCGGAGTTTAGAAATTGACGATAAAATGGAAAATGAAAACCACATACCTCGTACGGCCACTGGCATCAGTGAAAATATTCCAACCATACGTTATGTCATATATTATTACTGCTGCCGAGAGTGTATCATAGGAGGGGATAAGTATTACTTCCTTTTATTGCATACTGTTTGATGCAGAAAAATATCAGCAAGGTGGCTTCCACGTCTTTTCACAGAGATACAACGAATGCGCAGGAAAACGTCTCTCCGTGAGTCCTGAATCCCTTCGAAGAAGGAGAGGCCTGTCTGGAATGAATCGTGGCCTGTAACGAAAAATGGGCCCATCATTATATCTCAGAGAACAACAGAGCGAGTATGGAGTGAAGTTGGAGTGGGACCACCGATCAAGCCCAAGACGACTTTCAACCAGGTAAACGTTGGAAAGTGTGCTGTGGGGTTAAAAAAATATATTCCTGATTAAGTTCCTACATTGGCGAAGGACAGTAAATGCGACGCGTGGTGTCGACAGCTAGGATGCCACGGCGTAGGTGCAAGTTCATAAGTTGGCACTACGAGAGACACCGACGACAGCGCCCTCTAGCCGGCGCTGTGGAGATCTACGAGCTCCGTACCAGATTTAGCCCATTCGATCAAGAGCAGACGGCCGGGAAACTTCACTTCAGCTTCGCTTCATATATGTTTTTGCACTACTTACGACAGGTCTAAGTCTTCGTACCTACAAAGTTATGTATACCTCTGTATATATTCATGCACCAGTAAACCACTTTTACTTACTTGCAGTACTGACGTGGTTTACCTCACCTACTCCTACTCGCTTCCTTCGTTCCGCCAACCTTTCAGTTTTCAGGAGCAGACCCATGCGCCGCCTTCTAGGCGGGATACAAAACGGTGTACGAGAACTACTGAAAACTGGTAGAAGATGCCAATCCTGCTTATCACAACAAATGAAGAGGGCAACTGATTTCTGATGCGCTTGATCTACCGGACAGTTTGCGGTTGCATACAGCAACCATACCCCCTGAAAAACTCCATATGCCAAACTGGAGAGCTCTTGAACATTCACCTTACAATTGCGGTCAACACCCTAGCCTCGTTGAATGCAATGATTCTCGTCACATCGCCGAAGTTGAGAAATGTCGGTGGAGGTGGCCGGAACTTTTATGGTTAACTGGCTCAGTACGTGACGCGCTGTCGGCAGCTTTCTCTTTACCTTTCCGGCTAAGGGGAGGTGACGGCGTGAAGTTTCTGATCAGACGATTTTGCGGCAATGTTCTATATTAAATTCTAAACCTCTTTCATTGAGTATGGGCATTTACCACCGTCAGTGGTGATACATCCGTCGGGTAGGGACATTAAGATCGTCGGTCACTTTGATGCTATTCGAGAAGCGTAAGTTCTTGCAGGAACAAGATTATAACTGTCTCTTCTCTAATCATCATCCATCTAGGACATGTCACCCTATTTCTGCCAATATCCTTGCAAAGAGGGTGGAGGACCGGACTGAGGCCGGCATCTTGTGGTCGTGCGGTAGCGTTCTCGCTTCCCACGCCCGGGTTCCCTGGTTCGATTCCCGGCGGGGTCAGGGATTTTCTCTGCCTCATGCTGGCTGGGTGTTGTGTGCTGTCCATAGGTTAGTTAGATTTAAGTAGTTCTAAGTTCTAGGGGACTGATGACCATAGATGTTAAGTCCCATAGTGCTCAGAGCCACTTGAACCATTTGAACCAGACTGAGGTTAACGACACACTCTTGTCCTTGGGGTGGAAAATTGCCCCTATAAGGCGGAAAAACCAGAGAATCAGCAACGATTAATGACATGAAGATGCAGAAGCCAACGGAAAGCACTGCATCAGAGACATATCATGTGAATCCACAGGAGATATGGCCTGTAATTAGGAGACAATTAGCGTGGAAGACCAAGAACGAGGGCTCCGGTTAAAAAGGGTATAAGACATGGATGTGGTGTTTCGCCCCTACTGTTCAAACGATACAACTAAGAAGCGACGAGGGGAATAAAGGTTCTAGAGTGGGGATGAAATACAACTTGAAGGGATATCAATGAAAGTTTGCTGGTGACACCGTTATCGTTAGTGAAAGTGAAGAAGAGTTTCACAATTAGTCATGTGTACAGAATACTGACTGAGAGTAAATCGAAGGAAGATGCAAGTAATGAGAAGAAACAGAAATGAGAACAGGGAGAAACTTAACAACAAAATTGGTGATCATGCAGTAGGCAGTAAAATCACCATCGCTGGACAGAGGAAGGAGGAAAAAAAGCAGAATAGTACTGGCGAAAAGATATCCTGGTCAATAGAAGTCTACTAGTCTTAAACATATAACTTAAATTAAGGGGGGAATTTCTGAGCCTGTACGTTTGTGGCACAGCACTGTATGGTAGTAAACCATTGACTGTGGGAAAACCGGAACAGAAGAGAATCGAAGTATTTCAGATGTGGTGCTACAGACGAATGGTGAAAATTAGGTGAACTCATAAGGTAAGGAATGAGGAAGTTCTGTAAGAATTGTGGTGGAAAGGAATGTTTGGAAAACAAGAGGAAGAGACAGCATGACAGGACATCTAATACACCAGGGAATGACATCCATGGTACTAGAGGAAGCTGCAGAATCCTAAAACTGTAGAGCAAGACAGAGATTGGAATACAGCCAGCAAATAGTAGAGGATGTATGTTGCAAGTGCTACTCTGCGATGAAGAAGTTGACACAGGAGAAGAATTCGTGACTGGTCGCAACAGACCAGTCAGAAACCAGACGAAAAAAAGTCTAATGTTATGGTAGTCACAGGAATTAAAAGAAGTGAATGAATTCTAGTAAACACAGGACTCAGACAAGGGTTTAGCTTATTACGACAATAATATATTGGGCGCGAGAAAACGATAAAGACAAACTTAAATAGAGGGGTATTAGAGGGTGTTGTGGGGAATAAATTGAGGACGGAAACTCGTGTCTGGAAAAGTTTCATCCGACGACTCTTTTTTTTTTTTTTGAGTCATCAGTCCTCAGACCACTTTGATGTGGAATGCCACGAAATTCCTCTCCAGTGCCTACCTCTTCAGCTCAGAGTAGTTCTTGCAACCTACTTCCTCAGTTATCTGCTGGATGTATTCCAACCGCTGTCCTCCTCTACAGTTCTTACCCTCTATACCTCCCTCTAGTACCTCAATTTTCTTCTTCACTCTTCTTTATATTATACCTGTTAACAACTTGGACACATGAACTGTTAAGATAATACTGCAATAAATCCCCACTCGTCAGCTCTTACGGTCTTCGGAATTATGTGGATGATATTTTTCCGAAAGTCGGATGGTATGTCGTCAGACTCATACACTGTACACACCAACGTCAATAGCCGTTCTGTTGCCACTTTCCCCCATGATTTTACAAAATTAGATGGAATCTGATCTATCCCTTCTACCTTATTTGATCTCAAGTCCTTGAAAGCTCTCTGAAATATTCTAATTGTAATACGGGATCAACTATCTCTTCTAAATCGACTCCTGCTTCTTCTTCTTTCACCTCAGAGAAATATTCCTCTTATAGAAGCCTTCAGAGTACTCTTTCCACCTATCTGCTTTCTCCTCTGTATTTAGCAGTGAAATTCCCATTGTACTCTTATTGTTACCACCGATGCTTTTAATTTCACCGAAGACTGTTTTGACTTTCCTATACGCTGATTCGGTACTTCCGGCAATCATTCCTTTTTCATTTATTCACATTTTTCATTCAGCCATTTCCTTTTAGCTTCCCTGCACTAAGCTTCCCATTTCGTTCCCCAGTGACTTCTATTTCTGTATTCTTGAATTTCCCTGAGCATTTTTGTACTCCTTCTCTCGTCGATAAACTGAAGTATTTCTTCTGTTACCCAAGCATTCTTGGCAGTTACCTTCTCTGTACCTACGTTAACCTTTCCGGGTTCTGTGATTGTCCTTTTTAGAGATGTCCATTCCTCTCTTCAACTGTACTACCTACAGAGCTATTCCTCTTGCTGTATCTACAGCCTTAGTGAGCTTCAAGCACGTGTCGTCATTCCTTAGTTCTTTCTAATTCCACTTTTTGGCATATTGATTCCTCCTGACTAATCTCTTAAACTTGAGCCTACTCTTCATCACTACTAAATTGTGATCTGCGTATACAGGGTGTTAGAAAAAGGTACGGCCAAACTTTCAGGAAACATTCCTCACACACAAATAAAGAAAAGATGTTATCTGAACATGTGTCCGGAAAAGCTTAATTTCCATGTTAGAGCTCATTGTAGTTTCGTCAGTATGTACTGTACTTCCTCGATTCACCTCCAGTTGGCCCAATTGAAGGAAGGTAATGTTGACTGCGGCGCTTGTTTTGACACGCGACTCATTGCTCTACAGTATTAGCTTCAAGCACATCAGTACGTAGCATCAACAGGTTAGTGTTCATCACGAACGTGGTTTTGCAGTCAGTGCAACGTTTACAAATGCGGAGTTGGCAGATGCCCATTTGATGTATGGATTAGCACGGGGCAATAGCCGCGACGCGTTACGTTTGTACCGAGACAGATTTCCAGAACGAAGGTGTCCCGACAGGAAGACGTTCGAAGCAATTGATCGGCGTCTTAGGGAGCACGGAACATTCCAGCCTATGTCTCGCGACTGGGAAAGACCTACAACGACGAGGACACCTGCAATGGACGAGGCAGTTCTTCGTGCAGTTGACGATAACCCTAATGTCAGCGTCAGAGAAGTTGCTGCTGTACAAGGTAACGTTGACTACGTCACTGTATGGAGAGTGCTACGGGAGAGCCAGTTGTTTACGTACCATGTACAGCGTGTTCAGGCTCTATCAGCAGCTGATTGGCCTCCACGGGTACACTTCTGCGAATGGTTCATCTAACAATGAGTCAATCCTCTTTTCATTGCAAATGATCTCTTTACGGATGAGGCTTCATTCCAACGTGATCAAATTGTAAATTTTCACAATCAACATGTGTGTGCTGACGAGAATCCGCACGCAATTATGCAATCACGTCATCAACACAGATTTTCTGTGAACGTTTGGGCAGGCATTGTTGGTGATGTCTTGATTGGTCCCCCTGTTTTCCACCTACGCTCAATGGAGCATGTTATCATGATATCATACGGGATACTCTACCTGTGTTGTTAGAACATATGCCTTTACAAGACGACACAACATGTGGTTCATGCACAATGGAGCTCCTGCACATATCAGTCGAAGTGTTCGTACGCTTCTCAACAACAGATTCGGTGACCGATGGATTGGTAGAGGCGGACCAATTCCGTGGCCTCTACGCTCTCCTGACCTCAACCCTCTTGACTTTCATTTATGGGAGCATTTGAAAGCTCTTGTCTACGCAACCCCGGTACCAAATGTAGAGACTCTTCGTGCTCGAATTTTGGTCGGCTGTGATACAATACGCCATTTTCCAGGGCTGCATTAGCGCATCAGGGATTCCATGCGACGGAGGGTGGACGCGCGTATCCTCGCTAACGGAGGACATTTTGAACATTTCCTGTAACAAAGTGTTTGAAGTCACGCAGGTACGTTCTGTTGCTGTGTGTTTCCATTCCATGATTAATGTGGTTTGAAGAGAAGTAATAAAATGAGCTATAACATGGAAAGTAAGCGTTTGCGGACACATGTCCACATAACTTATTTTCTTTCTTTGTTCGTGAGGAAAGTTTCCTGAACGTTTGACTGTATCTTTTTGTAACGCCCTGTATATCTGCTCCCGGGTAATCCTTACAACCAGTTTATGATTTCGGTGTGTCTACATGACCATGATGTAATCTAATTGGAATTTTACCATGTCACCTGTCCTTTACGAAGTATGTCTCTCCCTCTTGTGATTCTTGAGCAGAGTATTCGCAGTTATTACTCAAAAGTTATCGCAGAACTCCATTAGTCTTTCTCCTCTCTCATTCTTGTCTCAAGCCCGTATTCTCCTGTAATCCTTTCTTCTGCTCCTTCTCCTACAACTACATTGCAGTCCGCCGTGACTATCGGATTTTCATCTCCCTTCCAGTAATATCCCATACTTTCTCTATCTCTTCATCTTCAGCTTGCGACGTTGGCATGTATACCTGAACTATCGTTGTCGGTGTTGGTTTGCTGTCGATTCTGATAAGAACAACCCTGTCACTGAACTGTTTACTGTAACACACTCTCTGCCCTACCATCCCTTTCATAACGAATCCTACTTCCAATATTCCGTTTGCTTCTGCTGTTGATATTACCCTATAGTGATCTCATCAGAAATCCTTTTCTTCTTTTCATTTCACTTTACTTTCTCCTAATATATCTAGATTGAGACTTAGTATTTCCTTCTTCAGGTTTTATAGCTCCCCTACCACATTCAAGCATCTGACATTCCCTCCCCGACTCGTTGAAAGTTATCCTTTCTTCGGTTATGGCATCCTTTTTTCGTGGTAACCTTCCCCCTTGACAGTCCCTTCCTGGAGATCTGACTGGGGCTCTATTCCGGAATCTTTTGCCAATGGAGAGACCAGATGACACTCTTTCAGTTACAGGCTACATGTCCTGTGGATACACGTTATGTATCTTTAGTGCAATGGTATCATTGCCTTCTGCATCCTCATGCCGTTGATCACTGCTGATTCTTCCGGCTGTAGGTGTCGTTTCCCACCCCAAGAACAAGAGAGTGCCCTGACCGTTTGTACGCTCCTCCGCTCTCTTTGCAAGGCCGTTGGCAGAACGAGGGTGACTTCTTATGCCGGAAGACTTCGGTCACCAGCGCAGAATATTAATCAGAATTTAAGAGATGGCAGGTTTCTAACGTCTGACCGAAAGCGTCTTGTTTACTAATGACGCTACAGAGCATCAAAGTTTTAGGCGCCGGCGCCTGCTAATAAGCCATCTATTTGGTAGCAACGTGATTATCTATGGTAAACGACGAACAGTGTTGTTTGCTAGTCAGTGATTGCCAGTGAAGGATGTAGAACTAGCTGGGGCGTAGGTTGCCCCTCGACTTCTATGAATGCGTTCATAAGAGACGAGACGAGTCTACACAGCAGCTAGCTACATCTTCTTCACTGCCAAGTATGGAAAGCAGTCGCGATTCTGGTAAGAACAAACATATCGCTGAACTGTTCACAGTAGCATACGAACAATGATGCGAGACGTTCCACGGTAGTTCTTTTGCGTACACAGTCATGTTAGTTTCCAAAGGGATGGCCTTGGGGGTCGCGCCGGCTCCTGTAACTTCGACGCTCTGTTTAGTTGTTGGATGACGTTTCAGGACAAGGGTTCCTATATTCGTTTTATTCCTTACTACATCCTTTACAACACTTCGAAGTTTTGTTGGTATCGTAGATCAAATAATAATTCAAGTGACTGAGGCATAGCTACAGAAATTCATGCATCTTTTAAATAATCTATGTGAGAAATCGATATGTGAGATAGATAGGTGTAAGCACAAGCAGTGGACGGTAAGTAAAGATTGTTGGGGGGATATGAAAAAACTGTGCAGTCGTTATCTGACTGCAGAAACGGAGATTTATTTTATGTCCAAAAGTGCATGATCATTGCTATTCGGGTCAAAGGCGAGAGCATTGCCTAAACGGCTAAGATTGTAAACTGCTCCCATGCTACAATGGTTAAAGTAAACCGTACAAGAAAAAATGTCACTATCCAAAATCAGTGCCGGCTAACTGTGGTGCACCGTGGGTCACAAATGATGAACAACGGCTGCGGAGAAATGTATGGGCAAATAAATGTGCAACTTTTGAGCAGGTGACTACCAAGATGAACCAAGGGGCTGCCTGTAGTGTCTCTTCAATGACCGACAAGCGAACGTTGCTTCGCATAGGCCTCCGCAGCTGGCTCATCGGTCATGTACCCATGCTCACTGCAGTTGATCGACGATGAAGGCTAGAATGTGCAAGCCGTTAACGCAGCTGACGTCCACTGAGAGGCGACATGCTGTCTTTACGGATGAATCACGTTTATGATCCATCAGACAGGTGGCCGTTGGTGTGAATGTCCCTCAACAATCGTCGGAAGAGTCCAAGACGGAGGATGGAACTTTATGGTGTGCGGAACTTTTTCTTGGCAGTTTCTGTCTGATCTCGTCTTTGTGAAGGCACAATGGATCAACACAATGTGTATATATCTTTGGGGACAGGCTGGTCGCGCCGTGGGTACTCATCTGAGAAACCCAGCACGACTGGCCAAGGTACGTGCCTACTGGTACCTTCCAGAACATTCAGTCTCTTCCTACACGTCCGCGCTGCAAAATGTGTTGTTCATGCTTCTGACAGGTGGTCACATTAATGTGACTGGACCGTGTGGAATTGTTACATAGTAAAATTTTTAACACAGCCAGAATTGCACCGCACATTTACAACAAATGTAAAATACCAGACCTTCCAAGGCAGCATGGGATTACATGCCAAAGGGAAGGAGAGACTGAAAACAATGCAGGACACGCTGGAAACAATTCTGAAAGCGAAATGGGGAAGAATGCCTAATCCATGAAGTCGGAAAGAAGAAGAAGTTCTCATTTGTTCGCATGTATAAGCCCCATGTTTGTTTATTGGAGATGGCATTGGGAGCCAAACATTGCGCAGAAGATGATACGGTAGAAAGTTCACCATGGGGTGCAACTGGGTATTTGGGTGGTGAACATTTTTCTTGTAATGGGGAAAATGTATTTCGTTGAGGGAATATATAAACAAAAACGTAAGGCACTAACAGATCTTTGCTACGGTATACTGGGTTATATCGTCAGTTACCCTTGTATAACTTTTCTCTTTCTGGGTGCAAGCACATTTCCTGGTGAGGCCCACGTTGAGAATAGACAGATCTTCAAAGCTACGCAAGGCATCAAAGAAAATCTACAAGACGAAACACCGGTGGTGAAATGCAGATGAATGCCAAGACGTCAAAAGCGCAATCTGGGCATCATGCTTCCGGAGCAAAGTGTGCTACTAGACCAAAATGAGGAGGGGACTGAGTAGATAATATTTCGAATAGGATCACATCTCCAGAAACGTCCCATTGCCGTGTTGCAACCGATTGAAAACATGATTGCTAGGTAGGTACGCAACAGGGTAGTTATGTTGGGGGGTGCTTACGTGGGATCGGCTGATGTCATTTGACGTCTATTCTACATATCTTACCTGTTTTGAGCACCATTCATGTGTCTGTTAGTGTCAGAACAAAATGGCTGAGTACACGTTTGCAGACTATTACAACATGGTTGTTCCATAAAAACACGGGAGAACTGCCGCATGTCAGTAACGTCCTCCCACGATATTTTGGCACAGAGTCTTCTGGCCATCTTCAGGTGAGTACCACTGTAGTAGTACTGGCGAGTTCGCCAGGTTATAGTTGGAAGGAAGGGTAGATGCCACAGCGAAGTTCGTCATCTGGAAGATGGAGGCAGTGGAAATTGCCCTGATGAAGGAGATGGAGGGTGTGGAGGTGGAGAGAGGGAGAGATATACAGCGATAGAGGTGCGGCAATGGGTCGGAAGGAGGATACCAGAGGGTGGGGGGATGAAGCCTGCAGACAATGTAAAGGATGTGGAGATGTTGGAGGAACAGGAGGAGGTGGGGGAAGGGGATCAGTTTATACAGTAGCCATGTGGGGGAAGGAAGGCGGATACGGAAGGCAAGGTGGAGCGCTTGGTATTCAAGGATTTGGAGGGCCTTGTGAAAGCAGGTCGGGGCAGAGATCCAGGCAACGCTGGCATAACAGAGGATAGGACGGATGAGGGATTTGTAGGTGTGGAGGATGGTAGTAGGATACAATCCCCATGTCTGACCAGACAGGAGTTTCAGAAGGCAGAGGTGGGAACGGGCTTTCTGCTGGACGGTCTGGAGACGAGGGGTCCAGGTGAGGTGTCGGTTGAGGGTGAGGCCAAGGTATTTCAGGGTGGGGGTGAGCTGGATGGGATGACCATAAAGGGTGAGGTAGAAATCATGGAGGTGAAAGGAGCGAGTGGTGTGGCCTATGATGTTTGCCTGGGTTTTGGAGGGGTTGAGACAGAGGAACCAGTGGTTACACCAAGTGGTGAACTGGTTAAGGTGGGTTTGGAGGGTACGTTGGGACCGTTGAAGGGTAGGATAGAGAGCCAGGAAGGTGGTGTCATCAGCATACTGGAGAAGGTGGAATGGTGGGGGTGGCTTGGGCATATCAGCCGTATACAAGAGATAAAGGAGAGGGGAGAGGACAGAACCCTGGGGGACACCAGCCATGGGATAAAAGATACAGGGGTTGGTGTTGTGGAGGGTGACAAAGGAAGGTCGGTGCAATAGGAAGGAAGCGACCAGACAGACAATATTGATAGGCAGGGCTTAGGTTTGGAGCTTAAAGAGGAGACAGGGATGCACGATCATAGGCGTTTTGGAGGTCAAGGGAAACAATAACGGTGGAGCGACAGTAGTTGAGCTGGAGGGACTGAAGGTGAACGAGGTTGAGGAGTTGGTCTTCAGCAGAGAAGGAGGGTCGGAAGCCACACTGGATAAGGGGGAGAAGGTGGTGTTGAGCAAGGTGCTGATGGATAAGGTGGGAGAGGATGGATTCAAAGACCTTACTGAAGACAGAGGTGAGGCAGATGGGATGATAGCAAGAGGCGGCAGAAGGGGGTGTGTTGGGTTTGAGAAATAAGAGGATGCAGGAGGTCTTCCACAGGTCAGATGGGCGAGGACAGTCAGGAAGGAATAGGGACTTTCTTGAAGGTGACGGTAGGTGACACAGTCATGACCAGGGGCCGTGTTTCGTTTGTACTGGAGGATAACTTTAATGTCTTGTGCTGTTATGGGAGTGTTTATGTTGGAGGGAGAAACTGCTCCAAGTACTGGAGACTAGGAGCAAGTGAAGCGACCAAGGTATCAGCATGTCCCATGACGATGGGGAAAAGAGAATAATCAGAGTGGGGATCATCGGGGATGGAGAATACCTCGGAAAGGTGGGAAGCAAAGTGGTTGGCCTTACTGAGGTTGTCAGGAAGAGGGCGATCGTTATGGAGAAAGGGGTAGTGGGGAGCGGAAAGGGAACCAGTAAGGCAATGGAAGGCTCACCAGTACTTTGATGAGTTGATAGGGAGGGTGGCATTGAGTCGTGTGCAGGTCCGGCGCCAGTCTCGGCGTTTCGTTGCTGCAATAAGGTTCCGTATGTGTCGCTGTATTTGCCGGTGGCGGTGGAGTGTGCAGGAAGGAGCGATAGAGGCGGCGGCATTCACAGAGGAGGTGGACAGCTCCCAGAGGGAGAGTGGGACGGTGTGGGTGGATGGTTTTAGAAGAAACATGGGCCTTCACGGCGTCAATAATTACCTTCTGAAGGAAGGATGTGGCCTGGATGATGTCGTCAGGATGGCGATAGGTAAGAGGGTGGCTTTGGACCTAGGTGGAGACGGAGTCCCGGTAAGCATCCCAGTTGGCACGATGATAGTCGTGGACGACCTTGGCAGGGGGTGCAGGGTGCGGAGCTGGAGGGGGGCAATGAGCAGACGTTATGGTGAGAAGGACAGGGAGGTGATCGCTATCTGTGAGGTCAAGGACGGCGACAGCGATACGCCCAAGAAGGTTGGCGGAGGCAATGACTACATAGGGGGTGGTGTCACTTTTGGGTCAGGTGCGCTGGGGAAGGGGAACAAGGTCACCTTGCATTGTGGAGAGGAAATGAATCCACCACCGAAGGGCAGCAGGAGTATGGCTATGTATGTTGAGGTCGGTGGCAATCACATAGGTGGAGAAGGAGCAGTCAATGTGCGAGATGAAGTCATAAGGAAGAGGAGCAGTGGAGCAGACATAGATGGCGGCACAGGTGATAGTGACAGAGGGGAAGAAGACGCTAAGGATAAGGTGTTCAGTGGTGTCATTGAGGAGAGGTTGTGGCCAGACGGGGATATGCTTAAGGTGGCCAATCACGACTCCACCCTGCGCACAAGGACCAGGAGCGTCAGTGTGATGGAGGATATAGGGAGAGGTGTGGATAGAATGGTGGGGCTGGAGAAAAGTTTTGTTCAAGAGGAAGGTGTCGATCTGGTGGTGGGAAAGGGTTTGCATGAGGAGGTATTTGTTGGAGCAGAAGGAGCGAATGTTCTGGAAGAAGATGCGATACTCGTGCCACGCCATGGCGGGAAGGAGGGGGGAAATAGAGGGAAGGGAAGAGACTTAAACTAGGGTGTCGAGGCAGGTGAAAATGAAGTGGGATTGGTTGTGGGAGTAAGTGGCGAAGGTGCTCAGGTGGAAAACAGAGCGAGTGGCAAGGGAGTTTTGTTGGAAGGTGTGGGGGCACTGAAAAGGGTAAATGTTTTGGAGTACAATGGTAAGGAACCGGATGATGTCCTTGGCCGTGGGGGGTGGACAGAGGGAATTGTTGGGATAGGCAGTGGGATCGATGGGACAAACTGGGGCTGTAAGCTCAGAGGTGGCTGGAGAGGGTTTAGCTTTACACTTATGGGAGTAGGTGGCATGGGGGCCATTGCAGGTATTAGAGGAAGGAGGAGCAGCGAGGTTGGGGCAGTTCTGAAGAAAGTGGGAGACCTTGCAATGGGGACAGGTGGGGGGGGGGGGTTGCAGTTGGGAGTCAGGTGGTCATTGTACATCAGGCACCTCTGGCAGTGGTAGAATTGGGGAGGGGATTTGGAGGATTCAACGGGGTGGCGATGGTGGTATATCAGGGCACCCTGGGTGAGGAGATGGTCAATGGATGGGGCGGACTCAGAGAATACCCACATGAGGTAGGTGGGACCAGAAGCATTGTTGATACGGCGGGCAGAGCGGATTTCCAAGTCCGGATGGAAGTTCAGTTCTGCCAACACTTCACCCTCTGTGATCACCAGGCTGAGCTTAGTGATCACAGCGGTGTAGGTGCGGGGGCGATGGGGAGACTGGGGCTGATGAGGAGTGGAAGCGGAAAGGAAGGGTATCAGAGAAGTGTGGGGGCCAAACATAACTAATGGGAGTTTTTGCAGGAGGTCTGTGTAACAGGATGGGGATGGGGACTTGATAAAGACCGAGTCTCTGCGGGGAATGAGTTGGGAGATGGGAGCACCAGGTAAGTACTTTCATATCTCCACAGTGAGGGCACAAGCGTTGAGGAACTTAGGATTGGGAGTTGACAGGACAAAGGTGTGGAGGGTGGGGGCCAATGTATGGGTGGCAGGAGGAGGGTTGGTGTCCATGGAGATGGCAGGAGCAGGGGGAGGTGGTGTTGACTTTTTATGGGAAGTGGAGGGAGCAGAGTCGGTAATAAAACGCTTTTGGGGTTTTTTGGAGACTGGAGGCTGAGAGGAGGGGAGAGGGACGGGGAGGAGAGGGAGGTGGCAGGTGGCAGATCCCTGCGGCGTAGTTTAGGCGCCGGAAGCAGCTGGTTCAGTGGTGGCGATGGTGGCTCGGCGCGACGTGATGCGTGAGAGAGATGCAGATGACAAAGCGACTGGGTGGGTGAGAGAGGGGAAGCGGACCACCTGAGTGGCGGCAGCAGAGGCGTACGTGAGGGCAGGGGTAGTAGTGGGAGCTGTTGAGGGTGTGGAGGCTGGAGGAAGGGTGTAGAGGTGTCGGTATACAGCAGGGGAGGAGATAGGGGGATGGGTAAGTGGGGGAAGGGGAGGGGAGGAGTAAGGAGGGAGGCCAGGGGCGGCACTCCAGGAAGTGACTGTGGGAGAGGGGGAGGGGGAGGTGTAGATGACAGTGGAGTTGGGAGTACTCATACCAGACGAACGGCGACGGACGCACGGACGGGCAGCAGGCGACGGTGGCGGACAGCGAGCAGGCAGGCGGACGGACGAACAGTTACAGCAGCAAGCGGCGGGCGGGCAGACAGACAGACAGACAGACACAATCTTCGAAGATGGAGATTCCACCCTGAGAGTAGCCCAGGCTTTGCAATCTGACGCTTTCGAAGGAGGGGATCCAACCATCTAGATGTGGCGAGTACGCGCTGAGCTCTGCTATTTAAAGCCATACTGAAGGCCTCTTCCTCTTCCTTGTTCCGTCGTTTATAGGTCTGCATCACTCTGTTCACTTGCGTAGTTGAAAAGCCATTCTTCAGAAATACTTTTTGCAGGTGCTCTAGTTCCACAGAGATGGTATGGGCACGGTGGATTGATGTTCTGAGAACGGCCATTGTTTGTGCTGGATGGTGGCTTGCAGATACAGGCGTGTATGAGTGGGCTTTCTGTACACCGAGTGACAAAGTGTGCCATCATTCTTATTACTTAGACTTACACTTATTACAACATGGTCTTTCTGAATGTGGAAGCCCACGGTAATCTAAGAACTGCTCGTCACCTTTGTCGAGATCGTTACCCACACCGTCCACCTCCTTCACATACCCTTTCCGTCGTAATTACGCAGTAGTTTCGAGAAATTGGACATGGCTGTGGTGCTCCAAGGACACTCTGCACACACGAACTGGAAGAGACCGTAATGTACATAACAGTGTTTGTGAAAACTGGTTAGATTCTCCTCTTGTTCCTTAGCATAATAGGGCCTAATGAGTTGAATTGGTAAACAAGTGACGTACTGTGTCACGGCTAATGAAGTACTTCTAAAAGTGGACTCGTTACCAAGACATTTTCAAATGGTTGTAGCACAGAAAAGATACGTTTCCGGACACGGTTTCCAATTTAAAAGTCCCCTCTACAAGTCCGTAAGAAGAATTTTCGAACAGCCAGCCAAGCTCCCTCAGGCATCAAAGAAAAACTGCAAGAGAAAAGACAGGGGGAGAAATACTGATGAATCCCAACATGCCGAAAGTGCGAACTGGGGAGGGGTCCAATGATTTTACGCCCGAGCAATATGTGCCGGTAGGTCACAATTTCGAAGGGCTAGAGAAGACGTCTGTTCGCTTTTTAGGTCCCTCCGTGATCTGTCAGTAGAAGGGACGCTGGGCGAGCGTCCGACGGCGGTTGCCGAAGAGCCAGATGGACTGCCTCCTGCTGCAGGCCGGCGGCACGCGCCGCGTCACCCACGCACAGCGACTCATTTGTCAGCGCCGGCGCCATCAAAGGCGGCGACAACGGGGAGCTCCGCGCCGCTCGCCGCCGGCTGCTCCGTTAGACAAAGCAGGCGCGCTTCCAATATTAATTTTCGTCGCGGAGCGCGAGCGGGAATTGCACCACCGAATATCAAAGATTTCTGGCGATTTTTAACTGAAATGGAAGACACGCAAAAGGACACAGTTTTCCGGATGAAATTACATTCAGTTCTTCTTGTTTAACTTGGTGGTAATTTGTGGTAAGTACCTATTTTAACAAACTGCTAAGTTCGTCAGTCCCTAGGTTTACGCACTACATCTACATCTACGTGATTACTCTGCTATTCACAATAAAGTGCATGGCAGAGGGTTCAATGAACCACCTTCAAGATGTCTCTCTACCGTTCCACTCTCGAATTGCACGCGGGAAAAACGAGCACTTAAATTTTCCTGTGCGAGCCGTGATTTCTCTTATTTTATCGAGATGATCATTTCTCCCTATGTAGGTGGGTGCCAACAGAATGTTTTCGCAATCGGAGGAGGAAAATGTCAATTGAAATTTCATGGGAAGATCCCGTTGCAACAAAAAACGGCCTTTGTTTCAATGATTGCTACTTCAGTTCAGGTATCATATCTGTGACACTATCTCCCCTATTTCGCGATAAAACAAAACGAGCTACCCTTCTTTGTACTTTTGCGATGTCATCCGTCAGTCTCATTTTGTAACTGCAATCCCTAAGTATTTAGTTGAATTTGCAGCCTTCATATTTGTGTGACTTATCGCGTAATCGTAATTTAGCCGATTCCTGTTAGTACTCGTGTGAGTAACTTCACTCTTTTCTTTATTCAGGGTCACTTTTCGCAGCATACAGATCTTATCTAAATAATTTTGCATGTCATGTTGATCTGATGACTTTACAAGACGGTAAATGACAGCATCAGCTGCAAACAATCTAAGACTGCTACTCAGATTGTTTCGTATGTCGTTAATATACAGGGCGTTTCAAAAATGACCGGTGTATTTGAAACGGCAATACAAACTAAACGAGCAGCGATAGAAATATACCGTTTGTTGCAATATGCTTGGGACAACAGTACATTTTCAGGCAGACAAACTATCGAAATTACAGTAGTTACAATTGTCAACAACAGATGGCGCTGCGGTCTGGAAAACTCTATAGTACGATATTTTCCACATATCCACCATGCGTAGCAATAATATGGCGTAGTCTCTGAATGAAATTACCCGAAACCTTTGACAACGTGTCTGGCGGAATGGCTTCTCATGCAGATGAGATGTACTGCTTCAGCTGTTCAATTGTTTCTGGATTCTGGCGGTACACCTGGTCTTTCAAGTGTCCCCACAGAAAGAAGTCACAGGGGTTCATGTCTGGCGAATAGGGAGGCCAATCCACGCCGCCTCCTGTATGTTTCGGATAGCCCAAAGCAATCACACGATCATCGAAATATTCATTCAGGAAATTAAAGACGTGGGCCGTGCGATGTGGCCAGGCACCATCTTGCATAAATCACGAGGTGTTCGCAGTGTCGTCTAAGGCAGTTTGTACCGCCACAAATTCACGAAGAATGTCCAGATAGCGTGATGCAGTAATCGTTTCGGATCTGAAAAATGTGCCAATGATACCTTTGGAAGAAATGGCGGCCCAGACCAGAACTTTTTGAGGATGCAGGGACGATTGGACTGCAACATGGGGCTTTTCAGTTCCCCATATGCGCCAGTTCTGTTTATTGACGAATCCGTCCAGATAAAAATAAGCTTCGTCAGTAAATCAAATGCTGCCCACATGCATATCGCCGTCATAAATCCTGTGCACTATATCATTAGCGAATGTCTCTCGTGCAGCAATGGTAGCGGCGCTGAGGGGTTGCCGCGTTTGAATTTTGTATGGATAGAGGTGTAAACTCTGGCGCATGAGACGGTACGTGGACGTTGGCGTCATTTGGACCGCAGCTGCAACACGGCGAACGGAAACCCGAGGCCGCTGTTGGATCACCTGCTGCACTAGCTGCGCGTTGCCCTCTGTGGTTGCCGTACGCAGTCGCCCTACCTTTCGAGCACGTTCATCCGTCACGTTCCCAGTCCGTTGAAATTTTTCAAACAGATCCTTTATTGTATCGCTTTTCGGTCCTTTGGTTACATTAAACCTCCGTTGAAAACTTCGTCTTGTTGCAACAACACTGTGTTCTAGGCGGTGGAATTCCAACACCAGAAAAATCCTCTGTTCTAAGGAATAAACCATGTTGTCCACAGCACACTTGCACGTTGTGAACAGCACACGCTTACAGCAGCAAGACGACGTACAGAATGGCGCACCCACAGACTGCGTTGTCTTCTATATCTTTCACATCACTTGCAGCGCCATCTGTTGTTGAAAATTGTAACTACTGTAATTTCGAAAGTCTGTCCGCCTGAAAATGTACTGTTGTCCCAAGCATATTGCAACAAATGGTGTATTTCTATCGCTGCTCGTTTAGTTTTTATTGCCGTTTCAAATATACCGATCATTTTTGGAACACCCTGTAGATCAGGAACAATAGAGGGCCTATAACACTTCCTTGGGGAACACCGGATATTATTTCTGTTTTACTCGATGAATTTCGGTCTGTTACTACGAACTCAGATTTTTCTGACAGGAAATCACGAACCCAGTTGCACATCTGAGGCTATACTCCGTAGGCGTGCAGTCTGGTTGGAAGTCGCTTGTGAGGAACGGTGTCGAAAGCCTTCTGGAAATCTAAAAAATGGTATCAATTTGAAATCCCCTGTCGATAGCACTTATTACTTCATGAGTATAAAGAGCTAGTTGTGTTTGACAAGAACGATATTTTCTGAAATCGTGCTGACTATGTTTCAATAAATCGTTTTCTTCGAGGTACTTCATAATGTTCGAATACAGTATATGTTCCAAAATCCTACTGCAAATCGACGTTAGTGATATAGGCCCGTAATTCAGCGGATTACTCCTACTTTTCTTTTTGGGTATTGGTGTGACTTGAGCAATTTTCCAGCCTTTAGTTAAGGATATTTCTGTGAGCTAGTGGTTGTGTATAATTGCTAAACATGGAGCTATTTTATAAGGATACTCTGAGAGGAATCTGACTGGTATACAAGCTGGACTGGAGGCCTTGCCATTATTAAGTGATTTAAACAGCTTCGTTACACCGAGGATATCTACTTCTAACTTAAACTAAGGCTAAGGACAACACACACACCTATACCCGAGGGAGGACTCGAACCTCTGGAGGGGATAGCCGAGGGAACCGTGGCATGGCGCCCTAGACCTCAGTTCTTCCTCCTCTGTCGACAAGGATAGAGAAGAGACTCGTATTTTTTCTTGCTGTTGAAGCGGGAAGTGTAATCTGCTCGTATACGCCAGCTATGTTTATACCTTTGAGTGCGAAACTTAATGGTAAATGTAACATTACAACATGTCTGTTTTTGTGGAAGATATGTGGTGTACATGTATTGAACCTTTGACCCGGAAAATCCTGCTGCGCTTATCCACTCTCCAGTTACACTACAGTGAATGTTACGCAACGGAAACTTTACACGCAGATGTTTGGGTGTGACGCTTAGCGGAGTTATTGAACGCAGTTTTCCGAAATTCCTTCACCAGGGAACACGAATGGAATACTCCACAATTTGATACACGAACAGCTGGTAGCATGTGTTTCTTAGAAGTAGATACCTTAGGGGTTGCGAAGCAACTCAAATCGCTTGATACAGGCAAGTCTTCAGGTCCATATTGTATACCGATTAGGTTCCTTTCAGATTACGCTGATACAATAGCTCCCTACTTAGCAATCATATCCGCAACCGCTCACTCACCGATACATCCGTAACTACAGACTGGAAAATTGCGGAGGTCGCACCAGTGTTTAAGAAGGGTAGTAGGAGTAATCGATCGAACTACAGACCTATATCATTGACGGTGGTTTGCAGTAGAGTTTTGGAGTACATACTGTATTCAAACATTATGAATCACCTCGAAGGGAACGATCTATTGGTACGTAATCAGCATGGTTTCAGAAAACATCGTTCTTGTGCAACACAGCTAGCTCTTTATTCGCACGAAGTAATGGCCGCTATCGACAGGGGATCTCAAGTTGATTCCGTATTTCTAGATTTCCGGAAAGCTTTTGACACCGTTCCTCACAAGCGACTTCTAATCAAGCTGCGGACCTATGGTGTATCGTCTCAGTTGTGCGACTGCATTCGTGATTTCCTGTGGGGAAGGTCTCAGTTCGTAGTAACAGACGGCAAATCATCGAGTAAAACTGAAGTGATATCAGGTGTTCCACAGGGAAGCGTCCTGGAACGCAGCTGTTCCTGGTCTATATAAATGACCTGGGTGACAAACTGAGAAGTTCTCTTAGGTTGTTCGCAGATGATGCTGTAATTTACCACCTAGTAAGGTCATCCGAAGACCAGTATCAGTTGCAGAGCGATTTAGAAAAGATTTCTGTATGGTGTGGCAGGTGGCAGTTGACGCTAAATAACGAGAAGTGTGAGGTGATCCACATGAGTTTCAAAAGAAATCCGTTGGAATTCGATTACTCGATAAATAGTACAATTCTCAAGGCTGTCAATTAAACTAAGAACGTGGGTGTTAAAATTACGAACAACTTCAGTTGGAAAGACCACATAGATAATATTGTGGGGAAGGACCGCCAAAGGTTGCGTTTCATTGGCAGGACACTTAGAAGATGCAACAAGTCCACTAAGGAGACAGCTTACACTACACTCGTTCGTCCTCTGTTACAATATTGCTGCGCGGTGTGGGATCCTTACCAGGTGGAATTGACGGAGGACACCCAAAGGGTGCAAAAAAGGGCAGCTTGTTTTGTATTATCACGTAATAGGGGAGAGAGTGTGGCAGATATGATACGCTAATTGGGATGTAAGTCATTAAAGTAAAGACGTTTTTCGTCGCGGCGAGATCTGTTTACGAAATTTCAGTCACCAACTTTCTCTTCCGAATGCGAAAATATTTTGTTGAGCCCAACCTACATAGGTAGGAATAATCATCATAATAAAATAAGAGAAATCAGAGCTCTAACAGAAAGGTTTAGGTGTTCGTTTTTCCCGCGCGCTATTAGGGAGTGGAATGGTAGAGAGATAGTATGATTGTGGTTCGATGAACCCTCTGCCAAGCACTTAAAGGTGAATTGCAGTGTAGTCATGTAGATGTAGATGTAGATGTAGCGAAGCTGAATTCCGGCATAATGTATACACTCCTGGAAATGGAAAAAAGAACACATTGACACCGGTGTGTCAGACCCACCATACTTGCTCCGGACACTGCGAGAGGGCTGTACAAGCAATGATCACACGCACGGCACAGCGGACACACCAGGAACCGCGGTGTTGGCCGTCGAATGGCGCTAGTTGCGCAGCATTTGTGCACCGCCGCCGTCAGTGTCAGCCAGTTTGCCGTGGCTTACGGGGCTCCATCGCAGTCTTTAACACTGGTAGCATGCCGCGACAGCGTGGACGTGAACCGTATGTGCAGTTGACAGACTTTGAGCGAGGGCGTATAGTGGGCATGCGGGAGGCCGGGTGGACGTACCGCCAAATTGCTCAACACGTGAGGCGTGAGGTCTCCACAGTACATCGATGTTGTCGCCAGTGGTCGGCGGAAGGTGCACGTGCCCGTCGACCTGGGACCGGACCGCAGCGACGCACGGATGCACGCCAAGACTGTAGGATCCTACGCAGTGCCGTAGGGGACCGCACCGCCACTTCCCAGCAAATTAGGGACACTGTTGCTCCTGGGGTATCGGCGAGGACCATTCGCAACCGTCTCCATGAAGCTGGGCTACGGTCCCGCACACCGTTAGGCCGTCTTCCGCTCACGCCCCAACATCGTGCAGCCCGCCTCCAGTGGCGTCGCGACAGGCGTGAATGGAGGGACGAATGGAGACGTGTCGTCTTCAGCAATGAGAGTCGCTTCTGCCTTGGTGCCAATGATGGTCGTATGCGTGTTTGGCCCCGTGCAGGTGAACGCCACAGTCAGGATTGCATACGACCGAGGCACACAGGGCCAACACCCAGCATCATGGTGTGGGGAGCGATCTCCTACACTGGCCGTACACCTCTGGTGATCGTCGAGGGGACACTGAATAGTGCACGGTACATCCAAACCGTCATCGAACCCATCGTTCTACCATTCCTAGGCCGGCAAGGGAACTTGCTGTTCCAAGAGGACAATGCACGTCCGCATGTATCCCGTGCCACCCAACGTGCTCTAGAAGGTGTAAGTCAACTACCGTGGCCAGCAAGATCGCCGGATCTGTCCTCCATTGAGCATGTTTGGGACTGGATGAAGCGTGGTCTCACTCGGTCTACATGTCCAGCACGAACGCTGGTCCAACTGAGGCGCCAGGTGGAAATGGCATGGCAAGCCGTTCCACAGGACTACATCCAGCATCTCTACGATCGTCTCCATGGGAGAATAGCAGCCTGCATTGCTGCGAAAGGTGGATATACACTGTACTAGTGCCGACATTGTGTATGCTCTGTTGCCTGTGTCTATGTGCCTGTGGTTCTGTCGGTGTGATCATGTGATGTATCTGACCCCAGGAATGTGTCAATAAAGTTTCCCCTTCCTGGGACAATGAATTCACGGTGTTCTTATTTCAATTTCCAGGAGTGTATAATAATTCCTACCAAGTGTTCCAAAAAAGAATGAAGCTAATAAGTAAATAACGTAAAGATATCTTCTTAAATAACAGATGACATTTTAAGTATCTACACTTTTACTCCACCAGAAGATAACATTGGACATTAATTGACATTAACAAGATCGATTACCTCCAAGTGTGTGTATAATGTAGTGGATTGTGTATCCATATGTATGGTTGACAAAACTGGGTAACAGGTGGACATTAACTAAGGACAATGCGATCCCACTGAAACTAATTCGTTGAGAGTGATTATGAACTGCAAAGCTGTAGGCTAAACAAAAAGCAAATGAGACACTTACTTGCTGCTACTTAAAAGCACTTGTGGGCTGTGAAAATTCACATCAGAACTTTTTTTTTTCATTTCGCTTTAAATAAATCGGCCGCAGTTGTAAAATTCTTTACTGGCCGATTGGTTCAAATGGTTCAAATGGCTCTGAGCACTATGGGACTCAACTGCTGTGGTCATTAGTCCCCTAGAACTTAGAACTACTTAAACCTAACTAACCTAAGGACATCACACACATCCATGCCCGAGGCAGGATTCCAACCTGCGACCGTAGCAGTCGCACGATTCCGGACTGCGCGCCTAGAACCGCGAGACCACCGCGGCCGGCTCTGGCCGATTGAATTTTACAACAGTGGCGGGTTTGTTTAACACGAACATGCTGCAGACCAGTTGCGGATGTCCCTAAAAAAGAAATCCTACTGTGACGAAGCTGCGGGATGGTCACCGTGCACTAGGTATAGTCATTAATGCATCGACCAGCGGAGCTGTGTGTCGTCGGCCCTCCGTCTCGTTCCCCGAATCCTTGCTATTACGTCTGCACCGCCCTTTACCGACACATCTATCCTTCCACGGCCTAGGACCAAAACTTACTAGTTCCATGGCCTCCGATTGAATTTCCTCTCCGTTCCTTCACTACGATTTTTCATCCATGTGCAGTACTCTCAAGGAGCCAAATCTACCAATAGGTAGACTCATCAATACATCAATCGCCAAGTTCTCCTGTCTCTCCACACAGCCGGCCTCCAAATTCTCCTCGTCCAGATTCACCATCACGTCCTCTGAGGTCAAGAAAGCGTTCTTCTGAACGCGCAGGAAGCAGCTTGGCTAGGATGTCTTCGAGACTGTAGAAAATGTAAGAGCTGTCCAGGCGACACTGCGACAGGCATCCTCCCGTGCCAGCCCATCTCAACTAACGTGGCGAAATATTTTTCGCAATACTAGCACCAACGGATCTCTGCAGGAAGTTCCGCAGAAAACGTCAGGTGGATGCCTGCAAATTCAGAATAATGCTCTCTCTCTTGTCAGGAACAGTTATCAAGGCTATGGGCTATCGTGACTCAGCTAAAGAAGATGTAAAAATGTAGAGAATCTGGGACAACGCACTGTGGCCTGCCAAGAGAAGCCGGGGCTCCCATGTCCATCTGACACACCTGAGTTTGCGTCCCTTCTTGTTACACGAAGCGACAGCAATGAAGCAGCTATTTTTGCCATTTACATGCAACCATCTTTCCTTCGCCTAGCCGCAGCCATAACTGCCCACCAAATGATGGACGAAGTCCCGTTACCTCTAACCATTGTATACAATAGGTACTGATGAATTTAGTACATAACCACCGTGAACCCTTCTTAATAAACACAATATCAGTCACAGTGGCCGGCCGGAGTGGCTGAACGGTTCTAGGCGCTACAGTCTGGAACCGCGCGAGCGCTGCGGTCGCCGGTTCCAATCCTGCCTCGGTCATGGATGTGTGTGATGTCCTTAGGTTCGTTAGGTTTCAGTAGGTCTAAGTTCTAGGGGACTGATGACCTCAGAAGTTAAGTCCCATATTGTTCATAGCCATTTGAACGATTTTTTGAGTCACATTGACATCAGAACTCTATACAAGTATCCTTATTGAGAATGTCTTCATTGAAAACTAGGCTGAAAGAAAAGCAAGCCCAAATGACTTGCCGCCTTTCAACATTCGGATGAATTTACACTTCCAAGCAACACATCTGTATATACTTGACTCTGAGGGGAGACTGGCGGTATGAAAATGGAACTAACGAACATCAAAATGCCACGATCGCTTTAGCAGAGCAAATTGTCGGTTTCGGCATTCTACGCTGCCAACTTTGGGTCTTAAGCACTACATTTCAGAGAATCTCGTCCACGTGTACAAAACTTATGTCACAAGGCTACAGCGTCCGTCGCCGGCACGGTGGCTCAGATTGTTCGGTCGGACCTCTCTCTCCCTAAATATACAGGGTGTTACAACAAGGTACGGCCAAACTTTCAGGAAACATTCCTCACACACAATGAAAGAAAATATGTTATGTGGACATGTGTCCGGAAACGCTTACTTTCCATGTTAGAGCTCATTTTATTACTTCTCTTCAAATCACATTAATCATGGAAAGGAAACACACAGCAACAGAACATACCAGCGTGACTTCACACCCGTTATTACAGGAAATGTTCAAAATGTCTTCCGTTAGCGAGGATAATGCATCCACCCTCCGTCGCATGGAAACCCTGATGCGCTGATGCAGCCCTGGAGAGTGGCGTATAGTATCACAGCCGTCCACAATACGAGCACGAAGAGTCTCTACATTTGGTACCGAGGTTGCATAGACAAGAGCTTTCAAATGCCCCCATAAATGAAAGTCAAGAGGGTTGACGTCAGGAGAGCGTGGAGGCCATGGAATTGGCCCGCCTCTACCAGTCCATCGGTCACCGAATCTGTTGTTGAGAAGCGTACGAACACTTCGACTGAAATGTGCAGGAGCTCCATTGTGCATGAACCAGATGTTGTGTCGTACTTGTAAAGGCACATGTAGAGTATCCCGTATGATATCATGATAACATGCTCCATTGAGCGTAGGTGGAAAACAGGGGGACCAATCAAGACATCACCAACAATGCCTGCCCAAACGTTCACAGAAAATCTGTGTTGATGACGTGATTGCATAATTGCGTGCGGATTCTCGTCAGCACACACATGTTGATTGTGAAAATTTACAATTTGATCACGTTGGAATGAAGCCTCATCCGTAAAGAGATCATTTGCAATTAAAAGAGGATTGACGCATTGTTAGATGAACCATTCGCAGAAGTGTACCCGTGGAGGCCAATCAGCTGCTGATAGAGCCTGAACACGCTGTACATGGTACGTAAACAACTGGCTCTCCCGTAGCACTCTCCATACAGTGACGTAGTCAACGTTACCTTGTACAGCAGCAACTTCTCTGACGCTGACATTAGGGTTATCGTCAACTGCACGAAGAATTGCCTCGTCCATTGCAGGCGTCCTCGTCGTTCTAGGTCTTCCCCAGTCGCGAGTCATAGGCTGGAATGTTCCGTGCTCCCTAAGACGCCGATCAATTGCTTCGAACGTCTTCTTGCCGGGACACCTTCGTTCTGGAAATCTGTCTCGGTACAAACGTAGCGCGTCACGGCTATTGCCCCGTGCTAATCCATACATCAAATGGGCATCTGCCAACTCCACATCTGTAAACGTTGTACTGACTGCAAAACCACGTTCGTGATGAACACTAACCTGTTGGTGCTACGTACTGATGTGCTTGATGCTATTACTGTAGAGCCATGAGTCGCATGGCAACACAAGCACTGAATTCAACATTACCTTCCTTCAGTTGGGCCAACTGGCGGTGAGTCGAGGAAGTACAGTACATACTGACGAAATTAAAATGAGCTCTAACATGGAAATTAGGCGTTTTCGGACACATGTCCACATAACATCTTTTCTTTATTTGTGTGTGAGGAATGTTTCCTGAAAGTTTGGCTTTAACTTTTTGAAACACCCTGTACATACTGTTATCCAAAAGTAAAGCAACAAACGTGAACTTTGCGCCGTTGCCTTTATGTTACCACAGAACAGTATAAACAGGTGACAGTAAAGTAGAAACAATGTAAAGAATACAGAACGTTATCAACTGCAACATGCATAATGGTAGACAAATTTTTTTTCGTTTTTTGGCAACTTAATGGATTTTCACACACACTATGACGACTGGTTAATGTAACCAGTACGAGATGTGACCGCCTGTGGCACCAATTCAGGCCACATAGCGACGGGACAAGCTGTCAATGATGCTATCAGTCTAATGTTGAGGTATTAATGCACGTTCTTCCTGCAGTGCTCCTCACGATTCCTGGAGAGTGGTTGGTGGATGTCGACGTGATGGAACCTGTCTCCTTAGTGCATCCCAGAAATGCTCTATGAGATTCGAATCGGGAGAGCGATCAGGCCACGACGTATTTGCAACACGTTCCGTTTTCAGAAAACCATCAACCACCCATGCTCTATGCGATACAGCATTATCGTCTATCAGTACGAAGTCTGGGCCCACAGTACCGCATAATAACCGTGTATGACATCCCAAGATCTCCTCGCGGTACGTGACATCACTTAAATCTCGCTAAATCATCCGTACAATTTCATGATGAGATGTTCGAGTGGTTAATATAATCCCTCCTCACACCATTATGGATCCTCCTCGATATAGGTCTCTTTCCACAATCTTTGGGCCCCGAAATCGTGTTCCACATGCCCTCCAAATTCGAACTCGTCGATAATCACTCTCTAGACCAAATCGGGACTCATCTGTGAAAAAAACATTCGCCCACCGTTCGACCGTCCATTCGGCATGTTGATGGCTCCACTCTGGACATTCTCTTCTGTGGAAACACGCCTGAGATAAACAGATAGATGGTCTCCAACGATAAAGGCCAATTTGCTAAAACCTTCTGCACACCTTTAGCTTCGATACAATACGTTCAAGGAATGCTGCGAGGTCAGATGCCAGTTGCAGTGCAGTACTAAGGCGGTATCGTCTTACGTTTGTAACCAAATGTCTATCCACTCTTTGCGATGTCTCACATGGTCGGTGTAGTACCCGGGATACAATTCGGTCTCTATAAACTGTCGCCTCATCCGACAAACAACAGAGCGATTTCCATTAAGCCATCGGGCCCTGTCGCCTCATCCGACAAACAACAGAGCGATTTGCATTAAGCCATCGGGCCACATCAGTTTTCGACTCTCCTGCTTCCATTCTTTCTATGGCCCTCCACATTACACAGCCTGTAGGCGTCTGCTCTATGCCATACTGCACCGTCCGTGACTGCATACACAGGGGTTGTGGGTGTGGGACTACCCTGCAAACACTACGCCGCTAGACAGGTGCCCTGACGTTACTGCTAGCGTGGTTGCCCACTGATCGGAACGCCATCTTCCTTGCAGAACACGATCCTAACGTCATCTGTTGACAATTTGCACGATTATATCGTGAATTAGACACAGGAGAGGGAAATAGCAGTTTGTTGCTTTAATTCTGAACGCAAGAGTATAAATACTATGAGGCAGATATTTAACCATCAATTTGAACAGGTGTCATTTGACCACGGCCCAGACAACATGCCGGGAACAATAATAATCAAAATGAAAAAAAGTGGTGTAGCGTCATTGGCTAGTATTCAAAACTTCCTCGAAAACGTCCTTGAAAATGTGTCTTAATGATCTCTCCATTGGCAGGAGAATCGTGACTAGCCCCCCATTTCGGATCTCTGCGTCAGGGGCGGAGGGGGGAGGGAGACTGCGAAGGGCGAGTTGACCATGAGAGGAAAGGCTGAATAAACAACGAAGTGGTAGCGCTCTACAAGTTGGTACATGGAATGCTAAAAGTTTGGATCTCGTAGGGGGCCAGAAAATCTGTAAACGGAGATACTAAAGCGTCAGTGAAATGAAATGGGAAGATGACAGGGATTTCTAGTAATACGAGTATAGGGAAATGTCAACAGCTGCAGAAAATGGTGTAAAGGGTCTGTTATTTGTTATGAAAGGGAAGGTAGAGCAGAGAGTGAGTTACTATGAACGTTCAGTGATAGGGTCATTCTCATCAGAATCGACAGCAGTTCAGGTATAAATATCGACGTCGCGAGCAGAGGATGGAAACATAGAGAAAATTTATGTTAATATTGACTGGGGAGTTCAGCACGTAAAGGTAGATGAAAATCTAATAGTCATGGGGCAATGGAAGGCAGTTGTAGAGGAGGGAATATAGGGCAAAGGGTTATGGGAGAATATGACCTCCGTGGGAGGAACGAGGGACGAGAAAAACTAATTGAGCTCTCCAATACTCTGATCAATAATCACAAGAGGAGGAGATATACTTGTAAGAGGCCGCTCCCGGGAAGATTTCAGCTAGATTACCTCATAATAAGGCAGAGTTTCTAAAATCAGATACTGGATTGTAAGCTGCACGCAGGAGCCGATAAATACTCAGATCACAATTTAGTAATGATGAAAATCAGATCCTGAATTGTAAGCCGCACGCAGGAGCCGATATATACTCAGATCACAATTTAGTAATGATGAAGAGTAGCCTAAAGTTTAAGAGAATAGTCAGGTAGAGTCAATGTGCAAAGAAGTGTGATACGGAAGTACTAAGGAATGAAGAGTAGGATTGAATTTCTATGAGACTGAATGAATAACTCAAATCGTATCAGTTGAAGCCGAATGCACATCTATAAAAAGGACAACCACAGAAGTTGCAAAGAAAAACGTAGCTACAACGAAGGCACTTGCGAAGAAAACGTGGATAAGAGATGAAATACTTGAGCTAACCGACGAAAGAAGGAAGTACAAAAACGGTCACTTATATTCAGTACTACAGAAATACATGTCATTTAGAAATGGAATAAATAGGAAGTGTTGGGAAGCTATGATACAATGGCTGCATGAAAAAGTGAAGAAACCGAAAATGAAGTTATTGTAGGAAGAATGGACTCAGCATATCGTTCAAATGGTTCAAATGGCTCTGAGCACTATGGGACATAATATCTCAGGTCATCAGTTCAAAAATGATTCAATTGGCTTTGAGTACTACGGGACTTAACTTCTGAGGTCATCAGTCCCTTAGAACTTAGAACTACTTAAACCTAACTAACGTAAGGACAGCACACACATCCATGCCCGAGGCAGGATTTGAACCTGCGAGCGTAGCGCTTTTAAATGCAGAGAAGAGCGCTGCTAGGTGGGAAGCGTACAGACTAGCACCTAGTATCAATCAAAGATCTTAATTAGGGGAAGAAATGTCTGGGAATGTACGTTTGGAGGTCAGCTTTGTATGGTATTTAGACTTGGGCTTTTGGAAAACCGGAAGGATTGAGAATCTGAGGCTGTGAGATGAGGAGGTTCTCCACAGAATCTGTGAGGAAATGAACTTACGGAAAACAAGAAAAAAGGAACAAAATGGCAGGGCATCTGTTATGACCACGGAATAACTCTTATGGTACTAGAGGGAGCTGAAGACGGAAAAAAGTGTAGAGGAAGACAGAGAATGAAATACATCCAGAGAATAATCGATTACATAGGTTACAATTGCTACTTTGAGATGAAAAGGTTGACACAGGTGACGAATTCGTGGCTCGTGGCATCAATTCAGTCAGAGGATTGATGACTGAAAAGGCAGTGGGACCAATATTTTCATGCAGCATCTTCTCACTTTCTATGAAGAATTTTCAAATGTCACCGAAATCATCAAATGAAATGAGAATGCTTTGACTTCTCCATTAACCCTTGTCTACGACGAACTTTCAGTTCAGCGTGATTCAACAGTGGTGGCAGAATTTTATTCTTCTGTTACTGTGTTGCGTGTGTGCATTTTAATATTAGTGCAAGGTTAGTCTCCCCTTTTTGTGTAGATTCCCAACTTTCTCGTCTCTACCTATAAAATAATCTACGTTGCTGCTCATCTCTAGCTTCATGTAAGCCTGAATTCAACAAATGAAGGACTGTCTAGAGTTTATTGTTAATCTTGTAATCCATATGGATTACAAAAAAAGTCTAATAGATTCATTGTATCAATGAGGGTAGTCTTTTAAGTGTGTTCTCCGAAAATAAGGAGATGGGACCTGGATAAACTGAAAGAACCAGAGGTTGTACAGAGTTTCAGGGAGAGCATAAGGGAACAATTGACTTGAATGGGGGAAAGAAATACAGTAGAAGAAGAATGGGTAGCTTTGAGAGATGTAGTAGTGAGGGCAGCAGAGTATCTAGTAGGTATAAAGACGAGGGCTAGTATAACTTCTTGGGTAACAGGAAGTGCAAAATGGCTAAGTAGGGATGGCTAGAGGACAAATGTAAGGATGTAGTGGCTTATCTCACTAGGGGTAGGTTAGATACTGCCTATAAGAAAATTAAAGAGACCTTTGGAGAAAAGAGAACCACTTGTATGAATATCAAGAGCTCAGATAGAAACCCGGTTCTAAGCAAATAAGGGAAAGCAGAAAGATGGAAGGAGTATACAGTGGGTCTATGCAAGGGCGATGTACTTTAGGACAATATTATTGAAATGGAAGAGGATGTAGATGACGATGAAATGGGAGATACGATACTGCATGAAGAGTTTACAGAGCACTGAAAGATCTGAGTCGAAACAAGGCCCCGGGAGTAGACAACATTCCATTAGAACTACTGACGTCCTTGGGAGAGCCAGTCCTGACAAAACTCTACCATCTGGTGAGCAAGATGTATGAGACAGGCGAAATGCCTTCAGACTTCAAGAAGAATATCCCAAGGAAGGCAAGTGCTGACAGATGTGAAAATTACCGAACTATCAGTTTAATAAGTCACAGCTGCAAAATACTAACGTGAATTCTTTACAGACAAATGGAAAACTGGTAGAAGCCGACCTCGGGGGGGGGGGGGGGGGGGGGGGGGAATTCCGTAGAAATATTGGAACACGTGAGGCAATACTGACCCTACAACTTGTCTTGGAAGCTAGAGTAAGTAAAGGCGAACATACGTTTCTAGCATTTGTAGACTTGGAGAAGGCTTTTGACAATGTGGACTGGAATACTCTCTTTCAAATTCTGAAGGTGGCAGGGTTAAAATACAGGGAGAGATAGGCTATTTACAATCTGTACAGAAACCAGATGGCAGTTCTAAGAGTCGAGGGGTATGAAAGGGGAGCAGTGGTTGGGAAGGGAGTGAGGCAGGGTTGTAGTCTCTCCCCGATGTTATTCAATCTGTATATTGAGTAAGCAGTGAAGGAAACAAAAGGAAAATTCGGAGTAGGTATTAAAATCCATGGAGAAGAAATAAAAACTTTGAGGTTCGCCGATGACATTGTAATCCTGTCACAGCCAGCAAAGGACTTGGAAAAGCAGTTGAACGGAATGTATAGTGTCTTGAAAGGAGGGTATAAGATGAACATTAACAAAAGCAAAACAAGGATAATGGAATCTAGTAGAATTACGTCGAGTGATGCTGAGGGAATTAGATTAGGAAATGAGACACTTAAAGTAGTAAAGGAGTTTTGCTATTTGGGGAGCATAATAACTGATCATGGTCGAAGTAAAGAGTATATCAAATGTAGCCTGGCAATGGCAAGGAAACCATTTCTGAAGAGGAGTAATTTGTTATCATCGAGTATAGATTTAAGTGTCAGGAAGTCATTTCTGAAAGTATTTGTATGGAGTGTAGCCATGTATGCAAGTGAAACATGGACGATAAATAGTTTGGACAAGAAGAGAATAGAAGCTTTCTAAATGTGGTGCTACAGAAGAATGCTGAAGATTAGATGGGTAGATCAAGTAACTAATGAGGAAGTATTGAATAGGATTGGGGAGAATAGATGTTTGTGGCACAACTTGACCAGAAGAAGGGATCGGTTGGTAGGACATGTTCTGAGGCATCAAGGAATCACAAATTTAGTATCGGAGGGCAGCGTGGAGGGTAAAAATCGTAGAGTGAGACCAAGAGATGAAAACACTAAACAGATTCAGAAGGATGTAGGTTGCAGTAAGTACTGAGAAACGAAGAAGCTTGCACAGGATAGAGTTGCATAGAGAGCTGCATCAGACCAGTCTCACGACTGAAGACCACTCCCACATACATCCCCTATATGTTACCTGGAATCTAACAGATTTCAGACTAATTCGTAATCCGATTTATAGATAATAAATGTGTATGAGACAAATATCTCGTTATTGTGGAATTGAGACATATTTCTGGGCTCTTGGTTTAGTTAGTGAAGTGTTGCCGATGGAGGAATTGCGCATATTATTGAGGAGATAGGAACGTGAATTACATTAAGTACTTGCTTCATCGTTTCGGTAAACAGAGTAAGCATCGAAGCTCTTGTGATATGGCAGCCTTTATTACCACTTAACGTATGGTAATAAGTTTTCTTGGTTACTTGCTTCAAGCAGAGGGAGGTCAGAGTTAAACAGAAGTAATAGTGGGCCTGTGTTTCATTTCTTGTCGCATATTACAAGTAGAAAAACACCCTTGCACTCGGAAGTTCCTGCTAAGCTTAACGTACAGGACTCTAGTAGGAGTAAGTTGAAATTGGAAGGCCCGTGTGTCGCCTTTAAGCGTTCCCAGTGGTCAGCACATATGTGCTGTAATGTTGACGCAGAAAACTGATGTGGCTAATGTGAAAGCGGCTAACTTGTTTTTCTTGTATGGGAATGTATACTTGTATTTACTGATATTTTGTCTGTGTGGTGATGTGAAGTTAACTTGTAATTGGCGAAAGAGATAAGTTCATATTTAAGTTTGTAAGTAACCTCGTAATTCTTGAAAAGTGATCAGCAATGCAAAAGTTAATCAGAAATGTAACATCAAATCCTGTACCGCAATATTCATACGGATAGTACAGTCTGTACTGTTAAGTTTAAGAAAAATGTCCTGGCAGCAATAATACAAGCAGTTTGACTGAGAGGAAAATATTAAATATGAATAACTACCAAAAACCTCGTGTTTGAAAATTATGTCACTGTTTAAAAGTTAACTGTATCACATGTAAATTATAAATGACTTACTTGTTTCTGCAATGAATAAATGCTGTGAAAACTACTTCAGGTAAAGCTGCTGTGCTAGTTAAAAGAAACACAAATTCAAACTGCTAGCAACGTAATGTGCAACGCGTGCATTAAACTATAGAGACATCTACAAAACTTCTTGCTAATAAATTTCATTACTGCCATGATCATTGTCAATTTAAGTTCTGGTACTGAGAAACTCGGAAAACCAAATTATATATGTGAAACTTCAAATAAAGAGAAGAATGCTGATTGATGGAAAAACAATAAAAAAAGACAAAAAAAATAAAGACAAAAAAAGAAAAGACAAAATATTTTAACACATGAAGTGTTAAAAATTCACTGCACATCAAAAACTGATCAAATTCTCTTTATCGTTTTACAAACACATATGCTACCCATCTTTGAAGTAAACTCAGTAAATCTCATATTGTCACATCACTATAAAAATCTCCAAAATTCCTCACCAAATTAATTACTACGCTTGGATGTCTCGGTAAATATCTATTACAATGCCTTTAGAAGTCTTCTGAATAAATTCACAATATATGTCTCCATAAATGAAAAGTAATACAAGAAATGTATTCCCAGCACACAGCACACCCAAAACGTATCTTACTCCACCACAAAATACAACTCGACTCGTCCCTCTGCTCCTCCTCTCGCGCTCTACAAGACTGCACTCCACTCACAAGCTGGGGCTGCTACTGAAGCTTTAGTTTTCCACATGACATCCAAAATTTTACCCAGAATTACAGTTTCCTGCATAAGCAGAACCATTACAATACCCTTGAGCCTCTCCAGCCGGAATTTTGCAGGATGATTTCTGTATGTCACATAAAATAGAATGTAAAATTCCGTACTACTCATAAAAAAGTGAAAACAGAACAACACAAAATCACATTTAACATAAAAGAAAAAGAATAAAACTAAAGGTACTGTACTGCACTATGTACATATTTAAAGCTTTAATGCACTGATGCAGAAAGAAGCTCATGTAATTACATGTGACATGAATACTTCAAAACTTTGAGATAGCTGATACAAGTCCTGTAGTAAGATATATCACTCCACCTATTGACTGTTCGTACAAGAAAAATGTTGCTAACAGTCAATGAAAATCATCACTGCAGATTTTTTTTAATTCATTGAACAGAAAAGCAGAAGTTCCTGATGACAAAACGTTGAATAATACATGAACTGCAGTACACTCCATTGAACTCAAATGCTCTCAAAAAGTCCTCAGTGGGAGCTTCTGCTTCCCACTGTCATTCTCCCATAGAAAATGTATAATTGAGGATACTGAGTGCAGGTTCAGAAGAGGGATCCTATTGTTGGGTCCATGTTATAACAACGTCAACTAACAACCACTCAGTGGCGTTTAACTGCAATGTTGGCAAATAGTACTGTCCAAATTTGTCATGAACGGAGTCAGTCGAAGCAAACTGTAGTTCAATCACAGAAAGTGAAAAGACACATATGTGCCCAGATTAAAAGTCCTCATCATATTACATCACTTCCTAATCACTCTATAGCTCAGTCATTAAGAATCCATTAATGACATAAGTACTGACTGCATCTCTGCGTTTCAGTGCCCCTATTCACAATACTGTTCAGTCATAAAGAGTCCAAGTAATATCTGCACCTCAATGCAAAAAAGGACAAGCCTAATAACCAATATGAGAAATTGTCCATAGTTACATTGAAAAAAAAATATATGTACAAAGTCTCACATATTACGTTGGCATAGAACTGCCATTTTCAGAAAAAACACAAGAAATAAAATCTTAACTCCAGACAAATGTGAGAAAGAAATGTTACTTTACATGTTCATCTTTCGTTAACCGTTTTTTACAGTAATTCTGTAAAAAATGGTGTGGTAATAGAACTTTACAATAATCATCATACAGTTAACAAGACATAGAAAATACATGGTAATACACGAAGTATGACTAGACAAAACTGTATAAATGTTGACATTAGTACAGCAAACGAAATAGGGTGGTTAAACAAAAAATGGAAAATAAATATTAGCAAAATTACAGTACTGGAGAAATGCATAGTACGTAATCTATCTACCGAGAAAATATCAGAAAATTTCTCATAGTTCGTACTGTATAGAGCTGTCGCCAAGTGAAAGTGTCAATTTTTTTGTGGTAACGTTTGGTTCTATTTAGTGTAATTTTGTCTCTGTGGTAATGTGAAGTTGTAGTCGCGATTAGACAAAGAGATAACTTCGTTTTGAAGTTCATAAGTAATCTCGTAATTGTTGAAGAGTGATCAGCAATGCCTCAGTTAATCAGAAACGCAACACTAAACTGTGTGCTGCAACGCTCGAATTTAAGAAAACCGTCCAGTTAACAATAATACAAGCAATATGACTGCCAGAATAAATGTAAAATATAAATAAATACCAAAAATTCCCTGTCTGAAAGGTATGTTGCTGTTGAAATGTTGACTCTCTCAGATGTAAATTATAAATGACCTACTTGTTTGCACAATAAATAAATGCTGTACTGCTGCTATCTCTAAACTACTGCGACTGCTGCTGCTGTGCAAGTTCTATAATAAAAATTCTAACTGCTAGCAACGTTTTGTGCAATGTGTGCATTAAACTACAGAGAGATCCACAAAACTTCTGCGCTAATAAAACTCACTATTGCCATGATCATTGGCAACTGAAGGTCTGTTACTGAGGAACTCGGAAAACAAAATTATATATGTGAAACTTGAAATAAACAGACGAATGCTGATAGATGGAAAAACAGTAAAGTAACTATATTAACAAAACCTCACATCACTAAGACACAATGTTTTAGCACTTGAAATATTAAAAGTCACTGTTCATAAGTAGTGGAAAAATCCTGATCAAATTCTCTCTATGTCAGAACCATCGATGCGGCCGCGACATAAGCTTTCCTTCTGTGTTCTAAAATTGCCTGTAAAGGTAACAAAGGAGTATCCAGTCACCTCCACATTCGGAGAGCGTTTGCTCTGTTTTCTGTGTCTCTATGTACATGCACACCTCGCAGAGGGCTTGATCGAGTACTATGTGCGGGTCTCAGAAATAAGTATAGCGTGGTCTGGTATACTTGGATTGTTTTTCTTAAGCCGCGCGGGATTAGCCGAGCGGTCTTAGGCGCTGCAGTCATGGGCTGTGTGGCTGGTCCCCGCGGAGGTTTGCGTCCTCCCTCGGGCATGGGTGTGTGTGTTCGTCCTTAGGATAATTTAGGTTAAGTAGTGTGTGAGCTTACGGACTGAAGACCTTAGCAGTTAAGTCCCATAAGATTTCACACACACTTGAACATTTCAAATTCTCTTTCAAACAAGTATGCTCTTCATGTTTGAAGAAAAATCAGTAAACCACACATTCTTACGTTATCATAAAAATCATCAGTTCTAAATTCCTGACCACATTAATTACTATGTTTGGATGGCTCGGTAAATGCGCTATTACAGTACCTTTTGAAGCCTTCTGATTGCATGTACAAAATATCCCTCCATAAATGAAAAATTACACAAGAAAATTATTGCCGGCCCACGGAATGTATGAACACATCTTACTCTATCATGAGATACAACTCGACTCCTCTTCTCGCTCTCTCCAAGACTGCACTCCACTCACAGGCAAATATTTTACTGTCTCCCAGCGCAATCTCTTTGGCAGAGATGTTGCCCGCTATTACTCGAATGCTATTGAAGCTTTAATTTCTCGCGTGACATCGAAAATATTACCAAAGTTAATCTCTTTTTTAAAAACAAATCCGTACAATGTGATCTATATATGGAAGGACCTTTACTCGACTATGTCTAGTTAAGAAAATTTTCGGAAAAAGGAAAACCCAAGGAAACAAACCAGAAGTTCAATATTTAAGCATGTTTTGGCTTGAACACGTAAAAGTACTTTGGTAGTGCAGATGGACTTCATAAAAATTAGAATCCTACTTGAGGTGTAGTATTACCAGTGGTAAATGCGGAGATATGAGGTGAGGAATGCAAAGTTATGTACCACTGGTCGGGAATGAACAGTTATAAGTTAGGGAAAAATCATTTTTTATAGTCTATGGTCTCGCTTCTTCTCCCCCTGAGGTGCAGACAGGAGGTCAGTGTTGTATCATCAGTATTCGAGAACCTTATGGGACAATCCTAAATGTTATTTTACATACATCCATTTGTCTGTAGGCCTTGGGAACCACGGCCATTCCCTATTGTAGGAAATTGAAACGTCTACAGCTGATCTTGTTTACTGTTGAAAGGTGGCTACAATGAGTCACAGCGCCAGAGATTGGCAGATGCCACTTTCACACACAGAACAGTTACACTTATACTTTGTTGTTTCGTAGCTTTTGTAGTTGCTGGGGACTTAATTAATTAATTGTGTTAACGGAAATTTCCTTTCATTCTTTGTTGTTATTCTATGCAGTCAGATTGCGTACTAATATTATTCAGGGCCAACCGGTTACGAGACTGCGTAACCGGACAAACAACGGCTAAAACTAAAAATTATTAGCATTTTATTTAATTAAGCCCCCATGCACTGTGTATCTACTACTTTCGGTGCTTCAATGCCCCACCTTCATGCCTTAGTTGACGAATATATGCTGCATCAGTGGCCAACATAACTGGATTATGCAGACTATTACAGAACGTGTGATGTCAGCACTACAGTCATCAACTGGCAGCTGACTGGAGAAAATTGCAATGATTTTTACAAAGGAACCTTGCTGGCACCCAAGTGAGGCCTTGGGGCAAAGTGTACAGGGGGGGGGGGGGGTTCGCAACTCGTTCAACAAACCCCCCCCCCAGGAACCAATGAATGCACAGAGAACTTGTAACAGAGGTAAGAGTACAAGAACATTGAGCTTTGCCGGCATAGTTTTGCCCAGCACGCCACTCCACTTGGGCATCCGATATCGAACCTGGTCATATGGCAGGGCTAGAGTCTTTCGTCGAGGAATGTGCTGTAGGGCCGTGGTGCCAGAGTTAGTGGGAGGCTTTTGCAGCAGTTCTTCTGCCTGAACGTGGAGCTCGTGAAGCTCTGAATTGTTGTTTGCTGCCGAAGTTTTCCGGCTGAATAAAGCATTGATAGCGGCGCGCGGAGCTGCGAGAAGGGCAGCTGCGCCATGCACAAGTGGCTCAGCAAGCATCGGGCGAACGCTGAAGGTTTTAACATTACGGCACCTAGAGATCACCTGCATGGACTGGAGGCAATGACACACCTGATTCGAATCCTGGAAATTATGGCTCTTTTGCACCTGAGTGGAATTAAGAATTGGTCTTGTATTGGTACTTGTTATCGTAAACCCATGTCGGTGTTAATATTGAATTAGACTCGTCATGTTCATTAGGACTCCAAGTGATGAGTGGATGGTCACCGGTCAAGGTAACTGATTTTAATCTGTTTGCTTCGGATCATATCTATTGCAAGTGTGTGAATACTCCGTATTGTAAAGTAAATTGATGTATTGTATTGTATGTTAGATGGGTGCCTAGAAAAGACGGAGAGGCTCCGTCCCCGCCACAGCCGCAGTGGTCCACAACGTTGTAGGCCTGTAAACGATCTAGGAGTGCAGTTCATAGTTTGGATAGTAGGTGCTGGCAGCTGAGGGCAATCGTACACCATAAATCACTTGCGAATTCGAGTCCTAAACAAGAGAGCTTAAGACCTATAAGTAAAAGATCGGCGCTGTCTGCAGAAATCCCCACACCTATACCCATGGTGATCGATTTGTGGACGTTAGGACAGATAAAAGAAGCTTTGTTATGGGTGGTACCCCATGCCAGTGACTCCCTGCGCTCATCACCTCTGTGAAGAACCACGAAGAGATTGTCCACATAAGGTGAATACATTGTCACTAAGAGACATCCCAGACAGGCATTGATGGAGATGGCAGAGCAGTGGTTCCATGGTGAAAGCATACAACACTGCACAGGGTTGGCAGCTTTGATGCACCAGACGACAGACTGAGGTAGTAACTGTAGAGTGCATGGGACGTACCTCCACGAAGGAGGCACATTATAACATTGACAGTAATATTAGAGTATTGTGGAGCATCCTTCCAGGTAATCTTGACTGACCCGATCAGAAACCCACCTGATTTCAAGAGCTGCCAGAACTGCAGGCATATGACGAATGTGAGCAATACCTACTATGTCTAGATAGTGACAGAGGGTCATGCAGATATTGTTGGCACATCCAAAAGAAGTTTGACCAGGGGAAGTCAAGTTCCAGGCTGTCTGTTTAACTGACGCAGCCAGCAACTGGGTAAAGATATTCATGTCGCTGTTGAGCAGTCAGACGGTGGTAATCACAGATCCACAATGTACCTTGAGGCTTGTAGGTGGAAATGAGAAGACTGTTGAGGAAACCGTATGGGATCAGCATGAGAGGCGACGTAAGGTCCTGACAAATACAATCCACATCAGTGCCATTGAAGGATGAAATACCCAATAAAATTCTCATGGGAGGTTGTTGGGGCTAGTCGACTTGTTTGTAGAAACCACCTGGATAGCATCACGGACATTTCCTCTATGACGTCCCTAAGGAGAGCTAGTGTTGCAGTCAGAGGAACCAAAGCAATGAAGATTCGGGAGACCGCCGTAATATTTACAGTATAGCAACACTGTGCACAGTTTAGTGTAAAATAATGTGCATGTTGGGCAGACCCAATACGACATTGGATATCTAAGGACTGCCTATCATTAGCTGTAGGAATATTAATCAAAATTCTCCAACTTTGGTGCTATTATGCTGTCACTGATACATAGAACAGGTGCTCATGCAATAACCCATGATGTGCACATGCGCTGACTATAGCTAGTTCAAGATGTCATCAAAAGAGGAGTATGAGCTGTGGCTTGGCATGATTCACCATTGCTTGATACTGTAGTACATTCCCTGAGAATGGTGAAGCAGGAGTCCTGAGTTCGTCACCACTACTTCACAATCTCCCTTCCATAAGCAATCAAGGCCACGATGAGGGCAGGCTTTGTGCAGAGGACCCACCATGATAGGGTAGCCTGATATGCATCACTGTGTCGACGATAAGTTGTTCACATGGTCTTGATGAGGTGTTGGCAGTTAGGAAGAATAAGGTGAATCATGTTCAGCTTCCATAGTCCCTGGATGCATCACACTCCTTCGTGACAGGTTGATATTGTGTGTGTGTGTGTGTGTGTGTGTGTGTGTGTGTGTGTGTGTGTGTGTGTGTCGTTGTGAGAGAAGCAGCTGGCCAGACTTCAGTAGCCTGCATCCCCATTGGCAGAATTGCAGGCGATATAAACATGATCCATGTGACTGTAAGAAAGCTAGTGAAATGTGTAAATCCTGGACGACCACCATGGACATGCTTTCAAGATCCCACAGGACTGAGGTGCTGGAGAAGTGCCAGTAGCAATGCATACCTGAGTGATGCCGCACTTGGTCTCTGAGCGCCTAGATGAAGTTGTAGTCGACTACCATTACCAACGCATCCTGCTGTCCCAGGATGAGACATCTGACAGCCTAAGTGAAGAAAGTGTAATTTTCACAGTGGTGTCACGAACCAGGTGGGGCATTGGCTTTGATGATCCTGATGCCACTAAACGTGAGAGCCATATCTAGGGCATCAGGGAGAATGGCAACTGTATCAGTAAAGATAATATCATGTAGGAGGACTGCCATCCACCACCAGTAAGGGATGCATAGGAGACTAATGTTGGGAAGAATTAGATGAAAACAATCGATTCTGTTGCCTTTTGGAAAATGATAGACTCATTTTGTTGCAGCTTTATATGTTGTTTGAATGATTCATTCATTCTTCCAAGTGAAATCAGGGTATGGAAGCAATAGAATGGAAACAAGCGAATCAGTCGGTTGTAGCTTTACATATCTGTTGAACTAATATACATTCAACTCTATCGAATGAAATCAGTCTGTGGAAGCAACCAAATAAGAACAGTCAGTACAGTATGAATGTGTTTTGCACAGTGGCTGAGTTATTCATTCTTAATTTTCAAGTAAAACAGTCTTTCATTCAACTGAAACCACTGATCAGTGGTTTACTTGACTGAATTACTCAGTTATTCTCCTGAGTGAAACCAGTCTGTAATGCTTGCATTAGATTAACTGAAGCAGTGAGTGGTAAACAATACAAACGACTGCAGTTCATATACCCCCGAAGTGTAGCCCACCCCTAGGTATATGCGAAGACATCTCAATGGGTACGTCAAAGTTAAAGTAAGCAATACAAATACTCCTTTTATTACGTGCTGAAAGACTAAGTCTTCTTTTCACCATTTAAAACTGAGATTTAGACATTTATGCATTAAATTGTTGCAAGTGCCATTGATTAACAACAAATAACTAATAAACGTCAGTGGGAGTACAAAGCTGAGCAAAACTGAAAGTTCTGTTAGGGTTACGCGAGGAATAAAGGATACGTACCAGATTTTTGCGTCTGTTTGCATTTCTTTTTACTGAAATGTTCATTAACTATAAAAAATTAGCCACTGTGCGTCCCACCCACTCCATGTCAGCGTGCTGCGGCTGCCAGGGCGAGGGCGGAGGCTGCCACGCTCCCACCCCATTGACCTTCGTCCCCACGGAAAAGGCTGAAAAAGTAGGGTAGCGAAATCACTCAAACCCAGAGACTGAGCAAAAAACTTTCGTATAACTAGCGTAGCCAATGGATACATGTGCCACATTGAATGAAAACACTCAGACGAGGCAAGTTAGTGGAAGCATTCCTACAAGGCCGAAGCTGATTGAGACGTGCGTCAGTCAATCGTTCGCATTGAATGAATCCACTCCAACCCAGTCAGTGAGTGGAACCATTCATATAACGGCCACAAATGACAAAGTCGGTTGTTTGCATTGAATAAAAGTACTTAAACCTAGTAAGTGAGTGCAAACATCCAGACTAGTTTCATTCGGTTGTTTCTTTCGACAGAAAGGACCGGACTGAAGATAAAGAGATTGACTGGGCGGTCGACTGTTGAAAACAGTCTGTTGCCCCATCAGTGCGGGAAACGTGTGCCGTAAAGCCACGGGGAGCCCAAAAGGACACAACATGCACTTCCTGAAGGAGGGCAACGTCAACATCCGCAGCATATAGCATTTCATGGAGTAAAGCTGGTTTATAATGTGCACGAATGGTATTGACGCTGACTATGGATATGCGGCAGGTTTTAAAAGCTTCGCCTGCCGTGGTGGCCGAGCGGTTCTAGGCGCTTCAGTCCGGAACCGCGCGACTGCTAAGGTCGCAGGTTCGAATCCTGTCTCGGGAATGGATGTGTGTGATGTCCTTAAGTTAGTAAGGTTTAAGTAGTTCTGAGTTATAGGGGACTGATGACCTAAGATGTTAAGTCCTATAGTGCTCAGAGCCATTTGAACCTTTTTTTTTAAGCTTCCATCGACAGAAGGACAGGCGACGCAGCACGAGGGAACCATAGGGAGTTCCCTGTTAGGCCCTTGCGGAAGGGCACTAGTCTGTGTTGAGGATGGAGCCGACTCCACCAACGAGTTTCCATCGTTCTCTACACCTCCAGAACCTACATCCTCAGCACTGATGTCATTCGCCCAGCAGACATATATCTCACCGAGCCAGTTCAGTGGAACACTATCACAGGACCGCCCACAGGTAGCGTAAGACACAGAAAGGGAAGTAACCGCATGAGGCTCAGGCGGAGGAAAGTCGGTGGTGTTCATAGGTGGATGCTGAATGGAGACGGAGGCGGCGAGAGACGTGGCGTTGTCCTGCACCAGGGCGTTAGTAGGCAGCGCATTGTTAGTAAGAGGATCATTGTCCTCTGCACACATCTTGTGGAGGCAGTCATCAGAAGGGGTACGACTCTGACTCTTCTATTTTCCTGTAACGGATGGCGGGCGGCTGTTGTCCGAAATGGACAAACGCCAGAAAAGCGGAGAGCGGTACGGCCCCATGATCAACAACGATGCGGTTCGGTCAGGGAGCTTGGGTCTGCTGATGGCCATCGTACATTGGTACCGCCTCCACTGACAGTATAGGAGAGAGAGGCTAAACGTCCGTGGCGTCGTAGGTAGGAGTCGTCGTCCATGCCGACTGATTCCAGGCAGCCAAACAGCAGATGCCTAAAACGTAACACAGCAGGGGAGCGAAGTCTCCGATCGGCGATTAAATCAGTCAACGTCGGAGATATGCAGAACTGATTTGGCCTTCCTGACCACAAACTGAACAAGTGCGTGGCTGGCGATCGTACATGACGACAACTATGGAGCCAGCAATAGCCATGAAGGAAGGCACGTGTTTCCTCAGCTCAGTTTTTATCTGACGAACACCACTGACGACACGTAATTTTCGGACATCTGCCACGTTGCAGTAACGTGACTGACGGCGTTTCCGTAAGGTTTAAAGGCGGCCACCAGAGCGTCGACAGTACCTCAAATGAGAGTTCGAAAATGCTCAACTTCCGGACTTCAAAACCAGCGTGATCCACTACGACAATCCTCATACGGCTGTCAGAGTATTGAAACCTGAGATCATTGTCGTGTCGCAGCTCGACATTGCCGCACAACGCCGCCGCACTATGCTTCATTCGACAGCTTTATGCACATGTAGTGCTGAACATCCAAAAATGGATTCCGAGAACATCTTTGGACTGGAGACACATTTCGTCCCTTATAAGCCGTTCTGTTTCATACGCCTTCGGTCGTTCATTATCCAAAGCAAAAAGGTAATCGAATCATCGCTTGGCGGCAGGGAAATGGAATGATGGTCGATGAAGCAGGACTCAAAAGCAAGGCGCTACGCGGACGTAAATAAACGCGTGCTCGCTTGAAGGCAGCACAACAGGCGAGACGCAAACAAGCTATGTTTAGCTCACAACCACTTCGGCTATCCGAGTACGCCTGCAGGAGCGGCCGGAATCTCCAGTTGCCTGATGTCTACACTCCACTGTGCGTGCACAGGACAAAAGACTGCTGACTGCTTTTCCTCGTCATCGCCTGGCTATATCATCATTGCTCACAACATGATGGAACATCCGGTTTGGTGTAAGTTTTCAGCAGTTCTTAAATATTCTACAGCTAACACGGGACAATAATCGGAATTTGGGAGTTCACACTACATGAAAGAAGTCACAAGATGATTTAATCAATATGGTTCGGAACTGTTGCCCTCAAAATTCAATTATATATTCAATGTGGCGAATGAAGACGCTTTAATTGTACGGTCGTTCTGCTCACGCCTTACAATGGTAGTGCGGAAGAAGTTGCCATCTGTAATGGTAATGATATCGTGTAACTTCAAAAAGTGAATAAAATAAATTATTCTTTTAAATCTGGAATGAAATGCTCTTTTACGTTTGTTAACAGCCACGACTGATTTTTCTCAGGGCGCTATCGCCATAAATATACATATTTCAACATGAAGCCATCCGTCTTACGATGTATGAAAAAAATCTTTCTTTAATGTTACGCGGTAAGCCAATTAAACACAATGTTCATTAATTCCTTTTTTGTGAGACTTGATCCACCTGTATAGCTGCCTATGCGCCATGACTGCGTATACATCTATAAAAAAGATTTTTTAATAAAATTGTACCTCTGGCCCAAAAATTGAATTGGAAAATATTACAAGACGCTGTTTTGTATTTATTTAGATTAATCACTTCAATACTTTCAGAATTAAATGACTATTAAAACGGTTGTTATTATTTTGTCATTAATGCCGTCGCTTCAACAATGCACTTATAGAAAATGGTCAGGGCAACATTTAATTAATTATTACGTAACTAAATCATGGATAGGGAAGGTACTTTCTTGCTACTAACAAAAATACTCTCTACAGTAAATTTTTTGGATATATTTTAACAAAAATTATAACACAGCTACAGATAATTGTATTAATTACAGACAGAATACAATGAAACAATATACATGCTTTTCTATCACGAGACAAAGATTACAATTAACACGATTCTAAGGGCGCATATAGCCCTTCCTTGTTGAATATCGATAAGTTAATTTTGTACTCCTTTTTGCGGAGGCTATGCTACAATGCTACAATGAGCTGACTTGCATCATCTTGGAACCAGTCTTGCATAAGGGCAGACTAGTAGCAGTTAGGTAGCGTCGCGACCGTATGCATGTGCCTACTTTGCTCCCATTGTTACGTGAGAATGCAGCGGCCGTCGATAGTTTGGCGAATCGGTTGATGTAGGACCATTGTCATTCGTCACATCAACTATTCTCAAACTTTGATTCTAGTTCTGTCAAGTTGGGTTTTTCGTTATTTGAGTATATCTCCGTGTTATTCTGATTGTCCTGTCTCGGATACCATGGCATTGCAAACATATTCTCCCCCTGTGGCACTGTGCCTCGCATCTGCTGTTCATTGCCACCTCCTGGGCCAAATCGTTCCTCATATCTTCGTTGTCGTCTGTATTGAGGTGGACTGCTTTCCGAATCCTGTCTATTGTTCTTACCGTTGTCACGATAAATATGACTGTTAAATGACTTTTTTCCATTTATAGGTTTACCATTGTGGTTTCGCCCATTAGTAAAATTCCCACAATTATTCAAATTTTACCTGTTATTGTTCTTTTCTTTATACTCGGGACCATTTCCGTTGCTAATTTGCAACTTTAGGTCTTCCTGGATTAGATCTATTGAATCCAAGACAGAAAGAAAGATATCCAAATAATTGTGTGGTACATGAATTAGTTTGTCTCTAATATTTGGCGGAAATCTGGATTTTAATAGTCTGATCACATCAGGATTTGAGATCGGTTCGTTCCAATATCGCGTTTGTTAATATATTTTTCGAAATACTTTCTTAGGCTTCCTTGTTTAGGACTATATGCCTGTGGACAGTATACCTCTTTTCTAAGTCTTTCCTGAATACAGGGTGACCAGTATTTATTTAGAAATGCTTTCCGAAAATGTTCACAGGTGCAACTGGTTTCAGCTGCGATCTGTTGCCCATAGAGCAGCATCTCCTACTATGTGTGAAACAATAAACTCTATCTTTTGTTTCTCGGTCCATACTCCGGGCAGTATGTTTCGAAAACTTAATATGAATACAACTGGGTGAATATTTTTCTGATAGGTGGAGAAGGTTTAAAACTGGTGCTGTTTGATTAAACTCTCCTCCATCGTTAGTGAAGATACAGTGGACACAGTCCCCGCACCATTCAATATCTCACTGTTCGGACTACATGTTCCTGTCTGTACCCCACTAATTGTTTTGTAGGTGGCAGCGAACGGCGTATTTTCGTGTGAAACATGAGAAGCAGGTATATAATGGTCCTCCATTCTCATGTTATTTACTCTTTACTTTTCTGTATTATTAAACTGACCAGTTGAGTGAACTGCGCAAATTACGGGTGTCAATTCTGTCTGTATTTTTTCGTCTGTTTCTCTTTGTCAGCTATCTATTTTACTACTTCTTCTACGACCGTTTAGCATGTTCCTTGAGGTAATGCTGTACTTTTTCCTCGTTTCCTATCTCTCCGTTTTCTGGCCTCTCTGTTATGTTTTGAATATCTTCCTTCATGCTATTTTGCTCTATCTGCAGATTTTGTACGCCTGTGGCTAAAATAGCTATCAAACTTGGCAATTATTGGTACGCTTGTTGTAAACTGGCTATGTCTGCTTTCATGACTTTGAAACTTCTAAGTTGTTCATATATTATGTTTTCCCTTTTTTCCCTTTCTTCTCTCTGTCTTTCTCTCTCCTCCTCCTGTCTCTCCCTTTCTAACCGTATTCATTCCCTCTCTTTATCTCCACATCTCTAACTGTATTCTTTCTCACTCTTTACCTCTCTCCTCCTGTTGTTTCTGGAACTGATCTAATTTCATTTTAATAGCAGTTACGGCGCTGTAACCCTGCGCGGCGCACGTAACTCTTGGCTTAATTGCGGCCTCGTCTGTTTCACTCGCAGCAGTCGGCAACACAGAGCCATCAACGCTACGCTCTATCTCTGCGCGCTGCTGTGCATGTTCTGTTTCATGACCTGTAATATCTCCTTGCATATTTCTATGCGAGGTAGGTCCCATGGGGATTTCCTGCAATTCGTTATCACTGCGTCTCATGATTCTGCTTCTGTATCAATTTCTCTCCTAGTCTTACTACGTAATCTTTTAGACATTATTTTATCACAATTAACTTCACACGGCAATCGCCACAAAAATAATAATACAATCTACAATTTCAAATTCTACATCAAATCTAGAGCAAATAAAAATTTTCTTGCCTACTCGAATCACTATTTGCAAAACACTACCACGTAGTACGAACCATGAATATCGGCAAACAACACGACACACGAAAGTAAGAGATATTTTCAGAAGCCCTTACTCCTTACCTTCGTTTTTATGGTCGGTTCTGTTCTTATTCAATTCGGGATCCAGATCTTCAGTGTCTTTTTACATCGAAATTAATAATCCTCGTACACATGAAACAGGTTACATATACAAGCATTAATTTCATTATTTTAATAATATATTCTTTACACAGACATAAATTTTCTGGAACTTCGAGCACAACGCTGGGCGCCAGTTATCACGTAACTTTTTGGAAAATGAATGAAATAAATTATTCTGTTAAATTTGGAATGAAATGTTTTGTTAAAAATTCTCTTTTATGTTTGTTAAAAGCCTCGAGTAATTTTTCTCAGGGCTCCATCGCCAGAAATATCATCCGTATTCCAGCGTGAAGACATCCGTCTTACTCACGATGGATGAAAAAAATCTTTCTTTAATGTTACGGGATAAGCTAATTAAATACTATGCTGATTAATTCCTTTTTTGTGAGGTTAGATGCTCCAGTATAGGTGCCTATATGCAATGGCAGCGTATACATTTATAAAAAAATATTTTTTAATAAAACTGTACCTCTAGCGTATAAACTGAATTGGAAAATATTGTAAGACGGTGTTTTGTATATACTGAGATTAATCACGTCAATACTTTTAGAATTAAATGACTATTAAAAAGGTTTTTATCATTTTTTCATTAATGGCGTCGCTTAAACAATGCACAAAACAGATAACTGAATTCATTACAGACCGTGATTTGCATGCGTCCGTCAGCTAGGACATCAGAACCAAGAACACACAGAAGACAATGAAACAAAAAACCTGCTTTTCTTTTATACCACGAGACAAAGATTACAATAAATACAAAGATTACAATTGATACGATTCTAAGAGGTCATATAGCGCTTCTCTGTTGTCGAATATCGATAAGTTAATTTTGTACCCCTTCTTTTTGCGGAGGCTATGCTACAATGAGCTGACTTGCATAATCTTGGAACCAGTCTTGCATAAGGGATGACTAGTAGCAGTTAGGCAGCGTCGCGACCGTATGCATGTGCCTACTTTGCTCCCATTGTTACGTGAGAATGCAGCTTGTGCTACGAGCTGTGAGTACCACACACTCGCAGTTGCTGATTTGGTAATAATTGTTCCATTTGCCGCTATTTGTTTCCATTAGCTGTAGCAGCCCCAATCTCTTTCTGGATCGAAATGAGAAAGAAAGAAATTAATGAAAAATTTAAACCAAAAGTAGGGATCGATTGATACGACAAATCCTGAGGCATCAAGAAATAGTCAATCTGCTTTAGGAGAGAAGTGTGGAGGGTAAAAATTGTAGAGGAAGACTCAGGCATAAATACGGGAAGCACATTCAAATGGATGTCAGTTGCGGCAGTTATGAGGAGATGGAGAGACATTCACAGCATAGAATGGTAAGGAGAGCTACATCACATCAGTTTTCGGAGTAATGTATTACGATGCTATTAGCTGGCGGGGCCTGTAGGCTAGGAATCTCTCAGCAGAGATATCTTTGAGCTTATGCTACCCATCTTTGTGTAAAGAAACTCATGAAACAGTGACCACCGTCATGGTGAAAATTAGGGATTATAAACTGCCTGCTGTGACATCAAAATTAAAATAACCCAGAAATACTTCCAAAACTAACGAGTAACGTTACGTATCAACAATAACAACAATAACAATAACAATAACATCGCAAGGAACAAGGTGTCTCTGCACAGAATCGCCGAGGAGAGGAATATGTAGAAAAAAAGTTGACAAGAATAACAGACAGAATGACAGGACATGAGTTCAGACACCAAGGTATAACTTCAATGGTGCTTGAGAGAGCCGTAGCGACACCACGTTGAAGGTAAAAACTGCAGGAGACGACAATGATTTGAATATATTCAACAAATAATTGAGAACGTTGGCTGTAAGCGCTGCTCCAACGATGAATTAGTGTTCGTCCGTACCAAACCAGTCAGGACGATAAATGCCGCGCGGGATTAGCCGAGCGGTCATGGACTGTGTGGCTGGTTCCGGCGGAGGTTCGAGTCTTCCCTCGGCCATGGGTGTCTGTGTCTGCCCTTAGGATAATTTAGGTAAAGTAGTGTGTAAGCTTAGGGATTGATGACTTTACCAGTTAAGTCCCATAAGATTTCACACACATTCGAACATTTTTAGAGGGATAAATAAATACTATTGACTGCGTCTGGAAACCAACAAAAGTGAGGCAAAGGTCTTGCTGGGTCCTACTTAAAGACTCAGTCTCTGTAAGAATATAGGCTACTGTTGACTGACGCGCTGTGTTCTAGTTCACTTCTGTTCTATTAGGTCTATTAGGATGCCATTACTTGGTTGGACCTAAACGCTAGCTCTCAGCAGAGACTGAGGTTATACTATCCTGATTCTCAGAAATAAATTTATGACCCAGACATAAGCATCGCAGTGAAAATTAACAATTTTAAATCGAAAGGAATTACATCAAAATTAAAACAAGCTAAAAATATTTCCCCAAATAAAGAATGATATGAAATTTCCGTCTCTCTCCCTCGGTTCTGGAACACATGTAAATTGTTATTCTAAGCACTCTACTGATTAATAAATAAATAACTTAATACAGATAATGTTACACTTCATTCGAATTAAGCGACCCTATACAACGATAACGGAATTGTTTCAAAATCTGCAACCGTTGAGTGTCACAAAACAACAAATGAATTTACATTGTCTACCCTTGTAGCCGTTGGATTTCGTGAATCACATCAAGTGTGAAGGTGACACATAGGTTTGCGAGACGCCAATTCAGAAATTTCCAGAAACTTTCCGAACAACTCTGCTCTGTGAAGGCCCCGAGGAGATGGAAGTCGATAGCTAATGAAACTTTTTCTCCCAGAAATGGAAGGCTTCTATTCAAAATTCACACCTCAGACATCGTTAATGATAAGGTTAGCTCAAAGCTCGAAACTTGTTTAATGTCCCATAACAGCCCTCGTCACTCAACCAGTACCGTTTCGATATACAAAAACGTGTCTGTAATGACTTCAGAATTCAAAAGCAATCTTGTCTTGATTCCTTATGTTCTGAGAACGCCATATGACAAATTCATATGCGTGATACGGATGCTACCGAACTTTAAATGGTCAATGATATGGAGAATGATGCTGTGGAGAACACATATTATGCACCGGGAGTTCGAATTACGAATCAGCAGTATACATTATCTGCCACAAAACGCCATGCATACCAGCTGATGAAGCTTTTTAGGATAAACATAGTTAAGGGTTCCGTGGCGATAAGGCGTGCTTCTACTACATGAAATTTCGCTTTGCTTCGAGAGTCACACAAAAGTGCTGTGTGACCTCCACTGGGAATCATTCGTCCTCATTACAGTATAATGTGAAAAATAAAAAGCAATTAACTCTCAGTTTGCAGATATCTGTAGTTTTCTGCTGCCAGGACTACAATTTGCAAAAAAAAAAAAAAAAAAAAAAAAAAAAAAAAATTAAAAAAATGAACAAAGTTAAAAAAAAACTGTGTGAAAAAATTAAGTGCTCAGTCACTAAGATAATAAACAAACACATTTGTCATGGAGAAGTGTTGGTTCGCCTTCATTTTCCCTTCTGCAGTATTAATCAGTCCGAGTCCTAACATCTGAGGCCCAATGCGTTCCTCTTTAAGAACATTCCTAATACCTTGTCTGATTCTTTCATTCATTTCGCACAACTTTTGCATTTCTGATATGGGCGTATTTCACTTCACAAATCTGTGGTTTGTACTTCACTTTAAATGTCAACGACAAAATCTGATGAACGGCATGCTCCAATGGAGATAACTTAATAAGAAATTTTTTTTTTACATCTCTAGATCTAGGGTCATTCGCATGAGACGTCTTTAATGTTCTGAGAATAAATGATAACAATAGTTTTCCGTTACTTGTATAACATATCAATAATTAGGACTTATGTCTACTCCGTAGTTGTTTTTACGTTGAGTCCGTATTTTGTATATCTGTTATTGAAATAAATGTCAGCGGTGACAATCAAACAAAAATCTCTCTTACTTTCATTATGACCCACGTGAGAGTAACTAGAAGGGTCGATTAAAAAGCTTCCGTTTCACATGTCTCATATGGTTCTTAAGTAGGTATATAAAAACATGCTTCGAAGTCAACGTTGCGTCGAAATTTCAAAGTAATCTAAGAAGAACTTTGGGAGATATACGATTAACAACAAATGAACATTTAAATTTTTATTAGTGTAGATGTGCCTGTGTAATCTCAGCCAGTCAGTAGAAAGCCACATTGGAATTGATTGTAGGTAGTTTCACTTCTCTGTTCGATACGTTTAAATTAATTTCATCAAAGACATCCCACACAGCATCACTAACTTAACGTCTTTACTACTCTAACATATTTAAAGCTACTGGATCTGGTATTCACGTTCAGTTAGGCCACTTTTTGCTAATGATGAATTGTGTCTGCTGTAATGATATATAAAACAGTGTATGTTATAGCAGTTCACAAGAAATTAAACTGCCCTTACATTGGGCATTGCTGAAATGTATTACCTATATAATGCAAAAGACAAGTATACAACGCATTCGTCACACAGAAGTATCAACCACGTGCGTTTCCACCACATTTCCTTTTGCATTAACATAAAAAACCATTCATGAATGTTTCTGTAAACGGCAAAATTAAAAACGTCTGTCGTAACTTCATCGTATTTTAACCGCAAAACCTTTTCACCTTAGTGCACCAAACAAGTATCTAACACAATAGGAGACTCCGGTAGGAAACAAAGGAAAGCTGTAGGAAGCCATCTCAAGATGACTTTGTAAAAATTCGAAACAGGTAATGGTTTGATATAAGTAAACTTTTAAAAACCATATTTGTAGCTGATATGTGCTTAAATTATAAACTTTATAAGAGCTGTGACAGCCCAATCAACATTCAGATAGGAAACTAACTTGAAATATAATGTAAAAGCACCGTGGAGGAAGAACTCCAGTCAATGAAAATCTTATTTATTTTCAAACAAAAATTAGAATAATAAAATTGTAACTTTCGAATCTGATATGGAGTTGTTTATAATTTTTTCCTGACGTTCTAGTTTTCTGTGAATAATGACTGATGCTACACGTCTTTTCTAAGTGGTCCTGTCAGTCAAGTATCTTATCTCTCGCGCAAAGCTGGTCTCCGTTAGTCATATTATATACGTATTCAACACGTTTTTTTTTTAGTGTCAGGAAAACAGGTCTGTAGTTTTCAACTCACACCCTGAAGTGAAACGGGATTATGCCATTCTTCAAGGCTGTTTTCTACAGTGCAGGAAATGGCAGTGTCGTAACAGGACAGCGAAGAATAACGAATTAGCATCAACGGGAAGAGAATTAACAGTCTCAGATTTGCCGATGGTTTAGTAATAGTGGAAAATGGTTTTTGATCTCACCTCGTAATATCAGGCAGTGGAGCTGAACATAAACCTACCCAGGACAAAAATATAAGACGGTATGAAACGTTCTACTAAAAAATACAGTACTGGACACTGTCGGAGTATACGTCTACCTTAGCCACATGTAAATATGAGGTCATAAATCATTCGAGGTCTCATGCTAGGCTGCCAGGCATGAAGAAGACATGCAACTATCCTCAGGTCAAACATGACATTAAAATCGAAAAACAAACTTATTTTTGATCAATGTGTCTGTTCTGTTTTCACTTACGGTAGTGAGACACAGACATTGGACGGATATACGAGACGGGAATTTATACCCGCCCCGAGTAACGTGAACAGGTCTACGTTGAGATTTACAAGAAAACAAAAAAGAGGGCAGAAGACACCAGATCAAATAGCAATCTCAAAGACATTCTTGGGAGAACAGCCACTATGAAAGAGCAATGGGTTGACAATATTGCCAGAAGAAATGGTGACCGTTAGACAAAGGCATTGTTGGAATGGAGGGAAAAAAGCAGACCTCGAGGAACATCGCCAGACCAGTGGGACAAAGACCTGAGGTAGATCACTCAAATTAACGGGCTAAATATCACTGAAGACGCTTCCTCCTGGAAGAAGAACTTGCAAAGCTCACTGCTGGGAGTCACATCATTTAATGGTTGAAATGGCTCATAGTGATGATGTTGATAATGGCGTACTGGTAGGGGAAAAAAGAACGTAGTGTGCTGGGTAGAAGCGTTGAGATTTAGCCTCCATTACCTCCTCACAGAGTGATGAAGAATGTGGACTCTGTGTGGAAGGACTGAACGAAACAGACAACCATAACACATATACGCTTGTTACACTTGAAGCAACTATCTCATTTCATCGTTTCTGTCGAAAGAGCGTCTGATGGCAGCACTTGAACTGAGCAGATGTGTACTGCGCTGCTACGCAAGTCAACGATTTTGTGATGGTACTGAGTTCAAATGGCAAATGCTACAAATTAATGCGAACGTCGCAAAAAGCTTGCCACACATAATCATAGCCAAGGGTACCGTGAGTGTTTTTGGTTTTGTAAAATCACTGCAACGGTGAATTCTAGTTTGCTCCGATTAATAATTACCCGAGCTTGTGCAAATCTGTTCTTAGCTTGAGTTGTATCACTATCATGTGGTTCTTTGGTTGGCCCTTAGCTGACTAACTTCAGTTTAATGATTCTGATGAAACTATTTAAATAATTTCGTTACAGTGACTGTTGTCTTGTGCATTTTAATTCGTTGACTGAAACAGTACACCACTACCAAACTTATACCGCCATACACTACTGCAGTGTGTTAAACGTATAGTGTATTAAACCTATATTTATTTGGTTTTCCTGTGCGGCTGGTCCCGGTGGAGGCTCGAGTCCTCCCTCGGCCATCGGTGTGTGTGTTTGTCCTTAGGATAATTTAGGTTAAGTATTGTGTAAGCTTAGGGACTGATGGCCTTAGCAGTTAAGTCCCGTAAGATTTCACACACATTTGAAGATTTCTTATTTGGTTTTCTGGTCTGGAGTACCAACGTTGTTTGTTTCTTATCAGAACTTGGCATTATTATTACTGAAATGATGTAAGTATCGGTGAACACATTTGGTATAAAATGTAGAATTATTTGCAAGTTAAATAGGTTGACATGAGGTGGCTTTTACCTGAGTTGGATATTCAGTTTAACAATAACTTTTCAATTATAAGATAAAGAACTTTCCAAGTTGATGAAAGAATGTTTTGGTATGAACTGACTTTAAATCTACTTTTTCGGAGTCGTAGTTTTACAAATAATGTTGGGTAGATTACGCCTTTGTGACTTCCATCAAAGTTTTATTGAGACTAGACGCGTTTCGTTTTATTTCAAAACTCCTTCTTTGGTCACTTTAAAAATTGAGAATATTCTCACAAACCTGCCTGATGAGGTTATAAATGTTTCTCTTATTATAAATTACTATTGTTAAGGTGTTTTCATCTTTTGAATTACTGTTATTACGTAAACTGTGTTCTAATAAAATTTTTGCTAGTAAATTTTTTCCATTTTCTTGTCAGCGTAGACTACTTACGTCAAAGATAGATTTATATGGTAACATGTCCACAGTAAACAGCAACAATGTTAACTACAAAGTAGTTACCATGTCTCTATTTTGGACTGGCTACTGATAATTACGCTTACAAATTACTATAATTACAGGAGATGAAGTGTGGCCTAAGCTTGACTTCTTGCACGTAATACTTCCAGGATTTCATGGGAATAAAGTCAGTCAGTAGCACAAATTGTCTAGTACGATGTTTAAATTGATATTCGAACACTTGTCTGAACGAGCAAGTAATTCATAATGAGGTGCTCACGAACACATATTTATTTATGGGGAGGGTCCCCTCCACACCCTCACCGACATGGTGGCCAAGACAAATATCTACTGCGATCTCTGCATATTTGTCAGTTTTCGCTAAGTGATATCTCGCAGGATGTGGACACTGCGATGTTTGAGTACGTCTGATTATGGTTAATACGCTCTCATCTACAGATAGACTGGGTTGAAAGTTGAAAGAAAGGTAGCGATTTGAAGGGCAGAAAATAGTTCGGTAGCAAGATAACAGTCTGTTCGGGAATGGCAACGTCGACGGCACTTCATTTACCTTAAAGGCCGCTGCTCTTCCCCTATGTAACGATAGGTGAATGAGGATCTTACGAGCCGGTACTTATTACTGCCACCCTTCGCCTGCCGTTTCTCTGTGTCTCCCTACCTCCTACCCTCGGCGTAGCCCTGGTAAGCGTCCGGCAGCTCTCCCGTTGGGCCACTCTAACAGCTTTTCGTCTAGGTACATGATTACTGCCGTTTACGAGGGCGGTGTAATGGCTACTTGGCTAAGTGGACTGGAGTCCTGCTCAGGGCTCAGGTGGAGGCAGCTGTAGGTTTGCCTCGTTGATGCTGAGGAGCCCTACTTTTGAGATGATCCGTCTAACACTGAATTCTTTTGGGTTTGAAGAAATGTTGTTGGCACTTGATTCAGAATCTTATTATAACTGTATTTAATGACCTTCATGTCAATATCAAGGCAGTGTTCAACTTGGAAACAGTTTACTATGAAGTCATAGCTCTCACAATACATGGTACTGTATTTTATTCCACTTTGTTCAATAAAGGAATGGAAACTTCATTACAGAGCATTACGTATGTTGCGGAAACGCTACATAATGTATATGTTTTATGTCTGTTTAAGGAGCCTTCACGGCCGTGGATGGGATTTTTGGCGCTGTTTAGATGAGGAAGAAGTGCCGGACCTGCTTGCTGCTGATGCGACAGCCGTGCTTCGAGGAAAGGGTCTTCCAACTTTGTCAATACCCCGTCATTAATTATTATAAAAATGAATTTGCCTTATACTGTAAAAAAGACTGACCAGTGTTTTTTGAGACACTCAAGTAGATTTTCAGCCAAGCTACATTGTACATGTGTGTTAATTTAAATAAGGATCCATTTACATGGCTGTTACCTGTACTGCTAACACGCAGTAAATATTTCCCAAGTCTTCAGTTTTATCCAGTGGCTGTAATTGGACTTAAATTTCAAAATATTTTTCCTGAGTATGTGGCTTCCTGATCACTTAACGTGAAGCTAAAGCATTCATAATTCGATAGATTTACTTTGTGTTCTTAAGTTGAAGAAATCTGAGCAAACCAAATGTTAAAATAAGTTACACAGACAGAAATAGCGTAATGTGTCACGTAACCTACGTAAATATTTACGATGTTTCTGAAAAGAGAGTTTTGATTCTCCGACTCATCCTGATAATAAGTTTACAACATTCCGAGTCTCAATAAAAAAAAAGAATATTAAGGAAGGTGATTGTCAGGAGATGTTGTTACAGAGTTCATAGGACTCAGAGCGAAAATACGTGGCCCTGATAATGAATGCGTAGAGCGGAGAGTGATAAGTATGAAACTCTTATCTGCAAATTAACTTAACATTTGGATTACCGGAAATGTGTCTTAAATGAGACTAAAAAATCGACTGTGCGCTACTTATCTCTATCAAATCTGCACACAGCTTTGAGCTTAAATGAATACAAATTAGCTCTTGCAGCTAAAGAAGATACACTTTTCATGTAGTACAGTGAACACAGTTGGGTGCTGTCGTTGCTGTTTGTGCAACAGTTGATTTAGCAGTAGCACATTGTAGTTGTAGCTTGTGTCTTGTAGATAACTACAACGGATATAAACTGGGAACGCAAGCTAATTGTTGTACACACACTATTATTCAGCTGCTCCTACTTATGGGTTTTATGCAACCCAAAACGCATTCCAAAACCTTGCGCAAGATTTTCGTATACTCTCGCTCGCTATGCACAATCAGTCCTACAGATAAGGAACCTTTTTGTAGATTCAGTGAGGTAGTTAAATTTTATGCTGGGCTATAGGCCGTAGTTTCGGAATTTTTCAAGAAAAATGTGCAAAAGTTACCTTCGTTTTTCTTGAACAACTCGAAAATCGTGGATTCCAGTGAAACCGTATCCCAGTACGAAGGTAGCTACATTAAAGTTTCTACAAAATGTCCCGTTCATTTTTACTGAATGACTGTTAGTTTGCATGTAGCCAACGAGATAATACGAAAATCTCGCCTGTTGTTTTTGAAGGTGTTGTGGGTTGTATAAAACCCATAGGTGGGGTCAGCTGAATCACGCAGGTCTTCTTACTTCTGTCCTTGCTAAGAAAAATTTCAGACGAAATCCGCCTTATACAAGAGACCGGTTTTTATAGTTTTGTTGTGATCCATAAATGTTTTAGCACTTTTTGTGCTAACTGCAAAGGGTTTCCTTGTTTATTTTCCAAAATTGTTGTTACCTGTTGACCTGTAAAGAAAAATATTAGCATTTTTAAAATGAGTGATTCTCAAGTATTTTATATAAGTTACCATAAAGTACAGAGTTGACACATGTATGAATGAGCTGAAGCATTCAATGTTGTCTTCTTACGATTGGTCTAAATTTCTAACTTCTTGTAAATTTCGGAATGATGTTTATGTATACATTTATTTATATACCTCACATGAAGCTATTGGTTGTCTAAGCGGGTAGCTTTACAAGTACTACAGAGTTTAAAGTCTTGCATTTGCGAACACTAAAACGTTTCTTTTTAGTTTCTATTTATTACGCATTTCCAACTGAGAATTGCTATATATCAAGTTATGTAGCATGTTACCTACAGTTTTCTTGGTGTTGTGATGATGTGTCATTTGTTTGCGATATGTTGTCGTTACACAGGCCTTTTCTGCGTTTTTTCGTCAATTATAGAGTTTCTGCCACCCTTAAGTACTATTATATCCGTGTGGTGTTCATTTATTCCGTAGCATATTTGTTTCAGATGTGGTGCTCGGATTTCAAGTGTTGTTGAACGTTTGTGACGTTTCACTCTTGTACGTTTGCGTGCGTGCGTGCGTGCGTGTGTGTGTGTGTGTGTGTGTGTGTGTTTGTTGGTACGTGTGTGTGTAAGAGAGAGAGAAAGGGAGGGAGGGAGAGAGAGAGAGAGAGAGAGAGAGAGAGAGAGAGACAGACAGAGAGAGACTTATAGTTAGGTAAGTGGATAAGTGGAGTGATTGGCATGGAGTATGGGAAGAGAGAGGAATTTAATTGTAGAGGGTCGATGTTATATATGTAGTTCTTCTATTGTGGCAAAGAGGGTCTCGTTGGACAATGATGTGTATTCGTTGAGTACTTTATCTCCTTGGCCTACTGCTTTTTGGATATAATAGTTTTCTTCTATTGTTAATTTTTTTATACAGTGTTAAAAGTTTTAAAACTATGTTCTTTAGGTGGTGACGCTGTGCCATTACGTGATCTGCAAATGTTGAGAGTGAACTACTGCTTTTCAGTGCAGTGTAATGTTCTGTATGCCTGATTCTAAAATTCCAGCATATTTGACCCACATCTATAGATTGACAACAATTGAAAGTTAGTTGATAGGTACTGCATTGGCTGTATTTGTTAGTGTTAATTCTATTTCTTTCACATCTTCTGTGCATTGTGTTGTTGCTTCTATATTTTATTTTAGGTCCTTCTCTCTTTAGTAAATTCCCCACCCTATGTGTCATTATGTGCCATTTAATCTTTAGTGTCTGCCGATTTGTTGTGAGCTGTCTTGTATCTGTGCATGTGGATGTGTTCCTGGTTGATTTTTGCTTTCTCTCTGTTTTGTTGTTCATTTTATCTACTGTTGTTGAATTATACCCATTATCCTCTGCAATTTCCTTTATTTTTTTCAACACTTCTGTGCAGTCACGTTTGTTCATAGGTGTTTTGTTCAGTCTGTATAGTAAATATCTGAAGTTAACTTCTTTGGGAGTTATGGGCCTACTGGATTAGTTACGAATGATGGAGTTGGTGATTTTAAACTCATGTTTATTGCTTCTCTTGTTTTTGGTGTGATCTAAAAAATTCTATTTTTCGTCTGTTTGTGTTTCAATGGTGAACTGAATTTTTGGGTGGTTGGCGTTTAAGTCCCATGAAGTTCTTATATACAAACTTGTACGAATATTTTATTTTGTACTGCTCTGATTTAACTATACTGTCCAAGATTTTATATTCTCTGTGAGTGATGAAAATGTCAGCTAGGAGGTCACTAACTGGAGATCCCATAGGTACTCCTATATGCTGAAAGTAAAACTTGTGGATCAATGTGAAGTAGATTTGCTCTGCAATGATTTTGAGTATGGCTATTAAATGTTGTACGTTCTTCTGGTCTATTTCGTTTGTCCAATATTATTTATAAACGTTTAGGTAGATGGAGATTATTAATTAACAAGGCTATAATTAATTTGATACCTATAATTACTTTGTGGTGGTTTCTTATAAGTTCTTCAAATATGGCTGCTTCTCTTTCTATAAATTGGATAGGTGAATTATGATTATTAAAAAGCATTTTAGTGTTAATTTTTTTGTCTTTTTAGGACCATTTATAATTCATATAACTATTGTTTTTATAGCATGGTAGTTATTATTCTGGTGGTTTATACTTGCTCTCTTGCCTGTTAATGGGAGTATCACCTTTTACTTCTACAATGACTGCCTTTAAACGTTCTTTGTTCAAAGGGCGAGTATATCTTTGTGTAAATTTGCTTAAGCTTTTTAATTAAAAATATTGTTTTGTGGGATAAACGATATTAAGTTTTTCATCTTTGGCCACGTATTTGTTTTCTGTTTGTTCATTATGTTTTTTCTTTAATTTTTCTTAAAACTATAATTTTTATTTTGGGTTTTTATTACTCAATAACTGGCTATAGGGATATGTTTTCTTTTATGAGGAAATTTCTTTCCTGGATTCTTTTGTTGGAATGTGTGTGAAGATGGAAATTTTGTCAAATTAAATTCATGTTGTTGAGGTTATTTCTTATTTTCTCTATTTCTTTTTTTTCTATTAAGTTACTTGAGTTTCTTCAGCTTCTATTTTCACTGTGGATGTGTATTGCCTGTTTGGCTAAGTAGTACGGTATACTAGTGCATATTTGGATACTTGATTTGTGAATTTATGGCAGTGATTTTAGCCATGATTTTAGGAAGAACTCCGCTCAAAAAACGTTTGTTCATTAAAACACGACCTGTTTCTAGGCTTTAAGTAGCATCATCAGGCGAACCTACGTGGTGAAACGCGAAGTTCAGTGTCACCACTTTTTATGGATATTAGTAAAGAAATGTCTAAAAATACTCACAATGTTAAAAGATCATAGGCGTACCCATCGCTCCTAGGAAAAAGTTACTATTCAGTGAATACAGCAACCTTTGACTAGAGCGATGAGTATGCCAATGATCTTCTAAAATTGTGAGTATATTTTAGACATCCTGTAGCAGTTTGAATATCCATAAAAAGAGGTGACACTGTACTTTGCATTTTACCATAGTCCCCAGCAGAATCAGTGGAAAGCGCATGGTTGACTATGCAAGGAACAAGCCGGGAGTTAAATCGGACAATGGTTTGAAGTAAGCCTTTCCGGCGCCATACACTGTGTAAGTAACAATGCAGATTATTCTCTTGGCTGTGTAGAGAGAGAGGAGATACTGTTTTCAATGAACTTCGTGGTCTAGAGAGGAGTGCTGCTTCGACAGAGTCCCCGAAGACCGACTACGGTGGACGGGACTTTTAAAAATTCGTTCCTTTAAGCCAGTACCTCCAACCAAAATCCACCAGCGTCTTACAGCTTGTGTTCAGGATGTGTTAACTTGACAACTCCTTACGCCTCAATGAAACCTACGAAATCTTTTTCCCAATTTAAACCGTGAAGAAGGATTTCCTTTTGCATCTCAGCATCATTGAACAAACGACAAACAAGTTATTTGAAATTTCTGGCATGTAACCATAGCTAACGTGACACTTGAATGAAATTCACAGATGTACCAATGTGAAACGCATGTAAATTGCACCTTCACCTGAATGGGTTTAGTTCGACGAATTGGCCATATTTTGTCATTTATTTGTACTGTTTACTATTTGGAAATTTTTCGCACATAAAATTTAGTTTTCAGTTATTTTTATTGTTATTATTAATGATATCTGAAACAGTCGTAATACACAAGAAAATACAGTATGGATGGATTTCTTTCGTTAATAGTGAGAGTAATACTGTAAGAGGTCCATAATTAGAGAACTAGTTGCTAGCGCACTCGAGCTGATGTAATTTCGATGTACTGCTCACGCGCTGCCTGCGATATGTAAGGTAGAAGAGAATCTGAGACCAAAGAGTAGTATTGACTGCAGTAGGAACTGTGTAGCAGTAGCAGTTAGTTGTTGGTAGCGAGCAGTCTGGTCTGGTGTATCGTATTGGCTGGGCCGGTCGTGTGCAGCGATGGCAGAGCCTGAGCGTTGTAGGATAAGGTAAAAGCAGCCTCGCGCATATGTAGTATTGTTAATCAAGTCCCATGTAAATGTTTTTAAAAAAGATCTGTTAATAATAATCTTTCTCATAAAAAGTAACTTTTGACATTAATCTCAATTCAAACAATTCAATAATTTCTCCAGTCCTTGGCCATCCCGATTATTGAAAAGAAAAATCAGTTCTTCCCTTTTGTATAAGACAAATCTATCGGCCAGCATTGCACTTAGCTGCGCCAGGAAAAATATCTTATAGGAGCAGATATATACTCGTTATCCGGCGACCTAATTAAGGTAAGATTTTTCAGCTTATTCAGAATGATGTATCAGGGCCATGATGCAGCATTGCTGACGTCTAAAATTTACCAGGTTAACTTGACTGTCAATTATTGAAAGGTTGTAGGTTTGTCACATTGTATTATATTTTCACTGTTGGGTAGTTACGCTAAATGAGAGTATTATTCATATTATTTTATTTTTGTGAGGAGGTTACACTTGGTGACAACCGGCCAAGATCGTATTCTTGTGAATTTCTGAGAAGTGGTCAGCTATATATCTGCTCTTATTTACTTAATATTAAAAGTAGTTTGCATCTGGCGCAACGCATTTACTAATTTGTCACGTTTTCTTTTACAGATCATCGGCAATTTATTGCTCTTTGTTGTAACTGTATTTGTTCCATTTTTGGTTTGTCTTTGTTTGATTTTGTGCTTAACTTTGAGTTGTGAAAATGCCGCGAAAAACTGCTAACAGTACATCGCGAGTCGTAATGAGTGACAAAGCCGACTTTAATAATTTGACTGATAATACTAGCGACACTCAGAGTCTTGATGATAATCCTCCAGTTACAGACAATCAGTGCGTACCGACCACCAGTTATGATTATAATCTAAATGATGTGCAAACAAATTCAATTGTGTCCACTGTAAATTTAACGGCAATTGATGACGCGGCACTTTCCGTTACAGTGAACGCTGTCCAGTTTAACACACCTGATTTGCAAAATTTACACAGTGAACAGATAAATTTTTCTCACGAAGATGAAGAATGTAGTCAAAATAAGTCAGATTTATTTGATTCCGAGGTAGTGACCCACAGTGCACGTCCAATTAGCAAATCTTTTCGTGAATCAGACAATGACCAAATGGTTTCACAAAACGTGACAAATGCAGACACACCATCACACAGTACAGAGAATAGAGTCGGTAATTTTGGCTTGGATCAAGTTGTAGCATTACTGCTACAATTCAATGAAAAACAAGACAACAATTACAAACAACTTAATGAAAAACTTGACAACAATTCCAAACAGTCGAATGAAAAACAAGATAATAATTACAAACAACTTAATGAAAAACTAGATAACAATTCCAAACAACTTAATGAAAAACTAGACAACAATTCCAAACAGATTAATGAAAAACTTGACACCTCTACTGAACAGCTTACTGAACGGATTACAGCCGTTGCCGAGCAGTGTAATGAAACTAATAAACAATTACGTGAGGAAATTAAGGCTTGTGCTAGGAATAGTAGTGAAGAAATTAGATCTGTGGCACAAGAATTAAGTAATACACATGCAGCCACAACTAAATTACTTAGAGATGAAATTAGTGCAGTCGCTAAACAATATTCTGCAAACGAAACACAGTTACGCGACGAGTTTAAATTAATGTCAGTAGAACTTTCACACACGCTGGACGCGAAAGTAGACAAGAAATTCGAACAACAGAACAGCCTAATTGACGAACGTTTTAATCACCACCTACAAAACAGTGAAACGCGTTACCGTAAATTCATACAGGGGCAGAACAAAGTAAAGAAACAAGTCATGGAAACAATTACTGCACAGAGACAGGAAGATAAGCGTAAATTATTTACGAAAGCAAAAACATACGTTGACAATAACATTGCTACAGTATCAGACGAAATCAATACTATTAAACAGTTGAACACCGATTTGCATGATGAAATCTCCGATCTTAAAACAAAAACAGACACACACAGTAGACTTTCAGACAATGACCAACAGACTTGAACAATTCGAATTAATACAGGATCCCGATGCCATTAAAGCAGAAGTTAAGAAATTGAACAAAACTACCCGTAAAATCCAAAAACAAATTAATGCTTGTGACACTAAAAATGATGATCAGGTTAAAGCATTGACTGAAAAATTTGATGAATTGGCCAGTCGTATTGACGTTATCGAATATAACAATGACACCAAATCAGACGATACGTCACCAGTTTCGTTTAATCAAACAACCGAATTCCAAAATTTACAGCAGACGATTAGTGAGATAGGTTCGTCCAATAATACATTACGTAGAAAATTGTCATCTTTACAGCACGAATTGACGGAGATGAAAAATATTTCAGCCTTTAAGATATCACAGCATACGCCACTTTCCGAACATTTCTCACACTCACACAGCCAGTACAATTTAGGTAATTTACAGAGAGTACGTGACTTAGATTCCGAACAGTCACAGACAAACAGATTATCATACAATCCTGAACCAGTTCACATTTTCAGAGACGATAACGTTGATTATAAGCAATTTTTATCCGTGAAAAAATCTAAGGTATTTAAAAATGACAGAACACAAATACATCCTTTGGACTGGATACGACAATTTGTTTTTGTATTTTCTTCAGCTTGACCTTTAATGCAGAAACTAGAATTGGACTGGATACAACAATTTGCTTTTGAATTTTCACCGGCATTGCCTGTAATGCAGAAACTAAAATTTATTTGCAGCGCGTAAGTGACCTCAGGGGATTCATTATACTTCGATGAATATGTGCCGTAGCCTGCACAGGGCCCCGAGCCGTAGTAGTGCTATTTCATCTTTAGTTTTCTGCACTGCTGCCTTCTCTTTTACTATCCTTTATATCTATCAAAACAGCTCTTCAACTATCGATCTATCTGGGATTAAGAATGAGTAAAGACAACCTGATACGAGTTTTACCTGAAAGTGACAGTCATCATTATACGCTCCAGAAATGACAACCACGAGAACTTTTAATACCAGACAAAAGTTTAATCATCAGTATGTACAAAATTTTCAGCAATCGCAAACACATTTTTGGAACAATACAGGGTTTTCACCGCAACAGCATCAAAAGCAGCCCGTTAGCGTACCAAACCAACAATGCAGTCTGCAAGGTCAACCAAGCTGTAATGTTTCGCTGCCTACACGTATAGCGTCGGCTCCACCAAATAGTAACGCACAGCAACAAGGAAATCACTACGTACAGAAAACACACCATTTCAACTCATATCGCAATGCGCCGTATAGCAACGATTATTATGACAGACGTAAAAGTAATGAGCACAGTTTTCAGCGTAACAGTCGGTCTTACCAGCAGCAGAATCATCGGCAACAACAGATTATCATGAATGAACCAGACAGTAGATATCATCCCGAACGTAATACGCCAGGGAGAAATAACAGAACAGTACAAATAGTGGAAATGCCACAGCATCCTCCCACAAATAACAGCATGTCAGATAGAATTTGACTTGATACAGCACAGATTGAACCTTCCAGCGATGTAAGCAATACGTTTGATACACAGACACTTGTTCACGAAAATGTTATTACTTTTGACGACATCCGAGACACTCTTTTGCATGAAAAACCAGTTATTCAAAAAACCAATTCCTACCATGTCATTGAAGTAAAGATTGGATCATCCACATTTCCAGCAGTACTCGACTCTAGATCACCTATGTCAGTTATAAATGAAGAAACTTTCAACGCTTGTAACAAAGAGAATACTTATCCTACGTTACCATTAGGCAAAACTAAAGTAAAAGGAGCAGTATCTAGGAAAGGAGTAGATGTAAAATTACAGACACACTTATCATTTTGTATTGTAGGCCATACGTTCCACTCATATTTTTGGATTGTTCCCTTATTGACAACAGACGTTATTTTAGGTAGGAATTTTTGGTACAACACGACGCAATTATTGACTTTCAAAATTCCTATTCAATGTTAAGGGATGAAAATGTAAAACTGGCATTAGATTTTCAGCACTCTTTATCTGCAGAAGAACAAAGAATTAATCGGACAGAGGTCATTTCTGCATCACGTAACACAGACTGTCATTCCACATTGTTCACAGATACGTATGTTCACAACTACAATACAGCAAACGAAGCCGACTATGACGTTATACAAATGATTTCGGATAAGGTTAAACAGAGCAGTGCAAATACAGACGACGAACGTACGCAACTGCGCAAAATTCTTTTACAGCAAGCTCCAGTTTTTGACAACATGCCTGGTACTATGTCCGGTTTCATGTATGAATTTCAAGTTAAACAGCATGGCACATTTAAAGCTAAACATTAGCCTATTCCGTATATTCACAGAGAACAAGTTAAGAGAGAATTGCAAGCTATGCTTGACCAAGGTATTATAGAACGAGCAGTTAGTCCATACATAAACCCGCTCCATATTGTTAAGAAAAAGGATGGCTCACTTCGCCTCGTACTTGATTCGCGTCACATCAATGACATTATTATTAATGAAACAGATCGCCCACAAGCACTAGAAGAACTTCTACAGAAATTTCATGGTACTGCTATTTATTCCACATTAGATTTGAAATCGGGATTTTGGCAAATTCAGCTCCATCCGAACTGCAGAAAGTACACAGCATTTCTCTGTTTTGGTGACTGTTATCAATTTTGCAAATTACCGTTCGGTTTAACAATTTCTTCAGCAGCGTTTATTCGCGGTTTTAATGCTATACTTCCGACAGAACTTAAGACAGAATCACAACGTATGTAGACGACATTCTTATTGCAGAAGCTAACTGGTCTGAACACAATTTAATTCTGGAACAACTGTTGCAAACTTTTCGTGCACGAGGACTGGCAGTTAATCTTAGCAAATCACACTTTGGCAAAACTTCTATAAAATTTCTTGGACATGCAATTTCAGCAGAAAGCATTGCGCCTCACCCGGAAAAACTTCAAGCTTTACGTGACATTACTGTTCCAACGACGAAGAAACAATTACGCAGCTTTCTGGGTTTAATTAACTTTTTCCGTAAATTTATTCATTACCCTGCTTTAGACACCCCTAGATTATGCCAACTGACGGGTAAAAACACTATTTGGTCCTGGGATAGCCAAGCGCAGTCTGAATTTGTCAATCTGAAACAAGCTTTGTTGAATGCACCACTTTTATCACACCCACATCTCACTAGAAATTTTTCCATTGCCACCGACAGTTCTAACACAGCTTTAGGCGTACACACTTTTCAGGAAATTGAAGAAGACGGTAATACAGTAATTAAAAACATCGCTTTTGCAAGTCGCATTCTGTCACCTGCTGAACGCAATTATTCTGTTACAGAACTTGAAACATTATGTGTTGTATGGCATTTACCCGATTTAGGCATTTTCTTTATGGAAGACATACTACCGTTTACACAGACCATAGAGCTATCCAGTTTTTACTTTCCGCTAAATTTACACAGGACAGATTAAGGAGTTGGAAACTGTATTTACAGGAATTTAATTTTACAATTGTTCACATTCCCGGCACACAAAATATTGTAGCAGACGCACTATCCCGTTCTCTCTGCAACAATCAGCAAGACATCGCAACCAACTTCTGCGAAGCAAATCCTAGCCTCATGTATATTCAACAAGTCGCATTTGAAAATTTCATTTCATCGTCATTACGAGGAATAGCACAAGAGCAGAGTAAAGACAACGTATGGAAAGAAATTAAACACCTTTGGCAAGATAAGAATAACGTTACCATTAGAAACCATTACACGATACGCAATAACATTCTGTTCCGCCGCCCTCATCCTGATGGCAAAAACTGGTTATTATGCATTCCTGACGAACTTGTTAACAAATTAATTTGGTATACTGATTTAAGTTACGCACATTATGGAGCCAGGAAATGTTCTCTTATACTGAGACAGAACTGTTATTTTACCAACATGGAGAAACGTATTCGACGAGTTGTAGCGTCATGTAAAATCTGCCAGAAAGCTAAATCAGACACGACTTCACATATTCCTCCGTTACATCCCACTGTACCTGTGAAATTGAGACACATGGCCGCTGTAGACATTTTTGGACCGATTCCCAGAACTAATAGAGGTTTATGCTACATCTTTGTCGCTGTTGAACTCACTTCGAAATTTGTTACCTTCACTCCGTTGCGCAAAGCAACTGCCAAATCTATTTCGAATGCATTTGTAAAACATTTTTATTTCATGTAGGGCATGTATTGAAAGTAATTTCCGACAATGGACCACAATTTCGATCTGCGATATGGACACGTATGTTACGACCTAGAAACATTTCTCCGATCTATATATCCAAGTATCACGCTTCTTCAAACCCTTGTGAACGACTGATGAAAGAAATTGGTAAACTGTGTAGAATGTACTGCCATTAAAGACATATTGATTGGGATACATACATACACTCATTCCAGGATGTAATTAACTCCATACCAAATGAATCCACTATGCTATCTCCGACTGTTATATTGAAAAATGTTGAACCACCTAACAAAATTAAAGAATTAGTATCCTTTCCTACATCTCGTCGACTACGCCACCACGAAATAATTGACATTGCGCTCAACAACATCAAACGTGCCGCAGAGCGCCGGAGACGACAGCAAAAACAGGTTTGTACACGCCGTGATTTTCACATAGGACAGAAGATATTAGTACGTACACACTATTTATCCAACAGAGGAAAGAGTAGATGCAGTAAATTTGAACTACTATACGCAGGTCCATACAGAATTCGCAGCATTCCTCATCCCAATGTGGTCCATGTTGAAACTTTGAGAACCAGAAAAAGCAAGGGCAATCACCATATTTCCAATATTAAACCCTTTATTGAATGAACATACTTTACGATTTATCACACTGTACCGCCATTTCCTGATATTTATGTGAGCACTCACGCAATGATATTTATGTGACTATTTACTGATGATTATCATATTTTTTCCTGGCAAGTGTCCGGCACGGTAAGGTTAGCAGGTCGCTTTTCTTGTCGTTATATATCAGACCGTGCACATTTTCGATATTTTTTGTGTATGTATGATTGTTTTCCTGTCGAAAGTAGAATTTTTGTCTGTATGCACTATGAAATGTTTAAGTAACAAACACCAGTTGACATTGACATTTTGCATTATGTTATCTCAACATCTTGACTATTTTACATTTTTTGCTACTACATTATGATACTGTGTGTACATGTTTTGCACTTGAAAACTGTCTATGTTTTTGACCTAATATGTTTTCTGTCATGCTATGCTGTATGCTTAATTATATTACTAGAAACAAGTTTTTATTTAATGGGTATATGAATTAAATGCAAGATATTAATCCTTATTCATTATTTTTCAGAAAGCAATACCGTGTAAAAGAAATGAATTAAACAACCACAGTGGTTTAGTATGAAATGGAAATTTTACCATCAGAATGAAGGAAAGAAAATGCAATATATTATCATGAAGAGTAAATGGATCAGAATTAACAAGCATTAACCAGAATGTACTGTACACATCGTATGACAGCAGTCTTGACTAATTATTTTTCTTTCAGGATACAAGGCGATTGATGCAGACTGTCAGACAGAACTACAGATTTTAATTTTAGTGATGAAATATGCTAGAAGTAAGAAACTCTATACTATATGAAGTAGTGAATGGTAATGAATAGTTGTATGAAGTAAATGGTAATATGAATATGCATAATGAAGTGTCTATTTTTTGCAGATGGTAATAAATGATGATGAATAGTTATATGAAGAATATGGTAATATGAATAATGAAGTTTTTCTTTGCAGGTGGTTATAGTGATGAAGTTATGATATTATGAATAATGAAGTTTTTCTTTCGAGATGATGATAATATTTACTGTTAGTTAAGAAATGCCATGTCCTTATTTAAGTATTTGTTGCAGTTCCTTTTGACAGTATGTCTTATGTTACATAGTATAATGACTGAATGTTTTGGAAAAGACAGCTAGAGTACATACATATTAAGTACACGTTTCATTACCTGTTAATTCGAAGTTCACTATTTTTCAGAATAATATGCATTTCTTCTTTCAGCTCAATAATCCATTTTGTATTTTTTCCAGGAGAAGCTTTTCGTGACATAATATGCTATAAGTAGTTAGTTATTAAACCTGTTCTAGTACTTTCATTTTTTTTACCCAGTTGTGTCTATCATTTATGAATGTGATGACATATACTGTACGTAGTTCATAACCTTGCTACAGCTGACTCATGACAAATGACGTTAATACTCCTTATTTCCAGCAATAAGTCAAAAGCAAATATTTTCATGCCCCAGCAATTAATTATCGATCCCAGTGCAATGCATTGCTAGCAAAAAAAAAAAAATTATTATTAAAGGTTCCAACTATTGCCAGTATACAACTAAATAATGCTACCAGGTTAAGATATATTTTAGTCCTAAAGATAATGCAAATTTTCTGTGTATTGATTGCATTATGTCTATGTGTTATTGGACTACCGACCTTGAGTAATAGTTCCAATGTCTTACATTTTAAATATGTCTTATGTCACTTACATGATATCGTATATGAACACCAGTAACTTGATGCTACACTCAATAACTCCTGTTTTAAATGATGACTTGTGTATAACACTGAATAATGTTTTGTAACACTATATGAATACTTTGTAACTGGCCATTGAATGCCACTGATTGACTTGTGAATAACACTGAATAATGTTTTGTAACTAGCCAATGAATGTCAGTAACTCAATAGCTCCTGTTTTAAATGATGACTTGTGAATAACAATGAATAATGTTTTGTAACACTATACGAATACTTTGTAACTGGCCAATGAATGCCACTGATTCAGTCAGATGAGTTATGAATACTGTTTCGTAATACTCAATATTGTTCATATCGGTTGATACACTAGTGTAATTCTATGATGACTAGCATATGACTTAATGTGTCCTTCAGCTTCTGACCTTATTACTGCAATATCCGTTTATCCTCATGACCATGGAGCACTATATTGGTTTTTGCATTAATTCTACGTTGCTGTAAGAGTATGGATTCTACAAGAATATGGTGTTGACATATCAAGCTGTCCACCACCTTGACGATGGAGATGTTATTATGGTCCTACTGTTTGGTGTACCTAATGTACTACCAAAATGATAACATTGAATATTAATACAACATTTCAGTGTCTTGGCTACAGTAATAAATATTTCAGGGAAGAGAACTTCAGATTGTCTCACTTGGTGTCGTGCTTCTGTAGAAAGATATGGACTTTCAGTGCAGCTACGTGCAACCTACTGTGCTACGACCATGATGCAATCCTTCCCATTCCTTTCCTAGTTCCTGTAAAATAGTAAAGGCTATACAGTGCATCTAAATTCTTGTAAAATGATATGTTTTGTACTCAGTGGGTGTGAACTCTATTTTGTTAATATATTTTGTACTCATTGCGTAAATACTTCGTCATTTCTGAATATGTTTTGGTACTCAGTGCATGTGCACTCTAATTTCTTAATATGTTCTGTACTTATCAATGATGTATATACTCTGTGATTGTAGCCTTAAAAAACTAAATAGATTATAGAAAAATTTGTTGCTCATGGCAAGTCCAATTGACTCACCATCGCTGCCATATTTTTGCCCCCCCCCCCCCCCAGTGGAGGGTTATGTAAGAGGTCCATAATTAGAGAACTTGTTGCTAGCACACCCGAGCTGATGTAATTTCGATGTACTGCTCACGCGCTGCCTGCGATATGTAAGGTAGAATAGAATCTGAGACCAAAGAGTAGTATTGACTGCAGTAGGAACTGTGTAGCAGTAGCAGTTAGTTGTTGGTAGCGAGCAGTCTGGTCTGGTGTATCGTATTGGCTGGGCCGGTCGTGTGCAGCGATGGCAGAGCCTGAGAGTTGTAGGATAAGGTAAAAGCAGCCTCGAGCATATGTAGTATTGTTAATCAAGTCCCATGTAAATGTTTTTTTAAAAAAAAGATCTGTTAATAATAATCTTTCTCATAAAAATTAACTTTTGACATTAATCTCAATTCAAACAATTCAATAATTTCTCCAATCCTTGGCCATCCCGATTATTGAAAAGAAAAATCAGTTCTTCCCTTTTATATAAGACAAATCTATCGGCCAGCATTGCACTTAGCTGCGCCAGGAAAAATATCTTATAGGAGCAGATATATACGCGTTATCCGGCGACCTAATTAAGGTAAGATTTTTCAGCTTATTCAGAATGATGTATCAGGGCCATGACGCAGCATTGCTGACGTCCAAAATTTACCAGGTTAACTTGACTGTCAATTATTGAAATGTTATAGGTTTGTCACATTGTATTATATTTTCACTGTTGGGCAGTTACGCTAAATGAGAGTATTATTGATATTATTTTTATTTTTGTGGGGAGGTTACACTACATCTTATCTTATGTAGATCCTTGGGTGTAAATTTTAAGACTAACCTGTCTTATAAGTAGCATCTTGTAAGGTAAGCCTGGTGTCGTTTGGATGTATTTAGGGAAGAAATGTATTAAAATTGTTCAATGAAATGCAGAAAAGAGAATATATATATATATATATATATATATATATATATATATATATGACAGAACCACGGACCTCGCCGTTGGTGGGGAAGCTTGGGTGCCTCAGCTATACAGATAGCCGTACCATAGGTGCAACCTGCAACCACAGTGGAGGGGTATCTGTTGAGAGGCCAGACAAACGCGTGGCTCCTGAAGAGAGGCAGCAGCCTTTTCGGTAGTTGCAGGGACAGCTGTCTGGATGATTGACTGATATGGCCTTGTGACATTAACCAAAACAACCTTGCTGTGCTGGTACTGCTAACTGCTGAAAGCAAGGGGAAACTATAGCAGTAATTTTTCCAAAGGGCATGCAGGTATAATGTATGGTTAACAGTGATGCCGTCCTCTTGGGAAAAATTTTCCGGAGGTAAAATAGTCCCCTTTTGGGATCTCCAAGTGGGGACTACTCAAAAGGACGTCGTTATCAGGAGGAAGAAAACGCGTTCTACGGATCTGAGCATGGAATGTCAGATCCCTTAATATGGCAGGTAGGTTAGAAAATTTAGAAAGAGAAAACGGTAGGTTAAACTCAGTTATAGTGGGAATTAGTGAAGTTCGGTGGGAAAAAATAGACTTCTTGTCAGAGGAATACAGGGTTATAAATACATAGTCAAACAGGGGTAATGCGGGAGTAGGTTTAATAATGAATAAAAATTGGAGCGCGTGTAAGTTACTACGAACAGCATAGTGAACTCGTTATTGTAGCCAAGACAGACGCGAAGCAAGCACCTACCACAGTAGTACAAGTTTATGTGTCAACAAACTCGTAGATGGCAAAGAGATTGAAACAATGTATGGTGAGGTAAAACAAATTATTCAGATAGTGGAGGGAGACGAAAATTTATTAGTCATAGGGCACTGGAATTCGACAATAGGAAAAGGAAGAGAAGGAAAAGTAGAAGGTGAATGTTCAAATGTGTGTGAATTCCTAATGGACCAAACTTCCTGGGTCATCGGTCCCTAGACTTACACACTACTTAAACTAACTTATGTTAAGAACAACACACACACCCATGACCGAGGGAGGACTTGAACCTCCGGCAGGAGGGACAGCGCAGTACGTGACATGACGGCGCAAACAGCGCGGCCGCTCCGCACGGCCAGTAGGTGAATATGGAATGGGAGTAAGGAATGAAAGACGAAGTCGCCTGGTAGAATTCTGCACAGACCATAACTTAATCAAAGGTAACACTTGGCTCAAGAATCATGAAAGAAGGTTCTGTACATGGAAGAGACCTGGAGACATTGGAAGGTTTCGGATGGGTTATATAATGGTAAGACAGAGATTCAGGAACCAGGTTTTAAATTGTAAGACATTTCCAGGTACAGATGTGGCCTCTGACCACAATCTATTGGTTATGAACTGTAGATTAAAACTGAAGAAACTGCATAAAGTTGGGAATTTGAGGAGATGGTACCTGGATAAACTGAAAGAACCAGATGTTGTAGAGAGCTTCAGGGAGAGCATTAGTGAACGATTGACAAGAATGGGGGAAAGAAATACAGTATAAGAAGAATTGGTAGGTTTCAGAGATGAAATAGTGAAGGCAGCGGAGGATCAAGTAGGTAAAAACACGATGTCTAGTAGAAATCCTTGGGTAACAGAGGTGATATAGTAATTTAATTGATGAAAGGAGAAAACATAAAATGCTGTAAACGAAGGCAAAAGAATTACAAAAATCTCAAAAATGAGATTAACAGGAAGTGCAACATGGCTAAGCAGTGATGAATGAGGGACAAATGTAAGGATGTAGAGGCATATATCACTAGGGCTAAGATAGATACTGAATACAGGAAAATTAAAGAGACTTTTGGAGAAAAGAGAATCACTTGTATGAATATGAAGATAGAAAACCAGTTCTAAGCAAAGAAGGGAAATTAGATAGGTGGAAGGAATATATAGAGGGTCCATAGACGAGGGGGGGGGGGGGGGAGGGGTGTACTTGAGAGCAATATTATGGGAATGGAAGAGAACGCATATCAGGGAGAAAAGAGAGATATGGTACTACGTGAAGAGTTTGACAGAGCACTGAAAGACCTAAGTCGAAACAAGACGCCGGGAGTAGACAACATTCCATTAGAACTACTGATAGTCTTGGGAGAGCCAGCCCTGACAAAACTCTACCATCTGGCGAGCATGATGTACGAAACAGGCGAAATACAGTCACACTTCAAGAAGAGTATAATAATTCCTGTCCCAAAAAAAGCAAGTAATGACAGGTGTGAAAGTTACTTAACTATCAGATTAATAAATCACGGCTGCAATATACTAACACGAATTCTGTAAAGACTAATGGAAAAACTGGTAGAAGCCGACCATGGGGAAGAACACGTTTCAAGCATTTATAAACTTAGAGAAAGCTTTTGACAATGTTTTCTAGAATACTATCTTTCAAATTCTGATGGTGAAATACAGGGAGCGAAAAGCTATTTAGAACTTGTACAGAAACCAGATGGCACTTATAAGAGTCGAGGGGCATAAAAGGGAAGCCGTAGTTGGGAAGGGAATGAGACGGGGTTGTAGCCTCTCCCCGATGTTATTCAATCTGTATATTGAGAAGGCAGTAAAAGAAACATAGAAAAATTTGAAGTAGTAATTAAAAACCATTGAGGTTCGCTGATGATATTGTCATTCTGTCGGAGACAGTAAGGACGTGGAAGAGGAATTGAACGGAATTGACATTGTCTTGTAAGTAGGACATATGATAAATATCAACAAAAGTATAACGATTCAAAAATGACTCTGAGCACTATGGAACTTAATTTCTTAAGTCATCAGTCTCCTAGAACATAGAACTACTCAAACCTAACCAACCTAAGGACATCACACACATCCATGTCCGAGGCAGGATTCGAACCTGCGACCGTAGCAATCCTGCGGTTCCGGACTGCAGCGCCTAGAACCTCACAGCCACCGCGGCCGGCTAAATAGAACGAGGATAATGGAATCACGTCTAATTAAATCAGGTGATGCTCAGGGAATTAGATTAGGAAATGAGACACTTAAATTAGTAGATGAGTTCTCCTGTTTGGGGAGCAAAGTAACGGATGAAACTTCCTGGCAGATTAAAACTGTTTGTCGGACCGTGACTCCAACTCGGGACCTTCGTCTTTCCCGGGCAAGTGCTGTACCTTCTGAGCTACCCGAGCATCAATAACGGGCAATCGTCACAGCATCATCTCCGCCAGTACCTCGTCTCCTACCTTGCAATCTTCACAGAAGCTCTTCTGCGCACCTTGCAGAACTAGCACTTGGCAAAGGCACGTCTCTGCAACAACCTTTCTTCCCCGAGTGCTGGTTCTGCAAGGTTCGCAGAAGTGCTTCTGTGAAGTCTTGAGGCAGGAGACGAGGTACTGCAGGAAGTGAAGCTGTGAGGATGGGTCCTCAGTCGTGCTTGGGTCGTTCAGATTGTAGAGCACTTTCCCGCGGTCCGGCATAAAGTTTTAATCTGTCAGTAAGTTTCATATCAGCACCCACTCTGCTGCACAGTGAAAATTTCATTCTGAAAGTAACTGATGGTGATCGAAGTAGAGAGGATATAGAGTGTAGACTTGCAATGGCAAGGAAAGCGTTTCTGAAGAAGAGAATTTTGTTAACATCGAGTATACGTTTAATTGTTAGGAAGTATTTTCAGAAAGTATTTGTCTGGAGTGTAATCATGTATGGAGGTGAAATATGGACGATAAACAGCTTAGAGAAGAGGACAATCGAAGCTTTCGAAATGAGACGCTACAGAAAAATGCTCAAGATTAGATGGCTAGAACATGTAACTAATGAGGAGGTACTGAACAGAACTGTGGAGAATTGGAGAACAGGAATTTGAGGCACAACTTGGCTAATAAAAGGCCATCTTCTGAGGCATCAAAGGACCATCAATTTAGTACTGGAGGGCAGCGAGCAGGGTAAAAATCGTAGAGAGACCAAGAGATGAATACACAAAGCAGATTCAGAAGGGTGTAGGTTGCAGCAGGTACTTGGAGATGAAGAAGCTTGCACAGTATAGAGTAGCATCGAGAGCTGCATCAAACCAATCTCTGGACTGAAGACCACAACACAAGAGCACTGATATAAAGTAAGCTCTGAAAGCGTTAATTCTGCATAGTTAATGTGCGGAAAACGAGAACGGTTGCTAATGGACCACCATCAAAGTTGATCACCAATTTGGAAGTTAATTTTCTCATTGTTGTCATTTCTGCTATTTCTCATTTCTTTCGTCTCTCTTATGTTTAATCGCAATCCATATTCGGAACCCATTACAGTGTTCACTCCCTTCAACAGATCCTATAATTTTCCTTCATTTCCACTGTGGATAGCAGTGTCAGCCATAGACCACTCTTTCACTACTAATCAAAACATCTGAGTTTCGGGCTCGAACCCGGCCACCGCTTAAATCTGTACGAATAAGTATGTAAATGTTCGTCTGTTCAAAATTGTATAACACCGGAAGATCTTCACCGATTGTTTAGAAATTTTGACATAACGTTGCATTCGAATACTTTCGTGTTTCAATGTTTCTATAAACCTACTTTTTAATATATATGAGAACTTCATGGATTTACTTCAGATTCTTACACATCTCTGCAATAAACTTATGTACACATACATGCTCTTGATCATGAGAGTGTGAGCCTGGAGTGGAAATAAAAATAAGTTTTCTGGCGGCGTCCTCTGTCAGTGCAGTAGTTGGAAAACTCTCACGTCGCATCCTGAAGAAACCTTGTATTAATCGTTTGTCATCTTCGAAAAGTGTGGCGTTGGTTACGAGGGAGATACCTGCGTGTCAGAGGCGTGCTCACCATGATAGACAGGTCTTTATGTTCTATTTTTCGTGGCTGTTCTTATCTCCATAATGGTATATTACACCGACATTTCTGTTGTTAAGAAAGCGAGTTTGTTTGTGTGAGACTTTCAAGTTGTGTACTAGAATGTTTGCTCTCTTACACCGTGTGTACGAAATTTTATCTTCTTCTTGAATTATTTACTGTCCTGTAAAACTTTCAAGTTGTGCACTGGAACTTTCGCTCTGATACATTGTGTATACGAATTTTTATTTTCTTCTTGGATTATTTTACTGGCCTGCAGGAGGAGGGCACTATTTTAGGCAGAGCTGGCTGTTGTGTTCTTATAAGGACCATCTCTTTCCCTAAGTCATTTCGGTAACTGAGATTGGGATTTAAAGGAAGTCCCAGCTGCAATTCTTATGCATGTCTGAGGCACGAGTCACGAGTTAATCTCGTAAACTCTAGCCTGTACCCAATTATTTTAACGAGATTACTATTCATATTTGAGTTGGCTTTGGTTTGCCCTGTCGGCACTATTGTGTAAACCAACTCATGTAGCCTCATTCTTTAACGCATGTTGACTGTATGATTAATCACGGTACACTGTTTCTCTTAAATTTTAGCATTAAATTGCAGTTATTGTATGTTGTGCTTTTGTTTTTGCTGCGTTGGTTGAGTGATAGTTTAGTTATTGTATGACAGTGGCTCATGTAGCAGTCACTGTGTTTCAGCATATACTGGCCGCACACTCAACGTGAGGCTTCCAAGCGGGTCCCGGGAGCGTGGTGTCCTGCTGTTTTAGCACTGCCGCTGTGTCTGCTCTCTTCTGACCACAGATCCGTGGCATCCTGGGATAGCCGAGGCTGGGTGCCAGCCACAAATCCGCTCGCCTCTGTTGTAGATACGTTAAGTTACCGTGATTTACACATGTCGGCTTTCTAGGTACCCATGAGTGTCGGTTTCTGGGCTTCCTGAGGTCTCTGACGATTAAACTCTTGAAGTGGGTCCTGATTTTCTGTAGCTTGTAACTTTACGCTCCAAGATCTGTATCGACGTTATTACCCAATACCTTTAATCGAGGACTGCAAATATGTTATCGCCCTCTGTACCAATTGGAACCTTTGTAAATATACAGGGTTCTTTTCGGTCTTCCTACGAGTACAGAGTCTACAGTACTATCTCCCCTATTTAATAATGTTCCTCGAGATATGAAATTTAAATATGATTATAACTATTCGGACGATGTCGTTTATAAGGCAACTTTTGAGGGACACTTGAGTCATCTTGAGCAAGTTTTGCTTCGTCTTAGAGGGCCTGGCTTGATTGTTGAATCATTCAAAATTAATTTAGCCCGCAGTCATGAGTCATTTTTGGGGCATTTGGTGTCAGCTGACGTGTTTCGAATTTACCAACATCATACGAGTCATTTGCATAGGTTTCTCCCTCATAACAACAAGAAAGGTGTGACCAGGCTTATTGGTATGGCAAACATTTTCTGCACCTTTATTACGAATTTGAGCAGTTAACTGCTCCTTTTAACAACTGATGAAAAAGAGGCAGTCCTTTAACCGGTGTGAGAGCCAACAAGTGGCCTTTTAAGCTCTTAAGGAAGCACCACCTAACCCTTCTGTTATGGGGAATTGTTGCCGTCCTTTGAGCCGTGCTGCATATCGCGTTGGTGTTGTTGTAGGTTTCCGTCCTCTGTTGGACGCCAGACTGTATCGTTTAGTTGACATCGTTAGGGTTGTTTGTCTTCTTCTTGTGTTGAATCGCGCCACTTGCTTTCGCAAGAGTTGCCTGTCCACTAGTGGCAACGGTGTTGTAACTGTGGTCCTATCTTTGTTTTGACGTGGTTGATATTACGGGTCGTGTGCGTGAGAAGTCGGTTGGGGACTCTGGGGGAGCCATGATTGCAGTGCTAGAACACGCCAGGTCCGCTGGAAACAGGCATTCTCTGACGGTTGGAAGGGCTGTGGTCGTGAGGGTACACGACCTAGACGTCAACCGCATCCAACAAGCCTTAAGATGAGAGGATTTTAATCCGCGTAGTGAAACCTCCACCATTGTTGTTCCAGAGTTGCATTGATAGTTGGACGTTAGGTAGCTTTAGCAGACAATCATTAGTCATTCGTTGGACTCCCACTAGTCTGAGTTGCCACTTAGTGATTTGAATGCAGCTCTTGGCTGATTTCTCATTGCTCGCGAAAGTGTTTTTGGCCTCATCTCCTCAGAGGTCGATTCCTAGACCACCGTCTGTTACTGTCCCTTGTGTTTTATTATTGTCTTATTATTTCCTTATTGTATTACAAAGTTGCCATCATTTTGGCTCACCTGTTGGGTGATCAGTTGCCTGTCTTTTAAATTAAATTTCGCTATTGCATTACTGTTTGTCAGTATGTTTGTTAAATTGTATTCATCTTCATCATGTGGTCTTCACTCCTGAGACTGGTTTGATGTTACTCTATCCTGTGCAAGCTTCTTCATCTCCCAGTACCTACTGCAACCTACATCCATCTGGATCTGCTTAGTGTATTGGTCTCCCTCTACGATGTTGACCGTCCACGCTGCCCTCCAATACAAAATTGGCGATCCCCAGATGCCTCAACACATGTCCTACCAACCGATCCCTCCTTCTAGTCAAGTTATGCCACAAACTTCTCTTCTCCCCAATCCTATTCAATACTTCCTCATTAGTTATGTGATCTACCCATCTAATCTTCAGCATTCTTCTATATCACCACATTTCAAATGCTTCTATTCTCTTCTTGTCCAAACTATTTATCGTCCATGTTTTACTTCCATACATCGCTACACTCCATACAAATACTTTCAGAAATTACTTCGTGACACTTAAATCTATATACGATGTCAACAAATCTCTCTTTTTCAGAAACGCTTTCCTTGCCATTGCCAGTCTACATTTTATATCCTCTCTACTTCGACCATCATCAGTTATTTTGCTGCCCAAATAGCAAAATTCCTTTACTACTTTAAGTGTCTCATTTCCTAATCTAATTACCTCAGCATCACCCGACTTAATTCGAATACATTCCATTATCATCGTTTTGATTATGTTGATGTTCATCTTATACCCTCCTTTCAAGACAGTATCCATTCCGTTCAACTGCTTTTCCAAGTCCTTTGCTGTTTCTGACAGAATTACAATGTCATCGGCGAACCTCAAAGTTTTATTTCTTCTCCATGGATTTTAATACCTACTCCGAATTTTCCTTTTGTTTCCTTCACTGCTTGCTCGATATACAGATTGAATAACATCGGGGAGAGACTACTACCCTGCCTCACTCCCTTCACAACCACTGTCTCCATTTCATACCCCTCAACTTTTATAACTGCCATCTGGTTTCTGTACAAATTGTAAATAGCCTTTCGCTCCCTGTATTTTACCCCTGCCACCTTCAGAATTTGAAAGAGAGTATTCCAGTCAACATTTGCAAACTCTTTCTCTAAGTCTACAAATGCTAGAAACGTAGGTTTGCCTTTCCTTAATCTAGCATCTAAGATAAGTCGTAGGGTCAGTATTGCCTCACGTGTTCCAACATTTCTACGGAATCCAGACTGATCTTCCACCAGGTTGGCTTCTACTGGTTTTTCCATTCGTCTGTAAAGAATCCTCGTTAGAATTTTGCAGCCGTGACTTGTTCAAGTGATAGCGGTAATTTTCACATTTGTCAACACCTGCTTTCTTTGGGATTGGAATTATTACATTCTTCTTGAAGTTTGAGGGTATTTCGCCTGTTTCATACACCTTGCTCACCAGACGGTAGAGTTTTGTCAGGACTGGCTTTCCCAAGGCCGTCAGTAGTTCCAATGGAATGTTGTCTACTCCGGGGGCCTTGTTTCGACTCAGGTCTTTCAATGCTCTGTCAAACTCTTCACACAGTATCGTATCTCCCATTTCATCTTCATCTACATCCATTTCCATTTCCATAATATTGTCCTCAAGTACATCGCCCTTGTAGAGACCCTCTATATACTCCTTCCACCTTTCTTCTTTGCCCTCTTTGTTTAGATCTGGGTTTCCATCTGAGTTCTTGATATTTATACAAGTGGCTGCCTTTTCTCCAAAGGTCTCTTTAATTTTCCTATAGGCAGTATCTATCTTACCCCTAGTGAGATAAGCCTCCACATCCTTACATTTGTCTTCTAGCCATCCCTGCGTAGCCATTTTGCACTTCCTGTCGATGTCATTTACTACATTTTTGTATTTTCTCCTTTCATCAATTAAATTCAGTATTTCTTCTCTCATCCAAGCATTTCTACTAGCCCTCTTCTTTTTACCTACTTGATCCTCAGCTGCCTTCACTACTTCGTTCCTCAAAGCTACCCATTCTTCTTCTACTGTATTTCTTTCCCTCATTCCTGTCAATTGTTCCCTTATGCTCTCTCTGAAACTCTGTACAACCTCTGGTTTAGTCAGTTTATCCAGGTCCCACCTCCTTAAGCTCAAACCTTTTTGCAGTTTCTTCAGTTTTAATCTACAGGTCATAACCAAGACATTGTGGTCAGAGTCCACATCTGCCCCTGGAAATGTATTACAATTTAAACCCTGGTTCCTAAATCTCTGTCTTACAATTATATTATCTATTTGATACCTTTTAGTATCTCCAGGATTCTTCCATGTATACAACCTTCTTTCATGATTCTTGAACCAAGTGTTAGCTATGATAAATTTGTTCTCTGTGCAAAATTCTGCCAGGCGGCTTCCTCTTTCATTTCTTACCCCCAATCCATATTCACCCACTACATTTCCTTCTCTCCCTGTCCCTACTGCCGAATTCCAGTCACCCATGACTATTAAATGTTCGTTTCCCTTCACAATCTGAATAATTTCTTTTATTTCATCATACATTTCTTCAATTTCTTCATCATCTGCATAGCTAGTTGGGATATAAACTTGTACTACTGTAGTAGGCATGGGGTTTCTGTCTATCTTGGCCACAATAATGCGTTCACTTTGCTGTTTGTAGTAGCTTAACCGCATTCCTATTTTCCTATTCATTATTAAACCTACTCCTGCATTACCCCTATTTGATTTTGTGTTTATAGCCCTGTAGTCACCTGACCAGAAGTCTTGTTTCTCCTGCCACCGAACTTCACCAATCCCCACTATATCTATCTTTACCCTATCCAGTCCCTTTTTAAATTTTCTAACCTACCTGCCCGATGAAGGGATATGACATTCCACGCTCCGATCCGTAGAACGCTAGTTTTCTTTCTCCTGATAATGACATCCTCTTCAGTAGTCCCCGCCCGGAGATCCGTATGGGGGACTATTTTACCTCCGGAATATTTTACCGAAGAGGACGATATCATCATTCAACTATAAAGTAAAGCTGCATGCCCTCGGGAAAAATTACGGCCGTACTTTCCCCTTGCTTTCAGCCGTTCGCAATACCAGCACAGCAAGGCCGTTTTGGTTATTGTTACAAGGCCAGATCAGCTTATCAACCAGACTGTTGCCCCTGCCACTACTGAAAAGGCTGCTGCCCTTCTTCAGGAACCACACGTTTGTCTGGCCTCTCAACAGATACCCCTCCATTGTGGTTGCACCTACGGTACGGCTATCTGTATCGCTGAGGCACGCAAGCCTCCCCACCAACAGCAAGGTCCATGGTTCATGAGGGGGTAAATTTTATTAATAATTTTCATTCTTGGCGTTTAAGGCCTTCAGCCGTGAAACAATTTTTAATTTATTGCTAGCAAATGCCTTTAGCCATGAAACGATTTTTAATTATTGCCTTAAGGCCCTCAGCCATGAACATGATTACTTATTTTAAAATCCTAATTTGGCAATTGCATTTTAGTAGTGAGCTGTAAGATTGTTGGCGATTTCTCTTTTATACTTTAATGACTGTAATTGTAAGTTTCAACACGCTTAAACAATTCTTAATTTGTGCCCATTAAGGCTTTCAGCTGTGAAAAAATTCTTAAATTATCGCTATTATTTTAATGTAATATTGATTTTAAATAAAATGTGTGATTAAAATTCAGTTGCCGTTGGTTTGATTTATTAACTCTGTTAGTGTTATACGATTTTTGTCTCTGGGATTGTGTTCGGTTTTAGGTGACCAATTCACTAAAGGCGGTCAGGCAGTGCCCTGAGATCAGCCTGTTGACGAAGGACCATCACACTTATGAGCTGGCGATATGATGCCAGCCTAATGAGGGTAGTGTTTTGAGCTTAGCAGCCGGCTTGCATGCTACCGTGCTTCAGCTGGTTGACACCATGCAGGATGTTGTGGGTGAGATAAAGGCAGCCATTGAGTTTTGGTTTAAAGACCTTAGGAGTCTACATCTACATCTACATCCGTACTCCGCAAGCCACCTGACGGTGTGTGGCGGAGGGTACCCTGAGTACCTCTATCGGTTCTCCCTTCTATTCCAGTCTCGTATTGTACGTGGAAAGAAGGATTGTCGGTATGCTTCTGTGTAGGCTCTAATCTCTCTGATTTTATCCTCATGGTCTCTTCGCGAGATATACGTAGGAGGGAGCAATATACTGCTTGACTCTTCGGTGAAGGTATGTTCTCGAAACTTTAACAAAAGCCCGTACCGAGCTACTGAGCGTCTCTCCTGCAGAGTCTTCCACTGGAGTTTATCTATCATCTCCGTAACGCTTTCGCAATTACTAAATGATCCTGTAACGAAGCGCGCTGCTCTCCGTTGGATCTTCTCTATCTCTTCTATCAACCCTACCTGGTGCGGATCCCACACTGCTGAGCAGTATTCAAGCATTGGGCGAACAAGCGTACTGTAACCTACTTCCTTTGTTGTCGGATTGCATTTCCTTAGGATTCTTCCAATGAATCTCAGTCTGGCATCTGCTTTACCGACGAGTCTTGAGGACAACATCGGTTTCTTAGAGGGCACTCAACCTAGTGGCAGTCAGTTACACAGGGTGTGGACACAGTTGATACTTTTAACCAGTCGGATATCTGATTTAAGGGGATTAAGGTTAGAGGGTTGTGATAAGGAATTAAGCTCTGAGTTGGAGTGATTGGTTAATAAATTGCAGTTTAAAGTCACATGTTAAGAGCTTGACGGGAAGAGGACCGAAGAGCAGGATTTGTTACCTTCCAGGCGGGGTGCTAGCGAGCCTGGGAATAACGCCCTTGCGTTTTCGGAGGGGTTAGGTGGGGAGTTTTCTAAATTACCTAATCCCCTGGTGCGTCTGTTTCGAGACATCACAGAATTAGTTATAGACTGACTCGGGCAAATCGAAAGATTGTTATGGTTGCTGGTTCGTCTTAAGAAACACGTTTGGTGTTTCCCATCAAGCAGTTTTGTCTGTATTGTATGCTTTAACTATAGGCGAATTGAGGACCCTGGTATCTAGGTCCATGGCAGAAGGATTGTACTTGCAGCAGTTGAGGGATCTTATGATTAGCGAACGATTGACCACAGGAGTTCATAAACAACTCGAGTGTCGCTATATTTGGCTGATGAAGCAAGATAAAGAGGAGTTGTATCAACACGTGGAAAGACTTAAGACGGCCTGCTTGGTCTTGTTAGTTGATTTGCCAGAGCGGGAGTTAGTTTCAATTGTCCTGAGAGGAATGCGAGCGGTGAATAAGTCACATTTTGTTTTTCGTGTTCGTCCTTCTACTTGGAAAGAAATTTGTATCGCCGTTGATGCGATATCCGCATTGCCACTCTCGGACGACAGGCACATTGACATTAAAGTCCAGCCCGTGGGCGTCATCGAGGAGAACTCCGGATTATCAACATCAGCTGAGTCTGCTAAAGGGGAATCGCGGCGTTTTTTTAGGTGCGATTGAACACGCCATTTAGTTCGTACTTGCACTCAGCTGCGAACACCCAGAGTCAATAAATGACGCCCATCTGGGCAGCGACCATGGGGTCGAGCTCTTAAACCGTGGTTTGCCTATGTCACTGCTTGATAATCACCCCCCAGTGCGTATATTTGTTCTCGAGTAGGTGCCCTTTTGGATTCTGGTATCTCCTTTTAATTGTTGAGCTTGGAATGGTTTCTTCAATTTGGTCATGTCGTGAGACTCCCTTTTTCGGTGCAGACATGTCTGATTGACAAAGGACAGGTCTTGCCTCTTTATGGTTGGGTCCGAGGGAGTATCTCGGTTGGTGATTTCTCGTGGCCTTTGTCTTTGGCCTTGGTTAAGGAGCTACGGTTCAAATGGCTCTGAGCACTATGGGACTCAACTGCTGTGGTCATTAGTCCCCTAGAACTTAGAACTAGTTAAACCTAACTAACGTAAGGACATCACACACATCCATGCCCGAGGCAGGATTCGAACCTGCGACCGTAGCAGTCTCACGGTAAGGAGCTACGGGTCGATTTGATTTTGGGGTGTGATTTTATCGGTAAAACTGGTCTTCTCTTGGATTATTGAGGGTGCACCTTTTTCTTTAAGTTCGCTTCTGGTCAGGAATTTCCGTTCTGTGAGTGTACTAAACATAAGGTGCATCGAGATGCGGGAATGCTGGCTTTTGATTATAAGTTTAGTGAGTTTGATCTCACCCATCTTCCTTCCCTGCAGGCCTCTGAACTAAGAGATTTTTTGGAGAGGTTCCCAAAGCTTCTCTGTGGTAAACGCGTGGTTACTAATGTTCTTGTCTACCATATTCGTCTGTCTGACCATATTCCCGTCAGGCTGTCCATATCACCTCTCACCGTCTAACATGAAGATACTAAGGGAAATGATCTCCAAAATACTTGAGCAGGGAGTTATTAGGCCTTATAGATCCGCATATGCCTGTCCTACATTCCTTGTTCCTAAGGATCAGGGGCGGGACTTTCGGCCTGTAGTTGACTACCGACACCTGAATAAGAAGATAGTCCTTGAATCCGTTCCTTTACTTCATCTTCATAACTCCTTTAACTGGGTTGATGGGGCTAATTGGTTTACCGTGCTCGACCTGAAGTCTATTATCAGATTCCCTCAACCGAAGAATGTAAACATGTTAAAGCATTTTGTAGTGATTTGAATCTGTTTGAGTTTAATAGGGTCCCCTTTGGTTTAGCTACTGGCGCAGCTATCCTTAATCATTTGCTGGGTAATATTCTGGGACACTTGAAATTAGTCTGTGGTTACAATTACATGGACGATTTGATAATTTATAGGTGTTCGTTTCAAGAGCATTTGGAACATATAAATCAGGTTTTTGCTAGGTTGCAGAGGGCCAGTTTGACAGTTAAACCCAATAATGTGACATTAGCAGGCAGCAGGTGTCCTTCTTAGGTCACCTAGTATCAAGCGAGAGTATTCGCATCGATTAGGAGCGGACAAAGGCATTGAGAGCCCTTCCGCCACCCACCGACAAGCGAGGGATTGCCAATATCATAGGGATGGCGTATTATTGTAGGTGTTTTGTTCCTAATTTTTCCCAGTTAGCGGCTCCTCTAAATGAACTGCGCCAAAAAGGGGTGCATTTTGAGTGGAGACCTGCTCATGAGGCCGCGTTTCAACATATTAAGGCGGCCATAGCCAGTCCTCCCGTTCTCTGAGTCCCTAATTTTAATAAGAAATTCGTTGCACAAACCGACGCATCGAATGCGGGAATTTCGGCAGTCGTCCTCCAGGAGTTCGAAGATCAAAGACAGCCATTGGCATACGCGTCTCGTCGGTTAACCAGCGCCGAGCTTAAATATTCTGTTTACCAATGAGAGGCATTGGCAGTCTTGTTCGCGCAGGATAATTACCGGTTTTATCTCGAACATAGAGTATGTCAGCTAGAGACCGACAATCTAGCCTTAAGCTGGGTGTTAGCCAGGCCGTGTAAAACTGACCGTATCGCCAGGTGGGCAGTACGCATTTCAGCGTTTCAGTTCGAGGTTAAGCACATTAGAGGCACTGAGAATGCGCTCGTGGACGTCCTCAGCTGTATGTTTAATGAATAACTATCTAGTGCAGGGGCCCAAGAAACTGCGGAACGCAATCTTAGTTGTGTCGTGTTAGGTGGTATTCCTCATTTGTTTAGTGACACTGCCAACCATCAGGATCAGAACCCTACTTGAGGTCCGGTTAAGAAACGACTTTCGGCAGGTGAGCATGTGGATGAATACATTTTCATGAAGGGCATTTTGTGTGAAAGAGTGGGACGTACCTAGGAGGTTAAGATCAGTCTCCCAAGCACCCTAATACTTCCGGTTTTCCATTATTTTCACAACTCGTTGATTGGCTGGCTTTTAGGAACCTATAAGGCCTAGCAGAAGATTAAGGAGCTGACTTGGTCGTCTATTCACCGAGACGTTAGACAAATGGTTCTTCGGCGTCAGTTGTGTAGTGCGGCCGAACCGAATAACGCTCTTCAACAGGGTTTCCTTAGTTCTGATCCTGAATCTTGCCCCATGGACAAATTCTGTATTGATTATGTGGGGCCCTTACCTCGCATCACAAGAGGCCATCGGAATGTATTGACACGTTTTGAGGTTTACCAGGCTTCTACCGAGTCGTAATGTGATTGCTGGCACTACCATTGCACATTTAAGTAATGTATTTAGTGTGTTTGGGCCTCCTCAATTGTTAGTGATAATGCACCTGCTTCTTTCGGCTCCCTTCAAGGCCTTCTGTTTTCAAAGCGGTGTTGAGCATGTAACTACCACTCTGAATTGTTCGCAGGGGGCCTTTGTGGAGAGCGTCAATCGTAACCTTAAATCTGCACTGATTAGCTTTCATCAGAAGTCTCCCAATAAGTAGTATTCTTGTCTCCCTTGGCTTAGTTTCGCCTTAAGGCTACTCCAGTTTCCTTGGTGTTTCCTTATCCTGTCAATTCCCCCCTTTCGAATTTATGGGGGATTGAAGACTTAACTCCTGTGGAGATCACCCTTCAGGTCGTCGAGGAAAACTGGAATAGTGTCAGGCGCAGTATTCTCAGGGCCCACAACACACAAGCTGGTCGTTATAACCATAATCGGTGGGCCTTTAGGGGTAAGCCGGGAGATCAGGTGTAAATTCGTAATTTTCCTGGGAGGTAGGTGCATGTTGGCAAACTTGGTAAGTTTAAGCCCCGTTATCTAGGTGCGTGTACCATTGTGTAAATTTTAGGCACAGTTAATCTTCTGGTTAAGGACACCATACGGGCAAGCAATACCGGGTCCACCTTAATCAAATTAAGTTTGGTTAGGCCGCTAGTTGGGTCTCCTAGCAACTGCGACGGGTTTCTCCATAACAGGGGAGGTTGATCCATGCTGCAAATCGCGTTGTTGCTGTTGTAGTTTTCCGTCCTCTCTTGGAGGCCAGACTGTACCGTTTAGTTGACATGGTTCTGGTTGTTTGTCTTCTTCCTGTGTTGACTGGCGCCACTTGGTTTTGCAAGCGTTGCCTGCCTGCTAGTGGCAGCAGCGGCGACATCGATATGTACTAACTGTGGCGCTATCTTTGGGGTGACGTGGTTTTTCTTCTGTGTCGTGTGAGTGAGCAGTTTGTTTGGGGACTGTGGAGGAGCCACGAGTGCAGTGCGCGAACACTCCGGGTCCGCTGGTGGCACGCATGCACTGCCAGATGGATGGGCTGTGGGCGATTGTACACGACCCAGACGTCAGCTGCATCCAACAAGCCTTAAGTTAAGTGGATTTAAATCCGAGTAGTGAAACCTCGTGTACAGTCGCGACCACAGCCCATCCATCTGGTAGTGCATGCGTGCCACCAGCGGACCCGGCGTGTTCGCGCACTGCACTCGTGCCTCCTCCACAGTCCCCAAACAAACTGCTCACTCACACGACCCAGAAGAACAACCACGTCACCCAAAGATAGCGCCACTGTTAGTACATATCGATAACGCCGCTGTTGCCACTAGCGGACAGGCAACGCTTGCAAAACCAAGTGGCACCAGTCAACACAAGACAAACAACCACAACCATGCCAACTAAACGATACAGTCTGTCCTCCAAGAGAGGACGGAAACCTAAAACAGCACCAACGCGAACCGCAGCACAATAAGAGTTTGTGGTCCAAAGACTTCCTGTAACCCATACCTTAGCTTCCGCACTAAAATATTTTGGGCGTTTCACCTCGAGACGGACAATGAAGTTTGAGTTAGAGCTGGATTTCAGGTGTCCGCAGCTCGTGGTCGTGCGGTAGTGGTCTCGCTTCCCGCGCCCGGGTTTCCGGGTTCGATTCCCGGCGGGGTCAGGGATTTTCTCTACCTCGTGATGACTGGGTGTTGTGTGCTGTCCTTAGGTAAGTTTGGTTTAAGTAGTTCTAAGTTCTAGGGGACTGATGACCATAGATGTTAAGTCCCATAGTGCTCAGAGCTATTTTTTGGGTTTCAGGTAGCCCGAGGAAAACTTGGAGAATCGCCCATTTGGCAGTCAGTTTATCTGCATTCAAGGTTACTGTTAGGCATATGAAAGGTACTTATAACCATGTTTCCAACGCCCTCAGTCGAATGTTTTATGAGGATCACTAATTCCGAGAAGACCCAGCGATTCATTCCTTTAAGAGGTGTTTACAAAGCTGTGAAGAACTCGGTGATTATACCTTAAACAAGTGGACTGTTCGGCGTAAGGATCATTAGGGTCGCGGGTTAAAATCTTTCTATAGATTCGATCTTTCCACCCATGGTCTAGGGGGAGCGTCTTTGATTCATACTCTAAACGTCCTCGGTCTCGCGTTCGAAATGTTTAAATATTGATTAATAATCAGGATTGGCGGCCGACGACTTCCGGCATAAGACGTCAGCATCAATGTGCCAACGGCCTTGTCAAAGAGGGCATAGGAGCGGACAGAGCTTCAGGTCATTCTCTTGCTATTAGGGCTGCAAACTGCCCCAAAAGACGTAAGAATCAGCAATTATAATGGCTTGAGGATGCAGAAGGCACTGAAACCACTGTATTAGATATAAATTACGTGTATCTACAGTACATGAGGCCTGTAACTGAAAAAGTGTCATTCTGGTCTCTCCATTGGTAAAATATTCCGGATTAGTCGCACATTCGGATCTCCGGGAGGGGACTGCCAAGGAGGAGGTGACCATGAGAAAAACACTGATTAATCAGCGAAAGAACAACGTTGTACGGCTCGTGGCGTGGAATGTCAAAAGCTTGAATGCGGAAGGGAAGCTAGAAAATCTGAAAACGCAAATGGCAAAGGCTCAGTCTAGCTATAATAGGGGTCAGTGTAGTGAAGTGGTAAAAAGACGAGGGTTTGTGGCCAGCTGATTAAAGGGGAATGTCAACAGCAGCCGAAAATGGTATAACTGCAGTGGGATTCGTTATGAATAGTAAAGTGCGGCAGAGAGTGTACTACTGTGAACAGTTCAGTGATAGGGTTATCCTTATCAGAATCAACAACAAAACAATACCGACAACGATAGTTCACATATACATGCCGATACTGAAAGCGAAATACAATAAACAAATGGAGATGAAAATCTAATAGAAATGAGGGACTGGAATGCGGTTGAAGAGGGAGAAGTAAAAGAAAAGGTTACAGGAAAATACGGGCTTTGGATAAGGAATAAGAGAGGAGAAAAGTTAATTGAGTTCTGTAAAAAATTTCAGCTAGAAATAGCGAATCACAATAGGAGGAGGTACCCCACAAAATGCCGGGTTATGTGGGAAGATTTCATTTAGATTATATCACTGCGAGACAGAGATTCCGAAATCAGATTCTGGATTATAAGGCGTACCCAGGAGCTAAGGAATGACGAGAAACGCTTTAAGCTCTCTAAGGTTTTAGACAGAGCAATAAAGAATAGTTCAGTAGCCAGGAAATTTGGAGGAGAATGAACATCTCTAAAAAGGGCATTCTCAGCAGCTGGAAATAAGAATATAGGTACAAAGAAGGTAACAGAAGAAGTACTTCACCTGATCGATGAAAGAAGAAGGTACAAACATGTTCAGAGAAATTCATGAATTCAAAATTAGAAGTCCCGAGGAATGAAGTAAATAGGAGGTGCAGGCAACCTAAGACAAAATGACTGCATGAAGATATGAAGAAATTGAAATACAAATGATTGTTGGTAGGACCAACTTAGCATATAAGTCAAAGCGACTATTGATGAAATTAAAAAGCTGGGGTGATAACATTAAGAGTGCAACGGGAATCCCACTGTTAAATGCAAGGGAGAGAGCAGATAGGTGTAAAGATTTGTGATGAAATCGAAAAAGAATTGAGTCGGAAGGACTGACTCAGTATATAGGAAAGTCAAAAGAACCTTCGGCGAAACTAAAAGCAGGGGTTGTAACATGACGGGTGGAACCCGAATTCCATTGTTAAACGCAGAGGAGAGAGCAGACAGGTAGAAAGAGTACATTAAAAGCCTCTATGAGGGGGAAGATATGTCTGATGTCATAGAAGAAGAAACAGGAGTCGATTTAGAAGAGAGAGGGGATCCAGTAATAGAATCAGTATGTAAGAGAGCTTTAGAGGCAGAAGGGCTAAGAATATTCTATCAGAATTTCTAAACTCGTTAGGGGAAGTATCAACAAAACGACTATTCATGTTGGTGTGTAGAATGTATGAGTTTGGATACATACCACCTGACTTTCGGAAAAAAATCATCCACACTATTCCGAAGACTGCAAGAGCTGACATGTGCGAGCACTATCGCGATGTTCAGTGTTGTTTGGTATGGCAGCGCGAGAAATTGAAAATAGTCAGACCTAACACCTAGTTCTCCAAAAGGATTTTTTGCATTCCGTTCGTGAAGATCATCCGATGGAAAAACTTTATTTTGATTATGTCGGATCTGTGCCACGTAAAATGAATGGAAATCGGTATATTCTTGTCGTAGTGGATGCCTTTCACGCTTTACTTGCTTGGTTCCTAGCTGGGGAGGAGGGGGGGGGGGGGGGTGTTATTGCAGCTTTGACCATTCAACGTAGAATTAAAATTTTTTCGGCGTTTGGTCCGTCTATGTCCTTAGTTAGACACAACGCCCCAGCGTTCGTTTCTAGGGAACTCAGCAGATTTAGTTTCCAAAACAGCTTTCAATATGTTAGAACCGCTCCATTATGTCAACAGTCGTCATTTGCTGAAAGGGACAATAGGAATCTTAAATCTGCACTAATTATTTTAAGTTCTATGGCCCAGAAGAAGAGGGATAGTTCTATCCTTTGGCTTTATTTTTCCCTTTAACACTACTCTTTACGAAGACATTAAGGCTACCACCGCCTCCTTAATGTTCTTAATGTCGTTTGCCAGTTTATGGTCCTTTGGTGAAATGTTGTCAGAGATCACCCCAGGCGTTACTGAATGTAACTGCGAGAAAGCAAGGAAAAATATTGTTAGTTTATTAGAATCAGGTTTAGCCGTGGTAGAAGTCTGTTTATAATAAAAGTGGCTTATAGCAGCGTTCTTATTCGAAACATTAACCTTAACAGTGAGCGACAGGAGAAATTCTCTCGTAAACTGCTTCCTCGTTTTGTGGGTTCTTGCTGGGTTCTGTAATAGCTAAGCCCGGTTAATTTCTTCGTATGTAATCTTAAGACCGGTGAGATGTCAAAGAGCCATCTTAGCCATGTTGAGAATAGTGCCAGATTTAATGCCAATTCACTTCGAGGTGTGGGCTAGCCGCTTTGGTGAGAGAGGTTGAGCCATGGCGGATAATTGGGCGCTATTGATTTTGGTAGTCGCCTCTCACCTCGACCACAGGGCTTTGAAACAAGTATGGCTCCTTCTGGCGGGGACTGAGGTGAACCAGGATTTCATGGTTTTGATCATGGAAGTGTAGGCTCCGGAGCGGAATCTAAAACAAGCTTGCTGGCCGCACCCATGCCATTCGCGCGACAGGGGTAAAACGCTTTCAACATAAAGGCCTGAAGGAACCTAATATTCATCGTTTGGCATCTTCGAGGAGAATGGAGATGATTACGAGGAAGGCCGTCAGAGGCCTGCTCGCCAAGACGGATGGGTCTATTTCCACAAATTTTCGTGGATGTTTTGGTCTTGCACAGGCTTTCCTGTGGTTGAGAGACCGATTTGACCTGAAGGCCAGTTAAATGTTTTTCTGTGAGACTTTCAAGTCGTGTACTGGAACTTTTGCTCTGGTGTGACGTATGTATAAAATTTTACTTTCATATAGGATTATTTTACTGGCCTGAGGGAGGAGACCACTATGCTAAACAGACTTGGCGGGTACAGTGTTCTTTCAACAGCCATCTTCCTCCCTATGGAATTTTGGTAACTCAGCTCGGGAGTGTAAAGGAACTTCAAATTGTAATTCTCTTGCATACATGAGAAGGAATCACGAACTAAAGGCGTAAATTCTAGCCTGTACCGAATTATTTTTGTGGGATGAATTTCATATTTGAATTGGCTTTGGTTTGCTTTTTTTTTTTTTGGTCATCAGTCTACTGACTGGATTGATGAGGCCCGCCACGAATTCCTTTCCTGTGCTAACCTCTTCATCTCAGAGTAGCACTTGCAACCTACGTCCTCAATTATTTGCTTGACGTATTCCAATCTCTGTCTTCCTCTACAGTTTTTGCCCTCTACAGCTCCCTCTAGTACCATGGAAGTCATTCCCTCATGTCTTAGCAGATGTCCTATCATCCTGTCCCTTCTCCTTATCAGTGTTTTCCACATATTCCTTTCCTCTCCGATTTTGCGTAGAACCACCTCATTCCTTACCTTATCAGTCCACCTAATTTTCAACATTCGTCTGTAGTACCACATCTCAAATGCTTCGATTCTCTTCTGTTCCGGTTTTCCCACAGTCTATGTTTCACTATCATAGAATGCTGTACTCCAGACGTACATCCTCAGAAATTTCTTCCTCAAATTAAGGCCGCTATTTGATATTAGTAGACTTCTCTTGGCCAGAAATGCCTTTTTTGCCATAGCGAGTCTGCTTTTGATGTCCTCCTTGCTCAGTCCGTCATTGGTTATTTTACTGCCTAGGTAGCAGAATTCCTTAACTTCATTGACTTCGTGACCATCAATCCTGATGTTAAGTTTCTCGTTGTTCTCATTTCTACTACTTCTCATTCCCTTCGTCTTTCTCCGACTTAGTCTCAAACCATACTGTGTACTCATTAGACTGTTCATTCCGTTCAGCAGTTTATTTAATTCTTCTTCACTTTCACTCAGGATAGCAATGTCATCAGCGAATCGTATCATTGATATACTTTCACCTTGTATTTTAATTCCACTCCTGAACCTTTCTTTCATTTCCATCATTGCTTCCTCGATGTACAGATTGAAGAGTAGGGGCGAAAGGCTACAGCCTTGTCTTACACCCTTCTTAATACGAGCACTTCGTTCTTGATCGTCCACTCTTATTATTCCCTCTTGTTTGTTGTACATCTTGCATATGACCCGTCTCTCCCTATAGCTTAACCCTACTTTTTTCAGAATCTTGAACAGCTTGCACCATTTTATATTATCGAACGATTTTTCCAGGTCGACAAATCCTACGAACGAGTCTTGATTTTTCTTTAGCCTTGTTTCCATTATTAGCAGTAACGTCAGAATTGCCTCTCTCATGCCTTTACTTTTCCTAAAGCCAAACTGATCGTCACCTAGCGCATTCTCAATTTTGTTTTCCATTCTTCTGTATATTATTCTTGTAAGCAGCTTCGATGCATGAGCTGTTAAGCTGATTGTGCGATAATTCTCGCACTTGTCAGCTCTTGCCGTCTTCGGAATTGTGTGGATGATGCTTTTCCGAAAGTCAGATGGTATGTCGCCAGACTCATATATTCTACACACCAACGTGAATAGTCATTTTGTTGCCACTTCCCCTAATGATTTTAGAAATTCTGATGGAATGTTATCTATCCCTTCTGCCTTATTTATCCGTAAGTCCTCCAAAGCTCTTTTAAATTCCGATTCTAATACTGGATCCCCTATCTCTTCTAAATCGACTCCTGTTTCCTCTTCTATCACATCAGACAAATCTTCACCCTCGTAGAGGCTTTCAATGTATTCTTTCCACCTATCTGCTCTCTCCTCTTCATTTAACAGTGGAATTCCCGTTGCACTCTTAATGTTACCACCATTGCTTTTAATGTCACCAAAGGTTGTTTTGACTTTTTTGTATGCTGATTCTGTCCTTCCGACAATCATATCTTTTTCGATGTCTTCACATTTTTCCTGCAGCCATTTCGTCTTAGATGCCCTGCACTTCCTATTTATTACATTCCTCAGGGACTTGTGTTTCTGTATTCGATATTTCCCGGAACATGTTTGTACTTCCTCCTTTCATCAATCAACTGAAGTATATCTTCTGTTACCTATGGTTTCTTCGCAGCCACCTTCTTTGTACCTATGTTTTCCTTCCCAACTTCTGTGATGGCCCTTTTTAGAGACGTCCATTCCTCTTCAACTGTGTTGCCTACTGTGCTACTCCTTATTGCTGTATCTATAGCGTTAGAGAACTTCAAACGTATCTCGTCATTCCTTAGAACTTCCGTATCCCACTTCTTTGCGTATTGATTCTTCCTGACTAATGTCTTGAACTTCAGCCTATTCTTCATCACTACTATATTGTAATCTGAGTCTATATCTGCTCCTGGGTATGCCTTACAATCCAGTATCTGATTTCGGAATCTCTGTCTGACCATGATGTAATCTAATTGAAATCTTCACGTATCTCCCGGACTTTTCCAAGTATACCTCCTCCTCTTGTGATTCTTGAACAGGGTATTCGCTATTACTAGTTGAAACTTGTTGCAGACCTTAATTAGTCTTTCTCCTCTTTCATTCCTTCTCCCAAGCCCATATTCTTCTTTAACCTTTTCTTCTACTGCTTCCCCTACAACTGCATTCCAGTCCCCCTCTAAATACTGCATAACCCTTTCAATATCCTCATACACTTTCTCTACCTGTTCATCTTCAGCTTGTGACGTCGGCATGTATACCTGAACTATAGTTGTCGGTGTTGGTCTGCTGTCGATTCTGATTAGGTAAACCCGGTCACTGAACTGTTCACAGTAACACACCCTCTGCCCTACCTTCCTATTCATAACGAATCCTACACCTGTTATACCATTTTCTGCTGCTGTTGATATTACCCGATACTCATCTGACCATAAATTCTTGTCTTCCTTCCACTTCACTTCACTGACCCCTACTATATCTAGATTTAGCCTTTGCATTTCCCTTTTCAGATTTTCTAGTTTCCCTATCACGTTCCAGCTTCTGACATTCCACGCCCCGACTCGTAGAACATTATTCTTTCGTTGATTATTCAATCTTTTTCTCATGGTAACCTCCCCCTCGGCAGTCCCCTCCCGGAGATCCGAATGGGGGACTATCCCGGAATCTTTTGCCAATGGAGAGATCATCATGACACTTCTTCAACTGCAGGCCACATGTCCTGTGGATACACGTTACGTGTCTTTAATGCAGTGGTTTCCATTGCCTTCTGCATCCTCATGTCGTTGATCATTGCTGATTCTTCCGCCTTTAGAGGCAATTTCCCACCCCTAGGACAAGAGAGTACCGTGAACCTCTATCCGCTCCTCCGTCCTCTTTGACAAGGCCGTTGGCAGAATGAGGCTGACTTGTTATGCCGGAAGTCTTCGGCCGCCAATCAAAATTTAGGCAGTGGCAGGTATCGAACCCGAGACCGAAGACGTTTTGATTACGAATCAAAGACGCTACCCCCACACCACGAATCTACTATGTCGGCAATAAGTTATGTAACCCCACTAATCTGGCCTCATTCGTTAATGTAAGTTTATGTATGGTTAATCACGGTATACAGTTTCTCTTAAATATCAGCGTTAAATTAAACATTATTCAAAGTTGTGTTTATACTGCGGTGCTGAATGATATGTGCTCGTTGTAAGACAGTATCTCACGTAGTAACACTCTGTTTCAGGATATACTGTACACCAGGGGCTCGAGCTTTCTCCGCAGAGAAGGCCGTTGTGATCTAGAGGTTCTAGGCGCCTCAGTCTGGAACCGCGCTGCTGCTACGTCCGCAGGTTCGAATCCTGGCTGAGGCATGGATGTATGTGATGTCCTTAGGTTAGTTAGGATTAATTAGTTCTAAGTCTAGAGGACTGATGACCTCAGATGTTAAGTCCCATAGTGCTCAGAGCCAATTTTTTTTCGCCACAGATTACTAGGTGCTGAGTTGACTGTAGAAGAGTTTCTACATCTCCACCTAAATCTTTGTGAGATGAAAATTCGCTATTGTAGTTGGAACTCTTGTTTCTAGGCTTCAAGTTTAAAATTTTTTAAACATATTTTGTAGTTAGCCCAGCCAGTTAGATTGTTATTTTCTTTTCTAACGAGACCATTCTCGATCTCTTGGAGTGCCTGCCGTTATAATGTGTATATCGGAGGGGTCACTTAGTAGTGTCTTTATAACAATCCATATCTTAAGGAACGTGTTTTTGAGATTTCTCTATGGGGTCATTGGTGACGGGATGAGTGTGGGAGCGGCCCACTCAGCCTGAGACTGTCGGCCAAGCTGGTCTCGCTAGCGAGCTGTCTCCTGGTGCTCAAACACCACCGCGGCATCTGCTGTCTTGCCGTCAAACAACCGCGGCATCATGCGTTGGAAAAGGAAATGCACTAGCCACAGTCCCACTACCTCGTAATGTGGACAAGTGAAGCTACTGTGAGTAGGTCATTTCGGTTTCGAGGCGCTCCTTGAGTGTCGGCTTCCAGCCTTTCATGAGGTCTCTGACGGTTAACCTGTTTCAGTGGTTCCTCAGCCTCATTGCTGTTCTATTGTGGATAAGTTCATTTTTAGTAAATTTGTCTTTGTTTGAAAGTGTATCTGGATATTGTCTTTAAGATAGAAGAAATTAACTTAATTCTATACTGATTTAAACCTGCAGTATAAGTTGTTATTAATTTAATTGAAACCGAAAGTTTATGTTTTAAAGGCTTTGTTAAACGACGGTTTATGTCTGCTGTTATTTTGAAAATAAATTTTGAAATTTTGTACTGTGCGTTATTGGGCAGTGAGTGTTTATTTATCCAGAGGAATTTACATATTGGCAATCCATGAGTTCTAAATTATCGCTCCTGTTAAAATTGATAATCATCTGCATTATAAATGATACAATGATTTTTAAACTTAAGTTATTATTTTGGGTAATTGCTACAACGCATTTCATAACTTCATCATGTTTTTATGACCAAGTTCATGTAGTTTGTAATGAAGATTGGTGCACAGATTTTGTGTATGTATTAAACCAGTGAATGAGTCATCTGAAATCCCTTAGGCCTAGTCCTTCCCATAAAGTTTTGTGGTCACATAAGAGACCGTAATTTCTTATCACAGTATATAATATTTAGGAAACAGGAAAGTTGTTTATAGGTTATCGGATAATGAAATTGCAATAACAATAAACAAAGCTCAGGTCAGAGAGAGGAGCAGACAAAAAATTGGCAACAGGTTGGGAGGAAAGTATATAAAAAGCCCAAAGAAGAACAGAGAAGTGACAAGAAGTGATACAGAGAGAGGGCGGAGGAGAAATTGGTCATGGAAGGAAGAAGGGAAGTGATAGACAGAGAGAGGGGTAGAGAGTAGAACACGGCTATACAGTGGGGAAGGGCACATGGTCAGAGGTTGCTTTCTTTTTTATTTCTTCTCCCTTGAACCAGACTGAGCACAGCCACATACGGCCAGGAACAAATAGTTTTGAAGAGGTAACCCTCATTTCCTCAATGACCTTATGAAAGAGGGCGGAGCGGCGGACTGAGGTACAGGTCACTCTCTTGCCGTTGACATGGACAGCTGCTCCTAAAACATGAATGGATCAGCAATGACCAACGGCATGAGAATGCAGTAAAGAAACAAAAGTTGTAACCAAAGGACATGCGGCCGGTAACTAAACAAGGTCACGATCTCTTCTTTGGCAAAAGATTCCGGATAAGTCGCCCATTTGGATCTCTACCACGGGCCTACGAAGAGAGAGATGACTTTGAGTAAAACATACAAAAACGAACGAAGAGGTCACATTCTATCAGCTAAGGCTTGGAGTGTTAGAAGTTTGAAAGTGGTAGGGAAGCTAGAAAATCTGAAAACGTAAATGCTTTAACTGAATCTAGATGTAGTGGTGGTAAGCGTTGTGAAATGGAAAGAAGAGGATGTCTTGTCTCCCGAATGTAAGGTAACGTCAACAGCAGTAGAAAATTTCATCATGAGAGTAGGATTTTGTTGTGAATAGGGTGGTAGTGCTGAGGTTGAGTTACTGTGGCCAGTTCTAATCAGTATCAACAGCAAACCAACACAGACAACAATAGTTCAGTTTGGAGACGTGGCAATTATAAGATGAAGAGAAGGAGAAAGCGTTTGAAGCTAAAGAACGGGTGACACAGTGCATGAAGGGAGATAAAAATCTAACGATCAAGAAGTTCTGAATGTAGTTGAAAAGGGGTGGAGCAGGAGAAAGTGTTGTGGGAGAATAAGGCCTCGGTAGTAGAAAAGTAAGAGTGGGATTAATTGAGTTCTGCAATAAATGGCAGTTAATGATAATGAATACTCTGTTTAAAAATCACAAGAGGAAGAGGTATACGTGGTAAAAGCCTGGAGACGCTAGAGGATTTCATCTGGATAACATAATGGCCAGGATGAGATTCCTGTGTCGATATCGGATTGTACGTCGTATTCAGGAGAACTCGTGGAGTCACATCGCGATCAATTAACGATGAAGAGCAGAATGAAGATGAAGAGCGTCGTACGGAAGAAACAGTGAGAAAGGATGTGAGATACTGAAGTAATGAGGGAAGATGAGACCCATTTGAAGTTCACTAATAATGTGGATACTGCGATAAGGAATATCAGAGTTGCTAGTTACTTTGGATAGGACTGGTCATCACTTTCCGGAAAGACAAAAATTCGTATTAGGAACGTAACTGCGAAGATATTTTCGGCAACATCAGCTTATCGACAAAAGGACCCGCCCAGATACCCGAGTTGTCAAAGCGCCGCTTGCGGGAAGGGAAGTTGCACCGGCCACTTATCGTATCCACACGGCTAGTTAACAATGAGGGTCGCTGTACTGGATAACCTGGATGTGGTATATAAGTGGTTTTCCAGATCCTACAAGGTGAAAACTGGGCTGGTACCCCAAGTCCCACGTCATTTACATAATTCGCAAATATTTAGGACAAAAATATATGGTTCAAATGGCTCTAAGCACTATAGGACTTAACATCTGTGGTCATCAGTCCCCTAGACTTAGAGCTAATTAATCCTAACTTAAGGACATCACAAACATCCATGCCTGAGGCATGATTCGAATCTGCGACCATAGCAGCAGCGCGGTTCCAGACTGAAGCGCCTACAACCGCTCGGCCACTATTTAGTACACTTTCGCCCCCTTTCACATAAATGATACTAGACGTAGTCAATTGCAGAACGTATGTCCCGTCGCGGAGGATGAACGGAAAGGCGACGATACGGGCATTCGGCAGCCCCATAAACTAAACACGCCAGATCCGGTAATAGCTCGTGCTGACATGGCAGAATAAAAGAAGAAGATGGACAAAAGATGGAAGTAAACAAAAAATGTGAAGAAAAAGTCAGGACTACTGCAATATAAATCACTTCGGAATGAAATAAATGGAAAGCGCAGGGAAAATGTGAACAAAATGAAAACGAAATTATCTTCTAAAATAGTGACTCGGCAGATATAAAATTGGATACAACATTTGGTGAAATTAAAAACAAGAGTAGCAATGTTAAGACATCAATGGAAGTTCCACTATTCAGCGCAGAAAAAAGAACAGATAGATGGAAGGAGCATATTGAAAGAGTGGATGAGGGCGGTGAGGAAGGGAGGGGGGGGGGGGGGGGGGAAGAGGATTTTTCTGATGACATTACGGAAGAACAAATTGGAGTCTATGTGAAAGAGATAGTTGGTCCAGTGTTAGAGTAAAAATACAGAAGAGCTTTGGAAGATTTAAGAGGAAATAAGGCAGAGGAAAGGAAGAGATGGGGTATCCAGCATTAGAATCACATTTTAGAAGGGTTTTGAACGACTTAATATCAAAGAAGGCAGACAGAATGGATAACATCTATCGCGATTTCTAGATTCATTGAAGGAAGTGACAACCGAATAACTATTCAAGTTGGCTATGTAGGTTGTTTTAGACTTGCGACACACCTTCAGACTTCTGGAAACATATCATCCACACAATTTTGAAGGTAACAAGGGCAGGTAAGTGGGAGAACTATCGCACAGTCAGCTTAAGAGGTCATGAATGTAATTAGCTGGCAACAGTAATATACAAAACAATAAGAAAGTTGGGATCCGTTAGATTACAATCAGTTAGGCTTTACGAAAGGTAAAGGCAACATAGACGTTTTCTAGAGTGCAGTAATTTTATCAGCTTGTAGTTTCTCCCCATAGTGAGTGTGATAGAAAACTTGCAAGGAGAATGTATGTCATGTGTTGAAAATATAAGTGTTAACCTTTTTTTCCACTTGATTAATCTATCGGAAACAACACCCCTTTAACACTGTTATAGTTGTCGTTGTTGTCTTCAGTCCAGAGACTGGTTTGATGCAGCTCCCCATGCTACTCTATCCTGTGCAAACTTTATCATTTCCGAGTAACTACTGCACCCTACATCCTTCTGAATTTGCTGCATGTATTCATCCCTTGTCTCCTTCTCCTATTTTTACTCTCTACACTGCCCTCCAATACTAAATTGGCGATCCCGTAATGCCTCAGAACATTTCCTACCAACAGATCCCTTCTTCTAGACAAGTTGTACCACAAATTCCTCATCTTCCCCGTTCTATTCAGCACCTCCACATTAGTTACAAGATCTACCCATCTAACCTTGAGCATTCTTCTGTAGCACCACATTTCAAAAGCTTCTATTCTCTTCTTGTCTACACTGTGTATTGTCCACATTTCACACCCGTATGCGACTACACTCCATACAAATATTTTGAGAAAAGATTTCGTGACACTTAAATCTATACTCGACGTTAATTTCTCTTCTTTCTTGCCATTGTCAGTCTACATTTTATATCCACTCTACTTCAACCATCACTCTGCTCCCCAAATAGCAAAACTCATCTAATACTTTAAGTGTCTCATTTCCTAATCTAATTCCCTCAGCATCACCTGATTTAGTTAGAATACTTTCCATTATCCTAGTTTTGCTTTTGTTGATGTTCATCTTACAGCCTCCTTTCAAGACACTGTCCATTCCTTTCAACTGCTCTTATAGGTCCTTTATTGTCTCTGACAGAATTACAATGTCATCGGCAAACCTCAAAGTTTTTATTTCTTATCCATGGATTTTAATTGCTACTCCAAATTTTTCTTTTCTTTCCTCTGCTGCTTGCTCAGTGAATAGGCTGAATAACATCGGGAATAGGCTACAACCCTACAACCCTGTCTCAGTCCCTTCTCAACCACTCGATTCTTATAACTGCCATTTGATTTCTGTACAAATTGTAAATAACCTTTCGCTCCCCATATTTGACTTCTGCCTCTTTTAGAATATGAAAGAGCGTATTCCAGTCAACATTATTGAAAGCGTTCTAAGTCTACAAATGGTACAAAGGTAGGGTTCCCTTTTCTTAATCTATCTTCAAAGTCATAGGGTCAGTATTGCCTCACGTGTTTCAACATTTCTGCGGAATGTAAACTGATCTTCCTCAAGGTCGGCTTGTAATAGTCTGTAAAGAATACCTGTCATTATTTTGCCGCCGTGACTTATTAAACTGATAATTCGGATATTTTCACACCCGTCATCACATGCTTTCTTTGGGACTAAAATTACTATAGCATTCTTGTAGTCTGAGTATATTTCGCCTGTCTCATACATCTTGCTCACCAGGCGATAGGATTTTGTCAGGGCTGGCTCTCCCAAGACTATCAGTAGTTCTAATGGAATTTCGTCTACTACCAGGGCCTTGTTTCGACTTAGATCTTTCAGTGTTCTGTCAAATTCTTCACGCAGTATCATACCTCCAATTTCATCTTCACCTACGGCCTCTTCCATTTCCATAATACTGCTCTCAAAGTACATCGCCCTCGTGTAGATCCTCTATATACTCCTTCCACAATTCTGCTTTCCCTTCTTTGCTTAGAATTAGTTTTCTATCTGAGCTCTTGATATTCATACACGTGGTTATTTTATCGCCAAGGTTCTCTTTAATTTTCCTGTAGGTCGTATCTGTCTTAGCCCTAGTGATATATACCTCTACATGCCTACATTTGTCCTCTAGCCATCACTGCTTAACCATTTTGCACTTCCTGTCGGTCTCATTTTTGAGACGTTTGTATTTCTCTTTCCCTGCTTCATTTACTGCAATTTTATATTTTCTACTTTCATAAATTAAATTCAAATGGATCTGAGCACTATGCGACTTAACTTCTGAAGTCATCAGTCGTCTAGAACTTAGAACTAATTAAACTAACCTAAGGACATCACACATCAATTCCCAAGGAGGCAGGATTCGAACCTGCGACCGTAGCAGCGCTCGGTTCCACACTGTGGCGCCTAGAACCGCACGGCCACTCTGCCGGTTAAATTAAATTCAATATCACTTCTGTTAAACAAGGATTTCCAAAAGCTCTCGTCTTTTTACCTTCTTCATTCTCTGCTTGCTGCCTTGACTATTTCATCTCTCAAATCTACCCATTCTTCTTCTACTGTATTTATCTCCCCTGTTCTTTTCAGTCGTTCCCTAATGCTCTCTCTTAAACTTCCGACAACCTCTGGTTCTTTCAGTTTATCCAGGTCCCATCTCCTTAAATTCACACCTTTTTGCAGTTTCTTTAGTTTCAATCTACAGTTCATAACCAATATATTGTCGTCATAATCCAAATCTGCTCCTGGAAATGTATAACAAATTACAATCTGATTCCTAAATCTCTTTCTTACCTTTAACACATGTTTAAGTGGAGACCAGTGTGGCCCTAGGAGTGTTTATTTATATTCTATGATAATTTCTCTCTTCTGAATACTTTATTGGTATGGAATTTAAAGAGTGCACGAAATCTTCAGAAATGATAGCACACGCACTTAACGTAAAATGTTCCAAACTTCTTCGTCTGGAGCTCCATTACGCATCATTCATGCGTTTCTTTTTCTTCTTCTTCCTCTTAATCGTCTGTGGTATCAACGCAGTACTCTCAAATGTATCAGAAATCAAATGCATCTGCTATACATCAATAAGGATGCTTACATCCTCAGCATACATGAGTAAGATTGGTACAGAGTAATCTTCAAAGAAAGGCAGTTACAATACTGGAGTGAGAATACTGGTCTATATCAGTAGCAACAGTCAGTGCAAGTTTGGAACACATGTTATGCTCTTTCCGAAAGCAAAATAACGACGTGTATTGATTACGTGGAACTCAGCTCATTCTGTTCCTTCACATCGAAAGTAGCAGGCGCAGTACACTCCTATTTCTGGTCAATTCCAGGTTAAATCGGAGACAGTGTTCCAAGGAGGATTGGTTAAGGACAGAGGAAGAGTTACGAGATGCATAAAGACAGTCCATCTAGAGTTTTGCTGAGGATCCTTAGCGTATGGTTTCAACGAAGGGGTAGCTCCTTGCAAAATACAGGGCAGAGTACTAGATCTTAGAATCTCCGACATTATCCTACGAATGTGAGAATACTTTGTGACTCTCATCCACGTAAAGGGAGACGGCAAATCCTTATAAAATCTTACCCATTTTATAAAGTGTTTCGACTAAGGAAAGCGGTTGTTGCACCTCTTCTCTGCTTATGGCTACTTCCTATACTAGGAAACAGTTATGTAGGAAGTTTAAGAGAGTTAACAATATGCCCAAATGCATATGATCTTCTCAAAGTAATGGATGGGGTTCTTTAGCAATGATACAGTAATTGAGAACTACGGGCAATGACGTTGGCTGACAGCATCAAGAGATCGACGCGATGAGACGTTTTGTCACGTGATAACTCGTCGAAAGTGATGGTTTAGGGCCTCCAGTAATTGAGTAAAATGTGTAGAAATTACGGAAAACCTGGTAAAAGTTCGAAAACTAATGGAATATACATTAAATTGATGTGTATGTGACAAAAATGGGGAAGTTTGAGGGACTTAAATGCACGCCTTGGCTGATTGGATTGGCAACTGATGATGCATACTATTTTTACTCCATGTGTTTAAGTCCTGCAAAATACGTCCTTGTTTCACGTGCAGCTATGCTTTGTAATTTATAAAAATGAAGGATACCTGGTTATAATATTCACCACCAAAATAAAAAAAAAATGCTCTGGGTCTCTTCAAAAGCAGGACACCGAGACATCTGCTACCCCATCACTGTGGAAGATGAGAATAAATGTAGAGGTAATCAAATTCGATTGATGTTTGAAAATATTACACAATGGCGCACAATCATGCAGTTTCCATATATTGAGATGTCTTCCACGTTTTTGTCAATAAGAAATACCGCCTCTGCGTTTTATTTCAACCCCTATCTGTATTGTGACAGCACCGTAGTTTAGACCAAGTGATATTCAGCTTTCTATGAGATCTGGTCGGTCGAAACTGTTAATGTCAGCTTAGTACCTGCTACAGACCTCAGAGTCATGGTAGAAGAACAAAATGTATAGATCTATACACAGATGTAGTCATACACTGCTTCAGTATGTTACTACAGGAAACCAATGCATCAAACTGCTTATGAAACAACAATACAAGTACCCTCTCCTTATGATTGATAGTCGATGTGGTATTCCTCCAGTACAGATGACAGGGCTTCATATAGATCCATGGAAGCGAGTTCAATCACTGGCCACCTTCTCCAATGGATCCATATGCGTATATTTCATGTGATCGACCCATACGCTCAGTGTGAACATGCAGATGGTATCTGAGTCCTCAAGCAGGTGACGTTAGCGAAATTTTTATAGTTCATAGTTTTACACTGTTGGAGATTACAGAAATCACAAAGAGTGAGCTTTAGATTTACATTCAGTTTTCGTTCCAAGGACCCAAAAAATTAAATAATTCTCGTGGGTGTGGACCATATCAGAAAGTATGACATGAAAACATAAAACATTTGAATACAATACTTACTATCCTGATCATTTGTCAGGAGATTATCGAAATAGGTGAATACATGCGGTAAACTGGAACAGCTAATATTTATAGAATTAACATTTTGTCAGAATGAAATATTATTATGCACTATTAATAAATTTATCATACACAAAATACCTAATCTTTACTGTTGTGACCAAACGTTGTCAAAACTGAAATTTAACAGACATTTTTACTTAAGCTGGCTTAGCAGTCACTATTAAGGTATTCATCTACAGATCAGGAGTTACCTGTCAAAAAGTCTTTCAAATTCTGTGTTAACTGTGCTTTATCTGAAACCAAGTTTTTTATGGTTGCTGGTAGTTTATTGAAAATGTGTGTTTCTGAATATTGGACCCCTTTTTGGACCAAGGTAAGTGATTTTAGATCTTTATGTAGATTTTTCTTATTCCTAGCATTGATATTATGTATTGAGCTATCGGTTGGATATAGAGATGTATTACTTACAACAAATTTCATTAAGGAATAAATCTACTGAGAAGCAGTGGTTAGAATATAAAGTTCAATGAGCAGGTTTCTACATGATCTTCTTGAATTTACACCACAAATCATTCTTACCACATGTTTTTGCACCCTAAAAACTTTTGCTCAGTTTGATGAGTGAGAATGTGATCCCATATGACATAATAAGAGTAGAATGAAAGTAATCAAAGTACACAAGTCTTTATATATTTATATCTCCTACATCTGACGTCATTCTCAGTGCAAATATAAACATGTTTAGGTTCTTAAGCAATTCTGTGGTATGCTTTCCAAAATGAATTTGTTATCAAGTTGTAATTACAGGATTTTAACAGCCGATCTCTTCAATCTGCATCTCTTCATATGTTATACACACGCAGGAAGGAAAATTCTTACAGGTTCTGAAGGACATAAAGGTGGTCTTCTGAAAGTTTAATGAAAGTGAATTACCTTTAAACCATTTATTAATGTCAGCGAAAATTCGATTAGCAACTATCACTAAATCTGTACTTCAATTACTACTTACTGCAATTTTTGTGTCGTCTGCAAACAAAGCAAACTTAGCATCTGGCAATATAATAGACGAGAGGTCATTAATGTACACAAGAAAACGCAATGGCCCCAAGATGGAACCTTGACGAAAACCAAATATAACTTATTCCCAATTAGATGAAGACTGACTGCCTACTCCACAGGTATATTGCAATGACACCATTTATTTCCTGTTAGATAGATAAGACTCAAACAATTTCGTAGCATTGCCAGTGACGCTGTAATATTCTAATTTACCTAGCAAATGCTGTAGTTCACACAGTCAAAGGCTTTTTAAGGTCACAGAAAATGTCAGTAGCCTCTAATCTATAATGTAATTAATTAAGTACATTCTCACTGTAAGTGTAACAGCTTTCTCTATATCAGAACCATTAAGAAATCCAAACTGTGACTTGGACAATATATTATTTGCAGTCAGTTGCTTAAGGAGACGCTTGTACACAACCATTTCAAATATTTTTGAGAAATCCAGCAAAAGTGAAACTGGGGGATAGATTGATGGCATCGTTTTATCCCCCTTCTTGTAAAGAGGCTTAACTTCAGCGTATTTTAACCAGTCTGGAAATTTTCCATTGATAAGAGATTGATTAAACAAATAACTTAAGATAAAACTCAACTAGCATAAGCACTCTTTAAGTTGGTTGATATGTTATCATACCCAGTGGAATATTTAGATTTGGGTTTTACGATGGATACTACGTCTTTGGGAGATGTGAGTGTCATTTTCGTTTTACTGAAGTTATTTTTAAATACTGGTCTCGGATACTCCATTGCACTGTTCACCGAATCTGGTGACCCCAAGCTGCCAGTAACAGAAATGAAGTTCCTGTTTAAGAGGTTTGCAATACTACATGCATTTGTTACCAAAGTCTCATTTATTTCTAGAGGTATTTGTTCCTTTTCCTTTTTGGTCCTGTCTTCACTATATCCCATGCAGTTTTTATTTTGTTGCCTGATGTAATTATTTTTTTCTCCCAATAAAGGTGCTTCGACTTCTGGATTACTTGATTCAAAATTTTTCGAGTATTCTATGTAATGTGTTACAGCCTTAACATCAAGGCTGTTCCTAGATAGTAGATACAGTCTCCTTTTAGTCCCAAATGATATTTTTATTCATTGTGTAATCCATGGTTTACTTTTTAACTTCTGTGTGATCTCAGTTACCTTTAGGGGAAAACAGTTTTCCAAAGAGCAGGCAACTTTGTTAATGAATGCTTTGTATTTTCCATTTGAGTCAGAAGTATTGCAAACATCTATCCAGTTCATGTCTCTGAGCAGTTTCCTGAATTTCTCAATTTTTGACTTATTTATTACCCTTCTGCACTCAGATTTAATAGATTTTTTTATCCTGACAAGTTTCAACATTTAACACACGATGCTGCATGTCATGATCAGAGATCAGATAGAAAGAGACAGAGAGACAGAGAGAGACTCAGCTGTCAGAGGAGACAGTGACACCATTACACTTTCGTATTTCTAGCACGCTAATTATAGGAATATGAAAAAAAGATTAGCACATTTACACGAGGATATTTGTAGACTTTCGTTGGATATCGATGAGTTGTACGTGTTATGCTTCTCAATTTCTTTGTGCAGTCTGCATACATTCTGTATGTCTGAGAATTTCCTCCTTTAAGTTAGTGTTTTATTTTTCTCGTAATAATAGCCTTATAACTATGGAGCAGTGATGCTGGAACGGGATGGAATTTATAGATATTTAACAGGGGTCTCGGACTTGGCTGGGGCATCACTTCTTCTCGCTATAGAAACGCAGCTATCATGCAAGAACGTGTGTAAGAAAAATGGAACACATAAGGGCTTTTAAATTGTAATTGCACACTTTATTCCTCAACAAATATGTGATAATTATGTGACGGGAGGGTTCCGCTACTAAACGATACCAAGCTGGTGTGAGTGTGAATACATTATAATTTCTCAGTCGCTATACGTGCATATAAACGATAATCAGGTATGTCGGAACGTAGCGTTAAAGTTCCGAAAGAAAATGACGAGGGTGGTACTACGTCTGGTCGTAAGGAAGGTATAGATCTGATGTGGAAGACTGCGATTTCAACAAATCAATATCTGTAAAGTGGATTAAAGATTTTTCTTGTAAAGTTATGTCCAGTCCTGAAATGCAAATTTGCGGAGCCACAGTCGTCATGAGGAGCTATTTTCGATATTTTGCTCTTATCGAACGTCACCAGACTGGAGTGCTCTACCTGACGTCCGGATGTGTGGCGGAGCTAGCCAGCACCCAGAATGAATGCGCAATTCTGACTACCAGTCATTTTGGAAACGTGAATTCAGATGACCTCACCATGTTGCCCTCTGGACAGGCGAATAGCGAACTAATACTCACATTTGTTCGGCACCTTTCACGAACACATATGTTGCGAGTATTCTTCCTTTTTTAAATGGAAGTTTGAGAACATTTGATACCGATCATTGACAAGTGTGGGAACTGGACGTATTGATGACATCCTAATTCTTAATACTCAGGTCACCCTGTATGCCCTCCATGGCCACACATTCATCTCCAGTAGGCCGGGTCCAGATGCAGACCTGGCCAGATCGCTGAGACACGCGTCCACATCGGCTAACAGGGTTGCGCATTTCTCTGGCCTGGGGTGCTACATGTGGACAATGGAATGTGAGCACATGGGATGAATGAGTTTTACAGTGATCTCTTACACCTAACTGTGACACCTACTACTAATTGCACAGTGTTTACTCTTTCTCAGTACTGTCTGGAGGACTCTGTATTGCAGTGGAAAGGTCGTCGTTACTATCCAATGTGGTAGACCCTTCCTCTTCCTACTCCTCCTTGCTTTAAAATCCTAGTCACGATGTTGGATTCCTGATTTATCAATTTATTGTACACAAATTGGTATTTCAAGCGCACTTGAGTCAAACTCCTGCCTTGTCCACTGCACATTGGTGAAGCACATAAAGCAATTGAACTGAAATATCAAATTCTCCCTACCTTTGAACCTATCTCCAACATAATGGATTTCCAGAAAAATGACGTACCTGTGCCAGTATCCGTCAACAGGATCCAAGGGTAAAAACTGGAAGGAGAAAGAGTAGGTTGGGAAAAACTGGGTGGTTGCAGCATCAAACATTCCAGTCATAGTATCCACCAATAAGAAGCAAGGGAAAAAATGTCCCACACAGAGGGTATCGATTTAATTTGTTGGTGAATCCATCTGACTGAAAGAGGTTAATATAAATGGACTATTTCCAAGATGTACACAGTCCAGCATTTTGGGGAGGGCTGGGGATATACCAAGTACCCTCTTCTTTGTTCAGGACAAAAGAGGGGTGAGCGTGGTTTGCAGTGGCATGTGACAGACACATGCTGGGCAGGAATTAAGCACTTGAAAGACAGAGGGAGGGAGAGAGAAGGAACGTGTATCGACAGAAATTCCTCAGGTATCAGCTGCTGCCACTTAATGCTTTGTCCAACAGAAAGTAACTGGAGAGGGACGGAAGGGATTGTTGTTCAAGCATTCTCTGTTGGTGGTACTGTGCACTAACTCAGTCAGTATCTGCATAGAGTAGCTGCTTCCACTGCCTTGGTATGGAATACGTGTGTTTGGGAGCAGATTGTTCCTGTGAAACACAACTAGCTCTTTATTCACATGAAGTGTTGAGTGCTATTGACAAGGGATTTCAGATAGATGCCGTATATCTGCATTTGCAGAAGTCTTTTGACACTGTACCACACAAGCGGCTCGAAGTGAAATTGCGTGTTTATGGAATATCGTCTCAGTTATGTGATTGGATTTGTGAGTGCCTGTCAGAGAGGTTACAGTTCGTAGTAACTGACGGACAGTCATCGAGTACAACAGAAATGATTTCTGGCGTTCCCCAAGGTAGTGTTATAGGCTCTTTGCTGTTCCTTATCTATATGAACGATTTTGGAGACCGTCTGAGCAGCCGTCTTCGGTGGTTTACAGATGACGCTGTCGTTTATCGACTGATAAAGTCATCAGAAGATCAGAACAAACAGCAAAACGATTTATAAAAGAAATCTGAATGGTGCGAAAAGTGGCAGTTGACCCTAAATAAGGAAAACTGTGAGGTCATCCACATGAGTGCTAAAAGGAACTCGTTAAACTTCGGTTACACGATAAATCTGTATAATCTAAAAGCCATAAATTCAACTAAATACCTAGGCATTACAATTACGAACAACTTAAATTGTAAGGAACACATACAAATGTTCTGGGCAAGACTAACAACCAAAGACTGAGTTTTATTGGCAGAACACTTAGAAAATGTAACAGACCTATTAAGGAGACTGCCTAAACTGCGCTTTTCCGTCCTCTTTTAAAGTATTGCTGCGAGGTGTGTGATCCTTACCATATAGGACTGACGGAGAACATCGAAAAAGTTCAAAGAAAGGCAGCACGATTTGTATTATTTCGAAATATGGGAGAGAGTGTCACAGAAATGATACAGGATTTGGGCTGGAAATCATTAAAAGAAAGGCATATTTCGTTGCGACGGAATCTTCTGACGAAATTCCAGTCACCAACTTTTTCCTCCGAATGCGAAAATATTTTGTTGAAACCGACCTACATAGGGAGGAGTGATCACCACGATAAAATAAGGGAAATCAGCGCTTGTACGGGAAGATATAGGTGTTCGCTCTCTCCGCGCGCTATACGAGATTGGAATAATAGAGAATTGTGAAGGTGTTTCGATGAAACCTCCGTCAGACTCTTGAATGTGATTTGCAGAGTATCCATGAGTAGAATTAGATGTAGACTGTGCAGATGCTGCAACTGGAAGTAGCCGCTTAAGGTGGTTAAGGCCACAGCCACAAACAAAGGGTGTGGGGGGAGATGGCTGCTGGGAGGTCACAAAAAATGTAGCTTGCGTATGCTGTCATGGGCATTAGAATTCTCTGAGTATACATTGTGCAATTTCAGTTTGATCGACAGTCCCTGAATGGCTGACGTGCTTATACCAGGAAATATGCACTGCGCAGAGTCGCGGGTCAGGATGCGCCATGGCTTCTAGTGGCCAGAGTGCAGCCATTTTTCGATCAGTTTAATTCATTACGCAATTAATTTGATATAAAAATTGGTGACATGGAACAGAACAATTGGTTGGGGGGGGGGGGGGGGGTGAAAACGTAAGTTCTCCTGAAACACCCTCCAAAAGTGTGTGAAATTCAAAAGGTGTGCTTGTGTCAATGAGAAGGGAGTGCGAGGGGTAGAGAGGGCAGAGAGGAGGAGCTGAGCAATTCCTGCATATTTCCAACAGTGTAGTACCAAAAATAAAGAAAATGAACTACTCTATCTCCTTCCGCTCCATCAGCTTAGCACAAACTGAGTCTTTTTCCTGTCAAATTCCAGATGGGGAAGGGGGGGAAGGAAAGGCTGGGGGATTTCCCAGATTTAATTAATTAGTCAATTGATTTAATATTGAAAGTATGCTTGTACCAGTGACGGGAAGCGGAGGGAGGAAAATTTACAGATTTTCCAGAAGTGTGAGTGGGGAGCAGGGGGAGAGGGATGCGGTGGGAGATTTCTCAGAAGGACAGACTATCCCCAAAGGGGTCATAAATTAAGCCTCAGTTGATCATAAACCACTTAGCAGAACAAGAGTCAAAAAATTAATCAGCTGTCACAATTTAATTAATTGTATATCAGTTCGATATCACAAGTACACAAGAACAGACATCATCCCACTACTAACCTCAGTTTTATATATGAAAGTACAAAATGTCGTTTTGGTTTGATGTGATTATCATTTTTGATGTGGCAAACATGCCACCAACAATCTAGTTCTTTCCACACTTGTTGGAGGAAATTTTGTCTAACATGTATAGTGTAAATTCGATTTTTCAAGTGTACTAAATTGTTTGGCAGGGGAGGACAATAAAAACAGGTCTTAATGAAACTCCAAAGAAATAAATCCAGTGGTGGCAAGACTACACTGCGAGGTGGCCATGTGATTGGTTCTTCACAGCCAATCCACCGACAGGGGAAGCGATTATCAAGGAAACCTCAAACTGCCTTGTGGAAATGAGGTGGTAGAGTTTTGTCAGGGCTGGCTCTCCCAAGGCTTTCAGTAGTTATAATGGAATGTTGTCTACTCCCGGGACCTTGTTTCGACTTGGGTCTTTCAGTGATCTGTCAAACTCCTTACACAGTATCATATCTCCCATTTCATCTTCATCTACATCCTCTTCGATTTCCATAATATTGTCGTCAAGTACATCGGCCTTGTATAGACCCTCTATATACTCCTTCCACTTTCTGCTTTCCCTTCTTTGCTTAGAACTGGGTTTCCATCTGATCTCATGATATTCATACAAGTGGTTCTCTTTTCTCCAAAGGTCTCTTTAATTTTCCTGTAGGCAGTATCTAACTTAGCCCTAGTGACACATCCTTACATTTATCCTCTAGCCATCCCTGAGTGGCCATTTTTCACAACCTATTACAGTCATTATAACCCGAAGCTTTTTGCATGGCTGTACCTGGAGCAGAAAGTGAACAACTCGAGGTATTGTAGCCTTTCTGTTTTGCTTCTTCGCCTCCACATTTCAATAAGTGACCTGTTGCCCAGGGGAAAATGAACATTAACATGTCCGTAGTAACCAGACTAAAAATGTCCAACTCGCAATAGCTACTGAGTGATGCAGACTCGCACTGTTCAATCAATAGCTAAATGACAGTAGAAGGGCGCAGTTCTTGGTTGTTATCTGTGCGACGAGCTTTGACCGTCACGAAGTAGGACAGTTAGAATTTGCTGGGACGAACTGTAAGGACCACTTGCGGGGCGCGAGGCCACCTTACCTCTGCTATTTAGAGCCGATGTAAACGGCTTTTGCTGACCATAGACATCATCCTGAAAAGCCGATCTTTTGCGATTTCTGTGGTGGGGTTGTAAATTTGCCTGTGCGGAGTGTTTAGAGATTTTTAGTATCACTTCGCTACCGGTGCATCAAATATTTTAGTGACATTCTTTCTCTGGCTTCTCCGCCGTGTCTTGTCAAAGTCATGGTGCTGTGACTAGTTTCTTCTTCCCAGAAGGTCTGTTGTGTTTGCTATTTATAGGGGTTATCTCCAAAAGAACTTAAGTTTGCCTTAATGGAAGCAACTCTGTTTCATAACAGATGTTAGTCGCAACTGTTTGTGAAACGTGTGGAAGTTGCATGGTCTGTGTTACAGAGCTAATGGAGTTATGTTAATCGGAACTGCTTGTTTAAACTGGTCATATTTAGAGCGACTTACCATGGACCATATTGAGGGATGAACCGTTTATTATTCTTCCTTTTAAGTACAGTAAAGCGAAACTTAACCTGAGTACCTTTTCACTGTAACCATTTTAGTAAAGTATGTCTAAAATATTTTGGTGGGGTTATTCGCTGATCTGTCCTGAGATTTTTTATAGTAATCTCTGCTAAATTAAGAACGTACTTTTCCACTGTATTTGTTACAGGCAGCCTTGTAAATCAAGTTTGACATCTGAAATTCGGTTTCTTAGCTATTTCAAATATTGGAGTTCAAGCGAATAAGACCTGCTCGATTCGTTACTTATGGCTAGTGTCTGACTGCAAAACACGTTAGAAGTCAGCGAGGTAGAATTTTCTTCCACTTAAAAATAGTGTTGAATGACTGTTCCTGCTGCATAATTAGTACTAACAACTGTTTGCTATTAATTTAGAAGGCACATAAGCTTTATTAGTTTTCTGTAATAACAGTTGCTACCTAGTTGTTATGTACTTTGTTGCTTATCACCATATTCGCAGATTGGTCCGATGCTTGATTTTTATTTACTTATGTTTGAAACTTAAATGGTAATATAATGAAATACGTGACTCCCTTTGTAAAGCAGCGCACTCTTACTTGTTTACTAAGGTTATCTCTTAGCCTGCTGTTGCAGTTCACTTTGAATGGGACCTGCTCCATCCTCCAGCGAGTGGATGGCGAGTTCACACCTCCCACCTTGTCTGTCGGATTATCCCATCCATCAAGGGGCTGAATTGTATCTGTATAATTCCTCCTGATTCTGAAGTTATGACACCAGTGGACGTGACACAACACTCGAGTGTCCACTGTTAATTGTTATCATATCTACGGCAATCATTTGAGGTTTTATATGTAAAAGCCAGTTGAAAAATTTGGTAATTATTGACATTTTGGTTATTAATATCCAATTTGGCTGATTTCAGATACCTGTTAATGTTTGACAAATTGCTTAGTTTCTTAACTGTTTAAAAGACCTTTTGCTGACGTTAGCTACTAATCTCATTTCCTCGTTAATATTTGAGAAGTTGTTTAATTTCTTTCTTGTTTATAGAACCTATTTTCCTGGCATTAAAAGATTGTTGACTTCTATTTAAACAAAAGATTAGGCATGTTTTCAACAGTGAACGCAGCGTTCTTGGCTATTGGCCCAGATTTACCGCTCAACAATGTTTTAAGTTGCTTTAGTGTTACTGCACCCAGTTTCGGTATGGATATTGGTCTTACAATGAAGTAAATACTTATGTAATCTTATTGAGTGCACCGCCCACAGTCACCAGTAGAAATAGCTACACTTCTATCCGTTACACCCTGTCTATACTGCCTGACAAGGTAGTGAAGTGGGCAGAAGACATTGTCAGTTGTTAATATACCTTTCCCCATGTGCACACCATCAGCAGTTACGTAAATTATGATGTTCCAATTTCACATGACAGAGTGGCCACTAGTGTGTGTTAGCGCTGCGTGTCTTTGTTGTTGTTACCGGACGTGTTGGGGTACATAATAGAAAAGAACAGCGTCAGAAGTTGAATCATCGCTGAGAAGATCGCGGAGATGGTATGCACTCTTGTGAGGCAATGCTATCAGCATCTGAAAGACTTTTGAAAGAGCTCATCCAGGTCTCCATTTCGCCAGCTGATCGAATTGTGCAATTTTCAGATTTGTAGGGCATTCGACTATATGAAAAAGTAAGTCTGATTGTCATGGTTGCTGTCGACTACGTGTGACCGGGACAAGGGAAGATAGCTGTATTGTGCACCGAGGACATATTAATCACCTCACATCTGCGACTGCCATTGAGAACAAGTAGCGGTCTCCTAGCACCATTTGTTGGAGACTACCAGCAGCCATACCAATGAGTTACCATTGTTACCATTACATATGTATGCTTCTGACAACACCACAGCACAAACGAACGCATGTAGAGTGGTGTCGTAGTTGGGAAGCATTGAGTGCTGATGAAAGGCCTCATATTGTATTCAGCGATGAAGCGTAGTTCGGCACCGCCATGAATTGCGTCACTGGTGATTATGGCTTCGACCTGGGGAGAGTTCAGATGGTTCACATGGCTCTGAGCACTATGGGACTTAACATCTGAAGTCATCAGTACCCTAGAATTTAGAACTACTAAAGCCTAACTAATCTAAGGACATCACACACACATATGCTCTAGGCAGGATTCGAACCTGCGACCACAGTGGTCGCGCGGTTCCAGACTGAAGCACCTAGAACTGCTCGGCTACAATGGGGAGAGTTCCTATTCTTCTAATGTTGTAATGTTCTAGTGAGGCATCGTGATGTTCCTCCTAGTGTCATGATATGGGAATCCATTCGGTATAGCACTAGATTTTGGCTGTTAATGATTGAGGGAAGTGTGACGGCATAAAACAGACATTCTACTTTCATATACACTCCTGGAAATGGAAAAAAGAACACATTGACACCTGTGTGTCAGACCCACCATACTTGCTCCGGACACTGCGAGAGGGCTGTACAAGCAATGATCACACGCACGGCACAGCGGACACACCAGGAACCGCGGTGTTGGCCGTCGAATGGCGCTAGCTGCGCAGCATTTGTGCACCGCCGCCGTCAGTGTCAGCCAGTTTGCCGTGACATACGGAGCTCCATCGCAGTCTTTAACACTGGTAGCATGCCGCGACAGCGTGGACATGAACCGTATGTGCAGTTGACGGACATTGAGCGAGGGCGTATAGTGGGCATGCGGGAGGCCGGGGGACGTACCGCCGAATTGCACAACACGTGGGGCGTGAGGTCTCCACAGTACATCGCTGTTGTCGCCAGTGGTCGGCGGAAGGTGCACGTACCCGTCGACCTGGGACCGGACCGCAGCGACGCACGGATGCACGCCAAGACCGTAGGATCCTACGCAGTGTCGTAGGGGACCGCACCGCCACTTCCCAGCAAATTAGGGACACTGTTGCTCCTGGGGTATCGGCGAGGACCATTCGCAACCGTCTCCATGAAGCTGGGCTACGGTCCCGCACACCGTTAGGCCGTCTTCCGCTCACGCCCCAACATCGTGCAGCCCGCCTCCAGTGGTGTCGCGACAGGCGTGAATGGAGGGACGAATGGAGACGTGTCGTCTTCAGCGATGAGAGTCGCTTCTGCCTTGGTGCCAATGATGGTCGTATGCGTGTTTGGCGCCGTGCAGGTGAGCGCCACAATCAGGACTGCATACGACCGAGGCACACAGGGCCAACACCCGGCATCATGGTGTGGGGAGCGATCTCCTACACTGGCCGTACACCTCTGGTGATCGTCGAGGGGACACTGAATAGTGCACGGTACATCCAAACCGTCATCGAACCCATCGTTCTACCATTCCTAGACCGGCAAGGGAACTTGCTGTTCCAACAGGACAATTCACGTCCGCATGTATCCCGTGCCACCCAACGTGCTCTAGAAGGTGTAAGTCAACTACCCTGGCCAGCAAGATCTCCGGATCTGTCCCCCATTGAGCATGTTTGGGACTGGATGAAGCGTCGTCTCACGCGGTCTGCACGTCCAGCACGAACGCTGGTCCAACTGAGGCGCCAGGTGGAAATGGCATGGCAAGCCGTTCCACAGGACTACATCCAGAATCTCTACGATCGTCTCCATGGGAGAATAGCAGCCTGCATTGTTGCGAAAGGTGGATATACACTGTACTCATGCCGACATTGTGCATGCTCTGTTGCCTGTGTCTATGTGCCTGTGGTTCTGTCAGTGTGATCATGTGATGTATCTGACCCCAGGAATGTGTCAATAAAGTTTCCCCTTCCTGGGACAATGAATTCACGGTGTTCGTATTTCAATTTCCAGGAGTGTATATTACATACGGTGCCAGTATTCGATAGGAGAATGCCCTTAGTCACATGGAATGTGTGCCTATGAAATGTCTGCACGATGGTGAGGTACTCCCAGTGCCGGTAAAATCGCAACATTCGTCTCTAGTCGGCCATGTGTGGGATCAGCTCCTGCATCAATGCGTCCCGATGCCTGTATCCAGGAAATCAAGGACCAGTTATAACAGTTGTAGGCTATGCTGTCTCAAAAGAGGGTGAAACGGTTTATGGCATCCTTCACTATCGAATCTCTGAATGTATCGTGGCCAGAGATGGTGATAAGTGATCTCATACTGCAGTGTCTTTTCAATTTGACTCGCATTATTATCTGTTAAGTAATATGACTTATACTATGAACCCATCAACATTCATTTTGTTTTCTTCTCTCTTTGTACGTGATTTCCTTTCCTTGTCTGAGAGTGCATACATGAGAAGCGTTCAGTAAGTAATGCAAAATAATTTTTTGTAAGAGCTGGTTGGTTTTATCCAGAATTCCAGTATACCATATTACTCTCCTAGTCTCCTTTCAGTGCGACGGCCTTACGCCACCTTACTGGGACAGCCTGTATGCCCGCATGGTACCATTCTTTTGGTCAGCGTCAGAGTTAACACCTTGCTACATCATTAACCACCCCATCATCCACGTACCACTTCCATTCGGGTGCATCCTTCATTGGGCCAAACAGATGAAAGTCGGTAGGTGCGAGATTCGGGCTGTGGGATGGATGAGGATGAAGAGTCCAATAAACTTTTGTGAGCACCTGTCACGGAGAAGAAGTAGTTATTATGCATTTGGGGGCGACGAACATGTTTCTTCTATTTCCTGATGGTAACAGAATACACTTCACAGTTGATCGTTGGACGGTGAAGGAGAACATCAAACTGAATAAACACTTCAAAGTACCAGAAGACAGTCACCATGAGTTTACTGGCTGACGGTACAGTTTTCAACTTTTCCTCCGGACTCCACGGATTGGAGTTTTGTTTCCGGTTAGAAGTGATGAAGACATGTTTCGCCGCCCTTAACGAAGTTCGACCAAAGATTGACACGATCAGCCTCATATGGGCAAGCAATATCTCACAGATTGAGATTTTCACTCTGCAGCGGAGTGTGCACTTATATGAAACTTCCTGGCAGATTAAAACTGTGTGCCGGGCCGAGACTCGCTTTGCCTTTGGCCGGCAAGTGCTCTACCATCTGAGCTACCCATGCACGACTCACGACCCGTCCTCACAACTTCACTTCCGCCGGTACCTCGTCTCCTACTCTCCAAACTTTACAGAAGCTCTTCTGCGAACCTTGCAGTATCCTTTCTCTCAGGAGTGCTAGTTCTGCACGGTTCGCAGGAGAGCTTTTGTAAAGTTTGGAAATTAGGAGACGAGGTACTGGCGGAAGAGAAGCTGTGAGGAAGGGGTGTGGGTCGTGCTTGGGTAGCTCAGATGGTAGAGAACATGCCGACGAAAGGCAAAGGTTCCGAGATCGAGTCTCGGTCCGGCACACAGTTTTAATCTGCCAGGAAGTTTAATATCTCACAGATGATTCTTCACTGGTCTTCCATTAGGCAGTGAGGAACCCAGAGGGGACATACACTCCTGGAAATGGAAAAAAGAACACATTGACACCGGTGTGTCAGACCCACCATACTTGCTCCAGACACTGCGAGAGGGCTGTACAAGCAATGATCACACGCACGGCACAGCGGACACACCAGGAACCGCGGTGTTGGCCGTCGAATGGCGCTAGTTGCGCAGCATTTGTGCACCGCCGCCGTCAGTGTCAGCCAGTTTGCCGTGACATACGGAGCTCCATCGCAGTCTTTAACACTGGTAGCATGCCGCGACAGCGTGGACGTGAACCGTATGTGCAGCTGACGGACTTTGAGCGAGGGCGTATAGTGGGCATGCGGGAGGCCGGCGGACGTACCGCAGAATTGCTCAACACGTGGGGCGTGAGGTCTCCACAGTACATCGCTGTTGTCGCCAGTGGTCGGCGGAAGGTGCACGTGCCCGTCGACCTGGGACCGGACCGCAGCGACGCACGGATGCACGCCAAGACGGTAGGATCCTACGCAGTGCCGTAGGGGACCGCACCGCCACTTCCCAGCAAATTAGGGACACTGTTGCTCCTGGGGTATCGGCGAGGACCATTCGCAACCGTCTCCATGAAGCTGGGCTACGGTCCCGCACACCGTTAGGCCGTCTTCCGCTCACGCCCCAACATCGTGCAGCCCGCCTCCAGTGCTGTCGCGACAGGCGTGAATGGAGGGACGAATGGAGACGTGTCGTCTTCAGCGATGAGAGTCGCTTCTGCCTTGGTGCCAGTGATGGTCGTATGCGTGTTTGGCGCCGTGCAGGTGAGCGCCACAATCAGGACTGCATACGACCGAGGCACACAGGGCCAACACCCGGCATCATGGTGCGGGCAGCGATCTCCTACACTGGCCGTACACCTCTGGTGATCGTCGAGGGGACACTGAATAGTGCACGGTACATCCAAACCGTCATCGAACCCATCGTTCTACCATTCCTAGACCGGCAAGGGAACTTGCTGTTCCAACAGGACAATGCACGTCCGCATGTATCCCGTGCCACCCAACGTGCTCTAGAATGTGTAAGTCAACTACCCTGGCCAGCAAGATCTCCGGATCTGTCCCCCACTGAGCATGTTTGGGACTGGATGAAGCGTCGTCTCACGCGGTCTGCACGTCCAGCACGAACGCTGGTCCAGCTGAGGCGCCAGGTGGAAATGGCATGGCAAGCCGTTCCACAGGACTACATCCAGAATCTCTACGATCGTCTCCATGGGAGAATAGCAGCCTGCATTGCTGCGAAAGGTGGATATACACTGTACTAGTGCCGACATTGTGCATGCTCTGTTGCCTGCGTCTATGTGCCTGTGGTTCTGTCAGTGTGATCATGTGATGTATCTGACCCCAGGAATGTGTCAATAAAGTTTCCCCTTCCTGGGACAATGAATTCACGGTGTTCTTATTTCAATTTCCAGGAGTGTACATTTGAGTGCGCCAGTTGTCGAACGAGTGTGTCAGCACTACCAACAGAGACGTCCAGTTCTGCAGTGCGGTGTTTTATTGTAATACGTCAATCATTACGAATGAAAGTGTTCGCACGTTCTAACACTGTGGGAGTCTCAGCTGTGTGCGGCCAGCTGACACACGGGAGAGCAGACAGGTTTGCGAGACCTTGTTGCGATGATGATGACGACTCACTGTACTTTTGGGCACTGCCAGGCCTCCGTGGACATTCTTCAAGCGGCTGTGAACATCTTCAATGCTTTACTTTTCCATAAAAAAAAAGTTACAGCTCTCTGCTTGGAATGCACCTCCATTAGAGACGCCATTTTGGAGGCTACGTATAGCGCTGCCATGAATCGGAAATTCATGAAACTGTATGGTCTGAGAGCCCGCCCGGTTGACCGTGCGGTCTAAAACACAGCTTTCAGGGCGGGAAGGGGCGCCTTGTCCCCGGCACGAACCCGCCTGGTGGATTTGTGTCTAAGTCCGGTGAACCAGCCAGTTTGTGGATAGTTTTTAGGCGGTTTTCCATGTGCCTCAGCAAATGCGGGCTGGTTCCCCTTATTCCCCGTCAGTTACACTATGTCTGCGATTGCTGCGAACGCGTACAGCACCATTACTCTACCACACAAACGTAGGGGTTACACTTGTCTGGTGTGATATGTTCGCTGGGGGGTCCACCGGCGGCCGAACCGCACAATAACCCTGGGTTCGGTGTGGGGTGGCGGAGGGGTGAAGTGGACTGCGGTAGTCGTCGTGGGGTTGTGGACCACTGAGGCTGAGGCGGGGACGGAGCCTCTCCGTCGTTTCTAGGTCCCTGGTTAACATACAACAGAATACAATAGCGTCTGAAGTGCGAATATTCCACGATGTTCCACAACAAATATCCCTTCTGCAATATGTAATTTAGTTGGAATATTTGAATTCTGTTAAGGATATTTCATCATTAAGTATACTGTCGTTTTTATTTTGGACATCTCACACCAGTAAGAACTACTCTTGCTGGTGGTTAAACATGCTACATGCTGTTTCTGTTGTTGTTACAGCGTTGAAATGTGTTGCCAGGTCCTGGTGTGTTGGAGGTGCACCTTCAAAGAGTTTTTCCTTTAGATAATACCAAAGCAAATAATGATAGGAGCTATAAGAAAGCCCTTCCACATCATGCTGAGCAGCTTCAAAATGGTGACAGTGTCCCAGTGCAGCCAGTTCTATTTGTTTATGTGCTCATGGAGATGGATGTGATCCCTAACGACTGTTCTATTTTCAAAGGCGGCAGTCAACCCATTTTCAAATGAATATCGTTGCTGCACATCAGCGTCCTTCAAATTTTTACATTAATTTCAGGAGAGACAGTCGTAACATCCTGAGTAGCTGTGCTGCATGTCGTTTTGATGTAGCGGGCTGACTGAATAGCGTTCGCATTCGTACCACATCCTTCAGGAGTTCCGCTGAGGCTGCGCTGCCTTAGCGGCCATTCCTTGGCGTCATATAGGGGTCGATGCTTTTCAAAACGTTGCATCAACACGCAAAACAAAAAATCGGAATGAGTGGATGCTTACGTTCTGTAATATCAATGACAAGTAGTCATTTCAGATGATGCTGTCCCTGGATGAAGTTGTAAGTAGGCTGTTTAGGTTTTTATTTTGGTAACGCCACGTAGCGCTCTGTATGAAAACCACTGACTGTGCTGTGTGCAGTCTGTAGCTGGTTGGCATTGTTGTAATACTCGCCATTGTAGTGTTGGGCAGATGGACGTGAACAGCGCGTAGCGTTGCGCAGTTGGAGGTGAGCCGCCAGCAGAAGTGGATGTGGGGAGAGAGATGGCAGAATTTTGAGAGCAGACGATCTGGACATGTGTCCGTCAGAAAAAGGCTATTTGTAAGACTGGATGTCATGAACTTATATATAATGACTTTTAAACACTATTAAGGTAAATACAATGTTTTTTCTCTATCAAAATTTTTCATTTGGTAACTATGCCTATCAGTAGATAGTGCCTTCATAAGTTAGAATCTTTTATTTAGCTGTCAGTATTGGTGCTCGCTGTATTGCAGTAGTTCGAATAACGAAGATTTTTGTGAAGTAAGTGATTCATGAAAGGTATAAATTGTTGTTAGTGACGGCCATTCTTTTGTAGGGATTATTGAAAGTCAGATTGAGTTGCGCTGAAAAAATTGTGTTCCAGTTTAGTGTTGATCAGAATAAGTAAAGAGAGAAATGTCTGAGTACGTTCAGTTTTGCTCAGCTGTTTGAAAATCAAATAACGTAAGAGGTTTATCAGCACAGTCATTCCTAATTTTTCTAAGGGGACGTTTCAACGTTTACTATTGAATGCGCGTCTCGCGACAATAAACATCCATAATTCGTATAGAATGTCTTTTCGATAAACGAACTCTGTTTCATTGTTCATGATTCCATTATGAAAATTGACTTGAAACGTTGTTGAATGAGCTACAGAATTTTCACAGCTACAATACAACAATATCATAAGGAGGCTGATTTGTGGCACACGACTGAACTACAGTAGAAAAACACTCTTTCTCATCCATTTTACGCAGCTCTGTATTTGTTCCTACCTACAGGAAAAAACATAAGGGAAGAATGGATGAAAATTTTAAGTATACAATCTTATTATGTGTACCGTTGCAACCAGGGTCTTTCTCATGTTGGCGGACCACGCAATAGATTATGCCTGGTTTAGAGGAACACAGTAGGCTGTCGAAATCGATAAAGGATTCTCAGGGATAGGGAGAACGGAATGGGGAAATAAAGAAACGACGGAAGAATCGACGGTGTCGCTAGATCGTAAGTTAAAGTATTCAGCGCCATTTTGTCGGTGTGAAGATCGGTTTTCTGTTTCTTCGCACGGGAACAGGTAGCTGCAGGGAAAGAGAACGGAGTAGGGCTAGCGAACGCTGGGTTAGGGTAATTCGGGCTGTGCCGGTAACACGGGAGAGCGACGCAAAGGCGGCGCGTTGCGGCTGTGGAAGCTCTTCCGCGGAAAGGCGAGCGGCGTGGCGCGGCGCGAGGGGATCACCTTACGGCTGCCAGGCGCCCACGTGCCGGTGCGTCTACTGCTGCAGAGGCGAACCGTTTCCCTTCACGTGATGCGAGCTCTCCCCGAGAAAGGAAAAGACGTTACTGGCACTTCTGCTCTGTAGAATTTACTCCTTGCAAGCGGATCGTTCCTGTGGGTACCAGGGACCGCTCTGAGGTGTGGTATACTGACCAATAGATTGTGCTCAAGTCCACATATGCCCCCGGAAATTACTTACAATTTAAAACCTGGCTCCTAAATCTCTGTCTTACCATTATATAATATATCTGAAACCTGTCAGTACCTGCAGGATTCTTCCATGTATACAACACTCTTTTACGATTCTCGAACCAAGTGTTAGCTATGATTAAGAAGTGCTCTGTGCAAAATTCTACCAGGCGGCTTCCTCTTTCATTTCTTACCCTAGTCCATATTCACCTACTACGTTTCCTTCTCTCCCTTTTCCTACTACCAAATTCTAGTCACCCATGACTAATAAATTTTCGCCTCCCTTCACTATCTGAATAATTTTTTTTATTTCATCATGCATTTCTTCAATTTCTTCATCATCTGCAGAGCTAGTTGGCATATAAACTTGTACTACTGTAGTAGGCGTGGGCTTCGTGTCTATCTTTGCAACAATAATGCGTTCACTAAGCTGTTTGTAGTAGCTTTCCCGCACTTCTATTTTTTTATTCATTATTAAACCTACTCCTGCATTACCCCTATTTGATTTTGTAGTTATAGCCCTGTATTCGCCTGTCTTTTTCCTCCTGCCACCTAACTACACTAATTCCCACTATATCTAATTTTAACCTATCCATTTCCCTTTTTAAGTTTTCTAACCTACCTGCTCGATTAAGGAATCTGACATTACACGCTCTGTAGAACCCCAGTTTTCTTTTCCTGATAATGAGGTCCTCTTGAGTAGCCCCCGACCGATGATCGGAATGGGGGGATATTTTACCTCCGGAATGTTTTACCCAAGAGGACACCATCGCCATTTAACCATACAGTAAAGCTGTATGCACCCGGGAAAAGATACGGCTGCAGTTTCTCCTTGCTTTCAGCCGTTCGCAGTACCAGCACAGCAAGGCCGTTTTGGTTAGTGTCACAAGGCCAGATCAGTCAATCATCCAGACTGTTGTCCCTGCAACTAGTGAAAAGCTGCTGCCCCTCTTCAGGAAGTACACGTTTGTCTGGCCTCTCAACAGATACCCCTCCGTTGTGGTTGCACCTTACGGCTATCTGTATCGCTGAGGCACTCAATCCTCCCCACCAACGGCAAGGTCGATGGTTCATGGGGGGCTCTGATAAAATTCCGTTGCAATTTGACGCCATTCTGACCTGTAATGTTATAACTACAGGGTTGTGAATGTTTAACTTTAATTATAATCACCTTTATTCGAGGGATATTGGGAAAGTAAGATCCAATCCAGGGCGAATTGGAAAACACAATGAAAATCCAATGAATCTTTGAACAGATCTGGGCAGTTTCTCCAAAATGCCCGTCGATTGCGTCACGTCGCTCTTTTCGGTTTTGAGCGCACATTCTGCACGTAAAGATGCCTAGAGATAGTGTCTCTCGGTATGTATGAGAGCGTGGTGAGAGATTTCACCTGATGTCATGCAGCCCCATATAACGTAAACGTCATGCGTTTCCTTCTTCATGACAATTATCGGCCACACTCTGAAAGCGCAACGCAGACTTTGTTTTCTGACACATGAACCACTAGCTATGAATACAGCATTTTGGCACAGACAGTGAGCTGTAGACCAGCGTAGAGAACTGGCAGAAAGCGCAGGGACTGCCTTCTGTTACTGGGGTATTGGGAAGTTGGTACAGCGCTACGACAAATGTCTACGACGGAGCGGCGACGTGGAAGGTATAGCTAACAGTTGCAAAGAAAACATTTCTTATTTTTTCAGTGGTTTCCATTACTGACCGATTGGACCTTAATTTACAACTAACGTTCGTAATTCTAAGAAAATGAAACACCTAAAGTACTCCTTATTATCTTATTTATTGTGTAGCTATGAATTTCGGCGCTCCAATGTGCCACCTTCAGGCCAAGCCGACATCACAGCTACAGCTAGTCTGCGCAAACCAGTTATGTTGGCCACTAATATGACGTATAAATGAATCGTGATAACCCCTTTAGCATCAACTAAGGTCTGAAGACGGCTAATTCAAGCGCCGAAACTGGTAGATTATAAGGACGGCTGTAAGTGTTTCGTTTTCTTACAATAGTAGTCCACCAGACCTCCAGTCAAAAGGGTGGACACAGAAACGCCTTCGTATTAGTGGTAATTGAAAAAGAAATTTCTCATTTACTTGCAAGTATCATATTCAAAACACAAAACATACTGTAACGTTAATTGCAATGAACCATATTTTGTAAAAGTGTATTTGTTCATCAGTGGGCACATAGTGACTCTGATATGAGATACTCCAAACCACACATGAAGAAATTTAATATCGACTGACTTAGGTTAACAGATGTATGAAGTAGATGGACATTATAACATGTCAGTACTGTACGTATATCAGTATTCTGTTTGGGGATTTTAACGTCAAATAAAAAACACATTTTACGGGTTTCATTTAACATTTTGACTTGCATAGCACAGTTTCTTTACACACAGTTTCCACACATCAGCTGCTGTGTTGAGTTTCCTTCACACTGTTGAGTGACCAATAACTTGTATGTTTGAGATTGGACTCAGGCACCAGTAACACTTTTTGAACATAAGTTCCAACAGAGGATACGTTCTCCATCGTCCTCAGTGTCTTTAAGAGGACATTAGCAATTTTGCTGGTCTGGTCTTTGGACCACTCTTGTTTTTGTAGTTGAATCTAGGCTGGGAGGCGGACATAGTTCAGATATGCTATTGATTGACTGTATAGAATTATCGCCGTCATTGAAGGGGTAGATACCAGCTTTCTTAAAACGATTTATGGTAATTTCCTTTGTTGCCACTTTAATATAATCTTTCCCCAGAAGCTCGTATATTTGACAGCGTGTAACCAAAAGTACTGAAACTCTGTCATTAGTCATCCAAGTCCGAATTTCGGCATTGCAGAAAGTCTTCAGTGGGCACATAAACGCAAAATCTAATGGTTGTCGTTTATGAGAACTGTATCGGGGGAGGCAAACAATTGAAACATGGTACTCTTTTCCTTAAATAAAGACATCTAAAATTCCAGAATTGGAATAATGCGCATCAAGTATTAAGAGGACTGGGTCTGATGCAGGAGGTTTAGTAGTTTATTACGAAATGTTTAAACCATTTCGTGTTTATGTCTATCTTGATCTTCCAGATGTATGGCGATGTGTGGGGTGCTCCATACGTAAGCACATTCTTTGTATTCTCTCTTGGAAATATCAGGAGCAGAGGTACATGATTACCGGATGCACTCATCCAAACAACGACAGTGACTAAGCTTCTCTGCCGAAGAACGTGAATCTACTTGCTTCTTCCCTTACTTTATACGACCTAGACCTGTTTTTAGTGAGAAAGGTAGTCCTGTCTCATTAAAGTTGTAACATATCCACATATTAAGACACACTTTCTTTACTGAACCCGCGCACTCTGGACAATGATACTGATTCAGGTGTTCTTAAAGATATGGAGGAATTCCTCTGTTACATATTTCTTGAATCACTTTATTCCTACTCGTTATCTCTGTTGAAGGGGTTTGGTATATTATTGGCACGAGCAAGCCGAAAAGCAAGTTCTCGTACAGCGTTGCTAGGCAGGCCAAAAAGTCTCTTCCCTATCTCCATAAAAAGATTCGGAAGGTCTTTTTCCATACTGTTTAGTGAAGTGGACTTTCTGCTTAATGGTACGTTCACATCTGAATTATGTTTTAGTTTTAACCCTGCTGCACACAAACCGATTTTAATAGTCTTTTAGCAAATTATGCAGGACGCTCCTACAAAAATTCCGTTATGAAAGCACGGTATTTATACGTTAGTTTTACTTATGTTGAAAAGCTTTACTATTCATTCAATCCCGAAGTCTGAAATAATCAAAATTTGTGGAAACTTGTATTGCGACACATATATCACTGAACGTTAGAAGGAAACGAATTGGTGTTTCTTTCTCTGGCAATTTCATTGTAGCAACAGCTCCACTGTTTTCCCAACATATGTCTCCTTCATACAGACTGAACACATTGGCATTTCACATTAGGCAAGTATTGCACATGAGGGCATCTTACATTATAGTATTTCACATTGACACATGTGTGAACTTCGTTCAAATGCCACGCTAGTTATAAAAATAGATCTAAAAAAGGAGAAGAAATTGCATAACGTTTCCCTTTGTGGGAGTTATTGCAGTGTGACCCCAATGTGGGTATGCAAGCACCAACATCTAGGCAAGGGATTAATTTAACATTCGTGTCTTACCCAAGTGCACGTGGTAAATACCTAAATGTGAACTATGGCAATGTTGCATCCAAACAGGACCAACTTGCTAGTACCCTTTTCTAGGCTGGCGAAGGATAAACACAAGTAGATACACATCTCAGAACGGAGACAATGTATGGGGTAGCATATCTATCAGAAATCACCGTTGTGTCGCAGGTTCGAATCCTGCCTCGGGCATGGCTGTGTGTGATGTCGTTAGGTTAGTTAGGTTTAATTAGTTCTAAGTTCTAGGTGACTGATGATCTCAGAAGTTAAGTCGCATAGTGCTCAGAGCAATTTAACCAATCACCGCTGTGGAATGGTGCGCCAAGTTTCGTGCTGCTAGCGATTTGACGCAATACGCCGGTCGAACAGGGACGCCCATCTCATCCATTATGGACAAGTGGGGCACACCGGAGCACACCCCCTAGAATTCTAGTCTCTGGTCATGCGGTTATCATCACTTTACTCCCTTACAAAGGCCTTGAAGGGTCGACAAATTCTTCACTCAGCGGCATACGGTGTTCAACAAAACGGGGGTCTTCAGCCTGGTGCGGCGGTCGGATGATTGCCTGAATGCTCATGGCTATTTTGCCTGATTAGCATACCAGTTCTTGACTGTACGACCATCGAACAGGAACTCTGTGATCGTCCCTTATAAGTTTAATACACTCCTGGAAATTGAAATAAGAACACCGTGAATTCATTGTCCCAGGAAGGGGAAACTTTATTGACACATTCCTGGGGTCAGATAAATCACATGATCACACTGACAGAACCACAGGCACATAGACACAGGCAACAGAGCATGTATAATGTCGGCACTAGTACAGTGTATATCCACCTTTCGCAGCAATGCAGGCTGCTATTCTCCCATGGAGACGATCGTAGAGATGCTGGATGTAGTCCTGTGGAACGGCTTGCCATGCCATTTCCACCTGGCGCCTCAGTTGGACCAGCGTTCGTGCTGGACGTGCAGACCGCGTGAGACGACGCTTCATCCAGTCCCAAACATGCTCAATGGGGGACAGATCCGGAGATCTTGCTGGCCAGGGTAGTTGACTTACACCTTCTAGAGCACGTTGGGTGGCACGGGATACATGCGGACGTGCATTGTCCTGTTGGAACAGCAAGTTCCCTTGCCGGTCTTCGAATGGTAGAACGATGGGTTCGATGACGGTTTGGATGTACCATGCACTATTCAGTGTCCCCTCGACGATCACCAGAGGTGTACGGCCAGTGTAAGGAGATCGCTCCCCACACCGTGATGCCGGGTGTTGGCCCTGTGTGCCTCGGTCGTATGCAGTCCTGATTGTGGCGCTCACCTGCACGGCGCCAAACACGCATACGACCATCATTGGCACCAAGGCGAAAGCGACTCTCATCGCTGAAGACGACACGTCTCCATTCGTGCCTCCATTCACGCCTGTCGCGACACCACTGGAAGCGGGCTGCACGATGTTGGGGCGTGAGCGGAAGACGGCCTAACGGTGTTCGGGACCGTAGCCCAGCTTCATGGAGACGGTTGCGAATGGTCCTCGCCGATACCCCAGGAGCAACAGTGTCCCTAATTTGCTGGGAAGTGGCGGTGCGGTCCCCTACGGCACTGCGTAGGATCCTACGTTCTTGGCGTGCATCCGTGCGTCGCTGCGGTCCGGTCCACCCGGCCTCCCGCATGCCCACTATACGCCCTCGCTCAAAGTCCGTCAACTGCACATACGGTTCACGTCCACGCTGTCGCGGCATGCTACCACTGTTAAAGACTGCGATGGAGCTCCGTATGCCACGGCAAACTGGCTGACACTGACGGCGGCGGTGCACAAATGCTGCGCAGCTAGCGCCATTCGACGGCCAACACCGCGGTTCCTGGTGTGTCCGCTGTGCCGTGCGTGTGATCATTGCTTGTACAGCCCTCTCGCAGTGTCCGGAGCAAGTGTGGTGGGTCTGACACACCGGTGTCAATGTGTTCTTTTTTCCATTTCCAGGAGTGTATTAGTAGATTCTACTGTATATTAATACAGTGTTTCGTGCTCGTTGATAGGCAAGGATGATGTGGCAATGGTCACTTTTATTACATGATGAAACAAGTAACACTGCTTTGTGTGTCCATATTTTTAAAATAAATCGGTGTTTCAACGCAAGTCATCATGAAAATGTGTGGGCATAGGGAAAATCCGTCCTCTCGTTTTAAACTTTTGTATTCTCAGTATTAATGCCGACTTAGGTGCTCTTACGAAATGCTCTAATGTCCATTACCGTTTACATTTACTGAATATATAGCAGTGATTTGCGTTATAATGAAACAGAAACATGCATTAGTAAAAGTAGCTGTCATTACAGGAAAAGAGCATTTAAAAATAGTCTAAACACACTACTGGACATTAAAATTGCTGCACCACGAAGATGACGTGCTACACACGCGAAATTTAACCGACAGGAAGAAGATGGTGTGATATGCAAATGATTAGCTTTTCATGGCATTAACAAATGGTTGGCGCCGGTGGCGACACTCACAGCGTGCCGACATGCGGAAAATTTCCAACCGATTTATCATCCCAATACACAAACAGCAGTTGACTGCCGTTGCCTGGTGAAACGTTGTTGTGATGCCTTGTGTAAGGAGGAGAAATGCGTACCATCACGTTACCGACTTTGATAATGGTGGGATTGTAGCCTATCGCGATTGCGGTTTATCGTATCGCGACATTGCTGCTCGCGTTGGTCGAGATAAAATGAGTGTTAGCAGAATATGGAATCGGCGGGTTCAGGAGGGAAATACGGCACGCCGTGCTGGATCTCAACGGCCTCTTATCACTAGCAGTCGAGATGACAGGCATCTAATCTGCATGGATGTAACGGATCGTGCAGCCTTGTCTCGATCCCTGAGTGAACAGATGGGGACGTTTGCAAGACAACAACCATCTGCACGAACATTTCGACGACGTTTGCAGCAGCATGGACTATCAGCTCGGAGACCATGGCTGCGGTTACCCTTGACGCTGCATCACAGACAGGAGCTCCTGTGATGGTGTACTCAACCACGAACCTGGGTGTACGAATGGCAAAACTTCATTTTTTCGGATGAATCCAGATTCTGTTTACAGCATAATGATGGTCGCATCCGTCTTTGTCGACATCGCGGTGAACGCACATTGGAAGCATGTATTCGTTATCGCATTACTGGCGTATCACCCGGCGTCATGGTATGGGGTGTAATTGGTTACACGTCTCGGTCACCTGTTGTTCGCATTGACGGCACTTTGAACACTGGACGTTACATTTCAGATGTTTTACGACCTGTGGCAGTATCCTTCATTCCATCCCAGCGAAACCCTACATTTCAACAGGATAATGCACGACCGCATGTTGCAGGTCCTGTACGGGCCATTCTGGATACAGAAAATGCTCGACTGCCGCCCTGGCTAGCACATTCTCCAGATCTCTCACCAACTGAAAACGTCTGGTCAATGGTGGCCGAGCAACTGGCTCGTCACAATACGCCAGTCACTATTCTTGATGAACTGTGGTGTCGTGTTGAACCTGCATGGGCAGCTGTACCTGTACACGCCATCCACGCTCTGTTTGACTCAGTGCCCAGGCGCATCAAGTCCGTTATTACGGCCAGAGGTGGTTGTTCTGGGTATTGATTTCTCCCGATCTATGCACTCAAACTGCGTGAAAATGTAATCACATGTCAGTTCTAGTATAATATATTTGTCGAATGAATACCCGTTTATCACCTGCATTTCTTCTTGGTGTAGCAATTTTAATGGCCAGTTGTGTTGTATCACATGTACAGGATCTGACATCGTCCTTTGGTAAACATGAAAACAGATTCGGTAGTATGCTGTCTTATCCTAATCCTGATGAAATACACACAGACACCATCGATCGGATCTATGGATTTTGGTTTAGAAGTGGTCGGGTTTTCTCAATAGAAAAAACGAAAACACCACTAAAAAGCATGGTGTGACTTATCCATTAGTTTCTTAGTTCGTTAGTTACTTGTTCCTCGGAACATACTCATGATATACATCAAACATAGAGAACTCTCCCCTCCAATCGAACATACACACTTACTCTCCGATAGGAAAAAGTCGCAACATCAAGGAGGCGAATTACGACACTAACGGAAACGGTACCTGTGTTTCGACATCTGAAAGATAATACCTGTTCAAATATCGTGCCATTCACATAAAAGTGGCGCTAGTAGCGCCACTAGGTGCAAATCATCATTGCCTTAAACGCATGTTGTAACGTCGGAACGTTAAATGACTTTGAGATTGGACGTGAAGGGTTGATGTTAGCGAAGAATGCCTTTAACGCAGCAGGGGCATCAACAGCTCACTGTCTTTGAACGAGGTCGTGTATTACGGCTACGAGGAGCTGAATGTCCCTTCTGGGATACTGCAGAAAAACTAGGCAGGAATTAAGCCACTGTGCATGACTGCTGGCTGCGGAGGTCACAAGATCTACGGTACAATGAGACGGGGCTCCAGACGGCCACGAGGCTCTACTGAGAGGGAGATCATCATGTTCTGTGCATGAGTCTAGAACATCTACATCTACATGACTACTCTGCAATTCACATTTAAGTGCTTGACAGAGGGTTCATCGAACCACAGTCATACTATCTCTCTACTATTCCACTCCCGAACAGCGCGCGGGAAAAACGAACACCTAAACCTTTCTGTTCGAGCTCTGATTTCTCTTATTTTATTTTGATGATCATTCCTACCTATGTAGGCTGGGCTCAACAAAATATTTTCGCATTCGGAAGAGAAAGTTAGTGACTGAAATTTCGTAAAAAGGTCTCGCCACGACGAAAAACGTCTTTGCTGTAATGACTTCCATCCCAACTCGTGTATCAAATCTGCCACACTCTCTCCCCTGTTACGTGATAATACAAAACGAGCTGCCCTTTTTTGCACCCTTTCGATGTCCTCCGTCAATCCCACCTGGTAAGGATCCCACACCGCGCAGCAATATTCTATCAGAGGACGAACGAGTGTAGTGTAAGCTGTCTCTTTAGTGGACTTGTTGCATCTTCTAAGTGTCCTGCCAATGAAACGCAACCTTTGACTCGCCTTCCCCACAACATTATCTATGTAATCCTTCCAACTGAAGTTGTTCGTAATTTTAACACCCAGGTACTTAGATGAATTGACAGCCTTGAGAATTGTACTATTTATCGAGTAATCGAATTCCAACGGATTTCTTTTGGAACTCATGTGGATCATCTCACACTTTTCGTTATTTAGCGTCAACTGCCACCTGACACACCATACAGCAATCTTTTCTAAATCGCTTTGCAACTGATACTGGTGTTCGGATGACCTTACTAGACGGTAAATTACAGCATCATCTGCGAACAATCTAAGAGAACTGCTCAGATTGTCACCCAGGTCATTTATATAGACCAGGAGCAGCAGAGGTCCCAGGACGCTTCCCTGGGGAACACCTGATATCACTTCAGTTTTACTCGATGATTTGCCGTCTATTACTACGAACTGCGATCTTCCTGACAGGAAATCACGAATCCAGTCGCACAACTGAGACGATACCCCATAGGTCCACAGCTTGATTAGAAGTCGCTTGTGAGGAACGGTGTCAAAAGCTTTCCGGAAATCTAGAAATACGGAATCAACTTGAGATCCCCTGTCGATAGCGGCCATTACTTCGTGCTAATAAAGAGCTAGCTGCGTTGCACAAGAGCGATGTTTTCTGAAGCCATGCTGATTACGTGTCAATAGATCGTTCCCTTTGAGGTGATTCATAATGTTTGAATACAGTATATGCTCCAAAACCCTACTGCAAACTGACGTCAATGATATAGGTCTGTAGTTAAATGGGTTACTCCTACTACCCTTCTTAAACACTAGTGCGACCTGCGCAATTTTCCAATCTGCAGGTACAGATCTATCGGTGAGCGAGCAGTTGTATATGAGTGCTAAGTAGGGAGCTATAGTATCAGCGTAATCTGAAAGGAACCTAATAGGTATACAATCTGGACCTGAAGACTTGCCCGTATCAAGTGATTTGAGTTGCTTCGCAACCCCTAAGGTATCTACTTCTAAGAAACTCATGCTAGCAGATGTTCGTGTTTCAAATTCTGGAATATTCCATTCGTCTTCCCTGGTGAAGGAATTTCGGAAAACTGCGTTCAATAACTCCGATTTAGCGGCACAGTCGTCGGTAACAGTACCATCGGCACTGCGCAGCGAAGGTATTGACTGCGTCTTGCGGCTTGTGTACTTTACATACGACCAGAATTTCTTCGGATTTTCTACCAAATTTCGAGACAATGTTTCGTTGTGGAACCTATTGAAGGCATCTCGCATCGAAGTCGTGCCAAATTTCGCGCTTCTGTAAATTTTAGCCCATCTTCGGGATTTCGCGTTCTTCTGAACTTCGCATGCTTTTTCCGTTGCTTCTGCAACAGCGTTCGGACCTTTTTTGTGTACCATGGGGGATCCGTTCCATCTCTTACCAATTTATGAGGTATGAGTCTCTTAACTGCTGTTGCTACTATATCTTTGAATTTGAGCCACATCTCGTTTACATTTGCATAGTCAGTTCGGAAGGAATGGAAATTGTCTTTTAGGAAGGCTTCTAGTGGCACTTTATCCGCTTTTTTAAATAAAATTATTTTGCGTTTGTTTCTGATGGATTTGGAAGAAACGGTATTGAGCCTAGCTACAACGACCTTATGATCACTAATCCCTGTATCAATCATGATGCTCTCTATCAGCTCTGGATTGTTTGTGGCTAAGACGTCAAGTGTGTTTTCGCAACCATTTACAATTCGCGTGGGTTCGTGGACTAACTACTCGAAATAATTTTCGGAGAAAGCATTTAGGACAATCTCGGAAGATGTTTTCTGCCTACCACCGGTTTTGAACAAGTATTTTTGCCAACATACCGAGGGTAGGTTGAAGTCCCCACCAACATCGTCCTGCATTCGCAACGGCAATTTGGGTGACAGGTTACAAATCGGTTACTTCAAGCACAGCTCCCAGACAGGCGCCCTGCAGCGTGCACTCCACTGAGTACAAACCACAACCATTTGCGAGTTCAGTGGCGTTAAGCGAGAGCTCATTGGAGTAATGGATGCAGGTTTGTTGCTCTTTATGATGAAAGCTGCTCCTGCCGCCGCGCCAGTGATGGTCTGGTGCTGATTACAAGGAGGCCATTTGACGTCTGGACACACTGGACCTATACCTGGAGTTATCGTCTGGTGTGGATTTCGTTTGACAGCACGAGCACTCTCTTCGTTATCCCACGCACCCTGACTGCCAATCTGTACGTCAGTCAGGTGATTCGACCAGTTGTGCTGCCATTAAAGAATAGCATTAAAGGGAGTGCTTTCCCAGAGGGCAATGCTCGCCCACATACCACTGTTGTAACCCTACATACCCTACATACCCTACATAGGTGTCAACATGTCGCCTTGGCCTGTTCCATCAACACATGTGTCTCAAATCTGGCACATGTTGGACATCATCGGACGAGAACTCCATCATCATCGTCAAACAGCATTAACCGTTAAAGTTTAAATATCTAGGAAAGAGGTCACAGTTGGTAGTAACTGTTGGAAACTCATCGAGTAAATCAGAAGCTGTCGGTGAATACAGGGACGGTTAAACTGTTTTATTTCTTTTTACTTTCCAGTTATTTGCTGTTATGGGGTTGATTACTAGTGGATCTATTATCACATCTCAGTCTTTTCGAATTATCTCTGCAGTCCCATGTTCTGTGCTGTATCTTGTATATTTATGTATATAGTTGTGTATTTACAGGTATTTCGGTAAACCGACATTTGTCTGTAAACATTTTCATGCGTGAGTTGTAAAAGAGTTTTACACTGAAACGCCAAGGAAATTGGTATAGGCATGCATCAGATACAGAGATGTGTAAACAGGCAAAATACCGCGCTGTGGTCAGCAACGCCTATTTAAGAAAACAAGTGCCTGGCGCAATTGTTACATTTGTTACTGCTGCTGCAATAGCAGGTTATCAAGATTTAACTGACTATGAACATGGTGTTACGCTCAGCACACGATCGATGGGACACAGCATTTCCGAGGTATCGATGAAGTGGTGATTTTCCCGTACAACCATTCCACGAGTGTACCATGAATGTAAGGAATCCGGCAAAACATCAAATTTCCAATACCGCTGCGACCGGCAAAAGATCCTGCAAGAAAGGGACCAACGACGCCTGAAGATAATCGTTCAACGTGACATAAGTGCAGGCCTTCCGCAAATTACAGCAGGGTTCAATGCTGGGACATCAACAAGGGTCGGCATGCGAACCATTCAACGAAACATCATCGATATGAGCTTTCAGAGCCGAAGGCTCACTCGTGAACCCTTGATGACTGCACGACTAAGCTATACGTTTGCCTGGGCCCTTCAGCACCGAAATTGGACTGCTGATGACTGCAAACAGGAGTATCTCGTTTGAAAATGTATCTAGCGGATGGACGTGTACGGGTATGGAGACAACCTCATTAACCCATGGGGCCTGCATATCAGCAGGGGTCGGTAAAAGCTGGTGGAGACACTGTAATAGCGTGGGCACGTGCAGTTGGAGTGATATGAGACCCCTGAGACATTTAACACGTGCGTAAGCATCCTGTCTTGGTGAACTGCATCTATTCATGTCCATTGGGCATTGCGATATGCTTTGGTAATTCCAGCAGGACAGAGGGACACCCCACACGTCCAGAACTGCTACAGAATGGCTCCGTGAACGCTCTTCTGAGTTTAAACTCTTCCACTGGCTACCAAACACCCCAGATATGAACATTATTGAGCATATGTGGGATGTCTTGCAACGTGCATCCCACATGCGGAGATCTCCACCCCCTCGTACTGTCACGGATTTATGGAAAGCCCTGCAAGATTCGTGGCATCAGTTCCCTCCAGCACTACTTCAGAAAGTAGTCGAGTCCATGGCACGCCCTGTTGCGGTACTTCTGGAAGTCCGCAGGGGGCCTATGGGATATTTGGAAAGTACACCAGTTTCTTTGGCACTGCAGTGCATAACTCAATATATACACTAACTAAAAAAAGAAATCACACAGAAAGGGAAGGAAAAACTGAAACTTGACTGGTTGGGAGGATCATATTTACGAAGAAATTGGCAGTATCAGCCCACTTATCAGTACTAGCTGACACCACCTATAACCAACATCTACTAGTGGTTCAAATGGCTCTGAGCACCAGGGGACTTAACATCTGGGGTCATCAGTCCCCTAGAACTTAGAACTACTTAAACCTAACTAAACTAAGGACATCACACTCATCCATGCCCGAGGCAGGACTCGAATCTGCGACCGTAGCGGCCATTCGGTTCCAGACTGTAGCACCTAGAACCGCACGGCCACTCCGGCCGGCTAGATACGATGTCTGGGCTGGTTCGATACATGTTCTATCGGGGACTTGTTATGAGTTCTCACTGGCCATGGAAGTACCTCAACATCATGCAGACAGTTCATAGGGACGTGCAAGGTGTGGACGAACACTGTCTCATTGAAAACGGTCCCACTATACAGTCGCATGAAAAGTACAACATGAGGACGCGGGATGTGGCTCTCATACCGTTGTGCTATCAGATTTCCTCAGTCAGTACCAGGCGTGATATAACTCATACTGGATGGTTCATTACACCTGTGGCCAATACTAACACCTCTGTCTCTTTCCAATCCTTGGAAGAAAGATACCTCTTCCCAGGTTGTCGCCATGCGGTACGTCTATGGCCGTCTCGGGTAGCGAACACAATGCGACACCATTTAGCTGTACTTCACGCATCTTGCTCACGGCACCAGCCGAAAAGCAACCATTTGTGCTGTGGTGTTAACGGTAATCGTCTATCCTAGCTGCTGCTTGTCTCAGTCCGTTACTTATTCTCAGATGTTGAAACGTCCCCTTAGAAAAATTATGCATAACTGTGCTTAAACTGACACACAATATTTTTAGCGCAACGCAATCTGACTTTCAAAAATCCCTACAAAGGAATGGCCCTGACTAACATTAACCTATACGTTTCACAAGTCACTTACCTCACAAAAATCTTCGTTACTCGAACTACTGCAATACAGCGAGCGCCACTACTGCCAGCTAAATAAAAGATTCAAACTACGGAAGGCACTAAATACTGATAGGCATAGTTAGCAAATGGAAGATTTTAATAGAGAACAAACAATGTATTTACCTTAATATTCATAGTATGTATAGCAGTTCATGACATCCAGTCTTACGAATTTCAAAACTCCGCCATCTCTCTCCCCTCATCCACCACTGCTGGCGGCTCACCTCCAACTGCGCAACGCTACGCTCTGTTAGCATCCAGCTGCCGCTGCCAAACACTACAGTGGCAGACAACAATGCAAACCAGCCACAGACTGCACATGGCACAGCCAGTGATTTTTCATACAGAGCGCTACGTGGCGTTGCCACTAAAAAAAACCTAAACAGCCTACTTACAATGTCAGGTGCACATGTGAAGTGGTTACTATGTTCCTGGTGCGCAATATGGCGAAGTTCCTTTGCCGGGGTCACACGTGGTGGACTGGGACCTTACGACGTGTATACATGATCTCACGTTCCCAAGCAGTCCATCATCGGGCCACTCACACCCTAATGATACTCAAATCTATTTCATTAATCTAACAGCTGGCCAACTGGAGACCCGCAATAAGTCTCCTATCAAACTCTGTTAGTTGCTGACGAGACTGCAACAATATTAAACATGAGAATCACTCACGCAACCTGTTAGCCGTTCTGTCACAGAGAATTATAGTCTAATCATTTACATTACCGCTCGTGGTGTGTAAGCGCACAAAGATACCCGGTCATCCGACAACGTCTCACGAGTGCTTCACTTTGTTTGTCAGGCAGTGTAGTTACCAGGGGCATTCAATAAGTAACACATTATTTATCTCGGCCAGTTTCGCTGTTAAAAAGCACAATTTGTTACTGGACATCTTAAAATATTCCCGCCTGAGTACTTACAGTTTCATGGTGTTCCGATAGGTGTCGGCGGTATACGCACACTTCAAAACGTCATCTGTAAAGGAGAGCATTCCAAGTAGAGAGTTGTCATTGAATTTATTTCGACGGGAAACTAGAGCATTACAAGTATTCACTGGCGCTTGCGGAATGTCTACGGAAACCAAGCAAGGAACAAAAGCTTGGTGAGTCGTTGAACGAGGCGTCTGTTATCACTACAACAGTCGCGCGGAGAATAAGCGCAGAGAGTTAAAGTCCGTCAACATGGAGATCCGTTTGGGACTTAGTCTCTGAAATGATCTTATGTCAATAAGTATATGATTTGTTGATCAAATTGAATAATATTTGGCAGTTCTACTATATGGACAAGGGTACATCTGTTGGCGTTGTGAGTTTTGTAATATTTGAGATTTTGATTTTTGACGTTATCCCGGACGTGTGTACTAGTAAATCTAGGTACACACGTCCATATGGTAGTTAGTGAACACAAGGTCATTGTAGAGAGGCTCGAAACTATATCAACCAAAACCGCTGAAAATAAACGCAAAATATGTCTATTTAAAGCAGCAGATAATAATTCGCTTGATGCTTTCTTTACAAGCTAATTATGTAAGTGTAGACCATATATGACTCAAATTCAAAGATACAGTATCGACAGCAATAGATAGATTCATAACGCGTAAGTTAATAAGAGACGGGACTGATCCACCACGGTACACAAAACACGTCAGAACACTGTTGCAGAAGTTACGAAAAAAGCATGCCAATTTCAGAAGAACGCAAAATCCCCAAGACTGGCTAAGTTACACGGAAGCTCGAAATTCAGTGCGGACGTCAATGCAAGACGCTTTAATAGGTGCCCCAATGAAACATTGTCTCAAAATATGGTAGATAACCTAAAGAGGTTTTGGTCGTATGTAAAGTACACCAGTGGCAAAAGGACAGTGAATATCGTCACCGCACGATAGCGATGGAAATGTTACCGATTATCGTGCCACTAAAGCGGTGTTACTAAACACAGTTTTGCGTAATTCCTTCACGAAAGAAGACGAAGTAAATATTCCACAATTCTAAACTAGAACAGCTGTTAGCATGAGTGACATAAAAATAGATATCTTAGTTGTTGCGAAAAAACTCAAATCACTTAAGAAAGGCCAGTCTTCCGGTCCAGGCGGTATACCAATCAGGTTACTTTCCGAGTATGCAGATATAATAGCGCCTTTCTTATCAATCATATACAACCGCTCACTTGACGAATAGTCTGTTCCTAAAGACTGAAAAGTAGCACAGGTCACACCAATGTTCAAGAAAGAAAATAGGAGTAACCCATTGAATTACAGACCCATATCAATGACTTAAATTTGCAGAAGGATTTTGGAGCATATACTGTACTCGAACATTATGAATCACCTTGAAGAAAATGACTTATTCGCATGACGTAATGAGTGCTGTCGACAAGGGATCTCAGATCGATTCCATATTCCTAGATTTCCAGAAGGCTTTTGATACCGTTCCTCACAAGCGACTATTAATCTCATTGCTTGCGTATGGAGTATTGTCTCAGTTGTGTCACTGGTTTCGTGATTTCCTCTCAGAGAGGTTACAGGTCGTAGTGATAGACAGTAAATCATCGAGATGAACGGAAGTGATATCTGGCGTTCGGCAAGGTAGTGTCATAGGCCCTCTGCTGTTCCTGATTACATACATGATCTATGTGATTATCTGAGCAGCCTCCTTAGATTGTTTGCAGATGACGCTGTAATTTACCTTCTAGTAAAGTCATCTGATGATCAGTTGCAACTACAAAATGAGAGAGAATTTTTGTATGGTGCGAAAAGTGGCAATTGGCACTAAACAAAGAAAAGTGCGGGGTCATACACATGGCTACTAGAAGAAATCCGATAAATTTTGGGTATACGATCAATCGCGCAAATCTAAGGGCTGTCAATTCGACTAAATACCTAGGAATTACAATTACGAGCACCTTAAACTGGAAAGACCCAATAGATAATATTGCGGGGAGGGCGAAACAAAGACTACGCTTTGTTGGCAGAACACTTAGAAGATGCGACAATCCCACTAAAGAGAAGGCCTAAATTACACTAGTCCGTCTTCTGCAGGTATGTTGCTGCACGCTGTGTGATCCTTACGAGGTAGGATTGACGGAGGACATCGAAAAAGTCCAAAGAAGGGCAGCTCGTATCGTGTTATTGCGCAGTAGGGGTGAGAGTGTCACTGATATGACACGCAAGTTGCGGTGGCAGTCACTGAAACAAAGGCGGTTTTCTTTGCGGCGAGATCTCTTTACGAAATTTCAATTGCCAACTTTCTCTTCCAAAAGGGAAAATATTTTGTTGACACCCACCTACGTAGGGAGGAATGATCATCACAATAAAATAAGGGAAATCAGAGTGGGAACGGAAAGATTTAGGTGTTCCATTTTCCCATGAGCTATTCGTGAGTGGAATGAGTGAGTAGTAGTATGAAAGTGGTTCGATGAACCCTCTGCCAGACAAGTGTGAATTGCAGAGTGACCATGTAGATGTAGATATGTAGATGTCGTGCTAAACTCTCAAGTCTCCCGCGTACCAGCCGGCCGCACACAGCTGTGACTATGACAACGTTGGAACGTGCGGACGCTCTCATTGGATGTCATCGATGAATGTCAATCACACGATTCGCTGCTCAGCTGGACGTCTCTGTTGGTAATGTCGACACACTCATCCATCATTTCGTGGGCTCAAAGGTGTGTGTCTGCTGGGTTTTTCACTGCCTAGCAGAAGACCGTAAAGAGCAACGAAGGTCCATCTGCGCAGAATTGCTTGCGCATTACGAGGCTAATCTTTACATCAAAGATCGTGAAAGGCGATGAAGCATTGGTTCGTAACTTCGAACTGGAAACATAATGGGTATCCAGGAAGTAGCTCCAAGCTTTCTTTTCTCCGAAGAAAAAGTTCAAGTTTGCACCGTCAGCAGGGACGTCATGGAGACGGACGTCTGGGACTCTGAAGTGGTCAGTCTCATTCATGGAGCAACGATCAACTCAAATGTATTGCGCTACCTTCAGAAAATTGAAGAAACGGTTTCAGAGTGTTTTTTTGCCGCTAAACCACAAACGAACTTCTGCTTGACAACGAAAGACCTCACTCCAGTCTGTGCATCGGAGAGATCTCACGAAATTCGATTTAATAGTTCTTTCTCATCCATCCTATGGCCCGGATCTTGCAACATCTATCTGTTTGGACTACTGAAGCATGCACTCCATGGGAATCAGTTCGTGAATCATGCAGAGGTTAGTCGACCACTAGAGTGACTCATGCAAGCATACGGGCCGTTCCAGTAAGGCTGCGTGAGGCCGTCTCATGGAACGGGGAATATGTTGAAAGATAGTTTTTTCTAGCCAGAAGAGTGGGAAATAACATAGCGTAATGAAATGCCGAATAAAACCAATCTGCTCTCAGAAAAAGATGTGTTGGTTGCGATTCATATTGAACGCCCCACTTAGATACATCACGGGGAAATATAGATAATATTTTGTCCTTTCATATTACCTTGTCATATCTTTCTTACTGTCAATCAGAGTTCGCCACTTTCGATATTTAATTTGATATATTTGCAGTTAAGTCATTTCCGCATTGTAGTTACGCAGGCATACTGCAAAGATGCAACACGAACAATTTACTTATCTTTGGGATTGTCCGTGAATTATCCATGAAATGATCTGTGAGTTCCAGTTTGGACAACTAATGAGATCACTTCCTGAATTGCTGAGAATTCTAGCGCATGTGTGAAAAGTAAGTAAGTACTCTTATGCTCTACCGAATTGAGGACGGGCATTTTAGCGGTGAATTTCTGGTTGCTGGACAGAAGAGGGGATTGGGGGGGGGGGGGCGGGAGGGGTTGTTGAACATAACTTGTGGGTCAGCAGGAAGCGCGTACCTGCAGTACGATGTTGTTAATCATCCACAAAGGTCCATGGTTAATAATTTTTTGTTTCGCATTGCGTTTTGTTGAACAGGCGTCTCTCATGTTAATATTTGGACTTTGCGTCTCTTTGAGGCGAATATATTCCGAGTCTCGATGCAGAATCTATTTGCTATCTATTCATCCGAATGGTAACACAGCCAGTGCACTCACTACCCTACCAAATTCGTTAAATACTGTAAATGCTTTGCGAATTGTATGGATTATATTTGGTTTGATTTTCTTACATTTGAAGCTGTAGGCCACATGTTTTCTGGGCACGTGGAACGCAAGTGACACAGTAATTTACTCAATTTTATGAAATTTATTTGAATTTACATTCAGATATTCCTTCCTGTCATTTCGCTTTCCGAGAATTTCCCTATTTACGCGAATGAAGCTGCCTTGCAATCCGCTGTTGTCTACGGTAGGTTGATGCGAGCTTACTATTTACAAAGGCGCCCGTAAAGGGGAGGGATGGGGGGCAATTCCAGCAATGACCGATTGCTTATCGACTGAATTACAGATTTAGTATTGCCGAAATCGAAGGGATATACGGTGAGTTTCTAAAAAAAGTCTCCAATGTGAGGAGTTTTCATTTGGTTGCTAACCTATAGGATTTTCTCAGTCTTTCTGACTTTCCTTACAGTTCATATTATTAAATTTTGGTGAAAACCAAATATTACTGTTCAAATTTTTGTAGATACCTCGTCGAATGCTGTGGATGTCACCATAAGGAGAATGTAAATGGGTTTTCAAATTCATAGGAATGTTATAATAATAAGTGCTTAACATGTAGACACTAATAAAGTATATTCATCATTTCGGTGTAAAAGTAAACTACCTGGATACACTGACTGGATATTTTTCAGTCATATGAGCAATATTTTTATGCAATTATTGTCAAATTTTGTTTTTGGAAACCTATGCGCTCTAGAAGACGTCGAATCAGTCACATAAAAAAGTGACAACTTTCGAATGTAGCCTCCTCCTAGAAAAATTTCTGCCGAAGCTCATAATTATTTGCCTTTTGCAGCTGGTATAACCTTATGATATTCTCATTAAAATTAAATTAAGAAACAGTAGTAGTCAGTAGGAGTATTATACTTGACGTTTGTTTTTAAGTTTCTTAGAAGAAAATGTAAGTTTTCCTGCTGATTCAGGTAGTTGAGGTGCACTGCTTTTTATAACTGTGTTTATTCCATTTGTGAATCATTATAACAGTTTGGGTTCACACGATCGTTTACACTAAGCTATAAAACATTTGCCTAAACAATTTCATACTTGGTGAGATAACTGGTACGACTTCTCACGTTTGCATAAATTCGTATTTCCTTTTTGCTATGCGCACTACAAATCGTTGCACAAAAACTGAGTGTTCACTGACTAATTTTCTACAAATACCTGTAGACAGGTTACATTACTACGCTGTAAAACGCAGCTAAACTATCACTTTTCGAAACTGTGTAGCTGTCTCCCATTGTAACGCTGAAGTTTGAAATTGGGCACACACGCGCCCTGCAACACTACCCTCGTGCTTGGCGACACTTCAGACAGCAAGGTGTTGACACATGTGAGAAAAAGGCAGAGGTCAGTAGTTCATGTGAAGTCACATGGGCACCAAATTTCGTCACAGTTCCGCCCAGCACCACCGTGGGAAATTGTCACACCCCCTGTGTTGGCACATCTGCAGTTGAGACCAGAACCGCAACGCTCGCTACGAAATCACGCGGTTCTCTTAGGGCTGGCAGAGGAAAACATTTCAGACTCATCACCGCTAACAGCAGTCACGAAAAGGCCTAAACAGGTGGTATGAAGGTCGCCAATGGAATCATCCACTTCCTTGGGGCATCGATTCTCACACAATTCGGGCCTGCAGACGACAGTGTTCAGTGCAATGAGCACCAGGGCGAAGTACTTAATAATCTTTGACGCTGCTGACACCTCCGGACAACTCAACCCTTCTCTCAGAAGATCGTGGTGTTAAAACCCTATTGAATGTGACAGGAGCATGATCACAAATTTTTCTCTAGTGTACGGGGTGAAGCAACTAGGGATCGTTCAAAACCTGTCGACTAAATCTGAATGTGATCCAAAGCATCAAAGGTTTTCATTCTTTTACAGCCTTCCTGTTTCACGGCATCATGTGGCATAATTGCGGGAGGAGTTCGACATTGATATAAGCTTGAATATAACGGTAAAGGCTCGTTGTACCAACTCCCTACTCTCCTTTGGTTCAAAATGTTTCATGTTAGTAACTGAGCGCCTCTAGCGTTTTTATCTTGCCTAGTCGTTACGTAGTCCACTTTCTTACGTTGTTCGCTTTACTCTCGCATTTGATTCTCTATTCTCTGTTTATGTAATATATTTCATAAACAAAATAATCGTATTAAGCGACTGTTAGTTTTATTATACTTTTCTGGGAACGGTGTGTCGCTGGGTACGTGAGACCCTCTGGCGGTTACGTTTCTCCGACTTCTCGTCTATGCTGCGTCCTGGTAGCTACGCCCAGAAGTTGCTGATTACTTCATTTGGTATATTGTTTTCATATCTTTTCGCTTCTTTCCCTAGTCATTCTATCAATTTTGACAAGAATAGTGTCCCAGAATCATGTATTATGCTGAATTTTGACAAGAATAGTGTCCCAGAACCATGTATTATCACACAGTCAGTTCCGTTTAACCATTGTAAATTTAATTTCATTCATGTTTTCAGTTATTACGCTGTATCATTGTAATAGCTTTCACATTTGGCAAGCCCACTACACACTTTATCTACAGAAGTCTTCATTTATTGCATACCGTACTACCGCGACATTTAACAAGACTACGGCACAAACATATGTTGTAGATGCTGTACTGCAGTTTCTTATGAACAGTCTCGATAGAGATAGTGCGACTCTGTCAGAACTATGGCCTAGTTTGTACCATATTTTAAATATGAGCGACAATGCAAGCTGATTCTGTGTACATTTTATGACGATTCCACTATGGCTTTATTGTATTAGGTCATATTATGCAACAAGTAACCCTCATCATATTTCAAGTGCACTTTTTCACATCCATGAAAGGAACAATTTATCGTTATGTCATGAACCGTACTATTTTCACTAGCAGTATTTCATTTCCGTGTTTTGCTGCAGATATGAAGATGGTAGCAAAACAGGGGATAAGAAGCTGGTGGGGATGCACCTGTGGTCTAGAAGGAGCGTCTTTGATTATTAACATCTACGATTGCACGTTCTAAACCCACCGCCACTTAAATTTTGGTTAATATTCAGCACCGGATGCCGAAGATCTCCGGCATGAGGAGTCATCCTAATTCGGCCAAGGCCTTGTCGAAGAGGGTGGAGGAGCAGACAGGGCACTCTCCTGCCCCTAAGTGGGAAACTGCCCCTATAGGGGGAAGAATCAGCAATGATCAATTGTATGAGGATGCAGAAACCACTACATTAAAGACACATGATGTACATCGAAAGGACATGTGGCCTGTAATTGGAAAAGTGTCATGATGCTCTCTCCATTGGCTAGAGATTGCGGAATAGTCCCCCACTCAGAATGGGAGGGACTGCCAAGTGGGAGGTGGCCATGGGAAAAAGAATGAATAATCAACTGGAATGTCAGAAGCTTGAACTTGGAAGAGAAACTAGAAAATCTGTAAAGGGAAAAAGTTCAATCTACACTCCTGGAAATGGAAAAAAGAACACATTGACACCGGTGTGTCAGACCCACCATACTTGCTCCGGACACTGCGAGAGGGCCGTACAAGCAATGACCACACGCACGGCACAGCGGACACACCAGGAACCGCGGTGTTGGCCGTCGAATGGCGCTAGCTGCGCAGCATTTGTGCACCGCCGCCGTCAGTGTCAGCCAGTTTGCCGTGGCATACGGAGCTCCATCGCAGTCTTTAACACTGGTAGCATGCCACGACAGCGTGGACGGGAACCGTATGTGCAGTTGACGGACTTTGAGCGAGGGCGTATAGTGGGCAAGCGGGAGGCCGGGTGGACGTACCGCCGAATTGCTCAACACGTGGGGCGTGAGGTCTCCACAGTACATCGATGTTGTCGCCAGTGCTCGGCGGAAGTTGCACGTGCCCGTCGACCTGGGACCGGACCGCAGCGACGCACGGATGCACGCCAAGACCGTAGGATCCTACGCAGTACCGTAGGGGACCGCACGGCCACTTCCCAGCAAATTAGGGACACTGTTGCTCCTGGGGTATCGGTGAGGACCATTCGCAACCGTCTCCATGAAGCTGGGCTACGGTCCCGCACACCGTTAGCCGTCTTCCGCTCACGCCCCAACATCGTACAGCCCGCCTCCAGTGGTGTCGCGACAGGCGTGAATGGAGGGACGAATGGAGACGTGTCGTCTTCAGCGATGATAGTAGCTTCTGCCTTGGTGCCAATGATGGTCGTATGCGTGTTTGGCGCCGTGCAGGTGAGCGCCACAATTAGGACTGCGTACGACCGAGGCACACAGGGCCAACACCCGGCATCATGGTGTGGGGAGCGATCTCCTACACTGGCCGTACACCTCTGGTGATCATCGAGGGGACACTAAATAGTGCACGGTACATCCAAACCGTCATCGAACCCATCGTTCTACCATTCCTAGACCGGCAAGGGAACTTGCTGTTCCAACAGGACAATGCACGTCCGCATGTATCCCGTGCCACCCAACGTGCTCTAGAAGGTTTAAGTCAACTACCCTGGTCAGCAAGATTCCGGATCTGTCCCCGATTGAGCATGTTTGGGACTGGATGAAGCGTCGTCTCACGCGGTCTGCACGTCCAGCACGAACGCTGGTCCAAATGAGGCGCCAGGTGGAAATGGCATGGGAAGCCGTTCCACAGGACTACATCCAGCATCTCTACGATCGTCTCCATGGGAGAATAGCAGCCTGCATTGCTGCGAAAGGTGGATATACACTGTACTAGTGCCGACATTGTACATGCTCTGTTGCCTGTGTCTATGTGCCTGTGGTTCTGTCAGTGTGATCATGTGATGTATCTGACCCCAGGAATGTGTCAATAAAGTTTCCCCTTCCTGGGACAATGAATTCACGGTGTTCTTATTTCAATTTCTAGGAGTGTATATATAGTAGGGGTCAGTGAGGTGAAAAGCTGGCCGCGGTGGTCTCGAGGTTAAGGCGCTCAGTCCGGAACCGCGTTACAGCTACGGTCGCAGGTTCGAATCCTGCCTCGGGCATGGATGTGTGTGATGTTCTTAAGGTAGTTAGGTTTAAGTAGCTCTAAGTTCTAGGGGACTGATGACCACAGATGGTAAGTCCCATAGTGCTCAGAGCCATTTGAACCATTTCTTTTTGAAGTGAAAAAGAAAGAAAACAACAATTTCTGGTCAGTTGAGTATAGGGTATTACGAGGAGCAGCAGACAAATGATATAACGGAATTAGTATTCCTTACGAATACAAACGTATTGGAGAGAGAGCGTTACCGCGAACAGTTCAGTCATAGGATTGCTCTTATCAGAACCGACAGAAAACCAACATCGACAACAGTAGATCAGGTTCAAAAATGGCTCTGAGCAGTATGGGACTTAACTACTGTGGTCATTTTTTTTAGGTGAAAAAGAAAGAAAACAACAATTTCTGGTCAGTTGAGTATAGGGTATTACGAGCAGCAGCAGACAAATGATATAATGGAATTAGGATTCCTTACGAATACAAACGTAGGGCAGAGAGAGCGTTACCGCGAAGAGTTCAGTCATAGGATTGCTCTTATCAGAACCGACAGAAAACCAACATCGACAACAATAGTTCAGGTTCAAAAATTGCTCTGAGCACTATGGGACTTTACTACTGTGGTCATCAGTCCCCTAGAACTTAGAACTACTTAAACCTAAGTAACCTAAGGACGTCACACACATCCATACCCGACGCAGGATTCGAACCTACGACCGTAGCAGTCGCGCGGTTCCGGTCTGCGCGCCGAGAACCGCTAGACCACCGCGACCGGCAATAGTTCAAGGTATACAAGCCGAAGTCACAAGCTGAAGATGAAGAGATAGAGCAAGCAAGTGTACGAGGATATTGATGGGTAATATAATATAAATGGGGATGAAAATCTAATACTCATGGGGGACTGGAATGCAGTTGTGGGGGAATGAGAAGAAGGAAAGGTTACAGGAGAATACGCGCTTGGGACAAGGAATGAGGGAGGAGAAAGACTAACTGAGTTCAGTAATAAATTTTAGCTAGCAATAGCGAATACTCTGATCAAGAATCACAAGAGGAGAAGGTATACTTGGAAAAAGGGTTGGTGGTACGAGAGGATTTCAGTTAGATTACATATTGGTTAGACAGAGCTTCCGAAATCAGATACTCAATTGTTTCAGATTTATATGTATGGACTGGAGCAGATATAGACTCAGATCACAATGTGGCAGTAATGAAGAGTAGGTTGAAGTTATTAGTCAGGAAGAATCAATATGCAAAGGAGCGGGATACAGAAGCGAAGGAACGACGAGACACACTTGAAGTTCTCTGAGGCTATAGATACAGCAGTAATGAATAGCCCAATAGGCAGTACAGTTGAAGAGGACTGGACATCTCTAAGAAAAGTAATCACACAAGTTGGAAAGAAAAACTTTGGTACACTGTAGGTAACTGCGAAAAAACCATAGGTAACGGAAGGAATACTTCAGTTGATCGATGAAAGAAGGAAGTACAAAAATGTTCAGGGAAATTCAGAAATACAGAAGTACAAGTCCCAAGGAATGAAATAAATAGAAAATTCAGGGAAGCTGAGACAAAATGGATGCATGAAAATGTGAAGAAATCGAAAAATAAACGATTGTTGGTAGAACTAATTCAGCATATAAGTCAAAACGACAGGAGACAGGAGAGATTTGTCTGATGTGATAGAAGAAGAAACAGGAGTCGATTTAGAGGTCATAGGGGATCCGGTATTAGAATCGGAATTTAAGAGAGCTTTGGGGTCTTTGGGGTGCACTCAGCCTCATAATGCCAACTGAGGAGCTACTTGACCGAATAGTAGCGGCTCCGGTCAAAGAAAACCATCTTAACGACCGGGAGAGCGGTGCGCTGACCACATGCCCCTCTTATACGCAGTCTCAGCTGAGGGTGACACGGCGGTCGGATAGTCCCGATGTGCACTTGTGACGTGAAAACGGAGATCTTGGGGACTTAGGATCAAATAAGGCAACAAAGATAGAAAAAATTCCATCAGAATTTCTCAAGTCAGTGGCTGAAGGGGCAACATAATGACTATTCAAATTGGTGGATAGGATGTATGAGTCTGACGACATACCATCTGATTTTCGAAAAAATATCATTCACACAATTCCGAAGACTTATGCATCCACGTTTCTGACAAGAATAGTATACAGAAGAATCGAAAAGAAAATTGCGGATGTGTAAGATGACGATCACTTTGGCTTCAGGAAAGGTAAAGGCACCAGAGTAGCAAATTCTGACGTTGCGGTTGATAATGGAAGCACGACTATAGAAAACTGTAGGAATGTTCATAGGATTTGTCGACCTGGAAAAAGCCTCCGACAATGTAAAATGGTGCAAGATCTTCTAAATTCTGACAAAAATTGGGTTGAGCAATAGGGGGAGACGGGTAATATGCAATATGTACAAGAGCCAAGAGGGAATAATAAGACAGGACTATCAAAAAAGATGGGCACGGATTAAAAAGAGAGTAAGTTAAAGATGTAGTCTTTCGTCCCTATGTTCAATCAGTACACCGAAGAAGCAGTTATGGAAATTAAAGAAAGTTTCGGGAGTAGAATTAAATTTCAAGGTGACTGAATATCAATGATACAGTTCGCTGATGATATTGCTACCCCGAGTGAGAGTGAAGAAGAATTACATGATCTACTGACTACTGAAATGAATGAAGAGTATAATGAGTACAGAATATGGACTAAGAGTAAATCGAACAAAGACGAAAGTAATGAGACGTAGCAGAAATGAGAACACCGAGAAACTAACATTAGGATTGATGGTCACGAAGCAGATGAAGTTCATCAAAAGCAGACTAACACTGGTGAAAAGGGTATTTCTGGCCAAATGCAAAATCCAATGTGTGTCGTCGGATTACTGTCATGAGAGTTCCTATGAATCAGTGAATGGTTCTGTACAATGACAAAGTTAAAGTGCCCAACAAAAGTGTAGGGGTGACACACATGGTGTTGCCAAAGTGAGGTTCCTTGGAAAGAAACTTCGCCGTTTTATTCAAGCAAGTGTCAATGTTGCAACCGACTTCCTCTCACCTGTGGTCACGCCATAGAGGGGTGTGTAGTAAGAGGGCTGAAAATACATAAACATTCTTTGCTAATGAAGGTTGTGCGTTTATCTGAGTACATTTTTCATTAGAGTATATCATATCAACTGGGTTAGGACTTTACAATTTTTATATGTCATCTTCATCATCTTCGACTCGGACCAATGCCTATAGGAAGTGACGTGTAGGGCACGTGTTCCACTTTATATTAACTTTCACTTTTTGATCAGCAGCCTCTGTTTCATGGGCAGTCCACATCTTGGATGAAGTCCATTCTATTAGTTTGGGCGGGCCGGTGTGGCTGAGCGGTTCTAGGCGCTTCAGTCTGGAACGCCGCTACTGCTACTGTCGCAGGTTCGAATCCTGCCTTGGGCATGGACGTGTGTGATGCCCTTAAGCAGTTCTAAGTCTAGGGGACTGATGACCTCAGATGTTAAGTCCCATAGCGCTTAGAGCTATTTTTTGTTAGTTTGGTGTAGATTAAGACGTATTTTGTGCTCTCCCGGAGATTAGAAACTGAGGGCTGAATTGTTGGAATGTACAGGACTATAAGAGGAGTGAAGGTCGAAGAAAAAAGTAGATAAATAGTGGCAGAGGACCCCAGCCCTCCCTGTGTTAGCACACGCAACTTGGACCACATAGGGGGAACGATCGTTCCTGCCGCATCCGTAGGCGAGTGTTTCCATTGGCTGCTGGTAGTCCGCAGTAGAAACTTGGGGAGTTCGTAAGAAATCTCTCAGTTAAAAAAAGAGGACAAGGCATCCGTAGTGGGCGCTTTTGATGCGAGCCAACTGGACCGTTATGTTTCGCCAGGAATCTAGAGTCCTGTGATTGGCCGGAATGTGAGCCAATAATAGTGTGTCCTCCCTCGGGCGTCGAGGAGTAAACGGTGGACACTTGAAGACAGGACGAGCTGCAGTAAGGACGCATTACTGATGCTGTTGTCCGGTGGGGACACGCTCAGCCTTTGTACCATGAGGCAATGACGCTGAGACTTAATCCAACTGCTTGCTGGCTTACAGTTAGGTAGGTTGCCATCAGAGCTTGTTAGTGGTCATAGCTACATGTGCCGAACTCTTTCCGATTTGCTGAAATCGTTAGCACGTGTGTCGCGAGCTAACTTTTTTGCACTGCGCTGTTTTAGGTTGACCAGTGTGCTCGTTTTTTTATTTCTGTCTCGCCTTGCTCTTGTCGCATGCAGATCAGTGACCGATATGATAAGTTTATCAACGTCCTGAATCTAAGTGAACAAATAACAGGAAATTTCGCTCTTGTGCTTGGCACCCAGAAACGCTTATCAATGCTGGATCATACACAAGCTTATAAAATCCTTTCCCTTGTTCGCATAGAGGCACTTCTCTCATGCTAATCACTTCGTCTGCTAAGTTATTCTCATGTCTCCGTTTCGTAAAGGACAGTAGCATTTAAGAACATTGTTTGGTATCCAGTACCAATATCCTTAATGTAAAAGTAACAGTCCATAAATCCAAAGGTCTGTATTGAATCTTTTATTTCACACATTCCAGGTCATTTTCAGATGCTTCATGCAGTAGGTTAAGGAACATATAAGTGCTGCTAAACATGAATTTTATATCCGTAAGGCCACACTGTGCTGCTTTTGCCCTTTGAATTAGGTTAAAGAAATTGTTTTACTTATTTCATGCAGTGTGATATATGCAATTATGCTCTCAGACACAATCATCAATAGATGTGTTAAAAGGCCATACAAATTAATGATTAATTGTATTATTGCCGACTTTTTGCATATTTTCAACGTAAAATACAGAAAAAGTCACTAAGCTTGATTCAGATTACTCCATACTACCAAACTTAATATCAAAGACGCCATCTTATATAAATTACGACGACCATACCATTCAATAGTTCAACGTAGCACTTGTGATTACACTGTCCGATAACGAATTAAAACTTATCATTCTAACTGATTTTTTCCGTAGCTTTCGCAAGGAAATTGTAGTCGCCTGTTTTCTCAGTTCTCTACATTGGTTGTTTTATTTAATTAGCAGTTTCATTCACATACTATTTTGCTGTTTGTAGCGTATGATAATTTTGAAAGAGGTTACGTGACAGTTTCGGGGTGCACCCAGCCTCGTAATGCCAATTGAGGAGCTTCTCGACCGATAGCAGCGTCGTCGGTCAAGGATACCATCGTAACGACCGTGAGAGCGGTGTGCCGACCCCACGCCCCTCCTGTCCGCATCCTCCACTGAGGATGACACGGCGGTTGGATGGTCCCGGAGGTTTTTTTTTAAGGTGACAGTACTTTATAGTGCTGTCCGGGCTCAGTTTCACGCCGAGTGTGTCAATGCTTGTATGAGTTCAGTAGAACAGGAGATTATCCAGGAACCCATAACAGATGAAAGTACTCCGAATCCAGGAGGCGAGGTATCCAGCTCGCATAGTTCAGTACCAGTCGAAGGTGGCGAGGATGCTCGCACTGAACAAAACGTGGGACATAACACACAACGTAAGGACTGAGATTTCGGGAGACAACACACGGGTCCCAGCCCACCTGTTATGTGGGACAGACTTCTCCGAAACGGCAGAGAACGAGGCGCGCTCTCAGGCAGACGACAAATCCTCCCTTCAATGCAGGTTCGAATCCTGCCTCATGCACGGTTGTGTGTGATGTCATTAGGTTAGTTAGGTTTAAGTAGTTCTAAGTTCTAGGGGACTGATGATCTCAGATGTTAAGCGCCGTAGTGCTTAGAGCCATTTGAACCATTTTTTTCCCGATGTCTAACTTTTAGCAGCCTCGAAGCTAATCTGTGGGAGATCAAAATTCAAGGCGGAAATACATCAAAGGAAATAAAAGAGCTGGGTGACGCACCTTCTACAGGACTGGAGAAAAAGGGAAGAAATTGTATTCGAGGGCTAGATGAATTTATGGCATTAAACGGAGGTATACTTGAGATGATTCATTCTAAATTTAACAGTGTTAAGAGATTAGATACTATTAATAATTGGCGCAATGAGACAACTCCAAGTAATGCGAAACTGGTCGAAAACTTCGGACAGCGACTTCTAGTTCTAGTTAGTAACAGCAGACCTCCAACGAAAACACTGATGGTTTATCCAGCTGTTGTGCAGGAAATAGTGACCAAGGTTAATATGGGACAAACAGACTTGCTGCCCAAAGTTTGGTCAGCAAATAGCGCAATGTGAACAGAACCTAAACAAGCAAGGTGGGGCCGTAACGAAAGTGCTCACTCAAACAGAGGTACACACAGCTGCAATTAGCCGTGCTGTCTAACGCGCTGATTTCCGGGCAGGAAGGCGTTACGGTCATTGGCACGAAGCCGCCCGGTTGATTAGTGTCGACGCCAAGTGTGCCGGCCAGTCTGTGGATGGTTTTTAAGGCGGTTTTCCATCTGCCTCTACGAATGCAGGTAGATTCCCCTTATTCCAGCGCAGTTACACTATGTTGGCGATTACTGCGCAAACACATTCTCCAAGTACTCTACCACGACAACAGTGAAGTTACACTCGTCTGGTGTAAGATGTTCCCGGAAGGGGTGGGGGGGGGGGGTCACCTGGGGGCCTAACCGCACAATAACCCTGGGTTCGGTAGGAGCAGCGGTGGGTTGAAGGGACTGCTGTAGCCTGTTGCGGTGTTGTGAACCACTGAGGGCTATGGCGTAGACAGCGAGCTAACATACCAAAGATGTTCGTGCTCACATTCGGTTCCTCTTCCTCTTCGTCTAAATGTCTTGGCTCAAACTCGTGTAGCGATTGAACCGCATGTGTTGCATCACACGCCCTAAATTAGACACTTGCGACACTTTTTAAATTGTCTGGCTAATGACAAGTTTGCGAAATACAAAGTTGACATAACATATAATAATAGTAATAAAAATATCGGGAACTAAGTTAACGAACCATAAATGATGTAGGAACCGTCAGTTGCGATTTGTTTAGAATAATGTTTGTTCAGAAACCAAACTCATAGCGAAAGTAGTCGTACTTAGAGCTACTGCTACACTCGACCGAATATCCATTGACACCGCTCGATCATTCACAATCTCATCGTGAATTAAAAGTCCAACTACGCGAAACGTTGGATTTCACACGAGGCGCGTGGCTGCTCACCGCTCCAGCGATACCACACAACGCGAAGTTTTCTACGTCGTTTCTCTTCCTAAAGACAGACTGTCCGCTTTCGCGTCTCCTCCAGCGCTGTCCCCTGTCGTGTCCCGATCCGAACTGTCATCAATCGCGTCTGCACCGCACTGTTCTGTGTGCGTCCCCGGCCGCGTTTCCCGTGCACCGAATATCCTGAAGCTGTCCAACTGCTTGGCTACAGCTTATTGTACATTATTTTACATTTTGACATATTTAAACAATCAAACCTTGACCACTTTCACGATCAAAATAGAGTAACAATAATATCCATTGCATAATAAGCGTTGCATTCTTTTACGTAAGACAAATAAAGTTTCCTTCTTAGCTTTGAATGTCACGGCCAGTAGCCTTTCACCCATGTGCTTAAGATCGACCAAAGCGTTCAAATTTTAGCATTCAGGTCATTGTTACAGAACTTGTTAACTTTACTTTAACAGTAAATCCTAAACTATTATAGACATGATCAACATTCAACTTTTATTGGGATCACCATGAAATGGGAGATTAAAATTACTGTGGCTTCATTCCCTGAATTACTACAGAAATAAATAGTTTCCATAAACGTTTCCCTTTATGGCCGATCTTAGGTCCACCATATATAACACTGCTACGTCTTCTTGGGGTGACAAAGGGCTTCTACTGTGTTTCCCTATGACTTAGGTTCTCGTCTGTCTCACTCGCACCTACAGCGCTTAGGACTCAATAGAGGTCAATCAGTTTCCCCATCTCGTAGTGAATCTGCACCCTTTGTCGTACGCAGTCCTGCTGGACAGAGTTCGTTTCACGATTCCTGTAGGCTGTCTCTGTCGGCCACATATTTAAATGAGAGTTAACTCACAGGACGAAGCCTCTCCATCGTTTCTAGATTCCCAGTTCCATACAGTACAATACACTCAAGCCTGTTGTGTGGTTGTAAACCAAAGAGGCCTACGACAGGGACGAAGCCTCTCCGTCATTTTTAGGTCCCCTGTTCCATACAATACAATTCAACGTAAAGTCTGTCTGCACGCCTAATTTTTTCTTCTTTACAAACTCAGTTTCAACTTTGTTCCAATTATGAAAATTTCTGTAAATATTCTTTCTCCTTCTGTAAATTATTGTTTAGCCATTCGTCATTAGCAGCACTGATCACGGGAATGTTTTGTGACATTTGTAGTATCTCGTCTAGTAATCACATGCCATACTGGAATAGCAAGCCGTCGGAGGCGGGTGTTGTGCCTGTGCGACTGCTGTGTTCTGGAGTCGGTCCGGGGTGGCCTAATGCGGCTGCAGTGGAGCTTCCCTTGGGGACCTGCTCTCTCAGCTGGGCAGACGTTGACCCTGTGGGGGCGTGAGCAGCTCCACCCGCCGCTGACACATAGCACAGTGCTGGCTAAGCGATCTCGAGCGGACACGCCCTGTCGCATGGGGGTACCCGCCTTCGGCACGTGTGCTGCGGTTGTCACCGTGGTTCCCACACGAGACCGCCACAACAGACCCTCTCCAGAGAATCCTGGCACCTCCACCGCATTGCTGTCAAAACTGCGCTTCTTAGTGGCTTGAGGTACGTCAACACTATCGAAGCAGCCTCGTGGAATTCACCTGCTTGTCTATTATTGGAAACCAACCAGCGGTCACTAATGAAGAAGACGATGACCCTCTTTTACGGGGGCGACTGAGACAGACTTCTGTGCACTGGACTCACTAAGCGTTATGACACATATTTGATGCTTAGATTAAAATCAATTGTTTATCATCAGATCAGCCCATGTGTGTGTGCTTACTATAAGACCTTCAGTACACTCACCATCAGATTATTTGACTTGTCGCTCTAACGAAGTAGGCGAGTGTCCGCAATATGTCTCGTGGTCTTATCGTGTCATGTTTATCATCTGCCGTTAGGTCAGGCGATAGAAATGCCACTTGCACGCTTAGAGTAGCAGATTGATTGTGACCAACTTTAAACAGAACATGATTAATTTTCACACACATTTATTAAAATAATAACAAGCATAAAAATTACTTAACTTGGTTCTGGATGCTATTTACAAATGACAATCCGAAGTTCCTTTTGAAACGTTAATCTTATTCTCACATATATCTCTGATATTTGACAAAAGTGTCTATACCTTTATCTTCATGGCTATGTACAGGAATATGGGGAATATTGGGCGCAGACAGAAACTTGACTATAGATTGGTACAGAGAAATGTAGAGCTCGTACAGATTGTTGCAGACAAATGGAGACTCACTAATCGAAGATCTGTATACTCGTAACAATACCTCGCGCATTCGTGTATCACTGCGCAAGTGTGATCCGCGAGGAGAAAAGGTTCTACGATAGCAGCAATCTCATTGGCTGCGTTACATATTAATACACGGATCGGCGGAAGCAGAATTTGGTCCGTCTCTAAGACAGCGCCATCTCATAGTGCGGAGACGGACGAGCATTGCGCCTGCGCTGTTGTGCTTAGCGGGGCGCGCTCTAGTGTGAAAGTTGTGTACCCGCTGACTACGCGTAACTATGTACACAACACCATGCTACCAAACATAAAATCCTAGCCAGTATCTTGAACTGCTTTGGATATTTGAATGGTCCTTAGGGATCCCACAGTCCACACTAGAGTAAAACTGCAGTCACGATACAGTCCAGAGGGGTGCTATCATTCTGAATGGTCTTGCAAGATTATGACGTCCTCAGAAAAGGGTTGAATCGTCTAGGGGCTGTCAGTACAGTCAAAGGTTGTCACAAACATCATTGTGTTGCCCATAGTACTGGGAACTGTTGTTTTCGACTGCAATGCGTATGGGAATCGACACACCAGGTGAAGGTTTGGCTTCAGTGACGCTATTTATGCCATCTCCTTAAGCCTCTTTCTGTCGATTATGAGGGTGGTTTGAATAAAATGTTTTCCTCAATCATTCATAAGAAAACCGCTCAATTCCAACCCTGGACGTCGTGGTTCTGACCTCCATTGCTGAGGCGACAAGGGTAGATGTGAAATTGTGAAATGTGGTTAAAAGGTGTTTTGCCGACCTTCCCATCGTGTGACAGGCCCATGGCGGAGTTCGACAGAATTATGGTGAAATATAATGCCAGTGTGACATCATTAACCCATTTTACACCTCAAATGAACATCTGAGCTATGGTCTTTTCTTCACTTGTGTCGACACCTTACTGTTTCATACGACACTGAGCCGGAGTGTGACGTCACAGGGTGCTACGCTTTAGAACCGCTACTGAGAAGGATTGTAGGCACATTTCAGCCATATTTTAAGCTGCTGCCTCGCGATGGGAGACAGTTACGGAGTTTCGATACAGCGACCTATCGGTTGTGTTATGCTGTGTAAACTGATTCGTGGGGTGAAACCCTGTATGTGATAGAGCAGGTTATCTTAAATGAAGGCACAACCGAATTTACTTTCGTAAGTAATCCATTTTTCAGATCTAACATAAATTTACCATCTTGTAGTCCACATTTTTTAGTTTCTGTCCATGGAAATGGAGTTCCTAATTGTATTAATCGAAAAGCCTAATGTAATATTCTACATTATATTTCTTGGATAAGAACATCTGCTGAAGTGTGTATTCCATAAGAAACGCAGGTTTCTGGTCGAATATTACACTACTGGCCATTAAAACTGATGCACCACGAAGATGACGTACTACAGAAGGGAAATTTAACCAACAGGAAGAAGATGCTGTGATATGCAAATGATTACCTTTCCAGAGCATTCACACAAGGTTGGCGCCGGTGGCGTCAGGAAAGTTTCCAGCCGATTTCTAATACACAAACAGCAGTTGACCGCTGTTGCTTGGTGACACGTTGTTGTGATGCCTCGTGTAAGGAGGAGAAATGCGTACCATCACGTTTCCGACTTTGCTAAAGGTTGATTGAAGCCTGTCGCGATTGCGGTTTATCGTATCACGACAGCCGGCCGCGGTGGCCATGCGGTTCTAGGCGCTGCAGTCCGGGACCGCGAGACTCCTACGGTCACAGGTTCGAATCCTGCCACGGGCATGGATATGTGTTATGTCCTTAGGTTAGTTAGGTCTAAGTAGTTCTACGTTCTAGGGGACTGATGACCTAAGATGTTAAGTACCATAGTACTCAGAGCCATTTGAACCAAATTTGTATCACGACATTGCTGCTCACGTTGGTCGAGATCCAATGACTGTTAGCCGAATATGGAATCGGTGGTTTCCGGAGGGTAATACGGAACGCCGTACTGGATCCCAACAGCCTCGTATCACTAGCAGTCGATATGACAGACACCTTATCCGCATGGCTATAATGGATCATTTAGCCACGTCTCGATCCCTGAGTTAACAGATGGGGACGTTTGCAAGACAACAACCATCTGCACGAACAGTTCGACGACGTTTGCAGCAGCATGGACTATCAATCCGGAGACCATGGCTGCGGTTACCCTTGACGCTGCATCACAGACAGGAGCGCCTGCGTTGGTGTACTCAACGACGAACGTGGGTGCACGATTAGCAAAATGTCATTTTTTTCGGATGACTCCAGGTTCTGTTTACAGCATCATGATGGTCGATTACGTGTTTGGCGACATCGCGGTGTACGCACATTGGAAGCGCGTATTCGTCATCACCATACTGGCGTGTCACCCGGCGTGATGGTATGGGGTACCATTGATTACACGCCTCGGTCACCTCTTGTTCGCATTGACGGCACTTTGAACAGTGGACGTTACATTTCTGATGTGCTACGAACCGTGGTTCTACCCTTCATTCGATCCCTCCCAAACCCTACATTTCAGGAGGGTAATGCACGACCGCATGCTGCAGGTCCTTTACGGGCCTTTCTGTATACAGAAAATGTTCGACCGCTGCCCTGGCCAGAACATTCTCGAGATCTCTCACCAATTGAAAAACATCTGATTAATGGTCGCCGAGCAACCGGCTCGTCACAATACGCCAGTTACTAGTGTTGATGAACTGTGGTATCGTGTTGAAGCTGAATGAGCAACTGTACCTGTACATACCACCCAAGCTCTGTTTGACTCAATGCCCAGGCGCATCCCAGCCGTTATTACGGCCAGAGATGGTTGTTCTGGGTACTGATTTCTCAGTATCTATGCAGCCAAATTGCGTGAAAAAGTAATCACGTGTCAGTTCTAGTCCAATATGTCTGTCCAATGAATACCCGTTTAACAGCTGCATTTCTTCTTGGTGTAGCAATTTGAATGGTCAGCAGTGTATGATCGACACTATGGAATGTCTTCGATAAGTCACAGACGATTCCAGCTGGTGGCATTTTACCATTTGAACTTTTTATTATCGTTCAAAATGATGGAGCACAGCAATCAGTATTTCTTTCCTTTCAGGGTTTATTGAAGCAAATATAGATTTCGTCTAGTAACTAGCCGCTGTCAGTACAGTATTTTAGAGCTTTAATTCATATCCTAGTACGTCAACCCCTGTTGTTCGGGCTCCTGTCACAGTTCATTCAAGAGTCAAAGGGATTTCTTTTCAACAAGTCACAGCGGAAAGATAACTGCCTTAGAGCTACTCCCCATCATTCATTTCAAGTTATAAACAAACAGCCCGCTAAAAGCGTTAGTCCATAGATAAAATGATGGGCATAGCATTGCCTATATAAATAAAACCTGGATACAAACGTATCGGGCAAACAATGCTATAGATAGGGGAAGCACCTGGCCAATTTTAGAGCATTTATACAGAAACAATATGAGCCTTACCGTGCCGCGTGCAGCAAAGTAGTTGAGCGGCAGCAGGCAAGGCGATGCCGACCGCTCTGCAATGCGCAAGATGTTTACAGGTGGCGTCAGAGACAACGGATACAAGACCGTCGTCGTAACAGGTGTGGAGGGAGAAGAATGACTGCACATTTGCTAAAATACTTTTAAAAAAAGGGCTACATCCAGGGATCTGCTCCACAGACTACATAGTGTCTAATATTCCGTGACGTTCATGATCAGGAATTCAAAATAATACAGTTCACAGCATATTTAAATGGTTATGACGCTGATTTTACTCATAAAATTTAAAAAAAGTGTGTTACAAAAGTTGAATGGGCGCCATTAGCCTCTTGAGCTTTGAACCTCATTATCCCAGCGCATAGCAGATCATTTGCTGATAATAAATTCCACAGGGTACCAATCTGAGGTAATATTTCCTTGCAGAATCGAAAAATGTTTGACTTCTAAAGTAATAAATGTAATTTTTTTGCATCCCAGTGATCAATAGCCATATATTCAGGCATAGGGAGGCTGCAACAGGAGTTAAATTTACGTCATCAGAGGTACCACTTGTGATGACTACTACTAAATTCATGGGTCAGACGGTAAGAAACATTACACAACATCACAACCCGCTTTAGAGAGCACGTCAACGATTCTAATTCAAAGTCGACACCAGGTGCGCATTTGCCGCGGAACAGGTCACCATATTACCGATATCCGAAAGAATATGCGGGTGCTGCATTTCTAAACCAAATATTTTATAAGACACGGAGGTTTACCATGCTCTAAGAAGATCCCCCTATTCTATCCCGAACGCGCAGCCAGATCCGCAACACAAGAGTGTTGTAGCAAATTTTTACTGTCTAAACAGATACGAATTATTCCTTTAGCCAACTATTTTACTATCACATGTCTCAGATTCCCAGACTAACTTTGTGCGTTTGTGCACTAATATGGCATCGTTTCTGTGAAAAAGGAAATCTGTACTACCACTCACACTTTATTAATATTTTACCTTTTACCTATCACCTTTCGGAATTCTTATAAAGTGGACTCGTTATATTGTAAAGTATGTTATATATTTTTAAGCAGTTTGATACCTGTACAGCCCCCTCCCCCAATCCTCTACGCCACCTGTTAATACCTATCACATTGGAGAGCGGTAAGTACTGCCTTGGCTACCTTCTCGTGGCACGGTAAGACTCATTTCGTTTATTCTTTTCACACATTAAAATTTTGTACGTGTTAGTCCACATCTTTATTTGGTCCGTGTGGTTTTTATCTGGATTTTATTCTGTAGGTTATGCCATCCCCTTCAGTTTAACCATTGACTACAGCTTTTAACGCACTATTTGTTAATAACTTGACGTGAATGATGAGGAGTGGCTCAAAGGTAGTTACCTTTCCTCTGTGATTCGTTAAAAAGGAATTGTGTGAGTACTCTTCAGGTATTGCTATCAGTAATGGAAATCAGTATAAAAGCATGGATATTTCTAGCAAAATTAGCATTGTAGGTTGGAATAGTTGTGCACAGTGTTTACTGAATAGTATTAGATGCAGTATACATTCGAATGCAGGCAAACTGTACAGCATTTGACGCCAATAGTACAGTATATAAGAAGGCATCAACGGTTCCGGTGGCAGAGGGTGGAACTCCGTATAAAGGCCTTAGATCCTCTGTTCTTTCTAGTATTGCGTTGTGCCTTTAACGCAGATAGCAAACAGACGCCAATAGCCAGACTGCGTTTTTGTCTACATAAACTACGATTGCCCCAAAGCCACCTGAGAAACAGTTGTGACAAGATGACAAAAAAAAAAAAAAAAGAAAATCGGCGCGCACAAGAAAATGGAACTCTCTAATGATCAAATCGCAAAGAAGTTGAACCGTTCAGGTACAGTGACCAATAATTTCGTTAGATTGAGCCCACGATATGGGCAGAGTACAAATCGTGATGAAAGTAGAAAATTATCTGAAGCATCCACAGGGTTACTTTTGCGCAACGCAAGGGTCACAAATTGTTATTCTCCTCAATTTGTTTCTGATTTAGAGTTGCCAACATCTGCCACACTTGTACAACAAATTTTGACATATGCAAAACATCTTGCATTCAAGAATCGACTGCAGAAACCTGCTCTAACACCTAAACATGTACAGATTAGATGGGAGCTTAAACTAATCTTCAGTGATGAGAAAAATTCTAATTTAAATGGGCCGTGTGCATTCCAGTATTATTGGTATAATCTGAGAACAGAACTGCTTGTAAGAATGAGCAGAAATTTTGGTGGTGGAAGTGTTATGATTTGAGCAGCGATCTGCTCTTAAGGTAAGTCACGCAATGCTTGGCTGAACACTAGAATGAACTGTAGCATGTACACTGAGATGCTAGAGACAGAATTGGTTACAATGTATAAGGGTCTACAGGATGAAAGTATAGTGTTTCAACAAGATAATACATTTTTGCATGTTTCTGCTATAATCAAAAAGTGCTTTGAAGATAGAGATATCGATGTCTTGCCCAGGATTATCGCAGTTCAAATATCAACCCCGTGGAAAACCTTTGAGGAAAAAAAACCTTTGGGGAATACTTGCAAGGCTTGTTTATGGCAATGACAGGCAACCTGAAGCCGCACGTGAGTTGAAATGTGTGATACGAGAAGAGTGTGTGACAATTTCACAGCATCAACTACAAACCCTAACAAAACCAACGACGACTGGAAAAGTACGAACAATGAAGTAACACAACAGGACAATGAATGCCTTTATACCAGTTTCCAAACAGGAAATGCAAACTCCTTATTTTGTTACTTCTGTAATGGAAGAAACTATGTAATTCCGTCTTGATTGTTCACGTTTTATTTGTATCTACTACTTTCAAAATAAACTTGATACAGTACGCTTCAGGCATTATAATATTACCTTCGTAGAAACCTTTTCATATCCCTTCACTCTTTAGGCCATTGTTTAGAAATCTTTAAAAAATTCCCGTATTAATTTAGTACAGATCAGTTGAAGATGCGCTTCGATTGACGCAAAACCAGTCGTGACTTTTTATAAGAATATTTTCTAGCCAGTGCAGATCGTATCAGTCAACTTCAGTGACCCTCCAGCAATCTGTCCCAGATGTGATCATTTTCTGCACGCTGGACAAATGGAAAGGGCAGAAAGAACAAACCGTGATTTGCGATATGGGCGCAGCCCTTTTTCTTCGGATGCATTATCAAAAGTCTGGACACGTCGTTCGTTAAGATTCTGGATATCAGCATTGTTCCTAGAAAATGTCACCACAGCTGTGCAGCAGGAAAGCTCTCCTTTAACTATAAAAATGAGTATAGTGTGACATGTCTCTCATTTACAATGACCCTCTAGTGCAACTATCAAACGAGTTGGGGTGAGGGTTTAAATACTGAAGTCACGTTCAGGTGGACTGCGGTACAAATCTGACACAGTAACGTAGTTCTGAATCACTTAAGCATTAATGGGGCGATGATTCCTCATAAAAACGACGCAACTGATTTTCTTCTCCATCATTGTCCTACGCAAGCTTGTACTCGTCGAAAACGAGCCATTGAAACATAAATCGTACTTTATTCTTTTACTTCCTTGCCGTTAGACCATCCTGGCTGTCCCACAGTAATCTCCCTCTCAGCACCACCAACTGTCTACCCTGGAACATGCTTTAGTTGTGTACTGATGATGCAAGCAGCCTGTAGCATCGCTGATTTGCATGTGGTCATGGTAGGGACAGCTCCATTTGCAAATGATTTATTTATTGATTAGTTTCCACCTAATGGAAGATCATTACCAGCTGTAGACGTTTCAGTATGGTACCCATGTGACGAAGTGGGTGGCATTAATATCTTTCCACAATCATTTCTGTAAGGTGAAACGTTTCTAAGTTACCCAATGGCTCTAGTAAAGCATTTTGCGTGCAACAAGATTTGCATTAACTGACGAACTAAATGTATCCCTCACATATCTATGAATATTCATAATTTATCTAGCACGGTTGGATTAATGTCATCAGGTGCATAAGAACATAACTATTAGCGTAGTTCGAAACTTGTAGTTAGAATTTTAAAAGTGCAAGCGTTTTACGAAGTTTCTTTCGATTTCAGTAAAGTGACTATAATTAAAGCTTGCTGGATTAATTTTTGACGATGTTCGTTTATCCCGTTTGCCCAGGCCATTACCATCTCTGTACGAAATATGAAAACATAGAGGGCTGGAATGGTTTTACCGAATTATCTCCCTCAACATGATCTTCCTTTTGTAAAATTTTGTTACAGTTCATGTGGATTAAATGAACACGAAAGAGATTCCCTTCTTTCTCAGGCCACAGGAATTGTTTGAAATGAAGCAATCTCTCAGAAGCGTTAGTGGTTACTGTCAGGCGTATTATGCACAACTTCTTACGCGTTGTTTCTAAAAGGAAGCTGCAGACAATCCTTTGACCGAATTGCTCCTCGCGCAGAGACAAACGAGCTGAGCTGGCGCCATTGTTAATGGAAATAAACTGGCGCCATTCGCAGATGAGCCGCGACGCTAACCATCGATCATCGTTAGTTTAGCCCGCGAGCTATTTTTCCATCTTGATGTATTACTTCTTTCTCTCTCGCCTCCATATCTGAATCGAACAAAAACGAGCAAGTAGCGCCGAGAGGCACCAAAATATTCATCCGCGGGGCTTCATCATCGCGAATTTCTGCTCGTTCTTATTTCAGAAGCGACACAGTTGTGCTGTATGAATCAGGATGATTACACGCTGCTTCCCTTTAGCATCCGCTAAAACAAGCATACCGCAGTTGTATCTCATTTTATGGAAGGATGCGTTCACTGGTTCTCCTGACCTACGTTTATGCTTCAAATTAGTAGAATGTCTTCTACTTTTTTCTTTGTTACGTTGTTGTGAACGCCATATTACGCTATAGATCCGTCTTTGTTGTCTGATTAAATCTGCCGATTTCATAGACTCCGCATTTCAGTATTTCTGCGGAGTGTAGTATTCTCGCAGTACGTGATGAGGAAGACATGAATCTCTACTTTACCGTTGTGGGGCCAAACTACCTTCTTCCAGTTTTGAGGAGATAATTACTTGAAGTTGGCATGATTTACATAAGCTGTCTTTTTATATATTCATTTTTTTTTTGTTTCACGTCAGTCAGTATCGACCTCGTAGCTGGTGGAAGAAGTGGTGAACTTATTTTTTTGGTCAGAAATATGCTTAAGCAAATTCTGATGTAGCTGTAAAAGATCTAAAAAGAGCTAAACTGCTGGTCTTTAGAATACTTTTATCGTAAATTGAAATATAAGATTTTTCAAAGCTGTGATGAAGTGTGTAGAGAAACCGATGTAAATGAGAAAATCACTAAAATCTTAATATTATTTAAACTTAACCATTAAAAGTCATTTCGAAGAGTAGTCACATAGTATCAATGTACTACAAAATCAAATTGATAACAGCAGGTATTAAAAAGTGCTTTCGAATCCGGAAGTACTGCAATTCAACGAAAAATAATCATAAAGAACCAGAGTCCTTAAATTTCCATAAGTAGAAAAAGATTTACAAGAAGATGCTGATTAGAGCTAAAAAGTAATTTAATCACCAAAAATATACACTGCAGAGAACAAAATCAAAGCGGCGTAGGTAGTCATTATAAACGAAACAGGCGGAGACAAACAAGGGCATGAGGGAAGGAATGGCTCTGAGCAGTATGGGGCTAAACTTCTGAGGTAATCAGTCCCTTAGAACTTAGAGCGACTTAAACCTAACCTAACGTCATCACACACATCCATGACCGAGGCAGGATTCGAACCTGCGACCGTAGCAGTAGCGCGGTTCCAGACTGTAGCGCCTAGAACCGCTCGGCCGCTCCGGCCGGCTAAGGGAAGGAGCTGAATTAATAAATGATGGAAACTAACTAGCAAGTCTTGTGAATGAGTATTTTCCTTGAGTATTGCAGAGAAATTAGAAGAAAAATTCCAAAAAAATTAATATAATACGTGTAAATAATTATCACCAACCCAAACAAGAAGAGTTGCACTAGGACGCCGAACTACCACATATGTTTTTTTCTGCCAATAACACCACTACCACCAAAAACAGTTTGATGTCAGTAACATTATACAAAACCTAAAAAATAAGTCAGTAGTCTTAGATGAAGGACCCATGTCTGCCGTGAAACAATACATACACAGTATAGATGCTCCCTTAACAAACATAATTAATGAATCATTCACATCAGGAAAATATCGAGAGATTTAAAACAGGAGAGACTTGTAACTTTGCAGAAGAAAAGTATTGCAGAAAAGATAGAAGACTACCACCAAATTTCCTTACTGATATCATTATTGTTTGTGAAATACGGGTTATTGAATTACTTGAATACATACCAGACTTTAAGTAAATGACAGTTTTTTTAAGTCACAGCTGTACAGAACGGTAATCAACGGTTTTATGAGACTCACGTTCGAAACAGAAATGAGCTTAACGATGTGGAAAGAATGGAAATAAATACATTTGTGTAGCGTGATGAAATGAAGTTTCGGTGCCAAAGTCAGGATAATAAGTGTGGCGCATAGCAGACTGTTGCATATGATGAGCTTAGTGTTATCTACCTTGAATCAACAAATAACTAATCACTTTTTCTTACGTCAGGTATGTTTCAACATTATGAAACAGAACCTTTTATTAACCTAAACCTATTAAGCTGTCACAATGAAAAGAAGGAAATATGAGTGTTAAAAAAGACAACAATGACTGATAATTGTAAAACGATTTTCTTTAGTACAAAGCTGAAGTAGTAATCAAAGTCAGTTATGGACTTGAATATTAGTTAGAGAATATCTGTCATCAGGGAAATCAAAAAGAACAAACGAGGATAGAAGAGCAGTAAATGGGAGAGGAGGGCCATGTTAGACTTTCTGTGTTTCATGCCACCCTTATTCAGCAGTGTATTGTACACAATCCGAATTTAATGCGAAGGTAGTGTTGTTGTTGGAAAGAGGCAAACACTTTCACAACAGCGGGGACACCAGTATTGGCGATTTATTCCATGACTCTGTGATCAATCTGAACACCTTAAAGATGCAATGGTGCATAGTCTCTTGATCAGGAAACTACAAGTCGGCAGTGTACCATGGTTGGCCCCGTTCTGCCATTGAAGGCGTAGCAAGATTCCGAAGGTGCGTGTTGAATATGTGACGGAAGCACGATCTGTAGAGCCACACGCCCTAACAGCCGTTCAAATTAGAACGACGCATAGATTCATACAGCGGCTTTCTCCCGTCGTTACCACGTCACGAGTAATGAAAAGAGCTTGAAAAATACCCACAGCTGCAATAATTTTTAAATGAGGAACGCCAAACTTTTGAAAACAACTTGGTAAAGTGGCACATGAATTTTTAGATAGCTTTTACTTAGTTCCTTGTAATTGAATATAACGATATCCGTGGCGTGGTTATCTTGTTTTTCAATTGAGAAATGATGTTTAATTTTGGTCGAAATTGGAAAGGAAAATAAGTGCTTCTAGACTGATATTTGAAGATATTATTGTCAACTATTTTTTTCCTTATTTTTAACTTAGCGCGTTTTTGGCATGTGGAAACATCTTATTGGGTTACTTAGTTCTCTTAATCAAATGTGAAGGGCTTGAAGACGAGCAGCACGTATCCAAGGAGTTTCTTTCATCTCAAAAGCATATGACGCTCACTATATGCAGCAATAGCTGTGGTACGAAAACTTCTTACCATAAAATTTTTCTGCCCTCAACTAAGATAACAGCAGAAGTAGCAGAAGCGATGCAGTAGTGTTAGTCGTAATAGTAAAAGACGTAATAATAATATTACAAACATATTAACAGATACTGGACGGATGACGAGACTTAATAAATTTAAATATTTGGGAGAAAGAATTCAAGAAAGTGCCTTAGGAAAATTCGTTGTATAAGAAAGAGTGTAAAATGGAGAGAGCATATAGTATAACCAGCAACATTTGCAACAAGAGGGCTCTGTCTAAAAATCTGAAAGTACAGCACTACAGCACTGTAGTAAAACCTGAATGTCTTTATGCAAGTAAATGTTAACCACTGAATTACAAATTACACAAATTTGAAGTCCTAGGAAGAAGAGTCAGTCCTAAAATACTTCGTTGGCTAAGAAATACAGAAGTGCGGAAATTAAGAAACAATGAGGAAATATATTGCAACATTGAAAACATAACGAACGCTACGGAAGGAGCTACTCCTATTTTTTATACATTTATACAGAATGAACAGCAAAATGTTAACCAAACAGATTTTTAAATATCTTTGGGACAGGTAGTCAAAAATAGAAGCCAGGAAAGATTCACAAGAAAATCAACATAAGCGAATGAAACTCTACGGAAAGAGTGATTTTTAAAAAGAAAGTGTTAGAAATAGAAGGATTCCAGGATAGGAGTAAGAATAAGACAGTTAAAATGGTCCAAGGAGAGGAAAAGGATACATAGTAAGGAGATGAAAGAATACTGGAGGAAGAAGAAAGAAGGAGGAAGCACTGAAGCACTGAAATTGGAGCGTGATCCTTAGATGACCTAAGCGAAAAAGGTAAGAAAGAATAACATTAGTGGTTGTCGCATGCAGTAGTAAAACACAGAAATGGCTGGAGTAACATCAATATAAATAAAAGCAGCAAATTTGAAAGCTCCTTTATTTGTGAACATCTGAAAATGTTACAGTTCCATTCACTGACAAATATAGATAACCTGTAATAATAATTTTGTGAGGCTCATCTGCCAAGTGCAAGTGTTTGAGCTCGACGCATCTTCGGCAACTTGTTTATTCCTAACCTTTATCAGTTATTCAACCGGGGAAAGACAACCTACTGGTTAACGTAGAATCCGAACCGAGAGCCATTTCTCGCGAATATTCACATCATTAGGAGTCGTATGGCAGGTTGAAGGTAGACTGAAAAATATCATTCGTCCTACTCTGGTTCGATTACGCAACATTTTGGTTTCCAAGAGAGGCGCTTGTCCGGAAAATCACCAACCGAGAATGACTAATAGCAAAACAATGAACGTGACATGGAAAATAAAATATAGATTTGACTTCCTTTTTTGTTGTTTACTTTTGTTCTGATCTACGCTATACGGTGGCCGGGGTTTCACGCTCTCCTCTCTCTTGCATTTCATTCATATCCAAGCAATAAATTGCAGTTAACAAGCCGGTTTGACAGAAATTAATGCGATATTGTTAATGAGTCACATTTCAGCCAATACACGAGTCGGTTCTATTTAAGTATTTCGTATCAAGTGTACGAATGTATGCAGTATACGCAATTTTTTGTTAATATGTCAAACGTATTCCTACCTGCATCAGCAGTAATAAATTACATGTGTCTGTGAATTTACGTGGCAGTTACTCTCTGGAATGACTAGCTGTCACTGTTTGTTACATAGGTCAGAGGTCGCGAAAATTCGGCCTGTTTGCTTCATACTGAAGTGCTGACTCGTCTGGATCTAATTTAAATTTTGTATCTCACTTTGATTAGCTCATCCCTTTCATAACAACAATAATTAAATTTATTTTTATTCGGTTCAAAATATTACATTTCGTTTCACTGTGACAAATATGTGGAACTGTGCACGAACTGGCGCCGAACTTTGTTTTGCCATTCTTCATTAATGAGTAATAATAAACTTAATTATGGGTGTTTCCTTTAGTTTGAGAGATTAGCTTAGAAATATTTTCCCAACGTCACCAAAAGCTTTCTTTAGGAAAACGTAATTAGGATTGTTTATATAAAGAATTTAGCCACACAGTTTCACAATTCGATCCTGAAGTCCGATATACAATAACATTTCCCAGGTAACTTTTGGTGTGATAATTATTTCGCCATCATCATTGGTGGATAGATGAGACCTAATGAGAAAGACGGCACGAAAAAGCCACACAATCAACAATAGCTTCAGAAGACCTAAACCGAATTTTCAAGTCCATAAAGTAGGAAATAGGAGAAGGGATGCGTAGTGGAGCACATCTGAACCATCTTCATTTTTGATTAAATTGTTTGCGTAACTGCACGAAAACTTCAGCAACTAATGGAAAATATGAAAAGAGCAGGATTAAAATACTCTATAGTTAACACATCGAAAAGAAAGGTATACATATTAATAGCTAAAGCCTGGAACCAGTCGATGAATTTTGGGGTTCAGGTTAGTTGAACAAAAGAAAAAAGGAACATTAGTAAAATCTACCCTAATAGTAAGTTACCGACGGAGATCTTGCGATCGGTGTCTTTTATGAATTTTCACTTATGGTAGTGATACAAGGACCGTTAATGCGAACAGCGTTAAATTTATGGGGTGTTCGAAAAGTCATGGAGATATACTTACTGGGAACTACAAACAGGTCTAGGGCAACAAATAAATCGTCTGAAGAACAATACAGGGAGGAAGTACGAAACTAAAACAGTAATGAAAAATAAACAGCTTCGCGTCCTGGCATAGATCCTATTATCAACTTTAGACGAAGGTGTGGCTCGTGTGGTGCAATCGTAACATTGACGACAGTGTGAGCTGAGGTCTACTGAGGTACCCAAAACGGAGGGAGAAGGAGAGGAGAAAGTTTCATAGGACGTATAGAAGAGGTAATTTTGGAACTTCCAGGGACAGTTGGTGACCTACTAGGACGTGAATAGAGGAGCAAACATTTTAGGATTAAATTTAAAAATAATTTAATCGTATTTGTAGGGTGTCTTTTGTTTTTGCAAATCAATGAGTAATCACTACCACTCTGAACGTCGGTATTTTCCAGAAACTTCCGGTTCTTGAGTTCTGTTTTTCGCTGTCGGAAGCGAGCTCTCTTCTTGTTAACTCTTACTAGCAATACACAGTCAAATGCTTTTACCATAATAAGGAGTATGTGACAAACAGCGGTGGTTTCTCTTTAAATTCTGACACACAGAAAGTATCAACTATTAATCGTTGGGACTTCTAGAGACAAACTTTGCAGAATATGTTCTTTTCTAACAGGCACAGTAATATTTACAGCAAACTTATACTTGCTGGAAAATCGGCAGCTCTCCTTCGAATATGTGAAGACTTCTCATATTTCCTACTGCAGCAATATCGAAGTGTCACTGTACAGAAACTCTGTGGCTCGGCTACAGAAATGATTCTTCTGCTTCTTGGTAATGACTCTCTTAATCCCCAGCCCTGGAGGTTTATTCAGGTTGATCAGTCACAGTCTGAAAAGCTAGTTACGGTGTTACAGTGCATTAAAATTTTCTTTACTAAAGATAGAGCCTTAGCCAAAGACTGAGCAGTCTCACATACTGTCATCTCCGCTATGAGAACACCTGATACTAGTTGTTATGACGGATCGCTTGAACGGACGATTGGCTAACTTCAATTCTAGTTAACTGGCAAACGACGCAGCGTATAAATTTTTTTCTTGAGCAATTGTTTCTCAGAACGACCTACATTCTGTCATCTTTACAAGCTTTTCAGACTGTTTCTTACCCTCCTGTACATTGATTATTCCAGGACTTTTGTGCTAGTTTCTCCTGGACTCTCCCAGAGAGCTTCCTAAAGATTCGTTCAGAATTTTCCAGAAGATTCTCAAATATTCTGTCTGTATACCAGCGTCTGCTGGTCGCCTTGGTGCCTGAGGGTGTTGTCCTCGCCTAGGCATTACAACACCGACGCTTTCTCAGCATGTCGCCAACAAGTCTGCTCTCATACGAAGAGCTGGTCCTCTTTTTGCTTGACACCAAACCTTGTGTCTTGTGTTAAATATTACTCTCAATAAAGTTTCCCTCGTGTTCCCACAGCCATGCCATTTCTTACATTAGTAACATTCGATGCCAGGTGCATGTGTAGGTATATGATAGAAAATTTGTTTGATAGATTCCGAGAGACAGAGAAGACACCGTAACAGATGGAAAATTTCTGAGTCGTGCAAGAGCAACTGAAAGTTGCAGTACATAGAAAAGCCTTTATAGTGCAGGATGTTACGCCCTTGAGGTTAAATTAATTTTACAGTTTTTTGAACCTCTCCCACTTTTGTTATTTGTGTTTTGCACTTATGTTTCAGTTAACGTGTTTAACATGGTGTAAAATAATCACAGCAGTTACGACTTATTTACTGCACGATATTTGTCTGATTCAAAGCCAAGTAACGTTCAACGAACAGGCACTTACAACATGAAGTTAGCTGTAAATTATAAATTGACAGCATATCAGCGGAAACATTCCATCAGTTAACGCATTGTAGTACGAGGTGTTTTTTTTTTTTTTTAAACAAGATCCGACTTGAAATAAAAATAAAACCAGTTCACATTTACCAGGAATTTTATTTCCACATGAAAACCTGTACTTCAGTATAATTTTCTATTCCCACCCACATTAAGGGAGAAGCATAGTTCCAGATATTTATGACAGATTGCATCGTACGGAAAAGGGAGAGGGCTGTTAAAGATGGAAATCCAAATGTGAAATATGAGGAAAGAAGTGGACGACCTTCGGATATTACTGGCAATCTGGCTCAGAAAATTGTTGAAGAAGTGAGAATGAACAAACGTTCTGCGATTTCGACTTTATGTGGTGAGTTTCCTCTTGTGTCATTAAGTGTGGTTCATGCAATTGTGGCAGAACCTTTTAAATCGTCAAAACGTATGCTTAGAAGATATATTGATATGTGGATGCCATTCAAAGCTGGTTCTAAGATACTATAACTGCCTTAGTACCGTTAGGAGTTATGTAGAAAAGTAGATTAAAATCTGGGCTTTCGTGTAAAAACAAAATTGCTAAGAAAATTTCACTTTCTTTGTTTTTATATCAAAACGGAACTTACTTAGAAAATACGTCTCGTTACCTCGAAAGCGCATTTTCAAATTAACGTTCTCTTCATGTTATAAGTTTTAAACTGACTACCAGTGGCTTAAAAAATACGTTTGTCACCCTCAACGGTATCGTAATTCAATTCGAAAGAACCTAACCCTAAGCTACGCAGACGTTTCTGAATCGCTTTAAGACTGAAAATTTCATTGCTTGCCAGGGTAACACTTCAATTACGTACATTCTTCCCTGAATAGCAGTGCCAATATTTATAAATTAAGAAGGCCACTGAGCTTTAGGAACTCCACTTGAGATTCTGTTCTATTTAAAGTTGGTGGCCTCGTCCGATATTACAGTTATTTATTTTACGCCTTAACCAGCTGATTATCGTTATTTTCAGTTGTCCCGCATTTTTGCATTAGTAAACACAGGGTGGTGAAACAATCAGCTGCTTCCTATGTTATACCTTTTTTTATTTGTGAAAAGTCGATAACTTTTTGTGTTACCCTAGAATGGCTAAATCATTTAATGATTTGTATATGAAAAGTTCGGAAATAGTGACAAATAACGGATTTGATTTTGATCAACAACCACGAGTACACTAGTGACATCTATGGCCCTCGTGGTTTTATTGCAAGTACAAATGAACTAACAAAGCTCAGTTTTATTACATCTGATTTGAATATGGCAGGTGTAGTAAAACTCAGCTTTGTTAGTTCATTTGTACTTGCAATAAAACCACGAGGGCCATAGATGTCACTAGTGTTCTCGTGGATGATCAGCAAAACCAAATCCCTTATATGTTACTATTTCCGAACTTCTCATATTCACTACAAGGAGTTACAAAAACTTTCAGGAAACATTCCTCACACACAAAGAAAGAAAATATGTTATGTGGACATGTGTCTGAAAAACGCTTACATTCCATGTTAAAGCTCATTTTATTACTTCTCTTGAAATCACATTAATCATGGAATGGAAACACACAGCAACAGAACGTACCAGCGCGATTTCAAACACTTTGTTACAGGAAATGTTCAAAATGTCCTCCGTTAGCGAGGATACATGCATTCACCCTCCGTCGCATGGAATCCCGGATGCACTGATGCAGATCCGGAGAATGGCGTATTGTATCACAGCCGTCCACAATACGAGCACGAAGAGTTTCTACATTTGGTACCGGAGTTGCGTAGACAAGAGCTTTCAAATGCCCCCATAAATGAAAGTCAGTAGGGTTGAGGTCAGGAGAGCGTGGAGGCCATGGAATTGGTCCGCCTCTACCAATCCATCGCTCACCGAATCTGTTGTTGAAAAGCGTACAAACACCTCGACTGAAATGTGCAGGAGCTCCATCGTGCATGAACCACATGTTCTGTCGTACTTGTAAAGGCACATGTTCTAGCAGCACAGGTAGAGTATCCCGTATGAAATCATGGCGGTGAATCGAGGAAGTACAGTGCATCCTGACGAAACTAAAATGAGCTCTAACATGGAAATTAAGCGTTTCCGGACACATGTCCACATAACATCTTTTCTTTATTTGTGTATGAGGAATGTTTCCTGAAAGTTTGGCCGTACCTTTTTGTAACACCCTGTATAGAGCTAATGACACTGCAAATAATATCTGAATTATGAATGTCTTCTTAAATACTGCACACTCAATATGAGAAATGATAGGAATAGGTGTATGTATAAAATTTAGTTTTTGGTGATTATGGAGACTTTCAAGAGCCGCCTGCTATTGTGAAATACTTGTTGTGCATTTGTTAAACCTGTTCTGTCTACGTCATTTTGAAGTACGACTGTCTGCGATATTTGGCCAACCATATGTAGAACGGGACGTCTAGTACTGTGAACTTGTGCTGGGATTAAGTTGGTTGTAAAAGGAAGATAATTGGACACATACTAGCATTTATAATTTCATTGTAAAATTTTGGACAATCTTTTGTATCTAGTTACTTAATGAGTGCAGTGTTGGTCCACTTTAATAAAATCATTACTTTGTGAACGATGTTTATTTGACGGGAAAACACCAACCACACCGACCATTTCCAGGTCTTCCTCCATTATACCTTGATCATTTGACGTCGCGACGCTATACAGGGTGAGTCACTTTGCCACCAATAATAACTCCGGAAGTATGCGAGGAGCTGCATAGTTTGTGGGACAAAGATTGCAAGAGACAACGAGGCCATAATATGACGTTTTTTTGTTGGTAGGTGGGGTCGCTTCAGAGATATGAAGGTCAACTTTTATTTTCTTTTTAAGTAGATGCTATAGTTTGGTACTTATTTTCTGATAGCTGCTATCGAGACGAATCCAATGATGTGTAATAGTAAGGTCTTTGAAGGTCAACGAAGGTCGAAAAGGTGGCATGAACGTCCATTTACAGAAGGATGGTCACTGGTATCAATGCAATGCTGAAATTTTCTTATCACAGATTGAGTAGTATTTCTTATCACATCGGCATTTATCGAAGCGCATGCTCTGATAATTCTCTCTCGCATATCTTCAGGTGTAGTTGGAAGGTCTTTAGAAAAAATGTCTTTTACGAATCCCCACAAGAAAAAGTCCAGAGGCGTGAAGTCTGGCAAACGAGCCGGCCACAACGTATCTCCTCCGCGGCGAATCCATCGCATTGGGAACTGCGTCTGCTACTCATTTCTAGCCATCAGCGAAAAACGTGCTGTTATACCACTTTCTGTTCCTTGTTCCTAAAGGTATTTCTTCCAATAACAGACCTAATGTTACTTGCAGGAATGTGATGTACTTCGTACCATTAAGATATTTGCTTCGATGAAATAGGTGCCTATAATTCTGTCCTCCAGAATCCCACACCATACATTCGGCGAGCATGGTTTTTGGTGTGCAACTTGCTTCTGCCAACATGGATTTTCAGTTGCCTAATAACGCATGTTATGCTAATTAACATTTCTATGGTTTGTGAACGTAGCCTTGTCAGTAAATAAAATCAAATTAATATATGCGTCATCCCTATGAATCTGAAGTTGGGCCCATTGGCAGATTTCAATGCGACGCATACAATACGTGTCAGTTAATTCTTGGTGGAGATTGATATGGTAAGGAAGATATTTATGGGGATATAGAACACGAGCAACACTACTCTGGCTCACACCAGATTCCCTTGTGGTTTGATGTGAACTAACACAAGGCTCTCGTACCTCCATGGCAAGAGTACCAATTTTCGTTTACTCGATGGTAACTTTGCTTTGCCGAATATGTTTCCCAGGCGTTAAAGATCCAGCTGCTCTCAGTTTATCATACAGATATTTAAATTACGACGTGTTGAGTGTACGTTGAGAATATCTTTCAGCGTATAAGTCTCTAGCTCTCACTGAATTTTCTTGTAACATCTGAGGTCATCAGTCCCCTATACTTAGAACTACTTAAACCTAACTAATCTAATGGCATCACACACATACATTCCCGAGGCAGGATTCGAACCTGCGACCGTAGCAGCAGAGTGGTTCCGGGCTGAAGCGTCTAGAACCACTTGACCACAGCGGCCGACCTGCAACCTATCAGACACTTTACGTTGTCGGGCAAATGAACAAAGATTTTTAATGCTGAATAATGTACTCCTTTTTGAGCAACTGACAGCTTCAGCAACGGATAGGAAAGGTAATTTTTCCCTCTATTGTTGTACGTGTGAACATACTGTTTTTCATGAGTTGAGATGGATTACTGATAACGAATTTCATTAGCGAATATATGTACTCTGATGGTACAGTTAAAATACCTAATTCCTTGAATAGGTGCCTACATGACGTTCTTGGGTGGACACCACTAATTAATTTGACTGCTCTCTCTTGTGCAGTCAGTACTTTTTGTTTAAGTGGTGAGTCACCTCAGAAAACTGTTCCATAAGACATTATTGAGTGGAACTATACAAAGTACGTTAGGAGGTTGATCTGTTTATTACCAAGACCGAAAGAAGCTGAACTTAATTGTTTGAGAAGCTCAGTAATATGCTTCTTCCAGTTCAAGTTGTCATCAATGTGAACACCCAAAAAATTTGGACAAATATACCCTGTTAACTGAGCCTTGGTTCACATGCTACATCAATTGTCAGTATGACTTTGTTTGGTGTACAGAACTGGATACAGTGAGTTTTATCAAAATTAAGAGAGAATCCATTTTGTGAGAACCACTTAATAATTCTTTGAAAGACATCCTTAACAATATCTTCAGCTGCTTTTTCTGGAATGGGATAAATTATAACACTCATGTCGTCTGCAACAATTACTAGTTCTGCTTGCTGAACGTTAAGTGAGAGGTCATTCACATTAATAAAGAACAGCAGAGGATCCAAAATTGAACTCTGTGGGACTCCCTTTGTGATAACTCCTCATTAACTATAACTTACCACCCTCCCAACATTATTTGTGTTATTCAGCACAACTTTTTGCTTTCTGTTCATTAAGTATGATTCAGACCAGCTGTGTATAGCCCTCATTTCCATAAAACATCAGTTTTTCTAAGAGTGTGGGACTATCCACACAGTCAAATGCCTTGGAAAGATCACGAAAATACCAACTGGCGATAATTTATTTAGGTCTTGTACTATTTGAAGGGTAAATGTGTAGATAGCATTCTGAGTCGACTAACCATTCCAGAATCAGAACTGTGACAAGCTACGTAAATTTTTTCACTTAAATGTGAGACAGCTCTTGAATACATAACTTTTTCGAGTATTTTAGAAAATTAAGTCCGCAGTGAGATTGGTCTATAATTATTTAAGTCACTCTTGACCCCTTACTTATGAAAAGGTTTGACAATTGGGTATTTCAATCTCTCTGGAAAAATTCCCTGTGCCAGAAAATTGTTACATATATCACTAGGGACTCCACTTATTGAATTACAACAAAACGTCAAAATTCTGTTAGGGACTCCATCAACACCACATGAGCTCTTGTTTTTCAGTATATTTATAATTCCCTTAATTTCAGTGGGGGGTGTTGGGGCTATTTCTGAAGGCCTAAAGTCCTGGGGAAATTCATTTTTAACAAATTTTCTTGCTTCTGCAACTGAACCCTTTAACCCTATTTTTGCTGCCACATTCAGAAAGTGACTGTTAAAAATACTTGCAACTTGTGAATTATCTCTCACAACATCACCACTTACTTTTATGGTATGGTATGCTGTGTACTGTCAGATTGCCCCATCTCCCATTTGACTATATTCCATATAGTTTTAATCTTATTATCCACATTATTAATTTCTATCAGAACACATAAGCTTCTTGACTTATTAATGACTTTCCTTAAAATATTACAGTATCTTTTGTAGTAAGCAAGTAACATGAGATCCTGGCTTATTCTGTCCTGTTCATATACTTCCCTCATAATCTCACACAATATCTTTATTCCCTTAGTAATCTATGCCTTACTTGGCTTTGCTATAGCTTTTTTGGATAACGTTTCAGGAAAGCAACTCTCAAATAAAATTTACGGTGGAATAAATTGAATTTCGCATCAGTATCATTTTCTGTATGTACTTCATCCCATTCTACTTCTTCTAAGCTGCTCTTAAAACGCTGTACCCTGTTCCAGTCAATAAGCTTCCCTGCCTTGTATGAACCTGCGTGAAGCCAGTAAGGTGCTGTATGTGTTATTTCCATTAACTGTGCATCATGATCAGATAGCCCATTAACAATGGGGTACACATTAATTGTTTCTGGCTTAGCACTGTCTATGAAAATAATATCGATAAATGATCCACTATCCTTCTGCACACAAGTTGGAAAATTTACAACAGATACTAGATCGAAACAACCAAACAAAGATTCTAGCTCATTTTTCCTATCTGTATCTTTCAAGAAATCTACATCAAAATCACCACAAACCACTAACAGCTTCTTTTTGTCTGATGATATATGAGAGATAATTGTCAGAGCGTGTGCTTCAATACCACTCCATCCATGATAAGAAGATTGCAGCATTGCATTAATACCAATGGCCATCACTTCGAACACCTTCTGTAAATGGACGTTAGCAGTAGAGCTACCTTTGTTCTGATGAATTTTGTTAGTGTGGATTGTGTTCACCAGGGGGAGGCATGTACTCAGATGCATACCTATTGTTCTCCTTTGATTAACAGGTACTAAACCTATTGTTCTCTTCTGATTGACAGGTCCTTAGCATATATTCCTGTTATGTGGTTTTCTATGTTGATGCACTTAATCTATGGTCCCCCCAACCGCTCCCACTCTCCTCCCCCCTCAGAAAGGGGACGCTGGGCAATTTTGGTAGTATGGGTTGCCTATATCATGGGGAGGTATGCACTCAGGTGCGAAACTATTCTTCGTCTTTGAAGGACAGGTACTTAACCTATTACCCTATTAAGTGGTTTTCCATGTCACCTTCCTTAACCTATTTTCCCCATCCCCATCCCCTCCCCCAAATGCCTCCTACCCCCCACCCTCACTCCTAGAGGTACACTTTCATCTCTGAGTTATTGGAATAGGCCCTGTCACTACTGCCAATATGGTTGACTACTTAATTAAGTTGATCAATTAATTAACCTCCAGTCATCTGGTAAACATCCCCCTCTCACCCTCTCCTCCCACCAGGGAAGTGGTTGCAAACCGACTCACCAGATTGGTCATTTGGAGGGAAATTGATTGCTGTGTATGGAATATTGTTTTAGAGGATTGAAGGCAGTGTGTGGAATATATGGAAAGGGTATACCGTTTATTTATAAATATACATTTTTGGGGGCTGGATTTCTCTTGCTCATGATTCTAGGCTCCCCCTCTCACCCTCTCCTCCCACCAGGAAAGTGGTTGCAAACAGACTCACCAGATTGGTCATTTTGAGCGAAATCGATTGCTGTGTATGGAATATTGTTTTAGAGGATTGAAGGCAGTGTATGGAATATATGGAAAGGGTACACCGTTTATTTATAAATATACATATCTGGGCGTTGGATTTCTCTGGCTCATGATTCTAGGCTGTTTGGAAACATATATGTCTTACAAGAAGCTATAACATGTGAGCAAACATGTTGCAGAACCTAATGTTCATCACTGTACTCTGAGTGTCTTAACCTAGTGTTTGGGCCCTCCTCGGCACTTAACCTATTGTTCTGTATAGTGGTTTTCAATGTCACCACACTTAAACTATTGTACCGCCTTTGATACGAAATTAAGTAATAGGTTATGACTTCCGACCATTTTCTGGTACAGTTTTCGAATTTCACATGCTTTTGAACACCATTTCTGGCGCATTCTTCTTTGTCACCCACCCCTTAAACTATTGTACTGCATTTTTCATAAAAATTATTCAGATTAACTTTGTGGTGTACCTTTAACCTGCTGTTCTGATCCATGTCATCCAGTCACACACACCACCTCCTAAAGTTCTGTAGCGCTAACATCTCACTGATATAAAAAAAAAATTATGCAGATTAATGAAATCGATATTCTTCACATGTATTGGACAGTTATTTTTAATTCACAGCATCCTATTTGTCTTAGAGTGTTATTCGTGTGTATGAGGAATGTGACCATGCCCAGTTCCAAAGATACATAGCAGACATATCTAAAATTATATCTCATGTATTTGAAGAAAACCACAGACATAGCATGTGGTTAAAAAATACCATGGGAGCAGGGCTGAGAAAAATAATAGAGAGGTTGTGAGGTAAAAATTCATTTATTTCTCATCCAACTTAGAAGCAATTTTAAATTTTCACAAGTGGGTATAGCAACACTTTTTTAATACATGTTCTTGAGGCGATGGAGAGAAGGACACCTGTAGAATTCCAGGTCTTGAATAGCAGCAAACTCAAAGAGTCGACCTATACATGTGATCTTCTCATTACCCTTCATTGAGATGATGGTATCCGTGTGACTGAATAAATTAAGTGCGATCACCATACCTTTATAGGGTATGCTAGGATCATGCCAGTGAATTCCATGGTAGAAACGCGTTAACCACTTTGCACTCTTCCATGTCTTAGCACACTTCACGTACCTGAAAGACCTCTGTGACGCAATGTTTGCTGAGAATGTCTCTATTATTCCAGCATGTTGTGTGTACGCTACAAATGCAACATCTTTAAATATGAACTGTGTATGCTTACCATCACATGCTTGGATCCCACTGTATCACTGCCATCTGTTCTCTTTAATGACCCCCTCTACATATATGAAACTCTTGCATGGAAGCGCGAGTGCACCTTGGTCTTGCATGACAAACATAAATTCATCATTCCTGTTAAATGTGGTTGAAGTGTAAGGTTTGTGAGAGAAGTATTAGAGACGTATAATTCTCTAATTATACTCTACCAGATGCGTTATATTGAGTGAGGACGTCATTGCATGGTTTCAAGCAATTTTATTTAAGAAAGTTGTATTTCGCATGTGTTATATCATTGCTGTTCAGCAGAGAAGGGGCATGCTGTGGATTGCGTGTACTTGTTTTATGCCATACACCCATCCCTCTTAGATGCAATCGTACAATGGTCTCCTCACCACAAAACTCAACAAGTTGGTTATTCTAAGGCCCAAGCAATAGGTTAAGACACTCAGAGTACAGTGCTGAATATTAGGTTGTGCAACATGTTTCCAAACAGCCTAGAATCACGAGCAAGAGAAATCCAACCCACCCAAAAATGAATTTTTATAAATAAACAATGTATCCTTTCCATATATTCCATACATTGCCTTGAATCCTCTAAAGCAATATTCCATACACAGTAATCGATTTCCCTCCAATTGACCAATCAACTGATTCTTTATGCCACCACTTTCCTGGTGGCTGAAAAGGGTGGGAGGGGGATGTTCACTAGATGAGCAGAGGTTAATTTATTGATCAACTTAATTAAGTAGTCAACCAAATTAGTAGTAGTGACAGGGCCTATTCCAAAACTCATCACCGATGAAGGGGGGGGGGGGGGGTGAGGAGATTTGGGCAAGTGGTGGGAGGGGAGGGGGTGGGGGAACAATTGGTTAAGGGAGGTGACATGGGAAACCACTTAACAGGGCAATATGTTAAGTAACTGTCAATCAAAAGAGAACAGTAGGTTAGCCCCTGAGTGCATACCTACCCCTAATGTAAGCAACCCACACTAGCAAAATGGCCCAGCACCCCCTTCCTGATGGGAGAGGGGAGTGGGAGGGGGTGTGGGGGACAACAGTTTAAGTACAGCGATATAAAAAACCACTTAACAGAACAATGGGCTAAGGACCTGTCAATCAAAGGAGAGTAACAGGTTAAGTACCTATCAATCAAAGAACAATAGGTTTGTCCATGAATGCATACCTGCCCCTGAAATAGGGTATCCACACTGACAAAATGGCCTAGTATCCCCTTCCTGAGGGGGTGGGGGAGGGAGGGGGAGTGGGTGCTGGGTGCAGGAGGGTAAGTGCAGTGACATGGCAAACCGCTTAACAGAACAAGAGGCGAAGGACCTGTCAGTCAAAGGAGAACAATAGGTTAAGTACCTGTCATTCAAAGCAGAACAATCTGTCTGCCCCTGAGTGCATATCTGCCCCAGATGTAGGCAACCTGCACTAACAAAATGCACCAGAATGAAGGTAGATCTGATACTGACGTTCATGTCACATTTTTGACCTTTGTTGACCTTCAAAGGGGACTGGATTCGTCTCGATTGCCGGTATCAGAAAAAAGTATCTAACTGTAGTATCACACCTAAAAACGAAGCTCACCTTCATATCCCTGACGTGACCCCAACTAGCAACAAAAAATCAACGTCATATTATCGTCTCCATTGTCCCATGCAACATATGTCCCACAAACTTTGCAGCCACTATTATATTTTCGGAGTTATGCAAGGTGGCAATAGTTAGCGATTCACCCAGTATTTTGGAGTCAGAAGCGGGATCAGAGAGGGTGCTATGGCCTTTGGCAGTGCCATAAAGAGTTAGCATGTGTATTCTATTACCTCTCAATGGAACCTTGTGTCTATTTTTCTTGAGTTTGTCCTCTTCTTGCTGTCCCATGTGATAACATGAGGAGCAGATTTGAAAATTCCTGGCACATTAAAACTGTGTGACCGGCCGAGGCTTAAACTCGGGACCTTTGCCTTTCGCGGGCAAGTGCTCTACCATCTGAGCTACTGAAGCACGACTCACGCTCTGTCCTCACAGCTTTACTTCTACCAGTATCTTGTCTCCTGCCTTCCAGATTTGGTTGTTGCGCCTGGGAAGTGTCTAAGTGATGTACCAGAGACATCATATGTCGCCAAATAGGGCGGTATGACTGGCAGTGAGAGGCGAATGTGTAGGTTCAGATGTGAGATCGTGTGTTCCAGGGAAGTTTAGACGAATGTTGGAATGTAGATAGTGGGTGACTGACTGCGTTATTCCCCCCACATCTGTGTGATACTTCATGTCGAATGTCCCCAGACTCAGTTTGCGTTCATGGGATTTTCAACAGTAAGTAATGTTAAAGCATTGCTCTGCAGAAACAGTGTATGTTCGGGCTCTTATTGTTGGTTAGAAATTGTCGGTTAGAAAGCAACTATGTATAGTGGATTATCGTAGACGCTGTAGACAGTTTAAAAGAAAGAATGACAAAAATTAAAGCAGATAAAAATGGTTCAAATGGCTCTGAGCACTGTGGAACTCAACTGCTGTGGTCATTAGTCCCCTAGAACTTACAACTACTTAAACCTAACTAACCTAAGGAAATCACACACATCCATGCCCGAGGCAGGATTCGAACCTGCGACCGTAGCAGTCACACGGTTCCGGACTGCGCGCCTAGAACCGCGAGACCACCGCGGGCAGCTAAAGCAGATAAAAATGAACTGACGAAGAAGGGCGCAGTAGAGAAAGCCATTTCCTAAATAGTATTAGATGCTTCTCTAAGAGCACCACTTGATATGTTGGGAGAGGGCGGGTTAGGAATTAAGTGCCATAAACGACAACATGCACGGTATGGCACGCTCGTAATGCTCATCAGAGTCATAGTAGCATTAATGGAAGAGGTATGTATGATACAATGCATGAAGACATGTATGTGAACGTTAGGGGGTGCAAGATACTAAACAAAACACCAGTGGTATTATGTGCTACCAGAGGAGTCCTGTGTATCACACGTTTGGAAAAAATCCATAGGTCTACGCATAAAGAGCAGTCCGTTTTGTTAGAGGTTCATTTACAAAGCTTACAAATGTCTTGGAGGCGCTCAGCCAACTCCAGTGGCAAACACTACAGCAGTGGATTTTCGCATCGAGGTGTGAACTAGTGTTATAATTCCTAGAGCGTATAGTTCTAGAAGAGTCATCCTATACGCCCCTAATCATAAGGCAGCTTCTAGAGCATGGATGCAAGAAAACATTACTGCCTCACACATATGTGTCACGAAACGAGGAAATGGGGCTAATACAGTGGTTTAGCAAAGATCGAAGCTATATTGTTACAAAACCTTAAGCTTATCTTTCCCAACGAAATATTTCTGTGTCTATGTATGATTTTTTCAAGGTACCAGAGTTAGAATCCTCAATGTTCATCGGTTTCCTGTCAGTAACTAAGCTTGCTTTGCTAGAGTTTTTAATGATTCTGTTAATACAAATCGGTAGTGGACAGCGGCATTGGCAGTGATTGTGTCTCTCCTGGAGTATTGGCTACATGCTTAAGGGCAGGGGTTCACCTCTGCTGGTGTGGAAATTTTTTGTTCAAATGTGTGTGAAATCTTATGGGACTTACCCGCTAAAGTCATCAGTCCCTAAGCTTACACACTACCTAACCTGAATTATCCTAAAGACAAACACACACTCCCATACCCGAGAGAGGACTCGAACCTCCGCCGGGACCAGCCACAATTTTTTAAATTGAGTGATGTGTCGAAGCAGGCATTGCGAGATGGTGGGCCTGATGTAGTTGGAGACTCTGCCGTTAAGTCAGCCTCCAGCGGCCTGTCAGTGTTGTGTGCCTACAGTTCATATTTTCCCAATCACAAACGCGACAAACCGTAGGTCTGTGATTATCTGACATCAAACCACTGGATCAGTCTGGAGCAAGAAGCATGGAAAATTAAGTATCGGGACGTTAGTTCCCTATCTCTAAAATGTTTGTTCGCATCTGCTTGTGGCGTGCGGGTTGCCTCCGGATGGTACCCTGTGCGGAAGTGGTGTTAATTAGGTAGTGCTTTGGAGCTGGCCGCTATAGTAGAGGGGATGGAGGCTGCGGGTGTGTGGCCGCATGAAACTTGTCGCCGCTGGGACACAAGCAGAGCCCGCCCTGCGACGTCGCCGCCACGCTACAGAAGTGCGTTCTCACGCGGCTGACACCGCAACACCAGCAGCAGCAGCGTTCACTGGTCAGTGCTTACGATATTAATAAAAGCATGTGGCGTTCGATCCTCTACCTCCTTCCCACGACATCCGACTGTATAAACAGGGGCTATGAGCGATGCAATCTCTGGTGTTCCGTAGCTAGAGCGATTGTAAAAGCATTGGAAACACGGAGCAAAGATACTGAAGTGGACAGCATTGTACTAAATGAACTCTATGCCTACACACAGAGCGTGATTATTACTGAAATGAAGAAGGAGCAGTACCTTCTGAACTCCAGCAGAGCAAACATTTGATACAATAACTGCTTTTATTCTCTAGACCTCTCCACAAAAGAGTATAAAGGCATATTCCAGTTACTTCAATAAAGTTTAAACAGAGTACTCCAAACCAACCACAATATCAATAAATAAAAAATTGTTTTGAAAATCTCGACAGTTAAGACTGCACCTTGAACTAAGCAATTACATTTATCAATGCAGTTATAAATCAAATAAAATGATAAAGTAACACACTTCAATTGCACCTTTAAACAGCGGGTTGCTGCAAGACTGACAGATTACAAAAGATATAACAATTCATTATCAGCTCCTTTGTAGCAACGGAACCCAATCAGCATACCAAATGAGCTCATCTCTGTATATTTGTGTATGTGCCTTACAAGTTACGAAAAAAACTAGCGCCAATGGCCACTTGACTATATTACGCGGCGTGGAAAGCTACACAAGTGCCGCACACTTCAGTACGTAACAAAAATATAAGCACTCAATGGACATTACAACTAGAAATCCATGCCAAGAGTATTTACTAGTTAACCTGTACATGTCAGTACACTGTACTTGATAATCTGGAGGTACAAATATTATCAGTTTATGAAACGCCATTTCCTAGTTGGTTCATTAACAGTCTACTGTACACCTCGTAAAACGATTTTAGATAAATTAATTTACGGTATTGAGCCCTGGGATTGTAAACTACAAAAACAACTAAATTTACGGTGACACCGGCTGTGGAAGAGTTCGATCTAATATTACTTAATGTAATATTCAACTGATATACTTCTAGTATCTCCAAAGTGTGACCAGGGACAGTACAATCAAAAACGGTGTCCGCCAGAACAAAACGTACTGGTTCAGATTGGCCACAATTCTCCTGCGAAAACAAGATGACTGTAAATCACCAATGAACCTACCTCAGAAACCTGGAGCCACGTTTAAAACTTGCCTGCCAGAAAATCTCGATGCAAGACACGAATCTCGCTGCCGAGCACACTGCTCATTAATACTTTTCTTCCAGTACGCAGTTGTTCGCACCCGTCCACTGCAATTCTTGGCGCCTCTGTACTCTTTCACCCCAAGGGGCGTACCGAACAAGTGCTCTAGCGCAAGACCCGGTGAACAAGACTCATCTCTCTCTGTGCCATGTGCTGTCCAATCCTCTCTTTCCCCTTCACGTCTCCTATCAGCCTGTGGCAAAGACTAACGTGTCACAGTGCACCAACCCTTTTTTTTTTTTTTTTTTTTTTTGACCGCTCTCGAAGGGTATCGATCCGATCCGGACCCTTAACTAACTGTAAGGGTGCAGCCCATGAGTGGGTCTTTACATCAACAAACTGTACGAAGGTCTTAGTGTCCAAGTCACTGATAACTGTTATGTAGAGTCTTTCTGCGTGGAACACATGGACCATTATAAGACCACTGTAGCTGATTCACAACTCTGTAGCACTCTTCATAAGTTCCGAAGTAATCAGACTCGAGGCTCTGTACACACTGGCCACTCTCTTCTGGAGTCGGAGGTAAATACTTGCAGGCAGCGCCGGTGCACAGAGACTTCCTTGCAGGCGTGGGCGTAGCCACTATCTTGGCTCGTTGCCCCGGCAGGCAGCCACTATCCTCCTAGTGGTGTCGGTGGTGATGAAAACTGAGACTTGACCTTCGATGAATCGATGGCACCACAAATGACGTCATAGACCAGTGCAATAAACGCAGCAACGTCAGTTGAACGTGGGCAGTGGTAGTAGTTGGGTGGAGGTCTTGGCACAATATCAAAGAGTGTACCAAGCACTCGCTGTGACAGCCACAGATGTGAGTATTTTGCTAGGGGCGTTGTACTATTTTTGTCTACTGTGGACGTGGAAACACTGATGCAGAGAAATAGTTGAGTGCACCTCACTCGTGTTATTGTTTTCGTGCAAAATGGCGATAAACTTCAGAAAAGTTTTAGTTTGTTCTTTGAAGTCAGTATCATCTCACACATGAAACCGGATTCGTTTAGCTGCAAACCTGCGTGAAACGACCACAAGGTAAAAATATCCCCAGGAGTTCTGCATTCGGAATTCTACGATAGTAATGGGGTTTTGTTTTAATGGCATTACAATGAATCATAGGTACATGTCATAATAACATGTTAATTACAGTCGTATTGGACGAAACCAACAGAACTGATGCACATTCTTGTTGACACAATCGCCTCAACAAGAATAATCCTTGACAATGATAATGAAGATTATGACAGTGTCATAAGGCGATTATTATAGTTGTTGATTATATCAGAATTGTGTTTCTTATTTTGGAGTCTACATTTCTGTATAAGGCTTGTTAGCGTATCATTCGCTGCTAAGTTTCTTCGAACTGCGGTACGCAACAGTCATTCCGAAGCGTTATAGTATCCACAATTCATTGCCTCTAACCAATATAGGCGAAAAAGCTTGCGTAGGATAAACAGTAAAGAAGTACATCGTTGCACTCACCCTCGAGAGAGAATGTTAGTAAACGTGGGAGCAAATTAATATGTAGGTATTTTTATCCAACCCTCCGATTGAAGGTCTGAGGGACTTCGGCCGTTCACGTACGTAATAAAACTGAACACCTGCAGCCGTCTTATCTATTTTATTTATTACAAAGCTACCAGTTTCGGTAGTTCAGTACTCCATCTTCAGGCCTTAACTGGCGCTGATTATCTAAATTCCAAAGTATACACGATCCCATTAATGACATCTATGTACCGGTTACCGTAGACTAGTTGATGGTAGTAGTTATAGACACAACATCACTGTTTCAATAGTCTACGAAAACTGTTCATACAAGTCGGTCACTGATGGGACCTCAGTGTCAGTGAATACCTGAAGATCGTGTACTGAATCACCGAAAGAGTTAGTTATATAATAACTAACATCGAAAAGACGGATACAGGCGTTCCGTTTTCTTATATAATACGTAAGTTGGCTGAAGCTCCCAACAACATGTTTAAGGAAATTATTTAAGGCTCGTGGAGCAACCCACGAATCACTTTTTTTTTTAGTCATCAGTCTTCAGATTGGTTTGACCCGGACCTCCACGAATTCCTCTCCTGTACCTACCTCTTCATCTCAGAGTAGCGCTTCCAACCTACGCTGGACGTATTCCAGTCTCTATCTTCCTTAATAGTTTCTTTCCCTCTACTGCTCCCTCTAGTACTATAGAAGCTACTCCCCGATAAGAGATGTCCCGTCATCCTATCCCTTCTCCTTGTGAGTGTTTTCCACATATTCCTTTCCTCTCTGATCCTGCGCAGACCTCCTCATTCCTTGGTTTTTCTTTCCTACTTCTACTCGTATGACTGCCCTGTTTAGAGATGTCCAACTGTAATGCCTACCGAGTTCTTTCTTATTGCTATATCTAAAGCCTTACAGGATTTCAAGCGTATCTCGTCATTCCTTGGGAATTTCACTTCTTTGTGTATGGATTCTTCCTAACTAAGCTCTTAAACTTCAGCCTACTCTTCATCCCTACTACGTTGTGATCTGAGCCCATATCTGTTCCTGCCTTACTATCCAGTGTCTGATTTCGGAATATCTGTCTGACCATGATGTAATCTGACTGAAATCTTCCGCTATAACCCGACCATTTCCAAGCATACCTTCTCCTCTAGTGATTCTTGAACACCGTATTTTCTATTACTAGTTAAAATGTATTACAGAATTCAGCTAGTCATTAAAAAATACTCACCTCTTTCACCTTATCTTCTCACGTAGCAAGATCTTCTGAAAGATGAGGCCAGGGAAATATTGCAGGCTACCATATACTTGGAACAGATAGGAAAACTCTGAAGTTGCCTTTTCGGGAATAAAAACCTCCCAGATACTGTGAAACGTGCTACGAGAGGATAGTGATCGTTGTGCATTCAATTTGGAAATATAGATAGACATGCTTACAACGAATGCTTATTATCATACCACTTTTCCTGCTACTAATCTCGTCAGTGATTGAAGACTCTCAGTGTCAGTTACGAGCTCGATCGTGGTAAATTTTCCGATTATTCCTCTACAAGCTTCGTCATGTGCTGAGTTAACTTGTTTTTTTCTGACTTTAAAAAACGTTGCAGTACTCAGAGGACCGCCATTCTGTCCTCTTTCACGAGCCGGAAGAAAAGATTAGTCGAATAGTCCAAAAATGGTTCTCCACTGAAGTAAATTGCTGAGTGTTTGGAAGTTGTTAAGTATATGATGAAAACAGATAATTCTGAGTAATTTCACTCTTAGTAAGAACGTACTGATTGTTGAAAGGCAAAAAGTAAGAAAAATACGTAGTATTCTCATAGTTAGGTGTTCCAATGGCAACTTCACAATGTACAAATTTGCCGAAGATGTTGTCATATATAATCAGTCACACATAAGTGGGAAAAATACAATCCATCTGACTTGGTTGCTTTCATTTACACTAAATTTATTTGCCATTTGTCACGAATGGCGATGGGCAGGACACTTTAGCTGCACCCACTTGAAGTCTCATTACGTTATTAGGGGGAATAGCATTTTATAAAATTTGAACGGTCGTCAGTAAATGGGATAATGGGTCCATTCTGGGAATACGAAAGAAATGTACAGCCTGCGCACTGCTGTGAATGCGGCAGGTGTGTCGTGGGCACCCAAAGCTTTGTGCCGGTTTGCATGTGTCAAGCGGCCACCGACGGAAACCCATGGAACCTACAGGTACTTTTCACTAAGCTGGGGTTAGCGGCCTGTAGGACTACTCGTCTCCTAAGATAGCCGGTGGCAATATTTTCAGGTGCTTGCTGGGACACCACAATTTATGGAGTAAAGTACATGTCTTGGAATGTGATTTGGCCTCGGGAAATTCGTAAGTGCTTAACCACGCTCTGATTCGCCCATCGCCGGCAGACGTCATACGGGAATTTCTAGGACTAACTAGTGAGGAAGACGTGTTGTGGTTGGCCCGTGACTGACGAATTCCGGTGTGGAGATTCGGCACTGACCCGCTATTGGCAAAAAAAAAAAAAAGTAAAAGTTTTTCTGATTGGCGTTTGCGGTTCGACTGATGAAAACTGCCGGTTCGGGAGCTGGTGGTGGAAAAAGGGACATTCTAGGTTTGATGCTGAATGGAGAAAGGTTACTGGTTGCAGGCGTCGTGGAATTTGAAGGTGTGCGAGCCTTGACGAGCGAGATTGCTATTCTCCATTACGACCACGGTCCTCCGATTTACAGCCACTGCAGATTGGTGAGAACAAACAGCAGCACGGCTCACTAGATGGGGGTTAATGTTTCGATTGGAAACGTACTATTACCATAAATTGCTAAACCCGATTCATACTGTAGTGTCGTTTGATGACTTATTTAGCTGAGCACTCAAGTTTCTAAATTAATGGCTGGTTTGTAGACCTCCTGGATTAATGTGTAGCTAGGAAACGGCAGCTATACCTTCGCTTTCCTATCTTGTTAGTTGTCGTCAATAGTAAACTTCTTTGTAAAATGTTGATGTCAGCAATTTGTAATTGATTAACATAATAAATAATCGGTTTATGTTTAATTTTAATTTGTATTTGAAGGAGCACGTAGTACGCTTCAATTCACTGATTTATTCTATTGATGGAATGGACATTTAAATTGCAGGACGTTATCTCCCACCTTATAATTCTATGTTAGGGCGTTTCAAGACAGCTACTGGGGGGTCGCGTAGTTTACAGTTAACACGGAGACTTAAAGGGAGTGTGACGGAGTCTGGGCAGGACCATTACTGCGGGATATTGCATAACTTGGCAAATCCTGCTCAGTATTTGTTATTTCTCCGGTTCTGTGGGTAGTTTGACTTTTTCTTTTGTTATTATTACGAAGTTAATTGATTTAGTGTACATTTCAATTTGTTCATCCGATTTTACGATCTGTGACAACGTTTTCTAGTGTCGCGTTAGTACTAGATTAGTTTAGTTTGCTCGCACCTGTTCCTCCAATACTCGTAGTTTATGTGCTGTGGATCGTTGGGTTCTACCGAACGTCTCGGTGTCGTTTGACTCGTTGACACCGGTGTTGTGTGTGTGTGAAGATTACTGAGATGGTAGTATCATTATTAGGTACCTCTTATTGCATCGGTTATTAGACATATATATTTTCTTTTGCTGCGTGGTTGGTAAACATGTACCTTAGTATTCTGTACGCATGATTACACGTAGTAAGGCACGGGAAAAAAATTAATGTGTTCAAATGTGTGTGAAATCTTATGGGACGTAACTGCTAAGGTCATAAGTCCCTAAGCTTACACATTACTTAACCTAAATTATCCTAAGGACAAACACACACACCCATGCCCGACGGAGGCCTGGAACCTCCGCCGGGACCAGCCGCACAGTCCATGGCTGCAGAAAAAATTAATGTAATATAAGTTAACGCAATGGCAAATATAGAGGACAGTTTGGCTGACAGTCCCGCGAACACGGAGGAAAATCAGGCGATAATTCCTTATCTACAACACGTTCCAGTTGGGTAGCTGGGCAAAGGGGTCGATCACGCGACTAGGTGCTATTACACCATTGTGGTTATGGCGTAGACGAAGACGATGATGAAGTCGCATCACTGCCAAATTCACAAACATCCTCAAGCAACACTAGGGTGGCAAAGGAACAGATGGGAAATGGAAGCAGTTCAGTGGAGAGGGAAGAAGAACTGAAGAAAATGCTAAAAAAATGAGGCAAAACAGAAGGAAAAAGAAGTGTAAGACAACGGAGTGAAGAGAGAGCCGAGGGCACAAGTAGTGATCGAGATGATTAAATCGGAAGTGAAAGACTACGGCAAAAAGACCCAAACACTCGCTTTGCGAGCCTTGAAGGACCCATAAGACGCTGAACAGCAACAGTAGCGGCCAGACAGGCGATTTGCGTTAAGAGAGCAAGATAGCGAGATAAAGCAAGAAATGGATGAGGGGAACACGAAAGCATCGTCCGTTGTGACGAAATTGAGTATGGTTTTACCAGATTACGGGAATGTGTGGAAAAAATACGAGAAGACAATAGAACGAGAAGTGGTATAAACAATTACATACCACTACGCAGAACTGACGACTACATCAGCACTGCGGCGAGTCCTGTAGTAAGTGACGTAGGCATTTTGATTTCGGAGTCAGTACCTAACAGTGTGTCTGGAAAATTATTACTCGGACGTACGCACGACACTTTCGATTTTAAACAATTTGTGTCCGTCAGAAAATAGCACAACTACAGAGACACCTGGGATCCATCCATCCAAAGGCTTTCATTTCTCAGTTTGACCTCTCGCTACCTCCAGAGTGGCAACTCGAGAGAAAATCAGATATTGTATGGGGGCATTTAGAGAGCAGTATAGCAGAAAGAATGTGTAAGATCGCGGCAATATGCTCATCGTACAACGACCAAGATGGAGGAATGGATTAAACATGACATCAGGTTTAGTAAGGATCTGATCAACTTGGGATTCAAGAGCCCTGTTAAATTCCTCGGGGCTCTGATAAAAAGAACCAGTTCCTTGATGATCCGTGTAGCGATGCCCAAATAATCCCCTTCTGCCACATGAAGCTTCCACCACAATACCAACAAATAATGGTAACGATACTGAAACCTTTAAAATACCCTGCGAGAATTAGGATGCATGCTGGATGATCAGAACATGATTGAAAGAAGACGTGGTCTGATCACCGATACGATACCTGGCGGAAGAGAAACTTGCAAAAAAGGACATGCAAACAGAGATAGAATCTCAGATGTCAACAAAAGCAACAACAACTACCCACATCTAACAGGAGAAAGGAAAAACCAGTACTATCGCCAAAATTATAGTATGAGACGGTTCAGGCACAATGATATTGATCTTGAAGAAGACAGAATACAACGGGAGGTCGTTGAAAGTGGCCCACGTAACCCAACAACAGTTATCGAAGGGGAAATCCAAGGGCATGGGCGACCGCTTCATCAGCCAATTCAAACCCTTCATTGATTGGCGTAGTTTTAGTCCCTCCTGCACAAGAAACATGGATCTTGCCGTCGGTAGGGTGGCTTACGTGCCTCAGCAATACAGATAGCCTTACAGCAGGTACAACCACAACGGAGGGGTATCTGTTGAGAGGCTAGACACGCGTGTGCTTCCTGAAGAGGGGCAGCAGCCTTTTCAATAGTTTCAGGGGCAACAGTCTTGGATGACTGATCTGGCTTTGTAACATCAATCAAACTGGCCTTGCTATGCTGGTACTGCGAATAGCTGAAAGCAAGGGGAAATTACAGTCGTAATTTTTCCCGATGGCATGCAGGTTTATAGTATGGTTAAATGATGATGGTGTCCTCTTGGGTAAAATATTCCGGAGGTAAAATAGTCGCCCATTTGTATCTCCGGGTGGGGACTAATACTCAGGAGAAACAAAACTGACATTATGCTTGACAGAGCGTGGAATGTTAGATCCGTTAATCGGGCAGGAAGGTTAGAAAATTTAAAAATGGAAATGGATAGGTTGAAGTTAGATATAGTGGTGATTAGTGACGTTCAGGGGCAGGATGAACAGGGCGTCTGGTCAGGAGCATACAGAGTTATAAATACAAAGTCAGGTGTGGGTAATGCAGGTGTGGATTTAATAATGAATAAGAAAACAGGACTGCAGGTGAGCCAATTTGAACAACATAGTGAATGCATTATCGTAGCCCACGTCTACTACTGGTAAGCTCATGAGAAAGAGATTACAGAAATGTATGATGAGGTAAATGAATCATTCAGATAGTTAAAGGAGATGAAAATTAAATTATGATGGGGAACTGGAATTCGATAATAGGTAAAGAGACAGAGGTAAAAACCGTAGGTTAATATGAACTCCGAGAAAGCAGTGAAAGAGGAAGCCACCTGGTAGAATTCTGCAGAGAATATAGTTTAATCTACCTTAACACTTGATTTAAGAATTGTAGAAAAAGGTTGTATACGTAGAAGAGACCTGAAGACACCAGAAGATTGCATATTGATTATATAATGATGAGACAGAAGTTTAAGAGCCAGATCATAAATTTTAAGACATTTCTAGCGGCAGATGTGAACTCTGTAGATTGAAACTGAAGAAACTGGAAAAAGATAGAAAATTAAGGAGATGCAACCTGGAGCAGATGAAATATTCAGAGGTTGTTGAGATTGTCAGAGGGAGCATTAGGTATCGGTTAACTAGAACAAAGTAAAGGAATAAAGCTGAAGACGAATAGGTAACTTTAAGAGATGAAATAGTGAAGGCAGGGGAGAATCAAATACGTAGAAATACAAGGTCTAGTAGAAATCCTAGAATAATAGAAGAGATCCATAATTTAACTGATGAAAGGAGAAAATTTTAAGATACAGCAAGTACAGCAGGCAGAAGGAAACAGAAACGCTTAAAAAATGAGGTTGACACAAAGGATAAAATTGCTAAGCAAGAATGACTAGAGTATAAATACAGAGATTTAGAAGCATATTTCACCAGGGGAAAGATAGATACCGCCTACAGGAAAGTTAAAGAGTCCTTTAGGAAAAAGAGAAGCAAATATCAAGAGCTCAGTTGCTAAACCGGTCCTAACCAAAGAATGAAAACCTGAAAGGTGTAAGGAGTATAAGGTACGTCTGTAGGTACACAGTATGTCTATACTAGGGAGACTAATTCGGAAGCAATACTATAGAAAGGAAAGTGGACTTAGATGAAGATGAGATTGGAGATATGATACTGCTAGATGAATTTGACAGAGCACTGAAAGATCTAAGTCGAAACGAGGCCCCAGGGGTAGACGTTATTCCATTAGAACTATTCATAGCCTTGGGAGAGATAGCAATAACAAAACTCTTCCATCTGGTGTGGAAGATATATGACAGAACCGAAATACCCTAATAATTAGAAAAATGAGAAGGTGGGTGCTGTCAAGAGTGAATATAATCGAACTACTTGTTTAATAAGTCAAGGTTGCAAATCACTAACACGATCACGTAACTTATGAGGAAGCACTGAATAGAATTAGGAGACAAGACATTTGTGGCCCGAATTGACCAGAAGAAGGGGTCAGTTCATACGACACATTCTGAGACAACAAGGGATCATCAGTTTAGTATTGGAGGGAAATGTGGGAAGGGGTGGGGTGGTGGTAAAAATCGCATAGGAATACGGCAAGCAGTTTAAGAAATTTGTAGGTTCCAATGGTTATTGGGAGCTGAAGAGTCCCGCACAGAATAAAGTAGCATGGAAAGCAAATCAAACGTCTTCGGACTGCAGACCACAACACCAACATCAATATTAGATGAAAGGAACCCAAAGTGTAGACTACAGTTATTAAATATCTTCAACATTTCGCGGACCTGTCAGCAACTGCATAAATATTAATTTTAATTTAAATAATCAACAGCCTCAGTTGCACCGTTTACCTGGAATTAACCTGGGTTTCAGTCGGGGTAACCGAACCTTCTTCAGAATAACAGTAACTACCGTTTGTCCATAGTGGGCATCGTCAAGCAAAAACTACAAATCCATAAATTATTGTCAGGCTATAAAACTTATCTGGAACTGCCTCGGCCCCACATCGCGACCCGATGCGCCAGCCACGATTGCTGTACTGGAACTCACAGTACAGTTATGTTAGCAGATAATTTTGTGATACTTTTCCTTCGAATCTCTATCATAAATCTTATGTTAGTTGAATACTGATATACCTTTACAACCTATGTAAACAGAGTTGCGTGGCAAAAAAGAAAAACAAAAGTGGGTGCTCAGTTCATCTGTTTACGTGCAAGAACATGAAAGAAAGCAGTTGGCTTTAATTGAGGAGTGAACCATCTAATTCCTGCAGAATACTAAAGAAGTGTTTGTTTCTATTGTGATTGACAGCTTTCATTATCGTCACTATCAGGAATTTTCTTTTGTTATTTGTTGTAGTCGTCTGCGCCAATTGAGCATTCCCAAGATGCCACTCTAATTTGGAACGAATCGACGCCACCGTAACATGGACCCATAACTAGCGAGTGAAGATTTAGGTTTTGCGTTGTAGTGTAATGCCAGGAGGCTTCGGAACTTTTTACGCGCAAATAATGAAGTTTGTCTCTCATGTAGTTGAACAGAATGTGCAATATTGCAAGCAAGAAGATGCGACCTTTGACAAAAAGCAAGACACTAACTTCCATTTGCTTTCATTCCAGGAACGAGCCAAACTTGAACACAACTGCTTAGGTTAAGAATTTTTTAATTCTACTCGATAACGTCTGAACTAAAGACAAGGCGCCAACAAGACAGAAGAAGACGTGCATTTTTGTATCTTTATCCCCATCACTTTCATATACAGGGCTAAGTTACAATTTTAATTTTACTGCAAAAAGGGAGTCACATAGTTTCCTTAAGTATCCTAATTATGTGAATGTGTTGAGTGTGTGGACATGTAGATGTCTTAGGTAGCCATCGCTTGGTTAAGGACGAAACAATAGACTTAGTAATAGTGATTTCGTTTATGCCAGCTCTTGTGTCTCGTGTCATACTGCTGTCAAGCCATGTAGAATCTGAACGCATAGCTCTGCCATTGTGGAGGTTCGGCCGGACAGCACCGCGGCAACAGGAGCAATCTGAAAGGCTGAGGTCATCTGTCCATAGACTTACACACTACTTAAACTAACTTACGCTAAAGACAACACACACACCCATACCCGAGGGAGAACTCGAACCTCCGGCGGGAGGTGCAGCGCAATTCGTGACATCACCTCTAACCGCACGGCCACTCCGCGCGGCTCAGTTGGACGCATTGAAGTGTGACACTCGCATAGAGGTACGACACTGGGATTGCGCCGCTGTCTTCCTTCCTTTGGAGAACATCGTAATAGTGAAGTTAAAATCTTCTGGGTTATTAGGCCGCGTCATGTTTCTTCTAAAATGTTCTACGTTTCGACCCCTCTGCTGAGATCTTCCTCAGGATATTTTGGTGTCCACTACTGCTAGAACACCAAAATATCCTTAGGAATATCCCAGCAGAGGGGTCGTGCCGTCGAACATTTTAGAAGAAGCATGACTTTGCCTAAAAACCCAGAAGATTTGAACTTCAGTGACAACGGCCACGAAAGCCTGCAGACTTACAAAACATCGTAATAGCCAGGTTGCGGCTCTGCAAATTGGGGCTTTCCAGGAAATCCACATATTTGTCTGCACCAGAAGCTCCTGCCATGGTTATTTCCAACGACAGTTCCTTAGAATTCATATATTATGAGGTCTCAGCAATTCTCTGCCTCAGTGCATACGAGTTAACCACATAAGTGTCGCCGGCCTGGGTGAGACTCGACTCGCCCAGAAGGCAGCGGCCGGAGGATAACCCTGGTGTCCATGCCGGCTGCCATGACAGACGGACGCAGTTGCGCAATTGCTACTGATGCCCCTGAGTGTGCTGGTACACGGCCGTCCAGCTCTCTGCGCCGAATGCAACAGCAATGGAAATTGTGGGTCTCACCCCAACGCCACATACAGCAGTACACAGTACACAGTCCTCTGACTCACCATACTCTATGAAAAGGCACACCTTCCTAAGTATAGTGAGTCACACACTTCTGTGTGATCGTGTGACAGTGACACTCACCTCTAGTATCCTTTATATACTCGACAAAAGTCTCAGGTTACATTAGTACTTTCGTTGTATTTCTTAATAGCACCCTCTGCATAACTCTACAATGCGCCATTTATCAAGAGTAAACCAAATAGTGCTGTTCTCTGTATGTTTTGATGTAGTCTAACATGTCTTTACAATATGAGTTTCAGAACGTCTTATTTACCAAAATCATATCATGTGCACAACTTGAGTCAACATCACAGTGACACTTTCGATACTTCACTGTCACATGCTAGATAATCTGCAAAAAGGTCATTTGTATGGTCAGACCTTTGCATGACGTCATTTGTATGGCCAGAACTTATCTGTCCATCATGCACCTGTATTACATTTTTCTTAGTAAGACACTTAACGCAAACACATTTTTATCACCACAATCTTTATTTTTCAAGACTTACTTTGCGTCATGTTTGTAGTAACCAATTTAACGGCCAACTTTCATACTATCTATTACTACAGTGGCGTGAGATTATATGTATCAGATCCTGCACTAAGCAATAGATCTTCGAGCTTATCAGAAAAATTTCCTATCAATCTTCTACTGGAAAAAGGCAGAAATTGTAACTTAATGAAACAAGAATAGATTATATTGTACAGTCGTATGAATAGATCTTCTGCCACCTTTGTGTAGTATACACATATAAGCACAGTAAATATACAATGAGGCCAGGGTCATAGCTGGTAACTTTAGATTACATTGTAAATTTAAATAATTAGTAATTGTATTAGCACCCGTTCCTTGTGGCGTTGGTATTGTTGTACTTTTTAAGTCTTTTGGCGTACATACTATGTACCATCAACATTTGGCCAGTTTATATTTACTCCAATTGTGTGCAGGAGAGGCCTATCCTGTTATATATGAGAAACACGACCAGTTTTGGTAGGTACTAGTTGTTTTTTATTTTTAGAAATTTTGCCTGGAGTTGCCCCATTATCATGCTTCAGTAGAACAACTCCAACTCAAAATTCTATTGTAAGTGAGAGCTTATGGAAAGTTACAGTCCGTCTGACATGGTTCCCTCCATTTACACCAAATTTATCTGCCACTTGTTACGACTGGAGATAGGCATGACATTTTAGTTGCATCTACTTAAGGTCTCTTTACGTTGATTGATTATGGGGAAATGTGTTTAATAAAGTTTCAGAGGTCATCGCTAAATGACCTAATAGTTCTAGTCCGTGAATACGTTAGAAATGCACAGTCCGGTCACTGCTGTGAGTTCGGCAGGTGTGTCGCGGACACTCAGAGCTTTGTGCCGGCTTGCATGCGCCAAGTGGGCACCGACGGAAGCTCACAGAACCTACAGGTCGTTTTCACTACGTCGGTGTTAGCGGCCTGTGGCATGATTCGCTTCCTGAGATGGTTGAGGGCAACAGTTTAAGTGCTCGGTGGGATATCACAATTTATGGTGCAAAAGCTCAAGTCTTGCAATCTGATTTGGCCTCAGGATATTCGGAAGTTTTAAACTACGCCCTGATTCACCCATCGCCGGCTGACGTCAGGCGGGAATTCCTATGACAAACTAACGAGGAACATGTACTCTTCTCGGTCAGTGGGTGGGGATTTGTTAAACATGACACTGACAAACTACTGCCGGAATAGAATAACATTTTTCCTGATTAGCGTTTGCAGACTGATTGGCGCAAACTGCAGACGCAGGAGATGGTGGCGGAAAAAATACTTGGTTTGATGGTGGATGGAGAAAGGTCGCTGTTTCGAGACGCCATGACGCTTGGAGGTGTCTGAGTTCTGGTGAGAGAGATTCTTACTCTCCACTACGACCACGGTCCTCTGACTTACCTGCAGTGCCGGTTGGTGAGAGTATGCAGCAGCACGGCTCAGTAGATGGGGTTAATGTTTAGAAAGCAAGCGTACCACTGTACATCTCCTCTAAACCCGATTCATGATGTAGTGTCGTTTACGAGGTGTTCAGTCGACTGCTGGGGTTTCTAAATTAATCTTTAGTTTGTATTGGATTAATGATTTTATGTGCAGCTACCATACGGTATACAGCCCTCTGTTAGCATATCCTTTAAGTTTTCATCAGCAATTAACGTCGTTTCTTCGTAGAATGATGATGCCAATATTTTGTAGTGGCTCATTATAATAAATAATCGGTTTATGTTTGATCTGAATTTTTATTTGAAGGTGCACATATTAGCGTCTAGTACTCTGATTCATTCTTTTGATTGAATGGATAGTTATACAGTAGTATTATTGCAATTTCCCACCTTATGATTCTATGCTAGGGCATTTCAACACAGCTATTCCGTTTCGAAATTTACATTTAACATAGTGTCGTAAGAAGGATGTGTCAGAGCCTGGGTAGGGCCAATATTATGATAGGTTCCACAGTCTCTCACATAGAGGGATGTAACGCAGGTTCATGGCTACAAGAGCGAAAAGGAAAAATTCATTACTAATTAGTAAAGCTGACAGAAGCTGTCAACATTGTGTAATATTCTGTCATAAAGACGTTTGCATATTTTTTGAATAAAACTGAATGTCTACAGATCGCATAGCAAATGTTAGCTAAAAACAAAACCCGTTTTCTTGTGCAACTTCGTACATCCTATAAACAAATTAAAGGTAGTAGTTTAAGTAATATGAAAGACAAAGATACCTGAGTTTGTTGTTAAACTAACGTATCTTACAGTAATTGAGTATTAGGCTGTTAGAACAATGTGTTTGTTTTTCTTTGGTTTAGGCTACTTGGTTTACTAAACAGTAAATCCCGAGATTTAGAAATCAGCATACAAAACATATATCTGTGTCCTGTAAACTGACTGGCTCTGTGCATTTTGACGAAAAAAGTATCAGAGTGGTAGAGAACAAATATCCGACTAAGTACCTTCAAAACCGAGGGTAAAAGAATATGAGATACAATTTCATGTACGCAGAGAATGGAGAATTTTGGATGTGTTGTTAAGGCAGATTAGCAGCTGAAAAGGTATAAATGAGTAGAAAAGGTGACATAGCCCCCCATTATTTATTATACTGTTTAAACGGAACAGCGGCTGTGATGCGACTGGCAACGAACCCAATCGTAATGTGCATGAATGTAGACAACAGACCCCTAAACGTAGCAGCAGTAACCTCAAATTATGTTTCCTAGTATCGAGGATGAGCGCAAATATTTAGAGGAAAATGATACCCATTAAAAATAGGACTCTGAATTACAATAGGTCTCTCATAACAAACCTTATCAACAAAGCATTAGCACAATACCATATTTTACCATCCATACAAGTCCTATTACTGTCAGGTGACTAATAAAAACCTGGACGGGAGTAATAAAACTGAGGATACATAGTTTTAGGTCTTGACCTGTCGTCATCTCTAGTCTAAGATCGTTGTCATCTAACGGTGAGCCGTGCTGTGGCTCGCGTTGGTGCTGTTTGTAGGCTTCCACCTTCTGTTGGTGGCCAGACCCTATCGTTTAGTTGGCACGGTTTCGGTTGTCTGTCTTCTTCTCATGGCGCCACTCGGTTTTGCAAGTGTTGCCTGTCTGCTAGTGGCAGCAGCGGCGGTTATTGATATGTAGTAACTGTTGCCCTATCTTTAGGGCGACGTCGCTGTTACTCTGGGTCGTGTAAGTGAGCCAATTCCGTTGGAGACTCAGGAGGAGCGAGGTCCGCGCAGGGCGCGAACACGCCGGCCCCTGGTGGCATGCATGAACTGCCGGATGGAAGCTCGCGATTCTCTACTGAGCTGGATTCACGTTGCTGCTCATAGTGTCGCCGAGGTGAAGAGCAGCGAGTGGAGTGCTTGAGGCAGGCGGATCTGATAAGATTTCCTATACTTCTTTTTACTATTTATTGCGTTCAACTTGTTACAATTTGTTAAGTTCAAACAGTGGTAATTTTACTTGTGTGGTGGCCTCTAACGCCGCGGTTACCTGCCCCTGGGGATAAGTGCATGTAACGGCAGTGTACGTTCCCTCATATAGACGCTGCTATCCGGTAAGGTGTGTAGTTTTGACAGCTTTCTTGACTGAAGGCCGGTTGGTCTTCTTCAACTCTGGTGGTAGTGATTCCTTTCTCGTTCCAGCCACGCTAAGCACAGTATTCTGGGACGTAGTGCGTACTGCCGGTTCCGTCTTTGGCATATTGTTCCACCGTTGCATTTGGTTAATCGGACGTCAGGCAGCTTCAGTAAGATTATCATTAGTCATTCGTTAGACTGCCACTAGTCTGAGTTACCATCTTGTGAAGTGAATGCAACTCTTGGCTGCCTATCTCATCGCTCGCGAAAGTGTTGCCAGACTTTCACAGAGGTAGACTTCCGAAGCACCGTCTGTGGCCCCTTGGCTCTTGTAAGACATGTGTGTTCTAAAAGAAGGTCTGATGGCCAGTAGGTCAGTGTAATGCTCATTCAGTCCACGCCTCCTGCAGGTGTAATCTGGCTCCGTGCCCTTTTAGGAACATATGTACTGGTCCTTTGTTTCACTATTGTATTATTTATTACAATTCCTTGTAATGCCTACATTAAAGGCTATATGAGCCTAGTTAATAGTTCTGGTCGCCTTCTGGAATAAATCTAGCAGTGTAATGTTCAGTGGATGTTAAGGGTTGTGTTACAAAGTTTACCATCATCTTATTTCATCCGTTTGTTGATCAGTTGCTTGTTTTTTTTTTTAAGTAATCTTTGCCACTGTATTTGTTGTTTTACAGCAGGTTTCTAAATTTTTTATATTATTGCTGTTCCAGCCGTGATTGTGGTCACTTGCCTTAACATTCTAATTCGGTATTTGTATTTACGCAGTATGGCTTTAAAACCTTATTTACTGGCATTCCTGGCGTCTGATTCCTTCTGCTGTGTTTTTGGTGACTTGCCTTTAATATTGAAATGCCTGTAAGTTGTAAATTGCACCGAGTTCTTAAACAATTCTTAATTTATTGCCATTCTTGACGAATAAGGTCTTCAGCCGGATTGTGGTCACTTGCCTTAAAAGCTCCTGGCGTCTGATGCCTTCTGCTTTGTTTGTGGTGACTTGTTTTTAATATTTCAATATCTGTAATTTATGTAATTTGTTAGCTGGCATGTAAGCACTTCTGCCCAGCTCACAGTGGCTTGTATTTAAGACATTAGCAGCTGTATCTGTATTTAATGTAGATTTGCTAAATTGTAACTCACTGAAAACGCTATTATTTACACAGTTGTCTTCTCCCCGGTAGCTGAGTGGTCAGCGCGAACGAATGTTAGTCCTAAGGGCCCTGGTTCGATTCCCGGCTGGGTCGGAGATTTTCTCCGCTCAGGAACTGGGTGTTGTGTTCTCCCAATCATCATCATTTCATCCCCATCATTAATAACGTGTGGTATTTTTATTTATTGTTGAGTCTTGAATTACTGGTTTAAAATAAATTGTGCGTAACTGTAAAAGGCAACCAATAGTAACTGATTACGGCCACGTCCACAATCGTAATTGAATCTTGCCTTCCCTTGACTACCAGGTTTCAAACAAATTCCTTGGTCATAGCCACAAGCCATCATTATCGTTTCAGCTTCTTGTCTTTCCAAAACTGTGACAACTAATGCAGTATTACCGGTCAGAATCGATTACGTGAAACTGCTTTTCGTGATTTCCTATAGGCAGAAGAGATGAAGCTGACAGCCAGAAATATCCTCGGTTATATGCAAAAAGAAAGAAAAGCAGAAATTAGCCTAATCGCAAGGCTTAGTTTTGATGCCACTTCCATTCTTAGAAGGGTGTATGTCACTGCCTTCTCCGCCTGAAAACTTGCTCGCCTAGCCATTTATAGGAGTACATTCAGTTAACGAGGAAGAGAACGCCAGTTCCCCGTTCTCATTATATCTCAAGATGAAAAGCTACATCAGAATCGTGAACAAATAGTGACAGGCGCCTGTCTATGTGTAAAAATACTCAGTTCCTAACAAGGAGCTATCTTGAGATAAATGTTAAACTGGGACGCACAAAAAGAACTATCTACGTTCACATCACTCCGGCGTGTCTCGTTATCCCCACGTCAACTCTAGTTCTCCTTTCTGTCTTCCTCTGTACACGTCCACTTAAAACTCTTTGTAACAGTAACTAGCTTCGTGGCGGCATGTTTTACCATCAATTCTCTACTAATCCTCTACAAACTTACTCGTCTGCTGTGTTAACGACTAAAATTGACCATTAAAATTGTACACGTTTAGTTAGAACTCTTTGTATCAGTATTGAGTTTGATAGGGCTACATTACATCACTGTTCTACTATAAACTTTCTGGTCTGCTGTCTTAATCATTAAAACGAAGACTGCATGGAACAAACACCAAACTGACTTCAGGTGTAATACTTGCTTTTCAGAGTAACAGCATGAAGTTGATACCAGAAAGACGTCTACATTCTACATATAAAAAAGGGTTACGCAGAACGTTTCTCATTCATAAATTGCATTCGAATGGTGTTTGTCCGTGAGAAGATCGCGTTACCCCTCGCATTGGGAAGAGAAATGTCTACCAACTTGTTTCGGTAATGTATCGAGGCAAGATCGTATATTGTCGCTCCTCAGAATTCAAATGGCTGTAAGAACTATGGTACTTAACATCTGAGGTCATCAGTCCCTTAGACTTGGAACTACTTAAACGTAACGAACCTAAAGACATCACACACATCCATGCCAGAGGCAGGATTCGAACCTGCGACCGTAGCAGCAGCTTGGTTCCGGACTGAAGCGCCTAGAACAGCTCAGCCACAGCGGGCAGCTCTCCTCAGGACTCCTCGACTGTTTTGGAAATCAAGTTCCTCCCACACTCAGCGCAGCATGTCCCCATCAAAGAGCTCGAAAGCATCGTTGATGCGAGCTCGCAGTTCTGGCACGTTTCTTGGTAGAGGAGGTTTAAACGCTGAATCTTTCACATAACCCCACAGAAAGAAATCGCATGGGGTTAAGTCGGGAGAGCGTGGAGGCCATGACATGAATTGCTGATCATGATCTCCACCATGACCGATCCATCGGTTGTCCAATCTCCTGTTTAAGAAATGAAGAGCATCATGATGGAATTGCGGTGGAGCACCATCCTGTTGAAAGATGAAGTCGGCGCTGTCGTTCTCCAGTTGTGGCATGAGCCAATTTTCCAGCAGGTCCAGATACACGTGTGGTGTAACGCTTTTTTGGCAGAAGAAATAGGGGCTGTAAACTTTAAACCGTGAAATTGTACAAAAGACGTTAACTTTTGGTGAATTGCGAATTCGCTGCACGAATGCGTGAGGATTCTCTACCGCCCAGATTCGCACATTGTGTCTGTTCTCTTCACCAATACGAAAAAATGTTGCTTCACTACTGAAAACAAGTTTCGCACTGAACGCATTCTCTTCCATTAGCTGTGGCAACCGCGCCGAAAATTCAAAGGGTTTCACTTTGTCATCGGGTGTCACGGCTTGTAGCAATTGTAAACGGTAAGGCGTCTGCTTTAGCCTTTTCCGTAAGATTTTCCAAACCGTCGGCTGTGGTACGTTTAGCACCCTGCTTACTTTATTCGTCGACTTCCGCGGGCTACGCATGAAACTTGCCCGCACGCGTTCAACCATTTCTTCGCTCACTGCAGGCCGACCCGTTGATTTCCCCTTACAGAGGCATCCAGAAGCTTTAAACTGTGCATACCATCGCCAAATGGAGTTAGCAGTTGGTGGATATTTGTTGAACTTCGTCCTGAAGTGTCGTTGCACGGTTATGACTGACTGATGTGAGTGCATTTCAAGCATGACGTACGCTTTCTCGGCTCCTGTCGCCATTTTGTCTTACTGCGCTCTCGAGCGCTCTGGCGGCGAAAATTGAAGTGCGGCTTCAGCCGAACAAAACTGTATGAGTTTTTCTACGTATCTGTAGTGTTTCGTGACTATATGTCAATGAATGGAGCTACAGTGAATTTATGAAATCGCTTCAATCATTTGTAATAGGCCTGTAACTTTAATTCGTTGTTGGTTTGGAGTGCTTCCTTTAAACTGTCCTAAATTAACTGCTGTATGTCTTTTAGGAGAACTGTAGCCTCTCCTTCATTTCCTCTGCTCTCAATCCCGATTCTATCTGCATTGTATTAGATTCGGAGAGCAAATGTTTCTTAATGCATTATCTTTGCTACCAAAGGCGTAGGATCATTTGTAAGTTCCCTCAAATTCAATACGTCGTTAGACTATCTTGTAGTGAATAGGGAAAGTTTGCTGTTGCTAGGCAATGCGTGCGTCGAAGGAAAAATTCGAGATTTGAAATGATCAATAGTGTTTCTGCAAGCTATTGGCCTGTTATTTTGGGTTGTGATTTACACTAAAGGTGCAACCTGTTTTGGGTTATATTAGACAAACTTTTTATTTTAGGTTTCTGCTGGAGGAGTTGCATAACTCGTGCGAGGCTAAGCTGGATAGTGGTATTAATGCTGTCAAGAAAAACTTCCAATTAAGCGGTCTTAAGCCATAGGAAAGTCAGTAAATGTTACATTTGGCGGGTCATTTCCTTGGTATTTTCACCGACCTGATGGAAGTCACTAACAAGATCGAATAAGTCATTCAATTAAGAGGTAGATGCCGGTACAGCAGTGTCCTTACGGCTTGTCTCCAACCAAGATGTGGGATTTGAAGCAGATAATCAACGTATTGCTGGAGTGATGAGTAGTTTATTTTTTTAATCGTCAGTTTTCTGACTGCTTTCATGCGGCCCACCAAGAATTCCTCTACTGTGCCAACCTCTTCATCTCAGACTACCACTTGGATCCTACATCACCAATTATTTGCTGGATATACTACAATCTCTTTCTTCCTCCAGTTTTTATCCTCTACAGCACCTGATCTACGTTTACATCTACATGGATACTCTGCAAATCACATTCAAGGGCCTGGCAAAGGGTTCATCAAACCACCTTAAGAATTCTCTACTACTCCAATCTCATACAGCAAGTGGAAAGAATGAACATCTATACCTTTCCTTTTATCGTGGTGATCGTTCCTCCACATGTAGGTCGGTGTCAACAAAATATTTTCACATTCGGAGGAGAAAGTTGGTGATTGGAATTTCGTGAGAAGATTCCGTCGCAACGAAAAACGTCTTTCTCTTTATGATTTCCAGCCCAAATCGTGTATCATTTCTGTGACACTCTCTCCCATATAGTAAAACGCGTGCTGCCCTTCTTTGAACTTTTTCGATATACTCCGTCAGTCCTACCTGGTAAGGATGCCACATCGCGCAGCAGTATTCTAAAACAGGACGGACAAGCGTAGTGCAGGCAGTCTCCTTCGTAGGTCTGTTACCTTTTATAAGTGCCCTGCCTATAAAGCGCAGTCTTCGGTTAGCCTTCCCCACAACATTTTCTATGTGTTCCTTCCAATTTAAGTTGTTCTTAATTGTAATACCTAGGTATTTAGTAGAATTTGCGAGGTTTAACGAGTTCCTTTTAGCACTCATGTGGATGACATCACACTTTTAGTTATTTGGGGTCAATTGCCACTTTATGCAACATTCAGATATATTTTCTAAATCGATTTGTGGTTTGTTGTGATTATCTGATGACTTTATTAGTCGATAAACGACAGCGTCATCTGCAAAGAACCGAAGAGGGCTGCTCAGATCGTCTCCCAAATCGTTTATATAGATAAGGAACAGCAAAGGGTGTATAACACTACCCTGGGGAACGCGACAAATCTTTTAGTCGGTGACTTTTCGTCAATTACTACGAACTGTGACCTCCCTGAGAGGAAATCACAAATCCAGTCACATAACTGGGACGATATTCCATAAGCACGCAATGTCACTACGAGCCGTATCCAGAAATACGGAATGGATCTGAAATCCGTTGTCAATAACACTCAACACTTAATGTGAATAAAGGGCTAGTTGTATTTCACAGGAACGATGTTTTGTGAACCGATGTTGACTGTGTATCAATAGACCGTTTTCTTCGAGGTAATTCATAATGTTCAAACACAATATATGTTCTAAATTCCTGCTGCATGTCTACATTAACGACATGGGCCTTTAGTGGATTACTCCAACTACTTCTCTTGAATACTGGTGTTACCTGTGCAACTTTCCAGTCTTTAGGTACGGATCTTTCATCGAATGGTTGTGTATGATTGTTAAGTATGGAGATAATGCATCAGCATACTCCGAGAGGGACCTAATTGGTATACAGTCTGTACCAGAAAACTTGTTTTTATTAAGTGATTTAAGTTGCTTCACTAGTCCGAATTCTGGAATGTTTACTTCGTCCTCTTTTGTGAAGGCATTTCGGAAGTCTGTGTTTGGTAACTCTGCTTTGGCAGCACTGTCTTCGATAGTATCTCCATTGCTATCGCGCAGAGAAGGCATTGATTGTTTCTTGCCGTTAACATACTGCACATACGACCAGAATCTCTTTGGATTTTCTGCCAGGTTTCGAGGCAAAGTTTCATTGTGCAAACTGTTATAGGCATCTCGCATTGAATTCCTTGGTAAATTTCGAGCTTCTGTAAAAGCTCGCCAATCTTTGGGATTTTGCGTCTGTTTAAATTTGGCATGTTTGTTTTGTTGTTTCTCCAACAGTGTACTAACCCGTTTTGTGCACCAAGGAGGATCAGCTCCGTCGTTTGTTAATTTATTTGGTATAAATTTCTCAATTGCTACCGATAATACTTCTTACAATTTAAGCCACATCTGGTCTACACCTATATTATTAATTTGGAATGAGTGGAGATTGGCTCTTAGGAAATCGTCAAGTGAATTTCTATCAACTTTTTTGAATAGGTATATTTTCACTTATTTTTCAAGGATTTGGAGATTACAATATTTAGTGCCGCTGCGATAACTCTGTGTTCACCATTCCCTGAATCGGTTTTGATGCTCGTTATTTACTCAGGATTATTTGTTGCTAAGAGGTCGAGGGTGTTTTCACAACCGATTACTATTCGCGTGGGCTCATTAACTATCTGCTGTAAATAATTTGCAGAGAATGCTTTTATCACAATTTAAGCTGATATTTTATGCGTACCTCAGGAATTAAACATGTATTTTCACCAGCATATCGAGGGTAAATTAAAGTCGCCACCAACTATTATCGTATGAGTGGGGTACGTGTTTAAAATTGAACTCAAGCTTTCTTTGAACCTTTCAGCATCTGCATCATCTGTATTGAGAGGTCGGTAAAAGGATCTAATTATTATTTTATTCCGGTCGCCAACAATGACCTCTGCCCATACTAACTCACAGGAAGTATCTACTTCAATTTCACGACAATATAAACTGCTTCTGACAGCAAAACAGGCTACTGCCAACCGTGTTTAGCCTATCCTTTCGGACCACTGTTAGGTTCTAAGCAAAAATTTCGGCTGAGCTTAGATCCAGCTTTAGCCATCTATCAGTGTCTGTAACGATTTGAACAACAGTGCTTTCTATTAGCACTTGGGGCTCTAGTACTTTCCCTAACACAACTACGGAAATTTGCAACTGTTACAGTAACGGTTCATGTAGCTACGTTCTTCCTGGGTTCAGCCTGCACCCTTTGGGACTCATGCCCCTCTTGTGTTTTCCCAAGACCCTCTAACCTAGAAAACCTCCCAGACTACGGAACACGGCCTCTGCTACCGGTGTAGCCGCCTCCTGCGTATAGTGGACACCTGAGCTATTCAGCAGAACCCTATCAGTCTGCCCCTTCTCCTTTTCAGTGTTTTCCACATATTCCTTCCCTCTCCGATTCTGCGTAGAACCTCCTCATTCCTTACTTTATCCATCCACTAAATATTCAACATTCGTCTGCAGCACGATATTTCAAATACATCGAACCCCTATTCTTTCGGTTTTCCTACAGTCTTTGTTTCACTACCACACAAGCTGTTCTCCAAACATACGTTCTCAGAAGTATCTTCCTCAAATTAAGGGCTATGTTTGATGCTACTAGACTGCTCTTGGTCAGGAAAGGTCTTTTTGCCAATACTAGTCTGCTTTTAATGGCCTCCTTGCTCTTTCCGTCATTGGTTATTTTGCTGTCCACGCAGTAGAATTCCTTAACTTCTTCTACTTCGTGACCATAATCCTTATGTTAAATTTCTAGCTGACCTCATTTCTACCACTCTTCATTACTTTCGCCTTTCTTCGATTTACTTTCAATACATGTTCTGCACTCATTACACTGTTCATTACACTCAGCAGAGCATGTAATTCTTCTTCACTTTCACTCGGGATAGAACTGTCATCAGCGAATCGTATCATAGACATCCTTTCTCCTTGAGTTTTAATTCCACTCCTGATTCTTTCTTTTATTTCCATAATTGCTTCTTCGATGTACAGATTGAACAGTAGGAGCGAAAAACGACATTGCTGTCTTACAGCCTTTTCAGTCCGAGCACTTCGTTCTTGGTTGTCCACTCTTATTGTTCTCTCTTGGCACTTGTACATTTGTGTTATTCGTCTCTCCCTAGAGCCTGCACCTATTTTTCTCAGAATTTCGAACACATTGCACCATTTTACGTTGGTGAACGCCTTTTTCGGCTAACAAATCCTATGTCCGTCTCTTGCTTCCATTATCTTCCGCAACGCCTGAATTGCCTCTCTGATGCCTTTACCTTTCCTAGAGCCAAACTGATGATCATCTGACACATCCTTAAATTTCTTTTGCATTATTGGGTGTACTATTTTTGTCAGCAACTAGAGTGCTTGAGCTTTTAAGTCGACTGTGCGATAATTCTCGCACTTCTCAGCTGATGCAAACTTCGGAATTGTGTGGATGATATTTTTCCGAATGTCAGGTGGTATGTCAACAGACTCATACATTCTACACACAGAAGTGAATACTGGTTTTGCTGGCACTACCCCGCAATGATTGTGGAAATTCTGGTGGGATGTCATCTATCCCTCCTTCCTTATTTGATCTTAAGTCCTCCAAAGCTCTCTGAAATTCTGATTCTAATACTGGAGCCTCTGTCTCTTGTATAGCAACTAGTGTTTCTTCTATCACGTTAGGCAAATCCTCCCTCATAGAGGCCTTCAATGTTTTCTTTCCCACTATCCGCTCTCTCCTCTCGTATTTTGCGTTGGAATTCTCGTTGCACTCTTAATGTTGCCACCCTTGCTTTCAATTTCACAGTAGTTCGTTTTGACTTTCCTATGTGCGTCACTTCTTGCGACAGTGCTTTCTATTTCGATTTCTTCACATTTTAGATGCATCCATTTCGTATTAGCTACACTGCATTTCCAATTTATTTCACTCCTCAGCAACTTGTATTTATGTATTCCTCAACTTCCTTGAAAATTTTTGTGCTCTCTTCTTCCATAGTTCAACTTAAGTATTTCTACTGTTACCCTTGGTTTCCTTTCCAACTTCTCTGCATTCCCTTTTTAGAGATTCGATTATTCCATTCCACTTCAACTGTACTTCCTACTGAGCTATTCTAAGATAAGTCGTAGGGTCAGTATTGCCTCACGTGTTCCGATACTTCTACGGAACCCAAACTGATCTTCCCCGAGGTCGACTTCTACCAGCTTTTCCATTCGTCTGTAAAGAATTCCTGTAAGTATTTTGCAGCCGTGACTTACTAAACTGATAGTTCGGTAACTTTCACATCTGTCAACACCTGCTTTCTTTGGGATTAAAATTATTATATTCTTCTTGAAGTCAGAGGGTATTTCGCCTGTCTCATACATCTTGCCCAAGAGGTGGTAGAGTTTTGTCAGGACTGGCTCTCCTAAGGCCGTCAGTAGTTCTAATGGAATGTTGTCTACTCCCGAGGCCTTGTTTCGACTCAGGTCTTTCAGTGCTCTGTCAAACTCTTCATGCAGTATCATATCTCCCATTTCATCTTCATCACATCCTCTTCCATTTCCACAATATTGCCCTCAAGTACATCGCCCTTGGATAGACCCTCTATATACTCCTTCCACCTTTCTGCTTCCTCTTCTTTGCTTAGAATTGGGCTTCCATCTGAGCTCTTGATATTCGTACAAGTTGTTCTCTTTTCTCCAAAAGTCTCTTTAATTTTCCTGTAGGCAGTATCTATCTTACCCCTAGTGAGATAAGCCTCTACATCCTTACATTTGTCCTCTAGCCATCCCTGCTTAGCCATTTTGCACTTCCTGTCGATCTCATTTTTGAGACGTTTGTATTCCTTTCTGCCTGCTTCATTTACTGCATTTTTATATTTTCTCCTTTAATCAATTAAATTCAATATATATTCTGTTACCCAAGGATTTATACTAGCCCTCGTCTTGTTACCTACTTGATCCTCTGCTAACTTTACCACTTCATCCCTCAAAGCTACACATTCTTCTTCTACTGTATTTCTTTCCGCCATTCTTGCCAATTGTTGAAACTCTGTACAACTTCTGGTTTAGTCAGTTTATCTAGGTCCCATCCCTTCAATTCCCACATTTTTGCAATTTCTTCAGTTTTAATCTACAGTTCATAACCAATAGATTGTGGTCAGAGTCCACATCTGCCCCTGGAAATGTCCTACAATTTAAAACAGGGTTCTTAAATCTCTGTCTTACCATTATATAATCTATCTGATACAATCTAGTATCTCCAGGATTCTTCCATGTATACAACCTTCTTTTATGATTCTTGAACCAAGTGTTAGCTATGATTAGGTTGTTCTCTGTGCAAAATTCCACCAGGCGGCTTCCTCTTTCGTTTCTTACCCCCAATCCATATTCACCTACTATATTTCCTTCTCTACCTTTTCCTACTGACGAATTCCAGTCACCCATGACTATTAAATTTTCATCTCCCTTCACTATCTGAATAATTTCTTTTATTTCATCATACACTGCTTCAATCTCTTCGTCATCTGCAGAGTTAGTAGGCATATAAATTTGTACTACTGTGGTAGACGTGGGCTTCGTATCTATCTTGGGCACAATAATGCGTTCACTATGCTGTTTGTAGTAGCTTACCCGCATTCCTATTTTCCTATTCATTATTAAACATACTCCTGTATTACCCCTATTTGATTTTGTGTTTATAACCCTATAGTCACCTGACCAGAAGTCTTGTCCCTCCTGCCACCGAACTTCAGTAATTCCCACTACATCTAACTTTAACCTATCCATTTGCTTTTTTAAATTTTCTAACCTACCTGCCCGATTAAGGGATCTGACATTCCACGCTCCAATCCGTAGAACGCCAGTTTTCTTTCTCCTGATAACGACATCCTCTTGAGTAGTCCCCGCCCGGAGATCCGAATGGGGGACTATTTTACCTCCGGAATGTTTTACCCAAGAGGACGCCATCATGGTTTAACCATACAGTTAAGCTGCACGCCCTCAGGAAAATTTCCGGCTGTAGTTTTCCCTTGCTTTCAGCCGTTCGCAGTGCCAGCACAGCAAGGCTGTTTTGGTTAGTGTTACAAGGCCAGATCAGTCAATCTTCCAGACTGTTGCTCCTGCAACTACTGGAAAGACTGCTGCCCCTCTTCCGGAACCACACGTTTGACTGGCCTCTCAACAGATACCCCTCCGTTGTGGTTGAACCTACGGTACGGCTATCTGTATCGCTGAGTCACGCAAGCCTACCCACCAACGGCAAGGTCCATCCATGGTGCATGGGGGGGGGGGGGGGCGGGGGGGGAGGTCAGGAGGAGCTTGAGGAAATGTATAATGAGACAAAACAATAAAAATAATAAAAAAATATTAAGATGGTTAAGGGAGCCGAAAAAAATCGTTGAGGACTGGAATTAAACAGTAGAAAAAGGACGAGAAAGAAAAGTAGTAGGTGAACATGAACTGTTGGGGAGGAATGAAGGAGGAAGCCGCCTGGTAGAAGGCACAGAGCATAATTTAATCATAGCGAACACTTCTTTTAAGAATCATGAGAGAAGTTGGTATATGTGGAAGAGACTTGGACACAGCGGAAGGTTGCAGACTGATTAGATTAAGTTTAGACAGAGACTTAGGAACCCTATTTTAAATCGTAAGACAGATGTGGACTCTGACAATAATTTATTCGTGATGAAACTGAAATTAAAACTGAAGGAACGGTAAAAAGGCAGGAATTTAAGAAGATGGGACCTAGATAAACTGAAAGAACGAGAGGTTGTAGAGGATTTCAGAGGGAGCATCAGGGACCGATTGACAAGAACGTGTGAAAGTAATACAGTAGAAGAAGAATTGGTAGCTTTGAGAAACAGTGAAGGCAGCAGAAGATCAAGTAGGTAAAAAGACGAGGGCTAGAAGAAATCCTTGGGTAACACAAGAGATATCAAATTTATTCGATGAAAGGAGAAAATATAAATGTGCATTAAATCAAGCAGGTGAAAGGGGAATAGGAACGTCTAAAAAATAAGATCTACACGAAGCGCAAAATGGCTAAGCAGGAATGGCTAGAGGACAAAAGGAAGGATGTAAAAGCATGCATCACCAGTGGTAAGATAGAAGCTGCATACAGGAAAATTAAAGAGATCTTTGGAGAAAAGAGGAGCACCTGTATGAATATCAAAATCTCAGATGGGAAACCAGTCCTAAGGAAAGAATAAAAAGCCGAAAGGTATAAGGTGTACATATAGAGGATCTATGCAAGGGAGATATACTTGAGGGCAACATTATGAAAATGGGACGTAGAGGAAAGCGGGAAGGGAAATACGATACTGCGAGAAAGAATTTGACGAAGCACTGGAAGACTTAAGCCGAACAAAGGTCCCGGGATAACAAAATTCCGTTACAGCTACTGATAACCTTGGGAGAGCCAGCCATGATAAAACTCTTCCACCTGGCGAGCAAGACGTATGAGACAGGCGAAATACCCTCAGACTTCATGAAGAAGTCCAAGAAGAATCCCAGTCCAGAAGAAAGCAGGTGCTCACAGGTTGGAAATTACCGAACTGTCAGTTTAAATAGTGACAACTGCAAGATACTAACATCAATCCTTTATCAGAAAATGGAAAAACTGATGGAAGGCGACCCCGGAGAAGATCAGTTTGGGTTCCGGAGAAATGTGGGAATATGCGATGCAATACTGATCCAACGACTTCTCCTAGAAGATAGGTCAAGAAAAAACAAATCAACATTTATAGCATTTGTGGACTTACAGAATGCTTTTGACACTGTTGACTGGAAAAGTCTCTTTCAAATTCTAAAGGTGGCACGGTTAAAGGACAGGGAGCGATAGGATATTTACAATTTCTACAGAAAGCAGATGGCAGTTACAGGAGTCGAGGGGCACGAAAGGGAAGCAGCGGTTGAGAAGCGAGTGAGACAGGGTTGTGAGCTATCCTTGATGTTATTCAATCTGTATATTGAGCAAGCAATAAAGGAAAGAAAAGAAAAATCTGTAGTAGGACTTAAAGTCCAGGGAGAAGAAATAAAAACTTTGAGGTTTGCGGATGATATTGTAATTCAGTCAAAGACAGCAAAGAACTTGGAAGAGCAGATGAACGGAATTTTGTGCAGTTCCGACTGTTCACATACTTTTGAACATAATGCCGATGATTCCCTCCCCAAACCTACCAACCAACTATAATTGGTACATAATTCAGATTGTTTTGATCATGGCATCAATTCATGCAGTCTATGTTGCTCAGACACTTTTAAATACAGCGTCAATTTATGCAACGAAGAGAGCAATGTTGCGCCTCGTGTTGGTGCTGTTGGTAGGTTGGTATCGTGTAATAGGGATAGTGGCATCTCGTTTTATTACTGTGCTTACTGGCGCCACTACGTTTGCTAGCATTCTATGTTCGTGAATGGCAGCAGGAGAGGTTATCGATATCTGGTATGTTGGTACTATCTTTGGAGGGACGTCAAGTATTTTCCTGGTCAGTGTGTGTCGGGGAGTGCGGTTGGAATGGAGCAACAGTGAGGTCCGGCAGCGCAGCGACATGCTGGGACCGCTGGTGGCACGCAGACATTGCTGGATCTAGGGGCTGTAATCGCGAGGGCCACAACCTCGTTGTGCACCAGACCCAGGACTTTTGAGTTGAATGAAATCTGCACTATTTTGAGATCACGCTGTTTGTTCGACTGCTGCTAGCAGGGTCGCTGAAACGAAGAACAACTAGTGGAGTGTTAGGAATTAGCGAAATTAATTATCATCTCCCACTTCATATTATTAATCACTGAATTCCTTGTGTTATTATTGGTGAAGTTCAACTAGCTGTATTTTTCTGCCTAGTGTCCAGTTACTTGCCCTTGAGGTTAGCGTATTTCCGCAGCAGTGTACCTTTCCTCATTTTGCTACTACTGTCTGATAAGGCATGTAGTTCAATAGCCTCCTTTATTGTGGTTCGAATATTTTGTTTCTTTTGGACGCCGGATTCGCGTTGCCTGCATTATTCCATCGTTGTATTAGTCATCAGACGCTAGGTAGATTTTAAATGAGTGTTGGTCTCCATTTAAACTGTCACTAGTTTGAGTAGCCATCCGCTAAGTGAATACAGCACTTGGCTGCCTATCTCATTGTTTACGAAATTGAGTGTTTTTCCTCGTCGATCCTTTGAGCTCTTTCTGAGGACCACTTCTCTCTTGATTTGGTGATATTATGATGATTGTTTTATAAACAAATTAATTCTGAATTATTACTGTTTGCACCTTCAGGCGACAAAGAGTTTGAATTTCTTGTTAATAAGGCCTTCAGCCGTGAGTGTAACTTGTCTTTAGAAATTTTAATTAGACAAAATATCTTAACACTGAAATGTTGATGATGGCTCTTTAAAGTTTAATTGCTTCTCAAAAATTTTCTATCCAGGCTTTCAGCCGTCAATTCGCTTGTTTGAATTATTGGTATTGGGGACTTCAGGCGACAAATAATTTGAATTTCTTGTCATTTACGCCTTCAGCCGTGAGTGCAACTTGCTTAAGATTTTTTAAAATTAGACATCGTGTCTAAACAAATTTGGTAATGGCTCCCTACTGTCAACTTTATTTCCATTTGTTTCCAAATAAGGTGTACGTCATTTTTTTTAAAAAAACTGAGCAACCAACGGTAACTGATTACAGCCCCTTCCACACCGAATCCTGCCTTTCGCTAAGTCCCAGGTCTCAGTGGTAGCGGAGCGTGGTTGCGATTGTAACATTGCCATTACAGTTACCGTTAGTTGGAATTGTAACTCTGTCTGGCTTACACGATATTTGTTTTTGTTAGTTTGTTGTTTCAAGTGACCATTTCTAATGGCGGTGTGGCAGTGCCCCGGGATCGGCCTGTTGAGGAAGAACCTACTCATTTATTAGCTGACGATAAGGCGCCAGCCTTTTGAGGTTAGTGTCTCGGACTTAGCCGGCAGTTTGCGTGCTCCCGTACTTCAGCCGGTTGACGTCACGCCGGATGTTGTGGGTGGGACAGGAGCAGCCATTGAGTTTTTGTTTAAGGCTGTTAGGGGTTTGAGGACACTATCGGATTTTTGAAGGGCACTCAACTGGGTAAGGCACAGTTAATACATTTAACCAACCGGATAGCGGATTTAAGGTTAGAAGATCGTTGTACGGAATCAACTGCTGAATTGTGGTCCTTGGTTAATGAATTGCAGTTTAAGATTACATGTTTAGAGCTTGATGGGCAGAGGGCTCGGGAGCAGCACTTACTGTCTTCAGGGTGGCGCGCGAGCCAGCCTTTGCTAAATTTCCTAATCCTCTGGTGCATCTTTTTCGGAACATCACAGAATTAGTGACTTGAGCAAATTGAAGGGTAATGATGGTTGTTGGTTCGCCTTGAGCAGGACGTTGATGCCTTTGGCGTTTCGCAAGAGGGCTCGGGAGCAGCACTTACTGTCTTCAGGGTGGCGCGCGAGCCAGCCTTTGCTAAATTTCCTAATCCTCTGGTGCATCTTTTTCGGAACATCACAGAATTAGTGACTTGAGCAAATTGAAGGGTAATGATGGTTGTTGGTTCGCCTTGAGCAGGACGTTGATGCCTTTGGCGTTTCGCAAGTAGTTTTGTCGCTATTGTATCCATTAGCTAGAGGCTAATTGTGGACCCTCGTATCCAGAGCCATGGCAGAGGGGTATTCCTTGCAGGGGTTATAATTGACAGAAGATTGACCATCGGAGGTCGCAAACAGCTCGAGTGTCACTATATTTGTCAGATGCAGCAACATAAGGAGGAGTTACATCAGCGTGTGGACAGAGTCAAGACGTCCTGCTTATCCTTGTTAGCCTACTTGTCAGAACGGGAGTTAGTTTCAATTGTCCTGAGGGGAATGCGAGTGGCGGATATGTCCCACTTTCCAGAATGAGATTTTCACTCTGCAGTGGAGTGTCCGCTGATATGAAACTTCCTGGCAGATTAAAACTGTGTACCGGACCGAGACTCGAATTCGGGACCTTTGCCTTTCGCGGGCAGGTGCGCTACCAACTGAGCTACCCAGGCACGACTCACGCCCTGTCTTCACAGCTTTACTTCTGTCAGTACCTCGTCTCCTGCCTTCCAAACTTTACAGAAGCTCTCCTCCGAACCATGAGAAGTATCACTCCTGAATGAAAGGATATTGCGGAAGTTTCATATCAGCGCACACTCCGCTGCAGATTGAAAATCTCATTCTGGAAACATCCCCCAGGCTGGGGCTAAGCCATGCCTCCACAATATCCTTTCTTTCAGGAGTGCTAGTTCTGCAAGGTTCGCAGGAGAGCTTCTCTAAAGTTTGAATGGTAGGAGACGAGGTACTGGCAGAAGTAAAGCTGTGAGGACGGGGCGTGAGTCGTGCTTGTGTAGCTCAGTTGGTAGAGCACTTTCCCGCGAAATACAAAGGTCCCCAGTTCGAGTCTCGGCCAGGCACACATTTTTAATCTGCCAGGAAGTTTCAAGTCGCACTTTGTTGTCGTGGTCGTCCCTCCACCCGGGAAGAACTCCGTGCCGCCGCTGTAGCGATATCTGCGTTACCGCTCGCCGACGACCCATGCCGTGAAGTTAAGGTTCAGCCCGCGGGCGTTATCAAGGAGAGCTCCGAATTACCTACATAGTCGGAGTTTGCTGAAAGGGAACCTCGGCGTTGCTTCAGGAGTTGTCGGACAGGTCATTTAGTTCGTTCTTGCGTTCAATCGCGGGCACACAGAGCAAATAAATGACGCCAGGCTTGGCAGTGACCTAGGGATAAAGCCTTTACAACTTGGTGTTCTCTTGTCGCTACTCGATCATCACCTGCCGTGATTTATAATTGTTCTCTAGTAGATGGCGAACACATTTGTGCCCTTTTCGGATTCTGGTAGCTCCTTTTCGTTGTTGAGCTAGGAATGGTTTCTTGAATTTGGTCGTCTTACGAGACTTAGGTCGGTCCCTTCTTCCGTGCAGAGACGCCGGGTTGCCAATGCGCAGGTGTTGCCTTTGCATAGTTGGGTCCGAGGGAGTGTCTCGGCTGGGGATTTCTTCTGGCCCGTGTCTTTGGCGCCGGCCGGTGCGGTCGAGCGGTTCTAGGCGCTTCTGTCTGGAACCGCGAAACCGTACGGTCGCAGATTCGAATCCCGCCTCGGGCATGGATGTGTGTATGTTTGTAGCTTAGTTAGGTTTAAGTAGTTGTAAGTACTAATAGTCATGGGCGACTTGAATGGAGTTGTAGGGGAAGGAGTAGAAGAAAACGTTACAGGAGAATATGGGATTGGGACAAGGAATGAAATAGGAGAAAGGCTAATTGAGTTCTTTAACAAGTTTCAGCTAGTAATACCGAATACCCTGTTCAAGAATCACAAGAGGAGGAGGTCTACTTGGAAAAGGCCGGAAGATACGGGAAGATTTCAATTAGATTACATCATGGTCAGACAGAGATTCCGAATCAGATACTGGATTGCAAGGCGTACCCAGGAGCAGATATAGACTCAGATCACAATTTAGTAGTGATGAAGAGTAGGCTGAAGTTCAAGACATTAGTCAGGAAGAATCAATACGCTATGAAGTGTGATACGGAAGTTTTAGGGAATGACGAGATACGTTTTAAGTTCTCTAACGCTATAGATACAGCAATAAGGAATTGCGCAGTAGGCAGCACAATTGAAGATGAATGGACATCTATGAAAAGGGCCATCACAGAAGTTGGGAAGGAAAACATAGGTACGAAGAAGGTAGCTGCGAAGAAACCATGGGTAACAGAAGAAATACTTCAGTTGATTGATGAAAGGAGGAAGTACAAACATGTTCCAGGAAAATCAGGAATACAGAAATACAAGCCGCTGAGGATTGAAATAAATAGGATGTGCAGGGAAGCTAAGACGAAATGGCTGCAGGAAAAATGTGAAGACATCGAAAAAGATATGATTGTCGGAAGGACAGACTCAGCATACAGGAAAGTCAAAACAACCTTTGGTGACATTAAAAGCAACGGTGGTAACATTAAGAGTGCAACGGGAAGTCCACTGTTAAATGGAGGGGAGAGAGCAGATAGGTGGAAAGAATACATTGAAAGCCTCTACGAGGGTGAAGATTTGTCTGATGTGATAGAAGAAGAAACAGGAGTCGATTTAGAAGAGATAGGGGATCCAGTATTAGAATCGGAATTTAAAAGAGCTTTGGAGGACTTACGGTCAAATAAGGCAGAAGGGATAGATAACATTCCATCAGAATTTCTAAAATCATTAGGGGAAGTGGCAACAAAATGACTATTCACGTTGGTGTGTAGAATATATGAGTCTGGCGACATACCATCTGACTTTCGGAAAAGCATCATCCACACAATTCCGAAGACGGCAAGAGCTGACAAGTGCGAGAATTATCGAACAATCAGCTTAACAGCTCATGCATCGAAGCTGCTTACAAGAATAATGTACAGAAGAATGGAAAAGAAAATTGAGAATGCGCTAGGTGACGATCAGTTTGGATTTAGGAAAAGTAAAGGCACGAGAGAGGCAATTCTGACGTTACGGCTAATAATGGAAGCAAGGCTAAAGAAAAATTAAGACACGTTCATAGGATTTGTCGACCTGGAAAAAGCGCTCGACAATATAAAATGGTGCAAGCTGTTCGAGATTATGAAAAAATTAGGGGTACGCTGTAGGGAGAGACGGGTCATATACAATATGTACAACAACCAAGAGGGAATAATAAGAGTGGACGATGAAGAACGAAGTGCTCGTATTAAGAAGGGTGAGTACACAGTATGGTTTGAGAGTAAATTGGAGAAAGACGAAGGTAATGAGATGTGGTAGAAATGATAACAGCGAGAAACTTAACATCAGGAATGATGGTCACGAGGTCAATGAAGTTACGGAATTCTGCTACCTAGGCAGTAAAATAACCAATGACGGACGGAGCAAGGAGGACATCATAAGCAGACTCGCTGTGGCAAAAAAGGCATTTCTGGCCAAGAGAAATCTACTAATATCAAATACCGGCCTTAATTTGAGGAAGAAATTTCTGAGGATGTACGTCTGGAGTACAGCATTGTATGGTAGTGAAACATGGACTGTGGGAAAACCGGAACAGAAGAGAATCGAAGCATTTGAGATGTGGTGCTATAGACGAATGTTGAAAATTAGGTGGACTGATAAGGTAAGGAATGAGGAGGTTCTACGCAGAATCGGAGAGGAAATGAATATGTGGAAAACACTGATAAGGAGAAGGGACAGGATGATAGAACATCTGCTAAGACATGAGGGAATGACTTCCATGGTACTAGAGGGAGCTGTAGAGGGCAAAAACTGTAGAGGAAGGCAGAGATTGGAATACGTCAAGCAAATAATTGAGGACGTAGGATGCAAGTGCTACTCTGAGATGAAGAGGTTAGCACAGGAAAGGAATTCGTGGCGGGCCGTATCAAACCAGTCAATAGACTGATGATAAAAAAAAGTTCTATGGGACTGATGACCTCAGATGTTAAATCCCATGGTGCTCAGAGCAATTTACACCTTGTCTTTGGTCTTGGTTAAGAAGCTGCCGGTCGATTTGATTCTGGGGTGTGATTTTATTAGTAAAACTGGTCTTGTCTTGGATTATTCCGTGTGCACCTTCTTGTTTCAATTCGCTTCTGCTAAGAAGTTTAGGTTCTGTGAATGTGTTAAGCGTAAGGTGCATCGAAACTCCAGAATGCTGGCTGTTGATACTAAGGTTAATGAGTTTGGTCTCACCCATCTGTCTTCACAGAAGGCCTCTGAACTAGGGGATTTGTTGCAGAGATTCCCCGAGCTTCTATGCGATTGAGACGGGGTTACTAATATTCTTGACTAGCTTATTCGTCTATCTGACCATGTTCCCCTAAGGCAATCCAGTATCGCCTCTAGGCGCTACAGTCTGGAGCCGAGCGACCGCTACGGTCACAGGTTCGAATCCTGCCTCGGGCATGGATGTGTGTGATGTCCTTAGGTTAGTTAGGTTTAAGTAGTTCTAAGTTCTAAGGGACTGATGACCACAGCAGTTAAGTCCCATAGTGCTCAGAGCCAATATCGTCTCTCACCGCCAACGATGAAGATACTAAGTGGAAAGATCTCTAAAATGCTCGAGCAAGGAGTTATTAGGCCTTCAACATCTACTTATACTTCCCCCATATTCCTTGTTCCGAAGGATCAGGGGCGGGATTTCCTCCTGTTGTTGACTACCGGCGCCTGAACACCAAGTTTTTCCTCGAATCAGTTCCTTTACCTGATCTTCATAACTCTTGTACTTGGTTTGCCGCTGCTGATTGGTTCACTGTGCACGATCTGAATCAAGCCATATTATCAGATTCCCTTAGTCGAAGAATGTAAACACGTTACAGCATTTTGTACTGAGACAACTATTCTTGTTCGTTTGCTGGATAATATTCTTGGAGACTTGAAATTAGTGTGTGTTTATAATTACTTAGACGACATGGTGATGTGTAGCCGTTCGTTTCAGAAGCTCTTGGAACATATCCGTTGATTTGTAGCCGTTCGTTTCCTTTAGCACTTGGAACATATCCAGCGAGTTATTGGTAGGCTGCAGGAGCCCGGTTTGACTGTTAAACCCAGTAAGGTGACATCAGTCAGGCAGCAAGTATCCTTCTTAGGTCACTTAGTATCAGGCGAAAGCAATCACATTGACCAGGAACGGACTAAGGCATTGAGAGCTGTCCCGCCGCCTGCTGCTAAAAGCGGGATTGCCAGGTTCACAGGCATGGCGAATTATTTTAGGCGTTATGTCCCTTATTTCACTAAGTTGGCGGCTCTTTGAAATGAATTGCGTCGAAAAGGGGTGCGTTTTGAATGATGAACTGCCCTAGAGGCCGTATTTGAGCAAATTAAGGCAGCTTTAGTCAGCCCTCCCGTTTCGGAGTGCCTAATTTTAATAAAAAAATTATTGTACAAACTGACCCATCTAATGCGGGGATTTCGGCCGTCCTCCTACAGGAGTTCGAGGGTCAAAGGCAGCCGTTAGCGTACGCGTCTAGTCGGTTCACCAGTGCCCAACGTAAATATTCTGTTTACGAATGTGACGTCATGAGGCGCTGGAGAAGTATCGCTTTCGTCTCGAGCATAGGGTATTTCAGCTAGAAACGGACAATCAAGCAATAAGCTGGGTGCTAGCCAGGCTGCATAAATCTGGCCGTATCACCAGGTGTGCGGCGCGCATTTCAGAGTTTCAATTCGAGGTTAAACACATTTAGGGGACTGAACATGTGCTCGCGGACGTCCTCAGCCGTAGGTTCACTGAACAGCCATCTAGTACCCGTGCCCCAGAAACTGAAGGCAATCTTAGTTGTGTCGTGTTAGGAGCTATTCCTCATTTGTTTAGTGACGTTGCTGACCATCAGGATCAGGGCCCCACTTGGCGACCGGTTAAGGAACGGCTGTTGGCGAGGGAACCTTTGGATGGAAACGTCATCAGGAAAGGCATTTTGTGTAAAAGGGTGGGACTTGGCAAGAAGTTGAAGATCTGTCTACCAGCCAACCTGGTAAGCCATTACTTTCACAACTCGTTGACTGGCTGGCATTTAGGCACCTACAAAACCTTGCAGAAAATTAAGGAGCATTTGACTTGGCCGTTTATGGACTGAGACGTTAGAGAGATGGTTTCTCGGTGTCAGTTGTGTCGTGTGGCCAAGCCTAAGAACGTTCTTCAACAGGGCTTGTTGAGTTGTGAGCGCGAATCTTGCCACATGCACAAACTCTATATCGATTAAGATGGGCCATTACCTCGCACCAAAAGAGGCCACCCGTACTTACTGGTTATTACTGACACGTTTTCGAGGTTTACCTGGCACCTTCCGAGTCGTAACGTGACTGCTGCTACTACTGCTGCGCATTTAACTGAAGTACACTCCTGGAAATTGAAATAAGAACACCGTGAATTCATTGTCCCAGGAAGGGGAAACTTTATTGACACGTTCCTGGGGTCAGATACATCACATGATCACACTGACAGAACCACAGGCACATACACACAGGCAACAGAGCATACACAATGTCGGCACTAGTACAGTGTATATCCACCTTTCGCAGCAATGCAGGCTGCTATTCTCCCATGGAGACGATCGTAGAGATGCTGGATGTAGTCCTGTGGAACGACTTGCCATGCCATTTCCACCTGGCGCCTCAGTTGGACCAGCATTCGTGCTGGACGTGCAGACCGCATGAGACGATGCTTCATCCAGTCCCAAACATGCTCAATGGGGGACAGATCCGGAGATCTTGCTGGCCAGGGTAGTTGACTTACACCTTCTAGAGCACGTTGGGTGGCACGGGATACATGCGGACGTGCATTGTCCTGTTGGAACAGCAAGTTCCCTTGCCCGTCTAGGAATGGTAGAACGATGGGTTCGATGACGGTTTGGATGTACCGTGCACTATTCAGTGTCCCCTCGACGATCACCAGAGGTGTACGGCCAGTGTAGGAGATCGCTCCCCACACCATGATGCCGGGTGTTGGCCCTGTGTGCCTCGGTCGTATGCAGTCCTGATTGTGGCGCTCACCTGCACGGCGCCAAACACGCATACGACCATCATTGGCACCAAGGCAGAAGCGACTCTCATCGCTGAAGACGACACGTCTCCATTCGTCCCTCCATTCACGCCTGTCGCGACACCACTGGAGGCGGGTTGCACGATGTTGAGGCGTGAGCGGAAGACGGCCTAACGGTGTGCGGGACCGTAGCCCAGCCTCATGGAGACGGTTGCGAATGGTCCTCGCCGATACCCCAGGAGCAACAGTGTCCCTAATTTGCTGGGAAGCGGCGGTGCGGTCCCCTACGGTACTGCGTAGGATCCTACGGTCTTGGCGTGCATCCGTGCGTTGCTGCGGTCCGGTCCCAGGTCAACGGGCACGTGCACCTTCCGCCGACCACTGGCGACAACATCGATGTACTGTGGAGACCTCACGCCCCACGTGTTGAGCAATTCGGCGGTACGTCCACCCGGCCTCCCGCACGCCCACTATACGCCCTCGCTCAAAGTCCGTCAACTTCACATACGGTTCACGTCCACGTTGTCGCGGCATGCTACCAGTGTTAAAGACTGCGATGGAGGTCCGTATGCCACGGCAAACTGGCTGACACTGACGGCGGCGGTGCACAAATGCTGCGCAGCTAGCGCCATTCGACGGCCAACACCGCGGTTCCTGGTGTGTCCGCTGTGCCGTGCGTGTGATCATTGCTTGTACAGCCCTCTCGCAATGTCCGGAGCAAGTATGGTGGGTCTGACACACCGGTGTCAATGTGTTCTTTTTTCCATTTCCAGGAGTGTATTTAGTGTTTTTGAGGACCCTGAGTAGATCGTTAGTGAATATGCGCCGGCCTTTCTTTCGGCTGCCTTCAAGGCTTTCTGTTTTGTTATGGGCGCTGGCTACTTGTTACGACTGTGTAGCATTTGTTACGTCAGATGGCCACTTGCTATGGCTTCTGCAGTACTTGTTAGCAGCACACACGGTGGCTGCGCCAAACTCTGAGACAGCGTGGAGTTTTACAATTATTTATTGAACTTTCTTTACAATTTCTCCCTCGTCGTCGCTGCCCAGCCTTGCGGATCCATCCGCCTGGCTGCTGCTGTGTAGATTCTCCGACAATGCGTGCAACTCACGCCGCTGTCCCGCTGTAGCCAGGATGCCCTGTGGTAGAAAATGGTTCAAATGGCTCTGAGCACTATGGGACTTAACATCTATGGTCATCAGTCCCCTAGAACTTAGAACTACGTAACCCTAGCATTACCAACGGGGGCCTCGTAGGCCCACTGACTCACCCTTCGATATATGAACTTGAAAGCAAAGGTAATAGTTCGTTATTGAATGTACTATTGAGTCATTACAGAATTTCGGAATAAAAATGTACTTAAAATTCATTTACTTGATTTAATTCTCTGTGGGCCTTAGAAGCCCACCCGTTGGTAATAGCAAGGAAAGATTTACGAGGTTGAGTCTTTCGTTTCAAATTCTTACCATGAAACGAATTTTGGCATTGTTGCCTTCAGACATATTATTATGAAGCGGACCATTGTTATTTTCAGTGTTTCTGCTTCTGTTGAACCAGCAACATGAGTAGCAACGTTTACGTGATAGTTCCATTGAAAGAGTGCTAGAAGAAGTTTTGAACGAATCAGATTTAGAGGAAGGTGAAGTGGATGATGATGTGGAAGAAATTAGAACTGATTCATCGTCTGAGAATGAAGATGAGGTTGAAGCCAATCCACCAGATGATAATGATACGGAATGTGATAAATTCATTGCAAAAAGAGGACGAGAGTATATTACGAAGCCATCTCGACAATATCGGAGTTCTGTACAAAATATAGTGCGAGAAAGAATGGGGCTAGGACAACAAGGAAGAATTGCGTCTCCGAAAGAGGCTATAGAGCTCTTTTTTACACCTCAGATTATGAATCTAATAAGACTACACTCAAATGAAGTGGCTTCTCGACTAGGTATTCAGCACACAGATGAAGATGAGTTATTTTGTTATATAGGACTCTTGCTAATCATGGGTTCAAATCATGACAATAAGATACCTGTCCAAGATTTATGGTCTTTGCTTCAGGGCCGACAAGTGTACTATGGATCAATGAGTCGGACCCGATTTTTCGAATTGACTAAAATATTGAGGTTTGATGATAAGAACACAAGAGAAATTCGTCGCCAGACCGACAAGTTTGCTCCAATAAGGGAAATTTTTGAAAGCTTCAATTCTTCACTTCCATTGTATTTCATTCCTGGTCTACATACAACAGTGGATGAGATGTTGTCTTTGTTCCGTGGTCGCTGTCCATTCAAGGTGTTCCTAAAAGAAAAACCTGAAAAATACGGCATTCTAATTCGAATGCTGTCTGATTCTGAGACTAGATATGTGATCAGCATGGACATCTATACAGGCAAGTCAGGAAATACACAGCATTCAAATGGACCGATGGAAATTGTAAAGAGACTAATAAAACCTATTGAAAAATCAGGCCGTAATGTTACCACAGATCGGTACTATACTTCAGTGGAGCTTGCTGTGACTCTATGGAATGATTTTCACCTCACACTTGTTGGCACCCTACAGTCTAACAGACGACACATACCTGAAGAGCTGAAGACTACAACTGGCCGCAGTTTACACTCTTCCATCTTGCTTATACTGACCCTCAGACACAGAGGCCACCAGTTACTCTCGCATCAACGCTAGTCCGCGAGAAGCCAAAGCGACTGCTGTTGTTGCTTTCAACTTATCACTCAGAAGGGGTGTTGAATGAAGACTCAAAAAAGACTAACATAAATCTTTTTTATAATTCTACAAAGGGAGGCGTGGACACCATAGACCAGATGGCAAGACACTACAGCACAAAGAGAGGAACAAGAAGATGGCCTTTGTCCCTCTTCTACACACTCATTGACATAGTAGCAATAAATGCATATTCACTCTTCCTCCTCAACTTTCCGAATTGGAAAAAGAATTTGCTAAACCGCAGAAGGGTTTTTATCACTAACTTAGGTCTCGAACTAATAAGATCTCAAGTAGATAAACGGGCACAAAATTTGTATGGACTTCAGAAGCCAGTAATAATGGCAATGGAAAGCATCACACAACGGAAGCTCAGCTGCTCTGTAGAAACATCATCCTCAACAGCAGAACCAGGAACACGTGGACGGTTCCACCTATGCTGCCAAGAAGCTGCATCTAAAAAGAACAAGTAGAACAAGCTGGGAAAGTCAACTGTTACCTGCTCTCAGTGCCACAAACACGTCTGTGGGAAACACTGCAGGAAGACAGTGTTGTGTGAAAAATGCTTTGCAGAATGAGACAGTAAATTTTGTTTACTTCATGTAGTGTATCGAATTAAAAAAAGTCGTTTTTATAAGAAAACACTATTTTGAAACATTACTTCAAAAAATATATAAACTGAATCTCGTGATTTGTTCATTTTATTCCTATTATAATAACATCTTTTATTATCCAGTATACAAAAACAATGTCTAAGCATTTTGAATTGTTATTAGAGGTATCAGAAGTAAATAAACTTGATTTATGATAAAATAAATTGTGGTATTCTTTATGGGCCTTTGAGGCCCCCCCCCCCGTTGGTATTACATGTAACAAAAAATACGTTAGTAATGCTAGGGTTAAACCTAACTAACCTAAGGACCGCACACAACACCCAGCCATCACGAGGCAGAGAAAATGCCTGACCCCGCCGGGAATCGAACCCGGGAACCCGGGCGTGGGAGGCGAGAACGCTGCCGCACGACCACGAGATGCGGGCTCCTGTGGTAGAGATGAACTCGTCTCCGTGAGGTCAGCTGCCGACGCCTGCTGCACCGGCGGCTGGAAAGCCGTCAGTCGCGATGTCCGCGAGGTCCCGTCATGGACGGACCACGCGCCGTGGGACCGGGTTGCCGTGAAGTCCGGGCGTCAGTCCCCGGCGGCGCCTGTGACCAAGACCGCGCTGCGGCCGGTCCTGCTGAAGTTCTCGCTGTAGTTAGTCAGCCATGGTGCCGACCTAATTCGAGCAGACCCCCAGAGCAGAAGTTGACTTCTGGCGGCTAACAGATGACTCCTGCGAGCTGGAACAGTCACCTACGAAGACTGAAAATTCGGACACGGACCACGTCCCTCCTCAGATCCGAACAGCTTCCTAATGGCTGCTGTCTGTTGCTGCCTGCGCTACACTATTTATATCCAGCAGGAGGACGTTTTTTTACCATCTGTGGTAGCTTTTTGTTATTAATTCCGCAGTATATTGCAGCGTAACTTAGCGTGCAGGCCACTTTTCCCTTACTCATCAGTCGGGCTTCACTCGGCGCTCGGTCTGTATGCATCCTTGCGTCAGCTTGTCGGTAGACTGCTACTGTCAGCTAGGCTATCTGTGCCGCGCTTACTTTGCAACGCCTCGGTAACCGGCTGCCTCTGTTTTGCCATTTTCCACTGCGTGAAGCAACGCTTACTACATGAGGCCGCAACAGTTTTCAGAGTGTTGTGAAGCACGTGACTATCACTTCATTTTACCCGCAGGGCTCTTTTGCGAAGAGGGTCCATCGTAATCTCATATCCGTACTGATTATCTTCCTTTAGTAAGTGATATTCTAGTCTCCCTTGGCTTAGTTTTGTCTTCAATACCACCTGCCATGAGGCTTTGGGGGCTACTCCGGTTTCCTTAATTTTTGCTTAACGTGTTAATTCCCCCTTTTCGAACTTATGGGGAACTCAAGATCTAATCCCTGTAGATATTACCCCTCAGATCGTCAAACAAAACTGGTATCATGCCAGGCGCAGTATTCTCATGGCCTACAAGAAACAAGCTGGCCGTTACAACCGTAATCGACGTGTCTATAGGCATAAACCAGGATACCTGGTGTATGTCCGTAACTTTCACGGGAGTGAGGTGCGTGCTGGAAACCTTGGTAAGTTCACTCCCCATTTCCTGGTTCTCTGTACTATTATACGTATTTTAGGCCCAGTTAATCTTCTGGTTAAGGACAACTGCACTAGTAAGCGATACTGGGTCCTTCTTAATCAAATTACGTTTGGTTTGGCCCTTTTTTTGGGTTACCCCTGGCTTGGTGTTTGAGGGGGGAGAGGTTGAGCTGTGTTGGGGCTCTAGTTGGTGGTGTTGGTAGGTTGGCATCGTCTAATAGGGATAGTGAGGCCTCGTTTTACTTTTGTGTTTACTGGCGCTACTACGTTTGCAAGCATTGTATGTTCGAGAGTGGCAGCAGCAGAGGTTATCGATATCTATTATTGTGGAGGGACGTCAAGTGTTTTCCAGATCAGTGTATGTCGAGAGTTGGTTGGGATGGAGCAGCAGTGAGGTCTGGTAGCTTAGTGACATGCCGGGACCACTGGTGGCGTGCAGGCACTGCTGGATCGAGGGGCTGTAATCGCGAAGGCCACAACTTCGTTGTGCAACGCACCCAGGATGTTTGAGTCGAGTGAACATTAAACCACTAGTGAAAGCTCCACTATTTGGAGATCACGCCGTTTGTTGGAGCACTGCTCTCAGGGTCGCTGAGACGAAGAGCAATGAGTGGAGTGTTTGGTGTTGGCGAAATTAATTAGCCGTCCCCCACTTCTTATTACTGATCATTGAATTCCTTGTGTTATTATTGGTAAAGTTCAACCAGCGGTATTTTTCTGCCTAGTGACCGCAAACGCCCAGGTTACCTGCCCTGGAGGTTAGCGTATTTTTGCAGCAGTGTACCTTTCCTCGTCTTGCCTGTGCTGTCCGATAAGGCATGTAGTTCGGCAGTCTCCTTTATTGTATTCGGATATTTTATTTCTTTTGTACTACTTTAGTCGTAGTGGTTCTTTCTGCTTCTGGATGTTCTAAACACCGGATTCTGAACATGCAGTGCTGTCTGTCGGTTCCGTTTTGCCTGGGTTATTCCATCGTTGTATTGGTTATCAGACGTTTATGAAGTTGAGCGGCTTTCCCTGGTCGATCCTTGGAGCACTGTCTCAGGCCCACTTGTCTCTTGATTTGGTCAGATTGTGATGGTTGTTTTATTTTTTAAATTAATTTTGAATTATTACTGTTTGGGCCTTCAGGCCACAAAGAATTTGAATTTCTTGTTAATGAGGCCTTCAGCTGAGAATCTAACTTGTCTGTAGAAGTTTTAATTAAGCAAAATATCTTAAAACTGAAATGTAGATTGTTCTTTAAATATCTCTCGAAGAAGTTTAATTGCTTCTCGAAAATTTGCTATCCAGGCGTTCAGCCGTCCAACTGTTTTTTGAGTTATTACTATTGGGGCCCTTCAGCCGACAAATAATTTGAATTTTCTGTCAATAGGCCTTCAGCCATTAAAGCAATTGGTCTTAAGGATTTTTAATTAGATGTTGTCTGTTAACAGTGAAATTTTGACGATTGTCTTTTTTTAAATATTATAGTATCTCATGGAGAAGTTTAACTGGTTCTTAATAATTTTCTATCCAGGCCTTCAGCCGTCAAATTGTTTTTTGAGTAATTACTATTGGGGCCTTCAGGCGAAAAATAATTTGAATTTCTTGTCATTTAGGGCTTCAGCCGTGAGTGCAACTTGCTTAAGAATTTTTCTGATTAGACGCTGTGTCTTAACAGTCGTATTTGGTAATTGTTCCTTATTGTCAACTTTATTTGCAATTGTTTCCAAATAAATTGTACGTGATTTTTTTTTAACCGAGCAAGCAACGGTAACTGATTACGGCCTCGTCCACACCGAATCCTTCCTTTCTCTAAGTGCCAGGTCCCTCGAAGATTGTTTGGATACTTTTCAGCATGTTACCAATTTATGCAAGTCACGATTGACTGCGATGTCAGAGCGGTAGCAAAATAATACTAAATAATTTCCATCTGCTTGGGTTATTTTTAATTTGCCACCAGGACAACTGTTCTATTCCTCCCATCATACATTACTGTATTTCCCATTATAGTCATCTTGGCTTCCACCATGCCTGATTGTGTAGTTTTTGCCCTTGTATGTAAGCAACCAGCAATTGTAACTTCATGTAGGGAAGATTAATGACTCTTTATTTGAAGTCACGAGGGTTCAAAGTTGGTCAAAGCGGTCCCTTAATAGCTTTAAAGTAAGCCTTTGAAATCATAGTCGACCAGAATTAGGTATAAAGGCATCGGAACTGTGAAGTTTTGTCAAACATTTATATATATTAACAACAACGTCAAATATGTTTCGGTTTTAAAATCATTGCCGAGTGGTAACCACAGCATGAGAAACATTCAGTCGTAAAATAAATATTGTAACGTTATGATGACAAAAATGTTCGTTACACGAAACAAAGTTCACACAACGTCATTAATACTGAATTGCGTACAGATGTCTTGAGCATTTCCTCACTGACATCAGTCTCATTTTTGCGTATGTATGGCTCCAAACAAACTTCATCATCAGCTTGTGTACAGTGTTATGAGCAAGCAGACCCAACGGAATACAAACATAGCGTGTATACATTGTCATTGCCGAAGTTTACATGTGCACGGAAGTAATGAATGGATGGGCAGTTTTATTTTTCTGCGCTAAACAGCGAGGTCACTGCGAGTTTTCACAATATAGCAATACGAGTAGTCAATACTGATAAAATTAATATGAAAGACTCTACATTAACGGGCACAAAAGATTAAATATTGTACATAAGTTCCTGTACGTTGCCGGCCGGTGTGGCCGAGCGGTTCTTAGGCGCTTCAGTCTGGAACCGCGCGATCGCTAAGGACACAGGTTCGAATACTGGCTCGGGCATGGATGTGTATAATGTCCTTAGGTTAGTTAGGTTTAAGTAGTTCTAAGTTCTAGGGGACTGATGACCTCAGCAGTTAAGTCCCATAGTGCTCAGAGACATTTGAACCATTTTTCCGGTATGTGTTATCGTGGTATTGTGATACATTTAAAATATTTTTGAGTTCGTAAATATGTCTAGTTAACAAGGCAATTATTACGATGAACCATACATCCAGAAACATGCTGTAATCTCCATCCAGTCCAGCCAAACTGGGCACGAGTAATGTATTGACGTAAGATATCGAAAAAGTTCAAAGAATGTCAACTCGTGTAGTATTATCACGAAATAGGGGAGAGAGGGTCACGGATATGATGTGCGAAATGAGGTAGCACTAATTAAAACAATGGCCTCATTTTCTAGAAGCGAAATCTTTTCATGAAATTTCTATATCCAACGTTGTCTTATGAATGCGAAAATATTTTGCTGACACTCACCTACATAGGGAGAAATGATCATTATATATAAAGAAAAAGAAGATAAATCAGAGCTCGCACGGAAAAACTTAATTGTTCGTTTTTCCAGTGATCTCTTAGAAGGTGGATTGGTAGAGGAACAATGACAAAATGGTTCGATGAACATTCTGCCAGGCATTTGAGTGTGGGCTGCAAAGTAGTCATGCAGCTGTAGGTACAGTTACATAAAGTGCTTACAGATGATTATATGTAACCTATTTGAGCAAACCATTTTATTTATAAAATATATGCTCCAAAGCTGATGTGAAACATAGGGAGTAGAGTACTTTTTGAGAATAAAGTACGCAAATAGCACTGTCATGAAAAATTATCAGAAGAGGTATGGGCGCTGTCTATGTATCTTAATTATTATAGTTAAGCCTAGTTAGCTAAAAATTGCGGTAGATGTAAAAGACGAGTCGCAAAATGCTCAAAGCTTATGATTCCTTGTCTTATGGCAATTACTGTTGGAGCAGATACATACGTTGGTAAGTATCAGTACGAGATCGCCTGAAGTTTATATGACCCCAAAAATTTTTAAATGGGAGTAAAATTGCCGTGTTCATGTAATTTTAGACTTGAATACTTTCGATGGTTATTTCTCGTGATTTTGGGACCAGTTCACAGAGGATTAAAGGCAAAAAGAAATTTGTGGTTGATGTTAAGGGATGCAATAGTGCAGTCATGGATTCAGTCTTCAACAGATTCATAGTTCAAGGAAAATTACTAAGAAATGAGTATTATTTCATGTTGCTGTTAGCTGATGCTCTTAACAACCATGGCTTTCTCTGAATATATCCGAGGTGGTTATCACGACGTTATCGAGGTTTTATCCTTCACAAGTTTTTCAGTGCGAAAATAGTGGTAGTTGATGGGGTCATATAATTAACGCTTCTCTGTGCCCAGCAGTCCCCGACAGAAGTCAGTATTCTAGCATTACGCGCAGAGTTAGAGCTGAGTGGTGGGTGCGGTACTTCTCCGCTTTATTGCCTGCTACTCCCGGCAGCGTCCTCGCCGCTCCCTCCCGTCAATTTACCTCGCAGGCAGTAACGCGATACGCCAAACAGTGGTGCCGGCGGCTCCGCTCTTTGAAGCTCGCTCCCCGCGGGGCTGGGTGAGCACGCGGCCCTAAAGCGGCTCCTGGCGAATGGAGGCCTCTCGCCGTGGCAGCCGCCATTCGCCGCCTGCCAGGATTGCTTCCCGTCGAGGCCAAATTACTTCAGCACTCCCGGCTCCTATCCCACTTGACGCTGTGCAGCGCCGTGACAAATGAGCAACGGGAGGCTGACTGGCCCTCATTAGGGCGCGGACAGCGTGTCCGATTGGTGTCATCCAATTCGAGGCGGTGCCGCGTGACTTTGCCTCCTCGAACTATGTGATACGCGGAGTTGAGAGAGAAATTCCCCAAGTTATTTGTGCGATGTTCGTGACGGACAGAACTAGCCGCTGCTAGAAGCGTACAAACCTCTGCTGAACTCTTAAGAGGGGACGCTCATGTAACTGACCGATAATGTCAGTTTTCAGTTTACCTTTTACTTACTAGTTGAACTCGTAGACAACAAGTTCCCAAAGTTTCAATGGAGAAATCGCATCGCAAGAGCCCGAAAAATAATTAAATGTGTATTGTGACCTTGCTACAATTCCCTTTCGGTGGACAAGGATTCCATAGATTACTTTCAAGCAAACTTGTAGGGGGTACGTCTAGAACGCTGTCACATATACTCGTTGGTTTTATAGATCGTCTGTGACTGTGTTTCGTACCTTAGAAACCAGAAGAAACCAGCTGATTTGGTTACTAGGAAGTAGTTTTGTCTTGTCCTACTGACAGAGAGTTACGGAAGTGTTCTAGACTTTCACCATTCAATAACGTCACGGACAAAAAAGAATGTTTAAATGGATCACTTTAAAAAATCACTGGTGTGTTCATCGCAATTCCAGAGTCCAAATGAGTAGTTAAAACCACATTTTTATTTGATGTAGTGTTGAGAATTGCAATTTATGATGCAGTTCCTGTATTTAACGATGGGAACACAGGGAGGATGAAGATATTACTCAAGACATTTTTAGAAAAAAAGATTTACACGGCCTCTCTGCAGCTGAAAAGTCAGTCGAAGACCTGGCAAAGGAAAGAAGACAGAAAGAACACCAGAAGACAAGTTTTGAAGGAAAAGAGGACCCTGAGTATAAATCTGGTCTACAAATGTTTCAACTGGCTCTGAGCAATATGGGACTTAACATCTGAGGTCATCAGTCCCCTAGAAATTAGAACTACTTAAACATAACTAACCTAAGGATATCACACACATCCATGCCCGAGGCAAGATTCGAACCTGCGACCGTAGCCGTCGCGCGGTTCTAGACTGAAGCGCCTAGAACCGCTCAGCCACAAGCGCTGGCCACGATGTACAAATGTCTGGGGCTTTCTGAGGAGGTGTAGTTAGAAAAACGTTAGGCTGAACTTCAAGTTGCCTATTCAGAAAATTATGTGTTTTTCTTTAAGAAGTTTACGTACCTTTTGCTCCGAAAGGGTAGAATTATGAAATTTTGAACACTTATTTCTAAAATCCAATACATGTTGCCTCAAGACCACATTTTGAAATTCTAAGTATAAGCTGATATATTTGGCAAAGTGAACGTATTTTCGGAAGAATTTTATATTATACTTACAGAATCATAATTAAAAGTTATTAATATGCTCCTGTTCCATAAATTCCATAAAAGTCCTGAGAAAAACTTACTACATATGCAAATAAATTAAACAGAGAAGTTTTTGTCGAACTCTGTTGGATGGTTTCTGACATAAATGATAAATGTACATATGTCGTAATCGAAAAAAATTTTTTTGAAATATATCAAAAAGTTAACTATATATACATACATACTTTACATGATATATATTACTCAATTGTGCATATTCTGCGGGTTTACGTTACCGCTGTTGGTGAATGACGCTTCATCGCATTTTTACATTTCAGTTCCTTCGTCTCTCTCGCTCTCTCTCTCTCTCTCTCTCTCTTATATATATATATATATATATATATATATATATATATATATATATATATATATATATATATAGGGATGTTTGAACATTTTCTTTCGATGGTTCCAATGTGATACATGTACCTTTGTGAACGTATCATTTCTGAGAACGCATTGCCGGCCGAAGTGGCCGAGAGGTTCTAGGCGCTACAGTCTTGAACCGCGCGACCGCTCCGGTTGCTAGTTCGAATCCTGGAATCCTGCCTCTGGCACCGATGTGTGTGACGTACTTAGATTGGTTACGTTTAAGTAGTTTTAAGTTCTAGGGGACTGATGACTACAACAATTAAGTCCCATAGTGCTCAGAGCCATTTGAACCGTTTGAGAACACATTTTTGTTACTGCGTGATTACCTGTAAATACTACATTAATGCAGTGAATTCTGAAAATGGTGTCCGTCAACATAATTGCATTTGGCAATACGTGTAACGACATTCCTCTCAACATCGAGTAGTTCGCCTTCCGTAATGTTCGCACATCCATTGACAATGCGCTGACGAATGTTGTCAGGCGTTGTCGCTGGATCACGATGGCAAATATCCTTCAACTTTCCCCACAGAAAGAAATCCGGCGATGTCAAATCCGGTGAACGTGGGCACCATAGTATGTTGCTTCGACGACCAATCCACCTCTCATGAAATATGCTATTCAATACCGCTTCAACCGCACGCGAGCTATGTGCTGGACATCCATGTTGTTGGAAGTACATCGCCATTCTGTCATGCAGTGAAACATCTTGTAGTAACATCGGTAGACCATTACCCAGGAAATCAGCGTACATTGTACCATTTAGACTGCCATCGATAAAATGGGGGCCAATTATCCTTCCTCCCGTAATACCGCACGATACATTAACCCGCCAAGGTCACTTATGTTCCACCTGTCGCAGCCATCGTGGATTTTCCGTTGCTCAATAGTGCGTATTATGCCGGTTTACGTTACCGCTTGCTACAGAAGAATGCTGAAGATTAGATGGGTAGATCACATAACTAATGAGGAAGTGTTGAACAGGGTTGGGGAGAAGAGAAGTTTGTGGCACAACTTGACCAGAAGAAGGGATCAGTTGGTAAGACATGCTCTGTGGCATCAAGGGATCACCAATTTAGTATTGGAGAGCAGTGTGGAGGGCAAAAATCGTAGAGGGAGACCAAGAGATGAATACACTAAGCAGATTGAGAAGGATGTAGGTTGCAGTAGGTACTGGGAGATGAAGCAGCTTGCACAGGATAGCTGGAGAGCTGCATCACAGGATGAAGCAGCTTGCACAGGATAGCTGGAGAGCTGCATCAAACCAGTCTCTGGACTGAAGACCACAACAACAACACGTTACCGCTGTTGGTAAATGACGTTTCGTCGGTAAATAGAACGCGTGCAAAAAATCTGTCATGGTCCTGTAATTTATCTTGTGCCCAGTGGCAGAACTGTACACGACGTTCAAATTCGTCTCCATGGAATTCCTGGTGCATAGAAATATGGTACAGGTGCAATCGATGTTGATGTAGCATTCCCAACACCGACGTTTTTGAGATTCCCGATTCTCGCGCAATTTGTTTGCAACTGATGTGCGGATTAGCCACGACAGTAGCTAAAATACCTATTTGGGCATCATTATTTGTTGCAGGTCGTGGTTGAGGTTTCACATGTGGCTGAACACTTCTGGTTTCCTAAAATAACGTAACTATCTGGCGAATGGTCCGGACACTTGTATGATGTCGTCCAGGATACCGAGCAGCATACGTGGCACACGCCCGTTGGGAACTTTGATCACAATAGCCATACATCAACACGACATCGATCTTTCCGGCAGTTAGTAAAAGGTCCATTTTAACACGGGTAATGTGTCACGAAGCAAATACCGTCCGCACTGGCGGAATGTTACGTGATACCACGTATTTACAGGTTTGTGACTAATACGGCGCCATCTATCACAAAGGGAAAAGAGTGGTTCAACTAAAACATTCACATTTCTTTACGCACTACACGAATATGTAATAAAAATGGGGGTCCCTATTTTAAAAAAAACGCAGTTGATATACGTTTGACCTATGGTAGCGACATCTAGGGGGCCATCCATAGAGCCATCTGGTTTCCCCCTTGAAGCTAGACGAGTTTCGTTCTCTGTAGTTTCTTCGTTTGATGCTTATTTCGTGAGATATTTGGCCAGGTCACTATTAATGGACCACCCTGTATATACATACTTATATACTTCACATGACATGAACACATATAAACATATACTGTTAAGTTCCTTCGACTCTCTCTCTCTCTCTCTCTCTCTCTCTCTCTCTCTCTCTCTCTCTCTCTCTCTCTCTCTCTCGCTCAATAAATAAATGTGGTAATTTCATGTAAAGCATAGCACAAAATTCCGTTCCATATCTTCAGAATTGTGGACTTGGTGCTTCTTTCAATTAGTGTGCGTTTTTCATGAACATTCTCCATCTTAAGGACATAAGCTTTCAGATGATTAAAAGTGTTTTATAGATGGGCCGGAGACTTTCCAATATACTTCTAACAGTGGTAGTCCCTCAAAGTATGCAGAAGACATGTGAAATAGAGATTGCAGGAGGCTGGTACAGGAGGAAGTAAAGCTGTGAGGTAAGACAGCGGGTCGCGCCTTAATAGCTCGTTGCATAAAGTGTTTGTCCTTCTTAGATAAAGGCCCAGGGTTTGAGTCCTGGTGCCATACACAGTTTTCGCCTGCCACGAACTTTCAAATCAGCGAACAATTTGCTGTAGAGTGAACATTGATTCAAAAAAATGCAGATGGTGGTTTAAAGTCCCAATAAATACGAAGTGATTATATCTACATATACATAAGTACTCCATACACTTCGTTTCGATTCGCTAGTCCTGTTTCATTCGTGGGTAGCACAAATGTATAAGCTGGAATTTCTCAGTGGCGTTTACGTTTCGCGAGACTTATGTGAAAAGAAGTAAAGCATATTGTTATTAAAACCCTATGTTATACACAATGCCAGCTTTGCAGCGTATCCATAAGATTGTCGGGATTACAAACTGACCTCGTGACAAAACACAATGCTTAGTATTGAGTGTGCTCTAATTCCTACGGTAATCCTAGCTGATAACGATTAAAACCAACTAAACTGATTCCGAACAGGCCTTTCAAGGCTCCACGGTACCGACCTGCCGCCGTGTCATCCTCAGTCCACATGCGAGACTGGATGCGGATATGGACGGGCATGTGGTCAGCATACCGCTCTCCCGACCGCATATCAGTTTCCGAGACCGGAGCCACTACTTCTCAATGAAGTAGCTCCTCAGTTTGCCTTACAAGGACTGAGTGCACCCCGATTGCCAAGACGCTCGGCAGACTGGATGGTCACCCATCCAAGTGATAGCCCAGCCCGTTAGCGCTTCACTTCGGTGGTCTGACGTGGACCAGTGCTAGCACTGCGGCAAGGTCGTTGGCAGCTGATAACGATAAAAAGAAGTAAACTTTCATACACTGTTTTGATAGTACTAAAGTTTATTTTACCTTTAATGACATTGTAGCAATGACTCTGCAGACAGCAGCAGTTTCAACGAATTTTAACTAGGCATTACCGGTTTCGTGGCGTGCAGCCACATCAATATACAGCTCGAGATCCCGGTGGTGCCTTAATAAAATTGGTTCAAAATACTGATGTTTGAGGAGATCTTGCTACAAAATGTACTACTACAGCTGCAGATAGACTGGCCACAAGGTACTTTGTATTTAATGATTTCACCTGGCACACTTAATTCAGGGCCAGTCCGAGAACATTTTCCTACACAAGCAACATTTTTGCACAAAAGCGCCGTATTATCTGGCATCCGGCCCTGTTCCCCCTCTCGGAGATTAGTCGCCGTTCTTTAGGCTCTGGGTAATACGTTTAAAAATAAATATAAATTTAGTCATCGTGCCTTCTTTCCCTTTCCGTTGTTAATATTGTGATACATACTGCATACAAGTCTAGCACCCTGGTCACCTTGTTGCCCCTCCGAGCTTGGCGCCTCGAGCGGCCGTATCTGTCGCTTCTTCCTTAAATCGCCGTCTACTGAGTTCCATGCACAAGGAACTATTGGATCTAGTGACAAAGCTGCCACATTATTCAGTAATCTCATATTTTTTCGCTACACAACAACAATGGATCATGGTGAAAGATTCTGCAAGTTAAAGAACAGACAAAAAATAGGTTCTGCTCTATGGGCGGACAGTGTGGCTGGAAAATAAGAAACATTAGGGTTTAACATCCCGGCGAAAGCGAGTCTACTAGAGACAGAAAATAAGTGCCAGTTGGTGGTTGATGGGGAGGATAATGGATTGTGTCCATTAGAGGATTAGACATTTTTGGACATTTGTGGTAAGGTCTTAGGAGACCTAAACGATTAGGGATCAGCGATTGTGGGATATGAGGGAGAAGATAATTCTGGGTAGGTGGATGGGGGGATGAACCGCCATCCTCTCGAATACGAGTCTGCTGTCTTACCATTTCGTCTCTTAGCTCCATTCGTAAGCTCAGGAGGGATTAATAAGGAGCAGAAAACCAATCATAAGGCCTTGGCAGGAATAACCCTTTATTCATTTGAAATGCACGAGAAAACTAGTGAAAATTTAATTTGATCGGCGTGACCAGGAATTGACCCCTATTTCTCTCAAAAAGAATTAATTATCTGGAATTCCGTGACATGGTGAAAGAGAAAGACGAAGAGCTTTGTAACACCACTCAGTTTACCTATCAAGTCATTGATACAGTTAGGCCTTACTCATGTTAATTATAGTTTGTGGCATTTATTCTGTGCGAGATATACTAATGAGTCAAAAAATTATGACCACTTGCTTTACAGGGTGTAGCCTTATCTAAGTCACCGAATTCTACGTAGTTTTCCGCAAGTATCTAGCACCCGACGTCTACGCAGAGGTCTCGCATTTTCCGAAAATTTGTATCGGAGTGTCGTGGACATGGGTCTGGCACCTGATACCGTCCTAATCGTCTTACATCGGTTCAGATCAAGTGTATTTGCTTTCCGATACATGAACCAGAGTTTGATGTCACACTGCTAAAATGAGATTACCATAGTTCTGGCCTTGTCACACGGACCGCTAGCTTTCTGGAATATTCCAGCGCCGTCGATAAAGCAGGCATGTTGGGATGCAGGTGTTTGACATAGTATTACAAAACTACCATTCCACCATAATTGAACATCACGGTAATCTACACAGCTACATGGAAGACACAAGATCACCGAAAACCGGCCATGGATGCTCGCCAGTCTCTGGAAAGAGCTGGAATTTGTGGGATTACCCTTTATTGTGGGGGGGGGGGGGGAGGGAGCCTTACGTGGTACTACAAAAAGAATAGCTTAAGGGCAATTACAGAAGAAGGGAGATCGACGGATTAGCTGTTTCAAAACGAGTTTTGCAGCATGGAGAACACCACATTCATTTTGACAGGACTCAAGCGGATACCATGAAAAGCTGTACAGCCCACAGACACTGTGATGGTGGTGGTAAGTTCCCATGGGACCAAACTGCTGAGGTCATCGGTCCCTAGACTTACACCTACTTAATCTAGCTTAAACTACACTACTGGCCATTAACATTGCTACACCAAGAAGAAATGCAGATGATAAACCAGTATTCATTGGACAAATATATTATACTAGAACTAACATGTGATTACATTTTCACGCAATTTGGGTGCATACATCCTGAGAAATCAGTACCCACAACAACCACCTCTGGCCGTATTAACGACGTTGATACGCCTGGGCATTGAGTCAAACAGAGTTTGGATGGCGTGTACAGGTACAGCTGCCCATTCAGCTTCAACACGATACCACAGTTAATCAAGACGACGGTTGTGATGAGCCAGTTGCTCGGCCACCATTGACCAGACGTTTTCAGTTGGTGAGTGATCTGGAGAATGTGCTGGCCAGGGCAGCATTCGAACATTTTCTGTATCCAGAAAGGCCAGTACAGGACCTGCAACATGCGGTCGTGCATTATCCTCCTGAAATGTACGGTTTCGAACGGATCTAAAGAAGGGTAGAGCCACGGGTCGTAGCACATCTGAAACGTAATGTCCACTGTTCAAAGTGCCATCAATGTGAACAGGAGGTGACCGAGACGTGTAACCAATGGCACCCCTACCATTATGCCGTGTGATACTCCAGTATGGCGATGACGAATACACGCATCCAACGTGTGTTCACCGCGGTGTCGCCAAACACGTATGCGACCATCACGATGCTGTAAACAGAACCTGGATTCATCCGAAAAAATGACGTTTTGCCATTCGTGCACCCAGGTTCGTCGTTGAGTACACCATCGATGGCGCTCCTGCCTATGATGCAGCGTCAAGGGTAACCGCGGCCATGATCTCCGAGCTGATAGTCCATGCTGCTGCAAACGTCGTCGAACTGTTCGTTCAGATGGTTGTTGTCTTGCAAACGGGGACGTCTATTGACTTAGGGATCGAAACGTGGCTGCACGATCCGTTACAGCCATACAGATAAGATGCCTGTCATCTCGACTGCTAGTGATACGAGGCCGTTGGGATCCAGCAAGACATTCCGTATTACCCTCCTGAACCCACCGATTCCATATTGTGCTAACAGTCATTGGATCTCGACCAACGCGAGCAGCAATGTCGCGATACGATAAACCGCAATCGCGATAGGCTACAATTCGACCTTTATCAAAGTCTGAAACGTGATGGTACGCACTTCCCCTCCTTACACGAGGCATCACAACAACGTGTCACCAGGCAACGGCGGTCAACTGCTGTTTGTGTATTAGGAATCGGTTGGAAACTTTCCAAGTGTCAGCACGTTGTAGGTGTCGCCACCGGCGCCATCCTTGTGTGAATGCTCTGAAAAGCTAATCATTTGGATATCACAGCATCTTCTTCCTGTTAAATTTCACGTGTGGAAAACTTCATCTTCGTGGTGCAGGAATTTTAATGGCCGGTAGTGTAGCTTAACGACAACACACACATCCGTGCCCGAAGGAGGACTCTACCCTCCAAAAGAGAGAGCCGCGCGAACCGTGGCAAGACGCCCCTGACCACGCAGTTACCAATCACGGGTCATAAAGATTGTAAAACACACCAGGAGTTTCAGTAGGAAGGAGAAGTGCATGAAGTTGACTGACGTTTGGTTTCCGGTGCTGAAGAAGGTGTGTACCAGTCTTCCAGCAGGGGATGACAGCAACAGCGGACGACGGCAGTCGAAAACGCTGAGTTTCGCTAGAATATTCAAAACAGACGTCAAGCCATTGCGTGGAAGCTCAGAGAAGCGGAATTTTGGTGTACTCAGTAGCGTCCAGCGTAAAAATCATTTCACACTACAACTTAAAAATTGCCGATACTAAATTTGGTTTAGGGCTGGGGGGATGGTGACTAAAGAGTGTACTACCTCCCGTAGCATGAAATGTAAAATTTAAAACATACCTAAACATGAGTAAGTAATCATCTCATGAAATGAGGAGTCAAACGCATAAAATTACACCCAGGAAAGAATTAGTCAATTGCATGTATACGCTAAAATACGGCGACATGCACATGGTCGCAATTTGTACCTTAAACAAGAATGGCATTAGGCTCTATTCAACATCATTAGCAATAGCCATAAAGAGAAACAGGCAAAAGCCGTCCTTGTTAATGCTTAAAGTAATGTCGTACGACATCACAAGCTAACATTGGTGATAAGAATAACTGTTATATGGTATAAGCATACCTGGCGCAGAGAAGCAACTGAAAGAATTGAAAACAAATAAATCAACAGGTCCCGATGGAATCCCGTTTGGCAAAGAGTACGCTACGACTTTGGCCCCTTACCTAGCTTGCATTTATCGTGAGTTTCTCACCCAGCACAAAGTCCCAAGTGACTGGAGGAAGCGTAGGCGACTCCAGAAAATAAGAAAGGCAAAAGAACAGACCTATAACATTACAGATCAATATCCCTAACTTCTTTTTCGCTGCAGAATCCTCGAACACATTCTCAGTTCGAATATAATAAACTTTCTTTCAGCCTTAGAAGTTTATATCCAAGAATCAGCATTGTCTCAGAAAGCATCGCTCGTTCGAAATTCATCTTGCTCTTTTCTCATATAATACAAGGAGAAATGTGGATGAACGGCAACACGCAGTTTCCATTTTTTTAGATTTCCGGAGAGCATTTGATGCGCTACCCCACTACAGGCTGTTAACGAAGGTAAGATCATATGGAATAAGTTTATGGATATGTGAGTGACTCGAAGATTGTTAAATAATAGAACCCAGTATGTCGTCCTCGACGGCGAGTCTTCATCAAGGCAAGGAAATATGTCAGCATTGCCTCAGGGAAGTGTGATAGGACCGCTGTTGTTCTCTATACACATAAATGATTTGACGGACAGGTTGGACAGAAATCTGTGGTTTTTGCTGATGATGCCATGGTGTACTGTAAGGTATCGAAGATTTATGAGTATAGGAAGATACGTCTTACAGGAAATTTGCAGTTGTTGTGACGAATGGCAGTTAGCCATGAATGTGGAAAAATGTAAGTTAATGAAGATGAGTTGCACCTGTAATGCTCGGATACGGTATTACTAGTGTCGACCCTGACACAGTCAAGTCCGTTAAATATGTGGACATAACGTTGCAAAGCGATATGAGGTGGAACGATATACCTGCTTGTGTTTCCAAGATAGCACTGCATGGTTTTTGTCTAGGGTGAAAGATGGAAAATAATGGATCGCTAAAGCAGGAAGATATTCCAGTGCATCGAGCTCATGTTATTTGTTTGACATTTACAAAAAGAGATAACGTAATACGAACAATTACAACTTAGGTACAGGTGTTGTGCAAATTGCTTGCTTGAACATAAGTGCAGATGCTAGTCTCCCCAGCGCGCAGGTTGATCTGTTGTATTTGACGACGAACGGCATCGGTGCAATGTTATCAATATACTGCAAGTGAAGTCTTCGTCGGAACAGTGTTCTGTGTAGTTGTGAGTACATTGTGTCAGACATAAGTGACTTCGGACGTAGCCAGAATGTTGGTGCTCGTATAGACGATGCACCACTAACCAAGGGAACCGAAGTACCTGATGTTTCAACAGGCACCGAGTCGAAGATTTATACCCCACTCATGAAAAGAAGAAAAACATCTTCAGTGAGTGATCTTGCAGACGTTCACTGAAGAGGATTGTAACCAAAGGAAGAAAGAAAATAAGCGGAGGACACCTGCAAGGGTCACTGGAGAACTGCGTGTCGCACTCAGAACCAAATCGCACGTGACGTGTGCGCTCCGAAGCGAAGCTGACGTGTAATGCCTCTGACGTGAAGTGGAGACAAACAGCAAGACCTATTCGGCACGTATGCGAATCAGGTTGGGGCAATGACAGGGCAAAGGATGTGTGCATATGTGAACCGACTACCATAGCGCTGCCCGTCAGCCGACGAACGGCAACAGGGCAATCCCGTGGCCAATCAGAGCGTGTGGCGCCAAGTTTCCGTAGTTTAGAAATCGTTCGTTGTCGACCTACACAACATTGTTAATTTTTGTTCCTACTGGAATCAGCTATCCAGGGTTAAAATTTCGTGACACAATCTTTCTCTACCCTATATAAGGTCTAATGATCGGATGTCCGGAAATGCATGGTTTACATGCTAGAGACCATTTATTGAATCATACTTTATTACAGAATGTACGTATAGCTACCTCGGCAGCCGAGGTAGTTGTAATTAACACACGGTTTCTGGACTTCTGCCAATAACAATGTATAAAATTTCAATCATACTTCGTTACAGACTGCAGTCTAATACGCAGTGTACCATGCAGCCATAGTTATAGTATGCATGTTTTCCTCCTATAGGGTGGTACTGTTCTCATACGCCATGTCCTAGCGCTCTCTCCTGCCGTAGTAACTGGTAATATTGTGTCCGATTCACTTCTCTTGCTGACTCACTGTACAGTGGATATGATACAGCGTTCTACACAGTGGTTCCGTATTCTAATCGAGTGCTTGCCGACATGGTGTTTAGCGGGCAGCAAGGTTGAATCGGGATACCTGTCCCCGCCGACAACCGGCAGAGCATTCAATGTTGGAACAGTGTATCGCCGCTTGCCGAGACGGTCGTTTCAGGAAGCAAGAAATCATGAAGGATGTACCCAAAATGTTCAAACACCAGACTTGAAGGAAATTGTGATTAACGCTGTGGAAGGCGACTGCCATGTCAGTACCAGGCAGATTCCCGCCAGTTCAGGGTGAGCCAGACGAGAACTGTTGGTACCCTCATCACCTACTGCGTGTGCAGGGCTTGCTAGCGACAGACTTTCCACATTGTAAGCAGTTTTGTCACTGTTTGCTTCATTATGAAACCACGATTCCGGGAGCTGTGTCATCCAGCCTATTCGCAAATGAGGGCTACCTTTAAGCAGGGTGTCAACTTCATCGTTCATAATAGTCATCTTTGGGATAGTATACAGAACCTCCTTAGCATGCTGACAGAGAATGATCAACATTGTTGCAGCCGGAATTTCTGAGCCGGGATAATTGGCAACCGTATTTTGGGACCAGTCTTCCTTCCACGTCACCTAACAGGACGGAACTATCGGTGTTTGTTGCGGGTGACTTTGCCTCCCCTGCTGGAAAAAGTGCCATGCTTGATTCGAACGTTACGTGGCTGCTACATGATGGTGCTCCAGCGTTCAATAGCGTGCTCCTCGGTCGATGGATCGGACGAGGAGGTCAAGTTGATGGCCTGCTTCAGCCGTGCTGCAGCTCGCGTTGGTGCTGTTTGTAGGTTTCCGTCCACTGTTGGAGGCCTGACCGTATCGTTCAGTTGACATCGTTGCAGTTCTTTGTCTTCGTCTCGCGTTGACTGGCGCCACTTGCTTTCGCAAGATTTGCCAGTCTGCTAGTGGCAGCAGCAGCGGTTATCGATATGTATTAACTGTGGCGACCTCGTTGTTCTTCCGAGTCGTGTCAGTGGGCAGTTCGGAAGGGGACTCAGGAGGAGCCAGCCCCGTGCATTGCGAGAATACGCCGGGGCCTCTGGCGGCGCGCATGGACCGCCGGATCAAAGGCCTGTTGTCACGAGGAAGCAGGACCTCGTCATAAAACGGATCCTGCAAGCTTTTAGTTGAGTGCATTTGGCTTCAAGTAGAGAAACCTCCACAATTGTGACATCTTGCGATTCTCTACTGACTTGGGTTCGTGTTGCTGCTCGTAGTGTTGCTGAGGCGAAGACCAGAGAGTGGAGTACCTGGGGAAGGCGGATGTGATTAGCTTTCGAGGACGTCTAATCACTGTTTATTGCATTCAGTTTGTTACTGTTTGTTAAGTTCAACCATCGGTATTTTTCCTGCCGCGTGGCCGCGAACGCCGCAGTTACCTGCCCTGGGGTTTATTGTATACAGCAGCAGAGTACGTTTCCTTACCTTACCGCTGTTGTCCGGTGACAGCTTTCTTGGCTGTACGTTGGTTGGCGATTCTTCTACTCTGGTGGTAGTAATTCCTTTCTCGTTCCGGGCATTCTAAGCGCAGTATTCTGCAGGTGGAGTCCAAACCGCTGGCTCCAGCTTTGGCGTAATTTTACATCTTTGCATTTGGTTTATTGGGCGTCAGCTAACCTCAGCAAGATTGTCGTTAGTCATTCCTTATACTGCTACTCGTCTGTATTACCATCTTGCTGCCTGTCTCGTCGCTCGTGGAAGTGTTTTTTTTTACCCTTGTGTTTTTTATTATTGTATAATTTATTACAATTGTTCTCAATTCTTTAATATAATTGTTATTCTTAGCGTTACAACAGGTTTAAACGGCTGCGCTACCAAGTTTACCATCATTTTGTCTCACCCTTTTGGTGATCAGTTGTCTGTCTTTTTAAATTAACCTTTGCAATTGCACTGCTGTTTTACAGTATGTTTGTTAAATTTTTTATATTTGCCACTCTCGGCGTTAAAGGCCTTCAGCCGTGACTTTGGTTATTTGTCTTAAAATTCTAATTGCTTGTTTTTAATACAGTATTTGCTGTGACTGCATTTTATACTCACTTGGCAAATTGTAACGCACTGAAAGCACTATTAATTACACAGTTGTTTACTCCTTCATTAATAATGTGTGATCTCTTTATTTATTCCTGGGTCTGGAATTACTTTTTTAAAATAAATGTGTGTAACAGCAAAAGGTGAACCGATAGTGACTGATTGCGGCCCCGTCCACAATCGTAACCGAGTCCTGCCTTCTTTGACTACCAGGTTTCACTGCTCGTTCACCGGATCTCAACCAGCCGATTTCTGGTTATGGGAGCAGCTTATTCATGCTATTTTTGATACTGTTCGGATGCAGCTTCGCCGATGTGGACGTGTTAGACAGAGCTTGCTACAGCACGTACAAGCATGTGTTGAGGCACACGGAAACCATTTTCAACACTTACTGTAACTGTGGCTGCACGGTAAAGCGCGAATTAGACCGCAGTCTCCCTAACAAATTATGACTGAGTAAATGGTCTCTAGCATGGAAACCATGCATTTCTTGACATGACTTCATTAGACCAATTTGTTCTGTAACGTGTCATCGATCAATCTTTACAAAAAAGTTTCTCACAATTTGAACATACAACAGGAGTCTTATTGTCAAAACTAGGACTACAAAATATACATCTGACCCATTTGCAGCTTTACTTTGAGCTGCTAGAGCTTGTTATAGAGCGTGACGACTGCTCCTCTGTTTGTATCTTTCTCATAATAGCATTGGATGCTGCATTTCGTGGCAATCGTTTCCTGGCTTCAGTATATGGAATAACAAGAATTCGTCGTAGTTCTTCGAGGAATATATTTATTTCTTTTGTGAAGATTATTTCCTTTCCACTCTGAACTCACATCTTTCCATAGTACAAATGCATTGTAGGCAATACCGTCAAGCACATTGGAAAATACAGTTACTGGCCAACGACTGGTTTTTCTCTCGCACTTGTATGTGGCAGAAAGCTGGTCGGGTGTGTCAACTGCTCATTTCGTAGTACTGCAGTCTAATATCGGTTTTGGCTTTTAAACTTCTCTGTTGTTTATTTCTTTACCATTAAGAGTGGTGCTCATCAGTGCAACTTTCTTACTTATATTTGGATTTAGGTTGACACTGTGGTATCTTTCATTAAATACAACTCTGAACTGAGGACATCTCTGCATGATAATTTGCGCAGTTATGTCTTGTTCCTGTTTTTCTTTTTTTTTAACTGTAGCCAGTAACATACGCTTACCCAACATATGGAATGAAAAAGTTATCATATGTAACATTCTATCCTCTTAGAGCGTATGTCAGGTCCATGACAACACGCAAACCTTGGTTTCTCTCACATGCTATGCCAAGTGGTTTTCATATGTAGATCTGTGTTCTTAGAGGATATGATTAGCACTGTAGCACAGTGTCAATATCTTTATCCGGTACTTCGCAGGTTTGCTTAGAAAATATTGTTTGAATGGACATTGATCAGTAAAATCCACTAGCTGCTCGCCAACATTAAATTTCATCCAGTATTATATAAATTTCCTAGTATTTCCACCCACTGTTCCCGTAAGCCCCTCATAGGTACTAGTTTGCCGTTTGCTCTTCGCACCTGCCGATCAGGCTTATTATCGAAATGTGACACTCGAGAGATGTTATAAAACTTCTTTAATGACAATATAGCAGGAAAAATTTCTCTACTTGATCTTGGATCCCATAGGCTGCTCGATGATTCACCATATGATTTTTGAACACCAGCAAGCAATAATACGTCAATATATGAGTAATGTAATTCCATTTAAATCTTCTCATTTATCATCGTACACTCTCCAGGCCTCTATATTAGTTATTTGTAGCTCAATATTGAAAGGCATTTCGTTCAGGGCCTCTATATAAGTCGTTGGTAGCTCAGTGCTGAAGAGAGTTTCATTCACGATTACCTGAAAAGCACATTTGATATCATTTCCTCTGCACGTAGCTTATGTGACTGGACCAGGTGTTTCTTTCTTTATGTTTGCACTGGACACCATTCTAGGACGTGGAAACGGCACCGTTCTCCTACTGATGTTCTTATCTTTCGATAGAACTACTTTTATAGCATTTGCATTGTCACAACTTACCTCATTGTCGGAAGCATTATCTTCGATTCTGATGTTGGGTGAATGCTGTCTTCAGCAGTATGCGTTTCTTCCTCTGATATATCCTCCCCACTATCAAATGCATTGCCTATTGTTTTTAATTAACTTTCAGTTAGGTGATATTTTGCCTTGTTAACAATACACCACTACCTACGGCAATAGCTAAAAATATAACATCTTCCTCCTACAATGAATCAGAAGAGTATGATTTCTTACTCTCCAGCATTTACATCTTTAGCAATATATTGTGTATTTTTGCCAAGGCAAACAGCGACCTCCATGGCTGTGTACAAGATACACACATGAATTTGGATACGATGGAATGTGAAACTCAATAAAATTTCTGTATAAATGAGCATTAAAGGCACTCAGGTCATTATGACCCAAACACGTAAGTGTAATGATTTCAATTACGAAAATATCAGAAATCAAGGTTTTATGTGATGTAATTAAGAACAGAAATAATATGTAAGCTTCTCCCGAACAGGCCATGAAGGTACAACGGTTTTACCGGCCGCCGTGTCATCCTCATTCAATATGAGTCACTGGATGCGGATATGGAGGGGCATGTGGTCAACATACCTCTCTCCCGGCCATACGCCCGTTTCCGAGACCGGAGCCGCTACTTCTCAATCAAGTAGCTCCTCAGTTGGTCTTACAAGGGGTGAGTGCACCCCACTTGCCAACAGCACTCGGCAGACCAGATGGTCACGCATCCAAGTTCTAGCACAGCCTCACAGCGCTGAACTTCAGTGATCTTAGTTCAAATGGCTCTCAGCACTGTAGGACTTAACATCTGAGGTCATCAGTGCCCCAGAACTTAGAATTACTTAAACCTAACCAACCTAAGGACATCACACACATCCATGCCCGAGGCAGGATTCAAACCTGCGACCGTAGCTGTCTCGCGGTTCCAGACTGTAGCACCTAGAACCGCTCGGCCACTCCGGCCGGCTTCAGCGATCTGACGGGAATCAGTGTAACCACTGCAGTAAGGCCATTGGTTTGAATAGAAATAAATACAGACATTACATTTAATTTAGTAACAGGAATATAAATTTATTGTCGACTCACGTTGACCAAGGGACAACAGCAGGGTTAACAGTTTGAAACTCTCCTGTCAACACCGTATGGCGACAAAAATATTATCCAGTATTTGTCTCAGTTACTACGGGTAGTTCCGCCACTTAAACTCTTGAAACAGATAGTCTACGAAAGCACCCGGTAAATCATGTCTGACCCACCACTGATACTTGCAATCAACCAAATTGTTAGGAACCTGTCATAACCTGATTAGACGTTATTGTGGCGTTTAAGGCAAATCACGTCCGACCATAAGTATCTTCTATCCTGTTCGTGCAATACATATTCCAGCAACAATTTTAGTATTCTTTGTTATTCAGCCGCGCGGGATTAGCCGGGCGGTCTTATGCGCTGCAGTCATGGACTGAGCGGCTGGTGCCGGTGGAGGTTCGAGTCCTCCCTCGGGCATGGCTGTGTGAGTTTGTCCTTAGGATAATTTAGGTTAAGTAATGTGTAAGCTTAGGTACTGATGACCTTAGCAGTTAAGTCCCATAAGATTTCACACACATTTTTGTTATTCATTTCTGATTCCAGTCATTATTTTGTTTTTAGTAGAATAGAGTGTGGAAAACGTTTCCTGTAATAAGTGACACTAACGGTACGTTTTTAGCAGGGACATTCCTACAGTTAAATAAAATCATGTTAACGTATTTTCTCTTTGTAATCTGTAAGCATGAACCTCCATTGTGATATGTAACCTAAAGCAATGCTTCTAGTCAGGACAATGACATTTAAAATATTGCTAGATTTTATTTAAATATCAGAAAAGTGATCTAATTACATACGTGAATTCAGTTACTAATGATGACACTCATTTGTTTGAAAAAAGTTGTAAATGGAAATAAAATATGTTTGTGACACTATTATGAATATTATCTACAACTGTCTTTCTAACTTCCTCTGTATGGCCATGCTCTTTGACGCGACATCTACGTTAACTTTTTATTCATTACTTATGACCTTTGATGTAACTGTAATTAATTTAAGGATGTAATTTCAAAAGTAATGTCCTATTGCGTGGTTGTTGGGTCGAACCCGGGACTCCAGACGGCAGAGCTGAAGCCAGTACCCACCGCACATTATTTCATCAGGAGGCTGAGCAAGTCAAGAGCTTAAAGGGCAGTGCAGAGTGATACAGCGGTATTCGGTAACATTCCTTTATTCAGCTAATTTACTGTACTAGATGGTAAAGCGTAGGTTGGAGTGCCGCCTGCCGATGTCCGGCGAGTGGAGCCTGCTCAGCAGCCACCTGGTACGCCGACGCCGCTACTGTTGTCATCAACGCCGCCCGCCGATGGAGGTCGGCCGCCGTTCTCCCGGTCACCGCCAGCCGATGCATTGCGACTTGCGCCGCGCTGCTGCCCGCGATTCCGGGGTCTGCTACAGTCCCTGGTCCTTGCCGGCCTCTGCCCCGTTTGGCCTGCTCTGTCCGACTATGGGACGAAGGTGGATGTGCTAGTCACCTCTGGCCCTCGGACCGCTGCTGCTCCCACGAGAGGACGAGACTCGAACCAGCACCCTCCTTGACAGTGTGCCGCAACTTGTGGTGCTTGCCAGATGGCAACACCCGGCGCCGTCTCTGGTGCTGTCGCAGCGCTGCTGCGCCTCCCGCAGCGTACGCCTCGTCCTAACCCCGGTATGCCAGGTGGGAAGCGAACGTGGCCCATTGGAAAGAGTGGAGCCGAGCCCCTCCTGGACCTGCTGTAGACCGCTGTCACTGCCCTCTTTCAGGCAGACCATGCGACCTACAAATTCCAGGCTGTCGTTCCGTCCTGCTCCGGTGTTGTGACCCCGGAGGCGGAATATCGCCCGAACAAGTACATAGAAACAAAGAACAAGTTTATTGCACAATACTTGTAACATTGCTGCCGCACTGGCCCCAATAAGCGTAGACAAACACAGGTCCGTCCTGACGCTCGACTGACCTGGCACACTCTGTCAAGCTAAAATTGCCCCTTTATTTATATTGGTTTCTGCCTCACCTCACGTAGTATCAGAGAGAGACAGACACTATGGCAGGGATAAATTTCCACACATCAGTTATTTACAGGGTGTTTCAAAAATGACCGGTATATCTGAGACGGCAATAAAACCTAAACGAGCAGCGATAGAAATACACCGTTTGTTGCAATATGCTTGGGAAAACAGTACATTTTCAGGAGGACAAACTTTCGAAATTACAGTAGTTACAATTTTCAACAACAGATGGCGCTGCAAGTGATGTGAAAGATATTGAAGACAAAGCAGTCTGTGGGTGCGCCATTCTGTACGTCGTCTTTCTGCTGTAAGCGTGTGCTGTTCACAACGTGCAAGTGTGCTGTGGACAACATGGTTTATTCCTTGGAACGGAGGATTTTTCTGGTGTTGGAATTCCACCGCCTAGAACACAGTGTTGTTGCAACAAGACGAAGTTTTCAACCGATCTTTAATGTAACCAAAGGACCGAAAAGCAATCCAATAAAGGATCTGTTTGAAAAATTTCAACGGACTGCGATCGTGACGGATGAACGTGCTGGGAAGGTAGGGCGACCACGTACGGCAACCACAGAGGGCAACGCGCAGCTAGTGCAGCAGGTGATCCAACAGCGGCCTCGAGTTTCCGTTCGCCGTGTTGCAGCTGCGGTCCAAATGACGCCAACGTCCACGTATCATCTCATGCGCCAGAGTTTACACCTGTGTCCATAAAAAATTCAAACGCGGCAACCCCTCAGCGCCGCTACCATTGCTGCACGAGAGACATTCGCAAACGATATAGTGCACAGGATTGATAACGGCGATATGCATGTGGGCAGCATTTGGTTCACTGTCGAAGGTTATTTTTACCTGGACGGCTTCGTTAATAAACAGAACTGGCGCATATGGGGAACCGAAAAGCCCCATGTTGCAGTCCCATCGTCCCTGCATCCTCAAAACGTACTGGTCTGGGCCGCCATTTCTTCCAAACGAATCATTGGTCCGTTTTTCAGATCCGAAACGATTACTGCATCACGCTATCTGGACATTCTTCGTGAATTTGTGGCGGTACAAAGTGCCTTAGACGACACTGTGAACACCTCGTGGTTTATGCAAGATGGTGCCCTGCCACATCGCACGGCCGACGTCTTTAATTTCCTGAATGAATATTTCGATGATCGTGTGATTGCTTTGGGCTATCCGAAACATACAGGAGGCGGCGTGGATTGGCCTCCCTATTCGCCAGACATGAACCCCTGTGACTTCTTTCTGTGGGGACACTTGAAAGACCAGGTGTACCGCCAGGATCCAGAAACAATTGAACAGCTGAAGCAGTACATCTCATCTGCATGTGAAGCCATTCCGCCAGACACGTTGTCAAAGGTTTCGGGTAATTTCATTCAGAGACTACGCCATATTATTGCTATGAATGGTGGATATGTGGAAAATAACGTACTATAGAGTTTCCCAGACCGCAGCGCCATTTGTTGTTGACAATTGTAACTACTGTAATTTCGAAAGTTTGTCTGCCTGAAAATGTACTGTTGTCCTAAGCATATTTCAACAAACGGTGTATTTCTATCGCTGCTCGTTTAGTTTGTATTGCCGTTTCAAACATACCGGTCATTTTTGAAACACCCTGTACAAATAGCCACTCTTGGCTTTGGCCTAATGCCCCGCCTCATACATCGCAATAACTTAAACTAACGCTGCGGTTTCCTGCCTCGTTGTTGTGCCAATCAAAACAAATCGTGCGTGCAATAACGCTGTCGTAGCTCCGTGCCCGCGAGTGTCATGTTTACCTTACTTTCGTCTGTTACCACACTCTGCCAGCGTCCCCAGACTTCATCGCCCAACCGCGCCTTCATTGAACTTTGATAAAATTTCCCTTTCCCTCGACTAGAACCGACACTAGTGCATCATACCTCCTTCCTTTCAACAATATTCGTCCCGAATCTAGATAAAACAGACGTTGCCTATTGCTGCGTATACATACCTTGTTCACAAAACTTACATTCTACGGTCTAAAGCTGACGAGAATATTAAAACATTAACTCTACAGCTATACACTGTTTACACTGGTTAATCATGCTGTAGCCAACTGATGTGTTGACACCTCCTCCACTGGTGTACGTTTCCACATTCTCCGCAAAGCTATACTCTAAAAAAATTGAGAAACGGCACACCCTGTGGCTGAAATGCTTACTTTCATTAGCCTGTTGCTCCGGTGGTGTTGTAACGTTCGAAAGTGTTCCAGTACTTTATTAACCGTGATGGATCCTTCCTGTGCATTAATAAAGGACCGCAACGTGCCAGAAACTCTAGGTTTAGCGTGGAGTTCAAATATGTCAGACTTTGCACTGGTAGTAACTCCAGAACCCCTTCCGAACAAGACGTTCCCTGTGACAAAGTTAAAGTTGCTTCACCCGTACGTGATGCTGGAAGACGGAAATACTCCCCTACAATCTTACAAACCGTATCTTTTATAATTATTCCACTCTCCAACAGTTGCAAGCTCCTTCTTCTATCCGCTATCTGATTGGTACAAGTGACCATCACCCATATCGGCTTAAATACCGAATATAACCAATGCCTCCCTACCTTCTGGAAGTAGGAATGTGTCAATAACATCTCTTTTCCACTACAAGTTACTACATCATCGTACGACATCCTCAAAATTTCCCGAGAGTTCACTCTGCTCCTATCGAATTCTATGAAAAAAAAGAATATAGTTTCCTCTATACAATGACAAAACTAACAAACAAGAAAAACGCAAGTATTATCGGACCCACCAAAACGAGAGAAAAAGAGAGAGAAAAAAACACACACAAAAAAATTAAAATGCTATTTATCCCTTTACACAAAAACACAAAATGTAAACATGTCATAAAAAATTACATATACAATAATTTACTCCCTCCGTGACCGTAGCGCATACGGAACGTTATGCGTCCACTGTTGTTCATCCACTGAGACTTTCTTCTTCCGTTTGCTTTGCCTAGCCTCTGCAGTGGGGTAACTTTCTTGTAATTGAGGTAATCTGTGCACCATTCCTTTAAAGGGCTTTACTCTACTCACGTGGATAGTGGCTGTTTCTGTTGGCAGCTGCACTTTAACGTTCACAGGCGAAGTCATCTCCAAGACCTGGTATAGTCCGTGGTACTTGGTCAAGAATTTTTTCGTCTTTCCCTTAGGTGTATATGGATTCGTGATTAATACCCACTGACCTACCCCGTACTGTGGTAAAGGTCCCAAACACCTATTCTGTTTTTACTGTCTAACGCTTTCCTAATGGCCTTCTGTACCCTCTTCCAGACTTCCTGTATTGTCCATGCAAATTCCATCATTACATCAACTTTAGCTCCCAATTTCGGACATAGAACGTCAAATGGCGATGGCAGTTTTCATCCATAAACCACTTCGAACGGTGACATTCAGGCCCACGCATTGTATTTTAGTGTTATAACTCGGTACGCCATATGGAAGATAAACGTCCCAGTTATCACGATTTCTATTCGCATAATAACTTGGCAACTTTGAAATTGTCTTATGTACTCTCTCTGTTCTCCCATTCGCCTGCGGATGAACTGTACTGGTCAGTAATTTTTTAATTCTCAACAGACGACACACACAAAAGAAAGAAATACAGTAGAAGGAGAATGGGTAGCTTTGAGAGATGAAATAGTGAAAGTAGCAGAGGATCGAGTAGGTGAAAAAACGAGGGCTAGTAGAAACCCTTTGGTAATGGAAGAGATATTGAATTTAATTGACGAAAGGAAAAAAATATAAAAATGCAGTAAATGAAACGGCAAAGAGGAATACAAACGTCTCAAATATGAGATCGACAGGGAGTGCAAAATGGCTATGCAGTGATGGCTAGAGGACAAATGTAAGGGTGTAGAGGCATATATCACTAGGGCTAACATAGATACGGCCTACACGAAAATTAAACAGGCATTTGGAGAAAAGAGAACCATGTGTATGAATGTCAAGAGCTCAGATGGAAAACCAGATCTAAGCAAAGAAGGTAAAGCAGAATGTTGGAACGTGTATACAGAGGGTCTATACATGGGCGTTGTACTTGAGAGCAATTTATGAAAATGTAAGAGGGTGTAGGTGAAGATGAAATGGGAGAAATAATACTGCGCACATAATTTGACAGAACACTGAAACATCTAAGTCGAAACAAGGCCGTGGGAGTAGACAAAATTTCATTAGAACCACTGATAGTCTTGGGAGAGCAAGACCCTGACAAAACTCTACCGTCTGGTGAGAAAGATGATTGAGACAGGCGAAATGCTCTCAGACAACAAGAAGAATATAATAATTCCAGTGCCAAAGAAAGCAGGTGATAACAGGTCTGAAAAATATCGAACTAACAGCTTAATAAGTTACGCACGCAAAATACTAACACGAATTCCTTACAGACGAGTGGAAAAAACTGGTAGAAGCCGACCTCTGGGAAGATCAGTTTGGATTCCGCAGAAATTTTGGAACACGTGAGGCAATACTGACCCTACGACTTATCTTAGAAGAAAGATTAAGGTAAGGCAAACCTACGTTTCTAGCATTAGTAGACTTAGAGAAAGCATTTGACAATGTTGACTGGAATAATCTCTTTCAAATTCTGACGGGGGCAGGGGTAAAATAAAGGGAGCGAAAGGATATTTAAAATTTGTGCAGAAACCAGATAGCAGTTATAACAGTGGAGGGACATGAAAGGGAAGCAGTGATTGGTAAGGGAGTGAGACAGGGCTGTATCCTATCCCCGATGTTATTCAATCTATATATTGAGTAAGCAGTAAAGGAAACAAAAGAAAAATTCGGAGTAAAAATTAAAATCCATGGAGAAGAAACAAAAATTTTCAGGTTTGCCGATAACACTGTAATTCTGTCAGACAGCAAAGGACGTGGAAGAACAGTTGAACGGAATGGACAGTGTCTTGAAAAGAGGATATAATATGAACATCAACAGAAGCAAAACGAGGATAATGGAATGCAGTCGAATTAAAACGGGTGATGCTGCGCGAATTAAATTAGGAAATGAGAGGCTTAAAGTAATATACGAATTTTGCTATTTGGGGCGCAAAATAACTGATGATGGTTGAAAGGAAAGCGTTTCTGGAAAGGAAAGCGTTTCTGAAGACGAGAAATTTGTTAACATCGAGTATAGATCTAAGTTTGAGGAAGTCGTTTCTGAAAGTATTTGTATGGAGTGTAGCCATGTGTGGAAGTGAAACATGGACGATAAATAGTTTAGACAAGAACATTAACCAAAACGGCCTTGCTGTGCTGGTACTGCGCACGGCTGAAAGCAAGGGGAAATTACAGCCGTAATTTTTCCCGAGGACATGCAGCTTTACTGTATGATTAAATGATGATGGCGTCCTCTTGGGTAAAATATTCCGGAGGTAAAATAGTCCCCCATTCGGATCTCCGAGCGGGGACTACTCAGGAGGACGTCGTTATCAGGAGAAAGAAAACTGGCGTTCTACGGATCGGAGCATGGAATGTCAGATCCCTTAATCTGGCAGGTAGGTTAGAAAATTTAAAAAGGGAAATGGATAGGTTAAAGTTAGATACAGTGGGAATTATTGAAGTTCGGTGGCAGGAGGAACAAGACTTTTGGTCAGGTGAATACAGGGTTATAAATACAAAATCAAATAGGGGTAATCCAAGAGTAGGTTTAATAATGAATAAAGAAATAGGAGTGCGGGTAAGCTACTGCAAACAGCATAGTGAACGCATTATTGTGACCAAGATAGACACAAAGCACATACATACTACAGTAGTACAAGTATATATGCCAAATAGCTCTGCAGATGATGAAGAAATTGATGAAATGTATGATGAGAGAAAAGAAATAATTCAGGTAGTGAAGAGAGACGAAAATTTAATAGTCATGGGTGACTGGAATTCGTCAGTAGGAGAAGGGAGAGAAGGAAACATAGTGGGTGTATATGGTTTGGAACTAAGAAAAGAAAGAGGAAGCCGTCTGGTAGAATTTTGCACAGAGCATAACTTTATCATAGCTAACACTTGGTTCAAGAATAAAAGAAGGTTGTATACATGGATGAATCCTGGAGATACTAAAGGGTAACAGATAGATTATATAATGGTGACAGAGATTTAGGAATCAGGTTTTAAATTGTAGGACATTTCCAGGGGCAGATGTGGACTCTGACCACAATCTATTGGTTATGAACTGTAGATTAAAACTAAAGAAACTGCAAACAGGTGGGAATTTAAGGACATGGGATCTGGATAAGCTGAAAGAACCAGAGGTTGTACAGAGTTTCAAGGAGAGCATAAGGGAACAATTGATAGGAATGGGGGACAGAAACACAGTAGAAGAAGAATGATAGCACTGAGAGATGAAGTAGTAAAGGCAGCAGAGGATAAAGTAGGTAAAAAGACGAGGGCTGCTAGAAATCCTTGGGTAACAGAAGAAATACTGAATTTAATTGATGAAAGAGAAAATATAAAAATGCAGTAAATGAAGCAGCCAAAAAGGAATACAAACGTCTCAAAAATGAGATCGACAGGAAGTGCAAAATGGCTAAAAAAGGGTAGCTAGAGGACAAATGTAAGGATGAAGAAGCTTATCTCACTAGGGGGAAGATAGATACTGCGTACAGGAAAATTAAAGAGAAGTTTGGAGAGAAGAGAACCACTTGTATGAATATCAAGAACTCAGATGGAAACCCAGGTCTAAGCAAAGAAGGGAAGGCCGAAAGGTGGAAGAAGAATATAGAGGGTTTATACAAGGGCGATGTACTTGAGGACAATATTATGGAAATGGAAGAGCATGTAGATGAAGACGAAATGGGAGATAAGATACTGCGTAAAGAGTTTGACAGAGCACTGAAACACCTGAGTCGAAACGAGGCCCAGGGAGTAGACAACATTCCATTAGAACTACTGACGGCCTTAGGAGAGCCAGTCATGACAAAACTCTACCAGCTGGTGAGCAAGATGTATGACACAGGCGAAATACCCTCAGATTTCAAGAAGAATATAATAATTCCAGTCCCAAAGAAAGCAGGTGCTGACAGATGTGAAAATTACCGAACTATCAGTTTAATAAGTCACAGCTGCAAAATACTAACTCGAATTCGTTACAGACGAATGGAAAAACTGGTAGATGCAGACCTCGGAGAGGATCAGTTTGGATTCTGTAGAAATGTTGGAACCCGTGAGGCAATACGGACCTTACGTCTTATCTTACAAGAAAGATTAAGAAAAGGCAAACCTACGTTTCTAGCATTTGTAGACTTGGAAAAAGCTTTTGACAATGTTGACGGGAATACTCTCTTTGAAATTCTGAAGGTGGCAGGGGTAAAGTACAGGGAGCGAAAGGCTGTTTACAATTTGTACAGAAACCAGATGGCAGTCATAAGAGTCGAAGGGCTTAAAAGGGAAGCGGTGGTTGGGACAGGAGTGAGACAGGATTGTAGCCTCTCCCCGATGTTATTCAATCTATATATTGAGCAAGCAGTAAAGGAAACAAAAGAAAAAGTCGGAGTAGGCATTAAAATTCATGGAGAAGAAGTAAAAACTTTGAGGTTCGCCAATGACATTGTAATTCTGTCAGAGACAGCAAAGGACCTGGAAGAGCAGTTGAACGGAATGGACAGTGTCTTGAAAAGAGGATATAAGATGAACATCAACAAAAGCAAAACGACGATAATGGAATGTAGTCAAATTAAATTAGGAAATGAGACACCTAAAGTAGTAAAGGAGTTTTGCTATTTAGGAAGTAAAATAACTAACGATGGTCGAAGTAGAGAGGATATAAAATGTAGACTGGCAATGACAAGGAAAGCGTTTCTGAAGAAGAGAAATTTGTTAACATCGAATATAGATTTATGTATCGTTTCTGAAAGTATTTGTATGGAGTGTAGCCATGTATTGAAGTGAAACATGGACTATAACTAGTTTGGACAGGAAGAGAATAGAAGCTTTCGATATGTAGTGCTACAGAAGAATGGTGAAGATAAGGTGGATAGATCACGTAACTAATGAGGAGGTATTGAATAGAATTGGAAAGAAGAGAAGTTTGTGGCACAACTTGACTAGGAGAAGGGATCGTTTGGTAGGGCATACTCTGAGGTGTCAAGGGATTACCAATTTAGAATTGGAGGGCAGCGTGCCGGGTAAAAATCGTAAAGGGAGACCAAGAGATGAATACATTATACAGATTCAGAAGGATCTATGTTGCAGTAGGTACTGGGAAATGAAGAAGCTTGCACAGGAGAGAGCAGCATGGAGAGCTACATCAAACCCGTCTCAGGACTAAAGACCACCACAGCTACATTTTAAAAATATACGTTTTAACAAGTTTTGTCTGATGTAGTATTCCAGGGGTGGACAAACTAACCCTGTAATGTATAATAACTAGTTTATACATGGTGTTCGAAAATTCCTGTTACACACTTATGGGATTTTAGAGGGGTGAGTACATAATACGAGAACTTTGAATATGGTTTCCGTGCTACAGCCGTCAGAAAACATATTTACTAGGTAGGTATGCGGCATGGTACTCATGGTGGAGGGTGCTTACGGCGGAACAGTTGATTTCATTTGACTTATATCCTACCTCTCTGACCTCGTTCGAGCATCGTTAACATTTCAGTGAGTGTTAGAGCAACATGGTTGCATACATTTTCGCAGATCACAAAGACATGGTCTTCCTGAATGGCGAAGCCAAAAACGGAAGAGCTCCTCGTCGCCTTTATCAAGATTGTTCTCCACTATGTCTGACCCCATCGCATACCCTTCTTGCCACAATTACGCTACGGCTTTGATAAAGTGTGCCTTTGCCGTCAGGAGGCGCGACTACAGTGCTCCAAGTAGAAAGGAAGCGCCTACACTGCATCACGTTGAAGAGAATCCGAAAACGGAAGATGAGCAGTTTCTTTGGCTATTAATCAGTGGAACTGTAAAACAAATAATATAATGGGTCGCACCTAATCAATTACTTATAAACGTGGTCGAGTTACTAACGTGTTTTCAAACAGTTGTAGCACGGAAACAGTAAGTTTTTCGGGCATGGGCTGTAGTTTGAAATCTTATCAACTCACTCTACTCTATAAATCCTACAACTTTGTTATGGGTATTACCAAACACCCCACAGATGGCGCCGGCCGCGGTGGTCTCGCGGTTCTAGGCGTGCAGTCCGGAACCGTGCGACTGCTACGGTCGCAGGTTCGAATCCTGCCTCGGGCATGGATGTGTGTGATGTCCTTAGATTAGTTAAGTTTAAGTAGTTCTAAGTTCTAGGGGACTAATGACCACAGCAGTTGAGTCCCATAGTTCTCAGAACCATTTTTGAACCCACAGATGGCTAGGGTCAATCGAAATGCACGGTAGAAGTAACACCGCTTAGCTGCTTACCATTGTGCCTACCATGTAATTTTTATATTTATGGCCACGTAAAACTTAATATTCAGGCTTCGAAGTAGTAGGCTGCTTCTGGAAACCAAGCGGGAATTGCACAATTCAGTGGATGCAATAACGATTCATAGCATGATTCACGATTTACTTGCAGCACTTATTTCTGAGACATTTTTGTGGTATCTGAGGTACATATCGAAATTAATTCCGGAAAAATAAGAACTTTGAAATGTAACCAAATTTGTTTCCTTTTGCTCGAAGACTGCATTCATTAGATGTTCTTGGTGCTGCGAGTGCATTTGCTTCGAATATTTATATTGCACGTACTATCCACCTCGTGTTTGGAGGAAACACATGTTCAAAATGTTTCGAATGGCTCTGAGCACTATGGAACATAACATCTGAGGTCATCAGTCCCCTAGAACTCAGAACTACTTAAACCTAACTAACCTAAGGACATAATACACATCCATACCCGACGCAGGATTCGAACCTGCGACCGTAGCGGTTGCGAGGTTCCAGACTCAAGCGCCTAGAACCGCTCGGTCACAGCGGCCGGCCATATGTAACAGAGTCAATGAAAGACTCAGTTCAGAGCGACCAGGTTTAAACTGTTAATTGTTTGCTATACCATGTCGTTGAGAAATCTAGATAACTTTTTGCTTCTGTATTTTTCTTACGCACCTTGTTAACTCTGGTGTGTTTACCAGTTCCTAAACGAAAAAAAAAAAAAAAATAGAAATAAAGAAAGATTGCAGTACGCAAATGGGATTCGAACGCTCGTCCTCCACTTCATAACCAGATGCTTTGGTCGCTACATGAGCGGCGCTTTCTTTGAACGTCCCTTACCTTACGGATGTCACGACAGTCGAAAACGTTTCTTTCTATAATTTGTAGCAAAACATGGGTTTGTGGACTGAATTATGATAGAAATCGTTTAGTTTTTAGTTGTCTATTGATCCCGTCAGTTCTGAGTTGATTGAGCGCAGGAACTTGAGATATGTTTTATTTTTTTATTTTTAAGAAAAAAAGGTGGGCAATTGTTGTGAGAAATTGCTTTAAGTTTCATTTTATGTTGTACACAAGCGACCTGCCATTTTTGAAATGTGTCTGTTGGCCTGTTATGAGGTTTTCCCCTTGTGAATTCTGATTCTGGAGTAAAGTGTGAACTGGTCATAATAGGCGAAGTTGGGGCTACCTTGCCGAAGACAAGAGAGTATCGTCTGGGCCATTTTGCGTGAAATAGCAGGTAAAGCAACCCACACATGTAACGGCGCAGCTCTATGAGTAAACTAAATTTTAAGCTGTATAAACACAGAAATGAGCTGTTCGTTTGTGACAGAAGAAGAATTCTCATATTAGTGATGCGATTTTGACACCCGGATACCTTAGATGTCGCCAACATCTCAATGAAATATTCTTCCCATAATCAACATCTAATGTCTGTCGGTGATAACAACAATTTTTGAAACTATATTCACAGTACATTAGTCTGGATTACAAGTTCTCACTTGTTTAACTTGAAAACAGTCCTCTTAGATCTGTTAAAATATGAAACGATATTCATTCCAGTGCATTTGCGTTTATTGCATTTCTAAACAGCAAATAACTAGGGATGTGGCAAACGCAGATTAAGCTTCACTGGGTACCTAAGTTACTCGTCAATTTTCGAATCAGCAGCAATTAACCACTCAACAAAGTTGACGAAACAATTATGACTGACGGAATGCATGTACGCTTGTCTGACACTCAGCCATTGTTAAACATGTAATAGATGAAGAAAATATTATAATTATTTTTCTAATGAGAAGAGAAGCACGGATGTTGACGAGGATGATCTATATTTGTGATATAGACGAAAAATGAATTAACTGTAAGTATTCGGTGCATAATCGCCGCCAAAGTACCCCGATTTTTTCTTATATCCTCTAAAAATTACATCACAAGATGAGATCCATTTGCTGCTTTCAGTTGCATTTATTAAAGTGCTAAGAACGCCCAGTGTCGTATCGAATTCCCTATGTGAATTATTGATTAAAATTCTGATAGCGAAATCTGATGTCGAATATTTTAGCGTCGTATTAAACACGGGCCACCATCGATGGACGCCCTGTTCCTTTAAGGTTTAAATCGTTAAACATTTCTATTTGACCTTATCTGTTCCCTTGTAAAGATTATCCGTGTCTTAGTTCCTGTTGCATACCGGTTAAAAGATGACCCAACTTCAAATTAATGCTAATTTGCCTCTGGGATTTGTATTCACTCTTTCCAGGATCATTAGCTTCTACGGTTCTTCCCACATCTTTATTCGCCTCTCTGCTTTCTCTACGCAGTCGGGAAGCATGCACGCACAGCCCATCACTTTAAATGGTAGCGCTGGGGAAGTAAAGCAGGTGAAACGCGCGTCGAATGCGCTCTGCTCATTAACGGCCGATGGTTCGGATCTCTGGCCAATGCGAACTGCACTTTTTAGAGAATATCTTTTCTCATCTGATATAATGCTGAGTTGGTATAGCAAAAAATCGTTATTGTTAAATGTAAAACTCCAGGACTACAATACTATCGTTAGACCCCAATGCTTTATGCTTTAGAATGCCTTTCGTTAAATGCAGCCTAACAACCTGATGGAACACAAAAGTAGCACAGGTATACTGTCAGGAAAAGCTTTGAACTGAAATATGACAATGTAAAATGGAAATTAAAAAGAAGTAAAGAAATTCATGGAACAAATACAACCAGGATGAGAAGAGATGAAATCCATGGAAACTTAAAAAAGCTAGATGAGAAAAGAATAACAAGACGAATTTTTAACTTTTTTGACAGAAACGCAGAAGCATTATTGAAATGGATGGAAAAGTTAAAACAGATACGCGAGAAATGGAAACACGCAGCAAAGAATAGGGAGGAGGTAAAAGTTCACAGGAGAAGTGAAAAATTTTAAGGACTTGCAGGACATAATAAAGAGAAAGACAGGCGCATTATGGATAGGCGTAAGAAAAGAAAAGCTCCGGATAAGAACCAAAACCTATTGGAAAGAAGAAAAGAAAGAGGGAAAGAAGACATAACTTATCTCATGGGGTCCTCAGTAGGCCAAATGTGTAAAAGTGATAATATTAATAATGAATTGCTCATTGTATAATATACAAAATGTATTAACACAATAAAAATAGTTTAAGTCAGTGCTTAGTAAACAATGTGGAATTGCGATATTTTACAGAACTTAAAATCGTAATGTATGATTGCCCTAGCACTACGACTCTGAATAGAGGTCCGCATATTATGGCTATTCCAAGAAAGTGACTCGACTGGATTTCATCAAAGAATCAAGCTGTTCTTATAAGAGATCGACGACATTCGTCATAAAGGAAACCCATATCCACTTTTTGGACGTCGTATACATTGTAGAAGAGAAGCCTTCATGATGCTAGCGAAAAAGCGCAAGCCCATCCCCTTTTCAAGAGGATTCTTTGAACAGACTCACAAAACTTTAGCCCTATATCTCTTATAACGGTCAGTTGTAGAATTTTGAACATGTTTTTCGCTCGCGTATTATGACTTTTCTGGAGACCAAAAACCTCCTTGGTAGGCATCAACAAGAGGTTCCGCACGCAAGGGTTCCGCACTCAACGATAGTGTGAAACCGAGCTTTTTCTGCTCAAGCACATGATCCATAAATCAGCAGATATTGGCTTCCATGTTGATTCGTTCGATACAGCTACTAACTGCCACACAAAATATGTTCGTACGGCATATCAAACAGGCTGTCTGACGGGACTTTACAGTTATTATGAAATAAGATATAGCAAGTGGTCCTCAATCAGAGAAATCTTCAAACGTAAAAGTAATTTCGTTTGCATCACATGCGACTATAATGGGGCCTTTAGTTTTCACAGACATCGCGGAATAGATCTAGCAAATAACTGAGGGCGTACGTTGCCAGTGCTACTCTGAGATGAAGAGGTTGACATAGTAGAAGAAGTCGAAGCAAGCCGCATCAAACCAGTCAGAAGAATAAAGACCCCCTTCCACCCTCCTCCCCCCCCCCCCCGCCGACCCCCCAAAAAAGTTTTCACAGTATATGTAAATTATCTAGTGGATAATGTCGGATGTTCCAGTAGGCTTTTCACGGAAGATGATGTATACAGAGAGGTCGAAACGCTACAAAGGGATAGCGAAGTGAAGTAGGCAGTATTGTATGATTAGATTATTGTAGAACAATCACTGGCAGCAATCAAATCCATAACATGTCTAGTAGAAACCGTACAGAGCTGATTAAATTGGAGAGACCAAATAAATATAAACACAGTAAGGCGGATGCCAGACTTAGTTCCATTGGAAGATCCCTTAGGAGATGCACTGCACCCACAAAGAAAGTAACTTGCAAAGCAGTCTTTGAACCAATATTCTAATATAACTAGTCAGCCTGACCGTAACAGGTAGAACTGGTAGGGAAATAGACAAGGTTCAAAGAGGAGCAGTGTTGTTAATTACAAGGTCATTCAGTGAGCGCGAAAGCGTGACGGAGATGCTCAGCCAACGACAGTGGCAGACGCTGCAAGAGAGGCTTTCTGTGTCATGATGTAGTTAACTGTTAAAGTTCCAAGAACGTACTTTCCCAAAAGAATTAACCAACATATTCGTAGGTCTCGCGAGAAGAGCGTGAAGATAAAATTAGGGAGATTCGAGCCCACACGGAAACCTACCTGCAGTCGTTTTTCCTGCGAAACATTAGCGACTGGAACACGAAACTGGAGAAGTAACGGTGGTATAAAAAGTACCCTCCGCCACACATCGTGCGGTATTGATGGGAATCTAGGAGCACAATGTTTGAATAACATCACGATCAAGTTGTATGATTGTTATAACAGCAGAGAGGAGAATGAGGAGCTTTTCGCACAATGACTGTAGAAGGTTCATGTATTTTCTGCACTCAGCCACACTTTTGTGGAACCGCTGCTTGTGACAGCAGGAAAGCATTTTGCGGTGCCGCTATCTCGTTTTTATTAGATCAGGTTGAGTAAATAGTTGTGATACTCCGGTAACCATAAAAAGGTTAAAAAAATTTCCGTACGTTGGAAAACATGTCAGCATACGTAGCTCAGTGGCGTTCCGCTCTACGATTGCAGCGATCACGTTGTTACTACTTCCGCCTGTCTAGCAGAGCCGCGTGTATCTAACCTTTGTGTACTCAGTCTTGTACGTGTATCGGTCGGTATCACATCGCATGCCTAGCGGAGTTCGTTGTTGTTTGTTCTCTGGCGGCGGCGTTCTCTGCCCGCGCCATGACGTCTGTCGAGTGTGCCAAGAGTATTTCTGGTCGGAGTACCGTTCGTTTCAGTTTTGACAAGTGACTGTCTAGAAATTCACGATTGGTTGGTTGACATGATTCGAGTTACATCTGGTCGGGTACATACTGCTTATTTGATTCTAATTTGTATGCATTTTGTATGAAGCTTACGTTTCATTGCAACCAGATCGGCTTCACCCTCGGGCTAGTTCGCAGGTGATGTTTACGCACACATCGTGGTGATTCCGTTATTCAAGGCCTTCTTGTAAATGTGACGATCGAGTATGATGCGGTTAGAGTTTAGAATGTTCCACCCGAGGTGGACGATTCATTTCTTAAGGCAGTGTTGCTTCTGTATGGAGCCGTTCTGCACACCTGGCGGGAGCGCCGATCTGCTCAACGTCGCTTGAAATTTTACTGTAGTACCCGAACTGTAGAAATATGTGTTGCAAAGAATATTCATTCACATCTAAATGTCAGTGGTGAAGGGATCCATATTACATATGCCGGACAAGAAGGAATCGACTTACTTTGTAATGAAAGTGACCATTTCAGATCCGGTTGTCCGCTCGATGTTACAGTTTTAAAGCCATCCCGTGAAAAACGTCGATAGTTGACATTAGCTGAATTAGGGTCTCCGGCCTTACATACGGCCCTTGCTGCCGTTAAGGCTCCGTCACCAGTAGCAAAATGCAAATGCCGGCGGACTGAGGACGATGAAGATTTTGAAGCACCCTCGCCCTTCCGAGAAGATGGCGGTGAAACATGCATCTTCCAATGGTGATGCTTTCAGTATTCACGATAATGACGGTTCTTGCTTCGCTAGGGATGACGAGGCTGGTCCTGTTGATGTCGATAGGAATGTTGCATCTGCGTGCTCTCCCCCAGCCGTAGAAACGTCTATCTGCGTTCCGATAGTTTAAGGGAGACACCGTCTGCTGTTGTGCCTTTACAGTGTTCTATTGCTGTGCCGTCTCTTACTCAGTTTCATATGATGGAGGAAAATGTTTCTGCGGATTTTCTTTCGGGTAGTCAGATGATGCAGCCAGTTTCAGACGCTGCACTGCCTCTTTCTTCTCTACGTCATGATGATGTCCATCGCTGCCGGTTGTGTTTCTCGCATTCCGTTAAATGTAGTGTGGATGCCTCCTCCCCGCAGTGGACCTTCATGAGTCCCCTACACATCCACGTCAAGAATTTATTGTATCATGGATTGGTGTGAAGCAACGTTTTCAACGTCAGCGTGCTACTTGACAACAGAAAAAACAAAGCATAGAATCTGCAACTTCCACTGGAGAGAATTCAAATCCTGTACCTTCGTCTTCACAGACTGTCGGTGTTATGGAGAGCGGGACGTAATGCATACATTTTTTTCTCTGGTTCCACTATCATGCATTGCAGGCGTATTCATTTCTTACCCTAAATGCTAACAGGATAAGCTGTGCATTACGCGTTGGTGCGTTATGACAGATTATTCATGTTTTCCAAGCTGATGCTGTGTATTTGCAATAGGTGTTGACGTTCAAAAATGGCTCTGAGCACAATGGGACTTAACTTCTTAGGTCATCAGTCCCCTAGAACTTAGAATACTTAAACCTAACTAACCTAAGGACATCACATACATCCATGCAGGATTTGAACCTGCGACAGTAGCGGTCGTGCTGTTCGAGAATGTAGCGCCTAGAAACGCTCGGCCACCGCAACCGATTGTTACTTGACGTGTTTTGTATCCCTGGGTATTGTGCTGTTCGTATTAAACCAGATGGTATTATTGGAATGGCCTTGCTTATAGGGACAGTAATACATTGACAGACACGCGCGCGTGTGTTTACCTTTGCAAACTTCACAGATCATGTTATAGAAATCTGTTGTTCTCGCTCGCGATCCTAACGGGAAATGCATGACATGTCTAGCCCGGCGTGTGACGCACATACTGAAATCACAGATCGTGCTCTAGAAGGCTGTTCCATCGCACGAGATTCTAACTGGACATGGGTGATGTGTAGCTGATGCATCACCACGAAAAGCGCGCATCTAACAAGGTTCTCAATGTTATACTGATGTCATCACTATTAAAAAATAAGAACCAACTCAACTCTCGGAAGTTGTATAGAGTTCCAGAAATACTTAACGTTCGCTTTCTTTACATCTCATATTGTCTGCATAGAAAAATTCCTGCCCTAACAGGAACTGTTGACCAAAATGGCCCAGAATTTCATCCTTTCAGCTGTACACCATTCCTAAATACTAAAATATTTTTCCTTTTTATCATTTCAAGACTTTCTAAATGATTTGCTTCAGCTTTTACGAAGCTAAATTAAATGTAAGAAATACTAGTCTTAATACCAGGAATCTAGAATTGACCTTCGATAATCTCTTAATACACACATAATGACTCCATATCCAGAGGCTGAAGTAAGTATCATCCAGCGTGTATTGCAACATCTACATCTACATCTACATGACTACTCTGCAATTCATATTTAAGTGCTTGGGAGAAGGTTCATCGAACCACAATCATACTATCTCTCTACCATTCCGCTCCCTAACAGCGCGCGGGAAAAACGAACACCTAAACCTTTCTGTTCGAGCTCTGATTTCTCGTATTTTATTTTTATGTTCATTCCTACCTATGTAAGTTGGGCTCAACAAAATATTTTCGCATTCGGAAGAGAAAGTTGGTGACTGAAATTTCGTAAATAGATCTCGCCGCGACGAAAAACGTCTATACTGTAATGACTTCCATCTCAATTCGCCATTTTTTGCACCCTTTCGATGTCCTCCGTCAATCCCACCTGGTAAGGATCCCACACCGCGCAGCAATATTCTAACAGAGGACGAACGATTGTAGTGTAAGCTGTCTCTTTAGTGGACTTGTTGCATGTTCTAAGTGTCCTGCAAATGAAACGCAACCTTTGGCTCGCCTGCCCCACAGTATTATCTATTTGGTCTTTCCAACTGAAGTTGTACATAATTTTAACGCCCAGGTACTTAGTTGAATTGACAGGCTTGAGAATTGTACTATTTATCGAGTAATCGAATTCCAACGGATTTCTTTTGGTACTCATGTGGATCACCTCACACTTTTCGTTATTTAGCGTCAACTGCCACCTGCCACACCATACAACAATCTTTTCTAAATCGCTTTGCAACTAATACTGGTCTTCGGATGACCTAACCAGACGGTAAATTACGGCATCATCTGCGAACAACCTAAGAGAACTGCTCAGATTGTCACCCAGGTCATTTATATAGATCAGGAACAGCAGAGGTCCCAGGATGCTTCCCTGGGGAACACCTGATATCACTTCAGTTTTACTCGATGATTTGTCGTCTATTACTACGAACTGCGACCTTCCTGACAGGAAATCACGAATCCAATCGCACAACTGAGACAATACCCCACAGGCCCGCAGCTTGATTAGAAGTCGCTTGTGAGGAACGGTGTCAAAAGCTTTCTGGAAATCTAGAAATACGGAATCAACTTGACATCGTCCGTCGATAGCGGCCATTACTTCGTGCGAATAAAGAGCTAGCTGCGTTACACAAGAGCGATGTTTTCTGAAACCATGCAGATTACGTATCAATAGATCGTTTCCTTCGAGGTGATTCATAATGTTTGAATACAGTATATGCTCTAAAACCCTACAGCAAACCGACGTTAATGATATAGGTCTGTAGTTAGATGGATTACTCCTACTACCCTTCTTAAACACTGGTGCGACCTGCGCAATTTTCCTATGCTCTCTATCAGCTCTGAATTGTTTGTGGCTAAGAGGTCAAGTATGTTTTCGCAACCATTTACAATTCGCGTGGGTTCGTGGGCTAACTGCTCGAAATAATTTTCGGAGAAAGCATTTAGGACAATCTCGGAAGATGTTTTCTTCCTACCACCGGTTATGAACAAGTATTTTTGCCAACATATCGAGGGAAGGTTGAAGTCCCCACCAACTATAGCCGTATGAGTGGGGTATTTATTTGTTACGAGACTCAAACTTTCTCTGAACTGTTCTGCAACTGTATCATCGGAGTCTGGGGGTCGGTAGAAGGAGCCAATTATTAACTTAGTTCGGCTGTTAAGTATAACCTCCACCCATACCAATTCGCACGGAGCATCTATTTCTACTTCTCTACAAGATAAAGCATTACTGACAGACACAAACACTCCACCACCAATTCTGCCTGATCTATCTTTCCTGAACACCGTCTGAGACTTCGTAAAAAATTCTGCAGAACTTATTTCAGGCTTTAGCCAGCTTTCTGTACCTATAACGATTTCAGCTTCTGTGCTTTCTATTAGCGCTTGAAGCTCAGGGACTTTCCCAGCACAACTACAACAATTTACAATTCCGACTGTTCCTCGATCCAAGCACGTCCTGTATTTGCCATGCACCCTTTGAGATTGCAGCCCACCCCGTACTTTCCCGAGGCCTTCTAACCTAAAAAACAACCCAGTCCACGCCACACAGCCTCCGCTACCCGTGTAGCCGCCAGGTGAGTGTAGTGAACTCCAGATATATTCAGCGGAACCAGAAACCCCACCACCCTAAGGAGCAAGTCAAGGAATCTGCAGCCAGCACGGTCGCAAAACCGTTTGAGCCTCTGATTCAGACCCTCCACCCGGCTCTGCACCAAAGGTCCGCAGTCGGTTCTGTCGACGATGCTGCAGATGGTGAGCTCTGCCTTCATCTCGTAAGCAAGACCGGCAGCCTTCACCAAATAAGATAGCCGCTGGAATGAACAGAGAATTTCCTCTGATCCAAAGCTACACACGTCATTAGTGCCGACATGTGCCACCACCTGCAGCTGGCTGCAGCCTGTGCTCTTCATGGCATTCGAAAGGACCCTTTCCACATCAGGAACGACTCCTCCCGGAATGTACACAGATTGCACACTGGATTTCTTCCCCTCCTTAGCAGCCATATCCCTAAGGGGCCCCATTACGCGCCTAACATTGGAGCTCCCAACTACCAATAAGCCCACCCTCTGCGATTGCCCGGACCTTGAAGGCTGAGAATGATCCTCTGAAACAGGGCAGGCAGCTGCATCTGGCTCAGCCAGTGCCTGAAAGCTGTTTGTCAGACGCACCAGGGAGGCTTTCTGATCAGCCTCTGGGGACGTCTTTCGCTGCCTGCCACGCCCTGGAACGACCTCCCAATCAACCACAGGCGAAAGCTCAGCTCCACTGCGGGCAGCAACCGGGGCAACCACAGCGGCAGACCGGTCTGGGGACAGACGAGACGAGGTTGACATCCCCGTGATACCCAAGTCCGGCTCCCCACAGTGGTGCCCATTGGCAACAGCCTCCAGCTGCGCGACCGAAGTCAGCGCCGCTTGCAGCTGTGAGCAACATGTTCACTCATAGTACGAATCCATAAACTGTCGTAGAGTCAGTTGTCCTCGAGCTACTGGGAACATCTGAATACTTCACCTTTGAGTCACTAGGACGGCAAATGAGCTCAACCCTCAACCCCCCCCCCCCCCCCCAAGACGCTCAACACCCATAGGTTCACGCTGAGATGACGTGATACTGCGTCATCACATCTGTATAAGGATTCGCTCTCCAACAGTCTTTCATCTTTAGTTTGTCTCAGCGTTCGTTCTGTGTGAGTGTCTGCGTTCACTAGTTCTTTTATAGTCACAAGATGAAGAGGAGTGGAAACGTTCTTACTCACGGTACCGACAAGGTCAAACGCGTCCGTTCATACGAGACCCAGCGTGTTATGATTATCTTTTTTTGTTGTATGCGATCAATCTTCGGCACTTCGAACTGAAAATTGTTTCAGTTCTTCTGAGTTCGTCACCATCAAATTTTATTTCTCTCTCTCCTACACTATATTCTCTCCTTTAGTTTGAGCATTCGGGTTAGAGATTTCGACAGAAATAAATCCAAAGTTTGTGGACGAGATGAGAGAGCAACAGCATACCTCATCACTTCAAAACCGTGGGTCTCCGTTTCTTTATCTTGTGACATTGTGTTTCTGTCCGTGCATCCTACTTTAGAGAGAAGACTTCCGAAGTAAAAGTGACTTCAGATGTGCCGCAGGGGAGAGCCGTAGGACCGTCGCTATTAACAATGCATATAAATGACCTTGTGGGTAACATCGGAAGTGCACTGAGGTTCTTAGCGATGATGCTGTAGTATATCGAGAGGTTGTAACAATGGAAAATTGTACTGAAATGCAGGAGGATCTTCAACGAGTTGACGCATGGTGCAGGGAATGGCAATTGAATCTCAATGTAGACAATTGTAATGTGCTGCGAATACATAGAAAGAAAGAACGTTTATCAATTAGCTACAATATAGCAGGTCACCAACTGGAAGCCGTTAACTCCATAAATTATCTGGGAGTAGGTATTAGGAGTGAATTAAAATTGAATGACCATATAAAATTAATCGTCGGTATAGCAGATGCGAGACAGATTCATTGGGAGAATCCTAAGGTAATGCAGTCCGAAAGAAAAGGAAGTAGGTTGTTCGCTCACTGCTTGAATACTGCTCACCGGTATGGGATCTGTACCAGATAGAGTTGATAGAAGAGATAGAGAAGATCGAACGGAGAGTAGCGCGCTACGTTACAGGAACATTTAGTAATAGCGAAAGCGTTACGAAGATGATAGATAAACTCCAGTGGAAGACTCTGCAAGAGAGACGCTCAGTAGCTCGGTACGGGCTTTTGTTGAAGTTCCGAGAACATACCTTCACCGTGGAGTCAAGCAGTATATTGCTCCCTTCTACGTACATCTCGCGAAGAGACCATGAGGATGAAATCAAAGAGATTAGAGACCACACAGAGGCATACCGACAATATTTCGTTCCACGAACAATACGAGACTGGAATAGAAGGGAGAACCGATAGAGGTACTCAAGGTACCCTCCGCCACACAACGTCAGGTGGCTTGCTGAGTATGGATGTATTATTATTTATTTATGCATTTATTTTACCTGGCAAGAGATGTAGATCTAGATGTAATGTAGAGACATCTGATATAGACAATATTACCTTGCTCAGTTATGGTTTAGAGCATGTTTCTATAATGAATTTCCCTTTCTTAATTCATGTACTTCTTGTTACAGTGTCTGCAGACCCACGTCCATCCTTCCTAGTGCCTGAATGGGCGCATGAAATGGCCGAGGAGTGTGGATATACAACACCCAACTGCACGCAAAACATACTCTTTTAACACAGATATTTGTGAGGAAATTGAGTCCTGGTGGCTGGGTCAATTAGGTAAGTACCACCATTATTATTATTATTATTATTATTATTGTTATTATTATATCAACAAGTGATATATTCCTCTTATAATATTGAACTTAAGGGAGGGGGGGGGGGGGGTAGAACGTCAAACGGGCCGACTTGGAGCAGGAGAGGCAGCACAGGACATTTTAATTTCCACTGTTTATAATTTTACAAATAAATTCATAAAACTTTGTCAGCATGACAAAGAAGGATTCAGAAGTCACACTCATAGCAGTGGAAGTTCGAAAACATAAAGAAGCAATTTTCTTTACTTGTGAAATTTCATCACTTTTTTCACATACTAATGGCAGCATTTGTTACTATAGGTACACTTTTCTTCATAAGTAAGAGATTCTTCGAAGAATTTTGCACAGCATACAAACCATACTTAAAGGCGTACGAAACTATAGAGTTTTCCATATCTATTAAAAACTGTGGTAAAATTGAGGTAATTAACTATAAAATTTGATTTTTCCTAAACATGAAGTTTAAAATATAACAGCTCATTCGTTTTTTCATAAATTAAATAAATTCTAGAGTTTCATACACCTGTAAGTATGGTATGTATGCTGAGCAAAAGTCATCGAAGAATCTCTGTAACTTATGGAGAAAAGTGTACCTATAGCAACAAATGCAGCCATTAGTAAGTGGAAAAATAATCAAATTTCGCACATGTAAAGGTAATTATTTTGTTTTGTTTTCGAACCTCCACTGCAATGAGTGTGAATCCTGAATCCTTCATGGTGATGCTGACAGTTTTATGAACTTATTTGTAAAAGTATAGACACTGGAAATTAAAATGTCTTGTGATGACTCTCCTGCTCCAAGTCGGCCCGTTTGACGTTCTATCGCCCTCCATGCATATTGCTTGCGTCCTATCTTTACAGTACCACCTTCTGAGCACATGGTGCGCGCTCCTGCAGCCTCTCCAGATGCACGCGGGGCTACGAAGGCGACTGGTCGCCGCCGGCACGTGTCGCCTGCTCTCACTCCTTTGTCGGCTACTCCTCAGAGGTTGCAGGCGGCTGCAGGCTCCTCTCCAAATGGCTGGGGGCTAAGTGATGGGTGGTTCAAGTCCACAGAAAAGAGCTAGCGCCATCTGCTGTGATCCACCTGCACCTGCACCCAGCCCGGGCTGTTCTCACTGGGAAGTGGCCGACGCTGCCGCCCCCGCCACCGCCGCTGCCCCGGGCCCTCATCCTGCCCCCGTCACTGTGGCTGCCACAGAATCGCTGTGGCGTCCGTGGGCCACACTCTCGCAGTGGCTCGATTCAGAAGCGTCTCCTTATGCACCGTCACATGAGGTACAGCGTGCACCCATCTCAACATCTGCATCTATATTTACGTAATTACTCTGCTGTTCACAATAAAGTGCCTGGCAGAGGGATCAACGAACCACCTTCAAGCTGTCTCTCTACCGTTCCACTCTCGAACGGCACGCGGGAGAAACGAGCACTTAATTTTTTCTGTGTGAGTCCTGATTTCTCTTATTTTATCGTGATGATCATTTCTCCCTATGTCGGTGGGTGCCAACAGGATGTTTTCGCAATCGGAGGAGAGAACTGGTGATTGAAATTTCATGAGAAATTCCCGTCGCAACGAAATACGCCTTTGTCTTAAAGATTGCCTCTCCAGTTCACGTATCATATCTGTGACACTATCTCCCCTACTTCGCGATAATACGAAACGATATGGCCTTCTTTGTACTTTTCTGATATGATTCGTCAGTCCTACCTGATGCGGATCTCATACCGCACAGTAATACTCCAGAAGAGGGCGGACAAACGTGGTGTAAGCAGTCTCTTTAGTATACCTGTTGTACCTTGTAAGTCTTCGGTTTGCTCTACTCACATTACTACCTATGTGATCTTTCCAATTTACGTTATTTGTAATTGTAATCCCTAAGTATTTAGCTAAATTTACAGCCATCAGATTTTTGGGACTTATAGCGTAATCGAAATTTAGCGGATTCCTTTTAGCACTCTTGTGAATAACTTCACACTTTTCTTTATTCGCGATCAATTGCCACTTTTCGCACCATACAGATATCTTACCTAAATCATTTTGCAACTCGTTTTGAGCATCTGATGACTTTACAACCAGCAAATGACAGCATCATCTGCAAACAATCTAAGATGGCTACTGAGATTATATCCTGTGTCGTTAATATACACTCCTGGGAATGGAAAAAAGAACACACTGACACCGGTGTGTCAGACCCACCATACTTGCTGCGGACACTGCGAGAGGGCTGTACAAGCAATGATCACACGCGCGGCACAGCGGACACACCAGGAACCGCGGTGTTGGCCGTCGAATGGCGCTAGCTGCGCAGCATTTGTGCACCGCCGCCGTCAGTGTCAGCCAGTTTGCCGTGGCATACGGAGCTCCATCGCAGTCTTTAACACTGGTAGCATGCCGCGACAGCGTGGACGTCTACGGTATGTGCACTTGACGGACTTTGAGCGAGGCCGTATAGTGGGCATGCGGGAGGCCGGGTGGACGTACCGCCGAATTGCTCAACACGTGGGGCGTGAGGTTTCCACAGTACATCGATGTTGTCGCCAGTGGTCGGCGGAAGGTGCACGTGCCCGTCGACCTGGGACCGGACCGCAGCGACGCCCGGATGCACGCCAAGACCGTAGGATCCTACGCAGTGCCGTAGGGGACCGCACCGCCACTTCCCAGCAAATTAGGGACACTGTTGCTTCTGGGGTATCGGCGAGGACCATTCGCAACCGTCTACATGAAGCTGGGCTACGGTCCCGCAGACCGTTAGGCCGTCTTCTGCTCACGCCCAAACATCGTGCAGCCCGCCTCCAGTGGTGTCGCGACAGGCGTGAATGGAGGGACGAACGGAAAGGTGTCGTCTTCAGCGATGAGAGTCGCTTCTGCGTTGGTGCCAATGATGGTCGTATGCGTGTTTGGCGCCGTGCAGGTCAGCGCCACAATCAGGACTGCATACGACCGAGGCACACAGGGCCAACACCCGGCATCATGGTGTGGGGAACGATCTCCTACACTGGCGGTACACCTCTGGTGATCGTCGAGGGGACACTGAATAGTGCACGGTACATCCAAACCGTCATCGAACCCATCGTTCTAGCATTCCTAGACCGGCAAGGGAACTTGCTGTTCCAACAGGACAATGCACGTCCGCATGTATCCCGTGCCACCAAACGTGCTCTAGAAGGCGTAAGTCAACTACCCTGGCCAGCAAGATCTCCAGATCTGTCCCCCATTGAGCACGTTTGGGACTGGATGAAGCGTCGTCTCACGCGGTCTGCACGTTCAGCACGAACGCTGGTCCAACTGAGGCGCCAGGTGGAAATGGCATGGCAAGCCGTTCCACAGGACTACATCCAGCATCTCTACGATAGTCTCCATGGGAGAATAGCAGCCTGCATTGCTGCGAAGGGTGGATATACACTGTACTAGTGCCGACGTTGTGCATGCTCTGTTGCCTATGTACCTGTGGTTCTGTCAGTGTGATCATGTGATGTATCTGACCCCAGGAATGTGTCAATAAAGTTTCACCTTCGTGGGACAATGAATTCACGGTGTTCTTATTTCAATATCCAGGAGTGTAGATCAGGAACAGTAGAGGGCCTGTAACACTTCCTTGGGGAACACCGGATATTATTTCTGTTTTATGCGATGACTTTCGGTCTATTACTATGAACTCTGACCTTTCTGACAGGAAATCACGAACCCAGCCGCACAACTGAAGCGATACTCCTTAGGCACTCAGTCTGGTTAGAAGACGCTTCTGAGGAACGGTGTCTGAAGCCTTCTGGAAATCTAAAAAAATGGAATCAATTTTAAATCCCCTGTCGATAGCACTTATTACTCCCTGAGTATAAAGAGCTAGTTGAGTTTCACAAGTACGATATTTTCTGAATCCCTACTGACTATTTGTCAATGAATCGTTTTCTTCGAGGTACTTCATAATGTTCGAATGCAGTATATGTTCCAAAACCCTACTGCAAATCGACGTTAGTGTATAGGCCTGTAATTCATCGAATTATTACTACTTCCCTTTTTGGGTATTGGTGTGGCTTGAGCAATTTTACAGTGTTTAGATTTGGATCTTACTTTGAGCAAGTGGCTGTATATAGTTACTAAATATGAAGCTATTTTATTAGCATACTCTGAGAAGTACCTGACTGGTGTACAATCTGGACCGGGGGCCTTGCCTTTATTAAGTGATTTAAGCTGCTTTGTTACACCTAGGATATCTGCTTCTAGGTTTCTCGTCTTGGTAGTTGTTCTTGATTGGAATTCAGGAATATTTATTTCGTCCTCTTTGGTGAAGGAGTTTAGGAAAACCGTGTTTAATAACTCTGCTTTAGTGGTACTGTCTTCAGTGACTTTACCTTTGTTATTGCGCAGTGGAGGCATTTACTCCGTCTTGCCACTAGTGTGCTTTATGTATGGCCAGAATCTCTTTGGGTTTTCTGCCAGATTTCTAGACAGAATTTCGTTAAGGAAATTATTAAAACCATCTCGCATTGCAGTACGAGCTATATTTCGAACTTCTGTGAAACTTTGCCAATCTTGGGGATTTTGCATTCTTTTAAATTTGGGATGCTTTTCTTTGCTTCAGCAACAACGATCTGACCCGTTTTGTGTACCATGGGGAACAGTACCATCACTTATAAATTTATGTGATATATATCTCTCAATTGCAGTCGAAACTATCTCTTTGAAAACATTTCACAAATTTTCTACACTTGCATGATTAGATCGGAAGGAGTGAAGACTGTCTCTTAAAAAGACGTGAAGAGCATTTTTATCAGCTTTTTTGAATATATATACTTTCCGTTTTTTATGGTTGTAGGTGTTACGGTATTCAGCCTAGGAGCAACTGCCTTGTGGTCGCTACTCCCTGTATTCGCCACAATACTCACCATTTGTCCAGGATTATTTATTGCTAAAAGGTCAAGTATGGTTTCGCAATCACTTGAGCTTCGAGTGCACTCATGAATTAGTTGTTCAAAATAATTTTCTGAGAAAGCATTCAGTACAATTTCGGATGACGTTTTATGCCTGCCGCCGGCTTTCAACGTGTAATTTTTCCAGCATATCGAGGGTAGATCGAAGTCACCACCGACTATAATTGTGTGAGCGGGGTACTTACTTGAAATAAGACTCAAGTTTTCTTTGAAACGTTCAGCAACTATATCTTCTGAGTCCGGGGTTCGGTAAAACGATCCCATTAATAGTTTAGTCCGATTATCAGGTATAACCTCTACCCACACTATTTCACACGAACTATCTTCTTCAATTTCGCTACAAGGCAAACTACCCCTGACAGCTATAAATACTCCACCACCAACTGTATTTAATCTATCCTCTCTGAACACTGGTAGCTCGTTTGAAAAGATTTCGGCTGAACTTATTTACGGCTTTAGCCAGCTCTCTGTACCTACAACTATTTGAGCCTCAGTGCTTTCTATTAAGGCTTGCAGCTCTGTTTCTTCCTCAACACATATAAGACAATTTACAACTACAATACCAATCGTTTCTACAACTACCTTACTGTGTTTTACCTGCCCAAATTTAGACGGACGCCCCTTCTATGGTTCCCAGAGACCCTCTAACGATCCATACAGCCCCCGTTACCCGTGTAGCCTCCTCCTGTGTGTAGTGAACTTCTGACCTATTAAGTGGAACCCGTGAACCCACCACCCGATGGCGCAAGTCAAGGAGTCTGCTGCAGCCTACACGGTCACAGAACCACCTGAGCCTCTGATTCAGACCCTCCACTCGACTCTGCACCGAAGGACCACAGTCGGTTCTATCGACGATGCTGGAGATGGTGAACTCCACCTTAATCTCGGAAGCAAGACTGGCAGTATTTATCATTTCCGCTAGCCACCCAAAACCAGAAAGAATCTACTCTGATCCAAAGCGACACCCGTCATCACTACAGACACGAGCCACCACCTGTAGTTCGCTGCATCCACATCCAGAATGACTCCCCTGGAATTCAAATGGAGTGCGCACTGGCTTCCTTCCCCTCCTTGGCAACCGTGTTCCTATGAGGCCCCATTATGCGCCTACCGTTGGAGCTCCCAACTACCAACAGACCCACCCTCTGTGAATCCCCAGACCTTACAGGCCGAGAAGCTTCTTCTGGAACAGTGTGGATGACTGCATACCGCTCAGAGCCTTCGTCAGCCACAGATAACGCGCAAATCCAATCCGTCAAACGAACTAGGGACGCCCTACAATAGGACTCTCAGAAAGATTTTTGCTGCCTGCCAGACTTTAGAATGATCTTCCATTCGACCATGGGTGAGGGGTGAACCTCAGTGCAGGCAGTACCTGGGGTGGCCACAGCAGTGGACCGATCTGAGGACAAGTGGGACGTTCTCGACGTCCCTCGTATCCTTGCGTTCAATCCCCCACCATGACGCACCTTGGCAGCAGTCTCAAGCTGTGTGACAGAAGCCAATGCAGCCTGGAGCCATGAGTGAAGGGTCAACTCAACTCGCATCTGTACACAACAGTGACAGTTCCTATCCATATTCGTGGGTCTTGTAACTTCCCGGTCAAGATCCAGGACATACCTAAATCTGAGGCGTAAAATACCAACATATCAGTTCATATTTATGGCTTGGAGAAGAAAATCAAGTCATATTAGCAAGACAAGCATATTGTCATTGGCTCCCTCCATTTCGCAAAATATGCTGGTGAGTGTCAGCTGCATGTAAACAAGCTGCTCTCCTCTGAAGGTGATACCTATCACTATGTTTGGATTAAAGACAAGCCTCGACTCCTTTCTGGCCAACTAGCATCTGATCATTGTGTAAAACATTTGCTTAAGGTGCTTCAATTATTTCTCCTCAGACAAGTTATTAGCTGCGCATCTAATAGATTGCGCTTCCAAGGATCCGGTACATGTTATTATGCCTACTTAGGAAAGCAAATTCATAGAGTTTAAGGTTGCTCACCACCAGGAGCGATGCCTGTTTGTAGTGTACGCCAACTTTGAATGCCTCTTTGAATGCTGTGAAGGTAACCCTACAGCCTCTCACACCACCATTACAGAGAAACACGAACCATATGCGGGAGCATATCAAATTGTATCGTCATATGACTCCAGTCTTAACTACAAAACTTACGTCGGGGACCGCCCTGCTGTTTGGTTGCTCACTGAGCTAGAAAACTTTTCACTGGAGGTTGATAAACTTTACAGCTGCTACTTTCCCATGACAAGATCGAAGGAGAGTGAAGATTTGTTTAATAACAAGCTTTAATGTAGTATTTGTGGGCTGCCGTTAGACAGAAAAGCGGAAACTCCTCATAGGGACCACTGTTACCTTATGGGGAAGGCTCATGGCGCAGCTCACAACGCTGATTGAACACTTGGCTGATTTTGGTTTGGAGAACAATCAGGTCAGGGTCCTACCTGAGTGAGCTGAGAAATAGATTTCATTCTCCAAATAAATGACGCCAAGAGTTACTTTGCACTTCCTTGACAAGCTACATTTTATGCAGGCACCACTCCAGAAACTCCTTGAAACTCCACTTCGAGGGGATATGCATATCACTCGAGCTGCATTTCCTAATGAGGAAAAGTTTAAACTTGTTTCTAGGAAGGGGGTTTTCCCATGTGAGTGTGTGGATAGTATGGCGAAACTCAACGAAACCAAGCTACCTCACATAACTGCATTCTCCAGCAACCTTACAGGCGACGCCATGACGGATGCAGAGTAAGAGCATGCCATGAATTTCTGGCACGAATTCAGCGTTTCCACTTTAGGAGAGTATGCGCGGCTTTACATGGACATAGACTTGTTATTGCTTGCAGAGGTTTTTCTAGAAGTTCTGCAGTCTATGTATGACCACATATGCCCTGGATCCCGCCTTTTATTACACGTTACCTCAAGAAAACGAACTGCAGCATCAGATTAGTGACCAATTCTGACATGTTTGTTTTCTTTGAGTGAGGAACCATTGGGTAGAAGAATATTGGCTCTGAGCACTATTGGACTTAACATCTATGGTCATCAGTCCCCTAGAACTAAGAACTACTTACACCTAACTAACCTAAGGACAGCACACAACACCCAGCCATCATGAGGCATAGAAAATCCCTAACCCCGCCGGGAATCGAACCCGGGAAGGACCCATTGGGTACTTTGACAGTGTGTTCATAGTCAAATAACCTGTGGTTTGGAGAAAGGTTCAACCCATCCCTTGATTCGCGTTACAAAATGTACCTCACGTGAATAACTTATACAGACACACAAAGCAACAATCAGTGCTGATTGGCGAGTTTCGATGGGTGTCCAAAGACGAATGCAAGGGATTAGGTGGAAAAATTATGGGGGGTATGGCAGCTGATTCCGATTTAGGGTATGTGGTGGAGGCATAATTCACATACTCTATTAGTTTGCCTGATGCACATACCGATTTGCCACTGTGTCCAGAGCAATTAGTTCCATGAGGAGGCTCCACACGAAAACTGATAACAATGCTGGGTGATAAGTTGAGATGCATTATTCATTATCGTTACTTCCAGCAATGCCTCAGCTTGTGTATGGAGCTGGTTAGAATCACCTGGGCTATCTCTTTCAAACAGTCCCCCTCGTTGAAGGAGTATATTGATTTGAATACAAGACAGAAAGCTTCCGTGATGCATGGCTTTGGGAAAGATTTTTATAAATTAATCAATAATTCAATTTTCGCTAAACAATTGAGAATATGAGGGAACAACACGAATTTTTGATTAGAACCAAATGGGACAAGGGTTATGGTGTAATAAAATGCATTGCGAGACCAAATTTTAAGTGGGTCACCATATTCAATACGAATTTTGTTGCTGTGGAGATGGTGAGGACTGCAGTAGAGTTTACGAAACCTATTGATGTGGGGATGTGCATACTACACCTATCCAAACTCCACATGTACCGCTTTCGTTAAGAGTTTGCGAAACTTACTTTGCAGATCCTAAATTACTTTATATTGATACAGATAGCTTCATCTATTGGGTGAAGAAATGCAATCCATATGAAGTAAATAGATGCGATGAAAATGAATTCGACATGTCCTCACACACAGCCGATAATCCTTATGGTATTGTTGCACAGAAGAAGAAGGTTATTGGTCTCATGAAGGACGAGTCGAGTTGACTGCCAATTGTGGAGTTTGTAGGTGCATGTTCAAAATCAAAAATGTATGCATATCACACATTGGAAGGTGCCACTCAGAGGTGGGTTAAGAGTGTGCATTGCATGGCATCAACAGCCCTCTCTGTAGAAGACTATTTGCGGTGTCTGTGCATCAGTGTTCATGGTGCTGCACTACAACCACCTTATATGATATGCTAGACCAGTATTCGATCGAGAGGACACGAGGTGTACACTACGCTATAGTCTAAAATTGGTCTGTCGCATCATGAATGACGATACAAGCGTCATTTGTAATGATGGGATTGAAACTCGCCATTAGTCACACTACTCACTCATAGCGTGAGAAGTGGTGGGGGACTCTTAGTGGTAGTGATAGAGAGAGAGAGAGAGAGAGAGAGAGAGAGAGAGAGAGAGAGAGAGTCTGCAGAGTACTAGTGTGACGACTTTCATCATAGCGTAAGTAATTTTATATATATATATATATATATATATATATATATATATATATATATATATATGTGTGTGTGTGTACACGTGTATCATAGACACAGAGAGAATGTGTGGAAAAGAAGGAAAAAAAAGAACAAAATCTATATTTATATTTGCACACGATGTGTGTGAAAGAAAGAAAGAAAGAAAACCATAAACAAAACAATATTTAAAAAGCAAAAAAATAGAGAAATAATTTATATATTGATCTGTTCAGTCACAAAATATGTTTAGCCTGGAGATTATATATATATATATATATATATATATATATATATATATATATATGCGCACCATGTTGCATGTTGTAAGTAGAATAGCTTTTAAATTTTTCACCTGCTGTTAGCCATCCAAGTCAGAATAGTTTTTTAAGTATATATAGCTTACAGTGCATCAGAATTGTTATTGTAGTAACCTATACTATTATAGACTGTTGAAATTAGAACCTAAGAATGTGGAGCCCATCATAATTACTATAAATGCTATGCTACTGGAGCGGTGGAATTTCGTTGTAGTAGTAAGGAAAGTATCTCCTCATTCGTTTATAGCCTATTATTATATTGTACCTCAATAACTATATTATATTTGCGTGAACTGAATAAACCAAAAAAAAACAATTAGCAACCATACAACTATATTGTTATTTACAATAAAACCCTATCCCCTAATCCTTTATCTATGTTTATATCCATAAAAAGTCTGAGCATGTCCCAAGTGATATTAATTTTGCTGAACATGAACGCTACTAAGGAGGTGTAGTTTACGATGGGAGGTAACCACATGTATAGAACGGTTACATGGAATTACACCTATCGTGCAGCACAAATTAGGAAAAGATAGCAGAAGGCACGTGACCAAGTCCGCTTCCAAAGATATATAGCAGCCATGTGTAAAATTATGGATCCTGTGCTTGAAGAAAACCGCAGACATAGTACGCAGTTAAAAAACTGTACACTGTCACAGTGGGGACATGGTTGAGAAAGAAGAACACACAGGTTGTGAGGTAAAATTTTATTTACTTCGCATCCAACTTAAAAGTAATTTTACATTTTCATAATCAGACACAGCAACCCTTTTTCATACATGTTCTTGATTCGATGGAAAGAAGGCATGCATGAAATTCCAGGTCTTGAATAGCAGCAAACTTAAAGATTCGACACATCCGTGAGATTTTCTCCTTCCCATTCACCTAGATGATGATATCTGTGTGATCAAATAATTTAAGCGCCATCACCATATCTTTGTAGGTTATACCAGGATCATCTCAGTGAATTACATGGTAGAAATGCGTTAAAAATTTTAAACTCTCCCATGTCTTAGCGCATTTAATGTACTTGAAATACCTAGGTGATGCAACGTTTGCTGAGAATGTCTATTATTCCAACATCTTGTGTGTACGCTACAAACACATCTTTGACTGTGAACTGTCTATGCACACCATCATAGAAACCCTGAGCATTCGCAATGATGTTCACACCTTGAGACATCATTGTGAAATGCTCTAGATATGGTGCAGCACGTATTCATATATACAGCTCGTTTGCACAACACCAGTGGGTAGGCAGTAGTTGATGACACGGTCATGTAGAACCAGAGCATACACGGCAGTGTGTTCCGGGAAATTTGTAGAACATTCAAATTCAATTAGAACACCTATAGGTCCAGACTTAATTATCTCATTCTGTTTTGAGGAGTCAATTATGATGATTGGTGAAAGCTCCATGAACTTACGTGGACTGAGTAGACACCTTCCTCCCTCTCTTACGGCAGTTTCATAGTAAGAAACATGAAACCTAGCATAAATGTCATATGCTGGACTTTATACATTTAGATTCCACTGCAGATGTAAATTGTCATATAGGTGGAATTCTGAATTGAGGTAGACTTTGGCATTAGTTAAATTACAGCAGTCGAACACAGTGGAATCATTTGCTATATTACTTCTATTAGTCTGAAACGCTACTATGGTGAATCTAGGTGTCTCTAGCTGTGAAGAGGTTTTAATAACCCATGTTTGTCTGCTCACAGTTGGTAACACTGGGTACTCGAAAACCTCCCACAAGCGAAATGTCAGTGACAGAAATGTACTCGAATTCAGGACTTTTAACAGCTTGAAACTCTCCTTGTCGGATACAGTGATGTGAACCATTTCTCATTATCTTGCTAATTGTGATCGTATTCCCCTCTTGAGCTCCCTGAATGTACGAGTTATTTTCCGTCGCACTGAGCAACATAATGAGTTCCTACTTAGCGTTCATAATATTCTGTCTCATGTCCTCAAAGTACTCCATAAGTATTTTTAGAGATATGCATGCAGTAAATCGCTTGTTCTCTGCAACAGTTCTATCCTCTGGATCGTCTATGGACCATTCCGTATTTTCTAAACTATGCAAATCTGCTGGTGATGCAGAGATGTATGTTTTAAGGGTTGATGCCATGCCGACATTGCATGTACAGTCGATCTTAGACCCATCGAGTTCAAAGTGTGTCTCTTGGAACAGCAATGATAAAGCGTTACGTGTAAGCTTGGATCCAACTGTATCGCTGCTGTCGGTTTTCTTGAATGATCTCTCTAGAAACTCTTGCATGGAAGTGTAAGTGCGTCTTGCTGCTGGATAACAATCCTGATGTCATAGTTCTGGTTAAATGTGGTTGAAGCGTAATGTCTACGAGAGAAGTATTCCTGACGTACAATTCTCTCATCATACTCTACTGGACTGGTTATATTGAGTGAGGACGTCACTGTGTGGTTTCAAGCCAACTGATTTAAGAACTTCGTAGTTCGCACGTCTTATTACTTTGCTATTCAGAAGTGAAGTGACATACCATGAATTGCGTGCACTTGTTTTATACTGTATGTCCATCCTGCCTTAGATGAAATCGTGCAATGATTTTTCTCCCTCGATAGTCGACAAGTTGGCTATTCTGGTCCACAATATGCAGCTCCAACTAATCCAATGTCTGAGCTGTCACTGGAAGGTATATTGCATTGGCCGGCGTCTCAATAATTCTGTTGCACCTGAGGGGAAGAGTCTGTAAATAATATGAACCACACTATCGTTGAGATATGAGTTCGTTAGAATGTTAAACTCGACTCGGAGTGTGCTGATGGGAAGAATGTCCACAGTCACATCTGACTTGTAAAATTTACTTGGATCCTTCTTCCAAACCTGCCCTTTTGTGAAACCCAGCAGGCGCCCTATTGAACCTTTCTTGTTAAAGTTAAGCGTTTCGTTTACTGTCCTTATTTCAGATTTAAGCGTACTGTTGTTTGCACGTAGTTCAGTACCTTTTCCAGACTGTTTTGAGACTTCGTTTAAATTGTCGATATTGTATGCACCCAGTTCTATTTCCACAATATCTTATTCACCATTAATATCCAGATACAGTTTGTTGTTAGTCTCAGTGATATTTTGGATGTTGTTGTTCTCGTACCGTCCAATCAATGCAGTACTCCATTCACAAGCGCCCAAATCAATTGGCAGGAAGTAATTTTCATGCAATACAAATGATTGTTCGTATACCTAAAGGAGGCCTAAATGCACGCGTTTTAGCTCACGCAGGCTGGCGTGAGGTCTGGAACATGACAATGGAATTAGAATTGAGAAAAACGGACGTTGCATGGTGGAATAGTTAACTTTAATCCATTAATAAAGAACGTCGCTCTTGACGATACATAGTTTACAATATTAATAGTACAGATAATGGCGCCTTGCTAGGTCGTAGCAAATAAAGTAGCTGAAGGCTATGCTAACTATCGTCTAGGCAAATGAGAGCGTAGAAGTCAGTGAACCATCGTCAGCAACGTCGGATGTACAACTGGGGCGAGTGCTAGGAAATGTCTCTAGACCTGCCGTGTGGCAGCGCTCGGTCTGCAATCACTGATAGCGGCGACAATCGGGTCCGACGTATACTACCGGACAGCGGCCGACTTAAAGGCTACCACCTAGCAAGTGTGATGTTGGCGGTGACACCACATTCCTCCCCCGCAAATCGGCGTACGGTTGTGGTATAAGGCTTCCGCCCGCCGTGGGGAGGACTCCATGTTGACGTATGCGACGAGGTGGGGAGCCTAACAACAGGCGAGGCTGTACCACCCGCACCCTGCCATTCGGACCGCGGGGAGCTAGGAAACACCTGAAAACCTGCTCCAGGGTGCACGCCAACATGCGGTGTATGCGCCCGTAGAGAGACAGGAGGGGCCGAAGTGTCGACCTCCATCGGGCCGGGGCACTCGACGGCGAAGACGACATATGGTCCGGAGCGGGAAGAGTTCCATGTCGGAGGACAACTGGTCACGGGAAGCGATCGGCGGCGCGTGGCCCAGGGAGGCGCCCGGCTGTTGCAGCGACGCGTCCACTGCGGGCGTCGCCGGCGGGAGAACAGGCGGCAGCGGCGCCATGGGGCATAATGGAAGGCAGCGTCGGTAACACCTGGGGCTGAGGCGAGCCAGTAGATGGGTCCCCGGGGCGCTGACCGGACGGCACCGTCACTGAAAGCAGACGGCGAGCGGCAGATCCCGTGCGACGACAGAGGCGTATCTTATTGAGATGCTGACGTACCTCACCAGAGGCCCCCAAAACCAGATACATAGCACGGCCAAGGCAGAAAAGAATGCGCCCTTCGAGCCAACGCCATGAATCTCGATATTGGCGATGGTAGACAACGTCGCCTGGAGCCAAAGCAGGTGTCTGCCGCTGCACAGGAACCTGATGCGGCGGATGTAGCAAAGACATCAAGGTTCGATGATGACCACCGTGGAGCAACTCAGCCGGCGAGCGACCATCTCGGGGCTGAGAGCGATACGAGGACAAAAAGAGCAATAACGCGGCCTCCAGTGAATGCGACTCTTTCACCTTCAACATCTGTGACTTGAAGGTCCTAACCAATCGTTCAGCGGCACCATTTGACTGTGGCGAAAACGGCGCGGACGTCAGATGTTGAATACCATTGGCTTTGCAGAATGACTGAAATTCTGTGGACATGAATTGTGGGCCATTGTCGGAAACAATAGTCTGTGGAAGACCTTCAATGCAAAAGATAGCAGATAACGCTTGGATGGTGGCAGATGACGTCATAAAAGACATGACTGAATGAATCTACCACAACCAACAATCGTGCATTCCTGAATGGACCAGCAAAATCGATGTGTAAGCGTTGCCCAGGGGAAGCGGCTTTTGGCCATGCAAAGAATTTTCGCGGTGGTGTTGATTGTTGTTCGGCACACACCATGCAAGAAGAGCACATATCCGTAATCGTGGCATCGATTCCGAACCAAGGACAGTGCGGACCAGCAAGTTGTTTCGTTCTCACTATACCCCAATGTCCTTGGAGGAGAAGCTCTAAGACAGAGGACTGTAACGAACGTGGTACCACGACCCTGGACTGATCATTATCAGAACGCAACAGCAAAACACCACGTCGTACAAAAAGTCTCCTTGTGAGCAAAAAATCGGCGAACCAACGGAACTCCGATCCGTGACTTTGATAAGGGCCATTGCGTAGCAACAAAACGCAGAACTGGAGCAAGGACAGGGTCGACAGCGGTGGCTGTAGCTACACGACGAAAATCAATCAGAAACGATTCGATCACGTCATCGGTTTCCGCATCAATGAACATGCAAGCAAGTTCGGAGGAATCGAATGCCCTATCCTCAGCAACAGGCAAGCGGGACAACGCATCGGCGTTTCCGTGCTTAGCAGTGGACCGATACAAGATATCGTAGCGGTACTGCGAGGGGAAAATAGACCAGCGAATGAATTTCTGCGCTGTATGTAGAGGTATAGGCTTGGTCGGATGAAAAAGCGATGTCAAAGGTTTGTGGTCTGTGATTATGGTAAAGTGACGGCCATACAAGAAATCATGAAACTTTGTAACACCAAATACGAGAGCCAATGCTTCTTTCTCGGTCTGTGAATAATTTCTTTGCGCAGACGAGAGCAATTTGGACGCAAAGGCACAGCTCCGATCCGGAAATCCGATGCATCCACCATCAGCAAAAGGGGCTTCTGGGGATCGAATGGCGTAAGGCAAGTATTGGAAAGCAACGCCGATTTCAACTGGCGAAAGGCGCGTTCGTATTCCGTCGTGCAGACGAACGGAACACCGTTACGGCGTAAGCGATGAAGCGGAGCTGAAATGGAAGAGGCATGCGGCACATAGCGATGGTAATAATTTACTTTTCCCAGCACAGTCTGTAGCTACTTCAAATTCTGATGTGACGGCAAGTCTTGTATTGCACGGAGGTGCGTTGGACTGGGATGTATGCCTAGGGCACTGAGTACATGTCCCAAATATGACAAGTCCCGAGCAAAACACACACATTTGTCCTTCAGCAAGCGAAACCCATTTTGTCGCAAGACCTGAAATAATGTTCTGAGATTGGCCAAATGTTCTTCTTCCGTCTTTCCAGAGATCACAATATCATCCAGATAATTTGGTGCAGTAGGGACCGACGCACAAACAGTTTGTAGATATTGCTGAAACAATGCAGGGGCGGATGCACACCCGAATGGCAGTCGTCTGAATTGATACAACCCAAGATGCGTGTCAACCACCAAAACGCGCTGGGATTCTTCGTCTACCGGTATTTGCAAGTACGCATCTGCCAGGTCCAACTTCGAAAAATATTTACCCGGGAACAGTTTGTCAAAATGATCTTCCGGGCGGGGTAAAGGAAAATTTGCAATCACTAGTTGTTGATTCACTGTTGCCTTGAAGTCCACACAAAGTCTCAATTTGCCGGACGGTTTTGGCAAATTTACTAAGGGTGATGCCCAGAAAGAAGCCTGCGCACGTTCAAACACACCTTATGATCCCAAAACTTGCAATGTGTTAGCGACCTCATCACGCAATGCGTGGGGAACATTGCGCGCTCTTGAAAATTTAGGATGCGCGTTTACTTTCAGTTCCAAATGTGCTTTATAGTTCTTAGCGCAACCGAGGCCAGATGCAAAAATGTCTGCAAATTCTTCACATAGACGAGAAACACTGTCTGAAGGCACAGTCTGGTTCACTGATAGGACCTGATTTACTATAGACAAGTTAAACAACTGAAATAAATCGAAACCAAACAAGTTCATTGCAGAAGAAGAACGAAGGACGTAAAATGATACAAGGTATGTTTGCCCTTTGTATGTAGCAAGAAGGCTGCACTGTCCTAACACAGGGATGTTTTGTCCTGAATATCTACTTAATTTAACATTTGCGGCACGCAACTGAGGTGTGCCCAGCAGTTTGTAAGTGTCTTGATTGATCAGTGAAACTGCAGCTCCGGTATCGAGCTGGAATGGTATCACTTTGCCGTTAATGTCCAAGTCTACAAAAAGTTCATTGTCCTGCTGACGACAAGAGCGACTGTCTAGTGCAACGTGAACTGACACTGGTACAGAATCACTTGCGACTTGGCGGGAGTGCCGGCGACGTTGACGCACACTATTTTTGGGACGAACACAGTCACTGTTAGAGAGAGTGGCACTGGGCGGAGTGGAATGAACCACATGAATTTCCATGGGCCAAGTTTCGCGAGCCTGAGTATCCATGGTTCGATTCCGATTCCGGCGCGAAGCAAAGGGCCTGGAACGGTTTTGAGCTTCTAGTCTGAGCTTTTTCTGGCAAACACTCTGAACATGTCCTTTTTTATTACAATAAAAGCAAATAGCTTGGCGTGACGGGCAATTCTCACGCGAATGTTTAGTAGCACACCGCGGGCATATTTGATCACAGCATTTGCTTGCTGGCGCGGCACACGTGGCTGATAGCCTGGCGGCAGCGGCGCGGCCGGGCGCGAGGGCTGTTTACTGCTCTGTGCAGCTCGCCCGGCGGGCCGGTTAACCTGACACACTGCTGGCGAAGATTCAAATGATTCCTGAGCAAAGTCATGTGTGTCCTGCCGATCCAATATGTCCATCACTTGTTGAAGGGAGGGATTTACAAGTTTCAAAATCTGATCCCTTATATGAACATCAGAAACGTTCTGTGCAATTGCATCACGTACCATAGTATCTGAATAAGGGAGTCCACATTGACACTCAAAAGCACAATCCCTAGTAAGGCCTTGCAAGGCTGTAACTCACTACCGATTAGTCTGACCTGCTGTACGTTTTGTACGAAACAAGGTATACCTTTTCGCGACTACATTGACTGATTCTTTCAAATATGCATCTAATGCAGACAAAATTTCTTTGTAGGACAGAGTTGCTACGTCGCGTCGGGGAAATAATTTGACTATCACACGGTACGTTTGTACCCCGACGGAGGAAAGGAGAAAAGGCTGCAGCTCGTTACCTTGAATTCTGTAGGCGGCGAGATGGAATCCAAATTGGCGTGACCACTCTGTCCAGCTTTCCAGTGCAGCATCAAAAGGTCGAAAAGTGGGTGCAACAGCGTGGTGTGGCTGCGTTAGCAGTGGAGTGGCTGCTGCCACATCGTTTTGCTTTGCACGTTGACCCTGGACGAGCTGTCCAAGGGCATCCAGTAAGGCCTGCATCTGCTGATTCTGTAAGCGATAAAATTCGGACAGTACATCTGGGGATTATGGCGAAGCCATTACACAAGTAAATCAGGGCAATTTAGATAAGAACACTTTTACTCTCGTCGCCAAAGTTGTGGTTGGCAGGAGAGCCAACCCGTATACCTAAGGGCCGAAATGCACGCGTTTTAGCTCACGCAGGCTGGCGTGAGGTCTGGAACATGACAAGGGAATTAGAATTGAGAAAAACGGACGTAGCTGGTGGAATACTTAACTTTAATCCACGAATGACGAACGTCGCTCTTGACGATACATGTATTACAATATCAATAGTACTGATAATGGCGTCTTGCTAGGTCGTAGCAAACATCGTAGCTGAAGGCTATGCTAACTATCGTCTCGGCAAATGCGAGCGTAGAAGTCAGTGAACCATCGCAAGCAAAGTCGGCTGTACAACTGGGGCGAGTGCTAGGAAGTGTCTCTAGACCTGCCGTGTGGCGGCGCTCGGTCTGCAATCACTGATAGTGGCGACACGCGGGTCCGACGTGTACTACCGGACCGCGGACGATTTAAAGGCGACGAAAAGAACAAACCACTAACAGGGCTAACCCCCCTTTTAGTGTGATTAGTTGGTTCAGGACAGAACTAAAGAAGCCTCGGACAAGGGCCCATGGTCGGGGACGACGCTTGAGCCCTATTCCCGCCCACAATGGTAACTACACTGCTAGCCAACTGGAAAATGATTTAAATCCAAATAGAGGTATTTTGCAGTATATGCTTACTGCAACCACCCTGGAAGGACATCAAAGACAGAGGATGAGATGGTTAGATGAAGTTAACCGAAACCTCATGTTCTGTTATTACCAATCAACAAACCTAGGAACCAACACAACTGGATACAGATCACAAGTATACACAACATTAATTACCGGATACTGAGAATTAAAATTTTTAACAGAACAACGACTAGCTGATCAGATCCGTGTAATAATCAAAAATAACAGGAAACCCCAGTCAGAATTAGAACACATCAAACAACAAGTACAACAAATATTGGACCAAAATAATGTGCAGTCAGAAGAAGAAGAAAATACGGTAACGGACTAAAACATCCCAGAGTAAACAATCAAAGAACAACACGCATCAATTAAACAATCTGAGGAAAACAAAGTCTTAAGACGGCCGCCAGAACAAGCACAAATAGAACACGAAGTGACACACATGTTACATATAGAAGAAAAATTTTAGGTGACATATTTAGAACATAAAGACACAGATACAGACATTAGACCATCCTTGCATAAACAACCAAATAACCCACAAGTTGAAACAACAATAACAACTATCAACACAATCATACACAACAAAATAAATGAAAATACAACTATGGAAGAGTTACAACTACTGGTTTATGTAATAGCACTCACTACACTAAATATACACACTAGGCAGAGTTCAGAACCAACCAACACACAGAAAAAAACCAGCATGGCAACACAGGCTACAGATCAGAATAGAAAAACTGGGAAAAGATATCAGACAGCTAAAACAATTTATAAGAAATGAAATATCAGACCAAAATCGGAAAAGGTTAGGAAAATCTCACAACAAGAAGCGATACAGCAATTATATGAAAATAAGCAGAAATTACAAGCATTGGCCAAACGACTTAGAAGATACAAAAAAAGTGAAAATTGAAGGAAACAAAACCAAACATTCACCACAAACCAAAAGAAATTTTACCAGACAATGATAACACACACATTAAAACAGACAATCCACCAAACATAACAGACATTGAACATTTCTGGAACAACATATGGTCAAACCCAGTACAGTATAACAGGCATGCATGGTGGATACAAGCAGAAACAGACACATACAAGATGATACCATAAGTGCCTGAGTGATAATCTTGCAACATGAAGTCACCCGAGAAATTAATTATACGTGCAATTGGAAAGACCCTGGAAAAGATAAAATACCAAATTTCTGGCTAAAGAAGTTCACTTCAGCACATTCACATGTAACTAAATTATTTAACAATTACATTGCAGACCCATACACCGCCCCTGGTGCAACTTATCTGAAACCTAAAGATCAAGCAGACACAGCAAACCCAGCTAAATATCGCCCCATAACATGCCTACCAACAATAAACAAAATATTAACTTCAGTAATTACACAGAAATTAGTGACACATACAACACAGAACAAAATTATAAATGAGGAACAAAAAGGCTGCTACAAAGGAGCACGAGGATGTGAAGATCAACTGGTAATAGATACAGAGGTGACATATCAAGCTAAAACTAAACAAAGGTCGCAACACTATGCATACATTGATTACCAAAAAGCTTTTGATAGTGTACCCCACTAATGGTTGCTACAGACATTGGAAATATACAAAGTAGATCCTAAATTGATACAATTCCTAAACATAGTACTGAAAAATTATAAAACCACACTTAATATCCAAACAAATTCAAACAATATCACATCACAGCCAATACAGATTAAGCGTGGAATATACCAAGGAGACTCATTAAGTCCTTTCTGGTTCTGCCTTGCTCTGAACAAACTATCCAACATGCTAAATAATACAAATTATGGATATAATATTACTGGAACATACCCACACAAAATTACACCTTAGCTATACATGCATAATCTAAAACAACTGGTAGTAACCAATCAACCACTCAACCAATTACTAAAGATAACGGAAGTATTCAGCAATGATATAAATATGGCTTTTGGAAGAGACAAATGTAAAAAAAATAGCATAGTCAAGGGAAAAAACATTAAACAAGAAGATTATATATTGGATAACCATAGTGACTCTATTGAAGCGATGGAAAAAACAGATGGCTATAAATATCTAGGATACAGACAAAAAATAGGAGTAGATAATACTAATATTAAAGAAGAACTAAAAGAAAAACATAGACAAAGACTAACCAAGATACTGAAAACAGAACTGACAGCAAAAAACAAGACAAAAGCTATAAATACTTATGCTATACCAATATTGACCTACACCTTTGGAGTAGTGAAATGGAGTAACACAGACCTAGAAGCACTCAATACACTTACACGATCACAATACCACAAATATAGAATATATCACATACATTCAGCAAAAGAAAGATTCACATTAAGCAGAAAGGAAGGATGAAAGGGATTTATCGACATAAAAAACCTACATTATGGAGAGGCAGACAATTTAAGAAAATTCTTTCTAGAACGAGCAGAAACCAGCAAAATACACAAAGCAATCACTCATATAAATACATCGGCTACACCACTGCAATTTCATAACCACTTCTACAACCCTTTAGATCACATAACATCAACAGATACGAAGAAAGAAGACTTTTAACGTTCTGCCACTGGACACAAGAGAAATTACGGGACGATGACAGATTTTTTGCACGCGTTCTATTTAGCGACGAAGCGTCATTCACCAACAGCAGTAACGTAAACCGGCATAATGTGCACTATTGTGCAACGGAACATCCACGACGGCTGCGGCTAGTGGAACATCAGCGAACTTGACGGGTTAATGTATGGTGCGTCATTATGGGAGGAAGGATAACTGGCCCCCATTTTATCGATGGCAATCTAAATGGTGCAATATACGTAATGTTCTACCGATGTTACTACAAGATGTTTCACAGAATGACAGAATGGCGATGTACTTCCAAATTGATCGATGTTCAAAATGGCTCTGAGCAGTATGGGACTTAACATTTATGGTCATCAGTCCCCTAGAACTTAGAACTACTTAAACCTAACTAACCTAAGGACATCACACAACACCCAGTCATCACGAGACAGAGAAAATTCTTGACCCCGCCGGGAATCGAACCCGGGTGTGGGAAGCGAGAACGCTATCTCAAGACCACGAGCTGCGGACATGATGGATGTCCGGCACATAGTTCGCGTGCGGTTGAAGCGGTATTGAAAAGTATATTTAATGTCAGGTGGATTGGTCGTAGAAGCATCATACCATGGGCCGCGCGTTCACCGGATCTGACGTCTCCGCATATCTTTCTGTGGCGGAAGTAGAAGGATATTTGCTATCGTAAACCACCGAAAACGCCTGACAACATGCGTCAGCGCATTGTCAATGCACGTGCGAACATTACGGAAGGCGAATACTCGCTGTTGAGAGGAATGTCGTTACACGTATTGCCAAATGCATTGAGGCTGATGGACATCATTTTGAGCATTTATTGCATTAATGTGATAATTACTGGTAATCGCGCTGTAACAGCATGTGTTCTCGGAAACGATAAGTTTACAAAGGTCCATGTATCACATTGGAACAACCGAAATAAAATGTTCAAACGTACCTACACTCTGTATTTTTAATTTAAGAAACCTACCTGTTACCAACTATTCATCTAAAATTGTGAGCCATGTGTTGGTGACTATTTCAACTAAATATCCCTATTTCTTTACATACTACACGAATATGCTATAAAAATGGGGGTTCCTATTTAAAGAAACGCAGTTTATATCCCTTTGACTTATGGCAGCGCCATCTAGTGGGCCAGCCATAGCGCTATCTGGTTTCCCTCTTCAAGCTAGACGAGTTTCGTTCTTTGTAGTTTTTTTCTTTTGACGCTTATTTCGTGAGATATTTGACCCAGTCATGATCAATGGACCACCATATATAAACGATTCACGCTATTTCAGAAGTAATGGTCAATATTAAGGGATGTGACAGGAATCATCATTCGAAGAAGAAAAGTCATGTAAACATGGGCTGTAAAGCAAATATCTTAAGAGCTATGAACAATTATTGATCTCCGATACTGTGAAACACGTCTCTTCTACTGCAAGCTCTTTGCTTTCGATATTTTGGAAATTAATAGTACGGATAAAAAAAGTCCAGGAAGCATGTGATCTAAAATACATACCCTTAAAGTTACGAACACTTGTTTATTGGAAGAGTTGTGTTTCAAAGTAGCGGAGATGAACAAGAGCTCACAGCTTATAAGATGCGTTTTAGAGCATATATATATAGATGGCAAGCGCGTTTTGGAGCGATGCGTAGGACACTGGTCCGATTCCCGGTACAGCTTGTACACCCCTCTAAACCGCATCCATAGGACGACATTGAGATATATACGTGTTGGTCAGTCTATGCTTCCTCACCCTGTATACAAGGAGATCGAGCAAATGCACATACATTCCCTAAGTTATAATTTACTGTTATGCGTATTTTCTAAAAAGAAAGCGGAGCTCCGCGTTCTGGTCAACATAGACCTACCGGAATCGACCGATCCCCGTTTCTTCCTCTGCCAGTGGCTTCGTTTGGATGCATGGGATCGGCATACTGCCCTCCACGTCGTTGCTGTATGCATCTAATTTCTCATCCCTGTTAAAAATTCTATTAACAGAGATAAACTGACCATTTTAATTGAACTGGTGAGTTGGAAAAGGGGTCTAATTTTCTGTCAAACTGTGGTTACTGGAGAGAACCTGATCCTTATAACCGTAGACATTATTTGGTGTAACAAGGGGTTATGTGCCATCAACAGAAGTACTCGCTAAGTGTATTAGACAAGGACGCCACGTCGGAAGATGACTCCAGAGTGAAACCTTCCCGTCTAATATTGGATGAACGTTTGCTTGCTGACTGAACGCTGCGTCTCTTAAAATCTTTTAACTGCTGCTCTGTCAAGACTACCTGCTGATTATTACGACGAAACATAAAATGTGTTGTCGCCGTGGCCCTCAGTCGTTACCTGAAATTATTAAGACTGATTCTTACCTTTAATTATTTATACTGGATCGCCATCTGACTGCTACAGCAAACTGTGGAATGAATATACTTACTTCTCTTTAACATAATTATAAGCTGCTGGTGAAGTTTCATAATACTTTGTGACTGGAATTCTTTAAGTTGAAGTTAATTTAGATTTGATAAAAGCTGAAGCTCAGTTTAGACTTTTCTTTTAAGATAACAATAAATTCCGTAAAGCATTTACGTGAATGATTTTGGGATAGAAAATTCTTAATGCATTTAATCTGGTAGAAGTTAACTATATTCTGAGAACGATCTTGACAAACAATTACAAGGGGTATAGTTCTTTACAAAAATTCTTAAAAAGTAGCGTTGCGCTACATACCTAATTTCCCATCAAAATCACATAACTATATTCTGAGAACGATCTTGACAAACAATTACAAGGGGCATAGTTCTTTACAAAAATTCTTAAAAACTAGCATTGCGCTACATATAGCGAGTGGCTGGCGAGCACACCGCTTCTTTCAAAGTGTTAATTCATACCTCGCTTACAGCGACCTCCTCTCATGTCTCGCTAGCTACGACTGCCTCGTCTCACATCTTACTCGCAACTGCTCGCTTCCAACGCTCAATGCTACAAAAGTGCGGTCTCGCCGCCAACAATGGTTTTTGGTGCAGACAATCCCTGCTACCATGACAGATGTATTACTGCGCGCTGTTTCCCGCTCTTTCTCAAAATGTATCTATGCGCGGTTTCCCGCTCTTTCTCAATAATACACAATGCAATTTAATTAACAAAACAATTTAAATAAGAAACAGTTCAGATAATTACATGCTAAAACAGTTTAAATACGCCTATTACATAATTACATATGCCGCTACTCGGCTTTCTTAAAATTTTACTACGTTGTTGAGTCATATGGACTCAACATAAGTATAAAATTTGATTATAGAAAATAGTTTGAACAAAGTATATACACAAATGCTGTCATACGAAATGATTTGTCTATCTCTAATAAAGAGAATATGTAAATAGAAAGGGTTTTAGTAGGAATTGTACATCAAGTAAAATTTGGTTCCCTTAAATTTAACAACAAGAATAAAAGTAAATGTGAAAATCAATATACAGATCATATGAAGCAATTGAAAGTTTACATTATCAAACATTTAATTCAAATTGGCATCTCTTAGTACCACAATTAAGGAAGGTACAAAAGGAATTGGATAGCATGGTCAAAGCACTGGCAACTGTCTGTGAATGCACTCAAAAGTCTGTTCCTTTCCCTCACATAGCACAACACCAGGTTTCGCCATGTGGTTCCATCATCGCCTTGCTCCATAGTTTTAGTGTACCCAAACACTAAGTACGTCGTCGAATAGCCTGAGTTGCCGCAGCCACATCAGGATTAAGTTCCATCTCCAATGGTCCATTAAGGTTGGTGGTGTGCATCTTGGTATGCAAACACCTATTGTCGTGCATCATACTGTGGTGTGTATCTAGGTATGCAGGCACCAATTGACATACATCGGGCTGTGGTGTGCATCTAGGTATGCAGGCACCAATTGACAAACATCGGGCTGTGGTGTGCATCTAGGTATGCAAACACCTCGTCGAGAACATCATTGGTTGAAGTCACGTGTTTCACACTTCACTGATTCTGTGCTCAATAACCATGGGGATGCACAGGAATTAAGGTACGGGTAAAATTGTTTTGGCAATGGGTTCACGGACATTGTTGGTACCATAATTTGACTACCAAATAATTTTCCCTATGACAAAATATGTTGTGTCGTAATTTGTAACAATATGTAGTTTTAATTTAAGAATTCTTCCAGAAAATTATTCCCATATATAAAAGACATAAAAGTTCCTACTTATTCAGTATTTGATAGTATACAGATTTGTTATAGACAAGTACATTATTACTTATTCTGTATTTACATATCTTAGTTTCTTACATCATTAATTATAAATTTTGTTGACAATGCATTTCTTGACTTACTGTCCTAAAATTTTATCTTCCATTCAGGGGTGTAGTCGTCAGTTATGAGTCGTCAAATGTCAGGTCATAATATACAATAAAATTACTGTCATAAAATTATTTAAAGTATTCTTTTGCAGCTGAAAATTAAGGTAAACATTATTCTGGTTAGACATTGTAATGTGTGGTCCCCATCCATAGTGTTGCAATGTGTCACATGCTAGCAAAATTATTTCTTAACATTATACATTTCTTATATACTAACATAACATATACATTCTTCTTCTGCATCTGTGTCAACTCTCTGCATAACCTGTTATAAACATTCAGCATTAATTAACGTCAGCGCACGGCATGACTTATTATAAAACATTCAGTATTAATTATCGTCAGTGCACGGCATGACTTCAATAAACATCTTCTGGTACTTCTCGTCCGCTCCTGGCATGACCTATAAAACACTTTATCATAATATTAACTGCTGCCAAATCACGTCAGCTCCCGGCATGACCTATAAAATTTCTGTAATGACAATTAGCGTCAGCTATCTGCGTGACCTAAAGATTCACATCCTTATTCTAACTAAAACTACGTTTCATTTTGATGACGTGTGACAACAATGCTGCATTCTGGAATAAAGAGTACATGTTAATGTTACCACTAAAATAATTGATTAATGAACGATCTATATTATCAGTTTAGCTATTGCAAAAATCGACATTTGCTTAAGTAATTATGTCACGTTATAAAAAAAAATTTCTTTCATTTATGAGCTCTCAGTGCACAAATTCATACGTCGTGTCGTTGTCTGCATGTTCTCTTTAAGTTAGGAAATGTTTCTCGTGTTTTTATTTGTCTTGGCTGGCGTAGCATCATTAAGTACTGCTGTGTTCTTTAAGGTACGGTGAAATATTAGCGGCCCGCTACGTGTCGCGGCTTTGTTTGTTACTGAAGCGCGCTGAAACTACCATTGTTGCATACTTACGTGTCACGCCGTCCTTTCGTCAGCTGAAATGCAAAAATTTAAGTCAAGAAATGTTTCACGTTGGATACATGATGATTCCCTAATGATTTCTTCTTACGTAGCGTTTCCACATGCACAAATTGCATTGTGTATTATTGAGAAAGAGCGGGAAACCGCGCATAGATACATTTTGAGAAAGAGCGGGAAACAGCGCGCAGTAATACATCTGTAATGGTAGCAGGGATTGTCTGCACCAAAAACCATTGTTGGCGGCGAGACCGCACTTTTGTAGCATTGAGCGTTGGAAGCGAGCAGTTGCGAGTAAGATGTGAGACGAGGCAGTCGTAGCTAGCGAGACATGAGAGGAGGTCGCTGTAAGCGAGGTATGAATTAACACTTTGAAAGAAGCGGTGTGCTCGCCAGCCACTCGCTATATGTAGCGCAATGCTAGTTTTTAAGAATTTTTGTAAAGAACTATGCCCCTTGTAATTGTTTGTCAAGATCGTTCTCAGAATATAGTTATGTAATTTTGATGGAAAATTAGGTATGTAGCGCAACGCTATTTTTTAAGAATTTTTGTAAAGAACTATGCCCCTTGTAATTGTTTGTCAAGATCGTTCTCAGAATATAGTTATGTAATTTTGATGGAAAATTAGGTATGTAGCGCAACGCTAGTTTTTAAGAATTTTTGTAAAGAACTATACCCCTTGTAATTGTTTGTCAAGATCGTTCTCAGAATATAGTTAACTTCTACCAGATTAAATGCATTAAGAATTTTCTATCCCAAAATCATTCACGTAAATGCTTTACGGAATTTATTGTTATCTTAAAAGAAAAGTCTAAACTGAGCTTCAGCTTTTATCAAATCTAAATTAACTTCAACTTAAAGAATTCCAGTCACAAAGTATTATGAAACTCCACCAGCAGCTTATAATTATGTTAAAGAGAAGTAAGTATATTCATTCCACAGTTTGCTGTAGCAGTCAGATGGCGATCCAGTATAAATAATTAAAGGTAAGAATCAGTCTTAATAATTTCAGGTAACGACTGAGGGCCACGGCGACAACACATTTTATGTTTCGTCGTAATAATCAGCAGGTAGTCTTGACAGAGCAGCAGTTAAAAGATTTTAAGAGACGCAGCGTTCAGTCAGCAAGCAAACGTTCATCCAATATTAGACGGGAAGGTTTCAAGAGGAGTACGATATTTTGCCACATTCGTCGTATCTGAAGGAGATTCGTTTCGTCCTTTACGTGGAAACAGAAGATATTCTGAAGGCCACGTGATCTAGCCACTACGGAATTGATGCTACCTCAGTGTGCTCTTACTATAGCAAAGCCAAGATGAAGCTTCAGATATCTACAATGAGCCACATTATTTTCTGTTCCAATTTTCTTAATGTTATTGAAGCCTGGCCGTTCACTACAAAAACTCACTGCCTTGGAATTTATACTGCGCCGTGCACAACTCGCGTTTACCCAATTTAGTGTTTTTCTTCATCTCTTACGGTAATTCCGCGTCGTTTTCTTATGCCATTTGCTGGTGTCCTGCCTTACTTGCCCGTGAGCGGAGCAGCAGCTCGTATCGTAAGTGCACTGCTGTACCATCTCTGGAGCGACCGATGGTATTTCTGGGTCGTAGTGTGTCTGGAAGTCAGTTGGAGACGGACCAGCAGTGCAGTCGGGACGCAGCAGCAGTGAAGTCGGAAACGGAGCGCTGGTGGGCGCCGAAAGCCAGTGCTCGCACACCACTGGCGACACACATGAACTGTCCTACAGAGGGAGATTGGAGCGGGATGACCGTTGGCTGGTCCTTCGGATGGTCATCACATCGGCCGACGTATGTTTGGCGCTTTCACCGTTTCCGGGTCTGGGCCGTCGGTCGTTTAGCGTGGAGCACAGAGGAAGTCTCCGCGGGACGTAGTTTGTCCGGTGCCGCTGGCAGTCTTTACGCGGTGTCGGATTATGTGGCGCTGTTCCCATTGCTACGAGGTCCGTGGATCACTGACTCTAGAAAAAAATGGATCAAATGGCTCTGCGCACTATGGGACTTAACTTCTGAGGTCATCAGTCCCCTAGAACTTAGAACTACTTAAGCCAAACTGACATAAGGACAGCACACACACCAATGCCCGAGGCAGGATTCGAACCTGCCACCGCAGTGGTCTCGCGGTGCCACACTGTAGCGCCTAGAACCGCTCGGCTACTCTGGCCGGCCCACTGACCCTCGACAGTTGAGTTTTGATTTCATCTACCAGCAAGTCAAGACTGTTCACACTGTGTCGTTTGAAGTTCATTTTCGGCTGTTGGGATAATCCCGCGAGCAACAACGTGGTTTTCAAGTTGGAAAATTCTAGCCACCCTCTGGTGGAGTTTCACTATATTAAGTCTCAAAAATGAAGCTGTGTGTTTAAAAACATTTTTTTTGGGCCCTTGTAGTAATAAAGTTGTATGTTAGAGGGTAACTGACAGCCCTGTTCTGTCCTGCGGGTTTACCAGGGCATATCATATACTGCTCACGTCTTGTGTGTAAGTCAGCTTCCAGAACAACAAACGTCTGGTGGACCTTATCCAGTGAGAAAGGAACTAACTATACAATGTAAAGAAAATTCTGCAATATATACCTGATGAGCTGAAACCATTTTACAACAATGTCGTCCACTGGCCAGTGAAGGATGGCAAGATAAAGATGGTTATAGCGTACCCATCAATTTCCTGCTTTACCGTATTTTGATTGTGAATTCATTTCCGGTACACGTGAATAAACCTATATGCTCATAATTCAGTTTTTTGTCGTATGAAAGAATAATATAAACTTGCCTGGCGCAATCCTTCCGCTGCAAACAGAGCGCTAGTTGCCTAATAAATATCATGAGATTCGTAAAAGGGTCATCATCAGTAGATTCAGACAGAATTACACTCGATAGCTGAAATATGTTGTAAAGGTATATATAGTCTCCCCTTTTTCTACGTAGTAATTCGACATCATGCTCACGCCCAATCTGTAGTGAAAGAGTTTTTCGTGTCTCCGGAAAAACGTGACGTGATTCCATTTCCAGCTCACCGATTGAAAGTATTACAAGGAAGATATAAATACGATGTTGAGAGTAAGTTATTCAGAACGTGCCATTAATTCATATAATTTACATAATCGAAACGCTTAACGTTGGCAGTTTTCAATGTAAGGAATTATCTTACCTCTTTTTACTCAGCTTTATTTTGTGCAGGTTACTTTGATTAAAATATGTGTAATGTTTTATGCAACTTAATAACGTTTTCTTTTACCCTCTGTATAACGTGTGTTACGGTATACAATAATGTATTCAAGCTATTTTAGTAGCAAAAATTTAATTACCGACAATTATCCATGCCTTTTCAGATATTGCCAGTCGGAATTACTAATAAATATTCTATGACGCTCACGCACGACTCATTCAATTCTGTATTCATGATTTTCTGCTTAACATATTCATAACGTAATAAAACAGGAATAATTCCTTGCGTAAACTGCAACGCTAGTTCATGTAAATTTTCCGAGCACGAAGTTACAAATGGCGCTCTATTGTGGAAGTCCTGTGGTCCCAATAACTTCAATTTAAGATGACATCACTCGAGTGCACTACGGGATTCAAACGCCTAAAACACAGCATTGGTAATTTTTCTAAGTTAATGGAGACTTTGTTTTTCAATAGCCAATGATACAGGTTGTGAAGCCCGTTGCAGCGAAATTAGATGATGGAGTGCTCTCAGTGGTATATTTCAGATTAATGATAATAGTTACATTGTACATAGAGAAGTCGCCAAGAGTTCCTACATAACATGTAATAAAATGTTACATCATTATATGTTAAGCGCAGATGGGGAACGTATAAACACAATGAATGTGAGAACACATAATACTTTCTTAAATAAACTTGCTGCAGCTCTTATCACTCAGTGAATTCAACATTTGGTAGAAAAACTTTGCAGATGACAAGTAAAAAGTAAATATTTCAGCATTATTTCTACTGAGCTTACACATGTCCAAGATTTTCCCCTTCAAGATCATTTACATGTATAACACATATTGTGGTGAACACTAAAATAAATAGGTATTACTTACTGGTCAGGAAGAAATTTCGGTACATAACTTCATTAGCACACACGGAAAGCCGATCTAGTGCCAATTAAAAGGAATCAATAAGCAAAACGTAATATAACTGTAAAGCATGCTGCCGAAACGCGTCATGCTAATAAATATTGCTCAACGAAGTGACTGAAGCACAAGAATTATTTCATAAATAATATTTCCTGTTATCGAGGCTTGGTGTTCCTCTACAACTCCTACCTCCCATACGCAATTGCGCTACCAAACTGAGCATGCCTTGATACCTCCGGGTGAGTTCTACCTGTCGATTCCTTTTCTTAATCAATCTATGCCATACGTTTTTTCTCTTTATTTCTAATCGACAATCCCTCCTTAATTATGTAATATTCAGCTTTCTACGAAAGCACCACATCTTAAAAGCTACCATCGTCTTCTTACCTTAACTGTTTATGGCCCTCATTTCACTTCCATGAAAGGCTAAAGTCAAGTCAAATACCTTCAGAAAATTATTTCTAACGCTAAAAATTGTAACAGGTGATACGAAATCCTCTTTTTTCACATACACTTTCGTTGGTATTGCCTGAAAGCATTCTGTATTAAATCTACCAAGGAAACATGTTAGTTTGCTGCGGAAATAGGGAAACGTACCTGCTAGTTGTAATGTCTTCTACATCTACATCTACATGGATACTCTGCAAATCACATTTCAGTGCCTGGCAGAGGATTCATCGAACCACCTTCACTATTCTCTATTATTCCTATCTCGTACAGAGACCGGAAAGAACGAACACCTATATCTTTCCGAACGAGCTCTGATTTCCCTTTTTTTTATCGTGGTGATCGTTTCTCCCTATGAAGGTCGGTGTCAACAAAATATTTTCTCATTCGGAGGAGAAAAATGGTGATTCGAATTTCGCGATAAGAATCCGTCACAACGAAAAACGCCTTTCTTTTAATGATGTCCCGCCCTAATCCTGTATCTTCCCTGTGAAACTCTCTCCCATATTTCACGATAATACAAAACGTGCTGCCCCTTTTGAACTTTTTCGATGCACTCCGTCAGTCCTGTCTGCTAAAGATTCCACGCTGTGCAGCAGTATTCTAGAAGAGGACGCACAAGGGTAGTGCAGGTAGCCTCTTTACTAAATCTGTTACATTTTCTAAATATCCTAACAATAAAACGCAATCTGTGATTAGCCTTCCCGACAACATTTTCTGTGTGTTCCTTCCAATTTAAGTTGTTCGTAATTGTAATACCTAGGTATTTACCTGAATTTACGGCTTTCAGATTAGACAGATTTATCGTGTTGTAATGTCGCCTTAGAAAGATTATGAATGACTGTGCTAGTAAATTTCTACGTTATTTGATTTTCAAACAGCTGAGCGAAACTGAACGCACCCATACATTTCTCTATTTACTTATTCTGATCATCACTAAACTGACAAATAACATTTTTTTTAGCGCAACGCAATCTGACTTTCAATAATCCCTACAAAAGAATGGCCCTGACTAACAATAATGTATACCTAACATGAATCATTTACCTCACAAAAATCTTCGTTATTCTAACTACTGCCACACAGCTAGCGCCAATACTGCCAGCTAAATAAAGGATTGTAACTACTGAAGGCACTAACTACTGATAGGCATAGTTAGCAAATGAATGATCTTGATAAAGAAGAAACAATGTATTTACCTTAAAAGTATTCAAAAGTTACAATTTTCCTTTTTAATGCGGACACGCATCCAGTTCATCCGCTTATAGCAACCTCTCAAAACTCCGCCATCTCTCTCCCCACATCCACCACTGTTGGCGGCTCACCTCCAACTACCCAACGCTACACGCTGTTGACATCCAACTGCCCAACACTACACAAGCGAATATTCCAACAATGAGTCCTTACAGCCACAGACTGCACACAGCACAGTCAGTGATTTTCATATACAGCGATACGTGGCGTTACCAGCATGAAAACGTAAACAGTCTACTTAAATAGCTCCCATGCTTCCCACAAAATATTTACAAATTGTTTTGGGTAGTGGCTAAGACAAATTTGGCAAATTTCTTTTATACTAACGCTAATAAATATTTCAAATGCACACACGTATTGATATATTGTTGGTCAGAAGCAAAAATTGTCCACTGTCCATAAAGACAGTCCTGACCATTCATCACAGCAGTAATTACCTTGCACAGAATCTCATCAGTAAAATCAAATTCACACAGAAATAGTGGACTTCCATGCAGTCTTGAAGAAGTAGTGTTGTCTTTCCAACAGAAAGACAGTGGTAACTCTTAACACGTGGACAGTTAATGGGCCACAACAGAGCGTACTCACAGCAGAGTGAGTCGAAGGTTTGAGGAACATTGGTAGGTAGGTCATCACAGAGCAGATGCACAGCACTTCTTGTCCATATAATGGTACTACTGTGACCACCAAAGGTACAGACCCACTGTAGTCCTTGTAGAGATTATGGTATTGGTGGACCACCAAAGGTGTAGACCCGTTGCAGTCCTTGTAGAGGTAATGGTATTCGTGGGTCATAAAAGGTGCAGACCCATTGTAATCCTTGCAGAGATAATGGTATTGTTCCTCTATGAAAGGTGCAGACCCACTGTAATCCTTGTAGAGATGGCCAGCAGCAATCTGTTGCGACTTTGCAGGTGCCCAATCACCATCGAAGAGCCTTGCGAACAATATAGAAAGCCCATAAACAAACTCTTGTGCACTCACAAGCTTTTCGAAATGTCCTTAGAACCAGCAATGCTGTTAACCAGTCCCTTGCTGAATTATCAACACACATGTGAGCACTAACAGTCCTTTTTCCCTCACATATTGTGCATATAATATGACTAACAGATATGTGTGCAGTGAAATGAAAATACTTAATTTGAAGAACTGGTGTCTATACAATTACAAATTTATGACAAGATAATACAATTACAAAGGTACAAAATACATCAGTAAAGAATATAGTATTACAGATAACATTTGTAGTAATGTAGACTTTACAAAAGAATAGAAATAAACATATAATACATGAGCATTAAAGCAGAACAGAATAAATGATGTCTAAACATGTTTACAAAATAAATAACATATTATTAATGCAAATTATATTTGAGGATAACAGTATTGCTCATCATAGGGAATGTAGCTTAGTATTAGAAAAATTCTACAACATAACTATTATCAGATAAACATATAAAGACAGGAAGAACACAGATACACAAGGATACTCAAGGGAGCACAAAAGGAAAAGGACAGGGTTCGTTTTCAGTGTAACATTTGGTACTGTAATCCAACCCAGAACTTCATTCCATAGATCTTTCCTCTTATTTCAACATTTGTTCCAGCAAACAAACAACAGAAGAAAGTCCTATCCTTTCTGTATTTATATGTTCACATATTTCTTACCTCATTATTTATTTTCCATTATCTCACCTCATCACTTGTTTCCAAGAAAATTCTACCTAAACCCGTTGTCCCTAAACCCTACTTTTCTGTTCATATCTTTTTTCAAAATAATTATTCTTCATTGTACTTTCTTTGCCAATCCTTTTTCTTATATCTTGTCAATGCATTTCTTCCAATTCATGACAACTTATTCTATTAGATAGTCTACCCCTCTTAAGCTAATTTAAAATTACTGAGCTCAGATGCATAAGCTAATGGGACAAGGGAATGGAGCAGTGCGAACATTAACACAAAACAGAACAAGAAAAAAATGCAAAGGAGCAAATCAAACAGCAATAATGTATATTAACAAAGCAAATGAAACATTACGACTAATATGAGCCAATGTGCATTAACAAGACTAAATCAGAAGTAAAACTGGCTTAACAGAGTAATACAAAGTGAAATTCAGTAGCACTTTGTTGGCAAAGCGAATGCAATAACTTATACCTAAACATGACAAAGCTCAAGCAGAAAAAATATTACAGTAAAGATAAAAATGTCTAATACCTTTGTCACATCTTAACACTAGAGTGATGCATCACAAATACTTACTGTACCAAACAAGTTAAAAAAAGAAGTCATTAAAAATCATAAAATTATTATTTAATGGATCTGTAGAAAGAAAACATTTCTATTATTACATATATTAAATTTTATTTTAACCACTGGTGCAGTGCATCTAGAAACTAGATATTAAACAAACTAAAGCCATGAAACGTCATTCACTAGCCGTATGGAATTTCAGTAAACATGAACAATTATGAGCTCCAAAGTGTAATAATATGTTTTCAAGCAAGAGCATGTCATATTGGTGATGCTTTCTACAAAGAAATGTCAATAGCTCGGTTAATGGCCTCTCCTGTTTTGTCATTGTGCCTCTGAGAGGCCCACACTAATGGCTTTTTTCCAGGCAACTGTCGCGCAACTGGGCTCCCACAATGCATTATGTCAAGGTCACTTACCTTCCTTACCAAAATATTTACGACAGCAGTTTCTGTTACAGTGACAGCCTCATATATATAAAAATCTCACAGGTTGAGAATTTACATTACAAAGGTGTAGAAACCAAATCCCATAAATCTAACAGTGTCCAAAGATTTCCCCTGCCATTTTAATACATTCACGCATGTACAAACATTTCATAACTCTTAAAGTACGATTCTTGGTTTCCAACATCCTTTTAACAAACCAGTGTCGCAACCTCTTCTCATTATTCATATACATATAAACACATAGCCACATTTCTCATATAACGTCATCTTATTGATCATAAATATATTTCAACAGCATAATAGACATCGTCATAGCAATAATAACATCATAACACCTCAGTCAAATCTCAAAATCATCATAGCTTTCTTTAATAATCTTGAACTCTAAAAAAATAAATGGTCTGCTCATTTCACTACCACCATCTACCTCAAATGTACTTCAAAAACCATGATCCCATACTAAATACTTCACTCAAAGCTCTCAAAGTATCATAATGATTTAAAAAATATCACCAGTTTACAAAGTACAGTCAAAATGCAATTTCATAAGTGTGAAGTTATCCAAGCGTGTAATTGCGTAGACACATGTCACTGATGTATAAAGAAAAGTTTGTTAAATAATCAGATAGCTGTGTAATTCTATGTTACAGAAATATGGTACCGATGTGTAAAGTTTTATAAGCAACTACCATATTAGCTAGGATTAATGTAATTATACCTTCAGGTGCTACAGATTACGGCAATGGAATGAAACGTATAACCGAAAACCCCTTTCTATCTTTGTAATTCAAAAATCTTTAAAAATAAATGCCTTAAGTACAAAGATCATTTCTGTGATTACTTGACGGTAAAAATGTGGCAAGTGTCGTAGTTCACTATAAAAATGCATTCGTAATTACTGTCTAAATATGTTCCCCAGGTTCTTGTCTTGATAGTTGACTTTAAAACACTGTTGCATGTTAAGAGATTCTAAGTGTGACAAAGCGTAATAGTAATGTGAAGTGAAAAATTTTATGGCAACGACTAAGTTATAAAGCAGATTATCTTTCAATAAACGGTTTTACATGTGAAATGTGGCGTAAAGGCGTAAAGGTTTACTCTTTCTAGTATTCAGAGTTTCAACTTCAACGCCATTATGAAGTGGTATATGTCAGAGTCTGTAAGGTCCACTGTAAATCAAAAAGAATTTGTGACTCAAGTGTTTATTCTTATGTGACAAGGGATGAGCTTTAACGATAACTTTCTGACCAGTGTATCGTTTCTTTGCATTTGCTTGACAGTGCAGTTTTCTCCTTTTGTCTGCACCACAATTTATATTTTTAATAGCCAAATTATGTTTTTGTTTCGAATGTTAATTGTATTCGTAAAAGGTACAAGCTCTCTGATTCTGTTTGGTGGTTCTTCATTCTTCAGTACAATGATAGGTGGTAAAGCATTAGAGTCATGAGGTATTTCATTGAGCACATTTTTAAATAAGTGTAAATATCTGTTCCAATACTGATGCTTTCTGTGACAATAGCGTCTGCAAAGCTTATTGATTTCTTTCTTAATCGTTTCAGACGGGTTACAATGTGGTGAGCAAAACGAAATAAAAACAGGTTTGATTTAATGATTCCAAAACAGGCGTAACCAAACAGCAAATCTTAATTGCGGTCCATTATCTGAAATGACTTTTGCAACGTGTCCAAATTCACGTAAGAAATTTTTAAGATAGGCGTTGGATACAGACCATCCAGTGGATTTACGTAACGGAGTGAAAGAAACAAATTTTGAACCAATTTCAACATCGACTAGAACGTAAGAAAATCCATTCGATGTTCTGATAAGGGGACCCAAGAGATCAACTGCAGCAAATTCTTTTAATTTAGAAGGAATGATAAGAAAAAACGGAGCACAATCTGAGATGGTAGATGGTTTGGCTTTTTGACAAAGTTTACAAATAGACAAGATTCTACAAATTCTCTTTTCCATTTTGTTAAAATAACAAGTCGACCGAAGGCCGGCAGGAGTGGCTAAACTGTTCTAGGCGCTACAGTCCGGAACCGCGCGACTGCTACGGTCACAGGTTCGAATCCTGCCCTGGGCATGGCTGTGTGTGATGTCCTTAGGTTAGTTAGGTTTAAGTAATTCCAAGTTCTAGGGGACTGATGACCACAGCAGTTAAGTCCCATAGTGCTCAGAGCCATTTGAACCATTTGCCAAGTCGTCCGAAAAATATGATAACATTATCGTGGATCAAAGTGTGCGTACCTGAAATGAAGATACTAAATGAGCTTATTGACAAAATTGTCAGCAATGCAAAGTACCCATAGCTTGTCATCAACAGTGCAAAGTTTGAAGCGTATGTTGTTTCTAACCAGATAATAATGCCGAATCTGCGTGTTTGTCCTTTCAAGCCATTTCCATTTGATGTCTTTCCAAATCGGATCCTTATCAGCATCATGAGCAATGTCTTTTAAATGTAGTGATGAAGTTTTCAAAGGCTACTTTCTGAATGTAAAGAATACTGAAATTTTTTAAGAATACAGAATTTTTTTCGAGGTTGGATTCTGTGTTGCTTTTCTCAAGCCCAGCCGGTGCACGTGACAGTGCGTCCGCAACAATGTTCTCCTTGCCGGGTATATAGTCTATTGTGAAGTGGAATTCTTGCAGAAACAATGCCCAACGTTATAACCTGCCATGATTTAATTTTGAAGACATAAGAAATCTTCCTACACCATGATCACTGTGTACTTTTACGTGCTTATCAGAAAGAAAGAAACGGAATTTGTTCAGTGCCCAAACGATAGCTAAAGATTCAAATTCAGTAACAGAATATTTTTTTTCAGATTTTGTTAGCACTTGGGTAGCAAAATCAATGGTCCTCTGAACAGTAGTGACGTTTTCTATGCCTTCTTGAAATAAATGGGCACCAAAACCGACTTTAGAAGAATCCGTGCTAAGGCAGAAATCTTGTGATAGGTAAGGATGAGCTAGTATTGGCTCGTTAAGTAGCGCTTCTTTCAAAGAATTGCATTCCTACTGTGCCTGTTCGTCCCAGTTCGAAACAGTATTTTTTCTAATGAGATAACAAAGTTGCTGTGTAACTAGAATTTGCATTTTCAGAAAACGATGGTAAAAATTTAAGGACCTAGAAAACTGCGGACTTGTTTTTTGTGGATGAAACTGGAATGGCTCTGATTGCTTCTAACGTTTCAGAATCCGGCTCAATGCCTTCAAAATAAATAATGTGTCCCAAAAAATTTCATCTTTGTCCTAGCGAATTCTGACTTTTCCAAGTTAACTGTAATTCCATATTCTGCAAAAATACGTAACACACTGTAGAGGATGCGATTATGTTGTTCCCATGAGGCTTCTGCCATTAGAATATCGTCCACATACAAGGTGATATAACATTTTAAGAGCTCAGGTAATATAGAATTTAGCCCACGAATGAACGCTTCCGAAGAAATGTTCAAACCAAAGGAAGTTTCGGAAACTGATAATGAACGCCGAAACAAAGAAAAGCTGCGTATATTCTACATTCTGGATAAAGTTCCATCTGACAAAAGTTGGATCTGAGATCAATAGAGGCCAACACTTTTACACCATTAAAATTGTGAAGAAATTCTTCTAACGTTTGCGGTCTGTCTGTTTCAGGAATGATGATAGTATTGATTTGTCTCGAATCTAAGACAAGCCTGATCGATCCATTTTTCTTCTCAACAACATGTAATGGATTGTTGTATGAGTTTACTGCAGGCTCAATAATGCCCTCGTCAAGCATAGATTGTATTTCTTTTCTAACACGGTCCCTATAATGTGCCGGAATTACGTATGGTCTAACACAAAATTTAGTACGCTCACGAACACGAAACTTTTATTGAAATCCGTTGATTGTTTCTGTTTTGTGAGTAAAACCTTTTGAATGTGTTTATAAAATGTAAAAAATGTCCTGCCTATACGTGTTATTAGAGTTCTCAATTGTTTGAATTTTATTCTGAGTTAAGTCAGTATCAAATACGTCGTCGATATAATACTTGTCAATACCTGCAGAGTGATTGTTAGTATCAAGTTCCCTCTAAAATTCCGAACTGTTGTCTAACAGAAGGTAAAGCTGATTAATTTCCTCGTCATGGTTTGAGAGCCAGTCTTCAAATTTCAAAGCTATTCACTTACCTTCTTTCTCTAAACTTATTCCAGCATCGTGATAGTTTAGGGTTGCTTCATATTCATTCAAAAAGTCTACTCCAAATATAATTTCCGTCGATAATAATGGAACAATAATAAAGTTCATAGTGAATCTATGGTTTTGACAAAAGAATTCTAAGTTGGTTTGTTGACGTAGATCTACACTTTTTCCAAAGATTGCTCCTTGTAGTTTAATCTTACGTAACGGAAGTTTGGGGCAATTGTTCTATTTGTAGCATTTGCTAAAGGCTGTTTCACTAATTACTGAAATGGGACTGCCAGAGCCAAGTACTGCCGTAAATCTTACGTCATTTACTGTAATGTGAATTACAGGATATGCAATGTTATAATGTATTACGTCGTGTTCCTGGTGTTAGATGTCCCTAATGTCTTTCATTTTTACTTAATTAACAGCCACTGCAGCTACGTAGTCAACTTCATAAATACCTTTTGTGGCTGCCAACGGTGTGAGTCATTGTCTTCTGTCTCTTCGTTGTCGCTCGTCGTTATTGGGATATGGAGATTTAACCTAAAGAATTTCAACTTATCGAGAGGCCTCTGTTCTGTTTGAATCCCGCCAGTTATGATTAAACCCTGGTGTGATGTTAAGATTATATCATCTGTCGTCATGTCGGTAGTTTCTGTAATTTCTTTCTTGTTGGTCAAGTCGTGGAGAGTTTCTCCCTGAGTCGTAACTGCGTGATGACTGTTGCGTCGGAAACTGTTCTGTCTCCCTTGACAATAATAGTTCTGGTTAACATATTGTCTGTTTTTATGATTGTCTCTGTCATAATAACTACTGCGGAGAGGTGATGTTTCCCTGTAATTATTATGAAACTGCCAATGGTTGTCATATGGGTGGTGTCTGTTTTGGTCACGATTTGCGTTGTACGAATAGCCTTGTCGTGTCCAGCTATTGTTTCTGTCGCCACGGAATTGTCACGAATGTGACCTGTAATTGTTGTTCTCTTGGTTTCGCGTCCTGCGACTGTCTGTGTCAATTTCTAATTCCTGTAAAAGTCCCTGAAATCCTTCGATATCATCTTTGCAGCGTCCTGCCAAAATAATATGTCTTAAATGTTCAGGCAATTTGATTAAGCAAATGCGTATGAGTTCTGAGGGGCTGTATCGGTTTGACAGGTACTGATTTTTTGTGCTACGTCTCTTGAAAATGTTTTGCGAGACTCGAAAATTCAGACTGTTCTAAATGCTTCATCATTATGATGCTATGTTTTACTCGTCAGCTTGAGGCAGATATGCTGAGAGTAAGGCGTGATAAAATTCTCCTTCACTGTGACAATCGCGAAAGATGAAAAATGGTTCAAATGGCTCTGAGCACTATGGGACCACTTCTGAGGTCATCAGTCCCCTAGAACTTAGAACTACTTAAACCTAACTAACCTAAGGACATCACACACATCCATGCCCGAAGCAGGATTCGAACCTGTGACCATAGCGGTCGCGCGGCTCCAGACTGTAGTGCCTAGAACCGCTCGGCCACTCCATCCGGCCGCGAATGATCCAATGCATTCTTACAGCAAGTTCGTTTTCCAAATAGCCACACATAATTTCCAATCTTTGCTCTAATGACCAGTTGGGAGGAAAACAATGAGAGAACTGATGAAATCATGCTTGTGGATGAATGTCGTTGCCGGAATTCTTAAATGTTTTGAATTTACGTGTAGTAATGAACAGCATATAGTCAAAGTCATCGTGTCGGCGAGTCGCATATCGGTCGTTGTTACGTCGTGTTGGCGGTTACACCTCAAAATTCGGTACACCATGCCAGTTTCTTTCATAATTTCCAAGACTTGTTACTTTGTGACTCTTCATTATTTCTGAATCCCTATTCCCGTGTCAAAGAGTGAGTCTCCTCTGAAATGGGTAATTCTAGTAATACTTATACCAACTGACCTTGTACTTCCAGGATTTCTCTTTTGTGTTGGGTATTAATTTGATTCTGATTTTGTTTGAATTTTCTAACTTGTTCTTACTCTTCTGTGTCAGTAAAGGCCACTAGTCTTGTGTCATTCAGATCATCTACCTTTGTAGTTAAGTGAGTGAACTGATCTGAAAGTTACTTTCTTCTATAATGAACTGATTTCCTCTGTGTGTTTCTCTCAACCAAGTTTCAGAGTGTCCATTTGTGTTGAAAGCGTATCTACTGTGCCCTTTAAGTTTTCCTGAGTTTTTGCAAGTTGCGTAGCCGAATCGGTAGGAGTCTATTTTAGCGTGCAAGACGTCGTTATTTTCATGAACAATGGTTTGCAGCTCTTTTATGGCTGCTTCGTGATTCTGTAACACATTTTCATGACGCGAATACCTAGATTGAAAGGGCTCACTAATGTGTGTTTTTACGTCATTACATACTTTTTGACTTTTAGATTCAATTTTAAGGAACTCTGCAGTTAAATCTTCAGCCGTAACTTCAAGCGTTTGTTCCACTGAGTCTCACTGTTCAAGCTGTTGCTATGTTTGTCTCTCATTTTGATCCACTGTGTATAACTTTTGAAGTTATTGCATTATTAGCATTAACAAGGTATTAGTGTATGCAACTTGTTCCTTTGTGCATATCAGCAGTGCATTTGCACGGACAGATTTCGTATATTGAAAAAGCAGAAAATGTGTATTGACTTATTTGAGCAAAAGGTGAGGACGCAAAACCTGAATGTACATTATTTGCAAAATTTTGTCCTGTCATTTCGGATTCCTGAACGTGAACAGTTGCCGACCGATCGATCAACAATACTGCCCTGTTCACTAATTGTTTGCCATCTAGTCCTCTTCCCTTTGCACAATTACCAAATTACTACTTTGAATGTGTGTTAACCCATTACACGCTGGCGCTAATAAACTACCCTCGTCGTCACTATCATTTCTCAATTTACTTTGGAGCCTAGTGTTAGGTTTTTCACACGCCATAATTGTCACATATTTCACACGATAACACGAAAACCACAATTTGAAGAGCAAAAACAAGAAAACACATTAACATATAACAGAAAACAATTTCTAATTAATTCCACGCATGGCTGCGAATTTTTTGGTGAAACTCTACATGCATGCTACAACTGTTTTACAGTACAACAATGGAAAACTACAACTACAAAGGAAATTCTCTATAAAATTACGCACTAGCAATAAACAATAACTACACTAATTACTGAAACTTATGAATGACTGCGCTAGTAAACTTCTGCGTTATTTGATTTTCAAACAGCTGAGCAAAACAGAACGTACTCAGAAATTTCTCTCTTTACATATTCTGATCACCACTAAACTACCAATTTTTTTTTTTTTTTTTTTTGTTTTGCGGAACGCAATCTCACTTTCAATAATCCCTACAATAGAATGGCCCTGCCTAACAATAACCTATACCTTTCGTGAATCACTTACCTCACAAAAATATTCGTTACTCGAACTACTGCAATACAGCAAGTGCCAATACTGCCAGGTATACAAAAGATTCTAACTACTGAAGGCACTAACTACTGATAGTCATAGTTAGAAAATGGAAGATTTTGATAGAGAACAAACAATGTATTTACCTTAATAGTGTTCAAAAGTCATCTCATATATATATATATATATATATATATATATATATATATATATATATATATATATATATATAAATTCATGACATCCATCTTCACAAATTTTCTTTTCCTGGAGGACACACGGCCAGGTCGTCCGCTTATAGCATCCCTCTCAAAAATCCGGCATCTCTCTCTCCACATCCACCACTGCTGGTTGTTCACCTCCAACTGCCCAACGCTACGTGCTGTTCACATCCAACTGCCCGACAATACACAAGCGAATATTCCAACAGTGAGTCCAACCAGGAACAGACTGCGCACAGTACAGTCAGTTCATACAGAGCGCTACCTGGCGTTACCAACATAAGAACCTAAACAGCCTACTTACAGTGTAACCGAAGTTTAACGAATTCCTTTTAGCACTTATGTGGGTAACCTCATACTTTTCGGTATTTTGGGTCAACTGCCAATTTTCGAACCATTCAGATATCTTTTCTAAATAGTTTTTCCATTTGTTTTGATCTTCTGGTGACTTTATTAGTCAATAATCGACAACGTCATTTGCAAACAGCCTACGACAGATGCTCAGATTGTCTCTCAAACCGTGTATATAGATAAGGAACATCAAAGGGGCCATTACAGTAACTTGGGGAGCGCCAGAAATCACTTCTGTTTTACATATATTCTTATCTATTTCCCTGTACGTCACCTTATTTAATCAAGCATTACAAGCGGGCTTCGTATGTAGGAAACACGACTAAATTTTTTATACGCATACGTGGGTGGCTTCTTCTTCAGCTCACTGTCGAAACGATCAACTAACTTTAGGTATAGGACTGAGGCACTGCGTTTCTTTTTTTCCTCTATAGTTAGTTCTCATCATATCTAGCCACATCCTAAAAAAAGCTGGCACAAATTATCTTTACGACCATTCTGTTTTCGGTCTTGACCTGTATGTTCACCTTCGTCAGCGTATTGTTTTGACTGCAGTTTTGTCTTCTTCATGTAATGATGAATCCACGTTTTGTCTGCGGTCGTATGACAGCACCTGGAGTCCTCCGGATTATACTTTTCCTAACTGGTTTTGGCATTTCAGTCCTCTAGAATTTTTTTCTAGCGTCAAAAAATTATACTTTGATAGAGCACTCAAGATTTTGCGTTCGGGATGTTATACACAAATTCTTGTGTACTAGTCAACATTTTAGCATTTCAAGTGATGATTTAGCACGCCAAAACGAACCAATAGTTAGCTTTTGTAACCACTGAGCGCTTTCTTGAAGTCCCTTCCTCGGAAATAGCCTTCCCCAGAAAGCTACTTCCCACGCCGCCAACGAGCTGTATTCGCGGTCACATTGTCGCCGGAATCGGATTGTGGGGCTTCCTGCCGAGATACGGATGGTTTAAAGGAGATCGCTCCGCGCATCACACGGTGACACGAGGCAAACATTTCCGAGAAGAGACCTTCATTTGTCACGTCCCTGGGGTGGTTAAGGCGAATGTGAGCGGTTCTTGGAATAGAGAAAACCGCAGTTCCATATTACTGTCTTGCGTGTGCAAGTCAGCCACACTCATACGGAAGTGTTCCGCCCTTAGCTCACTTAGAATGCTTGTATGATCATTATGGAACATTGAAATATGATCTGTGAACGTTACCTGTTTCGACACTTATTTTAGAATTATTCAGTATATCGTAATCTGATAAACAAATAATATTAATAATTATAAGGTGACGTAAAAATTAGAACAGCATAAAATTTAATGAACGTTGCTTTCCGCAAAGCCTTGGCAGGCATTCTCAATTTGAAAATAGCACCTGTGTCTTTTGTTAAAGACGCCTTCGACCGTTTGCATAAGCAGGCATCACTACACAAAATTTCTGCTTATCGGTTAACTTTAAGTTGAAAGTTTGAATAAACTCAATTGGAATGGTAACGGAAATATGGCGTTGCTGTGTGAAACCAACTTAAGAATTTTATATAACAACATTTATTTAATAAAAACATTCCTTGATCACTCACTTTACTTAATAGTACGATTATATGGAATGTAAACAGTAACACAAAATAAAAATAGTAATTTTATCTAACCTGATTACCTCTCCTAACTAAGATGACTATAGGAGCCATTATGCAGGGTGTCTATAGTCACCAGAGTCTCGGTAGGGAATGCCTAACCGTCTCCCCTCGTCCGGGATCCACACACGGTGGCTGGAAGGGCTCAGAGAGTCTGCACAGTGGCTATTTGCCAACCTAACGGGGCCTGCTAACGCGCGGAGAACTTATGTCTCTCTGGTCCACTGCAGTCGCACTCTACTTGATACAGTGGTTGGCTAAACTGCATCTCCACATTCACAGAACCCACTGCAGACAGCTCACGCCTATGTCAACAGACGACCCGCATTCACACTTGCAGACTCTACTAAGAGTGATAATGTAACGTAAATCCGAATAAGAAATCTCATATTGCTCTTCCCTGACAGTAGGAGGGACACCTAGGTGTGTTCTGAGCATAAGACTATTGTGCCAATCCATGTAGCGGCTTACATGGAGCCGTTACAACGTATCCATGAAATGCCCAAACATAGACACTGTACTTGATATTTCTAGATTACACTGACCGTCATTTGTTTCTCGCTCTACTCGCGACTGGATTTGGAGAGGGAAAGACTAATAGTCGTAGAAGATACTCTCTGTCCTACGCCCTGTTGAGCTACTAGGATGTAGATGTAGATGAGTACACTGGAAAATTGAATGTGAGGTCAATGAAATTTTTCAGCACGTATTTTATTACATTGTGATGATCTACTGGAAATAAATAGTGGGAAAAGACAGACGAAAAATCGTTGTCAATGGACTTGGGGGACGAAATCAAAGGTGAATGTGTCTGACAAAGTCTTTTCACACAGCAGACACTGGTCATTGTTATGAGTTGTTTCAAGAAGTATGAAAGTCGTAAGACATGAAAGAGGGCAAGAGACTACGAAATGATTCGGACAGATTATAAAGTGGTAAGACTAGATTATGCTGAATGAGATTTTAAACCGCAAAACATTTACAGCTGCAGATATGGATTCACACAACAATTTAGTGGTTATCAACTCTAGGTTGAAACTGAACAAAAATGGAGAAAGTTAGGGAATTAGGGAGATGGGACCTTGGTAAATAGAAACAAAAAGTTGTTGTGAAGGGTTTAAAAGCGAACATAGTGAAAATTTCGGTAATCTCAAGCGAAACAGGGAGTAGGTAGGTGAATGTACATCTTTGTGAAATGAAAGTGAAATTAGGAGAGTAGGGATACTTTGAAGTAAATACCATTGATTTCAGAAAAAAGTATGAAAAATCTATATATGAAGCAGATAAAACGGAAATAGACGCCTAAAAATTACACTGAAAATAAGTGCAAAAGGGGGAAGTAGCTACAGAGGAGAAGAGGAAAGCTGTTAACACATGCATATCAACGGGAGAGCTCGGTAACGTGTGTAGAAAAAATAAAGATGCCTTTAGAGAAAAGAGCTGTATACACTTCAAGAACTTAGACGGCAAGCCAGAGCTATGCAAATAGGGTTTGGTTGAAGCGTGGAAGGAAAATGTAAAATGATTACATAAAGGAGAGAAACGCTCATCGGTATTACAGCACGAGATTGGAAGGCTTTTGGTAAAATCAAGCAAACCAAAACTAATAGATCTGAAATGCAGGACATTCCCTCAGACTTCAAAAATAAAGCAATAAGTCCTGTTCCAAAGAAGAGAGAGAGAAATGGATATTAAGAAACTACGAACTTGATAAGTTTTGGCTGTGAAATATTTACACGATTTTTTGGCAGAATAATGGCAATCTGACGTCGGGAAAGGTCAGCATGGGTTTCGGAGATACGTGTGAACACACGGGGCAATAGTAATGCGACAACTTACCTTAAAACTAATGGAAGGCCAGCTTACTTTTATAGCATTTGTATAATAACTGCAAACTTTCGACAACGTTGCCTGGAGTCTATTGTTTGAAATTCTGACGGCTATAGCAGTACAGGTTGCGAAATGTTGCCTATAACTTGTAAAGAAACTAGCATGCATTTATAACAGTCGAAGGACACAAACGATGGCGGCAAAGAAAATCAATGACAAACCATGAAAGGAAATCAAATCTAGGGACATTGTAATTCTGTCAGACACGTCAAAAATTTTTAATGATCAGTTGAAAGGAATGTTAATGTCTGTCTCAAAAAAGATTGCAAGGTTAACGACAGTAAATGTAAAACTGGCCTAATTGAATTTACTACTATCTCAATTAAGCTATGTAACGCTGAGGCAATTAGACAAGGAAGTTAGACAGAAAGTAGCAGGAGAAGCCTACTAAAGGGCAGAAAAAATGTTTGGAATTGTAAAAGATAGAGTATAATGGAAATAGGAAGAAAAGATTCGCTTGATAAGAGGACACTAACATAAATTCAGATGTTGTGACTCTGTTCTTTTAAGTATTGTTGGGCAAATAGGTGAGCCGTAACACTCCCACCATCAATAGCTTCCAGCTGGTGTCTCACAAGGTGGCGCGTATAACTCCCTTGTTTGGTCATCTCTGCCCTGGCTTCAAAGCCGACCGTTAGAGAGGCGTCTGGGGAGGCTTTCGAACAGCGCACTGTGGACAGTTCACGTGTAGTCTTATCACAGCGTGGAGCTACGACCAGCGGCAGTGCTTCGAGCAACAGACAGGTGGTGCGCATCGGCGCAACGCCTTTCCCAGAACGTCGTTCACGCTTCTTCGCCAGGACTGAGTAGAAGGCAAGAGGCCTGGTTAGCATACGCCGTGGTTCTCTGGTTGTTGAGCTCTGTACACCGATTTCCCGCTCCGTAAGCTGATTGAGCAGATGATTGCGTTTATATTCATTGAGTCGTGATGCACGCCTTTCTTATTTGACTCTAAGTAATTATATGACAACTTTAATTCCCTGTGTGCTCTGTTTTATTTTTATTTTATTTTATTATTTTTTTAAGTGACTTGCGTTAATCTGCTGGCCAGGATTCTCTCCAAAAATTTGCCGTACTTACTATTGTTATGGCATTTTGTGTTACTATGTAATGTGCCCAGCTTTCAAGCATAATTACACAGGCACCATTGAATTATCTAGTTTTTATAAAATTTTGAATTTGCCATATTATGGCTTCCCGGCCATTGACCTTCTTGTGCGAACGCACACACTACGCCCGAACTCGTACGGTACTTGGTAGATTAATCTGCCACGAGTAATGAGTATGATGGGCAAACATCTCTTAGGCGCACTCGAATGGAGTGGTGTGGACATGTTGGGAATGTGAGTCCCACGGGGAGCGTTCAAGGCATAAGTCCCTACAGTCGCGCCGTCCTCTGTGCCCTTGGTGGAGCCGGCACGGTAGCTCAGCGTGTTCGGTCAGAGGGTTAGCTGCCCTCTGTAATAAAAAACTGAGTTAATCGAGCAACAATGAACGTAAACGGATGTCTCGTGACGTCCGCACCGAGCAAATACAACGAACTAAAACGATCAAAAAATGAAATTAAAAAAAAAAGATGGATAGAGCGCATGCCATGTAAGCAGGAGATCCCGGGTTCGAGTCCAGGTCGGGGTACACATTTTCAAGATGTCCCTAATGAAGTACATCAACGCCTGTTTGCAGCTCGGGTGTCCATTTAGTTATCATTTCATTTCTAGCAAAGCTGCATGCTCATCTACGGTAACTGTACTTTCGGGAACAGATACTATCGTCATGTACACTTTTAAACACTTCATGCGATTTTGATATGCAATATCTCAGATTGCACTGTGCCCACCATCTCTGAAATCTATGTATCTATATCTATTTGACTTCTTGATTTATTGCGTCTTTTATATCTTTCTATTACACACACATTTGCCTGAACAATGTGTTCTTCACATTTACAGAGCTAATGAACGCAGCACCAATACCTCATAGTTTGTCATATCTGTTTTTTATTTAATAGAGGAAAAGCTGTAAATACGGACACCCTCTTTTGTTTTTCACTTAAAGGTACCTTCTTTTGAAAAAATTATAGATCTTATACCTTCATTAACAACTATAACAAGTTTAAGAAATGATGAGGGGCGAAACAATGTTTAGCATCCATTATTTCTATTCGAAATCAAAGAGTTATAAAAAGCTTGTAAAAGGGAATTTAAAAAAGGGGATGCAAATACCGTCATACACAAAAAAGATGCAAGAAATAATTTTAAATATTTTAATGAAATGGGTTAAAACAATACAAAATGCTAGACTGGGCTACAAAAATCCACATTCGTAAATTTATGCATGAAATTTGAAATTATTTACAAGTGTTCGCACATTGGCACATAACACATATAATCGACACTTCTCCTCCTCTGTCTTAAGAGCATTTTTCATCACAAAAGATGCAACTTGTATCGTTTGTGTCTGGTGTATCCCCATCGCTTACATCAAGGTCATTATCGTTGGGCACAAGGTGGGCTGCAGGAGCCTGAAGAGTCCGATCATGAATCAGATAGTTTTATGGAATGAATTTTCTTTCTATTGAAGTTCTTTGGATTTTTGCACCTCTGTCCGCAGGGTGGCCTCTAATTCCAGAGAAACTCAAAGATCTCTTCTGGACAGCACTTTTGTCAAGCAACTTTGGATGGTGTTACAGTAATGTGGCGGTTGCTGCTTTTCGACACCGCTTTGTTATTCTCTTCTTAATGTCGGGGACAGGATATATTACGATTGGTGAAATTGCATTTGTTGAAGTCCCTGGAGAACTTCCCGGTGTTTCAATGGCTTCACCAAATGACATAGCTAGAGCCTGATGTGACTGTACATCAGGATAACTCGAACAAGGAGCAGACGACATCGATGGTCCAGAGATAGCAAGTAGAGGAGCATGTGATTCAGAAACATAAGGTTAGTGATCCACCGTATAGAAAGTTTTTCTGCAACCAACCCAGCTGCAATGAGATCAGCGTCAGTGAAGATGTAACGGTTCATAGGGTACAACCAATCCATTTATTATTATCTCAGCTGACTGGGTAGGAAGGTAGGCTTTGCCAAAAACCTCCATAACATACTAAGGTGATGCAACTATACTCTCACTGCCTCGCTATAGTACGTTTCCAGAGGTCCTATGAACGTCTCATCCAGAGGCTGCAGTTTGTGGGTACACTATGGAGGAAGTGAGATGATAGTCACGTGGTGATTTCTCGCCAAGTCAGTAACATCTGGATTTACAACGTGGCTATAATGACTATCCAAGATGAGAAGAACAGGCCCTTGTTCAGTAGGATATGTTTTTTCAATGAATTGACCAAACCATTCGGTGGGCAAACTGTTTTGAACCCATCCTAACAGATGGGCTGTGCCAATTGCACCAGTGGGGCAGCCTCTCATTGGAGCTTCAGGGGTGTTGGTTCTAGGGAAAACTATAATTGGCGGGACATAATGTCCCGAAGCGCTCATGCATGCGATAACTGTGATTGTAGCCCCTCTTTCTGCTGACTTTAGCGCTGCAGTTTGTTTCTTCCCTTTCATCCCTATCACTTTTTATGTTTCTTTGGACAATGGACAGGCCTGTCTCGTCTACGTTATACCGTCTGCCAATAAATTTATTGAACCCTAAGGCTCTGGCATATGAAGTTCCACAAGGCTTGCGAATAGACAGATGATCCTCACTCGGTCTGCTGGATTTGAGTATTTGTGGAAAGCGTCTGCCAATAAATTTATTGAACCCTAAGGCTCTGGCATATGAAGTTCCACAAGGCTTGCGAATAGACAGATGATCCTCTTGTCTTTGAAGAAGAAGATGGTCCAAGCTCGTCCTGCTTCTCCTCTTCTGAAAGGGGTTGTCAAGACATTTGTCTGGCCAAGTAAAAATGCCATTCTTCTCACATCCGTCAAAGTACAGCCAAAGAGTTTTTGCTCCTTCTGAAGGAGATAAGAATCTAGCTGTTTTTCGAGGTCTGCATTTAAAGTCTGTTTTCTTCCAAGCTTTGTCTCTTCAACAGACTGCTCAGGAATTTTATCATATTTAAGAGATTTCTGCAAAGTGGCACGAGACACTCCGAATGCTCCTGCAGCACCTTCCACAGAAGCCTCCTTCGCTTTCACAGGTCCTACGGCACATACCATCTGCGATGTATTCCACTGATGCCTCTGGTTTTTACATTCATAGCGTTTCTTCGTCCTCAACCTTCTGCAAGGACGAACAAAAGCCCTAGGTCTGTTATCACAATTGGAAAATTCTATCAACAAACTCTACACTCTGGTGAGAAAGATGTATGAGACAGGCAAAATACCCTCAGACTTCAAAGAGAATTCTGTTTGTTGCTGCATGAGTTGTGTATATGAACTTTAAACAAAATTTGACTACCCATATCTCCATATACTTAGTTAAATGTTTTACATTGTTTAAGAGAAGGAATGGTGTAATTATGGGCCGTCCTTATATAGGTACCGAGTTTTACACCAACCCAATTGGCCCATACTTACACCAGCCATTCTTAAGCAACATGGCAATATTATGTCTAACGTAAAAGCGTGTGAAACGTAAAAAGTGCTTCTAAAAGTTACGTAGGATTCCGTTATTCCGGATATCACAGAAATTGTTTTGAACTAATCAGAAGGATATAAAACGCTTTCACATACCTGCCAAACGTTTACTGTCCCAAACGAACTACAACTCACACAATAACCAATGCTGTAACTACACTGTTTGAAAAAATGCTTAGAACTGTTCACTGCTACCGTCTATCAACAGCAGGCACCGTTTTCATTCCTGGTCGCCAGACTGCAACACTTCCATATGCGCTTAGTGGGGGTGCTCATAATTACGCCTGCGGCTATTTTCACACCTTTCCCTCTAAACATTTAACTCTTTTGATTGTAACTTCCTTTAAATGTTGATTATTAGTTATTTTAAAATTTTTGTTAATTTCAAAGATGTCAATCACATGTGTTAGCAGGCAGAATATCACAGTTCGAAAGAGAACCAAAAGGCGCTCCTGTCAGGAAGGTAAAAATAATAGTTTGGACAAAATTTAATGACAATTCGTTAACATTTACCATGAGCGTACTTGCGTAAGGATACTAGCTTGTTTATTTATGATCACTCCATTATTTGTAATCATTGTACATGGTCTGAGTGTGACTGAGTATAACATTTATTTTATTTAAATATTGTTGTAATATTTTAGTTTAGTGTAGGAAAGTGGTCATGTTGAGTCAAATCATATTTGCAGAACGTAAGGACTATGTCGTTTTGGTGGGGACGGCCTTGAGCCAATGGAAAAGCAGCCAGTAGCAGATCTCTATAGCAGTCAAGTGGAGACCAGGACTTTCCGAGGAAAGAGCTCAAGAGAATCATTCTGGCAATACTCTGCTCCAGAATAGAACTCTATTTCCTCTTGATTTCCGGAACTATGAGTAGCCAGAAAAAAATGGCACTGAGCACTATGGGACTTAACAGTGGAGGTTATCAGGCCCCTAGAACTTAGAACTATTTAAACATAACTAACCTAAGGACATAAAAAACATCCATGCCCGAGGCAGGATTCGAACCTGCGACCGTAGAGTCACGCGGTTCCAGACTGCAGCACATAGAACCGCTCGGCCACTGCGGCCGGCGTGAATACACAGAGTATGAGTTACTATTATTTGTACTGTGTGAGTCGATTTGTAAATCAACATGTTGAATTCTGAACTGTTTTCAGCTGGTGAATATTCGTGTGTTGTAATTATGAAGTGGATGTATTTTTCTCATATCTTTGACAACTATTTACTTTGAGGATTTCGCTACCATTCTAGCCACAGTTCAATGTCACTTTACTGCATTTAATAAGGATATTTTATGTCTCTAATGTATTTGAAAATCGTAGGACCACTTCCTCTTTATTTGAAATGCTCTTCCTGAATAACCACTTTGTCGTCTACATCAGTTACAGGATGTTGTTGTTGTTGTCTTCAGTCCTGAGACTGGTTTGATGCAGCTTTCCATGCTACTCTATCCTGTGCAAGCTTCTTCATCTCCCAGTACCTACTGCAACCTACTTCCTTCTGAATCTGCTTAGTGTATTCACCTCTTGGTCTCCCTTTACGATTTTTACCCTCCACGCTGCTCTCCAATGCTAAATTTGTGATCCCTTGATGCCTCAAAACATGTCCTACCAACCGATCCCTTCTTCTAGTCAAGTTGTGCCAAAAACTTCTCTTCTCCCCAATTCTATTCAATACCTCTTCATTAGTTACGTGATATATCCACCTTATCTTCAGCATTCTTCTGTATCACCACATTTCGAAAGCTTCTATTCCCTTATTGTCCAAATTAGTTATCGTCCATGTTTAACTTCTATACATGGCTACACTCCAAACAAATGCTTTCAGAAACGACTACCTGATACATAAATCTATATTCGATGTTAACAAACTTCTCTTCTTCACAAACGCTTTCGTTGCCATTGCCAGTCTACATTTTATATCCTCTCTACTTCGACCATCATCATTTATTTTACTACCTAAATAGCAAAACTCCTTTACTGCTTTAAGTGTCTCATTACCAAATCTAATTCCCTCGGCATCACCCAATTTAGTTTGACTACATTCCATTATCCTCGTTTTGCTTTTGTTGATGTTCATCTTATATCCTTCTTTCAAGACACTGTCCATTCCGTTCAACTGCTCTTCCAAGTCTGACAGAATTACAATGTCATCGGCGAAACTCAAAGTTTTTACTTCTTCTCTATGAAATTTAATACCTACTCCAAATTTTTCTTTTGTTTCCTTTACTGCTTGCTCAATATACAGACTGAATAACATCGGGGAGAGGCTACAACCCTGTCTCACCCCTTTCCCAACCACTGCTTCCCTTTCATGCCCCTCGGCTCTTTTAACTGCCATCTGGTTTCTGTACAAATTGTAAATAGCCTTTCGCTCCCTGTATTTTACCCCTGCCACCTTCAGAATTTGAAAGAGAGTATTCCAGTCAACATTGTCAAAAGCTTTTTCCAAGTCTACAAACGCTAGAAACGTAGGTTTGCCTTTTCTTAATCTGTCTTCTAAGATAAGACGTAAGGTCAGTATTGCCTCACGTGTTCCTACATTTCTACGGAATCCAAACTGATCCTCCCCGAGGTCCGCATCTACCAGTTTTTCCATTCTTCGGTAATGAATTCGCGTTAGTATTTTGCAGCTGTGACTTATTAAACTGATAGTTCGGTAATTTTCACATCTGACAACACCTGCTGTCTTTAAGATTGGAATTATTATATTCTTCTTGAAGTCTGAGGGTATTTCGCCTGTCTCATACATCTTGCTCACCAGCTGGTAGAGTTTTGTCATGACTGGCTCTCCCAAGGCCGTCAGTAGTTCTAATGGAACGTTGTCAACTCCAGGGGCCTTGTTTTGACTCAGGTCTTTCAGTGCTCTGTCAAACTCTTCACGCAGTATCTTATCTCCCATTTCGTCTTCATCTACATCCTCTTCCATTTCCATAATATTGTCCTCAAGTACATCGCCCTTGTATAAACCTCCTATATACTCCTTCCACCTTTCGGCTTTCCCTTCTTTGCTTAGAACTGGATTGCCATCTGAGCTCTTGATATTCATACACGTGGTTCTCTTCTCTCGAAAGGTCTCTTTAATTTTCCTGTAGGCAGTATCTATCTTACCCCTAGTGAGATAAGCTTTTACATCCTTACATTTGTCCACTAGCCATCCCCGCTTAGCCATTTTGCACTTCCTGTCGATCTCATTTTTGAGACGTTTGTATTCGTTTTTGCCTGCTTCATTTACTGCATTTTTATATTTTCTCCTTTCATCAATTAAATTCAATATTTCTTCTGTTACCCAAGGATTTCTAGCAGCCCTCGTATTTTTACCTACTTGATTCTCTGCTGCCTTCACTACTTCATCCCTGAGAGCTACTCATTCTTCTTCTACTGTGTTTCTTTCCCCCATTCTTGTCAATTGTTCCCTTATGCTCTCATTGAAACTCCGTACAACCTCTGGTTCTTTCAGCTTATCTAGATCCCATGTCCTTAAATTCCCACCTATTTGCAGTTTCTTCAGTTTTAACCTACAGGTCATAACCAATAGATAGTGGTCAGAGTCCACATCTGCCCCTGGAAATGTCCTACAATTTGAACTTGATTCCTAAATCTCTGTCTTGCCTTTATATAATCTATCTGATACCTTCTAGTATCTCCAGGATTCTTCCATGTATCAGTTACAGGCATTAGAACAGAATCGTGATTATAAAAATTATTCATTTAATTTTTATTTTGTTTATTGGTATATCATATTAACTCGCAATTGTAGCCACTGCATAGACTATTTGATTGAGGGATAATAGCGACAGGTTATTATTAGTTGCAAGACGTGGACGCAGATGTGTGTGGCTCGACCCTGTGACTACATGGAACTGTTCTTTTCAAGTACATAAAGTATGAGTAACCACAGGCAAAGACGCAACTGGTTTACTCGCATGGTACGATATTCGTTGGTTCAGCTACTCAGCAGTAGGGGCAGTCAGGGATTTTACTATGATAAGTGCCCTAACAACATGATGATTACAATGCAGTGTTTTAAGCTCAGATGCAAAGGTGTCTATCGACGTAATGTTGCCCCATAACTTACATGAATACAGCATTGCCATGACCGTATATGTCGTAATGGAATATATGAATGTCAAGAGCTCAGATGGAAGCTCAGTTCTAAGTAAAGAAGGGAAAGCAGAAAGGTGGAAGCAGTACATAGAGGGTCTATACAAGTGCGATGTATTTGAGGGCAATATTATGGAAAAGGAAGAGGATGTAGAGGAAGATGAAATGGGAGTTATGATACTGCATGATGAGTTTGACAGAGCACCGAAAGATCTAAGTCAAAACAAGGCCCCGGGAATAGAGAACATTCCATTAGAACTACTGATGGCCTTGGGATAGCCAGCCCTAACAAAACTCTACAGTCTGGTGTGAAAGACGTATGAGACAGGCGAAATACCCTCAGACTTCAAAGAGAATGTAATAATTCCAATCCCAAAGAAAGCAGGTCTTAACAGACGTAAAATTTGCCAAACTATCAGTTTAATAAGTCACTGCAGCAAAATACTAACACGAACTCTTTACAGACGAATATAAACATTGGTAGAAGCCGACCTCGGGGAAGATCAGTTTGGATTCCGTAGAAATGTTGGAACGCGTGAGGCAGTACTGACCTAACAACTTACATTAGAAGATTAAGGAAAGGCAAACCTACGTTTCTAGCATCTGTAGACTTAGAATAAGCTTTGGACAATGTTGAATTGAATACTCTCTTTTAAATCTTAACGGTGGCAGGGGTAAAATACATGGAGTGAAACGCTATTTACATTTTGTACAGAAACCAGATGGCAGTTACTTGAGTCGAGTGACATGAAAAGGAATCAGTGGTTGGGAAGGGAGTGAGACAGGGTTGTAGCCTATCCCTAGTGAAATTCAATCTGTATATTGAGCAAGCAGTAAAGGAAACAAAAGAAAATGTCGGAGTAGGAATTGGTTTACCGATGACATTGTAATTCTGTCAAAGACAGCAAAGGACTTGGAAGAGCAGAAGAACGGAATGGACCGTGTCTTGGAAGGAGGATATAAGATGAACATCAACAAAAGCAAAACGAGGATAATGGAATGTAGTCGAATAAAATCGGGTAATGCTAAGGGAATTAGATTAGGAAATGAGATACTTAAAGTAGTAAATGCGTTTTGCTATTTGGGGAGGAAAATAACTGATGATGGTCGACGTAGAGGGGATATAAAATGTAGACTGGCAATGGCCAGGAGAGCGTTCCTGAAGAAGAGAAATTTGTTAACATCGAGTATAGATATAAGAGTCAGGAAGTCGTTTCTGAAAGTATTTGTACTGAGTGTAGCGATATATGGAAGTGAAACGTGGACGATAAGTAGTTCAGACAAGAAGAGAATAGAAGCTTTCGAAATGTGGTGCTACAGAAGAATGCTGAAGATTAGATGGATAGATCACATGACTAATGAGAAGGTACTGAATAGAACTGAGGAGGAAAGAAATTTGTGGCACAACTTCATTAGAAGAAGGGATAGGTTGGTAGGATATGTTCTGAGGCATCAAGGGATGTTCAATTTAGAACTGAAGGGCAGTGTGGAGGGTCAAAATCGTAGAGGGAGACCAACAGAGAAATACACTAAGCAAATTCAGAAGGATGTAGGTTGCAGTTGGTACTGGGAGATGAAGAAGCTTGCACAGGATAGAGTAGCATGGAGAGCTGCATCAAACCAGTCTCTGAACTGAAGACGACAACAGCAACATCAACAATGGAAAAACATTCACAACACGACATGGTTCTGTGAATTAAAGTTGTGGCCGTTTACTAATAACACAGCCCATCGATGCAACCTGTCGCAACCACACGGTACATACGTGGAGCCGTTGTCATGGCCATGGCGAGGTGATCATCTGCCATAGGGCGTGAGGGAAACGAGACCCGCCTCTTCCAAACGCCGAAGCGTGTACATGGACACTACTGAGATAAACGTGGATCTGCAAATATGGCTGAAGATTGTCAACTAACAGTTGGCAGAGAAACACTCAGCCTCAACGCGCCATTAGTCTCCCTTGATACTGGATACTTTTTCAGCTCAAATAATTGGGTTTGCATTGTGCGCTGTTATTATTATGACGATACTAAATCGTTTAAATGAATCATCGTCGTAGCTATGTTTTATATGATATTAACTGAATTCAGACATAGCTATCTAGATTTATTATTTTGCTTTTAATGTTTTGTTACAGTGAGGAATGTTTTATTCTTAGTTTCGACACTCAAATTCTAAAATTTCGTGTTTTATGCCAATTTTATTCCTTCGACATTTTTACAATGTGACTCTTTTGTGGGAAGAAAAACCAAAAGTCTCCTTATGTAGGGTGGATTCTCGTCTTTCATAGCCGCAAATTTGTATATAATCAGAGCTTAGCATTGACGATGTGCTTTAGTTTATCACACAACTACTTGGGATGTGAGTGCGACGACTGTGTGCTATAGCTAAGGGGCCACTTATGTATTTTAAGACTGCACTCTACACCATACAGTTGATATTACAAAGAGAAATTACATGGCAATTTTTTTTACTTTATTATGTTAAATGTGGACTGTGATTATTTGAACACAATATGGCCTGAGGATGGTACCGAGAACCGAAACCGGTCACCAGTAGCCAAATAAAAAACAACAAACTACTACTATAAACTAAAACAAATACCTTTTATCTGATTATGTAGGTCTCGGTTCCAATTGGCACAATGCCGGGAACATTTATTAACAGATGGGTTAATGCAAAATCAATGTTCTCACGTTTTTTCGAAGCTCAATACGTATGTGTGCACTATTCTCAGAATCCAAAAAATTAAGAAAAGAACAAAGCTGTAGAATCCATGTACTATACTTAATGAAACATCTTGATTTGTCTGTATGTAGAGTAGGATGTCTGTAGATAAAGAAAAAGGATTTTGTATGCCACTATGGGCTGATGAGTTTCCGAATACTTTTACATAAACACATTCAGCACAAATATAAAATTTTCGGATACAGTATACTCTTACTGGGGTTGTCTCTAGTTTTCGTCCTAAAGCCTCTAGTAGAAACTTCTGCTGAAAGCTTATAGTAAAAAGTTTTTTGCAATAGATACAAGGTGAGTCAGAAGAAATGGTATATGCTTTCAATGGTGGTGGTACATGCTTTTAAGGGTGATGGTATTAGTGATTCTGAATATAAACCGTTGTTTGGTCATATATCCTGTTCATAACGATTTCCTAGGAAACTAATGAAAACAATGGAGAACAGGAAAAATGCAAGTGACAACAATGAAAGACTGTGATTTTGTGTTTCTTTTAACTAACTAATTTCCTTACAAAAGGTGTTCGAAAAATTTCACCTTCAACTGCAATGCATTTTGTAGCTCTTGTAGACAGCTCCTTTGTTGCTAAACTGATCTCAATCTGTATTCCACGTATTTCTTCGATGGTAAGTGAACATTTACCGGCAGCGGCATCAGTAAAACGATCAAATCTCACGTGTGGGCAGATTAAAGTCTTTACGCCACTGAAGAAACAAATTTTCAGCCACGTTTCTCTGTGAACGTGTGGCGCGGTATTGTTTGATGACCAGCTGATCAGGCCAGTTGTTTTAGATAACCGTCTAAATCAAGTACGGTATCATGATTCACCAGAACACATGGACGATATTCCTTTCGCAACACAACATTGTATGACCTTTCAGCACAATTGGAAACCGTGATTTTCAAACAGATATTTGTCGGATACGGTTAAGAAAGTGGCCTATGTTGGTTTGAATTTTTTGTTCAGAATTACCAATAGTATCACATTTCAAAGCATCTCGTCCCGACTCACCCTGTGAACTAAACATTATTGCTTGTAGTTAAAAACAGTACAAAGCGTCGTTGTTATGTTAGGGCTAATACAGGTTTCCAGAAGGCTTTGTGTTTAGCATCAGTTGAGAACGGGCACATATACAGCAAGACGGCCAAAACTGAAGTTACAGTTACAAACCAATGTAGAAACAGAACTACTGGTCACAATGACTTAAAATTTGCATCACTTGTTCTTGACGCAGGGAGGAAAGTCATGGAAAAGAAAAAAATAGCGAAAGCATTGGTTAGATGCCTACTAAGGGTCTGGAGGAGACGGCCGGTGTGGCCCAACGGTTCTACGCGCGTCCGTCTGGAACCGCGCGACCGCTACGGCCGCAGGTTGGAACCCTGCCTCGGGCATGGATGTGTGTGATGTCCTTAGGTTAGTTGGGTTTAAGTAGTTCTAAGTTCTATTTGACTGATAACCTCAGATGTTGAGTCCCATAGTGCTCAGAGCCATTTGAAACTTTTTTTTTTTTTGGTCTGGAGGAAATAATTACGAATTTCGGAAAGAAGTTAATCAGACGTGTGTCCAAGATGTGGTCACAGCATTGCAGAAGGTGTTGACTGTGCTGTGTAACATGTAGTGCACGGGAGTATCCCGAACGTTGGATATGTCTGTGAACTCGGTGCATAAAATACTACTCAATACCCTACATTGCCATTCACACAAAATCACCCTTGTTAAGGAGTGGTCCCTACGGACTTGTTAGCAAGACAAACGTTCATTCTGGTATTTCTTACTATCGTGGGATTGGAGAATGAATGGCCATGGAACATTTTCTGGATAGACGAAGTCCAGTTCCTTCTGCAAGAACCTGTCGATATGCAGAATTGCAGAATATGTGCACGCACGTCCACCGGTACCACTTTATTCTGCAAAGGCGACTATGTGGTGTGGGTTGACGGCATCGTTTACCGTAGGGCCGTATTTTTTTGAGGAGATGAGCCCTGCGGGTCCAGCTGATTGTACCGTCAAAAGTAAGCACTATGAGAGTGGTTTCCATACCAAAGTCATTACAACCCTTAAATAGTGGGCAGAATCATTTTTATGCAAGATATCGGACCTCCGCACGTTTCCCAGCCAATGAAGTGGCTGCTGCAGAAGCATTCGGGAAATGCGAGAACTGACAGCCGTCATTTCTCTCAGTCTGGCCATTCATATCACCTGATCTTAATCCGTGTCACTTCCGCCGGGGGGTTATTAAAAATATGTTGTGTTCAGTGCCCCAGTCATGAACGTAAATGAACTGAAGACACGCGGGGCGCAACACTTTCTGAACGTGAAGCCCGAGATATTCCGATCTGTGATAAATATGCGACGGCATCTTAAATATCTATTACACCAATCCCACGACAGTTCGAAATCGATGTCATTTTGCTTTTTATGCGATTTTTGGCGTCTTGCCATCCGATGTGGTACGACTTGATGGATGGTCTTACGTAACGAACAGTGTAATAACTGTTGAATGTCGAACATGTGCAGTCGTGGACATTACACGGAAGGATGTGCACACCAAACCATAGCGGTCACACTGTGCTTCATCTGTCATTTTTAGCCGACCCAGTTAAGTCGCTTACAGCGCCACCTATTGGTAAAATTTTAGTAAAGTTTTTTTGTTTAATAACGTTCCCCCTGCGCCAATAGTATGCCGTCAAATTTGATGTCATTCTGAGCAGTGGTACTCTTTCTACAGAGTTTTGAAACTGAAACTTTTATTATGGCCACCCTGTTTATGACTATTCATTTGTGGGACATATGATGTAGTTTACAGTCGCTTCAGGGAACTTTTCACTGTCAAATTCATCATCTTCTCTCCCTAATATAGATGAAATAAGACGCAGTTAAATTATTGCAACCATCGATACATTACCTATGCCATCTTGCCTGCATCATTGCTTCTTTGATACACAGGCCGAACAGCGAGGGAGAAAGAATGCACCCTTCGCATATACTCTTTTTAATCGGAGGACTTCTTTCTTGGTGTATTCGATTTGCAATCTTATCCTCCCGCACATCACCATTAAAGTTCTCATTCTTTGCACAAATTTTTGAAAATTACCAGAGGAGTAAGATCACAAAATAAAAACTTTTTACTTATGTTGATTATCTCGTTGTTGTTGTAGTCGACGGCTCCAAAACTTGTCTAGCAGTACTTTCTTGCAGGCTGAAAATTTCGATACCTTTGGTTCGTCATGAGAAAATAACTCTTGGAGGGTTGCCTGTTGCTATGAATATCCTTTTATTTTATCCCATTTTGCTACATCACACTTACTTTACAATGTCCACGTTCAAAACAACAATAATTAAATTATTGTTGACAACTTTAGCAAAATACGTGCGTTTCCATCAAAGGCATCCCCCACCACTATTTGCGTTCTGCGGTATTCACATTATTCCAAAGAGTTTACATAACAAAAGATGAATCATCGCTCAAATATATCATGATTTTATAAATTTTCCATAAATGAATTTAATATTTAGCCTTAGATTGTGAAGTTAATAATGTGAATTTTAAGTATGTCACAAATTTAGTAATTTCAAATATTTTTAAAAGAAGAGTAATTGTAACTGTTAGTACATACATATCGATTGTAACACATTAATCTCTTTTTTATACATTTTAGCTTGAAATATAACACATCGTGTACAAAATCATATGAATTCTTTTAATGAAACAGCTGAGATATTTTTAACCTACTCGAGATTCCTGATTATACATGGTATCGGTTATCTCTGTGAGATAAGAGGAGTATGGATTCATTACAGATTCTTACATTCTCGTTGCTTCTTGGGAGTACTGTTAGCATTTTTCAGTTTATATCGATTTTTATGAGAACTGCAAACATTTTTCCACATTTAGACCTCTCCAACTCCTTTTCTAAGTATGCAAATCTTATGACGTTATTTCGATTCTTAAGACGTTTTATCAGATCGGCTTCTAGTATCTTTGTTCGATTCAAATTTTGCAGTTGAATTTACTTGAACTAACTTCCCGATGAGCTGGAGACCTGAAACATTCAGAGCAGCTCCGAAGAGGATGATATTGCCTAGAGATATTGTTAGTTGCTGGTAATCCCGGTAAGTAAATCAACGGACTAAAGCAGACTATGAAATAACAGCATCTACTCAATTTCATAACGTTGGGTGAGAATATGTGGATATACGAGTGCTGACAGCAGTGAATGATTTCAGACGTGGACGATCAATAACTTTCTGGGAACTGTGTGCGCTTCATGGAAACCGAAAACTTGAGCCACTGTCGCGCCAAAGTACGGAAGTCTGCGATGAGGAACTCGTCTAAGTTCATACGTTAAGTCTAGAGCGGCCTTGATCTTCGGTAGGTTGCGGAATGAGCTGCTACTGCCATGGGGCGTAAATCGAATTTCGCCGGAAATTAAACCAGAACTTGGGCTGTACCAGAGTATCTTCGCGCCACTGTACACGCACTCCCACTGCTAAGTGATATATAATGATTCGTGAAGGCGATTTAGTTCGTCTTTCCGCGCAGATGGCGATGGCTACAGTTCGTAACGTGTACGTTCTTTGATGTATTCTTCCATTAAACTTCGTTTCCCCAAAAGTGTAAATTAGTAATAAACTAGAAAACAAGAGTTTAAGACATAAGATACATTTCTGCAACATAACTGAGTGCATAGAAATTTAATCTTGGTCTAGAAATCATGGTGTCTAGAACATCAGGCATTAGGACAATCAGTAATGAACTTTATATTAGGGAAGAAGGCTGCCTTGAATTGAGTTTATCTCTCGTAATGTACACGTAGGGTACAAAGAGTAATACTCAAAGACGTTTTGTAAGAATAGTTAAAATATGATCAATATATAACAATAAGTCACACAAATGGTTGTATTTAAGCATGTTCCACATCTCCTGCTAAACTACTGGAACGATTTTAACCACACATCCTACATATATCATTTACTGTCCGAAAAGAATCACACATCTATCAAAGGATAGGAATGAAAAAGCACTGTAGGCCCCGCAGGAGAATAGCCATACCTCAGTCATCCTTTATTTGAGAAGGAGACCACTTAAAGACTTGCAGCAAACTACACATCTGGTTTCAAACGTTATATCTTTGACGACCCGCACAAAATCATGAAGTTCAAAAAGTTTTTCGTTTACAACTTTTTCACTGATCTTGCAGTAAAACCGCCACATGAATCATGATTGTTTTAGGTTATTACTTCTTTGCTACTAACTCCATTCACAATACATATCGCAGGCTGTAGGCGCATGTCTCACGGGATGTACAAGCAAAATTATGTCATAGTACAGTACATAGTTCACAAGATAAAGTAAACGTAAGCTGTGTAAAACTGAAATTGTTGAATGAACTTCGCTAGACATACAGGTGAAATATATGCATAAAATTTGTCGAGTTACAGCAACAGGATCCAGTAAATGTCAGCTGCCGTAGTTATTCAGAGATGAAAACTCCTGCAAAGCCTAGACTAATGTGGAGCGTCAAATCAGTCTTTGGATTTAATTTAAGACTACAACAACATTGCATCTGATTTTCTTAGCAACATCAAATCAATGGACGTGTAACATTTGAGACGTCGAGTCTAAAGATAAGGACTCAAAACTGCTCTTTCTTATGCATCATTTCTGTTACGCAGAAACCAATTTCAGTCCGTTTCCCTTAATTAAATATGACTCTTGGTTATCTTAATATTTGTTTAGTCAGAAGTCTGTTTATTTGTGCTGCATTATGCGGTATGCAACATAGTATTCCAGTAAATATAAAACATTCGAACACGTGAGAGCACAGTAATGCTGAGGGCAAGAAAGTAACCTCTCTGCCAGGCCAAAGCCGGTGGAATTCACTGTCCCTGTCAGGACACAATGCCATGGTAACGGAAGTTTTATACAACAGGTTCGCTGATTGAGAACGCCTTCTAATAATTACGGTAGTTCTAGTCTGTTTAGACTCTTACAGTTTTGTTCACGAATCCACAGAATAATAATAAATCATTCTTCCACTTCAGTACGATGCACACACTGAACAGAATGGATACACCAAAACCGGAAACCACGCCTCACTCAACGGAAAAAGTGAATGCACTTAAAATTTAACAGCTATTGTACACGCTATACTTGATCATTATGTTTATTAAACATTTCTAGCATTCAGTTTTAGCTACGTTTTGGTAAATTTTACTGTAACAGAATTAGTCTGCCAAACAAATTAGGTATAATGAACGGTTATCGCTGCAGAGCTGCTTCTTTACAGAATGACAAAAGGCATTTGAATGCACTGATTGAAATCCGTCGTTCTGGTCACTTATTATATAGTATCCTGTGACGTTAGTATAACCACCTACCAAAAGCGTGAATAACCACCTTCTGTAGAGCATGACGTCCAGGAAGAGTGTCAGCGAGTTTCAAGGAAGTACCGGCAGGGGTGTGGAGCCACGCCGGCTCCAGTTCCATGGTCAGCTTCTCTAGGTTTCAAGGACGAGGATCCATGGCGCGAACATTCCGATCGAGATGGTCCCACATATTCTCGATGAGGATTTAAATCCCGGGAGTTTAGTGGCCAGGGGAATATAGTAAACTTTCCTTGTTTACTTTCGAACCACACACGTACTCTGCGAGCTGTTCGTCACGTTGTATTGTTCCGCTGGTAGATTCCATCGCTCCTAGGGAAACCAAACTGACTGCAGGAGCTGACTTAAGGATAGATAAATACTCGTGTTTATCCATTATGCCATCCAGAATGACGACGTCACCTAGAGCAGTGGTGCCCAACAGGTGGTCCGCGGACCCCCAGGGGTCTGCGAGCTATGCCAGAGGGGTCCGCAAGATGCTAGTAGGATAAAAAATGTATTAAATATATTTCGTATGATAACCGATGTTTTTTGTTTTGGCCGCTTCCCGCATGAGCAGATACTTAGCGAATGCTAACTTCCTCGTCTAGCATCTTCCTAGAGTGTAAAGAGATCGGCAATGAGCATGAGCAACTTCTTATTCATACGGAAGTAGGATGGCTTTCTCGAGACAAGATCTTGTCAAGATTTTTTGACCTTAAAGACGAGGTTCGTGCCTTCCTTCTTCACACAAAGTATGCGGATTTTCTCACTAACTTCTCTTATCTTTGCTCAGTTGTGTACTTAACTGATGTGTTTGAACACTTGAATGAGTTAAACGTGAGTTTACAAGGAAAAAATGTAAATATGTTCAAAGTTGAGGATAAGATTAGTGCTATGGTCAAAAAGTGCCAGATCTGGGCGTCAAGGATAGAAATCGAGTCACAAAGTAACTTTTCGACTTTAAAACAATTCTTACAGCCATGAGAGGAGAGTTTGCCTGACCAAATCAAGATCAATGTAGCCGAGCATCTACGCAGCTTAGCCACCACTTTTAGAGAGGATATCCCTGAACCTGACCCTGACGACAGATGGATTCGAAGTCCCTTCAGCTATGAAGTAGACAAAATCCAAGGCCTCACTGCTGAAGAGCAAGATCAACTTGTGGATCTGTCCAGCTGTGGCACGATGATAAACATTTTCATCGGTGTTAAAATTAAAGACTTCTGGGCATCAGCACGCAAAGACTACAAGAAACTTTGAGATAAGGCAGTGAAAAAGATCCTTCCATTTGCAACCACATGTCGCTGTGAGCAAGCATTTTCTTCCAAGTGTTCCATGAGAAACAAATATAGGAATCGGCTTGACATGCGGTCGGATTCTAGAGTGAAAATTTCAAGTCTGGTACCTAATATTCCAGAAATAATGGACTCAAAGGTCGGATTGAACACGTCTCATTAAGAACTGAAAATTAAATATAACTGTATACTGATGGAGTACTCTGTTGTAACTCTATTTTTTCAAATAATTAATACCTTCTATGAAATTAGTGTTTCCTTATTTGTCACACATGTCTACTCGATGCAATCTCAAGTGTAGTACACTTGAAAGACCAATGCACTCAGTTTTAATTTTTTCCTGTCATTTTTAGTTCATACTCAATTTTCATTTTTTTAATGGTTTTGTTATACTAAACATCCAATTGGAAGACAAAGATTTTGAGCAATAACCAAAAATTTAACGAGAACAATGATGGCTAAATTGAAAAAGTTTCAAACTCTATATTTTTTCAATAGTGAATATGTCAATGTTTTGTTCTAAGTAGTCATGCGGCTGGAGTGGTTCTAGCCGCTACAGTCTGGAACCGCGCGACTGCTACGGTCCTGCCTCGGGCATGCATGTGTGTGATGTCCTTAGGTTAGTTAGGTTCAATTAGTTCTAAGTTCTAGGCGACTGATGACCTCGGAAGTTAAGTCCCATAGTGCTCAGAGCCATTTGAACCATTTTTTTCTAAGTACCAAAAGTAGAAAATTATCAAAATACTCTTAATTTAGCTTTTTTAGGTACTTGATACTTGATATGACAAGGTACCAATGATGCTCGTTGAGGGGGTCCGCCGGCCGGAGTGGCCGAGTGGTTCTAGGCGCTACAATCTGGAACCGCACGACCGCTACGGTCGCAGGTTCGAATCCGGCCTCGGGCATGGATGTGTGTGATGTCATTAGGTTAGTTAGGTTTAAGTAGTTCTAAGTTCTAGGGGACTGATTCCCTCAGATGTTGAGTCCCATAGTGCTCAGAGCCACTTGAACTTTTTTTGTTTTGTTTTTTGAGGGGGTCCTTGAGAAAATTTTGTTGCGAACCCCTGACCTAGAGAATACCACCAAAACATTTCCCATACCATAAAGCTCCTGCGGCGTGGATCCTCCCAGAGATGGTTACTGGGTGTTTCCCTTCAGACCTTTAACTCCGTCTGGACCAATGGCCATCTGTCCCATGCAGCACAAAACGTAAATCATCCGGAAAGGTTATCTGTCGCCGCTGTGTGGATGTCCAGTTGCGACACATTCGAGGATGTTCCAGCTTTTGTCGACGATGAACAGCTGTTGGCATGAGTGCAGTAACCAGGCACCTGCAATGGACGCTCGTTCGCAGCAACGTTCGCTGAACAGTCGTTGAGAAGGCCCTGCTAGCAGCACTGGTGATTCACGTGGGCGTTGAACTGCTCAACAGCTGTTCACCGTCTCGCCTGTACATATCTCCTCACCCGTCGTTCACCCCAGTCCACTACAGCTCTTGTTGAACAACAGGTGCCTGAGCGTGGGATTTGGACAGTGCCCTCTCGACACGCGCGGTGTGCTTCAACCACGGCGAGACCCTAACAATTTAAAAACGAAGCCGTTTCGGAATTGCTTCCACTCTAGGCATGGAAGTCAATGATAATGCCCTTCTGGACGTCAAGTAAATAGCTTCGTTTCGGCGATAGGATTACATTGCGTTTTGCGCACCCCGAAAAGGTGTATACATGGTGTCTCTCCTGAGAGTTGTAAGACGCTTTTTCTCTGATGTTTCGGCAGTTTAGTTTTTGCGAACCTAACTGGAGTCAGAGCAAACAAATACTGCTCGTCACATCATTCACTCGGTTTTCTTCCCGTCAGATAGAAAATGATTTCTGAATCGGAATGTTACGTGCTCCTTCGACAGAACAGTCCCTAGTTATTCTAGTCTGATATGCTTTTATCGACGTATATTAACAGAAACAATAAAACACGAAGAATAATCAGCACTTCAGCAGGAACTTTACTTCCATTGTCCACACTGAATGCTACCGTCAAGCAAAAGCGCTCGGTCGCTGCTGGAATACTTGATTATGCTTTATGTTGAACTATTCCTATTGATATCAATAACTTCTGTTCTTTGGGGCCCGCAGCGCGAAATATGTCTTTTAATGACATAATTATTTATGAAATATCCAGGTGCACTGCTGTGTAAGTTGTTTGTGTTTTATTTTATTCACAATGAGCCCATTTCGGAAACTTGCCATCGTCAGGTGCTCTGTAAATACATGGATAAGTGATGGTCTTATTATAATGGTTTTGTAACTACGAACTGAGAATTTATAATATATTCTTAGGTGTTTTACCTTACATGTGACATCGTTGCTGTCATGTCCTGTCTGTTTTGTAATTATTGATTCTTCCCGGTGTAGAGTGGACATATAAATCAGATGTTACTACGTTACTTTTCTGACAGATGACAGTGGGTCAGCGATGTCATATGTTTACATAGTTACCACTATAAACAAAGGATGTATGAAAGTCAGTTGTTTATTATAACTACTTTTCATGTAGGTTTGTTTCTGATTACGTTTTTGCCTAAAGTTAGTTTTAGTTTTATTTTACGTTTTTAATTTTTCGTAATAATTGTCATCTATGATTTATGCTGGTGTTCTGTCTCTGTTTTGCACTACTCATGTTATCGCTGTTGCTATGGATATGTGTTGTTTAGAGTCGCTGATATTAAATTTACCCGTTTTCCCGATTTATAATGTGAATAAAGTTTTCTATATAATTTTTGTGCTTTAGGTCGGTTTGTTCGTTCAGTAAATTTGTTGGGTTGCTGTATGCATGTGAATATATCTCTATTTCCTCCAGGATGTTCAACAGTGTTCCCTTTTGCGTGATATGTAGGATGTCAAGTGCTTCGTTTATGGGTTTTACATAGTGTTTTTCAGCTTGTAAATGTTGAAAAAACGTAGATGGGTTGTTTTCACTTTCTCTGGTGTGCTCTTTATATCTAATTTTGAAGTTTCTACCAGTTTGCCCTATGTAGAATTTTTGGCATGTGTTACACGAAATTTTGTAAACGCCAGGATTGTTGTGTATGGGAATTTTCGAGCTGCCGTTGTGGGTTTTATGTTTGAGGTTGTGTGTGTTTTGAAATGCAAATGTGATGTCGGTTTTGTTGAATAATTTATTAATTTTGTTCGAGATGTTTCCTAGATAGGTCGTGGTTACGTATTTTGTTTTCTTCGTTTTCGTTGTGTGTGTGCTTAATGTTATTTCTTTATGTATGTTGTGTCTTTCAGGTTTTGTTTTATTTTGGTATAATTGTGTTACAATTTTACATAAGCAAGAAACTAAACAACCTCCTTAATAAATTTTTCACATACAACAAAAAATATACAATAAGAAATTCCAGGACATTAGCCAAAAAAAATCAAGGACATAAAGATACCTCCAAATGCAAGATTCGTATCCTTTGACATTACTAACCTATATACCAACATCCCAATCCAGGAAACAATAGATATCAAAGAACAAAACCTACTTAAGTACAGAAAAATCTCAATACAAACCACTACAGAAATTTTGCGACTAACGAAACTTGTCTTAAACCAAAATTACTTCGAGTTTGATAATAAAATATATGCACAGAAAGATGGAGTCGCAATGGGATGTAGTATTGCTGGAACCATAGCCGACATATTCCTCAACAGCTTGGAAGAAAAATTTTTTGAAACAAAAAACAATACTAATCAAAAAATCATATACTATTACAGATATGTAGACGACACTATAATGCTTATAGAAGGTAACTTAACTGACATCGACGAAATACATAAAGCACTCAATCAGTTGCACCCCAAAATGAAATTCACCATAGAACACGAAACTAACAAAACAATTAACTTCCTCGACCTAACTATTAAGAACACTAACAACAAACATTGCTTCCAAAATTACAGAAAGCCTACCACAACAGACTGTATTATTAATGCACGCTCATGTCATCCAAAAGCCCACAAACTCGCATTCTTTCACACAATGCTAAACAGACTAATAAACTTACCATTAGAAGATGAAGCAATCCAGAGGGAAATAAAAATCTTAGAATACATAGCCCAGCAAAATGATTATGACCCCAAAATTGTAACACAATTATACCAAAATAAAACAAAACCTGAAAGACACAACATACATAAAGAAATAACATTAAGCACACACACAACGAAAACGAAGAAAACAAAATACGTAACCACGACCTATCTAGGAAACATCTCGAACAAAATTAATAAATTATTCAACAAAACCGACATCACATTTGCATTTCAAAACACACACAACCTCAAACATAAAACCCACAACGGCAGCTCGAAAATTCCCATACACAACAATCCTGGCGTTTACAAAATTTCGTGTAACACATGCCAAAAATTCTACATAGGGCAAACTGGTAGAAACTTCAAAATTAGATATAAAGAGCACACCAGAGAAAGTGAAAACAACCCATCTACATTTTTTCAACATTTACAAGCTGAGAAACACTATGTAAAACCCATAAACGAAGCACTTGACATCCTACATATCACGCAAAAGGGAACACTGTTGAACATCCTGGAGGAAATAGAGATATATTCACATGCATACAGCAACCCAACAAATTTACTGAACGAACAAACCGACCTAAAGCACAAAAATTATATAGAAAACTTTATTCACATTATAAATCGGGAAAACGGGTAAATTTAATATCAGCGACTCTAAACAACACATATCCATAGCAACAGCGATAACATGAGTAGTGCAAAACAGAGACAGAACACCAGCATAAATCATAGATGACAATTATTACGAAAAATTAAAAACGTAAAATAAAACTAAAACTAACTTTAGGCAAAAACGTAATCAGAAACAAACCTACATGAAAAGTAGTTATAATAAACAACTGACTTTCATACATCCTTTGTTTATAGTGGTAACTATGTAAACATATGACATCGCTGACCCACTGTCATCTGTCAGAAAAGTAACGTAGTAACATCTGATTTATATGTCCACTCTACACCGGGAAGAATCAATAATTACAAAACAGACAGGACATGACAGCAACGATGTCACATGTAAGGTAAAACACCTAAGAATATATTATAAATTCTCAGTTCGTAGTTACAAAACCATTATAATAAGACCATCACTTATCCATGTATTTACAGAGCACCTGACGATGGCAAGTTTCCGAAATGGGCTCATTGTGAATAAAATAAAACACAAACAACTTACATAGCAGTGCACCTGGATATTTCATAAATAATTATTCCTATTGAGCTTCGCGGGATTAGCCGAGTGGCCTAGGCGCTGCAGTCATGAGCTGTGCGGCTGGTTCCGGTGGAGGTTCGAGTACTCCTTCGGGTATGGGGGTGTGTGTGTGTCCTTAGGATAATTTACGTTAAGCAGTGTGTAAGCTTAGGGACTGATGACCTTAGCAGTTAAGTCCAATAAGATTTCACACACATTTGAACATTTTTTTGTTCCTATTGACACATATCGATAAATAAATATTGAACTAGAGTAATTGGGGGCCGCTTGTAGGATTCCGATATTCTGATTTTTTTTTAAATTTTGTATATATATATATATATATATATATATATATATATATATATATATATATATATGTGTGTGTGTGTGTGTGTGTGTGTGTGTGTGTGTGTGTGTGGTGTGTGTGTGTATGTGAAGGGAGTCACACCGGCGCTTTCCGTCGAAATCGGGAATTGCATGAGAGATCTAATGAGCAGTATTTGTGTGCGGTGACTACAGCTACACGTTCCAAGTGCGAGACTGCAAATTTAAGCTGAAACACAAGAGAAACCGGTCCACAGGAGAGACATTCGATACACCCACCACTGCTACTGCTGTCACCTGCGTTGCATGTGCGGTTAATTTATATTTACTGTTGAACCACTATGTTGAAGGTTCCTGCGTTGTTAGTGGAGCTGCACCTATCTCTGAGTTGACGGAGACATCTTTACATGCAGCAGCCAACTCGCATTCATGGCGAGCATTTAATACTCCTAACTCTGCTAAATGTAGTTTCCATGTACAGTGACTGCGTAGCTCGGCCGCTGCAGACGTCACCGGTGCCACGGCGGCGGCCCGCTGGCACAGTTCTCGCGGCTCCGTATACAAAGGCTCCACCCTTACTGCGCCTCACAAGGATTCTGCCTCTCTTCTGACAGGTCCGTGGCGTCATTTCCACCATCCAAGATACTCTCCCATTGGTTGTTTCTGAGCTGCTCGTTTTCTTAAGAAAACTTAGCCGTTGCGTGGTTAGCAAAAATTTCGAAAACTAGCTTAAAGTGTCTTTCTGTATTTTCATCTTTAGTGTTTCATCTAATTTAATGTAGAATTTTCATATACATTTAGCAAGAATTTAAAACACGGATATTTTAAAACTGCCTCTCAACTGCACCTTCATATGAACATTACGAGATTATTAATAACGCCTTTCTTCTGGCTCTGGTGATGATTTGACAGTTTGGGCAACTACCAGCCTATGTGTGTTTGTTTTCGAAACGCGTTCGTGCCAGGTTTTCACCATTCCTCGTGACCAACACATCTAGGAAGGGTAACTGTTAGCTCTTTTCTGCCTCCATGGTAAATTTTTTGTTAGCATGAAGATTATTCAGGTGTCTGAGGAAGTCACCGAGCTCTTCCTCACCATGGCTCCACACAACGAAGGATCATCGATGTTTCTGTACCGCACCTCAGGTTTACCACTGGCCCTGTCCAACGCCTATGATCCGAGATGTTCCATATTTTATACTACAAAGCTATCGATCTTTGAAGAAGTTGAAAAGTTAGCCAACTAGTTGCAAACAAAGTTTTACTAGCCCTTCACCTACGTTTCGCTATTTGGAAAAATATCTTCTTCAGAGGTAGTGGGCCTTGCTACATCACATAATGTTACATTACATGAGACGGAGCCCAACGGCTCTTTTCGTATATAAAATTAACAGAACAAAAATTATCCCAAGCCATGGGCCTATATAGCAGCGAGATTGCATATATCGTACATCAATGCCCACTAGTAGATGCACACAGGTAGAGGCTCTTGTCAACATAATAATTGTAATAGGCCTCACAGGAAAAATATGTGCATAAGTTACGTGTACATCACGTCAGAGACACAGGCCAGCTTCTCCTAATCGAATGTACCATCATGTGATGTAACAAGGCCCACTTCTTCTGAGGAAGACATTTTCACAAATATTGAAACCTATGTCAATGGCTAATGAAGCTTTGTTCGGAACTGGTTGGCTGATTTTTCAACCTCTTCAGATTTACACGGTTGCTGTTTCACAGCCATGTTTAAGATTTTGCTATCGGTCTTTGTTTCTGTTAATTTTCTGTTGACTTCTTGAACGTTATTTCTCAGTTTCTCATCATTTGTCTGTATACTCCTTCTATACCATTTCTCTATCTCTTCAGAAAGGTTCACCTTTCGGTGACTTCCTCCCAAACCGCTCTTCCAATATTTTTCTTTCTTTATCTCATCTTTCTTGTCGTGAATTCACTTTTTTTCATAATTTTCCGTTATTAGGAATCTCTTACTGTAAGTGGACAACACGTGACATTTAGGAAAGGTTAACTCATTATATCTAGAGAGCTGTCAAGTGTTCTCGTGAGATCACCATGAACTACTTGCTAATCTCCATTTTCATGTCAGTACTCCAAGGTTCATGTTGTGTACGTAGATACGTTAAACGTGCAAGAGGGAAACCATTATGTGCTTATGAGAGTTGATAGCAACAGACCATATTATTCGTTTCGGACCTCTTGATAAGTATGGAGGTGTGATTACACATGTCAATCACATCGCGATTACGGGCAGCATGGGGTTCACGCCTGAGCCTCAGAACGTGCGCTAGCAGCGCATGCCCGGTGTTTCAAACGTCAACTTCGCGTCTCAATATCTCGGGATGTAATGGGAATATTACGATGCCATCAACGACATTGTGTATGTGCTTTGTCATGCTATGGATTGCTGAAGAAAAAACATAGGAGGTCTATTTCAAAAAACATAAATTTGTGTTAAAAAACACATATGCTTTCGTTTTAGAATGTTTCCAAATATGTACATTCATGAGGCCCAGCCATACATTGATACCGGTGAAAGTCGTTTTCCAATAGCTGTTATTGTTCCAGAGATATTTTGGGAGGACAAGAAACCTGGGACACCCTATATCATCTTCGTGGTGTAGCAATTTTATTGGCCAGTATTAAAATTGCTACACCACGAAGATGACGTGCTAAAGACGCGAAATTTACCCAACAGGAAGAAGATGCTGTGATATGCCAATGAGTAGCTTTTCACAGCATTCACACAAGGTTGGCGCCGGGGGCGACGCCTACAACGTGTTGACATGAGGAAAGCTTACAACCGATTTCTCATACACAAACAGCAGTTGACCGGCTTTGCCTGGTGAAACGTTGTTATGATGCCTCGTGTAAGGAGGAGAAATGCGTACCATCACGTTTCCGACATTGATACAGGTCGGACAGTAGCCTATCGCGATTGCGGTCTATCGTATCATGACATTGCTGCTCGCGTTGGTCGAGATCCGATGACTGTTAGCAGAATATGGATCGGTGGGTTCAGGACGGTATTACGAAATGCCGTGCTGGATCTCAACGGCCTCCTATCACTAGCAGTCGGAATGACAGGCATCTTATCCGCATGGCTGTAACGGATCGTGCAGATACGTCTCGCCCCCATCTGAGTCAACAGATGGTGACGTTTGCAAGACAACAACCATCAGCACGAACAGATCGACAAGGTTTGCAGCAGCATGGACTATCAGCTCGGAGTCTATGGCTCCGGTTACCCTCGACGCTGCATCACAGACAAGAGTGCCTGGGATGGTGTACTCAACGACGAACCTGGGTGCACGAATGGCAAAACGTCATTTTTTCGGATGAATCCAGTTTCTGTTTACACCATCACGATGGTCGCATCCGTGTTTGGCGACATCGCGGTGAACGCACATTGGAAGCGTGTATTCGTCATCGCCATTCTGGTTATATCACCCGGCGTGATGGTGTGGGGTGCCATTGGTTACACTTCTCGGTCACCTCTTCTTCGCGTTGACGGCACTTTGAAAAGTGGACGTTACATTTCAGATGTGTTACGACCCGTGGCTCTACCCTTCATTCGATCCGTGGGAAACCCTACATTTCAGCAGGACAATGCGCGACCGCATCTTGCAGGTCCTGTACGGGCCTTTCTGGATACAGAAAATGTTCGACTGCTGCCCTGGCCAGCACATTCTCTAGATATCTCGGCAACTGAAACGTGTGGTCAATGGTGGCCGAGCAACTGGCTCGTCACAATACGCCAGTCACTACTCTTGATGAACTGTGGTATCGTGATGAAGCTGCATGGGTAACTGTAACTGTACACGCCATCCAAGCTCTGTTCGACTCAATGACCAGGTTTATCAAGGCCGCTATTACGGCCAGAGGTGGTTGTTCTGGGTACTGATTTCTCAGGATCTATGCACCCAAATTGCGCGAAAATGTAATCACATGTCAGTTATACTATAACATATTTGTCCAATGAATACCCGTTTATCATCTGCATGTCCTCTTGATGTAGCATTTTTAATGGCCAGTGTTATATGTCAAGAACATTGGGAAGAGAAATAAAGCAGAATCAATTCACCTTAAACATTTTGTTTTGCTTCTACGGTGCCTCATACCTTTACATAAGTAATACCATTATTGCTTCAAAAGGGCCTTAGTACGGTACCCATCAGTCTCCAGAACAGTCTGTAAGCGCATTATTACATTCTTCACAGCAGAACGAAGTGTGGGAGTAGGTATTCTGGCTACCTCTCTTGATATGCTGCGCTATAGATCAGCACCTGTGTGAATGTTCACCGGGTAAACCATACTCTTCAGGTAACCTCACAATCAGAAATCACAGGGAGTGAGATCTGGCAACCGTGCTGGCCAAGTATGTGGAAATGATGGGCCGGGTAATTCGATTGTTTCCAAATGTGTTTCAGGCAAGTAGGTGAACTTCACGAGCAACGTTCTGTGGGGCCCCGTCTAGTATGAAAACTTTTCAATGCGTCTCTGTCCTGTAGGGCGGGTATGACATGGTGGCGAAGCATGTTGCATTAACGCTGGCCAGTCACACGGCACGACTTAGTTTTTGAGAGCCAAAGTGTTCAAAAAACAATGGGCCAATGACGAAAGTAGCCGTGAAGCCACACCATACGCTGATACATTCACAATATAGAGCAACTTCATGCACAGTGAATATCCCTCCGCTCGGCAATTCTGTGTGTTCACCTCATCCGTCAGAAAAAAAAAATTGCTTCGTCTATCCAAGGGATAGATCCCTCCGCTCGGAAATTCTGTGTGTTCACCTCACCCGCCAGAAAAAGAAATGTGCATCGTCTATCCATAGGATGGTCCAGGGCTAGCCCTTGCCAACTTCAGTCCTTGCGAGAAAGAGGAGAGCGAAGTCGATACGTCATTACGCGTCCTGTGGTGAAAGTTGCGGATCGATATGGATCTTGTAAGGATACCACTTGGGAGTGGTTCGAAGCATCTTCCGTACAGTGCACCACGGGATGTTCAACTGTCGTGTCGCAGCATGCGCACTGCCTGACGACTGGGAATTAAGCGCAGTGTGGTCTGCCATACATACCAACAGTGATTTTCATCAAACGGTTGTCGGCCTGCTGTTGGAGCCACGTCCAGTTATCCAATTAATCCGAACTTCGTCATCATGCTCCAAACAGTAGGTGGTCAAGAGAACCCATGAGTAATCCTTTCAGCCAGCGATATTCACAATGTGCGGCTGCAGCATTACTGTTGTTTTGGAAATAGAGCATCAGCAATAATGCCCTGCACCTTTTGTCCAAGCTCATGTTGACACGTCAACCAAGAAGTGTTCTGCGACTGGTAGGGTGTGTGAGACTGTGAACCAAGATGACTGATCACGGCACCTGATGGCCATAGTTGGAACTGGACGGTGGCGCTGGGACATGTGGAAACCATGCACCCCATACACTGGACTTTAATGTTACCAAGTTTGGAACTCATACGGTAATTCGTTTTCATGTTCTAACGCTTTAAACAGGGAAATTTTAATTATAATCACCCGATATTAAGACTTGGTTTCAACTTGCACCTGAAGATTCAACCGTAAAATGCTATTAAACCGGTAGCTGATACCGCCTGAAAATTAAAAAGATTTAACAGTTGAAGCATTTTTATTTCTCAACGTAACTGAAGTTACTAACCATAGAGCAACTGATACTTAGTATACGCTTCGCATTCTTTCGGATAGGCGCTTTCACCTAAGAACTAAGCGCACAGGTTTTAATCCTGTTGTGTACCATCTGTGCCATACTGCAAAAAATGGTGGTCTTGATTATCTAGACATTCATATGATCAATTTAACCATAAGAAAAATTAAAATAATTAGTTAAATTGATAACAAACTTGTCTGAGGAATAGATCTTCCAAAATTAAGGACCCTCATTTTTCCACACATAAATGACAACGTCAAAAATCTTGTAGAATTTGTTGGCTCTTCTACTCAACACAGTTTCAGTCAGCTTCGGACAACCGATTTCAGTCTGGTCATGAAACTATGAATCTTTCTACTCTTCCATATCCTAATCGTTATCCATGTTATGACACCTGAGTATCCCCCGGCGTGTACAGTGTTCAGATAACTTAAGGGAATGTAGTCGAGTGACTTCGCCGACAACCGCCGATATTTTGACAGGAAAACACCCTGCCATTTTCAAAGCAAAACTGCAGCAAGTAAGTACTGTGCAAGAGAATGTAAAACCTGGGTTCTCAGAGAAACTACGGAAAGATATCACACAGACACACACACACACACACACACACACACTGTAAACACTAGTGTCACGACATAATCAAAGATGACCGATGTTGGAAATTATTGGTATTGAAACTAATAATCAACGCATGAGAATCACAATCTCTGTACCTCTATTTTTTTGACAAGGTAGAGAGCAAGATTTCATGCAGAATTTAAACAAAAACCTTCATCTCTATTTACAAGTTTACTTCCAAATTTAATTTCTACAGTCCCCTGAATAACGCTTTTCCAGTACCGAAAGTGCATGCCTGAATCTGCGTGTTGTTATATTCCATTCGATGACCAGTACCAGGATAATATTCTGCAGGGTCGGAATTGATCGATTGTTGTAAGCACGTGTGCCGCTAATACTCAGTACACATATCTTCCATAGTCCTGACAGTAAGACCAATATATAACACGTCACAACTACGAGGATTACCGCACGCACCCGACTTACGCATACCAAGATCATCCTTTACACCCAATCGTAAAAAGACACTGATCTTAGATGGTGATCGAAAACACACTTCGCACCATATTTCCGCAAAATACGACCAACCCTGTTTGATACGCTCCCTGCGTAGCGCCTCTAGTTATTATCACCACTCACCCGGTGCACAGATAATCGATAATGCAACGCACCTGTGATCTGTCTTCACTACAACCGTTTTGACGAAAAGTGATTTTGAGATGGGCTAACTCAGTTGACAAACTATCAGGGTCCGAGACAGGTATCTAGCGCATTCCTTGCAGGTCTGGCAAGCCGTAGATACATCAGAGTATCAGGACTGGCGAGAGTGGGTATACTATGCATAAATGGCACTCTCGCTTACAACAGCCGAGCAAATTCGCCACTGGAGTACATTGTCCTGGCACCGGTCTCCCTATGAAGTATAACAACGCAGATGTTCTCGCATGCAGTTCCGGCTGCTCGGAAAATCTTATTCAGGAAGCTGTTGAAATTTAATTATCAAGTAACCTTACAAATAGAGATGGAGGACTTGTTTAAATTCTGCTTGGAATCGTGCTCTGCGTTTGTGCTACCCTACCTAATGATGATTAATTTCACCATCGACAACTTCTTCTGACTTCGTTCATATTTGGTTTGTGATAGCGATAGTGTGTGTGTGTGTGTGTGTGTGTGTGTTTGTGTGTGTGTGTGTGTGTGTGTGTGTGTGACCTTCCCGGAGTTTCTCTGAATACGAGGTTTTCATTTTGCTTACACAGCGCTTACTTGCTGCAATTTTGGTTTCAAAAGGGCAGGGTGTGTTCCTGTCGAGATATCGGCGGTTGTCGATGACATCACCCGACTGCATTCAGGTAAGTTATTTAAACGCTAAACAGATTATTCACAATTCCAAGAAAATTCTTGCATTGATAATTGATGTGTAGTTAAGGAAAAGTACTATAAGTCATAAACTTATAATACAAACTTCTACGTCAATATACACACATCAAAAAAATTTTCCATCACCCCAGTTCCCAGAACTCCTGAAGATAGACGTTGACTGCGGGTATTGAACACAGACATAGTCCCTTTGACTGTTCAGAGATGTCACTGAATCCGCCCAAAGACGTAAACAACCATGAATGAGCTGCGCCTATTAGACGGATAGTGTCCGACAGCCGATCAGTTCCAGCCATTCCACCAGGAAGGAGGTACACGGCTTGTGCTTTCTATGCCTAGACGGTCAGTACTGCGGTTCGATCGCGTCGGCATTGTTACTTTGTGCCAGGGAGGCCTCTCAACAAGTGAAGTGTCCAGGCGTCTTGGAGTGAACCAAAGCGATGTTGTACGGACATGGAGGTGATGCAGAGAGACAGGAACTGTCGATGACATGCCTCGCTCAGGTTGCCCAAAGGCTACAACTGAAGTGGATGACCGCTACCTATGGATTACGGCTCGGAGGAACCCTGACAGCAACGCCACCACGTTGGATAATGCTTTTCGTGCAGGACGTCGTGGTACGACTCAAACTGTGCGCAAAAGGTTTCATGATGCGCAGCTTCACTCCCGACGTCCATGGCGAGGTCCACCTTTGCAACCACGACACCATGCAGAGCAGTACAGATGGGCCCAGAAACATGCCAAATGGACCGCTCAGGATTAGCATCACGTTCTCTTCACCGATGAGTGTAACATGTGCCTTCAACCAGACAATCGCCGGAGACATGTTTGGATACACCCTGGTCAGAGTAAACGCCTTAGACAAACTGCCCAGTGAGTGCAGCAAGATGGAGGTTCCATGATGTTTTGGGGTGGCATTATGTGAGACCAACGCACACCGCTGGTGATCATGGAAGGAGCCGTAACGACTATACGATACGTGAATGCCATCCTCCAACCGATGGTACAACCATATCTGTAGCATATTGCCGAGGCATTCATTTTCATGGACGACAATTTGCGCTTCCATCCTACAAATCTATTGAATGACTTCCTTCAGGATAACGACATCGCTCAAATAAAGTGGCCGGCATGTTCTCCAGACATGAACCTTATCGAACATGCCTCGGATAGGTTGGAAAGGGCTGTTTATGGACGACGTGTCCCACCAAGCAAAGTGAGGGAACTACGCCGAATCGCCGTTGAGGAGTTGGACAATCTGTACCAACAGTGCCTGCATGTACTTGTGGACAATATGCCACGACGAATACAGGCATGCATAAATGCGAGAGGAAGTGCTACTGGGTATTAGAGGTACCGGTGTGTACAGCAAACTGGACCACCACTTCTGAAGTTCTCGCTGTATAGTGGTACAACATATAATGTGTGGTTTTCATGAGCAATAAAAAGGGCGGATTTCTGTTCCAATTTTCTGTACAGGTTCTTGTACTCTGGGAACCGAGGTGATGCAAAACTTTATTTAATCTGTGTAGTAACAACAAGTATTTAGTGAATCTCCTCAAGTCTTCATTCATACAGATAATATTTGGAAGTACTGGGTACATTCTTTAGCGAAATGGTAATTATATGCAAAGCTAGATGAAATGGTAAGATAAGGAATGAAGAGGTCCTCTACAGTGTCAGTAGAGGAAGGAAAGTGTGCAAAACAGAAAGAAGTGACAGAGTGGTAGGACGTGTTAAGACATCAAGGAATGACTCTCTTGTACAAGAGACAGCTGCAGAAGATAAAATTAAACAGGAAGACATAGATGGCACATCCAACAATGAGCTGCTCTAAGATAAAAAAGGCTGGCACAAAAGAGGAATTAATGAAAAGCTGCGGCAAATCAGTTAAAAGAGTTTGTACTGTTCTTGGGTCTCCAGCCGGGTGCAGTCGTCTTCAAACCACGATATTTCGACAGCGTTCCTTGCCGTCACCTTCAGGTGATACCTGCAGACTGAGCGTCTTCACTGAATCTCCTCTCCTTTATACTCTGATAGCTCCCCACTCCTTCTCCCTCGTCCTGCATCACGCGACGCTGCTTGGAGGGGTCGTGTGGTGGGGCCGGCTGTTGGATGCGAATTGTGGAGCATCAGATGTCCTGTGGCCTTCGTTGGGCGTGGAAATCGCTTCAGATCGACGCTGTGCTTTTAGTTGGCTGAGTGCTGGATCCCTGCTTACAATGATTTCGACAAACATCGATTTGTCTTCCTCAAAAGGGAAATCACCTAATATATAAGGGAAATAGTCCACCTAATATATATATATTACGTAGTAGCTACGAACGTCAAACAGAGAAAGAACCAAATGCGATAAACAAAAAGTACAAAATTTTTAGAAAACATTTTCACTCGTAGTCTCATACGTTGACAGCAACGGATGCTGGAGCCAAAAGGCTCTTGTATTGTGCAGAGGGCATGTCAACCGCAAATATCAACAGTGAAAATGCTTGATTGAAGTTAGTAACCCAGTGCTGTACGGCTTTATAGTAAAACATTTAAAATGAAACACATGTGATATTGGACCCCGCAGACATTTAGTGAGGGGTCCAGAGTGAGATTTTCACTCTGCAGCGGAGTGCGCGCGGATACGAACTTCCTGGCAGATTAAAACTGTGTGCCCGACCGAGATTCGAACTCGGGACCTTTGCCTTTCGCGGGCACATGCTCTACCAACTGAACTACCGAAGCATGACCCACGCCCGGTACTCACAGCTTTACTTCTGCCAGTATCCGTCTCCTACCTTCCAAACTTTACAGAAGCTCTCCTGCGAACCTTGCACTCCGCTGCAGAGTGAAAATCTCATTCTGGAAACATCCCCCACGCTGTGGCTAAGCCATGTCTCCGCAATATCCTTTCTTTCAGGAGTGCTAGTACTGCAAGGATCGCAGGAGAGCTTCTGTAAAGTTTGGAAGGTAGGAGACGGATACTAGCAGAAGTAAAGCTGTGAGTACCGGCCGTGAGTCGTGCTTCGGTAGCTCAGTCGGTAGAGCACTTGCCGGCGACAGGCAAAGGTCCCGAGTTCGAGTCTCGCTCGGGCACACAGTTTTAATCTGCCAGGAAGTTTCATTTAGTGACGTGTATACATGCCTAGTGATATCCGCCGACCGACAAACAAAATGGTTAATAACAGGAATTAAAACAAACTATGACTGACGAGAATAAGAAAAAGGGGAGGTTACGAGTGAGGGAGGGAGTCATTAAGGTCGTATTGCATGTAAAGAGCAAGAAGGCTCAGGTGAACAGTGTTAATTTCTCGCGTATATGGACATAAAACGGCACGGGAACCAATAATAAATAAATACAGTCAGATGTACTAAGTAGCAATACGATCTAAATCTAAATGCCTTCGTAAAACATGTTAACACTGTGTAAAGAGGTATAAATGTATGGAGACGTATTAAGCAGCAATCAACTAACAGATTAAATTACAAGCAAATATTTTGCAGGGCGGGGAGAAGAGTAATTATTACCTAAGAAGTAATGTAATAGTGAAAGTAACGCTATGATGAAAGCAAAGCAAAATTTATCGTAAAATTATTAGTATAAAGAATGAGAACAAAAATGCATATAGCAGCATCGAGCAGTACGTAAATAACTTGAAAGAACTTGACACTTGTAAAAGATGTAAGCAGATGAAAGAATGATGGGAAAGGAGGTGGGGGGAAGTATAAAATCGAGAACATAGTTCTGAATTGCAAAGTATGCTATGTGAAGTAACAAATTAAAAGTAGGGTTCATAAATGGAAACAGAATTCTTAGAAAATAAACATCAAACGTAATTCTAGAGCCTCGGCTGCGCTGACAGAAGTACGAAGTAAAAGCATTCAAGAAAATGTCTACGAGAAAGTAGAAGGTAAGTGTTTGAATATAATTTCCTTTGTTCTTTTCTTGGTGTTTGAAAATTTCAGGTTCTTGTTATAAGCCTTATGTCTTCCCTTTTACCTCCTTGGGCAGAAGTATCGTCTAAAACCCTTGAAGAAGAATCAGCAGTAATTTAATGTTCTGTGAAGGTGGAATTTTGTACGTTACCACCTTTCCTTCCAAACAGATATTCTTTTTAACTCGCTTTGATGGTCCTGTATAGTAACTAGGGCAGCTCCTGAAAATTATTTTGTAGATACCTGAATCTAAGAACGGATTCTCAACGTTTTTGATAGTATGCACAGCATTTTGTTTAAGTTATTATTGGTAGAGAAACGTACATAACAGTTATGTTTATAAATCTAAAGGTGTTTGTTGTCTAAAAAGGGACTGGAAGTAAACTTACTGTTTTCCTCTAAGTTGTATTCGGATCAGTTGGAAAGTTGAAATTTTTAGTGACTTTGTTACTGAGGATACTGTCTACTAAACCGTACTCGTATTCATTGTTAATTTCAATAGGTTTTATACATACTGGTAGCATTCTGTAGGTTAGTAGGAGAAAGGGGAGTTGTTATATCACGATTAATAGCGGGGTGGAAAAATGATTATTTATGTGGGTGTGAATGAGAGGAATGAGTGGGGCTATGTTCTCGGAATAGAGTGGCTTAAGGAAGACATTAAAGGTAATCCTTGTTTGGTTAACAAAAACTGCCCTTTCTTGCTGCATTATATTTTATTTCTCCCAGAAGCGTTTCACTTTTTTATTTATTTTAAGGCATATTCATTCGAGCCGGCCGGGGTGGCCGAGCGATTCTAGGCGCTACAGTCTGGAACTGTGCGACCGCTACGGTCGCAGGTTCGAATCCTGCTCGGGCATGGATGTGTGTGATGTCCTTAGGTTAGTTAGGTTTAAGTAGTTCTAAGTTCTAGGGCACTGATGACCTTAGAATGTAAGTCCCATAGTGCTCAGAGCCATTTGAACCATATTCAGTCGGATCTAGAATGACGTAGTTTTGTTTCGGTACGTGTTATTTTTAAATTATAAAACAGTTCACGTCTCGTTTTTCATGTAAGAAAGTGATTACTTAAGTTACTTGCCGTTTTTGTTGTCATTTTAGATTCCTCTCATCCGGTTACATGCTGGAGGTCGACCAATAACTTCATATACGAAAATAAACACGTTTTCTTGTTTTGAGCGTTTTGTTTCGTAAATGAAGTTACAATGTGACCTCCAACATGTGGTCCGATGAGAAGAAACGCCAACTAAACATTCAAAAGAACTGTAAGTAATCTATTTACATAAAAAAAACTCGATTGTTTTTACAATCTGCAAATAACCTTATCAAAAAAATACTGTGTCATTCTGGATCCCCCTGTAGATGCCTTAAAATAAAAAAAGAAGGCGAAACGTGTATGGGAGAGATAGAATACTGTGCAGCAAGAAACCGTAGTTTTTATTTACAAATGTAATATTTCTGTGTCTGTTATGGAGGATGGCCACGCAGAAAAACTTGTTAAAGGTAATGTTGTTGTTTACTACAGATACTTTGAGTTCAAGAAAGGTAAACTCAACATTATCATTCTGAATTTCAGTTGTGAAGTGATTCTTTTCTGTTGGAATCTGTTAAATGTACTGAAAATAGTTGTAATTCTTGCTCAATGCTATCAAAAGCAATCACTATGTCGTGTACTTAACGAGTTTGTAAACGTATTTGGCATCCCAATTCTGAGGTGCATTTAAAGAAAACGTTTCCTACGGAGTTTACGAAAGTGGCATCTACGATTCTAGCAAGAGGACTACCCATCTCCAGGACAGATGACTGAACGTAAACTTAATCATTAATTGTGAAATAACTGTATTTCTGCACCATCTGTAGCAAAGTAGTTAGTTCAGCAGCTTCTATATAAGTTAGTTTTTTGTATTGTAATAAGTTCTTCTTATTGATGCTGAGAATCAGATCTGAAGGTAGGTTCGATAGAGGTTCACTATGTCGAACGAGTTCAGTCTATCCCTAGATGTGTTTTTTAATATTTTTATTTTGTTGACTAAGTGGGCATTATTTTTAACCGAAAATGTAAGAGTTTGTGATTTTCTAACGAATACACCTAGCTGATATATGTTGTGCTCTCCCCACACCGTTAATTAACGGATGGATCGCATGATTTTGCTTCTGTAGCTTGAACATTCGTCTGGAGGCTTAGGGTTCACATTAATAATACATTTTTTTTTAATTTTATTAACAGGTGTTTAGTATTAACAGTAGGACAGATGGTCACTCGATGACGACATTTCCCTCAAGAAACTTAAGCATTTATCAATATATCCTTTTACGTAAGCAATAACAACGGTGCTGTCATTCTCATATTTTGTTATTAGAGAATCATTTCTTTCAGTATGCGATTAACACAATGACAATGTACTGTTCATTGTATGCACGTACTCATTCGCCCAGTAAGTGCCACCTACTACAGTTTAACCATCGCTAGTGCCTACACATCTTAGTAGGCGCATGTCACTAGCCTGTATGCGCCATTCAAAATGTCTGCTGGATTCCATGTCACATGTGTTTCATTCTAAGTGTTTTACGACAGAGCCCTACAGTAGTGGGCTACTACCTTAAGTTATGCATTTTTAACCATCGATATTTGTGGCTGACACGCACATTGTACTAGACAAGAGCCTTTTGGCTGCAAAATCCATTGTCGTCAATATGTGGTTCCACAAGTGAGTATACTGTCCTAAAAATTTTCTAATCTTTATTTACCGAATTTGTTTCTTCCTTTGTCTGACATTTCTAACTAGTTTGTAATAACTTGTTCAATGGGTCCATTTTCCTTCTGATGAATGAACACAAGTTTACATTTGTTGAAACCATGGTAAAGGGTTGAAAACCTTTAATTCTGCAAATGCGTCGCTGTTATTTTCCAATCATATCAAATTTCTACATGCACCATTGATGGAGCGCATTCTTGTTTAAAATTTTAAAACCTATGAACATTCGTGCTGTCCCTATTTGTGTATGCGCAGTACTCCCTACGAGATCTGGTGTGGGTCAAGCTCACTTCATCAGTACTCTCAGATGCCATACACATGTTATATATAAGGAGTCTCCCTTGTAGAATGTCTGCTTTTTCCCCAGTACCCTGATAATATACCAAAGTTTTCCACCTGCCTTACCTACAAATGAGCCTATGTGGTCATGCCCTTTCGCATACCCACATACTGCTATACTAGGTAGTTGTATGAGTTCAAACGTCTCCAGATTCAAATGCTGGTCCTGTAATTTCTGTGACTGTCTCAGTTCGGACATTCTACTGAACCAAGTTCTGAATGCGCAAAAAAGCGTACGCCTCCACACGTGGTAACAGTTTCTGATATGCTTAAACTTTCCTAGCCTACCACCAACGTCGGCCAATGTCATGATTTTGTAACGTCTTCCATCCTCACTCCATTGGCTCTTTCAAAAATACTCTCCCAACCAGTCAACTGCTATGGCGCTTTTTCTGTTCAAAACTCGGAACTCGAGACTAACATCACATGCCACCTACCAATGACGGAGCAAGCTTTCCCTGCTGGTGGGATTTCGCCACCATGGGAAAACAAAAAGAAAAGAAAACGTTCAACTCTTTTGAGATCGACTTGGTGGAGCACCAGCCACATCATAGAGTCGCAGCGGGTGGTGTCTTCTGGTGAACATTTAAAGGGTATTTTTCTGCAGCTGCAGTCTACGCTTTTGAACGTCCAGAACACCGTTTGTGTGAAACCCATCACACCACTGGCAAGTTGTCCTTTTCTAACTGAGGGGTGGAGTAGGGAGCACAATGCGAGGTCTCCTTTTTAGCACGACAACTGCGTCGTGCTCTGTTGTTCTAGGCTCTGCTGGCCGGTGACCTGGCGCTTGTCTAGCGACTCTCCAGCCTCTCGCACAAAGCTCGTTCTCCCATTTTCTCTCTCTCGTGAGTTCACTGTCCACCTTACGAAAGAACACGGTCGTCAGTCACGGTCCCTCAGGCCTCAGCGTTTACCTGCCACAGACGGCGCAGCGTCCACCCGTCCACATTATGATCAGGCATGCATGGAAGCCCAACAGAAAAGTAAAAGAACAGAAAGTTAGTACTGCACCCACAGCCACTGTCATATGATTTCTTACGATTCTAAGTGCAATTATTACCCTGACATAAATGTCATTAGAATAATAATCCATTCCATCACAACTTACATGGATGAGAATGACTAGCTGGGAACGTTAACTCCTCTCATATAAAAGCACGACGGAAACGGTTTCCTGAAATATGTTTCAAAATTGGAACATAAACAATCCTAACGGCTCTTGGAAGATCATGGGCACCAGTGAAACCTGTTAAAACGCATGTTAAACATCCTGACTGAGGACAAATTACCTAGAGAAGATACAGAAATTTAGGCATCCTCATGTAAGTATTTAGTATTTCCATCATAAATTAAATCGAAACGTGACTGAAGAAGCAAACAAACAGAAATGGTGTTTAGTAAATGTATGTGCAGGAGGTATTGACGCTAGACTAACGGAACACCAGGATCAATCAAACTGATTAAGTGCTACAAATTATGAAGAATTTCACTTGCACTTGCATAACAATACATATGACTGTCAAAATCTTTGAATATGTACACCATCTTGGATAATACACAACTCATTTAATGCAGCCAAGTGAAAGTGTGATTGAAGTAAACGAGGCGTTGTATGTCATCGAACAGTGAAAGAAAATTCAAAATAAATAAGCAACTTGATTACGCAACTTTCATTCTGTAGGGTTTCACACAGCCTTGGTAGTTATGGGCACAACTAACTCACATACGAAATAAATATATGAAATCGAATAAATAATTCGGTTACGTGAGTTTTATCACTTTGCATGAAAATGTTTACACGACTTGAAAAGGAGATACGTTATTAATGTTAGACATAAGACTAAATTAGTGATTTGAATTTGTCACAAATGGCTATGGGTACATCTTTGGCACCTACACAATTTAATCAGACATAAGGTGCTCCAAATATTATTAAAATCTCGTAAGTGAGAAGGTCAAACCCAGCCACAAGATAAACGTTGTGCCCTTCGTACCGCTAAATATGTGCACTCTAGTGGCGTTAGGCATGAGAGCGTAATGTTTCTAACTTTAATTTTTTTTAAAAGTAGGAAACATGACTAAGGTCCTGTTTTCTCAACCAGAGATTGACGCTCTTGGTAAAGGTATTAAATTTAATGTGCAATCTAGATATCAGAATAGTGTGATAAAACAGAAATAGCTAACACAAAAGTGGCATTTGATATGTCTCACGTGCCTATTAGCCAACAATACAGCGTAACAAGGAAAATTGCGTGGTTGACTGAAGACCAGCTAAAACGTAGCAGGAATACTGATCAAAGACAAGACTACACCAAGAAACTTGAGAGCGATGTAAACGATGAGTCTACGTTGTGTCATCACCTTAAACGAGGTTAAGGATAACAACTCCAGTTATTATATTCGAACGAAGGGCATAAGAACAAATTACTCTTTTTTATGAAGAACGATATTACTAAACTAAAGCATGATCTGACGTATAAATTGAATTCTATGATTAGAAAAAGTCTTAAAGAATGAAAAAGGATCTTTTTAGTGAAAGAGATTAGGGACTACAAGCATATTAATGAAACCCTGAACACCCAAGATGCAGAAATGTACCATACCAGTATGACGTGTAATTAAATACATTGGTAGTCTATCATATCTAACTTCAGTCAATTGAATATTGTGATCATAAAATCTATATACCTATGAACCAAGTAAATGTCAAAAATGCAATGCATATGGCGAATGAAATAAAATATTTTTATATATCGTTAAGGGGGTGAAATTCATCTCATTTAATATCACAAACTTTTATTGTAATGTACAATTGTAAAAATTAACTTTCTTCTACGCAAAAAGTTTAGAATGGCAAAACTTACGAAAATGAAGCACCAGTACATTTAATGTTATGCTTTAACTACATTTTATTTAATGAAATAATGAATGTGTAGCCGAAGGAAATCGTTTCGCTGGTGCATTAGCAGACATATTTTGAGAAGTAATTTTTTAATACAGTCCTCAAAATTGATAATTTAGTGTAAAATATAGTCGGCTATACACTGGTCTCATTCAACAGAAGAGCTCATAATATCGAATCTATGATTTCTCATGTCAGGAAAACCTAAGAGAGGTGTGGATATATAGTATACCTCATCTCATAAAAAAATGGAAAATTTTAAATGAATCACGCATACAAGATGATTAACAAAAAATTTCCATTTGGGGAAATGAATGGCAGGTAGCTCTAAATGTAGAAAAGTGTAAGTTAATGCAGATGAGTATGAAAAACAAACCCGTAATGTTGGAACACTATTTAGTAGTGTGCTCCTTGGCACAGCCACATCGTTTAAATATGTGGGTAAGAGTTGCAAAGCGATATGAAATGGAAGGAATATGTGAGGACTGTGGCAGGAAAGGCGAATGGTCGACTTTTTTTTGTGAGAATTTCAGGAATATTTGGCTCATTTGTAACGGAGACTGCATAAAGGGTGCTAGTGCGACCTATTATTGAGTACTGCTCTGGTGTTTGGGATCCACCAAGTCAGATTAAAGGAAGGCATCGACGTAATTGAGAATCGGGATGCTAGATTTGTTCCAGGCAGGTTCGACCAACACGCAAGTATTACGGATATGGTATTACGGAGATACTTTGGGAAATCAGGTAGTAATCGCTGGCCAGAAGGTGACCTTCATTTCGAGGAACACTTTAGAGATAAACGGCATTTGTTGATAACTGCGGAACGATTTCACTGCCGGGAACGTACATTACGCTTAAGGGCCATGAGAAATTAGATCTCATACCCATATAGAAAACTGTTCTTCTATCGCTCTGATTGGGAATGGTGTAGGAAAAAAAATGACTAGTAGTGGAGCACGGTATTCTTGCGGAGTATGTATGTGGATGGTGTTGTAGGAATGATTTCTGTGGGCCTGAAAATGTCCCTGCATCAAGAAGTGAATAAAGAAGAGTCGAAACTGGAAGAAGCTGGTGCTGAGATCAGAAACGAAAACAACAGGGTCTTCGCCCGACCAGTTGGCTGGAAAGAAGAAATATGATTACAAAAATATATATTTTGACACAAGAATTAACTCTGTATAGGAAATCAGAGAGCAGGAGAAACAAAGATAAGCTCTACTCCCACACTGTGGCCAAATATCTGACAGAATAGCTCATTTACTAGGGAATACGGGACTGCATACTAGGGTTCGTTCCAGGAACTCTTTAGGCATGGAAATGTGACACGGTACACATTAGCGCAACATATCTGTAATGAGAGCTGTGTTGTTACAGAAATAGAACACTCATTAGCACACGCTACATAAAGCTGATAACGGGAGTCCGTAAATATTTTGGAAGGTATCGTGATTTATAACCACATCAGTGAACATCCAGAATAAATTACAAATAAACGGAGAGAGTTGAAAAGTTTATTCTTTTTAGACTACTATTATGCGACATTGAAAGATTTGTAACTCTTACACTAGTTGCTTTCTTTTGTTTATGGAGTAGACATACCTGCCAGAAATAGAACTGCATTTCTTTTTCATTGTCTTTTATATATTTTCTAGATGGAGGCCAATATTATTCCATTATGATATTTCGATACTTCGAAAAAAGCCATACAGTTGTAAGATACTAAGTGTTTGGCTTTTCGGTAGTTACAATAACATATACCAATGTGTTGAATGACGATACAGTGCTGTAACCCGCATAACGGCGGCATTTATCCATTTGGGATATTTTTAACTAAAACCATAACGGCTGTGTAAAACCCTTATCAAATATGCTGTTACTTGTTGCTTTCCCCACACACATGTGCGAAATATGCAGTGCTTTATGTATTGCAAACTTTTACTGTGGTGTAAGTTTATAATATTCAGTGGAACGAAATTAGCTGTAGGCTAAATTATAACATTAGGAGGTTGTTTTAAAATAAGGCAGTCTAATCAGGGAACTGAATTTTCACTAAGAATGTGCTTTTAACGACTTCCTTAATGAATTCTCCATGTAACACAATATTACTTATAATTCATATCATCATAATAACGGTTTCCTTAAAATTTAGCCTTGGCCAGTTTTTCAGTTTCTTGTTTTTTCCAATATATTTTTTGTGTTTTTTACTGTTTGTTATTAAATGTTGTGTCATCCGCATGTTTAAAGTTACTGATCGAATGCCCCTCGAATTCTAGTTTCTGTATGCGTTCAACATGCAATTCATATTACCTCACCATTTAAAAGAAATGGAGACAGTATAAATATCCCACTCCTTTCCCCAAGCAGCATTTTCCTTTAAATTTTTGCTGTTGATTCTTGGGTTTTTGAACGTATTTCTGATTAACTGTATAAGGTGATTTGGTACCTCTTAGAGCCTAGTACTTCTCACAGTTGTCAATGACTTACACAATCAGATGCTTTGTTGTTGCCTATGAAGCATATAAATAAGTCTTCTGCATGCTCTCTTCCTTTATTCACTATTCACCTTATGCTAGGTATTTGGGTACTGACGCCTCTATCCTTTCTGAAACCTGAATGTTTCTTTGACCACTCTCTGTTCATGTACACATTTAGTCAGTTCAATATGATAAATTCTGGATAACTTCTGGTACCAAAGCTTCGGTAGTACTGCTTTATTTTCATTAAAATTTTATGGCAGGTTACCAGTTTCGTAACAACGCAGTATAACTGCAAGGAGACATCAATTCCATTTATTTGAAATATTTATGAAACATCAATAGTTTTTCTTATTTTTAGTTTGTTTAGCGCTTTCTCAAATTCATTTACTGTAACTGGTCGAAGTTCGTCTCTTGGGACTAGCTCTTGCATATTTCTAGCTGTTTCGCCTTTATATAACTCTTTAAAATATCTTTGTGTCAATTATAATTTCTTTGACCCACATTATGAGACCTTCGCAGTTGTATTTCATAATTCAGGACGTTGATCTTGTCCTAATCTGTAGTTTTTGTCAATAAGCGTTCTCTCCATTCCTCGCTTTCAGGGTGTTGTCTGTGTTTCTGCATAATCTGCTCATTCATTTTTCTTTACCACCTCCATATTTCTGTCTCTTTATGTTCCTAAATCTCCGTTTGATTTCCTGAGCTACTGTTGAGTTTATGTGATGTCATTTGTTTCTTTTCTGAAATAGATAATCTTTATTCTTCTACTTTTCCTTCCGTTTCAGTGGTCTTTTGTTATGAAGTTACCACAAATGTCAGTGTCTTGCAATTCTCATGTGATGTGTTTTTGATAACATAACTATTATTTTTTCTAAATTTTGTTTCAATATTTGTTATTTCAGTTTTTATAGATTAAAATTCTTAATCATTCTTTTACACAGTTATCCTTTAAAACCATTTTACCGTAATTGGAACGTGAATAGTATGTACATCCTATCCTTTTCAGCTATGACCTTTCGTTATGTAATTCCCCTATCTTCACCTAGAACGACCTATTATGTCCTTAGTTTTGTTATACGTTTTCCTGATCACTGGCTGTAGTCGGTATATACTTCTGAATAAAATTTTTGACTGTAATTTTTTGGTGTATTCGTCATTAGTATGTGATCTATTCAACAATTAGTTAGCCCAGAACTTCCTTATTATTACTGACAATCCATTCCGACCAATTTTTCCACATCTGCTGCAAATAATTCGAACGTTGACACCTTTTGAAATCACCCAAACCTGCTCACTGTTTCAAATAACTCTAAGTATTTGTAGTGCCCATAATAACTTCCACTTCTACTTCCTGAATTCGTGTGTCCTCATATTAGAGTTTCCAAACGTCATTTTATACCAAGTTTTTGAGGCTTTCTCTTGGTGGCGAGATTCCACAATGACACGCCATCAAAATTTTGGTGTACTATACCTGTGTTCCGTATTACAAATTGTTTGTTTCTACTCTCCATCTTACTCAACTAGGGAACATAATTTGGTGCATTCTCGTTGCCATTCACAACACTGCTTCACTGCCATTCTCGTTGTTCTGAGAGTGCCAATAAGTATTCAGTGACGATTCTCGTTGAGTATATAGGCCGTCCGGTGGTTCCGGTCGGCTACGGTGGACCGGATGGCCGAGCGGTGACCTCTCCAGTTGTCAGGATGGTGGGAAATGACCGATGACGCTTGAGAAAAGTCAAAGAAACATTATTAATTCATAACACCTTTATTTCTGCCGAGTACAAGGTTGCCCGCGTAACACAGACTGGCTGAGCTGGGTGATATCAACGACCTTCCCCGAGTCCTCGCTGACTCGTAGCGATGACACCAGCTTTGGGCCGCACGTTTTGCTAACGCAGTGCCGTGTGCTGTGACGTAGCGGAGGAATGCCCTTACTTCGGCCGCGCGTGGCTGGCGGCGTCCGGCTGACCAGTCGGCTCCGGGCTCGGCTGTGGACAGCAAGCTGCTGCACGTAGGTGGCTCCGGGTTGGAATATCGGCGCTGTCGGCACCAGAAGCATTCTGGGAGTGCGAAGTGTACTTTATCCCAGCCCGTCTCCTTCCCTGCTCCTCCTGGTGGCTCGTCCGCGGTGGACTGACGGAACGGTCTGCAGTCCCCCAGCATCGTCGGCTCACCCGGTTGTGACGGCGGATGCACAGGGCCTAGGCCCCACACGATCTTGACGACGGCTCACTGATGTGGTCAACATTGGCGGCGAGTGAGTCTGCCGCAATGTTTGCTAATCCAGGGTTGATGATTGACAGCGGCATCAGAGAGGACCAGAGCTGGTACCGTCCCCTCACGTCTGCTGCTGGATGGGCTTCCCTTACTGCAACATCTCCTTAATAAAGATTAACATGTCGATCACCGAGCTGAGCGCTGCAAAGCGACCCAGTACACATCTGACTGCAAGTCTAACTGCGAGTGCCTTGTGGCTATCAAAGCTGGCGTATTTAAAGGAAGCACGAGCGACGTCCTGACGTCATCCTCGTTCTAATCAACACATTAGTTCCACTTATACTGCTGATTCATCTGTCGTACTCGCCCCTTAGGTGTTTTTGCGACAGAGTTACATGTTGTTACGGCTGACTTACGTGAAGTTGTGAAATGCAGTACAGCTGACACTATTCCGCTGTCTTGCACTCTACGAAAGTCTCCATCTAACACAAACCCACGTGCTAAGCAATTCTCTCTCTCCTGCTGTGTGTAACCAGGCCATTGCCCTTGCGTGACGACACATTCCATACATGTGCAATCCTCCTAGCTATTGGCTAACCTACTGCCTCTGGCTCTTGGCATAGGCAACTAAACTTTGACTATAATCCACGTTTCCAACTCTTTACTATTCCGCAACACTATAAGTATTACTATACTGTACTGTTAGTGGTAATACTGCTTTTACTACGCCTTTACAGTCATTCAGATTCGTATCTTCTTCCAAAATCAAATCATGTGCAACAGAAATAGATAAACGACTGATAACACAGTTGGCATGTGGACGTAGTTTAATGGATTAGCGCTTGATAATGACAACGTGCTATAAACCCTCCAGGTGATCCGAGAGGGCTAATGCACTGCTTCGTGGGCTCAGGTAGGCGCGCCAGCCCTGGATCGAATCCGCCCGACGTATTAACAACCTGAGCCGGTGTGCTGGCCATCCTGGATGTGGTTTTTAGGCAGTTTCCCAAATGCTGCTAGGTGAATACCGGGCAGGTCCCCACATCCCGCCTCAGTTACACGACTCGCAGGCATTTATTACACATTCACAATATTTCATAGTTTACACTAGACACAGACAGCTGGGGTGCACTGATTCCATCCCGGGGAGAATGGGGTGGCGGCAGGAAGGGCATCCGACCATCCCTTTCAGTTAACGTTGCTAAATCCGTTGTAACCACGCCCATCTTGCGAAAACTGCGGGACAAAGGCGCAAGCAACATACAGAAATGATAACGTGCTACCAATTCACCCAATGCCAGTCATAAGGTAATAATAGAGTAACCGATGACACAGATGTATGTTTTGATTCGGTTGGACATACAGAGACAGACATCGAAGTCTCCATGCACTAGTTGGGGAAGTTCATGTGCTGGGCATCAGACCACCAACTAAAGCTCTCTGATTTCCAGCCAGGTGACATAGTTGAAATAGGACGGCATACCATCTTCTGGGGAAGTGTTGAGATACTGCGGATGTCACGTGGAAGGTGTAGCCACCCCACAAGTGCAGACGTAGAGACATCAGAAATAACTGGACACTTCGCCAGTAGATGACGAGTATGACACTCGTCGAAATGTCGCCTTTGTAAATCTACATTCACGACCACTTTCCACATATGATCGAAAGATGGAATCATGCAATTCACTTATTTCTTCCTGCTAATTAATATGATTTTCTGATCAACAGTGTCAAAACACCATGGAAAGATCTGAAAACTTCATATAAACTATTGGTCGGAAGTTTCCGATCACATGTCTCAACCGGAAATTTGTAGCCAAACACGGATTTAGTCTTGAATGTTCAATCATATTCCACTTCTTGCAATAAAACAATCAATAACATGCAAAGAATAAGCAACTATGTCGTGTATTTGAATGTTAGTTCGCGTACAGGGGAGCCGATGAGTACCCGCGTCAGCAGTAAAGTGTCTTTAGCTGAGACTGTTCCATTCGAACAGGCCTAATTCCTTCAGACGTCTGTGTAGCAACCAGTTCGTATTAGTTTACCCTACATTTATCTGGTCAGGTTCACACCACATTACCTCCTTGTCGGACGCAAGCAGGGGATTAAAATCAAATAACGTACTATTTTAGTAGGACAATATCAACGAACTGTGGCGTAACCCAGTCTACAATGGGTGTACATTGCGACGTATGAAGCAAACTATAGCGAGCGCAAGTTTTTTCACGATCTGCAAGACCCCCAGTAACATCACAAATTGAAGCTCAGTTACTGTATGTGGAGAATAAACGTCAGATGATTTGTACTGCGCCTGAAATTCGTGAGGAAGTAATGGTGTGCGAGTTCCTCCAATATCTGTCTCAAAAGTCCAACGCCGTCTTCGTGAAGAACATACAAATGGCTGTGTAGCGCCCAAAAATCCTTTATTACGCAAACAAAATGGGGTGAAAATATTGCAGTGTGAATAGCAACAAAAAAAAAAAAAAAAAAAAAAAAGAAAACGGTTGAGTGCAGCAGTAGTTAAAGGTGATATTCACGGACGGATCTAAGTGTGAAGTATTTAGAAGCCATTGTCCAATGTTTGATCGTTGACCTCGAGGAGAACGTTCGAAGAGTAAGTGTGTGACGTCAACAGTAAAACATGATGAAGAGTCGGTCGTGGTGTAGGGATGTTTCACGGAGGATAAAGTCAGTGATCTAGCAATAATTGATGGAAGATTAAAGACGGAAGGACATCACAGGATAGTGATAAACAAGATCTTCCCATCTGGCAAGACACTTACTGATCGTAGGTTTGTTCTACAGCAGGACGATGACCCCAAACAAGCTTCTGAATCGTGCCGAGGGTAAGATTGTAGAAAAGAGAAATGTGGTGACCTGAAGAATGTGATCTGGTCAAGTCAGTCACCTGACTAAAATCTCATTAAACTTTTACGGGATGAATTTGACAGGGAGGTCATAAAAGTCAGGTCATCTAATGTTGAAAATCTATTAAATAATTTACAAACGTGGTGGACTGTATTATCTGAAAAGAAAGCACTACAAACTCTCTATCTCCAGAATCCTAGGAGTTTGTGCAGGTCTTCAGAGGGTAAACTGTGGGAGAGCTTAAAATCTAAAATATGTTTTATTGTACGTAATGACAGAAAGAGAAAATAATTATTTTGTTGGTCTGTTTGGTTTGTACAGCGTACTTCTAAATTAAAATAAGTTACATATTTCTCACAAGTTGCGACATCGTCGCGAAAAATCAGTGACCCGTATATGTAATAAGTTTCCTTTAATGTACGTCTATGGGCACAAACATTTTGTTGACAGATCACCGGTTTCGGTCTTTAATGACCATCATCAGATCTGTTTCATAAAAACAAAGTCCTAATGTACTGCAGCCACAGTTGCATCGTCAAATTTTAAATGCGGAATCAGCACCAGCATCGTCAAATACATATAAATAACATCATATGCACGAATCATGCCTGGTGGTGTAATGTGACTTAAATATTAGTGACACCAAGAACAAGGATCGGGAGTAACTTAAGGAAAAGACGTGGAAGTGTGGCAAAAATTTATGCGTCATTTATCACTTCCAAGTATTTTTATTTAATAACCATTCAATTCTAACATTCTGCGTGGTGTCTGTTTGTTCTATATCGTGTCTCCCTACCACTTTCGCGCAACGACGCTCTGAGCGTGTTTTTTAGGGAAATGACTAGTTTGAACCTGGGACCTGTTGCTGGTAAGGAGACGCCAGACCACAAATGACATGTAGAGTTCAGTGAGACTAGCGATGATATAACCAAATACGTAATGATTTCAGCGTCAGCTCCAATGCACTCCCCATAAAAGAATCTTAATAGTAACTAAATTTAGTGGAACGGGTTCAAGGCTTTCCTATTTTTAGTTAGCTGGTAAAATAACACCGAAAAAGAAGTTAAGTTTACCATTGAAAATTTTATTCTAGCCACAAAACATCGTTTATAAATTGCACTATTGATAAAAGGAAATTTTTTAATACAGGATGATAAAAACCAACTGCGTTCAACAAAAATGTGAACGAATATTCCCTGAGTGGGTTTCCAAGTTCTACAATGGATCGAAGGATGACCTATGCCATATCACATCTATAATCTAGGTTTTGATTAAGTTCCACAAAAGAGAAAACTATCAAAATGGTCTACATTGACCCTCTATTATCTTTAATTACTTATCTAACTTGTCATAATTGCAGTGGCTGATGTGGCTTCTCAAGAACTATATAATAGGAAAATCATCGCGTTTCATATTTTTACTTCATGTGGCAAATGTGAACACCATGAGCTTTAATTGACGATTAACACTAGTATTACGTAAAAAGGGGGTGTAACAAATGAGACTTCTGCCGTTCTGAGTGAAGCTTCATGCGCTGTTATGCGGCATCGCGTGCGTTCATTACCTTGTCGGTGTTCGTCAGGGGGTGGCAGTCAGCACAGCTCCGCTCACCTCGCCGTCTCAGAAGCAACTCTCTCCTAACTTCTCCTTACTACAATTTACCGAAGTTGGTTTAAAAAAACTGTCTGGCTGTGTTTTCATCTGACCAATCAGGGTCTCAATGTTAACCTTAAGCTCTGCCTACAAAAATTCTGTCTATCCAATGAGAAACGTTATACTTTTCGTGGTGGGGTAATGTTTTTAAAGTTTGCAACGTAAGAGAGACGCGAAAAAGTCTCACGCTAAAACTTGCAGCTGGTGTGGTCCTTTTAGTGCTGTCGTAATATCTATACTGTTCTCATCCAAGGTTACCCCTGGATATTTCACTTTCCCCTTCAGTAATAGAATTTCATCGAAGAGCTTTAGATTCCAAATTGCATGCTGAATATGTTTCTTCGTAAATGGCACCACAACAGTCTTCTTAGGATTAACTCTCAGATCCTGTTTAATGCACCATTTTTGCACAATGTCCAACCCTCCTTGTGCCATATTCCTGACTGCGTCAATGAATTTTCCAAGTATGATTATGACAAGGTCATCTGCGTATCCTTGGCTGCATCAATAACATACTCTCCTTCACTATTTTACAAAAGTCTGCCGAAGCTGGAGTAACTTTTCGATTTCACGACTGTAGAAATGAAGTGGTTTTCAGGCGGTAACTAGTCGAGACATGTTCGGAGCGCATTTTAATCTGCAAAGGGAATTCCTTGGGGGTTCTTCGATAGAAAGCTGAAAAAGTAAAAATCTGAGTGCTCAAAATCAGTGAATAAGGTGGCTGCGGAGTGACTTCCCAACCCAACTCCTGTATAGTGTTTTCAGTTAGTCTAGCTGAAGGCGGACGGACGTTACTGCGGCGCAGCATCACTCCACACAGTCCTTCTGGACGTTGTTCTTGGAATTTTTTTGCTAGCGATAAATGTCAGCAGCGAAGGTTACACCTCGGGAAAGTAACTCGTAGTATCACGCCGTCGCTGCTCCACCAAACGCATAACATTATCTTCTGTGGATACGCGCAGTTGTTTGTACAGGGAGTTGCTGCTATGTTTTGGCTTAACCACTCCTTTCTTTTCCTTGTCTTAACGTAAAGATTCAATTTCTCGCCACCAGTAACAATGGCAGGGTAGGACTGGTCGGTATTCTTCACATGCCAATTGACGCAGATATGCACAAACGGCCACTCGCTGATTTTTGTGGTTTTGGCTTCGAGCATGTGATAAACATACACCTGAATTTTGAACCGTCCCCACTGTATGAAAATGTAGCACGATGGTGGAATGATCACAGGTCATCAAATCTGTCAGTTGTCGATAATACTGAAGTGGATCATTGTGGTTTAATGCATTTACACGTCTTCATGGAGCCCCGGAGGCCCTCCTGAACGTGGAGAATCACCAATGTCAAAACGATCCGCCTTAAATGAGGAAACAATTTTCTTGCCGAGCTCCGTCTAATGGCATTATCTTAATGCAAGGCCCACATGCTTCTTGATGCCCCCGCTACTGTCACCACCTTATTGAACTAAAACAAAAGAATAAGTCCGAAATTTTCCGATTTCTCCACATGGCACTTTATTTTCTAGTGACCACAGCTCCACTCATCATCTCCAAATGACAAAAATGAGCATGTATAAATTGGCGTAGCAACAGTGAAATACAAGTAGAAAATGACAATTACCCATAGCAACTGGAATACCACACGCGAAACGCAAACGCTCCAAATACATGGAGCAACCTAGTTGAATACTGGCGGCTTCCGTGAGGGTGTGTGAGTGAGCCTACTGGCACCACGTGACCATGTTCGATCGACTGTGGCCCTCGTTGCATCATCTTTGCTCCCCCTGGAGGCCTCTAGCTTTTAACATGGGCTGAGGGGGTGGGGGGTGGTAATGATGTAACAGATATTCGAAGAAGTCTCACACTAAAACTTGCAGCTGGGATGGTCCTAGGGGTTAGCTGGCGACGTGGGTGTCCAGTCCGTCCCTTATCGTAGGGCCTTCTAGCTTAACACGGTTCTGCTCTCGGCTTCTGTTCTCGTTTCTCCCCTTGGAACCGCGTCTGTCTCATGGTGGGAATGCATTTAGGCATTCTTGTGTTAGTCTGTGGTATTCCATTTGCTCACTCGTTACTAGTATTACTTTGGTTAATTTAATGTCACGATTTATTCGGAGCTATGTGACGTACTACTGGATTTGCTTATCATGCCAGTGTTTTCATGGAAGGTGTTTGATTTGCCTGACACCTTATACAATCAGTTACCAAGATAGCGGAACGCATACAAACAGTTAAAATTTCTTAATTAAATTCAGAGTGTTTAGCATATTTCCATTATACATAAAATTACGAATAGTACTCAAAATCTCAACTGTGCAACATAATGGCGGCCAAACTATAATCAGTTAATTAACTGAATAAACCTGCTGTGCCACTGTCCCCACAACTATAACACAACTGAGCGCTAATCCCACAATAGGACTTTAATATAATTACAACAAACATTAATAGGGAACACTAAAATGCACACATCTCCACTGGTTTCTTTGCTCCAGTGTAGACAAGATACGGCCACACTGCCCAAAGGCTGTCCACTTCACTGATTGGCCATATGAGTGTTCCATATAAAACACGTTACGCACACAAATAAACTACTGCGTCCTAAAACTTAAAGTAGTAATTACAATTTAGCCGGCCGAGATGGTCTAGCGGTTCAGGCGCTCAGTCCAGAACCGCGTGACTGCTACGGTCGCAGGCTCGAATCCTGCCTCTGGCATGGATGTGAGTGATGTCCTTAGGTTTAAGTAGTTCTAAGTTCTAGGGGACTGATGACCATAGATGGTAAGTCCCATAGTGCTCAGAGCCATTTGAACCAAGTAATCACAATTTAACACTATTTTTTTTTATAAAGATATCAAAAGAATCAGTGCTCAGTTGGCTGAAAGACTTGCACCACACGACCTCAAAGGCCTTAGACAATAAAAGAAATACTGAGTCAATTACTTCCTAATACGGCGACAGCGCCGTTTGGCACAATACCAAAAGAATAACAAAGTACTCAACTTGAGGCTGGAACGGGAGATCGGCAGAATCGCGTGTAATCTGCACAACACGCAGACCCCGTGAGACGACGGAAAGGCCGCCAAACAGAAGGAAACGCGTCGCAGCCCCGCACCAGCAGAACTGCAACGCGTAAACCGGTTCAAGGCTGTCAACATATACCAAACCACAAGCAACAAAACTAGTTTGATAAAAGTTAACATACACAGTAATTCTTAAACGTGCAGCGGAACATTCGGGTGCAAAAACTTGAGTGTGGGAGCAGTCCGCTCATAACCTTGGATGTTAACCTTCCCATCGGTAACGAGAAGCAATGTACAAGACAATTTAACACAATAATTACGTAATAATTCAAATAAGATTTTAAAAATCAAGGTGTACATTTACCGTCGGCTATTAGGCGCTTATGCGACACTGTAATTGGGATACGCACCAGATGCCAGATGACCGGTGAAACCATACACTTATAGGCCGAAGGCCTCCTCAATACAGAGTAAGGGAGTGTGCGAACATAAGCACTGACTCTCTCTCTCTCTCTCTCTCTCTCTCTCTCATACACACACACACACACACACACACACACACACACACATACACACAAGACATTTAGTCTGAGCACATGCAACTTTACACTACGGGCCATTAAAATTGCTACACCAAGAAGAAATGCAGATGATAAACGGGTATTCATTGGAGAAATATATTATACTCGAACTGACATGTGATTACATTTTCACGCAATTTGGTTGTATAAGTAGGCTGTTTAGGTTTTTTTATTGGTAACGCAGCCGCCACGTAGCGCTCTGTATGAAAATCACTGGCTGTGCCGTGTGCAGTCTGTGGCTGGTTTGCATTGTTGTCTGCCATTGTAGTGTTGGGCAGGATGCTAACAGCGCGTAGCGTTGCGCAGTTGGAGGTGAGCCGCCAGCAGTGGTGGACGTGGGGAGAGAGATGGCGGAGTTTTGAAATTTGTAAGAATTGGTGTCATGAACTGATATATATATATATATATATATATATATATATATATATATATAATGACTATTAAGGTAAATAAATGGTTTTTTCTCTATTAAAATCTTTCATTTGCTAACTGTGCCTATCGGTAGTTAGTGCCTTCCGTAGTTTGAATCTTTTATTTAGCTGGCAGTAGTGGTGCTCGCTGTATTGCAGTAGTTCGAGTAAAGAAGATTTTTTGTGAGGTAAGTGATTTGTGAAAGGTATAGGTTAATGTTAGTCAGGGCCATTCTTTTGTAGGGATTATTGAAAGTCAGATTGTGTTGCGCTAAAAATATTGTGTGTCAGTTTAAGCACAATCGTGTATAATTGTTCAAAGGGGACGTTTCAGTTGCATACATCCTGAGAAATCAATACCCAGAACAACCACCTCTGGCCACAATAACGGCCTTCGTACGCCTGGGCATTCAGTCAAACAGAGCTTGGATGGCGTGTACAGGTACAGCCGTCCAAGCAGCTTCAACACGATACCACAGTTAATCAAGAGTAGTGACTGGCGTACTGTGATGAGTCAGTTGCTCGTCCACCACTGACCAGACGTTTTCAATTGGTGAGAGATCTGGTGAATGTGCTGGCCAGGGCAGCAGTCGAACATTTTCTGTATCCAGAAAGGCCTGTACAGGAACTGCAACATGCGGTCGTGCATTATCCTGCTGAAATGTAGGGTTTCGCAGGGATCGAATGAAGGGTAGAGCCACGGGTCGTAACACTTCTGAAATGTAACGTCCACTGTTCAAAGTGCCGTCAATGCGAACAAGAGGAGACCGAGAAGTGTAACCAATGGCACCCCATACCACCACGCCGGGTGATACGCCAATATGGCGATGACGAATACATGCGTCCAATGTGCGTTCACCGCGATGTCGCCAAACACGTATGCGAGCATCATGATGCTGTAAACAGAACCAGGATTCATCCGAAAAAAAGACGTTTTGCCAATCGTGCACCAACGTTCGTCGTTGAGTAGACCATCGCAGGCGCTCCTGTCTGTGACGCAGCGTCAAGGGTAAACACAGCCATCGTGAGAGAGCCTATGGTCCATGCTGCTGCAAACGTCGTCGAACTGTCTGTGCACTTCGTTCTTGTCTTGCAAACGTCCCCATCTGTTGACTCAGGGATCGAGACGTTGCTGCACGATCAGTTACAGCCATGCGGATAAGTTGCCTGTCATCCCGACTGCTAGTTTAACGAGGCCGTTGGTATCCAGCACGGCGTTCCGCATTACTCTCCTGAACCCACCGATTCAATATTCTGCTTGCAGTCATTGGATCTCGACCAACGCGAGCAGCAATGTCGCGATACGATAAACCGCAATCACGATAGACTACAATCTGACCTTTATATAAGTCGGAAACATAATTGTGCGCATTTCTCCTCCATACACGAGGCTTCACAACGACGTTTCACCAGGGAACGCCGGTCAACTGCTGTTTGTGTATGAGAAATCGGTTGGAAACTTTCCTCATGTCAACACGTTGTAGGTGTCGCCACCGGCGCCAACCTTGTGTGAATGGTCTGAAAGGCTAATCATTGGCATATCACAGCATCTTCTTCCTGTTGTTTAAATTTCACGTCTGTAGCACGTCATCTTCGTGGTGTACCAATTTTAATGGCCAGTAGTGCAGTTACAATCCAAACCCAATAACTCGTCCCAATAAGGGACATGAAGTTTACAATAAACAGATATTACAATCATTAATATCAGATGCTCATTACTAACAAACTAGGATTTCAAGATGAACATTGCAAAATACTAGCTTGGAGCATACTAAAATCTCCATATTGAGACACAGCCCCAAAGGGGTCACCGAACGTCATAAGGAAACGGGAGTCCTGGCCAGCTCACACCGGGGAGAATTAACAGTGTTTAAGAAGACTAAGTCTTCATAGATAATTTCATACAAATACCAAGGTGGCCAATAGCTTCAGGACTTCTGGTAGGCAGAGGATACTACTGCCCTGCTGTTCGTGGCTGCTAACAAGTTATTCAATATAACTAGGCGTATATAGCACACCACAACTGACTGATCAACGTCGTAATAAGGCTGAACGCGACGATAGCCGCTCCTCGCCCACTAAACTCTCCGGCAGCAGTGGTCAACGCTTCAGGAAAACGTGGGCCGCCGTGAACTATCGCTCAACGGTTTAAACGCGCTGCAGTCGCCAGGATTACAAATACTTAGGCACTACCGTCCAGCTCCATGGCCGACACACCACTCACCACCACACAGCTCCAGGGGGAGCAAAGATGATGGAACGAGGGCCACAGTCGATCGAACGCGGTCATATTCAGCATGCAAGTTGGAATCTAAAGCTCTTCGATGAAATTCTACCAGTGAAGGGGACAGTGAAATATCCAGGGGTAACCTTGGATGAGAAGCTAACTTGGACCCCTTATAAGTACTAGGAGGGCTTGTGGCAAAAACTGGGGCCTAAGCCCCAGGGGTAGGCACTGGATATACACCACAGTGGTTAGACCTAGGATTTTCTATGGGGCCGTAGCGTGGTGGAAAAAGGTAGAACAGCGGGTTGCTGCTAAAGAGCTTGCTAAGGTGCAGAGATTGGCCTTCTTAGCCGTAACGGTCGGAATTAGCAGCACACCAAACGCTGGAATGGAAGCCATGCTGGATATGCCTCCACTTCATCTTTGGGTCAAGATGGAGGTTGCAACTGGGGCACACAGACCTATAACTGGCTATAACTGGGTGTCATTCGGATATCGAGAATCACACACTAACATAGTGGGCGAGGTAAATATAGGTATTGCTGGGGAAATGCCTGCCGACTATATAATAGCTGTCCACTGCTTCGACAAGCCTTACAACATAATAATTGGAAGTAGGGAGCAGTGGGAGAAAAGAGTTCGACACCATAAGGGAAACATCGTTTGGTTCACCGATGGGTCGAAAACAGATCACGGTGTTGGGGCAGGGTTATACAGGGTTCAGCCAAGACTGGAGAGCAGCATATTTCTAGGGAAACAGATCTCTGTATTCCAAGCCGAAATTACTGCAAGCAGGGAATGTCTCGAGGAAAATATGATTAGGTGCTACAATGGCCTTAGCATCGACAGCTATTCAGACAGCCAGGCAGCCCTGAAATCATTGGCATCTCCTGCAAGAAGATCTGAGATTGTTGCAGATTACTAAAGGCCTCTGGTGGAGCTAGGGGGAAGAAAGAGCGTGTACCTAATGTGGGCCCTGGCCACGCAGGGATCTGTGGCAATGAACAAGCCGATAGATTGTCTAGGACGGGGGCAACAACTCCTTTATTGGACCGGGACCTGTCTTGACAATCACCAAGGCTATGATCAACATAGAACTATGGAACTGGCTTAGGAAACAGCACGTAGGATATTGGACCTAGGTCCATAAACAAAAACATGGTAAGGTAATGATGCCCAAGCAATGTTTTAAAAGAAGCTCTGTAGTCCTGAGACTGAACAGGAAAGAGATCAAACTCAAGACTGGACTGATGACCGGCCTTGGGAACTTCAAAAAACACCTACACACAATGGGTATAATGGAAGAGGACCCTAAATGTAGGATCTGTGATGAGGCTGAAGAAACTGCACCATACCTAATCTTTGAATGCATGTCATTGGAGAGTAAAAGATACAGAATCTTCGGGACAACTAAATCTGAAGAAATTGTGTCTAACGAAAAACTGGTAGAGGGACTCCTGGCACTATTTAAAGGCACTGCTTGGCCTTACTAGATATACAGGGAGCGATACCGCACGATAAACCTAGTTTCCGGTACGGGCAGTGGCGGGTCAGACCTAAGCTGTTTTAGCTCTCCTGTTAAAATCAGTCAATCAATCAGTCAATGTTATTGATGAGTATTATTTCTGTTATATATATATAGGTTGTGTTCATTAAACTTAAGAATGAATAGTGCGAGCTGCGCGGGTTAGCCGAGCGGTCCAGGGCGTATTGTCACGTATCGCGCGGCTCCCCCGCAAGAGGTTCGAGTCCTCCTTCGGGCATGGGTGTGTGTGTGTGTGTGTGTGTGTGTGTGTGTGTGTGTGTGTGTGTTGTCCTTAGCGTAAGTTAGTTTAAGCTAGATCAATCAGTGCGTAACCCTGGGGACCAGTGACCTCAGCAGTTTGGTCCCTTAGAACCTTAGCACATTTTTTTTCCAAAATACTGCTAATCTATGCAGTAACCCAATATATTAATTTTAATTAGAAATGGCTGTGTTCTTCCGTACGAATCGTCGGCAGCGCAGGCTTAACTACAGTTACTTCATTGAAAGATAGAGAAGAAACTCAGTGGCAACTTTCGTCCGTTTCTCCAAAGATTAGGCTTCAGATAATGCTCAGATTCTTTCCTCTCGGGCAATGCAATTCGCTGCAATCCCGACCACCTCGCTGTAACAGAGCATCGTCCGCTCGGAGCGGCACCTTGATGACAAGAGGTAAAAAAAAAGGAAGGATAAAAAATGGAAACGGCGACGGAAGAGAAAAAGCAGAGCGGAGGAAGAGAGAGAGGAGCAGAGGACTGCGGGGGGGTACAGCCCGGGCAGGATAAGGCTGCTAGGAAGGAAGGGCCGGTTGTAATTCATCAGCGGAGCGCGCTCCGTCCGAGTCGCTCGGAGCTGTTCGGACAAGTTCGTTGCTGCTCGGTGTCCGGGCGCGCTCCCTTCGGCCGTTCGGACGTCGCTGTGCGCCAAGTGTCGAGGAGGGGCGGAGAGGGGTGAAGGGTGGCGTGGTGGGGGTGGGGTGGGGGAGTAGGCGCCGGCGTCGCCACGGCCAGAGGCGCCGCTCGCGAGCGCCCGTGCGGACGCTACCCGTCGCGGTCGGCGCGTCCTACATGTGTGAATGTGGGAGGCGGTGCCCCAGTCTCATGTGACCGACAATGCGGGACAGTGTTCATTAGTCCTACGAAGTGCGTCAAGCGTCAATCCGATTGCGGCTCGGCGATCGCGGTGCGTTATGTCTCGAGTGTTGCGTTCACGATGACAACATTGTTGTGAACTTTTCTTACGTGCTATATACACGCTACTTAGACGCGAGTCAAGGAACAGAACATTTCACAAGAGACCGCGTGGAAATTTTCTGTGTGTGACAGAACTTTTATACAAAAGTATGATTTTTGCGGTGTAACATTGTACTGATTTATACGAGTTTGAATAGATCTCTCAGAGAAGTGACTAGGCGTCTGTCATGTATTCTAACGCTTACTGTTTGAACTGTTCCAGTTCTGTGAAAAAAAGAGTACTTACTTTAACTAGCTCCACACGTAACAGATTAGGCGCAGACCTGGTAAATACTTTTTGACGCAAGTGGTCATTATAGCATTAATAAACAGGTGTAAGAACGTAATGACTGCATCTGACAGGAGATCGACAATTGTGTTTTAAGAGCTCTATATTTGATGTTTAATGTCTTACGCGTATCACAGTATTTGTAAATAACACGACAGGTGGTTTAACGAAGGCTTCTAAATTAATGAAGATTTTCGTTTAAAGGTATCTAATACAATTAATGTACAATGGGTGATACGGCAGCGAACTGCTTCGAGAAGCACGGCGCTTTAGTGAGGTACTGTGTGTCAACAAACTGTGGACAGGCGCGTAGAACGCCGAGTCTCACTAGTGCAGGCCAGTACAGATATTCGACAAAACGCGACCGATCACATTCGCCGGCTGGCAGTGACATTTAGGCCGGTGGCCTATTGCAGATGAGTGGGCTCCGAATTTAATCAGCGCGCGGTTTCGCCGCTGACAGGTTTCTGCCATGGATCATCGTCAGGGGAAGGAGCTCCCGTGGCTGCAGCACCAGCCGCACCAGCGGTGGCACCCGGCCGTCGACCTGGACATGCAGAAGCACATCGAGCAGTGCTCCTGCGCCTGCAACCACATGGGCTACGGCAACTTCATGGACTACCAGGTACACGTCGTCACTTCACCTGCTCTCTTTCCGGTACACTCTCAGCTGAAATGTGTCTGGCGCAGCCGCACGTATACCGGGATTGTAACGTTTGATGTTTCGGAGCTCTGAATATCAACTTATTTTGTTACACTAGTAAAATTCGAAATCTACCAATAAAAATGTCATATTTGGGAACAGCTGAAAACAGTTGACGAAGTAAATGTTTATTCGTTGTCTGTTTAGATCAACAGCTCATCATCGGGTAATATTAAATGATTTGCATATACTTTCCATCGTCGATGGAGCTATGAGGAACGTAGTCATGTTATTAAGTGGGTAAAAAAGGAATTACCGCAGACCTCAAATGATTGCTCCTTCTTTTGTTATATCATGGTCGATTTATAGTCCTCTAATGTCATCGTCATACCTGCCTAATACATGTACATCAAGTCAACCTTAGGAGCGTGTTTTTTCTGACATCAGTTGCCTTTCGTAACACGCACTGTCAAAACCAATCACCCACACCACCACTTACGAAGTGACACTACCGGGGTGCCTGGCTACTGACACTCGATGTCAATAAGACGTCTTCCTATAAAAAATTCATCGACTGATGAGGCCAGAAACCTGAAAATCGATCATGGTACGTTAAAATGAAGAGCATTAATTACGGTCTGAGGAAACTTAGTTTTCCATAATTCAAATTGCTTAACTCCGACATTCTCATTGTAAAAACAAAATCCAACCTGCTTCACCGAAACTACCGTCAACGGCAAAATATCTTAATATAGTTAAATAGCCTTAGACACTGCCTATATTAATGTTTCGCAGACCTGTGCGGAGTACACTCTAGATACCAATAATCAAAATCGATTGGTCGACACATGGGACAAGGGTTTATTTCGTCAGGAGTTACTAGAAGCTCTTATATACAACATTCTGCACATGTTTTACGAGCTGCGGGGTACCACCCGGAACAAAATATATTTGTACTTTGAGAGATAAACAGTGATGGACACGAGAGATTGTTGTTTAAATAGCAATATTTCCATTTAATTTTAGTACTGAAATATTACTTAGCCATTAAAACAAAATTATCTTTTGAAATGGAAGAGAATATAAATAATAATTAGTACAATCTGTATTACCTTCTTCCGGTTTTACAGCCAGAGGACGTTCTTCACTGATATTCTCTTTGGAAACAACTGTGTTACGTTTCTCGTCTTTAGCTATAAATTTTATGAACCGCAAGTTTATGTAAATCGTACATACTGGTGTCTTCTTTGGCAGAACGAGTGTGAACTGTTAGTACCTAAAAATCAAGAAACTGTGTTCGGCAGTATATCACGGAAAGGAGGCAGTGGTGAGATCATGCATCTGCAGGGAAGAGGAATAATCTACCATCTGAAGTAATTCTATGTCTTTCTTACATTAATTACGACAAATAAATCATTACTGTCACAGCGAATTTGTTGGAGAGAGTTCTCAGGTCTGGAGTGTTAGCTTCAGCTATTAAAGGTGATTGGACTCATGGGTAAGCATTTCTGTTAGACAGAAATAACATTCTGTGTATGGTCGGAAGTTAAACTTAGACGATTGGCAGCCTAGGACTGGAAAGCTTTCCTCTCATTCCCCCTTCTCCCCAACCAGAACCTTGTTAGCGTCTGAGGCAGAAAGGGTAGAACAGCTCGGCGTTTGGGGGGGAAAAACCTTCTAGAAACTATACCTCAGCGGCGTGCCAAACTAAATTTTTCATTCGATCCGCAGCAGGTCCACACCATGGTTTCTACATTCTATTTCAAATAATGGAGAAGCCGCAGGACTGTTGCGTAAACCACCATCTTTTATTGAGTAAACGATCGATTTAGGAGCAATTTTAGTGCCATCATCTGGTGTAAAAAATAAAATCATTTAATCATCTGAGGTCATCCTCACCCCATTGTTGTCATGGAGTCAAAGATTCCATGTCAAAAGAGTAAAAAGTACAAAAACTCCATAACAGCCGTTCCCCCTTCCTGCGCGGTCCCCGGTCGTGCAGAACGGGAGGACGGCTGTTATGGAATTTTTGTCCCATTTACTCTTTTGACAAGGAACCTTTGGTTTCATGACAATACTAGAGTGGAGGGACCTCAGATGATAAAGTAGTTTTATTTTTTACACCACATGATGGAACTGTAATTGTTCCGAAGCCTGCCGTGTACTCAATAAAAGATTGTGGATTAAGTAGCTGTCTTACTGTTTCGTCACTTTTCATAATGGAACTGTACAGTGGCGGCTGTCCATACGAAGAACGTTTTCTGCTCTCTGAACGAAATTAACCCGAGAGTCTGGTTAAACTGTCTAATTCGTAAGTTTTAATACTTTTGTGTACATAGTCTCCTATTCTTTGCAGAGTAGTTGTTCTTTTTCTTGGATAGACCTGTTTAGCTTAGATAACTGGTGTATGATTATGTTTATAATGTACTGTCGTTGACGATAATGAGACGGAAGGGAAGCCTTGAAACATGGAGCCAGCACACTGCTGAAGTATTTTCCATAGCACCAATGATCTCTCATATATCCATGAGGTGGGCGCACAATTCTGAAAGTTCTGGAAGTTTAACAGTTTAATGTATGGAATATGCACTCAAGCTGGCACTCATAAATTGTATGACAACACCTCTTCTACCCTTCATCGGCAAAAGCTGGATTATATACAAACTATCCCTTGGACGCAAGCCAACGCACTACCACACATATGTGGCAGCATCTACAGAGATGGGTCGAGTCAAGTAACAACACGAAGTACTTTGATGAGCCTTTCGAACATAATAATTTGCCACTGAATAAAAATTTACAACTATGGTAATGAAGGAATGGGGGGTACACTATGTTCTCGCGTGCACTCACTCAGACTGCACAAGAAAGACATGATGATGTCATTTTAAGAGCACAATTCCAGCATCCACCAGCAGTAGTTAGGTTGGTAGGCTGTTTTGGGGAAGGAGACCAGACGGCGTGGTCATCGGTCTCATCAGTTTAGGGAAGGATGGGGAAGGAAGTCGGCCGTGCCCTTTCAGAGGAACCATCCCGGCATTTGCCTGGAGTGATTTAGGGAAATCACTGAAAACCTAAGTCAGGATGGCCTGACGCTGGATTGAACCGTCGTCCTCCAGAATGCGAGTCCAGTGTCTAACCACTGCGCCACCTCGCTCGGTAGCCGTAGTTAGGAACAGATAGGGATCTGAACTTGTCTCCTCTCTACCACAAGACTGAAGCCTGAAATACTGTACCATCTTGTCTGAGATCTCAATAATTCCTGAACTATGGGGCGGTCTTGAAAGATGGTTTTATATACACAGGTCCAAGCAATCTAAGACAGGGGAAGTAAATTTTTTTTACATACCGCCCACTTTCGTATCTTTGTTAGTAGTAACATTTTCAAACCAACCACTAGTTCCAAAGTAATGGTGATTTATTACTTAGGAAAATCACTTAATAAAATTTATGAAACAGATTTACAGCTAGTTAAAGCGCAAAACAATAATAAATTACTAAATGGTTTGCTTCAGCAACCAGGTTGACTACCACCGATCCAAAGCACTAATTTTTAAATCACAGGAACCTACACGACAGCTTATAGGGGAGCTGTACACGTGTGCCATCAAATGTCCTGTTGCTGCTGCAAGACCTATTGCTTATGAGTCAGAACATTCCACCGAACTGCATCTTGAGACTGTAGCCTACTGGGGTTACTGCTGTTCTGTTGAGCATTCATGTGCGATGGGCCGTCTCAGCCATCTACATGCAGCTGGCTACCTCCCTTTTAACACAAGTACTCGTGAATTACATGTTGCTGAAGGACCAGCAGAAAGTGAACAGTGGAGTATTGCAACTGGAATTTTGGGATGTTAGACCGCAAGTGAAAAGTGGCCAGTTCAGAATTCTGAGCGCTAGAGACAATTTATTCGTTGTATTACGTGGCCTAAGCGTCCAGGTGTCTAAGCTCTTGACTGTGACATAATACTAGCCTTATCAGACCTCTCTGTTGCAAGAACTTTTTCAGCAATTTTTTCAAGAAATTCTTTTCACTGTACTGAGAAACATTGCTCACGGATGAACGTGCGTAGATTCCGAGTAGATACCTATTCCGTATTTCGATTCCTACATAGTTAAATATAGTTTTGTTTCACTTTGAAACTGTTTTTACATGTTACTTACAGCCCTCACTGTTTTTTGTGGTGTTATGGTAACAACCATGTCCCTCTTCGTTATTTTGAAAAGGCTACAGTCAAAATTTGTATTATATCTGCACATCAAGTAAAAAAATTCATCTTTAAGGGCTGGAAGAAGTGAATGTACAAGTTTAGATTTTAAACTCTGCCAGCAACATAAAGGAAAACCATTTGTCATCATAAGGTAACAAAGCGATAGTAAACGCTACACGTAATCTGGAAAACAAATCTCATCTGGAAGGCCAATTGTCTTAATTCCGTATTATGATTACGCTTTCAAATCGTTTTCAGCATCCGGACTGAGGTTGATTAGCAAATATAGCGAATTGCATAAGATGAAAAAACATTTTCAGTTTGCAGTGGTACTGTGGCGGAATTCACTCAGTTTATTCTTGTAGATACACAACATACAAGCGATTTTTGCGTATGTCTTAATCACGTGTGTCTCCCTTCTCTTCCATCACCGTTCTCCCTGAATCGCGTCTTTTCAGATGCGAGGCTAAACCATGCACTTGATTTTTCAATAGAAAGATGAAATCTTAGCCTTTGTATAATGTAATTCTTTTACACGTCTATCAGTTCGTGTAGCTACTGCACATAAGTTTACGCTTCTATTTTAATGAGAACTTATAATTAAATAATTCGCTCGGAACAGAAGAAATGCGCGTTGTCCGCTGGGAAGGGACGCGTGTGCGTTACTGGTCGCATATTTAAACGTATTCCATTATCTGTGGCCAAATTATACTTTTATTTCACTAATTACGTGGTTCATATGCAATAAAATTTAATGGGTATCTGAAAACGACTGAGTATTGATCATGGCTCGCGATATTGCAACAATACCAGGAGAATGTAAATCATAAAATTTGAGTGACGAAAATTGGTACATAACTAGAATTATGATCGATGGTGGAAACTGTTACTTTCCTTAAACACGCCATCAAGCGAGTTTAGTACTTCTTCCCCATTTGCCTAGAGATCTTCGAGGTTCTAATGTCTAATATTTCTTCCTCTCTTCCTTGAAATACAAAACTCGTTATTATTGAGTTTACTTGCATTCCAACGTCATGAAGTCTTCGTACTCTTGATTTGTATTGCGGATCATATGTCATGCCAAAATATTCTATCGCGAATGTATATGCTTCCTTCTTCCAAATTGATCACCTTTCCGTATCTATTCGACGCGGCTGGTATTCAACGTGCTACATAATGATGTAGTAATATAACACATATTCAGTTTTTGGCTTTTAATATTAGCGGTGTTACCTACTACTGTAGCTAATCATCAATGTTAATTTCCGAATAGCAGTACACTGCCAGGATTTCCTGCAACAGTAAGCATGCTAATGTTCACTCGCCAAGAATAATATAGTCCCATTAAATACGTATTTTACCATTATTCGTAAAAGATCCGTGGATTAGAACATTTCTTTCAGTAAGCAAAGAAATAGAGACTGTCCGTTCTACCTTGAAAGCAGTCGTATTCAATATTGTCTACTTATGTACGTAGGGATTAATAAAGGAATGTATATAGGGTAGATTATTGTTATTATTTATTCAGTATTCACGGTTGTGCCCATTGATAGCTTATTTGAGATGAGAATTAGGTCTACCAGGAAGGATGAGGAAACCGAGGAGTGATTCATCGGCAAGGGAGTTGCTATGGCACTCTCCAAGTTAGTTTTGTGTTATAGTTGGGAAAATAAACATAACAATGGCTAATCGGCTGAATTTGTGCTACTAATCAACAATACAACGAAGTTCCTCTTGAACAAAGGATCCCTATAAAGTGTGATCCCTTTCATTACGTAACTCATTTTGAAAATAACGGTACTCCCCAAATTAATATCAGAATCCGTGTTATTGTAAGATTACCCTTTTGAATACTTTTCCCAGTATTTACAATTTGTTACAAAATCTCAGTTGAGATTTCAGTAAAAAGAAATAAGTTATCCACTTAAGTGAAATGGGAAGTATGGTTTCTATTTCTCGATCACCGTTTAAGGTGTGCGTGTAATTTTCAGAGAGTGAGAAAAGAAATGGACTACATGATTCGTGATTCATGATTCATAATTAATGGTACACAGTAAATCGTTTGCAAGTATAATGTATATTTGTCTCATTCTGATATATTATCATTGTTTAGTCAAGTTAGCAATGAAACGGTAGCGGTGTAAGAATACACTCACCCACCAGTATTTCAGCTTCAGATTGTTCTCTGTAGCAGCTGAATTTTACAGTTTCATGAAGATAAAATTAATATTTATGAAGCCAAAACAAGGAGCTGCTATTTTGCCTGTACGCTGAATTTTCTTCAAGACTGTAAGCTAAAAGTACAAATGTCCGTCCACGTTCATCAATTTTTAAACTCGTTTTGTTTTGTTACTAAAAGTCGGATTGATGGAACACCAGCTTTAATACCGCATATCACGCTCCCATTCTATAACCAGTTCTAAGGCATCCACAGTCAAGCTTTCTTCCACGTTCTTATATTATAAAAAGAAAACAGTTGTCTGACGTGATTCAGTCAAACAGCGGTGAACCTAACACGGAAAGGTGGGAAATAATTTGAACAAAAATATTACTAGTAAGTCGTCTCGATTTCCTTACTTTAAATTGCTCACAGTGGCACCTGGGCTTCAATAACAAGATAAGTTGAGGTTAGTGGGCACTCTGGCTCTACCAACGCTGAGACCTTTTGTAAGGAAAAACCCAAGAACATCTGTACCGAATAGTTCGTATGATGAAGTACGGCGGTAGTCTGTTGTGGATAGGTAACCCATACATTAGGAGAAATCACAGTATTTGCTCTCAGTATCCACACTGGGTTCGAATGATGCGAGGTACAGATTTTGTTGATGAATATTCTGTTCAGATTATACCCTCCTTTACGAGGTTCCACATTTCTTCAATGAAATACGGATACTGAAACCCTACGTGTTTATCTTAAGTTTGACTAATGTGCGCTTAATGTCCGCTGTACATAATGAATGACTGGATTAAAAAGTAGTCAGAGTCATCGACTTTCATAGCCTCTCTGTCATTTCATCCAGTATAAAAGTGTGGCTGATTACCCAAGACCGTATCGAAAGAACTATCTGATGGCTCTGACCACTATGGGACTTAACTGCTGAGGTTATCAGTCCTCTAGAACTTTGAAATACTTAAACCTAACTAACCTAAGGACATGACACATCCATGCCCGAGGCAGGATTCGAACCTGCGACCGTAGCGGTCGTGCGGTTTCAGACTGCAGCGCCTAGAACCGCTCGGCCACTCCAGCTGGCTGTAACATCTGATAAATTTAGTTCCCAATTATGCAACTCATCTAATTGCAGGTCATTCGAACTTAGAAATAGAACACGGTATAATAATTTATGAAAATAAAATAATCAAATGGGAACAATAAATTGTAATAACTCTACGATGAATGTTATATTACTGGATCATTTTGCCGGCCGGTGTGGCCGAGCGGTTCTAGGCGCTTCAGTCTGGAACCGCCTCGGACATGGATGTGTGTGACGCCCTTAGGTTAGTTACGTATAAGTAGTTCTAAGTTTAGGAGACTGATTACATAAGATGTTAATTCCCATAGTGCTTAGAGCCATTTGAATCATTGTCATACTCGTCGTATTGCTTTGCGACCGTGTGAGATCGTATCTGGCATTAATATATTCACTGTTGTTGCATCACAGGAAGTACCGTAGAACTGCAGCACACGGACGGAATGTATCACGTAAAAGCAAAATATTTTATCGTGACACAGGAGACGTTTTAGTGAAGTGATGCAATGCAAAATGCGTACAGCCCGTACGATTATAGGAGTGCAGTACTTTACTCTTGATGAAATTCGCGATGCGCGTTTGTAACTGAATTGCTTCTGGTGAAACATAGCACGCAAAACGTCTTGTGTTGTTGTTATCGGCATGCGGTCTGGACGCACATTGATTAATGTGAACGAACAAGCTGTACCAGTGTAATGACACAAATCTATGTAAGAGATGAGAAATATGCTAAATTTGAGATGGACTGTGTATATCAGTTGTGTTAATAGTGTTTTGCTGCACAGACTGTAGGCGAACGAAGTCCGCGCGATGTGCGCACGAGAATTATCGTGTTTGCGGCAGCGAAAGAACTTGACAGCGAGAATGAACTCTATGTAGACTGAAATGGCTCTGAGCTCTATGGGACTTAACGTCTGTGCTCATCAATCCCCTAGAACTTAGAACTACTTAAACCTAACTAACCTAAGGACATCACACACAGCCATGCCCGAGGCAGGATTCGAACCTGCGAGACCACCGCGGCCCTATGTAGGCGAAGCTAGTCTTTACTGATACAGCGTCTTTCACACTAGGTTAATAATACTTTTTACTTTGGCTTGTGAAACTGGAATAGAGCAGATGTAACTGTACTGTTGCACGGCACCCATTACGCAGTTACACGTCACAGCTGTGTATAGAAATACGAAAGTGCATGTTTCGATAAAGAGAAATACCGTTCAAAAAAATATTTACTCAAAGGGGAGCCATTTCACTGTAATAACGACTTTGAAAATTTGTGCTTCGAGTTTACCTATATCACCTATATGCACGGTTAGACCATTGTCGTACGTCTTCGTGAATGTTAGTTTGGACCAGCACATTGTCCGGTTCCGTCGGAATAGGCCATCTTTGCATTGGAAATGTAATTACTAACGTCTTCTCCACCAAAAACTAATACGGCTACATTCATACATCCCAGAGTGTGCTACGAGTGTAAGAGGCCATGCTTATCTGACGCGAGAAATAAGTAAGGTTTTCAGGATGGCGGCTTTCAGCAGAAGCGGTGCGGGGTCCGGAGGCTATAGCTTCGTATCGCTGCCATTTGATCATGACGGCGACCCTACGAACCTACGCCATACAAGTAACTTACTAAACATAAGCGTAGCTGGGCAGTCCTAAAAGCTTAGATCCACTTATAGGCATTCTTAAATGGTAGGAAAAACATATTTCTGAAGCACATTCACATTTAACATTCAAAGTCAAGTACCATTCACTTCATCTTTATTTCAAGTTTATTATTAATTAAAGTGAACCGCAGTTTATGTTCTCTCCGTTTACTTTTTTATCACAGTAACAGGAAGGCAACTCATGACACGAACTTTTAGTTTTAACACCTAGATTACAGTTCACACCAACAATCTGACAGTCCTTAATATCACATCATGCTGAAAGTTTGGTGGACAATTTGCAAGCATTGAAAACTTTCTAGTAAACGTTAAAAATACGACCAATATTAATATAATTAATCTCCTTCTCTTGTTTAATTCGTGAATAATAATGCTGTTGGCGGAATCCATCAAATCGATAATCATCCACAAATTGTAGATGATATATTGATTCTATATCATATACACGTAGATTCGAACTACATAATTTTTATTAATGAAATTCAGATCCACATACTAGCAGACAACTCTTCTTTTTGCAGCCATAAGTATTTCGGCATCTTCGTTCCACCACCAAAGGTTACTTTTGTTCAGGTCTTAATTTCTAAAAATGTAACGTTCTCTACGACTTGAGCAGCAGTATTACACAACTTTTCGCAGTTAATTTCGGCTCGTTCATCCCGAAGTTCGAAATAGTAGCTAGTGCTTATGGTTCATTATAAACATGTACCATTTTTTTGTATACTTTTGTAGCAGATGAACATCCGGATAAGGACAAATTACGTGAAAATGACTGTGGAAACCTCTGTAATGATGTAAGAAAGCCTCTAAAGGAAGTAACATCCCAGAAAACTAAACACGAATGAAGATACCATCTGATCATCGGCGTTAAAGTAGGTTTACATGGGCCAAAAAGTTTCATGCTCTCAACAGTGCATCTTGTATAGTCACAGGAAACAAAACGCGAATAAAGATACCAAGTGATTATATGCCTTAAAATGGGTATACTTTGACAGAAAGTGGCATAATGCCAACACTACAGCCCGCTAATGTTGTCTGGTAACAATGCAGGCCAAGGAATTCCAGCACGTGTACTATGATATTAGAGGCCACTACTCAACGGCAATGTTTGTGCCGATACATTTCCGGAACAGAAGTGTTTGCACGGGGCCACACTATTGTCACAAAGTGGACGGTCGCGAGCTCGTGTAAGTGAATGCAGTCCTACTGCTTTTACGTTATACAAGAAATCATGTTAGAAAGAACAAGAGAAATCGGCTCTGTGCATGCTATCTAACTAATCAGATTGGTTTAGAAAATGTAAATATTGAAATGATGCTGGTTACATATCTCTTCCCGAACTTTACGAGAATTTCTAACCACAAATTCGAAAACCTCGTAGAAGTAACTTGCCCAAGACCTGCCAGAATCGATACAAATTGATAGTGAATACCAGTTATAACGCGATTTCTGGTGACTTGCGGTTTTTGGTTATTGATGATTCGTACAGAAATTTAAAGCAAATCTTCAAAGTTCACTATTCATCAATGAGTCTCATGGTATCAGAAGTATGCAACGGCTCGGTAAAAGGACTGAAGGATTTGATTAAGGGAAATAAGAACACAATTTTTATTTTCTTCTTCTTTCTAACAACAAACAACTACAGAACGTGTGGCTCTTTTGCTCATGGTGCAAACATTCGAACAAAAACCAAACGATAATATTTTCACTCAGACACTTGACTGCAGCGCTGTCGACGAGAGAGAGAGAGAGAGAGGAAGCAAACGTGTGTGCGAGAGGAACGCATTTATAGACAACAGCAGAGATTGATACTGCAGCGCAATAAGAAGCATTCTCCACCCTTGCTGGATAACACCGAGAACCTCTCAGCAACTCGTTAGCAACTACCTGCAATAGCTTGCGAGGTCAGCAATATATCTCAGCTGCACTGTAAAATTGTCTTCAATTGCAGCCGCATTGCAGCAATTTTGACGACAACGCTACTTACTACTGCATGTTGTCTGCATAATAGGCAGACGTGAATAGCCATAATTTAGTCTGAAAACATGTGTCCCGCCAGGTCTCGAAACCAGATGCATAACTAAGAAGGTGAAGGTGCGTGGGGTGCAGTCTGCCTCGGGCTCCTTATCCACAAGGGTGACAAACCTTTCCTAGTTTTTGTAGCACCAAGAGTAAATATTTTTCTTTCATCGTTTCGCTCCTGGCACTTATGAAAGATCGGACTGAACATCTAAAAAAAATTTTAAAAAAAGGATCAAATGGCTCTGAGCACTATGGGACTTAACATCTGAGGTCATCAGTCCCCTATAACTTAGAACTACTTAAAACTAACTAACCTAAGGACATCACACACATCCATGCTCGGGGCAGGATTCGAACCTGCGACCGTAGCGGTCACGCGGTTCCAGACTGAAGCGCCTAGAACCGCTACATTTTGCATGCTTTTTGCGGGTGCGGGTAAAATAGAATGCAAGAAAAACTTATCACCATACAGCACTTGATGCGCTTATGTGAAAGAACTTAATATATATATATATATATATATATATATATATTTTTTTGCAACGGCTATTGTTAGCATAGCTCCTCACTCACTAAAGAGTCTTAAGACTTGATTGTGCTGTGAAGACTTTCGTGCTGTAATTGTTTGTGTTAAGATTTGTGTTAAGAAATGAGAATGTAAAACAAAGCAAAACGATTCTTACTAGTGAAAGAACTGAAATCGCGGAAAGAAAAAAAAGTTCTTTAGAAGCATGTACAGATTTACGTATAATACATTACCGTTTCAAAAAAGATCTGGTTCTCTAGTCGTATGTGTTTACAACAAAGACAGGACTGTTACGTTTGTAAAAACATGTAACTGGGATAGCAGGTTTTTGGATACGAGCTCTTTCCAGAATCCTTTTACATTTTTTAAATATATATTTGCAAATTGATAAATACTTGCTTCGGATCAAAATGACAAGAGAGAAATTTCTTTTACCTATTCTGAAACCTTCTGTTTGCAGTGGCACACATGCAGAAATTCCATGTATAAAAAAAATTTTGCAAGTTCTCTAAGTACGAAAGGGAGAATGTCTTGGTAGGACATCCTTAAGATTCCCGAAGTTCGTGACTGAATACGAATTTTCCCAATATTACCCACCAAATTTTGGCTTAGTGTCCTCGTTGTGCCATGTGGAACGATATTTTCAAAACATATTAATTCAATCAAAATTGGCTATCAGTTATCCACAACTCTGTAGTAGGGCCATTTCCTCAATCGACAACATGTAGCTAAACGAAACACTTTTGAAGAAACAATTTCAAGTTTAGCAGCGGGAAAATTTATGGAGAAGAGATCATCTTAGTCTATTACTACTGAGAAGATCTTTTTTTTTTTGTACTGGTTCATTAAGGATTAGTTAGAGCTGTTATCTACAAAAAAACATTTTACTCACTTTTCGGTTCATAAAAAAACTTGTTACAAAACAGTTAATATTATGCTTCGTTTACCTAGGCATTTGCATGCAAACATATCCTCCCAAATTATTAATTAACATTTGTGGGACTGGTTTGGAGGACGGGGTAGTTAGAACTTCGCACTGAATGGCAAACTACCTTGCTACGACACCGCTTACAGGCCGGGGACATAGAGATATATGAGCCCTGCGGCGTGCGTCATTGCAGGTGACACTAAATGTCTGACGAGCTGCAGCGACCGGTGAGGAACGAGTTACTGTTTCACACCAGTTTAACACTTGGTAGGTGCGTATTTAAGTAGAATCAAGACAAAGTTTAGAGCTTTGGTGGATATCTCTTCATTCAAATATGGGCCTCGTGCGTATCTTCACGACGCATGTTGGGCAAGGGAACTAGTATGACGTAACAAGTTCGTTACGTGGACCGTGTTTCTCGCATGCCCCGCTCATACCCAAACGATGACTACATAATCGTTTCCTGGACGACAAACTTCGTATGGTCCGGCCTTTTACCAGATAATACCGCCACCCACGAATCGTGGAGTGCTGGTTTGACGGCCGTCCACATAGTGGTCGGAACGTTCGCTGCAGAAGTTCCGTGTGACGGCTGACAGAGTAATTACGCGCCTACAATCCAAAACCGAGGCGACGCCGGCACCGCCCGACGCCTGCGGCGTGGGAAAGGTGGCCGGCAACGTTCCTGCCCTGTCGCATCCTATCACACCCGCCGTATCGACCGGCCGCTGCCGTGATTGCCTGCCACTCACCCGCCCCGCTAACTACCTAGCTTCCGGTGTCGACGCCCACCGCAAGTGGCGGTCAGCAGTATCGTACACGCTCTCCCGGCGGGGCGGCAGTCGCTAGATAACCTGTCTCTAGGTCGTTTATACGGGTCGGCGGTACTTTAGGCCAGAAAGGTAAGGCATTAATTAACTCCATTACACGCTCAAGGAAAATAACAAGAAGGAGTTGTACGACACAAACGAAAGCTGGTAGGCGTCTTTCTACATCTAAACCATGTTATCTATCCCGATTCCGCGCCACTACGAGGATGCCACTCAGATTTGATTAAATACACGCTGTAACGGTCGCGATCATTAGTTACGCTTGAGATTGGACGTGATGAGTTGATGTTAGTGAAGAATGCCTTTAAGGCAACAATACCATTATTAAACTGTGGTGTGCGTACTGTAAAACCTTCGGTACACACACCATCAGATTATTTGACTTGTCGCTCTAATGAAGTAGGCTAGTGTCAGCAAAATGTCTCGTGGTCTTATTGTGGCGTGTTTATCTTCTGCCGTTAGGTCAGCCGATACAAATGCCACTTGTACGCTTAGAGTAGTAGAGTAGCAGATTGACGGTGACCAACTTTAAACAGAACTTGATTACTTTTCACTCACATTTATTAAAATAATAACAAGCATAAACATTACGCAACTTGATTCTGGATGTTATTTACAATCGGCATTCTGAAGTTCTTTTGGTCTTGGTACATTAATCTTATTCTCACATATCTCTGATACTTGACAAAGTGTCTATACATTTATCTTCATGGCTATGTACAGGAAAATGATAATCTTCTTCAGTGCAGACTTAAACTTGACTATAGACTGGTACAGACTAATGCAAACTGGTACAGACTGGTGCAGACAAATGCAGACTGACTAATTGGAGGCCTGTACACTCGTTATAATACCTCATGCGTTCAGGTATCACTGCGTGAGTGTGATCCATGAGGAGAAAAGGTTCTACGTTAGCAGCTATCTCATTGGCTGCGTTACATATTAATACGCGGATCGGCGGAAGCAGAACTGGGTCCGTCTCTAACGCAGCGCCATCTCGTAGTGCGGAGACGGACGAGCGCTGCGCCTGCGCTGTCATGCTTAGCGGGGCACGCTCTACTGGGAAAGTTGTGTACGCGCTGACTACGCAGAACAATGTACACAACACAAAGCCTCTCTGAGTTTGTACGAGATGTGTAACAGGGTTACGAGAAGCTGGATTTTCCTTCTGCGATGTTGCAGAAACCCTTGGCAAGATTGTACCCTCTGTACATGACTGTTGGCAGTGGTGGTCACGAGATTGTACGGCCGAAAGGAGACCGGATTCCTGACGTCCACATGGCACTGCCGAAAGGGAAAACCATCGTGTTCGACGTATGGTTCTGACAAATCGTACTGAATGTCTAGCATCTATTTGAGTAGCAGCTGCCACCACACTGACAAAATGAAATGTCATAAATTGGCTACTTCCAGGTGAGCTCTGAGCCAGACGCCCTGTAGCTTTCATCTGATGACAGGTGGTTCTGTCTCGGTGACAGTGATGGCCGTGTGTTGGTTAGAACAAAGCCAGTGGAGGACCTGTCCGAACCTGTCTGCATGCTAGATGCATTGGACCTACACCTACAGACACAGTTTGGGCTACGATTGCATGTGACAGCAGGAGCACTCTCGTGGTTATCCCACGCAGCTTGATTGAAAATTTGTACACCAGCCTGCTGATTCGAGTTGTTGAGCTGCCATTCATGAGCAGCATTCAAGGTGTGTTTTCCAGCAGGATAAAGCTCGCCCATGTAACGCTGTTATAACTCAACAGGCTCTGCAGAGTATCGACGTGTTGGCTAGTTCTGTTCGATCACCAGATCGGTGTCCAGTCGAGCACATGTGGGACATCACTGGACGACAACTCGAGAGTCATCCCCAAACAGCTGTAACCGTCCCTGTAATGACTGACTAGCTGCAATGGACATGGAACTCCATCCTCCATATTGACATCCAGAAACTGTACAACATAATAACTGCACATTTGCATGCTTGCACTGAACATTCCGATGACTATACCGTTTATTAACACACCTGGATTTTGTACTTGCAATGACTCATCTCATGCTTACATTAACCTGTGATCTTGACGTGTTAACCACTTAAATGTATTACTTAGAGAATGCATTCCCAAATTTTGATTATTCTACATTGTGTTGCGATTCTTTCTCGAACAGTCTATCTGAAGGTAAGATGCGGATTCAGTAACTGGATTACAGTCTCTGTTTTCTCTCTCTCTCTCTCTCTCCCCCCCCCCTCCCATTCCTATTGGAAACTAATTTGCTGTCATGTACACAGATGGTTCGATATTTGTAATATTATGGCTTTGGCTAAGAAGCCCACGAAAATACTTACATGTTCTATATTATCTCATTTGTTTCTTTCCGATAGTTTTCCATTCTTTCCCTCTTTTCGTTTCTCAACTTTCTTCTTCTGCGCATGTTGCGCCTGTCTTTTTCCTTGTTTGCTGCTGGAAGCCCTTTAAACTTTTAATTTGTATTGAACGTTCTTCTTGCTTTTATTTCTTCGACCGTTATTACCATTTCTCTCCGGTCTGCTTTAACTACTTTGATCCTTGACATTGATCATTTTGCGTACCGGTATCTGTCTAAACAGGCAAAAAGTTTTTTTATTTGTTGTTGTACTCTTGGCATCTACCATGTTTAGACGTCCATAGAATACAGCCCTTCTCTGCCTCACTTTCTCCTAAATTGGTTCTATTTTATCTTAAACTTCCTTATTATGTCTTAATTTTCATTTTCATTTTAAATTCTCGTAATATGATACCAAGGCTTCCCTAATTATATTTCTTTCCCAGTTTTCTACTGCACCTAATTGTTTAGCTGTGTTGACGTAAGTCGTTGCGAAAAATAAGACATTCAGTTTTAATAATAGTGTTAAAATGCCATAGTTTCACATTTATAGAAATACATTTCTTGTTACATACTTCTGCCACGTCACCTTCTTTGTCCAAAGCGTTTGGATGTACTATTTCATCTAGATACTTAAATTCTGTAATCTATTTGTACACGATCAGTGTCGATGTACTTCCGTGCTGCCTTTGCATCTATTATATGCTTTTTTTTCAAAAGATAGACATAGACCTTCATTTGAAGCTATCTGTTGCATCATATTTGTCTGGATTGTTGCATCTCCTACATATTTTTCCAAGATGGCAAAATCGCGTGCAATTGTTATTATAGACAAAAAATGACATATATAGAATGTTTTAACATAATGGTAATTCGTTTGCGTCATTCCTCACTACATCGCTTCTGCAGAACGTCCAAGAAATATCATTTAAGAGTACCTGGAAAGCAATCCTCTTAAAATTTTGGAAATAAACGTGCCATGCAAATGACTGAAGAAGTATAATAGCAACAGACTCTCGACACATTGTCTGCATCACTATTTGCTCTGCAGAAAATCGGAGTGTAAATTCACTAGTGGCAGTAAAGTGACTAGGGCTTTACTACTTTTACTGCATTATGTAGTATTCCATCCCTAATAATTTAATTTTCTAAATTACTTAAAACTTTTCTATATCTCTGAAACTATCTTTAATCTGGCCTTGACGATGTCCATGGGGGTGAAGCTATTGCAGGGGTATGTTTATAGAGAAAGTCCTTCAAATGGTTCAAATGGCTCTGAGCACTATGGGACTTAACTTCTGAGGTCATCAGCCCCCTAGAACGTAGAACTACTTAAACCTAGCTAACCTAAGGACATCACACAGTGGTCGCGCGGTTCCAGACTATAGCGCCTAGAACCCCTCGGCCACCCCGCCCTGCGAAAGTCCTTCCTCCTCTCTTTTTGCGTGGTGAAACTATCATTACTTCGTTGAAATCTGGGAGCCTGTGGATCATTTCCATTTCAATAGATTGCATGGCAAGAGCAGACGCCTATTCTCATCCATGGTACTTGTAAGAAACGTTTTGATCCGACACGAACGGAAGAAACACCTATTTGCTCCACACACTCTCATTAGGACAACAGTCACAAATTTCAACACTATGTTAACGTTATCAAAACGTTCTTGTTTGTTATTTACCGAATAAAAAAAATTTTTTTGGGAAAAATTTAGAGTATAAGGTAATTGTTGTTCTTGTAAAATTTTCTTGGATTTCCAGCCTCGTCAAATGGTTAAAATACCGTACCAAGTTTTTAACCACCTGACGCGGCTAGAGGCCTGAGAAGATTTTTATCTTCATATCTTCACGACAACATGCATTCGATATGTAGACCTGTTTTTAACTTTGCATTGTTAAAAATGGATAGGAATTCACCACAGCAGAGAGAACCTTTTAAGGAAATTTAGTTTTCAGGGAACGAAGAAAATACAGGCCAAAAGGTGGCTGGAAAACTGAAACTTCCATTTTCTCTGATGAGTTACTCCGTTACATACTTATTTCACTGCTGCTGGATCCCGATTTAATCTGTAGAGTGATCTAGTCTGTAGAACGATTCTCAGTGTATGCGCAACTGGAGGGAATGTGGAACACGAGTTCGGGACCGAAACGTTGTGGAAAGAGACGTATCGAGGAGGACTTCTAATGGTGCGGGCAGGGAAATTGTACGTATGAATCGGCCAGGATTAACTACTGTCACGTATCGTGACGAGATCTCCTGAGGATGATGCCCGGCCTCATAGAGTACAGGTAATTGATATTCCCTTGAAACGGAAGATATTGCACGCATTGCGTGGCCTCCTCGCTCTCCCGATTTGAATGCCGTAGAGCATGTCTCGTGCGCACTAGGGAAACGGCTTGCATTACGCCAGCATTCACCAACCACTCTCGAAAAATGCAGGAATAACGCCGTTATTTCCTCAATATGATACTGATGACACAATTTACGGCATGTCCTGTCGTTGGTCTACCGTTATGCATGTTGCAGGTGTTTACGTTCTGTATTCTTTACATTGTTTCTGCTTGTGTCATTGTTTATATTGTTTCGTGGAAAAATAAACGCAGCCTTGCAAAACTTCCGTTTGTTTCTTTAATTTTGGACACAAGTGTATTTTGGAAATGACTTAGCAATATTTTCTTACTTTGTCATTCTCTCATCCTTTTTTCTGTCCAAAAGCTGAGCTGAGCTGTTGCATAATTTTTTTGTTTTTCCGAAGGCTGATAAATCTAAATAAGTATTGTGTTTCTCAACTTGATGATGATTCAGACATGACACACCAGTGAATGTCCAACTTGTGTCTTTACACTTAGCAAACAACAAACACGGAAAACAAAATACTTTATTAGTTGAAATGCAGCCTAAAAGTCAATTTACTTCTCTGATAAGTACTACATTAGAGGCAAGCCAAATATCTTAACTCTGTTTGTTTGCACTCAGTTTTTGACCCACCAAGTTCCTTTATTTCACAGTTCTCTCGAAGCTCAGAGCTCAAAAAATTTGTTTCTAAAAGATATTATGCTGTGTTCCTTCTTTGAAAACAAACGCCAAGAACAGGTGAATAATCTTATGAACAATAAAGCACGATAAATAACGGAGTACAATGTTAAGCGATTATACGAATGTTATTTCATTACAGTGAAGCGGGCGCTGATGACCGCGCAGTTGAGCGCACACAAACCTAATATCATCATCATCTTCAAATTGAAGACACACGCGCTAGATGCTTCGATTGTGGGCTGCAGCCTTTCAATTCGGGTCATTTCATGTGTTTCTGTCATAGACCGACCCGCATTTGAGCTGATTCCTCAACCAGCACAAATGCGCATATTACGAGCGACGTTTCCGCTTGCCGCTCTCTGCCCAAGGAATAATCATAAACTTATTCTCGAAGTTTCAGAATAGAAATTTAACGTCGGCAGTGCCTGGGCAACGCTTTGTCACGTATGCATGTTATCTGAATGACGTAAGTTTTTCATACGATAAAAAGTACTTTGAAAATGCAGATGAAATGGTAAAAAGAAACGGCTCTTTGTTAGTCTCAGCAGGATGGCAGCAGACCGTATTATTCGTTTCAGACCTCTTGATAAGTATGGAAGTGTGATTACACATGTCAACCACATCGCTATTACGGGCAGCATGGGGTTCACGCCTGAGCCTCAGGACGTGCGCCAGCAGCGCATGTCGGGTGTTTCAAGCTTCAACTTCGCTTCTTAATATCTCGGTATGTAATGGGAATATTGCGATGCAATCAACGCCATTGTGTATGTGCTTTGTCATGCTATGGATTGCTTAAGAAAAAATAAAGGAGGTCCATTTAAAAAAACATAATTCTGTGTTAAAAAGCACATATGCTTTCGTCTTAGAATGTTTCCAAATATGTACATTCATGGGCCCCAGCCATACATTGATACCGGTGAAAGTCGTTTTCCAATAGCTGATATTGTTCCAGAGATATTTTGGGTGGACAAGATAGCTGGGACACTCTGTATAGCTAGTATTCTAATTAAGTGCTGCTCGCATCCGTAATATTAGGCAGACTACATGATTCCATACTTAGTTTCGTTTCATATAAAACAGAAGCTGATTTCCGCACATGGTGTTCTGTGGACTTTTGTTTATTTGTTACTACGTACTAATCTGTGAGTGAACTCTCAATCTAAATGTCTGCCGAGTATACTGATGCTATTCTACTACGCACTTGACAGTGGCTTGGAGGGTTTGGATGTAGATGAGTATTCTTGGTAGTCTTCGGGCTAGAGCATGTGCTGCAGAAAATGCAGAACTAGTTACGCAAATGTTTTCATACGTATTAACAGGCTGTACATTTTAGCAGATGTCAATGAAAAGTTCGATAGACTCCAATATATTCAAGAAAGTACAGGAAACAGATGCGAACAAAAATAATGTACAACGGAAGCAATATACTGAACAGGTACTTAAAGGGAGTAGTTTAGACACGGATTCACAAGCGGTAACACATAGACATGAGTCCCCAGAACCCCATGTCACGAGACCAGCTTCAGTTTCATATGAAACAAAAACAAATGTGGAACCATATACCCCACTCATTATTACACATGAGAACAAAGTTAAGTAGAAGAAGAGCAAGCTATTCAGAATGCAATTCAAAAAGTCCATTACACATAAGAAGGTAGTAATGAGGTCCATAATTTCACCTTCATAACAGCCACACGGTTGTAGTTCAAATGTTGGGTATTACAAATATACCCACTTTACCACCAGACTACAATCCACCCACAAATTATAAGTGAAAAATGTTGTCTTCTAGCAGTCGTATTTCGCAAAGTAAGAATACAGATCATGCGCCATATTTTCAAAAATCTGAAGTTTACTGCCAGGACACTAAGAGCGCTACTTTCGATCTCTGTTCCCGTATTGCAAAATGGTCCTTGCACCTCTGGGATCTTCGTGATCTACACATTGCTTGCCACCAAAATCAAACTAGATTTGTTATATGACCCATTTTAGGCAAATGTGATAGTATGGTCATATATTTACGAGATAAGTGCTAGATAAATTCATTAATATGGGAGTGCATCACCATTCCATCCACTTAATGTACAGATATTTCCATCAACTTTCACTAGGAGATAAGATTAATAAATAACAGTCTGATTCATTTCCTCTGGATAACGCAGATCATTGTGCTTATTTTAAAGTGCTCATAATAGGAAACCGTAGTAACAGTACTTAATACATGGGCAAGATATGCTATTAAATTTGTAGTTTGCATAGAGATGAACGAAGATTAAATACATTGTTCCAGGAATAAAATCGGAAAAATTTCATCCGTACCAGAAACTTTTAATGTGCGATAAATTTGTAAATTTTCATCATCAATCTCTCATCCTTCTATCCTCACGGTTGCACAGTTAAGAATTATTATATTCCATATCGGAATGGAACCTTGCTGTCAGATTATAGGATGAGCACTAGTCACAATCGGATATGGTTACCACAGACAACGGGTTAATTAACCAATTACTTAATACCACGTAACGCCACAAACTTTCACAGAAATACGAAATAGCAAAAGATACACCATGTCTGATTAATGCAGTGGCCTCTGTCGTTTCATTAATTTTCCTCCATGGTACACATGTCGTGCGCATAGTCATGCTTACGTCTAACCGAAGTGGACGTGGGCTGGAGTGCCTCTGCTCTTCGCTGTTTGAACAACGTGTGGTACAGCCGTTACACCCCTGCAGATTGCTAAATAAGAAAAATACCCACCGTGGTTTAATGACAAAATTCCGAAGAAGTAGAAACTGCTGCACATTGGGATGAAAAAATGACGTAGTAACTTTGAGAGGCATAAGTTAAAAGAAATACGTGCGTCTGTAGAAAGACAGTTGTCTGTCACCTACAGTTCAACACAGACTGACGTATGGAGGATATTAAAATAAACATCCGTGGCGTCGAGAATAACTAAAATAGCTGAAAACAAGTAAGTCACGAGGTCCGGACGAGCCCCCAGTTTGCTTTTACAAAGAATGCTCTACGGCACTTTCTCTACAAAACTTGCATTTATAGCGAATCTCTCTGTCAGAAAAAAGTCCGAACCGAATGGTAAGAATCGCAGGTGACTCCTACACTGGTACACCTGCCTAATATCGTGTAAGGCCCCCACGAGCAAGCGCAAGTGCCGCAACACGACGTGGCATGTACTCAACTAATGTCTGAAGTAGTGCTGGAAGGAACTGACACCATGAATCCTGCAGGGCTGCCAATGAATCCGTAAGAGTACGAGGGGGTGGAGATCTCTTCTGCACAGCACATTGCTAAGCATCCCAGATATACTCTATAAGGTTCACTTCAGGGGAGTCTAGTGGGCATCGGAAGTATTTAAACACGGAAGAGAGTTTCTGGAGCCACTCTGTAGCAATTCTGGACGTGTGGGGTGTCGCATTGCTCTGCGGGAATTGCCCACGTCTCGTCGGAACGCACATTGCACATGAATGGACGCAGGTGATCTGACAGGATGTGTCACATATCAGAGTCGTATCTAGACGTATCAGGAGACCCATACCACTCCAACTGCACACGGTTCACACCATTACAGAGCATCCACCAGTTTGAACACTCCACTCCTGACATACAGGATCCATGGATTCAGGAGGTTGTCTCCATGCCCGTACTCATCCATCAATTCAATACCATATGAAACGAGACTCTTCTGACCAGGCAATATGTTTCGATTCCAGTCGTCAACAGCCAATGTCGATGTTGGCGGGCCCAGGCGAGGCTTAAATCTTTGTGTCGTTCAGTCACCAAGGGTACGCGAGTGTGCCTTTGGCTCGTATAGACCATATCGATGATGTTTCGTTGAATGGTTCGCACGCCCAGCATTGAAATCTGCAGCAATCTGAGGAAGGGTAGCACTTCTGCCACGTTGAAGGATTCTTTTTTGTCGTTATTGGTCCCGTTTTTCAAACAAAAAAAAAAGAAAAGAAAATGGCTCTGAGCACTATGGGAGTTAACTGCTGTGGTCGTCAGTCCTCTACAACTTAGAACTACTTAAACCTAACTAACCTAAGGACATCACGCACATCCATGCCCGTGGCAGGATTCGAACCTGCGACCGTAGCGGTCGCGCGGTTCCGTATTGTAGCGCCTAGAACCGCTCGGCCTCTCCGGCCGGCGGTCCTGTACTTGCAGGATCTTTTTCCAGCCTCAGCGATGCCGGGTATCTGATGTTTTACCGGATTCCTGATGTCACGGTACGCTTTTGAAATGGTCGTAAGGGAAAGTCCTCACTTCAGCGCTACCTCGTAGATGCTGTGTCCCATCGCTCGAGCGCCGTCTATAATATAACGTCGAGTCTCAGTTAAATCTTGATAATCTGCCATTGTAGCAGCAGTAACCGATCTACCAACTGCGCCAGAGACTTGCTGTCTTATATAGGCCGTACCGACCGCAGAACTGCATTCTACCTGTTTACGTATCTCTGTATCTGAATATGCATGCTTATGCCAGTTTCTTAGGCGCTTCAATGTATATATAAGGAAGATAAAAGAACGGACTTGCAAAATTACAGACCAATAACCTTAACATCAGTAAACTGTAGAATTCTTGAACATATTCCAGCTTAATAATTTTCCTTTTGAGAGAAGAGTTTCTGCCGACCACTATGTACAGCTTCATAAATCAATGCTTATTTGAAAATAAGTTCTCAATTCTCTCACACGATATCAAGCGAACCATTGATGAAGGGATACAGTGTTGCGGAACGCCAGTCGGGAACAAGAAGGAAGAGAAGGCTGCGAGAAGAAGTCAGCCAATCGCACGCTGACCTGACCTCCCTCCAGGACGACAATGCGACAGCAGTGGACCCAGGGTAAAGCGGACGAAAGTGTCACGACCGACTGGTGACTGCCAAGTTCAACAGCAGCTTCATGATTGGTGACTTTGATAGCAGCGTCAATGCACTTCGCTTGTACTATTTATGTAGCACAGCCTTGTGATTGTCTATACTGAAGAAGGCTGATTATTTCGTACGTCGCTCTTTGCTTACGACCCATCTGTGTAATTGCCGAAGTTGAGCATTGTAATTTTCGTGTATCCATTAAACATATTAATACGACTTGTTTGATTGTTTGTCTAACGAACCGAGTATGCAGGCTTCCTAGATACTACACCTAGATTTCCGGAAAGCGTTTGGCACGGTGCTCCGTTGCAGACTGCTAACGAATGTCCGAGCATTCGGACTAGGATCACAGATATGCGAGTGGGTCGAAAACTGAAACAACCCACTATTTAATCCTCGAAGGCGAGTGTTCAGCCGAGAGTTATTGTCAGGTCACAGGAAAGTATGAAAGGGCTGTTCATGTTCTCTCTAGATATAAATGATCTGACGGGTAGGGCGAGCAGCAGTCTGCGACTGTTTGCTGATGACGCTGTAGTGTACGGCAAAGTGTCGCGGGTGTGTGACTGCAAAAGGACGAAGGCTGATACAGACATAATTTCTATTTGCTGTGATTTATGGAAGCCGATTCTTAATGTAGAGAAATGTAAGTTAATCCAGACGAGGAAGTAAAGCAATCCTCTATTGTTTGGATAGAGTCAAGTCGGTTAAATGTCTAGGCGGTAAGTTTAAAGTGTTATGTAGTCGAAAGAGCACCTAACGCCGGTAGTAGAGAAGACAAATGGGCGACTTCGGTTTATTGGAGAGTTTTGGTAAAGTGTAGCTCGTCTACAAAGCAAACCCCAGATAGAAAATTTTCGCGACCCTTTCTTGAGTAGTATTCGAGTGTTTTGGATCTGTACCAGATCTGATTCAAAGAAGACGTCACAACAGCTCAGAAGTGTGCTGCTAAATTTATTACCAGTAGGTTCGATCAACATGCGTGTATCATCGAGATTGTTCGCCAACACAAACGGAAATTACTGGTAAAACTGTTGAGAAAGCTTACAGAACAAGCATCTGCAGCTGACAGCAGGACGATCCTACTGCCGCCAACATTCATTTCGCCTAAGGACCGCGAAGAGTATGTAGAAGAAATATAGACTATCAATTTTCTCTAGCTCTATTTGTGAATGAAATAAGGTTAAAAATGCCTAGTAGTGGTACATGGTACCCTCTGACATACACCGCACGGTAGTCTCCGGAATATGTATGTAGCTGTAGGTGTAACAAATCTTACCGTTTCATAACTCAAAATTCGAAGTCTATGGCGCAGCACAAATTATTAAAAATTAGAAACAACATCGATGTGTCTCTTGACGTTAACAACCTCAGAATTCCCTGGCGTTTGTCTCTTGAAAATTCAGTCCACACATCGCATACAGATTGATAACACCCATATGAGTCTGGTGTACATTTTCCACTACAGTTTTCATTGGGAACTGTCAGTACTAGCGATTCAAAGTCTGCAGGGCCCTTACGATCAAAACTTACGTTAATTTGTAGTCTCGTGACTTCTGAGGCACTTTACCTTGACTGTAAAAACTCTTTTCTACGTATCTGAATGCTGACTCCGAGGATATTTACACTCTATGATCGCAATGATGGACATCATCGAGAGACCGAGGAAGGTAGCGCAGTGGTTAGCACACTGGAATCGCATTCGGGAAGACGGAGGTTAAAGTCCGCGTCCGGCCATCCAGATTTAGGTTTTCCCTGATTTTTCTAAATCGCTTACGGCAATGACGGGATGGTTTCTTTGGAATGGCACAACCGGTTTCCTTCTCAATCCTTCCCACATACTGCTTGTGCTCCGTCTTCAGTGACCTCGTTGTCGACGGGACATTAAGCGTTAATCTCCTCCTAATCGTCGAATGCTCGGATTTCTTAGAGAATTAATGCGGTAAGAGTATCGTGTATATTTAATATAACAAATCCATCGTAAAACATGAGATTTTTTCCTACTGCACCATCTAATGTCCTCTGGAGGCTGAGTATGCTATTAGCATCTTCAGGAAGGTGTGTGCTACAAATCGAACACATTTTTGAAAAATCGATTTTTTTAAATTTTTGACGTGCTGCCCTCCTCCCGGAAGGAGAAGAGATTTAGATTATAAAATGCAGATAATTGGGTCATCTTACTGATCATCGCAGAGAATGGCTAAACTCAAATAAGATGAAGTTCCACATATGAAACGTTTTTAAGAACACTAGCAAAGATCACACATATCAATTTTTGATTTATGTTTTTTTCAGCTAGGTATGGTAATATAATGTTGCTCTTTGTTTTAGAGGAGAGGCCATTTTATTATGCTCTAGCAGCATGAAACAGTTACTTATACACCGTGTGTTACCGCGATTAGTCGCTGTTGAGCAACTCAATTACATTTCCTAAATGACACGTCCCAGCGGAATTGTATTCTTACAGATGCACTACGTAATAAATGAGATAAATTGAGATGGGTATATCTACATTTTCTATAAAAAATATCTTAGTGACAGATTGGTAAAAAAAGCGAAAATTTTTGTTATTCGTAGCTCGCTATGAAAAGAGTAATGAATGAAACTTTCCTGGCTGATAAAAACTTTGTGCCAGACCGAGACTCGAACTCGGGACCTTTGCCCTTCACGGGCAAGTGCTCTACCACCGAGCTACCTAAGCACGACCCAGGCCAATTCCTCACAGCTTCACTTCCGCCAGTACCTCGTCTCCTACTTTCCAAACTTTACAGAAGCTCTCCTGCGAAAGGCCCTCCGTGTGCCACAAAGTGTGGTCTCAAGATTATAGCAACGATTCCAGCAGGCAGAAAACGTGTCCAGGTGCTATAGTACGGGACGTCCACATTGTACAACACCACAAGAAGACCGATATCTCACCATCAGTGCCCGCAGACGGCCATGGAGTACTGCAGTGAGCCTCGTTCGGGACCTTACCGCAGCCACTGGAACAGTTGTCTCCACAGTCTACAGACGACATGGTGTATTCGCCTGGAGACCTTTAAGGTGCATTCCACTGACCCCTGGTCGCAGGAGAGCCCGTAAAGCGTGATGTCAAGAACACAGTACATGGTCAATGGAACAGTGGTAGCAGTTTATGTTCACGGGCAACTCCTGGTATAGTCTGAACAGTGATTCTCGCCGGGTTTTCATCTGGCTTGAACCAGGAACCAGATACCAACCACCTAATGTACTTAAAATTGACATGTATACAGAGCGTGGTATGATTTTGTGGGGTGACATTATGATTGGTGCACGTACACCCCTGCATGTCTTTGACAGAGGAAGTGTAACAGGTCAGGTGCAACGGGATGTCATTTGCACCACCTTTCTCCTGATGGATGATAACGCACGGCGCCATAGAGCTGCCATCGTGGAGGAGTACTGTTCTCCAGACCTAAGCCCCATCGAGCACATCTCGGATACTCCCTGTCGGCGTATCGCTGGACGCCTTCAAACCCCTACGACACTTCAGGAGCTCCGACAAGCAATGGTGCAAGAATGGGAGGCTATACCCCAGAAGCTGCTTGACCACCTGATCCAGGGTATGCCAACCCGTTGTGCGGCCTATGTAAGTGTGCATGGTGATCACATCGCATATTGATTTCGAGGCCGCAGGAAACTGTGGCGTTTTGTAGCACATGTATTTTTTGGGACGGTTTTCTCAACTTAACACCAATACCGTGGACTTACAGATCTGTGTTGTGTTTGTTCCTTATGTGCCTATATTATTAGCGCCAGTATTGTGTAGTGCCACGTTGTGTGGCACCATATTCTGCAATTATTCTTAATTTTTGAGTGTATATAGAGAACAAGAGCGGTCCTACTACACATCCCCAGGGCACTCCTGATGATACACTCTTCGTTGAAGCAACATACTGGTGCGTATCACTTAAAAAGTCTTCGAGCTGCTCGCATTTCTGAGAACCTAATCTGCAATCTCGGACCCTTGTCAACAGTCTGCAGTGAGGACGGCATCCAACGCTTTTCCGAAATCTGAGTATATTTAATCTGCCTGTTGCCCTCCCGCGATATGATCCGATACACCGCAGACGTCAAGTATATTAGTTATCTGGCTTTTTATTGCAATGGTGGTAATTTGTGTCGTAGGAATGGATTGAGCTGTGAGTGAACGATGCATTTGACTATTTTTTATTAACTACATAACATCTCAGGTAACAAAATTTCAAGAGAAGTGTTTTTAATTAATTAGAATCGATCACCTGGATAGGCAAAACAACAAAAAATGTTCAAATGTGTGTGAAATCGTGTGGGACCTAACTGCTGAGATCATCAGTCCCTAAGCTTACACACTACGTAACCTAAATTATCCTAAGGACAAACACACACGCCCATGCCCGAGGGAGGACTCGAACCTTAGCCGGGATCAGCCGTACAGTCCATGACTGCTGCGTCTAACAATTCTACCACAACAAAGGTCAAAAATTAATTATGATTGTGCCCGCATCTCGTGGTCGTGCGGTAGCGTTCTCGCTCCCCACGCCCGGGTTCCCGGGTTCGATTCCCGGCGGGGTCAGGGATTTTCTCTGCCTCGTGATGGCTGGGTGTTGTGTGCTGTCCTTAGGTTAGTTAGGTTTAAGTAGTTCTAAGTTCTAGGGGACTGATGACCATAGATGTTAAGTCCCATAGTGCTCAGAGCGATTTTTTTAATTATGATTGTAGTGTTGCTCACGTTGCTAAATATTGCATTTTCGGGCAACAACAAAGTTATATTATGTGCCAGGTGTCATTACAGCACAGTTAATAAAGTCATTTCATGAAATAATGGATAAACTAGGCACTCATCTTTTCGTGTTTACCACGCTGGTCTCGTTGTGAACTCATGGCTCAATCGTCGTAGTAGGTAGTAATGATTCCAAGCTTGGATGCAAAGAGGCCTTGGTGTTATTCTGCGATATTAAAAAGTTTTACAGATGTGTTTCATAAACCATTCTTGAAGATTAAACTTTCGCAAGTTAGGACAATGGTGATATAAAAAAGTAATCAGCACTACGTATTTAAGTTACACTTCTTTTACATTACTTTTGTTGCAGCAATACTTCACAATATAAAACATATTCACTCACTGTTAAAGTTCACATTTCATAAACTGACGACAATTTGCGTCTTTTCAACATGAAGACCAAGACTTGACTCTCTAATAACCGCTTACCCGCCCAAAGATCAGAGTTACTAGTACGTCAAACATCATAGTGACAAAAGAAAGAATACACATAAGAATTATATCACTGCAATATAAACATATCGATGTATCAAAGAACCTCTACAATAATTAAATCAAATCTTAATGTTGTCACAGACATATGTTAACTATTTTACAGAAACGCAGTAGAATATTGCTGGTATCGAGAGTTTGAGGCGAGGTGCCGTAATGGTTACGTAATTCAAGTATCATTACAAGCGCCTTAGCCCGCCCGGGAAAACAACAGCAAGAGTACGCCGATAAGATATCGCTTCCTCAATACAAACCAAATTCAAGGGACAACAGCGATAATTTAATGGTGATTGCACAACCCCAAAGAGTAAAAGCAAAACTAATTAAAGTATTAAAATCACATGTTTCTTGTGTCGTCGGGTGGCCAGCAGCTTAAAATGATAGTTAGACAGCGTACCTTGCCGTCATCTTCAGGTGAGCCTGTAGACTGAGCGTCTTTGCTACATCCCACCTCGTTTATTCACAATTCCGCGCCCACCCCTTCCTCCACGGCTTATCGCAAGCGGTAACGGGTGGAGTGGTGGTAGTGATGGCGTGGGGGGGGGGGGGGGGTAGAGGAGGGGGGAGTGGGGAGAGTGGGTGCCCCCGGATGCTGGGCGGGAAACTGTGGTCCCTCAGTAGTCCTGTGGTCTTTGTCGAGCACGGAAGTCGCTCTCTCCCAATGCTGTGATTTAAGCTGCCTGAGTGCTGCGTACCATGCTTTGCTGAGAATGAATCCATTATCTCTATTTATCACCCCGTCAGCTACTCGTACGTCAATAGTCACAGAGAAACGAGGTCTGTCTTGGCGTTTCCTCTTCTTTATATTGTACTTAGGGACTAACCTGCAGCCATGCATTGTTGTGCAACCCAGATTTTGTTGACTGCTTCAGTTCGGTGGGTCTTCTGTGTTCCCCACATCTTTCGTCAATTGTCCGTACAGTCTCCCCGATATACGCCTTACTCTATTTACATCGAATGTCTACGGAGCCCCATGTCATCTTTTACCGTATTGAATAGGGCACGCGTTTTCGGAATGAACGGAAAACTCGTTTGATGTTACGTCGAACTAGAATCCTGCAGACTTTGTTCGATACTTCGTCGCCGTACGGCTGGTAAGCCATTGTCGTCTCCTTCTCGTAGTTTTCTGCCTGCTGGGCTTGCACTTTCAACCTAAAAGCACATAAAAGTTCGCCATAAGGTCCTGGTCACAGAGACGTAGTTCTTGCATTTATTGACTGAAATGTACAGTGTTCCTGATGCGGTGTTGACATTTACCGCCTTAGGGATTTGGAGCGAAAACTGGTGACAAAACTGGATGGTAACGCCTGTCGCAAATTCAGTGAAACTTGTTGTATACGTTAATGGTATACACATTATTTGTGTAAAAAACTGTTGGAATAGGATACTCTTACTAATAGATGGGGATGAATAAGAGAAGCGGAGACATACAAAAAAGTCAGTTCTTATTTCTTGATGCAATTAGTTGACTTCGATTATTTTAAAAGTATGAAGCGCCATCTGTCTTTTATATGTGTAGTTCAGTCCATAAACTGTATTGGGATAATGAGAAATGCAGCGGCTCAAAAGTCACGTCATACGGCTCAGCATCAGAAACGTATTTGCCTTCTTTGCATTCGCATGTTGTAAAACGTGCTATTTCTTGAAATACCGAGCGAGGTGACATAGGTATTAGCACAATGGACTCGCATTGTGAAGGACGATGGTTCAGATCCCTGTCTAGATTTCCAGATTTATGTTTTCATAAATCGTTTTAGGATAATGCCAGGATGGTTGCTTTGAAAGGGCACGTCCTTCCTTATCATAATCTTGTACTCCCTCTCTAGTGACCTCGTTGTCGACTGGAGGTTATTCTCAGATTTTCGTTCCTTCTAGTTCTCTCGAAATGACGATCAGTTACTTGTTCACTTAGAAGTTCCCTTAGATTTCAGATAAAACTGCAGGGCGAAATTCCCCAGAGATATTTATGAAACATCCGTGAAATATGTTAAACCGGTGTTAAGCTAAAAAACGATACTGACAAATTTCGAGGGTTTGTAGAGGGTGTCGAGGAGAAAAAATTAAGGACAGGAAACCGTGTCCGGAAATGACGTCCAAAGACAGTACAGAATGGAGAACTTACACGAGCCGGCACCTGCCACTAGGTCACCCCTTGTCAGAAAACACCGCAGATTTTAGAGGGTTGAAGGAGAAAAGTAAGCTACAGATGGAAAGCTGTGTCTGAAAACGTTATACACCAAGGAAACAGAGCATGGCATTCAAAGGAGATAAGACTTGTCTACACAGCAGTTAGCTCTATCTCCTCCTTTGCCAATCATGCAAATCACAACAAACAAGATTGCGAGATGTTCCACCTATTGACCGTCTGTGTACGAAGTTGCGTTTTCTGCCGAAGGGGTGGTCTTAGCAGCAGGCGCTGGTGCCTATAACATCAACGCTGAGTAGCGCAGTTGGATGATGTTTCCAAACACTGGTTCCTGTTCTCAGTTTGTTCTTCATGATACCTGCTACGACCCTCTAAGTCTTTAACACTTTGTATGTGTGAAATTTGTGTGCCATATGTAAGCACGGACCTGACTGCGGACAAAAGGGCTTATTAAAAAAAGGGACATTGAAACGTTTGCCAGGCACAGCTAGCATTAAATAATTGAAAGTTTTTTCCAGGACCGAGATCAGAAATTATCACTTCTAAATTATTCTTGGGAGCCACCAACATTCTCTCACCTAGCTCGTAGTGGCGGTTTTCGCCATATCGATGAACTCACGGCACGCTCTGGTCACAATTTCACGGGAGAAGCAAAGTACATGAAATACAGCACAACTGAAGTGTACAGGCAGCAGGACTTTTCATCAGATTTAGTTCACTTCTGTTAAACTATTGGGTCTGTGTGATTTTATTTATGACGTTATCAGATTAGATTCGGTGGACAATAGTCACGAGGTAGGTTGTTCCATAAAAGTCGTGTGTATATAGAGTGGTCAGAAGCAGAACAGCTCATTAGGGAGTTGCAGGGCATGTAGTCCTGAGGAATAATTGTCGAGAAAAAAATCTATTCGTAGCGCATTGCCGAGTTAATTAGCGCTGAAGTTAGACTTTCAGGCTGTTGCATGCGCAGTTTTATGTGACTCTGCAGATACAATTAGTGTTAGTTGCTCTCTTAGTGTAGATGATAACGCACGAGATTGCTCAGAGTTTGGCTTGGTTTAGAAATTTACTTCTGTCCAATGCACGATTTTTGTATCGCTCTCTTGTGTGGTTCTCGAAAACTCATCCAAGAAGACATTTAGTGACACTGCCTCTGGTTAGTCTTTTGAATCTGCGCGTCCAGTGACCTGATTGCCTAACTTCAATGCTTATTAACTCGATAATGATGCAGCGTATAGGTTTTTTCCCTCAACAAGTATGTATCAACTCAGACAACATCTCTAAAAGTTTTTCAGAGTTTTCTGACCATTCCTTACAGGGCCCAAATGCTGCTATTATATACTGAATGCGACCCGTGTGTAGACGAGATACCTGATCGGTTGTAAGTTGCTTTTCCTTTTATATAAGCTGACTACCGTATTTTGGCTGTATGAATTTCAACAAGAAATCGAACTGATGGTTATGTTATCATGGAGGGCGAACTTATTTCCCAGGTACACATGCCGTTTGGAGGAAGTTCTTAGAAGTGTGCCTACTGACGACTGCCCTAAGTGTAATAAACATAATTTTAATCAGAACTTTCACCAAACTACTATCAATAATATGATCAGGTTAAATAGAGTACAAAGTGATCTGACAGCACTCGGTTTATCCCACGATAATCACGATCAGTATTATCACTAAGAGGCTCATTACGCTAGCTCTGCAATCGTGTTCATGAACTTTGCACTTTTTGAATCGATATTGCCATTACTAGTAAGCTCCTTACGGTCGGAAGTAATTTAAAATTTCCCCTATCTAAATAATTGCGTTTCGACAAAGTAATGCCGTTTATTCCTGATCACGTACCAGGAAAATGCGATCGTCTCTTTTTAGACACTGAAACGGGATGGACTCAATTACGCGCGAAAGCAAAAGGCGGGTGCCAAGTAGCAAGTTTGTACTACAGTGGGGTTTCCCTGTCAACGACGCTAACTCGCTGAATCAAAGATGCCTAAGAGTACATTCGACCTCTCCTGGAAAAAAATCGATATCTGCGCCCCTGTAGATGGTCACTTGCTTCATCAGAAATTAATGTCCACTTGATGCTAAATATTTTATTTACAGAAAAGTATTTTCTTCTGAACAACCTTCAAATGGTGAGCTGCACCTTCATCAAATTAACCAGTTTAGTGTGATTGCATTCTGAATTGCTCGTGTATGTATGTATCACCACAATGAAATAAAAACAGTGAATGGCTGGGGAGTATGAACGAGAACAGTAGCGTGTTTAAGTTTACAGAAATAATGAAAAATTTACATACAACGTTTTTATGACTGGAATTGAGCTGATAAATATTACAAAAAAGAAAAAAAATTAGAAAGAAACAAAGGGAGAGGGAGAGAACCATGGTGCTTGATTAGCAGATCATTCACAGGGGTAGAAACTATACAAGTTCCCTGTGAATTAATCCCTTTTACATGAATCCCCTGTGAGGTAAAATTCTATTGGAATAGAATCAAATACGACCAGGTAAGCCACAAACTATGGTTCACAGAGAACAGGGAGTTGTGAATATCATTTAAGAACCCTACGCCGGTGCAGCAATACTTTACCCTTTCCCCTTGCTTCATGTAGCAGTAGACAACGGTACGCTGTGGGCAGGGGCGGTGCGTAGCGGCAACTGTATTGTTCTGACAATTCCACGGAAACTTGCTAACTACGCGGACTAGCGAATTAGAATGCAGGGAACTTTCCTATCAGAGCCCTTAATTCCCAGCCGATTTCGGTGAGAGGTGCACCCGTTCGCTGGTGTGGTTAACCAATTTGACTCTTAGGCACGACAGCGCATGCTGGATAGCCAACGCAGATGGCCGACTCAGGATAAGTTCACCCTCGTGACACACGATATGTCCAAAATTACCTGCAGACATCACACACATCCATGCCCGAGGCAGGATTCGAACCTGCGACCGCAGTGGTCGCGGGGCTCTGGACTGTTTTAGGATTTGCGCTATTTCTTGTAACTGAATAATATTAACAGTTGAAACGTCGTACCGAAATGGTAATAGTTATTAAGTTTTGGAAAGTACAAGCAATTCACCCCATTTTGTCATAATCACAATATAACGTTATGTGCTATAGATGAAGACAGGTTATTGTTACGCCATGCAGTGCCGGTTTCCTTGAATGAGGCACCTCTGATTTGGTCTCATCTTTGGCTTAGTATCCCACTATGAACAAAAGGTAAGTGATGGTTATCATCATACCATTACTTTTTATAATTGTTTATATGTGGTTTGATAATCAGTAAAATACAAGGGTTGCCCAGAAAGTAAAGCACCGAATTTTTTTCTCAGCAGAAAGAAGTGCTACCAGTCCGAAACGTTACGTATGTATTATTTGATATCTCCTGAGTAAGCGCGCCAAACTTTGATCGTTTGTCAGTTGATAAATTTTTCACAAAAGTCTGCTACGAATGACTGTAACGTAGGCGAAAGACTCATGAGCAAACGCACGATCTGTATTCTTCTCTTTGTGCTGAGGTAAATGTGATGTCTTGTATATGTGTTTAGACCGAACCCTCGATGAGCTCAACATTAGCTGTGAACGTGTTACAACGTTCACTTAGCCCACTTTTCATTTGTCAGCCCTGCGACCTTGTCACACAGTCTCTTAGAAGGCGTACAGAGCGCCGTGTCGATTCGAAAGATGATACTTCTCGCAAAACAACGAGAATAGGCGGCCCTCGCTGTCCCTGTTGCTCGCATCAATTTCCGGTCGCACACAGATTAGAGACGGCTCTCGCCGTGGGGTTTTCAGCGCCGGGCAGAAGATTTATCCCCGGGACGGGCGCAGGGTGTTTAAGTTTGGTTGTCTGCGGCGCCCGCAGCACGCAGGGCCGACAACTTGGAATGAGTTATGCGCCTTCGCCTTCCTCGGCTGCTGCTGCTGCTGCTAGTGCTTAGCCGATTTCCCTTCGGGCTGCCTGCACGGCGCCTGGCGCCTGGCGCCTGCAGTTCCGCAACCCGCAGCGCACGCCCGGCTGCCCGCGGCAATCGAACTCCGTCGCTGCTGCTATGTGTTTGCTTCGTGCTCCGTCCTTTCCATCTGCCGTCGGTACACTTGTCTCGAAATACCACTGCTCAGAGTTTCCCGTATGAATGTCACGATTAGTTCTGTATTGGTTTCGGTTCAACGAATCTGTGACGATATGATAGGTAAGATAAACTGAATCTCTACTCTTGATTTTTATATCTCTCGAAAGTAAACGCCTGAGTTCAGAAACATAATTTCATTCAGTTAACTATTGTTAGAAGCGGTTTTGGCTTTGTATCAAAGCAAAAATCACCTGGAGATAGATAGACCAAAGTAGCATCATGAGGACGCAATGTCTTGTAAGTACGAGGATGTGCTGAAAATAATACTCCCGAAGTTTTTTTGTGAAAACTCCAATAGCTTTTTAATGAAAGAAGCTTTACTATCAGTCTACATTGTTGGTCTTCGTATCTACATATATGTTTCTCAACATAGTCATCCTGATGACGAACAAGTTTCTCACAAACTGAGAACAGTTTGGTGATGCTGTCACAGGAAAATGACTTCGTTCACGGAACCACAGCCTCTTCTCTGCTTGAAAGGCTTCATCACTATCAAAGTCAAGCCCTCTAAGGCGCCCTTTAAGTTTTAGAAACACATGAAAATTAGGTAGTGTATGTCGGGATAGTGCAAGTCGGGACGCCATGGAGAATAATCGATATCAGTGAATCCAAATCGTCGCATTGTTGCAGATATCTCAGCGTTAGTGTATGGTCTGGCGTTGACACGTTGAAAAACAGGATGCTACACGTGTGGACCAGCTCTTCGATTGCGAAACTCGATTACAGCACGTTGTTTCTCACGCACCGACGTACGTACGTGACACATCGCCAAGTTACTCTCTACAATTCGGAGCCTCCTTGCGGCAGAAGGCTCCAAATATATAGACGCGTAGAATAAAAATGTAGAATGGTAATAATATTTGTTTTATTTAAAAATGCTACAGAGTTTTAAAATAAAAAATTCAGAGGCGGTACTTCTCGCCACACCTTTGTATTTAGGGGTAACAGTGGAGAGGTCCCTAAACTTTATCTCTTTAAAGGATATATTTACTATAGAATACAATGTAACTTCTTCAATTATTTAAACAATGTCATACTCAACTGCTGGATGTTTTCCTTGGTATTTGACTCATAGAATAGAATACCGAGAAAAATGAAATTTCTACACTTAATCTACTAAATAAGTGCAACAACTTAAGAATCTGGTCTTCTAATTTGTATCAGTGGGAACTTAAATTGTACCCCTTTATAAGCTACTTTCCTGACGTTAAACACATGTACTTGTCTCATTTTAAGAAAATGTTCCATATTTTAGTACTGTAATCCTCCTCATGTTAGCTAGCCGCGGTATCCTTTTTGCTGTGGAGTATAGCTCACAACTGCATTATTGTTGCATGAAGGATCACTGAAGACCACGGGTCTCAGACATCAGACCCTGAAAGTTCTCTAAAAGACATTGAAATTGTCTTGGGGAGGTTTAAGTTCACCACTGGAATATGAAGCTCAGCTTCTGGGTTCAATTATCGTGTTAAAGAAGCCCTCTGTGATTTTCACCGAAACAAATTAGACAAATTGTACTGCAAAAAAAATATTTTTGTATTTACTTGTGTGATTCCACAATCCCCAGATCATCTCTCAACACGAAAGGTGTTAGTAATAGTCCACCTGCGACCTAGACGTAGACAAAATACTAAATACGAAGCAGCTAAGAATAAAGAAACTTTCTGTAGACCAACGCCACAAGAGTCATCATTGTAATTACAATGTTTTTCATTCGAATTGCTTGAATGGCTCTTACTAGTGCTCATCGTTTCCTCGGTATTCCTGGGGTTCCATCATCTGCTAAGTTTGCAGGAAAAATCTCGACGACAAAAAGGTTAGCTAATCACTCCATGCTCTCTGTATTTATTCACGTTACCAAGAGGAAGATGGACAAAGGTGCAAGGGAAATTTTGAGGGCAGGTAGCGCGTTTTTGCTGGAGAACGCGACCAGTGAATGCACTACAAGCGAAAGGCAATGTTCCGAGATCGAGTCCCGCTCTCACACTCTGCTTAAAACTGCTGGGAAAAATCAAAGTAGTACACACTGCACTGCAGAGTCAAAGAAACGTTCTAAAAACAACGTGTGTACTTAATAATCCTCATACGTCTTCGCTCTGCCCTTACCCATTTATATAAGAGCCCTAGGAGAAATCCCATTGCCGTGGAGTGCTACAGCCGAAAGGGCCACAGCTGCAGCCTGATGAATTAGGACTGCAGACCTCTGGAAAATCTCTCTGTGATCTCTTAGCAGCGCTGCCACTAAATCTTACTCCCACGTCCACGAGGGCAGAAAGTGGGCTGCCCCGAGCCGATGCACTCCGGCTCGGAGACGACTTCCTGACGAATAAAACATAGAGCTTCCTGGCTACGGAAGCAACAACAGAAAGCTGGCGATACAGTTTCGTAACACTACTGTCAGCGTAACGTCAGTTACATTTGTTTCCGTTTGATCAGCTAGCCTTCTTATAGCGATTAAGTGTCATCCTCTTCTGGTCTCAGATTCTGTAATTGCACGGTACAAGCTTAAGACACCTTCTGTGCCATCAGTTTGGGCCTAAAACTGTAATATGTGCATCTATTCTTGCATGATTTTCATTCTGAAGCGCATCATTGAAGCCTGAATATACCACTGTGGCATGCAGTACTGGAATTTATGATCTGACAGAATCTCATCGGCAAAGCTATTGGGAAAAGAACTGTTTCCGCTATTTTGCGAGAATACTACTACTGAATAAGCTGAACTTGGATTTTACGGTGTTACGCTTACTTGGTATGTTGAGGTCGATGTATACCATGAGTCGTGTCGGCTCGTATTGAGTGCGGTCTGTAAATAGCATTTGGGGTTCGTTTTCCATCTGTTCGCCGAACTGCGCTCTTCAGCCACGTCATCTGGTTTTAAAAGTTGGCGATGTGGGCGAGTATGGAACAGACAGTCGCTAGCGAACGAGGAGGAAGGAAGTCAGTGAAAGAAACGTGTGTTGTTACGCACCGGTGGTCGATGTTTTGACCGATTCAAACTGACCGGACCGTTGCAACGGGAACGACTTTGAGTACGTTCAGCTGATTCCGGTGCTCTGAAAGGGCACCTCTTTCCTCTTGTTGTGTTATCTGTTTTGGCGGAATTGGCGGGCTCTGTTACTACCCTGCCCTGTGTGATTCTTCCCTGAGTTGTGAATTTGTGCTTTCCGGGAAGTTTGGATCCACGGAGTATGGGTTGTATCGGTTATAGAAACTGTTTCAGCCTGCCTGCCTCTGTCTTCACTGAGCCCCTGCATTGCTTTCCTGAAAAGTAACTTAGTTGTGGCCTCTGGGTGTGACGATTGTGGCAAATAGTCTTTCACTGCTCGGTTTTAATAGTGTTTCTCCTTGACAAATGATGCTTAACAATATTACTGTCACCGGATGTGTAAGCGGTGGGAATATAGTGGCGGTTACTGGTTCGACTGGTGTTATCACCAACACTTGTGACTAATGTCGTCTTTCAATTATGTGTTAGAGTCTGGTCTGGCAGATCTATTAGCAAACCGGGTGCACTACCAGAGACCTCTGAAATTTTCCTTGGTGGCTCCCTTCGTTGTTGTAAGAAGTGATTTCTTACCTGATTGGGTCTGCGAGCCGTCTTCTACTGTCATCTGGCCTTTATATTATTAATAGAACCAGGATTTCAACTGGAAAGTGAAGTTCAAAATTGTTATTTAAAATCTACTTAAACTATTTTTGTATTTCCTTATGTTAACATACGTATTTTTGGTTGTCGCCATTGATTATATTGTACTATTCTTCAAATTTCTAGTTTAATCCGTTAATCGCCGTTTGCCAGATGCTGTTGTACCTTATTCTCGACTGCTTGTTCAGGCAGCTATTTACTGAAAATGTGTTATCGTACTAATTGACCTGATTATGATTCTAGGCATCTTATTGTCGCATGGCGCTTATTTTACGAGCGCGCTGCTGTTGCCTGATGGGTCAGCTATTGTACCTAATGTGCATGCATGCAAACTGGCAAGGTTGAGCGCAACGGCAACGCAATTTTACTGGTCAGCAATTGGAATTCGACGCTACCGTTGCCTTGTATGGTTTATTTCTATCGCACGATAACTGCTTTTTAGTTACGTGTTTCTACATAGGTTAGCATGGGACTCAATCCTTTCAAAGTTCACCTTTAATGTCTTTCAACTTGGATTCGTTTTGCGGCTGAGCCCTTTCTGTGTCCAGTTTTCCCTAGTCAGTCGGACCATTTGCTGGCCCTTGTATCGCTTAAATTTCTTAACTCCATCTCAAAAGATCGTGTTAAATTTTGATTTGTAATTTAAAACCATTCTGTTAGCTTGGACATTTAATTTGGTTTAAGCATTTTTACCTGTCTCGAAATTTGTGCTACTCATTGTTACATTTGCCCTTCAAAAACCTTTTCTTAAATTCATCACATCTCTTGAAGGACTGTATAAAATCTTGGGTCTGTAAGTTAAGACCATTGTGTTAACCCGGCATTATTTTGCAACCATAGTTAAATTGGTTAAGCCATGGTGCTCCTCTGAATTTAAAGCATTCCTCTCGTTGTTCTAAGAACTGTTGGTTTCTAAAAGATTATTTATTTCATTGCGTTTTATTACTGTTGTTTTTTAATTGTTAAATAATTTTGAAACAATTGACAAATAATGACTGACATTATAACCTCGGACCTAGGTCGCCCGTTAACTTCTATTAATCTGGCTTCATAATTTTTATTGGCAAGGGGAGGGGGGGGGGGGGGGGGGAAGGTGCGTTGTCTTTTCTTGTTGATATCATTCATTGTTTGAAATCTGAATCGTCTTAATCATTATTCTGGCGAGGTAGGTGCTGTTATTTCTGCTTGCTCGTTCACTTTGTGGGTGAATTGCATCGCAGTATTCAGTTTCTCACTGGTAGTAAAAGGTGTGCAGGGTTCAGGCCCATCTTCTTAGTCCTGATAGAAGTCTCGCCGATTTGAGACATCTTCAGCTTAGTAGGAAACAAGAAGATGTGGTTAATCAGTTGCTCACTTAGGTGAAGGAGTTACAAGTTAGCACAAGCACATTGGGCATAGATGGCGAGGCGAGCGGTACAGAGGACGGTAGACCCACAGCGAGTACGCTTGGGTCAGGCTGTTAAGGACATAAAAATTCAGGTTCTGAATAGGTCAGTCCCCGACTTGTTTGCTAAGTTACCAAATCCGAGTATGCATTTACCTCAGAGTATTGTGAATTATCCAACGATCAGTTGACCCAGGATGGGAAGAAGTGGTGGTTGATTGTTTATTTTGAGCTCCATGCCGATGCCTTAAAAATTTCACATTTTCTTGTATTGTACTTCGTGTATTATATCTGTTTTGAGGAGTCGTATAATACAACTGAAGTCATCACCCCGCATTCAGAAGGAATTAGGGTATGTAAATTATTGGAGGGTAGAAGCAATTACCACGACCATGGTCAAGTATATCAAGGGCGTCTGCACAGCTGTGGGCGCTTTGCAGGTGTGAATCATAGAACATGTTACTGTTTCAAATATTTTACAGGGAAAGAGGCCAGAAGATCGTTCGCAGGTTTCTTTTACGCGAAATCCCACACCTTTCATGAATTGAGCATATTTGTTTTCGCCGACAAACAGCGTGACCAACGCGAAGGGTTAGAATCCGCATTTCAGTTCTGAGTTAATAAGACGCATGATCCAACACCTAATGCTTTGAGTCATCGACGTTGTTTTGCGATGTGGGAGAGAGGATCATTTTGTGCGTGAAAGCCCCGTCGAGTGAGGTCGAAGAGCTAATAGATAACGCCACCGTGGACAAGCCAAGCCCATTCTTAGCAAGGCTCCTGGTTGCTGTGCTCCCGTTCTCACTCCTAACACTTCTTCCCTTCTATACATGTGTGCCCAGATCAGTCAAGAACCTGTTTGCGGCCTTTCAGATTTGGGCAGTTCCGTTCCTTATTGCCCTGTGATTAGTTCAAAATGGTTCAAATGGCTCTGAACACTATGGAACTTAATTCCTGAGGTCATCAGTCACCTGGAACTTAGAACTACTTAAACATAACTAACCTAAGGACATCACACACATCCATGCCCGAGGCAGGATTCGAACCTGTGACCGTCGTGGTCGTTCGGTTCCAGACTGTAGCCCCTAGAACCGCTCGGCCACTCCGGCCGACTCCTGTAATTAGTACTTGGAATAGGGTGATTTATGTAAAATGCCTCCCCTTTGGCCTACTTGTCACAGATTTCGGGTGGTGAACGGCCACGTGCCACCTCTGTTTGGTGACGTGCGAGGGAAATTATCTATTTGCAACTTTTCTTAGCCTGTTAGGTTAATCGTTATGAAGAATTTTTGTCACATTGTTGCCGGCCGCGGTGGCCATGCGGTTCTAGGCGCTCCAGTCCAGAGCCGTGCTGCTGCTACGGTCGCAGGTTCGAATCCTGCCTAGAGCATAGGTGTGTGTGATGTCCTTAGGTTAGTTAGGTTTCAGTAGTTCTAAGTTCTAGGGGACTGATGACCACAGCAGTTGAGACCCATAGTGCTCAGAGCCATTTGAACCATTTTTTTGACACATTGTTTCTCGGTTGTGACTTCATTCAATGGATTGGTTTGGGGCTGGATTTTGGTAGTAAGTTTTGTCCTTCACAGAGGATAGCTCTTTGTTTTCTTGACATGCTCTTAGCAGTGTCAATCTCCGTTTCATTCCGAGTTTAATGTCGGTCACCTGGAGGTGTAGCAATTGAACGTCTTAAGGAACTACTCTGACATCGCCGCAAATCGGGAAAAAATCAAGTATAACATTTGTTTGTCTGATATTATTTCCGTGCGACAAGCTCCATATCGACTACCCCACAGAGGTTGACGATATTACGATAAAAGGTCATTTGCTTGTAATTAGGTCGTCCACATCATAGTACGCTTTCCGCATACTTCTGGTCCCTAAGCGACAAGGCAAGGATTCAAATCATTTGTTGACTGCAGGGCACTTAATCTAAAGGTCATTCAGCAATTTGTGGCTCTCCCTGACCTTCAAAATTATTTTACTTAGTTTTCTGGGGCTTCTTCACAGAGCTTGGTTTCAACCAAGACTGTTACCATATACCGTTGACAGAGGATTCTAATCAAGTTACGGCAGCGATTGGAACCGAGATTAGTTCAATTTGGTGCCCTTTTGCTTATCTGCCTCGGACACTGTGCTGTCTCGCCTATTGAATCATGTTTTAGGTGACCTTAAGTTCAGCTGTATCTATAACTACTTTCATGCTGTTCATTTGACCAACATTTCCGTCATGTCGCGGAAGTGCCGTCATGACTTCGGCTAGCTGGATTAACCATTAAGCCTTGTAAGGTTACATTGGCTGGGTGGAAAATTTCTTTCTCTGGTCATCTCGTGTCTTGTGTGTGAGTAGAATGATCAGCATCGTACCTCGGCCTTACGACGTTTATCTCCCACAAGGAATAAGAAAAAGCAGGTTTATCGACATGGCCAACCTGTCTTACTAGTTTACGTTACAATGGAGTGATCTTTGTTTGGAGAAAGAGCCAGCAGACTACTTTTGAAGTTAATAAACAGCCTTGAGTAATCGCCCAGCGTTGTTCATACAGAACTTTGGAAAAAGCTTGATTGTACAGACTATCGCTTCTACTGCTGGCGTCGCAGTCATGCTCTCGCAATAATGTACAAGGGAAAGTCGTCCCATCGCTTAAGCCTCGAGGAGTTAAACTGCTGCCGAATTAAAGTATTCTGCTTATGAACGTGACGCCTTCGCCATTCTCTTAACTGCTGAAAAATTTAAATTCTATATCGAGCACTGGGAGTTTGATTTGAAGACGGAAAACCAGGCCTTAAGATGAGAGGGCGGTAGGGCGGTAGGATATTAACGTTCCGCTTCAGAGTACGGCACATTATGGGGTCTGACAATCAGGTGCTCGACGCACTTAGTCGCTTGTTCGAGGAAGGCGCTAAGTGAGTAGGAGGGTGTCCTCTCTTCCTTGAATCCTGTTTGTATTGTCTTGGCCAGGTTACCCCAGCTTTTTACCCACCATAAGTGTAAACAGGCCCAGGAGACCCTCTGTGATCCATTAAATAACGTCTGCTGGCTCGGGTACAGTTAACCAGTTACACTTTGTGATCAAAAGTATTCGGACACCAGGCTGAAAATGACAAGTTCGTTGCGCCCTGCATCAGTAATGCAGGAATTTAATATGGTGTTGTCCCACCATTAGCCTTGATGACAGCTTCCACTCTCAGGTGGTGGAAGGTTTCTTGGGGAATGGAAAACCATTCTTCATGGAGTGCTGCACTGAGGACAGGTACCGACGTCGGTCGGTGAGTCATGGCGTGAAGTCGGCGTTCTAAAACATCGCAGACTTCTTCTATAGGATTCAGGTCAGGACTCTGTGCTGTCCAGTCCATTACAGGGGTGTTATTGGCGTGTAACCACTTCGCCACAGGCCGTGCATTATGAACAGGTGCTCGATCGTGTTGAAAGATGCAATCCGCTTTGGAGAATAGCTCTTCAACAGTTGGGAACAAGAAGGTGCTTAAAACATCAATGTAGGCCTGTGCTGCTGTTGTGCCACGCAAAACAACAAGGGGTTCCAGCCACCTCCATGAAAAACACGACCACACCATGACACCAGCGCCTCCGGATTTTACTGTTTGCACTACACTCGCTGGTAGATGACGCTCACCGGGCATTCGCCACACCCACACCCAGCCATCGGATCGCCACATTGTGTATCGTGATTCGTCACTTAAGACAAAGTTTTTCCACTGATCAGTCGTCCAATTTTTACGCTCCTTACACCAGGCGAGTTGTCGTTTGGCATTTACCGGCGTGATGCGTGGCTTACGAGCAGCCGCTCGGCCATGAAATCCAAGTTTTCTCACCTCATGCCTAACTGTCAAATACTTACAATGGATCCTGATGCATTCTGGAATTCCTGTGTGATGGTCTGCCTCTTACACACTGCGATGGTCTTCAACTGTTGTCGGTCTCTGTCACTCAAGAGACGAGGTCGGCCTCTACGCTTTTGTTCACGTTTCCACTTCACTATCGCGTCGGCAACAGTAGACCTAGGGATGTTTAGGAGTGTGGAAAACAAGCGTACAGACGTATGACGCAAGTGGCACACAATCACCTGACCCCGTTCCTAGTCCGTGAGTTCCGCGGAGCGCCGCATTCTGCTCTCTCCCGATATCTAACGACTATATGTTCGCTGATGTGGAGTACCTGGCAGTAGGTGGCAACACAGTGCACCTTATATGAAAAAAGCATGTTTCTGGGGTGCCCGGATATTTTTGATCACATAATGTATCTGTTGAACTGCATAGTTCGTCACTAAGTCGGGAAATCTGCTGATGTTAGGATATATTTGCCTGTGCAGCTTGTTCCTTCAACTTTTATTGCACTCATGATTCGATGCTTCGGTTGGGAGGGGGTGTTGGGCTTCACAAGACCATGCTAATGTGCGGCAACACGTGGCCTGGTCGTCATTATAGAAGGGCTTCCTCCGACTAGTTGGGAGTGCAAGCTATGTAAGTTGAGAGAACCCCATCACAGCTCACGCAAGAGACATTTGCAGCCCGATCGAGAACAGTACCCTGTGGATATGTTGTCTATTGATTACACGCGACTTCTTCCTTGCACAAAGTGGAGGGACTGTTAAGTAATGGTTGTGGCAGACGCCTTTTCCCGCTTCGTCTTGCTTGTCCTTAGCTGGAGGGCTACCACGGCGGTTACCATCCACCATCTCTCCAAGATCTCTGCCATACACAGGCCGCCTAAAGCCCTGCAGCGTGACGACACTCCGGCCTGTGTGTAAAACGAATTTACACGTTTTTGCTTTGCTAATGGCATCAGGCATGTCACTGCTACCTCCTCTTCTCCTCAACTCTCTTTCACTGTAAGGGTGAACAGGAACCTCCAGAGCGCTCTTGTTATCTACCATACCAGATCTCGTACCTTTAGGGAGGGCTCGCTCCCTTGGATTAATTTTGCTTTTAATTCTGCTCAGGAAAAAGCAGTGAAGGCTACGCAGGCCTCCTTAATGTTTGCTTACCCCTTAATTCTCCTCTAGCCGACTTGTGGAGCATCATAGATCTCTTACCTCGGAATCAAATGGAATTGGCATAAGCGAACATATAGAATTTTCTCACTGTTGCCAAATTAGGCGTGGCAACCAAGGAGGTTCATTTGTCATGCTATCGCTAGGGACCAAGGTTTGGATCGTAATTTCAACTCTGGTGGCGGAAAGGATGCAAGTAGTTTTTTTTTTGTAATTTAAAAACATTCTTTTAGCTTCGATATTTAAATTTGCTTAAACATTTTACATGTTACTAAATCTGTGGTAGTCGCTGTTAATTTGACCTACATTGACATCTGATAATATTGCGGTCATATAGAGTCCTAGACATTGTCATATTCTGTTGTTGTTGTTGAAATTTTGTCAATAACACTCTTCGTGAAAGTTAATTTCGGATGAGGTACCTATTCATTCACTTATTTACCTATCTCAGCAGTGATATTTTGAATTATTCTGGTTCCACTACAACTAGTGTTCGTAAAATAAGCTCGTGCTCTTCACTTTCTTCATAGGAAGTCTCACGAATACGCTTAAAATAACAACACATTTGGATTTACTCGTCCCATATACACGCATACAATTTTACGATACGACTTTACGTAAGAGCATTTACATCGTTATATTCACTTCCTGACTGCGACTGGGAAAACAGCACGTGCACAGCCAATGACTGTGTTAAACCTCCGTCACGCACTTTAGAAATCTCAAAGCCACACTGCAGACATTCCAAGGTGGCCAATTCTGAAAACAACCATAGCTCGGGATACTAATCTACAGTAACTATTTAAGACTTTTTTTTTGTTATTGGACACACAGGAAAATGTACCGTTCGTTGGTTCAAAAGAAAGACCTGTAGTTGTGCAAATGTCCTTACTCTTTACTTATTTGAATGAAGCTTTGTTTCCGCATATAAATAACAAAACATGGTTGCTAATAAACACTATCACTTCTCCAGGATGGGATGAGTCCTGCGAATGTCATTCTGGCCCCATAACATCTTACCGTATCTTTGTGAAGCACGCAATCTGCACAATAGCGCTCTATAAATTCCTCGCTCAACGCTGAATTATTCCGCGGTATTATGTTCCCTGTCGATAATACAATAGCACAATGTATCAATGCGCTGCAGGTGATACGGCATTCTTTTGTTGATAGGTGGCATTTTGTTCGTATAATCAAGCAGAGTGGGTAGCGGGAGGAGGTGTGGAATAATTGAATTATTGAGCATCATGGTTTCTGTGTTTAAACGTGCAGCAAGAATGACAAAGAGCCGTAACGTACAATATTAAACATCTCTATTTGCGCGATTGTCATGGCGCTCTATTTTGTTACACTGAAAGACATAAAAAGTTCACAATGGACACTGACAACAACGTAACATCGGTGCGGTCCACTTAAGAGAGAAAGTGATTAATCTGACCGCAAATGTCATGTATGTTGTAAATACATTTACTCATTTGGTTTCTGTAGTATAGAATACCGTTACAAAAAATCCGCATAATACTACAATTGTTCTCATCCAACCCACAAAAGCTGACAACATCTATTGATGTGAGTTTGTGTGTGTGAGATTAATTTATCACCCTGAAGCACTACACGCCACAAGTTTGCAGATATACAAATAAATAACAACTGCATACTTAATGGTAGTCGCGTGAAGTGGCTGCGCGATTTCAGGAGCCATGTCACGGATTGCATGGCCGCTCCTGCCGGAGGTTCGAGTTCTCCCTCGGACATGGGTTGGTTTCAGTTAGTTTAAATTAGCTTAAGTTGTGCGTAAGTCTAGGGACCGATGACCACAGCAGTTTTGTCTCTTAGGAATTAACACACATTTGAACATTTGAACTTAATGGTAAACTAATCTTTAATAGAAGCTTTAGGTAACATGGGATTTTTCATTCTTCACAGTGGTTGCATGTATATTGAAGTGGCGAAAAGAAGTGAAGGTTTTTGATAAAAGAACAAAGTTAAAGTTTCTCAGGTTGAGGAAAGTTGTAAGAAATCCTCAGATTGTGCAACAAAGGATTTAAGAAAATATAGAAAGGGTAGCTAATGAAAGGAAGCAAATAATAGGTCAGATACAAGTAACTGTTCACAAAGCAGAGCTTAAAATAGGTACGTTCTAGGTGTATGTAAAAGTGCGCATGCAATTCTGAGTAGTAAAATCAGTAAAGAAAGTGAAAATTGTTGAAAATCTGGTTGTTTCTGACTGTGTAGAAGAAGTAGAAAATAACATGGATCAGTTGACTATTCAGGTGGGAGTGGTAGCAAATGAATGGCATGATGAGACTAACTAAAGCAGAACATTATATACAATCTCGTATTAACCGTGTGGGTGGCAGTCTGATAAGTGTCGGTTGAAATACCTTACTTCACTAACAAACAGTTGTTACGTTTTGATAATGCAGGACATGTGCCTCCAAAGGTATTTTGGAATGCTTTTGAGAATATGTTACCAGGATTGTGGACCGATAGGCAAAAGATCGCACTTATTTCCTCAAAATATATGGTCGAAGCTAGAATCTGGAGTGTGAATGTTACTGAACGATATGATGGTTTGGAAAAATTTAAAGAGGCATTTTTTACAGAATATTGGGGTAAGGAAATTGATGGTACTGTAAAATAATTTCTGGTTTGGGAAACGTTTACTCCCACAACGGATAGTATGAAAGGTTTGCTTTAAAGTGGGTTGATGATTTATCGTATCCCATTAACAAATTACATCCAGAGTCCGCCTGCTTAGCTGAGTGGGAACGCGTTTGCCTACAATGCAGCGGGCCCAGGTTCGATTTCCGGCCGGGATTGGGGGTTCCGTTGTCGTCATCATCCTTTCATTATCATCATCTCCACACAAGTCGCCCAGTGTGACTGAACTTCCTCGTTTGGGGCCTCCCGGACAACAATGCCCCACCATCATTTCGTTAGAGACGGAACAGATTGCAACGGGTTTAGTTGGGAAGCTGGCTGTGTTCTGATGTAAAAAAAAAAAAAAAAAAAAAAAAAAAAAAAAAAAAAAAAAAAAAAAATTGATAAATAAAAATACATGATTGCCGCTCCCTGGAACGGTATTAATAAAATTATTAATCATCTGGAAATAGTACGTAGGTATATCCTGGAGAAGGAACAGGGCAACAGAAACTTTAGTCCTCCGAATAATGCGGAACCTCGACAAAATGTAAACAGAGTGGGTGTGTCATGAGGTAATCGCAAGGGAAGAGGCCCAAGACGCAGCTCCTCTTGCCTCAGAACAAGGACGTGCTAATAGATCCAATCTTCACTACATGACGACAGTGTCGTCTAAAACAGGCAACAGATTGCAGTGCGAATAGAGGAGAGCGTCGAATCACGGAGTATGCGTAACTAGATTCTGACCGAGAGGATTCTAGAGTTTACAAGACGGGAAATGGCAGTGGAAAGCCGCTGGCAAATCCTTTTGTGAAGTGTGATGAGGAAGTGACTGAATTAGGAAGCAATGATGGGGGCAATACGAATGGTGCAAATAATACCAAGCCGGCCGCGGTAGTCTAGCGGTCCTAGGCGCGCAGTCCGGAACCGCGCGTCTGATACGGTCGCAGGTTTGAATCCTGCCTCGGGCATGGATGTGTGTGATGTGCTTAGGTTAGTTAGGTTTAAGTAGTTCTAAGTTCTAGGGGACTGATGACCACAGATGTTAAGTCCCATAGTGCTCAGAGCCATAGTGTATTTAATGCTGGCCTAAGTGACTCTTTGAATGAATACAGTAATGAGGGTTTGATATGTATGTTCCCAGATTATAACACAGGTTGCGATCAACAGGGGAACGTCTGTAACGTAACAGACGAGTAATCTTTTCACAAAGAAGAAGACAGCACAGATAGTAAAGAATTGCAATATTTACACGAGAGGGATAGTGCGGAGATCGTTAATGAGAATTTGTTTGTAGTCAGGACAGAGGTGAATGCCGAGGATGGCCGTAGTTGGGGTCAGCTAAGTAATGGATTACAGGGGATACAGGAAGAAAAACGTGATTTCAAGGTGTTTTGATTTTCGTTAGTGGACAGATTGACTGCAACTAAGAGGATAAATATTGAAAATAATCCTGAAAATATCTGTGTAATTTCTAGGCATACGGAATGTTTTGAGAAAAGGGAAGTTGTACACGATTTGCTAGATGAATCTGAAGTCAGTGATAACGGGAAATATACAAGACCGCCTGTAATTAAGTTAGTGGTACAATGGAAAGAAGAAGTGCAGTATTTAGCTGCCAGTAACTGTACGAGTAAAATGAGGCAGGCGTCTGACTCTGGTAGGCACACCATTTGGCGAGTAGTGCCTTTCCTAGCTGGGTGTGTCCATTCTTATTTTCTGGTGCACTCTATCCTAACTCTTTCGTATCTGTGTTTTGTGGCCACTGTGTTCTTCACTTTTTGTTTTACTCTTTTCTTTCTGGGGTCTATCCTATTTGATGTGACAGAACTTCTATGGAGTAGGTGATGTACAATAAGGAATCTTTGTTTCAGTTATACACACGTAAAAGCTCCCATCCCTGTCAAAAAATGTTTTGCAAAAAAGGACGAGAAATAATTTATCCTGTAGCATTATTTTACATGCTGAGGGTTCAATGTTCTGTATGCAATTTAAAGCTGGAAGTAATAACGACCAGGTATCCATTCTGGATGATGAATTGGAGACAAATGCGGAGTTTGGTTAAATGAATGTATACTGAGGTTACAGGAAGTTAATGATGCACAACAGCAACAATACTGAAGGAAGTAAAGTGAGGTCTGATTTAATTAAAGTCAGTCGTTACCTAGTGCTGGTGTTAATGTAGGAAGTAATTCACAAAAAGTGATGCTTACTCCAATGAAGACGTGGAAGTTTAGAATGAACAGAGGGGCATTCCTGTGTCACATGTTTTGGTTGAAATGGTAATGGACAAAATGCTGCTTATTTTAAGAAACTAAGAGAGGTTAATGTGGAGGAAGGTGTTGATATGGTTATGATGGTTGACAGTGTTAAGAAAAATGGTTCAAATGGCTCTGAGCACTATGGGACTTAAAATCTAAGGTCATCAGTCCCCTAGAACTTAGAACTAACCTAAGGACATCACACACATCCATTCCCAAAGCAGGATTCGAACCTGCAACCGTAGCGGTCGCGCGGTTCCAGACTGAAGCGCCTAGAACCGCTCGACCATTTCGGCCGTCTTTCTGACGGTGTAATCGATGAAATCTAGAGTAATGAAGTAAGTTCTGTTGCGTTTGATATGAGTGTAAGTGTTGAAAAGGCATATTTATTTTGTTGAACCATGTTAAAGTAAGATGATGAGAGAACTGGATTTTATTAATTGCACAGCCAGGGAAAAATACATTCAGAAATAGGCCCTTGAAAGTTTTGAGTTTAGTAATACTGAAGGTATCAGGCAGATAAAAAGGAGGAGTTTGGGTAAATACTTCACAGGGCGCTGCACTCTTTGCAGTACTACATAACTGACGATTAACAGGTACTCGATTTATTGCAAATACTACTTCAATCTCTTTCCGTGTTGTCAATCTTTCTCTTCAATCACTCTGTACAGTTGTCAACAGAGGGGGTATTTTCATGTAGAAGCAGCAAGGGTATTTTCATATTGAAGGCTATTACAGGGAGAAATGTTTAGCTACGGAAGGGATGGTTACTATAATTGGAAGCCATTACAGGATGTGGCTGTGGAAATAAAGTGCTTAATGATAATTTGAGGTAATGTGGGTAGCGAGTGGTTCTGTGCTAATGAAAAATGGGTAAAGGATTTTGAACTGGTTATGTAAGTTTAGTGGTGACACGTAAAGCAACACATTGGTAAATGGAGATTAATAGGAATAAGGCGTTTTGTTGCAGCCAGAGGTGCGCTCTCTAGATGAGAAATAGAGAACCATGGAGCAAGGTGACTTGTTGAAAGAGATGACTGTTGTTCTGATGGAAAATGGTTAACAGATTTTTGTGACATGAATAAATACCAGATGTGACTATTGAGATTAAGTGATGAAAGACGATGTATGGAATCTAATGAAGTTTGAGAAGGAGAATACTAATGTTGACATCAGCTGTGTGTGGGAGGTCTGGAAAGAAAGAAGGTGAAACAAAAAACTTGTATAATTAAGTTCTAATATGCCTATATTAAGTCAAAACATTGTGATGAAGATAGTGAGAGGCATTGTGGCTTCACTATAGTAATATATCAGATGAGTGTCTTCTGTACGTGAGTTGTAACGAATGAACTGGTATATGCTGTGATAACTAGGTTTTGTAATAGATATTCTCAAACAATGTACTAGATTTAGGTCAAGTTCGAAAGAACTTAGATATATTTGACGTAAATATTTTATTTAGATAAATAAATAAAGTGCTCCATTAGCTTCAGTAATTTGCTGAAATTTTGAAATTATTTCGCTTGTGGTTTCAAAAAAAGGTAATTGGGTGCACTTTAGGGCGCTAGTTGAAGTCAAGTCTCCGTTAATTTAGTGGAATTTAAGAAACTTATGTAATAATGACACATTTCAGTAAGATCTAACTGTTATTTATAGGCATAGACTAAAATCAGTTTTCACAAAGTATGAACTTCTAACTGTAGCCTGGACGGTAATTGGAACGCCACATACTTTGTGCCCTACAGAAGTGAGGAACGAGTGTAAAAATGTTGTGACGATAATGAAGTACTAGCAATAAGATTTTAGCTGGTGTAAAAGAAAAAGATGCCGTCCACAGATAGAAAGGGTAATTTTGTACATATTGTAAAATTTACGGGAAACCTAATTTTGTATGAAAAATTAATTTGATGAATTTTGAAGCAATAGAGTTTTGTTAGTTCATACACGATGTTAGTTTCGGAACTACCAAGTCTGAAGTAAGAGCAATGTTATTTACTATATTTTGGCATTAGCACTGGCCCGAAGTTCCTATTAAATTATCATTTGCTCGAAAAATGGTTCAAATGGCTCTGAGCAGTATGGAACCTAATATCTGTGGTCATCAGTCCCCTAGAACTTAGAACTACTTAAACCTAACTAGCCTAAGGACATCACACACATCTATGCCCGAGGCAGGATTCGAACCTGCGACTGTAGCGGTCAGGCTGTTCCGGACTGAAGCGCCTAGAACCGCACGCCACAACGGCCGGCAATTAAATTACTAAAAATATTTACTTGCAAGAGAAACTTTTCGTAATCAAAGGGGGTGTTAGCATAGCGCCTTTCATCGTGCCTATTGCGATCGTAACCGCAGTGAACAGACGTTTAGTATGACCCACTCGCTGGACGGGTGGCGTCACATACTGGCGTCCATGTAGTTCCTATGTTGTCTGATAGAGCTCATTATCTGGTGCACATTGTTAGAGATGCTTCAAAATACTGTCAGTTTTATTTGCAGTTCTGTTTGTTTAAGTTTCTAACTGTTTATTAATTACTATTATAACTGAGATTGATTATGAGAGTGAATGATAGTGTGTGAAGTAATGTTTTATGTAAAGTTTTTTATTACTGTACGTTGAAGTAACTGGTCTCGTGAGAAATGTTCGAGAATGACGTGCGTGTTAGTCATTCTTACTGGGGAATTTATTGTGAACTATTTCTTTAGTTTATAGTACTGGAGAAATGAGATAATGATTTCGAAAAAGTGGTTTTGTTAAGAGGGGGATTATTGTATACTTGTGTGTTTTCAAACTTCATTTATGTTAATTTGCTGTTCTGATTCAGTGAGATTTTTATTGGTTCTTTACACACGTGACAGATTGAGCAAGTTTCATGCTGCTTTCCGAGTGGCTGGGGTATTTCTCTGTCAATCAGAAATTACCATATTCATACGTATTTTGGGAACTAGAACCGTCTTTTGTGTAGAGAGACGAAGGGAAAGTCAGGGATTGGATCCTATAGTGATCAGATATGTTGACAGATGGTCAGATGAAAAATTATTAATATTGTGATATTTCGGTACCAAATGTTCAAGAAATGCCGTAAAGTGTGGAAGAGTGTTCAATTTAATGAATGACGTGAAATTTGGTAACATTTTAAATAACTAAATTCCACGTGGTGTGTTGCTTACTCGCGGACTTGAACATTCTGATACGTGAGACCGATTATGGCAACGTTCGAGGGAGTTATTTTAAACGAAACAATCCGATTGTAAACCTTCTGGGAAGGATAATTAATCATTACCATAAATTATCTACGGTTACGAATGATGTGTGCATGTAGACTTTTCAGACTATGTACAGCTTACATTAAGGCTTGGTAGTAGCTGGTGTATGCAAGCTTACCGTAATAGTCAAATTTAATGCACATCAATATAACTATTCGTTTCCTCGACAAAACAATTTTAAGTGTGACTTGTGGTTATGAGGTGTACAGCCGTTTTTTCTACAGCTCTCCCGCCTGAGAACTGCATTCCAGTAACTTCAAGAACACACCGCACTGCCGCAGGGAAATTGGTGTAGTGCTTTTTTACCATGCTTGCGACAGAGTATGCCTTAACTTTAAGGAAGTGCTGCACCTGCTGGCCTTCCTCAGTCCTTTATTAACACCATCATGCACCTTCTGATTGTCGTAACTTCACTGATTACGATCAATGAGTGTATAGTGGACACCTTCAGTATTGCTTGATCCCTGTGGCAAAATTGCCGCTGTTGGTGGTTATGTACTCCCCTGCCATAGAGCCACTGTTACGTGGACTATGTTACTGGCTGCAGTGCGTACACAAATCGAAGTCCAACGATCACTGGACTGAATTGACCGATATCGTGCCCCACCCATAAGCCTAATGAACGTGGAAGAGTTTCGGGTTATGTTCATCAAAAGTGGCCTTTTGGAAGGAAGCTCTGTGCCACACCCACTCCAGAGTCCAATCAAATACTTGGGGGTCATATTTATGCGTGACAGTCACGGATGGTGCATCTTACCTCTATTCAACCTCTACAATATATATGTACGGATGGTCACAGGAACTTTGTGTCCTTGAGCATGTTGCAGTGGGCGGCTTATGTCAATGTCAATTTGTTGTGCAGGCTATCACATCTGACGACGGTCCTCCTCATGTTGAAGACGATAGCACACAGACTACTTGCTGTCTTTGATACTTGAACAGTTAGGGAATGATCATCAATGTGTGATATGATACAATCACACTCTCTACCACAGAAAAAGGTCTCAAAATGATCTGTGTGCAGGTTATAGCAGTTGCTCTACGTGTCGCAATGATGATGACTGCCAATGCAGCTTCATGGTAACTCTGATTGAGGAACTAACCACATACTCTCACGAACCAAGTGACGACACCATCTCAACGTCTGTGGTATTTATGTTCTTCAGTTACATCGACATCACCGTGCAAGTGATCAGCTGCAGAGCGCACATGAGGGTTATTGCCAGATGATTCGAAAATCCAACTGAATGCTGTCTTCTCTCGTTTACTTGACCAGTGGTCTGGTATTCAGTGCACAGAGCTCTCCTCGATTCCGACGGCAGAGCGGCCTCGTATTTGGTGGTCAACGACAGATGTGTGAATCGTCAGAGACTCCATACCATGCATATGGCATACTCTCCTTTATGTCCCCAGTGCCATCTGCCTGACATGGATTAACACTGTCTGGAATGTGGGTCTGTGACGGAGATGCGGATGCTGCCAGGACTGATGTTGACCCGCATTCAGTACACGACGCCAATTGCAGTGATTCCGACATTCCTTCTTTTTCCCAGATATGACGTTTTAGCCAAATATTGAGATGCTCGCAGTTACTGGATCAGGGGTTTCTTCATATTGTATCTTTATCGGGATGTGGACAAGCACCTTCTTCAGTTTAGGGTTTTCCTATTACAAAGACTCACTCGTCGCCGTCGCCACCTGTGCTACCGCCAATGCCTTGCTTATTATCTGAATAGTGTTCTCCTAGCCCCCCCCCCCCCCGCCCCAGTAGCTGAGGTTCACTGAGAATGAGAAGTTAAGCATATGCGCATGTCAGTTTTATAGACCTGAACAAGTGACCTACCATACGAAGCCTTTCTTTGTGAAGACGTACCCGACCCAAATGGCAGTTTAGAAGCATCCACAGATGTTTTGTTGTTACTAGCTGCAGGTGTTACGTCTAACAATGGTTCCATCGAAAGGACGGACTTTATTCTTTAATTTTATTCTGCTGTTTAGATACTTTCCTTACCTCTAGAAGGGCACAAGAGTAAAAATAAAGAATGATTCTTTCATCTGCTTTCCTGTTTCACGCAAAAAAATAATATTTCGAAGGGGGTGGTTAAGGAACGTTAATGGGAGCCATCGTGGAGAAGACTCGAGTTTTGATCCCTCCCCACGCTCTACTTCTTCAAATTAAAAAAAAGAAAAGGCAGTATGCAAGTGACAGAAAAATATTTGTTCGACTCCCAGTCTGCCACGAATTTTCGCTTTTCCCCATTAACAGTGTTAAGCATGACTGTCTCTCAGCAATTGTATATAAGTGAGATCACACGACCAGCCAGTGGCTAATAGCTGTCTGGTACAAAGATCTAGGTTTCGACATCTCTAATGATGTCTACATTGGAATGAAATTTTAAGAAACTCTATAAAACATAATAAAAAACAAAGAAATCGAAATTGTGCAAAGAATTTTTTGGATTGTACAGCTGTTTGTATAAATATTTTTTTTAATATTCTGTCTTTACGTGACGGGAATTTCTGTAAAGCCTAATAGAACGCTCTTAGTTGAACTTCATTTGCCTGGATACCTCGTATTTTTGAAACTACATTGTTTTTGAAAATACATTAAGCTTCATTCCTTTGTTCTTATAATTAACTGTCCATTAATTCAATTTATTCTGTTATATTGCCCCAAATGGGCACATGTCACTGTACGCACTCGATAGGTGGCACAACTTGAATTAGTTTCGTGGCAGCCATGTAAGCCACTGGGCCGATCAGTCTGATGTTTTTCCTTCAAAGGCATACGAACCAAATGCTGGAACGGGATTAATTTTAATTATTTGACTTCCGTGCCCTCCTCTGCATTTAAAAATAGACTTCCTGTTGCTCACTTTATGTTACCGCCCTCGCTTTTATTTCACCGAAGGTTGTTTTGTCTCTCTCTATACTGAGTCAGTCGTTCCGACTATCATTTCTTTTTCGATTTCTTCACATTTTTCGTGAAGCTTCCCTGCACCTCCTATTTATTTCATTTCTCAGCGACTTGTATTTCTGTGTTCCTGGATTTCCCTGACGGTTTTTGTACTTCCTTCTTTCATATATCTGCTGAAGTATTTACTCTGTCGCCCATGGTTTCTTTACAGTTGCTTTCTTCGTAATTATGTTGTTCCTTCCAGATTCCATGATTCCCCTTTTTTAGAAATGTTCATCCCTCTTCAACTGTTCTGACTACTAGACTATTCTTTATTGCCGTATCTACAGCCTTAGAGAACTTCAAGTCTATCTCGTCATTTCGTAGTACTTCCGTATCTCGCTTCTTTGCGTATTCATTCTTCCTGACTAATCTCTTAAACTTCCACGTACTCTTCATCACTGATCCGAGTCTATATCTGCTGTTGGGTACGACTTAGAATTCGGAATCTGAGTACGGAATCTGTCTGACCATGATGAAATTAACTGAACTCTTCCTGTATCACCCTGCCTTTTCCAAGTAGACCTCCTCTTCTTGTGATTGTTGAACAGAGATTTCGTTACTACTAGCTGAAATGTATTACAGATCTCGATTAGTATTTCTCCTCCCTCACTCATTGTCCGAAGCCCATGTTCTCCTGCAACCTTTTCTTCTACTCCTTTCCCTACAACTGCAGTCCAGTCCCCTATGACTATTAGATTTTCATCTCCCTTTCCGTAATGTATTACACTGTCAATATTCTCGTATGTTTTTTTCCTTCTTCTTCAGACTGCTGACGTTGGCATGCATACCTGAACTATCGTTGTCGGTGTTGGTGTGCTGCCGATTCTGACAAGAGTAACCCCATCACCGAACTGTTCACAGGAACACACTCTCCGCCCTACCTTCCTATTCATAACGAATCCTACTGGCGTTAGACAGTTTTCTGCTGCCGCTGATGTTACCCTATACTCATCGTACCAGAAACCCTCGTCTTCTTTCCATTTCACTTAACTGACAAGTCATATATATAGATTGAGTCTTTGCATTTCTCTTTTCAGTTTTTCTAGCTTCCCTAACACATTCCAGATTCTGGAATTCCACGCCCCGACTAGTAGAACTTTATCCTTTCGTTGATTATGCAGTCTTTTTCTCGTGATCACATTCCTCTTGGCAGTACTCTACTGGAGATCGGAATGGGGGACTATTGTGGAATGTTTTGCCAATTTGCCAATGCAGAGACCATCATGACGCTTTTTGAATTACAAGCCACATGGCCTGTGGATACACGTTATATGTCTTTGATGCAGTGGTTTCCATAGCCTTCTGCTTCCTCAAGCCGTTGATCATTGCTAATTCTTCCGCCTTTACGGCAGTTTCCTGCCCAAAGGCAAGAGTGTGCCCTGAACCTCTGTCCGCTCCTCCGCCCCCTTTGTCAAGGCCTTTGGCAGTATGAGGGTGCCCTGTTAAGCCGGAAGTCTTCGGCTGACAATTGTGATTAATAATCAAAATTAAGTGGTGGCGAGTTTGGAAGCCGGGACCGAGGACGTATTGGTTCTGAATGAAAGACACTACCCCTAGACCACAGGTACTTACTCTGTGCCATGTTTATGGGGACAGGAGTTTATTGCATGAAAACGAGCTTCCTTAGCTCGTATGGAAAGATCAGTGATTATAAATCTGAAGTTTTCTCTTTACTCATTTACTGGCTTTGGTGGAATCACGTTTGAGTATCGTATCGGTCGCGAGTATCCAGTCTTATTAGTATTAATATCCAGACAGAAATACAACTAGGCACCCAACATATCTTTGAACATGTCATTAACTTATTAGTAAAATTTTACAGCGTAAAAATCTGGTGACAGCATTTGAGAAGGTTATCCTGTATTTGGAAAGAGAATTAGAGGTCCTGTTGTCACGTCCAAACTGTACAGAGAAGGAAAAAATGTAAGTTGGAGAAGGATTAGCTGGAAAAGTCAACGGTGGCCGATTGCAGTTTATGAGAACATGGAATCCTTTATTCTGATTTCTGGCCGGCTATTTCTTATCTGGTAACCAATCTCACTTGTTTACTGTTCATAGTGACTTCATTACTATATAGTTTCTTGTTATTTGATACTGATAGTTTTTGTTATCTTTCTCCGGAATGTTCATAAATCACATCGTGGGACCATTTCAGTGTGAAGTTAGAGTTACCATCACACAAGCTACGCTAATTAATCATAGCCATAGACATCTTACTTACGACCAAAGTGTAAGGTCTTGCTGACTTCAAGATAATTACACAGATTTTACAATCATAAAACAGTGTTTTCAGGACCTTTCATCGTCATTTTCACAGAAAACGTGTTTGAGACTATCTTAACAGCTTTTTGCACTGAAAGTGCAATGACATTACTCTTGAAACACTTGGCAATTGAACTGACTGCCGTAATCATTTACACCTGCTGAGAGACTGAGTTAAATGAAAATGATACAGGGAAATGGTACTTGATACGTATGTATAGATTTGAGTTAACTCTAACTACAAAATTAATCCGACCGCATAGCTTACTTACGAAGATTGAACCCGAGATAGACGCCTCATTATACAATTCCATTCACGAATGGCATGTGCGAACAATAATTGTTGTTAAGTTTTTTAATAGTACTCTGTCTTCAGTCATAACACTTTATCTTCCGCTTCCGTTCAACGCGTTTCGGAGGAAGAACTACATTCTTGAGGACTAAATTCATTCTTGTAGGCATTACATTTTCTTTAGTTTAGAACCAAGCAGGGACTAAACAGAATAGTCCTTGATTTCATGCAAAAAAATCTCTCGTACGAGATAAAGAAAATAAATGAAGTATTAGAAAAGATGGACTCAATTTGATGGCACAAATAGCGATAACAATTATTGCTTTCGATAGTCAGTAGTGACTGTCTCACCATTGTCCAGCCGTGCAAGAACAAATAAATGCCAAACCATTCTCCTTGTTGCATGCACATCTTACCACTCTTTGTTGAAACACTTTCATCTTCGCTGTATACACCACCTGATCAATTTTATCTGGACATTTTTATGTAATTCGGAAACGAAAACAAATTGTCACTCGAGGCGAAACTTCCAGTATGAGAAGAAGAGGGGTGTATTGTGTCGTCCGTGGAGAAGTAGTATGAATAGAATGAGTTGGTTAAGTGAGCTCAGTGACTTTTAACGTCGACTAGTCATTGGATGTTACCTAAGTAACAAATCCATCAGGGACATTTCAACCCTTATGAAGCCGCCCAACTACTTGTGATGTGGTTGAGAAATGGATACACAAAGGAGCAATCACAACTAAACCGAGATCAAACACATATCATTTACTTAAGAAGAGATATGATGGGGCGGTTGAGATATTTAGTATAATCCTAAGATGCTACAGATGCGATCCCCAAAGACCTACAGAGAAGGGACGCTGCCCGTAACATCATGCAGACTGAAAAGAAAAAATTTCGAGCAATGCGTAATGCACTCTAGTGGTAGCGTCAATGACTTCTAATCAAAACGTCCTGGACTTCGGGTTCGAACCCAGCCACTACTTAAATTGAATAAAAGTCATCAGCAATGGCAACTGAATAATCGAGACATAGGATATCACCCTCTTTCTGCTAACGGACTCATCATGTAGGACGGAGGAGCGGATAGAGGTTCAGAACAGTCTTGTCCTTGGAGTGATAAACTGCCTCTAAAGACGGAAGAATCTGCAATGATCAACGGCGTGATGATACAGAAGTCAATGGAGATCACTGCATTAGAGTCACCTAATGTGGATCCACAAGACATGTGGCCTGTTACTGGAAAAGTGTCATGATGATCTCACCATTATGGAAAGATTATGGACTAGCGTCACACTTGGATCTCCGGGTGGGAACAGCCAAAGGGTAGGTGACCATGAGAAGAAGACTGGCCAGCCAACGAAAGGATTACGTTCTACGACTGGAAGCATGGAACTTCAGATCTTTGAAGGTAGTGGGGAAAGGTAGAAATTCTGTAAAGAGAAATGCAGAGGTTCATTCTAAAGGCAGTGGGAGCCATTGAAGTGAAATGGGAAGAAGATAAGAGTATTTGGCTAGTCTAATATAGGGTAATAACAACAGCAGCAGAAAACTGTATAACATGTATAGGATTAGTTATGACTAGAAAATAAGGACAGACAATGAGCTACTGCGAACAATTCAGTGACAGTGTTTTTGTCATCATATTCGACACCAAATTAGTGCTATATCGATAGTCCAGGTATACATGCCGACGTTGCAACCAGAAGATGAAGTGGAAGAGAGAGAATATGAAGTTATTGAACGGGTAATATAGTATGTAACGGGACACGAAAATTTCATAATCACCGGAGATTGGAATGCATTTGTTGGGTAAGGAAAAGAAAATGGTCACGTGGGAATATGAGGCTGCCAGTAGGGATGAGAAAGGAGAAACACGAATGGGGCTCTGCAATAACTTTCAGACAGATACAGTGAATATTTTATTCAAGAGTCACATGGGGAAGAGATATACCTGAAGAAAGCCCAGAGCTCAGGTTAGTTTTCAGCTGAATTACATAATGGTCAGGGATTTCCGAATCAGAGTTTGAACAAAGCGTACCCTGGAGCAGATATATATTCAGAATATACAAATATTTTAACTGATGGACGAAAGAAGGTAGTACAGAAAAGCTCATGGAAAGACAGGAATATAAAAATATAAAACATTTATAAATTAAATAAATAGGAAACACAGAGAAGCCAAGGTTAAATGCTACAGGAAACATGTGAAGAAATGGAAGAAAAAAATGATCGTTGGAAAGACTAACTCATCATACAGAAAAGTCAAAACAACTGTCGATGAAATTAAAAGAAAGAGTAGAAAAACTAAGAGTTCAATGGGGGATTCTGTTTTCGGAAAACAGAGAAGAACTCGAGTAGACGATAAGACCACATTAGTGTTTATAATGGGGGACGGAGGAGAAACTGGAATCGATATAGAAGACAAGAGCGGGAGGGGGGTGAGGGTTGTTCCAGAGTTAATATACATTTTAAAAAGGTTTCGAAGGCTTGAAGTCACATCAAGTGGAATATATTGATAATATTCCATTGGGATTCCTAAAATCATTGGTGGAAATGAAAACCAAACAACTTCAGATTGGTACGTGCATATATGTAACAGGCGAGGTATCATCAGACTTTCGGAAAACTATCATCTACACAGTTTCGTAGATAGTAACGACCGATAACAGCGAGAACTGTCGCACCATCAGCTTAGCAGCTGGAGCTCCCAAATTTTCTGCCAAGAATAACATACAGAAGGACGAAAAATAAAATTGAGGTTCTGTTAGATAACAACTCCTAGCGTCCAAGACACGGGAAGAACATTGTGATTTACTGGTTAGAACATTAGAAAAGTTTTAAATTAAAGGAATCACTACAAGACTGTCAAAGTCGATTTCTGGGAGAGAACGACTAAAGGTTCTTCGCCACTTGTTAGGCATAAATGAGATAAAAGCAGACCCAGACAGGATAAGAGCCATAAAGGAATGTCCAGAACCTAAAAATACAAACCAATTCAAAGCATTTCTTCGACTGGCAGTCTTCTACGGGAAATGTATTTGAGGTTAAGGCACCAGAGAGACGGTTCTGACGTTGCGTTTGATAGTGGAAGCAAGACTGAAGGAAACTCAAGAAACACCCACAGCATTTGTCGATGTACAAAGGGCTTTCACCACTGTAAATTGGGGCAAAGTAATCCAAATTCTAAGAGAAATAGGAGTTAGCTATAGGGGAAGACATACAAGTCTATACAAGAACCAAGAAGGAACAATATGAGTGGATGACCAAGAACGAAGTGCAGGGATTAAGAAGTGTTTATGACAAGGCTACAGTCTTTCGTCTCTGTTGTTCAGTCAACAGATCGAGGAAGCATGACCGAAATAAAAGACAGGTTAAAGGGAGAGACTAAATTTCAGGGCGAAAGTATATTAATTATAAGATTCGATCATGGCATTTCTATCCTCACTGAAAGTAAAGAAGAGTTACAGGATATGTTGAATGGAATGAACAATATAGTGAATAGAGAATATGAATTCATAAACAAACCGGAAGAAGACAAAATTAATCAGATATAACAAAAATCAGAACAGCAACAGACTTAACATCAAAATCAGCATTGGCCTTAATTTGAAGAAGAAATTTCAGAGAATGAGTGTTTCGAGCTCAACACTGTATGGCATCGAAGCACAGAAAGTGGAAAACCGGAACAGAAGAGAATCTAAGCGTTTGAGATGTGGTGCTACAGAATGTTGCTGAAAAGTAGATGTACTGATAAGGTAAGGAATGCGGAGGTTCTATGCAGAATCGGCGAAGGAAATAACATATGGAAAATATAGGGAACAGAATGACAGAACGTGTGTCAAGACATCAAGATATAACATCAATGGTAATAGAGGAAGCTTAGAGGGCAAACACTGTACAGGACAGGGATTGTAATACAACCAGCAAATTGTTGGGATGCAGGGTGCAAGAGAGAAATTTATGGCGGCCACATGAAACAAGTTAAAAGCCAGGTGACACAAGAAACGAAAAGCCGATCTTTACTAGGCATAGCACAGTTAAGCATGAATGCTTTGGTATGAACATGGAAACTATAGTCCCTATAACAATTTGGTTTACTGTCATAATTCGTGAAACAAAATGATTACCCACTGAGTCAAATATATTTACGTTTAATAAGTGCAGAAGTTATTGGAAATAGGAACTACAGCCTTGGCACCGGTGGGTAGTCATGTAAATAAACAGAACGAAATTGTTGCAGATACAGCAAATGATAGTGACAAAAGATATTGATTTAAACAGAAGTTCCTAGAAAGGCACGAGCAACCACCAATGGCTTCGCAAAGGTGCTTGTTGGGTGTAACTAGTTGGCTGCATACATTAAATCGACGGACTGGAACTCTGATGCAAATTAACTAACTTCGCGTTCCCTTTATCTCAGTGTTTTCACCATTGGTGCATGCTTAACAATCTTAAACTATGTGACTATAGAAGACTCCTGCAGTGGTGGCTGAAAATTTGAAGTTCTGCTCGGTCTCTGTCTTAAATCGAACGCACCTCTCTCTGCAGCGTCCTGAAACAAACAGCGTCAAGTGTGTTCTTGACGACATCCCTAGGAAAATTCTGTTCGGACATTACTCTGCAAAACCCAACAGGTTCTGCTAGTATCAGAACCTCTTCAACCATGTAGTGAAAATATTGCAAGTTCTGATGAACGATAAATTTATAAAAACGTATAACCATTTACCACCTTCTGGGTTACCATTAAGGTATGGCGCAGGGAAGAACGCAGAAAATCGCTCTCAGTACGTGACGGATTTTGAGTCATGGCCAACCAAAAGCCCTGCATGTCTTCACACGTAGGAACGTGCACCTTCTGCAGACATAATTATTACGAATCAATCGGAAAGTCTCATGCTAGAACTAATGAAACTTTGTAGCAGCGTGGGCCAGAGTTCATACGTTGCTCCCACGCTATGGAGGCTCATTTTTTCAGCAGACCTTCAGGTACTTACGTAATTAAAAATGTTTCCTCTTCACTTCTCATGTAATGCAGATTTTATGGCTAGCTGCATAGATTCCCCCCCCCCCCCCCTCATTCAAGCTGTATGGACACGATTGACTGTTTTCTCTTGCTTTACACCTGTACACAGAATGAATTTCAGCACCAGACAACTTCATGATTCTACTGGTAACATCCACTCCGTGAGTCGGCGTAAGGCCCCGATAGGGCGGCCCAAATAAAAAGACTGCCTCACCCTATCAATAAGAAAGGAGAAGTAGAAATATTTGACTGTTCAATCATTCATCGTATGAATACTGCTTGCAGTTTTCATACAGAAAAAGTGATTGGAATGTACAAATTGTTGGGACATGTGAATTAAATTACAAGACAGTGACAATCAGGCTTTAAACTGCAACATATCTTAGGGATCATGAACCACTATGGAGGGTGGTTTTAAAAATTGTATGAAATCAACGAAAGAAGTCAATTCGAACTTCCAAAGTGTTACCAGCAGTGTAGCTAAAACCATAACTTTTTTTAGGGAGTTGTAAGGAATGGAGTACAATGTTCAAGCACATCCTCATAAGCCCCATATTTCTGTAGTCAATGCTAAGCAAAGATTTATGTGGTGTAAGGTGTGAAGCCATGGGATGATGGAAACGAGCGGTGTGGAGCGATGAATCTTATTACGTCTATGCAGATCTAGGGGAAGGATCTGGCTTCTGCGAGAACATTACTTGCCATTATGTATAGCACTAAAACTTAAGTGTGGAGTAACTGCTGTCCCAGTATGGTGACCAGTTTCCTGGTTACGGTGTGGTCCACTCAATGTTTTAAGAAAACTGAATGCGGATGGATACGGACACATTTTACAGCATTGTGTAATGTGTAGATTAGAGGAAAAGTTCGGAAAAGATGGCTGTATCAGGATAACTTGATAACATTTCTGAAATGGGCTAGCCTGCCCAGAACCCCGACTAGAACCGAATGGAACACTTTTAGGATGACTTAGGACGTCGACTTTGCTCCAGACTTTAGCATCCATCATCGTAAACTTCTGTGGTTTCGGCTTTTCAGGAAGAAAGGGTAGCCATACAGATATCTCGTAGAAAGTGTCAGTTGGTCTCGCCTGCTATGTCACATCACACCCGTACACTACACTCTCCTCCCTCCCTCTGCTCACGCAGCACTCATTGTCGCTATTCCACAGTAGATTATTTCATTGTTAAATGTCGTTAGCCCAAGAAAGAGATACACGAAGATTCTCTACGAGCGATCACATAGGATACACCACATTCTTAGTAAGAATAACGAAGCCTCAGTTCCGTGAATGAAGGACTTACAAGCTCAACAGTGAAACTTACCCAGATTCTTTGATGTGTGTGATGCACAACGAATTACATGCTCCGAAATACTTCACTCATGCAATCATTTCTAATAATCTCGTCGTAAACGCTAATCTTCCAACTCTTCTTTCTTACTTTTTCACTTAAATGTGAGAAAGCTTAAAAGGAAATCGACAACGAGCACCTCGCTACCCCTAAATATAAGCTTTTAACACATTTGAAACATCCCCTTAGAAAAATTAATGAATTACTGTGCTTGGATACCACTTACGTTATTTGATTTTCAAACAGGTGAGTAGAACTGAACGTACTCAGACATTTCGCTCTTTACCTATCCTGATCAACACTAAACTGACACACAATATTTTTAGCGCAACGCAGTCTGACCTTCAATAATCCCTGCAAAACAATTGCCCTGACTAACAATAACCTATACCTTTTATGAATCACTTACCTCACAAAAATCTTCGTTACTCGAACTACTGCAGTACAGCGATCGCCAATACAGCCAGCTAAATAAAAAGCTCTAGCTACTGATAGGCATACTTAGCAAAAGAAAGATTTTGATAGAAAACAAACATTGTATTTACCTTAATAGTGATCAAAAGTCATTATATCAGTTCATGACATCCAGTCTTAATTTTACTGTCTCTGATGGACACACGTCCAGATCATCCGCTCTCAAACCTCCGCTACTATCTCCCCGCATCCTCCACTGCAGGCAGCTCACCTCCTACGGCGCAACGCTACGCGCTGTTCACATCCAACTGCCCAACACTACAATAGCGAATATTCCAACAATACCAACCAGCCACAGACTGCACACAGCACAGCCTGTGATTTTCACACAGAGCGCTACGTGACATTAGCAGCATAAGAACCTAAACAGCCTACGTACATATTTAAGTGAACAAGTGAGGAAAGAAGAGAAGGAAAATTATGGTTTATGTACTACTGACATCGATGTTATTAGAAACGACAGAATGAATGAAGTATTTAGGAGCATGTAATTCGTTGTGCATCAAATAGGTCAAAGGATCTGGGTAAGTTTCACTGTTGAGCACATAAAAAATGGTTCAAATGGCTCTGAGCACTATGGGACTTAACACATGAGGTCATCAGTCCCCTAGAACTTAGAACTACTGAAACCTAACTAACCGAAGGTCACCACACATCCATGACCGAGGCAAGATTCGAACCTACGACCGTAGCTACGGTCGCGCGGTTCCGGACTGAAGTGCATAGAACCGCTCGGCCAGACCGGCCGGCTTTGAGCCTATAACTCCTTCATTCACTGAACTAAGTCTGCAGTATTCTTACTAAGAATGTGGTGTATTCTACGTCATCACTCGCAGAGAATCTTCGTGTATCTCTTTCTTCTGCTAACGACATTTAACAGTGAAAGAATCTACTGTGTAATAGCGACAATGAGTGTTGTGTGAGGGAAAGGAGGGAGGAGCGTGTACCGTATGGTGTGATATGATATAGCGGGCGAAAGCAACTGACACTTTCTGTAAGATATATCAGCAGCATCTTCGAAAGTGCGGGTTGCACCAAAAAGAGGACACAGCTTAATGAGACAGTGACGATCTTCATACGAAACGAAGTCAGCGCTACGTCGTAATTAGCGAATTTACGCTACAAGTTACGGTAGAGCTGGAGGAAATGTCAACTTCCCCTCATCAGGGCCTATAATAACGAGACGGCGTTTTCAAAGGTTCCCTTTTTCGGCCTTTGCGCGTGCGTCGCGCCTGTTAATAACGAAAAATAAGAAAGGAAAGCAGGCGAGCTGCGACAGCGCGACCCGTCCGCGGCGAACGGCAGCCTCATGAATAATTCAATGACGGCCCGAGGCCTCCGAGAAAATATTAAATGAAGCGCGGACCGCGAGGGATGTCTGTCGAAATTCAGACCGGTATTAGCATAACGCGTCAGATATATACATACCGTGCTGCGTCTTTGTCTCGCACACGGTGTCGCCTGTCACAAGCGTCGTGGCGAGTTAAGACTGAGAGGCTACTGTCTTTTTAAGACGGTGGAGTGAATTTCGTGGTATCCTGCGTGATTTCGGTCCGTTAGTGAAGTGGAAATGGTAGTTTTCCGTTAATGTTATGATTTTTCAGTTATTTAATTGCGATGTTACTGGCGAATTTTCGTTTAGCAATTGATATATACACTGCTGGCTGTTAAGATTGCGACACCATGAAGGATAACAAATAAGAAAAGTTTACCAATTATTTATATACATTGTAGTAGGAAGAATACACAACCAAATTTGTACGTGATTGGGGGTTATAAAAATGCGAATTTCAATACACAGAGCAACAACAGTTCCAAACTGGCTAAGCATGGGGTCATGTAGAGCTTGATAGATACAGGTACTTCATTCTATGCTACAGATTTCATTAATGCCCTTGTAACACCATAGTAAGATATTATATAATTTTTTCTTTTCATTAATTATGCTTTGCATAAAGTACATTTTCTTTTATATTTGCTCTTTGGTATGTTCTACTATGTTTTCTCATTATTGATTAATTGTTTTTGTAGTATTTAGAAATGGATGATTTTGGTTAAATAATTTTGTATTGATTTGTTGGTATTCGTAAATGCAACATTTGCTTAAAAATGTTTACTTACTACTTTGCAACTGCTCTTGATTCATGTTGCGGTAAAAGAAGGAGCGGTTCCCCTATAAAACGGAAGTTATTTAGCGCGCGAAAATTGCGGGTGGTGCGAGTGAAAAGGTGGATATGAGGCTAGCTACCACACAGTTGGCAGCTAGTGATTGGAAGAGGCATTGTGCAGGTGCCGAGTGAGGCCTTTAGTGCTTGGATTTATTACGCCAAAGCCTCGGGTCGATGAATGGATTTTATACAATGTTCTGTGTCCTGAAAGTATTATAAAATCTGATGATCTTCGCTATAAAGAAAATAACAGAGCATTTCAATTCCAACGGCAAGTCCATCTGCCATCAGATACTCGCCACCAATATTGTGCAATATTGTGTAATAGAGAGGAAGAATCGTTGTTTGTAAAGTAATGGTTCAAATGGCTCTGAGCACTATGGGACTTAACATCTGAGGTCATCAGTCTCCTAGACCTCAGAACTACTTAAACCTAACTAACCTAAGGAAATCACACACATCCATGCCCGAGGCAGGATTCGAACCTGTGACCGCAGTGGTTGCGCGGTTCCAGACTGAAGCGCCTAGAATCGCCCGGCCACGGCGGCCGGCGTAGTAAAGTGAGGGATCAGCACATTCAGTACGTGCAAGTAAAGGTAACTCATTCCAAAATGTATGTAGCTACCTCGATTTATTCCTGATCGTAAGACCTCTCAGTATCTTCTCCGTTTGAACAATGATTTCCTAGTGTCCAGATAGTTAGAAATAATAATCAAGAAGAAAGACGATTATTTGATTAATTTTGTTCGTAACTTAGTTAAAAACGTTAGTAGAAATTACTGTGTATTTTGGTAGTTCATTTTCAAGTTTTGGTGGTCTTTTAAAATTACTTGTTTAGCTTCTGGTTACAAATCCATTTTGAGGCTAGCTTCAAAGTAAACGTGGTTTCAAATGCAATACCTGGTGAACATATTTAATGTAAAATCGGTTATAAAAATGCATACAAGGTGAGTCAATATTTCAAAAGGAGAATTCCAAACCTAGGCATTCTTTAAAATATGGATGAAAGTGTGTTAAATTGGTTTGCTACAGTGGTCAAGATTAAATTAAGCCCCCCCCCCCCCCATTGAAAGTTGTTAAAAATACACAAAGTTACTAGATTAATGCTCTTGAAATTTATGCTGAGTTTTGTGCACATTTTTTCCCAGAAAATGTAATATCAGTATATGAGCACCCACTTACTGTTATATTCTCACTGAAGTTAAAGTTACAATGATTAACATTATAAATGAATACAGTTACTTCTTTGTTTTTAAAGAAAAGTGTGAATATTTATGCAAGTGAAATTTAATTCACTGAAGGTAAAGTTACTATCAATAACATTATCCACGAATACAGTGACTTCTTTGTTTTTAAAGAAAAGTGTGAATATTTATGCAAGTGAAATTTAATTGAACTTGTGATGTGAAAAAAGTATGTGACAAAATAAGACTAGACCCATGCCGAATTTCCAGTTTAGTATTGGCTTGCATTTGGTGTGTTGATGAAGACGCTCAGGTTTGACAAGGTATTTAAAATTGATGAGTGTAACAATGTCTTTTGTGTTTGTGAGGAAAGGCATATTTTACAATAGCTGTTAGTATCCCCTTTACGACTTTTTTTGCTTGTGATTGGTTTCATTGCACTTTCGTAGGAAAGAAGTATAGACTGAGTTTTTTCGACTAAAACTGTCTTTGAAAGAAGTGTTACACGTTTCTGTGCATAATATGGCTGATGGCCGTATTCTATTTCATTTGAGCAAGTTTGATTAGTTAAAATAGTTCTAAATCGAATCAGTTACCTTCAATGTGTTTACGTAACTTCAGTTTCTCGTCCAATAAGCAAAACCCGGTAAACATTTCACGGTCAATTAGCAAAAATCATCACAGAAGGTAACATTATACTGCATCTAAATACCATAATTTGTTACAAATATAGTGTCAGTACACTGACCATATATTTTTGGTGAGTAAACATCCGAAGCACTTGCTTCCTGGGACTACATTCGGACACCCTCTGCATCGAGGTAGATGAAATGTTTGCACTGCTAAATCTACTTTACAGGCCGTCAAAATGAGCCAGCGAATGACAGTGTAGCCATCTTCTTCTTGCTCCGTCGTACCTGAATTATTTTTGTACTATATTCAAAAGCATTTATCCAAGAAATTATTTAAAATAGCAGCTTGCAGTATTTCTACATCTAAAAGTACTTTACTGGCGATAAAAATGGAATATGGGCTAAACCGGGAGTATCCCACAAAGTCTTACAACTAATTCCACATTTTTCAATGGAACCTGGCCGAGAAAATATAAATGTGTTACTTATTTATCGCCCCTCGTATAATCTATACTACATCTATATCCTCTTGCTGACCAGATGATTTCGTTTATGTCTTTCTTTGTAAAGAAACTCTTGGTAATTTGTAAATGATTAAATGGGGAAAATCTCGTTGCAATTGGCCGTTTTCATCACGTGCGTTTCCTCCTATTGTGCCTGTTGTTCTTGAAATTCGTATATTTCTAATTGTATCATTGAAATCTCTTTTCAGTAAGATCTAATTTTCACTGTTACGGTCGTGCGGTAGCGTTCTCGCTTCCCACTCCCAGGTTCCCGGGTTCGATTCCCGGCGGGGTCAGGGATTTTCTCTGCCTCGTGATGACTGGGTGTTGTGTGATGTCCTTAGGTTATTTAGGTTGAAGTAGTTCTAAGTTTTAGGGGACTCATGACCATAGATGTTAAGTCCCATGGTGCTCAGACACATTTGAACCATATTTTTTATTGTTCTTGTTTACTGTTATCGTAATTATTTACAAAAAGCCTGAGAGCCTTCAATTTTTCCATCATCAGTGGCATAAGTTCGTAGCATTCTTAAGATTCCTCTTGGACCTTTAATTCCTACTAGCCCAGTGTGTTCATGTACATTTTTCAGCTGCCAGTATTTTCTCTTCACACTTGCCATGAATGTAGATGCAATACGGTAACTTGCTCTTCGATCCTGTTTTGCCATCTACTCTATTTTGTCCAGTATTTTCTACATATTGTATACACTGTAATGCAACTGTTATTAGTAATATGACCAAAAAACGGCTGCGTTATATACAGTTTATTTTGTATCAGGGCCGGTTTCGGCTGGCAGACAATTCTCAAGGAATTATTTAATATTGTACCACTAAATGACTAAATCGTATTGTTCACTCCTTTATGTTTCTTCAACATTTAATGGTACTTGCTGTACGAAACGATCGGTACCTAAGCGTTTCTTCTCATCATGTAATTAAAAATCTGTACCTGTAGAAACACACTACCGGAAAAAGATATAAGAATTTCAACAAGGAATTATCACACAAGAATAACAAGTACAGTATTTACATAACACATGATTAACAATATACAATTATACCAGACTGCAGACAGATAAGAAACCACAGAGACACTGCTCTGTATTAAAAAGAATTCCTTGATGCTGGTGTGAGTAATAAGGCGTACTGTAGTTCTGTGCTCAATGACTGAAAGGAATTAACGTCACAAATATTTTCATTCTAATAGGCTGTCCCAGTCCTTTGTCCTCTATATCAACAGTTATAACAATCCCAGTACAGCAGTGAAATGATTTCACTGTTATTTGCCAAACGAAATGAAGTTAAATTTGGTAGAATACTATTTTTCTCATTAACGTTTCTGATTTGATTAATTCCACATGTTTCGCACCTGTCGCCGCTGTCGTACACAGCTTCCGTAAGCGCAGATATGGAGCGCAGTACGAACCGGGAATTACTATAGCAGAAGATAAACTGCGAAATTAATGTGAACCTGAATCAGCAGTACTGTTCACACCGTGACTTATTTATGGTACGACAGAATTTAGTTACGAGTAATGTACAAATGATTTATACAACAGAAACTGGGTGTGTTGTTTGTGGGATTCGTACTACGGGTGTATCTGTATGTAATTAATTTTGATGTTACTGATAGAGTTTTAGTAAACGCATTTACTCATGTTATGCTGCTTCAGTACATTAACATGGAGTTAATGAAGCCTAGTGTCCTATAGAAACCGTTATGATACCTCATTGAAATTAATTATTTATAGACAACAATCTGAAACAACAATTCGGAACACCGTTACAATTACTAACGGAACGAACTACATTTAAGAACTGATCAGCGGATAATAATAAGTACATCTCATTCTCGTGGCGTCTCTTTAGCACCCTATTTGCAGGGGAATTCCGGAAACGGTAAACCGAGGGTTTGATGGAACTTTCTCCTAAATATCGAGGATTGGGAAAAATAATGACGCTTATTTCAGTGCGTTTTCTTCCAGTGTTTACTAAAATCAAGATGCAAGTATTCTTTCTTGCCCAAATCCTAGCACGTATCTCGTGGTCGTGCGGTAGCGTTCTCGCTTCCCACGCCCGGGTTCCCGGGTTCGATTCCCGGCGGGGTCAGGGATTTTCTGTGCTTCGCTATGGCTAGGTGTTGTGTGATGTCATTAGGTTAGTTAGGTTTAAGTAGTTCTAGGGGACTGATGACCATAGATGTTAAGTCCCATAGTGCTCAGAACCATTTGAACCCAAATCCTAATGACTCTAGGCTGTTAGAGAACCTACCATGCAAGCGAGTAGTGGATGTATGATAATCGCAATTTTCCGACTCTAGTTGAAGACGGTCTTCTCCTCGACATCATGTTGAACAGTTTCAAGCCCCAGGTTCGGTCTGTTAGGAGCATAATCCTCTCCATCTAGTCCTGTTTCCCACCATCTTGTCTGTGTTCACTCTGGTCCAGTGCTTGCCTCTTTTTTCAACACACTTCTCCACACCTACCAGCCATCTATTCCTTGGTATTCCTCTTGGTCGCATCATTCTCATCTGCATTTCATGTATCATCTTCGCAGTCCACTTGGTTTCCATTCTCTTTAAGTGTCCATATTATCTTAGCCCTATGTTTCTTTCCTAATCTACAAGGGTTATTTCTTTTCTATTTCGCATACCCTTTCGCTCGTCATCCTATCTCTCTTCGATTCTAGATTCTGAGGAACTTCGTTACACTTCTCTTGTCTTCATTGCTTATGCTTAGCAAGCATAGGCCAGGACTTGAATGAAACTCAAATTACTTTTTTGCTTTTTTGGTGGAACGTCTTTGTTCCAAAGCAGACTCCTAACAACATATAAAAACGTTACTGCCTGCCTGCTACGTCCACTGATCTCTTTCGCGTTTCTTCTGTTTTTCTCTATCACACTTTCCATTTACTTGACACTTTCCATCTTCTTCAATAGTTCACCTCTAATTCTTAATCCCCTTTTTGGACTTTCTTCAACAAGGGAAGGCGGCCATATGGTTTTGAAAAAAAAGTCTATATTACATGTTACCCAGTTTCTATAACAGATAGTCATTTCATAGACGTAAGCAGTTTTCCTCGCATTTTGTGTAATAACTGTCATCGTAGACTTCATAATTCCTTAACATCACTTGATGCAGCAAGGTGTAATTTTTCTGTTTTTTTTAATGGCTTTATACAAGTAAAATGTTATGGTTACCGAATAAATCAGTTTTTAATGATTGTGATACATAAATTCAGGAATTTTTGAAATATATTACAGCAGAATGAAATTGATATAAATTGTTAATGATATAAAAATTCCATTTTCGTTAGTAAACCAAAGTTTTTCTGTATTAAACAATAAACCTACTTATATTATGAAAGTTCTGAATATTTTAGAAAAATACAGAAAAATATATATTCTTACATTACTACATAAATTGTAGAAAAGGAAAAGAGCATTTCCTAAAAAAATCGGGAGATGACTTTGACCTAAGTTCGGAAATACGTATGATGATGCCCTCACCAGTCGGCTGCCGTACTAACTCACTTACAGCTTGTAGTCAGTATGGCACAGGCAAGTCATAACGTCCTATGTTGATTTACTCCAAAATTCGAAGCATTTGATTAAAAATCGTAACTGATGTTTAGTTGTTTTTTTTCAGTGACGATCGTCTGTGCCAAATTTCGGCAAAATCCATGAGCGACCGACACACGTCTTCCGTGATTAGTTTCATGCGGATTTGCACCAACGTGCTTTCAGCTCAGTTAAAGTTGCAGTGACGAGAATATTTTGTAGGACACTGAGCATATTCATAGCCCAAGTTGCAGAAACATACATCGGAAATTGTGGTTTATGTAGTGACAGGAATTCTACAAGCACTTGGTTGTTTATATCTATCGTCAACAACAACTGCTGCCGCAGTAATTGAGCACATTTTCTTCCTTTCGAGACGATACTTTTGGATCATTATACTTTATGAATAACGATATGGAACACTAATCATAATCGTTAGTGACAGAATATCGGAACTTCAACGCCAGAAATTTTACCTCATTCAAATATTTGGTATGCACGTCTTCTTTGAAAAGCAGTTGACAGAAGGGGATACTGATTTTCCATGTAATGTAATGACAAAGAGTAATTTCACCATCTCTACCACTGAGGAGCCACATATGTGCTGCCTTGACAGCGATTCAGTGTTATTGGCTACAACTATGACATTTCTTATTTTTTTTAATGTTTGAAAATTAATGCTTTCACTCTACGCTGTGCCCTCTTCGTCAATATTTTAATGTGTGAATGTATTTGTGGAATAAGTGAAGATAATATTCTTGAGAACGAGTCGCGATTGCTTTATATAATTAAGAGTCCTGCGATGTGATGTATGTAACGTGATATCTATCACGATACATGTATTATTAATTCAGAATAAGATATGGTGGAGAGAGGTTGACGTTTGTGACGTGCTTCTGGAACTTTTTATACTTATATTTTGTATTAATTCGTTTGAGTCCAATATCACTTCTCTCCATTTCCTATCTTTCTTTATCAGTATCTAGTAACTTAATCTCTGTTTCTCGTGACTACTGTTGGCGCAATTACTTTGAAAACTTGTAACAGAAATTCAGCAGTACTCATTTCCCTATAGAATTATTGACACACACTTTATTTAAGCTCATTTCTTCTGTGAATACGTTAATACAAATTATAAGCCTCCTCTTTCATGAATCAGTAATTCGTAGGACACAGTAAATTCATTCTTTAAACGGCCATAAAGATACAGTTTTACGAAAAGTCATGTGGTTGGATCATCTGTATCTGCATCCATACACAGCAGTCCACCGTAGGTACGTGATGGAGGCTACCATGTACCAATACTAATAATTTCCTTTCCTGTTCTACTGGCAAACACAGCGAATGGAAGACGACTGTCTAACAGCCTCCGTATGAGACCTAATTCCTCGCATCTTATTTCGTGGTCATGACAGAAAGTGTACGATGACGGCAGTAGAATCGTTTTACAGTCGGCCCCAAATGCGGGTTCTCTGTATTTCCATTACAGTGGCAGAGCGGTTCTAGGCGCTACAGTCTGGAACCGCACGACCGCTACGGTCGCAGGTTCTAATCCTACCTCGGGCATCGATGTGTGTGATGTCCTTAGGTTAGTTAGGTTTAAGTAGTTCTAAGTCCTAGGCGACTGATGAGCTCAGAAGTTAAGAGCTATAGAGCTCAGAACCATTTGAACCACATGAACCTGACAGTGCCTTCCCTCTAGTGATTCCCACTTGAGTTGACGAAGTATCTCCGTGATAATTTCATGCCTATCGAACCTACCAGTAACAAAGGTAGTTGCAGAATCACTCCGAATTCTTCCTTTAACCTGAACTAGTGGGGGAGGGGCTCTGAAACACTCTAATAGTACTCAAGAATGGATCGTACTGGCATTCTACGCGCCATCTCCTTTATAGACTCATCTCCTTTATAGGCGAGCTACAAGTTTCCAAAATTCTCTCTATAAAACGAAGTGGAGCATTCGTCTTTCCTACTACCAACCAGATGTGCTAATTCAATTTCACACTGCTTTGCAGCGCTACGCCTAGGTACTTCATGGATGTGAGTCTCTCAAGCAGCAGCCTACTAGTGCTGAATTCAAATGCCCCTACTCATCCGCATTAACACACCAAATTTAGAAATTTCGTGTTAGTCATCTTTACCACCCAAAAAACCACACCGTTGTCAGCAGAATGCCGTAAACTGCCTCTCAGTATAGCCGACAAATCATTTACACTACTGCCCATTAAAATTGCTACACCACCTCGTGTAAGGAGGAGAAAAGCGTACCATCACGTTTCCGACTTTGATAAAGGTCGGATTTCAGCCTATCGCGATTGCGGTTTATCGTATCGCGACATTGCTGCTCGCGTTGGTCGAGATCCAGCGATTGTTAGCAGAATACGGAATCGGTGTTTTGAGGAGGGTAATACGGAACGACGTGCTCGATTACAGTGGCCTCGTATCACTAGCAGTCGAGATGACAGGCATCTTATCCGTATAGCGGTAACGGATCGTTTAGCCACATCCCGATCCCTGAGTCAACAGAAGGGGACGTTTGCAAGACAACAACCATCTGCACGTATAGTTAAAAAAATGGTCCAAATGGCTCTGAGCACTATGGGACTTAACAGTTGTGGTCATCAGTCCCCTAGAACTTAGAACTACTTAAACCTTACTAACCTAAGGACGTCACACACATCGATGCCCGAGGCAGGATTCGAACCTGCGACCTTAGCAGTCGCACTGCTCCGGACTGCGTGCCTAGAACCGCGAGAACACCGCGGCCGGCCCACGCATAATTCGACGACGTTTGCAGCACCATGGACTATCAGCTCGGAGACCATGGCAGCGGTTACCCTTGACGCTGCATCACAGGCAGGAGCGCCTGTGATGGTGTACTCAACGACATACCTGGGTGCACGAATGGCAAATTGTCATTCTTTTGGATGAATCCAGGTTCTGTTTACAGCATCATGATGATCGCATCCGTGTTTGGCGGCATCGTGGTGTACGCACATTGGAAGCGTGTACTCGTCATAGCCATACTGACGTATCACCCAGCGTGATTGTATGGGGTGCCATTGGTTACACGTCTCGGTCACATCTTGTTCACATTGATGGCACTTTGAAAAGTGGACGTTATATTTCAGATGTGTTACGACCCGTGGGTCTACCCTTCATTCGATCCCTGTGAAACCCTACATTTCAGCAGGATAATGCACGACCGCATGTTGCATGTCCTGTACGGGCCCTTTTGGATACATAAAACGTTCGACTGCTGCCCTGGCCAGCACATTCTCGAAATGTCTCACCAACTGAAGACGTCTGGTCAATGGTGGCCGAGCAACTGGCTCGTCACAATACGCCAGTCACTACTCGTCATCAATTGCAGTATTTCGTTGAAGGTGCATGGGCAGCTGTACCTGTACACGCCATCGAAGCTCTGTTTGACTCAATGCCCAGGCGTATCAAAGCCGTTATTACGGCCAGAGGTGGTTGCTCTTTGTGCTGATTTCTCAGGATCTATGCACCCAAAATGCGTGAAACTATAATCACATAACAGCTCCAGTATAATATATTTGTCCAATGAATACCCGTTTGTCATCATGTGAGAAAACAGCAAGCTAGGTTTCTTGCTAGTGACGCAGTATAAATTCGAACTGATTTGTCGACAGAAACTATTGTGTCTCAAGGAAATTTATTTTATTCAGGCTCAGAATTTGTTCAAGAATTCTTCAGCACACCGATCTTAAGGATGTTGGTCAGTAATTACGCTGGTCCATTCTTGTACCTTTCTTATGTACCAGTATCACCTGCGCTTTTTTTCAGTAGTTTGCAACTCTGCGCTGGACAAGAGATGTGTAATTAATGCAAACTCAGTAAACTGCCAATGCCGCAGAATACTCTATAAAACCGAAATGGTATTCCGTCTAGACCTGGCGACTTGTTTGTTTCCAATTCTTTTAGATGCTTATCTATGCTGCAGATTTCTATTCCTATGACTTCATTCATGCGGAAGTATGTGCGACATTCAAATGACGGTATATTTGAACGACCGTCCTGCATGAATGATTGCTTAAACGTGAACTTTCAAACGTCAGCTGTCCTTTTACTGTCTTCAGCTGCCACCCGTGAGTGGTCGACAAGTGACTTGTTAGAAGCCTTAGATTCTCTTGGTGATTCTACTGACGACCAGAATTTTCTCGAACTCTTAACAAGATCTTAACTAATGGATGATGGTGAAAATCGTTCTATGCTTCGTTCATTGACCATATGGCTGCAGGAATTTCTACTTATTTTCGTGCTTTCTTATTTGAACAGAAATAGGAACAATTTGTTTCCTTAGCATTTTACTAATTTGCTTATTAAACAACAGAGGAGCCTCGTAAGGTATAGGATTGGTAAGCAGGGCACATGGGCTGCTGGAGTGGAATGCTGATGCCATTTTAAGATACAAAAATTTATTTTGACCACTTTAATTAAAACAGAGCACTGGTTACAAAACAATGATTAATTAGCATTTGCAAACAGAGGTGACCTACACCGATTATTCAATTGTATAAAAGTAATGAGAATAATTCAAAAAAATTTAAAAGAAAAGCAGCTGTATGGCCCTAACTTTAAATTAGTAAAAACATCTTTTACACAAATATAACCTTAACGTAACTGCAGATATGAGCTCACTAGCTGTGACATTAAGTCAATTATCTGGACTTGTGAATATGACTAATAGCAGTTTGTAAAAGGTATTAGGTTCCAAAAATATTCAGACAGCAAGATCTTGTAAATAAGTGAATTTACTGTTATGGAAAACATTCCGTAATATGATGTTATGATAGCCTGAAAGATATACACAGCAATCAGTTCATTCTAGACGGCTGGCGTTCACATCGACCGCGCGTCTGAATCCCGTGCTCGAGAGTTCAAGAGACAATAACTGGCAGAAGGACCTGCGCACACCAATAACGGCTCCTAGAAAACACAAATTCACTGTTAATACACAGTTCATTAAAATACTAAAACTAACGGCCAAGCAATGGGTAGCTTCAAATGCAAGAAGAGATGTTGAACGTTATATTTGACAACTGCAGTTACTATTGAAGCAGTAGTTCATTAACCAATCAACAATGACGTGAAATTTCACTTGATAAATTTATGAACCACAACTAGCTCAATGTGATAATGACCAGACAATCCGCATACAACCTTAAGTACCAAAGCTTCGTTTGACGCCTCAGATTTTTACTATTGTAGTTCCCAACAAGAAAGAAGTTTGCAATTCCAATTTAAATTAGCGGCTGAACATTTATACAGAGAATAAACTTTGATTCGTAAAATTTACCACTTAACATATTAACAATAATAATCAGAAACAGGAATCTCTGAATATCGGCCACACTTGTAATTCAAGATAAATGCGACGGAACCAGGGCACGCCGCAGTTACATGGATTTGCAATACCAAGCATGCCGGACCTACGTTCAGGTGATTTAGGGAATTACTAGCAAACCAAAGTGGCTACACGGAGCAGTCACATGCCAAAGATGCACCACAAAATGGTTCCAGGAGCTCGCCGTTAACATGCACGCGAGGGTAAACTTCCGCGCTCTCCTCGGGGTTCGAGACAGACACGACTGTTAAACAAAGCCTATATTGACTTGTGACTGCTTCCGCACTCCAGTTCCGCTCGCCGCCAGACCCAGGCGCCGGAAAGTCAACACCGTGCGTCCTCCCAGTACACCAAGCGTCGACTGACTACTCGCGTGCTCTGTGCGGTGTCTTCCGTCCGTTACTGCCGCCGACCGAGTCTCCGTCACTCCCCCGACCTAGTCTCAACTCGCGACCGGCGGCCGTCCTAAATAGAAGCGGCTAGCCAACCACGATGCCGCAAAGCGCGTAACTCTGACAGAAAAACTATCCTGCCTAGACCATCGCAGGAAGTCACGACTCAGATCCTTTCCAACCTTAATCTACTTGCTTGCCAATTAATCCCCAGAGTGCGAGTTAAAATTAGTTCAAACTTTGCCGATAATTCTTCTATGTTCGTTATTTTTTTTGATAATGATGTCATTTACTGTCTAAATGGGATGTTAAAACTGTCTATCTGCATTTTCTGGCATAAATTCTCTCCTGGCCTTGACAATAGTTTCATTAACTTCAGCAACCATCATCATTATGATGATATCATGATCACTAATCGATATCTCTATAAAGATATTGCCGATATGGAAAGGCCTATTTGGAGATGTAAGATATAAAACACTTCCACTGCGTGTCGGTTCTCTAAATTGTTGTTCAAAGTAGTTTTCAGAAAATGAGTTCATAAGCACTTGAGAATACTGTCTGCCTGTACCACATACATTGAATCCTCACACGTCCCCGTCTTTACTCTGTAGACTGAACTCGCCACCACTAACACTGCATGATCTGGGTATTACCGCTCTATTGAATGATGCTATCGCGGAATCACGTGACTGGTAGAAACATTTAATAAACGAGGGTTCACGCAGACCTGCTACACGTGTCCAGATAACTTGTCATTCAGACTCAATTTCGTCCTCGACGGAGATAATTGTTAATTTGTAATAATACCATATGAAATAAACATTTCGTTTGCCATTTGTTATCAGACTTCAAAATTAAAATTAAAGTATTCTCCGAAGTCTTCTAATTCTCGGGACCGATATCTCGCCAAAATCAGTATCGACAACCGGAAAAAAATCGTCCAGTTTTCAGGCATGGTCGAACTATCTGTACACATAATAGTGAACGAAGCCTCAGTGTGCGATTCCTACTTACACCTGGGCAATCGTTTTATATCATTAAGACTTACACGACGCTAATGAATTTATTTTGTGCTGGTAGCTTTATTACTAGCACACAATTTTAGGGCCTGTATTACAGTTATAAAGCTACCAGCACAAAACATATTGATTAGCGTCTTATATGTATGAACAATAAGATAACATAATGAAGACAGCACAGAAAGTGTTGAAAAGTGTAAGTCTAAGATAAAACGAAATAAACAGTTTTTGCGTAAGGTGTGATACCTCTCCATTTTTCTCAGCAGGGTCAATTAAACCATTTAAATGCCGCAAATGAGAGCGCAGCGAGAATAAGGCGCATTAACTGAGTGCCGCCGCTTTTATATTCCGAAATAATTGTCATAAAGGAGTGCGAAAATATGTTAAATATTATTTGAGACTACAATAGTGAAGCCATAGTCAGAGTACATAAAATTTTTCTTTAAAAAAAAGGGTTGCATTACCGGTTTCAACTAACAAAGTCGTCATTTTCAAATGTAAGACATCAGTTGGAGAATATATAATGGGAACTGTGACTATAAAACTGACAAAAATTACGAAAAATAATGAGACCAGGCAACCGACGCAATGGTGGCACAACCAAGTCACTACAGGTTGTGCCCATGCTTGGCCATCCGTTTATTCCGTGTTCTAATGTAGAACAGATAAAAAACTACACTAGGGTAAAAATTTCCAGGGACTCTTGCAATGTATCCTGCTGTGACACAACGTTCGTTTGGCTGACACAGATTCACAAGTCGTAAGCGCATCACGCGCAGCAAACAACCACACAGATTATGTCTACCGGCGACACACGTCGCATTAAGCGTCGTGTAAGTGTTTAGGAAGTGACTGAATAACAGGAAGCTTACCAAGGCAGGAAATTCCTCAGAGTTCCTGCAGAATGGGAGAGATAATTTCATGTCAGCACGAGATCTGGGTCATTGTTGTGAATGGTAACAATGTCATATGAAGTGCTGTAACTAGTTTTAATCATCATCACATACATTTCTAATTTAAAATAACCACAGCGACGAATAAAATACGTGTTACGTCTGTTTTCACAAAATTCAGTGGTACAGATGAGATGAAGAGATGTAAAACACAACTAGCTAACCTCACATATTGCTGTTTTGATGGAAAGAATCATTGTGATTAGTTCTTTTCCTCTGGTCATGCACACATGTCTCTTACCAAATCAAGTTTGATTCTGACTTGGCGAGAGACATTTATAAAGCATGCGTTGCGACTTTGAGGTTTATTATGAAGATCAGGTACTATCAGTCCAGCCTCAGTAGGCCAGGCTTGAAAATTAATTTCCAGGATTCAAAACTAGTCGCCTAATATAAACAGAATCGTTAATAAACTAATAACCGCTTTACGAAATTTAATACAGTTGCTCTTTCCCTGTCAATAAAGTGTTGAAACCAATGAGTTGATATTGGTAGGTAGACGATATCTTTGTTACCTATACAGTAAGTATATATGAGTAGCATCTAGAAGTTACACAATATTATATTATTAATATTAATATGTATGGAACGTTTTGTACTCAACAGCCTGAAAGTACATTCTAATAAAATTAAAAACGTCTGTGAATTTCTAAGGTATCACTGCTGAGGTCATCGGTCGTAGACTTACACACACCATAAAGTAACGAATGCTAAGAACAACGCATACACCCATGCTGGGGGGAGGACTAGAACCTACGGCGGGAGAGGTCGCGCAATCCGCGACTTGGCGCCTCTAACCCCGCGGCCACACCCCACGCGGCTCAGAAAATTAAATCCTTGACATCAAATGAGCTATAAGGTAAAGTTGGAACACATTCAAAAAACGTAATTTGTTGACTCTACCATATTCATATGTTGAAATTGAAAATTAAAAATCTGAAATAGAAGAAAAGTCAGAGTGATGGAGAAAATCCTTTTTCATATCTACAAAAATGCCACATTAATGCCCATCGCATTGGAGAAACAGTGAACAAATTTAAAAAAAGGATGTAACACTTCCTTCACTTATAAAACTTCACAGCTCTTCACGTTTTTGGATTTATTGCATTACTTTCGTGATTTTTCCTTTTTACTGTCTAGTGACTGAAATGAATTTGAATAACAGCTGTTTCGATAGCTACAGTTTTTGGTTGGTTAAACAAAATGTAGCCAATATATGACTAGATGAATGTGGGAAATGTTTCGAAACTATGTTGAAATTGGCCGACAGGATCAACTTTTAGGAACCTACAACTGCGGCAAAGCAATCCTCGTGCCTCCAGTTTTTCGCATTGTTGTGTAGCAACTGGAATGCAAAATTTTCATTGCGTCACTGCATGTGCTGCTGTGTTGCACCCATAAACGTGGAGCTATCCTTCAATTTTTCGACCACGAAATTTTATGCTTTTTCCCCTCTCTTCTAGTGCAGACTTTTCTTTTGTACTGATATATTTTGGATAAATATAGGACTTCTGTGTTTTTCCAATTGTCCTAAAGTAGCTCTGTCATGTAAAATCAAATGCAGAAGCAGGAAGGCAGCGTGGGTTTTCCACAGACAAGTAGTTAGCTACTGTTGTGACTCCTCTGTGCGGAGCGGTGGTATCCTTATAGGAACTGAGAACAGGAGACTGACACTCATACGGCTGCCATGTTTACGTAATTGTCTCAGACAACTGCCATGTTTACATATCGTTCGTCAGCGATTCGCTACGCTAGCGTGGTAGAGCGGATCTTTTCTGGAGCTCGGTAAACGAATGAACAGCGAAGCACGGAAAACTGCTGAAGACATTGTTTCAACGCAGCTCATTAAATGTTTATGCTGATTTTGATTACAGATCAGCGCCAAATCGGCAGTTCTGTAAATGTTTATATCGATCTTGATTGCACAACAGCGCCAAATCCTCAGCTGCACCAAGGAATAGCATAACCTCCCACGAACAGAGGGTAACTAAGGAAATCCTATACATTTAGTTCAAATTGGTCAAACCTAACTAACCTAAGGACGACACACACACATCCATGCCCGTGGCAGGATTCGAACCTGTGCCTGTAGTGGTCGCGTGGTTCCAGATTGAAGCGCCTAGAACCGCTCGGCCACTCCGGCCGGCTCAATACATTTAGTGATCGCTAATGTTGCAGTTAAAGTAGTGGCAAACAATGATTCCTAGAAATTTGAGAGAATGTGCTCAGGCTGTAAGTTCCACGGGAGTCAAGTGCCCACACTTGGCTCCACAAATAAAAAAAAAAGAAAAGAAAATGGTTCAAATAACTCTGAGCATTATGCGACTTAACTTCTGAGGTCATCAGTCGCCTAGAACTTAGAACTAATTAAACCTAAATAACCTAAGGACATCACACACATCCATGCCCGAGGCAGGACTCGAACCTGCGACCGTAGCACTCGCTTGGCTTCAGACTATAGCGCCTAGAACCGCACAGCCACCCCGGCCGGCCTTGCCTCCTCTCCTGGATGCCTATGTAAGTATCGAATCGACATGAGATTAAGGAAAGAGGATCGCATCCCTGTCGTTTTTAGAAGTGATATTATTCTGCAAGGTATATACCCACAGGATATCCTAAAAGTCATAGGCAGCTGCAACTAAATTGGTTAGTGCTTCAGAAATTTAAAATATTCTGCTCAGTACCTAACAGACGATAGTTAAATAAAATGCGTGCGTTACGTGAATTAAGCCTGCTGAGCGATTCGACTGAAAATTTTTGTACAGTCAGAAGATAGATTTGACGAATCTACATCCAGAGGTTGAGCTGTAGCACCGGGTACTGCAATAGCGTTGATACTGTTGTGGAGATGTTATTAACGCATGCCAGATTTCACGCAGAAATGTGGCTATTTACAAAGTAACATAATGCAGTGAAATTTGGGAAAACAATTTCAGCTCCGAGGAAAAACTGGAATCTAGCATCTAATGTTGAGAAATGCTAAATTTACACTTCAACATATAACAGCGTAGCCTCTTTTGAATACAGGATTAAACAGTCATATTATGTAAATAGCCGGAAATAACTAGAGTTTTAGGCAAGAAATATAATGGTTTCACGGACCCAGTACTAAGTTAACCAAGTGGAGAACTACGGATTTTCTTGGTTTCCTGGGATGGTACATTCTCCTAAAGAGGTTGTCTGTCTTACGCTTGTACATCACATCCTATAATACTGCACATTTGGGTACCATCACGTTGGATTTATTAACAAGGGATGTTTAGCATATGCGGAGGATAAATTTTCGAATGGACTCAGGCTTCTTTGCCGAGAAGAAGAATGTAACGGAAATATTTCAATCAATAAACGAAGAGAACACTGAAAATGATTTGTTAAACTCAAGTAAGAAAGTCACCATGTGAATTTACAGATAAATGAAGGGAAGTCTTACTTGTGACAACTGTTATTTGTGATCCTGGTACAATGTCACATATTTGAAGGCCAGTTACTGCAATGAGGAATAACTTAGATCTTAGATTACATTTCGAATAGTCATGTTAATACGCAATACGGATACTCGCTTGACGATGAGATGTGAGTGCAGACCCTTAGCGAAATGCGTTATCTAATTACAGCAAGACTTCTGTTTAAACTAATGTCTGTTTGGTACACGGTTTTGGTATCGTTAAAAATAATTATTTGGAACATGCTTACAAATTTTGATGATCAGTTTGCAGTTAAGAAGGTAGTTAGGTCCTGACATTCTAAAGCAAATAATTAATTCCTGGCACATAAGTAGAAATATACCAAGACATACTGTTACGTCTGGAATATTTCCACGAAGTAACAAAAACTTTCTGGTAAATCTCGTGACTGTTAGGCAGTGTCATTTATTGTAACAGTTTCGTGTCTCCAAAATTGTGGAATTCGCAGTATTTTTCTAACGGATGCCTTAAGTAACTGCTGTCTTAGAATCAAATGAAGAAATACATAGTGCTCGTTTAAGCAGGAAAAGTGTGGCCCACTTCAGACAGATCCAGTGAAAGTCCAAGAGAACACTACATCAGTACTCAAGACTGTGCGAATGACCTTTTGAACGTAATACAGATTGTACGAACACAGCCTGTTTGTCAATTCATTAACGAAGAAGGCATTTGCCTAGAGGAAGAGATTTAGGGAAATCACGAATACATAAGTCTGAATGGTAGAACGCAGTTCTGAACGGTCGTCTTCCCGCGTACGAGTCCAGTGCGCTAACCACTGCGCCACCTCGCTTGATTCAACTGACTAACGCGAAGTTGAAATTTACTCTGATGAAATGATTAGGAAAATGCTTGGTACTACCGTGATTGAAAATCGTGACTTTAAGGTTGGTGGGATAGAAAGCGTCTCGCATAACATATTTATAACGTCATCTTAATACTCCGTTCCGGTTTATTATTATTTTCCTTGTGTCCTAAAAGAGTAGATAGTGTCACTGTTACTATAAAACTTTCGTGCTCATGGTAATAAGTATGAACTTAAACTTTAGGATACGTATGATTCCTAAAGATTAGTACTTAAATAGTAAACACGTGTTTGAAGGCATGTCGATTCAAATGGTATCGAACTGAAACAAATATCATATTTTGGGAAAACTATATAAAACATAGCATTGTTTTGCATACTAGGAGTGAAAAATACTCTAGATGGGCTTTAAAATGGCTTGCTGCATGTTCTAAAATTTGGATGAGTGAACCTACGCTTGCAAAATGATCGTTGCATTACTGCCGGACGTGATATCTTTCATTGCGATGTAGTTTCTATCTACCCTGCATTAAGGTGTGAAATGACTGATCAACTAAAAATTATCATGACATTTGGGACACGTTTCTGCTCTCAGTTTATCGGTTTTAGTATATTTTTCATGGTATTTGAAGGAAGTGTGGCTGGAATTATTAACGCAGATTCTTAGGTTTGTGATTACGTTTGAAAATGACGACACACTGTGTCAAAAGTAGCTACGTAATCTTTTAAAAATTTCGTTGTTTCAGTGACTGCGGCTTGACGACCGCTTATGGTTTCAAATAACCATTTTAAATTTCATTTAGTCACGCTCCTTGAAGACAAATGTGTCGAAATACAAAATGTTAAATGTTCATTAAATTTATTTTGTTTCCTCAATGTTCGACAATATTCCTTTCAAATTTGACATCATCTTGAGCACCGGTTTTCTTACAGCCTCTTGAAACTTGAACTATTACTGCAGTCATTCTGTATACACCGCAAGGCACAATACAGTGCCTGGAGGGAGGTAAGTGGCATTCGGGAGGACGACGGTTCAATCCCGCCTCCGGCTATCCTGATTTAGGTTTTACGTGATGTCCCTAAATCGCTCCAGGCAAATGTCGGGATGGTTCCTCTTTACAGATGAACTAAATTTTCCGAGAAATCTCGCAACAAACCAAAGTCGACCAGTCGCCTTTCACATATATTTTCGTTGCATTTCATGCCTTTTTGCAGTTTTTGTTTAGATATTTACGAGCAGTACACCATTAATACGTACTCGAACAATACAGGGTTGTTTTTGTTTCACTTATCTTGATTTACTTACATTTTCGCACGGTTGTCGCGAACTGAAATTCCGTCCACGTCATCACATTCCCGTGCACTACAGCCTCATCAGCAGTTAGTCGCAGACAGTTGCTCAACCCTGTCCGTAGGAGAAGAAGATCTGTCCTGTTGAACTTCCCTGAGGCACTCTTGGTCATTCCTTCCTCTCCAATAAACTCCCGCCGTTCAGGACTACGTTCTGGGTTCTGCCATTTGAAACGTCTCCGAGCCGCTTAAATATCTTCCAACCGATTCAGTAGCTTCGGGCTTCCATTGACAGTATTTAGTGTGGCATTATGTTTAACGCTTTTCAGAAATCTAGGTGCGTAGAAATTGCCTGTTGTCTTCCATCGATTATCGCAAGAGCTCATTCGAGATAATGGCAAGGTGATTTTCGAAGGAGCGATGCTTTCTAAATCCGTACTGTATTGTGGACAGAGGCCATTCTTTATCATCGGAGTTGTATTAGAACACATGGTCAAGAATTATGCAACCAGCCGATGTTAAGAATGTTGGTCTGTACTTCTGTGGGTCTGTTCTTTTACCCTCCTTCTCTGTGAGAGTCGCCAGCGCTCTTTTCCACTTAATCAAAATATAATTTTGCATAGTGAAATTTACAGTTGTTTGAGTATTTTCCTTTAATTACTCCGTGTCCATCACACTGGATCTAAAAGATGTCTTTTCATTGCCTGTAGGATGCTAACAACAGCTTATTTGCGATTTACATGAGAAAATCTCTTGGAGCCTTGTATGCAGATGTATTAACTTCAGTAATAATCGTGGTTATTAATGCCCACTAACACCGGAACATCTAAATCGCGATCTATAATGCACAACTAACTAATTGTAGCAAAAAACGTCTTGTCCTTCGGGTCGCAGCATTGTTTCGTCTATCAGACATGGTTTAAGTTACGGAACTGAGTCAGACTCAAAATTATAACATCGACATGGTAAAAGCAGTAGTTATAAGAGACATATCGTACTTAAACAGCTGGCACACTCTGTTCCTGCTACGCTAGAGTCATAAAAGCCTTACGAAAAGCTCTCTACCCTTGGCAACTGGCAGTGCCACAATTGCCAGTAATTTCATTCTCTCCAGCATCCTCCCCGCTGCCTAATACTTGGCTGTAGCGGATGAAACGGACTCAGCGCAACGTAAAATAAACTACACTCATTTTAATAGTCTAGGTTAAGCAAAACTTAGAACACAGTGCTTTATCCAACAATGCCGTTCGATGACTCTTAACTTCATGGAAGAGGACGAGTTTATGTGTGTAAGTTTATTATTAATATTACTACCGAGACGTTAGTTTAAGAAATTAATAAATAATATTCGAGCAAGAATTTACAACACTGAGAACCATACTCAAGGGAAAAATAGTTGAGATACGTTTATTGCATGAAATTATACTGTTCAATGAAGTCTCTGTCGCGAGGACTGACTTTGCTTATAGAAAAGTCAAAGCAACCTTAAATGAAATTAAGGACAAGGGCCGTAACATTTACAATGCAATGGGAACTTCACTGTTAAATGCAGAGGGGAGAGTTGATAGCTGGAAAGAGTACTTTGAAGGCCTCTGTGACGGAGGGGACTTGCCTGATGACGTGATAGAAGAAATGTAGGAGTCGACAGGGACGAGATAGGGGATGCAATAACTTTGGATGATTTAAGATCAGATGAGGCAGAAAGGATGGACAACTACATTCATTTGGAATTTCTAAAATCATTGGGGCAATTCGCAACAAGAGTAGCATTTACGTTGATGTGCAGATTGTATGAGGCTTTCAATATGCATATCAGACTTTCGGAAAAAATATCATCCACACAATTCAGAAAAGTGCAAGAGCTGACAAGTGCGAGAATTATCGCACAATAAGGTTAATGGTCCATGCATCCAAGTTTCTGACAATAATAATATATAGAAGTATGAAAAAGAAATTTGAGGATATGCTATATGACGTTCAGTTTGGATTTAGGAAAGGCAGAGAGGAAATTCTGACGTTGCCATTGACAATGGAAGCAAGAATAGAGAAAAATAAAGAGACATTCATAGGGTCCGTCGACCTCGAAAAGGGATTTGACTATGTAAAACGGTGCAAGATGTTCGAAATTCTGAGAGAAAATCGGGGTAAGCCGTAGGGAGAGACGGGTAATATACCACACGTACAAGAGCCAAGAGGGAATAATAACAAGAGTGAACGACCAAGAAAGAAGTGCTCTGATTGAAAAGGGTGTAACACAGGGATGTACTCTTTCGCACCTACTGTTCAGTCTATAGATCGAAGATGAGGGAAATAAAGGAAAGTTTCAAAAGTGAGATCGAAATTCATTGTGAAAGGATATCATCGACAGGATTCACTGATGACATTTTTATCCTGAGAGAAAGTGAAGAAGAATTACTGAATTTCTTGACTGTAATCAACAAGCTAATGGTTGTAGAATATAGGCTGAGAATAAATCGAAGAAAGTAATGAAAAATAGCATAAATGACAATAGCAAAAAATTTAGAGTTAAGGAATCTGCTACCTGGGCATCAAAGTAACTCATGATGAACGGAGAAAAGAGGACATAATAAGCAGACTAGCACTGAGAAAAAGGCATTCCTGGTCGGAAGAAGTCTAGTAGTATTGGACATAGGCCTTAATTGGAGGAAAAATATTCTGAGAAGGGGCGTTTGGAGCACAGCTTTCTTTGTATGGAAGTGAAACGTGAACTGTGGGAAAAGAAGAACAGAGGTGAATGAGAGATGTGATGCTACAGAAGAATGCTGAAATTTAAGCTGTGTGATAAGGTAAGGAATGAGGAAGTTCTCAGCAGAATCGGCGAAAAAAGGATTATATGGGAAACACTGACAAGAAGAAGTAACAGGATGATAGGAGATCTACTAAGACATCAGGGAATAACAACTATGGTAATAGAGGAAGCTGAAGAGAGTAAAAACGGTAAACGAAGATAGATATCCGAATACTCTAGCAAATAAATGAGGAAGCAGGCAGTAATTGGTACTGTAAGTTTCTAAGTTGAAGTAGTTGGCGCGGGAAAGAAATCTGTGGCACGGGTCGCACCAGTCTGATGGCTGATGAAGAAAAATGCCTCTTCATAGTCTTCTATATCCTCACAGTTCCATGTACTCGAGAAATTTACCTACTTGCAATGTCTTCATTGCACTGATTTCGGCAGCGTGATACCTGCATGCTCCGAAATAGTTCCCTGTTTAATTTTTTGGAAGAACATTTGTTTTGGGGACAGTGTCAGCAATTAACAACGACCTTCAGCGATAATAAATGATTGGTTCAAATGTCTTTGATGAAGGATTCGTTTTCATTAAACTATGTATTTCTTTAAATACAATTGCAAACTATCGTTACACTGTTACGATCAGTCAGTGAAATGCTATTCCAGCAAGTCTTTTAAGCTGCAGCTGTCGTTTTACAATACGGTGACGGCCCGTTCCTGTAAGTGTCGCAGCGTGTGCAGACATCTTTAATTTTGGGACAGATACGTGTAGCTTTGACACTAGGAGCTGAATTAGTACCTATATCTGGATGGAGTCTCCAACATGACAACGCATGCATCGCCTACGGCGGAAACGTCCAGTGTAACCGAGTACCGAGTCTTCTTCGCTGGATTGTGCGGGAGACCTGCTGCCTGCAATAGTCGTCCCATATCTCACCCACACACAGTGGAGAAACTCCGTGTCTTACAACCATCTGGCTCCTTCTGGTCTTCTGCCAATGAAAGGCCAGTGTTATTGACCCCACTGTGCCTTTTGCGTGTCCGTTTTTGCAACCTGCAACAATACCACTCCATACTAAACAACATCGAGGATCTACATCTACATCTACATACATACTCCCCAATCCACCATACGGTGCGTAGCGGAGGGTACCTCGTACCACAACTAGCATCTTCTCTTCCTGTTCCACTCCCAAATAAACGAGGCAAAAATGACTGCCTATATGCCTTTGTACGAGCCCTAATCTCTCTTATCTAATCTTTGTGGTCTTTCCGTGAAATGTAAGTTGGCGGCAGTAAAATTGTACTGCAGTCAGCCTCAAATGCTGGTTCTCTAAATTTCCTCAGGAGCGATTCACGAAAAGACCGCCTCCTTTCCTCTGGCAACCCTCACCCGAGTTCCTCAAGCATTTCCGTAACACTCGCGTGATGATCAAACCTACCAGTAACAAATCTAACAGCTCGCCTCTGAATTGCTTCTATGTCCACCCTCAATCCGACCTGATAGGGATCCCAAACGCTCGAGAAGTATTCAAGAATAGGTCGTAATAGTGTTTTATAAGCGGTCTCCTTTACAGATGAACCACGTCTTCCCTAAATTCTACCAATGAACGGAAGACGACTTTCCGCCTTCCCCACAACTACCATTACAAGCTTGTCCCACTTCATATCGCACTGCAACGTTACGCCCAAATATTTAATCGACGTGAGTATGCCAAGCGCTCCACTGCTAATGGAGTATTCAAACATTACAGGATTCTTTTTCCTATTCATCTGCATTAATTTACATTTATCTATATTTAGAGATAGCTGCCATTCTTTACACCAATCACAAATCCTGTCCAAGTCATCTTGTATCCTCCTACAATCTCTCAACGACGACACCTTCCTGTAGACCACAGCATCATCAGCAAACAGCCGCACATTGCTATCCACCCTATCCAAAAGATCATTTATGTAGATAGAAAACTACAGCGGACCTACCACACTTCCCTGGGGCACTCCAGATGATACCCTCACCTCCGATGAACACTCACCATCGAGGACAACGTACTGGGTTCTATTACTTAAGAAGTCTTCGAGCCACTCACATACTTGGGAACCAATCCAATATGCCTTTACCTTAGTTAGGAGTCTGCAGTGGGGCACCGAGTCAAACGCTTTCCGGAAGTCGAGGAATATGGCATGCGTCTGATACCCTTCATCCATGGTTCGCAAGATATCATGTGAAAAAAGGGCGAGTTGCGTTTCGCAGGAGCGATGCTTTCTAAAGTCGTGCTGATGCATGGACAGCAACTTGTCTGTCTCAAGGAAATTCATTATATTCGACCTGAGAATATGTTCGAGAATCCTGCAACAAACCGATGTTAAGGATATTGGTCTGTAATTTTGAGGATCAGTCCTTCTACTCTTCTTATATACAGGCGTCATCTGCGCTTTTTTCCAGTCTCTCGAGACTTTACGTTGGGCAAGAGATTCGCGATAAATGCAAGCTACGTAAGGAGCCAATGCAGTAGGGTACTCTCTGTAAAACCGAATTGGAATCCCAACAGGACCTGGCGAAATTGGAATCCCAACAGGACCTGGCGATTTATTTATTTTCAACCCATTCAGCTACTTCACAACCCCAGGGATGTCTATCACTATGTCCTCCATACGGGAATCTGTACGAGACTCAAACGGCGGTATGTTTGTACGATCCTCCTACGTGAAAGATTTCTCAAATGCTAACTTTAAAAATTCAGCTTTCGTTTTGCTTTCTTCCGTTGTCAAGCCAGACTGATCAGTGAGTGACAGGATGGAAGCCTTCGACTCGCTTACCGATTTTACGTAAGATAAACGTTATTGTAACACAACCGTTACACTTCACGACATCGTGATTGCTAATCGCTGTCACTGTACTGACAGTGTCGATAATATGTCCCATTGCTAGCTAAAAGGTCTAAAATATTTATACTGCGCTCCAGTTGCTCAAGACAGATTTCATAAAACGTGTTCAGAGCTTCTTCGCAATACCGTTCGTACCACCTGCAACTAATCCATAGGTGTCAATGTCTAAGTAATATTGGTTGAACAGGGTATACAAGCACTATTGAGCCAACATTTAATTTACATGATTCTACAGCTGGTATATATCGGAACCGCTTGGATGGTACAAAAATTCGGTGATTAATTTGAGTTCATATAAGGCGGTTACTCCTGTCCAGATAACTTTGCAATCAGACTCAATTTTGACGCCACCTAATGCTGAAGGAGTAAATTAATTAATGGTCTGAAATAATAATTACTCGTAACCCATTAAGGCGGATACGTTCCACGCATTACTAAATATTTCGTAGCTTTCTACTTCCGATTTCATTCCAGCTCTTCGTTCCCAGTATAGTATGAGGACAACAGCTTTCCGTGACTGCAGTAAATCCAGGGAATTTCTTACAAATACATCAACACTTTACTTTTAAATCTTTAAATAAGAAGCATATGTTTGGCTCGTAGAAAGCTCGGCAAAGCTTTAAAAGGCAGCTTGAAGGAAAGCTATTTTCGTCAACTGAAATAATTCCTTGTACTAAATGAGAGAATTTTGCAGCTCTAGTTTCAAATGGTGTTTCATCATACAAGGTAGGCGTCATGGCATTTGCGATATTGGTTGCATCTGAAATCAAATGTCATAAAAATTTAAAATTTGCATTTGCAACTACATCTTCGTTTGCATTTTGCAAATCGTCGAGCCATAGATTGAAGGGAGTTTGTGTTTCCCCAGAGCACTTTCCGTATCTTCCTGCTGGATTCACGATTAATGTGTGAGAAGAAAGAATTACATCCCAATAACAAGGTGGTCTTTACGCAAGAAGTGATTCAGATGGACTTATATTAACTTGTTTCGGAACGTGAGACCCCTGTGCTCTGAAAGGAAACCTCTCCGCGATACACACCACATTTTTAGTTGTTGCTCTATAGTTTGCAAAGAATTTCAGTGACAATCTTGCGATGACTGTACGAAGCTCTCCTTTGAACTGTCTTTGCCGTTGTACCAAATTCGTAAGCTTCACAGGCTAATAAACAACACTCAAGTACTTTAGTGAAACCAGAGCTTATGAAGCTACTTTCTCCGCAGGAGGTTTAGAACTCAATACAGTTTTATCAACGTTGTTGACTTCAGTGTCACTTCTTCATTGCGTGAACCTAGATCTCTGTTGCCGTTCCACATTAGACCACATGACACTGGAAAGCCGTGATTCCAGTCACATGTCACCGACTGTGGTGTCATACGATCTCGGTTGTTTTCGTGTGCTTGCGCAGTAGGTTACTTTTACTCGTGTTGAATTTCGCTTGAGAAGGAAGTGAAATCTAGAATTTTCAGTGTACGGAATGCGTTAATGCCAAAGGACATTTTGTTTTTTGAAAAAAACGTACAGTATATGTTTCAAACCAGAAATTATTATCCAAGTGGCTGTTTATGATATAAACAGTCCGATTGTCTGGGATCCACTTTCGATACGAGAGCGACTTATCTCCCGTTCGAATACACCAACAGCTCTATATGTTGGGTTTCGTACATATATTTTAAAATCTTGTCAGTTATCTTGAAACATATTCGTTACGGTTAATTCAACAGAGTTTCTTGCTTTCACTATGATGTAGCTTCCTTTGTTGACTCAGTAATTATTAAGACAAACTTCAGTGCAGCGTGAATTATGTTAATTTTTTAGTAACGTAGAGGATCATATCAGTGAGTACCTACTTGTAAAATGGATAGCATATGCTGTGGAGTATAGATTGATTCTTCTGTTACAGTCCACGACTAAACTGGTCAAGTTCTAACTCCAAGGTTAATTTCCCCAACTTCCAGACTTTCGCTTGTTTTTTGTTCGTTGTTGTTCGTATATTCTGTTTATATTCTATTTATATCGTATCCGCCTTAATGGGTTACGAGTAATTATTATTTCAGACCATTAATTAATTTACTCCTTCAGCATTAATTTAGGATCTTAGACATTATTTCTAGAAGTACACCGCTTTATCCTCCATAAAAACATTAGCAATAATATGCGAGTCGTATTGTAACTTATTACATTCAGGTAAAAAATAGTAAAAAGATATGCGGTACCCTGAGTACCAGTGTGTGTGTGTGTGTGTGTGTGTGTGTGTGTGCGTGTGTGTGGTTTGAGGTTTGTTTAGCGCCCGAAAACCTCAAACCACACACACACACACACACACACACACACACACACACACACACACACACACACTGCTACAGAAATTCTGTATGCAGACGTTGATATTGTATCTGACTCCAGAGTATAAATACTAAATGACCACAGCCCTGTTTCAGTTATAATATTTAAAACAGAATTTCCTAAAGTTCTTCTTTTTCCCGTATTCATATACATTGCCATTTTACCCATAGTGCATACAAATGCTGTGAGACAGTAACAAGTGCTCGGAAACGAATTTTACACTCGATATAATAGCTTTTACAACTCTGAGATTTAAAAAATAGGGTTTTTCACGTCCTAACACATCATGTGAACTCCCCTCGCGGATCGTTGTGACCATCCTTTTGGAAACGTCGTTTTAGCACGAGCAGGCAAACATGTAGCCTTCCTCTCCGATGGATGTTATGAGCTGCAGCGAACTCCGGGGCAGTCGATATGAATGTTCCCGACGTAGCATTTTTCACGTTCACTGGAATTGTTCCAGTGCCGTGGTTGAGACAGCAACATTTTTTTCACTTTCATTCCGTATACCGTACAAATACGTTAGATATATTACTGTAAAACTGTAATTAACTGATTTTGAATATTAAAAGTTGGTTTTATTTTCTGGCATCACCAGATGCATAAATAACTATAAAGCTGTAGAATTTCATTATGATTAGAAATTATAACTTTGGATATAAGACAGCACAATATGCAGTCATAACTGAACAGAGATAAACAAATATTCCCAATATGGTGAATTTATCACAGAGAACAAAAATTAAAAAGAATATCAAATATAAATTTTTATATATATTAATGTAAAATATAAATTAATATAAAATATAAATTAATATAAAATATGAATTAATATAAACTAACTCATATGATATAACTTTAAAGATTCCAAAAGTGCGCATGTAATCTGCATGTACTCTTGCCTTAATGTCGAAATTATTACTTATTATTACCTATTGTAGTAGGGGGGAAACCTAAATAGATACCATTGGTGATGAAGATATACGCAGAACATATGCGAAAGCATCTAAAGGTGTGATACTTCCTCCTTTGCGGACATCACTCATAATATACTTTACAAATGAAGTCATTGGCCCCACTTAACTGTAATTTTTATCACTGATTTATTATACTATCTTGATTTCGCCTATAGAGCCATTTTAAAAGTGTTGCGACATGTCGTCATCGAAAAATTACAAAACATATGTTATATATATACAGTGTGTTTCAGAAGTGGTGGTCAGTATTCAGGGATACAACAGGAACGATCATTCGAAACAAAAACCTTAAGTAAAAATTGAGTCTAAAACGCATACCTTAAGAGCTATGAACAATCCTTGATCTTCGATACTGTGAAACAAATCTCTTCTACTGCAAGCTCTTTGCTTTCCACATTTTTGCTTTCCATATTTTGGGAAGTGGTAGTATGGACCAAAACAAGGCAAAAATGCCCAGTAAAAATGTACACGAAAATGCATACCTTCAAAGTTATGAGTACTTGTTAATTAGAAGAGTTGTGTTTGAAACTAGCGTACATAAACAAGTGCTCATAGCTCTTAAGTTATGAGTTTTACGGCACTTGTTTACCGGACTTTCTTTCTTGTTTTAGTCCATACTACCACTTCCCAAAATATGGAAAGCAAACAGCATGCAGTGGAAGAGATTTGTTTCACAATATCGAAGATCAAGAAATGCTCATAGCTCTTAAGGTTTGCGGTTTAGAGCCATATTTACTTGAGGTTTCTGTTTCGAATGGTTACTCCTGTCATATACTTGATTATTGACCATCATTTCTGAAAAACCCTGTGTACCTGTCGTTCCATCATAATATCTGAATGTGAATAAAAAACAAAGTTTACAGCTAATATTACGCAGAGCAGTCACACTTTAGCCTTCTGTGGTGTGATAAAGTTGGGCAACACTGTGCACGAATCGTGTCCAAACATATTTATGCGTGACTTGTGCTTACGATGTCGGCGATCATTACGAAAGCACAATACTTTGAAGTACGTCCGCTGGCCTAATGTAATCCTCAATCACTGCATTAATTGCCACTCAGATGTTATAATGATAAGATTGATATAGATGTCCACGTACGTTTTGTAATATTTTGATGACAATTTGTGGTTTAGACAAGTTCTGTACAAAATTTTTCACCTTGCATTTGAAAATGGCTGTACATCCGAAATATTAACACTGAAATACATAAATTAAAAACGCTTACAGTCAAATGGCAGCAATGATTTAATTTAAAAAATCTAGTGTTATTTCTGAGCACTGATTCCTGGTAATAAGTAACTAAATGTATTAGATGCATTGTCGAATTGCCATTAAATAGCGTGAAGGACATAATCTTAGTTCTTGTGGGAGATATGCTAATTTAAACCTGCCGTGTAGATATTCCATGACCGTCAGTTAACTAATTAGATCGTAGCAACCACAATGAGGTTGGTGTATAGGTAATGGTTTTTTTATCATGTTTTCGACTGATATGATGCTGCCTTTCACCTCTTTCCTTTCTTTTATGATTATTTTCATTAATAAATTATACTCGACATTCTCTATAAACTTTCCCTACTATTTTCGATTTTATTAATTCTTCCTGTGTCAGTTAAATAATCTTATTACTTCAACCGATAGTTATAACTCTCTCTAGATAGAAGACATCTTGTCCATAAAAGACAAATGGAAATTTTTACCCCTTTCTATTCTTCCCCTGTTCTTCCATGCAATGTTTAGAGGAAGTGGTGAACAGTCGCAGGTATCAAAGAGAGTAGACAAAATACTGGAATCTTGCAACTACAGGAACTCCTGTTATGCGAGGAATACGTCAGCCCAGCTTATTTTCAGTAGAGAAGTGAATACCGAATTCATAGCCAGAAGAGTAATGCATAAAATTGCTTGTCCCCATTGTGGAAAGTTTTATAGAGGCCAGCCCGGAAGAGACATAGCGGCTATGTAGATGAAACATGAACGCAGCTGGAAGTTGCAGGTATGTGGCTCGGCATTTGCTGAGCATGTAATGAGTGAGTATTAGAGTCCCTTGTCCAACACTTAACAAAACAGAATGTTTTAGAAGTCCTGGAAATTACGGACATATCGTCCACAATTTTGAGTAGTTATTAAATAACCAACACAGCTCAATACTGACTGACTTCTAAACTTCACTTAATTCTCATTCTTTCTCTGCACTGTCTGTTCCATTCTATTCCTCCATTTTTCTTGCATTTAGTTATTTTATTGTGATTGTCTTTATAATCCTCAAATTCTGTTTCTACAATTGTCAGTTCCATATTTCACTCTGTTTCTGTATCATCTTGCAATGCCGACGAAGATATTTTTTCTGTTATCGTATCTAAGTCTTGATATGTAACATCTTTTTTTAAATTTTGTTTACAGATATTGTACCTTCTTTGAAGACGGTAGTCGATTAAAGTTTGATGATGGCATTGAAAGCTGAATTCCTACAGTAGAACATCACAGTACTGTGACTTTCACTGCCTCGCATAGTTTTAGCGGCTTTGTGATGATGTTAAATAAAAATGTCCACACCGTTTTCAGTGGCATCTCTTTCTCAAACTATTCAACTGCCGAATGTTCTATATAACCATTTGCTGTTTTACAGCTAGTGAGTCTCTGCTAATCGACTGCGCAGTAAGCAGTGCAAGTTATGCGCGGAAAGTAAAAACCTAAACTGCGTTAATGAGCTCACTAATTAGCTTGCAGCATTCATGCTTTGCTCTTCTAAAAGCGTTTGAGTTGTTTTGAGACATCGCACACACGCCCTTATCAGGCGGCGGTTTTATTGACAGAAATAAGTGCCACTATTCTGAACGTATAAAACGTGATGAAAATGTTTATGAACTGGAATGATAACACGCCACGCCATAAAGAGTCTGTTTCAGTGAGTCTCTTCCTTCGTCTTCCCAAACACCCTTCGCATATCGATCGATATCTTGTAGGTCATTTGGTCACCACCCAACTGAATTATATGGTTCAGTCATTTATCCTTGTGTATTTAATAGTATCGTTATTCACTTCCTGTGTCTGCATAGTTGATGTGATACAGCCTGCTACAGTCTTTGCTTACTTTCGAAAGTATCATCTATGGGGTTTGAAATCGATTCGTACAGTTGACCCTCGGCATCCATACTTTGCTGTTATAAAGAGATGTAGGGACTGCCATATTCTTGTAGAACTTCACTGGCTTTCCGTGCGGCAAATCTCAAAGGTCGTCTGATGGGGACCTACTGGCATCAATCGTATTCATGTATGATATTGCAGTCAAAGACCTACACCTGTAGCTAGGCGCGCTAGCTTGCGACACAAACAGCTGATAGAATCCAAGCGGTCGTCTAACGACCATTGGCCTGGCACAGGGCCCAGTGCCGTGTTTAGACGGTCTTCTACGGTGTTTCAGGTAAATACTTAGTCAGTTCCCAAACCCCACAGAAAATACGATAAAAACAGTTGAAATATGATAACACAAAAGGCAAATTTTACCCGACTCACTGACAGTGCTTAAACGGGTTTTCTATGTTAGGCTAACTGACAGTGTACTGTGGCAACAGAGAAAACTTTTAGCTATATTCTTAAAAGACGTAAATTGTCACTTCATAACGCCTGCGAATAAAATACTGCGACGCCACACCTGCTTATAGTGCCTTAGCCACAGGTCTTGGGGTGCGGACAAGGCGCGTTTACTCCAGTTTTCTAGGGCCTTCGTGCGTTCACGGCTAGACTACGGGAGCACGGTGTATTGTTCGGCATGGACTTCTTATTTGAAGATCACTGACGGTGTCCACCATGAGAGGATTAGGCTGGCCACGGACGCTTATAGGTCCAGCCCCGTACCTAGCCACTGTGCTGGAGCTGATGAACAGCCACATGGAATTCGACGGCAACTCCTCGTGGTGCTTTGGGCTTAAATGTTCCTCACAGCTCCAAATTCACCCGCATATCACAATGTTGCTCGTCCCACTCTGGAATACCTTTTCGCGGCAAATATTCCACAGTTTCAGTGAAGAACTTGTAAGTAAATAACCCATTCGTGTAACGAAGAAACTTAAGTTACGTGGTAAAGGAATTTGTTCTGGTCCAGATTGTACACCGGTTAGATTTCTCTGAGGAAATGCTAATGAAATAAATCCACTTTAGCAATAATAAACAAGCGCTCTCTCGACGAAAGACTAGGAAGCTGCTCTGATCTCACCAATGCAAAACAAAGAAAATACAGCTAATCCACTGAATTATAAAGCTACAGCATTGGAATCTATTTATCGTAGGATTCTAAAACACACACTGTGTTCCATCATTACATTTATCGAAGAAAACCACCTATTGACACATTCCCAGGACTGACTTAGAAAGTGTCGTTCTTGTGAAACATAACTACCTGATTTTCCGCAGGAAGTGACGAGTGCTATCGACAGGAGATCTCAAGCTGGTACCATATTTCTAGATCTCCAGTAATTTTTTGACATCGTTCCACGCCTACGACCTCTCGAATGGTGCCTGTAGAACTATTGTCTCGACAGTGCACCTGGATTCGTTATTTCATGTCAGACAGGTCACGCATTTCGGATTTGCTGACAGGAAGTCATCTAATTATTTCGAAATTATATCTGAGGCTCCCCAAATAAGTGTGACTGGCCCTCTACCGTTGTTAATGTATGCTTATGACTTAGAACAGAATCCGGGAAGCCCTGTTACATTGCAGATCATGTTGCCGTTTACCATTTAGTAAAGACATGAAAGTATCCAAATGAATTACAAAATGATTTAGACAATACTTCTACATATCGCAGAAAGTGTCAATTGACTCCAAATAATAAAGGACGTAAAGTCTTCCAAATAATTATTAAAATTGTTTGTTACATTACGGTTACTCGATAAAGTGCTTCAGTTAAGATCCTAGAGATTACAATTACGGATTGCATGTGATTGACGCAATTGGTAGAACACTTCTAAAGTGTCTTCCAAAGACAAATTCATGAAGAATAATCGTCCAGATGTAGATATTTAAGAACTACTATACCACGCTCCACTACCCAGTATGTGAAACTAGATCCAGCAAGAGTATTTCTGAGTACTGAAAATTAATCTCTGTGAATTTCTTGTTGTATTCTCAATATCCATTGAAGCACTGGGTGATCAAAAAGTCAGTATAAATTTGAAAACTGAATAAATCACAGAATAATGTAGATAGAGAGGTACAAATTGACACAGATGCTTGGAATGACATGTGGTTTTATTAGAACCGAAAAATACAAGAGTTAAAAAATGTCCGACAGATGGCGCTTCATCTGATCAGAATAGCAATAATTATCATAACAAAAAATGGTTCAAATGGCTCTGAGCACTATGCGACTTAACTTCTGAGGTCATCAGTCGCCTAGAACTTAGAACTAATTAAACCTAACTAACTTAAGGACATAACACACATCCGTGCCCGAGGCAGGATTCGAACCTGCGATCATAGCAGTCGCGCGGCTCTGGACTGAGCGCCTAGAACCGCTAGACCACCGCGGCCAGCAATTAGCATAACAAAGAAAGACAAAGAAAAGATGATGTTCTTTACAGGAAATGCTCAATATGTCCACCATCATTATTCAACAATAGCTGTAGTCGAGGAATCGAGGAATAATGTTGTGAACAGCACTGAAAAGCATGTCCGGAGTTATGGTGAGGCATTGGCGTCGGATGTTGTCTTTCAGCATCCCTAGAGATGTCGGTCGATCAAGATCCACTTGCGACTCCATGTAACCCCAAAGCCAATAATCGCACGGACTGAGGTCTGGGGACCTGGGAGGCCAAGCATGACGAAACTAGCGGCTGAGCACACGATCATCACCAAACGACGCCCGCAAGAGATGTTTCACGCGTCTAGCAATATGGGGTGGAGCGCCATCCTGCATAAACGTCGTACGTTCGAGCAGGTGTTTATCAGCCAGGCTGGGGTTGATGCGATTCTGTAACATATCGGCGTACCTCTCACCCCTCACGGTAGCAGTTACAAAAACAGAATCAGGCAGTTCCTCGAAGAAAAAAGACCCGATAACGGTAGATGTGGTAAATCCAACCCATACCGTGACTTTCTCGTCGTGCAATGGAGTTTCCACGACAGTTCTAGGATTTTCGGTAGCCCAAACTCTGCAGTTGTGGGCGTTGACAGACCCTCGGAGCGTGAAACGAACTTCGTCGGTCCACAACACGTTATTCAACCAATCGTCATGTTCCGCCATCTTTTGAAACACCCACACCGCAAATGCCCTCCGCTTCACTAAATCACCAGGTAACAGTTCATGATGCTGATGGATTTTGTACGGATAGCATCGGGGGGTACGCCTCAGTGCCAACCAAACAGTAGTGTATGGAATGCCGGTGCGACGTGCGATTGCACGAGCGCTGACTTCCCCGTGCATAGACGAACCCACTACAGGCTTCACTTCTTCCTGAACTGTCTCAGCAGCATTACGCCTTGTGCTCCTAAGGTTTCTATCGTCTAAGCAACCCGTGGCTTCGAACTCCGAAATCATTCTCGCGACAGCTGCATTTGTCAACGGACCTTCACCTGTTAGAATCCCCTTCCTATGGGGATAGTGTCGTAACGCTGAACAGGCACATTCCCCATTCTGATAATACAGCTTCACTAAAAGCGCCTTTTCAGGCAATGTCAACATGCTCCGACTGCTGGCGCATCTGATTCTCTCTCTCTTTTTTCTTTCTTTATTGTTATTTTAATACCTGTACATCAGGTAGGCTGGCAGGAGCATCTTACGGTGCTCTTCAGCCTCAGAAATGATAATGATAAAACATAAAGAAGACACATAATAGGCTTAACATATTGACGGGCAAAGAGCAGCAGACATAGAACAGAAAAAAAACACGGAACCGTTCACACTCGATGAAAACAGACTGAAACACGTTGGCACGGCACACAAACACTGACGTCTTCGACGGCGCGGTGAACGTAGGAGCGTGACGGTGAACACTAAACAGAAACACGATGGCGCACACACACGAGAAACTGATGGCGATGATTTCCACCACGCGACTGTCCACATAGCGTGTGCGAGTCCAGCGACCTGCCAAGAGGGGAAGAAGGGGAAAGAAGAGGGAGAGTGGAGAGTAAAGATGACAATGGTGGAGGAGAAGGGAGGAGGAGGGGTGGGGGAAGCCCAGGGTAGGAGTGAGGTGAAAGGGGAGAGGAGGGGAAGAGTAGGGAGAGAGGGTGCCCATAGGATCAAACAAAGGAAGAGGGAAGGAGGATCAAAGTAGGTAGAAGGGGTAGATGTAGGGGAGGAGGGCATCATCAGGGAGGGGGAGCTTGCGGAAGCCACCTTGGGAGAGGGTGTGGAGAATGGAGAGATAGAGAGCAGGTGAGACGTGGAAATACAGGCGCCGCAGCAGACGGGGGCGAGAGAGGATGTGAGAGACCAGCGTGTGAGGAGGATCGAGTTTACAGGAGGTGTAGAAGATCTGTATAAGTTCGAGGAAAAGGAGGAGGTGGGGAAAGGGAATAAGGTCGTACAGGATCCGTCTGGGGGAGGGGAGACAGAAGCTATAGGTGAGGCGAAGAGCACAGCGTTCTAGGATCTGAAGGGATTTGTAACAGGTAGGGAGACTGGCGATCCAGGCAGGGCTGGCGTAGCAAAGGATAGGGCGAATGAGGGATTTATAGGTATGGAGGATGGTGGAGGGGTCCAGACCCCAAGTACAGTCGGAAAGGAGCTTGAGGAGATAGAGTCAGGAACGTGCCTTGGCTTGGATTGTCCAGAGGTGTGGGGTACAGGAGAGGCGATGGTCGAGGGTGACACCAAGGTACTTAAGGGTGGGAGTGAGGGCGATCGGAGTGCCAAAGATGGTGATGTAGATATCGAGGAGGCGGAAGGATGGGGTGGTTTTGCCTACAATGATCGCCTGGGTTTTGGAAGGATTGACCTTAAAACCACTGGTTGCACCAAGTGGTGAACTGGTCTAGATGGGTTTAGAGAAGGTGTTGGGAGCGCTGCAGGGTGGGGGCAAGGGCAAGGAAGGTGGTGCCATCGGTATACTGGAGAAGGTGGATGGGGGTTTAAGGCGGCGGCATGTCCGCCGTATACAAAAGGTACAGAAGAGGGGAGAGGATGAACCCTGGGGCACGATGGCAGAGGGGAAAAAGGTGTAGGAGCCAGTGTTGTGGATTGTGACGTAGGAAGGACGTTGGTAAAGAAAGGAGCCGATCAGATGGACGTAGTTAATAGGAAGGACGAAGGTTTGAAGCTTGAAGAGGAGACTGGAATGCCACACACGGTCATAGGCTCGTTCAATGTCAAGGGAGAGGAAGATATCGGAACGACGGGAATTAAGCTGTTTGGCAAGGAGATGAGTGAGGTGAGGGAGAAGGTCATCGTAAGAGAAGGACGGCCGAAAGCTACACTGGATAATGGGAAGGAGGCAGTGCTGGCGGAGATGCTGATGGATGCGTCAGGTTGGGATGGATTCCAGGACCTTGCTGAAGACCGAGGTAAGGCTCATGGGACAGTAGGAGGAGACAGCGGACGGTGGTTTACCGGGTTTAAGGACCATCAGGATACAGGAGGTTTTCCACATGTCGGGGTAGTAGCCGGTGGACAGGACTACATTGTACAGCCTGCAAGGGTGGAGAGGAAAGAGGGAGGAGCTTCATGAAGGTGGCGATAGGTGACACGATCGTGACCAGTAGCGGTGTTGCGTTTCGTGCAGAGTGTAGTGATGAGATCCTGTGTAGTGATAGGGGCATTGAGTTCTGTGTGTGCAATGTTGTCCAAGTACCGGAAATCAGGTGCGAGGGGAGGGAAAGAGGTGTCCGTTCGATCGCAGACATCTAGGAAGCAGGAGTAATCGAACTGGGGATCATCAGGGATGGTAAAGACATCGGAGAGGTAGGAGGCAAAGTGATTGACCTTACTAATGATGTCACTGAATGGTTGGTTGTCATGAAGGAGAGGATAGCAGGGGGGGGGGGGGGGGTAGATCCGGTAAGGCGGCGGTATTCTCTCTCTCATTACAGCTCCTTTTATACACATTTGTCATGGGCAGTCACTGACGTTTTGCTGTCCAGCGCCATCTGTCGGACATTTTGAGAACTTTGTTTTCTTTTCAGTTCTAATAAAACCCTATGTCATTCAAAGCATGTGTGTCAATTTTTACCTCTCTATCTATATTATTCCGTGGTTTATTAAGTTTTCAAATTTATACTGATTTTTTGATCACCAATTATTACTCGGTCGACTTTCCCACTTCGCTAACCCAAGCCGAAGCCCTCCACCGTTAGAGGGCTCCGAATTGTAGTATGTAACACGGAGGTGTGTAAAGTAACTATGTAGGTGCGTGAGAAACAGTTTCGAATTCGAACTGTTCGTCCTTGAGTGGAGCGCCCACTCCATTAGCTGACAGTGCCGGATCACACACGAACGCTGCGACATCTGCAACGATCCAGCGCCTTGCGTTCACTGTCATCGATCATCCTCCATAGAGTTTCGAACTGGCTTCGTACGATTTTCATCTGTTACCGAAACGTAAAGAACACCCTCGTGGATTTCACTTTGATAGTGACGAAGTGACGGAACCAGAGGTGACGCCGGGGCTCCGTCAACGAAGTCAGACGTTCGACAGTGACGATATCAACAAACGGGAGAAACGTGTTCGTCGGTGACTTTGTTGACAAATAAATACGAGGAGATGAGGAATAAGGACGCAGTGTGTTAATAAAGTTTCTTTTATTTAAAATTAATTAAGAGCTTTTACATAAACGATTCGGACCCTTTACTTTTCAGCGCGCCCTCGTATTACCAGAAATTGGTTAGCAGTTAATCGATTATGAAGAGGAAAATATTTGAAATTAAAACGAGTTGCCGAATTTCGATACTAGTAAAATTGTTAAAATAATGAAGAAACTCAGTTCATTTGCAGGTATCACATCACATCTTCTGCTAAAAGTTGACTGTTCACCACCGACAACGTAAGGTTAACTGTTCACATGGTAAACAAATAGTGTTTTACACAGTATAAAATTCAGTAAATGAATAATTAAGAATTCATCCCAAATAGCTGTAATACCATAGTGGCCATTAAAATTGCTACACCAAGAAGAAATGCAGATGATAAACGGATATTCATTGGACAAATATATTATACTAGAACTGACATGTGATTACATTTTCACGCAATTTGGGTGCATAGATCCTGAGAAATCAGTACCCAGAACAACCACCTCTCGCTGTAATAACGGCCTTGCTACGCCTGGCAAATGAGTCAAACAGAGGTTGGATGGCGTGTACATCTGCACATGCAGCTTCAGCACGATACCACGGTTCGTCAAGAGTAGTGACTGGCGTATTGTGACGAGCCAATTGCTCGGACACCACTGACCAGAAGTTTTCAGTTGGTGAATGATCTCGTGAATGTGCTGGCCATGGGAACAGTTGAACATTTTCTGCATCCAGAAAGGCCCGTACAGGACCTGCAACATGCAGTCGTGCATTATCCTGCTGAAATGTAGGGTTTCGCAGGAATCAAATGAAGGGTAGAGCCATGGGTTGTAACACATCTGAAATGTAACGTCCACTGTTCAAAATTCCGTTAATGCGAACAAGTGGTGACCGAGACGTGTAACCAATGGCACCCCATACCATCACGCCGGGTGATACGCCAGTATGGCCATGACGAATACACGCTTCCACTCTGCGTTCACCGCGATGTCGCCAAACACGGATGCCACCATCGTGATGCTATAAACAGAACTCGGATTCGTCCGATAAAATGACGTTTTGCCATTCGTGCACCCAGGTTCGTCGCTGAGTACACCTTCGCAGGCGCTCCTGTCTGTGATGCAGCGTCAAGTGTAACCGCAGCCATGGTCTCCGAGCTGATAGTCCATGCTGCTAAAATGATCGTCGAAGTGTTGGAAACATCCTCATCTGTTGACTCATGAAGCGAGACGTGGCTGAACGATCCATTACAGCTATACGGATAAGATGTCTGTCATGTCGACTGCTAGTGATACGAGACCGTTGGGATCCAGCACGACGTTTTGTATTACCCTCCTGAACCCACTTATTCCTTATGCTGCTAACAGTGATTGGATCTCGACCAACGCGAGCAGTAATGGTGCGATACGATAAACCACAATCGCGATTGGTTACAATCTGACCTTTATCAAAGTCGGTAACGTGGTGGCACGTCTTTCTCCTACATGAGGCATCACAACAACGTTTCACCAGGCAATGCCGGTCAAGTGCTGTTTGTGTATGAGAAATCGGTTGGAAGCTTTCCTCATGTCAGCAACGTTGTGTGAATGCCCTGAAACGCTAATTATTTGCATATCACAGCATCTACGTGTTGGTTATATTTCGCGTCTGAAGCACGTCATCATCGTGGTGTAGCAATTTTAATGGCCAGTAATGTATATTCGACAGCACTAATACATGTAGATCGTGAAATCTTCACAAATACTGCTCGAAACAGAGCTTCATGGTTGACAACAACAAAAACTTGATGGAAACTCTTAGGTGGTATCTGGCGTACATTCGTTCACGGAATTCTAAAATGCCTCTGTACACTGAAGTAATGCCCAGAAAACAAATACAAAAAAAACAAACAGAAAATGGCTGAAATGGCTCTGAGCACTATTGGACTTAACATCTGAGATCATCAGTCCTCTAGATCTTAGAAATACTTAAACCTAACTGACCTAAGGATATTACACACATCCATGCCCGAAGCAGGATTCGAACCTGTGACGGTAGCGGTTGCACGGTTCCAGACTGTAGTGCCTAGAACCGCTCCGCCACTCCGGCCGGCCACCAGAAAACAACATGTATCTCTAAGTGTACTATCTTCTACGTGCAACACAATCCGTTTCTGACGCAGATAACTAATGTTATGTGAAAGTCAACTGAATATTATTTTTATTATTTTACTTGAATTCCGTGATGAGAAAAGTGCGTTCAAAGCTTCAAGTAGTGGCAGTGAAAATATGACTAAGTTAAAGGAAGTGAAAAGTAAAGACTTAAAACTGTAGAGAGGCCACAAGTCCCATGTAACTTGTTCTTTAATTTACACGTTTCACTCGAAGCCGGAGGCACAACACGCAGCGTAACGAGTGGGCCCTCTGTCACCTAATTTCTGAAGGTGGTCGCATTCCTCTTGTGACACATGTAAAGCGAAGAAAAAGTTACATGTAACTTGTTACGTGTCTACAGTTTTAATTTCCAGCTGTCACTGGTTCCCTGGAGGCAACTGCCAGCGCTCACTAAAACTAAATGCGACGCTCAGTCGTTGCTCATTTTATCCAGTGCAGTAAGACAGTCGAGGGATATTAACGTCTACTGCAGTTACACGTAGCCATAAGCGCATTTGGGTCTTTCTCGTGTGCCTTTCACAGAGAGAAAATGCGAGGAAGCGCGTCAATTTTGCACGGTGAGTCGGGGGCTTTTGCGAGGAACCCTAAGGGCCTGCTGACGCGTTTTCATCGCGTCGCCAATACGTGGCGATGGCAGCAGCGTTTGATGTGAAAATGAATTATGTAGCAGGGGCTGCAGATGGCGTGCAGGTAAGCCGCCGCAAAGGCAACCTGCGGGCGTCCTTTTGTGTACTGAAGCTGCGCCCAGCAATAAGGCAATAGGCAACCCTGCGTAGTCCGAATGCGAGGCCGAAAAAGGAGTGTCTGCGTGTTCCCCACACGGAGCAGAGCAAACAGGAAATGGACGACACCGTTTCGAGGTGATGTGGAAAGCAAATAATGCTGCGTCCTAATTTTTTACAATACTTGCTAGAAAACCGGGGATATCCCCCGTATTCATTTTCAGAATTATCTGTCACAAGCGAAAACAAAAAAAAATTACCTTTGTCTGTAGTGTAGTACTGCGAAAAAATTTAATTTCCATGAATTCGTGGAAGCACCTTTAAAATTATGAAAACAGTCATACGAAGAAATATGCAAACATACAATTGTGTAAGTCCAGTATCCTAATTGAGAAACATGGTACGCAAAATAGAAATTCTCTGTAGTGTGTATTTAACCCATAAGTTCATTATATTCAGTGCTGGTACTACCATGTTCACGAGGTACAGTGAATAAACTCTTGGGAGAGCCCACCCCGCCGGCCGGTGTGGCTGTGCGATTCTAGGCGCTTCAGTCTGGAACCGCGTGACCGCTACGGTCCCAGGTTCGAATCCTGCCTAGCATGGATGTGTGTGATGTCCTTAGGTTCGTTAGGTTTAAGTAGTTCTAAGGTCTAGGCCACTCATGACCTCAGAAGTTAAGTCGCATAGTGCTCAGAGCCATTTGAACCATTTTTTTATAGCCTACCCTCGAGAAAGCGACATAAACCTGTCAATAAGGAAAAATTATGCAGATATCAAATCTACTCTGCGGTCTTTGATAGACTTCCTAATGATGCTAATTGTATTGAAATGCAAGTCTAAAACCTCATTTTCTAAACGTTTCGTTTGCAACGCCTGTTCATAGTACAATAGACGACAACTGTCTTAGCCTACAGCCGTTTGCACTACGCAATTGAAAGCTGTCGCAAGCGTTATTGGGTATTTCGTGCTGTTGGCCGTAGGAGTGTCAGTATTAAGGAATAAATCTACTAGAACTTCATGCCTGGTGTGAGATTTTTTGCACTTATTTCAGTTTTTTCAGCGTCTATCTTGAACTGCGTGTTGTAGTGGTGTAGGTACATTTAGCGGCATATGTGGAAACTGTCCGCAATACATGTAGCGAATAGAGTTAGTGGCAAAGTAGTAATAAATTTGAACGTCGTGCACAACGTGACAGTCTTTCACGCATTTCACTCTTTATGACGTCATATCACCTGAACTAAGTATGGTGTCATGTTGTACTTTCGTAGGTGCATTAAGTGACATACGTGGATAATGCCTACCAGATTTATTTGTGAATACAGCTAGTGAAACAGAAGTAATTAATCTAAACGACATGCATAATGCATAATGCACTGCTCGGCGTCCATTCCACTGTAGGCGGCCGCGACCACCGGGGCGCCTACGCTACTCAGCCGTATTAAGTTATATTTTTCTGCATCAAAGCTACTACAAATTTTGTGTGGTTCATCTTTTATCAATCTACCATCACTTGTCTTCAACATCTCCCAGTGCACTACAGCATCATTAGCAAAAACAACCACATATTGCTACACAAGTTTTCTGGCAGATCATTTATGTCCATAGAAAATAGCGTCAGTATCATCACCCGTGGGCTAGGGGTCACGTCTTTGATTCATAATCAAAACGTCTTCGGTCCGGGGTTCGATCCCTGCCACTGCCTAAATTATGATAAAAAATCAGCATTGGCGGCCGAAGACTTCCGGCATAAGGAGTCAGCCCCATTCTGCCAACGGCCTTGTCAAAGAGGGCGGAGGAGCGGATAGAGGTTCAGGGCACTCTCTTGTCCTAGGGGTGGGAAATTGCCCCTAAAGGTGGAAGAATCAGCAATGATCAACGACATGAGGATGCAGAAGACAATGGGAACCACTGCATTAAAGACACTTAACGTGTATCCACAGGACATGTGGCCTGTAGTTGAAGAAGTGTCATGATGATCTCTCCATTGGCAAAAGATTCCGGAATAGTCCCCCATTCGGATCTCCGGGAGGGGACTGCCAAGGGGGAGGTTATCATGAGAAAAAGATTGAATAATCAACGAAAGGATAATGTTCTACGAATTGGGGCGTGGAATGTCAGAAGCTTGAACGTGGTAGGGAAACTAGAAAATCGGAAAAGGGAAGTGCCAAGGTTCAGTCTAGATATAGTAGAGGTCAGTGAGGTGAAGTGGAAGGAAGTCAAGGATTTCTGGTCAGATGAGTATCGGGTAATATCAACAGCAGCAGAAAATGGTATAACAGGTGTAGGATTCGTTATGAATAGGAAGGTAGGGCAGAGGGTCTGCTACTGTGAACAGTTCAGTGACCGGGTTGTTCTAATCAGAATCGACAGCAGACCAACACCGACAACGATAGTTCAGGTATACATGCCGACGTCGCAAGCTGAAGGTGAACAGGTAGAGAGAGTGTATGACGATATTGAAAGGGTAATGCAGTATGTAAAGGGGGACGAAAATCTAATATACGTGGGCGACTGGAATGCAGTTGGAGGGGAAGGAGTAGAAGAAAAGGTTACAGGAGAATATGGGCTTGGGGCAAGGAATGAAAGAGGAGAAAGACTAATTGAGTTCTGTAACAAGTTTCAGCTAGTAATAACGAATACCCTGTTCAAGAATCACAAGAGGAGGAGGTATACTTGGGAATGGCCGGGAGGTACGGGAAGATTTCAATTAGATTACATCATGGTCAGACAGAGATTCCGAAATCAGATACTGGATTGTAAGGAATACCCAGGAGCAGATATATACACAGATCACAATTTAGTAGTGATGAAGAGTAGGCTGAAGTTCAAGACATTAGTCAGGAAGAATCAATACGCTAAGAAGTGGGATACGGAAGTTCTAAGGAATGACGAGATACGTTTGAAGTTCTCTAACGCTATAGATACAGCAATAAGGAATAGCGCAGTAGGCAACACAGTTGAAGAGGAAGGGACGTCTCTAAAAAGGGCCATCACAGAAGTTGGGAAGGAAAACATAGGTACAATGAAGGTAGCTGCAAAGAAACCATGGGTAACAGAAGTAATACTTCAGTTGATTGATGAAAGGAGGAAGTACAACCATGTTCTGGGAAAATCAGGAATACAGAAATACAAGACGCTGAGGAATAAAATAAATAGGAAGTGCAGGGAAGCTAGGACGAAATGGCTGCAGGAAAAATTTGAAGACATCGAAAAAGATATGATTGTTGGAAGGACAGACTCAGCATACAGGAAAGTCAAAACAACCTTTGGTGACATTAAAAGCAACGGTGGTAACATTAAGAGTGCAACGGGAATTCCACTGTTAAATGCAGAGGAAAGAGCAGATAGGTGGAAAGAATACATTGGAAGCTTCTATGAGGGTGAAGGTTTGTGTGATGTGATAGAAGAAGAAACAGGAGTCGATTTAGAAGAGATAGGGGATCCAGTATTAGAATCGGAATTTAAAAGAGCTTTGGAGGACTTACGGATAAATAAGGCAGAAGGGATAGATAACATTCCATCAGAATTTCTAAAATCATTAGGGGAAGTGGCAACAAAACGACTATTCACGTTGGTGTGTAGAATATATGAGTCTGGCGACATACCATCTGACTTTCGGAAAGGCATCATCCACACAATTCCAAAGACGGCAAGAGCTGACAAGTCCGAGAATTATTTCATAATCAGCTTAACAGCTCATGTATCGAAGCCGCTTACAAGAATAATATACAGAAGAATGGAAAAGAAAATCGAGAATGCGCTAGGTGACGATCAGTTCGGCTTTAGGAAAAGTAAAGGCACGAGAGAGGCAATTCTGACGTTACGGCTAATAATGGAAGCAAGGCTAAAGAAAAATCAAGACACGTTCATAGGATTTGTCGACCTTGAAAAAGCGTTCGACAATATAATATGGTGCAAGCTGTTCAAGATTCTGAAAAAAGTAGGGGTAAGCTATATTGATAGACGGGTCATACACAATATGTACAACAACCAAGAGGGAACAATAAGAGTGGACGATCAAAAACGAAGTGCTCGTATTAAGAGGGGAGTAAGACAAGGCTGTAGCCTTTCGCCCCTGCTCTTCAATCTGTACATCGAGGAAGCAATGGTGGAAATAAAAGAAAGGTTCAGGAGTGGAATTAAAATACAAGGTGAAAGGATATGAATGATACGATTCGCTGATGACATTGCTATCCTGAGTGAAAGTGAAGAAGAATTAAATGAGCCGCCGAACGGAATGAACAGTCTAATGAGTACACAGTATGGTTTGAGAGTAAATCGGAGAAAGACGAAGGTAATGAGAAGTAGTAGAAATGAGAACAGCGAGAAACTTAACATCTGGATTGATGGTCACGAAGTCAATTAAGTTAAGGAATTCTGCTACCTGGGGAGTAAAATAACCAATGACGGACGGAGCAAGGAGGACATCAAAAGCAGACTCGCTATGGCAAAAAAGGTATTTCTGGCCAAGAGAAGTCAACTAATATCAAATACCGGCCTTGATTTGAGGAAGAAATTTCTGAGGATGTACGTCTGGAGTACAGCATTGTATGGTAGTGAAACATGGACTGTGGGAAACCGGAACAGAAGAGAATCGAAGCATTTGAGATGTGGTGCTATAGACGAATGTTTAAAATTAGGTGGACTGATAAGGTAAGGAATGAGGAGGTTCTACGCAGAATCGTAGAGGAAAGAAATATGTGGAAAACACTGATAAGGAGAAGGGACAGGATAATAGGACATCTCCGAAGACGTGAGGGAAAGACTTCCATGGTACTAGAGGGAGCTGTAGAGGGCAAAAACTGTAGAGGAAGACAGCGATTGGAATACGTCAAGCAAATAATTGAGGACGTAGGTTGCAAGTGGTACTCTGAGATGAAGAGGTTAGCACAGGAAAGGAATTCGTGGCGGGCCGCATCAAACCAGTCAGTAGACTGATGACAAAAAAAAAATCATCACACTTCTTTGGGGCAATCCTGATGTTACCCCTGTCTCCGATTAATACTCGCCGTCGAGGACAACATACAGGTTTCTATTATTTAACATGTTTTCGTGCCAGTCACATTTCGGGGAGCCTACTCCTCATGCACGTACCTTTGTTAAAAGTATGCAGTGGTGTACCGTGGCGAATGCTTTTCGGAAATCTAATAATGGTGAGCACTCTGCGTCTCTTCATGTCGTAACAGTTGTTACACATGAAACGCCAGCAAGACAGTAAAACGAAAGAATCACACATTGGAGAAAAAACGTAAATAAGATAGTACGTAACTGCTATATACACATCCCGGACGATGCCCAAACGGTCCGCAACCATGTGACCGAGAATTTCAGTGTGTTGGATTTAGCGCACCGTTAGATTTCTAATGTGTCGAACTGAGGGCCAGCTAAACTCCTAGCACTACAACGAGGTATTTTTCGAAGCAGGACGTACTGCAACGTAAGACAAATCCACATCTCTCCAGGACGACTCTCGTGCATACGTGGCTATGGTACTACTGGCATTCCGTGAATAACGACGGGTGCCTCTGTTTCCTCGTCCCGGATTGTCATAGTCATGTCAAACCACTAAGTTTGTGTTGTAAGACTCAGCAAATTCGATCACAGACCACTACGTGCACCGTCTATGATTCCATCACGTTATCGCTTCCCTCACTACTGAATTCTCAAACTAATCCCAGTCATCCGGGCATTTTCATACATACAATCCGTGATATGATTTTCATTTCATTCCCATAAATTCATTATATTCTACGTTTACATCTGTACTCCACACAAAGTTTAAGATATATTTAAAGTATACTTCTGCTACCACTCTCGCCCCCCCCCCCCCCCCTCCTTCATCTTTTGCATTCGCCAATGGTGCGTGAAAAGAACGAATGTCGATAAATCTCTGTATGAGTTCTAATTTCTCTGTTTCGTCGTGACAATTTTGCCAGGTACGTTTGAGAGGAATAATGTGTGGCCCGACTCTCGTTTTCTAGGAGTTTTCAATAAAAAAATCTGTGATTCACATCGTCTCACTTCCAGCGTCTGCTGCTGAAATTTTTTGACCATTCTCGTACTAGTCTATCTCAGACTATTATCTCTTCTATTAGTCCCCAACTGATGAGAAATACTAGACCTCTGTATTGTAAACCACTTCTTTCACGGATGAATTACATGTCCTTCATCTACATTTAAATCTTCGTGATTACTCTTGTATTCACAATAAAGTTCCGGGCAGAGGGTTCAGTGAACCACTTTCAAGCTGTCTCTCTACCATTCCTTTCTCGAACAGCGCCCGGGAGAAACGCGCACTTAGATTTTTATGTGCGAACCCTGATTTCTCTTATTTTATCGTGATGATCATTTCTCCCTATGTAGGTGGGTGCCAACAGAATGTTTTCGCAATAGGAGGAGAAAACTGGTGATTGAAATTTCATGAGACGATCACGTCGCTACGAAAATCGCCTTTGTTTTAATGATTGCCACTCCAATTCACGTATCACTGTCTATGGCATTATCTCCTCTATTTCGCGATAATAGAAAACCAGCTGTCCTTCTTTATACTTTTACGATGTCATCCGTCAGTCCCACCTGATACGGAGCCCCTAACCCACAGCAATACTCAAGAATGGGGTGGACAAGCCTGGTGTAAGCAGTCTCTTTAGTAGACTTGTTGCACCTTCTAAGTGTTCTGCCAGTGAATCGCAGTCTTTGATTTGCTCTACCCACAACATTATTTATGTGATCGTTCCAGTTTAATTTTTTTGTAATTGTAATCCCTAAGTGTTTAATATAATTTAAGGCCTGGAAATTTGTGTGATTCATAGCATAGTCGAAATATAGCGGATTTCTTTTGGTACTCATGTGAATAACTTCACACTTTTCTTTACTCAGTATCTGGTGCCACTTTTCCCACCATACAGATACCTTATGTAAATCATTTGGCAATTCGGTTTGGTCATCTTATGACTTTACAAGACGGTAAATGACACCATCATCTGCAAACAATCTAAGACGGCTACTCAGATGGTCTCCTATGTCGTTAACATGAGGAACGATAGAGGGTCTATGACACTTCCTTGCGAACGCCGGAGGCCGTGCGGTATTAGCCCAGCGGTCTCAGGCATTGCAGTCATGGACTGTGGGGCAGGTCCCGGTGGAGGTCCTCCCTCGGTCATGGATGTGTGTTTTTGTCCTTAGGATAATTTAGATTAAGTAGTATGTACGCTTAGGGACTGATGACCTTAGCAGTTAAGTCCAATAAGATTTCACATACATGGGAAGGCCGGATATTACTTCTATTTACTCGATGACTTTCCGTCTATTTCTACGAACTTGACCTTTCAGACAGGAAATTACGAATCCAGTCGCACAACTAGGCATGCAGTTTGGTTGGAAGACGCTTGTGAGGACGCTTAATATTATCCCAGTGAATCTCAGCCTGGCACCTGCTTTTCCCAGTATTTGTTTTACGTGTTCGTTCCAATTTTGGTAGCCCTAGATATCTACTCCTGGGTATTTTACATACCTGCGGTTTCTAATGATTTTTTTCGTCTGTGGTGTAATCGAACAGTAGTGGACGCCACCTGCCTTTTAGTCACAGTACGTTATACTTTTTTAAGTTTATGGTCTAACGGTAGTTCCTGCTCAAATCGTCAACCCATGGCAAGTCTTCCAGCATTTCGCTGCCGTCTTCTGGCGTTGCAACCTTCTCACGGAATCGGCTGCGAATGGGGTTTCCAATGTCGCCCGCATGATCGTACATAAAATAAAACCTGTCCAAATGCGAGTAGGACTCGCACATTGACGGTTCCGTTAGCGATATCTATTCTTGCGAGGTATTGATCTCGGGAATTCCAAGAAAATATCATAGTATCTACAGCAGTTCCTCAAACTAACCCAGAAATACGAAAAGAATCTAGCAAGGGTCTTCAGTTTATATATTGTAAGGTGGCAGGTTATTTTGCCACCTCATATGTGATTTTCCAAGACACGCCGATTCGACTGATACGGCAAATGTCATACTTTGGATGTAATTACCTTCATTTGCATAACGAGGAGCGCAACGAGCAATGTCCACATACGTGGCTTTCATGTACACGGTATTGATAGTCGCTTGCTAATTTGCATGCAGATAAATACCTAAATTTTTTACAGCAACATGTAACTGACGTGAAAGTGGCTAGTTGTCCAGGTTAGGACGCAGAAGCGAGACATGGAAATCCACTTCAGGAAAAGTTAGCGAGGCACAGCAACCTGACCCTCACCACAGGGAGCGAATTTCAGACGACAATGGTCTTGGCGCTAGCCTCTCCGCATTTCTAGCGCAGGTGGAAAAAACCTTTGGCGTCGCGGTTTTAGTAAACCCTTGGAACGTATGCTACTCTCGTGAATAGAACACGGACTTAATGTGTAAAGACACTTGCCCTAGTGAAACGTAAAAACATTAACAAATACTCGGACACTGAACGAAAGGAAGACAAGGCGGGACAAAGGGCCGTTATTGTGACGCAGAAGTTTACTAGGAAAATTCTGACTGGCTTCGACAAGCAAGCACTGAATGTTACAAACACTCCCGTTCACCGATACCAGTGTTGGTGAGAGACATGGCCGTGGTACATTGGGGAAGTTCATGACAATACAGTTGGCTGCGGAGGGATAATTGGCTCTCTCTTTCTTTCGAGACGCGTCGAGTTTTGCACCGGGCGCTTCTTGTACTGTGGTGACAAAGGGAGTGGCTTTTCTGTGTGAACATTTTTGGGTCACTAGGCTCTGTTTCAACCGTATTCGTGCAGATTCCCTCATTGATCTCCAAAGCACAGTAAACGAGACGAATCATTACGGTTAACATTCTTGCGAGAAGCGCCCAGCCATGGCGAGTGTACAGAGCCATTTTGTCTTAGGCTAGAGACATATACAGTCTTCCACTTCACGGAAACTAAGCGAAGCTTTCGACTGGTTAAATTCAGTCACAGGTTAAAATAGTGCTATTATGCTGACAGATGCAAGACACGTCGCAGGCAGCAGGTGGTCACTGTCACCGCTTTACACACCTCGAAAGGTAAATAATGTATTGTTGTGGCACTAAAAGTTGAAGTCACTCGCATATTTTCACTTTAGAACTGCGTAAGCTTGGAGTAATAGCAACATCATCCTAAGGTTTGAATGCGGATAAGTCATACAGGTGACTCACTGCGCAGTTACAGAAGCCTAGCTTTTATGGTCCAAATGAATATTTATGTCGGATATTTCAGTTGAGATTTTTATTTGCATTTTTCACATATTTTTCACACGGGTTCTTCCTAGACTGTATAACATTTTCCTAAGATTATCATTTTCGCATCCTCAACCGGAATGTGCGTGACACTTGACATAATAAAAAAATTCTATGTACAAAGAAGAGACGGTTTGTTTGTCATAAAATAGACGTCCCCCGTCTTCAGTGACATATTTTAGGTGCACCAACAGCTGTTCCTCTGATGTCTAAAAGTGGGTACTCCTTGCGTGCTAAGTGGTGGAGTGAATTATACAAAAACCAGAACACTCCGCAAGAAAGACAAGATCTAATAAAATATTTTTTATGAAACCACTCGAACACGTCTACAACTTACATCTTACATTTGCATGCAGTCATGTCCATCTATTGTGCTTTTGAAGGATAATGAATATCTTGTTCGTTCAAATGGAAACATAATTTTTATGTGATATACTTACAAGTTGGCAAGTTTCAGATCTTTTACTTTACTTGTAATCTTTACTTTCCTTGTACTGTAAAAACTTGCTTCTTGCGGAATTTCAAAGTTCTTCGTAGACGGGAAGTACCCTACAGGTCGTGATGAAAGTGTTTGCGAGTACAGTATCAAAAATGTGAGCCAAGAGGCTGTATCTTTTAATTGGCTTAACTTAGGACCTTAAATTTTTTACGCCTGCATGGGACCACAGACTTAAATGTCTGACATAAATGTGATCTCGATAAGTCAACCCGTTCCAGAGTAAAAAGCTTCTGAGCAGTTGCAGAGACAGACCAACAAGAGAGCGATCATACAAGGGTTCTGTTTTCACTGATTGAGGCACAGAACTCTAAAAGCAACTTCCTTATAACAGTACAATGCCGTACGTAGAAAACTGCCTTTTCATCTGACGGTAGCTCCCCGCCGAAAACAGCGTGATGAGCTCTCTCTGCTAGTAAGATGTGATTCCTATCACAAATCTCGTCAGAGACCTGGCATTTTTTTTCCACTAAGTGATAGTACTGTACTGTGTCGAATTTATTCAGTAAATTAAACATGACATCAACGATGTCACGTTTGTCTACGGAGCTCGGGATTTCGTCGGCGAAAAGAGCGAGAAGTGCTTTGAAAGGCCTCTGCTTACGACATCTATGTTGAATATTATGAAGTAGAGTTTCGTCCTGTAATGCGTGAGAATTCTACAACACTTTGACATCATGGACATAAGTCAATAATAATATGCATCTGCTAATTTTCACAGCGCTTCTTGTACTTGGGCTGGACAAAAATATGGAAACACCGGCCCCGAGAAATGCATGCTTGAACCTAAATGCAGGTGCAGGTTCCGATGTTGTATTCCACCACGAACGACATTACCTGCAAACGTCCTCAACACGTTGCAAGCCTCAGTTGTGGTCGGAACAGTGTTCTGTGTAGTTGCGATGGTACTGTGTGGCAACTGAGTGATTTCGAACGTGGGTAAATTGTTGGTGATCGTTAGGTGGGTGCTCCGTAACCAAGGTAACCGGAGAATTTTTGTGTTTCAAGAGGCTCCGTGTCGAAGGCTCCTACTGCATACGGGAAAAGCAGAGACACAGCAGCTAAGGCACAAAACGAACCGAAGTGTGTGTGTTGAGTGATGTGGCGAACGGACACTGAAGAGAAACGTGACGAAAAATAAGAGAACGATGCCTGCAAATTTCACTGTAGTCCTGACTGTCGCACTTGCGAATGGTGTCTAAGCCGGGAACTGCATGTCGAGCTGGAATTGCAGAGCCAAAGCAGTGGCCTGTGAATGGTAAACGTGAAGCTGTAGCCATGAAACATCGTCTATGGGGCAATGGAGGTAAGTCATTTGGTACGATAACTCTTGTTTCACAGTGTTTTCTACTTCTGGTCGACTTCAACTCCCAAGAGTGAGATATGCTGCTGGTTCAGTGATAATTTGGGCAGCCACATCGTGCTATACGCTAGGCCCCATGGATACTCTACAAGGCCGCATTGTTGTGCAGGATTAAGTTACCATTTTAGCTGATCAGGTCCTCAGAATGGTAAAACTAAGTTAGTCAACTGTGATGCTGCGTGTTCCAAGATGACAGAATCGCTGTTCACACACACTGCATCGTCCAGGACTGATGTTATAAGCACGAGAATAAACTGTGGCATCCCCGTGACTGTCACCGTCACCAGATCTCCATTATATTGAGGCTTTGTGCTCTATGTACGTTCAAGAGAATGGCGTGTGATCACCACCCACCTCCATCGTTATCACGTGAAGTAGCCACTATTTTGTAGGAAGAATGGTATAATATTACCTTAGAAACCATACAGGAGCTGTGTTAATCCATTCAGACGACTGAAGCCATCCTGAATGCCAAAGGGTTTTCTATACTTAATTAGGAATCGCAATGCGTTGTGTTTTTTATGGTTCCATATTTTCGTCCAGCCCCTGTAACGTAGCATATGGTTTTGTGTGTGTTAATGTAAGAAACACATGAAGTTTTATTACAGTTCCAGGTACTATGTGAGTGATACGGATATTCCATCTTCTTACCAACGTCACATCAGGAGCGATGTTATTATGGAACATCAACGCTGTTTTCGCAAGGGCGAAAAGGGGGCTGAGAGAGAGTCTGAAAACATAAAATGGAGTTTGAATGGAACACGAGTCGACTTGCAGCTTCATAACTGGACAACCCAGACCTGCATCTATACCTGTGTGCTTATTAGATTGTGGAATACTGTTGTTACAAGTTTTTAACGTTCTGAGTTCGCTTATTTACGTGTGCATCTGCTGGCCAGCTGAGTAGGCTCAATTTGCTGTCTACAGAGCCACTTCCTTACCGATGTCAGTTTCCATGGTTCTTTACCCTAGTGTATGGCACTCTGTCCACTGTTAAAATCAAAGAAAACAGCGTATAGTTAGGAAGAGTACCTTGAGAGTCACTGCGACTTGTCTGATAACGAGATAGAATAAAAAACAAGAGTCCATATAGAAGACGTAGGTGATCTAGTGTCAGAGATAGAAGTTGAAAGGGCTCTGGAGGACTTGAGATCAAATAAGGCAAAAAGTATAAATAACATTCTATCGAAATTTCTAAAAGCATTTGAGAAAGTGGAAACAATACGACTATTCTCGATGACGTGTAGAATGTATGAGACGGGCGGTATAACATCAGACATTCAGAAGAACATCATCCATACAATTCCGAAGATAGCAAGAGCCAAACAGTGCGAGAACTATCCCACAGTCAGCTTAACGACTCATGCATCTAAGCTCCTGACAAAACTTATATGTAAATTGAGGGTGGAGGGGGTGGGAAAAGGGAAGGGATTACTGATGTCAGCTGCGTTGGGGCATTACGCGTGCCATCGTCATTTACGACGGACAACCAAGAACATGTTCCGGATGTGGTAAGTAGGGCCACTTCCGATCCGAATGCATGCAACGCCGGATCACGCATCTACTGCCTGCGGACATGGCACCACCGTTGCAGAGGACACTGCTTCCCATGTCTTACGTTGCCGCCTTCACGACTGCTGCCTCTTCACCGCGGCATGCGGCGCTACCTGACGATCCAGCGCAGCATCCTCCGATGCTGTGGGCAGATGAAACTCACGTTCTAGGTGTCGCGGAGTCCACTCCGAAAACGCCGCCCCGTCGACGGTGACGATGTCCATGGCGGTATAATGGTGATAGAGTCTTTGATCGTGCCAACTGCGGCCTCAGTGCCGGAGCGTCGTGAGTCACTGCCTTTGTCAGCCACGGAAGGGCATACCAGGAAGCAAAGATCCCCAAAGTGCCGTGACCGGAGGCGCAGAGCAACTTCAAAACAGGTGTAGGGCCAGCCGCTGTTGAACGAGGACTCCATATCCCGAGCTCCACAGAGACAACATCCGCCGGCTGCAACGTGGGAACACAGTATGGAACTGAGGGAATTTCGTAAGTACCCGTACGTGAATTAGACATCGATACCCGAGACGGGCGCTGCGCTGCACTTGCTGAAATGCAGGCACACATCCCTCGCCCCAAGGAGACGATGGAAGATGGCGATGAACGGCGTGAGGCGAGGACGATGATTCCACGCAAGTTAACCTGACAGGGACTGTGCCAGTGGAAATTTAGGAACGGTTCTGGCCGAGATGTTTGATGAGACCAGAGGTGACGATACAGCTTGACATTCAACAGACATTTTCGACCTATTGACAACAAGCTTATCGTACCGCCACAGTTAACCCCAGTATGATTGGAACGATACTGAAGATCCATCTGCTGAGAGAGATGGTTCGCCCGTTGGATGTTGACTTCATTGTACTGCAAGAACTACGTCTGACGTCCCTCATAGACTTCCAGCAACAACGTGTATGGCGCAGCCGTGGTACAGTGTGACAATTAATGAAGTACATGAAATAATATTTTCATAACTTCTGAACGGTTTGGTTACGACATTCAAATTGCACGTTTGCCCGCGGGGTATGATGGGAGTTAGTATGCGCATTATGGTTTGATGTAGCGACGAAGCTCACTTTCATTTGGATGGGTTTGTCAGTAAGAAAAATTAGGGCATTTGTGGGACTAAGAATCCTCATTTAGCGATGTCACCGAGATTTTCACCTCTCCCGGAGAAATCATCCGACTTAGAGTGCTTTTGGTAATTCAAATTCGTTTTGGAACATAAATTTGAGCCTCTATTTTCTGTATTGGATGGCCATTCTGATCTACTACATGTGGCGGGCAAATATGAAACAGGACATAGAGAATGCTATACTGAACAATTTAAGGTAGGAAGCATGGGATCGGAGAAACCGGCTTAGGGTGACATTGAAGCAAATTTGTCTACTGCTTTGTCTAGCATTATGGATTTCCTGCTCATTTACAACTAACATTCGTACAATTACACACGTACTGTGCAGTTTTTTTACATACATATTCTTTATTTCGTGCAAGGAAACAAGGAAGGCGAAGCTGATTATTAGGAAGTCATGAAGCAGGTTTTGTTTGCTTTACTTGTCCTTAAGGTGGCTCTGTAGTATCGTCATTGCATTGTCCCCTTCCATAAAATGCCACAAATCCATGACAGACTCATTCATTATTCAGTGCTATTAGAGTCGTTCGGTACAGTACGATGGAGCAATACCGGTACAGATTCTCAGTACTCACTGACGTTTACCTTTTGTATGGGGAAGTTCGCTGCAATGCTCTCGCTGTTGAAAGGCCTGTACAGCGAACGATTTCCGTCACGACGAGTCTTTATTTCTCTCGATGGACAAATGCGGGAGACTGGTTCATTGGAAAGAAGAAAGAAGACCATTTGCGCACCCAGTTTTGAAGAGGAGGTGCTGTGGACCCCTCTACAGTACTCGTCGTACTGCACGTGAAATGTGCGCTCCACATACTAGCGTGTGGCGAGTAATCCACGAACTACAATTACATCCACATCAGCCACAACGAGTCCATGCAAAGCCTGTGACTTACTTTGCACCGGGGCTAGCATTGTGTCAGAGGTTGATCCAATAATGGATTGATCGATCACATTTCCACCAGGTCGCCCTGTTTACTGACAAACCCTCATTTGATCGTGGTGGTATATCGAACAGCAGGGTGAGGAAAACCCTCAAGCTGTAGTAGAGTCACACCATCAAGTACTTTTTGCTGTGAATATGTGGGCCGGCTTTGTAGGCGACAATCTCGTTGGGCCATATCATCTACCCAGCCGTCTGAAGGGCAACCAGTACTTGGTGTTCGTGCAAAGAGTTCTATCTGAGTTGGAGAACGTGCCGCTGGCTGCTCATGAGAGGTTGTTGATACAACATGGCGGTGCACCGCCTCATTTCATTGGGACGTCCGCAATCGTCTCAATGCTGTATTACCTGGTCGCTGGACTGGAAGGGGGGGTCATACTCCATGCCCTGCGTTGTCATCTGACCTGAATACCTTGATTACCTTCTATGGGCATATCTAAGGTCACTTGTGCGTGAGATACCAGTGGATATGGAGATGCCAGTATTGCAGCTGCCTTTGATGTGATATGGATGTTTGTCAGAATGCGCCAGAATGTCGTTCACCGATGTCAAACTTGCACTGAGGTTAGTGGCTGTCAGTTTCAGCACATTTTGTAGGATACAGTACAAATCGTATATTCGTGGTGCCAATGATAGTACTTGCAGTTAACTGTAACTAAAGTAATTAAAAGTATACATTAATGAGACTTTAATACTACTATCTCCTTAAGCTGGCTTCTCTGACCCTAGGTACCCACCTCAAATTGTTCAGTGATGCATCCTCGATGTTCTGTTAAACGTTTGCACGCTCTTACGGAAATACCCTGCATACGATTAAGACGGCGAGCGCGAAATGCTCGAGGATTCAGCAAACAAGCGCAAGCGCTCACTCCGAGGCGAGGAAGCCAACAGCACGTCCGCACTGCTGCCCTCTTAAGGCAAACTTTACTAGACAGGTGCGTTATCCACTGCGCCATTAGGGACCCAGTGTTAGCGCAACTGGGCAGACTATCTCGGCACGCCTCACTGCTGACCCACATTCCCATGTGGCGCCACCTGCCGCAGCCCCTTTCACATTTCCTCCACATTCGCTACTTTGAGATCTCATCAGGGATTCCCCCATCTAGACGAATTAGTTGTACGAATGCTTGGTGTCTATTTTTTCCGACATGTGAAAGAATAATGTACAGAAGAATGGAAAAGGAAATTGAGAATCTATTAGATGACGACCAGTTTAGGATAGGTAACGGCACCAGAGAGACAGTTTTGACGTTGCACTTACAATATAAACGAGACTGAAGAAAAGTCGAGACACGTTCATAGGTCTTGTCGACGTAGAAATGGCGTTCGAAATTGTGGAACAGTGAAAGATGTTCTAGATTCTGAGAAAAATGGTTCAAATGGTTCTGAGCACTATGGGACTCAACTGCTGTGGTCATCAGTCCCCTAGAACTTAGAACTACTTAAACCTAACTAACCTAAGGACATCACACACACCCATGCCCGAGGCAGGATTCGAACCTGCGACCATAGCAGTCGCACGGTTCCGGACTGCGCGCCTAAAACCGCGAGACCACCGCGGCCGGCGATTCTGAGAAAAATTGGGGTATGCTATACGGGTTAGACGGGTAACAATATACAATATACACAAGAACTAACAGGGAACAAAAAGAAAATGATTGAAATGGCTCTGAGCACTATGGGACTTAACTTCTGAGGTCATCAGTCCCTTAGAACTTTTTTTAAAAATACTTTATTGATATAACACATTATATTAGTACAATTGAAAACAAGTATTATGATACAAATGATTCCTGAACAACAACAATATGTTATACACAATAACCCGCCACCGTATTTAATTAGTGGGTCATTTTATCATACATAACAAAGCAGCTTATACTAATTGCTGGCTGTAGACAGGGTTAATATAACTTGTTGACTACACTGGGTTATTCGAAGACTATCTACCCTGCAGCGTTGCAGGTGTGCCAGATGATACACAAACCTATAACTTAGAACTACTTAAACATAACTAACCTAAAGAGAGCACACACATCCATGCCCGAGTCAGGATTCAAACCTGCCACCGTAGCGGTCTCGCGATTCCAGACTGTAGCGTCTAGAACCGCGCGGCAGATCAATAAGACAGTAAGTGCAAAAACGTTGTGATCCTATTAAAAAGGTATATAACAGGGATGTAGTCTTTCACGTCTACTGTTCAGTATTCAGGGTGGTCCATTAATAGTGACCGGGTAAAACATCTCACGAAATAAGCATCACAAAGAACGAAACTCGTCTAGCTTGAAGAGGGAAACCAGATGGCGCTATGGTTGGCCCTCTAGATGGCGCTGCCATAGGTCAAACGGATATAAACAGCGTTTTTTTCTAAAAGAGGAACTCCCATTTTCATTACATATTCGTGTAGTACGTAAAGAAATATGAATGTTTTACTTGGAATACTTTTTTCGCTTTGTGATATATGGCACTGTAATAGTTACAAACGTATAAGTTCGTGGTATCACGTCACAATCCGCCAGTACGGATGGTAATTGCTTCGTGATACATTCCCCGTGTTAAAATGGACCGTTTACCAATTGCGGAAAAGGTCGATATCATGTTGATGTATGACTATTGTGATCAAAATGCCTAACGGTCATGCACTATGTATGCTGCTCGGTATCCTGACGACATCATCCAAGTGTCCGGACCGTTCGCCGGATAGTTACGTTATTTAAAGAAACAGGATGTGTTCAGCCACATGAGAAACGTCATCCACGACCTGCAACAAATTATGACGTCCAAGTAGGTGTTTTAGCTGCTGTCGCGGCTAATCCTCACATCAGTAGCAGACAAATTGCGCGAGAACCGGGAATCTCAAAAACGTCAGTGTTGAGAGTGCTACATCAACATCGATTGCACCGATACCATATTTCTATGCACCAGGAATTGCAAGGCGACGACTCTGAACGTCGTATACAGTTCTGCCACTGGGCACAAGAGAAATTACAGCACGATGACAGTTTTTTTGCACACGTTTTATTTAGCAACGAAGCGTCATTCACCAACATCGGCATAATATGCACTATTGGGAAACGGAAATGGAGATGGCTGCGACAAGTGGAACATCAGCGACCTTCGGGGGTTAATGTATGAGGCATTATGGGAGGAAGGATAATTGGTCCCCATTTTATTGATGGCATTGTAAATGGTGCAATGTATGCTCATTTCCTACGTAATATTCTACCGATGTTACTACAAGATGTTTCACTGAATGACAGAGTGGCAATGTACTCCCAACATAATGGATGTTCGGCACATAGCGGTTGAAGCGGTATTGAATAGCAAATTTCATGACAGGTGGATTGGTCGTCGAAGCACCATACCATGACCCCCACGTTCACCGGATGTGACGTCCCCGGATTCCTTTCTGTGGGGAAAGATGGGTACTTGCTATCGTGATCCCCCTACAACGGCTGACAATATGCGGCAGCGTAAGGTCAATGCATGTGCGAACATTACGGATGGTGAACTGCTCGCTGTTGAGAGGAATGTCGTTACACGTATTGGCAAATGCTTTGAGGTCGGTGGACATCATTTTGAGCATTTATTGCATTAAGATGGTATTTTCAGGTAATCAGGCTGTAACAGCATGCGTACTCAGAAATGGTAAGTTCACAAAGGCACATGTATCACATTGGAACAACCGAAATTAAATATTCAAACGTATCTAAATTCTGTATTCTAATTTAAACAACCTACCTGTTACCAACAGTTCGTCTAAAATTGTGAGCCATATGTTTGTGACTATTACAGCGCCGTCTATCACAAAGGGAAAAAAGTGGTCCAACTAAAACATTCATATTTCTTTACGTACTACACGAATATGTAATAAAAAATGGGGGTTCCTATTTAAAAAATAACGCAGGTGATATCCGTTTGACCTATGGCAGCGCCATCTAACGGGCCAAACATAGCGGCATCTGTTTTCCCCCTTCAAGCTAGCAAGTTTCCTTCTTTGTATACATCAAAGGGGAATGTAATATTCCTATGAAAAGGTATATAACAGGGATGCAGTCTTTCACCCATACTATTCATTATATACATCCAAGGGGAACGTAGTGTTCCGATTAAAAAGGTGGATAACAGATATGCAGTCTTTCACGCCTATTATTCAATATATACATCAATGGAGAAGTTATGGAAATAAAAATAAGGTTCAAAAGTGGATTTAAGGTGAAAGGATATCAATACTGGTGACACTGCTATCGTAAGTTAATTTGAAGAATTATTACAGTATCTGTTTAATGGAACGAACGGTCTAATGAGTACAGAATCTGGATTGAGAGTAAAAAGCAAAAAGCGAAAACTATAGAGAAGCTGTAGAAGTGAGAAAAGCGAGAAACTTAAGATCGAAATTGGAGGCCACAAAATTAAGCAATTGTGCAACGTTGGAAGCAAAATAACGACGACAGACGAAGCAAGGAGGACATAAAAAGGAAAACAGCACGAGCTGAGAGAGCATTCCTGGCGAAGAGAAGTCTACTAGTATCATAAATTGGTCTTAACTTGAGGAAAGCAACACAGCATTGTATGATAATGAATAATGGACTACAGAAGAGCGCTGAAAATCAGATGGCCTGGTAAGATAAGGAATGAGGAGGTTCCCCGCAGAATCGGTGAAGAAAGAAAGAAGAAGAAGGGACAGTTTGAGAGGACACGTGTTATGACGTCGGATAATAACTTCCATAGTACTAGAGGGAGCTGTACATAGTAAAAACTGCAGCGGAGGACAGACATTGTAATATAGCCAACAAATAATTGAGGGTGTAGGGTACAAGTGCCACTCATAAGACAAAGTTATTGGCACAGGAGAGAAATTCGTGGCTGGCCGCATCAAACCAGGCAGAAGACTGACTACGTAAAAAAAAAATAAAAAAAAAATTGAAACCCTTATCTAAAGTAGGACGAATAAGGTTGTAACCTCCCAACAGTTTATTTCCGTAACCTCGCAATAAAAATGTGCCAAACCTCTCGATAAAAATGTGACTCACATATAACCTTTGAATAATTAAACTGGTAAATGTAGACGTCAGCAATGCTGCGTCAAGGCCCTGAAAAGACATTCTGAACAAACCGAAATATCTTACCTCAATAAAGTCGTCGGATAACGCGTATACATCTGCTCCTATAGGAAATTTTTCTGGCGTGGTACAGTGTAATGCTGGTCACTAGATTTTTTTTATGTATGAAAAACAAATGATTTTATTTACGATAACTTGCATGACTATGGATGGGAGAAATTAGTAAATCTTTAAATTCAGATGAATGACTGTCAAAAGTTATCTTTATAAGAAAGATTATTATAGAAAGATTTTTTTAAAACATTTACGAGGGATTTGATTTAACAATAGTACAAAATCAGTTGTTGGAAATTACACGTGCACGTGGCAACAAATAATAATAAGTTTTGCTTTTACCATATATTACATCGATCAGGCACCGCCATCGTTCTCCACGACCGGCGTTGGTAGTTCCACACAGGACACAAGTGCTCTCTGTGAGCTGCACAACTCTACAACTGCTCTCTTAAGAGCGACCTCAACTAAACTCCCGACCGCGAGCTATTACTACTACTACTGCTGCCGACACTGCTCTCTGATCTGCGATTCTAGTTTAGCATACATATCGCAGGCAGTGCGTGAGCAATCCATCAAAATTACATCTGCTCGAGTGCGCTAGCGATAAGTTCCTTAGTCACGAACCTCTTACAAGGTGCTGCTGAAAAAGAAATAAGAGCTTTGGTTGTAACTGAGAGAGATATCCTTAGATGTTACTTTCTGATCTACATCTACATCTGCATTTATACTCCGCAAGCCACCCAACGGTGTGTGGCGGAGGGCACTTTACGTGCCACTGTCATTACCTCCCTTTCCTGTTCCAGTCGCGTATTGTTCGCGGGAAGAACGACTGCCTGAAAGCCTCCGTGCGCGCTCTAATCTCTCTAATTATACATTGGTGATCTCCTCGGGAGGTATAAGTAGGGGGAAGCAATATATTCGATACCTCATCCAGAAACGCACCCTCTCGAAACCTGGCGAGCAAGCTACACCGCGATGCAGGGCGCCTCTCTTGCACAGTCTGCCACTTGAGTTTGCTAAACATCTCCGTAACGCTATCACGGTTACCAAATAACCCTGTGACGAAACGCGCCGCTCTTCTTTGGATCTTCTCTATCTCCTCCGTCAACCCGGTCTGGTACGGATCCCACACTGATTGAGCAATACTCAAGTATAGGTCAGACGAGTGTTTTTAAGCCACCTCCTTTGTTGATGGACTACATTTTCTAAGGACTCTCCCAATGAATCTCAACCTGGTACCCGCCTTACCAACAATTAATTTTATATGATCATTCCACTTCAAATCGTTCCGCACGCATACTCCCAGATATTTCACAGAAGTAACTGCTACCAGTGTTTGTACCGCTATCATATAATCATACAATAAAGGATCCTTCTTTCTATGTAGTCGCAATAAATTACATTTGTCTCTGTCAAGGGTCAGTTGCCACTCCCTGCACCAAGTGCCTATCCGCTGCAGATCTTCCTGCATTTCGCTACAATTTTCTAATACTGCAACTTCTCTGTATACTACAGCATCATCCGCGAAAGCCGCATGGAACTTCCGACACAATCTACTAGGTCATTTGTACGTATGTTCCTCTGCAACAGGCAACGCATTACATGTTGGTCTTGAGTCTGGAGCGGTGTCTCGAATGGCTTCACGGAAAATAAGTTTAGTGGCTACAAAACATCGATAAAGTTTTTCTGAGGCCATAAGCGATTGCAAGCCATGCGTGCATTATGAAATAGCGTCCTTTGGAGATCCCTGTAGATTTTAGCTAGATTGCCACACACGTTCCACAAAGCAAAAAGGTTATTCGCCGTGTTGAAGCGAGAGTGAAACAAGACGAGGTGCTATTGCGAGCCGCTGCCGGAGCTGCCCGCATCTATATGGTAATGAGAGCAGAGCGGAGGTACACCGCCACACAGCGCAGCGCAGCGGGTGCGTTTCGTGGCGCGGTGTGGCATGGCATGGCACGGCACGGTGAGGTCCCTCGGGTTCTGAGAGTGTACACGCGGCGCTCAGGGGCAGGCGCTGTCCCACTTGCTCCGTCCTTGTGAGCTCCAGGCCATGTGAGCAGCTGAAATGCTCTCGGGGATAGGATGCCGATTCGGTGAAACGATTGAGCTCGCATAGTACACAACCCCCACTAATTCGAACTTCACTGATTCGGAATTCGCAATAACTTGGACTGTTTTTTGTTGTACACAAAGTGACACGTCCCCTCTCTGTACCGGACATCCTTTACTCCAGGCTCTTTTGTTTCGAAATGCTGAGCACATTACAACAGTAGAGTGTTAATTTACGAGCATGTAGTCTGCTGTCAAGACATGATCTGTTTACTTATTGAGTCTGCAAAAGCAATAAGAGCAATGAGAGACGCACTCACTGACTTGTTAAAGTAAACTTATGTTACCCAATCTCAGATAAAACCCAAAGAGATTTTGGTCTTACTTAAAATCTGTAAGCGGTTCTAAACCCTCTATTCATTCATACAGTCACCAGAAAACAAAGAGAAGGCTGAAATACTGAATTCGGCTTTACGAAATACTTCCACCGCGGAATATCGTGACACAATCCCTTCTTTCAGTCGCAGTACGAACGTCGAATTGGCAGATACTGAGATAACCTACCGTGGATTAGACGAGCAACTACAATCGCTTATTTGTGGAAAGACATTTGGACCAGGTGAGGTACCAAGATTCTACAAATGTTATACGAAATAGCTTGCTGGCCTTCTAACAGCAGCTTATCGTAGATCGTGGAAGTCATGAAGGACACGTAGTAACTGGGACAAAGCGTAGGTCATTCCAGCTTTCAAGACGGGGGCCCTTTCGAGACAGGATAGTTCAGTCGTTGGGAAAACGTTACAGAGATGCTCAACAATGTCCAGTGCAAGACGCTACAAGAAAGGCGTCATTCATCAGTGAGAGATTTACTGTTGGAATTTCGAGTCAGCACTCAATTATATATATGAAGAGAGTAACTGTACTCGAAAGAACAGATACCACTGATGGCCGTGCAGCTTCTCTAGAATAAATGATAACTAATTGAAACCCTCAGCTGCCGACAAATGTTGTTGACATACCTTCATGGGGACAGCTGAAAATGTGCACAGGTTTCCCGAACTATTACGGAAACAGTCGCCTTAGTGAGCGCAAGTAATCAGTGGATGGGCAAAGTATCTATTAGGAAAATTACGCATGTAGATTGTGGACAGTTGGGAATGTGGGTCTCAAGGGAAGCGTGTAAGGGATACATCTACATCTACATGACTACTCTGCAATTCACATTTAAGTGCTTGGCAGAGGGTTCATCGAACCACAATCATACTATCTCTCTACTATTCCACTCCCAAACAGCGAGCGGGAAAAACAAACACCTAAACCTTTCTGTGCGAGCTCTGATTTCTCTTTATTTTATTTTGATGATCATTCCTACCTATGTAGGTTGGGCTCAACAAAATATTTTCGCATTCGGAAGAGAAAGTTGGTGACTGAAATTTCGTGAAAAGGTCTCGCCGCGACGAAAAACGTCTATGCTGTAGTGACTTCCATCCCAACTCGTGTATCATATCTGCCACACTCTCTCCCCTAAAACGCGATAATACAAAACGAGCTGCCCTTTTTTGCACCCTTTCGATGTCCTCCGTCAATCCCACCTGGTAAGGATCCCACACCGCGCAGCAATATTCTAACAGAGGACGAACGAGTGTAGTGTAAGCTGTCTCTTTAGTGGACTTGTTGCATCTTCTAAGTGTCCTGCCAATGAAACGCAACCTTTGGCTCGCCTTCCCGACAATATTATCTATGTGGTCCTTCCAACTGAAGCTGTTCGTAATTTTAACACCCAGGTACTTAGTTGAATTGACAGCCTTGAGAATTGTACTATTTATCGAGTAATCGAATTCCAACGGATTTCTTTTGGAACTCATGTGGATCATCTCACACTTTTCGTTATTTAACGTCAACTGCCACCTGACACACCTTACAGCAATCTTTTCTAAATCGTTTTGCAGCTGATACTGGTCTTCGGATGACCTTACTAGACGGTAAATTACAGCATCATCTGCGAACAGTCTAAGAGAACTGCTCAGATTGTCACCCAGGTCATTTATATAGATCAGGAACAGTAGAGGTCCCAGGACACTTCCCTGGGAAACACCTGATATCACTTCAGTTTTACTCGATGATTTGTCGTCTATTACTACGAACTGTGACCTTCCTGACAGGAAATCACGAATCCAGTCGCACAACTGAGACGATACCCCATATCTCCGCAGCTTGATTAGAAGTCGCTTGTGAGGAACGGTGTCAAAAGCTTTCCGGAAATCTAGAAACAGGGAATCAACTTGAGATCCCCTGTCGATAGCGGCCATTACTTCGTGCGAATAAAGAGCTAGCTGCGTTGCACAAGAGCGATGTTTTCTGAAGCCATGCTGATTACGTGTCAATAGGTCGTTCCCTTCGAGATGATTCATAATGTTTGAATACAGTATATGCTCCAAAACCCTACTGCAAACCGACGTCAATGATATAGGTCTGTAGTTAAATGGATTACTCATACTACCCTTCTTGAACACTGGTGCGACCTGCGCAATTTTCCAATCTGTAGGTACAGATCTATCGGTGAGCGAGCGGTTGTATATGAGTGCTAAGTAGGGAGCTATAGTATCAGCGTAATCTGAAAGGAACCTAATCGGTATACAATCTGGACCTGAAGACTTGCCCGTATCAAGCGATTTGAGTTGCTTCGCAACCCCTAAGGTATCTACTTCTAAGAAACTCATGCTCTCAGATGTTCGTGTTTCAAATTCTGGAATATCCCATTCGTCTTCCCTGGTGAAGGAACTTCGGAAAACTGCGTTCAATAACTGCGCTTTAGCGGCACAGTCGTCGATAACAGTACCATCGGCACTGCGCAGCGAAGGTATTGACTGCGTCTTGCCGCTTGTGTACTTTACATACGACCAGAATTTCTTCGGATTTTCTACCAAATTTCGAGACAATGTTTCGTTGTGGAACCTATTAAAGGCATCTCGCATCGAAGTACGTGCCAAATTTCGCGCGTCTGTAAATTTTAGCCCATCTTCGGGATTTCGCGTTCTTCTGAACTTCGCATGCTTTTTCCGTTGCCTCTGCAACAGCGTTCGGACCTTTTTTGTGTGCCACGGGGGATCCGTTCCATCTCTTACCAATTTATGAGGTATGAATATCTCAATTGCTGTTGCTACTATATCTTTGAATTTGAGCCACATCTCGTCTACATTCGCATAGTCAGTTCGGAAGGAATGGAAATTGTCTTTTAGGAAGGCTTCTAGTGGCACTTTATCCGCTTTTTTAAATAAAATTATTTTGCGTTTGTTTCTGATGGATTTGGAAGAAATGGTATTGAGCCTAGCTACAATGACCTTGTGATCACTAATCCCTGTATCAGTCATGATGCTCTCTATCAGCTCTGGATTGTTTGTGGCCAAGAGGTCAAGTGTGTTTTCGCAACCATTTACAATTCGCGTGGGTTCGTGGACTAACTGCTCGAAATAATTTTCGGAGAATGCATTTAGGACAATCTCGGAAGACGTTTTCTGCCTACCACCGGTTTTGAACAAGTATTTTTGCCAACATACCGTGGGTATGTTGAAGTCCCCACCAACTATAACCGTATGAGTGGGGTATTTATTTGTTACGAGACTCAGACTTTCTCTGAAGTCCTTGCAGTCGCACTATTCAACTGTGTCCTCGGTAGCTCAGTTGGATAGAGCGTCTGCCATGTAAGCAGGAGATCTCGGGTTCGAGTCCAGGTCGGGGCACAGATTGTCAGCTGTCCCCATCAAGGTATATCAACCACACCTGTCGGGAGCTGAAGATTTCAACTACTTATCATTTACTCAATTATATGCCTATGTCGTTGACAACACACTGTTCTAGAATTATGTAACATGTCTTGTGCTCAAGAATGACGACGTTTTTAGAGAATGAAAATATCCCCCTATAAAAATGAACACGGATTCTGCAGACGTAGACCTTGAGAAACTCAGCTCCCTCTGTACCTCTATGACTTCCAAAGGGCTGTAGACAACAACGCTCAGGTTGATGCAGAGTTCCCCTTCTTATGCCTTGTTCCTTGACTTTGAGAAGACGTTTGAACCGTCCGGCACTGACGTTTAGTGAAAAAAACAGAAAAGAAGAAAAATACGACCTTACAGCGTATCGGACCAGATTTCCGACAAAATTCAAGACCTACTTGCTGATGTAATTCAACCAGTCATTCTTAACAGAACAATATCGGCTGGTATAAAGGTGATTTCCCGAGTACCACTAGAAAGTGTGGTAGGACCGTTACTTTTTACAATGTACATAAATGATCTAGTAGAAAGCGTCGAAATCTGTTTAACACTGTTCGGAGATGATGCGGTTGCCAACAAAAACGTAGTGATGCGCAGAATGACCTGCAGATAATTGATTGGTGGTCAGGCTATGGCATTTGATCCTGAACATAAAGAAATGTAACACAGTGCGCGACACACCAAGGAAAAGAAATCCACCATCATTCTGGCCGACCTTTGGTGGAGATACGACGTACAACGAATGGTAGGAAAAGCAGATGCCAGACTGAGATTCTTGGGAAGGGAATGAAACTCATCCACGACATTAGTGGCTTACAAGGCGTTCGTTCGACCGGTTGAAAATGATGGGATCTTTTCCAAGTTGGACTGATAGAGGACATAGAGAAGACCCAACGAAGAGCGGCGTTCTTTCGCGACGGGATCATTTAGCCAGTTCGAGAGAGTTACAGAGATGGTCAGTGCAAAACGTTAGTAGATAGGCGTTATGCATCACGGAGAGGTTTACTGTTGAAATTTTGAGTGTGCACGTCCCGGGAAGAGTCGGATAACATATTACTTCCTCCCAAATTCATTTCACAAAATGACCAGTAGGAGAAAATTCGAGAAATTAGAGCCAAAACAGAACCTTACCGACAATCTTCCATCCCACGTGCCATTCAAAAGTGGAACAGGAAGGGGGGATCAGTTAGCAGTGCCAAAATTACTCTCAGCCACACTCCATCATTGGCTTTGCGTAAGGTGATGTAGATGTAGGTTAGTGTAATAAGAGTGGGAAAAGCGCTATTATTTTATTGTTCTATAACTGAGAATGTAAAACAAATCATTTTTGTAAGAACTTACCTCATCCTGAACTTGATGTTATTTATGATTACGAAAGGTATAAAACTCTGCGAAAGAAATAACGAAACCATTGGGCCTAAGAAAAGCAAAGCTTATGCCTTTCTTGTTCCCTTTAGTGAACTCCTTTATTGTGCAAAACATTTTACTGCAGACAGACTGAGCAATCGAGAGCGGCCACTCAGCAGTGATAGTCAGAGGTGATGTACGCAAAACATTACCATTTTGTGCTAACATACGCACGTAATAGTGGAAGAATACCTTTTGGATTACCAAGTCGTTTCTGATAACTGTTAGCCACGACTGCATATATTATTACAACGCCTTTGATTATCTTTTTAAGCAGAGGTGTGAAGAATCTGCAGAAATGTTTTTGGCACCACATTTTCAGCTTAATTGCGTCTGACAAGGCAAGCAGACTCTTTATTCGTTATTCTTATAAAAGAAGAATCAGACTTAATTCAACACGTATTGTGAGGAAGTGTGCGTTTTGGTCAATATAGTCGCATTTATATCTAAAGTTTGTCACTGTTTATTTTCATGTACATATTTCATTTTACTTAATTCCCATCTTACTGTTCATTACTGTATGTAACAGCAAAAAGAATGATTGGAATGTAGTGGTTCAACTGAATGACACAAATTATTACATGTTTATGGTGAATCACTTTGTTGCAGTGGTTGGGCATAAAAAATCATTTACTTAAAGTTTCAAGAGCAAACTATCTTCATTCCACTGAATTAATTTTTATGTTTCCTTGAAACGACATGACGTCGATAAATTTCTTGTACCGTTCGTTCTCTAAAATGCAGTTTTCGATGTTATTAAAACATAATTTAAATTACTGTTTCAATTTGAATGAACAGATTTACATTCTCAAAATTCGTTTCCTCACTAAATGGCTACATAAATAGCAAGCAGTCTGGTTAACTTTCATAGGTGAAGTTTTCACAATCACAGTTCCTGTTTCAGTGATGAATGAAGTCATTAAGTTTAGTAGAGATAAGGAATTATGAGAACGATTATTCAGGGTAAGCAATGAACTGCCGTGAATCCGTCATCTACAACGACACAACAGGTTTTCTACGAAACGCTTCAGGAAAACACGAGGTCAACTAATTATCATAATTTTCAACGTGTTAACGTTACCTCTGTTCGTGAGTGCGAAATTACACGTAGCAAGGTCGCACTGCCTCACAGACAGAACTAGACTCTCGTTAATCCAGAAGCAAAGAGTACACGACGTTTTAGAATGGGAAGGAGGGTAATAGGGTCGTTAAATTATCTACAACGGTGTCAGTTTGTCTGGCTATTTTAACAATGTCACTCACCTCCTCCAGTTTCCTTAAAAACACGAACTGAAGCGATGCTTGTGTTTCCTGCTCCAAAGAGAATTCTTTGTCGTACATCAGACTGAAGGTGCTTTCCGGCCGCGGTGACCGAACTATTCTAGGCGCTTCAGTCCGCAACCGCGCGACTGCTACGGTCGCAGGTTCGAATCCTGCCTCGGGCATGGATGTGTGTGAGGTCCTTAGGTTAGTTAGGTTTAAGAAGTTCTTAGTACAAGGGGACTGATGACCTCAGATGTTAAGTCCCATAGTGCTCAGAGTCATTTGAAGGTACTTGATGAAACAAGCTCTGATATAAAATGGTTGTCCCATATTCCCATTTAAACCATACGTTTGTTGGTACCTAGTCCCAATAAATATACAAATCTTCATGTGAAATAAAGTATTTTCCTCATAGTTGGCACAGACACATTTTCCCGTCAGCAGCAAGTGTCAATACTGAACACGCGATAGCCAAACTAGGCACAAAGCCAAGACTCAACGCAGTAATACATGTATATGGCTACTACTTAGACAAATAATGAAGAGATCGAAAAACTATACGATGACAGAAGAAATTATTCGACTTCAAGTAGTCGACGTACACTTCGGAATTTGGACGACGTTGATAAGCTCGTTCAAAGAGCACAGTTTACCAACATCCAGTAATCCGGAATTGCGATTGCATAGCACACCGCGCGGGAGTATGAAACACATCAGATGGAAATTCTAAAAATTTCTGGAAACGTTATTGATTACGGATCTCACTCTGCTTTGAGCGATCTGTTCGCCTTTTATTGGCACGTGTAAACATAGTACCATGCGCCGCGGCAGATGACTTCAGACTCCTCTATATGAGCAGTTGCATAGTTCTGCCTCCTTTACAAGGCATGAATACTCATCTTCTGAACAGCTGAACCATAATGTACCCAACTCGATACATAGGTTTTGGTGAATAACACGGTAATTTCCCACTTCGACATATCACAGTTATGAATTCACATACAGCAGTTTCCTGAATCTGTACTTCCCATAAAGTATAAAACTGAAAATAATCTCTTCTTTACTTGTCTTAAGGACAGAAATAGATATTTTACCGCAAATGCTTATTTAGACCACTTTACATTAAACACAGCACGCTATGTGCGTGACTCACTGCTTGGTCACACAACACGAATCAAAATCTCATTCATCTTAAATTGTAATACAGTTCTATATTCACATATCACATACACGCTGAATTCACCTCTATACTAATTCCGACATATTCACAGACGACAATTATGCCAAAGATTGCAAAAGTAATTGCCTTTCAAATAATGAATAGTTACGCACAGTAACTTATAGTGCTTAGCAATATATTGTTGAATTAAAAGTTTTGGTACTTAAGTATTCACAAAAGTTTTGGTGATTAAGGATTGAGTCCAAGTTATCCTGTGGTTCATTTACAAATATACAGGGGTTGGGCAAAAAGATGCAACCGCCTGGTTTGAGACGCCATGTCAGGCATTGGGCGGCCCCTCTCGCCGGAGGTTCGAGTCCTCCCTCGAGCAAGAATAGTTTAAGTTAGTTCAAGTAGTGCGTAGGTCTAGGGACCGATGACCTCGGAGCTAAGTGTATTCGAACATGGGCAAGTTGTTGAAAGGAAATGGATCTGAGCACTATGGGACTTAACGTCTATGGTCATCAGTCCCCTAGAACTTAGAACTACTTAAACCTAACAAATCTAAGGGCGTCACAAAACACCCAGTTATCAAGAGGCAGAGAAAATCCTTGACCCCGTCGGGAATCGAACCGGGGAACCCCGGCGCGGGAAGCGAGAACGCTACCGCACGACCACGAGATGCGGACAAATTGTTGAAGTTCGTACGGTGGGTGCTTCAGTGAACAAAGTTGGCGATGTGTCTGGAGCTTCGTGAGGCACCACATCGACGATTTATTCCTCACACAGGGAAAGAGGAAATACACTCCTGGAAACTGAAATAAGAACACGGTGAATTCATTGTCCCAGGAAGGGAAAACTTTATTGACACATTCCTGGGGTCAGATACATCACATGATCACACTGACAGAACCACAGGCACATAGACATAGGCAACAGAGCATGCACAATGTCGGCACTAGTACAGTGTATATCCACCTTTCGCAGCAAGGCAGGCTGCTATTCTCCCATGGAGACGATCGTAGAGATGCTGGATGTAGTCCTTTGGAACGGCTTGCCATGCCATTTCCACCTGGCGCCTCAGTTGGACCAGCGTTCGCGCTGGACGTGCAGACCGCGTGAGACGACGCTTCATCCAGTCCCAAACATGATCAATGGGGGACAGATCCGGAGATCTTGCTGGCCAGGGTAGTTGACTTACACATTCTAGAGCACGTTGGGTGGCACGGGATACATGCGGACGTGCATTGTCCTGTTGGAACAGCAAGTTCCCTTGCCGGTCTAGGAATGGTAGAACGATGGGTTCGATGACGGTTTGGATGTACTGTGCACTATTCAGTGTACCCTCGACGATCACCGGAGGTGTACGGCCAGTGTAGGAGATCGCTCCCCACACCATGATGCCGGGTGTTGGCCCTGTGTGCCTCGGTCGTATGCAGTCCTCATTGTGGCGCTCACCTGCACGGCGCCAAACACGCAGACGACCATCATTGGCACCAAGGCAGAAGCGACTCTCATCGCTGATGACGACACGTCTCCATTCGTCCCTCCATTCACGCCTGTCGCGACACCACTGGAGGCGGGCTGCACGATGTTGGGGCGTGAGCGGAAGACGGCCTAACGGTGTGCGGGACCGTAGCCCAGCTTCATGGGGACGGTTGCGAATGATCCTCGCCGATACCCCAGGAGCAACAGTGTCCCTAATTAGCTGGGAAGTGGCGGTGCGGTCCCCTACGGCACTGCGTAGGATCCTACGGTCTTGGCGTGCATCCGTGCGTCGCTGCGGTCCGGTCTCAGGTCGACGGGAACGTGCACCTTCCACCGACGACTGGCGACAACACCGATGTACTGTGGAGACCTGAAGCCCCATGTGTTGAGCAATTCGGCGGTACGTCCACCCGGCCTCCCGCATGCCCACTATACGCCCTCGCTCAAGTCCGTCAACTGCACATACGGTTCACGTCTACGCTGTCGCGGCATGCTACCAGTGTTAAAGACTGCGATGGAGCTCCGTATGCCACGGCAAACTGGCTGACACTGACGGCGGTGGTGCACAAATGCTGCGCAGCTAGCGCCATTCGACAGCCAACACCGCGGTTCCTGGTGTGTCCGCTGTGCCGTGCGTGTGATCATTGCTTGTACAGCCCTCTCGCAGTGTCCGGAGCAAGTATGGTGGGTCTGACACACCGATGTCAATGTGTTCTTTTTTACATTTCCAGGAGTGTACGTCGTCCGCTAAGTCAGAACACGGACGAAGTTGCGTGTTGAGTGAAGGTGTCGGAGGGTGGTGAAGATGACTGTAGCGGAGAATGGGAGGACAATAGCTGCAGAATCATTGTGGAACTAAATGTGGCACCTGCGAACGCTACGATGGCCAAAACAATACCAAAGGAGGAGCGTAAGCATTTAATTGAAGGGCGATCTTGAATTCCAAAACCACATTTCAGTAATCCAAATGTTCGTAACAGGAAAAGTAGTGCCGAGTCCATACAACTTTGGAACAATTGAAGCAAGTCATTCGGTCGGATGAGTCTTGCTGCTTTGTATTAATACTTCTGGACGAATTTGCGCACCAAGAGTGAAACCCGTCGGGATTCAGCGGTGGCTCGTGCAGCCATATAGTGCTACTCCATGGACCCTAAGGCTACTCTGCAAGTTCGCAGTACTGCCAAGGCTTTTTATTTTCTCAATATATTTATTCATTTATTTGAGTCATCAGCAATTTTCACGAGTCTTCAGTTATTTTCTGGATATGTTCCAGTCTGTTTTTCCTCTGCGCTTCTTTACCTCTACTACTGTGCAAGTTACTTCCTGATGACTTAACATGTCATATCATCCAGCCCCTTCTTTTTGTCACTAGTTTCCATGCCTTCATTTCCCTTGCGATTCTGTGGAAAACCTCATTCTTTACCATGTCTGTCCATTGAATTTTCAACATTCGTCTGTATCAGCACATCTCAAATGCTTCGATTCAATTCCCTTCCTGTTTACCACGATCCGTGTTTCACTACCCTGCAATGCTACGCTATGTTCCAAATGTACACTTTCGGAAATTTTTGTGTTAGGTATTATGTGACATTTTAGCTGATCAGGCCCGTCTCGTGTACAGTGTCTACTCAGCAAAGGTGAAGCTGTGCTCCAAGATGACATAGCTGTTGTTCGCAGTGCTCGCATCGTCCCGGACTGGTTTTGCGAACAATACAGTCACCGGATCTCAATATTATCGAGGCTTTGTGATTTGCTTTGGAGCGAAGGATGGGTGATCGCTGTCCACATCCATCATCGTTACTTGAACTTGACGAATAGTATAATATTCCCTAGAAAACCATGCAGGACCTTTATCTGTCCACTTTGAGCCTACTGGAAGCTGTTTTCAATGCCAACGCTTTTCTTATATGGTATTATGCATGGTAATATATAGTATTTCCATATTTTTGTCCATCCCAAGTAGAATGTAAAAAGAAGTACATAATTTCAGTTTTTAGAAAATATTAAACATTTCCGAAATTATTTCAGAAACGAAGCAACGATCCGTGCCATAGAAAACTATCGTTCTGAAGCACTCTTCAAAATTTCATACACTACTGGCCATTAAAATTGCTACACCACGAGGATGGCGTGCTTTACACGTGAAATTTAACCGACAAGAAGAAGATACTGTGATATGCTAATGATTAGCTTTTCAGAGTATTCAAAAAAGGTTGGCGCCGGTGGCGACACCTACAACGTGCTGACGTGAGGGAAGTTTCCAACCGATTTCTCATACGCAAACAGCAGTTGACTACGGCGCTTGGTGATACGTTGTTGTGATGCCTCGTGTAAGGAGGAGAAATGCGTACCATCACGTTTCCGACTTCGATAAAGGTCGGATTGTAGCCTATCGCGATTTCAGTTTATCGTATCGCGACATTGCTGCTCGCTATGCTCGAGATACAATGACTGTTACCAGAATATGGAATAGGTGGCTTCCGGAGGGTAATACGGAACGCCATGCTGGATTCCAACGGCCTCGTATCACTAGCAGTCGAGATGACAGGCAGCTTATCCGCATGGCTGTAACAGATCGTGCAGCCACGTCTCGATGCCTGAGTCAATAGATGGGGACGTTTGCAAGACAAAAACCAAATGCACGAACAGTTCGACGACGTTTGCAGAAGCATGGACTATCAGCCTGGAGACCATGGCTGCGGTTACCCTTGACGCTGCATCACAGACAGAAGCGCCTGCGATGGTGTACTCAACGACGAACCTGGGTGCACGAATGGCAAAACGTCATTTTTTCGGATGAATCCAGGTTCTGTTTACAGCATAATGATGGTCGCACCCGTGTTTGGCAACATCGCACTGAACGCATGTTGGAAGCATACTGGCGTATCACCCTGCGTGATGGTATGAGATGCCATTGGTTACACGTCTCGGTCACCTCTTGTTCGCATTGACGGCACTTTGAACATTGGACGTTACATTTCAGATGTGTTACTACCCGTGGCTCTACCCTTCATTCGATGCGTTCGAAACCCTACATTTTGGCAGGATAATGGACGACCACATGTTGGAGATCTTGTGCAGACATTTCTGGATACAGAAAATGTTCGTTGCTGCCCTGGCCAGCACATTCTCCACATCTCTCACCAATTGAAGAGGTTTGCTCAATGGTGTCCGAGCAACTGGCTTGTCGCAATACGCCAGTCACTACTCTTGACGAACTGTGGTATAGTGTTGAAGTTGCATGGGTAGCTGTACAAATAGACGCTATCCAAGCTCTGTTTGACTCAATGCCCAGGCTTATCAAGGCAGTTATTACGGCCAGAGGTGGTTGTTCTAGGTACTGATTTCTCAGGATCTATGCACCAATATTGCTTGAAAATTTCATCACATGTCAGTTCTAGTGTAATATATTTGTCCAATGAACACCGGCTTATCATCTGCATTTCTTCTTAGTGTAACAATTTTAATGGCCAGTAGTGTAACTATTGGTGTGTGAAAGAGACTTTATTCATCCACAGCTGGCTGGGAATTTAGACGATCTGCAGTGCGAATGTAAGATAATAACCGACGACCCCAAGTGAGTATCGGTACGAGAAATGGCACGTTTCCAACTACGGGCAAGGGCTCATTAGGCCAATAGAAAAACAGAGGCGTATGTTACAGCTTCCTAAGGCGTCAGTGCCACAGCACGTCAGGTGTGAAGTGACTGCTACGGAGGGATGGCAGAGCCGTTCCTCTAGTTGTAATGATTGGCGTTCAGCTCCTCGCTCTGGTCGTTGTACATTCGGTGGGTTGGCGAGGGCTACGAGAGTTCGTTGGCGGGGGTGGTGGCTCCGAATAGACACCCTTTCTTTATTATTCCGACAAGATACAGCAGTTACAGGTACACCCGCTCGTCCCTTGGCCCGGCGTCTATCGACGGAGTCCGTGTAGCACAGACGTGGTCAAGGCGTCGATCGCGAGGCCCGCGCTGAACCGACTATGAGATGCTGTGGATTTTCCGCGCGGCCGCGCGATGGTTCCGCACGCCAGATGCTCAGGTGGCAGGTGGCGGGCAAGACCTTCGCCGCAGCGGCTGGCGCTGACCGACGGGCGGCCTAGAGACGAGGCAGCACGACCGGCCAACCTCAGGTCCTCAGGTTACAAGTGGCAGGATGATGACGCCGAAGGCTATCCTGCGGACGCTGTAGCGACCCGGTAGCACAGCAGCCTCTGGTTCCGGTCGCCGGCCGAAGCTCCGCCTTGTGTCTCGACTGGCGTGTGTCAATAAAGCCCTTATGTCTGCTTGTTTGGCGGACTGGCGTAAATGAATACACACTTAGTTGGTGCAATGTTGTACCGGCAGGCCGTTACACATCCCTTGCCACACTTTGACGTACCATGTGAAGTGTTCTCCATTTCGGCTATGTCGTTAGCTGCGTGCCTTCAGAATGGTAATTGGGACAACGTGTCCTGAACTTCCCCACTTCCTCGGCGGTATATTATGCCACGACAATTCACAACCCTATGTCCCAGCCTCTGCTTTGTGTGTGAGAGAGAGAGGGAGAGAGAGAGAGGGTGGGAGGGGGGACAGAGAGAGAGAGTCTGTATATTTGTTACTCCTTTACACTGAAATGACTCTGAGCACAATGGGACTTAACTTCTGAGGTCATCAGTCCCCTAAAACTTAGAACTACTTAAACCTAACTAACCTAAGGACATCACACACATCCTTGCAGCATGCACATGCAGGATTCGAACCTACGACCATAGGAGTCATGTGGTTCCAGATTCAATCGCCTAGAACCGCTCGGCCACACCAGCCGGCTTCACGCTGAAATAATTTGGATGAAACCTGAAAACTTTTTCTCATGTGTGAAAAATGATAAATGAAAAAAAGTTCATTGCTTACTTGATTTTTAGCGCACATGCAATAAAACTGCCACATGCAGCTTTACGTTTTAGTTTGTTACTTCTTTACTAGTCACTCTATTCATAAAAAAATATCGCAGACAGTAGCCACATTTACCACTGGATGTATCTGCAAAATTATGTCGTTGTGCAACATATAATTCAAGAGATTCGATGTCATAAACATTGAGAGGCGAGAAAATGTGACTAAAGGACGAAATCCGCTGGGGAAGCAGGTGAATTATGTATACAAATACCTATGAAATATGTTAAATATGTGTGAAAAATATTTGACATGTGCGTACGCGGCCAAAGCCGCAGGTATAAGGTCATCAGAAACCCTTGGAACGGTTTCAACCAGATCTGATACATGTATTCGTTATGATCTGGATGGTAGTACTGTGGGGGGCGACAACCACCTGCGTCACAAGTGGATGGGTGTTATAAATTGAGAAAGGGGGGGAGGAGGAGGTGGTGACGGACATACAGAGAGGGGGAAGTAGGAGATGGAAACAGACTGGGGGGAAGAGGAGATGGAAAGAGAGAAGGGGAAGGTGGAGATGGGCAGATAAAAGGCACACAACACCCAGCCGGGACTCGAACCCGGGATCAAACGCGCGCGAAGCGAGACCGCTACCGCAAGATCAGGAGCCGCGGACGAAAGAGAGGATGGTGACGAAGAAAATGACCAGAGAGCGGGGAGCGAGGAGATGCACCAATAGAAGATTGGAATATATACATATCACGGCGTTCCTTTTTAAATAAATGTTTAAAGTCGGTAACATTTGTGTCTAACTGTGTAACAAGAACGCAGCACATTCAAACCATGTTCAATTGGTTTACTGAAGCCCAGATGACATGTTTGTAAGATACCATCTTAATAATTGTGTAAAAGCGTATCAAAGTGTCGTACAGTACAGAACATCCATTCTGCACTCTGCACGCCACCTTGCGTTTTGTGGCGGAGTATGCTGTGTGTACTACTGTCACCTTCCCTCTTTCAGTAGCGAATTCCGGGAAACCTGCGTGTGCTCGAATCCGTCCAATTTTATCTTCATGCTATTTTCTCGAAATATACGAAGGAGGAAGCAAAATTATTTGTCGACTCCTCCAGGAACGTGCGCTTTCGGAACTTTAACACTAAACCACACCGTGTTGCAGGACGGCTGTCTGGCAATGCCAGTCACTGGAGTTGATTCATCACCTCCGTTACGCTTTCGTGCTTACCAAACCTGCAATGGAACACTCTGTTCTTCTTTGGAGCTTCTTTGTTTCCTCTATCAGCCCTATTTTGTAAGGATCCCACACTGATGAGAAACATTCAGATACAGTTTGAACAAGGGATTTACAAGCTATCTCCTTTGTTAACGGACTTAACTTGCTGCGGATTCTCCAGTGAATCTCATTGTGGCATCCGCCTTTTCTGAAGTTAGTTTTATACGGTCTTTCGACTTTAAATCGCTTCGCAAGTTTACTGCTAGCCTGTTTGTGAAAGTTATTGCTTCCAGCGAGCGTTCTGCAATCCTGTAACCAAACAGTAATGTGACTTTCTGTCTATGTATACCGAATACGTTAGATTTGTTTATGCAGCGCAGGGATGTACAGCCTTTTCGCAAACGCCTCATCGTAACTTTCTAATAGTCGCAGAAAAAAACTATTAGTTCATACGTTTTGCTTCACATATATTTATTTTATTCAAATTTTTTACGTTAAATATATTATTATTCATCAATGTTCATGAATTAAATGCCTGCAGGCTCACAGAAATACATAAATTTGTTGGTTATTCGGTATACCTTCACCGCGAAAAGTTCAACGCATTAATGCGTAGGGTCACTGTGACTTAGGACGTGGGGAAAAGGGTACACTGAGCATGGAAGGTCAAGGCCTGCATAATGTCAATCCTTAAACACAACTAGCAATTCAAGAAATAAGTTAAAATTTATTTTAGACTACATTAATCAAATAGCTAACATACTACCAACATGTGGCCATCGTTAAGATACTATCGAAAAATGACAGCTTCCTTCCTTAAGTAAGCAGCAAATTACAGCTACTTAACGAACAGTACATTACATCACAAGTGATTCAAAGAAATGTGGAATGTGGCACCAAATATATTAATTTTTAGCAATAACACAAGTAAGACACTACAGTTTATATAATTCATTGGGAAGCGAATTTTTTTTTTTCTTAAATTATACATGCAGGTTTCTCAACCGGGCATTGGCGCCAGGCTGACCTGGGCAAAAGGTGACTTAACTGAAAATTCCGGAAGCAGCAGATTAGTCCTCCAAAACTACACTTAAACGCCGGGACCGAACCGGGAGTCACTCCTCATCAGACGGCGCGTCACAGCTCGTGTGCGCTGAAGCAGAACGTGGCGCCACTCCCACACACCCCAACTCGCACAAAACTGGAACACAAACAGACCGCAGAAAACACGGCAAACACCAAACAAACATCAATTAATATAAGTTGAGAGATCAACAATATAAATTAAAAAAACAGAAAAGTGCTATTAATAGGAGTGATAGATTTTGCAGCAATATCAATGCTGTAAAACATTTAAACTAAGAAATGTACACAAGTCGAATGATGAAAATGTGGTATCGGACCTTTACACCCTCACAGTTTCCCAAAAAATATTTCCACAAATGATTATGACCGACAATGTGTACGAGAATAAATAGAGAAATTTCAATATTTTCTTAAGTTATTCAAATGCACAACTTCAGCACAAACTAGGTTTTGTGCACCTTAATTTCCTTACATAGATCTGCAATGTAACTGAATTGTTTAATTTTGGTATGCAGGATATTACAACTAGACTATGACCTAATGTCTTCAGTGGCTTACAGTTACTACATCTTTCGTGGACGCTGATTTCCTGAAGGATGTATTGGCTGCTGGTATCCTTCCGGTCACACCCCTTGCTGGCTCCTCTTATTTCATCAACAAACATACTAGACCAACCAACCCACAAATGACCGTCGCTACAACGCAAATGGTTCCACGAAACGAAGGCACCAAAACCACTTACACCTCCGATGGAGGGCGCTGTTCGAGATGGTATCGAGTAAATGGTCTGTTGGAGAAAACAGGTACCAAGACGAGGCGACGAGCACCGCCCGTAGTTGACATCAGGCAGATGCACCACTAACTCGCCACCGTCCTGCAAGGTAGACCGGCCACGCCGTTGCTGGCCTAGCCCGCGTGTTTTGCTCCTTCGTCCCCTGAAGCACGTCCTAGCGCCTCGTAGCGAGTCCGACGACCAACTCGCCTACCGCAAATACCGGGCGCCAGATCACAACAGGGGCAAAATCGTAGTACAGCCGGGTATTCGATACTAGTGCCAAAGAGCTGGTGTCCTTAAAACGCGCACCACGGTTCAGTCATAACGCACGCTGATGCAAAATGTATACCGTAGAGTATACCAACCACTGAAGCATAAGCAGTGTCGTTCCATGCAGGTCCAGGTGCGGCTATTGTTGCCACGACTGCGTTGTTTTGCAGGTTCAAATATAACGTGGAGTAAGACAAGCTATTATTCCGAACTGGGACGCCACTGTTCCAGCAATAGCTGCACACAGACGGAGGGCTCAAAACAATTACATTCTACAAGGATCCGCTCTTACCTTTCTAGAATGGAAAGTAAGATAACTAAAGTTGTTACAAAAATGAAAGGTGAAGTGCGGGCCGCCATGGGCTCAATCGGCGGGCCCCATGCGGCACGCGGTCCGCGTTCTGTCCATTCCTACGTACCGGTCATTTTCCATTCTTAGCACCAAGCGACCATCCTCTACAAATGGCTCTGAGCACTATGGGACTTAACTGCTGAGGTCATCAGTCCCCTAGAACTTAGAACTACTTAAACCTAACTAACCTATGGACATCACACACATCCTAGCCCGAGGCAGGATTCGAAACTGCGACCGTATCGGTCGCTCCGTCCCAGACTCTGGCGCCTAGAACCGTTCAGCCACTCCGGTCGGCACGATCCTCTACAGGTCTTATTGCGTTTCACAACAACCATCCCCAAGCCTCGTGTAACTTCAGACGTTATACGTTATTGGTGTCCATAATAAAAGATCCACTTTCAAAATGCTGTAGAGTGAGAACCACTGCTCAGAGTGGCGTGAAATTTGAACAGCATATTATTATATTATTGGCACAGGGGAAACTCCATGGAAAAAAAGGAAAATTTTGCCAATAGATAGCGCTGTAATTGTCTTAGCTTAAATGGAGTCAGCTATAAAACACAGATAACTCGCAATGTGACGGCTATGGTTTGAGTTGGACATTACACAATCTGTACTCCTCCATCCGCTTTGACAAGGCCATTGGCAGAATCTGGGCAACTTTTTACGACGAAAGTGCACGACCGCAAAATTTCGGTATTCAGCAGTTGTGACCCTGTCAGTCAGGTAACGTACCATCACATTGATTGGGATAATGTTCTGGGGCCAATAATCTCATAAAAAGCAAAAATGACATCGGATATCAGAAGTACTGGGGTCAAAAACGGCATAAAAATCCAAATGACAACGGTTTTTAATTGCCTTGGCACGAAAAATCGCATAAAAAGCAAAATGACATCGTTTTATAATCATCGTGAGACTGGCGCAACTACAAGAGTCTGTCGGGCGCAACAGCACCGAAATCCAGTCTCTTAGAAAGTCCCTGGCCGCACAAGAGAAAAAAGCCGCCGACCTAGAGGCTAAACTGTCTGCTGCCACCGATGAAATTGAGCAGTATCAGCGAAGGAACAGCTTGCGCTTGTTCGGGGTAGCTGAAAACGATCGCGAAAACACCGACGACCTGGCCATTAGCCTCGTGCGTGAGAAACTTGGCGTGCAGATCGACGTGGCCGATATTGACAGAAGCCACCGTGTTGGGCGCAGGATACCAGGTGCCATGAAACCCAGGCCCATAATAATTAAATTTGTGTCTTACCGGAAAAGAGCTGAAGTGTTTGCTCAGAAAAGAAAACTCGCCAAGAGTGGGGTTACCCTGAGGGAAGATCTGACGCGCGAAAGACTAAAAGTTTTGAACGCTGCGATCACACAGTTTGGCCTTCAAAATGTATGGACCCAGGATGGCAGGATCGTAATCAAGACGGAAGGAGGGAGGAAAACGGTGACAAACATGTTCGAACTGAAAGACTGAGCGAAATCTCGCGAGACACAAAGTCTCATATTGTAATCTGTCTAATATAAGTTAATTTTTTATTCTTTCTTTTCATTTTTTTAGCTTAAATACTGCTCCGTTATTTCTATAAGTACCATAAGTACTCTATTTAAAATCAGTCAATTGTTTCACAAAAATATTGTTTCTTTATTTGTCTATTATAAGTGCTCATGTATATTCATATTGTCAGTCAAATGGGAATTAACATCCTCCATTAACAGGAATCTCCTTACAACCGCCTTTCTATATCTGTTATTTCCATCTTCGCCACTACCACTACTACTACTATCTTTTTCGTAACTACTACTTTCGTAACTACTACTTTCTTTCTTTTCACTCCCCTCTTCGATACTTCCAGCGTGTTTTTCACCTTTAGTCCACAGATGCTTGAGTCAGTCACGACCTTGGACACACCTGTAAATATGTCTTGCCCCGCGAAGTCCAACTTTTGTCCCTCTTCCGGCCAGCAGGTAAACGGAGCGCGCTCGGTCCTACAGGCGGCCACAATGGGACGGACCGGTTCGGGCGGCGGGCTCTTTGTGGCCCACGCGAACGCGCAGTCGCTAACGGCTCACTTCGACGAGTTCTGTGACCTGTTCTGCCAATCGCTGTTCCACATTATCCTCGTCTCTGAAACTTGGTTGAAACCAAACATTTCTTCCGACGCTATCCGAATCGCTGGTTACTCTCTCCTAAGGGCAGATCGTGAAACACGACGCGGGGGTGGTGTGGGTGCCTATGTTCGCTCTGATCTGACACCTACTGTGCTATGCACATCGGATGCAAAGGGCGAAGGAGAAGCAGAGTTCTTGTTTTTTGAAATAAATACATCAAATCAGAAACTGCTAACTGGAGTAATCTATAAACCTCCAAACGTCGGTGCCATGTCCTCCTTTCAGTCTGCCCTGTCCTCACTCGTGACACAGTATGAACACATAATCATTATGGGCGACACAAACATCGACTTACAGTTAAAATCTCCCTCTGCCGAAAAACTAAGGCGACTGTTCCACTCCAATGATATGAGTTTAACACCGCTGGACCCAACTCATCACACGCCACACAGCCACACAATCATAGATATAATAGCAACAAAGCGACCAGATAAAATAATCCGCGCCAATCAGACATCTGCTCCGGGACTCTCTGCTCATGACGTGATATTTTTAAATTACTCAATGCATACTACCAAAGAAAAATCTCACTTGGTAACCTACAGAAACTTAAAAAATGTTAACCATGACGCTCTTCAAAAGGATTGCTCAGACATCCCTTGGCATGATATAAACGATGAACCGACTTTAGACGAAAAAATTCGGCAATTATGTCGCAAAATTATTGCACTGTATGATAAACATGCTCCTCAACGCACTGTTAAGGTAAAGAGAGCTCCCGCTCCGTGGCTCACCACTGCATTACGTCAGTTAATGAATAAACGTGATGCTGCACATAGGGCCTTCAAGCGTAACCCAACTCCCGAGGCGTACGAAGCTTATAGGAAACTCCGAAACAGAACCAAGCAAAGCGTGAGGAATGCCAAAATCAGACTTACCCGCTCTGTCGTATGCGGCATATCAAAACCTGCTGCACTGTGGAAAAAGCTGCGCAGTTTCGGTATAGGGAAGCGAAGATCTGACGATGTTTATCAAGCGTCTGCTGAAGAATTAAAAGATTTCTTCTCAACAGCTGCAAACTGCCACGCAGCGACAAATTACCAGCCCCAAGATATCAATCTCTCGAGAGACAAGTTTTTCCTAAAACATGTCACTACCGGCACAGTACACAAGGCAATTATGAGAATCTCTTCCGAGGCAGTAGGAAATGATGGAGTGAGCATTGGCATGATTAAGAACGTCGTAGACACTATTATTCCAGTTATCACAGACATCTTCAACCTGTCTCTTGTCAGTAGTACATATCCTACTGAGTGGAAGCAAAGTTTAATTAAGCCTATACCCAAGACTGACAACCCTAAGTCGCCAGGTGACTACAGGCCGATCAGCTTACTACCTGCAATTTCTAAAGCCCTAGAGCACATCGTCCATGAACAACTGACGGATTACCTCAAAACTCATAACATCCATGACGAATATCAGTCAGGCTTTCGAAAGCACCATAGTACAGCAACCGCATTAATCAAAGTAACTGATGACATTAAACATGCTATGGACAGACGTGAAGCTACTATCCTAACACTGCTTGACTTTAGCAAGGCTTTTGACACAGTTGACTTCGATATATAACTAATTAAAATGAAACAGCTGAATTTCTCAAACAGCGCAATACAATGGTTCGACAGCTACCTCAAAAACAGAAGTCAACAAGTCATTTGTGGGTCGGAAAAGTCATCATGGAAAAGCGTGCGCTCTGGAGTTCCCCAAGGCTCCGTGCTTGGTCCACTACTCTTCTCACTGTACATTAATGATATTTCTTCAGTGATTCACTCCTGCAACTACCATCTTTATGCCGACGACATCCAACTGTACATAAGTGCAAGCCCCAAAAACATTGCTGGCGCAGTAGCGAGTATGAACGCAGATCTTTGTTCTGTTTCTCGATGGGCACAGAACCTAGGTCTGAAACTAAACCCCAAGAAATCCCAGGTCATACTTATATCTCATCCAAAGTTAATCAGCCGGTACTTTCGCGAAATAGTCCCTAAAATACTCCTCAATGGTACCCAACTACCATACCAAAAAACAGTAAAAGACCTTGGAATAATCTTGGATGAACACCTAAACTGGGAAGAACAAACAGTCACAGCTTGCCGGAAATCGCTCTCCTCCCTACATGCAATTCAAAAGTTTAGAAAAATATTTCCAACCCATGTTAAACAAAAATTAGTCCAAACACTAGTCTTGCCTAATCTTTACTACTGCGATGTAGTTCAACACGGCACAAATAGTGAAAATTCTAGATGCCTCGAGCTAGTGATGAATGCTTGCGTTAGATACGTGTGCAATATTCGGTTGTATGATCATATCAGTCCTTCATACTCCCAGCTAGGTTGGATACGCCCACATACGGCACGCGATCTCCACACGATGTGCTTACTTCATCGATTTCTTAGCCACTGGTGCCCCCAATACTTATCTTCTCACATTAAACACCTATCATCATTCCACAATCGCAACACCATATCGGATACGTCTATCATCTTGGCTGTACCTTTACATAACACAAAATCTTTCTCCGTGTCATTCTCCATCTCAGCCATACGACTATGGAACGCGCTCCCCTGTGATCTGCGTCTTATCCAGAACTACTCAACATTCAAGAGGGAACTCAAAGCTTACATATTAGGGACGGTATAACCACCATTCTTGTGCCCCTCCCATCTCTTTCTTTCTCCTCTCCATCACAGCTTCGAATTTTACCGTTCTATTTCTCTTCCTCTAACCTATCTACCTCTTATATATCTCTTTCACCCCATTCTATCGTCTTATGTCTCAGCTCGATGAGAATAACTCACAAGCTGCAAGAACATAACGAGAAAATTCCCAACTAACAATGGGACTGACATTCAGAAAAGAAAAGTATGTTTACTTTCATATACATAGTCATTATTATTATTATTATTATTACTATTATTATTATTATTATTGATTGTTATAATTATTTTTTATTGTTATAATTATCATTGTACTACTGTTATAATATCTATTTTTTTCTTTAACATCAATACTGCATAATAGGCTATATGTCCTTAATGTTAAGTAGAAACTGTAACTCGTTCAACCTGAGTATGCCTGGTTAGGTGTAAGAGAGGGCCTGAAGGCCCTAATCTTGCCAGGTAAAATAAATGCATAAATAAATAAATAAATAAATATTGAGAATGCTGTCCACTGTTTTCTGCCACAAACTGAAATCGGGAGACAGTATGTTCCACAGCAGATCGCAGTGTCTCGGAGGTCACTTTCAAAATGCATTGCTCAGAGCATGCCTTCAGTTCGCCTACGTTCGTAACTGGAGCACTGAACACATATTCCTGATAACCCCACAGCGAGAAGTCACGGGTATCTGGTGATCCGGTTTGCCGGGCTGTAGAAAATGACGGCTGATGATTCTCGCATTTCCGAAACGCCTCTGCAGCAGCCGCTTCGCTGACTGTACAATATGCTGAGCAGCGCCACCTTGCAAAGAAAATGATCCTACCCGCGCACCAACGAGGTGAACGGTTGGAGTGACGGTACAGGTAACTAGCGACTGTAGAGCTCATCCTCGATAAAAAATACGACCCTACGCTAAACAATGACGTCAACGTGCCACCCACACTAACCTTTACAGAATGAAGTGATACCGGTTCATGTAAGTGCGCATTTTCCACTGCCAATATCCTGCAATTCCGTGTATTGTCATATCTTTTGAAATGGCCTTCGTCTGTCCACAGAGTGTTCATTGACAATTCATTCTCCACTCCCATGCCAGAAAGAAATTCCAGAGAAAATATGTCTTCCTGTCAGGTCAGCAGGAAGTTACTCCTGAACACATCTGATTCTGTACAGGATGTTTCGTAATATATTATGCACCAAGCTCGCACGCATGCCCAACGTTCGGGCAATTCCCCGTGTTCTGCATGTTTGCAAATCATCGCACTGGCTCAAACCTGTGGCCACATCTTCAACAGACGTCAAATCAAGTTGGTTGGTTGGTTTGTGGGGGCTGAATGGATCAGACTGTGAAGGACATCGGTCCTCAATTCTAGTGTTTTGCTACTTTGCCGCACTACTCTTCAAAAGAACCTGCCTTTGGGAATGCTGCAATCAGTTTCTTCAGACCCTTAGGAGACATCGGACAAATACTTTTTTTCATACCCTTGTGTGTCCGGAACGTCTCCATAGCTACTAGCGCACGGTCACCGTTCTTGAAAAAGAGATTTACCAGCAGTGTGCCTGCCGTCGGTCATGGAGAGAGTCACACTTGGCGTCTCAGACGCAATCTGAGGAACAGCCGCGCATCTGTTCGTGTATTGTGACGTTGACAGCTCTACTTACTGGTAATTTTTTTTTATCTATGAGGTTTCCCCTGAGTCAAATTTGACGTCATTCGGAGCAGTTGTTCTGTTTCTACAGCTCTTGGGAACTGGAACTTAGAGACTTCTCTCCGTTCAAAATGATATGCTGTGTTCTAGTTAGAAACTTTAGAATCCAGTCACACTGTTGGATTGATATTGCGTAAGCTCGAATTTAGTACATTAGGTGGCAGCTGCTTGGATTACTAAGGTGCCAGTAAATCAAATCAACTTACATTATTTACTAGGAAGACAATATTCCAAGATTTAATGAACTGATTTTGTAAAGCCGCAAGTCACGAAAGAGCAGGGTAGTCAGCACTAATCTGCTGAATTTTGCTGTAAGTTTGTCAGAGGGCTGGCCATGAGGCAGATGGGTAACAATCTAACGCCACGCGACGATCACTTGCAGTCCAGGTTCTAATTAGTACGCTTTAGGAGTTTTAAGTACTATTGAAATATATGGTCATCAAAAATGCTCCAAAATGAGGTTTTAGGTCAAAATTTGTCCAGCCGTTATTAAGAGGATCTCCCATTTACTCCCCTCTGCAATCTATCTATTTATCTACTGAGTCGTCCCCACAAATAATTTAGTGCGTAACTGTATCGAATGCTTTACGGAAGTCAGAAAACACAGCATATACCTAGGCAGCATTGGCTACCACCATCTAAAGTAATCGAAGTTGGGAGTAAATACTTAAACGTAGAGTTTAAATTATGTGATAATAGTGCTTGATAATATCCAATCCAAACAGATGCTTCTCTGCCCAGATTGTTTACAAAGTGTTTGGCATTGAGAAGACCATTTGTTACGACGTTAAGAAAAATGGTAGTAAAATTTCGTACTGCGAACTAAAATGAAAGGAATTAACCGAAAACGCAAACAGACAAGCAGACAAAATCTGATCACCATTTATCACACTGTGTACACCTGGTATAAACAGAGACCCTCCGCAGGAGTTCCTGCAAAAGAATCGAACTGTTGGCCGCTGCAGGCAAATAAGGCAAAACATACTTTAGGCTTAATACCGGATGGCTGTAAATATTCCGTAATCAGCACAATACCTTCAACAGAAAAAAAATAGAGGAAGTCACATTTTGTAAATAAATACTATTTTACAAAAGGAGTGTTAGTTTTAACAAGCACTTCATAACTTTACTGACTTTAAGAGGGATTACCAAAAGTATTACCTTACACCGACGGAGATGAGACCACATGTGGTAAGAGAACAGCGCACAGAAGACGATAAACTACAAACAAGTTCCTTTTTAAGCCATTATCAATGTATAATGGAGATGCAAATATTGTCATGGCATGAATGTATAGTAGTAGTGCCTCTTTATCTGCCATGTACTATGTAATTGTGTATCTAGAAGTCAGCAGTAAATAACTGTTAAACTATTTAGCATTAAACAATAAATGTAGGAAGCAGATTTCCAATGCTGCCTATATCTCCATTTTTCTAATTTATAGGAAATATTTTACCTTTTTGGGACGTTTGTTACGTTTGTGTCAATACCAAAACTTACGTAAGTATTGTGCCTTTAAATAAAGTTAATACCAAATAAAAAAATGTCTGAATCACCCTGGTTCCCAGAACTCCTGAAGATAGACGTTGACTGTGGATGTTGTATCACAGACGCAGTCCCTTTGAATGTTCTGAGATGTTGTTCTGAGATGTCACTAAACGCGCCAAAAGATGTAAACAACCATACATGAGCAGCGTCTGTAAGACAGAGGGGGTACAACAGTCGATCAGTTACAGTCATTCCACCAAGGAGGAGGTACGCAGCTCGTGTCGTCTGTAGTTCAACCATGCCTAAACGGTCAATACTGCTGCTCGATCGCATCCGCATAGTTACTTTGTGCCAGGGAGGCCTCTCAACAAGGGAAGTGTCCAGGCGTCTCAGAGTGATCCAAAGCGATGATGTTCGGACATGGAAGAGATACAGAGAGACAGAAACTGTCGATGACATATCTTGCTCATGTCGCCCAAGGGCTACTATTGCTGTTTTGGGGTGGCAATATATGGGAGCCGACGTACGCTGCTGGTGATCATGGAAGGCGCCGTAACGGCTGCGCGATCCGAGAATGCCATCCTCCGACAGATAGTGCAACCATATGGGCAGCATATTTTGTAAGGCATTCGTCTTCATGGACGACATTTCGCTCTTCCATCGTGCACATCTAGTGAATGACTTCCTTCAGGATAACGACATCACTCGACTAGAGTGGCAAGCATGTTCTCCAGACATGAACTCTATCGAACATGCCTGGGATAGATTGAAAAGGGCTGTTTATGGACGACGTGACCCATCAACCACTCTGAGGGGTCTATGCCGAATCGCCGTTGAGGAGTGGGACATTGTGGACCAACAGTGCCTTAGTGAACGAAGAATACAGGCATGCATCAACGCAAGAGGATGTGCTACTGGATATCAGAGGTACCAGTGTGTACAGCAATCTGGACCACCACTTCTGAAGGTCTCGCTGTATGGTGGTACAACATACAATGTGTTGTTTTCATGAGCAATAAATAGGGCGGAAATGCTGTTTATGTTGATCTCCATTCCAATGTTTTGCATAGGTCCCGGGACTCTCGGAACCGATGTGATGCCAAACTTTTTTGATGTGTGATATTACGGCTAAAATGAATAGGAACGTGTGGTGTCGAACACTTTTATTTAAACCACTGAACTACGAAATGATGACAACCTCGACGCATCCAAAGTTATTGCCTTTCAGATAGTTGGGACCGACCATCGGTAACATTTGCCCACGGGTGTCGTAGCGCAGTTTATTCTCCTTGTCATTACTTTCCGCTTCCCTTGATGGTTCTAAGACGATGAGTTAGGCAACAAGCGTAAATAAGCAGAACCCAGGTTAACATCCGCAAGAACTTGTATTTGTCTTCACATTCAGATTAGTGAAATTAGTGAAAAATATACAGTTTGTGTTGTTTTGTGTGAATATACAACATGGAAAACTTTAGCGACAGATGTAAAATCATGTGATGTTTTTGTCAAGTTTGAAAAGATGACTCGTCGTCCGCACTGCACTTTTATTTGAAGAAATTGAAAAATTTATCTATTAACATTTTGTATCAGTTGAACTGACATTTTAAAACGTTTGTGCAACAAAGGATAACAAGTGAAAATTTCCTTGGCAGGACTGCAGCAGAAATTAGCGCAATTCAGTTTTATTTAACGGCAGCACCGGTGTGGGCTAGTGCTACCAAGTGTTCGCCGTAAAGCAGCAAGAATTTCGTAATTAAAACTTCTGGCGGAATTTATGGATCATTTAATAACATCACAAAGTGCAAGATGTTACATCAGTTTTCCTTATTAACGCTGTACAGTATCTGAAAATGAAGCCGGTATCAACAAACAAGGTGAATGTGGATACGCATGTGACATTTGAGGCAGTTTGGTTCTATTGAAACTTGAATCTGTGCAAGCTGCTCACAATAATACAACATAGTTATCGTCGGAAGTACAGTATTACACACTAATTTAGGTTCCATAAAAGTCATTGAAGAGCAACTGAAGATTCTCGGCATCGTAAATCCTCGTTCCATGTATACTTTCTCCCACAGGAATACATCATGGTTGGTTCTCATATTGCATTTTATACCGGGGTGCCTTCTATAGACTTAAAAAAATCTCCTTCTTGAAGAACGTAACACTTAACTTGAAGAAGATAATAATTTTATTTACTCAAGTTACTTTGATTAACAAGAGCTTCGTGAACTACAGAGAGATACAGAATAGGGAACAAATAATTTAATTACGTTTCAGAGCCATTACGAATTATTAATGCGCTATGAATGTTCAGTGTTAAATAATAAATTGGATGCACATGAAACATTAGTTAGCTTTGTCAGATGTATTTTGTTGTTATGGCGTAAAACATGCACGAGCGCACATTTCATATTGCATTCCGGGTTAGGAATTTCAACGAATACTCTCTTTGTCATATATATTACTTCAAGGACGTAAGACCAAACGCGATTTCCAAAAAATAAATTGTGAACCACTTTTCAGCTTGTGAGATTGAGCTGCTTTTCATTAAAGGGAAATTGCACTTCATCAGAAGGAAGCAAAAGAATTTCAAAGCAGTATGTTACAACAAACTTAAGAAAGAGAAGCAATGCATCCCCATTCATTGAAGAAAAATGTTTGAAACTCCTACAGTTTTAAGGTATGTGCTGTTTTTGGTCACTGCAGCCTCAAGAACAAGTCACATATACTTTTTCATCACTGTTTGAACGTAAAATATTTTTTTGCCTTATGTATGAACCGTAGTCGCTTCGTCATTAAACGAGTTCTGGCTTTACAGCATCCCTTAACAGAAAAAAGAAAATTGCGTCACACTTAAAATTTCACTTTTTAATATTTAGGTTCCGACGGGTAGCAGTGGTTTGGAAAAACCTGTTTTCAATAATAAGTACCTGTTACATTTGTTTACTGTAGTCTGAAAAATAATTTACATGAATTCTAATATATAACAGAACGGGCGTTATTGAGTTTTCTAGTAAAATTATTAGCAGAAAGCATACGATGGCGATCAGACCTCTACAGAGTCTCAGGTATGTTACAGAAATTACGTTCTTGCATTCTTTATACGTGTACATGCTGGGATGAACATTTGTGAAAGGTCTTTTGCAGCAAATGTTCTACGCAGAGCCCAAATATAACATTGCTTCTTGTGAAATTTAGCCTGTTTTGGTCACCATCACCACCTAAATCAAAATGATAACAATAAAGATATGTATTTGAGAAGCGGTACCTCTTTGTAACACCAGTATGTCAGTATACTTGACTAGATATTCAACATTTGGGTTCGACGAAATATTTTCTCTTGAGGGCTAAGTACTTTTAAAAGCATTGAACGTTGTAGTGGAGGATATGCAGATTTATTAATCAGCATCTGCGAAGTGTGCTATAAAACAGGATGATGAATGTCATGGATTTATGGGCAGTAAAAATTTTCGAGGGCCTCAACCTTAATAAAACTGCAATAAACGGTTGCATTCATTACGAACGGGACACCAAGTATTAGGGTGATAATAAATAAGATCGCCTTGGAAGCTACAATCTAAGGGTACTGGATCAAGGTGGGTGGATTGTGAAAATACTGTATATCAGACGGGGACTTACGGCTTTACGAGTATGAGATATCCCACACGTGAACATGCCTGTGTAAGGCAATTTGCAGCGTTAAGCGGGGAGACTATCTATGGCTTTGACCATGTTGGTACAGTCTTCTGGTCCCGGCGGAGGTTCGAGTCCTCCCTCGGGCATGGATGTGTGTGTTTGCCCGGACGGTAATTTAGGTGAAGTAGTGTGTAATCTTACGGACTGATGACCTTGGCAGTTAAGTCCCATAAGATTTCACACACATTTGAACATTTGTTTGGTACAGTCTTCAGTGTATCTGGATGGGCTTCCGCAATGGAATACTCGTACACTCTTTCAGTGCGTGTAGATCAGGCAGCGCGCCAATGTTAATCTTTCCGCCCAGTTAAGTTGTGTGTTGGTTATTGTGACAGTCGTTCTACATATGCTCTTGTCGGCCTCTGCACTCTGAGATTACATTGTAGCCCTTTTTGCTGTTAGCTTTGTCTCTTCTACTTACCGAAAACTCTGTCTTCTGACTGATCATGACCGGTGATTGCTGTTTCATTGTAGCCTTGACTGCCAAGATGGGTGCCGTGTCTGCAACGGGATTACAGTCAGTTCACTGAATTTTGTTGCTGCTCTCTGAACACAGAACAACATGCATCTGAAACAATACATTATGTTTGTCTTATACACGTGCAATCTACAATGGAGGCACGTCGAACACGCTATCTTGTAAGCTTGACATAATGAAGCACAGTATGTCACTATCCTCTATGCTCTTGTCCAATTTCGTTTTATTTAAATACTAAATAATACTCTTAGAGACTGGTAAACTATGGCAAGAAGCGTACCGCTCTAACCGTTTACAGTGAATCTGTGAGGGCAGCGTCTTCGTGGGACGCACTGAGTTCAGTAGGCAACTAGGAATTTCTAAATCAACGCTGGGCGAGCGTATTTCTTTACTCCTTTGACAACCTGTGGGAGCTCAATATTCACTGTAACAGTTTTAACAATATTTGTGGCACGTAGTAAATGTTACACTCTCCGGGTACCTAAAACAATTAAACCTTTATTTACAGTTAAGTATTTAGATATCTTCTTTCACAAAGTCATTTTTCATGCTTCCAATACATAAATCGATAAGATAAAAGATGTTTCGGTGAAAGATAGGACGTAGAGATGCGGACCCTGTAATTTACGGTCACGTTTTGGAATACTTTCCGTTATATAACGGGGAGAAAGAATAACTGGCCTAAAGCAGGTATTTCGATTTTCTATATTTTAATTGCGACGGGCTATAGTGACTGCAAATATACTCTCCCCGCCAGAAAAGTTAAGCATCCGGCCTGGAACCTCAGTGAATGGAGTACAGTTGTCTGATTCGAAATGAGCCCCGATGATCAGCAGAGCCGTGTCTGGAGTTGCCCCGAACGGCTGTGGGGTACCATTCTAAATGTCGCGCTCCATACGGCCGACATCTACGAGTGAAGGTCTGGGGTGCCATTTCATTTTATAGCAGAAACCAACTGGTTATCATCCGCTACACTCTTACAGCACAGCGGCACGTCACGGTATTCTACGAGCCGATTTGTTCCCCGGCATGGCAAGACGTCCTTAGCCAAAATGTCAGTGAGGTAATGCAGCCGCCGCACACGGAGATACTTTCTACATCTGGTCTTCGTGCTCGTCAAAAGCATATCTTGGCCAGAAAAGTCGGTGAATCTTTCGCCAATTGAGAACGTTTGGAGTATCATGGACAGGTCCCTCCAGACATCTCGGGATTCATGACGATCTAACGTACCAATTAGACAGAATCTGACACGATATCCGTTAGGAGAACAACCAAAAACTCCATCAATCAGTGCCATGCCGACTAACTACTTGCATAAGAACCAGAGGTGCACCAACTCGACATTGTCGTACTCAGTTTGTGAAACTCTTTCTCTTGAATAAATCCTCCAATTTTCCTGAAATTGTGATAGATCACATCTACAGATTTCCGTCCCATTCGGGTAAATCTTTCGTGGTGCGTCTTAGAGAGTGTAAACCAGGCACTTTCTTGTATTCTATAATTCCGATGCAGTTAATGCATAACGGTAATCTAGATTTTACTCTTGAGTCATCTGTCTCTTGACTGCTTACATGCGGTCCACCATGAATTCCTGTCTTGTGCTCGCCTCTTCATTTCAAAGTAGCCCTTACAACCTACGTCCTCAACTATTTGTTAAACTAGTTCAGAAATACGGCGTTTCCTGGGTAGCTGTTTGTAGCTGCGACCGAGGGGTCATACGTGTGGAATTTATTTTTGGCGTATTAAGCTGTGTTGAAGTAGTATAATGGGGACATGAACGAAGAGCTTGTTTGCTTAACTAACATGTGGGAGAGGGCCATGTGGGATTGGCCGTGTGAAAGGGCACTGACACTGAGGTCGTTACTGCAAAACGCACCTTCTGTGCAGGTGCTCTGTTTATGGTCATTGCAAAACAGAAACTACTTGCGAATCATACACGTTTAAGTTGAAATGGTCACTTTCTAGGATTAATCAGAAATCGGGGTATAAAAACTCTCTTGGATACGCCATTTGCCATCAAAATTTGCGCTTCTATGATGGTGTGTTCGAGAGAGGTAACTTTTAACCTGTTGTTAGTGAAAGGTTCAGAGGAGTGAGATACTGCGTGACACTTTCCATCAGAGTTACGTCATACGCTGCTTTCAGACTGACTTTACAAATAGTGAGTTTAAGTGTAATGCTCTCAAACCACAACAAGCCCAGCTTCATGATCTACATTGGATTATTTAATACCGTGTAGTCATTTAGCTATTCTGGTACATTCAGATATACACGACCATTTTGTAGGCATTTTAATTCGAAACAAGACGAATTAAAGTGTACTAACTAGGCACCAAAATCGCACAGCAACCTTAATAAATTTCTAATTCCTAGCAAAGATTATCAGTAAAATCTATCGAAACAAGCACAGCAATGTCGTTAAGTTCTTAATACTCAAAGTGAAATCCGTAATTCCATGTATGCTAGAGGAGTAAATTCACTGTTTGTATTCCTTGTTAGTTTGCATTCGTAAAAACAAGGCTGGGGTGGTTGATGCTGTCCGTGGTGTAAATTCCCCCCCCCCCCCCCCCACCCCACCCCCCAAAAAAAAACACCCGTCACTGATTAAAAAAAAGTGCAATCTAATGTTTCTTCAATGTACTACCAAATTAACAGTTTGATGTAGTATACTATGGTGATCAAACATCCAAACTGCTAAGCTTAGCAGACGATTTTAGATGAAAATTTAAATTATGATATTTGTTCTAAATCCGATTTTGATGAAGTTAAGCTTATGTTTTGTCCTAAGCTATCCTCAAGGTATCTATGGAAACCCCGTGAAATTCCGTCCAGTAGATTTGGAGATTAGCATGTTCAAAGAGACATGATTTTACAGATTTATTATTAGTGTAGAAGGTATAGCTAGATTTAGATATAGATTTATTTCAATCTCTTTCTTACCCTGCAGTTTTTAACCTCTACAGTTCCCTCTAGAAACATAGAAATGATTACCTGATTTGTCAACACACATCCTGCTATGCTGTCTCTTCCTCTTATATTTCTGCAGAGAAGCTCTTCTTTTATTATCTTCTCAGTTGAACATCCATCAACAGCTCCATGTTTCAGAAACTTCGAATCTTTGTTTCCTGTCTTGTCACAGTCAGTGGTTCACCTCCAGACAATACTGCGCTCCAAACGTACATTCCGAGAAATGTTTTCATCAAATTAAGGTTTACAAAGGGGCCTAGCGCAGGTACCTCTGCATGAAGTCATGATAGCGATTAGGTATTTGTAAAGCGTCTCTGAAAACATTGTCAAAGTTCACTTATTTATTAACCATGTTTATAGTAGTCATGTTCCACAGCCGGCCGGTGTGGCCGTGCGGTTCTAGGCGCTTCAGTCTGGAACCTCGTGACCGCTCCGGTCGCAGGTTCGAATCCTGCCTCGGGCGTGGATGTACGTGATGTCCTTACGTTTGTTAGCTTTAATTAGTTCTAAGTTCTAGGCGACTGATGACCTCAGAAGTTAAGTCGCATAGTGCTCAGAGCCATTTCAACCATTTTTTCAAGTTCCACACCGGCCCTGTAGCCGATGCCTCATTCAACGGTGTACCGGATTCCCCACTGACGGCTGCCTGGTCAGCTCCTCATCTGTAAGGCCTAGGCGAAGAGGGAGTGACCTCGCCCTGCCAGCGCAGCTATGATCTAGCAGCAGCTAGAGTGTGTTCGATCCCACACCAAATCCTATGTTGACCCTTGATTACCCATCCACGATGTAGTATTGTCGGAATTCGTATGGTCGGTCGATCTCTTAGCTTCTGGGCAGGTAGGTTGTGTTGAACATGAACGTGGACCCACGAGGCCCTGCTGCTGATTTCCGCGCTGAGCTTGGATACTGTCACCACCCAGCGATGTGGTGTTGACGGAAGAGAGTCAGCTTGTCTATCAGCAACGGTGGACGGCGAACAGTATGAAGCTCATCAGACGAAGACCGTTAACCCAGGGGTACCTTAGGCTGGTTCGTAGACTGTTCTGGAGTATCTAGAACATAGATTCGTTAAAATATCGTAATCTTGGAATCGAGTGATATTACTGCGAAGGCTATCGTTCCCAATGATCAACTCCATTAGAGCCGTAGAGCTCGAGTATTTAAAGGGAGCTAACGTGAGTCTATGATGTGATGTTTGGATAGTAATGACCACACGGGACCTTTTTATTTTGCTATATTCACTTAACAGGCTCCTAACTGCTGCGTAGGTTTTCTGACAATGGTTCTTATGAAACAAATAGAGATCCCGTCGACATCTCTTACCAGCTAACGATTATGCAAGTTGCGCTCCTGCTGGTTTTTGGTCCCGTTCTCGTCCGTTAACTCTCTCTCTCTCTCTCTCTCTCTCTCTCTCTCTCTCTCTCTCCCTCGGTGAGTTGTTGTAATGAGCCAAGGCCTGACCCTCGTGCAAAATATCGCTTATATCCTCGTTCTATCTGTGCTTCTGGCGTGCCCGCACTTTAGTTATAGCAAAGTGAGTAAGTTTTAATAAAACGTTCGACTTCCACTGGCCAGGTATGCAGTCTTTGCCTGTGCGAATTTGGTCTTTATGCCTTCTTTGCTTCGTCAGTCAGGTGTTATTTTGCTTCCAATACAGCTGCGTTCATCATTTTACCTGCCTAGCGGTCACGAATTTTGACGTTTAAATTATGCTGATTTTAACTATCCTACTCCTCGTTACTTTAATGTTTCACATCTCTACTCTCCATCTCTATTTTATGCTCATTAGAACAACAAAAATATCATCCTATATTTGGAATTTTTTACCCTTAACTTTAATCTGATACCTGAACCTTTTTTTTCGGCACTGCATCTTCAATGTGTGGACTAGACGATAGATTTTAATCCTAGACTTTGGTCATTATCTGTCGTTCTAATTGCTGCCTGTTGTTTTTTGAACATGTATATTACCCATCTTGCCCAACAGCTTACTCACATTTTTGTTAGAATTTCGAACATTTTGCACCATTTGACACTGTATCAAGCTTTTTCTAGTACGACAAATCCTATGAAAGTGACTCGATTTCTTCCTTTAGTTTTGATTGCATTATCATGATCGACATAACGGCTGTCCCTTCGGTGCTTTTCCCCTTCCAAAAGTCGAACTGTTATCTGACACACATCTCTGATATTGTTTTCCACTCTTCTATATATATATTATTAGTTTTAACAACATGGCTCCATGAGATATTAAATTAACCGTGTCATAGCTATCGCACTTAAGTGCCCATCCTATCTTCGAGATTATGTAGACGATATTTTCCCGAAGGTCTGTTAGTATGTGCTCAGTCTGACATGTTCTGCACACAAACTTGAATAATCCTTTGTTCGTCGCTTCCCCCAATGGTTTTCCAAATTCTGAAGGAGTGTTGCATATGCCTTCTGCCTTATTTGGTATCAGGCGTTCCTGAGTTAGGTTAAACACTGCCTCCAATACTTGATCCACTAAGTCTAAAACTCCACCATTATATCTTGTTCTAACATGTCATCAGATTTGTCCTTCTCCTAAGTGTACTCTTTCCACCTACCCGCTCTCTCTTCTACGTTAAATAGTGGAATTTTAATGTTGACTTCCCTAATTGTATTTTCTTCAACTAATGCTAAATCAGTCCTACCGACAACCGTTCCGTTTACGATATCTCCACATTTTTCCTGCAGTCATTTCACTTTGGCTTCCTTTCACTTGCTGTTCATTTAATTACTTCACGACTTCCTATCGCCCGTAAATGATGTCGCTAACGCACGCCTGTGCGAAGATGATTGTCTGTGAAGTAAGCCGGTTAAAATCGATGTGGTGTTAAATTTTCACAGCATGTATTTGGCTGGTAAGGAGAGGAGGGGTGTTCCGTGAAGTTCCTTATCACCAGTTGAAGTTCATATCACCAGTCATTGCACCAGAGTCCTGGGTTAAATTACAAACCTCTCCGTAGTGTCTTATGAAGTGAGGGAATGTTGAACTGTTGTTATTTGGATGGGAACTTGGTGCATGGTGGTTGCCGTGTTCGCGAGGGATTGGCTATGAGTCGTATTCAGGTTTCACAGTCACCCTTACCCTCATCTATAACAATACAATCCTAACTCTACACTGTAGATGCACTCGTCACAATCCTGAAGATGACACATGTACACACTGCACACGTCAGAACAGGTTTGAAGATGGTAATGGCCAGCGACCTCCTTGAATCTTGCCTAGAGCTGCGATGCAGGATTTCCGCATGTGCTGCCTTAAGCTCCTTCCCTGAGTGTGAGAGTTTGGTTATAGAGCCCCTGAGTAAACGACTACTTTGATTTAAGTGGCTAACATATCTGTTTTCATGTCTTTCTCCGAACATTTATGTACTCCCTTCCTTCTTCGACCAACTGAAATGTTTCTTCTATTACCCAAGACTTTTAGGCAGTTAAAGTTTCGGCATATATGCCTGTCAAAGCTAACTTCCGTGATTGCATTTTTTAGAGTTATCTATTCCTCTTCAACTGAGCAGCTTACTGTGGTATTCATTCTAGTTAAGCCGATTATACGTCATAATCAACAGCAGCGGAAAACGGTATAACGGGAGCAGGACTCGTTATGAATAGATAAGTAGAGAAGAGATACGAATATTCTCATCGGAATCGACAGAAAACCAACAACAACAATACCAGTAGTTCACGTTTATTTGTCGACATCACAAGCAGAAAATGAAGCGAGGATGAATGTATATGAGAAACTGAGCGGGTAATGCAGTACCGAAATAGAGACAGTAACATATTTGAATTGCGGTGCACTTCTAGGACGAAGGAACAAGAAGGCCTAGTTAGGGAGAATATAAGAGAGTAGAAAGAATACCTGAGTTATGCAATGAAACTCAGCTTGTGATATCGAATACACTGTTAAAAAATCAGACGAGGAGCAGGTATGCATGAAAAAGTCCTGTAGATGTTGGAGGATTATAGCTGGAGAACATGGAGGTCAGACAGACATTCTGAAATCAAAGACTATATTGTAAGGCATACCCTGAAGCAGAGACCAAGTCGGGTGACAATTTAGTAACGATGAAGAATAGATAGGGGTTTCAGAAAATCGTGCGTAAGAACCTGAGTGAAAAACAAATTGAAGACTAAAGCAGAGGAACGATGACGTGCATTTAAAGTTCTCTGAGGCTGCACATACTGTTATAATGATCTACAAACAAATGAGCATAATAAGACCTTACAGAATAAAAATCTGCATCAGTTGCTAGTAATTTCCCAAATTTATTCCACAACGGATTTCGAAGCTTAAATCTTTAACCTTAAGTGTCACCTGCCGGCCGTTGTGGCCGAGCGGTTCTAGGCGCTTCGGTCTGCAACCGCACGACAGCTACTGTCGCAGGTTCGAATCCTGCCTCGGGCATGAATGTGTGTGTACCCTTAGGTTAGTTATGTTTAAGTTGTTCTAAGTTCTAGGGCACTGACGACCTCAGTGCCATTTGAACCAATTTAGAATTTTAAGTATCACCAAATAATTATGAAACCATAAACGTGTAAACGTGTAGCGGTCGGGACAGTAGGACATACAGAATTACACCCACATAAAAAAAACGGATGGGAACATAGGACCACCAACTACAGCAGCCGTATGGACAGCATGACACGAAAGATCCGCCACACATGTATGCTTTCATAACTACACTGAAGCGCCAAACAAACTGGTATATGAATGCGTATTCAAATACAGATATACGTAAGATAAGGCGACAAGTGTGTAGCACAATTGTTAAATCTGTTACTGCTGCTACAATGGCAGGAAATCAAGATTTAAGTGGCATTATAGTCGCCGCTCGGGCGATGGGACACAGAATCTCCGGGGTAGCGATGTAATGCGGATTTTCCTGCACGACCATTTCACGAGTACGCCGTAAATATAAGGAATCAGGTAAAACACCAAATCTCCGACATCGCTGCGGCCAGAAAAAGATCATTCAAGGACGGGACCAACGATGACTAAAGAGAATCGGTGTACTTGACAGAAGTGCAACTTTCCGCGAACTGCTGCAGATTTCAATGCTGGGCCATCAAAAAGTGTCAGTGTGTGAACCATTCAACGAAACATCATTGATTTGGACTTTCGGAACAGAAGCCCACTCGTGTACCCTTGGTGACTGCACGACACAAAGCTTTACGCCTCGCCTGGGTCCGTCGACGACATTGGACTGTTGATGACTGGAAACATGTTGTGTGGTCGCATGAGTCTCGTTTCAAATTGTATCGAGCGGATTGACTTGCACGGGTAATGGAGACAACCTCATGAATCCATGGAACCTGCACATCAACAGAAGACTGTTAAAGCTGGTAAAGGCTCTGTGATGGCGTGGGGCTTGTGCTGTTGGAATATGTGACCCCTGATACGTCTACATACGACTCTGGCAGGTGACACGTATGTAAGCATCATTTCTTATCTTCTGCATCCATTCATGTCCATTGTGCATTCGAATGGACTTGGGCAATTCCAGCAGGACAATGCGACACCTCACACATTCAGTATTGCTACAGAGTGGCTCCAGGAACACTCTTCTGGATGTAAACACCTCCACTACCGACCAAACTCCCCAGACATGAACATACTTGAGCATATATGGGATGCCTTGCAACGTGCTTTTCAGAGCAGATCTCCACCCTTCAGGATTCACTGTGTCAGTTCCCTCCAGCAGTACTTCAGATATTAGTGGAGTTCATGCCACGTCGTGTTGTGGCACTTCTGTATCCTCGCGGGACTCTACACGATATTAAGCAAGTGTACCAAATTCTTTGGTTCTTCAGTGTGTTTGGTGGCACCGGAAGATAAAGCTTTACGCCTAGAAACCTGTCGTGAAATAAACATAGAAAATTACTAGCAACTGCGTCGTTTTTTGTTCTATAAATATTTTCCTCAGTTGCAGATGTTCATCTGACCAAATATTTTTGTGATGAGATGCATCTCTTGTAATTAATGCCATTTGTGCTTTAGTGCCATCTGTTATGTAATTGAAAATGGCACTTCTAATAAAGTGACTTCCATCGACAACACCAAATCGTGATTTCTGTAAAAGTTTGGGCAGTGTTTGTGGGAACGGTTTGGCAGGTAGCGTGGTGAGCAGAGCGCTGTGTGCTGTGTTGCCAGGCGACGACGTGCCTGTCCGAGCTGCCGGACGTGGCGCCCGCGCTCGACCTGCTGCCCGTGCTGCATCCGCCGCCCACGGGGCCCGGCCCTGGGGGCGGCGGTGTCGGCGGGGGTGGCGGTGGCGGCGCCGGGGGCGGCGGTGGCTGCCACGCCGCGTCGCTTCACAAGGCCGACTCCACCTCCAGCTCCAGCAGCAAAGGGGCCAGCTCCGTTACAGAGGCGAAAGGTAAAGGCGACCTCTCATATTGCCTAGTACATAAAGTTCGTCAGTATTTGTTAGCAGTGTTTGTTCTTACGTATAAAATTCATCAGCAGTAGCAAGCAGGGTTCGTGATTGTTTCAATCCACCTTAAATGGCAGTTCATGATATTCTTTACTTTTAACACAAAAGTATTCCGATTTTGGTGCCACGTCACATTCTAAGAGATGTGTCACCGAATAAATCCGTCAATCGGGCTCGGTCTGCCACTAGACCTTGAGAGGGACGGTTGTCGAAACATATTCCACTCAATTAACCCAATTGCTTACTCCCGGGTGCTTACTTGGGTGCACTGACCGATAGTTTTGTAGTAGTTTGTTTCTCGTACCACCTTACAAGAAATTGGATGTAACGGGTTATAATGAGACGGGACATAGCTAATGCATTTTAATACCTATTGATTTCGTATGCCCAAGTGTAGTTGATGGGCATTTATGCCCGAAACTAGTGCGGCAAAAGACGTTTGAATAAACAGAAGAAAATTACTACACCCTGTTTTTAGTGATACTTACATGTGAAATACACTGCCTAGCCAAATAAATGTGAGCACTTGCCAGAAGTGTGAATAACCATTCTTCGCAGGGGAAGAGGGTCAATAAGGTTCTGACAGGTTCCGACAGTTATTTGGGGCCATGCTGGCACCAGCGCCAACGACAACCGTCCTAGATTTCTCGGCTGAGGATCCGTGGCGCATATTGAGATGGCCCTAAAGACTATTGATTGGTTTTAAATCCGGTGAGTTTGGTGACCGGGGCAGTACGGTAAACTGATTCTGGTGCTTTTCAAGTCACTCTCATAAACTCCGAGCTGTGCGACACTTTGCATTTTCTCGCTGGCGGATGTCATCGTGCCGAGGACAACATAAACGGCAACTGTGGGTGGACATGGTCCTCAAGGGCAGAGGAATACTTGTGTTTATCCCTTTTGCCTTCCAGACTGACGAGATCTCCCAGTGAATTCCATGAAGACAATCCCCAGACCACAACGCTCCTCTCTCTGACCTGGACACTACCAACGATTGTTGCAGGGTGTCTCCTTTCAGATGTTTCACGCTGTGCCTCCCGACAGCCATCTGGCCTATCGAGCATGAAACGCCGCCTGTCGCCACTCAGTAGACGTCCATTTACGATATTGCCGTGCAAGTTCCAGCCTTCGTAGCGGATGAACAGCAGTCAGAATGGGTGTATCAACTAGGCACCTACTGCAGAAGCCCACACCCATGGCCGGCTTTTGTGGCCGAGCGGTTCTAGGCGCTAAGTCTGGAACCGCGCGACCGCCACGGCCGCAGTTTCGAATCCTGCCTAGGGCATGGATGTGTGTGATGTCCTTAGGTTAGTTAGGTTTAAGTAGTTCTAAGTTCTAGGCGACTGATAACCACAGCAGTTAAGTCCCATAGTGCTCAGAGTCATTTGAACCATATTTTTGAACCCACACTCAACAGCGTTCACTCAACAGTTGTTGAGCTTGTACTGTTAGTAGCTCCTTGGTTCATCTGGGCGGTCAGTTGCTCAACAGTTGCACGTCTATGCCAAAGTACACATCTCCACATCTTTCATACACCCCTATGATCTATTGCCGTTGGCGCACCGTAGTTGCCACGGCACCGGTTTTAGACAGCGCCCTTTCGCAGTGCATTATATACTTAACCTTGGCGGCTTGCCAATAGTTTACGAACTTAGCTATATTAGCCAATAGTTAATGACCCTGCCTTTTTGGTCCTCATGTCAATCGCTCCTTTTCCACTTTACAGCTATGACTACGCTGTTTCCAGTGCCCACTCCCCCCTCCCCCCCCCCCCTTCCTCCTTACACATGCCGTATGTGAGTGGTTATTGCTCCGGTAGCCACATTTGTGTAACTGGACTCTATATCACAATCGCACAGGATAGGCCTGAGTAATTGGGAGATGGTTTGCTTTTAATTTCATTTATTAACAGTATTGATTTTTATTGCATTGCCTTTAGTTTTGTAATTATTTATGTTAATACAATCATTTGATTTTGCAAATTTTACAAGTTATTTTCCAGTGTATTTCTTATTGAATATTATTTAATGAAATGTTTATTGTGCTGAAAATTAATAACTCTGGATCAGTATTTTTCATTAATAACAATCGAGCACCTCTTTTCTTCCTTTACAGTTGAAGCAGGCACCATTTCTGGCATAAAATCTTCTGGTAGGGGGTCAACGAAGATCTTGTGACGTACAGCGCATTGCACTGTACATAGTTTTGATGTTTTTCTTTGTAGTTTTAAATGTTCTACTTGCACCGCTTGTGCTTCTTTACCAAATGAGATCGATTTCATAGGTGAGCTTATTAAAACACTTGGACTTAGAATAGTGTTACTTTTCCGTTTTTTTAGACACGGCCTTTCTGGTGGCATTGGTTTAAAATCGAAAATACTATGGCATCATTTTGGCTTGATTGAAACTGCTGTTTTTGAAGGTCCTAGTTCTAAATGATACTCGAGCCGAGCTCATCATTAAAGTAATTAGGAGTTTCTGCGGTTTCCCCAAATTCTGCAGCCTGAGCAGGAATATTTTCACCTAAGGGTAATCATGCTCATTAAACACACGGTTCGATGTTGCATTATGTGAACTCATTAACAGCATTGCCGACTGCAACTGCCTCGAAATAAGAAGTTATCAATAGATAAAGAGGTCGTCAGCTTACCCACTGAACCTGTCCGGGTCTGCCACAACTGCTACAAGGGTGTGAAGCAAACGTTTCCTCGCCAAGGAGACCTGCTGCCGAGCCTCAAAAAATGGTTCAAAAATGGGACTTAACTGCTAAGGTCATCAGTCCCCTAGAACTTAGAACTACTTAAACCTAACTAACATAAGGACATCATAACACATTCATGACCGAGGCAGGATTCGAACCTGCTATCGCAGCGGTGGCACGGTTCCAGACTGTAGTGCCTAGTACCGCTCGGCCACTTCGGCCGGCACCGTGCCTCAGCTCGCAACGTTAGATCAAGGGAAAGCCATGTTCCGCGCCTGAAAAATTGCATTTCCTTTCACGCAATACAATTTTTTTTTTGTCTACCATTGCTACATTCCTAATTCCTTTTCATTGCAAACATCACTTTGTACATTAATACTCATGCCCTTAAAAATCTTCCTTTTTTTGATCAAACAATGCTATGTTTTGTCCTTTTCTTCTTTCTTCCGTTCCTTCTCGCTCCGTAAACTACGTTGCGTATTTTCTTCTTCAGTATACATTTGATGTTCTTGAGAGTCACAGACTTTTGGTTTCCTCTTTGAATTCCCATTTTGTTCTTGTTTTTATATTTATTTCGTCACCTACATTCTCTCTCCGGTATTTTGGCCCACTTAATATGGTCAGACTTATATAAATCTGTCTCACTGTCTTCTCAGAATGCCGCCTCAAAATCTGTCTAGCATTTTACTGTCACACCCTTATGGATGCGCCATACGGCTGTGCCTTCCGTAAGCCTCCTTGCATGGTCGTACAGTAAGGCACTCCGTCTTCAGGCCACAAGTGGCCCATCGGGACCATCCGACCGCCGTGTCATCCTCAGATGAGGATGCAGATAGAAGGGGCGTGTTGTCAGCACACCGCTCTCCCGGTCGTTATGATGGTTTGCATTGACCGGAGCCGCTACTATTCGGTCGAGTAGCTCCTCAGTTGGCATCACGAGGCTGAGTGCACTCCGAAAAATGGCAACAGAGCATGATGGCTGGATGGTCACCCATCCAAGTGCCGGCCACGCCCTAAATCGCTTAATTTGGGTGATCTCACGGGAACCGGTGTACCCACTCCGACATTTTTTTATTATCAGATTGACTTGGTATATTTCACGAGAATTCAGACAACCATAGTCAAATCATCATTTAATATTAGCTGCAAAAAGAAAATCAAGAAATTAGTTAAAACACAAATAAAACATTTTTTCTGAAGGGGAAGACCAACCCGTTATCCCACCCGTATGAATTTTGGGTGTATATATATACATGCAAAAGAGAAAAAAAATTACGAAAAAATACAACAAGGGAGGGGACTCAAGCTCAGGGAAGAAACAGGAATCACAGGGGAACTTAACCAACACCTTGACGGTTAAACACAAGAAAAAGCATATTCGCAAAAAGCGTTCGGTATTGTGGTAACCGCTGCCATTTCCAATGCGCAGTTGACAAATAACGGTGAAAAACGCGGGGATCTGGGTCATTACCGCCTTCAATGACGTAGTGGACATAGTAACGCAAGAGCCAGACAATCGTGTTCGTTTTCGTCTGAGGAAAATAAGAGATGTCCGGATGTAAGAAGATGTCGTCTGGGAATGCGGTTTCAGGCCCTCTAGTAAGAAAAGCTAATTGACGGCGGACCCAGAGCCAATGATCCCGTCCGCAAGCAACTAGCCTGTGAAGTAAGGTGTCAGTTTGATGACATTCCTCACACTGATCAGTCGGACGAAGGCCAATACGAAAAAGACGATCACCAGTAGGTATCAGACGGTAAATGACCTTATACCACGTTGAAACAATCTCCATCGGCAAAATGGGAAGACTAAGATGAGACCAGACCGTTTTCCATGACGTTGACGGGGAAGCAAGTTCAACAGAAGAAGGGAAACATGCTGTACCCCAACGGATTTGTAGCATGTTGGTAGTAATATGCGTCATAGAAAGTATATCAGCACCCAGAATACCGACAAGTACAAAGTATTCACGAATGTGCCGCAATTTAGGATTAATCCGTCCAACATCAACAGGAGGGGTCAGACTGGCCGGCCGGAGGCGGGAAAGTAAACGAGAGGTGACTGAATGCGGAGCCCGCGTACAGGTTAAAACATTGCGGCGGGCAAATAAGATGGACGTCTTCACTTTGATATCTGAAAGACCCAATCCTCCAAGCTTCCGAGGCCTGGCCACAACTTCATACCGGACATGGAAGACATGGCGGCGCCACAGAAATCGACTAGACAGCTGTTTCAGCCTGCGGGCCATCATCGCGGGAAGCGGGAAGACCTGCGCAACGTAGTATATTTTACTGAAGACATAGGTCTCTAAAACCCGTGCCTTGTGAAGGAGGCTAAGGGAACGGCGGTCATGTTCAAGGATCGCCCCGTGAACACGACTCGTAACCTCACGCCAATTTAGTGCCGCCATTTTGATCGGATTACGATCCACTATGATCCCCAAGGTCTTATGGCGATCGACAACCGTCGCCCAAGGAATGATGACATGATCAAAGCCTCTCAACGGCAGGAGCGTGCATTTGCGATCATTAATGCGAGCACCAGCAAGACTACAAAATGAATCCAAGGTATCCTTAAGTCGCGGTATGTCCTCGGCATGTCGTACTAAAACCATGACGTCATCGGCGTATGCACGGACTGCAAAAATTTCCCCCAATATATTCCAGCCACGTAATTGCATGGTGAGATGGCGAAGTAAGGGCTCTAAGGATAGAACAAAAAGTGACATGGATAAGGGGCTTCCCTGGGGTAACCCCCGTCTGATCGATATCCGGGGGGTAGGGTGACCGTTCACAATCACCGAGACACTGATACCGGTAAAAAGATTAGTTAAGACTTGTCGAGCATCATTATTAAAGCCGACAGCGGTGAGCACTCTCGATAAAAAATCATGGCTGACGCGATCGAACGCTTTTTGGAAATCAAGAAAAAGCAAAGCCCCTCGGATATTAGCGGCAGCCGCCACCGAGATTACAACGCGACATTCGAGAACGGAAGTCAGTATCGTGCGTCCAGGCACACAGCTTTGGTGGGCGGCAATAATGGTATCGAGCAGCTTAGAGAGACGGATATTAATTGCTCGAGCGACAAGTTTATAATCAAAGTTAAGGAGAGTAATAGGACGGAGGGAATCAATTGCAGGTCGACCTGTGGATTTCGGGAGGAGGACCATTCTGCCTTCCTGAAAAGGAGCAGGAAGTGAGACTCCCCGCATCACTTCATTTACCATTGACGTTAAGGTGTCACCAATGAACGGCCAAAATTGAACATAGAACTCCTTAGGAATACCATCTAATCCAGGCGACTTGCGGTACTGCGATCCTGCAACAACATCATATATGTCATCCTTCTGAAAGGGACGCAGAAAGGCGTCGTTTAATTGAGGAGTGACGACGCGAGGCAGCAAGGAGGTAAAGTCGTCAAGAGAGGTTTCCACCGGGACATGAGTATCGTACTGATCAGTAAAATAGGTGTAAACGAAGTCAGAAATGTCACGGTGAGAGGTGAACACGCGGCCGTCAGCGGTTGTGAGGGAGGCAAGGCACCCACGTTTCCGGCGCGACCGTAAACGGACTAGATGGTAGAGTGACGTCAGTTCCTCTTGTAAAAGGGAACGTGGTTGAGACCTCGTCCGCAGGCCCTCCATTTGAATGCGTTTGAGCTGCAGCAATTTGGCTTTGATGCGCTGTATATCAGTAACCCGTAGGGGAGCATGCGTAGCACTATCGTACAGTTGACGTAAGACAGAATAGTAAAATTCTTGCGTTCGTCGATCTTCTGCCACCTTCGCAGCCCCAAAACGCATGAGAGCCCTACGGATGTGTGGTTTTGCATACAGTGTCCACCATGCCACGATAGACGGGTACCGGTCCATAGTACGAGAACAACGAGTCCAAATGTCCTCCAGGACGATAGCAAGGGAGGTATCTTGCAAATACGCGATATTGAGCATCCAAGGAGGACGAAGCAATTTTACCGGTTGTCGCTCGTAATTAAACGTAACGGCTACAGCGCAATGATCAGTAAAACAGGCTGGTATCACATCAACAGCCAGAAGTTGCCCACACAAGGAATCGGAAAGGTAAAAGCGATCGAGGCGACTGCTAGACGTGGGAGTAAAGTAGGTATGTCGCACAAGTGTAGGATAGCGATAAACCCACACGTCACGCAGGTGCAAGGAGCGCACAAGGTCGTCGAGTTCGTTACTGAAATTAAAATTAGGAGACTGATCTACCGGCCGTAGAACACAATTGAAGTCCCCACCTAAAATTATCTTTGTCGGGGATTTACGAAGCAGGTAAATGACTTCTTCTTTATAGAAACTCGAACGTGCGGTAGGACAACCCGAACCAGAAGGGGCATAAAGGAGGAGTAAACTGAGATCATAAAACGTGCACCCGATCCCCCTTCCACTGTCGAGTACTTCGAAATTCATCAATGGAATGCCTTCTCTATAATACAAGGCAGTGCCCGTAGAAAGTTCGGAAGCGACATTAAAAAACGTCGAGAACCCAGGAATGGAAAACTGGTCGAATAGGACTTCCTGTAAAAAAACAACATCTGCCCCAGACTGATAGATAAACTGTCGCAAAGCGGCGAGCCGAAGCTCAGAACATATTCTGTTAATATTCAGAGTAAGAAATGTATATGCTTGCATGGAACTTCAACCCAGAAAGAAGAACAAATATCGGTAGAGAGCCGTCAGCTGACGGAGCAACATACAAGTAATCATACCAGAAACAAGCGCTGAACCACAGAGAGAAAAACTACGAAACAGAACCCTCATCTTCCCACTGCTTTTTCTTCGGCCGTGACGCGGCTCTCTGTGGCTGTTTACGGATTCGACTGCGGCTCCGCGGTGCCGACGGTGCAGCGTTCGGCTGCGTGGGAGCATCATGTAGACATTCCGTGTCAGATTGCGGGAGAGAGGCCTCTACATCCCACTCGTCCGCAGACATGGGTTCACGGTGGGACAGTTGGCGAATAAAAACGGGATCCACTGGCTCTGGAGAATCAATCAGTTGTTTGATGGGAGGAGTCTGTGACCCAGAGGGGGCGACAGAAATTCCAGAAAGGGGATGCGAAACAGAGTCAATAGGAGAAGTGTCAGAGAGAACCGGAGAAGACACGTGGCAACCAGAAGCAGGTTCCGTCACGGGCGTCTCCGAAGAGGCTGCCGCGGCAGCAGGAACAACGTCAGATAAGGTGTCAGGGAGCTTCTGCAAAGGCGTGATAGCACCTGTGGCGTCCTTATCCACGATTTCCGACTGAGAAAGACAGTCCTTTACCGGAGGCCCATCGGAAGGGCGAGCCAATAAGGAAGATTCATCAGCCGCATCATCCTGTGTTCGCCGACGCTTGTTGTGAGAAATCAGCGCGGGCACATCGGAATTAAGGGCAGCAACATCCCTACTCAAGGACAACGGGGGAAAATCACGGCCGTTGTCGGGCAACGGATCACTGCGTCCCTCAGTAACAGTGAGCGATTCAGTCCGAGATCCTTGCGGGAGAAGATCAGCTAAAGTCAATTTTTTACGCTGTTCGTATGTAGGTTTTAATACCACCACACGCCGCGGACAATTAGTACGGAAATGGCCTGTTTCATTACAATAATAACATGTTCCTTCCTGGCCACTGTACGTGATATGGACCCTATAACCACATACCTGTAGGTGAGAAGGAATAGGTTTTTTGACCACCATTTCCACCGACCGAATACCACTATATACCTGTAAGCGGTGCTGAGCAGACCAGCGTTCCTTTCGAATACGGCGTACGTCCCCATAAGGAAGCAAAACGGACTTCAGAAAACAGTCGTCAACCTTGGGCGGAAGGTTAAATACCCGAACATTCGTATATATCACTTCTGCATTTGCCAAGAGAACCATACTAGTGGAACCATCACGGTGCGTAAAGGGTACCTGAGAACCATGACGAGAAAGTAGCCTATCAACCTGGAGCGGGTCAAGAAACTTAACAAAAAACACATATAATTCGCTGTCGAAATATGCGGTATGCACCTGATCAGTAGTGACCTTAACAGTATCGACTAACCAGTCATGTATCTCCAAAGAACCGGGCTGGACGTGACGCGTGGATTTGTCAAAGGTAAAACTGACTGTACCTGTACGCGGAACTTTCGTGGGAACCATGGTGGACATCACGGCGAGACGCGACGCCGCGACAGGAAGGGCCGCACGAACACCAAACACCAGCCGACAACCAGCGATGCGACGCGCACGGAGACCAACACGGCACTAAACTGACAGGAGGAAAACACGCTGCGCTACGGTAGAGGCGGAACTAAGAGCACAACCTAGTCGCCCGACGCGCGAAGCGAGAACCAAGGCCGTTGCCCCGTACAGTAAGGGGAGCTGTCATAAACCCAAAGTTAACATATTTCGTTGTGGTGGAAGTGTTTTCACCAAAAATGCTAGTTTGCGTGATTTGTAGATGTACTTAGTCATTCCGATTACAGTCCAAATTCTAAGGAAATCAAATTTAATTCATAAGTGGATTCCTCGCGGCAATATTGTATTTTACAAACACGAAGTTTGGCTGCACTTCTTACTTTTACTGTAGTGGACTGGCTTCTTCATTTGACTTAATATTTGCCATCGATCATATTCGAAAAACTCTCTGGGTGAGCGCTCTGGAAAGGAAAGATTAGAAACCGACCAAACATAGCAAAATATGTTCTTAGCATTCTCAGAAAGCGAAGATAGAGCGAACATCAGTTTTTTCAGTCATTACTAAGCGAAATACTCGACTATGAAACCAGCCTTTTTTACATCTCATGCTTCTCTTCTTGGTGATTCAAAACTTGCCTTATTACCGAAGACCAGAAAAATTCACAAAATGCCTTCATCATTTTCAAAAAGAGATAGGGAACTTGATCATCGAACCGACGAAATGTATTTCCTTCAATGAATGCTAAATGGTTTGCTAGATTGGTTATATAGTGATCCTTGAAGAAGTACTTTGTTAAGACCATAAAAATACAGAAGATACCTTCATTACGTTGTGTTATTCACTGAACACTGTAACACTAACACTTTCTGTTTACAACTGTACCGTGCATAAAACAGACACTAAGAACAAGAAGCAATTGTAAAGAGTGGTCTCCTAATATTTTGTGACATCTAACACGGAGGCACCGGCTTCAAAGCAACGTACAACAGTGTCTTTATCGCCATCTTTCCTAATTATATCCACATGTTTCCTTCACAGAGAACTGATGTTTTGCTTTTCAAACCACCTGGTAGGCCAGCCTTCTTTGGAGTCGTCCAGAATTTCGACAGGGTGGCTCGAGCCTTTCGGATAAACTTTTTTTGAGGCGTTTAACCGAGAACGGTGAGACTCTGCGAGTATCCTTCCTTTGTGTACGCTTTGAGACTTCGCCTTTAATCCATTATTAATGTATTCCTGTATGGCTTCTTCGATCTTGTTATTGTTCTCAGAGCTTTCATTTCTAGCAGTTTCCATTTGCTTACAGAGTTCATCACATTTCTCGCGTAGTTCCGTTACAGTCCTCCAGACCTTGGTCACGTCATTAGGTACAGTGTGGTCCTGCTATTGCTGAGGTTGGAACTACGCTAATCTATTCCCTTTTTCTCTTCACATTTCGTTGAACACCTCGGATCGGCCGCTTTGTTCGATACGCTAATTACTACTCGTTGTTCAACAGTGTGTGTAGTCACGTCTAGTGTTGACTCCTGTGCCGGCACGTATCGCTAGTCTTCACCATCACATTTAAATTTAACATTACGATTTTAGTTTGTTCTCTCACGCCTTCTTCTTCGCCGAAGTCTGTCCTGATCACATGCAGAAGACAGCAGCTATATCAAACTTTTTGTTTCACTGAAACACTTTGTTCTAGGCAAATCTGTTTTCCTACTTCTCATTTACTTAGCAGTCAGGCTACTTTCCTCACATCAAACAACAATACGTTACTCCACTCCATACGCTACCTTCAACGCACTAAACATAATCCAAAGATCTCCGAAGACACGGTGCTGTTACTGTCGTACCCTTGATTAGTTACCAAATAGGTTCATTCTATCAGGTGACACTAGTTTGCTCAACTGACAGTAATGGGCGATAAAAAACAGCCATTCTGGTTCGAGCTCTGTCTCGGCAAACAATTTTTTCACACATATTCATGTACCTTACAATGTTCTTTGTCGTTAGTTCCAACGATACTTCTGATAATGGTCTGCCGATTCAATGTCTACTATGAAAATGGTCAATGACAGCGGGAAACCGGTAACTTCCACTGAATTATTTGTAATGTGCTTTGAAAAAAAGAATGGTAAATTGCTTTAGAGTTGTTTTATAATACTAGGAGATAGAAAAATAAACTACATCGCTATTGCAGACTGACTAGATCTAGTGTCCATAGTCAGAGGAAAATATGCTAAAGTAGCTTCGAGCAGAATCATAGTTTCATGGAGGATTTTTAATTTTTTTTTTTGTCCTAGAGAATAATATTTGCATGTGAGGTGTAAAAGTATGTGATTAGTGATTGCTTGCCTTGTTTATATTGCCCTCTCGGTTTATGTGCTGCTTGCATTGGGAGGCAATGTACATACGTGAAATACTGCCATTCAAATGCTCATTTGCAGTGTTGAATGTGCTATTGGAGGCACGTTAATGACCGCTGAGGGTAGCACGGAAACGGCATAGTGGACGCCGCGAATGTAAATAGCTGCATTACGACTCAGTGCCACACCTGTAATTACCGAACAGACCTCTGGCAATGTGGGTAATCATCTGACACATCAGAATTTAACTTCAGCTCAAATGTCTAGCGCTGATCCAGCTCCGCAATGCGTCTGCCGAGCGAGCAGCAGCGAGCGCCAAAGTACTCACACTGGAGCGGCCGTACACTCTTGCGATCTACGAGGTATGTCTGATGTCGTACTACCATCTGGTTAAAATTGTACAGATACTCAGCTATATCTGTAATTATCGCACGGCAGCGAAACTTGACAGATATACTCATGCTTTAATGTGGAACCGATTTACGCTGGAAAAACATCAGTTAGAATTTTGGCCACCCAGTGCAAATCTGGCGCTGTGTAGCACACCATCAACGTCTCAGATGCTCCTATGAAACAAGCTGTATAAGTGACATTTAATAATAACATCAAAATTATGTCTTTCACACTTGTTTCACCCGTTTTGCTCACATCTTATTCCTAATCCATTACGTATGGTAACATTCCTACACGTGTTTCTTGCATTCACAGCCCCAGATTTGCACCTGGTTGCGAAATTGGAATAAATTTTCTTTTAAGGTCAATCAGTTCTGCATTAACACAGCAGAAAATCAGCCAAGCTTCGCTGCCAAACTATAATTGCAGGCCACATTTGGCCTCTGTGAGTAATTGTAATTTAATTATAACCATCCAGTAGGAAAGTTGCGATAACTGCAACTAGCCGCTCCAGATGGCTATGTACAGGATGGAGAGAAATAACCTGATAACAAAGTCAGATCAGGATAGGGGGTGTCTAATCGAGCTACCTTTCAAAATAACTGCAGAACGGAAAAGCTCCGTTGTGGAACTACGGACATAAAACGACAGCCAATCAGCGAAAAGTGCGCTGCGCATGTACTCTTAAACTAAACTGCTGCAGGTAATACAAGTTGTTTTAAAGAGTTCAGTTACTAATTAAATTATCTGAAGATAAAGGTGTCTGCTGATCAGTTGAAGCTGGACAAACATTCTGTTCCTGTCCACGGCTGGTTACATTAGACGGAATTTTTGTCATGTTTTCTGAGTAATGCTTGACTGCTGAATGAACTCAACTCAAAGTATCGCAATGACGTTAATCTGTGAAGAGGATAAGGTGTACTGCAGGAACATCAATGTATGAAAGTAATACTCTTGTGGTACTACAAGGTGCAATTTGGTTAATAGCTAGCTAATGGGACAGACGTCGTCGTGTCCAAATTTCAATTAATTTGTCTGTGATCGTTTTGTATTTTTGTGTGTAAACGAAGCAAAATGAGAAAAAACAGGTTTTTGGGTGATCATTGTATATAAAAACGATTGTGGCCACGGATATTCAATTTGAGGAGGAATACTTTCAGACATTTTACATGCGAGATGAATTCTCACACATTTGTTGCTCCAAAAAAAGTCATTTCGAAGCAACTGTAGTATTTACTGCTTTGAGTTGGGAAATGTGTGGAATCTGTTCTAGTTCCCGAAACGTGGGCAACACAGTCCAGGGGATTCATGCCTTCCAATGCCCTGCCATTCGTGCACACAATGATCGTCGATCAAGAACAAGGTATTGGTCTGCACTGTAATCAAATGTCACGTTGTAACGGCATTCAGCTCAGTGTGTATTCACCCGCAACATTTTACTAAATTTCATTGTCACGCAGTTGCAATCTTCTGACCGTCTTGATTTGCATTTCCTCTTTTCTCTTCTATACATGCTGAACGTGTTTGTGGTAATTGATACTGTTAAATTCATTTCGCTCAGTTTGCCTCACAAGAGCTGAATGCACCGCGCTTGCCAACAGCTCTTCATAGACTGGATGGTCACCCATCCTAATGCTAGCCCAGCCCGACAGTGCTTAACTTTGGTGATATCACGGGAAACGGTGTGCGTCCTAAGCTGCTCCGTCTTTGCTGGCGGCATTATAATGAAATTAAACTATGTCGTTCAGTTTCACCGTGTCGATTGTGACACAATGTGTGATTCGAATAATCACGATTCTACTAAAAACAGACAACTGATTTACTTTATTTTTACTGTATAATCGATGGTCACTCAAAACTCACAGTATTCTGTAGATAAATCTGTAAATTTGTTTGAGATACAATGACAAAACCTAATTCATTTCAAGAAACGACTGCGATGAACTTACAACACGATCACAGTTCAACTGAAAACAAATAACTTAATCAATTTTTCGTCACACGTTAACCGACTGGTTTCATTCGTAATTTGAGAGTCAGTTGCCAAAACGACTTTTAAGCACGCAGTAGCCAAATAAATTGGAGTTGGCGCAGAAATAATGTAATTACTATTGTTGGAGAGATGTAGAAATAAGAGAAAGGTAAAAAAATGCAGTTTTATTTTAATTTAGGCTGCAATACGTTTTTACAGACTTTTCTCCGGATCCTCCTAATTTGCTTTTTTCAGCTGAGAACATTCAATGAGCTATTTCTATTTCGGGAGTATAGCGAACAAAACAAAGAAAGGAGACAACGAAACATCTCATCCCAGCATCGTTTACGATAAAGAGTGCACATAAAAATTATGATTTTCGCAATTTGTCCGAATTTTCAGACTTTTCTTTTCATTTAACACTAATTTTGTTTCTGATGAACAAAGAAATGACCTAGATGCATCGTCTCAATAGTAAGCTATGATCTTGAGTTCCTACAGAAGTCCTATAGAAAATCAGTTTCAGGTATTCCCTAGTATTGCAAAATTCTGAGCAACTTTTCCAATCTTTCGTTCCGTAAAAGCCTTAATATTACTGTTACGAACGTTTTTTTCTGCTTTTCTCTTTATTTTTTTTAATATTTGCGATAGTAGCCAGCCATTCTCAATTGATGAGCTTTCCAACCAACAGCATTTAATTATTATTTATATAGATGAAATTTTATGGATCCATCTCTTATTTTTTGTTAGTAGATAGACCACGAACAACGTTTTTCCTAACAAGTACCGTAGATCGGTAACTACGGATTTGAACGATGGTGAAAATAGAAATTAAACTGCTGACCCTTTTGCGGCCTCCAACATCGCTAAAAAGTTGATAAAGTGAAAGAAATGTTTTGGTGCAACCATCTCACATTTATCAGTCATGGATTTCAGCCAGTCAAGAATACAGGCAATTCCATACGCTGTTTCCTTCTCTCAATAGCAGCATTCTCAGCAAAAAAAAAAAAAAAAAAAAAAAAAAAAAAAAAAGCCCCTTGCTCAGACTTACAAAGCTGTTACTTCCAACAAGTGCTAGAAACGACTTGGCAACGTGGTAAATCGCAAGTCGTTTAGCCATAACAGTAGGCCCGGACCACAACTCGTTTACAAGGTTTCTAGGAAGAATAGCAACAACTTACCTGGCCTAACCAAATTCTCCTTCCACCAGATATTGGAAACAGGCTTTGACCTTCTCAACAGCCTAGTCGCCAGACTGTCGGATGGTCAGAAATGTTTGTGCAGTCTCAACGATTTTCTGCCAACAGAATAATATTTACTATAATGCGAAAAGGTATCTGAATTACCTGAATTGCGTTTCGCCTGATTTGCATGCAACCCACATAACGTACATGCCTTGCAGGTCCTTTAATCACGTTTTGGTACAATCGCTTGACTATACAAAATAGTTATCTCAAGTAACGACAAGAAAACACTGCTCTGTATGGCATTTAAATCCTAAAGGCTTCACTGATCACGTATTATCGTCGTTCACAAAGCGAGTGGTTTTATATGAACTCAATAATGGACTAAATAGCCACGAAAAACATTATTAACAACGTCAAGAGCTCTATTAAAACATCACCACCAGTAACGTGCCACCAGTAATTTCACTACCTTCATGATGGTACGCTGGCCTTTGTATAGTTCGAAAACTTCCTATCTCACTTGATATCTAACACAAAGTGACACTAAAAATCAGTTTTCAATAAACTGTGTATACACCATGGAGCAACAACTATGTTGCAACCTGTATTCTCGCAGCATGTGACATGAGACATACTAAGTAGGTAATCGACAACGCAGGCAGAATTTCCCCCTAAAAAAGCAGACTAGTGCACAGGTTTGTCGCGATTTTGGATTTAATAATAGGTGCAGGGCAGCAAACTTCAACGTTTGTGCCCTCTATGGGGCGTGCATTATTGAAAAAATGACGTGAAAAATAGCTTTCTAGTGTTGTTTAGAATGATTTTAACGTGAGGTAGTGACCACACTCAGCAAGCCGAACCGCTCTAGCTCTGTCACATAAGAGTTAAAATTTTAGTGTCCTTTGAGACCAAAGCCTAGAACCACGAAATTCATATATTTGTAGGCTACGTTGTTTCCACTGCCCTAGCGGTCTACTGCAGCACTAACTGTTCTTTCACAGCTCTGGTGAAGGCTAAGAGAGACAAATCACCATGAAGACGAGATTAGTTGTAGTTTCTGCGTGGAATGACCTTCTATGACCAAAACCATACATTTGATCGTTAGATGACACACCATACGTGATAATTATTGAAAATATTTTATTAAAATACATTGACGGCATTAAGGGAATTTAGCAGCATAATCACTGTCACTGCCGGAAGTATTTCGACAATTTAGGGTTCCCAGGCTTAGTCTACAATGCTGTCAAGTCGCAATCACCCTCGAAGCAGGAAGGAATATGTTTCCATTGCCGATGAGTTTCCTGAGAAGGCTGGTTAGCCAGGTGCAAAATCTGCATTTCAGAGACGCAGTGGAAGCATCTCGCAGTACATGAAGAACGGCAGGTGTAAGCGAATTTGTTTAACTCAACAAAAACAACATGTATTAATAGCAGGGGAGATAAACTGGATGGCCCCTCTCTTTATAGCTGTCATTATTTTATTTCTGCTTTATTTTGAAATTTATCACAATATTGATGAGAATAGTTGAGGAGTACTTATTAGAATAGACTGCTAAGTCACGTTTAAATAGGAAAGTAATTAGTATTCCTTCTAACTAAGGGATCAGTGATAGAAGTCCTTAAATAAAATGAAATTAAGTATGTGACCTGGAGTGGCGTTAACAGTCAGCCACCGACAGCAACAGTGGAGACACGAACACAACGGTATAGATGGCCAGTGTTAGAACTTGTATAGACTGCCCACGTGCTACTGAGTGATTAAGTCAAAACACCTGTGTTCTTTAACAGTCTTCGTTGTCAACAAGATTATAAACCAAACCCAGTTTCTGCTGCTGCAACTGTTGTCAGCATGGTATGAACTGCACCTACACTTCTGTATCCAACACACAATACAACCCTCTGACGTCACAGCAAGACTCTCAATGGTTACACGTTTCTGCAGACGATTTAATTTCTTTGTAGCAGAAAAACACTTTAATTTGTACCTGGTGAACTATAGTAACAGGCTCTCGCACTATCATGCAACTCATGCATTCCCTCTAATCCGCCCCCCCCCCCCCCAGTTTCTCATAAACTATAATCTCACACCACGATCATAACAAAACGCTGTTGTCTTCCCGCACTCCAAATAAATTTGGCATTGCCTATGAGTCTCATATTTCTGTCTTACGAAACCGGTATACCACCAAAATTAACTACCATAACCTGCGTCATTGTGGGTGCTAGGACCTCTTGTCTACCCTCAACGAGGTAAACAACTTAATTCCTGATTATGGGAGTTCGAAACGGCCCCCGAGTTAGTTCCCGACGTGTTCACTTTTATCAATCAGAGCTTTTGTACCACCCATGAGCATTTGCCCCTAAAGGCACTGTATTATAGAGTAACACCCCCCCTCCCCCCCATTGAATATTACAATAGTTCATGGAAAATTCTCACATCAACTGTAGAGCAGACGACAAATGTATCATCTTATAATTAATGGCAGTATACAAATGAATGCATCCATCTTGCATACACTTAGCTCCTAGGTCTTGCAATTCACTGATGTTCTCGCAGCTCGTCCGGTTGTTAAATGAAATTACGTTTTAACTGTGAATAATTAACAACTCGGGAAGAATTTCTTCTCCACCAAGCTGAGCCTACAGGCTTGTAGATGAAATTTTACAAAGTAGCTCGGTATTCTCAAAGCAGTCAACTATGGCTACCCACACAACAATGTGAATCATGGTGGTAGGGAGCCTATGAATCGTTTTCAGTATCAATCGTCATACGAGTAATTATTAGCCAATAACTCTCGAATTTTTACCCAAAATATTTTCATGCTTCTTTACAAGCAGAATCCCAGTGACATGAAGCCTTTTCTGCCATTGTCAGTTCATTCCATGCAGCCGTCAAATTAAACAACAGAGAATTATTCTAGACTGATAATCCCTGCACATCCGTGGCTTTCTTGTGGTTTCCGTGTGCTTACTCTTTATGTAGTGGGGTAACACACTCCTATGTTAATTACTTTGTCATTGCAGTGATAAATCTTCATAAATGGTTGTAGATTTACACCAACAAAATCAGCCCCTTGTTATCAGCTTTTATGACTGGGAGTTTTCTTTTACTCTGACATATGTGAACAGCAAAGGTAAAGGAGAATATCGCATTAGGTGGTACTTTCCAACTCAGCATTCAACGAATAGCGAAAATAAGTGATATAAGAATATCTAAGAACAAACAAATGACATCAGTAATAATACATAATAGTCATAATTAATTACGTTTGGTACATTCCAACATTCAGCTGATGATTCTAAGAACTTGGCTGTTCAGTCTACACAAAAACTTCAGTACGGACACAAGAGATTTTCTTAAGAGATGTTACTGAATTTCGGATGTATTAGAGAAGGGAAAATACAAATGACTTTAGGTAGTCCACATTTTCAGCTATGCTCCACGCTGTGATAAAAGGTGAATTCGCATCAGCAAAAAAACACGGTATGACAGAGCACCGATGCACAGAACATTCTCTCACTACTGTAGTAGCAAATAAAGCAGAACGAATATCATAGCCTATTGTCCACAAAGTGAAATTATAGCAATTTACGAATAAAATTACCTTCCTGCAGTCATAAGATAAATTTTCTCATTGTCACCAATTTCGTTCGGAAAGTTTTATCAAAACTCTAAGAAAATATGCAATGAATTTAGAAGCATAATCCAATTCTGGTTCCGAAATGAAGTCGACGATCACAGAGCTTCCAAATAAAAATCGTGTTACTTACAAGTCTCAGCTTTTCCAACAAGAGGAACCTATTTGTGGATGGCTCTCAGAACCTCGCCCTAGCACTGCTACCCATATTTGCTAGATGTCTGCTCTGCCAGACACCAACTTTAGCGCAGGTTTCATTCAACGCACATAGAGAATACATCACTGAGTTTACACCATTTCTACTTGATATTTACAACGATCTGAGTATGTTTACTACCATAGATATATTGTTAGTCTAAGTAAAGTATAAACTGATTTACGTAATTGTGTTATTATACGTTTATATATGTAACTGTGTATTGAAGATATAACTGCGTCGTAATAATTATCAAAAATGAAACCCTTATGAAAAATTTTTGGTATGAACCAATCCTATGGTAAGGATATTTTAGTCATATTTCTGGGATTCGAAAACATCGAAGTCGGCCAGAATCTCGGCTGTTGGCAATTGTGCTAAGAAACACACTTAAGCCTGAGCTAGTGCCTTGCAGAGGAGCCGCAGACGGAAAGGAATCTCTGGAATAGCATTACACTACTGGAAAAATTCATAGAGTATGAGCTAATAGCAAAAGGTAAAAACCAAATGTCAGTTACTGTAGACACGTTGGCACCCAAGAATTACAGAAGATACATCTCTATTGTCATCTTACTCCAGCAGAAAAATGTTCCTCCTTTTAGCAAAGGCGAATGGACTTCTAATCCGGCAAATGTCAAGATGTTATCGCTTTCTGAGGCAGTAGTCATTTTTTAGTAAAATACTGCTAGAGCTCTAATCCAGCAAGTGGCTTAATTTCTTTGTCATTTAAGACGATATAAGTGATTTGAGAAAGTTAGTTTTCACGTCTGTGTGATAGGACATCGTATCTTCAGTCATTTTTATGTGACGGCGCTACCCCACATAACAATGAAAGGAATCATAGTGCAACATCTATTCATTCCGACTACTGGTCAGTAAAATTCAAGGCAGTGAAAAAGAATTGGCCGGCCACTGTGGTCGAGCGGTACTAGGCCCTTCAGTCTGAAATACCGCTGCTGCTGCTGTCGGAGGTTCGTTCCAAAGGTTCAGATGGTTCTAAGCACTACGGGGCTTAACATCTGAGGTTACCAGTCCCCTAGACATAGAATTACTGAAACCTAACTGACCTAAGGACATCACACACATCCATGCCCGAAGCACGATTCGAAACTGCGATCGCAATTCCAGACGGAAGGGCCTAAAGCCGCACGGTCACAGAGGCCGGCTCGCATTTTCAAATCCTGTCTCGGGCGTGGATGTGTGTGATGTCCTAAAGTTAATTAGGCTTAAGTAGTTCTAAGTCTAGGGGACTGATGGCATCAGATGTTCAGCCCCATACCGTTCATTAAAATACATTTTGATATTTAACATCTCTTCATTCACTGTCAATAAATATATAAGGCGGTTTCGACTCCTAGAGAGACACAGACATTTTTGTCATATCATTTAAACTTGCCCTTCCTAACCACTGGTGAAAAAGAGATTGTTAACGTGTCTTATTGTGTCGTCAACAACGATATGTACGGGGTTCGATTCCCGGTCATCACTGTGTTCTTATTCATGTCACTTCTAGTTTCCCATGCGCACGTCTCACTCATGGGGAAAGAAACCTGTGCGCAATGTATATTTGTGTCTAGAAAACAACGGCGATAGGTGCCGTGCTCGGATCCCGGGAAGGCAGAAATTATTAATATTCTCGTCACTCCAGTTCCAAACATCTCGCTGCTGAAGAGAAAACTCGATAGCTAAATTTGACAGTGCTTAAATAACAATCATTCTAGGTGCTGGGTTCGAAGCGCCATCCAGCACATACGATACATCATTTCAAGTTTGCTATCTGGGAATAAAACCATATTCAACATATTTCGTGATTAGTTAACAGGGACAACAGTTTGTCGATAGTTTTTCCGATCCAGTACAAAAATTTTCGTCATGAACCTTAAAGTTTAAATTTGTGGTTAATGAGCAGTGATGATTAGTGTTATGGTGGAGTTTTACAGCATATGAATGACTTACTTTTTTAATGTCATTCTTAGTTAGATATAAGTACTATATGTGGTTTTCGAATCACAAATGTATCGATGTACCATCATGAATACAGTGAAATTACGAGTGGTTCGTTGTTCATGGTGGGGGTTCTATAGAACACTTGACGCAGTTAATCAGTTTTTTATGGTAATTTAGTTCATTATTCAGTTGATGCAAAAGCAGTCGCTTAGTGAATGACGGTTGATAGATGGGTGGAAAATATTTTAGAGAAGAAGAATTCAATAATGATTAATGTGCCAGAGTTACTAATGATAGTGGTAACACTTTAGAAATTTGTCTTCTTGTACTATCGTTAAGAACAGTCTCAGATACTTCTGATGTTTGTAATCGTGGTATTAATTTGAAAGTATATCTGGAGTTACCGCCATACAGAGTAGTGTTTTCTAGTGGTCACTTGAGGTAAGCATTTTTCATAGTCAAATGACAGAACCAAAATGAGATTAGGGTACCTACAAGAGAGTTAAGTTATGTGGGATGTATGTAAATCAGGTGAAAAGTAATTCAAGTCGTTCGAATACTTTGCAGCATGAGATTACAGATACATATCCGTTGAAGGAAGTCTTATTATGTCTGCTTTGATGCACCGTGCCACACCATGCTCCCATACGCATAAACTCTTTATCTCCCAGCAATATTTGCTTATTATTAGTCTAACCATTTGTGAAGAACTTTCTGTAACACCACGTCTCAAGCACATCTATTCTCTTTTCTTCCGGTTTTCACACACTGTTTGATTCACTTCAGTGCAATGCTGAGCATGGGTACAGAGCCGCTCCAAGCTCTTTCTTTTTCCGGAACGTGCACAGACAATCATGTCTGTACTGGAAATATTAAACATCATTTTTAGCAATTCATAGTATACATAATTTAAGTCGTACCGTGGTATGAAGTTGCTAGCCTTAACAAAGGATAGATTCCGACATATAACAAATTTTACATTCACAGTACACTAAAACGAGTAAACACATTATACTCATAGATAGCATGCTATAAACATACTGGTGGTAACACAATAAGAGGTGATCAGTCACCGTTATTATACATTTGTGATATTTCCGATTCAACCCATAATAATGACTACACATATAAATTAACAGTAAAATGTTCTTTTGTGAGACTTGTAATAACTGTTTCAAATGCTGCAGATAGGGCATTCAGTATCTCTGCACTCGAAGAGTACTATCTAGAAAGAACATGAAAACAGTATACAACAACCATATCAAGGTGTTACAGTTACAAGTGTAGTTACACAAGTATTCAGACAAATGCACTGATCAGCCAGAACATCATGAAAACTTACCTACTATCGATATAAACCTGTACAGGCGATAGCTGCATCACCTGATAAGGAATGACGGTGGGCGTGCTGCCCGTGTGTAGAATGGGGAAAACGCGCGATCGGTTTCAGTTTCACCGAGGGTTGATTGTGGCGGCCCAGAGGCTCGGCACGAGCGCTTCGGAAAATGCAATATCTGTCGGGTGTTCGACGAGTGCTGTGGTGAGTGTCTTCAGCACACAGGAAAGTCAAGTTGAAACCACACCGAGACGTCGTGAGGCTGGCGGCCACACCTCATTACAGATGTCGGACGTCGTAGGCTGGGCACACTGGTAAACTAGGAAAGGAGGTCAACTGTTGCGGAACTAACATGAGACTGTAATGGTGGGCTGAGTACAAGTGTGTCTGAACACACAGTGCACCGAACGCTCCTAACGGTGGCATCCAGCAGCTGACGTCCCTTGCATGTGCCAATGTTAACTCCGCGACCTCGGCAACTACTAGTGATATGGGCACGTCGTCATCGACACTGGACGTAGGCACAGTGGGAGAGCGTTGCATGGTCTGATGAGTCCCTATAACGTCCTCACCATGCCGACGGGAGGGCGCGAATTCGCCGTGTTCCAGGCCAACAGCGCGTAGACAGCTGCACTGCGGGACTGAGGCACGTTGGCGGCAGCTCCGTTATGCTCTGGGGAACATAAGCGTGGGCATCCATGGGCCCAGTGGAGCTCGTTGGAGGCACCATGACGGCCAAGAAGTATCGTACACTGGTTGAAGACCACGTACGCCCCTTCATGACGATGTTTCCCGACGGCAGTAGCATTTTTCAGCAAGATAATGCGCCACGTCACAAGCCTATGAGTGTGATGGAATGGTTCGATGGATACAGTGGTGAGCTACAACAGATATGCTGGACCCACAGCTTGCCAGATATGAGCCAGAGCTAATACATCTGGAACGTGACTGAACGTCGGGTCAAAGCTCATCGTCCCGCTCTGAGGAATTTACCGGAATTAGGTGACTTGTGTGTGCAAATATGGTGCCAACTCCCTCCAGCGACCTATCAAAGCCATCCATGTAATGAGGTTTCGCCACTGTTTTCCGTCCCAAAGATGGACGTACTAGCTCTTATATAGGTGGTCATAATGTTGTGGCTGATCAGTGTACATTTACGAGGTACGTGGGTAGTTCCAAACCTAAGGCCTCCTATTTTTTTATACGTACATAGACCTGTTTATTTCTACAATGGTTTACATCAGTTTACAGCTTGAATATTTAACTATTTTTCGACATAATCATCGTTTCTTTCGATGCATTTTAGTAGAAGCTGTTGCAGTTTTTGTACGCCCATGTCATACCAGCTCGCCACCATGCTTTTCAGAAAGTTGCGAACGTTTTCTTTCACCTCGTCGTCGGAAGTGAATCGCGTTCTTGCCAAATGTTCTTATAACCTATGGAACCGGTGATAGTCATTGGGCGCCAAGTCAGGACTATAGGGTCGGCGGGCAATTATGATCCACTGAAACTATTGCAGGAGAGCAACTGTTTGCCGAACGATGTGAGGGCGAGCGTTGACATGGAGAACGTGTACGCCCTTGCTCAACATTCCTCTTTTCCGGTTCTGAATTGCTTGTTTGAGTTTTTCTGAGTCTCACAGTGCCTGTCAGCGTTAATTGTGGTCCCAGCTATTCCGCTCCGATGGAGGGGTGAAAGAAGAGATTCATAACTTTTTGAACAGCATGGTCGCGAGCTGTTATGACGTGGGCATACAAAAACTGTCACAGCGGCTACAAAACTGCATCCACGTAAATGGTGATTATGTCAAAAAATAGCTACAGTTTTAAGCTGTAAACTGATGTAAACCATTGTAGAAAGGAACAGGTCTATGTACTTATAAAAAAAAAAACAGGAGACCTTACTTTTGGCATTACCTGCGTATCTAGTGGTATACATTTATGGGTTGAGTAGCACGCGAGAATAAAGTCACTCACTGGTCTTTGGTCTTCCGCTGTCATTCTCATTCCCAAGAGTACTGGATTACCAGGCCAGGGAGCTATATCGGGATGTTGGCACTTTTGACGAAGTCGTAAAGCATTTTATATGTTATTATGTCACCGGGTGCGTCATTCTGGGAACCAATGATCAAGAGTTCGGAGATTACTAGGAAGTATGATAATGAGATACGTGTTCCGAGAACACTGCAGAAATATGTGCTATCATCTTCCTCTACACAAACGCAGACAGGGGAGTGGCGCTTAGGTTCAGCCAATAGATCTCTTTATTGAATTGCCAATAACTGAATTTCAGCTGTGTTGTAACTGCCGTGACGCTCGTCGCTGTTTGTACGTAATTACAGCATAGTACCAGTTCTATGACAACCCCTTTCTGAACACGCGCATCATGTCGGTGAGAGGGACTTCATTATATTTAGTGACTCCATGTACAGATGCTTGCTTTTGATGCGACAACTACTCGTTCATTTCCAGGTACGTCGGAGTGGCCTCTCATCCATGCAATCCACGATGCTGTGATAGTCCGTCTGCATCCGAATCACAGCAACGACAATTGCTGCCACTATGGAGTTAGTTTAATTAGTATGATGGTTTCTAATCAGTTGTAGAGCTGACATGCATTCAGAGATGCGCGAATAGCAGGGCTTCCAAAATGGCAAGCAGCTCGGCTGTAATAATAGTGGAATGCAGCTTGCATAGCCCTTGTCGTTCGCTTCTGGGTACCGGAAAGGCCCTACCAGCGACGTTACTGGAGTCTGACCCATCTGCACAGACGACGCTCGTATCTCAATAGTCAGATAGAATGCCATTGCCGTTGAGTTAGTTTCGTACTGATTTTGAATCGCCAAAGTGGTCCTGGCATCAAACCGTAGAGTCGACTTTCGTGTAACCTTTTTCAATGCGGTAGAAGAGCACTTCTATACATCTTGTGCCTTGATGCCTGCATCTCCATATATTCAACCGCGACGGAGTGGAAGTTGTTTATTCAGCCAGTATCTCTCGCACTCGAAGAAGGATCTTCTTTCTTCGATTTTTTCGTCAAGGAGCTTGTATTCGTCGAAACAGAGCTGCAAGAGGAATTTATTGAAGAAGTACATTCGTTGCAAATTTAACAGTGGTTCATTCCCTTCAGCCAGTAACTCGTTGGTTGCGGTTGACATGAACGCTCCAGTAACTGTGCGCAAGGCTCCGTACTGATGTCGAGTGTCTGGAGGGTGCTGTCCGATGTTAATCCGTTGCACATGTGTCCACAGTCAAAGTTTGTCCTTATTATGGATCAGTATAATCTCATCACTGTTTGCCGTCATGTGCCCCACCATACAACAGTCACAGCTCTGATGAGAATACAAGCTTTTTCACATATGGTAATGCTATGTCGAATATGAGGAATCCAGCTTAGTTTATCATCTCCGTAATCCAAAAATATTGCGTTAATTTCGCTACAGGAAAAATATGTCATCCCAGTTGCATTGTTTGGGGAAGTGGAATTATGTTTTGAGTAAAGCTCATAAGAGTAGATTTCGAGGCACTTTCGCTGAACATTTTCAGATGAGACGCCTGAAGAGTACTATCTTCAGAATAGATGCAGACTTCGTATGTATATTGGAAAATTGGGATGTCAGGCAAAGAGGTCATTAAGGTCTGCAGTATAGAGATTGGTTAATACGAGAGCCAATACTGATCCCTGCGACAGTGCCCTGCTAGTTTCTCCTTATCCCAGTGTAGTTCTATATTGCAAAATGACTGGTTGCCTGTTGCTCAGAAAGCTTAAAATATTACGATTATATTGTTTTTAGATCTGAAGGTTCTTCAGTTTTTTCCCTAACAATGTCAAGACGACATTGTCATACGCTTTAGTCTCGCCTATGAACGCAACCCTCAGATACTGCAATTATCGAAGAGAAATTTAACTGAATGCGGGATAACTAACAGTGGAAGGATATCAGCTGCCGCTTTTTCTTTCCGAAATCCACGTTGTTTTGCCGGTAACATTTTCTTGTTTTCACACCACCGTTCTTAGTACCACTTAGTAGTTATTTCCAGTATCTTCGCCAAATAAAATATTGTAGTGATAGTCACACCTTTTTCCCGATTTGTGGATGAGGACGACACGAGGTGTTTTCAGCGAGTCGATTCTAATGTTTTGAGTCCATAAACTATTGTAAATTTTAAGCAGCTGCTGCATCCCTTTGTGTGGGATGTGTCTTATCACTGGGTAATCAGTGTAATCCGGGCCAGGTGCAGCGCCGTCCCTTGGGAGAGCGAAATCTGGAGTTCTTCCAGCGAAAATGTTCATGTAATTACACAACATTCCTCATCATATTCCGTCTCATCTTCCTTGCCCATAATGTTGCGTACAAGAACTATTGTGCAATGGTGGAGGTGTGTGCACTCCATTATCAGATCGTCTTTTTTGTTCTTACTACGTGCCAGATCATGGTCAATGGTGTTTCTTTGCAAGCTGCAGTGCAGAAATTTTGCCACAATTTTCTTTTTCTATACTTGAATATTTTCTTGGCTGCAGCTTGTGCTTTTTTAAGAGCACTTTACTGTGGTGACCAAAGTTATAAAGTTATGGGATACTTCCTAACATCGATTAGGACCTATTTTTTCGTAGCATAGTGAAACAACTCGACATGGCATTGACTCAACAAATTGTTGGTAGTCTCCTGAAGAAGTATTGACCCATACTGCTTCTATAGCTGCCCATTACTTGAAAATTTTGCTGGTGTAGGATTTTATGCACGAACTGACGAAATGTTTGATGTATTTCGTGTCGGCCGATCTGGGTGGCTAAATCATACGCTCGAATTGCCTAGAATGTTCTTCAAACCAATCATGAACAATAGTGGCCCGGTAATGGTAACATGGTGGATTGTCATCCATAGGAAAAATTACATCATTGTTTGCGAACACGAAATCCATGAATAGTCTCCAAGCAGCCGAACATAACCATGGCCAGTAAATGGACGATAGTACCTAGTCCTTCTTGTGTAAACACAGCCCAAACAATTATGCAGCCACCACTAGCTTGCACAGTGCGTTCTTGACAACTCTGCTCTATGGATTCATGGGGCCTGCACAACACTTGAACCATCTGCTCTTACCAACTGAAATTGGGACTCATTTGGCCACGCCACCGTTTTCCAGACGTCTAGGGTAAAACGTTAACCTTGTGTTGGGTGCAATCATTTTATTGTGATCACCGGAAAGGAGGAGGTAACCGGGTGAAAAAGACTAAATAATCAGTGAAAGGATAATGTTCTACGAGTCGTGCCGGGAAATGTCACAGATTTCATGGTGGCAGGAAGCTAGAATATATGAAACGGAAAACGCTACTGCGGAATCTAGATACAGTGGAGGTATGTGAAGTGAGATGGGGAGACGACATGGATTTTTGTTCTGATATGTATACAGAAATATCAACAGCAACAGAGAATAATGCAAAGGGAGTAGGATTTATTATTCAGAGGAAGGCAGGGCCGAGAGTGAGTTGCTGCAAACAGTTCAGTGATAGGGTTCTAGGGTTGTTCACCTCACAAGCGACAGCAAATCTCCACCGACCGTGACAGTTCAGGTATACATGCTGACGTTGCACGCTGAAGATGAATAGATAGAACAAGTGTATCAGGAACCTGAAGAGGAAAATCAGAAAATCGAAGAGTCTTGGGAAAATGGAATGCGGTTGCAGGGGAAGCAGTACGAAAAAGGTTACAAGAGAATTTTTGCTTGGGACTAGGAATGGGAGAGGAGAAAGACTAATAAAGTTCTACAATAAATTTCAGCTATTAAAAGCGAATACTCTGCTCAAGAATCACGAGAGGAGGAGGTATACATGGTAAAAGCAAGGGGATATGGAATGTTTTCAGTTACAATAAATCATAGTCAGGTAGATATTGCGAAATCAGATACAGAATTTTGAGAGGTACCCATTAGCAAATATAGGATCAGATCACAATTTAGCAGTAACGATGAGTCGGCTGAAAATTGCGACACCAGTCAGGAAAAATTATTGTGCAGAGGAGTGGGATATAAAAGTACTAAAGGTTAAAGAAATACGCTTCAAGTTCTCTGAGGCTATGTAATTGCTATAAGGAATAGCTCTGTAGGTATTTAATTTGTAAAGGAATGAACATCTGAAAAAGGAAAATCAAACAAGTTGTGAAGAAAAACAATAGTACGAAGAAGGTAAATGTGAAAAATCTTGTGTGTCACAATAAATATTTCAGTTGATGGATGACAGAAGAAAGTACGAAAACGTTCAGAGAAATGTATGATTACAGAAATATAAGTCACATAGGAGCGAAATGTATAAAAAGTGCGGGGAATCTGAGGCGAAATGGCTGCATAAAAAGTGTAAACAAATCGAAAAAGAAATGATCGTCGGAAAGACTGACTCGGCAGATAGAAAAGTCAAAAAAACCTTGGATCCAATAAAGCAAGGGTGGTGATATTAAGAGAGCAATCGGAATTCTATCGTTAAATGCAGAGGAGCGGACAGACAGGGGGAGAGAATACATTGAAGGACCCTATGAGGAGTAAGACTTGTCAGGTGACATGACAAAAGAAGAAACAAGACACGATATAGAGAAAATTGGAGATCCTGTATCAGGATTTGGAAAAACTTTCGAAGACTATAGATCAAATAAGGCAGAAGATATAGATAAATTTCCTCCACAGTTTCTAAAATCATTGGAGGAAGTGGCAACAAAACGATGAGTCACGTTGGTGTCTACATTGTATGACTCTGGCAATACACCACCTGATTTTAGGAATAACATCATTCACATAATTCCGAAGATTGAAAGAGCTCACAAATGCGAGAATTATCGTACAGTCACTTAAAAGCTCATGCACCCAAGTTGCTGACAAGAATAATATACAGACGAATGGAAATAAAAACTGAGCATATGTTAGACGACGATCGTTTAGGCGTTAGGGGAGGTGAAGGCACCAGAGAGGATATTCTGGAGTTGCGGTTGATAATGAAAGCAAGACTACAGGAAAATCAAGACATGTATATAAGATTTGTCGACCTGGATAAGGCATCGACACAGTCAAATGGTGCAAGAGTTTGGAAATTCTGAGAAAAATAGGGGTAAGCTATAGTAAAGACGGGCAATGTACAATATGTACAAGAAGCAAAAGGGAACAGAAAATCTGGAAGACCAAGAATTTAGTTCATCGATAAAAAGAAAGGGTGGAAGACAGTAAGACATGAATGTAATCTTTCGCCACTTCTGCTTAATCTGTACGTCGAAAATAAAAGTAAGGTTCCAGAGTAACTAAAACTGAAAGTGAAAAGTCCTCTACGATAAGATTCGCTGGTGATATTGCTGTCCTCAATGAAACTCAAGAAAAATTACAAGATTTTCTGAACGAATTAACTCCCTAATGTGTTCAGAATTTGGATTAAAAGTAAACAGAAAAAATAAGAAAGTAATGATATTGTAGGGGCTGCAGTCCGGAGCGCGCTGCTTCTACGGTAGCAGGCTCGAATCCTGCCTCGCGCATGGATATGTGTGATGTCCTTAGGTTAGTTGTAAGTCTAGGGAACCGATGACCTCAGATATTAAATTCCACAGTGCTCAGAGCCATTTGAATCATTTTTAGCAAGGACTGATGTCGGAAAGTGGACATCTTGTTTCACCAACAACCAGCGCTGCCCCGCCATATGGCTATCATCTCTGTCTTCTTTAATCACAGAGTAGCCACGGAATACGTACTGTTCGCTGTGTTTTAACTAGGTTTCGATGATGGCACAAATGCTGGCTTGAGCTGCAAGCAGAAAATGTCAGTCTATCTTCGTTTCCCTTTTGCGATGTTGCATTCCGCTGAATGATTTTATAGGTGATTTTGGGGTGTAAAGAGTAGGCTCAACATATTTTGGATTAACATCCAGATAAAATCTGTTTGTGGTACTCGAGTGGGCCCATTAGTTGCCCGTTAGTACGATAAGTCAGTCATCACAGACAAAAGTACACTTAATCTTAATGAGATAGTTCCTAACATCCACTCTATTGGTTGAGTCTTTGATACTGCGGTGGAAAAGGGTTAGGAGTCACTGGATCAAGAGGAGACAGAGTTCTAGTTGGTAGAATTGGTCCCAGGGAACCAACGTATGGTGGGATTCTTTACGGCTCACAAATTACACACATTGCTGATGGCGTAGTTGAGTATGCTGCATGGGAGGAGGAGGTGGCGACATTGGCGGGGAATCTACTGGAGCAACCGTTCCTGGCTGCAGTGTTGGCGTCGTGGCACAGGTTGGCTGCTGAGGATTGATTATATATTGCGTTACTGATATTTGCTTTGAGCCAAGGGACGTGAATTCTGCACACCGTCTCCTAATATTTGGGGGCATGTTTTCAAACACACCTGCTGCACCTCGGAAGATAACGTTATTGAGAGTTGTAATTATGTGAATTTCTTTGTGTTTGAGATACATTGGGCAGGTGTTCGGCAGGACACTGTAACCACCGGTACAAATTGGTTGACTAGCCCTCTCATAGGTATCACTTTATTGTGGGCCTGCACAGTAATGACACACTGTGTTACTTTTGCAGTGTTTTCTGGCTCATTTCCAAGCTGCAATAAATATAGCGCTGTAAGACGGACGGTGCTAACACGTCCACATGACACTGAAGTCCATGAATACAAACGACTGTGGAAGCCTCTGTAATCTAAATGTCACAACACAAACTGGGAGCACTATGGGACTTAACATCTGTGGTCATTAGTCCCCTAGAACTTAGAACTACTTAAACCTAACTAACCTACGGACATCACACACATCCATGCCCGAGGCAGGATTCGAACCTGCGACCGTAGCAGTCACACGGTTCCGGACTGCGCGCCTAGAACCGCTAGACCACCGCGGCCGGCCACAAACTGGCGATGACTTTGCTGCCCTTCCCCTTTCATGTTTAGCCGGCCGGGGTGCCCGAGCGGTTTTACGCGCTACAGTCTGGAACGACGCGACCGCTACGGCCGCAGGTTCTAATCCTGCTTCGGGCATGGATATGTGTGATGTCCTTAGGTTATTTAGGTTTAAGTAGTTCTAAGTTCTAGGGAACTGATGACCTCAGAATTTAAGTCCCATAGTGCTCAGAGCCATTGGAACCAACCTTCATGTTTATAGTTGTTACTAAATCGCATGATGGCAATAACTTCGCTGCAACACGTCATTTCCGTTAGCAATTTGTCCTCCGTAAGAGGTGGTTTGAACATTGCCTGGTTCAGTGGTGAAGGATTTCGGTGTACCACCAAATCTGCTTTGTCTACGAAAGAATGGCATTTTACAGTTAATCCTGAAACAGTCTCAATTTTCACACAGCCTAGCCGAGCCACAGTATTATTTATTATGTGCTTGAATAATGGCTCACATTCCGGTCTATTAAGCTTTCCTGTGCCATGGGGTGGCGTCTACCTACGTTCTCGTCTTTACTTTCAACAACCAAGATGAAATACATGTTATAAACTGTTGTGCATAAGTTATCAGTGCAGCTTATATGTTGTGGGGTGATGAGTCCTTCTCGGCTGGCGTCGACACCTAAACTTCTTCCATTTTGTCTCGTTGCTCGTAGTGTTCTTCCACCTCCATACAGTCCTGTCGACGTTGCTCAGAGAGCTGCAGATCTCTTGTTGTAGGTGCCTCGACAGGTGGAGTACGCTGGCGTACAACTGCGTGCAACGCGATGGATGCGTGAAATGCATCAATATCCATTGCTTGACTGAGAAGCTGGTTTTGAGAAGCTTGCGTTGCGGGAAGCTCTAACAGTCACCGCCCACGATGGTGATCTTAGTGCAGCATAAGCATTAAAGATTTGTCGGAGCCTGTGATAGTTTATAGAATATCGGAACGAACTAGCAGTGTTTATACAGCGTGGGGTTTGTTCGAGTAACGTGTATTTACAGTCTGAGGGCACGGATGTTGTCAGTTTCGTTTCTCGGAGCGTACTGAGTCTACATTTTTGCCAGATCTCTCCTCCTCCCACCCCCCCCCCCCCACCCACCACCCACCTTTCTCCACAACTTTTGTTGGAAAATTTGGTGAGGTATAAATAGCTGGAAATTAAAGAGTGGGGATGAAATGCTTTCCTATTTCCTGAGATGTAATAGTATGCCTGCGTGATTGAAAGATTTACTCGTATCTTTATGCCTAATTCACTACACAGTTATTTTAATGGTTACAATTTAAGACACACCTTATCTTAATCAGCATAATTTGTGACTCAATATGGCCACCACTACCAAAATATATCTTCCTCTATATTTACCCCTATTTCAATAGCTGTAATTAATGACACGAAACGTCTATCTCATATTAATTACTATAATTTATGACCAAAGAAAGCTATTATAATCGAAACAGTGATGTTTCCCGTACCACTGCCTCCCACTAGAAAAAAGTAGTGGATTCAAATTTCACACACAGTGCTACAGGGATCACCAGTACAATGACAAGTGTAAAATGTTGTGACAGTTAAACAAATATTTAAAGGAAATTACACTCCCACTCTGTAACATTTACACTAGGTGCACAAAGAAATTACACTGACAGCCACTGATCAAATATTAACAATTACCACAGACCCCTCTTAGTGGTCCCAATGTACCATCCGATGTATTATGGAGGGAATTGAACACTTATGGCTTTATTTAAAACAAGCAAAATGCAGAGTCCAGCAAAACTTGCTTCAGCTCTATCATAACCGAACCCACTACACCATAACACTGTGCAGCATTTCAGTCCACACTTTGCACAGGGTCACACTGCCGCAACCTCTGCTTGGCCAACTAAAACATACCGCCCTCAGATAAATTTGTCTGAGTCGAAGGTTCAGTATGGAGTAGCTCTAAAGAAACAGCCCGCAACACCACGAGAGGTGGACTTCTCCCCTCCGCTACTGTGATAAGAGGCTATTAATAACTCTGACGCCATCTTCCTTGTCAGCCGCCGCCTGCCCCAATCGCACCTGAGAAGGCTAATTAGTACATTCCCTAGCAAGCCAGATGAGCAGATAAGACTTATCTAACATACACCCGTGGAACTCCTCTGTCCATCCCAGTACGTAAGTCGTACAACATCAAACCACAACGCGTCAGCACAAAATTTAGTTGTGCAAACACGATATAAAACATCCTTATTCTGTCTACCTTGTACTGCTCTATTTTACTAATCAGTTTAGGGAAGTGATCTCCAAATCGGGACTGTTACCCGGCAATTATTCTCCTGACAATGTTATTAAAACAACTGGTGTTATAAACTACATGTCCAGTTAATTAGGAAGCAAATGTCTGCAGCAGACAGTGACAGCAGAGTGTTCTATCAGAAAGACTAAACGTTCATTGCAATATCATTTTACTTAGTATTACACTAATAAATATGATCCAAACGGTAACTGTAATATTCATGTAAAGTGCGAGATAATGGATGAGTTGGCAAATTACTTTATCTTCAAACATAATTTTACTATGCAATTCAGAAACAACACATTGGTCTCATCTGGAAATAGAATGCTGCCATTATCACGTAGAAGCTGCAGTCAAACCCTAGAAGCCATCCAATTTTGTAATTGTGGAGAGAGTTTACCACTATATATATAATGCAGGATTAGTACACTGCTGAACGATTCCCAGATTGTGATGCTGCAGTTACAGAAAGATAAGTTCAAAACGAAGTGCCGGTGAAAATAAGCAGATTGCGTTTCATTTTCATAAAGTCCAAAATTGGGCATGGACGAACTGTACATCTGGAAGATTACATTTATTCATGGAACATTAGTTAATAGTGAGATTATAAGGAAACGCAGATGAATAGAGCAACGATCATGTGGGCCTTACTGCTCCAACTTATTATATTATGCTTAGTTTAGCATCTGTAAACCAACAGTGCTTCGTACAGTAGTATGTTCCTGCGACTTAGTAACACACAATGTACAGTTACTTTGAACTGATTTCGGTGTTTAATATATGCATTGTTCGTTTTTCCCACATGCTCTTTGTGAGTAGAATGGTCGAATAATAGACAACATTGCCTTTGATAACAGATTTCGGTATGGGTGGTACATACACTCCTGGAAATGGAAAAAAGAACACATCGACACCGGTGTGTCAGACGGACCATATTTCCTCCGGACACTGCGAGAGGGCTGTACAAGCAATGATCACACGCACGGCACAGCGGACACACCAGGAACCGCGGTGTTGGCCGTCGAATGGCGCTAGCTGCGCAGCATTTGTGCACCGCCGCCGTCAGTGTCAGCCAGCTGGCCGTGGCATACGGAGCTCCATCGCAGTCTTTAACACTGGTAGCATGCCGACACAGCGTGGACTTGAACCGTGTGTGCAGTTGACGGACTTTGAGCGAGGGCGTACAGTGGGCATGCGGGAGGCCGGGTGGACGTACCGCTGAATTGCTCAATACGTGGGGCGTGAGGTCTCCACAGTACATCGATGTTGTCGCCAGTGGTCGGCGGAAGGTGCACGTGCCCGTCGACCTGGGACCGGACCGCAGCGACGCACGGATGCACGCCAAAAACGTAGGATCCTACGCAGTGCCGTAGGGGACCGCACCACCACTTCCCAGCAAATTAGGGACACTGTTGTTCCTGGGGTATCGGCGAGGACCATTCGCAACCGTCTCCATGAAGCTGGGCTACGGTCCCGCACACCGTTAGGCCGTCTTCCGCTCACGCCCCAACATCGTGCAGCCCGCCTCCAGTGGTGTCGCGACAGGCGTGAATGGAGGGACGACTGGAGACGTGTCGTCTTCGGCGATGAGAGTCGCTTCTGCCTTGGTGCCAGTGATGGTCGTATGCGTGTTTGGCGCCGTGCAGATGAGTTCCACAATCAGGACTGCATACGACCGAGGCACACAGGGCCAACACCCGGCATCATGGTGTGGGGAGCGATCTCCTACACTGGCCGTACACCTCTGGTGATCGTCGAGGGGACACTGAATAGTGCACGGTACATCCAAACCGTCATCGAACCCATCGTTCTACCATTCCTAGACCGGCAAGGGAACTTGCTGTTCCAACAGGACAATGCACGTCCGCATGTATCCCGTGCCACCCAACGTGCTCTAGAAGGTGTAAGTCAAGTACCTTGGCCAGCAAGATCTCCGGATCTGTCCCCCATTGAGCATGTTTGGGACTGGATGAAGCGTCGTCTCACGCGGTCTGCACGTCCAGCACGAACGCTGGTCCAACTGAGGTGCTAGGTGGAAATGGCATGGCAAGCCGTTCCACAGGACTACATCCAGCATCTCTACGATCGTCTCCATGGGAGAATAGCAGCCTGCATTGCTGCGAAAGGTGGATATACACTGTAGTAGTGCCGACATTGTGCATGCTCTGTTGCCTGTGTCTATGTGCCTGTGGTTCTGTCAGTGTGATCATGTGATGTATCTGACCCCAGGAATGTGTCAATAAAGTTTCCCCTTCCTGGGACAATGAATTCACGGTGTTCTTATTTCAATTTCCAGGAGTGTATCTCCTTCTACAAGGGGAGTCCACAGGAGTCTGTGAGTAAATCTCATTACGAAACATATCCTTTTTATAGGATATGGAACGAAAGGAATGCTTACAAATAAGGTGTAGCTGGTGCTGAGCAAACACACGAAAGTTCTTAAATAAGGGGACGGGGAGATGGGGTTCAAAACATAACGCCAATACGGGAATATGAACACCAACATGTACGCCAGGGATTTGCGTGGCATTTGTATCTTTCCAACGGGGGTGCAGTAAATGTGGAAACGTGACTATGGCTAGGTTATTAAGAAAAGCTTCCGATCGTGATTAATGTGTTTCTTGGCTATCAAAGGACGAACACTGGTAGACATCCATTGGAGAATGAGTACTGTGTATGGCGCAGCACATCTGTCGCAAACCACTTTGAGTGGTGCATTAATTGATAACGCATGATAACGGACTTGCCGGTATTACAAATATAATGGGTAAGTTACTCCGCCTCTAGTGGGAGGCACTCGAGCACTCGTCCTGTTGTGATCTCGCCCCCCCCCAACCCTTTCCCCCCCCCCCTCCCCCACATACGATCTTCACTCCTTAGGTCTCTTAAAAAAGGCCCAGAATGGTCGACTGTTCCTGTCGGCCGAGAATGTACAGTACGCAGTTAGGGAATTCTTCACGCAGTAGTACACGGTGATTCACAATATGAGTATTTTCAACCCGGTGTGTCATTGGGATGTGTACGTCATTGCGCACGGTGATTTTGCCTGGTTGAGGTACCGACTGTGGACTGTATGACCTTCGAAGAAGCCATATTGTCTGCTACTCATATAACTTGGGGCAGTTAGGAACTAAGGAAATGTGCACATGACAACATTAGAAAATCCGTACATCTTTCCCAAACTGTCCAATTGTCTATATGAGGACTACGAGGTGCGACAATAAGGTAATGAGAATGATTTTCTTTTCAAAATGTGGCAGCCCTACAGACTTGTGTAGGCACAATATCTGCTCTGTCGTGAGTTGTGCTGTATAAGTTAACACGTGTTTGCGTCTCTCGTCACGGAAATGGAACCGCATAGTATTGCGCAACGATATGCCATTTCTTTTTGCGTTAAATTGGGTGAAAACGCTAGAGCAACTTATGGTAAGCTTCTGGAGACTTTTGGAGAGGAAGTTATGTCAAGAGCTCAATTTTCTCGTTCGCATAAAATGTTTAGTGAATGCAGAACGAATGTTCAAAATAAAGACCGCAGTGGACAACCATCAACCTCACGGCAGATGTCAACTTGGCCAGAGTGCTTGAACTCGTACGATCTGATTGAAGATTATTCCGGAAAGTAATTGCAGCAGAACTGAACATCAATCGAGAAACGGTCCGTCTGATAATAACTGAAAATCTTGTTATGAGAAAGATTTGTGCCATAATGGTCCCCAAAAATCTCGCACCACAAGAGCGAGAAACACGGGAAAATGTGGCAACCGATCTACCATATTCACCAGATATCGCTCCGTTCGACTTTTTTCTGTTTCCAAGAGTCAAAACAGCGGTCAAGGGACGCCATGTTCAAACAAAACAAGATGTCCAAAAATCTGTGACGAGGGTCTTGGAGGATATTACAGACGGTGTGTTCCAGAAATGTTACCATCAATGGCATAAGCGTTGGAAAAAGTGTGTGCAATCAGAAGGGAATTACTTTGAAGGAGACAACTGTAAGCAACACTTTTTTTCTCATCAGTCTCATTACTTTATTGTTGCATGTCAAATGCGTAACACCTACATGCCACCTTATGATATGTGGCATAGAGCATATCTATCGCAGAGCCCACAGCCTTGTTCTGTTCGCGAATGGTGGACGGAAAGAATGACTTTCTTGTTAGCTCTATTTTCTTGCCATAGTCATTTCACAACATCAGCATGGGAGGATGTAATACATTTTCCCGAACTACCTCGTAGGATTTTTGAGCAATAAACCTCTCCATGTTATACTAATCTTATCTTGCAGTGATTTGCACTGGATGAATCGTCGACACTTCAGGACCTTCTATAAGGGACCGCAGGCATGTTAATGGCATGGAGAGAGGCGAAGACTAGAGGGCTGGTGGTCGAGTGTCCCCCACTTGCCTATAATGGACGAGGCTGGCGTCTCAGATAGACGAGTGACTTCTATCGGACCGCCACCCGCATGGGACTTGGCACACAATTTGAAAACGGTGGTTTTCGACAGACAAGTTACCCCACACATTTTTTTCATTCTCCAGTGGATGTCTAGCGGTGTTTCTCCTTCGGAAGCTAAGAAATGAATGAGAGTATGTTGGATGTATTTGATAATAACAATGCCATAGTTCACGTCTCGTCACTTACCGGACGCATGTAGGTAAAATAAGAATGTCACACTAATCCATTACTTACATGTCCGTCCTTATATACCTGCATCGAAGTCGCGCTACGTTGCTATACGTTGCAGCAACGACATGAGACGGAAACTTTATGATCGTCCTTTATCCGTTCAACTTATGGATTTGCCCTTTTCAGAGGCGTCTATTCCTGTTTAACTCGACTGCCTAACGTGATTCTTTATATCCAATATCAAAGGAATTTGAAAACTATTCCGAAGGGTAAGAATATTATTTTGGAGCTTCTTAATAAGTGCATTTAGGTACTATGTGGAGAAATCAACACGCTCCTAATCTGGAAAGAGGAACGACGCCCTCAGTGACGGCTAAACACATGTCTCTGTCAGCGAGACATACACTACTGGCCATTAAAATTGCTACACCACGAAGATGACGTGCTACAGACGTGAAATTCAACCGACAGGAAGAAGATGCACTAATAGGCAAATGAATAGCTTTTCAGAGGATTCACACAAGGTTGGCACCGGTGGCGACACCTACAACATGGTGACATGAGGAAAGTTTCCAACCGATTTGTCATACACAAGCAGCAGTTGACCGGCGTTGCCTGGTATAAATTTGTGATGGCTCGTGTAAGGAGGCGAAATGCATAGCATCACGTTTCTGACTTTGATAAAGGTCGGATTGTAGTCTATTGCGATTGCGGTATATCGTACCGCAACATTGCTGCTCGCTTTGGTCGAGATCCAATGACTGTTAGCAGAATATGGAGTCGGTGGGTTAAGGAGGATAATATGGAACGCCGTGCTGGATCCCAACGAACTCGTATCACTAGCAGTCGAGATTACAGGCATCACATCCGCATGGCTGTAACGGATCGTGCAACCACGTCTCGATCCCTGAGTCAACAGATGAAGACGTTCGCATGACAATAACCATCTGCACGAACAGTTCGACGAAGTTTGCAGCAGCATGGACTATCAGCTCGGAGACCATGGCTGTGGTTACCCTTGACGCTGCATCACAGACAGGAGCGCCTGCGATGGTGTACTCAACGACGAACCTGGGTGCACGAATGGGAAAACGTCATTTTTTCGAGTGAATGCAGGTTCCCTTTACCGCATTATGACGGTTGCATCCGTGTTTGGCGACATCGCGGTGAACGCACGTTGGAAGTGTGTATAGTACTCGTCATCGCCACACTGGCGTGATGGTATGGGGTGCCATTGGTTACACGTCTCGGTCACCCCTTGTTCGCACTGACGGCAATCTGAACAGTGGACGTCACATTTCAGATGTATTACGACCCGTGGCTCTACCCTTCATTCGATCCCTGCGAAACCCCACATTTCAGCAGGATAGTGTACGACCGCATGTTGGAGCTCCTGTGCGGGCCTTTCTGGATACAGAAAATGTTCGACTGCTGCCCTGGCCAGCACATTCTCCAGATCTCAAACCAATTGAAAACGTCTAGTCAATGGTCCCCGAGCAACTGGTTCGTCACAATACGCCAGTCACTACTCTCGATGAATTGTGATATCGTGTTGAAGCTCTGTTTGACTCAATGCCCAGGCGTATAAAGGCCGTTATTGCGGCCAGAGATGGTTGTCCTGGGTACTGATTCGTCAGGGTCTATGTACCAATATTGGTAGAAAATGTAATCACATGTCAGTTCTAGTGTAACATGTTTGTCCAATTATTACCCGTTTAACATCTGCATTTCTTCTTGTTGAAGCAATTTTAATGGCCAGCAGTGTAGTCATGGCGCTGCTAGGTCGCAGAGGAGTCGCCCAGTCCCCCTGTGAGGACGTGCCACGTGCCTGCCGCAGGTGACGGTTCGCGGGCTCGGCGCGGCGCCTGTCGCACGTGGTGCGTGGCGCTGGTGGTGTGCGTGCTGGGCTCGGCGCTGGCGGCGGGCGTCGGCGTCGGCCTGCCGCTCGCCATGGGTTGGCTGCCCTGGCCGCACAGCCGCCTCGACGTCGTGCGCCGCCTGCTCGCCGAGGTGCCGCTCGTCGACGGGTGAGTCAGCGCTCGTCGCGCTCGTCGCGCTTGCCACGCTCCACCTCTTTTGTTCTCTACACAGGGTGAACCGGAACCCCACCGACAGACCTTAGGAAGTGGTAATACGGACCAAAACAAGATAAAAAAAGTCGGGTAAGGAAAGGTTCCAGAAGGCATACCTTACGAACTACTAGAACTTGTTCCTCTTTGCTATCGTTAGATAAATTTGTTCTATTGAGGTCTCAGGTTTACATGGTCTGAAAGATGATAGTACGAACCAGAACAAGAATACGATTTCTAGTAAGCTTAGGATCAAAATTGCTTGCCTTTCTTCATTACTGTGAAAACATTTCTTCTACTAAACAAATGCTCATAGCCGTTAAGGTATGTATATCAGAGCCCGTGTTTACCGGCAATTTTTTCTTCGTTTGGTCCATAACACTTCCCCACAAGATATGGAAAACGAAGAGTTAGAGAGAAGAGATTTGGTCCACACTACCGAAGAGTAATAAGTGCTCATAGTTCTTAGACCTACATCTGCATCTATATTTTGCAAGTCATCTAATGGTGTGCGGTGGAGGGTACTTTGTGTACAACTGTCACTTCTCCCCTTTCTTGTTCCATTCGCTAATTCTTCATGGGAAGTGTGATCGCCTGTATGCTTCCTTGTGGGCTTCTGTCTCTCTGACTTTCTCTTCACCGTCTTTCCACGAAATATACGTAGCAGGAAGCAATATATTTGTTGACTCTTCCAAGAACTTTGAAATTGAATCACAACGTGATCCAGAACGCCTCTCTTGCGGCGTCTTCCACCGGAGTTGGTTGATGATCTCTGTGACGCTTTCACGCTTACGAAATTAATCTTAAAGAAATGGGCTCCTTTTCTTTGGATCTTTTTTAGTTCTTCTATGAATCCAGTGTCGCACTGATCCCGCATTGACCAACAATATTCCAGTGTTGGTCGAACGTGGGTTATACAAATTACCTCTCTTTTGTCACGGACTCATTTTCTGAGAATTCCAAATGAATCTCAGTCTGGCGACTATCTTACCTACGATTTGTTTAATGCGGTCGTTCCGCGTTATATTGCTCCGTATGCTTAGTCTGAGATATTTTAAGAAAGCATTTGCTTCCAGTGATTGTTCTGCAATCGTGTAATCGCACAGTATTGGGTATTTCTCTCTATGTACAGCAACATTAGTTTATGATGAGAGTCAGTTGCCATTCTCTGCATCTATCTTCGATCCTCTCCAGGTCCTGTTGCTTTTCTCTGCAATTTTACAATGTTGCAACTTCTCAATATAAAAGAATGTCATCCGTGAAACGTCTAATGGAATTTCCGATGTTGCATACTACGTCATTTATATATATGCTGCTGCTAGTTATGGATCTATAACACTCCCTTGGGTTATGCCCAGAGCTACTTTTACGTCCATGTGTGTATGTATTTATGCATTGAACTGGGGAACTAGAAACGACGGAGAGGCTTCGTCCCCGCCGTAGCCCTCGGTGGTACACCACCCCACAAAGCCGGCCGTGGTGACCGAGTGGTTCTAGGCTCTACAGTCTGGAGCCGCGGGACCGCTACAGTCGCAGGTTCGAATCCTGCCTCGGGCATGGATGTTTCCCATGTCCTTAGGTTAGTTAGGTTTAAGTAGTTCTAAGTTCTAGGGGACTGATGACCTCAGAAGTTAAGTCCCACAGTGCTCAGAGCCATTTTTTGAACAACCGCACGACAAGCTACAGAAGTCCACTGTCCCCACCGCCGCCTCACACTGAACCCTGGGTTATTGTGCGGTTCGGCCCCCAGTAACACTCCCCTCCCTCCCCCCCCCCCCTCCGAAACGGAAACGTCTCATTTTAGACAAGTGTAGCCCCAATGTTTGCGTGATAGAGTAATTGTGGTGCATGCGTACGTGGAGACAGTGTCTGCGTAGCAGTCGCCGACATAGTGTAACTGAGGCGAAATAAGGGGAAGTAGCCCGCATTCGCCGAAGCAGATGTGAAACCGCCTTAAGGGGGATAGGACGTCAAACGGGCCGACTTGGAGCAGGAGAGGCATCACAGGACATTTTAATTACCAGTGTCTATACTTTTACAAATCAGTTCATCAAACTTTGTCAGCATCACCAGGGAGGATTCAGGATTCACACCCATTGCAGTCGAAGCTCGAAAACATAAGAAAATAAATTTTTTTACGTGCGAAATTTCATTATTTTTTCACTTACTAATGGCTGCATTTGTTGCTATAGGTACACTTTTCTTCATAAGTTAGAGAGATTCTTCGATGAATTTTTCGCAGCATACATTCCATACTCACAGGTGTATGAAACTCTAGAATTTATTTAATTTATGAAAAAACAAATGAAGTATTATATTTTAAACTTCATGTGTAGAAAAAACACAAATTTTGTATTATGTTACCTCAATTTTTACCACAGTTCATACATATTTGGAAAATTTTAGAGTTTCATACACCTTTAAGTATGGTTTGTATGCTGTGCAAAATTCATCGACGAATCTCTCTTACTCGTGAAGAAAAGCGTACCTACGGCAATAAATGCTGCCATTAGTAAGTGAAAAAATGAATAAATTTCACATGTAAAAAAAAAATTGTTTTGTATGTTTTCGAACTGCCACTGCTAACAGTGTAAATTCTGAATCCTTCCTGGTTATGCTGACCAAGTTTTATGAAATTATTCGTAAAAGTATAGACAGTGTAAATTAAAATGTTCAGTGGTGCCTCTCCTGTTCCAAGTCGGCCCGTTTGACGTCCTACGCCCTCTCCCCCCCCCCCCTCCCCCTACCACCTAAATACCATCCGCAGCCTGGCCGGGACACAGGACCTCGACACTAATCCGTCGGTTGATTCGTGCCGGGCACCGGCACGCCTTCCCACTCAGGAAGCAGCGCTTTAGACCGCACGGCTAGCCGAGCAGACTTTACGTCTAAATAATTTTCTCCATTGAGAATGAATGCTGTGTTCTTTTTGCTAGAAACTCCTCAGTCCAATCACAAAGTAAGTCTGTTATTCCGTACCCTCGTACTTCGTTCAGTATCTGGCAGTGACGGAATGTATCGAAAGCCATGCTGAAATGAAGGAACACACGTCCACCTGGGCGCCTGTATTTAGTGCCTACTAAGTCTCGTGGACGAGCAGTGTGTGGTGTCTCTCATATGTTTGTTACTTTCGGAACACATATATGCTATATGATCGAAAGTATCCAGACACACCCAAAAACAAACGTATTTCGTATTAGGTGCATAGTGCTACCACATACTGCCAGGTGCTCCATACCAGCGGCCTCAGTAGTCACTAGACTAGAGAGAGCAGAATGGGGCGCTCCGCGGACCTCACGGACTTCGAACATGGTCAGGTGATTGGGTGTCACTTGTATTGTACGACTGTATGCGAGATTTCCACACTCCTAAGTATCCCTAGGTCCATTGTTTCCGACGTGATAATGAAGTGGGAACGTGAAGGGACACGTACAGCACAAAAGTGTACAGACAGAGAGTGTACTGACAGAGACCGCCGACAGTTGAAGAGGGTCGTAATATGTAATACGCAGACTTCTATCCAAACCATCGCACAGGAATTCGAAGCTGCATCAGGATCCACTGCAAGTACTGCGGCAGTTAAGCGGGACGTGAGAAAACTTGGGCCCGCATCTTGTGGTCGTGCAGTAGCGTTCTCGCTTCCCACGCCCGAGTTACCGGGTTCGATTCCCGGCGGGCTCTAGGATTTTCTCTGCCTCATGATAGCTGGGTGTTGTGTGATGTCCTTAGGTTAATTAGGTTTAAGTAGTTCTAAGTTCTAGGGGACTGATGACCACAGTGGTTTAGTCCCATAGTGCTCAGAGCCAATTGAGCCAGTTTTGAGAAAACTTGGATATGAGGGTCGAGCGGATGCTCATTAGCCACACATCGCACCGGTAAATGCCCAAACAACGCCTTGATTGGTCTAAGGAGCGTAAACATTGGACGATTGAACAGTGGAAAAACATTGTGTGGAGTGGCGAAATACGGTACACATTGTGGCGACTCAGTGGTAGGGTGTGGGTATGGTGAACGCCCAGTGAACGTCAACTGGCAGCGTGTCTAGTGCCAAGAAGAAAATTCGGGGGAGCCGTGTTTTTCATGGAGGGGGCTTGCACCCCTTGTTGTTTTACGTGGCACCCTCACAGTACATGCCTACATTGATGTTTCAAGCACCTTCACGCTTCCCACTGTTTTAAGAGCAATTCGGGGATGGCGACTGCATCTTTCAACACGATCGAGCACCTGTTCATAATGCACGGCCTTTGGCGGAGTGGTTACATGACAGTAACATCCCTGTAGTGGACTGGCCATCACAGTATACCACTCGTCAGTGCTGTACTCCGCTACGAATGGGCTGCCTTTCGTCAAGAAGCCCTCCAGTACCTGATTGAATGTATGAATGTGAGACTGGAAACTGTCGCCAAGGCTAAGTAAGGGTGGGCCCACACCATATTGAATTCCAGCTTTACCGATGGAAGGCGCCACGAACTTGTAAGTCATTTCAGCCAAGTGTCTGGATACTTTTGATCCCATAGTGTATAAGAGATTTTGGGCCTATAGTATGTCATAATACGTGAGCAGAAGACATATTAAAAAATTCTACAATAAACACTTTTCTTCTTTTCCTTGTGCCTTTGTCCAGCATCTGTGCGGGACTGGAATGGTTTCTACTGGAATAACCATGGTCCATTTAAGGGGCAGCTGGACGCCCCTCCTGTCGCCTCCTGTTACCTCCTGGAGTAAATACTTTTCCATCACTGTTTACGCGGAGTGTTATCGATGTGAAAGTATACGAATGTTTTGAAAATGCTTGCGAGTCATGGAAATAAGGTGAGGCTTGGGTGTCAGTCCAGTATTCACATAGTCAGATGTGGTAAATCGCCTAAAAACCACATCCAGGGCGATCTTCAACAGGCTCTCGACGTTGCTCTACAAGGTAGATTCAATCCGGAGCAGGCGCGCATGATCGAATTGCTGGAGGTGGCATACTAATATGCACGGCCATCTTGTCGAGTAAAATTCTTCAATACGGAGATATAGAAATTAGTCTATAGAAAACTACGGTATACGTCTGTCATGCATTTCAGAGCCCATATTTACTAAACTTTTTCTTCTTGATTTAGTTCATGCCTCCAAATCTGAAAATATGGCAGTGTAGTTTTGGGTCGACTATTATATTTACAAGCTGTATACAGGGCGTAAACGGTAACAGTTTACACCGTACAAAATGGAGTATGGGAAGTCGAGAGGATCGTATTGGCCGCGTCGCTCGTTGGGGTAGAAGGTTGTCCTTCCGCGAAGTATCGTACTTGTTTCCGTTCAGTATCTTGTGAGCTTTCCTGCGCGTAGCATTGTTGTTTGTCGTCTAGTCTCTGATGTTTGTGCAGCCCTTCCTGACGTGGCGTCTCTCATCGTGATGCCCAGCATACTTCCCACGACTATTCCACATCCAGGTAATTTGATAAATATAAGTGGCAAGTGCTACCTCCTTTTTAGAGGTACAGGACAGTTGGGTGGACAAGATCAGGATTACTGCAGATCAAGTACGTACTGCGTACTTTGATTTGGAATTATGTGTGTTTTTATTAAATTTCTTGACTCCCTTCAGGTTGACAGGATATGATTACGTCACGGTTCTCAAGTTTCCTTTACTCACTTAATGGTTCCTGGAGAATGGTCCTTTTGGCGAATACGGATGTGGTATATACAAATGTTCGGGTCTTCAGTCTTCCACCTAGGTAAATGACAGTTCTCTGAGGTCTATCCTGCTCCCTAATGGGAATATATGACATAATCGGGGGGGGGGGGGGGGGGGGTGCTGTTCTGCTCAGTACAGCTTACAAATGTATAACTGTGTTCAGTTGGTAGAAATGGTGATTAGAAGAATATTCCCTTTCACTTGCAGGTATGTGGTTATCATATTGTATTAATTCTACTGGCCAGGATGGAACTTGTTTTATCTGTAATCAGAGCGTCCACCTCCTTACCAAATATCAGCGCCGTGTGAAGGTTTAAAACATGCTTACAAACAGCGTAAGAAAGTGAGTTTGGCGGATCTTCTCCACAGGATTCTGCTGTTAAGCCAACATCGATTACTGAGGAGCAAAGTGGATCTTTGAGAGATAATGCTCCTAACATTCTCCCGTTGTCCACGCGTAGGGACATTAACGCCCCAGCTATTCAAAACAAGGCGACGGTGCATTTGAAGAGGCTTTTCCTTCGGCTCGTCCTTCGGATAGCCTTACATTGTAGAACCATATTCTCCGGCCTGAGTATGTGGACGGGGAAGCCGTGGGTGCTTCTGTGCCCGGGTCGGCGTTTACTGGTAAATAATTTTTGAGAATATTTATCATGGAGAAGAGCGGTTTCTCTCAGTATTTCAAAATGAACATAAACAGTCTCGACTACAAGAAGTCTTTATTTTTGTGATTACCAGTTCCGGTCAGTGTTTGGCCATCTTCAGACCTCATACTATGATAGTAGGCCGTTGAGGTGAACCGTGTAGGCATTACTATCCCACTGCAGAACAGTTGACGTTCTTGGACTCGTAACGCTTGTTCCATTTGCGCCACTGGCTGCCGTCATATGAGGTCTAGAGATGGTCAAAAACTTACCGAAATCGGGAACCACAAAAATAAATGTTCCTTGCGGTCCAGAAAGTTTATGTTGATTTTAAAGGCTACGGCTAAGTCATCTGGCGATTCTCCCGTCATTCAGGCCGCCTCGTCGACGATGCCTGCTTGAAATCCGTTTCAGGATGACACTTGCCTCCACCTTTTCTGTCGGACACCGGTTGTCTCAGCTTAACGAACTACGCCTTCTTCCGAGACCTCGATGTCTGAGCCTCTTGATGATGGTAACGTGACAGATTCCCAAGGGCAGAAGGACCTCGTCGTTATCAAAGAAATCTCCGTACTCGAGTCCCTGCCTGCCGATATGTGGGGTGCGAATATTTCTCCCTCTCAGTCTGAAACTGATTCTCTGCATGATGTAACCACACAAACGCGCGAGGTAGCCCCAGCTCGGAGGAACCCGCATTATGTAACGTACTGAGACTAAGAGAATCGCATCACAGTAGAAGGAAAAACAACTGCAAATTGGGGGAGATGTTCACAGATCTTCTTCCTCTATTTCGTTCATCGATTTTGCCATGGCTACTGGTACATAGCTCCGTTCGATGATGTTTGTGCAATTTTGTAATCGTTTATGCAAATATATGCTTTTCTCACTTTGAATATCAACAGGATTAGTTCTGAACTCTGGCTCGCCGCTTTGCGACAGTTCATGTATGACTTTGGGGTAAGCTTAATTTTTTTACAGGAAGTATTATTTGACCAGTTTTCAGCTCCCGGGTTCTCGACATTTTCTAATTTGGCTCCCGAACTTTCTACGAACAAAGCCTTGTTTTATAGGGAAAGAATGTCATTACAAGATTTCGAAGTTCTCGATGACGGTAGTGTTATAGGAAGCATTTTTTGTGATCTCTCCTGACTTCTTCGCTATGCCCCTTCTGGCTCTGTTCCTTCTATGGAAAGATCGCGTATCTACAAAAAGGAAATCATTTACCTACTTTGTAAATCGCCTACGGAGAAATTGTCAGTGTCTTAGGTGGTGATATCCTTTCAAAGACGCACTTCAATTCCGAAGATTTCTTGCCCCGTTGGGGTCAACCACCTTGCCTTTCTCCTTCTGAAATAGGTTCCCCGACAACATTTTGGAAAAGTGTCTAGTTTCATCTTAGTCATCCCATATTACCCATGGACACTGTTTTGTCGTGGTGTAGCGTTATTTTTCATTTTCCAGCGATTGGCGATCGGGTTTTTGGCATGGGTGTTCGCCCGACTGCTGGCCGCTTTGGCCGAGCGGTTCTAGGCGCTCCAGTCTGGAAGCGTTCGACCGCTACGGTCGCAGGTTCGAATCCTGCCTCGGGCATGGATGTATGTGATGTCCTTAGGTTCGTTAATTTTAAATAGTTCTAAGTTCTGGAGGACTGATGACCTGAGTTGTTAAGTCCTACAGTGCTCAGAGCCACTTGAACCATTTTTGTTTGCCCGACTGATCTGTATGAAGAATGTCATTACACTGATAGTTTGCATTAAAAACTGATCTCTTGTGGACGGGATCTTTGGCTGTGGATTCGTCGACAGTTGACTCTTCTTTCCCGAGAGCCTGAATCTGCTCTTTCGGATGAACTTCCTTTTCGTTCGGACGAATCCTCTCTTCCTCCTCCGACAAAAGAGTATGATCGTCTGGTTTCGGGGTCATTAATTACACTACGTTGTTGAAGGAGGGAACGATCCTGATCCCCTTGTCTTTCATCAGTATCTGGAGACTGCGGAAATGACGTTGCTGCGGGTCAAGGTTATGGGCAATTTTTGTAAATATACTTCTTCTTGTTTTAATTGACAGGGCTTTGGTTTATTCCCCTGCGGGCTTTCAATGCTCCCTGTTTCTGGCGCCTAGTAACTTGAAGTCTTGTTTTGTTCACTTTTCTTCATTGAGCAAACAAATAAAAAATAGAATAAAAATTAAAAACAACATATAAAAATGTTAAAAAAATAAACAACACAGTGTGCGTTAGTTTTTTCGTTACTCAGAACCTTTATCTCTTTTATTACTAATAATTATCTTTCCTCAATCTGCAACTCATATTACATGATGATTCAACTATGGTGGTCGGAATGTTCATTAACGTTCCAAGTCAATCTAGTAATAATAATAATGATAATAATAATATAGAAGAGCAATTTGGTATAGGACACTTGTGGCGTATGAAGCCGGTAAAAAACCTCAAACTGGCCTATAGAAGTATAAAAGCTACCTAAACTACGGCGTATGCACGCCAAGCGATCTTTCAGTGTCCTTTCGTTCTCGTACGCAGTCGGCTTCATCGGATGTTCCATTAACAGTATTAGTTTAATCTTCCCCGTGAAAAAATGTACATCCGTAAATGCTATACAAAATCTAATTAAATTAAATTTAATCTTATCCCCATGAACCATGGACCTTGCCGTTGGTGGGGAGGCTTGCGTGCCTCAGCGATACAGATGGCCGTACCGTAGGTGCAACCACAACGGAGGGGTATCTGTTGAGAGGCCAGACAAACGTGTGGTTCCTGAAGAGGGGCAGCAGCCTTTTCAGTAGTTGCAGGGGCAACAGTCTGGATGATTGACTGATCCGGCCTTGCAACACTAACCAAAACGGCGTTGCTGTGCTGGTACCGCGAACGGCTGAAAGCAAGGGGAAACTACAACCCTAATTTTTCCCGAGGGCATGCAGCTTTACTGTATGGTTAAATGATAATGGCGTTCTCTTGGGTAAAATATTCCGGTGGTAAAATAGTCCCCCATTCGCATCTCCGGGCGAGGACTACTCAAGAGGATGTCATTATCAGGAGAAAGAAAACTGGCGTTCTAGGTATCGGAGCGTGGAATGTCAGATCCCTTAATCGGGCAGGTAGGTTAGAAAATTTAAAAAGGGAAATTGATAGGTTAAAGTTAGATATAGTGGTAATTAGTGAAGTTCGGTGGCAGTAGGAACAAGACTTTTGCTCTGGTGAATACATTGTTATAAATACAAAATCAATGAGTAAAAAAATTGGAGTACGGGTAAGCTACTACCAACAGCATAGTGATTGTATTATTGTGGCCAAGATAGACACGAAGCCCATGCCTACTACAGTAGTACAAGTTTATATGCCAACTAGCTCTGCAGATGATGAAGAAATTGATGAAAAGTATGATGAGATAAAAGAAATTATTCAGGTATTCAAGGGAGACGAAAATTTATTAGTAATGGGTGACTGGAATTCGAGAGTAGGAAAAGGGAGAGAAGGAAACATATTGGGGGAACATGGATTGGGGGAGAGAAATGAGAGAGGAAGCCGTCTGGTAGAATTTTGCACAGAGCGTAACTTAATCATAGCTAACACTTAGTTGAAGAAACATAAAAGAACGTTGTGTACATGGAAGAATCCTGGAGATACTAGAAGGTATCAGGTAGATTACATTATGGTAAGACAGAGATTCAGGAACCAGGTTTTAAATTGTAAGACATTACCAGGGGCAGATGTGGACTCTGACCACAATCTATTGGTTATGAGCTGTAGATTAATACTGGCGAAACTGCAAAAAGGTGGGAATTCAAGGAGATGGGACTTGGATAAACTGACTAAACCAGAGGTTGTACAGAATTTTAGGGAGAGCATAAGGGAACAATTGACAGGAATGGGGGAAGAAATACAGTAGAAGAAGAATAGGTAGTTCTGAGGGATGAAGTAGTGAAGGCAGCAGAGGATCAAGTAGGTAAAAAGACGAGGGATAGTAGAAATCCTTGGGTAACAGAAGAAATATTGAATTTAATTGATGAAAGGAGAAAATATAAAAACGCAGTAAATGAAGGAGGCAAAAAGGAATACAGACATCTCAAAAATGAGATCGACAGGAAGTGCAAAATGGCTAAGCAGGGATGGCTAGAAGACATATGTAAGGATGTAGAAGCTTATCTCACTAGGGGTAAGATAGATACTGCCTACAGGAAAATTAAAGAGACCTTTGGAGAAAAGGGAGCCACTTGTATGAATATCAAGAGCTCAGATGGCAACCCAGTTCTAAGCAAAGAAGAGAAAGCAGAAAGGTGGAAGGAGTATATAGAGGGTCTGTACAAGAGCGATGTACTTGAAGACAATATTATTCAAATGGAAGAGGATGTAGAAGAAGATAAAATGGGATATACTATACTGCGTGAAGAGTTTGACAGAGCACTGAAAGACCTGTGTCGGAACAAGGCGCCGATCATCGCGTTTCCATGCAGTCCAGTCGACCAGTTGGCTACAAGAAGGCCAACAATGAGAAGCCCGGGAGTAGGCAACATTCCATTGGAACTACTGACGGCCTTGGGAGAGCCAGTCCTGATAAAACTCTACCATCTTGTGAGCAAGATGTATGAGGGAGGCGAAATACCCTCAGACTTCAAGAAGAATATAATAATTCCAATCTCAAAGAAAGCAGGTGTTTACAGATGTGAAAATTACAGAACTATCAGTATAATAAGTCACGGCTGTAAAATACTAACGCAAATTCTTTACACACGAATGGAAAAACTAGTAGAAGCCGACCTCGGGGAAGATCAGTTTGGATTCCGCAGAAATGTAGGAACACCTGAGGCAAAACTGACCCTACGACGTACTTAGCAAATAGATGAAGGAAAGGCAAATCTGCATTTCTTGCATTTGTAGACTTAGAGAAAGCTTTTGACAATGTTGACTGGAATACTCTCTTTCAAATTCTGAAGATGGCACATGTAAAATACAGGGAGCGAAAAGCTACTTACAATTGGTCCAGAAACCAGATGGCAGTTATAAAGAGTCGAGTGACATGAAAGGGAAGCAGCGGTTGGAAAGGGAGTGAGACAGGGTTGTAGCCTGTCCCCGATGTTATTCAATCTGTATATTGAGCAAGCAGTAAAAGAAACAAAAGAAAAATTTGGAGTGGGTATTAAAGTCCATGGACAAGAAAAGAGAACTTTGAGGTTCGCCGATGACATTGTAATTCTGTCAGAGACGGCGAAGGACTCGGAAGAGCAGTTGAACGGAATGGGCAGTGTCTTGAAAGGAGGATATGAGATGAACATCAACGAAAGCAAAACGAGAATAATGGAATTAGATTAGGAAATGAGACGCTTAAAGTAGTAAAGCAGTCTTGCTATTTGGGAAGCAAAATAACTGATGATGGTCGAAGTAGAGAGGATATAAAATGTAGACTGGCAATGGCAAGGAAAGCGTTTCTGAAGAAGAGACATTTGTTAACATCGAGTATAGATTTAAGTGTCAGGAAGTCGTTTCTGAAAGTATTTGTATGGAGTGTAGCCATGTATGGAAGTGAAACATGGACGATAAATAGTTTGGACATGAAGAAAATAGAAACACTCGAAATATGGTGCTACAGAAGAATGCTGAAGCTTAGATGGGTACATCACATAACTAATGAGGAGGTATTGAGTAGTATTGGAGAGAAGAGACGTTTGTGGCACAACGTGACTAGGAGAAGGGACATGTTCTGAGGCATCAAGGGTCACCAATTTAGTATTGGAGGGCAGCGTGGAGGGTAAAAATCGTAGAGAAAGACCACGAGATGAATACAGTAAGCAGATTCAGAAGGATGTAGGTTGCAGTAAGTACTGGGAGATGAAGAAGCTAGCACAGGATAGCGTAGCATAGAGAGCTGCATCAAACCAGTCTCAGGACTGAAGACAACAACAACAAACAATCTTATCGCTGACAAGCACAGGACTCTCTGAGGTTGTTTTGTGAAAACGCTGCAGTGTAATGGAAAGTGTCGTCACTAAGTGACTGTACAAACATACAGGATAACTTGTAAAGATTTTCTATTTCGTGTGATTACAGGCATATTGCTGTAAAAGCGAAGAAATGTTAGGGCAGATGAATAGGGAAAAATAATCCATTACGATTGGAGTACAGTATTAGTAGCGTGCAGCCTGACGCAGTCACGTGTAACCTTGAAAAACAAGTTGGTATGGAACGATTGGGTAAGTTCAGTTGTACGAATGGTCGACGTCGCTTTATTTTGAGAATTCTAAGACTGTAAGCAAATCAGCAAAGAAGACCGCGTGCAGAACACTCGTGCGACATATTCTTGAGTAGTGATCGAGTGTTTGTGGTCCCCCTTAAGGTCGACTTGCAGAAAGAGGCGTACTGCTACATTTGTTACAAAAGCGTTCGATCAATATGCGAGTAGCAAGCACATGCTCTCTGAATGCAAGTGTGACTCCTTGGAGGGAACAAGACGTTCTTTCAACGGAACACTGTCGACAAAGTTTAGAGAACCGGAATTTGCGACAGACAGCAGTACGATTCTATTACCACCAACGAATATCATCCGCTAGCACAGAGAGGTCAAAATAAGAGAAATCAGAGCTCGTACAGAAGCAAAGGGACTGTCGTTTTCCCTCGGTGAATTTGCTTGTGGAATAGGAACTGGAATGACTTAGATATAATGTACTGTACCCCACGCACAGCATAGTGACATACGGACGTGTATGTAGACGAAGATGTAGATGTAGGTGCCAAATTTAACGCTGACTTGTGTCAGCGCTTATCAACATTGCGGAGTCACCACAAAACGTTGGTTTCCATTCCGACACTCATTTGCTTACATTACCAACAATTGGTGACAGCGACCCCTTCAATAACACACTTCTAAAATCAACAAGGTTACTGCCCAAAATCTTAATTATGAATGCACTACAGACTTCAACAGGCTGCCCATGGCATAATAGATAAAACCACGAACATTATTCAGCAACATATGATACGAAGAGATTGTTTATGTCCTGCAAGGGAAGTGACTGGATCACATTATTCATGAATTGAGATGACCTGATAGATTTATGGAGAAAGTTCAATCAAAAGTAATGAAACACTGGTAGGCAGGCCGAAAAACCGGTTAGAATGCCTGACCTACATTAATGTTAAGTATTCGCACCCTCCCCGTTTGACTCAGAGTGTAGTAAACAACAATACTTATGAAGTAACTGACGCATTGAAATGTACCTAATTACTGGTATTACTGCCCGGGTGTTGCAACTATGGCCGGCCGGAGTGGCCGTGCGGTTCTAGGCGCTACAATCTGGAACCGAGTGACCGCTACGGTCGCAGGTTCGAATCCTGCCTCGGGCATGGATGTGCGTGATGTCCTTAGGTTAGTTAGGTTTAAGTAGTTCTACGTTATAGGCGACTGATGACCTGAGATGTTAAGATCCACAGTGCCCAGAGCCATTTGAACTTTTTTATGTTTGTTTCAACTATGAAAGGACTTCATTAGAAAGGTCAGAGCTTCGGTTAAAAGGCACCTTAGCCTCAATGTTTTAACTGAAATAAAAATTGACGCTTAGTCCACTCCAATAATAGAAACAAAGTTATACACGTGAAAAAAATAGAGAAAAAGAATAATCCAGAGGAATACAATTAATTCTGTTACTGGTCTGTTCGACCAGTGAGAGAATTAAGCTATACGAAACTTCTCCGTGAGCCTACTTTGAATTTATTCCGAAACGCTATTGACGAATTTTTAATAAATAACTGCATTTCGGCATACTGTAGAACTATTCTACTCCCTCCAACGTTCAGTAGGTGTAGCAACCATTAAGACTAAATAAGCTGGTTATGGCTCTTAAAGATAATATAGGCAAACCTTTTCTCCTGCTTTTTTTATTAGTGAAACAAGGAAGAGAATAACTAACAATAGGACAAAGTACTCCGTCACGTGCGGAAGACAGACTTCCCAAGTGTTTGTGTATGGAAGAATGTTTGTGTATATTATGCTTCCTTCTTATGTTTTTTATGTTTATCTGAACGAGCTAATGAAGCTTCACACACTTTTTCTACTTCTTTAGTTCTTCTGCACCGTATAGAAACAGAGAGATAGTGTGTCAAAGTGGAATCCTTTTTTTCTTTTTTATTTATTTATTTTTTATTTTTTTGAGTTGCTTACTTAATCAAATGTAGTTTATAGAATGTTGCTCTGTGTCAAGGAAGTTGCTACGATGACAAACGCATTAGACAGCCGTACACAGACGACGATTTGAACCCGTAGGCACCCAAGCGGTGGGGTGCTATACAACAAAAAAGAATTTGTAACCGCTGTCCGTTACGTAGAGGAGGATCGTTATGATGTGCTCATACGTGATGACTGGCAAATTATACTATGTGATGAAAGTAACCGGGAACCCCTACAAACATACGTTTTTAATATTAGATGCATTGTGCTGCCACCTACTGCTAGGTACTCCGTATCAACGACCTCAGTAGTTATTCGTCATCGTAAGAGAGCAGAATGGAGCGCTCCGCGGAACTCACGGACTTCGAACGTGGTCAGGTGATTGGGTGTCACATGTGCCATACGTTTGTAAGCGAGATTTCCACACTCCTAAACATCTCTAGGACCAATGTTTGCGATGTGATAGTGAAGTCGAAACGTGAAGGGACTTGTACAGCACAAAAGTGTACAGGCCGACCTGGTCTGTGGACTGGCAGAGACTGCTGACACTTGAAGAGGGCCGTAATGTGTAATAGGCAGACTTCTATCCATACCATCTCATAGGAATTCGAAACTGCATCAGGATCCACTGCAAGTACTATGACAGTTTGGCGGGAGGTGAGAAAACTTGGATTTCGTGGTCGAGCGGATGCTCATAAGCCATACATCACGCCGGTAAATGCCAAACGACGCCTCGCTTGCTGTCAGGAGCGTAAACATTTGACGATTGAACAATGGAAAGGCGTGGTGTGGAGTGGCTAATTACGGGATACAATGGGGCGGTCTGTTGGCAGAATGTGGGTATGGCGAATGCCCATTGAACGTTATTGCCGACGTGTGTATTGCCAACAGTGAAATTCAGAGGTGGTGGTGTTATGGTGTGGTCGTGTTTTTCGTAGAAGGAGCTTGAATCCCTTAGCCGGCCGCGGTGGTCTAGCGGTTCTAGGCGCGTAGTCCGGAACCGCGTGACTGCTACGGTCACAGGTTCGAATCCTGCCTCGGGCATGGATGTGTGTGATGTCCTTAGGTTAGTTAGGTTTAAGTAGTTCTAAGTTCTAGGTGACTGATGACCACAGATGTTAAGTCCCATAGTGCTCAGAGCCATTTGACCCATTTTTGCTTGCATCCCTTATTGTTTTGCGTGGCGCTATCAGAGCACTGGCCTACATTGATGTTTTAAGTTCCTGCTTGCTTCCAACTGTTGAAGAGCAATTCGGGGATGGTGACTGCATCTTTGAACACAATCGAGCACCTGTTCATAATTCACGGCCTGTGGCGGAGTGGTTACACGACAATAATACCCTTGTAATGGACTGGCCTGCACGGAGCTCTAACATGAATCCTATAGAGTAGGAATGTTTTGGAATGCTGACTTCGTACCAGTCCTCACTGACCGACATCCATACCTCTCCTCAGTGCAACACTCCCTTAACAGTGCGCTGTCATTCCTCAAGAAACCTTCCAGTACCTGATTGAACGTATACCTGCGAGATTGGAAGCTGTTATCACGGCTAATGGTGGGCCAACACCATATTGACTTCCAGAATTACCGATGGAGGGCGCCACGAACTTGTAAGTCATTTTCAGCGAGGTGTCGGATACTTTCGATCACATAGTGTACATTTGACAAACTGCGTGAAACACTTGCTGGTGTCTGCCAGAAACGACGACAGCGCTACCGAAGAATTTGTGGCATGTCAGCCCTATGGACGCAGAGACACACGGAAGCAGCTGTGAATGATTGTCATTACTTGCTCGACCAGTAAAATTTTTCAGTATCAATCATTGCCGTACAGCTAGAACCTGAACTGAAATATAGGCTATTTAGTGATGATCTGCGTATTTACAATCATCATATATTTTAAGGCATACTGGTACCTACTTACGTCGCTTTTGTGCACAGTATTTTGCTTCGGCGTGGGAATAAATTCCTATGATATAAGCTGAGAAAAAAGCGATTTGTAAAAAACGTTTGCTGTTAAACCATTGGAACTATTAATGTACCTAGAGCACCTCTTCGTCCGGACAAATGGAAGGCCGCGAACGTCTTTCTTCAGAGCTCCAAAAATAGGGAAATGGCATGGGGAAAGTTCGTGACTGTGTGGAGGATGTACAAGGACTTCCCAGCGAAAATTCTGAAGCGTAGCCGAGCCAAACTTGGCTGAACATGGGCTGTTATATCCTTCAACAGAACAATACCGGCATTTAACTTTCCTGATCGTTGGGACTTGATGACTAACTTCAATTTTTCAAGAATGTCCATGTACCGCTGTGCGTTAAGTGCAGCACCACGCTCCAGACAGTCGATAACATTTAGAAAATGGCTCTGAGCACTATGGGACTCAACTTCTGAGGTCATCAGTCCCCCAGAACATAGAACTACTTAGACCCAACTAAGCTGAGGACATCACACACACATCAATGGCCGTTGCATGATTCGAACGTGGGATAGTAGCGATCTCACGGTTCCAGACTGTAGCGCCTAGAACCGCTCGGCCACACCACCTGGCTAAGATTTAGACCCTTGCTGTCAACGTAAAAGGTCATCATTACTTTCCCAGCGCTTGCATGCATGGCTTTTAATTTTGTCGGTAGGAGTCGGTCCACTTGCCTCCATTGTTGGCTCTGATGCTTGCTCTCCGCCTTATCAAGTCCGTGGCACGCTTGTTATATCAACATTCTGGAGTCCATTTGACTGTTCCTTACAGTAGGCATGGTCCTATTAGAGGAGGTTTCCCTCCAAAAGCTGAACTGTTTTACACAACCAGTTACCGAGGGAGCTACCTTTTGGGGTAGACTTTGAAATACCGCATTTTTCATATTAGCAAACAGTGTCAGAGGAGAAAAAAGTCAAACGTTATGGATTAAAAAATGGCTCTGAGCACTACGGGACTTAACATCTGAGGTCACCATTCCCCTGGAACTTAGAACTACTTACACCTAACTAACCTAAGGACATCACACATATCCACGCCCGAGGCAGGATTAGAACCTGCGACCGTAGCGGTCACGCAGTTACAGACTGTAGCGCCTAGAACCAGTCGGCCACCACGGCCGGCGATTTATAAAAGATTATTTAATTGTGCGTTACGGATTGCAGTGTATATCGGATGAAGGGTTTTGGAATCAGGACCTACACAGGGGTTTACACCTCCGTATCTCAGTAATCAGTATGTGTAACTGTTGCGTGGAGGATAAGAGTTCGTTTCTCAGTACTATCAAGGATTTTTCTACGATGGGAGGACAGAGAGATCATCGTATGGCATTTATTGGCCGGGATATCCCCTTCGGGGTTCGGCCGCTGTGTTGCAAGCCTTTCTAGTTGACACTTCGGCGACTTTCGTGTCAATGACGACGAAAATGAAAGTGATGGACACATCTACATCTACATCTACATGACTACTCTGCAATTCACATTTAAGTGCTTGGCAGAGGGTTCATCGAACCACAATCATACTATCTCTCTACTATTCCACTCCCGAACAGCGAGCGGGAAAAACGAACACCTAAACCTTTCTGTTCGAGCTCTGATTTCTCTTATTTTATTTTGATGATCATTCCTACCTATGTAGGTTGGGCTCAACAAAATATTTTCGCATTCGGAAGAGAAAGTTGGTGACTGAAATTTCGTAAAAAGGTCTCGCCGCGACGAAAAACGTCTATGCTGTAATGACTTCCATCCCAACTCGTGTATCATATCTGCCACACTCTCTCCCCTATAACGCGATAATACAAAATGAGCTGCCCTTTTTTGCACCCTTTCGATGTCCTCCGTCAATCCCACCGGGTAAGAATCCCACACCGCGCAGCAATATTCTAACAGAGGACGAACGAGTGTAGTGTAAGCTGTCTCTTTAGTGGACTTGTTGCATCTTCTAAGTGTCCTGCCAATGAAACGCAACCTTTGGGTCGCCTTCCCGACAATATTATCTATGTGGTCCTTCCAACTGAAGTTGTTCGTAATTTTAACACCCAGGTACTTAGTTGAATTGACAGCCTTGAGAATTGTACTATTTATCGAGTAATCGAATTCCAACGGATTTCTTTTGGAACTCATGTGGATCATCTCACACTTTTCGTTATTTAGCGTCAACTGCCACCTGACACACCATACAGCAATCTTTTCTAAATCGCTTTGCAGCTGATACTGGTCTTCGGATGACCTTACTAGACGGTAAATTACAGCATCATCTGCGAACAGTCTAAGAGAACTGCTCAGATTGTCACCCAGGTCATTTATATAGATCAGGAACAGTAGAGGTCCCAGGACGCTTCCCTGGGGAACACCTGATATCAATTCAGTTTTACTCGATGATTTGCCGTCTATTACTACGAACTGCGACCTTCCTGACAGGAAATCACGAATCCAGTCGCACAACTGAGACGATACCCCATAGGCCCGCAGCTTTATTAGAAGTCGCTTGTGAGGAACGGTGTCAAAAGCTTTCCGGGAATCTAGAAATACGGGATCAACTTGAGATCCCCTGTCGATAGCGGCCATTACTTCGTGCGAATAAAGAGCTAGCTGCGTTGCACAAGAGCGATGTTTTCTGAAACCATGCTGATTACGTGTCAATAGATCGTTCCCTTCGAGGTGATTCATAATGTTTGAATACAGTATATGCTCCAAAACCCTACTGCAAACCGACGTCAATGATATAGGTCTGTAGTTAAATGGATTACTCCTACTACCCTTCTTGAACACTGGTGCGACCTGCGCAATTTTTCAATCTGTAGGTACAGATCTATCGGTGAGAGAGCGGTTGTATATGAGTGCTAAGTAGGGAGCTATAGTATCAGCGTAATCTGAAAGGAACCTAATCGGTATACAATCTGGACCTGAAGACTTGCCCGTATCAAGAGATTTGAGTTGCTGCCAGCAATCGAACCCGGGCCTCCTTGCGTGGTAGGCGTTATCGTTGTCGCTGCGCTACGGAGGCGGACGTGGGAGGACTGTAAAGGATGGACGGAGCTAGTTGAGTGAGACGATTTCCAAGATTTGAGAAGGGGAAGACCTCCGGGAGAGTCGTATGTTGACATAACGCAATGATGCAATAGGAGTAGGAAGTTAATTGTTGTCACATACGACAACGCGACACTGAATCACAAAGTTGGTTGGTCTGTCGAGGTCCAGTCCGAGCTTGGCAGCTGCAGTCTGGAACCGCGCGACCGCTACGGTTGCAGGTTTGAATCCTGCCTCGGGCATGGATGTGTGTGATGTCCTTAGGTTAGTTAGGTTCAGTAATTCTAAGTTCTAGGGGACTGATGACCTCTGAAGTTAAGTCCCGTAGTGCTCACAGCCATTTGAAACATTTTGAACCAAGCTTGACAAAGAAAGGGTGTTAAATACCACTACCGTGGATGAAAAGATTTTCGCAACCTTGCTGGATGGTAGCTAAGAGGACGCAGCGTTTATCAACAATGAACGACTTGAGGTAATATTCGTTGGTCCCATACCATTCCTAATTGATGAACTGTGAACCTGCAAGACTGCTAGTCATCCAGGTGATGATAAGAAAGTCCCTGATGTATTTTGGCGCAGTGTTGCAGCGAGATACAGGTCTGCATGGGCTCATGAATCGTGGCTTTCGCCACGAGTGGGAGAGAATAACATTTCGTGATGCTATAGCTGTACAAATACTTAACACTGCATTTTGACGTAATGCATTTTATATAGTTACATGAGAACAGCAATCGATTTGTCAGTCAATATACCGCCTGTTTTAATCGGCGTTAATATGAATATCAGGAAGTCGTTTCTGAAAGTATTTGTATGGAGTGTAGCCTTGTATGGAAGTGAATCGTGGACGATAAATAGTTTAGACAAGAAGTGGTGGTTAGAGTTTAACGTCCCGTCGACAACGAGGTCATTAGAGACGGAGCGCAAGCTCAGGTTAGGGAAGGATTGGGAAAGAAATCGGCGGAACCCTTTCAAAGAAACCATCCCGGCATTCGCCTGAAACGATTGAGCGAAATCACGGAAAACCTAAATCAGGATGGCTGAAGATGGAATTGAACAGTCGTCCTCCCGAATGCGAGTCCAGTGTGTAACCACTGTGCCACCTCGCTCGGTAATAGAAGCTTGCGAAATGTGGTGTTGCAGAAGAATGCTGAAGGTTAGATGATTAGATCACGTAACTAATGAAGAGATGCTGAATAGAATTGGTGAGAAGAGAAATTTGTGGCACAACTTGACTAGAAGAAGGGATCGGATGTTAGGGCATATTTTGAGGCATCAAGGGATCACCAATTTAGCACTCGAGAGCACCGTGTAGGGAGATCTATAGATGAATACACTAAACGGATTCAGTAGGTACTGGATGATGTATAAGCCTACACAGGATAGAGTAGCATGGAGAGGTGCATCAAACCAGTCTCTGGACTGAAGACCACACCAACAATAACAACAACGAATGTCAAATACTCGATGCAGCATATTGTGTTATTCATGGTCAAGCCACATTAATTCGACCACCGTGTATGTTCGTAGTCAACGTGCAGTGACCACATAAATATGAAACTAATAGTGGAAGCTACAAATAGCATGTCGGGGAACGTGAAAAACAGTATGGAAGTTGTAACACGGAATTTGAGCGATTTATGTGAGGTTCAAAATGGCGTGGTGATTTGCCTTTGGCACAAGGTGGAAGCATTTCCGAAACAGCTAAGTTTGTATACTTTTCGCGTGCGCCGTGGCTCAACTATACGGTGCGTCGCCGAGGCAACTGCGATGCAACGCGAATTGTAGGTCACAGAGGTGAACTACGGCTGCAGAGATGTGAACGGGCAAATAAACGTGCAACTGTTGAGCAGCTGACCGTCCGGATGAACGAAGGGACTACTAACAGTTCTCCTCGACGAGCGTTAAGCGAATGTTAGTGCTTATGGACCAACGCAGCAGATGCGTAGTTATTCGGCCACACTTACCGCTGGTCTTTGGCGACGGAGGTTGGCATTTACACGTCAGTACTGGAACTGGACGTCCAAAGAGTGGAATGTTTTCGTGGCATTCGCTAGAAGACCTCCTCATTCTGGAAGAGACAGTGGGTCACTACACGTGATCATCTATTTTTTGGTTCATGTGCACCCCTTCAGGCAGTTGGATTTTCCTCGGTACGATGGCATCTATCCTCAAAACAATGCAACGTTCACACACCTCGCAGTGTACTTGCGAGTTTCAAAAAGAAGCAGGATGAGTTTATCGAAATCCCTTGAGAAGTGAACACCACGGATTAAAACCCACACAATCGATCTGTTGGTGGCATGGTTCCTTAACCAGGAACTCTGGTGGAGCAGGCTACGGCAGTGGGGTCGGTAAGGCTCCATATCTCCGTTGGTACCTTCCCGAACCTCACTGACTCTTTTCCTGCAAGTCTCACTGGGGTCCGCGTTACAAAATGTGTTTATTCTTGCTTTTGACTGGTGCTCATATTTACACTAAGGTGACAACTCAAGTAATAGTTGGAAGGCACCAACAGAAATATTGAAAATCTATAGCCGTCCGTAACAGCAAAAGTGTTGCTGGTACGGAGTTTTGTACAGCACTTGACCTCTGGATTAAGTCTCATAAATGTTCGATGGAATCCGTGTCGTGCGATCTGGGTGGCCAAACTATTCTATCTAAATGTCTACAATGTTCTTAAAACTAATGTGGCCTGGTCTCGTGGCGCACTGTCAGCCATTAAAATTCCATTGTTGTTTGGGAACCTGAAGTCTCTGAATGTTTGCACGTGGTCTCCCAATAGCAGTCCAAGCAGCTGAAAACCACCATTTCTAGGCAATGTTCGGCTCACTTCGAAGAGATGTAAACACAGCTCTCACCAGTTTGCACAGAGCTTAACTAACTAAGAACTGGTTTCATGGCTTCGCGATGTCTCCGTTACATTAGAACCCTACTATTAGATATTACGAACTTTAATTTTAACTGGTGTCACCAGGTCACGATTCACTAGTGGTCAAGGGTCCGACTGACATTGTTACCTACCTAGGAGAGGCCTGCAAGAGATGTTGTGCTGTTAGCAAAGGCAGCCGTTTCGGTCGTCTGGTGCCGTAGCCCATTAACGCTACGGTCGCAGGTTCGAATCCTGCCTCGGGCAAGGATGTGTGTGATGTCCTTAGGTTAGTTACGTTTAAGTAGTTCTAAGTTCTAAGGGACTGATGACCTCAGATGTTAAGTCCCGTAGTGCTGAGAGCCATTTGAACCATTTTTTGTGTTGGTAGTACAGTACGAAATGGGAGATACGATACTGCGTGAAGAGTTTGACAGAGCACTGAAAGACCTGAGTCGAAACAAGGCCCCCGGAGTAGACAACATTCCATTAGAACTACTGACGGCCTTGGGAGAGCCAGTCATGACAAAACTCTACCAGCTGGTGAGCAAGATGTATGAGACAGGCGAAATACCCTCAGACTTCAAGAAGAATATAATAATTCCAATCCCAAAGAAAGCAGGTGCTGACAGATGTGAAAATTACCGAACTATCAGTTTAATAAGCCACGGCTGCAAAATACTAACGCGAATTCTTTACAGACGAATGGAAAAACTGGTAGATGCAGACCTCGGGGAGGATCAGTTTGGATTCCGTCGAAATGTTGGAACACGTGAGGCAATACTGACCTTACGACTTATCTTAGAAGAAAGATTAAGAAAAGGCAAACCTACGTTTCTAGCATTTGTAGACTTAGAGAAAGCTTTTGACAATGTTGACTGGAATACTCTTTTTCAAATTCTAAAGGTGGCAGGGGTAAAATACAGGGAGCGAAAGGCTATTTATAATTTGTACAGAAACCAGATGGCAGTAATAAGAGTCGAGGGGCATGAAAGGGAAGCAGTGGTTGGGAAAGGAGTGAGACAGGGTTGTAGCCTCTCCCCGATGTTATTCAATCTGTATATTGAGCAAGCAGTAAAGGAAACAAAAGAAAAATTTGGAGTAGGTATTAAAATTCATGGAGACGAAGTAAAAACTTTGAGGTTCGCCGATGACATTGTAATTCTGTCAGAGACGGCAAAGGACTTGGAAGAGCGGTTGAACGGAATGGACAGTGTCTTGAAAGGAGGATATAAGATGAACATTAACAAAAGCAAAACGAGGATAATGGAATGTAGTCAAATTAAATCGGGTGATGCTGAGGGAATTAGATTAGGAAATGAGACACTTAAACTAGTAAAGGAGTTTTGCTATTTAGGAAGTAAAATAACTGATGATGGTCGAAGTAGAGAGGATATAAAATGTAGACTGGCAATGGCAAGGAAAGCGTTTCTGAAGAAGAGAAATTTGTTAACATCGAATATAGATTTATGTATCAGGAAGTCGTTTCTGAAAGTATTTGTTTGGAGTGTAGCCATGTATGGAAGTGAAACATGGACGATTACTAGTTTGGACAAGAAGAGAATAGAAGCTTTCGAAATGTGGTGCTACAGAAGAATGCTGAAGGTAAGGTGGATAGATCACGTAACTAATGAGGAGGTATTGAATAGGATTGGGGAGAAGAGAAGTTTGTGGCACAACTTGACTAGAAGAAGGAATCGGTTGGTAGGACATGTTTTGAGGCATCAAGGGATCACAAATTTAGCATTGGAGGGCAGCGTGGAGGGTAAAAATCGTAGAGGGAGACCGAGAGATGAGTACACCAAGCAGATTCAGAAGGATGTAGGTTGCAGTAGGTACTGGAAGATGAAGCAGCTTGCACAGGATAGAGTAGCATGGAGAGCTGCATCAAACCAGTCTCAGGACTGAAGACAACAACAACAACAGTACTGACACACCCGTCCACCAGTTGAGGTACTCATAGATGTGTGGCGCTGGGTTACTCGCCGCTTGAAAGACCATTAAGAGCAACGAAGGGTCGTCTGTGCGGAACTGCTTGCGCTTTACGTGGCAAATCGTGCCAATTTTTCTTCGAACATCGACACAAGTGATGAAACATGGTTTCATCACTTCGAACCGAAATCAAAACGACAGTCCGTGGAGTGACGCCAAACCGTCTCACCTGTTAAGACAAGTTCAAAGCCGACAAAGTCGCTGCTACGGTCTCACGGCTACAGCCTTCTGCGACTCTAAAGGGCTTATTCCGTTTGATGACCTCTCTCATGATGCAATGATCACCTCGCAAGATTACTGTCCTACCCTCAGGATAGTGAAGAAATAAATACAGCGTGTATTTATATCCACATTCGTCTCCTCGACGTTAAGCAACTTAACCATCGACACTAATGGCATCAGTACGTAGTGTCTCCTTTCTGGTCCAGGGTGACATAATTAAGCCGCAGACGGAGTCGTCCTGATCTTCGTTTTGTCGCGAACCACACAATTTTAGAATAATAATTGCTTTTGTTACAGTGTGTACCCTGCCTCACGTCCTACAATAGTCTTCTTCTTTGGTGTCTTATGACAGGTTTCAAGTGAGGGCTTTTCGTCATGTCTTGTTCTCAGCATCTTCCTTCATCTGTTTGTACGTTCGTTCTTTTCTAATATCATCTGTCACTCCAATTCTCTTTAAACTTCTTCTTCGCAATCCTTCCACTTTTCCCTCTATTAGTATTTGTTGCAGACAATTTCTACACAGTGCATGTCCTAACCAAGAATTGTTTCCTCTTCCTAATTATTTTAATAATCTGTAACATTCTTTCGACCCGCATTTTCTTCATATTTCTTCATTTTTAAGTCCGTCAGTCCACTTCTTCTTAGGCATTCTTCTCCATAGCCACCCTTAAAAACTTCCTATCATTCTTCTTTCTTTTGAACTGTCCATATTAACTGCTGCTGTATAACACTACACTCCAGACATAATATTCAGCAAATATTCTCCTCAGCTCCATCGGAATATTTTCAAGATGGTCTTATTAATTCATACTTTCATATGCTCACTTCCCCATAAATATGATCCTCTTTATTTCGTCTGTACAGCTCCCATGTAATTAAACTTCACATGATCAGAACAGATTTTTCCCATGTAATTAAACTTCACATGAGCAGAACTGATATTTCCTGGTTCATTTTTGTTCAGTCTAAGAATATATCGTCTGGAGCTTCCTTCTTACTTATTCACATCACTTTTACCTTTTGTATGTTTGTCTTCATTGTATACTCCTCTCCTCTTATTGAACATGTTCTGTAGCTTCTATTCTCATTCCGCAAGTACTGCTTGATCATCTGCATACTTTGTAGAGTTTGTCCTTCTACCTCAAGCAATAATGCATCTTGCATCCTCTACGGCCTTACTAATCAGTTGTTTTGCGTTTCATTTCTTGCTCATCTCTTCCGTCTACTCATTTCCCACGCTATCAGAGTGTTTTTGCTTTGTATATGTCCTCTATGTTAAATTTCCATCTTTCCAGTATACTCCCACGTCTTTTAAGTGGTGTGTGTGGCCCAAAATGACAAAATTTGACGTTTCTATTTTTGTGCAGATGATGAAAATATGAGTATTTAAGCTTAACTTGGTGTTCGTTTTATTGATATATTGGAATATTCACTACTAAAAATAAATATTTGAAAATAATCGTGCAGTAACAATTCTGCAAACGTTGTTTTGCATCATTGATGGAGACTTGTAAATGACGAAACTAGAGTGCATTAATCATGTGCAGAATAGAATGGCCACGAGACTGTGTATAACTAACCAGGAATTGCAAAGTACTAAGTTTTCAGAGGGTTTAAATATAAGGCGTCGACTAACGTAAACAAACTGATCAGATTACAAAGTATTATGGTATGGCTATAATAAGTAAAAGCGAAAATTTAGATGGTATGAAAGGAGCTGTTTGGGGAATTTGTTTCCAAACGCTGTCTATAGATTCTGAACCAATCCACAATCTATGTTCCATTGCTTGGTTTAAATATATAAAGATAAAAAAGAGGAATGTAAACTAGACAGTTTCTCACTTAAAATCAATATACCAAATGGAGTTGTGCTAGCCGTGAAACCTGTCTCTACAGACCTGTTGAAGAAATATCTTGAAGGCAAAACGCAAAATGAGTACAAGTCTTTTAACAATTTTGTATGGTCAAGGATATCAAAAAAATATTTTTATTACAAGGTCAGTCTTCGAATTTGTTGTTTTTGAAGCGGCTCTTACTTTTAATGATGGCTATTCAGGGAGACAACAGATTTTGGAGCAGCCTGGAATTCTTGAAAATTAAAGTATCACTAAAAGTGTGATGGACTTGGAGACGTTGCAGCAAATAGTATCTCAAAAGAAGCCAGATCCAAGGAAAGGAAGGCAGCATAGGGTGAAGAAGATGAAGAAGGATATGTGGACTACCAGCTGTGTATTGGCTGTGTATTATATCCTCCCTCTAAACTCAGTTTTCTCAAAATGACATGTATAAATCCCCCTTTTCTTCAGAAACTTCTACATCGATGAACTATTTACCACATACAGTAGGTAGCACCATGATGTTTCAGGTCTACTTTGGTAGCATTTACTGGGATAGTTAAATTTCGAGAAACTAAAATTGTGAAAGTTTACATCAAAAATTTTATCTTTTTTTCTAACTGTTAATTTAAATTGATATTAGAGCAGTAAATTGATAAACAAAACATGAGAAACTATGTGGTAATGATCTCTTATTTGTATACTCAGCAGTTCCTGAGTAAATGCAGGCTTTATATAGGCAATTTAACTCTGTCAAGATGGGGTGGTACAACTGCGCTTAAAATTCTCAGCTGCAGAATTAACTTGACTTTATCGAAAGAATTATTCCAGTCGATAATACAAATATACGCCTCCTTGCTCGTTTCTATAACTGATATTCCATTCACCTTGAGACAACTTCTACTATCCTTTTTTTTAACTTTTGTAAATCCGAACTTATTTTCCCAAGTAATTTTCACAATTCTCCTTTTAGTTCTCATTAGTACGAGTCTCGTTACACCCTTTGTAATGTGAGTGATAAAACTAGTTATCCTGTAGTTTTCACAGTCTTTTGCATCGCACTTTTCGATTACTGGGACTAGAATGATAAAATAGTATGTGTGCGATTACTGTAGAGAATACAACACAAATAAGAAGATCCGTATTCCAAAGAGTAAGGTATATTTAGAATGACAATGCCAAGAAACAGAGGGAGAAATACTGGAAATTTAAAGCTTCGGAATATTCCTTACAACTCTTGAGAAGAGGGAATTAGAAGACGGAATGAAATGTTAATAGGAAGAGGGTTTATCGTGTTCTGAAAGCTGTACGGATCTGTGCTTTGGAATCTGAATAATTCAGCCTTAATCTCAGAGTCTGTTTCGTAGCTTTTAGCAGAGTCGATACGGCACTCTCCCACAGGAAAGACAGTCTTGCTTTGAAAACGCCTTACTTTCTCATGGAAGCGGAAATTTGTTTCTCCGGTACAAGAGCTAAACATCTGCGCTGTACCAGGATATACGCTACAACTTTGAGCTCTGAACAAAATTTATGTGAGAATTCGAGGAATATTGATGGCATTCTTTGGCATCTTACAGTGAGGCTATAAAATATTAATACCATGTTTATACCCTGCAGCTATAGGTTTGGTATCACCATGCATCTGGATCATTTTCGGTGCGACAAATTACCTTGGAAAATTGGTTAATTGCTTACATTTAGGATTTATACACGTATTTACTACTATTTACATTTATTTCCCTTTTTTAATACTCAACTGCAATGACTTACAGCTCTACTTTAAATTTGAAGAACCTGACATTGTTGATGTAGATGTCATGACGCAGTACAGCAAGCAATACATAAATTAAGACCAAATATAAGCCAAATCATTAAGAAATGAATAACCGCAACAAGGATTAGAATTACAGTCTTTAACAGTAACAATTTGAAAGACAGAAACCATACTTGAAGACTGTAAAACCGCAATTGTATGTCCCATATTTAAGAGAAGTGATCCCCTGTATTTGATGACCACAGAGGAATGGCTTTACTGGATGTCACCTATATATTCCTATCGGTTTGCCCATTAAATATGCTAATCCCAACAACTAATGAACGAAGTACTGGCTAATAAAGTGGTTTCCGCCTCTGCCACGCAGTTAAGTGTGAACTGTTCAGTAATCATGCAGATCTGGATACCGATGTAGGTCAATATATCCACATTAGATCATTTATTCACTCTAAGCCAAATAATTAATAAGGCTTGGGAATTCATTGTATATGTCCAAGTATTATTTCTGGACCTCCAAAAGGCCTATGATATCATACAGTGGCAGACATCCCTGGATATAATGAGGGAATTATAATTCTCCTGAAAGTAAATCACGTTATTTAAAATGTTCGTAGAATAAAATTTATGACAATATTAATGGAGAATCTACTGAATCTAATCCACACGGTTTCCTAAAGAAGGGTGAAGATTACTAGACTTGCTTAAACAGATGATGTAGCATTAATAAATACCTCCTAAACAGAATTATTGAGAATGATGGTACATTGTTACAAAATCTCTGAGAAACCCGGAATACCTTTTAATGACGAAAAAGTAGAACAAGAACAGGAGATCATAGGTAAGAAAATCAGATCTGATGCATCTTAGGACGCAGACGGATTCACCTTCAAGACAGTTGACTGCCTGAAGCACTCAATAAGACTTTTCAGTAACAACAATATAATGGATATAGAAATAGATACCTGCCTAACAATAATGATCACAACGGTTTTAATTTTATCAAAATTCGAAAGAAAATATCACTTACGAGCTCACCTTTGAGCTAGAATGCTCGGAGACCATGTTTAAAAAACGCGCGATCCTTAAAAAACAGTGGTGTGTACAATTTCCATGCAAAACGTTGTATTCTACTACAATGGAAATTTTAAGAGAGAGAAACAAAGTGACAATTCATCAATACTACAGGAGGGAAATTATACATAATTCAACGACATTAGTGCTTCACTATATTTTCAATCAGCAGTGACATAAACCCTCTGCTTAAAGTAATTCTAAAAGGGCAAAACACACATAAATACACATTTGGTTCTGTTTATATTACTGCTAATAGTGGTTAAACCAATGGGGAAGAGAACTATGTACACACCTCACTAAACTCACGTTTTTACATTCGGAATCACTTTCAGATTCAAGCAGTCCAATAAGAGAAGCAACACTAATTACATTTCCAAGTGATGATATGGGTATGTCAATGCCATAACCTGTCTTTCGCTAAGCATGTTGCAATAGATGCATACACCTTTGGGCGGTAAATTTATTGTAAATCACAGAGTGAAGTTTGGTAATGAAATAACCATCACATACAATATCTTCACTTGTGGTCTAATACATTGTAGTCTTACAAAATCAGCAGTCCTTCAGGGATGTTGCTAAAAGAAGTAAACATCAGGGAGCTGGTAATGCTTCGTTGCTTTCAACGGCAGTATTTTGAGTGTAACTTCTTTGTCTGTAAAACCTGCATCTAGCAGCATACTATCTGTATGACCTTACCAGGAATCACACAGCAATAGACTCTTTTCGCTTGTTACATGACTGTCAAGGACAGAAGTCAGAAAATATTTCACGTATTCGATAGTCATTTTTCCACTTTTAATTTGCCACCACATGCATGTTTTGTGGGCGTGTTGTTTCAAGTTTCCTTGAAATATTTGAGCCGAAGTGCCTTATGCCTCTTGGAAACAGATGAACACCTTGTTTGCTAGTCTGTCTGTCACTGATCAACCACATCATTTGTGTTGCTGTAGGTTGAGCTATGTACATACCGCAACACACTAGATTTAGTTTTCCCTCCTTTGTGAGGTAGTGTTTTTGATGAAGACATTTCATCAGCTGCAAGTGGACAGTTAGTGCATTCAACAGAAACAGATGCTCTTAGAGCAGGGGTATGCTCTGTAAGGACCTTGCCAAGCATAAAGGAAAGAAAATAAAGTGCATGTATTTCGATAGTATATGATGAAAAAATTTCATTAATAGAAATACAGCCAGCTTCACAAGTTACTCATGTGTACCATCAACAAACATATCTGTTTATGTAGTTATATATCCTAGAAATATTTAGTATAGGAAATTTGAAAATTATGGTGGATACTTGACGGGAATCATATGAAACACTTCACTGATAAAAATGAGTAAACATAAACTCACAAAATAACTAAATTAAACAGAAAGCGACCGAATAACTTTCCATGTTTTGTTATATTTTCTTGTAGATACTATCAAACACTTATAAATACTTCATTAATTAAAACACAGAAAAATAACACTATGTTCCACCAAAATATATACCGTTCTTTACTATTAACGCTTTTATCACTATTAATGTTCTTGCCTGACATTTTGACTATCAAACACTCATAAATACATCATTAATTTAAAAATAGAAAAAATAACACTATGTTCCACCAAAATATATATCGTTATTTACTACAAACGCTTTTATGACTACCAATGTTCTTGCCTGACATTTTGACTATCAAACGCTCATAAATACATCATTAATTTAAAATTTGAAAGAATAACACTACGTTCCACCAAAATATATGAAATTCTGTACTACAAACGATTTCATCACTATCGATGTTCTGACCTAACATTTTGATACATGTTTCCGCTTGTTTTCTTGCGTCTGTGTGGAAATGCATCTGGAGCATCCTTTATAATAGTACAGCAGCAGTCTACTAGGATAACGGGATGACACTTCCCTGAACACTTCTGTACTATGAGTGCATATAATGAAGATATCGCTCGCCATGTTCTTCAGAAACTGCTCCCCAATTCAAGGGAAGAAGTCGGGATGGCCATGGAGGAAGTGATTCGAGTTACCCGTTAGAACGAAGCATTTTGTATCGCGACAACAGTTCATTCACACGTTCTTTATAACTTCCTTCATAAGAAACAGGAACAAACTTTTTTTTAAAACTTTCCCAGGCACCTTTCTCATCATCATGTAACATTCCCTCAAACTGGTTGTCCATTAAAAACTCTCGAGTTTTTGGGTCAGCGAGGATACTGTCTTTCACTTGTAATTCAGTCAGTCATCCTACATTTTCTCTCAGGTGCTTACAATCTTCACCCTCGTAATGGATTTTGCTAGTAAAAGTTTTGTTTGTTTATTTTAAAACCACTTCACAAAATACATGAGAGCAAATTAAAATCACTAACAACTGCAGTACTAACTCATGTAAGGTACTAGACTGGTAGGACCTAACGCTGAATAATGTGCGTAGCTGTGTTTATTGTTTTATTCCTGTCTTATGCAATATTTGTGCAAAAGCTGGAAACAAATTGGTTAAAACCAATGTAAAACAAAAATCAGAACTAAGTTTAAATTTTATTCGTGACAATCATTATCAGCACTATGGACTCAATAATAATTAGCTAGGTTCTTGCAGTTTACATGTTCATTGTTGCACGTTTACTTGAGCAAAGTAAAAAGTTCCTAGAGGGCTAGTGAAAAATGTTTGTTTTTGGAATACAAAATACTCTTCCATTGCAATGTATTCTCGTTTCAGGGCAACGGAAATTTAATGTGAGGTACACGCTGTTGGCAAAACAAAACCAAAATGAACACCCTGTTGGTATTAAGGAAGAAGGAAGAGTACATTCTAAGTGCCATCGTTAAAGGTGGCATTAGAGATGGAGCACAAGATCGGTTTCGGGAATATGGGGATGAAATCAGGGGTACTTATTTGTTATTATAGCAACTTCTTATTTGGATTTAAAAAATATTTTTCACCTATGGAGTTCTTTAGATGCTGGGATGCATAACAGGCAGGTGTAAGGTAGTCTGGTGCTTAAGACGATTCTTGCAAATCTCTCAATTCCCTAGTTATGAAAGTATCTGTAGGAGAAATTGAAATGTTCTAAATAAAGCTGATTTCTATTTTTTAAAATTATTTTGCAATGCAGACATACTCTCCTAATTTCCCTTCTTCATTAAATACAGAATGCTTGCACTTTATTTGCGAAATAACCAGTAAAAATTTCTTTTGCTCTCCTGGAAACACTGGCCAAAATATGCCCACAGATGAAATGAATAGATAAATACGCATCACGCTCTTTCCTCTGAAATCATCTTGAAGAGAAGTGCAAATTGTTTGAATATAGCCGCACTTTTCTTTTATGTTGGAAATTAATTGTATATGGTACTCCGTAAAACTTGCACTTACTGTTGACAAATTTTTATTTCAAGAAGCTGTAAAAAATATGAGACTTACAGTAATGTATCCAATTGAAGGAATGACACGCAGAAAACGTCAGAAAGCTGCGTAAGGGAAACTATCGGCTTACCAAGCAGTGTCACACATATCAACAGATTAAAATTGATACACGTCATTGGCTTTCCAGTCCAGCGATTACCTTATCCAAATATGTGATTACAGAGACATATATACTTCTACAATTCTTGCACGTACCGATATAAGAAATTCGCTATCTTGGCACCGTTTGTAGATTAACACTGGTGCAAATTCGTGGCCGATATCGTTCGCTCATCCCATTGGCTACTGTGGACCAAAGAGCCATTTTATGTTATCCTGGGATGATGGCTAAGCCTTTCCATTGATCTTGCGGTCGAGGCTTACTGTGCTGTCTTAAGGGCTAGCGAGTTTTCATGGAGGCAGATATCTTCCAGCACATATTGGATGACCCTGGGAGGAATTTCTCTTCCCGGTAAGAGGAACTGATAAATGGCATTCCTGTACATCTGTTCCTGGTGTAGTCTGGCTGGAAAGGCAGAAGTTTATGGAGTGATTATGAGCTCTCAGAAATCAGACTTTGACAGGCAATCTTCTTGCAATAGGAATGGTGTCGTGTGCCCTGTAGTACAGATGTGAAGCTTTAAAAGAATTTCGAATTTCAAATCAGTACTAGTGATCCATAAAGCTAAAAGTGATTTTCAATAATTAAAGACACAAATTCACGAAGGAAAAAGTGTATATTTTTACAAACTGGGACTTTTACAACTTTTCTACATAATCCACTCCCATATTAAACATTGTCCCAACGATGAATTAGTTTGTTTGCACCTCAAGTAAAGAAGTGTGTGCCTTGTGATTTGAGCCATATTTACAAAAGCTTTTCCATTCCATCTTTTGTCTTAGACGCGCAAATATCATCACACGTTGATACGTTGTTTCTGGAAGGAACAAATTCCCGTTCATAGCGTCCTTTAAGTTTGTACACTGTTTCAGTTTTGTGTCCTTGTGTTGTTGCGTCAACTCTTTCGGGACCGCTCTTGCACTTGCTTTGCTGTACTAGAGACACTGTACTAGTGATAACGTTATGAATAATGTCAACAATTAATGCAACTATTTTTTCTATATACTTAACTGTAATAAGTAGGTCTTCACGAATAATATTATCAATTCGGATTTCAAAAGAAGGAGTTGACACCTCAACTGGCTCGCTAGGACGTTGGTCGTCAGGCACTGAAGTTCGACCATTGTATAATGTGTTATACCCACTTATAAAAATATCCTCGGAACATACAACTTTCACCGTAACGTAAAATCAGTCGAGAAAACTTTTTAGCTGGTTTTCCACGTTCAAGATCAATAAATAAGTAAAACTAAAAATAAAAATTAAAAATAAAAAAAAGATTATTACTGATCATTGTTCAACTAATGTGGAAATTTCAAGCGGGCACATCATCATTAAAAGCGGTATTGGGGTTATAAGGAAATAAATTTTATCCATTTGCTGTTCTCAGCTGACCCCAGCGATGCCAGCCTAAAGTCTCGAAAGTCCAAAGCTCATCCTATGAACGGTTTCATTTCTACTTCAGTTTGCCGCTCTAATGGTTGGAAGTTCTTCGTAGTTTGCCAATAGGGAAAACTTAGAAGATTTTCCAGGTACGTTGCTTAGCGCGAGCCGTGACTTCTTATCAATCATTTCCCAGTTGTTCCGTCGACTGACGGTTTTTGATAAAAGAAATGTTCTTAGTGAGATCTGAATGAAGACAATAAATTACTTATACTTCTGTAGAAACTCGAAGTGCAGTGTTCTTGTCTGATTATTTTCTTACTAAATTTGAACTGTTATCATGTTTTGTCGCTAGATGAAATTATCCGTGAAACGTGCTGTCAGCCAGATTGAGACAACATATGAATTTTCAATGACATACATTTTCCAGTCCAACGGTTGTATGTCGGAATCTATCTAAAAGTAGGTCGTATTCATAAAAGCTTTTGCTGTACTGTAAGTAGGCTGTTTAGGTTTTTATATTGGTAACGCCACGTAGCGCTCTGTATGAAAATCACTGGCTGTGCTGAGTGCAGCCTGTGGCTGGTTTGCATTGTTGGAATTTGCTATTGTAGTGTTGGGCAGTTGGCTGTTAACAGCGCATAGCGTTGCGCAGTTGGAGGTGAGCCACCAGCAGCGGTGAACGTGGGGAGGGAAGTAGCGGAGTTTTGAGAGCGGATGATCTGGACGTATGTCCATCAGAGACTCGTAAATTCGTAAGACTGGATGTCATGAACTGCTATATATATTCTGACTTTTGAACACTATTAAGGTAAATACATTGTTTGTTCTCTATCAAAATCTTTCATTTGCTAACTATGCCTATCAGTAGTTAGTGCCTTCAGTAGTTTGAATCTCTAATTTAGCTGGCAGTAGTGGCGCTCGCAGTATTGCAGTAGTTCGAGTAACGAAGATTTTTGTGATGTAAGTGATTTGTGAAAGGTATAGGTTAATATTAGTCAGGGCCATTCTTTTGTAGGGATTATTGAAAGTCAGATTGCGTTACACTAAAAATATTGTGTGTCAGTTTAAGCACAGTCCTTTATAATTTTTCTAAGGGGACGTTTCAGTACTTACAGTCTGAATCCAATCTTCCACGCTAATAGTGAGGCTGGTGAACCTTTTTTGATAGTTTTAGTGATGTAGTGGTGCAAAGATTCATCCGGGATCTCCAGCAGCCGGCTCCGAGCAACTTCTTAGATCAATACGTTGCGTGATACTTTATGACACTAATCGGTAAGAGTGGCACTCCACGCGACGCCTTAGAAGCTTCGAGACGAGACCCGAAGGAACGTCTTAGTTTATTCCGAAAAATAAGTGAAATGAAAATCACCGTAAAGACTAGGCCTATATACTATTGTTCTGGATAAAATTCCTTCGGACTTCCGTGCCACCGAGCTGACATGCATTAAGATATGTATGGTAAAAATCTTACTGAAGAATGTGTGTAAAACGGTCAGGGCAAGGTAATTTTCAAACTGACACAGATATTCTCGACTACAAAAACGTTTATTTTGATGGTAACCGGTTTCGGTCAGTTTTTGACCATTCCCAGACCCTCATACCATGATCATAGGCGGTGGACGAGAGTGGAGGGGTTGCACCTCCACTAGCGTCAACGTTGATCAGTTGACCTTCGTGGAGTTACAACACACGCTCCATTCACTGCTACCACCTACCACCAAGATCTGAGGTTCTGAGGATGGTCAGAAACCAACAAAAACCGGTTACCATCAAAATAAACGTTTTTGTGGTCGATACTGTCTGCGTCCAGTTTTGAAGTACTGTTTGCTGGACCGTTGTTCTCCACAAGAAATGTTCTAAAAATGAAAGTAATTCCAAATTATCACTTCAGACATCATCATTGATTTCCACCAGGGCATTGGTCAACGATGTAGAACAATAAATCTAAGTCCTGTAACAACTACAAGACGGGCGATTTCTGATACTGTGGGTATGACCTATGTTGATTTACAGAGCCGCGGTAGGCGCGGTTGAGGGGATGGGGGAGCAGCATGTTGCCTTCGCAACATTCGATGACCTGTAATGGTGACTCAGTTTACATGTGTTGTGGAATGAGCAGGCACGATCTGTTTTGCTAGGTAAAAAGCTTTCTATAGCCGAGATCGGGAATACTTCTTTATTTTCAACACCCTGTTCCGACGAAATTCCCTATCCGTCTCTGGTTTTAAAAAATTCTTGTTGGAAAACGTATTGTTTGTGAGTTTGAAACGCATGCCAATTTGTCATACTAGTGTACAAAGTATAGCACATTATACAAATATTGGTCAGAAATAAGAAATTTACAGTTCGAAATCACATTGTACATGGCCATGTCCGTACATTTAGCGCTCACAATAACTGTTGAGTCTTAAAAATCACAATACACACTAAAATGTACATTAGCACATCTGTTTACGTCAGCGTAACTGCTCTCATCCATTGCTGATCCAACTCAGACGGTGTGTATGGTGCAACTGTGGCATTTATTCCGCTAACATGACAACATGGCATTGGGTTCGAACTCAAAGTGAACACGTTTTACAACAAAAGTTTTTGAAGGCCAGAAGATGACAGCAAAGTTTGTCGATACCGGTTGCTGGAAATATAGAAGTATTTGTGCGTTCTTTACTGTAAAAAGCTTTTTACTTGTGATCGTGTTTACCTTAACCACTGAGCAGAGCACTGATAAGCACACTGCATGACCAACGAATGTTCGCTTCCTGAAATATGTACTATTTGTTTGATATCATGTGTAGGCTTTTGAGATATTTCTCTAATCTTGGTAGCACGTCCATTCTCAACAACATTTAGAAAAGGAGGGAGGAGAAAACGTATGAAATTATAGATGCATAACGATTTGTCTATTAATTTGATGGTAATGTCACCATCGATACAACTGTTCTATGTCCGACCGCCATTCCTCCTCATTTTGTGTGGCTGTGAGCATTCATATCGAACTTTTGACTTCCTTTTTCATTACTTCTGTAACAAGCTGGGTTGTCCTGATCATAAATAAACAGAGATTTGCTTTGTTACATTGTACCGCAAATTGCTGTTTATGGAAGCACGACATGCGAATAGTGAAACAAATGTTTGAGAGCCCCTCTTGTAGTATGACGCAATAGGCAGAACAGTTTTTTTCTGGAAGCAAGCTATTTTTTCTTCTGTATCAGACGAACAAACATTTCTTAAAATATTTACTCATTTCGTAGATTAATATAAACAAACAAATCATGTTCAGTATTTCAGTTCCTAGCGTCGAATGTCTTATAGAATAATATTAGATAACTTGTCTCGTTCTTAGTTTATTTTACTAAGAATGACTTCTACAAGAAAAGGGAAAGACGAATAAACAAAAAATATAGCCATAATGTCTAATTCACTGCTCCTTTTATGACAAACTCAAAGTTCCTAGATCTGACGGACTTGTTCTATCACTTTCGTAGGTCCTGTTTATATAAGAGGGGGGGGGGTCACACTGTGTCAAAGGATGTTAAGAGCTTGCCATAACTGTTATTTTGTTAGTGTAGCAACGCCTTTTTTACTGTACTCGGATGAGTCAGTAGCTTATATGTAAATTCATCCTCAGTTCATATTGATTTCTAACACACCACGTCTTTCTTATCCTTATTTCCCTTCGTTTTTATCCTTTTTCTAAATCGACCATAATGTTATTTCTCTAGCTCTAGATTTCATTTGCTTAATAGTAGAGTTTTATTTATTTGATTAAATTGGTGTTTTACAAGTTGAATTAATCTATGAGTTCACAAACAGAGATGTTGCTAAGGACGTATGTTCGACTGACCAAATGTAAGGCACCTTCCATGTACAGGCTAACAGAAAATTCAGATTCCTGCGACGAACATGAACGCGGTTGGAGGCTACTGCTTGGGTAGTGTGTACGAGTGTCGAGGACGGCACAATGTGGTGCTGTTCTCAATCATAGTGTGTGATATCTGACTACAGTGCTCGTCACAGAGCGAGAAAAGAGTGTGCCACTTACTGATGCTAAAGTGCGTTTTGTGTACCAAGCAGCCTATTTGATGTGTGTGTTACTACATTACATGTTATTGGTTCATTAGAAGAAGCAAACATTCTCAGACAGAATTACAGCCAAAGACAATCTTTACTAATCGGAATGATTATGTTAAAACGTAAGATTATCAAGTTCCTGGTAACATTGTTATTCGGCTAAGATGTTTTCAGTGATAATGAGTCTACATTTGCAGAGGTACTGTGCTTGTCTTTACGCAGGGAAAATTGGTGCAGATGAAAACAGACTAAACCTCCTCTCTCTATTCTATGTACCAGCTATCTTTATTAAGAAGCTAAAAGGCTACTACTGCACTCGTTTTGCTATCAGATCTTTAGACGGTGATAATTTTAATATTAATCCATTTCAGTTCTTGAGCTTCAATGACCACACATATAATTTTATTCCACAAATCAAACATCTGTACTACGACGAATTACGCTGTCGATATTTAATTTTTAAATATAGGGACAGGCATAGGAAGAAAACGTGGAGCACACACACACACACACACACACACACACACACACACACACACACACACACACTTCAAACCTTTATTCCTTCAGTCGAAAAAACATGAAAATTGATAATAAGAAAATAATAATATATCAGAGGAGGAGAGCGAATGCATACTATCAGCGTCTGTTGTTTTATGACCAGGCAGATAAATTATCTGTTTCTGTTGTAAATGAAGCAGTTATCTATTTTTAAGAAACATTTACATCTTAAGATGTTCTACACTGTGTCATGGCGTTATTTAACTACTGTCTGTATAATGAGAATAAAAGACAGTGAAAAATCAGTTAATTGCGTTAATTTAAGGCATTCTCATTCGGAAATGACAGCAGCAGTTCCAACTGCCAAGAAATGTACATCTTACTCTTTCATAACGTGACGTCTTGTAGTTAAACTAATTTCCTATGTTCAGTTATTAAAAAAATTCTCCGCTACACAAAAGATGACACTGTCCTAATTGAATGAGGATCTGTTAATTAATGCTTGGTTCAAAGATCGTTTCCTAGCTTTTGAAGCATAGGCTTCGTAAAACTTGCTAGTCCCTTATATTTTCTGCTTTTGCTGACACTGCTCGTAACTGCAAAGACAGACCTTCACACTACAATTATGCTGAACGTCTGCTCACTGATGATGAGTAGCATCAGCGCCTCGTGCTGGGAGAAATAATATGGCGGTCGCCCACATTGGAGGGCACCCTCTTGGTGAATTAAATGTCATTACCTGTAAAAAAAGTTGTTTGCGGTAAATTAGTCATGTGAAACTGGAGCTGGTTCTCCTTCAAACTTATTTAAGGTTTCTGCTTTTACGGGATTATCACAACGGGATTTTTAGGTTTGACAGTTAAGAGAAACGCTTTATATCTGAGCACAGTGTACATGCTGGTACTCACTTCGAGTATAACTATTTCAGGGGGTGTATGTTTATTCAACTTTACAATCAGTAACATGTAAAACTCTGCTTATGATTATTTAAAATGCTGAGCTACTGCTACAGTGCTATTAATCATTAACTGATTCCGTCGTCCATTCTCAAATGCCACAGTTCTGATAGTAACAGTTTATAGTCGAACAGCGTCCAGTGCAGCAATTTCAGAGACCGAAATTTCATCCTTCTAGTAACCGGGTGTCTTCCTGTTCTTCAGTCCTGATCCATAACTAAAATTGCCAATGTTGACCCTCTTTAATAACGGCACCGTCTGCCATTTGCCGAAAAATACGTCACACTGAACCAAATTTGACGCGAGTCACCAAAACACTTCCCAAATCTTCTCTTCCATGTCATTCAAAATACTGCGTTGTTGTGTAAGTTCGTAGCGTTTCCCCGCAAGTTAAATAAACAAGAAAAGCACAACAAACACACATAACAGAGACTTCAGTCATGAATAATGCACACATCAGAAAAAGTTTTGCATTACCTTGGTCCCGAGAATTCCGGAATAAATAATAAATTTCTGGCATATTATAGTATTTGAGAGTTGTTGCGTCATGTTTTAGTACCTGAATAGTGTAAAATCGCGTAGTCTCCTTCTGCCGCCGAGCAGTATGTCAGCAGTGCGCAAGTAGCAGCATTACTGCATTTACTAGGCAATCTTGTATTTTACCAACCGTTAAATTTTGTGTCGAATTGTTTGTGCTCTGTGTAGATTACTTCAGACGTTCTTTGCACAACAGTATTTAGCATGGAAAGGGACAGCGACTGCTGTGTTCGGATGCAGGGTGAGTTGGCATCCTTCTGCTCCCAGCTTCAGGCAGTGTTGGCCTCGGTCACACAGCTTGAGGCTGTTGCCAATAGGCATCACTATGGGGTCTGGATAAGGGTTTTTCGTGGATGGCCAGCTGGTCCCACGTATCACCCGATCGGACTACGTCTGTGGCTGCCTGGGATACTGCCCACATTGAAGCTGACCCCTCACCTGTGGTAGAGTGGGAGGTCTTCTCGATGTGTGGAAGGAGGCGAAAGACATTCCGGAGGTCTGAACGGAAGGCCTCTCCAGTTTGTCTGACGAACCGGTTTCAGGCACTGTCTCCGGCTGATACTGATCTTCGGCCTGACATGGGTGCTTGTCCTGTTCCAGAGGTTGCCCCTCAGTCTGCAAGACCTGTGCGGTCGCAGAGGGTGGGCTTACTGGTAGTTGGGAGTTCCAACGTCAGGCGCGCAATGGGGCCCCTTAGCGATATGGCAGCAAGAGAGGGGTAGAAAAGCAATGTGCATTCCTTGTGCATACTGGGGGGAGTCATTCCAGATGTGGAAAGGGTCCTTCCGGATGCCATGAAGGGTACTGGGTGCACCCATCTGCAGGTGGTCGCTCATGTCGGCACCAATGATGTGTGTCGTTATGGATCGGAAAAAATCCTCTCTGGCTTCCGGCGGCTATCTGATTTGGTGAAGACTGCCAGTCTCGCTAGTGGGATAAAAGCAGAGCTCACCATCTGCAGCATCTTCGACAGGACTGACTGCGGACCTATGATATAGAGCCGATTGGAGTGTCTGAAACAGAGGCTGAGACGGTTCTGCGACCGTGTGGGCTGCAGATTCGTCGACTTGCGCCATAGGGTGGTGGGTTTTCCGGTTCCACTGGAGAGGTCAGGAGTCCACTACACACAACAGCCGGCTACACGGGTAGCAGGGGTTATGTGGCGTGGACTGGGCGGTTTTTTAAGTTAGATGGACTCGGCCAAGTACAGAAAGGACAACAACCTCAAAGGGTGCGGGGCAAAGTCAGGACATGCGAGGACCAAGCAGCAATCAGTATTGTAATTGTAAACTGTCGAAGATGCGTTGGTAAAGTACAGGAGCTTCAACCGCTGATAGAAAGCACTGAGCTGCAATCGTTATACAGGGTGAAAAGTATTTAAACCGACAAACTCTGGGAGGTTGTAGGGGACATCAAAACAAATATTTTTCCCTAATGTCATTTTTTCCTGTAAGGAGTATTTAAACCGGTAGAGGAAGATTTATCTGGCGGCAAATTAATTAAACCAACAAACATTTTCCCACTTTTTGTGACCAAGAGACAACACATTAACACAACCCAATTTCAACTACAGTAGATTTTCTAAAATGCCTCCATTGAAACGTAAACATATTCTGTCGCAACCAGATCCTATTCTGATGCAACAGGAGTTGCATAAACAAGGTTTCGCATCTCTCTCCACACAAAAAAGTCCAGAGGGGACATATTTGGGGATCGAGCAGGCCATGGTACATGACCACCTCTGACAATCCACGTTTCTGGGAACCGTCGGTCGAGGAATCGACGCACACGATGACTGAAAATTGCCGGTTCCCCGTCATGTTGGAACCACATGTATTGTCTTGTAGGGAGCGGGACATCTTCCAGAAATTCTGGCAATGCTCTGGTAAGATAATTGTAATAGTGCCTGCCATTTAATGGCCTAGGTAGCAGATACGGCCCAATTAAACAGTCCCCAACAACACCGACCCACACATTAACGAAGAACCACACTTGATGACCGCTAGTAACTGTGGTATGTGGGTTATCCTCACTCCAAACATGTGAATTGTGCATGTTGAAGACCCCATCACGCCTGAACATTGCTTCAACAGTAAATAACACAGAGAGAGGAAATGCATGATGGATTTCACTCTGTTCCAGGTACCACTGCGAAAACTGTGCTCTGGGTGGATAATCAACTGGTTCCAGGTTGTGGACACGCTGTAAGTGAAATGGACGTAACAATTGCTCTGGAAGGACTGTTCTTACATTCGTCTGATTCGTCCCCATTTACGTGCAATTGCACGAGTGCTAATTGAAGGATCCCGCTCCACATGATGGAAGACAGCTTCCTCAAGTTGCAGCGTACTTACCATGCCCCTGTGCAGGTAATCTGTTAAATGACCCGGTCTCATGCAGACGTTGGTACACAGCAGCAACGGTCATATGATGCAGGATACGGCGATGAGGATATTGTTATTGATAAACCCGCTGTGCAGCTCGTCCATTGTGGTGCGCTACGTAGTACGCACCAACCATCTCAGTGTACTCAATCCAGGTGCATCGCTCCATTAGTAAACAGAGACAATGCACTACTACACTGGTGGACAGCAGTTGCCTACAACTGAAGAGCGTAATACGCCCTTTAACAACTGAAGATCGAAATACGGCCTTCACCTGTTTAAATAATCCTCAAAGGAAAAATGACATTAGGGAAAAATATTTGTTTTGATGTCCCCTACAACCTCCCAGAGTTTGTCGGTTTAAATACTTTTCACCCTGTAGGTACGGAAAGCTGGCTGAAGCCAGAGATAAATTCTGCCGAAATCTTTACAAAGACACAGATGGTGTTTAGAAAGGGTAGATTGCATGCAACCGGTGGTGGTGTGTTTGTCGCTGTTAGCAGTAGTTTATCCTGTAGTGAAGTAAGTGGATAGTTCCTGTTAATTGTTGTGGGTCGAGGTTACACTCAACAACCGAGCTAGGTTAATAATTGGCTCCTTTTACCCACCTCCCGACTCAGCAGCATTAGTGGCAAAACAACTGAGAGAAAATCTGGAATACATTTTACATAAATGTTCTCAGCATGTTGTAGTCTTAGGTGGAGATTTCAATTTACCAGCTGTAGACTGGGACACTCAGATGTTTATGATGGGTGGTAGGGACAGAGCATCGAGTGACATTATACTGAGTACACTATCCGAAAATTACATCGAGCAATTAAACAGAGAACCGACTCGTGGAGATAACATCTAGGACCTACTGATAACAAAAAGACCCGAACTTATCGACTCTGTAAGCGCAGAACAGGGAATCGTTGATCATAAGGTCGTTGCAGCATCCCAGAATATGGAAGTAAATAGGAATATAAAAAAAGCTAGAGAGGTTTATCTGTTTAGCAAGAGTAATAGAAGGCAGATTTCAAACTACCTAACAGATTAAAACGAAAATTTCTGTTCCGACACCGACAATGTTGAGTGTTTATGGAAAAAGTTTAAGGCAATTGTAAAATGCGTTTCAGACAGGTACGTGTCGAGTAAAACTGTGAGGGACGTGAAAAACCCACCGTGGTACAACAAGAAACTTAGGAAACTACCGCGAAAGCAAAGAGAGATTCACTGCAAGTTTAAACGCAGCCAAACCTCTCAGACAAACAGAATCTAAACGATGTCAAAGTTAGCGTAAGGAGGGCTATGCGTGAAGCATTCAGTGAATTCGAAAGTAAATTTCTATGTACCAACTTGACAGAAAATCCTAGGAAGATCTGGTCTTACGTTAAATAAGTGGCTCGAAACAGCATATCCGGACACTCTGGGATGATGAAGGCATTGAAACAGAGGAGGCACGCGTAAAGCTGAAATACTAAACACCTTTTACCAAGGCTGTTTCACAGAGGAAGGTCGCACTGCAGTTCCTTCTCTAAATCCTTGCACAAACGAAAAAATGTCTGACATCGAAATAAGTGTCCAAAGAATAGAAAAGCAACTGAAATCACTCAACAGAGGAAAGCCCACTGGACCTGACGGGATACGAATTCGATTCTACACAGAGTACGCGAAAGAACATACCCCCCCTTCTAACACCCGTGTACCTCAAGTCTCTAGAGGAACGTAAGGTTCCAAATGATTGGAAAAGAGCACAGGTAGTCCCACTCTTCAAGACGGGTTGTCGAGCAGGTTCGCAAAATTATAGACCTATATCTCTGACACCGATCGGTTGTAGAATTTTAGAACATGTTTTTTGCTCGAGTATCATGTCATTTCTAGAATCCCAGAATCTACTCTGTAGGAATCAACATGGATTCCCGAAACAGCAATCGTGTGAGAACCAACTCGCTTCATTTGTTAATGAGACCCAGAAAATATTAGATACAGGCTCCCAGTTAGATGCCATTTTCCTCGACTTCCGGAAGGCGTTCGATACAGTTCAGCACTGTCGCCTGATGAACAAAGTAAGATCCTGCGTAATATCAGACCAGCTGTGTGGCTGGACTAAAGAGTTTTTAGCATACAGAAAACAGCATGTTGTTCTTAATGGAGAGACGTCTACAGACGTTAAAGTAACCTCTGGCGTGCCACAGGGGAGTCTTATGGGGCCATTGCTTTTCAGAATATATACAGGGTTAATCACCTAACATTACCGCTGGATATATTTCGTAAACCACATCAAATACTGACGAATCGATTCCACAGACCGAACGTGAGGAGAGGGGCTAGTGTAATTAGTTAATACAAACCATAAGAAAATGCACGGTAGTATGTTTTCTAACACAAGCCTACGATTTTTAAATGGAACCCCGTTAGTTTTGTTAGCACATCTGAGCATATAAACAAATACGTAATCAGTGCCGTTTGTTGCATTGTAAAATGTTAGTTACATCCGGAGATATTGTAACCTAATGTTGACGCTTGAGTACCACTCCTCCGCTGTTCGATCGTGTGTATCGGAGAGCACCGAATTACGTAGGGATCCAAAGGGAACGGTGATGGACCTTTGGTACAGAAGAGACTGGAACCGCAGATTACGTCCACATGCTAACACCGTTTTATTGGCCTTTTTCAGTGACGCACATGTACATTACAATGAGGGGTGAGGTACACGTACACACGTGGTTTCCGTTTTCAATTACGGAGTGGAATAGAGTGTGTCCCGACATGTCAGGCCAATAGATGTTCAATGTAGTGGCCATCATTTGCTGCACACAATTGCAATCTCTGGCGTAATGAATGTCGTACGCACCGCAGTACATCTAGTGTAATGTGCCGCAGGTTGCCACAATACGTTGTATCATATCCTCTGGAGTTGTAGGCACATCACGGTACACATTCTCCTTCAACGTACCCCACAGAAAGAAGTCTAGAGGTGTAAGATCAGGAAAACGGGCTGGCCAATTTGTGCGTCCTCTACGTCCTATGAAACGCCCGTCGAGCATCCTGTCAAGGGTCAGCCTAGTGTTGATGGCGGAATGTGCAGGTGCACCATCATGCTGATACCACATACGTCGACGCGTTTCCAGTGGGACATTTTCGAGCAACGTTGGCAGATAATTCTGTAGAAACGCGATGTATGTTGCGGCTGTTTGAGCCCCTGCAATGAAGTGAGGACCAATGAGGTGGTCGCCAATGATTACGCACCATTCATTTACAGTCCACAGTCGCTGTCGCTCTACCTGTCTGGGCCAGCGAAGATTGTTCACGGACAAGTAATGCATGTTCCGTAGACTCACTGCCTCGTGGTACGTGAAACCCGCTTCATCGGTAGACAGGTAGAACTGCAACGCATTCTCTGTTAATGTCCATTGACAGAATTGCACTCGATGATTAAAGTCATCACCATGTAATTGCTGGTGTAGCGACACATGAAACGGGTGAAAGCAGTGACGATGCAGTATTCGCACTGCTTTGACTCAGTCCACCGGCTCTCGCAATGTCCCGTGTACTCGTGTGTGGGTTCATGGAAACAGCAGCTAACACACCAACTGCACCCGCTAATCCTGTGACGGGCCTGTTACGGACCCGTTTGCGTGCTACGACCATACCTGTTGCATACAGTTGGTGGTACATGTTTTGCAATTTGCTGCACGTTGGATGCTCTCTGTCCGGGTACCGTTCTGCATACACCCTGTAGGCTTCAGCTGCATTTCGTCGACACTCGCCTTAGATGAGTATCATCTCCGCCTTTTCAGAGTTCGAATACACCATGGTCACAGTTCCTACAACACTACACCATCACAGACGTCTGGTAACACGATGTACTACAATTTGTCTGCGTGCGGAGACGAATGTAGAATAACAATAGCAGCAAGCGCTACATGCGGACACTGCGATAGCTAGACCAAACCACAACAGTGCACTACAGCCACCCTCGTAAACACGGTCGTCATCGTAAACATGTCCCTGCAGATGCGGCTCTCCGATCGTGGCCCGTGTCTGTTACAACACGCAACTGAACGTCGGAGGTTTCAAGCGTCAAACTTAGGTTACAATATCTCCGGATGTAAGTAACATTTTACAATGCAACAAACGGCACTGATTACGTATTTGTTTATATTTTCAGATGTGCTAACAAAACTAAAGTGGTTCCATTTAAAAAAACGTAGGATTGCGTTAAAAACATACTTCCGTGCATTTTTGTACTGTTTGTATTAAACAATTACACGAGCCCCTCTACTCACGTTCGGTCTGTGGAATCGGTTCGTCAGTATTAGATGTGGTTTACGAAATATATCCAGCGGTAATGTTAGGTGACCCACCCTGTATAAATGGCCCAGTAGATAGTGTCGGAAGTTCCATGCGGCTTTTCGCGGATGATGTTGTAGTATACAGAGAAGTTGCAGCACTAGAAAATTGCAACGAAAGGCAGGAATATGTGCAGCGGATAGGCACTTGGTCCATGGAGTTGCAACTGACCCTTAACATTTTTTTTTGGTCATCAGTCTACTGACTGGTTTCATGCGGCCCGCCACGAATTCCTTTCCTGTGCTAATCTCTTTATCTCAGAGTAGCACTTGCAACCTACGTCCTCAATTATTTGCTTGACGTATTCAAATCTCTCTCTACAGTTTTTGCCCTCTACAGCTCCCTCTAGTACCATGGAAGTCATTCCCTCATGTCTTAGCAGATAGATGTTCTATCATCATGTCCCTTCTCCTTATCAGTGTTTTCCACATATTCCTCTCCTCTTCGATTCTGCGTAGAACCTCCTCATTCCTTACCTTATCAGTCCATCTAATTTTCAACATTCGTCTATAGCACCACATCTCAAATGCTTCGATTCTCTTCTGTTCCGGTTTTCCCACAGTCAATGTTTCACTACCATACAATGCTCTACTCCAGACGTACATCCTCAGAAATTTCTTCCTCAAATTAAGGCCAGTATTTGATATTAGTAGACGTCTCTTGGCCAGAAATGCCTTTTTTGCCATAGCGAGTCTGCTTTTGATGTCCTTCTTGCTCCGTCCGTCATTGGTTATTTTACTGCCTAGGTAGCAGAATTCCTTAACTTCATTGACTTCGTGACCATCAATCCTGATGTTAAGTTTCTCGAAGTTCTCATTTCTACTACTTCTCGTTACCTTCGTCTTTCTCCGATTTACTCTCAAACCATACTGTGTACTCATTAGACTGTTCATTCCGTTCAGCAGATCATTTAGTTCTTCTTCACTTCCACTCAGGATAGCAATGTCATCAGCGAATCGTATCATTGATATCCTTTCACCTTGTATTTTAATTGCACTCCTGAACCTTTCATTTATTTCCATCATTGCTTCCTCGTTGTACAGATTGAAGAGTAGGGGCGAAAGGTTACAGCCTTGTCTTACACCCTTTTTAATACGAGCACTTCGTTCTTGATCGTCCACTCCTATTATTCCCTCTTGGTTGTTGTACATATTGTATATGACCCGTCTCTCCCTCTAGCTTACCCCTACTTTTTTCAGAATCTCGAACAGCTTGCACCATTTTATGTTGTCGAACGCTTTTTACAGGTCGACAAATCCTACGAACGTGTCGTGATTTTTCTTTAGCCTTGTTTCCATTATTAGCCATAACGTCAGAATTGCCTCTCTCGTGCCTTTACTTTTCCTAAAGCCAAACTGATCGTCACCTAGCGCATTCTCAATTTTCTTTTCCATTCTTCTGTATATTATTTTTGGAAGCAGCTTTGATGCATGAGCTGTTAAGCTGATTGTGCGTTAATTCTCGCACTTGTCAGCTCTTGCCGTCTTCGGAATTGTGTGCATGATGCTTTTCCGAAAGTCAGATGGTATGTCGCCAGACTCATACATCCTACACACCAACGTGAATAGTCGTTTTGTTGCCACTTCCCCTAATGATTTTAGAAATTCTGATGGAATGTTATTATCTATCCCTTCTGCCTTATTTGACCGTAAGTCCTCCAAAGCTCTTTTAAATTCCGATTCTAATATTGAATCCCATATCTCTTCTAAATCGACTCCTGTTTCTTCTTCTATCACATCAGACAAATCTTCACCGTCATAGAGGCTTTCAATGTATTCTTTCCACCAATCTGCTCTCTCCTCTGCATTTAACAGTGGAATTTCCGTTGCACTCTTAATGTTAGCACCGTTGCTTTTAATGTCCCCCAAGGATGTTTTGACTTTCCTGTATGCTGAGTCTGTCCATCCGACAATCATATCTTTTTCGATGTCTTCATATTTTTCCTGCAGCCATTTTGCCTTAGCTTCTCTGCACTTCCTATTTATTTCATTCCTCAGCGACTTGTATTTCTGTATTCCTGATTTTCCCGGAACATGTTTGTACTTCCTCCTTTCATCAATCAACTGAAGTATTTCTTCTGTTACCCATGGTTTCTTCGCAGCTACCTTCTTTGTACCTATGTTTTCCTTCCCAACTTCTGTGATGGCCCTTTTTAGGGATGTCCATTCCTCTTCAACAGTGCTGCCTACTGCGCTATTCCTTATTGCTGATCTATAGCGCTAGATCAAACGTATCTCGTCATTCCTTAGAACTTACGTATTCCACTTCTTAGCGTATTTATTCTTCCTGACTAATGTCTGGAACTTCAGCCTTTATCTACATATAAATCCACAAGTCGCTTATTCTCATCCGCATCAGCGAATATCGATATTTTGTAAACCACTTTCATCGGCTAGGTACGCCGGAGCTGAGACGGTAAGCTTCCGGTTGACCTGAGTTTTCGTCTTCTAATGTCACACCTCTTAGTTCACGTTGCATTGTCTCAGAATTTAAAGGTCGAGAAGGATCACGTTTTAGTACATCCAGTCGATTATATTAGTTAAATGTTTCTTTAATTACAGTATTCAGTCTTCGTTACCAGTGCTGGTTTAGTGATTTCCTTTTTCTGCAAAATATATCCTCTCGTCGGTCATATCAAGCTAAATTGTTACAAGTTTTCGTCATGTGTTGCATACTATCATATGTTTCTAATGTGATTTGGTTGTCGAGTATACGTTATTTAACTGTAATATTGCATTGACATGCTACATATATCAATGTAATAAGCGTTTCAGTGAGTGCTTATAAATACAGTGACTGAAACTACTCACAAGTCCACGAAGGCGTTGTGAGACATAATTGAAAGTTGACAGGGATGTTTCTGCATCTGAAAAATGATGTCTGTTCCGCGTAAGAGAGACGCTTGTGGCGCCGCTATAAGGATGCAAATCAGGTTTGGTGTAAATAAAAGCTGTAACGTTCGTGAGTGTTAGAGTCCGTTCAACGAACGATGGCGGTTCCTGGCAGCTTAAGACTCCGGGGACTGCATTGTTGTCGGCTGCAAGCGGTAGTTGCAGTACGCGCACACGCGTGCTGTGCCCATGAGGAAAATGTGTACACTGAAAATTCTGTCTCTCACTTACTTGTGCAGAATATTTCGCTTACAGCACGCAACAAATGAAATAAAAATTGACTAAATAACGCTCTACGATCACGTTTAATGCTGGCATTGGCTACAACACTCACATCAGAGCGCTGAGATCGCAACTGAACTCTCACTATTTGACAGAGAAAGCGTGACGTAGGTGGGCAGAACAAGCCTAAATTCATCCCCATCGTTCGTGATTCTAACTACAGTTACCTTTGAGATTAGTGGTATGTTGGTATAAGTCACGACTGAATTTAAGTCGACAAAGACGCCATTGTCGACATCCCGTTGAGTGTGAAGGAAGTCTTCTAATAACGCTACGAGAAGCTGCAGAAAGGCATGGTAGGGAAGAAACCGTGGTGCATGACTGCTAGCAGTGTTGGTCATGAAAATGCACACTTGCAGGAAGACTGGTCTCCAGACGGCCACGTGGCACTACCGATGGGAAAGACCACCACGCTTGGCGTATGGTTCTCGCATGCCGTACTGCATGTGCAGCACCAACCTAAGCAGCAGTTGGCACAACAGTGACGCAACGAACTGTTGGCCGAGCCGGAAGCCCTGTAACATGCATTCCACAGACCTGAAACCGCCGCCATTTGCGACTCCAGTTGTGTCCAGCTAGAAATCTGTTGTGTTTTCTGATGAGAGCTGATTATGCCTCGTTGCCACTTATGGCCGTGTGTTGGTTGTATGGAGACCAGTGGAGGGCAACAGCCAACCTGTCTGCGTGCTAGAGACATTGGACGTATACCTGAAGTTATAGCCTGGAAGCGATTTCGTATGAAAGCAGGAGCACTCTTACAGTTATCCTACGCACCTTGACTGCATATATTCGTCGGATGATTCGACCTGTTGAACTACCACTAATTAACAGCATTTCAGCGAGTATTTTCCAACAGGACAATGCTTGCTCAGATACCCCTGTTGTAAGCCAACATGCTCTATAGAATGTCGACATGTTGTCTTGGTTGTTTCCAACCGAGCACATTTAAGACATCGTCAGACGATAAACGAGCGTCATCCACAACCACCATTAACCGTCCTTATATCGACCGACCAAATGCAACGGGCATAGAACTCCATTGCACAGTCTTATGTTCGGCACCAGCAAAACACAGTTTATTCATGTTTACTTGCCGGCATTTAACATGTTGGCGGTTGCATAGTTGTTAGTGTACCAGCAATGCTGGTTTGCAATGGTTCCTGTGATCTTATAGTGTCAGTCACTTAAAGACGTTACCCAGACAAATGTATTCCAAAAATTTCATTACTCTGCATTAATTATTTTTTGTGTTGCGTTTTTTCATCAGTGTATATGTAAGAGAAATTTTCAGTTTTTCGGTGATTTTACACTGTACATTATTTATGGCACATGTAAAACACACAGAGAAGTGAGAGCAGGGTGCCAAGACTCGAAACAACGGTGTGTTCTTGAATTGGTCACCTGGCTTTGTGCAAGCTTTCGGTAACTGCATAAGAGAATGACTAAACAGCCGTATTTCCGCCTTGTGAACAAACTGTGATAGCTGAAATAGCCCACTAGATTTATGACACAAAATTGTTGAAGATTAAAAAAATAATCCAACAGTATCCAGATAAGATCAGGCTGTGATCAAATCCGCTAACGCCTCATGTATCAAAGCTATAGAATGTTTCAGTGTCAGGGCAACGCTAAGTACAGAATCTGACGACCTTCCAGACGACCTGAGACTGAGTCAATCCATCCCCCAGTAGTATAGGAGCGAATTCTTTCCAACATAGCAGTTCCCTCTTATTCAATTGTTCATTAATATAGTTGAGCCAGTTCTGCCCTGGTTGAAGCTTGCAGCGATTCTATTGTCCACATTTTAGAAGGGGAACGTGGGATAGGCCAGTCCTGGCTGGCACGTCTCATTGAGATTCCAGCTTCGAGGCGGGTTGGCGAAAATACTCTGTGTATAGTCCGTGAAAGTGGCCCGATAGTATCGATGTCGGCGAAGGGTGGGCTGATGTACTTGGAGGCCTGTCCATAAGTCCGAGGGATCGACGATGTCGTCCCGGAAGAAGTACACTGTGTGATCAAAAGTATCAGGACACCTCCAGAAACATACTTTTTCATATTAGGTACATTTTGCTGCCACCTATTGCCAAGAACTCTACATCAGCGACCTCAGTAGTCATTAGACATCGTGAGAGAGCAAAATGGGGCGCTCCGCGGACCACACGGACTTCGTACGTGGTCAGGTGATTGGGTGTCACTTGTGTCATACGTCTGTACGTGAGATATCGAAGCACCTAAACATCCCTTGGTCCTTTGTTTCCGACGTGATACTGTAATGGAAACGTGAAGGGACACCTACAGCACAAAAGTGGCACAACTTGACTAGAAGTATGAATCGGTTGATAGTACATGTTCTGAGGCATTAAGAACTCACCAATTTAGTATTGGAAGGCAGCGTGGAGAGTAAAAATCGTACAGGCAGACCACGAGATGAATACACTAAACAGATTCAGACGATTGTAGGTTGCAATAGGTACTTGGAGATGAAGAAGCTTGCAGAGGATAGAGTAGCATGGAGAGCTTCATCCAACCAGTCTCTTGACTGAAGACCACAACAACATCAACATCACAGCACAGGCCTACGTTGATGTTTGAAGCCCCTTCTTGCTTCCCACTGTTGAAGAGCATTCGAGGATGGCGATTACATATTTCAACATGTTCGAAAACCTGTTCATAAAGCACGGCCTGTGGCGGTTACATGACAATAACATCCCTGTCATGGACGGCCTGCACACAGTCGTGACCTGAATCCTATAGTACACCTTTGGGATGTTTTCGAATGCCGACTTCGTGCCAGGCCTCACCAAATGACATAGATAACTATCCTCAGTGCAGCGCTCGGTGGAGAATGGGCTGCCATTCCCCAAGAAATCTTCCAGCAGCTCATTGAACGTATACCTTGGAGAGTGGAAGCTGTCATCAAGGCTAAGGGTGGGCCAACACCGTACTGAATTCCAGCATTACAGATGGAGGGCGCCACGAACTTTTAAGTCATTTCTAGCCAGGTGTCCGGATACTTTTATCACATAGTGTAGTCAAATAGGCATGCCACTAATCCATGTGATGGGGTGCCACTTAGACGATGGAAAGCAGGTCGTGTCAGGATATATCATTATGGTAGTAGAACGTGATAGAGGGGCAGTTATAGGTAGAAATCCACAATCTTCTGTACGATGGTCCAGACAGCTGCTGCTGGTCCACACTCAAAACAGTGTAAATCTGTATCCTCAACATTACAACTGAGGCACAGGGGTGAGTCCACCTGCGCGATACGATGCAGTTTCTGTCTTGAATTATACTTTCCGGTGATGAGAACGCACCACGTCACGGTGGTGTCATTGGTGTGATCTTGTTGTTTGATCGTTCTCCAAACCGTAGGCTATGAAATCTGGGGGTGACGTACTTTGACGGGGTTTCTGGGTGGGTACGTTCGGAGAAGGTTGTAGATGTCGCGGGTGGTCGTCTTCTTGGTCCTGGGGAGCTCGGTGCATATGTAACCGTATTCCAAAAAGTAACGGCCTATATGCAACATCGTTGGGCGTCTCGATTCAGGTGCGAGATCAATGGTCAACGTTCCAGTAAATCTTGCATTTTGGCTTTTCCGTGACCGAAGTATAGTATTGGTGTAAAGTGCCGTAGTCCTGGCTCTCACATTAACCACATTGAGGCCACCATCCCGCTTCAGTATGGTGAGGACGTCATACTTGACTTTGAAGATGTATCCAGAACATACAAAATACCCGAAAGCCCCCTGTGGTCTGGCCGCCATTGTCGACGTGATGGGCAGAATCTGCGTGATGAGGAGAATCTGGGCTGCCAGATGGGTATTAACAAAAATGAGTCTCTGGCACATATTCAGTGGGCTTAGTAGACAACTTTGTATGTTTGCCCGGATGCGATGCAGTAGCGCCCGAAAACTGGTCGCCGAGGTGTGGCGAATGTCTCGCGTGTACACCAATCCGAAATGGCGAATGGTGTCCTCTAGATGAAAGAGGAACCACGCTGCCTGTGGAAAGACCGCGGCCGATCTTCAGGGCGCATGTTTTAGCGACGTTTATTATGTTCCCTGCCTGTGCACTGTAAATGGTGACCCACTGCATCGCAGCTTGTACGTCGGCCACTAAATGTACGACGAGAGCCAAGTCATCCCCATAGGCTCGGCCTCGGAACACATTTTCCCAGAGTGGAATACTAGTGAAGCATCGCCGTAATCCGCAAATGAGTGCTTCCATGGCAATGGCATAAAGCACAATCGAGAGTGGGCAACCCTGCCGTACTGAGCTTTCAATCCCTATGGTGTCTGTAAGTCTGCCGTTGACGAGGATCCTGGACGCATGAAGGAGCCACATAGTCACCTGCACGAACGTTGGGGAAATCGAAAACCGGTTCCCCATAGGCTCGGCCTCGGAACACATGATCCCAGACTGGAATACTTGTGAAGCGTCGCCATAATCCGCAGATGAGTGCTTCCATGGCAATGGCATAAAGCACAATCGAGAGTGGGCAACCCTGCCGTACTGAGCTTTCAATCCGTATGGTGTCTGTAAGTCTGCCATTGACGAGGATCCTGGACGCATTAAGGAGCCACATAGTCACCTGCACGAACGTTGGGGAAATCGAAAACCGGTTCCCCATAGGCTCGGCCTCGGAACACATGATCCCAGACTGGAATACTTGTGAAGCATCGCCGTAATCCGCAAATTAGTGCTTCCATGGCAATGGCATAAAGCACAAGCGAGAGTGGGCAACCCTGCCGTACTGAGCTTTCAATCCGTATGGTGTCTGTAAGTCTGCCATTGACGAGGATCCTGGACGCATTAAGGAGCCACATAGTCACCTGCACGAACGTTGGGGAAATCGAAAACCGGTTCCCCATAGGCTCGGCCTCGGAACACATGATCCCAGACTGGAATACTTGTGAAGCATCGCCGTAATCCGCAAATTAGTGCTTCCATGGCAATGGCATAAAGCACAAGCGAGAGTGGGCAACCCTGCCGTACTGAGCTTTCAATCCGTATGGTGTCTGTAAGTCTGCCATTGACGAGGATCCTGGACGTATTAAGGAGCCACATAGTCACCTGCACGAACGTTGGGGAAATCGAAAGCCGGTCCATCACTGCGTTGGGAAAGGCATGCTTGGCGCGGTCAATCGCCTAACACTGAAGTCGATGTAGATTAAAGCGCCTGGCTGTTACGAGTGTGTTGTCACAGCGATCGCATCTAGATATTCACTGTCTGTATATTATTGTTCGTGGGAAACAGTTTCTCGTAATACATATTTGGGCCGCACAGCTAGAAGGCGTGTGAAAATCTTGGAGTTGAGTAACGTGATCGGTCGACAACTATCGAGTCGTGTTCCTCCTGCAGGTTTCGGGACTGGTATGAGTAAACCTGCCGTGGCCACATCCGCAGTCAAGAGGTTTGGAGCAGCGGCGATTAGTGTACATTGTATCTCCTGTGCAACCTCAGCAATGGCCTCTGCACCGGCAGTTACTTCTTGATAGAGAAGTCTATAGTGCGTTTTAAAGGCATCCGCAATGGTAGCTTGAGAAGTCAGCCGTCGGCTATCAGGTAGAACTAAAGTTGTCATTAAGACCTGTGGGCGTCGACGAACATTTTGAACAAAATGATGAATAGAAGGTTCTTTACCGATAATTCTCATCTTGGCCGTGTGCTCGTATAATAGCTCCTTCTACGCGCACCTGGTCGCGGTTAAAATCTTTATCTTGATGCCTTGAGCTTCTGTTAGACGGTCTAGGGATGGAGGATGATCCATCAGCTCGCCTCGCATAGAGCGCTATAATAGAAATTTGTTGTGTGGTGATCCCATCGGCTTTGGCTCTGCATAGAGTGTCAAGGTGCGTCGGATCGCCAGTCAGGTGGATAGTAACCACCATTTAAATTTTGTCTTGTAATGCATGATGCGTTAAACACAAGCGTGCCACTTGTCGGTGACCTGTTGAAGACATTCAGGGTCCCACAGTAGCGTGACGTTGAGTTTCCAAGGTACTACACTGCGCCATATAGATTGCCTACGTAGTATCACGGTACAGATATAGACTCATGATCCGAAAAGACAGACGGCCAACGTTCCAGTCGAGGAGAACGGGTTTTAGAGCGTCAGAGATATATATTCTATCTAGTTGGGTGGCTAAGACGCTCGTGATATATGCATTCCCCGGGCGGTCGCCGTGTACTATTCTCCAAGTGTCAAGGAGATGTAGGCGGCACATGAGGAAGCGAAGTTCCAGAAATGTGGCAAAATGAGGGTATCGGCCTGTACGCTCGAGAACATAGTTGTAATCTCCACTTACGATGAGATGATCGTATGTGCCGAGGAATAAAGGCGTGATATCTTCTGCGTGGAACTGGGAGCTATTGCTCCTTTTCGCAGTGCCCGATGGGGCGTAGAGATTTATGTTTTGATTCCTTCAACTGTTATGGCCACCCCTCGCGCCGTTGGGAGATACGCGACATCGGAAACTGCAATCCCTTCTTGGAGGACGATGGCTCCGTCTGTGTATTCCAGAGCCGCCGGAGCAGCGTATTTCTCGTATCCATAACAACCGGGCCTAGTCGCTGTCCTCAGTTCTTGTAGCAGGGCGATGTCGATGTCCGCTGCTCTTAGCGTGTCGCGGAGCCGTTGAAGTTTAACGTGCGAGCCGATATTATTGGTGTTCATGGTACCTATTTGGTATGCCTGATGGTGGTTCCGTGCTGTCGATAGGATCATAGATGGTAAAGATTGTCGTGGTGTATTGTGGAAGTTTTCAGTAGTCGCAGGAGTCGTCGTAGAAACGTCCCCTATTTTAGTATTGGTCTAACGGAGGAATAGATATCGTTTCCGCATCGGGTGGAGCTGGTAAATCCGAGTCATCCACCCATGAAAAATGTTCATCAGTTTTCAACATTGGAGAGAGGTAGCAGCGCTGGTCGAGTCGGCTCAGTTGCGTCGAAGACGACGGGCGTGCTATGTTCCATGGCTCCTGGGCGCGGGGCTTGCTCACAATCTCTGTTGGAAGGCTCACCGCGTTGTGGATGACGCGTCTCCGTGGCAGAGGAAAAGGAGCTATTGTGTACTCTGTCATATTCATGCTCCACTTCTTCGTCCTGCAGGGAGGGATCAGTAATCGATTCTGATGCCTTTCGGCATATTTTTCGTCGTTTGCTCCCGTCAATGTGTTTCTGTGTCTGAGGAAGGAAGAGATACTGGTCACTCCGGCACAAAAGCTGCGAGTGGCCTTGGGTCTCCATAGAGCTCTCGCTGGTATCCTTGTGATCTTCTAGCGTGGGTGTGCCCGGCTGTAAGTCAAGTATGCTGGAGTCACTACTGGTGGCAAGATGCTATGACACCGCTGGTTGTGTCGGTACAGAGAGACGCTCATAAACTATTTCTTGTGAGGGCTCGATGAGCTTTGTCACCGCATAAGTGACTGGAAGGGCGGCTGTGATTCGGTCGGTGTTTGTATCGTCGTGCCGGAACTGCGAGTTGCGGCGTTGCAGGCATTCATTAAGGACGTGGCGTTCTTTGCCACAACCGGAACATGTTCCAGGTTGTCCGTCGTAAATGACCAACGCACGGCAGCCGCCGATAGAAATGTTCGATAGGATGTGCCATTTGGGATCTATTCGGACTTGTCTCACACCATTAAGGACGAGATGCGTTGTAATCTGTGCCCATGTTTCGGCTACGTGGCTCTGGACTTTTCCGTACGGGCTTAGCGCCTCGATGGCTTCATCGTCATTCATCTCGGAAAGCAGTTCGAATACACGAATCGTTCAACGGCCAAATCCTGTTGCAGGCAGCACCGGAAGTCGTCTTAACATAAATGACGTTGCTAATGATCGATAGGTGTGTGCCGATGAGATCGTCAAGCGGGATCTTCACATCTTCACGTAGGAAGCGTTAGAAAGCAAGTGCTTTGGTTCGTGCGTATTCGTTTGAAAAGGTGAATTTAAGATTATTCTTCCTGTAAGAGTTAGCCATTATAACTACTTCGACTGAGAAGCGCGGTGACGGGGAAGTAAACAAACACTCCGCACGCGTAGCTGCGTGGACGGCCAAGCGCGGTCCTCACTGCTGTCCTGCCAAAGGCAGACTGCCACATCAGCTACACAAGCACGACTCACAGCTTCAATACTGTCGGTACCTCGCATCCTAACTGCCAAAATTCACAAAAATCTCATTCTGGAAACATACCCCAAGCTGTGGCTAAGCCATGTCTCCTTACTTCCAGGAGTGCTTATTCTGCAAGGTTCGCAAAAGAGGTTTGTGAAGTTTGGAAGGTAAGAGACTAGGTATTGGCAAAACTGAAGCTGTGAGGACGGGTCGTGAGTCGTGCTTGGGTGGCTGAGCAATGACACCTAAATTCTTACTTGCCACAGATATTTGGCAATTCTTTCCTAACATGTGGCGATTTCTGAGGGTGTGGGTAGGAATGATCCTAGGATTAGAAAAATGGTTCAAATGGGTCTGAGCACTGTGGGACTTAACATCTGAAGTCATCAGTCCCCAAGAACTTAGAACTACTTAAACCTAAGTAACCGAAGGACAGCACATACAACCATGCCCGAGGCAGGATTCGAACCTGCGACAGTAGCTGTCGGGCGGGTCCAGACTGAACGGCCGGCGAACCTAGGATTACAGCTTCAATCGCTGCCAGTGAAACAAGCGGCAATAACATTCGTAATTCTTCGCTTGTCACAAATATTTGGATGTTTATTTCCGAATCATCGTTATGTCCGGGGATGTGGTTTGCCAGGAAGCTAAGACGACTGCTTCCGCAGTGTTTTGTTTCTAATCACACGATCATACTGGACATTTGAGATTCACAAACAGCGGTGAGGTGCTCATGCTAGCTACCGAATGGATTTGCGTATGCTCTAAGTGAGGTGCGGACGCTGGCTATACAGTGTCGTCTACAAGAGTGGAACGAGATTTTCTGAATTCGGCTCATTAAGGAGTGGCTGTTGTAATCAGGCAGTTATCAGACCTGGTGATATTGGGGCAGATGGATGATCCGAATTCGAATAAACGGGAGGGGCGTAACAGTTCTGGCGTGCGCTTTAAAACCATTGGGTTACCTACCGAACAGCTCGATCGGAAAAGTTGTCCATGTGTGACATGTGTACATTCGGTACACAGGGTGAATCACCTAAAACTTGCATCATAAATATTATACACTCCTGGAAATGTAAAAAAGAACACATTAACACCGGTGTGTCAGACCCACCATACTTGCTCCGGACAAATGGCCGTCGAATGGCCGTCGAATGGCGCTAGCTGCGCAGCATTTGTGCACCTCCGCCGTCAGTGTCAGCCAGTTTGCCGTGGCATACGGAGCTCCATCGCAGTCTTTAACACTGGTAGCATGCCGCGACAGCGTGGACGTGAACCATATGTGCAGTTGATGGACTTTGAACGAGGGGGTATAGTGGGCATGCGGGAGGCCGGGTGGACGTACCGCCGAATTGCTCAACACGTGGGACGTGAGGTCTCCACAGTACATCGATGTTGTCGCCAGTGGTCGGCGGAAGGTGCACGTGCCCGTCGACCTGGGACCGGACCGCAGCGACGCACGGATGCACGCAAGACCGTAGGATCCTACGCAGTGCCGTAGGGGACTGCACCGCCACTTCCCAGCAAATTAGGGACACTGTTGCTCCTGGGGTATCGGCGAGGACCATTCGCAACCGTCTCCATGAAGCTGGGCTACGGTCCCGCACACCGTTAGGCCGTCTTCCGCTCACGCCCCAACATCGTGCAGCCCGCCTCCAGTGGTGTCGCGACAGGCGTGAATGGAGGGACGAATGGAGACGTGTCGTCTTCAGCGATGAGAGTCGCTTCTGCCTTGGTGCCAATAATGGTCGTATGCGTGTTTGGCGCCGTGCAGGTGAGCGCCACAATCAGGACTGCATACGACCGAGGCACACAGGGCCAACACCCGGTATCATGGTGTGGGGAGCGATCTCCTACACTGGCCGTACACCTCTGGTGATCGTCGAGGGGACACTGAATAGTGCACGGTACATCCAAACCGTCATCGAACCCATCGTTCTACCATTCCTAGACCGGCAAGGGAACTTGCTGTTCCAACAGGACAATGCACATCCGCATGTATCCCGTGCCACCCAACGTGCTCTAGAAGGTGTAAGTCAACTACCCTGGCCAGCAAGATCTCCGGATCTGTCCCCCATTAAGCATGTTTGGGACAGGATGAAGCGTCGTCTCACGCGGTCTGCACGTCCAGCACGAACGCTGGTCCAACTGAGGCGCCAGGTGGAAATGGCATGGCAAGCCGTTCCACAGGACTACATCCAGCATCTCTACGATCGTCTCCATGGGAGAATAGCAGCCTGCATTGCTGCGAAAGGTGGATATACACTGTACTAGTGCCGACATTGTGCATGCTCTGTTGCCTGTGTCTATGTGCCTGTGGTTCTGTCAGTATGATCATGTGATGTATCTGACCCCAGCAATGTGTCAATAAAGTTTCCCCTTCCTGGGACAATGAATTCACGGTGTTCTTATTTCAATTTCCAGGAGTGTATGAAGTGCTATTGATGTGCACATTTCACAGAATGCGTTGGTAGTCAGGGGCTGGTATTGTCAGCCAATAAACAGATTGTAACAATGATCATAAAGTGTATTTTTTATGCAAACATACAATTTTTTAAATGAAACATTACCTATTGATATTAACTCACTAAACGTATGGTAATCTACGACAATGGTGTTTGTTGCAGGATTCTAGTGAGAGTCATTTACGAGATATCGTTTTCTGAAAAGCTCCCACACCGACACTTATTTGTGCCGGTCAACCTGCGTAGTTGCTCAGTACTATGTTGTCTTGTTTGCGTATAGTGTGCTTGTGTGTTCGTTGAGTGCGTTGCGACTTGATAGTCAGTTTATGTGTGACCAAGCAGTAGGGCATCAGTGGACGATGGGATTTGCAGTTTGTTCTTGTACGGTGTATGCGACAAGATATCCCAATACAGACGAACCATCAACACGATTATACATCAACCTCTTCAACCATTTACGAGAAAGTGGTAGTGTACCATCTAGACAAAGCAGCAGAAGGAAACAATTGTCGATATAAGAGTGGAAATAAACGTTCTTCCTGCTGTTGCAGTTGATACGCACATTATCTCCGGCGCAGTCGCACGAGGAAGTGGAATGAGTCAGGCAAGTGTCCTCCGCATTCTCCATCGATGTAGGTTCCACCCCTGCCACATCTTCCTGCATGAAAAGCTACATGGAAACGGTTATGAGAATCGTGTCAACTTCTGTACACGCCCATTAAGGGAGATACTCCAGTTATGTAATTTATCTTGTTTAGTGATGAAGCCATATCTCTCAAACATAGCCAAGTAAACCTTCGAAACATGCATTATTGATCTGTTGATAATCCCCGTTAGCTTCATCAGGTGGAACTTCAGAATCAATCTTATGTAAACATGTGGTGGTGGATAGTGAACCAGCACCCCATATCTCTATCTCTTATAGATGGTACATTGAACGCGCACTGATGTCGCACCCTCCTAACAGATCATCTTCCACGGATGCTTGAAGACATTCCTCTGCAGACAAGGAGGAACAGGTGACACCAACGTGATGTCTGTTCGGGCCAAAGTGCACGATGTACTACAGCATGGCTTCAAGAATTATGCCCAAATTGTTGGATTGGATGCAAAGGACCTGTCTATACCTTGGCTAGCCCGTTTCACGGATTTGACGCTTGTGGACTTCTTTTCTGTGTGGAAAGCTGAAAGACGCTGTCTACAAGGATATACCAGCTACATCCAATTATATACAACGACGTACTACTGTAACCTACTCGTATATCTTCGCTGCAATTGTATTACGTACCATGCCATACTGGAAGCGTGTATTGATGCTGCCGGAGATATTGTCTCATTGCGGGTCAGCATCCAGATAACTATTGTGTGCTACCACAGGTATCGTACATGTGTCGGTATGGGAACACTTCAAAATACGATCTCTCGGAAACAACGCGCACTAGAATATTGGAACATACGCCATTACGTGATTTAACCTACATTTAGTTTGTTAATGTCAGCAGACACCGCTCCATTTGAAAAAGTGTATGTTTGCACAAAAAATACTCTTTCTGAGTTATATCACAAGCATTTGATTGTCTAAGTTCTGTGAATGCCGTATATAAACAGCAATACATTTTGTGAGAACCGTATATCAATAAAGAGCACTTTCTATTCTCACAAAATTTGCCGAGCACCTTAGTACTAATCGGTGATACTTTCGGTACAAGATTTTATGCGATACGAGGGTTGGACCTTTAATAGTGGCGACTATTTACTTACAGCGGTTACAAAATAGATACGTGTTTCAAAGTTGTACTGACCTTCAAATTAGTCACCAGTATTATGTATAACCCGTTACCAGCGATGTGGAAATAGTAGAACATTTTGAGCAGTGTTAGTTGTCCTGACAGTTTTAGCGGCGCGGTCTACTGCCCGACGAATTTGTAGCAGTTCTGAATCGAATGCCGTGAAGTGTTTCCTTCAGTTTAGAAATAGAGTTGAACTTACCAGGGCTTAAGTCAGAGGAGTGCACTTAACAGCCCCATCAGCCAAACAAATCAGTAACAGCTTGCTCTGTACGTGCTTGAACCTTGTGCTGAAATATGATGGTCAGGTCATGCAGAGAGTGTCATCACTTCTGTCTCTGTGCTGTTCATTTTTGGAACACAACCTAAGACCAGCTTAGACGTGATGACACTTTCTGCAGGACCTGACCATCATATTGCAGGGAAATGCTCAAGCACGTACAGCACAAGCTGTTACTGATTTGTTTGACTGATGGGGCTGCTAAGTGCTATCCCACCTACTGCACTCGCCTAAGTCCTCATGAGTTCAACTCGATTTCTAAACTGAAGGAAACACTTCCCAGCAATTGCTTCAGAACTGCTACAAATTCGTCGGGTAATAAACTGCTCCGCTCGAACTGACAACACAACTCACACTGCTAAGAGTATTCTACGATTTCCACATCGCTGGCTACGGGCTATACATAGTACTGGCGACTACTTTAAAGGTCAGTAAAATGTTTAAAATGGTTCAAATGGCTCTGAGCACTATGGGACTTAACTTCTGAGGTCATCAGTTCCCTATAACTTAAAACTACTTAAACCTAACTACCCTAAGAGCATCACACACATCCATACCCGAGGCAGGATTCGAACCTTCGACCGTAGCGGTCGCGCGGTTCCAGGCTATAGCGTCTAGAACCGCTCGGCCACCATGGCCGGCTAAAATCGTGAAACACCCATCAATTTTGTACGAGCTATAAATAAATAGTTGCCACTATTAAAGTTCCAACCCTCGTATATCACCTAATAAGACTAAAAGAATAATTTATTTGGTTAGATGAAGGAATGTTTCATTGGACATGCTCAAATAGAGTTGAAGGATTGAATCAATGTGCTTATTGTTGTCGCATGACGTGGTACAGTGAAGTTAAATTAATTTACGTTGCTCAGCTTAAAAAATTCTTCAAATTAACAAAAGATAGTAGGATGTAGTGCGAATGAGGATATTTTTATTAATTCTTGAACTGTATTACGTTGACTAGGTATTAGCCTCAGTTTGAAAGCTGATAAAGTTCGTAGAACTGGCTAGTCGTGAGATGTTAGTTTTCCTGACACCACTGTTTCCAGGGCAGTGACGAAGCTCCAGACACATACATTAATTCAAATTACATTACTTTAAAAAAGTCCCTCCCGCAGAAGGTTCGAGTCCTCCCTCGGGAATGGGTGTGTGTGTTCATCTTAGCATACGTTAGTTTGAGTGGTGTGTAAGTCAAGGGACCGATGACCTGTAGCAGTTTCGTCCCTTAGGAATTCACACACATTTCAACATTTTTCAAAAAATCTGTTTGAAATAGATCAGTGCTCTGAAACTGATACTGATTCTCCTTCTAATATAGTCAAGATTTCTGTAACCACGGGAAATACCAGAAAGGAATTCTTAATTTTGAAAGTCAGGAGAAGCACTGCATACCTGAGTACATTGTATACCTCAATTCGAAGTTTATAATTTCTGAACGTGCCGGTTTATTCCAGTTATAAATCATCAGTATGTAAGACTCGCTAATGGCCCTTTCAGTTTATTGATACCGTAATGCTAATCCCCAGCTGCTGTGCACGTAATGACTAATCTATTTAACTTTACGTTCTAACGATCTGTCTTCGGTGAAAGTGTACTTGTTGTTGATAACTGTATGCGAGCTGAATGATGAAAGTCGGACGCGAGGAATGATAATTCGGATGACACCACAGACGGGGCACACAATGAGAAAATAGTGTTCGATAAACGTCTTCATGATACGGAGTGTACGAAGTGGCGATATAATGGAGTTTACTGTGCAGAGTAATGCCATATAACAGAGTTTTTGTGGTACAATTTAAACCGAAGTCTTAGATTCCGGCGTAAAAGCCTCGAAAATGACATTTCGAAAATACCCCACAACGTCTGCGAAACGATAATTGGGTTACCCTACAGATCAGTCCATTACTGTCACTTTAATTGGCTTCGCAGTTTTTACAACCTAACTGTAACATTTCAACCGGAACTAGTCCAAGGGCTACGCTACAGAGCAGTGCGTTGACACACCTACTTTTCTTCCAGTCGCATTCGTCGGCTTCGTGAACTCACAACCAAACTGTAACAATATCCCAAAAAATCTTGTCACATTCCGAGAAGCAAACAATAGTCTACAAAAAGAGATACGACAGCCAGTGAGCAATTTTGTAATCAATAACAGCCAGATCAGTAATAGCCAGTCCTGATCTTTCTATGAAGGAAACGAAACCATTTAATTCGAATATTCATCCGAAACAAGTTATTATTCGGTGGTTCTGAGAGGCTGATGTATATTTCCTCCGACTGACTTTTATCAGTGTAAACGAATAGCTGACAGCAGCATGCAGCAGAAGAGCAGCCGACACTGTAAGACCTTTTCGCCCTGATTTTAGAAACGCTCTTTGGCCATAGAACATCTTGCGGTATTGTTATAACGCCTTTCACACTTTACCCATGGTCCTTCTTCTGCTCGTTAATACTCTGCAATTGCAGTTTGTAATGGTCGACACCATGACTTTTCTGTTACGATAATCCAAGGTTTGAATTTAAAAAAAAAATCTCTGAGCACTATGGGACTTAATATCGATGGTCATAAGTCCCCTAGAACTTAGAACTACTTAAACCTAACTAACCTAAAGACATCACACAACACCCAGCCATAGCGAGGCAGAGAAAATCCATGACCCCGCCGGGAATCGAACCCGGGACCCCGTGAGTGCGAAGCGAGAACGCTACCGCACGACCACGAGATGCGGGCAAGGTACGAATTAACCCTTATATATGTGTGTGTGTGTGTGTTTACAGAACAGATATCATTGGTGTATGACTACTTTTCTGTGTTACCTTGACAGTTCCATGATGTTTGTCTCAGTACTGATGAATAATTTGCGACTAGGCGGTTAATGGACGAGGGACGTTGCACTGCAGCGAGCGATAAGTTGGAAATTTGCATCGGTCAGGGACTTTGTCCGAATGGCCGAAACGCCAGCGCGCTAAATCAACGTGTTAGGTCAGAGGGCCCGCTGCATTGTGCAATAAAAATAATCTAGTGAGTTATTCAACGATGAACCTCCAGGTGTGGCATCTGATATTCGCCCAAACCAAAGTCGACAAGCAATAACGAACAATGTGAATAAGAAGAAAAAGAAACGGTTAAGGAAGTCATTCGTAAGAAGCAATAAATACGGGTTCGATTCCCGGTCCGGCAGAAGTTTTCAACCTTCGCCACTGCATTTCCACAGTGCCCTGTGGCGCTACCTGTCACCAGTTTCCCACCCGACCTTTCCCTTTCCTTGCTATTACACTATTCATATAAAACGGATAAAAGTGTCCAAAATTAGCGCATTCCGCTTCACTTACACGTCGTCCCTCTAGTTTCACCTTCTCCTTTTTCTTCAAACGAAGATAAATCATTTCCTAACAGATTCACTAAATATAACACAGCCACCTGATTGCAGTGATTGCATGATTGAAAGAAAGAAGAAGAACAACTACGCACACACTATTCCCGTTAATTCAGTCGCGCTGAGCCTGCGTGATATTACTTGAGTCAGCAAAATCCTAACTGTACTGCGACGTAATCAGCCGAAGCTGCTGTACCATCTTACCATAAATATGAGCAGACACGACTGCATACGTGTAGGAGGAGGTCAACATAATTCATCATACGTTGCATTCATTCATAACACCAATTTTTATAGTTCTTTCCCACTTTTGTTTAAACGGAAACAATATTTCATGCAATAGAATGAGACACAAAAGAATAACACACTTATACAGACAGAATGTTAACTAAACAAAAATCTGTAATCAGTCAAATATCCGTAATTGAGGTAGTAGAATTTAAAATATGGTTCAAATGGCTTTGAGCACTATGGGACTTAACTTCTGTAGTGATCAGTCCCCTAGAACTTAGAACTACTTAAACCTAACTAATCTAAAGACAGCACACACATCCGTGCCGGGGGAAGGATTCGAACCATCGACCGTAGCGGTTGTGCGGTTCCAGACTGTAGAACCTAGAACCTCTCGGCCACTCCGGCCGGCAGTAGAATTCAAAAAGAGTGCTTCGGTTGACCGTAATTTCTGTTTGTTACACGACCGGTTTCGAAGAAGAAAGTTTGATCTTCAGGTGCAACCAAATAATTATGGAAACACAATTGTGTGGTGCTCGGACAGGCGGGCGATGTGGTTCCTGGTCGTACACTTCTATGCGTTCGTTTCACGTCGGTGTGAACCCCATGACTGACTGCCCCGAGCATAACATATTTACACTGAAGTGACAAGACATGGTTCAAATTGAAATGGCTTTGAGCACTTTGGGATTTAACATCAGAGGTCATCAGTACCCTAGAACTTAGAACTACTTAAACCTAACTAACCTAAGGACATCACATACATCCATGCCCGAGGCAGGATTCGAACCTCCGACCGTAGCGGTCATGCGGTTCCAGACTGAAGCGTCTAGAACCGCTAGGCCATACCAGCCGGCGACAAGCCATGGAATATTGACATGCACATATAGAGATGGCGGTAGTATCGCGTCCACGACATCTTAAAGGGCAGTCTATTTGCGAAGCTGTCATATGTATTCAAGTGAGTCACGTGAAAAGAATATTGAAGGCATAATGGCAGTTGGAGCTAGAACCATGGTAAAATTCATTTCGTAAATCGTAATTGAATATCGTGAGCTCAACAGTGTCAAAAGTGTGCTGAGAACACCAAGTTTCAGTCATTACATCTCACCACTGACAACACAGTGGCGACCGAGCGAGGTGGCGCAGTGGTTAGCACACTGGACTCGCATTCGGGAGGACGATGGTTCAATCCCGTCTCCGGCCATCCTGATTTAGGTTTTCCGTGATTTCCCTAAATCGTTTCAGGCAAATGCCGGGATGGTTCCTTTGAAAGGGCACGGCCGACTTCCTTCCCAATCCTTCCTTAACCCGAGCTTGCGCTCCGTCTCTAATGACCTCGTTGTTGACGGGACGTTAAACACTACCCACCACCACCACCACCACCACCAACAACAACAACAACACAGTGGCCGGCGGCATTCCCTTAACGACCGAGAGCAGTTGTGTTTGCGTAGAACTGTCAGTCCTATCAGATAGGCAACACCGCGCGAAAAACCGCAGAAATCAATGTGGAACATAGGAAGAACGTATCCGTTTGGACGTTGCAGTAAAATTTGGTGTAATGGCTTTGGCAGCAGCAATTGAAGCGAGTGTCTGCTAACAGCACGACATCGGCGGCAACGTCTCCCCAAGGCTCGTGACCATACCGGTTAGATAATAGATGACTATAAAACAGTGGCCTTGTTAGATGAGAGAGAGAGATGAACCTAATCGAACATTTGTGGGACAAAATCGAGAGATAAATTCGTGCAAAAAAATCCTTTGCTGGCAAGACCTTCTCAATTATGGACGGCTATAGGGGCAGCATGGCTTTATATTTTTGCAGGGGAATTCCAGAGACTTACTGAGTCCATGCAGCGGGCCACTGTGACCGAACGGTTCTAGGCGCTTCAGTCAGGATCCGCGCAGCTTCTGCGGTCGCAGGTTCGAATCCTGCCTGGGGCATGGACGTATGTGATGTCCTTAGGTTAGTTAGGTTTAAGTAGTTCTAAGTCTGGGGAACTGATGACCTCAAATGTTAAGTCCCATAGCGCTTAGTGCCATTTGAACCATTTGAGTCCAAGCCATGACGAGTTGCAAATTTTGTCTCCTCTGTGTTAATTTCCATAAGTATTTGATGTCACCTGACGATGAAGCTTTACACTCAGAAACATATTGCGCATTAACCGGAAATTACTGGCAACTGCTGCGGATTTGCAAATAAATATTTATTAATATGTTATCCATTAATATGATTGTGGCAATGGATTTTTGTTATATAGTTTATGGTATTCTGGGCTGCTGCTTTAACAGCAGTGCCGCCTACTGCCGCTGCCTGCTCTTTAGTGGAGCGTATTAACGCATGCTGCAGCTCAGCCCCACTGAGTACCTACTTGCTCGCGTGCGCAGGCACAACGACCTGGCGTGGAACGTGCGCCTCTACTGCCGCGGCCGGCTGTCGGCCGTCAACCTGACGGAGGACCTGCGCCGCGTCGAGCCGTGGGCCAGCAGCGCGTGGTCGCACACCGACCTGCCCCGGCTGCGGCGCGGTCTCGTCGGCGCACAGGTCAGTACCGCGGGCTGCCTGCCGCTCGCCGCCCCACGTCTCTGCCAATGCGCTATAAACAACGGCCGCGGGTCGCACGTGACTTGGTCCACTAATACCGGGTTCTGCAGCAAGACGCGAGTTTCGTTAAAAGTACCACTGGGGATGGCAGTCACACAAGACTGTGGCGCAGGGCTGGTGGACTGGGGCTCTGGCCAGGGGCTGCGCTGGCGAGGGGCTCAATTTAAAAGTTAATTTATTAAATATAAAATAATAGTTAGCATGAAGCAGAATTTAGGAAAAACAGATCTAGTGTTGAGCAGATTTGGTGTCTGAAGACCATATTAAGGACACGTCGAAGTACCAACACATACGTCACCCTTGTGGATCTCAAGAAGACGCACAACTCTGTCGACAGGCGAACCGTTTTAGATACTTTATAATAGCTCACGGTAAACAGGAAGTCTAAAGAGCTAATCTACCACAAACTCACAGACATAGCATCTCAAGTTAAGTTTCTCAGTAAAATGTCTGATGCTTTTGCAGTATGTACTCGCGTTCGATAAGGTGATGACCTCTCGCACCTTCTGCTTAACACTGTACAAGAGAAACTTATCAGAGAATGAGGGATAGAAGTCGAGGGTAAAACATCGGGATCACTGGACAGAAACTGAAAGACAAGTGCCTAGCATTTATATGACATCTCCGAAAGAATAGACACCAAGCATTCATACAATTAATTCATCTCGATGGAATATTAATCCACAACCTTCAATACGGATGCACATTTACATTCGACCTCCGGCGGGAATCTAAAATTAGTAGGCGTGGACAATATGGACAGTAACTGTGGATATGTGGCGCTAGGTGGAAATGTAGGTCGGTCGGGCTGCGTGTCGAGATATTGCGGGCATTTTCAATAATCACTGTGTACAGGTAATGCGGTTGTTAATGCAGCTGCCTGTAAGCAGTATATCCCACGTTCGAATCGCAGTCCGGCGTACATTTTCACTAGTTGCTGCTGATTCCGTACAATGCACCTGATACTAAAGCCCTCTACTTCAATGTACGTAATATGTCTAACTTTTGATCATGACCTACCTGTATTCACTAAGACTACTTACGAAACCAAGTATCCCATACATAAGTTACAAGAGATAGTATCTCAGACAGGTCTCGAATATAACATATTAGAAGACTGAAAAAGATGAGAAGATCTCCACTACAAAAGAAACATAGGAATAATTCACATGTGTCTTCTTTTGAATATGTCGGAGAAATCACAGTACCATCTCGACTAGACACTAAATTAGAATTAGAAATAGCCACCAAACTCCAGAATGCGTACAGAATAACACGAAATAATTAAAAAATACGGGTGATATCTCGTAACGAGTGATATCTCATAACGCGAAACTTTGGCAATACGAGACAGTTGTCCTACCTGAAGCACCATATGCATCATAAACATCCTCAGGAGGCAATTCAAAAATCCTAATTGCAATGCGGAGACCGAATAACTATAAGAAAAATGTATGGTCCCATTATTACAACTATCATATGGATTGCAAGAAAAGCTACGGACCTATACACCGCATTAGACACGTTCACTGATACAGTACATAGAAGACGCTAGAAATTCAATGGTCACATCTACAGAATTGATACTAGGTTAACAGAAAAAAAGCTACTTAGTATAATAAATTCGAGAAAGGGACAACTTACTTGGTTAGAAGAAGTTCAGCAGGACTTATGAGAAATAAAAACCACAGAAGATACCATCAGTGAATCCAAAGTCTTTTGATACCCAGTTGCAAATATTAGCAGAGAAAGCTGAAACACTGACTGGAAAACAGTGGACAGAGGAACGCAAGAAGAAACACAGCGAATCCATGAAGAGAGTCTGGGGAGCGAACAAGAAAATGATGCTTTCAGACCAAGCTAACAAGCTCACACGCGCTCTTTAAGTTGGCATAATGAAGAATGAGAAAGAAGAACAATGAAAATACGTCTGGACTACAGAATAATAAATGTTTTAACTATCACATGATGTGCACTATGAGTTTTTAAATCACAAGAATAACTGTCTAGATATTACATATCACGATTTCAACACAGATCTAAACCATAATGTAACAGAAATGACAACATCTACAGGCGAATACCAAGGTATTTTATGTACCTTATCACCTCTCGTTACAGACAGAATTCTTCGAAAAGACCCTTGTAGACACTTTCGGGACATGATGTTATAACATGAAGGACTGTCTGCCATTCCCCCGCCCCCCCCCCCCCCCCCCCCACACATCATAAGATTTTTCCCCACTCGTGGACAGTGTCTGCATATATTCCGTGGGACGTTCGGATGCGGTTCAGGGTAGTCCAAATTGCCCGAGGCTGCTCAAATCCGAGGACTCTCTCCTGGATATATGGCAGCTTCAGTCATTGTGGAGGAAGACCATTTTGTTCCCAACAGCCTATCCATTGATTGGTAGCACTGAATTCATTTTCGGAAAGGAACAACAACAAAAATAGAATGATCGTGTGTCATTGATGGCCTGGAGACCCCATCCGGAGAAGTTCGGCCTCCGACGCCACACTGGGCGGCTTGATTGTCGCTGATGATGAAAGGATTATGACGGCAACAGAACACCCAGTCCAAGGGCGGAGGAAACCTCCATCGAGCCGAGGGCTGCCGCATGGTAGGCAAACACGTTACCGTTTACTCTGGTTTGAATTTGGTTCGTCTTTCTTCGTCGTATTTGGTCGTAGCGGACGTGATATGGCATCCGTTGAAGTTAGTTGTTGATCCCTTCACTCAGTTTCTTATTACAGGCACTAGCCAGCTGTCTGACCGAACACGCTGAGTTACCGTGCCGGCATTCAGCTAAGCACACGGTATTTCAGTAGCAATCATGGCTATGGTAAAAGTGAGATGTCTTGATGTTTTCTTTTTCGCTCCACAGGGAGTTTATCGTTGATTATTGGAATTTGCATCATGAACAGTCTTCTGGTATTCACAGAGTAGCGCACTCTTCCATCTGATAGCAAGAGGTGGAATGTGAGTCAAGACAGATAACCAGTTTGTAGCAGTATATCGTACTGACCCGCTAACAATGTACATTGCTTCGTTGTTGTACAGACGGTTTTTCCACACATGGACTATTAAGCCAGATAAACCCACAGCACTCTGCTGCTGAGAACACCAATCAGAGTGCTGATACTCAAACAAGGAATCATCACCAACTTGACATTCTGTTTTAATGATAATTCAGCGCGTGCGCTGGGTACGAGCTTCAGCAATCGATTTCGCTCGTAAACCAGGGACATAATTCTGATAGTACACAGTTACGACATTCTGATAATACAGTCACAAAACTTTGGCGAGCACGCTATGATGACGCCTAATGCCCGAACGTTTGACATCTTGTTTTAATGAGAATAAAGCAGGTTCGCTGGATATGAGCGCCAGCAACCGATTTCGCTCGAAAACGTTTGACATCTTGTTTTAATGAGAATAATGCAGGTTCGCTGGATATGAGCGCCAGCAACTGATTTCGCTCGAAAACTATGCCCAAGCGCGAACTACTGTACAGCGAGGTGAAACTGAAGCTCCCCTATTCCCGGAATGATGAAGGCGAGGGAAGAGGAGGAGGAATGTGAATTATCCACCAACTTATTTTGACATCTTGTTCGAGGACTCATATTATTCTAACCAAAAATTTGTGGGTACTATTAATAAGTAAGATCTCAATCTCACGCACTTATATGTACAATATTAGTTTTGACAATATTCTGATACTTTTGTTCTGCAGCTATATATACGCCTCAAAATCAGAATAAATAAACCTAAGCAACTGAACACTTATTATGGAATGGAGTTAACAATTTTCGATTTAATCGTACCAATTACATTGAAGAATAGCGTATCTCCCGGAAATGTACTATCCTTTACCAGTGCCAGCTTTAAAATCCAAAGAATATAGAGCACTAAGCATTGTTGACAATACGTAGCCCTACGCTATTTCTTTAATAAAACACCCTTTCGTTTCATTCATTTACACTGAATTTGAGGACGCTGACATCAAAGTGCTCAAAATAAAAGATTTCCTAGATCAGTAACAGGTGGGAAATCGCGCATTGATATAGTGAACTTAGCCTGTTACCAATGTCTAAACAGTGTTTGATAAACGTTTTATTCGCTTGAACAGTACTTTGAGCTTAGTCATTAGATGGTGGCAGTGAGGCAGAGTGATTGACAACCGGTAGGCCAGCATGTTTAAAATCTGTACTTTCAGGAAGTTATAATCACGTACTACCGGAATACCAGCTCAGATTTTCGCGTGATCCATTTTTGGGGCTCGTATCTCTCAAGTGTGCATTTTCCTCCTGAAAATATGAGGAGAAGTTGGTGACCTATGTCTACCGGCGATACCCAGCTAGTGCCACAGAATCTGTGGAGAATGTTATTTCTGCCTTTGATCTCTGCAGACGTGAGTGAGCTTCTTAAACAAACGTGTTCTTTCTAACGTGATCCCAAGGTATTTTGGATGCATATTATTTGAAGTTTGTTTCGCTCAAAATAGGCATCAAGAACTCTGTGGCCTAATCTATGGGGAGGTCAAAATTATCATTTCCTGGTTTATTTGAGGTAGCTCATACCATCTATTCATGGAAGTATTGGCTTAAAATGTCTAGTCAAACATTGGGATTTCTTGAGTTCTTTCGAAGGTTTTCTGTTGGGTAGCTACTGCCCAGTCACCCGCATAGCCGAACGCCCTGAACTGCGCCAGGGAAATGTCATTTATATACAGTTAAACAAAAGAGGAGAGAACACGATTGTTCGCCTCCCTGACATTCCGTAAGTCACTTGTGTGCTAAAGAGCAGCCGCCTCGACATAAACATCTAAAGCCGAGATGCAGAGGGTGTCAGATAATCACAAAAGTCTCCCGCTTAAAATGAATATGTGACAATACATGGACTCACACGGGTCTTCTCAGCTGTTTGCCGCTACAAATTTAAAATAATAATACAATTATAGTAAAATAATGAATCGTTTTATAGCTCGTAAGGATCGTTAACCAGTGTGCGAGCCATAATTACAACAAAAGTCTTCCATACAATAGTAAAAAATAAAATTCAACATTGGCCCTAGGGTACATCTCGTATGAGCAGCAACACTGTTAATTACGATGTATGGCCATCAGCCGTAAAGAGTAATTACAATGGGCAAAACTTCTGCAGCGAGGCATAGGGTGCCACAACAAGTCATAGAATTAGCTTGGGTCATTAAAGTAGCACATAACTATATATTGCTCTATTACTACTGCTGCTTTCAGCAGACACTCGCCACAACAAGCTGCCCACAACCCCACTCTACCAAACTGACTGCTCATATATCTCAATAACGCTCATACATTAACATGTTCAAGTAGATTGCTGCTGAGCAACACTAATAACTTGGGCACTCTTAGTACAAGGTGTGAAAAGTAATAAGTAATTCCCATTTGTCAACAATCAGCAACCACAGTTTGTCACACAATGACCACAAACTTACATTGACGTTGTGTTTGCTAGCCAATACACTCTTGGCACCACATGTAAACAACAGAGTGCACTACATCAAACATTAAACGAACAGGGTACAAACATCAGCTGCTAAAGCACTCACATAGTGCTCCTCTTGATATGAGGAGCCCCTTCCACCAACTCCACTGGAATTGCTGTCCTTTCGGTTGGAAAAAGACACCAACTGCTCCTCTGGGCTGCTGTTTCCACACAGCGGCAACACCCTGTGCTGACTGTTCGTGACGTCCACTTCACCGAACAATAGTGTACAAGCTTGTCAGTCCTCTCGCTCTTGACTCTGCTCAGAACTCATTCCTCATCATACAGCAAAGAACTAGTGCCCCATACCAACTCCTTGTAGCTCACGTGCTGGTTACCCCTAGAGACCAACTCCACTGCCGATCTTCAATAGCTGCCCAAGTGGCAAACTGTGGTCATCACCGCAGCTCTCCACGTTCCTCGCTGACTGCTGGCTACCCATCCAAGGCGACTTCGCTGGAGTCCAGGAGATGTTGTCTCACCAAGGCTCAGAGCAATGCTAGCACTCTCACATATGCTGTCGACCATAACTCCTATCGACACGCTAGCGATAAAGCAGTGCTAACGCAACCAGCTGGTCTGGGTAGGAAGCTACACTGGCTATGAATTACATAACAGGGCACACTGCACACTCTGTAGCTGGGTCATGAAAGCTGGAACACAAATTGTGGCCGAGCGGGGTGGCGCAGTGATTAGCACACTGGTCTCGTATTCGGGACGAGGTAGGTTCAAAGGAAATGGTTCAAATGGCTCTGAGCACCATGGAACTTAACATCTGAGGTCATCAGTCCCCTAGAACTTTGAACTACTTAAACCTAACTAACCTAAGGACGTCAGACACATCCATGCCCGAGGTAGGATTGGAACCTGCGACCATAGCAGTTACGCGGTTCCAGACTGAAGCGCCTAGAACCGCTCGGCCACATCGTCTGTCTGACGACGGTTCAATCCCACGTTCGGCCATCCTGCTTTAGGCTTTCCGTGATCTCCCTAAATAGCTCCAGACACATGTAGGGGTGCGTCCTTTGAAAGGGTACGACCGACTTCTTTCCCCATCCTTCCCTAATCCGATGAGGCCGATTACTTCGGTGTCTGGTCTCCTCCCCCAAAACAACTCAACCCACAAATCGTGTGGAGTGTGTTTTTCTTACTGCGTGAGCACGGTATGCACCTGGCGAACTCTAATTTCTTTGGCAGATACGTTGATGAGCTGAAACACTATACCGCCTTCCTTATACAGCGTTGGTCCACCTTTGGAAAGCTATACATCGGTTTATTTGTGTGGCGTGGATTCAGCAAACCCTTGGGAAGTATCTAGAGGCAGTAGATCGGACGTCTACCCACACGCAGCACAATTTCCATAAATCATGGGGCTAATTCAGTGGCCAAGAGATCAATATAAGTTTCATTTCATGTTCCTCAAACCAGCGTAGCATGATACTGGCCATACCTCCCAGACAGTTATCCTGCTGGGAAATGCCGTCACCATTGGGCAACACATCAAAAACGAAGGTTTGCAAGTGGCCTGCTGAAGCTTTAACGTCGTCCACAACTGCCATGGTGCCTTTGATTACTACCACAGGTCCACTGGAAGCCCACGTTATTGTTCCTGTGGCACTATATTGCTCCCACTGGCCTCTGTCCTTGACACATTCCATGCTTTGGAAAGCCATTCACCTGGATGACAGAGTCTCTTGTCACCACCATCGACTTGTTGCTAACGTTCGCCTAGATGTCGCAGTTTCCAGTCACAACCATTGAATTGTTGTAACGAGAAACGTGACTATTCTGAGAAGCAGAAAAACCCCCTTCCTCCCTCTCTGCCATCTGTACAATGAGAATGCTGGACTCTGATCACACTTTGTTCTTATTCCAGTTTCCTGTCGGGCCTTCTCGTTATGAGTTCATCTACACATTTCCGCCGGCCCATGCTTTAATAAAAAAAAAAACCACCACCAAAATCTATATTAACTGCTCGCTGATTGAAGCATACTGGCTTTTCCTGTTCCTTCAGCTACCTCGTGTAGTGGGGCCAATCTCACATGGCACTATGGTGATGCTAACCTCACACCATGTAACTTCCACATTTCTGTACATGATTGAGAGAGCTATAGCGACATTTTCCCGCAATTTAATTGATTTCCACACTGTAGTTTGTAAGTTACATTCTTTTACCTAGCTCGTTTTTAAACTTTACAAATAGTGTGTATATATGTTCAACAGCTGCATAAGTAGAAGTTCAGATGTATTAGGTAACATGTAATGTTAATCGAAGGATATGAAAGAAAAAAATAAACTCACCAGGAAAGTTTCATCACAAAGCCTGAGAATTTTAAGGGAGATACTCTGTGCAGCACAATTAAAGTATCACTTTTTCGAAACCCCATAATTATTTCCCGTTATGACATATAAGCATGAAATTGCTCTCAAAGTTTATCTCAGCCACACATGAGAAAATCGTGTGAGTCCTTGCTGGGCGTCGTGGTCCTAACCTCCTTCGCGGAGGCGTCAAAACGAGGGGTGAAATATGGGTAAGAGGGGTTGCAACGCTCTTTCAATAGTGTGACACGTTCGAGGTGTCGTTGGGAGCAATTTTGGTAAAATGTGGCGACAATGTGACGTCATTAACCCACCTTACACCTCACTCTGAGCCCTGGCCTACTTTTCGCAAGTGTCGACATCTTCCTGTTTGAAGCGTCGCCGAGCCCAAGGGTGACGTCGCATGGCGCCAGGCTTTTGCACTATTACAGAGGGTGATTGTAGGTACCTTTGAGCAGAATTTCAAACTTATACGTCGCAATGGGAAATAATTGCGGGGTTTCGAAAGAGTGGCCTTTTAATTGTGCTGTGCATCAAATAAGGGATGTAACGGTTATAAGTGCAGTTATTTTTATGTCTGGTACCTCAACATGTACACACATCATTGCACTGATTGTTCTATCTTTGCGTCGAACGGTCTACCTGTAAACACTTCAGATACTTTACTACCTGAAGTTTTCTGAACAGTCGTAACTGCGCCGCTAAGTATAGCTACCCCTGTCAGTGTAGACTACCTATTTTGCATCCACACATTCACACTTCAAATCTGAGCTGCTGCCCAGGAGAAAATAAGAATTAATGATTTGCTCCTGCCACATGTACGTGGAGTTAGTACCCATCCTTAACACAAACGACTCATAGTAGATATAATCACTAGCCTACAGTTGACGAAAATACTGATGTAATATTGTTTAGTACGCCGTCCTAAGCCACCAGTAGGAACATCTGCACTTTAACCCGTTACACCCTGTACATGATTTCACTACCTGCGATGGACTTTTGTCGTCTAGTATAAGTTACTATGTGGTCTTAATATCATTGCACTTTTTCCATTGGCAGGTGTATCATTTTACCATGTATTCGGCACACTGGTGCAAACACAACAATTACAACTACACGTAGTATTATGACACCTGATGCAGTGATTACGGCAGAAAGGCGCAGGAAAGCGCTCCTGTACCGCCACTGGACGGCTGACGCTTGCTTGGTGGCGGCCGCTGTTGCAGTTCTGGTCGGCGTACGTGCCGTGCGGCGCGCAGCACCTGGACGCGGTGCAGCTGGCGCTGGAGCAGGTGGACCTGGTCCGCCGCATGACGGCGCTCTACCCGGGCCATCTCACCTTCGTCTCCTCTGCCGACGGTGAGTGGGCGTCGCGCGCATCACCACAGCATGCCTCACTTAATCTGGCCTACACCACTAATTGGATGTCCGGTCCGCAATCCGATTAAAACTGGATTTAGGAGCCACTAAGCGCCTTGCTCTCAACGCCACATGTGAACTGTCCACTGCAGCCAATGTGGCACGAATACGTACAACTCAGTTTGCGACTGTCTAGGAGTCTGCTGCACTTTAGTGCTGTAGAGGAACAAGTAAACTTTCGTACAGTGTGTATGTGGTATTTCCAAGAAACATTGCCGTTACAAAATCTGCCGAGGAACATAGCCATTACAAAGTATTTGTTACTCATTGTACGAGTGTGTGGTGTCTGTTCTTACAGAAATGTCAAAATGAAGGGACACCACGTACTCATATAACTGATTCGCCCCGATGGGCAACGAGTCCATCTTCTTCAGTTATGATTCACAATTCTGTCTGACATCCTGTGGGGATCTGAAAAGTAGCGATCGTGGAAGATATGGACAGGGACGGCGGATAGGTGGCGCTCAGAGGGAATGTGGGTCCGCCGGGAAGCGTACAGAAATAGTCCGGCAGTTGCGATGAAAGCTCTGTCCGGATGGAGTAATGGTTAACGCAACTGCGTAGTAAGCAGGAGAACTAGAGTTCAAAATCAATTCCGGCACAAACCTTTATTCGTCGCCACTCATTCTGCTTTAAGTTCCAATGTGTAATGTTATGTGACCCTCACTGCCCCTTTTTTTAACTAATTTGTGCCTGATTTTATTCTGAGAGGCTCAGTAATACATGTAAATACCGTGAATGTAAATGTGATTCAAAAAGCACTTGAAGTGAAGTGAAGCGCTTCTGGACTTCAAGAAACTCTTTAGCGCGCAATCCCCGCAACGATAGTAGTTGTAAATCATTAAGCAGGGACTAAAAAAAGACAATTGATTTATTAAAAAAAGGACTGTTAGTCTGTATCTTGTGGAAAGAGGACGTGTTGCTAGGCCGTCGCTCAGAACGTATTGTTACATTTAATGAAAATTGAAAATTGATATTTTAGTGATAAAACCGAGTGAAGTATGTGTTTGAGTTGCCAAACATGTATGTATAAAAATTTTCTGGAAGTGTAGAATAGAAATATCTTATTTTTGGAAAAGGAGGTGAACTTCATTGTCGTCGCCGTCTGTCAATCGACAGAATTGTAAGTGTACAAAGTTCGCTAAAATACATTCTCTATAGTTGTCATTCAGTATGTAACAACCTCTCACAATCTCTTAATTACAGTAATTGGATTATGTTCTTGTACAATAGTATGGTGCTGAACTCCTCTGACCAATTTTGATGTAGCAGGACGTGTCGTTTGAAGGAAGTTTGTGTGCCAAGCAATCTTCTTTTGTCACGAAAAGCAGATTGGTGTTTAGTCTTATTTACTTATAACAGTGGTCCATTAGGTATGAGAAGCTACGAAAACTTGGGCTAAAAGCTATCTACAATACGGCCAAGTAACTAAGAGAGTCGTATTTTAAACCTTCCTCCAAATTACAATACGTCACCAACTGGTGCAGAAGCTGGTCATTCAAGGAGGCAGCAACCAAAATTCAGGTACCAGTTACGACTTAAAGTAAAAATCTCAATCAAAAATCAATCTCTCTCTCTCTCTCTCGAAACACATATATAAATATTCATACTACTAAGATAAAAGTCATTTTATAAATGCAGCTGACATCGCTAGCCCCTTCGCTATCTTTTCTTTTCCTTTCTCCCTTTCTAGCTTCAATTTACATATTTGTTACTTGTTACTTCCGTTGCTGATGTAGCCATTACCCAAGTATACTTTTTCGACAGTTTGTCAAGCTGAGAAGCATAACTTTACTCCTCAAGGAGCAGTTATGGTGTGATCCTATGCCTGAACAGGTTTTTCTCTTCTGCATACTGATTTACTGTCAGCTGTAGTTGCAGCAAGTGGACTCCTGGTCACGTCAAAGTAACTTCAAAGTTGCTGACTTCACACAGGCTACTAAAGGCAAACACTGCAGTTGTCTCATACAGTGGCTTCTCTCTGCAGTACCAACGTCACCGCACGGCTGTAGCTGTGTCCTGCGCAAATCCACATCTACGTCTACATATGATCTACGCAAGTCACCTTACAGCATTCAGCGGATGGAGCTTTATGTACCGAACTCACACCCTCTCTTTCTGTTCCAACTGTGTATGATTCGGGGAAAGAACGATTGCTGGTAAGCGTCCATCTGGGCTCAAATCTCTGTCATTTTACCTTGATAGTCTTTTCGTGAGGTACATGTAGCAAGAATCAGTCCAGGGTGTAACAGGTATAAGTGCAGACATTTCTATTGGTGGCTGGGGGCGGTGTACTGAATGACATTAAATCAGCGTATACATCATTTCCAGACTAACAATATTATAGCTATTACAAATAGTACATTTTTAGGTTAGTATGTAACTCCAATTGTTCGTGGCAACGGCAGTCCACTGATGCTTATTTTCACTTGGGCAGCAGTTCGGTTGCTGAAGTGCGCAGAAGCTATCGCAAAACGGTTACCGTATACTGGTAGGCGTAGTCCGCTTAGTGGTGCAATTACGACCATGCAGAGAACATTGGGTCGTAAAGATTATAAAGTGCTTATGGTGAGACTGTTTGAAGCAGAGAAGAAACAACCAACACACTTATAACCGTTACACCCTGTATATTGAATTCTCTTCGTACAGTTCACTGTAACTTAGCTGTTATATGTTAAATTATATCCAGTGCCATGTACGTTGTCTGCTGTGGCTGTTCCAAAGACGCATGCTTGATTACCTCCAGGTAGCCGTGCATGATAAATACCTTTTCCCAAACTGGGATGTGCTCCAGACCCGGTTCGAATCCGCTCAGCGGATTGGCGACGAGGGTTGGCGTGCCAAGCCTGGGTGTGGTTTTCGGACGGCTTTCCACTTCATACTAAGTGAATACTAGGCTAATAGCCAAGTCCAGCCTCAGTTACGCAACTTGTAAATAATTACAAAATTTTTGCACACTTTCACATCAGCCACACTACACAAAGGCTGACGCGGTGAACTCATTTAGCCCAGGGTTAAGGAGAAGGGTTTTAGCGGGGGTGGCGACAGGAAAGTCGTTTGGCCAACCATTAAATTACCAAGGTGAAATGCATTAGTACTAGCGTTGCACTTTGCCAAAACTACAGTTTGGTAGTTTTGGTACTGCACATAAATCACGTAGTAAGTGACAGGATTACCGGTAGTACAGGTAGCAATGGCAGGGAAATAAATATAAATGAGTGTGTAAGAGAGAAACTGTGACGGGACAGCTTCTCCTTGTTTGTTTAGTTGTTTGTTTAGCACACAGCTATAAATATACATCATTCACTGTTGGGCCATCGTGTGTCTTATATCCTTACAGAACACAAATTGCATTTTATAAGCGATAAATGTTAGTGGATCATATAACTTCGATGATTTTAAGTGACCGAAATACAGTTTACATCCATAACGCAAAAATATATATAATTATATTTATTTTGCAATCGATAAAACGTTGTTCGTCTTGTTTCCTGTTGTTATTCATAAGTGCGAAAATTGTTTACAAATAACAGAAACATATTTTATAAAAGCTCGACGAAGTATTGAAGAGATGTTTGATATATTCCTTTTTGGTGCTACTTTATTGTACCTTGCCTTTAAGGTAAAAGAGTTTTCTATCGCTATATGAATAAACTTTTTTTAAAAAAAATTCACTACAATGTCCCTGACTTTCACGTTACAAATCAACAATTCTTAAATGAGACGTTGAATTAATCATTGAAACCTTTAGTTTTGCCAGAAATACTGCTTATTTTTAAGTAACAAACCGAAGGTTAATTATACTTAACAAAAATGATCCGTCGGTAACGCTGCATTAAACACATCATCAATTACTTTTTGGAAAGATCATTGCTTCCGGGGTCCAGGAAAATCTAGTAAGACACTGGTCGCATACGAAAATCAAGCTATCGATTTGAGGTAATGGCTACTAGAAATGCGACACGCCTAACGTGCAGGTAATGCAGGTACGATGTTAGCTGACCAGGGCTACTACGAAAACTACCACTCTATTCTTACTTGTGATAGTCTACGGTATGGTACTTTTACCGCTCTAGTTAATACCCCTGCCGACACTGAGTGGATGCGGGACAATTCTATCTGGCGCACCGACCATACTATGCGAAACATGCAATTCGAGTGGCGTGGGGTATCGAAAAGCCAGTTATTTGCCGTACAGCAGTAGCCGTAATGTATCAAAAAAGTATCTTTCCGTTCTGCAGATTCTTCCCGAGTCTTCAATAAATTGCATGAGGAGAAAGAAGGTGTGATGAGTAACAAAATATATTAGATACTTCGTGGTAAAAACTTTTTACTCAACTGGGAATGAGAAAGTGGTATAATATGAAAACCACAGAGTCAACACGATCGCACATGTAAGAAGACGGACGAGAAAAGAAACGCTTCCGTTACACCGAGACCGCTGAGTAGAACGAGTTTGAGAAACATGAAAAATGCCCATTACGCCGGAGTCGGGCACGAACTGCCTACGGGGAAGAATAATTTGCAAGTACTGAAACGTTTCAAGCAGTAATTACTTCGAGTCTTCTGAAATATTCGTTAGTCAGAAGCGACTACAACATGGCGACCAAATAAATAAAAAAAATAAAAAATAGCGAGTACACACTATAAGCAACAGCTATAGTGTACACGGGATATCCGCTATCAGAGGCCGTACCGCTGTGTAGCTAGCTAAAGTGAGCAAAGTATTCTGTCGCTGTTGAGAGAGCCCGATCCCTGTTGTCCGAGCCAGCTGACGCAAATCTGACACACTGTAGCGTAACATAGAAGATGTCAAATATTGAGTTTCGCACTAATCACCCTTTGTATAAGAAATGGCTAAGTACACAAGAGTCATTGTATTGGAGGACGTCTTTCGCCTTTTAGCGGCACCTCTAATACACTTGTTTGGAGGAGAGCCATTCCAGTGCTGACCCGTCTTACTGTTCCCGACACGTGGAGAAATGTACCTTCGCAATCTTGTAGTCATAAGGTTCTGGCTCATAGATTTGGAAGTCACTCATTTTATTGCTGGTAGTGCTGGGGGACATAGTGACACACACGCACAGAAAGTCACATATATGCCCCTACCGCTCGATTTTATGCACCCCACAAAACCTTCAAATAACAGGTTAAAGATTTTCATATTCCATCGCTCGCTAAGCGCAAACTATTAGTACAAAAAATTAACTTTCTGCAAGAAGATCCTATTCATTTTGTCTGTAGGACTTACATTTTGCTCATAATGAATGAGGGAACATCTATATCTTGCTCGTGGAATCTATTTGAAGGCATTATAGGTTTCATTAAACGCAGCTGTACGAGCGAATCAATCATCCTATATATGTTATTTTGGTGTCAAATAGAGATACTGGATGGATAACACTACAGCTGTATTATGCGGCAGGTTGGAATTTGGACTGGACGCGAAGCGTGCTCGGATGGCTGAGTTGATTCAGGGCAGCGTTCCAGAGAAGCAGAGCATCTGGGTTCGAGTCAGAGCACAAATTTTGACATGTCGCTTTTAATGCAAAGCCCATCTGCAGCTGAGCTCTGAATATTTGTCTTCCATTTTATACAACGAGAACTGAATCAGACGAATGGTGTCTGGCCTCTCAGACATGTCTGAACAGCACCCTACATGTAAATATGTACGAATTGAAAGAATACGGAAACTACCAGCTACGACCACTCGGGGCACAAGGTGCATATGAGGAAGTAAACATGCTAGTAATTAAACGTTTGAGTCACTACGGAAATGGTACTTCGACTCCCATGGAATAACTTATTACCCAGTAACGAAAACACGATGTGCTACCGCCCTAGTGTGTACAGGCAATCCAGTATCGAGCCAGCTTATCTGTCGCCGGCTGCAGATAGAAAAGAGTTCCGCAGCTTTTGACAGCTCGCTCCCTGTTTTCTGAGAGAGATGATTCAAATCTGACAGCTGATGGACAGCACTACAGTGTAACGCAACGAACATCAAATAACGAGTTTCAGAATTTTCTCCAAACACACATCCAGCGTTTCGATGAGAAATAACAGCGATCCTCGGGACACAGAAGTCATTGCGTCCAACTTCATGTGGCCACCGAAACCTCTATACCAAAAAACCATTCCAGCAATGCTGCGGCAACTGATTACCGACACATGGGGAACTGTGACTGCAAATGGAAGCCATTCATTTATTTGTTCAGAAACTGCAGTGCTGGACATAGTCACACATACGAGGCAAATCTTTATTTATAATGATGTCCTAGATCCTGACACCATCATATCAAAACTTCTGTAAAGCAGAATTGAGTGTTAGTTACAATGAAATCTACTTCCTCTCCTCCTCCCCACCCCCCCCCCCCCCCCACCGACTTTTCATTCCACCATCCATTCAACTATAGCTATCTGCGAAGTCTCACGTCATTTCTTCGACTAGTTGCTTTCTTCGTTAGGAACTATTTTTTATTAATAATTACGTCCCTTGCTGGGTCAATGATGCTGATCTCCTGCGGACTCATAGAATGTCGCCTTTGAAAGGGCTACATTACGTGATCAAAAGAACCCAGATACCTGGACGGAAATGACTTACAAGTTCGTGGCGACTTCCATCGGTAATCCTGGAATTCAATATGGCGTTGGCACACCCTCAGCCTTGATGACAGCTTCCACTATCGCAGGTATACCTTCAGTCAGGAGCTGGGAGATTTCTTGGGGAATGGCAGCCCATTCTCCATGGAGTGCTTCATTGAGGAGGGATATTGATATCGGTCAGTGAGGCCTGGCACGAAGTCGGCGTTCCAAAAGATCCCAAAGGTGTTCTGTAGGATTCATATCAGGACTCTGTGCAGGCCAGTCCATTACAGGGAGTTTACTGTCGTGCCACCACTCCGTCACAGTCCGTGAAAAGGTGCTCGATCGTGTTGAAAGATGCAATCGCCATCGCCGAATTGCTCTCCAACAGTGGAAAGCAAGGTGTTTAAAACTTCAACGAAGACCACTGCTGTGATGTTGTTCTTGTTGTTGTTGTGGTCTTCAGTCCACAGACTGGTTTGATGAAGCTCTCCATGCCACTCTATCCTGTGCAAGCTTCTTCATCTCCAACCACCTATTGCAACCTACAGTCTTCTGAATATCTGCTTAGTGTATTCATCTCGTGATCATGTCCGAAAGAACTGATGGTGGGGGTGGTTAGTGTTTAACGTCCCGTCGACAACGAGGTCATTAGAGACGGAGCGCAAGCTCGGGTTAGGGAAGGATTGGAAGTACCACCTTCATATATTGGTCTTCCGTCCTGAGACTGGCTTGATGCAGGTCTCCATGCTACTCTATCCTGTGCAAGCTTCTTCGTATCCCAGTACCTACTGCAACTTACATCTTTCGGTATCTGTTTGGTATATTCATCTCTTGGTCTCCCCCTACGATTTTACCCTCCACGCTGCCCTCCAATACCAAATTGGTGATCCCTTGATGCCTCAGAACATGTCCTACCAATCGATCCCTTCTTCTAGTCAAGTTGTGAAACAAGCCTCTCTTCTCCCGAATCCTATTCAGTACTTCCTCATTAGTTATGTGATCTACCCATCCAATCTTTAGCATTCTTCTGTAGCACCACATTTCCAAAGATTCTATTCTCTTATTGTCCAAACTATTTATCGTCCATGTTTCACTTCCATACATGGTTATACTCCATACAAATACTTTCAGAAACGACTTACTGACACTAAAACCTATACCCGATGTTAACAAATTTCTCTTCTCCAAAAACGCTTTCCTTGTCATTGCCAGTCTATATTTTATATCCTCTCTACTTTGACCATCGTCAGTTATTTTGCTCCCCAAATAGCTAAACTCCTTCACACTTTAAGTATCTCATTTCCTAATCTGATTCCCTCAGCATCACCCGATTTAATTCGACTACATTCCATTATCCTCGTTTTTCTTTTGTTGGTGTTCATCTTACACCCTCCTTTCAAGACACTGTCCATTCCGTTCAACTGCTCTTCAAAGTTCTTCGCTGCCTCTGACAGAATTACATTGTCATCCGCGAACCTCAAAGTTTTTATTTCTTCTCCATGGATTTTAATACCTACTCCGAATTTTTCTTGTGATTCCTTCACTTATTGTTCAACATAGAGATTGAATAACTTCGGGGAGAGCCTTCAACACTGTCTCACTCCCTTCCCAACCACTCCTTCCCTTTGATGTCCCTCGACTCTTATTACTGCCATCTGGTTTCTGTACAAATTGTAAATGGCTTTTCGTTCCCTGTATTTTATCGCTGCCACCTTCAGAATTTGAAAGAGAGTATTCCAGTCAACATTGTCAAAACCTTTCTCTAAGTCTACAAATGCTAGAAACGTAGGTTTGCCCTTCCATAATCTAGCTTCTAAGATAAGTCGTAGAGTCAGTATTGCCTCACGTGTTACGATATTTCTACGGAATCCTAACTGATCTTCCCCGAGGTCGGCTTCTACTAGTTTTTCCATTCGTGTGTAAAGACTTCGCGTTAGTATTTTACAGCTTTGACTTATTATACTGATAGTTCTGTAATTTTCACATCTGTCAACAAATGCTTTCTGTGGGATTTGAATTAATATATTCTTCTTGAAGTCTGAGGGTATTTCACCTGTCTCATACATCTTGCTCACAAGATGGTAGAGTTTTTTCAGGACTGGCTCTCCCAAGGCTGTCAGTAGTTCTAATGGAATGTTGTCTACTCCCAGGCCTCTCATTGTTGGGCTTCTTGTAGCCACGTGGTCGACTAGACTGCATGGAAACGCGATGATCGGCTCTAGTCGATCACATCTGACCACCACAAGGGAGGACCACCGTATTGTGCACAGCGTACATAGAAATCCCCTCAAATCTGCAACTACCATCGGAGAACAAATAATGGATACCCTGCGACATTATGTGTGATGCTATACCATTGGTCGGAGAGTCGCGTAACCAGGCGAGGGAATTATCAACCCAAACGTAGACTGCCGTTAACACCACAACATAATCGGCTCCGTTTCCAATGGTACTGCGAGTGGGAAACATGGACTACTGGTGAATGGTGCCACGTTTTGTTCTACAGTGAATTGGAGCTCCGCATTGCTCTGGATGACCCCGCCGGAGACTATGGCGGATGGGTAGGGAGAGGTCTCCTTCTTGCAACGTTTTGGCGAGGCACAGCGATGTTACTTTCTGGCCTTCGGATATGCAACAAGGCACTCTACGGACATCCTACTTTCTTATGTATTAACTCACTTTGAAAAACCATGACGGGGCCATTTTTCAACAGGACAGTGCTAGTCCATACATAAATCACGTGTCGTTATGAACTGCCTACTTCAGGCTGACGTAGTTGACCTCCTGATGATTTCTCTATAAAACTGTAAGTTGGCTGTTTAGGATTTTATGTTGGTAACACCACGTAGCGCTCTGTATGAAAATCACTGGCTGTGCTGTTTGCAGTCTGTGGCTGGTGCCCATTGTTTAAATAGTCGATATTGTAGTGTTGGGCGGTTGACTGTTAACAGCGCGTAGATGTATAATGACTTTAGAAAAGTATTATGGTAAATACATTGTTCTTTATCAAAATCTTTCATTTGCTAACTATGCCTATCAGTAGTTATGACTTCAGTACCTAGAATCTTTTATTTAGCTGGCAATATTGGCGCTTGCTGTATTGCAGTAGTTCGAGTAATGAAGATTTTTGTGAGGTAAGTGATTCATGAAAGGTATAGGTTATTGTTAGTCGGGACCATTCTTTTGTAGGGATGTTTGGAAGTCAGATTGCGTGTTGAACATAATAGGTAAAGAGCGAAATGTCTGAGTATGTTCAGTTTTGCTGAGCTGTTTGAAAATCAGATAACGTAAGGGGTTTACCAGCACAGTAATTCACTAATTTGTCTAAGGGGACGTTTCAACACGTGTGGCCCATAACAGACGTCAATTCCTTCTTAGTGTTATTAGATGTGGGATACTAAGGACCAGTTACAAAAGTGGTGTGGGTCAGCTTGACTCAAGAGAGGGTACGAGACTTTATGGCGCTCTTGCCAACAGAAACACCAGAACATGGCGTGCAACGTGATACTGCCCTTTTCTGATTTGCCGTGATTCTCTAATTCACGATGTAACGTTACAGTTTCGTCTCGTTACGTCCTCCTCTCCTTGGTGTTTCACTTGTCTAGTCAGGCAGTACATATCTTCCATTCTGGCATGGCTACAGATGCTGAGGGTGCATTGTTTTGTGACTGTTGGGCAGTAGGGGTGGATGAAAAGTACGATTTGTTGAATTTGGGGATGAAGTTATTTTCCTGGAAAATGTCAAACAAAGAGAGCTAGAAATGATGGGTCAAAAGATCATGAGCCAAGCTGATGGTACGGGAGGAAAGAAATCGGATGGAGAAACATAATTTGAGTGCAGCGACTGGAGGAAGAATAATTTACCGGTGCTAATAACGAGTTTTTATGAATACAGCCTACGGTTACGAACAAAAATATTCCCTGTGACATACCTGCTGTGGGATGTATCTTTGAAGGCTGTACTGGACACACGAATACCTGTGTGCATTACCTTCGTCACCAGATTATTACTCAGCATATAGTGTGAAATAAGGTGAAATGTGAGTAGTAGGGCCCTAGTTAAGATTGTATGAACTGGTTAGCGATAAGATAGACTTAGAAAGCTAAGGAGTGACCTCTGTGAATCTTACAAAAATATATTAAAACTTTTCCACTTATGTGACTCTGTCGCTGTGTTGTTTGAAAGGTCAGCGATTCGGCCGTTGTTGCAAATGACCAACTCACAGCTGCATCTACAATCACATCTACATACATACTCAGCAAGTCACCATACGGTTCATTGCCTTGTACCACTACCACTCATCCCTTTTCCTGTTCACCTCGCTAATGGAGCGAGAGAAAGACCGTTGTCTATACGCTTCCGGGCATGCCATAATTTGTCTCGTCTCCCCGTCCTTATGGGAAATTTACTTTGGTCCCGTTAGAATCGTGCTACAATCTGCTTCTAATGCCTGTTCTCTAAATTTTCTTGTTATGTTTTCTCGAAAAGAACTTCGTCTTCCCTGCCACTATACCGATTTGATGTCACCGTGCATTTCCATAACACTCGCGTGTTGATCATATCTACCAGTAACAAATCTAACAAGCCGGCTATGATTCCATTCGAAGTCTTCCTTTAATATGCCCCGGTACACAGATTCTCAAGTATTACTGAAGAATGGCACACACTAGTGTTCAATACGGGCTTTCCTTTGTAAGTCTACACTTTCCAGCAGTTCTCCCAATAAACCGATGTTGGGCGTTCAACTTTTCGCGTTCGTTCCACTTCATTTCACTTTGCAGCGAAACCCCTCGATATTTAATGAACGTAACTGTATCAAGAAATACACCGCCCTTAGTGTATACGACAGTGACATAAATGTTTTTCATACTCATCAGCATTAACTTACAGTTTTCTACACTCCTGGAAATTGAAATAAGAACACCGTGAATTTATTGTCCCAGAAAGGGGAAACTTTATTGACACATTCCTGGGGTCAGATACATCACATGATCACACTGACAGAACCACAGGCACATAGATACAGGCAACAGAGCATGCACAATGTCGGCACTAGTACAGTGTATATCCACCTTTCGCAGCAATGCAGGCTGCTATTCTCCCATGGAGAAGATCGTAGAGATGCTGGATGTAGTCCTGTGGAACGGCTTGCCATGCCATTTCCACCTGGCGCCTCAGTTGGACCAGCGTTCGTGCTGGACGTGCAGACCGCGTGAGACGACGCTTCATCCAGTCCCAAACATGCTCAATGGGGGACAGATCCGGAGATCTTGCTGGCCAGGGTAGTTGACTTACACCTTCTAGAGCACGTTGGGTGGCACGGGATACATGTGGACGTGCATTGTCCTGTTGGAACAGCAAGTTCCCTTGCCGGTCTAGGAATGGTAGAACGATGGGTTCGATGACGGTTTGGATGTACCGTACACTATTCAGTGTCCCCTCGACGATCACCAGAGGTGTACGGCCAGTGTAGGAGATCGCTCCCCACACCATGATGCCGGGTGTTGGTCCTGTGTGCCTCGGTCGTATGCAGTCCTGATTGTGGCGCTCACCTGCACGGCGTCAAACACGCATACGACCATCATTGGCACCAAGGCAGAAGCGACTCTCATCGCTGAAGACGACACGTCTCCATTCGTCCCTCCATTCACGCCTGTCGCGACACCACTGGAGGCGGGCTGCACGATGTTGGGGCGTGAGCGGAAGACGGCCTAACGGTGTGCGCGACCGTAGCCCAGCTTCATGGAGACGGTTGCGAATGGTCCTCGCCGATACCCCAGGAGCAACAGTGTCCCTAATTTGCTGGGAAGTGGCGGTGCGGTCCCCTACGGCACTGCGTAGGATCCTACGGTCTTGGCGTGCATCCGGGCGTCGCTGCGGTCCGGTCCCAGGTCGACGGGCACGTGCACCTTCCGCCGACCACTGGCGACAACATCGATGTACTGTGGAGACCTCACGCCCCACGTGTTGAGCAATTCGGCGGTACGTCCACCTGGCCTCCCGCATGCCCACTATACGCCCTCGCTCAAAGTCCGTCAACAGCACATAAGGTTCACGTCCACGCTGTCGCGGCATGCTACCAGTGTTAAAGACTGCGATGGAGCTCCGTATGCCACGGCAAACTGGCTGACACTGACGGCGGCGGTGCACAAATGCTGCGCAGCTAGCGCCATTCGACGGCCAACACCGCGGTTCCTGGTGTGTCCGCTGTGCCGTGCGTGTGATCATTGCTTGTACAGCCCTCTCGCAGTGTCCGGAGCAAGTATGGTGGGTCTGACACACCGGTGTCAATGTGTTCTTTTTTCCATTTCCAGGAGTGTATATTTTGAGTAAGCTGCCATTGATCACACCGAAAAGCAATTCGTCTAAGCCATCCTATGTCACACAACTGCGACATTCCCGTACACTGCAGCATCTTTAGCAAAATTTCAGACTGCTCCTCACCCAGCCCGTCAGATGGTTCATGTATCCAGAGAACAAGAGCGATACCATCACATTTCCCCGGGACACTCCAGGCGATAATCTTGTCTGTAACGAACAGTCAACGTCCATGAAAAGGTAGTGGGTTGTATTACTTAAGAAATCTTCAAGCCACTTACACATGAAGACCTCGACTGTAGATAATGGCAATGGATGATTTGGTTGTTTTGAAAAATTGAACAGTAAAGTGTCAATAAAATCTCATAAGTAACGTATTTCACTTAAATGCAACATGTTTCTTTATTCACATTGTTCATCGTTTACAAATATTTTTTAAATGGTAAATTCACAGGAATTCGTCAATGAGTACTTAACATAGTTCATTTTCAAATTCAGAACATTGGCTGGGATTGACTTACCACTATGTGCTGGGTGACTAATCAGTGATTCAACAAGATATTAGTTCCACATTAGTGTAACACTAATCAATGTTAAGGATAGCCCTTAACATTTTTACCATCACATTGTCACGCACATTCACTTGATGTATGGAGTGAGACACAACAGTGTTTGCTTCCTTAAACAGATATTTCGTTTACCTGATTAGCGACAACTTTTGAAGAGCATTTGCGTTCAGAAACATATTGACGGTCTTTTTCTGATTTCTAGTGAATCACATCATCCGCAGACTCGTACAAATCATTATCGAGAATCTGAAATCCGAGATAGAACTTCCATATCTCGGTTTATCGTCGAATCGTCAACCTAACATGAATAAAGGACATAATTTTACTTGTTTTTTTCATACAATATACTGTGAACCAAGGACCAAGTTCGATAGGCAGATTCCATTTTGGTAGGTTTGCCGGTAAACATTTGACGCAGTGCCTTATTACAGACTATTAATGAAGGTCCGAACATACGTAATAAGTTCTCAGCTATGAAGTTGGTGACTGTAAAAAGTTGTGAGGAACAGAAGTACTTCATCTATTTAAGTATTTTTTTATGGTTCAGCTAATTCAAAATTTACAAGGAGCAGCCTCTGTAATATTAACCTAGCAAATACAATGTCAGAAACTGTTTCAGTGCGTCTCCCTCTCCTGCTTGGAAACAGATATTGAAACTGTGTTTGTTAGTTTAAGTTTTAAGAGGCTGCACTTTGTAAGGTTTGAATTAGCTGAACAAGAAACTAAGGTAAATAAATACATACAATAAATCTGTTTATTATCTATTCTCCTCCTGATCGCTGTTTGAAGCCGACATCTTGATAGTTGATAATCTATTACGTATGCTCGGACTTCCGTTAACGGTCTTCAGTGGGGGACTTTGTCAAATGCATCCCCTTTATCCATTGTTCGCAGGATATAGTGTGGGGAAAAGAGCAAGCTATGTTTCGCACGAGGAATTCTCTAGAAATCAGTGTTAGTTTGTATACAGAATGTGTTTGTTTGTACTAGGTTTTTATATTCGAACATTGAAAATGCCGCAGGCCGGTGTTAAGGATATTGATGTGTAATTTAGTGGGTTCGATCAAGCTGGTGTGTTTAATATCTTACCAGTGCTGTTTTCAGATCTTACGTGACGTAATTTTTCTCGCTTTTGCTGTAAATTCATCAAAAACGTCTTCTACTTTACTTTTGATTTGATGGGAGGAGTGAAAATGCATTGTCTAACACCACACATTGATAGTAGTTTATTTTACTTTAGGTCATATTCGTTGGTGTCGGCAACTAAGGGGCAAGCCCGTACACTGATGTAGCGTTTTGCCCTCAAAGAGCATGGCAGAGACAGCAAAGTGCAACACTCGCCTCCGGCCTTTTGTAGACTCCCGTGCCAAATGAGGCAGACTCCGTGCGCTTCCGGACTGAGGGCTGGATAATGCTTGAAGGCCAAAATATAGACGGCAGTTACCGTAACCAAACCGTGTTGGCTGGCTGATGTCATCCTTCTATTCTTCTTTGGAATCTTTACCTGCAATTTTTTTTCAGTGGTACGGCAGGTATTGGTGAGCTTTCGCCTTCTGTAGAAGAGCATTCCATTCTTTCCTGTACAGAGTCAATGTCAGCCAATTCTGAACTCTAATTTTCCTTGTGACCTCTCCGACACCTTTCTTCCAGTTTTTTTCTTCCAACCCTCATGCTTTTTCAGGCCCAGCGCTAAAGATTTTCTTGATCGTCCTGTCAATAGCTATCAGTACAAGTCCTGAACATTCAGCCTTTCAATCTTAAGGCAGTTTGTATTGCCATGTTCATGAAATGTATATATAAAACGAAATGTCCTGAATGACTGACTCACCCCCGTCTAGACCACTTAACATTGGAAAGGGTGTTGGTCGTTTACGGTAGGTGCCGGCCGTGGTGGCCGTGCGGTTCTAGGCGCTACAGTCTGGAACCTCGGGACTTCTACGGTCGTAGGTTCGAATCCTGCCTCGGGCATGGATGTGTGTGATGTCCAGGTTAGTTAGGTTTAAGTAGTTCTAAGTTCTAGGGGACTGATGACCTAAGATGTTAAGTCCCATAGTGCTGAGTGCCATTTTTTTTACGGTAGGTATTGTTTAAGAACGAATTTTTCGGAATTCCACTCTTAAAGGGGTGAAATGGAAGACGAAACCTGACGCTGTTAAGGAAATGTTTAAACTAGAGCCACAAAAATTGGTACTTGGTTTGTCGGTCAGTACTGGAAAAATACATATTTCAGAATTTATGAAAATTTAACAAGTATGTGGATGAAATAGTGGGATAAAGTTTTTCAAAAAACAGATCGTTGTTAAAGAACTAGCGAAGCACTTTTCGAGCTACATCTACGAAAAGTGGCACTTCAATTTTTGGGTGGAAATAAGAAAATTCGTGTTTCAGTGTTTTTCGTAATTGAACCCATATGAGGGTGAAATAGAGGATGAAAATTTTGATAAGAATATTTAATTACCAGTGTATTAACATATATGTAACCCTTTGAGTGTAACACTATGAAAAAAAGTCATTTTAAAATTTATCTAGTAATTAGTCTTTTTATTGACGTCGAAAACGTCATGGGATACTTCCTAATATCGTGTCGGATCTTTTTCTGCCCGGCGAACTGCAGAAACGTGACGTGTCACGGACTCAACAAGTCTTTGGAAACCCCCTACAGAACTACTGAGTCACGCTGCCTCTAAAGTCGTCCATGTTCGCGAAAGTGTTGCCGTTGCAGGACTTTGTGCACGAAATGACCTCTGGGTTATGTGCATAAATGTTCGATGGGATTCACGTAGGGCGATCTATGTGGTCAGATCATTCGATCTAATTATCCAGAATTTACTTCAGCCCAAAAGCAAACAACTGTGGCCCTGTGCCATGGCGCATTGTCATACATAAAAACTCCATCGTTGTTTGCGAAAATGAAGTCTGTGAATTGCTGCACATTGTCCCCATGCAACTGAACATATCCATTTCCAGACAATGATCGATTGAGTTGCACCAGAGGACCCAATTCATTCTTTGTAAACAACGCCCACACAACTATGGAGCCACCACCAGCTTGCACAGTGCCTTATTGTCAACTTGGGTCCATAGCTTCGAGGGGTCACACAACACTCTAACTCTGCCATCTGCTCTTATAAACAGAAATCGGGGCTCATGCGACTACGCCTCGGATTTCCAATCGTCTGGTAGTAGTAGTAGTAGTAGTAGTAGAGGAGTTTTGGGCGCACGACAGCAAGGTCTTCAGCACCCGGTCCAATCGTCTGCGGTCCAACCGATATGGTCACGAGCCCAGGAGAGGATCTGTAGTTGATGTCATGCTGATTGATGTCGTGTTGATTCATGCAGTTATTTTACGCAGTGTCGTTGTCTGTTAGTAGAAACAATTCTACACGATTGCACCTACTGTTGGTCGTTAAGTAAAGGCCGTCGGCCACTGCGTTGTTCTTGGTGAGAGGTAATGCCTGAAATTTGGAATTCTCGGCACACTCTTGACACTGTGAATCTCGCAATGTTGAATTCCTTAACGATTTCTAACATCAGATATACCATTCGTTTCTCCCTTGGTCTATTGGTGGGTGGAACAGGAGAGGAAATGACGACTGTTGGTACAAAATACCCTCCCCCATCCACCGTATAGTGGTTTTCGGAATATGTACGTAGAAGCAGACGCAGATTAGGATATTAATTATTATTTGCGTGAATGTGCTTAGTTTTCCTTACATGTTTGCTTTCATTCCTCTTCCTAGCTGCTAGTAAATGCCTCTATCATTGTTTTTTGCCTTCTTGCGTTTGTATTAGTATCACATTCATATGCCAGCACGTAATGATTTGTATAGGATAGTCACTCTTGTACCGATATCTGCATCTGTTACAACCTCTTCCAAGCCTATATTGAAGAAAAGGCAGGATAATTTAACACCCTTTCGTACACCAACAAACCATGCCACCATATATTCTCGAATATTTTCTTTTTCATTAACATATATTATGAAAGCGTATTCCACTTACCATTCCTGAGCGCTACAGTACAATTGTATCCGCCTTGCGGTTTGTGAAAGCATCTGGATCCACTATCCACGTTTTCGTTTTGAGTCCCCTCTTTGTTACTTTCATCAGTAATTTCTAGAGGTATTAATTAGGTAATCTATCAGTTCTTGCATGTATTTGTTCCTTTCTTCTTCAAATAACTGCGTTGTTACTATACTGCCCACTGAAATTTTTCACCTTGACACCTTTTCATGGACCCCTACTAACGAATTTGACTCAAGATTACTTAGTACTTTGTGCCTGACTCTTCAGTTACCCGGTAACTTCTACTTTTGTCCACCTACTATTTGTTACCCAGTACAGTGATATTGTTAAGCTAGCTGTTTATGATGTTGTCTACACTTCTCTGTAAGGCAGATGTAGGTTGCACGAAACGCAACCAGAAGCAATACAACATTAGAAACGCATTTGCCTGTAGTTATACAATTTGCTACATTGCTCATCGTGACACTTTCGATGTGCTAGAACATTTGATGACTGGTTATCCTTCCCTAACGTGATAGCATAACTCGTCTTATGAGAGGAGGAGGACTGGGTAAGTGCATCGCTCAAAAACGTTATGCTCTGGCCAGGGGGCACGTCTACCTGTTTCTTCGGCCAAACAGCAAAGATGGCATCATATTCGTGGTAGTTGCTGCAGTGACAGCAGCAGGAAGGCGAAATGTCGCCCACGCTACCTCACATACTGTACCACTGACTAACGTTCTCCAGTCTCATGGTTCTAGCCTTGTCATTCCGTTTGGTCTCCCTTGCTCGTAGTAAGTTACTATTGCTGTAACCACACGAAACTACTTTCGTCCAGCCATAACTGAGGATTGTTTGATTCCTCGGAGAAGTGGTACATGGGAACTATAACTCATGAGTATTAGTTCAATTTATTATTGTAATGAATAGAAAATATATTTACTTTTGACTCACTTCTTTGTCACAGGAATACTGAACAATTCACAACTACTATAGCCTAGCAAAGCACTACCCGACCCACTAATTAAAAACCCTTTTGAGGCACAATGTTCAACGGCACTAAAGTAGAAGTTCACCAAATATCTTAGGAACTCTTTGATCCTTCGTTAAAATGTTGACTCCTTCATATGGGATCACGAACCATGCTCAGCTCTTCCATGCCCGACAATAAATTTACCTCAGCTTGAGGACACTACAGCGCTGAAACGGACTCTTGGTCTTCTGGAGAGCCTCTCGTTGGTTGTTGCAGATTGCTGCGTGAGCCCTTGCTAATGTATGTGGTATCGATTCGCGTTGGCGACCTTCTTGCGATGCTATAACTATTACCACCTCTGGGGAAAATACAGAATAGATGAACTGCATGCCTACTTTCTGATATCATGGATGAGGCACCAGAACTTCCCTCTGACAACCAGGTTGTTCCAGCACCCCCTAAAAATAGGTGATCTAGTCTGAACCATCTTAGTTGAACGTACCACAACGTTCTCTTTTTGGCACAAGCGTAACTTCTCCAGTGAAGAGATGTACAATCACCAGATTTATCGCACCAAGTCTGGACTTCTTGATGGAATTGCTACCTGCAAAAACGACTATCGCCACCAGAGACAGAAGCAGCTGTCTCCTTCTCGCTCACCTTCATATAAGACATGCGTACATATGTACCGTAGTACATATGTATTTCGTAACAGTACCTCGCATCTGGCGCAGTCATATAGTAAACCCCGAAAACAGAACAACTCTTAATTAACGCCAACAGAATAAATTAACAATATAAGCCTAGTATTTTCCATCAATCAGACCTACTTCACCAATTACTCATAAACTATGCTGTATCCCATGTCATACTGTTACTCATCGATACGATATAAGTGCATACAGCACTTCACGTGTACTTTACTCATCTTTTATCATTTCCTTCCTTAAATTTAATGCACTCTACTGGCAACGAAGACTACATGAATAAATTCGAAGAAGTTAAGGAGAAATTAACAACGGAAGGTGATAAACAGACAACTGGTGCGCCATGTTCATGTGACTCTAGTGTAACTAATAACAAGCTTGTTATTCTTAACAAGGATTGTAGTGCTTCAAACAAGGACTCCTACAAGAGTGATGTGTGTACCACCAGCGAAGAAAAGTCACGGCAAATGGGTGGTCACAAAAGCAGAGTAGATACTGACTGCAGTATTAATAAAGAAATATAGTGTATTGAAGGGCGTAAATAGCATCATCGCAGATACTGGAATCGCGAAACCGGGAACAGAAACAAGTGCTGTCCTAGAATATATCAGCCAAAAGGAAACAATAGTGCAAGAAAACGATCATGTTGTGTGTTTACGTGGCTCGAACGTTGTGGCTTCTAATAAGCAGACGATTGTATTGAGGATATAAAGGAGTTCGTGGAACATAAATCAAAAAATTCAATTTTTATTACAGTACCCCGTCGACACGATGTAACTTCATGTTATTGTTTCAACAGATAAGTACACAAAACAAACACCTGGACTATACAACCTTGTTCGCAGCATGATAATTGTGACGTTGTAGATATAGGCGACACTGATCGATATTTTCATGCGAAATATGGGTCACATTTGCACTACAACGGGAAACTTTTGTGCGAGCAAGTTGACAGAATAATTGAGAGAAGACTCCAAACAAATAAAAGAGTGGGTTAAAGTATACAGCCACGGAAGATACAGTGGCTTTTCTAAAGAAAATTGTAAATGTTTAGTTCCACAGTCATCACAGAGTACAAACATTTCATGTAAAAAGCAGGACCCTAATCGCTTTGAGAGAAATTAAAACAAATGCAAATTACTTACCTTCATGCAAGTCAATATTTGCAGTATTAGAAATAAATTAATAGACTTGAAATGTTTTCGTAAGATAAAAAATAGATGTATTTTGCGTCTCAGAAAAGTAGCTTACAGAAATTCAACAAAATTTTTTCACACCTAATGAGTACATTCTGGCAGTTATACTGTGCAGGAATGGGAGAGAAAATGGAAGTTGCAATAATTATCAGACAGTACATAAAAGTTTCTAAAATAGATGTAGGCTCATAGTCTGAAGTAAATTGAGAATTTAATTGTATAAGAGTGATAGAACAGAATATCATAATTGTTACTTTGTACATATCTCAAAACAGTGATGTTAATTTATATTTTGAGAAAATTGAAAAAAGATTGTGAGAAAAATTGTATAACTCGAATCTAATATTGCAGTAAATGCTGATTTCAACATAAAGGTTTCCAGCTCAAACGTTCCCAACTGAAAAAAAAAAGAAATATTTTCTTACTCAGATCATTAAAGTAATTTTAAAGTAATTTTGGACCAACAATACCCCAACATGTTGTAATGCAAGTTTGGACATTTTTGTTGTTAATTTCTCTAGAAACCTATACACTGTTAGTAAAGCAGACGAATATTTTGCGGATCATGGTCCACTAATCCTCACATACCGCTATGCACAGCCAGATAATGATTATGTGACTACAAATAAGAAGCCAAACATGACATGGGTTAGAGATCACAAAGAGGAATGTATTCAGTAATTCACAGACTGCCTTAGAAGCACAAACTGGGACTTTGTTTATGAAGATGATGTAGATAAATTACCTGTTGAAACTCTCTTCAATAAAATCTTGAAGATATACGTTGATTTAAGGTACTCTTGCTCATCACTGATAAGAAGTACTTTTAAACCAAAGAAAAGGGTGAAAAGCTTATACATTACACTGATTACGTTGCTAATATCAGGGAGAAAATCCTTTCACTATACAAGATGTGTAAAAATATTTGCAATAAAGCAGACGATTGTATTGAGGGTATAAAGGAGTTCGTGGAACATAAATCAAAAAATTCAATTTTTATTACAGTACCCCGTCGACACGATGTAACTTCATGTTATTGTTTCAACAGATAAGTACACAAAACAAACACCTGGACTATACAACCTTGTTCGCAGCATGATAATTGTGACGTTGTAGATATAGGCGTCACTGATCGATATTTGCATGCGAAATATGGGTCACATTTGCACTACAACGGGAAACTTTTGTGCGAGCAAGTTGACAGAATAATTGAGAGAAGACTCCAAACAAATAAAAGAGTGGGTTAAAGTATACAGCCACGGAGGATACAGTGGCTTCTCTAAAGAAAATTGTAAATGTTTAGTTCCACAGTCATCACAGAGTACAAACATTTCATGTAAAAAGCAGGACCCTAATCGCTTTGAGAGAAATTAAAACAAATGCAAATTACTTACCTTCATACGTGGAGCAGTATGACATATTTTATAAAGCTTACCTGAAATGAAAAAAAATAACATTATAAAGCCTAACATAAACTAGTCAAACAATTTGCTTATGAGAATTACATAGAAAGAGCTCCAAACATATATAAAGCTATCTAGGGGTATTATAACACAAAATCAACTTATACCCACACTAAAGAAGTTCTCTGTGAGCCAAAAGAGCTCAATAAATACTTTACTACTATAGTAAATGAATTAAAATATAAAATAAACCAGTTGAAAAACATGGGTTGCTACTGGCTGTGTAACTACACAGTAACAAGAACAGTACATCTTATTTGCAGACCACTTGCTTTTTTATGAATAAATGCCTTGAGTTTTGGAGATTAGGAGACGAGTTACTGACAGAAGTGAGGCTGTGAGAACGGGGCGTGAGTCATACTTGGGTAGATCAGATGGTAGAGCGTATGCCCACGAAAGGCAAAGGTCTCAATTTCGAGTCTCGGTCCAGTACATAGTTTTATTCTGCGAGCAAGTTTCAAACTACAGTATTATGGAATGAATAATACAGCACTAGAAATACTTAGTTCTTATCCAAATAACAGGAGGGAATTTATGTCAATTCAAAGTGGGCATTATTAGGTGAAGAAAATCACATCTGGTGTATGTCAGGATCTGTCATTGGACTGTTCTTCCATTGCTGCATTTAGTGATCGTCCACATTATATTGTGCTTCAGTCAGTTATCTGCTACGCGGGCGACACAGCTTTAATTACCGCACATCGAGATATGTTAAGGTTATGGCAAAAATCACAAGAAACCCATTTACTCAACACTAAACTGTTTCACATCTAATACACTACTGCGCAATGAAAAGCAGCACCTGCTACTGGGACTATATAAAGACATAGAGGCAAAATTTATAAAACTGCTTGCTATATATATATATATATATATATATATATATATATATATATATATATATATATATATATATATATTCCAAACGAAAGTGTCAACGACATATTAATCATGTCTGCAGAACGATATCAAGGGTGTCCTATGACATATGGAAATTATCTAATATAGTAAGAAAGGAATATCTCAGGATTGTTTACTTTGGACTTTCCCAATCTCGTATATTCTATGGCCTGTTGTTATGTGGTTACTAATATCACGTTAATGATGTATCACTGATTAAAAAAAAAGGTGCTAAGAATAATTATTAAGATTCGTCCAATGGAACACTGCCACCCTTTATTCGCTAAGACCAAAATAATAACGGTAATAAAACCCTTATATCTATGCTTCAGTGGTAGATGCAAACAACAACATAGCAGAGTTCGACACCAGAGTGAGCATGCAATATCATGACACTAGAATTAACACGAGTATTGATTTTTCTGGACAGAGGCTGACAAAAAGGGGCAACTGTCACAAAGTGAACTGTTTGAAATATTTTAATAAACTATCACATTCTTCAATGAATATATCTTCCAATAACTTTAAAAGTAACTTGCATAAACGGTTCACAAGAATCCATTCTGCAGTTTAAGAGAACTCTTGGATAATAGTGATCTAGGAATTGGGTTTTAGGATTAGGATTACAATTCCATACAGTAAGTTAATATAGGATAAATTATTTGCACATGCATTGAGAACAGTAATTATTGTAGTGATTGCTATTATATATCAGTGTGAAGCCCATTCCGATACATGTGGTCAAGGGCTAATAAAAAGGTAAATGACGTAAATGATGCCAGCACTTGCGGCAGAGTATCTGCAGCACCCTTAAATGGCTTTAAAAGGTTCTACAGGTACAGTTTAAGTTCTTGTTGCTAGCTGAAATTTCAGATTATTTGGAGACGTTATTTCGATGACCTGGTAAGGTCTATTGGATTTCGTCATGATTTTCTTTGTTTTACACTTTGGGGTGTAGAAATTCATCTGTAAAACCCACTGATCGATTCTGTGCTGTCGTATCATCTGCCGAAGATGCTTGAAGTGATCGCTGTATCAAGCATAAATCTACAGATACCAGTCTTTTAAAGCTGGCCCCTACTTTGACCTACTTCGGTAAGGGGCCTGGATATGGAGTAACGATTGTGTAGATAAAACAACAATTGAAATTTTGAATGTATGCAAGGTGTTTTGATTCGACGTTCTATAATTATTTCCAGTCAATATTTGGTTCAGCTGGTCGTTTCCCACCTCTGGTTTTGTCAAGAAGGGGTCATCACTCAATGACTGGTTGTAGATCCCTTAGATCTTCACTTGCCACCAAATGTTAATCCAAAGAATCGCTGTGCCAAAATTGTACAGATATCAGTCACTGGATGCTGTTTCCTATTTTGACTGGACCAGAGGTAAGAACCTTCCTACATGTCGGTCAGGGACCTGAAGATGGAGCAATGTATCAGCGAAACTGGTTGCTGAAACAAAATAATAATTGGAAAATCAGACCGCTGAAACATATTTTTATTAGAATTTCTATACTGAATCGCCGAGGACCCGCAAGAGTCTATATAAAGACGGATATGCAGGAAATTGGTTATGTTCGGCTACTTGGAGGCCATCTGCAGTGATTCATAGACTTCATGTTCCCAAATGATGGAATTTTTATGCATGAGAATGCGCTATGCCACCTTCCCTGAACTGTTGGTGATTGGTTTGGAGAACATTCTGGACAATTTGAATGAATGAGATTTGGGCACCCATCGAACACTGAAGAGGCATAATCGAGAGGTCACTTTGTGTACAGAGTACTGCACCCGCAGCACTTTCGCTGTTATGGACGGCTGTAGAGGCAGGATGGCTCAGTATATCTGCAAGAGACTTCCAACGACTTGTTGAGGCCAAGCCAAGTCAAGCAGCTGAGCACTTTAGTTGATTTCAATGCTTTCTTTTTGCTAGGGCCGCTAGTATGGAGTGAAGTGTCTTTTTCTGGTGTTTGTAAGTCAGCTATAGCATCTTTTCTGATGAAATAGCGTTATGACATGTGAAGTTGTCCAAATATAATTCCACTGTGAAGACGATTAGTGATCGAAACCTAATGTTAATAAATATATTGTAAAACAGCTAAGTGTTTACGAGGCGTTTCTCCAAGTACTATGTAATAAAACAGGCGGCTTGTCCATCACTTTATTTTGGCATAAAGGTTTAAGTCCATCACACAATGTTTTATTGGAACTGAATATAAGGAAATTATGAAGTCCATGAAACGCTTGGAAAAGATCTTCATAGGTAAATGGCTAAACATAACATAATAAATGGTATAGTACATTAACAACTCTCTTTGAAAGCGGTGACAGCAATTTATTTTAGATAGCCGTCGACAGAGGCACCACCGACCGTAGTTTTTAAAAATGGTTCCGATCGAGGCTGAGAAAGCATTGTGTGTGCTACAATTTGGAAGTGTAAGTAAAAAGACCTTTCCATTCCCAAGTTTTACAAGACACCACAAATTAACTGCGGCACTGTCAAGTGGAACAGTAAATCCTAAGTTGTGTGATATAAAATGTTCGGGCCGACTATGCTAGTAATAACAGACAGAGGACCGTGTGAGGGATGTGATACTGCGAAGTTCCATAAAGCCTACCAATCGAGCTAGTGCACAGCTGAACTTCCCTCAGCCGACGAGACTATGAGAATGAAACGTTACCACATCGCTCGATACGCTGCGTCGCGGATGCGGGACAGCTTTTATGTTCCACATCTGGGAGCACAGAACCTCTACGCTTTGTGACTCCGTATCGCAATAACTGTTTTTACCGTCACCAGTGACATACAGCGACGGGTCTCTGTGGAATGGGACTACCGGTCAAAACCCGTGTCGTATGACGAAGGGTGGACACACAGCACATTTATAAACATTGTACCAAAATGTTGAGATTTTGTCTTCTACAAAGTGCATCATTTGTTTCATTTTTATTGGGTATTTATCTGTACCGATTTTTTTCAAATATGATGCTCTTTACAATTACGCTCATTTGTCACTTCCTTCTCTGATTGTAAATTTCAAGGAGTCTGACTTTTTCTATGGCTTGTTTCATGTTGTTTTCATCCTGTGTGCGTGGTGATCTCTCCATCAGTTAAAGAACAAAATCTTTAAAATATAGGTTGCTATGCTACGTGTGTGTGTGTGTGTGTGTGTGTGTGTGTGTGTGTGTGTGTGTGTGTGTGGTGTGTGTGTGAATTCCTAAGGGACCAAACTTTAAACTAACTTAAGCTAACTTACTCTAAGAACAACACAGACATTCGTGCCCGGGAGGACTCCAACCACTTGCAGTATGGGCCGTGCAGTAGGTGACTGCGCCGCAAACCTCGAGGCCACTCCGCGCGACGTTGCCACATGTTGGCCCAGTACAATGGAATCTGATTTTGACCGATATGATCCGGTCATTCGGCTGTCTTAATTTAAGATTCCTATCGTTAATATTTGGGACGTGTTTTCACTGTCTCCAATACAGAGAACAATATCTGATATATCTAAATGTGTAATAAATATAAAATAGTTCTGACAGTACTTGCTAAGAAGACACTGTACTCCAAAGTTAAGTTCATCACTGGAAAACTTACGAAGGCGTGCTGAAACGTAATCCCACCGAATTTTTATGTAATACTTCTTAGGCTTTTTAAACAAAGCAAGTGTTATTAACATTCTACATTTTTATTCTTCATGTCTGCATATTTATTTCTTAACCTATTCACCCTGGCGACAGACCAGTATCTTAATACTGTCACGGTGGAATGTTTGACTTTGCTGACAGAGCCACAATCTCACCTCTACTTGCACCACTTCATCACTGTCAAAGGGAAGTCTTCGAAGGTGTTTCAGAGACTGATTAAAATTGTATGGGTATTGTCACGACATTACGGAGGATTATCGATGACAGTCATTCCAAGGCGTTGGATTATTGCAGATGTTGCAGCGCTCTTGTGAGGTGTGGCATTGTCATGCTGAAGGAGAGCTTACTCCATGTGCGGAGGAACTCTCTGAATTCGAAACGTGATTACAATGGACGGTTTTTCACGCAGCGACATCGATACGCTAGACACCGCCATATTACACTCTACAATTTGGAGCCCTCTAGCGGCAGAAGGCAGAAAATATATAGACACAAAGAATAAAGGTGAAGAATGTTAGTAACGTTTTGTTTCATTTAAAAAGCTTTTCACATAAAACATTCGGCTACATAACATGCTCTCGTGCTAGGATCAGGTAAGTTGTAGTCGCTCCAAAACGCACAGATGTTTTGAAACGTTATCACATACTCCTTCACTCCAAAAAGTTCCGTGACTGCACTAATAAAAAATATAAAAACTTTGATATGATGGTTATAATGCTTCAAATGTTCTAGATAGTCTCTCCCACGTGAATGCAAAGCACAGGGCATTTGCACAGCCGTGCAAAACCGTCAGAAAAGTCCTTCAACTTGCTCGTCGCATTGGCCTGCATGTCGCATCATTGACCCTGAAAGTGAGTTTCTGCATATTGTCGTTTTGTGGTATTTTCTTACTGATAATACCATGTCTCTTCACCTCTGGTTATTTCCTCCTGAAAAAATTTAAATATACTTTTTGATTTTCTGTCAAGTCGCGACAGGCCTTCACACACTTTTACTTTTGTTTGGAAGTCATGGTGTGTGGAATAAACATTCCTCTATTTTTCTCTGTTTCAAAACATTCTCGATAATGTCTTGAACGCTTGATTTAGAGATGTTGTTGTGTTGAGATGTATGTTATATTGACGTTGACGTTGCTACAGTACGGAGCACATCTCCTATTTCAAACTGCCTGCTCACAAAAACTTGTCGAGTGCTCATTTGTTGCTTACCTTTGTTACTTCAGGCTGCCACCGCAGTTATTGCGCTGGAGTTGCTTACACGCCAGAAATAAAATCGACCTCGGAAATTTCTGGCGGGACGGTTTAAGCGGGGGCGTTCATGAAAAACAAACACATTTGAAAAATGTACCAAAGCCACGATTTTGAAGATAGAGCAGTAAACCTTTGTACCATGCTTTACATGAAATTAACATATTTAAGGTTAAGTTCCTTATATTTTATATATTTAACTTTTTATGCAATTAAAAAACATTAATTTCAAAAAAAAATCTCAGAAACTGCTCAAGAGATTTATGCAAATTTTTCTGTTCTTATTCTCCTTACATGTAATAAACTTCTTTCACGAGGTATTTTCAATATATTGAATAGGAGAATTTTAATAATTTTTAACTGTATTCTCTGATTTTCAGGTAATATAGTTTAAAGTTTGTACTTCTGTCACCTATTCAGAATGCCTCAGATTTGTATTCAGGGTTCTCTTTCATTTTAAGGTTCTGGTTTCTTGTTTTCTGCCTTCTTTCCTTTACCACGTTTCCCAACTATCTATTCATCTGTACAGGCCCGCAGTAAATCTGCTTTTCTTGAGTGAAATGTCCTATCTTAAAGCCCCTTCTCTCTAATATCTACATCGTCCCTACGTTCCCTTTATTAAATACGACAACTGGATCCTAAGTTGCAATTATGGCATCTCTATCAGATTAATATATGGTTTTAGGAAATTGTTTCCATTTGAGTAAATTCAGAGATTCATTTCGATTCTGGGTTTTGCCATTAAGACACATTTTTATAGGTCCAGGGTCGGCCATAAACTAGTAAGTGGGCTTTAAAACATCCAGGATACAGTTCGGAAGTCTCTCTGAGCCTGTAGATGCTGAAGTGTTGCTTCAGAAAGGGGGTTCGGCAGGAACGTTGCATCACACATTTTATTACTTTTCAGGCAATTCAGATGCGATTCCATCACTGAAGCCTTAAGAACGCATTGTCAATGAATATCTATATAAATAAACAAGCCAGTGATCTTTTGTTCAAAATCATTAATCTCCGAAGGAAGGCAGGTAGAAAGTTCGGGCTTTACGTCTCGTCGACATCGAGAACATCAGAGACGGAGCACAAGCTCGAATTGTATCGAAGATGAGAAAGGAAATCGGCTGCGGCCTTCCAAAGGAACCATCCTGGCATTTGCCTGGAGCGATTTAGGGCAATCCCAGAAAACCTAAATCTGGATGGCCGGACGTGATTTTGAACCGTTATTCTCCCGAATGCGGGTCCAGTGCGCCAACCACTGCACCACTTCGCTTGGTGTGTACCTCCTAAAGTCCATGACCGAATACTTTCAACTTTTTACACAACGTTGAATTATAATACAGGCGTGCTTTAAGTACCTATTTCTTTAATATGTGATGCATAATATCAATTAAGAGTTTGCAACTTTCTTAGATTTTTTCTAAGAACATTACACTATTATTAAATTTATAAACGTTCTGTGTCACATATATTTAAAAAAAACATTTATTCAAAAGCCCACTCATATTTCAGTACAACAATATGTAAGAATTTAAAAGCATTCAGTCAAAAAATTTTGGAGATTTCCAATTAGGAACATTCACTGTTCGTGTGTAAGTACAAACGTCGATCTCCGTTTTTTGGAAACCTCGGGAAGTTTTTCATGAATTGCTTCGAAATTTGATACAACATTGCAATCGAATAATCACAAGTACTGTAATGCCTTCTGGTGTATTTGTAATAAAATGCGAAAAGTTATAGAACTGTAAATGTTGTTCGTTCAAAATCGTTAATCTGCGATAGGTCTTGACCGACTGCTTCGAACTTATGACGAAATGTTGATCTCTAATAGAGGCCTGTTTTGATGCGCCTAATTCTTTAGTGTGTGATATATAATATATGTATATGTTCCTGGGATTTTTTGTAACAACTTTAGCCTCATTTTCCTTTAGTGATATTTATAAATTTATGTGTTACATGGATTTAAGAAACAGGTTTATAAACACGTGCGCATATAGAAATGGAATGACGTGATAAAATTTCAAAGCAACTGGTCAAACACTTTTGGAGATATACTATCAGGAACATCAACATTTGCTATATAAGTACAAATTGGATGTACGTTTCTTCAAAATCTCTAATTTCCGAAAAAATTCCATGGATGGGTTAGAAATTTTGACTCTTCCTTGTGTTCGAATACTCAAATGGTTTTTGTTCCTATTGTAACGTCATTTGTCATGTGTGCAATTATATGTAATTAAAGTGGAAATGTTATACAAATATAAATGTTGATTTGTTAAAAATCATTAATCTCCTAAAGTACTTGACCGAGTGCTTTCAAATGCTGAGGTAACGTTGACTTCTATTAAGGGCGTGTTTTTAGGTACTTTAATCTTTAATGTACGTATATTTTATCTCAAATAATGTATAAATATTTGTATGAAAGATATGAAGGGAAAACATTGTAACCAAAGATTTCAAAAAGAACGTGTATGATTCAGTTCATGTTTTTACACATTACCATAATAAACGTTTACACACACACACACACACACACACACACACACACGTATTGTTAGCAAATAGGAAAATGTCCTTATTTGCACTAAAATTAGAAAAGGCTCAAGCTCAGAGAGAGGGAGAAGGGAAGATGGATAAAGGGGTGGGAGGAAATGGACATAGCAAACGAGAAGAAGGTGATGAACAGTGAGGGGGCGATGGACAAGGAGACGGACAAAGAAAGGGGAGCGGGAGCTGGACAGAGACAGGGGGGAGAAGATGACTGACACCCAGTTCACATACATATTAGAAACGTGACGTTTTTCTTTTATTTCTTTTCCATTTAAGTAGACTGAGTCACTAGCAGCTAGTGCAGCTAGTTAAAAACAAAACTGAAAGTAGATATTTTACGTCATTTTTCGAACTCTGCCTCTTTTTTAAATGGCCTCCTTCACTGTACTGTTGCGATAGATGTTGCCACTATCACTAGAGTTTTAGAAAGAGCTCGTGCCCAATACACTCCACTGGGAGATACTCCCAGCACCAACTCTGGGAGATCACAGGGTCCCAGGTTCTATTGTCGGTTGTGTTGGGGATTTTCTCTGAACGGAGACTAGATGTCTGTGTTTCTTTCCTTCTTTCTCTCTTTCTTACTTTCACGGGGCCTTTGTCCCGCTCCAAAGCTGGGTCGGCATTGTTATTACGGATTTGGCAGTGTTAATTGTAGAGGGTGGCCAAATGCCTTCCTGACGCCACTCCAAACCCCTCGGGATGGATGTAGTGTACCCAAGCTATCTGCATCTAGTTAAGTCATGAAATAGTGCGAACGTTTTCAAATGTCTGTGAGTCGTGTAACTGAGGCGGAACTTGGGAACCAGCCCAGTATTCACCTAGCGGGATGTGAAAAAACGCCTAAAACCCACATCCAGGCTGGTGAGCAAACCGGCCATCGTCGTTAATCCTCCGGGCCGGTTCGACCCTGGGCCGGCGCGCCTACCTGAGTCCAGGAAGCAGCGCATTAGCGCTCTTGGCTACCCTGGCTGGTACTGGATGTCTATGTTGTCTTCATCCTTTCATCATCAACATCATTCGTGACAGTGACTAGATTGGACTGTGTAAAATACTAGAGTGCGTAAAGAATTGGGACTTGGTAGCGGCGCCGATGACCGCGCAATTGCGCGCCCCGCAAACCAGACATCATCATCATCCTCTCTTGAGTGTCTCTAAGTTATGTACGGAACAAAATTTTGTGATTATTCCTACAGCCCTGCGTAACTGACGCTGCTGGCGCCGTCTCGTGTTGCAGGGTTGGTGGCGGCGCACCGCGAGGGCCTGGTGGCTTCGCTGGTGGGTGTGGAGGGCGGCCACGCGCTCGGCAACTCGCTGGCCGTGCTGCGCATGCTCTACGCGCTCGGCGTCCGCTACCTCACGCTGACGCACCTCTGCAGCACCGCGTGGTGAGCCGGCGCTCCGCTGACTGTCTGCCGCGCCTCACTTCGTGCTCTGTTCTCCTCTGAGTTCTCATAAATCCACTTGACTACAGAGAACATCCTTATAACCGCACTTTTGCCGTCGTAACAACAGTCCACTCTACTTCTTGTTAATACCATACTCACGAGTTTCGGGCAAAGACTATCATCAGGAAAACTTAAATTCATTGAAAAATAATGTGGTATATTAGATAAAGAACGGTTTATACAGAGTATTGTGTCTGTTTACGTCTATTGTAACACTGGTACTCAGCTGATAATATACTGACATTATAAACCATAACATTTCACCAGGCGTCATTGTTATAGCGATATTGTGACTTTATATTAAGAGTCAACAATTACTAACAAAATCGATATTGGAAACAAGAGCACCGGCCGGTGTGGCAGAGCAGTTCTAGGCTCTTAAGTCTGGAACCGCGCCCCCGCTACGGTCGCAGGTTCGAATCCTGCCTTGGGCATAGATGTGTGTGATGTCTTTAGGTTAGTTATGTTTAAGTAGTACTAAGTTCTAGGGGACTGATGACCCCAGATGTTAAGTCCCATAGCGCTCAGAGAAATTTTTGTAACAAGCTTAAAAATACCAGCGGAAAAATCCTCCTACCAAAGCACAAAGAACTCGAACATGTTCCTGTTTATTTAAAATGCTCTCACTAAAGAGTGGGGTACCAGCTGCCTCATTGTACCTTGCTCTGCATCTTTAAAAATTTCCCCAAAGTTTCAGCTTATGAACATACTGACGTTCTTTTTTTGTTTCAAAGAACATGCAATTAACCTTAAACTTCTACAAGCTCTCCTAAATGTTACTTAACACGCAGTAGCCCATCGTTGTAAGTCACTCAGTACTTTATGCCATCGACTCCCAGTTGCCCTTACTCACTCATTCACTCATCCCAACTCATGGTCATTATTTCTTTGTGTCACTCTGCCACTGTCTCGTGAATCATAGCCACTTCGCTTCATTCAATCTTACTGCTAGACTGTCACCGACTCACTTTTGCTCTCCTCTCTTCTTCGTAATTATGTTCGTGTACTCAGTTTCTAATTATCACTTGCTCCCATCCACTTCCAGTTTCTATTCTCTTTATTCCTCTTCCCCCCCCCCCCCCAACCCCTTGCAATGCCTCCTACACTCTTTTATTAGTAGTATTCTGTCGCTGTCAACTACATTCCACTCGCACTGTGGCCTTGTCTCACACTGCGATTCTCCCCTTTCCCATTTCTGTTTCACAACTACGGTTTACTGTCTTCCATTATTTATTACTTTTCCGTCTCTTTCCCACTGACACTGTGTTCTTCTCTCTCAGCATCAAAAGGGCGAACATGTTTGCGTCACAAAATTTCTGGGAAGGTGCTAAGGAAGGTAGAATGAGGTAGCTGGTACCACAGTTTTAAGCCTATCCTTTAAATAAACAGGAACATACCAGCAATTTTTGTGCGCTGTTAGCAGCAGTTTTCCTTCGGTTGCCTTCTTTTCCCTGACACAGCAGGACGTGTAACTCATATGACAAAAAATTCAGATAGTTTACATAGTGAAACTGAAATAATGCAAGTTTACACCTAAGTGCAGATTTTACATGTGCTTCAGTACAACAACATGCGATGATGATAACGGGGACACTTTACAGCTTATTTTTTTCTGCTGCGGCACTTCAAAAACTTTGCCTCACACCGAATTTTACGTGCGCAAGTTGCACAGATAGGGTAGCTTCGAACCACTGTATCTCGGAAAGGGATAAAGGTATGTAGAAAATTTTCAAGGTTGTTCGAGAGCGAAGTCTTAGGAACGTTACGTAAAAGTTATGACTCTCCAGTAAGAAAGAGTACCAACACTCCGCCTCCAGGAATGTGACAGCACTTCTTAACCATTAGTTACGACACTAATGGATCGGTTGTAAGAGACAAACAAATCTTGAAAAACAGCCTCTAAAGTCGTCTCGGTCGCATTGTACATACATCAAAAAAAGGTTTGCATCACGTCGTTTCCGAGAATTCCGGAACCCGTACATAAAACTGAAACAGAGATCAACATAAACATCATTTCTGCCCTTTTTATAGCTCATGAAAACCACACATTGCATGTTGTACTACTATACAGTGAGACCTTCACAGGTAGTGGTCCAGACTGCTGTACACACCGGTACCTCTAATACCCAGTAGCACCCTCTTGCATTGGTGCATGCCTGTATTCGTCGCAGCATACTATCCTCAAGTTCATCAAGGCACTGTTGGTCCAGATTACCCCACTCCTAACGGCGATTCGGCGTAGATCCCTCAGAGTGGTTGGTGGATCACGTCGTCCATAAACAGCCCTTTTCAATCTATCCCAGACAAGCCCGATAGGGTTCATGTCTGGCGCACATGCTGGCTACTCTAGTCGACCGATGCCGTTATGCTGAAGGACGTCACTCACAAGATGTGCACGATTGTGGGAATTGTGTGGATTGTCGTCCATGAAGAAGAATGCCTTGGCAATATGCTGCCAATATGTTTGCGTTATCGAAGGCTGGCATTCACGTACCGTACAGCCGTTACGGCGCCTTCCATGACCACCAGTGGCGTACGTCGGCCCCACATGCCACCCCAAAACAGCAGGGAACCTCCACCTTGCTTTACTCGTTGGACCATGTGTCTAAGGCGTTCAGCCAGTCAGGGTTTCCTCCAAACATGTCTCCGACGATTGTCTGGCTGAAGGCTTATGCGACACTAATCGGTGAAGCGAACGTGATACCAATCCTGAGCGGTCCATTCGGCATGTTGTTGTGCCCATCTGTTTCGTTAGTGTCGTCGTTGCAAAGGTGGATGTCGCCATGGACGTCGGAAGCGAAGTTGCGCATCATGCAGCCCATTGCGCACAGTTTGAGTCGTAACACGACCTCCTGTGGCTGCACGAAAACCATTATTCAATACGGCGGCGTTGCTGTCACGGTTCCTCCGAGGCATAATCCGCAGGTAGCGGTCAGCCACTGCAGTAGGTAGTAGTAGCCTTTGGGCGGTCTGAGCGACGCTCGTCATCAACAGTTCCCGTCTTTCTATATTTCCTCCGTGTCCGTACAACATAGCTTTGGTTCACTCCGAGAGGCTTGGACATTTCTCTTGTATAGAGCTCTTCCTGGCACAAAGTAACATTGAGGACGCGATAGAACCGTGGTACTGGCATGGTTGAACTACAGACAACACTAGCCGTGTACCTCCTTCCTGGTTGAACTGGAACTGGAATCGATCGGCTGTCGGACCCCGTCTAATAGGCGCTGCTCATGTATGGTTGTTTCAATCTTTGGGTGGGTTTAGTGACATCTCTGAACAATAAAAGGGACTGTGTCTGTAATACAATATCCACAGTCAACGTCAATCTTCAGGAGCTCTGGAAAGTGGGTGATAAAAAAACTTTTGTTTATTTGTGTGTATGGTTTTCGATTTGAGTGTTTGTGTAAGACTATATGTATGTGCATACCTTTCAATAAACCAGGGTGAACATTGCTACGGATGACAATATTAGTATTTGCAGTAACGCACGACGCACCCATAAGCGCATGCGACGAATCTGACCACTCCCGGGGTTTTGTGTTGTGCGTGCGATGTAGGCACACTGAACATTTGTGAAAGGTAAATTATACCAGTCCTTCAGAGTTGGAAAAATTTTTACCGGCGTCATTCAGACCAGCTGGCTAAGAGGGGAAGACAGAGGACAATTGAAAAGAGGTACATTCATTAGACAACTTTATTTATATGACAAATATCCCATACAGAACTTTAACATTACGTAGAAACACAAAATATTTAAAACTGATTCCATATAAACTTATCAGTCGAACTTGAACTATCTTATGATAGATGGTACTCAATAATGTCTGCAAAATTTTAAGATTAGCAACAAGACATCGCTATAAAATTAACTGGTACCAGAAATTATCTTAACATTACACATTAAAGCCAGGTATAAAGAAAAGGTCAAAATTACTTGTAGCAGCACTGTGCGAATGACAACTAGCATTTATTATTCTATACAACTACTGTGGGACCGAGTGAGGTGGCGCAGTGGTTAGACACTGGACTCGCATTCGGGAGGACGACGGTTCAATCCCGCGTCCGGCCATCCTCATTTAGGTTTTCCGTGATTTCCCTAAATTGCTCCAGGCAAATGCCGGGGTGGTTCCTTTCAAAGGGCATCGCCGACTTCCATCCCTGTCCTTCCCTAATCCGATAATACCGATGACCTCGCAGTCTGGTCTCCTTCCCCAAACCAACCAACCAACAAACTTCTGTGGTAATTCGTAAGCGACGAGCCGAATACACTGTGCGGACAAGGAACCACTCGAACGCTCTCTGCACCCCCGTCCACTTACAGACCATAGCACACTGCTGTCGTCAGTTACGTCATGGTGCTTACTCAGCACGGAGCAAGAGAGAACTTGCCGCTTCTAGGTTGTTGTTGCACAGGCCGTCAAACACGCCGCTTCACCTGCCGGCACACCACTGTTTACTCTTCAAGGGATTGGCAGCGCCCTCTTCCAGCTCGCAGGTGCCACGTCACTGAAGGACCAGCACGCTAGAGGGTTCAAAGTCGGAAGGCTGTAACTGATACTGAGCGTGCTGGATAACGGAATTTGAATGAAATTTTGATCATACAAACAATACTAGAAAAATAGCTTCAAAGATGTACATGCATGCATGTAAAAGTAAAATTACCAATATAAATTTGGATGTTTTGTTTTTCTTAAAAAAAGCTCTCTCGTTCTGAGCGTAAGTAAAAATTAATCCCTAGTTTCTACCTTAATTTAGATAGAAGATATAATCCTCTGATACTGGATGAATGGTTTTCATACACAGATTTTGAGTGACTGCATGTGCCTGTCAGTGACAAGGATACCAGATGAAAATTTTCAAGCACTTCAGAATTGTTCCCAAATAGATTACAATCTTTTGGAAAAAGAAACCCTGATCGCAAGCCCACTGCCACAATGACTAGATACGAAAAGCTGTACCAAGTTCAGAATACTGCGTCGCTTGTGGGGTGGTCGCTTTCGCTATAGAGGGTCTTGCTATACACGGGGTCTCAGCAGCAGACTAATAGCTCCTGAGGATTGATAGTTGTTAGTCCGAAACCGGTCGTGACCCAAATATTAAAGCCTTACAACTTAAGCGATCATTTTCATGTCTATCGCTCACTCACAAAAATTCGATTATCAGTGTCGTGAATTCATTGTGAGACCCGCTCCAGTAATGAAACTGAGAGGAGATATGCAATGATCCCTCTCACTCGCGCAAGATGCATATAAACCTGGGTACGCAGACAGCAGCGGCGGCGAAGTTTTCACAGGTAGCATTCATAGCAAAATAGCGTAGCCCGAGCCTCTATGAGACTGTATGACGGTGACAGTTCGTCCATCGCAATCTACCGGGTAATTTACATGAGCCTAAGGAACCTCACTTGACCAATGGTCACAGATTGTGTCCAGTTCAACAATCAATTGTCTTACTGAAAACAGTAAACATAGAATCTCTAACACAATGGCCAGAATGACTATTCATGACTCATGGAGAGCTGTCTATGCTCGTGTATTGCCAAAAATACATGTGACTTCTATTAATGAGATATGAATAGTCAGATATCATATTAAATTTGTGAAACTTCCTGGCAGATTAAAACTATGTGTCCGACCGAGACTCGAACTCGGGACCTTTGCCTTTCGCGGGCAAGTGATCTACCATCCATTTTTTAAAATTTAATCTCATTTTCTTCCTTTATGTTCGTTGCATCTGCTCGGAGCGGACGTCGTGAGACACCTGTTTCAGTTCGTCGTTGATCTATTAACTCATTTTTTTTTATTACAAAGGGCAGCTAACCCTCCGACCGAACACGCTGAGCTACCCTGCCGGCTACCATCTGAGTTACCGAAGCACGACTCAACCCGGTACTCACAGCTTTACTTCTGCCAGTAGCTCAAATGGTAAAGCACTTGCCCGCGAAAAGCAAAGGTTCCGAGTACGAGTCTCGGTCGGGCACAAAGTTTTAATCTGCCAGGAAGTTTCATATCAGCGCACACTCCACTGCAGAGTGAAAATTTCATTCTGGAAACATCCCCCAGGCTGTGGCTAACCATGTCTCCGCAATATCCTTTCTTTCAGGAGTGCTAGTTCTGCAAGGTTCGCAGGAGAGCTTCTGTAAAGTCTGGAAGGTAGGAGACGAGATACTGGCAAAAGTAAAGCTGTGAGTACCGTGCGTGAGTCGTGCTTCGATAGCTCAGATGGTAGAGCACTTGCCCGCGAAAGGCAAAGGTCCCGAGTTCGTGTCTCGGTCGGGCACAAATTTTTAATCTGCCAGGAAGTTTCATATCAGTATACACTCCGCTGCAGAGTGAAAATTTCATTCTGGAAACATCCCCCAGGCTGTGGCTAAGCGATGTCTCCGCAATATCCTTTCTTTCAGGAGTGCTATTTCTGCAAGGTTTGCAGGAGAACTTCTGTAAAGTTTGGAAGGTAGGAGACGAGATACTGGCAGAAGTAAAGCTATGAGTCCCGGCCGTGAGTTGTGCTTCGGTAGCTCCGATGGTAGACCACTTGTCTGCGAAAGCAAAGGTATCGAGTTCGAGACTTGGTCGGGCACACAGTTTTAATTTGCCAGGAAGTTTCATATCAGAGCACACTCCGCTGCAGAGTGAAAATCTCATTCTGGATATTAAGTGTAGTTTCACAGTGCTTCTGACTTTGCTTCACATAGCCAGGGTATTTCAGTAGATATGACTGTATTTAGGAAAAAAATTACCCACCACAAGGAACTCTAAAAGTTTCGCTATGAGTTTACGTTACGAATTTTGCCCTCCACGCTGCCCTCCAATAGTAAAATAGTGATTCCTTGATGCCTTAGAATATGACATACCAACCGATCCCTTCATCTAGTCAAGTTGTGCTAAAATTTCTCTTTTCTCCAATTCTGTTCAATACCCCTTCATTAGTTATGTGATCTACCGATATAATCTTCAGCATTCTTCTGTAGCACCACATTTCGAAAGCTTCTATTCTCTTCTTGTCTAAACTATTTATCGTCCACGTTTCACTTCCATACATGGCTACACTCCATACAAATACTTTCAGAAACGACTTCCTGGCTCTTAAATCTATACTTGATGTTAACAAATCTCTCTTCTTCAGAATCGCTTACCCTGCCATTACCAGTCTACATTTTTTTCGTCTCTACTTCGACCATCATCAGTTATTTTGCTCCGCAAATAGCAAAACTCGTTTACTACTTTAAGCATCTCATTTCCTAAATAATTCCCGCAGCATCACCCGATGTAATTCGACTACATTAAAAGGAATCCGAACGATGCAGGTTACAGTAGGTACTGCGAGATAAAGAACCTTGCACAGGATAGAGTAGCATGGATAGCTGCATCCTCAAACCAGTCTCTGGACTGAAGACCACTACAACAACATGAGTTTATACACTCCTGGAAATTGAAATAAGAACACCGTGAATTTATCGTTCCAGGAAGGGGAAACTTTATTGACACATTCCTGGGGTCAGATACATCACATGATAACACTGACAGAACCAAAGGCACATAGATACAGGCAACAGAGCATGCACAATGTCGGCACTAGTACAATGTGTATCCACATTTCGCAGCAATGCAGGCTGCTATTCTCCCATGGAGACGATCGTAGAGATGCTGGATGTAGTCCTGTGGAACGGCTTGCCATGCCATTTCCACCTGGCGCCTCAGTTGGACCAGCGTTCGTGCTGGACGTGCAGACCGCGTGAGACGACGCTTCATACAGTCCCAAACATGCTCAATGGGGGACAGATCCGGAGATCTTGCTGGCCAGGGTAGTTGACTTACACCTTCTAGAGCACGTTGGGTGGCACGGGATACATGCGGACGTGCATTGTCCTGTTGGAACAGCAAGTTCCCTTGCCGGTCTAGGAATGGTACAACGATGGGTTCGATGACGGTTTGGATGTACCGTGCGCTATTCAGTGTCCCCTCGACGATCACCAGAGGTTTACGGCCAGTGTAGGAGATTGCTCCCCACACCATGATGCCGGGTGTTGGCCCTGTGTGCCTCGGTCGTATGCAGTCCTGATTGTGGCGCTCACCTGCACGGCGCCAAACACGCATACGACCATCATTGGCACCAAGGCAGAAGCGACTCTCATCGCTGAAGACGACACGTCTTCATTCGTCCCTCCATTCACGCCTGTCGCGACACCACTGGAGGCGGGCTGCACGATGTTGGGGCGTGAGCGGAAGACGGCCTAACGGTGTGCGGGACCGTAGCCCAGCTTCGTGGAGACGGTTGCGAATGGTCCTCGCCGATACCCCAGGAGCAACAGTGTCCCTAATTTGCTGGGAAGTAGCGGTGCGGTCCTCTACGGCAGTGCGTAGGATCCTACGGTCTTGGCGTGCATCCGTGCGTCGCTGCGGTCCGGTCCCAGGTCGACGGGCACGTGCACCTTCCGCCGACCACTGGCGACAACATCGATGTACACGCCCCACGTGTTTAGAAATTCGGCGGTACGTCCACCCGGCCTCCCGCATGCCCACTATACGCCCTCGCTCAAGTCCGTCAACTGCACATACGGTTCACGTCCACGCTGTCGCGGCATGCTACCAGTGTTAAAGACTGCGATGGAGCTCCGTATGCCACGGCAAACTGGCTGAACTGACGGCGGCGGTGCACAAATGCTGCGCAGCTAGCGCCATTCGACGGCCAACACCGCGGTTCCTGGTGTGTCCGCTGTGCCGTGCGTGTGATCATTGCTTGTACAGCCCTCTCGCAGTGTCCGGAGCAAGTATGGTGGGTCTGACACACCGGTGTCAATGTGTTCTTTTTTCCGTTTCCAGGAGTGTATGTGGTAAGTGTTAGAGTACACATTTCTGCTACGAAATGTACATTAAATGTGGAATTTCTCTTGAAGCTTGTCTCCAGATCTGAGTCTATCTTATTTCTAGAGAAACTGGATTGTGTGTAGCACATTAACTCGCGCTGGTATCCGCAAACATTAGAGTGAGAATGAGTGAAACTCATTGCATCTGATGAACAATTAAAGAAGGAGAAAAATGATTTATACAACTGAACGTACAAAATTCAGTAGATCAATCGTTAAGCCTTCAGAGCATCAGGATGCACATAAAGAGGAGAGTACTTTGTCATATTTTTAACAAGCAAGACTTACTCACCTGGCACAATGTACAATTTATTACATAATTTTGCAATAGAGTAAAGTTATTTTCTTTTTGGGACCATCTATGCCTTATCAGTTAATAAAACAGTCAATCGCAATAAGCATTAATTTGAAAATGATAACTCCTTTCGGCGCTTACGCTGGTCATCTTCAAAGCGATGCACGGAACAGCTCAGTGAAGTCACATTCGTTTACTGACTTCCCACAACTGTTCCTGTGCATCGATGGCTGCAACCATGCGGGTTACGTATGAAGATGGCCATCACAAAAGAGCGAAATTGTCAAATAAATGATTAGTGTGATCTTTACTGCTTTATCTGCAGTAGATATCCAACCCATGTTACCATCTGTATCTGTTGATCTGATAATAGGTGTGAATTTGCAACACCAAATTGAGCACCATGAGAGAAGAAATAATAGATTTATTTTAATAGTGAGAATGAGCTGTTTGAGAAGTTACTAAACTACCATGTCTTCTGTTGCAGCTGCAGTAGTACTCTAAAAGTCTTAGAATTTCTCTTCTAACTGTTTCTTTATGTTCTGAAACTCACTTTGTAATTTTCAGTGGTAAAACGAAAAATAATTTTTAAATGGAAATTATTGATGTTAAACGTATTTAACAGACAAAACAAATTGGGCTATAGCGTTTTTACAAAATTTCTTCACTACAGGTTTACATTGACTTTGTGTATGTGAGGTTGTGATTCTACGAGACTGTGTTTCTACCAGTCTGTGTTACTTTGAAACAATGTCTGCTTGAGATCATGACCATTACATTGACGAGAGGGGTATTTTAACTTCTGTCGTCTACCTTGAAACTGACAAAAAAACTCCTCAAAACTATGGTTGGAAGTGAAGGTTCAAGAGTCTATTCGCTCTACTGCTGACTCAGCGGAGGCTCAGTCAGATGTAGTCTAGAGCCGAAGACCTGTAGAAAATATTTACAGAGACAAACATGGCGACAGATATGAAGCTTCACAGACTTTCAGCGATAAAGACCGATACAGAAGCAGACAATAACCACCTATTAGCACGCAGAGTTACATCACGTAGTCATAATCTCTCACAGAGTCAACATATGTCCCAAATAGTTACAGGCATTAATCAAAGTCTTGTAGCATCGGTCTTGCAGAGACAGAGCCTCATTGGAACATAGTCTCGTAGAAAGACAATACAGAAGCACAGTATCATGGATGTAAAGTCTCTTTAGTGATTCAATCTTGTGGAGACAGTGGCCAGTGGAAACACAGTATTGAATAACCATACAACCACGGTCTTGCAGAAACGCAGTCTCGTAGAGAGGCAGCCTCGTAGAAACACAGCCACATGTAAACACAGGCCTCGGGATATAAGCATTCGCAGAATTACAGCCTGGTAGAATCATGATCTCAAGCAGACATTGTTTCAAAGTAACACAGACTGATACCAACACAGTTTCGTAGAATCACATTTTCGTAGAATCACAACCTCACATACACAAAGTCCCACGAAAGCGCTATTCCATTTCAAATAAGACAGCAGTGAGGAAATTGACATCACATTTCTTTGAAATCATTAGTAAATTTTACGTGTGTCAGTTACTGTAAATTAAGACAACTTTGATATAATTAATGTTTACTCTTTTGTGAGTTAAAATCCGGTAAAGTGTTCAGTATTTTACAAACGTATCAACCGTTTTGCCGTGTAAATGAAGAAATTTGTATCGGATTTCAGTGAACTAAAATTAATTTTCTAGCTGAATGTCTGTTGCTGGTGGAGCTATCTAGGAATAAAGTAAAAATAATTAATACAGTTTTTAAAAATCTTTTGTTCGTGTATTAAGCATCATCATACTTTTCATATGGATTCAACTTACAGAGGGTTGAACCTCTTTTGTGACATGTTGACTTCAGTTTTAAGTTTTATGGAGGCCGTTGTCTGAAAAGTGAAAATAAGTCATGAATGTTGCTATTTTAACTTCTTATTTTTTACACAACTCTCCAATGAAGATACTATAAAAAGTTTGCAGTGTTGTTTCTGAATCAAATGTTAAGCAGTATGGAATGATTTTATTCCATTTAACATTACGTATTTTTAAAAAAAATGTCAGACATGATGAAAATTACATCAAATTTGAGTTCTAGAAGTACTACGAAGTTACCAGTTCAAACTAAATAATATTATCTTCATTTTGAACTTCATTTAATAATTTTATTTAGAACATTTTCGAGCCACGAGTCTGAGAGTTGCATGATTCTATTAAATTACGGCAAAGTTGCTTCTTAAAAAGACCTGGAAGCATCGATTTATCATAGGTACGAGTAGCAAAAGATACTAACTTAAGTTATGCTCTAGATGAACCTCACAAAAATGTAAGGTTTACTGCTGTCCGAAGAGAAATGGTAACAGCACAGAAAAACCATCTCATAGGAACGGATGGTGAGTCAGTTTCATGAGAACACAGTATCTTAGAAAGACAGTGGCACAGAATCACTTTCTCCTAGGGACACAGTCTCAAAGAAACCCAGTTTTCTATCAGCGAAGTTATATAGGAACACCGTTCCGTGCGGACACAGTTTCATAGTAACACAATCTCACAGAACTACAGCCTCGCAGTACCAGCTCTAGCATTACTACAATCTCCTGGAATCAGAGTCTTGCAATATCACAGTTTCATAGAATCAGGGTCTCCACGACTTGTAGATTCGTCTCTTCTTAATGATTTAAAGTCTTGTTGGATAACAACTAGTAGAATCACCGCCACTGAGTCAGATTCTTGTATAATCATGCTCTCACAGAATCTCAGTCTTGTACAAACCATCTCTCAGAATCAGAGTGCCCTTCGATCACAACTTCATTAATTCACAAGCTCGTCTCACATTAACAGCCTAGAAAAATCACAGCCCACAGCTGTAGAGTCTCTTTGAAATACATTCTTGTAGAATCTCATGATCTTACAATTAAACTCACCGAAGCAAAGTCTTGTGGAATCAAAGTCTCATAGTGTCACAGACCTGTTGAATCACAGGGTTGTAGGATCACCGTCTTATGGTTTCATGGTCACTTTGAGTCATATTCGTCCTTAGAATCACAGTTTCGTCGGAGCGCAGTCTCGTAGAATCACAGTAATGTAGAATCACAGTAATGTAGAATCACATTCCTCGCAACATTACTAAGTCATAATGTCACCGTCTCGCAGAATCATTGTAACGTAGAATCATGTTCTCGTAGAATTACGGTCTCATGGAACTACAATCACAAAGAATAACAACCCCATAGAATCATGGTCCCGTAGGATTACAGTCTCATAGATTCCAGTTGAAAAGGAATTGTGGTAAATCATCTCCCTATCTTCACCCTGTCATAATCCTAGATCGCTCAGATATTTCTCGTCCTAACGTTCCTTTAGATTTCCTGTTTCTTAGGGTAACGTTTATCATTTTTATTAATTAGTGGCGGAGACCGAAATCCCTTGGTAGCTTCATCACTGAAGATCAGTGGGTACAATCATAACCTGTTTTTGAAGCATACAAAACTATGACTTGTTGTTTTCGTCTTTTTTGTAATCCTCCAGGACCCATTTCGAATTGTCTATCTGTTCTGGGCAGCTTCTCCAGGCTTTAAATGCTCCTTGGAATTCCCTAGTTCCTCTTCAACTTGACCTTTAGAAGTATTGTATATAATTCTTGACACCACTATATATGGTATACCCAAAAGGGCAATTCCCTGCAGTTGTATGTATTTTATTTGTCCCCTTTTTGTATAGTTGGCGGGTTATAATTGTTTTCCAACGATCTGGTAGTTATTCTTCGCTCCAGATGTTACTATGAGTTGGTGTAATCATATATTCATTGATTCTGCTCCATAATTCCGAAGTTCCTCTCACGTTTCGTCTTCTCCACTTGCTTTGTAGTTTTTTTAGGTGCTTCTACGCTTTGTAGATTTCATGGAGTCGGGATGGTCTTAAAATTTCGATAGTGATATCTGTATATATTTGAAGTAGTTTTCAGAAATCTTCGCAGTCTAGCGATTTGTTAAGTGTTTCTGCTAAAATTTGTGTATTGTTTCTAGTGCTATGGGAAACATTATTGATTTTATCCTTTAACTTTTATGTTGGAGGGTAATAAATTTGCTGTTGACTCTAAAATATTTTGCAGTAATCGCTGGAGTTAGTTTTTTCGCTATTTTTTTTTTTTTTTTTGTAATTTAAGGTATATCTTTTTGATACCGACGGTTAAGACTTCTTATTAATTTTTGTGTTATCTCTCTTTGTTCTGCAAGTCGAAATACGATTCCTGTTTTATTGCTGTGATACCTTAAAGAGGCTTGGTGTCTGTCTTCCGCTGTTTTATCACACTCATCGTTCCCCCAATAATGTTTTTCGGTGGATTTATTGGGCTCGCAGTTCAGCTATCAGCCTTCATCATACAGCCTTCCCCAGTATTATTCACGACCGCAACCGGTATTCCCTTGATAACGGAGCGCTTTGTATTTGCACAAGCGCAGAGTGTATAATTTTAATGTAACGATGGATAATGTCTTTCACAGTTAACGATCTCTAATTCGACTTAAAGTTCTATATACATCAGAATATTTTGAGAGGACATGTTATGTGGATGAGTTGTTCAGGTGGTGACTTTAAGCAGTGACACATGAGAATGATTTCTAGAAACTGGCGACAGATCTGTAGAGCAACCCACCAAAGGCTCAAATAGAGCGAAAATCGCAGCACTTTCGCGTGGCATACCTAAGAATTGTGTATGACTGTGCGTAAGGAGTGACAACACAGATATTTACAGTACTTCATGTAATGAACAGCTGTAATAGGGCCACAATTTCTTGTAGTTTGGTATGTTTCTGCATTTTGAACCTGAAGAATATCCTTTTGGATTTGTGAAGATAAACAGTTTACTATTCCACATTAAGAAACACGTTAAAAATATAGTTAATTCATCTAGGAGGAGGCTGTTTAGTCGTAACTTACCAATGTCCAGTCACTATGATGGATATGTGCCCTATTAAGTAAATGTGAAGCCACACAATAAGGCAGGGATGTTGTACTGAAAGCGTCAACTATATATGGGAATCACGATTGAGCCGGTTGGTCCGAAAACAAATTAGATGAAAAGCAGTTTATTTATTATCTCGTAAGCGAAGGTCGCCTTGCAGCAGACCATCTCTTCGACAGGAGCACTTCCGCACTGTTGCTAGGAAATGTGTATATAAATAAGGCCATAGTCTCAATTAGGCTGTGGTTTTAAACTTTCGAACTAGCACATTACCAAGTGCATATTAGATATGGACACATCAAGTGAGTAGAATACTACCAAAATCAAATGCCATTATTAGTTAATCTTAGATAGTTGGTAATGTACACGACCTCAGCATACGTATTTAACGCCTTCATTTCCGTCGCAAATCTGTGATAACTGTGTACCGTTTCATTGGGGAGTGAGAGAGGGGTGAGTTGGGGTGGGAAGGAAGGGGGGAGGGAAGAGGTCATCTCTTTTCCGCTCTTGCAGTAACCTCTTCATCCCAGAAGAGCACCTACATCTAAAGCCCCCTACGATTTGTTAAATATTGAAACGTCCCCTTAGAAAAATTATACAAGACTGTGCTTAAACTGACAAACAATATTTTTTTAGCGCAACGCAATCTGAATTTCAAAAATCCCTACAAAAGAATGGCCGTGACTAACATTAACCTGTACGTTTCACAAATCGCTTAACGCACAAAATTTTTGGTTACTCGAACTACTGCAATACAGCGAGCGCCACTACTACCAGCTAAATAAAAGATTCAATCTACGGAAGGCACTAACTACTGATAGGGATAGCAAATGAACGATTTTAATAGAGAAGAAACAATGTATTTACCTTAATATCATCAAAAGTCATAATGTATATAGCAGTTCATGACATCCAGTCTTACAAATTTCAAAACTCCGCCATTTCTCTCGCCACATCCGCCACTGCTGGCGGCTCACCTCCAACTGCTCAACGCTACGCGCTGTTAACAGCCAACTGCCCAACGCTACAATGGCGAGTATTACAACAATGCCAACCAGCTACAGGCTGCACACAGCACGGCCAGTGATTTTCATACAGAGCGCTACGTGGCGGCGGCGTTACCAATATAAGAACCTGAACAGCCTACTTACAATATGTTCCAGTCTCTGTCTTTCACTACGGGTTTTGTCAACTACGACTCCCACCAGCACCGTGGATGTTATTTCCCGAGATCGCAACACATGTCACGTTATTCGGCCACTTCATACATAACACGATTACACTCCTGCAACGTGACTGTCTTCTCAGACGAGAAGGGAATTTGCGGAAAATCAATTATAAGACAGTTTCTGGCAATAATCAACCAGCAATCACTCACGTCGTTACCAGAGTTGTACGGGTCTGTTATAATCCAGGTAACCGAATTAAGTGGCCATGGGGGTTGGGAGGGGGAGGGACCTGGAAGGGTGACAAAAGGGGGAGGGGCGGGAGAGGAGGCGGCCCGGCCGTCTAAGCTACAGAACTTTCTTCCTGAGTGCACATTAGACATCTCGTTGCAGTGAGTGGGATTTATGCCTTAGAAGTAATTGTTGAGTGTAGGTGAGTGTAATGCATGAGCGTATGTGTAGTTTTGTTCCCCTCGAATACCAGCAACGTGGCTGCCGAGCTTATGTGTCCTTCAGATGGACTGATCACCATCAACAATGTTACGTATGCTCATGTTTTGAGACGCTGTAAAGAGGTCTGGAATGTAATTCAGGACATTGGTATAAAGTCCGGTGAACATGTCGAACATAAACTTCATGCCATCGCCTCCCCTCCTCATCCTGGCCAAGTGCTGGTGGCAAAAATTTCTTCTAACTGTAGGATTCGAACCAGCTATCTGCGAGTCAGGTACCACCACACATTTGTTCGTTAGCGACCAAGAGTGAATAAACAGGTAAGTTGCAGTACTATTACTTGAGGAACAAGACTTGGAGTTCTACCTACTTGCACGTGGTAATGATTATGCTGTTAATCAGGCTTTAAAGCGTTATGTAACCTCGTCATCATTATAAATTATTTTCCGTTTTATTATAAAGCTATCTAGTGCGTGCATGGGTTTTGATGCCCATCAGCAGGCGAGTGACTTTTAGTTTCGTCAAACATAGCTTCTCTTCCAACATACTGAATTGGTTAGACTGTGTTCGTTTTTGCATTTTGGGTCATCATTCATCTTATTTGCACTGCCCGCCAGTAATTGCTATCCTACGCAAACTTCTGTATCTTAGAGTGGCACTTGCAATCTTCATCCTCAATTAGTTTTTGGATATAATCTAATGTTCAGATCTCTGTCCTGAACTACAGCTTCCCCTCTATGATTGCCTCAAGTACAAATGAAGTTACGCCCTGATGTCGTACTACATATCCTATCATCTTGTCCCTTCTTCTAGTCAATGTTTTCCATATGTTCCTCTCCTCTCTGTCTTTCTCTAGTCTGGTGTTTATGCCATTACTTCACCTGTCATGTGCTCTTTTGCCTCCGAGGTAGCAAATTTCCTTCATTCACTTTGGTCCCTTGATATGGTTTTTAATATTATTGTCTACATCTACATTCTCTATTATTCCAATCTCGTATTTCTACTGTTTCCCATTATTCTAGTTTTCCTTCAGTTTACTCGCAATCCATTTTTTATACCCATTAGGCTGTACATTCTGTTCAACGAATTCTTCGCTTGTTCCCAACTTCCTCTGGAAACATCAACGTCTTCTCTAAATCTTATAGATTCTGTTTCACAATGAATTTTTATCCCACTTCTGAGAGTTTCTTGTATTTGTACCAATGCTTGTGTGATGTACAGACTGAAAAGGGGCGAAAATACATACGTCTGTCTTCTTGTCGTTGTTGTGGTCTTCAGTCCTGAGACTCGTTTGATGCAGCACTCCATGCTACTCTATCCTGTGCAAGCCTTTTCATCTCCCAGTACATACTGCAACCTACATCCTTCTGAATCTGCGTAGTGTAGTCATCTCTTGGTCTCCCTCTACGATTTTTACCCTCCACGCTGCCCTCTAATACTAACTGGTGATCCCTTGATGCCTCAGAACATGTCCTACCGACCGATCCCTTCTTCTGGTCAAGTTGTGCCACAAATTGCTCTTCTCCCCCAATCCTATTCAATACTTCCTCATTAGTTATGTGATCTACCCACCTAAACTTCAGCATTCTTCTGTAGCACCACACTTCGAAAGCTTCTATTCTCTTCTTGTCCAAACTATTTATCGTCCATGTTTCACTTCCATACATGGCTATACTCCATACAAATACTTTTAGAAATGTCTTCCTGACACTTAAATCTAAACTCGATGTTAACAAATTTCTCTTCTTCAGAAACGCTTTCCTTGTCATTGCCAGTTTACATTTTATATCCTCTCTTCTTCGACCATCATCAGTTATTTTGCTCCCCAAATAGCTAAACTCCTTCACTACTTCAAGTATCTCATTTCCTAATCTGATTCCCTCAGCACCACCCGATTTAATTCGACAACATTCCATTATCCTCGTTTTTCTTTTGTTTGTGTTCATCTTATACCCTCCTTTCAAGACACTGTCCCTTCCGTTCAACTGCTCTTCCAAGTCCTTTGCTGTCTCAGACAGAATTACAATGTCATCGGCGAACCTAAAAGTTTTTATTTCTTCTCCATGAATTTTAATACCTACTCCGAACTTTTCTTTTGTTTCCTTCACTGCTTGCTCAATATACAGATTGAATAACATCGGGGAGAGGCTACAACCCAACCACTGCTTCTCTTTCATGTCCCTCGACTCTTATAACTGCCATCTGGTTTCTGTACAAATTGTAAATAGCCTTTCGCTCCCTGTATTTTACCCCTGCCACCTGCAGAATTTGAAAGAGAGTATTCCAGTCAACATTGTCAAAAGCTTTCTCTAAGTCTACAAATGCTAGAAACGTAGGTTTGCTCTCCCTTAATCTAGCTTCTAAGATAAGTCGTAGGGTCACTATTACCTCACGTGTTCCACCATTTCTACGGAATCCAAACTGATCTTCCCCGAGGTCGGATTCTACTAGTTTTTTCATTCGTCTGTAAAGAATTCGCCTTAGTATTTTGTAGCTATGACTTATTAAACTGATACTTCGGTTAATTTTTACATCTGTCAACACCTGCTTTCTTTGGGATTGGAATTATTATATTCTTCTTGACGTCTGAGGGTATTTCACCTGTCTTATACATCTTGCTCACCTGATGGTAGAGTTTTGTCAGGACTGGCTCTCCCAAGGCCATCAGTATTTCCAATGAATGTTGTCAACTCCGGGGGCCTTGTTTCGACTTAGGTATTTCAGTGCTGTGTCAAACTCTTCACGCAGTATCGTATCTCCCATTTCATCTTCATCTACATCCTCTTCCATTTCCATAATATTGTCCTCAAGTACATCGCCCTTGTATAGACCCTCTATATACTCCCTCCACCTTTCTGCTTTCCCTTCTTTGCTTAGATCTGGGTTTCCATCTGAGCTCTTGATGTTCATACAAGTGGTTCTCTTATCTCCGAAGGTCTCTTTAATTTTCCTGTAGGCAGTATCTATCTTACCCCTAGTGAGATAAGCCTCTACATTCTTACATTTGTCCTCTAGCCATGTCGGCTTAGACATTTTGCACTCCCTGTCGATCTCATTTTTGAGACGTTTGTATTCCTTTTTGCCTGCTTCATTTACTGCATTTTTATATTTTCTCCTTTCATCAATTAAATTCAATATTTCTTCTGTTACCCAATGATTTCTACTAGCCCTCGTCTTTTTACCTACTTGATCCTCCGCTGCCTTCACTACTTCATCCCTCAAAGCTGCCCATTCTTCATCTACTGTATTTCTTTCCCCCATTCCTGTCAATTGCTCCCTTATGCTCTCCCTGAAACTCTGTACAACCTCTGGTTCTTTCAGTTTATTCAGGTCACATCTCCTTAAATTTCCACCTTTTAGCAGTTTCTTCAGTTTTAATCTTCAGGTCATAACCTATAGATTGTGGTCAGAGTCCACATCTGCCCCTGGAAATGTTTTACAATTTAAAACCTGGTTCTGTCTTACCATTATATACTATATCTGAAAACTGTCAGTATCTCCAGGCTTCTTGCATGTATACAGCCTTCTTTTATGATTCTTGAACCAAGTGTTACCTATGATTAAGTTGTGCTCATTGCAAAATTCTACCAGGCGGCATCCTCTTTCATTTCTTTGCCCCAGTTCATATTCACCTACTATGTTTCCTTCTCTCCCTTTTCCTACTACCGAATTCCAGTCACCCATGACTATTAAATTTTAATCTCCGTTCACTATCTGAATAATTTCTTTGATTTGATCATACATTTCATCAATTTCTTCGTCATCTGCACAGCTAGTTGGCATATAAACTGGTACTACTGTAGTAGGTGTGGGCTTCGTATCTATCTTGGCCACAATAATGCGTTCAGTATGCTGTTTGTAGTAGCTTACCCGCATTACTATTTTCCTATTCATTATTAAACCTACTCCTGCATTACCCCTATAGATTTTGTGTTTATAACCCTGTAGTCACCTGACCAGAAGTCTTGTTCCTCCTGCCACCGAACTTCACTAATTCCCACTATATCTAACTTTAACCTATCCATTTCCCTTTTTAAATTTTCTAACCGACCTGCCCGATTAAGGGATCTGAGATTCCACGCTCCGATCCGTAGAATGCCAGTTTTCTTTCTCCTGATAACGACATCCTCTTGAGTAGTCCCTGCTCGGAGATCCGAATGGGGGACTATTTTACCTCCGGAATATTTTACCCAAGAGGACGCCATCATAATTTAATCATACAGTAAAGCTGATGCGCTCGGGAAAAATTACGGCCGTAGTTTCCCCTTGTTTTCAGCCGTTCGCAGTACCAGCACAGCAAGGCCGTTTTGGTTATTGTTACAATGCCAGATCAGTCAATCATCCAGACTGTTGCCCCTGCAACTACTGAAAAGGCTGCTGCCCCTCTTCAGGAACCACACGTTTGTCTGGCCTCTCAACAGATACCCCTCCGTTGTGGTTGAACGTACGGTACGGATATCTGTGTCGTTGAGGCACGCAAGCCTCCCCACCAACGGCAAGGTCCATGGTTCATGGGGCAGGACGTCTGTCTCATGCTCTTCCTATCTCTATCACTTCCTTCTTGATGTTCCATTCTTAGTTTTCCTTCATGGTTCCTGTATACATTTTAGGGGACAGTTTTCTATCTAGAGAATATGGTAGGTAAATACACAATTATTTTTGCTCGATACTTCATTTTAGTGACTTATTGTGGAATAGCCCATTAGAGACCGCAATATGCGGTTTCCGCCACTTTTTAATATTTTGTTGTTAGACAACAGATTGAGGTTTGTGCAGCATTTGTAAATATTTTTGTGTCTACACATATAAGTGCTACGTAATAAATTAAAGCTATTTGGAATATAAGGTGAGCTCAGAAATCTAAAGGTATGGTTGGTTAAAAATCAGCTGAAAGCTCCCTAAAATGACACACTTATAACACATAAAATTAGTAGGCTACATTTTATAATTTATGTCAAAGATACTTGTGCATTTTGGAGGTTGTAATAAAAGAATGCGCAATTTCTGATACTGTGACTTCTAATTTCTGACTGGGTTATTTCATAAGAAAATTAAAGATAACATAGCTACAAGAATACTGAGACATTCCCATTTGATTACGACAATGATACGCTTATTAACTCCATTGGGTGTATTATTTACTGTTTTCAAATTTGTACGTCAACCAGACAGGTTTCTGAGACCCTAGCACAAGGATCACGTACCCAATGCAAGCAATCTAAACACCTTGTCGAGTCTTCTCCAGATTTATATTCCATGTGTGAAACAGAGAAATATATGCATTCTTCATCACCTATTGAAACAGAACTTGGGGAATCCCCAGCAGATGATTTTGGCACATGAAACAAATTGGAAGCCTTACAGTACTCCATTTCTTTATTTCTTATGTCTTCCACTGCCGTCCGCAAATTTTCCTCTGACCAGATCTTCCTTTCCTTCCCAACCATCTCCTGATAGGAGACAAAAAGCGATATCTATAAAGGGTCCAATTTTTTAAATGGTCGAAAATAGGCACCCTAGATATATCTAAAATTCAGCACGCGTAGCACTTGACAAAACTGGCAGAACTACCGAGACATGTAATGAATTACAGCACTTAAAACCAACACACAAATTTCTTTAAATGTATCACAAATAAATAAGTCTAAAATATCAAACTACTTACCACGCAGCAGTGATGTTTACGTTGTGTCTACAAAATATTACATTTGAAAGTATGATACTAGTGTAAAATCAGCAGTGAGCGCGGGGCGCCACTGATGGGTTTGGCAGTTAGCAGGACACTAAATGACGGAATCACAAGCCGTTCAGCTAGTCTCAGAATCAGCAGTACTGTTCGCGAAGCAAATATCCAAGTATCCGGATGTAGGCCACCATCTGAAAATAAGGCACGTTACACTACAGTTACTTCTTCTGGAACTGTGATGAGTAAATTCTAGGTGGATAATTAAGACATACTTTGCCAGTCATGCACCATTTTGTAGCTGAAAAGAGAAGACGAACATTTGTCATGAAAAATGTGATACTTGCTAATGAACATTTTCTGTAATCTCTTAAGAATTTCACCAGTTTTGAGAATAGTATCTGTTTCAAAATATGTTTAACTTGTAAACGGTTTTTCATAGTCCTTGCACTTATCTGCCCTTCATATTTTCGTGACTGTATGGGTGATATTTTCTGAAAGTCTTCGGGCGTGTCTCTAGGCTCATACAGTATCGCTCACAAGTATTTAGTAGGGATAATAAATACGGGAAACAAATTTTCTAGACGAAAATTTTAATGGAATAACTTAATTACGAAATCTATGTAATGTGTACTTTATTCTCTAACACATATTATACAATTCTAATCTTTGAATTAGTAATAAAATACAAATGAACAAATTACACAAGCTCAAATGTATTTTGCTCAAACTAAACAGAACAAAAACAATAATAAAGTCTTGTGCCATCCAGGTGTGCTGCAGTAATACGAGAACACGGGAAGAGCTATACAACCAAGTATTAAGCCAGGAAACGTTATGGATCAAGACTTCATTATTGTTTTTGTTCTGTTTAGTTTGAACAAAATACATTTGTTCCTATGTAATTTGTTCATTTGTGTTTTACAACTGATTGGCCAATCACGCCTGAGGATTGCTCACAACGTTCTTTGTAGAAACCCTCCTTGTTGGTGCAGTTTTGTTGGCGAACACGTGGATTCAGCTCGCCCCAAAGATGTTCTGTGGGGTTTAAGTCTGGTCTTCGGCTTGACCACTAGGATACCTGTGCTTTATACTGCTTCAGAACTGTCTTCCTATGGCCAGACACATGTTTCGTATCGTTGTAATGCTGGAACTGCTATCTAATTATGGGGAATATTTATTCTTCCGTAAATTGGTCATATGGTCTGTTAGTATTTCGCTATAATCCGAACTATCTATTGTCCTATGATTTTCGTCTAGAGGAGCTACATCACTTCACAAGGAACTTCCCCATTTTTCCACCCCCGTGCATCAAGGTGGAACCTTGGTACTTTCTGTCATTCCTTTTGTTTTTCGGCCGTCGAAAATGTCGTCTGAGGAGAAAAGATTAAATTTATCTAATTCACTTCATCGAATTTTTTACCTATCTTCAGTAGTATACGACATGTACACCTTAGCAAACTTTAGTCTGGCCTTCCAATTTTTCGCACTTATCACAGGTTTTGAAGAAGGCCGCCTGTCCTATAGCTGATTACTGACGTTTAACTGTCGAAGCATGAGCCTTCTGCTAGTGTTTTAGCAGTATATTGCCACGTGCTGCCCGAGATGATTTCTTGGGATCAGCCACAGACTGCCTTCGGATATCACATCTTCCTTTTGGGTGGTTTTTCGAGGCCGGCCAATTTTTGTATTGTTCTGTATCGACCCTCTTTTCATCTGAAGCTGGGTGCAGACACTCTCAAGTTGTTATGAGACGCCATACACCTTCACACCGAAGGGCTAAGTTTAGCCTTGATTCGGTGCTGCTAAGATAGCTAGTATGAAATCTGCTGAATATTCTTCAGTTTACACGTTGCTGTAAGAAAAAAATAGAATAAAAATGGCTTTATGTATTTAAGTTTGTTACAGCCTTCCTATTCTAGAAAATATATGTGAACCCCTTAGGAACACCTTTACGACTATAGTTCTTGCTTACCTACACTCAGCCGGCCGCGGTGGTCTCGCGGTTCTAGGCGCCGCAGTCCGGAACCGTGGGATTGCTACGGTCGCAGGTTCGACTCCTGCCTCGGGCATGGATGTGTGTGATGTCCTTAGGTTAGTTAGGTTTAAGTAGTTCTAAGTTCTAGGGGACTAATGACCACAGCAGTTGAGTCCCATAGTGCTCAGAGCCATTTGAACCATTTGAACCTACACTCAGCAATCAATGCATATAACCGCGACGAAGAGTAGCAGTCTTCTGCCTGAAGATCCGGTTCGTTTTGAAACCTCGTTTACACCTTTACGACTATAGTTCTTGCTTACCTACACTCAGCAATCAATGCATATAACCGCGACGAAGAGTAGCAGTCTTCTGCCTGAAGATCCGGTTCGTTTTGAAACCTCGTTTAGTCAAACCCTCCTACCAACCTACTAGTTCAACAACAAAATATTTTTCAGCGATACTTTGATTTCGACAAACCAACATGAATTTAGAAATTCGGTAAGAATGTTATCTACGCCTTCCACCTTAATTAATCGAAAACTATCTCTACTAGCTTTGTAGATACTTTTACTGTATACTCATTTATTTAATATTGGTACTATTATTACGGGACATATCCATGGGATTTTGCACCAATCTGCGCTCAGCCGTCAAATATGCGGCGTCTTTGTGATAGCAGTTATCTAGCTTTCTTATAGGCGGGGTTTAGGATTCTCACACAACAGATTGTAAATTCACCTGCACGTCGGGGACGGAGATTCCGTGTAGCGGGAACGTGAGAGAAATGTTCGACATAAAATCAAGAGCGAGCTTGCTCTCTCCGAGCACAAGTTTGGCAAGTTATACCTTTTAGGGTTCCGTCTCCGACTAGGTAATCAGCGGCGCCCTGCGCTGCTGTGGCATTCGTCTTCAGAGCGCAAGTCGCTCAGGAAAACTTGGAGCGTGTTCCTGTTACTCCTCTACGAACACATTTTTACGAGAGGAAGTTAGTTTTCTATAAAATCGTAATGAAAGAAGTTTCGTATTCCCTGATGACTTACGTTCCGTTTACAGCATAATATATGTAAAGAGAACAAACTATAATAAACGCCCGTGGTAGAAATCTTCGATCACGTACTTTTTCAAAAGAACTAAAAGTGGGTATTTTCAATTACATACAAACAATTTTTTCCACAACTCTGGCAGAAAGAGTCGGATCTCATCAAGGAGTGATTTCTGAGGATGACAAATAAAACTATTCTCACCACTGTTACAGCGTCAACCGCTTGTTACTAATTGCTTAGTTTATTTTACCTGAACTAACAATCAGCCACTGACTGAAGGAACCCAAATTTTCATCTATGCAGCTAAGCCTGAATGATCCCAGAGTTTAGTCTATACGAATTACTGAGCGATCGCTGTTGTTTTCGAAATGTTGGACAAATATTCTCTAATGTCCTGGAAAACTTTACCACCCACTACAATGACAATCACCTGAAACAGAATTCTGCCGAAACTCAGACCTGTGTATTCCACCTCATGAACAAACGAGCATTTAAAGATCCAATAAATCACTAGGGAAGATACTAGTCCTTAACACTCCCAAATCCCAAAGCATCTAGGAGTGACTTTGGACCGTATGCGTACGTATAAGAAACACTGCCTAAAAATTAAACACAAAGTGTCTGGAAGAAACAATCTGACAATAACGCACGAGGAGCTCACCCATGCACTTCGAGGACTAGCACGCTAGCGCTGTGTTACTTCATTGCTGAATGTGCACGTTCATAAGGGTACAAGTTCAGTCCTGCTACAAACATGGATGTGGCGCTTACTGAGACCGTTCGCATTATCAGGGTTTTCTTAAGACCCACACCCGTAGGTGAACTCCACTACACTGCAGGCTGAGCCCCTCCTGAAATAGAAGCGAGATAGCTGCTAGACGCCAGAAAAGCAGGTTTATGACTACGGAAACCCTTTCTTTACATGTCTGCCGGTTAACACATCCTCGGATGAAATGAAGATAGAGCTCCTTTGCAATTACTGAAGGTCTAACAGGAACATTACAAGGAGCAAAGAGCTGGGAGAATGTCGACATTTGGAGAAATGGATGGTTCTGGGGGAAGCGCAGCCTCCTGGTCATCATTCAGGGAAGTGGACAACACGGAAGGCTCGCAACATACTACGCTTTAGTACCAAGAGATGCAAGAGGTGGGGGCCTTTCTGTGGAGTCAGTTTTTGCAACCGGAATGTTCTTCATCTCCAGCTACACGCTCCGCGAGGGACTTGATGAGGGCCACACCGAATGCATTCGACGTGGCCAATTTCTGGTTGACCAATGTGTAAACTGATGTCAGTGATCGATTACCTTTTGTTGACTTTATACTTTGCACGGAAACGATAATAAAAAAAATTGAAGGTGAAAATTTCTGATGTTTGTTACTAGGTTTTGTGTATCATCGCACCTTCTGAGGAGGTAATGTCTCTATAATCCGTATTTCGATACTGATATTTCTGTAGCAATATTAGTATTTAACTATTCGTTCTTAGAGGTTCGAAAACTCCAGGTTATTTTATTGCAGCAACTGAATGCGATATAGGGTGCTACTAAATTGTTACAAAATACCTGGACTTGTAGAGGAGACTGAAACAGAATATCTTGAATAATAACAATCATTTCAAAGAAGTTGTTTAAATTATCTACCTCTCATGAGAGAAAGAACATTGTCTCGGTGTTATGTTATACAACATGGTGGACAAAATTGAAGTATTCTATTAGGTAATTTAATCTTTCCATCTGCACTATATACCTTTCGTCTAGATAAGGTTATTTGTGCGTGGCCTCCAAGAACGCTGGGTTAACCTCCAATTGACTTTCTAGGGTTTTATCTTGAGTTTAATTTGCAAGACTTCTGTAGAGGCAAACGACATTCCACTAGCACGCGTTCTGGTCACTGCAGAGGGGATTGAAGACAAACCAGGAATGATGGATATGGGTTTCGGAAACATGGTTCGTAGGCACAAGGAGTGTATTGCTGATCGTGGTCGCCACATCGATTCACTGCTTTAATACACCAGAACGGTAATCTAGCCGTGGCACAATTGTTTCTTATTGTACCCCAGAAATAACAGGAACGACTTTCGGCAGTTAGAAATGTAATGTACTTAGTCATGCCTAGTCAAATTGCTTAAACAAAAGTGTATGTGTTAAACACCTAATTTGCATAGGTTGTCGAACGGGAAGCGATATATTCCGCGTCATTCTCGTACGTTCCTTTTCAAAATATTGTGTTCGCAGTCTTCTCTAATTTTCGTAGTTGTTTGCGTCGGGAATTTTCGAAATCTGGATAGCTAGTATCGTGTTATCATTGCCGTTACCAACATGCTTATTTTGGTTTGAGTCATTGTGCACGGAGCACAAGCACTTATCAGGGCACACAACACACTTGTTCTCCAATACAAAGAACACCTCATGTGAGTATGCAACAATTCTGAACTAGACGGAACCATGGAAACTGATATTAAAGTATTACCCAGAGAGCAATTTTCAATATCTACAATACTTTCACCATCTTGTAGTAAATATTAAATTTTTGTTCATTTCAAATACATTGCCAGCTCAGATTCTTTATCTCGCCAATTGAATGATCTAACAACAACTTTCGTTGCTGCTGAATAACGCCTACTTTTCATACGTGAAAGACCCTGAACTGATATATCATCGAGTAGCATATGCATGGACGCTTGTACTTCGTTTCTGAAAATTTTTATTTCTTTTCATTATGACCTTTTATTCGTTCATTAAACACCGACCTGCAAATAATCGTCACAAGATAGAAAATTATCTAATAACTTCCCCATAACGACTTCATTTGTTCTTTATGAGTACAGAATTTGGATTGATAGTAAATCGAAGAACTAATGACAAATAGCACAAATGAGAACTGAGAGAAACTTAACATCAGGATTGACGGTCCCGAAGTGGATTAACTTAAGGATTTCTGCTACCTAAACAGAAAAATAACCAATGACGGACGGGGCTAGGAGGACATCGGTTGCGACTAGCACTTGTCAGAAGGCCATTCCTGATCAAGAGAAGTTTCCTAGTATCAAACGTAGACCTTAATTTGACTAAGGAATTCCTGAGAATATACGACTGGAGTGCAGTGACACGCGGACTGTGGGAAAATCAGAACAGAAGAGAATCGAAATCATTTGGCGTGTGGTGCTACAGACGAATGTTGAAAATTAGGTGGACTGATAAGGTAAGGAATGAAGAAGTTCTGCGCATAATCGAATAGGAAAGAAATATGTGGAAAGCTATGTCTAGGAGAAGGGACACGATTTAAGGACATCTGTTAAGACATTAGGAAATGACTTGCATGCTGCTTAGAGGGAGCTGCAGATGGCAAAAACTGTAGAGGAAGACAGAGATTGGAATACATTCAGCTGAAAACTGAGGACGAAGGTAACAAATGAAGAGGTAGGTTCAGAAGATTAAAAAGAAAAGCAAGAAAATAGCATCTAATCCAGCAGAAAACTCAAGGTTCTCAGTGAATTCTTAATACATCCTCTAATCTTATCTCTGCAATAGAGTTATAGTTCATCGGGAAACATTATATTACCTTGTAGTTTACTTTTCACCTTGTCTACCTCGGTGCTTAACCTGACACCAAGACGAACTTCTTTCTCTGATGATAGGTGGGTATTTTAAACTTCTGGATTGAAAGGTTGTAATTAATCAACATATTTTGTTTCAGTTTCCTCACAGGTCATAGTATTTTGTAACATATTTTACTAACACCCTATATCGCAATGAATTTTCAGTTGCTGAAGTATCATTACCTCGTTGGAAAGCAGGACTGCTACACGAAACCTAATAGCAAATGTAACAAACCTTCACCTAATCTTATTTATTATCGTCTCGGAAGTATGAAATACAAAATCAACGAACCAAACTTAAATGTAAATGCCCGACAAGAAATGTGAAGCATCCATAAGGCACGATCAAATGTCAGTGCATCTTCCTACAGGTACAAACCACCGGCTAGTAAGCAATGAGTGATGTTGTCGTTCTCTGTGTCAGGTAGAACGTCCGCCAGATTGCATCAGACCTGTGCGCGTTTGGAGTTGTTATCACGCCTGGTAGTGTGTGCAGTAGGCGTGAACAGTGTCAGATTTTAACATGGTCAGACTTCAGGACAGGGAGAGAGTTCAAATGGTTCAAATGGCTCTGAGGACTATGGGACTCAACTTCTAAGGTCATCAGTCCCCTAGAATTTAGAACTGATTAAGCCTAACTAACCTAAGGACATCACACACATCCATGCCCGAAGCTGGATTCGAACCTGCGACCGTAGCGGTAGCGCGGTTACAGACTGTAGTGCCTAGAACCGCTCAGGGAGATGACGCGTGAGACAGTGTCATCAACACCTGACAGAGTTAGAAAGTGGCCTCGTTGTGGGTCTCCATGTGGCCAGCCTGTCGAATCGTGCAATATCCAGATTTAATGGGGCATTCTGACCTTACAGTCGCCCAACGTCAGACTGGATAGGAATGTCGGGCAGCCACACTCGTCGTCCAGGACCTGGTCGATCACTAAAGTGGGGGATCGTCGTATTGTGCACCAAGCACATCGTATCCCCTTCATATCTGCGCCTGCAGTTCTAGAACAAGTAATAGACTCGCTGCAAAACTCTGCGTCATCCCCCCCCCCCCCCCCGCCCCCATCCGTTGGTTGGAGAGTAGTTGCAGCCGGAGTATGGAAGTGTCGTTAACGACACAGAAAATAGGATTGCGTTTTAAGTACGAGACCGGGAAGCATCGAGTGCTAATGAGAGGCGTTGCACTGCTTTCTAAGATGAATCACGGTTCGGCACTGCCCCGGATGACCATCGTTGACGGATATGGCGCCGATCTGCGGAGAGGTCGGTCCTTGCAACCTTGCAGTGTTTTGGAGAGGCACAACAGTGTTACTTCCTGTTGTCACGATTTGGGGAGACGCCGGATGTAATTTCAGGTTACAGAACCACTAGTCACGGTCATCTTGCCTCTTGATGTGTTACCTATCAAGCAGCAGTGTCATTGAGCCATTTTTCAACTGGGCAATGCTCTTTCACTGTGTGAACTGTCTCTATAAGCTACCTTCCTGACGTTGAGCAACTTTGGGGGCCAGAAAAATGCCCATAAGCATGCCCGATAAAATGTGTGTCGGACTAGCTCTGTGTCAGTACACATTACAGCTGAGGGGCAGCTTGCCTCAGATGGTAGTTTTACTACTTTTGACGTCCTACTTAAGCGATTTAGTGCATTCATCCAGACTGCGGGGGGTTCTACGATGTACTGATAGGTGGTCATGTGACCAATTTATTAATAAATTTTACTCGATATTGTACTCTCCGAAATGACATCATATACCCTCTCGATCCTTAACGTTTCATTTCGTCTTCCCTTCGCCTTCTGGTTACTTAACTTTTTTTTCCATTTTTTGTTGTCAGGTAGTGTCTTTGCCTTGGAGTCAAATAGTGTAAACGTCATAGTTGCGATTGAACAAGTGATACCAAGGCTGAATCTGAGTTCATCTCAGGATGAGTTGTAGTCTTCTACTATAATCTGGTAAACAATGTAACGGTACTTTTTATTAATCAACTAATTGAGTGCTTGGCGTTCTATTAGTCCATCTAGTCATCTCTGTGTGTGTGTCTTACTTCACCGCCTCCTCTATCCCCCTCCACACTCTGTCCATCTCTTCCTATCCATCTTTGTCCATCTCCTCCTCTATCCTCTCTCTGTCCTTGTGCTCTTGAGCCCTCTTTCAAGCTGCTCCTTCTCTAATCGCATCTCCTCCTTCACCTCTCTTCCTCTATATCCTCCTCCCGTCTCTTAATGTTCACTTTCTCTATTTCCTTTCTCTGTCCATCTCTCCTTTCGCGTCACTCTGTACATCACCTTCTCTTCCTTTTCTATGTCCATGGTCTCCTCCCCTCTCTCTCTCTATTGAAATGACCACTTCTACGTCGTAGAAGAACAAAATTAATTAACCTGCTAACTTGACCTTGTACTTTGGCACAAATACGTCAGATGCTGGATTTACATTATCTTTTGATTCTTTTTCCTAGATGCATACATTCTAAAAAATTTTACCTGTCTGAGACAAAAAATTTGAGTATAGATGAATATGTTTTCTTCACCGCTGCTGTTGGGATAGAACGGTATAGGTACAGGATGAGTCGGCGGTTGGGGTTTCCGCTTCCCCAGTTCTCAAAGAACGTAAGGCAAGGTCGGAGAAAACCACTACAACTCTTGATGAAGACATCGTCTCTCTCTTGGCCACAAAAGTACTCACAGTCGCTGTAAGATTTTCTGTTAATACTTTCAGAATGGGAATGTTGAACAACAGTGGTAGTGTGGTATCTTGTAACAAACAGGTCGCTTAGGGAACGTCTTGAACACACAAGCTGACGGCGAATTATTATTTACCTTATTTTTCACCAATTAAAATTTTTATTCTTGATAATTGCTATTACTTTTATATGCAAACTTGTCTGATCTCAAAAACGCAATATGTCCAGTCAGCATTTCTTATTTGCAATAATTACGAGAAAACATAGATGTATTTTTACCGCAAAGAGCGTTAATGTCCCGGCAAAGAGCGTTATCGTCTCAATTTACGGTAGCGCAACATCGCTGGTTGTCGTAGCCGGAATATTACACACTTTGCTGTTGTTTTGAGTCTTCTCTCGTATGCCTCCGAGACAGTTGAACCGGATCTGAAATGGTGACGCTGCGTAATAGTAAACTACCACAAAAGAGAAATTTGCTTTCTAGACTTTATAGCTAATATGATTAACAAATGTGGGGTCTTCATTTTACCCGTGGCTTTAACAATATACTCAGATGTCAAATACTTTTCCCATACATATAACACATTGGTACCTCACACGTTTTTGTACACAAATTTCATCTGTATCTTTATCGAATTTCATCTTCACGTTGCCCATAATTTATGATATCATATATGCTAAGGTACACACTGTACAGTGGTACAAGTTTGGTAGTACATCCATCGATACATGTGACTACTGTCTGAGTGATATGTTTTTAATAGAGTTAGAGGTAATGAAGTAATACAGAAAAACGTCAGTCATGATGCGGCAGTTATTCCTTCATTTCAGTGTTTATGTCGCCCTATCTCTTGCAGTGTGTGTCGTGCAATGACATAATTTTGCTGGTACATTCAGTGATGTATGGGAATACTGCGTGCAAAATTTCTCACGAGTACAGTTAGTAGTAAGAAAGTAATAAATTAAAAAGTCACGCTTCATGTGGCAGCTCTAATGTGTGAACATCGGAAATGTCCGGCGCTGATGACCTCGCAGTTGAGCACCCCAAAAACCAAACATCATCATCATCATCATCATCGAAAATGCAGTAAGAGGCAAACTTTTCCCTTTCATCATTTTGTGGGATTTGTCAGCGAAGAAAATTTTCTTAAACGTTTGAAATTATTTGTAAAGTCTTTTACAAGTCACTAAATGCTCTGAGCCTCAGATACTGATTGACTGAAGAACGTATATTCACGTGTCGTGGGCTACAGTGTCTTTTCAACCACAACCTTATCTCTTTGTTAGCTGCGTGGTTCTTAACCTCACAGCAATCCTTTTCAGGCACTGAGTGAGGTATGTAACAAGTTTGGGTGATGTTGGGTTAGTGGAGTAGGAGGAGATGTGGGACTTACATACATAGATGTATATTGATTTTATTTGTTTACTTAACTTGATTTGACTAGGGCCATGAGGCCCCTTTTGCATCGGACCAGGGTTTCACACATACAGTAGCTTTTTCTTCCAGCAAACCCAATTTTATAACGCTTATGGTTGCTTAATACTAAACGTCACAGGGAGACCACGTAACAGTCGCGCAGATTATAAATGGTAAGGAAAGGAAAGAGCGTTGGCTTTAAGTAACCCTGACCGAAGTTCTGTTAATTCATCAAAAGAGACACATGAGATAAGGGATTTACGGTCAGTGTTCGAACAACATTTACTTTTTTTCTGTTACTTCACTCAACACTGCTACTCGTTCTGCAGACCTCTGGACAAATTTCTTCTATATTTTTGTGCACTACTCTTGTGAATTCCCGCAGCTCTTCGCTCGAAAGCAGAAGAGTTTTAATGTCCTTTAACGGTGCGTTAGGTCAAGAGGTAATAGCAAGTCGATGGCATCAAATTGGATTCTCTGTCTTCATTTGTGGCAGATGTTGAAACTCTTGTGTCGGATGTTGAGAAGTAGCCAGCCGAAGTCTGGAAGTAAGCTTCAAAACTCATTTGGCTCAAAAAATAGACATGGAAACGGCGAGAGAATCATTTATAACTCTGCCAGAAGGTTTCATTATTGAAGGAGTTTTCTCTGTGTCACGGAAACGAACGGATGTGCGCCTTAATGGAATAGGGGCTTCGAGCGAGGCATGCAAATTTAATAAGCGCGCCCGACGGGGCTACGGGGTGGGATTCGCGACGGCAGGGATCTCCCCGCGTGCTACGGTCTTTAGCGCAGATGTTCGCCACCGCCGAAATCACTTCACCACACCGTAATGACGTTCCGAGCCGATCTGCGGAAACTTGGCCGACTTTTCCCCATCTTCGCGGTGAAATGAAGAGCTCGCAAAGGCGGCTAATTTATTTATCCGCCAAACTTGGCTCGACCAGGCATTCGAGAAAACCATTAACTGATTAATTCACTCCAGTCCCTCTATTTGAGCTTCTTCTGGGCCATTATAACTGTTGATACAAGAGATAAGAAGATTAATGACAACTGAAACGCTACCTTCATGACAGCTGCGGAACAATAAAATTCATCTGGGTTCATGACTATCCCGTGAAGTAGTAAAGGTACCAACGCTATGGCTACTTTCGGAGGCAGCATTCGTCAGGGTGGACCTAATATAGGCTGCCTACAACAGCAGCAGAAATATCGGTGCTGTCGTACCGTAAAGACGCGATCATACACTCAGAAGAATCTTAACTGAAATAAATTCCGTCTATGAAGCCCTGTGCGCAAGTAAGCCTTCAAAAAATTTGCGTGAACATTGTTATTGTGATTTCCACCTGCGACACTATAACCAATCTAACAACTGCACTAACAAAACTCAGACGTTTTTGGGCAACATTTTTTCAAATATTTTCGTAAAATGGACCCACAGTCCTTGGCCGATCGTTACAGAGTGGTAGTGTCATTTTGATTTATTTGGTTTCTAGCCACCATTGGCTGTTTTCCCACTATATTTGTTTCTTGAGAATCAGCAACTATATTACTATTCAAGGTAATTCTCATTTATAGTTCAGTCTCAGTTGCATGTTTTTATTGAAATGACAGGTTTCGATCACTCAGAATCATCTTCAGATGTAAGTAACTGCGTCATCAACCCGTTTAGTGACGAAACTACTTGGATTTGAAGATAACCCTGAATGATCGAAACATGTAATATATTTAAAATCGTGCATCTGGCCTGAATAAAGATAAACGTACAACACAAAACGCAGTCGCACTGGTCGCTAGCTCGTCGACACCAGCGGTGTTTACAATGGGCTACTAACGTGATCCCCGCTTGCTCTCGCACACAACGAGAAAAATCCTGCAGCTTTGGCGCCATCATCTGAAAGGGAAGGGACTTTAGCTATGCCGCGAAAATCATGACACTCTTGAAAATGGATCGTTTATCAGATGTCACGAAAATTACAGAAATTATGCACAAGTGATTTCATTATACTTATCCGACGATGTACAACTGACAATAACATGTAAAGAAAATTTTCATTACAGTCTCCAGTTTGCGGCCTTTCCTTATAATAAATGATGAATGATGAGGTATGATGGCCCTCAACCACGTACGTTCCGATTCAGTGTTGCAATATTAATAGTTTTGGCTGGTTTCGTAGTCTAGGGGCTGCGATACGTAGCTGCCGCATTACAGTCCACGTACTGCTGAGTCTACAGTATACGATAAGAAATCGAATGGTCGAAGGTTTCTGTCACCTGGAAATTACGAAATATGAAAGGAATATGTAAATTGATAAATGAAAGTTTGCAATTAAATAAAATCTGCAGGTACTATCTTAACGACTTTAAATGATGAGTACGATAGCAGAAGTACTTTTGAGAATGCGGTATATTTCTGCAAAACACTGATTGCTGTCGATGGTTCAGAAAATAAATAAAATATGTGTTGAATAATAGGGAAACAATGGATTCCTAATGCACGTCATTTGTTATGAACAGCAACATAGCTCGCGGGAAATTCACTTCTAAACGCACACTACGTCTTCACTGCAGAAGCCACGGAAATCACACAAGAGCACAAGTTAGAACTCCGAAATATTTGTATCTTCGGCGACCACGTGCAAACTGCTCCACAGCCCAGCCTTCCCGCCGACTGTGCGTCCGTCGCGCTGTACTCTCCGCGTCCAGCACTCACTCCCGTGTCCTGTGCCGTACCGTCCGAAACTGCCTCGTTCAGGACTATCCCCGTGTCCTCTCTCTCGAAACGATGCTCCTTCCCCACTTCCATACAGTCTCACCATTAACGAGCGCTGTAATTGACTAAAGCGCTCCCTCCATGTCCCCAAGCGAAGGTACACCCAAAAACATATTTAAGCACAATTAAAATACTGGCTTTACTATTAAATACTTAAAATGAAATAATTATTCCTACGGCTGGACGATAAACACGCTGCAACACACTTTAATAGATACATAAACAAATTAAATAATTACATATCAAAATAATAGAACGAAAGGTATGCCAGTAGCCTAATGTCCCAGTGTTTTCTAAAACACAGTAAAAATCTAACCAATTTCTTGATGAATATTATATATATCGGATATAAACAAAGACATAGATGAATAAACATATTTCTAAGCATGCTGCTATCGTTTCTTCGTGTAACTGTGAAGTACTTATGGCCTGATGCGATCGATAGTAATCGGCGACATTGACCTCCAATAACTCATGTACCATTTAATTTATATGCCTGTAATTCATACCAATTTAAGTTTACTCTAATAGGTTTCTAAAGACACGGTGATCGACCAAATGGGATGAAGCATTTAGATTTTGGAAATTCGTTGCGGGGTGTTACTTGTATAATTTGTCGTCAAATACTAAACTTTAAAGTGATAAAGATATTGAAAATCTGGTTACACCATCAGAATCGTCGTGCAAATAATAGTGATGTACACGTTTCTTTTTGAGGTATAATGATTCATCTGGCTACTATTAATTTCTATACGAACTGCGAAATGTCTGCCATTAAGGTTTTACAAAGTCCGCCATCTTTCGTACTCCCCGCATAGCAATCTCCTCAATCGACACAAAGCGCCGTCGTCGTCACAGCGGAATTCCCTGCCACGCGGCTGGACCATGCGCTGGGGCTCCCCCTCTCGTCCGGCTAACGTTTACCACCACGTGTTTCCTGCCGGGCCCAGGCTGGCCCAGCGGCCCGTGCGGCCACACCAACTTAGAATATTTTCAGGGCGCCACAATTCGCCCGTTACCTCACAAGTTTCATTACTTCACTATCAGCATCGGAGGCATGATACATTAAGTTAGGACCTGAATTCTCATTTGGTAGCTTAACAAATCGCTTCATCATTTAGCATATCAAACCTATTTGATTAATTGATGAAAACCTTTAATTAGTTATATTTTATCTTAGTCTCGCATATCTGAGGATGACCATGAATGTCCGAAACCGATAACTGCTTTAAATGCTGATATGCTGTGTAAGTAAAATTCTTCTCAAATATACAGTGTCTACAGATTAATCAGTTGTTTCCTAGATGACATGAGGAACAGAAACATTAGAAAAATAGGAAATAGAAACATATAATGTTAAAATACTTTATCACTTCGCCAATGCAGCTACATTAAAATTTAGTTCAAATGGTTCAAATGGCTCTGAGCACTACGGGACTTAGAACTACTTAAACATAACTAACCTAAGGAAATCACACACATCCATGCCCGAGGCACGATTCGAACCTGCGACCGTAGCGGTCGTGCAGTTTCAGACTGAAGCGCCTAGAACCGCTCGGCCACACCGGCAGGCTAATATTTAGTAAAGACATAAATCCAAAAAGACAAATTGAAAAGAAGAAGTTTGAATTCTGTACTTCTGGGTGCACCAAAGTCCGAACTATGTTATGCTCGTAGAGCAGTAAAGTGGTAAGTGTACCTTCTAGCTTTGAGAACGATTGCGATAGTGAAAGATAAAGATAGGGTTTCAAGTATGGATTATGTTAGAATCTTACGTTTTAAAACCATACGAAAGATGTGAGTCACAAGTATGTAATAAAAGAATAGTTTTTCTCTCTGACATCTAAATCTGAAGGCTTATTCAAGATATTACTGAAAATATTTATTAAAGACTGAAATAGATGGTTCAAATGGCTCTGAGCACTATGGGACTTAACAGTTATGGTCATCAGTGCCCTAGAACTTAGAACTACTTAAACCTAACTAACCTAGGGACAACACACAACACCCAGCCATCACGAGGCACAGAAAATCCCTGACCCCACCGGGAATCGAACCCGGGAACCCGGGCGCGGGACTGAAATAGACTGCATCCGCTAATCAATAAAACGAAGCTTGCCTTTTTTCCAAATACGAATTTCTGCTAGCCCCCGCACACTGCACATGTAAACAAAATGGCGCATAGAAATACAACAACCCACAAAAGGCATCCACCAGCACGACCAAATTGACTGACGGTCTATGGAAGCCAAACGCTGGACGTTAACTCTAATTCTTGGAGCCACAAGTTCTGATTACTTCGCTAAGTGGTCACAAGCGGCATCGCCAGTTTCTGCTAACTGTTGGAACAGTGCCACAGCAAACTTCATTTACACCACTGAGCGGCTGCGAACAAAGTTCAGCAGCAGAATTATTCCCCCCACCCCCCCTCCCCCATGGAATTCCTTTGTCTCAACGCAACGCTGAATAGCGACCATGCCTTAGTTACTATTACTGTAAAACTAGAACATTCCGGCAGCATCAAAGTAGTATGTTACAATTTACGTACTGAAAAACGTATTGCAGAGATCTGGAGACAAGTAAAATTTCTTTTTTGTTTATGTTCAAATGTGTGTGTAATCTTATGGGACTTAACTGCTAAGGTCATCGGTCCCTGAGCTTACACTCTACTTAAAGGGCAAACGCACACACCCATGCCCGAGGGAGGACTCGAACCTCCGCCAGGGCCAGCCGCACAGTCCATGACTGCAGCGCCCCAGACCGCTCAGCTAATCCGGCACGGCATCTATTGTTTATACGTAAGTATACAATCGATGCCTATTGATATTCCTACTGAGTGAAATTATCCCTTAGTCAAATGAAATTCAAAATGATTTTTATAAATTTCGGAAGATTAATTGAAAAATGATTGGTTCGTGTACATTATCCATTTTGTGTATTAGTTTCAGTAGTACTTAAATTGCTATTTTTATCTCGCTAAGAAAGGCAGATATCTTGTAGATTAGAAAACAGAAAGCCATATCTTAGACCTAAGTATTGCACTTGGGTTACCTACGGTTGTGAACAGCGTGGTCAAGCGTTACATACTGTAAGCGCACACGTCACGTGTTGACTACAGGTATGGAAACTGACCCTGTCGATCTGTCGTAATTCATCGTTGTTGTCCACAACCAAAAAATAAGGAAGTCGTTATCTATAAAATCAAACAATCTCCACAATTAATTTGATTTCTTACACTAAAAGTGGATGTTGTTGTTGTTGTCTTCAGTCCTGAGACTGGTTTGATGCAGCTCTCCATGCTACTCTATCCTGTGCAATCTGCTTCATCTCCCAGTACCTACTGCAACCTACATCCTTCTGAATCTGCTTAGTGTATTCATCTCTTGGTCTCCCTCTACGGTTTTTACCCTCCACGCTGCCCTCCATGGCTAAATTTGTGATCCCTTGATGCCTCAAAACATGTCCTACCAACCGATCCCTTCTTCTAGTCAAGTTGTGCCACAAACTTCTCTTCTCCCCAATCCTATTCAATACCTCCTCATTAGTTACGTGAACCACCCATCTAATCTTCAGCATTCTTCTGTAGCACCACATTTCGAAAGCTTCTATTCTCTTCTTGTCCAAACTAGTTATCGTCCATGTTTCACCTCCATACATGGCTACACTCCAAACAAATACTTTCATAAACGACTTCCTGATACATAAATCTATATTCGATGTTAACAAATTTCTCTTCTTGAGAAACGCTTTCCTTGCCATTGCCAGTCTACATTTTATATCCTCTCTACTTCGACCATCATCAGTTATTTTACGTCCTAAATAGCAAAACTCCTTTACTACTTTAAGTGTCTCATTTCCTAATCTAATTCCCTCAGCATCACCCGATTTAATTTGACTACATTCCATTATCCTCGTTTTGCTTTTGTTGATGTTCAGCTTATATCCTCCATTCAAGACACTGTCCATTCCGTTCAACTGCTCTTCCAAGTCCTTTGCCGTCTCTGACAGAATTACAATGTCATCGGCGAACCTCAAAGTTTTTATTTCTTCTCCATGAATTTTAATACCTACTCCAAATTTCTCTTTTGTTTCCATTACTGCTTGCTCAATATACAGATTGAATAACATCGGGGAGAGGCTACAACCCTGTCTCACGCCTTTCCCAACCACTGCTTCCCTTTCTTGACCCTCGATTCTTATGACTGCCATCTGGTTTCTGTACAAATTGTAAATAGCCTTTCGCTCCCTGTATTTTACCCCTGCCACATTCAGAATTTGAAAGAGAGTATTCCAGTCAACATTGTCAAAAGCTTTCTCTAAGTCTACAAATGCTAGAAACGTAGGTTTGCCTTTTCTTAATCTTTCTTCTAAGATAAGTCGTAAGGTCAGTATTGCCTCACGTGTTCCAACATTTCGACGGAATCCAAACTGATCCTCCCCGAGGTCCGCATCTACCAGTTTTTCCATTCGTCTGTAAAGAATTCGCGTTAGTATTTTGCAGCTGTGACTTATTAAACTGATAGTTCGGTAATTTTCACATCTGTCAGCACCTGCTTTCTTTGGGATTAGAATTATTATATTCTTCTTGAAGTGTGAGGGTATTTCACCTTTCTCATACATCTTGCTCACCAGCTGGTAGAGTTTTGTCATGACTGGCTCTCCCAAGGCCGTCAGTAGTTCTAATGGAATGTTGTCTACTCCGGGGGCCTTGTTTCGACTCAGGTCTTTCAGTGCTCTGTCAGACTCTTCAGGCAGTATCTTACCTCCCATTTCGTCTTCGTCTACATCCTCTTCCATTTCCATAATATTGTCCTCAAGTACATCGCCCTTGCATAAACCTTCTATATACTCCTTCCACCTTTCTGCCTTCCCTTCTTTGCTTAGAACTGGATTGCCATCTGAGCTCTTGATATTCATACACGTGGTTCTCTTCTCTCCAAAGGTCTCTTTAATTTTCCTGTAGGCAGTATCTATCTTACCCCTAGTGAGATAAGCTTCTACATCCTTACATTTGTACTCTAGCCATCCCTGCTTAGCCATTTTGCACTTCCTGTCGATCTCATTTTTGAGATGTTTGTCTTCCTTTTTGCCTCCTTCATTTACTGCATTTTTATATTTTCTCCTTTCATCAATTAAATGCAATATTTCTTCTGTTACCCAAGGATTTCTAGCAACCCTCGTCTTTTTACCTACTTTATCCTCTGCTGCCTTCACTACTTCATCCCTCAGAGCTACCCATTCTTCTCCAACTGTGTTTCTTTCCCCCATTGCTGCCAATTGTTCCCTTATGCTCTCCTTGAAACTCTGTACAACTTCTGGTTCTTTCAGCTTATCCAGATCCCATGTCCTTAAATTCCCACCTTTTTGCAGTTTCTTCAGTTTTAACCTACAGGTCATAACCAATAGATTGTGGTCAGAGTCCACATCTGCCCCTGGAAATGTCCTACAATTTAAAACCTGATTCCTAAATCTCTGTCTTACCATTATATAATCTGATACCTTTTAGTATCTCCAGGATTCTTCCATGTATACAACCTTCTTTTATGATTCTTGAACCAAGTGTTAGCTATGATTAAGTTATGCTCTGTGCAAAATTCTACCAGACGGCTTCCTCTTTCATTTCTTAGCCTCAATCCATGATCACCTACTATGTTTCCTTCTCTCCCTTGTCCTAATGACGAATTCCAGTCACCCATGACTATTAAATTTTCGTCTCCCTTCACTATCTGAATAATTTCCTTATCTCATCATACATTTCATCAATTTCTTCATCATCTGCAGAGCTAGTTGGCATATAAACTTGTACTACTGTCGTATGCATGGGCTTTGTGTCTATCTTGGCCACAATAATGCGTTCACTATGCTGTTTGTAGTAGCTTACCCGCATTCCTATTTTCCTATTCATTATGAAACCTACTCCTGCATTACCCCTATTTGATTTTGTATTTATAACCCTGTATTCACCTGACCAAAAGTCTTGTTCCTCCTGCCATCGAACTTCACTAATTCCCACTATATCTAACTTTAACCTATCCATTTCCCTTTTTAAATTTTCTAACCTACCTGCCCGATTAAGGGATCTGACATTCCACGCTCCGATCCGTAGAATGCCAGTTTTCTTTCTCCCGATATCGACGTCCTCCTGAGTAGTCCCCGCCCGGAGATCCGAATGGGGGACTATTTTACCTCCGGAATATTTTACCCAAGAGGACGTCATCATCATTTAATCATACAGTAAAGCTGCATGTCCTCGGGATAAATTACGGCTATAGTTTCCCCTTGTTTTCAGCCGTTCGCAGTACCAGTACAGCTAGGCCGTTTTGGTTAATGTTGCAAGGCCAGATCAGTCAATCATCCAGACTGTTGCCCCTGCAACCCCTGCAACTACTGAAAAGGCTGCTGCCCCTCTTCAGGAACCACATGTTTGTCTGGCCTCTCAACAGATACCCCTCCGTTGTGGTTGCACCTACGGTACGGCCATCTGTATCGCTGAGGCACGCAAGCCTCCCCACCAACGGCAAGGTCCATGGTTCATGGGGGGTAAAAGTGGATGATAAATCAAATAACACACATTAAGAAAGTTTGACTAATGTTTCTGCAAGTCTGCTTCAGGGATCTGAGATCTCACACTGATAAATGTGTGTCATTACAAAACAATTATTCTCATTAAGTCCTACCATAATTGTGGAAATATTTGTTTCAAAAGGCAGATTGCGCTATTCAGGGGGATAGGCGTCTGCATCTGTAGACGGAAATGATATCACATTGATCATAAAATCTGTGGCAAATTCTTCTATGTGAAGTTTGTAGTGATTGAAACTAAGTGAAAATTGATTTATTAATTTCCAGGATTCTGGAAGGCAAGACGTCAGCAACTTTATGATTTAACAAATAATGCAATTGATAAATTAAAAAAACCGTGGATATTCCAATACTGGTTTTCTTTATTACTGAGTATTTTCGAGCCCTAACATCGGTATCAACTTATTCACTGCGCTACGCAATAGCATCCATTACGACAGTTATATGCTTGTCGGTTTTAGTTAAACACTCGCAAAGTAGTGCAGGAGTGAACCGCATTCAGCTAACTGTTAAGCCTGTGACGTCCAGTACTGCACTACTTTACGTTTTAACTAAAACGAACAAGCATATGGCTGTCGTAATAATTGGTATTGCATAGCTTAGTAGATAATTTGATAATGAGCTTAGTCATCACTAAAAAAAATGAATATTGTAACTTTGACGGTTTTTTGCAGTATATTGAATTGGAAAATTCAGTTGGTTCTCACTAAGCCTCGTCTCACTGCCGCGACTAGGTCTCACCGTGTTAATCTGAAGGCTCCAGCTGAAATGGCATCCTGTTTCGTACCACCTGCTTGTGTCTGTGGATCAGTACAATGCAGCCGGAAAATTGTATAAGTGTTCTCCTCTTCGGCTTGAGGAGGCGACTGGCTCAGAGACGCTGGGTGATGAGGTTCAGAGAAGAAGTCTGGTGCAGTCGGACCCTGGCAGAAAAGTGATTTTTTACCGATTGCTTACTAATTGAAAACTCAGCTATTCGCGTGTCTCTTTGACACATCATTTCGGTTGGATTAACTATGGATATTAAAAACGCCACCCAGTAAAAAGGTGGCTTAAAAGAAACTGATTAGTTTTCCTGACTCCTATTGACCAGTAGCACGCTCCCTAATACCTGGCACAGAAAAAATGGCCCCTGCTCTCATCCTGTCTCTGTCTGCGGCCAAGAGGATTACACCTCTGCAGCTCTGTTGGGGTTTTCTTTCTCTTCGAAATTATTCATGTTAGTCAGTCCTGGCTGTTCTTAGATTGCGTTAAACACCTACAAACGTGTTCTCACAACTAAGTTTTCACTTTTCGATTTTATCTACAGTACTGCTGTTAGTGTGTTTCAAAGAAGGTCTGCTTTCTACATCCAGTTCACAAAAGCATTCTTCTAGGCCTCCCCAAAAACGACACAGCACCTCCCTCCACGTTCAGGTTGTTAAAATAGACTCTGTTGGTAGCCCTGCACTACTGGAGATCATACCTGTATTGTTAATTCTGGTGAGTAGCGCACAAGGGAGCTCTTCAAAGCAAAGATCACCCTAGCAAGCGGAACAGAGCACAACTGCCACCCTGGGATCGTAATATGGGCAGCATCCCCTTTCCAGCTAACGTGACCTGCTGTGCGTCAGTGTACTTACAGCCCAGCTCAGTAAGTCTTCATAGTGTCCTCTTATTTAGGAGAACCATGCAGTTGTCTATGAAAATGTAATCTACGTTAATGAAGTACTAGAAGTCACTGGCGCTGATACACAATGTCAGTTATCAGTGGGAATTAATTATTAGAGTTACAGGATAGTTTTCAGAAAAACTGTTGCGTAAGAATACCTAGTTGCTTATGTGGTGTACTAATTGTGTACATGGCATTACGGATATGAGTGGCATGTTTTCTCAGATATTATAGATACTCATTATATTGTTTCTTACAGACGGAAAGGACTGCTAGAATAATACTGAATCTTCTACTTGCTACTAGTTCTCACCTGTAGCTACACTAATTTTTCTGAAACCTCTTCCGCTGCATGTATTCAACTGCGATTTAAGATCTGTGTCACAAATTTGGTATAGCGTATCCACATATACAAATGACAGTCAACTTGTTAACTCTTTATACTAGCATTACAAAATATAAGCATTTATAAAGCTACACTAATCGAAATGAACAGTAACGCAGCACAAAGCAATAGTCTGCGTGTAATAAAAATTTTGTAGCCGGCCGCTGTGGTCCAGTAGTTCTAGGCGCTTCAGTCCTTAAGCGCGCTGCTGCTACGGTCACGGGTTCGAATCCCGCCTCGGGCATGTATGTGTGTGATGTCCTCAGGTTAGTTATGTTTACGTAGTTCTAAGTCTAGGGGACATATGACCTCAGATGTTAAGTCCCATAGTGCTCAGAGCCAATTTCTTAAAATGTTGTACAAATAGTCATGAAGTAGCAGCTAAGTCATGAAGTAGCAGCTATTAATAATTAAACCTGCCTTCAGTTTTCAACTGATGTCTGTCACCAACATCGGTATCAGGTCTGACCCCGAATGCGCCAGTACAGTCTCATGTTCATCGTGACACAGAAGCACACAGCCCCCGAATCTTACTTAAAAGGATCCTGTGTGATGAAGATTACTGACCTGAGGCTGACACATTGTGTCCAGGTTATACATAGAATAATATAATACGACATAACTTGAGACGTGATTGCGATATTTTTTGAATGGTTCAGATGGCTCTGAGCGCTATGGGACTGTGGTCATCAGTCCCCTAAAACTCAGAAGTACTTAAACCTAACTAACCTAAGGACATCACACACATCCATGCCCGAGGCAGGATTCGAACCTGCGACCGTCACGCGGTTCCAGACTGAAGCGCCTAGAACCAGTCGGCCACACCGGCCGGCATATTGTTAGAAGGTATGCTTCTACAAATATGGTATCCCAGAAAGTTTTCTGTGGTTTTTTACTGCAGTTGATAGCACTTGCATAAGCAGGCAATTTCTATGCTCACGTAAACGCGAGTTTGTAGCCGTGTGGTATCCACAGCAGGTGTTCCGTGCGCTTTCCCTCACGAAGCATAAGGATGATACTCTGATACTACAGCGTTTCCTGCATGAGTATGGACTGCAACCTACAGATGGCGTTCTCACGTACGTAACAATAAAGAAAAATCACAAGTAGACTCTGGAAACTAGAAGTATACTTTCAATACTGCGTCACCACGCCGAGCGAGCAGTTCCAGAGGTTGTATTGAAGTAATCCGTACGGCCTTGCAGCGGATCCCTCATAATTTAATCCGACGAGCAAGCAGGCAGTTACACTGACATCCGACAGTAAACGATGTCGTTCTTAAAAAGGCGCAAAATTGCTGTTTCGTTACAAAATGAAGCCTAAGTACATGCCGCGATGGAAGGGTTCGCGGAGACAGTTGTGGCGAAAATGGATGAAAATTTCCTATTCCTAGAATTCGTATGTTCCCAGACGAGGCTACATTCCACGCTTCTGGTACGTTAAACGCACACAATTGGCTCATACGGGGAACTGAATCTCTACACGTAGTGTTCGAGTGAGAACGTGGATCTCCGGAAGTGAATGTGTGGCGTCAATTGTTGAAGGGTAGGGTTATAGGCCCACTCGTCTTTGCGGAGCATTTAGTTAATACAACATGCATAGACATGTTGGAGATATTTGCTGCACCACGACCACCTCTTGACGTGGTCTTTGAACAAGATATTTCACGCCACACAATGCCTTTTGCGACCGTTGTGAGGAATTTTTTGGATCCTATGTTCCCTGTACTGGGAGAGGTAGTCCATCGACTGCTTGGTCCTCTAGAAGCCCAGACATTACGCTAGCTGATTTTTTTAAATGTGGGGACTTATCACGAATCAGGTGTAACAGATACCGGTACGTGATCTACCACAACTGCGCCACTGCATTCGTGCAGCTGTAGCAAATGTTAAGTCTGCAATGTTGCATAAAAGTTGGAGAGAAGTGGAAAACAGATCAGATATCTGTCGTGCCACTAATGGTGCGGATATCTAAGTGTGTTAGGTCTATAAAAAATATTTTAAAGTTACCATATTTGTAGAAACATATCATCAATAACTACATAAATTATCTCAAAAATTATTACGTTTTATGTTATTCTTTGTTTCAGCGGGAAATCCCTTCACCGCTTTTGTGTTGTGAACTGCAGCGTAGGGTTTTGCCTTAAATTTCTTGAACGGAGTATTTAGTACCTAAGTCAAGAATATTATGATAACAGGCTTTACAATTGTTATCACACATTGGTGACCATTTAACCTGCCTTCAACAATTGCCAAATCAATCCTGTTGTCACATCCAATAGCTCTCCACACCATGAGTCAAGGATCTGGTTAGGTATGAGACACGAGAATCATTGCTTCTTATGACAAGGTCGTCTACAGAAACGCCGGCGTCGATCTGGCGGCCACAGACCGAAGCGAAAATCATCGTTGCCACTCAGCGTCCCAGTTTACTCCGACTGTTACACTATTATACCATTAAATGATTGGTATGCGCGGTAAAAGTGTCAGGTAAACGGCTCATACAAACTCAAGAACTCATTTTATCTTCCAATAATCTGTTTCTGCACCAATCTCGCCATGACTCTTCCTTTGCGTCATTGCAGTACAGCGAACTGTTTTTAGCGATCCGTCCATTTAACGTTCCTATGCTGAACATTTCGACGGTCCCACTTTTCTCGAAGTTTGAAGGATGGTGATATGCCGCATGTGTACATGCTCCGGGCATACTGTGATGTGATCTCCATACGATACACCCAACGATTCATCCAATGCCCGTGTACTCGCACTGTTCTTTATTTGTAGGAATGGGAGTTTTCTTTGCTGAAAATACGTAAAACCAACTCCCATACGGATGAAAATTTCGTCAATATCATCGACGCAAACTGAAATAATGGAGTATCAGCCTGATGTCTTTCAGTCAAGGGTTTCACAGTGTAACATTTTTCCATATCGGCCAGAGCACACAGTGTATTCAAGTTGTGTTCTTAGAGAGCTCGCGTGATGCAGCAGTGGCGTTGTCGTTGAGCGTAGCCACTTTCGCAAATCATAACGCTTTTACGTCGTTAGCGTTCAGTGAAGCGAGTACAGAAGTTTCACTTCACCTTCTACATGCTTTCCAGAGCAACTGGAAAGCGCAGCACAAAAGAGGACGGGCGTGGCGGTGAGGGTAGGGGGGGGGGGGGGGGGGTGGAGGGTAGTAGGAATGAGGTAGGATAATGATCGCATGTGGACTATTTTTTAACACAATTGAACGTGAGTTTTATACGTTAATATGTCTAATTTGAAGAGAATTCAGTACACTACACATTATCTGTTTTGGAATGACGTATTCCTCGCTCTAAAAGTCGTTTATCAAAAGAAAAAAAAGTGGTTCAAATGGCTCTGAGCACTATGGGACTTAACATCTGAGGTCATCAGTCCCCTAGAACTTAGAAGTACTTAAACCTAACTAACTTAAGGACATCACACACATCTATGCCCGAGGCACGATTCGAACCTGCGAACGAAGTGGTCGCGCGGTTCCAGACTGTAGCGCCTAGAACAGCTCGGCCACCCCGGCCGGCAGTCATTTATCTTTTCTGGTCTATTCATACGTAGGTATAAAACGAATTACGTCCCGACGGGTTCTGAAGAATTTTATTCTTAATGTTTCTTTAGAATCCACAAGTAGAGCGTGCCTATATGCTAGTATTCTACTCCCAGTGCTGTAAATCATCTCTTCAGTTTCGCAAGTGGATGACATAATTTTTTACGACGGTCTTATTGTTTGTACTGCTTCTGGGTGCTCCTCGTACAACCAGTGCCATGGTACCTGGTAACTGATAGTCATGTCAACTGAACAAATTCCCTGGGTAACGAGTTATGAGTCCACTTGTGGCTCAGAGCGTGCTTGCCGCATAAATACATCAATTAGCACCATTCGCTGCCTTGCTGGAGTTAACTGCCAGAGAAGGTTTACACCGTACAATGACAGCACTTTAGATAAAAAAAGTAAGACAATTTAGTATGTGAAGCCAGAGGCAAACATTTATTTTCTGCCACAATAGGTGCTTCAATTGTTCGGGCTTATGCACTTTTCGCTACCTTTTGTTAGTTGGTACCATACTAGTTGATAATATATATATTACATTTAATGCAATATATATAAATGTACAGTTAATTTCTTAAAGTATGTCATAGCACACGAACTATGTTGGTAGCAATGGTGTACAGTTCATAGTTCAAGAGTTTACATATACTATATAACGTGTGCAGCACAAATGAATTAAATACACTCAAAAAAAGAATCTGTAGTAAAGAAGTAAAAGATCTCTTTAGTGGGATCACCATATGGTATAGTTTCGTTTTTCGTTTCTCGCAAGTGTTAGGTCTCAACACCTAAACAAAAGAAAACATCAGAACATAAAAGAGAAAAAGTATTCCAGGTTAACTTTTCATACTTCACCGCAAATGTTGGGACACTCCAGAATCTTAGACCAAAAAGCATTAAGTGTATAAAAATTTACGAGGAAACGACTGTCCTACAGAAGTAAAGCAAAGATACCTATCGAGTTTGTATTGCTGAACTACCAGCTGAATCAATTAGAAGTACGTGAAATATGAATCATTAGAACAGTAACGGATGCAGCTTAAGCAAACGAGGGTGGTAGAATGAGAAATAAGTGACCAAACTGTAGATGAATATGGAAGCTAACTGTGAGAAAAAATTATCCTTTTTCGTTAATAGTACCGATTCAAACAAGACGGGCTAACATAACAAATATTCCTTTGTTTCTGAAACAAGTCATCAGTGATTACATGGACCGCAAACTAAGAAAACTGTAAAGAAACGGCATTAAAAAGTCAGGAACAACAGATAGAAACTCACCTAGAACTAATATCCACATCTCAGAAAAAGCATGAACAGAAGACAGAAAAAGGCAGAGAGATAAAGAAGTACTAACGAATAGGTTAAACGAACAAAAACCGTTGAGACGTAAGTACGAGCATATGACGTCAGTCTTCCTATTTTCATACAAGATGGCTACAATGCAAAATTCACTTTTATGACTTGGAAAATAGCATATAATAACACCACACATCGTATTTAGCTGTCGTGTGCAGTTGTTTCTTCCTTTTATGAATCAGATTTTCTTCCGTGGCGGTTAGCATTCTGTCATGAATTGCTTACCGAATCTGTACTTGAGCCAATATCATTGTAGACTGCGCTCATCCCACTTCCCAAGACTCCTCAGGGGCTGACTCAAATGTGGTGCCGGAAAAAATATAGATATTTACTTGAATTTAGCGGTAAAGAATAAATCATGAAATTTTAAGCACAAAAACTAGCACACGCACTGCTGCAATTTGTTTCAACCTATCCGAAGGCAGGTGCCGACAGTGAATTAAAATGTTCACAGAAAAGAAAGTATCTGTATTACAGTAACAAGCTACAAAAAATTCAGTTACTTCTCCTTCGTAATAGAGAATGCATTAATTTACTAAACTGCGATGCTGTTCATAACGGAAGAAAGGGTCTAACTTTTCTCGAGAACTTTCCGTAGTGTACATTATTTGTTTTAAACCTTTTAGGACTGAAATCTATTGCACTTGAAGATGATTTCTTTTGCGATTTCCTACATTCATCCACCCGGTAAGAATGCAACGGAAGTTGGACGTGATGACTGGGTGTTGTGTGATGTCCTTAGGTTAGTTAGGTTTAAGTAGTTCTAAGTTCTACGGGACTGATGACCATAGATGTTAAGTCCCATGGTGCTCAGAGCCAATGGCAAATATACCACTAAGACACTTTAGTGTTGTTGATATTCTGTTCTATTAGAGTTGTGTACTGAGTGATGTGAAAATGGTTCTATATGTGTCTGTGCCCAATCTCTAATACCCTTTATATTATTCTCATGATCACCATGCCCCATGTTCAATGTGGCAGCAGAATGAAATCACAGTCTTTTTCGAATATACGTTCTGTAGACTAGCGCAAGAGCATTCCGCGAGAGATACATTGCTTTTTTTCCAAGGATACACATTGGAGAACCATTTTGAAGTTGGTTGTTTTCTTATATGCTTTTTGTCTGACAATCTTTGTCAATTATTTCTTAAAGGAATACCTGTGGTTCACTTCTAGTACCTGAAGAACTTTTATGATGATCTGAACTTCATGAATGGCAAGTTTGAGCACTACACCTGAAATATCACTTAGGCTTCACCTTTATTATTTTCAAAAACGGAACAAAATACTTGTAAACTTTAAAAATGAAGTAACATAACTGCTGTTGTCTTCTAAATCCATACAGCAACAAATATACCACTAAGACACTTTAGTGTTGTTGATATTCTGTTCTATTAGAGTTGTGTATTGAGTGATGTGAAAATGGTTCTATATGTGTCTGTGCACAATCTCTAATACCCTTTATATTATTCTCATGATCACCATGCCCCATGTTCAATGTGGCAGCAGAATGAAATCACAGTCTTGTTCGAATATACGTTCTGTAGACTTGCGCAAGAGCATTCCGCGAGAGATACATTGCTTTTTTTCCAAGGATACACATTGGAGAACCATTTTGAAGTTGGTTGTTTTCTTATATGCTTTTTGTCTGACAATCTTTGTCAATTATTTCTTAAAGGAATACCTGTGGTTCACTTCTAGTACATGAAGAACTTTTATGATGATCTGAACTTCATGAATGGCAAGTGTGAGCACTACACCTGAAATATCACTTAGGCTTCACCTTTATTACTTTCAAAAACGGAACAAAATACTTGTAAACTTTAAAAATGAAGTAACATAACTGCTGTTGTCTTCTAAATCCATACAGCAACAAATATACCACTAAGACACTTTAGTGTTGTTGATATTCTGTTCTATTAGAGTTGTGTATTGAGTGATGTGAAAATGGTTCTATATGTGTCTGTGCACAATCTCTAATACCCTTTATATTATTCTCATGATCACCATGCCCCATGTTCAATGTGGCAGCAGAATGAAATCACAGTCTTTTTCGAATATACGTTCTGTAAACTTGCGCAAGAGCATTCCGCGAGAGATACATTGCTTTTTTTCCAAGGATACACATTGGAGAATCTCCGTTGCCCTTCCGTATCAGCTACTTCGACGTGTTACACATCTCTTAATTCATTCGACATCTTCAATCATGTCCACTTGATAAGGGCTGCGCCCCCTCAAACAATAGTCTAGAATTGGTCAACATTAGCGTCTTGTATGCGATTAAGTTTATGGTCACTATGCACTCATCTAGAACCTTATCAAAAAATTGCAGTCTTTCATACGTGTTATGTATTAATGACTAGCTTGTTCCTGCAGCTTCTTAGTATCCCTAAATATTTATACGTGCTCAATATGTTCACCACTAATCTCGTCATCTGGTCATATCTCTTTGTTGTTGCAATCTTCTTGCGTTTATTCACATTTAAAGGGAGTTACCAGTCGCTAAATGACGTGGAAAATTAGTGAAAGTATTCTGTGCTTTCATACCATCGTCGAAAGACGATAATAATCCATCCGATAACAGAACGGTTGACCATTTCAGTCCACGTGCCATGTGCTTGGAGTTGAATATGTAATCAACTGTTGGGATACTTATAGGAAGGAAAGGTTTGCTTCGCGCAGTCTTAGGAACTGCAAAGTCTTGATAGGAGAGCTTTTTCAGTTTCTATTGTCATTATTCAAACGTTGACTAAAGCAGTAAACAGAGCACCATATATGTATAGACACTAGATATGAATTAACTACACAAACAGCCGCGCTCGCTACCACGCCACTTCCCGAATGTGGGTGCGTGCGCGCGCGCGCGCGTGCGTGTGTGTGTGTGTGTGTGTGTGTGTGTGTTTTGGGGGGCGTGAAAGGGGGGGGGGGCGGGAGCTGGTGCAAGGCCCCGGATCGAAATCGCTCTGTGGATTAACGACGCAGCCTGAATGTGGTTTCCGATAGGTTTCCCGCTAACGAATTCGTGGATATTGGGTTTGTACCAATGTCCCACCTGTTACACGATTCTCAATCACTTCGTAAAACGCTGGCACACATCCACACTGGATAACATTAGACGCAGACAGATGAGGTATACAAATTCCTTTACCTGAGGGAGAGAGGAGAGGGTGTTCTCGTGGTGACACGAAGGGAATCCTGCCAGCCTCTACCACTAACGTTTCCAAATCCAATTTGACGCCAGGAAAAAAAGAAGATTCAAGTATGGATAACTGTCGTTTGTACTTTTCTAAGCGTACGATATTTCCTGTCACAGGTTGCTAAGTTTTATTGTCAGAATTCAAACACAAGCAAATTATGAAGATACTTTGCTTCGAGAATTAAGAGGAGGCTCGGTCTTGTCATTTACATACTAGCATCTCTGACAACGTAAGCTAGAATGGTCTGATCTCGCTACCGTAGAACCCCTTTCTTGTCAGTCAAGCGTCTGGCTGCGGAATTATTCAGATTGATTTCGTGCGTTAGATATGTTTTCTGCCCTCCGATGAGCGAAAGGATGTTTCTACGTTGTTGAAATGCTTTACGTACAAACTAGCCTAAGAAAATATATGTACATGAGTGTATCCCTCGATCCAAAAATGAACAGACCAGACGGGAAGAAATTATAAAGTATACAACAGAAAATCACAGTTTAACGTGAAATCCACATATATGAATGTACTTACTACATATGTGTGTATGTATATGTATATATGTTTCACATCTCCTCCTAAACACTGAAGTGATTTCAGTCAAACTTGGTACACATTCAGTGTCTCCAAATCATCGCTGTGGAGACAAGAACAATTTACCTATCGAAGAGATGGGAATGGAGGTCAAAGGCCACTCTAGTTACGACGCACAAACTTCCGTGATTCTGTCTTCTAATATTTGAGAATGAAAGCACTTAGACGTTCGCAATGAAATTTACAACTGATTTTTAGCCTTTATTAAACTTTTTTTTGCTAACAATCAAACAATACGAAAGAAGGAAAAATAGGTTTTTGCGTACTAATTTTCGCTGTTTATGCAATAAATCTGCCTCATTAAGCATGACGTTTTAGTTTATTACTTCTTTATTATTAGCTGTACTAACGACACATTTTGCAGATGATGTCCACGTATACCTCTGAATGTACCGGAAAGTTATATCACAGTACGAGACGTAGTTGAGGATATATGACGTCAAATATTTCGATGCATGAAAAACTGCCACATCATCCACGACGTTTTAATTTTTTAGCTTTTTATTAATTAATCTGTCCTCAAAACATTTCGCAGACAGTATCCACATATGACGCTTAATGTACAGACAAAAATACACTACTGGCCATTAAAACAGCAACACCAAGAAGAAATGCAGTTGATAAACGGGTATTGATTGGACAGATAAGTTATACTAGAACTGACATGTGATTACATTTTCACGCAGTTTGGGTTCATAGATCCTGAGAAATCATTACCAAGAACAACCACCTCTGGCCGTAATAAGAATCTTGATACGCCTGGGCATTGAGTCAAACAGAGCTTGGATGGTGTGTACAGGTACAGCTGCCCATGTAGCTTCAACACGATACCACAGTTCATCAAGAGCAGTGACTCGGGTATTGTGACGAGCCAGTTGTTCGGCCACCATTGACCAGACGTTTTCAATTGGTGAGAGATATGGAGAATGCGCTGGCCAGGGCAGCAGTCTAACATTTTCTGTATCCAGAAAGGCCCGTACAGCATGCGCAAAATGCGGTCGAGCATTAACCTGCTGAAATGTATGGTTTCGCAGGGATCGAATGAAGGGTAGAGCCACTGGTCGTACCACATCTGAAATATAACGTCCACTGTTCAAATTGCCTTCAGTGCGAATAAGAGGTGACCGAGACGTCTAACCAGTGGCACCCCATACCATCACACCGAGTGATACGCCAGTATGGCGATGACGAATACACGCTCCCAATGTACGTTCACCGCGATATCGCCAAACATGGATGCGACCATCATGATACTGTAAACAGGACCTGGATTCGTCCGAAAAATGACGTTTTGCCATTCGTGCATCCAGGTTCGTCGTTGAATACACCATCGCAGGCGCTCCTGTCTGTGATGCAGCGTCAAGGGTAACAGCAGAAATGGTCTGAGAGCTGATAGTCCATGCTTTTGCAATCGTCGACGAACTGTTCATGCAGATGGTTGTTGTCTTGCAAACATGCCCGTCTGTTCACTCAGATGGGGACGGGACGTATCTGCACGGTCCGTTACAGTCATACGGATAAGATGCCTGTCATATTGACTGCTAGTGATACGTTGCCGTTGTGATCCAGTACGGCGTTCCGTATTACCCTCCTGAACCCACCGATTCCATATTCTGCTAACAGTCATTAGATCTCGACGAACGCGAGCAGCAATGCCGAAATACGATAAACCGGAATCGCGAAAGGCTAGAATCCGACCTTTATCAAAGTCAGAGACGTGATGATACGCATTGCTCCTCTTTACACGAGGCATCTCAACAATGTTTCACCAGGCAACGGCGGTCAACTGCTGTTTGTGTATGAGAACTTGGTTGGAAACTATCATCATGTCAGCACGTTGTAGGTGTCACCACAGGCGCCAACCTTGTGTGAATGCTCTGGAAAGCTAACCATATCACAGCATCTTCTTCCTGTCGGTTAAATTTCGCGTCTGTAGCACGTAATCTTCATGGTGTAGCAATTTTAATGGTCAGTAGTGTATATCATTGTACGACTGTAGTTCAGAAGATGTGACACCACCAACACCGAGACACGTGGAAAGCTGCCATGCTGTGAGTGACGTTTTAATTTATTGCTTCTTTCCTGCTAACTCTATTCACAACACGTTTCCCCTGCTGTAGCCACACATACCAGTTAATGTTCTGCCGAAATTATATCATTGTATAGGACATAAATCTGGAGATACGACGTCTTAAAATAGAGATAAATGAAACTGCTGTGCGAAATTCGATAGAGATACAGGTGAATTTCGTGTACAAATACGTGTGAAATGTGTTAAACGTGTGTGAAATCTTATTTGACACGTGCATGAGCCAACAAGTCCTAACACAAGAAGCTATTAATAGACCTTAGGAAAAATTTCTGTCAAATTTGGTACGTATATTAATCACAATATGGAAACGATTGAGTGGAGGTAGGAGCCACCAGACTCCTATTGTTGTGAGCGTGATGACGTGTAGAGAAATGGTGGGAGGAGGAGGAGATGCACAGACGGTAAGGGGAAAATGGAGATGCACCCTGATAGGGGAGGGGAGAAGGAAATGGACAGAGAAAGGAAAGAGGAGGATATGAACAGGGAGGGGGTGACAAGAAGATGGAAAGAGAGAACGAGAGGAGAAAATGGACAGAAAGCGGAATAACGAGATGGATAAAGAGAGTGGGGAGGAATTAGTGGACGGGGGATGAGAGGCACAGAGGAGGAACAAGCAGGTCGACAGAGGGGGAGGTGCAGATTGACAGGGAAATGTGGTAGGAGAAGATGGACAGAAAGAGGGGGACAGGTGGAAGCGAGCGGAGGGTGGAGGATGTAGAAGGCAAGATAGGGTGGAGGAGACTGACATAAAAGGGGTGAAACAGGAGATGGACTGGGATAGGGGGAAGAAAATATGGACTATTAGAAAATTGGAATAAATACATACCTGGGCAAACTTGGGTACTCAGCTAGCTTTAACCATAAAACAATAAAAATTGTAAAACATTTGAAATGCCATGCACGGAGGGAACTTATATAGTATGCATGGCGTATTACAGTTGTAAATATTTAGTGATGAGGAAGGACTATAGACGAGAGAAAAGAATGTATGTAGTATAGAATAAGACTTCAGTTGAAATGTAACGAAACTGATACTGAATAAAGTTCTCCATTACGTAAAACATATTCCCACAGTGGTATAGGTACACCCAAGAGATGTGGAGACCAAATACTTATCCGGTCATCAGCATTCGATTTTCTATGGCTCTGCAGTGTCATATACCACAAATACCAAATTGGTTCCTGCTAACTAGCCTGTCTGTTGGTTAAGACATTAGACATCTTATCTCTAAATCGCTTAATGCATAGACATGAATGACCTATATGAAAAGGACACGGCCAATTCATTTGCATACCCTGACCTTTTATCTGACGATAATCATCTTTTCTCTGGTTTACTTCATAAAGCCAAGATGGGTGTCATTCCTCCCTCTTTTGCAAACAGATTTGATCCTCCGACCTCGTTGTGATTATGGTGGTTGTAGCTTTGGAACTTATCTTCCTTGTGTTTCTTCTTTCAACACAATAATGGCGTCTAGACACTCCAAAGACAAGTTTCTTCGGTCATTCGTTAGCTCAACAGTTCTAAAATCTGTATATTGGCAGGGATGCCGAAAGTTCTTACCTCACATGGAGATATTATTGTTTAGATGTTATCTTTATTTATAATCAGCTGCTTCATTGGCTTTGATCTCCGAAGATCATAGAATGTGTTAATAAAACGCAGATATTATTGAAATGATGCTGATATATCAGTAATTATTCTCACACAGCTTAGTTTCATACAACTGGTACTAGAGACAGGTGTTTTGGACTAAACTGAAAATTTGTTTGGGAGATAACATGTGCTATCTACAGCTGCTATTTGGTACTGATCTGATGATAGATATTTGTAGCGTTCTGTGTGAAACCCTAGAATTGTCTATTAAGAATATGTAATTAACCGCAGAATTCGGCATAGGTAGAAAGTACGTGATGGTGGAAGCAAAATCTTTGAAGTTAATATTTATCCACAAATGAGACGTTTGCAAGATAATTTGTAATCTGAACTAGAATTCAGCACTGATTTAACTGTAAAGAAATCGAGCTATATTTGAAATTAAAAACTTTTCAATTAAATCTCCATTTAATTGGGTTTAAATTTCGTCCACGCCCATAGTTGGTGAAGGTGATAGACGCATTATAGGGCACCGACCCGTTTTACTGTTGACCTACGATGTCGGCAAACGCACCAGTAAGGTTCAATATAGATGAACCATTCAGGCCTTGTAATTGGTCCTTCAAATCAGTGACCGGAATCATAGGGATCTTCCTGTCTCGGATCAGCTTTAAAGGGGTGTGTACAGCACATCTACTGATATGGTTGAAGAAATGGAGCACCGAATGCTGCAGCTCTTTGAAAATTTACGAGATGATCCTGTGTTTATTTTGCTATGCCGGGTCATCACTGAATGGAGATGTACAGTATTGCTTTAGATACAGTTGAAGAACATGAGTGGTGAAATGTACACTCTTATCAAGATACTTAAAAGAATTCGTTACTAACTTCCAACACGAGTGTAAAACTGCACCTAATGCGAAAACGAGATTGGTGAATTGTACACTCTTATCAAGATTTACGAAGCTATACTTAAAAGAATTCATAACTAACTTCCGACACGAGTGTAACACTGCATCCTAATGCGCGAACGACATGTGAAACACATTATCCGAAACTACAAGTGTACAGTAAAACGTAACATACACTGAAAAGCCAAAGCAACTGGTCTAATGTCTGAAATAGTGCTAGAAGGAAAATGACATCACGAATCCTACAGGGCGATTCATAAATCCGTACGAAGGGGAAGAGATCTTTTGTGAACGGCATGTTGTAAGGCATCTCAAATACGCTCGATGTTCATTGGCCGAGAAGTCTGTGGGCTACCGGAAGTGTTAATCTCAGAAGAGTGTTCCTAGAGCCAGCCTGTAGCTATTCCGGATGTGTGGGGTGTCGCATTGTCCTGCTGGAATTGCCCAGGTCCCTCGGAATGCACAATGGACATGAATAAGTGTATTTGATCAGACACGATGCTTAAGTACGTATCACCTGTCAGAGTCGTATCTATACCTGGGGTTCAATACTACTCCAACAGCACACGCCCCACACCATTACAGAGCCTCCGCCAGCTTGAACAGTCCCCTGCTGACATGCAGTGTGCATGGATTCATGAGGTTGTCTCCATACTCGTATTCGTCCATCCATTCGATACAATTTGAAACGTGACTCGTCCGACCAGGCAACAAGTTTTCAGTCTTCAGCAGTCCAGTGTCGGTGATCAAGGGCACAGGGGAGGCATGAAGTTTTGTGTCGAGCAGTCATCAAGGATGCACGAGGGGACCTTCTGCTCTGAAAACCCGTATCGATGATGTTTCGTTGAATGGTTCGTACGCTGACACTTGCTGATGTCCCATAACTGAAATATGCAGCAGTCTGCAGAATCGTCGCACTTCTGTGACGTTGAACACTCATCTTCAGTCGTACTTGTTCCCATTGTTGCAGGATCTCTTCTCGGCCGTAGAAATGTTGGAGATATGATATTTTACCGGATTCCTGATATTCACGGTATACTCGTGAAATGGTTGTATGGGAAATTCCCACTTAATCGCCACCTCGGAGATACTGTGTCCCATTGCTTGTGCACTAACTATAACATCACGTTTAAACTCACTTAAATCCTCGTAAAATGACACTGTAGCAGCAGCAACTGATGTACAAACTGCGCCGGACACTTGTTGTCTCATAGAGGCGTCGCCGACCGCAGCGCCATAATCTACCTGTCTACATACCTGTCTATTTGAATAAGCTTGTCTATACCAGTTTCTTTGGCGATTCAGTGTCTAACGTGTTCAAGCATTATTGTAAGCCATGCGTGGAACTGGATGGAGGCTTGTTGGAGAAATTTACATTTTTAATCACTTTCATTGACTGGGACAACATATTCGCTATATATACGAGGCTCATTCTAAAATCATGAATGTTTATACCTTCAGAGACTTTTATTCAACATAATGAACGACAACTTATTTTGTAATACATTTTTATATCTCAGTTACTTTTCTACATAGCTGCAATTCAAATTTAAATATTTGTTGGAGCTAGTTTCTTGAACCAGTCACTGATTGATTCTTCGTCATTTCTATAGTACGTTCTCACCAAAAACTCACTTCATTTGGGAAGGAGATGCTTGTGCCAAGTCTACGTAATAAGACGGGTATTCATAAACTTCTCACATAAACTGCCGATGCTAATCCCACGTCAACACAGAATATGGACGAACCTTATTGTGACATTGCATGCCGTTTGTTTTGAACAGTGCAGCGTAGTCGGTAAAGAATCTGACAGTAGGCATCTGTATCGGTATCTCTTTTCTAGACATAAAGCGACGAATAGGACGCCATTTAGATCCGAAACCAATGCGGAAATAACTTCTTTGGTGCTCATAGTTTATCTGTCTTTATTCGGTTCAGTTGGGGTTATGAATGATACCATCACGTCGCATTATGTTCCAGAACCTCCTCTCCTGCCTTACTGCACCATGTGAGGAAAGTCCATGCTGCTCTTATTCGTTGCTGTTTTTTGTGGTTATCTGTCAGAAGATAAGGAAGCCATCACGCACACATATACAGAGTGGTCAAAAACGATCTGAGAAGCTAGCAAGAATGTTGCACGGTAATTTAATATAAACAAACGTGTATTTTGAGTCCCTTTTTGTTCGCGTGGCGCGCCAGGGAATGACTGTCCCGAGAAACAACTATTAAGAAAAAAATTTGGTAAGTTGCACTTTTTCCTAGGTAACTGGCCTTAATGTTAGTGACTCAGGCCGGTGTGCGCGCAAATTTAAACGGCCCTCCAGAGACGGTGTCGCCATATGCGTTCTTTCTTTGGTTTCATAAAACCAAACAAGAGAGCGACACGAAGCTGGATGTTGGACGCATCAGACGCGAGTCAAAAGCTGAGCAGACTCGTGTGCGCTATCACTTAACGCGACCAGTAGACAACTGACAGCCGGAGCGCGATCGATTTCAATACGGCACGCGGAAGAAATTCGTGGGGGAGAGAGATAGGCGGTCACGTTGTACTCCGCCCGTGCCGCACTTTGGGGTTTTCGTCATTCTGTTGTTCGCATTATTGTGGTGCATTCAAAATGAACAAATAAATGATGATTTAATTTATTTGGTGTCACAGAAACAACTGATGCCTGTGTGATCACTCATCACAAGTATGTTTTGACAAATGTTTATTATATGATTACTATTAGTTTTTCTCTCACTGAAACACTAAATTTCAAACACTTTGCTGAGCTACCCGCGGCCGAAAGTCACAAAGTTACAACTAATTGCATGTCGATTGGGGTTTTCTGGCTCATCTATGTGTTTTGGTTTTCTACACTTTCTGTATTAACGTTAGTAAGTAATTATCGCCCATTTTGGACGTGTTAGAACACTGCCACTGTTGAAACTGAAGATAATTTGCAATGAATTAGCTGCAACCAGTTGCTTTTATAGGCATTTGTTTTTGACATTTCTAGATGCCTGGCATGCCACCTTCTGCTGTTTCTCTATCTAAGTGTCGTTAACATTATTTCTTTACCAACTGCATTCCACCACTTTGCAAAGAAAATTTTTACGACACATTTTGAAAAACGACGTAAGTAAAGAAACGATACATAAACACATGTAAATATCTGAAGATGCGTTGTAATATAAACAAACGTGTCTTTTGAGTCCCTCTTTGTTCGCCTGGCGCTCCAGGAAGTTCCTGCCATTCATGTCGGTGCGTTCCCATAATATTAACGCCGAGGGTGCTATAGTTTTGACTTAGGAGCGCTGGTGTCACGTCCCTTGACGAACCGGCACGCAAGCGTAAGTAAGTGTCTCGATCAGGCCCGCCTGTCACCAGAATTTGCCCGTGCCTGATTTAGGCAATGAGAAAAACTTAAAATAATTAATCAGTGAGGCCTTGTGAATCTGCGCATAACGGCCTGATTGGCTACTTTCACCGCTAATTAACTCGAAAACGGCGCAACGTATCGAATTTTTTTCCTTCTGTTATTGTCAAGTACAACGTATCCTGAAGATCCTTACAAGCCTTTAGACTGTTTCTGGTCATCCTATATCAATTCAAACATCACCCTGAAGCGAAAAGGAATCAAAATATGTAGTCGTGTGAGTTGTAGCACACACCTGCTGCTGCATTGGGGACCTGTGCCTCCAGTTAAGCGTCCGTCCTCCGCTCTCTGATTTTTTGCTAGGGCACGCCTCCTGGGGCGACCACTTGCTACAGTTCTTGTGGATAAGTGCGGACGGGAGGGGGTCGCTGCCGCGCGATAAGCTGCCACCTGGCGCACGTGACGGGTGGTCCCCCAGAGTGCTGTAATGAGACCGCTATCGGGCCCTGCTTAGCTCCCCTACGCTACGCGCCTTTGAGAGCCGGATTTTGCTGTGTTCGTTTGCCGCCCCCAGGGGATGAGATTTCCTGCTTTTATCCTCTCAGCCGATCCTTTATTCTCTCACTTGATTCCCCACTCTCTTGCTTACGTGCGAGTCGGAATGTGCATGTACACCGAAGAGCCAAAAAAACTGGTACACCTGCCTAATATCGTGTGCAGTCCCCGCAAACACGCACAAATGCCGCAACATGACGTGGCATGGATTCGACTAATGTCTGAAAAAGAGCTGCAGGTAACTGTAACCATGAATCCTGCTGGGCTGTCCATATATCTGTAAGAGTACGAGGGGGTTGAGATCTCTTCTGAACAGCACGTTGCAAGGCATCATAGATATTCTCAATAATGTTCATGTCTGGGGAAGGGTTTTAACTCAGTAGAGTGTTACTGGAGCCACTCTATAGTAATCCTGGACGTGTGGGTTGTCGCACTGTCCTGCTGGAACTGCCCAATCAGTCGGAATGCACAATGGACATGAATGGCTGCAGGTGTTCATACTGAAAGCTCATGTACGGGTCACCAGTCGTAGTCGTATCTAGACGAATGAGGAGTCCCATATCACTCCCAATGCACACGCCCCACGCCGTTACAGAGCCTCCACCAGCTTGAAGAGCCCTCTACTGACATGCAGTGTACATGGATTCATGTGGTTGTCTCCATACTAGTACATGTGCACCCGCCTCGATACAATTTGAAAGAAGACTCGTCCGACTAGGGAACATTTCTCTAGTCATCAACAGTCCCGTTTCGCTGTTGACGGAGCCCAAGTGAGGTATAAAGGTTCGTGACATGCAGTCATAAAGTGTATACGAGTGCCCCTTCGGCTCCGTAAGCCCGTATCGGAGATGTTTCGTTGAATGGTTCGCAAGATGACACTTGTTTATGGCCCAGCATTGAAATCTACGGCCGTTTGTGGAAGCATTGCACTTCTGTCACGTTGAACGATTCTCTTCAGTCGTCGCTGGTCCCATTCCTGCAGGATCTTTTTCCGGCAGCAACGATGTCGGAGATCTGATATCTTACTGAGTTCCTGACATTCATGGAACACTCCGGAAATAGTTATACGGGAAATTCCCACTTCATCGCAGCACTAACCAATCTAACAACTCAGCCAGACATTTGTTGTCTTATATAGGGTTTGCTGACCGCTGCGCCGTATTCTGCCTGTTTACATACTGTGTCTCTGTATTTGAATACGTGCGCCTATACCAGTTTCTTTGACGTTTCAGTGTACATATATGACATGACTTTGTCTACTTCATGGTCACAGTTCTCATGGTAAGTTTCTCACTATTTTTTGCTTTACACCGCGGAAAAACCACAACCTCCACATTCTGAGGTATGGACGACTAAAAACTTGTTGCCTAATTGTTGTTTCACAGTCCTTAAATCATCGTATACAGAGATCATAACAGCTGCATACGAGGAGCAGATCAGTTTCGCGATATACAAGATGTGTCTTCCTAGGCTAGAGCCACAACAATTTGACGTTTGTCTAAGTCTTTTATGTCAGTTGAGTTCAACTTTTCTGTGCCGTATCATTTCTAAACGGTTCATCATTCGACTCTGCTCCGCTTATTGCCTTCCTCATCACGTAATGTGCCCGCACATCATCAGAATTCAATATCGCAGTGTGTGTGAAACAGAGACAAGGAGGAAGAATGAATAAAATGGACCGAGTTTAAGAGGGGAGGAGAAAACAAATACACTTTCTGGACAAAGGTCTTACACTTCCAGTTGTATTTTCGGGGAAGAAACTGAAGGATGCAATAGTATACCTCCCACCCTGAAATTTGTTTAGAATTTCGCATAAATATTGAAATTATTAAAAATCAACAACACTCCAATCGTTCTCAATGGCCGCAAGTTGAAATGAGTCACTCAATCAAAAGAAAAACCACCTACAGAAACGTACACTGACACGCCTAAATACTACGATCATTTCGCACTACGAGAGTAAAAGCTGGTGGTGTTGAGGGCACGCGATATGATAAGGAAGGACATTAGCGGAGCAGAGACGAACGAGGAACTCTGTAGTGACGATGCGGAGCAGAAATAGGGAACTTCGCTGATAAAAAATCGATAAAGGCGAAATCGTTGTGGCGTGATATCTGAAAACGGGCATTTTGGACACTGCTGTTGTGAGTATCTATGGATAGTGGTTTAAGGACAGTGGAACTATGAGTGTTTCACGTCCATGCCTCATCTGAGAATGTGGACGTCGGGCGTTTTCCTCTGTGTAAAGCAGAAAACAGTGAGAAACTTACCATCGAAACTGGTGAGCACGAATTAGACGAACTTAAGGACATCTTCTACCTTAGAAGCAATATTATCCATGACGGAGATTACTCAAGTTGGAGATGAAAAGCAGAGTCGTACCCGCAAAGAGGGCGTTACTGGCCAATAAAAGTCTAAGTATCAAGCACAGGCCTTAATTTCAGGAAGAAATTTCTGAGAATGTACATTTGGAGCAAAGCGAATCATGGGCAGTGGCAAAACCAGAATAGAAGAGAATCGAAGAGATGTGATGCTACATAAAATTTTTGAGAGTCAGGTGGTCTCAGAAGAATGAGGAGATCCTTCACAAGATCGGCCAAGAATAACATACGGAAAACCACTGACAAGAAGAAGGGACGCACTACTAGGACATGTGTTACGACATCAGGTAATAACGTTATTAGTACTACAAGTATATGAAGTCGTGGAGGGTAAAAACCTGTAGAAGAAAACAGATATTGTAATAGATCCAGCAAGTAAATAAGGACGTCATTTCCAAAATATACTCTGAGATGAAAACCACCTGCAACCATACATTCGTGATGTTCTCCCAGATATCAAGGACATACTAGAATAGTATAATTCTCAGTACCACGAAGGAAAAATCGTACGAAAGTGGCTTCAGGAGCATGATAGTGAACTCAATTTGATGTCTGGGTTACCAAATGTGGGTTCGGCAAAGAATTGAAGCTCCTTAGTGGGAGATCATAGAGTAGGTCTGCTTTGAAATTCGAAACTATTTACGGAACTAGGTCATTGGTGGCAGCTACAGCACACGACCTTCAATTCTGTGGTGCTAGAATTTGTTGGGACAATTTCCGTCACAAGTAGGGTATTTTTATTTCTAAGGCGTCGTTCTTGGCGTCAAATTGCCCAAATGATACCACAGTTAGTGTCTTGGGATTACGACAAAGCTAGACTTGCAGAGAAAAATTATAGGTCTTGTAGATTTTAGGATCTCAGTGACATGAAAGTCATTGGAAAGTAGAATTGGGTGTTTGGAGTAGCATTGTGTTATCACCTCTAAAATACTCTAAGAGAGTCACTGCAAATATAAAAAGACTCACTGATGCATAGAAATATCCAGGAGTTTAGGAAATGGTTCTTAGCTCTGAATGCAATACGGGCTCTACCCCTTCTCTCTCTCTCTCTCTCTCTCTCTCTCTCTCCCTCCCTCCCACCCCTGTGTGTATGTGTGTGTGTGTGTGTGTGTGTGTGTGTGTGTGTGTGTGTGTATGTATGTATGTGTGTGTCTTTGTGTGTGTGTATCATCAAGGCGTAACCGTTTTTCAAAGAAGCTTGATCCGGCCACTTAAATGTCGGAATACGTTCACAATCGAATGAAACATTCGTCGTAGAATATATAGATACGTTATGTCCTTTTCAAGAGCAGTAGGATTCGTTATGTATAGGAAGGTAGGGCAGAGTGTGAGTTAATGTGAACATTTCGGAGATGGGTTTGTCCTCTACAGACTCGTTGGCAAACGAATACTGACAGCAATAACTCAGGTGAACATGCTTTTGCAGCAAGCAGAGGATGAAGAGATGGAGAATGTATACGAAAATATTGAAAGTATAATTTAGTACGTAAAGGGAGATAAATTCTAATAATCATTACTCATTGGAATGCGGTTGTAGCAAAGGGATTGGAAGAAAGGTTTACCGTAGGATATGAGCCTGGTAGTAGGAACAAGGATAGAGTTCTACAACAAATTTCAGGTAATAATAGCGGATACGTTGTACAAGAAACACAAGAGGAAGAGGTTTCCTCGAAAAATACAAAAATATATATGGGAAAATTCCAATTACACTACTGGCCATTAAAATTGCAACATCAAGAAGAAATGCAGATGATAAACGGGTATTCATTGGACAAATATATTATACTAGAACTGACATGTGATTACATTTTCACGCAATTTGGGTGCACAGATCCTGAGAAATCAGTACTCAGAACAACCATCTCTGGCCGTAATAACGGCCTTGATACTCCTGGGCATTGAGTCGAACAAAGATTGGATGGCGTGTACAGGTACAAGCTGCCCATGCAGCTTCAACACGATATCACAGTTCATCAAGAATAATGACTGGCGTATTGTGACGAGCCAGTTGCTCGGCCACCATTGACCAGATGTTTTCAGTTGGTGAGAGATCTGGAGAATGTGCTTGCCAGGGCAGCAGACGAGCATTTTCTGTATCCAGAAAGGCCCGTACAGGACCTACAACATGAGGTTGTGCATTATCCTCCTGAAATGTAGGGTTTCGCAGGGATCCAATTAAGGGTAGAGCCACTGGTCGTAACACATCTGAAATGTAACGTCCACTGTTCAACGTGCCGTCAATACGAACAAGAGATGACCGAGACGTGTAACCAATGGCACCCCATACCATCACACCGAGTGATACACCAGTATGGTGATGACGAACACACGCTTCCAATGTACGTTCACCGCGAAGTCGCCAAACATGGATGCGACCATCATTATTCTGTAAACAAGACCTGGATTCGTCCGAAAAATGACGTTTTGCCAATCGTGCACCGAGGTTCGTCGTTGAGTACACCATCGCAGGCGCTCCTGTCTGTGATGCAGCGTCAAGGGTAACCGCAGCCATGGTCTCCCAGCTGATAGTCCATGCTGGTGCAAACGTCGTCGAACTGTTCGTGCAGATGGTTGTTGTCTTGCAAATGTCCCTATCTGTTGACTCAGTGATCAGATGTGGCTGCACGATCCATTATAGCGATGCCGATAAGATGCCTGTCATCTCTCTACTGCTAGTGATACGAGGTCGTTGGGATCCAGCACGGTGTTCCGTATTACCGTCCTGAACCCACAGACTCTATATTTTGCTAACGGTCATTGGATCGCGACCAACGCTAGCAGCAACATCGCGATACGACAAACAGCATTCACAATAGGTTACAATCCGACCTTTATCAATGTCGGAAACGTGATGGTACGCATTTCTCCTCCTTACACGAAGCATCACAACAACGTTTCACTAGGCAACGCCGGTCAACTGCTGTTTGTGTATGAGAGATGGGTTGGAAACTTTCCTCATCTTAGCACGTTGTAGGTGTCGTCACCAGCGCCAACCTTGTGTGAATGCTCTGAGAAGCTAATCATATGCATATCACAGCATCTTCTTCCTGTCGGTTAAATTTCTCGTCTGTAGCACGCCGCCTTCGTGGTGTAGCAATTTTAATAGCCAGTAGTGTATATTACATTATCGTCAGGCACAGATTCCGAAATCAGATATAGGACTGTAAGGCGTGTCGGGGCTCTCGTGTAGGCCGGCTATTTAGTAATGATAAAAAGTAGGCCGAAACTGAAGAGACTAGACAGGAGAATCAGTGCTCAATGTTGTGGGATAAGGTAGTACAAAGGAATAAAGAGATATGCTCGGATTTCTCTGAAACTAGATACTGCGATAATGAACAGCTCAGTTCGTAGTTACGTTGAAGAGGAATGCACATTACTAAAATGTGCCATCACAGAAGTTGGAAAGAAACATGTTGGTACATGGAAGTAACTGCGAAGAAACCATTGTAAGAGGAAATAAATTTCACCTGACGGATGAAATACGGAAGTACAAAACGTACATGTAAATTCTAGAACACAGAAATACAAAAATATTTAGGAATGAGGTAAACAGGAAGAGCAGGAAAGCAAAGGCGAAATGGCTGCATGCAAAATGCGAAGAAAGTGAAAAGAAGGGAATTTCGAAAGGGCTGAAGTTAAAACAACTCACTCTAACATTTAAAAAAAAGGACAGTAACATTAAGAACCAACTGGTATTGTACTGCTAAAAGCGGGGTAGAGAGCGGATAGGCCCCATGACGAAGAGCAATGGTATGATCACGTGATAGGAAAAGAAGGTGGCTTCGACAGCGAAGAGATGGGCGATCCAGCATTAGGATCGGAGTTTGAAACAGCTCTGGAAACAAATAAAATGGAATGAATACATAACATTCAATCGTAATTTGTAAAATTATTGCGGGAATTGACAACAAAACAACCATTCACATTGGTGTGTAGACTGTATGGGACTGGCGATACACCATCTGACTTTCGGAAAAACGTTATCGAAACAATTCCGAAGATAGCCATGCTAAAATGATCACACAGTCAGCTTAACAGCTCAAGTTGCTGACAATAATAATATATAGAAGAATGGAAAAGGGAACTGAGTTCCTGTTAGATGGCCATGAGTTGGTCTTTATGGAAGTTAAAGCCACCAGAGTGGCAGTTCTGACGTTGTGGTTTATAATGGAAGAAAGGCTGAAGCAAAGCCAAGAGACGTTCCTAGGATTAGTCGACCTAGGAAAGGCGTTCACAGTATAAAATGTTACAAGATATTGGAAAGTCTGAGCAAAATATCGGTAAAGTATAAGAAATTATGGGTAATGTACAAGAACCAAGAGGGAACGATAAGACTGATGTTCAAGACCACAGTGCTCTTATGAAAAAAGGCGTAGGACAGGGATGCAGCCTTTCGCTCCTACCGTTCAATCTGTACATGGAAGAAGCAATGACGGAAATAAAAGGAAGGTTCAAAAGTGGGATTAAAATTAGGGTGAAATGATATCAATGACAAAATTCGCTGATACAGTTCCGAGCCTGAGTGAAAGTAAAAAAGAATTACAAGATCTACTGGACGCAATGAATAATCTAATCAGTACAGAACAAGGATAGAGAATAAATCTAAGAACATCGAAAGTAACGAGAAGCAGCAGTGGTGAGAACAGCGGGAAACTTAACATCAGAACTGGTGATTACGAAGTAGATGAAATTAAATAATTCTTCTACCTAGGCATCAAAAAAATCGATGGTGGACGGAGCAATGAGGAAATTGAAAGGCTACTAACAATAACAAAAATGGCATCCCTGGTCTACCGCGTTAAGTGAACATTCATCTATTGGCTGCTAGAAACGTGGAGTGAGTCAGACGCTACACGTAATTGCAGCTCTGAGTATCGAACAGCTGTTACATTACAAAGCAAATGATGAGCAGCCTTCAATGCATCACGTCTGTCTGCGTTGGAGATCCAGTATCATCGTGAGTAAAACTGCGAGAGCTGAAATTCAACAAACAGGTGATCAAGGTGGATGAAGTGACTCGAGACTAGTCTTCTCAAGCAATCTTGGCTACAAAATTGAGTGTGATTTCAATGTGTAACGTATTTTGACTGGTAACTATTATATACTACGCTTCGATGACTAATTGCAAAAATGTCACTCTACAAATACAAGAATCCGCGTTTCATATCCATTTTGGCCCTACAATTTGAGTCACTTACATCAATGGATTGTAAACATGATAAAAGGCAAGACTCTGTGATTCCGAATTGACGGTGAATTACAGGTAGTCTCTATCTGGCTTCTTTAGTTCAACCATCAGAGGAAGACTAGGGCGTACCATTTCCACAAGAATCATGCCTAGCAAATCTGTCTTCGTGTTCAAGACTATACTGATGACAGCTGTAGAGGGAGACCTACTGCGGTCAAAGAAAGGAAGAGAAACTATAACGTTTTAGATGATTCGTGTCAGCGTGAACTACGATCATTACCACCAAGTCTGTTTTTGTCACTTTCATGGGGTCTTATGGAGACACAGGATACATGAGTCGGCGGTTTCGAATTACGCTTTAATGGTAAAATATTTACTACTCAAATTTCTTTTCGGAAGGCCTGACAACGATCCACTAATGAAAATGTTGTATGTATGAACGACTTTGCACTAAGTCCGTCTTGTGGAAAGAATGTACTGGTTATATAAGAAAACATACATATGTATCGCATAAAAGACCTTGATATAATTTACTCATACATCTATGAGTGTGTGTGTGTGTGTGTGTGTGTGTGTGCTTGTGTGGATGTATGTGGATATGAGAGAGAGAGAGAGAGAGAGAGAGAGAGAGAGTAGGAGTGAACGATGGAGAGAGAATGCATGTGGCTCACTTGTACATCTAACGGACCTATAAGTGAGGAGAGAGAGAGAAATACAGCGAAAATCCTTACACAAAGTTCGACAATTGACAAATTTTGCTAAAGAGTTAATGAATTGCCTTCGACATTTCGTACGAGACCGATATTGTAGTAAATAACGCCTTGCGGTTAAAATGAAAAAAACGTGGCCTTTTAACGTTTCGTGACCAGTGGAATAACGTCACTTTGCTTGGACACATAGGTTTCGGGTTTTTCGCTGGTGGGAATTTGTCTACAATCTAACGGTTCGCCAGGAAGAGTAGCTGTTATTCTCAGTTACCCACGACTGATCAAAGTGCATAGCTGTTAGCCGTTGTTAAACCAAGAGAGAAGCTCCAGGCACTGACTGTACGACGAATGTTGTTAGAACGAGTTTTGCGTTCTCAGATTCACTAGGCAAGCTGTATGTATCGAACATTCAACTTGATAAAATTAGGACTCTGCAGTGCTGTCTGAGAACGAGTAACTGAAAGGTTCTATCTCTCCATTTTTATATCGTGTTATAGTAGTAACAATCTTTTAAAGATCAAATTTCGAATCTACTCAAGTTCAGTAATCTCATGATTATTACACGACCAGCCGTGGCATAGGTTCCATTGAAAGTGAGAGTGAATGTTATTTTAAAGTTTTAATCTGATGGGGGCAGTACGTGAAACATATACAAAGAGATATAGTAAGCAATATAGAAACATCCTACCTACTGTTAGAGTTGAACAAAATTCATCAACTTTGTTTGTTATCGAAATGTCCCTGTTTACGTCGATGGCTTGACATCATTATTTCTGCATTTGCATTTTATGCTTTATACCAAAATATTTTTGAATTGTTATTTTCCTGAAATTTGATAGCTTTAAGTTTTTCCTAACGTTGTGGCTTTGGCCTTAATCACTTGCTCTTGGCTTTGGTATGCTGTAATAGGGCAAATTGCAGCTCATTTGACAGTTGGAGAATTTCTGCTGTTTGTAGGTGCACTTAATCAACGAAGTTGAACCGGGTGAAAGCAATTGGCGATTTGCCGAGTCTGGACATAGTTATACCGCCAGCTGCAGACGGTTGCTTCCAAAGGAGTCGGCTCGCATCTCGCTTCTGCACCTTTCCCTCGTGTTCCTTCGTTCTGCATGATGGTAGTAGCGCCTAAAGATTAGAGCAGAGACTTGTAACAGTAGTGCTTAGTTTAAGTAAACAACGATTTGTGTACATTTATTGTCACCGTTTTAGGACACATGGTCAGGAGGATCAAATGGCGAATGTGTTGCGACATATGTATAAAGATATATACCGAAATTGTAATCTGTAATAATTCTAGGTGCTTGTGAAAATACCTCGAAGAATTCGTAGAATAATCTACAGTAAGAAGTTTCATTTTGGCGCATGGTATACATATGCATTATTAACTGATGTACGGTACTTCCAGAGAATGAAATACCAGAGAATGAAATACATTCTCCAAATCTTGCCTGACTCGCTTCATATTCCTCAAGACTAAAACCCTCACCTTGTCTGACAGAGTGTCCAAGTAGAAACAATAATACAAATAAGTGGTGTCTGCTGGTAGATAGCCCCTCCATCCCGTCACTTCTTGTCGGAATGAAGTAGCAGCTATTACAACAAGGACTGAGAATCTTTCAAAAAGTCCTTCCGCTTAGCTTTAGGTGTTAGAACACGCAAGCTCTGTGGTTTCGGTGTGATAACAGAGATCGTATACCGGAGGAAACATTTATTCTTTTCCCTCTGAAGAGTAGAGGTTGGAGGTGATAATGTGTTATGCAGTGACAGTTAAGAAATTAACGCACCACGGTATGGGGAAGGGGTGGGGTGCAGGATGGTTAGGAAAAGATTCAGAAACTCTTTCTTCACACTTAGTCAAAGAAGGATCACGTGTGCAAGTTACTGCTCCGTTGTGAACGTTCATCATAGTTGGGAATGTTAGGACGTGTTGTTAGATAGTTTTAGTCAATGTTTCGTAGTCTTTAATGCTTTAGATGTGCTTGATTAGTGTTGTAGTGCTTTTCGTTATTTTTCGGTGTTTCATGATTTTTCACTGGTTCTTTATGCTTGCAACCACGTGTGACCAAGTAGGCCTTATGATAGCTGTTAGTTTAAAACAAGATTATGGCGTGATTCACACTCGATAATTGTATTCATTTAACTAACGTTTGTGCATTTCTAATAGTTCATGATCTACGTTTTTTTAAACAAGTTTTCTTTGGTGTGTGATAGCATTTGGTGCTAACCTGAGACGTGTGTATTGTAGGACGGTTACCTCTTGCTATGTTACTCCTGCCTCGATTTAAATTCTTTAGAAAGCACCTCTCTAACTTATCCACTGATTTCCATATATAAATTCTTGGGCTTAGCTATATTTCTGAGCTATACTTTCTTTTTGATTTCTCGATAAAGAATTGAATTACTTGCCCCTCATAAACAAATCACAATACGATGCTTCTGAGGCAGGATTATAGGTTCTGCATTAAATAATATTTTCCAACAATAAATTTAAAATACTTCCTGGTAGATTAAAACTGTGGGACGGACCGGGACTCGAACTCGTGGCCTTTGCCTTTCGCGGGGAAGCGCTCTACACAGTTTTAATCTGCCAGGAAGTTTCATATCAGCGCACACTCCCCTCTAGAGTGAAAATTTCATTCTAGAAACATCCCCTAGGCTAAGCCATGTCTCCGCAATATCCTTTCTTCCCGGAGTGCTAGTTCTGCAAGGTTCGCAGGAGAGCTTCTGTAAAGTTTGGAAGGTAGGAGACGAGGTACTGGCGGAATTAAAACTGTGAGGACGGGGCGTGAGTTGTGCTTAGGTAGCTCAGCCGGTAGAGCGCTTGCCCGCAAAAGGCAAAGGTCCCGAGTTCTAGTCTCGGTCCGCTACACAGTTTTAATCTGCAAGGAAGTTTCATATCAGCGCACACTCCAATGTAGAGTGAAATTTTCATTCTAGAAACAAATTTAAAGTTCAAATTCATTAATAGTCTTTTTCTCGCTCCTTGCATAAATCAAATAACAGGCTGGTGACAGAAACCTACTTGATGTACATCCAGTGCAATGTAGATGTAGCTGTAATGCGGTTACTGCTTCTTATATGACAAGGTGTGTAAACTTCATTTTGAAGGGGCACATTGCGGGATAATCACTTGGGATCTTTTATTTAAATAAACGCTCTTTTAATCTTAAGTAAAGAAATGGCCTTTTAGCAACGGGTTTTGGAAAAGCGCATCTAAATCTGATTTACCTTACCTAATATGAAAGTTTTATTTGCTCCATTACATTAGAGTATCATTTGTGTCAGCTGCTTGCTGAATTACACCCATTTGGCCTTTCAATTATACCTGAAGCTGAGGAATATGACGGGAGCCACCAACAGATTTTCAAAATTTAATTATCTAATTAGTAATCGACAGCATGCAAACATAACTTCAGTGCACGTGAAACAACTCTCTTTGACAATCAAAGATCAATGCGTACAACAAATTGCACGAGTCTCTACTGTATTTGTTCCATTTATGTCGCTTGATTTTTGATACACGCACTGAGAAACAAACGATATCTATCTATGGAATCGACGGTGCAGAAGCTAATGAGTTTTGTGGAAGTTTAGTCGACAATAGGATTTTGAATTTGAAAGGAAGAGTAAGAAAGAAATCTTGTGAAAGTATCAGCTCTGATTATTTCCTTTCGATCCTTTTACCATTGGGAATAATATCAGTTATGGCAATCCGCAGTAGGGAAGTTCGTGTTTTCTTATTCGAAGTGATCAGTAAGTAAATATTCTACTCCTGAATATACAAACAGACGAACAGCTTTCTAACTTTTAATTACATCCCGAGAATGGTCTCACTCCTTTATGACCACCACAATGAAAGGGAATGGAAAGTGTTAATTAGTAATGTATAGCAATAATATTCACACTATATCTTATTGTTTGTACTGGTTATTGGAAGATCAATGTGGTTAAATGTGTTCAAAATAAAATTACGTGTTTCGAATATAAATGAAACACATTACGGTTTTAAGTTTTTTTTTTTTTTTTTTTTTTTTTCCAACAGTCTACTGACTGGTTTGATGCGGCCCGCCACGAATTCCTTTCCTGTGCTAACCTCTTCATCTCAGAGTAGCACTTGCAACCTACGACCTCAATTATTTGCTTGACGTATTCCAATCTCTGTCTTCCTCTACAGTTTTTGCCCTCTACAGCTTCCTCTAGTACCATGGAAGTCATTCCCTCATGTCTTAGCAGATGTCCTATCATCCTGTCCCTTCTCCTTATCAGTGTTTTCCATATATTTCTTTCCTCTCCTATTATGCGTAGAACCTCCTCATTCCTTACCTTATCAGTCCACCTAATTTTCAACATTCGTCTATAGCACCACATGTCAAATGCTTCGATTCTCTTCTGTTCTGGTTTTCCCACAGTCCATGTTTCACTACCATACATTGCTGTACTCCAGACGTACATCTTCAAAAATTTCTTCGTCAAATTAAGGCCGGTATTTGATATTAGTTGACTTCTCTTGGCCATAAATGCCTTTTTTGCCATAGTGAGTCTGTTTTTGATGTCCTCCTTGCTCCGTCCGTCATTGGTTATTTTACTGCCTAGGTAGTAGAATTCCTTAACTTCATTGACTTCGTGACCATCAATCCTGATGTTAAGTTTCTCGCTCTACTCATTTCTACTGCTTCTTATTACCGTTGTCTTTCTCCGATTTACTCTCAAACCATACTGTGTACTCATTTGACTGTTCATTCCGTTCAGCAGATGATTTAATTCTTCTTCACTTTCACTCAGGATAGCAATGTCGTCAGCGAATCGTATCATTGATATCCTTGTCTTACTCCCTTCTTAATACGAGCACTTCGTTCTTGATCGTCCACTCTTATTATTCCCTCTTGGTTGTTGTACATATTGTATATGACCCGTCTCTCCCTATAGCTTACCCCAACTTTTTTCAGAATCTCGAACAGCTTGCACCATTTTATATTGTCGAACGCTTTTTCCAGGTAGATAAATCTTATGAACGTGTCTTGATTTTTCTTTAGCCTTGCTTCCATTATTAGCCGTAACGTCAGAATTGCCTCTGTCGTGCCTTTACTTTTCCTAAAGCCGAACTGATCGTCACCTAGCGCATTATCAATTTTCTTTTCCATCCTTCTGTATACTATTCTTGTAAGCAGCTTCGATGCATGAGCTGTTAAGCTGATTGTGCGATAATTCTCGCACTTGTCAGCTCTTGCCGTCTTCGGAATTGTGTGGATGATGCTTTTCCGAAAGTCAGATGGTATGTCGCCTGACTGATATATTCTACACACCAACGTTAATAGTCGTTTCGTTGCCACTTCCCCTAATGATGATAAACTCTTTTACTAGGGACTGGTGTTGCCATTGCGTTTAATTAAGCTTTTCTATACTTAAAACCATTAGGGTAAGTGAATTTAAGTATAGAAGAGCTTAATTAAACGCAATGGTAACACCAGTCCCTACAAAAAGAATTTATTGTCACTCTTTCATGATCAGTTCGATTTCGAGAGAATATTTCCTTTCATCTATTGCTGCCGGTGAGAGGTGAATAAAAAATTATTCTACCAGAGATGAGGTGACTGGTTCTTTTGATCTGTGAAAAAGTGAAACCGATGAGTAGTATTAGTTATTGGCTTTCCTCTCGAATAAATGATTAAACGACTTAGCAATGCTTCACATTTTATGAAGTAGTGACTAGTAGTAGTAACTTTTGCCCTTCTTTATTCAAGGGTGCAACAACATTGGCCGTTATTAACGTTTTGTGTTTCACGTCAACCATGCATTGCCTTTATCTTTCATCCATATTTCCTGTTAACACCAAGAAAGCGTTCAGTCTGAAACACTTTGTCCGCAGATCGTAATACTATTGTCTTAGTTACATGATGAGTTTTACTTACGCGTCATTACAAAATCTCTTGTTTCCAGTTTGATGAAGGATTAAAGTAAATTAGTCTCACCCGCACGAAATAAATACATTTTCTCTTTGATAATTACCAAAACGTGTTTCCAGAAACATTTAGCCTTTAATTACAACGGAGCTCAACGAAACGTGGCAGGCAGTGGGGATTATCACTCGATGTCTGTAACAGTCATTCTTTCTCGCTCAATACCCGTACTAAACAGAACAAAACGTTAATGCGTGCTTTAATGGGAAGTACCTCATTCCGTGCGCTTCACATTGTTTAGAGCGACGTAGATGTAAATGTCAATTTAGTTATTCAGACATGTCATAGTTCGCTTCCGCAGAAATTTGTGTTATTGTGTGCTGTGTGCTTAACTTTCGTCGCTGGAAGTTCATGGAGATATAAAACTTTGTAAAAATTCTTTAACTTCAACGTGAGCGACGTATTTAAGAAAATATCGCTCCCAAGTGAATCCATGAGGGATAGCTCCTGAAGCTTGAGTATGACGTTTCTAGTATCTTACAGAGAGAAATTTGAATTCGTGAAAAATGTTGTAAGGCTCTGCATCTGAGGCTCGTCACCTGAAGACAGGTTGATAGATTTTATTCCAAGTGGCACATTATGGTACGTGGCAAAAAATAGGGAAATTGATCAAAGATATTTCATAGGATTTGCATATGACCATGTACATTATTAGAGATGTTAGAATAAAGCCCGAAATAAAGATAACTTCTCACCCAGTATTTGGTCAGTCCTTGGCTGTCAGGAATTGCTAGCGATCAAATCGATGTGTGAGAATCGATCATTATGTTTATTTTGCAGTTCAAACACAGTATCCACTGGCAAGGGGAAGCGTAAGTGGATAATAGGATTTATACATGATAGTGAGGCAATTAACTAGGATAAACTGATCGCAGGCATAAATTCCTGTCATGACTTAGAGATTTAGGTTTCACTTGCTTTTTCACTCGTAGTTTAAGACTTCAAGACGGGATGGCGCCAATGAAACGTCGCGTCACAGTTCTCGCTAAGCGCTTGTATAGTCAGGACGTATTCTCAGTGTTACAAGCCAAGTCTTTTATAGATTATTTTTATGACTTACGGAATATTATATTTGTTGACTATGAAGAGTGGCGTAGGGCATCGAAAATAAAAGAGAAATGGTTAAATCTAAGAATGACGACTTTTTCTGTTATGGTATCGTGAATATGAAAGTGCTTACCGAAAGAAATAGTAATCCAGACAATAACTGTTGTGACGTGTTGTCATAAACGAATTGGGTGCCAAACAGGTGATAAATTACATGATTATTGACGCATCAAATGTAAGATCTGAAATATAACTACAGTCACAATGTACATTGTTAGACAACTGTTTTGCTGTGACTGGATCAGTTAGTTAGTTACATGTCCCATAGATCATTTAAATGATTCTTTTGTTGAAATAACATGTAACGAGTCAGTTTACAAGATGTGTATACATGATCAGTGTTAACATTAATGAACAAATTATAATTTTAACCCTAATCATGCAAGCGCACTTAAATCTTTAATTTCCTTGTTTTATTTTGGTTTTTTTCACTTGCTAGCAGTTCTTAAGTCAAAGGAACAGAAGGAGGAATACGAAGAAAAATCAGATTGAAAACTTTTCGCTTCACTATTTGTCAGACATTTCATGCTATTGTGCAAATGATTAAAAATTTTTGTCGCTACATATTGTACTCCGTTCTGAGCCACAGACAGCTTTAATAATCGGTAATAAATCTCATCCCCCCCCCCCCCACAGTTCTTCTCAGATTGTGATGGATTATTATTACTGTTATGGCACACTTTAAATGGCTAGCCCCTTGACGTGGTACCTACATAACGACTGTGGGTGAACGTCATTTGTAATTCTCACAGTTCGCTTTTGTGCAATCAGTACTTCCTTTCTTAATGATGAGATGCCCAAAAAAATTGTTCCATACTAAATTTTTCGGTGGAAATATGCAAGATATGTCAGAAGGTTGTTATGTTTGTTGGCAAGATTAGCACTTGTAATAAGAGCTGAAGTAGCTGAATTTAATTTTTTTGGAAGTGTCAGTAATATGCTTCTCCCAGTTGAAGTTCTTGTCAATATGTAAACCCAAAAACGTGCGGCATTATACACTACGTGCAGATTAATGTTCAATGTAATGTGTTTTTTGACAATGTACAGAGTATTTTCAAAGAAACTCTTGATTATTCTTTGAAAAACGGCATGTATCAAGTCTTCTGTTGCTATATCTGTAATGGGATTTATTGTAACACTATTATCGTCTGAAAAGAGAAACAATTAGCTCCCTGAATGTTAAATGCAAGGCCATTCACATATACAAGGAATAGGAGAGGACTCAAAATTGAACCCTGTGGGACTCTTCTCTGACCTTTTTTTCCCCCTCAGTCACTAAAATTTTTTACCATTCCGATATTGTGTAAATTATTCAGCACGACATTTTATATTCTGTTTGTTAAGTATGTCAAACCAGCTGTGTGTAAACCTGTCAATTCCATAAAATTTGAATTTTGTAAAGTGAGTAGCTTGATTTACACAATCAAACGCCTTGGAAAGACCACAAAAATTCCTACGGGCGATATGCTATTATTTAAGGCTTGTACTATTTAGTTAGTTAATGTATAAACAGCATTCTTTGCCGAGCAACTCTTCTGCAATTCAAACTGTTATGCCAAGTAAATTCTTTAATTGTTTCCACTGTGGTGTATGACTACTCTTGAGTACATTAATTTTTAGAATTTTTGTAAAAAGTGTCAAAAAGGAAACTGGACGATAATTGTTTAAACCGGTCTTGTACTTTTCTTGTGAAGTGGTATAATGTTTGTCTATGCGTCAGTGATTCATTGAATATATCGCTAAGGACATTACTTATTAAACTGGAAAAACTTTTTTGAATTCTTTTTAAAATTCCATCAACCCCAAGTGAGTTTTGTTTTCTGGATTTTTTTATGACTGTGCTAATTTCAGTGAAATAAGTTGGCGCATCTTCTAGATGGTTTCAGTTTTGTGGAATGACATCTTAAAATTTTTTTGTTCTTTTTCAACTGAACCATTGAACCCTATATTTGCTGCTACGTTTAGAAGGTGACTGTTAAAGTACATGCAAAATGTAAATTATCAGTCACACCATTGTCATTTTGTTAAATTGTTCTGGAATTTTCTGCACTCTCTTGCTGAGTGTCCTTTCTCCCGTTTTAATCTTGTTATGTTCAGTATTCATTGCCATCAGCGCATGAATACTTATGGACTTTAATGATTTTCCTTAAAATATTACAAACTTTTTTAAGTATGCAAGTTGTTGTGTCCTGCCCACTTGTCTAATATGAGGTGCAAGGAAACTTGCATTCTCGAATCGCTAGACGACAATTCAAGCAAATCATATTAACGAATTTTTATTACAGTAAGATAAACGACAATACATAACTCTGAGAATTTACAACGTTGCGTCGCAAGCAGTAGGCGACAGACAAATTAGAAAAATATCTTCAGTATACACAGCTGCCAGTTCCTGTAGAACTCGTAGAATGGGTAGTCTTCAACAGGGTCGCGGGCAGCCAGGTAGCCTAGCGCTATGTTCTCTTTGTCCAGAGGCTGCTGCTGTCTCGGTTTCGTCCCAGAGAGGGGTCGGTCAGCGTACTACTGGCTGACGTCTTCACAGCCCTCTCAGCTCTAACGTTCCTGACTGTCGTGCCAGAACGTTCCTCTCTCCCCCCCCACTCACCCTCAAAGTAACGGGCCGTCGTCGTATAACGAGCTTGACAACGGCAGGGGTGGCAGGAATGTTGATGTGCTTTGGACGCCAGGCTTCCGGTAGTACCCAGCCATCCGGCCTGAGAGGCGGAGGCGGCGATAGGCTCCATGAGGTCGCCCCGCGGTGTCGTGAAGACATACTCGGGCGGCTGCTGTGGCTCGCTGTCCTCATGATGCGTGAATCTGGGGAGAGAGACACAGAAGGATCACCGTGCACATGACAGTGGCTGTGACATCGGCGCTGCAATCCCTCTGGGCCTGAATGCATGCGCCAAATCGACGAAGGACCTTGCCTCTCGCGCACTATCTGCTGGCTCTAAAAACCATGAAAAACACAATATCATGCGGCACGAAGCGATACTTGCTGCCTTCCTTCGGCGCCCGATGCTGAGAAGGGTGGGGCAGGTGACGATGAAGCAATTCTGGCGGCGATGGTCCATTTCAATGACGCAAACGATAGGCGGCAAGAAAGAGTTTCAGTGATGTTTGCAGCGCGAAGTTTGGCCACCTGCTACTTGAAGATTCTGGCAAGTCGTTTCACTTCGCCGTTTGATTGTGGATGGAAAGGTGCACTAGTTAGATGCTGTATGCCACTGCGTTCACAGAATGTTTCAAATTAATTTAACGTGAACTGAGCGCCGTTGTCCGACACCAAGACTTTAGGCAAATCTTCGAGGCAAAAAATAGAGAACAACATCTGAATTGTGCTACATGACGTTGCGATTTCACTGGCACAGCGAAAGGAATCTTGCTATACGAGTCTACCACAATTTCACAACGAGTGTTCCAAAAAGGTTCCGGAAAGTCTTTGTGCACACGTAAGACATAGGCCAAGCAACTTCAGCCAAACAGAGATTTTTTGTGGCGGGGCGGACTGATTTTCCACACAAGCGTAACACTGCGACTCATGTGTTCTGCTTGGGCGTCCACACTTTGCCAAGCACACTGTCACCACGCTACCTGTTTCTTGCGACCAATACCCAAGTGTTCTTAGTGAAGTAACTGCCACATTTCTTTTTACAAAGCCTTAGGGATGAACACACGTGAATGTCCACTGTCATTCTGAACAAGAGTTATACCGGGCTGCATAGCGAGGCTATGCCGACGTGCAAAGTATCGGCACACTACAGACTTCGTTACGTTACGCAATGAGCGAGGCCAAGAGGTTCGAATGTATTGTAGGAAAATGTTCAAATCTGAATCAGTTTTGTGATCTGGGCAAATTTCCTACAGTTCAGAGGAAATGATTGGAGCAATTCAGAATCCTGAACATCGATGTATCAACAAGATGCAGCAGAAGCGTCGAAAGTCTGTATCAGGGCCAATGGTAAGAAGTGAAAGTGCGTCCGCAGTACCATGTTCAGTCGTCGGACGATACACGATCTCGCACTGGTATTGAGACAACAACAAAACCCGTCGTTGCAATTTTTGGCAGTTGGTACAAGAACCGACTAAGTCGGATGAAACAAGAACTGCCAAGGCTTATGATCCGTTACTAAATAGAATTTTCTGCCATACAAAAAGTGATGCAGTTAGGTGACACCATACGCTATAGCCAATGCCTCTTTCTCTATTTTTGAAAAATTACACTGAGTTTTGGACACCACTTTAGATGCGAAAGCAATAGTCCTGTCTTTATCACCAAATCTCTGTCAAGGCACTGCACCGATTCCGTAAGAGGAAGCGTCAATTTGCAATATAAATGGTTTGTCAGAATCGAAGTGAACTGAGCACCGATCACTGAGCAATGCACCTTTAAGTTTTTTAAAGGCTGGTTAGCGCTCATCTGTCCAAACAAAGGGGACATTGTTGCGTCGCAAGCGATGCAATGGAGCTGCGATTTTTGTAGCATTTGGTATGAACCGAATATAATAGTTCATTTTCACGAAAACTCAGCCGACCAGGGTGGCCGAGTCTGGAACCTTGGGACCGCTACGGTCGCAGGTTCGAATCCTCCCTCTGGCATGGATGTGTGTCATGTCTTTAGGTTAGTTAGCCTTAAGTTGTTCGAAGTTCTAGGGGACTGATGACCTCACCAGTTAAGTCTCATAGTGCCCAGAGCCATTTTGAACTAAAACTAACTGATATTGCGAGGAACTGGCAAGTCTCATATGCCTAACAAATATGACTGAAGAGAAGGTACGCCTTGACTTTATGACATGACCAAGATACTGCAACTCAGGTTTAAAAAAAAACACTTGTCCTGTGTACACTTTAATCCTGCCTCAGATAACACATGAAACGAAGTACGTAAGTTTGCAACATGCTCATCAGGTGTAGACCTGCTACGACAATATCTTCCAAATAGTTTGAACAGTTTTGCACTTGTGCAGTCAGCTGTTCGATATACCGTTGGAAAATGGCGGGTGAGGAAGCATGCCCACACGTTGTTTGATATTCTTCATCGAGCGGTATTTGAAGATATGCATAGCGTAAATCAATTTTTTAAAAGTAGCGTCCAGTACCTAATTTGACTATGGGGTCCTCTAGGTGTGGCAACACATAAGAATCAATCACAGTTTGTGGTGTTACTGTAGACTTAAAGTCAACACAGAGGCGAATGAGACGTGAAGGTTTGGTGAGCAACACCAGTGGACTTGTCCACTGACTAGCTTGTATGGGCGCAACAGGTCCACTATCTTGAAATTCAAAGTTCAGCAGCGACTTTGCTTTGTATCACAATGGGAAGAGTTCCGTCCCGACAAAATTTCGGCTGAGCTTTGACTTGCATTGAATGCAAACACTGACAATACATTGTCCTGAAATTTAAGGCCTAAGAAATCAGAAGAATCAAAGCCAAATATGTTCTCACAATCGCGTGACTGTAGCATAGTGAAAGTCACAGTTCGCATATGCGTGCGATGCATGGGAAGCAAAGTACATTTTCCAAGAACGAGAATATCTTGTACATTACAAGCCGTCAGGTGCGTGCCAGTTTTAGACAGGCGTGGGAAACCTAACAGTTCATGTGTGCTACTATTCAGCAATGTAACAGAGGCACCCGTTTCCAACTGGAATTTCACACGTTTACACTAATATGCAAATGTAGAAAATGTTTGTTGGAATGGCGTAGCGCTGAAGAAACTGTTCGCTGCCTAGTTTTGCCGGTTGCATGCATTGAATACACTACATTTATGACACAGGTCTTGTGACTAGATTTTTGTCAGTGAGCAGAATTCCTGTGTGTTCCGTCGCAAACAGACGGATCGCATATGTCCTTTCTTGCCACAAGCGAAACACTGTGCATGTCGGGATGGGCAATCTGTCGTTTGTGGCGTGAAAAGCACCGCAGGCATGACTAAATTTGGTTTGCCTTTGTAGAGAGCTGTTTATATGGTGCGGAGAGTTGTCTTATGCAGCGTGGCGCACACAAGCTGCTTCTACCAAATGGGCAGGTTACTAGTAAGGTATGACACGACCGAACAAATTGGCCACTGCTCAAGGGCATCTGAATGGTATTGATCTAGTATGATCTGTTCTCGAAGTCTGACATCAGTCACATCGTACACTATCGCATCATGCAATATTATATCGGAATAAAATGCACCACAAGCACATTTGAATTTGAATTTCCTTATCATACCCTGAAAATCTGTTACCCACTCGCGATAAGTGTGTTCTTACCGTTTTTTGAAATAAAAAAAAAAAAAACTGGTACCTAGCTGCTGCCCCACTCACTTGTTGGTCATAATAGTTAGTTAGCAAATCTAGACCTGATCACACGAAAGTTTCAGTCGGAGTGCAGTTTGGAAATAACTTCTGAATGAGTTTGAACAGTGCAGTTCCTACAGGGGACAATAAGTAGGGGAGTTTCACAGTACCTGGGAGGTTGTTTACAATTCCGTGGGCTTCAGACTGTTGTAACCACTCGAGCCATTCCTCTTCGTATTCATGAAACTGGCGGAAATGTGGTATAGCACTTGGAGATGCTGTAGTCGCCTGATGCACTGTATTCTTTTGAGTCGCCAGCAGCTGCTGTACTGTATTTAGTAGAGACGCGATTTGTTGAATCTGAAACTAAAACATCTGCATTAGCTGCCTTGTAGCTATCGCTTGCACATGGGGTGCCTGAGCAGGGGGTAGGTTAGGAGGGTTGCTCATCTTGGGAGAGAGAAATGCAATAAACAGACAAGGCAAGTAAGAAAAACAAGTAAAATAAGTACAAAAGCAAAGAAAATTTCTGCAAGGCCCACTTGAAGTCACTGATTAGAAAAAAAAAAAAACTAGAAGAGATACTGTTAAAGCAAGTAAACACCCCTGCAAAGAAAAGAAAAGTAGAATTAAGGTAGCAGCAACACACAAAGGAAAATGTCCGTGGCCACGAGGCGCAGTTTTTCTTTTTTGGTTTTTTTTTTTAAGACCCGTCTAATATTGGGTGCCTAGGAAACCTGATTTCTCGAATCACTAGATGACAATTCAGGAAAATCGTATTAATGGATTTCTATTACAGCAAGATAAATGACAATACTTAACTATGAGAATTTACAATGGTGTGCCGCAAGCAGTGGGTGACAGACAAAATAAAAAAATTCTCTCAGTATACACAACTCCTAATATAAATGAAACAAATACAGTTCCTAAGTAGCTGCTGTAGAGCTCGAAGAACGGCTAGTCTTCAACTGGGCTGCTGCCAGGTGGCGCCATGCTTATATTCTCTACACCTAGAGGCCGCTGCTGCCTCGGTGTCGTCATAGAGAGGGGGCGGTCAGCGTACTATTGGCTCACGTCTTCACAGCCCTCTCTGCACTACGTTCTTGACCGTCTTGCCAGAGCTTTACTTTTACGGCGGAACACAAATAATGTCGGTTCTCTATGAAGATGGTGGTCTTCTCTGGGCCAAGCGTCATAGAGACGGGACAGCAGTTGACCGAAGGCACATGGTATGGTCCAACGAGTCACGCCTTGCCCTCTTCCTAAGTGAAAATAGACATCAATTGCACCATGCCCAAAGAGAGTTTTTAACGTGTAAGATTTTGAGGATGTACATCAGGCCATAGGTAATTCATAAACTTTTGGGGTTGTTTTCATACCATGACTTGCCTCACACACTTATTTTGGTCCGAAAACGAGGCGAGGTGATTGGTTCAACATTCTCGTTGACGAAGTATTAACCTTTCTTATTAATCATGATGAGTGGGCTGTGGAGTGTCTCGTTTTACAAGTTGATAACAGCTACATTCATATGGCTGAATGATCTGTTCGTAGTTTGGAGAACGCTCAGGTGCCAAGTCGTCCAAAGGGAGACTGACGAGTACACCGGAGAGTAAGCCACAAGAGTGCATGGAAGCATTTGACACAGAGAATCCTAAAACTGTGCTATACACGGTCCAGTCACATTAATGAAACCACCGCGTATGTTTCACTCCAGTGTGCAATAACCACTCACGGATGGTGAGGTGGGAGCACTAATCGTGAAGGGTATATAAAATATGTCGTGGGTATACGGACAGCAGAGCAGTCGTGGTCGTAATGCGGAAACGGAGGGATGTATCTGACATCCAACAATCACGATCAGTGGCTTTTGGGACTACGGTGGAAGAATATCCGAAACGGCTAAGTTTGTAAACAGTTCGTGTGTCGCCGCTGTTGAAGTATAATATGCCTGGAAATACGGCGCATTCCAAAACCAGTGCCGAGATTACTGTGGTAAGCAATATATGAAAGGTGAATGACGACTGCGGAGATGTGCTTCACAAATAGACCTGCAACTGTAGAGCAACTGAGCACTTAGAGGAACAAAGGGACTTCAACAGCGTTTCCTCAACGACCGTTCAGCGAATATTGCTGCGTATGGGCTCACTACAGTTCATGCCAATGTGGAACTGGGCGTCCACTGAGTTACGCCAAGCGGTATTTTCAGATGAATCACGTTTGGAGCTCCATCGGTGTGAAACGTCTGAACAGTCGTCGGATAGGTCCAGGACGGAGAAGGATGTGTTATGGTCTGGGGACTGATTTAGTGCCATTTCCTGGATCGTCTTGTCATTCTGGAACCCGCAATGCATCATCATAAATGTAGTTATTCAGGTGTTTGACAGGCGGTCACATAAATGTGACTGGACAACACAGTAGCAGGCTGTAAATCGACATATCTTTTTATTAAATGTATCACGTTCCATTAACCTTAAAAAAGCATTCTTTGTATAGCATTTTCATGAGACAATGACAAAACAATTTTTTGCCTAAAAAGGGGAACCTATATCCAATAATTTAACTACAAAGACGGAAAGATGAATAAAGCAATCTCGTTGTCTCCAGAAATATCATCAGTCATAGGGCGTAATTACTGCTGCCAATACGATTCGGTAGCCGACGTTGGTTGATTTTTACATCTAAGATAATATGTGAATAATTTTGAAATCGATATAGAGGGAACGTCTGGCGTAGGTGGATAATTTTCAGAGACGACATTTATTCACTGGACACTACCGGACAACGACGACGGCTGGTGAGCCGACTATCCTTGATGTTGATTTTTGTTGGTTTCCCACATCCGACTGTCTGAATAGCAGGCTGGTACCCACATCCCGTCTCACTTACATGATACGCAAACTCTTTGATAAGGGTCTCACACGGGATAACACTAGGCGTGGACAAATGGGAAACACAATACCCGTTCCAGTGAAGTACGGGTGACAACAGGTAGGGCATCCGGCCAGCCTTGACCTCTAACATTGCAAAACCCATAAATTAACACGCCAAGTCCATGTAGATACGGGATAACGGATAGAAAAAACAAGGAGAAGTACTATCGTGGCAATGCTGATGATTGCCGTATTCGAATGCAGAACATACGTGTTTCTATTTGTGCTCGCGGCTAGCATAACGTAAGGTTTATTTCCGGCTTTCGAATCCTTAACATCACCTAGATATCGTCTAAAACCATGGACCTTGAATACAAGAGTGAATGACAAAGATAACAAAGGTGTGTCCGCGCGAACTGTGGAATTGTAAATCTGTTGATAAGGGGAATCTGGGTTATACGGTGCTAAGTAAAAACTGATTTAGAAAACAGACTACTACAGCAACAGATGCAATCTTATTTTTCAATAGGACGACAAATTTCAGCCACTAGGGCCAATTTCAAGTCGTTACTGAAGAAATGCTATCTAGCAGTATTGAAAAATGAGATACAAATGTAAACAGTAACATAGTAAACAAAGTAACAACAAACACTATTAAGAAAAGGAAGTATTGCATGAGTGAAACAAAGTAAAACAAATAATGATGTACAAAAATGCGTCCAGATTTAAAGAAGGTATTGAAATGACATATAAACTTTCAGAATACTCATAGAATTTATAATCATGTGTACCATAATAAGAACCAAATCCTTAAAGAGCAAATAATTAAAAAATAAAATATTGTTCTTTTTTATTTTCCTCAAAACGTTTCCGATATCTTCTTCTTACCCTTTTATCATTTTTTTCCGTTTCATCTACGAGGTCGGCATTCTTATATGGGTTCAGGCAATATCTGTGTTAGTTGGTAGCGGACTGCCCTTCCCGATGCCAGTATGTGTTTGATATATTGTCTTCATATATGGATCCAAAGCCCCCAAGAATTCTATGAAAGAAAACATTACCTTTAGAAGGCTGTACAATTATATCCTTCATTCGTTGTGAGATTGGCCAGTTTTGACACTCAGTAACGTTCAATTACTTGAGCATTAGCATCATGCAATATGTTGTATTTCTTGTGGTATTCAATCGAAAGGCATTCCATACGCGAAGCCATACGTGAATTAATTGCAATTTTAAATGAATATAAGGCCGTTAATTACCGTTACAATGTACTACAGGTCCACTATATCATCGAACTTGGCCTTTACTGAAGATACGTGGTGGTGTTACAGTAAACACGTACAGTGGTGACAAAGGAAAATTCATCGTAATGTCAGTACTTTAAGGACAGTTGTGCATATACTGTCGCTTCTGATTGCGCGCTGACTCAACGGTAAGTCAGCTGAAGCGTCTTCACACCAATGGGTAACAATATTGTGGACGACTAATATGTGTGACTCACTGATTATATCCAACTAGTCATGGTCAGTACTTCTCCTTTCATGTCGTGCAAACATCTCTTTTGCATGCAGAGATACATTTGCTGATTGTGCTCGTTTTCCGTTGCTGGCTTTCCAGCACTAACTCTTCTTCGGTCAGGTTTCTCTGAGACTCCTCTGCTTTTTATGCTGTTTTTTCTTATGTAAATATCTCAGTCTTTTAAATTCTTTTATTGCTGACTTTTCTTTCACCTTTCATGGATTCTACTTATGATGATATAACCGGCAGTCAAATAAAAAGGAGACAGATAAAAAAATTAAGTAAACGGTGTATTAATTCAAAAGTAAAGGCCGTAGTTGTAAATATCCCACTGTTACAAAGGACGGTCAATGCCTTCATGGAGAAACGTTTGCAGTTATCTACTGGATCGTGATCACACCCAGGGGTGCACTTCTGTCGTTCAAAGCATATCGACGGCCACGAATGTGTTCCTTCAGGGCTGTAGAAATGTTGAAATCACATGGGGTGAGATCGGAAATGTATTGAGGATACCTAAGGGTTTCTCAGCGGACCTTTTGCAGCGTAGTTGAAACAACTTTGTCACCATGTTGGCGGGAATTTTGTAGACACCCCTCTGGAGGACAGCATGCCCGCAGTTTCTGCTCTCGTGTACAAGATGTAACTACTACGGACAGTTCACAACCACTGGACGAAATCTGAAGGTGATCCAGAGCAGATAATGGTTCTTATGCTTTTTCAGTCCTCCTGTCTTGTGCCTTGCTGTTGCGGTCACCGGGTTGGTGACACTGACCCCCGTGTTTGCAATATCCTCCGTGGCATCCACCCACCTATACTGGCAACTTTAAAAACGTACCCGTACTGAGATAAACTGTGTAGCAACCTTATCCCCCTGCCAGCAGGCATCTATGATCGGAGAGGTGTCAAAAAGTTGCCTGCCTGCAGGTAGCTACGACTAGTTAACAGATTATATATGTGCTGTTTATTCTTTCGAACATAATACTTTGAACATAGCTTCTAAGGTTCAGTGACCATCTCAGAATTATATTAGAACACGTAAGACCCCGGTCACAAATATTAAGTCAAAATTGACCAGGTTTCTACGCTACTATGAGCGTCGTCTTCAGAATTAAACTAACTGTTCTAAAACATAATAGGCATATAAGTCATTGATAAACTAAAGTGTGTACTGACTGGCAAAAAATGCAGTACTTACAAGTCACATTCTAAAAAAAACTAAGCCTGAAAGGCGACGTCAGTACACACTTCTGTTTATCAATGTCTTATATATCTATTATGCTTTAGAACAGTTAGTTTAATTCTGAAGACGATCCTCATAGTAGCGTCGAAACCTGGTCAATTTTTACGTAGTATTTGTGACCGAGGGCTTATTTGCTCTAATATCTTTCGAACATGTCCGAAAGAACAGACTGTTCTTTTTAACATGTCTGAGAGGCACTGTTTTGATTCTGCAGGCACTATGAATCAAGACACAAATGAATTAGCGACATTAAAAACCAGAAAGCATCGATTTATATCCATGGGTCGAGTTTAAAATTTGTCCTGGACAGTGTGTCGGACCAGGGTCTCGTGCTTACTAGGCAGATGCACTGACTAATCTGTTATCCGAAAACAGTCGTCTTCACATTCGCACTGACTATGTTAGCACGCGTACCGCCAGGCCAAAATTTTTAACTTATAGCGTACACTAACGATTTAGTGCCCCTTCTGACAAACCTCATTACTCGTGGTTTCTCGCCGAATACCGTAAGAGTCCGAAATTGGTGTGCGTTAGCACTCAGGGGATCGTTGACCGTCATCGCCTTCATTATATATGTGATGTTTGTCTGAAAGAGCAGACACTCTTTGATCCTGCAGCCACTATCAATCAAGATACAAAGCAGTTAAAGACATTAGTTACCAGCGGGCTTCGATTTATACTAAGCTGTGGCTGCAGGATCGGAACATATCCGAAAGAACAGACACCACATATATAACTAAGGTGATGACTGCCAATGATTCCTGCAGTGCAGATTCACACCAAGTTACAACTCTTATGGCAATCGGTGAGATACCGCGAGTAATGAAGCTAATGATGGTGGGCACTGCATCGTTAGTATGTGGTACAAGTTGAGGATTTGGGTCCGACAGGAGGCGTGCTAGAGTAATCTGTGCGTTTGTGGCGACCTGTATGACCGGTAGGCGTAGTGCTTAGTGTATCTTCCTGATAAGCAAGAGATCAGCATTCGAACTCGGATCCGGCGCAGATTTTCATCTTGTCCCATTAAGTCAATGCCCCCTGGTAGCTAGAGTCTTTAATTCCTTTGAGTCTTTCACTTGACGGGTTATCTCACTGCAAGTACATTTTTAAGTTTCTCAGTTTGATCAAAAGACTCTGGTCTTTTCGAAGAAACCATCCTAGCCCAAGCCCAAAATGTCATTCACCTCCACTACCAACAGAAAAGTTCTTCAATATGCTAAATATTGGGTGTTACCAAAAAGCAAAGGACAGATTTACGACAACCCTTCTTCACATACAGCAGAGCAAAGTGGCATGCTGCAGTGTTCTATTGCTATGTGTTTCCGATGAATAATGCACTATGGACAGGTCTCGAAAACCACTTCTGACACGAAAATAGAAAGTTTCCCAACCAATGTACAGGTGTTTTTCTTCTGTAATAACTGGCCGTATGTTTTTGTTACATCCCGTATATTTTCGTAATAACATCAGCGGAGGATGGGGAAGCTTTCTGCGTGATAATCCAGGACCCTAGGTGGCAGTCAGAGCTGCCGCCATAGTTTGTACAATTCACTGTACGACGGACATGTTGTCCCTCTGGATGACGTATCCACCATGTAAGGTGAAAGACAATAGCTGCGCTAGGTGAAAGGGATTACTGTGGCGCACCACCTTTCAGCTATTCAACCGGGTAGGCTTTATATATGCCGTCCTCTGTAGAGGATACTGGCTGGCCAAACACAGCTCTCTATTCAGAAACTGCGACGACTGAATACCCCTCGGCGCGACACGGTGCTCCGGTACACAAGAGTACCTGTGTCTCGTTCACGGTTATGAGTGTGATATTTTTGAACCCGATTTCATCAGAAACGTTATTGCTATGGTCCTCATTTTACTGACCGTACCCCGTGTGTTCACAAGAGCCCACGACACGTTTTTTTCCTTGTTATGTTACCCCTTTATACTGAATTATACCTTTTAACGAAAAAAATACGGCAAGTGATATGACCCGACTTCCGAGAAACTTCGCTCAATGGAAGAGGAGTATCTCCGCTTATCCAAAGATACTAGACAGTTTCTGAGAAAGCTCCGGTCAATGTTTTCAAAGTACCGTAGGTATCTTTTAGTGCAAAATAAGTTCGTGGGAAGTTGTGGCACACAATGGTCAGCGTCATGATATTACACTTTTGCGCCCCGTGTTCGAAACGCGTCTTCTTATTTATTTATCTACTCCTGTCGGTAGAAAGTAACTAGGCGATTGTTTGTTATCAAATTTTCGATACAAGGAGGTTATATTAATTGCAAAATTGCCACTGTCTTTCACAATTACTGGTACACATTTATCATATATGTAAGTATGGTATTTTCAGTGGTTGCGGTCTTTTTAAGTCCTCATATTCTTCCATTTAATTCTTATAACAGTTTTTATATTACTTTCTTACATTTAATTCTTATTTTGATTATTCAGTTAGATTTGGTGCGTTCCCTGTATGATAACAATCGTTGAAACATTCGAACCTAGAAATTCCGAACACCACGAGCACTGTGCGAAACCAGGTTTGTTACACTGACATTTCCTCGCATGAATCTCGCTCGGGTAAGAATTCTTGTTGACAGTACTAAAAATTGTATACATTAGCAGTAATTTCACGGTAAACATGCATAGTGCATCATTTTTCCGAAAACTGCTCCCTGCCATTAATTATGAATCGAGAAACACTATACGAATTTCACCATTAACTATTTCAAATAATTTTCTCAATTTCTTTTTATTTTTTATTTTTTTTTTTTATTTTACAGGCTGGCAAATAGTCTACATTTTCCAATCCATGCTGAAATAACGTTGTTCTTGTTTAAGAACAAAGAACGACGTTATTTCAAAATGCGTTAGAAAATATTCATGCAGTAGTATTCTACGCACATGGTCAGATAAATGAAAAACAAAAAATTAAAACGATAATCGGCTTTCAAACAAGGGTCAAAAATGGGCGAAGCATCGACACAAGTCGCTGTGCCACCGCTTAGGCTGGGCTTATTACCCGCTAAAAGGTGCAATAACACGAAAACTTTGACCGTCGTTTTCTCAGAATGAGTTGAGTATCTACGCAAAATTCGAGACAGGGGGTCCCCTAATTTCTACCCCTCTTCCCCCGAGCGAAGTTTCTGGAAAATCGGGTTATAGCAGTCATCATGTTTCCCTCGAAATTTTCACGAGTCATTTCAGGACATCATTCGTGTAACCTACCTACAATCTTCGCTAATTGTATGGTTTAATAGCTAGTGTTACCTAATGTTCTGTGTTTTAGAGAAAAGGCATCGATTCTGTAGAATAATGCTAGTCAAAAGAATGCAAGAAAGATTACAACTTCATCGCTGCCTCACAGACATTTACCATATACAACGATCGTAAAGATATTTCATAATGAATTAAATATTACGCTGTGGTCAGCCGTAATTTAGAATATGTATGAGATGCAATCAAAAATTTGACGTTCGAAGAGCACATTAATCGTCTACCTACATGTCGATGCTTACACACCCGCATAAGACTCACGCTGGATTGAATATAAGCAGCAGCAACGTCCTCAAAGGGAAACCTCCTGATTGCCCCTTATGACTGAAACTATATGAAATTTGATTACTGAATAATAAATTACAGTCACTAGCTAACAAGCGAGCGGAAGTTAATAAATGTTAAACTACTGAACCGAAACTGAAATTATGGAGTAGGTAGGGAGCAGCGGAACACACTCACGAAATTATATGGCTCAGCTACGTTTCACTATAGGACTTCAAGTTATCCATTACAGGATTGGAATTCCTCATAATTAATGAAGCTCCTGGATGATTATTTAACAGCACTACGTAATGCAAGAAGTCCTATGCAACATCAGTCACTGCAATGCTATCTGTTTCCAGGTTTGGTGAAGCAAATAACAAACATTTTGGCTTCAGAATGTTACGAAAATCGAAACACACACTTGTAAACGTACCAAATACTCGCGTTAATTTACCAGCAGTTTGGAGTTACCATTACTTTGCACTGATTTTGCTTGGTTACTCATACGTTGCAATAGAAACACTGCAACGCACAATCAATTTTAGTTAATTATTACTGAATATAGTTTACTGAATCGATTGCATTTGCATAAACTGGCAAGCGCAATTAAAATTTCTCTCAGTTATTTCTTTCACTTACTATGATTCACACAATAATAATGGCGAAGGGATAGGATATTACTCACTGTAAGTGCCGTAGGATAGTGAGCAACACTCAGCATAATTACAGTTCAACTGAAAACATTATATTGTTCACAATATTGCGTCTAAGACACTGGAACGCCATATACGTAACTAAAAAAGCAACTGACTCGTTCCTATTTTGAGTCGAGTTGCAAGAGGTGTGACGCAAAGCATTATGTGACATTAATTAGTGACAACAGGGTCTTCTTCAGTAACGAGCAAATTCAAACTTAAAACACCATCCCCCTCAAGCGCGCCCCCAAATTGCATCCGTAGTTTACCACATATAACTTACAACTACTCCGTCCCTTTCATCTCTCTGTCGGCGCTCGCGCATAGCGATATTATTGTCATACTTGGAACATACTCTTTGGATTCTGTACAGAAGGTATTTACCTGACTTTTTCTGGTTTCTGCCACAAACTTTTATAATATTATCTTTCCAGTCTTTTTTTTCTACTTACGTTACGGTTTTCTAACTAACGACCATTGAAGGTTGCTTGATCGATGTGAGGGATGGGACCAAACAGCGATATCGTCGGTGCGATCGGATTAGGGAAGAAAGTCGGCCGTGGCCTTTCCAAGGAACCATTCTGGCGTTTTCCTGAAGCGATTTAGGGATATCACGTAAAACCTAAATCAGGATGACCAGTGCGAGTCCAGTGTACCACCCACTACGCCACCTCGCTCACTAATGACCATTGACGAAACTAATAAAGTATATTTAAATACATATGTGCATATACATATAGGAGGGTTGTCCAGAAAGTAAGTTCTGATTGGCGCGAAATGGAAACCCCTGGGAAAATCAGGTAAAGCTTTGGACAGTTGTGTTGGGCAGTGTCTCTAGTACGCCAGTAGTTCGTGTCACATTGCTCTTTTCAGATTTGAGTGATCAGTGAGCTCTTAAACATGCGTAGGTAATAAGGTCTCCCGCCAAGTATGAGGGCTTGGTTAAAGATTTCGCCTGTGTCATGCAGCCCACTTAACACAACTGTCGAGCAATTCCTTCTTCATGCCAAATTTCGGCCGCACACTGTAGGGGCAATGAAGACGTCCCTACAGCGTTTCCGATGTGAAGCGTTTTATCACCGACAGTACAGTCCGTAATTGGCTCCCGCTGAGTCTCATCTCTGCTTACAAGAACAGCTGGCCATGGAGACAAAGTTTTTCCACAGACAACGAGCCACAGACTAGTGCAGATAGCTGGCCGACAGCACAGGCGGCTGCTTTCTATGAAGAGGATATTGGAAAGTTAATACAACACTACGACAAATCTCGAGGGGCGACTATGTAGAGAAGTAGGTGGGAGGTGTACCTAACTGTTGCAAATAAAACGTTTCTGGTTTCCATTGTGGTTTCCATTTCGCGACTGATCTGAACCTACTTTCTGCACAACCCTCGTACACTCCCGGAAATGGAAAAAAGAACACATTGACACCGGTGTGTCAGACCCACAATACTTGCTCCGGACACTGCGAGAGGGCTGTACAAGCAATGATCACACGCACGGCACAGCGGACACACCAGGAACCGCGGTGTTGGCCGTCGAATGGCGCGAGCTGCGCAGCATTTGTGCACCGCCGCCGTCAGTGTCAGCCAGTTTGCCGTGGCATACGGAGCTCCATCGCAGTCTTTAACACTGGTATCATGGCGCGACAGCGTGGACGTGAACCGTATGTGAAGTTGACGGACTTTGAGCGAGGGCGTATAGTGGGCATGCGGGAGGCCGGGTGGACGTACCGCCGAATTGCTCAACACGTGGGGCGTGAGGTCTCCACAGTTCATCGATGTTGTCGCCAGTGGTCGGCGGAAGGTGCACGTGCCCGTCGACCTAGGACCGGACCGCAGCGACGCACGGATGCACGTCAAGACCGTAGGATCCTACGCAGTGCCGTAGGGGACCGCACCGCCACTTCCCAGCAAATTAGGGACACTGTTGCTCCTGGGGTATCAGTGAGGACCATTCGCAACCGTCTCCATGAAGCTGGACTACGGTCCCGCACACCGTTAGGCCGTCTTCCGCTCACGCCCCAACATCGTGCAGCCCGCCTCCAGTGGTGCCGCGACAGGCGTGAATGGAGGGACGAATGGAGACGTGTCGTCTTCAGCGATGAGAGTCGCTATTGCCTTGGTGCCAATGATGGTCGTATGCGTGTTTGGCGCCGTGCAGGTGAGCGCCACAATCAGGACTGCATACGACCGAGGCACACAGGGCCAACACCCAGCATCATGGTGTGGGGAGCGATCTCCTACACTGGCCGTACACCTCTGGTGATCGTCGAGGAGACACTGAATAGTACACGGTACATCCAAACCGTCATCGAACCCATCGTTCTACCATTCCTAGACCGGTAAGGGAACTTTCTGTTCCAGCAGGACAATGCACGTCCGCATGTATCCCGTGCCACCCAACGTGCTCTAGAAGGTGTAAGTCAACTACCCTGGCCAGCAAGATCTCCGGATCTGTCCCCCATTGAACATGTTTGGGACTGGATGAAGCGTCGTCTCACGCGGTCTGCACCACCAGCACGAACGCTGGTCCAACTGAGGCGCCAGGTGGAAATGGCATGGCAAGCCGTTCCACAGGACTACACCAGCATCTCTACGATCGTCTCCATGGGTGAATAGCAGCCTGCATTGCTGCGAAAGGTGGATATACACTGTACTAGTGCCGACATTGTGCATGCTCTGTTGCCTGTGTCTATGTGCCTGTGGTTCTGTCAGTGTGATCATGTGATGTATCTGACCCCAGGAATGTGTCAATAATGTTTCCCCTTCCTGGGACAATGAATTCACGGTGTTCTTATTTCAATTTCCAGGAGTGTACATACAATAACAGGTGGCCCACACAAGCCGTCCTCCGTAGCTTTATGGTTCTCCCATACGTCACAGCAAGAAGGGTTGCCTCGTCACTGCAGTCTGAAGGGGAAGTGCACGTACAAGCGAACCTCCGCCGTGCTGCGCCACCGTCTGCGCGCATTTTCCTCTGGTTACTCTCTGATATGGATCTGTGGCTGTCTTTTTGTAGACCGAGCCAGTCCTTACAGTCAAACAGGTAACGTCTGCAATGTACTCTAGCCAAGATTACACCGATATGATACTGATCCATGGGGAGACGCACCACAACGCATCTGAGGCCTGAAGGCTGTATTCGCAATGTTTTGCAACGCGACATCCAACTTCTGCGCATGTTCTTAGACGTTCAGAGATGCATTTAAGAACCGAGGGAGCTTTCCAGGTACAATGTGTCGTGGAAAGACGAATCCGCGAAGCCCCCGATTTGCTCTGAACCTTATTGAATATTTTGAAGGGTATCTCACGCATGATAAGCATAGCTGGAATGAAAATAACGTGTAGGTAAAATGCAGCACAAACGAAAAGGTTATCGTAGTTGTCATGTTCTTTACACCTATAATTATAATAATTATAAAAATAACGCTCTTATCGGCGTTGTTATTAACATTATGAAAGTCATTACATCTCGCCAAATGATACCTATTTCTCATAGTAATTAGGACAAAGAAGAGCTACAGAGGACCTGAGGATATCGAGGTCTTCGGTACAAACGATTCTCGAGAAGCAAAAATGGCATCCTTTAATCTGCGTCTACAGCAACAGCTATATGGGAACGATTTCTAAAATCGAGTATCGTTTTGCAGATGTATAGTAAATAAAACAACCTTCAATCCGGATTTCATCAGGAAGATTTAATGGGGAGATGAATGCCAATGGAGCCACTGTCAATAGACACAATCTACATTACTGGGCTTCTGCAAATCCTCACCGGTTACTGCCACTTCACATGGAAGCGCACTGGGATGTTAAGATTTGGCGCGGCATTCCAGCAGACCACATCATAGGGCCATTTTACTTGCCTCCCAAACTAATGAATTTTGGCCTCTCCTAGAAGACATCCCACTTGAGTTAGCTATGAGGCACTTGTTTCAGCGCGATGGTGCGCCATCCTATTATTATACAGGGGTTAGACTATTTATCAACTCTGTGTACCCCAAACACTGTACATAATAGTGATTGCAGACGATGGCCAGCAAGATCGCCTGATTTAAAATCCCTGGATTTTTTTTTTCTTTTGGGATTATATAGAAGACAGATTTTACGAAACGGAAACGGAAAGTCCAGACGTGTTAAGACAAGAAATACGTCATGTTTGGGCTTCAGTATCTACAGAAATGTTAAGAGACGTTCATGATAATACCCAGAGGCACCTATAGAAATGCATCTAACAAGACGGTCTGCATTTGAACATTTGCGTATTGAGTAATGCAGTTATAAAACTCTGTCAGCGTATAATATAGGTTAAAAGGGACATCATTTATGCTATTAATTACATTCATCGTTCTTTATTGCAATCAAAGTTATAGCATTTATGTAATACTGCCAATGCCAACTGAGGAGCACGAATTGGAACATTAGGGGTTATTAATAAATCAGCTGTCATATATTGACATGCCTAAATTACATTCATTGTTCTCTATTGCAATCAAAGTTATAGCATTTATGTAATACTGCGAATGCCAACTGAGGAACACGAATCGAACATTAGGGGGTGTTAATAAATCAGCTGTCATATATTGAAATGCCTTAATACAGATAATATGCTTTACCCTTGATCGTATTGCTTTGGTCAGGGACAATCATTTTTCAACACACAACACCTTTCGTGAACCTAGGAATCGTGCCTGCCACCTCTCCTTCAGCGAGCAAGTTTCCTAGTGACGAGCTATAAGACTAGTTGTAGATGGAAAGTGTTCGTTTTCAAGCGTCGGTCTCAGGTTTAGCAGGATCTCCTCCCTGTTGGTGCGGAGTCCCGTTCACTGTTCTGCTTAGGCAAAACTTCCAGCTTCCTTGGTGTCTGGAATAAACTAACGTTAACGGAGGATGGCGTGCATGGGGCACCTGTATGTGTATATATAAACAAGAAACTAAATAAAAATTATAGAATCAGTAAATTGGCAATAACGAGACACTTAGTTCTTGTGTTATAAAGTACGATTCATTTGTAAAAAAACGCAATCTGTCAGAAATTACTGAAGTTTCGGAATGGCAAGGGGTTAACTAGAGGTAACCGAGACAAAACTGAGACTAAAACAGTCATTAGGACACACAACACCTCTCTTGTAACGTCTGCCAGTGGAGTTTGTTTAGCATTTCCGTAACGCTCTCTCGCCAGCTAAACGATACCGTGTCTAAACGCTACGGTCTTCGTTGGATCTTCTCTATCTCCTCTTCAGTTCTACCTGACAGGGATCCCAGATAGATGAACAATACTCAAGAATCGGGTGAACAAGCGCTTTATAAGTCACTTCCTTCGTGGATGAGTTACATTTCCTTAAGATTCTTCCTGTGAATCTGTGTCTGTATTCTGCCTTTCTCATTATTTATTTAATACGGTCATTCCACTTAAGGTCGCTCTGGATAGTTACTCCTAGATACTTTACGGCAAACGCTGTCTCCAGCTGTTTGTCATCAATAGTGTAGCTGTAGTGTAGTGCATTTCTTTTCCTATGTATGCGCAATATGTTACATTTATTTACTTTCAGATTCAACTGCCAGAGTCTACACTAGTCATCAGCTCTCGTTCCGCAAATTCTTACTATCTTCTGGCGTTGCTACTTTGGTACAGGCTTCTGCACCATCTGCGAATAGAATTAAAGTACATCCGACGCTTTATACTAGTTCATTTATATATATTGTAAAATATTGTAAACAGCAACGGTCCTGCCACACTTCCCTGTGGTACTTTTGACATTACCTTTACATCTGTTCCGTTAAGAGCGACGTGTTGAGTTATATCTGTAAGAAAGTCTTGAATCCAATCGCAGTTATGCACCAATACACAGTAAGCTGGGTTTTTTTTTCACTAGAAGGCAGTGCTGTACGGTGTAAATTGCCGTACTGAAACCGCGGATCACGTCATCAATGTGAGCGCCGTTATCCTCCGCGCTGTGGATATCATGAAGGAGCACAGCGAGTTGAGTTTCGCAGGGTCTCTGTTTCCGCAATCCATGCTGATTTTTGTAGAGGAGATGTTCATTTTTCAAAAACGTCATAATTCTTGAGCTTAAAACATGTTCCATAATTCTACTACAGATTGACGCCAACGCTATAGGTCTATAATTGTGTGGATCTGTCTTACGACCTTTCTTAATGACGAGAATGACTTGCGCTTTTTTCCAGTCGTTAGGTACCTTTCGTGGCTCAAGTGATCTGCTAAAAATTACTGCTAGAAGAGAAGTAAGTTCTTTCTCGTAATCTGAATAGAATCATATAGGTATCTCATCTGGTCCTGAATCCTTTCCGCTACTAAGCGATTGTAGCTGCCTTTCAGTTCCGCGATCGGCTATCTCAATATCTGCCACTTCGATGTTCGTACAACGATTAAAAGGAGGGACAGTGTTACGATCATCCGCAGTTAAACAACTTCGGAAGACTGAATTCAGTATTTCGGCCTTCCGTTTCGGTGCCGGTGTGGTTGCTGAGAGAATGAATAGATGATTTTGACTCACTTACTGATTTTATTTAAGGCCAAAATCGATAGGGGTTTTTACTCAGGCCGGCTGACTACGTCTTACTTTCAAAATCATTGAACGCCTTTCTCATTGATCTCGTTACGCTCATTTTCGCTTCGTTCAGCTTTTGTTTATCAGCTAGGTTTTTACTTCTCTTGAATCTGAGATGAAGTGCTCTTTGTTTACGTAGCGCTTTTCTAACATGGCTGTTAAACCAGGATGGATCTTTCCCATCACTTAAAACCTTACTCTGAACATACTTGTCTAGGGCATATTTTACGATGCCTATGATTTTTTTTTTCCATTTGTTCTCTACATACTCGTCCTCAGCACCGAATATTTGATACTGACTGCTGAGATATTCAGAAATTTGTATCCTGTCACCCTTGCTGAGCATTGCTTGTAGGACCCATCGTCAATGATGCTGTCACAGCCTTATGATCACCGATACCTTCCTCTATGTTAAGTAATTCGGTAAGTTCTGATCTGTTCGTTGACAGTATGTCTCAGACGTAACCCACTCGAGTTGGTTCTCTAACTATCTGCTCAAGGTAGTTTTCGGACAAGACGTCCAGAAAAATGCCACACGTTTCCGTTTCTGTGGCACCAGTTTTGACGGCATAACGCTCCAAATCTATACCTGGTAAGCTGAAGTCACCCACTATTACAACGGCATGATCAGGAAAATTATTAATGATATGCTGCAAGTTCTATCTGAAGCACTCTACAATTACAGATCCTGACCCAGGTGATCTATAAAAGCATCCGATCACCATTTTTTACCGTTCTTTGACACTCAACTTCACCCAGATTAATTCACATTCTAAATCCGTTATAACCTCGCTAGATTTTAGCGAATTTCTTACTGCAATAAATGCGCAGGCACCATTGGCGACTAACCTATCCTTACGAGAAGCATTCCAATCTGAATATTTCGTTGTCATTGACGTCTGGTTTCTACCACCCAATACTATCTGCGCATTATAGCATTCAGTAAGCGATTCTAATTCTGGGACCTTTCCTTGGATGCTCCTGCAGTACACTAAAATCGTAGTAATCTTTTCTATCTCTGATCTGCGAGGACCAAGATTCTCGGAGGTCGCTGTGGCTGGTTTAACAGGCGAATCGTCTTTGCTCCCAAGGAAGGAGTTCTCTAACATAAAAAAGCCCCATGTGCACGCCACACGTACTCCGCTACCCTAGTAGCCGCTTCCTGCGTGTAGTACACGCTTGACCTATTGAGGGGAACCCTAGAATTCTGCACCCGATAGCGGAGGTCGAGAAATTCGCTTCCGATACCTTCGCACAGTCGGCTGAGCGTCTGGTTTACACCTTCCACTCTGATCCGAACCAGAGGTCCGCGATCAACCCTGTGTACGATGCTACAAATAGACAGCTCAGCCTGCATCCGGCGTGCGTTGCCAGTTGCATTCACCAAATCAGCCAGCCGCCGAAAGGGGCCGAGGATGGCTTCAGAACCCAAGCGGCAGGCATCATTCGTGCCGTCATGGGCCACTACATGTAGCCGGTTGCACCCAGTGCGCTCGATAGCCGCCGGCAGGGCGTCACAGCGTCGCTAGGATAGACAAAATATTTTGTCTCAGTGCCGCAGAACCATATACTTTGGGCACTCAGCTTATAGCTTTAAATGAAAAAGAACTATACAGATCAGCGATAAACAGTTTGAAAGAACACCTGGTCTACTGAGTATAGCTGTAAATGAAAAAGAAAAGAAAGCAATACAGATAGGTAATAAACAGTTTCAACGAACACTCGGTCTACTGAACCTTATTTTCCTCAGACCCACAAAAACTGTGAATTAATCAACTAAAGACCTTGAAATGTATCGTAAACTATTGCCTTTGACTGATCTGCACGAGAACGCAAAAAACAAAAGCAAAGCGAAATACAAATCCATTATAAAATCTATATTGTATGGTGAAAAAAACAGCAGTGGTGATGGTATTGGCAATCAGTGTAAGACAGTGAGAAACCGACTCCCACAGTACATATATTACGACGATCCCAAAGAACTAATAGACCGGCTACGACTGCTCATGTCATCAGCTGCCGCTTGTAATATAGGTCATTCGAATGAAGCATAGAGACTGTAGTTCGAGAACTACACAGGCCAGCACGCCAAACGTACCCTCGAAGATATGTTATGATTAATGGTTTGGACGACCTGTGGCAGGCGGATATTGTCGACATGAGGGATCGGATTTAAATATTCTTAATGGTCATTGATAATTATTCCAAATATGCCTGGGTATTACCCGTGAAAGTGAAAACAGGGAAGGATGTCGCTCACGTGTCCAGTGAAAGTGAAAACAGGGAAAGATGTCGCTCATGTGTTTGAGAGGTTGCTACTGACAGGAATGAATCGAAGCCCAGACAACCTTCACACAGATCACGGTGGTGAGTTTTAGAATAAACATTTCAGGATTGTGATGGACTGGTATGGAATACACCACTATTCGACGTTCACCCATCTTAAGGCGAGTACCGTGGAACGTCTTAACAGAACAGTGAAATCCCAGATGTTGATGCAATTCAATCTTAGTGGCTCATACAAATGGATCGATATCCTCCTGCAAATAACTGCACAGTATAATCAAACCAAACATCAGGTAATGAAAATGAAACCAATCGCTGTTCGTGAGAACAGACTACTAGATACAGTTTACAATCGCAATAAAATGTTAGATCCGCGCAAACAGGAATTTAATGTAGATGATTTAGTACATATTTCGAAAAACAAGACAGCCATTGAAAAGTCATACATTTCAAACTGTTAGATGAGATATTCATGGTATACAAAGTGCAGAGAACGAATCTTTGAACGTAACTGTTAAAGGACAGCAGTGGTACTGAAATTTCAGGACGCTTTTACACAGAAGAGTTACAGAGCAGCTCGGAACCAGAAGTGTATCTCGTATAGAGGCGTCGAGTGAATAGAGCGTTAGTTAAATAGCTTGATTTTCCCGCATCACAAAGCAGCTGCATCGACGCTGTCGATTTTCTGTATAACAGGGTGCGCAGACCACAACCAACTCAGTAGCATAACATGCGTGATAGGAGGCGCATTAGAGGAGTAGGCGGTACTCTCGGGGAACTAAAATTACACATTCGTGGATAAAACTAGTCTCGACCTGGAACAGTGCTTCAGAAACGATTGGCACGTGGTGATAAGAGGATAAATCTGCTCGGCAAAGCGTGTATGGAACACGACATCGCGTACGCAGCAAATAAAGATCGTAATGTCACATATCGAATTTAAGCTGATAAAGCTAAAGCAATAACTGCGAGAAGGGATATTGGTATAGGTAAACGCACTGCAGCATTTGCAGTTGGAAAAAATAAAATAATAAAAAATACCCCTAACAGTACTACTAGGAAGGGCGCTTACAGATACCGATACGGTCAAGTTTGTAAAGAATGAATTCAACATTCCGAGATTCCTAAGCGTGTTTATGTGGAAATCAGGAGAATGCAGAATTGTAAATCTCGATGTAGGAGGAGGATCTGGAACTCACTGGGTAGCATATGTTAATAAAAGAAATACAAATAACGTCTACTGTTTCAACTCATTTACTTATCTGCACCCCCAGAAGAATTACAATGACACTTCCCAGGCAGAAGACATGTGTTCTACAATTTTCGACGCTACCAAGACTTAGTGCGTTCCTCTGTGGTACTCTATGTATCATGTTCCTCCTGACCCACTACTGGGTTTCACAAAGGCTCAGGATTTGAAGGTCTATCACAGTAAATTTTACTAATCCGACCAGACAGTGGATATTGTCCCTGTCAACACAATCAGTGGTGAGTGTAACATTGCAACGAACGCATATCTCAACGATATATTGGTTCATTCAGTTTACAGATTCTTCCCATCAGTTGGAAAACGATATAAGGTTGTTCAGACTTCTACCAACGCTAAATACTTTCCCGTGACAGTTCTGACATTGCATTAATTGGATCTTAATATTGTGGACCAGACTCGCCAACTTGTTGACTTTAGAGGTGAGGAAATCATTGTACGGCTTCAACTAAGAAAAGATAGACGTTAGGCATAAAACGAGCGCACACAGTGCACAGCACAGTAATTCGTAGCAGAACAGCTATGTGGTAGCAGGTGTGAACTACTAGTTTCTTAAATCAGTAGGCTTGAAACCTTGCAATTACTTTGTCTTCAATATATCTCACCGAGTGGAATTTGATGAGCGAATATACACCAGGAACACTTCTTGCGTAAACTTTATGCTTCAACAACACTGAACAAGAACGATGAAATTAAGTTTGTCATGCACCATCAAGACGCTTTAACTGTTCCGTGCAAGAATTTCAGGTATTGGGGTGGATCATTTAAGGAAAAGGATGGTAGTCATACAGAAGGATCAAAACTTACACGCAATGCTCAGGCATTTCTGTTCCAAGGAATGCGATACGAACTTATTGGGGTAGACACTAATCCTACAAGCAGTGTTAGTATAGCACCAACCCTCAAGACATATGCCATCATCATTTTCGGATTTGAATAGTTTATAAACTGGAAGATGCTACCTAGACAAGCCTGAAGGCAGAACAGCAGCAGAGTACTGTCGATTTACTTCATGCACACTTCTAAAAATGTTTATAGATTACTTTGAGGACATGCAGCGAATTATTATGAAAGCCTAAGTACTCTGACATGGATTGCAACGGGCAGAAAAGACATACATTCAGGAGCTCAGGAGGAGAATCAAATCATCACCAATAAAATTATATTGAACATGCCAAACATCACTGTGGCCGACGAGGAGCGTTTGGAGCTTTCAGAAGTTCTGAATACCGGTACTTATCTGCCATTAACTTTCCGCTCATGGGAAGTTCTTGAGGACCCGGCGCTACAGACAGCGAGCAGACAAACATTGGCTATTAAAACCTCCGTGCAGGTGGAAACACAGAGATTCGTCACACTTGCATTTCAGACCAATATAAGGGGGAATTTAGCAATTGGTTCCACCGTATTTGTGAACTGTAATTTAACCAACGCCATACTCTACTTGAATTCAGAATTGTGTGCGTATGACAATTTACTGCTACTGTGGGATCAGAGTATATACAGTCTAGCATTTAACATGGGTGCAAGGTTTCGTGCTCCTTACTGTAAAGGTGCTGAAGAGGAAGGATGCCTACTCAGTCCACGCAAATTCAAGGAACCGTCAACAGTCACCATAATAGACTGTTCTAAGCAGAATGAGAAAATTAAATAAGCACCAATAGACTTGCGAACCGGATTTGAATACCCATAAATTTCCCAGAACGCACTGCAACGTATGCTGCTGTTCTACATGACCGTGGGATTAAATGTTGCCGACTTACTGGTGTTGTGCAGTGTGCTGTATAAATGACGAAGTGCTGTGGCATACCCAGAACATTTCTTAAAGACAACTTGAAATGTGAACTTCATTGCCGACATTCAATGTCTCTATGATGACGAGTGCTGAGAATTCATATTTAATGTTATTGCACTCAAAGCATACGCAGGAGATGATGGTACAATAGAGACATTTTCAGTAAGAACTGCATCACCGAGGACTTTCAAGAATGTGAATTGTGCTGAAACATGGTAGAGTGCAAAGTGGCTAACACGTTTCTTTCAGCTCAATCAGTTGAAATTATTTAGTAATATAAGGAAGTGGATGGCCCTGAAATTTTCATCCCAAAACGGTGCACAGAAATGAACTAGGTGGAAATCATGGTTAAAGCTCCTACGACTATTGACAGCTAGTGGTAGGTGAAATTAAAAACTAATTTATTTACACATGCAGTCATACAATTTCGCATGCACAGGAAGTACAAAAGAGAGAAATTGGTAGATTGTTTTTTTCCCTTCATTTACAATTTTTAGTTTTTTTATGATTCTAGGGTGAAATTAAAAACTAATTTATTTACACATGCAGTCATACAATTTCGCATGCACAGGAAGTACAAAAGAGAGAAATTGGTAGATTGTTTTTTTCCCTTCATTTACAATTTTTAGTTTTTTTATGATTCTAGTTCAATTTGTAGTCTTTATATAAACTGCACGTGTTTAACTTATTTTATAATTTTTATAACTTCTTGCAAAATATGTTGCTTATATATTCATGCGTAGATATTATGCTACTTATTCAAAAAAGAGTAAGTACTATATCTTTATGCACAGGCACAGTCAGATGATGCAGAGGAAATTACATTACGAAATGAGACACTTAAAGTAGTAGATGAGTTTTGCTATTTTGGGAAGAAAAATAACTGATGATGGTCGAAGTAGAGTGGATGTAAAAAATTTCAGCTGGAAATGAAAGTGAATACAGAGTTAACTGTCAGGAAGTCGTTTCTGAAAGTACTTGTATGGTGTGTAGCCATGTATGGAAGTGAAACATGGACGATGAATAGTGTAGAGAAGAAGAGAATAGAAGCTTTCGAAATGCTGAATATTAGATGGGTAGATCACATAACTAATGAGGAGGTATTGAATGGAATTGGGGAAAAGAGAAATTTGTGGCACAACTTGACTAGAAGAAGGGATAGGTTGGTAGTACATGTTCTGAGGCATCAAGAGATCAACAATTTAGTATTAGAGGGTATCGTGGAGGATAAAAATCATAGGTGGATACCAAGAGATGAAGACAATTAGCAGATTCAGAAGGATGTAGGTTGCAGTGGGCACTGGGTTCAATAAATGGTTCAAATGGCTCTGAGCACTATTAGACTTAACATCTGAGGTCATCAGTCCCCTAAAACTTAGAACTACTTAAACCTAACCTAAGAACATCACACACATCCATGCCCGAGGAAGGATTCGACCCTGCGACCGTAGCGGTCGCGCTGTTCTAGACTGAAGCGCCTAGAACCGCTCGGCCACACCAGAAGGCTTAGGCACTGGGAGATGAAGATGCTTCACAGGATAGAGTGGCATGGAGAGCTGCTTCAAACCAGTCTCTGGACAGAAGACCACAACAACAACATATCTACACATATATCCACAATCAAATGCACAGACACACATAAGCACACATGAGCACTCACACATGTAGGCACACCACACATCACAAACATACAATATTTACACGACGACAAAAAAGCTATACCGTTCAGCAAAAGCTGTTACTCAGCCAGTAACTCACTCACTCTTACTCATTCACACAGTCTGAGCCCCCACCCCTCTTCCACTTCAAGTAAATAGTGTTTGTTAGTGAGGGAGGGCTTCGATCCAGACATCACAAATGGTTCTTTTATTGTCATGTTATGACAATCCGACTTTAGACTGTAGTACAGTATACACCTCGTGGCCAAGCGATGGAATACTAGTTTGCTTTACCAAATGCGGAGGTTAAATTGGAGCACCGTTAACACCGCCGTTCAAGCACTGCTAGTAGTCTTCGACCAGGAGGACATATGTTGCCTCATATCACACACCTTCAGTCTTCCTCAGGGTGGCTCCATCTACTGTACGATATGTATTTATTTTAGGTCTTAGACCCACAAACAACACAATCTCCAATCCATCCACCTTATCTCATCTTCCATTAAGCCGATGACCTTCTTGTTCTGAAGAACAAAACCATATGGATTATTGGCAGTGTATTCCGACACGTTGAATTCAGGAGCATGACATTTAATTACTTTATATGGATCCCAGTTTTCCACCCAATAGGTGAAACTATCTGTGTGTAAAGTAACTTTGGTTCACAAAATGAGTTTTAGCAAATACATAGTGTAAGCGGTAAATGTGGAGGTTGACGTTCAGTATACTTCTAGCCAAAAACTCGTAAATACAACTGAAACCTTCGACATCTCCTCAGCGACAAAGTTCTGTTTGAAAATAGTGACCCGCTTAAAACATGGTCTGGCGATGCACTTTCTTATGCCCCAATGCTCATCCCACTTGGTCGTAATCAAAATATCATGTCCATTTCTTATATTATGCATGGATTTAAAGGAAACGGATTTATCCATTACTTTATAAAAATCCTTTTCGATATCACTAGTCACACCTGTGCTATTTCCGGTATTTAATTCAATACTGTATACTCCCTGAACCAGAGGGACTGATTGGAGGAGATAGGCGGGTTACTCTACCTATCTGCATCCCTAAACTGAGACACTGCTAGAGATTATAATAATGGATTACATATCTGTGCTTGGTTCAGCGGTGGTCTTTGGTTTAGGGACATTGCTTCCTCACAGAACTAGTTGCTCTGTAAATAACGGTAAGTCACTTGTCATTTCGTCCAAACTAAGAGGATATGTGAGGTCTGCCTCCACCACATATTTTACATCAGAATCAAGCGGAAAACCCAATATTTTATCACCTAATCCCTCTGATTCGTCTTAGGCCACTCGCTGAAACCCATCATGGCATTCCCATCCAAATACTGAATATAACTTGAATCGAGGGATGCATTGAACCCCGAACCCATATCTAGATTATCTGCCTTAGCGTGTCTTTGGACACCCTGGCAATGTCCTCCAAGGATCCCACATTCAAAGGAAAGAAGCTTATCAGCACCAGTCAAAAGTTCGATGCTGCATCTCGCTTTCCTGAGCATTGCGTCCCAGGACAACCCAGGTTTCGTGTAATAAAAGGTAGGGTCCAGAGAATAGGAGGCTATGTGTTCACTCTCACACTTTTCAGAAAACATCGAAAAGTAAGCACGCGTCGGTGTCCGTATGTCCAAATAGAGTCTTGCTTATTCACCCAAATTAGGAATGATGTATTCCCACCATACACTCACTCCAATCTACACTAGTTGGCCATCGCCGATAAGAGTACTTGTATTTGCAGATATGTAGTGTGTCAAGAAAGTGGAGCGTCATTTATGGCGTCATTAATTTGCACAATGAAATATATTTCTCAATACTCTTAGGCAGGACTCTGACCTGATTTATCTCTCAGCCGAAATTAGCCAATTTATCAACTAGAATGTGAGCTTCATACCCACTTAAATTATGCGAAAAATGGGTATGTAGCATAGTGGCTGATACTCCAAAATGCAAGTTATGTGAAGTGCTACATGGAACTTATCCATAAGATGACAATGGTACCTATGAGGGGTTTCAACTTTTCTGTCTAATGACATTCAACTAATATGACAGTTAACTGCATCATTGTATAAGTTTTTATCATCCTCCAACTCAGTTATGGGGCTGTTGTTGCTGTGAAATCTATGAATATCCCATGAAAGTTGGTCAAGCTCTGTAAACAACAAAACTGCAGGATTATCCCCCACATAAGTCTGTGGCCATGGAGTAGCGTTTTTGATTCACAATCAAAACGTTTTCGGTCCCAAGTTCGAATCCCACCACAGGTTAGATTTGGTTAATAATCAGCATTGGCAGCTGAAGACTTCTGCCATAAGAAGTCTCCGTCATGCTGCCAATGGCCTTGTCAAAGAGTGCGGAGGATTAGACAGAGGTTCAGGGCGGGAAATGATCGTATGGTGTCAGTAGGCGGGACATCCCAGGTTGGAAGTTCGGCCACCAAGTTTAAGAATTATTGAGTGCGAGGCCACATTGGGCGACTTGTGCGTCGACAATGAGGATGAAATTATGATGAGGAAAGCACAACACCAAGTACCTGAGACGAGAAAATCTACCATACCAGCTGGGAATGGCATCCGGCTCCCATGCGTGACTGTTCAGCTCTTGGGGCAGACTAGGGGTGGGAAACTGCTCCTGAAGGCGGAAGAATCAACAAATATCAACGGCACGAGGATGCAGAAGGCAATACAAACCACGGCATCAAAGCATGTGTATCCACAGGACATTTGACCTGTAATTGAACAATTGTCATTATGATCTCTCCTTTAGATTCCAGAATAGTCTGCCATTCAGATCACCGGGAGTGGACTGCCAAGGATGAAGTTACCATGAGAAAAAGACCAAATACTCAACGAAATTATAACATTCTACGAGTCGGTGAGAGGAATGTCAGAAGCTGGAACATGGTAGAGGAACCAGGACATCTGGAAAAGGAAATGCAAAGGCTCAATCTAGATATAGTAGAGGGCAGTGAAGTGAAATGGAAAGAAGACAAGGATTTGTTGTCATATGAGTAGAGGGTAATAACAACAGCAGCAGAAAATGGTATAACGGTAGTAGGATTCGTTATGAATAGGAAGGTAGAGTAGAGAATGTGTTACTGGGAACAGTTCCATGATAAGGTTTTTCTTATCAGACTCGACAGCAAACCAACACCGACAACCATAGTTCAATTATACACGTCGACGTCGCAACCTGAAGATGAAAAGATGCAGAAAATGTACGAGGATGTTGAATGGGTAATAGAGCATGTAATGGGAAATGAAAATCTAATAGTCATGGGGGACTGGAATTCAGTTGTAGGGGAAGGAGTAGAAGAGAATGTTACAGGAGAACATGGGTATGGGACAAGTATTGAGAGAGGAGAGAGACTAATTGAGTTCTGTAATAAACTTCAGGTAGTAATAGCGAACACTCTGTTCAGCAATCACAAGGGGAAGAGATATACATGGAAAAGGCCGGATAACACGGGAAGATTTCAGTTAGGTTACATGATGGTCATACAGGGATTCCGAAATCATATGCTGGATAATAAGGCATACCCAGGAGCAGATATAGACTCAGTTCACAACATAGTAGTGATGAAGAGTTATCTGAAGGTTAAGACATTAGTCAGGAAGAATCAATACACAAAGAAATGGGACACGGAAGTACTAAGGAATGACGAGATACATTTGGAGTTGCTATAGATATAGCAATAAGGAATAGCTCAGTTGGCAGTACAGTTCAAGAGGAATGGACATCCCTAAAAACAGCGTCACAGAAGTTGGGAAGAAAAACATAAGCACAAAGAAGGTTACGGCGAAGAAACCATGGGTAACATAAGAAATACTACAATTGATTGGTGAAAGGAGGAAGTACAAAAATGTTCTGGGAGAATCAGGAACACGTAAATACAAATTGCTGAGGCATGAAATAAATAGGAAATGCAGGGAAGTTAAGACGAAATGGGTGCATGAAAAATGTGAAGAAATCAAAAAAGAAATGATTTTCGGAAGAACTGACACAACAAACAGGACTGTCAAAACAACCTTCGGTGACATTAAAAGCAAGGGTGATATCATTAGGAGTGCAGTTGTAATGCCACTGCTAAATGCAGGGGAGAGAGCGGAGTGGTGGAAAGAGTACGTTGAAAGCCTCTATGAGGGAGAAGATTCGTCTGATGTGATACAAGAAGAAACAGGATTCGATTTAGAAGAGACAGGGGACCCTGTATTAGAATCAGTATTTAAAAGAGCTTTGGAGGACTTAAGATAAAATGAGGCAGAAGCTATAGATAACATTCTATCAGAATTTCTGAAATCGTTGGAGGAAGTGGCAACAAACGGACTATTCACGTTGGTGTGTAGAATGTATGAGTCTGGTGACATACCATCTGACTTTCAGAAGAAAATCATCCACACAATTCCGAAGACGGTAAGAGCTGAAAAATGTGAGTATTATGGCACAACCAGCTTAACAGCTGATGCATCCAAGTTGCAGATGAGAATAATATACAAGGGAATGGAAAAGAAAACTGATGATGCCCTATATGACGATCAGTTTGGCTTTAGTTAAGGTAAAAGCACTAGAGAGGCATTTCTGACATTGCGGGTAATAATGGAAGCTAGCAAAAAAAAAAAAAAAAAAATAATCAAAACATGTTCTTAGGATTTGTCGAACTGGAAAATGCATTCGGCAATGTAAATTTGTGCAAGATGTTCAAAAGTATGAGGAAAATAGGGGTATGTTATAGGGAGAGACGGGTCATACACAGTATGTACAACAGCCGTGAGGGAATAATAACAGTGGGCCACAAAGAACGGAGTGCTCGTACTAAAAAGGGTGTAAGACAAGGATGTAGCCTTTCGCCCCTACTGTTCAATCTATACATCTAGGAAGCAATGATGGAAATAAAAGAAAGGTTCAGGAGTGGAATTAAAATTCGAGGTGAAAGGATATCAGTGATAGAATTTGCTGATGACATTGCTATCCTGAGTTAAAGTGAAGAAGAATTACATGGTCTGCTGAATGGAATGAACAGTGTTATGAGCACAAAATAGTATGGATTAAGAGATATGAAGGGGATGAGAATTAGTGGGGATGAGAAAAGCGAGAAACTAAATATCTCGATCGACGGTCACAAAGTAGATGAAGTTAATGAGTTCTGCTACTTAAGCCTCAATTTGAGGAAGAAAGTTCTGAGAATGTACGTCTGCAGTACAGCATTGTGTGGGACTGAAACATCGACTGAGTGATAACCGGAACTGAAGAGAATCCAAGGATTCGAGATATGGTGACACAGACGAGTGTTGAAAGTTAGGTGGACTGATAAAGTAAGGAATAAGGAAGTTCTGCACAGAATCGAAGAGGAAAGGAAGATGTGGAAAACACTGATAAAGAGATGGGGCAGGATGATAGGACGTGTGTTAAGACTTGAGGGAATGACTTCCATTGTACTAGAGGGAGCTGTAGGGAGCAAAAACTGTAGAGGAATACAGAGATTATAATACATCCAGCAAATTATTGAGGACGTAGGTTGCAATGCTACCCTGAGATAAAGCGGTTATTACAGGAAAGGAATTTGTGGCAGGCCGCATCAAACCAGTCAGAATACTGATAACCCAAAAGATGAAGAAAACAAAATTTCATAGCGGTTAATACTTGAATGGGTTGGGCAATTGTTGCTCTGACTGAACCATCCACAGACGCCAGAAGGTATGATAGTGTGGTGGTGGTGGGGATTGGGGGGAGGGGGGGGGGCGGCCAGCACTGTAGCAGCCAAGGGCGCCTCTCGCACGGCAACGATCGGCGCTATGCATGGAAGTGTGTGTCACTCAAATGAGTGTTTGATACCCGGTCCCACAATCACCGCTCTAGGTGCACGTACCACCGCAAATTGTTGTCATGGCGAAAAAAGGAAAAAAAAATAATTACGATGGACGAGATTGTTGAAATATATGCTGTAAACAAATAACAACAATTAAGTCTTCATAATTCTTTGATAATAATTATATGCTGTAATGATGCGTTCACACTATAGTCACCTTTTACACCCTGGCGCCCAGGATGGAGCAGTTAAGTTGATCTTTCTGACATTTCTCCCACCGACTGAAATATTTCCATCGCTTCTGCCAGAAGGGAGAGGTCACATTGCCTTTCAACAGCTACTTTCTCACTCTCCCACACCAGTATTGCATCCTTACCGTAATTGTAGTTGTCGTGGAGCCACCAATCCCAGTTATGGAAGTTTTCTACAATAAGATATTGATCAGAAGGAACAATAACATAAAATTTGTACTGAATTTGTCTAGAGCGAGATATTGATTATACATCCTTATTGATGCATACCCCTACTAGAATCTCATCCTCCTTTTTATCTATTGCAACGTCTACAATTATGGATACTATATGCATCACACAACTGTATACGACGGAAAAAGTCGAATGGTAATATATTACAAATGTACTTAAATTCTTGCAGCATTTCGGCCTCCAGTAGCAGCTCAATGTCCGTCAGCTGCTGCTCTAATGTTGCAACGGCGAGATCAAAAATAGTATAAACACTTGTTACAATCTGAATGGATCAAGAGCTATTTTCTGGACATGAGGACTATCACCGAGAATTGATGTGGTTACATAATGGTAGCAGAAATTTTTTGGTTTTCTGGCGACTTTCAGCTTCCAGCTGGTGTGATTGTTTTGCCAAAACATGGGAAATGAATGTTTCAATACCAAGAAAAAAGAACTTTTGTTACCTGTTGTTACGAAAATGTATCACAATCTCAAAAAATTTGAGTACTTCCACTATGAAATTTAATAACTGTCGAAATTAGAACACGTAATTTTTTGTAAACACTTAAATGGCAACTGCTACACGTTTGGCTTTTACCAGCACCGCTACCGCTGGCATCACTACTGGCTGACCGTTTCACATTGCACGAATCTCTCAGACGCAACTAGGCACTGTCAAATGCTGATGAAGATCGTGGTGGACTCGGGCTTTATATATGTCCTCAGAATCCACCCTATATTTTGCAGAGGACCAGTAGGAACTTAGAATACTATATTGGAAAGTTACAACTTGCCTTAATTTTTCTTCAAGCAGCCTTGTTGTAGGTATTCCAGGAACAGATCAGATCTGTGGGGGAGAAAAAAATTCTGAGAAAATTATCCTTTGTTTACTGTAAAGTGGCTGTAGAATTTGACCCCGCTGCTAGCTTTAGATTAACACTCTTTATTCTGAGGTAAACAGATACTTCTGATTTCAGCTGCATCCCTCAAATACATGTTGTTAGTCAAGGTACAACTGTGGGTAAGCACACTAACCTCATCTTCTTCAAGCTAGCTTGGTGTGGGTGCTTGCTGTAGCAGACAAAAAAGTTCTGTGACACAGATAGAAGCCCCTTCTGAATACATCCTTTGTTTTCTAGCAAGTGAACGGAAAATTGGATGCATCTGCTACCTCTAGAAAAACACTCTTTCTTCCTTTTGAGACAGATAGCCTGGCACACTGAATGTCAGCTGCATCCTTCGAAATATGTGTTGCTGTTTTCGTTAGCACAGAGTTGTGGGGTAGACACTACCCTTCAAAAACAAATCTGTTGTTTATGGTAGATGTGCAGTAAAGCGCGCCTTGAGAGTGGCTTTGTAGACTGATATCATCTGCTGATTTCCAACTGCTGGCTGCAGTCTCCCTGTGGTGTGGTCACTGCGAGGATCGCCAGACTCTGTGTTAAGCGGCGCACGTGGCGTGGGTTGTGTCATTTAAGGCCATGTGAGAGTTAAAGATGCGTGGGGCAGCGCCGTTTCATGTGAAGCCCCCCAGAGCAGGGGAGGATGTGTTAGGCAGATCCTGTTGGGATCTGAAAGGGAAGGCAGCTGCAACAGCCGTCATGAATATGGTCTGGTAAGGGATGGATGGAGATCCCCGCCAAGGTCATGCGAGGTGGTGTGGTGCAAAAGGTGGTGAATGGATGAACCCTGGCACACCACTATTGCATTCACACCTGGGAACGCACTATGGAGCGTCAAAGTGACTTTGTGACTGCAATATACAAAGCTATTGGAATTTTAAAAAAAAGTATCCCTTTCCTATGAAATGCAAATTATGTCCATCTCAGAGCATAATTCAACTAATTCTCAGCCTCTGACGTATTATTTTTTCGACTTCTAGAATCTATTCCTATCTTAAAAACATCAACAATTTGGATTACTATAATGTCCTCTGTATTGACAATTGAACAGTACAGAGACAATTCGAAATTGCCGCCAAAATTCGAAATTCACGCCAAATTTTGAACTACCCGCCAATAGGGTAATTGAGGGAGAGGAAGAGGGTACGGAGGGTGTAGGGAGGGGGGAAGGTACTAGGGACATGGGCAGGATGATGAAAACACATCATGTCATCGAGGGGTGGGTGTGGATGTGATTGGGGGTAATTGATTGGTCAGTTTAGTTAATTTTGATATCAATTTGGTATCAATACAATACCCTACTACTACTAATATGTTGCTGACAAAATCACATAAGTGCGTCACCCACTATGATCACAGGTTCGAATCCTGCCTCGGGCATGGATGTGTGTGATGTCCTTAGGTTAGTTAGGTTTAAGTAGTTCTAAGTTCTAGGGGACTGATGACCTCAGAAGTTAGGTCCCATAGCGATCAGAGCCACTGGAACGATTTTAATCTGTGTCACCTTCCGCTAAATTTGACATTCACATTAATCTTAATCCCTTCGATCGCTGGTGGCCCCCGAGATATGTAAAAAATAGTTTTACTCAGTGTGTTTTTATACGTTAATTCTGAGTTTTACTATTAATTTTATTTTTTGTTCAACATTCCAATACCCAATATTTCCGTGGACAATGTTTTCAAGGGGCATCGTCCGTTGTTTGACATAGGCTCGCTTAAACACATATTAATCAGTCAAGTGATGACAGAAGTTTTTTTGAGTCATCAGCCTTGTGACTGAATTCCTCTGCTCTGCCGATCTTTACATCTCAGAGTAGCAATTGCTTCCTACATCGTCAACCGTTTGCTAGATGTATTTCCACCTATGACTTCCTCTTCAGTTTTCACTCTCTATACCGCATAGAAGTTATCCGCTGATGCCTTATCAGATGTCCTATAATTCTGGCCCTTCTGGTTAGAGTTTTCCGTATGTTCCTTTTCTCGCCGATTCTAAGGAGAACCTCCTCGCTTCTTACCTTATCAGTCCAACTTCATTTCACCATTCTTCTATAGCACCATATCTCAATGGTTCAAATGACTCTGAGCACTATGGCAGTTAACTTCTGAGGTCATCAGTTCCCTAGAGCTTAGAACTACTTAAACCTAACTAACCTAAGGACATCACACACATCCATGCCCAAGGCAGGATTCGAACCTGTGACCGTAGTAGTCGCGCGGTTCCAGACTTTAGCGCCTAGAACTGCTCGGCCACTCTGGCCGGCCCACGTCTCAATTGCTTCGTTTGTCTTTTGTTCTGGTTTACCGACTTCTCTTGGCCACGAATGTCTTTTTTGGCAGTGATAGTGTGTTTTCTACGTCCTCCTTGTTTTGTCCATCTTAGCTTATTTGCTGCTTAGGTAGCAGAATCCCTTGACTTCGTCTATTCCGTGACCCCATATTATAATATTAAGGTTCTCGCTGTTCTAATTTTTCCTACTTCCTCGATTTACTCTTAGTCCATATTCCGTACTAATTAGAGCGTTAGTTCCATTCAACACATCCCGCAGTCCTCCTTCACTTTCACTGAGGTTAGGAATGTCATCAGCGAATCTTATCATTGTTAGCTTTTCACATTGAATTTTCATCTCACTCTTGAATCTTTCTTTTATATCCCTCATTACTTCTTCGATATACAGACTGAACAGAAGGGGGTATGGCTGTATGGCTCCATTCCTGTCTTACAATTTTTCAATCCGTGTACTCCGTTCTTAGTCTTCCACTCTCTTCCTTTTGATTCTTGTGCATATTGTATCTTACCCTCCTGTCCTTGTAGCGTACCTCTATTTTATTCAGAATTTTGAACATTTTACCCTGTCTAATGTGTTTTCCAGGTCGATAATTCCTATTAACGTTGTCTTCAATATTTTTTAACTTTGCTTCCGTTACCAATCACAACGTCAGAACTGCCACTCTGGTGTCTACTTTTCCTAAAGCCAAACTAATCAATATCTAACAGATCCTCAATTTTTTACCATTCTTCTGTATATTATTGTGGTCAGCAACTTGGATGCATGAGCTTTAAAGTTGATTGTGCGATAATTCTGGTACTTACTGTTTCTTTCAGTCTTCACAGTAGTCTGTATGACGTTTTCCCGAATGTCAGATGGTATGTCGCTAGAACCATACCTTCTACACAACAACGTGAATAGTCGTTTTGTTGTCACTTCCCCCAACGATTTTAGAAATTCTAGTGGAATGTTATCTACCCCACCTGCCTTATTTTGTCTTAAGTATTCTAAATTTCCTTTAAATTATGACTCTAATACTGGATCCCCTTTCTCTTCCCTGTCTACTTCTGTTTCTTTTTCTATCACGTGGTCAGACAAGTTTTCCCCGACGTAGAGGCCTTCATGTTCTCTTTCCACCTATTCGCTCGGTTCATAGTTATTTTAAATCAGGTCACTCTGGTTTTTATCAGCTATTCCTTGTTACATGTGGCTGGCCCCGTCCCCTTTATACACTCCTGGAAGTGGAAAAAAGAACACATTGACACCGGTGTGTGAGACCCACCGTACTTGCTCCGGACACTGCGAGAGGGCTGTACAAGCAATGATCACACGCACGGCACAGCGGACACACCAGGAACCGCGGTGTTGGCCGTCGAATGGCGCTAGCTGCGCAGCATTTGTGCACCGCCGCCATCAGTGTCAGCCAGTTTGCCGTGGCATACGGAGCTCCATCGCAGTCTTTAACACTGGTAGCATGCCGCGACAGCGTGGACGTGAACCGTATGTGCAGTTGACGGACTTTGAGCGAGGGCGTATAGTGGGCATGCGGCAGGCCGGATGGACGTACCGCCGAATTGCTCAACACGTGGGGCGTGAGGTCTCCACAGTACATCGATGTTGTCGCCAGTGGTCGGCGGAAGGTGCACGTGCCCGTCGACCTGGGACCGGACGGCAGCGACGCACGGATGCACGCCAAGACCGTAGGACCCTACGCAGTGCCGTAGGGGACCGCACCGCCACTTCCCCGCAAATTAGGGACACTGTTGCTCCTTGGGTATCGGCGAGGACCCTTCGCAACCGTCTCCATGAAGCTGGGCTACGGTCCCGCACACCGTTACGCCGTCTTCCGCTCACGCCCCAACATCGTGCAGCCCGCCTCCAGTGGTGTCGCGACAGGTGTGAATGGAGGGACGAATGGAGTCGCTTCTGCCTTGGTGCCAATGATGGTCGTGTTCGAGTTTGGCGCCGTGTAGGTGAGCGCCACAATCGGGACTGCATACGACCGAGGCACACAGGGCCAACACCCGGCATCATGGTGTGGGGAGAGATCTCCTACACTGGCCGTACACCTCTGGTGATCGTCGAGGGGACACTGAATAGTGCATGGTACATCCAAACCGTCATCGAACGCCTCGTTCTACCATTCCTAGACCGGCAAGGGAACTCGCTGTTCCAACAGGACAATGCACGTCCGCATGTATCCCGTGCCACCCAACGTGTTCTAGAAGGTGTAAGTCAACTACCCTGGCCAGCAAGATCCTCGGATCTGTCCCCCATTGAGCATGTTTGGGACTGGATGAAGCGTCGTCTCACGCGGTCTGCACGTCCAGCACGAACGCTGGTCCAACTGAGGCGCCAGGTGGAAATGGCATGGCAAGCTGTTCCACAGGACTACATCCAGCATCTCTACGATTGTCTCCATGGGAGAATAGCAGCCTGCATTGCTGCGAAAGGTGGATATACACTGTACTAGTGCCGACATTGTGCATGCTCTGTTGCCTGTGTCTACGTGCCTGTGGTTCTGTCAGTGTGATCATGTGATGTATCTGACCCCAGGAATGTGTCAATAAAGTTTCCCCTTCCTGGGACAATGAATTTACGGTGTTCTTATTTCAATTTCCAGGAGTGTACTTCAGTTACAGCATCACTGTTTGTTGGTCAGTGGTTAGTTTCTGATTCCTAATTTCTTTCCTTCTCTTTTACAGACTGGACATTCATAACTGAAAACAGTTTTTGCCAAATGAAGAAGTCTGAGAAATTTGCCTATCCACACCAACTGGTACTCTTCACCATTCTTTAATAGCTCCCTGTCTTACGTGACATAGCGTTATAAGTAACCATCCTTTGGTATGAAATTACAAATCTTATTTCTTATATACGAATAGACCGGTTCCTTATGATTCATATTTGGTTTCCTAGCCAGACACATAATATTTTCCTCCTTATTTAAACCTACTCACTGATTACTTTGAAGTAATTGCAGACAACTTCATGTCCTCATTATCATGGTAGTAATTCCCAAAAAGTTGTGTACAGATACACACAACAGTAGCTGCATCTTAAAATTAGTGAAACCGTTTGTGTGAGGCACTAATCGACTTCATTTAATATAGCAGTTGTGCACTATAGAACTTTTATATTTTAAAAGTTTTAACAGCTGTGTGTAACTAGCTATGTTACACTATATGAATAGTCAATCAGTCATGCACAACTGCTCAAGATGCAAATGTCCTAGTTTTAAAATTATTTTGCAACCTACATCAGGATATAGAGCTACATCCGTTAGTCGAAAAGGCCACCTAAATTTCGAGAGTAAACATCTGATGCACATATTCCGAAAGAATGTCAGTGGGATAGGAAACAAAAAGTTAGCGCCCTCCATGGAATGGAAATGCGGAAATTTTGATGATCTACCAGTTGAGCTTCGTTCTTTGCGCGGTACCACGTACAGAAAAGTCTTGGAAAGACGAGATATAAGATCGAATTACCGATAACTGAAGAGAACAAAAGTGATACCAAGCTCGGTTAAGGACAATCTAGGAGTCAAGGTTCCTGAAATTTGCAAGATTCCTGGTGAGTGCAGAAGCAACTAAATTGGTCAGTTTTATCACTGTCTGTGCCGACTGCTGTTCAGAAAACCACAGACTTATTAAAATTCAACAACTTTAGGAATCAGCAGTTTCTCATCACAATATCGCGAATAATAATTGAATAATGTCTGCCGAAACTCAAATCATGTCGCACGCTTCAGCATACTCGGATTCCGATATGAAAAGAGCTTTAAATGGTACACTGGATGTAGTCATAGTAGGGTGTGGGAGCGACCTCTCGACTTTAAGAAGATGCAGGTAAATGAGCAGAATAATTTATGTTCGTGTGAGAACAGGGACGCAACTAGCGTAAATATGGACACAGTCTGTGGCAGCATGACGTAATGACGACGTACACCGGCTAATCACAAGCCGTGTATTGGCTATAAATGGCCACCACTTAAGCAGCCATGACAGTTAGTTGGTCCAGACGCAGGCCATGGAGGACATTGTCGGAAGTTCGAGATTTCACCCAGATTTGACGGGGTAAGTAAACCGAGAACTGTGCAGAGAGATAATCCATATCTACGTCAATCCACGCCCGGACCTAGGGGGCAGGGACTTTGTTAGAGAGCATTATCTGCAAGGCGCAAGGTTCTGATAAGCAAAAACGTCTAATAATCATTTTTACAATTTGTCCCAGTTAACGGTAGTAACAATGAAATGCCTTGAAATGGAGACCCAATGTGGCACAGTCACAGCTCCATCTTTACTACAAGAAGTATGCAGGCCATCAAATCCGTTTCGGCATCCTTTGGACACAACAAGTGTAAGACATGCCAGCACTCCTGGTTATGGATATAAGAGAGTCTTGCTACGACTGCGTTGTGGAGCTTGTCATCTGTGGCCGAGGCGGAAATGTAAGAGCGTTGGATGGTGCGGTTTCTAAGCCTCGAGTCCTTCTACAAACTAGGAGGGAAGCATATGGTCCAATGGAGTGATGTGTGTTGCGGCTAGCCTCTTTTCTTTTCAGCGCTGTATTGCTTGTGGATACCGGACTGTCTGTGTCGAAAGTACAGGTTCATTACTTGAGTGCTCAGGTAATTGTGTCTTTTGGGGGACATGGGGCACATTATTTGGTCAATCACTCCTCCAGTCCTCTATTTCCTCGAGAAGTGTTTCATCTTTTACAACTGCTAGTGGCACTTTAACTTTGTGCCACTCTACAGATTCTCTGTTGGCACATCATGAAACTGAATTGTGGTTGGTCGGAGCTACGCGGTTTTTCAACTAGCTTCCTAGCGCAATTCTTTATCCGCCTCTGAACTGTCTCCATGTTTAGTTCTTCGTGAACTTTTGCTGTGTTCATGCACCGGGGTGCATTGAGAATTAGTTTAAGACAGTTATTTTGTAGTCAGTGGAGCATCTTGATGTTCGCAGCCAGCCGGTGTATTGGAGTTTTGGCCATGACTCCGAGGGATGAGACCAACCCTGTGTCATTCGCGACGAGTGCATGCTCTTTGTTTGTTTGCCACTGCTCGGTGGCGGGCACGTACCTGTAGAACGGTGCGCGTATGGGTGTTGTGGTGTAACCCGCAATGAATGCTGGCCATTATTACGGTGCAGTGTACCAAATACAACGGATTGGCAATGCGGGCTCATCACAATGCGTGTAACCGCCGGCTTGCCACATTCTCTATGTGTGTGTGTGTGTCTGTGTTCATGTGTGTGTGTGTGTGTGTGTGTGTGTGCGCGCGCGCGCGTTCATGTGTGTGTGTGTGTGTGTGTGTGTGTGTGTGTGTGTGTGGAATGGCGACTGTATACATGCTAGGCCTATCACGGTGTGGATTTCAAAGTGACAGGTTCAGATTAGCATGGTGCTGAGCTGCGGCTATGAGAGTTCCATCGTTGTGTGAGCGATGTTGTTTTCTTGCCCATTGTGGTTCTTACGGCGTTGTCTTTGATCTTATGTTTGTCTTGTATTCAGTGAGTTGTGTTAGTGTTGTCTGCCGCTCCTGAGCTAGTGTCCTTGTTGAATCGTGTATCTCAGAGCGTGTGACTCCTGTGCAGCTGAGTGGCTTGTTTTCGAATGTGAAACATCCTTCTCGTTTGTACGTGTTGGTCGAATTTAGTGTTTGGTTTGGCTTGTCCTTTGTCTAACCGTATCTATATCCATGTGTGTTACGTGCTGTTAGGATAGTTATGTTTTGTTGAGATGTTAAACTGTAAGCTTCCCACAATCCCAATAACGTTAAACACTATTTATTGCGGTGGTAGCGTTGAGGTTGTCTATTAGGCTGTTCCAGATGTGTGAATCTGTTATTTCAAGGTGCTACAGTTCTATTCGGATGCCCATAAAGCAGTAGTAGCGCTAAGGTCAATCTAACTGGTATACATGAGTCATGTATGTTTAATAGTTTTCAAATAAACATTTGTTTTAATGAATTTGGTAGTCGCTTGTAAATCCCTTTCAACCAGAAAGCATCACTGCTTGTGAACTTACAGGAACTGCGAGTTTCATTTCCGTCATACTTTTTATTCTTATACTGATCATTAGCATTCAGTTTTGTCATGAACATCGATGAATCATTGTGCCCTAACAGTATGCGTGTCTGAGTTTTGCTTCGTTTTCTATATAAAGTGCATTGCACATTATAGCCACACATTAGATTGTTACCAGTTATAAGGCCAATATTTTCGGATGTTTAAGTATATTTCGACTTATAGCTGTGTTGTTAACATTTATTATCTTGAAATCAAACTGTTGTGATCAGCCTGGGTGAAGTCGATATTATAATTATGTGCAACGCTTATATTTCGTCTTTTATTAATTATTAGTGAATAGTAATAGTCAATAATAATAATAATAATAATAGAATTTTACGAACATTCATATAATGACACCTGTGCTCTGTGGGTAGTACCTTTGATTTGTAAGTAAAAAAACGTCCTTGGTCCAGAGTTAGAACCCCGCCAGTGCTTCAGTTTAAAATAGAAACTATCAGCAACGGCGGCCGATGACTTACAGCATACGAAGTCATTCTCAATCTGCCAACGGTGTTGACAGAGAGGGCAGCGGAGCGGACAGAGGTACAGGCCACTCTACTGCACTTGGGCGGGAAACTGCCCCTAAAGGGCACAAGAATCAGCGATGATCAACGGCATGAGGGTGCACAAGGCAACGGAAACAACTCCACAACTGAAAAAGTGCCATGATGATCTCTCTATTTGCAAATGATTGCGGACTAGTCCTCTATTCGGATCTCAGGAAGGGAGCTGCCTAAGGAGAAGCGACCTTAGGCAAAAGATTGAACAACTAACGAAAACCGTCTACAGATCGGGGCGTCGAATGTTGTAAGTTTGAACTTGTTAGGGATACTAGAAAACCTGAAAAGGGAAATAGTATGGCTCAATCTAGATGTAGTGAAGATCAGTGAGGTGAAATGGAAAGAAGACAAGGAATTCTGCTCAGATGGGTATAGGGTACTATCGCCGGCCGGTGTGGCCGTGCGGTTCTAGGCGCTTTAGTCTGGAACCGCGTGACCGCTACGGTCGCAGGTTCGAATCGTGCCTTGGGCATGGATGTGTGTGAAGTCCTTTGGTTAGTTATTTTAAGTAGTTATAAATTCTAAAGGGCTGATGACCACAGATGTTAAGTCCCATAGTGCTCAGAGCCATTTTATAGGGTACTATCAACAGCTGCAGAAAATGCTACAGCAAGAGTAGGATTCCTCATGAGTAGGAAGTTAGAGTAGAGAATGTTTCACTGTGAACAGTTCAGTAATAGTGTTTTTCTCGTCGGAATTGACAGCAACCCAATCCTAACAATGATATTTCAGGTATACATGCCGACATCGCAAGCTCAAGATGAATAGAAACAAAAGGTATACGAGGATCTTGAACGCGTAATTCAGTATGTAAAGGAAGATGACAATCTAATAGTCATAGGGGATAGGAATGCAGTTGTAGTGGAATGGGTAGAAGAAAGGGTTACTTGAGAATGTGTGCGTGGTATCAGGAATGAGAAGTTCAATAAATTAGTCAGGAAGGACCAAAGCACAAAGAACTCATATATGCAATTGCTAAGGAATGAAGAGATACAATTGAAGTTCTCTGAGCAATGGATACTGCGGTAATGATTGGTTCAGTAGGCAACTCAGCTGAAGAGGAATGGACATACCTGGAAACAGCAATCAAGGAAACCGGAGAGAATGACGCAGGTACGAGGAAGGTGAACGGGAAGAGACTATGGGTAACAGAAGAAATACTTTATTTGACCCACGAAAGAAGAAAGTACAAAAATATCAGGTAAATTCAGGAACACAGAAATACAATTACTTAGGAATGAAATAAATAGAAAATGCATGGAAGTTAAGGCGAAATAGCTACATGAAAAGGGGAAGAAATCAAAAAGAAATGGTTGTCGGATAGACTGATGCAGCATATAGAAAAGTCAAAACAGCTCTCGGTGAAATTACAATTCAAGGGTGGTAATATGAAGAGTGCAACGGAAATTCCACTGCGACAGAGACAACGGGTAGATGGAAAGAGTAGATTCAGGGTCTCTATGTCTCTCTGAGGAGGGGGTCACCTCACGACATGATATGAAAAGGAAGGGGGTTTCCATAGGGAAGAGATAGGAAGCAGAAGCAGAACTTAGAAAAGCTTCGGAAAGCTTATAATAAATAACACAGGAGTAATAAATAGCATACCATCAGAATTTCTAAAACTGTGGAAAGTGGGAACAATATAATTACGTTGGTGAGTAGAATGTATGAGCTGGCGATACACCATCAGTCTACAGGAAAAATTTCATCTACACAAAGATTGTAAATGCCGACAAGTGCTAGAATTATCGCCCAATCATCTTAACACGTCACTCATCCAAGTAAATTACAGGAATGATACATAGGAAAATAGAAAAGAAAATCGAGGAGCAGTTAGATGCCAATCAGTTTGGCTTTAGGAAAGATAAAAGCAACAGAGAGGCAGTTCTGACGTTGCCGATGATAATGGAAGCAAGACTGAAGAAGAATCTAGACAAATTCATAAGTTTGTTAACCGGGAAAAAGCGTTCGACAATGTAAAATGGTGCAAGACGTACGACATTTTGAAAAAAAAATAGTGGTATGCTTTATAGAAAGACATGTAGTCTATAATATGTACGAGAACAAGGACTGAACAATAAGAATGGACGATCAAAACCTCAGAGAACCAATTAAAAAGCGTTTGGGACAAGGATGAAGTGTCTCGCACTTCCTGTTCTGTCTACACGTCGAAGAAGCAATCATAAAAGTAAATTAAAGTTTCAAAAGTAGGATTAAAAATCAAGGTGAAAAGATATCAGTGCTAATATTCGCCGATGACATAGCTATCCACAGTGACAGTGGAGTGGAATTAAAGGATGTGTTGAATGGAATGAACAGAATATGTGTTGAGAGTAAATCGAAGAAAGACGAAAGTTATCAGGAGTAGCAAAAATGAGAACAGGGAGGATCTTAACATCGTACAAGGTGATAACAAAGTAAACGAAGTTAAGGAATTTTCTACCTAGGCAGCAAAATAACCCACCATGGACAGACCAGGGATGATGTAAAAAACCGGACTAACACTGAAAAAAGGGCATTCCTGGCCAAGAGGAGTCTACTATTATCAAACATAGACCTTAATTCGAGGAACAGATTTCTGAGAATGTGCGTTTGGAATCTAGTATTATATGACAATGAGACATTGGTTGTGGGAGAAGCTGAACAGAAGAGAATAGAATCCTTTGAGATGTGGTGCTACAGAAAGTGCTGAAAATTAAGTGGAGAGATGAGGTAATGAGGTAGAGGTTCTCCAGAGAATCGGCGAGTAAGGGAGCATACGGGAAACACTAACAAGAAGAAGGGACAGGATCTATGGAAACATCACTCTATATTTTCTATTGGATAGTGCGAGCTATAGAGAATAGCAACTGCTGACGACGATAGATATTGGGATACTTCGACAAAATAAATGAGGACGTAGTGTGTCAAGTGCTACTCTGGGATAAAGATGTCGGTACAGGAGAGGAATTCTTGGCCGGCTGCATCAAGCTAGACAGCAGGTTGATGACTAAAAAAATATGGTTCATAAACGATGAATAGAAATTTGTCCAGTAATCCCACCATCGACTCACTCACTCCACACTCCATTGTGAGTGTACAAGCTTTTCGAAAGATTAGAGTGGCAGTTTCACGCCGCAGAGCAGGTGGCCGGCGGTTGTAGCGGGGTCGTGGCGAGCGGCTAGCGTTTAAACGGCCTTGAAAAAACCCGAACGGGAGTTGGGAGGGTCGTGTTTGTGCGCTTGGAGATATTTATTAGAGAGAGAAAAATTGATAAAAACAGAACTAAGAGTGACACAAAGGAACGAATTGACACTCATGAAATACTCGTAATTTTTGTCAAACATTGTTTTGAGTTAGGCAGTCGTTTAGAGTGTAGAGAGGGCGGCCATCTTTGATGACTGGGGACTGTGTTCTGAGCCACAAAACAAGAAAAAAGAGAAACGCAACACCCGTGTAAAATGTGGGAAACCCAGACCGACAGCAGTGCCTCAAGTAGTATGGTGATGAACTAAAACATGAAAACATTGCCTGTTGCATCCCCGCCCCCCCTAGTTTACTTACGTTATAGGTTTTTCTTTTTCCTTTAATTCTATTACCTTATTACTTTGACGTTTGCGTCTGACAGACGAGAAAACAAGTTAGGAACAGTGACTGTCAGGCGCAAACGTCAAAAATAGACTTTTAAATTGGCATGCTTATATTGTTATCTATCAACATGTAAAAGCTCCAATATGTTTTACGGTTCACAACAACTAGATGCTACACTAGAAACTAAGAGTCAGTCGAAACAAGCTTGTAGTGTAAGATATAGAAGCAAAAGAAAAACAACATTGTAGCAGCTAAACTGGACTACAAATATTCCTGAATAGTGTCATAATTTTTATGTCATACAAGCTGCTGGATCAGTGGAGAAAAAAAGCCTATTATTAAGAGAATAAGCAGCAGTTAAAGAGGTTCCATTAAGAAATATTTATCACAGTATTAATTAATGACTAATTCTAAAATTTATTACAACTATGTTTCAGGATCAAGTTCTGAGTAACTGCCCAGCAAACTCGCACTATTGACCATTAATTTCTTTAAAAGGTTCCTACATCTTACTACTGTAAATGCTTCAACACAAGAAAGAAAACATCAATATCAAGTACCAAAAGCATGAAAGGTGCATAAAAGCAGTGAAATGGAAACAAAACTTACTTTTTATTTCTCAAGCACACAAGAAAAATTTTCTTTTAACTGTTATAAAGCTTTAAACCGTTTACTGAATCTGTCTTTAAAAATATCAAGTCTTTTATTACTGATGGTGTGTTTCCAATCTTTCACCTACTTGTAAAGCAATAGAGGTACGCATTGTCTGTTCCAAATGAACATCAGTGAACTTATTGCAGTTTGCATTTTTTTAATACTTAATTTCAACTTAAAAACTGAGTTTATGACAGATATGAGCTGGCACCCTACGACGAAAACTGTAGCCAACCTCTGAGACCAGCCACATCTCTGGGCCGCTCAATTAAGCTGGGTGTTCCTACATCTTACTACTGTAAATGCTTCAACACAAGAAAGAAAACATCAATATCAAGTACCAAAAGCATGAAAGGTGCATAAAAGCAGTGAAATGGAAACAAAACTTACTTTTTATTTCTCAAGCACACAAGAAAAATTTTCTTTTAACTGTTATAAAGCTTTAAACCGTTTACTGAATCTGTCTTTAAAAATATCAAGTCTTTTATTACTGATGGTGTGTTTCCAATCTTTCACCTACTTGTAAAGCAATAGAGGTACGCATTGTCTGTTCCAAATGAACATCAGTGAACTTATTGCAGTTTGCATTTTTTTAATACTTAATTTCAACTTAAAAACTGAGTTTATGACAGATATGAGCTGGCACCCTACGACGAAAACCGTAGCCAACCACTGAGACCAGCCACATCTCTGGGCCGCTCAATTAAGCTGGGTGTAACAAATACATATTTTTTTGTGTCATAGTATGTGGGGGCTCGAACCAGTCTATTCAAACTTCAAAGTGTAGCGCCGAGTACCGTCGTAGCCTCGGTTTGAATATGAGACATATATTCTTGTCACTTTGATTTCATGTGGAACACGATATGCAATAGTGTCTTACACTTAGAGATTGATATAGGAGAGTAATGTTACGTCCATTTACTGATGTTGAATTTGTGCAACTTGCGTACGCATGCGATAAAAAAAGTGTACGTATTATTCAGGTTTGTACTTAATAATATTAGCACCAGTAAAATATGTGGTTCAGTCAGGTTTCCAAACGAAGGAAGAAACTCTGTCAGTTACTGCATACACATGTAGGAAGTAATAGGGAAAATTTATCGTGAAGTTTTTTTTTATCAGTTCGTATTTACATGAAAAGGTTTACATAGCCTCTGTCTTTACCAAAGGATTCTTTCTACTTCTGAAAAGCGTCGTGTTTTTACATAAAAATAAGCTTTCTGCTGGCATCGAGTCAGTTCAACAAACTAAAAACTTTACAATAAGACATATTTGGTCTTTGAGAGTTTCATTCTACTTCGCTGGCTACATCCAAGTCTATCAATTTAAATTCTCATGTCATCCTGTTTCTAATAGATTTTAGTTCATATTACATTCACAATTTACTGTTATCATCACAGGTATGACTAAACCACGTTTCATATGAAAAATGCGGCTGGTCCTGGCGGAGGTTCGACATGGGTGTGTGTGTTTGTCCTTAGGATAATTTAGGTTAAGTAGTGTGTAACCTTAGGGACTGATGACCTTAGCATTTATGTCCCATCACATTTCACACAAACATACGAAGAATTTGCAGTGCTCTGTTTTGAAGAAAAAGAAAAGTCTGCTACGCCGTGGTCTGAAGTTTTTACTGATGGACCTCTGCTAGTGTAGTCATCTGTGCCTCATATTGTTATTGGTGGCCCTCAGTTACTACCCCATAACATATAACGAAATACCGCCGATTCCGTGGTGTGATATGTGCTCTACAAACAGAGCAAAATATCAAACAGTAACTAATGAGCGCAGCAGGATCCGTGAATAGATTTATATTGCGGAATACTACACACTGAAGCAGAAAGAGATAAATTACAGCAAATAAACATTGTAATTTAATTACGCTGTCTTAAATCTCTAATTTCACGAAGAGGAACCAATTTACATCAACCGAACGTTCGCTAAATATGATAAATGATATTAGTTTACGTGGTCGAATTTTATGGTCGAATTCAACTGCGAAAAGCATATTACTTTCAGTTACATTACATTCATTTCTATCGCGTCTGTACTGTGTTTTACATAAAGTTTCTTCTATATTTTCTGTCATAATGTAGTAAGTGACATTTACAGTTACTCTCCAGACTATGCCAACATTGCTAATTAGTGCGTATGCAGGTGAAATTAAATTATTAGTTGCTGGTGAATCTTTGGGAGTTGTATATCTTCGGCCCATGAAACTTTTCTCTTCCTGCCGTTCCATCCAGAGCTGCTTTCGGCACATCCGGAGGTGCACCTGGTTTGGTTGAGAGTGGAAATTGACGAGTCAGACGACGGAGATCAACATAAATTCCGTGAAAATGAGGCATATTCTGTAGACGTAATACTTGTCAAAGTTTAAACTTAACTTTTTTTCAGTCGAATATGAAACTTACCTATATATTCTATTGAGGTACTTTCTATATAACTGAATTTCATGACTTCTACTTTCCTGTTACAACTATCGCTATTTTCTATATGTCGACGGTGTCTTTACATAGCAGTGAATAACACTTCGTCACTGCAGATAAAATTTGTGTCTGGGAAAAATTCGCTTCGTGTTTTCCTGAGTGAAGAATATGCTTTTTTACAGCTAGTTTTTCTACTTTCCCTAGCCGATGCAGACTGTTGTTGCTTCAAACATGCATTCCAAAATCTCTTGGTAGTTCCAAGGTAGACCATAAATTTTACATGTAAGCGGAGGGGGAGATTTTCTCCTTTATAGGTCAGAGAGTTTGACAAATTCATTTTGTTGGTGGAAAACTGATCTCATGATATGTTTCTGTAAGACATTCCAATCTGACAAGTTACATTTTCAATAAAAGTGAGAACAACTGAATTCTTCCATGGTTGTTTTTAATCCTTGACCTTCGTCTTAATGTTATTTTGACGCAGAAATCTATTCAGCACTTTTCCTGAACAACCATTTTCATAGAAAGCCTTTGGTCCTGTTGACAAGACTTTTCGACAAGACTCAGCGGATCCACGAGCACCTGTGAAGATGTTAACCATTGGTCGAAAGGTCTGAAGCAAAAAATTGACATAGGCCACGACCAAACAAGCCGGAAGCTTCTCAACCAGCGGAGACAACATCCTATGCAAGTCTTCATTACATCATGGAACGACCAAACCGTTTCTTAAAGATCGAAATACGTATATTAACGAAAGTAATCGACTTTTGACAGTATTGTATAACTGAAGAGACAAAACGTGTACTCGCCAACAGGCGGCAGGAGGACACATATATATATATATATATATAAAACGTTTTCTTTGCAAGCTTTCAGAGCTAGTGGACCCATCTACCAACAGCAGTAGTGAAGGAGAAAGAAAAGTGGCGAAGGGAAAGGAATTCGAGAGGTTTCGGAAAAGAGGCCGAGTTGGGAAAAGTCACACAGAACCCCAGGTCAAGAGCGACTTAGCGGACGGAATGAGAAGGAAAGACTTTAACGTTGAGGCAGACTGCTTTCCCTCTACCACATAAACTACTCTCGTTCTTGAGTAACAAGTAATTGTAAGTGATTGAAAGAAGGGAATTCTGGAAGTGCACCATTCTTCCAAGGCTGTGGCCGAACTGTTACCGTAGTTAAATGGTAAATCATACTTGAATGCAGTGTTCTTTGCCATCCAGTTGGTGTGTCGGTGTAGCTTTGTGTAATCAGAACATATTTCAAATTAAACATTTCTTCACAATTCCCTTTTTCTAAGTAGACAGTCTTAGAAACTTTAAGCAGAAGTGCCCCATATTCATGAACCGATATCTGCGTGCAATGACCGCGAAAGACAGCAATCGGCTTGATGTCCAAAACTGGTTAATCGCATGTTCTAAATACATTCCTGGAAATGGAAAAAGAACACCGGTTTGTCAGACCCACCATACTTGCTCCGGACACTGCGAGAGGGCTGTACAAGCAATGATCACACGCACGGCACAACGGACACACCAGGAACCGCGGTGTTGGCCGTCGAATGGCGCTAGCTGCGCAGCATTTGTGCACCACCGCCGTCAGTGTCAGCCAGTTTGCCGTGGCATACGGGGCTCCATCGCAGTCTTTAACACTGGTAGCATGCCGCGACAGCGTGGACGTGAACCGTATGTGAAGTTGACGGACTTTGAGCGAGTGGGCATGCGGGAGGCCGGGTGGACGTACCGCCGAATTGCTCAACACGTGGGGCGTGAGGTCTCCACAGTACATCGATGTTGTCGCCAGTGGTCGGCGGAAGGTGCACGTGCCCGTCGACCTGGGACCGGACCGCTGCGACGCAGTGCCGTAGGGGACCGCACCGCCACTTCCCAGCAAATTAGGGACACTGTTGGTCCTGGAGTATCAGCGAGGACCATTCGCAACCGTTCCATGAAGCTGGGCTACGGTCTCGCAAACCGTTAGGCCGTCTTCCGCTCACGCCCCAACATCGTGCAGCCCGCCTCCAGTGGTGTCGCGACAGGCGTGAATGGAGGGACGAATGGAGACGTGTCGTCTTCAGCGATGAGAGTCGCTTCTGCCTTGGTGCCAATGATGGTCGTATGCGCGTTTGGCGCCGTGCAGGTGAGCGCCACAATCAGGACTGCATACGACCGAGGCACACAGGGCCAACACCCGGCATCTTGAGGTGGAGAGCGATCTCCCACACTGGCCGTATACCTCTGGTGATCGTCGAGGGGACACTGAATAGTGCACGGTACATCCAAACCGTCATCGAACCCATCGTTCTACCATTCCTAGACCGGCAAGGAACTTGCTGTTCCAATAGGACAATGCACGTCCTCATGTGTCCCGTGCCACCCAACGTGCTCTAGAAGGTGTAAGTCAACTACCCTGGCCAGCAAGATCTCCGGATCTGTCCTGGATTGAGCATGTTTGGGACTGGATGAAGCGTCGTCTCACGCGGTCTGCACGTCCAGCACGAACGCTGGTCCAACTGAGGCGCCAGGTGGAAATGGCATGGCAAGCCGTACCACAGGACTACATCCAGCATCTCTACGATCGTCTCCATTGGAGAATAGCAGCCTGCATTGCTGCGAAAGGTGGATGTACACTGTACTAGTGCCGACATTGTGCATGCTCTGTTGCCTGTTTCTATGTGCCTGTGGTTCTGTCAGTGTGATCATGTGATGTATCTGCCCCCAGGAATGTCAATAAAGTTTCCCCTTCCTGGGACAATGAATTCACGGTATTTCAATTTCCAAGGAGTGGTATTACAAACATTCCAAAACTAGTAACTGAATTCCGAAGAGTGCAATTCGTCTCATTTGGAACAAAGATGCTAACCACAGATATTACTATAATTCCATGTTAAAAAGCGAAGTAAATACCGATTTTTATGTAATTAGTACGGATGTGAAAAGAGAGTAGTCATTATGTAGTGTAGAATTTTCCCAGTTCATGTAGATGTACACCTTATTACGATATCTTAAACGATTCAAGAAGTACTGTAGTTGAACAGCGTAGCTGAGTAACTATATACAGGGTGGTCCATTGATAGTGACCCGGCCAAATATCTCACGAAATACGCATTAAACGAAAATACTACAAAGAACGAAACTAGTCTAGCTTGAAGGGGAGACCAGATGGCGCTATGGTTGGCCTGCTAGATGGCGCTGCCATGTGTCAAACGGATATCAACTGTTTTTTTTTTTTTTAATAGGAACCCCTATTTTTATTGAATATTCGTGTAGTACGTAAAAAAATGAATGTTTTGGTTGGACCACGTTTTTCGCTTTGTGATAGATTGCGCTGTAATAGGCACAAACGTATAAGTACGTGCTATCACGTAAAACTTCGCCAGTGCGGACGGGATTTGGTTCGCGATACATTACCTGTGTTAAAATGGAACGTTTACTAATTGCGGGAAAGGTCGATATCATGTTGATGTATGACTTTTGTGATAAAAATGCTCAACGGGCGTGTGTTATGTTTGCTGCTCGGTATCCTGGACGACATCATCCAAGTGTCCGGACCGTTCGCCGAATAGTGACGTTAATTAAGGAAACAGGATATGTTCAGCCACATGTGAAACGTCAACCGTGACCTGCATCAAATGATGATGCCCAAGTAGGTGTTTTAGCTGCTGTCGCGGCTAATCCGCACATCAGTAGCAGACAAATTGCGTGAGAATCGTGAATCTCAATAACGTCGGTGTTGAGAATGCTACATGAAAATCGATTGCACCAGTAGCATATTTCTGTGCACCAGGAATTGCATGGCGACGACTCTGAACGTCGTGTACAGTTCTGCCACTCGGTACAAGAGAAATAACGGGTCGATGACAGATTTTTAGCACGCGTTCTCTTCAGCCTCATTCACCAACAGCGGTAACGTAAACCGGCATAATATGCACTATTGGGCAACGGAAAATCCACGATGGCTGCGACAAGTGGAACATCAGTGACCTTGGCGGGTTAATGTGTGGTGCGGCATTATGGGAGGAAGGATAATTGGTCCCCATTTTATCGATGGCAATCGAAATGGTTCGATGTATGCTGATTTCCTACGTAATGTTCTACTGATGTTACTACAAGATGTTTCACTGCGTGACGGAATGGCGATGTACTTCCAACATGATGGATGTCCGGCACATAGCATTTATTCTATTAATGTCACGAGCATGCGTTCTCAGAAATGATAACTTCACAAAGGTACATGTATCATATTGGAAAAACCGAAATAAAGTGTTCAAAAGTACCTATGTTCTGTATTTTTATTTAAAAACCTACCTGTAACCTACTGTTCGTCTAAAATTGTGAGCCATATGTTTGTGAATATTACAGCGGCATCTATCACAAAGCGAAAAATGTGGTCCAACTAAAACATTCATATTTCTTTACATACTACACGAATATGTAATAAAAATGGGGGTTGACATTTTTAAAATCCGTTTGACCTATGTCAGAGCCTACTAGCGGGCCGACCATAGCGCCATCTGGTTTCCCCCCCTCAAGCTAGACAAGCTTCATTCTTTTTAGTTTTAATGTTTGACGCTTATTTCGTGAGATATTTGGTCCGGTCACGATCAATGGACCGTCCTGTATATATCGTCTATAGCATTCCAGCATCCTATGTCGTAGTGACTGTCTATAGAAATGGTTCAAATGGCTCTGAGCACTATGGGACTTAGCATCTGAGGTCATCAGTCCCCTAGAGCTTAGAACTACTTAAACCTAAGAACATAACACACATTCACGCCAAAGACAGGATTCGAACCGGCGACCTTAGCAGTCGCGCGGTTCCGGACGGAAGAGCCTAGAGCCTCACGACCACCGCGGCCGGCGACTCTCTGTAGACTTATGTGATAGATGTGGCACACCATCGCAGGTACATTCCACTATTTAAGTCCAGTTTGTTTATCCGTATGGTTACCATAGCAGAGGATGATCAGGTACGTTAACATGATCAATATGGGCTGGACGAAAATGTGGTAACTCCGAGAAAAACGCAAGCTTGAACGTAAATCCAGGTGCTACTAAAGCCTGCAAGCTGCACTGTTGTATTTGAATATAAGCAACACCTGTACAGTGCCCTCAACACATTTCAAATGTCAGTCGTGACCACAGCGGTGTTCTGTTCAGTTGTGAGTGCGTTGTGTCCTAGCAAAGTGAGTTGGAACGTGTGTAGAATGTTGGCGTTCGAATGGAGGGTGCTTCAATAACCAACGTAGCCGACGTGTTTGGTGTTTCAAGCGCCACTGTACTTAAGTGTGAAAACATCATGCGCAAAGTAGCAACGCGTACGAAAGTGGGTGGTGAGTCATCGTGCAGACAGTCGTTCATGACGACTGAGACGAAAAATAAGGGAACGACAGAAAAGTCAATGCAGAACAAAAGGTCGCACTCACGAATCTCTTCAGCATCAAAACAGCACGAAGAGAGTTCAATAAGCAGCGTACTGCAGGCCGAGCTGAAATTCGAAGGTAACCCATCAGTGTTCCAAATGTCCTTAATAGGAGAACGTGGCGCCGAAGGCATACAACCTGGACTATGGAGCAATGGAAGAAAGTTATAAGCTCCGATGAGTCTTGTTTCACAATGTTTCCTGTCCGAGCTCAGGTCTCATGTGCGAAACAAAGCAGGAGTTCGGCGTTGAACTGGACAGCAGCATGGTGGTATCCCAAGAGTGCCATGGTTACTCTGCAAGGCCACATTACTACCAACTATTATGTGGCCATTGTGGCTGTCAAGTCCATCAATTGGTGCAAAATTTGTTTCTAAATGGTGATGCAACATTGCAACACGACAGGGCTGCTTACACTGATGGACGGATCGTCTAGGAGTGATTTGGTGAACACAAGGATATTTATCCGTTCTGAGGTAAGAAGAAGCTGTCTTCAACGCCAACGGGTTTCCTACACCGTGTTCGTAGTTAAGTTTGGTGTTTTAGGCATTTCCAAAATTTTGTCCACCCCGTGTACTCGCGGTGATATTCATCATTTTACTAGAGTGTTTGAAGATGAAGCTGTAATTGTTTTGTTATCGATTTTATAAAATCAACAAACAATGGCGAGATAAAATAGTAAGGGAATAACCTTCCTATAAGAAAATATTTAACTACTGTCGTCCATTATGTCAAGTGATAGCGGGACTATAAGATTAAACAAAGAGAGGCTGAATCGTGAAATCGATGTTGTATGTGTTATTTAATCAATGGTAACTCTCAAACAGTCAGTTATATATAAAGTGTTAGAAAATAACTACTTTTGTCGGAACTAGAGCCTTCTCAGACAATGATTAGGGGGACACAAAAAAGGATGTGTCGAACTGAGTCACCCCAAAACGCACGAATACACACCACACCATTTGTAAACATACATACTTACACATACTTACAGGTATATACACATAAGTTCTTACGCAAATCAAATTTAAATATTTGTATGGGACAATAGATAATATTGTCTCAGAAATAAATTGTTTAGTTTGTTCAGTACTTATTGGCACTTACCCTACAGCTCGCGAAAAGTAGAGGTCTGAGATGTGGGCAGATGTATGCCTGAAGACTGGCTATAGGACTGTTTACCACCACCAGGTGGGTGATGCTGCTTCCCGTAAGTGACATGATACAGAAGCATTTGTTCCAGATTGAGAGTACGCTGATGGTCATCGATAAGAAAATATGGTAGCACACAGGCATGATCAACTGCGAACAGTGTGGTTTCTCTAGAGAGAAGGAGTAGCTGCTTCATACATTCACAAGATATCTGTAAGCCGTATGTGGGGTAAGATCACAAAGTCCCACATCCATGTTTCGGTGTATATCGAAGGTCAGATATGGCTGTGACTGAGCTGAAATATGCAAAAGCACTGGGTGTCCAGCAGTTGCACTCAAACCAAACAATTCCCAGCGCGTCAGTGTGCTATAGTGGAGCACAGATGAATGACGTTTGATGAAGTAGAGAAGCAAATAGGTTTTTCACGGGGATCGGCCAAATCTTCATCCATATGGGTTTAAAGATGAGGAAGGTGTGTGCGCAGTGGGTGTCCCATTACCTCATCACTGTGCAGAAAACAGAAGTGTGTGGAGATATGCCAACAGATAGTGCAGTAGTGCAGTGCAGATCCAGCTGAGTTCTTTGGGAGTCTGGTCACCATCGACGAAGCATGTGCCTTCCAAGAGACTCCATCGCAGAAAATAAAAACACTAGTCTAGGGAGTGGACGCATACTGGAAACCCTCTTCCCAAGAAGACACGGCCAGGGCGGATTATGAAATGGATCTTGTGGACCGGCTCCTTCGCAGTACAGTCCTTATCACTATCAGTACTGCACTTCACTGCACCAACTCCGCCGAAGCATTCAACAATACCGCCACAGCAAATGGGGCCGTTGCGTTCTGAGCCAACACGACAATGCGTGGACAGATGGCAGTCGCCAGATCATTGTCACCATGCGTCAACTACCATGTACAGACACGCCATATTATTCGCTGGATCTGGCTTTAGCGACTAAGCCGTATTCGACATACGAAAGAGGTCATGCTGATTAAGAAGTCCGTCACCAACGACGAGTTTCATGCAGTTGTCCACCAGCGGCACCGAGATTCCCGAAAGCTGCCAGAATGAAGGGAACAGTGCATGGATATTGGCGGGAAATACCTGTAATATTAGGTTAGAGCATGATTTCGTAGTGTTTTTCCATAAGTTTAATAAACACAACAGTTACACATGACAGGGATTTTAGTCATCAATTATATATTATCTTTCACTTTTAACAACAGTCTACACTATTAACAACAGTTTACCAACGCTGAGGCTACTTTTGCATTCCGCGACTATAGGAATCACGTGGATTTGTAGAGAACAACTTGTAGAGCCAAGTTCGGAACGCGTTTTCATCCGGAAAGGAAGTTCCTTGAAGACTGTTCGATAAAGAGCTTAAAAGGTGAAGATCAGGTGCATAAGGTGGAAGCTGAATGACTTCCCAACCCAACTGCTGCACAGTGTTTTTCTCAGTCTAGCAAAGCGAGGGCGGGCGTTATCGTGGAGCAGCATGACAGCACGCAGTCCTCCTGATGGCTGTTCTTGAAATGTGTCTGCAAGAAGCCTCAGTTTTTAATGATAAATGTCAGCAGTGATGGATACAGCGTGTGGAAGCAATTTGTAGTACACCACACCGTCACTGTTCCACCAGATGTAGAACATTATCTGTTGTGGATGCCCGCATGTCTTTGTACAGAGAGCTGCTGCTTGGTTTGGTCTCAACTATTCCTTTCTTTTCCCTATATTAGCATAAAGACACATTTTTTGTCACCAGTAACAATATAGAATAGGAATGGTAGGCGCTGTTCACGAGCCAACTTATGAGGGGCAAGCAGTGATGTACATATGCTCACCTGTTTTTTTTTTTTTGTAATTTTGGCTTAGCGCATGCTTTAAACGATTTTTGAACCTTCCCCATGGCGTGCAAATGTCGCACAATGATGTAATGATCACAATTAATCACATTGGGCAGTTCTCGAATACACTGACGTGGATCATTGCGGAATAGTTCATCAAAACGCGAAGGTCTTCCTGAACGTGGAGAGACACTAACGTCAAGACGGTCCTCCTTTAAACGAGAACACCACTGTCTTGCCGTGCTTTGTCCAATGGCATCTTCTCCATACATGGTACAAATGTTAATATCTGCCTCCGCCGGTGTCACCGTGTGCTGAACAGAAGAATGTGCGGAAATGTTCCGAATTCTCCACTTGGCACTCTGTTTTCTAACGCCCACAGCTCCTCTCACTATCTGCAGACCACAAAATGACAATATGTAAATTCACATAACAACAGAGAATTACAAACCTTGCCGCAGTGGATACACCGGTTCCCGTGAGATCACCGAAGTTAAGGGCTATCGGGCGTGGTCGGCACTTTGAAGGGTGATTATCCAGGCCGCCATGCGCTGTGGCCATTTTTCGGGATGCACTCAACCTCGGGATGCCAATTGAGGAGCTACTCGACCGAACAGTGTCGGATTCGGTCAAAAATACCATCATAACGACTGGGAGAGCGGGTTGCTGACCCCACGCCCCTCCTATCCGCATCCTCAACCGAGGATGACACGGCGGTCGGAAGGTCCCGGTAGGCCACTCGTGGACTGAAGACGGAGTTCTTTTTTTATATAAACAAACCCTTAGTAACCGGAATAGGAACATGCAAAACAAAAACACTTCGAACCTATGCACTGCCCTAATATAATCTCTGTTCCTTTTTCACTAAATGGTTCCTGAAAGGATACAGTGTCAATAATTTTTGGACGTCCCAGGTAAAACAGTCCCCCAAGTAAAAAGGTTCCTGTCATTCAGTCAGGCCAAGGTATTTTGGAGATTCCCTAGATTGTAACGCGAATGGCAGAACTGCAAGTTGTGTCCTAAATTTTCTCACTTACGCCTACCTTCGCCCCTCTCCCAGCCTACTGAAATATTGGCCTGTAATGGGCTGGATCTCTAACAACTCGCTCTACTCCTCGGAGCAGGGAATGAAAGGTACAAAAAAAAGTAAAGGAGAAAGTGAACCAGCTCGGTGATTGATTAGCTGGCACGAGGGCGACACCTGGCAGCGGCGGCGGTGCCGCCGCGACGGCCGAGTAGTGAGAGGCTGTACTTTTCGGCAGGGCAGACTCTTCGGCGGCTGGCGAGTTGGCCGACGACCAGGAGTTGCCGCCCGCCACGGCCTCGCCCCTGCCTCCGCCTCCGCCGCCCCCGCCGTCGCCGTCGCCCACGCCCCTCGTGCTGGCCGACGCCGCCGCGGACGCTGACCCGCCGGCCGAACTCCTGCCGGGTCTCTCTGCTGTCCGCCGTCCCGGGCTCACGGAATTCGGCAGGGTGAGTACACGCCGTCTTCCAAAGCGGCTACGAAATTTTTTATCAGGTTGGTGGATATGAGCATTGTTCTTTAGATTGGCGTGTGTCTAGAGATGACAAAATAATACATTACGAATTTTTTGTTTGTGTCCAATTTCACTTTTAAGGTATTCGTTAAAAACAGCCTTTTTTAGTCAACTTCAGGCTATCTTTTCAAGATGGTCTCGAGAGACACCAAGATCTGCATAATCCGTTCGCATATTGCATTATGCTTACTACCTGAGCCCTCATCTTATTCTGTTACTCGCTCCTGTGAATTCGAACGCGTTATGCAGATCTTGGTATCTCTCGCCTCCATCTTGAAAAGATAACCTGAAGGTGCCTAAATAAGGCGAAACGCGTCGTTGAAAAATAAAAAAAAAAAATGAAAATAAATTGCAACCAAGACTGTTTTTAACCAATACTTGTTTGCTGTATGCCACGTATGGATTGGAAGGAATTCACTTTCAAGGGGTAAAATACAGGCCAAAAAGTAATTTGGTATTTTAGACTCGGAGGGAATATATTCGAAAAGATGAAACGCGAAAAACGTCCTCCAAATAAAAGTTAACAGGTAATTAATGTACTTATTAAATGTACAATCAACATTTGTACTAATCTGAAATTTTGCAGAATACTCCACCACCACGCACTAATTCTGAAAAATGAACACTTTTGTCACTTTATAAACTGAAGAAGCTTTCAACTCGCATACATCCTTGTGCAATAAAGCTGGCTTCTGAAATACCACTTTTTGGAAATTAAGTTGTACACAGTACGCTGTTAGTATATTTTCGAGAAATCTAATTGAAACACCTCAACAGTCGTCAGTGTTCTAACTATTTAGTTTACTTAAATTTGTTTAATGTTTTTAAATTACTATTTTGCGTTATAATTTATGGTTGTTTTGTATTTCAGTTTACTGATCCACTTATGCGTATTTCGTTACCTCAAAATAATAAGTGACTCACTATCGTGATAGAAGATAATTACAATAATGCTGGCCCGTAAAGAAATGTTTAAAACATAACATTTCTTTACACTGTGCACATGAAATAAACGAAATCGAAATTTCCTCACATGCTGTACAGTACATGAAAGACAAGACAATATACCTGCAAAATTTAGCAGGATTTCAAAGTGTAGCGGGTGGTTCTCCGAATAACCTGGTTTGTTTCAAGCATACACTCCTGGAAATGGAAAAAAGAACACATTGACACCGGTGTGTCAGACCCACCATACTTACTCCGGACACTGCGTGAGGGCTGTACAAGCAATGATCACACGCACGGCACAGCGGACACACCAGGAACCGCGGTGTTGGCCGTCGAATGGGGCTAGCTGCCCAGCATTTGTGCACCGCCGCCGTCAGTGTCAGCCAGTTTGCCGTGGCATACGGGGCTCCATCGCAGTCTTTAACACTGGTAGCATGCCGCGACAGCGTGGACGTGAACCGTATGTGCAGTTGACGGACTTTGAGCGAGGGCGTATAATGGGCATGCGGGAGGCCGTGTGGACGTACCGCCGAATTGCTCAACACAAGGGGCGTGAGGTCTCCACAGTACATCCATGTTGTCGCCAGTGGTCGGCGGAAGGTGCACGTACACAGATGCACGCCAAGACCGTAGGATCCTACACAGTGCCGTAGGGAACCGCACCGCCACTTCCCAGCAAATAAGGGACACTGTTTCTGCTGGGGTATCGGCGAGGACCATTCGCAACCGTCTCCATGAAGCTGGGCTACGGTCCCGCACACCGTTAGGCCGTCTTCCGCTCACGCCACAACATCGTACAGCCCGCCTCCAGTGGTGTCGCGACAAGCGTGAATGGAGGGACGAATGGAGATGTGTCGTCTTCAGCGATGAGAGTCGCTTGTGCCTTGGTGCCAATGATGGACGTATGCGTGTTTGGCGCCGTGCAGGTGAGAGCCACAATCAGGACTGCATACGACCGAGGCACACAGGGCCAACACCCGGCATCATGGTGTGGGGAGCGATCTCCTACACTGGCCGTACACCTCTGGTGATCGTCGAGGGGACACTGAATAGTGCACGGTACATCCAAACCGTCATCGAACCCATCGTTCTACCATTCCTAGACCGGCCACGGTACTTGCTGTTCCCACAGGACAATGCACGTCCGCATGTATCCCGTGCCACCAAACGTGCTCTAGAAGGTGTAAGTCAACTACCCTGGCCAGCAAGATCTCCGGATCTGTCCCCCATTGAGCATGTTTGGGACTGGATGAAGCGTCGTCTCACGCGGTCTGCACGTCCAGCACGAACGCTGGTCCAACTGAGGCGCCAGGTGGAAATGGCATGGCAAGCCGTTCCACAGGACTACATCCAGCATCTCTACGATCGTCTCCATGGGAGAATAGCAGCCTGCATTGCTGCGAAAGGTGGATATACACTGTACTAGTGCCGACATTGTGCATGCTCTTTTGCCTGTGTCTATGTGCCTGTGGTTCTGTCAGTGTGATCATGTGATGTATCTGACCCCAGGAATGTGTCAATAAAGTTTCCCCTTCCTGGGACAATGAATTCACGGTGTTCTTATTTCAATTTCCAGGAGTGTATTTACGTAGTTTGTTAAGCCTTGGCGAAGAGAACTGATTATGTACTAATGACAGCAGATGATTACATTGTTTCTCAAGCAGACACTGGCATCATAATATTCAACGGAACTAGATCCGAAAGCCTTCCCAGAAAGTTGTTCTAAGTCTGCAAGCTGTACACGTCCCACGGTTGTACAAGTGCCGTAAAATGCTTTAGGATCACCAGATGAACAAGTTCCTTGTCCTCAGGTACGAGTTCTAAACATTACTCTCACAATGACCTCTAACAATAATACAGATATTTCTCCCTCACTGTGCCAGGAAATATCTTTCAAATACCCTCTAACATAGTTAATCATTCGTTTACCAGGTTTCGATACTGTCACAAAGACATTCCCCCCCCCATGAACCATGGACCTTGCCGTTGGTGGGGAGGCTTGCGTGCCTCAGCGATACAGATGGCCGTACCGTAGGTGCAACCACAACGGAGGGGTATCTGTTGAGAGGCCAGACAAACGTGTGGTTCCTGAAGAGGGGCAGCAGCCTTTTCAGTAGTTGCAGGGGCAACAGTCTGGATGATTGACTGATCTGGCCTTGCAACATTAACCAAAACGGCCTTGCTGTGCTGGTACTGCGAACGGCTGAAAGCAAGGGGAAACTACAGCCGTAATTTTTCCCGAGGGCATGCAGCTTTACTGTATGATTAAATGATGATGGCATCCTCTTGGGTAAAATATTCCGGAGTTAAAATAGTCCCCCATTCGGATCTCCGGGCGGGGACTACTCAGGAGGATGTCGTTATCAGGAGAAAGAAAACTGGCGTTCTACGGATCGGAGCGTGGAATGTCAGATCCCTTAATCGGGCAGGTAGGTTAGAAAATTTAAAAAGGGAAATGGATAGGTTAAAGTTAGATATAGTGGGAATTAGTGAAGTTCGGTGGCAGGAGGAACAAGACTTCTGGTCAGGTGACTACAGGGTTATAAACACAAGATCAAATAGGGGTAATGTAGGAGTAGGTTTAATAATGAATAGGAAAATAGGAATGCGGGTAAGCTACTACAAACAGCATAGTGAACGCATTATTGTGGCCAAGATAGATACGAAGCCCACACCCACTACAGTAGTACAAGTTTATATGACAACTAGCTCTGCAGATGATGAATAAATTGAAGAAATGTACGATGAAATAAAAGAAATTATTCAGATAGTGAAGGGAGACGAAAATTTAATAGTAATGGGTGACTGGAATTCGAGTGTAGGAAAAGGGAGAGAAGGAAACATAGTAGGTGAATATGGATTGGGGCTAAGAAATGAAAGAGGAAGCCGCCTAGTAGAATTTTGCACAGAGCACAACTTAATCATAGCTAACACTTGGTTTAAGAATCATGAAAGAAGGTTGTATACGTGGAAGAACCCTGGAGATACTAAAAGGTATCAGATAGATTATATAATGGTAAGACAGAGATTTAGGAACCAGGTTTTAAGTTGTAAGACATTTCCAGGGGCAGATGTGGACTCTGACCACAATCTATTGGTTATGACCTGTAGATTAAAACTGAAGAAACTGCAAAAATGTGGGAAATTAAGGAGATGGGATCTGGATAAACTGAAAGAACCAGAGGTTGTACAGAGTTTCAGAGAGAGCATAAGGGAACAATTGACAGGAATAGGGGAAAGAAATACAGTAAAAGAAGAATGGGTAGCTCTGAGGGATGTAGCAGTGAAGGCAGCAGAGGATAAAGTAGGTACAAAGACGAGGGCTGCTAGAAATCCTTGGGTAACAGAAGAAATATTGAATTTAATTGATGAAAGGAGAAAATATAATAATTCAGTAAAAGAAGCAGGCAAAAAGGAATACAAACGTCTCAAAAATGAGATCGAAAGGAAGTGCAAAATGGCTAAACAGGGATGGCTAGAGGACAATTGTAAGGATGTAGAAGCTTATCTCACTAGGGGTAAGATAGATACTGCCTACAGGAAAATTAAAGAGACCTTTGGAGAGAAAAGAACCACGTGTATGAATATCAAGAGCTCAGTTGGCAGTTCAGTTCTAAGCAAAAAAGGGAAGGCAGAAAGGTGGAAGGAGTATATAGAAGGTTTATACAAGGGCGATGTACTTGAGGACAATATTATGGAAATAGAAAAGGATGTAGATGAAGAAGAAATGGGAGATACGATACTGTGTGAAGAGTTTGACAGAGCACTGAAAGACCTGAGTCGAAACAAGGCCCCCGGAGTAGACAACATTCCATTAGAACTACTGACGGCCTTGGGAGAGCCAGTCATGACAAAACTCTACCAGCTGGTGAGCAAGATGTATGAGACAGGCGAAATACCCTCAGACTTCAAGAAGAATATAATAATTCCAATCCCAAAGAAAGCAGGTGCTGACAGATGTGATAATTACCGAACTATCAGTTTAATAAGCCACGGCTGCAAAATACTAACGCGAATTCTTTACAGACGAATGGAAAAACTGGTAGATGCAGACCTCGGGGAGGATCAGTTTGGATTCCGTCGAAATGTTGGAACACGTGAGGCAATACTGACCTTACGTCTTATCTTAGAAGAAAGATTAAGAAAAGGCAAACCTACGTTTCTAGCATTTGTAGACTTAGAGAAAGCTTTTGACAATGTTGACTGGAATACTCTTTTTCAAATTCTAAAGGTGGCAGGGGTAAAATACAGGGAGCGAAAGGCTATGTACAATTTGTACAGAATCCAGATGGCAGTAATAAGAGTCGAGGGGCATGAAAGGGAAGCAGTGGTTGGGAAAGGAGTGAGACAGGGTTGTAGCCTCTCCCCGATGTTATTCAATCTGTATATTGAGCAAGCAGTAAAGGAAACAAAAGAAAAATTTGGAGTAGGTATTAAAACTCATGGAGACGAAGTAAAAACTTTGAGGTTCGCCGATGACATTGTAATTCTGTCAGAGACGGCAAAGGACTTGGAAGAGCAGTTGAACGGAATGGACAGTGTCTTGAAAGGAGGATATAAGATGAACATTAACAAAAGCAAAACGAGGATAATGGAATGTAGTCAAATTAAATCGGGTGATGGTGAGGGAATTAGATTAGGAAATGAGACACTTAAAGTAGTAAAGGAGTTTTGCTATTTAGGAAGTAAAATAACTGATGATGGTCGAAGTAGAGAGGATATAAAATGTAGACTGGCAATGGCAAGGAAAGCATTTCTGAAGAAGAGAAATTTGTTAACATCGAATATAGATTTATGTATCAGGAAGTCGTTTCTGAATGTATTTGTTTGGAGTGTAGCCATGTATGGAAGTGAAACATGGACGATAACTAGTTTGGACAAGAAGAGAATAGAAGCTTTCGAAATGTGGTGCTACAGAAGAATACTGAAGATAAGGTGGATAGATCACGTAACTAATGAGGAGGTATTGAATAGGATTGGGGAGAAGAGAAGTTTGTGGCACAACTTGACTAGAAGAAGGGATCGGTTGGTAGGACATGTTTTGAGGCATCAAGGGATCACATATTTAGCGTTGGAGGGCAGCGTGGAGGGTAAAAATCGTAGAGGGAGACCGAGAGATGAGTACACTAAGCAGATTCAGAAGGATGTAGGTTGCAGTAGGTACTGGGAGATGAAGCAGCTTGCACAGGATAGAGTAGCATGGAGAGCTGCATCAAACCAGTCTCAGGACTGAAGACAACAACAACAACAACAAAGACATTTGGTCCTTCAAAAGGGGATTCGAGAATCATCGGCCTAAACTCACCATTAGTTTCTTTTAAAACCGTTGGAAGCCTGATGATGCGCATGGAAAAAAACCCTTTTGAGCGTCGTACCTGAGGGCAGGAAACATCTGGTCATCCCAAAGCACTCGATGGCACAGTTACAGCGGTGGAACGCATACGGTTTTCGATGTTGGAAGAACTTTGAGAGAACATTTTCCGATCTAGTTCAATTGAATGATTATGATGTCAGTCTCCACTTAAGAAACAATATAATCAAAAAGCAGTCATTAGTACATAATCAATTCTCTTTGACAAGGCTTGCAGATTTACTAGAATATGCAATATACAAATCAGGATACTCAGAAAATCATTCGTGACAGTTTAAAATCCTGCTGAATTTTGTTTTAGATTGTTACCTCCCTCGTGTATATTACATGAAGAAATTTAACTCATTTTATGTGCACGTTGTGAAAAAACGTTAGGTTTTTTGTGATTTAATTACAGATTATTATTTTGTAGTTATTCTACAGCATAACATGAGTTACAATTTGCATTGAAACGTTAAATTAAAAAAAGAGACCATGAATGTAAATTGTAAAATAACAATTAAAAATGTAATACGAATATAAGTAAAATAGACGATGAGAATAATGACAAATTTTGACATATTTTAATTAGGTATGTTGTAAATCAAGCGTGACAACATAAAGAGTGCAACGGGAATTCCATTGTTACATGCAAAGGACAGAGCGGATAGATGGAAAGAGTAGATTGAAAGTCTCTATGAGGGGGAAGATCAGTCACATGTTATAGAAGAAGAAACAGGAGTCGATTTAGAAGAGACAGGGAATCCAGCATTAGAATCAAAATTTAAAAGAGCTCTGGAGGACCTACGATGAAACAAGGCAGAAAGGATAGATAACATTCCATCAGAATTTCTAAAATCGTTGGGTGAAGTGGCAACAAAACGACTATTCACAATGGTATGTAGAATGTATGACTCTGGCTATGTACCATCGCACTTTCGGAAATGACTCATCCACACAATTCCGAAGACAGCAAGAGCTGACAAGTGCGAGAATTATCGCACAACCAGCATAACAGCTCATTCATCCAAGTTGCTGACAAGATTAGCATACAGATGGATGGAAAAGGATACTGAGCGTGCCCTAACTGACGATCAGTTTGGCTTTACGAGAGGTAAAGGCCGAGAGAGGCAATTCTTTCATTACGGTTAATAATGAAAGCACGACCAAAGAAAAATCAGGACACTTTCATTGTATTTGTCGGCCTGTAAAAAAGCGTTCGACAGTGTAAAATGGTGCAAGATGTTCGAATTCCTGCGAAAAGTAGGGGTAAACTATAGGGATATGTAATATGTACAACAGCCAAGAGGGAACAAAAAGAGTGCACGAACAAGAAAGAAGTACTCATATTAAAAAGAGTGTAAGACAAGGATGCAGCCTTTCGTCCCTATTGTTCAATCTGTACATCGAGAAAGCAATGATGGCAACAAAAAAAAGGTTCAGGAGTGAAATTAAAATTGACGGTGGAAGGATATCAATCATACGATTCGCTGATAACATTACTACTCTGAGTGAAAGTGAAGAAGAATTACATGATCTGCTGAACGGAATGAACAGTCTAATGACTACAGAGTATGGGTTGAGAGTATATTGAAGAAAGGCGAAGGTAATGAGAAGTAGTAGAAATGTGAACAGCGAGAAACTTAACAGCAGCACTGATGCTCACGAAGTAGATGAAGTTAAGGAATTCTGCTACCTACGCAGTAAAATAACCGATGATGGATGGAGCGAGGAGGACATCAAAAGCAGACTAGAAATGGCACAAAGAACATTCCTGGACAAGATAAGCCAACTAATATCAAATATCGGCCTTAATTTGAGGAATGAATTTCTGAGAATGTACGTCTTGAGTATAGCGTTGTATGTTAGTGGAACATGGACTGTGGGAAAACCGGAAAAGAAGACAGTCAAAGCATTTGAGATGTGGTGCTAAAGATGAATGTAGAAAATTAGGTGGACTGATAAGGTAAGGAATGAGAAAGTTCAGCGCAGAATCGCAGAGGAAAGAAACATCTGGAAATCACGGATAAGGAGGTGGGACAGGATGATTGGACATCTGTTAAGACATGAAGAAATGACTCCCATGGTACTAGCGGGACCTGTAGAGGACAAATTACTTCCTTTCTAGCAGCAGTTTAACGTACTTTTCCAAACCAACGAAGGGTAGCTACCAAATCGACAAAAGCACGGGTCATTCCCGTTTTCAAGATGGGTCATACAAAGACGCATATAATTATAGGCTTAGATAGTTGACTTCAGGATGTTATAGAATTAAGCAATACGCTTTATGTCAAACAATTATGATGTTTTTGGAGAATGAAACTCTCCTCAATAGAAATAAACATGGATTCGGCAAACAGATATCTTGTGAAACTTCGCTCTATCCGTTCCTCAATGAGATGGACACAGATTTATACAACGGCCCTCAGGTTGTTGCCGTGTTCCGTAACTTCAGGAAGGCATTTATGCCATCCCGCACGGCTACTTACCGAAAAATATACGAGAACCCCAAGGAGATGTGATGGGAGCGTCACTGTTTTCAGTGTATATCAGGTTTACATGCGTTACCCACGGTCCCTGCTGTCGAGATATCTTCGCAGGTACCGGGAGCGGTTGGGCCACCCTCTGCCGAAGGGGAGTCGCGGGTTCAACGGCGTTCGCTTCGCACGAGGCGGAGGATCAATGTGGAGGCTGGCCGTGTGGCATCGCCCGCACTGCCTGTGAGTGGACATGTGGCCACTCCTTTAGCAAGGTCCGAGCAGGAAAACGGGAGGAGGGGTTTATTAGTAAATGGGAGCTCCAATGTTAGGCGGATGATGCAGCCCCTTAGGGAAGTAGCGGAAAGGTCGGGGAAGAAGGCTAGTCTTCACTCTGTCTGCCTGCCGCAGTGTCTCAACGGAGATGTGCCCTGGGTGCAACCGACTGCAGATTGTTGGTCATGTCGGCACCAATGACTCCTGCCCTCTGGGTTCAGAAGTCATCCTGAGTTCATAAAGGCGGTTGGTGGAGATGGTGAAGGCGGAAAGCCTCGCTCGCGGGGTGGAATGTGAGCTAACTATTTGTAGAGTCGTTCCCAGAACCGATCGCGGTCTTGTGGTTTGGAGCAGAGTGGGAGGTTGAAACCAGAGGCTCAGACGATTCTGCGGAGACCTGTGGTGCAAATATGTCGACCTCCTCTTTCGGGTGGAGATATGTAGGGTCCCCCTGAAAAGGTCTGACGTGCACTGCACGCAGGAAGCGGTTACAAGTGTAGAGGAGTACGTGTGGAGTGCTTATGTGGGTATCTTAGGTTAGAGAATTCCCTCTGTGGGCCCGACAAGACATCTCCTGAGACGCGACAAGGTAGCAGTAGGCAAAACGCAACAGGGAATCACGATATAAATGTGGCAATAGTAAACTGCAGGAGCGTCAATTCCAAGGTCCCAGAACATCTCTCATTAATAAAAAATGGTTCAAATGGGTCTGAGCACTATGGGACTCAACTGCTGTGGTCATTAATCCCCTAGAACTTAGAACTACTTAAACCTGACTAACCTAAGGACATCACACACATCCATGCCCGAGGCAGGATTCGAACCTGCGACCGTAGCAGTCGCACGGTTCCGGACTGCGCGCCTAGAACCGCGAGACCACCGCGGCCGGCTCTCATTAATAAACGGCCACAATGCCCACATAGTACTAGGGACGGAAAGTTGGCTGAAACCTGATGTAAACAGTATTGAAATTCTAAACTCTTTTTTTGTGATTTTTCCAAGGTGTTCGATCGTCCAGCTCATGATACTCACTTAGAAAAAATCATGTTATATGGAAGTGATGGCTTTACACACAGCTGCTTTGAATCACACTTAACAAACAGAATGCAAAAAGTTGTACTGTGTAATGCAGTGTCAGAAAGGTAGAAAATGTGAGCGACTTTGGAACATAAATTTACAAACCCCAGTCCCAGAGGGCCCAATTTTGTGTCCAATCCTATTCCTTACATAAATAAATAATGGCCCTCTTAACCATCAAAAATTAAAATTGATACGTTTTCTAGCGGGTTCTTGGATCATATTAAATCCTATTAGATAGAAGGCAACGAAGAGTATGTATGAAGTGGTTCTGCGAAAGTGGACTGTCCCTACACACTACATTCACTTCAGCACTAAAAGCAGTCATAAAAACCAAAGATGTAGTGCATGATCAAGAGCAAATGAACATTTGAAACGGAATAAAGTATATTACTGTGTTTCTTGGACAGTTAGGTTCAGCTACTTTTGCTCATCGTGCAGTTACTAATCTTCGAAGCAAAAGTATCAACTTCCTGAGATATATGACATCTTTACACTCAGTGTGTCATATGGAACAATTTCCTAGGTTAATTCATCACTAAAGGAATGAACTGATTGTACAAAAGGAAACAGTTGTGATGTTTTCCCATAGGCGCCATGTAGGTATCTCTTCAATAGGCTTGGCATTTTAACTGCTCCTTTTCAATAGATATATTTTCTAATGAAATTAATCATAAGTAATCCATCGCAATTTAAAAGAAAAGTGATGTTAATCCTTACTAGAGTGGAAAATGAAGTTTATTACCCGTCGTTAAAGATGTCATTTATTCAGAAAAAGAGTTCAGTATGCAGCAACAAAATTTTTTGATCATTTACCCAATAACATGTAATGTTTGACAGGTAGCGAAGCAAGATATAAATATAAAATCATTTCTCCTGGAAAACTCCTTCTATTTCATTGATGGATTTATACTTGAAACTGATAGCCAGGAAAATAAGTATATAAATAAATAAAATAAAAAATAATAGTAATATTTCAGTAAAGTTGCATGAAAAAATAATAACGTTTTCATTAAATGACAAACTATGCATTCATATGATAAACTATGCAACTGTGTGTTGTCAGTAATTTTTAGTGTTAATTATTGTACATACCCTGCAAACTGACTAGTTTCACATAATTTCAATACAAGAACCGTGCAAACGATCTATGGAACATGAAGAAACTAACTAAATAACTAACTGTATGTGAATGATCTAATAGAATGCTTGGAAAGCCGTTTAAGGACCTTAGCAGATGATGGACTTTTCTATAAGGAGGTAGCAACGCCAGAACACAGTATCGGTTCGCCAAATGACTTGCTGAGGACTGATGAATTGTGCAGGTTCTGGCAGTTAACCCTGAACTTACATTTATTCAACATATGGCGTATATATTGTAAAAGAAATCCACTGCAGTGAAACTGCACTAATGATGACAAATTGCTCGAAACAGTATTCCCGTACAGAATATCAGGAGTAATTGTCAACAACGACTATAAATCGAAATTAGGTCATGAAACTAACAGTTGGAGTAATTGACGCTAGACTGAAATTCATACGAAGAATCTTAAGGAAATATAACTCATCCACGAAAGTAGTGAGCTACAAAGCACTTGTTAGGCCGATTATTCAACAGTCTGGCACCCGTACTACGTAGGGCCGATAGAAGAGATAGAGAAGACCCAGCTAAGAGCGATATGTTTCGTCACGAGTTCGTTTAGTCGGCAAGAGATGTTTACAAAGATGCAGAACAAACTCCAGTGGCAGACCTATAAGAGAGCCATTGAGCGTCAAGAAGGGTATTGCTATTGAAATATCGATAAATTATTTTCCGAGAAGAGCAGGGCAACATGCTGCTTGGTCGCTCATACATCTAGTGCAATGAAAACGTCGAACAAAATCGAGAAATTGGAGTTAATACCAAGGCTTACCGATACTTCTTCCCACGCACAATTCGCGACTGGAACAGGGAAGGTCAGAGCAGTTAGTTGTACGGGAAGTATCCTCCGCCACATACCGTCAGATGACTTGCGCATTGTGGAAGGCAGGTGTTATCGTACATGAGAAGTCATAAAGCTCCAGCTACCATCTCCAAAAATATCACTTTCCGACTATGAGAGTGTTAGTCTCCTCTACTTATTCATCCTTCAGTACATTAAGTTTTTCTCAGTTATGCATGATTTAAAGGAGACTACCTTGAAGGTCTGTATCTTCACTGTTCAGGAAATGTCCACTTCGGAAAACAGCCCCTCGCCATTCTTTAAATGACTGTCCTGCAATGATTTCTTCATTCAAGGAAAGAGGAGGAAGCCTTTAGGTCTATATCCAGAGAATTATGACGGTGAGGTGAAGATGTCTAGGAGCTTTTTATCGCCCTACCTTGGGATCTTAAATCAACATATGAAGGAATAACGCCCAATTCCACGTCCTAGCAGTGTCAGTGCGTTCGGAATTCCCTCGAACTCGGAAGCCAACAGACCGACATAAACATTTTGTAGTTTTAGCACCACCACTCCCTATCCAAACTGTCATCTCTGTGTACAGTTGCGCAACGGACACACACAACACTCTTCATGTAGAAGGTCCACGAATTCTTCGTTGCTGGTGAATCTTCGGGGTTGTATGGACCTGGTCCAAGAACCTTTTCGCTTCCTGACGTTTCGTCCAGAGCTATTCTGGACATCTTTGAAGGTGCTCCTGGACGTGCTGAATCTTCTCGACTGGTTAGTCGGACGTCAGAAATATGTGTCTATATCTACATCTACGTAGATACCATGTAAGCAGCTGAACGGCGTGTGGCGGAAGGTGCCTTGTGAGACTATTAGGCATTTTGTTCCCGTTCTGCTCGCAAACAGAGCGACGGGAAAACGATTGTCTATATTCCACCGAAGAGCCGTAATGTATCTCATATTATCTTTATAGTTGTTACTAAAAATGGCAGCAGCAGAATAGTTTTCAAATGCGGCTTCTCTAAATTTCTCCAATAGAGTTTCCCGAAATGAACATCGCCTTTCCTTCATAGATTTCTTCCATTTGAATTCCCGAAACATCTCCGTAACGTTTGGGTATTGTGTGAACCTACCGGTGACAATTATAGCTGTTCGCCTCTGAACTGCTCGATTTCCTTGAATACGACCTATTAGGATACGGATTCCCAACACTCGAACAGTACTCAAGAATAGGTTGCACCAGAGTCCTATATGTCTCCTTCATAGATGAACCACACCTTCCTAAAATTCTCCAAAGAAACCAAGGTCGGCCATTCGCCTTACCTACCACAGCCCTCACATACTCGTTCCATTTAGTATCGAATGTTTAAGCGAAGTGACTTTATTGCGCAGAACTCCATTAATACTGCTTTCGAACATTACGGGTTTGTGTCTTCTACTCATCCGCACCGCTGATTTGTCAGAACATCGCTGCTGTCGATGGCCTCCTGAATGTCTGTTTTCAGCTCAGCAATGGTTTTGGGGTTACTGCTGTACACCTTGTCTTTGATATAGCTCCACAAAAAGGAGTCGCATGTGTTCAGATCCGGAGAATATGGTGGCAGATCCAGGCCCATGCCAGTGATCTCTGAGTCCTCAAAGCACTCTCCCGCTTCGATAGGGTCGAGTCCCGTCTTGCTTGAACATCTTGTCGAAAACAGGGTCGCTTTGGATAATGGGGATGAAATCATGTTCCAAAAATTTAATGTATCGTTGGGTGGTCACCATGCCATCAAGTTATGTCGCACCCATTGTTCTGTGACTGGACACTGTGCACCACACAGTCACCGTCTGAGGGTAAAGAGACTTCGTGATCGCAAAATGCGGTTTCTAAGTCTCCCAAGTGCTCCAATTTTGCTTGTTGAAGAACCTGTCCAAATAAAAGTGAGCTTCGTTGCTAAACCAAATCATATCCACATCAAAGTCCTGCTCAGTAATACTGTGGACAATGGTGTTGGCGAAACACAACCGCTGTTTCTTGGTCCTGGGGCTTCATGGGTGACGAATTTGAATTTTGTATGGGGATAGATGCAGGTCTTCAACGACAATTTGTTGCGGTATCTCCCGGTTGATTCACACCTGTTGTGCAGCTCGTCTGATGGATTTTCTGGGATGATTTGAAGCACAGTGCGTCTCATCTCAATATTTTCAGGCATTTTGATCCTTCTTGGGCGACCGACCTTGCCAACACTGTTATTACGGGCACTACCCGTTCTCTCAAGCTTGCGAATCAAATTCTTGATTGTTAGCGCACTTGTACGGGTTGCCTTCAGCTTGAACTCGTTCGCAAACTATCTTTGAGCCGCAGTTGGGCTGTTATTGTTCACATGGAAGGCCTTCACAAGCGCCCAACTCTCAGGCACGCTGTACCGTGACACTTCTACGAGGAAATGTCCGACAAAAACAAGGCTCGTACTAATGCGCATACTAAGTCCGTCATGACTGTCGTACAGCCGTGCAGTTTGAACGTCTTAACGCAAATCTTCACTAGTTATGACCAATTTATTTCACATAGTTCAATAATTGTCACCCAGTGTATTCAAAGCTAGCTGCCATTCATCGCACCAACTTCAAATTTTGTCTAACTCATCTTGTCTCTTCCTACAGCCACCCAGCTTGGACACCTTACCGTACTCCACAACGTTGTCAGCAAACAACGTCAAACCACTGCCCACCCTGTTCGTCAAATTATTTGTATGTATACAGAACAACAGCTGTTCTATCACACGTCTCTGGGACGCTCCTGACGATATCCTTGCCTTTGATGAACACCCACCGTAGAGGACAACATACTGTGCTCTATACCTTAAAAAGCCTTCGAGCCACTCACGTATCTATGAACCTAATCCATAAGCTCGTACCTTCGTTAACAGCCCGCAATGACACGCTGTGTCAAATGCTTCCAAAAAACTAGTAATATTAAAACCGCCTGTTGCCTTTCATTCATAGTTTTCATTATGTGAGAAAAGAGCAAACTGAGATTCGACTCACTCGTGGACATAAGCATTTTTGGTCACAAAAAAATTTGCTACATTCGAACTGAGAATATGTTCACGGATTCTGCAGAATACAGAAATCAGGGATATCAGTCTATAATTTTGCGAGTCCGTTCTTTTACCCTTCTTATATACAGGAGTCATTTGCTCTTTCTTCCAGTCGCTTGGGAAATTGCACTGGGATAGAGACTGACGAAAATGCAGCCCAGTCAGTGCCACGGACTACTATTTGTAAACCCGAAATGGGATTCCATCCGGACCTGGTGACTCATTTTCTTTCAAATCTTGCAGTTGGTTCTCTATGCCAGGGATGCTTATTACCACTTAGTCCATTCGGGAGTCTGTCTGTTGGTGGAATGACAGTATATTTGTACGATTCCCCTGCGTGAACTATTTCTTAGACGAATAATTTGAAACTTCGCAATTCGTTGCGCCATCTTCAAGCGCCACATCCGGTGGTCAACAAGGGACTGGATGGAAGCCACAGACCCGCTTACAGATTGTACATAAGACTCGAATTTTGTTGGGTTCTCTGCCAAATATTTTGCTGAGACTGACGGTGGTATATGTTACATGCTTCGCGCATAGATCTTTTCACAGAATCTCCAGTTTCTACTGACCTTTGCTTCCTGTCACTTGCGCGTTACCTTTTGCACTGAGAGTACAATAGCCTCTGCTTCTTCAGCATTTCTCGAATTTCGTTATTGAACTGTGGACGGCCTATTATATCCTTAATCCACTTGCTAGGTTCGTGACTTCCCAGACGAAGATTTACAGTCTGCTAAACTTTGCCATAATTCCTCTATGTTCATCATGCTCTAGCTGAGTGACGTCAATTCATTGTCTATGTGCGCTGTTAACAGTTGCTTATCTGCTCGTTCTAGCAGAAACACTCTTCTTGCCTTCTTCGCCCATTTATTAACTTTAGTAATCATAGTTTCCTATAGTGACGTGATCGCTAATCAGGGTCTCTGTACCGACTTTGTCGATGTCAGGCCTGTTTGTAACTGCAAAATCTAAGGTATTTCCCTTGCTTGTGGGCTGTCGAACTAGGTACTCAAGACACCGTTCAAAAACTTGTTCAAGAGTGGTTCGCAGGCTCTAGTTTACAAATGATCAACATAGATAATCCTTGTCACAGATAAATTTTCGCTATCTTTTCTAGCCTGTCAAAGTTAAAACTCATCTATCGGTTTTGCAGAGGAGCTGTCTGTGTATCATTAAGTTTGATGGTTTATTCTTTCCTGTTATAATTGTGCCTGTTTATACAGGGTGTTATATGTACAGGTACAGACATTGTGACCTTAGGTACCTTAATATGTACCCACATCAGTGAGTTACTTATTTTTTTCTCAGCCTTTTGTACCTAAAGTTTTCTCCGCGGTCGTAACTGCGCCGTGAAGTGGACTGTGCCAGTTAGTATAGACAATTCGTTCTTCTCCTACTCATCCACACCTCAATTCGTGACATGCAACACAAAGAACATAAAAGTTAATGGTCTGCTCGCGTCACGCATACTTGTGGGTAATAACCAACGTAACAGCATACTACCCGCAGTAGCTATGATTATTAACCTCTACATGAAGCAAACACCTACGCAATGTTATTCAGCAAACTGTCCTTAGTCACCCTGCACATTTCGATCGCGTCTGTATATAGCTGTGTATAATAGTTTCAAATGAAGAAAAATTTTTCGTTTCAGAAATTTCAGGATTTCTTAACTGAAGAGCTACTGCCGAAGGGTGACAATGCATTGTAAAATTGTATCTCAGACAAAGATTATATCTGCGGATCAAGCGTAAACTAGACCACGCGAATTCCACACAGTATTTAAGTCTCCCTCCGACGTCCGACAGGTCAGTCGGCAACACTCGGTGAATGTATTCAGTGCAGCTATGGAAGAAACGCAAGGAACCGTAAAGAATCTTGTATGTTATATAGATTTGTACGAGGTGACCTAGAAGACCGTTGACTCTTCAAGATGCAATAATTCGTGGATTAAGGTAGGCAGAAAAGAAAAACTTGTCAAACATGCTTGAATTTACGAGGGGTTTTACTGAAACCAGAAACTAGTGTCCGGTGTGGTTTGGGTTTATCACAAGAACCGTGATCTGACCCTTTTTCTCCCAGAAATGCGGATTGCTGCTTTCCACACTGCACGCGTGGCAGGTGCAAGGTACGCAGACATACAGTCAAGTGACAAAGAAACTGGTATAGGCAATCGTTTTCAAATTCAGAGATACGTAAACCTTTAGAATACGACGCTGCGCTCGGCAACGCCTGTATAAGACAATTAGTGTCTTGCGCAATTGTTAGATCGCTTACTGCAACAGTGACGTGTTATCCAGATTTAAGTGAGTTTGAACGTCGTGTTATACTCGACGCACGAGTCATGGGACACAGCCTCTCCGAGGTAGAGATGAAGTGGGAATTTTCACGTACGACCATTTCATGAGAGTACCGTAAACATCAGGAATCCGGTAGAACATCAAATGTCCGACATTGCTGCAGCCGGGAAAAGATCCTGTAAGAACGGTACCAACGATGACTGAAGAGACTTTCAACGTGACAGAACTGCAAGCCTTCCGCATATTACTAAAGATTTCAATGCTGGGCCATTAACAACTGTCACCATGATAACAATTCAACAAAACATCAACGATAAGGGCTTTCGGAGCCGAAGGACTACCTGTGTACCCATGATGACTGCACGACACAACGCTTTACGCCTCACATGGGTCCTTGAACACCGACACTGAACTGTGGATGACTGGAAACATGTTGCCTGGTCGGACGAGTCTCGTCTGAAGTTGTATCAAGCGGATGAACGTGTACGGGTATGGAGACAATCTCATGAACCCATACACCCTGCATGTTAGCAGGAAACTGTCAAAGCTGGTGGAGCCTATGTAGCGGTTTTGGGCGTGTGCAGTTTGAGTGATATGAGACCATTGACACTTCTATATACGACACTGACAAGGGACTCGTACGTAAGCATCGTGTCCGATCACCTGCATCCGTGTCCATTGTGCGTTCCGACAAACTTGGGCAATTTCAGCAGTACAATGCCACACCACAGCACACACGTCCAGTATTTCTACTGAGCGGCCCCAGGAACACTGTTCTGGGTTTAAACACTTTCGCTGGCCATCAGACGCCCCAGAATGAACACTACTGAGCATAGCTGGGATGCCCTGCAACAAGCTGTGCAGAGCAGATCTGCATTCCGTCGTACTCTTACGGGTTTATGGACAGCGCTGCAGGATTCATGGTGCCAATTCCCTCCAGCACTCCTTCAGACATTAGTCGAGCCTATTTCGCGTCACGTTGCGATACTTCTGCGTTTTCGCGTGGGCCCTACACGATATTCGGCCGGTGTACAAGATTCTTTTACAGAATCGCATCACCGCTAACGTGGCTGATATACACCTGCTGGAATAGAAGACGTCAATGGAGGATGGCGCTCAACCTCATATTGCTACATGTGTGACAGACCTCTTGCGTCCATCGTTTGGTAAGTATCGCGTGCTGAGCCGCCACATCCGTCAGGTTTCGCCTCCCAGCTCTCCAGAAGTCAATTCGTGTGGTATTTGGTTGTGGTGTTTCCTGACGTCACAAATCTAGTGCCGTTGTCCGACCTCATTAGGGATGCTACAAGACGACATCTGACGACAGTTTATCACCTACGTACTGATCTACCCTACAGTGCTGTTCACAACATCGTACCCCAGTTTTGGAAATTTGTGGTAAGGTCTTACGGGACCGAACTGCTGAGGTCATCGGTCCCTAAGCTTACACACTACTTAATCTAACTTAAACTCACTTAATTTAAGGATGTCACACACACCCATGCAAAAGGGAGAACTCGGACCTCCGACGGGAGAAGCCGCGTGGACCGTGGCAAGACGCCTAAGACCGAGCGGCTACCCTGCGCAGCATCGTACCCCAGCTACAGGTATTGTTGACGAATGTTGGCGGACATGTTGAGCATTAGTTATTATTCTGCTAATTGTTGCTTTAATATCATACAAAGCGCCATCTTTTCGGCATTTCGTCCACTTCATTTGTTTCAGTAAAACGCAAGTTTTTAACCTCTACCGGCATTATTCCGTGAACAACTGAATTCTCAAATGATTGCGGGCTTTTGCGTCAGCCTGTATATTGATATAAACATGGCCCATTTGCAATTTCCGTTAGGAAATAACAAAATAAATCCTTTACATTCAGTATTCATACGCCGACTGCAATGTTAATCACTGAACAAACGTGCACTAGTGAATGGCTATGAAACATTACAAATTTTATCATAGGCTAATCATTTCCTTTGAAATCAACTACGTCTCGAATGGATGGTTGAGGAGAAAACACAACTCCGAATGAGGAAACTGTTGGATGTTCCACACCTGACTAGCGAAGCACGCCACTCAAGGTTGGCGTCGTCTCTCTGCAAGTCTACTCCTCTCGAGGCCACAATAACTAGCAGTTGCCGAATCTTCTTTTCCCGACAGGCTCCCCCAATCAGTGGTTGCGTTAGCTAATCAGAAACCGCCATATACACCAACTCCTTTCCCAAGTCTGTGCTACTAATCTCTATATCAACTAGTGAAAATACAATGAAATAAAATTTTCCCAGGCGACAAGCTGAAACAAAGCTTCTCGTCGCCTGTTTGCAGTGATATGAGCCTCTTATAATAATGGGAAAATACACAATGGAAGGGCCTGCATGTGATTCGTCCTTCCATATTTAGACAGGTGCAGCTTAGTTTCTGTGGTAAGGGAGAGCAGTCTCCGACGCCAGTCGTTTCCTCTGAATCCACGCGTTTTGTGGCGCCTTGACGGCTAAGGCATTTACGCCCCCACAGTCGCCTTTGAGGTCCGCTTTCATGTGGCCACAAAAGCGTCGGTGCCGAGTTTCTCCCCCACGACATGCATTTTTCTCTTCACCAAAGGAACTCGTAACACCGCAGAATAAGGGTGGGAAGAAAACTTTCATAGCCCAAAGAAGCGGCTTATAAAACCGTGTCTTATCCAGTGTCAGCTAGGGAGTTGCAGAGGAGCCAGGATGCCATCTTGGACAGCTTCTTACAATATCCTCAGACGTTGGCACCATACTTCTGTGACTGTTCATCCCTTAGGAACAAAATGGATGAAAAAACGAATCTTCAAAATTACATACCAATATACTCATTTTCTGCAGAATTCTTGAACATATGCCGAGTTCGAATATAACAAATTTCCTTGATAACGAGAAGCTTATCTCTGTCAGTCAGCATAGTCTTAGAAAGCATCACTTGTAAAAAACTCATCTTGCCATTTTTCACATGACAGAGTGCGAATTGTGGATAAAGGGCAACCCGCAGATTCCACATTCCTACATTTCCGTAAAGCATTTGACGCCGTGCCTCAGTGCAGGCTGTTAACGAAGGTATGATCATATGGAATAGGTTCTTATGTACGCGAAAAGCTCGAAGAGTTCTTAAGTAATAGAAGTCATTATTTTATCGTCGACGGCGAGTATTCGTCACAGACAAGGTTATGGTAAAGAGTGCTGTTATTTCTATATCTATACATGACTGGCGGACAGGGTGTGCAGTCTGCTATTGTTTGCTGATGATGTTGTGGTTTACGTGAAAGTGTCGAAGCTGTGTGACTGTTGAAGCATGCGTAATGACTTCACGTCTCTAAAATATCTGGGCATAACGTTGGAAAGCGATAAGAAATGAAACGAGCATGAAGAGATTACGATAGGAAAGGCGGATGGTCGACCTCATCTTATAGGGAGAATTTTGAGAACGTGTGATTCAAACGGGAATCCCTGGACAAAAGACGAAGTTCTTCTGGAGGAGCGCTGTTGAGAAAATTTAGAGAACGGGCAACTAAAGCTGACCGCAGAACGACGTTATTGACGCCAACATACATTTTGCGTAAGAATGGCTCTGAACACTATGGGACTTGACATCTATGGTCATCAGTCCCCTAGAACTTAGAACTACTTAAACCTAACTAACCTAATGACAGCACACAACACCCAGTCATCACGAGGCAGAGAAAATCCCTGGCCCCGCCGGGAATTGAACCCGGGAACCCGGGCGTGGGAAGCGAGAACGCTACCGCACGACCACGAGCTGCGGACTTTGCGTAAGAGACACGGAGGTACGATTCGAGAAATTAGCACCCATACGGAAGCATATAGGCAGTCGTTTTCCCACGCTGTGTTTGCAAGTGAAAAAGGAAAGGAAATGACTGGTATTGGTGAAGCGGAACATTTGCCATTCACAATAGGTGGCGTGCGGCGTATGTATGTAGATGAAGATGGAAAAAGCATTTTATATTACTTTACTCGATTACGATTGGGTTTTAGACTTTTTCGGAGATGTGAATCTTCGTCCTTTCACTGCTCTCGTTGCTTCTTAATCTCTGGTCATAGTGATACATACTACATTAGCCCATCATGATTAGCTGGCTAAAGAAGATACCTGGACTGGCCAGACACAGCTTCAATATTTTTGCCGATGCTTCGTTACAGAGGGCATTTTAAATGAGTTTCAGCAGTCGTGTAGCTTGGCGACTGGTGATGTTCGTGATATTTAGAGAGTTGTGCAAAATGCATAAAGCTTTCGCCCTTAATGTGGCACGTCGATGTTCGACCACCGAACACTCTTCTTTCACTCCGTTCCCCACAGAGATATGACTTTCTGTTTGGTTATCGTCATTCAGACGCCTTTTACGACCCTGAAGGCGTCTGCCCAACGTAGCCACTGTTTTATAAATTGAGGTGACAAAAATCACATATACAGATAGAGGTAGTCTCGCGCACACAGGCTATAAAAGGGCAGTGCATTGGCTAAGATGTCCTGTTTACTCAAGTGATTTATGTGTAAAGATTTACGACGTTATTATGACAGCACGAAGGGCATTAATAAATTCTGAACGACAAAATTTTAAACTTGGCTGAAGCAGCAAATGTTGAAAATCTTCACATTAAATGATAACAGAATAAAGATTTATTGAAATCCTTGACCATAGTTTCGGTATATCTAAATGTACTTTCATCAGAAGCAAAAATAGACTTGCTCAGGAAGACACCTCCATTAGCAAAAACTTAGAAACTGAGATAGGACATTTATAGCTTTAAGTAACTACGCAAAATACCAAAGCCTTACAAGCAGATCTTGCTGCATTTCGCTGCAATTTTCTAATACTGCAGCTTCCCTGTATACTACAGCATCATCGTCCCCCGACATGGGTGTGTGTGTTTGTCCTTAGATTAATTTAGGTTAAGTAGTGTGTAAGCTTAGAGAATGATGACCTTAGCAGTTAAGTCCCATAAGATTTCACACACACTCTTCATGTTCCCAAACAAAGGTGGAAATTTTTTGGATGACGATGCGCCATGTCTCAGAGTATCAGTTTTTTTGTTATTGGTTTCAAAAACATTCTGGACAAGTGTAGGGAATGACTTGGCCACCCATCGAACATTTGTATGGCGTAAAGGTGAGGTCAATTCATACAAAACAATCCTCCACCGGAAAGACGTTTGTACACTCCTGGAAATGGAAAAAAGAACACATTGACATCGGTGTGTCAGACCCACCATACTTGCTCCGGACACTGCGAGAGGGCTGTACAAGCAATGATCACACGCACGGCACAGCGGACACACCAGGAACCGCGGTGTTGGCCGTCGAATGGCGCTAGCTGCGCACCATTTGTGCACCGCCGCCGTCAGTGTCAGCCAGTTTGCCGTGGCCTACGGAGCTTCATCGCAGTCTTTAACACTGGTAGCATGCCGCGACAGCGTGGACGAGAACCGTATGTGCAGTTGACGGACTTTGAGCGAGGGCGTATAGTGGGCATGCGGGAGGCCGGGTGGACGTACCGCCGAATTGCTCAACACGTGGGGCGTGAGGTCTCCACAGTACATCGATGTTGTCGCCAGTGGTCGGCGGAAGGTGCACGTGCCCGTCGACCTGGGACCGGACCGCAGCGACGCACGGATGCACGCCAATACCGTAAGATCCTACGCAGTGCCGTAGGGGACCGCACCGCCACTTCCCAGCAAATTAGGGACATTGTTGCTCCTGGGGTATCGGCGAGGACCATTCGCAACCGTCTCCATGAAGCTGGGCTACGGTCCCGCACACCGTTAGGCCGTCTTCTGCTCACGCCCCAACATCGTGCAGCCCGCCTTCAGTGGTGTCGCGACAGGCGTGAATGGAGGGACGAATGGAGACGTGTCGTCTTCAGCGATGAGAGTCGCTTCTGCCTTGGTGCCAATGATGGTCATATGCGTGTTTGGCGCCGTGCAGGTGAGCGCCACAATCAGGACTGCATACGACCGAGGCACACAGGGCCAACACCCGGCATCATGGTGTGGGGAGCGATCTCCTACACTGGCCGTACACCTCTGGTGATCGTCGAGGGGACACTGAATAGTACACGGTACATCCAAACCGTCATCGAACCCATCGTTCTACCATTCCTAAACCGGCAAGGGAACTTGCTGTTCCAACAGGACAATGCACGTCCGCATGTATCCCGTGCCACCCAACGTGCTCTAGAAGATGTAAGTCAACTACTCTGGCCAGCAAGATCTCCGGATCTGTCCCCCATTGAGCATGTTTGGGACTGGATGAAGCGTCGTCTCACGCGGTCTGCACGTCCAGCACGAACGCTGGTCCAACTGAGGCGCCAGGTGGAAATGGCATGGCAAGCCGTTCCACAGGACTACATCCAGCATCTCTACGATCGCTTCCATGGGAGAATAGCAGCCTGCATTGCTGCGAAAGGTGGATATACACTGTACTCGTGCCGACATTGTGCATGCTCTGTTGCCTGTGTCTATGTGTCTGTGGTTCTGTCAGTGTGATCATGTGATGTATCTGACCCCAGGAATGTGTCAATAAAGTTTCCCCTTCCTGGGACAATGAATTCACGGTGTTCTTATTTCAATTTCCAGGAGTGTAGTTATCGGTGGCCGGAGACTCAATATTTCTGCAGGGGACTTGCAATGACTTGTTGAGTCCGTGCCACGTCGAGTTGATACACTATGTTGGGCGAAAGGAGGTGCAACACGATGTTAGGAAGTATCCCATGACGCTTGTCACCTCAGTGCATATTGGTGACATGTGTCTCTACACGTGCTACCACTCAGCATGGATTGTTGCAGCGTTGTTCGCCTTCGAATACGGATAATTCCTGCGTGACACTCAAGTTTGTTAACGGGATGCGCCATTTTCATTTGGTTCCTGTAGCGACAGGCTTAAGTATTGTGTCAAAGAGATTTCAACATTTCAAATTGTACCACTATTGCAAACGTGTGCCTTGAGAGAAAAATACAACGTAATTACATAATCTACACTTTTAGACGCCATAATTAAAATTTTAAGACTACGCATCGCAAGTTTCAAACACCGACCTAAGAGCAGTCACCTTTGATCGTATGCGTAAGCACAGGCGAATCTGCCCCGTAAGCAATGTGTTGTGAAATCTCATGATTCTTCTATCACTGTTCTGTAGAAACGGGTTCCTATTCATAAACGAAAAATTATGTGCGCTCTATTGTATTAATTCACTTAGATGAACGCTTCTCGGCTTAAAGAAACAAGAAGCAGACTATATATGTTACATGGTCAAAGTCAGTTGAGTATATCCCTTCTCCCAAACTTCACTTAAGCCCACAATGTGTGTTCCGTTCATTCCTTTCATACTGCTTTGTATCTGTTAGTAAATTCATCAGTGCATTCCAAACTGTAATATATTCATCTTCTCAACAGTAAATCAACAATGGTGTGCTGAAGAATAAAAACTCCCAATTGCCTACGTGAAAATTCTTAAAGCATTTTAATTAAAACAAATTTTATTCTTATTCTAAATCTTTATTCTTAATTTCCACATATTTGTTTCTCACCGTAGTCATCCTGAGAACGAACAGATTTCTTTCAACGAAGGACCAGCTTTTTGATACCTTCACTGTAGAATGTTTAACTGTGTGCCCAGAGCCACGACCTCAGGTCTGTATCCACCACTTAGTCAGTGTCAAAGTGAAGTCTTCGAAGATGATCTTTAAGTATCGGAAACAGATGAAAATCTGACGGGGACAAGTCGGGACTGTGTGGAGGATGACCCATGACAGTGAACCCAACGAGTCGGATTCTTGTAGACGTCGCAGCGCTCGTGTGTGGTCTGGCCCTGTCATGCTGAAAGAGAGGGTGCTCCATGTGTGGACTGTTATAGACTCTATTGCATAACTCTATTTCGCATGGGGTGTCATAGTTACCTAGCTCACCGCCAAACTACACACTACAATCCTGCGTCTTCTAGCGGCTTAGGGTTGCAACTCGACTCAAAGAAGAGGGAAAGTCTACTGAATATTATGCATGACGTGTAAAACCTCAACCGAAACTGAGCACAGCGCACAAATTCGGAGGCTAACTTACATAATATTTTTGATTCGATTTCCGTGTCACGTTCCACCCATTCTCCAACATTACCTACATCTTCATCTACATCCATACTCCGCAAGCCACATGACGGTGTGTGGCGGAGGGTACCTTGAGTACCTCTATCGGTTGTCCCTTCTATTCCACTCTCGTATTGTTCGTGGAAACAAGCATTGTCGTTACGCCTCTGTGTTGGCTCTTATCTCTCTGGTTTTATCCTCGCCTCTGTGTGGGCTCTTCTCTCTCTGATTTTATCCTCATGGTCTCTGCGCGAGATATGCGTAGGAGAAAGGAATACACTACTTGACTCCTCGGTGAAGGTGTGTTCTTGAAACTTCAACAAAAGCCCGCACCGAGCTGCTGAGCTTCTCTTCTGCAGAGGCTTCCACTGGAGTTTGTCTATCATCTCCGTAACGCTTTCGCGATTACTAAATGATCCTGTAACAAAGCACGCTGCTCTCCGTTGGATCTTCTCTGTCTCTTCTATCCACCCTATCTGGTACGGATCCCACACTGCTGAGCAGTATTCAAGCAGTGGGCGAACAAGCGTACTGTAACCTACTTCTTTTGTTTTCGAATAGCATTTCCTTAGGATTCTTCCAATGAATCTCAGTCGGGCATCTGCTTTACCGACGATCAACTTTATGTGATCATTCCATTTTAAATCACTCCTAATGTGTACTCCCATATAATTTATGGAATTAACTCCTTCCAGTTGCTGACCTGCTATATTGTAGCTAAATGATAAGGGATCTTTCTTTCTATGTATTCGTAGCACATTACATTTGTCTAAATTGAGATTCAATTGCCATTCCCGGCACCATGCGTCAATTCGCTTCAGATCATCCTGCATATCAGTATAATTTTCCATTGTTACAACCTCTCGATACACCACAGCATCATCTGCCAAAAACCTCAGTGAACTTCCGATGTGATCCACAAGGTCATTTATATATATTGTGAATAGCAACGGTCCTACGACACTCCCCTGCGGCACACCTGAAATCACTCTTACTTCGAAAGACTTCTCTCCATTGAGAATGACATGCTGCGTTCTGTTATCTAGGAACTCCTCAATCCAATCACACAATTGATCTGATAGTCCGTATGCTCTTACTTTGTTCATTAAACGACTGTGGGGAACTGTGTCAAACGCCTTGCGGAAGTCAAGAAACACGGCATCTACCTGTGAACCCGTGTATAAGGCCCTCTGAGTCTCGTGGACGAATAGCGAGAGCTGGGTTTTACACGACCGTCTTTTTCGAAACCCATGCTGATTCCTACAGAGTAGATTTCTAGTCTCCAGAAAAGACATTATACTCGAACATAATACGTGTTCCAAAATTCTACAACTGATCGACGTTAGAGATATAGGTCTATAGTTCTGCACATCTGTTCGACGTCCCTTCTTGAAAACGGGGATGACCTGTGCCCTTTTCCAATCCTTTGGAACTCTTCGCTCATCTAGAGACCTACGGTACACCGCTGCAAGAAGGGGGGCAAGTTCCTTCGCGTACTCTGTGTAAAATCGAACTGGTATTCCATCAGGACCAGCGGCCTTTCCTCTTTCGAGCGATTTTAATTGTTTCTCTATCCCTCTGTCGTCTATTTCGATATCTACCATTTTGTCATCTGTGCGACAATCTAGAGAAGGAACTACAGTCTAGTCTTCCTCTTTGAAAGAGCTTTGGGAAAAGACATTTAGTATTTCAGCCTTTAGTCTGTCATTCTCTGTTTCAGTACCATTTTGGTCACTGAGTGTCTGGATATTTGGTTTTGATCCACCTACCGCTTTGACATCAGACCAAAATTTCTTACAATTTTCTGCTACGTATTATGGTATTATGGTACTTATATTATTTGAGCTCTATGGCCAGTATCATTTATACTGTTTTAAATACGCCGTTTGGTTGATTTGCAACACGTAGATTCTCTCTTTTGTTGAGTATAATTCTTTGCTCTTGTTATACGCAACGCCTACCACGTTACTGTCACGCGCGCGAGCGCGAAAACACACACTACACACATTATATATATATATATATATATATATATATATATATATATATATATATATATATATATATTGTTAAAATTTATCTTTTTCTTGTGTTTATGACCTAGGCGTCTGGAATATGTTCAAATTGTGTGTGAAGTCTTATGGGATTTAACTGCTAAGGTCATCAGTCCCTAAGCTTACACAATACTTTACCTAAATTATCCTAAGGACAAACACACACACACACACACACACATACACACACACACACACACACATGCCCGAGGGAGGACTCGAACCTCAGCCGGGACCACCCGCACAGTCCATGACTGCAAAGACCCAGACCGCTCGGCTAATAGCGCGGGGCAAGGGGTCTCGAAATTAATTATTATTCAAAACGTCCTGGATCCCGTCTTCGAACACAGCCCCTGCATAAATTTGGAAAATAACCTCACCAGTGTAAGGGACATTCTCTCGCCAACAGCTTTGTCAAAGCGGGCGGAGGAGCGAACGAACTTTCAGGGAAATTTCTTTCCCTTCGGGTGCGATACTGCCCCTAAAACACGGAAGAATCGGTAATGAACAACAGAACAAGGATACAGAAGACAGTGGAAACCACTGTATTAATCACTAGTAATGTGTATCCAGACGACATGAGACCTGTAAATGGAAAACGGTCATGATGATCTGTCCATTGGCAAAATTTCCGGACTAGCCCCCCATTCGGATATACGGGATGTGACTGCCAATGGCAACGTGATTATGAGAAAAAGATTGAATAAACAATGAAAGATAACGATCTACGAGTCACAGCGCGCAACGTAAGAACTTTGAACACGGTAAGGACGCTAGTAAATCTGAAAAGGGAAATGCAAAGTCTCAATCTAGATATATTGGGCTCAGTGAAGTGAAACGGAAAGAGGACAAAGATTTCTGGTCAGGTGAATATGGGGTAATAAGAATAGCAGCAGGAAATGATACAATAGGAGGAGAATTTGTTATGAATAGGATGATAGGACAGAGAGTTAGTCTGTTCTCGACAGCAAATCAACACCGACAACAAAATTTAGTGTATAAATGCCAACGCCGCAAGCACACGATGAAATATCTAAATGGAAATGGAAATCTGGTAGTCATGGGGAACTGGAACGGCGCATCACATATCTTAGTTCTAGTCTGTAGCCTGGTTACTTCTGTCTTATTTTTTTGTAACGATTGGTGTCGTTTGCCGTGTAATACACCGTTTTATTTTGTATGTTCACGGTGACTTTATTTTTGTATACCAGGTTTATTATGATGAAGCTTATTACGTTAAGACCTCGGTTTTTCTCTTAAAGACGGGACCAAACATGGTTACCGATCAGAGCAGTTGCCATCACTTCCTCGTCACCCTTCACCTGTCGTCGTGTTATTGCTCATTTCCACTCTTCGTCTGGTCTCGTGCTGGGTTTCGCCTGAAGCGACGAACAAAAGGAGGAATAGGAGTTAGGGGCGATACTTTGGTAGTGTGCGACAAATGGGATTTAGGATTGAGGAGGGAGGCGTACTTGCGAGGGAAACTCCCCGTCGCACTCTGTTCATATTTAGTGGTGAGAGGACCCAGTTGATAGCCCATTAGAAACTGAACACAGATCAAGCATGAGAACTGGAAGAAGCTGTACTCAACTGTGGAAAAGAAGCAAAATAGAAACACTGAAATCTCGAAGGACAAATGCATAATAGAGCTACACAAACAGCTATGGCGTCGCGCTTAGGCGGTAATGGTAGTGGAGTGTAAAGCAGGCGAGTCGTGTTCAAAGCTCGTCCCAGTTTTTTTCTCCGCTGTTCGCTGTGTTCAACTTTGGATCTATCTCGTGGCGACCTATAATGAAAGTTGAGTCTACACAGCTACTCTATTAGCAGGCGAAAGATAGTGGCTTTCGAATGGGAACCGCAAACATTTGAAGACAAGGCAATAAGTCAGCCGAATTCTCCACCGGAAAAGCACGGGGTTAGCGACAGTAAGTGTGTCATACAATAGAAATCTCTTGCACGCCTGGTGAGTGAGTGAGGTATGCCTCCTCGCCCGATTTATGTGTTCCTATGAATGTGAATATGGTCACTCCCAAGGAAATTATGAAAACATAGTAGTTTGTCACATGAGCTGCGACAAAGGAACGCAACAGTTTCACAATCATACAGTTTTGTCTGTGCCTGTCAAAACAAATTGTTTCAACGTTCCCGAAGTTGCCTCTCGCTTTGGACGTTTTACCTGTTTAATTCCTTCGTTGTAACACATTCACTCCCGTTTATTTGTTGTTTTCATTTTTCTGAGGAATCTATGTGGTATCTCGCCTGCTATGATTATTCATCACATTTGCTTGGGACGGTAATGTATTCTTACCACATGACTCTTATTATATAGCCTATCCAGAGTGTTACAAATGGGTACGGCCAAATTTTCAAGAAACATTCTTCACTCACAAAGAAAGAAAATATGTTATGTGGACGTGCGTCCGGAAACGCTTACTTTCCATGTTTGAGATTATTTTATTACTTCTCTTAAAAACCACATTAATCATGGAATGGAAACACACAGCAACAGAACGTACCAGAGTGACTTCCAACACTTTGTTACAGGAAATGTTCAAAATGTCCTCCGTTAGCGAGGATACATGCATCCACCCTCCGTCGCATGGAATTCCTGATGTGCTGATGCAGCCCTGGAAAATGGCGTATTGTATCACAGCTGTCCACAATACGAGCACGAAGAGACTCTACATTGGGTACCGAGGTTGCATAGACAAGAGCTTTCAAATGCCCCCATAAATGAAAGTCAAGAGGGTTGAGGTCAGGAGAGCGTGGAGGCCATGGAATTGGTCCGCCTCTACCAATCCATCGGTAACCGAATCTGTTGTTGAGAAGCGTACGAACACTTCGACTGAAATGTGCAGGAGCTTCATTGTGCATGGATCACATGTTGTGTCGTACTTGTAAAGGCACATGTTCTAGCAGCACATGTAGAGTATCACGTATGAAATCATGATAACGTGCTCCATTGTGCGTAGGTGGAAGAACATGGGGCCCAATCGAGACATCACCAACAATGCCTGCCCAAACGTTCACAGAAAATCTGTGTTGATGACGTGAATGCACAACTGCGTGCGGATTCTACTTTGCCCACACACGTTGATTGCGAAAATTTACAATTTGATCACGTTGGAATGAAGCCTCATCCGTAAAGAGAACATTTGCACTGAAATGAGGATTGACACATTCTTAGATGAACCACTCGCACAAGTGTACCCGTGGAGGCCAATCAACTGCTGATAGTGCCTACACACGCTGTACATGGTACGAAAACAACTGGTTCTCCCGTAACACTCTCCATACAGTGACGTCGTCAACTTCACCTTGTGCAGCAGCAACTTCTCTGACGCTGACATTAGGGTTATCGTCAACTGCACGAAGAATTGCCTCGTCCATTGCAGGTTTCCAATTCGTTCTAGGTCTTCCCCAGTCGCGAGTCATAGGCTGGAATGTTTCGTGCTCCCTAAGACGCCGATCAATTGCTTCGAACGTCTTCCTGTCGGGTCACCTTCGTTCTGGAAATCTGTCTCGATGCAAACGTACCGCGCCACGGCTATTGCCCCGTGTTAATCCATACATCAAATGGGCATCTGCCAACTCCGCATTTGTAAACGTTGCACTGACTGTAAAACCACGTTCGTGATGAACACTAACCTGTTGATGCTACGTACTGATGTGCTTGATGCTAGTACTGTAGAGCAATGAGTCGCATGTCAACACAAGCACCGAAGTCAACATTACCTTCCTTCAATTGGGCCAACTGTCGGTGAAACGAGGAAGTAAAGTACGTACTGACGAAACTAAAATGAGCTCTAACATGGAAATTAAGCGTTTCCGGACGCATGTCCACATAACATCTTTTCTTTATTTGTATGTGAGGAATGTTTCCTGAAAGTTTGGCCGTATCTTTTTGTAACACCCTGTATAGAGTATGACAACGGCCAAGACTACAGAAAGGGAACAGACGTTTCAATGAACGGTCGGAGAGTTCATATTTTTGTGAGAAAAAGTTGTAAGTTGCACGAAGAAGTTTTGAATGCAAGTCGTCCGTGTAGCAGTCGCAAACCACGAAGACTTCACCACTACGCCACAGCCATACCAGTGTGAAAGATGTTGTACTTCTGAACCTTGGACCGTTCATTATTTCAGGGTTTTTTCACAGTTCAGTACACCTCCTTTCTGTTTTCATGCCTTCTCTGTGTTCAGTATTTGATGGAGTGTGCACTGGGCCATCTTACCACTAAATATGATGAGGATGCCATCGGAGGTACCCCTTTCTTGTCGTTATTGTCCGTTACATTTATTCGAAGCAGACGTCCCATGAAACTCGTTGAAGTCTATCACTGATCCATTCATTAAGCTTTTTAGTAACAGAGGGCAGCAAACCCTCCGACCCAACACTATGAGTAACCGTGCCGGCTGCTTGTTACGTAGCCCGTGCAGCTGTACGGAGTCAGGGTGCCGACGTGGCGTAAATGGTGAACGCACCAGCTTCGCAAGCGAAGACTTGGATTCGAATCCCTGCTTTGGCACAAATTTCCGTTTGTCGTCAGTGCATTCATTCACTGCTCTAATGCTACAGAGATCTGAATTTCTCCTCCGTGAACATGTTATCGTTAATTATAGATGTAATTTTATATACTATCAGTACACTGTGTTTCTGGTGAATTTTTATAATTAATCTTCTTTATTGTCACGTGTCGCGTCGACTTTTAGGCACTTTCGCCGAACACCTTGGTTGACATGACCCCTCTTGCAAAACACATTACGTAGACAGTGTTCATTTATACACTTTGCGGACTGTCCGTGACGCTTTCATCCATGACAAAACAGACCGTCACATTCATGTAGCCGTAGCCAAAAATACACAGTTCATAGAATTGTTCTTTACGTTATGCAGACCGTAAATAATGTCCATTCTGTTCTCGCAGTTCAAACTACTGTAACGGAATTGAAATCCAGATATACTGCACAGCTCATTGAAGTTTCCATTTACACGGTTTGCTAAAAAGTGAAAGAGAACAGTGCCAGCAAAGTCCATTCGCATGTTCGTGTCGTTCACAACGAAGTATCGGTCCATACAATTCCAGGTGCTTTTCATAAAAACACAATATCACTTACGAGCGCACGCTTCACATACGCATCCTCCACCATACCTTCTACTACACATCCTCTGTTGTACTATCGATATGTCCCCTGTCTACAAACGTTAAATCACTATCGTAAATAACATAAATCATTATAAATGTTCTTGACTGGATTTTTCATAATCAATAATAAACAAAGAAAGGAATTTACAAACTTTTCCACGGTTACACAATAAGGAATGTATTTATCCATTGGCAAAGGAAATAATCGCAATTACATCTTTACTTTTAAAAAACACAGTAGTATGTGACAATCATAATTATATATGCCTGTAGGAACAAAAGTAAAAAACAGAAAGTGAAAGAAAGTCATGGCAAAACAGTTTACGTGCGTATTCAGCAACGACTTCACAAACAATCTACTGAAAAATCACATTTTAAAATCCAGAATGAGATTTTCACTCTGCAGCGGAGTGTGCGCTGATATGAAACTTCCTGGCAGATTAAAACTGTGTGCCCGACCGAGACTCGAACACCTTCGCAGGAGAGCTTCTGTAAAGTTTGGAAGGTAGGAGACGAGGTACTGGCAGAAGTAAAGCTGTGAGTACCCGACGTGAGTCGTGCTTCGGTAGCCCAGATGGTAGAGCACTTGCCCGCGAAAGGCAAAGGTCCCGAGTTCGAGTCTCGGTCGGGCACACAGTTTTAATCTGCCAGGAAGCTACATTTTCAAATGTTTTACACTATCTGGTCAGAAGTATCCGGCCACGAATATGTAGTGCGGAAGTAACAGCTAGATGTCATAGGAAGTGGACTCACCAGTACGAGAGGAAGAGCGGACCACAGTGTTATGAGTAGAGAAGCAACAACAGTGAAATTGGTCGGTCAGGGGACCGCGGTGACTTGAGCATGGAATAATCACTGAACATAGCTGGAGCAACAAATCTATCAGGAAAATAACAATCCTTTCAAAAGTGCCTAGGTCGATATTGGTGATGTGACTGCGAAGTGTAATCGTAAAGGAACAACCACAGCTAAACATTGTTAAGATATTCGGAGGTCAGCATATACGTTTAACAACATGCTTCCCTACAACATAATATTTGGACCACCGAAACGACCATATTTGACAATTCTGGATGTAAATTCACGTGCCGACAGGTGGAAACACGTAATGCACCGGGGAAAGTTGTTGAACTTGATATTTTTGGTGGTTCAGGTTATATGGTTCGGTAAGGCATCATGTTTCAAACCTTTGATCACGGTAGAATCAATGGTCAACGTTCACGTGTCACTGTACTCCTACTCCATGTTCGTCTTTTCAGGGGTGTATTGGACTCTGACTTCATTTTGCGGATGACTAAGCGCGACTGAGATTGGATCGTACCCTTGAATTAAGTACCATCGGGCACGTGTGGGGATGGATCGCGAAAGCGTATTGCAGGACGTCCACGTTCACCAACGACCATCTAGCAGTACTTCTCAATTGCGCTGGTTCGGGAATGAAAATCTGTGCCACAAGAACTGATAACCAATCTTGTGGTTATCATGGAAACAATTCTCAAGTCAAGCATTTTCGTCCGTGGTGCTCACACACTATAATGAACCACATCCAGCCTTTTGTAGTGTCCAGTGAACCATCTTGAATCACATCACTTCAGTGTAACTTTTGTCTTTGAATAAAAGCGTCGTTTCTGTTCGTTTCGTTCGTTATTTCTTTCATGTATCTTCTGTACTATGCTACAGCAGTTCTTTCTGTGCATGGTACACGTTGCGCTGATCTGTCTTACTAGGCAGTCAGACATCATGCGAAAGTTAGTTTCCTCCTTAAGTATCGCACACCAGTGTATTATTTCCCTCGTAACGGCACTTCCTGGAGTGTAGCGACATGCGAAGTGAAACATGGATGACAAACAGTTTAGACACAAATAGAGTAGAAACTTCCGAAATATTAGATGGGTAGATCACGTAACTAATGAGGGGGGACTGAACAGTACCAGGGACATAATAAATGTGTGGCACAATTTGACCTAGGACCGATTGATAGGACACACTCTGAGCCGTCAAGAGGTCATCAATTTAGTACTGGAGGGAAGCGTGCGGGGCAAAGATCGTAGAAGGAGACCAAGAGACGGATACAGTGGGCTGATTCAGAAGGATGTAGGTTACAGCAGTTATCCAGAGATTAAGACGCTAGCACAGGATAGATCATCACGTAGAACTGCATCAAACCAGTTTCCGAACTGAGGACCACAACGACAGCAACAATGACACTCCATGTAAGAGTAAAATCTGACAAACCTGTCAGAGACCGACCACAACTTTCAGTGCGTATTATCATGTTTTTTTTCTAGCAACTCATGTTATGGCTGTTTGGTAAAATCAACAAATCAACCTCCATTAGAAGGCAAAAGCGACCATCCCTAGAAGAACGGACAACAACGACTAGCTGAAAGTTGGAAATCTAACCTACTCGGCGTCTTTCCTGAGCATAAAGGCATTCATACATTAATACGTGTTCCAGATATCATGAATACAACACTTCGTAATGGTGGGGAACGTGTAACTTTAGCGTAAGTTTCCTTTAGAAATTTTTTTTTACACTTACTGCTTCGTATCTAAAAATTCATCTATAGAGTAGAAGGAGTGGTCATACAGAAATTTTTTAAATTTTGTAAATGATATTTCCCTGTCTGACAGACTTTTAATGCTATCTAGTAAATGACCAAATATTTTTTGGCATCATAACTCACCCCTTTCTGTGTCAGAGTGTGATTTAACCCAGAATAATGAAGATCATCCTTTCTTCTAGCTATCCCCTTCGCTGTTATTTTCGAACTGGGATGAGTAATTAATAACAAACATCATGAGTGAATATGTGCATTCCGAAGGTACTGTGAATATCTCGCTTTCCTGAAATAAACGTCTGCAAGGTGATCTTGGGCTGTCTCCAGCTATTATTGTGGTTATGCTCTTTAGTACAATAAATATTTTTTCTCTTAATGATAAATTACCTCAAAATATGATGCCATATGAAAGCAGTAAATGAAAATAGACATAGTTGGCTAATATACTGATCCGTTTATCACCAAAATTTGCAATAAACCTAACCGCATAAGTAGCTCAACCAAACCGTTTCAGCAGATTACCGCTGTGTTCCCTTTCAATTCAATTTCTCTTCAAGGAACACACACAGAAATTTTGAATAGTCTGCCTTAGCAACAGACTTCTGTTCGTAGTCTATAGTTATAAATGGTGTTGTGTTGTTTACAGTACAGAATTGTATATTTTGGGTTTTCTCGAATTTAGTGAGAGTTTATTTGTAAAGAACCACTTACTAATTTTCTAAAAGACATTATTTACAGTTGCCTCAGCTGTTTCTCGTTTGTTTGGTTTGATACTATATTTGCATCATCAGCAGAAAGAACTAACTTTGCATGTTCATGAATATACAGGTCGAGTCACTAACTATTGCCACCTAAAACGAACGTTGCCTAAGACAATGGGGGCCATCATATGACGTTGATTTTTTGTTTCTAGGTGGTGTCGCGTCAGAGATATGAAGGTCTGCTTTTTTTTTAATGCTATGCTATAGATTGGTACTTATTTTCTGATAGTGGCTATCGAGAAGAATCCAATGATGTGTAATAGTAATCTCTTTGAAGTTCAACGAAGGTTTCAAAGGTGCCATGAACGCCCATTTACAGAAGGTATTCTAAGTGATGACCATTGCTATCAATGCAGTGCTGCAATCTTCTTATAATGGGTTGAGTGGTATTCCTTATCACGTCGGCACTTATCGAAGCACGTGCTCTGACAATTCTATCTCGCATATCCTCAGGTTTAGTTGGAACGTCTGTATAGACAATGTCTTTTACGAATCCCCACAAGAAAATATCCAGAGGCGTCAAGTGTGGCAAACGAACCGGCGTCCAATCCTACGATTTGGGAATTGTCTCTACAAATCATTTCTAGCCATCAGCGGAAAATGTGTCGGCCACTCATCGTGTTGACCTAACATTCTGTTCCTAGTTCCTGAAGGTATTTCTTCTAATAACAGACCTAATGTTAATTGCAGGAATGTGGTTTGCACTTCCTACCATTAAGATTTCCTTCGATGAAATAGGGGCCTATAATTCTGTTCTAAAGAATCCCACAACATACATTCACCGACCAAGGTTTTTGTTGTGCACCTTTCCGCAGCCAGTACAGATTTTCAGATGCCCAGTATTGCATGATACGGAAATGAGTATTTCCATGATTGGTGAATGTCGCCTCGCCCGTAAATAAAATCAAATTAATAAATATGTCATCCCTCAGAATCTGAAGCTGGGCTCATCGGCAGAATCCAATGCGGCGCATACAATCTGTACCAGTTAATTGTTGGTGGAGACTGATATGGTAATGATGATATTTGTGGCGATTCAGAACACGAACAACACTACTCTGGCTCATGCCATGTTTCCTTGTGATTTGACACTAACACAAGGGTCTCGAAACCCCGTGTGAAGAGTACCAATTTCCATTTCCTCGATATTAATTTTCCTTTGCCGAATATGTTTCCGATGGGTTAAAGATCGAGTTGTTCTCAATTTATCATACACCTATATAAATGTGCGACGTGTGGGGTGTACGTTGAGGGTATCTTTCAGTTTATAAGTCTCTAGCTCTCACTGAATTTTCTTGGCATTCTTCGTAAATGAGAAGCACATCGACTTGTTCATTGAAGGAGCACATCATTCACATTCGCTTGATTAGACGATACTGGTCTTACTGTTCCTATTAGTGTTGTATTGCAAAACCGTCGAATGCTTTTTACATGTCAATGGCATGTTAGATGGATACGCGAATATTTTGTATTTGCACAATATACGAGAGAGAATTGTCAGATAATGTGCTTCGATAAGTGCCGATGTGTTAAGGAATACCACTGAATCCATGATAAGAAGATTGCAGCACTGCGCTGATACCAATAGTCATCACTTCGAACACCTTGTTTAAGTGGACGTTCATGCCACCTTTCTGAGCTTTTTAACCTTGAAAGACCTTACTTACATCATTGGGCTGGTCTCGATAGCCCCTATCAGAAAATAAGTGCCAAACTATAACACCCCATCCAAGAAAACAAAGTTCATATCTCTGACGCCACCCCACCTAGTAACAAAGAAACAACGTCATATTATGGCCCCTGTTGTCCCATGCAACATTTGTTCCACATACTTTTCAGCTTCTATCATACTTTCGTAGTTATTCTAGGTGGCAATAGTTAGTGACTCACCCTGTAGAGTGGCAAATCATTAATATATACACTCCTGGAAATTGAAATAAGAACACCGTGAATTCATTGTCCCAGGAAGGAGAAACTTTATTGACACATTCCTGGAGTCAGATAAATCACATGATCACACTGACAGAACCACAGGCACATAGACACAGGCAACAGAGCATGCACAATGTCGGCACTAGTACAGTGTATATCCACCTTTCGCAGCAACGCAGGCTGCTATTCTCCCATGGAGACGATCGTAGAGATGCTGGATGTAGTCCTGTGGAACGGCTTGCCATGCCATTTCCACCTGGCGCCTCAGTTGGACCAGCGTTCATGCTGGACATGCAGACCGCGTGAGACGACGCTTCATCCAGTCCCAAACATGCTCAAAGGGGGACAGACCCGGAGATCTTGCTGGCCAGGGTAGTTGACTTACACCTTCTAGAGCAAGTTGGGTGGCACAGGATACATGTGGACGTGCATTGTCCTGTTGGAACAGCAAGTTCCCTTACCGGTCTAGGAATGATAGAACGATGGGTTCGATGACGGTTTGGATGTACCGTGCACTATTCAGTGTACCCTCGACGATCACCAGAGGTGTATGGCCAGTGTAGGAGATCGCTCCTCACATCATGATGCTGGGTGTTGGCCCTGTGTGCCTCGGTCGTATGCAGTCCTGATTGTGGCGCTCACCTGCATGGCGCCAAACGCGCATACGACCATCATTGGCACCAAGGCAGAAGCGACTCCCATCGTTGAAGACGACACGTCTCCATTCGTCCCTCCATTCACGCCTGTTGCGACACCACTGGAGGCGGGCTGCACGATGTTGGGGCGTGAGCGGAAGACGGCCTAACGGTGTGCGGGACCATAGCCCAGCTTCATGGAGACGGTTGCGAATGGTCCTCGCCGATACCCCAGGAGCAAAAGTGCCCCTAATTTGCTGGGAAGTGGCGGTGCGGTCCCCTACGGCACTGCGTAGGATCCTACGGTCGTGGCGTGCATCCGTGCGTCGCTGCGGTCCGGTCCTAGGTCGACGAGCACGTGCACCTTCCGCCGACCACAGGCGACAACATCGATGTACTGTGGAGACCTCACGCCCCACGTGTTGAGCAATTCAGCGGTACGTCCACCCGGCCTCCCGCATGCCCACTATATGCCCTTGCTCAAAGTCCATCATCTGCACATACGGTTCACGTCCACACTGTCGCGGCATGCTACCAGTGTTAAAGACTGCGATGGAGCTCCGTATGCCACGGCAAACTGGCTGACACTGACGGCGGCGATGCACGAATGCTGCGCAGCTAGCGCCATTCGACGGCTAACACCGCGGTTCCTGGTGTGTCCGCTGTGCCGTGCGTGTGATCATTGCTTGTACAGCCCTCTCGCAGTGTCCGGAGCAAGTATGATGGGTCTGACACACCGGTGTCAATGTGTTCTTTTTTCCATTTCCAGGAGTGTATTAAGATCAATAAAGAACCTAAGACTGAACCCTGTGATAAACTATTCTTGATACCTTCCCAGTTAGAGGGCTTCGTTGATTTTTGCAGCTTATCTGTACCATTAATTTCAACCTTCTACATTGTTCCAGTAAAATATGAATTAAACTCTTTGTGCACTGTCCCACTCATGCGAAAATCTATAAGAATTTCATGATTCACGCAATCAAAAGCCTTTGAGAGATCACAAAATATCCCAGTAGGTTATGCACAGTTATTCAGTACATTCAGTTTTTGATCAGTGAAAGCACTTATAGTATTTTCTGTTCAAAAGCCTTTCTGAAAAGCAAACTGAATTTTTTTTACTACTTAATTTTTACATACATGTAATGATGCTCTTGAATATATTACTTTTTTTAAAAATTATGGCTAAAGTTGTCAGGAGTGAGATAGCATCAGATACATCCCCTTTTTTATACAATGGTTTAACAATAGTGTATTTCAGTCTATCTGGAGAAATGCCCTGTCTCAGTGTGCACCTACATACTTCTATGAGAATCCTACATATATGTTCGAAATAAGCTATTAGTACTCTGTCGGAAATGCCATTAATTCCATGTGAGGTTTTACTTTCAAGTGAACTTATTATTTTCCTATTTTCAGTAGGGGAGGTGGGTTGAATTACAGTTTTATACAGTTTCATCACATTGCATAGGTATTGCCTCTTCCATATACTGCCTTGCAGTTTTTAATGAATAGATAGTTCCTATGTTTTTTACAATACTTAAAACGATTACTGAAAATGTTTTCAAGTTCTTCTTCTTTTTAACAAACTATTCATTGAGTTTGAGAGAAATAAAGTCTTCCTGTGCTTTCGATTGCTGTATTCCCTTTTAAAAATATTCCAGATTGCTTTGAATTTATTACCACATGTACCAATCTCAGACAAAATGCACATACTTCTGGATTTTTAAAAACTTTTCTTAATACAAAGCAGTTGTTTTTATAATATTATACTGTTCCTGGATCATTACTCCTCGTAGTTATAAGATACATTTCCCTTTTCTCCTGACAAGCTCCTTTTAGCCCTTTAGTAAGCCATGCCTTTTTAGGTAATTTCTTACAATCATATTTGACTATTGTCTTAAGAAATTGTTTTCATGTATACTCACAAAGGTGTTATGAAATAGGTTACATTTTAAATTAGCATCAGGTTCACTGTACACCTCATCCCAGTCCAACTGTTCAATGTTTCCCTAAAATTTTCATTTGTTAAATCATTAATTGATTGCACTATTCTGGAAGACTGTTTTCCATTGTTGTATGAAGCTATATCTTATACTGTCATTAGCTGTGCATCATCATCAGGCAGACCATTCTTCATAGGGAACGTTTTTATTTGTTTACATTTGTCTTGGTCGGTAAAAACGTTATCTGTCAGTGTGTGTCTTTCCTGTACCACCAGAGTAGGAAAATCAATGACTGACATCAAATTGAAAGAACCAAGTAATACTTCAAATTCAAGCATTCTATCTGACTGTTTCATAAAATCTACATTGAAATCCCCGAAGAGAATAATATGCCACCCTCTCGCTGACAGATAGTACTACAAAGAACCCAAACGTTCCAAAAAAGCTGAAAATTTCCCATTGAGGACCTGCATATGGCTACAGTTATAGAAAGTACCATTATTTCGTTTAGGCTCACATGCTCGTGATTCTATATGTTGCTCTACACAACATTTTTTAGTTTCCAAATTTTTCACACTATGACAGATTTTAACATAACTGGCTACTCGTCCTCTCTACATAGTGAATCTACTTACATATGCTGAAAGCTTAAATCCACTTACATTTACTATTTCCATACCTGTGACTATAAGATGTCCAGCCAACAGAGTACATTAATTCCATCCTCCGTTTCTAAATCTTCTAAACAAACAAGAAGCTCATTTACTTTGTTTTTTTTCCGGATATTCTGATGCAATATACTAACATTATTTTTCACTGTGGCAATATGAGAAACTTGTGACATACGAACATTATTTTTCACTGTACTGTTATGAGAATCTTGTGATATTTTAACATCTCTAGTACCTACCTGTCTGAGCGTCTCATGAAGCTTAATTTAAGTCAATGTTGGATGATTGGACACTTATCATAGCCTAGAAAAGAGGCACTACCATGAGATTCAGTGCCATCCTCATCTATTTTGCTATCATTCCCACCAGTTTACTCTTCCCTTTCCTACTGAGATGCAGGCCATGCCTTGTGAAGTCCCACCTACCAATACTATTAACAGATACCAAGTCTATGTCTAACAAAGTAGTTGCCCAAAGCAGCTGTTTCAGCTCCATTTGGACCCTCGTGACAGAACTGTCGCAGGTCCAACTCAGTATTGTAGCTTGGTCCTTATCAATACTGTTTCCCACTCCACCCACTGCCACAACATGATCCTGCTTTTTAAAACCCATGAACAAATGTCCTACATCCTCTATCACTTGTCTAAGACATGCACTGTACTTGAAAATGCATGTGACCTGGTACCTGTCACCTATTTCTTTCTGCAAGATCTGGCCCACACCTCTGCCATGGCCACTACCTGTCAACAGAACTGTCCTCCTACTTTCTTCTTTCTTCGAAACAGTTTGTTTCCTAGAGAAAGTCTATTGAGTTATGACTATACTTATCTACTTGAGTCTATTCCTTAATTGACTGAGGTAGCATGGCCAATCTATTGCTTGTGCCAATGATGAAACTGTTAGGTACTTTTCTCTTTCTTTCGCCCCTGTTATTTGCCACGACTTCCCACCTGTCTTCACCCTTCTCCCCCATTAACCTCATTAGTTTATCCCTAGCACTATCCAGTTCAGCCTTAACGACTCTCATCTTCCCTTCCTGTTCAGCTGTTTTCCTATGCCTTGAACATACTCTACAGTACCATGGAAGAGACGCATTTACTTCTCCAGTTCCTATGCCACTATAGTCCCTCAAACAGTGACGCAAAACCCCAGAACTAACTTTCTTATGACACCTCAAACCCTTCTGTCTCATGGTTGTTTATTATTACAAAATGTATCTAGGCAATAACAGTAATATTCTATAAACTGCAGATCAAAAGGCTTACTAAGGTTATTTGCAACACAATTATACATGTATACCATCAATATAGTAACGTAATGCACTTAAATCAACATTAAAAATCAAAACTTGTGTACCCGAAAATAAGGCCTAAGATCACGTATGCGCGATACATACCTTACGCGTTTTGAAAGGAAATGAAAGATTGAACTTAAAGCCTTTAATTTCCCGAGTAGATCAGGCACTATTAAATATATCTATAATGTAAAAAACCTAAATTCTTCATTCAATACTTAAGCAATTGTCTTAAATTTATATGTAAACCTACGTTTAAAGTACGCGGAAGATCACTTTCCAAGTTCTGCGTCTGGGCCGTCTGTTGGGGCCAATTCTACTTCTACTTTCTTCTTTATTTAGAGGAGGTAGCCGTGACTAAAATCCAAATAATATAATTAGAACTGAAAAACATTTGTCTCTATAAGCTCGGAGATTATAGGTTACAACAGCACCACAGGTTCAGAGATTAGGTCGTAGGAGCAGAATGAAAAAGTACAGCTTGCATTAGCGGCCAGAGTTTTCAATGTATTCTGTGAATACGGTCAAGCGATTGGAAAGAAGTAAAATTTCGTTTATCTGAGGAAAAGTAAAATTCTGAAAATCCCATTGCTTGTACGGATAGAAGTATTTCATATCAGGGAGTGTAGTAATGTAAATAATTAATACAAAATTAGAAGGACAACGACACTCTGGTATATATATGGAAAGGAGTAGGTGACGTGGAAATATACTTCGAAAAGGTAGCTACTGAATAATTTTACATTACCAGGACTGTGAGCAAATAAATCTCTTTGTTATTCATTACTAAAGAATCCTTTTTTTAAGCCATACAGCATGAAATTTTTAGATAATGATAGGTGAAAGCACGATATTGACGGTGGGTGGAAACCATCACCGTATATTGCATATTTCAATTGCTTGGATTGACCGCAGACAAATATACTTGTAAATTACTTCATATGAGGTCCAATATGTAATTAAACAAATATTGACCATTGATAGAGCTGGATGAATTTAATTGAAATCCTGCCAGGGAGAAAACAATGGAGGAAATCTTACAGTTGCGCAGCGCAATCAGTATTGTACGGAATACGAAGATTATTTTGTATATCTTTCCGGAATCAAATGTCATCGCAACCCGGATATTAAAAATAGTAATTTTCCGTTCTATCACTCTGGCTTCCAGTATAAGGTAATAAAGAGCTGCTGAGCCTTCTACATCAAAACTTATTCTACCTTTCATTTTTGTTATAAAACTCTTTATTTAGAGGATGTAGTATTTTGCGTAATCGTAAGTCAACTATCTAAACAGAGAATACCTACTTCATACAAGCATTAGTTCAACGACCGTCACCCGTACGAGAATTTGTGAGATTCTAGCGAGCTGAACCTAGTTCACAGATATTATTTTTCCCCTATTCAGTGTTATCGTTACGTTTCTGACACGTGGGGAGATATGTAAATCGAAGCTATGAAGGCAGGAGACTGAAATGTTCGTTCGAGATTTATTTTTTCTTTGCTAACCACGGGAGCAGCCGTCAAATGTTATTCATCCATGTCATCCAGCAGGAAGGTTATTAAAATCTGCAGATGTGTAACAACCCGAAATTAGCGAAGTAATTTTCGTTAAACTTTAGGAATTTATAAGGCTCAATGCTTCCTTTTAAGAGATTACTATTCCACGCCACCGTCAAACATTTATCATTAAGTAGGGATGAATGACTATCCTAAAATTTTCCATGTGGGGTCAACTGCTATCGCTGAATCACCAGGTAGCTGTTGTCACATTATGGTGATTATTGTTTTCAGTAATCAATGATTTCACAAACTGCTCGAATTATGTGAAGTCAAAGACTACTGCCTGAATCACCGGGTAACTATTGTAACATTCTCGCCAATAAGCAATGAATCCACAAATAACACGCATTATATGAAGATGAGGTAACTAATATAATGTGAAATGGATACTGACGACTGTCCTTAATGAGAATTGGTGCCAGGATTTTATATTAAATCCCAAACACATCATTAGATTTTCTTCTTCCCATGGTGCAGGTCTCCTTCATCGTCCCCTACGCTCCGTTACGGAGTATGAGACTTCATCATACACGATACGACGTAATAATGTAGTAGATGTTCGTATCTATAAAAACGAAAACATCACTAACGTTCGACCAAACGTGTCCAAAACATGGAGTAAGCAGACGCATTAAAGCTCAGTCCTCATGAATTAAAATTTGCAATGACTAAATAGCTATCGTCCTAAATAAATTTTCTATGGATGAAATAGAGATGTGTCGGAGGTAATCAGGCTGAGAATCAACCAAGTTTTGTGTAGGAACGTACACTAGTGTGCAATACTTAAGGACGAAACTGACTTTCACATGATGTGTCACTATGAAATAACATGTCTCGATGAAACTTGCACCCTCATAGAAAGATCTGCTACAGTACAGAAATTAGTTGAAATATATACCCAATGAAAGAGACGAACCGAAATGACACTTTTGTGCAAAGACAATATACTGAAAACTTCGCGATTTGATATGGCTTCCTAGACATTAGGAAAGGCGGGATATGGTTCACAATATCGTACGTGACCACTAAGAACGGCATTGTGTGGTGCCACTGGTTGTCAAGGAGTTCTACAGGTGCGGCGTTCCATTACTCCACCAGCTCTGTTAAAAACTGCTGGATGGTCACTGATGCAAGTGGAATTTCTTTCAATACTTTCCCCCAACACATCTCACATTCACTAAATGGAATTTGGGTCGGGTGATAGGCAGGCCTGTCCCTTGGCCAAATATCCGCTCGTTAAAGCTCATGCACCTGCTCCGTTCGTTGTGATTGCGCTTCGTCATCCATAAAAATGAAGTCAGCTTCGAATGCGTCCCTGAAAGGACGCATATGGAGGAGTATAATAACACAGTAACGTTGACCAGTGGGTGTACAGTGTTCAATAATTTGTGAGTCCCCAAAACCATCATGTTCGACAATGTTCACGGGTGAACTAAGTATTCTTGGTTCTCGTCATACGAGAGTATGAGGGCACGTCCAGTATAGCTAGTCAGGCTGAAGCAGCTGTCATCCAAGACGAATCTGCGACCTAAGCTTTTGGCACCATAGCGACCGGTGCCCCCGACCTGTGGGAGAAACGAAACACAGCACACTAGTCGTCGGACAAAGAGATCACGCCCATCCGGTCTCCCTGCCACTGTGCAGTGTGAGGCTGTATGTTTCGCAGCACTGTTTAATGACTTCAAATGACTGCATATGCACCACGTGTTTGTCGTACGTCCCTTTATGCCTGCTGCACATTCTACCTCTATATCTACATAGATACACCGCAAGCCACCGTATGGTGTGTGGCGGAGAGAACTCTGTACTTCAGCTAACTGTTTCCTTATCTGAGCCGCTCTCAAACATAGTGAGGGGCAAACGACGGTCTATATGCCTCCGTATGAGACCTAATTCCTCGTATCATATCTTCGTGGTCCTTAGCCGAAGTGTATGTTGGCAGTAGTAGAATCATCCGGCAGTCAGCTTCAAATGCCGGTTCTCTAAACTTTCTCAATAGTATCTCTCCGAAAGACCGTCACCTCTCCAGAGGTTCCCATTTGATTTCTAAAAGCGTCTCCGTAACCCTTACGCATTGCTCGAACCTATCTGTAACAAATCTGATAGCCCGCCTCTGGATTGTTTAAATTGTTTTCCTTCAATCCGACATGGTACGGATCCCAAATACTCGAGAAGTACTCTATAATAGGTTGTACTAGCGTCATATACGCTATCTCCTTCACAATTGAACCTTTCTTTACTAAAATTCTCCCAATAACATGAAGTCGACCATTCGCCTACTCTGCCGCCGTTCTCACATGCTCATATCGCTTTCAACGTTACGGCCAAATATTTAAATAATTTGACCGTGTCAAGCAACAAACTGGCAACACTGCATCCGAACATTACAGGTTTGCTCTTCCTGCACATGCTCATAAAGTTATATTTTCCCACATTTTGAGCTACCTGCCATTTGTCACACCACACCAACTAGATTGTTAGTGGTTCCTATGGGACCAAACTGATGAGGTCATTGATCCAGAGGCTTACACACTACTTAATTTAACCGGAACTAACTCTCACTAAGGACAACACACACTCCCACGCCCGAGGGAGGACTCGAATCTCCGGAAGGGTGGGGGTTGTGGAGGGGGGGGGGGTGGCGAACGGTTGTAACACACACCTGACTACGCGCATAGCTCGCGCGGCCACACCAACTAGAAATTTTTTCTAAGTCGTCTAGTATCTTTCTACCCCGATGTCTACAGGTAGCGGATTTGATTAATAAGCGTTTGCGGTCCGGGGTTCGTATCCCACCGTCGCTTAAACTTTGATCACTACTCAGCATTGGCGACCGAAGACTTCCGGCATAATAAGTCACCCCTCATTCTGCCAAAGGCCTTGTCAAAGAGGGTGGAGTAGCCGACAGAGGTTCAGGGCTCTCTCTTGTCCTAGGGATGGGAAACTGCCCCTCAAGGCGGAAAAATCAGCAATGGTCAACGGCATGAGGACGCAGAAGGCAATGGAAACCACAGAATTAAAGGAACATAACGTGTATCCACAGGACATTCGAAAGATTCCGGAATAGTCAACATTTCGGACCTCAGGGAGGGGACTACCAAGGAGGAGGTTACCATGAGAAAAAGATTGAATAATCAACGGAAGGACAACGTTTTACGAGTCGGGGAGTGGAATGCTAGGAGCTTGAACGTGGGAGGGGAACTAGAAAACCTGAAAAATTAAATGCAAAGTCTCAGTATAGGTGTAGTAGGGATCCGTGAAGTGAAGTGAACAGAAGAGAAGGATTGCTGGTTAGATGAATATAGGGTAATTTCAACAGCAGCAGAACATGGTATAACGGGAGTAGGATTCGTTATGAATAGGAAGGTAGGTCACAGAGTGCGTCACTCTGAACAGTTCAGTGACAGAGTCGTTCTTATCAGAATGTACAGCAAACCAACACCGACAGCGTTAGTTCAGGAATCCATGCCGAAGATGAAGAGATAGATAAATTGTACGAGTATATTGAAAGAGTAATAGAGTGTGTAAAGGGGGATGAAAATGTAATAGTCATGGGGGACTCGAAAGCAGTTGTAGGGGAAGGAGTAAAAGAAAAGGTTACAGGGGACAAGGAATGAGAGAGGAGAATGACTGATTGAGTTCCATAACATGTTTCAGCTAGTAAGAGCGAGTAATCTGTTCAGGAATCACAAGAGGAGGAGGTATACTTGGAAAAGGCCGGATGATACGGGAAGGTATTAGTTAGATTACATCATGGTCAGACAGAGATTCTGAAATCAGATACTGGATAGTAAGGCATACCCAGGAGCAGACATAGACTCAGATCACACTATAGTAGCGATGAAGAGAAGGCTGAAAAGTTTATGACATTGGTCAGGAAGAATCAATACCCCAAGAAGTGTGACATGGAAGTACTAAGGACTGACGAGATGTAGCTGAAGTTCTCTGAGGCTGTAGATACACGAATAAGGTATAGCTCAGTAGGCAGTACAGTTGAAGACGAATGTACCTCTCTAAAAAGGTCCTCACAGAAGTTGGGTAGGAAAACGGAGGCACGAAGAAAGTAACAGCGAAGAAACCGTGAGTAACAATACAAAAATATTCCGGGAAACTCAGGAGTAGAGAAATACACGTCGCTGAGGAATGAAATAAATAGGAAGTGCACGGAAGCTAAGACGAAATGGCTAAAGGAAAAATGTGAAGACATCGAAAAAGAAATGACTGCCCTAAGGACAGACTCATCACACACGAAACTAAAGAAAAAGTAATATACAGAAAAAGGAAAAGAAAATTGATGATACACTAGATGACGACCAGTTTATCTTCAGGAAGAGTGAAGGCACGAGAGAGGCAATTCTGACTTTGCGGTTAATGATGGAAGCAAGACTAAAGAAAAATCAAGACACGTTCATAGAATTTGACGAGCTGGAAAAAGCGTTCGACAATGTAAAATGGTGCAAGGTGTTCAAAATTCTGAAAAAAGTTGGGATAAGCTATAGGGAGAGACGGGTCACATAGAATATGTACAACAGCCAGGAGTGAATAATTGGAGTGGACGACCAAGGACGAAGTGCTCATATTAGAAAGAGTGTAAGACAACGATGTAGCCTTTGAACCCTACTGTTCAATCTGTACAACAAGGAAGCAATGATGGAGATAAAAGGAAAGTTCAGGAGTGGAATTAAAATTCAAGGTGAAAGCGTATCAATGATACGAATCGCTGATGAGATTGGTATCCTGAATGAAAAAGAAGAAGAATTACATGATCTGCTGAATGGAGTGAACCCTCTATTGAGTACACAGTATGGATTGGGAGTAAACCGAGGAAAGACGAAAGTAATGTGAAGGAGTAGAAATGAGAACAGCGACAAACTTAACATCAGGATTGAAGGTCACGAAGTAGATGAAATTAAGGAATCCTGCTACCTAGGTAGTAAAATAACCAATGACGGACGAAGCAAGGAGGTCATCAAAAGCAGACTGGGTTATGGCAAAAAAGGCATTACTGGCAAAGAGAAGTTAAGTAATATCAAATATCGGCCTTTATTTGAAGAAGAAATTTCTTTGAATGTAGGTCTGGATTATAGCATTTTATGGTAGTGGAACATGGACTGTGGGGGAAACCGAAACAGAAGAGAATCGATGCATTTGAGATGTAGTGCTACAGACGAATGCTGAAAATTAGGTGCACTGATAAGATGAGGAAGGAGGAGGTTCTGGCAGAACTGAAGAGGAAAGGAATAAATGGAAAACACTGTGATGGGAAAGGAACAGGATGATAGGACATGTGTTAAGACTTGAGGGAATGACTTCCAGGATACTGGAGGGAGCTGTAGAGGGCAAAAATTGTAGTGGAAGACAGAGATTGGAATACATCTAGCAAATAATTGAGGATGTTAGTTGCAAGTGCTACTCTGAGATGAAGAGGTTAGCACAGGAGAGGAATTCGTGGCCCTCCGCATCAGACCAGTCAGAAAGAACACTGATGACAAAAAAGTCTTCCTACAGTTACTCAACTTCGACACCTTACCGTACTCCACAAATTATCATCAAAAAACAGCAGCTTGCTGCCCGACCTGTCTGCCAAATCATTTATGTATGTAGAGAGCAACAGCGGCCCTATCACACTTCTGTTGGGCGCTCCTGACGATACTCTTGTCTCTGATGAATACTCGTCGTCGAGGACAGTATACTGGGTTGTGATTAATTTAGTAAAGAGATTAATTGTAGGCATGTCATGATCAGTCAGCTGGCATTTCTGAGGGATAGCTAACGTCTTACGACACTACAAAAGGTTTAGATTGCCGACGTCTCATTACGCCATGCCGCGCTCTTGTAGGAACCGGCATTAGTTTGACTCTGGCATTACACGGCGCTAAGAGTGCGTGGATACTAGGCGCTGTCCCGAGTGGGTCGTTGCCTGGCGTTGCGAAAGGTTAGAGGCACGGACGGAAAGAACGTTTTAAAACAAGCAGGACTTTCTGTTACCAAATTACTCCTGCATACTGTGTTGTTTTCTCAATCACTTTTGGAAGAATTTTGTAACAACTGTGTCCCTCAATAAAGTCCTGCGAAATCGGGTATTCTTCTGCGAATCGGAGTGACATATGTGGTTCATCGAAGTAGGGGAAAAAATCTGAAATCAGCTCCAAACAAGCTCATATTTATTTTAATACTGTGTCCGAGATATAAATGTAACAAGATAAATATGAAATTTCTATATTTTTTGGTGATCACTACGATTTTATCATTGTAAATTGTGTGTGTGTCTGTGTGTGTGTGTGTGTGTGTGTTTGTGTGTGTGTGTGTGTGGGTGGGTGGATGGATGGTTGGATGGGTGGATTGGAGGGTGCGTGCATGTGTGCGTTTGTGAGAAAATGCGAGCTTTCAATGGAAATGCCATAATTACGGCAAAAATAAGTCGTGTCGTTTGACTTTTAAATATACTCCATGCAGATTCAGTTTACCTTGGGAGTTAAAGGTGTTATTGTCGAGCACCTAAGTAATTTAGCATAAACACGATCTAAATCATTTCCACTGGCATCGTCATCATTATTATAATCATCATCACCACAACCACAGCAGATACGTCCTCTACTGTACGATACTAGTTTGTGCAGCAGTACTTTACTAGACGCAATACGCAGCAAAGTTGCTACCTCTGTTATTATCGACAAAATGGATATAGGTATAGTTGACGATTTTAGTTATATCTCAATTGCTTTCTAACGTGCGTATCGTTTATGATAAGAGACAAGCTTAAGTCCTGGATTTCTTTCTCTAGGCAAACCTTCGATAGGTATTCATTTGTTCATCTCTTCTCGGTCTCTTTCCCCCCCCCTCTCTCTCTCTCTCTCTCTCTCTCTCACACACACACACACACACACACACTCTTCTCCCTCTCTCTCTCTCTCTCTCTCTCTCTCTCTCTCTCTCTCTCTCACACACACACACACACACACACACTTATAAGTATACCTCCATCGTGCGCTATGTGAGTACTGTAAATACCCTTCACGTCACTGTAGAGTGCAGAGCAAAAATGAACAAGCTGTTGATAATTGATTAAGGACATTAACTCGGCATTGATTATATATTGGTAACACAATACAACACCAGCTTAGGAACATAATTTCTAGGATTTACAGAAAAATGAAATGTTCTACTGGAGCTATTGATGTCTATCGAACAAACGTGTCAAGAAAACATAAGAGAGAAAGAGACTTTGATGCAATCGAAGCGAGATATCAGGCACACAATTCATTATGAAATTGTCTGTAGCATCGCCGTCAGCATTATTAAACAAAGATGGACTGTGCGTATTAACGTTGGACTGATTTCGACACCAGTATCCCTGGCGAATTGGAAGGTAGCATGTACTTGTAGCTCACTTACAATTCCATTGACGTTTAGGCATGAAGCGTAACTTAAGTGATATCCCAATGCTACTGCAAGAGAGTTGGCGGCAAATTTTGCATATTGAAACACATATCTTTGTTGATGCTTGCAGTGTTAATATGAAAAACAACCATGTGGTAGGATTAACAGTCACAAATGAAGAAGCATGAAACGAAATGGAAACATGCTGGGCCATTTTGGATCTAATAAAATGACTGATTATAGATGAATTAGAATGGAAATATAATAACGAAGCAGATAGTGTTAGGGAGGCAAAGATGCCGTACAGGGTTTTTCGGATGAGACGATTTCTCTCTGTAACTTACAAGGTATTTGTGTAGATAGCTAAACGTCAGAAGTATTACTTTTTCTGCAGAATTATGAACATGATTTATTCTGCTATTTTCCAGATGATTACAGCTAGGCGTTAATTTTTTTTTATAGGGAATACTTCTCTTTCCATAATGTAAATGATGTATTTTAACTAGTTATGTAGAAATCAATTCTAATCAAATTTGTATCAGTTAAGGAGCTAAAATCGTTCAGAGTATAAGGGTAGATGCAACATATTGTACGTAACTGATTGTGATGAGACAGATGTCCATATTGTGTACCAGTCAGGTTCCTGATACAACAGCTCCATATTTAGCAGTTATATACAACCGCTCGCTCACAGAAAGTTCCGTAACTAAAGACTAGATAATTGTTCAAGTCACATCAATACAAAAAATGGGAAATAGGAGTAATCTACTGATTTACAGACATATTTCACTAACGTCGATTTGCAGTAGGGTTTTGGAACATATGCCGTGTTCTAACATAATGAATTACCACGAAGAAAACGACTTACTGACACACAGTCACCACGGATTCAGAAAACATCTTTCTTGTGAAACACAACTAGCTCTTTATACTCATGAAGTAATGAGTGCTATCGACAGGGGATGCCAAATGGATTCCATATTTTTAGATTTCCAGAAGGCTTTCGACACCGTTCCACACAAGCGTCTTCCAACCAAACTGCGTCGTGCCTATGGAATATCGCCTCAGTTGTGCGACTGGATTCATGTTTTCCTGTCAGAAAGGTCAAAGTTCGTAGTAATAGACGGAAAGTCATCGAGTAAAGGAGAAGTAATATCCGACGTCCCCCAAGGAAGTGTTACAGGCCCTCTATTCTTCCTGATCTATATTAACGATATAGGAGACAATCTGAGTAGCCGTATTAGAATGTTTGCAGATGATTCTGTCATTTACCGTCTTATAAAGTCATCATATGACCAGAACGAATTGCTAAAGAATGTAGATAAGATGTATGATGGTGCGGAAAGTGGGAGTTGTCCCTGAATAAAGAAATGTGTGAAGTTATTCACAGGAGTACCAAACGAAATCCGCTAAATTTCGATTACGTGGTAGGTCAGACGAATCTTCTCTCTCTCTTTCTCTTCTCAGCGGTCACAGGTCCTGTAGACCACGCGCTGCATCAACGATCTGCTTCCACCGCCTTCTATCTCTCGCAGCCTCTCTCCACCCTGCGCCGGCCGCGGTGGTCTCGCGGTTCTAGGCGCGCAGTCCGGAACCGTGCGACTGCTACGGTCGCAGGTTCGAATCCTGCCTCGGGCATGGATGTGTGTGATGTCCTTAGGTTAGTTAGGTTTAATTAGTTCTAAGTTCTAGGGGACTAATGACCACAGCAGTTGAGTCCCATAGTGCTCAGAACCATTTGAACCATTCTCCACCTTGCGGAAATTCCTAATGATGCGATGTCCTTCTCTGTGTCGTCTTTCTACCTTGTACAAGGTCGGCCCAATTGTCTTGTTGCCTGGAGAGTTCCTTCAAATGCTTTCTTGGTGATTCTGTTGTTTTCCATTCCGGCCACGTGTCCATCCCATTGCAGTCTCCTACTTTTTAATTTCTGGATGATAGCGGGTTGCTCCATTAACTTATCAGTTTCATTGTCCTATCGAATTCTCCATACGATATTCTCCAACACAGGTGCCCAGATTTTTCTCATTACTTTTCTTTCAAAAACATTTAGTTTTTCTCTTTCATTCTTTATAAGCGTCCAGCTTTCTGAAGCGTACTGTACTATGGGGCAGATAATAGTGTTTTATATCTTCATCTTTGTGGTGATTTACAAAGCTTTACTTTTGAGTGGGTTGATTAATGAGTACAGACATCTTGGCCCTGAGCCGGCCGGAGTGGCAGTGCGGTTCTAGGCGCTACAGTCTGGAACCGGGTGACCGCTACGGTCGCAGACTCGAATCCTGCCTCGGGCATGGATGTGTGCGATGTCCTTAGGTTAGTTAGGTTTAATTAGTTCTAAGTTCTAGGCGACTGATGACCTCAGAAGTTAAGTCGCATAGAGCTCAGAGCCATCTTGACCCTGAGGCTCTTCTTTCATTTATATCCATTGTTATAATATTTTTACTGTTGAAACGTGATCCAAGGTATTTAAACTGGAGAACTTTTCTGAATTTAGAATGTTGGTCAATTTCAAAGTAAGGATTTGGGTTTATGACTCGACCTATTTCCATATATTCAGTTTTCTCTTGGTTGATCAGAAGCCCGATTTTGCTGGCACTCTGCCTGAGAGATCTGTACATGTCTCTCACTTCTTCTTAAATTTCACTCAACAAAACTATATCATATGCATGAGCCAGGAGTTGTACTTCACTGTGTTAGAATTGGAGACCATTGTATAGATGTAAATTACTCTCCCGAACCACATTCTCTAATGAAAGGTTGAAGAGGACACATAAAAGGGCGTCTCCCTGTCGTAAGACTGTTTTAATTGGAAAGGTGGGGGATATGGATACTCTGGACTTCACTGCTGCCTGGGAGCCATCCACGCACAGTTGTATCATCCTAATGATTTTACTAGGTGTATGTTCATCCCCACAATAGGAAAATATAGCAAGTACTCAACCACGAACGAAAATTGATTAAAAATAATCAACCTTGCACTGTCAAAGAATATGAGAATTTACTCGTCAATGTTCCCTCTCAAAGATATACACAAAGGTACATGGTGCTCTCCAGATGGCAAAACAGTAAATCAGATTGGCCACGTTATGACAGATCAACGTTTCACTTCATTTATAAGAGATGTCAAAACGTATTGAGGAGCTGAAATTGGCTCGAATCATTTCCTAGTGGTAGGAAAGATGAAAATCAAGATGATTTGGAGTCAGCAACCAAAAGCCACACCAAAACGTAATTTAGACATCGAACGACTGAAGGAACTGTCTGTTAAAGGAGCCTATGTGATTGAAACAAATAACCGATTTACACCAATCTTAAAGCTGTAAATTCAACTAAATACAAAGGTATTACTATTACAAATAACGTAAATTGGAGCTATCACATAGATAAAGTTGTGGGTAGAGCAGATCAAAGACTGCGATTCATTGTCAGAACACTTAGAAAGTGCAATGGTCTACTAGAGAGACTGCTAACACATCCCTTGTCAGCCCTATTCTGGAGTATTGCTGTGCGGTGTGGGATCCTCATTAGGTGGGACTGACGGATGACATAGAAAAAGTTTATAGAAGGGCCGCTAGTTTTGTACTACCTCGAAGTAGGGAAGATAGTGCCACAGGCATGATACGTAAATTGGAGTGGCAATCATCAAAATAAAGACGTTTTTCATTGCGACGGGGCCTTCTCACGAAATTTCAATCACCAGATTTCTAATGCGATTGCGAAAACATTCTTTTGGGACCCACCTACATACCGAGGAATGATCATCATGATAAAATAAGAGAAATCAGGGCTCACACATATAAATTTAAGTGCTAGTTTTTCCCGCACGCTGTTCGAGAGTGGAACAGCTTGAACAGCTTGAAGGAGGTTCATTGAACCCTCTGCCAGGCCCTTTATTGTGAATACCAGAGTAACCACGTAGATGAAGGTGTAGGTATGTATCTACATGGTGAGTAGTATTCTGTCGCAAGTTTCCCCTGTAACAAGTGACACCGACACAGGAACTGAAGGGGAATGATTTCAATCGAAAACAAGTAGTTTCATTCGGACATGCGCAAAGTATGGTAAAGTGAACCGTCATAATATCCAGCAATGAACCCCAGAAAATACTAGATGAGTTCCTAATGTCAACTGTGAAAACTAATAGACCATTACTGCATTTGTGTGCAAATTCTACAAGATGAAATCATCAGTCCATACTACTATGCGGATACTCTCACAGGTGAGTTGCACCGAGCTTTTATTGAGGACTGTTTCGATGCCTTCCTTGAAAATGCCAGTCTAGACATTAGGGACAATCCGTGGATGCAGCACTCCACCCAAGCCGTTTTGCTCATTATGTTGTGCAAGAGTTCAACAACAGGTTACCTGGAAGATCGTTAGGACTCAGTGATCCTCAAGAATTGCTCCCAAGGCACCAGCACCAATGGATTCCTTCTTGTGGGGTACTTAAGGAATCGTGTTTATATCACCATAACCACAGTGTATCGAGGAATATGTCACTGCGTGACACCAGCTTGTCGTGCTGATGACTCACTGAGTTGTGTACTCAGGAGAAAGTGGACTCGCTCGAACACCTCGGTTAAATGAGCATTCCACCTCCATTAAATTCATCTCTGTAAAGATAAACATTTAAAATTTAGAACTTTGCTAGCCTCGTAGCCAAACTTGATTGGAAATTGATTTAAAATTGTATGTACACAACATCAATACCTCAGTTACATGATAGAAAAAAGTAACCTTGTTTGTAAAATATTACAACTCGTGGATGTTACTCTTCGAAAACCAATAAACGTGGTACACACGTGCCTAAATGAATATTTTTCCATTTTGCTCTGTAAATTACAGAGAAAATCGTTTTCCGAAACAGCGTGCTACATACGGAAATATTATAGATGTAAAAATACACACACGAATGAAATTAACGTGAAGAGAAGCGAGCACTGTAGCCGACTCAGTAATTAAATGAAATGGCAACATCACAGACGCTAAAAGACTTTGAAGTTATATACATTACAGAAACGGAAAGGAAAATAGTACTAGGAAAGAGAGATAAAGTTGTTAGCAGAAGAATAACACCTAGGAAGTTAGTTTTAAATGCACAAGAATGAGAAGACAGATGGCATGTGTACAGCAGAAATTTGTTGAGGTAGATGTTCTGGACCGCGTTGAACGTGGATGAGCGTCGATGTTAAACTGGAGTGCAGGAGATGTCATAATCAAATTTGATAAGGGAGAGAGGGCTTTTCCGAAACAAAAGTAAAGCTTGGTCAATTGAATAGAACAATATTTTTATTAAAGAGTTTCGGGACCGGATAACAGTGGGGAGTTCCAAGGACGAAAAAGAAGCATTTGTTACCAAACCTTACGAAGAACTACACAGACATTGCCTGTAGCTAATTACGTGTACTTACCTCGTATTATTTTAAGGGGAGAAGTTTCTTGTTTTTAATATTAAGTTTCCACATCACGAAAAGTAACAGCATGGGAATAACTTTCCTTTCTATTTTTTCTGTGGTAGACAGAGGCTTGATACAGCTTCCAGCTATTTAAGTAAATGTAGTCGTTCAATGAGTATTTATATTTCAATAATATTTTATATTTCAATAATATCTGGAGCAATCTATTTGAGCAGTCTAATAGCTCTTGACAGAGAAAAGCATGTGATCTGACTGTTCAGCGCAAGACATGCCACTGATGTAGTCTCTGACTACAAAGAAACACAGTAGATTCCGATTACGAGTTTTGACCACTTCAGCAAGGTACATATTATAAACTGAAGGGACTCCCTTTATTTCTTTTCACTTGCAAACAACTGCGCAGGACATTCCTTACATTCTACCTGCCTTTCTTTAATTTCATAGTAGCTCTCGCTTTTGGTTTATGCTTTCAGTTACTGCGGAGTGTTCCAGACAAGTAGGCTTTATAAATAATTTTAACAAGGCGTCACAATTGTAAAACTTGTTAACGTTAAAACACATACCTTTTCTACAAGCAGGTTTAAATCAACTACAGATGCACGAATTTTCTTCTAGCATGCTGCAATAGATTTTTATTTTGAGAATCATAACTCTGTATTCTCAGATTTCATAATGGCTCACAACATAATCGATTTTCAGGGGGCTTTCTAGTAAAGAGATATCCACACCACAATGCTATTGACTTGTGATTGTAGTGATTTCTCGCTCGAACGTATTTATAACTCGCGAGGCTATGGAAATGGTGCACAATTGGTTTAATTTTGTTGAGACTGCCATTGTATTGCAATGAGATCCAGAACATGCCGATGAGAAGATTGTAAATAAATAACATTACATGGGCTGCAACAGTTGCGGAAACATTAAATTCAATAAACTCTTAAGAGAAAGCTGATGTCCTCCTACAATGTTTATAAGCTTCCTGTCTCGGACATATATAATTATGTCCCAACACTAATGTATGCCGCCTTACACGTTGAGCAGAAACAATAGTGTACTTCGGTTAACTTCCTCGCATCAGTGTTTTTTGTAGTGCCTTCTGTATGACGATTGCAATCATTGTAGTATGAGTCCTCGCCCAAAACCTTAACTCAAGGTCGTTCGTAGACATTATGCCATATCAGAAGTAGTCAGTAAAATAGTCCCAATGTGTTTCGTTCACATTAACTAGATATGCAAGACCTGCATCACTTAACTTCCTCTTGTTCTCAGCCATCTTAGGTGAATTGACCACAGCTAACTCAAATACGTCACTTCATAATCCACAAAGAAGACGTGATATATGCTGATGAAATTACGCCAAAGGCGTGCACTATTTTATCGAATACGATTAGAAATACAGAAATTAGGAAATAATAGCGATGCGGACGTATTAAGAGTGTCCTTCAAGAACTAATGCAGTAATTTTTTCTGAAATCAGGTTGGTTTTATTCAGGATTTCAATACACCATATTATTTTGAAACATCTCCTTAGAAAAATTAAGAATGACAGAGCTCCTGAGCAGGACTTAACGTACTCAGACATTTCTCTCTTTACTTATTCTGATCAACACTAAAATGACACACAATATTTTTAGCGCAATGCAATCTGACTTTCAATAATTCCTACAAAAGAATGGCATTGACTAGCAATAGCCTATATCTTTCACGGATCAGTTACCTCACAAAAATCTTTGTTACTCTAACTACTGCAGTACAGCGAACGCCAGTACTGACAGCTAAATAAAAGATTCTAACTACTGATGGCACTAACTACTGATGGGCATAGTTAGCAAATGAAAGATGTTGACAGAGAACAAACAATGTATTTTCCTTAATAATGTTTAAAACTCCTGGAAATGGAAAAAAGAACACATTGACACCGGTGTGTCAGACCCACCGTACTTGCTCCGGACACTGCGAGAGGGCTGTACAAGCAATGATCACACGCACGGCACAGCGGACACACCAGGAACCGCGGTGTTGGCCGTCGAATGGCGCTAGCTGCGCAGCATTTGTGCACCGCCGCCGTCAGTGTCAGCCAGTTTGCAGTGGCATACGGAGCTCCATCGCAGTCTTTAACACTGGTAGCATGCCGCGACAGCGTGGACGTGAACCGTACGTGCAGATGACGGACTTTGAGCGAGGGCGTATAGTGGGCATGCGGGAGGCCGGGTGGACGTACCGCCGAATTGCTCAACACGTGGGGCGTGAGGTCTCCACAGTACATCGATGTTGTCGCCAGTGGTCGGCGGAAGGTGCACGTGCCCGTCGACATGGGACCGGACCGCAGCGACGCACGGATGCACGCCAAGACCATAGGATCCTACGCAGTGCCGTAGGGGACCGCACCGCCACTTCCCAGCAAATTAGGGACACTGTTGCTCCTGGGGTATCGGCGAGGACCATTCGCAACCGTCTCCATGAAGCTGGGCTACGGTCCCGCACACCGTTAGGCCGTCTTCCGCTCACGCCCCAACATCGTGCAGCCCGCCTCCAGTGGTGTCGCGACAGGCGTGAATGGAGGGACGAATGGAGACGTGTCGTCTTCAGCGATGAGAGTCGCTTCTGCCTTGGTGCCAATGATGGTCGTATGCGTGTTTGGCTCCGTGCAGGTGAGCGCCACAATCAGGACTGCATACGACCGAGGCACACAGGGCCAACACCCGGCATCATGGTGTGGGGAGCGATCTCCTACCCTGGCCGTACACCTTTGGTGATCGTCGAGGGTACACTGAATAGTGCACGGTACATCCAAACCGTCATCGAACCCATCGTTCTACCATTCCTAGACCGGCAAGGGAACTTGCTGTTCCAGCAGGACAATGCACGTCTGCATGTATCCCGTGCCACCCAACGTGCTCTAGAAGGTGTAAGTCAACTACCCTGGCCAGCAAGATCTCCGGATCTGTCCCCCTTTGAGCATGTGTGGGATTGGATGAAGCGTCGTCTCACGCGGTCTGCACGTCCAGCACGAACGCTGATCCAACTGAGGCGCCAGGTGGAAATGACATGGCCAGCCGTTCCACAGGACTACATCCAGCATCTCTACGATCGTCTCCATGGGAGAATAGCAGCCTGCATTGCTGCGAATGGTGGCTATACACTGTACTAGTGCCGACATTGTGCATGCTCTGTTGCCTGTGTCTATGTGCCTGTGGTTCTGTCAGTGTGATCATGTGATGTATCTGACCCCAGGAATGTGTCAATAAAGTTTCCCCTTCCTGGGACTATGAATTCACGGTGTTCTTATTTCAATTTCCAGTTTATGATTTTATGATATCCAGTATTACAAATTTACTCTTTCTGATCGACACACGTCCAGATCGTCCGCTCTCAAAATTCTGCCATCTCTCTCCCCACATCCAACACTGCTGGTGGCTCGCCTCCAACTGCGCAACGCTACTCGCTGTTCACATTCAACTACCCTTCAGTAAAATAGCATAATTTCCAACAATGCAAAGCAGCCACAGACTGCACACAGCACAGTCAGTGATTCTCATACAGAGCGCTACGTGGCGTTACCAACGTAAAAACCTAAATACCCTACTTACAATTAATTGTACTCTTGGCTATTTTCAAAATATAATATCCGGTCAACGCGACAGCCTTACGCCACCTTACTGGGAGGTGCTGTATGCCCGCAGAGTACCACTGTACTGGTCGACGTCGGAGCCAAGGTTCTGCTGCATCAATAACGTCTCTTTCACCCACGTACTGCTTTCCTTAGAATGATCCTTCATTTGGTCAAACAGAGGAAGTCGGAAGGCGCGGCATACGGTCTGTAGGATCGATGAGGGAAAAGAGTCCAAAGAAGTTTTGTGAGCTCTCGTCGGATGCGCAGACTTGTGTGAGACCTTGCGTTGTCGTGGAGAAGGTTGAGTTCGTTTGCATTTTCGTGGCGAGAAACACGCTGAAACAACTTCTTCATTTCCTGAAGGCGCCACTATATACACCCGATTTTGGCGTTGCACCATGACAGACGACATCAAACAGAATAACCCCTTCAGGGTCATTGAGCGCCATCACCTTTACTTTATCTGCTAAGGGTGCGGGTTCGAAATTTTTATTCGGAGGAGACATGGTGTGGTGCCATTCCAAGGACTGTCGCTTTGTTTCCGGTTCAAAGTGATAAACTAATATTTCATCGCCTGTGACGTCGTTGGAAAATAGTGGTAACGAATACCCTCGTAACGCGCAAACAGTTCCACACAGATGGCCCATCGGTGCTCTTTACGGTCCTCTGCTAGATTCCGAGGAACCCAGCAGACATACACCTTTGTCTATGCCAACTGATGGACGAGTATGCCAGCACTACTAATAGAGACATCCAGTTGTACATGAGGGGTTTGATCGTGATCGATGAATCACCTCGAATCAGTTTGTCCGCACGTTCCAGCATTGCCGGAGCGACAGCGGTATGCGACCAGACGCACGCGAAATATCGGACAAGTTGTTGCTAAATTGTTGCTATGATAACAATCGCCTAGCCCAACTATTCACTGCTCTTTTGTCCACTGCCAGGTCCCGTGTAGGAGGTGAAGCGGGAATACTCCATCATATCCCACACCGCATTTTTTTTCAACCGTTACTGGCCGAGAAAAAAATGTGTGCCATTACTTATTGAACGCCCCTCGCACCAACTGATACGACCACTAAACGCGCTGGGAAGAACAGGTAATAGGATTGTGGAAAGGGCCAAATAGGTTGAGGTCAGTTTCACCTTCTAATTTTAATTTATTGTAAATTAATAACCTTTACAAACAAAGACGCACATAGCCTGACCTTTACCCAATACAACCCTTTCACGGCTGAAGGCCTTCAAACAAGAAATCTTAATAAGTGAACAAGATAAAAATCCTATTAAGACAGCAATCACAGAAAAGTAGATAGAACAAACTTTTGCAAGGTGCAATACAAATGGCTAAAGGCCACTATTAAATTTCAGTATTTCAGAATATATTACCATAGACTTTTAAAGGCAGGAGGCCAGAATGTTTAAAAACAAGAAATCTTAAAAATGCAATTAAACAGGCAAGTAAAATAAATGAAAAAAAACATACCACAGCTAAGTGGAAAGCCTCAAGTGAAAGCATATAGGAAAAAAATATGCAAGGTGCAATATCTATGGCTGGAGACCACAATTAAGTTTCGAAATTTTAAAATATATAACCATAATCTTTTAAAGGCAGAAGGCCGCAATGTTTAAGCTTGAAAGATAAATTTAAGAATTAAGTTTGCATTATTTTTAAAAAGAAATGAAAAAATAACTATGAGACTTAAATTTTAAGTAACTGAAAACAGATAACTAAACACCGGTGGCACTCAGAAGTCTCCAGGAAGGTAGGTCTGCCGTCGTTCACTAAGGCGAGACAGGTGGTGAGCCCAACTACACTTGATCCATAGGAACACAACCACGGGACCGCCACGGACCGACAGACACAACGTGCTACGGTCGAAGGTTTGAATCCTGCCTCGGGATGGGTGTGTGTGATGTCCTTAGGTTAGTTAGGTTTAAGTAGTTCTAAGTTCTAGAGGACTAATGACCTCAGAAGTTGAGTCCCATAGTGCTCAGAGCCATTTGAACCATTTGAACAGACACAACGACTTGCTTCCCGTCAATCAGTACATGAAAGCTCAAACATAAAAGGTTACAAACGTGATAATCCACAATGGAGTATTTATTAGCTGTCAGAATTACACACAATGTTGGACGGACGCTGCCTGAAATTACGTTAGTGGCCACAGCATGTAACCAGAACGTTATAGGCCACAAGGCAGAAAATTCCGCTGGTTCACTAGAATTGTAGTCGACCAAAATAGTTAATTGCACCGCATGGCGGGTAGATTTGAGCAGTAGAAACACTCAGTGTTGCTCACAAGAAAACCTCCCCAACAGCAAACCATCAGAAACAAACCACCGCAACATGAATGTACGTGGCTTGGGTAGTTGAAAGCACTACTCAACTTTGACGTCCTGGGTCAGTGAACTGCGAAGCTCGTAGCGATCGGACAGCTCCATACACGCTCCGATACCGCGCAGGGGCTGCCAGCGGTCCCAGCCGACTGCACCGCACGGAGATAACTTCCCTCGTCCGCAAAAACCGGCCGACTGCTCTCAGAATGCCGACAACATCTCAAATAGTCATCAATGGAAGTAACAGCAACTACACACACAACCTGACAAACACTTGCACGAAGACCTGAACGATACGCAACAGTAACCAAACACCCACGAAGACAAGTCGGAAGTCGATGCACACACACAGCCGATTCATGAACAATCGGCAAGCCAGAATTCATCCACCAAGACAGTCGCCCGGGTCAATTGATGTGTGGTGGCAATGGTCGGGCTAGCCAAGTTGGCGCAGACCTCACTGCTGCTCCAACCCGACTGCACTAGTGGCGCATTGAAACTCCCTGACTGGCAGGTCCAGTCTGCACTCGAGACGCGTTCCAACTGACTAACAGACCCGGACTTTTTTTCCACTAACTGCTTATTTTTTATGGCCCACCGTCTAATTTCTTATGGTGGGTCGTATGTTGCCACTTAGCCACTGTGACTGGGTCCGGGGAACGGTGTGACTGATAGTAACACCACCCCAGCTACCGTCCCCATTCACACCGCTGCCCTTGTCCCGCCACGTGGAGGCGGGATCTTTTTTGTGCAGCATTAGAAAAACTTATAACTAATACAAAATCAAGTGAGATATTAATAAACAAAACGAAATTAAATATTTAGAAAGAAGGAAGGAAGAGAATTGAATAGAGATAGAAGAGATAGATATACTATTGCCCGTCACCTGGTTGTGGGCAGCGGCCCGGGTCTTGGAATGACCCTCAAGACGCTGGCCATCACTCACCATACCTTTAACATCTACCATTCTAAAAACTAACTTAACTAGAAGAGACTAGGGTATGTTAAAGCTAGAAACAAAGACTAAGACCTCCATGTCCAGAGTGTTAAACTATTTACGATATACAATAAAGAGGTAACTGATCTTGTGCTTGGTTCAAAATTGCTAATGAAAGGGTTCTTGTGGTAATAGTAATAAAGGTAATGACGATAACGGTTTGTGTTGAGCCTACAAGGCTCCTAGTAGAGTACATCAGGCGCAAGCACCTCCCGGCCCCGCCGACAACACGACCTGAACAGTGGTTTTCCCCGATCTACCATAGGTATCCGTCGGGTTGTGCTCAAAAGAGAGGAACCACAATTAAGATCCTTCCATGCAGACTGTGCGCTGCCTCTTAACGGAAGGCGTAGGTCCCTTGAGGAGGTACCTAGCTTTAAGCTCTTATTAGACATGGAGGTGCTGTTAACTACACTCCTGGAAACTGAAATAAGAACACCGTGAATTCATTGTCCCAGGAAGGGGAAACTTTATTCACATATTCCTGGGGTCAGATACATCTCATTATCACACTGACAGAACCACAGGCACATAGACACAGGCAACAGAGCATGCACAATGTCGGCACTAGTACAGTGTATATCCACCTTTCGCAGCAATGCAGGCTGCTATTCTCCCATGGAGACGATCGTAGAGATGCTGGATGTAGTCCTGTGGAACGGCTTGCCATGCCATTTCCACCTGGCGCCTCAGTTGGATCAGCGTTCGTGCTGGACGTGCAGACCGCGTGAGACGACGCTTCATCCAGTCCCACATGCTCAATGGGGGACAGATCCGGAGATCTTGCTGGCCAGGGTAGTTGACTTACACCTTCTAGAGCACGTTGGGTGGCACGGGATACATGCGGACGTGCATTGCCCTGTTGGAACAGCAAGTTCCCTTGACGGTCTAGGAATGGTAGAACGATGGGTTCGATGACGGTTTGGATGTACCGTGAACTATTCAGTGTTCCCTCGACGATCACCAGAGGTGTACGGCCAGGGTAGGAGATCGCTCCCCACACCATGATGCCGGGTGTTGGCCCTGTGTGCCTCGGTCGTATGCAGTCCTGATTGTGGCGCTCACCTGCACGGAGCCAAACACGCAAACGACCATCATTGGCACCAAGGCAGAAGCGACTGTCATCGCTGAAGACGACACGTCTCCATTCGTCCCTCCATTCACACCTGTCGCGAAACCTCTGGAGGCGGGCTGCACGATGTTGGGGCGTGAGCGGAAGACGGCCTAATGGTGTGCGGGACCGTAGCCCAGCTTCATGGAGACGGTTGCGAATGGTCCTCGCCGATACCCCAGGAGCAACAGTGTCCCTAATTTGCTGGGAAGTGGCGGTGCGGTCCCCTACGGCACTGCATAGGATCCTACGGTCTTGGCGTGCATCCGTGCGTCGCTGCGGTCCGGTCCCATGTCGACGGGCACGTGCACCTTCCGCCGACCACTGGCGACAACATCGATGTACTGTGGAGACCTCACGCCCCACGTGTTGAGCAATTCGGCGGTACGTCCACCCGGCCTCCCGCATGCCCACTATACGCCCTCGCTCAAAGTCCGTCAGTTGCACATACGGTTCACGTCCACGCTGTCGCGGCATGCTACCAGTGTTAAAGACTGCGATGGAGCTTCGTATGCCACGACAAACTGGCTGACACTGACGGCGGCGGTGCACAAATGCTGCACAGCTAGCGCCATTCGACGGCTAACACCGCGGTTCCTGGTATGTCCGCTGTGCCGTGCGTGTGATCATTGCCTGTACAGCCATCTCGCAGTGTCCGGAGCAAGTATGGTGGGTCTGACACAACGGTGTCAATGTGTTCTTTTTTCCATTTCCAGGAGTGTATTTGCATATAAGATGCAGTTTGTTTTTAGGATTGTGTTTCACTTGTGCACCTCTCATCGGTTAATCCAGACTGTTCTTTGAAGTGGACTTCGTAGACACTATGGATCATCCGCATTGGACGCTTCAATATTTGTGTTGGTGCCCTGGTCTGTATCTGTTTCTTCTTCATCAGTCGTGGTGCTAATCATATCTGTGTCCCCCTGGGCATCATGATGTCTGTTTGGACCGACTTGCATTCGGTAGGGTCTGTTGTGCAAGTATTCTATTTGTTGGATCTTCGAGATTTCGTCAGTTAGTTTGTTGAGTTCAGTCCACCTTTCCGGGTCGCGTATTATGGCATGTAGTTCGTTCTGTGTGTTCAGGCCATTTACGTGTACTGTGTCTCTTGTGCTCGTGCGTTGTCCGCAGAAGAAGACAGTGTGTCCAAGGGAACCTTCTTCCCCTCATGTGCATCTATTAGTCTGCTGCAAACTGACACGGTACAGGTACGTGGGATAGGGGACATGTCCTGTAATGAAATGTACCATACCGCGGCTGGGACCGATATGTTTTAGTTTTAGTCTTTCCCGTATGTCAGGGAAGAAGTTGTATACACCGCGGCCCTTGTCGCTGTTGGCCCACTCGCTCTGTCAGGTATCCACTCGCCATGCTCTGAGTTGGCGTGTTGTCTCAATCGGCACACCACTAATCTGCCGAACATGGTCTATTCTCCCCATCCTAAGCCAGAACATTGCTACGCGGTACGTGATGGTTATATCTATGGGGAAGATTCCCATGAAGACACATAGTGCGTCATTTGATGTTGTGTTGAATGCCCCTGTTAGTCGAAGTAGGACACTTCTTTGGCCTCGACGAATAATGGTTCTTTTGGTTGAGAGATTTAATCTGTGGGCCCACTTACTGGCAACAAAGTATAGTACTGACTCGAAGAGAGCGCAATGGTATGTTCGTGTGACTGAATTGTTCCGAATTTAGCCTAGTCAGTTTGTGTAGTATCTTTTCTGCTTTGTGTGTGCATACTCGTATGTGTTTGTGGACGTTCAATCGTTCATCAATGTATACTCCTAGATCGCGTGTGACTGCTGGTCTTTTTATCTTTGTGTCCCCGATTTTGACCATTGGTTTCCTGCGCAGGATACCCTTTAGCAATGTGTAATTTGTTTTGTTTCCTGCTATCATTAATTTATTATCTGTGCACTATTGGGTTATTGTCCGAAGTGTTCCATTGGCTCTTTCTTCTAGTTGGGCACGGTTGTTTGCTAAAAGTACGACGAGTAGATCATCAGCATAAGCGATAACTCCATCTGTCAAGATGTGCTCCTCCAGTAACTGTAGGAGCGGTCCCAGACGATGGGGCCGCAGATCGTCCCTTATGGACAGCCTTTTGTAATTCGTTTCATCACTTTCTGATTGTCCATTTGCCAAACGACCCGGACTCACAAGCCGAACCCTCTCCGACTGACAACGAGCGGGAAGTAATAGCAGTCGAGTAAAGATACTACGAGAGGTGATATATCAATACGCTCTGCTAGCGCAGGTCACGGTCAGGAAAAGCAGCAACTCAGTGAGAGTAGTAATTTAAATTAACGTAGTGAGGTGGAAGTACGTTAAAACCAGGGTGTAAAATACATGATGGCGGGAAGAAGAGCCACGCACGGCTCACCAATGAAATAGCAAATCAGATCATATGAACTATTGAGCTGTGCTTTCGAGGGCAGTCTTCAAGCCTCGGTCGCTCCTGCCAATGCGCTGCACAAACTCGTTCTCTCCCAGTTTATTAACGGAATCGATGGAGAATCGAAAAAGCTATGTGATTACTGGAGGGACATTATCGTATTGTATGGAACTGGGGACCTAGAAACGATGGAGAGACTTCGGCCCCGCCAGATATCTCAGTGGTTCACAACCCCACAACAGGCTACAGCAGTCTACTCAGTCCACCGCCGCCCCATACCGAACCCAGTGTTATTGTGCGGTTCGGCCACCCTGCGGATTCCCCCCCACCCCCATCCCCCACCACCCGGGAACATCTCACACCAGGCGAGTGTAGCCCCTATGTTTCCGTGGTATAGTAATTTTGGTGTACGCATACCTGGTGAAAGTGTTTGCGCAGCAATCGCCAGCATAGTGTAACTGAGGTGGAATAAGTCGAATCAGCTCGCATTCACCGAGGCAGATGGAAAACCGTCTTAAAAACCATTCACAGACTGCCCGGCACACTGGTTCAAAAATGGCTCTGAGCACCATGGGACTTAACTTCTGAGGTCATCAGTCCCCTAGAACTTAGAACTACGTAAACCTAACTAACCTAAGGACATCACACACATCAATGCCAGAGGCAGGATTCGAACCTGCGACCGTAGCGGTTATCGCGGTTCCAGACTGAAGCGCCTGCCGGCACACTGGACCTCGACACTAATTCGTTGAGAGGATTCGTGCCGGGGACCGGCACACCTTCCCGCCCGGAAAGCAGTGCCTTAGACCACATGGTTAACCGGGTGGGTTTGAAGTGACAGTAACTCAGTATTATATATAATTGTGCAATGACAAGTGTCAGCCCGCATCTCGTGGTCGTGCGGTAGTGATCTCGCTTCCCACGCCCGGATTTCCGGGTTCGATTCCCGGCGGGGTCAGTGATTTTCTCTGCCTCGTGATGGAAGGGTGTTCTGTGCTGTTCTTAGGTTAGTTAGGTTTCAGTAGTTCTAAGTTCTAGGGGACTGATGACCATAGATGTTAAGTCCCATAGCCATTTGAACAAGTGTCAAGTAGTGAGTAGTGATGTAGACACTGCCCGCAGGAAAGCCGAAACGATGACATCCGTTCATAATATTAATCGTTCAACAAAACAAATGAGTATTACTGAATACGTAGATTACATGTTTTCTTGCTTCTGTGTAGTAATAAACTGCCCACTTACGAATGAGAAGCACGTTGTGACGTTGCTGTGTTGCAGAAGGTGGTGCGCGAGATGAACCGCCTAGGCATGATGGTGGACCTGTCGCACTCGAGCGTCGCCACCATGAAGGACGCGCTGGAAGCGAGCCAGGCGCCCGTTATCTTCTCGCACTCCGCCGTCTACGCGCTCTGCAACAGCTCCAGCAACGTGCCCGACGACGTACTGAGATCCTTGGTATGTATGTTCAATACACAGAAGCCATTCTTCGCATGTCCAACAGAGGTCTGATGAAGAGTTAAAACTGTCAACATGAGTGTCTCACAAGTCCAATGCCGCGTTCTCAGTTTGGTGTTCAGTTTCGTTATGCTCTAAGTGGGAAGAATACCGACACACCACGAGCAGCTATACGAGTAGGACGGAATTTGGTAGAAGTGACACATATATGCAGAAAAACTAATAATTACAATTGCAGATAAATTGGATAATTTTTTCCCGAGAAAGAGCTCCACAAATTGAGTAAATATATTATGCGTAGATCTGCCTCTGGCTAGCAATTATTCGTCTTGGCGTTCAGTGATATAATTGTTGGATGTCCTCCTGAGGAATATCGTGTCTAATTTTGTTGAATTTGGGCCTTAATCGGAAAAATATAGAGCTGATTTAAGGGCTCTGCTCATAATGCTACATAGATAGTCAATTCGGAAGACATCGAGCGACATTTCTGGCCAAGGTAGGATTTCGCAAGCACGAAGACAAAGAGGTGAAAATCTCACTGTGTGTGGATAGGAGTTAACTTGCTGAAATGTAAGCCCTGATGGCTTGGCAACAAAAAGATTTGTAGAATATCGTCGACGTACTGTTGTCCTGTAAGGCTGTCGCAGAAGACAAGCAAATAGGTCTTGCGATGAAAAGAAATGGAATCCTGGACCATTACTCCTGGCAGGTGACAGTTTGGTATACCGCTGCAGTCTTGCGTGTCTCCCAACATCGGGACATCGGGAGTTCACTTCGTAGCCAGACTCATCACTGCAGACAGTTGTACTGCAGTCAAGTTGACTGCAGCCCGAAGACATTCTGGAGACGCCCAGGACATGGGTGGGGTACCAACCTGACTGTCATACGCCATATGACCGGACCACCATAAGCGATAATCTTGGGGTTCCATTTCTTTATATCTCAGGATCGCTTTGGTTGTCGTACACGGCAACATTACAGCACAATGCTACGTCGAGGATATTCTGCAGCCCGTTCTATTGCCTTTCGTGGCAAGCTATCATGAAATTACGTTTCAGCTAGATAATGCTTGCTTTCGTCATCCGCAAACCCTGCCTTGGCCATCAAAGTCGCCTTATCTCCCCCAAAACTTGCACGTTCTGAGCATTAACTGCAGATCTCTCCAACCACGTCATAATTTTGACAATCCAAAGCGTAATTTGGACAAAATTTGTCATGCCCTAAGGGTACCATCCAGAAATTCTATCAATCAGTACCAAACCTAGAAGCAGCTTGCAGAGAAGCCAGAGCTAGAACAACGCATTATTGAACTGTCCAATTTTTTAAGCTTTTGCTCTACAGTATGTCATATAATTTTTCTGGAATTGTAATCATTTATATGTACGTGAACATGACATCAACCGATATACGTCCAATTCAGACAATTCCTTCGTTGTGTGTCCTTTTTCTAGTATTAGAGAGTATCTGCATGTAAATGGATCGTAATTACTCCCTATGGCGTGGAACGAGTCAGCTTTACAATTACACTTCAAACTTTCAGTACATAATATGGCAACAGACTGACAATTAAATAATCACTCACACACACACACACACACACACACACACACACACACACACACACACACACACATTACACATTACATATTACATATTAAGATTTTTTTTTTTTTTTTGCTCTGCAAGAAGCAAGAAATTGTCGCTTCTACATTTTTTACTTAACAAATTTTTGTATGACAGAGAGTACGGCGTTCGCACTTAGTTTGGTACCCGAAAAATTGCACCATCTGTAGTTTACAATATATCACATAGGTGTAGACTACTTATGTTAACGTTTACTGTTTTCTTTCTTCAGAAACCATAGTAACCCTTTTGAAAACAAGCTTATTGTGGGATGTTGATTTAAAGTTTGTGGCTCATGGACCACGGTAATGTTATCTGATTGAGAAAACAAGCCCTTTTGCGGAAACTGCTTAGTCGAAAGTTGCGAAGACAAATCATAGTGGCATTGCGTTGACAGTGAAATAGGAGAGAAGTAATTGCGTGTACAATGTCATAGAACGATATATTACTAACGTAGTTGCTGAAACTGTAGGGAAGGCAAAAACAACCAAAAAGGAGCCATACTTCAAGAAGGATGGCAACAGCAAAACTACTGTCTCACTGTAGGTAGGACGTAGTGCTGACGTCAAGTACTGCTGCGCTGCACTGTTACCTTCACTCTGCTGCTCGTCTACTTCTGTCAGGTGAGTGACCGAGAGAGGTGGCGCAACGGTTAACACATTGGACTCGCTCTTGGGAGGAAGACGGTTGAAATCCGCGTCCGCCCATCCTGGTTTAGGCTTTCCGTATTTCCCTAAATCGATTCAGGCAAATGACGGGATGGTTCCTAATCAGATGGGACCGGTGACCTCGACGTTGGTCCCCTCCTCCAAATAAACCAATCAACCAGTCGAGTGCGTGTCTGTTTCTGTTGGTGGAGGACGTTCACCAGAAGCTGAGTGCTCAATAGTCGTGTATTGGCCGGTGAGAATTCCTGTATTCCGGTTATAAAGGAATATCAAGAAAGTTTGGTTTAAACAGTTTTATATTAAGCATATTGACCAAATTGTGCCCTTCCCTTCACTTCCTTCCCACTCTAATTCCATGTAGCTTTGATACTTACCTTAGGTCGGCGAGGAAGAGAGTAACCAAGTTTCCTAATGTTTTTCATGTATAGCTGCATCCACTCATTGGTAATTTGTTTCTCAAACTACCCAACTGCGTTGATGTTGATTCCTACATGTCACCTATTGTTCCAAATAAATCCCCTCGGCCACGTAATTTATGAAGATGCTTGCGCTGGTCGAGTGGAACATGTAAAATGAAGAAAAAATTACGTGCGACTTGTGGCGGCTCTACAATTTTAATTTCTAACGGTCAGTGTAACAATGCAGGCAAATGCGTGCGATCGCTGACTTGTTGACTTGAGGTGATGTGCTTTATTATCGAATTTGTTCTGTGAGGACTGCTGATAAAAAGTCTGGTATAGAAAGCTTTCGAGCTCAAGCCATGATAGGGCGGTGCACCTTTAGAGGAGAAACTGTAATTATGATATGTAACACAATGTGTCTTAAATGAAAGCTTATATCTGAAGAGGTCTCTGTGAATGCGCACCACATTGAAGGAGAGTGAGTACTCCATTGCTTGCTTAGCCTTAGGATTTCAGTCTATATGGAGCGCCTCTCGGGAGCCGGCCGCGCTTTCTGTGAGCGCGAATTTCACGACAACGTTGATTCGGCGACTGTAGCAAGGAAGATATTTTGTGGTGATTGTTGATTGGCGCACTGCATAATGTAAAAGGTGCTCCAAGTTTTCCTTTTACGCGGAAACGGATCAAAACGTATAAGGAGACCCCTTAAACACTGGCCAAACAGAAATTCTAGTGACCAGGGTCATCAAGAACGGATGAAACCGTGGAGAGCGTAAATCGCTCTGTTCGTGACAGTCCTGACCTGGCCATTCGTAAGCGTACAAGTCCTTTAAATGTGCTTATATCATCACTGCACCGAATTCAGCAAAACGACCTTAACTGCAGGGTTAAAAAATCCAACTTGTGCAAGTATTAACATTTGATTTCGTTAGTGATGTGTGAGTGCCCTTCATTTAAAAACATTTTGTTTTCTGATGAGGGTCATTTTTATCTGAACTTCCACGTCAATAAGCAAAATTGACGCTACTAAAGTGTAACTAATGATAAACAGAAGCATGAGAAATGGCTTCATTCGCCAAAAGTTACTGTATGGACAGCGATATCAGAACTTGGAGTAACTTACCCGTAGTTTTTCAAGGACGAGAATGGTCGTGCAGTTACAGTGAAATCGGAAGGTTATGTAACGATGGTAAATGGCTTTTTGGTTCCTGAGTTGCGAAACATTTCTCATTATAATCAAAGAAGATGTGTACGAACTTTCAGCACGCTGGAGAAACTTGAATCAGCAAGTTCTGTTGCTCAGTAGAATGCAAAACCAGTCCAAGTTGCAAGCATTTTATTTTTCATTCGATGATCAGTTTCGGGCGTAGACATATTTTCAATCCCACTGACAGGGCAGAAAACTAAAGTTACACTCACGCACAACATACACTCCTGGAAATGGAAAAAAAGAACACATTGACACCGGTGTGTCAGACCCACCATACTTGCTCCGGACACTGCTAGGGGGCTGTACAAGCAATGATCACACGCACGGCACAGCGGACACACCAGGAACCGCGGTGTTGGCCGTCGAATGGCGCTAGCTGCGAAGCATTTGTGCACCGCCGCCGTCAGTGTCAGCCAGTTTGCCGTGGCATACAGAGCTCCATCGCATGCCGCGACAGCGTGGACGTGAACCGTATGTGCAACTGACAGACTTTGAGCGAGGGCGTATAGTGAGCATGCGGGAGGCCGGGTGGACGTACCGCCGAATTGCTCAACACGTGGGGCGTGAGGTCTCCACAGTACATCGATGTTGTCGCCAGTGGTCGGCGGAAGGTGCACGTGCCCGTCGACCTGGGACCGGCCCTCAGCGACGTACGGATGCACGCCAAGACCGTAGGATCCTACGCAGTGCCGTAGGGGACCGCACCGCCACTTCCCAGCAAATTAGGGACACTGTTGCTCCTGGGGTATCGGCGAGGACCATTCGCAACCGTCTCCATGAAGCTGGGCTACGGTCCCGCACACCGTTAGGCCGTCCTCCGCTCACGCCCCAACATCGTGCAGCCCGCCTCTAGTGGTGTCGCGACAGGCGTGAATGGAGGGACGAATGGAGACGTGTCGTCTTCAGCGATGAGAGTCGCTTCTGCCTTGGTGCCAATGATGGTCGTATTCGCGTTTGGCGCCGTGCATGTGAGCGTCACAATCAGGACTGCATACGACCGAGGCACACAGGGCCAACACCCGGAATCATGGTGTGGGGAGCGATCTCCTACACTGACCGTGCACCTCTGGTGATCGTCGAGGGGACACTGAATAGTGCACGGTACATCCAAACCGTCATCGAACCCATCGTTCTACCATTCCTAGACCGGCAAGGGAACTTGCTGTTCCAACAGGACAATGCACGTCCGCATATATCCCGTGCCACCCAACGTGCTCTAGAAGGTGTAAGTCAACTACCCTGGCCAGCGATATCTCCGGATCTGTCCCCCATTGAGCATGTTTGGGACTGGATGAAGGGTCGTCTCACGCGGTCTGTACGTCCAGCACGAACGCTGGTCCAACTGAGGCGCCAGGTGGAAATGGCATGGCAAGTCGTTCCACAGGACTACATCCAGCATCTCTACGATCGTCTCCATGGGGGAATAGCAGCCTGCATTGCTGCGAAAGATGGATATACACTGTACTAGTGCCGACATTGTGCATGCTCTGTTGCCTGTGTCTATGTGCCTGTGGTTCTGTCAGTGTGATCATGTGATGTATCTGACCGCAGGAATGTGTCAATAAAGTTTCCCCTTCCTGGGACAATGAATTCACGGTGTTCTTATTTCAATTTCCAGGAGTGTAGTTATTACCAAGTTCTTAAACACATGCCAAAGATACAGAGCATATCGTTTTAAACTTACATAACAAAGTCGAAAATGGCATTTCGCAACACCTCGAAAAATGTGTAATGTACATGTTAGTGGGTACAGTTTACTGCTTCCTCTGTCGTAAGAAAACCTCGTGATTTCGTAATATACGCTGTTTGTGGCGCTGCTGTGTACTACTGGACAGTGATTTTAAGTATTTGACTCTTTTTGAGATAGATTTTAAAAAGTGCTTATATTATTGAGATCTTGTACGACTGTTGTGTAGATTGTTGTATTCTTGGTGGTCGTAGAGTTTCCTATAATCTGATGGGGCGCGTTCTTCCCGATGCTTCCTTACGACAGGAGAAGGAGTAAACTCCCACTTATATTTATTCACTGTAATGTGCATTACACTTTATTCCGACATCTTCGGAAATGACATTTCAGACTTTTTTATGTACAATTAAAATGATAAGTACTGTATGTTAGGCATATGCTCATGAATTTGGTAATAACTGTATTATGCATGGATGTAAATTTGAATTCCCGCCTTGTAGGTTGATTTGAAAATGGGTCTCGGCCCGAAACTGGTCATCGAATGAAAAACAAGATATTTGATATTTGGACTGGTTTTTCTTTCTATTAAAGAATATGCTTTCAGCAAGACGGAGCCACAGCACGCACATACTATGCGTCATGCTGCAAGTTTGTGAAGGTTTTCCTGGTAGATTGTACTTCTGGATGCAAAAATGGTTCTAATGGCTCTGAGCAGTATGGGACTTAACTTCTGGGTCATCAGTCCCCTAGAACTTAGAACTACTTAAACCTAACTAACCTAAGGACATCACACACATCCATGCCCCAGGCAGGATTCGAACCTGCGACCGTAGCGGTCGCGCGGTTCCAGACTGTAGCGCCTAGAACCGCTCCGCCAAAACGGCCGGGGTACTTCTGGAGGGACGAACATAAACTAGCTCCCACGCAGTCCAAATTTGAGCCCCATGGATTTTTTTCTTGTGAGAATATGTCAGATGTAAAGCGTTTCCCATTAATCGGACATCTCTGGAGCAACTGATAGCAAATATCCGTAGCCAAATGGCAGCGATCTCTGTGTCTACAATCCGAGACGTCATACAGAATTTTGCTCATGGTCTAAATGAGTGCAGTAGGCACGTTGAGTTGAATTTAAATGGCACTGTCTTTGTAAAAGTAAATTCCTGAACTGTGCAGTAAACTTTCTTTTCAGACACCCTGTAGAACAACAAGTTTGTTTGGGTGGCCACCTTCCGCAGCAAGCATATAAATACTTGTTTTCAAAATCAAACTGCATTTTCCTGCTTCTAGGTATTTTATTTATCCCATACGCGCTTCGCCTTCTCCTTTTCTAAGGCATCATCAGTGGGATGATTTGCTGATCTGCGTTTCCTCACATCTGACCTGGAAGTAGCACTACGAGTTTTATCACTGTTCTATATTCACATCTTTGTGTTTTCGCCATCCACACACTGTTTACCATTTTTCTCACTCTTTTTTATGATGGACTATCATTCTTCTGTCACTTGATACAATATTTAGGCTGTGAAAAGAAGTGTACCACGAAATAGTTGTATCAAGTGACAGAAGAACGATAGTCCACCACAAAAAAAAGAGTGAGAAATGTGGTGAACAGTGTGTGGAGGGGGAAAACACAAAGATGTGAATATAGAATAGTAATAAAAGTGGTAGTGCGACCTCCAGACCAGATGTGAGGAAACGCAGATCAGCAAATCATTCCACTGATGATGCGTTAGAAAAGGAGAAGGCGAAACGCATATGGGATAAATAAAATAACTAGCACCAGGAAAAGGCAGTTTGATTTGCAAAACACGTATTTACCCGGTAGAGTATTACATACTGCATTGTGCCACGGTCGGTCCCCGCACAGATATAAACTGCGCCCGCATAAAAGACGCAGGCAGACCTTACAGTTTGACGACAAACAAAATCAGCATCTTGGACGTCGCAGTAATTCGATGAGAATGCGAAGCAGGGGGGAAGCAATAGCTTTTAGCTTTAATCAAAGACCACTGAGGTATTCTGACTGTGATGCTGGAAGCCGTGGGCTGCAGAGACGGGACGAGGCAGTGAGAGACTGGAGTGCCGGGCGGTTCCGTCGCTGAAAGGCGCAGCGCCGGGCGGCTACGGTCTTTGCGCCGGGAAGACGAGACCCTGCCTGCCACCCCGGCGTCGGCTCTATACGAGCACGGCGGCTCGGCGCTGCTCTGGATAAGAGGGACGCCGGAGGAAGGAAAGACTGCGGGTCGCGCCCGTTCGAAGCGCTGTTCGTTTTGTTTGCGGTTAGGTCTCCCGCAAATAGTCCGGGAAGTCGCTTTGTCCCCCGGGAAATCTATGACACAGCGCTGGCCGAGAGGCGATGCGTATACGTGGGAGCGAGTCCGCGTTTTCATGTGCGCGCGCGCACTGAGTGCCGCATACGCGACACCGTCCTCTCACCACAATTTCCATTTTCCATCTTTACAGAATTACGCCAAAGGAGCTGGGATATCTTTCAGCGCCTACTTGCAACTTCTTTCGAAGCAGAGGACGTCTGCTTCTGCTGCTACCTTGCCCGAACGATGGATCTTCCCGTAGGGGCATATCGTATTCTTTTCTGGAGTAACAGAAACTTAGGGCAGAATTTTGTCATTAACTTAATGCATGCGAAACGTGATTATAGTTAATGGGGAACTCAATACTTAAAATATCAAGGCAATTGCAAGTAGCGGGTACCTAGATTGAATTCGCTATGTTATAAGTTTTGTAGTGGGAAGCAGTCCACCAAACAGCTACAATTTCTTTCTCTAATGCTGTGTGTAGGCTTAAATTACTAAAAAAAAATGTCAATACATCAACTTGACCACGAACATTCCTCAATTCCTCTTCCGAACACGATATCTTCATCAATTCTTGTAACAAAGTTAATACATATTTTCAATATGATACGTTGATCCTTTGCTATAATATCAACCAAATCTAATGGCTTCACAAAGATAAATCTAGTAGATGTGCCTGATGGTCCTTGTTGACAGTGGTAGAATATCATAGTACATTATACACCGCCTTTTACCATAACGATGTTCCACAAGCTATACCACTGATTCAGGCATCATCTACAATGTGAAACATACGTCTCTTTTTGTGGCGATTTAAATGTTATTTCACTTTCTTCACCGGCCGGTATGGCCGAGCTGTTCTAGGCGCTACAGTCTGGAACTGCGAGACCGCTACGGTCGCAGGTTCGACTCTTGCCTCGGGCATGGATGTGTGTGTGATGAGTCCCACAGTGCTCAGAGCCATTCGAACCATTTTGACGTTCGTCTGACTATTTGAATATTTTAACTGCGATGAACTAAAAATTTGAATCACGGTGTTCCACTGCAACATTGGACATTGTTTAACACGGCACCCATAGCTTCATTTTATAATGTAATAAAATTTTGTTAAAATAATGTTTGTGTTTATGTTACAGTTTTTTGCAGTTTTCTTATACTTATTAGAGCATTTAGAATGGAAACAAGCTTTCTACAACCGTAAGAGTTCCAGGTATTCGAGCCGCTATTTATAACTCACGTAGCTCCTCTGCTGCTACAGCGACGCTGTGTGTGCTCCTTTACAGTCTTCCCACAAAGAAAAACTTCTGTGGCAGTACTCGGAATTGAATCAAGGTCCTCCACATGGTCGACCCACTTGTTCGCCACTTAGTTACGGACTCACACACATATACATTCATCGAAGCGTTGTACACAGAACCGGTACTCGTTTAAGTAAGTGACGAGGTGCCACTCCTGTCTGAAGTGTTTTCGTTGGGCACCCTACTGTCGGCCGGCCATTCTCTGTTCCCCCGTCGTAATGGTCGTCCTTTAAACAGTCAGCGATTCCTTACACGTCACACTCTCCGTGTCCATACTGGTGTTGCTGCTAAATATTTCATGTGCTGACTAAAGGTACGTGAATAGTTGTATGACTTTAACGACCAAGCAACCTTAGCACGTGTGTCCTCTCGGCGTTAATAACGTGTTGCCGTTCACATGCTGCCTAGCGTTGAGTATGGCCGTCCTGAGCCCATCGATACTGAATTCACGTGGCAGTCCAGCGATCCCGAACAACGCAAGTAAGAATATCGCAGAATGATACTCCCAGTGTCGATCTCGAAATCCAACACGTGCTGGTAGACATTAATTTCTTCTATCACGAGGCATAACATGACCTTACAACAAATCACCCATATTTAGCTGCGATTTGTTAGTGAGAGACATTGTATGTAATTTTTCAGCTATGCTCGAAATGCAGATAGCGCTCCTCTTACTACGCCGTGCGACTGAGCTGAGCTGCTAATAATTTCCATATCCAGACGTTTACTCACTTTATATCAAGTTGAAGTTGCGGTTTTAATGACCGGCAGGGTATTTACAGTTTGCCAATAGTTTTGCGAGCTACAGAGATGCGTCTGAGAAAGCGCAAATCAGCGTGCGTGTTTTACTTTTTCCATTCGACTACTTCTCTGTTCAGATTTCCAACGTCCCCTGTTACGTTGTTTGTTTGCAATTTGTTACTCACAGACTCTTATTTTAATTTTTGTGTGCTCCGTTACATAAATACAAAGTCGAAATGTCTGGTCTGTTTTACTGGTTTGAAGCGTATTTCTTCTTGACAGCACCATTCATTGCACGTGGTACGCTCTACGCATATGCATGTTCCCATTAAAGCGCAGGATTTCTGCTGGGACGGCATTAGAATTTATTTGAACTACGACGGTTCATCATGTTCTAGCACTTTTGGCAAAACATGGTAACATTTTCACACGTTAGCCGCTATTTTGTGTCATTGAAAACTACTGTTGTTCTGCAACATGAAAAAATGAGTTGATATCTCTGTTAGAAAAGATACTTAGTTGACTTCTGTGTTTCTGTAGTTAACAAGGAAAACACATATATTTTTGGATAGGATCCGCCTTTATCAAAACACAGTTTTGTTTTTTAACCCAAACATGTTTCACTGCAGTTGCAGCATCTTCAGTGGGCTTTTATTTTATGGCTGTTAAAAATAAAGATTGTTCTTTAATGCTTGTATACATGTAACTATTAATTTTTAAATCGTAATTACAGATATTTGAAAAATTATGAATTCATACCTTTTTACCACACGGTGTGGTTTTTCTGATGTGTTTCTACAGTGACAGTTTTGTTTCAGAGTCTGTCATCTGCTGCCACTTACACGTTAAAGTAGAAAATTGTTTAAGCTAAAATTACGATTTGAACATTGTTATGGCTATGCCTGAAATTAATTAACTCTCTCTCTGTGTGTGTGTGTGTGTGTGTGTGTGTGTGTGTGTGTGCTTATTTACATCACGTACCTTTTCTTTTTTCTCATCCTCATCAATGTCAGACACTATATATTGAGCTGACACTGTCACTATCACAGTCACTGTTACACTGTTTGCCCTCTGTAAAAACGTACATGGCGGATAGTGGAACATTGGAAGGTGTCAAAAGAAGATGGCTGATGGTGGAACAGTTAAAGGTGTTCCTGGCGGTTTTTCTGAATCTTTCAGAGGTGTCTGTTCATTTTGTGTGTGTGTGTGTGTGTGTGTGTGTGTGTGTGTGTGTGTGTGCGTGCGTGAGAGAGAAGAGCGAGAGAGAGAGAGAGAGATAGAGAGAGAAAGAGAGAGAACGGGTCTGAGGATTTTTCATTACTATTATTACAAGTAACTTTTTTTGGTGTGAGTTGTGTGTGAAAGGGGAGGGAGGGAGGGAGGAGAAAGAGAGAGAGAGAGAGAGAGAGAGAGATAGTGACAGTTGGTTTGATTATTTTCGCGCGCGCGCGCGCGCGCGTGTGTGTGTGTGTGTGTGTGTGTGAGTGAGTGAGTGCGTGTGTGTGTGGGACGGTGGGTGAGTGGGTGGTTGTTTGGGTGCAGGGGGGTGAGAGCTCAATAGGTTGGTCTTGTCTAATAATTCTTTGAAGGCAGAGAAAAGAGTTCCATTGCAGAGAGCTGTGTATTCATGTATCACTTCTTTTCCTTCCACTATGGCTTTTTGTATCTAATAATTTTCTTCAATTATTAGTTTTTGTGTGTGTGTGTGGGGCGGGGGGGGGGGGGGGGGGGGGCTGTTGCTGCATTTGAGAATTTACAAATCAGTATTGATGTCTGCTGAGTTATGTTTCTTGTCCATAAGGTGTTCAGAACATTTGGAATGCCAGCTGTTACTTTCCAATGCTCTTCTGTGCTCTGTGTATCTGGTATTAAAGTGTCTGCTTGTTGCCCTATATAAACTGATTTGGAGTCCTGACCTGTTAGTTGGTGAATACCAGATGTGTTGTGTTTGTCTGTGCTTGTGTTGGTTTTCGTCAGTTTTCTCTGTGTTGAGTTGTGTGCCCTGTAGGCTATTTTTCCCCTTGTTTTTTGAGTATGTTGATAATTCTGTGGTGAGATTGAACCACTTGTTTGTCATTGTGGGTCTTTCTTCTTCATGTGTGTTCATATGTGTGTTGTGTGTCCTTTTTAATTTTGTTTTAATTTTGTGGTTTTATTTTTTTCAAATAGCTGTAATTACGATTTATACACTAATAGTTACGTGTATACAAACAGTGAACAGCACACTATATCTTTAGCAGCCATATAATAAAAGCCCACTGAAGATGCTGCAACTGCAGTGAAACATGTTTGGGTTAAAACACTAAATTGCTAAAGGCGGACCCTGTCCACAAACATACGTATTGTTGAAGCAAACAAGAAAAGAAGAACTTCAACCGCAAGATGATTATAAGGACAACACAACTCATAAAGGTGAAATTAATTTAGCAACCAATTTGAATGGGAGCGGCTGGTTTTTCACTAAGTAAATACGTTGTCCATGCAATGCTCGGGTTAACCAGTTGTTGTCTTTCATAGAGCTACAAACAACCAAATAAGAAATTCGAACGCAGAGTGATTCATACCGACAGCAATTTTGATGACAATCTGACAGCAGCGCTTATTAAAATCCGTGCACGAGAGAACGTTAATATACCACGATGCTATCAGTTTTATCAGCACAGTCCAATACACAGAGTGGTTATAGTTAAACTTCCGCTACCACGGCTAATAGAGACGGGAAACTATTTACTGTACTCGGCCGGTGTGACCGAGCGGTTCTGGGCTCTTCAATCTGGAACCGCACGACCACTGCGGTTGCAGGTTCGAATCCTGCTTCGGGCATGGATCTGTGTGATGTCCTTAGGTTAGATAGGTTCAAGTAGCTCTAAGATCTAGGGGACTGATAACCTCAGATTTTAAGTCCCGTAGTGCTCAGAGTAATTTGAACCATTTTTTAGGAAAGATGTGCGGACTGTGTGGTGTCGGATCTGCGTTACTACTAATGTTATTGATATGGCTTGCTGTTAGGCGGTGGTACCAGTGCTGCCTTGTAGTGCTGAAAAGTTAGCATCAGCCTGTTTACAGTAGCATGCAGTGAACATGGGTCAGGGCAAGGTGAGCAGGGCTTTACTAGTAAAGCTGTTTTGCCGAAACGACATCAATAGTGGTGCTGCTCTTCACGAATGCAGACGCGTTAAAGGAATACGGAGAGGTACTCTTTCCACACTGGTGTTGAAGAATATGATTCGGAAATTCGAATTAACTGAACATTAGGGAATTGCACCCGGGAAAAGCCGACTACCAGTTGGGACACAGTTTGTTGAAGAGCTTATGGCTGACAAAGCTGAGCATTCTGAGCACAAGGTTCGATTTTGGAGCAATCCGTGAGGTGTGTCACGTCAGCTGAACAATCCACGGTCAGCCGTTCGAAAACTGCTGCCAGCCACTGTAAAATTGTTTGTATAGTGCGGTTCCACAATTTCATGGGTGTAGCATCCAGTCACACTGAACATTTCTAACGTCGTACGTAAACGTGGTACGCAATTAACGAATTTTACACTCTCATATGAAAATTAAATTTTGTTTCTTTTTTGTTACTGGTTTATTCGTTGCTTCCCTTCGGCATGTCATTGCAAATATTTCCACAAAGTTTCATTCTATTACTATCACTCGTTTTACGTAGTAGCCTTTTCTAGTAGCGGAAGTTCAATTATAATCGTCCTGTATTTTATTAACGACAGAGTGAGAGGTAATGCTCTAAACACCAGGGTGAGTGCAGCAATCAGATTCAGTTTGGTGAAGCTCGCGTACTGGCGAAACTCAGGTGATCAGTCCGGAACCGCGCGACTGCTACGGTCGCAGGTTCGAATCCTGCCTCGGGCATGGATGTGTGTGATGTCCTTAGGTTCAAATAGTTCTAAGCTCTAGGGGACTGATGACCACAGATGTTAAGTCCCATAGTGCTCAGAGCCATTTGAACTGGCGAAACAGCCTCTTACTTTCAGAAGGAAGATTAGAGACGCAATTGAAATAGCCATGCGACCCGCCAATATGAACAGAGAAGACGGGTTCCGACTTCCGACTTCTAGCCTGCCAACAACAACAGCGTTACCGAACAACAGCTCACGTGAAGCAATATAGACCGGCACGAGGGAGACGCAGCGGCGGCAAGCACATAGAGTACTGACGTACCTCAGCCGGCACCAGAAATCAGGAAAACAACTCCACGTCACGCCGATTTCCACCAATCACAAGCGGTAACGCAAACAGCAATCAAAACGTCGGGTTTCCACCAATGAAAAGAAATAAAAAAACCACCAATAAAGACTTCTACCATCCCTCCCGTTCATCACTAACAACCACGGCTGCAGATATATAAGAAACAAAGTTTTCTCATTCAGCAGTAAATAAAAACAATCTAAAGGGACCGAGACGTCGGTAGTTATACATATTGACAATGCGGTCACAAGCCCAGAAAAATTTTATTGAATGTAAAAGGGACGTTTGTGTAAATTTTAAGTCACTGTTTTGTGAATCTTACGATCATAAAATGAATAATTAAATCTTTTTTCTTTGCCTGGCATTCTTACAACAGTGCTTACATTCCTGTAAAGATATAAATTTAGATTGAACTACATAACGTATACAAAAGTATTTTTTCCTTCATTACTGCCAAGGGAAAAGTTAAATGTTAACAAAACAGCCGACTAAGTGTATTGTGTAACAGCGCAGTCAGTGAAGACCAAAATGGGTCGAACGTTGAAGATAATTCGATTAGTAGAACATATTGTACAGTAGTAGGTTGGCAGGGTGTGAACTACATACTTTTGTCATCCTGACGGGTGGCAAATGAGTATGGGGGAGGGTTTGAAGGTCACTTCAGAACGTTTTTAATAATTCAAAAAATATCATCTCTAGCGAAAACGTATCGCACTACAAAATTAAACAGCATCAACTTTCCCACAAGCAAGGTCCTATTCAGTTTTTCTCTAGCACTAATAGTCAACGTGAAAAGAGTGAGAGAATACTAAAAATCGCACTTGGTGTGTATATATCTTAACTCAGACACTTTTTTAACCAATTTGAGGTAGTTTCCCAATAAGATAGACCACAAGTGGAGTATATCAAATTATTCGCCTCGAGTTCATCTATATTGCAGTGGTACGTAGAAACAGTTACCATTTGCCCTCTGTATTTCATCTTCCGATTTGAAAATAAAATCTCAAATTCAAAAGCCCAATAAATGTTTACATGCTATTGAATGAGTTGTTACTTTTTATCCTTTGACATGCGTTTGCATTCAGAATATACTGTTGATGATTATGTGAGTCACACAAGCAGCTGTCATCAGCCATGACTTGCACAAATGGGATTACAATGCCACAGCTCCCTATGTCTCAACAGCTGATCCCATGTGATGCGCTACCCCGATCACCAGCCAATCCCATTTGTGATGCATTCCTGATCGCCAGCCAATCCCACATTACGTGTGATCCCCATCGCCAGCTGATCCAGCATGCCAAGCAATCCCAATCGCCAGCTGATTTCACGCACAACACAGATCCCAATCACTGGCCGATCCCACAATCCGGCCAATCCCAACCGCTGCCCAGTCACAAAGTGTGGATAACAAACCAACTTTGGAGTCAGTCTGATCTGTGTGATCTTGGTTCAGCCACTGATTCAGATTTCAGTCCTCTTCCTTGCTCAGTGCCTCTGCATATGAGTTTGACTTCATTGGCCGTTGTTCTCATTGTTGCGGTCTTCTGTCCACAGACAGGTTTGAAACTGTGCAAGACTCTTCATCTCTGAGTAACTACAGCAACCTACATCTTTCTGAATCTGCTTAGTGTATTCATGTTTCCCTCTACAATTTTTACCCGTCACGCTTCCCTCCGACACTAAATTGTTGATCCCTTAATGCCTCCGAATGTGTCTTTCCGACCAGCCCCTTCTTCTAGTCAAGTTATGCCACAGTTTCCTCTTCTCCCAAATTCTGTTTAGTACCTTCTCGTTACTAACGTGATCTACCCATCTAATCTTCAGCATTCTTCCGTAGCCCCACATTTCGAAAGTATCTAGTCTCTTCTTGTGTAAACTATTTATCGTACACGTTTCACTGCCATAAATGGCTGCACTCCAAACAAATACTTTCAGAAAAGACTTCCTGACACTTAAATCTGTGCTCTATATTAACAAATTTCTCTTCATTAGAAACTTATTTCTAGCCTTATACAGTCTACATTGTATATCATCTGTTCTTCGACTATCATCAGTTATTTTGCTAGCCAAATAGCAAAAGTCATCTACTACTTTAAGTGTCCATTTCCTAATGTAATTCTCTCACCAATATCTGATTTAATTGTCCTTGTTCCGCTTTTGTTTATGTTCATCTCATATACACCTTTCAAGACACTGTCCTCTCTGTTCCACTGCTCTTCCAGGAGCTTTGGTGTTTCTAACAAAATTACGATGTCATCGGCGAACCTCAAAGTTTTTATTTCTTCTCCACGGATTTTAATTCACTACAAATATTTCTTTTGTTTCCTTTACTGGTTCGTCAATACACAGACTGAATAACATCGGGGATAAGCTACAACACTGTCTCACTCCCATCTCAACCACAGCTTTCCTTTCACGCCTTTCGACTCTTATTACTGCCATCTGGTTTCTGCACAAATTGAAAGGAGCCTTTGGCTCCCTGTGCTTTACTCCTGCCACCTTCAGAATTTAAAAGAAAGTATTCCAGTCAACATTGTCAAAAGCTTCCTCTAGGTCTACGAATGCTATAAAAGTAGGTTTGCCTTCCCTCAATCTATCTCCTAAGATATGTCGTAGAGTCACTACTGCCTCGCGTGTACCAAAATTTCTACGGAATCCAAACTGGTCTTACCTGAGGTCAGCTGCTAGTAGTTTTTCCATTCGTCTGTAAGGAATTCGTGTTAGTATTTTGCAGCTGTGGCTAGTTAAAGTTATAGTTCGGTAATTTCCACAACTGTCAACACCTGCTTTCTTTGAGATTGGAATAACTATATTCTTCTTGTAATGTGACGGTATTTCGCCTGCCTGTCTCGTACATCTTGCTAACAATATGGTAGACTGTTGCCATGTCTGGCTTTTCCACGGCTGTCAGTAGTTCTAATGGAACGTTGTCTGTGTTCCCACTTATATATTTCAGTGCTCTTCACGCAGTATTGTATCTTCCATTTTATCTTCATCTACGTTCTCTTCCATTTCCATAATATTTCCCTCAGGTACATCGTCCTTCCATAGACCCTCTGTATACTCTTTACACCTTCCTTATTTCCCTTCTTTTTCTTAGAACTGGGTTTACATCTGATCTCTTGATATTTATACAAGTGGTTCTCTTTTATCCAAAGGTCTCTTTAATTTTCCTGTAGATAGTATCTATCTTACCCCTAGTGATATATGCCTCTACATCCTTACATTTGACCTCTAGCCATCCCTGATTAGCCATTTTGCACATCCTGAGGATTTCATTTTTGATACGTTTGTACTCCTTTCCAGTGCTTCATTTATTGCATTACTATATTTCCTCCTTTCATCTATTAAATTCAGTATCTGTTCTGTTACACAATGATTTGTACTTGCCGCCGTCGTTTTACCTACTTGATCCTCTGGTGCCTTTACTATTTCATCTTTCAGAGCTACCCATTCATCGTCTACTGTATTTCTTTGCCCTGTTCTTGTCAATCGTTCTATAATTGTATCTCTGCAACTCTTTGCAACATCGGGTTCTTTCTGTTTATCCAGGTCCTATATCCTTGAATTCCTATTCTTTAGCAGTTTCAAAGTTTCAATCTACTGTTCAAAACCAATAATTTATCGTCAGAGTCCATATCTGCCCCTGGAAATACAATTTAAAATCTGGTTCCTAAATCTCTCACTTACCGTTATATAATGTATCTGAAACCTTTCAGTGTCTGCAGGCCTCTTCCACATGAACAATCTTCTCTCATGATTCTCAAACGAAGTGTTAGTTAAAATTAAGTTATACTCTGTGCAGAATTCCACCAGTCGGCTTCATATTTAATTCCTTACCCACTTTCCCTATTCACCTACTACTTTTCATTTTCTTCTTTTTCCTACTATCGAACTCCTTTCCCCCACGACTAGTAAATTTTCGTCTCCCTTACCTATCTCGATAATATCTTTTGTCGCGTCATACATTCGTTAAATCTCTTCATGTGTGGAGCTCGTTGGCACTTGTACATTACTGGTCATTAAAATTTCTACACCAAGAGGAAATTCAGATGATAAATGGGTAATATTTGGACAAATATATTTTACTAGAACTGACATGTGATCATATTTTCACGCAATTTGGGTGCATAGATCCCGAGAAATCAGTATCCAGAACGACCACCTCTGGCCGTAATAACGGCCTTGATTCGCCTCAGCATCGAGTCAAACCGAGCTTGGATGGCGTGTACAGGTACAGCTGCCCATGCAGCTTCAACACGATACCACAGTTCATCAAGAGTAGTGACTGGCGTTTTGTGACCACCATAGATCAGACATTTTCAATTGGTGAGAGATCTGGAGAATGTGCTGGCCAGGGCAGCAATAGAACATTTTCTGTATTCAGAAAGGATCTCGGCCAACGCGAGCAGCAATGTCGCGATACGACAAACCGCAGTCGCGATAGGCTACAATGCGACCTTTATCAAAGTCGGAAACATGATGGTATGCATTTTCCTCCTTACACGCGGCATCACAACAACGTTTCACCAGGCAACGCCGGTCACCTGCTGTTTGCGTATGAGAAATCGGTTGGAAACTTTCCCCATATCAGCACGTTGTAGGTGTCGCCACCGTCGCCAACCTTATGTGAATACTTTGAAAAGCTAATCATTTGCATAACACAGCATCTTCTTCCTGTCGGTTAAATTTTGCTTCTGTAGCATGTCATCATCGTGGTGTAGAAATTTTAAAGGCCAGTAGTGTAGTTTTACTACTTTGTTACGAGTGGGCTTTGTTCCTAACTTGGCTCTAATAATGCGTTCGCTAAGCTGTTCGTAGTAGCTTAACCGCGCTCCTATTTTGTTATTCATTGTTAAAACTAATCCTACATTACCCTTACTTGATTTTTTGTTAATAACACTGTATTCACCTGACCAGAAGTTTTATTCGTCCTGCCAACGATCTTCACTAATTCCCACTATATTTAAATTTAACCTAGGTATATTCGGTTTTAAATTTTGTGACGTATCTGCCCTATTAAGGGATCTGACATTCCACGCTCCGATCCGTAGAGCGCCAGTTCCCTTTCTCCAGTTAACGATGTCCTCCTGAGTAGTCCCCACCTGGATATCGGAAGGGGAGATTATTTTATCTCTTGAATATTTTATCCAAGAGGACGCCTTCATCAATTAACAATACAGTAAAGCTGAATGCCACCGGAAAAATTTACGGCTGTAGGTTTCCCTTGCGTTCACCCGTTCGAAGTACCAGCACAGCAAGGTCGTTTTGGTTAATGTTACAAATCTAGGTTAGTCATTCATGCAGCCTGTTGCTCCTGCAACTACGGGAAACACTCTATCCCTCTCCAGGAATCACACGTTTGTTTGTCTTCTCAACAGATACCCCTCCATTTTGGTTGCACCTACGGTACGGCTATCTCATCACTGACGTACGAAAGCCTCCCCACTAACGACAAGGTCCGTGTTTCATGGGGGGGGAGGGGGGTATGTTGTTATTTATCATAATAAGAGTATGTATTCACATGATTATTTTTACATGTAGAACAGCGAACTCACACACACACACACACACACACACACACATATATATATATATATATATATATATATATATATATATATATATATATATATATATATATATATATGACAGTTCTGAGAGGTCTTTTCCTCTGTATGTATTAATAATTTGCCTGTTACATCCTTTTTGTTGTAAGTATTAATCTTTCACCCTTTCCTTCATCTTTCTCAAAGACTTATGTCCAACAGGTAATAATTCATCAATAATTTAACTATTCTGCCAATGTCCAATCTTTTGGTATAGTCCATTCAGTAGTTCGTGTATTCCTTAATCTCCTCATTCAAGTTTTTTCACTCTCTGTTCTCTGATATCAGCACACATACTCCTGTCAGAGACTGTATATCCATATCTTAGTCTTAGGAGTCACGTCTCCTAAGCTTGAGTTCTTTATTCACTACTCTTTTTGTCTTCTTACTGCCACGGTACTATTTCAAATGTCATAATTGGTTGTGATATAATTTTGTAAAACATGGCTGAATTATCGTTTCATACTTCAACTCTGAAGGTTCTACACATTTTTGTGGTAATATAATTAAATCGTTATACTTACTGTGTATGTCATGTGCTGTCATCAAAGACATAATATTTCCTGTGATACTGAATTAGTTTCTGCTTCCTGTTTTCTGATCATTTATGATTATTTCTATGGTGACTGGTTTCTGGCTATGAAAGACAACTTCTGTGGTCCTTCGAGGTACAAACAGACTACATTCCTTTGCAATTGTGGATAAATATTGCCAGGTGTCCAGTGAGTGTTCTCCAGGATGTCATGTGTAGTGATGGTCGCACTAGACAGATATTTATCTGAGGCATATATGAATAGAAACTGCGATTCATTAAACTGCTGGGAAACCAAAACAATTGCCGGTCCCAATGTTACAACAACTGTTTTCGAAAGTATTATGTAACCCAGTTATGTCTATGCACCAAGAACTAGCTTACATTTAGTCACAAACTATTATCGCATCAACCAACAGGAATCTTTCTCGAAAATCTCGCGTCATCTCTTTTTTATTCCAATTTTAGTTTTTGGATTGAGTATCAGACCGACAGCAAGGTTATTGAGTTTAAAGCTGAGGGACGACTGTTAACTATTAAATGAAGCATTATTCAAGCATGTAGTCAAGGACACGCAACGTGATCCATTGTAATAGTCACCATTGTAATGTGACTATTAAGATAGAAATAGTTCCATAAAAAATGTAGTCGGTCACCTCCTCAGACTACGTTTGCTTTCATTCACACTGGCGACCTCCGCACATTGCGGGGACATTACGCCGAACACTGGAATTCCATTAGGTCGTGACATTTGGAATTTTACGAGGAGTTGTCCTCTCTTTGTGTCATAAAAATAAATAAAATCATTTTTACGGTGACATTTATGTGACGCCTGCGTTAAACTTTCCAGTATTTCGCCTGCTAATGTATGGTAATGAAAGACGACACAGTGATGTGACTAATAATAAACTTTCATACAAGAAAGAAGTGTACCGTACGAGGTTTTATGAAAAACCACAAAAATATATTTAAGTTCATACAAAATTAATTATAACTCTCTATTGCAAAACAAATTACACTTTCTGCAAATGACAACCTTTCTAAGGAGATGAGATTGCCAAAAGGCTGCATTCATTTTGGAGAAGCAATACAGTTAACTGTTTGGTCTTTCAGTGTCAGAAGTGTTGGAAAAGTGACGATGATCTCTACACGTTCATTTGAACAACTAAAAATTTACAAAGCCAAACGTAACCAAATGAATAATGTGTGCAAATAATTATAAGGCACACGTGTCTGTAATATTCGTAGTATTGTACTGACACATATAAGCCCTGCAAACATTAAAACCGTTTACACCTAAATTTCCTGCGAAGGGTATCTTCCTTACAACCAAAAATTGTTCATAGAATCCCTTTCATTTCCTGAATGAATTATAATGATGAATAATCCATTTAATGATGGTATTACATGTTTTCCATAATTTAGTATTTTGCTTACCCAGGATACCTAACAGAAAGCTGTCAAAGGTCAAAGGGAAGCATTAACCACGACGATAAGGATGAAACTATAACAGTCAGTGATGTGTCCATTCAAAATAAATTCAACACTGGATACAACCGTAGATTAGTGGCTAGTAAAATTATCATAAACTCCGAACACCAAACGTTAAAACTGTTTGAAACAAAGAAATCTGCGTACTGAACAATGACGTGAGGTAAGTCAGCAGCCTGAATCAATAGTACCATAAAGACTCAACCAGACAAGTGATAATGAAATAACTGGTACAGAAGGAATCACAGACCATAACGAAAGTGGACCAATACTAAAGCCCCACTGAAAAAGCGATGAGAATTCAAAACTCAAACGATGTAGGTAAAATATCTTAATTCATGAGTATCAGAAGAAAATCGAAGATTAAAATATTTTCAACGAAAATCTATAAAGAAAACTTTAGTAAAGCAGAATATCTGAAAAAACCGGTAAAACAGACATTAAAGGTAGATAGGATATAATCAGCAGCAATGTAAAACAACAGGCGCATAATGGAAAGAGGAAAACATTTTCCGGTACACCTGCAATATCTAACGCAGCCCAAACACAACACTGGCAGAAAAACAGCAGGTGTACCTATTATACTAAGAGATTTTTCAGTCAAAGATAGAAGTGCTATGGAGCAGGAGAGGAAAGACAGAACTGAATGGCATGTCATCGTGTTTGATATACTTGAGCTATGGGAAGTGATATATCAGTGAGACAAGTAAAGAAATTTGAGCGTCTTGCAGCTATGCAAAGATCAGAGTCATCGTACGAAACAGCACGCTCTGTTGCCAACATGTCGGGTGAGAACCTTGACAAAGGAGCCATCTCGGCCCTTAATAAAGTTTAGAATTTTGCTCCTACACCACGTATTATACCCATCGTGGATCTTACCAGTGGAGTAGAACAGGCGGTGCGGCATCTTGCACAGGACGACGCCGACAAAGTGAGACTTGTTTTCAGGCGCTTTTTGGTCTCAGCTAAGCCTCCCAGATCTAATATCAGTAGAGAGGAGAGAGAGGGGCTCCATTTACTTCGGAAGGATGAAGATCTTGTCATATTACCGTGGTCCTTTATACTACCGGACATCATAGTAAAATGACATCAGTGTTGGAGGACAGTACGTATAAATGTCTTAAACGGGACACAACTTTGACGTACAGCAGAAAACCATGAAGTAACTGAAGAATTCCGGGCTGCCAGACGATGTCACAAAAAATCTCGGAGTCCGAGCTCCTAGACCGCCCAGGCTGTACAGACTACAGAAGAAACACAAAGATAATGTTCCCATGAGACCTATTGTCAGTGCAATTGGTTCTCATACTTGTAAGCTGGACAAATACCTAACAAAGTTGATGACTCCTATAGACGGCCAATGTGAACATTACATCATACACTCCCAGATGTTAATTGGGAAATTCAGACAGATTAGAGTTGGTCCAAATGACATTTTAGTCAGCCTGGATGTGGTATCGCTCCTCACAAAATTTTTTGTGGAGGACCCTTTGAAAATGATGGCGGAAAATTATAAAGTTGGGCCGGCACTCGATGACGACTACCTACTTCTTGTATCGTAACAAACTTTATGAAATCACGGACGGTATGGCGATGAGCTCTCCATTGTCCCCATCACTGGCTAACATGTTTGTGGAGAGTTTTGAGGAACGTGCATTAAATTCGCCCCCCTCCGTCCATCCTTATTTTATCGTTACGTTGACGATACATTTATAATGTGGACACACGGCGCAGAAGATCTCGAACAATTCATAGAACACATGAACAGCATACATTCGAACATCCAGTTCACTGCTGAGATAGAGAAGGAGGGAGACTGCCTTTCTTATATGTTTTAGTACAACGAGAGTCGGAAGGGCGTCTTGGCCACTCTGTATAACGTAAGACGACGCATAGCGATTTGTACCTGAATGCACAGAGTTTCCATAATCCTGCTCAGAAGAGAGCCGTTTTGAACACGTTTGTATGTAGAGGAAAAACTATTTCTGACGAGGGCCACTTAAAGTCCGAGTTTAACCATCTGAAGTACGTGTTGCGAAAGAATGGCTATGGTGCACGCGATATAAAGGCAGCGTTCTCCAAAACAAGGAAACGTAAAATGCTGCACACTCAAACGGTGAACCACCGATTGGTCTTCTTCCTTTTTGTGGCGCGATTTCCAGCAAAATAGGAAGAGTGCTGCGCAGACGAGGTATAAGGCCGATTCTTCGTCCTCCTAAGAAAATTAAGGAGATGATGCGCCCTGTTAAGAACAATCTCGGCCTCAGCGTCCTTGGAGTTTATAATATATCCTGCGAGTGTGGAAGCAAATATATAAGTCAGACGATTCGTACCGGTTCCGACCGATGTGCAGAACACCAACGCCATATTAAAAATAGAGAACTGGTGAAATCGGCAATTGCGGATCACAGCCTCACGAACAAACATAAAATATTGTTCAATGCTACAAAAATTCTGTCCCATGCCTCCGCGTAATGGGATTCGTTATTAAGGAGGCTGTTGAAATAAGAATGGGCCAAAATACAGTACTGCCCATTAAAATTACTACACCACGAAGATGACGTACTACAGACGCAAAATTTAACCGACAGGAATAAGATGCTGTGATATGCAAAAGATTAGTTTTTCAGAGCATTCACACAAGTTTAGCGCCGGTAGCGACACCTACAACGTGATCACATTAGGAAAGTTTCCAACCGATTTATCATACACAAACAGCAGTTGACCGGCGTTGCCTGAGGAAACGTTGTTGTGATGCCTCCTGTAAGGAGGAGAAATGCGTACCATCACGTTTCCGACTTTGATACAGGTCGGATTTTAGCCTATCGTAAATGCGGTTTATCGTATCGCGACATTGCTGCTCGCGTTGGTCGAGATCCAATGTCTCTTAGCGGAATGTGGAATCGGTGAGTTCAGGAGGGTAATACGGAACGCCGTGCTGAATCCCAACGGCCTCGCATCACTTGCAGTCGAGGTGACAGGCATCTTATCCGCATGGCTGTAACGGATCGTGCAGCCACTTCTCGATCCCTGAGTCAACAGATGGGGACGTTTGCAAGACAACAACCATCTACACAAACAGTTCGACGATGTTTGCAGCAGCGTGGACTATCAGCTCGGAGACCATGGCTGCGATTACCCTTGACGCTGCATCACAGAGAGGAGCGCCTGCGACGGTATATTCAACGACGAACCTGGATGCGCGAATGGCAAAACGTCATTTTTTCAGATGAATCCACGTTCTGTTTACAGCATCAAGATGGTCGCTTCCGTGTTTGGCGACATCGCGGTGAACGCACATTGGAAGCGTGTACTCGTCATCGCCATACTGGCGTATCTCCCGGCATGATGCTATGGGGTGCCATTAGTTACACGTCTCGGTCACCTCTTGTTCGCATTGAAGGCACTTTGAACAGTGGATGTTACATTTCAGATGTGTTACGACCCGTGGCTCTACCCTTCCTTCAATCCTTGCGAAACCCTACATTTCAGCAGGATAATGCACGACCGCATGTTGCAGGTCCTTTACGTGCCTTTCTGGATACAGAAAATGTTCTATTGCTACCCTGGCCAGCACATTCTCCAGATCTCTCACCAATTGAAAATGCCTGGTTAATGGTGGCCGATAAACTGGCTCTTCACAATACACCAGTCACGTCTCTTGATGAACCGTGGTATCGTGTTGAAGCTGCATGGGCAGCTGTACCTGTACACGCCATCCAAGCTCTGTTTGACTCAAGTCCCAGGCGTATGAAGCCCGTTATTACGGCCAGAGGTGTTTGTTCTGGGTACTGATTTTTTAGGATCTATGCACCTAAATAGCGTGAAAATGTAATCACATGTCAGTTCTAGTATAATATATTTGTCCAATGCATACCCGTTTATCATCTGCATTTCTTCTTGGTTTAACAATTTTAATGGCCAGTAGTGTAACTTTAACTGCGATAGCGGACACCATCTGAGCTGTGTATGAAAACGAGCGTTTGATGCAAAGAAGCAGCAGTGACGTTCTCTCCAAGGTTTAGTTCCAACGAAAGCAGTGGCGCGACCGGTGCACACAGTGACATCGTCTGCGACAGCAGTACGTAATCGTTGAGCAATCATAAGCCGACCAATCAGAGGCCGTTCATGGGCTTTTTTTTTTAATAGAAGGCTACCACAGCAGCAGTGAAGACAGTCAGCTTCTGACGATGACTATCGAGGTAACCGTCGAAAGCTCGAAATTTTATCCAGAACTGACACGGCAAGACTACCGAGAGTGTCTTACATGTAAATCCCGTCGCGAAAAACTTCGTTCCCATGATACAGTAGCATCTTCACAAAAGCTTGCAGGACGGTCATATACCATCAATTGGAAAATAGCCATATAACGCTGGAACATTTATGACGTACGGAACTTCCATCTCATTAGCTTGTGCATAACAAACTGTTCACGAAGATCCTAACGAGAGACAGCACAGGTGTCTTGGCTACAGTTTATCTAGTAAATGACGTATCGTTCCACTGTGGATTCAACACGATAGGCCGCTTCCATTCAGCCGAACTAATGAGCGTGGAACGCTACTTTACTCGTCCTCTTCGAATGCGAAAAAGTATTTGATTCAGTCAGTTACACAGGAGTTATGAAAACCCTAACTGAGCTAGGGACAGAACACACACAATTTTAAATTATACAAAGGGACATAACAGTGAAACGTGGTACCAAAACTGTAATGCCTGGACTATGGGCCAGGGGAGAAAAGACATTTGATAGCGTGAAGCTTATTCTGTATCCTGTCCAGCTTCGGCCGAGTTTACTTGCCGAGTGAAATATGGCAGGGTTTGAGCTGAAGAATTCCTCAGTCATGTCGGCTTAGTCGATGGGTCCCATGGTTATTGTGAAAGGTCGCATTACTGTCAAGGATTACACTACCATTTTCGTTGATCAGTTCTATCCCATGGTACAATGTTCGTTCTCCAGTGGCGATGCTGTGTTCCAAAACGACAGTGCTCATCTTCAGATATCTCGCACCATCCAGAAATGGTTTTGCGAGTGCGAGAATGAAATTTCTCATCTACCCTGCACACCACAATTACGAGATCTCAACATTTTTGAAGATTTGCTTCCTTTCGAGCAGGGTTGTGTGGTCACTATCCACCACCATCATCTTCAGCTGACGTTTGTGACTATTTTGCTGGTAGAACAGTATGAGATGCAAAATGTCCATGAGAACCATACAGGACCTGTATTAATACCTTCTGAGACGACTGAAAGCTCTTTTGAATGGTAGAGGTTTCCCTACACCATATTAGGCTTGTTAACGCGTTTCTTTTCTTTTTTTTTCTTTAAGGCATCAATCCTCTGACTACTTTAATTCGGCCAGCCACAAATTCCTCTTCTGCACCAACCTCTTCATTCCTTCTTCCTCAGGCATTTGCTGGATTTGTTCTGATCACTGTCTTCTCCTTCCCTGATGTCTTAACACATGTTTTACGATCCTGCCCTTCATATTGTCAGAGTTTTCAGTATACTGTATTTGTATGTGTGGTATCTCGGGAACTAGAGTGAATCTGTGAGGAATGAGAATAATGGACAGAGGATACTACGTATGTAGTGTGTGTCAAGTTGGCAATTTGGTTTGAAAGGGAAGCGCGATCGAATACCCGAAGCTGTTAATGGGACAGTTGGCACAAAGCGGGCAATCCCTGTTCGACTCCAGGCCCAACACGACTTTTCACTTTTCGCCACTGAATTTATTTCAGTGCCCATTGCGACTAATGTCGGAATTTTAGTTTCGGTCATGTGTATATACGGCTGCAAGATAAAAAATTAATGGTGTCAGTCTTTTCGGACATGACCGAAAGAACAATATGTGCAGTCCACTGATCGCTGAGTAGGTCACTGAGGGAAAAGTTACTGCCTGGGTTCATGCTGACTTTGTTATTGCAATATCACCGTACGGGACACTGCCATCATTAGATGTTTTGGAATGTCATGCTATACCTAGACATGAAGATACATGTTGGAGTGGTAGCTATAGTAAGTAGACTTTTGTATCTATAAGCAAAATCAAGGTCCGCGGTATCTGATTATGACAATGTGCAAAACGCGTATAACTGGAATAACAAAGTGAACTTGTATCCAGTGAACGACTTTTGCTCAGCGACCTGTTCAGAATTTTCGAACTGCGCGTTATTGTCCAACATCTTAACATACCTCATTCGTGACTTCATGTCGTAGCTACATTCGGAAGAAACAGATTCCACACACAAAACGGAGCTTTATTTTCGACATCATATCCGTAGACCCAAGTTCCATCACCTGTTGTGACCCTTTTCACTAGCTTTCTGGCATTGGTGACTTCATCTAACTACTCCTGGGAAGTCACATTTGCCGCTGTATCTGTTCTAATTTCATCAATTATGAAAAATATTGTACTTTTGCAAGTTTCATATCGAAAACATAGGAAAAACGGTCATGGAATGTGCCATCTGAAATCGTACATCTTCATGGCCTTCTTTGATTGATTAGACTGTTGTCCATAATCATTTCTTCCAGTTTGTCCAACGATTACATGAGCTGATGAAGTCTTCGAAAGGATAGGTCGCTCATCATATTCAAAGTCTACAGCCTCCTCCTAAAAGTCTATACTAGTCATAACCTCTTTATTGACTCATAGCAGGCTCATCAAAAGCGACATTTAACGTTTCTAAAATTTGGATGCACTTTATGGTATTTCTAATGTTAAATTTAATGCAAACTGTCTGATTCACTTGTGTATAAAATAGATAGTTGCCAGCACTATCAAAAAGCGTGCACTCTTTTTGAAGGCTTATAACTGATCAGATAGCTGGTATGGCTCACACTGTACAGGTACTTTTGAGACATGTTTTCCGACACTGTAACGAAAAATTTGCTCGAATCAGACTAATACATACGAGGAATTACAAAATTTCCATTGATTTGTGGAACACTTCGTATGTATTTTTGACAACAGAAGAATGAGACAACGCTGTTTACAGAGTACTATAGAAGTGTATGTACTGAGAACTGTTTGTTTCTGCCCCGGCAGGCGACGAACGGCGGAGTGGTGATGCTGAGCCTGTACCCGTATTTCATCACCTGCAGCGCAGTCGCCAACATCACTGACGTCATAGGTGAGAAATGAGTTTATAACTCTGGGGCTCATCCCGGCCAATACTGCTAATGAATTTTGTCCCTTCACTCTTCATTAGTCTGCCTTCAAAACTGCCACCCAATTTTTTTCAGATGAGGTAGCTTTTCAAATATGGATACTGGTCGAGCAGTTCTCTAATAAGATCGTGAATAATTAGAGACACGTATGAGGTACACGGTACAAAAGTTCATACATAATCTGGTCTTAAGGGGGGCGGACAGAAGTAGATGGCGAAAGGATACAGTAATTACGAAATTTAACGGTGGTAGTTTTACTTCCACAAATACAGGGTGAAGAAACATTGGCACATGCTGGCTGTAGAGCGTGATTCCTTGCATACTAGCAATCCAAAAATATCTCAACCTGAATTTCACCCTGTGCGTATTTTTAGTGACAATTGGACGTTAAAAGTGTCTGTTTGGCAGCATTTCAAGCACATTTATGGCAAGTACCTTTATTCAAGATTATTGGCCTCTTGCTCAGAATGCAACAGATGAAGTAGCAGTAGAAAAATACCGATAAATGATGAGACTATGTGATGCTTACAGTTGATATGCTCTACCTAGGATGATTCTGAAATGAGTATTAAAGGAAAGGGTCAGGCGTAACAGACCAAAAACGAGATTAAAATTATTAATTTTGCAGCAAAGGTGAAAAATGTTGAAAGTTGAGTGTAAAGAATAGGTGAAGATGAAGTGTGGCATGAGAAACTTGTGAACACTTAAAGGCCAAATACGCCCTTGGAAACGGAATAACAAAAATATCTTACATTAAAGTATTAATATGCACAAATCAGACGTAATTTGTACAAGATATGCTACAATAGCTAATAATGTTTAAGGAACCGTACACCATATGATAGAAACAGAAATTGGAAAATAAGAAAAACGTACTCCTACGTTCCAGGAACATAATCCCTTGCTTACTCTGTCACCAGCGGCAAGACACTGAAATGACTCGGTAACGCAGTTTTATAATGTCGGAATTGAACGTAAGTGCCTAAAACGTGATAACTGTCTTGCCTTTCAGCCACTTAGACGTCCGGTTTCTACAGAAAATATACAGAAATTATAACCGTGTTACAGACTATTTTCTGCAATCAGTGTGCAAGGAACCACGTGTGGAATATTGCGAATATTGTTCAACACAATCTACATCGGAAATGACCCATTTCATCAAAATCCTGTTTTGGGGGTTTGAATAGGACTAGAGATCAACTTACTTCCATTTATTTTGCTTCTAACAAGAAATAAAATGACAATTCCCGAAATATCTCTGTACTGGCAGTGGAAGAATAAAACCAAGAACTTAACACCTAATACGTATAAGTATGTCCTAGACCTAACAGAAGGCTATTAAATATGAAGGGCTTATTTCAATAGTGGTACGAGTGCATTACCTCCACTATAACTCTTCTGAAATTAATGATTCAAACAAACAGAAAGAAAGGTTAATCTCTAGCAAGAAACCATATGCTTGAATATTTCTGGTATCTCAACTGCCGATTTCTCAGCGCTCATTTAACTTTAGGACTCTGTATCTCAATATGAACAAAAATGGACTTGTACCTCTATTGAAATAAGCCCTTGATATAAAATATGAACTAACTAAAAAGAAACTAGTTTCATGTTTTCTCGCTTATTTTTGCGTAACGCTGTTCACAAGCACATAAGGTGCGTCAGTAAAGTTCAGTGAATGGTCTCAGAAAATAATATACCTTTACTGGCACTTAAACTAATCACCATTTGATACAATATACTTCCGACATGAGCTGTGAAGCTTTAGGAAACTGTTAGCAAACTCATCTTGTGGAATTGTTCAACCACCATCGTCACGTGTTGTTGAACATCCGCATCATTACAAGAGATGAGACATCAATAGTCAGTGTTTTCGTCGTCTTCCCCGCCTCCCTTCGGTTGAAATTCGTGAGACAGCCAGTCTTTGTTGTCAAGAAAAACGATTAACATCGTCTTGATCTTCAATTTTGTCTCTTGACTTTTCTTGGGACGCGGGTAAGACGATGAACACCACGCCGCTGACTGCCACTTGGTCTCCGCCTCGTATTGGTAACATCAGGTCCAGCCTCCACTACTGATGTTGACCTAATTTCCAGATGTGTCTTGCATTTGCACGATATAATTCTCAATAGTAACCTAATGTGCATGACTTATTAACATTTACATTGTAATTTACATATGAAGCTGGGGTATTACGGAACTGTCAGCAGAGTCTGAACTGTTCGTTAAGTCGTGCGAATTAATTTTCTATATAATCTTCCAGTTTTTTTTCCTTCAATAATTATCTTATGTTGCACATTACAAAAACAGTGCTTTGTTGGAAATAAAAACGTTGGTTCTAGAATTACCAGTTAAAACTCGAGAATTGCTGCGTTATGTAGTTGGTAATGATTGCCGAGATGGAATCTTTACTGAATAATGTAATGATGTAGAAGGAAGTTCCGTTTCTATTGCTCTTTTGTTCTAAGAATGACAGAGGGTGATGCAGCCGATGTGATTATTTCCTTAAAAACTTTAGACCGTCGCATGATTTCTACCGACAGAGCCGTTATCACCTTATCACCAAGCGTTGTTTCCCGATATGCTGATAGAGTATCCACGTGCTTTTCTTGCACACAAGGATGACTAGTTACATTTAATTTGCAGAATTCGTCGCACGACTATGTTTTCCCTGAAGCTGACAGTTTTCTTTCTGTCCTGTTGTTTATATCGAAAATAGTACTTACGATGAATAAGAATGTAAAATTCAGTGAATAAGAACGCGTCATGTGTCAGCGATCATGATATTAAGTTTTCACAATCCATGACTCATTCTTCTTGGAAAAACATTTATTTGGGTTTGCTATTGTTGTGGAATAACGCAGAAAGAAATTGCTTCCATCGATAATGGAAAATATCAACATTTCTTGAAGGCGTTACAGGAGAAAGGCGTACGCAATCACCCCCAAAAAGCGTACATACATGTTGCAAACCTCTGTTTGCAGAGACTGCATACAGGTGCGTGCCCTTCTGTTTCAGCGCACATCAACCACGTGCGTGACGTCGCTGGGGTGGACCACGTGGGCCTGGGTGCTGGTTTTGACGGCATCAGCCAGTGAGTATTGCTGAAACGACTGTTGCCACTAGAAATTAACGCAGCTCGCACGTTATGTTTAGATAGTTTTAGTGTAAAACGGAACGTCGTTGAGTTCGAAAACAAACTGCTAAGTGCAAAATCTAAGCGACAATTTCATTTAAAAAATTCTTTACGTGTTGAATTACTGGATATTTAGAAGACTATCAGTTAATACCTTTTGTGACTTTGCAGTGCTTCCTCTAAAGCAGATGCCAAGGGAAATTTCTTTCATTATGTATCCATGTATGTGGGCCGCGTACCTTGAGAATGTGCTAAAATATTTTACACAGTGTATCACATAAAAGAGGACGAACACTATCACATTATAACAGTGGTTTCAGACCTTTCTGAGTCCGGTATCCATGGGTGCTATCAGATATTAGCTGGTGCCCACCACCATTATCAGAATTAACGTGTAACTAATCTTTAAAATGGAAATGAATTTTCTTTGAACTTTCAATTTTAAAGGACGAAAGGTTTACTACATTTTCTGCAGTAGGTTTTTTTATCAGAACACACACTAATTGGTTAGTGAGGCAAATTGTACTGTATATTTCTAAGAACCTTTTATTATATAATGAAGAAGCAATTTTCCGCACTTCGAGAATGCTACCTACAATTCCTTTTCAGGCAAGAAAGTTTGCACCAATTGTCTCCCTACTGGCAATTGCTTCACGCACATTCTCATTCCCCATTTAAAATCAACCAAATTAGAATGTCTGCACTACTCTTAGGCCTACTGTTTGTAAATCACTTGATTGCATACTCTTTACTTCTGAACTGGCATGAGGTGGAGGAATTCAGACTAGCAGTACTTTGTGAACTATTAGTGTCACTTCTACGACTATTGTTAGAATTTTTACTACCAATAAACTCCGAGAAGGCTTTGGAAGGCCCAACAGTAACTATGGACCGTCGTTTCCTCCCCAGCAGACAGGCGCAACTGGATGCGGGTATGGCGGTGCATGTGGTCAGCCTACCGCTCTCACGGACGTTATCAGTTTTCGTGACCAGAACCGCTATTTCACAGTCAAGTAGCTTCTAGTACCTCAGTTGACTTTACAACTGCTGAGTATAGCCCGATTGCCAACAGCGTTCGGCAAATCCAGACGGTCACCCATCCAAGTGCTAAGCAAGCAAGATATCGCCTAACTTCGGTGATCTGACGAGAACCGGTGTTACCACTGCTGCAGGCCGTTGGCAAACACTACCACCATCACTACCACTACAACTACAACTACCACTACCACCATTACATCACTGCTACTACTACTCTTACTACTACACTACTGGCCATTAAAATCGCTACACCAAGCAAAAATGCAGATGATAAACGGTTATTCATTGGATAAATATATTATACTAATACTGACATGTGATTACATTTTCACGCAATTTGGGAGCATAGATCATGAGAAATCAGTACCCAGAACAACCACCTCTGTCGGTAATAACGGCCTTGATACGCCTGGGCATTGAGTCAAACAGAGCTTGGATGGCGTGTACAGGTACAGCTGCCCATGCAGCTTCATCACGATACCACAGTTCATCAAGAGTAGTGACTGGCGTATTGTGACGAACCAGTTGCTCGTCCACCATTGACCAGACGTTTTCAATAGGTGAGAGATCTGGAGAATGTGCTGGCCAGGGCAGCAGTCGGACGTTTTCTGTATTCAGAAAGGTCCGTACAGCAACTGCAAAATGTGGTCGTGCATTATCCTGCTGAAATGTAGGGTTTCGCAGAGGTCGGCTCTAGGCTCTGAGCACTATGGGACTCAACTGTTGTGGTCATCAGTCCCCTAGAACTTAGAACTACTTAAACCTAACTAACCTAAGGACGTAACACACATCCACGCCCGAGGCAGGATTCGAACCTGCGACCGTAACAGTCGCGCGGTTCCGGACTGAGCGCCTAGAACCGCTAGACCACCGCGGCCGGCACTCCGTCATATCCATTTAATGTATCACAGAGAACGTAGACTTTAGTATAGCTTGAAAACTGGCAATCGTTTGTTCTATATTTGTAAAACAGTTCCTCCAACAAAGACAGAAGACATTTCAGTCTGAGGTCTTGTAAAGTAGATGGTATCAATGGGTTCTGCTCTAAGCTCATTCTTTTCCTATATAGAGTGTCCCAGAAATGTTACAACAAATTTCTAGGGGTTGTAAAGAGTGCCTTGATGAAAAAATCGAGAATACGAAACTGTGGTCGGAAACCTCATCCAACGACACTACATGGTTTCCGATATCTACCTAGAATTTACTTTTGTCTTCGAATCCTCAATTTTGTATAAAGGAGGAAAATAAATTGCAGATGGAAACCTGTGACCGAAACCGTCATCCAGCAAGGCAACAGGGTGTTTCCTTCGTAGGAGACAAGGTCTGTCTACGAAGTAGCTAGCTTCATCTTCTCCACTGGCAGTCGTGGGAATCAGTGGCGATCACTGAATAACAAACAATATTGCGAGACGTTCCTTCTGTGGTCCGCCAGCATATGAAGTCACGTTTGGTACCGGAGGGACCTAGTGGTATGTGCTGGTGGCTATAACTTCCTCTTTAGCGTCCTTGGATAACATTTCCGGACTTGGGTTACTATCCTCTATTAGCTCCTCAAGGCCCATCTACAAACCCTCGAAGTTTGTCAGTTTGTCGCAAAATTTCTCGGACACCCTTCATAGCAATGATCTCCCTCTAAATATGACAAATTATCTCTTTGCGGATGACCTTGTTTGTCGTGCAAGAGATATAATGTATTATAAATTATCTAGCTAATAGGATAGTCAGTAAAATCAGAAAGTGGTTTTCAGAGGACAGATTAACGTCTAACTGCAACAAAACGCAATTCATAGATTCTGACACGAAACTGATGCAAAAGCTAAATTTATTCTCTCTGTGGTCAGTCAGTCAGTGTAATCGAAATTCTTAGGAGTAAAGTAAATGAAAAGCTTTCACGGAGAACTGAATACTACTATTTACACAGTAAGAATTATCGCCACTCTCTCCCTTACATTCAAAAGAGGAAAGACCTCACTTACTTCCACTCTGTATATAAGTTTTGGGGCAACTCGGAGCACTCACCAAAAATGGTGTATGTTCAGGAAAGAGCGGTTGCAGTGTCATACTGTGTCTGCTTGATCATTTCTTGTAGACTATTGTTATCGCCTCTATGAAATGTAAACCTACCATCACTGTACATATAAACGATCGTGGAATTTGTGGTTGACAATGTATATCAATTCAGACGAGGCTTCAATGTTAATTCTGAGAACACTAGGTGGAAATACGATTTGTACGTACAACTATTTCTAGATCTACAGCTACATATACATACACATTCCGCAAGCCACCATACGCTGCATGGCGGAAGGTACAAGCACTATTATCAGTCACTTCCTTTCCCGTTCTACTCGCAAACAGAGCGAGGGAAAAAGGGCTACCTATATGCGTCTGTATGAGCTCTAATTTCTTTTATTTTCGTGGTACTGAGGCGAAATGTGTGTTGGCGTCAGTCGAATCGTTCTGCAGTCAGCTAGAAATTCCGGTTCTCTAAATTTTGTCAATAGTCTTCCACGAAAAGAACGTCGTATTTCGTTCAGGGATTCCCATTTGAGCTCTGGAAGCATCTCTGTAGTAGAATGAGATTTTCACTCTGCAGTGGAGCTTGCGCTGATGTGAAACTTCCTGGCAGATTAAAACTGTGTGCTGGACCGAAACTCGAACTCGGGACCTTTGCCTCTGCAAGTTTCGTAGGAGAGCTTCTGTGAAGTTTGGAAAGTGGGAGACAAGGTACTGGCGGAAGTAAAGCTTAAGGACGGGGCGTGAGTCGTGCTTGGGTAGCTCAGATGGTAGAGCACTTGCCCGCGAATGCCAGAGTTCCTGTGTTCGTGTCTCGGTCCGGCACAAAGTTTTAATCTGCCAGGAAGTTTCATATCAGCCGACGCTCCGCTGCAGAGTGAAAATATCATTGTGGAAACGTCCCACAGGCTATGGCTAACCATGTCTCCCAATACCCTTTCTTCTAGGAGTGCTAGTTCTGCAAGGTTCGCAGGAGAGTTCTGTGAAGTGTGGAAAGAAGGAGACGAGGTACTGACGGAAGTAAAGCTGTGAGGACGGGTCATAAGTCGTGCTTGGGTAGCTCAGATGGTAGAGCACTTGCCCGCGAAAAGCAAAGGTCCTGAGTTCGAGTCTCGGTCCGGTACACTGGTTTAATCTGCCAGTAAGTTTCATCTCTGTAGTACTTGCGTGTTGTTCGAACCTACCGGTAACAAATCTAGTAGCCCGCCTGTGAACTGCATCGATTTCATCTTTTAATCCGACCTAATGCGCATCCCAAACACTCGAGGAGAACTCAAGAATGGGTTGTGTTAATGTCGTACATGCAGTCTCCTGTACAGACGAACTGTATTCCTCTAAAATTCTGCCAATACACCGAAGTCTACTATTCGCCGTCCCTACCTCAATCGTACTCGATCTAATTCCTATCGCTTTGCAACGTTACGCCAAGTTATTTAGTAGACGTAACTGTGCCAAACAGGCATACAGCCATTGTCTGTTGTTTTACTACATTTGGATCTAGCTGCCAACAAGTAGAAATGTTGTCTAAGTCATCTTGTATCTTTCCATAGTCAATCAACGACGACACCTTCCCGTACACCACATCATGATCAGGAATCAGCCGCAGATCGTTATTTACCCTGTCAGTCAGATCATTTATGTACACTCCTGGAAATTGAAATAAGAACACCGTGAATTCATTGTCCCAGGAAGGAGAAACTTTATTGACACATTCCTGTGGTCAGATACATCACATGATCACACTAACAGAACCACAGGCACATAGACACAGGCAACAGAGCATGCACAATGTGGGCACTAGTACAGTGTATATCCACCTTTCGCAGCAATGCAGGCTGCTATTCTCCCATGGAGACGATCGTAGAGATGCTGGATGTAGTCCTGTGGAACGGCTTGCCATGCCATTTCCACCTGGCACCTCAGCTGGACCAGCGTTCGTGCTGGACGTGCAGGCCGCGTGAGACGACGCTTCATCCAGTCCCAAACATACTCAATGGGGGACAGATCCGGAGATCTTGCTGGCCAGGGTAGTTGACTTACACATTCTAGAGCACGTTGGGTGGCACGGGATACATGCGGACGTGCATGGTCCTGTTGGAACAGCAAGTTCCCTTGCCGGTCTAGGAATGGTAGAACGATGGGTTCGATGACGGTTTGGATGTACCGTGCACTATTCAGTGTCCCCTCGACGATCACCAGAGGTGTACGGCCAGTGTAGGAGATCGCTCCCCACACCATGATGCCGGCTGTTGGCCCTGTGTGCCTCGGTCGTATGCAGTCCCGATTGTGGCGCTCACCTGCACGGCGCCAAACACGCATACGACCATCATTGTCACCAAGGCAGAAGCGACTCTCATCGCTGAAGACGACACGTCTCCATTCGTCCCTCCATTCACGCCTGTCGCGACACCACTGGAGGCAGGCTGCACGATGTTGGGGCGTGAGCGGAAGACGACCTAACGGTGTGCGGGACCGTAGCCCAGCTTCATGGAGACGGTTGCGAATGGTCCACGCCGATACCCCAGGAGCAACAGTGTCCCTAATTTGCTGGGAAGTGGCGGTGCGGTCCCCTACGGCACTGCGTAGGATCCTACGGTCTTGGCGTGCATCCGTGCGTCGCTGCGGTCCGGTCCCAGGTCGACGGGCACGTGCACTTTCCGCCTACCACTGGCGACAACATCGATGTACTGTGGAGACCTCACGCCCCACGTGTTGAGCAATTCGGCGGTACGTCCACCCGGCCGCCTCCCGCATGCCCACTATACGCCCTCGCTCAAAGTCTGTCAACTGCACATACGGTTCACGTCCACGCTGTCGCGGCATGCTACCAGTGTTAAAGACTGCGATGGAGCTCCGTATGCCATGGCAAACTGGCTGACACTGACGGCGGCGGTGCAGAAAAGCTGCGCAGCTAGCGCCATTCGACGGCCAACACCGCGGTTCCTGGTGTGTCCGCTGTGCCGTGCGTGTGATCATTGCTTGTACAGCCCTCTCGCAGTGTCCGGAGCATGTATGGTGGGTCTGACACACCGGTGTCAATGTGTTCTTTTTTCCATTTCCAGGAGTGTATATAGCAAAAAAACAGTGGTCCAGTCACATTTCCCTGGGACACTCCTTACGATACCTTTCAATTTGACGATAATTTGCTATCGGGAACAACGTATTGGGTTCTGTTCCTTAAGAAGTGTGCAAACCACTCACATGTCTCGGACCTATTCCATATGCTCGTACCTTCGTTAATGATTTCCGGAAATTTAGCAACATGGACTCTGTCTGTTACCTTCATCCATAGTTCTTGACGACTGTACAGTTATACACTAATAGCAGCTGTCAACTGGCTTCCAGCTGAACAGAAAAAGTAATGTAAAAACCCAATAAGTAAATCTATGTTGAATGGTTTCCCTACAGTACACTGCTGCACTGCACAGATGTTTCTGGCAGTAGGTGAGAATGTTTCTCTCCACCCTTAAAAAAATTTGTCTTTCATTATTTTTGGTTCTTTTGTTTGTAAAATGTGAAATCACCATCCGTGCGGCTTAGTAAATGACCGAGTAGTTTTTGGATGCTTCATAGATGCAAATTACGGACGAGAGAGTAAAGTGGACATCACAGCAAAATATGTGAGCAAGTGCTCTGGAGAAGAAAAGTGTGTGACTGTGTGCTGTGTCCAGCAGCACAACGACGGGACTGGAGGACGTGTCGAGGTACCCGCAGCTGCTGGCCGCACTGCTGGAAGACCCGTCCTGGAGTGAGGATGACGTCAAGAGGCTGGCAGGACTCAACCTGCTCAGAGTCTTCCGCCAGGTCGAGCAGGTTAGTAGGCGGTCTGCGCTCCCACTATAGCAACACCACAACCATCGATTGTGCATTAATGGTGCTAATCCAGCCATTAGTATGCTTGGAATTTCCTTTCTAATTAATCATCTAACTTCCGAACTTGCCGTCATTTCCTTTCCAGGCCTATTAAATGCATCTCCAAATAGCTACCAGACTCAGCATCCTGGACGATGTTTAACGTATATTTAATGTGTTAAGTGCAATTTGTATGTGTTACCTTTCATTCAAGGACTGATAAATTTTATCATGCGTTTCATTTAGTTTCAAAGAAATTCTGGTCTAAGAGGCCTTGAGGTTCATTATACTTATTAAACCAACATTATTTAGGAAAAATATGATCTTCTCGTTGTAGGAGTTTTATTTACTCACTTCACCGTAATTACATAATGGCCTACTAGTTTTGTCAAATTTTAAGTGCCATCTGTAGATCATTTGAACAAATAAAACATTGTGCCAATCTATGCAGTGCACTGTCATTTAGTCCTGTCGATATAGGAGCTCAACTCGCTGGATCGTACACACCAGAGTAGCGTCATACGTCAAGTAATAATAACATACTCGTGATAATTACTGAAATAGCTGGTGACTTGTTACCAAAATTATGTTTTATTACTTAATATATGACTCTACACAAACTTCTTTAGAGATGACCAGAATTATGTTTTTATTACTGGTGTCCAATCCAACGAGTAGAGCTCCTTTATGTATATGATTAGATGACAGTGCACTATGTAGGGTGGAATTATGTTTGATGTTTTTAGATGACCTGCAGATGACAATTAAATCTGCCAAATTAATAGTCCACATAAATAATCACGGGATCTGGGCAAATAAAATTTCTCCTGCCAGTAGCTTATATTTATTTAAACACGATATTGCTCTCCTGCTGGCAATGTCAAGTAACCACAACCTTATTTAGTACTACTAAACCCCCATCTCTGAAAATAATCCAAATCCCATGTGTAAAACGGATACATACTATTACTTATTTTACAAATGAGTTTATGTATTAAATATTTACGTTAAGCAAGCAAGTGTGGTAAGTTCAGAAAATATTTCAGATTGTGAAAACAAGTTGTCGGAAGTCACTAAGTGTTCTCGTTTATGCGTCATATCTTCTGAAATATTTGTCGCACTGTGATACACTTTTGTAGGTACATTTAGTTCTGCATGTAGACAGTGCCTGCAAAATGCGTTGTGAATCAACTGGTGGTAAGGAAGTTATATTGTCATCCTTTTTGGGAGTCACTAAGTGCTTCGATGCTCAGGTACTGGATGGTACAGTGTTGGTATTTACACGCTGGCCGACGACATCTATATAGTTTATGACTGTGATTGTTTTCTGTCTTAAACCTTTAACATAAGATTATACCTCTTGATGGGTAGCTTATGGCCGAATTTTAAATCTTTAAATTATATAAAATATTGACAATCAAATTTCAGCTGCCTCTGGAAGCCTTTAGAGAAGCAACCTGCATCTAGGATAGGACGACCATGCACCATATTAGGCGTTCAATAATACTAGTTACGTTCCGAAAGTGAGTTTCGTTATTGTTTAGGACATGGAAACTTTACTGCCAAAAAGAAATACACCATTGTTTCACGAACTATACATCTTATATTATTTTTCAATATAGTCGCCACCGACATTGAAACATTGGTCGTGGTGTGCAATCAATTTAAAGAAACCACTGTGGTAAAACTCGGCTCCCTACAAGCCAAGTAACTGTCACATAGCCTGCTTCATCTCACCACTGATTTGAAAGCTACTTCCTGAGACTGGGGCTTCCAATGAAGTGAACAGGTGAATGTCCGATGTTGTAAGATCGGGGTTGTAGGCTGTGTGACCCAATCTCTCCCACCCCAAGCGACGAATATGATCCTGTATGAGCCATGCTGTGTGAGGTTTCGTGTTGTCGTCCAAGAGCACAACACCCTCACTCCCTAACTCAAGAGCACTGGTCTCTTTTGTCGAAAGGCGGACCAGAATGTGGTAATGGAGTCTCAGCAGCATGCCACATTGACGGCTCCTTGATGAAGAAAATCAAGGAGAATTTCACCTTTCACCTCTTAGGACACCGTGGCCGAAACCTTTTCTGGGGAGGGTAGCACTGAATTTTTTCGTCACTAGTTGTCTGCAGTGCTTCCGCCTGATTGAGGCGAACTTGGATTCTAGTGTAGGTAGTGCACCAATTTCTCATAGCCTGTGATGATATTGAAGAGAATTTCATTTCCGTCTCACACGTACGACATCAAGTGATCGAGGCAGACGTCCATTCTTCCACTCTTGTTAAATAGGGTCACATTTCTCGACAAACGTCTTAAAGACCGTTAACGTAATCCAACATAGCATGCAGCAGCTGATGAGCCAGAAGATGGCCAATACGCTGTGTAGACCCTACGTCTGACAGAGTTATCCGCATCTCTGCTGACACCACAACCTATACTCTCCAATGTTGATTTCATTTGTGGATGTGGAGCGACGCCCACTTCTACCTAAAACCTCCACACTTTGCCTTTCTTCTTTGAGCGTGAAACACCAGTGACCAACCATTTAACTAGACATAACCTCTTCTCCAAGGGCCTATTCATACCAGATAATAGCACATACTTCCATTGGTGACGACGTTCCCTGTATTCGTCCGTCTGCCATCATGATGTGTAATCATGTAAGTTCAGTTCTACAGTCTGTTGCTACTCTCTCTTCTCCGGCCTCATTCCTCCTCCGCTGATGTGCCTTCGGTTGTTGAGCCAGTAACGGGTTTTGAGTCATATGGGATGTGTTTCTGTCACCTGGTGTACCATCTTCTCTTACAGAAACAATGACGAAACTTAATTTCGGAACATCCCTCATAGGAATATCGGAAAGTATATATGTCAGTACTACAGGAGGAGAATCCGTATTTCCAATTCGCTAAGCTTATTCTGAGTAGTCCTAGAGGAGGGTTTCAGAACCTTAAACATATTAATGAAGTGTAAAAGCACTGAAGAGATAACTACTCGTACTTGGACAGGAAACTAATACCGTGCAATACCTTCTCTGCCGTTGATAATTACACTAACTCGGTGACGAAAAGTAGATATAAATTTCTTCATTATGGTAATTTGGATCCGCCTCGATGCGAAACACTTCTCTTTTATTTTCATTTTCTTCCCCAAACTAACTTGTGTGACAATGTTGCCATCGTAAGTGAGTTTTTGTTTATTCTAAAACATTCAAAATTTGCATTGCTGCGAACATTACAGACCGTTATTACATCTTTACTGCTTGGTTCTAGATAACGAATTATGTCAACATCTTGCTTACATTTAAGTCACCGCATATTTGTAACATTTGTTGCCGTTTTCCGGCGTTTTTTCTGTGTGTTGTTGCACAGTTTTTTATATATTCAGTATCTCATCTGCAATTATTTGGGCGATCTGTTATTAACAATTATGAAAATGTGAATTCACATACATCAGTATGACACATTTGAGAATTTCGGTAGTGTTGCATATAGAGTTTTGGCGGGTATTAGCTTGTTACGTAATTTGTCAATTTCTCACGATCCTCGCCCACTTGAAGTCACTTTAAAGCACAGAAAAAAATAAATTTTACACCGTGGCCACAATTTGATATATTACGCTTGAAACTGAAACTGATTATTAGATCCCGGAAGCTAGAAGAAGAAACAGGAGTCGATTTAGAAGAGATAGGGGATCCAGTATTAGAACCGAAATTTAAAAGAGCTTTGCTGGACTTACGGTCGAATAAGGCAGAAGGGATAGATAACATTCCATCAGGATTTCTAAAACCATTAGGGGAAGTGGCAACAAAACGACTATTCACGTTGGTGTGTAGAATATATGAGTCTGGCGACATGCCATCTCACTTTCGAAAAAGCATCATCCACACAAATCCGAAGGCGGCAAGAGCTGACAAGTGCGAGAATTATCGCACAATCATCTTAACAGCTCATACATCGAAGCTGCTTACAAGAATAATATACAGAAGAATGGAAAAGAAAATTGAGAATGCGCTAGGTGACGATCAGTTTGCCTTTAGGAAAAGTAAAGGCACGAGAGAGGCAATTCTGACGTTACGGCTAATAATGGAAGCAAGGCTAAAGAAAAATCAAGACACGTTGATAGGATTTGTCGACCTGGAAAAAGCGTTCGACAATATAAAATGGTGCAAGCTCTTCAAGATTCTGAAAAAAGTTGGGGTAAGCTATAGGGAGTGGCGGGTCATATACAATATGTACAACAACCAAGAGGGAATAATAAGAGTGGACGATCAAGAACGAAGTGCTCGTATTAAGAAGGGAGTAAGACAAGGCTGTGGCCTTTCGCCCCTACTCTTCAATCTGTACAACGTGGAAGCAATGATGGAAATAAAAGAAAGGTTCAGGAGTGGAATTAAAATACAATGTGAAAGGATATCAATGATACGATTCGCTGATGACATTGCTATCCTGAGTGAAAGTGAAGAAGAATTAAATGATCTGCTGAACGGAATGAACAGTCTAATGAGTATACAGTATGGTTTGAGAGTAAATCGGAGAAAGACGAAGGTAATGAGAAGTAGTAGAAATGAGAACAGCAAGAAACTTAACATCAGGATTGATGGTCACGAAGTCAATGAAGTTAAGGAATTCTGCTACCTAGGCAGTAAAAAATCCAATGACGGACGGACCAAGAAGGACATCAAAAGCAGACTCGCTATGGCAAAAAAGGCATTTCTGGCCAAGAGAAGTCTATTAATATAAAATACCGGCCATAATTTGAGGAAGAAATTTCTGAGGATGTACGTCTGGAGTACAGCATTGGATGGTAGTGAAACATGGACTGTGGGAAAACCGGAACAGAAGAGAATCGATGCATTTGAGATGTGGTGCTATAGACGAATGTTGAAAATTAGGTGGACTCATAAGGTAAGGAATGAGGAGGTTCTATGCAGAATCGGAGAGGAAAGAAATATGTGGAAAACACTGAAAGGAGAAGGGACAGGATGATAGGACATCTGCTAAGACATGAGGGAATGACTTCCATGGTACTAGAGGGAGCTGTATAGGACAAAAACTGTAGAGGAAGACAGAGATTGGGATACGTCAAGCAAATAATTGAGGACGTAGGTTGCAAGTGCTACTCTGAGATGAAGAGGTTAGCACAGGAAAGGAATTCGTGGCGGGCCGCATCAAACCAGTCAGTAGACTGACCAAAAAAAAAAAGTCTAGGGACCGATGACCTCAGCGGTTTTTTCCCTTACGAATTCACACAAATTTGAACATTTGATTTTTGAAATCTTTATTTTGTAGAATTGCACGAATATTTCGTGAGGATCAGTTATAATTTCTTTGAAAAGAGAAAATTATTATCTATGTTAAAGAGTATCTCTGAATCAAGCGCTGAATTGTTAGTGAAGACTGAAAGTAGGAAATTTCTCTTAACTCTTATTTTGATTTAATTCCTTTTCTCTTAAGACAAATTGATTTTTAGCCCAATCCTAAGTTAATGAATAGCTTCGGTTTATATGGTTGTGTTTGAAAAGTCTGTTTACTGGAAATTAGTCTGGACCACGTGAGCGAATAAAAACATCAAACTTCAATGTAAGAAAACTATGTACAAGTTCTGACAATAAGGCAGATTCAAGAAATTTCAGTTACAAATAAAAAATAAGTTTACTGCAGTACGCAGATCTACACAAGCTTCCACTAGAATAGCCATAATGGCCACATTTAGCTTTAATTCTTCAGTATAATGAAATCGTGGAAAGCTACGTAAAGAAAGTTAAACGATTCTGTACTGTTCTTTTTATTCCATTTAGAACAAGAAACTTACATTGATTAGAGCAGAAGTGCTTTCAGATGCGACTTCATTGACAACGAAGAGAGCAATGAACTATTCATTGAAGTACTTGGAAATATAAAATGGACAATAAAAAAAATTAGGAGCGCTGTATTGTTATTCTTAGACGAACATGGAATTTTATATAAATCAAGTCACTTCCAGCAAAATTCAGTATAAAATGGAAACGCCCCCTGAAAATACTAACAAGGGAAGCTCCCAAGTTAACAATCGCAGCGCCTCAGATTTAGTGGTAAAATGACCCAGTGAATAGCCAATCAGAAACTGAACGCAAATCAAGCATGAAAGAGGAAGATGATATACTGAACTGTGAAAAACCAAGCAAAACCGAAACAGTGAACTACCGAAGCTCAAGATGTGCAACATAGAGCGTATTGCAAGGATAACGACGTCGTGACTGCATGATCATGGTGTTGGTCTGCGAAGCGTGAGATCCGTGTTCAAATGTCCCCCATGCCCTACTTTTTCCTCCACTAAACCGTGAACTTTACGTTCGGTCATTGGCGTGTTTGTTCTCCTTCCTTAGGTTTGTGAATTACCATACTACATACTGGTAATAGAGTATGAGTAATTTGGTATGAAGCCCGCCCAGTTGGCCTTGCGGTCTGACGCACGGCTTTCCGGGCGGGAAGGAGCGCCTGGTCCCCGGCCAGAATCCTCCCGGTGGAATTTGTGTCGAGGTCCGGTGAACCGGCCAGTCTGTGGATGGTTTTTAGGCGGTTTTCCATCTGCCTCGGCGAATGCGGGCTACTTCCTCTTATTCCCCCTCAGTTAAACTATGTCGGCGATTGCTGCTCGCCAGCCGGAGTGGCCGAGCGATTCTAGGCCTTTCAGTCTGGAACCGCACGACCGCTACGGTCGGAGGTTCGATTCCAGCCTCGTGCATGGATGTGTGTGAAGTCCTTAGGTTAGTGAGGTTTAAATAATTCTAAGTTCTAGGGGACTGATGACCTCAGATTTTAAGTCCCATAGTGCTCAGAGCCATTTGAGCCATTTTTGATTGCTGCGCAAACAAGTTGTAATCAAGCTGTGGGCCTATGGGGTATCATCTCAGTTGTACGACTGGATCCGTGATTTCCTGTCAGGAAGGTCGCAGTTCGTAGTAATAAACGGCAAATCATAGAGTAAAACTGCACTGATATCAGGTGTTCCCCAGGGAAGAGTCCTGGGACCTCTGCTGTTCCTGATCAATATAAATGACCTGGGTGAAAATCTAAGCAGTTCTTTTAGGTTGTTGGCGGATGATGCTGTAATTTACCGTCTAGTAAGGTCATCCGAAGACCAGTATCAGTTGCAAAGCGATTTAGAAAAGAAGGCTGTATGGTGTGGCAGGTGGCAGTTGACGCTAAATAACGAAAAGAGTGAGGTGATCCACATGAGTTCCAAAAGAAATCCGTTGGAATTCAATTACTCGATAAATAGTACAATTCTCAAGGCTGTCAATTCAACTAAGTAGCTGGGTGTTAAAATTACGAACAACTTCAGTTGGAAAGACCACATAGATAATACTGTGGGGAAGGCGAGCCAAAGGTTGCGTTTCATTGGCAGGACACTTAGAAGATGCAACAAGTCCACTAAAGAGGCACCTTACACTACACTCGTTCGTCCTTTGTTAGAATATTGCTGCGCGGTGTGGGATCCTTAGCAGGTGGCATTGACGGAGGACATCGAAAGGGTGCAAAAAAGGGCAGCTCGTTTTGTATTATCACGTAATAGGGGAGAGAGTGTGGCAGATAAGATACGTGAGTTGGGATGGAAGTCATTAAAGCAAAGGCCATTTCGTCGCGGCGAGATCTACTTACGAAATTTCAGTCACAACTTTCTCTTCAAAATACGAAAATATTTTGTTGAGCCCAACCTACATAGGTTGAAATTATCATCAAGGTAAAATAAGAGAAATCAGAGCCCGAACAGAAAAGTTTAGGTGTTCGTTTTTCCCGCGCGCTCTTCGGGAGTGAAATGGTAGAGAGATAGTATGATTGTGATTCGATGATCCCTCTGGCAAGCACATAAATGTGAATTGCAGAGTAATCATGTAGATGTAGATGTACGCATACACCACCATTACTCTACCACGCAAACGAAGGGGCTACACTCGTCTGGAATGAGAAGTTCCCTGGGGGGCCCACCTGGGTTCGGTGTGGGGCGGCGGAGCGGTGAAGTGAACTGCGGTAGTCGTCGTGGGGTTGTGGACCACTGCGGCTTCAGCGGGGACGGAGCCTCTCCGTCGTTTCTAGGTCCCGGTTAACATGCAATACAATACAATTTGGTATGAATATATTACTGATGCAAGTAAATGTGATGAATACACTCCTGGAAATGGAAAAAAGAACACATTGACACCGGTGTGTCAGACCAACCATACTTGCTCCGGACACTGCGAGAGGGCTGTACAAGCAATGATCACACGCACGGCACAGCGGACACACCAGGAACCGCGGTGTTGCCCGCCGAATGGCGCTAGCTACGCAGCATTTGTGCACCGCCGCCGTCAGTGTCAGCCAGTTTGCCGTGGCATACGGAGCTCCATCGCAGTCATTAACACTGGTAGCATGCCGCGACAGCGTGGACGTGAACCATATGTGCAGTTGATGGACTTTGAGCGAGGGCGTATAGTGGGCATGCGGGAGGCCGGGTGGACATACCACCGAATTGCTCAACACGTGGGGCATGAGGTCTCCACAGTACATCGATGTTGTCGCCAGTGGTCGGCGGAAGGTGCTCGTGCCCGTCGACCTGGGACCGGACCGCAGCGGCGCACGGATTCACGCCAAGACCGTAGGATCCTACACAGTGCCTTAGGGGACCGCACCGCCACTTCCCAGCAAATGAGGGACACTGTTGCTCCTGGGGTATCGGCGAGGACCACCTGCAACCGTCTCCATGAAGCTGGGCTACGGTCCCGCAAACCGTTAGGCCGTCTTCCGCTCACGCCCCAACATCGTGGAGCCCGCCTCCAGTGGTGTCGCGACAGGCGTGAATGGAGGGACGAATGGAGACGTATCGTCTTCAGCGATGAGAGTCGCTGCTGCCTTTTTGCCAATGATGGTCGTATGCGTGTTTGGCGCCGTGCAGGTGAGCGCCACAATCAGGACTGCATACGACCGAGGCACACAGGGCCAACAACCGGCATCATGGTGTGGGGAGCGATCTCCTACACTAGCCGTACACCTCTGGTGATCGTCGAGGGGACACTGAATAGTGCACGGTACATCCAAACCGTCATCGAACCCATCGTTCTACCATTCCTAGACCGGCAAGGGAACTTGCTGTTCCAACAGGACAATGCACGTCCACATGTATCCCGTGCCACCCAACGTGCTCTAGAAGGTGTAAGTCAACTACCCTGGCCAGCGATATCTCCGGATCTGTCCCCCATTGAGCATGTTTGGGACTGGAAGAAGCGTCGTCTTACGCGGTCTGCACGTCCAGCACGAACGCTGGTCCAACTGAGGAGCCAGGTGGAAATGGCATGGCAAGCCGTTCCACAGGACTACATCCAGCACCTCTACGATCGTCTCCATGGGAGAATAGCAGCCTGCATTGCTGCGAAAAGTGGATATACACTGTACTAGTGCCCACATTGTGCATGCTCTGTTGCCTGTGTCTATGTGCCTGTGGTTCTGTCAGTGTGATCATGTGATGTATCTTACCCCAGGAATGTGTCAATAAAGTTTCCACTTTGTTATACAATGAATTCACGGTGTTCTTATTTCAAGTTCCAGGAGTGTAGTTAGAGCAGGAGAAATGCCGCATAAACCTCTCACAGGAATGAAAAGAAAAACAAGTGTGAACTATGTTACAACAAAGGAACTAAAACAGTCAGAACTTCCAACACAGAACATGCGGTACTTATGTAAAACCAATAGGAGATACGTATGTCTGGAGATCCTTTACTTACCTTTCGCTATTGCTAAATAGCTTACACCATGACACAGACACAAATTTCAAAAGAGTGAACAGGCATGTCAACGTCCGGACGGACACTTTGTAAGGCTTTTTAGGGGATATTCTACCTTCGCAGTCGACCACCGTAATCATAACCACAGTGCCATAGCAACCCAAATTTGTTCGATGGTGTATATCTTGAGCTTGGAACGTTCAATGTTTCGATTTTTCTTCTTTTCTCGCTGCGCAGTAAACCTTCTTTATGTTTTCAAGCTTGACCTGTCTTTAGTTTTTGATGGACTATCCTCTGAGCCACCGTACCACTAAATCTGAGGATAGGAGCTGTGGGGAGTTTCCATTGAAAGTGGTTCATAAACAGGCGCCACAGCTAGTGTACCTGAGTGTTCGTCAATCAAAGTAGGTATGCGTGCAGACCTGTAGACATCATTGTTCTTATCTTGTTAGAAGGCACTGTTCACACCACACTCTGGCCTGAACTACACCCTCCATAGACTTAAACTCCCCATTGTGTCGTTATTTCACTCTTGCATTTTTAGAAAAGAGGCAAAATCGTGTCTCGTCGACCACAGAAAACGCCTAGTGTCAGCCACTGTTCTTTTTCTGTGTTCTTTGAGTAGCTAAAGACGTCTATGTGCTGCTATGACGAATGGCATTTGGCGAGGTACCCGATTCCAAACTTCCACTGCAGGCAGTTTGCTTCGCATTAATCGCCCGGCTGCAGGTTGAATTAAAACTGCATTCACTAACAGCAGCAATTACCGTAGGGTTTGAAACCGATTGTCACTGCAAAGCTTTGACACCCATCTATGGTCTACGGTTACGATCTTTTCAGTATGACCTTAAGCCTCGTTACATGGCAGCGAGTGGTAGACCATTCCTTGTAGGAAGGATGGACAGATCACGTTGTTACACTAACAAATCGGGTAACTTATTTCACAGTGTGGTTATGAACGTGTCTTAACACGACACTCCTTTCTGTCATTCTGTCACGTCTCCAGGTCTACCCACCTTAAGCCTCGTTACATGACAGCGAGTGGTAGACCACTCCTTGTAGGAAGGATGGATAGATCACGTTGTTACACTAACAAATCGGGTAACTTATTTCACAGTGTGGTTATGAACGTGTCTTAACACGACAACTCTTTTCTGTCATTCTGTCACGTCTCCAGGTCTACCCACCTTACTGCGCTAGTTCCATACAGTCATCACTGCGAAGACATACGTCATCGGTATAGAGTCACTTGCCCGCTTGATGCCAGTTCCACATCCACATCTCCATCTATCTCGTACTCTGAAACTCACCTATATGGCATAGGGTATTTACGGTACCACGAACGTAGCTCCCTCTTCAACTCGCGAAAGGCGGTTGGGGAAAGTGACTGTCGGTAAGCCTCTGTATTAGCTCTAATTTCTTCTAATTTTTTTGTTGTCCTCATTTCGCGAGGTACATGTGAGAGGAGGTAATACGTCATACATCTCTCGTCGTCAATAGTAAACCTCTCTGTGATGTCCAAAGCCTCTCTTCTAACGCCTGACACTAGAGTCTGTTGAGCATCTTTGTGAAGGTTTGGGGTCGACTAAACGATCTCCTGACAAAACAAACCACTCTTCGTTGGATCTTACATATGACTTCTACCAGTTTTACCCGGTTATATTAACAGATAGATGAAGAATACTGCTTCTTGGATGGGTTACATTTCCTTAACATTATTTCCTATCAAGCTCAGTCAGGCATCAGTTTCCCTGTCATTTGCTTTATGTGGTCATTCCACTTAAGGTCGCTCCGAATAGTTACTACTATGTTTTAAGGTAAATACTGTTTCAAATGGTTCAAATGGCTCTGAGTACTATGGGACTTAACATCTGTGGTCATCTGTCCCCTAGAACTTAGAACTACTTAAACCTAACTAACCTAAGGACATCACACACATTCATGCCCGGGGCAGGATTCGAACCTGCGACCGTAGCAGTCGCGCGGTTCCGGACTGAGCGCCTAGAACCGCTAGACCACCGCGGCCGGCCAAATAATGTTTCCATCAGTTTTTCATCAATATTGTAGTTGTAAAGTAGAGCATTTCATTTGGCTCCGAAGAGACCGGTGTGCTCTTTTAAAGAGGCGACTGAACATTTTTTGATACGCTTGTTTAATTAACAGTAAAGGTCCGGAACACGAGCATGGAAACGCTTTTCAGTGTATGCATTTGGATAATATTCATGTCAGTAGTGGATTGAATACGTCATTTGTATAAAAATATTGAAAATGTTGCAAACACTGTATGTCAGTACTAGAGACGACAAAAGTTTTCAGATAAATGTCGGCAAGTACAGTGAATTCGCCTATGTTTACTGTTGTGTTCTGACCCTGTTATAAAACTTGTTGCTCTAAACGTAAAAGTTTCTACAGCCATATAAAAATGCAGCTGAGCTACTTAGGGGTCGGTAATAAGAATATGTAAGACAGAAGGACGATGTTGCTCACATGAATATGGATGAATATGAAAAATTTCGACAACCAGAACTCTATGAAGCTGTAGCAACAATTATACCACCCCACGGTGTATCTCGCTAGGATGTCGTAATAAGAAGTAAAAACGTATACAGTACATTTCCAAATATTTTTAAGAACCTTGGGAACGAGTTTCTTATTCCAAAGGTCACATTAACACTGATCCAAAAGCACTTCGTTTCCGAGATTATAAACGAAAGTTTGCTGCTCCGACGACTGGAGCTCATTAACACACAAAGTCATAGTAAAATCTCTAAATGTCCTATTCTTTCTCCTAAACACTCATGCATTCGTCGTGTCAATGACTGTCACACCCTTTCACATCCTCCCTGACGGTTCTGTACGGTTTCACAGGCTGCCTTGACCGATCGATGTTAGCGGTCGTACGATCGGATACAGGCAGTAGATTCCCCTTGGCTCCAAATGCTGTGTGTATACGAGAGGTTGGCTCCCATATTCACTTTATGTAGGCTACTCTCTCGCACGCTTATGCGAAGTCACTTTTAGAGTGTTTATGTTGACACTATATTCGGAAATTTATGAAGATATTATGAAGAGCTTTTAGAGGAAGTAAACATAAAACTATTAATTTTGGACTAGCAGATACAGATCCAAAGACAATCTGCCCGTCTTGCCTCACTTCTTCAGCAGATGTACCAAAAAATTTAGTAGACACTTAAAATGTTAGGCTTACTTAAGATTAGACGATTTAAATAGATTATTTCTTAGGATGTTGTGTAGGTAGGTGTAAATCATAACGAAGGCTACATTGAATTTTTTGCTTGACATCTTACGATTATTTGTCTTCTTTTGCTTATAAAGTACACATTGTTATTGGGAGTGTTCAATTATTTATATTATTGAATTAAGCGGACGCTAAATTATTTACTTTGCTTGTAGCTTTTGGGGATGTGGAAAGACTGTCCACCACCTGAAATTTTGTTATCCGGCACAATCATTACGCTTCTTTACTCTTGAAATTCTTGTCTCCAGAAAAAAAATTACTCCTTTTTGCTGACAGATCATCTGACAATTGTAACAGGTTTCACAAACATTTTTTTCTTATTTTGTGTATGTACTCACATAGGTCAGGCAGTATGAAAACTTTTATATAATATTGTCCATAAACTCCTCTCGATTTATTTATAAAAGAACAAACTCACACTAAAAATTTATTTAACAGTATTTAATAATTATTAATTACGATGCTAAATCTGCTAGGGTAATTTTCACTTTGTTGGTTTATAAAGGGACATAATGTCAAAGTGGATATTTATTTACTTAAAGTACTATACTTGCGGATGCATATTCATTAGTTTCTTTTTCTTTGCAATCTTTTGATTAAATATTAGCTTGTAATTGAACATACATAACACTCTAGCGACCGAGATAAAGCCTCTCTGATGGTCACAGACGCGGATTCTGCATTCGAGGCGAGCATGTATGGGGCGGAACACGGATTCCGGAGTGTGTATGCGTGGAATTTAAATAATGCCGCGGCCTCTACGCCGCCGCTATGTTTATACATCAGTCATGACAAGAAAACAAAGTTCCAGGGCAGAGCAAATGAATTAATTTTCCGCCACTCTTTTGTTCTCACAGTTAATCCTGAACAACACTCGGCGCCTCGGCAAAGCAGGCGTTCTCTTTGTTGAAATATCGCTTGCCTGGCAGCTGAGAACTTTTATCCGTGGGATATGAGAGGAGCACACATGGGTGTTATTTTTGTTTTGTTTGTTTCGACTGTTCGAGGATTTATCAGGAAGGATGAGGGTCTTATGGGTTCTGCATACAAACGTAAGCAACGGGAGATTTCAGTTTTCTTGTTAACAGTCCCCGTATAATTGTTATATCAACAACCAACACAATGACTATTGATATTTCTCTTACATTTATAGACCGAAACCAGGGTACGGTGTATAACAGTGTACTTCATACCAATATTGACGATTTTCGGTCCTATTCCATTCACGTATTGAGAGACGAGAGAATGAGGGTCTGTATGACTTGTACATGGCCTATTCATATTGTTATGATCCCTAAGCGAGATGTACGATGATGTCGGCAGAATGGGTGACAGTTATCCTCGAATACATTTGAAAGATCCTGTTTAAGTTCCGCAAGCATCTTTGCTATACTCTCATATGAACCATACCGATCTGTTGTTATAGCAGTTCATCTCTGAATTATTTCTACGTCTGTTGCCATGCCTACTTGATAAGGACATGATAAGATGTCACCAAATAAACAAAATATTCATTTGTGACTGGTTTCCGCTTTTCATCATCATCTGATTGAGCTGGTAGCACAAAGAGGTATGTGCCACAAATCCATTATTGATCTGACAAGTGATGAGGAAAAGTCGGATCTAGTAGCAAGTGAATAATTTTTAATTTAACAATTTAACAACAGCTTTTCGTTCATATATGAAAAATAACTTGTATACAACATAATAAAAGTGTGAAGCACATTTAAAGATTCTATAATTGCTCGTACTAATACGTTGAATGTTATTTATTTTCTTGGCACACTGCTCTTTCCGAGAATTCTTCCAACATACCTGCGAGTAATTCTTCGATTAGCCTTCCATACCACAGGTTTTAAGATTTCATTCCAATTTGTATAGCTTGCTAATGTTATCGACTATTAATTATACAATCTGACGTCCTCAAGATGTTCCCATCTAAATCTCGATATGTTTGTAACATGGTTTTGTCCACAAATTTGTAATCAATGTGATAGTATTAGTAACACTTATAATTCCGCAGATAAAAAAACATGACCAGGAGATTTTTTGTTCTTTCTTGGTGGCAAGAGCAGCACAAGAGTAATAGCTGTTTTTTGCAGAAACTGAGGTAAAAGTTAAATAATATGGTATTTGGTACATTACGGCAAGAGAAAGGGAATAAAAATGAGATAGTTTTAATACTTTTATCCTTCTTTACCTTCTCTGCATTGCTGCAGATGACGTGTCACTGAGCACATTTGTACTGTGCATGCAGTACAAGTGAGGTGCCTAGTTGTTTCCACTGCCCTGTGTGGAATACATAAGTTCCTGTACACTTCGCTAACCTGCTGTCTTCATGATGATGAGGTCCCCAGCGAAGAAAACAGCACGCAGGTCGTGGATTCTTTTTGTTGAGGCTGAAAGTAACTTCACAAGGAACTGCTGCTACGAATAAACTATTACTCATTTGAGATGTCACTGGCATTTTTATTGATATAGACATGAGAAATTATTCTTGATCACAACGTATTGAACATATCTTTACACAGTCATTATATATGGCTAAAATAACATGAAATACACCCTGCCACATACAACGTGTCTGTCTACTGGAACCGTCAAAACTAGAGAATAAAATTACATGAATCAAATGCTACCATTACAGACAACATTTCTGTACCTAGCGACGGTCGGAACTGTAGTAAATAAAGTTGCACGAAACAAATACTGCTATAACAGACAACACGTCTGTCCACTGGAACGGTGAGAACTGAAGAGCCGGACTGCCCGAGACACTTCGCGTGCCAAGCCAGCAAGACGCGACCTGAACGCCACCGAAGTAGCATCGGCAGTAATATCGTCAGCCTTTTGTTTTAGTAATACTTTGATTTCAATAATTTTGAAATGACTTATTGATAGCTGGCTGTTGAGAGATGTTTATTGAAAAAAATAAAGTAATTTTTATGGTAGGTTTAATAAATAATAGCAACTGAAGTTTAACGTTTTGGCGCCCTACCGACGAACACTGCAGCCAATCACAGAGCAGCAGCATCATGCAGGCGGTCTTTCTCACGGGAATCGTACCGAATCTAATATCTGTCACCGGTACCTCATCCCACATTGCGTCATCTCTATGCTTCTTGCATCTCCACTGCCCTGGGAATAGCTTCCTGGAGCCTGATATGATGGCTGAATAAGCCAAAAATGTTACAACATACGACTCAGCGCTTCTGGTCGGCATGGTTCTGACTAGCCAGTCCCAGTGGCGCTGGCGTGAACTCAGCATGAACCAGTTGTAATTTTGTGTTGTGGGCCCACCTGCAGCCTCGACGGATGCTATGGAACAGGTACGGCAGGGACCTAGATTGATGGTATGCCTTTGGCTTGACTGCAGCATGACGGAACTTGGTTGCAAGAGTTTGGCTGGAGCACAGAGTGCACTGCAACGTGACTCAGCAGAAGCGAAGGGCGGTGTTGTGATGTGGGATCTTCAGCAACCCAGAGTAATGCAGTGACCTGAGTTTGGAACGATACAGAATGACAGTGTACAGCAGGACCAGCAGGAGGCCATGTCATGAAGGGGCACCAAACCATCAGGAGCCCATAGTGATGTTATGGCGCACGCTTGGCAGGAACTAACGAAGCGTGATGCCATGACTACGGCTCAGCTGCAGCATGGCTGGACTCAGTTCTGCAGGCACGGCTTGGAGCACAGCGTAGACCACTCCTTAACTCTGCAGGAGACTGGAGTGATTTGTGGCCTTGCTGGCATGGGATTGGCTGGAGCTCAGAGTGATGCTCGCCTCACCAGAAACTCGTAGCGATGCTGTAGTGCAGACTCAGCAGGAGCCAAAAGTGGTACGTCGGCACAGGCTCTGCAGGAGTGTACAGTGATGTTGTTAGATGGTCTCAGCTTTCTTTTACCTTTTGGTAATCAATCCAAGAATCTGCTCCTTTAGGGCAAAGTCAGTGAGAAGGGTAGTCATCTGTGGACAACTTATGAAAATAGGTAGACCGCACAGTTATTCTCATTGCTGCAACATCATTAAGAGGTGCAGTTCGTCTAATGGCCAGTCCATAGTAACTCTGAAGAAGGTCTGCTTCAGTTTCTGTCAATCTGCCACGGCCAGACCGAGATATTCCATCAGATGGCAAACTTTCGTTTCATTTCTCTTCGTACTTTCCTCAATCTAGCACCCATCATCTTTTGAACATGTCCACAACACTCCAGCTTTGCTACCAAGGTTTCACCATAAACATTGCACTCATTAATTTTATTGAAAAGTTCTTCGTATATCTAACTTCATAAATGGGCACCAACCTCTGAAATATTTTTAGAGCTCCATCACACTCCATACTTCCATTGAAACCATCATAATTCTGATGTTGAATATGTCCTTCACTGTTACCATGGCTGGTGTGGCAGTAATTAGATAAGCACTCAACATCAGCTACTTCTGCATCCTTCAGAGTAGTAGCACTTACAACACCATTCAAGGAACGATGTCATCGACGTTTCCATCTCCCAACAAGTGCAGCAGCAATGTCTCTGGTTCCACAAGTATTTACAGTTTCTTCTACTGCACGTTTCATAGACGATTTAGTCACAACTGTCAAGGCACCTAGAAGTATTTCTATTTACTTGCTGAACCCATTGGGAGGAGGAGGAGGAAGGTCCGTCGAACCACAAGACGTTTGAGCAGCCTTTTTTTCCTTTTCCTATTGCACGCATTGCATACAATAACATTCAATTCACAGATTTATTGTTTTTTTATGTGTGTTAAATCTTATGTGACATAACTTCTAAGGTCTTCAGTCCCTAAGCTTACACACTACTTAACCTAAATTATTCTAAGGGAACAAACACACCCACCCATGCCCGAGGGAGGACTCGAACCTCCGCCGGGACCTGCCGCACAGTCCATGACTGCAGCGCCTCATAACGCTCGGTTAATCCCGTGCGGCAGTGATTTATTGGAGGGTCTAAACAGAAAAACTAATTTTGACTCTAAACCCTCCCTGCTACTTTGTTGTTCAGTTATTTCCAGACAGCCTACACCATCACATTGTTTACATTTTACCACTTCCTTTATCAAAGAAGGTAAAATGCACACATCAACAACAACAAATCCACTACAAACATGTCATTGTTAACACAGAAATTTTAATCACCAGGAGGTCTGCCGTGTGGGAGATTGTTCGCTGAAACATTGATACATAGGTTACTTTCAACTGTGTGGCTTCCTTTGTTTGTGAACTGTTTAACCACGGAATTTCTTTTCATTGAATTTCTTGATGAGTGGCATAGTTCGTATTTACTGCACTCTAAAGGATATGTATTTCCACAAATATATGTATCACTTGCGCAACAAACATTCAGTAACACGCGAACATACTGCTTCAATGAAACAAAAGTAAATACTGGCAAATATAATCATTCACAGACACTAGGAACCTGCACTGTTACCAACATATACAAGGTATCATACGTATAACCGTTGGAAACAGAAAGTTCAGTTCTTTTCGAAATAATACTGTTTTCTGTAACGGAAATAAAGGGGGCCTGGCGGCATACATGACCGTAACTTTAAAATTTGGTTTATATTGGTCATTCTTCATTTGATACCCTGAAGTGCATATATCAATGTAATCAGAAAAGACCATAGAATTTAATGAAGTCATAAAAATGTTTCAATTTTCCAACATTTGTAAGTACCCTGTACCTTGAAGGCTTCTACTGTAGATCCTGTATACTGAAGATGTAGTAAATGTAGTAAATGAAAAGAAAGGTTAAGAAATGAGATAAAATATCAGGATGAAAGAACATAAACGATTAGGAATTAACCGATGGCACTAACTTGGAATTACATGAACGGTTGAATGTGATGAGATACAGTGCACAGAATATGGAAACAGCAGAAACGCATTTAGAGCAAAACTAAGATAAAAACCGGGGACTATGTCGTAAATGATGCGAATGCCTTCTGTTACAGTGAAAGAGTAGTAATTCGTGTCGGACAAAGCAACACGTAAGTAGCAGGGTAGCACACACAAAGAGCATTCCTCAGGAAATGCTATCTTCTATTAAGAGTCATACTCCTTAACCTAAGCCTCTGATATTATGAGCCTGCAGCACAGGTTTCTATGGGAGGGAATCGTGGATAAAGGAAGAAAACTGAAAAATAAGAGGACTGAAGCGCTTAAGCTGAATCGAGCCAGCAATGCGTTTAAAGTTAGTGAAATGATAAGAAATACGAGTGCCACGAAGTGATTCCTTCAAATTCGGAATCAAATCAAAGTCACAAAGACTTAAGTCCGGGGAGTATGGTGGATGGTAAAGTACCAGGTGATCAAAGAGTCAGTATAAATTTGAAAACTTAATAAACCACGGAATAATGTAGATAGAGAGGTAAAAGTTGACACACATGCTTGGAATGACATGGGGTTTTATTAGAACCACCCCATATTGCTAGACGCGTGAAAGATCTCTAGCGCGTCATTTGGTGATGATCGTGTACTTAGCCGCCACTTTCGTCATGCTTGGCCTCCCAGGTCCCCAGACCTCAGTACGTGCGATTGTTGGCTTTGGGGTTACCTGAAGTCGCAAGTGTATCGTGATCGACCGACATCTCTAGGGATACTGAAAGGCAACATCCAACGCCAATGCCTCATCATAACTCCGGACATGCTTTACAGTGGTAGTCACAACATTATTCCTTGACTATAGCTATTGTTGGGGAATGATAGTGGACATATTGAGCATTTCCTGTAAAGAACGTCATCGATGCTTTGTCTTACTTTGTTACGCTAATTACTCCTTTTCTGATCAGATAAAGCGCCATCTGTCGGACATTTTTTGAACTTTTGTATTTTTTTGGTTCTAATAAAACCCCATGTCATTCCAAGCATGTGTGTCAATTTGTACCTCTCTATCTATATTACTCCGTGATTTATTCAGTTTTCAAATTTATACTGACTTTTTCATCATCCGGTACTTCCCAGTCCCATAGACCGAGCAGAGCAGCTACAGTTTGCGCTATATGCGCCCGCGCATTGTCGTCCAAAATGATGGGTGGGTTGAACAGAAAGTGTCACCGGTTCTTTCGCAAAGCTGGTCGCAGGTGATGCTCCAAAATGGAACAGTAATAATGTGCATTGACGGTCTGCCGTGGAGGAACGTAATGCGTTAGAATAACACAATCACAGTCGTACACGAGAACCGTCATAACTTTAGACCGCTACAATCGCACTATCAACAGAACAGGCTTTGCTAACAATATACTACGCCTTCCACATTGTGTGCTACACAACGCTGATGACTAATGTGAAGGGTAGTAATAAGTACAAACATGTAACTCTTTTGTATCGGTTGTGAATAAATAGTTGCCATCATTTAAGTTCCAAGCCACGTATTTCTCTCGGAATTCACTATAAGAATGTGCAGGATGATATGTCGTGTATTACGACACCAAGAAATAATAGCCAAGTTCTATAGCCGACAGTGAAATGAAATCGAGACAAGTTGAGAAAAGTAAGTAAACTTATTGTTATTTCAAAAGTAATATCCGTAGCTGTTGGTATATGAAATTCACTATGACACAAGACGATCAGTGCCTTCGTGGAAAATTGTTGAGGTTGCCTACAGAACCAATATGCTGAAGCAAATTGACGGTCTCAAATGTCCTTCTGCAGGCCTCTAAAAATATGGAGGATGCGTTAGGCCATTCCAATAAGACGTTTGCAGCGTACTCGAAATAACCTTGGCAACAAGTTGGCAAAGGGACATCAGTCCAACTGTCTATGAATACGATCCTTCTGTGTCTCTACTGAGATTCTGCTTTACGATTTGCTTGTTATTGGTTCGCAAGCTGCCTGATATTTCCTTTTGATCGCTACAGCTCTGCGTGGATATACATATTTCGTGATGGTAGTCTAAATAAATTCAACGAGCTAACGGTTGTGCCGCATTGACACGGTATTAGCGAATACGGTCTAGTGTACGAGAAGCATATTCCTTTGAATTCAACGTTGAGGATAAGCAATCATTTGCTACCGCTGCGATAAACGACAAATGAGTGGTACTCAGCGATGAGGAACAGATAGCAGTCACTGGTTAAATCGCGTTGCAGCGAACATTGTGTTCGAGCGTCCTCACTTTTACGTAATATCTAGTGTACAGATACAACATAAACTGTACTCTTTTCTACATGATATTCACTGTCTTTAAGCAATGGTCGTGACTAACTTCTGTTTCATGTTACTGTGGATCGGATTCTGATTGCCATAACGCATTACTGTCTCCCGATCAGGAATATTCCTGCACCGTCATGGAAAATCTGCTACACTGATGGCACAATTTCTCAAGGCTGAGAAATACAGATCTTGTAACAATAATAGCAACACCCGCAGAAGGGACGGTGGGTGAATATCTGCCGCTTGTGTTCGATGCTAAGGACAGACTTACTTTAAGTCAGCTGCAGGGATGGGCACGTATAATGATACTCTATCTTATGCTTCGTTTAACGACACTGACTAGTCACTAAGAGTTTCAAAACAGTTATTGATGTCTTCCCACATAGTCAACATATAAAATTAATAATAGAGATAGGAAAACAAATGCCTCTAATTCAGTACCTCCGTGACTCACAAGGGAATCTAAAGAGTTCTTTACGGAATTAAGCGCTTAGGCTGAAACTACAAAAGATTTTACAGCGCTACCAACGATTGCACAGGTTGTACCAGAATAAAAAAGACAACATTAATGTGTGCTGCGGGAAGGAAAACTGACCGCTTTTCGAAAAGGAGCCCGCATCCAGAAATGCACCGCTTGGACGGTGGAGGGCATCGAAGTCTGACAACAAAATGCTGCGACCAATTTTTCAGATTAGTTTTGGTGACTGAATACGAAAGGTATGCAACTTGTTAGCGGATGGACGACCTGAGCCTAATAGCATTTCTACACACGAGCTGCATTCCTCCACTCAGCCCTCCTGCTCATCCTAGTGCAGACCTAGTGTGGTCTGTCAGTGGAGTAAAGTTGTTCACAGCAGTGCTGCGGAAATGACCGACATGGCACTTGCATACGGCAAAGTGGATTGCAGTGGGAGAGCTGCTGGAAGACTACAAGCGAAACGTTTTCCAATCAGAGCTACCACACATCATTCCACGTTCGCAGCCGTCTAGAGACACCTCAGAGAAGCCGGAAAGTTGAACGTAGATGATTTCTGCATGAATTGTGTCCACTGTACAGTAAAGTAGTAACACTTTGTGGCTGGCACTGGCGAATGCTATGCTCTGCCTACTATTTGTGGCCGGCCGAAACACGACGCGGGTCATCCGCGATCGGCTCAAACATTACAGGTGGCAGAGGACGTGCTGACAATGATTGAAGCGCACTCAGCCACCAGCATTCGGCAGGTGTCACCGGCGCTCCAAACAGGTGGAAGTGTTGTGTGGCGCCATGGTGCTTAGAACCATTTCAACCATTTTGCTGTGTGGCGTGATGTGCATAAACACCAGCTCCATCCATACGATCTGCGGGAAGTCCTGGTATTACGTGAAGACGATACCCAGGACCGGTACAGCAAGCACATTGCCGTTTACCGCAATGTATACTGCAGCCGCAATTCGCAAGCTTGGTGCTATTTACGGATGAAAGCACGTTTATTGGCCACGGTATACTAAAGCCGCATATAGCTCATATTTGAGCGGACCAAAATCTACGTGCGCAGGTGATTCAAAATCACCAATGCAAGGTCAGTATTAACTTCTAGCCCGGCGTAATTTGTGGCCATATCGAGGGACGATATGCTGCCAAACAGACCAACAGGACTGACCTACCTCCCATTTATAAGAATGTTGTGCGTACGCTATTGGTTGTAGTGTCACTAAATGTTCGGATGGACATGTGGCTGCAACATGACGTCTCAAGCACGCTTTGATGTCGATATGCGGATTCACCTCAGCCTCGCACATCTTAGTCGATGGGTCGGTGTGGATGGATTAGGTCCACGGGCAGCGCGGTTACCAGATATGACACCTGTCTACTATTTTCGTTAACGCACTATGAAGAGTGGTATATGGCACTCCTGTAACTTCAGCGGAGGACTTCACTGCTCGAGTCCACGGAGAGCCTCATGTGCATGAGACTTAGCACCGCTGATGTCGTTTCTGCGTTTATGTGGGAGGTACGAAGTAAGAAGTCCGTTTGCAATGCTGACAGCCCGATGTGCTACTCACTTGGGGTTATTGACTTAATGTGCAACGCACATGCGTCTCAGATTTCGCCGCTCTTAAGCGCCCAAACCGTGCATTTCTGGACACAGGTATCTTCTTGAAAACCGATCAGTGTGCTTTACCGCACAACACACTAAGAGTTGCCGTTGGTTTCTGGGGCACCCTGTATACCAAGAGATGCCAGTAAGAAATACATCCCTGGCTGGCACCAAAGCAGTGAGAAGCTGTACCAAAACTTACTCTAAAATGATGATCGAGGAATAACCGAAAGAACGCTGAATACTGAATTTGGTCTTAAAAAATTGTTTCATTGCAGAAGGTCGTAATACTGTCCCTCTTTTCAATCGTCGCTCGAATGTCGAAATGGCATGTATTCAGACAACCGATCACGGAACAGAAAAGAAACTTTAGTCGCTTATTAGGGCAAAGGAATCATGACAAGGTAAGATACCTGTAAGATTTTACAACGTTTATATCGCCAAAATTTGATCCCATTCTAGTAACAGTTTGTCGTAGATTGCTGGAGCAACTACATGCAGCGAGACGGCATAAGTTGACGGCAACAATATAAAGCCTGAATATCCTGACACCGATTAGACAAGCATGGATCTTATTAAGGAAACCAGGAAGTGGCACCCCAACATGAAAGGCGAAATCAACAGTGAATTAAAAACACGTTGATACACATCTAGTGGCGACATCCAGAGCATCAAAAGAGAGAGAGCACAGAGTGAAGGTGAAATTAGAACACAGAATCCTGAATGTGAAGCCACATAAACTCAGTTATCTCGTCCTTGCACCTGAGAAAACGTTTCAACGTTGCTTAAGGAGGTGAAGCCTCGGAGACTGCACGGTTTGACAGTTTCAACCCTGACTTCCTAATGAACTACGGAATCGGCAAAAACGAGTAAATTCTCAACATTTTTTAATGAGGTTAGGCAAACCGGCAATATGTAAGGGGCGATAAAAAAGTTTCCGTTTGAACGCGGTGCAGTCTACAGTCGGTATGCTAATCAGGCAAAATCCCCTTGAGAACTGAGGTAAACATGCCACCAAAGCAATAGGTTGAAGGTACCCATTTGGTAAAACACCTTGTCTTGCTGTGTGAAGAAGTCTGAAACTGCAGCCGGCTGGGGTGGCCGAGCGGTTCTAGGCTCTACAGTCTTGAACCGCGCGACCGCTATGGTCGCAGGTTCGAATCCTGTCTCGGACATGGATGTGTGATGTCCTTAGGTTAGTTAGGTTTAAGTAGTTTTAAGTTCTAGGGGGCTGATGGCCTCAGAAGTTAAGTCCCATAGTGCTCAGAGCCATTTGAACCATTTTTGAAGTCTGAAACTGCCTGGTGCACATTCTCGTCAGACACGAATTGTCGATTCCTCCATGCTTTTTTAAGGAACCAAAGGTGTGATCAGAATGAGATTTTCACTCTGCAGCGGAGTGTGCTCTGATATGAAACTTCCTGGCGGATTAAAACTTAGGGCCAAACCGAGACTCGACTCGAGACCATTGCCTTTCTGGGGCACACTCAGCTGCAGAGTGAAAATCTCATTCTGGAAACACCCCCAGGCTGTGGCTAAGCCATGTCTCCGCAATATCTTTTCTTCCAGGAGTGCTAGTTCTGCAAGTTTCGTAGAAGAGCTTCGGTGAAGTTTTGAAGGTAGGAGACGAGGTACTGGCGGAATTAATGCTGTGAGGGTGGGTCGTGAGTCGTGCTTGAGTAGCTCGGTCGGTAGAGCACCTGGACGCGAAAGGCAAAGGTCCCGAGTTCGAGTGTAGGTCCGGCACACAGTTTTAAATTGCCAGGAAGTTTCAAAGGTGTGATGATCACAAGTGGGTGCTCTTGTGTCTTCCACTTGAATTTTGCGTAACTACGGTGTTAAAAATTTGTTATATGGAGACGTGAGTTATCATGAAGCAGCAGCACCCTTTGTCGCAGATGCTTTTCGACACGAATGTTACCCCATAGTCATTCTTAATTCTGCTACAGATGTCTACCAGTGTTGTCCTTTGGCAGCCAAGAAAAGATAAATAGCACATTGGTCCAGTTTGGACGCATTTGGTAACTACTTCACTATAATTCGCGTTTCTACATTTACTACACGCACGTCGAAAGACAAAAATACCACACCCATCCCTTTCGCAAATGTCGGTGATTATACACCATCATCGGAGTCGCGCTTCTTTGCATACACAATGAGGCAAAGCAGTCAAACGGAACATTTCTGATCGCCCCTTTTACCACAAAAAACATTACCTACAAAGTAATCGCTAACCTGGCAGCTCACCAATATGCCTACCCTACTGGCAGTGTGATCTCAAGATACTAGAATGTGAATTCCGGTCAAAGAAACTGGCATTCAGCAAAAACACGGCACATACGCTGAGGCACGATTTCAAAGAAAAAACCGCTGCTACTTTTGTTGACCTGTTGTTGACCTGAGATACAGTGTTGAAGGAAAGCATGATAAACAAGCTTCTCCGCTCAACTCTTTGCAAAGGTATTGTTCGACTAATACACTCCTGGAAATTGAAATAAGAACACCGTGAATTCATTGTCCCAGGAAGGGGAAACTTTGTTGACACATTCCTGGGGTCAGATACATCACATGATCACACTGACAGAACCACAGGCACATAGACACAGGCAACAGAGCATGCACAATGTCGGCACTAGTACAGTGTTTATCCACCTTTCGCAGCAATGCAGGCTGCTATTCTCCCATGGAGACGATCGTAGAGATGCTGGATGTAGTTCTGTGGAACGGCTTGCCATGCCATTTCCACCTGGCGCCTCAGTTGGACTAGCGTTCGCGCTGGACGTGCAGACCGTGTGAGACGACGCTTCATCCAGTCCCAAACATGCTCAATGGGGGACAGATCCGGAGATCTTGCTGGCCAGGGTAGTTGACTTATACCTTCTAGAGCACGTTGGGTGGCACGGGATACATGCGGACGTCCATTGTCCTGTTGGAACAGCAAGTTCCCTTGCCGGTATAGGAATGGTAGAATGATGGGTTCGATGATGGTTTGGATGTACCGTGCCCTATTCAGTGTCCCCTCGACGATCACCAGAGGTGTACGGCCAGTGTAGGAGATCGCTCCCCACACCATGATGCCGGGTGTTGGCCCTGTGTGCCTAGGTCGTATGCAGTCCTCATTGTGGCGCTCACCTGCACGGCGCCAAACACGCATACGACCATCACTGGCACCAAGGCAGAAGCGACTCTCATCGCTGAAGACGACACGTCTCCATTCGTCCCTCCATTCACGCCTGTCGCGACACCACTGGAGGCGGGCTGCACGATGTTGGGCCGTGAGCGGAAGACGGCCTAACGGTGTGCGGGACCGTAGCCCAGCTTCATGGAGACGGTTGCGAATGGTCCTCGCCGATACCCCAGGAGCAACAGTGTCCCCAATTTGCTGGGAAGTGGCGGTGCGGTCCCCTACGACACTGAGTAGGTTCCTACAGTCTTGGCGTGCATCCGTGCGTCGCTGCGGTTCGGTCCCAGGTCGACGGGCACGTGCACATTCCGCCGACCACTGTCGACAACATTGATGTACTGTGGAGACCTCACGCCCCACGTGTTGAGCAATTCGGCGGTACGTCCACCCGGCCTCCCGCATACCCACTATACGCCCTCGCTCAAAGTCCGTCAACTGCACATACGGTTCACGTCCACGCTGTCGCGGCATGCTACCAGTGTTAAAGACTGCGATGGAGCTCCGTATGCCACGGCAAACTGGCTGACACTGACGGCGGCGGTGCACAAATGCTGCGCAGCTAGCGCCATTCGACGGCGAACACCGCGGTTCCTGGTGTGTCTGCTGTGCCGTGCGTGTGATCATTGCTTGTGCAGCCCTCTCGCAGTGTCCGGAGCAAGTATGGTGGGTCTGAAACACCGGTGTCAATGTGTTCTTTTTTCCATTTCCAGGAGTGTAGAAAGAATGCTGAACGACAGATTGTGAGAAAAAGTCATCGCATCCAAAATGAGTTCCCTAAGGAAACTGAAGAACAGTTACCACTTTGGTCAGGTTCTGTTTCAAATTTTTTTCGGCTTGTACATTGCTGAGATTCCAGAAACTAATATAAATAAGTTTGGATTCGCCAGCGACTGGATATTTGCAAAATGGTCTAGCTCAGTAATAGAACTGTCAGAAGAAATCCTAAAGGTAGACCTAGACGTTGTGAGAAAGTGCTTTCGCAAATGGAGACTGCAACCAAGAGCCACAGGAACGGAAGGTTCCTGCATAACCCTAAATGACAAAGCAGCCGGAAAAAAAATTCAGAACGTAGTTTGGGAACCTAAGTGCCTGGACCTAACCATTGACAGTACCTTATCTTCCAGAAAATACCTGACAAGTACAGTCGAAAAACTGAAAACAAGAAACAGCTTCTGCCACAACCCACTTAGTACAACTTGAGGAGCACCGGTATCCACACAGTGTTTTTATACCAAATGTTTGTCTTCGTAAACGCAGAATACTGTGATGCCGTTTTGTTCGGTAGCCCACATACACAAAACATAAACGTCCACCTAAATAATGTCATGAGAATAAAACTTCCTACCAAACTTACGTTTTTTGCCTCTAAGGACCGAGTAATCCAAGCACGACACACGCCCCGACCTCACAGCTTCCCTTCAACCAGCCGCTCTTCTCCTACTTCCTAAACTTCACAAAGTTTTCTGGCTTACCCTGTGGGACTAGCACCACTGGGAGAGAGAATGTTGCGGGGGAGATTGGTCAGCCACAGCCTAATGGAAGCTTCCAATAAACAGGAATTCTGGTGTTATCAAATGAAGTAGCTACTAGTATTAACAGTTGCATGCCAATGAGGGCGGGGGGTTAGTAACTGACCCCAACGAAGTTTTTAGGTTAAAACTCCTATCGTGTTCAGTAGTTTATTTAATAAATACATGACATTTATCGTAATTATAATTGCTACAATCGACAGTAAGAACAGCTTTTGGTTTACTTTCATTATTGAGTTATAGCGATTGTTGTAACCGAAGGTGTAGCAGGTCAACATTCACCACTCGCAGTCAAACGGTAAATAGTGTGGTGAGTGGAAGGTAATACCGTTGTGGCACTTGACAGAAAGTACAAGAAGATGAAATTGACAGATGACGAAATTAGAAATTAGCTTGAGAGTTCAAACAATGAATTTAGTGGTGAACTATCCGAAAGCTCAAGCAGTGGAACTGAAGATGTAGTCATGGAAATCCCAGATCAAGTAGTTTCTGACAGCAGCGAGAGGGATGAAAGTGAACAGGGTAAGTATTGATTTTTATTACTTTTTGCAGATATTTTGGAGTATATTAAGATGTGTGTCTCGGTAGAGTGCTTAGTTTGCTAGTGTTCGGTTCTGTTTTCATATTTTTATAAATGTTCAACCAACAAGAAGACGACCCAGACCGAAAGCACAAATTGATAAAGTTGAAAAAGACGTGGTGGCTCCGTCAAGTATGATATGGAAGAGAAGCCCTTACGTAAATCAAAGGAGGAAGTCTGTTGCTAACGTAATGAGAACCCCGAAAGTAACTAAGCCAGAGATAAAACCTGATACACCAGGTAAAGCATTTCTCATGTACTTCGATAATATCATAGATAACATTTTGACGTGTACCAATCAAAAGCTTGGAAATCTTAGGGAATCATTTGAAGACATTTTCATATAAAATTCGAAAGCATTTGAAAGGGAAGAAATTGTGTCCGAAATTGGAATTTCATTGAACTGTGCAGTCCATAGACAGAACAAGGACAGTTTAGACAGTTTATTTGATATATTTAGTAAAGAAAACTTTCCGATGTACCGGGCTTCATTTTCGGAGCAGATAGAAAAGAGACCGACAAATTTGCTCCTATCAGGGATATATGGAACATGATAGTTAATAAATTTCCTGAGTTTTACAATCTTTGTGAGTCAGTCACAGTGGTTGAAAAACTTGTGACCTTCCATGGGCGATGCCCATTCAAGCTATATATTCCAACAAAACCAGAAAAATATGGAATAGAGGTGAACCTATTATGTGACTCAGATACAAAATACTGCTTCGCTGCGGATATCTACGCTGGAAAGGACGCTAATGAGAAGAACCGTAACGGTGGCCCTGAAATAGTTAGAGGATTGATTGAAATGTCTAACTTGAAACAATCATGAAGAAATGGTATCATGGACAGAAAGTTCACTACCGTTCCACTCGCATCTGATCTTTAGAAAGAGAAAATAACTACAGTTGGTACTATTTGAAGTGACAAACGCGATGTTCCTACAGAACTCCGTCCCGTTTGTCTAAAAAAAGCTGCACCTGGGACAATCCGATTTGCCTTTAGTGATGATGCCACTTTACGTGCCTAAGAAAGGAAAGGTTGTTACAGTATTGTCAACCCAACATCATGATACGAATGTGACGGAAGAGACATCATCCTATTCTACAATTGTACAATGTCAGGAGTGGATACATTCGATAACTGTATAAGAACGTACAGCTGCCGTCGAGCAACACGTCTATGGCCAGTGGCGGTGTTTTTCAACTTGATTGACATTGCAGCATACAATTCATATGTTGTATTTCAAGATACACACAAGAAATGGACAAAGAATTACCCGAATAGAGTTCTGGAAGAAAGAAGTACCTGAAAGATCTTGCTCGTGAACTTTGTGACCTCAACATGAAAAGACGCACTTAAAATGCTGTAGGCCTCCACTCGATATACACTACAGCGTTATCAACTTTTGGGTATGAGTGTACTCAAAATCGAGGTGCTGTGAGCAGAGGAAACAGCGTTACGGAGCCGCAACTGAAAGTAACACGTGCAGCTGTGCATAATCTGTCAAAGAAAGGACGCTGTTACTTATGCGCCAGAAGCAAAGACCGTAAGTACATGAAGGCTTGCACTTCTTGCAGGAAGTATATCTGCCCTGCACGCACCAAGAAAGAAGAAGTTCGTATTGTAAAGTCTTCTGAATGTGAATCTGTCTAATCCTTGTAATTGTGAAATTAATACAAATAAAAGTAAAAAACAATTAATTTTTTACTAAAAAATGTCCCAGAAACCCTTTCCCAGAAATAGTAATTAACATTTTAATCTTCTAATCTGCCAAAATTATGGAAATACATAAGTAATGTGATTTATCCTAGATAGAGAATTTGTGATGGTTGTAGGGTCAGTTGCTGATCCCTCTCATTGGCGTTGGTCAGTGTAACATACAGCATTGGCATGCAACTGTTAAACCACATTCCAGGTCCTCAACTGCTACTCAGAAACGAGTAAAAAAAGATCGTAGATAACTAAATCTCTCAATTCGTTAACACCAATGATTCTAACCACTAGAGTCTGCTCTACACAACCATCAATAAGAACAATAAGATTCGCTGCAGAAAATGAGTTCTACCTTATGTAGTCAAAAATTCAAGAAAGGGCTGAACTGCAAATATCATACGCTTTCTCATGTTATTAGGTTTCTGACTGTTTGTGATACGCCCTGCATTAATCTCTGTCTTGTGCTCTTTTTCTCAGTAGTATCTGTGGTGCTGTAGAAAGATAAGATAAGAAATGAGGAGGTACTACCCAGAATCGGTAAAGTGGGGAGAAAACTCTGACAAAAAAGGGGGCTAGGTGGCAAGGTCGCGGTTGAGACAGCAAGCATCAATTTCCAAGGCACTAGAGGAAGTACTACGTGGTGAAAGGCCTTCGTGTACTTGCTGAAAGTGTATCTGTAACTGGAGATATTACTTTGTACTATAGTTATTAAAGAAGTGTGATCGCTGCCTTTAGCAACCGGGGAGCGTACAGTCGTGGACAAAACGAGCGAGACCCTTCGCCTTTTCGTTATTCTGATCCGCACAGCTTTAAAGTCTGCTACACAGCCTAACAGGCAAGGCGACGAAGTGCTACCAACATACTATGCACAGACCCGAAATTTAAAAACTATCCGAACTTTGTCAGACTGTGTTAAACACAATACGTAATTATAAGATATAAATGAAAGAAGAAACGCTAATTAGTATGAACTGTACTAATAAAAATGAGTTTCAGCTTATCAAGATAGCATAACTGTTTTAGTATGACAAAGTACCCCAGATCGTTACGAATTAGCAGAATATTTTGCGCATTCGGCCACGAAACGGTCTGTGTCAACATTCAGACCAGTCATACAGGATTACCGTTGCTGACCTACCTTGAAAGTGTGCAAATTTAGCAATGCGTGATGATTCATAATGGAATTCAGTTAAAAATCAAACAGTGCCACACTAAAGTCAATTCAATTATTGACATATTCGTCTCACTTTGTTGACCATCTATCTGTCTACCCAACCCTTAAAACCCGTTTATCTCGAGTACGGTTAGACACAATAAGCGGAAATGTATCGAACTTTCTGCGGTATACGGTCCCTTGCTGATGCAAAAAAGTGAGCTTATGGGTGAACGCAATCTAAAGATACAGCTGTTTATGTAAAGAAAATTTACGCAATGGTAATCCAGTACGACTGATCTGAACGTTGACACAGACCGTTTTGCGGCCTGATGCGCATAATATTTTGCTAATTCGTAACGATCTGAAGTACTTGGTCTTATTAAAACAGTTGTTATCTCGATAAGCTGAAATCCATTTTTATTAGTACAGTTCATACTAATTAGCGTTTCGTCTATCATTTATATCTTATAATTACGTGATGTGTTTAACACACTAATCAGCATTAATATAGACTTAGATATGATTGAAAACAGTCTGACAAAGTTCGGATAGTTTTTCAATTTCACGCCTGTATATAGTATGTTGGTAGCAACTCGTCGCCTTGCCTGTTATGCTGTGTAGCAGACTGTAAACCTGAGCGGATCAACATAACGAAAAGGCGAGGGGTCTCGCTCGTTTTGTCCACGACTGTACGTCGCGAACCGGGGACTCAAGGATGCAACAGTTGGAAAAAATTCGAAAGCTTTGTGCCGCAGTGCCCGCAGAGCGCCTAACGAGTCGGTGATGCAGCCCGTACGACTTGGCTCGGCGCCATGTCGGACGCACCAAAGGAGAGCGCTGGTAGTACTTTAATTCTCACCACACAGGGCTTCCACAAGTGCCGTGGAAATTGATGCCTGCTGTCTCAACCATTGCCCTACCACATAGCCTCCTTTTTTGTCAGAGTTTGCTACATGCTCCCCACTTTACGGATTCTGAGGAGTACCTCCGAATTTCTTATCTTGTCTTTCTACAGCACTATATCTCAAACGCTTCGTTTCTTCTCTCATGGAGTTTCTCGTCAGCCATGAATCATTACCGCAAGATTTTGTGTTCCAGACGTACATTATCAGAAACTTCTTTCTTAACTAAAAGTCGATGTTTGACATTAACAGTTAGGAATGCCTTCTTTTCCTGCGCTAATCTGTTTTTTATATGCATCTTGCTTCATTTGGCACATGTTAATTTGTTCCAAAGGTAGCAGAATTTTTCAGCTTCGTCTACCTTGAGAACCCCAGTTCCTAAATTAACTCTATTGCTGTTCTCATATCAGCTACTTCTCATTACTTTCGTCTTTCTTCAATATACCCTCAGTCCACATTCTGCACCAATTGCACAGCTCATTCCATTCGACAGACACTGAAATTCTTCCCCACTTTAACGGAGGATAGTAAAGACACCAGCAAATCTTATAATTGATGTACTTTAACCAAGAATTTTATCCCCACTCTTGAACTGTTCTTTTACTTCCGTCATCGCTTCTTCGACGTGTACTAGGGCGAAGGACTACATCCCTGTACTACCACTTTTGAATCCGAGAGACGCGTCTTTGGTCTTCCATTCTTATTGTTCCCTTTTGGGCCTTGTACGTATAGTATATTCCCTATTATATTACCCGCCTTTCCCTATAACATACTGCTGTTTCTTTCAGAATGTCGAATATCTTAAGTATCGTGTTTCACACAAAAATCACAAGGATTTAACCTGCGATGAAAAACTTGGTCAGTGAATTTAAATCCAACACGGCAGATGCACATATATTTTAAACCAATGTGCAGAGCTACGGTTCCCACTACCTGAATGCAGAGAACAACAAACCATCAGACATTTGGCGGACCATCCCACATGTTCACACTACGGTAGACCATAAGACTTCCAGCTGGCAAACGCAGACGCCACAGACTATAAAGACATTATTTTATACTACTTATATTAAATCTATTTTGTATTATTACTTCAAAGCCAAATGGTAACTATGTAAATAACAATTTTTTTCTATTAGTTGTAACGTATCTTCCCGCACTATTTTTGCTTCATATGCCGCCACCTATGAGGAGCAGTGAAATGAAAACGAAACAAATAGGAAAAAGTAAGTTAAGAGTGTATTACGTCAGAAGTAATCATAGTAACTCTTAATATATTTATCCCACTCTAGGCAAGACGGTTAGTTTTTTCATGGCAAGATGTTTGTTATAGCCTACGGAACCATGAACATACCCACGCGCACCCCTCTTCGTGCAAAACAATTCAACGGCCACCAAGGCTGCAACAATATGGAAATGTCATGCGGAGAGGTCGCGACTGTATTTAGGATATGTAATGCCACCCAGATGTTGGTAAGGTTGTTTCGAGTATACTGTAAAAGAGACGTGGAAACCCCTTTTACATCATTCACAGAATCCTCATCCCTCTCCATTTGATTTCCATAATTTTGCGAAGGAAGACATTTGTGATCATGGATTGGCTTCGGACAAAGGGATGCAAACAGTTTTCCACGAGGGTATTGACCGTATTCTCTCACAGTGGGATGAATGAATTAATAGCAATAGCGATTACTTTTAAAATAATTAACAGTTGACTTGCTTCCTTCCGTCTGTTTTCTTTTCATTTTACTGCCCCGTGCATCAATCAAGTTACACGTATGATGTGTATATTTTTGACAGTGTTAGTAAGCAAGTTTTCCTAAGTTTTCATAATAATCGGTACATGAAATGACTGTTGGCAGGGAGCTCGAGTTGATAAATCTGTGGTGCGTAAGCTGAATATTGTAGTGTGTGCACTGAGAACCCGTCTATAGCCACTGCAGATTTGCTGCGTGCTTTCGTCCACGGAGGTGCAATACGATCCAACTTGTGAAATATTCCTCACAGTCAAACTGTATAACTGTACTAAAATAAATAAAAATTTGTCATTACACATTCATTAATGATTTGAAAGAATGAATATTAAGTTATATTATTCTCATATACGAGAAATATTGCATCAGCGCGGTTCCCAGAACTCCTGAGAACAGACGTTTACTGTGGATATTGCATCACAGACGCAGTCCCTTTGACTGTTCAGAGATGTCACTAAGCCCGCCCAAAGATGTAAACAATCATACGTGAGCAACTCCTATTGGACGGAGGGGATCCGACAGCCGATCAGTTCCAGTAATTCCATCAGGAAGAAGGAACACGGCTATTGTTGTCTGTAGTTCAGCCATACCTAGATGGTATATAGCGTCCGCATTGTTACTTTGTACCAGGAAGGGCTCTCAACAAGGGAAGTTTCTAGGCGTCTCGGAGTGTACGAAAGCGATGTTGTTCGTACAGGGAGGAGATACTGAGAGCCAGGAACTGTTGATGACATGAATTGCAACTATGGCAGTGGATGACCGCTACCTACGGATTATGACTCGGAAGAATCCTGACAGCAACGCCACCAAGTTGAATAATGCTTTTCATGCAGCCACAGAACATAGTGTTACAGCTCAAACTGTGCGCAATAGGCTGCAGCTTCACTCTCAACGTCCATGGCGATGTCCATCGTTACAGCCACGACACCTTGCAGCGCGTTACAGATGGGTCCAACAACATGCCGCATGGGCCGTTCAGGATTGGCATCACGTTCTATTCACCGATGAGTGTCGCGTATGCCTTCAACCAGGCAATCGTCGGAGACGTATTTGGAGGAAACCCGATCAGCCTGAACGACTTCGACACACTGTCCAGCGAGTGCAACAAGGTGGATGTTTCTTGCTGTTTTGGGTTGGCATTTTGTGGGGCCGGCGTACGCTACTGGTGCTCATGGAAGGCGCCGTAACCGCTGTACGATACGTGAATGCCATCCTCAGACCGATAGTGCAACCATATAGGCAGCATATTGGCGAAGCATTCGTCTTCATGGACGACAATTTGCGCTTCTAACGTGCACATGGTGTGAATGACTTCCTCCAGGATAACGATATCGCTCGAATAGAGGGTCAGCATGTTCTCCATACATAAACCGTATCGAAGATGCCTAGAATAGATTGAAGAGGGCTGTTTATGGACGACGTGACCAACCAACGATTCTGACGTATCTATGCCGAATCGCTGTCGAGTAGTGGGACAATCTGCCTTGCTGAACATGTGGATATTATGCCACGACGAAAACAGGCATGCATAAATTCAAGAGGACGTGCTGCTGGGTATTAGAGGTAATGACGCGTACAGCAGTCTGGACCACTACTTCTGAATGTCTCGCTGTATGGCGGTACAACATGCAATATGTGGTTTTCATGAGCATAAAAATGTCGGAAATGATGTTTATGTTGATCTCTCTTCAAATGTTTTGTACAGGTTCTGGAACTCCCGGAACATAGGTGAGGTGAAACTTTTTTAGATGTGTGTAAATAAGAAAACAAGACACATAAATTGTTAAAGCTAACTTTACTCTTAGTGACCTATGGAATGCCTTAGCGATTCATTTTTTCCGTCAATTTACGTAAGACTTTTCAGTTGCCCCGCTAAAGCTGAAACCAAAACCAGAGTAAGGACACATTTGCAGTTACCGTGTTTTCATTTTTCTCCTAACAAAGATTTCAGCATCCGCTATCTCACCAAAAGGCTCCAGACTCCAGTCACTTGACAAGGGGTGCACTCAACCTTGGCCTTTACAGCAGCTTCAATTCTGATGCGGTTACCGTTAAAGCCTTGTCTGAATGTCTCTGGAGGAATATCTGCCCATTCTTTATCGAGAGACAAGATCAGAGAAGGTGGTAATGTCGAATGCTTGGGTCTTGAGCGAGGTTGTTCTCTAACTGACCCCGAGGTTGTTCAGTTTTGTTCAGATCGGGAACCTTGGCAGGTCAGTCCACTTTCAAAATGGTTCAAATGGCACTGAGCACTATGGGACTCAACATCTTAGGTCATAAGCCCCTAGAACGTAGAACTACTTAAACCTAACTAACCTAAGGACATCACACACACTCATGCCCGAGACAGGATTCGAACCTGCGACCGTAGCAGTCCCGCGGTTCCGGACTGCAGCGCCAGAACCGCACGGCCACCGCGGCCGGCCTTCTGAGGTCATTAGTCCCCTAGAACTTAGAACTAGTGAAACCTAACCAACCTAAGGACATCACACACATCCATGCCCGAGGCAGGATTCGAACCTGCGACCGTAGCCGTCAGTCCACTTTACGAACGTTATTATTAATATACCACCATTGTCTCACAGATGCTGCTTTATTACAGCCGTTATAAAAAAATCATCCTCTCCGAAATCTTCCTCCTCTGTAGGCAGTAGTACCGTAAAATTTGTTCATGTTTTTTTCGTATTTAGCGTTTTCTTAAGCACAAATAGGGTCCACACACTAACCACGAAAAACAAACTCATGACGTCACTCCATCTATTCCATATTTGACTTATTTCATTACACATAATAGCAAGCAGTTGTGTCAGTTCATTTGACAAACCTAAACCCTTCCATCGAATTGTGTCAGCGTGAGTTATTACTCGAAATGACTCGTTTCCAGCCATCTAGTGACATCGCTCTTTACACCATGTCAAGCATTACGTACCACGGTATACAGAAATGCGTGGCGTATGAACTGGGCGACCGTTGTGCCCCAATATTTTTAACTCTCTGCGAGGCGTCATTGTGGTAGCAGCACTGTTGGTGGCAGTTTGGAACCAGGCTGTGGTATGGCTTCCTTTGGTTTTACTTGGTTTTGTAGACCCAGCCTCCGCAATGCTCGACGTTCCCTTTCCGTCAGTACACGGGTTTTGCGTAATCTTGCTTCAGCTGTGTTTGTTCATTCACGTCTCCACTTCACAATCCCATCACCAACAACCAACTTAAGTCGCTTTAGAAATGTCGATGGGTTCATTACTTGGGTGACATTCAGTTACTAGCCACATTTGAAGTCAGTGGGCCTTCTTGACCAACACTGATTTTCTACTAACAACAAACAACTTTACAACTCCTTTTACGCTGACTAATCAGCTCTCATGACATCAAGTGGTCAGTTGCGAATTACAAAGGGATGTTGTTCAGACAGTGTATCTTCCATAAGAAACAGGTTGAATAATTCGAAATTTCACTTTACAGATCACAATCAACGGTGCTTCAGTTGATGCCCTCTTATAACGAGCAACGAATTTACCAATCAGAGTATCACATTTATATGTTACTCTTCCATCTAGTGACCAAGATGTATGAGACACGAGAAATGCCCTCAGACTTCAAGAAGAATGTAATAATTCCAAAGAAAGCAGGTGCTGACACGTGATCAAATTACTGAACTATCAGTTTAATAAATCACGGTTGCAAAATACTAACACGAATTCCTTACAGACGAATGGAAAAACAGGTAGAAGCCGACCTCGGGGATGATCAGTTTGAACTCTGTAGAAATGTTGGGACATGTGAGGCAATACTGACCCTACGACTTATCTTAGAACTTAGTTTAAGGAACGGCAACCTACGTTTCTAACATTTGTAGACTTACAGAAACATTTCGACAATGTTGACTGGAATACTCCCTTCAAAATTCTGAAGGTGGCGGTGGTAAAATACAGGAAACGAAAGGCTATTTACAATTTGTACAGAAACTAGATGGCTGTTAAAAGAGTCCAGGAGTATGAAAGGGAAGCAATGGTTGGGAAGGGAGTGAGACAGGTTGTACCCCATCCTTGACGTTATTCAGTCTATATATTGAGCAAGCAGTAAAGACAACAAAAGAAAAATTTGGGGTAAGAATTAAAATCCATGTAGAAGAAATAAAGACCTTGAGGTTTGCCGATGACATTGTAATTCTGCCAGAGACAGCAAAGGACCTGGAAGGCCAGTTGAACTGAATGGATAGTGTCCTGAAAGGAGGATGTGAGATGAACACCAACGAAAGCAAAACGATGATAATGGAATGTAGTAGAAGTACATCAGGTGCTGTTAAGGGAATTAGAATGTAGATTGTCAGTGGCAAGGAAAGCTTTTCTGAAGATGTTTGTTTACATCGAATATAGATTTAAGCGCCAGGAAAACTTTTCTGAAAGTATTTGTACGTAGTGTAGCCATGTATGGAAGTGAAACATGGGCGATAAATAGTTTAGACAAGAAGAGAACATCAACTTTCGAAATGTAGTGCTACAGACGAATACTGAACGTTAGATGGGTATATCACGTAAATAATGAGGAGGTACTGAATACAGTTTGGGAGAAGAGGAATTTGTGGCACAAGTTGACTAGAAGAATGTATCGGTTGCTAGGTTATGTTTTGAGGTATTAAACGAACACCAATTTAGCACTGGAGGGCAGCATGGAGGGTAAAAATCGTAGAGGGAGACCAAGAGGTGAATACACTAAGCAGATTCAGAAGAATGTAGGTTGCAGTTGTAGAGATGAAGAAGGTTGCACAGGATAGAGTAGCATGGAGAGCTGCATCAAACCACCCTTGGACTGAAGACCACAACAAAAACAACAAGTCACTTGTCCTACCTGGTGGTAACGTCAGCCAGTAGATCAGACTTTTTCGTAATCTAAGACGAACTTAATCTTTAAAAATATGTCCAAGTCGAAATTACAGATTCAGTGTCACTAAAGTGTGTTAATGGCTCCATATCGATTGAATAACTAAACCCACCGGACGGAATTACACTGCATCACACACACTGCTATAAGTTCAGCTAAGATCCTTATCATGGCTTTCTTTTTAATTACTGATAATAATGAATTATTTATTTTCGTGTAATATTAATGACTGGGTTAATTACAATCAAATATGCCGACACAGTACAGTTCACCCTACTATAATACATTAATACATAAATCATACAATCACAGTACCTTTCTCATATCTAGTTGGTCAAACGACGCAGAGGGACAATGGGTCCTTAGATACGCGATTACCATTTGTTATTAATTCATTGTTATAGCGAATCAAAAACAACAGCGGCATGTAACAGTAAATTCCTGCACATATTGTGCCTCTGATATTTGCTCAGATACACTGCACGAAGTATACACTCACTCGTTGGTACATGATATCCTCTTTCTGCTATCCATAATCATCTTAGCTTCAATTGTTCCATGATATTGCTCATCGTCTGCCAATAGCTTCTCGCGGTACTGCCCGCTAAAAGTACTTACATACAAACAAACATGAAAGGAAAATTTGAATCAATTTCTCATCTCATCCCTCATTTATGTTACCGTACCCTCATTTAGGATCTATTTTATTGTCTAACTTACATTGTTCCTGGGCATCCATTAGTTATTCATTCTTATTCGTGACGCCATATACTGGAAAAAAGAGCACGTTCATGTGGGGGACACGTTTTCGCAGAGGATTGTCTCGGCAGACATTCTTGGTAGAGTGCTACTAACAAATTTCACGGCACCAGTTGAGAGAAAGTCTTGCGCGAAGAACATATTTGTATTTTTGTGCACATTGAGTAAATTGCGTTACTCAAATGTCAACGATATTAGTCACAATACCTGTTAGAACTGAGAACCGATAAATACATTTTCGTTTACAGGAGATTCTTCTTCTTTTCAGTGTGTATTTGCATTATTTGCAGGCCTGACAGTTACTACTGTAGTTCAGAAAATCATTCAAGCGTTGCTACGGGGGACGTTTACTCAGTTCTGCTGGTGCTCGTTGACACACTATTTTTCATTGTTATCCTAACTATCCTAACTGATAGCCTGGTAGAGGAAACTTTATGGCAATAGCAAAAGAAAACGCAATCTCGAAAACGAATGGCAGCATAATAAAAGGGAAAAATTTCTAAAAATGCTATCTGAGTCTAATGAATTTCAAGTTGGAAGAATTAATTGTCTGAGGGCAAGGACTGAAATGGGTAAGAAATTCCTAAAAGCAAGAACAAGGTGCAATTTGGATACCAAAATATCTGGGAGAGAGTGTCACAGAAATGATACTGGATCTGGGCTGGACATCAATAAAAGAAAGGCGTTTTTCGTTGCGACGGAGTCTTCTCACGAAATTACAGTCACCATCTTTCTCCTCCGATTCCCAAAATATTTTGTTCACACCGCCTACATAGGGAGGAACGATCACCACGATAGAATAAGGGAAATCAGAACTCGTACGAAAAGATATCGGTGTTCCTTCTTTCAGTGTGCTGTACGAGATTGGAATAATAGAGAATTGTGAGGGTGGTTCGATGAACGCTCTGCCAGGCACTTAAATGTGGTTTGCAAAGTATCCACATAGATGTAGATGTAGAGGACACGGCTGTCAGTGTGTACCGTTGGGCCTTCCGAAGTCTGCTAGGAATTAGATTAGTTTATGTCGTGTATCGTCTCGTATGTTTTACTTCCTCTCAATATACTCTCACAGACAAGTCCTTCCAAGGCGTTCGTCAGCAAGCACTTGTGTCTCAAGAAACGTCAAATTCAGTTCTTCTTCCATCCTCTTACAACCCTCAGCAGTTTGATGAAGAGGGTGATTACTGACTTTGTATTTACTGCTCGAAACGATACAGCTAATCAAAAAGTAATCAAAAATGGGTTCAGTGAGCCCGCCATGCGGTCTAACGCGCTGCTTCCCGATTGGGAAGTTACGGCAATCCCCGCCTGGCTAGCCACGCGGTCTAACGCTCTGCTTCCGGATCGGGAAGGTGTGCCGGACCCCAGCATGGATCCACCCAGCGACTTAGCGTCGAGGTCCATTGTGCTGGCCAGCCTGCAGATGTTTTTTAAGGCGGTTTACCATCTAAATCGGGGAATGTGGGCTGGTTTCTCTTAATCCGCCTCAGTTACACTATGTCGGAAATTGCTGCACCAACACTGTCTCCACTTAGGCGCTCAGCATAATTCCATGATTACTCTACCACGCAAACACTGAAATGAGACGTTCCCAGGGGGGGGGGGGGGGGGGGGGTCCTCTGGGGACCGAACCGCGCAATAACCTTTGGTTCTGTGTGGGGCCGGCGGTGGAGTCGGTGGACATCTGTTGCCTGTTGTGGGGTTGTGAACCACTGAGGGCTACGGCGGGACGAGACCTCTCCGTCGTTTCTAGGTTCCCGGTTTAATACACAATACGCACAAAATGGACTGTGTACTTTTTTTTTTTTTGCTGCTTTGATGCGGCCAGCTTCGAATTCCTCTCCTGTGCTAACCTCCTCATTTCAAAATCACTTAGAACTTCCAACCTCAATTATTTGCAGGATGTGTCCCAAACTGTGTCTTCCTCTACAATTTTTACACTCTTCAAGGCCATGTGGTATCAAGGGAGATATTCCCAGATATCTTGAAAGATGTCCAATCATCCTGTCACTTCTTAAGGTCAGTGTTTTCCTTATGTTCCTTTCTTCGCAGAGAACCTTCTCATTCAACACCTTATCAGTCCACATAATTTGCAACACTCATCTGTAGCACACCATCTCAAATTCTTCGATTCTCTTCCGTTGCGGTTTTCGCAAAGTCTACGTCTCACTACCATTCAGTGCTGTCCTGCTAACTCACATTCTTAGAAATTTCTTCCTCGAATTGAGACCTCTGATATAGGAGACTTCACTTGGTCGGGAATTCCCTTTTTGTCAGTGAAAGTCTGCTATTTATGTCCTTCAGATTTCTATGTTGACTGTATTACGCCAGCAGGAGGAAGTTCGTTAAAAATTATTGTTTTACAAAGTCGACTGTTGTGGGTAAAACCGTAATTTTATTTACTGTCAGCAAAACATATTTAGAAAAATTTAGCAGTGTGTTTTTATTGTTCGTTATTGGGTTGTATGATATTCATAAACCTGTCGCATAACCGGGGAGCATTTTTGCTCTTGATTTTGCCTGTATACAATTTTTTTGTACTCTTAAATGTAATGCTTAGTGAGAAGTGTGTTTTAAACCTTAACAACGTAAACACGATAAATGTAATCAAAAATATTCTAAGAATTGGGAAAATAAATCGGTGTATATTACACTGTTTCTCTTTACAAGGCATTTTATTCATTGTCAGAGCAAAGTATGCTATAAGTAACATTACGTTTTTGCAGAATCACGAGAGAAGTTAGTTGGTGAACTTGACTCCTGAAGAGAACGTCATCCCAATTTCCACCTAGGAGGGCACGGCTAGCAGCTTAAACTGCCCATGTTGTTGCAGGTGCGAGATAAATGGCGGTTGGCAGCCGTGACGCCGGGAGAGGATTTCATCCCCAGTGCCAACGTGGAGGTGGCGGCCGGCAACTGCACTTACGTGGGCTCCTGACCGCGGGGCACTGCGCGATTTTCCCGGCCGGCAGGCACACGCCCATCCGACGGCTTCCTCTCTGCTCTCCTTCTCGTCGAGCTGTGGTTACGGCGTGGGACCCTGCTAGCTCCCCAGAAGTACGAAACTTGATGAAAGGAAATATGTAAAAGCTGGCGAACGCAAGAGCCACAGGTGGTACTGTAGAACGGGCTCAGACGCAAGCGACGTTTGTGGAAGAAGACGATTGTGATACTTACGCCTTACATGAAAAGAGAAAGCTTTAAAGGTGATGCAGATAGTGCTGCTGCAGAGTAGCAGTTCGTGGATTGTCGATGGTGCTTCGTGACGACATTACATGTAAATGTATTGTGATAACTCCCAGAGCTGGTGCTCGTGTTAATGAATTGTGAAATAACTTACAGCTACATATTTTAAAGTAAAGTAAAATTCCTTACTGTTTCCTAAGGCTCAGTGCGATAGGCATTGTTAATTGGAGAAATTTCCCTATTAAATTTCCTTCTATTCCATACTCGCTGCAGGACATCAAGTGTTTCACTTCGGCGAACACTTTAGCTCTGAAGTCAGTAAAAGTAAGCTGTCGTCGCAGTTAAAAAGGAAATCCTCAATAGATCGAAGGAGGTGAAATTTAAAAGCTGTCAGGTAAAGTTGTGCAAAGTGTTTAGTTTGAAATATCTATTTACCTACATCCCAATGCTTCAGATGATCCAGAAGTTTCCAATGAAGTATGGTAGTATTTCATCCTCTTCTTTATGCAACCGGGTTAACATTTCTGCTGAAGACGTCTTGCAAACCACTTAACGAGTAGGTCTATATATAATTTTTAGTTTTTGCACCATTATTCATCTGGGTTGTGCAAATGTTTACTTAGCTGGCGCCACGTAGTCGAATATGAATATCAGTCCGACTTTGTTGAACCATTATTGAAACTGGATCTCCACATATCGTGTGATAATTACAAATGACCTACGAATTTGTTACGCATTCCTGGTCAGCTTGTCTAAAAAAATCACTCTTGTCTCTCGGTGGCTATATTTCTGTTGCACAGAATCGACTTTGCACGAGAAGAACACTGTTCCAAGTTTGTCGCAATGCTCGATTATTCCGAGCGAAATTCAAAGCAAACACATTGAGTAATAGTGAAAGCCGTCATTCTGATAAAATTGGCTCCGATGCAAACACAATAAGGTGGGTAATTGTGTCAGTAAACGGTTTTAAATGAGATTCGAAAAATAGACACCAGAACCGGCTCTGTGAGGTATCACAGAAACGTACTTTCGGTTGCAAAGCAGTAACGTCCTTATTGAAGCAGACTGTGTTGTTACAGTATATTCAGTCGCAGCGGTTACTTTTTAAAACAGTTGAGGGCTCTTTCCCCCCTATCTCAGTCATGTATGTCAATTATTGTAGATGCGTGGTTGTATAACATGAAATTTGCATACTGTCTGTCCAAGGTAGTATATATTTTCTGCTTCTGCGTGTAATTGGATGTAATGAAGTTAACACCCAAATAATGGTCTTCCTTTCTTTGCTGGTGCTTAGTTTCGGGCAAGTTTTCCATGTGCAATAGATTGTACAAAGGCGTTACCTCTTGACATCACATTATCTCCCTTGACAGTTAAAACCTAACAAATTTGATTGGTAAAGATAAATTATTTTGCACACTTAACATATCATTGTGTCAAACCAGCGTTTTTAAATTACAAGCTGACATTGTGTTGGCCGAATGTATGTTGGCTAGATTTACCTTAAGTATACTCTTTTTTCGGCGTCTTGAAATCGGTTTCCGATTAGTACAGTCATTCACCTATCATTATATCCAGGGAGTGCCGTCAAAAGATTGTGTTACTGAGAAACTGAGGGAAATGAAGATGCAGGGAGCACAGAAGTTTTCCGAATATCATACTTCGTCATAATGTAAACAGTAGACTAAGAAGAAAGCCATTTCAACCGTGGTCGAAACGTCGGTTTCTCCAGTGCAGGTTTTTACGTTGTAACGCGGCCCGATACTGTGAAAATTTTTGTATCAACTGACTCTGGGTGTGGAATCCTATGCAGTTATAATACACGTTGCAGTTTCCATAATTAATACCCCATTTCGTCTATTTAAAGCTGCAATGACTTTACTGAATGAGCATAGGCGGAAGTTCCACGCTAACACAGAAGTATGAAATGTTGTGTATTTCAGTAACGAATGGAGATAAGGAATGGTGACACAATATGTAACAACGTGAAATACGAGATGTGAGTGGAACGTTTTAAGAAAGAGCTTACAATTGTACTGTGGTGCTACTTAGATGCTGCTGTGATGCATCTCCTTCAAAATAGTCCCCTTCTGACTGAACACACCCACTCCAATGGTGTTTCCACATTTTTAAACATTCCTGGAAATTTTTTTCCTGGTGTGTGTTAAGGACACTCTCCGTATCTGCCTGGTTGTCTTCAATCAAGTCAAATCGTTTCCCTTTCAGTGAAAATTTCACTTTAGGAAACAGACAAAAGTCCGCAGGGGCCTAATTAGGGGAATATGGCGGTTGTGGAAACACGTGAATTTTGAATTTGGTTAAAAATGCAACGATGGAGAAGGCACGATGAACCGGAGCATTGTCACGGTGTAGCACTCAACTCCTGTCTTTTCACAGTGCAGGCTTTTGCCCCGCACCGTTTCGCGCAAACGCTCAAGGACACATTTTTAGTATTGGTGGTTAATTGTCTGTCCGCCAGGGGTAAATTCATAAAGCACAATACCGGTAGAACCGAAAAAAATCACCAACATTGTCTTCACCTTCGACCGACTTTGGCGTGCTTTTTTGGGTTGTGGTGAACCTGGAGTCTTCCACTGCGAAGACTGCACTAGGGTTTCAGGATCGTATCCCTATAATCACGATTTGTCACCTGTAATTACCCTGTTCAAGAAATATGAGTCATTTTTAGTCCGATTAATCAGTTCTTGGAACGCTTCAAGTCGGTATTCTCTCTGGTTACTTGACAACACTTTTGGAACGAATTTTGGGGACACTCGACGCATGTTCAGATTTTGAGTTAAAATTGACTGAACAGCATAGGAAAGTTAAACTAAGTTAATCAGCCATCTCCAATTGAAAGTCTACGATCAGAAAGCAATAAGTTGCGAACTTCACAACATTTTCATTCGTTTTTGAAGTGGAAGGACAGCTGGACTGTGGTTCATCTACAAATGATTCGAGGCCATTTTTAAATCTGTTGATCCAGACCAAAACATTTGACTGACTTATACAACTATCACCAAAAGCAGTTTTTAATAGTTCATAACTATCAGTAGTCGATTTCCCGGTTTTAAAACCAAATTTCACACAAACTGGTTGCCCCGTTTTTATGTCTATTTTCACTCAGACAGAATCCGGCAACAAGCCCTAACAGACTCGCACTCAACAAACTGCCACAACGAACTGAACAAAGGAAATGCAGTTTCCTGTCAGAGGGGGTTGAATGAGATGGCAATGACCCACTCCCCATCCTCCCTTTACCTTTCTGCCAAACCAGTAAGCAGTAGAGTATTCATTCTTAAGACATTCCAGTCACACCTCTTATACGAAGGTGATCGCTTTCAGTACACTCCAGCAAGAAAACAGTGTGTACGGACGAAGAATCAACTGCAGGGAACCACTCCTGACGTCATGGTTTAGACAACTTTTAGAGGTTTTTATGAAGAGTGAATGTGACTAAATGTTAATGAGAACTGGAGTAGATTGAAAACATAAATTTTATTGTACTCTTATATATATCTATGGAATGTTGACTTTATGTATATCTTCAATTTATGTGGAATTAAACACGGTAGTTTTGTATAAACACTTTGTTACGTTTCATTAATCTTGTAAGAACAATTCTTAAAAAGTATTAGAATGTATCGGTTTTTAAATTCAAGACTTATGTTCGACTTCTATAAACATCCATGGCTGTGGGTTTAACGGCCAGTAGTGACTAAGGATGGAGAGAAATGCTGTTTACAGATACGTTCTTGTAGAAATTACCTATGAAAAACATGGAAACAGTTAATTACTATTTACAGGTAAAATATATTTATATAGTTGATATTAGTAGTTTTTTATAAATTTCTCAGATAGCTGGTGTATTACAGTATTAGCTGAGTTTTGGAAATAACGGAAGATGGCTATGTCAATTCACAGCGTACTAAGACGAGAAACGAAGGTGATGTGCTTCACATGGAATGCGATACAAGAGACTTCCATGCGGCTGCCCGCGGTGATTTACGGTGCTAGGATTGTGGTAAATATTACAGACGCTGCTGTAGTGAGAAATTTGCATGCTGACTAAATATATAAAATAATACCACTGTAATATGTGCATGAACAGCACTGTCACTCGAAATTTTCCAATTCGAATGGAAGGAAGCACTGTGGATCTACGAGGACTACAGGTAATGTATGCACGGAGTGTATTAAGCACACGCCTCATTATGCAGACCGAGATCTTCCGGTAGTTTGTTCGCAACATTGTTTGCAAATTGTTCCGCAGAATGTTGCAACATTTTTCGTCTACACTAGTGGCAAATATTTCAAGATTTGTATTCGCTGGGTGGCAGCAAAGATTTCACATTGCGTATTCCCATCGAGAGCTACGCTATGACAATCGAAGGGAAAGATTTAATAATATGCGGTGCTGCATTAACAATAATCTTTGATATAAACAGAGGAAGAAACGAAGTAGTTGTCTTTGGTGGACAAAAACATACTACAAAATATGTAGCTGGAATGACGTGCTGCGTGAGCTGAATTTGGGAATATTACAGAGCAGGTTGTTTAAAAAAAGATACACATTTCAGAGGAGCAATTCCTGTGAAGAAAATACTTGCTGCTACTCTTCGTTTTTGTGGCAACAGAAGCTTCCTGTCAAAGCCTTGCATCTTTATTTCACATTTAAAAGGCAGCCGCAGCTAAGATAGTTGCTGCAGTTTCTGAGCACTTGACTGAGAGATTAAAGGTTTATGTAAATGCAATTCAGTTATGTAAATTGAAGATGGAGGTGGCGAGGGGGCGAAGGAATGGAAAGAAAAGAAAATGATTATGTCAGCTGCACCGGGATTTTATGTGGAATAGGCAGCGACGATTGTAAATGAGTGCACGCCCGGAGCTCGAACCCTGGATCTCCTGCTTACTGGACACTTGCGTTAACTACAGCGCCATTGGGACACGGTGTTAACGGTAAATGCACCGACTATCTCGGCGCATTCCCCGGCTAACCCACATTCCCACCTAGCGTCACCCGTCCGCACACCTTGTCCATGTCCCCCATTCCCGCTGGAGGTCGAACGACATTGTGCAGGCGCAATGACGGTGATCGTTTCATTATTCATCGAGGCGAATCATTCATATGAATTCACAGTGTTTTCTTGGGACACGCCTGAAAGAACAGAAATCTGCTGATGTCCGCCTGAAGAGCAGGAGATCCTCAGTTCCAATCCCGGTCCGATTCACATTTTCGCCCGTCGCAACCGGTTCTTCATAAAGTCCTGATGCAGCTGATATCATCAGTTCATTCCCTTTCGTTTTTTCTCTCCCCCCTCCACATTCAGTATCACAGCTGCGGATTCCGTGGGACGTCTGTTCTTACGGGTAGCGCGGGGTTAGCCGAGCGGTCAGGGGCGCTGCAGTCATGGACTGTGCGGCTGCTCCCGGCGGAGGTTCGAGTCCTCATTCGGGCATGGGTGTGTATGTTTGTCCTTAGGACAATTTAGGTTAAGTAGTATGTAAGCTTAGGGACTGATGACCTTAGCAGTTAAGTCCCATAAGGTTTCACACACATTTGATTTGTTCTTACGGACGTGTCCAAAAAGAACAGACACCACGTATTCATATAATTCAGTTCCCTTAATAGCACGGAAACATGCGTTAAACTGATCAAATATTCATTGTTATTTTGATACTAAAGTTATTCGGAATTATAATTTTTAACAAAGAAAACTTCGTCAACCTCGATGCCAACGGGAGAGAGGAGTCTGCTGGTGATGAGCCCCCTAAGTTTACTACTGACCCCTGCCACCTACATACATTTATTTCAGCCTCATAACAAGGTCGTAATTTTGTAGTTTTTTCCAACCGCCCTTTCGAATGGCAGCAACTCACGGAGCACGCTGACGCCAAATTCTTCGGAAATGAATAATGAATTTTGTTGGCTGTAGCTGCGCTATTGACACAGACAACTTTTATTATCTTCGTCACTGCTGCTGGCGTAAAAAAACGCAGTGAAACTAGGCAGTCATTCTTCTCACAATTAAAGAAATGTTCCGGGACATTATGCCATGGTCGAATGGATTTCACCTTAAAACACAACATTTCGTCCCCATCTGCTTGGTACATTTTCAAGGGGGATCGTAGCTACTTTGAATGTCCGTTTCTCATCCTGGTTCGCTACTGACTACAGCAAACCTCCGCTTTAGAGCAGTGGCGTGACGTCACGTGTTTTGAATGCGCGAGCGCAACTGGCATTTGTAAACTGTCATCGTCCGCTACTGCCATCACCCCGTGGTGGAAGACTGGTAATCATCTTCATCAGCGTGGGAATCCAGATGTCATTCAGTTCCACGCCCTCCGCCTTCCTATTAGAATTCCTGTGGCGTTTCACAATCTCTATGGCCTCTCTGTAGCCTATAAGCTTTCACAGTATCCGCTTGTAGCTGCCAGAACTTGAATAATATCAAAATGAATGTGGACGTCGCCTGGCTGTAAAGATGTTCCACAACAGCTGATCTCCCACTCTCCCTTCGTCTGAAATTGTCTTTGTGCTCTTCTTGTCGTTTTTTGACCGTTATATTTGTAGTATTACATACACCTCCCCACAAGTACATAGAATCCTACATACTCCTGTTTTCCCGAGCGGTTGGTGAGCATCATTGGCCAATTTTTGGATGATCTAGTATTTTCCGGGTGGGTTTGTATATTAAATAATTGTACATTGAGTAACGTACAAAAGAGACTTTCTAATGGACCCCCTGCCCACACTCACCCACCTTCGATCAGAATTTTAGTGTGGTGTTCATGGAACTCCATCCTGCCACTGTATAAAATTTGTGATTACAAGAACCATTTCCGAAACTTTTTTGGTCTTTATTGTGTGGTCTATTGCGACACCAACTCAGTCGACTGTTTCGTTAGCATTAGTAACTTCAACTTTCCTGGGTTGGAACTGGAAGAAAAAAGATTTTTACACGTTACACTGAAACCAGTTACGTTCATAACTCGATCTTTTTAATCGCTACAAGCACAGAAGTTCGGCTGTAAGAATCCCAGGCAAATGAAAGGACTTTATCGTTAATTTTATGAAGTTAAAATTCACAAAACCTCTAGGTACAATTCACACAAGCGTCAATTCTATATTTTGTAACTGTACGGCTAATCTGGAGGCGTGATTATAGTCCGGAAAATGATGACCACAAAGTCGAACGTGATAACTAATTCAGGCAGTCACAAATTTTTTTGCGGTGGAAGGAGGGAGTTCCGTGAACAACAGACAAGAGAGCTTGACCAGTGGAGGGTGAGTGTGGGGGCGAAGTGAGAAATTAATTTTTGTAAGTATTTCTTGAACAATTCGACAACCGAGGTGTGTAAAAGAAAAATTCTACTGTGTTTTCACTAGGACGAATAATTTGAACGTAGAAGGTGAGAGTTGTCGGAAGTCTGTTTCAGCGCGCATGAGCTGTAGCTTAGGTGGATTTTGTGGGCTAACTTGTGGTAGTTTGCCGACTTGATGATCTTCAAGTGTCCTGTTACAAACTGTTCGCCTTCTCTTCTCGTAAACAATTCTAGAACGTTGTAATCGTTTACATCCTGCATACACTGGTATTTTCACAGATTAAAATTAAATGGTTAGGAAATAATCCGTCTGATACATAGCAGTCAGCGGCTGGGGCATAAGCTATTACGTCGAAACCTCTAACCCCCCACCCCCCACCCACCCCCATCCCAACCACCCTCCCCCTCCACGAACCGAACTGTAATAGCTTCTTAAAGGGCATAGTGAACTTCTGTTAACATCAAATGCTGCCAGTGAGTGATGCAAATTGTTAAGCGTTCGTCTTCAACTCGTTATGAACTTCATGGACGGGTTTTCAAAGAATTTCACTCAGAAGACGTTGGTAATTATAACCAGTACACCTTTATGATCAGCTTTAAATGTCCTGTAGTTTCATATTCTTTGTATCTTTCTACCTGTTGTGTCGCATTTCTCACTAGCACCAGTATGAACTCGAGATCTTTATACAACGTTACTTGGACGCTACCAGTTAGCTGAAGAAAAATTATGAGATACAAATACTGTTGAAATATTGTTGACAAAAGCACATTATAATGAGATTGTGCTTTGTTAGACAGAAAAAAAGAAATGTTTGCGTCGATGGAAATGTGCCAGAATAGTGTATAAAAACAAACAAAAAAGTAAACTGGTTTATACACCCATATCAAATTTGTTTCCGTCTGCAAAGACTTCGATGCACCATAGTATTCAGGATGGTCTGTAACTGTTTGAGAAGCTTGTAAATGTATTAAAGGGTGGGTTTTGCAGATAAAAATGCAATACGTGTGCCTTTCCCGAGTTAATTAACATTGAAGGTAGGCAATCAGGACACTGCGCGCTCAAATTCAAGCACCAAGAAGAGGCGATGTCACCAAACGTGTTCTTCTTTTGGTTTCCTAAAACCGAACAAGAAATTAAAGAAATTGGACGTAGAACGGCAGTGAGGAATGAACCCGAACCAGAAGCTGAACAGTCTCGGGCGTTATCATCCACGCCATGAGAACAACTTACACTAACTGTATCCGGCGGCCTCTCGAATCTACGCGCGCTGAGGCCTGATTGGCCAACTTCAATGCCAACTAATTCGGATCCGGTGGAACATAATGAATTTGTTTCTTAACGGTCATGTCCCAGCACAGCCCACCCTGCAACTTCCTTACAAGCTTTTCAGGCTGATTCTAACATTTCGGAAAATGGCGCTTTATTGTTTCTTTATTCATTTAGAAACTAGAAACAACAAATAGAACCGTGAAAGCATATAACATGAAAGTCGAATTTCTGAGTTCGAGTCCCTGTTCGGCACAATTCTGATCTGCTAACAAATTTAACAAACTTCTTCGTCATAGGTTACAGTGCATCAGTATAATGGGTTTTAAATTAAAAGGTGGACAGAATTTGGTCATTAGATTTGTTAATAAAAAAAGAAATTGCCCGAATGAGTCTATTATCATTGTGGATACTTTGTGGATAAAGCCGTCTAGTTACAGGTCGTACCGGTAAAATACAGGTTACATTGATACTGTCGCTTAAAGTTACTTTACAAGTTATAAGTTTTGATCTGATAAACGACGTTTAAAATTAGAAACATGTTAAGCGAACGAGACGGCATTGTTCACACAAAAACAGCATTGCAATATAATAGCTGCACAACCAGAATTACTGGAACATATATAATCGGCTCACAGAGGTCAAAGCCTATTGCGAACCCCTGTTCATTGAGAATTATCGGCAGCTTAACCCACTTCTCCTCTGGAGCGACTTCATGTATGTACGATATTCTCTCCTAAAGTAAATCGTAGCTTGTGATCAGTTATAGTGTGTATAGAACATTTTATTGAAACGAATGTAAGGACAGTACTTTCAAACATATTAAAACATAACATTTTGTTAAATGCATGTATTTTTTGTCTTATAGTTTTGCTCCGCCTACCAGTCTCACTATCGGAACAGTCAAGTGAAACCGGCCCACGATGTATGTCCTTGACGTCATCCACTGAATGTTCCTATTCGTTGATATTCTCAATTTCCTGTATTAACATACGTCTGAAGATTCCCTTACACTCTCACACCACCCTCCCTAGTTTTTGCTACTGGGAACAAAAAAAAATTTTTTTAAAAATTGAAAAAAAGACGCACTGTTTTCAGTTCGCTCTTACTTTCTCATAAAAAGTTGTGTCTGACTCTAAAATATTTCGTGCGGTGAATGTTAACAGTAATAACAATTTAATATACAACGTGGATTTTTATCTTGAGGTGAAGCCCTTTGTTGCACAACTCGTGCAGGCATGTCCCGATGGCTTTGCAATTAGAATGGCAATATGTGTAGGCTCTGTCTCAGTATTTTCTGCGTGCTGGAATGGTTCAAACCAGTCTCTACTGTAATTCTTCGATCGGATTTCCTAGGATTTTGCTGAATAATTCCGGAATCAGTTGCGATATTTTCAATAGTAACAACAGTTTCCCTAAAGCCGACGTTGCCCACTGGATTATCATCCACGCTGTCTGACTGTTGGAATTTTGCGATGTGCTTGCGAATGGTTTTTTCATCGGGTTGTTTTGGAACGCTAAATTGAGTTTGAAACACGTTACTCTTGCCGCAGGACTGTTTTCTAACCTGTTGTATTCTGTGGAATACATGATTTCATCCTCTTCTTTATGTACACTATACGCGTTTCACGTGTCAACGGTGGATCTGACCGCTCTGAGCTGCGGCGTACTGTTTGTAGACACTATGTATTGCTATTACAACACCTTCTTCTAGCAGATTTTCGAACAATTTTGACATTTTTGTATAAAATCTATATAAAGCTCTCACAGCTTCCGCAATAAACATACCGTTTATCGAATTCGTTTACTGAACTTAGTTTTAGAGATATCAGATTTTGAAATCAGGGAGTTCTTCGCCGCCAGTATAGCGTTTATGGGAGATTTTCTTGAAACGCGTGTAAGGACTGTGCTTCCACGTATATTACAAACTATCATTCCGTTATTTTATAATATTCGTTATCTTACAATTTTCTTCCAGCTACTAATCCCACTGTCAGAATACTGGCCCACGGTGTATGACCTTGACGTCATTCAGTATATTTCCTGTCCGTTGACAACCTCAGTTTCCTTTATTAACATTCGTCTCAAGACTCTTCTCCTCTCTCAATCCACCCTCCCTTGTTTTGCTACCGAAAGTCAAATCAAACACGCACTATTCCCAGTTCTCTTTTGCTTCCTCATAAAACCATTATTACTTTGTGGACCGATATCCAGACAATAACACAAAGTCTCATATTAACTCATGTAGCTCCTGCCATAATGGCCAAAAGGGAAGGTATAGCGCCTGAGACATCACGCACTCATCTGGCGATCCAGATCCTGTTTCTTTAGTGGTTCCCTAATTTAGTATCGGACAGTGATTCGTATTTCCCGTCCAGTCGGAGTATCGGTACGGAGAACACATCAGAGATACTCGGGCAACATATTCTTGCCTCAGGTTGCTCCTGCACGAAACGCTGTCATTGTCGAAAGCGTGTTACATGGAGCCGCCTGATGACGCAAGGAAGCCGGCAGACACTGCTAGCCAGTCTCTTGCTAAATTTTGAAACTTCACTTACACGCCACTTAACGGCATAGTCTTGACGTTGCCTGTACTACGTTTGTGGTTTGGATTGCTACCGAGACTGTCCTATACTCTTAAGACGACTTTCCTATCCAGCGCAGTTTTGTTTTTGGCTAGCTGTTCACTTCAAGAATCGGCGTTTTGTTCCACGAGTCGCCATGTTGTTGCCAGTGCGAGCGATCTTAGTCTGTGATCCACCATTGTACAGTAGGATAGAAAAACTAGCTACATAGAAAAAGTAGCTAAATAGCTCATCCCAAAGAATAGGAAGCGTCCGCCCGATAGTGTCACTGATGATGTATTATAAATTCATTGCCAATCGGATGTCAAATGACTTCGGCGTTCACGTAATATTTAGCTCTACATCTTCTCCCTCTACTCGTTGATTATATTCAATAAGATTTTCCGCTAATACACCACCAGGAAAGGAAAAGCAACCGCGTCACTCTGAAGGAATTTCTGCCTTCCGAATTGGGTAGTAATGAATGAAGGCACAAAAGATATGGACAATAGACTGATTTGTGGTCAGATACAAGTCAGCATTGTAATTCACTCAGGGTAGGTAACGGTGTACTACAGAGATGACTGACAAAATTCAATGGAATGTTACCCGTAGATTTAAGAAAAAGGAACTTTAAATCAAACCTTTATATATTCCCACTAGACACCAATACCAAGAACAACTGTAACTTCCCAGAGAAGTACTTCGAGAAACTCCTAAACGCAGGATCACAGACAAACTCGACACAGAGGAACCCGCACCAAATTCAGACAGCGAGCCTCCACTGATACAAGAAGTAAGAGAAATCATTGAGAACCACAAGTAGAATTGAGCACCAGGAGAGGATGGAGTCATCGTGGAATTCTGGAAGCTACAAGATCTTGATCCCACAGAACACATACACAACATCATGAAAAATATACGGGAAAATGGAGAGATATCGAAAGAATGGCGCACAGCACTCATACAACCTCTACACAAAAGAGGACATAAATCGGACGCAAACCACTGTAGGGGCATCTCACTGTTACCAGTCACATATAAGATATTTCCGAAAGCACTGATAAATAGATAACAGAAGCGGACAGACCACCTGACTGACGACCACCAGGCTGGGTTTCGTAGACACAGGTCGTGCGCTGAAGTGGTATGGAACCATAAGATGATACTGCAAAACAAAAAGAACATAGCCACTACGTTCGTCGATTTCAAGAAGTCGTACGGCTCAATAGAGAGAGAAACCATCTTTAAAATTCTGAAAGAAAACAGACTACATGGGAAGACACTAACCATAATTAAGCAAACACTAACTAACTCGACATCTAAAGTGAAGTTCTGTGGAGAGCTCTCAGAACAATTCGAAATCAGAACAGAAGTCAGGCAGGGAGACGGCCTGTCGCCATTGCTGTTCAACATAGTACTGGACAAAATAGTGAACGAATGGGAAAAGACACAGATAGGAGTACTGTTAGGAAAAACAAGAATCAAGTGCCCAGCGATTTAGCCGTAGTAACTTTACGAGAAACAGAAACAATAAGAGCCTTGGAGGAACAACACGAAATAGCAGCCAAGATCGAACAATAGATATCTACGAGAAAGCACAGTTCATGAGCGGCCAAAAACACCCATCACTACACACTAAATATGGGACAACACGCATAAAAGAAAATTTCAAGTACCTAGAAGAAACAATACAGATTACAGGAAGAAAAAAGATATCCAATAAAGAGAGAACAGCGAAACTAGAGAAGGCCTACGAACTGACTTGGAATCATTACAATAAGAAAGCTATCTCAAAAAATGCCTAGCTACATCACTATGAGATGGTGAAGCTGCGCTGCCGACACAACAGTAGTACAAGGACAGACACGAATTAAACAGATAGAGAAGACGTTACCAAAAATACTTACCAAAATATTCGTGGCGACACAACAAGGAGGGCTATGGATAAACATTCAAGCTACAGTACTAAACGATCATACAGTGAAAATAGTAGACCAAATCAGGAAACGAAGACTAGAGTTTTGCGGACACTTCAACAGAATGGCACCACGTAGATTAACGAGACAGATCTTGGGCTGGGTTAGCACATGGTAAAACAACAAATAAACCATTGAAGTAAGAAATGACAAGGATCAACTCAACATCACACAGGAAACAACACAAAAAAACTCGTAAGGAATCCGATCAGTAGAAACAAACTACAAGAGGCACAACTCAACAAACGAACGTAATGGACCGAATAGAGGCGAACACAGCCAGGGAATGAACGAACACTGGGCGGACAGGAAAAAGAGAAGCTGCAGAGGCCACAGGACCTGAAGTGGACCGAAGAACGGAAGCAGAAACAGCACACGAATGAGGGAAGTTCGGTAGAACGTAAAGAGAAAACAACAGGGAAATGGACATGAAGTTTATTCTAAATGCGCTCTTCAAGGGCATAACACAAATAATAATAATATTAATATGTACTACCATCATTACATACCCATTATCAAAATTAAGTACGAACTAAATACATTAATTATTTATGCACAATAAGAAACATAAGAACAATCTACTCAAAACTTTATCCTATGAGCAACGTGATAGTTATTCATTCTCTCAATGAGGTCCGGTTGGTCTAGAACTCCATCTATCGTATGGTTGTCTTGGTTTCACTATGTTAACAGAATCGACGTGAAAACTGTTTCACACTAATGTTCTTATATAATACTTAAAAATCATATTTAGAAAGATAAAACGGTAGTTGGGAGGCGGTGTAAGAAAAGTAATTTGACTTACGAGAAAGAATAATAGCAAAAAAGTATCAACTTCCATTTAATAGTTCTAAGAAATATATACATTTCCTGACGAAAAAAGTGAAACACCTGGAAGACATGGTCGGACGTCATTGTAACTTCGTACACGTCCATACCACAGGCAGGTATGAAAATGGCAGGTATAACGGCAACCAGAGTGCATTTGTGTTACACGTGTCTAGTGTAGCTACTACGACTGGTAGGGTGTATTAGGTGTGTGAAATACATTAAATTATGCATTATCTCTGTGAAGGTCACGAAGATTCTGCGTGCCTGTGCGAGAGACCCTCATTAGCATCTTGCCTCTTTGTTGGGCTCCTTTGGTCGGATGGTCGAATTGTGCTTTACCCAGATTTGTGAAACATTCAATTGTGACAGTGGGCCGATGTAAGACTGCGTGGGCACGCTAGGGCCGGCGTACTAGTCGTCAACAGTCCGGTCTACCATCTCTGACTACCACAACATGGAAATGCTGTAGGCTATCGTGCAACAAGCGCATCGTAACCTCTTGACATCCGCACCAGCCATCCGAGAATAAGTAATGGACTCCCTGCGACTTTCCGCGTCAGCCAGCACCATTGTTAGGACACTAACAACAGGACTAGAAAATTAGCGTTCTACGTGTATGCTGTCTCTTAACACCAAAATCCGAACTGCTGCGTCAGGATTGGTGTAGTGATCGGGTAGCAAGGGCAGCTGATGATGGCGGCGTATGAGTTCAGCGATGGATCGTAATTCTGTGCTACCCAGGATGACCGACGTCTGGAAGTACGATGGCAACTTTTTGGTGAGGTCCCATTCTGTTACTGTTTTGGAGAGACGCAGAGGTGTCACACCTGGTGTCAACGTATGGGGAGCTCCAGGAATGATTTCAGCTCACCGCTGGCAGTGACTGAGGGAACTCTGCCATACGACTGTATCATGGCGCCATTTTTTACAGAACACATTGCACATATCTCTGTGAAGTGTCTGAGTGATGTTGAGGTTCTTCAGTGGTCAGCAAGATACCCAGATTTGTTCCCGATAGAAGGCATCTGGCTACATCTAGGGCATCAGCTCTGTCCTGTTGTCAGTTTCCATGATGTCAAGGACCAGTTACAACAGTTATGGAACAGCTTGCCTCGGGCACCACACTTCCGAATCGAATCGTTTCAGGCATCCGGGCCTGAGGGCGAACAACGTCATACTGGTAAGTCGGCTCACTCTGTCATATTCGTTATAGATTTGACTCAGTTTTGTAGCCCCTAAAATAATGTTACACATCCTCTTAATCCATGAAGTTTCGTTTTGTTACCTCCCCCGCATCTAGATGCATCACATTATGTAAGCCAATCTACAATAGCGTTTGTCAGTTTACATCAGTTACAAGGGTCAGGGCCCGCATCTCGTGGTCGTGCGGTAGCGTTCTCGCTTCCCGCGCCCGGATTTCCTGGTTCGATTCCCGGCATTGTCAGGGATTTTCTCTGCCTGAGCTGGGTGTTGTGTGTTGTCCTTAGGTTAGTTAGGTTTAAGTAGTTCTAAGTTCTAGGGGACTGATGACCATAGATGTTAAGTCCCATAGTGCTCAGAACCATTTGAACAAGGGTCAGGTATGAGTAAATAATATTTACCCTACGAAAAGGCTATTCATATTCGGCGCAAATATGCACAAAGTAACACTTTATTATAGCCACGTCATGTGACACGATAACAGTCATACTACCTTAAGATATCGAAAAAGACATAAAATTTGTTTCCAAGCAAGTACACTTCAATTTTTTTCTATACACATAAATCTATCTGTTTTGTATCCCCACTCTTTGCTTCCCAATTTCTCTTACCTCTTCCCAAATTCTCTCACCTCACGAACCGAGTTGGTTGATTGGTTGAGGCCGGCCAGTGTGGTCGTGCGGTTCTAGGCGCTTCAGTCTGGAACCACGTGACCGCTACAGTCGCAGGTTCGAATCCTGCCTCTGGCATGGATGTGTGTGATGTCCTTAGATTATTTAGGTTTAATTAGTTCTAAGTTCTAGGGGACTGATGACCTCATAAAAGAAGTGGCATACGTTCACAGCCACTTGAACCATTTGATCGGCTGAGTCGGAGGAGGGGACCAAACAGCGAGGTCATCGGTCCCACCAGAGTAAGGAAGAGTGGGGAAGGAAGATAGCCGTTCCCTTTTTAAAGGAACCATCCCGGCATTTGCCTGAAGCGGTTTACGGAAATCACGGAATACCTAAATCAGGAAGATCGGACGCGGGTTTGAACCGTCGTCCTCCCGTGTGCGACTCCAGTGTGCTAACCACTGCGTCACCTCGCTCGGGCCAACCTAGTATTTCGGTGGTTTGCATCATCATCTTCCTACAAACTAATCTACACGTAAGAGATAACGCTTTCTTAGTGATTATCTACATACAGAGATAATGAAACGACAAGTCAAACAGTTAAGATCATTTCCAGTGAATATTAATTTCCGCGTTCTAGCCCTGGTCTGACATGTAAAAAGACTTTTAGATTAAAATAAAACCTTTGAAGAAAAACGAAGGTCTTGGTCGAAATTAGGCAGTGAAACAAATGTAGCGGTGACAAGTGAAAATTCGTGCCCGATCGAGACGCGAACCGGGATATTGCACTTTGCTTGAGTGGTCACCTTAGCCTCCTCGACCACCACGACACCCTAATCAGGCAACCAAAACTCTCAACTTGTCACACGCTAGTAGCGGCCACTTTCCATTAATTCCTTTGCTAACAGCTTTCGGCTGAGACCCATAAGAGGCCACGTAGTATGCACCTGCACTGAAATTACAGTGAGCCGTCTATGTTAACAGATATTACTATATTTAAGTGTGGTGTGTGTTGTGTTGTTTCAGTACGATTTTCTGATAATACATCAGAGCAGAGTGGAAGCAAGAACGTCCCTTTCTAATGATTGTACCAGTGCTCTTCACTCAGGGGGAACGTTTGGTCAAACATGTCCGACAGAACGAACACCAAACACACACACACACACACACACACACACACACACACACACACACGAAGCAAGGATGTCACTTTGTAAGAATCGTACCAGAATATTTCTGTTGTAGAAAACTTTTATCTCAATTAACTGGTTAGTAATAAACGGTTGGATGATAGCCTGATATGTAATCGGTAACAAATGGTCAGTTTAAATAACTCTTTAAATGGAAAGATGACCGAATTAAAACACTTCGCTAGAAAGTTTATTAACAATATTTGGTAGAACGTTACCATACGTTAGAAAATAAAGAGAGAGTTCCAAGAAAACTGTAAAAACATTACCTTCCAACATCCAGAAGGAAATAACATCAGTGCTGTGTATGCAACAACTTTCTTTCCCTACGTCATTCAGAAATGACTACGCGAGGACAGGGGTTTAACTGCAACAGTCACGTCTTACCACCAGGGAGTCACATCATTGAGTGTACACTCACTGCTCAGAATGCGCGCCGACGGTCGGCAGCGTTAACGGCGGAACGGAGCCTCGCACCACGTCTGCGCTCCGCCAGGTTTGCTCGTGTCTGTACGTACGTATTTCGCCGCCGGTGACGCACGTTCGTTGATCCGCTCCTTGCTAATTGGCTTCCTACAATGAAATTGCAGTCAGTGGCATGGCGCAATTTATCCGGAATTCGCTGAACAATGAATTTAGTCGAGCTGGTTCCGTTCATTCCTCATCAGCTCAGCTGATGTTCGAGTCTGACCTCGTGCCACAAGGATTGCCAGTTTCAATAGAGGCGTCGATTACAGGCATGAACTATATCATTCATTACCACAGTTTATTTTGCTTAGTCATAACATTTACCTTCAGTATTCACACATTTTTAGTAATTGATGTCGAGGTACACTGAGGGCAATGTGAATATTTTCTATCTGAAAGTTAGCCGTGCGTGATAAGCCGAGCGGTCTAGTGCGCTGCAGTCATGGACTGTGCGGCTGGTCCCGTCGGAGGTTCGAGTGCTCCCTCGCGCATGGGTGTGTGTGTTTCTCCTAAGGATAATTTAGCTTAAGTAATGTGTAAGCTTAGGGACTGATGACCTTAGCCGTTAAGCCCCATAAGATTTCACACACATTTCTGAACATATTTGATAGTTACCAAACACTGAGGAGATGTTTGTCTCATAATGTATACTATGGAGGAGATGCGCGAAAACACTTTTATTCGTTGCGGAATGAAATCAAACATCCTCCTAATGTAGCATTCAAGAACATCTTGCCTGAAACACTGGCTTTGTCAATACGAGAAGGCTAGTGTGACAATATTTCTTCCCAGAGGATCGCAGACATGCCGTGTGTGTGGCAAATCAGAGAACTGGTACACCAGTCGAGGATCCGAACATAGTTCAAGGCATTTCTGGTGTGAGCTGCAGTGCGGAAGTTGCGTTATCCTGCTATAATATGCTGCTTGCTACTCTTAGGATCAAGGGTACGTCGTCACGGTATTACCACTCGTGCCAAATACTGACCAGTGTTCAGTGCTGCTTTTCAACAGATAACCAGTATCATATCCTATAGCTACCCAGGCCATGATTCCTTGACTTATAGATGTGAGGACTAGAGAATCCCTAGTTTTTGTGAGTTTCATCAGTTGATCTATGGACAAAACGTCCGTCTGACCACCATAAATACAAGTGAGATTCACTTCTGAACCCCACGGAAAGCTACTCAGTGGTCCAGTTTGTCGTTGGAATAATGCCAGCGATATATGTTGGATTCTAGCTCAAGGTTACAGTCTACCTTTCATTGAATCATTCCGGACTATTCATAATGATGATCTACCTATAACGTCTGCCTGGATTTCATCTGTTGTCATCAGTCTGTTCGTCAGTCCCGGTCAAACTGTGCAAACCATCTTCTCGTGGTGAAGTAATTTTGCTGGAACCCGAGCCTGACCCTCTTGGTACACTGTTGTTCTGAGTCAATTTTGTATCAATCCATCAGTAGTCATTGCACTACAGTCATCACTGTGTGACATTTCTCGATATGTTGTCCGTACCAGTTATATCAAGACGTACTATGGATGATGATAAGCTACACGTACACATCGTCTTGCCCCGCTCTATAGCGATGTAGAATAAAAGAGAAAAAATTGCAAAAACGTTACTCACACGAAATTAGTATGTACTTACACCAGTCATAAACCTTTGGATCCGCATTTTACTGCACTAAAAAAACCCTTGCGTAAGGATAAAATTTTAATGAACTTGTCCCATTGGCTTCGAAACACTGGAGTATAAATTCGGTAGCGTTTCGTCAAAAGTAAAGATACATCCTTCACCCGACATCGAAAATCTGGCTTCGTAGTTTTGGCCAGGGCATTTTTATACAGCCCTTGTAGCAAGGCCGTAAACTAATAAACTATAGCCTCATCAAGAGAGAAAATGTAAATAGCTTTCTTCTCGGCGTTCTGAATATTCATTCGTTGGAGAAGAAGCTGTAAGTCGTAACTGAGGCTAAGCATAATTTTCTTCATAACTGCAGCATGTCTGATATTCAACAACAGAATATGGAGAATTGTCCAGTTACGAAAAGTGCCCTGAGATTTCCTGATACAAGTAACTTATGATGGCCAGAAAAAACGACAAACGTACCGCATCGAGAATGGATTGACGTAAGTTTGCAATCGCACACGGATATACCTGTGGCAGGCGTCACAAGACTGCAGTCACTATGGTGCATAGACCATAACTCCAGGTGAACATCGGCTGATTTCTAACATATTAAACTTTAGATCTGTTGAACTTTAATATTGGTTCCATAGACTGTTCTCATATTTATGAGAAGCAGCGAATCCACACGTGTGCTAATGTGGCACTCTAAATGGAGGTTGGATGGTAGCCGTCTACTGTTTACGAAATAATAAATTTCCAAACCAGATAAATGACCGTGTACTAAGCTCTTACCACACATCCATCTTACGCCTATCCCTACCGTCCGTAGTGTGGATAATAACATACAAGCACATCAATGAAACAATATTATTCAAGAAACAACCATTAACGTATCTTCAAAAATAAATGTATTATTCAAGAATCACCAAACACTTCCGCTTTCTCTGTCTCTTTCTGTCAATTCAGTTTAAATACTGTCTACCTGTGGACGTAACGTTTACATTTCATTCAGTTTCTGTAATGCTTTTTACAAAAATACTCGCCATTACATCAAAGTACACGCAAGAGATCTCATCAGAGTCGGCTACAAGACAGCCATAATTCATTCTTTTTTATGACAAATTTATGGAGTCATAACGCCATAACAATCCAGAAAGCCCCTAAATCTCTCGCTGTCGCAACCCGTGTATATAAATCGTACCTCTAAAGGGTAATTCGCTTCTGCCCTAACATTGTTGGATAATAAGCGAGTGACACAACCACAAAAAAGGGATAGTACAAAACATTTATAGTACAAAGCCCCCAAAATAAGCAAAATTGTAATTCATTAACATACTTGCTACTATTATACTCGGGTACCTTACTGAACTCGTTTGAAAAAGTCTACTAATAGTTGCCTGTGGGTAAACGGTAAGCTTGATGTACTGATATGGGTTACATTAGTGAATATTGGCAGCTTGTTAAATTGAGGCTATTAAGAACTGTCAGCAACTATGACAGATTACCTAAATTGTACCGAGATTGATTAATTATTTGCCACTAGCGCTTATCTTGCATCAGGAGCAGGCAGTACCACCCAGGACCTAAGTGCTTTCTATGAGTTTTCACATTCGGCCGCAAATTCCTGAGGGAACCCACCGTATACCTTAAACTAAAGCTACATCTACCTTGGTTTACGTCTCACAGTTTACAAAGACGGATTTAGTTCAATTAATAATATAATATTCAGAACACACTAAATTTCAATGCAATTAATAGTATGGCGTGTTCGTTGGTGTAGACGAAAGTGGCATCTCATAAACAACTGAACATGACATCGCCTCTATGTCTATCTGAAGCCGAAGGATAGATAGTAACGAACTTAAGGTGTAGGCCATAACAATCCTTCAGAATGTCAGCCTGGATGTAAGACGATCAAGTATAGTGTTGATCCTCAGGGTAGATAAATGAAATGCATTTGAGGATCCTACACCCTGTAAATACGTTTTCTCTTAATTCTATTGATGAAGGCGTATGCACTAAATTTAATTCATTCAGATTCAGATTAAATCAAGCATACATTATGCAGTTCCATAATGACGTTCTGTCTAGAACACGTTCTCTTACGAAGTTCTGTATGTACGTATACCATGTTACCTAGTGTATTTGGTTCATTGACCGTTTTATCACATGAAAAAGGATAGATTAACACGCTGTTCTCATACGCAGACAAAAATCTAGTCTTCGTTGCCCACTCGTCGAGCTGCTTTTTATGTAAGGATTTGGGAATCTCAGTCATTTGTGCCTACAAAAATATTTACCCAATGATCACCGATCACAGCATAAAAATATTTCCAGTTAGGGTCTAGAGTCTGTAATATATATTGGTTTGTCACAGACATCATGGATAAATTCTAGTGCCTGATACCACATGTCGGCTTAGACCAATGACGTCATACGTAAAGCAAAGGTTCTGCAATGGGCAATCTATGAATGGAACGTTTCATACTTTTAAACAAACGAATGTAGCATGCCATAAAATAATACATTTAACACAACTGTTATTTACTCGCGAATTTCATTTCAATGAGTTGAAGATGACTGAAATAAATAAGAACACGAGAGCAATTACGAGTGCATATATTATATTATATCTTCCACACGTTCTGCAAAAACGGTTTAAATAATAAACCGTCGAATAGTTGGAATCGGTAACTACAAGCAATCTATGTAGGAGGTCATTTCTAGTTACCGATTCCAATATAAGTGTTTGTTAGGCAAAAATCTTATAACATAGCAGAAACGTGCTTAAAAATGATCTTGCTAGTGAACTACAGAATACGACTAGACTTTCAAAAAATAAAAATCTCTACACACATTACTGCACACGCAAAGAAATGAAACGCAAAAATAATCAAACTTTGCAGCCGATAACTGTACTACACGAAAGTCACAGCAGCTACAATACCTCAGATAACACTCAGTAAAATCGATACACCAGGAGTGACAGCAAAAATAAGAGAAGTGTAGCAGAAACATCGAAAAGGAAACCATAAAAGTGGCTACATAAAAAGAAACTTACCGCATGTGAACATCCAAAGGAGTCAAAGATCGAGGTTGACAAGAACGAAATAAGGACATAACAAGAAATAATAATGTTAGAAGATCAAGCTAAAACGAAAGAAGCTAAATCCAGAATAACTAATGAAAAAAATAATAATAAACGCAAACTGCGAAGCACGGATGAGGTACCACCCAAATCAATTCCTCCCTACCACCTGCCCTCAATCAGAAGCAAAATTTTAAAATATTAAAAAAATGAAACCACGAGTCAGTAACATGAACCCTCTGGCATGACACAACAATACCCTTCGGACAACCATTGTAACCAGAAAATATTAAAACTAAAGAAAAACCTTCCTCCAGAGTAACCAAAAAAGTAGCACTGGCACAATACAGTAACACAAAAAAAAAACGCAACGTAAAACAAGAAAAAAGTATCAGAACTACCAACACCTAACTAACAAAACGTGACTTGTACATTTGGCTGACTACTTTCATAAATGCAAGAAATAAACAATAACCTTTAGGAATACTCTTCCTTCAACAGTATTCATATAAATGGCCTTTGCAACACAGAAATACTTCTCTTTCCCTGCCCGACAACAGATTTTACAGCCCAACAATACCCCTCGATAATACTAGTTCATGCCCCTGTCTTATAATCTTTAAACTGAATATTGTGATTCATAACCAAATGATGATAGTCACTTTCACCCAACCCCTTGTACGAAGCAAACCCATCCGACATGACTACAGAACCTTGTTCCACATGATCTTTTATTGAAGATGTCAAATCTTCCTTTGTCCGATTTGGTACAACCCTAAATACAACATCAGCGCAATATCCTCGAGAAACTACTATTCCAAAAACCCAAAGCCCAACAGCCTCGTGACCCCTTTCGTAGTTTCTCTTTCCAAAATGTGACTCATCTACTTCAACCATAACCCCTGCCCCCCCGCCCCCCCCCCCCCACCAATTACCCCCTATACTTTATAAAGTCCTCACAGACCAGTCGACCACAGTGCCCCATGAAACCCCTGCTTCGTGCATAACAGATTTGCAGAAATATTCATAGCAAAAATCGTAGGTTAGCATGACCATTACTTCTAAATTCAGCCTCGATCTTTAGAACCACGTCCCCCTGCGTATGTTATTTTTTTGCACATGAATTCGTTGGAAGTTCGTGATGAGGCAACATTCGTAAAAACCATAAATTTCCACAGATACTGCACTTTCGACATTCAGTAATGACGCCCAATGATAGCAAAAATTTTACGGTTGATTAACGGTCACTCATTTTCTGAAGCAAAATACTCACAGTAAAAACAACTGACTCATCCATAACAAACAGCGTAAGAAATCAAGACCTTATAAATCATGATTACTTACAAATCATTACTTTCATTAACAAAAGATGCCGAAAACAAATTACGAGACCAAAACAAAACAATCTACATAAAACTTTAAATATACGCGCGTAACTAGGAAATCAAGAGAAATCATTTAACCTTCAACGACAGCAATCTGTGGTACAAACAAAATAATATCAAACATTACGTCATTGGTCAATGCCGACGGGTGGTATCGGACACTAGAACTGGCCCGACGGCGTTGTTGTTGTAATACCCTGGAAGTGAGGAATAACAAAGACTGGAGGCGTGAGTGGAAAAACAAGTTTTAACTCTGAAATGAGAGAAGTTCACGTAAGATCTGAAGACTAACACTGTCAGACGGAATTGTACACTGAGTCCCTTTCGCAATCATACAACTCTGTCACTTCAAGTCTGTATATGTGTGTAGTTACAAGCGGTGGATCCCAACACATTGAGACACTCTAGCGTGGCTTTGCACTGCTGTCTGTGGCGTGGTGTGTGCTTTTAACAAGTCCGGGGTGATCAGGAGTACACAGAACCCCCACCCTCACCTACCTTCGCCTCACGATTGACCGTCATCTCACCTGGATCCCTCGTCTTCGCTCCATCCAATCCAAAGCCCACAACCGACTCTGACTCCTCAATCTCCTCTCTGGCCGGACATGGGGGTTGCACCCCTCTACCATCCTCCACACTTATAAATCCTTAATGAGTCCCATCCTCTGTTATACCAGTCCCACCTGGGTATCCGCCCCCACCCCCCCTCAAATTCTATAAGTAACTCCAGATGGTTGAGCATCATGCACTCCACCTCGCCTTCTGTATACGCCTCCCATCCCCCACGTGGATCCTCTATAACCTCATTCCTTTCCCCCATTCCTCGAACATATCCGCATACTCTACACCTCTCGCAGTCTTAATCCCCCTCACCCTCTGATTGCTCCTCTCCATTCCCATCCTTGCCCCCTGCCACATCTTCACTTTTGTGTCCCCTCTACCCTCCGTTTCTACACCCTTCATCTCCTTTCCCAAGGTGGCTTCCATCAACTCCCCGTCTGGGATTATGATCTCTCTCCCTCCATTTATCCCTCCTATCAACTCTGATCCTCACCCCCCCTCCTTTCCTCCATCCTTTCTATGGGCTCCCTGTTCCCCCCTTACATCCTGTGTTTCTCCCCACCTAACCTCTCCGTACCTCCCTTCTTCACCCCCCCCCCCCCCCCCGGAGTCCCTTTGTATTCCTGTCCTCTGCCTTCCCCGCTCACTGTCTAGTCTGCCGAGCACCCTGCCTTCCTTTCTTATGGGTCCTTATCCTCCATTGACTCCTTTCCCGCACCCCCCTTCGCTTTTCCTCACCTTCCCCCCTTTTTTATCTTCCCCTCATCTGCCTAGTCCCCCCCCCCCCCCCCCATGTGCTCTCGGCTGTGGTATGTCATATTTTAGCTCAGTGTTCCAGTGAATGTTCAGTGTTGTTTCATCTTTTCCCATGTTGCGAACAGAAACCATGCTGTCGCTGGGTGTGAATTTTATGTCCTTTGCGAACAGAAACCAGACTGTCGCCATGTTTTTTTAATTGTCTGTCTATTATTTTACCTGTCTGCTTCGTTTGTATTTTATTAACATCATCATCCCTTTGTTCTAAGTTCTACGATTTTTTCGCCATGTTACCCTTTAAGTCTTCGATTTTATCGCCTGTATTTCATTATGAATTATCTTCACCTTTTTAAAACAAAGTCTGTAGGCTGAAGAGCGGCATACAAAGCTGCTGCCAGCCCACCGTCTTCGGGGGGAATCGAATTCAATAAGTAATCAAGAAAAAAAAGAGTACACAGCCCGCTGGTGAGCCGGCGATGACGTGGCTCGGCTCGAAAGGCCCGAAGTCGGAAGAGCTGCTATTTTCCTTATGCACGCCCGCTGGCGTTGCTGGGGTTGCCGCGGAAACGCCTTAGGGGTGGCTGCGCCTACTGTATTAAGCGGGGGTGGTGCCGCCGCCTATCGGTCGTGAGTTGAACGCCGTCTGATTCCTAGCCGCGAAACGCTGTGCTCCACGTTGCCGTTACTGATGATACTGCAATTATCAAAGTTTCACAGGCATAGGTATACCTTCACCATAACAACACGTTAAGCCCAGCGAACCGTAACGAATTCAGCTCATCAGTTTCAGTCAAATGAGACCGCACCAAGAAACCGATAAGGCGAAAGTGAGTAAGCGGTTCCGCAGTCTGGCGAAGTTTCTGACTGGAAAACACAATACAGTTAGCATCGTAACGTTTAATAGCTTGATATTACTCACAAATACAAGAAAAACAAGTTAGATAGCAAAAGTAGCTTTCATTAAATGAATCCAGTTGGTGTGATCGAATGATCTACTTTTCTCTTGCAGACATGGAAAGAAAACAACCACTCTTAATTTGAAATTATTTACCGTACTTTCAGTTTCTCTGTGTGCTAAGAAAAACTTAAATAACCTGTAATATGATAGTGCTGTTCAAAATCATCATAAATAATCGTTCCACTACTTGTAACAAAAACCCTTAAATAATGCACGTATTATTATCAGAAAACAATAATGCATGATTATGTTAATCTGTAATTCAACTCCGAAGCAAATTTGATTGTTCGAGTATCAAATTTACGTATTTCACTCGCACTATCCACCGTGATACTTTGCTGCCATTTTCTTAGTAATAACACATAGATATGTGAAATAATTCTTATAATTCCTTGCTAAAAGTCAGTTTAGATCTTTATTGTGTATTGTTTTTCGCAGTTGTCGTACACATTGTGTGTCCATGTATTCAAAAATATGTTCAAATGTGTGTGAAATCTTATGGGACTTAACGGATAAGGTCATCAGTTCCTAAGCTTACACACTACTTAACCTAAATTATCCTAAGGACAAACACTCGCACCGATGCTCGAGGGAGGACTCCAACCTCCGCCGCGACCAGCCGCACAATCCATTTGTTCTGCGCCTGAGACCGCTCGGCTAATCCCGCGCGGTTCCATGTATCCGTTCAAGGATAGTACTTTCTCGTGTCTTGATGAGGACAAGGCCCGTTAATCCTATGGCTGTCGGGATAACCAAGCAAACAGGCTGTGGGATTTGGTATTCTAAGGATTTCAACCGGTCCTCCACGCAATAAATGCCAATCCTTTTTCCTTCCATTCACTAATCACTAATGGGGATGAGTTATTACGTGTTTCGCGTCAACCGCGTCGGCCAGCAACAACGATGGATTGCAGTGAGGATTGTTGTGAATGTTAACCATCATCATTGCGTGTGACGAAGTAACTAAAATCAGGCAATAGGACGATCTGGGCTGCCACTTCGCCGATGGGGATAAAGACGGCCCATGGGGAAGTCAGTCCCTGTGTTCCTCTCCTGAATCGCCGGCCGTAGTAGCCGAGCGGTTCTAGGCGCTACAGTCTGGACCCGCGGGACCACTACGGTCGCAAGTTCGAGTCCCGCCTCGTATCTGGATGTGTGTGATGCCCTTAGGGTAGTTAGGTTTAAGTACATCTAAATTCTAGGGGACTGATGACCAGAGCAGTTAAGTCCCATAGAGCTCAGAGCCATTTGAACCATTTGAACCTCTCCTGGATCAATTCCAGTCCCAAGATACATTTTTCCAATTAATGTTCGACCACTAGGAATGGGCATACTGTTGTTACTTTTCCTAATTTAATAAGTGTTTTCGTTTGTGTCTTACATTCCTTGATCTCGTGCCTAACGCACAAGTGATATTACACTTGTCTACTGGGAAGACAGGTAACCTGATCCATTTACAGATCTCGTTAAAGAAACTAGTCGAGACTACATCCACCGACGCTCCAAAATAATCATTGTCAGAATATCTTCTACCATTGCCCAGCCTGCTGATTTCAGATTACATTTATTTACATCCTCACAGAGCTCCTCCCGCAAATCGGTACCGGTATCGAAACAGAAGAACTGAACCCTTTTGTCATAGCCCCTACCCTATGCAAGGCTGCTTCTCCAGGGCTGGATGCAGTCGAATTTAGTTTACCGGTAATATGGATGATCAGCGTCGTCGAAGACCTCTTTGTAAATAGGCAATTGTGACCGTCAATCGGTGTTGTCTTGTTGTTGCTGCCGACTAAACATCCCCTGCTGATTATTTTGATGGTATCAATATCCAGCGACGTATATTCTCTCCTTACGGTTTAGGCGATTTCGGCTACGCCTAAAATTATTTCCATTGCCTTTACGCGAGTTATTATTTGCTTACCCATCGTTTTGACTGTAGTGATACGCTTGAAGAGCATTATATTCGTGCTGTGACTGTTGCCACGTCCATTGCTTGTGCTTGCTCAGGGAGAAGAACCGCTCTGTCCTGATTTCACATCTTCTTGAATTAAATCAATCGGATCCAGAGCTGACATATGTCTCAAGATACCTCCTTATATTTTCATTCCTGTAGCACAATGGGTCCAGATGAAGTATCTGCTTCCTAAGTCGTTCTTGAATGCCTCGCGACCATTGTTTCACATACTTCCATCACCTCAGTAATCCACAGCGCTCCTTAGCCGTCAATGCTGCCGTATACGTAACTGATTTTTTGGTAATGTGTCCACGATTTCGATAATACCTTTTTAAAAGCCACTTAAAAACACAACCAGCCTAACTAGCTTCACATCTGGTGAAAAAGATTGACATTTCTGCTTTGTAAGTTTTTCTTCCATCCGCATTGTTGCGTAAATTTTTGATGTGGAACAGCTCAGCGACCGGAATTTGCATTACTTGCATCATCTGATGCCTTGGAACATTCTATCAAAGCGATTCGGTGCTTCAGGTTTGTTGTCTTTCTGCCTATCGAAGCTCGCTCTGCCATTCTTCAACAGTCCTCACCGGACCACTTTTATCTCATGCGTAACCGTTTCGACAGTGTCGACGACCTTTGTCCTCCATGCCAGAAATCTGAGTCTATCCGCTTCTTCGCTTACAGAAAATCGTGCTTTATTTCTCTATCGGTGTGATAATTCTCGAAGGGTGAATTCACAACGGCTTCCTCGACAGTTTCCTGAAGACAATGTGCCACTTGTTTCTCTTCAGCATTCGCCCACACTTCTAGCTCTGCAGAAAAGTGTTTATGTTCCTGAACACCTCCCCTATCAGCTTTTCTTGTCCCATAGATGTTTGTTATCCGGTTTTGTCTTTTCTCCTTGTCAGGATTTAATTTTCGAAAATTCGGTAGAAAGCGCTTGCAAGTCTTTTCAAAATTCCCTATAGTACCATGGAAGTTATTTCCTGATGTCTTAACAAAAGTTCTATCTTCATCTTCCTTCTCCTTGTCAGTGTTTTCCACATATTCCTTTCCTCTCCGATTCTGTTCAGAACGTCCTCATGCCTTACCTTATAACTCTACCTAATTTTCAACATTCGTCTGCAGCACTACATCTTAAATGCTTCGATTATCTTCTGTTCCGGTTTTCCCACAGTCGATGTTTCACTACCATGCAATGCTGTGCTCCAAAAGTACATTTCAGAAACTTTTGCCTCAAATTAATGCCTATGTTAAATATTTGTATAACTTTCTTGCCCAGGAATGCTCTTCTTGTCTTTCATTTCTTCCTTGCTCCGTCCGTCATTGATCTTTTTGGTGCCTAGGTAACAGCATTCCTTATCTTCATTTATTTCGTAACTGCCAACCCCAATGTTACGTTTCTCGCTGTTGTCGTTTCTGCTACTTCTCTTTAATTTCACCTGTCTTCGATTTACTTTCGATCCATATTCTGTACTCATTAAACTGTTCATTCTATTCAACAGATCATGTAATTCATCTTCTCTTCCACTGAGGATAGCAATGTCATCAGTGAATCGTATCACTGATACCCTTTAACCTTGGATTTTATGCTACTCCTGTAACTATCTTTTATTCCCATCATTGCTTTCCGATGTACAGACTGGACAGTAGAGGCGAAAGATAACATCTCTGTCTCAAACCCCTATTTAATTCGAGCAATTTGTTCTTGGTCGGCCACTCCTATTATTCCATACGGCCGGGCGAGCCCCTCCGTATCCACTGACGCCTGTGAGCTGAGGACGAGACGGCAGCAGGTCGGTACCATTGGGCTTTGGTGGCCTGTTAGGACGGAGGTTAGTTTTTAGGCTCAAACCGCGCGGCCATTTCGCGCAGTATTCCGACAGACTTGGTCAATTCCAGCAGGACAATGCGACACCACACACGTCCAGAATTGCTACAGAGTGGCTCCAGGAATAGTCTTCGAAATTTAAACACTTCCGCTGGGCATGAAACTCGCCAGTCATGAACATTATTAAGCGTATCTGGGCCGATCGGGGTAACCATGCGGTCTGAAGCGTCTAGTCAATGCTCGCGCGACTCCCCCGTCGGTGGTTCGAGTCCTTCTTCTGGCATGGGTGTGGGTGTTGTGCTTAGCATAAGTTAGGTTAAGCTAAATTAATTAGTGCGTAAGCCTAGGGACCGATAACCTCAGCAGCTTGGTCCCACAGTCCTTACCGCCAATTTCCAAATTTCCAAGTACATCTGGAATGCCTAGCAACGTGCTGTTCAGAGGAGATCTCGACCCCCGTACTCTTACGGATTTTTGGACATCCATGCAGTTTTCATGGTTTCAATTTCCTCCAGCCCTACGTCTGATATTAGTCGAGACCATGCCACTTCTTGTTGCGGCACTTCCGAGTGCTCGTGGTGGCCCTACACGATGCTAGGCACATGTACCAGTTTCTTTGGCTCTTAAGTGTATATAACATCTCGTCTAAAAATCCTGATACGCTTGTGTAATGCTGAAATGACAGTTAGATGTCACGAAGGTGGCACGTATATTGGGAGGTGGGAAATACTGCTTTGTTATTAGAGAAACAGCAGCAGCAGGATGAGCTGGTCAGGAGAGCTCAGTGGCATCGAACGTGGACTTGTAATTGGATGTCACCTAAAATATCCATCAGGGAAGTTTCTGCGCTTCCAACAATGCAAAAGTCGACTGTTGGTGACACGATCCCGAAGTGGAAACGCGAAGGAAAATTCACAGACAAACAAAGGTAGCCTCACGTGTTCCAACATTTCTACGGAATCCTGACTGATCTTCCCAGAATTCGGCTTCTACCAGTTTCTCTATTCGTCTGTAAAGAATTCGCGTTAGTATTTTTCAGCCGTAACTTATTAAACTGATAGTTCAGTAATTTTCACATCTGTCAACACCTGCTTTCTTTGGGATTGGGATTATTATATTCGTCTTGAAGGCTGAGGGTATTTTCAGGTCTGGCTCTCTCAAGGCTGTCAGCAGTTCTAATGCAATGTTGTCTACTCCTTGGGCCTTGTTTCGACTTGGGTCTTTCAGTGCTCTGTCAAACTCTTCACGCAGTATCATATATTCCACTTCCTCTTCATATACTTCCTCTTCCATTTCCATAATATTGCCCTGAAGTACATCGCCCTTGTATAGACACTCTATATATCCCTTCGAGCTTTCTGCTTTCTCTTCTTTTCTTAGAACTGGGTTTCCATCTGAGCTCTTGATGTTCATGCAAGTGGTTCTCTTTTCTCCATAGGTCTCCTTAGTTTTCCTGTAGGCAATATCTATCTTACCCCTAGTGAGGTAAGCCTCTACACCCTTATATTTGTCCTCTAGCCATGCCTGCTTAGCAAATTTGCACTTCCTGTCGATCTCATTTTTGAGACGTTTGAATTCCCTTTGCCTGCTTCATTTACTGCATTTTTATATTTTCTTCTTTCATCACTAACATTCAGTATTACTTCTGTCACCCAAGGATTTCTTCTAGCCCTCGTCTTTTTACCTACTTTATCCTCTGCTGCCTTCACTACTTCATCCCTCAAAGCTATCTATTCTTCTTCTACTACATTTCTTTCCCCAATTCTTGTCAATTGTCCCCTCATGCTCTCCCTGAAACTCTGTACAAACTCTGGTTTAGTCAGTTTATCCAGGTCCGATCTCCTTAAATTCCCACCTTTTGGCAGTTTCTTCAGATTTAATCTACATTTCATATCTAATAGATTGTGGTCAGAGTCCACATCTACCACTGGAAATGTCTTACAATGTATAACCTGGTTCCTAAATCTCTGTCTTACCAATACATAATCTATCTTAAAACCTGTCAGTATTTTCAGGCTTCTTCCATGTATACAATCTTCTTTCTTGATTCTTGAACCAAGTGTTAGCTAAGATTAAGTTATGCTCTGTGCAAAATTCTACCAGGCGGCTTGCTGTTTCATTTCTTCCCCCCAATCTATATTCACCTACTACGTTTCCTGCTCTTCATTTCCTACAATCGAATTCTAGTCACCCATGACTATTAAATTTTTGTCTCCCTTCACTATCTGAATAATTTCTTTTGTCTCATCATGTATTTCTTAAATTTCTTCCTCATCTGCAGAGCTAGTTGGCTGATTTTGTACTTATAACCCTGTATGCACCTGACCAAAAGTCTTGTTCCTCTCGCCACCGAACTTCGCTAATTCCCACTATATCTAACTTTAACCTATCCATTTCCCTTTTTAATTTTTCTAGTCTACCTGCCTGATTAAGGGATCTGACATTCCACGCTCCGATCCGTAATACGCCAGTTTTCTTTCTCCTGATAACGACGTCCTCTTGAAGAGTCCCCGCCCGGAGATCCGAGTTGGGGACTATTTTACCTCCGGAAAATTTTACCCAAGCGGACGTCATCATCATTTAACCATAAAGTAAAGCTGCGTGCTCTCGGGAAGAATTACGGCTGTAGTTTCCCCTTGCTTTCAACCGTTCGCAGTACCAGCACAGCAAGGCTGTTTTGGTTATTGTTACAAGGCCAGATCAGTCAATCATCCAGACTATTTCCCCTGCAACTACTGAAAAGGCTGCTGCCCCTCTTCAGGAACTGCATAATATCGTGGGCTAATAGATGTCTGGTTACTTTTGGTCAGGAAATGTACAAATAGCTCCCCCTTGCCTTTGAGATATTTCTGACTTTGTAACGGTATTCTTTTCAGAGGTATTTACTTGAAGTTTTGCGCGAGCTGTAGGCGAAATTTAAAAAGTACGATAACATGTTGCTGTATCGGACAGCTTCCGTAGTTTATGAGTGAGGGTGTTGCTACTTCACGATCAGCGTTCCTTGGGATATCCGTGATGAAATTACTCCGTCCAAAGCAGGTGTGGTCTGAATTAACTGAATTTCACTCGGAACAGAATTCAATTATCAGAGTAGCTTTAAATCCATTCCGAGGGAGGCAAACAAATTTTCGTAGCCTTTTATTGCTCTCTGACGCTATCGGTTGTACCGAAACACAGATAAAATCCATCCAATTCTTCACTAGAAATAACCCTATATGAATGAAATGCATACACTTACTGCAGATGGACTTTATTTCATACAAATGAGCTGCAAAATACAAAGAGTGTGTGACAGATAACGGACAAAACTACATCTACAGGGTAAATCAATGTTCCGCAGTAGCACGCTACAGCGCCATTCCTAGCGTACTAAAAGTAAAAGAAATGGCCATAACAAAATATAGTCCTGTGCATGTTTTCGATACAAAAGAGAGGCCAAAGGAGGGCAGTTTGGCAACGCTGTGATCACATGCTTGCGTAGTATCTTCATTCAGTTCTGTATAAATGTTCCGTCCAGCTACTGCAATGAGTAGAGTTTTGCATTATTTTTTATTCTGGGTTTAGCTGTCACTTCATTTATTTCTAAATTTTGGTCTGGCGTATAATGTTGTAGTACAAACAGTTTCTTAAAGTGCAAGTGTCCTGCAGCAACAGTTTGTGACGACGAAAATAACAATTACTTCTCAGACGTGTTAGAAATATCGTGAAGAGTAAAACTAATGCTCAGCTGAAAATAAATTACGCGTCATAGAACAGAAATGAGTACAGAACTAAAGATTATAATGATTTTCTTTATTGCTTTACCACCGGTCTCGTTCTTAGAACATCTTCAACTTGCTAACAGTTGCTAAATCATGATACAAATTGTCTGGCAGTCGTATGTAACGTTACAGAAAAGTGAGCATTATGGCGGCCAAGTGGGCGCTGACATCCAGTCAACAAAAGCATGAAGCGTGCTGCGGCTCCACTTTCTTTGCATCTCAGGGACGGTGACCCCTCTAATGACTACCACTAATCACCTTCTGCCGACAAACAGGAACTATTACGTAAATTCAAGGTTGAAAGTGTTTTAAGGAAAGGAAAGGGAAGGAATTGCAACTGGATTTCATGAGGAATCAGTGGCGACAAGTGAAAATGAGGGCTGGACCGGGACTCGAATGTAGTACATCTTCCTTAATAGTCAGTTGGGTTAACCTCAACGCTCTCCAGACACAGTGCTTAACGCAATTTCTTGGACAACTCGACACACCTCCCGGCCGATCAACACTGCCACCGAGCGCAACCTATCCGCAAACCCAGCTCATGTCCTCCATCCCCTCCACTTTGAAATTCCATCAGGAGGTCGAACGTGTTTGTGAATCCTCACTGAAGGTGGCAGACGTGTGGCGCATTGAGGTGATTCAATCATATGAATTCGGGTGTCTGTTCTTCCGGACACGATGGAAGCTGTAATACACTCCTGGAAATGGAAAAAAGAACACATTGACACCGGTGTGTCAGACCCACCATACTTGCTCCGGACACTGCGAGAGGGCTGTACAAGCAATGATCACACGCACGGCACAGCGGACACACCAGGAACAGCGGTGTTGGCCGTCGAATGGCGCTAGCTGCGTAGCATTTGTGCACCGCCGCTGTCAGTGTCAGCCAGTTTGCCGTGGCATACGGAGCTCCATCGCAGTCTTTAACACTGGTAGCATGCCGTGACAGCGTGGACGTGAACCGTATGTGCAGTTGACGGACTTTGAGCGAGGGCGTGTAGTGGGCATGCGGGAGGCAGGGTGGACGTACCGTCGAATTGCTCAACACGTGGGGCGTGAGGTCTCCACAGTACATCGATGTTGTCGCCAGTGGTCGGCGGAAGGTGCACGCGCCCGTCGACCTGGGACCGTAACGTAGCGACGCACGGATGCACGCCAAGACCGTAGGATCCTACGCAGTGCCGAAGGGGACCGCACCGCCACTTCCCAGCAAATTAGGGACACTGTTGCTCCTGGGGTAACGGCGAGGACCATTCGCAACCGTCTACATGAAGCTGGGCTACGGTCCCGCACACCGTTAGGCCGTCTTCCGCTCACGTCCCAACATCGTGCAGCCCGCCTCCAGTGTTGTCGCGACAGGCGTGAATGGAGGGACGAATGGAGACGTGTCGTCTTCAGCGATGAGAGTCGCTTCTGCCAATGATGGTCGTATGCGTGTTTGGCGCCGTGCAGGTGAGCGCCACAATCAGTACTGCACACCACCGAGGCACACAGGGCCAAGGTGTGGGGAGCGATCTGCTACACTGGCCGTACACCTCTGGTGATCGTCGAGGGGACACTGAATAGTGCACGGTACATCCAAACCGTCATCGAACCCATCGTTCTACCATTCCTAGACCGGCAAGGGAACCTGCTGTTCCAACAGGACAATGCACGTCCGCATGTATCCCGTGCCACCCAACGTGCTCTAGAATGTGTAAGTGAACTACCCTGGCCAGCACTATCTGCGGATCTGTTCCCCATTGTGCATGTTTGGGACTGGATGAAGCGTCGTCTCACGCGGTCTGCACGTCCAGCACGAACGCTGGTCCAACTGAGGCGCCAGGTGGAAATGGCATGGCAAGCCGTTCCACAGGACTACATCCAGCATCTCTACGATCGTCTCCATGGGAGAATAGGAGCATGCATTGCTGCGAAAGGTGGATATACACTGTACTAGTGCCGACATTGTGCATGCTCTGTTGCCTGTGTCTATGTGCCTGTGGTTCTGTCAGTGTGATCATGTGATGTATCTGACCCCAGGAATGTGCCAATAAAGTTTCCCCTTCCTGGGACAATGAATTCACGGTGTTCTTATTTCAATTTCCAGGAGTGTATTCATTTATTCTTGAATGGAATTTTTCTCCAGGTATATTAACAGTATGTGACTCCACGATGCACATCATATATTTTGTTCCTTTTGCCTTTGGAGACGGAAGTGCACCTCTTATTCGCTTATGAAACTGACATTATACACTCTTCTCAGATTTTTTCCTCTCTCTACTGTATCAGACCTCCCGGAAAGAAGAGAAATACCACAGAGGTACATGCTACTTGGGTGGACTATACGCTTTGAGGATTCTTTCAATGACGCTGAGTCTAGTCTCAGCTTTCCCTGTTATTATCTGTGTTTCATGGATTTCTGATTCAATAAAAAAAATCCAAATACACTCCTGGAAATTGAAATAAGAACACCGTGAATTCATTGCCCCAGGAAGGAGAAACTTTATTGACACATTCCTGAGGTTAGATACATCACATGATTACACTGACAGAACCACAGGCACATAGACACAGGCAACAGAGCATGCACAATGTCGGCTCTAGTACAGTGTATTTCCACCTTTCGCAGCAATGCAGGCTGCCATTCTCCCATGGAGACGATCGTAGAGATGCTGGATGTAGTCCTGTGGAACGGCTTGCCATCCCACTTCCACCTGCCGCCTCAGTTGGACCAGCGTTCGTGTTGGACGTGCAGACCGCGTGAGACGACGCTTCATCCAGTCCCATACATGCTCAATGGGGGACAGATCCGGAGATCTTGCTGGCCAGGGTAGTTGACTTACACCTTCTAGAGCACGTCGGGTGGCACGGGATACATGCGGACGTGTAGTGTCCTGTTGGAACAGCAAGTTCCCTTGCCGGTCTAGGAATGGTAGAACGATGGGTTCGATGACGGTTTGGATGTACCGTGCGCTATTCAGTGTCCCCTTGACGATCACCAGAGGTGTACGGCCAGTGTAGGAGATCGCTCCCCACACCATGATGCCGGGTGTTGGGCCTGTGTGCCTCGGTCGTATGCAGTCCTCATTATAGCGCTCAGCTGCACGGCGCCAAACACGCATAGGACCATCATTGGCACCAAGGCAGAAGCGACTCTCATCGCTGAAGACGACACGTCTCCATTCGTCCCTCCATTCACGCCTGTCGCGACACCACTGGAGGCGGGCTGCACGATGTTGGGGCGTGAGCGGAAGACGGCCTAACGGTGTGCGGGACCGTAGCCCAGCCTCATGGAGATGGTTGCGAATGGTCCTCGCCGATACCCCAGGAGCAACAGTGTCCCTAATTTGCTGGGAAGTGGCGGTGCGGTCCCCTACGGCACTTCGAAAGATCCTACGGTCTTGGCGTGCATCCGAGCGTCGCTGCGGTCCGGTCCCAGGTCGACGGGCACGTGCAGCTTCCGCCGACCACTGGCGACAACGTCGATGTACTGTGGAGACCTCACGCTCCACGTGTTGAGCAATTCGGCAGTACATCCACCCGGCCTCCCGCATGCCCACTATACGCCCTCGCTCAAAGTCCGTCAACTGCACATACGGTTCACGTCCACGCTGTCGCGGCATGCTACCAGTGTTAAAGACTGCGATGGAGCTCCGTATGCCACGGCAAACTGGCTGACACTGACGGCGGCGGTGCACAAATGCTGCGCAGCTAGCGCCATTCGACGGCCAACACCGCGGTTCCTGGTGTGTCCACTGTGCCGTGCGTGTGATCATTGCTTGTACAGCCCTCTCGCAGTGTCCGGAGCAAGTATGGTGGGTCTGACACACCGGTGTCAATGTGTCCTTTTTTCCATTTCCAGGAGTGTATAAAAGAACTAAATATTTTACGACACAACACAAATTCTGAGGTTTACGGATTTTAAAAATGCATGTAAATACGGTATGTCTTGAGAGGGGTTGTTGAAATGCTTTTACTTCATCTGAGACTGAATTTTACATGGGATAAGATTTTGTTTTATATCCTCTGCAACCATTCCCTTCTCTTTGTGCATCTGAAGCATTCCTTAGATAGGAGGTGTGGACAAGTTCGACGTGATTTGTAGACGTCTCAGGTACCACATCGACTACTGAGGTCCCATCAATATTACGTATGTTTTACGGAATTATAGATCCGACAAATAACAGCCCTAATTGACTTCATTACCACACGTTATTGGTGTTCAAAAGGTGAGTCGCACAACGGATAACACGTAAGTAAATTTATATCAATGAAAGTTAGGCAAAGTGAGCCACCCAGTGTGTTACTGGATTTTCTACATCCCTCCTATTCCACGGCCATAACAGAGCTGGCCTTGCGATAATGATAATGTCGGACATGACGGTACAAAATGGCGAGAGTTGGCGTAACGTATGGTTTGCAAATCAGAATGGACGTCCCTCCGTCTTCTTTGAACCCTTGCGACATTTATTCACTCAGAGAAGCCACTTATCGCGGGAAAGAGGTAACTCTCTCATTTTTCACATACTAAAACTGTTGGTCTCCTACGCATATTGTAAACCGTTGAGAATCATTTTACCAGCTCCCACTCTTGGAGGGAAACAACCGGACTATTCACCTTCTTCGTAAAACAACTGATCTCCAACGCAATGTTCTTCCGCACCAGGAAAGGTTAAAGGATGTGCCCTCAATTAAACATGAGCTCAGACTCAAATAATGCTATCTAATGTATTCTGCGTCCCGTAAAGTTTGAAGAAGAAAGGAATATCAACAGAAGAATGTGGCCACTCGCAATATTCAAGTACGCTATCCCCAAATTTGGCAGTTTAGACAGGCCATTACTCACACCGTGAAAATATCACTACTTTGTCACAGTCTCTAATAGGGTAATTTATTTCTCATGCACGTACCCAATTCTAGTTCAAATAAAATTAAATAAGCAGTTCAGTAACATATTTCTCATCCAAAATAAAAATTAATATGCTACTTAATCAAGCAACATGCTGAATAATACGAGTTAAGACCATATCCGTCAGCCTCGACTGAAATCAGATTAACACACTCTTTCCATAGTTGTTGCCTGTGCATTCAGCCACGAGATCCACCGCACACAACTAGAATTCAGTTTACTCACCATGCATACGTGCTTTTCCGAACACACGATTTCACACTCGAGTAAACTCAAATTAATTCTAGACTCTACTCTCAAATAATATTAACTTATCATCTACACACGCAAGCCTCAACTGAATCTTGATCAAGTACGCTATCTAGGCATTGTACGCGCAGCCAGCGACTACGAGCTCCACTGAAGTCAATGGACTTCCAAATTAATCGACTTATAATCGTGCCTGTCAATTCGAAAGAAACCACACGCAAGTGAACTTATCTTAATTCTACTTCCACAGGGGAATAATCTGGGCTTAGGATTAGAATAAACAAAAGTTATTAGTAAGCCTCGTTGCAAAGCCTGCCCTATGTGTAAGATAAGGGTGCCTGGTTGATTGAGTCGTTCCTACTAAGTTCTGCAATGCGAGTACATTAAAAAATAGCCGGCCCTTGTGGCCGAGCGGCTCTAGGTGGTACAGTCTGGAACCGTGCGACCGCTACGGTCGCAGGTTCGAATCCTGCCTTGGGCATGGATGTGTGTGATGTCCCTAGGTTAGTTAGGTTTAAGTAGTTCTAAGTTCTAGGGGACTGATGACCTCAGATGTTAAGTCCCATAATGATGAGAGTCATATGAACCATTAAAAAATAATTATCCTACTGACATTTCCTAAAGAGGAATGGATAATTGTGTAATTCAGTCTAAATATTCCACTTACAACATCCTCGCCGTAAGCAAAATTAGCGGAGCGCTTGCCACTTCCAACGCCAGCACCCGAGTGCCAAACACGCCGACACCAGTCACGCTTCCTGTAGGTGGTAGGGCAGGAGACTTTCTGCCAAACATGACTTACCACATCTGCAGAATCGTACTCATCTTCGACCGTTCGTTCCTACTTTGCTATACTTGAAAAAAAAAAAAAAAAAAAAAACGAAAGTTGGCAGCAGATTGGGACTGTACATGCAACATCTTTGAAAGCTTTCTGTATCACCTGAGCAGGCGACTCAACACACAAACCAATGAGAAGAAAAATAAGCATAATCACTAAGATAATGAGGATACTTGACAGTTAGTAAGGGACGTGCATTGAAAAATAATATAAGGCAGTTTGTCCATCCCTTCTCCATGGCACACTGATACCACTGTACTGAAATACAGCGAATTCTGGGCACAAATAATTACTTACTGGTTTGACGATAGTGAAGGGGGAAAAGTGGTATCCATTCAGTGTACGACGTACTACACCCGTAGAAATACATAACTGTATTACGAGGAACGTGACCCTGCATCCGCCGAATAAATGTAGGTCGAACGCGACCAGTTAGCTGCCCCACACTGCCACGTCCATCACCGCTAGGAATTTGCAATATTTTATCAATATATGCGTGTCGCTGACACGACCGACCTAGTTATTGGTAGAAAAGGCACTGGTAAGGAAGTAGGCAGTCAGGGAGAACTACCGCTCCCCATCCCCCCTCCCCACATTAATATTGGCAAACCGCGGCAAAAAAGATGTGTGCAGCTCGGCAGATAAGCGCCAAGCACGCCCCTCCCCATCCCACACCCTCTCGCTACTTTGGGTTTTCTCGCCGTTATTTATGGGTCTTATAGTGACGACACACATTAATTCAACATGACTGATTTGTTTGAAGTATTGTGGTGTCGTAGCTTAATTGTCTTCTTACTGTTTTCTATTCCACCTAGGGAAGCTGGCTGACCGATTCTGATGTCATCTATGCAGTATTTCTATTATAACAGGTTGGTGAAGGGGGAGCATGTTTCACATTGGTTCAGGGAAATAGCGGGGAGGAGAAATGAGTGCCTGGCACCTTTCTGCAAAGCCATCGGCTTTAAGTGTTGCCTACCATATCGCAACTCACTAGTCGGTATATACTTCAATTTATTCGACGAATCCAAGGCCGAGTTCTTCGTAATATAGTTGTGTAATTATAAGTTGTAGTATTTGTTATACATACCGAATTTATGCGCGTTGTAAATGGCTTAACCTCGGAATTTTTACTGCGGCTTCATAAATATAGGGTACATTTACCGAAATTTTGCCGTGATGTCATTATTTTTACCGACAGGTGAACGAGCACTGATTGACAGTGTTGTTGGATGTCCTCCTGAGGTATATCGCGCCAACTTCTGTTGAACTGGCTCGTAACGTCATCAAAATTCTGAAATAGATGGGGAGCACTGGCCATAATGCTCCAAACGTCAATTGTGGAGAGATCTGGCGACCTTGCTGGTCAATATAAGATTTGTCAAGCACAAAAACATGCATTGGAAACTCTCGCTCTATACACGTGGCCATTATCTTGTTGAAACGTAAACCTGCCACAAAGGGTAGCAAAACTGGGCGTCGAAATCATCGACGTACCGCTGTGCTATATGTGAGCCGCTGATGACGAGCAAATGATTCCTGCTATGAAGATAAAAGGAACCTCAGACAGTCGTTCCTCAATGCCCGCCATACTGTCCGGCAGCCAAGAGTGATGGGCTCAGGTGCAATTTCTTTTCATTTGAGGACCCCTTTTGTTGTCTTCCGCAACATACAGCACAGTGTAACTTCGACAATATTCTACACACCGTTTTTTTGTCTTTCATGAAAAGCCCTCGTGCGATTGCATTTCAACAGGATAATGCTCTCCAGCATACGGCCAGAGGTTTCAGGTGGACTAAATTTAGGACGATATCCTTCAGGGCGACATTCAGCAACTCAATCAATCGATGCCAAGGCGAATAATTGCTTGTATAAGGACCAGAGATGAACCAACGCATGGTTCAAATGGCTCTGAACGCTATGGGACTTAAATTCTGAGGTCATCAGTCCCCTAGAACTTAGAACTATTTAAACCTAACTAACCTAAGCACATCACAAACATCCATGCCTGAGGCAGGATTCGAACCTGCGGTCTCGCGGTTCCAGACTTTAGCACCGAGAGCCGCTCGGCCATTCCGGCCGGCCAACGCATTGTTGACTCGCTCAATATTTGAAGCTGTTTCTCTTGAATAAATCATCCAGTGTCTCTGACACAGTAATTATTTGTTTGTCTTTGCATGTGTATTACATCTACCGACTTCCGTCGCATTTGTGTTGTTCCTTTCTTGAGCGCCGTTTTCCTTTCGTGTCGTAGTGTACGGTATGAAGTTGCGTTAGTGACTTGCTCACTTGGTTAAGCCGTTTCTCTTGCATAAATCACTCATTTTTTTGAAACTGTAATCATTTATCTTTATATTTACATCACATCTACCAATGTGATGTACATTCGGATGATTTCTTTGTGGAGCGTCTTTTTTTATTTATTTTTATGCAATTTTCTCTTCATCTTTTTTTTTGCCTTGGAGTGTATTGAGACAGAATGCAACGAATGACTGAAGAAGTTTGGGGCAAGTGATACTTTGAGATAAAAAGGGCAGCAAAAGAAATTGTGGTGAGCGTTACCAAACCAGTTAGAACAATAATAGACCAAAAATAGAGGGAAAATGGAAAACTTCATGGCAGTCTCCATGTGTATGAATTTGGGTGTCTAATCAACGGGATCACGATTTAAAAGCCAGGAAATGAAGATTAGGAAGAAGTTATGAACGACACTAGCAGGAAGAGTCGTAGTTTTCGATACGCTAAACTGAGATGACAAGAGTCATGGGATACCTCGTAATATAGTTTCGGACCTCCCTTAGCCTGTTGTTGTGCAGCATTTGGACGTGGTGTGGAATCAACAGTCGTTGGAAGTCCACTGCAGAAATATTGAGGAGCTTGCCTCTATAGCCGTTCATAATTGCGGAAGTGTTGCCGGTGCAGGATTTTGTGCACGAATTGACCTCTCGATTATGTCCCATGAATGTCCGGTGGCATTCGTGTAGGGCGATTTGGGTGGCCATATCGTTCGCTCGAATTGTCTAAACGTTTTTCATGCCAATCGTGGACAATAGTGGCCCGGTGTCATCGCGCATTCTCATACATGAAATTTCCGTCTTTGTCTGGCAACATGAAGTACGTCAATGGCTACAAATGTTCCGTAAGTAGTGGAACATAACCATTTCCCGTTATGATCGGTTTAGTTGGACTTGAGAAACCAGTCCATTCCACATAAAAACGGCCCACACCATTATGGAGACAGCACCAGCTTGCACAGTGCCTTGATAACAACTTAGGTCCATAGTTTCGTGGTGTGTCTATCACCGGTTCTTACCAACTGAAGTTGGGACTCATCTCACCAGGCTACGGTTTTACAGTCGTCCAAGGTCCAAGCGATGTGGTCGCGAGCTCAGGTGAGATGCTGCAGGCGACGTCATGTTCTTAGCAATGGTAATCGCGTCGGTCGTACGCTGCCATAGCCCATTTACGCCGAATTTTGTCTCACTGTCGTAAGGGATGTGTCCGTCGTTCGTCCCATACTGATTTCTACGGCTATTTCACACAGGCTTCTTTGTCTGTTAGCACTTACAGTCGCTGCTTCCGGCCGATAAGTGAAAACCATCAGCCCACTATGTTGTCCTAGGTGAGCGGTATTACTTGAAATCTGGTATTCTCAGCACATTCTTCTCACCGTGAATCTAGGAATACTGAATATCATAACGATTTCCGAATCTGAATGTCCCATGTGACTACCTGTATCACCAATACCTCGTTCAGAGTGTGTTTATTCTCGTTGGGTGGTCATAATCCCGTCGAAAACCTTTTCACACAAATCACGTGAGGACAAGTGATAGTTTCCATAACTCACTGCCTCTTTATAGCTTGACTACGCGATACTATCGCCATGTGTATATGTGCTTATCGCTATCCCATGACTTCTGCGAACTCAGTGTATCAGAGAGAGGCAGCGGTTGTCTGTCGCGCGTTCTCACCGCTGCTGTAGCGCCGTGCCGGCCATCCGTCGCCCGCTGCTCCCTGGGTGCTCGCCGCCTCCCTCCGCGCTCCCGGGCGGCCGCTGCTAAACTGTTTGCCTTCCATCACTGTCCGTGCCGCAGCAAACACGCCGCGGGCGGCGGCAGCGGGACGCGACTGCTGCACTTCGGCAAACAACAACTTTCCCCGCCAACACAAATATTCCCCGCAAATTACGCACCACTCAGCGCTTATTTAGTTGCTTATCGGCCTTATTCGCTGTAACTATTAACACCAGTTTTGTGTTTGTAGCGTATCGGTGTATTAAAGCAGACCCCACTGAGAGTCCAGCTCATACCAAATCGACACCGTATGTGGGTAACTCTAAATTCTACGCTCCTAAATGTAAACGTCTTATTATATACGGTGTGAAATGATAACAGTGCACTTATTTCTCGTCAATCGTGCAACGATCTATTGAGCTTTCTTTTGTGTTCCCAATTGATTTGGCCTTAGTTAAAGTGCAAAACGGTTGCTGAAGTTTTGATGCTCCCAACACTAATGCGATGAACGTTTTTGTGACGATTGGGAAGATAATGTTGACGGTGGCCTTTGTGGATCTTTGTGTGTGGGCTACACTTGAGAACATACGTAGCTGACTTACAAAAACCTTATTCATAAAATATACCATTGAAATTTCGACCTTTTGGCCGTTTTCAAGTGGAGAACAGCAAATTCTTATAAATAAAATGCAGCTGCTGACGGAGTTCCATTGTGGGGTGTAATTTGAAACTTGGTAGATATGCTTTGCATTACTGCTCAATCAATTAAATCTAGGCGCTAAACTATTTGGCTGAGCGGTTCTAGGCGCTTCAGTCTGCAACCGCGCGACCGTTACGGTCGCAGATTCGAATCCTGCCTCTGGCATGGATGTGTGTGATGTCCTTAGGTTAGTTAGGTTTAAGTAGTTCTAAGTGACCGATCACCTCAGATGTTAAGTCCCATAGTGCACAGAGCCAATTTAACCAATTAAAACTGTAAAAAATAATTCCAATTTCTTACGACAGGTGCCACGTTCGCACTGTACAGCATGTCATCGACGTTTCCAGTGCTCATATTGAGCAAACTGTGTAAACGGCGGTTAATAATAAAATCATCGTCACGCCTTTCTCATTTGTTTGACCTATCTTGCTCAAGTCCAGTTTTTAATCCACTACGCGGGGAAACATTGCTATACGTCTTTCTTGCATTCATAGCGTCAGAGTTGCTCCAGGTGACTAAAATTGGAACTATTTTTTTTTCCAGCGCAAATCGATTCCTCATTAATGCGTTAGAATATCTACACAGTCTCGCTGTCATATAATATGTACAGTCCAAATTGCATATCTGTGAGTTTCTCTACTTTCATTATAATCACCCAGTGTATTAAGATACGAAATATTTTAAAATTAAAAAAGAATTAAAACATACACGTCACGTTCTTGTGGTTTTCAGTCCTGAGACTGGTTTCATGCAGCTCTCCATGCTACTCTATACTGTGCAAGCATCTTCATCTCCCATTACCTACTGCAACCTACATCCTTCTGAATCTGCTTAGTGTATTCATCTCTTGGTCTCCCTCTCCGATTTTTACGATTTTTACCCACCACGCTACCCTCCTATACTAAATTGGTGATCCCTTGATGCCTCAGAAAATGTCCTACCAACCGATCCCTCCTTCTAGTCAAGTTGTGCCACAAATTTCTCTTCTCTCCACTTCTATTCAATACCTCGTCATTAGTTATGTGATCTACCCATCTACCCCTCAGCATTCTTCTGTATCACTACATTTCGAAAGCTTCTGTTCATTTCTTGTCCAAACTATTTATCGTCCACGTTTCACTTCCATACATGGCTACACTCCATACAAAAACTTTCCGAAACGACTTCCTGACTCTTAAATCAATACTCGATTTTAACAAATTTCTCTTCTTCAGAAACGCTGCCATTGCCAGTCTACATTTTATATCTTCTCTACTTCGAGCAGCATCAGTTACTTTGCTCCGCAAATAGCAAAACTCATTTACTACTTTAAGTGTCTGATTTCCTAATCTAATTCCCGCACCATCGCCCGATTTAATTCGACTACATTCAATTATCCTCGTTTTGCTTTCGTTTATGTTCTTCTTGTATCCTCCTTTCAAGACACTGTCCATTCCATTCAGCTGCTTTTCCAGGTCCTTTACTGTCTCTGACAGAATTATAATGTCATCGGCGAACATCAAAGTTTTTATTTCTTCTCCATGCATTGTAAATGACTGCCATCTGGCTTTTGTACAGATTGTAAATAGCCTTTCGCTCCCTGTATTTGACCCCTGCCACCAACAGAATTTGAAACAATTTAGTCCAGTCAACATTGTCAAAAGTTTTATCTAAGCCTAAGTTTAACTTTTCTTAATCTGTTTCATAAGATATGTCGTAAGGTCAGTGTTGACTCACGTGTTCCAACATTTCTACGGAATCCTAACTGATCTTCTCCGAGGTCGGTTTCTACCAGTTTTTCCATTCTTCTGTGAAGAATTCGTGTTAGTATTTTGCAGCCGTGACTTATTATACAGATAGTTCGGTAATTTTCACATCTGTCAACACTTTCTTTGGGACTGGAATTATTATACTCTTCTTGAAGTCTGAGGGTATTTCTCCTGTCTCATACATCTTGCTCACCAGATGGTAGAGTTTTGTCAGGCCTGGATCTCCCAAGGCAGTCAGTAGTTCTAAAAGGATGTTGTCTCCTCCCGGGGCATTGTTTCGACTCAGGTCTTTCAGTGTTATGTTAAACGCGTCACGCAGTATCATATCTCCTATTTCATCTTTATCTACATTCTCTTCCATTTCTATAATATTGTCCTTAAGAACATCGCTCTCGTATATGGCCTCTATATACTACTTCCACCGTTCTGCTTTCCCTTCTTTGCTTAGAACTGGGTTCCCATCTGAGCTCTTGATGTTCAAGCAAGTGGTTCTCTTTTTCCCAATGGTCTCTTTAATTTTCCTGTACGCAGTATCTATCTTACCCCTAGTGATATGCGTCTCTACATCCTTACATTTGTCCTCCAGCTAATCCTTCTTACGCATTTTACACTTTCTGTCGATCTCAATTTTGAGATGCGTATGTTTTCTTAATTTTCAAATGAGCTAAAGCTTGGAAATAGCTAAGTGGCATACTGTCCCGTACTCGTTTTTGTCCATAAATTGTTTCTAGAGTTTAAGGTGATGATAAAGTCTGTAAAACCCGATCACGAAACGTAAGTTCATGACTTATTTGCATTGGTTGTTTATGGATGAAAAGGTGAGGACATGATACAATGTTTTCATTTAAGTGCTGGAATATGGTTCAGAAAATTGCATTACAGACGATAATTTATTGGATGTATTCCAACTGAAAGACGGGTAGATAATCTGACTTTGATAAAAAATTCACTCACATTGATCAATATTCTTATGTAAATAACAGATGATTTTTCTGTGTCCTTATCTGAACGTCCCGTGTTTGAGAGCATATTTATTTCAAGTGCTCACAAGGTTCCTTCTCCCGTCCTTTCCAGCCCCACAGATAATATCTGGTTAGTTAATGTCTGTATCTCTTTCCACTGGTGGAAAAATTGCTCTGAGCACTGTGGAACTTAACATCTCAGGTAATCAGTCCCCTAGAACTTAGAACTGCTTAAACGTAACTAACCTAAGGACAGCACACACATCCATGCCCGAGGCAGGATTCGAACCTGCGACCGTAGCGGTCGCGCGGTTCCAGACTGAAGCGTCTAGAACCGCTCGGCCACAAGTCATCAGTCATCTGAGCTCTAACATAGATTCTGCTAGCTTTTCCAATAGATTCTAATGGTTTTTTTTCTTGTCCATGAATGAGAACGTTTTCTACTTTATGATACTGGTAGCTTCCTCTAGAAGGTTCAGGCGAACGAGGAGGCGTGATCCGGTCGCTGAATTGGGCAGTCGTGATGTCAAGGATGAAATGGTAACACTTGTCCAGAGAAACATAGACTAAGATGTTCTTACTTCGCCTAGTGCTATCAAGCGTTATTTGACTAGAAGAATTTCATTTCATTGTGTTTCTATAACGTCCGGGAATGTTCTTACTTGATGTTAGTGAATCGATTTACTTTTTTTATTAGAGAAGCACGTGGACATGAGCTTGACTTTTCGATGTCCTTGAATAGTCATTAATTCGCCGTTTTGAACCACATGTGAAGCTTAGTAATCAATGCGCGATTGCCCACAGTACTACTATGCCCTTGGCAATCCGTCGAGTTAGGTTCTACTGTTACATGAATCAGCTTGTGTAATACGGGAATATAATTTGTATTGGAAGCACGACTGCGTGTGCAGCTTCACTGCGAAGTTTCTATGAGAGGCATTTGTTTAGAAAGTTGTTAATTCCTCATTTCGCCCAAGTAGTAAATACATTGGAGAAAGAAAAGTTTTATGCCTGCTTTGAGTAGTGCATGAATCAGCTTGAATACTAGATTTAACGCAAGATTATTTTCAGTTTCCCACGCATTTAACGACATTACTCCTGACCTTTTTATAAAATTCTTAAGCTGATTTCAGTTTGCAATTAGATTCCCTTTTGACAGAAGATAATTATTATTGCCCCTTTTGCGTAAACAAAACGTCAAAACTACACAATTCCACCTAAATTACAAGTTAAACAATCCACTAGACTCAGTTATTAAAACCTCGTAGATTAAACCAGGGACCAATCTCACGACAAAGGAAGTCAAGCATTCATTACTCATATACATGGACTATCTAGCATGTAAAAACTAAGAATACATGCTTTAAACTGACATTAGAGACGCTGAAGTAAATTCACAGGTAGCTCAAAATAAAAATTTCTGTATAAATCTTTCCCTTTAGTTACTTCGCCAGGTACAAGAAAACGACTACCGATGATTTACATAAAATGATGAACGAATATCAGAATTTCACAGCATGTGAGCTACACAATTTTGCGACTCAGTTTGTCCCATGCAGTTCCTCACGCCTCTGGTCTGGTAGCCTGAACCCAATCTTTCGCTTCGCTGAGCGCGGATTAGGGCGTGCATCCCTCCCCCAGGCCTATCAACGAATAATAACCAAATAAAATCAAAGGCTGTGGGGACCGTACATAAAACCCAACCTGAAGCAGAGATGGCAACCATTACATAAGTGCGCAAAACAGTTTTGCTTCCCAGTCCAACACACTCAAGACAAGTGGCCCAAGTCAAAACATTCTCAGTAATAGCTTGAAGAATTAGCAATTACCAGCTTTTTCTAGCATTTCACAATTGTTAATAATTACGCTTTTAGTGAGTTCGAACAAAACATCTCAAGAAGATACTTCCGTGAGAATTGACGACATTCAGCTGAACAAAATAGTTAGTACTGCCGGGAAAGTAGATGATATTTAAAATCAGACGTACCCAAATCCGTGAGAAATAAGCAACAACTCCACAATGCAAAACTCGGTACGACGTCAAACAGAAAAGAATGCACTCTGATAATTGTAGTAACTGTCCCCGTACCACCACCTTAAACCTATAACACACATAATAGTATTGGTAAGCTTATATTATCGCTAATGTCATGCGGAGTATTAACTTATCCAAACGGCATGACGGATCTTCATTAAGGAGCGCCCCATTAATGCGACGCACTAGTCAGTAAGGAACCTGATTATTGTATACACAAACTGGCAAATAATCAGTGCACAGTGCACCACACAAGACATGTATTTACAACTGAGCCTTGCCCCATTACATAAAACTTTAATTTAAGATAAGATATCAGACCTCCAAGGCCTTAAAAAGTTCACCTTAAGCAGACATATTGACTAAAGTTCAGTTCATTATGCAGTGCTTACAACTGAGAGTTTAAGGGTGCTGACACTCCAGCCTCGGCAAGAGAAGCAAAGCTTAACAACACCAGCTAAATTAACAGTTCGGTCCGATTTACCAGCAGTATTTCTCTTAAACAAACAAAGGCTAATACACCGATACAGATACACAAATTACTCAAGGTCAATCTTGATTGAAATACACCGGGCGCCCGTCCTCACTACTAAATCCCTAATGTAACTGAGCTGTGCACAGTCAGACCCAAAAGTACGAACAAATGCTTCTTGAATCAACAAAATTCTCACTGTGCTATCCACACTGAACGGAATGAAGATTTCTCAAAGGTTATTGCTGCTTTTACAGCATCACGTACGAACGCCAACTACTCACTGGCCCTGGCAGCACAAACATCAGAATGCAGTGCAGCCGCGTTCCTCACCTACCCCGCCCTGTTCCGCGTCAACAGCATCCTGCAGCACACACCGTCCACGAGCTACGCCAAGTAGTATTTCCAGGAATCGACTTCCTCCGTACCGACAACGGCATGCCTCTATATTCTGAGGAGTCAGAAGCCATGGGATACCTCCGAATTTCGTGTCGGACCTCCTTTTGCAAGGCGTAATAAAGCAACTCGACAACTCGACGTGGCATGAACTAGCCGTTGGAAATCTCTTGCAGAAGTACTGAGCCACACTACTTATATAGCCGTCCGTAACTGTGGAAGTGTTGCCGGTGCAGGAGTCTGCGAGCGAACTGACCTCTCGATTATGTCCTGTAAATGTTCGGTGGGACTGATATCGGGCGATATTGGTGGCCAAGTCGTTCCGCTCGAGTTGTCCAGAATCTTCTTCAAACCAACCACGAACACTGGGGCCCAGCGGCATGGACCAATGTCGTACATAAAAATTCCATCATTGATTGGGAACATAACGTCCATGAATGGCTGAAAATCTTTTCTTAGTAGCGGCACATAACCATTCCCAGTCAATGACCCACGTGAAAAAAGCCCACACCAATATGAAGACATCACCGGCTTCCACCAACTTATGTCCATGGCTTCGTGAGGTGTACGCTGCGCTTGAACGCTACCATCAAATCTTACCGACCACAGTCGCGTCTCATCTCACCAGGCCATGGGTTTCCAGTCGTCTAGGATCTCACCGATAGGGTCACGAGCCCAAGAGAGGCGCTGCGTTGTCCGTGATTGTAGGTAATGCCTGAAATGTGGTATCCTTGGCAGGCTCTTGAATATTTAATTCTCTAATGATACCCCACACAGAATGTCCCTTGCATCTAGCTACATCTATCATTCCGCTTTCAGACCTGTCAATTCCTGTCGTGGGACCATAATCATGTGGCTAACTTTTCACATGAATCATCTAAGTACAAATGATGGCTACACTAATTCACTGCCATTTTTTACCTTGTGTGATGAATACACTGTACAAGTGCATAACGTAACCTCCTTACTTTTTTCACGGCAGTTTATAGGCTTCACAGCAGGCAACACTGCCATCTCCAGGTGTAAATCACAGGTTCCGCCCATTTAAAAGGAAGAGAAAAGGACCAATTATCGTTATCGAACTGGCGTCGACTGATACTTACGCGCATGGCACAACTGTAATAAAATTTTGTTTGTTTATAAAATAAGTTTGTGTATAGTAATTGTAGCTAAAGTCGCATCACCTCCTCCTACAAACAGTTGTGTCTCATGAAAACAGAAACGGAAAAGTTTGCGAAAAAAATGGTTAAAATGGCTCTGAGCACTACGGGACTTAACATCTGTGTTCATCAGTCCCCTACAACGTAGAACTACTTAAACCTAATATCACACACATCCATGCCCGAGGCAGGATTCGAACCTGCGACCGTAGCAGTCACGCGGTTCCGGACTGAGCGCCTTAACCGCGAGACCACCACGGCCGGTAAGGTTGTTAAAGAACGTAATATAGTTGTGATATAGTCTTCAGTTCACATTATCAAAACCACCCTCACTTATTTTTGTGTATATAGACTGTACCAAGGCCGGGAATCGAGACTGGGTCTCCCGCTTACTACGCAGGTGCGTTAGTCACTAGCCCACCTTGGCACAACGATTCACAGGCCTGGATGGATTACGCTGGCACGCCTCGCTCCTAGATCCCTATTCTCACTGCTGCCCTAGTCGCCTTTCAGTTGCTCCTTACCCATGAACAGAATTGTCGACGCTCACCGTGTTCTGGAATAGCACCTTAGCATCGAACGTAAGTGGGGGATCCAGCCTGAAGCCCAGATGCATTTACTTGTAGAGACAAAATGAAACAATGTGAAAGACATTCCTGGTGTCATACAGACGTGAGTTCTTGCATATAGACTGAATGGGAGAGGGGAACTTTGTACCAAAAAAAGAAAAAAATATTACTGAAATTGGGTCATTGTGTTTCTTGAAGTATCTGCATCTGGATTTCTGGCTCAATCCCTCCCACATTTACAATTCGATGGTGAGGTGTTATTCCACAACATGCAGAACCTCGATAATTCTGTTCGTGCCTGAGGGGGAATTTACAGCAGCCTAGAGCGGCTGTGAGATTTTTGATCGAGGAGGGAGGCGTGCCAGGGTAATCCCTGTAGTTTTGTGATCCGGCCTGCCACTGTGGGTTAGTGGCTAACGCACCTGCCTAGTAAGCAGGAGACACGGATTCGATTCTCGGCCTTGGGACTAAGTTTCGCTCGATACTTCAGTCTCTATACATGAAATCATATCTATATGAGACCAGAAAAGTCTCTGAAATTGTGTCATTTCATAAGCACCCTCATGTGTACTCAGGTTCGATGAAACGTTGCGATTGATTGAAGTCAGCGTTCGCTGCTGATTTTAAATACCGATCTAAAGGAACTACTATTCAGAAGCCTGATTATTCACTCGTCTCCTTCGAAAAACAAATAACTAAAAAATTAAAAAAATTGACGATTTACAAATTTTATCTTTTGCTAAGAATGAATTCTGCTGCGAACATTTGATAAAGTAGTCAGTTCTTCGGAGAGTTTATTTCACGATTCACCAAATATGCAATGCCAATGGACTCCGCTCAGGTAGCCAGCGTTGAGTGAGAATCGGAAGACATTTGCAGAATTTATAAAATGAGAGCTTCCTATAGAAAGACGAGAGACAGAAAATAACAATTGGATAGCTAAGCACTCACCGGGGCGGAATAGTAATCATTCGAAACGAAATTCAATGAGAGGGTGTTGGTCACCAGGCAGCTGACACAACGGGAGAAGGAATTTTGATCAGGTAGAGGAAGGTCACTGAGAACAACCGAGAATAATTGAAATTCGGAAGCCCGACTCTCATCGTAATGAGTGACACGACGCTGAAAATTACGTCGCAACAGACTGACAAATAATTTCTCTTCTGCTTAGGTCTGCTGCGAATGGGGGGGGGGGGGGGGGGGGGCAGAGGGGATGCTTTTCTACATAGACTTTTATATTAAATACTAAATGTCTGATTAGCAACCATCTTTTTCGTTGTAGTAGGAAGAAGGAATAACTTTGAGTACTGCGTCAATTACATAAACATGAACAATAATTTAAGACGAATGAAACACCACGATAAATTCTAATGGAAAGCTCAACAAGAAAGATTGATATAGCTGTTGGGGTCAGGGTAGTACAAGATACTACTGAAGACCCACAGACATTCCAAGAAGTATAAGTACATGTTTATATTGACAGTGGACTTTTAGACGTGTACAAAATTGTACACAACAGCGTACTGGAGATGGTGATCATCACGAGTAGAAATGCGAGGGGTCGGCAACACGTCTCGACTCTCAAGAAGTTTATCTCTCAGAGGAAATTTAATAACCATCTCTATCTTTCAGGGGAGCCAATATTCAGAAAGCGAACAAAATGAGATGAGATGGAATATTTGTGAACCAGTCATCATTGTCACTGACAATTTATTATGATGATTAATATGCCACATTATATACACGAGCTGAGATAGAAACCAAGAGGAAATTACAGACCCTTCTTATTACAAATGAAGCAGTGCACCTAGCAAGAAGCCGGAAGCTGTAATATGTTACGTAAGCAATCAAATAGGATATGTGCCGTAAAAGACATTTAATCACAAAAAACATTAACACTTTTTATTCCGTAACACTTCTTTAACAACTGCGATAGCGTCAACCACATTCCACTAAATACAAGGAGTATAAAAAAAATTGCAATTTTAAATTCTACAATTTAACGGCAGTTTATTTTAAGCTCTCCAGTGGCTCAGTTTTCACCCGTGTAGGGGAAGCACATGTGAACTAAAACTAAGGGGAAAGCATCTCAGTAGGAAAATTACCAACTAATACACTGAACACAATGGACGTTTATCCATTAGGAGACCAGACAGTGAGCCGAAATTACAAAGCTCTATGAGGATATTGGGCGTTGATTAAAACATGTACAAGTAGAATTCACGACATAGTGCCCAACTAAGTTCAATAACAACACATGGGCACTAATAATTAACTTAAAACACATGATCCACACTAAAAGAGAAACGAAAGAAGATAATAATATGTAGAAGTTGGCACTAATAATTGACTTGAACCATAACGCCCACACTAATAACCAACTAGAAGCAATGGCGAGTAGTGAGCAATTACAGTTAATTTGAACCCAAACCTCACACAGTTCTAATTACGAAAAAATAGCGTTAAAAAGGTTAGGCAATGATGAAAGTGTATCAATAAATACAGAAAGGCCGAGCCGGGTTCCACTAACAGAATATTTGTATCTTAAACAGATAAGATTGAGAGTTAATTCAAAAATGGAGATAAAATCCAATTTTCCTGGTAAATTAGAATGTTCGTGGTACATTAAATTGCTAATTACACTTCATTGCCTAGGACATAATAATGATACTAATAATAGATAATATATTCATTATTTATAAAAGCGTAATCTGCATAATCTCTGGTGTAGAAGGATGTAGGGCCCTCTCTTTATTTCATCATATCTGGAATAATGGTGCATTCTAACAATGATCTCACAATCGAAGAACGCAGATACAGAATTCCTTGACAGTGAAATTCGCGCCCCCCTCCCTCCTGTTGGTGAGCAGCTCAAAAATTGGGGGGAGATTTTAAAAAATCAGGATAGTAGTTGAGGAGGGATTGTTGCCATAGATCGAGCACTAGAGGTATCTCTAGAAAGACTCATCAACAACTGCTGGATGTAGAGAGGGTATTTTTACTATTGGTCCAACACTAGAGAGTTACTCCTTCCAGTCAAGCCAGGTGCCCTGGGGGGGGGGGAGGGGGTATGGGTAACAATAACAGGACAGCAGGCTACCACTGAAATGCAGGAGAGTGGCTGATCAACAAGTGAATAGCTTCTGGGAGAGACATAAGAATGGGTAATAATTTTAGGAGTGTGACTCACTGTCCCTGTGCTGTTTTTTTTTTTTGTAGGAGGTTGAAATATAGCTTCAACAGTGGCTCATGGTCTTACTGTCTTGGTGGATGGTAAAACTGTTCCATTCGACAATGATGTCATTCTAAAGACATCACTCGACTACATGTTGAAGGTGTGGAAGTGTGACTTGAAATCCCATTCCATCCTCTGACGGTGTAAGTTCAGCTTGCAGCCAAAAACCCACTAACTACGAACTAATTTAGATATCGACAGTGGTGGTTAACGTTGGTCGATTCCCATCGAGTGGCCAAGTTCACATTAACACTTTATGAGTGGCCAAAACAGTGCTATCGTTAGCCATGGTCAGAGTCGAAATCCTCAAGAATGGTACGAGAAACGGGGTGCCGGTGCCAGTTTCAGGGAGTCATGATGCCTATGTTTTGTAAGTCAGCTATGGTGTCGCATATGGCTTCTACTTTGGCATAGAGATATCTTGCCTCCTCTAACATGGGCGTCTTGAGAGTGGCCATTACTGTTTTATTGTGGAGTGTAACTACCTTTGAGAAGGAAGGGGATTGCAGGCTCCACTGAAGTACCTTATTCTACAGTGGTGCCATAGGTGAGGGAAGGGTGTACATACATCTGGTACCATCAGAGCTTGATGTTGAGGTTCAGTTCCCTGCTGATGAATATTGGGTAAAACGCTTTTATTAGCTTGAGTCATTTTTGGGTTACATATTCTGCTTGGCGATGGAAGAGCAGTTTTTTTATCCATATGGATACCTATGTGTTTTGTATCAGGGGACCATGGGACCTGTACGCCTATAATAGTGATGTTGTGACGGAGGATGGGGTAACATTTTGTGAAGTAGACTGCTGTAGTATTGGCGGCACTGAGGGCAATCGTTTTGGATTGACACCAGGTCACTGTCATGTTCACCTTCTCCTGGAGGCGAGCAATGAGCTGGTCTTTGTTGAGGCCAATGGTATAGAGCATTGTATCATCGGTGTTTTGCACAAGGTGCAGTGTGGGAGGACTGGCATATCATTAACATAAACGTTAACAAAGAGCCTTGATGGGTACCCATTGACATGTAAGCTGGAGCATTGACCATGCTGAGTAACGTAGAAATTCCTATTGGGGAGGAAATTATCCACGATATTCACATTGATGTCAGAGATGGTCGTCTGTGGCAGCATTTTGTACACAGGTTTTTTTCTGCCAAATATTGTCATATGCGATTTGGAAGTCCAAGAAAACCACTGGCATCCATATGGTGGAGTTAATGCCCTTGGTGACATCTTCCACGATCCGAAGGACCTGGAGTTTGGCCAACAAGTGGGAAGCAATTCCAAACTGTTCCAGACGGATTGTCCCAGCTGCCACAAGAGGTTACGAAATGCAGTGGAGGATCAAAGTTTCTAGAACCGTGGCCATTGTGTTCAGAGGGCTAACGGGCCTGTTGTTAGTAGGGACCATAGGATCCTTTGAGGGCTCTGAGATGGCAATCATTTTTGCCTGCTTTCACAGTGAGGAGAAAGGCCAGTTGTGAGACAGCACTTGAGGATTCTGGTAAATAAGATCAGTGGCTTGCATTAGAGCAGATGGAGACGTTCGTTTAAGATGCCTTCCAAACCTTGAGCCAACTGCCCACGCTTCCACCAGAGAATTCGTTGGATATCCACTGGGGACGTAAGGCGAGGGCAGTCAGACGTGGTATTTGTCTGATAACATCGATGGTCGCTAGAACATCCTGTTCATCTTGGAGTTCATGAGGCGTGACATCCTGGATGAGCAATTGGTTCCGCGACTCAAATGCATCAGATCTTATACTGCATTAAGCGCATCAAAAGCGATCCACTGTGTGGATGAGATGGTTTGTCTTCACTGCAGAGCGCTGCAGAGCTCAAACAAAAGCCCATTCAGATATATGTTGAAGGAGGATGGCGGACATCTTGTCCTCCCATTATTCCTATCGGTGAGCCGATGGCAAAATTCACTTTGGAGACATTTCAAGTGATACTTATGCATGGACCTCGAAACTGCCTCTGCCATCTGTGGTAGCGGTTCTTCTGAATTAGTATTTCGTGCAAGAGAGGAGGCAAGTCATCAAGTGAGATTAAAGACCTTATGACAAGGAAAGTACAGGCCTTCATTACCTTTTGAATTTTTGTGGTTTATTAATCAACTGCACTAACCAGATTGGCAGGCATTGTCAGGTGGAGATGTAGCCGAATGGTGTAATTAAGGATCCTGGAAAATTTGTCCCAGTCCGTGATGGTCAAAATAGTTTGGATATCTAAAGACAGAGCGACATCGTTAAGGTGCAGGAGCATGGAGCTATGGTCAGAGGCCAGTTCGTGAAGTTCAAATGAAAATTGCATCACAATGTTCTTGAAAATTGCCACATCCAAAACATCTGGCTGGCAATCAGAGCAGGCTAGTATGTGGGTTCAAGTGTGGGGGCCATAGACTGACAGTGACAGAGGATCTTCCAGATCAAGAGGGAGTCTGCCCTTGGAATTAGCAATCCAAGAATGTCAAGTTGGATGCTTGATGTTGAGATCTGCCCCAACAATATCAAATGACGTTTAGGTACAGAGATCTGCTTAAAGAAGTTATTTCACCAAGGCAGGTGGAACCAGTGACTGCCTTAGACTCTATACGTTCGAGTGGTTAGAGAACCTCATGCTTATGGACAAATCACTTATGCAGAAACACTGCCGTGCCCCCACCTCAACGATGAAGCTGGCCAGTGCGATAGCAAACCACGTTGTGGAGTCGAAAACGGTCTCTGGCTTTCATATGGGTTTCTGAGAGAAGTAAAATGTTTAAATGGTGGTCATGGAGGAAAGCGTTCATTGCAGTATTCATACCTTTAAGGTCATTAACATTAAAAATACAGAAAACAACTAGCTCCTGAGAGTGCTGATGGTTGTGTGGCGTGCGAATCACCATTAAAACTAAATCTGGCTGAGCCCTTCAACAAGTCTGGTAGCGACCCAGTCCTCTGACCAACGGATCATTTTAGCTGTTTCATGAATGACAACCCTGATGTGGTGCAATGGGAAGAGAGAGATGACTTGGAGAATCTATCACATGTCATCCTAGAAAGAAGCATCTATCTCCACCACAGGAGGAATATCCTGGTTGGGCTGCTTGACCCTGCGATGAGCTGGGGTGAGCGTGGTGGCTGTTGGAGAACGCACCGTAACAGAGGGTTGTGGTACTTCAGCAGGTGGGCGGAAGGAGGCCCCAGAGAGTCTTACAGCTTGGTGGGTACAGGTAAGCGTCACAGAAGACAGATTAGCAGGAGATGACTGAGCTGCAGGAGGGAATGTGATCATAGGAGATGGAGGCAGAGGGGGCTCCTGAGGTGCTGATGCATCAGCTACTTGAGAATTAGTGGTGGGATAGTCATTGGATTTAGCCCATAAGACGGCAAGGTAGGTGCCGTCCTGTGATGGCTGGGGCGGCCGATTCGTCCCCAGTTGCCTCCATGGAGGGTGGGAAGATTTCATAGATTTCTGGTATGTAGACAAGCCTTGCAGGAAGTCAGATGATGGGTATCGTGAGAGGTGGTCAAACAGCGGGCAGAGTTGGTTTTTCTGAGGCCAGGAGTTTGCAGTCCTCTGACGCATGCGAGCCAACACACTTACACACCGCAAAGGCAGTGAGCAGTTATTGTTGTGCCACAAACGTTGACGCCAACAGCAAATGGAGGGGCCGTTGCGGCCTTCATATGATTCAATGCGCGTCTTGGTGCACTGGAAATGCTTGGTTTGGTAGATGCGTTCTCCTAATAAGGGAGGCAACATGGGTGGGTATGGAGATTAATAGCCAGGTCTCAGGGTCCCTCTTGTATTGGCTTACGAAAGTGTCCTGGAACTTCAGACGCAGTAATTTATCCCTAACATCAGTTTCTGTAACTTCACAAGGAAGGTCTTCGATGACGATTTTTGTTCTTCTTTAACCGGAAGCCGGAAGGTTGTAGCAGTTCATAGCCCTGGACTTCACAAAATCGGGGACTGGGAGATAATCCTCCATGTTGTGAAGCAGGTACCTGACGCGGCCTTTCTGGTATACAGCCAGCAGTTTGTCCACAATAAGGCGTTGCAGTTCAGTTTAATGTAGTTCGTGGGATTATAAACAACTATAGTAGCGATGTTCTCCTTTGGTGGTGGTGGTGGTGGTGGCGGTGAATTCTTACAAGTGGGGCCGGAAGGGGGATCCATGTCCTGGTTCATGGCAGCTGAAGGTGCTGCTGCACCAGGTGTGGAGGCATCGGAATCCGAATCATGGCCGCTGCGACGGGTGCGAACAGAAGGTCGTTTTCAATGTCGACCATGGGGAGGACCGACAGGGATGGAATCCGCGGAAGACCCGTTGTGCCGACGAGATGGTGTAGACGAAGCAGCATCCAAAGGGGCGTCCGAGTGGCAGCATGCTGTATTAATGGTGAGGGCTGACATACCTTGACTGTCACTAGGTGTGAGGTGTGTCACCAGTAGGCCATGTGAATCGTCAGAGGACGAAGAGGAAGATCAGTCCATCACGCGAGGCTGTGTACAGGGTTCACTTAAATCGATGTCACTCTCAGCTGTTATCGGTGACTTGTGGCAGGAAGCACGATGCGCTCGGTTGGGTGGGGTCAGAGAAGCCGGCAGCTTGCAGGGACGGTCATCGAGCGTCCGCTGTCACGTTTCCGCGCGAAGGGGTGCCAGAAGTGTCACCGAGCCGCAAATTCCTGTACTTGGCCCTATTCATACTTTCTCCCGGCCGACTGACGCAGTCAGGGTGCTCGCAGGCTATATACACTAACGCCGGTCGCCTAAATATACACTTCTGGAAATGGAAAAAAGAACACATTGACACCGGTGTGTCAGACCCACCATACTTGCTCCGGACACTGCGAGAGGGCTGTACAAGCAATGATCACACGCACGGCACAGCGGACACACCAGGAACCGCGGTATTGGCCGTCGAATGGCGCTAGCTGCGCAGCATTTGTGCACCGCCGCCGTCAGTGTCAGCCAGTTTGCCGTGGCATACGGAGCTCCATCGCAGTCTTTAACACTGGTAGCATGCCGCGACAGCGTGGACGTGAACCGTATGCGCAGTTGACGGACTTTGAGCGAGGGCTTATAGTGGGCATGCGCGAGGCCGGGTGGACGTACCGCCGAATTGCTCAACACGTGGGGCTTGAGGTCTCCACAGTACATCGATGTTGTCGCCAGTGGTCGGCGGAAGGTGCACGTGCCCGTCGACCTGGGACCGGACCGCAGCGACGCACGGATGCACGCCAAGACCGTAGGATCCTACGCAATGCCGTAGGGGACCGCACCGCCACTTCCCAGCAAATTAGGGACACTGTTGCTCCTGGGGTATCGGCGAGGACCATTCACAACCGTCTCCATGAAGCTGGGCTACGGTCCCGCACATCATTAGGCCGTCTTCTGCTCACGCCCCAACATCGTGCAGCCCGCCTCCAGTGGTGTCGCGACAGGCGTGAATGGAGGGACGAATGGAGATGTGTCGTCTTCAGCGATGAGAGTCGCTTCTGTCTTGGTGCCAATGATGGTCGTATGTGTGTTTGGCGCCGTGCAGGTGAGCGCCACAATCAGGACTGCATACGACCGAGGCACACAGGGCCAACACCCGGCATCATGGTGTGGGGAGCGATCTCCTACACTGGCCGCACACCTCTGGTGATCGTCGAGGGGACACTGAATAGTGCACGGTACATCCAAACCGTCATCGAACCCATCGTTCTAATATTCCTAGACCAGCAAGGGAACTTGCTGTTCCAACAGGATAATGCACGTCTGCATGTATCCCATGCCACCCAACGTGCTCTAGAAGGTGTAAGTCAACTACCCTGGCCAGCAAGATCACCGGATCTGTCCCCCATTGAGCATGTTTGGGATTGGATGAAGCGTCGTCTCACGCGGTCTGCACGTCCAGCACGAACGCTGGTCCAACTGAGGCGCCAGGTGGAAATGGCATGGCAAGCCGTTCCACAGGACTACATCCAGCATCTCTACGATCGTCTCCATGGGAGAATAGCAGCCTGCATTGCTGCGAAAGGTGGATTTACACTGCACTAGTGCCGACATTGTGCAAGTCTATGTGCCTGTGGTTCTGTCAGTGTGATCATGTGATGTATCTGACCCCAGGAATGTGTCAATAAAGTTTCCCTTTCCTGGGACAATGAATTCACTGTGTTCTTATTTCAATTTCCAGGAGTGTATATCCAGTACAGCGGGACGCGTACGAAATAACAAAGCGGTCTTAAAACGCGAACGACGAATCAACCACTACACAATGCTGAGTAGCACTCGTGACCGTAACGAACAACGCGTACGTACTCGCAAGTATGTGATGGCACGAATGTGACTGACACCGCCAGTGCTGTTATAATTCCATGCTCGCTATATACATAAGTCACGTAGCAACAGCTTAAGGGAACGAAACACCCACCCCAAGATAAAAAAAAAAGAAGTGGCCAGCCTCCTCCTACCAAGTCCAGTGCCATCTGCCAAGTGTATTGTGCACCTGAAGAGCCGTCCAGGAGTACAAAGAAAGTCTCCATCCGGTCACGAGAGGGTAATCCGCCACTTCTGGTCGGCCGAGACCTCTCGACCGCACCTGCAGCTGGCCTCGGACAGGCGTCGCTGACTCCTAGCACACTCAGAGAAAAGCAAGCGCTGCTTGAATATAGACTATTACAGAAATTACACTGCGAGATACACTCCACCATTAAAAACATCCATCTTACCCAATCTGAGACGAGGAAGTTGTTGCCTACAGTCCTCAAATTTCCCACGCGAAACGTAGATTCCGCAGTTTTATGAGTGTTTCTTCCGCAGACGAAAACAACTACAGCATACATGGTTTTCCACATCGCAGAAGTATCGGTGTCTATTGATTCTTAGTGTGAAAATCATGTATTACAGTATGGCATAGGCTATATAACAAAATATTCTGTCATCCACTAAAGAAATCTGTTCTTATCAGCTTAATATCTGTTACGTTCTGCGTCACATGAGGAGAATATTAAAGCCGGTTTTGGCTCATGGCGGAATGCCAAGAGCATGCTCTACTTCTGTCAAAGCGTACATCTACACTTTAGGTGAACAAATGACTCGACATGTACAATGCTTTTTAAGATTGCCAAATATCAGCACAGAGGAATTGTAACTATTAGGTTAATTCTACGTACCACTTTATAAATTTGGTAGTATAGGTGATTTTATTACAATGGCAATCTCTCCCTGTGTAGGTGGGAGACTGAAAATTCGCTAATAGCTCTCGCTGCATCAAGAGACGCCTGATTACCACTCCTACTTGCAAATTAAATCCTTGGCTCTCCCACCCTTTCTTCCAGTCACCTGGCGGCAGGTTATTGATATGAATTAATTAAGCTGATCATGGGAGCCCCTTTGCAAGGTGAATAATTCTTTTTTCCTGCAGTCGGATAACACTGCCCAGGTAATCATTAAAGAGGCTCCTGTGAAGAGACTGTGGGTTTTTCTTAGGATAGGTAGTTACTTCCTCCGATACCGAAACGGCTGGTAACCGTCATCAAATAGCTGAAGATATGCAACGCTAATTATCTTAACATGTTGGTGGAAGCAAGTCATTCAGGTACACTTGCCCAGAAGGAAGCCTACTAAGACCTGCCGAGCTATGGGGGCAGTAGGATGCTTCATTCTCCTCTCCACCTCCCATAAGAAGACCCCTGGCCCTCACTGCCTCTGCCACTGGGTCGCATGCGAAACGCCACCACTGCCACCATTGGGTCTCGACCACCCTTCCCCCCTCCACCCCTGCCGCACATTAGATTAGGACCAGGACTGCATAGCTCCTGGCTGACAAGCCATCGCTCGCTGCGCAGGACATCTGTTAAAGATTCCAAACTCGCAGAAGCTGTCCTGTAATTCTCAGAAGGACTGGGTGCTTAAATGTCGCGGGGGTAAATACAAGGATACTGAACAAAATGCTTCCCCTTCTCCTCCTTACAAACCAAAAGTTCTGGGATGTCTCCAAATTGTATCGGAAGGGCGAACCGAGTGAACAGTAGCAAATTAACTGTTGCTGACCACCCAGTGCGAAAAGTGTATGAGCCTTCAGACCTGGGTTTCCCTGAGAAAACAGTCCTGTAGAAGCGTTCCTACTGGCTCTCACCAAATGAGTGGGCTGATGATTCGAGAACTCAATGGGAATTCCTGGAGGGAAGGCAATGTTCTTTTGGATGAACACTATTGACAAAATTTGTAGTACCGAATTTGAGGCTGACTCCTGAAGGATTCCATTGTCGCCAACATACATTTCGCGTGAGGACCACGAAGATATGATACGACAGGTTAGCACTCGTGGGATAGTATGTAGACAATCTTTCTTTCCCTCCCTCCATTTGCGAGTGGAGTCGGAAAGGAAATGACTTGTAGTGATACGTGGTTCCCTTCGACATTCGCCATACGATCTCTTGCGAAGTATGCGTACAGGTGTAGATGTAAATTTAGTATACTTATTAACAAGGTAGGCCATCTGTTTATAGGTACACAAAAGTCACAGAAGAATGTTTTCTCTTATTCATCGAGAATGCCGAATTTCAGCGGCTGAATGATTCTCAGCAAAAATCTTCGAGTTAGACTCAAACTTTCTCATTGCAGTCACTTCGCAAGAAGTATGTGAAAGGCTGTAACATGATCCTCCACAGTACTTAGTAGAATCCTATAGAGCTCACATATCAACTCCCCTTTTATTAGACTATCGTTTACCCTCCTATTTCTCACAGTGTTCCATTCTTTGGCGTATAGTATTTGAATCCACCTGATTCTGAAGAGTGAGAGATGTCCGCCGCCAAGTCACAGACTCCTGCCAAATCTCTCGAAATCCCTTCATTAGGCAGGGAACTATCCGATTGAGAGGAAGAAATTCACAACTATGCAGAGTATACGAGGACTAAACAAAGAGATTCAGAACCATAACACCTACAGATCATCTTTATCGAATATCGAATGACTTTCTATAAACATCACACTGTACGTATGCGTGCTTGTTCGGTGTCTGTCATGCACTCCAAAATGGATCGTACTAGCGTCTGACTTTGCAGAACATGACACTGCCGATGTATGTGAACTTGTGTATGTTGTAGGATAGAGCAAGGCAGCGCCAGAATGGTATCTTCTTTAACGATCGCAGGGAGTATCCTACAATGCTGCACTGCACTCAAATGGCCGTGAAAGTCGTTAATTCGAATGCACTACTAGATTACTGGAAATTTTCTTTTCTTTCTAGCTAATCAAATTACATTTATAAGTCAGGATGGAGTCTATATTCATGTTGTGGCATGCAAGACTGTTGTTGTAATGAAATATTTGTTAATTGTGAGATAGAATACCACACCCAGCATCGCGGTGATTAAATAGCATTGACTTACGTATGAAGACCATGCGACAGTATTTCGTAAATAATTGTTTCCGTATGCTTTGAATTCTACATTTATTGCTTTCTAAACTCGATGGATTGAACTTCCGTTTATCCTAGAATGACTGAGTGACAGAAATCACAAACAGCACATCTCCATCTCAGAGTTCCCCTGCCTTAGTAGCACAGATTTATTATCGCTCCACTTTGCACACACTGCTTCATGCAGACGACGTACGCGCATTACTTTTTGATGGTTCACGAATACGATGTGTGATGACTCTCGAGTTGTTAATTTTAGCGTAGCAACACCAAGCACAATGAGTAATTATATGCTGATGCTACTGCGGTCGGAGACGGAAATGGCGAGACATAATGTGTCGTACTTAGCCGTCAACCGTCACTCGGTATACACTGGTGTCCAAAATTGAAGCAACAAACAGTTATGTCAACGTCCTGTGTCCAATTCGTGGTATAACCACACAAAACCTCAACAAATTTCCGTACGATCGTGCCCTGCGTGGAAGATGGCACACCGGTTAAAAGTTCCACATCCACAGTCCCTGAGTACACTGTCGGACACGGTGCAGTGCGGCACGAAGAAGACGTCTGGCAGACTCTCTGTGGTGGAGGGCCATAGAAACAATGGAAGCAAACTGTGTAGCGGCAGCCGTCGACCCGAGAGGTCGCGCAACAGAGCAGCAGCAGAACGTGTCTGATAACCTGTAAATTAATTTAGTCTTTGCTTTTTGTTCGTGTGCTCCTGCAAAGAAGTGAACTGTACATGTCTGTTTTATTGTCTAGGTTAGGGGTTAGAAAATTAAACGTATTTATCCTTTTTGTGTAAGTCTTGTGAATATCATTGGGCAGAGCGGCTTCCTTGTGTAAATTCTCCCCGCCGCCAGAAACTCCGTCACGCCACTAAGTTTTAGTTTTGTACTAGTAGACAGCCCTCAGATTGTATCAGTGCATTCTAGTTTGAATATCTGTGTTGTGCATTAACTTTTCGGCAAACAGGACTTCTAATAACAGGTATCTGTAAATACATCAACTTCAGTACAGAAATTTATTTCTGTTTAATAGCTTGCGGTCTCACAGTACAGTGAGAAATCTGCACAGCAACTTTTAGTGTTACTTTATTCTCCCTTGGTATATTTTCTAACTCAGTAGCGTCATTTGAGACCTTATATCTATTTAATATACAGTACGATATGGCTAGGGGCTGTGCTTATTGAGAACGGATACAAGGAGAGTTGGATGCTGTCCGTAAACAGCTGGAAGCTGCGTTGGCTACCGTCGACAAGCTTCTAGCTAATGCTCAAAGCTGGGGTTACGTCGTGGCGCTAGTGACGAGACGACACCTCTGGTGTCATTGGCATCCCCTCATGATCTGGACGTCGCCGCGGCTTCTGATACGCAAGATCTGACCGGTCCGTCCTCGCTACAAAGTGGGTAGCAGACAGCGGTGGGTTTGCGTGTTACTGGGCGGAAGACGAAAGAGGGAGCAGGCCGTGCGTCTTGCTCCAAACGTCTTATCAACCCGTAAGACGTGCTACCCAGTATTGACGATAACTCTGATACAGCACGGGATGGCTCTCCTGTTGGACCAGCGGTCCATTTTCCTGACCAGCCCGGACAAGAACAGCGGGTGGGTATGCTAGTCATTGGGAGCTCCAACTTCAGGCGGGCGATGAAGCCCCGCAGGGAGAGAGCGGACAAGGCGGGAAAGAATTCCAGTGTGAATTCGGTATGTTTGCCGGGAGGTCTCATCCGTGATGTGGAAGAGGTCCAGCCGGCGGCTACCGAGTGCACTGGGTCCAACAGGCTGCATGTAGCGGCACATGTCGTCAAGAATGACGCCTGCCGCTTGGGGTCGGCGGATGGCTGCTTTGGTGAAGGGAGTTAGCATCACACCCTGGGAGCAGACTAAGCTGTCTGTTTGTAGCATCGTACTCAGGGTTGATCGCATTCCTCTGGTTTGGATCAGAATGGTAGGTCCAAACAAAGGCTCAGTCGACTCTGCGCCGGTATCGGAAGCGAATTTCTCTACCTCCGCTACCGAGTGCAGAGAGCAATGAGAGAAGCGTTCAATTATTTTGAAAGTAAGACGCTGTAAACCGACTTGAGTAAAAACACTAACAGATTTCGGTCCTATGTAAAATCAATAAGTGGGTCAAAATCATCTATTCATTCTCTCAGCGACCACACCAGCATCGAAACGGAAGATAACGGAAGAAGGCCGAAATACTGAATTCAACGCGTAAGATCGTAACACTGTCCTTACTTTCAATCGCCGTACGAACATCGAAATGCCAGATATTGAGATAACTGATCGCGGAACTGAAAAAACAGCTGCTATCTCTTAGTAGCGAAAAGGCTTCAAGACCGGATGAGATACCTATAAGATTCTATAAAGATTACGCGAGAGAACTTGCTCCCCTTCTAGAGGTAATTTACCGTAGATCGCTTGAGCAACTAAAGGTACCCAAACGCTGTAAAAAACGCAGCTCATTCATGATTTTAAGAAAGGCCGTAAGAGAAATCTACACAATTATAGAGCTATATCGTTGACGTCAATTTGTTGTATAATTATGGAACATTTTCTATGCTCAAGAATCGTGACCTTTTTGAGAAAATGAGCATCTCCTCTATAAAAATAAACATGGATTCCGCAAGCAGAGATCCAGCGAAACTAAGTTAGCTCTGTTCCTCCATGAGATCCACAGCGCAGTGAATAACGGCGCACAGGTTGAAGTCGTGTTCTTGATTTCAGCAAGGCATTAGACAGCGTCCCGCATTGCCGTTTAATCCATCAGATAGGACTGATAGAGAAGATAGAGAAGATCCAACGAAGAGCGGCGCGTCTCGTTATGGGATCGTTTAGCTTAGAGAGAGCGTTACGGAGATGATATACAAACTCCATTGGCAGACGTTACAAGAGAGGCGTTGTGCATCACAGAGAGATTTGTTATTGAAATTTGGGACAGCACTGTTTAGGAGGAGTCGGACAACGTATTGCTTCCTCCTACATACATCTCGTGTACTGACCAGGAGGAGAAAATTCGAGAAATTAAAGCCAATACAGAGGCTTACCGACAGTCATTCTTCCCACTCACTATTCGCAACTGGAACAGAGTTGGAGGGATCACATAGTGGTACCGAAAGTACGCTCCGCCTCACACCATTAGCTGGCTTGCGGAGTATGATGTACACTACTGGCCACTAAAATTGTTACACCCAGAAGAAACGCAGATGATAAACGGGTATTCATTGGAGAAATATATTATACTATAACTTACATGTGATTCCATTTTCACGCAATTTGGGTAGATAGATCCTGAGAAATCAGTATCCAGAAAACCCAACTCTGGCCGTAATACGCCTGGGCATTGAGCCAAACAGAGCTTGGATGGCGTGTACAGAAACAGCCGACCATGCACCTTCAATACGATACCACAGTTCGTCAAGAGTAGTGACTGGCGTATTGCGACGAGCCAGTTGCTCGGACACCATTGACCAGACCTCTTCAATTGGTGAGAGATCTGAAGAATGTGCTGGCCAGGGCAGCAGTCGAACATCCAGAAGGCCTGTACAGGACCTGCAACATACGGTCTTGCATTATCCTGCTGAAATGTAGGGTTTCGCAGGGATCGAATGAAGGGTAGAGCCACGGGTCGTAACTCATCTGAAATGTAACGTCCACTGTTCAAAGTGCCATCAATGCGAACAAGAAGTGACAGAGACGTGTAACCTATGGCTCCCCATACCATCATGCCGGGTTATACGCCAGTATGGCGCTGATGAATACACGTTTCCAATACGCGTTCACCGCGATGTCGCCAAACACTGATACGACTACCATGATGCTGTAAACAGAACCTGGATTCATGACGTTTTGCCATTCGAGCACCCAGGTTCGTCGTTGGGTACACCATCACTGGCGCTCCTGTCTGTGATGCAGCGTCAAGGGTAACCGCAGCCATGGTCTCCGAGCTGATAGTCCATGCTCCTTCAAACGTCGTCGAACTGTACTTGCAGGTGGTTGTTGTCTTGCAAACGTTCCCATCTATTGACCCAGGAATCGAGACGTGGCTGCAATCCGTTACAGCCATGCGGATAAGATGCCTGTCATCTCGACTGCTAGTGATACGAGGCCGTTGGGGTCCTGCGCGGCCTTCCGTATTTCCCTCCTGAACCCACCGATTCCATATTCTGCTAATAGTCATATGATCTCAACCAAAGCGAGCAGCAATGTCGTGATACGATAAACCGCAATCGCGATTGGCTACAGTCCGACCTTTATCAAAGTCAGATACGTGATGGTACGCATTTGTCCTCCTTACACGAGGCATCACAACAACGTTGCACCATGCAACGCCGGTCAACTGCTGTTTGTGTATGAGAAATCGGTTGGAGAGTTTCCTCATATCAGCACGTGGTAGATGTGGCCACTGGCGCCAACATTTTGTGAATGCTCTGAAAAGGTAATCATTTGCATATCACTGCATCTTCTTCCTGTCGGTTAAATTTCGCGTCTGTAGCACGTCATGTTCGTGGTGTAGGAATTTTAATGTCCAGTAGTGTAGATGTAGATTTAGTCCGATGGCTTAATGTGAATCGTTCTGTTGTTTCTAGGATATAGCGACAGTTTATAGAGACTGTAATGCCGAAGAACAGGGAGGGGTGACAACGTTTGACATCAGAAAGACAGGACTTTTATAAGGCTGTAAGGGCATTACGGTACTGCTTCAGTACTGCACGACAACTTGCATCAGACCTCGCATCATTCAGTGGACGTGCTGAATCGAGACAAACGGTGTGCAGAAGGGTTTGGCAGAGTGGTCTTTGTTGTCAGAGACCTACTGTATGAGTAATTGGGACGGCTGGAGTGGAGTCATCAACGTGTCACCAGCACAGTCGTAAAGACGGCCAGTGTACTATTCACAGGTGAATCCAGATTTGATTTACAGAGTGATTTTCGACGGAAGCGCAGCTGGATAGAACCTGGAACACGATTTCGGGATCCAACCGTTGTAGGAAGGGATCCATTTCGAGGAGTGTCGCTGATAGTGTCGTCAGGGATGGTGCTGATCGCTCGAACATCTCTTCATGAAATTGTGCGGCTAGCTGTACGGTATCGTGAAGAGACCTCAAGAACTCTTGTAGGGTTGTTGGTAGGTGCTGTGGACACAAACTCCGTATTTATGGAGGATAACGCTCGACCTCATAGGGCATGGCTGGACAATGATTTCCTGGAAACGGAATATATTGCACGCACAACGTGTCTTGCTCGCTCTCCCGACTTGAACCCCATAGAGCATGACTGGGATGCTCTACGGAGACGGGTTGCATCATGTCAGCATACATTAACCATTCTGCAAGACTTACGAGCAACACTGCAGGACGAATGTGCGTTATTGCCTCAAGATGAGATTGATGACATCATTCGAAGCATTCCCCTTCGTTGACAGGCCTGTATTGCTTCCAACCCGTACTAAGCGCATTAACCAGTTTCCGAACCCGCAAATCCGTTTAGTTGGAAAAACGGGAGAATATTTTTGTCTACGTTTAGGCGTGTTACAGTTGTCTAGATTCCTTACATTTTTCAGTTTCTTTACTTATGTATTCTTCACATAGTTTTTACTTCACTGTCACCTGTTTATACTGTTTTGTGGTAAAATAAATGCGGACTTGTTGCTTTAGTTTTGGACACCAGCGTATAAGCAGTTTGCTGCACAGCTTCCCCCACCTATTTGAATAGGCCTCATCTTGTCACCATACTATAAATTTGCAACTTCCACTGTTACTGTGCGGTCATTGTCGACTGGTATCCCAACATTAACATGCGTAGACCAGTCTATGGTTAAAAAAATGATTCGTACCGATAGACAGCAAAATCGATTCGACACCTCGGTATTACATAGCCACTGTCCATCAATCATGTGAGATCACATAAGTTCGTGTTACATGACTGATCCGTGCAGCTCAACGACAGACAACTTTTCCACATCTTTATGTCCTGCTCAAATAAAGACCGTATGTCCTTCTTTCGTGGTTCCGTAGGGACACGAGAAGCAGAGAGAGCAGTGTTCTAGGTGTCTTCCAAGATCACATGCCTCCAGAATGATACGTAAGGACCTCTACAACACTTATTACGGTTCATAAAAGATGTGAATTTCATGAAATAGAAAGTTTCTTAAGATACTAGATAAGTGGTCACTTTAGGTGTAGTACAGGCAAATGGAAAACCTTTAAATTACACGGCTCCACCTGTCGCGAACAGCTGCGGCCTTTCTTTCTCCCTGCCCAGACGGCTCTTCAGGTACACAATACACTCGACCGATGGCACTAGACCTGGCTGGAGGCGACTTGTGAATGTTTCCATTTTGAGGTGCTGTGTTGAAGTAAGATACAGAACACTACATATGTAAAGAAATATCTTATGATATACTTCCCACGATTATGTAGCAAGGATGCGATGTGTCTCACAAATAGGTGTAAGTGTGTTTCATTCCCCAGTGCTCTTGCTTACATGACTCCTATATATAGAGCATGAATTTTTAACAGCACTGGATAATTACTATGTACTTTAAGCAGCATTACCAACTCTTTGATTTTTATTTTCACATCGTAAATTTTCGCTGTGTTCCAGTTTTAACCAGTCACCAGTTTGTCGGCCGGTTTTATTGTTTCATTATCTCCTCATTATGTCTGTAACATGTGTAAGCTGCAGAGCAGCATACAAATTCAGTAAAGTGAAAAAAAAAAGCAGCGCTGGCATCGCGACGGATGGATCTCCTCACTTCCAAATCGGAGGATTACGCTACCTGGATGACTTCGGAAGAGCCCTTCGCGGCCACCGTCCGTCCGCCACCGCCGCTATCCGCCCGTCTGTCCGTCCGTCCATACGCCCTCCTTTCTGTCAGCTGCTGCCGCCACCGCCCCCTGCTGTCCGTCCGCCTGTCCGTCCGTCCATACGCCCTCCTTTCCGTCAGCTGCTGCCGCCACCGCCCCCTGCTGTCCGTCCGCCTGTCCGTCCGTCCATACGCCCTCCTTTCCGTCAGCTGCTGCCGCCACCGCCCCCTGCTGTCCGTCCGCCTGTCCGTCCGTCCATACGCCCTCCTTTCCGTCAGCTGCTGCCGCCACCGCCCCCTGCTGTCCGTCCGCCTGTCCGTCCGTCCATACGCCCTCCTTTCCGTCAGCTGCTGCCGCCACCGCCCCCTGCTGTCCGTCCGCCTGTCCGTCCGTCCATACGCCCTCCTTTCCGTCAGCTGCTGCCGCCACCGCCCCCTGCTGTCCGTCCGCCTGTCCGTCCGTCCATACGCCCTCCTTTCCGTCAGCTGCTGCCGCCACCGCCCCCTGCTGTCCGTCCGCCTGTCCGTCCGTCCATACGCCCTCCTTTCCGTCAGCTGCTGCCGCCACCGCCCCCTGCTGTCCGTCCGCCTGTCCGTCCGTCCATACGCCCTCCTTTCCGTCAGCTGCTGCCGCCACCGCCCCCTGCTGTCCGTCCGCCTGTCCGTCCGTCCATACGCCCTCCTTTCCGTCAGCTGCTGCCGCCACCGCCCCCTGCTGTCCGTCCGCCTGTCCGTCCGTCCATACGCCCTCCTTTCCGTCAGCTGCTGCCGCCACCGCCCCCTGCTGTCCGTCCGCCTGTCCGTCCGTCCGTCGCCTCCCGCCATGAGCCCTTCCCCACATTATCACTTCCTGGAGCGCCTCTTATATTACACCTCGCCTCCCATCGCATCACTCACCCATTCCCCAATCTCCTTCCCTGTCGTCTACCAGCAGCTCTACTCCCTTCCCCAGCCATCACACTTACAACGGCTCCCATTCCTGCTCCAGCCCTCACAAATGCATCCTCTTCCACAATCAAATGGTCGGCTTTCCCCTCTCACCCTCCCATCAGTTCATCATTTGCCTCCACCACCCAAATCACCTCACACTGGCCACAATAACCACCACAGAACAAATCATACCTCCCATCACCTCCACTATACCTACAGACTCTGCCACCAGCTACCTCCCTCTCTTTTTCATCCCTCTCATCTCCGACCAGGCTACACACACCAAAAATCCCCAGAAGTGCGTCAATGCTGACTCTGCTCCTTCCACTTACAACAAAAAGTCACCACCCCTTGCCCTTCCACCATCATCTTCATGGATACTACTCCAGCTCATGCCACCCATACCCCAGCCCCCATCCTCCACCCTTTGTCCTGTCTATTCTACACAAGAAGTTCCTTGATGCCTGTACCCTCACCATGAAGATACGAAAGTATCTTCCAGGTTCTCCCATTTGCCAATTGATTCCTCACAGAGACCCAGTCCTCATTAAGGACCCCTCTCCCTCCTACCACACGCACCTCCTCTGTAAACTTCAGCACATCATGTTTTGTCTCCAAACGTCCCTGACACCCTTCCTCTCCTCCCCCTCTCCTTTCCAGCCCCAGTATCCCCGTTGCCCCCAAACCTACACTGCCATGATCACCAAACTCAGCCTGGTGATCACAGAGGGCGAGGTCATGGCTGAAATAAACTCTCACCCTGACCTTGAAATCCGCTCTGCCTGCTGTATCCGCAATGCCTCTGGTCCCATTTACCTCATGCGAGTCTTAAGGGTCTGTACCCTCCATTCACCACCTCCTCCTGCCACCCAGTTCTATCCTCCAAATCCCTCCCCAGTCCTACCGCTGCCAGCACTGCCTCATGTATAATGATCACCAACCCCCCACTTTGAAACCCCCCCCCCCCCACTTGTCCCCATTGCAAGGATAAAGAAACCCCACCTAATCTTATGACTCTTCAGTGGCCAACCGTAGCACAGAAATCGTTGTACCATTAAATACTCACAAGAAAGTTTACATACAATGTTTGGTAGTATTTACGTAAGTCATAAATGAGGTATATACATATGAGTGTCTCTTCCTTACCTATGGAACTGCGTTCATAAAGGAAGTGCTTGGTCAAATAGCTCTATGAGATTATTGTACACTCTAAAACTTGTGCAACAAATAGAAACATGTAATAATAAACCCATATCTCGTGTACTTGATAATTCTTTCTTGATTTAACTGAACATTATTATCATTTTAACTAAAATAATACTTATATATATATATATATATATATATATATATATATATATATATATATATATATAATTAACTGTATAAGTAAGTTTCATTTCAACAAACGTGAAACATTTTTTATGCTATTTCTGTCATCATTGTAAGCAAACAGACATGTGAGAGTAGAATTACTAACTAATATAAACATCTTTTCTGACATAATTTATAAAATTCTGAGACAACATAGCTTGGGTCTCTTGCCATTCTGAACCAACAAGTACGTAGATGATGTACTTATGTATTATTCTGGTAATTCAATTCCTAAATAATGTGGTAAGTATATACATACACTCCTGGAAATGGAAAAAAGAACACATTGACACCGGTGTGTCAGACCCACCATACTTGCTCCGGACACTGCGAGAGGGCTGTACAAGCAATGACCACACGCACGGCACAGCGGACACACCAGGAACCGCGGTGTTGGCCGTCGAATGGCGCTAGCTGCGCAGCATTTGTGCACCGCCGCCGTCAGTGTCAGCCAGTTTGCCATTGCATACGGAGCTCCATCGCAGTCTTTAACACGGAACCGTATGTGCAGTTGACGGACTTTGAGCGAGGGCGTATAGTGGGCATGTGGGAGGCCGGGTGGACGTACCGCCGAATTGCTCAACACATGGGGCGTGAGGTCTCCACAGTACATCGATGTTGTCGCCAGTGGTCGGCGGAAGGTGCACGTGCCCGTCGACCTGGGACCGGACCGCAGCGATGCACGGATGCACGCCAAGACCGTAGGATCCTACGCAATGCCGTAGGGGACCGCACCGCCACTTCCCAGCAAATTAGGGACACTGTTGCTCCTGGGGTATCGGCGAGGACCATTCGCAACCGTCTCCATGAAGCTGGGCTACGGTCCCGCACACCGTTAGGCCGTCTTCCGCTCACGCCCCAACATCGTGCAGCCCGCCTCCAGTGGTGTCGCGACAGGCGTGAATAATGGGACGAACGGAGACGTGTCGTCTTCAGCGATGAGAGTCGCTTCTGTCTTGGTGCCAATGATGGTCGTATGCGTGTTTGGCGCCGTGCAGGTGAGCGCCACAATCAGGACTGCATACGACCGAGACACACAGGCCCAACACCCGGCATCATGGTGTGGGGAGCGATCTCCTACACTGGTCGTACACCTCTGGTGATCGTCGAGGGGACACTGAATAGTGCACGGTACATCCAAACCGTCATCGAACCCATCGTTCTACCATTCCTATACCGGCAAGGGAACTTGCTGTTCCAACAGGACAATGCACGTCCGCATGTATCCCGTGCCACCCAACGTGCTCTAGAAGGTGTAAGTCAACTACCCTGGTCAGCAAGATCTCCGGATCTGTCCCCCATTGAGCATGTTTGGGACTGGATGAAGCGTCGTCTCACGCGGTCTGCACGTCCAGCACGAACGCTGGTCCAACTGAGACGCCAGGTGGAAATGGCATGGCAAGCCGTTGCACAGGACTACATCCAGCATCTCTACGATCGTCTCCATGGGAGAATAGCAGCCTGCATTGTTGCGAAAGATGGATATACACTGTACTAGTGCCGACATTGTGCATGCTCTGTTGCCTGTGTCTATGTGCCTGTGGTTCTGTCAGTGTGATCATGTGATGTATCTGACCCCAGGAATGTGTCAATAAAGTTTCCCCTTCCTGGGACAATGAATTCACGGTGTTCTTATTTCAATTTCCAGGAGTGTATGTATTTCAAGATATATCTTGATGGCTGAACATTCCTTGGGTCACACCTTTTTTATTCGACAGAGTATAACTTCCAAGATGAAGTATTTTTGCTATCCTGAAAGGACCCTCGCCTTTTAGTTGTCACTTTTTATTCAGTCGTTTTACAGCCGATGACTTTGGATGAGATCTTAGAATAATGTTATCCCCTACTTGGTATTCCATTGGTTAGACAGACAACACCAAAAGAACACATTATAAGGAGGAAACCCGTGGATGAGTGTCGTAAATGATTATACACGTCTTCAAATTTCTGCAAATACTCAATCCAACGACAGTGTTGTTGAGAAATATATGTCCTCATAAACCGATTTAACTTACGAAACACTCGCTCAACTGGACTACTCTTTGAGTTAAACCTGGCAATCTCGATGTGGCCAGTACCTTCTCCGCGTAGACACTCCTTCCAAGCACTACATGAAAAATAGGAGGCATTGCCCGTTAGTAACGCTTTTGGATTCCAATTTCGACAAGTTACTTTTCTTTCAAGATTCTCACCATGGGTTTCACTCTCAGAGATCTTAGTGGGTACACCTTCACTAACTTAGCAAATAGATCATAAAAAGCTAGCACGTATTTGATGTTTCCTTTGGAAATTGGTAAAGGACCCATTACATCACATGACACTAGGTCAAGAACATAATACCAGCACTAGCATGACCCCATGATAAATGTGTGTGCCAAAGAAACTTTATCACACAACTATAAGGAATACAAAATTTCCATTCACGAAATAAATCGGAATTTTTGCAAAATAAAACATTATTATGAAGGCAAAATTTGTCATTTTTAAGACTCTCCTTATCATTATAACGTATTCGTCTAATTAATTTCGATTTAGAATCTTGTTCTTGTAAATCAACACTATTCTTACTCATGAATTTTACATCTTTTTCATACAAAGTAGATTGAATCAACATAACACGAAAGTTATCGGTTTTATTCGCGACTGCATCCGTTCGTGCAACGCCAAGCGGTAGTCTAGACAGGGCGTCTGCTATTATATTGTCTCTGCCACGAAAGTGCCTTACCTCTAATATATATTCCTGCGATATTAAAGCCGATCGAGTTAATCGTGCGTGGAATAACCTACAAGTCATTAAAAAAGTTATTGCTTGGTGGTCACAATATGCAACGATTGGTTTACCATATATAAAATACCTACATTTTTTCAACGACCACACTAAGGCTAAAACTTTCAGATCTGTAGTAGTATACATTCTTTCACAACTGGTGAGAGTACGACTTGCGAAGCTTATAAATTTAATGGTATGAATGTCTTCAGGAATATCGGTTTGAAACAATGTTGCCCCCAGACCCGTGTCGGAAGTGTCAATGGCTTTATAAAATTGCTTATCCATCTGAGGATGATGCAGTATTTGGGCATTTAATAACGTGTGTTGTATTTTTTTGGAATGCTTCGCAACATTTAGGTGTCCAATGCCACGAAGTGTTTTTCCGTAACGAACTTAACAAACAGTCCTGGTTCAGAATCTGATCTGGCAGAAATTTCCAAAAAAAAAAAAAATTATAATAATCCAAGAAATGATTTTAATTGCTTACGATTACCAGCGTATGGGCACTCACTTATTGCTGTTAATTTCTTAGGATTTGCTGTAATGCCCAAAGGAGAGATAATGTGGCCCAGAAATTTAACTCTCTCTTTTCCAAACTGTGATTTGGTAAGGTTCACCGTTACTCCATAACTTTGAAACCTACAAAATACTCGTCGCAACAACTCCACGTGACGCTCCCACGTATCCGTAGCCACTAGAAGACCATCAAAACAGAATGTCCCTTCATTCACCAACTCCGGGCTCAACACAGTATCAAGTGCGGAAGACAAAACTCCACCACTGATATTCAAACCAAAGGGCATAACTTTAAAGTGATAACTGTTACCTATAAATATAAAAGCTGTATACTTTCTAGATTCTTCCACTAAGGGGACCTGCCAATAGGAAATACTGAGGTCTACTGAGGATAGATACTTTACACCATAGAAATAATTCATCTAGATTTTCTGGCCTGGATTGGACAGGTATTAAAATTTTATTAATATTCCTGGCGTCAAGTACCACCATTACGCGTCAATTAGGTTTTATTACTGCTAAGAGTGGACTACTGTATTACGAGTTGGATGGTTCAATGATACACCATTCCAACATCCGTTGAATTTCTAACCTAACAGCTTCTCGTTTTGACCAGGGTATAGAATATGTTGTCTTATAATAGGTGTCATGAAGCCTCACACACATTCTATATTTAAATCCTTTAACCAAGCCAGGGAGACTATCAAAAACCGGAGCATAATCATATAACAGCCCTGATAGTTCCTGTCACTGTACGCTAGACAAACTTTCCGATTCATTTATTTTATCTCGTATAACCTGTTCAAGATCTGGATTGGGATCAGCTGCCGACATGTTCTCGGTGTCATACTATATTACATTACTATAATTACATACTACTGATAGATTCTGACAGGAATCCTCATTTCATTCAACAGAGACAGTTCAACAATTCCGTTGACTGTGTGCAAAATACATACTCCCTTTTTTATGTCGATGACTGCCCGGTTGTCGGCCAAATAATCCCACCCCCAAATCCATGGTACGGATAAATTCTTAATAGTCAGGTAGGTGCTTATTAGTCTTTCCTCCTGAGTACATAGTTCCGCCATCACTTGAGCTTTAATGGGTTTAACAGAAGCGCCAAAAGCACCGGAAACAGTACATCCCATAAATGGAAAAGTAGGTACTTTCTTTACTCTATTGATACAATTGAATAAATCGAATGACATCACATTTGTCGTAGCCCCCGTGTCTATCAGCACATTTACGGGTATTTCATTTATCTTACAAGCTATCACAGCTTGGACTTGCTCCTTCGGTTCCAAACGTTGCGTCGTTGCCTCACTCATCAATTCATCTCTGATATCTACCCTTGCATTATTTCTTAGCAAACCTACACAGTAATTGTCGTGACCTTTATTGCTCGTACCAGCCACCCCCGGATGTCTAGGGCTGGCTGGCCCTAGTTTGTTGGATTCACAGATTCTCCCCGCGGTTTTTCAACGATCTCTACAACATGCACATTATGGTTTTGGGAATAATACCTAGGATTTCGGACCTCTGCCGCACCATTTCCTGAGGGAATGGCCGAAGAAGCGTTCTAACACTTAGAATTTGGTGCATTTTCTAAATTCATTTGGTTAACCCCACGAGAATGTGTTGGCACCCATTGGAATGACTGATTCTGATTTCTATTACCATCGATTCTTGATTTATATAGGTCTCATTAAATTTTTTTTCCAGTTCTGTAAATTAGATTCATAAAAACATGGACTGTTCACTTCTGGTGAAACTGGTCCCTGATTATACATATTCCTATTGTTTTGGTTACTATAATTCTAATTATTGAAATTTTGGCTGTTAAACTTAGGTCTACACTGTAGATCTCTATTATCAGTTTTCCACCGATTATTGTTATTACACAGAGAATGATTACCATCAACGTAATTATTACAATTACCATTCTTATAGCGTATTTCTTTGTTATTTAAGTGACGGAAATCCTCCTGCATAATGTCAATAGAGTCTTTTGTAGATAGAAATTGTTCAAAGTCATCATCCGGAGCATGCATTAACATCTCACGGATATTAATTGGAAGTCTGGTCTTCAAAATACGAATAACCTCGCGATGTGATATCGGCTCCGTCCAATACCGAGTTTTATTTATATATTTCTCGAAGTATGAACGTAGTGTTCCTCTTTTTGGATTGTTAAACTCGGGATTGTATACTTCTTTACGCAAACGTTCCTCTTTACTAGTGGAACTATACTTAGCTAAAAACAGTTTTTCAAACTCATGACAGGTTTTACAAGTTTCACTAAACACGCTGGCCCAGAGTGATGCCTCTCCGACCATTTTAGAGACTATGAACTGAATCTTGTCATATTCCGTCCACACCTTGGGGAATATTCTCTTAAAACTGTTGATAACGAACTTAGGATGAACATTATTCTTTTCAGACGAGAATGTTGGGAATTGTCTGCTTTTAAAGATACTATTTTCGAATTTCATCGAAGACAATGCCGTTCTTTGAGTAAACGATTCTGATTCTGGTAAAGATCGTTCCTCAGTATCGATTCCCGCTGCTTTAGATTCATAACGTAATCTTTTTTCTGGGAAAACGTGGCAGTTTTGACATTTACTGGCTAATTCCCGACCGCTTTGGCTCTGCTCGTTTACACACACTTTCATTCAGAACGGCCCCCAAACGACCGGTACTCTCCATTTCTATTGGAATTTCATTGAGTACTCTATTTTTAATAAGACGAAACTACTCTTTAAGCTGTTCTAAATCTTCAACATTTGTGACATTTAAATTAGAATTACCGATAGAAGTCAAACTACGTTCTACCGTATCATCTACCAGTTTTTTAATCTCTTCAGATTCCTCGTCAATCCAGTCGGACATCTCCTTCTCCCACTGATCAGACTTTTTAACTAAGAACGAATCAACATTCTGCTTAGTAATTAGTTCTAATTGGTTCATCTTTTCTGATAGTTCCGCAAGTTGAAGTACTACTATATTGTGTATAGACTTTACTACTGTTAAATTCTCTTCTAGCGTTTGTACAACACTAGAAATATTATTGATCTCATTCTATACCCTTTCCATCTTTTGGTTGTATTTAAGATCCCAATTCTTGTGCAAATCTAACATTTCGTACCTGAACTTTCTATTCTCCACGCTTTCCAACCCTCTCCGTTTTAGATCTTTCGCCCCCTCTAATTCTCGCGGTTTTAGATTTTCCTCCGTTTCTAAGTCTCTCCATTTTAGAACTTCCTCCATTTCTAATTCTCTCTGTTTTATGAATTATCTTAGTTTGCAATTTTCCTCCCTTTATAATTCTCTCCGTTTTAGATCTTCCTCTACCTTCGACACGAAATTGAATAATATGTTCATATCGCAGTGTTGAGCGGGAAACGGATCTGCAAACCCTGTAATTTCTCTTGGTTCGTTTATTACTGTTACCTGAGCTTCCACAACATTTGGAACTTCCTCGATTTTGTCATCGGTTGTTGTGAGCATGTTCACTTCATCCAGTCGTTCTATTGACTCAATTTCGGGGTCAACAGTGGAATGTTTTTCACGTTTTGATTTATATCTCCGGGTCTTCTCTAATATCGAACTCCTCCTAATCTACTTTTCTTAGTTCTTCTAGACATCTTGATTAATACTCGACAACTACCAGTTTAGGAAACCTATTTATCTAGTAATACTTATTCAGTTGTCTATGTAGGTGCCCACTAGGTCTCACAAATACTCAAAATTCCAATGTTACACCACACACAAAACCGAATTTTATTTACCACTAACTAACCTGAGTTTTACAGTACTTTACTCTTTGTTGCTGGGTTGAGTCGAGACGACGGACGCGCAGCCTCAGCGCACCCCGGTCTTCACGGCGTCGCACGTCGTCGCTCTCGTAGTCGGCGCGTCGCTGTAGGTGGGTGTGGACTACGTCCTGCGACGTCGGCTTGAAGTTCTGCGTCGGTGAAGAACGTGACGCAAAATAAGCGCCTACGCCAATCTTGCGTTGTGGTAAATTCGTTTAGGACGTCGGGTTTTTAATAACCGGACGCTTGAATATGTCTTCTTGTTCGAGCCCCAGGTTTAGGGTGGCGTTTTGTCACTTCTTTTCTTGTCCGTTGTCGTACTCGGGCCCCACGTTTAGGGCGCTATTTTGTATAACGCCTCTTCTTCTTGATGATTTGGTTTGATTTGTACTTGGCCTCGGCTAAAACTCGGCGACAGTCGGTAGAGTGTTGAGATCGTCATCAAGTTACAAAGACGACGTTGCACAAAATAACAGTCCTGAACCGAAATGTCGACGTGCGTGAGATATTTACTTCACCAAGAATCGTAATTAATCGTTCGTAATCGGTGTTTAACTGATTAATGATCAAATTTTATTGATAAAACCAATACAGTCACATCCACAACAAATTACCTATAAGCTGGTCGTAATTTCAAGTATCTAAGAAATCGTAGCAGTGGGCTTGTTATTTGAGTCAAAGATTCTACACAAGCGCCGAGCGCTAAAGTCAAATATTATCGCTGCGCGTAGTTATTACTAGGGAGTTTTACGTCAATAATTTGATAGAATTTCAAGTCACAAACGCATGTCTTGGCACAAGAGGGTGTTTTATTGCACAATATCAATCATTTCCCAACAGAGCCTTGAGAAGAAATTTTTCCGAGGTGTTGGGGGGATTTAATTTATATGCTTCGGAGCTATCACTGAAGTTCCATAAAATACTGGCTATTATGAATGAAAATTGTCTATCAGTGTTCGTTGCTTAAGTCACTGTCTATGTAATGTTTAGTTCAATTATCTAGTTAAAAGTTCACTTTATTCTAGTAGGGAAAAGTCCTCCATTCAAACTCTAATGCCGTGATATTTGAAATCAGAAGATCGTATTACTGTGTCATAATTGATCGCAATTATTTAATCTTAAAAACAATCTAACCGTGCCTACATGTACGAGATTTCAAATATATGACCTGCTTCGGCTAACCCTCGTAACGTAGTGACAATGCATTGAATGACTGCAACTCACACTACCATCCCCCTCACCACAGGAGTAACACAAGCGCCACAACCTCTGTCACAAAACACAAATGCCACTCCTAACAACTCACCAAACCCGCACAAGCGGCCGCTAACTCCACAACACCACCTCGGGCTGCCACACCGAAAACCAACACATCACCTGTGGGAATACTGGAAACACTATTCCCTCGACACAAGACCGTTCAAATCCTTACCAAGGTGATGACGGCCGTCACTACACTCATCACCCAGCTCATGAGCGCCGAACGCGGGCAATACTGGGCTGTCACACACACTGCCATCACAACACTCTTTCACACTCTTACATGAATAATATACCACGCCCGGCCCATAACGCAGACCTGCACACACTATCCCAGATCTTGTTGTGGAATGTAGACTCGATCCACAACAAAAGGGCAGAATTTGCCGCGTTCATGGAGCGCAAGGGAATCCTTGTCGCGCTACTGAGCGAGACTAAGCTTAAACCGCACAAACAATTAAACTTTCCTGGCTACTGTGTCTATCGTACCGACGGACCGGGCGACGTCGTGGCAGGTGCAATCGTCATACACAAAGACATTGAGCAGATTAACACAGAGCTCCCTGAACGGGAGAGAATCGAGGCTACGGCCGTCAGTGTCAAGTTCAGCGGAGCCCACACCACAGTGATATCGGTATAAAACAGCCCTGTAGGCATTTCAACACGCGATATCAGCACATTACTCAACATTTCACCACGATTAATAGTCGCTGGAGATCTGAACGCAAAACACCCAGAATGGAATTCACGCATACGAAATCCAAACGGCAAAAAACTGTACGAACATTCACTAAGCAGAAACTACATTATACTAGCGCCGACTGAACCGACGCACATTCCTTATCAGAGGGGACACAGGCCAGACGTGATAGACATGGCTCTCATCAAGGGCATTACATCGACACTCAACGTTGCCGTTGAAAACGATCTGCCCTCAAACCACCAACCTGTAACACTATACATTGAGGAAACACTGCAGCACATGGAACAACGCAAGATGTTGGACTACGGGCGTACGAATTCGACATTGTTCAAGCAAACGCTCGATAGCCACATCCCACCTATACACGAAATTAATGAAACAGCACAAATTGACGAGGCAGTAGAAACCCTCACTAACGCCGTCCAGGACGCAATGGCAGGCACCATACCTGATCGCACCTCACAACAACGCCGTGCGGCCCTGCCCCAGGAAATCCTGGGCCTAATCCCAATGAGGAATCGCCTCAGGAGACAATGGGAGCGCACCAGGCGTCCGTACATCAAGCGGCACATTAACAGGCTACAGCGTACCATAGACGATAAAATACAAACACATAGAACACAACAGTGGAACCAAAAACTCGAAGGGCTGGACACCGCACGACCTGGAGTGTGGCAACTAGCCCACACGTCACCAGGGAGAAAATATACACCCAACGCTTCAAGGGCCTGACGGACCTGCATACTCAGCGGAAGAGAAAGCAGAACTAATGGCCCGAACACTCGCAGCTTCATTCACACTGAACCTGGTACCATCATATCCAGTTTTTATACTTGCTACTGACCAAGAGGTTACACGCGCGACGACATAATGCTATAATGCATTCTGCTGCTAGGAAAGCCCCTGGTCGTGATGGCATTGAAAACCGTGTCCTACAGGAGTTCAAGAATAAAGCAACTGAGTACCTAACACACAAACGAAAGCCATACTAAAACACCAACAGTTCCCTGCCTTTTGGAAGATGGCCAAGGACCTGATGTTCAGGAAGCTGGGGAATGACCATAGCCTCCCACAAAATTACCGGCCCGTCAGCCTTCTGAGCTCGCTCAGTAAGATTGTTGAGAAGGTGATTCTCAAACGTATCACTAGGCACTGCATAACAAATGACATCCTGAGACCGGAGCAATTCGGCTTCAGGAATCTCCACTCCACAACACAACAACTTCTACGGGTCGTTGAACATATAATATATGGCTTCAACATAAACAAAGCTGCAGGGGTGGTGTTCCTGGACATCGAAAAGGCTTTCGACCGTCAATGGCACAACGGCCTCATCCGTAAACTCAGCGACGCGGGATTCCCCGACGAGCTGCTGCGTCTAATACACTCATTCCTCACAGACAGGAGTTTCAACACTGACGTGCAGGAAAAACAATCAACACGACATGGTTTACACGCGGGAGTACCCCAGGGAAGCATCCTAGGGCCCCTACTGTTTAACCTCTACATAATCGATCTCCCAACAACACACAACACAATGATGGCAATCTACGCGGATGATACAGCCATCCTTGAGCAAGATTGGGTTTTTTATATTGGTAACGCCACGTAGCGCTCTGTATGTGACTGGTTGGCATTGTTGTAATACTCGCCATTGTAGCGTTGGGCAGTTGGCTGTTAACAGTGCGTATCGTTGCGCAGTTGGAGGTGAGCCACCAGCAGTGGTGGATGTGGGGAGAGAGATGGCGGAGTTCTGAGAGCGGATGATCTGGACAGAGACAGTAAATTTGTAATATTGGATATCATGGACTGATATAGATATTATGACTTTTGAACACTATTAAGGTAAATTTATTGTTTGTTCTCTATCAAAATCTGTCATTTGCTAACTATGCCTATCAGTAGTTAATGCCTTGAGTAGTTTGAATCTTTTATGTAGCTGGCGGTATTGGCGCTCGCTGTATTGCAGTAGTTTGAGTAAGGAAAATTTTTGTGAGGTAACTGATTTGTGAAAGGTATAGGTTATTGTTAGTCAGGGCCATTCTTTTGTAGGGATTATTAAAAGTCAGATTGCGGTGCGCTAAAAATATTGTGTGTCATTTTAAGCACAGTCATGTACAATTGTTCAAAGGGGACGTTTCAACCATCAAACATTACGTCACGCCTACAGACTGCACTCAGAGTGGCCGAGCCTTGGTCGGAGAAATGGCGTGTTAGAGTAAACGTCGACAAGTGCGAAGTAACTGCGCAAACACCGCTACTGCAGACCAATAACTCTACTTGCACGTCCAATACGTTTCCGCGAAAAAGTCAAATACCTCGGTGTCTGGCTAAACCGGAAATTACTCTGGGGGGACCACATACAACACATGACCAACCGAGCTAGCGCGAGGCTGAAACAGCTCTGTCCTATGCTCAACAGGCGTAGCACACTGAACAGAAGGGTGTTGAGGTCCATGTACATGACACTTATTCGACCCCTGATGACGTACGCAGCTCCTGTCTGGGGATATGCTGCGCCTACACGCCTGCGCCGTCTGCAGCGCATACAAAACAAAGTACTCAAAATAATAAGCAATGCTCCACGATATACACGTATCGCGGGAATACCGACTTGAGACTCTCACTGAGGTAATCCATAAACTCACCACAACACTATACAGAAACTCCAGACATTCGCAGAACCCGTCTATTCTGAATCTGAGGAAGTACGACCACAACCATAGATGGAAACATAAAAGACCAAAAGACATACGTGTAAGGACATAACACCTATGGCCAAGCATACGCAAACGTAACGGCACAGGCGAGCCCCTGTTAATCAGACGCCATTACTGGATATCCAGCTGAAATGTACTGCCGAATAACTGGCACCACACAGGGAAGCCGTACCGCACACTGCATGCAAACAAGCTCCACATATCCCCCACACAGTGAGATGATCTATGGCTGATCTCCCACTACTGTATAACGATCTTGATTGTTCCAGGAATGTAGCAGCTGCAGCAATTGGGACACATCGCCATCGCTTGTCACGGTAATGTTTCATGATACCTATACTAACAAATCCAACCTTGCATGAACTATCGCAGCTAGTAAGCCACTACTGCTCTTGCTACCCATCCCACTGTCGCAGAGGATTTTTTCCCACTGCACGAGCCATGGCACTTTTTTCCCTATGCTCTTCAAATCGCTACCCTCACTCGCGTTTCGTCCACTATCTATCACCTGGTGGACCGTGTTAATGCGTAGCCTTACCCAGACGCACGCACAACATCACAGCCCAGCATCCTGTGATCCACTTACTAGATAACTAACATGTTTACGGAGGTGACAGTAGAACTTTTCGTTTGGCCACCACGTCGGTGCCGGCGTGGAGGGGCCCCATCTTTACAGTCATTACCCACGATTCCCAAAGAGTACTCACACGGAGTATTTTTTGTAATCGTTGGTTCTACTTAACGAATGTTAATTTATACTAATTTTGCGATTTATTATGATTTTGATTTTAATTTTACTGAAATTTAATCTTTCTTTCGTAGATTGCTGAATTTGTCAAGTCTTAGATTCCGGATTTAATTACTTGTTATATTCATAATAATAGTGATAAATGGAACTTCGTTCGCTTATTCACTTTTCTGGGAACTGGGGACTTGGGGGAAATCTTTTGGGTATTGGAAGCTAATTTTTTATTTTATTTCTCGTCTGAGGAAGTGGCATTACACCCTCAATATCTTTTTCCGCTCCCTCACTGTCACCTGCACCACCATTTATGCCTGCTCCTCTGACCCTATTCTCTATGACATCATCTCCCATGTTAACCACACCTTCTCCACAAATATGATTGCCGCCACCATGAACATCCATAGCTGCTCCACTGCCGCCGTTTAGCGGGGCATCATTTCCCCCTACAATCCCAGGTGACCACGTTCCTTTTCCCAGCACACCTGTCCTGAAAGCAACACCATCTCCAATGTGGTCAAGGCCTATGCCAACATCCTTGGCCATATCGTCATCTACATCCTTGACCCCACAGGTAGCGACCACCTTCCTGTGCTCCTCACTGTAATATCTGATCACCATCCACCTCTGGCTCCCTGCCCTGCACCGCCTTACAAGGTAGTCCATGACTACTGTCGCACCAACTGGGATGCTTACCAGGAATCCATAGCCACCCAGGTCGAAAGCCACCCTCTTATCTATCACCATCCTGGCTACATCATCCACATCTCATCCTTCCTTCAGAAGGCTGTTAGTGACACAATGGAGGCCCATGTTCCTACTAAAACTATGCTACCCCGGTGTCCCACTCTCCCTCCACAGGCTGTCCTCGTACTCTGCGAATCCTGCCGCCTCTATCACTCCTTCCTGCACACTCGTGACAGGGTCACATTTCACCGCCACCAGCAAATACAGTGACATTTTCATAACCTCATTACAGCAAAGAAACACCGGGACTGGCTCCAGACCTGTACACAACTCAACACCATACTCCCTACAAACTCCTCCAAGTACTGGTCTGCCTTCCATCATGTTGCAGGTTTTCATTGTGCACCCCATTACCTCCTCCATAACTACCACAGTCTTCCTGGAAACCTGTGTAATATCGACCACTTCCGAGGTCTCTGTGTCCCTACTGATCCCTGCTTTGATTATTCCGTTTTCCCCACCATCATGGAATGCACCAATATCTCAGTCACTCCACCAGCTCACAGTCTCCAGAACTTGGGGCAGTTACTTCCCTCATACATCAACACTCCAGTCACAGCACAAGACATTGAACTTAAACTCTAGTCAAAACGCAACATGGCCCATGGTCATGACTGTGTCACCGACTGCCACCTCAGAGAACGCCCCGTCTCCTTCCTGACTGTTGTTGCCGATTTATATGTTATCTTCTCCACTGGCTCCTAACCTGACCTGTGAAAGACTTCCCACATCATCTTGTTCCTCAAACCCAACAAAGACCCTTCTGTTGCCTCTTCCAATCTCTTCCTATCGTTCCATCTGTCTCACCTCTGTTGTTAGTATGGTGTTCGAATCAAGCCTCTCTTGTTGTATCCATCACCAATTTGATCGCCACCACCTCCTCCCCCCTACCCAGTGAGACTTCTGACCCTCCTTCTCTGGCGAAGACAACTCCTTAACCTCGTCGTCCTTCCCTCCCACCAAATAAACTCCCATTGCTCAACTATTTTTGTCGCTCCCCCATTTTTGTTTCCTCTGACCTCCAAAACGCCTACGACTGTGTAATGCATTCTGGTCGGCTCTTTAAACTCCAAACCGAAGCTTTGCTTATCAATATTGTCTGGCTGGTTGCTTCCTCCCTCTCACACTACTCTTCCTATGTCACCCTCCATGATACCAACTCTTGTACCTTTCATTGCATCGCCAGTGTCCTACAAAGCTCCATCCTCTCCCCTCTCTTCTATCTCCTGTACACCACCAATATGCTCAAGCCACCAGTGACGTGTATACATCCTCCAATATGCTGATGACACCTCCCTCCTGTCTCTCTATCCTACCCAACAACAGTCCCAACACACCCTCCAAACTGACCTTGACCAGTTCACCACTTGGTGCAACGAGTGTTTCCTTTGTATCAACCCCTCCAAGACCCACGAAATCATCACAGTCTCCAACACCCACTCCTTCCATCTCTATGATTTCTACCTAATCATTTATGGTCATAACATCCAGCTCACTCCCACCCTTAGACACCTTGGTCTCACCCTCGACTGTCACCCCAACTGGACCTCTTATGACTGTCGAGCAGAAAGCCAGTACCCACCACTGCCTCCTGAAATTTGTCTGGCCAGACATGGGGAATGCATCCATCCGCCATCCTCCACACCTACAAGTCCCTCAGTCATCCTATCTTCTGTTATGCCAGCATTGCCCAGATCACTACCCCTACCCCCCCCCCTTTTCCAAGACCATCAAAATCCTATAAGGCCACGTGCTCTGCCTTGTCTTCCATATCCACCTTCCGTCCCCCCGTGACTCATCCTTTTCCTCCAACACATCTGCATCCTTTACACTGTCCACAGGCTTGATCTCTCCAACTCCTGGTGTCCTCCTTCCTCTCCAACAGCTCTACCTCTCTCCAACTCTACACCCTCCATCTCCTTCATGAGGGCAATTTCCAGCACCTCCCCCTCCTGGATGATGAACGTCTACCCTTCCTACCAACTGCAGCCTGGATTCGTTCTACCCCCTCCACAGGGTCCCCCTTTCCCTCCCCCTCCTTTCTCTGGCAGATCCTCCCACTTTTTTCTTCGTCATTAGTGTGCTATGTCAGTGTTGTGCTCACTGCCAGTGTACAGTGACATCAAGTGTTGTGGTTGTAACTATGTGCTTGACTTTATCCTCAAGCTGTACTTCACCTTGTGTTCTTTTAATCATTACAGGGTGTGGTTTTTCATGTAAGATAAGTTTTAGATTTTTATCTCCATTTTTACAGTTACCCCCGTTTGTACAATCTCTTCCATAATGTTACCCCTTTTATATCTATGTTCCGCCATATTTTCTCCTTCATGTTGTTTCAAATGTCTTCCTCTTGTGTACTTACTGTCTCACGACTGAAGAGCAGCGCCTATGCTGCTGCTAGCTCAAATCGGTTGGGTAACTGAAATTCAATGAAGGAAAAAAAAGAACAGAAAATAAAAATAAAAAGCAGTACTGGAACATTGGGTCGACGACCTAATATTATTATGCGTCCTTATATCCCTCCAAGCGGGTACTCACTTGTAGCTCGATAGGAGAATTAATATTATGACCCATCGTTCCTACATAGAATTATTGGCTAGCCTACATTGAGCAATTAATGACTATACTGATTAGAGGTACTCGGTAGCGCTCGATCAATGGGAAGTACCCGTCCCCAGCTTCCATGACTTCCATGCTTCGCAACCACAGGAAAAATATGAATTTTCCGCCAATTTCTGAATTTCCAGCCAACAGGAGGAGAGGAACTAGACTGTAATAGTTTCAGTTTCCCAAAGATGATGACATATAGGGAGTACCAAACACACGTTTCCACGAGCAATATGAGAACTAATTCTTTTCATAAATAATGGATACAGTCTTATTATTATTATTATTATTGTTGTTGTTGTTGTTACTACTACTACTACTTCCTGTGCAATGTAATTAGCATTAGAATTTACAGTGAAATTCGAATTTACCTCCTAAATTTGAATTTTCCCAGAATTATGAATTTGCCAGCATTTTTCCAGTTGAGGAGAAGGGGGATAATTGATTGATAAATTTAAATAATTATTTTGAAATCAAAATTTCTCCAGAACTATTCCATTATCTTTCAAAGGCAAATGTCCAAGTTCTAGTGTTAGTCTGGCACATAGGATTCATCTCGCAGAGCAGAAGGTTGGGGATTTGCCAGTAGGAGGAAGGTACACCCGCCGATGGGTTGGAATTTCTCAGAGGAAGAAGGAGCAAATATTTCATCAGTTTAATTAATAAGTCAATTAATTTGATATGAAAAGTGTGGTTATACGAGCTCTGCTATACTACCCATATCTGTCCACTTGCTCCTAGCTAGCAATATATCAAACTGCGTATGTAACCACTTAGCCGTTTCTAAACAGCAACAGTTGATATCTCGGTAGTCATCATTACAGTAGATCTGGTAAAGAGGATGATTCATAAGTCGCGAGACATGGACAAATCCTTTATTTGCAGAGACAGCAAAAAAATAAATAAATAAAGAAATAAATAACAAAAAATAAAAAAGAAAAGAACAAATGGAGAAATTTTTAGACACACGTTTTAAATCACGACCTTGTTGTTGAATTTATGTTTTTTCAGTTTCCAGTAACTAACAACAAAACTGTTGGAAACTGCATTGTAAATCATGACCTTAATGTTAAATTTTTCTGTTTCTTCTTGTAAGCAAGAACAATGTCCCAGTGAACATTTCAAGAAACGGTGGAAATTACTCTCATCGATGCTGCAGGCATGAGTCTTCGGGAAGCTGCAGAAAAATATCACAGATTTAATCCAAGTCAACTAGCCCCGTACCAGGCAACATTGATTGTTTACTGGAGCGTTTCAAAGCAACAGGAAGTGTCCATGAGAAACGACTGACTGGACTCCAACTGAACAGCAACCTCAACTAGCGTACGAGCTGAGCGCCAGTCCAACACAGTTAGCATGAAAAGTGACACAAGACTGAGGCATCAGTGAAGTATCCATGTCCAGTACGTTAGCCAGAAATCATTTCCATCAGTGTCGTGCGAAAGACGGGTGCAGTTCTGTGATGGTTTCCAGAAAGACAAACGCACCAGCCTCACACGGAAGCTGACATTCCTTTCCGCGACGAGGGCTGTTTCAACCTGAAAGGGACAATGAATAGACATTACACTGTCACAGGACCACTGTGAACCTATACATTGCTACACATGTTCTTCATCATACTGATCGGAGGTTAAATGTGTAGTGTTGCATGTACGGATATGTTTTCATCGGCATAACAAAAAGATCCGTGGTGAACTTAAAGAGAGCATCTCGAAATAACATTCCTGCCTGTTTGGGTAATGTATCCCTAGAAGAACTACCAGGGGTTTCTCTATCAGCAAGATGGATCACCGACGCGTTTTGGACCAACAGTTCGCGAACTGCTGAATTAAGTTTTACCTGAGCGTTCGATAGTCGAAGGGGTCAATTGGAATGCCTGCCTAAGGTGCCAGATTCGACACGACTTGTTTCTCTCGGATTATCTCATATCTGAAGCGTACAGAAACAGATCCCGAACAATGCAGGCAAATATAGGAAGTATGAGTGCAGCCTTTGCAGCAATAACATGTTTGGGTTTACGTTATGTGAACGTATTCGGATGTGCCGCCAACAGGATGGTAATCTATTTGAACGGTTCCTCCAGTAGTGCCCAAGCGGCTTAGTAGTACAGGGCAGTACAGTTTATTAATTAGTTTCAGTTTTGCGCTCTTTGAGTTAGCTGCTGCGATTGTCAACTTTGTTGTTAGGTCGTAAATGGTGTACGGATACTACACTGGATTCTTGTGTTTGTTTCAGTTTACCATTTTGATGATTTTTTTGTTAAGTTTGCGATTTCAAGTTGATTAATAAAATTGCCCAAAGATGAATCTGAATGGTAAATCTTACGTCGCAGTAGTTAACAGCATGATTTAAAAAATATGTTCCCTACGATATTGCAATATGTTGTTTCTTCCGTGTCTGCAGAAACGATGGATTTGTTGTATGTCCTGCGGTTTTTGGACCATCCTGTAGGTATATTAGTATCAATGTACGTATAAATTTGTATTCGATAGTTGTAAGAGTGCATGTGAATGTGCGTCCCGCTTTGCTCATCTCAACATGAACGGAAATCTAGTCACAAGTCCATTTCACAGTCATGTTCATTCCGTTTGAAGTATTCTATGTGAAGCTGAATCGGTTAATAAGGGGCATGTACTTTGATTTGTCTCGGTCAGAAAGACTTTGTTCTGAATACGTAATACATCAGTGAGCTGGGTACTGGTGAAGGTACAGCGGTAGACAATATGGTTAGAGTATTCAATTGCCTTCTATTAATCAGTTACAACAGAACTTTTAGTGGATTATGTCAGCGATTTTCGAACTTAATTCAGACTTGTGGAACAAACTAATCCAGTAACATCCTCATAGTTATCCGGAAGAAAGTAGTAGTTCGGGCCATTTTACATTTGTACTAGATTACATCACAGACAAAGATACAGGCATCGGATATTGGGTTGTAAATCATTTCCAGAAGCAGACACAAATTATGACCACAATTCAGTAGTGATGAACTGTAGGCTTAAGTTTAGGAGACTCGTCTGGTTGAATCAGTGTGCCAAAAAAGTGGCATACTGAAATTCTGAGGAGTGCTGACTTGCGTTTGAAGTTCTCTGAGGATATAGATACTGCGATAACAAATACCGAAATATGTAGGACTGCAGAATATACACCAACAAAACTAAAAATTGTAAGCAGAGAAGGTGGACAGTCAAACATGAGAACAACTAAATAATTTCGAAGAAACGTTGCGTAACAGAAGAAATACTTCAGTTTGTCGACAGAAGATGAAAATAGAACAATATTAAGGGAAATTTAGGAAAAAAGAAAAGTAAGTTACGTGGGAAATAAAGTGCAGTAAAAGCGAAATATCTAAGGGACAAATGCGAGGAAATCTTAAAATAAATGGTTATCGGAAGGAATCGCTTAGAAAAGTCAAATCAGTATTCGCTGAAATTAAAAGCAAGGGTGTCAGCAGAACGCGATGGGAATTCGACTGTTGAGCCAACTGATAGAAAGAGAAGATTGGAGGCCTCTGTGAGTGAGCTGTGCGGAGGGGGGGGGGGGCGGGGGGAGGACTTTTCAGACGTGATGACTGAGGAAGAAACGTAAGTAGACGTGGAAGATACAGGTAATCACTTACTAGATTCAGGCCACAACAGACCTTTGAAAGACTTGGATAAAATAAAGCACAATTTAGAGATAGCTTCCCTTTGGAATTTCTGTAATCTTTACGGAACTGACAACCAGGCTACTATTTAATTTAGTATGTACTGCCATGAGTCTTCAGATAAAGTGTCTAACTTTAGGAATAATATCTTCAACACAGCCCCGAAGACAGCAGAGGCAGAATGTGCGAGAACTATAGTGCTTACTGCTTCATGTCTCATGTATCCACGTTAATAACGAAAATATCATATGGAAGATTTCATAAGAAAGACACTTTCAGAGGATTAGCAGACCAAGAAAAAGCGATCAACAATGTCAACAATGAAGAAAGGCTCTAGATGTTCGAAATTCTGAGAAATACAAGAGTATATAGTATAGGGAAACATGTACTGCCATAATTTGTACACAACAAAGAGAAACCAGTAAGAATGGAAGACGAAAAACGAAGTCCTCGGTTTAAAAAGAGCGCAAGACAGCTGTGCAGCCTTTGACCCCAAAGTTCAATGTCTTCACTGAAGAAGCAATAACAGGAACAAAATGACTACTCAAGAATGAGACTGAAGTCAAGGGTGAAAGAATTTGAGTGATCAGATTCACTGGTGATATCACTGTCACCACTGGACTGAGAGTAAAACAAAGAAAGGCCAGAGTAATTAGCGGTGCCGAACACAAGATTAGGCTACGCTTAACATCGAAATTGGGGACTACGGGGTACATGTAGCTAAGGAAAGACATGATAGCACATTACAAAGAATACGTAACGAACAGATTTGATATGTCATTAGCTGGTCTCACGACTGCGGGGAGAGAAAGGACCAACTTCACAGAGGATTCTCAACAGCCTAGGTTGTTTACAACGTAATAGCATAATAGCACGGCACACTGGTATCAACATAGATATTCAGACGTCAGTAACCAGTTCTTAGAAGGTAAACTTTATTTAAATAAAATGTAGTAATAAAATGAAAAACTAAAATAGACAATATACTGAATTTATATATTGGAGCCACCGACTATTAATACTTCAAATATAACAGACACAGTAATCAGAAACGTAAATTATTAAGTAAAAAATAGAATGTTTGTCTATGAATGCCTCAACGTAAAACAGAATCAATGCTAGGCACTGCTAGAGGAGTTACATTTCAACTGAATTTAAACTTTACATTCAAATATCGCAGTTCCCTAAAAAATTAATCACCGCAAGGACACAACCAACCCCTTGTCAAGGGGCCTTTAAGGAAGACCGTTTTACAGCATTTAAACTCAGTTACGTTAAAGAAACATAGAAAAAACAAAACAATTTAAACAGCAAATTTAGTTCGTCTACTCCGCAGCCTGCTGAACTCAGTGTAATCAGTCCTCCCTTCCTGCTCTTGCTTAAAATAGCATAATTTACGACTGAAATAAAGTGTTTTTTGAAAAGGAAGCACTTTCTCGCCAAAATTGTGTTGTTACACTGCGACACCCTTGAGAGAGCGTATGCACGACTGACTGAGCCAGACGGCGGCACCTAAGGCAGCCTCACATACGACACAGACAAAGAAACTGGACTCTAAAATACATAGAAAAACGAGTACATTTATAGCCAGGCGTTGCAACTCTTGTGAAGCAGCGAACCTTTTACGTGGCACTAAATTAGGGTAGGAAACACTGATCAGAGGAAGCAGTGATTCGATGAATACCACAGAGCTCGTAATGTGGCTCATAAATAACAAATTTCGGACATAAGGTGAAAATTAATTATGACTAATCCGTTTCTACCTTTCCTGTTTAGATAATCGCAATGTAAACAAATAGCATCTCAGTATTTAATTACACACTACAAGTTACAGAATCACAAGGGGATTAGGAGTCTTACCTAACCTAAGTAACACCGAATAACGGTAACGTTCAGGAGAAAGATTTAAAAAATTTCATTATTTGTGATGACACAATACTAACTGAATGTAGTTTAAGAATCACAAACAGAATTATAGACGTTTAGCGTTTGTTCATCGGCTGCACATTAAATCATTACGTATGGTACTGAAAGGAGTCTACTGGGACACACTTGTATGTGGCAACCGAATACTATAATAATATTAATGTAAGCTATATTTAAACTACTAAGCTATAAAGGATGTATGTCTCTGATAGGTTTTCTAAAGCGGATCGCTGACTGCGTACACCACAGAGCCAAAGATATTGCTTCAGGTCTGAGATAGTGGTGTTGAAGGAAGAGAGCGCTGGCGCTCGGTTGTAGATAGCTGTCTGTGCGTGAAAGATGATGGTGTAGGTAGTTTTTGTGGTGTGCTCTGTAAAGCCAGCAACTATTACATTAATGTAGGTATTACGAGAAGGTGTAGGCAGAAACCTACATACAAGGCACTTAAAGTTGTTAAACAACTTTCATTTTCGCTTTGTCAGCGCGTTGGTATAGATGAGTTGCCTGATAAATATCAATTATTGAGTAACCTCAGAATGTACGTAAACTAATTTGATAAAAGGCTAGTTCGATATTTCTTTTTCGGAATGTTTCTAAGATTTGTTAACAGAGCTATATGTAATTTGATGATCTGCATATATGTTGGTTCAGTGATGTTAGATAATACTTGCGGTATAAATATCATTGTCTGTGAATCAATTACCAAATATGACTTATTTTTCTGACCAATGTAACTTCAAATGTCAGATCTTCTTGAAGAGACAAACTTAAATTGTAACGTAATTTCAATAAAGCAATCAGTGTTAGTAATTCACCATACTCAGTACCGCCTCCCTGTCCAGGTCATGTGTTTTTTAAAGAAGTTGGATATTTCTGAAATGTTTTCATTTATCAGCCATAAGAATTTCATGTGCATTTCAAAGTATTACAGCACACTGCTGAGCCTGTAGGTAACACATTTTATTCCATGAGAGACCGGAATATATCGCGTTCCACTGTTGCTACTTTAGAGGCGAGACAATATAAATATTTTTACGCACTCACCGTCATTTAATGTATCCCACACAAAGCAGAATAATTTTACTGTGTGTCCAAAAGATTTTATTTAGTTAAAGAACGTTACAGTACGTTCCTGGCAAAACCAGAGAAAATCATTTTTAACACACAACTGCTAACAAAAAATGTTCAAATGTGTGCGAAATCTTATCAGACTTAACTGCTAAGTTCATCAGTCCCTAAGCTTACACACTACTTAACCTAAATTAACCTAATGACTAACGCACACACCCATACCTGAGGGAGGCCTCGAACCTCCGCCGGGACCAGGGGCACAGTCCATGACTGCAGCGCCTTAGACCGCTCGGCTAATCTCTCGCGGCAAGTGTTAACACAGACAACATGAACACTTACAACAAACTGATTTCATATGAATAGCACTATAGAAGGGACAGAACTCGGAGCTGGTGAGCCATAAAGTAAGGCAGTGCAGTGAGAAGTATGTTGGTATCAAGCATCAGGTTAAGCTGAGGAACAAGTTTCTGAGAGTATACGCTTGGAGTGGTGTATTGTATGCTACTGAATCGTGGACTGTGGTAAAAACCAAACAGCAGAGATTCAAGGCGTTTGAGTTCTATTGTAACAGGAGGATGTTGAAAATTACAAGTAGTGATAACACAATGAATGGCGAGGATGCCCGAAGAAATGCTGAAGAAAGGAAAATGTGGAGAAAACTTAAAAGAAGAAGGCATAAGATGCAAAAGTTTTGTTAGGAGACCTGGGAATTACTTCCATGCTATTGGAAGGAACTATGCAGAATAAAAACTATAGAGAAAGAAATGGATTGGAATACATCCAGTAAATAATTAAGATTGTCTTGATCGAGTGCTGCTCTGAGATGAAGAAACTGTCTCAGGATAGGATTCATGACGGACCGCTTCGAGCCTGTCAGAAGCATGACGACTCCTTTCCTTGCGATCAGTGAAACAAGAAAAATTAAAAATGAGCATCACCGACTTCAGTGCTGAGCTAATAAGGACGTCTTTTGTATGACAGAAAATTTACGGCGTGTTGTGCATGTGTGTGGTTGCCGTTAGAACTGTTGCAATCAATTCCTTTTCTAAATTCACAGAATACAATTCGGTTTTCACGTAGTCCAAAAGTAAGATGTAAGGAGTGACGTTCAAGGATCTTGCAGGTCATGAAAAACATTTTGAAATTGTCTTACACTCAATCGCACCCAAGAACCTGGATTCTTTGTTCTGACCCAATATACGTTTCCGGCATAGTTTTGCTCGGAAATATATATTTTTTCTGTGAGCGTTGTGAGTTTGGGCCCTGATTTTTTGAATGCCTTGCGTGTGTATATAACTTCTAGATAAGCAGTGGGTGGCTAAAAGACCCTTTGTACCTGTTTACCGCAAGACGTCTTGGCTCTCTATAATTTCGTTCAGGACTAAAATATGTCAATTATTAGACCTACGTAAAGGAATGTCTCAGAATTACGGATATGAAGGCTGCAAAGGTCGATTATCGTTGCGAGCGCTTTACTATACCTAGCTTACCTGTGACTTGGAGACATAATAGCACAGATGATTGTGGCCAGCCAGTAGACTAGCAGCGACATACGGTAGCACAGTATGATGTTAAGCCTTAATTCGCTCGCTGTAGAAATCAGCCTTGCCTTTAGGTTATCCTGAGGTTACATTTCACAAGGTTAGCCATTGTCAAACAGCAACTTCTCGGTTGTAAGGCAAGATCTGCTGTGTTCTACAAGTGGTGTTAATGGTCCGTTCCATTCCGCTAATGTACGCGACCGGCAACTGCCGTAGCTCCAGCGCAAAGTTTGAACCTTTACCCACAGCCAAAACGGTCCCGTCGTTCAAACTTCGAGCGGACTGGTCTATTGTCGTCCGCTGGGACACTGTTTTCACTGCGTGGGCATGGCACTCAAACTTGTTCAATTCCCTCGTCGTTACTTTGCCTCAGCGTGCAACCGGACAGTCACAGTGAAGGGGAGACAGGGAAGCCAGTATTAGGAAACTGAGTGAGGATTCGAGTCGAGACTGTACACGGTGCGTCACAGTCATTTTTTTCTGCATTATACAGCTCGAATTTCTGAAAATCATGTGCACAGCAGTTAAGCGTGTGTGATACTTCAATTAATTTATTGATAACGCCGCTATTCCAGAACTGTTGTAGGATAGCTAATGTTTTTATTTTTCTTGTACGTTTCTCGCGCTGTTTTTGTAGTTGTCGAACACTGCGCCATGCGTCCCACGTGTAGAGGCAGCTAAAACTATTCGAAGTTTTGGCAGCTGCAGTCTTGTAGTCTGTTGGTGGTCGCGGCGCATCATACATCAATAGAAACTACGAAGGTCGGACCATGTTCAACGTATAAGCAAGACCGATTGCCGATACCACGTAATAACGGTGCATCAGAAATATACATATGTTTACTCAACCCTTGAAAAATATCACTGTCTTACCCAAAATTGGGCGTGCGTAGAATCGTACCAAATTTTAACTACGGCAGTTCCCATCTCAGAGTGATTTCGGTAGAAAGTGATACAAGGTACCATAATTGTAATTAATATTGTGTTTATATTGGTTGCTGGTGAGGAGGAAAGTTAGTTATCAGTATTTTATTAATGATCTCATTCACAAGCAGCCATATCACAGTCATCACAGTCGCTCAAGAAAGTTATAATTAAGCTTTACTTGTTTGATCATAATCGGACGATGACTCTCCTTGTCCGCAGTCTCGATGATTCGAAGCTATCTGCAAGTCTGTGTAAATAAAGTGTCTTGGTTTTATTGCGTTGCGTAGTCAGTCGGAAAACCTCAGATCAAGTGGAAAGTTTGTTTTGATAGAATTTAAATATCCTATGAAGTTATGGAGCTCTTGGATCTAATAATTGCAGGTTCCTTTGCAATTCATCGGAAATTCCCTTCTGATTACCAACGAAACGACACCTCCGTGCAAATTTCCAATTAGAGAATGCATATATAATGAAATTCCTTACACACCTTTGATGTAAATGCTCAGTATATATTTTCTTGAGTAGCATACAATATATTTTGAATCTCTTTCTTCCAGTAATCTCGTTAGCAAAATCACAATTATTCAATGCGGCTATTCGACACGGAGAAGATCCTAGATTCCCCTCAACACAACGGAGAGAATATTACAAAGAGTAATTATGCGCTCATGCAATAGTAAAAGTACTGTACTACTTTGCGCACCGATTCTACGAGTATATAGATGGTCAAGTAGCAAACGTAATTCAATCATAGAATTGTGCAGGCATAATTAGTACAATATAAAGAGATATTTTATTATAATTCTGGCCTTTGAATGTAGCAAAGCCTCAAACGTTGTGGATTATTAAATTTGTAATGTACTGCCGCAGGAAAGAAATTTCTTTGTTTTCAACAGAGTTTTTGTAGTTAACTACATACCATAAGAGGCACAACATGTCCAATAAACATTCTGTCAACTCCGTCTGCTTCAGCCAATCATTGATGATAAGAGACCGCTTTTTTTTTCAGGCTACTATACAAATTCGCAGCGCCAAATCAGTTAAATGAAAGCGTTAAGAAAATGCAGTTCTCTCTTTCTGGAGTGCCTTACTTCTACGTTGTTCACCTACCTTGGGCGCGGGACAGAGCACGGTGTATGAAAGATTGAAGCATGCAGGCCAGGAACGATGTCCAGATACAAGACATGAACAGAATTATGACATTCAAGAGTGAGACCTTCATTTTGGGCACAGTGAACACGGAACGAGTCGAATGCTGATACTAATTTATTCTTTATATTGCCTCAGTGGAATACCGGGAGGTGTGATCTGAACATGCTTGAATTTTATCCTCCTCTGCCTATCTCCGTTAGTGATGACACCTCTGACAAATGAACGTTACATTAACTTCGTTGTAAGCATAGTATTTATTTAGCCTGAAGGAATGCATTGCGGAAAAGAAGAATGGCGAAGTGTAATTAACATACTTGGCGAGGTTATTGAAATTATCGGTATACGAAACTTTAGTTACAGATTAAATTTTGTATCAAAACGATCTAGAACCATGGGTATCGAGGCATTCGCAAACATGTCCAGTAGCCACGATTATGTACTGCATGAAGTTCATGTGATCTTCGATCTCGCCCTCTGCAACATAATGAACGAAGTGACCCAGCAACAACATAACGGTATGAATTTCCGACCGTTGAAAGAAAGAAGAACATGTGCGTAATATGACGTCTGTAGTGTATGCAGTCTTAGAAGATCGAGTGGAGAAGATCAATTGTGTCCTGTTCCAAGACCAGTTTTCGTCATGACCTCTACAAGTAAAGCGATGTCATATTGAACCGGGAGACATACAACGACTACATAAATCCATGTCACTAAGGCCTTTATGGAGAAGTAGCTCGATCGTTGGAATCAAATTGTTTGCTACCATATACCGCGAGGACGCTAGGCCCGTCGGCAAAACTGGAAGACTGATATTGAACCAAACTGTCGTCCAGGTTGTGTGCGGTGGTTCTTTTTCAACGAGGTTCGGAAAAGGGACTGCTTCCCCACGAGTATGTAGGAATTTCATCGTGAGGACAGGTCTAGAAAAGGTGTCAGCCCATAACCAGTTCAAATCAAGATAGAAGTCACGAATGTGTTCTAAATTATAATTTATGTGACCGACATCAGTAGGGGGTTCAAGACTAGCAAGACGGACACAGAGAAATAAATGAATGTGTGAGTTTCCTGAGTCATCGTCGAAACAGAATTCCGCACATATAGCACCTGCGTCTTCCTCCATATACCTCTCAGGCGTAACCCCCCAAACGGGCGAGGCTTCGTAATCACCTCATACCGTAAGCGAAATATATGTCTCTCCATTAGAAACAACCAGACAATTGCTGTAGTTTCTTCGCCATCATCGAGGGAAGCGGATAAACTTAAGCCACGTAATAAGCTTTGCATAAGACGTGTGCATCGCTCCCTGAATTTTGTCCGTAACGGACATCCAGTTGAGCGCAGCCATTTTGAGTGGACAACGATCAGTGATGATACAGAGACGTGTGCCGGCGCACTGCCTTAGTCGATGGAACAAACGCGTCATTAAAATGAACTCTGGCAAAAATCATCGATTACAGCCTTCAGTCTAGGTACTTCAGAAGGATCGCGAAGAGAACCATCACGTCATCCGCGTATGGAGGAACAGCTATAGTGCCGCCGGAAAGCGTCCAATCTGTCAGCTCGGATGCTAGCATTGGAAGTAGGGACTCAAGAAACAACACAAACGAAGTCATTGACAAAGAGCTTCCTTGAGGCACTCCACTAAGTATATTTATTGAGGCCGTCAGTTGGCCATTAACAGCAGCCAAAGCCGAAATACCCGTAAACAGATTTGAGAGCACTCGCCGTGTGTCATGTGTCGGCCGGCCGGGGTGGCCGTGCGGTTCTAGGCGCTACAATCTGGATCCGAATGACCGCTACGGTCGCAGGTTCGATTCCTGCTTCGGGCATGGATGTGTGTGATGTCCTTAGGTTAGTTAGGTTTGATTAGTTCTAAGTTCTAGGCGACTGTTGACCTCAGAAGTTAATTCGCATAGAGCTAAGAGCCATTTGAACCATTTGTCATGTCTCAACAGTGAAACCAATTGCCTCCACAATCAAAAGCAGAAACTCGTAATTAACACGATCAAATTCGTTATCGAAGTCTAGAAAAGCAATGGCACTAGGGACGGACGTTACAGCAGCAAACGGAACCACCTCTCGACTCTTGACTATAGGGGTAAGAATGGTGCGACCAGGACGCAGCTTTGATGTTTTGCAACAACTGTCTCCACCATAGCCGACAACCTACTATTAACTGCCCTCGCCACGGTGTTATAATCAAATTTCAAAAAAGTTAGAGGGCAAAAGTTATCAGGGTCAGGCGGTACAGCGCGTTTCGCGATTAAAGCAATTTCTCATACTTTGAACGAGGTCAGCACTACTATACCCTGCACACTTCATTCAAAACGGAGGTAAAGTTATCACCCAATAACGGCCATAAGCGCAATTAAAATTCCTTTAGAACTCCATCTAGACCCGGGGGCTTTTGAGACGGCGATCCCACAATAGTTTTGTAAACTTCCTCAGGCTGAAAGGGAGCTAAGAGCGTCGCATTATGTTCAGGTATTATTGTCGTACACAAGATGCCGAAAAGTGGCTCGTAAAAGGTTGCATTGGACTCATCATATAGTAGATGTCTACATAGTACTGAAGTCAAAAACGCGATACATCAGCTTGCGCCTTTACGATACGTCCATTATTGGTCTCGAAGGCGGCTGGGGTGGCCGAGCGGTTTCTAGGAGCTACAGTCTGGAACCGCACGACCGCTACGGTCGCAGGTTCGAATCCTGCCACGGGCATGGATGTGTGTGATGTCCTTACGTTAGTTACGTTTAAGTAGTTCTAAGTTCTAGGGGACTGGTGACCTCAAACGTTAAGTCCCATAGTGCTAAGAGCCGTTAAATTTTTTTTTTTTTTTTTTTTTTTTGGTCGCGAGAGAATGAAAACATGCGCGTTGCCGACGGGTCTGATGCCGAAGCACTTGATATAAGGAAGTCAGTTCTTATGTCACCAATGATCGACTTTTCAGACCTTCCATTTTTATTCTTTACAAGGTTAACACGTTTGCCTTTACAGTTCTAACATCCGCAATTCTCCGAGGGACGTGATCCGATGTAGCATAATGCTCACGCAGAATGGAATAGTAATATTCATAACTTCTCCAAAAGCCTCGCTCTTTGGCCGCACAGAAACGTATCATATTTTGAATGTGGCTTGGTTTTGCTAGCTGTGTCCAAGAGTCAATAATTGGAAGAGTATATCCCATTGCACCGTGGAGTACGCTCCCACGCGACTCGCATCACGTCATCGAGAGAGGGGTCAGCTAGGTGAGCGAGGGGTTAGGTTGATTTCGGGGGAGGCGGCCAAACTGCGAGGTCATTGGTCTCATCGGATTAGGGGAGGGTGGGGAAGGAAGTCGACCGTTCCCTTCCACAGGACCATCGTGGCATCTGCCTGAAGCGATTTAGGGAACTCGCTGAAAACCTAAGCCAGGATATCCTGACGTGAGATTGAACCGTCGTCCTTCCAATAAGTGAGTGACGTTTAGCGTCCACGGAGGGTAAAACAATTTAACTGGTTGCTGTTCAAAATTGAAAGTTGTGGCCACAACACAGTGGTCCGCAAAGGAAGACGGGATGACTTCAACATTAAGAATACTATCGCTCAGGCTGTCTGATAAGAAAATCTAGCCGGTTGCTAGAGGTCACAGTAAAGTCGATAAATTTAACTCAAATCTGGTGTTTATAGATTCAGACGTCTTTTAGACGTAAGGAGCGGACCAATACATGTAATTCGCGTCAGAAATTAAAATTTGGAGAGTGATCCGCGGGACGCAATACACAGTTAATATCTACATCAACAGAATACCCGGAGGGCTGTTACGCAACAGATAAACAATATCGTCTTTATAAAAACGCAAACGATCCACTGCGCGACCAGTGCCAGAAGGAGCATATAAAAGAATCATTGTAAAACTAAAACGTTTACAACCTATACCCCTGCCATGATCCAACCAACATTTCCACCTCAGCAATAGAAATGCGTTTGCGAAAGAATGAGGCGGTCCCCGTAGAATATTCAGGTGCTATATTAAAGATCATAAGAAAACCATGTAAGGAGAAATTACGAAATAACACCTTGTGTAAGAAGATTATGTCCGCACATGAATCATAAATGAACTGACGCAGCGAAGCCAACCGCAGTTCTGGTGCCACACGATTAACATTTAAGGAAAGGAACATGTAGGCTTCGGACATTGATCACAGCTGCATAGGGATGTACGGAATGTACTGACCAAAATTAGGTAGACAACTTAGCGTCAAGGTCCACTGCGGAGTCCACAGATGAATCAGAAATCATGCGACGAGAACCCCCATCATCACAACCTTGCTTCTTAGGTGTTTTACGTGTCACCACACGGTCAGGTTGTACATGCTGTTTCTGTCGGCTACGTGGCATGGCTAATTCTGCTGAAGAAGTGTGGGAGGGATCTTAGGCATAGCCTCCTGCCCCTCAGAACAAGGGTTACGTACTGCAGATCCAGTCACACAGGCATTCTGTGGAACTACCGATACAACAGGTGATACTGAGTTGCTACTTTTATTCTCCTCAAGAGTTGGTGTCAGTGGAAAATTTGGTAAACTGTCGGCGTCTGAATACGAAGGAGCAGGAGGACTTTGCGTTGTCTCCTGCTGTACTGGAGCACACAAAGACGAAGGCGGTTGGTGGGGGTGGTGGGGGGGGGGTGGATGGGGAGGAGACTCCACTCCCCCTACACACACCGGCAGCTCAGGAGGTCATTTGGCGAGCAGGAGGGATACTGGAGATAACTTCTTCGCCACTCACCGTAGGACGAAGCATCGAGAGGAGCAGGGGACACGATCAATGTGGAGGAGGTTTGGCCAGAAGACACAGCCAAATCCTCACCCTCGCCTTCTTGAGTGCGACGTCGCCTGTTTGTCAGTGTTACGGGTTCTATCCTGGGGGAAATAGGATACTGAACATGTCGCGAAGGTAAAGGCGAAAATTCAGTTACACGTTTATCAGAATTGACTCTTTGGTCATTATGATCTGAAGCAGAAGTAGTTCCGAGGTCGGGAGTGGAAGGAACAAGATAAGCGACCGTCAATTTGTGACGCTGCATTAACGATGGCTTTAATACAGAAGCCCTCCGGGGCAATTACACCGAAGGTGTCCTTTAATTACATAGGATGCAGGTTCCCTCTTAACCAGTATACATGACACGAACGCGATAACCACATACTAGTAAATTTGATGGAATATGCAGCTTAGCCGGCCGGCGTGGCCGAGCGGTTCTAGGGGCTTCAGTATGGAACCGCGCGACCGCTACGGTCACAGGTTCGAATCCTGCCTAGTGCATGGATATTGTGTGATGTCCTTAGGTTGGTTAGGTTTAAGTAGCTCTAAGTTCTAGGGAACTGATGACCCCAGATGTTAAGTCCCATAGTGCTCTGAGTCATTTGAACTATCTGTAGAGCTTAACATGCATTTCCACTGAACGAATTCCACTATAATATTGTAATCTGTGTTGAGCAGACCAACGTTCACGACGGATATTTTTCACGTTACCATAAGGAGTCAAATGGTTCAAATAGCTCTGAGCACTATGCGACTTAACTTCTGTGCTCATCAGTCGCCTAGAACTTAGAACTAATTAAACCTAACTAACGTAAGGACATCACACACATCCAAGACCGAGACAGGATTCAAACCTGCGACCGTAGCGGTCGCTCGGTTCCAGACTGTAGCGCCTAGAACAGCACGGCCACTAAAGCCGGCACCATTAGGAGTGAATATGTCTTTTAGAAAGTTGCCATCAACCTCCGGCGGGTGGTTGAGCACTCAAATATTAGTATAGTCAATTTCAGAACCTGCGAGTGACACTGTAAGAACGGAATTATCGTAATGCTTGAACGGGACTTGAGAACCTTGTCGCGACAATAATCTTCAACGTGAAGGGAATCCATAAAATTCACGTAATACACGTACGTCAAAATAAGCGGTATGCATCTGATCAGAGTTCACATGAATTGTATCGACAAGCTAATCGTGGATTTCTAGAGACCAGGGATGCAAATGTCACGTTGTTTTATCGAAAGTGAAGCTCGCAGTACCTTTTCGTGGAATACACATGGAAACCATTGTAGCCAAAGCTGAGTGGTCGACGCCGGTGCAAGGAGACGAACACAAACCGACAGTAAGACAGAGCGGAGGTGCTACGACTCACTCGGTAGACAGAGCAACAATAACGAGGAAAACTTCACACAAGCGACGCTGCGGCAAGTGAAATAAACAAGAACCTCCCAGCTCGGCGCTCGAAGCGGTACTGCACCGTCGAAAACACAGAAAATAGTGCGAATACAGTGACTTATCTCTGTCACTCTCCCCGTGAGAGCCACATTTACAACTTACGGTCCACACACTATATTTGTAGTACCCCTGAACACTATACTCCTTACTTGCGGCATTCAATCTACCGATTCCCGTAAGAGTCTGAGCAATAGGAGTGCATCAGCACCGAAGAAGGTCATTACTCGGTAAGCATTGTCTATATGAACGGACGAACAAGTCTGAGATATGAGTGGTATCATACATGGATAACACCTTTCCCGTACAGAGCGAACATGTATGGTTTCCAAATAATTATTTACGGTGATGATGGGTTATTCTTCACCCTTTCTCTTTACATTCTCATGTTTTCGTCTTTAATCTTAAAGTTAGGATACTAGTGAACATAGCAACGCTTTAACCGCGAGACTCGCCCCCCGCCTTCGATCACGAATTCAGCACACATGTTTAATTGGTCACAAAACTTCAGCTCCTCATTACTTAAATCGACATGGACCGGTCAATTTGTAACCTACAAACCCAATAGTCGTGCTACACAAAATAAACGGAAAACGTATCTTTGTCTTGCAATACACAAAGTCTATCGCAAGTATATATTCATATTTCAAAACTGTTCCCTCTGTTTAGACCTGACATTATCCCAAGGAGATCTCTACGGTCAAGTTGCACCACGTTTGGCTGATTAGAGCTACATTGTAGGAAAAACGCCGGTCGGAGGAGAAAGAACTTTAGATTGTAATAACAAAGATATACTTTTGTCTTAGAAGGAACATAGAATTAAAGCACAAAGTAGAATACAATTGATAACTTCACAAAATATTCTTGAATCATTAAACACGACATTTTTTACTAGTAACTGTTTCACAGAAGCAACTAAAGGCTGTATTTCGTAGTTATGATTACAGTCATTATAATCCACAGTACAATAATAGCCGTGCGGGATTAGCCGAGCGGCCTGAGGCGCTGCAGTCATGGACTGTGCGGCTGGTCCCGGCGGAGGTTCGAGTTCTCCCTCGGGCATGGGTGTGTATGGTTGTCCTTAAGATAATTTAGGTTCAATAGTGTGTAAGCTTAGGGACTGATGACCTTCGCAGTTAAGTCCCATAAGATTTCACACACATTTGAACAGTACATTGATAACATTTACTCCTCTTTCACAGGTAGTTATCTATACCACTTGTAAACATAACACAACACTATACTACTGAACTACTTAAAAAGACAGTAATACATTAATAAAAAAATAATAATGAAGAGAAGCAGGAGATATAGACGGAACGAGAAAATGTAATTGAGGAAATCAGATTACTGCCTAACTGTAAACAAATGTTGAAAATGGTTAAAAGAAGATATCAATAATGGTAACAAGTAAGGGAGTCAGTAAGATAATAGTAGCCTTTGGGAGTAATGAAGGCAAGAACAAATCTGGAAGACTTCGCTTGAGTAGCCTGATAAAAAGTAATTTACAGATTAAAACACTATATGCTAAGGCGAAGGAGAGAGAGATTGACGTGAAGTAACGAAGAGAGAAACGAACATGGAAGTGTTAACCAAGCGACAGCGTGGTTGATACAGAGTCTTAGTAACGATCGTATAATCGTCCATGCTACAGTCGTCCAACGAACACTCGACCGCCCTCATAAAAATAGCCAGTGAGTTCTCGCAACTTTCATAGTAAAAGGAACGAAATGTTTCTAGATTCTTTCTCTGTTCTTAATTTGGAGCTCTCAGCGAAACTTCTACCAATACCGCGCTTATGTCGCAGCCATGTGGTGTGGCGGCAGACAATACTATTCGCGGCAGCATATATTGTTTTCACCGAATCCATCTAAAAGGTGTTGAAGTTAGAGGTCTAATGTTAAAAAAAGTCCGAGAAGTTTCAGGATCGTACACCGATAGAACCACGGAAATCTTCAGTGTCGCTTTAATCCAGCTTTCACCTCTCAACTATCTGTGGAGTCATAAGGAATGAGACGTGGCTTGGGTTTCACGTTAAACTGTATTCTTCTTCCCCTTGTTGGACAACTAGAATAGGTTCGAGATACATAAATCGCCAAACTGTTTCAAATTTAGATACTTTCATATAACCATAAATTATAATTATTATCTAAAAAGAGAGCATCGTTGTTCTTCCAAGATCCTATTTCAACATCCTTTCCAGATAACCCTGTCAACAACGGTATATGGAACTAATTATTGCGACGAACAAAATTAGGCTTTATTTTAACATACCACCTTTAGTACCTGTGTTGTTCAGATGTAGCCTGCCCTGCCCTTGGTACTGATAGACAGCCGTATGAAATATGAGAATCATATCCACGTTTGAGAATATGACTAATATTTGGCTGCACTGTGCATTTGTGATAATGAAAATTTGTGCTGGACCAGGACTGGCTTGATTCAAGCGGTCACCCTGATGTCATAGGCCACACGAGTACACTGCACGGACCGACTCAACCTTCCATACGTCACCGTTTCTTCTGTGTCATATAATCGCGCAGATACTACGAGTCTAATACAGAAAAAGACGCACCATTAAAGTCCAAACCCAGTTATTAGGCATGAAATATTAAATTACTGTGCCTGTTTTGTTATAGTATTCTTTCTGTTACTGTATGGGGCTATAGGATGTAGAGGAAAGCAGTGAAATATGGAAATTTGGGTTGGTCTCAGGAACGCCCTCGGACGGCCGAGGCGATCTATGCAACCACTCGCATAAAATGGAAGATAAAGGTTCGATTTCAGGCCTAAGTAAAAATTTAATCTTATACATAAATGCCAACATGTTTCTTGAACTTCATATTAACAGCCTGCCTTCGGCAGTGGAGCGCAACAGACATCTTTTTTTACACGTCTGATTAGATAGTTCACATGTCGTGTTGTTGTGGATTACAATCGTCTCCGTGCAACTTACTTCCTTCGCCACACCATGACATTTTCGCAATGGAAATCGACATCGAAATTCAGTTTTACGACCGGGTATGTAAGAGTTAAAACGTTGAAAATTTAACGGTTTTCGTCAGATGATTTATAGATTATCATGCAATGGTGGGGATTCTCCACTCCATCGTCAGAAGTGTGCGCTGTGTGAAACTGTTGAGTAACGCGGCCTGTGAAACTACCCTCAATAAGACCTTCAATTAGAACATTTCGATGGACCTATTGTCACCATGCAAGGAGAACAAGCAAGTCTTGGCGACAGGACATCAGTACGTTAGAGGTGCCAACAGAAATGCTAATCACATGGTTCACAGCCTATGGCACTGTGATAAGCCATACAGCAGGAATGTGAGTACACTTTACGATTCTCAATGGGATACGCATATATCTTACTATACATGTCGTATCATATTTAAGCGTAGGCGATGCCATGCCTTTGTAATTTACGATCGTCAGCCAAAGACATCTTTATAATGCAGGCGGGTGGAACATCTCAGATCAAGCTGTATGCAACATCGTATTGCACAACTACCTCCAAGAGAAAAGATTCTGTCATCCGAACCGACAGTGCCACCATTGGTGTACCATCTGATCATCAACTGTAGACAGAAGTGTTGTCTCCAGTTGACCGTGAGCATCTCTCTATGCGATGGCAGGTCTCTACAGATGGACACTCAGCACCGTCAGAGCGACCCCAGCACGAGTGAGGACCAACGCTTTGTCCCCAATGGCAACGACTCCCAGTTGTCGTCAGGTACTGACGCTCATACCCGAAGATAACAGACTCCGAGTGACAGAAGAAACACAGACGAGCTCCTTCCATTACCTTTATGTGATGCCCCCACACGAAGAAGATTCCAATGGAAGCGACCACACAGCAGTAGGATATGGTCATTAGTTCCCTAATGGGCTTAAGTTGGCAGCAGATTAGCAGGACACGTCCCGCAGCACCATGCTTCTGGATGATGTGCAGCAGTAGTTTTGGTGTCTATGCTCTTCGACGTGGTACATCCTTCAGCCTAGCTTTTAGTTCGACTAGTAGATCATTGTAATAGCCTGACTGTGCAAGCTGACGATGTTGAGGACGTGACATATGGGACCATAGCCAAAGCGATATCAATTGCTTCACAGTTGTTGACTGCAAATGGGTATGGTAGGGAGCCCACTGTTGACACCAGGGACATCTTCAGGCCTCACACTTCCATCCCTCCACATGGGTACCAACGATACCACCTTTCTGAGCCATAAAGGCATCACCAGCCTCAACATCATAATTTCAATGGTCATCTGCAGATGTATTGTGACATGTTTCAGAAGGCGAATCTCGATGTTGTATTCATATAGGAATTGTGCCTCGGAGAGTTTCTGTCTATTTATAGATATGTCTTTCACTTCGATCCTTGCACGGTCAACGACAATGTTATGGCCATTTTTGTGAGGCAAGGCAACATGATCGATGTGGTGATTCCATCTGTACGAGGACTTGCTATGACATACCTGGACATCACAATCAAGAATGTGAATGCCCCCTCCAGTATGGCTAAGTACGAGAGACCATAAGACTTTTATGGGACGAATTGGCTCTCTTATTCAGTGGATGCCACTATCTTATTGTGCAGTCCTAAAGCATCCTGACCAACGCAGCGTCGGGAAACGGCATCAAGAAGTCGTTGTTCTGCTTGCCAGTCGAAGGAGCTGGCTTTGCCACACCTTCATGAGGAAAGAGTTCTGGGTCCTCCGTCAACCCTATATAAACAGCCGCCCATTGCTGGTTGAGCCCATTTCGTTCGCAAACTTCGAAAGCGTCAGTACTGAGTAATAGGAAGACGATATTTAACCTCCATTCTGCGAGTAGTAGTAGTGTACACAATTAATTGCATGTACAAGGCTCTGGAAGCACATCAGTCACCTCAGACCATTTCGTAGCGAGAAATTATGTTCCCTTCGTTTTTAGAACTAAAGAATTCCATTAATTTTAAAGTGTAAGTACTGATCATTTTAGGTACACACAGAGTTTACTGGAGATTCAGTAAGCCTTCTTGACTGGATCTACATCTACCAGGGATTTGCAATGGAGACACTTAACACTGAGATATGGCCGTTGGCCTTTACCATTGAAGAAGCCTACCTCTGTACCCTTTCCTTCATAAGACAGAGGGTGTTATGGAGCAGGAGCTCATGGAAGGTAAATATCGTCCTTCTAGAGGGTGTACGTGAGATATCCCCCGAACCGGCTTCGTCAGGAGGTCAAGCTGAGGTTCAGTGATAGCAAGTAAAGAAAACTACTCTTATAGGAAGTCATCTCAAGGGCACACTTGTGTACAAGCAGATGTCGAATAGCGCTGATCCCCTTGGTGGATAAGATGGATGACTTACGCTTTACAGCCCGAAAGGATATCGCGAACGTCTTCTTGGGTCATTGCTGGCAGTTCTACACTGCAGAAGACGAGGATGCTCCAGAGCTTCCTCGGGCGCTCGACGGAAAGACAGCAGCGACACTCAAAGAGCCCATAACGGTGAAGGACGTCGCCGACACCTTCCGCAATGCAGAGGCCAGTAACTCGCCAAGAACTGATCATCTCCAGATATTCATCGTATCTTCCACGCTGTCAGGATCCCCCAATGTGTTTCGATGTACCAAGAAATAATGACCCCTGTAGTGCAGATGCCACCTGCCATTGTTGACAGCTTCCTTATATTGGTTCCCAAATCGACAGCTGGAAGAGGAGTTGACCGTTACTGGTGTCTTGTGCTGGTCCACAGTGATTGCAAAATCTTCATAAGGATTTCGGGTACTAGTATTCACAGTGTCCCGCTCCAAGTCATCTTTACAGATCACACTTGTCTCGGCTGTAACAACATCTAGATGGCGTTCGGTGATTACCATGATGTCATCGCACTAGCAGAGGCATGTTGTGTGCACAGAGACTTGATTTCCGCAGACTTTGTCCACACTTTCAGTAGTATATGCCACAAATATTTTCAGAAGGTGCTAGGACGACTGGCCTTCCCCTAATCCTCCATTAGCACCGACATGCACGTTCTGTTTGGCACGACTTCACAAGTTACGATGAGTGCAGGTATGCTCACTATCATCCCCACTATGAGGCAAGGTTGCCTTCTGTCGCTGGTTATTTGAGCCATTTCACGGAGCTGCTATTACCCAGGCAATGGTACTGACTGCTGGGAGACCATAACTTCGTGTGACACACATATGATGATGATCTGATGCTTTTATATTGATGGACTGGGTTATCCGATTCAGTGCCACAGTCAGGGGCTGCATAAAATTTGAGAAGGCAGCTTCACCCGATAGTCACTCCAGAACCAATCCAATGTTTGAAAGACCTCTTTAAATACGACAGTCAATGGGTGGCGCACCTTACCTACACTCGCTTCTCACAAGGCATGAAATCGGCAGCAGCTAGGTGTTGTCTTTGAACATGATCCTGCAGATGGCTTACGTTAACGTCTATTGGCGTCCAGGAATCCCAATGTGCCGTCCCGATGCTGAAGCCGATAACATGCAGTCTACAGGCGGTTACTTTGCCAGGGAGGCAACATCATCAAAGAGCAATATGACATGCTCAGCAAGGATCAGCCTCAGAAAGATCAATGTGCAGGTCAGAGCAGGTGGATTATATGTCGCCACGATGCTGAAGATGTGCCCTCGCTACCAGTGCAGCTTCACGGGCACCACCAATTTCAGTGGCGCATATTTACTCCTCAACACTATACAACCTTAACGAGTTGTTTGTGGTTACATTAACACCAAACTACTGAGTGAGCGCCTGCGAGGACGTTCTCGAAACCAGATTGAAAGATGATTCGGACGTCAGAGTGGCCTGGTATTTGAAGGTCAACCACAAATATACGAATCGTCAAGGACTCCATCCCATACGTATGGAACATTCTCCAGTATATTTCCAGTGCCATCTACCTGACATGGATGAGCACCTCTCGGAAAGTGGTTCTGCCGTGGTTGTGTGGAGGTTGACGAGACTGAAGTAGGCCCTGACGCAGTACACTGTCGCAACTGCTGTGATTTCAACGTTCCTCCATGTTCCTGCTATATCTTTTTGTACACGTACTGAGGTGCAAACATTGATTAAGGCTTTGACTATATTGTGCCTTTACCAGCAAACACACTTTTTAGATTTTAGGGCCTTCCTATGCGAATGAATCACTCGTCTCCCACGCCACCGGTGCTAGTGCTAATTCTGGGTCCCTCTTCACAATGGGTGTTTGCTGGACATAAAAAGTTGACCTTTCATACGCTGCAGTTTTAGGGATGCTACAATGCCTAAACCATACAGACCTTTCTCAATAATGACTGCATGTGTAGTGTCTGAGTCTGCTGGATTAGCGGCCTTTACGTTGGATTTATGCATTCATGTTGATTTTGTTGCTTAAATACTTTCTTTACCCGTATAAGGGCACAATTTTACGAACGAAGATAGTTTATTTAGCCGGGTTTCCTGTTCCCAACAAAAAAGGAAGAAAAGAGATCGGAGGAGGCAGTTCAGAGACAGGATGGTGGAGGTATGCAGGCCAGGCCTCGGGTTCGACTACTGCCCACCTTGTCTCCAGCGGTCTGAAGCCGCCGTTCTACTTCCTTGACAAAAGACTGGGAAATTACAAGTGATTCTACAGGAAATAACAGAAAATAATTATTTGTACTGAATAACACTTGAAAAAGCGAAAAAAGGAAAGAAAAAACAAAGAGGACGATAAAGCGGAAGATATGGGTTAGAACCCTGACCTGGCACTAATTTTCATTGTCACCAATACGTAGAATGCCAAAGTTCAGCAATATGATCCTCATACTTCATTTTAATGGAATTCGCCATTTAGGTGACAGTAATTTATTAATGCCATCATTTATAGATCCACAAAATTGGGGAAAATACACGTAAAACAGAAAAACATCTCTTGGTCACCTTGGGAAGAGCAATAAAATTAATTTTCATCTCCTCTTCGATAAACGGGGTAGTAAGATCAAATTTCAACGTACGATTAGCGAGTAGGTCACTGTACAGGTGGACATTTCTTTTGGAATAGGGAGAACTAGATAATTAACCGTTTCAGTTGCTGATAGTTTTATTGAATCAATCAAGACTGGTTTCGGGCGATTGTAGGCCAATCTTCAGGTGTACAAATAACGTGATGGTGACCGCGCCAAGCTAAACACCAGGCGGCGTGCAGGTGACAGCCGCTCGTGAAGCCAGTTCCCCATTTCGGCATCATGTGAATCTGCCCACCGCCAGTGTTCAGTGTGAGGCGGTCATCGTCACCTTCCTTGTACATCTGAAAATGGGGCTACAATCGCCCGAAACCGGTCGTTATTGAACCAATACAAGTATTTACAACTGAAGCGGTTAATAACTGATTCTACCACGAATCTCACTTGCGGATGTACTCTTAAACAAATTTTCTTCCAGAATGCTTGAGCACATCCCTTGATGTAGCAATTGTAAGTACTGCTTTCATACGTAACATATAACCACAACACGTGTATGCCATTTTTGTGGTGGTACTTTATGAGTCAGTATCGAAAACCGTGTCATTTCGTAAATGGATTATTTTGTGTCATCATTTACTATTCTCATAAAAAATAAGAATCCATTTATCTTTTATTTCCATCAAAGTATCTGAAGAACTTCGTCATATTTGTCAGTGTAACAAATAATATAAATTTGCTTTCCTTCTTCTAACCGAATTTTATTTTTCGTTCTGTCTTTACAGTACAGATAGAAGACGGTTTCGGCTACGAACAGTTTCCTGTATAGTTCTAATCAATGCAATCCCCCTTTTCCTTACTCGAAGGCACGATGTACGTTCTGTATATGAGTAGCTGGATTCAGAATTTACGGTCTTACCCACTCTTATCACTAGTTTATTTTCAGCAACACAGACTTTTTAATAGCTACATTATTGGCCAAACAGAAAGCGGTCGCGGCCTCATGCAGACTACTCATGCAGCAAGGAACACTTGGCTGCGAACCGCGAAACGCGTGTGAGCATCCGGGGTAAGTGTACACGCTACAGGCCCTGGCCGTGCGCTCTCTGGCCCTGTGTCAACAAAGGCAACTCAAGGAGGAGGACGAGCGCTAATATCTACGGCGGCTGCTACAAACCCAGGAACGTTTGCGGGCACGTTATGCTAATGCACTTGGCTGTAGTTCAACCACTGGACAACCGCGGAGTTCCATTAAGGTTACCAGAAGCATCTCATCCGATTTTAGTATGGGAGACTGAAAGGAAACTGCTTAAAGGCTGTTAATCGTTGAAATATTTGGCAGGACTTCGTACTGTAGCTACTTCAAACGGGTGTAACCATTTAATACACAGTGGTACACCGATAACAACTGCAGTGAGTACAGAAGAAAACCAACTTTTTAAGTATCTTATGTGTGTCCTATATGATTCCCCGTGATTACACAAAAAGCTTCCAAGCAAATAATCCGCTTCATTCCATACATTCTAAGGCGTATTTGGAGAAACCGACGTGGGAGCCTCAGAAATGGGCATTCCAAGTTCTGGAGTTGTTTTCGGCTAAAGTATTTCACATACATCAGCTTAAAGAAATCCTCGGGTGTCAGGTCAAGACATCAAGGAGTCGAAGAGCAACGGTTTGGAAGTTGTTGATTTAAAAATGTGCTAAACTCCGTACGCTATTGACGGACGGTTCAAACTGTTGATAGGTGCAATCATTTGAATTCGTTAAAAGCTGTGGCAACAGGAAGTCCACCTCAATGAATAATACTGTACTCTTCTAATTTTGTGGTGACTACTCACAGAACACATGAACTTTCCGTGTGTCACAGCAATATTTAATTAGAAACAAAGGCTTTTCTGATCCCCGTGAGCAAATGATGTTAACGTTACCACGTATGTAGATGGTTGTCTCAGCTCGGAAAATGAGACATGTAGGAAATGTTTCTTCCTTCACGGATTCCAGAATTTCCATACCGCAATCTATACAATTCGCATATTTGACGTTTCCTTTTTCAGCTCTTCGGTTTTTCAACTTCGTTCCGAGAGCACGCCAAACCAGTGTTTACGATATTTGTTACACATTAATGTCTTCGTACGTCGATTTCCGAGTACTGCGTTCGAACGAAAGGCGAATTCTTTCAGCGTTTTGTGCTAACAGACATGGCCGGTCAGTACTTCATCCTTTGAACAAGCATCCTGTTTTTTCAAACTGCTGACGCCAAGCGTTAACATTGTAGGCTACTGTAGGTGGTTGGTCGTATCGAAGTGTTCTCTACGTTACGGTAACAGAAAGACCGTTGCTAAATTCTCTCGGTGAAAGCCTCTTCTACGAAACCGCCATTTTTACATCTGACATGGAGTTTCTAAACAAATGGTGAAATTTTATTTACATCTGTCATTTCTGTCCACGTACCGCTACGGTGATTTGTAATCGCTGTATTCATTTTGTGCTACCCTGTATACTATCATGTCCAATTATATCTTCTACAAGAGCTTAATAAAATATGAAACAAAATAAAGAAACGTAGGAAGACCCAAAACAAGATGGAAAGTCTATTCTCTACAGGGAAACGTTATAGTTAAAGCCTAATACGTCCAGAACAAGTTGATGATGGTTACTAGCCTAGCTTCGAGATCACGCTGATACCTTAAATATTACCAAGTAAGACAAATTACTTTGTGGTAGTGATATTTTTCATGTCCGGTGCAAAGTGATATCAAGAGTGCGCGAGAGTCTTTTAGTTTTTTGATCATGTGTTGTTTTTTATCTTTGCCGTAAGACTATAGAATCTCCTAGTTTTTGTTACTTCTCTGTTGTTTATTTAGTTTCTTCTGATTGTGAGCTTTCACGAATAAATATTTTTCGTTAACTCATTACACCTGACGGCTATGCAGTTATTTGTTATAGGCAAGTCGCCTACATAATTGGTGACCTCCGATTAAGGAACTTTAAATCTTTCGTTAGCAACGTCGAAAATTAACTACAAAAGCAATGAACGACGACGGCAAACGATACGGTTCGATAGCGGAAGAAATTCCTAGGCTTCAGAATGAGACAGAAACTTTGCAGTTGCATATTTCGAAAGATATGAACTAGCATATACCGGACCAAAGGAATGACGTTGGTTCAACAACCATGGCAGCACAACCACAGCAAGTAACAGCAATGGAAGTACCCGCTGGTTTCAACGCTTCACCAACTCAACGGTTGCAATTACTGGCGCCCCCATTCATGCCTTCTCCGCCACACACAGGGTTCGCGGTATGGAAAATATACTTCTACAACAAAGAATAGTATGTGATCACGAGAAGTTCGCCTCGGTTTTGATATCTGACATTATAGTGAACCCGCCTACAGAAGGACCATACTGTAGACTGAAAGAAGAATTAATTGCTCGGTGGGTGAAGCCAATCGACATCAGAGTCAAACAAGTACTGTACCAAGAGAAACGGGGAGATAGGACTCCGTCAGAATACTGGCGTCTCTTACGCAGCCTGGTAGATAGATCGACAGTCTCTGATAGAGCGCTTCTCCACGTATGGCAACAACAGCAACCAACGCAAGTAAGAACTACACTAGCTATATACGACGAAAGATCAGTTGACAAACTGCTGCTCGCTGCAGACAGAATATTCGAGACGCACGAGCCTACTGCAACGGTCGCAATGACGTCGACAGATGCCACGTACGGTAACTTCCATTACCAGCAAGACCAAACTGACGATATAACAGTAAACTGTGCCGCGGTCGCAACGCGACAAACAACAAAAAGTTCAAACCAAATTAGAGATTTAAAAACTGCAATAGAAGATTTGCGAGCGCAACTGTGCACGCTACAGTGACCACAAGTTATCTTTAAACGCAAGAGAGACCGGGCTGGGCGTGAAACACGAAGTCAACAAGAGGACGAGCGTAAGGTGTTTGTACACAAAGACTGGTACAATTGCTCTCACGTAATGTTGCGAACAGACTCAGTCAAATCGCCTTTACAACCACCATATACGGGCCCATTTCAGGTGCTGAGTAGAAATAAGCATACCGTGGACATAATGTACAATGATGTTCCGACAAAGGTATCGATTGAACGTGTCGAGCCAGCATGGGTTTTACCCTCTCCGACCTCTGACACCACGCCTGTGCATCTACACATGATGGACGCAGAGCATACCGAAACTCCGCTCAGTACATCGTCCAAGATAGGTGAATCACCACCTCAAACAACAACGTCACCGCCCCCGAAACACCCGACGCACACCAGAGCTGGACGTCGAATAAAATTCAAGTATCAAGGCATCCTTGGGGCTCCGTACTTTAAGGGGGGGCTGTGTGGCAGTGATATTTTTCATGTCTGGGGCAAAGTGATATCAAAAATGAGCGAGAGGTTTTTTTTTGGTCATGTGTTGTTTTTTATCTTTGCCGTAAGACTATAGAATCTCCTAGTTTTTGTTACTTCTCTGTTGTTTCTTCTCATTGTGAGTTTTCACAAATAAATATTTTTTCGTTGACTCATTATACCGGACGGCAATGCAATTATTTGTTGTAGGCAAGTCGCCTACAACTTCAACTGTTACACGAAGAAATGGTACAAAATAATAGGAGATAAATTATTGTGCAGATTTCAGTTTAGCACCGTGAGAATATTCTTAAATTTCAGTCAGTATTTAACAACGATAACGTCTTCTCTTCGGATCCAAGAACTATTTCAGTACGCACGGTATTCATTAAAAAAACACTGACATAGGGCTGGACACATTTCTCAGTCCGGCCCAGATTTGTTCAAATCAAGTGAAGTCTGTCTGCGACTTCTAGACATATGAAGTGTCGTTCATACTTTAATTACATGCAACACATATAATAAACGGTTACAATCCAGTCACATTCATTTGACTACCATCCATTTCGACATCGGAGTGGAATAACCACGTCGCAGACAAGCGGTAAACAGTGCAGTCATTGTCGTAATGCCAATTATATGATACCTGGAAAGACATCATCACTGGATTTCGGACGAAGAGCGGAATCATTCCCGAAACGACTGTTTGTAAACTGTTCTCCTGTCGCGTATTTAGCGCATAGTGTGCATGGAAAAACGGTGCTACCCAAAACTGGTGACTAGGACACTATGGTACACCATGAGCCGTAGATGTCAGGGGATGCGTAGAGAAGAATAGAGTGTTGAGCAGCTGACTGCCCAGATGAACCAAGAGGCTTCCAACAGCGTTGCCTCATTGATCATTTAGCGAACAATCCTACGTATGAGTCTCCACAACAAGCTCATGCTTCATACACCCACGCTGACTGCCGTCCATGTTCATGAGCCATACTCAACGGGGGTGAAATACGTACAGGCGAATAGTTTTGAGCAACTGGCTGCCCAGATGAATCAAAAGGCTACCAACAGCGTTGCCTCATTGATCATTTAGCAAATGTTTCTATGTATGGGCCTACACATCAAGCGCCTGATTCATGCACCCATGCTGACTCCTGTTCATGTTCATGAGCCACAGAAAACAGGTGTGAACAACAGGTGCAGAGATGGGTAAAGGTAAATAGTGTTGAGCAACTGTTTGCCTAGCTGAACCAAGAGACTTTAAATAGTGTTGCCTCATTGATCATCCAGGGAATGTTGTTAAGTATGGGCCTCCACAAGTGCCTGGTTCATGCACCCATGCTGACTACTGTTCATGTTCACGAGCCGTAGACAAGAAGGGTGAATGATGACTGAGGAGATGTGTACAGGCGACTAGTGTTGAGCAGCTGACTACTGAGATGAGCCAAGAGGCTGCCAACAGTGTTGCCTCATTGACCATTCAGCGAACATTGCTACCCAAAGGCCTCTGCAGCATATGTATTGTTCATACACCCATGGAAGACGTTCTTGTTAAAGAGCCATATATGACATTGGTTCATGCGCCCATGCTGATTGACATTCATGTTAATGAACCATAGATGACAGGGGTTAGTAGGGGTTAATGACGCCTACAGATATGTGTACAAGAGAATTGAGTAATTAGCCAGTCACTTCTCAGATTAACCAAGAGCCTACCAACAGTGTTGCCTCATTGACCATTCAGCGGATATTGCTATATATGGGTTAGGTCAGCAGACGCCTGGTCGCGCACCCCTGCCGTCTGCTGTTCATCGGTGATGAAGCCTGGAATTTGCAAAAAAAAAAAAAAAAAAAAAAAAAAAAAATAATAATAATTATAATAATAATAATTAATAAATAAATAAAATAAAAAAGGTTCAAATGGCTCTGCGCACCATGGGACTTAACTTTTGAGAACATCAGTCCCCTGGAACTTAGAACTACTTAAACCTAGATAACCTAAGGACATCACACACATCCATGTCCGAGGTAGGACTCGAACCTGCGACCATAGCGGTCGCGCGTTTGCAGACTATAGCGCCTAACACCACTTGGCCACACCGGCCGGCTGGAATTTACACACCATTATCATCGCTGGACAACCACTGAGTGGCGGCATGTGGCTTTTCAAATGAATCATGTTTTATGCTCCATCGCACAAATGTTCCATGGCGTGCACGGCGCGAAAGGAGTGCAAGCAAACAACCTGCGAAAGTCGTCGTGGGTGTCCTTGCGGAAGGAGGCGGTGTGATGACCTGGGGAGTGTTTTCATGGCATTCCATGGGTGATATCGTCATTCTGGAAAGCACATACTGTACCGACACAAGTATGTATTTATCCTTGTGACCTTGTCCTCTCCTACATGCAGTCTGTTTTTCTTCGGTAATATGGCATTTGCTCATCAGTGTGGGATCCGTACCAGATCGGGCTGACGGAGGAGATAGAGAAGATCCAAAGAAGAGCGGCGCGTTTCGTCACAGGGTTATTTGGTAACCATGATAGCCTTACGGAGACGTTTAACAAACTCAAGTGGCAGACTCTGCAAGAGAGGCGCTCTGCATCGCGGTGTAGCTTGCTCGCCAGGTTTCGTGAGGGTGCGTTTCTGGATGAGGTATCGAATATATTGCTTGGGCTACTTATACCTCCCGAGGAGATAACGAATGTAAAATTAGAGAGATTAGAGCACGCACGGAGGCTTTCAGACAGTCATTCTTCCCGCGAACCATACGCGACTGGAACAGGAAAGGGAGGTAATGACAGTGGCACGTAAAGTGCCCTCCGCCACACACCGTTGGGTGGCTTGCGGAGTATAAATGTAGATGTAGATGTAGAGGGAAGGTGCAACGTGACATGCAACTCGCATTCAACGTGCGTGGTTCTAAAAGTACCGAAATGAATTCCCAAGACTCCCTTGGCTACCAAACTTTCCCGATAGAAATTCAATCGGGAATCTGTGTGATCACCTCGATCGAGTGGTTCCTACCATGGATCCTCAAAGGAGAAACCCACATCCCTGTTGGAACGATCCAGAACCTCGCTCACTCTCTCCCTGTACGTCACCATGCGGCCCGCGCTGGAAAAGGAGATTATTCAGGTTTTTTAGGGTGGTCACATTAATGTCAGTCGTGAATATGTGTGGACCATTGCATCAATATTTCACCTGTTACGACTAATTACAAGAGGTAACATTAACCATGACAAACTGGAAATCTTGTACTTATTTGCGTATTTGCGTGCACTTGTTACCAATTTAGAAATAATGTTAAGAATGATATAAATGTAAAATTTATCACTCATATTCAGCTAATTTTCGTTTTCCACTTCGCAGTCACAGTTGTTGAAGTGTACGGCAACAGTTCTCCATAATGTTACACCGTAGGTGGCGCAGACGGTTCCAGGGAGGACAAACGAGAGTGAGTGCTGGAGGACGAGTGACAAGTCATTTCTTTGTGAAGAACTGGTACTTGTGGAAGAGATGGAAGCTCCTATACTAGAATACAAGCGTACCATGACTGCGACATTAGTAGATAAAGTAAAAATCAATCCTGGATTAGTTTCCAACAGTTTTCACGTTATTCTGAAGATGACAACGATAGCCAACCACTGGGTCCCGCACCAGGTCGCCGATCCGAGGCAGCAGCGGAAGTGTTACAGCTGAATGAGGCCTTCTTTGGCCGCAGTATCTTCAGGGTCGAGTACTGGGTGTATCACTAAGATTCTGACCCGAAGGAGGAAACCGGGCAGTGGAAAAGGGTTCATCCAACACCTCCGAAATACGCCGAACAGCCACACATCCTCGAGTAAGTTATGCTGATTGTTTTCTGGGACTGCCATGGGATAGTGCTTATGGACTATGCTTTGAAGGGCCTTCTGCCATCCCCTTCAGGTCCGCTTGGTTCCCACCTCCCTTTACATCGTCCATCATCTTGTATCTCTTCTTTTCTTTCGGTCTCCTGTCACATGGGCGTTCCAAAACCTCTTTCAGCAAGCACTCTCGTCTTAGCGAATGTTCCATTCAGTTCTTCTACCTTTTACTGATAACCTGCAGCAGTCTCATGACGAAGATGAAAATTGCCTTTGTATTTACTGCTTGGAACGATACAAGCAAAGAAAAAGAAATCAAGAATGGCTGCAGTGTCTTAGATGTAAAATGATGATGAATCGGCCTATAACTAACATTCAAAATTCAATGTAGGCCACGAAAAAAATTCCCTATTACCAATAAAATTCTTGTATTTTACCTCCTTAACTGGTGGAAAACCTGTACTTTTCTTCCCTGCCCATAAAACATCATGAAAATTTCAATAGGTGTTTTGTTTACGCATTGTTGTGTTCTGTGATATACGTAAAGCGCCCCCATAGTTGCGTGAAACTGCCCCATATACGGGGCACACTTACGCTCTCGAGCCTATATAAAATTATTTAGCACTCTCAAATGTTTGAGTTAGTAGTACACAGGTCGAGTTATGTTTTAAAAACCATGTTATAAGATCAAATAATTTCAAACAGCGGAAATCAAACAATAAGTTTTCCGTAATGAAACCCACTTGACTTGCTTCAGTAACCCCTACGTTGTCTCTTTGCATACAAGTTCTTGACGGTAGTATTTATTGTAAGCATCCACAAAGGTTTTACATTTTCGATGCCGATGTAAGATAACAGCCTCCGCATACTGTTTTTCGTTCGTCGCTGCAGCGTCGAGATAAACACAGGCGAACTGCGACCAGCTTTATTCTCTGTGTTCACACTGATAATACTCAGATATATTCAATTTAAATATCTTTCAGTTTCAGGGATAATTACAGAAATGTTTTGTTTTCAAATGTGAAATAAATAGTTCAAACTGTTTCATAAGTCGCCGGTTACTATTAACGAAATGTTATTGCCTACCTTATCTCTGCAGTTCCCGGGTCAGGAATAAGTTTTCATTATGAGCACTTTCACTACTAATAAATGTACTTTTCGGGTTTAGAACATTCCATTTCGTAAATATCAAGCACCCTCTGGCATCATTTACTTAATCGAAGTATTATAAAATCAGAAATTTTACTAGATTTTTCCTTTACTTAATATTCAGTATTCGCATCACATTTCTTTCTAAAATATTCTTTCAAATTTCACGATCTCAAACGAAAATAAAGCTTTTCTTTTTAATTGCCCTCCAGAAATTCAGGTACCGTAAACAACTTCCTCCCCGTAATAATTTCGTGATTATATATTTCGTTACAAAATACATCGGTGTGTACAATATACACCACGTAAAAGCTACGAGTAACTTCATTTGTGTATACATATGCGTGGCCAAATATTCTCGCGGTAGTGGGCTGTCGGCCAAACGTGTCGCCCTGACAGCAGCGGCGATGAACCGCTGCTGTGACGTTCTCGTATACTGCTCCTATGTTGCCCCAATCATCGTTCATTCAACACGAAACATAAAACATGCAAGTTTTGTAATTAATTTATAAAATCATAGTGGTGACAAGATTCATTAATCATACTACATAAAGGAGTATGTATCATTACGTTGTTCAGGCGGAAAAGGTAGCAGTGTGTTGGAAAACTCCGTCAGAGTACAAGACGTACTCAGGTTGCTCTTTCTTATGGCTACCAGATTTAGCATTAGCCGTGCACCCTTCATACGTCTTTCTCCTTCTTCGGGTGAAGAAATGTTTGCGTGGCAGACATTTCCACAGTGGCTTAGAGGTTGCTTCGAGGGTGAGGTATTCTTGAGCCGCCAGAACGTAAGCTTCTACAATCAGACAACCAAAGTCTCCGTGATGTTATCGGTCGTAGGGAAAGATATTCCACACGGGAAGGTGAATGTGTAGAGAAGGACCAACACAATCGCAGTGTTTTACGACCGCAGATTTATTTTACCGAAGTGATAAGTGGCACTACATAAGTAGGCTCGAAGGGTAATGAACAAACTGCCCAGCGCAGGTACCACAGTCACCTACATTAATCGCGATACGTATAAAATTAATACTATACTAGTCTCTGACGGAAGATGGTGGTTGCTACAAACTTAAAGCTACGTTAGGGGAGGGTAAATGTATCAATTTGAGTGAAGGGACCTTGGTCCTAAGACGATCGAGCCTAAACGTTATACGCTAAAATCGTCCTGATAACTCCAACAGTGGTATTGTTGCTAAAATTGTAGGGTAGGCAGTGCGGAGGAGCACTTAGGCCTAGAGGTTGGGATGATGACTAATAAGGTGCATAAAGCGTGCAGTCGGCTTACTCAAACATTCCTGGAACACTAAGTCTCTATTGTAGGAGACTGTGTTTAAAATTGAAGTGCTAGTGCCGATCAGCCCCACCAAAATAGAGCTGTTTCGGAAATTGCAGACGTGATTTTCGTGTGTGGGCAAGCAAACGGAAACAGCAGAGAAGCGGAAGGCTGTAGAGAATCAAAAGTCCTCCTAAAAGAAGTATTTCGGGATATGCAGCTTCACCCATATCACCCCCAGAAAGTACATGCTTTGACTACTGTTGACTTCGGACCTTGTGTCTTATTCAGCCAATGGTTCTTACAGCGCCTTGCGGACGATCCTCACTTTCCTTTGTATACACTTTTCACGGATGAAACTTGTTTCACCAGAGACAGAATGCAAAATAGTCGTAATATTCACATTAGGGCCGAATTTGTGAAGAGTCATCGGTGCACATTATCCATCAACGTATGGGAAAGCACAGTCAATGAGTACCTACCAGGCCCATTTCTTCTTCCTCCCCGACTAAATGCATCAATGTACACAGTGTTTATCTCAGACATAATACCTAGGTTGCTGAATATAACGCACTGGTTATTCGTCAACGGAGGTGGTTCCAACTTGATAGAGCCCCACCTCACTTTGTACTGAGTATTCACCAACACCTGGATCGGACATTCCCTGAAAAGTGGACAGGCAGCCGGTTCAGCTGATCTCATCCCAGTCAGAGGACAAGTTGCTCGTAGCTGAACACAATCAAGACAATGGGAACACCTTTGTTCTGAGTTAGGTACGTGGATATAGTAAAATATCCTTCTCCTTGTTAGCATATGTAGATGTCAATCACATATCGAGCCCCTCAGAAACATGGGAAGATCTCAGAGGAAGGTTTTAGCAAGAAAGTACTTGAGCGTCTTTGTAACTTCTGTAACGTCATACGTTATTGTGTTCAAAAGCTGTCAACGCTGTCACTGAAACATTATAGGTCTGCGACAACCTCGTCCCAAAGAAGGCCGTTTCGTTTCAGTACGTTTCGTTTCAGTACGCTGCCTTAAAACATTGGCGTTAACGTATTTTACTTGTTAGTGTAATCATCCACGAACAAACGTGATGTACTCCTATGTAACTAAAAAGTGGGACTTCTGTAGAAGAAACACTCGTTTACAAACATGAGTGTTACGGAATTTCTTGTACATCTTACAGTTTTGAATAGGACTGACTCCATTGCTAAACTGATTAATTTTTCATTGTCACTATATTGAGTATTATTCCTTCTAGCCAATATTGAATTAATGGATTAAACAGATCCTTAAAACCTTTCCAGTTGCTTATTTTCTAATATTATCCTCAGTTTAACTGAACAATTTTCCTACTGAAATGCTTTCGTTAGAATGAAAAGAATATTTAACAGAAAATTTGTGGGATGACCAGTTTACTACAGTCGCACGCTGAAAAAAAATTAAATTAGAACTACTGCTTTTACCATCTCGGAAGCAGAGAAATGTCGAAAATATCGATATCCAGCTTTAGATATATCATCAGTGTAGCTATAATTCATATGATTTATCGAAAGCAAGAAATATGAATATTTCAGAAAGTTTTGTCGCCTGCATTTCCACATCAAATAGACTGATGGGACCATCTGATTCCCTTGTGGAGGATTTTTCCTTATAAAAGCAACATACAAGACATTCAGACTCATTTTACATATTCTTGTGATCGAGTACAAGGATCGTATAATTATTTCGCTCTTTATACTTTTGAGGTACTCTATCATTCCAGCCTAGTGTTCATATGATCTCCTCAGCTCAACTCCAATACGCTACCAACCATTGGGGACCTTTGGTAGATTTTTTATTTTTTTGGATGATTTCCTTCTTTGTCTGTGCCGAGTGACGGATTGTTAGTTTCGCATCACCTTAAGAGAAGGAACTGTACCATAATTCCTTCGGCGGGGATATATTACTCTCGTTCTAAAATCAGCGGTACTGCTGAATTTAGCCGACTAGTAGCACAACTTTTACCAGAAGCTGTCTTGCCACTGAAAGTAGTTCGATAGTCGAAAGCCAAACTATAAATTCACGGAAAACATTCGAGGGTTCGAACTTTAATAGTGCCAACTACTTATTTACGGCTCGTACAAAATAGTTACGGGTTGCAAAGTTTTCTGACCTTTAAATTAGTCACCAGCACTTTGTATAATCCATTGCCAGCAATGTGGAAGTCGTAGGATACTCTTAGAAGGGCCAGGTGCGTTGACTGTTCGAGCGGCGCGGTCTATTGCCCGACGAATTTGTAGCAGTTCTGAAGCGAATGCCGTGGAGTGTTTCCTTCTGTCTCTAAGCAGGCCATAGGTTGTGTTCCGAAAATGAACGGCATAGAGACAGAAGTAGTGACATTTTCTGTAGGACCTGGCCATCATTTTGCAGGACAATGCCCAAGCACGTACAGTGCAAGCTGTTACTGATTTGTCTGACTGATAGCGCTGCTAAGCGCTGCCGGCTGGAGTGTCCGAGCGGTTGTAGGCGCTTGACTCGAACCGCGCGCCAGCTACCGTCGCAGGTTCGGATCCCGCCTCGGGCGTGGATGTCTGTGATGTCCTTAGGTCAGTTAGGTCTAAGTAGTTATAAGTTCTAGGGGACTGATGACCTCAGATAGTCCCATAGTGCTTAGAGCCATTTGAACCATTTGCTAAGTCCTATACTTCCTACAGCACTCCCCTGACTTAAGCCCTCATGAGTTCAACTCGATTTCTAAACTGAAGACATCTATGTAAAGATGGAAATTTACGTTGACCTGGAAAAAAGCCAAGGAAAGTCGGTTAATGAGCAATGAACAACAAGGATCACCAATTTCTTGGATAAATGCCGCCCAGTTATCGACAGCTTCCTTTCAAGGTATTGCGCAAATCCAAGGTTATAGCTAGTTGTCTGTAAACATATTTCTGTAAGCGCTCGGCCATGCTTCCAACCTATGCTAGAGCCCTCAAAAGTTCCCAGACGTTCTAATTTTACTAGTTAGAGGTCCTGCATTTCAGCTCGACTTTGACACCTCGTCCAGTGCAAGTATTTTACATTTTTGTTATTTCCGAATAACCCTTTTCAGCTTTTATTTCTGAAACATGCAGTTTCAATTCTGAAAGAAGTCAGAATATAACTCTTTTTAGCTAATGCTATTTAAAACTTCTTCGTATTGTGCGTTATTACAAAACGCCCGCCTTTTTATGGCTCTATTGGGTGCAAGTCTTTTTTAGATCCATTTGATTCCTACTGTTTTTATCATTTAACGTTGCCTCTCCACAGCATAAGGTAAGTTGTGTGTTATTAGTGCTCTTGCCCAGCACATACAGGGTGGAGCAAGAAAGTGGCTGATGCGCTGTACTGTTGTGGGCATCAATGGAAAGTGGTTGAGGACAGTGAAACCATATGCAGGGGACAAGATATAAGAGTCCACTCTTCATCAAAGAATGTGAAGATCGAACCAGGAGGGACGGACCCCATCATGGGTAATCCAAAGGCAGAGTACGATGCTGGTGCAAGCCCATTTTGGAGTACAACGATCGGAGCAAGTTGATGAACTTGGGACTCCACAGTAAACGACCTCCTACGTGTTCCCATGTTGATCCAACAACATAGTCATTTATGACAGTACTCGGTCATCGACATTGGATCGTTAACGAATGGAAGCATGTCGCATAGTCGGATGAATCGTGACACCGGATCGATGGTCGTGTTAGTATAAGCCGTCATTAAGGCAAACGGGTGAGCGAAACATTCACCGCTCCTCGGGCGCAGGCCGGTGAAGACAGTGTTACGATATGACTGACATTCGGCTTGGCCACCAGTGGATTTGTGGTGATAATCAAAGGCACCATGACAGTAAGGGACTACGTGCACATTATTGCAGAGCACTTACATCTGTTCATGCTTGATGCCTACTCCGACAATTATGACATCTCCTTGCAGGAAAAGCTTTTGTGTCATGAGACCAGGATCATGAGAGCGATCCCACGTTGCTGCCCTGGCTATCTAATTAGATTGCTCTAACCCCGATGGAAGATACAATTGGGCGCTAGATAAGCGCCCACAAACAACCGGCCACTAATTTACGGGAATTACTTGATCTGTGGGTATACGTGTGGTCTTTATATTTTTCTTTATCTACACTCCTGGAAATGGAAAAAACAACACATTGACACCGGTGTGTCAGACCCACCATACTTGCTCCGGACACTGCGAGAGGGCTGTACAAGCAATGATCACACGCACGGCACAGCGGACACACCAGGAACCGCGGTGTTGGGCGTCGAATGGCGCTAGCTGCGTAGCATTTGTGCACCGCCGCCGTCAGTGTCAGCCAGTTTGCCGTGGCATACGGAGCTCCATCGCAGTCTTTAACACTGGTAGCATGCCGCGACAGCGTGGACGTGAACCGTATGTGCAGTTGACGGAATTTGAGCGAGGGCGTATAGTGGGCATGCGGGAGGCCGGGTGGACGTACCGCCGAATTGCTCAACACATGGGGCGTGAGGTCTAAACAGTACATCGATGTTGTCGCCAGTGGTCGGCGCAAGGTGCACGTGCCCGTCGACCTGGAACCGGACCGCAGCGACGCACGGATGCACGCCAAGACCGTAGGATCCTACGCAGTGCCGTAGGGGACCGCACCGCCACTTCCCAGCAAATTAGGGACGCTGTTGCTCCTGGGGTATCGGCGAGGACCATTCGCAACCGTCTCCATGAAGCTGGGGTACCGTCCCGCACACCGTTAGGCCGTCTTCCGCTCACGCCCCAACATCGTGCAGCCCGCCTCCAGTGGTGTCGCGACAGGCGTGAATGGAGGGACGAATGGAGACGTGTCGTCTTCAGCGATGACAGTCGCTTCTGCCTTGGTGCCAATGATGGTTGTATGCGTGTCTGGCGCCGTGCAGGTGAGCGCCACAATCAGGACTGCATACGACCGAGGCACACAGGGCCAACACCCGGCATCATGGTGTGGGGAGCGATCTCCTACAGTGACCGTACACATCTGGTGATCGTCGAGGGGACACTGAATAGTGCACGATACATCCAAACCGTCATCGAACCCATCGTTCTACCATTCCTAGACCGGCAAGGGAACTTCCTGTTCCAACAGGACAATGCACGTCCGCATGTATCCCGTGCACCCAACGTGCTCTAGAAGGTGTAAGTCAACTACCCTGGCCAACAAGATCTCCGGGTCTGTCCCCCATTGAGCATGTTTGTGACTGGATGAAGCGTCGTCTCACGCGGTCTGCACGTCCAGTACGAACGCTGGTCCAACTGAGGCGCCAGGTGGAAATGGCATGGCAAGCCGTTCCACAGGACTACATCCAGCATCTCTACGATCGTCTCCATGTGAGAATAGCAGCCTTCATTGCTGCGAAAGGTGGATATACACTGTACTAGTGCCGACATTGTGCATGCTCTGTTGCCTGTGTCTATGTGCCTGTGGTTCTGTCAGTGTGATCATGTGATGTATCTGACCCCAGGAATGTGTCAATAAAGTTTCCCCTTCCTGGTACAATGAATTCACGGTGTTCTTATTTCAGTTTCCAGGAGAGTATTAAGTATCAGTTTTTTATATATATTTATACTGAGGATAGCTGCCACTTTTTCCGCCATTCGCTTATCATCTTCAAGTCTTCCTGAAATATGTCACAGATATACATGGCAAGATGGCTGGAAACCGAATCTTCATTTGAGGAGGAATTATGTGGCTGTACGTCCGGAGTATAGTACTTCATGTCAACGAATCTTGTTTTGCGGTAAAATCAGAAAGGGCGAGAATCGAAGCAGTTACAGAGGGCTACTGACAATAGAGCCCAGTGATAAAAAATAACTGTTAAATTTTGAACGAAGCAATGATAAAAAAAAGTTACAGATGAAAACAAGGAGTTTATGAAACATTTTGAAACAACATGTGCTGAGTCAAAGTGTTTCTTGGAATCGTGGTGTCTGTAGGTATATATACTTTTCTATGCATTCGACTGATGCTGTTTGACATCCGTTATACAACTGGCAAGTCGGTCAGTGCTTTATCAGTATGGAATTTTATGTTCTTCTCCAGTTCTCTAAATGGTAATGATGATTCTTATTACTTTTAAATTGCGCCTACCAGTCAAGAGTAAAACGTGCATAGCTTTCAGTCAGCCGTTAGCGCCAATCAAAGTCGATACATTTAAAACTGAAAGTGATTTCTCTTCCTGAGACGAAAGAACCCTTATGACTGTTAATTCTCATACACCAACACTAGCTTTTTCTACGTTCCAGAGCAACAAGAAAGATCATCCACTATAAGACTTTTCCACTGTGATCCATCTTTAAAAGTTCATCCCTGAGTCGTCATTCTGGAAGCCTACAAAACTGCAAGCAACATAAATCATAACAGTTTGCCACATTAGCTAAAGAGATTTTAGTAGAAATCGTTTAATGTATAAAGTACTGAGCAGTTGAATATCTCATGCACAACGACTCAGTAACTTCGTATCTAAATGAATGAATGAGTACTGTGTATTTAAATTCGTTCAAATTAGCCACCACAGATAAGTACACTATTGGCCATTAAAATTGCTACACCAAGAAGAATTGCAGATAATAAACGGGTATTCATTGGACCAATATATTATACTAGAACTGCCTTGTGATTACATTTTCACGAAATTTGGTTGCATAGATCCTGAGAAATCAGTACCCAGAACAACCACCTCTGGCCGTGATAACGGTCTTGATGCGCCTGGGCATTGGGTCAGACAGAGCTTTGATGGCGTGTGCAGGTGCAGCTGCCCATGCAGCTTAAACACGATGCCACAGTTCATCAAGAGTAGTGACTGGCGTATTGTGACGAGCCAGTTGCTCGGCCACCATTCACTAGACGTTTTCAGTTGGTGAGAGATCTGGAGAATTTGCTGGCCAGGGCAGCAGACGAACATTTTTTGTATCCAGAAAGGCCCGTACAGGACCTGCAACATGCCGTCGTGCATTATCCTGCTGAAATGTGGGGTTTCGCAGGGATCGAATGAAGGGTAGAGACATGGGTCGTAACACATCTGAAATGTAACGTCCATTGTTCAAAGTGCCGTCAATATGAAGAAGAGATGACCGAGACGTGTTTTTCGCTACAATTATCTAATGCTGCAACTTCTCTGTATACTACAGCATCATCCGCGAAAAGCCGCATGGAACTTCCGACACTATCTACTAAGTCATTTATATGTATTGTTAAAAGCAATGGTCCCATAACACTCCCCTGTGGCATGCCAGAGGTTACTTTAACGTCTGTAGACGCCTCTCCATTGATAACAACATGCTGTGTTCTGTTTACTAAAAACTCTTCAATCCAGACACACAGCTGGTCTGATATTCCGTAGGCTCTTACTTTGTTTATCAGGCGACAGTGCGGAACTGTATCGAACGCCTTCCGGAAGTCAAGGAAATAGCATCTACCTGGGAGCCTGTATCTAATATTTTCTGGGTCTCATGAACAAATAAAGCGAATTGGGTCTCACACGATCGCTGTTTCCGGAATCCATGTGGATTCCTACAGAGTAGATTCTGGGTTTCCAAAACGACATGATACTCGAGCAAAAACATGTTCGAAAATTCTACAACAGATCGACGTCAGAGATATAGGTATATAGTTTTGCGCATCTGCTCGACGACCCTTCTTGAAGACTGGGACTACCTGTGCTCTTTTCCAATCATTTGGAACCTTCCGTTCCTCTAGAGACTTGCGGTACACGGCTGTTAGAAGGGGGGCAAGTTCATTTGCGTACTCTGTGTAGAAACGAATTGGTATCCCGTCAGGTCCAGTGCACTTTCCTCTGTGGAGTTATTCCAGTTGCTTTTCTATTTCTTGGACACTTATTTCGATGTCAGCCATTTTTTCGTTTGTGCGAGGATTTAGAGAAGGAACTGCAGTGCGGTCTTCCTCTGTCAAACAGATTTCCAAAACAGTGTTTAGTATTTCAGGTTTCGCATGTCGTCCTCTGTTTCAATGCCATCATCATCCCGGAGAGTCTGGATATGCTGTTTCGAGCCACTTACTGATTTAACGTAAGACCAGAACTACCTAGGATTTTCTGTCAAGGCGGTACATAGAATTTTACTTTCAAATTCACTGAACGCTTCACGCATAGCCCTTCTTACGCTAATTTTGACATCATTTAGCTTCTGTTTGTCTGAGAGGTTTTGGCTGCGTTTAAACTTCGAGTGAAGCTCTCTTTGCTTTCGCAGTAGTTTCCTAACTTTGCTGTTGAACCACGGTGGGTTTTTCCCGTCCCTCACAGTTTTACTCGGCACGTACCTGTCTAAAACGCATTTTACAATTGCCTTAAACTTTTTCCATAAACACTCAACATTGTCAGTGTCGGGACAGAAATTTTCGTTTTGATCTGTTAGGTAGTCTGAAATCTGCCTTCTATTACTCTTGTTAAACAGATAAACCTTACTTCCTTTTTTTATATTCCTATTAACTTCCATATTCAGGGACGCTGCAACGGCCTTATGATCACTGAAACCCTGTTCTGCGCTTACAGAGTCGAAAAGTTCGGGTCTGTTTGTTATCAATAGGTCCAAGATGTTATCTCCACGAGTCGGTTCTCTGTTTAATTACTCGAGGTATTTTTCGGATAGTGCACTCAGTATAATGTCACTCGATGCTCTGTCCCTACCACCCGTCCTAAACATCTGAGTGTCCCAGTCTATATCTGGTAAATTGAAATCTCCAGCTAAGATTTTAACATGCTGAGAAAGTTTATGTGCATTGCATTCCAAATTTTCTCGAAGCTGTTCTGCCACTAATGCTGCTGAGTCGGGAGGTCGGTAAAAGGAGCTAATTATTAACCTAGCTCGGTTGTTGAGTGTAACCTCCACCCATAATGTTTCATAGGAACTATCCACTTCTACTTCACTACAGGATAAACTACTACTAACAGCGACAAACACGATCTTCGTGGTGTAGCAATTTTAATGGCCAGTACTGTAGTTTGCCAACACTGAAATGTAATCCGTATGGTGCGGAAGTGACGCGAACAAACAATCCATGCGGAAGCAGTACATAAATATCGATATAAAAGATAAGTTACAAGTACTGCTGTGCCACGATTTAGCGGCGCACGGTGCACATAATGTCCCGACCTGTTGGTAGTTCACTCTAGGGCTGATGAAGTGTTCCGTGGCAGATATCACTTGAAACAACGAAGCAACCGAGCGTTTCACCACTGCGAAGTAAGGAGCGGCCGTTACTGACTGCAGAAGAAACTGTTGTGTGCGACAGCCGAGGCAGAAGCTGCTGTCGGCAACTCTGAGAGTTCTTTGGCTAGCAACGGCACCGTCTGGTTTCAGATCATTTGTCTCGGGAGACGAGGCACGGCCGACAAGCTGACAAGAAAGGCGAACGGCCCCGAATGTAATGAGAATTGACTGAGCAGTACTGTCTGGCGGTCCGGCAGCAGCAAAGAAGCAGGTACTGGTGGCGCGAATTCCTGGCGAGGTGAGACGAGGTTGACACGCCTCGCTCAACCCGTGGTAGCAGTCACGTATGTGCGGAGGATGCGGCGGCTGCTGTAATGTCTGAGGCTGGAAGAAGGAAGTCAGTAATGTGTCGAGAGCCAACGAGGAAGTACTCTATAACACAGCACCAGAGGCCGCATTGCGGGTAGTACAGACGGAGATGAAGTTCGCACAGCCAGCAGGAGGGCAGGTTGGTGTACCATCCGAGCCGAAGCTAGCGGCTAGCAACATCTTGTTATCAACATGCAGACAGCAGTTCTTGATCCGTGTGGGCGGAAAATGCCAGACGTCCTGGTTCCAGGAAAAACTGTGCCAGACGTACACAAGTGAGCCATTGGGTGAGATATGTAATGGCGGTGCACAAGAGGCCTACTATGCAACACTTCATCGACGAGAACGTTGATTGTGTATTCTGGCTGTGACTCACCTTTACAAGATGGAAGCAGCCCCAGCGTTCAGCTTTTCATTGTTTATTACTGTCTTACCAGTGATACCATTACAGGGTCAAGATGCGGCCGCCCGAAATACACTCCTGGAAATTGAAATAAGAACGCCGTGAATTCATTGTCCCAGGAAGGGGAAACTTTATTGACACATTCCTGGGGTCAGATACATCACATCATCACACTGACAGAACCACAGGCACATAGACACAGGCAACAGTGCATGCACAATGTCGGCACTAGTACAGTGTATATCCACCTTTCGCAGCAATGCAGGCTGCTATTCTCCCATGGAGACGATCGTAGAGATGCTGGATGTAGTCCTGTGGAACGGCTTGCCATGCCATTTCCACCTGGCGCCTCAGTTGGACCAGCGTTCGTGCTGGACGTGAAGACCGCGTGAGACGACGCTTCATCCAGTCCCAAACATGCTCAATGGGGGACAGATCCGGAGATCTTGCTGGCCAGGGTAGTTGACTTACACCTTCTAGAGCACGTTGGGTGGCACGGGATACACGAGGACGTGCATTGTCCTGTTGGAACAGCAAGTTCCCTTGCCGGTCTAGGAATGGTAGAACGATGGATTTGATGACGGTTTGGATGTACCGTGCACTATTCAGTGTCCCCTCGACGATCACCAGAGGTGTACGGCCAGTGTAGGAGATCGCTCCCCACACCATGATGCCGGGTGTTGGCCCTGTGTGCCTCGGTCGTATGCAGTCCTGATTGTGGCGCTCACCTGCACGGCTCCAAACACGCATACGACCATCATTGGCACCAAGGCAGAAGCGACTGTCATCGCTGAAGACGACACGTCTCCATTCGTCCCTCCATTCACGCCTGTCGCGACACCACTGGAGGCGGGCTGCACGATGTTGGGGCGTGAGCGGAAGACGGCCTAACGGTGTGCGGGACCGTAGCCCAGCGTCATGGAGACGGTTGCTAATGGTCCTCGCCGATACCCCAGGAGCAACAGTGTTCCTAATTTGCTGGGAAGTGGAGGTGCGGTCCCCTACGGCACTGGGTAGGATCCTACGGTGTTGGCGTGCATCCGTGCGTCGCTGCGGTCCGGTCCCAGGTCGACGGGCACGTGCACCTTCCGCCGACCACTGGCGACAACATCGATGTACTGTTTAGACCTCACGCCCCATGTGTTGAGCAATTCGGCGGTACGTCCACCCGGCCTCCCGCATGCCCACTATACGCCCTCGCTCAAATTCCGTCAACTGCACATACGGTTCACGTCCACGCTGTCGCGGCATGCTACCTGTGTTAAAGACTGCGATGGAACTCCGTATGCCACGGCAAACTGGCTGACACTGATGGCGGCGGTGCACAAATGCTGCGCAGCTAGCGCCATTCGACGGCCAACTTCGCGGTTCCTGGTGTGTCTGCTGTGCCGTGCGTGTGGTCATTGCTTGTACAGCCCTCTCGCAGTGTCCGGAGCAAGTATGGTTGGTCTGACACACCGGTGTCAATGTGTTCTTGTTTCCATTTCCAGGAGTGTACATTTCAGTTGTTGTCTGTTAGATGCCGATTGTGTGCTCTTACACCACTCTTATGCTTATTGCTACTTTTTGTTTGATCTGCAACAATACCCATACATTGTGAATGTCTCATTTATATTTTATTTAGGATATAGTGTCATCGTTTGTGCTCGTAAATCTTGTTTTATTAGTGCTTTTTTCTGCCTGTGTAACTAACTTGCTCTAGGGTTCTTAATTTACATTGTGTTCTCCCCTTACTGACAAAGCAACTTTTTCTAATTACTGGGAGTTTGTCAAATTAATATGTAACATAATTCGTGGTTTGTTTGTTAAGCGCATGCAATATGATTAGTTTCTCCACGTCTGGATGACGCTGCTGATGCCGCAACTGTTGTCCAATTAATTAAAAGACGCTAAAAAAATGGTTCAAATGGCTCTGAGCACTACGCGGATATTATTTTTAGATTGTAGAAGTACTTTATTACGAAGGTCCCTGCCCTCGGTTTTGCATTACGTATATCGTGTGCCAAAACAGCCATTGCTTTTGCTCTGATAATAAAGTAATGCTAACAATGTCTGGGGTGCCCCGTTCATCCCTTGTATAGCACTTGGTCGCCAGGTACACTACAGGTTTAAGTAATCATAACGAATGTGCATAGGCACAGGTGTCATCCTACAGATCGGCTTCCGATATTACTCTTTCGCTTTGAGTTTGCTTTACAACGCACTGCCATGGGAACGATGTTTGGAAACATGCTGAGCTGCACCGCAGGATCTTAATATGAAATATTTGTGACTGAAACCGTTGTGCGTGCCACGGCACCGACAGGTGCGTATAAAATTCACTCTGTCAATGTTATGCGCACGCATAAACTCCGAAACTCGTAAAACTTCACATAAATTTTTGATTACCTTCAGTAGCTCGCCCGAAGCGTTATTCCAGCACACCCGGGCGAGCCTAGGCGCCTCAATCCCCTGACGGCCTGTTCACTGAATATAATGTGCAACAGCGCTTGCGCGTGGGACTACATGCGTATGTATGCGGACACGGGAATATAAGTTTCTATGTGTGTGTGTGTGTGTGTGTGTGTGTGTGTGTGTGTGTGTGTGTGTATTTGTGAGAGCATGACGCGGCGCGTGCAAGCATTGAGCATGCACGTTTACACCTACGAGAGGAAGGCACAGAGATGCGGAGAGAATGTGGGTGCACAAACAGAGGCGCGCTTTGTGTGTGCTAACAAAAGTGCTAGCTTGTATAAAACGTGGCAACATTTGATGGCACGGCATAAATCCGTTAATACGAAAGGGCAACGAACAAAGAAGAAGCTAATGTGCTACTGTTGTAATTACCGCCAATTCTGTTAAATAGAATTCACGTGGAAAGGGAGTGCACAGGAAATACAGCCTAGCCACGGCTCAGCCCATCATCCTGTACATGAGAACAGTGTTACCTATAAATAAATTTAATCGCAGTTAAAGCCTCGTTAATTTCATGTACAAAGAATCTGTCTTTTACTCAAATATCTGGAACAGTGCCGTCACGAACCCTGAGTACAACACGTGAGACTTTTGGAAACACGTGAAATTCGTTTTCTTAACATGTGTTTCTGATCCGTTCAGGAAGACCCTATTTCAGAGATGTACAGTTTCTTTAAGGAAATTATTTTGTATGCTTGACACGACAACAAAATTCCCTCCACTCATACTACGGCGTCCTTAAATGCAGAAAGAAGAGTGGAAATATTTTACAAAACAAACGCAGACTTTTAAGGTTTAAAATTCCTACAACTTAGTTAACACAACTACTAGCGTGGCTAAACACGTACGTGTGTCAGGGATAAGGGCAGCGTAAAACATATTTATGTTAGAATAAAGCACCATTTCCTCAACGTCCACAATTTCTTCAACCATTCGTAAAATGTGAACTCTGGGCCTGTGTGTCGCAGTTGAAGAATTAGCATTGTTGTTGTCGTCTTCAGGCCAAAGTCTAGTTTGATGCAGCTCTCCATGCTACTCTATCCTGTGCATGTTTCTTCATCTCCCAGTACCTACTGCAGCCTACACCCTTCTGAATGTACTTCGTGTATTCATCTTTTTATCTCCCTCTGCGATTTTTAGTCTCCACGCTGCCCTCCAACACTAAATTGGTGACGCTTGATGCCTCTGAACCTGTCCTACCAACCGATCACTACTTCTACTCAAGTTGTGCAGTAAATTTCTCTTCTTCCCAGTTCTATTCAATGCCTCCTCGTTATTTACGTGATCTAACCACCTAACCTTCAGAATTATTCTGTAGCACCACATTTCCAATGCATCTATTTTCTTCTTGTCTAAACTATTTATCGTCCATGTTTCACTTTCATACATGGCTACACTCCATACAAATACTTTCAGAAAATACTTCCTGACACTTAAATTTATACTCGATGTTAACAAACTTCTCTTCTTAAGAAACACTTTCCTTGTTACTGCTAGTCTACATATTATATCCTCTCTACTTCGACCATCATCAATTATTATTCTGCCCAAATAGCAAAACCTATCTACTACTTCAAGTGTCCAATTTTCTAACCAGATACCCTCATCATCACCAGATTTAATTCGGCTACATTCCAATTTCCTCGTTTTACTTTTGTTGATGTTCATCTTATACACACCTTTCAAGACACTGTCCATACTCTTCAACTGCTCTTCCAGGTTCTTTGCTGTCTGTAACAGACTTACGATCTCAGCGAGAAATCTTAAACTTTTTTATCTCTTCTCCCCGGATTTTAATTCGTACTCGAAATTTTTCTTTTGTTTTCTTTACGGCTTGCTCAATATATAGATTGAATAACGATGAGGATAGGCTACAACCCTGTCTCACTCCTTTCCCAACCAATGGTTCCCTTTCATGCCCCTCGACTCTTATAACTGCAACCTGGTTTCTGTAGAAATTGTAAATAGCCTTTCGCTCCCTGTGTTTGACTCCCGTCACCATCATAATTTGAAAGAGAGTATTCCAGTCAAAACTGTCAAAAGCTTTCTACAAGCCTACAAATTCCAGGAACGTAGGTTTGCCTTTCCTTAGTCTATTTTCTAAGATAAATCGTTGGGTCAGTATTGCCTCACGTGTTCCAACATTTCTACGAAATCCACACCGATCTTCTCGGAGGTCAGCTTCTACAAGTTCTTCCATTCATCTCTACAGAATTCGCATTAGTATTTTGCAGTCATGACGTATTAAACTGATAGTTGGGTAATTTTCGCTCCTGTCAAAACCTGCTTTCTTTGGGTTTGGAATTATTGTATTCTTAATGAAGCACGAGGGTATTTCGCCTGTCTCATACATCTTGCTCACCAGATGGTAGACTGGCTCTCCAAAGAGTATCAGTAGTTCCAGTGGAATGTTGTCTTCTCAATGGGCCTTGTTTCGACTTATATCTTTCAGTACACTGCCAGACTCTTCATGCAGTATCATATATCCCATATGATCTTCATCTGCGTCCTCTTCCATCTCCATAATGTTGTCCTCAAGTACATCGACCTTGTATAAACCCTCCATATACTCATTCCACCTTTCTACTTTCCCTACTTTGCTTAGTACTGGTTTTCCATCTGAGCTTTTGATATTCATATAAGTGGTTCAATTTTCTCCAAATGTATCTTTAATTTTCCTGTAGACAATATCTATCTTACCCGCAGTGATTTATGCCTCTACATCCTTACATTTATCCTCTAGCCATGCCTGCGTAGGCATTTTGCACTTCCTGTCGATCTCATTGCTGAGACGTTTGTATTCCTTTTTGCCTGCTTCATTTACTGCATTTTTATATTATCTCCTTTCATCAATTAAATTCAATATCTCTTCTGTTACCCAAAGATTTCTACCAGATCTCGTCTTATTAGCTACTTGATCCTCTGCTGCCCTCACTATTTCATCTCTCAAAGCTCTTTTTCTACTGTATTTCTTTCCCCCGTTCTGGCCAGGCCTTCATTAAAGCTCTCTCCGAAACTCTCCACAGCCTCTGGTTCCTTCAGATTATCCAGTTACCATCTCCTTACATTCCTACCATTCTGCAGTTTCTTCAGTTTTAGTCTACAGTTCATTGCCAATAACTTGTGGTCAGAGTCCGCAACTGCCTACGGAAACGTCTTTCAACTTAAAACCGGATTCCTCAATCTCTTTCTTACCATTATATAATCTACCGGATTCCTCAATCTCTGTCTTACCATTATATAATCTATCTGAAACATTCCAGATTCTCCAGCCCTCTTCAACGTATACAACATTCTTTCATGATTCTTAAGCCAAATATTAGCTATGATGTAGTTATGCTCTTTGCAAAATTCTAGCCAGCAACTGTGGCAGACCGGTTCTAGGCGCCTCAGTCCGGAACCGCGCTGCTGCTTCCGTCGCCGGTTCGAATCGTGCCTTGATCATGGAATTGTGTGATGTCGTTAGGTTAGTTTTGTTTAAATAGTTCTAAGTCTGGGGGACTGATGACCTCAGATGTTAAGTCCCATAGTGCTTAGAGCCATTTGAAACTTTTTTTTTCATTATTCTACCAGGCGACTTCCTATTTCATTCCTTACTTCATTCCGTATTTACCTACTACTTTTCCTTTTCCTCCCTTTCCTACTATCGATTTAGAGTCCCCCATGACTATTACATTTTTGTCTTCCTTCACTATCTGAACAATTTCCTCTTCGTCATCTGAGGAGCTAGTTGGCATATGTACTTTTACTTCTGTGGTAGTGTGGGCTTCGTGTGTATCTTGGCTACAATAATGCGTTCACTATGCTGTTCGTAGTAGCTTAACCGCGCTCCTATTTGTCTTCTCAGTATTAAACCTGTTTGTGCTTTACCCTATTTGATTTTATATTTATAACCCTGTATTCGCCTGACCAAAAGTCTTGTTCCTCTTTCGATCGAACTTCACTAATTCCCATTTCCGGTTTTAAATTTTCTAAACTTACCTGCCGGATTAAGAGATCTGACATTCTATGTTCCGATCCGTAGAATGCCAGTTTTGTTTCTCCTGATAACGATGTCCTAAAGAGTAGTCCCCCCCCCCCCTCCGGATATCCGAATGGGGTTATTTTACCACCGGAATATTTTACCCAAGAGGACGCCATCATCATTTAACCATATAGTAAAGCTGCCTGCCCTCGGTAAAAATTACAGCTGTAGTTTCCCCTTGCTTTCAGCCGTTCGCACTACCAGCACAGCAAGGTGGTTTCGGTTAATGTTACAAGGTCAGATCAGACTGTTGCCCCAGCAACTACCTGGAAAGGCTGCTGCAAGTCTTCAGGAATCACACGTTTGTCAGGCCTCTCAACAGATACCCCTCCGTTGTGGTTGCATCTACGGTACGGCTATCTGTACCGCTGAGGCACGTAAGCCTTCCGACCAACGGCATATTCCATGGTTCATAAGGTGACAGGTTTTACGACTCTGAATTGTATCACTGTTTTGATCCCAATGAGTACCGTTACTTTGTGACGTCTGAATTTCCATTCTGTGTTGAACGACCATACTTGAAGTACGACTCTGGAACGCTTGAGAAACTGAAAGCGTTTCGCTTGTGTGGTCTGAGCTTCAAAACATTGACAACACCCCTACGAGCTTATCACTGCAGACAAGAGACACAATGCACGTATCTAATAACACCTCCTGAGTGGCCTCTACCTCGAGACGGATTACGCAGGAAGTGGGAAAGTAAGCCATCTAACACGCCACCTCAGAGCCGCGGAACACGAAGATAACGATTGAGGATGTCAACCAGCAGCCACACAACATGTCACATCAGCATAAAAAAAAGTGGCTCTGAGCACTATGGGATTTAACATCTGTGGTCATCAGTCCCCTAGAACTTAGAACTACTTAAACCTAAGGACATCACACACATCCATGCCCGAGGCAGGATTCGAACCTGCGACCGTAGCAGTCGCGTGGTTCCGGACTGAGGGCCTAGAACCGCTAGACCACCGCGGCCGGCACACATGCATCGCACCAGCCATCTGCGACTACACATAACGCAGTCTCCTGGAAGTGTTTAAATGAAGTGATGTAGCCCCCTTTCGTATCTTGTCAAGTATCCACTTGTGCCTGTTCTCAGTCGAATGAGCACTTAACTACATTTGCGTCGTTTAGTTGTGAGTGATAATAATGAAAACTGTAAATACTACCACGTATATACAAATTTTGACTTAATACTTTGCATCAACTGCTCAGTTAATTCTATTTTGCCACAATGAGTATAAACATTCAACATGCCAATGATGTGGTAAGCTTTACATCCTTCTGTATAAAAATTTTGAAGGTTCCAACTATTTCAAAGATGAGTCACGGAAGGAATGAAAGAAGTCAAGACTCGCGATGTCAGTTAATGATCGAATAGACTGATACCTGTTTCATGGGAGTAGCGTCATCGAAGAGCATAGCGTGATGAATATTATCTCCTGTACCAATCATTGCTATGGGACTGCTTGATATTTGCCAAATAAAATATTCTTTAGATTAAAAAGTGACGTGGCACTGGTGTCAGTAGCTTACTTCTTTTTTTGTCAAGTGACGAACCGTATTACGCAAAGTGACATTCAATACTCCCCAACAATTTGGTTGGTTGGTTGATCAAACAGCGAGGTCATCGGTCCAATCGGATTAGGGAAGGATGGGGAAGAAAGTCGGCCGTGACCTCTCAAAGGAAACAACCCGGCATTTGCCTGAAGAGATTTAGGGAAATCACCGAAAACCTAAATCAGAATGGCTAGACGTTGGTTTGAACTGTCGTCCTCCCTAGTGCGAGTCCAGGGCGCTAACCACGGCGCCACCTCACTCGGTCCCAAGCAATTTAAACAATATGTTTCAAGTCAATAAGGCATAGGCTGTTCCATACATTTAATACGTGTCGGAGCCGCTTGGGGTAGCCGTGCAGTCTGAGGCGCCTTGTGACGTTTCGCACGGTTTCCCCCGCCGGAGGTTCGAGTCCTCCCTTGGGCATGAGTGTATGTGTTGTCCTCAGCGTAAGTTAGTTTAGGTTAGATTAAGTAGTGTGTAAGCCTAGGGACCGATGACCTCAGCAGTTTGGTCCCATAGTCCTTACCACAAATTTCCAAATTTACAAATATATGTGGGAATGAAGAGAGCATATACCACCAAAGTAAACATTAAAATTTATTTGGAGCTAAAGGAATTATTAACAAAATCTTCTTGAGCTTACAGCTGTGTTAGGTGGTAAAAATCCTCGAGCTTCCGAGCGAGCTCGTCACGGCCATTATCAAGTGGTAAATTGGTGTGTCACTGTTGCCACCCTGTTATGTAGGTGCTCTGCTGAGTGTGATGTCATTGCATGACCTAATACTTCCCCGGATAACATTTATCAGCGGCATTATCTGTTGCTTGGCACAAGCCCACAAGAACATATCTTAACTGGTAAAATGATGGCAGCTCGTGGTTTTAATGCAGATGAGTCATGTTACATGGGGACTGCTCCCATCTATTTTTAAGTTAGTTAATGGTTGATTTCTTAAGTTAAGAATCAGTTTCTGATTCCTATTTCTATTGTATCGATTTGTAGAAGTGACATTCATATTAGATGATGGTTTTATCAATTGAGGAGAGCTGAGAACTTTGCTTAGCCACGCCAGCTACTCTGCGGCATTCTGTAACTACTCCCTATGCCATATGACACAGCATTTGTATGTAACCCTCTTTTGGTATGAAATTAGAAATTTTATTTATCAAACTCGGATATGGCCCTTCTTTGCGAGGCATATGTGATCTACACCTAGTTAATTTATATTTTAGTCTTTTCATTCATTATGTTAAAAAATGTGAGATAACTTCAGCTCCTCATTATGAAAGCATAATTTTTTAAAAAAATTCTGTACAGATATACACTAGAAACGACTTAAATAAATGCTGCTTTAGCGGACTATTAGATATTTCAGTCAGTTTTATAATTTAACATTTTTAACATATTTTTTTAAACTTTGTTTTACTTCATGAATTGTCAGTCAATCACGAATGACTATTTTAGCTACGGCTGCCCCAGTTTTAAAATTATCTGTAGCGATTTAGAAAGTGGACAAAGATTCTGTTCGACGAAACATTGTCAGTATTACGAGGAATGTTGAAAATTAAGTGGACTGGTAAGGTAAGGAATGAGGAGGTTCTGCACATAATCGGAGAGGAAAGGAACATGTAGAAAACACTGATAAAGAGAGGACATCTGTTAAGATATTAGGGGAGGATTTCCATGGTACTAGAGGGAGCTGTAAAGGGTCAGAGATTGGAATACATGAACCAAATAATTGAGGACATAGGTTGCACGTGCTACTCTGAGATGAAGAGGTTAGCACAGGAGAGGAATTCGTGGCAAAGCGCCTCACACCAGTCAGAAGACTGATAAAAGAAAAGGTACGCGGAAGAGGGGATTTTGAGATGGCGTTATCAAGGAAGCTACAGAAATAAAAAGCCTGGACACGCCATCAGTAACAACGGCGGTTTGCAGCTCAACGCAGGCTGGAGCCTGGCCGTTGCGAGACTGAAGCGCCCGCGACGGACGCGGGACCATAACGTTACCACAGCTGCTGATGAAGAGCGCACCAGTGACGTCACAGACAGCAAAGTGGCTCTGTAACGGCGAGGCCACGGTGACACGGCACTCATTCACCACTTGACAACGGTCGAGTAGAGAACAGGTCAAAAGTTCATGACACTTCGTAACCACTGGACATGGATAGAAGCCGAAACGATTTTATTAATTCATATCGCCGCGAGACCATTCATTCATACACAGGAATTAATCTTCACTGAACATCTATATAGTTACGTCATGGCAGGCCTACTCAAAGCAATGTCCGTTGAGGCAAGTTTAGGTTTACATTTGTAGCGCATCATTGTATAGCTGAGATATACAGTGTGTCTACCACGCAGATGCTGGATGTTTCTGTATCAATATGTCCACCGTCCGGAATCCTTCTCTTATCAGATTATTGTACGTCAGCCATCACAGCATAATTCACCATTGCCTTTTCGATCAAAGTGTAGGTTTTATTCTCTGCTAGAAAAAAAAGGTTCAAACGGCCCTGAGCACTATGGGACTTAAGATCTATGGTAATCAGTCCCCTAAAACTTAGTACTACATAAACCTAAGGACATCACGCAACACCTAGTTCTCTGCTAGAAAAAAAAAGTCACTTTTACCCTTACGGTGGTTTACCGATAGCCATGCCAGAATAGCCTCATCGACGGATCGAATTATGTTCTCTCATTACACGTCTTGTGGTGACTAAATGTATTGCCGCGGGCACAGTTTTTGGCAAGCAACTACTTTCATAGAGAAATAACAGTTTCCCTACATCGTAGCAATGATTAAGGGCGTGTCTTTTCCTTCAGACCAAACTCAGTTTATTTGATTAACTCACTTTATATCCCTTCACTAGAGTGTGTCTTCGCTTTCAGTTTCCCTACTAACAAGGAAAACCCAAAATGATCTGTTTCAGTAATTACTTTTGCCTGGGTTGACATTCTTAATGCAGCACCTAATCTTAACTATGAAGACATTGTAGTAAGAAGGGTACTATTGTGTTACACAATAAGAATACTATGTCTTGACTTTCCACTCAGAGGTTGTTAATTACAATAGAATGACGTGCATTAAGATAAGATCTTACCATGCACTACATTTACCTGCAGGGAGCTATGCTTTCGCTTGAATATTCAGTCTGACATCTGTAACGAAATTCATACAAATTAGATCGTTTGTTGCATCAAAGAAAATTTTAGGGTCTGAATAACGTGATATTACATTAATCTGGAAATCATGCTATTTGCCTTCATAGCCACCCCAGACAGTGGTGGCCACTTAAGCACCACTTCCGAGGCGGAGAGGTGGGCCAGTCCCGGATCCTACCCGCCCAGGGGATTAACACGGAAGGGTCGGCGTGCCGACAAAGCTGTAAGTTGTTTTTTGGCCGATCCCCACTACATTAATACAGGCCTGGTACCCAAGTAGCCGGCCGGTGTGGCAGAGCGGTTGTAGCAGCTGCAGTCTGGAACCGCGCGACCGCTACGGTTGCAGGTTTGAATCCTGCCTCGGGCATGGATGTGTGTGATCTCCTTAGTTTAGTTAGGTTAAAGTAGTTCTAAGTTCTAGGGAACTAATGACCTCAAAAGTTATGTCCCATAGTGCTCAGAGCCATTTGAATCATTTTTGTACCGAAGTCCCGCCTTAGTTAAGCGATTCGCAAACACACACAAACACTTCGCTCATTTCCACACGAATAACAACACAGGCAGACAATTGCGATATACATTTCGTCACTGGACAGGGAGTGCAATGAGAAGGAAACAAGAGTAGTATCCGGTCATTCTTTAAATAAACCAAGCAAAATCTGATAACAACCAAGCCTAATCTGATAACAACCAATCCGACAGTGGGCCAACGCTGGACAAGGACACAAGAAAAAGATCCACATTCTTTGGTTTCATGTGGAGAAACGAATGTACTAAATGTTCTTGTCCTGAGAACTTCTTATCCCCAAAAATCTGAGAAACATGATGAGCAAGCAAGAGGAACAAAACTACCAAATTCAACTTGGTTAATTACATTTTAGGTATAGTGTATTGCAGTTTCAGTTAAATTTATTCAGTGGAAAAACTTGAGCTGGAACAGGGGAACACACTGTTCCTGGAGAAGATTTCAAGTGTGTATCGGGAAGAATATAGTTTTGAATGGGTCTAATGTGGTCCGAATGATTTTACCTTACTTAAATATCCTCATATTTCAGCCACTTAGTTCTAAGTTTGCATTTGGTGTCGATAGACAAAGAATGCAGGCGCAAAACAATATTTTTATGCTTTGGCATAAAATATTTAAATGTTTTCGGTGTCCATATCCGGCAACTTACTTTAGCAACGACCTCGGTCTACTTCTTGAATTTATCATGACCAGAAGTGTGTGGGGGAATCAGTACAGTATGTAGAGGAGGACATAGGCTACTTCATTCAAAAGTGTTTCATTCGCCGCAGTAACAGATCAGTCTGACAATAACAACACCCGTAACAAAGGCTGTATTCTGTTTCCACACCTGGCTCTAAATTGTTTACCCGTTGCGCGTACGCCGACTGATTACTGGTAATGCAATTACAGCTGTGTGGGCAGTCGCATAGTCTGTGTTGTGGTGCAGGCTGCGGTGCTAATCCTGCTCTCCTGAACCAGACACCGGGACAACGCGTGATTGGCTACCACGTGTATATGCACGATAGACCGGGTGATCCGCTGCACATAGGACAATTATAGCTGCTAGCAAACAATATAACAACTCCAACAAATCAGAAGCAAGATTAAAAATAGGTTTCGCTTCACTACAGTGTACCGTTGCGACTTTTCAGCAGGATAATACATTCTCCTATTAGTGCCGAATATCTTGTTAAATTCACTTTATATTTTTAGGATTCCGTATATCACTCGGTAAAATCTAGAACATTGTAGGATTAATGATTTTACTTTGGTTTGGAGCCACAGTCGTATGTAACCGCCATTTAAATGTACGCCAGATTATATTCCACAATCTAGATTTCCGCCTAAGGTCATTTTCAGGAAAGTATAAAAAATCATTAAACTTGAGTAGAACACAAATCACGTCCAAAAATAACAAAAATAACAATTATATATATATATATATATATATATATATATATATATATATATATATATATATATATATATATATATCTGCCTGTCTATCCGACAGTTAAAAACCTTTTTTTCACAGGAAGGGGTACTCGTACCAAGATAAATTTTTTTCAGTTGCTACGGTCTACGGATCATGTATAGTACAAACAACTGAAGCTTCTAGTTCAATGCAATCAAAAGATATGGACATTTGTGTCGCATACTTTGATATTCCCAAATTCTTTCGTCAGAACATATAAGGTAATTCCAGTTAACCTAGAATCATGAAATTTCGCAAGAAGCAACGTTCCACACTACAAACACAGGGAAAATTTCGAAAATTGTGAATTTGTAATTATATTCCTCGAAAATATGTCCCTCTTTTACCTGTCCAACCGTCTTTTATGACCGCTTCTCCTCAGGAATGAGTCGGCGTAACGAGCTGAAAATTGTGTCACATACTGAGGTCAACAGTCCCTTAGCGTTATAATAAACGTAAGCCTCCAAACCGATGTAACCAAAAAAAAGGCCATTTATGTCACATAACGGGATACTCGCAAACTCACTCATCAAAACCTATAAGGTACTTCTCGTTCACCTGGAATCGTGAAATTTGGCAAGAAACAAGGCTTCATACTAGACGTACAGGAAAACACACGAAAAGTTTTAATCTGTAATTATGTCAAACCAAAAAACGTTTATTTCATTAATTATCCCTCTGTTTATCCTTGCGTCCATATGTTAAAACCTATTTTCTCAGTAATGGTATGACGCGTGAAGTCTCTTGATGGTGTAAGAATTTTAAGCCTCCACGTCAACGGAATCAAAACACACGCCCATTTATGTCAATTATTTTGATGTATTGCCAGTATCGCTACTGATAACATGCGAATATCGTCGAAGATCTCGCTACCTGAACTCAATGAACATAATCAACATTGAACGGAATCCTGGGTGCACGAGGTCTACTAGTACTAATCCGATTTTTTTTGGTTTTGTTTAGCTTCCTTATTTATCGTCTCTAATCACAGTCGGCATCTAATAAAGTGGACATGGGAAGCTGGCCAACTTTAGCGTATATCAGTAATGTCATGTTTCAGAGGATAAATGCAAATACGGCGTGTCCCACTCAAATTTTTCACCGCCAATATCTCTGGAACCACAACAACACTCGGCTTTCACGGGTATGAATGTACGGCAGCGTCCCAAGAAAGTGAATGCTATGGAACATTGTAAACCGAGTGCAAATATTGGTTTCAACACAAACTTAAAATTTTGTTTGAAGGGGACCCCATATAATTCCACACGGAATCAATACCATGAGAAGTCACAATAGTAATGGCGTTGGTGGCATCGCAATGTGTCAGTTACATTCCGAGAAATTAGAAAGCGAATTTGACGCTTGAAATGAACTAAGCTCGTCGCTCTGCAAGAATGACTCGTACGTTGCTCATTATCGTGATGTGATTGTTGTACGTATTCGTAGTTTAACTTTATCGCGAGAACCGAAAGCAACAATAGATATTCCTGCCACAAACATTGATATGTACACTACTGGCCATTAAAATTGCTACACCACGAAGATGACGTGCTGCAGACGCGAAATTTAACCAACAGGAAGAAGATACTGTGATATGCAAATGTTTAGCTTTTCTGAGCATTCACACAACGTTGGCGCCGGTGGCGACAACCACAACGTGATGACATGAGGAAAGTTTCCAAACAATTTCTCATACTCAAACAGCAGTTGACCAGCTCTGCCTGGTGAAACGTTGTTGTGATGCCTCGTGTAAGGAGGAGAAATGCGTACCATCACGTTTCCGACTTTGATAAAGGTCTGTTTGTAGCATATCGCGATTGCGGTTTATGGTATCGTGACATTGCTATTCACGTTGGTCGAGGTCCACTGACTGTTAGCAGAATATGCAATCGGTGGGCTCAGGGATCCCAGTGGCCTTGTATCACTAGCAGTCGAGATGACAGATATCTTATCCGCAAGGGTGTAACGGATCGTGCAACCGCGTCTCGATCCCCGTGTCAACAGATGGGGACGTTTTCAAGACAACAACCATGTGCACGAACAGTTCGACGACGGTTGCAGCAGCATGGACTATCAGCTCGGAGACCATGGCTGAGTTTACCCTTGACGCTGCGTCACAGACAGGAGGGCCTGCGATGGTGTACTCAACGACGATCCTGAGTGCACCAATGCCAAAACGTCATTTTTTCGGATGAATCCAGGTTCTGTTTACAGCATCATGTTGGTCGCATCCGTGTTTGGTGACATCGCGGTGAACGCACATTGGAAGCGTCGATTCGTCATCGCCGTACTGGTTATCACCCGATATGATGGTAAGAGGTGCCTTTGGTTACACGTCTCGCTCACCTTTTGTTCGCATTGACGCCACTTTTAACAGTGTACGTTACATTTAAGATGTGTTACGACCTGTGGCTCTATCCTTCATTCGATCCCTGTGAAACCCTACATTTCAGCAGAATAATGCACGACCGCATGTTGCAGGTCCTGTAAGGGCTTTTCTGGATACAGAAAATGTTCGACTGCTGCCCTGGCCAGCACATTCTCCAGGTCTCTCACCAATTGAAAACATCTGGTCAGAGGTGGCCGTCCCAATACGCCAGTCACTGCTCTTGATGAAATGTGGTATCGTGTTGAAGCCGCATGGGCAGCTGTACCTGTAGACGCCACCGAAGCTCTGTTTGACTCAATGCCCAGGCGTATCAAGGCCGTTATTAGACCAGAGGTGGTTTTTCTGGGTACTGATTTCTCAGGATTTATGCCCCCAAATTTCGTGAAAATGTAATCACATGTCATTTGTAGTATAATATATTTGTGCAATGAGTACCCGTTTATCATCTGCATTTCTTCTTGGTGTAACAATTTTAATGGCCAGTAGTGTACATAAGGATGGCCCTCGTGCGTGTTGTATTTATCTATGTCGGACTACAAAACAATTCCGGCCGGTGTACCCTGACAATTCCGTAGGACCAAACTGAGAAGCACATCTACGAGGTCATAGAACGTGTCAGTACATTTAATTGCAACGTACCTGTAATAACAGATAAAAATAAAATATTTATGAGCCCGAAGAAAGTCAAGTCATATACAACAAGAATGAGCTTAATTTTTCTAGGAACTCCTCAACAGAATAGAAGGAGTGGCCGATGAGGCAACTATTCAATTTCGATTTAACAGCGCGTGGATTGCTGATAAGGTTTTTGAATTCTTGTGGTAGCTTACTTAAAATGGATGCAGTAGTATACCGCACACCTCCCAGAACAAGAGATAAGGAAGTCCGATCAAAATGCACGTTTGATTTCTGCGGAATATCAACTAAATGAAAGCTGCTTATTCCAGGAAATAAGTTGATATAGTTAACAAGAAATGACAGTAAAGAATATACTGGGTGTTAAAGTAGATTCTCCGCTGTGCCGTATGATTGTTAGCCTCGCCTGCCTGGGTTACTTCCCTTCAAGTGGACTCTCCCAACATTCCACTGTTTCGTTTATCTCCGCCAGTGTCAGCAGTATCGCTGGTGTGTGTCGTTACGTGTTGACGTGAGAGTTTAGGTTTAGTTCCTTTGCTCGTTTGTTTCACTTTTGTCACAGTCAAAATGCTAACCATTGAAGAACGTGTGTTCTCAATCGAACAAGTGTTCAAAGATGGATGTAAACACGGAGTTTCAGTTCGTCAAACATTTAGTTCAGTTTTTCTGGAGGCAAGACTCCCAAATCGCAATACTGTGCGAGATTTGATGAACAAATTTGGAAGTGCGGGTTCAGTGACAGATGCACTGAGAAGTGGCCGTCCTAGCGTTTTGTCTGAGGATAAACTACTCGATTTTTCCGATAAAATATCCATGAGTCCGAACAAGTCAGTAAGAAAACTCGCCCCGGAAATCGATGTTAGGTCGGAACGGCCCACACAGCTGTGAGGAAAAAATTATAACTTCTCCCACATAAAGTGACAGTCGTGCAAGAACTGAAAAATACTGATCAAGGCAACAGATTGCACTATTATCAATGGTTTAAAAATTTCATTCAACATAATGAAAGGGATATTTACAATGAAATGTTTTTCACTGATGAGGCGTGGTTTCATTTATCCAGGTACATGAACTCGCAAAATTCTCGTATGTATAGTACTGCAAATTCATTGTGTATTCATGAGGAACCAGTTCATTCAGTGAAAACAGGAGTTTGGATTGCAATTTCTAGACGTCGGATTGTGGGTCCCATAATTTTCAACGAAACAATAAACGCACTACGATACTGCATTGATATTCTGTACCCATTCACAGGATAACTTATGTTAAGTGAATTACTGAACGGTTATTTTCAACAAGGTGGTGCAACCGCGCATACAGCTCTCATTTCAATGTCACTGCTTGCTGATGTTTTTGGTGATCGCATAATTTCACAGGGACTTTGGGCTCCACGACTGCCAGACCTACCACCATGTGACTTTGTCTTCTGGGGTGCGGCGAAAGCAACTGTCTGTAAATATCGTCCAAAATCCATTGATGAATTGAAAACTGCAATATACACTTTCACTGCTTCTGTTACAGAAGAAATGTTACAGCTTGGCTTTCGAAACATGGTTAGACTAATTGAAATGTATATTCAACAACAGGGGAGCCACTTTCAACATTTAATATGAAAATTTGTAAGTGAACATGAATATTCAATAAATTAATAACTTGTATTTCACTGAGTTGCATTTCGGTATATTCACTGCGGCATACGGCACGCGCTGCTAACGATGATACGGCACTGCGGAGAGACTTTTGGAACACCCCGTATATTTTGAGAGGCCAATGTCAAAATACGCCGCCTAGTCAACAGGGGTCAACAAGAGGTTCGCGAACTTATACAACTTATTGCCCGAATAGCCCGTTTCTGAGCAAAAAATACCCTGTTTGACTGAGAAGAGTTGATCCTAAATACACACATCCAAAAAAAATTTGCATCACCTCGGTTACGAGAGTTCCGGAACCCGTACTGAGAAAATTGGAATAGAGGTCAACATAAACATCATTTCCGGCCTTCTTGAAGCTCATGAAAACCATACATTGCGTGTTGTACCACCATACAGGGAGACCTTCACAGGTGGCGGTCCAGATTGCTGTACCTCTAATAATAGCCAGTAGCACATCCACTTGCATTAATGCATGCCTGTATTCGTCGTGTGACACTAACCACAAGTTCATCAAGGCACTGTTTGTTTAGATTGTCCTACTCCTCAACGGCGATTGGACGTAGAGCCCTCAGAGTGGTTCGTAGGTCACATCGTCCATAACACCACCCGTTTCAATATATCTTTGATAGGGTTCTGGTCTGGATAACATGCTAGCGACTCTAGTCGAGCGCTGTCATTATCATGAGGGAAGTCATTCACGAGATGTGCACGACGTGTGCGTGAATAGTCATCCATGAAGACGAATACCTCGCCAATATGCTACCGATATGGTTGTCCTATTGGTCAAAGGATGGCATTCACGTATCGTATAGCAGTTACGGCGCTTTCCTTGACCACCAGCGGCTCCACAAAATGCTACCCCGAAACAGCAGGGAACCTCCACCTTGCTGCACTCGTTGGACAGTCTAAGGCCTTGCCTACAAACACGTCTCTGACGATTGTCTGGTTGCAGGCATATGCTACACTCGTCGATGAAAAGAACGTGATGCCAATCCTGAGCGCTCCATTCAGTAAAGTTGGGACCACCAAACTGTACCGCGCTGCATGGTGTCGTGGTTGCAAAAACGGACCTCGCCATGGGCCTCGTGAGAGAAGTTACGCAACCACGTAGCCTATTACGCACACTCTGAGTCGTAACACAACGTCTTGTTGCTGCTAGGAAAGCATTATTCAACATGGTGGCGTTGGTGTCAGTGTTCCTTCGAGCGATAATCCGTAAGTAGCGGTTACCCACTACAGTAGTACTCCTTGAGCGGCCAGAGCGAGGCATGTCATCGACAGTTCCTGTCTCTTTGTATCTCCTCCATGTCCGAACACCATCGCTTTGGTTCACTCTGAGATGCTTGGACACCTCCCCTGTTGAGATCCATTCCTGACACAAAGTAACAATGCGGACGCGATTGAACCGCGGTATTGATCGTCTAGGCATGGTTGAACTACAGACAACACGAGCCGTGTACGTCCTTCCTGGTGGAAGAAGTGGGACTGATCGTTAGTCGGATCCCCTCTGTCTAATAGTCACTGCTGAGCATGGTTGTCTGTGATACAATATCCACAGTGAACATCTATCTTCAGGAGTTCTGGTAACTGGGGCGCTGCAAAACTTTTTGTGGTGTGTGTGTAATACCATACCACATAAGTGAATGAAAATAAGCCAAGTAGACAAATATTCGTATCTAACGATCACTTACCTCAGATACCATTCCAATTGTCAAAATGGCAGCACTGTTTCGTTGAACAAGTTCCTTAACGTGGGATTTCCACGGCAGTTTACTATGTATCTGAACACCTAGAAATTTGAACTGTTCAGTTTCACTAATCATATGCCCATCCCGTGAAATTAAAACGTCAGATTTTGTTGAATTGTGTGTTAGAAACTGAAAAAACTGAGTCTTATTATGATTTAGTGTTAGTTTATCTTCTACAATCCATTAACTTAGGTCATGAACTGCACTATTTGAAACCGAGGCAGTGTTGCACAACGTCCTTTACTACCAAGTTAGTGCCATCAGCAAACAGAAATATTTTATAGTTATCTGTAATACTAGAGGGAATATCATTGATATATATAAGGAAAAGGAGTAGCACCAAAACTGATCCCCACCTCCTCCCTCATTTGACCGTACCCTACTCAGACCCCACGTCACAGCCATTCTGAACAATGTGCATAATGATCTTTTGCGGACTGTTGCTAAAATAAGAGGTGAATCAATTGTGAGCTACTCCCCGTATTCCTTAATGGTCCAACTTCTGGATCAATATTTTGTGATCAACACAATCAAATGCCTTAGTTAAATTGAAAAATATACCTAGCGTCGGAAACCTATTGTTTAACCCATCCACTACCTCACAGAGAAAAGGGAAAATAGGGTTTTCGGTTGTTAGACGACTTCGAAAGCCAAACTGTACATTTGATAGCAATTTGTGTAAAATAAAATGGGTCAATAACCCTTACATTCACAGCCTTTTCGATAACTTTAGCAAAAACTGATGGTATAGAAATAGATCTAAAATTGTCTACGTTATCCCTTTCTCTCTTTTTATAAAACGGCTTTACTGCTGAGTAATTTAATCATTCAGGAAACTGAGCATTCCTAAAGGGAACATTACAAATACAGCTAAATGCAGGGCTAACGTGTGCATCACTGTCCTGTAATATTCTGCTAGGCGATGCATGATACCCGTGAGAGTCCTTAGTCTTCAGTGATTTAATTATTGACTATCTCCCCCTTGTCTGTATCACACAGGAGTATTTCAGACATCATTCTCAGAAAGGTATTTGCTAAGAGAGCCAAATGATTCCCTGTAGAGACTGAAATTTTATTTAATTCAGCAACAGTGCTCAGAAAATGATTGTTAAAGACTATACATATATCTGATTTATCAGTAACAGAAATTTTTTTACTGTTGACTGACTATATATTGTCGACCTTGTGTTACTGATTAGACACTTCCTTCACAACTGACCATATGGATTTAATTTTATCCTGTGAATTAGCTACTGTATTTGCGTACACATACTCATTGCCTTCCTATTAACATATTTTAGCAATGTACTGTTTGTAAAGGGCTACTGTAGCTTTTGATATAATTTCGTCTTTGTTCTACGTGATATCGTTATTGCACTAGTCAGCCACCCAGGTTGCATTTTACTGCTACTACCACGTTTAAAACGTTCCAATGGAAAGCAGCTCACAAAGAGCATGAGAAATATGTTAAGGAAAGCATTGTACTTGTTATCTATGTTGTTGCCATTATAAACATCCTGTAACTCTTGTTCCTTGAAGAGGTTTAAAAAACTCTCTATTTCCCTTGGATTAACATTCCAACATAGTTCGTAATTTTATGTGACATTTGTTTGAGTACAAAACCCTTTTATTGTTAAAATTTGTGCATCATGGTCTGCAAAGCCATTTACCCTTTTACTAACAGAATCCTATCTAGTAATAAAGAGTGCATAAAAATGTTGTCGATGGCTATGCTACAGTTCCCCTGCACGCTCCTTGGAAAAAACACAGTTTCCATCAGATAATATGAATTGAGGAGTTTTACCACCGTCCTCTCTCTTGCACCAGCACATACAAAAGTAATATTAAAATCACCACATATAACTTATTTCTGGTACTTCCTATAAAGTGAATCAAGAACCCTCTCAAGGTGAGCAGAAATGCTCTGAAGCCAGAGTTAGGGGACCAGTAAAAAAATAAAAATTAGAAGTTCAGTTTCACTATATTCAACTGCCCCTTCACAACATTCAAATATCTGTGCAGTGTAGTACTATGATACGTCTATGGACTCAAACGGAATGCTGACTTTTACGTACATGTCCACTCCCCCATTCCTCAAGGAACGTGTTGAAAAACTGCCAGCTAACATGTATCCTGATAACTTAACCCTCCGAATTGTCAAATTATTTATGTGGTGCTCCGAGATACCAATAATTTCAGAGTCAACATATATAAGCAGTTCACAAACTTTATCTCTAACACCTCTTATATTTTGATAAAATAGGCTAATTCCTTCTCCACTTGGATACATGGAATTCTGTGAAGGTGATTCCTTAGTTAGAGACAGGAATTTTTCCGTGAGTGATCCCACCACTTCCCACTACACTGTCACCTATTAGGTTTGCCAGCCTCCCATTCCCCTAACTCTTGAGGTGCAGGCGATGCCTAGTGAAACCCGATCTACTAATGGACTCAACTGGCACCACTGAAATGTGACTCATGGCCTCTGCCATCAGTGCCTTCTCCAGCCATGTTAACGCTCATAACAGCCACAATAAAATGAAACCGATCATGGGGCTGAAACAGTTGCACGAAATGCACGTTCGTGCCGCCAGCTTGAGTAGCTATCTCTATCAGGTCACAGCCCATAAGTTATTCCCCGTCTCCATCAAGACTCTTCCCTGCTCCACCCACCATCACTACCTGATCCTCTTTCGTAAAATTCCTACATAACTCCCCTATGCCGTCAGTCACATGAGCCAACCCGACACTAGACTTCACAATGCTGGTTACCGGGTAGTTAGTCCCCAGTACTTCCTGCAACTGCTGACCCTCACCTTCACCATGCCAACTACCTAGCAGGAGAACCTTCTTCTTTATGTTGGACTTTGCAACTAACCTAGGCCTCCTAAATGCTGAGGACTGTTGCACGTTTCCTACACCTACAGCTAATAGAGGCTCCTCTCCATTCAACTCTGACAGTTGGTCAAATCTATTGCATATACATAAAGTACAGCTGTCTTAATACCTCATCCTCCTAACTACCTTCTTGCCAATTGCCAGTTCCCATTCTGCAGCACCCTTCACCCTCTTAATACTTTCTAGTTCCTCCTTTGCGTATTGTAACTGCACCTGAAAGGGCACAGATCTTACTCTCCTACTCGTCTATCAAGTTATTTCTACTACAGATTTTGCATTCTGGGAGAGGGTCTCGCCTCTTTTATAATACTGTTGCGTGGTGTGGGATCCTTACCAGATAGGACTGACGGAGTACACCAAAAAAGTTCAAAGAAAGGCGACACGTTTTGTATTATCACGAAATATGGGAGAGAGTGTCACAGAAATGATGAATGATTTGGGCCGGAAATCATTTTTCGTTGCGATGGAATCTTCTCACAAAATTCCAATCACGAACTTTCGTCTCTGAATGCGAAAATATTTTGTTCACACCGACCAACATAGGGAGAAACGATCACCACGATAAAATAAGGGAAATAAAAGCTCGTACAGAAAGATATAGGTGTTCATTCTTTCCGAGCGCTATACGAGACTGGAATAATAGAGACTTGTGGAGGTGGTTCGATCAACCCTCTGCCAGGCACTTAAATGGAATGGACCGGGCGGTCCCATTCAGGGATTTCCAGTACGGTCGCCGGACGTCACCCCCTTTGACTTTTTAGTCTAGGGACGTGTGGAAGATGTGGTGTATCAGAAGGTCTCAACAACAGTGGCCAACATGAAAGTCCGTTTTATCCGCTGTATGTGCAGCAATAACATCACAAAAACACAACCGTGAGTCGAGTCGTGGGGGAGCTAAGCAAATGGCGATCTCTTCTAACATACGCTGTAGCATTTCGGCTGTGAGAATCGAATTACACGCCGGCGTAGATTTTGTGTTTTACAGAGAAACGGCATGTTTGTCTTCTTGGCACTACTGCACGTTTTTGTGTGCGCTGCACTGTCACAACGGTTCCGTTGTGTCGCAGTAATTGAAACTTTCCCGTGACGTGTCCTGTAGATGGCATGTACCATCATGTGTAATTGATGTACAACTATGTGCAAATAGCATGTATCACTCTATGTGACTGTTTGACAACCATTAATTTTTTTTACTCTGGACGGCGTTTATCACTATTTCGTTACGTTTATGTCCATTGTAGTACTGTCAAAGAGTTCAATAGAGCATATGTAACGCCGGAAATGCATGTCCTCCTATTTCCATCTATTGTACTATATAATTACCTGAAGATATGACATCCCTGTGTCTCTATATATATTGTAATTGTTTTAGAATTTATATATATATATATATATATATATATATATATATATATATATATATATATATATATATATATATATATATATTCCTGAAAATTGGAACAAGAACACCATGAATTCATTGTCCCAGGAAGGGGAAACTTTATTGACACATTCCTGGGGTCAGATACATCACATCATCACACTGACAGAACCACAGGCACATAGACACAGGATACAGAGCATGCACAATGTCGGCGGCACTAGTACAGTGTATATCCATCTTTCGCAGCAATGCAGGCTGCTATTCTCTCATGGAGACGATCGTAGAGATGCTGGATGTAGTCCTGTGGAACGGCTTGCCATGCCATTTCCACATGGCGCCTCAGTTGGACCAGCGTTCGTGCTGGACGTGCAGACCGCGTGAGACGACGCTTCATCCAGTCCCAAACATGCTCCATGGGGGACAGATCCGGAGATCTTGCTGGCCAGGGTAGTTGACTTACACTTTCTAGAGCACATTTTGTGGCACGGGATACATACTGACGTGCATTGTCCTGTTGGAACCGAAAGTTCCCTTGCCGGTCTAGGAATGGTAGAACGATGGGTTCGATGACGCTTTGGATGTACCGTGCACTATTCAGTGTCCCCTCGACGATCACCAGAGGTGTACGGCCAGTGTAGGAGATCGCTCCCCACACCATGATGCTGGGTGTTGGCCCTGTGTGCCCCGGTCGTATGCAGTCCTGATTGTGGCGCCTAACGGTTTGCGGGACCGTAGCCCAGCTTCATAGAGACGTTTGTGAATGGTCCTCGCCGATACCCCAGGGGCAACAGTGTCCCTAATTTGCTGGGAAGTGGCGGTGCGGTCCCCTACGGCACTGCGTAGGATCCTACGGTCTTGGCGTGCATCCGTGCGTCGCTGCGGTCCGGTCCCAGGTCGACAGGCACGTGCACCTTCCGCCGACCACTGGCAACAACATCGATGTACTGTGGAGACCTCACGCCCCACGTGTTGAGCAATTCGGCGGTACGTCCACCCGGTCTCCCGCATGCCCACTATACGCCCTCGCTCAAAGTCAGTCAACTGCACATACGGTTCACGTCCACGCTGTCGCGGCATGCTACCAGTGTTAAAGACTGCGATGGAGCTCCGGATGCCACGGCAAACTGGCTGACACTGACGGCGGCGGTGCACAAATGCTGCGCAGCTAGCGCCATTCGACGGCCAACACCGCGGTTCCTGGTGTGTCCGCTGTGCCGTGCGTGTGATCATTGCTTGTACAGCCCTCTCGCAGTGTCCCGAGCAAGTATGGTCGGTCTGACACACCGGTGTCAATGTGTTCTTTTTTCCATTTGCAGGAGTATATATATATATATATATATATATATATATATATATATATATATATATATATATATATATATATTAATGTCGATGTATAATTGGTTTGTTTTGTAAATATTTAAATATTATTGGTATTTTTACACTGGGTCTTTCCTAGGGAAATATATGCTATCGAACGATTACATCGGTAGGTCGGGTGGAGAACCAAAGTGTTTACGATCTTGGGTAGTGTTAACTCTGCCGCGAGAACCGCGGGCAGAGGACAGTCTGGTTATAGTAGGGTGGTGGAGCAGGTGTGCTGAGTGACGCTACCCCGAATTTCCGCGCTTTCGGGATTTGGTAGCATGTAATTGCGCTAGATTTGCTATGATAGTTTCTGGCACGGTTTCGCGGACGGGAAATATTAGCTGGCACACATCAAAAGCCCGTTTCGCCTGGTGACCGCGTCGAGAAAAAGAAGCCCCAACATCCAACTTCTGCAACTGCGACGGCCAACTTTAAGTGGTTGTCGCCACCTCTTCGACCGACGACTTCAAACCTTTAATCAACCAACAAGGAAGACTGAAAGCACGTAAAGTTATAGAACTGTATCGCAGACCTCAGCTTTTAAAACTGTTCCATTTGCATAACTAAAAATCCGCAACTTAGACTGAACCTTTGTTGCCCATTGTCCCAATTGCATTACCAAGCTGGGTCCCTTCCTTTACCAAAAGGAACCTGAGTGTCGTTGAATTTCAAACGCCAGCATTAAAATAAAATCATTCCATTTCACCTCTTTAATTTCAAAGTTCAGTTAAGGTACTCATAGCTGGCTACAATAACCAAACAGGACTATATGTTTTGTTACCATATTTTAGCTTAACTGTGGCTACAGCTCGGCTTGGTACATGCTAAATTTTACTTTTGTCAATTGTTCAGAATCATTTAATTAAAGTTCAAAGTTAAATCTCCTATTTCTAAATTGCGTAGATACAAGTTGCTTTTGAGATGATTGTTGAGGTAGCCTAAGACCAACATTATTTTATATAAATTCATAGTGCTTCAGAAACAAAGTTCACTATTAGTTTCGGTCACTAAATTAACTTTCAACTTTCAGGTTTTATTAATTTACACCTGGGGTCCTGGTGCCAGGACGTTGTTCGGTTTTTAGGTTGTTCTTGACACGAATTTTGCACTGTGCAATTCTCGTAACAAAATACTGGTTACGAGCAGGACGTTACGTCAGCGAGAATAAGTAGTGTGAGGAATCCTAATTAGATTTGAGATTTGACATTTATATTGAAAATTAGTAAAAAGTGTGAAGGCATCAGTTACCAAGATTTGGTAGACTAGGGTACGTAACAATCGGTCGAACAGTGGGAAACGCGCACCGCCGAAGCCATTGTTCAGGTGCAGGCGGCTAGCATGAAAGACGCGACCGCCGAAACAAAACAAAGAGTAGAAATGGATTTCCAAACTTTAGAAAATGTTTCGGAGTCGGAATTGAAAATCAAATCCGAACTCCTTGATGACCAATATGGGGGTCAATTAAAGAGGAACCTGCTACGGAAGTAAAACCGATAGTTTCTGGGAATTTAACTGATTTATTTAATGTTTTGACTAATGTAATTAGTCGAGCGAAATTGAGGCTCAGTCTAGCACGACAGAAACTCAATCGGCAGAAATTAAAGCACAGTATGCCAAATTAGAAGCTCAGTCTGAAAAAATTGACAGGAAGCTAGACAATCAGAAAAAAGCTATTAATGTTGTTGACAACAATGTTGGAGTTGTTAACACTAAAGTTGATAAAATCAAAGAAGATATTGTTGTGATCAATACCGAAATCGGTAATCTTAAACAGGAAATGATAGGAGTTCAAGCGGACATTGCGAGCATAAATACTCGTTTTGCCTCCGAAATCAGCAGAATCGAGAAAAGTGTAGGAGAAGCAGTTGCTCCGATCTTCGAGAGTAAGGCGACGGAACAAATTTAACTAGTGAAAAATGAGGATCAACACAAGGTGGAAACTTTAAAGGCTTTAGTATCCGAGACAGATACTAAAGTCAGGAAGCGGGCTAACACCTGCGAATAGAAAAAGAGGGAAATGGAAACGCTTGTGACAGCCACTTGTCAAGTAATTACGAGAGTGTCGGAAGTAGAAAAGAAACTTGACGAAAAGCAGAGCTATGTGCCAATCTGAGCACATAGTTCGGAATTGTTGACGAAAGTGGAGCAGTACTGCCCCTTGATAAAAGGCGGTACACACACGACCGATTTCATTAAATATTGTGAAAGAGCTTTTCCCAGATCATGGACTAATGAGAGAAAAATGAATGTGGTTCTTGACGTGTTAGCTGGTGATGCTAAGCGTTGGGTCTTAAGCCTCAACGTCACGAACCTGCCTTTCGACGTGTTTTATAATTTGTTTCTGGCTGAACTCTGGTCACATCAAAAACAACAAAGTGTCTGGCGCGAATTTGTTGTATAGAGGCCTTTTGATGCGAATTCGCGCGGCTGGATGAGGGAGTTTTGTGAGGGCTGGATCCACAAGATGGAATATTTGCGTGATCGCCACACGTAATCCGAAATAGTCTGGGAACTCTACAAGAAGCTTCCAGATGATACAAACGCTATGTAGGAAGCAATAACAGGACAGTCGATGATTTCCTGGATAGCACTGAGGACGAGGACAATTGGCGCAATAATCTCGACAATGGTAGAGGCCGTGGTAACAACAACGGGTACCACAACAACCACAACAACAGTAACCATGGGAATAGTGCATACCGCTACCATGGCAGCAATAACAATAATGATTCGGACCGTAACGACGATCGGTACAATGCAAATAATAGCAAGAATGACGGAAACCAGTATCATACTAATATGATACGGGCTTCGAGGAATAGTAATAACGCAATAGGGTGTGATCAGCCGCCTCAGCAACATGTGGGGAACGGATCTGTTGGGACGAGACAGGGAAACCATTAGCCGCGCCGGTGAGGGGCTGACCGGGTGTGAAGAAATTTTGGCGGCCCAATAACAGGAGAAAACCTAGGTGTCGTCGTTTTGGAAATTTCGTTTGGGGTAATCAATGGCGGGAAAGTGTGCCAGTGTTAGGAGAAAGGAGTGCGCCCACAAGCAGTAGACATGGCAGTAGAAAATACATTCACTGTCAGTGAGAGCAATTTAAGTAGTGTTCCGGAAATCTATAATAATGTGGCACCTGTAACACCCACAGCGGAACCGGAGATTGAGTTTAAGAATGATTCGCAAGTTTTGAGAGGAGATCAGATGTCGGATAACACGTCCGTCCATGAGCGATGGGATGGACAGGGTGATGAGGTCTGGTTAAGGCAGTTCGGTTGCTTATACGACGAACTAAGGGATTTTAGGGGCCTGTATGGGAGAAGTGTTCATGGGGAGCGCGGGCAGGATTTTCCGCATCCCGTCCCGCAGGAAGATAGTGTTTGTGAATTGATAGAAAATTCTGGCCCTAACCGGCAGACTTCACCAGAAATAGTTGATGTTAATGGGGAGCACGAGCAAGATTCGTCATGTTTCGTCCCACAGGAGTTGGATGTTGAAGTAATAACGGAAAGCTCTGACCCTAACCGGCAGACTTTACCGAAAGTTACAGTGATAGAAGCAGCTGACCCATCCGATGCAAAACTCCAGTTTAAACATTGCGAAAGTATTAGGTAGAAAGATTACGAGAAATTTAGTGATATCCGGACACGATTGGTGGAAAAGCACGTAGATTACAGCGTATATGATGTTCGAGCCGACGTTATACGGTCTGTCGGTAGCAGTGTGGGTTGCGCAGATCCAAAGGAAATAATTGCAGATACTACTGGTCACATTCCTCCAGGTAGATTGGCAGATGAGATCAATGTGGCCAAATAGGAATCAACGAAGGTGACAATTAGTGAAGTGATAGCAAAGCAACACTCACTGGTTGACGAGTTACAGGAAAATGTTTCATTATTGGAGGCGAAGCTACAGACTAAGCCTCGGGACAAACGTGTTGAAATTAAAACTGTATGTGAACAGCGGCTGAAAAAGCCTCCAGATAAGTCCGTCTTAGCATCAAAGTCGGATCGTTTTTTTTTTTCTGGAATGACCTGGATATAGACGAGGATTTATTGTGAGAAAATAAAGAAACATTCGAGGACAAGTGTAGACAGATAGTAGTGTCTGTTAATATGCATGACCTACAACTAAACATGTTGACTGACACCATTGCAGTATCGTAGTTATGCCAGTAACAGGAGTGAAAATTATCGGTGCTACTGGGAAGGCCAGTAAAACGGCCCCAAACCAGATTTTTGTCAACTTCGGGATATGTGGGGCACGATTTGAACAAGACTTTGCCTCATGCCAGACTTAACTACGGAAGTAATAGTCGGGTTAGATTGGCTATTAAAGTACCGTGCAATGATTAATTGTGAAAGCAAAATTTTGACATGTACGTCACAAGATAAAACAATAGTAGTTAGTTTAGACAAGGCAGGAGACGGTGTGCACAGGCAATGACAGCCTGTACGCATTGTTAACTGGTCGGATGCCATTGATGTAGGCATGAATTTGAACTACTGTAACATGAGGGACCTCAGCATTGGCAATAGTGTAAAAAGGGAATTGGAAAGTATTGTAGACAATGTGTCAAGCGTAACACACGAACAAAGACAAGGCCTGTATGAAGTAATAATGAGGAATATGATTGTGTTTTCAGAGAAGCCAGGAATTGTGGAAGGATATAAATGCAAGTTGCATGTAATTCCGCACAAACCATTCTTCGTGAGACCATATGCTATACTGCTGTCCAAAAAGAAGCAGTTAAATGGGAGATAGATAAGTCGATCGAATGGGGAGTGATTGAAAGAAGTATGAGCCCATGCAACAACGGTTTGGTCATTCTAGCAAAACGGAATGGTAGTGTGTATATTGTGACGCACGTACGTTGAATAGGGTCGTTCAACGCGAAACAGACAGGCCAGAGAGTGTGGAGGAAATTTTACAACGTTTTCATGACACTAAGTTCATGACTAGCCTCGATCTCATGGATAGTTACTGGCAAATAGAACTTGAGGAAGAATCTAGGCCATACACCGCCTTCTTGTTTGCGGGCAGGTGTTATCAGTAAGACTACTGCCGTTTGGACTTAATATATCTGTGTCTGTATTCATCAGAGCCCTAGATAAAGTGCTAGGCCTGGCTTTGAATTCAAGATAACTGTATATGTTGACGACCTATTGTTGGCCAATGCCACTTGGCGTGACCATTGTGACCTGATAGATGAAGTTTTTAGAGCATTGCGTCCTGTCGGAATGACTTTAAAACCAAAGAAATGGGAGTTTGTGAAGCAGGAACGGAAATTTTTAGGATATGTAATTACCACTGCTGGTATTACGAAAGACCCAGAGAAACTAGAGGCAATAAGGAATTGCCCTCCACTCAAATCTAGGGCTCACATTATTTTACCTTAAATTTGTAAATGGACATGTTTAATGATGAACATTTGAATAACCTCTTACGCAAAAATGTTGCATTTGTCTGGACTGACTGGTGTCGGCACGCTTTCGAGAGATTAAAAGACAAGTTGTTAAAATCTAACATGTTATTTCATCCTTATTTATCGCTACCCTTCCATTTGGGGACGGATTCGTCGAATTACGGGTTGGGGGTAGAACTGTTCGAAGATGTTGTTGAAGGAGAGGATAAGGAACACGTTACGCCTACCAGGAGAATTTCTGCACAGCATGGCAGATGATACATTCACAGCCTCAGAATTCACCACAAGATTAAGAGAGCGTATACGCCAATTGAGACCAACAACGCCTAGAAACCCGCTTGGAAGACACTCGTTCGTTTTTGCGGAGCTAAGCAAGTGCACGCATGTATTCTTACGTAATGATACTGTGCGTAAACCACTGCAGCCACCGTATGACGGACCGTATCTGGTAGTCAGTCGGGATACCAATACTTTGCGCATAATGATTAACGGTACACCCACCCCAGTTGCAGTGGACCGTATCAAACCTGCATTTCTGGATGCAACAGACACCACAGCTACCACTGAACACAAACCAGAGAAGACAGGCGAAGCTACAAGATGTGTTCCTGTACCCCATGAACACCACAACGCTCATTGAACAGCAGTCATTGCAACACCAAGACCGACGTCGAGGACTACTACACCACTCCCTGACACAACCACTGACACACGTGACGCACCGCACGGTTTCGAGAAAGAAGTAGTTACAACAGCTGGACGGCGTGTGAAATTTAATCTGTGGTATCGTTAGCATTAAAGGGGGGGAGTCATGTAGTGACCTAATTCTGACAATCGATCCCTACAAGTGTACAGTGCTTCATAAACATTCCGTGAAGTTGTTAATTTACGTGCAGTGATATAGTTATTCTTTGACTTAGCTTTTGTTAGTTATTCTGTGCTGTTCATGTCCACACAATTTATTCATGTGTGTAGTGTTAAGTTCTTGCTAAATATATATGTGGGAATAAAGGAATTGTTCTCACCAACAACCACAAACTGTTAGGTGCTACAAGCCTGCATAAGACTTCGAACATTTGCGGTCGACGTTTGCTGTAGACTCTGCTTCAATAACATGGTCGAAAGCATAGAGAAAGTTTTCTGTGCTAAAAAGAACTCATTTGACTGGCGGACAATCATCGAATGACCAAATACGAATTGCAGTGTTACAATTAGAGAAGTTGCAGGTCACATAAACGAGACCGACCATGGAGGTGAATTTTACAACATATATTTCAAAGTGGTAGTGCAACATTATCGGATAAAGTACTATTCAGCATGCTCCCATCTCAAAGCTATTGTTGTTGAACAGTTGAACAAGATGATTAAAGGCCGGGTGTGGAAGCAATTTAATCTTCAACGATTGTACAAATGGCTAAACATTCTAACACAAATGATTGTCTAGTACAATCGCTCTGTCCATCATTTGGTTAAGAAGAGACCCACTGATGTCCGCGACAGTGGGCTTCTAAACACAGTAAACATCATATTAAGTTGGTGAACCCAGACAGGCAGAAGTTCAGCATAGGTGATTTATCATGTGTATTGCAATACAAAACTGCGTTTCGGAAGTCTTTCCTAACAAACGTTCAAGGGAGATATTTACAGTTCCCAAGATGTAGCACACAAACTGAGAATGTTAAAGGATAGTGATGGAGAAGACACTGCTGTGAGGTTTTACACAGAGTAATTAGAGGAAAATTCCGAATGAGGTGTGCTCCTCGTAGAGTGGGGAAGACATCAAAGGAGGAAGGCATTAGTCAAATGGCTCGGCTTCTCATCAGGGCCCAACAGTTCGCAGTTTTCTGTGTAACGAGACATGCAAACCTCAAACTACGCAGTAGCGTGTCGCGAGTGCTAGGAAGCATTGTAACAGGCGTGGAGGGGGTATTCTAGAGAATCTACCAGTCAAACTTTATACACTGTGTGACGATACGTCACATAAATATTGACATTTTTATCGGTTGTTAACCGTAGTTAACGTATTTTTGAATATAATTAGTAAAAAGAAAGAGTTAATTTTCTTGAAACAACTGATATGTAGCTATAATGTAACAGTAGCATCTTTATTTAATGTCTATGAATATAAAAAAGGATCGAAAGAGAAGCGATTGTACGGCCGAGGAGGAAGGACGTACTTTATGGTAAACACACTGTTTTGTTTCGCGATACGGAAGGCAGCTATTGAGCTGCTACACATATTTTATGTAAGTTATTCTGTTTTCTACTAAAATAAACTGTTATCACAAAATGAATTTCCTTGTAATAGATGTCACCTCAAATGCTCGCAGTGGCTAATTATTTATAATAAGCATTTTTTCAGTGATTTGTGCTGCGAGAAGCTCATCTTCCGATGCAGCCTCTGGTCGGCCATTCTGCGCGGAATTATTAGTTTATTTTTCAAAGTGTTAACTGTAAATGTAAATGCGAGAGATTTCGTTGTAAGAATCTTTCAAAATTGCAACAGATAATTAATTTACTTAGAAGCTCATTTTTTAAATTATACAGATTTCATGAGTTCAGTTAAGTTTTATCTTGGCCGCTCCATGGCAACAATCCAAATTCTCTAGAGTCTTGCTTTGTAATCAATAAATAAAAGTTAACAAAATTACATTCAATTTAGTTAACAGCAACTATATTTTGTCATCACATTCAAAATCTAAAGCTGGTACATGAATAAAAGCGGCCCTTCAAGAACCCGTTTCATATTTACTTATGCACGTAAGCAAAAGTGATAAGACAAGATCATATCCCTGAGAGAAAGAATCATGCTCTAACAAAAGTAAAATTCATTTATATATATATATATATATATATATATATATATATATATATATATATATATATATATATATATATATAATTTTTTGTGTATAATGTAACAAACAGTTTGTGACGTCGGTGCCTGTAACCCTAGCCGGATTACAGGCGTAAGGGGAAAAAACGGGCCAAAAAAAAACCACCCGGAGCCTTCTGATTGTTGGTTTTGCTTTTACATTGAATGTGTGGCACCTGCACACAAATTAGCAGACGAAGATATACATATACATTTACATTACATAAATTCATCATTAAAACTTGAAATTACGTAACGTACAAAAGTCTCTTTTTTTTTTCTTTTGTGCAGGTAGTAGCTTTGGTGTTTATGTTTTTGTGTATCAGTTTGCTACAATTTTACATGGTGTATCAGTTCATCGTCGATTACCACTTTTGGGATCTGATCGAAGTAAATGTTGCCGACGGCGTTTTGTTGATGGTCTGTCGGTGTGTCGCTGCTGGCGTAGGCGGTACCGAATGCGATCGCTTGTAGCGGCCGGCGCCGGTTCGTTGGCCCAAGCGGTGACGTAGGAGCGGGGGCGCCGCGCTCGCTGCACAACCGCCGATCGCTGGCCGCGTCGCGCAACATGTAAACATTTCACCGAGTATCAGTTCATCAGCAAAATAAAGTAAATATACCTGCTGTAAGTGTCGGAAGAAAAGTCATTAGTTTCCCAAACACTCCACAGTCACTGTTTATGGAATGCATTGTAAGAATGTACGAACGAACGAGTTCCAGCTCTTCAAATAAGTTCTCACACATTTTACACTAATTTAACGTAACTGTAGTTTTAAGCTGAGTGTTCACTTGATCGCAGTACGCACTGTCACTTTGGTGTGTGTTCAGTTGAGTACGTCGCAGGGACACTTTTCGCTTCATACCACTCGGCCTGCGTCGCCTCTAGCGTCCATCTGCCGGTCCGGAAACCACAGTACGCTGTGCGCTACCTATAGCGTATCTTCACAGTCCACTGCTATGGCTCCGTTTATCAGAAGTCTCACTCCTTTGCAGAAACATTTATCCACACTGTGAATGTGTATCACGTTTTGTATCTAAATTGTTTTTTGCGAAAGGCACACCATTTGAGCTATTAATTTTTATTCTTTTGTTCACCATACTTTCAGAACAGTCTTCCACTGTTAAACACAGTCACACATGTTGTGTTCTTGTACGGTTAACTGTTCACGCTTTTATGACATTCCAGCTGGTAGTTCAGGTTATCCGTCTTTTCACTATTTGAGCGTTCGGATAGTCACTTTTAAATTGGAACATAGTTTATTGCATTTTACTAGAATTAGATAATAAATATGCTTTCCATTTTACACGTTAATATTATATATATATATATATATATATATATATATATATATATATATATATATATATATATGTATGTATGTGTGTGTGTGTGTGTGTGTGTGTGTGTGTGTGTGTGTGTGTGTGTGTATGTGTGGTACAATTAGAGTGCCTTCTACGTCTGTTTATCACTTAGTATTCAGTGATTGACCTAGTTGACACCTCTTATTTAAAGTGTTAACCAGTTGGTCATACTGGACCCGTGAGTTCGGTAGGTTTTATAACATGTGTATTATTTATTCATGCAACAGCGATTCAGAAACTGCGATTCAGAAACTTCTGTCATTGTTACGTTTGCAGCTGCCTTGCTTGCGCGTGGGTGTACCTGCAAGTGCCTTCAAGCTGGAATCAATGTGGAAGTTAAGAGATATTATTCGTTTGAAATTTTTTATTACGTGAATTCTCGCGTCTGTGCAGCGATTCGCAGTTAATGTGCGCGTCCGACGGCCATGCACAATGCTTCTTCCCCTTTCAAGGTATACCCTGTGCAGAGCGTCCTTACACAGATTCATTTGCTAATCTCTTTTCCGTCACGGCACTTGTTTAAGTGCAGTATTCTCCTTCTGTCACAACTCACTCATATATACACTTAGCAACTACTCTATATCTAACAAGCACAAGTATAAAATCAAATAAACATGAAATCAATTTTACTAACTAGCCATACAACTTACATCTACGTTTACACACTACACATTTTAGACTTAAAAGCATAAAGTATCCCTGGTTATAAACGGTTTTAAGTCCTTGTGCAGGAACGACCCTCTTATCTTTCCTGTGTCCAGGTGTGCCAGCAGGTAACACCCATCATGTGGTATCTCTAAAACTCCTATGTGGTCCTGTATTAAAGAGTTGCCACTTTCTGCTGACTTTTTTGATACACGAGCCTTGGGGTGCCTCTTGAGCGTCACCTAGTCTCCTCTGTTGTACACGTAGAGAGTATTTAATGTACGATCGTACTTATTCTTCCTATTGTTTGCATTCTATTGCATTGCGAGCAGGGCTTGCTGTAGCTTCTGCTCTCTGTTTACAAGTCGTGGAATTCGTGGCAAAGGGTGTAACCACTCCTAGTCGGGTGAATCCTGTGTCATGAGTTCATTTGGTGTGCTCTCATTGGATTCATGGGGTATATCATTATGTATTTGCTCGAATTGAGGTACTAAATCCACTTCGTTTGAAGATCTGCGGCATATGTGCGGACAAACCGGTTGAAGTCGCTTAAGCAACGTTCCACAGGGTTTGCGCTTGGGTTATATAATGACACACAAACATGCTTGATGTTATGTTCCCAAACAAACACTTTCCAGTCGTGACTTTTAAAGTAAGTAGCATTGTCAGTTAATAAGGTCATCGTCTTTCCGACGTTCGGTATGTAATCTGATACCACATTCCTGACTATTGCTTTTGTGGTAGACATTTTTGTAGGACACAACTTCAAATGTTTTGTAAAAATGTCCAAGGCTGCTACAACATACTTTAACCCGCCTCCTGCTATCGGCAAAGGTCCTGTCACATCAACAGCAACAATCTGTGCTGGTGCTGTCGTCACTATTGGATGTAGCTGGCGTCTCCTGCGACGAGTTGCTTTCGGTTGCTTTCGGTTGGTATTGTTTGGGTTTTCATTGTGGTACAGCCTCTCATTACCATTCTGTTGTTGGTGTTCTTAGGCCTTTTGATAATTATTGTTATTATTAGGATAACCAAAATTTTGGTTGTAGGGATTCCTACTACTATTATTATTATTGCATTTTCCGTTACTATAAGCTTTACTTTTATTTTTCATTGGACTGCCTTCGCCCCTATTTCCATTATTTCCATTCCATGAATTTTTTCTATTAGGACAATTATTATTGATGACCACGTCACAACTTTTTCTGGCGTCTTCTTGCACTAGATCCAGAGAATCAATTACAGACATAAAATCTGTAACATTAAATAATTTTTTTCTAATATGTACGGGTAATCGAGCTTTTAACACATGCAATAAGTCTCTGGTGGTTACTGGCTCATCCCAGTACCGGGTCATATTAATATATTTTTCAAAGTAGTTTCTTAAGGAACCTGACTTCGGTTGTACATTTCTACATTGTAAACAATTTTACGGAGTCGCTCTTGAGTAGACGCTGACCAGAATTTATCAAGGAACGCCTTCTCAAAGTCGTGGGAAGTCTTGCAAGTTTCTGCTGCATTTAATGCCCAGAGCGACGCATCACCAGAAATATGTGAAACCCCAAACTGTATTTTCTGTTCTTACGACCATGATTTTGGAAGAACAATTTAGAAGTTTCGAATGAAAACTACTGGATGTATGTTTTTCTTGCTTTCTTCGTTAAATATTTGAAACTGTCTATGCTTAATCAGGTTTTCTTCATGCATCAAAGTAGTTAAGTGCATGGAATTGCTATCATTAGCAGGTGGTGTGGTTACTTTATTAAAAGTACGTATTCCACTATTATTGTTCCTTGGTGTCACATATTGCTGTGGTAATATCGGTTGATTACCAAAATTTGGTCTTCCTTGTGGTGCATTAATATTCGCCGTCAGACTTTCTGCGATATTTTGCCTGTCTGTACCAGTGTTGTCATTACTGCATACTGTCAGATTTTGAAAGTTTTGATTTACAGAGCTCAGCACCCTGGCTACTTCTGTTCGGACTTGCTTTCTGATTTCCGAGGGAATGTCCTACTGCATTGTTTCCACAGCGGTAGCCAAAGCTTTGAATTGGTTCTCTAGTCTATCTACTTCAGTTTGAAGACTATTGACCTGAACTGGAATGTTTGTTAACAGTTCAATAGTGGTTTTTACTGCATCGACCTCCTGCTTAAAATGGGTAGTAATAGCATTATCACGAACGACAAACACTTGATTTATTCTACGGACAATTTCATTTTCTCTTTCCAGTAAAACGTAGTTTATATATTCCATAACTTTCTTTTCTCTTTCTTAGTCCGTGAGCTCCTGTTGATGTTTTTCTATAAGCTTTTAGTGTCTACGTTTTTCCTTTTGCTGCTGACGTTGTCTTTCACGCTCCTGCTCTTTCATAGTAAACTTTTCAAAAAAAAGCTGTTAGTATATCCTGTATCAACATAGCTTGAGCATTGTTAACTTCTGCCTCTTGCTCAGAACAAGTACTGTCATTAACTCCTAATTGATTGAATGCAGGAGTGTCAGTTTGGTTTGGCAACTCCTCAGTTTTACTATCACTCGGGACATCAGTTTCTAAATTATCATTGATAATTAAATTATCTAACAATTCGACAGAAATGTGGGTAGATTGTTCTACCTGAGACTCTGTTGTCATCTCTGCATCAGTATGCTCATTCGGTTTATTTTTCTTTTGTTTAACCATTCTATCACCAATATAGCACAACAAATATATAAATCACCGACAAGCAAAAATTGACACAAAATAATCTTGTAACTAACACATATACACAAGTAACACTTAAAAATATTATTCTCGCAGCCATAATATTCAATTAATACTACTTATCGCTGGAGGTACAGATGTTGTATGTGTGCTGCTATGCCTCTACTAAGCATGCACATCTGCTCCTACCTGAGTTGATCGAGTGCTGCGGACTGTACTTCTTATATTAAGTTACTGTCGCAACGGCACAGACACAGATTCGTTCAGCAGAGCTGCTGACTGCACTGCTTATATGAAGTTACTGTCGCACCGGCACAGATACTGATTCGTACAGCAGTTCGCACTAATGAGCATGCTCTTCTGCCCCTACCTGAGTTGATCGAGAGCTGCGGACTGCACTGCTTTTTATTTATTTACACGTGTCCAGAACATAACATATTAAATATAACTTATAGTACATAGCATATCATACATAGCATATCACATAGCATATCATACATAGCATATATATTACAAGTATTACAGAGAATATGTGCGTCTTTATAGTCCATGTGCTGCCCAGTATTCCGCTGCACAAACTGCCTTATCATTGGCGATAATCAGATTGTCCATGGACACAGCTTCCGACAGTTTCCTGCAGTTGAGTAGGTGCTGATGGTCTTGAGGTTCACCACATTCACATAGTTCGTCCCTTGAGATGTATCCTCATTTCTTCATGTTTTCCTTACATCGAGATACGCCAGTTCTAAGTCTATTGAGTACCTTCCATATCGTGTATGGGAGATGATGACCTATAGCAAGTTCTTCCTTGGGGTTGTCCCAATATTTCTCTGATGATGAGCTACGCCAGAGTTACGTCCTACGGTCTGCAGGTGATGTCTGGATTGGTCGCGTTGTCTGGAGAAAACTTTTTCTCGACTTGGGTCTTGGCGTTTGATGTTCGCATCCAAACAGGGGGTGTCTCGGATCTGTCTCCTGCTTCTTTCTTTCCACTTCAGCTACTGTTCTCCTTCGGATGTCTGGCGGTGCTACGCCCATGAGGTGGTAGATTTTGTCAACAGGGGTTGCCCGCAAGCAGCCGGTTACAATTCGTCCTGTTTCATTTAGGGCAATATTTACCTGTTTGGCATGGCTGGAGTTCTGCCATACAGGTGCTGCATATTCAGCAGTGGAGAAGCACAAAGCGAGGGCAGATGTGCGGAGGACCTGTGTGTGTGCTCCCCAGTTGTTGCCGGTCAGTCTCCTGATGTTGTTCCTAGCACTTACTTTCATTTTTGTATCTGCACAGCGGTCCTTGAAGGTGAGGGACCGGTCCAACTTCACTCCAACGTACTTTGGGGTGTCACAGTGGGCCAGCTGTTGACCTTTCCAGGTTATTCTCAGTTTCCTCCATGCCTCTCTGTTCCGTAAGTGAAATGCACACACTTGTGTTTTGGAGGGGTTTGGCTTCAGGTAGTTGCTATCGTAGTAGTTAGATAATGCATCAAGACTTGTTGTGAGTTTTTCTTCCACCTCCTCAAAGGTTCTTCCTTGCGCTGCAAGTGCTGTGTCATCTGCATAAATGAAAGATCTTGTGACAGAATTAAGAGACTGGTCATTAGTGTAAATATTAAACAGCAGTGGGGCTAGCACACTTCCTTGGGGTATACCATTTCTCTGTGCCCTCCACCGGCTCCTCTTATTTTGTAGGGTAACAAAGAAACGTCTGCTGTGTAGCAGGCATCTTATAAACTGTGTTAGGTGGAAGTGTTTCGTGATGGCATTGATCTTTGTTAACATTTTCCTGTGATTAATGGTGTCATATGCAGCACTAAGGTCGACAAAGGTGACACCGGTGATCTTCCCGTGTTCATATCCATTCTCTATGTGCTGTGTCAGGTTCAAGATCTGTCCACAACACGACCTCCCGGGGCGGAACCCAGATTGCTCTCTGATCAGTCTTTGATCGACTTGGTCCGAGATGCGATTGAGAATCATTCTCTCTAAAACTTTGTATAGATGACACAGGAGTGATATGGGTCGGAAATTTTTGACATCTGTGGGCTGTTTCCCCGGTTTCAGTAAGGCCACAACTTTGGTTTTTCTCCAGATCTTTGGTATTTGCAATGTTGAGACTCAGGTGTTAATCATATCTAGAATCCACTTATTGGTTGCTGGTCCAAACATTTTTATCTATTCCGTCCTCAAGTCATCTAACCCCCCAGCTTTATTGTTCTTCATTGAGCATATTGCGGTTTCTAATTCTTCCAATGAGAATGGTGTGCTAATATAGTTATTCTCCTCAGTAATTCTCTGGATCCTTGGAGTTGCCGATTTTTTATTAACTTTGACATTCTACAGTAACTGGTGCGCTATTTGGTTAGGTGTTATATCAAAGATGGCCGAGGGAATAGCTGTTGGGTCTTTTCCAAGATTTTTCAGCAATTGCCATGCCTTTCTACAATTTTGTTTCATATCGAGCTGCGTCATAAGATCGCACCATTATTCTTTCCTTCTAGCTGATATGGCTAGTATAAGTTCTTCACCAACCTGTATTGTTTCTTCAGCAAATGGGTCATCTTCAAAAAGGTTTTCATATTTATTCATAAGTGTTTTTGTATCTTTGTCTAGTCCTAGTATGTAAGTTGTTCTACATCCGCGGGGTATATGCCTGCAAGAGACAGCTTTCACCAGCTTTATAAAGCTATCATATTTCTCTGGAGAAGGATCTAGTTCAACGATTTTGGAATCGAGTTCTTCAGTAAATTTATCCCATTGTGCTCGTTTAAAGTTAAATCTTCTCTTGAAGGGGGTATAGCTGGGTTTGATGACTGCTTCTATAGTGCAAATAATTGCTCGGTGTTGTGTCCTTGGAATTGGGTCTCCCATTTCTTTCTTCACTTGTTGGGCAACATTTTCACTTGCAAAGATGTTATCTGGGTTATATCCACGGCCCCACCTTCCACTCCTGAAGGAGTATGGCAGTTTTGGATAATGTATTAACTTACGCCCCTTGCTTTCTACCCAGTTTTCAAGGTCTTCTCCACTTTGGTCTGTTTCTCTGTAGCCCCATGATGCACTGTGGCAGTTAAAATCTCCCATGACCAACTTCACTGGTTGTAGATTGAAATTATCAGGTTCTTTGAAACGGAATACATTATTTGGTGGTTTGTAAACTGATGTTACTGTATAAGTCTCTGTTGCTACAGTCAGCATTTGTGTGTCGTTATCTACACTTAAGTCTGCGGGCGAGATGTTGAGGCCTAGTTTAGCAAATATTGCACTGCCATATTGTTCTCTGGGTCTCTCAGTGATTAATGTCATTTCATGTATCCTCGGCCTTCTGTCATTCGGACCTTTATGAGTTTCCTGGATGAGGAGGAGATCACAGTTCTTTGTCTTACACATATTGGATAGTAATAATTCTTTCTCTGCTGATATTCCTTCTATATTTATGGAGATTGTTGTAACAGCTGGCTTTGAAAAAAGCCTTTTTGATTTATAATTTCGTGTAATGTTCTGGTGGTGGAAGGATCTGCCACTGGAATTACTCCCAGCGTTGCCCAGGGTACGCCCGATCGCTGATGATGACAAGTCGTGTCGTATTTATCTGTTTGTTGTGATCTTCGAAGACTCCCCTTCCGTGTACCCCCTGCACTGCTTATATGAAGTTACTGTCGCACCGGCACAGACACAGATTCGTACAGCAGTTCGGTAGGAAGATGTCAATGCTCATGAAACAAGTAAATAAACAGTGATTAATAGTTTGTTTTGGTACTCTGTAACTGTAATAGATCACAATTTATATTATTAAAATGAATAAATGGCATTGGTGGCCCACGTTAGGCGCCAGTCTGGCGTTCGCTGTGTTATTCAGTCGTTTTGGTATTTAACTAATTTGTAAACGAAAATGATAATCTTGTTTTATTAAGTTGAGTAATTACTAAATACATTTTCTCCTGGCTAAAGAATTGGTCAAGCTACTAAAGAACTCCAAGTTAACGTCGTGTTAAAGTGTTGTCTGTAAGTTGTGTAAGTGTCACTAAATCACAGTTCATACAACAGATTCTATACAACTATGGATTATGATGGAAACAGTTATCTTGAGCAAAATGATCATTAAGACCACCGAATATCAGCCGCGCACAACACTGACGTATGTTACCTGAAACAGTATTCTTTGCAACTCGTGTGTAGTTAATTTTGGCTCCATACATCAGTTAGAAAAGTTTGTTATAACGCTTGTGTTATGAGAAGTGTTTTTTAAGAACCAATCTCATTCGAATTATTTTCATTAAAATGAGTTCGGAACCACCGCTGCACATTTATTTTTACATATTTGTATTATGTTTGGCATTTATGTCAGCAGAGTTGCGGAATTTGAATTTGCCGCTGAGACAATTGTTAAGATGACGGCAGGCAGTTGATAGAGACTTTCTATTGTTAGGCCAAATAAGTATTTTAACTGCTTATTAAAATATACAGAAACTCAACTTTCGTATTGTGCACTATTTAGACTTCATCAAGCAAACATTTGATTTGTGTCTAAGGAAAACACAGACAAAATGCGATACAAATCGCTATCATCAATGTCTGCGCTCCTTGCAGCGGAAAGAAATAATTAACACAGATAATGCTTAGTGGCAGAGGAATTAAAGTTACAAATAATTATTCACTCATATTTATAATAATAATCAACTCAATTTTCAAATAATAATTAACAAATAATTACAGTTTCTTCACATACCTCAGTTTTATATGCATCTTGCGTGCTGAACCAACAAAAGCCATCCAACAAAAGGTAAAAACAAAGGAAGACAAACGCAGATCATAAAAGCAATTTACAATTATCATTATCTTTGTATGATACACATCGATATGTCCAATTATATCATAGAATATTATATAAATAATTTATTCATTATTTTTTTCAAATGTCGAATAGACAATGTTTATAACTGCCAGAGGCACAATTTCCTCCCATCGCACTGTAGCCAAAAATTAATCTCATGGATGTTACACCGTGTTCAGCTTAAAAACAAATTCCGCTACATTGTGTGGGAATGGCCAGCCTACGCATTCTTTACACATAGCACACAGTTTCAGAGATTTTCACAGGGAGACAGCAAACGGCAAACGCCAATGCTGCAGGTCTCCGGATTGGTTGCTTTAAACGAAACATCATTCTCCCGTTTTAGAAGAGCAATGATGATTGGTAGACGATATTTCTGACGCCTTCAGCTCAAGGAATAACGGAAGAGACCGAAAGATATACCCATTCACATCTGGTGTGGAGAGGCGCCGTTCCGTTTTCCATCTTGGAGCGAGGAACAAGTGTCTCCACAGTACTTCACTGGGAGAGCATCGCTGTCGAGAGCGAATCGAAGTGCTACTCTGTATTGAGTCCTTGTGATTAAGCGTTGTTCATTGTGTTGGCCGACACACATATAGTGCAGTGTGAACAGACAAAATTATAGTTAAACGTCTGCCAGCGAATTTTGAGTCACATAAAGGTGGACTGGTTATCTGACCAGTGTACCATGCCAATAGTTTCACTAGGGGCGAATAGGAATCCTTGACTTCATCTAGGTATAGGGAAAGTTTGATTGGCGAAGGTCAATCCAGATAGAACGAGAGTTACCTTATTTGTCAGCAGCGAGCAGCACAGACATCAGTCATAGCAGCTAACGGTATTGTGCGCTACAGCTATTGCTAGACCCATATTTCCTCCACAACAGTACACTTCACTGCATTTCACACGTGACAGCCTCGACTGTACCTAGCAACATTCTAAAAGATACTTATTCAAGTTGAGTAGGCGCGCCTTTCAGCCATTGTGCCAAGTCAACAACCATCTTAAACTTTGTATAGAAATTTCATTAGAGAATCCTATCCTTGAGAGGTAACTTCACATTCCGAAAAAGAACCAGGATTTAACTTGTTCAATTCATAACTAAAAATGTCATTGTGATTTCTCAGAATTTTTGCAAAATAAATAATATATTCCATTAGTTCAATGTTTTTCTTACACTAACTAGCACTACTCCCGTACCCACGTTTCAGACTAGTTACATAAGAAATTTTCTTAATATTTGTGTCATTTCCTTACAGCGGACGACTCCAGAAGATATTTGTTGCTGAAAGTTTTTCAGGCATTTCCCCTTAATACGTTAGGAGCGTGTGTCTAACTTCTGTAGTAGTGTGGGGGTGGAAATTGCATCTTGCAGGAGCCACAGGGTAAAGGGGAAATCCCAGATTAATCCATTGCGCAGAAGAACAGAATAGCAGATCAAGCCCATGCGCACAGAAATTCGCGACCCTGCCAGGATAGGTAAAATAGGAATGCTACCAGGATAGGAAAGTGTCAGGATAGTTAGGTACAGCAGGTTGCAGCAGTAGCACTTTGAAGAACTTTCTTTCATGTATTAAATAGCTTTTTGCAAAGATTGGGATCATAATGGATACAGGTAGTGAAGAAAGCAGAATTGTAGGGAAACGGGCGTGCGTTACTGTGTTGGCAAATTTTGCATTTTTTTACTATTTTTGTGTAGCTGTTAGTGCATAGAAGTTTGAGGTGATAGGCACACACGCAGAGTGAAGCAGAGACGCAGTGTGACACAGCATCATATAAATTAGAATTAAGAAACAACATTTTTCACCCTTTGTAAGCACACAGGTAGAGACTGGAGACTGTAGGAGAGCAAACAGAACAGTAGCCGAGAAGTCAGAACGTTGTTGCTGTTGTTGGTTCAACCAACTGGTAAGTTGTCGTACAGTTTTGTCGATAGGGTTTTGGTGTGTTGAAAGAATTTCCATGTTAACGGGAGCACAAGCCAAAAGGTTACGTGCGAGACAGCAAGTAGACAAGGTGGGGGAGATTCAATCAGATAGACAGCAAGCAAACGAGCTTATTGGGAATAGGATAGAAGGTGAAACTGAAACTAGGATAGACGGTGAATCAAAGAATAGGACAGTCGGGGAGCTGCAGAATCAGCAGGCACAGTTAGACTGGGATAAAATTGAGACAGATCAGACAGATGGGAATCGAAGGGATGAGGACATCCAATTTCCAGAATATGAAATTCCAGGTAGGGCGCATTCTGAGCCAGAAATAGACAGCCCACGTAGGAAATGGCAAAGAGTAGAAGCGAAACGAGCACAGGAAACGCGTTTGTTTGCCTCATATTCAGGGACAGAATACGCGTCAGCACAGTCAATGAACCGACAATTAGCTAACGTTCAAAGAGAAGTAGACGGTGAGGAAGAGGGGAAACATTTAGAATACGTTTAATCTATCGTACACATTCTAAATATGCCCCAACAGCAGACACAGAATTATGCGGAGTTAGGAGCGCCACGAAAAGGTTCCGTAACAGACGCAACTGTACTTGCAAACACAAGACATACACAATAGAGAGGGCAGAATGCGGAGTTGTTTGCGCCACGTAATGGTTCAATGACAAACGCAACTAATCCTCAACACAAACAGCACGGGTTATTGCAGTTATCAAACTCAGAAACGCCACAGCATAGCCCAGTAAACGACGTAACTGACCGAATAGAAAACAATAGATCGATATTACATAGTTCAGCAGAAAGTAGTGTTACAGGACAGGACGCGATCATGGAGATGTTACAAAAAATGAACGCTAGTATGACGAAACAAAATACACAGATAACAAAGCAGCATCAGGAATTGAAACAGGATAATCAGGCTATTAAGACACAGATCCAACAGGTTAAAATCCAGATGGTAGAAGGGATCGGCAGAATTGATAGTCATATCACTCACATAAACAAAGACGCGAAAGATTCCAGAGAAAGAATTGAGGTACTAACACAAGGTAAGCAGGAAATACGCACTGACGTGGACAAGGTCCAATTGGACATAGTAAACGTTAACAAAAAGGTAGAACGTTTTACGAAAACAGCCACTATAACAGCAATACAAATTTCGGAAGAACAAGAAATTCAAAGCAAGGTCGCAAAGGTTGCACTGAAAATGTATGATCAACGGATTAATAAAAGAGAACTGAAAAACAAAGATCAGTTTGAAAAGCTTCGAACAGAGTTGATACAAACTATTGAAGAAAAGATCGAAACCGATTACACCTGTAGCGAAACAACTGACGCGTCAAGTATTAATTCAATACACGAACACGCGCCGTCTAAGAAAGTTGAAGTAGAACCAATGCTAGACGTAACACTCGCGCAGAAATCGAAACAGAAAACCCCGATTAAAGTAATACATGACATGCCACAGGGCCAGGAACAGTAACTAGAAAAATGGAACGCATACATTCAGCTGATACCAATCGAAAGACAGGCAACTGAACCAGTAAATCCAATGACATAACGTAATAGCATCACAGGTACTATACCATGAACGACGAGAGTAGAAACACACGAACAACACTTTCGTTCACCAGTGATACGATATGACGTGGATATGAGTCAGGAAATTGAGAATAAGCAGACAGGCAGTAGACTACCAGAGAATAAATACTACGACGCAAGCATTGGCAGATTATTTGAGTCCATGAATGAGCTACAAACGGAATGTATGACTAGATATGATACAGACTACTTCCTTACAGTTCGAAAATTTCAAGATTTCAAGGAAGAAGGCGGCAGCTTGCATGCACGCACAGTCATCGAGCAGTTTCAAGTAGGCTTATCAAACCACTGGAGCGTACCTCACAAACTTGACTTCATTTGTACTCACATGTCAGGGACAGTGGCAGAGGTGATACAAAACATCGCGGCTACCTGTGCGTCTTACCTACAGTTCAGAACAGTATCTCTCAAAAGATATTGGTCCAAGGAGGTGCAAACCAAAATGAAATACGAGTTGCTTCAGATGACACCATTTGAAAACTCAGGACAGAAAAGCGTGGTAAAATTCTTTGATAGAATGAACAAAAAGAATCAATGCCTAGACAAACCATACAGTAACGGAGAGCTGGTACATCTGTGTAGAATGAAATTACCGGTAAGTATCAACAGGCAACAGTTGGAAAAAATGAAAATACCGAAGAATTCAAAGAGGATTTAAGGGAACTTGAATTTATGTTTAAAGAAGACGAGGTGAAAGAAAAAAGAAAGGAAAGGGAACAGCAAAAGGAGAGACAGGAGCTCGAAAACGACGAAAAGAGGTAGATGGGTCGCAAACGGTGTTGCTCAAGGAGTTAACATCAAAGCAAACACAAACACAAAGGGAAGGTACAATTATCCACAGGTTAAGCTATGAATCTATAGCAGAGGATTTCATGCAAGAAAAGGAAATCGCAACATTCACAATTATACAACCCATATTGAAGATAAACATTAGTGAAGTCACGATAAAAGAAATCATAGATAGTGGGAGTCAAGTGATGGCTATATCAGAAATCCTATTTTAAAGGTGCAAAAGAGAGAAAGAATTACCGATTTTAAGGACAAAAAGGGTCAGAGTTTTGGAGCCTTAGGGAAAAAATGCAGCAGTGGTGAAATACGAAACACGTCTGTCATTCAATTGCCAATGTTACGAATTTGAAAACAATTTTATAATGGTACCAAAACTTACAGCTGATATGATAATCAGAGTAGATTTCATTAATGAGCGCAAGGTTCACATTTGCATACCACACGGGGTTCGTAACAGTAGATGATGTAATACTGTATTTTATTCAAACTTTGAACGATGAAAAAGAACAGGGAAAAGTAAAGCAATTACATTTAAGTCACGACGGGAATGAAATAGAGGAGGAGAGACACCGCATAGTACCACGACTTATCCACCAATTACAGTATTAAAGAATATAGATCCATCAGAAAAAATAAAAGAAATCATTAAATTTCCAGTTCTTCCCCGAAAGCAACATAGACAAATTGTCGCATCTGTCCTACAAAACATTCACTCAGCGGCAATGAGACGTAAAATCGCTCAAGAAAATCTGTCACAAAGAAACGCTTCACACTGGGCCTAAAGGTATTCGTAAGAACTCATTACCTTCCACACAAGAGTAAAAATAATTGCATAAATTTTTTTTCATTCTATAAAGGGCCAATGATAATTTCCAGGATCGCTGAAGAGCTAACGAATCCAAAATCAGGTAAAAGTATTGGCATCTACCACGTGAGCCACCTAAAAGAATGTGAATGAAGGAAATGGTAAAAGAGAAGAAAGGGAAACAGACAGAAGGGCACTCGAAAATCGTTTACTAAGCACTAAATCAAAAAATAAATTAAGAATCAACAAAATAACACATTAATTAAAAGAAAAAAGGTACACAATACAAACTTACAATATCTTCTCGTATCAAGTACACTACAACATGCACACTAACAGTAAATGGTACACAACAATTGAAGAATGAAGAAGTGGTAGGACATAATTAGAATAAAGAAATATATCTAATAATATTTGCCACTATCAGAAAATTTTTGCATTATATGAAACCAGAGTTTTTTTTGTAAATAACAAATATATGTAAAAAAATTGTATATATTTCTACGCATCAGAAGGACATCGCCACCAACACCAATCACCAGCTCCCTTAACACCAGATGCTTCGAGATAGCGACATAGAGGTTAGAGACATGTTGAGAAAGCACTTAGGGCAATAACAACAACATGAAGACCAACGCCACAATGGAAATGCAGGTTGCAACCAGGTTGGACTTCGGGAGAACAAGGCGCAACACGGACATTTCATACGTCACGACACTGCTACACAACGGAAGAGCGTGGGGAGAATCATAATACGACGATACGACAATGAAGGTACAAAAAATTACTAAGATCTACAACTCATCAAGTAACAGTTGGAAAGGCAGTCAGATCCTACAAATCCTATATCACTCCTACACTAAAATTCACATATTCCTATCCCAAGAAGAACAGAAGAATACAAGAAAGAAGATAAGGACAGAAGATGCAAGATAAAGAAGGGAGGAAGACAGCAAGATACCTTTCTCTCCTACCCTACAAAGCAAATTGCTACAAACGTCTTTCCGTGAACTTTGAGGCATAGCAATTACTACAATCACCTCTCTGAAAATAAACCTTGAATCGTCAAACAAATGCAAACGAACGGCAAACGGAATATTAAGTAGTACCAACCAACATTATCTAGAAATAGATCCAGCAAAATGGACAGTATTCTCCCTACCACATCATCAAATTGCCTTACTGAACTAGGTGTGAAGTACCGAGACGTCACAGCACAATATTGGGTGACGATTGTCGGTAGTCAACTACAATCATCTAACTGCCACACCGTCCCAGGTGTGACAGCAAAGCAGTACCAAGACATCACTGTTTATGCAGTAAACCACAGTCATCAACATCGGTTAAACGTACCACTATATGATGACAATGTCAACACGTAAGGCTCGGCATCACATGCTAGAGTGAAAAAAAGGAGAAAAAATTATAAAACACAAATGTAGAGTTAAAAAAATGAGATATTATTATGTATGTAAAACCCACAATTTATAGATACCTTAAACCTTTTGTAAAGAAACTTAGTTAGTATAGTTATATACTCCCACAAACTCAGGGAAAGTTTTTATTTCTTTTATACATAAAATTAGAAAAGGATTTATGCAGGATTATTCGACTTTAAGTAACATTCAAAAACACCTTTTGAGGTAATACTATTGATACTAAGGATAGAACAAGGAGTAAATGCTTCTTCACTCTTACACACAAAAAAGAGACACATAAAGAAAACGATAATGCCTAAATAAATAAAACAAAGTAACATAACAGAGCTTTTGCGAACATTTACACAAGCTTAACTAAAGAAAAGAAATAACCACACTAAATCATGATACACTGTACAGTTACGAGTTTATAAAAATTTATATTATAAAAACAAATTTTTGGAAACGAAAAAGAAAAAATGAGTCACAAACTGGCAGCTACAAAGAATAACAACCTTTGTAAGGCCTACATTTGACTAACAACAAAACATAAATTGTAAAATTAACTAAATTGAAACAATCGCTATGAATAAATGATTAGAAAAAATTGTTAAGAATGGTTGAGAAAAGTTTATTGGAAAATCTAAAGGAACAATTTTTGCCTGATTTTGTCAATGTTTTCCTCGGCATTGACAAATCCAGACAAAAATTTTGTCAGAAGGAGGGAGGTATGTCAGATGTAATGGTCACCCGACCTTCATTCCTTACATATTCCACCCTCACAATCATATTCCGCACATCAAGACGCTTCATTCAAACCCAAACTAGATAAGACAAAGTCAATGTTGTATAAACTCATGTAAACGATATGCAAATAACAAGTAAGTGCACCGTGGTTGAAATACTCGAGGCTGTCGTACACACATACATTTCAGACACGACGGTTCCAGGAGCTTTCAGTTCGAGAGAGGTAGACCACACACCGGGAGGCCAGTCTCTTCAGAGAACGACCCAGCCTATATCGGCCGGTGACCACCCGTGGAGCGAACTGCGTGGGACAGAGTGAAAAGGGGGAATGACCACATGTTCGGCTTCAAAGCAAATTCCGCTACATTGTGAGGGGGTGCCCAGCCTACTCATTCTTTACACATATCACACAGTTTCAGAGATTTTCACAGGGAGACCAACGCCAAATGCTAATGCTACAGGTTTCCAGATTGGTCGCCTTCAACGAAACGTCATTCTCCCGTTTTAGAAGAGCAATGCTGATTGGCAGACGATATTTCTGACGCCTTGCGCTGATGGAATAATGGAAGAGACCGAAAGATATACCCCTTCACGTCTGGCGTGGAGAGGCGCCGCTCTGTTGTCGCTCTTGGAGCGAGGAACAAGTCTCTCCTCTGTACTTCACTGGGAGACCACCTCTTTCGAGAGCGAATCGAAGTGCTACTCTATATTGAGTACTTACGATTAAGCATTATTCACTGTGTTGGCCGACACACTTATTGTGCAGTGTGAATGGACAGAGTTGTAGTTAAACGCCTGCCAGCGAATTTTGAGTAGCATCACGGTGGACTGGTTATCTGACTGGTGTACCATGCCAATAGTTTGACTAGGGGCGAATAGGAATCCTTGACTTCTTCAAGGCATAGGGAGAGTTTGATTGGCGAAGGTCAGTCGAGATAGAACGAGAGTTACCTTATTTGTCAGCATCGAGCTGTGCAGACAGCAGTCATCGCAGCTTACAGTATTGTGCACTACTGCTATTGAGAGCCCCATATTTCCTCCACAACAGTACATTTCACTGCATTTCACACATGACAGCCTCGATGGTACCTAGCAACATTCTAAAGGATAATTATTCAAGTTTTTAGGCGTGCTTCACTGCCATTCTGCCATGTCAACAACCATCTTAAACTTTGTATAGAAATTTCATTAGATAATCCTATCCTTGAAAAACAACTTGACATTCCGAAGAGAACCACGATATACTTTGTTCAGTTCATAACTAAAAGTGCCATTGTGATTTCTCAGAAATGTTTCAAAATAAATAATAGCTCTCGTTAGTCTGATGCTTTTCTTAAACTAAGTAACACTACTCCAGTACCCAAGTGTTCCACTAGTCACGTAAGAAATTTTGTGAGTTTTTGTGTTATTTCCTTACAGCGGAAGACTCCTGAAAATATTTGTTGCTGAAAGTTTTTCAGGCATTTCTCTTTAAAACGTAAGGAGCGTGTGTCTGACTTCTGTAGTAGTGTGGGGGTGGAAATTGCATCTTGCAGGAGCCACAGGGTAAAGGGTACATCTCAGATTAATCCGTTGCGCAGAATAACATATCAACCCGACGGTCTCAGAACTCCGTTATGCATACGGAATGTTATGCGTCAGATGTTGTCTTTCTGCCGCGACCTTCTTTTTCCGTTAGTTTTGCCCTGCCTCTGCAATTAAATCACTGCCTAGTAATTGAGGTAATCCGTCCAGCATTCCTTTGAAAGTCTTTACTGTACTCACGTGGATAATGGATGTTGGCCGCTGCACTTTAACATTTATAGGCGAAGACATCTCCACGACCTGGTGTGGTCTGTGTTATTACATCAAGAATTTTTTCGTCTTTCCCTTTGGTGTGTATGGATCCGTGATCAGTACCCATTGACCTACCATGTACAGTAATAAAGGTCCCAACCGCTTATTCTGCTCTTCATGGCTTTCCAACGCTTTCATAATGGCATTCTGTACTCTCTTCCAGATTCCCATATTGTCCGTGCAAATTTCCTAACTGCGCCCCTTAAGCTCCCGATTTCAGTCATAGAAAGTCAAACAGTGATATCACCTCTCTTCCACAGACCACGTGGAACGGTGACATTCCGACCCCCGAATTATTTTGGTGTTATAACTCGATACCACGTAAGGAAGATAAACGTCCCATTTATCATCGTTTCCATTCACATAATAACTAAGCAGTTTTGAATTTGTCTTGTGTACTCTCTCCGTTCTCCCATTAGCCTGAGGATGAAATGGACTGATCCGTAATATTTTAATTCTCAAGAACCGACACAACCGTGTCATTAATTCGGACATGGAGTTCGTCCCTGATCCGTAATTATGGTATCAGGCACCCCAAGCTCCAATAACTCGTTATTGACTAAAACTTGTGCTACTGTACTTGCCTCTTGGTCTGGTATTGCGACCATGGCTAGAAACCGCGAAAACTGATCTATTCTAGTTAAAACGTAACGATTTCGCGCCGGTATTTTGTTATATGGCCCGCAGACATCTAGCCCGATAAACTCGAAAGGTTTGGAAGCGTCTGGTAAGCTTTGCAGTGAAATTCTTGCTCGCGTCACTTTTGCTCGTTGCGCACACAGCACACAATTTGCTACGTATTGTTACACATCCCTTCTCCGAGTGCGCCACCAAAGTCGTTCTGCTACCCGTCTTTCCGTTACTCAGCGACCCCCATGCCCTGAAAGCACATAATCATGGGCCTGCTTTAAGACTTCCTCTCTCAAACTCTTTGGTACCACTACCTGTGGTCCACACCTGGTAACTCTACACAACAAATTTCCTTCCACAATGAAATGTGGTTGCGTTCTAAAACTCTGACACTCATCATCCTTTGCTTCTGCTCTTTGCCATTCCGCGACAATCTTACCCGTTACTTCATATGCGTCTAACTTTCGACTTAATGCATCTGCATTCCCGTGTTTCTTCCCTGGCTTATGAATTACTTAGAAGTCAAATTCACTCAATTTTAGAGTCCACCGTGTTAACCGACTAGAAGGTTTCTTGAGTCCCAGTAACCATCTCAAATTTGCATGATCTGTCACAGCCTTAAACTTCCTACCATAAAGATAACAATGAAAATACGTTACTCCATATTTTACAGCCAGCATCTCCTTTCCCTTGTGAAATAATTCAGCTCTGCCCTATTTAACTGTCTGGAAGAATACGCCACCAGGTGCTCATGTCACTTTACTGTTTTCCCCAGAACACTTTCCACTGCGCCATTTGAAGCGTCACATGATAAGATGAAGTCTTATTCAAAATTCGGAAACACTAACACCGAACCAGAAACTAATCTCATTTCTAATTCATCGAAAACTGGCTGGCATTCCTCTGTCCATTGAAATTTAGCCCCTTTCTTTAAAAGCTTTCATAACGGCTCGACTACTTTAGCAGAATCCTTTACAAATTTGCGATAATAAGAGCATAACCCAATATAAGATTGTAATTGCTTCGTTGTACGTGGTGTTGGAAAATTTTGAACTGCCTCTGTTAACCGAGGATCCATTTGAACCCTTGTTCACTGATTACACGACCTAAATATTTGACCTGTTTCTGTGCAAAATTACATTTCTCTAAACTTAATGTTAAGCGTGTCGACCACAATCTTCTAAGGACTTATTTAAAAGCGATACATGTTCTGGTGTATCCTTAGAAAATACTATAATGTCATCTAGGTAAATCACTCATGTCTTTGGTTTCAATCCCCTTAAAATCCCTTCTAATAATCGTTGAAAAGTCGTCGGTGCATTCTTCAACACGAACGGCATAAGTATATGCTGATAGTGGCCCCCAGGAACAGTAAAAGCTGTCTTTGCCCTATTCTCTGGCGCTACTTCCAACTGATAGTACCCACTCCGCAAATCCTTCATCGAAAAATACTTACATTGTCCCAGATTATCCAATTTGTCCGTGATATTCGGAATCGGATATGCGTCCGAAATGGTTTTCGCATTCAGAAACCTACAATCATAACACAAGCTATATTTCCTTGTACCATCCACCGACTTCTTAGGTACGACCGCGGCATTGCTTGAATGTAGACTATCGCCATGCTCTGTGATTCCATCCCGTGGCTGTTGCTCTAGTAGCGGCTGCAAATGACCTGCTACCTTACATGCTTTCCTAAACACTGGTATATTATTCTCCGTTGGTATGTGATGCTTCGTAATCGGCGTTGCTGGTAACCTACCCTCCGTTCCGAATCAGTCGCTAAATGTCAATAATAATTCCTCCAATGCGACCGTGTCGTCTCCGTGCAAATGCTGTAATTTTCCCCTCAATTGCTCTGCATCGACGTTTTGCTTATGGCTCGCCTCTAAATCCTCCCTATCGAGGTCATCTTCATCAAAAGCCCGCAATGTGGCCAATAACAACCATTTCGACAAGCTAAAATCCACTCTGCCGAAGTTATCTATACTTACAGGAACCGTATAATCTCCTCCCACATAAGTTGCGTGAGCTAAACTCCTCCGCACAAAACAGTGCGCATTCTCCACCTCCCCGTTACTCGAGAGTGCCTCCATCATGTACAACTTCTCCTTTGTAAGTCCGCATCTACCGAAACCCTGACTACCTTTCCTGTACGTGCCAGTATGTTATACTGTTAATTGACCTTTAATGAATCCTTTCGCTGCTTAGCTGGGGTCACCTTCGCCTTAAGTGCGCCTTGCGACATTCGTCCATTTGTAAGCGTTTCCCACATGCAAAACATTGTTCCAATGCCCTTCACTGTTTGTCAAGGATGTCCAGTCCGAGAATCACGGAATACCTTTCATCCACACATGGTAACATCTCTACCTTCTCACTAAACTTAGTTCCTACGATCGCAAATTGAAGTACCGTAGTACCCAGTGACTCCACTTTATTATCCCCCACCCCACGTAACCCATAACGTGGTGACTCAAGCCTTCTCCTGCTAACCAGGTAAAGACTAATAACAGATGCATGAGCCCTCGTGTCAACCAGAAACCTCTATGCCTTCCGTTCACCAAGCCCAATAAGCAACATTCCGTCTGTGCACCTACAACTGCATTAACTAATTTCACTGGGACCATCCTCAGACGGCTGAAGCAGCCCCGTTCTAGTTTAACACCTGCTGTCGCCGAGGTCTCCCCCCCCCCCCTATCCCCTTTGGCTTGGCTACTGACACAACCGTCCTGACTCGTTTGCTGGATAATATTCATGGAGACTTGAAATTAGTTTGTGTTTACAGTTATCTGGACGGTTTGGTAATTTATAGTCGTTCGTTTCAAGAGCATTTGGAACATATTCAGCAATTTTTTGCTAGGTTGCAGGGGGCAGGTTTGACTGTTAAACTCAATAACGTGACATTAGCCAGGCAGCAGGTACCCTTCCTAGGTCACCTAGTATCAGGCAAGAGTATTCGCATAGATCAGGAGCAGACTAAGGCCTTGAGAACCCTTCTGCCACCCACTGATAAGCGAAGGATTGTCATGTTCATAGGGATGGCGAATTATTTTAGGCGTTTTGTGTCTAATTTTGCACATCTGGCTGCTCCTTTAAATGAACTACGCCGAAAAGGGGCCTACTCAAGAGGCCGCGTTTGAGCACATTAAGGCGGATATAGAACATCCTCTGTTTCTCGGAGTCCCTGATTTTAATAAGAAATTTATTGTCCAAACCGACGTCTCTAATGCGGGAATTTCGGCAGTCCTCCTCCAGGAGTTGGAAGGTCAAAGGCAGACATTAGCATATGCGTGTCGTTGGTTAACCAGCAGCTAGCTTAAATATTCTGTTTACCAATGTGAGGCATTGGCCATCTTGTTCGCCCTGGGTAAGTACCGGTTTTATGTCGAACATAGAGTACTTCAACTACAGCCTGACAATCAAGCCTTAAGCTGGGTGCTAGCCAGGCCGTGTAAAACTGGTCGTATCGAAGGTGGGCGGCATGCTTTTAGGCGTTTCAGTTCGAGGTTGAGCGCATTAGAGGCACTGAGAATGCGCTCGCGGATGTCCTCAGCCGTGTGTTTACTGGACAACCATCTAGTGAGGGCGCCCAAGAAGCTTGGGAGGCAATCTTAGTTGTGTAGTGTGTAACCTCCCCACAAAATAAATTGTGTAACCTATCAATAATAAAATGTGATTAATCTCTCAATAAAAAATGCGACTCACTTACAACCTTCCAATAATTGACAGTCAGTTTAACCTGGTAAATTTTGGATGTCAGCAATGCTGCGTCATGGCCCTCATACATTATTCTGAATAAACTTAAAAATCTTACCTTAATTAGATCGCTGGATAACGCGTATATATCTGCTCCTATAAGAAATTTTCCTGACGCAGCTAAGTGCAATACTGGCCGATAGATTTGTCTTATATAAAAGGAAAGAACTGATTTTTCTTTTCAATAATCGGGATGGCCAAGGATTGGAGAAATTAGTGAATTCTTTAAATTGAGATGAATGTCAAAAGTTACTTTTTATGAGAAAGATTATTATTAACAGATTTTTTTAAAAACATTTACGTGGGACTTGATGTAACAATACTACATATACGCGAAGCTGCTTTTACCTTATACTACAATTCTCAGTCTCTGCCATCGCTACTCACGACCGCCCCAGCCAACACGATACACCAGAGTGCTCGCTAGCAACTACTTACTGCTACTGCTACACAGTTCCTATTGCAGTCAACACCACTGCTCTTTTGTCTCAGATTCTCTTACAGCTTACATATCACTGGCAGAGCGTGAGCAATACATCGAAATTACATCAGCTAGACTGCACTAGCAACAAATTCTTTAATCATGGACCTCTTACATAACCATCCACTGGGGTCGGAGGGGGGGGGGGGGGGGCAAAAATTTGGCAGCGATGGTGAGTCAATTGGACTTGCCATGAGCAACAAATTTTTCTATAATCTATTTAGCTACTTTTTCTACAGTCACAGAGTATATACATCATTGATAAGTGCAGAACATATTAAGAAATTAAATAGACATATTCAGAAATATGTATAAACGCAAGTATAAACGCAATGAGTACAAAATATATTAACAAATGACATAAAGTGCACACACACTGTAGAGGTCTTTAGCATATTTACATGAACTGAAGACATTAACAAATGAAATAAAGTGCACACGCTCTATAAAAGTTTTAGCATTTTTACAACAAATAAATATATCAAGGAGTGAAATAAAGTGCACACGCTCTGTAGAGCATTTTTAGGACAACTGATCTTGTAAACAAATGAAATGAAGTGCACATGCACTGTATAAGTCTCTATCGTTTTACAAAAATTTAAACGCACTGTATAAGTCTTTACCATTTTATAAAAACTAGGAAAGGAATGGGAAGGTTGCATCATGGTTGTAGCACAGTAGGTTGCACGTAGCTGCACTGAAAGTCCATATCTTTCTACAGAAGCACAACACCAAGTGAGACAATCTGAAGTTCTCTTCTCTGAAGTATTTATCAGTGTAGCCAAGACACTGAAATGTTGTATTAATATTCAATGTTATCATTTTGGTAGTACGTTAGGTACACCAAATAGTAGAACCTTAATAACATTTCCCTCGTTCAAGGTGGTGGAAAGCTTGATATGTCAACACCATATTCTTGTAGAATCCATACTCTTACAGGACTGTAGAATTAGTACAAAAACCAATATAGTGCTCCATGATCATGAGGATGGACAGGACAAACGGATATTGCAGTAATTGCTGGTAGTTAGGTCAGAAGGTGAAGGACACATTAAGTCTTATGCTAGTCATCATAGAATTACACTAGTGTATCAACCGATTTGAATAATTATTCGCACTCATTGGTTAGTTACTAAAGATGTAGTAAGTATTAAGTATTACAAAACACTATTTATAACTCATCTGATTAAATCAGTGGCATTCATTGGCCAGTTACAAAGTATTCATACAGTGTTACAAAACATAATTCAGTGTTATTCACAAGTCATCATTTAAAACAGGAGTTATTGTTTGTAGCGTCAAGTTACTGGTGTTTATATACGATATCATGTAAGTGACATAAGACACAAATAAAATGTAAGACATTGGAACTGTTACTCAAGGTCGGTAGCTCAATAATACATAGACATAATGGAATCAATATACAGAAAATTTGCATTATCTTTAGGACTAAAAATATATCTTAAACTGGTAGCATTATTCAGTTGTATACTGGTAATAGTTGGGATACGTAATAATTTTTTTTTGCTATCAATGCATTGCACTGGGATCGATAATTAATTGCTGGGGCATGAAAATATTTGCTTTTGACTTATTGCTGGAAATGAGCATTATTAACGTCATTCGTCATGAGTCAGTTGTAGCAAGATTATGAAACAAGTACAGTATATGTGATCACATTCATAAATGAGAGACACAACTGGGTAAAAAATGCAAGTACTAGAACAGGTTTAATAACTAACTACTTATAGTATATTATGTCACGAAAAGCTTCTCCTGGAAAAAATACAAAATGGATTATTGAGCTGAAAGAAGAAATGCATATTATGCTGAAAAATAGTGAACTTAGAATTAACAGGTAATGAAACGTGTACTTAATATGTATGTACTCTAGTTGTCCTTCCCTAAAACATTCAGTCATTATACAATGCGACATTAGACATACCGTCAAAAGGAACTGCAACAAATACTTAAATAACTACAATACCATTTCTTAACTTACAGTAAATATATAAACTTCATCATTATCATCATCTGCAAAGAAAAATTTCATTATTCATATTAGCATATTCTTCATATAACTATTCATCGTCATTTGTTATCATCTGCAAAATAGACACTTCATTATGCATATTCATATTACCATTTACTTCATACAACCATTCATTATCATTCATTACTTCATATAGTATAGAGTTTCTTAATTCTAGCATATTTCATCACTAAAATTAACATCTGTAGTTCTATCTGACAGTCTGCATCAATCGCCTTGTATTCTGAAATAAAAATAATTAGTTAAGACTGCTTTCATACGATTTGTACAGTATATTCTGGTTAATGCTTGTTAATTCTGATCCATTTACTCTTCATGACAATATATTGCATTTTCTTTCCTTCATTCTGATGGTAAAATTTCCACTTCATAGTAAACCGCTGTGGTTGTTTAATTCATTTCTTTTACACGGAATTGCTTTCTGAAAAATGATGAATATGGATTAATATCTTGCATTTAATTCATAAATCCATTAAATAAAAACTTGTTTCTAGTAATATAATTAAGCATACAGCATAGCATGACAGAAAACATATTAGGTCAAGAAACATAGACAGTTTTCAAGTGCAAAAATGTGCAAACAGTATCATAATGTAGTAGTAAGAAATGTAAAATAGTCAAGATGTTGAGATATCACAATGCAAAATGTCAATGTCAACTAGTGTTTGTTACATCTTAAACATTTCATAGTGCATACAGACAAAAATTCTTCTTTCGATAGGAAAACAATCATACATACACAAAATCGAAAATGTGCACGGTCTGATATATAACGACAAGAAAAGCAACCTGCTAACCTTACCTTGCCGGGGACTTGCCAGGAAAAAAGATAATAATCATCAGTAAAAGTGTTCATATCAATAACCGGAAAAGGCATTACAATGTGATAAATCATAAAGTATGTTCATTCAATAAAGGGTTTAATATTGGAGACATGGTGATTGCCTTTGCTTTTTCTGGTTCTCAAAGTTTCAACATGTACCACATTGGGATGAGGAATGCTGCGAATTCCGTATGGACCTGCGTGTAGAAGTTCAAATTTGGTGCATCTACTCTTTCCTCTGTAGGATAAATAGTGTGTGCGTGCTAATATCTTCTGTCCAATGTGAAAGTCACGGCGTGTACAAACCTGTTTTTGCTGTCTTCTCCGGCGCTCTGCGGCACGTTTGATGTTGTTGAGCGCAATCTCAATTATTTCATGGTGTCGTAGTCGACGAGATGTAGGAAAGGATACTAATTCTTTGATTTTGTTAGGTGGTTCTACAATTTTCAATATAACAGTCGGAGATAGCATAGTAGAGTCATTTGGTATGGAGTTAATTACACCCTGGAATGAGAGTATGTGTGTATCCCAATCAATATGTCTTTTATGGCAGTATATTCTACATAATTTACCAATTTCCTTCATCAGTCGTTCACAAGGACTCGAAGAAGCGTGATACTTGGATATATAGATCGGAGAAATGATTCTAGCTCGTAACAGACGTGTCCATATCGCAGATCGAAATTGTCGTCCATTGTCGGAAATTACATTCAATATATGCCCTACATTAAATAAAAAATGTTTTACAAATGCATTCGAAATAGATTTAGCAGTAGCTTTGCGCAACGGAGTGAAGGTAAAAAATTTCGAACTGAGTTCAACAGCGACAAAGATGTAGCAAAAACCTCTATTAGTTCTGGGAATCGGTCCAAAAATGTCTACAGCGGCCATGTGTCTCAATTTAACAGGTACAATGGGATGTAACGGAGGAATATATGAAGTCGTATCTGATTTAGCTTTCTGGCAGATTTTACATGACGCTAAAACTCGTCGAATACGTTTCTCCATGTTGGCAAAATAACAGTTCTCTCTCAGTATAAGAAAACATTTTCTGGCTCCATAATGTGCTTAACTCAAATGAGTATACCAAATGAATATGTTAACAAGTTCGTCAGGAATGCATAATAACCAGTTGTTGCCGTCTGGGTGAGAGCGGCGGAACAGAATGGTATTGCGTACCGTGTAATGGTTTCTAATGGTAACGTTATTCTTAGCTGGCCAAAGGTGTTTAATTTCTTTCCATACGTTGTCTTTACTCTGCTCTTGTGCTATGTCTCGTAATGACGATGAAATGAAATTTTCAATTGCGACATGTTGAATATACATGACGCTAGAATTTGCTTGGCAGAAGTTGGTTGCGATGCCTTCTGATTGTTGCAGAGAGAACGGGATAGTGCGTCTGCGACAATATTTTGTGTTCGGGAATGTGAACAATTGTAAAATTAAATTTCTGTAAATAAAGTTTCCTTCTGCTTAATCTGTCATGTGTAAATTTTGCGGAAAGTAAAAACTGGATAGCTCTGTGGTCAGTGTAAACGGTAGTATGCCTTCCATAAAGAAAATGCCTAAATCGGGTAAATGCCCATACAACACATAATGTTTCAAGTTCTGTAACAGAATAATTGCGTTCAGCAGGTGACAGAATGCGACTTGCAAAGGCGATGTTTTTAAATACTGTATTACCGTCTTCTTCAATTTCCTGAAAAATGTGTACGCCTAAAGCTGTGTTAGAACTGTCGGTGACAATGGAAAAATTTCTAGTGAGATCTGGGTGTGATAAAAGTGGTGAGTTCAACAAAGCTTGTTTCACATAGACAAATTCTGACTGCGCTTGGCTATCCCAGGACCAAATAGTGTTTTTACCCGTCAGTTGGCACAATCTAGGGGTGTCTAAAGCAGAGTAATGAATAAATTTACTGAAAAAGTTAATTAATCCCAGAAAGCTGGGTAATTGTTTCTTTGTCGTTGGAACAGTAATGTCACGTAAAGCTTGAAGTTTTTCCGGGTCAGGCGCTATGCCTTCTACTGAAATTACATGTCCAAGAAATTTTATAGAAGTTTTGCCAAAGTGTGATTTGCTAAGATTAACTGTCAGTCCTCGCGCACGAAAAGTTTCCAACAGTTGTTCAGAATCAAATTGTGTTCAGACCAGTTAGATTCTGCAATAAGAATGTCGTCTATATATGTTGTGATTCTGTCTTTAAGTTCTGTCGGAAGTATACTATTCAAACCGCGAATAAACGCTGCTGAAGAAATTGTTAAACCGAACGGTAATTTACAAAATTGATAACAGTCACCAAAACAGAGAAATGCTGTGTACTTTCTGCAGTTCATTTGGAGTTGAATTTGCCAAAATCCCGATCTCAAATCTAATTTGGAATAAACAGTAGTACCATTAAATTTCTGTAGAAGTTCTTCTAGTGTTTGAGGGCAATCTGTTTCATTTATAATAATGTCATTGATGTGACGCGAATCAAGTACGAGCCGAAGTGAGCCATCCCTTTTCTTAACAATATGGAGCGGGCTTATGTACGGACTAACTGCCAGTTCAATAATACCTTGGTGAAGCATAGCTTTCAATTCTTTCTTAACTTGTTCTCTGTGAATATACGGAATGAGATAATGTTTAGCTTTAAATGTGTCGTGCTGTTTAACTTGAAATTCATACATGAAACCGGACATAGTAGCAGGGATGTTGTCAAAAACTGGAGCTTGCTGTAAAAGAATTTTGCATAGTTCCGTACGTTCGTCGTCTGTATTTGCACTGCTCTGTTCAACCTTATCCGTGATCATTTGTTTAACGTCATAGTCGGCTTCGTGTGGTGTATTGTAGTTGTGAACATACGTATTTGTGAACAATGTGGAATGACATTTTATGTTATGTGATGCAGAAATGACCTCTGTCCGATTAATTGTTTGTTCTTCTGCAGATAAAGAGTGCTGAAATTCTAATGCCAGTTGTAAATTTGCATCATATAACATTAAATAGGAATTTTGAAAGTCAATAATTGCGTCGTGTTGTACCAAAAAATTCCTACCTAAAATAACGTCTGTTGTCAATAAGGGAACAATCCAAAAATTTGAGTGGAACGTTTGACCTGCAATACAAAATGATAAGTGTGTCTGTAATTTTACATCTACTCCTTTACCAGATACTGCTCCTTTTACTTTAGTTTTACCTAATGGTAACGTAGGATAAGTATTTTCTTCGTTACGTTCGTTGAATGTTTCCTGATTTATAACTGACATAGGTGATCCAGAGTCGATTACTGCTGAAAATGTGGATGATCCAATCTTTACTTCAACGACAGGGTGGGAAATGGTTTTTTGAATAACTGGTTTTTCATGCAAAAGAGTGTCTCGGATGTCGTCAAAAGTGATAACATTTTCGTGAACAAGAGTCTGTGTATCAAAAGTATTGCTTACATCGCTGGAAGGTTCAATCTGTGCTGTATCTAGTCAAATTCTATCTGACGTGCTGTTATTTGCGGGAGGATGCTGTGGCATTTCCACTATTTATACTGTTCTGTTATTTCTACCAGACGTACTACGTTCGGGATGATATCTACTGTCTAGTTCATTCTTGATAATCTGTTGTTGCCGATGATTCTGCTGCTGGTAAGACCGACTGCTACGCTGAAAACTGTGCTCATTACTTTTACGTCTGTCATAATAATCGTTGCTATACGGCGCATTGCGATATGAGTTGAAATGGTGTGTTCTCTGTACGTAGTGATTTCCTTGTTGCTGTGCGCTACTATTTGGTGGAGCCGACGCTATACGTGTAGGCGACGAAACATTAAAGCTTGGTTGACCTTGCAGACTACATTGTTGGTTAGGTATGCTAATCGACTGGTTTTGTTGATGTTGTGGGGAAAAGCCTCTATTGATGCCAAATTGTCTTTGCTGTTGCTGATAACTATGAGGATACTGATAATTAAAATTTTGTCTGTTATTAAAGTTCTGGTGGTTGTCATTCCTGGACCATCTATCACCTTTGCTATTAAAATAGCGTGGCTGATCGTAATTTCCGTATGCTTGTTTGCCTTGGTTATGATGTGAAAAATTTTTGTTAATGAAGGAATAGTATGATTGCTGAACTTCCAAAAGCTGTAACAGATCTCTGAATGCCGAAATATTATCTTTCTGCTCACCTGTTAAAAGTGATACTCTTAACGATCGTGGTAATTTAGAAATACATAATTGGACAAGTGCTGAATCACTGTATGGCTCACTTAAGTATTGGTTTTGTTGGACCATGTGCTCAAAAAATTGCGTGACAATGGGAAAATTTGAGATCTCATAATTTGGTAAGCTAATTAATTGATCCTTGATTCCGCGCTGTGTCGTCTCCGACAAATACGCTGACAGAAAGGCATTCTGAAATTCTTCTACCGAGTAGCACTGTCTCGCGATCGGTCTCATACGAGTTGCCGGTTCGCCTTCCAAAAAACTGCAAATAAATTCAAGTTTGTGTGTTACTGGCCAAGTTGGTGAAAAAGCAAAGTTAAATTGTTGTATCCAATCCAAAGTGTGAATCTGTGTTCTGTCATTTTTAAATACCTTAAATTTCCTAACGGACAGAAAGCGCTTGTAATCAAAATTTTAGTCACTGAATGTCTGAACAGGTTCAGGATTGTATGATAATCTGCTTGTCTGTAACTGTTTGGAATCTAAGTCATGTACTCTCTGTAAATTAACTAAACTGTACTTGCTGTGTGAGTGTGAGAAATGTTCGGAGAGTGGCGTATGCTGTGTCGTGTTACAGGCTGACACATTTTTCATCTCCGTCACTTCTTGCTGTAAAGACGACACTTTTCTACGCAATGTATTATTGGACGAACCTATCTCACTGATTGTCTGCTATAAATTTTGGAATTCGGGTGTTTGATTGAAAGAAATTGGTGACGTATCGTCTGATTTGGTGTCATTGTTATTTTCGATAACGTCAATACGACGGACCAGTTCATCAAAATTTTCAGTCAATGCTTTAACCTGATCATCATTTTTAGTGTCACAAGCATTAATTTGTTTCTGGATTTTACGTGTAGTTTTGTTCAATTTCTTAACGTCTGCTTTAATGGCATCGGGATACTGTATTAATTCTAATTGTTCAAGTCTGTTGGTCACTGAAAGTCTACTGTGTTTGTGTCTGTTTTTGTTTTGAGATCGGAGATTTCATCATACAATTTGGTGTTCAACTATTTAATAGTATTGATTTCGTCTAATACTGTAGCAATGATATTGTCTACGTATGTTTTCCGTTTCGTAAATAATTTACGCTTATCTTCCTGTCTCTGTGCAGTAATTGTTTCCATGACTTGTTTCTTTACTTTGTTCTGTTCCTGTATGAATTTACAGTAACGCGTTTCACTGTTTTGTAGGTGGTGATTAAAACGTTCGTCAATTTGGCTGTTTTGTTGTTCAAATTTCGTGTCTACTTTCGCATACAGTGTGCGTGAAAGTTTTGATGACATTAATTTAACTCGTCGCGTAACTGTGTTGCGTTTTCAGAACATTGTTTAGCGACTGCACTAATTTCATCTCTAAGTAATTTAGTTGTGGCTGCATGTTTATTACTTAATTCTTGTGCCACAGATCTAATTTCTTCACTACTGTCCCTAGTACAAGCCTTAATTTCCTCACGTAATTGTTCTTTAGTATCATGACATTGCACGGCAACAGCTGTAATCTGTTCACTAAGTTGTTTGAAATTGTTGTCTTGCTTATCAATCGACTGTTTGAGATTTTCATTAAGTTGTTGTTTGAGATTTTCATTAAGTTGTAGCAATATGCCATAACTCGATCCATGCCAAAATTAGCTGCTGCATTCTCTGTTCTATGTGATGGTGTATCTGCATGTGTCACGTTTTGTATAACCATTTGGTAATTGTCTGATTCACAAAAAGCTTTGCTAATCGGATGTGCTCTGTTGGTCACTGCCTCGGAATCAAATAAATCTGACGTGCTTTGTGTATATTGGTCACCTTCGTTAGAAACAAATATCTGTTCGCTACGTAAATTTTGCAAATCAGGTGTTTCAAACTGGACGGCGTTCATTGTAACGGAACGTGCCGCGTCATCAGTTGTCGTTAAATTAACAGAGGTCACAATTGAATTTGTTTGCTCATCATTAGCATTAAAATCATTAATAGTGATCGGTACACACTGATTATCTGTAATTAGAGGATTATCACTATTACACTGAGTGTCGCTAGTATGTTGTTGTTGTGGTCTTCAGTCCTGAGACTGGTTTGATGCAGCTCACCATGCTACTCTATCCTGTGCAAGCTTCTTCATCTCCCAGAACCCACTGCAACGCACATCCTTCTGAATCTGCTTAGTGTAATCATCTCTTGGTCTCCCTCTAAGATTTTTACCCTCCATGCTGCCCTCCAATACTAAATTGGTGATCCCTTGATGCCTCAGAACATGTCCTACCAACCGATCCCTTCTTCTGGTCAAGTTGTGCCACAAACTTCTTTTCTCCCCAATCCTATTCAATACTTCCTCATTAGTTATGTGATCTACCCATCTAACCTACAGCATTCCTCTGTAGCACCACATTTCGAAAGCTTCTATTCTCTTCTTGTCCAAACTAGTTATCGTCCATGTTTCATTTCCATACATGGCTACACTCCATACAAATACTTTCAGAAACGACTTCCTGGTACATAAATCTACATTCGATGTTAAATGCCTCTTCTTCAGAAACGCTTTCCTTGCCATTGCCAGTCTACATTTTATATCCTCTCTTCTTCGACCATCATCAGTTATTTTGCTCCCCAAATATCAAAACTCCTTTACCACTTTAAGTGTCTCATTTCCTAATCTAATTGCCTCAGCATCACCAGACTTAATTCGACTACATTCCATTATCCTGGTTTTTCTTTTGTTGATGTTCATCTTATATCCTCCTTCCAAAACAATATCCATTCCGTTCAACTGCTCTTCCAAGTCCTTTGCTGTCTCTGACAGAATTACGATGTCATCGGCCAACCTCAAAGTTTTTATTTCTTCTCCATGGATTTTAATACCTACTCCCAATTTTTCTTTTGTTTCCTTTACTGCTTGCTCAATATACAGATTGAATAACATCGGGAAGAGACTACAACCCTGTCTCACTCCCTTCCCAACGACTGCTTCCCTTTCATGTCCCTCGACTCTTATAACTGCCATCTGGTTTGTGTACAAACTGTAAATAGCCTTTCGCTCCCTGTATTTTACCCCTGCCACCTTCAGAATTTGAAAGAGAGTATTACAGTCAACATTGTCAAAAGCTTTCTCTAAGTCTACAAATGCTAGAAACGTAGGTTTGCCCTTCCTTAATCTAGCTTCTAACATAAGTCGTAGGGTCAGTATTGCCTCACGTGTTCCAACATTTCTACGGAATCCATACTGATCTTCCCCGAGGTCGGCTTCTACTAGTTTTTCCATTCGTCTGTAAAGAATTCGCGTTGATATTTTGCAGCTGTGACTTATTAAACTGATAGTTCGGTAATTTTCACTTCTGTCAACACCTGCTTTCTTTGGGATTGGAATTATTATATTCTTCTTGAAGTCTGAGGGTATTTCGCCTGTCTCATACATCTTGCTCGCCATCTAGTAGAGTTTTGTCAGGACTGGCTCTCCCAAGGCCGTCAGTAGTTCCAATGGAATGTTCCTACTCCGGGGGCCTTGTTTCGACTCAGGTCTTTCAGCGCACTGTCAAACTCTACACGCAGTATCTTATCTCCCATTTCGTCTTCATCTACATCCGCTTCCATTTCCATAATATTGTCCTCAAGTACATCGCCCTCGTATAGACCCTCTATATACTTCTTCCACCTTTCTGCTTTCCCTTCTTTGCTTAGAACTGGGTTTCCATTTGAGCTCTGGATATTCGTACTAGTGGTTCTTTTATCTCCAAAGGTCCCTTTAATTTTCCTGTAAGCAGTATCTATCTTACCCCTAGTGAGATAAGCCTCTACATCCTTACATTTGTCCTCTAGCCATCCCTGCTTAGCCATTTTGCACTTCCTGTCGATCTCATTTTTGAGACGTCTATATTCCTTTTTGCCTCCTTCATTTTCTGCATTTTTATATTTTCTCCTTTCATCAATTAAATTCAATATTTCTTCTGTTATCCAAGGATTTCTACTAGCAATCATGCTTTTACCTACTTGATCCTCTGCTGCCTTCACTATTTCATCGCTCAAAGCTGCCCATTCTTCTTCTACTGCATTTCTTTCCCCCATTCCTGTCAATTGCTCCCTTATGCTCTCCCTAAAACTCTGTGCAATCTCTGGTTCTTTTAGTTTATCCATGTCCCATCTCCAGAAATTCCCACCTTTTGCAGTTTCTTCAGTTTTAATCTACAGGTCATAACCAATAGATTGTGGTCAGAGTCCACATCTGCCCCTGGAAATGTCTTACAATTTAAAACCTGGTTCCTAAATCTCTGTCTTACCATTGCTCTGTGCAAAATTCTACCAGGCGGCTTCCTCTTTCATTTTTTTGCCCCAGTCCATAATCAACTACTACGTTTCCTTCTCTCCTTTTTCCTAGTACCGAGTTCCAGTCACCCATGACAATTAAATTTTCATCTCCCTTCACTATCTGAATAATTTCTTTTATTTGATCCTATATTTCTTCAATTTCTTCGTCATCTGCAGAGCTAGTTGGCTTATAAACTTGTACTACTCTAATAGGTGTGGGCTTCATATCTATCTTGGCCACAATAATGCGTTCACTATGCTGTTCGTAGTAGCTTACCCGCATTCCTATTTTCCTATTCATTATTAAACCTACTCCTGCATTACCCCTATTTTATTTTCTTTTTATAACCCTGTAGTCACCTGACCAGAAGTCTTGTTCCTCCTTCCACCGAACATCACTAATTCCCACTATATCTAACTTTAACCTATTCACTTCCCTTTTTAAATTTTCTAACCTACCTGTCCGATTAAGGGATCTGATATTCCACTCTCCGATCCGTAGAACGCCAGTTTTCTTTCTCCTGATAACGACTTCCTCTTGAGTAGTCCCCGCTGGGAGATCCGAATGGGGGACTATTTTACCTCCGGAATATTTTACCCAAGAGTACGCCATCATCATTTATTCATACAGTAAAGCTGCATGCCCTCGGGAAAAATTACGGCCGTAGTTTCCCCTTGCTTTCAGCCGTTCGCAGTACCAGCACAGCAAGGCCGTTTTGGTTAATGTTACAAGGCCAGATCAGTCAATCATGCAGACTGTTGCCCCTGCAGCTACTGAAAAGGCTTCTGCCCCTTTTCAGGAACCACACGTTTGTCTGGCCTCTCAACAGATACCCCTCCGTTATGGTTGCACCTACGGTACGGCAATCTGTATCGCTGAGGCACGCAAGCCACCCCACCAACGGCAAGGTCCATGGTTCATGGGGGGGGGGGGGGGTGTCGCTAGTATAATCGGTCAAATTATTCGAATCGGCTTTTTCACTCGTTGCACATCGCGATGAACTTTTAGCAGTTTTTCGCGGCATTTTCACAGATCAAAGCTAAGCACAAAATCAAACAAAGACAAAGCAAAATGGAACAAATATAATTACAACAAAGAGCAATAAATTGCCGATAATCTGTGAAAGAAAGAATGGCAAGTTATTAAATGCCTTGCGCCAGATGCAACCTACCTTTAACAATGGTGTAAAAAGAGCAGATATATATCTGACTACTTCTCAGAAATTCACAAAAATACGATCCTGGCCGGTTGTCGACAGGTGTATCCTTCCCACAAAACAGCAAGTGTAACCTCCCCACAAAATAAAATAATTTGAATAATATTCTCATTTAGTCTAACCTCAAAACAGAAAAATTCCTAAACTTCTCAACAGTAAAAAAATATTATTATGTCGTTCACATTCAGTGTAACCTCCCCACAAAATAAATTGCGTAACCTATCAATAATAAAATGTCATTAATCTCTCAATAAAAAATGCGACTCACTTATAACCTTTCAATAATTGACTGTCAATTTAACCTGGTAAATTTTGGACGTCAGCAATGCTGCGTCATGGCCCTGATACATCCTTCCGAATAAACTGAAAAATCTTACCCTAATTAGATCGCCGGATAACGCGTATATATATGCTCCTATAAGAAATTTTCCTGGCGCTGCTAACTGCAATGCTGGCCGATAGATTTGTCTTATATGAAAGGAAAGAACTGATTTTTCTTTTCAATAATCGGGATGGCGAAGAATTGATGAAATTAGTGAATTCTTTAAATTGAGATGAATGTCAAAAGTTACTTTTTATGAGAAAGATTATTATTAACAGATTTTTTTAAAAACATTTACATGGGACTGGATGTAACAATACTACATATACGCGAGGCTGCTTTTACCTTATGCTACAACACTCAGGCTCCGCCATCGCTGCACACAACCGGCCGAGCCCACACGATATACCAGAGTGCTCGCTAGCAACTACTTACTGCTACTGCTACACAGTTCCTATTGCAGTCAACACTACTCTTTGGTCTCAGATCCTCTTACAGCTTATGTATCGCAGGCAGCGAGTGGATAATACATCGAAATTTTATCAGCTCGACTGCACTAGCAACAAATTCTTTAATCATGGACTTCTTACAAGTGTTAGTAAGTATTCCTCATTTGTTTAGTGACCCTGCCGACCGCCAGGATCAGGACCCCACCAAGGAGCCGGTTAAGAAACGGCGTTCGGTGGGGGAGCGTTTGGATGAATACATTATGAGGAAAGGTATTTTGTGTAAAAGTGTGGGACGCACCAAGGAAATTAAGATATGTCTAACAGGCACCGAAGTACGCCCTGTTTTCATTATTTTCACAACTCGTTGATTGTCGGGCATTTAGGAACCCATAAGACGTTGCAGAAGATTAAGGAGCATTTAACTAGGCCATCTATTGATCGAGACGTTAAAGAAATGGTTTCTCGATGTCAGTTGTGTCATGCGGCCAATCCGAAAAACGCTTTTCAACAGGAGTTCCTTAGTTCTGAGCGTGAATCTTGCTCTATGGACAAACTCTATATCGATTATGTGGGGCCCTTACGTCGCACCAAAAGAGACCATCTGTATGTATTAGTTGTTACTGACGCATTTTCGAGGTTTACCTGGCTTCTTCTGAGTCGTAATTTGACTACTGCCAGCAGCATTGCCCATTTAACTAACGTATTTAGTGTTTTAGACCTCCTTAGAAAATCGTTAGTGATAATGCGCCGGCCTTTCTTTGGCTACCTTCAAGGCCTTCTGTTTTCATAGCGGTGTTTAGCATGTAACTACCACTCCGTGTTATCCAAAGGGGTCCACTGGGGAAAGGGTCAATCGCAATCTTATATCCGCACTCATTATCTTTCATCAGAAGTCTCCCAGTAAGTGGGATTCTAGTCATCCTTGGCTTAGCTTTGCCTTCAATACTGCCAGCAATGGGACTTTGAAGGTTACCTTGGTTTTCTTGATGTTTCCTTACCCTGTTAATTCCCCCTTTCGAATATATGGGGGATTCAAGATCTAATTTCTGTGGAGATCACCCCCCACGACGTCAAAGAAAACTGGAATCATGCGAGGCGCAACATTCTCAGGTCCCACGACAGACAAGCTGCTCGTTATAATCGACGAGCCTTCAGGGGTATTCCGGGAGATCAGGTGCATGTCCGTAATTTTCCCTGGAGGGAGGGCGTGTTGGCAACCTTGTTAAGTTTACTCCCCATTTGCTGGGTCCCTGTAAGATTATGCGGATTTTAGGCCCAGTGAACCTTCTGGTTAAGGACAATGAACAGTGAAGTTACTTTCAAAATTTTTTCTTAATAATTTATCTTATTTACTAGTGATTCATCAAGAACATTAACACTTTTAATCACACTATGTGAGTGTGGAAGTAGTTGACAGTGGGTAACTGACGAAAAAAACAAATTTCTTTCAACAAATGGAAATTTTATTCCTAAAAGACTTAAAAAACTTTAAAGTTATAATGAGAAAGCACCCTCTAAATATCAACTTACAATTTATTCAGAGGCAGAAAGAACAATTTTTGACTGCATGAACATTTGGGCTGAGAACCTTGCCGCTCCCTTTTGACACGGTCATAGTCACGACCGCTCACAACACCCTCTGAAATACTACACTGGTGCAAATCTGCAACACACCAGATTACTTTAAACTAAAAATTTTAACAACTTACACAAGCGCAATAAACTACGCACCCCATAGGAGGGATGGAGATGGTACAAAACACTTACATTAAAAGATTAACTTCCCACCCAAGGAGCTACTTGATTAAAAAAAAAAAAAAAAAAAAAAGAACACCTCTTACAGTGCAAGGGGGAAGGGTGGCAACTTTATATACTAAAATGACCATTTAAATAAAAACCCATGAAATGCAGTCTTACATAAAATATACAAACATGTTCTACATTACACATATACCTGGCGAGATTATCGCGCCCCTTAAATGCACGTGAACGGGCAAGGCAACCTTTCCCCCTTTCCACCAGAGGGAGACACCAAAGCTGCTATTGCCACAGCGGCGCCACCGCCAGAAACGGAGGGCGATTGCTTCACACAACGCGCTGTGGCGAGCTCTTCAAAACAGCATTTTTTTCCACGGCTCAGACAACTATACCTGTAAGCAATACCGGGTCTGCCTTAAATTAAGTTTGGTTAGGCCTCTAGTTGGGTTTGTACCCAGGTTTGTCCTTGAGAGGGAGAGGTAGATCCGTGCAGCGGCTCGCGTTGTTGCTGTTTGTAGGTTTCCGCCCTCTGTTGGGGGCCAGACAGTATCGTTTAGTTGACATGGTTGCGGTTGTTTGTCTTCTTCTCGTGTTGACGGGCGCCACTCGGTTTCGCAAGCGTTGCCTGTCTCATAGCTCGCGAATGTGTCTGTTGCTGTACCGTCTCAGAAGTCGATGCTTGGAGCACCGTCTATAAACACTTGGTTCTTGTAAGACATGTGTTCTAAAATGAGGTCTGATGGCCAGTAGGTCAGTATAACACTCCTTCAGTCCACGCCTTCTGCGGGTATAATTTGCCTCAGTACCTTGTAAGGAACTCATGAAATGGTCCTTGTGTTTTATTACTGTATTATTTATTACAGTACCTTGTAATACCTACATTAAAGGTTATATGTGTCTAGTTAATAGCTCTGGTCGCCTTCTGGAATAAATCTAGCAGTGTAGTGTTCAGTGGACGTTAAATGTTATGTTGCAAAGTTTACCGTCATCTTACTACACGCGTTTTGCGATCAGTTGCTCGTTTTCTTTTAATTAACCATTGCTATAGTATTTGCTGTTTTACAGCAGGTTTCTAAATTTTTGTATATTATTGCCGTTCCTGGCGTGTAAGGCCTGCAGCATAAATTGCGGTCATTTGCCTTAATATTTCAATACCTAATTTATAAGTTGCAGCGAGTTTTAAACAATTCTTAATTTATTGCCACTCCTGGCATGTAAGGCCTTCTGCACATATGACAGTGATTTGCTTTTAAAACATTATCTGCTATATCTGTACTTAATGGTGATTTGCTAAATTGCAACTCACTGAAAACACTATTATTTACACGGTTGTTCATTCCTTCATTAATAACGTTTGGTATTTTTATTTATTGTTTAGTGTGGAATGACTGGTTTAAAATAAATAGTATGTAACTGTAAAAGGCAACCAATAGTAACTGATTACGGCCCCCTCCACAGTCGTAACCAAATGCTGCCTTTCATTGCTTACCAGGTTTCAGTCTCCCTGTTACAGGCATTTTCGTCACTGATGAGTCGTTTTGAAATTCCACCTCTCCTTACAATTCCCTATTTCTGGAGCTCCCTAGGTTACGGAAACAGCGACCAGAAGAGCCCTAACAACTTGCCCACGACATAGTGCACTCACAACCACACAGAATACCGTTTTGAGCATGCCTGACACTTGCTAAGTATTGAGAGCACTGCTCGGGTGCCGTTTGTGGTTAAATACAACAGCGCGACCTGAAGCTTGGCTAGCATCTGAATTTTATGTTCAAGCACGCTCTTCTCGTGGTGCTTCCATGCTTTTGTCCAACCTCTGTATGGCAGCAACGTCTAAAATGTAGTCGCCATTAGTCTTAAGTTCCCCACTACGTGCATTACGAAATTACTACTACATAAAGCATTTGCTTTCGGAACTTTTTGGCAAATTGGCACTTGTTATGATGGCACGGGCTTTGTCTTCTCTTTCTTCACGTCTCAGACTGCCACGGCTTTAGTATATGCGACAACAGTATCCGGTAACTGTAAGGGTAGTAATATTGAAACTTTATTTCTGTGTCAACCAACCGATTACTATATGTAGTTAACGAAGCTGGACGAGATGTGCTGGGTGAGTGGCTTGATGTTGTGTCAGTGCCAAAATGAAACCTCCCCACGGATCTCTTTATTACCGTCTATCCCTGAGTGACTTTGCTTTAATTCTCGTTTGTTGCGGATTTCTTGCGCGTGAAGAAGAACATCGGACGAACATTTCGGTCCAAACCACGCTACTGAAACACCAAAAACGTGTACTGCAAAACACTACGCTTGATCCGACATTTATTCTTCCAAGTCAGTAACAATTGGCGAAGACTTTGTACAAGATGATTCTAAACGGTGCACATGCACTGAAGTAGCTGACAGAGTATTCGAGGTGCAACTTTAGGACAGGAAGTAACCCTCTCGGAAGTAATTCTGAGCCAGTAAAAACCTGTAAATGTTAGAAACGACAAAGAAAATCAATGCACACGCACCATTAAGTTCAGCAAAGATAATATACTGTTGTTATGTACGTGAAAATTACTTCACGGAATACATTAGAATCTTCATGTACATGAGTTGAGTTCCCAAAGAAGAAACACTTCTCGCCAGGATACAGCTTCTGATGAGGTTCGTGGAATGCTTGGGATAGCTTGCAGAAAGCGCCGGAATTTTCTACTGAAGTGTTGTGGCTGTATGGAGTGTTGGTCACCATTAGGAACGCCTTGCTTAACGTACAACGGTCTTGAGTAAATAACATACTAACTGTTACGAACTAAAGCGGCGTGTATGTTGATTGTCTTTGTTATTTATGACATTCCTGAGATTTCACTGGTTCAGGGTTACTATCAAGATCAAGTTTTTGTATTTCAGATCCTCTTTAAGTCTGTGTGCAACTTTTTTAATTTCCCTGTATAAGCAGTCTTTTTTCATACAGCAAATTGCAGTCTTTACGTATCGCACCAACAAAGCAAGAACCAATGAAGAAAAACATGTCATTCACTTTATTTGTAGGCTCGTTCCATTGCATATACTTATAAACTTACAGTCTTAAAGTAGTTTCTCAATCTCGACCTCATTTTAAAGTATTTTCCAGACCTTATTGGAGGTATTTAAGAACATTCCTTGGTAATTCAAGAAAAGTTTGAAATTATACTGGCTTATCTACATCAACTTATTGCTGTCTCAGGGAATTTACTTAAGGTATTTGTATAGCATGTAGTCTATACAAAAATATTAATAGAACTCAGTTATTACTTAACTCGTTACTTCTTGTTTTTTCTTCATTTGCAGGTTTTAAGAGTTAAGGTTCTGGTAATTCGGATAAAACTACCGCAATGCGACTAGCTGTTCCCACATACGTAGTCAGCATGAGTTATTCCTGCAATAGGAAACACATATTACGCCACCTTTTTTACTTTTAATGCAAATGTTTGCACTATTGAAAAAATTTAGCAGTTATTAAACAATGCCGAACCGCTGAAAACTATTCCCCACTAGTAGCACTCTAGTTCAGATGTCTTTTCTTCTTCATCAAAATGCAATTCAATTAAACAGTTTTCCATACAAGACGTAAAGACAGGATTCTTTGAACATGTAGTATGATTCGTTGTTGCTTATTATTTAAGTAAAAAATACAATGAAGGAATGTAATATTTGACCGAAAAATTGTTTATGTCTCTGTAGATAGAAGGAAATGTGCTGAGTGATTCCCTGACTCATCATCGCAAAACGCCAAACCGCTTTCCATAGAAACTTAAAATTTGGAGAAGCTGTTGATATTCTACTGCAGGATTGCTTAAGAATAGGTTTTCCATAATTTCGTCCCCAAAGAATTGAAATACGAGATCAAAGGTTTCTTGAAAATATGTTGCTATTACGGCAGTTTTGAAGCTAGAAGTACGGGAATGATATTTGGGAAACTTAGTCCCAAATTGGTTACAATAGTGGATGAAAAGTTTTAAGAAAAATTATATTATGAAAGCCTTTTTGAAGGTAAATCCATGAAAATTCGTGTTTGGCTTCACGGGTAAAAATAAATACATACATGTTTCAAAATTTTTGGAAGTTCATCTCCTAAACTCCTAAGAAAGTACAGCAGGGTATAGAAATTTTATAAAAATATTTCGTTACATTAAAATATATTTAAAGCTAAGTCTATGGGAACTGATAGTAAACTTCTCAGCCTCTAAACTCGAAAGACAATAACTAAATCCTCTGATTCTAGCTACCAGAATCGATTCTTGGTCGTAAGTGGAGTCGGATAATAGCCTATCATGCTTCTCTGGCCTTAAGAGTGAAAAGATCAGGTGAACTAAATCAAAAGAAGCTATATGAAAGTCACCGCAAGAAACAGGCTTTATCAGAACAGCATAGAAAATAAAGCTGAGCTTTAGTGAAGTGATTTTTTAGTAGGCCTTATATATGATTATAAAATTATTTTTTTGTAATTACTATCAAACTAATGGTAAAGGTGACAAAATAGATACCACGTGTAAATGCTATTCCACGTACAGGAATTCGTATTGATATGAGAGAAATCAGTACTGGGTGAAAGACTAGCGCTATGGAACCACTTATCCGATTTGTCTCTTTCTTTTTTTAACTCGCTGTTTGGAATTAAATACAGAGAGCATATTTTTTGGTTTGCACAAGATAACCTTTGCCACGCAAGCAACGGATGCTAAACTAGTATAGTATAACTTTTGTATTCAGTTGTTTGGCATGCACCGATTTTGTATTCATGTGTTTTCTCTGATTAATAATGCCATCGTTCTCGTAGTGTTTAGAAAGAAAAATACGAAACAAAGAAACAAACTGCGCAATTCGCACTATGTTAATGACGCTGTCTTTGTATCTGTATGACAGAGGAAGACCATAAATATTAAAGCGGGGCTACTCTGTTAATGAAGCGCCTAGTGTTTTGCTTTTCGTCAGCTGTACCCTCGTACCGCAAGGGGAGAGCGTTGCGTAAGCTGTGTGAATTTCCCTAACGACTTCGGCTCTCGTTATCGTCCAGTTTTCGCGGTGCACAGCATCGCGTATTGGAATCGGTATGCCCTCCGCGATGCCTTTGGTTTGCTCCCTGCGTTCATTCCCACAGGTTCCTCCAACCTCATTCGACGCGGTGGCTTACGACAAAATGCTCAAATGTAGAGCTAGAGGCGCGCAGGATGGAGGATGGTGAAAAAATCAATGCCAGAAAATTATCTGACACTGCCGGGAAATTTCAATGCAAATCGAGTGACTCCCGAGGATAAGATCTGCTTTGCATAGCTCGCCCATCTCGGCCTCCCACGTCATAACAGAGAGTGCTAAGGTATTTCCGGTACAAAATGATCATTAATCGAAATTAAAATTCCAGCTAAGACCATTAATTCTAAAACGACTTTCAGAGGAAACGCTCCGCCAAGTTCTTGGCGAGAGAATTTGCGACGTAAATCCGCTAAACTCCTCTTCTTCCGCCTTTTCGGCTTCGATCGGCGCACAGCGCATTACTGCCACAGAAAATTAATCTGGCAAGAACGGTTCTCTGTGCAGCATTTCTGAATTCCGGGACGCTTTTGTTCTAGCTGCAGTTTATCTCTACGTAGCTATTTAGAATTCAGCTGTGTTTACAAGGTGAATACGTCTAGGTGACCGCAATTTCCTGGTCATTGACTTCCGAGGACGGAAAATAATGGATCCTCATTGCCCACTGCTGCTAACGTTATTGACCGATAAGAGTCGAACGGTACGTCAGGTGGAGATGTACAGAATGGCGTGAAAGGCTTCCAGTGCATGCTTGCGTTAAATGATAGAATTAGATAATACTGTAGAACTCCCAATTGGAGACACCTCTGCGTTGGAAGGTGTTGCGGAAACCAAGCGACTCACGGCAAAAATGAAACATTATTAATAAGTTAATATTTATTCATTCACATTTATAATTCTGTGTCTTCTCATCAGCCTCGTCTGAAACTTCGTGCCAGTGTCAGAAAGGAATTGCGCTTACTCCTGTAGCCGGCTCGGCTGTGCTGATAGCTAAGACGTCTACCCCAGCAGTTTGGCTGCGGTGTTGCGGGCTGTCGTCTGACAGGCGAAACCGTATGTAACCTCCTCTTCACTTATCGACCTATATGACAGTGGAAAATTAAAGCGCGTGTACCCAATGGAAATTTGGGAAAAGCAATCGTCACCGAAGTTAATCTGTCGGTAAAGAGGGAGGAAGGGTTACATCTAAATGAAAGGAAAAATGCAAATGAAACTGGCGTTAACTAGGTATTTGAGATTTGGGGAAAATTACGGTCTCCAGTCCTATGGACAACTACTATAATAACTGAAAAAGAAAGGTTAATGCACATAAAATTAGCACTAAAAGCGTGGCAACTGAAGGTTGGCACGTGTTGTGTGAAAACTTAATGTTTGTCAGAAGTAATAAATTTTGCTACACTCTGACTTAATTTATCAAAAGAACTAATAAATCCGGAAAATTGAAAGTTAGTTTACTGACTAAAATTAATAGTGAATTTTGTTTCAGAAGCAGTACGAAATTAAATTAATTAATATTTGTCTTGTGCTACCTCAATAATCATCTCCAAAGCAACTTGAATCTACGCAATTTATAAATAAGAGATTTAACTTTGAACTTGAATTAAATGATTCTGAACAATTAAGAATAGCAAAATTTAGTACGTGCCAAGCTGAGCTGCAGTCACAGGTAAGCTACAATATGGTAACAGAACTCGCACTACTAATTTGTGCTTGTGTAATCTAAATATAGTTGTGTTTGGTTATTGTAGCCAGCTATGAATACTTTAACTCAACTTCCAAATTAAAGCAGTGAAATGGAATGATATTACTTTAATGCTGGCGTTTCAATTTCAACGACACTCGGGTTCATTTTGGAAAAGGAAGGAACAATGCTTGGTAATGTAATTGGGACAATGAGCAACAAAGTTTCATGCTAACTTGCTGTATTTTAGTGATGCAAATGGAACAGTTTGAGAAGCTGAGGTCTGCCATACAGTTCTACAACTTTACGTGCTATCAGTCTTTCTTGTTAGTTGATTGAAAGTTTGAAGTATAGTCGACCGAGGAAGTGGCGACAACCACTTATTGTCGGCCGTGTCTGGTGCAGAAGCTCGATGTTGGGGCGCCTTCTTCTCAACACGGTCACCAGGCGAAACGGGCTCTTGGTGTGTGCCAGCTAATGCTTCCCGACCGCAACACCGTGCCAGAAACTATCATACCAAGACGAGCGCAATTACAAACAAACCAATTATATATCAACATAAATGCATTATATATATATATATATATATATATATATATATATATATATATATATATATATATATATATATATATATATATATATACAAATGGTAAAACAATTACAACATATAAAAGCACAGAAATGCCATTTCTTCAGGTAACAAAATAGGAAAACAATTTATAGTACAATAGAAGTAGGAGGATATACATTTCCGGCGTTACACGTAGTGTGAGATTATTGCCCCCACTCTCCAGAAGGTTACAATGACCCATGGTGAGCCATCAAGACGTTCGACGCTGTCGGATCTCTGTTGATCCCGGCACCACCAGATAGGTAGGGCCTGGCATCCGGAATTGCCCGTGGCGATGATCAGGAAGAGGGGCTATGTATGGCCCTGAAACCCAGCAGTGACCATTACATTAGTGCGATAAGTATTGTTGGATGTGCTGGTATTATATGACCTTCAGTCTCACTGTCAGCGACATGGGTCACGGCCAATGTCAAAGTCCCACAAGTGGAGAGTCGTGGGCACTTCAATGTTGTCATTTCGGTAACGGGAAGCTGCGTGTTGACGATCAGTGCTGGAACATTTAATGTATGTATGTCACTACACTCTAATAAAAATTTAATCAATGCTTCGATACGGACACCATCACCTTAACGAGCAAGTCATTTCAAAGCTGTAGACCTGCGGTATTAATGGAGGCGGGTAGGAGGCAATGACGTGAGGCTCTGTTTCTGGTGACCTATTGTGCCCTGGTTCTTAGTAGTGGTCAGCAGTCCTCGTTCCCCAGGGTTTGAAAGCCAAATTCATAGAGATTATTAACTGCACTGTCAAGCCTCTGCCAGGTGTTAAAGCGCCAGAGGAGATTGTTTCTTCACACAACAAGAACTAAGGGATATCTCTCTCTCTCTGTGTCTCTCTTAGTGTACGTCTAAACATTCATGGTGGTCTCTGATTGTTCTATATCGTGTCTCCCTACCACTTTCGCGCAACCACGCTCTGAGCGTGTTTTTTTTTTAGAGAATTGACTAGTTTGATCCTGGGACCTGTTGCTGGTAAGGAGACGCCAGACCACACATGACATGTAGAATTAAGAAGAGTTCAGTGAGACTAGCGATGATATAACCGATTACTAAATGATCTCAGCGTCAGCTCCACTGCTCTCCCTGTAAAAGAATCTTAATACTAACTAAATTTAGTGGAAGAGGTTCAAGGCTTTCCCGTTTTTAGTTAGTTGGTAAAATAACGTCGAAAAAGCAATTAAGTTTACCGTTGGCAATTTTATTCTAGTCAGAAAACATTGTTTATAAATTGCACTATTGATAAAAAGAAGTGTTATAATACAGGATGGTAAAAACCAACTGCGTTCAACAAAAATGTGAACAAATATTCCCTGAATGGGTTTCCAAGTTCTACAATGGATCGAAGAATGGCATATGCCATATCACATCTATAATCTAGCTTTAAATTAAATTTCACAAAGAAAAAACTATGAAAATGGTATACAGTGACCCTCAATTATCTTTAATTACTTATCTAACTTGTCGTAAATTACAGTGGCTGATGTGGTTTCTCAATAACTATATAACAGAGAAATCATCGCGTTTCAGATTTTTACTTCAAGTGGCAAATGTGAACACCATGAGCTTTAGTTGACGATCGACACTAGTATTACACAAAAAAGGGGGTATAACAGATGAGACTTCTGCAGTTCTGAGTGAAGCTTTATGCGCTGTTATGCGGCATCGCGTGCGTTCATTACCTTGTCGGTGTTCGTCACGGGGACGGCGGCCGGCGCAGCTCTGTCCAGCTCGCCCTCTCGGAAGCAACTCTCTCCTAACTTCTCCTTACTACAATTTACCGAAGTTGGTTTAAAAAAACTATCTGGCTGTGTTTTCATCTGACCAATCAGGGTCTCAATGTTATCCTTAAGCTCCGCCTACAAAAATCCTGTCCATCCAATGAGATACATTGTACTTTTCGTGGTGTGGCAATGTTTTTAATGTTGGCAACGTAACAGAGACGCTAAAAAGTCTCACGCTAAAACCTGCAGCTGGTGTGGTCCTTTTAGCGTTATCGTAAGATCTATACTGTTCTTCTGGAGGGCTCTATCTTTTAACATGGGCTGGGCGGTAGTCCTAATGTAACAGACACGCGAAAAAGTCTTACGCTAAAACTTGTGGGTGGTAGTGGCCTTTTTCATGTTATCGTAAGATCTATACAGTTTTTCTGGAGGGCTGTAGCTTTTAACATGGGCTAGGGGGTGGTACTTGCGTAACAGAGACGCGAAAAAGTTTCATGCTAAAACGTGCTGGTGGTAGTCTTAGAGGTAGGCTGGCGACGTGGGTGTCCAGTCCGTCCCTTATCGTACGGTCTTCTAGCCTAACACGGTTCTGCTCTCGGCTTCTGTTCTCGTTTCTCCCCTCGGAACTGAGTCAGTCTCATGGTGGGAAGGTATGACATGCATTTAGGCATTCTTGTGTTAGTCTGTGGTATTCCATTTGCTCACTCGTTACTCGTATCACTTTGGTTAATTTAATGTCACGATTTATTCGGAGCTATGTGACATACTACTGGATTTGCTTATCATGTCAGGGTTTTCATGGAAGGCGTTCGATTTGCCTGACACCTTACATACTTTCTCCCGAAAATGTAACCGGTGCTGGTACGTTTCGGTTGTTGCACTTTAGGTCATATAGTTCTGCAAACGTAAGTAGCTAAAATACCGAAATAATTTTTTTATGATGGCAATGCGCTTTTTATCGTCACTGGAGATTCGTTTACCAATCTTATATGTAATTTCAAAGTGCTCTAAAAATCATCTGAATACTTTAAAGCACGTCGACAATGAACGCTCCGCGTTGAACACATTCCGCACGTTGCCGGTACGTCACGCTCACTCAGTCTGGGTAGAGCTGCTCCGCGCCGTGCATACGTGTTTAAAAAGTAGGGCCGCCGCACTCTCGTAGCTGGAGCAAGTTAGGATTGCAAGTGCCGCATTTACTGCGCTGTATCGTGATATAAGAGGCTGTTGTCAGTGGTTAACAGCAGTGTTAAAAAGTAGGGCAATGTACGGTGGTCATTATAATATCATTGAATTACTTGTAGGCATGGCTGAACACTTTGCATTTTTTTTATGAAAATTTGTTCAGAGGCGTAACATCTGTTGTATATGAACCACGAACAATGGACACAGACTGAACAACTGCTAAATCAAGCAAATTTTTTGGCAACAGCAGATTCCTTTGTTGGTTTCATGTACCAAAATATATCAGTTATTCTCTACATGGTGTGAATATTTTTCTCCGCTTCGTGGGTTTCGTATGCGACCCACTGCCATTCGTTGTTTAGTTTCCTTTTTACATGATATTTCTTGCCCTTAGGATCCCACAGTCCACGATTTTCTCTACAGAGAGCCTCTTTTTTGTTCAGTTTCTTCGTAGTTACACTCCATATGTAGTGATAACAAATTGCCACAGTGGGAATATAAACACTCACTGGGATACTCCAACTGCGGACATTAAGCATTTAAGCAAGATGTGGAACGGCGTAACTTGTCATAGTGCACACTGGATGGCGGCACAACGCGTTAATCACTTGTCGCTTTTTTCTGACAGATGACAGCAAAAGACTTACATATCGGGTAGAATTCAAAATGCGTCGGAAATACTGTGCTGCAAGCACTGGATTTGAGACGCAATAACAAGAACCTGAGGCAGATTGCGACAGTGAGTTGGGGCTTTGTGTGTCAGCAGAGCTTACTAAGATTAAGATCACTGCAGTGTACCTTTAGTCTTGGTCTGTTTCTCAAACGTAAACATGGTGCTGCTGCCCTGGCCAGATATTCTCATTCCTTTACCAGCTTATCCAGACAGCTCAGTGGTAAACCACAAATCTAAAAGTCTCGGTTTCTATCCCTGGTAAATTCTATCATTTTTATCTCTCATCTACTATTAGTTTCCCGACTCTATTTGTTGATTTTGGAAGTGCCGAGTTACATCGTTTCCTCTATAACACGATGGGTACGTCAAATCAAAAGTCGGAGGAAGGCATGGATATACCACGTCCAATAGGACGACGCGTAATGAAGCACTGTGGTGTTGGGAACAGTATTCGGATTGATAAACCTTCACTTTACTTACATAGAGCAATATTAACATTATTGCTTAACTTACAATGAACTAAGTACAACCAAAGTAATGCTGAAACCTATGTTAAACTTTCGATGAACGCAGTATAGCAACGCTTTATTGATGATTATGAGATTGTGTCGAACTGCAGCTGAATAAAATGGCGGGTGCAGTAAGCAAATATGTACACACTTCAGGCTACTGAAGTTGCATCATAATAAGAAATGGAGCGAAACGTTTAAGGCAAAATATAAATTAATTCAGTTGCAAATGGACGTAAACCAGTACACATGAACATCAGTTGCATTACGTATTTTACGTTTAATGCCACATTTTCATGACAGTTTTTTTCCAAAAATGCGTAATGGTATGCTTCTTTCTCTTAAGTACCCGCACTTTAGACAACTATTCCTTTTTCCAGGGTACATACCACCTGGAAAGAAGATGATCGCACAAAGACGCTTTTTTGCAGTTTGTAGGGTGTCAGGCAAATCCAACATCTTCCATGAAAACCCTGACATGATAAGCAAATCCAGTAGTATTTCACATAGCTCCGAATAAATCGTGACATTAAATTTACCAAAGTAATAGGAGTAACGGGTTAGCAAATGGAATACCACAGACTAACAGAAGAATGCCTAAGTGCATTTTATACCTTCCCACCGTGAGACAGACGCAGTTCCGAGGGGAGAAACGAGAAAAGAAGCTGAGAGCAGAACTGTGTTAAGTTAGAAGGCCCTACGATAAGGGACGGACACCCACGATATCAGCTAACAGTTAGGACCACCCGCTACAGAAGAACAGCATAGATCTTGCGATAACACAAAAAGGGCCACACCACCCACAAGTTTTAGCGTGAGACTTTTTCACGTCTCTGTTACATTAGGACCACCCCCCAGCCCATCTTAAAAGATAGAGCTCTCTAGAAGAACAGTATAGTTCTTACGATAACGCTAATAGGACCATACCAGCTGCAAGTTTTAGCGTGAGACTTTTTCGCGCCTCTGTTACATTGCAAACTTTAAAAACATTGCCCCACCACGAAAAGTACAGCGTTTCTCATTGAATACACAGGATTTTTGTAGGCGGAGCTTAAGGTTAACATTGAGACCCTGACTGGTCAGATAAAAACACAGCCAGATAATTTTTTAAACCAACTTCGGTAAATTGTAGTAAGGAGAAGTTAGGACAGAGTTGCTTCCGAGACAACGAGGTGAGTGGAGCTGTGCTGCCTGCCGCCTCCTTACGAACGTCAACAAAGTAATGAACGACGCGATGCCACGTAACAGACTTCTGCAGTTCTGAGTGAAGCTTTATGCACTTTTAAGTGGCATCGCGTGCGTTCATTACCTTGTCGATGTTCGTCAGGGGGCGGCTGGCAGCACAGCTCCACTCACCTCGCTGTCTCGAAAGCAACTCTGTCCTACCTTCTCCTTACTACAATTTACCGAAGTTGGTTTAAAAAACTATCTGGCTGTGTTTTTACCTGACCAGTCTGGGTCTCAATGTTAACCTTAAGCTCCACTTACAAAAATTCTGTCTATCCAATGAGAAACGTTATACTTTTCGTGGTGGGGCAATGTTTTTAAAGTTTGCAACATAACAGAGGCACGAAAAAGACTCACGCTAAAACTTGCAGCTGGCGTGGTCCTTTTAGCGTTATCGTAAGATCTATACTGTTCTTCTGGAGGGCTCTAGCTTTTAACATGGGCTGGGCTGGTCCTAACGGTTAGCTGGTGACGTGGGTGTCTGTCCTTTATCATAGGGCCTTCTAACTTAACATGGTTCTGCTCTCGGCTTCTGTTTTCGTTTCTCCTCATGGAAGTGCGTCTGTCTCACGGTGGGAAGGTATGACATGCATTTAGGCATTCTTGTGTTTATTCGGAGCTATGTGACATACTACTGGATTTGCTTATCATGGCAGGGTTTTCATGGAAGGTGTTGGATTTGCCTGACATCCTACATGTCACCACCCTTCGACCTTAATTTTTGCACTGAAGTTAGGCAATGATTGAATCATTGTCTAAGTCAGTCAAAAATTATCCCGTTTTCTAAATTTTGTTGCCTACTGTTCAGCCATGTTATTCTGTTCTACACTAGTTTGTATTACTAATTTGTATTTTTATATTCCTCCACATTATAATTAAAAACTACAAGAGAAGAATATTTTTATGCTATTATTAATTTTTAATTACTTTCTTTCTTTATTTAAGTGTAAATTTAGTTTTGTTAAGAAGTTTGTTACCGAAAGTGAGGAGTATGTCACATCGATTTTCTTAGAAATATTGTTTTTTACAAATGTAGTAATTAAGTAATATCGATTTCTAACACATTTTCTAAATATCATGTAGAAGTAAAATGTTTTTGTTTCTAGACACTCATCTCAACATTTTTACACTAACAAATAAGAATTATTTCCAAGAATTGCTTTGACAAAGAAATATACATAAACGAGTACTGGGATATTATCGTAACAAATGGTACAAATGTTAAAAAATGGTAAAACAAGATAAGGAGAAAATAAATAAAATATAGTTATTGTTTTATTTTTATGAGGAGAAAATAAGTGGCATATAGTTTTAGTGTTTATTATGCCTTACTTTTGTTCTTTATATACGGTCCATTTCAGAACTAATGACTTATTTTTATCGATAGTCTATTATTTTCTTAAGTCCATAGTAAATGTTTGTTATTTTTTAGTTTATTAGCTGTCTGGTGTGCTTAACTTATTTGGTTTTTCACACGTTTCTTTGGCACAATTCCTACATCACACAATTTGATTTCACACATTCACACAATCCTATGAATGTTTAAACATGAGGTTGGCGAATGATTTTTGCACGAAGGTGATGGACTTGAGCGAGATGCATGTGGGAAAGTATTTGATGTACAGCTTTGTTCATCGTTCATTGTTGGCTTTGCAAGTGTGTGTTGCTGTTGTGGAGGTGCCATAATGGAATGGAGCTGTGAGTGCCGAATCTCGTGGTTTACTGGCTTTTTATGCGTGAAAGTCATCGTTATGTGTCGTTGAAAGCGGTCTTTTTCGTTGTCATACTTCGCAGACGACTAGTTTACAATAGGATAGGGATTTGGGAAGGTATGTCGTCTATCCTTCATCTTCTTTCTTGATCTCAATCTTGCGAATCTTCAACTTCCGTTCTTCCTGCTTTTTCTCTGCTTCTTACTTGCTTCTTGGTTCTTCTCTGCGCAGGATATGGAAATCTTTATTGATAACTAGTCGCTTTGAAGTTCTCCTCCTAGTAACAGTTTGATAAATGGCTTGGACATGTCATTTCTACTTTGTGGACGTTTTCTTCAGTTTTCTGCATCAGCATGCTGTTTAATAGCGGTTTGTGACTTATACATTTTTATTTTTATTTTTGCCAGTGATGGCTTGCCTAAGCGGTCTTCTCGTTGGGCCATTTTTTTTACTCGCTCCACTGAGTGGAGGCATTTCAGGCTTTACGAGTGGTGAAAGTCTGGTGTTTGCTTGTCAGTCCCTGCACCGGTCCCTTCTCGCGTTCGGTGTCCTGTCGTGTCTCTGCAGGGTTCCGCTACCCTGTGGTTCCACATGGCAGCAGGTTTATTTACTGCCCACTCCAGTTACAAGGGCCTTATGTTGGTCTCGCTGTCCTTTTCCTTCTCTCAACACTTCTGCCTTGTAGGAATCGTGTCTTGCTAATTACGTCCTTTTCTTTCTTGATACTTCTCCTGTTGCAAGTTGTGCGTCGTTGCATCTGGTCTTTGCTGGAGTTTTTACAATGTTTCATACAAAAGGTTTTACTTATATTCATCGAACATATATCTAGTACCTACATTGTTTTATGCCTTTTTAAAAAGCTTTACAAATTTTGACGCCCTTTCCATGTTACAATTGTAAGATATTTTGAGTCTTAACTTATACAAGAGACCTCAAATTCGATTTTTATTTTTGTGTAGTGTCGTGGTGTATAGAATTTTAGTATATCATGCTGTTAGACTATCTACACTTTATCCTTTCACCTTAATCTATGGTACTATTGATGTTACTATTAAAACTACTTTTTTTCCCACCTTCCTCTCTCTTCATTCTTCTTTCTCCTCACGATCTTATCTGCAACATAATCTTGATATATTGTGCTTATTTACCAGTAAAAAAAATAATCTCCGACTTATACTGAAAGTGTTAATACTGCCAGTATTATGTAAAAATACCTCTGCTTTATCGCGTAAAATACCCTCTAATTCTCTTTTACTGTGTTTCGAAATATCTTGATCTTCTTGCAATTTTTCGTCGATTTCTTTATGGACTTCTAATATGAGTTTAGGCGATTCCCCCTTTTGTGCATACCATTCTAATTCTTCATCCCCTTTATCTCTCGTCATTCTTAATTGTTTGTTTGTAACTGGTAGTTCTTCTAATTTTAGCTTTTGCTCAAAGAGAAGAGTGACATTCCCGAATGTTACGCTACCTTTCCCCATATCTATTATCGCTCGTCTCTCATTTAATAAATCTGCACCTATAATCAAATCCACAGTTAGTTTAGGTAGAATCACAAAGTTGGCTTCGATCTTTCGACCTTGACACAATAGAGTTAACCTTGTTTGTCTCGTAACTTCCGCAGTATTGTTTCTAATAGGACCTCTTACTTTAATATTTCGTGTTTTCAGAACCGGCAATTCCTCATTGGCATTACATTGCATAAATAAAATTTCTGAGATCGCAGTCAGTTCACTTCCACTATCAATTACAATATTGACTGGGATATGCTTTACTGTGGCCTTCACAATTGGTTGAATTAGGAAGGGTTGGTTCTGTTCTTCTTCCTCTTGCATCAACGAATCCTCCACTGAATCATACATGAGTCTTTTTAGGAATTTTCCTTGTGAATTCGAACTTTCTGTAGGATAAGCTTCGACTGCTACTTCTCTCTTTTTTATTTCCTCTTCTCTATTTCTTCCTTCATTCACGCTATCTTCAAGATCCTCTACTTTTTCCTCATCCTCGTCTATCTTCTCCTTCTTCGTCGCTAGTTACACATATGCGCATCAACATGCTCTACCTATCGCTTCATAACTTCCTTCATTATATACAATGGGTTGTGTGCCCACTCGTAACTTATGTTCAACTTCAGTCAACTGCGCATTATCCTCATTGAATTCGCTTTCCCTGGTTTCCATCTCAAATAGCTCTGCAATACTCATTACTTCGTCCTTTCCTCCTACATTCCTTGTGCACGCCTCTGGTAATTCATCTTCCTCGGCGGGTCAGTATTCTCCCAATTAATTTCGTTCCAACACGATATTGTTATTTTCTTGTCTTCGTTTTCATCTGGCCCATGCGGATTTGTTTCTTCCTTCTTCTCTTCTCGTGATAAGATTTTTACTTCTTTGTTGAAGGTGCTGCAGTTGTCGTGGGTCTGTGCGTCATTCTCTTTGGCATGGGCACTTAGCTGTCAGTTCGAACGATTATTGGGGTTTGGTGGTCTTACCTCCACCTCTCCTATCTGTATTCTCTTTTCTTGTTCAGCTTGTTGATAGTGGTTTCTTTGTTGATAATTTGTCGGTCTATTGGTTCTCCAGTACCCGTTCCGGTTGTCATTATTCCCTCTATAATAGTTGTTGCCGTTCCTGGGTGAATTATAGTTATTGCCAAATTCTCTTCTAAATCCATAACCGGTTCTTTGTTGAAATCTATTGTCGTTTCTTGGTGCGAAGTTATTACTTGGTTCGTAATTATTGTTTCTTCGTACTGTGTCTTGTGGATTACACTGCTTTTTCCTTTCGTTTTCACGTGCGCTTCGTCTTTTTCTTGCGTCATCTTCCGAAAATATGAACTCTAGTTCCCTTAGTATACCTTTAAATGCTTCGACGTCATTGCCTCCGCGACCTACTAATGATTGCTGGTATTTCAGTGGTAGCTTCATCACGCATAATTTAATCAGCTCTCCGTCAGTAGTGCTAGGCAGTAGTGCGAGGTGTCCTGATGAACACTCACCAGTCGACGTGCAGGCAGGGAAATCAGGACGCGCTCAGTATTAAGACACTTCAACTATCAAGATACTAGCAGTAAATTTTTCAGAGTGTTGGGAATAAAGTTCCTGAATTTGCTGCCCTCCAGGAAGCGTGTGGCCCACAAGTTATTCTCGGGACAGAGACCTGAGTGAACCCTGAGATAGGAAGTTCTGAAATATTTAGTAAGGGATGGAACGTGTATCGGAAAGACAGATGAGACACCGTAGGAGGTGGTGTCTTCATTGCAGTTGACAAAAATATTGTGAGTACTGAGGTCGAAGTAGAGTGTGATTGTGAAGCTATCTGGACACGTGTAACAGGGCTACAGGAAATAAAGTTAATTGTGGGGTGTTATTACCGGCCACCATGTTCCACCGTGACAGTTCTAGATCATTCAAAGGGAGTCTACATTCTGTATCGCAAAAGTACCCGGATCAAGCTATATTAGTCAGAGGCGACTTCAACCTAGTATTGACTGGGATGTCTATGGATTCATTACTGGTGGTACAGACAACCCGTCGTGTCAACTGCGTTTGAACACATTATCAGAAAACTGCCTTGAGCAGCTAAATCGACAGCCAACGCGCAATGGAAATATCTTAGATCTGGTAGCCAAGAACAGACCAGACCTCATCGACGGTGTCAGTGTTGAGACGGGGTTAGGATCATGATTTGGTCATTAAGACTATGATTACGAAAGATAAAAAGTCGTTAAAGAAGGCTAGGAGAGTATTCTTCCTAGAAACAGCAGATAAGCAGTTGTTAGCATCCCACTTAGTAAATTAATCGACTTCATTTACTTCCTGGTACGATGGACGTGGAAGAATTATGGGCAAATTTTAAACACATTGTAAACCACGCATTGGACAAGTGTGTGCCGAAAAAGTGGGTTACGGACAGAAAAGACCCACCGTGGTTTAACAGAGCAATGCGGAGAATGCTCAGGAAGCAAACGCAGTACCACTCGCGGTACAAGAAAGATCGGGAGAATGAGGACAGCAAAAGTTAGTAGAGTTTCGTGCTGTTGTAAAAAAAGCGATGCGCGAAGCATTCAACCACTATCACCGTCATACCTTAGAGAAAGATCTTGCTGAAAACCCAAGGAAATTCTGGTCTTACGTAAAATCGGTAAGCGGGTCGAAGGCTTCCATCCAGTCATTCACTGATCAGTGTGGCCTGGCAAAGGAAGACAGCAAAACGAAGCTGAAACGTTAAATTTAGCATTTGAGAAATCTTTTACGTAGGAGGATCGTACAAACATACCGCCGTTTGAGTCTCGTACAGATTCCCGTATGGAGGATATACAGATAGACATCCCTGGGGTGGTGAAGCAGCTGAATGGGTCGAAAATAAATAAATCGCCAGGTCCTGATGGGATTCCAATTCGGTTTTATAGAGAGCACTCTACTGCATTGGCTCCTTACTTAGCTTGCATTTATAGCGAATCTCTTGCCCAACGTAAAGTCCCAAGCGACTAGAAAAAAGCGTAGGTGACGCCTGTATATAAGAAGGGTAGAAGGACGGATCCTCAATATTACAGACCAATATCCTTAACATCGGTTTGTTGCAGGATTCTCGAACATATTCTCAATCTGAATATAATGAATTTCCTTGAGACAGAGAAGTTGCTGTCCATGCATCAGCACGACTTTAGAAAGCATCGTTCCATCGAAACGCAACTCGCCCTTTTTTCACATGATATCTTGCGAACCATTGATGAAGGGTATCAGACAGATGCCATATTCCTTGACTTCCAGAAAGCATTTGACTCGGTGCTCCACTGCAGACTCCTAACAAAGGTACGAGCAAATGGGGTTGGTTCCCATGTATGTGAGTGGCTCGAAGACTTCTTCAGTAATAGAATCCAGTACGATGTCCTCGATGTTGAGTGTTCATCGGAGGTGAAGGTATCATGTGGAGTGCCCCAGGGAAGTGTGGTAGGTCCGCTGTTGTTTTCTATCTACATAAATTATCTTTTGGATAAGGTGGATAGCAATGTGCGGCTGTTTGCTGATGATGCTGTGGTGTACGGGAAGGTGTCGTCGTTGAGTGACTGCAGGAGGATACAAGATGACTTGGACAGGATTTGTGATTGGCGTAAAAAATGGCAGCTAACTCTAAATACACATAAATGTAAATTAATGCAGATGAATAGGAAAAAGAATCCCGTAATGTTTGAATAGTCCATTAGTAGTGTAGCGCTTGACACAGTTACATCGATTAAATACTTGGGCGTAACATTGCAGAGCGATATGAAGTGGGACAAGCATGTAATGGCAGTTGTGGGGAATGCGGATAGTCGTTTTCGGTTCATTGGTAGAATTTTGGGAAGATGAGGTTCATCTGTGAAGGATATCACTTATAAAATACTAATACGACCTATTCTTGAGTACTGCTCGACCTATCAGGTCGGACTGAGGGAGGACATAGAAGCAATTCAGAAGCGGGCTGCTAGATCTGTTATACTGGTAGGTTTGACCATCACGCGAGTGTTACGGAAATGCTTCAGGAACTCGGGTGGGGGGTCTGTAGCGGAAATGAGGCGTTCTTTTCGTGAATTGCTACTGAGAAAATTTAGAGAACTAGCACTTGAGGCTGACTGCAGTACAATTTTACTGCCACCAAATTACATTTCGCGGAAAGACCACAAAGATATGAGATATTATGGTTCGTACAGAGGCATATAGGCAGTCATTTTTCCCTCGTTCTGTTTGGGAGTGGAACAGGGAGAGAAGATGCCAGTTGCGGTACGAGGTACCACGCACCGTATGGTGGATTGTGGAGTATGTATGTAGATGTGGATGTAGATGAACTCTTCAATACAATCACACAATTGGTCTGATAGTTCATGTGCTCTTACTTTATTCATTAAACGACTGTGGGGAACTGTATCGAACGCCTTGCGGAAGTTAAGAAACACGGCATCTACCTGGGAACTCATGTCTATGGCCCTCTGAGTCTCGTGGACGAATAACGCGAGCTGGGTTTCATACAATCGTCTTTATCGAAACCCATGTTGATTCCTACAGTGTAGATTTCTAGTCTCCAGAAAAGCTTTTACACTCGAACATAATACGTGTTCAAAAATTCTACAACTGATCGACGTTAGAGATATAGGTCTCTAGTTCTGCACGTCTGTTCGACGTCCCTTCTTGAAAACGGGAATGACCTGTGCCCTTTTGCAATCTTTTGGAACGCTATGCTCTTCTAGAGACCTACGGTACACCGCTGCAAGAAGGGGGCCAAGTTCCTTCCCGTACACTGTGTAAAATCGAACTGGTATCCCATCAGGTCCAGCAGCCTCTCCCCTTTTGAGCGACTTTAATTGTTTTTCTATCCCTCTATTTCGATATCTACATTTTTTCATCTGTGCGACAATCTAGAGAAGGAACCACAGTGCAGTGTTCCTCTGTGAAAGAGCTTCGGAAAAAGAAATTTAGTATTTCGGCCTTTAGTCTCTCTTCCTCTGTTTCAGTACCATTTTGGTCACAGAGTGTCTGGACATTTTGTTTCGATCCACCTACCGCTTTGACATAAAACCAAAATTTCTGAGGATTTTTCTGACAAGTCAGTACAAAGATCTCTACTTTCAAATTAATTGAATGCCTCTCGCATAGCCCTCCTCACACTACAATTCGCTTCGTGTAATTTTTGTTTGTCTGCAGGGCTTTGGCTATGTTTTTGTTTGTTGTCAAGTTCCCTTTTCTTCCGGTGCAGTTTTCTAACTCTGTTGTCGTAGTACGGTGTCTATTTTCCATCTTATACGATCATGTAGGCACATACTCATCTAATGCATATTGTACGATGGTTTTGAACTTTGTCTACTGAACCTCAACACTATCTGTAGTTGAGATTAAACTTTTGAGTTGAGCCGTCAAGTACTCTGAAATCTGCTTTTTGTCACTTCTCCTAAACAGAAAAATCTTCCTACCTTTGTTTATATTTCTATTTCCGACAGAAATCACTGATTCTGTAACCGCTTTATGATCGCTGATTCCCTGTTCTGCTTTAACTGTTTCAAATAGTTCGGGTTTGTTTGACACAAGAAGGTCTAACATGTTATCGCCACGAGTAGTAGTTTTCAGATAATTCAGTTAAAATTTCACTGGTTACTTTATCCCTGCCACCCGCTATAAACGTTTGAGTCTCCCAGTCTATATCTGGTTAATTAAAATCTCCACACAAAACTATGACGTGGTCGGGAAATCTACTCGAAATATTTTCCAAATTTTCCTTCAGGTGCTCTGCCACAACAGCTGCTGAGCCAATTACTATGTCTGAGCCTGCTTTAACCGTGACCTCCACCCAAATTATTTCACATTTGGGATCTCCGTCAATTTCCTTCGATACTAATACATTTTTTATCGCTATAAATACGCCTCCTCTTTCTCTGTCCAGCCTGTCTCTGCGGTATACATTCCAATCTGAGTTTAGGATTTGATTACTGTTTACATCTGGTTTCAGGTAACTTTCCGTCCCTGTTACTATGTGGGCATTGTGACCGTTTATTAATGAGAGCAGGATAAGAGTTTGGATATATTGGACACAGTACTTCACGAAATAAGATGAAGCAATTTTGTTTCACCGCAGTTAGTTGAATAACTGACGTTGCATCTTGTTCGCTGGTGCTTGTCTATGTTCGATACATAAAGGATGATGTCCTGAAGGAAGAATACTTATACTCTGGATCATTGTACACTACTACAAATGGTGAAGTTGTTTTCCGATTAGCAACGAATGTTGTTGAAGGAAATAAGTTGCAGTGGTCGAAGTTGATGGGTGTATTTGCAGGCGGAGCACCTTTCATGTTGGGCATTCGCTCTGGATTTCACAGACTGGTGAAAGAAGTTAATCAAACTTCAACATCAACCACTGCAGTATATATATTGCTATGCTTTGGCAGTGAATACTCTTCCACCTGATTTGTTAAATGAACTCACTAAGGTAGCGAAGATTCTAAGCCACATCCGAGATAGCGCAACAAACACAAGAGTTCTCAATGAGGTGTGCAAAGAGGTTGGAGCTAAATTCGGTATACACTTGTTACACACAGACGTTCGATGGCTGTCACGAGCCAAAGCGTTGCATATAGTATTTTAGTTCCTACCACAAATATCTTTCTTTCTGGAAAGGAGAAAGTCTTACATGTTAAAATAAAAGACAATACATTTATTTCCAAAGATGTATATCTTGCGTATTTCTTTGGGGAAATCAATACGCTTAATCTCGCCTTGTAAGGAAATAAGGTGAATATTCTGATGGAACAAAATAAAATTGCCAGTTTTTTTCGTAAGCTGAAGCTTTATCAACGCAGGGCTGAAGTTCAAGCAATTTCAATGTACCCCGAGTCGACAGTAATGTTCGACGGCAACAGTGGAAAACGCTCATTCAGAAATAAAATAATTCAGCACTTATCATCATTAATCAAATCTATCAATAAGTATTTTCTTGAACTGGACAATCGACGAGTAAGTGCCTTGGTTTTAAGGCCAGTTTCCGTGAATAAAGCATTTTTTTCATAAAGTAAAATTAAAGCCAAAGCAGAAATTCTTGGACTACGAGAAGACAACAAACTGAAAAGAGATTTCTTCAAAACAGAACTGACAACATATTGAAGAAAACTGGGTGACGAGCATATTTTATTGTCAGAAAAAGCATATTCATTCCATTCGCCACAACATATAGGTGTGAAAGTGGATTTGCGACTATGGTGGCAATGAAAACGAAAGCAAGGGACCGATTGAACTTGGGACACGGTTTACGACGTGCAGTAGCCGAGACCAAACCGAATATAGAAAAGATTGTTAAAAATAAGTAACACCTACCATCACATTGACTTTATTTCTTGGTTTAATACAACGCACACAAAAACATGTGAGATATACTTATTAAACATTGGTAAAATGTTGTGTGTTTTCCTATAATTTAAAAAATTGGGATATCCGAAACTTTTCTATCAATAATAATATATTAAGAATGGCTCAGTCTTTTTGCAAGCAAACAGGTCTTTTTTCTTACTACCCATACATGTTTCGCCATAATTGCGGCATCCTCAGTGGGCTTATTCTTTTATTTTTTCTTTCAATTTGCACTGTTTGAGTCCTGAGGCTGCCAATGGATATCTTCCGCAGGTCTAGTTTAGTAAACAATGCCATTTTTGCTGAATTTTGATTATCCAGAGCTATGGCTGTATTGTATTTTGTACCAACGGTATTTTAGTAGTTTCTGTTTATTTGGAATGTCGTTTATTCCCGTTCGTTTGTGATTCACTATGTCGTGTTATTTTTTTCCCACTCTCAGCTTTAGTTACACACTAAATTCTGCTGGGGATATTGGTTTGCATATGACGTCGTTTAGGGGTAATTATCTCAAAAAGGTAGGGAACCACTGGTTCAGTCTACGACATTTTCTTACCTTGCAACGTATAACTTAGCTCCGCTCTGTCTGCATACCACAGTAATCTGAAGTGCTCTACTGCATGGCCCTAATATAAATCACTGCAGCATTTCTACGGAATCCAAACTGATCTTCGCCGAGGTCGACTTCTACCAGTTTTTCCATTCATCTGTAAAGAATTCGTGTTAGTATTTTGCAGCCTCCTGAGTAGTTCCCGCCCGGAGATCCGAATGGGGGACTATTTTACCTCCGTAATATTCTACCCAAGAGGACGCCATCCTCATTTAACCATACAGTAAAGCCGCATGCCCTCGGGAAAAAATGACGGCAGTAGTTTCCCCTTGCTTTCAGCCGTTCGCAGTACCATAACAGCAAGGCCGTTTTGGTTAGTATTACAACGCCAGATCAGTCAGTCATCCAGACTGTTGCCCCTGCAACTACTGAAAAGGCTGCTGCCCCTCTTCAGGAACCACACGTTTGTCTGGCCTCTCAACAGACCCCCATCCGTTGTGGTTGCATCTACGGTACGGCAATCTGTATCGCTGAGGCAGTCATGCCGCCCCACCAACGGCAAGGTCTATGTCTCATGGTTCATTTTTGTTAAAGTATCTGAATCTTTCAAATTTAAAAATGACATGACGCGGGGAGTCGACCCTCTCGATTATCGTTGGGCTGCGTTCTGTAGAAATTCGTAGGTAAACGGAGAAAACGCACAGAAAAAGAAGGAACACATAAAATGAAACGTTGAAGAAAGAGAAAGAGTCTTTGAACTGATGGCTCAGCTTTTGATGATGATTTAACAGTCGTGGCAGAAAACCTGCAAGATGAAACAAAGAACCACACTACGAAAGGTAACAGAAAAGACTGAATCACAAAATTCATTTGATAGTATACGTAAAATGACCACCGTCCAACTCTGTAGTTCAGTGTTAAGTGTGTCTGGCTGGTTTGTGGAGGACCCGGGTTCAAATCCCAGTACTGCCAGGTGCTCTTTCTTGGTGGGAGGACTTGTAGGGGGAGAACTCTGAATCGTGAGACCAACGGAGGAGGCACTTGAACGAAAAGTAGGGGTCCAAGGTCAAGAAGGTTGCCGTCGTCCGGGAGAGTGGCATCCTGTGATGACAGTGGCTGATGATGACACGGCGGTCGGTTGGTCCCAATTGGCATATCAGGGCGAAAATGCGGAGTTTGCTTTGCTTTTTATATATGTCCAAGTTTGGCGAATCAAAATGTATGGCCTGAAAATACAAAAAGGTAAAGGAAGTTTAAGAATTTAAATACCTTGAAGAAATAATACAGCTATATGCTGTGGACAAAGCAAGTAAAGTCAATAGAGCCAAAATATTGGAGATGGCATTGACGATTGAAACAGGGTGTCTATATGGCTCAGAACGCCTTCCCATAAACACAGCGAAACAGTAAATTTATTTGCAAGAGAAAGAGGGAATAATAACTCCAGACAAACTGGATCCAAAATATGAAAATGGGAATTGAGAAGCAATAAGGATGTGTATTAAAACACTGAGATTAAAAACAGATGCAATGAGAATGCGGAGGACTCATTTCACTGTCATTTAAAAAACTGGTAAAAAAAGGCTAAGAAATAAAAATACATTTTCTTTGACATAAAACCACAACGCTTAATTTCAAGGTTCCTAAAGAAGCTTATAAAGATTTCAGGAGTTGAAATAGAAAACAGACATGAATGCATGGAAAAGCTGCTAGAAATGAAAGTTTCCTAGAAGACAACACAAAAAAAGATGGGAAGTGGCATGGACAGAAGAGAAAACAACAGACAGACAGAGTGTAGATGAACTGGGACGACAAAGAAAGGGAAATAATATTTTGTCATCAATCAACTGCCCCACGCGGTCCTCAGTTGACCATTTTCAAATAATAATAAAACAATAAATGCGTAGTGGTCTGGCCAAGGGGTATAAAGAAAATTAGCAGAACTGATTAATTCTGTTCGAGGATGCCTAGCGAATTTTCTACACATTTATCGTCGTTGCCATTGTGGGCTTTTTGTTTTACTATTGTTATGACAGATATATATATATGGTCACCACAGGCCGAAATCGATAAGCTGACAACGATTTTTGTGATCTTAGACGGAAACAAAGGAACTAATCCTATGCATCGTGGATCACTGCTTTTTCTTAATAACTATATCGCAGCTTGAAACAATTGGCTAAAATTTTGTTGTATTTGGATACTGCACTATCAACTTGTCAGATACCTAGAACGGCTCTAACGTACGAGGTTCTGGTGGCTTCTGGAAATGATTAACTTTAATTATAAGTGCTGCAGGTAACTGCAGTTGGAATCCACTCACCATCCGCCTCTGTGGTTTTCTAGGCATCCAATATACCGTAGTCTTGCTTCTCTCTCACCACACAGATTCTTATCACTTTGATGGGCATTAGACTACTGAGATCACAGCGTACAAGTCCCAAGCCAGATTAATTCATTACCGGCGGAGACTAGAATGATTGCTGTTAGAAGCTGTTGCTTTTCATATATGAAGCTTAGCGTCGAAGCCATGTAGCTCATTCAACGTCATGTGTACCACAACTGTAGCAGTTTTACAAAACACGGAGAGCAGCGTAGGTAGCTGTCATATTAGTTCATTCTTACAGACATTATCTGATAACTAATAACGGTATATTATGTTGCCATGTATAACAGCAGGCGGAAACCTATTCGACCTGAACGGAGATGGCGTTGATGTCAACGAAATTGTGCATCTGTGGTGAATGAAATGCGCTGTTGAATGACGTGAATGAATTATCAGCGTAATTTGCAGAGTAAAGGTTTCCTAAAGTAATTGTGGTATGTCTCTCGTTGGAGTCAGTTAAGCTTTGTCGATATAAATTCTTTATTTTTGGCAAATGCAGCATTACTGATGCTTCTGCACAGCAATTGAGAGTATTGAAGAGTAAAGTCTTTTTCAACAGCTAAGAAACTTATGGCTTTACCTGTTACCCCGTATTGTAACTGGGTAACTGATATCAGTCGGGATGTGTCTGTTAACTTCCTTTGAATTCATGCGATAACCACACTAATATATTAAAACGATTGCTTATGTTTGTAGCCATACACATGAATAACTTTCGGTTTGTTTCGCTCTGCATTCAAGGACGACTTCGACAGTATCTACAGGAGAGCACTGCTCCTTCCATGTCGATAAATTCCATGTCACTGAGATCACAAAATAATAGAATTTGTAGATCAGAGATTGAAGATGGCTTCAGTATATCGCTTAGGTCAAACGTACATTCTATCATCTTAAAAATGGAGGTTCTACAGTGTCTGACAATAGTAGAGGAATACCTGACACGATGGAACAACTGCATATTGCTATGGAAAACCGATAGCTGCTACGGAACACGTGACCATTGATAGTAAAAGTAAATGTAGAGGACCTGTTAATTGCAGCGAAGCCTATGTACGTACGCTCCGTATGCATTCGAAAGCTCATGTGTTGACGAAGGTTGTTGTGGAACATTCCGAGTGGTGTGGCAACATATCTGCAAGACATCATTTGGGTGCTTACCGTCGTGGACCAGCAGTTTCATGGCTTTAAGCCGGTCAGATTGTCACAACTCTGGCCACAATAATCTCTGTGTACAACAGGGTCTTCTCGTGAATAAAATGGACGCTGAAGTTGGAAATATTACGCGAAAGCATGCCGTCGGTCTTAGGTGGACTGTCACACCGCAAGAGGTTCGATACCAAGCCCTCCTGCCGTAAAGGAACACACGTCTCACACATACGTAGATCTCAGCGGACCGTTCAGACACTACCGGTGTACTTGTCCCTGCCAGCAATATATCGCGATGATTAAATCAAGCTGGTTTATACGTTTCGAAGACTGTTGAAGAATTCCACTTCGATCACGCCATTGTCTTTGGCGAAGGTAGCATGTTTGTTAGGGTCAGCAATATCAGTCCATAGTGATGTTCCCCGACGAATGCCACTACACTGTGTCACTTGATACTGGCCACCAGTTAGTTGCAGAGAGAGAGAGAAAACACGTCACACACCACATAATTCTCATGAAAGTCATCGGCAATGCCCAGGCGCTATGGTGAGGGCAGGCATTATACACACTTCCGTATATCTTTGTGCGAGATACCACCACACCACATCGGTACTGAATGGAGATTATTCTGGATCTTGTCTGTCTATTTACGAGTGCAGTAGGTCCTCACTTTCTGATTCTGAAAGACAATGCCGGCCCGCACAGGACTGCTGAGGTGACGGACGCACTAGATATTGAAGATGTTGAATGTGTAGAATGGCCTGCGAACTCCCGCGGACTTAAGCCCTAGAGAGCCTGCGTCCGGTGTTTCTGGCTGACTTATTTCTCAACAAACTCCCTCTCCCGCTACGTGCAAGAACTAAAACCGGCCTTGGGAGAAGATTGGGACAGGAATTCCTCAACAGTTTGGTAGCCAGCATGAAAAACAGGACTAAAATCTGCACTAGTGCCAGAGGAGGGCTTATTACTTGTTCATAATCCAATATCGAAGTTTATATTTGGAGTCCGACCTATGTCAAACATAAAAGTAGTTTATATCGGTTCCTGCTTCCCCATACGTTGAAAACTGTACAGTTTTTTGTTATAAATATACCACTCCACGTCTTTTATGTAAGTACTGCCTTTCGTGTCGTTGATCATTCCCTCTGATTAATCCTGTCCAATAATGTCTGCGTTCCTCAGAAAACGTCAAGCAGTGTAGTGGATATGTAGAAACTGAATTACTAACAGGTAAATTTACTGCTCGTAACCAAATCGCAGTGACAGCCTTGTCTGTCCAGTGGCTTATATCTAACCCTAGCTAGAACTGAAGAAGACTACTTACGGCTGTCAATTGTACAGTAGTGTGGGAACAAAACGCCGTACCCCCGGTGCATTATGTCAACACACAATGGTGCTCCTAGCATCTCAGTAGTTTCGCGACCTCCACAGAGACTAATGAGTCATGGGTGTGTTGCACAAAATAATTTACCTCTAGACTTTTGTGGTTACTTCTTAGAACGGTGCTACACAGGGTTGGCTGCTACATGCTTCGACGCGACGAGTGGCTATTGCTCGCTTATTTGCAAAACGGACTGAGAGTTGACAGACTGTAAGCCGGAAGCATTATAATGTCAAACACCGCAGTTGTAATCGGCCGCCGGACTTGCAGAGTCCTCATGTTTGTGCCGTGGCCAGCTGTCACACCTTGGCAGGTGACAGAGCCATCTCCGTTGTAGGAAAGTATAGTCCACAAAGTAACTATGGTCGTCAGAACGGCACTGGGTAGACCGAAGAGTAGCTACGTTCTCAGGAACGTGGCTGTTTGATGTCTGGAGCATTGGGTACGTCGCCGTCAAGACTAATTTCATGGTTACTACAATTGTGGTAACAGAATCAGTAATGGTACCAACTAAGCAACAGCACCACATGAAGGAGCAAAACTAGACTACTAAGCACTCTGTCACTCTGTTAGTGCATCAGTTAGCTATCGCAAGGTTTATGTTGGAAAAGTCCTCCTGTTCCTTCCTTTACATTGAGCGCAGGTTACAAATTTTGTACATGTTGAGATTTCGGTGCACAATATAAATTCCTGGTTTGCTCCGCTTACGAAAAGACTGAATGCTTAAAATTACTGTAAGTCAATGAATAAAGTCGAAGTCTGTCTCATGGCTACGAAGACTCTAGTCAGTCAAGAACTTAACTTATTCTGTCTGATAAGAAGTTCGAGGCACCTATAACTGGACATTAATATGACAGGTATCTGCCTTTCGCCTTTATGATGGTTTGAGCTATGCTGGAGGCACTTTCTAAAAGGTGTGTCTATCTACGTGAAGGAAACGCAGCCCACTGTTCCAAAAGAGCCTAAACCAGAGAAGATAGTGTTAGCAACTTGGCGTCTGAAGCGAGGTCAACGCTTTAGTCAACGTTCTAACTCATCCCCAACTATCGAGTCGGGCGCAAGTCGAGACTCTATGCAGGCCACTCCATTTAAAAAATGTTTTTGACCACAAAGAACTGCGCCACAGATGCTGTTTCATGACAAGTTGCACTGTTACGTTGACGCAAGCTATCACTTTCTCCGAACTCTTCCACTACACAATGAGTAACATTTGATCGTAGCCTTACGTGTTCAGTATTTTCCTACACGCAGTAAAGGGACCAAATCCAGAAGGCGAGAACACCACCATTCTGCAAAACAACCTCCTCCTCACTTGACCGTTGGCACTGCTCAGCATGGCAGGTAACGTTCTCCATTCAAAACCCGCCATTTCTTACTTTATCAGCCCACCTAACGTTTAACATTGATATGTAGCACCATATCTCAAACGTTTCGATCCTCTACTGTTCTGGTTTTCCTACTGTCCACGTTTTATTACGGTAGAATGCTGCGCTCCAAATGCGCATTCTCAGAAATTACTTGCACAAATTAAGGACTATGTTTGACACTAGTTGACTTCTCTTGGCCAAGAATGCCGTTTCTGCGACTGCTAGTCTGTTTGTACTGCTTGCATCATCCGTCATCGGTTACCTTGCTGCCTATGAAGTGTAGTTCCTTAACTTCAGCTACTTCTTCTAGGAGCTCCAGTCTGGAACCGCGCGACTGCTTCGGTCGCAGGTTCAAATCCTGCCACGGGCATGGATGTGAGTGGTGTCCTTAGGTTAGTTAGGTTTAAGTAGTTCTACGTTCTAGGGGAATTACCTCAGATGTTAAGTCCGATAGTGCTCAGGGCCATTTGAACCATCACTTACTTCGTCATCATCAATCCTGATGTCAAGTTTGTGGTCATTCTCATTTCTGCTACATCTCACTGCTTCCAGCTTACTTCAATTTACTCTCAATACCTTCTTCTGTAACCATTATATTGTTCATTTTATTCAACAAAACCATCGTTATTCTCCACTTTCATTGATGACAGCAGCGTCATCAGCGACTCCTCTCACTGATATCCATTCACCTTGAATTTTAGTTCCATTCTTGAATCTTTATTTTACTTTCGACATGAGTTCTTTGCATGGGCGAACACTATAGGCTAAAGACTACATCCAAGTCTCATATCCATTTTAATCCGAGGGGATTCATTGTAGCTCTTCCACTCCATTGTATTGTATGTTATCCGTCTCTCCATATATCTTACGTCTATTGTTCTCACAATATCGAACATCTTGCACCATTTTGCATCATCGGACTCTTTTTCAGATCGACTGATCCAACGAACGAATCTTCATTTTACTTTAGACTTGCTTCCATTACCAACCTCAACGTAGAAATCGCCCCTCTGATACCATAACCTTTTCCAAAGCTAAACTCATCGTCACCTAACAAATCCTCAATTTTGTTTACCTTTCTTCTGTAAACACTTCTGTCAGAAACTTCTATGCGTGAGCTGCTAAGATGATTGTGCGACAATTTTCGCACTTGTCGGCTCTTGCTGTCTTCGGAATTGTGCTGGTGATGTTATCCGAAATTCAGATGATATATCACCAGACTCATATGCTCTACATACCAACGTGATTAGTCGTTGTGTTGCTACTTCCCCCAATTAGTTTAGTAATTCCGATAGAATTTATCCATCCATTCTGCCTTATATGATCTCAAGTCGTCCAAAACTCTTTCAAATTCTGTCTCTAATACTGTATCCCCCCGTCACTGTCCTCACGACTCCGGTTACTTCTTCTGTGACGTCGTCAGGCAAATCCTCTCCTAACAGGGCCTTCGATGCACTGTTTCTACCTCTCCGCTCTCTCCTCTACATTTAACATGGGATTTCCATTGTACCCTTAATCAGCAGAAGTATTTCTTTTGTACCTATGGTTTCTACTCATTTAGCTTCCTTGTACCTTTTTCTCTTCTTTTCAGCTTGAATGAAGACCATTTTAAAGATGTCCTTTCATCTTCAACTAAAATCATTACGTAGCTCTTCAGTGTCCCAGTATTTACAGCCTCAGAGAATATAAATGAGATTTTCTAGCTTCATTGCCACATTCAAGCATCTGATATTATACGTCCTGACTTGTAATACGTTACTCCTTCGTTGGTTATTCAGTTTCTTCTAGTAGTGACTCCTTCCTTGGCAGTCCACTCCGGGAAATTCGAATGGTGGACTAGACCTGATAGCAGTTTCTTTTTAACTCAATAGTGGTTCCTTCTGCTTATCTCGTGCGATATTTCATGGTCACCCTCCGCACTATTCGATTGCCACTGTCCGTCAGTACATCAGTTCTTCCTGCCTTTAGTATAGATGCTGCTGTTCTTTTGCGTTTCCACCTCACCATCACATCATCGGTACTCGGTTGTCACTCAGATGTCGTTTAATTATCAATCCACATTCTCTGTTACAGCGCTCTCTTGATCGTCCCTGTCTGCTATTATTGCTTCTCTATTGACACAAAAATACACCCCTTCTAGTTTTATAGCGATAGGTGCACCTCAAACGACACTTAGTGCTCAGTTCGGCATTACGTAGGGCTATCTTGTTACTTTTAGTCAGATTTTGTATTCCGAGCTCGCATAGTAAGTTTTGAGTAAGACAGCAGCCAGTGGTTATATTGTAAGCATGTAGGCTGTTAATACAGTGACTCGTTGCCACTGCATTAGCGGTTTCATCGTGCACTATAGACTACGAGATCACGTCACGTGGCGCAGGAGGGCATGTTTGCGGCCATGTGAGGCTTTCGCTGCCTCTACTTGTGGGAGTGAATGAGCGGTCACGACAAGTGAGTTGCCGGATACAACACCTTTGAACTGCGGTAATAAGAAAGCGTTCTCTGTCAGCTCATGACCAGTGCTTCCAAAAAACACAGCCAGATGTTACTACACAAACCGAATATGATTTCGATAACTAGCCTGAAAACTGATTACAATTATAATTAGCTAATTTAAGTCTACATAGGGTAAGAACTGAGGAGGTCCTCCGCAGAATCGGTAAGGAAACGACAAGATGATAGGACAAGATGGTAGGACATGTGTTAAGCCATCAGAAAATACCTTCCATTGTACTAGAGCGAGCTACAGTGAACCAGAACCTTTAGAGTAAAACAGAGATTGGAATACATCCTACAAATAACTGAGGGCGTACGTTGCAAGTGTTACTCTGTGATGAAAACGGTAACATAGGAGAGGAATGTTTGGTGGGCCGCAGCAAACATCAAATCACTCAAAAGCAGATGACTCAAAAATAGTCAGCGTATAGTGACAAAATGATAGGTGGCAGAATAGAGTGTGATAGGCTGTCCAAATAGCGATATGCATCTATACGATATACTTTATTTTTAAGTAAATGATTAGGAGTTACGTTAATTTTTTACTGTTGATCGAAATAACAGGTAAATCAACCCCAAATCCTATATACAAACTGGACCATTTATTGTTAGGATTAATACGTAAAACATGTTATCACACTACATTAAAGTGTATATTTCATTGATTAGGAAGCCCTAGCGCAAAAGGTGAGAGTCTGTACCCACTATTTCGTTGGTAATCTCCAAGGCAGACATGCGGTTATTTCACGGTGAAACTCGAGTTCTCAGAACCTTAATTTATTTTACTTTTGCTTTATTTGAACTTAAGCACTTGGCAGGTACTACACAGGAAAGCCAATCAGTCTCTTCTCGCATTACCTGAACTCCGACCAGCTTTTGCAATGAACAACATTATTTAGCAAACTGTAAAGACACTCTGCTGACAGCAGGAATTTTCTGGGTGATTGTCCTACCTGCTACACAGTTTTTATAGTAAGAGATGTGTATATAGGACATTGCGCCCTCAAGACTATCGAATTCCATAGCCGCTTACACAGCTCTCGTATGTAGAATCAAGTGAGAGGAAGTAACCAGTCGCATGACTGTTTCTATGTCGAACAAAAGTCACTTTGTTGTGTGCAAACACTGTATAACGAGCATTTTTCATGCTGGTTGTTCTGGTTGTTATTTTCATTCGGAAGCGCTATTTACCGTGTTTAAATGCTGTAGGATAATCTGTGTGTTAACCTACGTGACATAACCCTTTCCTATGTTCCGATCGAAACTGCCGCATTAACAAGAAGCCGACAGGCTACAGAAAAACTGGTCTAAGTTTCGTGCTGGGTGTAGTTTGGAATTCAGACAATTCATCGGTGACTGTGTAGTAGACTTCTGTGACTCCAACTGCAATTTACGGTTGTAATCTTGATAATTTTAGAAAATTCTAATTTATTGGAGAAATGTCATTTTGACGATGCACTCTTAAAATGCGCACCGAATGTATAATATGTGACCGAATAGAAACACATGGACACGAACAGTCACTTATTCTTACCGCAAAAATTTCTCTTTCTCAAAATGGTACTGTTTTAAACATGCTGCCAAGAACTGGGACTGCCTTAGCGGGAAGTCTGTCTCCCACCTCGTCACACAAACAAGCAAGCTGTAAAGGCAGTAAGCTCTTCTTATGGATTATGAAACCTTCTTTACTTCCAGTCTCTGCCCCTACGACTTTTTCTGCTTTAGAGAAACGTATCCTCCTACATTATGAGATAACAATCGCCGTGCCCCAAAATCAAGTTTTTTCTTCAATGGTCGGCTGCCGCATGCGTCATACCGCAATTGAATGCTCTTTTTGTTTCCAGAGGTTTCACACTAATGCGATCTCCCCCATTTCACTTAATCTGTGACTTTGAGCAGGCTAAATTTGCTTCCTTGCACGCACTTTGTAACACTATTATCGATATTACCTATAATGATCCTATCTAAATTCTTAGTCTGTTTCTTTTGCTTAATGCTATTTTTGTATCACCATGCTCTTTTGTGCAACATCCATATAAATGTTTGATTAATTATTTACAATAATTTACGTAATTGTAATTAATCTATGGACGCAATTTCAACAGTGATGCTCTGTAAAGGAATGTAAAAACTTCAAGTATAACACTGGTTCATACACAGGGAGAGTAATAATACAATAATGCAAAACTTGGTGGGAAGTCCCTCCGCATAAACATTGACTTGACGGGAATAGCAAAGGTGGATTTAGCGGTCGAACTGCAAGGCTCCTGTTTAATGTGAGTCAGTTGGTTGCTAACATACATATTGTGAACCGATAGAGGGGAGGAGAACTGCAAGATTATATGATAAACCCTTCGGAAGTAATGTGGCTTATTATTCACGACATACTTTGGTTACCTCTGTAATATGACAATCCGACGCTAAGAAGATAAATCTCAGGGCTTGTTGCACAGGAAGAGAAATGGATATTTTTGTCGTCTTTTTTGAATAGCACAGGAGATCGAAGCTGCCACCAGCTTCACCTCAATTTATCAGATCAGTACTGTATAATTGCTATAATTGCATGAACTAGTTTTGTGGTTTCATTTTCTATAAAACGTTGTGGTATGTAAACTTTGTGTTGGGCCACCATACTTTAGCGGTAGTCATTTAGCTAGATATGGACTGATCCCAAGTACTAGAGCAAGGCTGAGTATCCTATTTTTCTGAGTTCAGAAGCAATCATCTTCCTTAATAAAAGTTAGTAAAATTCGTAGAGTTGAAAAGTACATGTTTGTTTATTGAGCATAAGTTTTGAAGTACTTCACATAGTTTTCATAAATGGACAGTTAAAATTTCATCAATGTACAACTACTAAGGAAAGATTACCAAGAGAAGATTTAGTTCAAAGATATTTTATTATTGAAATAAAAGTTTCTATAACTTCATGTGTTCTGTAGTTCACAGCGTTTTCCATATTGTTTTGTGATTAATGTGTTCAACCTCGATCTGAGCCTGTCGGTATGTTAGTGTGTGGGCTTCCATGCTAATAGTTGAGACACGTTTAAATGTCGTAATACAATTACAGCAATCAAGAGTAAACAACAGGCTAGAAATAATCAAACTCTACAAGATCCAGTATTACACGTGCCACCTGAGCAAAATAACAGAAGGAAGTGAATGTTCCTTGAGAATGCAAATAATTATCAACAATTATTTCATAACTGTTTCAACTGCCTATAATTAAATTGAAAATAGAGCCTCTTGTCCAAGTCAGTAGCGCTCCACCACTGACAATTATTCGTCTATAATATTTATTACCTTCCTTCTGTAATGTACAGATAGTAATTGTTAGTGGGCGCCAGTTGTTTCCTAAACGTATTACTAATTCTCCCCTGCAGTTAACGTCAATTGACTGATACAGTACTTGATAAACTGTATTACCGTCTTATAATTCTCGCAAAACAGGAGTTCAGTGTCAAGGAAAGCCAGCCCCAATAGTTAATTTTCTTTATGAACAATGATAATTAGGCTAGGCACAGTTTCTTTCCTCTTGCTAATGGAACCTTGGTTGGTTTCCCGTTTACCTTGACACTGCTTTCTTGCAATTAAAACCTTTCAGCAAACAAAATTAGTCCAATACCTTGCCAATACACACAGTCACAGTCGCGAAACAAAAATACTTTCACAGGAGTAATATTACTGGAATATTACTGGGCATTTCTGCGGGCTAGTTGTGCTGTTAATGAAAAGTGTTATACGTGGCACTACGTGAGCACTGAATATCCAGAGTCACGAACTTGCCATAAATTCATTAAAACAAATAATATCTACTATTACAGGAGTTTAGAAAGTCAACTGTAATTCAGATTCAGTATTTCATGGGTACAGAAACACTAATAGACCAAAGCAAACAGAACGAGATAGTACAGCACGTACCGAGAGACACTGTGGAGCCCAATAGCAACTGTCGAAACGGGTACACAGGTAGCGACTCTGAACTGCAGTTGACTTATGTAGCGTACCAGGCGCCCGCAAATTATCAGATTCAGATTATGAGCCCGTCACAAATAAAACAGGAATCAAGGGAGAGAACGAATGAGGAAGCTTAAAAGGAATATTGTTATTACGGAAATGAATCGACTGATATTTGCAGTACTTGGCAAATAGAGAAAGATTCGATAGAATCAAATGATGCAGAATCAGGGCATGAGGTCTTCTCCCAGAGCGGATTTTTCTCCTTCCCTCCCTTTGTCCCTGCATCCCCTCCTCGGCTGTTTTCCTCTCCCACCCTTCCCTCCACAGTCCTCCTTCGATGTGCCCGCACCCCATCACCCTCTCTCAACCCTCCTTCTCGCCTTCTTTTCCTTTCTACCTTTCCCCCCCACCGCCCACCCCGCCCCCTGGCAGACCCACCCAAATTTTTATTCATTATCAAATGTGCTGCATTAGTGTTGTCTTCCGTGCCGTTATACAGTGTCATCTAGTGATGAGGTTTTAATTGTGTGCACAAACTGTAAATAGTCCATGCTTGTTCGTGTGCTTTTTATTCTGTGGCCACCTTTTACGTTGTTTTTGCCTCGAGTGTTTCTTTAAGTGTGCTTCAAATTGCCAGCGGTATTCTTATAACTTTATGTCGACTATTAACTGCCCTGCAGTGCATGTCCCCATATTAGTGTGTATTTTAACTCCCCGCATCTGAAGAGCGCTGGAATGGGTTGCTACCAGCCCTCCCCTGCCATGCACAGGCAGGGGAACGAACAAAGAAGAAAAGAAAGGGCATGAGAATACAGTAGAGCAGTGTCCTGGAGTCGGAAAGGCTTTGCAGCCGTATTCATGTATGGAGTTTAGCTTCTGAAACGATTATAATTTATTAGTAAAGTGTACGAGTGGTATCTTCTGCCTTGTGGCCGTTAATATTACAGTTATCTGCCCTGGCAGTTTTCTGACAGTGTGTTTTCCTTGCCGTGTAGCTGCTGTCTGACACGGCAGGTAGTTTGACAGCTTGATGTTGTTACCCCCTTTTCTTTGAGTGGTTATTGCTCCTTGACTGTGTTTAGATGCCAATTATTAAGAGATAGTCATGCGGTGATCCGCGTCCTCATTCATTTTGTGGTTGTCGTCCCGTTGGTGGAAAGGAATTGATTAGGTTGTGAGTTGGTTTCTTCAGCTGTACCTAGGTCGTGCTACCACCCGATTATTTAGTTTTACGTGTGGATGCCTGTTTCACCTAAAGTGTTATGAGGGTTTCCTCCCCAGGCAAACCCTTGGGAGACCTCTGAGCACCACTGTTCCGTTGATTGTGATTGTGATTTTCTTTTGTCGCAAGCACTGCGCCAGGCCTTCAGCCTTGTTTTAATTTTGTCTGTTTCATGTTCAGTATATGGACTACAGAGAAACGTTGTGTGGAGTATTTTAAGATTAGGCCTCCAGGCGTGTTTTATTTAAACTCTTGTTTGCTCTGTATTTAGGCCTTCAGCCGCGTTTGTTTTAGAATCTATAGCTTTCAGCCATAGTGTGTGAATTCCTGTCTGTAAGGTTTCTCTTTAATTGTCTCGAATTCTTAAAATGGCCTTCAGCTGTACTGTTTAAATGCTTGTGTTAAAGTTTGTTTTTAATTATTTTGAATAATTGTTTGGGGCCTTTGGCCTTCAGCAGTCAACATATTTCAAGTTTTCTTAAGATGGTTTTCTGTTGTACTGTGTAAATGCTTGTCTTTAAATGTTCCCCTTTATTATGTCGAAATACTATTGGGCTTTCAGGAGAGGAACTAATTTCAATTCTCCTTAATATGGCTTTTAGTCAAAATAGGTAAATGCTTGCCTTTTAAAGAATTTCCTTTCCTAATCTGAAATATTATTCGGGCTTTAGCCCAGAAGATATTCAATTTAACTTAAGTGAGGCCTTCAGCCGTTTGTCTAAATTCTTGTGCCTGAAAAGGATTTATTTAATGATATCTTAACCTTACTTAAGTAAGGCCTTCAGCTGTTTCTCTAAATCCTTGTTTTTTAAAAGGAATTATTTAGTTTTTATTATTGAGAAGTTACTTGGGCCCTCAGCCACGAATTGATCCTTGCTGTTTCAAGGAGAAAACTGTGCACTGGTTTTCGAGGAATAAAGTTCTGTGTTTCTGTTTAGCTATCAGTAATTGATCCTGGCTCCTTTCTACACGCTGATCCACTCTGTCCTGCGAAACCAGATTTAAACTGATAGTTGAGGGTAGTTACATATGTGACACTTCCACTGCAGTTACTGTTAGTTCGAATGTTATTTCTGTTAGTGTTGCACAATACTGTTTTGGTTTTAATTGTGTCAGGTGACGTATTTAAATCGCGGTCAGGCAGTGTCCGGGGGTCGGCCTGTTGAGAAAGGAACGCCTTGTTTATGATTTGGCGATAAGGCGCTAGCCTATTGAGGTCAGTGTTCCGGACTTGGTGCCCCGCTTGCCTGCTACCGTTCTCCACCCACACCGGCGGTGGCGTGTGAGACAGAAACAGCCTTGGAGTATATGCTTAAGGCGGTTATGGGCCTTGAGTACAGCATTGGTGTTTTGGAAGGCACTCAACCTAGTGACAATCAGTTGGATAGTTAGTGCATTTAAACAATCGGATAGAGGATTTGTGCATGTCAGCTTTGAAAGATCATTGTACAAAATTAACCGTCGAGTCAGGGTCTTTGGTTAATGCATTGCAGTTTAAGCTTACATGTCTGTAATTGGAAGGCAGGAGGTCTGAAGAGCGGGACTCGCTATATCGAAGGGGAACCAAGAGCCAGGCTTGGGGTGTTGTTGTTGTATCCTGTGTAGATTCAGACGCAGCGATGGCCAACCTGCCTAATCCTCTGTTGTATTTCTTTCGAGATATTACTGAACTAGCTCTAGGTCGACTTCAGCAGGTCGAAAACCTACTGTGGTTGTTGGTTCGTCTTAAACAATATGCTGTTGTCTTTCGTGCTTCGCACCAAGTAGTGTGGCACTGTTGTACCCGTTATCCAGAGGTGAGTTGCGGAACCTCCTGTACCGAGCCATGGCGGAAGGTTTCTCCTTACAGCAATTGAGGGAGCTCGTCATTAAGCAGAGATTGACCACCGGAGTTCAGAAACAGCTTGAGTGTCGTTACATCTGGATGATGCAGCAGGATACAGAGCAGTTACATCAGTATATCGACCGAGTTCAGAAGACCTGCTTGGCCTTGTTAATTGATTTGCCAGAGCCAGAACTGGTGTCTATTGTTATTAGGGGAATGCGGGCGGCGGGTAAGTCGCACTTTGTTTATCGTGATCTTCCTTCAGCCTGGGAAGAGCTTCGTGCTAATGTAGTAGCGATATCTGCATTACCGCTTGCGGACAATGTATGTGGTGAAGTTGAGTGTCAGGCTACGGGCATTGTCAAGAGAGTTTGCGAATTGACTACATCGGCGGCACTCGTTAGAGGGAGCCTCAGCGTTGCTTCAGGTGCGGAAGCCCAGCTCTTGCATTCACCCTCGCGCACCTAGAGCCAATGAATGATGCCGGGCTGGTCAGCGACATCGGGATAGAGCCTTTAAACTTTGGTGTACCCGTGTTGTCGCTCGCTCATCACCATCCTTGCGTCATATTTGTTCTCGAGTAGGTAGGGAACCCATTTGCGCTCTTTTGGATCGTGGTCGCTCCCTTTCACTATTAAGCGTCGAATGGTTTCTTGAAGTTGGGCATCTTAAGAAATTTCGGTCGGTCCATTCTCTAGTGCAGAGATGTCAGGTGACCAATGGCCACGAGTTTTCCTGGCCTTTGTTATTATCCTTGACCCTCCGCCACACACCGTCAGGTGGCTTGCGGAGTATGGATGTAGATGTAGATGTTGAAGTTGCCCGTCGATTTCATTTTGGGTGTGATTTCATCGATAAAACTGGGTTAGTCTTGGATTATTCTGGGCACACCTTTTCCATTAAGTTCACTCCTGCGGAGCAGTTCGGTTTTCATGAATGAGATAAACGCTTGCCGTTAACCTGACAGTTCAGGCTGTGCCTAATGAGTTCGATCACGCCCATCTCTGCCCACATAAGGCCTCTCAGTTACACAATTTCTACAGAGGTTTCCGGAGCTTCTTTGTGATACGTTGGGGGTTAACCATGTTCGTAATTACCATATCCGTTTGTCTGACGATATTCCTGCTAGGCAGTCCCCATACCGCCACTCACTCCTTAAGCTGAAGATACTGAGAGCTAAAATATCGAAAATGCTTGAGCAAGGGGTTATTAGGCCTTCAACATCTGCCTGTGCCTCTCCCATATTCCTTGTCCCTAAGGATCTGGGGCAGATATCAGGCCTGTTGTTGACTACCGACGATTGAATGATAAGGTTCCCCTCGAGTCTGTTCCTTTACCTGATCTTCATAACTCCTTTGCTTGGTTTGTCAGTGCTAATTTGTTTACTGTTCCTGATTTGAACAAAGCCATTAGTCGAGGAAAGTAAGCATGTTACTGCATTTTGTACTTATTTGAATCTGCTTGGTTTGAACATGGTTCCCTTTGGTTTGGCTACTGGTGCAACCGTTCTTATTCGTTATATATATATATATATATATATATATATATATATATATATATATATATATATATATATATATATATATATTACATGGAGCCAGGTTAACTGTTAAACCAGTAAATTGACGTTAGCTAGACAGCAGGTATCCTTCTTAGGTCATCTAGAGCATTCTGACTTCTTCCTCCGCCCACTGATAATCGTGGAATTGCTAGGATCACTAGGATCATAGGCATGTCCAACTATTTCATGTGTTTTGTCCCTAATTTTGCTCAATTGGCGGCCCCTTTAAATGAATTGCGCCGGAAAAGAGTTTCCCTGCCCAAAAGGCCGTGTCTGAGCACATTAAGGCAGGTATAGCCAACCCGCCCGTTCTCAGAGTACCGGACTTCAAATAAGTTTACTGTCCAAACTGACGCATCTAATGCCGGTATTTCTGATTTGCTCGTCCAGGAGTTCGAGGGTCTGAGGCAGCCATCAGCGTACGCGTCTCGTCGGCTAACTGGTGCCGACCTTAAATATAGCGTCTATGAGTGCTAGGCGTTGGCCGTTTTGTTCGCACTGGAGAAGTACCGCTTCTAACTTGAGCATCGGGTTTTTCAGCTAGAAACCGAAAAACAGGAACTGAAATGGGTTTTAGCCAGGCCACGTAAAACTGGTCGTATTCTCAGGTGGGCAGTATGAATTTCTGCATTTCTATTGGGAGTTAAACGCTTGAAAGACACTGAAAATATCCTTGTGGACCATGTTCACTGAATGTACACCCAGTGAGGGCACACGAGAGACAGAGGCAGGCCATCTTAGTTGTAGCGTGTTAGGTAGATTCTTCTTCTATTTGATGATGTTGCTCAGCATCAGGACCAGGACATAACTTGGGCACCAGTTAAGCAACACCACGTGGCTGGGGAACAGTCGGATGAGTATCCTATCAAGCTGGGAATTTTGTGTAAAAGGGTGGGACGTGCTAAGCAATTTAAGATCTGTTTGCCAGTAGCTCTGGTGCGCCCGGTTTTTCGTTATTTTCATTATTAATTGGTCGGGGGCCACTTAGGAACTTATAAGACCTTGGCTCACCAAGGACCGTGACGTGAGAGAGATTATTTCTTAGCCAAACGTAAGAATGCTCTTCAACAGTGTCTGTTGAGTTCTGAGCGTGAATCCTGATTATGTAGGACTCTTACCTCGTACTAAGGGAGGCAATCGGTATGTATTGGTTATAATCCATGCTTTTCCTAGATTTACCTGACTCCTTCCGAGCCGTACCGTGACTGCTACCACTACTATTGCGCATTTAACTAATGTTTTCAGTGTTTTTGGCCCCCCAAAGAAGTAGTTAGTGATAATGTGCCCGCCTTCCTTTCGGCTCCTTTCCAGGCCTTCTGTTTTAAGATGGTGTTACGGATATCACTACTACACCATGTTATCCACAGGGATCTCTTGCAGGGAGGGTCAACCGAAATCTTAAATCCGCTTTAATTATTTACCATCAGAAGATGCCTAGTTAGTGGGACTCTAGTTTGCCTTGACTTAATTTTGTTTCCAATACCGCCAACTTTGAGGCTTAAAAGCCACTCCAGTTTACTTCAGTCTTGCCTATCCTGTTAATTCCCCTCTTTCCAACTTGTGGGGAATTAAAGATTTAGTGGTTAGCACACTGGACTCGCATTCGGGAGGACGACGGTTCAATGCCGTCTCCGGCCATCCTGATTTAGGTTTTGCGTGATTTCCCTAAATCGCTTCAGGGAAATGCCGGGATGGTTCCTTTGAAAGGGCACGTCCGATTTCCTTCCCCATCCTTCCCTCACCCAAGCTTGCGCTCCGTCTCTAATCACCTCGTTGTCGACGGGACGTTAAACACTAATCTCCCATCTCCCCCCAATTATAGATTTGATTCCGGTGGATACGCCCCCTCAAGTCTTCAGGGAAAACCTAGAACCGTGCCAGACATAATATACTAAAAGCCCATGAGAAATAAGCTGGGCGTTATAATCGTAGTTGGTGAGCTTTTAGAGGAGGGTCAGGAGATCAGGTACATGTCCGTAATTTTCCTGGGGGGCAGGTGGGTGTCGGAAGTCTTAGAAATTCACTCTGCGTTTTTTGGGGACTTGCACCATTGCGCGTGCTTTCAGATCGATGAATTTGCTGTTTAAGCATAAACGCACCAGTAAGCAGTACCGGGTCCACCTTAGCCAAGTTAAGTTTCGTTAGTCCTACTATCGAGTTGTAGGGAGGCAGCCTACTCATTTGCTGGATCTCACAAAGTAATATGTTGGTTGAAATTACTGATTTTCTGTTTTTGTGTCCTAAAAGTACAGAAGCAAGATGTATTAAGTAAGTGATTAGATGTTCAAACTTAAGTAGAATGGAGATACGATAGAATAACAAAGATGTGAGAAGTTTCCAAAAGGTAAAAACTATAGCTGTAGCGTCTCTCCAAAGGGCAAGTGCAGAGCTCATCTACTGCATGCATTGCAACTAAAATAATTCTCACGCCGAAAGTCTTTAACCTAGCCACATCAGAATTTTGTTATAGATACGTACCTTGTGCTGATTGCACAATTAAATTGAGAGCTTCATCGGTGTTCAGCGAATGAAGCATTTAATTATTTAGTAACTTGAAGTGGTTCTCTACTAGCCCCAGCAGCTAGTCACTAAGGCTAATTTTGTGGCTGCGCTTTCAACGATCTTCAGTGCGGCTATATAAATAAGAGCGCTGCGAGCTGGCTTCAGGCCGCAGTTCTCTTCTAGATTCATATCTGCGGACACTCCGTGTTGGAAGCCATGTCGCATCTGGGCAGTTGCGGAGAACAGCCTTGGATACCGTATTATGTAACTCGGTATCCACGTAACAGTGAATTGGCATTGGGACCTCAGTGATTTATTCTTAGTTTGCGTATGTCGTATTTTCACGTGTCTCTGCAAGACACCCCTTCTACCATTACTAGGGTGGCGTTTGATGAGTATTAACATCAAATTTTGGCGAGCATTCAGTTTGAAATTTACATCGATAACTATTATTGAACAATTTTGTTATCTAGGTATAATAGGATCTGTGCAATAGACTATTGAACAGCTCTGATAGTACAAAAGCTCATAGTAGCATTGCTTGGGTAAACTTTTGTCTGGAACTTTTCGCTTTATCGTTTTCAGAATGTAGTGAAAATTGTTGTAGTAAATTTGCATTTTCTATGAATCCCAGAAATTTTCCTAAGTCCTCAGCGTAATAAAGTTCAGTGATCAACAACTTCATTTCTCCATCAGAGTGCGCAGACATCACATTTTTGTTAATCACTTTCTAGTTGCCAACATTGTACTTAGATAGCCTATGCCGAGAACGCAGCAATAGAAATTTCCACCAATCGCCCCACATATGTTGCTAATCACCGAAAAAAATGCTGTTAAACTGAGTAATAGTGGTGTTAATTATTTAGATTCGGGAGTGAAATGCAACATGTAACTGAACATTAGAACAGCGATTAACAGTGTTACAAGTTCACGTTGACGACGCAATTGGATTAACGAAGCTTTGGATTACAGCGCATTGGGATTAATGAAGCTGGCACTGAATCTAGCTGTGCCGCCGGCACCGCAAGACGCCAATCTCGCCCCAGCTCAGTCGTCCAGACACACACACACACACACGCAGCTGTCGAGGAGCCGTCAGCAGTTTAACGTGCCGCACCGCATCAGTAATCCCGGTACGCCACGCCGGCAACGTCATACGTCGTGCAGAATTAACTAGGTTAACTGAAAAGCTGTTCAACTTTCTACTAACCTCCGTTAAAATACTGTCGGCGATGGAACCGCCAAAAGAATCTGAGTTTAAAATTAAATCAGAACCAATGTCTGATGAAGAAAGTGCAAATTCATGAAAAGGTTAAAATACAAATCTGCTTGAAAATAGTGATGTTAAAGTGAAATTCGAACCATTGTCTTCTGACAATAATGTGAAAAGAGGCAATGATTCAAGAACAGAAATCTCTGTATTAAAGCAGGAATCAGTGATTATTAATTTACTGGAAGATAGTTTCACTAATGATTTAAAAATGGAACAGTCATCAAAGGTGGTAATGCTTAAAAGGAGAAATTTGATACAACAGGCCTCCTGGGGTGGCCGAGTGATTCTGGGCGCTTCAGTCCGGAATCGCGCGACCGCTACGGTCGCAGGTTCGAATCCTGCCTCGGGCATGGTTCAAAATGGCTCTGAGCACTAAGGGACTTAACATCTGAGGTCATCAGTCCCCTAGAACTTAGAACTACTTAAGCCTAACTGGCTTAAGGACATCCCACTCATCCATGCCCGAGGCAGGACCCGAACCTGCGACTGTAGCAGTCGCGCGGTTCCGGACTGAAGCGCCTAGAACCACTCGTCCACCACGGCCGGCTCGGGCATGGATGTGTGTGATGTCCTTAGGTTAGTTAGGTTTAAGTAGTTCTAAGTTCTAGGGGACTGATGACCTCAGCTGTTAAGTATCATAGTGCTCAGAGCCATTTTTGATGTAACAGATCAGTCAGGTGTTTCATTTAGTTATGATGATTCTGATATTGGATCTAGTTTTTCGTCACCTGAGTGTGATAAGAAACCAGCTAATGAGTGACCCAAAGATACTGGTCAATTGATTTAAATTTAATATTGCAGCCAATATCTCCGAGTAATGCTAAAATCACAGCTGAATTAAAATCTGATATAACTCAGGGAAATAACAGGAATGTAGCCAGCCAAACTAATTTTAATGAACAGTTTGTTTTAATTAAGAATACCTTTAAGGATGGCTCCAATAAGTTGAAAGAGGATGTAAGAGCTGAGCTCAAAACAGATCCGTACAGTTTAAATTATAAGATTGATTCCAACCATGATGACATTAAGGAAAATGTTGCTCAGCAGTCATCTGAGTTGCATAAAACGTTAAAGTTAGCACAAAAGATAGAGGTGGAATCTGAACTGCTCTCAGATAGGTTTAAAGGTGTTAACGTAAAAGTGAACATATGTGAAGCAGAGGTAGAAGCAGTGAAGACTGATACTACTCATGTTGTGCAAAGGTTGGGTAAAGTTGAAATGAAAGTAGAAACTCTTAGTACTAATATTGTTAAAATTGAGAGTAAAATAGCTTCAGTAGCTTCTGGTAATGGTAGTGTACAACAAATTTTAGCTGCAAAGACCGCTTTTATGAGATGTTGGCATTTCATACGATTCGACTCAGACCAAAACATTCATCCGCTACATTTCTGGAACGATTTTGAAGATGTGTTTCCATCAGTTTCGTCTGAACTCGAGAAAACTTCATTTATTAGATGTCATTTGGCAGGTGATGCCATTCGTGGGTCAGCTGATGTCATGTTGTAGTGTAACCCGTTAGCGGAATTTAAGACAGCTTTCATTAATGAATACTGGTCTGGTCCTAAGCAGAATGAGCTGTTGAGGGAATTTTAGAGTGCGAAATGCTTCAATGCAGGCAGGGAATCTATCAAAGAGTTTCCCAAAATTTGGATTTCACGTCTGTCACATTTGACGGATAAGCTGAAACCTGAAATCATAATACTACGTCTTGAAGCTAAATTGCCATGGTATTGGCAAACTAGAATCATATCCTCCCGTAGAGACAATCTTGACCGCTTCATTGAATATTTGGAACGTGTAGAGCGTGTTGTTGCCAATGAGGAGCAGGCACGTAATAATAGAAATAGTAATAGCACTAATAGTAATTTTAAAAATGAACAAATGGCAATACAAACATTCCAACAGTACGTGTTCTCCATCCGAAGAAAGGTAGGAAATAGAGAAATAATAATCATAACCAACAATGGCTACCTGAGGATAGTAATTTTGTTCGTAACGATAATGTGCAGGTAAACAACACTGTCTAAAGCAATGCTGTTCCAGTTAACCATTATGACAATAAGGGAAACAGTAGCTGGCAGAGGCAGGAAAACTAGTTCCCGTCTGAGGACACTGGCGCTCACCAGGCGGATACTTTTCCTAAGCCAGTAACTACAGAGATTGGTACGACAGATCCAAATACTCAAACCGAGCATTCGGATGATGAGTCGGTAGCATGCAATTATACAGCAGACAGTTTTTAGTTGATACAGTGTTAGAGAAGCTTTCGAAGTGGAAAGACCAAGAGAAGGCGCAGCAACATAATATTAGGGAAGAGCTACAAAGTACTGAATTGGTAGTTGAAGAAGCAGAAGAAATTCATGCTTATATTTACGATTAGAATGATGTGCTGTTATCTAAAGTGCCTCTGCAGGATGTTGATTCTGTGCTGATAGATTTAGGGGTGGAGGTAAGGGAAAATGTAGAGGGTAGCCTGTTGTGGGTCGATGAACACAGTGGTTGTAACCAGTTGTCACTTGAGAAGGAACGCGACGATAATAATGAAAGTAGTTTAGCTGTAACTATTGTTATGCCCGATCTTGACACACAGAGTCGCTACGACCACAATAATTTGGGTCATGTTCAGCAAACTTATTGTAAAGAAGTCGTGCGGCGTTTTGATTTGAAATTAGTAGACCAACTGGAAAAGGCAGCTGAAAATGTGGTTCAGAAAACCCCTTGATCAAAATGTAGTGAAGACAGATGTCGATCACTTTAGCTGGAGACAAATCCAAAAGAAACTGTTGGATGAATCTGAGAAACCACCTGTACAACCTAGAATAAACAACCCTATAATAGTAGTAAATATATTAGGTATCAATGAACTTTGTCTCTTAGACAGTGGCACTGATGTGAGTGCATTGTCTCAGTCCTTCTTTGATGCCGTACCTGGTTAACATAAGCTTACAGTAATGAGGGTATCAGGACTAGAATAATTGGTGCTACTGGCAATGTATCGAAAACGGTAAAGCAAGAAGCTTTGCTGCCCTTTAATATTAATGGTAATGTAATTGATCATCCATGCTCAGTAGTAAACAATCTCAGTATCGAGGTTCTAATTGGCATAGATGTCTTGCCAAAGTATCAAGATGCTGGAGAATTTGAAAGAAGCTATTTCAAAATGGTTTTTCCAATAACCGAAGTAATTATGGTACCATTTATTGACAAACACATAGTAAGTAATGATGAGACTTACGAGCTACCTATACGAGATCTGAAAATGGAAGGTATTGGGGAGAGGATGTTTGATCATAGTAAAGGTAGGCTGAACACAGCAGAAGAAGGAGCAATTATAATGGACAAAATAGAAGCTAAATTACAAGAAATTGACAAGATCTCAGCTAGTCAGAAAGAAGAACTGAAGCAGGTTTTAAAAAGGCATCATAAGGTATTTCCAAATCGACCTGGCGTGGTCAAAGGCTATGAATGTCAATTGAAGATAAAACCTGGCCAAGTATTTTTCAGGAAGCCATACAAAATACAAATAGCTCGGAAGGAGACGGTTCGAAATGAAATACATAGAATGTTAGAGTGGGGAGTGATTGGAATACCTGTCAATGAGTAAAATAATCCTCTTGCTGTTGTACCAAAAAGAGACAGGAGTGTCAGATTGGTTTTGGACGCTCTTTGGTTGAATGAAATAGTGACTAGGGAAAGTGACAGACGGCAGAACATGGGCGAGTTGTTGTAAAAGTTCCGTGCAATTAAATTCTTAGCGTCTATGGACTTCACGTGTGGGTACTGCAATTTGTCACTGACGGGAAGCTGTAGGAAGTACACAGTTTTCTTGTAAGAAGGAGTTTGTTACCAGTACCGTGTGATCCCTCTCGGACTTAATATCTCTGTTTGTGTCTTCGAACGGGTGATGTGCCATGAATTAGGACCAGCCTCAATTAATAAAATCACGGTCTACGTAGGTGATCATTTACTAGCAACTCCCACTTACGATGAGCATATAAGTTTGTTAGAAGAAGTGTTAGAGGATATTGAGAGAGGTGGACTGAAAATAAAGATTGAAAAGACAGATTGTGCTAAAGAGGAAGTAGGTTTCTTGGGATATATGATGATAAGGTATTTGGCCTTACCCAGGCAAGCTAGCGGTCATTGAAAAATTTGAGGCATCCAAAAACAGGAGGCAGTTGAGAGCGATGTTCTGTCTTTTCGACTTCTAAAGGCGTTTTGTTAGTGATCAGGCTTTTAATGCGCCCTGTCTTCACCACCTGTTGAAAAAGAATACCCATTGGGCTTGTACAGCAGAATACAACAGGCGTTCGAGGAGCTTAAACAATCTTTAATTAATAGTCTGGATTTTGAAAACCCATTCTGTATGTTTGTTTATGCAAGTGGCTATGGTATAGCCGTGGAGGTGCTCCAAGTAGAAATAGAGAACGAACAAGACGTGCGCAGAACTATCGCTTTTGCAAGTCGATCTCTACAGGCAGCAGAAAGAGATACTATGACATTTCAGAATTGAAGGCATTAGCCATTGTATTTGGGGTGCAGAAGTTTGAGCAGTATTTACTGGATCATAAGATAATTGTTTATAGTGACCATAAGGCGTTGACCTTTTTAAAGAGCTGGAAGTTGAGGAGGGCACGTTTGGTAAGATGGTCATGGTATCTCCAGCAATTTGACGTTGAGGTTAGACATATCCGAGAAAAAGACAATCTGTTAGCTGATGGGTTGTCTAGAAGTGTGGAGCTCTGTGATGACGCGGGAATTACAGAAACAAAGTGAAGTACAAATGTTTGCGTTGCATATGGTAAAGGAAGAGAGTGCATTAAAAAGGTAATTCAGCACTTTAGACGTGAGCAGAATGCAAATGACCGGCTGAAGTTAGTAAAGAGCTATTTAGGAGATGTGAACTATCCTAAGGTTTCGCAATACTACTGTTTGCGCAAAGGTATTCTGTTTACGAGGAAAAAGGTAGGTGTTTCTGAGTGGAAGCTGTGCTTTCCCTCACAACACGTAGACTTACTAATCGACTACGTACACCCGAGGTATGGGCACTATGGTGCAAAGAAGTGTATTGCAAAGTTAAAAGAGAAAGTTGTGTTTGACAACATGTACCGCAGTGTTGGCCAAGCGTCTAGCATCTTGTGTAGCGTGCCAGGAAGTCCGTCCTGCTAACAGCAGAATACAAGGGGGTATGTATTCAGTAGAGCCAACCGAAACCCTAGATCTACTGGCTTGTGATCTATTCGGCCCTCTTCCTGCTTCGAGAGATGTATGCACCCACGTTATTGTTGTTGTAGATGGGTTTAGTAAATACGTTAAGCCATTTAATTATGAGGGAATGCAAACTCTCTGGTAGAAAAATTGGAAAAAGATTTCTTCGTGAATTTTGGCATTCCGAAGAGTTTGCTGTCAGACAATGGGCCTCAATTTAAATCTTATAGATTCAAAGAATGTCTGGATAAGGCTGGAGTGAAACATCTGAGCCGGCCGGGAATGCTGAGCAGTTCTAGGCGCTACAGTGTGGAACCGCGTGACCACTACGGTCGCAGGTTCGAACCCTGCCTCGGGCATGGACGTGTGTGAGGTCCTTAGGTTAGTTAGGTTTAAGTAGTTCTAAGTTCTAGGGGACTGATGACCTCAGATGTTAAGTCCCATAGTGCTCAGAGCCATTTGAACCATTTTGAAGTATCTGAAAATATCAGCGTATTTCCCTCAAGGAAATATGAGCGAACGTATTATGCGGGAATTATGTGCTTACTGCGCTCGGAAGCACTCATGTTCGGGCGAGCACATTAAGTATTTTGAGAATGTGATTAACAACCTAAGGCATAATGCAACTGGTTTTGCACCTTGCGAATTGATGTTTGGCCAAGAACCGCACAATGTGGTTGCAGATATGTCGAATTCCCTCTTCTAACTCAAATATCCACCGACGAGAAAAAGTTAAGGGCTAGAGCAAATATAAAGAAACGAGCATATGTAAGGAGAAAGCGCCATGACGCGAAAGCTGTACCTACCAGATTCGAGATGATCAGTTACTCCTTATCAAAACCAAGGAAAAGTCTAAGAAAGTTAATCCAGAAAAAATAAATTCATGTTCGTATACCAAGGACCTTCCTGGACTATAAGAAAACCGCATTCAATTGCGTATAGGCTGGAGTACGCGAAGAGCAAAAGAGTATAAAGTCTCAGGAACGTGATCGACCTAGAGAAATCCATAGGCAGTGAATGAATTCTGTAGGGAGGAGGTTGCTCTGTAACCTCTACGCAGTGTGGTCGCTGTGCAGTCCCAGCTGTGCGAGATCTTCTTTCCCCATTTCAGGTCTCAATCAGTCTTCATCTTTCCTATCCACCAAATTTTCGACCCCTTCTTTCCAATACTAAAATTTTCTGATATGGCTATCAAGCTAATAATAAGCCAGTGAATTCTGTAGGGAGCAGGTTGTTCTGTAAAATCTACGTAGTGTGGCAGCTATGCAGTCCCAGCCGTGTGAGATCTTATTTCCCTTTTTCCGGTCTCACTCATTCTTCATCTTTCATATCCCCAAGATTACGATTTCTTCTTCGAATAACAAATTTTGCAAATATTGCCATTAACAAACCATGAGTTCTGTAACCATTGTGTCCACCGATTAGTGAAGAAACTACTGGATGTGACAAACCTAATAGTGAGAAGTAAACAACAGAGAGGTATGAAGTAATGAAGACGTAAACGTATCTGAGTAACAAGTATGTGTATATATGTTTTAAGAAGAACCTTGGTAGTATTATAAAGTACAAAGTGTTGTGTTATTGGAAATTGTTCCACAGTAATATAAAAAGATACGCACATTTGTTTGTGAGCAGAAGCTGAAGTGGCAATGAGGCCTATTGTCTGAATTACAGCTAACTATTAAATATCAGAAGAGTTTGCTTAGTGTAATGGAATAAATGCAGATAACTTGTAATGATGAACTCACCTTGTATAGCAAGGAATGGCAATACTAATGGAACTGAATAGTGTTTGTGGTTGAGACGTGAAGGACACGTCCTTGAAGTGTTTATGAGGTTGGATTTAACCATCGTTATGGTGTATTGTGTGCTAGGACACGCCTACGCGTATTAAGGTTATGAGATGGAGCCGTGAATGCGAGCGTAGGTACCCTTATGTTAGACGAGACAAAGCAGCTCATGGTGTCCTACAGGTTTAAGGAATTTACCATAACGCGTATCCATGATTATTTAATGTACTCTAGAGGTAAGTCGAAAAAGACTACTGTGGTTTCAGAATCCGATTGAGTGGAAACGGAGTGCTATGTGAGCAAACTGATCAGCTGCAATACACCATATAAATGAAACCAATGTGCTATCCTGTGTTTTAAATTGGTAATAGAGTGAGTATTACATAGGTACATACACTAGCAACGTAATTGAATAACATAACTACAGATGTGAAACATTATTAATAGCTCAGCATAATTAAACTTCTATGAAATATGGAACTGACAAAGCAGCGAAGGACCAGTAAGTTAATTTAGTAATGGACTAATCATAGTCTGCTTTGGACACTCAGAAATTGTTCTCCTATTACCAGAAGTTACTCAAATGTGCAGAGAAGCTAATTAGGTATACTCAAACCGTCTCTAAGAATGAGATAGTTGACGAAGAGTCAGCCTGTAAATAAATACAGATGTGTCAGGCATGTACCGAGCATTGGTTCAGTGTTCCGGCCCAGAAATAATAATTTGAGATTTAAATGTTTCATGATTGTATGCCTTGGCATAAAATTTTCTTTAGTACGTGATTAACGGCGTATTGAGCCATTTTTCCGATTTAATCACAGTAAAGTAACCATGAGCTGAAATAGAAAACCGTTGTGTTAACTTTATTTCAGTAACGAGTTGAAATGTAAAATGTATATATCCCCACTTCATTGTGACCCTCGCATAACTGTTAAGAGAACGGAGTCTGAGGCATTTTTGTTTGTTCTACAGGACATACCAGATAATGACAGCCTGATAGCTGCGTGAATGCATAGAGTGACTTGGACACAACTCACCGTGAACCTCCCCTTTCCCCATTGTAGTATAGAGTGGACGTGAAGGACGAAACCATAGCAACTTCCCCCCTCTACCCTTGTGAATCGAAATGTAGAACGCCACACAAAGTGGCTACAATAACGTAGGTAAAAGTGGAAGTGTTATGATTCGTGAAATTCTCTTTCAGGTATATAAAATACTGATAAGATTTCATAATTTTTTTATGTAACAAGAAGAACCATGTCATTTTCTTACCTATGTATGTAAAAATATCTACAAAACAGTTTAATAGGTTTAAGATTTTCACCTAATTAAATAAAACTTGAGCCAGACATTTTCGTAGTTTTACATGTTTAAATGTTTATGTATTTGAAGCAGTATGTATGCCAAATTGTTTCATTGATTTCCAAACTGCTTAAAATTTTGAGTGATTTTCTAAGGAGTATCGTGCCATCCATGTAATGCCTGTTTAATGAATAATATAATATGCAAGGCATTAGTTCCACGAATTTTGCAGACTGGCAATTTACGTATTTTATAGATGTTCTTACCAGTTTTACAATTTTGCCTAAGAGGCAGTGAACATGCCAACAATCTAAATACACTCCTGGAAATGGAAAAAAGAACACATTGACACCGTTGTGTCAGACCCACCATACTGGCTCCGGACACTGCCAGAGGGCTGTACAAGCAATGATCACACGCACGGCACAGCGGACACACCAGGAACCGCGGTGTTGGCCGTCGAATGGCGCTAGCTGCGTAGCATTTGTGCACCGCTGCCGTCAGTGCCAGCCAGTTTGCTGTGGCATACGGAGCTCCATCGCAGTCTTTAACACTGGTAGCATGCCGCGACAGCGTGGACGTGAACCGTACGTGCAGCTGACGGACTTTGAGCGAGGGCGTATAGTGGGCATGTGGGAGGCCGGGTGGACGTACCGCCTAATTGCTCAACACGTGGGGCGTGAGGTCTCCAGAGTACATCGATGTTGTCACCAGTGGTCGGCGGAAGGTGCACGTGCCCGTCGACCTGGGACCGGACCGCAGCAACGCACGGATGCACGCCAAGACCGTAGGATCCTACGCAGTGCCGTAGGGGACCGCACCGCCACTTCCCAGCAAATTAGGGACACTGTTGCTCCTGGGGTATCGGCGAGGACCATTCGCAACCGTCTCCATGAAGCTGGGCTACGGTCCCGCACACAGTTAGGCCGTCTTCCACTCACGCCTCAACATCGTGCAGCCTGCCTCCAGTGGTGTCGCGACAGGCGTGAATGGAGGCACGAATGGAGACGTGTCGTCTTCAGCGATGAGAGTCGCTTCTGCCTTGGTGCCAATGATGGTCGTATGCGTGTTTGGCGCCGTGCAGGTGAGCGCCACAATCAGGACTGCATACGACCGAGGCACACAGGGCCAACACCCGGCATCATGGCGTGGGGACCGATCTCCTACACTGGCCGTACACCTCTGGTGATCGTCGAGGGGACACTGAATAGTGCACGGTACATCCAAACCGTCATCGAACCCATCGTTCTACCATTCCTAGACCGGCAAGGGAACTTGCTGTTCCAACAGGACAATGCACGTCCGCATGTATCCTGTGCCACCCAACGTGCTCTAGAAGGTGTAAGTCAACTACCCTGTCCAGAAAGATCTCCGGATCTGTCCCCAATTGAGCATGTTTGGGACTGGATGAAGCGTCGTCTCACGCGGTCTGCATGTCCAGCACGAACGCTGGTCCAACTGAGGCGCCAGGTGGAAATGGCATGGCAAGCCGTTCCACAGGACTACATCCAGCATCTCTACGATAGTCTCCATGGGAGAATAGCAGCCTGCATTGCTGCGAAAGGTGGATATACACTGTACTAGTGCCGACATTGTGCATGCCCTGTTGCCTGTGTCTATGTGCCTGTGGTCCTGTCAGTGTGATCATGTGATGTACCTGACCCCAGGAATGTGTCAATAAAGTTTCCCCTTCCTGGGACAATGAATTCACGGTGTTCTTATTTCAATTTCCAGGAGTGTAATTGGAGTTGGCAATAAGTTTTCTTTTAATATTTCTAAATGTTTAAATTTCAACGTTTCCATTTTCATAGGGAGTTAAGATGTACTCTTGCTTCCCCTTTTGTAATTAATGTTTTTCACTTATATTCAAAGAAAATTAAGTAGACGGTGATGTAGGGAAGCAGCCTACTCATGCCATGTACAATTTATATGATTTCCGTTGTGTGCCAGCCAAGTTCGCTGTAACTAGTTATGACATCACGAATGTTGTCCAATATCTTAAAAGTGAAGTAAATAATCTGAAAACTTCATAGCATGTCAGGAGTGATGCTAAAATTATAATGTGTTTAGTTTCACTTTAGTACCTTTAACAGTTTTCGAAATTTGGACGTTTCACGTAAAAATCATCAGTGCAACGGGAAGGAGCTAGAAACTACAAACTTTATATTCGAATTCCATCTCCATTGCAATTTAATGGAAACAGCGTGCTGGATCTCACAAAGTAATGTTTTGGTTTGATATTTATGATTTTCTATTTTTGTGTCCCAAAAGTACACAAGCAAGATAGATTAAGTAAGTGATCAGATAAAGCTAGGATGTTTATACTTAGGTAGAATTGAGATACGCTACAATAACAAAGATGTGAGAAGTTTCCAAAAGGTAAAAGCTATAGCTGTAGCGTCTATCCAAAGGGCAAGTTCAGAGCTCATCTACTGCATGCAATGCAACTAAAATAATTCTCTTGCCTAAAGTATATAACCTAGCCACATCAGAATTTTATTATAGGTACGTACCTTTGTGCTGACTGCCCAATTAAATTCAGAGCTTCATCGGCGTTCAGCGTATGAAGCATTTAATTATTTAGTAACTTGAAGTGGTTCTCTACTAGCCCCAGCGGCTAATCAGGTAGGCAAATACTGTCGGCTGCATTTTCGGCGGTCGGCACCGCGGCTAAATAAATAAGAGCGCTGTGAGCTGGATTCAGGCCCCAGTTCTCGATTAGTTATCAGTGCGCACTTCGTGTCGGAAGCCACGTCGCATCTGGGCAGTTGCAAGGAGCAGCCTTGTATGCCATTTTACGTAACTCGGTATGCACGCAACAATGACTTCGCATTGGGGTAAAGTGTTAATTGTGGAATGACCTCAGTGATTTATTCTGAGTTTGCGTATGTCGTATTTTCACGTGTCTCTGCAAGACAGACCTTCTACCATTAGTAGGGTGGCGTTTGATGAGTATTAACATCAAATTTTGGAGAGCATTCACTCTGAACATTTACATTGATAATAATTGTTGAGCAATTTCGTTATCTAGGGATAATAGGACCTGCAGAATATACTCTGAACAGCTATGACAGTACAAGAGCTGATAGTAGCATTGCTTCGGTAAACATTTGTCTGGAACTTTACACTTTTATCATTTTAAGAATATAGTGAAAATTGTCATAGTAAACTGCATTATCTATTATCGCAGATATTATCAAAAGTCCTCAGCGTAACGAACTTCGATGATCAACAACTTTATTTCTCCATCAGAGTGGGGACAGGGAACTTGAATTACAGGCATCACATTTTTGTTAATCACTTTCTGATTGCCAACATTGTAGTTAGAGAGCGTGTGTTGAGAAGTGCCATACAGAGTTACCCCCTCCTATCCCCCCCCCCCCCCCCCCTGCCCTGTTGGTGTTAAACCATGGTAGGCTCGCACTGATCCCGTTTTTATTTCTCTGGTATTTTGACACCATCAAGTAACATCTTATTGCTCCCTCAGCTACTATGTGAATGAGTTGCTCACTTGCATCCATCAGTGGCAGCAGCAGCGTCTATCGTTACTAGTATTGCAGTACCTTCTTTGTTGAGGCCAATATGTTCCCGCGCTGTGGTGTGCCTAAGGATTTGGTCAGATGCGACAGAGCAGCGGGGATGTCTCCGCGCTGTGAGGAACAGGTAGACGACGAGGTACTGGCAGAAGTAAAGCTGTGAGGACGGGGCGTGAGTCGTGCTTTGGCAACTCAGTTGGTAGAGCACTTGCCCGCCAAAGGCAATAGACCCAAGTTCGAGTCTCCGTCCGGCACACGGTTTTAATCTGCCAGGAAGTTTCATGTCAGTGCACACTCCGCTGCAGAGTGATAATCTCATTCTGGAAACATCCCCAAGGCTGTGGCTATGCCATGTCTCCACAATATCGTTTCTTTCAGGAGTGCTAGTTCTGCAAGGTTTGCCGGAGAGCTTCTGTAAAATTTGGAAGCTAGGATTCGAAGTTCTGGCAGAAGTAAGGCTGTGAGGACGGGATGTGAGTCGTGTTTGGGTAGCTCAGTTGGTAGAGCACTTGCCCGTGAAAGGCAAATTCCCCGAGTTCAAGTCTCGGTCCGGCACACAGTTTTAATCTGCCAGGAAGTATCATCCTCAGCGTTGCTCACGAAGCATTCCTGACTAACAAAGCACCAAAAGAACAAATTGTTATCAGCAGGCCGGAAGAAGTAGATACAGGCGATTGTTTATGATTTACTGGAGTTCACTAAGACTATACAAAATACGAAGTAAAGATAGACGTCATTAAACCCAGTCTTTTACGAATGTTCAGACGAAGAGCGGAATGCGTAAAAGTACTGACATTAGGAGGAAACCTCAGGCCCCTAGTGTTTATGACCCGGCAGAAGATCGGACTAGGAAATTAACTTGTTTAAGAAAAGCGTTTCTGTTAGAACCGAACAATGTTCCAGAATGATCATATTCAGAAGATACTACGGGTGAAGAAAATATTAAAGTGACAGAAATCTGGGACGACGGGAAAATTGTTATTTTTTACTTCCAGATGAAGCAATGGCAAATAAAACCCTGAAGCAAGCACAGAACCAAGAAAGAAACAACCATCGAACGGTGACATCTACTATCGAACACGAATTCAAGTCTCGAGAACATCTGAAATCCCAAAACCAAATAAACTACTAGATATACTAAAAGGATAAACGGACTACATCCCTTGGGATAAAATTCGATCTCTTTAAGACTGTTGTGGTAAGATGAGGATAATGAAATTATTCTGCGTACAGCAGCATAAATTGCCACCGTAATTAGAGGGCGAGGGGCAAGTTCATTTTAAAATCAAGCAAATTTATTTCCAAATTTATAACCAGGTACAGTGGAACGTTCGAAGTCCAAGGAACTGCTTACACTAGAGCATATTATCTGGCGTGTCAAAAATCAAGGAAACCCATTAGGCGCTCATAACATAGTAGGCTTGAAACCTTAGGTCACAGAATAGAATAAAACATGTCATGAATAATATATGCTGTGTTATGTTTATTTTTACAAAATATGTTTTGTTACGGGTGTTATAAGCATGTTAAGAAATAACCCTGCAGTTTTTCTAACATATATCTGTGAACTTCAGATTCTTAACGATGCAGCTGTAAACAGAATGAAGTGGACATTGACAAAAAAACAGTGAAAGGTGGTACTAGGAGCTGCGCTGCCTAATGTGTGGTTGCTTAATAAAATGGACTGCCAATGTGGAAAATTGTCAGCCTAATTACTTGATAACTGAATAAAGGAAGAAAGGGTTTTTCAGATGGACTGCCAAAACTCTTAGTGGGTAGCCAAGTGGTAAACATGGTTTGTAGGATAAAGTTGTCGTAATGGAGTGCCTGGAGTGATGATGAGGCAGTGAGAAATTCTATGCTTGTTGTAAATAGTGTTGAAGTATTCTACTGAACTGAATAAAAAATTAACATAGCCAGAAACACCTATCATGTGAAAGTAATAATTTTTTTTCCATCTGCTTTTCATTAAGAAAAACTGAAAGTAAAATCTTCAGTAGTATTTTTGTAACTGATAAGAATTTGAAATGTAGCGCACCCATAATGCGTTGAAAGCAAAATAAATGTACTTCTTGAAGTACCTAGTAAACCACTGTAAACAAAACTTATATACTGTTTACGTAAAAGCTTCTATCATATTTTACTCTTTGTATGTATGTATTAAGTGTTCTATTATAAAGGTATGATTATAACCATTATAATCATTAATATTCAGTGCTCTTGGTAAAGCAAAATTTCTTCTACAACGTGAATTGTTACGTAAATGTTCTTGTGTGAAGGACGTGAAATGATGTTCTTTGTCTTTTATTTTTGTTTATGTGTAGTGAATGCAGTTATGATGTGTTTGGAATAGTTTTTTAATTTTCTTTCTTTGTGTCGCCTAACGGTGTTTGAGGTGTTACGGATCTTTCACTGATGTCTCCCTGACAGAAGTTTCACTGATCTATCCCTAACAGAAAAAAATGACTGAAACAATGAGCATGTGTAACACTACAATCGATATTACGAATAATGGTCTTATCTAACTTCTTTGTCTCTTTTTTTCTTAATGTGACTTCTGTATAACAATGCTCTTTTATGTAACATCCATATATGAGTTTTATTTATTGTTTATGATAATTTATGTAATTATAATTAATCTATTGACGTAATTTTAAAAGTGATACTTTGTAAAAGAATGTAAAAATTAAAACTTTAATAATAATGATCTTTCATGTAAAGGGAAAGTAGGCTTTTAATAATGCAAAACTTGAAGGGAAATTCCTTCGCAACGAAATTGGCTAGGCGGGAATAGAAAAGGTGGATCTGGCGGTCCAACTGCGAGTTTCCTGTGTAGCATGCGTCAGTTGGTGGTTAGCATTTAAAGCGTACACATCGTGTGTACTGAAAGAAGTGCGATGAACTGCAAGATTGTATGATACATCCTCGGACGCGGAAGTAACGCGGATTATTATTCAGGACATATTTTCGTTGGCTCTATAGAATTAAAATCAGAAGCTAAGAACTCTCGGAGCGTGTTGCACAGGAAGAGGCATGGATACGTTTGCAGCCTTTCTTGAATAGCACATGAAATCAACGCAGCCACAACCTTCATCTCAATTTATCACATGATCACTGTACAACTGCATGAACCAGTTATCGGGTTTCATGTTAAATAACAAGTTTGTCTTCTGTTAACTTTGTGCTGAGCCACCGTATTATATCATTAAACATTTACCAAGATAGGATCCTGTCCCAAGCGCTACGGCGAATCTGAGTATCGTATTTTAGTGAACTGAAAAGCAGTCGTCTTCCTTAACAACGACTTATAAACTCCGTGGAGTTGTAAAGTACATATTTATTCAGCGAGTATAAGTTGCGAAGTACTACACGTAGGTTTCTTAAACGAGCAGTTAAAATTTCATCGAAGTACAAGTACCAAGAGAAGCTTTAAAATATTTAGTTCAAAGGAATTTTTGTTACTGAAATAATAGTGTTTACTGTTTGATGTGTTTTGTAGTTAATACTGTTCCCCATTTTGTGTTGTGGTTGAAGTGTCCAGCCTCACACTGAGCCTATCGGTAGATTTGTTTCTTGGTCTCATTCTAATAGTTAAGACATATTACAATATTATAACACAATAACAGGAATGAGGAATAAACAAGTAGCTACAAATATTCTAACTGAACAAGATCCAGGTATCACATGTGCCACTAGAGCTACTTAATATAAGGAAGTGAATGTTCCTCGAGGAAACATATAATAACTAGTTCAAAAGAAACGATTACTTCATAATTATTCCAATTTTCTATGATTAAACTGATAAAAGAACCTCTTGTCCGAGTCAGTAGCGCTCCATGATTAGTGATCATTTACGTATATTTGTCATTACTATCCTGCTATAATGTAGAGATTGTAATTGCTACTAAGAACCAGTTGTTGCCTAAACGTATTGACGCTCCTCCTTTATATTTCAAGTCAAATCACTGGTACCGTACATTACTTGCTAAAATGTGCTACTGTTTTGTTTATTATGAGCGAAAGAGAAGTTCAGTATCAAGTATAGTTTAATCCCAATATTTAACTTTATTTACGAACCATGATAATTAGGCTGATGATCGTTTCTTTTCACGTAAATGCAGTTTACTACATTACTAACAAAACTTGGTTCGATTCCAGTTAACCTTTATACTGATTTCTTTCAATAGAAATCTTTAGGGACCCAAATAAGTTCGATACCTCTCCATTACACAACATCAAAGTCACAAAATTAAAATTCTTTTGCTGGATTATCACTACCGACGTATTACTATATTAATAGTAGCCAGTAGCGTTAAAAACTTGTCTCAGGCTCATCTCATATTCAGACCTGTCTGTGAATTTCCAAGTACTTATAAATATAAATATCGGTAAAAACCAAAATTGACACAAAGTATTAAACGAATACCACTGAAACAGCTTGCTAGAGAGATCAAATCTGCTGTTTAAGTCGTCACGTGACAGGTTAAATTCGAATACAACGCTACTTCTCTTGAAAATTATTATTGTTAGACATGTTCCACAATTACGTAGCATGTGAAATCCAAGAATTGGTTAACATATAGACTGCTGGCAATGAAGACGTGTGATACTTCATTTCTAAGAGCATATAAGAAGAAACTGAGATACATTTTAATGAAGAAGTAAGTATTAGACAGGTGTATGACGAATGTGACGATCGCTTGTAAGGGTACAGATGCTAATACCGTTATGATTATCATTATTATTTGTGAATTGACTCCAGTTCACAGTTGATGCGCGGAGCGAAAGTTAGGTACGGAGTAGAGGAAGCTTTTGGCGCCTGCAGGAATGGCTTGTAGGCAGTTTAATCTTCGGTACCTCACATTAAAAGAATATGTATGAGCCGTGGCTCGCGTACAGGGAAGGGCAGTATTTATTCGATGTGCTCCAGTCACCTTGATATGACCACCGCCTATGTTAGACGTCAACGTTCAGTAACCATTCACAGATGGCAAGTTGCAGCACTAATAGTGGAGAGTTTATAAATACGTGTCTTGGGGACTCTGGAAACTGTACAGTCGTTATCTTAAGTGATTTACCTGACGTCCAAAAGGACATGCTTATTTTCTCTCGGGCCAAGAGGGAATGTGTTCCTCCATGGTTGGAAAATTAGCGCTATCCAAAACCGGCGTAGAAGCAATTATCATACACCACGGACCATACATGACAAGGGTGAACGCCGACTCCGGAGATGTGTACCGCCGAACAGACATGCAACTGTTTATCAGCTTACCGCCCAGACAAACAAACAAGCTACCAAAAGTGTCTTCTCAGCCACCATTCAACATACGTTGCTGCCTAAGAGTATCCGCTGTAGATTCATGGTTCAAATGGTTCAGGTGGCTCTAAGCACTATGGAACTTAATATCTGAGGTCATCAGTCCCCTATACTTCGAACTACTTAAACCTAGCTAATCTAAGGACATCACACACATCCATGCCTGAGGCAGAATTCGAACTTGCGAACGCAGCAGCATCGCGATCCCGGACTGAAGCGCCTAGAACCGCTTCGCCACAGCGGCCGGCAAGATGCCTGGATCTTGCAGCCACGCTGTCTGCTGTTCATCGACTATGAAGGCAGTGGACGTCCACTGAGTGTTGACAGGTAGCCTTTTCAGGCGAATCACGTATTATGCTCCATCGGACAGATGGCCGCTGGCGCTTGCAGAGTGGAACGTCTGAAAGCAAAGACCCTGCAACAATTTTGGGAAGTCTCCAAGCCAGGGTGGTCGTGCGGTTCTAGGCGCTTCAGTCTAGAACCGCGGGACCGCTACGGTGGCAGGTTCGAATCCTGCCTCGGGCATGGATGTGTGTGATGTCCTTAGGTTAGTTAGGTTTAAGTAGTTCCAAGTTCTAGGGGACTGACGACTACAGATGTCAAGTCCCATAGTGCTCAGAGCCATCTGAAACATTTTTTTTTCCAAGCCAGAGGAGGAAGTGCTATGATCTCCAGAATGATTTAGTAGCATTCCCTGAGCGCTCCCGTCATTGCAGAAGGCACGATGGACCAACACAAGAATGTGTCTATCCTTAGGTACCATGTCCATCCCTACAAACAGATTCTTTTTCCTCGGTACAGTCGCATCCAAGAGCAAGACAATGCAATGTCACACAGCTCGCAGTGCGTGCTTCGAAGGGCACATTGATGAGCTTACCGTGCACCCCTGGGCACGACCTCCAGAATTTAAACCCAATCGGGAATCTGCTCACAGGTTCGCGCCGTGGATCCTAATCGGTGAAACCTAGCGCAGATGAACACGGCGATAGAGTCGTCATGTCTCCACCTCACTGCCGATCCAGTCCAGAACCTCAGTCTCTCTCCCGTAAGCCTTGCAGCGGCCGGTGCTGCAAAAGGTGGTTATTCAAGCCATTGATAGTTGCTCATAGTAATACAATACTGGCTATTAAAATTGCTACACCAAGAAGAAATGCAGATGATAAACGGGTATTCGTTGGACAAATACATCGTACTAAATATGACAAGTGATTACATTTTCACGCAATTTGGGTGCATAGATCCTGAGAAATCAGTACCCAGAACAAACTCCTCTGGCCGTAATAACGGCCTTGATACGCCTGGGCATTGAGTCAAACATAGCTTTGATGGCGTGTACATGTACAGGGGCCAATGCAGCTTCAACACGATACCACAGTTCATCAAGAGTAGTGAGTGGCGTATTGTGACGAGCCATTTGCGCGGCCACCGTTGACCAGACGTTTTCAATTGGTGAGAGATCTGGACAATGTGCTGGCCTGGGCAGCAGTCGAACATTTTCTGTATCCAGAAAGGCCAGTACAAGACTTCCAACGTGCGCTCGTCCATTATACATGCGGTCGTCCATTATACTGCTGAAATGTAGGGTTTCGCAGTGGTCGAATGAAGGGTAGAGCCACGGGTCGTAACACATCTAAAATGTAACGTCCACTGTTCAAAGTGCCGTCAGTATGAACAAGAGGTGACCGAGACGTGTAACCAATGGCACCCCATAATACCACACCGGGTGTTACGCCAGTATGGCCATGACGAATACACGCTTACAACGTGCGTTCACCGCGATGTCGCCAAACACGGATGCGACCATCATGATGCTGTAAACAGAACCTGGATTCATTCGAAAAACTGGCGTTTCGCTGGTTCATCGGTGAGTACACCATCGCTGGCGCTCCTGTCTGTGATGCAGCGTTAAAGGTAACCGCAGCCATGGTCTCCGAGCTGATAGTTCCTGGTGCTCCAGACGTTTTCAAATTGTTCATGCAGATTTTTCTTGTCTTACAAACGTCCCCATCTGTTGACTCAGGGATCGAGACGTTACAGCCATGGGGATACGATGCCTGTCATCGCGATTGCTAGTGATACGAGGCCGTTGGGATTCAGCACGGCGTTCCGTATTACCCTCCTGTTCCCACGGATTCCATATTCTTCTAACAGTCATTGGATCTCGACCAACGTGAGCAGCAATGTCGAGATACGATAAACGGCAATCGCGGTAGGCTACAATCCGACCTTTATCAAAGTCGGAAACGTGATGGTACGTATTTCTCCTCCGTACACGAGGCATCACAACAGCGTTTCACCTAGCAATGCCAATCAACTGCTGTTTGCGTATGAGAAATAGGTTGGTAACTTTCCTCATGTCAGCACGTTGTAGGTGTCGCCACCGGCGCCAACCTTCTTTGAATGCTCTGAAAAGGTAATCATTTGCATATCACAGCATCTTCTTGCTGTCGGTTAAATTTCTCGTCTGTTGCACGTCATCTTCGTGGTGTGGCAATTTTGACGGCCTATAGTGTGATTACTTAAAGATACTTATTATTATGCTGCGTTCATTGAGTCAGTTATGTGGAAGAGTGGTAGTAGCAGACTTAGACGTCAGTATCACTAGACACATTTTAATGGAAATGATATCACCGATATACGCTCCTCGGGAATAAGTTATCTGGGAATACTGTACAGTCAGATGCAAGTTTAAAATGACGGCCAGCAACAGGTCAGGCAAGTTAATGGTTTATAAAATCGTCTAATGACTGGGAATCTTGCACCATATGTAAAAACGAATTTGTCAGGAATACTTGCACCCATTTACGAAAGAGTAAACTTATTCTATGTGTGAATTCTTACGGTAGATTCAAATGCGGAACAGCGATCAAAACAGGATCTGGACATTTTTCATGCTTCAAAATAATTGCAGATGTTGAAAGTTGGTTGTTACGTCGTCACTTACTGTGCTCAGTCTTACGCTTTCTATGTTTTAACTACATCGCGACCTAGTTGTCACAGCAGTACTGCAAAGATGATTCTGTACTCAGTGTCGACAAGAGGATATGGCTATCTTTGAGAGTTTTCTCTTCGAGGTTTGTGGAAGGCATGGTCACATGGTTCCGGCTGTCCGTACCAAAGATGGACTCAAAACACGCTCGAAGATCCTTTGGAGTACATTACTCTGGCGTGGATTGCTGAGAGGGAGAGAATGTTTGCTGTTGTATGCGTGCTGCCACGCGTTTGCTGATTTGGGAGAGAGTTTGTGTTATTCAGGTAACGCGTAGCCATTGCGTATCTTTAAACTTTATTCGTTAGTTATTTGTGAGGTGTTCACTTTTCATTGTTAAACTATCACTAATTCACGTTAAATTTTCATAAATTCATCGCTGGGAACATCGCTAGTGGACCGACGTTGCACGTGTCGTTAAGAACTTTTTGTGTCTCTTTAAGGTCAGTATATAATTTTTTAGGATATTTTTGTAACGTCGTTGCAACTACAGCAATGAGTGACTTTTTCACCAGAAGCGTTTCGCTTTATTGAGGTAAAGCATCATCAATAATCTATATTTAAATTATTTACATAGTGGTTTTCTTTTAGATAAAAAAAAACAGTTTGTTACGAATTGGTTGATTTTATGTACGGTGTCTTTTCGGCTGATCTCTCGCTTACATCGGGAAACGCCATTTGCTAGCACATTCCCTATGTAAGCGAGAATTCAGCCGAAAGATCGCCGTTAATAAAAATCAACCTATTCTTAAAGAACTGTTTTTCGATCTAAAAGAAACCACATTGTAAATAATTTACAGATCATTGATGATGCCTTACCACAATAAAGCGAAACGCGTCCGGTGCTAAAGTCATGGCTTTTTGCAGTTGCAAGGACGGAACAAAAATACCCTCAAGAGTTATAAAGCAACTACGGACACTATTGCCACACAAATGAATACTTAACTTTTGACTCTTGTAACTACAAATCGGGGTTCGCAGCCCTACTGTACACTGAGTACAAGTTGACTTGAATGAATGAAAAAATAAATAAATAAATAAAGGAAAATAGCCTGTGTTGTCCCACTGAGGGCAAAGGCCTCCATCAAGTAGGGTATTGGCTTTCAAAGACTCAGGCGGTGAGTTAGTCCACGTAAGAGAGTATCGCACTTAATGCACTCTACACATTGAATTACACTTGATCACATAGTTGTAGTTATAGTTCTTTCCACTCCTTTCTGTTTCTTAGTCGGCCGAAGTGGCCGTGCGGTTCTAGGCGCTGCAGTCTGGAAACGCGAGACCGTTACGGTCGCAGGTTCGAATCCTGCCTCGGACATGGATGTGTGTGATGTTCGTAGGTTAGTTAGGTTTAACTAGTTCTATGTTCTAGGGGACTAATGACCTCATAAGTTGAGTCCCATAGTGCTCAGAGCCATTTCTGTTTCTTACTATGCTAGTCCACTGTCTTCCTGCTTGTTTTCTGGATAAGTCCGACTATTGCCGTCTTGGCCGATGTAGAGAACCCATGTGGTAGCTCATGCCGGCCATCTATCGTCTCGCAGCCTCGTGAGGTGGTCACACCATTTCCAGTTGGTCTTCGTAGCCTGTTTTACTATGTTTATTGTTGATGACATCTTGCGTATCAAGCTGTTCGATATTCTGTGTTTCAGAGAGATGCCAAGGATCTTCTTCTGCATTCTCCTGCGGCATACCTGTAGAGTATTCTCTCTTCGGCTTTGAGAGCCCATGTCTGACTTCCATATAATGACACTGGGAAAAAACGCAGCTTTCATGTGCCTCCATTTTAAGTCTCCCATTCAGGGTTCTGTCTAGCAATATGAACTGTAACGCTCACATAGCTTTTCAAGCTAAAGAAACTCTTCGTATTATTTCTTATTCAATTTTGTTGTTAAAGGAAATTATTTGGCCTTGGTATATTGTAACCTCCACACAATAAAAATAATAATAATAATATTCACATTCAGTGTAACCTCCCAACAGAAAAATTCCTATACCTCCCAACAGTAAAATGTAATTACTTATATAATTCACATTCAGCGTAACCTTCAAACAGATACACTCCAAAACCTACCAACAGTAAAATTTCGTAACCTACCAATAGTAAAATGTGACTAATCTCTCAATAAAAAATTATCGCTCACCTATAACCTTTCAATAATGACTGTGAATTTAAACTGGTGAATTTAGGACGTCAGCAGTTCTGCGTCATGGCCTTGAAAGATCATTCTGAGTAAATAGAAAATTCTTACCTCAATAAGGCCGCCCGATAACGCGTATACATCTGCTCCTATAAAAAAAATTTCTGGCGCAGCTCAGTGCAATGCTGGCCGATAGATTTGTCATGTATAAAAAGAAAGATCTTTACAATAATCAGGATAACCATTGATTGGAGAAATTAGTAAGTTCTTTAAATTGAGATGAATAATTATCAAAAGTTAATTTTTTGTAAGAAAGACTATTATTAAGATTTTTTAAAAAAACATTGCATGGGACTTGACATAACAATAGTACATATGCGTGAGGCCGCTTTTACCCTATACTACAACGCTCAGGTAGGAGATCTAGGGCTTCTTTGAAGAGCTCATATTATATGTTGCCTTATCTAGGTGACTTTCTGTTTCTAAATTCATTGATGGTTGTTCTAACCTCGCTGTGTATTATTGAGGGTATGGTTTCAGTGTTGATTGGGTCTGGATCGACAGGGTTGCAGTCTGTAATTTTATTTGGTAGAGAACTTGTCTATGTTGCTTTGTAGAATTCCTTTGCTAATTTGGTTATATCCGAGAGAGGAGTTTCAAACTCGGAACTGCTGTGCAGGCAGCTGCTCCTACCGACAGAAACCACGAAACGAACACTAGGAAACAGTAATCTATGGAAGTTGAAAACAGAACAGGTTTACAATCAGATGCACGTATTAACAAGAATCAAGCAACAACGAAAGAAACAACGAAAAAGAAAAAGGAGAAACCGACGGAGGTCGAAAATATGGCTCAAAAAGTAAAAAAAATATAATTGGCTTCCTCACAAACAAGAAAGAAGAAATATGAACCACAGGAACACCATAAAAGGGACGAAAAAATTCAAGAGAAAAACATTGTTATACATCGTTAAGCTCAAGAAACGAAATGTTGATGAAATGTCTGTTAAAGAACGGAATAATGGGACCTTTAGAATGCGAGGAACTGCACACATAAGGAAACAAAAAAGCCTTCAAAATGGGAGTTCCCATCACATAAAATTCGGATTTCGGTCCTGAGGATACGCCGATTTCTCTTCTTTCAATCCACAAGAAGATCAACAAGAGAGTGTGTGGAATTAAACTAAACAAAGAAGAAAACATGAAAGGAACACGTTCATACTGAGCCCAGAAGCCTGTAAAAACACAAACGCATACCACCGGGCAAGAATGTAATATACTCACAACGGACAACTTAGAAGAAACTACGGTCAAGAGCACCAGACTAACAAGGAGCAATAGCAACGATATCATAGTAGGAAGATTGAACGTACAAATGCTGATAACATCAGAGAGAGAGAAGCAGAGCTCGAATTTGCACTAGAAGAAATAAAATTCGGCATAGTCGGACCATTCGAAGTAAAGAAAACAGTGGAAGCCATCATAGAGAAATGAAACGGCTATCAGCTGTATTACAAGGAATCAACTCCAGGACAAAAAGGGACGGGCTTCATCGTCAAAAGCGGCTGAAAATCATCCATACAAGAAATAATGGGAGCGTCAGAAAGAATAGCAGCTTTGAAATTTACTGCAAAAAGTTATCAAATAACGATCATACAAATGCATGCCCCAACAGAAACGAGTACCGACCAAGAATCAGAAGATTTCTATGAGAAACTAATAATTGAAGATTTCTATGAGAAACTAATAATTGTGGATTTCGACAGTAAAGTCGGCCCCCGAAGGAGCGATGACGAAGGCCCAGTCGGATCACACGGCTTTGTAACAAGGAACAGGAGAGGAGAAAGAATGGTACAATTTACTCAAGAATACAAACTGAAAATAACAATACCATCTTCAGGAAAAATCCAAACCTAAAATGGACTTGGTTCTCGCCAGTTGGAAAGACGAAAAACGAAACACATTACATTCTAACAGACAATCAATACATAATAAAGTACCTCCAAGTAATCTCACAATGCTGAGGACAAAAATAAAAATTCCAAGGAAACGAATAACGTAGAAAAAGAAAGCAAAAAACAAAAAAAGAAATAGAAAAACTGAACAGAGGCAAACTTAAACAAGAACTAGAGAAGGAACAAGCAAATATGAATACAAATCAAAGCACTCAAGAAATGTGTAACGCACTAAGAAAGTGCGTATACCAAGCTCACAAGGGCAGAAGCAAAGACGAGCAAATGAAGAAAAGCCGAAGCAAATTAAATCAGAATACCATATGGCTAATCGACCACAGAACGATAAGGTTAAAAACTAGAGATATTTCGGACAAGAAAAAAAATAATACACAGAGCTGGACAAAATAACGAAAAGGGAAATACGAAAAGATATCCGCGACAACGGGACAAAAACCAGTAGAAACAAACAAATCAATTGGAAACGAGGATAAGCGCCCAGGGCGGGAAAAAATTGGTACCAGAAACGAAGAATCAGAAGAGAGAAGATCTAAGCGTAGGAGGGGATAAGTTGACTTATTAAAACTTATTCTCTGTGCCTGTTCATTTTATATACTCCATTATATTTAAATTCTTGACAGTATGACTGCTACTTGCCGTTGCGCTGTTAATATAGCAGTGTACTGCTCAGGTAACTTTCACCTATCATGCGTCGGATTGCGTTCCTTAATTAACTGCAAGCGTCATAAACTCGTCTATGACAGGCCATACCCTTTCCAAATCAGAATAGATTACACAATTTTAAACATAGCAGTCGCCGTATGAAATTAAAGAAGTGATAGTGACACCAGGTTGTACAATGCTTGATAGGTGCTGAGGAACAACTGACACTGGTTAATAAATAACTGACAATGGCTTTGAAACAAGTGACAATTGCTTCGGAACACCCGACCGAAGGTAGCAAAAGGAAATGAGGACAGCAGGACATGTTAAATGCTGCGATGCTTGTGCACTAGCGCTCTAATGCGTTCATGCAGTGGGTTATTTGACGAATATTGTTGTGGAAATAACTAGTGTGATGTTATGTGTGTCACAGAAACATGTCTGAAAGACATCATTTTGCGTACTTAAGGTACTGAACGAGCAGTTGGACGGCTCGGAACCAGCCAAATTGTCACTAATGTGCCCTCAGTGACTTGTATTCGGTGGGGCAGCCAAGAGCGCTAATGCGCTACTTCCTGGACTTGGGTAGGCGCGCCGGCAGCGTATCGAATCCGCCTGGCAGGTTAACGACGAAACCTGTTATGCCAGCCAGCCTGCGTGTGATTTTTAGGCGGTTTTCCACAGCCCACTGAGTGAATACCGTGCTGGTCCCCACGTCCCACCTCAGTTACACGACTCGCAGATATCTGAAAACGTTCCCACTATTTTACAACTTACACTAGATGCAGACAGCTGGGGTAAGCTAATTCTATCCCTGGGGGTTTGGGATGTCGACAGGAAGCTCATCCGGTCACCCTCTGCAACTAACACTGCCACATCCATAGTAACAAGGCCGACCCATCGTTGAAGCGGGACAAAGGCCCAAAGAAAATGATGATGATTATGATGGCCACAGTAACAGGTGTGTTCGAAAGCATCATCTCACTATAAAAGCCAACTGTTGGTGGAAATGCTGTGCGAAAGCATTCCAGTGGTCACAGACACACAACCACCACACTGCAAGAGGATCGATGCGAAACCCTAGTGGCAAAAAGGAACAGACATCTCACTCCTAGTCATATCTCTGAACACCTCGCAACAGCTGCCCATAGGCTTGTCTAAAGCAGACCCATTTCGAGCCAACTACATCAGCCTGGATTGTGTGCTCGGATGCCTGTTAGCTGCATCCCACTTCAAACAGGCCATGTTTGAGAAAGCGTTCTTTAGTGTAGGCAGCATGTTGATTGTGGTCAGCAACAGTGGACCAAAGTGGGGATTCTGGACACTAGCTGGAGAGACAGGGGAACATGTTACACACCACTGAATGTTCATGAACTTCGTCGGTATGGCCTAGGCGTTATAGCGTGGGCAGGTATTATGCACAATGGTCCAACACCACTACAGGACTTCATGTGAGGTACTGTTACAGCATAGCGTTATCGCAGGGGTATCACATCCATTTGTTTAGTGCTGCAGTAGGTCCCGACTTCCTGTTTATGGACTACAATGCCCGGCCACATAGGATCGCTGACATGTCCGATGCACTTAAGTGAAGATACTGCACATATGGAATGCGGACCTAAACCCCATAAGGCATATCTGGCATGATTTTGGCATACGTGTTTCTCAACGGATACTCCTTCCTATACCTTGCATGAACTGAAACGCTAAAGACCCCTTAACAGTTTGACAGCAAGAATTAATAACGAGTGTAGGGCATGAGTAAGTGCTCGAGGATGGCATATTCCTTACTGTGAGTCTGATATCGAACTTCATGCTGGGCTTTTGGCTTGTATCAAATGTGTCTGTTTGTAAATAAACCACTCACTTCTATTACTAATGTACTGTGTGTTTCGTGTCAGCCATCATTTCCTGTGATCATTCTTGTCTAACAATGTCTTTGTTACTTGGCAATGGGGAAATAGTTTATGGAAGACTGAAGATGCTCAGCTTGGATTTGTAATCTGCCACTTGACCAATCTGCTGCCATGCCACAGTCATAGGAAAAATCGTGTCCACCATTACAAAGTTCTCTATTTCCAAATTCCCTTCCGATTATAAATAATGCTTAGAAACTTATCGAATGTTCCAAAGATGATGAGAGGAAGCGCAGAATTTTAGTGCACTAAGGATTATTAATGTGTAGGTTTTCCTTTTTTATGTGTGTTCTTGCAAAGAGCTAACAAAATTGCTAGTCCTAAAGGGTTTTGTGAGAACCAGCACCCAGGACCCATTTTCCACCCCTAAACAGATTAGGCCGTGTCCTACGTGAGCGACAGAAGCGACCAACAGCGAGCAACTTCCGGGAACGCGACACTCCAGTGACAAGCAGCAACTTCGGGCGACAACCTTGGGTGTCCTGCGTGCGAGAGACCATGTCGCTCTGCAAGATGGCTGCTTGGAGCCAACCAGCTGGTTCCATAAAACGGCGTCCTTAACCTGTACAATATTGTAGCTGGAGAGTAAGGCTACAGAATTAGGTTCACTTAAGAAAATAAAACGAAAAGGAATGCTGTGCATGAATTTTACAAAGAGAGGAATCTCCATGGAACGTCAACTAAAAGATCACCAGACAAATTCTTCGAATACAGGTGAATGATCAGAGGAGCATTTGATTATCTCATCAATAAATTAAATGCGAATGGTTTTTCTTTACATGAACAAGAACTTTTAACAGCCAATAAACGCGGAGGAATGACTATTACATGACTAGCTACGCTGAACACCAACATAAAATAGCTTGATCACATTCAGAAACAACTAGCAGCGGTGTAATGGTAGTGTATATAGTTCGTAATTACGTGTTTACTAAAAGGCGTGGGTTCAATACTAGGCCGTTATTATATTTTTAATGACTCATTTACCAATCTGAATACTAAGTTTTTTGTATACTGTTTACATTGCATCGGTAAGTATATTTTAAAGTCTTGCCAAAGAACTTGATCTTCACACCTATCCCAGTATATCACACACATTTAATTCCTAATAAATTACAATGAACCCAAACTTTTACAGATATTTGACGTTGCGAACGTAACTCATCAGCAGTCAGTGTTAAGGTCAAGAGTTTCAATTACTCTAAATAGTCTGTAAAAGTAAAGCTTGCAAAATTTTATTATAGGAATTCAAACATTTTGTGCAATGATTTGTCTTGAAATATGAGATAAAAAATATTAGGGAAACGTTTGGTGCACCTTATTTTCTATTCATGATTTCGCGAAATTATTATAGGAATTCAAACATTTGGTGCAATGATTTGTCTTGAAATATGAGATAAAAATATTAGGGAAACGTTTGGTGCACCTTATTTTCTATTCATGATTTCGAGAAACATTCAAAGGCATGTAGAACGTTTCTCTGATCTACTTATTTCTTTTACAAAAAACAGTTCGTAAAATATTTGACTGATTTGTTCCATTTGTGAATTTCGAGTTTTATTCAGAAAGTATGCTCTTACTGACTCCTCGTTTGCCTTCCTAACATACTTGATTCGAATGAAGCCTTTTTGACATTTAAATACTGCACCAATGTATCTTTTTATGTGTAAAATAGCTAGGTCATGAACAGATGAAATTTTTGACACTTCATTTACAGCAGCGTTTCGTGAAATATCTCAATTATTCCTCAGTTTATTAATTAAGTTTTCGTTCATTATCCTGATTACTTTCAAGCGGTTAAATATTTGCATGCAAACTAGACTTCATGCTGGTCAGTTTGATATCCCGTTCACCTGTTTCTCTCCCTTTGTTTGGCTTAGAAAATTTGAGCAAAACCTCATTGTGTGAGTTATAGGGAGGCTTGTTTTCACTGTGCTCACGCATTTACAAAAACGTATATAATGGTTACGTTTCGTACTCAATAATGTATGACCTTACAGGAACTATACAGGAAGTCTACACAATGTGATTTTACGTCTGCAATTTCTTAAAAGTTTCGTGCAACCATGTACTCAGTTTCGTGCAGCACAGTAACTATAACGAATAACGAAAATAAATTCTGAGCTTAATCATTTAAGGATATCAAGCTATAGGTTGTGGAAGAATCAAATTTTTCACCGAATAGTTTTCTTAAAATCGGATGTTAAATAATTCATAGCTTGCTGTTGCGTCCGCTCCACCCCTTTGCCAAGAAGACATGTGGCTGTCGCTCTGTGTCACCCATGCTGCAGCGACAAGATTCAAACACGTTTGAATTCAAACGTCGCCAGTTGAAGCGGGAGACAGGCAGCGACACCGATGTCGCTCACGTAGGACACTTCTGTAACTACCCCTGCGGTTGTGTTTTAGACAGATGTCGCTCACGTAGGACACTTCTGTAACTACCCCTGCGGTTGTGTTTTAGACAGATATCGCTAACGTAGGACACTTCTGTAACTACCCCTGCGGTTGTGTTTTAGACCTGAAGCTGTCGCGCGCTTTCGCGCGCTGTCGCTTGCTTCTGTCGCTCACGTAGTACACGGCCTATAGTCTGAGTTGTCGGACTACATTCCAAGAGCCAATGACCGACGTTAAGAAGATTCTTCGAGAAGATTTTTAACGTGACAGAAAAGGCAATGACCGTGAAGTCGTTCACCTCCAGTGAACTGAAGTGAATAAATACGCGAGACGCAGTGGACCCGACAAGAGTAGCAGTAGTTTTCCGTCAGTTTCGGTGCTGAAGACCGTCATGCAAGAAGAGACTACATCATACACAGACGCACCAAGTCCACCGCTGTAATGGAATAGCAAGCAGCAGCATCGGCGCCAGAAGACAGAAGTACAATGGTATTTAAAGACTGACTTTTACGTACCCCGGTGACTCGTGAGTACGGGAAGGAGACGGCCTCACCTCAGCAGTCACCTGTAAGCTGGGATGATGATCTGACACCCGAAGACTGGCAAGCTGGAGTCCATTGTTCGAGTCCGGGACACTGGCCTTTCCCCGCCGTGCCGCTCCGCCGGCCGACGCACAACACTTACATAAGCGGCCGCTTAGAGAAGAGATACACTGGGACGCCACATCCAAGGTATCACCATCTGATGCACGGCTTCACTCTCAATAATTAAACGGGCCACAGACGATGCGCGTCTCCAGTCAAATGGGCGAGACGGCGACACGAGATACACACTGCCTCGTATATCAGATGCCTCCGCTGCCGCAGCAGAAGGCTTCGCAAACGACACAGCTGCCGCTCTGCGAGCCAGAACATCCACTAAGGAAACCGTTGTACAAAACTTCCAATAAAAGTTATCTTATGCAAAAATGCTGTTTTATTCTACATCATACCCGAGACAAGGAAGAATCCACCCTGCCCACATGTTGTTAAGAGAGAAAAATTAATTTATTTAGTTTTTCACCCTGACATAATGCTTTAGAATCATATGCCTTTTGCAGTAATGTTCATCCTGACAATTGATTAGCATCAAAAGAGAAAACCCAGTTACCTTTAGTGTAAGAAGTGTTACACCTCCGATCTAAGGCGACACACGTCATTGGTAAAAACATGAGCCACACATCCGGGATAACTCCCCCCGGTATGCACACTGGCTTCCTTCCCCTCCTTGGCATTTATGTTCCTAAGGGGCACCATTACGCGCCTAACGTTGGAGCTCCGAACCGCCAGCAAATCCACCCTCTGTGAATACCCAGACCTTACGGGCCGAGAAGCTTCCTCTGGAAGAGGGTGGACGACTGCATCCTGCTTAGAGACTTCATCATCCACGCCCGAAACCTCTTGTCAAACGAATCGGGGAGGCCCTACGATAGGCCCCTAGGAAGGTCTTTAGCTGCCTGCTAGACTTTGGAATGATATCCCACTCGACCGTGGGTGAGGGGTTAACCTCAGTGCAGACCCCTGGGGTGGTCACAGTGATGCACCTTGGCAGCAACCGTAAACTGTGTGACGGAAGCCAACACTGTGTGACGGAAGCCAACACAGCCTGCAGCTGTGAGCGAAGGGTCACTAACTCAGCTCGCGTCTGCACACGGAAATCACAGTTCCTATCCATTACTGAAGTCGCTCCTGTTTGAAGCTAGTAAAGATATGTAACAAACGAACGCTTTGCTCGGCTTATTAACCGAAAGAAATCGAAGTGCTCTCTCACCGACAGTCTAACCAACACTGAGCTACACTAACCAACACAAACACTAGCCTGTACGATACGAGGGTCGATATAAGGATCGATAACAACGGCGGTACTGTACACTGCAGTGTTATTAAAATAAATGGTTGTGCCTACTAAGCACTCGAACAAGCAAGAAATTACAAAAATAGGCTACTAACTGCACAGATATCTGTAAACAGATCGCTCCTGTTGGAAGCTCGTAAAAATATGTAAGAAACGAATGGTGTGCCCGCCTTATTAGCAGCAAGAACAGAGGGTGCTCTGTCACTGACACTCTGTCCGACAGATAGCTACGCTAAGACAGCACCCTAATGATGCACCATCAACCGCTTGCTGATGGGGCGGAAAAACAATTAACAGGTTCAGTTTATCACCAGTTTCTGCAGAACAAATTACTTACTCTCTTGGAGAACGTCACCCTTTGCTGCAGGAAGTTGTACGTAGTTTGTGCAAAACGGGGCACCATGCCAAAATCTATGCCTTGTACCATAGTACCTGACAAAAGGTTTAATGAGCGATGGCATCGTCTAGGAGGTCCAGTAGCATGTCTTCCCTTGTCATCAGACATTAATTCTCTACATTTATGATTATGAAGACATTTAAAGGCATTGATGTATTCCACACCCATTAATGAAATAGGCATATTTTGTATCCCACCTTCATGAGCAAGTATGAGAGAAGCTAGATGTGTTAGCTAGGATTTATGATTCTGTGAAATGGGGGTCGAGGATGACATGAATGAACAGTTACCACAATGAGCATCTCTGTAGCATGAACAATCACAGGATTGAACCAACCACATCTAATATAGCACTTGTTTCTGAATATATTTTTGTCCATTCCTGTCTTTTGTAGGAATATAGAGCACATTAATAAATACCCTTATATTATAACGTTCCTTCATTGCGGTATACATATGTCACTGCTGAAAGGAAGCTAAGGTTCTATTTATTATCTTTGTTTAAATCGTTTGTTTCCGTGCACAATAAAATAAATTGTCAGTTGACTTTACAGTTTATACAAACTTTATTGTTTTCTTGAAACAAACGGTTTAGGAATGGAATGCTAACTGCACTTTATTATGGCTAATCCGACTCTACGTCGATTGCTGCAGAGTAATTTGGCGACCGAATCCAGGGTGAAATGATAATACTGCAGGCCCAACTGAAAACATGTTATTGAATTAGAATCGTGGTGGAAACGTGTTGACACAATAATCGTCATGTTAAGTGCCATATAATACTTCGGGAAAACCTGTATTAGGGTACACGCAAAGCCTCGTGGACCTCATTACTCGAATATTCATAGGAATTTCGAGCGCTCGAAACAACAGCGAGTTGTACGCACGGTTTATGACACCAGATTAGGATCTACTTAGTGAAGTAATAGACCAATTACATGGAAATCGCCACTGAGAAGTAACGCTAGTGCGTCAGCATATCCATGTCCGTTTGGTTTCTCAGTTTCTACAATGAGTTCGGACTAAAAGTAGCCAAATACAAACTTCATCTGTGATACTTTAGAAAAGGTAGCATCTCCTAAATGGCACCTGGACGTCCTGACCGATGGATTTTTGTCGCATTTTTCCATCCCTGGTTAAACAATTTTAACCTTTTTTCACTGCTCTAAAAGGCAATTTTGATTCCGCACAGGCGTCATGAAAGTCTTGATGACACTGTCATGCTTTACTTTCTCTGGCACATTCAATTTTCGTCCAACTCTGTTCTTCTTCTTTCTAGAACATCTTGGCAACACCACATTACGCACTCTTCTGGTAGTTGCGCATGTGAGAGACACGGAAACGGAGATTCCGTTATATGTACTGAGGTAAGACAGCTACACGTAACTAATATGTGGTACAAACAATTTTATCTATTTTCGTCTTTACAGCGGTATAACTATCAAAGTTTCAACCCACGTAGTACTCACAGAACTTAACTATTTATACATCGACATGATCCAGGATAGACGAATGTCTGTCACATTTTGACATCCAACATTAAAATTCGCTCACGTTTCCACGTCTTGATAGCTTCATGACATTGTCGTGTTTTACTTTTTCTGAATTTTTATCCACCTGCGTTCTTCTTTCAAAAGTAACGTTCAACGCCATGTCAGACCGTCTGCAACAGGAAGCTCCGTTGTTCTGGCATCAGTACACGACCGTGTTGTGGAAAGTGGTATCACCCGACCACGATATTGTAGCACTCTTCTCTTGTGACTGTTATCGGAAGTACGCGATAACGTTACAGTACACAAGTACAGTGACGAATAAGGAAAACGCATCGCACTATGAAAGATTTCAAGACAGTTGTGCATATACTATCAAGTGTTTCAGCTTTTCTCCAGAAATATCGTGATAAAAACTCACGATAAACAGACGGAATCAACCTCACTCCCACGTGAAAATAACAGCGTGCTCAGTTAGGCAACTAATGCATATTAGTTTGTTGTGTTGTTTGTCTACAGCAGTGTCGCCACGGCTACGGTTCCAGTCATCGTAGCAGCACAAATAGTTAACCATAACTAACTAGTTATGTTGCATAATAAACCTATTATCAACAGGATGGTGAGAAAGTCTACAGAATTAATAATATTTATTACTATTATCATTATTAGTACTATTATTATTATTATTAGTTATATTTTATGGTCTTCGTTGGACCACTTTAATCAATTATGCAAAGGTTTGTGCAGGTTGTTGTCATTCAATAATACAACACAGTTAAATAGTATTTCAATAAGACAATTCAGTAATCCAGTGGTTATACAAGGATTATTGTGATTAAATATATATGAGGGCTTTTTTGCTTTTCTGTCTTCCTAATCCTTCTATATTCTTTCAGATACTTTCTTTCTTTCTTCGTCTGAGGTTACGCTTCCTCTAAACCTTTTGTTCATCTTCGTTTGTAACCTGGTTTGTGTGTTTTTCACTATTCTCGTATCCTGGGTTTTGTGTTTTAAGTCCTCCACTGTAATTTGGAGTTTTCTTATATCTGCCTTAACTTCCGTGATCCATTAACTATTCCACAATGTTTCTATTACTCACTTACTAATTCTGTTTTCTGGTGTCAGCAGGGTGCCTAAAGAATGAGGCAAGTTTCCTGCCGATCGAGCATTTTTTCGCTCTGTTTCCTTGCACACTGTTTCATTTGAAGCTATTCTCCAATGTATACTTGATTATGTTTATGTATGGATGCCATAATTATTTTTTTCAGTCTCTAGTATTCTCTCAATTTCTCGTGTATTACTTGTTTTGAAGATAGTTTCAGCTGCGTAAGTTATTTGTAATTGTGCTACCAGTTTGCAATTTTTTTTTTGCATATATAGACAGAATTTTATTGTTATATGTGTTTTGGTAGCTTAATTTCCTTCGTTAGGCTTCTCATTATATTTTGCTTTGATGGCTTCTCATTTATATTGTAAGTAACGATTTCACCTACGTAAATTTTCAAATTATCAACAGTTTCTGTTAATAGCTCTTCTGTCGTAATTTTCTTTACAAGTGGTGGGTTAGTTCGCATAATCTCTATTCTACGAACGATATTCCGAGGCAAATTTTATGTGCTATTTCTTGTAGTGATTTAACTGATTACCTGGTTCCTTGAACGTTGTTGGCTAGGAGAGCAGGATCTTCAACAAATACATAGCACTTCCAACCTGTATCATTTTTAACAATTCCAACTTGACATTCTTTGGGTTGTCCTTCGGTCATTCTCTCATTAGGTGTTCCAGGTCACAGTTAAACAGTAATGGTAAAAGCCACACACCTTGTCTTCAGCCTCTTATTCTAAGGAATGGTTCAGAAATTTCTCCTCTTAACTCCACTTTCGTTTTGCTGTTGGCTAGAGAGAGTCCTGTTAATTTAATTAGTTTTGGATGAAGTCCAAGATTCCTTAGCAGTTTTACTACTGGTGCTCTACGGAGGCAGTCATATGCGTTCTTAAAATTTACAAATGTTACTGCGAGACGTTTTATCCGTTTCATGTAGTATGCCATCAACTGCGTTAAACTAATGACCGTCCCTGCGAAGCTTCTTCATGGTACGAAACCCCCGTGTTATTGCCCTAAATGCTGTTCTAGTTGTTCCTTGATTTCTCCGTGTAGGATCTTGGATAAAATCTTGTATGTTTTGTTTAGGAGAGAGATTCCTCTGTTGTTCTGTTACCCAGACTTTATTAGAGCCTTGTGTAACGAGGCTTTGGCTGTGACATTTGAACATTTCCTCAGAAACATGATCTTCTCGACGTACATCTAATTTTTTGTCCCTTGAGGATTCTTTCTACTTCTTAGAAATTTGAGGGTGTAAATTTTTAGGTTCGGTTTCAATTAGAATATTAACGTCGACTTGTAAGAGTTCTTTGTGTTCTTCACTATTTACAAGTTTCTTAAATTCTTTTGTAAATTTATTTAGCCAATAGGGGCGTTGCGCGCTCACAATCAAGCGGGCTGCCAGGGGCGGTGTTGCCCAACGAGTGCTTTGCCTCCTTAGCTGAAACTTGAATTGACGCGCGCGATGATCTGATTGGCTCACTTCAATGCTAAATCACTCGGAAACGGCGCAACGTATCGAATTTTTTTCTTTTCATTTATGCCTCAGTACAACCTGCCATGTAACATCCCTACAATTATTTAACACATTTGCTGATCACTATATATATATATATATATATATATATATATATATATATATATATATATATATATATATATATATGTCGTGTTACAAATAGCTCTGAAGTCTCTGCTGATTGGTATCTGGTCTTACGTACAGTACCACTTCCTTTCATTTTAGTTTATTTTTCCTCCAGTACGAATTTCTGAATGTTTGTACTACGCAAAATAACTGACGACTGCGGAAGTAACGAGGATGTAAAATGTAGACTGACTATAGGAAGAAAAGCCGTTAGTAAAATAAATATATTATAGCATACAGAATGAATTTAAGTTTACAGAAACTATTTTCTGAAATAATTTGTGTGGACTGTAATCCTGCACGGAAGTACAACTTGTTCTGTAAACAGTAAAACTAAGAAGGGAATGAAAGATTTTGTAATATGTTGTAACAGAAAAAGTGCTGAAGATTAGATGAGTAGATCAAATAACTAATCAAGGAAGACTGAATCGAGTGTAGGGGGTAATATATGTATGGCACAATCAAATTATAGCTGGGTATAGTTGCAGTACTTATGAAGAAATGAAATTAGCACAAACAAGATGTATGCTGATAATATATGACACATTTTCTGGTTTCTCAGTGTGTGACAGTCAGGCAGTGCTTGTATCGGGTGGTCTGTATGTGCATTCTCACTTCTGATTTTTGATAATGGACCAAATGCCAAATAGTTCTAGCTGTTGTAAGTAAAATATTGGTGCAACTATATGGAGTTTGCGAAAATGATATTCAACAAAGTCTGTAAAAGTTAAATTACTTTGCACAGAACTCTATATCAGTACTTCCCAACTTTTTGAGACGATTATATTATCACTGAATACAGGCACATTTAAGATAGTAACCCCCTTCCCCAAGTCATCGTCATTAGCCCCTAACTAAACTTTGAAATGAAAAAGAAGTTTCTTTCAATATTTTATTTTTAAAATGACGAAAGGTACACGACGTTTAGTTATTGTAGGTGTTTCATTAAACTACTAACAAATGAGTCAGCGAATCAGTTAGTACTGTTTATAACTGAGAACCTTTTCTTTACAGAATAATGGAAACAGCTCTCAGTCCTGCGCGACTGCTACCTTCAGCTCCTTATTAAAGAAAGCTCGCTATTCGCATTGATGATAGACCCTTTTTTACAATAGATACTTCCCTGCACCACTCCTCTCCATAGCGACATTACCTTCACCCACATTCTGCATCAGCATTTAAAATCAACCAAGTTAAAGTGTGTGCACTATACTTCCTGTTTGTTAATCTGTGCTCCCTGTATGTTAATCACTTGATTCATGAACTGCTTACTTCTGAACACCTTAACTTATGAATGCTCTGTGACACTGTCACTAGTAATAATAAATCTACATCTACATCTACATCCATACTCCGCAAGCCACCTGACGGTGTGTGGCGGAGGGTACCCTGAGTACCTCTATCGGTTCTCCCTTCTATTCCAGTCTCGTATTGTACGTGGAAAGAAGGATTGTCGGTATGCTTCTGTGTGGGCTCTAATCTCTCTGATTTTATCCTCATGGTCTCTTCGCGAGATATACGTAGGAGGGAGCAATATACTGCTTGACTCTTCGGTGAAGGTATGTTCTCTAAACTTTAACAAAAGCCCGTACCGAGCTACTGAGCGTCTCTCCTGCAGAGTCTTCCACTGGAGTTTATCTATCATCTCCGTAACGCTTTCGCAATTACTAAATGATCCTGTAACGAAGCGCGCTGCTCTCCGTTGAATCTTCTCTATCTCTTCTATCAACCCTACCTGGTGCGGATCCCACACTGCTGAGCAGTATTCAAGCAGTGGGCGAACAAGCGTACTGTAACCTACTTCCTTTGTTGTCGGATTGCATTTCCTTACGATTCTTCCAATGAATCTCAGTCTGGCATCTGCTTTACCGACGATCATCTTTATATGATCATTCCATTTTAAATCACTCCTAATGAGTACTCCCAGATAATTTATGGAATTAACTGCTTCCAGTTGCTGACCTGCTATTTTGTAGCTAAATGATAAGGGACCTATCCTTCTATGTATTCGCATCACATTACACTTGTCTACATTGAGATTCAATTGCCATTCCGTGCACCATGCGTCAATTCGCTGCAGATCCTCCTGCATTTCAGTACAATTTTCCATTGTTGCAACCTCTCGATACACCACAGCATCATCTGCAAAAAGCCTCAGTGAACTTCCGATGTCATCCACCAGGTCATTTATGTATATTGTGAATAGCAACAATAATAATAACAATAACAATTATTACAACAGTAATGAGTAATCTCGAAAGTACTGTAATGACCAATAGATTGTTGTTATTGTGTTATGCTGTTAATTAGTTCATTCATTGTTGCGAAATGAAGAATGAAGCAGTTACTGGACCATTGTGAGACTATGCACGACTCGGAGCACGTATTTTGATGAGATATTTAAGCATATCTGATGTTCATGTTTCGATTTCACTGTCGTGTATGTTTTGTACGTGTTGCGTGTGCAGTGGTTGAGCTGTGTGTGGGAGTGTGTGGAAGATGTTTTTCACATATTCCTTGCACAAGTTGTAACTTTCACAGCAATGTGCCAGGTGTTGATGCTGGTATTTAAAGAAAATTATTTATTAACTACTAGCGTAAGCAGTATTACAGTCTTCTGAAATACTGAACACTGCTCTAGATAGGATAAAAAAGTCTCTCGGACACACATAGAACACCCGGTTTAGCCAGTATTACGGTGCGCATTCTTTCCTTTCTCCGTCATTTAACACAATACTATTGCCTAATTAGCAACAGAGAAAAAGACCCGTAGTTTCGTTACGTGCGGGGAACGAATCCCACCACGTGCTTCATGAGACAAAGTCCGAAATCTCGTTTCAGATCCTGCCTGGTGAGCATTCCCGAAGCCTCTAGCACGCAACCTAAATTCGGGATAACGTTTCGGATAATTCTGTCACAGCCACTGCGGACGCTGCAGCAGGGCGGAATCCCGTGTTTCATGCGGGCCTCTACCGGTGCAGAATAAATACCGGCGTATTTATGTCAAATAAATTATGCATACTTCGCCGCCGGCAAACTGGCATGTTTGACTAATATCGCCGGGTAACGAGCGGGCGGTCGGGTGGGCGGCTGCGCGTGTTTGCCAGGCAGCGGCAGGGACAGAGCTCGGCGGTGGAAGCGGTGAGCGACGGTTTGGACTGTGCCGAGCGATGGTGGGGGGGAGGGGAGGCCTAACAGGCCGGCGCACACCACACGAGCGCTGCAGACGCCGACCAGCCGGAAACCTACGAGCGGCCGGACGTCCGCGCCATTTTCCATGCACAGCTGGACTCCGCACTCGGCGAAAACTAATATAACTCGCGTTGTGATCACCAGCGCTCGCTGCGAATATCGCTACGTACTCCAGAGCTGAGCAGTGGCACTTGGCTTTAAAATTACAGGCGGGCTGTGGATTAAGCACATGGAATTCAGCTGAAAGCAACATGAAACCTAAAAACAAATAAAATTCGAGGATTATTCATGCATAAAAACAGACTGATTTTTTCCACCCAAATATACACTCCTGGAAATTGAAATAAGAACTCCGTGAATTCATTGTCCCAGGAAGGGGAAACTTTATTGACACATTCCTGGGGTCAGATACATCACATGATCACACTGACAGAACCACAGGCACATAGACACAGGCAACAGAGCATGCACAATGTCGGCACTAGTACAGTGTATATCCGCCATTAGCAGCAATGCAGGCTGCTATTCGCCCATGCAGACGATCGTAGAGATGCTGGATGTAGTCCTGTGGAACGGCTTGCCATGCCATTTCCACCTGGCGCCTTAGTTGGACCAGCGTTCGTGCTGGACGTGCAGACCGCGTGAGACGACACTTCATCCAGTCCCGAACATGCTCAATGGGGGACAGATCCGGAGGTCTTGCTGGCCAGGGTAGATGACTTACACCTTCTAGAGCACGTTGGGTGGCACGGGATACATGCGGACGTGCATTGTCCTGTTGGAACAGCAAGTTCGCTTGACGGTCTAGGAATGGTAGAACGATGGGTTCGATGACGGTTTGGATGTACCGTGCACTATTCAGTGTCCCCTCGACGATCACCAGAGGTGTACGGCCAGTATAGGAGATCGCTCCCCACACCATGATGCCGGGTGTTGGCCCAGTGTGGCTCGGTCGTATGCAGTCCTGATTGTGGCGCTCAACTGCACGGCGCCAAACACGCATACGACCATCATTGGCACCAAGGCAGAAGCGACTCTCATCGCTGAAGACGACACGTCTCCATTCGTCCCTCCATTCACGCCTGTCGCGACACCACTGGAGGCGGGCTGCACGATGTTGGGGCGTGAGCGGAAGACGGCCTAACGGTGTGCGGGACCGTAGCCCAGCTTCATGGAGACGGTTGCGAATGGTCCTCGCCGATACCCCAGGAGCAACAGTGTCCCTAATTTGCTGGGAAGAGGCGGTGCGGTCCCCTACGGCACTGCGTAGGATCCTACGGTCTTGGCGTGCATCCGTGCGTCGCTGCGGTCCGGTCCCAGGTCGACGGGCACGTGCACCTTCCGCCGACCACTGGCGACAACAACGATGTACTGTGGAGACCTGACGCCCCACGTGTTGAGCGATTCGGCGGTACGTCCACCCGGCCTCCCGCATGCCCACTATACGCCCTCGCTCAAAGTCCGTCAACTGCACATACGGTTCACGTCCACGCTGTCGCGGCATGGTACCAGTGTTAAAGACTGCGATGGAGCTCCGTATGCCACGGCAAACTGACTGACACTGACGGCGGCGGTGCACAAATGCTGCGCAGCTAGCGCCATTGGACGGCCAACACCGCGCTTCCTGGTGTGTCCGCTGTGCCATGCGTGTGATCATTGCTTGTACAGCCCTCTCGCAGTGTCCGGAGCAAGTATGGTGGGTCTGACACACCGGTGTCAATGTGTTCTTTTTTCCATTTCCAGGAGTGTATTTCAGTGATATAACACCATCATCGTTTCGTTTCCCTTTAACGTATTAAAAAGGGCCCCACTCTAAGCCAAGGGAACAGTACTTCCAAAAAAGAGATTTAATTACATCTGCATCATCATATACATGGTGGCCTATTGATCGTGACCGGGCCAAATATCTCACGAAATAAGCGTCAAACGAAAAAACTACAATGATCGATACTTGTCTAGCTTGAAGGGGGAAACCAGATGGGCGCTATGGTTGGACCACTAGATAGCGCTGTCATAGGTCACAGGGTATCAACTGGGTTTTTAAAAAATAGGAACTGTAATTTTTATTACATATTCGAAGAAATGTGAATGTTTTAGTTGGACCACTTTTTTCGCTTTGTGATAGATGGCGGTGCAATGGTCACAAACATACGGCGCCCAATTTTAGACGAAAAGTTGGTAACAGGTAGGTTTTTGAAATTAAAATACAGAACGTAGGTATGTTTGAACATTTTATTTCGGTTGTTCCAATGTGATACATGTACCTTTGTGAAGTTATCATTTCTGAGAACGCATGCTGTTACAGCATGATTACCTGTAAATACCACATTTATGCAATAAATGCCCAAAATGATGTCCGACAACTTCAATGCATTTTTGCAACACGTGTAACGACATTCCTCTCAACAGCTAGTAGTTCACCGTCCGTAATGTTCGTACATACATTGACAATGCGCTGGCGCTTGTTGTCAGGCGTTGTCGGTGGATCACGATAGCAAATATCCTTCTACTTTCCCCACAGAAAAAAATGCAGGGACGCCAGATCCGGTAAATGTGCGGTCCATGTTATGGTGCTTCGACGACCAATCCACCTGTCATGAAATATGTTATTTAATACCGTTTCAACCACACGCTAGCTATGTACCGGGCATCCATCATCTTGGACGTACATCGCCAATCTGTCATGCAGTGAAACAACTTGTAGTAACATTGGTAGAACATTACATAGGAAATGAGCATACATTGGACCATTTAGAATGCCATCGATAAAATGGGGACCAATTATCCTTCCTCCCATAAAGGCGCACCATACATTAAAGCGCCAGGGTCGCTGATGTTCCACTTGTCGCTGCCATCGTGGATTTTCCGTTGCCCAATAGTGCATATTATGCAGGTTTATGTTACCGCTGTTGGTGAATGACGCTTCGTCGCTAAATAGAACGCGTGCAAAAAATCTGTCATCGTCCCGTTATTTCTCTTGTGCCAAGTGGCAGAACTGTACACGACGTTCAAAGTCGTCACGATGCAATTCCTGGTGCATGGAAATATGGTACGAGTGCAATCGACGTTGGTGTAGCATTCTCAACACCGACGTTTTTGAGATTCCAGATTCTCGCCCAATTTGTCTGCTACTGATGTGCGGATTAGCCGCGACAGCAGCTAAAACACCTACTTGGGCATCATCATTTGTTGCAGCTCGTGGCTGACGTTTCACATGTGGCTGAACACTTCCTGTTTCCTTAAATAACGTGACTATCCGGCGAACGGTCCGGACACTTGGATGACGTCGTCCAGGATACCGAGCAGCATATGTAGCACACGCCCGTTGGGCATTTTAATCACAATAACCGTACAACTACACGATATCTAACTTTTCCGCAATTGGTAAACGGTCCATTTTAACACGGGTAAAGTATCACGAAGAAAATACAGTCCGTACTGACGCAATGTTACGTGATACCACGTACTTATTCATTTGTGGCTATTACAGCGCCATCTATCACAAAGCGGAAAAAAGTGGTCCAACTAAAACATTCATATTTCTTTACGTACTACACGAATATGTAATAAAAATGGGGGTTTCTATTTTAAAAAACGCAGTTGTTATCCGTTTGACCTATGGCAGCACCATGTAGCGGGCCAACCATAGCGCCATCTGCTTTCCCCCTTGAAGCTACACGAGTTTCGTTCTTTGTGTTTTTTCGTTTGATGCTTATTGCGTGAGATTTTTGATCTGGTCACTATCAATGGACCACCCCTGTGTACTTCGCAATCCACCAGCCACGATATGGAGCACAATGCACGTACCTTGTAAAACGTTATTCCCTCCAGCCTTCCACTTGCGACTGGAAAACGACTGTCTATATGCTTCTGTACGAGCCCGATTTATCTTGTCTTCGCGGACCTCATCATGAGATGTGTGTTGCTGGCGGTTGTATCCCCGGAATTCTCATCTGAGTTGATACAATATTCGGGTTTTTATCGAAGCTAACAGTAATTGATCTAGCAGCTTGCCGCCGAATTGATTCATAGTCTTCTGTAGCATCTGTGTCAAATAATGGGTAACTACTATTTCATAATGTTGTGCAACATATTGCCAGCCTATTGTGAGAAAGAGAGAGGGGCGTTAGCTTTGTGTGATGTGGAACTTAGAGCGTGGCACCTCGGTGGCGTGTCTTGGCACCAGTCACGTAAGACAACACCAGCAATTTAAACAGATAACATTTCCGCGGCGTTGATTAGCCGAAATACAAGTGACCCATATTCGGCGTTCCAGAGCAAATAGCGGGAAAGGCAGTCACAGGTAGAAGGCCTCCATGAGCGTACGTGTGTCGGACATACTGATACGTCCTCTTAAAAAAATTTGTGAATTGCTGTACTGATAAACATCTACGTATTTGATTTTCAAACAGCTGAACCAAACTGAACTTACTCATAGATTACTCTCTTACTTATTCTGATCATCACTAAACTGACACACAATATTTTTTAGCGCAACGCAATCTGACTTTCAATAATCCCTGCAAAAGAATGGCCCTGACTAACATAAACCTATACCTTTCATAAATCACTTACCTCACAAAAATCTTCGTTACCTGAACTACTAAAGTCACTATATATATATATATATATATATATATATATATATATATATATATATATATATATATATCAGTTCATGACATCCAGTCTTACAAATTTACTCTCTCTGATGGAGACACGTCCAGATCATCCGCTGTCAAAAGTCCGCCATCTCTCTCCCCACATCCACCACTGCTGGCGGCTCACCCCCAACTGCGCAGCGCTAAGTGCTGTTCACCTCCAACTGCCCAACACTACAATAGCGAATATTCCAACAATGCCAACCAGCCACAGACTGCACACAGCACAGCCTGATTTTCATACAGAGTGATAGGTGACGTTACCAACATAAAAACCTAAACAGCCTACTTACAATAGCTCCCACTCATTACATTAACCATATAGGTTCTAATTCAAGATAGACTCATCATCTGTGTCCGCCCTTATTTAAGTCATCTAACGTGGTTTTCATGGGTAATCTACTCGTAACAAAAGTACGAGATGGGTTATATTAGGTAATGAAGTGTGAAGTGCAGTGATTGTGATGACACCAGTCTATAAATAGAATTGTATATTCAAGTGTCAAACATCAGATGGTAGCGATGTGCACATATCGAGATGACAATAGTATTGCCTATACAACATATAAAAGAACAGTGCATTGGTGGAGCTGTCATTTGTGCTCAGGTGAATTTTGTGAAGAGCGTTTCCGACGTGACTATGGGCGCACGACGGGAATTCACAGACTTTGATTTTTGTAGTAGTAAAATCCTATGGGGCAATGAGGCTGATGTCATGGGTCCCTAAGATTATACACAACTTAATCTAACTTATAACTTATTCTAAGGACAACAAACAACCCATGCCCGAGGGAGGACTCGGACCTACAACGGGGGAGCCAAGCGAAACGTGACAAGGCGCCCTACACAACGTGGCTACCATCACGGCCACAGACTTTCCAAGCGAAATGGTAGTTGGAGCATGCATGGGATATTACATTTTGGAAATCGTTAGAGAGTTAAGTATTCACAGATCCACTGTGTCAAGAGTGAGCCAAGAATATCACTTCACTCACATGGTCGACGGCCTCCACTTAACGACCAAGACTAGCGGTCCTTCCATAGAGTTGTCAGTGCTAACTGACAGGCAACTGCAATTGATTAACCTCAGAAATCAATGTGGGACGTAAGACGAACGTATCCGTTACTGCAGTGAGCCAAACAGACGATCAACGTGACTGCCTTCAGTAATAGCACATCAGCTGCAGCTTCTCCTGAGGTCGCGACCATATTGGTTAGACTGTAGACTAATGAAAAACCGTGGTCTGGTCAGATGAGTCCCGATTTCAGTTTGTAAGAGCTGATGGGACCTCTACGTGACGTCTGCTATCTAGGTCCTGCATTACTTCATATTCCGCTAGAATATGGGAGGTATTTCGGTGGCGTGGTTTCACATTGCACCTATCCTTGAGCTAGAATGCTGAGGCACTTGTAGAACGAGTGTGAATGGAGGGGCTATCTGCTTGCGATGATGGAGCATCTAACTCCATGATGTTCTCCTCCTCATCTGTCAGATGTGTCATGATCTCTGCTGGCGACTGAGGCAGCTTTGGGTTTGGATGTCATAACTCTTCCTCTGCCACTTTTATCCTTGAGGGCGGTGGAGAAAGGAGAATTGGAGAAGCACTGCTATTAGGGTCTGGTTTCCATGCATTCTTTGAAAGTAGTGCCTTTCTCTTATGCTGGAGCAGTCTGTAAGTAGTAGGAGAAAGCGGCCACCACCCCATATTGTATTGTTGCCAAATTTATTCAAGATGGCGGCGATAACGTCATCTAAGATGGCAGTGTGTAGCCTTGGCAACAGCGCATGACATTCAAGATGGCAGATTTTCGTGGGAAGTTTGAATTTTGGCCGTAAGATAGGTCAATTGGGCTACCTCTACTAACCTAACCCTCCAGAAAAAAAATGGTTGGAAATTCAAATTCCAGCAGGATAATGCATCACACAACGAAAATGGTGGGAAATTAGACCAATTGGTCTATGTCCACTAACCTAACCCTCAACCCATAGAAAATGGCAACAAGTTAAAATTCCAGCACAATAACGGTGGGAAAACTAGACTTATCTTTATTAATATTTAAATGATGTCACACAGGTGATTTCGCCACGAGGTCCGGACTCCACCTGACTTAGTTCATATTCTCGTCAGCACCCTTACGTCAGATCCTCACGTAGCTATTGTTATTCATGCACCCAGTCTCTGTTATCCACTGGGTCTGGGTTCCAACTGACTTAGTTCACATCGCTGCCACCAGAGAGATCCGTCGTGATGTCAGTTCATGATGCAAGTACTGTTATTCAAGATAGTTGCACCCAGAGTATACACCACACGGTGTAAGATTGTACACTTGTCCAACCACCACTAACCTAACCCCCTCCCTAACAAAAAAGTTCAAATTGCAACATGATCATGTGGCAGAACTACGATAGTGGCGGGAAAAACGGACTTGTCTTTATTATTTCACCAATTTCAAGCAGGTGTGTTCTCCACTGGGTCTGGACTTCAACTGGATTAGTCCATATCGGTGCCACCAGAGGGCGCTCTCCTGACATCAGATGATGACGTAGGTACCTTTATTCAAGATGGCTGCACCCAACGAATCCACCATGAGCTCCAGAGCTTAAGTGCCTTAGTTTATATGGTGACCACCAGAGGACACTGCCATGTAGTCGCTTGTTGACACAAGATCGTCTGCTCTCTCTTGCGTGCATTGTAACCGGACACAAGCCACACCATGTCATATACCCTCATCCACCACCACCATACAAGGGCCAGACATAGTCATCTGAAAATATGCTAACACACACATTGTGCATCATACCTATTAATTACCTAAGTACTTAATTCCATTTCAATTTTAATCACATCAAATAATTCAGTTTACAATTTCATATAGGTCTAATAGTACCCCCAGCAGAGGATGCTGTCATTCATTTCCTGATGTAAACCAAGATGGTGAAGGAAAACGACTCAGCCTACTCTGTGATGCTGGGGAGAGCAACGAATGACTGCACTCTATTTATTTCAAACATTTTATTTAGGCATGGATTATATTTATCACACTATCACATAACACCCACCCAGATGTGACTAGGGTCATGTTGCATAGCTCATAGATGAACAAACTACTCCTAATTTCAGTACGTAGTAGGAAACTGCTCCTAAATAATGCAGTACACATATATGCAAACATGCCCAGTACCCATAAACTGTCCAAATAACGCATAGAACAGACTACAGTGTCATTCACAAAATAGCGGACAAACACATGCAAGCACCCTCCACCACACCCTGTCCTCTGTGAAGTCAGCTGTCAAACCATGTACAGATCCCAGCTCAGCTTCCATAAATATGAGGTGGTGAAAACTACATTCATACTTCACGCCTGTGGAATTCCTATCCAAATACATGTTGCATATGTCTATTGCACTATTTTGTGAGTGATTCTGTGGTCTGTTCTGTACATTATTTGGACACTTTACGGGTACTGAGCGTGTTTGCAGATATGCGTACTGCATTATTTAGGAGCAGTTTGCTATTGTGTACTGAGTGTAATAGTTGTTTGGGCATCTGTGGGCTATGCAACATGACTCCACACACATGTCTGTGGGTGTTTTGTGATAGTGTGATAAATATAATCCATGCCTAAACAAAATGTTCGAAATAAATAGACTGCAGTCACTCGTTGTCTTCCCAGCAGCACAGAGCAGGCTGAGTCGTTTTCCATCTTGGTTTACGTCAGGAAATGGATGACACCATCCTCTGCTGGTGGTAGTATTAGACCTCATCGAGAACACACTGTTTACCGCCATCATGGATAACTGTACTTGCGTCACTACAGTGACCTCTAGTGCATCGGTATGAGCTACGTCTCTTGGGGTATGAACTCAGTGGCGAATACACTTGGTGGTGGTGCTGCCTCTAATTATTTAAATAAAGGCTGGTGTATGATTTAGACAGTTGATGATTAGCAAGCGGAGTCTTTTACATGGATTATTATTTTGACGATGTAGGAATTGTTTGGCTATTGGGACGTAAATGATCTACCATGTTTATAAGTGGTTCGCATGTCTGTAGGCTGTCCAGTGTGTTATTTTGGATTGTTTACAATTAACAAGAGTGTATGTAGAGCTTTATACATGAGTTATGTAGGGGTGGTTTTCAGGTCTTTATGCTGTGCAGCATGCCAGAGTGTGTGTTCTGTGATACATATACTCAATCCCTGACCAAACTGCTAGTAAATAAATAAAGTACTCTCCATCAGCCTACTGCGGGGTAAGTCCTTTTACCACCCGCCCCTAGAAAGAGGTGTCAGTCTGGCGATTTAAGTTAGTCATGGTGGTGAGCTTCGTTTGCAGCATTTTTCTTATGTTGGTAGCGAAAACGCAAGTGAGCTTTGTTTACTGGCAGATTTCACACTTAACGCATGATCCTACGAGGTAGTGGCGATAGGATGGATGAGATGAGTACAAATGTGGTTTCTTTCCCCGCAATTTTCTTACGTTGGTAGCGAAAATGCAATTGACCTTTCTTTACAGCCAGAATTCAAACTAGGCGACGGTTCCTAGGAAGAGGTGGTGGTCTGGTCCTGGAAAAGTAGATGAAACTAGGTAGTTGAAAGTATAGTGAACGCCTTTTTGATACCTATATGATTTTGTAAATTGAATTATTTACTATGATTAATATTGAAATGGAATTAAGTACTTAGGTAATTGATAGGTGAGACATACGATGTGGGTGTTAGCCTAATTACAGAAGACTAAGTCTGATGCGTGTATGGAGCTGGTGGCCGAGGCTGTGTGACGTAAGTGCTCAGAAGCGGCGGGCTGGTTGCACGGCATGTGTCATGTTATAAAGTGCGCAAGAGAGCGCATACGATCTTGTGTCATCACGCAACATCATGGTAGCGTCCTCTGGTGGTCACGATATGAACTAAGCCACTTGAACTCTGGAACTTGTGGTAGATACATCAGGTGGAGCCAACTTCAGTAACGTTACTTGCGCCATGATATAATGTCAGGACAGCGCCTGTTGGTGGCACCATTATGAACTAAGCCAGTTGGAGTCTGGACCCAATGGTGAACACATCTGATCGAACTGGTTAAATAATAAAGACAAGTCCCACCGTTATCGTAGGTGTGCAGCATTGAACTTCACCCGATTTATATCGGGGAGGGGCTTAGGTTAGTGGAGGTAGGCCAAGAGTACAATCTTACACCACTTGGTGGATACACTATATGCACCCATCTTTAATAACGATACTTACGTCGGGTTCTGATGTGAAGGTGGCGCTCTCTGGTATCATCGATATGAAGTAGATTCTAAACTTCATGGTAGTGGACTGTACATTGAATAAGTGTACTTGCGTCATGATCTGACATTGCAGTGTTGCTCTCTGGTGGCAGCGAGGTGAACTAAGTCAGTTGGAGTCCAGACCCAGTGGAGAACACGGACTAGGTTCAGTCATGTTGAATAACAGTAGTTGCATGATGAACTGAAGTAATGGTTGCACCTTCTGCTGACGATAATATGAACTAAGCCAGTATGAGTCTGGACCTTATGGCGAACACACCTGCTTCATATAGGCAAGTCCAGTGTTCCCGCCAGTATTGTGCTGGAATTTGAACTAGCTGCCATTTTCTAGGGGGTTAGGGGTTAGGTTAGTGGATGTAGCCCAATTGGTCTATTTTGCCGCCATTTTCGTGGTGTGATGCATTAACCTGCTGGTATTTGTATTTCCCACCAATTTTTTTCTGGACGTTTAGGTCAGTGGAGGTATCCCAAATGCCACATCTTCCCGCCAACATTTAAACTTCCCAACAAAATCCGCCATCTTCGATGACATCATACACTGTTGCGAATCCTAAATGCCGCCATCTTTGATGATGTCATCGCCGCCATCTTGAATAAATTTGACAACAATTTAATGTGTGGCGGTGGCGGCTTTCTCTTACTACTCCTGTATTGCTGTATGATTAGTCTCTACACTTTGGCAGATACAGAAACAAGTATAGGTGCTCTGTGGCCGATTGGGGCACGCTTTATGATGTCTACTGTGGGGACAGGTTTCTTTACCAATTAAGCAAAAGACGTGACAAAGACAGTATGTTTCGTCATTCTCTATTGTTTTTTGGGTTCCGCATTGTCAGCTTTATTTCCTGAATTTCACGTTCCTCATTGAAACAGGAAGTCTCGGATGCAGACTGGGAGGGTACATGCAATCGCAACCCAGTAACCTGTGGCTATAGCACTGGCATTTGTAGCATCTCGAACGATCAGGTGTGTAAGGCCTAACGCTGATTCAGAGGAATCCTGCCGCTATGTATTCAGGTTGCATAGGAGGATTGAAGGTGACAATCTATCCATTGTATCCTTTGTTCCACATCCTCTGTGATTTCCATTGTTGTTTCAGGTCTGTGACGTCCATGTTCATAACACATTATTTGAATTTATAGAGGTGCGCATCTCAACAACTATATCACAGTCACTCTATCGCTGTGACTTCTTGAGAAAGTCCATCTGCTTTGACCTGTTTCTTTCGACAAACAAACTATCATTACGCAACCGTTTAACAGAAGGGAGAGGCAAGCCCTCCTAATCCCTTACGAATAAAGATAGAGGACATACTTTCAAACATCACCTGAAGCGCTTTTGGGTTGATGACTCCTTGAGCTACGTTACCAAAGAAAAATTAATTATGATGAGGATCAGCTTTAGGACAATTCTTTTGATAAGTGGGTGTGCGTATTCCTTGATGCTACACCCATCACATTGTGGGTGGAGGTATTAAATTCATTGGCTCTTTTATTCTCACGAGCAGCAAGCAACATGCAAAATGATTTAGCTGTTCCTACCATTGGGCGTTTTGTAACCCACGGCGACTTCAAACACCACATGTAGGATTATAATATTCTATAGGTTTCTAAGCGGAAACTATTAATCCCCAGGATAAAATTAATGGGACATTTTGGTAGTAAATTCAATGTAGTTAAATATTTTACGAATTATCCAAGAGAAACGTACAAAAGTGACCCCCAGACACGACATTTGAATGACTCGCAAACCGTGGCCTTCAGCGAAAACGTATCCCGATACAACATTTCAATAAATTTCCCACAAAAAAAACCTGTTTAGTCTTTCTGTGGGACTAATAGCTTACTCATAGCAAGAAAAAGAACATGAAAATGTCTCACACCATCCACGCAGCCGGCCGCGGTGTTCTCGCGGTTCTAGGCGCGCAGCCCGGAACCGTGCGACTGTTACGGTCGCAGGTACGAATCCTGCCTCGGGCATGGATTGTGTGATGTCCTTAGGTTTAAGTAGTTCTAAGTTCTAGGGGACTACTGACCACAGAAGTTGAGTCCCATAGTGCTCAGAACCATTCACGCAATCCAGATGGTTGTTCATAATCCAAGGGAGGAGTTAGTAAACCTAGAAAACGACAGGAGACATAGGAAAGATTCCAGCTGAATTACAGAATGTAGGACGGAGATTCCAAGTTAGATGTAGGATAGTAAGGCATATCCTGGAGCAGATATAAACTCGGATTACAGCTGGTAATGATGATGAATAAACAGAAGTTAAAGAGAATCTGAAGAATCGTCAGGAAGAAACAGTTTCCAATTGACTAGGATACTGAAGCAATGGGAAGTAATGAGCTGTGTTTGAAGTTTTCGGAGGCTGTAGAAATCTCGTTAACGAATAACACAGTAGACGTTTCAATTGAATTATCTCAAAAACGGCGGGTCACAGACGTTGGAATCTGAAATACATGTACAAGGAAGGTAGTGTACAAGCAACAAATACATCAGTTTATCAACGAAAGACAGAATACAGCAAATGCCAGAAAACGAAACATAATCCACTGGAAATACAGATTAGAAATACAGAATAGAAAATAAAAAAGTAATATTAGATGAAATTAAAATCAAGAATATCAACAATTGGAATGCAAGACGAGTTCCACTGTTAGGGGATAGGAAGACAAAATACATTAAATACAGGAAATGTCTTCTCACGTGATACACTAACAAACGGAAACTAGTATCAAAATCACAACTTGTCAGCGTTTGAGTAGACTTACCATCAAATACGGCTAAAGTACTAAAAACGTTTCAATGGAATTTCTAAAGCCCAAATGCCTGTTCAAGTTGGTGTCTGGTGTAGTGTTTATAGCTCTTTACTTACGTCAGCATGCAAGAAACACAGTAGTGCTGAGCAGAGCACCAGTATTACACACTCACATGGAAAGATCAACGATAGAATATTAGTCTGGTTCCAGTTTAACAACATCAACGTGCATTGTACAAAAGCATGAACTGTCCTAGCCTTAAGCTGATCCTTCTCCAAGCACGGCAACAGCAAGAGAGAGCGAGGTCAGCCTGGCAGTTTGCGGCTGAAACTATTCGTCCAGTGATGGCAGTGGAAACGAATGGAAAAGGCGCCCTCATTGCACCGTCTCACCGGCATCGCTGAATACAAATTCAGCGGTCGTGGTGGCGAATACATCCTCCTCCGCGGAGCTGATGCCACAGGCCCAGGTGACCCGGTAACTGTAACGGTGGCAGGTCGGTAGCTGCAAATTGATATTGTTTGCTTCCATCGGCATGTCGGCTTACGCAGAGGCTTCGCCATCAGTGGACTGTTCAGAGAAGCACATGGCTCAAAGTGACCTGAACGATGTCCGTCCGGATGCAGGAATGAATCCACTCGTCGCGACATGTAAACTGCGCTACCGGCAGGGAGAAATTGTAGCGGCAGCTACTAGGAAAGAATTATCGGGTGCTCCAAGTGTAGGGTAGCATCCGGGTAGTTGCTACCAGCGAACAGCTGGGGGCCCAGCCCAGCTGTCTTTTGACGCCGCCAGTGCTCTGCAATAGAGCCAGTGAAGGCGCCCCCATGGCACTGCTGCAGCCGCAGCTGCGGCTGGTCTATACCCCTCAAAAGGGCGCAGCTGGCTCTGGTAGTGAGAGAGTGACACCTTGCTGGTTCTGATGATGAACAAATGCTGACCATGCATCGCTCGCACCATTGCTGGCACCCATCCTTGCTGCCTACCAAAAGAAACATGCTCATATTTCGTCACCCAGCTGATATCGCAAAGCGTGCAAATTCACTTCAGGCCATGGTGCAGGCAGAGCAGGCGCAGCAGCGTCTTGAGCTCGCGGTCATGTTTGATCGCCACTGGGCTTCTGCCATTCAGTGGGATGGTCATGTAAGTGCTGAGAAACATAGGTAGCACCCAGTTGGTGGACGAGTCGGCCAAGCACTTCTCTAGCAACACCTTAATGGAGGGCACCATATGTTCCACCCCAGAAGTTGGATAATACACCTGGACGTGCAGAAATCACGAAACAATGCCGAAGAGAATTGTTGACCACATCCTGAGGAAACCTTTCAGGACAACCCTTCGAGCACAAAGATGTGGGTGACAGCTCACACGCTAACTTCCGCTGTGGTGAAGCACATTCACATGCCCTAGGGATAATTCTACAATGCTTCAACCACCAACAACGGCATGGCATTACAAATGCCACTCGCTAAATCTATTTGATAATTAATTTATTGGGATCCGCGTCAATTCTGCTAATATTTGTTCAAACAGGGCGCTTCCAAACCTCAGGTCTGGTCCATGACACGGTAGTGGTTAGTGTTCCTACCATGCGACAGCCTAGCAGCTGACAGTTTCCACCAACATGCAATGATTGGAACTCCTGTACTGACTAGCCTGACCGTATGTTATGTATTACCAAAAACTATAATTTCATAACCTGAAGTTTCAAATCTCGAAATTGGTATGGCCTGAATAAATACTATTACAGATGAGGCCGATCTCTCTAAATTAATTACCGTACCTCTCAGTTGCGGATATCTTGTGTAAGTAGATGCTGATACCATCCAATGGCTGACACAGCATGGGCCATGGTTCAATGTTCGTGTTGTTGCTGCTGCTGCGCACTGTTAGCGCTCAAGATTGACCATTTCAAACTGTTACCGTCTAAATTCCAAACCAATAGGCAAAACGCTAAGGAGGGACCTTCATGCAGTTGCACCATATAGTGTAGTAGAGCAAGCTGCCAGTCCGCAGTACCAGAGAGACGTGGTGGTTGTCCGATTTGCTGCTAAGGCCAGACGATGTGGAGGACGAAATACACTCCTGGAAATTGAAATAAGAACACCGTGAATTCATTGTCCCAGGAAGGGGAAACTTTATTGACACATTCCTGGGGTCAGATACATCACATGATCACACTGACAGAACCACAGGCACATGCACACAGGCAACAGAGCATGCACAATGTCGGCACTAGTGCAGTGTATATCCACCTTTCGCAGCAATGCAGGCTGCTATTCTCCCATGGAGACGATCGTAGAGATGCTGGATGTAGTCCTGTGGAACGGTTTGCCATGCCATTTCCACCTGGCGCCTCAGTTGGACCAGCGTTCGTGCTGGACGTGCAGACCGCGTGAGACGACGCTTCATCCAATCCCAAACATGCTCAATGGGGGACAGATCCGGTGATCTTGCTGGCCAGGGTAGTTGACTTACACCTTCTAGAGCACGTTGGGTGGCACGGATACATGCGGACGCGCAGTGTCCTATTGGAACAACAAGTTCCCTTGCCGGTCTAGGAATGGTAGAACGATGGGTTCGATGACGCTTTGGATGTACCGTGCACTATTCAGTGTCCCCTCGACGATCACCAGAGGTGTACGGCCAGTGTAGGTGATCGCTCCCCACACCATAATGACGGGTGTTGGCCCTGTGTGCCTCGGTCGCATTCAGTCCTGATTGTGGCGCTCACCTGCACGGCGCCAAACACGCATACGACCATCATTGGCACCAAGGCAGAAGCGACTCTCATCGCTGAAGACGACACGTCTCCATTCGTCCCTCCATTCACGCCTGTCGCGACACCACTGGAGGCTGGCTGCACGATGTTGGGGCGTGAGCGGAAGACGGCCTAACGGTGTGCGGGACCGTAGCCCAGCTTCACGGAGACGGTTGCGAATGGTCCTCGCCGATACCCCAGGAGCAACAGTGTCCCTAATTTGCTGGGAAGTGGCGGTGCGGTCCCCTACGGCACTGTGTAGGATCCTACGGTCTTGGCGTGCATTCGTGCGTCGCTGCGGTCCGGCCTCGGGTCGACGGGCACGTGCACCTTCCGCCGACCACTGGCGACAACATCGATGTACTGTGGAGACCTCACGCCCCACGTGTTGAGCAATTCTGCGGTACGTCCACCCGGCCTCCCGCATGCCCACAATACGCCCTCGCTCAAAGTCCGTCAACTGCACATACGGTTCACGTCCACGCTGTCGCGGCATGCTACCAGTGTTAAAGACTGCGATGGAGCTCCGTATGCCACTGCAAACTGGCTGATACTGACGGCGGCGGTGCACAAATGCTGCGCAGCTAGCGCCATTCGACGGCCAACACCGTGGTTCCAGGTGTGTCCGCTGTGTCGTGCGTGTGATCATTGCTTGTACAGCCCTCTCGCAATGTCCGGAGCAAGTATGGTGGGTCTGACACACCGGTGTCAATGTGTTCTTTATTTCATTTCCAGGAGTGTAGTTGCAGAGTGGACCAGAATCTTTGATTGGCCGAAAAGTCACACAAGTGGCTTCTAGTCGGTGATGAGGTGGAATTTGTTGAGGTAGAAGTGATCAGGGAACTTCAGGAATGCGTACACAGTGAGAAAAGCTTCCTTTTATATTTAGGAGTAACTGCATTGAACAGCTCTCACCGCCTGGGAGGCATTCATGGTAGGTAGTTCAGAGATGTCAGCATTTCTGTGAGTAAAATATAATCCAGCTACGTATTGGGAAGCGCCTGTGGCAGTGACAAGCTCCTTACCTAGGGTAAAACTACCGAGGCATGATGATGGCTTGAGCAGCGACCTTGTACCGCAAGCCGCTGTGGCCGAGCGGTTCTGGGCGCTACAGTCTGGAACCGCGCGATCGCTACGGTCGCAGGTTCGAATCCTGCCTCGGGCATGGATGTGTCTGATGTCCTTAGGTTAGTTAGGTTTAAGTAGTTCTAGGGGACTGATGACCTCAGATGTTATGTCCCATAGTGCTCAGAGACATTTGAACAATGTTTGAGTTTGTGCCAGTGAACGCTTTATCGCAACCCGCCTAAGTTGTTTGATGAATAATATCCTCCGCATTGGGAAGACATTGTAAGCAGTAGTTGACTCTATTCAGAAACGACAGGAGTTTCTCCAGGATAGGCTGTTTAGGTAGGTTGTCCATAGACGCCACATGGTATTCTGTGGGTCTGACGCTGTCCTTCGAAGAAGGTGTCTCAGATATTCTGTATCCGTCAAAAAAAAACAAAAAAAAAAAAAAAAAAAAAAAAAAAATATAAAAATAAAAATAAAATTAAAAAAAATTCGTGTTCGTCAACCAGCACTCAAGACTAGCCACTTGCAATTTAATGAACATCATTCGGGCGTTAGCAAGGCTTTCCTGCCGTGAGGAAACCGTAACGATGGTGGCATGAAGATAGTTCGCATAGCACAGAATGCACAGAATATCCTGCGTCGGTTGTTCTAAATATCTCTACAAAATGGCGGGACTGTACGCAATACTGAAAAGCAAGCACGTATAAAGGTGTAACCACAAGTTGGTGTTAATGATATTCTCACAAGAGGCGAAAAAGAGACGAACCTGCACATACTCTCACAGCCGTCAAATTTCGAAAAACTTTCTCCTCACGCGAAATTGGCGAGTATTTCTTCGGGATGGAGTATAGAGTAGGAATCCTCTATCGATTGAGCATTAATGGCGGACTTACAATACCCATCCAAAATAAATGCATAACAATTGCATACGTAGCCCAGTGGCTAAAACAAACGGGTTCAATTAATCCCATGCCGTGCAACCCGTCCTATTCGTCCTTCACAGTCGGTAGTAGAGCGAAAGGGTTAAGAAGAGCACGATAAAACCTAGGAACGGCCATAGGTTTAAAGGAAATGCGAGCCTCCTAGGCATTTTCAGCGCTCAGTTCATACCAAAACATAGAACGGAACAAGAAGTAGAGCACATACAACACCGCGAACAGGATGATAGCGGAAACGAGATTTACAGCATGTTGAATTTGTAAATCAGAAACCGTGAATGCTTCGAGACCAAAATATTTTCCGATTTCTTCCCATCAACAGCCACAACCTTGATCGCCCTCGTGACATGCCGGTACTCAACGTTGATCGCGAACTGGAGTGGAACAGGAACTGGCTTATCACTCTAACCGTATTAACATCGATTTGCTTAGGAAAGAATATGGCGACTGAAGTGATGATAGATTTCAGAATACACGGAGAGACAGAGGCCCACCACATCGACCTGGAAGCGAAATGGGTGTCGCTGAATATGTGGAGTAATGCAGATCTGGGTGGGGACAGGAAATTCTGGGCCGTGCTCTAATTAACACTATGCATCTCAGTTCAGTCCAAGACAAGATAATACATTTGCAAAGACGGGTCCTCTATCTGGAACGCTGCTAATGTCACTGCAAACGTCGCCAGAACGAGTAAACTGATGTAACACCTGAGCCAACCCGAACCATCGTATATGAGGAACAACCATAGAAAGGAAACAACCTCGTCGCTAAAATCTTTAGTATCTACAGCTATTTATTTACAACAAGAAATACAGCGGCGATGAGCAATGCACCAGAATTACGCTTACACGTGAGAACACTAACACAGCAATAGTGGTGTAGTAGTACAGGTCTCGTCCCATTAGTGGTAGTGCTCATCATACAAAATAACGAAACTATTCTACTGTGCATTCCTGAAGCGATAGGGAGCGAGGCCGTGATGGCAGTGTTCAGCTGAGACCACTCGGCCAGCGGCTGCGTAGGCGGCGAGCGAATCAGACGCCTTCCGCCCTCTCGCCAGATGTGCGAATAGGAATTCTGCTATGTGGTCTTGGAGTATACAGTATGTTTGAGACCATGATATTTGCATAAACTATGATCCACACATTTCTGAAGACATTAAGTGTGATGTGGCCAGTCTCTCTGAAGCTGTCCTGTAACATGTTTCAGAGGATGGTAGGCAAGGTTCCTTGATCAACTGGTCATTCAGTAACACTATTCTATAATTGCAGATCTGAATTAGCAATCGCCAATGGCAATTTTTGTTTCCCTGTTTGCTTTTTCTACTTTTTACATGTAGTACGGTGGAAATTTTGAAGAGCTGAAAACTTACACCTGGGATGCAAAAGATACGAGGCCTTTTAAGAGGGATTTGCCTTTATAAAAATGTTTGAGCATTGGCCAGTGGCAACCCTCTTCCCCAGCTCATTCTCCAGGAGTGACAAGGGAGGCCCATTCTCTCTGCTGAAAAAAATAAAAGTGACTTTCTTCACGGAAAGCTGGCAACAAGATGAGAGATCTCGGCTCAGGTTTGGATTCCCTGAGACTGTGTCATATTTCGTTATGATACATTGGAATAAAGTTCGGTGTAAACTTTCAGAATCTAGCCTTCAGACTGGCAAATACTGTCATTTTCTGAGAAGACCGCATTTTCGTACTCTGTCTCTTGCAGGGCATTGGATAGACACTTTTCAGAATTGCGCCATGGACTGAGAGAGCTTTTCCGTTTTCGGCCATTCTTAAGAGCGTAATTGGTTCAACACAGAGATAATCTACGAGAGAAAGATATTCTATGACATCTTCACTTGAGCCTTACTGGTCGGTGCTTAGCACCTTTGCCACCTATGGCCAGAGTATTCCTGCCCCGACAAAACACAGCAAAGATTCAGAGCAGCCAGTAGGCCTCGGTAATGTAAACACTGCGGTCTAGGCTTTTGGAGACCAAACACTTCAGTGTAGGCATTTGCAGAGGAATGACTTCACTTTCGATATTTGGAGCGTTAAAACTTCATTTAAGGACAGGAGCTTTTACTGATGACGTGAGCCTTGCTATCACTAGAACGATGTCTGTACTTAAGCACTAATAACGAAGAGAGGGCCGAATTCATATTAATCAGGCGCTGCTCTCACCGGCCACCTCTTTGGTGCTCAGCGAGCTTTGGTATGGTGGGTCATCATCACACCCGCCACTTTCGTTCAGACGGAAGTTAATTCACCCCTTCAGGAGCCAAATACACACATGTAAAGTCATAAATTTGGCCATCTTACGCTTTCGGTCCTATCGTCGTGTGTCCTCACTACCTATTACTACCTACTTATGCTGTCACTAGTCTTGTCCACAAATTATTAAGGTAACCGTGTCTCGTCCCCCCATCTTTGTCATGGTTAAGCTTCAGAATTATTGTCAATGGTTCTTTATGAATATCAGTAGATTTAAAGACAGTAAATCTAATAGTTATGGTGATCATTTGCTTCCGTTCATAGCTAGTAGATCACTCACCCCATCAATATATCTACGTAAGTGTAGTGGTACCCATTTGTTTCTTGCTTAATTGGGCCACCCCTACTAATATTTATTTAAATAAACCTTTAGTGCTGCATCGCAATATTTGTATCACAGTATCCTTGTTCTAAATTAATTTCTATGATCGTTTGGAGTATTTCCTCACGCTTTTGGTTACCAGAGTTTGGTATTATGCATCCTGCGGAGAACGCTCGAAACACAACTGACGCCCCACGTAAGGGCAGTTAACAGCAAAAGCACATTCAGCATGCTTAGTGGAGATCACAGTGAGCAGTGCAGTTGAAAATGGATGGACATCTCTAGAAGCAACAGCAATCAAGGCTGGATCGACAAAAAAAAAAAACAGTTGCAAGAAGGATAACAATGAAGAACCCTTGAGAGACAGACGAAATACTTCAAGTGAACGATGAAGGCAGTAATTAAAAACATGTTGAGCGAAATTTAAGGCATTGTTGGGAAGAAAAGGCGGAATGATTGTAAGAGCAAAAAAAGAAGAAATAAAAACGGGAATGGTTGTAGTAAATACAGGCTCCAGATGTAGAAAAATCATTTACATGAGTTAAACCAATACCGCCCGCCCGCCCAACCTTCCGTGAAATTAATAGTAAGGGGTTCATTATTAAGAATGTAGCGGAAATTCCACAGTAAAGAGCATAAAAACTAGTGGATAGATGGACAGAGTGCAATAAAGGCCTCTTCGACTGGGAAGAACTCGTCTGATGACATGACTGTGGAAGAGATTTGAGTCGACATCGGAGGCAATGGGGGTGCACGCTTAGAGTTAGAATTTAATGGAGCTTTGGAAGACTTGTGATAGTTTAAGACAGAAGGGGCAGCTAATGTTCTATCGGAATTGTTGAAATCAGATTGGGAAATGGCAGGTTGGTTAGCAGCATCTGTGAGGTGGAGATGTGCCATGAGACTATCGGGGGAAAATCGTCCACAACATATAAGTGCAAAAAATATCGCTCCATCCGCTTAACGTCTCATACGCCTAATTTGGTGAAAATAATAATATACAGACGAATTAAAACAAAATTGAGTTTGACTTCCGTTAGGTAAGGGCACCAGAGAGGCACTTCTGACGTCGCAATTCATAATGGAAGCAGAACTTATGGAAAATCAAGACACGTCAATATAATTTAGAAAAAGACATTTGCCAGTGTAAAAACGTGTGGGATGCTTAAGACGTCAGGAAAATGGGTGAAAGCTATAGGAAAAGACGGGACAATGTGTACACGAACCAGGAGGTACTAACAAGAATGAAAAATAAGGAACTGTTCAATCTATTCATCAAGAAGCAATCACGAAAATAACAGGGCGTTCAAGAGTGTGATTAGAATTGAAAGTAATAGGAAGTCAGTTAAAGGATTCACTGATATCATCGCTATTATAATTAAAGTTGAAGAGGAACAACAGTAATTGTTGAAAGGAATGTGCAATGCAATGAGAATGGAATGTTTCTTGAGAGCAGAAAAGAGAAAGACGTATACAAATATGAGTAGGAAAAATTAGGTTAATGATGATCTTAACATCGAAATTGGTGACAACGAATTAAAAGAAGTGAAGGGTTTCTGCTTACTTCGATGCAAAATAACACATGGCAGATGAAGTAGGGAGGATTCAAAGAGTAGACTATCACAGGCGAAAAGGACATTTGTGGGCGAAAGAAGTCTGCTAGTATTAAACATAGGTCTCACTTTCAGGAACAAATGTCTGAGAATTTACGTTTAAAGCATAGCGTTGAAAAAAATGGAATGGACAAACTGAGAAAGAAGAGAAACGAAGCGTTTGAGATGTGGTGCTACAGAAGGTGTTGGAAATTAAATGGCTGTAAATATAGGGAATCAAGAGGTTCTTAGTATCAGAGAAAAAAGAAGCATATCAAAAACACTGGTGAGAACAAGGAACAGTACGATAGGACGTGTACTAAGACATCAAGCTTCCCTGAGCTACCCTTTTATTTCATTTCAAAGTGATTTGTGTTTGTGCATTACTGAATTTCTCTGAACATTTTTATACTTCCTTCTTTCATCGATCAGACGAAGTATTTCTTTTGTTACCCGTGCTTTCTTTGCAGTTACCTTCTTTTTACTTACATATCTCTTTCCAGATTCTATTATTTCCCTTTCGAGATGTGCCTATTCCTCCTCAACAGAACTGCTTACTAAGATACTCTATATCGTAGTATCTACAGCCTTGGTCAACTTCAAGAGTGAACCTTCCTGGCAGATTAAAACTGTGTGCCGGACCGAGACTCGAACTCGGGAGCTATGCCTTTCGCGGGCAAGTGCTCTACCAACTGAGCTATCCCAGCACGACTCACGCCCCGTCTTCGCAGCTTTACTTCTGCCAGTACCTCGTCTTTTTCCTTCCACACTTTACAAAAGCTCTCCTGCGAACCTTGGAGAACTAGCACTCCTGAAGGAAAAGATATTGCTGAGACATGGCTTAGCCAAAGCCTGGGGGATGTTTCCAGGATGAGATTTTCACTCTGCAGCGGATTGTGCGCTGAAATGAAACTTCCTTGAAGATTAGGTCCCGAGTTCGAGTCTCGGTCGGGCACAAAGTTTTAATCTGCCAGGAAGTTTTCATTCCCGCGCACACTCCGCTGCAGAGTGAAAATCTCATTCTGGAAACATCCCCCAGGCTGTGGCTAAGCCATGTCTCAGCAATATCCTCTCTTTCAGGAGTGCTAGTTTCTGCAAGGTTCGCAGGAGAGCTTCTGTAAATAAGCCGGCACGGTAGGTCAGCGTGTTTTCAAGCAGCATATGGACATTTCGTGAGCACCGGTCTGGTTTTTAAAGTTCGATACGCCACCCTGACACTGCCGCAGCGGGCGGGCGGTATCGGTTTAATTCATGTATATAACCGTGCGCGATCGCTTTATCTCAGTGCTATGGGTCGCACATGGACCTCTGCCCACGCCACTCTGACGGGCACTCGGATAGCGGAAGTGGCACCACACTCTCTGCATCCCCCGATTCCTGTAGGACACATTTCATCGGCACTCGCCCACATCAGACAGCGGCAACCTGTAAATACGGTCGCCAACATACATCCATTCCGTACATCTGACGGACGACCCCTTGTGTCCGACGTGCTCAGTCGCTGGCGTTGCTTTTGCGGCGATTTCCGGAGTCTATCTCCCCTGATGAGGTATTGCGCCCCGACGGCGTATACTTTCCACCAACCAGAACGAACGCCGTTAACTGGCTAAAAGCCGTGGCCGTTTACTACATATTTTGCGATGCTCCCAAAGGCACACTCGACTTTTGGTCCCTATTGATGACAACACATGCTGCTTTCAGCCGCCACCCAAACTACAGAACTCGTTTCGCAAATTATTTAGGTTCATTATTTGCGGATCCTCCTGCTCACTGGAGCATATTGAGCCTCTACGGACGGAATAGGGGGAACCCCTCCCAACAGACGAGAAGACGACTCGGGCGCTCGGCTACGGCAGTTGTAGGATCTTTCCTTGTAATGATACAAAATGAAAATTTAAAAAAATAAAAAAAAATGTTCTAAAACTTAAAGAAATAAATACACAAAACATCATCACCAAACCCACTACATCCCCTTCCAGATCCTTCGATCCTCGAACTCTAACACGTTGCTTGGGCGTGGCGGCGGGATGGCCAGTCTTCGGGTGTCGACCCTTTGCCGTACCCCTCGTCCTGCTATTGCAGAGGCATAACTTTTTTTTTTAAATAAAAAGGTGGCGTAAGAAAATTAAAAAATCGTGTTCGGTCAGAGGGTAGGTGCCCTCTGTAATAAAAAAAACTGAGTTAATCGATCAATAACGAACTTAAACGGATGTCTTACGACGTCCGCCCCGAGCAGATGAAGCGAACGAAAGCAAACAAAATGACATTAAAAAAAAAAAAAAAACATGGTAGAGCACTGGCCCACGAAAGGCAACGGTCCCGAGTTCTAGTGTCGGTCCGGCATATAGTTTTAATCTGCCAGGAAGTTTCATTTCAGCACACACTCTGCTGCAGAGAGAAAATCTTATTCTGGAAACATCCCCCAGGCTGTGGCTAAGCCATGCCTCCGCAATATCCTTTCTTTCAGGAGTGCTAGTTCTGCAAGGTTCGCAGGAGAGTTTCTGTAAAGTTTGGAAGGTAAGAGGCGAGGTACTGACAGAAGTAAAGCTGTGAGGACGGGGCGTCAGTCGTGCTTGGGTAGCCCAGTTGGTAGAGCACTTGCTCGCGAAAGGCAAAGATCCCGAGTTCGAGTCTCCGTCCGGCACACAGTTTTAATCTGCCAAGAAGTTTCATTTCAGCGCACACTCCGCTGCAGACTGAAAATGTCATTCTGGGAACTTCAAGACTATCCTTTCATACCTTACACTTCCGTATCTCTTGTATTTGTGTATTGATTCTCCCTTACTAGTCTCTTAAACTTCTGCCTCCTCTTCATCATTACATAATTGTGATTTGGGTCTACCTCTGCTAGTGTGTACGTCATGCTGTCCAATATCTTATTCTGTAATCTGAGCCCTCTTATGGTTCTTGATCAGATAATTTTCTCTTACAGGGTAAAATTTATTGAAGAACTCAATTAACCTCCCTCAAGTCTCATTCCTAACACCAAGCCCATATTCTGCCGTAATCTGTTCTTTCATTCCCAAGACCTACAAACGCATTCCAGTCCCCCATGATAATTACATTTTCATCACTGTATACGTACTCAAATACTCGTTCAGTATCCTCGTATACTTTCTCCATCTGTTTATCTTCTGCTTGTAACGTAGGCGTGTATACTTGAACTCCCGTTGCCGGAGTTGGTTTTCTGTCATTCAGACGAGAACAACCCTATCACAGAACTGCTCACAGTAACTCACTCGCTGCCCTGCATTCCCATTCATAACGAATCCTTGTTCGGTTATACCTCTTTTTTCCTGCTTTTGATGTTACCCTATATTCGTCTGACCACAAATCCTCGTCTTTTTCCATTTATCTTGGCTGACACACCACCATGCATATGACGGACCTTAGCGCTTCCCTTTCCAGATATTGTAGCTTTCCTATCGCCCTCAAACTTCAAAAATCGTTCAAATGGCTCTGAGCTCTATGGGACTTAACATCTGTGGTCTTCAGTCCCCTAGAACTTAGAACTACTTAAACCTAACTAACCTGAGGACATCACACACATCCATGCCTGAGGCAGGATTCGAACCTGCGACCGTAGCAGTCACGCGGCTCCGGACTGAGCGCCTAGAACCGCGAGACCACCGCGGCCGGCTGACCTCAAACTTCCGACATTCCTCTGTTCAGCTGGTATAACTTTACGCTTTCATTGGTTTTCGATCTTTTGCTCATGGTTCAAACTACTCACGACGTAATACTATTTCCTTCAGTTCAAACGATTCATTACTTAATGCTTCTTCCTTGTGATATGCACTATCAAAATATTCTATTAAAATTTTTTAACTATGTGTAAAACATTAGAAAGCTTGTCTGCAACCTTACATGTTTTTCCATGAATTTTAATCCGAATTCTGAACCGTTCTTTCAGATAAGTCATTGCTTCTTCCATGTACAGATTGAACAGTAGGGGCGAATGTCTGCTCACTCTTGTCTTTCACCCTTTTCAATCCGAGTACTTTGCTCGTTCATTCCATGTTTATTGTTACCTCTTGGTTCTTATATGCACATTGTTTGGTCTTTCAATGTAGGTTACACATATTTTCCTGAGAAGTTCGAACATCTCGTACTAATTTACTTTCTCAAAGGTTTTTCTGTATCGATAAATCTAAAGAACACGTCATCAATTATTTTCCTTCTATTATCAAGATCGATATCTGATTTACAACTCCGGTGCCGTTAACTTTGTTAAGTTTAAATTTATCGTCATCTAACAGATTATAGGTCTTATTTTTCATTCTTCTGTATATTGTTCTTGCTAGTAACTTGGCTGCATGAGTTGTTAAGGCTACCTTGAGGTAGTTCCTGAATTTATCTCCGCTTGTTATTTTCAGGGCTGTATTGATGATATTCTTTTTCCTGAAAGTCTGTCAGTATGTCTCCTGACTAATGTATTCAACAAACCACCTCGAATAGTCGTTTACTTGACCCGCCTTCCTTGCCACTCAGCCTCCCACTGCGCTCCCATTTCAAATATTCTTAAGTAAAATAATTTTTGATTTCCCTCGCAACTGATCACATGTCTTCCAAAGTTCAATCAAACTTTTATTCTTAAGGTGGCCATTTTTTTCTTCAATCAAGTGTTGAGACGGTTCCTCCTTCCGTATAGGCCTTCAACGTGCTCTTTCCACTTATTATGATGGTAATTATTAAAGCAAATGTGTTTTTCGTTGAGGCAGTAACTTTTCCTGAAATTCCAAATTTTCCTCCTATTACTAAATTATTCTGTTGGCACCCACTTACATGAGGAGAAATGGTCATCATGATAAAATAAGAGGAATCGGAGCTCACACAGAAACATTTAAGTGCTCTTTTTTCCATCTCACCTTTCGAGAGTGGAAAGGCTGAGAAATAGCGTGAATGTTGTTCTTTGACATCTCTGCCCGGCACTGAATTGTGAACTACAAAGTAATCATTTAGATGTAGATATGCACTCTGTTCTCAGCAGATAACAGTGTAATTCCTCTTGGGTTACTGATACGAGGGTTCTCCAGAAAGTAAATTCTGGTCGGTCACGTAATGGAAACCATAGTGAAAACCAGGAACGTTGTGTTTGCAACAGTTAGGTACACCCTCCACCTACTTCTCTAATTAGTCGCCGCTCCATCTTCGAGTTTTGTTGTAATGTTGTGTCATAGAAAGCAGCCGCCTGTTATAACATTTCAGCTCCTCAACACCAAATTAAAACGTTCCACTTCAATTTGTTTGCACTTATAGCGATCCCAGCTTCCTCAACCAAATTAAAACGTTGCATTAGGAGGTGTCTGCTTCGTGCAAAAGGTCTTGAGTTCATATTGACGACAACAAGTAATTCTTCATTACCGATGTTTATTTACAAAAAGAACTGACAGACTTCACAGACTCAACAACTGACTCTCAGAGCTAACCGCACTGCATATCCGAACTGGCCACTGACAACTCCTAGGTGTATTAATATTTTTCCAAACAATGAGAGTCTTTGACAATGTTTTGTTTACATTACGATAGCAATTCACGACTTAAAACTAAATTAGACATTACAGAATTTTAGTACAGATTAAAGTAAGTAAAAGGATCAGTACATATAAATTCTTACAAGCATAATTTCCAAATAGATTTTATAACATTTTTCTACCAGCTTCTGGATAACCTTCAGCAGATTTGTACCGATGTTTCCAGAAATATCTTGACATTTGATTCTTGATATTTCTTGAGTGATTTAGAACAACTATTTATATGTAAAACGATTTAAATCGTGTTTCAAAACGTAAATAAATCTTTTTAGCAATATTTCTTGATACAAATCGTCTTTCGATATTAGGTTATGAAACAGTTTTCACAAGTTTTCGTATTTTTGCGATCATAATATAGAATTTCTCCATAGAAAGTTCTAGAAGTGTGCATTAAACGTTCATTTACAGACTTTCTCTTTAGCTGGTGAGTTTTTAAAAGTATCTTGTCTATATTATACGAAATAATTTAGCTCAAAACTGATAATTTATACAATTAATCAGAGCTACAGCAAACAGTGAGACTTTCTTTTACAAAATGAAATATAATTACAAAATTGAATGAAAATAGGTTACTAACACCAATATATATTTACATTAATTCTATTTTTGTTCTTTCTGTGCAAAATGTCCTAATATTGACACAGTACAATATTTAAACATCACCAAAGTTTCCCTTTACATTTTGCATATCTGTATCGACATCCCCTAAAAGTCTACAGTAGCGAATACTTCAATATGTCCCAATATGTCCTGTAATGTTACACTGTGCTTTCGGCCTGATATCTGCAATGGTCTGCAGCTCGTCTGTGGAAAATTTTGTCTTCATAGCCAGCGGTTTTTGTGAGCAAAGATGAGACTCAGGGGGAGCCAATTACGGGATGCATTGTGGGTGATCAAACACTTCTCATCGGAAACACTGCAAGAGTGTCTTCATTGCCCCTGCAGTGTGAGAGAATTGGTCGAGAATTGGCATGAAGAAGGAACTGCTCGGCAGCTGTTGTTTTATGTGGGCAGCATGACACAGGCGAAATCTCTAACCAAGCCCTCATACTTGGCGGGAGAGGCTATTCCCTACGCATCTTTACGTGCTCACTGTTCACTCAGTACTGAAAAGAACGACGAGACACGATCGACGGGCATACTAGAAACACTGCCCAATACATCTGTACAAAACTTTTTTCCAGTGGTTTCCATTTCGTGACCGATCGGAATTTACTTTCTGGACAACCCTCGTTCATACCACTAAACGATGTTTCGACGTATCTAGATACCGAATAGATCATTCAAGCGATTTTTTTTATTTCTTCGCATTTTTCTTGTAGCCATTTCATTTTGTCTTCCCTGCACTTCCGAATTATACCATTCCAAAGTAAGTTATATTACTTTATTCATGCCTGTTCATGAACACTTTTAACTTCCTTCTTTCATAGATTAATTGAAATATTTCTTCTGTTACCGGATGCCTCATCCCAGTTACCCTGCTTGTACCTATATCTATCTGTCTGTCCAACTTCGATTGCCGTTTTTAGTGATTTCTACACCTCTTCAACTGAACTGTCTATTGTGGCATTCGTCATTGCATTATCTACAGACAGAGAGAAAGTTAAAGATGCATCGTTATTCTGTACTTCAGTATCTCACCTTCTTCTCAATTACCTCCTTAGCTGTTTTTTAAAATTCAGCCTAAGTCTATTTTTCTACCCATAGCGGCTATTTGAAAAACAACGGATTCTCCCGCTGTGACCGAAGAATATCTTTATTCTGACGAGGAAAACCCGGTATCAAAGAAGTTTACAAGATACAAGTCTGCAGCGATAATCTCATTTTCCTTGTATTTAATGGAGAAGTAATGGTGTTAGTGTATTGTTATGTGTTTGAACATAAACGAAGGTTGTCTGTAATTAATTAAATATTCATAATTAAATTCGCTTATAAATATTATGCAGCTCGAAGACGCCATAAATGTGTACCATTTAAAATCCCTACTTAAAAACAATATTTTCTATAAAGGAATTCAAAAGTTACGAGCTGGAGTTTGCTACTCCTTTTCAGCTCGTACGATATGAAGATGTCAGCACAGAGTTGTGCAAAAGTCAACAACGTATAGTTTTAAACACTACAGTAAATAATGGTTACGAGAAGGTCTGTAAATGGCTTTCAGACATTTCTTTTGTTCATTTTTGTCACCTATATAAGGTAACACCTTTCCTTAGATGAAAACCATTTTTTCCTATAATGCCTTTAATCGAAAGCCGAACCATCACATGTATAGTGGACACTGAAAAGATACTAAACAGAACATTTACTTTAGCGTATAACTATGAAACAGCGAAATGTCAGTGGAAAAGTGAGGTACACTATAGGTTTAATAATTACAATATTTTCGTGCAGCAGACATAAAAGCACTGAGTACTTGAAATTAAGGAGCAAATCTACAGTTACATTCTGCTGAATAAAGTAAAATGTCTGTCTGCTTTAAGCTCCGTGCTCTCTTTATAGGCGGTCGTCAAGGGAACTGTAATGAATGAAACAACGTTCCACGTTTAGCTAAATTAAACAAGGACGCTACACAAATAATATGGATGAAAATCTTTCTTCGCCTTGTTCTGTCTTCACGGACTAGCCATTTAACTGTTACGTCCTTTGATGCAGCTCCTCTTTTGTCAGTATTTAGTCTCCATTTCACTTCTTGATCTCTTTCTAGGTATACTTGTCTCTTTCGAATGATTTTGGACGTTATACTTCCAGTCATTCTTCTGGCACGATATGTATTTTTGCACACCTTACTTACGCAGACACCCTTTTACGTCTTTCTTATTTGACTGTCGTATGTCTTATCATATCAGATAGTCTTATAAGCCTCATTTCCGCTGTTCGTATCCTTCGTTCGTTTCCAGTTGTTATGTTGAGCTCTCACTGAAATAAACTGTTTCTGCCACTGCAGCTGTCTTATAGTATTTTATTATTGTTTCTTTCCTCATCTTTTACGGCAGTTTTCTGTGTTTAATCCAATCAATACACCTCTATTTTTCAATGCTTTTTTTCGCTATGTCTTTTTCGTTTGTGAAAGACACTGCGTTCTGCTTCAATGTCTGTCTTGACCTTTAACAGCTATGACTTTGATTTTTAGGGTCGGTGTCGTAACGCTATTTTATTTATAATGGCTTTTTGAAGGGTATCCTTACCTACTGTCATCAACAAAGGTTGCTCTAATTTGATTTAAGTTATTTGTGCAAAACTTTATTTCTGTCTGTAGAAGTCTCAGCATTTCGTCAACACACATTCTGATACAAATCTGCATGAACTGAAATTTCGTTTGCGTTCCTTATTAATCGCCCTGTCAGACACCTTATTCGTTGTGACCATACAGAGAACTGAACTGTGCTATGACGAAAACAGAAATCATTTATCACGGCTTCCAAATAAAAGATTTTCACCTGCCCGAAGGCATACTAAATACTATCTGTCTAGGACGTTGCACGCTCACAAGGAAGATGGTGGCAAAAGAGCAAGGAAGGCAAAGGAAGTCAGCTAAAGCTGAAAGCCTTTTTTGAAGGAAATGGGTTGTAGCTTGTTCATTGTGCTGTCCCGATCCTTGCACTACTCTGTGTTTGAAGATGGAAGCTTATTGTTTGGAAACTCGTCATTTTTAATGTTATCAAGTTTTAAGGTGGTTAATGTTATTAAAGTGGTTGAGGAGAATTACTCTTATAATCTATTGAAACATCAGTGTGAACAGCCTGATGTTACGTGGCGATCCTTTAGCTCGTCGGCTGAAAAGTGGTGTGTCCGAATCTCGGTTCTGAGCGGGCCTATGGAATCGATGTAGCGTTAACGGTGTGTATCGGCTTAGGCACAGGTCACCGCCCACTGGCCGCACGATCAAAGAGAACGGCCCCCTCTGTAGCCTACCGCAGGCCATTGTTTGATGGAGCCACCACGGTCGCTGCATTTGACGCGTGTCCAGAGGCCCTCGCAAAGTGCTTATCGTATCAGGAGTCGTTATGGAGCGAGGAGATGCCTACGCTGTATATTTAATGCACTCCGCATCTCTTACAAAGACTTTACTGTCCCACACCGACTTACAATAAGTTTTAGTCACACTACTTTTCAGAGCGTTGATTACTTTTGCAAACTATTTTCTTTTGCAGCTGTCATCTAGAAGGACAAATCGATGAAAGAGCCTCAACTAATAACTGCCACAGCACTATGCAGAAGAATAATCGCAAAATAACTCAGAATGAAAGACGTGATAATCTCATTTTGGGCACTAGCTATTTATCTTAAAAGTGTGAGAAATGAAATAGTTGGGGACTGCCGGTTTAATTCTGGCAAATAATAGCGTACTGAAAAATGTTACTTGCCTTCAGACTTCAACTATCTATTAAAATAATTAGCTGAATAATGAACACTAACTTCACTTAACGGAAGTTTATTCAGCACTTGCACATACAAGAGCGCGGAGCGAACTGCCTCCGGCCAGAACACATACAGTATGTAGACAGCTAAGGAACATTCCAGTACAATGCGATTCTTGAGTTTCTCCCGGCGTATTTGATAATCAAAATATCCACCGGTGTACTGCCGGTCTACAGTGTACAACAGGCACAATATTTCGACGATCATACATGTCGCCATCATCAGGTGAACTGCCGGACTGAGCTCCTGTGAACGTGCCGGCACGGAGGTCCGTACGCTGTGGCTGCTCAGGTTCGGTCGCGGCGGCGGCCGATTTAAATACCCTCCGCACGCGGCGCTCTCCTTCCGCTGTCCGCACCCCGGGCCACGGTCGCGCAGTGGAACAGATTGCGACGGCGTCTGAGATGACGTCGGTGTGATGGCTCTGTCCGCAGTGGTCGTCACAACTATACGTTTGCTCGATTTACTCTTGATTAACCCAATCGCTGGTTCCCAAGCTTTGCTAAGATTATAGCCACAGTCACGGTTTATGAGGTGGTCATTGGTGCGAATTTTGATGGCCTCTCTAACAACCCTGTCCCAGTATCTCGACGTATGTACCAGAATCCTCGTGCGTTCATACTCCATGGCGTGATTTTCCGACAAACAATGTTCAGCGACCGCCGACTTGCTCGGATGCATCAGTCGAGTGTGCCTCTGGCGTTCACGCCATCGATCCTCAACGGTACGCATCGACTGACCAATATACGATTTGCCACACTGACACGGAATCTGGTACACGCCGGCCTTCCTCAAACCGAGGTCATATTTGTCGCTCCCCACCAGTGCACGAGTTTTATTCGGAGGACAAAACACAGTTCCGGCCCGGTTTTTCTTCAAAATGCGGGCGATTTTCCCCGAGAGTGCGCCTCTATATGTAATAAACGCAGTGCCTACCTCGTCCCCCGTGATTTCATCCATCTCCACAGGTTGTGCTGTAGTGGTTAGGTGGAGGGAGCGTTGAATCTGCCACTCTGAGTACCCATTTTTTCGAAATACAGTTCTCAGATGTACCAATTCCTGGGGTAGACTCTCTGCTCAGTCAGTCAGTTCACCTGATGATGGCGACATGTGTGATCCCCGAAATATTCTGCCCGTTGGACACTGTAGACCGGCAGTACACCCGTGGATATTTTGATTCAGGTGCGATCATACCTGACATTTGTAGATACTTCTAGAATGTACTCGAACCGCATATATAGAGATTATAATTGTACAGGCCAGGTGAGTTAGGAACTAACGACAGTCCATGCATCAGTTTAGTATCATAACCACTATACCACGGTCCTATTCATCTTCTTTGCGACATTGCTCCCTCACTAAGAGAACAGCGTCTCGGTGTTACGTCGTCCTAGTCCGGAAACGAGTCATCGATCCTGCACACTTCGATTCCCGATGACTGATGCTCGCCCTGCCGGTGATCTTCTTAGAGCTTCTTTTGCCGCTACGCTCTCCGTCACCTTTCCGCTTGTTGCCTGTCGCTGGAGCTTCGAATTTACCCTGGGTTGCAGGATCCCTGTAGGGATTCGTTCAAAGGACGTGGACCGTATCTCTGATCTTTCGCCGCCTTCTGTCGGCGTAGAAATCTTCAACTTCATAAGTAACATCAGCAAACTATCTTACAACCTTATAAGGGCTAAAGTAGTGTCTGACGAGTTTCTCAGAGAGACCAAGCTTCCGAAAGGAGTGAAGATCCAGACGAGGTCGCCAGGCTGTTAGACAACAGGGCCGTGCCTCGCGTCATACCTTCAGCGATCGTTTTCTTTAGCCTGCAGCGTGCAGAGTCGAGCTAACTGCCGAGCTTCCTCAGGATAAAGTCTTCACGGTCTTGCACTGGATTTCTTGAGAGACAGTTAGCATCTTGGTGTTTTCTTCCAGTTTTGTACACTGTGGTAATGCCATACTCTTGAAGACGTAGTGCCTACCTGGAGAGTCGTCCAGGTGGATCCTTAAGACCTGCCAACCAACAATGTGAGTGATGGTCTGTAACAACTGTGAATGGCCTTCCATACAGATACTGTCGAAATCTGCACATGCCCAGATCACAGCAAAACATTTTCTTTCTGTACATGAGTGTCCTAGAAGCATAGGCAAAATTCTCTTTTCCATCCGAAATTTACACCAGAAGACCACGATCCCATACCCACTGGCATCTGTGTGTAGTTCTGTCTTTGCTCTCTCATCACACGGACCAAGTACAGGTTCAGTCGTCAGAGTTTTTCGCAGCACATCAAAAGAATCTTGTTGAGCACCAACCCAGGTAAATTTAGCATCAGGTTTTAACAACTCTTTGAGTGGCCTGTCTTTGATACAAAAGTCTTTGACGAAACGACAGTAATAAGAACATAATCCGAGGAAGCCTCTCACATTTATAATTTTAGGAATAGGAAATTCCGTTGTAGCTCTCACCTTTTCTGGGTCTAGCTGCACAGCTTAGACTGACACAAGGTATCTAAGTATTTTGGTTTCTTTTGCTCCAAAGAGACACTTTCTTGGATTACGTTTCAGTACTTCTTGTTGAAGAAACTAAAGAACGGCCCTCAGTCTTTTTATATATTCATCAAATGGCTCTGAGAACACTATAATGTCATCTAAATAACAAAGACACATCGTCCACTTCAGGTGACGTACAAGATTATCCATCATCTGTTCAAAAGTTGCTGGTGCATTACACAAACCAAACGGCACTACCTTAAATTAATACTGGCCCTCAGGGGTGGCGAATGCAGTTATCTCACAATTAGCCTCATCTACTTCGATTAGCCAGTATCCCTAGTACAAGTCCATGGCTGAGAAAATTTTAGCCACCTTCAGACAATCAAGTGTATCGTCAGTTCGTGGAAGAAGGTAAACGTCTGAGCCGTGGGTGGCTCGTGTTCATGCCATCTCTTATTTAACACCCTGTTTTTACCGTACTGCCTCCTCGTTATGCTAATTTTCAGTTATTGGTGTCACTGAGTTGCTGCCTTGCCTGCCTGTGAGTGGCTGCAGCAGCGCTTATCCATATAGGCCTTACCGTACTATCTTTGGGGACTGCTATTACTTCCTGGTCGTAGCGTGCCGTCCAATGAGTTGGAACTCACCCGCAGTGGAGATGGACCAGGAGTACAGTCGGGACACAGAAGCAGTGAAGTCGGGGGACGGCGCCGCTAGGGCGCCGACAGCCAGTGCTCGCCGACCGGCAGTGACACACATGAAATGTCCGACAAGAGGGAGATTGGAGTGGGACGACCTTTGGTTGGTCATCTGATTGGTCGTCCCATCGGCCGACGTATATTCGCTCCTTTCACCGTTTCCGGGTTGAGCAGTTGGTCATATGGCGTGGAGCAGCGAGGAAGTCTTCGTGGCGCGTGGCTGACCGGGGCCTGGCGACGTCCGAGATCGGACGGAGTGTGAGGGGCTGTTCCCATTGCTACACGTTCTGTGAATCACAGATCCCGGACACGTGAGATAAGTTGTCCTATCACTTGGTCCGCTAATAGTCGGTCGGATGTGTTGTTGCCGGATCGTGAATGGTTGTCCCGTCTGCCTGTCTCACCTAAGAGAAAGTTAGTGTTTGAATTACAGCCAACCCTCGAACATCTGAGCGTCCTTGTGTGTACTGCCCTTTCTTTTAAATTTCTTGTTGTTGTTTGTACTTGTATCGCTTCTAGCCGATTTTTTAAAATTAGAGTTGTTTTGCTCTTTAGGCTTGCAGCCTAGTTTAAAATACTGTTTCACGTAAGCCCTTTGGCATTATAAAAATTTTGATGTTGTTGAATTTTCGAAGTCTTGGACCTTCAGCCGATTTTGAGTTTGCGTTGTTGTGCTCTTAAGGCCTGCAGCCTAGTCCGAAGAACTGTCACGTAAGACCTTCGGCATACAAAAATTTTTTGATGTTATCGAATTTTAGTTCTTGGGCCTTCAGCCGATTTTGAGTCTGAGTTGTTTGCTCTCAGGCGTTTAGCCTAAATTAAAGAACTGATTCATGTAAGGCCTTTGGTATTTAAAAAAATTAATGTTATGGAGTTTTAAGTGTTAGGCCTTCAGGTTATTTGGATTTAACTTTTTACTTCAGCCTAACTAAAGAACTGCTTTAAGATAAGGCTTGCCTTTTAAATTCCTAATTATGATTGCGTTTAAGTTATTGGCCTTCAGCCGTTTTTAAATTAAAGTGGCTTTTAGCCACTAATTAAGTCTCAAAGATTAATGCTGTGTGTCTCAATTTTTTGGGGGGTCTTGTAATGTTTGATCAAATAATAAAGTAGTATGTTCTAGTGTAACTGACAGCCCCTTATTTTGTCCCTTTTCCACAATTTAAACTCTCTCATGTCCGGCAGATTCAGTGGGGGATTTCAGGTCCTTTTTAGTTACCTTATTAAGCTGCCTGTAATCAACACAGAAGCACCAAGTGCCATTCTTCCTGACGAGAACTACTGGTGACGACCATGGGCTCTGTGAGGGCTGAATGATATTATTCATCATTTTCTCTACCTCGTAGCAAATTATTTGGCGTACCGTTGCTGACAAACAGTATGCTCTCTGGCTTATTTGTTGATGGTCTCCAGTGCTAATCCGTCGAGTTGTCTAATTTGCTCTTCACCTGTGCATTGGAGCATGCAAAGAACTCTTGAAGGATGGCAAGTAGCGTCTTCTGTTGTTCCTTGGTGAGATTTGGTGAAGGTCGAACTATAAGATCTTATGTCGTTGTGGTAGCCCTAATTTCACCCACAGACTAGGCATGGGTGGTTTCTATGACAGGTGTTGTGCAATTAACGGCTCAGCGTTTACTACGCACATGAGTCTTGGAAGGATCTCTGGTTCTCGGCGACAGTTGACTGTCCACAATTCACCGAATCTGTTTTTAAACGAGACTCCAGAGGCTGGGATGACCAAGTTATTCTCCAATGGTATCCATCTCTTACATTCAACTACAAGATCCATGGGTTGATGCATGGCATGACACATGACAGTTACCTTTCTGGCGCTAACCGCAGGAATGATCACTTCATTCAGCACACATAGTCTCCACACCCTTGGATGCGTGTCATCCTGTCCACAGTATCTCATGTCGTCTAGCATAATCTTCGAGCGATCACAATCTATAATTGCCTGATAAACTTTCGAAAAGTCCCATCAGAGAGTAATGTCACAACTACACTCTTGTAAGACGATGAATTCTATGGGCTGTGTATGGCCACTTATACCCACATGAATGGTACATCTTACTGTATTTCGCGTGCAAGTGCTCTACCACTTGCCCGCGAAAGGCAAAGCTCCCGAGTTCGAATCTCGGTCCTGCAAACGGTTGTAATCTACCAGGAAGTTTCATATCAGTTCACACTCCGCAGAAATGTGAAAATCTCAGTCTGGAAACATCCCCCAGACTATGGCTAAGCCATGTCTCCGCAATATCCTTTCGTCCAGGAGTGTTAGTTCTGCAAGGTCTGCAGGAGAGCTTCTGTGAAGTCTGGAAGGTAGGAGACAAGGTACTGGCGGAATTAAAGCTGTGAGGACGGGTCGTCAGTTGTGCTTGGGTACCCTTGTTGGCAGAGCACTTGACTGCGAAAGACAAAGGTCCCGTGTTCGAGTCTCGGTGTGACACACAGTTTTCATCTGCTAGGAAGTTTCTTCAGCCACTTGTTTGGATCTTGGCCATCGTCACCATAGAACCCGGGAAGATGTCTCAAGTTGTGGCACACAGTTGCTGTCATCGTAACGTCCACTTCTTCTTCTGTCTCCGGTAGATTGCAATCTATTGAATACGACTCGCCCGTAAACGGCGGCTCTGTCGTGTTGTGCTTGAAACCACTGTGTCGTCGACAATGTGCGCTATCAGAAGTTCCAATACCCAGCGTCTCCACCAGAATAATGGCACGTAGAAGAAGGAATAATTAGCTGAATAACGAACACTAACTTCACTTAACGGAGGTTTATTCAGCACCAGTAGATACAAGTGCGAAGAGTGAACTGCTTCCGGCCTGAACACATGCAGTATATATATAGAGCTACAGAACAATCAAATACCATGATTCATAACATATCTGGATACTTCTAGAATGTACTCGAAACGAATATAGAAATTACAACTGCACAGTCCACGTGAGTTTTGAACTCATGACCCTCCACGCAACAGTTTAGTATCATAGCCACTACACCGCGGTGCTACTCAGCTTCTGCGACAATATTCATTAACTTGGCGATACACATAAATTTAATAATCTTGTCTTATAGGTGCTATAAACGGTTATTTCTGTTATAGTTCTGTTGGCGATAGGTTACAGCCATCGCAGTACAGATGCGAAGTAAACAGGTACAGAAATTGTACACTAGGTTTTCAAACATGAGTGATACAATGAGTAAGTTTTGACAGTTGCAGTTTTAATAATCACAAACCACACCAAACAAAACTTGACATACATACAACAACAATACAGTGGTCGATATCGTCAAGCAGATACTATGTGAAAACTTGGGACGGGTTGAAACGGCGCTCTCACAGTCCAGTAGTTTCAGAGAAGGCATTCACTCGTTCATGCATCAGAGTTCAAAAAAAAAAAAGAAAAAATTAATATCTCGTTCTAAACTGTTTCTGGAAGCATATCAGTAAGTTACTTTCGAGTGGAACGTCACGTGAGCGGCCAAAATTTACAACTATATAGCCAAGGTCTCCACCAGGTCTTCTACTGAAGGGGAAAAAAATTATTCGTATTGAAGCGAAAATTCATATTATAGACTCAGACTGATTTATTTCGGAGGTGATAGTTAAGACTTTATCGTTAGTTCTTATAACAAGTTGAGAATCTACCCCATGGACTAGTGGCCCACGACTCAACCCAATGCAACGGACAGTAATGAACAAAAAGGTAAGAAAGAAGAAAAAGTGCAGCGTCTTTGATTAATAATGAAAAAGTTCGGAAGCCGCCACAGCGTAAATTTTGATTAACAGCCTTGTCAAATAGGGTGGAGGTGCGGACAGAGATTCAGAGCACTCCCTTGGCCTTGGAGTAGGAAACTGTCATTGAAGGTGGAAGAATCAGCAATGATCAACGGTATGAGGATGCAGAAGGCAATGGGAACCACTGCATTAAAGACACGTAGCGTGTATCCACAGGAAAATTGACCTGTGTCGTGATGATCTCTCAGTTGGCAGAAGATTCCGGAATAGTTGCCCATTCCGATATCAGGGAGGGGAGTGACAAGGGGAAGGTCACCACGAGAAAAAGATTGAAAAATCAACGAAAGGGTAACGTTCTACTCGTCGGGGCATACAATGTCAGAACCTTGAACGCGGTAAGAAAGTTAGAGAATATGAAAAGCGAAACAGAAATGTTTACTCTAGATATTGTAAGGATCAGAGATACAGAAAATATATGAGGATATTGAAAGGGTTATACGATACGAAAAGTGAGACGAAAATCTGAAATAAACCTTCTCGGTTTTCAAGTCGAGCTAATTTGAATAAATTCCTCAAGCTTTCGATGGCCATCTCCGCCAGCGTCGTCAGGAATTCACTGACTGCCGGGGCTGCTACGGTGTCTCGCTTATGATGACATCATCAGCTGCTAATCAGATTGGCCCAATGTGGCGCGTTCGCGTACGCGACCAGGGCAGCTAGCGGAGCTATTGCCCGTGGCAGTCCCGGTGACGTCAGGTGGCGCCAGGGTCAGGCGCCACGTTATAAACTGCCACTCCCGCGTCGCGCATCTGTCTTTGCTTTGTTTCGATGTGCAACGTCCGCCACCATGTCCTGTTGAGAGTCTATCCCTGGTCTCTGTTGAAATTGTTGTTGTTTAAACGAATCTCGGCCGCTTCCTTTACAACGGAGTCTCAATATGTAGATACATGAGTCAACACTTTTGTACTTTCGAACTATATTTTATGTCCGTTTTGTAGGCAATACTCTACTATGGCCGACTTGTAAGGATCCCTTTGTTTCTTACGGTGCTTGTGTTCAGTACAACGCTCCGCAACCGAGCGATTTGTTTGTCCGATATACATGCTGCCATATTCTCATGGTACACCATACACGCCACGCACTCGAAGAACAATATCGTCCTTAACAGGGCGCAACATATCTCGTATCTTGGGAGGGGGCCGAAATACTGGTCTTAGCCCATGTTTCTGCAGCAGACGTCCTAACGTGCTGTCAGTTGCTCCACAGTATGGCAGGAATGCATTCCGTTTGACCTCTTCTACTGATTTACCAGGTGTCTTTCGTCGGCGGCCCTTGAAAGCGTTTTCGATGTCGCTTTTGCTGTATCCATTTTCCCCAAAAACATGTTTTATGTTCTTCAATTCAGACTGTAGGTGGTCGTCGTCAAAGATAATCTTAGCTCTATGAAGCAACGTGTTCAGGACCGCTTTCTTGTGTTCACGGTGGTGGAAACTATTTGCTTTCAAGCACTGGGCAGTGTGTGTTGGATTCTGCTGCATTAGACATCGAAACAAAGCAAAGACAGATGCGCGATGCAGGAACGGCAAACGTGGCGCCTGCCCCTGGCGCCACCTGGCGTCTCCGCTGTAGCTCCGCTAGCTACCCGGGTCGACTTAAGCGCGCGCGCCACACTGGGTCTCTCTGAATGGCTGCGATGGTGTCATCATGCCTATACAAGCGAGAAACCGTAGCAGCTCCGGCAGTCAGTGAATTCCTGACGACGTTGGGGGAGATGGTCATCGAAAGCTCGAGGATTTTATTCGAATTGACGAGGCTTGAAAACCGAGAACGTTTGCTTCATGTATGCCGTCGAGAAAGACTCCAGGGACACAGAGACGAAAAGCTAATAGTCATGGGGGATTGGAATGTAGTTGTAGGGGAAGGATTAGCAGAAGAAGTCACAATCTTAGGCTTGGACATGGAATAAGAGAGAAGAAAGAGTAATTGTGCTATGTAATAGCGAATATTCTGTTCAATAATCACAAGAGGAGGAGGTATACTTTTAAAAGGCTCGGTTATACTGGAAGATTTCAGTTAGATTACATCATGATCAGACATAGATTACGAAACCCGATATTGATTTTAAGGCTCACCCAGGAGTAGATATAGACTCAGATCGCAATGTACTAGTGATGAAGAATAGGTTGAAGTTTAAGAGATTAGTCAGGAACAATCAAACGCAAAGATGCGAAATACGGAAGTACGAGATAAGATTGAAATTCGGTAAGGCTATAGATACAGCAAGACGGAATAGCTTAGCAGGCAATGCAGTTGAAGAGAAATGGACATCTCTAAAAAGGACAGTCAGAGAAGCAGGAGTTGAGGAGTTGAAACGAAAAACATAGGTGCAAGGAAGGTAACTGCGAAGAAACCGCTAATAAGAGACGAAACACTTGAGCTGATCCATGAATACAAAACCACTCTTCGCTGAGGAATGAAATAAATGGGAAGTGCAGGGACGCTAAGACGAACTATTTGTATGTAAAATGTGAAGAAATGGAAAAGAAAGACTTTCGGTAGGAATGACTGAGCATATACGAAAGTCAAAATAACTTTCGGTGAAATTAAAAGCAAGGGCTGTAGCATTAGCAATGCAACGGGAATTCCACCCATCTATGATGGGTAAGATTCCTTTCATACGATAGAAAAAGGAGCGGGAGTCGATATAGAAGGGATAAGGGCTCCAGTATTAGAATCATAATGTAAGAGAGCTTCGGATGACTTGAGATCTAATGAAGCAGAAGGAACAGGTAAAATTCCTTCAGAATTTGTAAAAGCATTGGGGGAAGTGGCATCGAAACGAACGTTCAAGTTGTGTAGAATGTACGAGTCTGGCGACACACTATCTGACATCAGGAAAAATATAGTTCACGCAATTCCTCAAACTGCAAGAGGTGACAAGTGAGAGAATTATCGCTCAATCAGATTAACAGCTCATGCAGCGAAATTACTCACAAAAATAGAATGCAGAACAGTGAGAAAAAGGGCTGAGGTTGTGTCAGATGATGGTTAGCTTGGCCTTAGGAAAGGTAAAGGCGCCAGAGAGACAATTCTGAGGTTGGCGTTGATAATGGAAGCAAGACCAAAGAAGAATGGGGACTCGTTCAGAGGATCTGTCGACTTGGAAAAAATGTCCGACAATGTAAAACGGTGCAAGATGTTCGGCATTCTAAGATACAAGATAATAAACAATATCTACAGGAGCCAAGATGGAATAATACGAGAGGACGGCAAACAACGAAGTGCTCGGAGTAAACAGGATGCACGACAGGGATGTAGTCTTTCAACCCTGCTTTTCAATCTGTACATCGAAGAAGCAATGATAAAATAAAAGAAAGATTCAGAAGTGGAATTAAAATTCTAGGTGAAAGGATACCAAGGGCACGAATCACTGATGACATTCCTATCGTGAGTGGAAGAGAAGAAGAATTACACGATCTGCTGAATAAAATGAGCACCTTAACGAGTAGAGAACATGGATTGAGAGAAAATCGAAAAACGACGAAAGTAATTAGAAGTAGCAGATGTGAGAAGAGGGAGAAAACTTAACATCAGGATTGATCGTCACGAAGTCGATGAAGTTAAGGAATTCCGCTACCTAGGCAGCTAATTAATCCACGACGGACGGGGCGAGGCGGACATCACGAACAGACCAGCACTTCCTAAAAGGGTATTGTTGTCCAAGAGTGGTCTACTAGCATCAAACATATCTCTTCATTTGAGGAAAAAATTTCTGAGAATATACGTATGGAGCACAGCAGTCTATACTTGTGAAACACGGACTGTGGGAAAAGCGGAAGCGAAGCATTTGAGATGTGGTACTAGAGACAGAAACGTCCCCTTTGGAAAAATCATAAACTACTGTGCTGTAAACTTCTACGTTATTTGATACTGAGACAGCTGAGTAAAACAGAAAGTACTGAGACATTTCTCTCATTACTTATTCTGATCATCAATAAACTGACACACAAAATTTTTATAGCAACTCAATCTGACTTTGAATAATCCCTACAAAAGAAAGGTCCCTACCTAACAATAACCTATATCTTTCATGAATCACTCACCTCAAAAAAATCTTCGTTACTCGAACTACTGCAATACATCGATCGCCAATAAAAGATCCTATCCACGGAAGGCACTAACTACTGATAGGCAAAGTTAGCAATTGAAAGATTTTTGTAGACAACAAACAATGTATTTACATTAATAGTGTTCAAAAGTCTTCATATATATATCAATTCATGAATCCATCTTTACAAATTTCCTTTTTCTGGCGGGCACACGTCCAGATAGTTCGTTCTCAATACTCGGGCATCTCTCTCTCCACATCCACCACTGCTGGCGGCTCACCTCCAACTGTGCAACGTTACGCGCTGTTCACATCCAACTGCCCACCACTACAATAGCGTCAGGGAATGAGTTCCATCGTGTTCGTGGAGATAGACTGGCACACGAGAGGAATTCATTGCGGGCCGCATCAGATCAGTCGGCGTCAGTTAGAACACATTAGAAAACAAAAAGGGTGAATGTTCTTTGACGAAAATTCCGCGAATATCGCATTTCAATGTCACCCTCAACCTGGAAACTCGCAACGTAGCAAACAATTCCAAGACAATAAGAATTTGAAAAAGTATCACAGTCTTTTCCCATACCTTAATATATTGATAGTTTTTATTAATGTTTTTATTTAGCACTGTACTGACACTATAGTTGAATTCTTTTGTCTTGGCGTCTCACGCATGCCCGCCCAGATGGGGGCGATTGCTGAGCTGCCAGTTTTAAACGACGCACGTGACAAGAGAAGCAGCGCCATAGTATAGTATACTTCGCAAACTTACGTTTAGGGGAGCCGCATTAACTCTTCCGCTGCTACAGAGACGGGGTCCCCGCATTCCGCGCTGCTCGCCTGTGCTGACACACGGTGTTCCGACTACTTTGGCACAATTACCATTCGATTTCACAAAAACTATCTGGCCCAAAAATTTGATTTTTACACATCTTCTTAGGTGATACCTTCCCCCTTTAAATGACTTAATTTTGTTCAACGCAGTTATTGTGCAGCATTAAATGTAGTAAACCATTGCACGAAATTCTGAAGAATTTGCAGAGGTAAAACTCCATAAAGTATACTTTCCATATGGTCGATTTCAGTTGCCACCATGTGGAGAATGAAATGTGGACAAGATACCTAAATTTCATACAAAATTTACTGTATAACAATATCTCATTTAATTTAATTACCAGATGGGTTTCATGTGTAATATTGAGAGATATTCCGTCTTTCGCGACTGTAATAAAAGTTTTATTTATACCAGAGTCCTTTCGCTTTTTTCTAAAAAGTTCTGATTAAAACAAAGTTGGCAAAGTACACAAAACTGAACTGTGGACGTAATAAAACATAGAAACTAAAATATATGGTCAGTGATGCGCAGTGTGCAAACAGTTAGTGTTTGTCATAACGGACAGCAAATACTTGCCAAAACATAGATCAGTTGACGAAAACATTGACTATGACGCTGCCAAAGTAGCGAAGCAAAGAATTGTTTCAGACAATCACGTAGCTCGGCAGCGTACGAGCCGACATTTTGCTCTAAATATTACTTTTAATACTGTCACAAAGAATATATCTCAATATGAATAGTAAAACAGCGACTGTGGAAGAGAAGATATACAAACAAAACAGGTAAATTGAATAGTGTATGTGTGCCTTTTCATTGTTTTTAATTGCTGTAAAAAGAAACACGGGAGGACAAAATTAGAAAAACCGAAAACTTATTATGATTACAATGAAGAGACAAAGCACTACAGATTTCAAAAAATTACATTCAAACGAATAAAATTCATGAAGTAAGACACTTCAATATTGTTCTTAAATAAAGAGAATACTAAGCACCGAGCAAGGTGTGAACTCAAAGCTTTTCACATAGCAACCGAACACCTTAACCATTACGCTAACGCAGCTCTTCGGGAAAACGAACTCCTGGAGGATTTTATAACATCACTCAAAATACCGACAAACACTGTCGGTATGACTATGAATTATTCACGTTTCGTCGAAGTACAACAGGAAATAAACAATTACTTCTGTTCTTTATTGCGAAAAAGCAGTTTGTGAGAAAGATACAAACACCTTTCCTTGCTAACGCCTGAATTAGATGACTTATTGCTTGTTTGGTTTAATTGATTAATAGGATATGAAGCACTTGGTAGAAAGAATTGTTTTTCAGAACTTTCTATAAAAGAAAGTCTGCTATCAAGATATTGCTTTTGTTCAATTACTTTATATACAACTAAACGTTTCTAAAACTGAAGACACTCGTAAGTGCTCTGCACTGCAGTCGAGCTCTGGCAACATCGTTCTCCATTCATTGGTTGACTGAGCTTTATGACGACAGATGCGCCGAACGAACCTAAACTTGGCCGCCGTCGTAAATAACGCGCACTATAGTGTTGCAAGGTGGCTACTTCTTCCATCATATTGGCATGTGTGGGAGACTGTGCGTTTGGGACCTTTCAACAGAGCTTAACTGCGCTCGGAACACGCCGGACCGTCGTTCCGACACCAGTCAGGGAAATTTGTTTCAGCTCTCTGGAACAAGTCAGCACTGGAGATTTAAAATAGTACACGCGTATTTAGTCGTAAAGTAAGAATGAGTGAACATAGTGATGCCATGGGCAAAGGCCTGGGGTGCAGTACTGTGTGTCTGTGTGTTTGTGTGTGTGTGTGTTTGTGTGTGTGTGTGTGTGTGTGTGTGTGTGTGTGTGTGTGTCTTGTGTTGTGTGTGTGTACAGTGCAATGAAAGTAAGTACAGCGAGCAGCTGCAGTGCAACTGTTTCAACGCTGCTACTGGCAGCATTGGAAGCATGATGTCATAACTACGAAGAGTTTCAGCTTGGGCCAATAAATATCCAACAGAGTTAGGTAGAAAAGTGACACTGCTAACTGGACAAACAATAACATCTACTGTTGATAATAAATCTTGTGTATTTTTTTCTTCCAAATTTGGTCAAGTATAGAATGCGCAGAATTTGAAGCTTTTTGGTCTTTCTTCTTCACTCTTCGCCCAGAATGTCTCCATCCTTTTCTTTTTCTCCTTTTTGGTAATGTTGTATGTGGACCTGCTCCTTATTGTTTGTGTTCTAATGATTTTTTGCTTCTGACTGTACTCCGGTTCTGTGTTATTGACCATCTATAGTGTAATAACAGTTTCTTGTGCATCTCTTTTGACTTCTTCTCCACCCACTTAGAGGCGAAGTTTAACAAGTGTAACTAAACATCTTTTCTGTTTTTTTGCTTTATATGTATATATATATATATATATATATATATATATATATATATATATATATATTCTTCCATCGTTACATTGTTTTGATGATATATGACGGGAGTTCGTTCCATGCGTCTACACTTTTGTTAGTTGGCATGGAGTATTTTTCAGATTGCACACCTGGTATATTCCTTGACATTCATATTCTTATTGAACCATGTACTCATGACGGTATCAACTGACATATTACGCATTGTGTAGTGTATCCTGACAAATATTTTTCTGGTCGTAGGTCATACCTTCCTTTGTCTTACACTTTTTGAGGGTTTGAAATAGACGTGCGTGTTTTTGGTTATTCTGATTGAAATGAAAGTCTTTCTAATATAATACGTATGTATTGCAGTAACTTATTTAGACCTATAGTACTTCAATAACCGATTCACAAATGCTCAGTGCTTTTAGCAATGTCGATAAGAAAATGAATTTCGGTTACAGCGAAATGAAAATAAAAAATGAAATGGAATCACAGTAGTTACGCTATGAATTTAATTAATGAATAAAGAAAATTAACGGTGGCCAGCTCATAAAGTGAGCTAAATTACTGTTTCTTTAATTACTTATTTGTATTATTGGTAAACTTGTTTGGATATACTTGATTTGTTGTCAGGTGAAAATAACACGAAATTGTTAAATAATACGTTACCACAGCTACAAATCGATATCTCACTGTGGTTAAATAATTTTGATTTAAATCGTAAACTGTCACAGCAATTTGGTGATGAATAGAAAACTATAAAATATCATTAGCTACAAATGGTTACGTAAAATGCAAACATTTTGATGCCAATTACTTAGTGCAATGCTTACTGTCATTAGTTTTGCGCAAAATGCGTTTATACTTATTCATTACCAAATGCGGTCACTTGACCTGGAAAATATCGAATCGAAAAGAGCCATGTTTAATAACAAATTTCACGTAATTCACAGTTACGTAATCTATACAGCTCATAATCAGTTCCGAAAGTATATCGAAATCTGAGAAATGATTTCATTGATTTGTTGATCTCAGACAACTTAAATTTTCATTGTTATTTATTAACAGTTACAGAAAATCACTTTCTACAATTACTACCATTATTAGATTAGGACTTAAAAAACACCTCTGACTGATAGCAGCTGCGTAAAATGAAAATTTATTTATGGATGAAAAAATACCCCAAAAATATCTTTTACTGAATTTTACTTCGTACAACAATGATTTTGAATTTGCTGCTTAAATTGCTTGGCGTAGGCACTTTGGTTCGTAACTGTCTTGCAAACGATTGAAACTTTAGTTTCTGTTACCTCTTCCAGCATTGCAAAATATTACTCACTGCTTAGTTATATTGTTTGGCATGATTCTTATACATACAATGGCTGCAATTGCTTCTCAGGCATTAGGATTTTCTTGGGTTAGAAATAATGCAGGGAGTGGAACCTACTTTGGTAAATTTTCTTAGGTACAACTGATAGTTAGCACTCTGAAATACGTTGTTATTATTCAGACACAAAATTAGCTACGACTTTGGGTTTGCCCTATGAAAGTCTAATCAAATGATTTGTTAGATCTTACTTCGTGCTGCCTCGTCATTGGTGCATGTAAAGCATTGTTCGTTGATAAGGTGTGGCATAGTCTCCTTTTTCTTACTGGGCGCGCAGTACTCTTCACGTTAATTACAATCCACTTCCAGTGATTTTACTATGATTGAAATGATTTCACTGTGTCTGGCAACACCGAACTTCCGCCGAGTCATTGCGTATGTAAGCTCCGCTGGCTGAAAACCATACCTTAATACACACGCTGCATCGCTACTACCTACAACATTGTTTGTGATTCGACTCGACTGTTTTCTTCTCAAAATCGCTCTACACTGTTCTACTGGAGCGCTCACATGCCCAGAGATAATTCGATTGCAACATAACGACAGGTTTGACAGAAACGGGGATGGGGATGGGACCGTTGATACAGTGTGGCTCGAATGTCGGAGCGTTCACGGCTTGGAAGGCAATGATAAACACAGGAAAGAATACAAGTAAACAGCGCAACCATAATGCACGTATGTAAAATAAAATATTACTTGAACGACTCCACTCACGAATAAATATGATTAATTCTAACTTTAGATTACGATCGGATCGACTGCTACACCCGTAAACGAAGCACGTTGGCATGTTTGGTGGAAAAATCACATCTCCGTACAATCAAACCACCAGATGCTATTTGAGATACGACCAAAAAAGTCAATGAATAAGCCCAACAGTCCAAACAAAGCACGGGAACGTCAGAGTGACATCACAGAAAAGTATCACCGCAGTGTCCGCCCCTGTTAGCTGAATGGTCAGCGCGACAAAATGTCCAACCTAAGAGCCCGGGTTCGATTCGTGGATGGGTCGGAGATTTTCTCCGCTCAGGGACTGGGTGTTGTGTTGTCCTAATCATCATCGCTGAAGTGGCGTCAAATCGAAAGACTTGCACCTGGTGAAAGGTCTACCCGACGGGAGGCCCTAGTTACACGAAACGATATCACCGCAGTGAACCATGGAAGTATAAATGCGGTGAACCTAATGTTTGGGGCTACGTAAGATGGCGACCGCCGGCTTCAAGTCTGTGATATAATGACAAGTCCATTATTTTTAACTTCCATATATAATATTTATTCAATTTTACAATAGAAATGCAGTATAAGATACAATCTTTTTGATGGATCTCGATCTATCACCATAATCGAGTCCATCAACATGAGGTGGAAAATACGAGGTAGCCAAGGAGGTGGAAACGTGGATTCTACTGCGCCAGGACCGCTTGGTAGCTACAACAGGAAAACTCAATTAATTAGCAGGAGTACAAAATAAGAAAGTATTTATTGCTTAACTTTGCTGTGGTCCATTATCAGTTGGTTGACAATTATAGAAGACGGGACTAGACTAAGTGTCTGTAGAATGACATAATTTGCGAGTCACAAATCTTGCAATGACGAATTAATCTCTCGCAATCTTGAATGTTGAATCTGGTGAATTTGAAGACTGCGTGGAACGGATCTACAAAGACTTGATGGCAGCAATTACTGAGCTGCAGACGATGACTAACATCGGCGCTGGCTGACCACTGAGCGCGGCTACGAACTGTATACTGGCACAACTGCACTACTTTCTGCAGCACATGAAGTGGCTTAGCGGCGCCTCGCGGCGAGCGTTAGTACTGAGACTTTATGTGTAGTCTTTGGCTAACACCGCCGTTCTTTTGTTCCGTTTATCTAAAGAATCGCATACGGCGGATCGATCTCTCAGGCGGTGGTGTGATCGTATGACTCACGACATCACAGTTTTCAGAAGAAGACTACTAGTATAATTATCTACTGCCGTCGTTCCACAGAGAAAAAGAACGTAACAGTAAATTGAAACGGAAAATCTAATAATCCACAGAGTTGATGTGTTACAATATCTTCATGCAAACAATGTACAGCGCCATATTTGCACTTGGTGGCCAAAGTTGGAACTAATTGTCTTTCATCATAAATTGCTTCTGCATTATCGCTTTAACATAACTACCAAGTTTCGCTGCGATACAGTAATTGCAGCCTAGGCTCAACCCCTGTGCGTAGCTGCACTTTAATTATTACCACCTGGTACACTGTCACACCAGGTTGGGTTGGTGTAACTTCAGTACTACCAATAACTGTTGTGCAGCCACTAAAATACAGCTATCACATTCAACACAAAGTTTGTAAATAAATTAGCTATAGAATAATCAAAGTGTGTTTGGTAACTGTCGGAATCTAGCTGAGAAGTGTGTGGGAAAGGCGGCGCACCGTTAAATTTCGGAGCCGTCAGCGACAGCCCCGCAAGTGGGTTCGCGGCAGAACGGCGTCACAATTTCGACACCCGAAATCGCTCGGCGCGGCGCAGCGCGTGCTGGCATTGCGCGATGACAGCGGCTCCAGAACGACGAGTGCAATATTATCGACATCTGCGAGGGGAGCCGCGGTGCGCCCGCCGTCTGGGGCACAGCGAAGCGCGCGGCCTGTGCCGGCAGCGCCCGCCGAATAGGGGCGGCAGCCGCGCCGCGCCAGCCACTTCCTTATTATTAGTTCTCGCGGGCGCATTCGCAAAGTTTTTCAAGAACTCTCGTCTTCCGTCCGGCTGCAGCAGGCTCCGCGCCACGAACAAAGTAGATTGGCAAGACTTCTCAATTAAGTGCTCCAGGATGTTGCGACACAGCCTTACTGAAACGTTGTCGCAGAGGAAGAATGCCTGTTCAATGTTAATGTAAGCAAAGACGTATATGGAAACGATGAAATGATAGGACTGGTACGATGCTGAGCAGAAAGAAAATAATATTTAAATATGTTCATTTATCTATCACAGAGGCTAAGTTTTAAATTACAAAGACAAGTAACAGTTATTCATCACGGAGGTGAAGATAAAAACATTAAATACGAACGATTAATCTCAGTGGAATACCCCACATACGTTAGAAAAATTTGAGACAACTGCTTCTGTAACAGAACAGAATTCGTTTTCTAAATCAAACCTAAAAAAATAACCTTAAAATTTACGAGGGTGAGTGTGGTGAGCGTACTGTAAGACCTTCAGTACACACACCATCAGGTTATTTGACTTGTCGCTCTAACGAAGTAGGCGAGTGTCAGCAATATGTCCCGTGGTCTTATCGTGGCGTGTTTATCTTCTGCCGATAGGTCAGACGATAGATATGCCACTTGCACGCTTAGACTAGCAGATTGACCGTGACCAACTTTAAACAGGACTTGATTAATTTTCACACAAATTTATGAAAATAATAACAGGCATAAACATTACTTAACTTGTTTCTGGATGCTATTTACAATTGACAATTCCCTTGGTATTGGTATGTTAATCTTATTCTCAAATATCTCTGATACTTGACAAAAGTGTCTATAAAAAATCTTCATGGCTATGTACAGGAATATGGTTATCTTGTTAGGCGCAGACTGAAACTTGAGTATAGACTGGTACAGACAAATGTATAACTCGTACAGAGTGGTACAGACTAATGCAGACAGACTAATTGGAGGTCTGTACACTCGTTATAATAGCACGCGCGTTTATGTATCACTGCACGAGTGTGATCTGCGATGAGAAAAGGTTCTACGTTAGCAGAAATCTCATTGGCTGCATTACATATTAACACGCGGATCGGCGGAAGTAGAATTTGGTCCGTCTCTATGGCAGCGCCATCTCGTAGTGCAGAGACGGACGAGCACTGCGCCTGTGCTGTTGTGCTTAGCGTGGCGCGCTATACTGGGAAAGTTGTGTACGTGCTGATTACGCGGAACTATGTGCACAACAGTGAGTCAAATGAAAACCCTAAATATCTAATAACAAATCGAAAATCCCATGCTGTTATCATGTAAGTTGGTAAGCGTGCTACAAACAGCGTGCAGAATGGCCTGTGTGTGGCAGCATAGTAAGGATGCACACATATCGTCGGAGTACCAGTATAAAGATGGCCGTCCCACTTGTGACTTGCGCCATTGAAGAACAGCGTTCTGTTATTCGGATTTTGCTTAGTGAAGGAGTGAACGGCGCCATTCCTCATTACCAAAACCAAAGAAGTTTCGAACAGATCCATCAGCAGGGATGGCTATGCTGACTCTCTTTTGGGACGAAAAAGGCGTCATTTTGGCTCATTACATGTCTAGAGGGAGAGGGACCACTGTCACCAGGGTATCATACACAGATCTCCTAAAAAATCATCTGCGGCCTGCAATAAAGGCAAAGCGACGTGGATTTCTGGCAGCAGGTGTCCTTTTTGCAACATGACAATGTAAGGCCCTACACTGCCCATGCAACAGTTGCAACGATCACAGACCTGTATTTTGAGTGTCTTCCTCATCCACTATACTCACCAGACCTTGCCCCAAGTGATTTCCATATGTATGGACCAGTCGAAGACGCAATGGGAGGAATGAAGTTCCGTTCTGATCAAAACGTATGCCACGCGGTGCATTAGTGGTCCCGCGGACTACCAAAAGAATTTTTTCGAAAGGAATTTATGCACTTTGTAAGCACTGGAGCACTTGCATTAAACGTAGGGGAGATTATGTTGAAAAGAGATATAGCCTTGTACCACTTCTGCACAATAAATAATATTTTAAAAAATGAGGTTTTCATTTGACTCACCGTCGCATAAACATTAGAAAATTTTCATCACCCTGAAGACTACGTTTCAGCAAGTCAGTTTCATTTCACTCTCGTAATTTATAACCTTCTTCTCTGTTCTGTCCATGACGATTTCTTTTCTTGGTGTAATTGCGTCCTAGAAGTTAGAAATTTTTTTTATTTAAAAATTACCCAGTTGTATATCTCTGGTTCCTCTATTCGCATGTCCTCTTTATCGCTTTTGTACCTCCTAGATGCAGCGTATTTTGGTTCTCTTGCTCAGCAGAAACTGTATTATTTGCTGTGTTACCCACTCCTGGTCTCATATAGTGTGTCCGAAAAAGAATATCGCGAAATAGGCGAGAGACAGTCAGTGAAATGATACAGGGTTTGAGGTGGATGACATTAAAACACAGGCGTTTTCCGCTGCGGCGGAATCTTCTCTCGCAATTTCAGTGATCAACTTTCTCCTCCGAACGTAAAAATATTTTGTTGACGCCGCCCTACAGGCGGAGAAACGACCATCATATTAAGATAAGTGAAATCAGAGCTCGCAAGGAAAGATATAGATTTTCCTTTTCTCGCACGCTGTACGAGACAGGAGTAATAGAGAATTATTGTAAAGGTGGTTCGATGAACGTTCTGCAAGGCACTAAAATGTGACTTACAGAGTATCCACGTCGATGTAGACATAGAACACGCTCCCCTTTTCCGGATGATGTCCGGCATTATCTTTGTATACAGTGCTTGATGGACCGTCTTCTAAATAGGCATCTCCTTTTGTTTCAAGTCGCAGTGTCCCCCTGAGAATTTTTCGTTCCTCTAGTTGTAGCCTCTTACGCACTCTTGTTCTTACTACGTTAAGACATCCTGCAGCCTATAAGTCGTCAGAATGGCTCATGTAATGTCTGAATTTTGCGCTGCTCAAAATATTCTTTTTACGGTAGATGTCCGTAGCTTCTATGCTAAATACATTTTCTTTATTCGTCTTCCCACTGATCCCTTTTCTGTCAACCGAATTTCTACCCGTTCTCCGATGTATTTATATATTCCCTACCTTCTGAATTTTCCCTACTGTCAGACCAATGTCTACTCATTCTCATATATATTTAAATATCACTACCTTATGATTATCCCCTATTTCTATTGTCATCCTTGTAGGAGCTGCCTTGATGTTTCTCATATATTACGTCTTTTCGACAGAGTTTTCTAGGCCAGCTTTAGTCGCTTGTCTCTGTAGCTGCGTTTTTTGTTTAATCGCCTCTTTTAATGGTTCAAAAAAATTAATAATAGTGTCTTTTTTCTTGCACCCGTCGCATTCCACCCACTCCTTTCCTTTCTTGTCGCCATTTCCTGATCACCTTCTCAAGTACTTAGTTTAAGAGGAGAGGATCCGTCTCTGTCTCATGTCACTTTTAATCCTGAGGACCGGCAAAGGTTTCTTCTGAACCTTCAATGATGTGTTGCTTAAAGTCTGCTTAATCAGAGGTGCTTACTGAATTAAACAGCGGTTTTTTCCATACGAATAAAACGCCGAAGTACGGAATATAATAGAACATATCACTTCTAAAATTAGGGAAGGGAACACTGACAAATATTCAAGCGTTACCAATTACTTTTAGGAGCAAAAAAATTCAAGGCAAGCAAAGGAGCTGAGGTATATGAAACGGGCAGAACATGGTAACCCGCTCGAGATCGACCGACACGCTAGACAGTCGCTCGATTCGATGCAGATTCTAAAACTTAAATACAGAAAAATACATTGTATTTTCATTAGGTAAAGGGAATGTGTACAAGTTAGATCAGGTGGTGCTGAGAGAATAGATTAGGAAACGAGACACTGAAAGTGGCAGATGAATTTTGCTATCTGGGCAGATGATGGTGGAAGTAGAGAGGATATAAAAAGTAGCTTGGCAATGGCAAAAAAGGGTTTTCGAAGAAAAGAAATTTGTAAACGTCGAACACAGAGTTAAGTGTTAGGCAGCCTTTCGTGAAAGTATTTGTATGGAGCGTGGCCACGTATGGAAAAGAAACATGGACGTTAAACAATTTAGACTACATGAGAATAGAAAGTTCTGAAATGTGGTGCTATACATGAATGCTGAAGACTTCATGGGTAGATCACACAACTAATGAATAGGACTGTGGAGGAAAGAAATCTGTGGCAGACCCGACTAGAGGAAGGGATTGGTTGGTAGAACACGTTCTCGGGCATCAAGTTGTCACCAATTTAGCTGTGGAGGGAAGTGTCGGGGTTAGATCACAGAATGAGATCAAGAGATGAATACAGTAAGCATATTCAGAACGATGTAACTTGCAGTATTTATTCAGAGACGTGGAGGCGTGCACAGGATAGAGTAACATGGAGAGCTGCGTCAAACCAGTCATCGGACTGAATACCACATTAACAACAAAGGGAAAATAGCATGCGCGTGAGCAAAATGAAAGAGAAAATTCTGCCACACAGTCTGTTTCATACAGAAGCAATTTAGTTAACAGAACAGAATTCATGTAAACGACATGATTGTAACACAGACTTGAACCTTTTTAAATTTAACTGGCCACTTAAACTTAGAAATTGCGTGCACAAGTAGTGAAGGTAAAAACCACGGATAGCAGGCAACAGAAAAATTTATTCATTAAAGGCAGCGAACACTTGCACAGGTAGCGCGAACAGACCTCAAAGATTTTGCAAGCAGTAAACGATATTGCAAGCTCTCTTAAAACCAGATAAACGCTTAACTCGAGCACGTCTTTAATACTGGGATGCCGAACCACGTTAAGGGCTTCAACGAAACAAGGGCTAGCAGTGCAAGCCAAATCAGCATAAGGCAATAACATCAAATGAAATTCAGCAGCAAAACGAAGGGATTCTCACGAACTGCGGCTGACATTTAACTGCATCGTGTTCGCCGTTGCTCGCGCGCCGTGCCCTGGAGAGTAAAGGACGGTGTATGTGCATGCGCCCACTTCTTTTTATTTTTATTTTTATTTTTTCGAGTGAGTGTGAGTGCCGGGCAGGTGGCGGTAAAGCGGTAGAGAGGGTAGTTGTCAATAACTCTGAGGACTGGCCAGGATGTCGGTCCCTTGCTCCCTTACCTGCCACCCAAACATATTTTGTGTAATTCTTTTATGATCTTCGAGAAGACTTTCAGCGACTGGCAGGCGGAGGCAAAGGTCGCAGGGTTCGAGGATCCGAGACCTGACCATAATGCCTCTCCCAGTCTGTCACTGATTTGCTCCATTAGTCCCATGTATTCTCCTGTTTATTCCCTTTTATGCCTTAAATTGGAGAACATAACTGAATTAGAAATTAAGGCAAAGTAAATAACTGTTTGCCTATTTCAATGGCGTGAGGCCCTTGTAGAACATGATTCATAACAGGTAAAATGATGACAGAAAAATCGATACCAAATATTCATTCCAAAATTTTTCCACAATTGAAGTTATTATGCACTGGATTCATATGATGTATGCAAGGATGCCATATAATTTTCAACAAATGAAACAAAATTCGGAGCGGGAGGGGGTTTTGCCAAGTTAGAACAGTTCTCATTTTAGAACCAATATAAAAATATTCCAGCAATAAATGAGAGAAAGAATAAGTATTCTGCTTCTAATTAGTAAACAGTCTTCTTCTTGGTAGCCCACACAAAGCAACAGATAAAAAATTTTGAAACTATTCGTTATATTTCTTATTCTTCTTCATATAAAACATGTACTCAAAACGTAAAAAACAAACTGTCCCAGAAGCCACGAATAACTGTTATTCTTTGTGCACCGGTAACATTTCCAGTCGTGCTGTAAAGCTTCTGTTATCGGTATATGGCTTTCTGTTGTTCTTCCTAGTCCAGCTCCAAATTTTGATTTTATATACAAAAGAACATGTGCACAACAGTTTCTACAAGCTGACATTTGTCGCAGTTTGGAGGTGGTCACAATTCGACTTTCCATAATCGTTCCGCTGTGGTTGTGGTTTCGTTCACGACGTCATACCATACGGCACTGACTCTAGTTGGTAGAATTTTGTTGTCGATACTTTTCCAAATGTTCGTCCAGTTTTTAGCAGGCTATTTGACATGAACTGGGTTGTGAAGACGAATACTAATAATATAATCATAGACGTCTCTAGTGTTGGTTTTTGCTGGTGAAGGCTTATACAGCTCCAATCGGCATAGTAGTTTCGGAAGTAATGCAGGCTGCCATCTTCATGTGCCACATTAACAGGAGCGTTCCTGCCCCCAGGATCTAACGAGAGCAATAGAAGTTTCGTAATGTCTGTCTTCGTGGCACATGTTAGATTAAAAGCAAAAGTAAGTCACGTCTAGATTTAATGTCTTTAATTCGAAGTCCCCCCTTGTGTCTCTGCAAAGTCGCCATATGGAAGGCTACTTTGAAGATATTTTGTTTCCATACATACCAACTCGTTACAGCTAGTGTTTTTTGTGAGGTGACGTGCGGTAACGGTAAGACTGCTGCGACATGGCATATTTTGCTAAATATTTATGTATTTATGAAATGAACTTTCTGCAGTCTGCCCAACGAACGCATGTTATTGTTCTTCAGCAAGGCTCTGATGACATTAAGTTTCCTCTCCCAACTATTCGTAGTCATGAGTTTGGGATATACCCTTAACCACAATCAGAGCTGGAGTCTCTCTCCAGCTACATCTAACCAGTGCGCACCTGTTGCACAACTGTAAGAACCGAGATGCATTGTTCTGGAGTTTTGAAGATTCAGTTTTCCGCCAGAGGATCGTGAGTATTGGTGCACCAAACGTCGCACTTCATCGACCTCACTATTCGAATTTACAATAACTCTTATGTCGTCAGCATAGCCGTGACAACTGTCTTAATATTGAATATCTGTATTCCTCTCAATTTCTGGTGCATTGTCGAAAGCAAAGGTTCCACCACGATCGCATATGAAACATGGTTGACGGACAGATTATTTAACTGGAAATGTTTCAGTCAGTTGTTCATTGATTTTAATCCCTTAAAAACCCCACTGATACATTTACGAATGACAGTTATAAAGTGGTCGTTGAAACCCATTTTTTCCATGGTGCTGAATAAGAAGCCATGATTGATCCTGTCAAAGGCTTTATTAAAATCTGAAACCAATAAAGAAAGACTACTGTCACTTATCCAAGTGAGATTTATGACGTCCCTATAACCACATGAGGTATCTAGCATTGATCTTCCTTTTATTGCAAAAATGCCTCTGAGCCTATGGGACTTAACTTTTGACGTCATCACCCCCTAGAACGTAGAACTACTTAAACCTAACTAAACTAAGGACATCACACACATCCATGCCCGAGTAAGGATTCGAGCCTGCGACCGTAGCGGTCGCGCGACTCCAGATTGTAGCGCCTAGAACCGCTCGGCCACTCCGGCCGGCTGAGTTCTTCCTCGGAGCGTCATTAATTATGGTGTTTATTTCGTCCTGAGGTGTATGTTCGATTAGACTGGTATTATCCTCCTCACGTATTCCAGTCGTAACGTTTGCTAAAAGTTCTTCACCGTCCAGTCTGTCTACATCCGTTCCAGCGTAGAGATCCCTATAGTACACTGCTGGGCATTAAAATTGCTACATCACGAAGATGACGTGCTACAGAAGCGAAATTTAACCGACAGGAATAAGATGCTATGAAATGCAAATGATTAGCTTATCAGAGCATTCACACAAGTTTGGCGGCGCTGGTGACACCGAAAACGTGCTGACATGAGGAAAGTTACCAACTGATTTCTCATACACATTGCGGTTTATCATATCGCGACATTTCTGCTCGCGTTGGTCGAGATCCAATGACTGTTAGCAGAATATGGAATCGGTGGGTTCAGGAGGGTATTACGGAACGCCGTGCTGGGTCCCAACGACAGCAGTCGACACGACAGGCATCTTGTCCGCATGGCTGCGGTTACCCTTGACGCTGCATCACAGACAGGAGCGCCAGCGAAGCTGTACTCAACGACGAACCTGGGTGCACGAATGACAAAACGTCATTGTTTCGGATGAATCCAGGTTCCGTTTACAGCATCATGATGGTCGCATCCGCTTTTGGAGACATCGCGGTGAACGCACGTTGGAAGCGTGTATTCGCCATCGCCATACTGGCGGATCACCCGGCGTGCTAGTATGGGTTGCCATTGACTACACGTCTCGGTCACATCTTTTTCGCATTGACGGCATTTTGAACAGTAGACGTTACATTTCAGACGTGTTACGACCCGTTGCTCTACCCTTAATTCGATCCCTGCGAAACCCTACATTTCAGCAGGATAATGCACGACCGCATGTTGCAGGTCCTGTACGGGCCTTCCTGGATAGAGAAAATATTCGACTGCTGCTCTGGCCAGCACATTCTCACCATCTGAAAACGTGTGGTCAATGGTGGCCGAGCAACTGGCTCGTTACAATGTGCCAGTCACTACTGTCGATGATGTGTGGGATCGTGTTGAAGCTGCATGGGCAGCTGTACCTGTACAAGCGGTCCAAGCTCTGTTTGACGCAATGCCCAGGCGTATCAAGGCCGTTATTACGGCCTGAGCTCGTTGTTCAAGGTACTGTTTTCTCAGTATCTATGCACCCAAATTGTATGAAAATATAATCACATGTCAGTTCTAGTATAATATATTTCTCCAATGAATACCCGTTTATCATCTACATTACTTCTTGGTGTAGCAATTTTAATGGGCAGTAATGTACTTGTCGGTCTGAGTAGTATCCTGTCCTCCGTCTGCGTCCGCTAGCTCGGTTATTATTCTCTGTTTCCCTCTACGTGTCTCCCTTTTTACGTGGTATAACGACATACGTTCGTGCATAAGATCATCCTTGCCTCGGGCTCGCGTACGAACCCAGTCCAGACGCTGCTGGGCTTGGGCGGTTATTTTCGACTTAAAGCATTTCAATTTGGCTATGTTAGCCGAAAGGCTATCTGGTTGTTGAGAAAGATCTCGTATACAGGAGAAGTAATATTCCGCAGTTAGTTCACGCCAAAATGCTTGGGCTTATGCATACTGTATAATGCATTTACGGAGTACGGCTTTTGCAAATTCGGTTCACCAAATGATCCGCTTCCGATACCTCGTTTGGGAGCGTACGCATTTGTGCCAAGTCTGTTTAATCTATTGCCTAAGATCAGCATCCTGCAGTAGTGAGACGTTAAATTTCCCTACCCCACGACCACGAAAAGTTAGTTGTCGAATATACCTGAGTGAAATATGGTATGCACAATGGTCGGAGAAGTGTATAGGCCATATCTCACAATCATCAACATTGCACATGAAGTATTTGCTAACATAGATTCTACGTAACCTGATGTGCAACTGACGTAAATATATCCGGTATGGTGGGGATTCAAGTAAGTCCTGTTGTCTTGCAGTTCTAATTCAGTTGCCATTGTTTGGAGCTCTTAACAAGTGTTAAAATTGGGCGTCTGGTCTTCACGGCGCAACACACAGTTAAAATCTCCGGCAAGCACCGTGGTGGCCCAAACGTTCTTAAACAGTTCAGCTAAACTATTCCGATAAAGGTGCTTCTGTGGCGTTTTTCATTAGTCCCAGGTGGTGCATGTATGTTACTTAAAATGAGGTCATGAAGTTGGACAGTTACACCTCGACCAGTCTCCCAACTATCTTGAGCTCGACACATGATACTCTCTTTGAATCAATCCGCCGTTCCTCCTTCATTTTCTTTGTTCATGATGGCATCATAACCTGGTATGTCCGCTACTTTAGTTGTTACAACCTCTTGTAATATGGGGACATCTATGTCAGTGGCATAAAAATAATCTTTCAAACGCTCTAACTTTACCGCCAAACATAACCGAGAGACATTAACTGTAGCCAGCTTGTAATTCTGCTTATAACTGTTTACTACTGCTCAGTATCTTCCGACAAAAACGTGCTCGCCAGCGGAAGAAACCCGGAAGATGGTAACGCGGTTGTATTCACCTGATTGTCTGACTCTATCTGAACGTCCTCATTCCGAATTGGAGCCATTACCCTAACTGCATCAGCCACCATCGTTTCCCCCGTTTAAGATTTTTTAAGGTTTTCTCTTCTGCGTGTTCTTTTCCTTTCAACTCCTGTCTCTCTTCCTGACTTTGTATTCTAGGGGACCGTTTCGTTTGTTTAGACGACTTTTTTTGAATTTTCCTTACTTGATACTGGGTGATCAGGCCGGTGGCTTAATGTTGGGTTATTTGGGTTTGTGTCCTCGTCAACTAGCGTATCACTACCTACTGATGACACTGGAACATCATCAGGAATGCAACCTAGTGGTACCTCGGAATGTTTGACGAGCATAGTAATTCCTTTTCCAGATGTCTTGCTACCGTCGAAGGTCTGGGGATTCGTATATCCTAGAGACGCCTGTTTGGAACATTTTAGCAGGGTAACTACTGAACTCTGTTCATTTGTCAATACGCTACGTGGAGACGTGGAGTTGAATCCTGATTCCCTTCATTTCTTCCCTGACGTTGCACGGCAGTGCCGTGCTCATTCCCGGTTTCCTGTAATGGTCTCTGCTTAAGACAGTGTCTGCTGATGTCGCACATGGCCCGCGGAGGTGAGTGCCTGGTTTTCCCTCCGTACATATTTGACACGGGGACAGATTTGCCTGAAGGCTATCCGTGGATCCACGTACGACGCAGGTTCTTGGTTGGTCATCATAAACAACTAATGCTTTGAAGCCTACGACGGCTGACATTTCGCACACCATTTTCCACTTAGAAATGTTTGTTGCCCGTTCATTTCTTGCCAGTAACAAGCAAAACCGCTTCATAAGGCGTTAACGCTTGTCTGATGAAATCGAACTTCAGTTCAAATGAGAGGTTGAATACGCGCACAGATCGCCATCCTAGACCAGCAACTCCTCGGACTTTAACATACACTGCTTTACGAAGGAAATCATATGACAACCAGTGAACGTCATCATCTTGTAAACTTATCTTTTCGAACAAACAGTCGTCGATTTCATAAACTTTCGGTCCGTCATATCCGAATGGCAACGCAAATTTCAACGAAGACTCCCTAATCGGAGCTTCCATAAATGGATGGCTATGTTGTACTCAAGCTACAGCGACACCCGGCCGACGGCGTGTCCCACTCGTGGCGAACTCCGCACACGGCTGCAGCTAGGCCAGCACTGCTACTCAAAGGAGCAGAAAACAGCAGTAGTCGAGCTCCAGAGTACGATTCGTTGCCGCATAGGCAGGTGGAAACGCCAAGTCTCCAGTTGACCTAGGTACGCTACCGAGCGTAAACACGCGCCGAACAGATCCGGCGACCGTACGTCGATGACTAGCCCTCAGGCCACGATTCAGCAATGCTGCATCCGTGTTACTCATCCCCAGCAAACAGCCCCCAGTCAGAGCTGACCACGCGCTTAAGTACCACTCGAGGCAGCAGAAAGACGCCCAATCACGAGGCACCATAGAAACCGTAGCTAAGCAACGGAAACTGATTCCGCAAGCACAGTTACCGATGATCTTAGGGAACAGTGAATGAGGCTTCTATGGAAGTTATTGAGAGGTTTCCCGCACACTCTCTGACTTAAAACTCTGAAAACACATCGATTAGCCAGTTAATTTTAAGAAAATGTAGGCTACACTGCCCAGACCACCTTAAAAAGCCTGAAAAGCCACCACGCTGCGAGACGTCCAGGAAGAGAGGCAATGACGTTTCGGAAGATACCGAGAGGGATGTGGTGCCATGCCGACCGCAGGGCCATATCCAGCTGCACTAGGTTTCTCGAATGAGGACCCAAGGTGTGAACATCCCGATCGAGGTGGTCCCACATTTTCTCGAATTGTTTAAAATCTGGCACGACTGATGGCTGGGCTAGTACAGCATAATCATCCTGGAGCTCATACACTGCGAGCTGTCTGACACATTGCGTTGTTCTGCTTGCTGATGCAATCATGCCGAGAAAGAAAAAACTACATCTAGGGGTGGACATAGTCCTCAAGGATAGATGCAAATTTGTGTTAACCCACTGTGGCTTTCAGAGTGACGAGACCGTGCAGAGAATGCCACAAAAAGATTAACCAGAGCATAAGACTCCCTTGTAGGTCCTGAACTCTTTTGACAACTGTAGCAAGGTGCTTGCTTTCCCGCGTTTCACACAGATGGAGATAAGACGTAATTCATCCAAAAGGGCCATCTGTAGCAACTGAGTGGACGTCCAATCGTGGTACTGGGGTTCAATTCCAGCCATCGTCGCTGACAAACGTCAGTCAGTTTGGGTGCCTGAATAACTTCCTCTGGATGCTCTTAGAAAAGACACTGCTTGTAGCCACTTGATTAATACGGGCGATCAGTTGCTCAATAAATGCACGTCTCTTCACCAGTACACACCTCCGCACCCAGTGCTGACCTCTGCTATCTATGACCTGTGGTGCCCTACTTTTGTTTCGGCGACGATATTGGGTAGCGCCATTTTGCCATGCATGGTATACTTCAACCCCGGCGGTTGAACTGGTTATAAACTTAGCCGTTTTGGAACTGATTCCACATTTTGAAATAAAGGCTATGATCATACCCTGCCGGACGTCAGATAAATCGGCTCCGTTTCCACATTACAACAACGATATGCTTCATATCCTTCCACTGGTAGTTCTGGCACTTCCCCTCTGTGAGTGATTACTACACATTGATGTCGAACATAGTTGGTGTTACATTAAAGTGGCTGGACCGTGTATAAACTAGTGCAGTGTTCTAAAAAGACATGCAGATCAGCATAATATAACAAAAAATAACGCACTAAGCTTTAAATAAGTAAATAAACATGTGCTAACATGCAAGTTTCCAAACATTTAATGTACGAGACCCGTTCAAAAAATTCCAGAACTTCGTCCACAAAATTTTTCTGTTATTGCCTTTTACTTATTGTGCATAGTTTCTTCTAAATACTCTTCTCCACAACAGACACACCGTTCACAAAACAGTTTCCAATTCCGGAAGTAGTCTTGGTACGCCTCTTGCTGGACCGTGCGAAGCACCGTCTGCGAATTTTCTCTATCGTTAGAAATCTTCATCTTTTCAACGGGGTTCTCAACTTTGGAAATAAAAAAAGCATCCTCATCGGGAGGTCTGGATAGCACGGAGGATGAGGCGGAGCAAGGGTCACGCACCATCGGGGATGATTGTGTGGGTGGATTATCGTGATGCAAGAGTCATGAATTTTCTCGCCTCATTTCAGGACAATTCCTTCTCATATTTTCTCGCAGGTGTCGTAACACGCCCCGATAGTACCATTGATTAAGAGTTTGTCCCTGTGGGACGAATTCATGATGAACAATCCCTTCAAAGTCGAAGAAAAATATCATCTTGTTTTTGATCTTTGACCTGACCTGACGACCTTTCTTGGGTCTTGTAGAACCTTGACCTACCCATTGTGAAGATAGAACCTTGGTCCCAATATCTTAACGGTAGACTCAACTGTCATCACCATGTACGACTCTCTCGAGGAACAACTCGTTCTCATTTGCGCTCTCCAAGTGGTTACAGGGATTGCGAGGCGAAGGTCTTTCTGGTCTTCGTGGGACGAACTTGGTGGCCACACGATACATTCCAAGATGCTGTGTGAGGATTTCATGACATGATCCAACTGAACAGTTACATTCTTTTGCAGCCTCTCGGACAGTCAGTCGCCGATTGGCACGCACAGTTTCGAGGACGTTCCTGGTATGAGAGTCGTCGGCAGACGTCTAAGAACGTCCTGAACGTGGCTCATCCGTAACTTCTCTCTGACCATTTTTAAACCGTGTGAACCATTCGTAAAACAGAGTAAAGCTAAACAATCTATCACCGTAGACTTCCTACATGGTTTGGAATGCCTCTGTAAAGTTTTTCTTGCGTTTCACGCAAAATTTAACGCAGGCGTGTTGCTCTTCTAACTCTGCCGTCTCTAAACTCTTAAGCTGTGCGACACAACGTTATACTCAATACAGCATTGAAAATAACTAACTGACGTACAACAATAAAACTTCCGGCAGTTATACATTAAGGACAGGCGTGTACAGGGATGCCAACCGAATTTCGCTCCAACATACCATTGGTGAGAAATTACGAGCGTTCTGGGATTTTTTTAACAGACCTAGTATTCTTATCAATCACGTAGCTGTTACCCTGTGAGTCTACATTTTAGTAGAATAAAACTGAGAAGAACTGTAAGTTGTAAAATTTATGTTCAGCTTCAGGGACAGCGTAACTCAATAGTTAGCAGTATTCACTTTACAGGGCAATCAATATCTGGGGTGACTCATCGTTTGACATTAAAAAGGTTTTACTTTCCAGCAAGTAAAATGTAAGCTTACAGGACAAAATACTAGTCACCCCTTTAAAAGAGCAACTGGGTCCACTGGAGGGCTGTAAGTGTAGAAGCAGATATCAGGCAGTCATGTGACGCTGCAACGATGGTGTAAATCGTGACAGAGAAGTAACGTATGTGTAGCAGTCGGGTTTGTGGAATCAGTGCAGCAAGTTAGTTTCATTACGGGACGTGGCTGATGGTAAGATAACGAGCCACTGTGTTCGGACGTATCCGTAACCTCGCTATGAGCGACCAATGGTGGCCAGTTCTCAAGTGCTACAGCACCGCAAATATCTTTCTAAAATTATGCCTTGAATGTGAGCCGGAAATTTCACCAAAGATACCCCATTTCTCTTCGAATGCGAGCCAGAAATTTCACTAAAATTACGAAACTTGTCTTCGACTGCATGCTGGAATGCAAATAAAATTTGACACGAACTCGTGCCTTAGCACTCTCTCTGCAGTAACTAGAGACCAGTGTCCAGAGCTGAAATGACGGTCAGTCGCGCTGTGTTCAATTCAGATAAGGGGCGCAGCTCTCTGTTTTCGACAGCACATGCTCGGATGTGACGTCATCTCTTCCTGCACTATGAGTGATACATTGCTCACAGCATCAAGTCACTATTTTCCTATGACATCGCGTTTGGCGCACTGTGCAAGCGATGGATTTTAGAGGAGGCAATGTCTTAACTGCCCCAAGGTCCAGTGGCTTAATGCACACAGTGGCGATTCATGGACCAGAGTTCAATTTCTAGTGTTACAATTTTGTTTCATTTAACTTAAAATCTCGCAATGTTGAACTATTAACTATACATTTTAAATCTGTACTTAATGGGCACATAAAATTAATGTATTCAATTTAGTTACAACCCTTGTAAGTTAAATGGCTAAAGGCTACCACATTGTAGTACACTAGTCAGAATTTTGTATGAGCCGCCACTGTCAACGAGTGCTGTTCAATTGTGTCCACAAGGAACGTTGCAGCACGTGTGTGGAACACACCATGAGAACAATGGCCGCAACGGTCATTTTCAAACTCGACAGGAATCTTGATAACTTTTTGAGCGAACATTGGGAGGAGAGCTAGTAGAAAGTTATTGTTTGGAGCGCCAGACAGAGCTGCATATCTTCACAGGGACAAACAGTACTGAAACCGTATGTTTGCTGTATGCAGGCATAGCCGAACGAGTCAATTTCTAGCTTTCCTTTCAGAAGAGGTCGAGTGCTCCTACGGTGTAATGAGGCATTTAATCCTCAGTGTATGGGGAGTGCAATTCAGCAAGGAGGTGGGTGATTGATATTCTGCAGGTGTTTTCCCTACCATGGATTCGGCACCTTCAGTCTAGTTGCCACGAACAAAGACAAACATGTGCTGTTGACCAAGTTTTGAATTTATTCTACCTCTTCATGATGACGTTACAGGAGGCCGTCCCATTTTCTGAGAGCTGCTCCCAGAAATTCCTGATTTTATGAATTGTCAAGCATCTAATGGCATATCGATCGTCTGGCTAAATCACCATATCTTAATGACAAATGAAATGGTGAAACTATTTCGAAAGGGGGATAAAATGTAGCAGTCCATACCACAGCAATTTGGTAGTTCCACGGGATGTTATAGTGAATGAATTGTTTTTTCTCTGTGAGCCATAGCTGACTCTCTCACTATCCTAACGGAAGCCAATATCAAGTCTAGAAGCGGAGTTACATGATATTAACATGATGTCTCCTAGAGATGACTGATTTTGATTCCCTTTGCTCATTAAGAAATGGTGGATCCTGATTTTATCCTCCTTCGACAAAGTCAGTAAGTCAGGCTACGGGTGGGGAAAGAATGGGAGACAACTTTGGCTCTGACCTTCTAGAAAGGGAGGATTCCAAACAGTGCGGGGAGAACCTAAACTGTGGGTTTGTTTCCCCGCCCTCTCTAATCGAAGTCGACTGGCTTACCATGGTGCCACCGAGCGAGGTGGCACAGTGGTTAGTTTCCGTGATTTTCCTGAATCGCTTCAGGTAATTCCCGGGACGGTTACTTTCAAAGGGCACGGCCGATTTCCTTCCCTATCCTTCCCTAAACCGATGGGATCGATGACCTCGGTGTTTGGCCCCCTTCCCCAAGTCAACAAACCAATCAACCTTGCTCGGTGTAATTGGTGTTATGTGAAAGCTTCATGTACCAAGTGACAAAGTTTAATGCAGATTCTCTGCACACATACTAAAAAGTGAGTTTCAGATTGTGGCTATTATATTCACATGCATAACACTAAAATAAGAGAACAGTTCTGCACGTTTTGTGACTGTAACATTGTTGTAGATAGAAATGAAATATAAAGCTGCTTGAGAACTGCTAAGGAACAGAAATTTGAAGCAGACAGGAGAAATGTTTTAAATGCAGATTTAAGCTGTTGTACTGTCACAACTGTTTCTACGAGGGGCGTTCAATAAGTATTGCACAATTTTTTCTGAAACCAGATTTATTTTACTGATCATTCCAATACCACATACTATTACCCTCTCTTTTGGCTACAACCCTCTTTCTCAACACAGTTCCCATTAAATTCGACGGCCTTACCTTAACGATAGGGCCTGTATACCCGCATGACACCACTCTACTGGTCGAGGTTGGAGCCAGCATCTTGCTGCATAAGTAGCATCACCATAATCCACGTACTGCTTCCCTCGGTGTGCGCCCTTCACTGATGGAAGCCGGAGCGTGCAAGATCCGTGCTGGAGGGTGCCTGAGGAAGAACAGTCCAGTGAGGTTTTTTGAGCTCCTCAGATTTGTGTGAAGCCTAATGTTGTCATGTAGAAGTTCGTTTGCACTTTTTTCGCGACAGCCACGCTGAAGTCATGTCTTCAATTTGCTGAGGACCTTTGAACCATGAGGGAGGTCATAAAACAGAATAACCTCTTCAGAGCCTCAGAAGACTATCGCCATGATTTCACTGGCTGCTGTTTCCGATTTGAAATAGTTTTCGGAGTGGGGACGATATAGCGCCGCTCCATGGATTGCCGTTTTGTTTCCGGTTCGAAGTGATGAACCAATATTTTATCGCTTGTCACAAAGTTCGACAAAAAATTGTCACTATTAACGCGCCACCAACTCTGCACACAAAGTCCTTCGTTGTTGTTTATGGTCTTTTGTTAGGCGGCGCGAATCCAACGGCCACACATCTTGGGGTACCCGTACTACATCTACATCTACATTTATACTCCGCAAGCCACCCAACGTTGTGTGGCGCAGGGCAATTTACGTGCCACTGTCATTACCTCCCTTTCGTGTTCCAGTCGCGTATGGTTCGCGGAAGAACGACTCCCGGAAAGCCTCCGTGCGCTCTCGAATCTCTCTAATTTTACATTCGTGATCTCCTCGGGAGGTATAAGTAGGGGGAAGCAATATATTCGATACCTCATCCATAAACGCACCCTCTCGAAACCTGGACAGCAAGCTACACCGCGATGCAGAGCGCCTCTCCTGCAGAGTCTGCCACTTGAGTTTGCTAAAGATCTCCGTAACGCTATCACGGTTACCAGATAACGCTGTGACGAAACGCGCCGCTCTTCTTTGGATCTTCTCTATCTCCTCTGTCAGCCCGACCTGGTGCGGATCCCACACTGATGAGCAATATTCAAGTATAGGTCGAACGAGTCTTTTGTAAGCCATCTCATTTGTTGATGGACTAGATTTTCTAAGCATTACCCCAATGAATCTCAATCTTTAATTTTATATGATCATTCCCCTTCAAATCGTTCCGTACGCATACTCTCAGATATTTTACAGAATTAACTGCTACCAGTGTTTGTTCCGCTATCATATAATGATGGACGAGTGTGTAAGTGCTGCCAACAGAGATGTGCAGTTGTGCAGCAAGGTGTACGAATGTTGAGTTGCTGACCGTCCAGATGAACCAAGAGGCAACCAACAGCCTTCTTCTTATGCCCATGCTACTGCTCTTCATTGGCAACGACTGCTGGAATCTGCGCTTCAGTACCTCAACTGAACCACCGCCGAGTGGCGACAGGGGGCCTTCCCAGATTACAATCGCCGGTTGGCGTGTGCTACGTGAGACGTCTGAAAGCGAGCACCCTACAACAGTCGTCGGAAGCTTCTAGGCCAGAGGAAGGAGCGTTTCCGTGGCTATTCCTGGGTCATCTCCTCATTTTGGAAGGCACAATGGATCACCAGAAGTTTTGATGTATCCTTGCGGACAATGAAAACCGCTCCATGCAGTTAGTTCTTCCTAGGCAGGATGGCACCTGTTAGCAGTGTAATGCAACGTATCATACAACCCGCAGTGTGCCTGGCTCGAAGTGCACCACAATGAGTTCACCGTGTTCCCCTGGCCAGCGAACTCCCAAGATTTGTACCCAATCGGAATCAGAGGGAAACACCACTATCATGCGTCACGAATCCTTAACCGAGAAACCTAGCGCAGCTGGCCATGGCCCTGGAGCGGGCATGGCTCTATATTCCCGTCGGTAGCCTCCAGAAAAACAACGACTCTCTTCCTGCGTGTCTGGAAGCTGTCTGCGCTGTAAAAAGTGCTCAGGTGCCTGCTGTTACATGTTTTCATATTTTCAATATTTTCTGCTTGTTTAAGCCGGTATTATGGCGTTAATTATCTTCTTCCTAATTTTGCAAATCAGATGTGTCGTATACTTTTTTAGTAAAATAGCAAGTATCACATGTGAAGTTATCATAATACATATTTTCTTCACTGTGAAGATGATCCACGATCGAAACAGTTTTTGAAGAAATATATTGTAAGACAGCGCAGGGCGTATCATGCATTTCTCCATGTATATCGATGCTGTTGACAGTCACCTGAATTTTTTTAAATAATGGGTTTAAAGGGTAGGGCGCTGGGATAACTGCTAACAGACATCCGCCTCCAAAGACGTTGCACGTCAATGGAAATATCAAACTGCCCTGGAGTCAAGTATGGCACAGCTATTTTGTACTCTCATCATCATAATGAAGGTATCGACTTCTGTTGAGCGGAAGACCACACTACAGCAAACTCGTAATTAAAATCGATTGTCAGTGTCGATATCCGTATACATTGTGACTAAGGCTGTGTACATTTTTTGTCCGGCTATCTATACAAGAATAGAAAAACTTTGAAGATCTGTTACATGACGATCAGTTAACTTTAGGAAAGATAAACGCACCAGATAGATAGTTCTCTTGTTTAGTTTCATAAAGGATGCAAGACCTAATGGATATAAAGATACATTCATGGGACTTGCCGAGTCAGAAAAAGCTTTCAATAATATAAAACGCAGCAATAAGATCGCAGACTCATAGCCGTAAGTTACAGGGAAGGGAGAATAATTTATAATACATACAAGAACCAAGAAGGAACAATGAAATGAAAAATCAGAAAGAAATACCTGCATTAAAAACGCTTTAAGGCAGGGATACAGACTTTCCGCCCAACTGTGTGATCCATACATCAAAGATGCTACCATGAAAATAATAGAAAACTCAACGAGTGCGATTAACGTCCAGGTGAAAGAATATCAACGACATTGTTATCCTCAGTAAAAGAGAAAGTAGGAACTGCAAGACCTACTGAAACAACTAAACCGCGTATTGAGCAGAGAAAATGAACTGACAGTAAACCTAAGAGAATCGATTGTCGTGAGGAGTAGCAAAAATGACTATGGTGGCAACCTTAATATCACAACTCATGACCATTATGTCAAAGTATTGAGGAGTTGCAGAAACGAGGTTAGTGATAAACTTAGCATTGAATACCATAGTCTAGACGAAGAGAAAGGATTCTTTTACCTTCGAAGCAAAATAATTGGTGCTTAACGTACCCTTCGCCACATACAGTAAATCAGCCTGCGGAATATAGATACAAATGTACACTGAGTTGGTGACAGAACTCCTGGGATAGTGATATGCAGATATACAAATCGCTGTAGTATTGCATACACAAAGTATGAAAGAGCAGTGCATAGGCAGAACTGTCATTTATAATCAGGTGACTCATATGAAAAGGTTTCCGACGCAACGGGAATTAAGAGGCGGAATGAAGGTTGTTGTTGTTGTGGTCTTCAGTCCTGAGACTGGTTTGATGCAGCTCTCCATGCTACTCTATCATGTGCAATCTGTTTCATCTCCCAGTACGTACTACAGCGTCCATCCCTCTGAATATGCTTAGTGTATTCATCCCTTGGTCTCAATCTACGAATTTAACCTCCACGCTGCCCTCCAATACTAAATTGGTGTTCCCTTGATGCCTCAGAACAAGTCTTCCCAATCGATCCCGTCTTCTAGTCAAGTTGTGCCACAAACTCCTCTTCTCCAAAAGGTTCAAATGGCTCTGAGCACAATAGGACTTAACATCTATGCTCATCAGTCCCCTAGAACTTAGAACTAATTAAACCTAACTAACCTAAGGACATCACACAACACCCAGTCATCACGAGGCAGAGAAAATCCCTGACACCGCGGGGAATCGAACACGGGAACTCGCGCGTGGGAAGCGAGAACGCTACTTCTTCTCCCCAATCCTGTTGAGTACCTCCTCAGTAGTTATGTGATCTACCCATCTAATCTTCAGCATTCTTCTGTAGCACCACATTTAGAAAGCTTCTATTCTCTTCTTTTCCAAACTAGTTATCGTCCATGTTTCACTTCCATACATGGCGACACTCCATACATATACTTTCAGAAACGACTTACTGACACTTAAATCTATACTCAATGTTAACTAATTTCTCTTCTTCAGAAACGCTTTTCTAGCCACTGCCAGTCTAAATTTTATATCCTCTCTACTTCCACCATCATCAGTTATTTCGCTCCCCAAATAGCAAAACTCCTTTACTACTTTAAGTGTCTTATTTTCTAACTTAATTCCCTCAGCATCACCCGACTTAATTCGACTACATTCCGTTACCCTCGTTTTTCTTTTGTTGATCTTCATCTTATATTCTCCTTTCAAGACACTGTCCATTCCGTTCAACTGCTCTTCCAAGTCCTTTGCTATCTCTGACAGAATTACATTGTCATCGGAGAACCACAAAGTTTTTATTTCTTCCCCGTGGATTCTAATACCTACTCCAAATTTTTCTTTTGTTTCCTTTACTGCTTGCTCAATATACAGATTGAACAACATCGGGGAGAGGCTACAAACGTGTCTCACTCCCTTCCCAATCACTACTTCCCTTTCACGTCCCGCGACTCTTATAACTGCCATCTGGTTTCTGTACAAATTGTAAATAGTCTTTCGCTCCATGCATTGTACCCTTGCCACCTTCAGAATTTGAAAGAGAGTATTCCAGTCAATATTGTCAAAAGCTTTATCTAAGTCTACAATTGCTAGAAACGTAGGTTTGCCTTTCCTTAAACTAGCTTATAAAATAAGTCGTAGGACAGTATTGCCTCACGCGTTCCCATATTTCTACGGAATCCAAACTGATCATCCCCAAGGTCGGCTTCTACCAGTTTTTCCATTCGTCTGTAAAGAATTCGCGTTAGTATTTTGCAGCCATGACTTATTAAACTGATAGTTCTGTAATTTTCTCATCTGTCAACACCAGCTTTCCTTGGGATTGGAATTATTATATTCTTCTTGAAGTTTGAGGGTATTTCGCCTGTCTCATACATTTTGCTCACCAGATGGTAGAGTTTTGTCAGGACTGCCTGTCCCGAGGCTGTCAGTAGCTCTGATGGAATGTTGTCTACTCCCGGGGCCTTGTTTTGACTTTCTTTGCTTTCAGTGCTCTATCAAACTCTTCACGCAGTATCATCTCTCCCATTTCATCTTCATCTACATCCTCTTCCATTTCTATAACATTGCCCTCTAGTACATCGCCCTTGTATAGACCCTCTATATACTCCTTCCACCTTTCTGCTTTCCCTTCTTCGCTTAGAACTGGGTTCCCATCTGAGATCTTGATATTCATACAAGTGATCCTCTTTTCTCCAAAGGTCTCTTTAATTTTCGTGTAGGCAGTATCTATCTTACCCCTAGTGAGATAAGCCTCTACATCCTTAAATTTGTCCTCTAGCCATGCCGGCTTAGCCATTTTGCACTTCCTTTCGATCTCATTTTTGAGAAGTTTGTATTCCTTTTTGCCTGCTTTATTTACTGCTTTTTTATATTTCTCCTTTCGTAAATTGAATTCAATATATCTTCTGTCACCCAAGGGTTTCTGCTAGCCCTCGTCTTTTTAGCTACTTGAGCCTCTGATGCCTTCACTACTTCATCCCTCCAAGCTACCCTTTCTTCTTCTACTGTATTTCTTTCCCCCATCCTTGTCAGTTGTTCCCTTATGCCCTCCCTGAAACTCTGTGCAACCTCTGTTTCATTCAGTTTATCCAGGTCCCGTCTCCTTAAATTCCAGCAGTTTCTTCAGTTTTAATCTACAGGTCATAACCAATAGAATGTGGTCAGAGTCCACATCTGCCCATGGAAATGTCTTACAATTTAAAACCTGGTTACTAAATCTCTGTATTACCATTATATAATCTTTGTGATACCTTTTAGTATCTCCAGTCTTCTTCCATGTAACCAACCTTCTTTTATGATTCTTGAACCAAGTGTTAGCTATGATTAAGTTGTGCTCTGTGCAAAATTCCACCAGGTGGTTTCCGCTTTCATTTCTTAACACCAATCCATATTCACCTACTACGTTTCCTTCTCTCCCTTTTCCTACTACCGAATTCCACCCATGACTATAAAATTTTCGTCTTCCTTCACTATCTGAATAATTTCCTTTATTTCATCATACATTTCTTCAATTTCTTCGTCATCTGCAGAGCTAGTTGGCATATAGACTTGTACTACTGTCCTAGGCGTGGGCTTCGTGTTTACCTTGGCCACAGCAATGCGTTCTATTTGTAGTAGCTTACCTGCATTCCTACTGTTTTATTTACTATTAAACCTACTCCTGCATTACCCCTATTTGATTTTGTATATATAATCCTGTATTCACCTGACCAAAAGTTTTGTTCCTCCTGCCATCGAACTTCACTAATTCCTACTATATCCAACTTTAACCTATCCATTTCCCATTTTAAATTTTCTAATCTACCTGCCCGATTAAGGGATCTGACATTTCGTGCTTCGATCCGTAGAACGCCAATTTTCTTTCTCCTGATAACGACGTCCTCCTGAGGAGTCCACGCCCGGAGATCCGAATGGGGGACTATTTTACCTCCGGAATATTTTACCCAAGAGGACGCCATCATCATTTAACCATACAGTAGAGCTGCATGTCCTCGGGAAAAATTACGGCCGTAGTTTCCCCTTGCTTTCAGCAGTTCGCAGTACCAGCACAGCAGGCCGTTTTGGTTACTTTTACAAGTCCAGGTAAGTCAATCATCCAGACTGTTGCCCCTGCAACTACTGAAAAGGCTGCTGCCCCTCTTCAGGAACCATACGTTTGTCTGGCCTCGCAACAGATACCCCTCCGTTGTGGTTGCACCTACGATAGGGCTATCTGTATCGCTGAGGCATGCAAGCTTCCCTAACAACCGCAAGGTCTATGATTCATTGGGCGGGGAGGGGGGGGGGGGGGTAATGAAGGAGCCAGACGCATTTCGGAAATCATGGAATTTCGCAATCCACAGTGTCAAGAGTGTGCCAAAAGTACCACAAATCATGCAGTGCCTCTCATCACGGACAAACCAGGGTCAGACGGCCTTCACTTAACGACGGAGAGCAGCAGTGTTTGCGTATTGTGAGTGATAATAGACAAGCAATACTGTCTGAAATAACCGAAAAAATGAATGTGGGACATACGACGATCGTATCAGCTTAGACAGTGTGGCGAAATTCGTCACTAATGGGCTATGGCGGCAGACGACCGACGCGAGTTATTTTAGTAAAAACATGACATCGCCTGCAGAGCATCACCTGGGCTCGAGACCATATCGGTTGGACCCTAAACAACTGGTAAATCGTGGCCTGGTCAGATGAGTCTCAGTTTCATTTGTTAAGGGCTAATGGTAGGATTCGAGTGTGACGTCGACTTCACGCAGCCGTGGACCCCTCAACAAGGTACTGTGCGTCCTATCCACCGACCAGCGTACTATAAATTTAAAACGTTCCGCACATTTTTAGCATAATGGGGAGCTAGCTACTCCATCCTGTTGGAACCACATTCGTTGCCTAGCTTCCAAATCGACATCTTCCATTAACGCCAAAAAATCAATGCGCAGAATTTGTAAATAAGATTCTCCTGTGTTATTTCGGTAAAAAAAGTAAAAATTAAGTAAAAAGAAAAAAAGTCCTATCAAGAAACCGTTTAAAATTCCACACCAGACCATTAAAGACCATTGGTGTTGATTATCAACGGGTCTGTGCCAATATGGATTGACAGGGGACCAATAATGACAATCATGACGATTTAATTCGCCATTGGTTTTGAATGTGGCTTCATCAGTGAACATAACCTATCTAAAAATATCATTGTCACCTCTTATCATTTCCAAGGCCCATTAGCGGAAATGCACGCATATTTGCACATCTTTTGGCGATAATGCCTGTGTCAGTGTGATATGATACACATGATATTTATATGCCTTCTAAATCCTAAAAACAGTTGCTTTCGGTATTCCAGTTTGTCTCTTAATCGCACAACTACTCATTTGGGAATCCAGTTGAACACAGGCGAGAACGGTAAGGATACAGCCGTCAGTTTCATTGCATTCGCGATGACGAGGTGGACGGTGAATGCATCCATTTCGAGCTCATTGAGTGCAATTTCGAATAATGTTTGCGTTTGGATGTCGTCTGTTTGGGATATGATCCGCATACAATAGCGGAGCTGCAGCGTAATTTTTATGTCTTTTACCTAAAATTAACACATCAACGATCTCTGTAGGAGGATAGTGAGCCATGTTTCGCTAAAGAATAATTTACTTTTGGCAGTTGATGTTTACAGTTCACAATTTGAAAGTGAAGTGACGTCTGATCGCATTGCACCGACCTTTATACTGAACCATAGTTCGCAGTTTGGCCACGGTAGCGCCACAGTCCGGTGAGTAATGCAATTGTGAAGAGTTCCCTAACGAGAGTTTAATACCATTACTCCTCCCTCCATCAAAAACTGTGGCGGGTAGGGTACGTTTTGTAAAAAAAAGTAGCTTAATCTGGCTTCATGAAAGCATTGGTGCACATTTTGTATCGATCTGATGCTTCCTTCTCGGATCACTCTAAATAAATCGGATTTCTTCCATAGTTTTAATTTTTCTCGATTTCAGTGCCATCTGTCAACGATTTGAGAAAATGTTTCAGTCAAAACTTGATTACTTTTTTATGGAGAATCCGAATGTGCAATAATAGATTGGGACTTCCATTTAAGATTTAAAAGTTGCCCCCTGCTCGCCTAAATGAGCGGGGGCTGGGGTTTACGTGTAGTATCACTTGAGATTACACGAACATGTCTTATGAACATGTCTTACCCACTATATTTACCGGATGTATAGGGGAGGTTACCATGAGAAAAAGATTGAATAATCAACGAAAGGATAATGTTCTACGAGTCGGGGCGTGGAATTTCAGAAGCTTAATCCTGGTAGGAAAACTAGAAAATCTGAAAAGGGAAATGCAAAGACTCAATCTAGATATAGTAGGGGTCAGTGAAGTGAAGTGGAAGGAAGACAATGATTTCCGGTCATATGGGTATCGGGTAATATCAACAGCAACAGAAAATGGTATAACAGGTGAAGGATTCGTTATGAATAGGAAGGTAGGGCAGAGGGTGTGTTACTGTGAACAGTTCAGTGACCGGGTTGTTCTAATCAGAATCGACAGCAGACCAACACCGACAACGATAGTTCAGGTATACATGCCGACGTCGCAAGCTGAAGATGAGCAGATAGAGAAAGTGTATGAGGATATTGAAAGGGTAATGCAGTATGTAAAGGGGGACGAAAATCTAATAGTCATGGGCGACTGGAATGCAGTTGTAGGGGAAGGAGTAGAAGAAAAGGTTACAGGAGAATATGGGCTTGGGACAAGGAATGAAAGAGGAGAAAGACTAATTGAGTTCTGTAAAGAGTTGAAGCTAGTAATAGCGAATACCCTGTTCAAGAATCACAAGAGGAGGTGGTATACTTGGAAAAGGCCGGGAGATACGGGAAGATTTCAATTAGATTACATCATGGTCAGACAGAGATTCCGAAATCAGATTCTGGATTGTAAGGCGTACCCAGGAGTAGATATAGACTCAGATCACAATATAGTAGTGATGAAGATTAGGCTGATGTTCAAGACATTAGTCAGGAACAATCAATACGTAAAGAAGTGGGATACGGAAGTTCTAAGGAATGACGAGATACGTTTGAACTTCTCTAACGCTATAGATACAGCCATAAGGAATAACGCAGTAGGCAGCAAAGTTGACGAGGAATAGACATCTCTAAAAAGGGCCATCACAGAAGTTGGGAAGGAAAACATAGGTACAAAGAAGGTAGCTGCGAAGAAACCATGGGTAACAGAAGAAATACTTCAGTTGATTCATGAAAGGAGGAAGTACAAACATGTTCCGGGAAAATCAGGAATACAGAAATACAAGTCGCTGAGGAATGAAATACATAGGAAGTGCAGGGAAGTTTAGACGAAATGGCTATTGGAAAAATATGAAGACATCGAAAATGATATGATTGTCGGAAGGACAGACTCAGCATACAGGAAAGTCAAAACAACCTTTGGTGACATTAAAAGCAACAGTGGTAACATTAAGAATGCAACGGGAATTCCACTGTTAAATGCAGAGGAGAGAGCAGATAGGTGGAAAGAATACATTGAAAGCCTCTATGAATGTGAAGATTTGTCTGATGTGATAGAAGAAGAAACAGGAGTCGATTTAGAAGAGATAGGGGATCCAGTATTAGAATCGGAATTTAAAAGAGCTTTTGAGGACTTGCGGTCAAGTAAGGCAGAAGGGATAGATAACATTCCATCAGAATTTCTAAATCATTAGGGTAAGTGGCAACAAAACGACTATTCACGTTGGTGTGTAGAATATATCAGTCTGGTGACATAACATCTGACTTTCGGAAAAGCATCATCCACACAATTCCGAAGACGGCAAGAGCTGACAAGTGCGAGAATTATCGCACAATCAGCTTAACAGCTCAGGCATCGAAGCTGCTTACAAGAATAATATACAGGAGAATGGAAAAGAAAATTGAGAATGCGCTAGGTGACGATTAGTTTGGCTATAGGAAAAGTAAAGGCACGAGAGAGGCAATTCTAACGTTACGGCTAATAATGGAAGCAAGGCTGAAGAAAAATCAAGACACGTTCATAGGATTTGTCGATCTGGAAAAAGCGCTCGACAATATAAAATGGTGCAAGCTGTTCGAGATTCTGGAAAAAGTAGGGGTAAGCTATAGGGAGAGATGGGTCATATACCATATGTACAACAACCAAGAGGGAATAATAAGAGTGGACGATCAAGTACGAAGTGCTCGTATTAAGAAGGTGTAAGACAAGGCTGTAGCCTTTCACCCCTACTCTTGAATCTGTACATCGAGGAAGCAATGATGGTAATAAAAGAAAGGTTCAGGAGTGGAATTAAAACACAAGGTGAAAGGATATCAATGATACGATTCGCTGATGACATTGGTATCCTGAGTGAAAGTGAAGAAGAATTAAATGATCTGCTGAACGGAATGAACAGTATATTGAGTACACACTATGGTTTGAGAGTAAATCGGAGAAAGACGAAGGTAATGAGAAGTAGTAGAAATGAGAACAGCGAGAAACTTAACATCAGGATTGATGATCACGAAGTCAATGAAGTTAAGGAATTTTGCTACCTAGGCAGTAAAATAGCCAATGACGGACGGAGCGAGGACATCAAAAGCAGACTCGCTATGGCAAAAAAGGCATTTCTGGCCAAGAGAAGTCTACTAATATCAAATACCGACCTTAATTTGAGGAAGAAATTTCTGAGGATGTACGTCTGAAGTACAGCATTCTATGGTAGTGAAGCGTGGACTGTGGGAAAACCGGAACAGAAGAGAATCTCAGGATTTGAGATTTGGTGCTATAGACTAATGTTGAAAATTAGGTGGACTGATAAGGTAAGGAATGAGGAGGTTCTACGCAGAATCGGAGAGGAAAGGAATATGTGGAAAACACTGATAAGGAGAAGGGACAGGATGATAGGACATCTGCTAAGACATGAGGGAATGACTTCCATGGTACTAGAGGGAGCTGTAGAGGGTAAAAACTGTAGAGGAAGACAGAGATTGGAATACGTCAAGGAAATAATTGAGGACGTAGGTTGCAAGTGCTACTCTGAGATGAAGAGGTTAGCACAGGGGAGAAATTCGTGGCGGGTCACATCAAACCAGTCAGTAGACTGATGACGCAAAAAAAAAAAAAAAATAGTTCTCGAGATAATCTCATACGAAATTTCAGATTGCCTACCCTGTACACACGTGCATCACAAACTGCCGTACAGTGAATAGCGGTAGGGTCCACGTATCACTACTTGTCACGTTCTTTCCTGTTCCACTCACAAATAGAGTGAGGGTGAAACGACTATCTACGAACTCTACAGGATCCATAATTTATCTCATCTTATCTTTGTGGTCCTAACCCCAAATGCTCATTTGCGGTGGTATAATCGGTCTGCAGTGGGTCTCAAAACCTAGTTGCCTAAATTTCCGCATTAGTGCCTCCCGTAGATGACGTTGTCTTACCTGCAGGGATTCACGAGGCTCCGTAATACTTGCATCCTGAGCAAAGCTACCGGTAATATGTCTAGCTACTCTTCTCTAAATTTCTCCCATCTCTTCCTTTAATCCGACCTGGCGGGGATCTCAAATACTCGAGAACACTCAAGAATTCGTCACACTAGTGTTGTGTATACTGTCTGCTTTACAGACGAGATAGACTTTCCCAAAACTCTCCCAATAAAGAGAAACTAACTATTCACCTTTTCTACTACCAACCTGACGTGCTCAGGTCATTTACTATAATGCAAGTTGATTGTTACAAAGAAGAAGACTGCAACCAGCCACTATTAATTTTGCTATTTATTTAAGTAAATATCTCAGTAACGGGTTTCGAATTGATGAGTTCATCATCAGACGGACGTTCACATGATTTGCTAGACACATGTTACAAAATCATCAGTTTTCGATTTTTATTCTTTCACTGTGGCGAAATATTCTTGGTGTGTTAGTGCCACCGAAAATTCGGCGCTATTTTGTTGCAAAGTTGCAGGATTGTATTTTTCAAATATTCCAAAATATATGCAGCTTTACATAATTTATACATCACCATATTGTAGAAAGCACCACACAGACACACACACACACACACACACACACACACACACACACACACACATCAAAAAGTATATGCCACATGTGAAGTTATCACAAAGATTGCAGATTTACAAATACCACAGTGTCAGAGACACAGTCGTATTTGTAAATCTCCAGTCTTTGTGATAACTTCACAAGTGGGAAATACTTTTTAGGATTTATGTGTGTGTGTGTGTGTGTGTGTGTGTGTGTGTGTGTGTGTGTGTGTGTGTGTGTGTGTGGTGCTTTCCACACTGTGAAGATGAACAAATTATATAAGTGCTGCATATATGTTGGAATATTTGAATACATTAAATGTACACAGCCACGGTCTCACTATGTCAGTTTTAGACAAAATATCATCATTACTTATAAGTCAGCAGTATTACGCTTAGATAAAGAATGGATTTCTCTGTGACAAGTAGCAAACTACTAAAGCCATAGTCTAGCGTTACATGTTTGCTTTTGCTACTAATTCTTATCAACCTAAAGTTTTCTACAATTAGAGCACCAACTAGAAATTCTCTCTGAGTCATTCCGTATCCTCCTACACCCTCTCAACGACAACACTTTATCGCACACCACAGCGTTGTCAGCAAACATCCGTAAATTGCTAGTCAGCCTGTCGCTGAGGACATTTATGGAAGTAGAGAACAAGAACGGCGCCCTATTACACTCGCTTGAGATACTCTTGACGATATCGTTGTTTTCTACGAACACACTCTCCAGGACAAGTATCTGAGACACTCACATGAGTAAGTCCTCCGCAGAATCGGAGAGGAAAGAACTACATGCAATTCACTATCAAAGAGGGACAGAAATTTTGACAGGGCATGTTTTAAGACTTCAGGGACTAGTTCCCGTGATACTAGTGGGAGTAGTGAAGAGAAAAAGCTGTAACTGCGAAAACAGAGACTGGAAAATATTGAAAAAGTGACACAAGACGCTGGGTAAATACTGTTCTGAGATGATAAGTTTGGCGCACTAGAGGAAGTTGTGGAGTGCCTCATCAAACTTACCAGACGAGAAAAGTTCCCAAACTTTTCCTTACGTGCCTTAATTGGCCATTTGACGATAATCCTTTTCAGAAAACATTACGGTAACAGCTTTACTGTATGATTAAATGATGATGGCGTCCTCTTGGGTAAAATATTCCGGAGGTAAAATAGTCCCCCATTTGGATCTCCGGGCGGGGACTACTCAAGAGGATGCCGTTATCAGGAGAAAGAAAACTGGCGTTCTACGGATCGGAGCGTGGAATGTCAGATCTCTTAATCGGGCAGGTAGGTTAGAAAATTTAAAAAGGGAAATGGATAGGTTAAAGTTAGATATAGTAGGAATTTGTGAAGTTCGGTGGCAGGAGGAACAAGACTTCTGGTCAGGTGACTATAGGGTTATAAACACAAAATAAAATAGGGGTAATGTAGGAGTAGGTTTAATAATGATTAGGAAAATAGGAATGCAGGTAAGCTACTACAAACAGCATATCGAACGCATTATTGTGGCCAAGATAAACACGAAGCCCACGCCTAGGACAGTAGTACAAGTTTATATGCCAACTAGCTCTGCAGATGACGAAGAAATTGAAGAAATATATGATTAAATAAAAGAAATTATTCAGATAGTGAAGAGAGACGAAAATTTAATATTCATGGGTGACTGGAATTCGAGTGTAAGAAAATGGAGAGAAGGAAACGTAGTAGGTGAATATGGATTGGGGCAAGAAATGAAAGAGGAAGCCGCCTGGTAGAATTTTGCACACAGAACAACTTAATCACAGCTAACACTTGGTTTATGAATCATGAAAGAAGGTTGTATACATGGAACAACCCTGGAGGTACTAAAAAGTATCAGATAGATTATACACTCCTGGAAATTGAAATAAGAACACCGTGAATTCATTGTCCCAGGAAGAGGAAACTTTATTGACACATTCCTGGGGTCAGATACATCACATGATCACACTGACAGAACCACAGGCACATAGACACAGGCAACAGAGCATGCACAATGTCGGCACTAGTACAGTGTATATCCACCTTTCGCAGCAATGCAGGCTGCTATTCTCCCATGGAGACGATCGTAGAGATGCTGGATGTAGTCCTGTGGAACGGCTTGCCATGCCATTCCCACCTGGCGCCTCAGTTGGACCAGCGTTCGTGCTGGACGTGCAGACCGCGTGAGACGACGCTTCATCCAGTCCCAAACATGCTCAATGGGGGACAGATCCGGAGATCTTGCTGGCCAGGGTAGTTGACTTACACCTTCTAGAGCACGTTTGGTGGCACGGGATACATGCGGACGTGCATTGTCCTGTTGGAACAGCAAGTTCCCTTGCCGGTCTAGGAATGGTAGAACGATGGGTTCGATGACGGTTTGGATGTACCGTGCACTATTCAGTGTCCCCTCGACGATCACCAGAGGTGTACGGCCAGTGTAGGAGATCGCTCCCCATACTATGATGCCGGGTGTTGGCCCTGTGTGCCTCGGTCGTATGCAGTCCTGATTGTGGCGCTCACCTGCACGGCGCCAAACACGCATATGACCGTCAATGGCACCAAGGCAGAAGCGACCCTCATCGCTCAAGACGACACGTCTCCATTCGTCCCTCCATTCACGCCTGTCGCGACACCACTGGAGGCGGGCTGCACGATGTTGAGCAATTCGGCGGTACGTCCACCCGGCCTCCCGCATGCCCACTACACGCCCTCTCTCAAAGTCCGTGAACTGCACATACGGTTCACGTCCACGCTGTCGCGGCATGCTACCAGTGCTAAAGACTCCGATGGAGCTCCGTATGCCACGGCAAACTGGCTGACACTGACGTCGGCGGTGCACAAATGCTGCGCAGCTAGCGCCATTCGACGGCCAACACCGCGGTTCCTGGTGTGTCCGCTGTGCCGTGCGTGTGATCATTGCTTGTACAGCCCTCTCGCAGTGTCCGGAGTAAGTATGGTGGGTCTGACACACCGGTGTCAATGTGTTCTTTTTTCCATTTCCAGGAGTGTATATTGGTAAGACAGAGATTTAGGAACCAGGTTTTAAATTGTAAGACATTTCCAGGATCAGATGTGGACTCTGACCACAATGTATTGGTTATGAACTGTAGATAAAAACTGAAGAAACTGCAAAAAGGTGGGAATTTAAGGAGATGGGACCTTGATAAACTGACTAAACCAGGGGTTGTACAGAGTTTCAGGGAGAGCATAAGGGAACAATTGATAGAAATGGGGGGAAGAGATACAGTAGAAGAAGAAAGGGTAGCTCTAAGGGATGAAGTAGTGAAGGTAGCAGAGGATAAAGTAGGTAAAAAGACGAGGGCTGCTAAAAATCCTTGGGTAACAGAAGAAATATTGAATTTAACTAATGAAAGGAGAAAATATAAAAATGCAGTAAATGAAGCAGGCAAACAGGAATACAAACGTCTCAAAAATGAGATCGACAGGAAGTGCAAAATGACTAAGCAGGGATGGCTAGAGGACAAATGTAAGGATGTAGAGGCTTATCTCAATAGGGGTAAGATAGAAACTGCCTACAGGAAAATTAAAGAGACGTTTGGAGAAAAGTGAACCCCTTGTATGAATGTCAAGAGCTCAGATGGTAACCCAGTTCTAAGGGAAGAAGGTAAAGCAGAAAGGTGGAAGGAGTATATAAAGGGTCTATACAAGGGCGATGTATTTGAGGTCAATATTATGGTAATGGAAGAGGATGTAGATGAAGATGAAATGGGAGATACGATACTGCGTGAATAGTTTGACAGAGCACTGAAAGACCTGAGTCGAAACAAGGACCCCGGAATAGACAACATTCCATTGGAACTACTGACGGCCTTCGGAGAGCCAGTCCTGACAAAACTCTACCATCTGCTGAGCAAAATGTATGAAACAGGCGAAATACCCTCAGACTTCAAGAAGAATATAATAATTCCAATTACCAAAGAAAGCAGGTGTTGCAGATGTGAAAATTACCGAACAATCAGTTTAATAAGTGACAGCTGCAAAATACTAACACGAATTCTTTACAGACGAATGGAAAAACTAGTAGAAGCCGACCTCGGGGAAGATCAGTATGGATTCCGTAGAAATACTGGAACACGTGAGGCAATACTGACCTTACGACTTATCTTAGAAGAAAGATTAAGGAAGGGCAAACTTACATTTTTAGCATTTGTAGACTTAGAGAAAGCTTTTGACAATGTTGACTGTAATACTCTCTTTGAAATTCTAATGGTGGCAGGGGTGAAATTCAGGGAGCGAAGGGCTTTTTAGGATTTGTACAGAAGCCAGATGGCAGTTATGAGTCGAGGGACATGAAAAGGAAGCAGTGGTTGGGAAGGGAGTAAGACAGGTTTGTAGCCTCTCCCCGATGTTATTCAATCCGTATATTGAGCAAGCAGTAAAGGAAAAAGAAAAATTCGGAGTAGGTATTAAAATCCATTGAGAAGAAATAAAAACTCTGAGGTTCGCCGATTACATTGTAATTCTGTCAGAGACAGCAAAGGACTTGGAAGAACAGTTGAACGGAGGATATAAGATGAATATCAACAAAAGCAAAACGAGGATAATGGAATGTAGTCGAATTAAGTCGGGTGATGCTGAGGGAATTAGATTAGGAAATGAGACACTTAAAGTAGTAAAGAAGTTTTCTTATTTGGGGAGCAAAATAACTGATGATGGTGGAAGTAGAGAGGATATAAAATTTAGACTGGCAATGGCAAGGAAAGCGTTTCTGAAGAAGAGAAACTTGTTAACACCGAGTATAGATTTAAGTGTCAGGAAGTCATTTCTGAAAGTATTTGTATGGAGTGTAGCCATGTATGGAAGTGAAACATGGACGATAAAAAGTTTGGACAAGAAGAGAATAGAAGCTTTCGAAATGTGGTGCTACAGAGGAATGCTGAAGATTAGATGGGTAGATCACATAACTAATGAGGAGGTATTGAATAGGATTGGGGAGAAGAGAAGTTTGTGGCACAACTTGACGAGAAGAAGGGATCGGTTTGTAGGACACGTCCTGAGGCATCAAGGGATCACCAATTTAGTATTGGAGGGCAGCGTGGAGGGTAAAAATCGTAGAGGGAGACCAAGAGATGAATACACTAAGAAGATTCAGAAGGATGTAGGTTGCAGTAGGTACTGGGAGATGAGGAAGCTTGCACACGATAGACTAGCATGGAGATCTGCATCAAACCGGTCTCAGGACTGAAGACAACAACAACAACAACAACAATCCGTTTCTGTACGTTTTGATAGTAAATTAAGTATTCTGGTGCCAGAACCTCCCTCGAAGTTCAGTAAGTACTAAGGTGTCTCATGAGCTCGTGCTACCTTCTTTAATTTTTGATCATTTAGAGCTCTGTCGAAGTCTTACCTCAGAACCTGAACATTAATTCCTTTCTCATGAACTGCGTCCCCTTATTCTACCTCACTTGAATACAGAGCTGCTCCACTGTACAGACCTTCGTTCTACTCTGTATCTCTACATCTTCAGCAATTAGTTAAGATCTTTGATCTGTGCCACTTCGATTGACTTGTTTACATTTCAACTCTTCCATGCCACGAGTAACCTAGTTGTTCGCCTTATCAACCTTTCCTGCACATCATATCACTGTCATTATCTTTGCATATTCAACTACTCTGAGGTATTCTCTTCGCACATCCTTTTGATATCGTTCATAAATGATCTTTATAGCTGCCTTCCATTTCATTCTTTTGATTCACTTATTTTCTTCTACCATTCGTGAACCCGAGTCTTCACATCTCATTTCACTATTGCTATACGGCATTAATTAATTACTTCCGCTTAGCTACCCATAAAACTTTGGCCCAAGAGTAATTCCACGTCATTTCATTTCTAAATTTTCAGAATTGCTTTTCATCGTGTACTCATTTTCGCTATATCCTTGAATTTCAAACGCTTCGTTGATCACTGCGAAGTGGCTTTTCGAATCTGTATCGGTGTCTGTGTATGCCTTACAGTCCGGAATTTTAATCGAATATCCAAATTTTAGGATTACCATGTCGTTGTCAACATCTGTCTCTGTCTCCGGCCGAGCATGCCTAGCGGTGACTGAGCCACCAGACTCGCCTTCTGAGGGCAATCGTTGTGATCCTACTCCATCTATCCAGTGTTAGGTTTCCGGTAGTTTCCCTAAAGCTCTTAAGGAGAGTGCGTACTGATTCATGAGGACGTGGCCGACTTCTGTCCTAAAGCCGCGATTGTGGTTTAATGACTTTGCCTGCTGATGAACCGCAACGCCCTAAACTTCTCTCTTCTTGCGTCTCCCGGTCCTATACAAGTAGAGCTTCATAACTTGTGATTTTCGTTCATGATCTTGTTACATTTAGTACAAATGTGTGTCATTTCTTTCTCTACCGTAACATTCATTTTCCAGAGACCACATTGTCCAGTTATAATTCCTCCCACTATCACTGTGCTTGTATCACCTAGAGCTACCAAACTTGAACTCCTCTTCTCATATTTTACAAACTCTTCTCTTTACTCGTATGCTCTCTCTCTATCTCCATCTCCTTGTTATATGTTGATGTATAATTTGGATGTTATTTGCTAGTGATTTAGTTGAAGTCCTCGGAAGAATAATTTGACATTTATGGTGATCAAAGTTAACTCATACTTTTATCTACCTTTTGATTAATTAGATGCCTTGTTATAACCATATAATCTTCTGATAAAAATTGTCGTATCTCCTTCCACTGAGCTTCACTAGTTTCCACCTTGTGGAACTTTTTCAAGTTCGTCAGATTCTACTGTTTCTCTAAAACATTAAACAAATTCCACGCTTTTATTTGGTGAACGTTATTATTAATCTTCGGATAACCGTCTCCTAAGCTATTCACCAGGAAATCAGAGCAGTGGACTAGTTTGTCACGAAACTCTTTGCTATGGAAAATATAATAATAATATCATTTTAAAAGCCTGATTGTTCTATGGATAAAATTTCTCCAATGCTTTCTGAGTCTTTCAATAACAACTTACTTCTATGGGAACAATTGTTCGACCCATAGCAAACAATCTCCCCTCTCTTCCGCCAACTTTTGATAAGGACGTTGTTACACTGTGCGTTGTAATGAAACTGGACATCGTTTACATACTATTTTTTACTTAATGTACCTATCAAAAGAGATATTTTTGATGTAATAGCAGGTGATTTATAATATGGTGGTAAATTTGATGTATGCTAGACCTGAAACTTTGTACTGTCATATCGTTTTATTATTCACTCACAAAGCGATTACTTATTTGCAATGCATATATAACCCGATATCCACATTTTCTTTGCATGAACTCCTTTGAAAAACTAACACTCCAAGTCAAGTTATGTATTTAAAACACAATAAGTCTATAGTTATTTTACATGACAATGTTCGTTCAGTATCGTGCACTTAAAAGTTACACTCATTTTAAAACTTGCTCTCCATTACACACCTGAAGCTTTTGGAAGAGTTCATAGAATCACATTATTGCTCTAACTTTAATACATAACAGATTTATAACAGATGCTCACATTCAGAAATATTATGAAAAATAATTCAAATATTTTCTATAAACTATTTGGTAGAACGTTACCAATATCTTAACAGAAAATAAAATAAGAGTTTACGTGTGTAATGACATTTACGTTATATTTATTTAGTTGTAGCAAGAGATATAGCAACATAATTCGATTAAATTAATTAGATATTTATGAATGAAGGGAAATAACAGACGATGTTACAAGGTTTTTAAACACTCAAATAATCATGTATCAACTATCGTGAACTTTCACCAAAAGTAGTTTCTTTCACGACTGTTACTATCTGGACCTCATGAATACATGAAAGTTGAGAAGTAAATGAAACTTTCTGAAAAAGACAACTTTAGCATTATACGAATGAATGGTTCTAGGGTAATATGTACTGCTAAAATTTTCTCGAGTTTCCATCCACAACAAGTGGACTAAAATCCGAGTACTCCTCATTTTCTAGTGACGACTGCCTTTTCTTTGTGTCCTGAAATAAAGAATAGAGATAAAAATTTGGGACAATGTCGGTCAATAAAAACGGCAGCCTACACTTAAGCACGGCTTCGACCCGGACACTGGAAGGTTGAAGCGGGCGCTGTGGGCACGCAGCGAAAATATTGCCTTATATGGCTTTGGCGAGAAAACAGTGACGTCTTGAAAGGCGTCGTGGCTATATAAGGAAGGTGTCAGGAAACAAAAGACAGTCACCACTTGACAACGGAGTATTTGGCTGGAACCTCTTGGATTGGAAACCACTTGACACGGCTAGAAACCCGAGAGAATTTTGTCGACTTTAACAACATGAATGTTGTAACGAATAAAATTTGAACTAAACTTAAATAGAATAACTGGAACCTTTTATTTATGACAAGGTGTTATGTCAAATATATACGAGAAATGAATCTACAACATCTACTAATGAAGGATGAACCAAAATCTTTCAGATAACTAGAAACCTATTTTTTTTCTTGTCTTGACATAAAAATTTGTTAATTGTTCTAACTGCCCTCATACTCTAGAACCATTTCATTTGCTTATAACGAGAACAGGATTATGAGACAATTCAAAATTGTTTATCAGTCAGTGGCACACATATAGCGAGGCAGGGTGAACTCTTATTTCGGAGACCTCCGACAGCCTTAATTGAAGGTTCTTACTGACAATCTGCGTACTGGCTATCTTGTGTCTTGGAACCAAGGCCTTTTCGATTAGGACTTGAATGACTAGACTCCTTGTTGTCGACTCTAAGTCTAGACATACATCTGCATCTACATTTACACCTTGCTCTGGAAGCCACTGTAGGATGTATGGTTGGAGGGTATCCTATTTGATAATTAATAGTTTCCTTTCCTGCTCCACTTGCAGTCAGAGCGAGAGAAAACCGACTGTCAATATGTGCCTCCGTGAGAGCCCTAACTTCTCGTTCCTTATTTTCGTGGCTCTTACACGAAATGTACGTTGGTAGCGGCATTATCGTTCTGCTGTTAGCCTCAAATACTGGTTCTCTAAATTTTCTCATTGGTGTTCCTCGAAAAGAAAGGCGCCTTTACTCCAGGAACGCAAAAAAAAAGAAAAAAAAATGTGTGAAATCTTATGGGACTTAACTGCTAAGGTCCTTAGTCCCTAAGCTTACCCACTACTTAGCCTAAATTATCCTAAGGACAAACGCAAACACACACACACACACACACACACACCCATGCCCGAGTGAGGACTCAAACCTCCGCCGGGACCAGCCGCACAGTCCAAGACTGCAGCGCCTTAGACCGCTCGGCTAATCCCGCGCGGCCCAGGAATGGCCATTTGCATTCCCTTAGCATCTCGGTAACAATTGCGTGTTGTTCGAACCTACTGGTAACAAATATTGCAGCCCACCTCTGAACCGCTTCGATATCTCCATTTAATTCGATCTGGTGCGGATCCCAAAATCTTGAGCAGTACTGCAGAATAGGTCGCACTTCCCATAAGCCGAAGGCATCCATTAGCCTTCCCTACCACAACCAACGTATGCTCGTTCCATTTCATATCTCTTTCATATTTAAACAAAATTACTGTGTCAAGCGGGACACTATAAATATTGTATCCGAATATTATGGTTTTGGTTTTCCTATTCATCCATAGTATATCAAATTTTTCTACATTTAAAGCAAGCTCTCGTGCATCGCACATACTAGAAATGTTGTCTATGTCGTCTTGCGTCTGCCTACAGTCATTCATTCTCGACATATTATCGTACACGACAGTAGGATCACCAAACAACCGCAGATTTCTGCCCACACTACCTGACAGATCATTTATGTATACAGAAAATAATAGTGACTCTATCACACATTCCCTGCGGTACTCTTATTGATACCCTTGTCTCTAATGAACACATTACGTTCCGCTACTTAAGAAGTCTTTGAGCCACTCACATACCTGCGAATCTATACCGTATATTGGTACCTTCGTTAGCAGTCTGCAGTCTGTACTATGTCAAATGCTTTTCGGAAACCTACGAATATGGAATCTGCTTGTTGCCCTTCGTCCTTGTTTCGCAGTACATCGTGTGAGAAAAGCGCAAGCTGAGTTTTGCACGAGCGATACTTTCTAAAACCATGCTGATTCGTGGACATAAGCTTCTCGGTCCCAAGAAAATTTTTTGTATTCGAACTGAGAATATGTTCAAGGACTATGCAGTACACCTATGCACGGGCTATTGGTCTTCGTTGGTCCGTTCATTTACCACTCTTATATACAGGAGTCAACTGCGTTTTTTCCAGTCGTTTGTGATTTTGCTCTGAGCAAAAGCTTCGCGATAAATGAAAGCTAAGTAAGGGCCAATGCCGTAGACTACTTTTCGTTAACCAGGAATTGGATTCTATCCGCACCTGGCGACTTATTTCTTTTCAACTGTTTCAGTTGCTTCCCTACGCAAAGGATGTTTATTACTGTGTCTTCCATAGGGGACTCTGTGCGATGGTCTAACGACGGTGTGTTTGTACGATTCTCCTGCGTGAACGATATGTAATACAACACGGTTTACAAACTCATTTCGAAACGTTTCAGTAAATCTTATTTGCTCGAGAAAGCGGAAATTCCACAGGGAAGGCGAAGGTCCTCCTGAGATACTCGGCACTTTATTCAGGTCGTTTATTGCCATCCCTGTAGCCAGCCGGAAACTCCCATCTGCGAGAGCAAAGATTCTATCAGACTCCGCCAACGAAGGTTGGCCGTGGAACAAATTCAGTGACCCCGGGCACTACGGCCGTGTCGGCACTGCGGAGGGAATGCTGAATGAGGGCAGGCACCTGGTTTTCCTTCGGCCAGCCACAGACTCTCGCCACTCTTAAATAAAAGAAACCTGCAGGAGCTCCGCAGTATCGCCACCGAATGTAATCCCATTTACTGTATGGCAGACGAGTCTTAGAGGAAAGGTGGGAATTGGGAAGCGAGAGCCTACAGCGTGTTCGAGGTATAGCGGGTGGGACCCTGCAAACGGACACAGTAGAATAAACTTTGGTATGAACTTTTTCGGAGTATCATTTGTTTGATTAATACAAATAAGGTAGCAATATGAAAGGATGCAGTGAGCTCGAAAGTAATGTCGTACCTACGAAACCAGCAAAGAGTAAATGGAAGTATATAGCCTATTTACAGTCACTTATAGTTTCTTGGGCATAAAGCACAATCTTCCTGACGGTTGCTAGTCATACTGGCAGTGAAACGGATGACGATTGATAATAAGGTGTCATTAATCTTCAATAAAGCGCGGTTGTTAGAGAAGCCGGTTACAAAAATATCGTTAATTTGTGAAATGGTGATACTGTTGTTAGCCAGGCTATGATGGATTGAAACTGAGCACTTTCCATCAGAATTCCCTAAAACAGTAACATCCAAAAGCAGTAGCAGATCCGTTGATCATTTACGTGCCGTATTAGGAACATGAGGTATTTTCACATAATACGTTTCACTATGTTCAGTGTGTTAGGAGTCAAAAACTTGTTGAACTTAGGAGCATTTCCGTAGTTATGGCACAAGCAGTTGTAGAGACGACCAACAAACGTAAACGAATAAATTTTAGATAACTAACAATGGTCTGCTAAGGACTAATCCAAGAATCATGCAGCCAAATTGGCTTTAAGACCACTCTTCAAATTGACTATAATAATGAGGATAATGGAATCTAGTCGAATTAAATCGGGTGATGCTGAGGGTATTAGCTTAGGAAATGAGACGCTTAAAGTAGTAAATGAGTTTTGCTATTTGGTGAGCAAAATAAGTGAGGAGGGTCAGAGTAGAGGAGATATAAAATGTAGACTGGCTATGGCAAGGAAAGCCTTTCTGAAGAAGAGAAATTTGTTAACATCGAGTATAGATTAAAGTGTCAGGAAGTATTTGTATGGAATGTAACCATGTATGGAAGTGAAACGTGGACGATAAATATATTAGACAAAAAGAGAATAGAAGCATTGGAAATGTGGTGGTAGAGAAGGATTCTGAAAATTAGATGCGTAGATCACTTAACTAATGAGGAAGTATTGAATAGAATGAGGCAGAAGAGAAATTAGTGGCACAACTTAGCTAGAAGAAGAGGTCGATTGGTAGGACATGTTCTGAGGCATCAAGGGATCACCAATTTAGTATTGGAGGGCAGCGTGGAGGTTAAAAATCGTAGAGGGAGACAAAGAGATGAATACACTAAACAGATTCAGAAGGATGCAGGTTGCAGTAGGTACTGGGAGATGAAGAAGACTACACAGGATAGAGTAGCATGGAGAGCTGCATCAAACCAGTCTCTGAACGGAAGACCACAACAACAACATGATAATCAGCTAATTTCTGGTTCTACAACTTAATAACGTGTCCTATTATACAGGGTAAAGTGAAATTCGAAACCTCGGGCTTCTCAGCGCGACTCCTCACATGCCAACGATAAAAAAGTCTGTGACAGTGTTTCGTTCGGTGAGTTAATCCGGCGGAAAAAGGAAGTTAAGGAGTGGCAATATGGCAACACTTTAACCACATGTATGGCAACTACCTCTGTCAGCACGCATTTGGTCTGCTGTACAGTTGGTGCAGTGCATAGAGAAGTGGGTTAGAATTCAGAAGGTACAGTTTTCGTTCCTGGGTTGTGTCGCACTTTTCTTTTATTTCAACCTGACATATCATAATGTATCTTAGGTCACATGTATCCTACTTTTACAACATTGTGTAACGCAGAACATAACAAAATAAGAAATAGGCATTTGAAACACATAGCCTGTTATAGGACAGAATAACTACAAGAACAATATCAATTTCGAGATACTAAAGAGGATAGCACAGTGCAATAACACAACATCTACTTGTCATTTATACTGCGTGTAATACGAGAGCTCAGATGTCACTCATTAGTAACCACTGACAATAATGATGCCTATATTAATGACCGGATGACCTTCACAACAGAATATGTTGTCCTCAGAACAACAGATGCTCAAAGTGATCTCACTGCACGTCCAAACATGGCGGAACCTGACAGATCATACAGCTCTGGACCCTTCGCAGCAAAGCTGCATCCACAGTAACAAGAGCAGCATGAACAGGCACTAAGAATTCTTCCCTATTCGTCGGCGGAGTAGAGTACACGTGCTCTTTCTGGTGTCTCCACAGGAAGAAATGTAGGGGATTTAGATCAGGTCATCGCGGTGGCCATACAAATGGACTTCCATGTCCGAGCCATTGCCGTGGAAATGTTCTCTCCAAATATCGTCACACACTAATCCCAGAGTGTGGAGGTGCACCATCATGTTGGAACCACATCCTCTGCTGAACAATTAATGGAATATCTTCCAGCACATCCTGCAGATAGCTTGACAGGAATGCATGATACCTTCGTGCAGTCAACGGGTCAGGCAACATGTAGGGGCCCAAACACCTGTCATCCAATATTCTGGCCCAGACGTTGATACCAAAGCGAAATCCACAGTCGTGGGTGACGTGCGGGTTAACGTCCACCAAAGGTGGGCATTGTGCATATTAAAGACATGAATGCTGCTTCAGCCGACCATATTACGGTGTTCACAAAGTCATCGTTGGCTTCCTGTGGTTGTTGGAACAATTCACAGAATTGGGTCTGCTGATGGCGACCTGCAGGATGCAGGTGTTGTGTGAAAGCATAATGATAGGGATGCAGCGCATGCTCGTGCAGCACGTTAGCCACTGTTCTAACCGAGACACGGAACTGACTTCCTATGCTACGCATACTACGCCGATGTTCTTGGTGTATGACCTCCAGAATACCTTCCTCAGTACCCGGAGCACGGCGAGTCCGAGGACGAACTCTGTCACGCGATGGCGGAAGGAGAGAACCGGACTCCCGAAGGCGCAGCTCCAGACGACGAAACACGTTTATATCTGGATGGCGTCGACGAGGATATCTAGCAACATATTTACGTGTGGCAACACTATCCCAGTTAGCAGATGCACCAAGGGCCAGAAGCGTATCCCCATATTCATCGTTTGTGTATGCCATACGTCTGCCTCTTTGGCTTAAGGCTTTATAATGAGAAAATTCGATATGTGTACACATGTACATTGGAATCTGTCACGGGTGCGTTATTCCGCTCGCAGCTACTCCCTGCCAGGTATAAACGCCATCAGTCCAGTGCGCAATTCCACCTGACACACATTACCCCTCTGACCGGTATTGTTTTGCATGATTCGTCCTGACACACTAATTGTGAAATATTCGGTTTCACTCTAGTCATGGACTGTGCGGCTGGTCCCGGCGGAGGTTCCAGTCCTCCCTCGGGCATGGGTGTGTGTGTTTGTCCTTAGGATAATATAGGTTAAGTAGTGTGTAAGCTTAGGGACTTACGACCCTAGCAGTTAAGTCCCTAAAGATTTCACACATTTAAACATTTATCTTCGGTTTCGAATTACATACTTCCGCTAACGGTAATAGACGTGATGTTTCCACTATCCCATAGACAAAATAATAATTATAATAATAATAATACTATAATAATAATAATAATAATAATAATAATAACACATTGCGATTCTTACTAAACAGCATGCGGTACCAATGTTGAAAGTCACATATAGTGGCACCATGGTGATGACACTTGAAATAGTATCCTGGTTTGGACATTATTCTCAAAGACATTACTAGCCCTACAGGTAATGTAAGGCACTAACGAAACGTAATGGACGTGAAAGAGGCAGAAATAATAGTTGGTACTAATCTATGGGACCATTGGAGGAGGCTACAAAGAAAACAGGTTTCGCATCTAGTAGCTGTAGCAATGCAAATAAATTCACGCCCATGACTTGGAAAGGGCTTCTTTCAAAGCGGACCAGTCTTATACAGGGTGAGCACAAATTCTTGCCCTGATTATAACAATTTATTACAGAATAACCGCGTGACATGATAATTTACATTTTATGCCGTTACATGGGTCAGTGTTACTACTTTTTTTGAGACCTCTTATGTCAGTAAAACTCAACGTGTGATCCCTTGGTATCTCGGAGAATGTCGAGGCGGGTATTCCAGTTCTCGCCTGGTGTTTCGTAATATGTGTTCTGTCACAGTACCCACAGCAGCTTGTATCCTAGCCTTCAGTTCGTCGGTGCCAGCAGTTGGTGTGACGAAGACTCTGTCCTTGTTATAGCCTCAGAAAAAAAGTCAAGGTGCTTAATGTCTGGAGAGTAATGTCCAGATGGGTGGATTGGAAGACTCGGTCCATTACCCTGAAAAAAACCACTAATACTAACCTATGTAATGGCATCAAATGTAACTTCTTATGTCAAACGGATACTCTGTTATCAATTTTCATAATCAGGGTAAGACTTTGTGCTCCCCCTGTATATCTACTATTACCGTATGTAAATGCGAATGTTTTCTAGAAGACCCATTGCAATCGCTGTTGAAGATTAAGATGCCAGATACCGTACCACCTGGGCTACATTTAGCCAATAAAAAACATATCCCTCAGCCCAGGACCTCTTGCATGCTAACCCAGGACCCTATCTACTGCACCAACTGTACAGCACTATGGATATATGCTGACAGAGGTAGTTATCACACACATGATTACAATGTTGCCAGATTGCTACTCTTTAACGTGCTTTTTCTGCCAGATGTACTCGCCGGACATAATTTTGTAAGAGACTTTTTTCTTATCTGTGGCACGTGAGGAGTCGCGCAACGAAACCCGAGTGAGCGAATTTCGCTTCACCCTTTGTACTTAGTTGATAACGTTGTAGGGCAGGCAAACCTACCTTGACGAGTAATGTTTCGTGTGCAATCCCATCACAATACCTAATCAAATAGCAGTATTTCACGTGGTGCATGTACAGGTTTCTGTGCTCGAGTCACTTCCCGTGACTGAAGAGGATATGCACGCTAGAGCTTTCTCCTTGTGACACTATTCGAATAACACAGAGCTTGTTCCAAGCGGTACATCATGTCAAAGGTAAAACAGAAACTTCTTTGTCCTGCTTTACATTCTGATAAGAAATTTTTCGCATGAGTGTTGTCTGTGTAAAATTTAAACAGTTGCTCTTCCTCACAATCGACGAAGTTTTGTATTATCGCCATAGAAACACCTTGTAATTTATATCCCAATAATTAAAAAAAATACGATCTTTGTTGGCCAGCTTTAGAGTGCACACTCCTAAGTGTAGCTCATTTACATTTGTTTTCAAATAACTTTCATAGATGCAGACGGATAATGCCCGCAAGAAGCACTGTCAAAGCGCAGATGTATTTCCATGCATGCCATTTGAAAGCTACGAGACAACGCAATCGGTAAACATCTGGTGCCACCAGACAGCCAGAAGTGATGAACATCGGACATGTCAATTATGAAATAATTCCAACAACGCGTGAACACGTGGTGTGAACACATCCCTTCGTTGTCCGACCAAGAAAAAATGAGGACTGTAATCATATTTAAGCAAAAATGTCGGTCTCTAGTTACGAGATGTCCTCCTAGTATAATTGCAACGAATTTCTTAACAAAACTATCTCAGCAACTGGAAATGCCCGCCAAAGTCTCTTTGTTTTTATGTTCCATTGATTTCCTGTACCAAGACGATGTTCTGCTATCGCGGGTTTTCCCGGCTGTTGTTAAATGTGCGTGGGTAGGACTCTCCTAATGCTGCTATCAGAATGAGGAGAGCGGCGCTGTGCTCTGCCGAATTTCCAGCAGTGGTGTCGTAGGGAACATCTTGGACGTGTTCTACTTGTGGGTCAGCCGCAACTTTAGAAGTCCATTTTGAACAATGAAGAAAACACGTAACAGCTGCTTAATCCATAATCTTCTACTTAGTACACGACCGGTTTGGGGGTAGTTTAAGTTACATTATCGGGTGTAATACTGTAAAAGAAAAAAATTCTGTTACAGACAACTGGGAGGGGATCTTCATGTCTGAAAAATAAGATAACTATGCGGCTAAAAGGTCAGAAATTAAAACAAATTAAAATAGAGAACAAATGAAATGAGTTAATCGTCGCTTGAAATCATACAATGTTGTCATGGAACTAAATTTTCTGAGTCAAAATGGTAAGAGTACTAAAAAAACCGAAAATGCAGACATCATGATCAAACTTAAATAATGTAAAACGCAGCACTTGGGGGTGGGGGGGGGGGGGGGGGTGGGGGGCGAGTGGGGGGTGGGGAATGATATATTGTGTGGAATTAATTATAAAATTTCCATAACAACCATCTCCCGTGCTGTGCGATCAGGAACAGAAACAGGACAACTATGTAAAAAAAGGACAGACGAAAACTTACCTGTGGCAGTGAAGCTGTACACGACCCAAGCACAGGCGCGCTACTCACATAGTTGTCTTGTTTGAGTTCCCAGTCGCGGAAAAAGGAGGGAAGATTGTTATGGAATTTTTGTGAAGTAACATGTGATTTATACCCCTCACCTCCACCCCAAAATTTCTGTTGCATTTTACACGTTCCATTACTTGGCACCTTATGGTGTCTGGTCGTGATGTCCATGATTCCGGTTCTTTTCCCCTTTTACCATTTTGACACAGAACCTTTGGTTCCATGACAACAGTGGGTTGAAGACCAGCTCAGATGATTACGTGACTTTATTTTCAGGTTAGATCCTGTTCTCTATTCGCGTGTAATTGAATATTTTTGGTATTACTGTTTTACACAAGGTGAAGGAACTTACAGTGTTCCGAAATCAGTCGTGTACACAAGAGATGCTACTGTTCCGCTGTTTCTTCATTATTGAAAATGATCATTAAATTGTGTTTTCGTTGACGTCTCTCGTTCGTGGCAGCGTCTGTTGTTAGGCCTCTGGTTCCACCGTCGGATACCAGTGTATGGTAACTTCACTCTTCGGACAACACCACATTCCTCCAACCCCGCCCCCGCCCCTTCCCTCCAAGCCACCACATCGTCATTGTGTAGTAGTGAATCACAGACGTCTGTTGGAGCGTGGGGAGGCTTCAGTGCTGAAGTATATGAGGAGGCAGGCACTGAACCGACGGTCGATGGCAACCCCCTGTCAGCATTCCTCTGCTCACCTTGCGAGTGATCGAAGAAACCGTCGGCTACAGACTGACGGTCGCTTCCAGTGGCGCAGACGCTGTGGTTGAAATGACAGCTGGCAGAACTACATGGGAGTTGTGGTGGCCTACAGGAACTTCGGCTCAGACCGGGCGACTGGCAGTGACGTTGGCGGCAGATTCGGCAGCGGCGCGACTTCGATGAGCATTGACACCGCTCTGGGTGTCGCAGACCGCGACGGTCGCGGAGGCGGAGATGACTGCTGCTGCAGACCTCAGCGGCGTGCTGGGTCTGGGGGCAAAAATTCTGCAGTCGCATCGAGCGCAACAGCTGCTTCTGTTGGCGCCGGTGCAGTCCAGAGGAACTGACGAACCCAGACGATCGACCCAGCACTTGTGCGATGACATCACGTTCCAGAAGCTGTTTCTTGCCGAAAAATTTGAAGGAAACTGTGCCCTGCGGTTGAAGCTTTGTATGACCCAGCGGAATGAACTGTTTGTGCGACGGTCGTGGAAGATGCAACAGGGTACGGTCACAACGACGTTGTAATAATTCTGCCGATGACTTCCCGTCAGGTAGCAAGGAGTGATAAGAGAGAAGAAAAATTTTAAAGGTTTGCTTCGGTGCTTGACAGGGACAAATTTTCTCTTTGTGACTTCTGAACGCTCAGCAAACTTCAGAATTAGTGTGAGTTGATATGAAACTTCCTGACAGATTACAACTGTGCGCCGGACCGAGACTCGCTCTTGGGAGGTAGGAGACGAGATGCTGGCAGAAGTAAAGCTGTGAGGACGGGGCGTGAGTCGTGCTTGGGTAGCTCAGTTGGTAGAGCAGTTGCCCGCGAAATGCTCAACAAACTGTTCGCAACACCGTAAGAATGGCGGCAAAAGATTGGAGACGAAAGGTGGACGACACAGCCGATCCAGTAGTAACAGTAGTGGCAGATCTCATGTGGAATACAAATGGAAGTTTACTTCACTCCAGAATGGACCCACGATATCAATGTGCAAATGTTGCCATTGTCCAGATGGTCGTGGCCACTGGAAAAAGAATTACCGGGTTGTGGACTAAAGCACCGCACAAGCTGTGTAGTGGGAGGTCGATTTCAGGCGCCCGTGCCCTCCCAAGTGCAGTGGCGTTGAACCAGTTGCTTTGTGCGAACTATGCCCTAATGACCTTCGTGTAACAAAGGCGAGACATCCCTCAGGAGGGATAGAGGAAAGACAACCTGTACATAGTCATTCTCTGTATGTAGGAACAAACACGTGACAAACGGATAGCATGTTATAATGCGAAAGGTAACGACGCGCCACTGGGTGGGGAATTTCCTTCACACTACGAGGCGGCACGAAAAGCAGATGCCCTAACAAGAAGAAATTATGAAGAATTTTAAAATTTTCAATGTCAAATTGATAAAATCATTCCTCAGAAGCAAAACATGCTGTGTCAGGTACAGGCCGGTAACCGAGACAAGAAGTCAGATTTCGAATGTTGTGCAACGGGACTATACAGCAACTCGTAATAATAATTAGACAATAAAAAAGACCAACGTTGCAATTTCTGCGCTGTCCATGGTGGGGCTTGGAAGGACTGAACAAAGCGGATAAAGGCTGATGATCCATAATGAAATAGGACTTTCGATTGTACAAATAATGATGGAACTTGGTAGCACCGTAGACAATAGCGAGTGCTTTTTCTCTTTTTTTTTCAAATTGACTGAAATTGCACTGCGCCGTGTTAAGAGTTTTCGAGGCAAAAATATGAAGTCTGTTATACGAACCAAGACTATGGGAGAAGACTGCCCCAGGCCTGTAGTAAGATGGATGCGTACCTAGCACAAGAAGTGTAGCTTAGTATGAGATACACCATGATTACTAAACGTTGCGTCCTGGGATCACAAACGGAACATATTTCCAGCATAGCTAGTGCAGTATAACAGCAATTTTCGCCCACTTTATGGAGTAAGTTAATTCCTCTATCTGCCTGTAATTCTTTGACATTACAGAGCACCGGTAATATTTTAAGTATACATAAGCACAAGCGAGTAGGTTGAATATCGTAAACACTTAAGTTCGTCGTGGAAAAAGCAACACTTTTCCTTGTTGCAGTTCCCAGCCTCAGTGAGAATATGAAATAAACACTCTAAATTTGTCATATATTCGGCAGGCTTACGACCCATGAGAAGCACGTGCATCCAGACAGTTCTTACAACAAGGAACTTTAGCCGTTAATTGTTCCAGGAAACACTACAAAATAGCAGGAGCTGAAGCACTTGTGAACGGTAGTGTTTTAAACTGGAAATTGATTACGAAATATTGTTTGGAATCCTCGTCCCGTGGTAACTGTAAACATGAATAATACAAATAAATCCTCTGAAAGAACTGCCCTATTCCAACGTGCCGATCAATTCCTCTGATAGCGAAACAAGAAAAGAACCCACAACGGTTAGTGGTACTACTGTGGCTTTGAAATCAGCACGCAGGCGTAAACCTCGTGATAGCTTTTACGTGTTACTATGGCGGACGCCCCCACCTGGCAGAAATGGGTAGAATAACCTAACTGTATTTCCATCATGGCAGTTCTTCTCAAACACGATCATATATAGCATGGGGGATAGGCCTAGTACGATAAAATCATGACTGTATGACTGTGCATTACCTTTAACAGTAATATGAGCCTTGAAGGCTTTAGCCATTCAAATCCTTGCTCAAAACATCGCAGTATTTATTGCACAAATCAGAATAGTGGGTATGAGACACAGAAAAACTGATTTGCAGTACGTTGTCTTATTTGCCCGGGTTGAGCAACTCAACCAGTTTTAAGCAAAAAATATTCGTGTAGTTTTCGGAACATATTACATTGAATGGAACACTCTTCGTAACGACACGAAAAGTTGCAGGCAAACTGCACATACTAATACTGGTATTTCGTGTCGGATATAAGTGGACCAAATAGAAATTGGTCTCTGAAATCGAGGGCTACTGATCATTTCGTAGGGTCTTAACAGGTAAAGGAAGCAGAGGCACCTATGTCTAATTAAAATTGAACTGTCCTATAAGCCAATCATAACTGCTCTTCTGTTTCATGATGATGATGTTTGGTTTATCGGGCACTAAACTGTGCAGTCATCAGCTCCCGTATAACGTCCCAATTTTTACGCAAGCCAATCTAGTCACTTTCACTTATGTCGATGATGTGATGATGAGGGCAAGACAAATACCCAGTCCCCGGGCAGAGAAAAGCCCCAACCCTGGCGAGAATAGAACCTGCGACCCCCTGATCCAGAAGCAGCAACGCTAGCCAGTTTTTTTATTTTATTTTTCTGACCACGAATTGCGGACCTTCTGTCTATGGACTGCAGTAGAAGGTCTGCATAAAGCGGACAAGAAAGATAGTATATATGCCACTCGGCTGTAACATGAACTTGCTATGTTGCCGTACAGTAGACTGGCACCTAACTTGGGAGCGTTGTAAGCAGACTGTAGGGATATGACCTTGCTTGCCACACTCTAAGCACTTTGTTTCATGGCAAGGACATTCTTTCGTACACGACTAGAAAAACACAGCTGACAAGAATTCCGTACCTTATTCTGAAACACGCCTCGTATACTGCGTGAGCAAATGGTTTTACCTTTACTGTAACTCGGAGCTCAGATATAACCCACTTCAACATTAGTTGTAGAATTAGTGCTTTGAGCACTACGAACAAGAGATATAGAAGGAGCGTCAAAATCAGCTTCAGAGGTGTCCATAGTAATTTTATAATCTACAATTAAGAGAATTATTTTCAAATCCAGGTCTGATAGTTTTGCGATAGCTGTGCATACTGGTGCATCAGACAAGTTCTGCGTGCACTGCACGTCGTTCTTTTTAACGCTGTATGCTGAGAAGTGTGCTTACAACTCAGCGCGCTATTTCGACAAATCTCCTTCGATGCCGTTAAATGGGCGAAACTTTGATGCTGCAGCTTGCTTTGGTGTAGCTTTTTATGGCAGTTCGTCATCCGTTGAACACTAAGCAGCGGCCATTCAATCTGTTGCACCCTGAAACTATTCATGTTCGTTTAATGGTAGTTTACATGGGGGAGCAGCCATGGTGAGACACATTAGATAAGGTATTTTAACCTGCGATCTACGAATATTTTCGTAGTGACCATTATCTGAAAAAAGCTTGTACTACCCGATTTTCCGTTGTCGTAATAAAAATTTCGTTTCTTACTATAAAGTTGCTAGTGATATACTGAGCGAGGTGGCTCAGTGATAAGCACAATGGACTCGCATTCGGGAGGACGACGGTTCAAACCAGCGTCCTGTCATCCTGATTTACGTTTTCCGTGATTTCTCTAAATCGCTTCAGGCACATTCCTTGCAGGTTCCTTTTGAAGGGCACGGCCGACTTCCTTCCTCCTCCTCATCCGATGGGCCGACGACCTCGCTACTTGGTCGTCCCTCCCAAATCAAACAACAAGTAGGTGATATTTGTAGCAAATGAGACTCATAAATTAACAGAGAATCAGCAAGTTTAGTACCTTATTTGTTTACTTTCCACTCTTCTCTGTGTTGAAGAGGTTATGGCAGGAGACGAATTCGTGGCGGGCCGTATCAAACTAGTCAGAAGACTGATAACATATTCACACACACTCACACACACACACACACACACACACACACACACTCACAACCACACAAGTACACAAAATTATTGTACCTGGTTTGATACAGCCCTGCTGTTTTTGCTGTTCTGGGGCAGGGAATGAGTTGGTTGCTGGTCGTAAGCAGATGATAACCGCCCTGTCTACGGTGAAGCGACTGGAAGGTGCTGCAAAGTCATGCGCTACAGTTGTCTAACTGGTAAACAGATTAAGTCAACGTTACCTGAAGTTTTGGGTCGAGTAGTAGCGGGTAAGTCAGCGTAGTGGAGGGGCGTCTTTGAGCTTAATGTCTTGCCCTACAGAAGCAGTTTAGTTACAATGGAAAGGTGGGCTGTGCAACACCGTACGTTTATCACAGAGACGTTCGTTAAAAATAATGAATCAGAAACCACCACTCATAAGAAGTTTCGTCTCCAATCCAACATTCCATGTAAAGGAGCAACTACAACACGCGATACCTTTCTCCTGTTGGTTACGAATTTTTGTGAATCAGATCCCGCTTTGTAGAAAAACCGAGAGCCAGTCAAAAGAAGATCACGTCACCTGAAAATGTTAAAGTTATGCCTCATTAAATTCAACAGAACCCATACCGATCTACAAGACAAGAAGCACTGTCTCTCAGGTGATTAAATTAGTTCATTCGACACATTTTACATCGTATATTTTTCCAGTGCTTCAAAATTACGGTTCTACAGGAGTTGAAGGAGACGTTTTAATGAAAGACATGATGAACAACCTGGTTCTGTGATTTTAATATCAGGAGATACACATTTTTACCTAAATGGCTGTGTTAAAAAAACAAAACTGTCATTATTGGTCCCCAAACGGGCTACAGTGTGGACTGGATTAAGAAAATCTGGTGTCGTAGGGCCTTATTTCTAGAAGAAGATGGGAGATCCATCACTGTTAATTTGGAGTGTTATTTGACCACGTTGCATAAATTTCTATTCCCAGAACTTCGCCCCCATGGCATAAATCGTTGACATTCTTGGTTTCAGGAAGACAGTGTGACAGCTCACACTTAGAGGTTCCTCAAAAGCAAAGTGTACATCAGTAAGCTATGTGATGTACGAGACATTCGTGCTATACGCTGTAAGAAGTTGGAGTGAGTTGCGACATGAGTGAGCCAAAGAAAGAGGGCCATTACGTGAAGGACATTGTCTTTCACAAATAATTAATTTCTGTCAGAATTAACATATAAGACCTAAACTACAATTCATTGCGTATCTTTTGAAATCATATAAAATTTGCTACACCATGTGATCAAAAGTATCCAGATACCTGGCTGAAACTTACTTAAAAATTCGTGTCTCCTTCCATCGGTAATGGTGGAATTCAATATGGTGTTGGCCCACCCTTAGCCTAGATTACAGCTTCCACTCTCGCAGGCGTACGTTCATTCAGATGCTGGAAAGTCACTTGGGGAATGGCAGACCATTCCTCACGGATTGCTGCACTGAGGATAGGTATAGATGTCGGACGGTGAGGCCTTGCACGAAGTCTAAGTTCCAAAACATTCCAAAGGTGTTCTATAGGGTTCAGGTCAGGACACAGTGCAGGCCAGTCCATTGCAGGGACGTTGTCGTGCAACCACTCCGACACAGGCCGTGCGTTATGAACCGCAGCTCGACCGTGTTGAAAAATGCCATCGCCATCCCCGAATTTCTCTTCAGCAGGTGCCTAAAACGTCAATGCAGGCCTCTGCTGTGATAGTGCCACTGAAAACAACAACGAGTGAAAGCCCCCTTCATAAAAAACACGACCACACCATAATACCACGGCCTCAGAATTTTACTGTTGGCACTATACTCTGGCAGATGTTCACCGGGAATTTGCTATACCCACAACCTGCCATCGGATCGCCACATTGTGTACCGTGATTCGTCACTCCACGCAACGTTTTTCCACTGTTCAGTCGTCCAGTGTTTACGCTCCTTACACCAAGTGAGGCGTCGTTTGGCATTTACCGGCTTGATGTGTGCCTTATGAGCAGCCGCTCGACCATGAAATCAAAGGTTTCTCACCTCTCGCTTAACTGTCATAGTACTTGCAGTGGATCCTGATGCAGTTGGGAATTCCTGCCTGATGGTCTGGTCAGATGTCTGCCTATTACACATTACGACCCTCTTCAATTGTCGGCCGTCTCTGTCAGCCAACAGATGAGGTTGGCCTGTATGATTTTGTGCTGTACGTGTCCCTCCACGTTTCCACTTCACTATCACATCGGAAACAGTTGACATAGGGATGTTTCGGAGTGTGGAAATCTAGCGTACAGACGTATGACACAAGTGACACCAAATCACCTGACTACGTTCGAAGTCTGTGAGTTCCGCGGAGCGTCCCCTTTTTCTCTCTTACGATGTCAACTGACTGCTGAGGTCGCTGATATGGAGTACCTGGCAGTAGGTGGCAGCAAAATGCACCTAATGTGAAAAAGTATGATTTTGGGGGCGGAGTTGAGCAGAAGACTTGAACCAGGGACTCGAAAGGTTCTATGACAAACGATAGTATGACTTCCTAGACTTGTCCCTTAGGTTTCAGAGTTATAGGGTGGTCCTAAATTGCTCAGGTATGCAACACATATCAGACGCAGCTGATGCATGAAGCGTTCGATGACCATTGTAGCAGAATTTTATCAAAAGATCTCTCACAAAGCCCAAAGAATTTCTGGTGTTATTTAAAACTTGTTTCTGGCGCCGAAGTTAGTGTCCAGCTACGGGGAAAGACACAAGAGTTTTTCCTTACACTGGGCGAAACTTCATCCGATATGAATAATGATAGCTGTAAGAAAACCCTTAGTGTCAGTGTAGATCCAAAGAAATGCCTCCCGCAGGTGAGAGTATTATAATTCTGGTGGTTATCTGCCAAATGATTCACAACCAATAGCCAGAGTTTGAACCCCTCGTAAAAAGCACTGAAAATCACAAAATACTAGGAACAGAAAGGCGGTTAGCTTCTGAAGATGACGGAAGTAACACCATGGGTGAGAATTTAAACGTATACTGAAAGGACACAGAAGTGTGAAATGGAGGTGGTATATTTTCCGCAGTAGACAAGAAACTCATATCCTTGGAGATAGAAATCAAAGCTTCATTGGAGGTGTTTGGTCAACACTGGATATCAAAGGTGGGTTTCAAACTTAAGTATTGTCACAAGTTTGTTTGTGTGGCCTTCCTCAGCAGCAACCATACAAATATTTGTTGTGTAAATAAAACTGCTTTTTCCTGCTGCCAGTTACTTTATTTATTTCATACGCGTTCCGCCTTCTCCTGTTCTAAGGCACCATCAGTTGGATCTATAACGATAGAATTTTGTTAGTTTTTATTAATAAGTTCCTTCGCGATTTTTTTGTAAGAAAGCGTAAGTAATTACTTTTTATAAAAAAAATCGTGAAATAAACAGTTCAATAACCTAAAATTAATAAAGCTGTATCGTTATAGATCCCATTAATGAGGCCTTGGAACAGGAGAAGGCGAAACGCATATGGGATAAGTAAAGCAACTAGCACCAGGAAAAGGCAAGTTTATTTACAAAACAAGTGTTTGTAGTAGTGTCCTTCTATCGACCATCAAATTCAGCTTCCGATGCACAGATGTTCTCAAAGCATTGGACAATACTTCAATCATCAAAGAATCACTTAGGATAATTATAGATTCCTTGTAGTTCATGTGACAAATGACCCTGCGAATCGTCGCTAAATGCTTTCTCCGGAACTATCTACAACAGGTGGTTCAGAACCTAATTTATAATGGAAATATATTAGATCAATACGTAACTAAGAGGCCTGACTTCACAGAGGGACTCCACATCAAAATTGGTATCAGTGACGATGAAGCAGATATACAGTAGAAATAATGAATACCAAACACGAAATGGCAACTAAAACAAGCTGAATGGTCTACATGTTCACCAAACTAGGCAGAGAATCGGTAATGTCATATCTAAATGAAGAACGTGGAACTCAGGACAGGAGCTTGTGTCTCAAGTTCAAAAGAATGGTTGACAATGCACTAGGAGGAACCCTCGATTGTATGCACTCACTGCAAGGAAGTTTATGAAGCAACAGATACTACTGCTTAGCAGTACTGAAAACACATATATCCACAATAAAACGTATTTTGCAATCTAGAGAGCAATGCATAAATCCTTCAGTGACTGTTGTACGAGAATTTTATCAAAAGATCTCTCACAAAGCCCAAAAGAAATTGTGGTATTATTTAAAGGTTGTTAGTGGCACCAAAGGTAGTGTCCAAACACTGATGGGCAATGAAGGAACTGAAACTGAGAGCAACAAAGCGAAATCAGCAGTGCTGAACTCTGTTTTCATGAGTTCCACTGCTCAGGAGTATTGCCCAGTTTCAGCCGCGTACTATTGAAAAAAATTAATGAATTGTACATTAGTGCCAATGGTGTTGAGGTTCAGCTAAAATTGTTAAAGCTCAACAAGACCCAGGCCCGACAGAATCCCTGTACGATTCTATACCTAATTAGCGGCTGAGGTAGAACCTCTGTTCAAAATGCTCAGACGTGTGTGAAATCTTATGGGACTTAACTGCTAAGGTCATCAGTCCATAAGCTTACACACTGCTTAACCAAAATTATACTGAGGACAAACACACACCCCCATGCAAGAGGGAGGGCTCGAATCTCCCCCGGGACCAGCCTCACAGTCCATGACTGCAACGCCTAAGACCGCTCGGCTAAACCCGCACGGCCTTTGTTAATTATACTGATAAGCAAAAATGGTAAGCTTCGACATCGCCTCGTCGTGTTGCGAGGACGTGACACGGAAAGGAAAGTATCTAACTGGATTAAAAAGGGTTGGGGAATCATTCTTGAAACGACATGGGTCGCAAGTGGGCCTATATACTGACATTAGCGACTTTGACAACGGTGATATTATTATCTCGAAAACGGCGTAGCTGGTCGAATGTTCACGTGCTACTGCAGTGAGTAACTGTGGAAAGTGGTAGAAGATCTTTGAAGATACCACTGGGCGATACGTTGTTTGGAGGCTCGCCTGCTCTGTGAAAGAGGATAGGTGAAGATCTGTGGTGTCTCTGCCGAAAGAGCACAATGCTGGTACACGTTTAAGTTCATTGTACATTGTAGGACTTGTCGCTCTGCAGCAGATAATGTTTTCACAACGACATCATCAGTTATGATCGCTGTGGCCACGGGATCGTCGAGACTGGACCGTAGATCAATAGAAACGTGTCACCTCGTCGGATAGATCACGCTTGTGCTAAACACGGATGATGGTCGTCTCCGCAAACGCTGTCGTCCACTCGAACAAGAATTACAAATGTACATCACGCTAGGGACGCAAACTGGTGGAAGGAGTATTGTGCTGTTGGAGACATATTGCTCCGTTCGTATGGGACACTGTGGTAGTAACTGAAAATACGCTATCAGCTGTGGAACACCTGCAGTCCTTCAAGGTTGACGTCCTCCTCGCTCGCGAAATCATCTTCCAGCATTATATCTGTCCGTGTTTCAAATCCAGAATCGTGCTACAGTGGTTCGAGGACCAAGACAGTGTACTCACGTTGACATCTTGACCAATAAATTCACTTGATGTTAATCCAGTTGAAAGCATTTGGGTCGCTATCACGCGTCACGGCGGCGTACATGAATTAGCGGCTCTCTACTTAAGGAAATTACATGGCTTTGCTTGGACTTCCGGTGCGATATCCCTCCAAAAAGGTACCAACGACCTTTCGAATGCACGGTACACGGAAACGGTGACATATTGCGTTCCAAAGGTGGACCAACAAGTTATTAAGCAGGTGGTCACAATGTTTCGGCTCGTCAGTGTATAATGGATCGTAGATACCTCGAAAAAGAGCCGTGACCGATAGGTGGAACGAAGCACGCGCCACAACTGTCTTTAAAAAAAAAAAAAAAAAAAAAAAAAAAAAAAAAAGGGTGGCAGATGTATTCACAAAACTACTGTCTCATATCCTTGACATCGATTTGTCGTAGAATCTTTGAATACAGTATGAGCTCAAACGTAACCAGCATGGATTTCGAAAACACAGAACATTTTAAATCCAGTTCGTAATTTCCTCACATGACGTCCTGAAACCCATGGTTCAAGGCGGTCAGGTAGATGAAGTATTTATCGATTTGCGAAAACTCATTTCACTCAATACCACATCAACAATTATTATAAAAAGTACGATTCATAGAGTATCAGACGAAATTTGTGACTGGAGTGGGGAGTTGTTTGTAGGGAGGGCGAAGCATAATACCTTGCATGTCTATGTAGCATATAAATGATCTTGAGGACAATATTTATACTGACACCAAACGTTTCGCATGTGATGCAGTTATCCACAATGGAGCACTGTCTGAACGAAGCTGTACAAAAATAGATAAGATTTCAAAGGGTTGCCGTGATTGGCTACTTGCTTTGCATGCCCAGAAATTTAAAATTCTGCACTTCACAAAACGAAAAAAATAATTCTGTGAATATAATCAGTGAGTCGCATTTGGAATTTCTGATCTCATACAGATGCTTTGCCGTAACGCCTCACAGTGACATGGAATGGAACGAACACGTACACTCAGCCGAGGTTAAAGCAGGTAGCACACTCAAGTATTTCTGGTAGAATACTAGTGAAATGCAACTTACCGATCACCTGTGCGACTCATCCTAGACTACTGCACATGTGTGTGGATGCCGTGGCAGATAGGGCTAACAAGGGATATTGGACGTATAAGGCCATGTATTCTTCTGTGAAGCAGGAGAAAAGTTGCTTCCAGTTTCTCCCATTAATGTTTCTGTCATTATTCATTTGTTATTCAGTCATGTCAAGTTTTTTCCTCATTCCCTTGTTCTTCGAGACTTCGCTCTTGTAGGCCAGTCTCTTCATCTCAATGTAGCTAAACAGCTACGTTTAAATAAATGTCGTCCTCAGTTTCCGAATATTGTCCAATCCCCGACTTACTCTATAATCTGTTCAATTCTCAGCTTCATCTAATACCAAGAAAGTTTTCCCGTCTTAAGGTATCTCCTGTCATCTCATCCCTTCTTCATATTACTGTTAAATATATGTGCCTTTCTTCGCCAATTCTGAGGAAATCCTCTTCGTCCCTTACCTTATCAGTTCACAAAATATGCAACATCGTTCTGTAGCACCACGTCTCAAACGCTTCGATTCCCTTCTGTTCAAGTATTCCTAGAGTCCATGATTCACTATGATAGATTTGGTGTGCTCCAAACTTACATTGTCAGAAATTTCTTCCTCAGATTAAAGCCTAAGTTGAATAGTTGTAGGCTTCTTTTGGGCAGGAATACCCTCTTTGGCCTGCACCATTCTACTTTTTTATGCCTCCTCACTTCGCCTGACAAATGTTGTTTTGATTCCACATTAATAACATTCTTCAATTGTGTCTAGTTCGTGGTCTATTATTTTCATGTTACGTATATTGCTGTTCTTCTTTCTGTTACTTCTCATTACTTTGATCTTTTTCCGCTGTACTCGCAATCCATAGTCTGTAATTATTAAACTGCTTATTACATTCAACAAATATTGTAATTCTTCTTCTCTTCCACTGAGGATAGCAATGTTGAAACTTACTGGCAGATTAAAACTGTGTGCCGAACCGAGACTCTAACTCGGGACCTTTTCCTGTCCCGGGCTAGTGCTCTACCAACTTTTTAAAAATTTTAATCTCATTTTGTTCGTTTTCGTTCGTTGTATCTGCTCAGGGCGAATGTCGCCAGACACCCGTTTCAGTTCGTTCTTGATCCGTTAACTCAGTTTTTTGATTACAAAGGTCAGCAAACTCTCTGACGGAACACGCTAAGCTACCATGCCGGCAACCAACAGAGCTACGCAAGCACGAGTCACGGCCCGTACTCACAGCTTTACTTCTGCCAGGAGTGCTAGTTCTGCAAGTTTCGCAGGAGAGCTTCTGTAAAGTTTCGAATGTAGGAGACGAGGTACTGGCAGAAGTAAAGCAGTGAGTACGGGGCGTGAGTCGCGCTTTGCGTAGCTCAGTTGATCGATTAGCCTTTGGCTGTGCTGCGGTGCTACGGTGAGGACGCTCTGTTTGTGTTCCTGCCGCGGAGCGAGTGCTCTTGTTGTTTACATCGTACTCGCCCTTGTCACGCGTGCCGTACTCAGCATATACACTCCTGTAAATGGAAAAAAGAACACATTGACACCGGTGTGTCAGACCCACCATACTTGCTCTGGACACTGCAGGAGGGCTGTACAAGAAATGATTACACGCACGGCACAGCGGACACACCAGGAACCGCGGTGTTGGCCATCGAATGGCGCAAGCTGCGCAGCATTGTGCACCGCCGCCGTCAGTGTCAGCCAGTTTGCCGTGGCATACGGAGCTCCATCGCAGTCTTTAAAACTGGTAGCATGCCGCGACAGCGTGGACGTGAACCGTATGTGCAGTTGACGGACTTTGAGCGAGGGAGTATAGTGGGCATGCGGGAGGCCAGGTGGACGTACCGCCGAATTGCTCAACACGTGGGGCGTGAGGTCTCCACAGTACATCGATGTTGTCGCCAGTGGTCGGCGGAAGGTGCACGTGCCCGTCGACCTGGGACCGGACCGCAGCGACGCACGGATGCACGCCAAGACCGTAGGATCCTACGCAGTGCCGTAGGGGACCGCACCGCCACTTCCCAGCAAATTAGGGACACTGTTGCTGCTGGGGTATCGGCGAGGACCATTCGCAACCGTCTCCATGAAGCTGGGCTACGGTCCCGCACACCGTTAGGCCGTCTTCCGCTCACGCCCCAACATCGTGCAGCCCGCCTCCAGTGGTGTCGCAACAGGCGTGAATGGAGGGACGAATGGAGACGTGTCGTTTTCAGCGATGAGAGTCGCTTCTGCCTTGGTGCCAATGATGGTCGTATGCGTGTTTGGCGCCGTGCAGGTGAGCGCCACAATCAGGACTGCATACGACCGAGGCACACAGGGCCAACACCCGGCATCACGGTGTGGGGAGCGATCTCCTACACTGGCCGTAAACCTCTGGTGATCGTCGAGGGGACACTGAATAGTGCACGGTACATCCAAACCGTAATCGAACCCAACGTTCTACCATTCCTAGACCGGCAAGGGAACTTGCTGTTCCACCAGGACAATGCACGTCCGCATGTATCCCGTGCTACCCAACGTGCTCTAGAAGGTGTAAGTCAACTACCCTGGCCAGCAAGATCTCCGGATCTGTCCCCCATTGAGCATGTTTGGGACTGGATGAAGTGTCGTCTCACGCGGTCTGCACGTCCAGCACGAACGCTGGTCCAACTGAGGCGCCAGGTGGAAATGGCATGGCAAGCCGTTCCACAGGACTACATCCAGCATCTCTACGATCGTCTCCATGGGAGAATAGCAGCCTGCAATGCTGCGAAAGGTGGTTATACACTGCCCTAGTGCCGACATTGTGCATGCTCTGTTGCCTGTGTCTATGTGCCTGTGGTTCTGTCAGTGTGATCATGTGATGTATCTGATCCCAGGAATGTGTCAATAAAGTTATGCAAGATTCCTTCGCTGTTATCCTCCTTGGACAAATGTTTGTTCGTTCAACGTCTGAGAGTTCCCGTCTTAGAGACGTTCATTCCTCATCAACTCAGCTGCTTAATGTGTTGTTAATTATCACACATGACTACCTTATAGATCTTCGAACACACATCAGCATCCCACAGTAGTTCCTTTCACTTTCATCCTTCCCGAGCATTCTTATAAATCTCAGTCTGTTTTAAGTCAGTACTAAGCTGTGACACAAGTTTGACTTTATATCTGCTCGAGGGTATGCTTACAATTCACTGTCTCATTTCGGAATCACTGTCTCACCATGATAACAATACAGCTGGAAAAGTGTATAAGGTATTACACACCTTAAGGTTACTGCAAAACTGTACCTGTACTTTTCGTCTCTCATTACTGCTACAGAAGTCATGTACAATACTTCCATAATACGGTCCGCAATTTCAATCCCTAATACAGCTTTCTAGTTTTCGATGTTTATAAGGTCATCACAGGACATTATTGACTGAGATACTCGTTTAAACGTCAGAAACTGTCCTTGTACCTTTTCACCTTCTGCCTCTTACATTGACATTTTGTCCTATTTTCTGCCGCAATTCATATTACACTATATTCGTCGATCAGTAATCCTCATTTTCTTCCCACTGCACTTCAGTGACAATCCAATATTTCAAGATTGAGGTTTTGCACATCCCTTTACCGTTTTTCTAGCTTGCACAACACATCCACACTTCTGAAATTCAATGCTCTGATTCTCTGAGTGTTATCCTTTTGTTAGTTACTGAACTGTTAGTTATTCAATCTTGTCTCATGGTTACCTTACATTTAGTTGTCTCCGTCCGAAGTACTGAATGCTGGACTAATCCGAAATGCGAATGGATAGATCATCATGACATTTTTTCAGCTCCTGGTCACATATTCTGGATACACATTAGTGTATCCGATCGAAACCATGGCTTACAACGCTAAGATTAGTAGTCATATTCCCTATTTTTATCAATTGTGAATTATTAGTTTGATCTTTCTCTCACAGTTTCAGTTCTTCTCTCCTCACCATTTCTGCTGGCGCTCGTAGATTAAATCTACGTTCCTGCAGTTTCTTTTCATTTTTGTAGTATTCATGAAAGGATGAAAAACCTATTTTTCCAGTGCTATCTTAATTTCAAGATTTATATCCTGTATTGGATACACATTATAGCGTTCCGGTCTTAATGAACGTGAAGGAACTAATGTAGAACTCCTGCTTATATGTAAGATATTTCCTGATGGAATATATATATATATATATATATATATATATATATATATATATATATATATATATATATATATATATGGTGTTACAAAAAGGTACGGACAAACTTTCAGGAAACAGTCCTCACACACAAAGAAAGAAAATGTGTTATGTGGACATGTGTACGGAAACGCTTACTTTCCATGTTAGAACTCATTTTATTACTTCTCTTCAAATCACAATAATCATGAAATGGAAACACATGGCAACAGAACGTACCGGCGTGACTTCAAACACTTTGTTACAGGAAATGTTCAAAATGTCCTCCGTTAGCAAGGATACATGCATCCACCCTACGTCGCATGGAATCCCTGATGCGCTGATGCACCCCTGGGGAATGGCGTATTGTATCACAGCCGTCCACAATACGAGCACGAAGAGTCTCTACATTTGGTACCGGGGTTGCGGAGACAAGAACTTTCAAATGCCCCCATAGATGAAAGTCAAGAGGGTTGAGGTCAGGAGAGCGTGGAGGCCATGGAATTGGTCCGCCTATACCAATCTATCGGTCACCGAATCTGTTGTTGAGAAGCGTACGAACACATCGACTGAAATGCGCAGGAGCTCCATCGTGCATGAACCATACGTTGTGTCGTACTTGTAAAGGCACATGTTCTAGCAGCACAGGTAGAGTATCCCGTGTGAAATCATGATAAAGTGCTCCATTGAGCGTAGGTGGAAGAACATGGGGCCGAATCAAGACATCGCCAACAATGCCTGCCCAAACGTTCACAGAAAATGTGTGTTGATGACGTGATTGCACAATTGCTTGCGGATTCTCGTCAGCCCACACATGTTGATTGTGAAAATTTACGATTTGATCACGTTGGAATGAAGCCTCATCCGTAAAGAGAACATTTGCACTGAAATGAGGATTGACACATTGTTGGATTCGCAGAAGTGTACCCGTGGAGAAGAATCAGCTGCTGATAGTGCCTGCACACGCTGTACATGGTACGGAAAAAACTGGTTCTCCCGTAGCACTCTCAATACAGTGACGTGGTCAACGTTACCTTGTACAGCAACAACTTCTCTGACGCTGACATTAGGGTAATCGTCAACTGCACGAAGAATTGCCTCGTCCATTGCAGGTGTCCTCGAGCGTTCTAGGTCCTCCCCAGTCGCGAGTCATGGGCTGGAATGTTCCGTGCTCCCTAAGACGCCGATCAATTGCTTCGAACGTCTTCCTGTCGGGACACCTTCGTTCTGGAAATCTCTCCCGATACAAACGTATCGCGCCACGGCTATTGCCCCGTGCTAATCAGTACATCAAATGGGCATCTGCCAACTCCGCATTTGTAAACATTGCACTGACTGCAAAACCACGTTCGTGATGAACACTAACCTGTTGTTGCTACGTACTGATGTGCTTGATGCTAATACTGTAGAGCAATGAGTCGCATGTCAACACAAGCACCGAAGTCAACATTACCTTCCTTCAATTGGGCCAACTGGCGGTGAATCAAGGAAGTACAGTATATTGGTTAGCGAAAAAACACAACATAAGAGCTATTTACCGAGCGAAGTGTTCCAGATGATTCTGTTTTCAAGATGGATCGTAGAATATACGCACGAAACTATAGGTTTATAGTTCTGACGAAGATCAGTTGTAGAATTTTGGAAATTGTTATATGCTTGCGTTTTATGGCATTTCTGGAGGCTGAAAATCTCCTCCTCAGTTATCAGCATGACTTCCGAAAATAACGATATGTGAAGCCCACCTCGCTCTGTTCGTCCACGTGACACAGAAAGCAGTAGACACGGACGTCGATGGGTTCCGAAAGACATACGACACAGTTCCAAACAGCCACTTAACATCAGACTAGAATATCAGACCGAGTGTCTTACTGAATTTAAGAGTTTCTAGCAAAAGGAACGCAGCACGTAATTCTGTAGCTATAAATATAGGAAGACCTACAGAGTATCGATTCATGGTGCAGGGAGTGCCAATAGGAACTCAAAATTTACCAATGTAACGTATTCCGAATAGACAGACAGAAGGGCCTTTCTTTCATGATTACACACTTGCAAAAGAAGCTCTGGATGCAGTTTCGACCATAAAGTTTCTGGGAGTATGCCTACGGGAGGTTTTAGGTGAAACGGCCATATAAAATTAATTGAGAGCAAGCCAGATATTAGACTGTTCGTGACAGTAACATAAAATGGAGAAAGAGATTTCGTTTCTCGAAATACCCACAGACACACACACTGAAAGGTGTAGATGTAGATGCAAATGTGGAAATCTGCCGCTCACCATCTACAGCTCACGTCATTAATCCCTTTGGCTCGATAGTGCATTTTCTTGTGGTCATTCGGTAATGGGGTCATGCAACGGTACAGCATTTTCCAGGAGAGACAGTCTGATTTTCGTTCTGATTGAAACAGATGGCCATTCATAAAAAAGCAACGTCATGGGGCTGGTAGTTCGCAGAGCAGTGTGGCGTGGGTACCAAGCGCTGATTAATGGCCGTAATTAAATGTGAATTTCAGTTATTGAGTAAATGGCCTTCTAATTGCCGCGATCGCAAACTCTGTGAGTGCACGCAGCGCCTTTTGTGCAGAATGTTTGATGTGCTCGTCTAGCGTAGAGGGTGGGGCGGGAAGCGGGGCTGGACACATCGGTGAGGGCTCCGGATGATCGCCGGCTTTCGAAAATCTGCGACTGTTGCATTAGCGAGTGCAGCGCCCCTGGTGTTAACTGCATTTACGCATTACACAGTCAGCTTTATTCGTTGAATACAGCTTTTGATTTGTGTCGCCGTCTGCAGACTGGGCTTTTTTGTTGTTCGAGGACGTAATGGATTTCTCAATCAGCCTGATTAGTAAGCTCTCTACCGATTGTTAATCAAACAGGCACATCTGAACTCGATACTAACGACAAAAAAAAAAATGAAAGGCAAGTGGTGGACTAACTAGTGACATACTCATTAAAGAGAACATTGCCACATACTATCCTTTAGGGTTTCAGTATACTGCAATTCTGTGATGAAAACAGGAATTTGAAATTGTAATTGTAATTCCACTGCCTAAAAAATAATCGATAACTATGTATCCTGTCGATTAGTATGGTTATTAGACACAGAATAAAGAAAAAAATTTACAATAACATAAAATCATATTTTTACGGCAAGTACTGCGCATATTACATGGCTATTTTAGTTTTGAGGATATTGGGCAAAGATGGTAACTTGTCAGCACGCAAAAATTTGTTTTGAATTTATTTATAAATAAAACTACAGCATTCGCTAAACTGAACCTCTACTTTCTTAACTTTAACTTTACATTCCTACTAAAGTATGTCCGAACAGGCGCGGAATGCCCAACGATACCGACCGACCGCCATGTTATTCTCAGATGACAGGCGCCCCTCAATGCAGATTTGGAGGGGCATGTGGTCAGCACAATATTCTCACGAATATTGTCAGTTTTCGTAATCGCTACCTCTCTATAAAATAGTTCCACAATTATCCTCACAAGAGCTGATGGCACCTATTTTGCCAACAGCGCTCGGCAGACCTGGGCTCCAAGTACTATCCAAGCCCAGCAGGGCAGAAATTCGGTGATCTGATTAAACTACTACCACATTGCAATAATAATAATAAGAAGAAGAACAAGAAGGAAACGAAAAAATCCCCAAAGTTAGGGAACAAATGTTGTAAATCATTAGACCAGAAAAGTATCAACCAAATGGACGAATAATTAGAAAGGTTTACGAAATTGCTTCGATATCAGAGACGTCGAGCTGCCGAATTACATTTCAGACTTCCCATGATCTAGGTTTAGCGCCTTTTCATTCTAATCTAGAATTAAAATCACCAGGAATGGCAGCCAAAGACTTCCGGCACAAGAAGTCATCACCGTCTTCGTCAAAATAGGTAGAGGAGCGTTTACAGCTTCAGGGCACTTTCTTGCCCTTGGGGTGGGAAACTGTGCAAGAAATATGAATGACTCGACAATGTTCTGCAGCATGTGGATGTAGAAGAAAGTCGAAGCCTCTTCGTTAAAGATAACTAATGTCAAATCACAGGACACCTGACATGTGGCTGGAAAACGTTCCTGAGGTCCCCTTCGGATCCTCTGGAGAAGACTACCACGGGAAAAGTGACCAAGCGAAAAAAGTTTGATAACCAACATCGAGGTAAGACTGTACGAGTCAGAGTATGAAGTGTCAAAAGTTTGCAAGTGACAGGAAACCTAGAAAAAAAGGAGAAGGGAAATGGAAAGGCTATATGTACATCCTATATGTCAGTGAAATGAAATGGAAAAATGTAAGGATATCTCGTCGGACGAATATAGAGTTGGCTATGAGCAATTAAGACACAATTAAACACCAATAATAAAAAGCAGTACAGCCAGAGGCTCTTAGACGTTTCCGGGGGTCGATCTGCACTTGAAATACTAACGTTCGCTTAGGGGAGACAGGCAGTCAGGCCCACCATTCACGATCCTACGACGACCCAACAGACCGACGGTGAACGGACCCACCGACAAGATAATATGTCCCAAAAGCCGACAACGAAATCCAAATGACACAATACGAACAGCTGTGACTTTCTGGTAGACGAACTAAAGACTCAATTTTCGAGTCCAGGATCGGCGACCCACGGACCTCGTAGCAATGGGAACAGCAGCACACATTCTGATCGCGCGTGGCCAGAGGGCTCGCCCAAAACACGCGCCGAGGTGTGCTGGCTGCTCCACGTCGAACGACCAACTGCCTGCTGGACCGTCCGCGACTGCTGCTCCGCCGCGACTGCACTGCTGGTGCATCTCCTACTCACTTCCAGACACACGACGGCGGAAATACTGGCTCGGACCCAACCATAGAGAGCAAAGACGTCCACTTGCCACTTGCTAAGCGATATTCCTGTACCTGTAAAGGACCGACGCAAGTTCCATAAGATGGTAATTGAAGGGGCCCAGAAGCGCCCAGAGAAACAGTTACACGTCGCCATATGAGACGACCGACCCCTCAGATCCAGTACGCCGGCGCCATTTAAAATAACTTGTCACTCAAAATCACGGCAGTGACCGTACAAAAACAGGGACGAATAACGAGTCGGCAGCTAACCCATAAACGATCGCAGACCAAATACACATCGTCCGGCAAGACGACCGACCAACGACCAACCAAAGTCGCCGCCACTCCAATCATGTGTGTCGGCAACCGCCGGCCGAGTCGTGGCGGTCCGGGCCTCACTGCTGGCGCGCCTAGACTGAACTTGTGCTGCTTGCCAACTCAAACACTGTCAGTTCCGAACTAACTGCTGGTACGTTCCAACTGAATGGTCGACAAACGATGACCGGGAAATACACTCCAGGAAATTGAAATAAGAACACCGTGAATTCATTGTCCCAGAAAGGGGAAACTTTATTGACACATTCCTGTGGTCAGATACATCACATGATCACACTGACAGAACCACAGGCACATAGACACAGGCAACAGAGCATGCACAATGTCGGCACTAGTACAGTGTATATACACCTTTCGCAGCAATGCAGGCTGCTATTCTCCCATGGAGACGATCGTAGAGATGCTGGATGTAGTCCTGTGGGGGGCTTGCCATGCCATTTCCACCTGGCACCTCAGTTGGACCAGCGTTCGTGCTGGACGTGCAGATCGCGTGAGACGACGCTTCATCCAGTCCCAAACATGCTCAATGGGGGACAGATCCGGAGATCTTGCTGGCCAGGGTTGTTGACTTACACCTTCTAGAGCACGTTGGGTGGCACGGGATACATGCGGACGTGCATTGTCCTGTTGGAACCGCAAGTTCCCTTGCCGGTCTAGGAATGGTAGAACGATGGGTACGATGACGGTTTGGATGTACCGTGCACTATTCAGTGTCTCCTCGACGATCACCAGAGGTGTACGGCCAGTGTAGGAGATCGCTCCCCACACCATGATGCCGGGTGTTGGCCCTGTGTGCCTCGGTCGTATGCAGTCCTGAATGTGGCGCTCACCTGCACGGCGCCAAACACGCATACGACCATCATTGGCACCAAGGCAGAAGCGACTCTCATCGCTGAAGACGACACGTCTCCATTAGTCCCTCCATTCACGCCTGTCGCGACACCACTGGAGGCGGGCTGCACGATGTTGGGGCGTGAGTGGAAGACGGCCTAACGGTGTGCGGGACCGTAGCCCAGCTTCATGGAGACGGTTGCGAATGGTCCTCGCCGATACCCCAGGAGCAACAGTGTCCCTAATTTGCTGGGAAGTGGCGGTGCGGTCCCCTATGGCACTGTGTAGGATCCTACGGTCTTGGCGTGCATCCGTGCGTCGCTACGGTCGGATCCCAGGTCGACGGGCTCGTGCACCTTCCGCCGACCACTGGCGACAACATCGATGTACTGTGGAGACCTCACGCCCCACGTGTTGAGCAATTCGGCGGCACGTCCACCCGGCCTCCCGCATGCCCACTATACCCCCTCGCTTAAAGTTCGTCAACTGCACATACGGTTCACGTCCACGCTGTCGCGGAATGCTACCAGTGTTAAAGACTGCGATGGAGCTCCGTATGCCACGGCAAACTGGCTGACACTGACGGCGGCGGTGCACAAATGCTGCGCAGCTAGCGCCATTCGACGGCCAACACCGCGGTTCCTGGTGTCTCCGCTGTGCCGTGCGTGTGATCATAGCTTGTACAGCCCTCTCGCAGTGTCCGGAGCAAGTATGGTGGGTCTGACACACCGGTGTCAATGTGTTCTTTTTTCCATTTCCAGGAGTGTAGTAAAAGTTCGGCAAAGATAATAGTATATCGATAAGCGCTGCTGCTGCTGCTGCCGCTCACGGGCAGGCAAGGCAGCAACTCAGTGACACCAGTAAATGAAAAGTAACATAACGAGGTGGCAGTACGGTAAAAACAAGATTTAAATAGGAAATGACACGAACACGAGTCACGCAAGGCTCACAATTGTTGGTTACGACTGGATTCCCGCAATTTTGTGCGTCAAGTAGTACACCAAGACAAGATCGGGATCAAAGGAATGTACATGCTGTTGAAAGCACGTAAAATGAGTGAGTTATGTGCACTTTCATATGTTTTAGTTAACGGTATTTTGTCTAATTATGGCCCTTACGCATTTAGGGAGGAAGCACGAAACGTATAAATGTTAACATCACTGGCATAATTCTCGTTCAGCGGTCCCATGCATAAAAGATCGAAACAGTCATTCAACTTGTAAACTATTTTTCTGAACCATAGGGGCTGTGCTGCCACATTATCAGCCGCCCACCCTACACACCCACACCCACACCCACACACACACACACACACACACACACACACACACACACACACACACAGAGGGAGAGAGAAAGAAAGACAGAGAGAGAGAGAGAGAGAGAGAGAGAGAGAGATTAGATTAACTTCCAGCCGAAAATGAGGCTATTTCAGGAGAGAGACAAGCCCACAATTGACAAGGACAGTTTGAAAGAAACCAACCCACTATTTGCCATATGCAAGTTACGGACTTCTGTTCTCCACAAACCGCCTTTTTGTTTGTGAGTACTTTTTGTAGCACTGTCGCATTCGCTCTTTTGGTTCACGTTGCGAACGTTGCGCAGGAGGATCGATTATTGGCGTGAGCTCCAGTTTCTCTTATTTCACCTTCATGCCCTTTCCGTGCGTCATATATAGGGAGAAACCATACATTGTATACATCCTCTAAAAATGTACGCTCTCGGAATTTTAACAGTAAAGCAACGTCATTCAAATCGCTTCTCATGTAGCTTCTGTCAATAGATTTGTAATAGCATTTCAGTGACGTTTTCATGCTTCCTAAGTGTACCTGTGACGAAACCCGCTGCTCTTGTTTGGATCTTCTATTTCTTTACCAGTGTTATCTAATGCGGACCCAAGACTGAAGAGCAATATTCAAGTATCGGTCAGACGCTGGTTTTGTAAGCTCCCTCCGGAGATTTTCTCCAATAATTAGTAGTCTGACACCTGCTTTAGCTGCAGTTAGTTTGATGAAGTTGCTCAATTTGTTTGTTAGTAACTCATTAATCCAACAAGAAAGTGTGTAATGTTTTGTGCGTTTGTATTTTGATCGTTAGGAAGCAGTTCGGAAGTGTATCGAACGCGCTCTGGACGTTGATCAACGTGAACGCCTGTATGTTCTCCTTTCTGGATGTCGTGGACGAATCGACCCAGTTAGGCTTGCGGAATGCATCTTGCTTCCTACAGAGGAGATTTTCGGTCTCCAGGTGTGACATGAGACGTGAGTATGTGAGTATGAGACGTGGTCCAATATTCTACAACTTACTGACGTCAGCAGAATAGGTCTGTAGTTATGTGCGTCTGTTCGAAGACCCTCTTCGAAAATAGAATCTGTGCATTTTCTCAATCACCACTAACGCTTCGCTCCTCCAGCGACCTACTGAATTGATCCCTTTGAAAATTAAGAATCACAGTGCTGGTAACTTCTACTTTATTTGATTTTCAAACAGCTGAGCAAATCTCAACGTACTTAAACAGTTTTCTCTTTACGTATTCTGATCATCACTAAACTGAAACACAATGTTTTTAGCGCAACGCAATCTGACTTTCAATAATCCCTACAAGAGAATGGCCCTGCCTAACAATAACCTACACTTTTCACGAATCACTTACCTCACCAAAATCTTCGTAACACCAACTATTGTAATACAGCGAGCGCCAATATTGCCATCTAAATAAATGATTCTAACTACAGAAGGCACTAACTGCTGATAGGCATAGTTAGCAATTACCTTAATAGTGTTCAAAAGTCAATATATATATATATATATATATATATATATATATATATATATATATATATATATATATATATTGTGACATCCAATTAAACAAATTTGCTTTTTCTGATGGACTCACGTCTAGGTCGTCCGCTCAAAACTTAGGGCACCTGTCTCCCCACACTCACCACTGCTGGCGGCTCACCTCCAACTGTCCAAATCTACGCGCGGTTCACATCCAACTGCCCAACACTACACAAGCGAATATTCCAACAATGCGTCCAACCAGCCACAGAATACACACAGCGAAATCAGCGATTTTCATACACAGCACTACGTGACATTACCAACATAAAAACCTAAACAGCCTTCTTACAGTACTTTGAACGTAACTGTGGTCGGCGAATCGGACATTTGTTTCTCGTTCCCCCAAAGTGCCACTTCAGTACCTCGACCATTGCTCAATAGGCTGCATAGTCTTACTTAAAGCAACATGTCATGGCATTCTTTCACTTGATAGCTTTTCTTATGTGAACTAGGAATTAGTTGTAAGACAATATTCGTTTCCTTGTCACAATTGTGTGTGTGTGTGTGTTATCTTGAACAGAGGGTGAACTTGTAATACGGCTCACTCACCGTATCAAACTCTGTTGATAAAAATATATGTAAATCACTACAACAAAAACCTAATTTCAGGAGGCAGCTTTGTCGCTGTGGAGCACTTACACAATTCCAAACGCTTCAAAATCTTATCCGATGCGGTCACAAGGAACACATTAGCACAGGCTGTAAGCCAACCAATCACTGAGCCAAAGTCAACAGGCTTGTCGGTAGCGTGCAGAGACATCGAGGGAGTGTGCTAATGTCAACAGTGGTATATACAGCACGACAGCCAGACTCAACTGGTGTTGTTACAATGTGTCCTGGGGGTTATAAGAGGCGGTCATGTGATTAGGACTCCCTGCTGGTGGGGTGAATTCTGTACCCGCTGAGATATCAGCAGCATCCGTAGTTGGATTGCGGCAGGGATATGATACAGTCTACACGGTGAGCCAGTGTTGCTCTCTGTAATAACAGCTCGATTGGCATTAACTTAAGCAATGATGTTACATTATATTCACTTATTGGCCAAATTTACCGGATAAAATATTTGATCAGAAAGTTATGTAAATTTAACTATAGCCTTGGAGTTAATTAAAGATCATTCGTAAGAGATCTAATTAGGCGATGTTCTTCGATTGGAAAGGGAATGGAATGCTAGGGGTTATCATCCCGGCTACGAAAAATTCGTCAGGCCAAGAACACACGATTTTCGGAAGACACTGATAATGTAAATATGGATGGCTGGATGCGTATTTGAACCAGTTTACTCCGAAATACGAGTTAATCCAAAAGTGTCAAAAACAAGTCTTCAAGAGAGGACACATCCATCACAAGAATTCTTTGGTCTTAGTTAAGTGTAACTAAAAAGCAAGTTGGAAATGAATGCCAGTCATTTCGAGAGTTCTGACTACTGTTTCAGCTACGATCTTCGACAGTAAACAAGGGTCGCAATGGGCTATTGCAATGGATTACCTACTAATCGCAATTGGATTATAGAGTAGAACGTAATTACACTTGAGAAGCAAGAATTTTGCTGGAATTCTGTGTCCGTTACAGATAGAGAAATAGTTTCGTCATGGTTCATTGTACCTTTCCTTATTTTTCTGATATGAGGATTCCTAATCGGGAGTGACAGCGGAGAAAATTCCTTTTTTTCTTGTCTTAAAATGTTGCAGTATTATCAACTTTCTTCATTAGACACTTAAGGCCACGTCTACGCCATACTGACAACCAAACGTCAAGCAGTACGTTACATCTAGCATATTCATTAATTAATGGTAGATTGGCCACCAAGATGTACTGAGAAACGGCAGCTGCGCCGTCCCGCCGTCCCTCTTTCTTTCCAAAAGCAAAAAAATGTGTATCAGTACTTGGATGCTGCCCCACTGAAGAACCAGATGTAATAGTTCAGTATCAGTTTGAAGATCACCAGATCAAGTAATGCGTGTCTACTACTATTAACTAAACCTCGAGTCGTTGTTGTGAAATCTCTAAACTGATTCGCCATTCACTGCTAAAATTACGTATACCTGCCCCTCGGGTCACGCTCCACTTTGCTAGTTCCAGGGTGCGCTCTTGTCATCTGCAGACAACTTTCTCTACAACTAAGAAACGTGCATGACGTATCCAAGAGCGTGACATTCCACCATGTGAGTATTTGCCAAGGAAAATGTACAGCATTCAGCTATTGGCAGCGAGACCGGTACAAAGCACATTCATTGCCCAAATGACACCAGACCATTTGATAGCGTTTGATTAATACCGGAATACCATGCGTATGTTGTTGTATACAACAGCTTGACGTAGAAATAAGAAGCAGCACAATTCAGCAACATTCTTCGGAACCAGAAGATATTTTTCATTTTATTCTTGGTATACATGATCCATACTTATACCTATTTGCCTATGAGAGGTCATTTTCACCAATTTTCGTCGTTTTTACATTTTTCCTACGCTCAGCTTTAAGCTGGCAGTAAGTTGTTTAAGCAGAATATTGTGGCCGCTGGTATATTCTTCTACATTGTGGTACCACTTATTAAGTTTGCACACTTCATTTCGTTTACCAGTCTTCACATCTCTGTTGTGCCCAATGATTTCTTGTCGTCACTATAACACTAGACGACGCCTACTTTACCATAGACGCATGCCACTGCACGACTGTTTCTGTCATCAGTTCATGACGACTCAAAAAAATGGTTCAAATGGCTCTGAGCACTATAGGACTTAACATCTATGGTCATCAGTCCCCTAGAACTTAGAAATACTTAAACCTAACTAACCTAAGGACATCACACAACACCCAGTCATCAGGCATGACGCTCATTGAATGTGTACTTCTCCATGGCGACTGACAGCGTCCGCTTGTCGTCATTACATCTTTAGTTTGCATTCTGCTTACAGTCGACTTATCACATCGATACTCTTCACGCCAACTCCGTGATAACCGGTAGCGTCACTTTTAATTATCTTCGCAGCGATCATGTTCCTAAGATTTGTACTGAACACTGTGGGCAGCAATCATTACCATAGCCGATTGTTATTGGTGTTTGTGTTTACTTTTTATTTTTGTTTATTGTGTTTACTTCTTATCATTGTTTTGCTATTTAACTGCAGGTGATAACAGCTGATGCAGATACAGTTTAGTTTTGTATGATTTCTGCTTTTTATACACAGATTTATAATTTTAGTATTTTGCCTTGTTGGCTCCAATTCATGTGATGCGGCAGGTTTTGAAAATCATAGCGTTTTCTAACTATCCAGCAGTCAACGTAAGTGCCTCTGCACATGCAGTTCGTGGTCTCCAGCCGGCTCGCGAACTCCATCTGCGCTCAATATTTGATGTTATACAACATTTCGTTGATTTCGTTTAGCTTTGTAGGCCTTAGATTTTAACTACTGGGCAAGTTGGATATTATTTCCCAGTAATCTGAAAGAAAAAAGACAGTAATGAAGTCGAATTGCAGCAAGGGTTTCTTTAGCCATTTGGCAGAAGATACTAATGACTCAGTTATCCTGATAAATTTACAGCAATCATCTCTTCATTCTTATTCCAATTTGGCTCACTAACAACAGTGATGTATGTGAATTTCGAACGAAAACCGATTTTTGCTCTAGGGGGGACCATTTACTCTTAATTTCTTGAATAATGTACAACCATACATTCGCAACATAACCAAATACACTCCTGGAAATGGAAAAAAGAACACATTGACACCGATGTGTCAGACCCACCATACTTGCTCCGGACACTGCGAGAGGGCTGTAGAAGCAATGATCACACGCACGGCACAGCGGACACACCAGGAACCGCGGTGTTGGCCGTCGCATGGCGCTAGCTGCGCAGCACTTGTGCACCGCCGCCGTCAGTGTCAGCCAGTTTGCCGTGGCATACGGAGCTCCATCGCAGTCTTTAACACTGGTAGCATGCCGCGACAGCTTGGACGTGAACCGTATGTGCAGTTGACGGACTTTGAGCGAGGGCGTATAGTGGGCATGCGGGAGGCCGGGTGGACGTACCGCCGAATTGCTCAACACGTGGGGCGTGATGTCTCCACAGTACATCGATGTTGTCGCCAGTGGTCGGCGGAAGGTGCACGTGCTCGTCGATCTGGGACCGGACCGCAGCGACGCATGGATGCACGCCAAGACCGTAGGATCCTACACAGTGCCATAGGGGACCGCACCGCCACTTCCCAGCAAATTAGGGACACTGTAGCTCCTGGGGTATCGGCGAGGACCATTCGCAACCGTCTCCATGAAGCTGGGCTCCGGTCCCGCACACCGTTAGGCCGTCTTCCACTCACGCCCCAACATCGTGCAGCCCGCCTAGAGTGGTGTCGCGACAGGCGTGAATGGAGGTACGAATGGAGACGTGTCGTCTTCAGCGATGAGAGTCGCTTCTGCCTTGGTGCCAATGATGGTCGTATGCGTGTTTGGCGCCGTGCAGGTGAGCGCCACAATCAGGACTGCATACGACCGAGGCACACAGGGCCAACACCCAGCAACATGGTGTGGGGAGCGATCTCATACACTGGACGTCCACCTCTGGTGATTGTCGAGCGGACACTGAATAGTGCACGGTACATCCAAACCGGCATCGAACCCATCGTTCTACCATTCCTAGACCTGCAAGGGAACTTGCTGTTCCAACAGGACAATGCACGTCCGCATGTATCCCGTGCCACCCAACGTGCTCTAGAAGGTGTAAGTCAACTACCCTGGCCAGCAATTTCTCCGGATCTGTCCCCCATTGAGCATGTTTGGGACTGGATGAAGCGTCGTCTCACGCGGTCTGCACGTCCAGCACGAACGCTGGTACAACTGAGGCGCCAGGTGGAAATGGCATGGTAAGCCGTTCCACAGGACTACATCCAGCACCTCTACGATCGTCTCCATGGGAGAATAGCAGCCTGCATTGCTGCGAAAGGTGGATATACACTGTACTAGTGCCGACATTGTGCATGCTCTGTTGCCTGTGTGTCTATGTGCCTGTGGTTCTGTCAGTGTGATCATGTGATGTATCTGACCCGAGGAATGTGTCTATAAAGTTTCCCCTTCCTGGGACAATGAATTCACGGTGTTCTTATTTCAATTTCCAGGAGTGTATGTTAGTTAGCTATCTGTACTGCAATGAAACGTTATCCTTGGTGCAACAGGCGCTTTTATTACGTTCCTAGAGCCATCTGCCTGCTTGAGGGGTATTGTGAGGACCATGAATGTATGTTTCATTCACATTTATGATGGAGCTGCCCACTTCAAGATAGTCTCTCTCATTGTTGACATAGTCAATAGGTCTCTACGTTTACGTCAAATATACGTTCACTACCAGCTTCTAGTTTTCCGATAACGTTTCATAACTACTAAATGCCACACAGTGGGAATTACGTGAATATAAAACCAGACAGGAACAAAAATACACAACCTAATAACCTTTTCCAAATGGTAAATGGTAAATGGTAAATGTTACCCACTGTGACTTATACGAGTATATAAATAACAAAAGAACAAAAAAAAAAAAAAGAAAGGATTTTTGTATTAATGGTCCTGAGAATGAAGTGACTCCTTTAAATGTCTTCCTCTGGTTAATGAAACTAGCGGCTTTAATGTCAGCACTTGTTATGTGTCTCATGGAAATTATGTGTCAGCCAGCCGACAAACTCATTTAATAAGAGTATTGTGTTTTCCTTTCTCTGTTTTGTCTTGGAGCACGGCAGCCGTTGGAAGTTTGTAGCTACGTTTGTAGCTAACCTCCCTACCGTGTGATGTGAAACGCTGTTGGGTACTGTTGTACTGTCTGCCTCTTCCGACGTAAATTCTGTACATTCCACACAGACTCACTTGTCTAACTGTGAACCACTTTGCTGCACCTACAGCGCTTGGAGATCGAGATGCCATGCGGTGTACAAAGACAAAGCAACGAGAATGCGAAACTACGGGGGCCGGCAGGCAATAAACAGCTGAGAACTGAGGCTGCCGCCTCTAACAACACGTACAAAGTGTGCTATCTGACGAGACTGTGGCGCACTTTGAACAAAGCGACTATTCCAGTGATTCAACGCAAACCAGTATGGTGTGGTTACTCTGTCGTATGCATGCAGACCAGCCGCGTTACATCAACTGTAGACGGATCACTTGCGCGGAAGTTCAGGTCACTGTGAAATGCGTATCGTCCGATTTTAGGGAAATTATTTAATGAGAAAAGTTGGTTTTATCACTTTCTATAATCTGATTTCTTCACTCAATAAACTACTTAATCTCTTTTCGTTAATCGTGACAGTTGCTGTGGTGCATCAGATTAAGTAAATCATTGCACGACTCTTTAAAGAGTTTGAAGAGGAGAAAACACATTCCGTAGGTTTTGCATTTGGTTCATTTTATTCTTGAGATATTGGCTTGTAGGCCTATGGAATGGTCCCATACAATCAGCATAATTCTGTTCCTGCTCAACATGAATCATGTGGTCGTAACACCCGTTGTATTTCATAAATGCGTTAAGGTATCGAAACGACAATTTTTTTTTTTTTTTTTTTTTGCAAATGATAGTGCACAAAGATGTGCATATTTTCCCATACGGTTAATACTCAAAACTTTTTTATCTATGGGGATACGTAAGCAACTAAAGTCTTTTTCGATAGATCGATGTACTTGCCTCACGGTATTTAATATCTCCTCAAAGTAAATTAGCTCCAGTCGAAACGTATTTGTCGTTTTATCACAAGATATAATCTCTGGGTAGCAGTAGATATTCGTTATTTGTTTCCATCGAGACACGTTGTTTATTTACAACCTTTAGAAAACTTTATAGACACATGTGATGATATCAGCTTGTCAACGAACTTCTCTAGAAACTCTATTGAAATGGTTTTTATGTATAAAATTCCTGTTTCTTTTATTTTGTGAAACAAATTGCCGGTTATAAGTGCTGTCATCGCCTTCAGAATACACAGTTATTGGGCTTGGCACTGATTGATGGCGTTGTTAGGATGTTCTCCTTAGGCACATCGTGCCAAATTCTGTTCAACTGGCGCCTTAGACCATTAAAATCCCGACCTGGCAGGAGGGCCATCCCGCAACGCTACATACTTTCTCAATTATTGAGAGGTTAAACGAACATACTGGCCAACGTGGGTTGTGTCAAGCTTAAAGACAAGACGCAGAAACTCAAGACGTGTTAGGACACTATCTTGCTGAAATTTAGCACAGGATGGATTGTCATGAAGAGTTTCTAAATGTGGTGCAGAATATCGTCGAAGTACTTCTGTGCTGGATGCCGCGAATGACAACAATAGGGATCCTACTGTGAAGTGATCTGAGACAGGGATATTGTCGGGAGTGGCCCAGGGAAGTGTGATAGGACCGCTGCTGTTCTCTACACACATGAATGATTCCGCGAAAGGGGTGGGCAACAATCTCCGATTGTTTGGTGATGATAAAGGGGTGTACGGGAAGGTGTCGAAGTTGAGAGACTTTAGGAAGATACTAGACAACTTAGACAAAATTTCTAGTTGGTGTGGCGAATGGCAGCTATCCCAAAATGATGAAAAATGTAAGTTAATGGGGATGAGTAGGAAGAACCAACCTGTATTATTTGGATACAACATTACTAGCGTCCTGCTTGACACAGTCAAGACGTTTAAATACCTAGGTGTAACGTTGCAAAGAGATGTGTGCTGGAACGACCATAGGTGAACTGTGGCAGAGAAGGCGAATAGTCGACTTCGCTCTATTGGGAGAATTTTAGGACAGAGTGATTCATCTGTAAAGTAGACAGCATAATAGACACTGGTGCATATTCTTGAGTGCTGCTAGAGGGCTTCCGATCCGCACCAGGTCGGATTGAAGCAAGACATTCAGAGGCGGGCTGCTACATTTGTTACCAGTAGCTTTGAACAACACGTTAAGTGTTGCTGGGATGCTTCGGGCATTCGAATGGGTATCTCTGGAGGGAAGGTGACATTCTTTTCATGAAGTACTTCGAGAAAATTTAGAGAACAGGCTTTTGAAATTGACTGCTAAACGATTCTGCTGTCGCCAACGTACATCGCGCGTAAGGACCACGAAGGTAAGATACGAGGAATTAGGGTTCATACGGAGGCCTATAGACTAACCTTTTTCCCTCGCTCTGATTTCGAGTGGAACGGGAAAGGAAATGGCAAATAGTGGTACTGTGTACCCTTCGCCACGCATTGTAGGGTGGCTTGCGGAGCATCTATGTAGATGTAGAAATGAAATGGCACCCTGGACCATCAGTCCTGGTTGTTAGGCACTGCCGCAGGTGACAGTCAGGTTAGTAACCCACCACTGTATGGGGCGTCTCTAGGAAAGGCTTCGAAGGTCATCAGGGATAAGGTCGAAGCGGGATCCATCCCTGAAGACGATTTTACTAAAGAGCTGACGAAAGTTCTAAAGTTTATATTATTATATAACCTAGGAAGTGGTCCTCATCACTGAGAATAATCTAAAACAACATGCTAATCTTGACCGTCAAGCCACTGACGAATTCTTAACCTCTCACGCTAGTGATGGATCACAATTGTTTTCAGGTCAGTGCTAAAAATTACAGACAAACTGAAAGACTGATTAAGGGCTCCCCTTTAGCGAATGTAATTGCCAATATTTTAGTGATGCATATTGAGCACCATTCCTGTTTGTCCTATCTGAATCATTCACATAACGTAATGTGCTATTTTGACGATTTACGTGTTTTGTGCAGTGGTTCCTATGAAAAGGTCCGGAAATTTCAACAAGATGTAAAGATAGGAATAAATGCAGTATCAATCTCACGTCTACTGTTAAGGATAAGGCAGGCAATTTATATTGCGCAATACCATGCATAGGAGTTATTTCTGATGGCTCTGGCAAACGGTTAAAAAGAAGTCGGTACGATTTCCGTAGCTAATGTATCGAGCCCCGCTGGGCTACTGTTTGGACTTGAGAAAACACAAGCCACATACTCCATGTTTGCTAGACAACAGAGAGTCCATCCACCTTTTGGTCAAAAGAATACCACGACTTAAGTAATTCGAGATCCGCATTAACTAATGTGCCGGCGGCTGTGGCCGAGCGGCTCTAGGCGCTTCAGTCGGGAACCGAGCTGCTGCAACGGTTGCAGTTTCGAATCCTGCCATCCTGCCTTGGGCATGGATGTGTGTGATAACCTTAGGTTAGTTAGGTTTAAGTAGTTCTAAGTTCTAGAGGACAGATAACCTCAGAAGTTAAGTCCCATACTGCTCAGAGCCATTTTATAAGGACGCCACTTTGTTGGTAACATTGCTCTCTACACAGGACTGGGGTTTGTAATGATCATTAAATTCATGACATTGCTCTCGACACAGGACTAAATCCATGACATCCAGTTTATAGGTCATTTATGGTCTAGATCCCAGAAATTTTACAAACTTCATATGACATTTATTATCTATATTCCCCAAAACGTTACAAATTTAATAACTGCACCGAGTGGTCTAAAGCGCTGCAGTCATGGACTGGATAATTTAGGTTAAGTAGTGTGTAAGCTTAGGGACTGATGACCTTAGGAGTTAAGTCCCATTAGATTTCACACACATTTGAACATTTTTAATAACTGCAGCAAACAAGGTCAAGTCAAATATTTTCTAGTTTTGTCTCGCACTGAAGGTGCTTAAACTAACAGGCATCTCGTATCTAATTAAGCACTGTGAAAGAGGATGGGACTACGTTGCTGCCCTTGTCGTCTGTCTGCTGGGACAGTGATCGAAATTCGAACCCAAGATTACTACTAGGGCCGAATAACAAAAATTCTCTTTGGCGGAAAAACGGGGGAGCAAAGCAGACATAATCTCCCATATTCACAAAAGAAAGCAAATTCTTAAAAAGTAAAACATCCTGTGAAATACGGCACATGCAAATAATCAATCAACAGCACACGTAAGCATCCTCACCTTAACTAATTTCCAAGAACGAACTGGTAGATCACTGGTAGTGCAATTCGGCACCTGTAACCTCCCCCACACTTATCGACCTTAATGACAGTGAAAAATTAAACCGCATGTACCTAATGGAAATTTGGGAAAAGCAATCGTCACCGAAGTTAATCTGTCGGTAAAGAGGGAGGAAAGAGTTACAGCTGAATGAAAGGAAAAATGCAAATGAAACTAGTGGAAATTAATTTTGAAAAGGGGTAAAGTTAATAAAGAAAGTAAATGTGCGGCCGTTACGTTAACAATTAAGTAGCGGTAATTAGATATTTGAGATTTGGGGGAAATTACGGTCGCCAGTCCTATGGACAATTACTATAGTAACTGAAAAAGAAAGGTTATTACACATATAATTAGCACTAGAAGCGTGGCAACTGAAGGTTGACACGTGTAGTGTGAAAACTGATAGTTTGTGAGAAGTAATAAATTTCGCTACACGCTAACTTAATTTAGCAAAAGAATTAATAAAACCGGAAAATTGAAAGTTAATTTAGTGACTGAAATTAATAGTGAGCTTTGTTTCCGAAGCACATCGAAATTCAGTCAAATACGGTTAGTCTTGGGCTACCTCAACAATCATTTCAAAAGCTACTTGAATCTACGCAATTGACAAATAAGAGATTTAACTTTGAACTTGAATTAAATGATTCTGAACAATTAACAATAGTAACATTTAGTACGTACCAAGCCGAGCTGCAGTCACAGGTAAGCTAAAATATGGTAACAAAACTCGCACTCTTAATTTGTGCTTGCGCAATCTAAATACTGTAGGCAACTATGAATACATTAACTGAATTTTGAAATTAAAGCAGTGAAATGGAATGATATTACTTCAACGCTGGCGTCTGAATTTCAACGACACTCGGGTTCATTTCGGAAAAGGAAGGGACCCTGCTTGGTAATGCAATTGGGGCAATGAGCAACAAAGGTTCATGCTAAGTTGTTGTAATTTTGTGATGCATCAATTTTAGAGGCTGAGGTCTGTCATACAGTTCTAAAACTTTACGTGCTTCCCGTCTTCCTTGTTGGTTGATTGAAGGTTTGCAGTCGTCTGTCGAGCTGGTGACGACAGCCACTCATTGTCGGCCGTCGCTGTTGCAGAAGCTGGTTGTTGGCGCGCTTTCTTCTCGACACGGTCAACAGGCGTAACGGGCTCTTGATGTGCACCAGCTAATGCTTCCCGTCCGCGACACCGTGTCAGAAACTATCATAACAAGTCGAGCGCAATTGCATGCTGCCCAACCCCGAACACGCGGCAACTCGCGGGAGCGTCACACAACACACCTGCTCCACTGCCCTCCTCCAGCCAGACTCCCTCTGCCCGCTCTCCACGAGACAGAGTTAACACTACCAAAGATCCTACACACTTTGGTTCTTCACCCGACCTATCGCTGTATTCGTTCGATAGCACAGTTTTCCCTCGGCAAGACTCAGCGTAAAAATACAAATAATATTTACAAAACAAACCAATTATACATCGACATAAGTGCATGTATATACAAATAGTAAAACAATTACAATATACAAAGACACAGAAACGTCATATCTACAGGTAACAAAAATAATTGCAGTGCAATAGATGGAAATAGGAGAATATGCATTTCCGGCGTTACACGAAGCAAATTCTTAAAAAGTAAAACATCCTGTGAAGTACGACACACGCAAATAATCAATTAACAGCACACGTAAGCATCCTCACCTTAACGAATTTCCAAGAACGAACTGGTAGCTCACTGGTAGTGCAATTTGGCACCACGTGGGTGACCGATACCAACAGCTACTTTCTTTATACTCACCCATCTGTTTGTTCTTGCTTTTCATACTATACAATCATTCACACGCTCAACGTATTCTTTAACAAAGTAGTTAGGACGTGCTGCTTGCAAATGTGGGTTAAAAAGGAAGCGTGAACAGAATTAATGAGATGGCATAGAAAAATTTTACGTCACACGCTTACAACCTTAAGTATGTCACACACGCATCCCCTACCAGGTTTCACACTGAATCGTCATCCAAATTACCCGTCAGCTGTTACGACCACGTGTTAGCTAGGCGGGGTGGGGCCCCAGGTTACTCTAACACTGCAAAAAAATACTGCTTCTAAAAGTGGAACTATACATTTTTTAGAGCTATTGCTGCTCTCGTGTGCTGAAGGCACCAAGTGTTTGCAGCATTATAAAGGGATAAAGCGAGCCCCCATGCTCGCCTCTGAAGAAGAAACCTTAACTGAAAACTTTAATTGTAAAGGCAAAATTACTAAAAATTAATGAATTGCCGTAACGACACGCTAACTACAGTATTTCAATCTTTTAGAAGATCGGTTTAGTAACAGTGTAAAACATAATACCTCATTTCACGATGAAATTGGCGGCGAAGACGGAGATTGCCCTCGATTCCGTCCTCTCAGTTCAACCGCTTCTCCAAGAATGACAATCATGGCCGCTCTCAACGGCCGTTCCTTTACATGGAGGGGAGGGGGACCTGTTACCAGTCACGGACTGAGCGGCTGGTCCCGTCCGAGTTTCGAGCCCTGCCTCTGCCATGGGTGTGTTCGAACACAGTATATGTTCCTAAACCCTACTGCAGATCGATTTTACCGATACTGAATTCTGGCAAGTAGATATTTCTCTGAAAGTTACTGTTGGCTACCTTTCATTTAGTGCGCTGTCAGCCACTTAAAACTTTGGAATTTTTGGGAAAATCAATTGTGTGCCTTCACCCGCTTAAAGCCTTATTCTTAAATTGTCTCCTTAAGTGAAATCACTGCGGCGTTCTGCCTTAAAAGTTTATGGTAAGATATTTTAATGTTTTGAAATTTAATTGCGGCCTTCAGCTGTTGGTATTGCATCTTGTATATGGTTGTTCTATCCACTTTTCCCTTGACGCTTTCAGTCTAGCTGTGATATATACATATATACTTTAAATAATTAACTTGCAATCTTAACTGCGTATCTTCAGTCACTTGAAATTTATCCTGTAGATTTTTTAGATTTTTTTGTTTGGAGGCATTCAGCCGTGAAATAATGGGATTTTGAAACTCGTAATTGTAAAGGTTCGGCTAAGTGTCGTTTTGGTTTAAATGTGTTATTAAATTACAATAAACTATAATTTTGAAATGAAGCTGACCGCCACTTTATTCGGCCCTTTCCACAATCCTAATCACCTGTTCTGCCCTGCGGGTTTCGCGGGCTTATCGTCTGTTTCTCCTGAATTGGTTTCATTTGTACAACTTTCCATTAATTTGGTATGTATCTTTCAACGAGATGGCGGTTGTATTCGATTGCTAAATATGAATCTATTGTATGAGCATACACTGAGAGCGACCTGTCTGGTATACAGTCAGGACAGGAGGCGTTGCCTTTATTAAGTAATTTAAGCTGCTTTACTACACCGAGGATATGTACTTCTAATTTACTCATGTTGGCAGTTGTTCTCTGTTCGAATTCTGGAATGTTTACTCCATCTGCAAGAAACAAGAAGTTTATGACTACCAGTCACTGTTTATTTATCTCTACGGCACGTTTCAATGGTTTAAACCTCAATCATCAGGTGGACTTACATTTGTAAGTATGACGTGTTTGTGTGTGTGTGTGAAGTGTGTGTGTGTGTCTGTGTGTGTGTGTGTGCGCGCGCGCACGTATTATGATTTTTTGGAGAAACTTGTCACACTGTCTTCTTTGGTAAAGGAAATTCGGGGAACTGTATTTAGTAAATCTATTTTAGTGGCACTGTAATCAGTGACATCACCATTGTTATCTCGCAGTGAAGGTAGGAACTGCATCATAGGACCGGTTTACTTTAAGTACGACAGAATTTCTTTGGATCTTCTGCCAGATGTTGAGACACAGGTTTCATGTCTGAGGAGATAAACAACTGACTGGTCGCAGTTATCCGTATTTATATTCAGATTTGCTGCTTATTGCCGATTGAACGTACTTTGGATAATGAAGCAAGCGAAATAATTGAACTACTAAGGCCCTCAAGGCCAACCAGACGAAACTGTAAGTTCTAGCCTGCGCATGGGTAAAGTTTTACATGTGTCAACAAAAAATCACCTCAAGTTTCTGTGTTCATTTACTCTGATGACACCAGAAGTTTATTTTGCGTTATACTGTACTTTACATGTAAATGAATAACGAATATGGCGCTGTCTCCTTCAGGAACGTATGCAGTGAGTAATGACGGACTGTCACAGTATCCTCATTCTGTGTTCAAGGTTCGTAATTATCATTGAATTTTGTTGTGCATGGAAAGCTCCCCTGAACATTTTCGTCAGTTTTTCCGCGTCGTCTGCGGCGACCAAAGTTGCGACGAAGGCGGGCAGAATTTCATTACTGCATTAAGCAGCGGCGCTGTACCTGCGTCCCTCGGGATCAGCGCGCTCTGCCTAATTAACTGGACGAAGACTTGACTCTCACGGTGTTAACTTCTTCCCTAAACATTGAATCCATTACCAAGTTAAATTGAGCTTATTTAGGTATCACCTCGGAGGGAATTCTCTGGCGAGTCGACGATTTATACGGTGGCGGCGCTACGCGCAGGCCGGGACACGTTGCGGCTGGCAGATTTATCGGGGAGATAGCTGGAGGCGTCTGCTGGTGCAAGAAGGCGCCGGCTTCACCCTTATCATACCCCCACCCCCACACCTTCCTTCATTATTGCGACCTGGAAAGGAGCCGGCTACTCACCAGATACCTCCGAGGTCGTGGACCCCAGTGCCGTGCGTAATAACCTCAAATTAACTTCATCTCAAAACGGACACCATTAGTTCATGAAACTGATGGCATTACACAAACAGTCTCATCCATACTTAAGAAGGAGAGTGCAAGAAGTTGTGCTGAATAATTCAAACTATTTGCACTCATCTGGGTCAGTTGCGTCGTATAAGATAATTATACATTATGCTACGAGGTCATGAGTTTGCAGTGTTCTATTGTATTGTTTACTTATTTATTTATTTATTTGAAATCTTATGGGACTTAAGTGCTAATGTCATCAGTCCGTAAGCCTGCACACTAAGGACAAACAGACACACCCACACCCATGCTCGAGGGACGACTCGAACCTCCGCCGGGACCACGACTGCAAAGCCCTAGACTGCTCGCCTAATCCCGCGTGGCTGCATTGTTTATTGCAATAGACCTATTTCGCCGTGACTGGTTATCGGTGAAATGTATATATTTTGGTACCACATTTCAAATTTTGATGGAGATAGTTGGGGGTACAATAGAATTATTTTTAGCTACGCATACCAGGTGGTGTTTACATTTCTGTGACATCGACGAATCAGTTCCTAAAACTAACTACTATAAAATGTAAATACCAAACACGACACCATCTTCCAACACTATTACACACCCGTCAGACCAAACCAACCATGACAAAATAAATCTCGGGTGAACAGCCTGGTGTGAGTGAACAAAGGACGCAGAATTTCGAGAATCGACCTCGCTGCCATCATCAGCAGTGCTGATGTACTCCACCATCCGCACTGCGGGCGCTCTCTCGGCCGTCCGCGCCGGATTCGAAATATTGGGACTGTATCGTCAAAGAAGCTATAGAGATCATAGTAAGAAAACCTGAACTGAAACGTGACAGCGGCTTTTCCCTTAGCCAAGCTTTGGAACCAGCCATTACCCGGATTAAGGAGTAGATAGAAACATCCCAGAATTCAGAGACTTCGAGGGCAGGGGGAGGAACCTCAGAAACGCCGCCGGCAAACCTCACTGAGCACGGACCTACGATGGAACACCCAGATGCTGGGCCACAAGCCAGGCGCCGAACCCCGGCGCGGGCGATCGAGAGAGCGCCTGCGGCGCGAACGACGGAGGGAGTGCGCAAGGGAGGGGCAATCTGATACATACCTCACGCCTGCCGTCCCTTGGCAGTACATCAGCACACCTGATGATGGCAGCAGGGTCAAGTGCAGAAATATTGTGTCCTTCGTGCACTCACACCAGGCTTTTCACCCGAGATTTATTTCTTCAAGATATACGCCTGTAGAAATAGAAGAATCACAAAATCCACTGTATTTCAAATCCAGCCATATATACCATTCAGAGTAAACTAAGCGACAAATCCTATATAGGTCAGACTAGTGGGATTTTTAATATTCTATACCGAGAATACCTTAGAGTGAGTGGCAGAAACACATTAACGATGTTGTACCACTTGAAGAAAGAACGACTCAGAGCGGACGATATAGAACGGGCTGTCCAGTTTTTACATGTTGTAAAGTCAGGACTGATAATGAATACTCTTGAAGATATCTAAATACACTAGTGGAAATGGAAAAAAGAACACATTGACACCGGTGTGTCAGACCCACCATACTTGCTCCGGACACTGCGTGAGGGCTGTACAAGCAATGATCACACGCACGGCACAGCGTACACACCGGGAACCGCGGTGTTGGCCGTCGAATGGCGCTAGCTGCGCAGCATTTGTGCACCGCCGCCGTCAGTGTCAGCCAGTTTGCCGTGGCATACGGAGCTCCTTCGCAGTCTTTAACACTGGTAGCATGCCGCGACAGCGTGGACGTGAACCGTATGTGCAGTTGACGGACTTTGAGCGAGGGCGTTTAGTGGGCATGCGGGAGGCCGGGTGGACGTACCGCCGAATTGCTCAACACGTGGGGCGTGAGGTCTCCACAGTACATCGATGTTGTCGCCAGTGGTCGGCGGAAGGTGCACGTTCCCGTCGACCTGGGACCGGACCGCAGCGACGCACGGATGCACGCCAAGACCGTAGGATCCTACGCAGTGCCGTAGGGGACCGCACCGCCACTTCCCAGCAAATTAGGGACACTGTTGCTCCTGGGGTATCGGCGAGGACCATTCGCAACCGTCTCCATGAAGCTGGGCTACGGTCCCGCACACCGTAAGGCCGTCTTCCGCTCACTCCCGAACATAGTGCAGCCCGCCTCCAGTGGTGTCGCGACAGGCGTGAATGGAGGGACGAATGGAGACGTGTCGTCTTCAGCGATGAGAGTCGCTTCTGCCTTGGTGCCAATGATGGTCGTATGCGTGTTTGGCGCCGTGCAGTTGAGCGCCACAATCAGGACTGCATACGACCGAGGCACACAGGGCCAACACCCGGCATCATGGTGTGGGGAGCGATCTCCTACACTGGCCTTACACCTTTGGTGATCGTCGAGGGGACACTGAATAGTGCACGGTACATCCAAACCGTCATAGAACCCATCGTTCTACCATTCCTAGACCGGCAAGGGAACTTGCTGCTACAACAGGACAATGCACGTCCGCATGTATCCCGTGCCACCCAACGTGCTCTAGAAGGTGTAAGTCGACTACCCTGGCCAGCAAGATCTCCGGATCTGTCCCCCATTGAGCATGTTTGGGACTGGATGAAGCGTCGTCTCACGCGGTCTGCACGTCCAGCACGAACGCTGGTCCAACTGTGGCGCCAGGTGGAAATGGCATGGCAAGCCGTTCCACAGGACTACATCCAGCACCTCTACGATCGTCTCCATTTGAGAATAGCAGCCTGCATTGCTGCGAAAGGTGGATATACACTGTACTAGTGCCGACATTGTGCATGCTCTGTTGCCTGTGTCTATGTGCCTGTGGTTCTGGCAGTGTGATCATGTGATGTATCTGACCCCAGGAATGTGTCAATAAAGTTTCCCCTTCCCTGGGACAATGAATTCACGGTGTTCTTATTTCAATTTCCAGGAGTGTAAATTCACATACACAAAATTATTCTCTGGAAATTCTAAATGAATAGGGAGACTCGAAACACAAATATTACATAAAATTTTCTTAATGAGACTATCTTCATAAACATGACATGAGTAAAAAACAAAATCTACAAGTATATCACAGATTATGTTACCAGTAAATTAAAAGTAACCCCTATAAAGCATAGTTTCAAGAATAAATCAACATCGGGAAATCGTCATAAACGTCGAACACTATAGAATACCATAGAAGCAAACAGCCTGTAACCATACAACATCACTGATTCAGCTGTCAATACAGCTGTCAATATGGAAAAAATGGTCTTGTTCTCATAGGGTAATATATAGTTCAAACAACGTGGAAGAAGACAAAGTTTTAATGACTGGCGTGATATAACAGAGGCCCACAAGGCTGGATCCATTGCTATTCCTTAAATATTTCAGTGACATTTAACTTAAGGATAACCAAGCATAACTGATAATTTTTACGGACCATAACAGCGTCACAATAGACATTAGAGTTAATTAGTTAGCTGCATGTTCCATCATCTAAACGATTCTTTTATCGAAATTATATGAAACGATTCAGTTTACAGGATTTGTATACATGATTCGTGTGAACATTAGTGAAAATATTATTTGTTTGGATGTACTCATGCAACTACACTTAAAAACAAGATTTTTTGTGTATAGTTTTCTCTCTGGCTACCATATTTTGTATGCGAATATGTCCATGGAACAGAAGGAGGTAGAAACAGAGAAGACTGATGTTTTCAAAAGAACTGGTTCTGTAATAAAGGTGTCTTCCTTAAATGTGAGAACAAATTTTATTTTATTCAGTTCCATACCAAAAAAAGTCACAGCAAAAGTTGCTTTAGCTCATGATAAGGAATCAGTATGTAGTGCAGATTGCTCCTTTTTTTGAACTAAATGTGTTGATGAAAATTTCAAGTCGAAGAAACACATTACTGAGATCCTCAAACAGTTAGTTTCAACAACTTTTGCTCTTTGTGTAGTTGCTTCTCTTGAAAACCAACAAATGAACCATTTGCTATATGATGCATACTTGCGCTCAATAATGTCTTGTGAAATAACATTTTGGAAAAAGTCGTCACTTAGAAGGAAAGTACTGATTGTCCAAAAGTGATCAATAAAAATAATATGTAGTGCTACCTACAGTCGTTGTGTAGGCATCTCTTCAAGAAGTTTGAAATTTTAACTGCACCGTAGTACAGTGTATATTCACTAAGGAAACTCGTCATAAATAACCATCACAATCGGGGAAGAGTAGAGATTTCCATACCGACAACACCAGAGGAAAAGAAGTAACTGTATTACCTATTACTGAAGCTGTCAATTGCTCTAAGGTGAATTCAGTATCCATCAACTAACATCTTTCCGGTAGTATTAAATATGTGTCAGGTAGAAACGCAATTTTAAAATCCAAGCTTAAACCATTTCTCCTAGACAACTCGTTCCACGCCACTGACGATTCTTTTTATGTACTGGTTGCCTGCTAAACAAAGTCTAATGGTTAAATGTAGTTGCCTGAGTGACACTAAATGGTAAAAGGATGATTAACTTTAATACTAACCACATTTTCTTACACTGTGAAAAGAGTCGTTCTTCAGCATTTCGATACAACATTCGTTCATATCATCTATGTAACAATTAACTAGTTGGCTAATCTTCATAACAGTTTGCTGAAAACAAGTTTACATAAGCTATAAATCGCTGAATTTATATTTTTCGTTGAAATGTTGCTAATACACACAGTGTGTAAAATATTTGGTGTTTTGACAAGACAGTAAAGGCATCCGAATGATGTCATACAATGAAACCTTGGAAGGTGACTACACTGAGTCATAGCGCCAGAGATTGCGCCAAAGATTATTATTCAGCCGCCTCCACTGGCAGTGGCCGCCAAGAAGTTGGTGAGAGTAGTCGTAGTTCTGAGGTAGGTGTGATTTGTGCTTGTTGAGATGTCGATAGAGTACTGGTTGTTCTGTTGGGCAAGACACAATATTTTATTCGATTGGGGATGTTTTAATGATCAAAGTGTATTTTTCGTCAATATATATGAAGGTAAAGAAAATTTTTAATTTTTAATGTTCTATATAACAATACCTCTTGGTCACAGGTTCAGTCAACAAAGCATCTGGCGCGTGTTCTTGTGTTAGACTGTAATCCTGGTTTCTATATGCAATTATAGTATTTCTATTTTTTTAGTTACTTCAGTGTAAATTGAGCGGGTGCAGACACCAATAAGTGACATTATTTCAGTAGAAGCAGTTCCATCAGTGGCACCCAACAATGCTGAGCAGGTGCAGACAGCAAGAAGTAACATTATTTCAGTAGAAGCAGTTCCATCAGTGACACCCACCATTGTTGAATAGGTGCAGACATCAACAGATGACATCATTCCAGTAGAAGCAGTCCATCAGTGGCACCCAGTAATGTTGAGCAGGTGCAGGTAACAGTCAATAATATTCACTATCACTAATTAGACAGTTCATCAGAGTTTATCAGCAGAAATTAAACATTTCCAAGTGGCACCCACCAATGTTGAACAAGTGCTGGTAACAGTCCATAATATTCACTATCACTAATCAATCATTTCATCCGAGTATATCAGCAGAAATTAAACATTTCCAAGTGACACCCACCAATGTTAATACGTGTAAGCATGAACAACAGTTCGAATGTACAAACAATTGATTTTACAAAATCATTATCAATGCTCCTACACTAGACATACAAATTATAATAAACACACAAATGATATCAGATAATTGCCATATTAACTATTACAATGCACAAATAACAGTAAACCTATAAGATTTATGGGTGTCAGTGCAAGCCACAACAAGAAATAAAATAATATTTAGGAGATAGGTAGGTACCAATTATTTGGGATTAGGAAACGAAAACACACAAAACACACTCACTCATCTCTCATCCACATTTAAGTACTAGTGTGTAAATGAATAGTGTTAACTGTGTAAACGTAATTCTGTCAAAATTTGATTCTCAATATGTGTATCAAGTAGTAGTGGTACAGTGTACAAAAGTCAATAATAGTTAGTCAACGTCATAGTCATCATGTCAAGAACAATGTTTGCCAAGCCAACTTTTCCTGAACAACTGTCAGTTTGCCATGATATGCAAATACTTCCTTTCTCAAAAAAAAAGTATATACTGCCTATTGATTTAACAAAGTGTGTGTGTAGACAATCTTCCTTCTACTTGAGTGTTCTAGTCTGCCATCTTCATCCTCCTTGTTCCGTATAAACCAACGAAAAAAAATATGCTCCTCACTTACTTTACCTCTGATCCACGAAAACTCCAATAATCATCAGCATCACCTAATCTCAATACCTCAATGATACCTCTTCAGTACGTCAATACATATAAACCTTATCGCCAATATCAGTTACCTTACTCTTATCAACCAGAATTCCAATAATCATCAACTTCACACAATCTCAATACCTCAATAATACCTCTTCAATACGTCGATACATATAAACCTTATCGCCAATATCATTTCGCTTCCATAACAGCTCTTTCCTCTAGTCAGTCTCCTCGAACAAGTACAGAAAAAATCCTAGTGCAAACTTCAGTTCATCATCCCATACAATCCGAAGTTACAATGTCCACACACAACCTCTGTGTGAACAATCTGACCAAAATCTTCTATTCATTTTGAATTATAAAATACATTTTGGTTACCTTGTCCATCTTCAGATAAAAGAAATGCATACATGACCTCTAACAGCCTTTAGTTTGAATAACTCTCAGTAAGTAAGTACGAGTACGGAGTGTGAATGATCATAATAATTTACAGTGTGTATACCATTTCAAGAATCATGGCACAACAGAAGCAAACATGTGGAGTATTTCTTGTATCAAGTATCATTTGCTATTTCAATTGCTTACGAAGAATGCAGTGTAATAACTGTCAATGGTCTAAACCTAGTGTTGGTATGTCATATCGTTAGCTTCCTTCCTATTAGCATAAATTTATACAGCTTCCATAAAACCTCCAGGTCATGTGATTTCAGTGAAGTTTCTTGTACCAATGTCGTTCGTAGAATTATAGCAGTTCATTTTTTTATCTTAAAATGTAAAGCACTGAGCGTAAGCAAAACATGCTATAGCGAGTAAATATACCAGAAGAGAACAGAATGTTAACAAGTGGATGTAGCACAATCCCTACAATGAGGCTCTGCCAAGCGAACAGTCTATAATTAATACCATAGTGTGACCTAAACTCCATGTTAGTACACCGTACATCAGCATTTCTATATACCAAAGTAAAGAGTAGTTATGACAACAAAACAGAAATGTGTAAATATTCAATCCATACGCAAAGCAGCAAATATATATCTTACATAATAAACAGGTCATTAGCATCATATCAGCATAAGCAAATAAATGTTCATATGTAATCTTAAAAAGTAAACATAAAGGCGCAAGCAGATAAATCACAAGTATAACTTACATACATAGCCATATCCGCAAAATTAATCAGAAGACAATTATAATTTAAATAAATAAACACAGCAGGCCCATAATAAAAAAATGTGACATCAATGAAAAAGCAGTGCAGCCAAGCGATGCATAATATATTTAAGTAACAACGCTGTTTATTAATAAAACATTGTCAAAATCAGCAAATGTACGCAAGCCCGTCGCTTCACAAGTAAATTCATAGAACACAAAATTTAGCACTAAGTATAAATCACCAAATAGCGAGCAGCAAATTACGTCTAAAGTACGTACCTAAGTGGAAAAACACTCCTGGAAATTGAAATAAGAACACCGTGAATTCATTGTCCCAGGAAGGGGAAACTTTATTGACACATTCCTGGGGACAGATACATCACATGATCACACTGACAGAACCACAGGCACATAGACACAGGCAACAGAGCATGCACAATGTCGGCACTAGTACAGTGTATATCCGCCTTTAGCAGCAATGCAGTCTGCTATTCTCCCATGGAGACGATCGTAGAGATGCTGGATGTAGTCCTGTGAAACGGCTTGCCATGCCGTTTCCACCTGGCGCCTCAGTTGGACCAGCGTTCGTGCTAGACGTGCAGACCGCGTGAGACGACGCTTCATCCAGTCCCAAACATGCTCAAGGGGGGACAGATCCGGAGATCTTGCTGGCCAGGGTAGTTGACTTACACCTTCTGGAGCACGTTGGGTGGCACGGGATACATGCGGACGTGCATTGTCCTGTTGGAACACGTACCGTGCACTATTCAGTGTCCCCTCGACGATCACCAGAAGTGTACGGCCAGTGTAGGAGATCGCTCCCCACACCATGATGCCGGGTGTTGGCCCTGTGTGCCTCGGTCGTATGCAGTCCTGATTGTGGCGCTCACCTGCACGGCGCCAAACACGCATACGACCATCATTGGCACCAAAGCAGAAGCGACTCTCATCGCTGAAGACGACACGTTTCCTTTAGTCCCTCCATTCACGCCTGTCGCGACACCACTGGAGGCGAGCTGCACGATGTTGGGGCGTGAGCGGAAGACGGCCTAACGGTGTGCGGCACCGTAGCCCAGCTTCATGGAGACGGTTGCGAATGGTCCTCGCCGATACCCCAGGAGCAACAGTGTCCCTAATTTGCTGGGAAGTGGCGGTGCGGTCCCCTACGGCACTGCGTAGGATCCTACGGTCTTGGCGTGCATCCGTGCGTCGCTGCGGTCCGGTCCCAGGTCGACGGGCACGTGCACCTTCCGCCGACCACTGGCGACAACATCGATGTACTGTGGAGACCTCACGCACCACGTGTTGAGCAATTCGGCGGTATGTCCACCCGGCCTCCCGCATGCCCACTATACACCCTCGCTCAAAGTCCGTCAACTGCACATACGGTTCACGTCCACGCTGTCGCGGCATGCTACCAGTGTTAAAGACTGCGATGGAGCTCCGTATGCCACGGCAAACTGGCTGACACTGACGGCGGCGGTGCACAAATGCTGCGCAGCTAGCGCCATTCGACGGCCAACACCGCGGTTCCTGGTGTGTCCTCTGTGCCGTGCGTTTGATCATTGCTTGTACAGCCCTCTCGCAGTGTCCGGAGCAAGTATGGTGGATCTGACACAGCGGTGTCAATGTGTTCTTTTTTCCATTTCCAGGAGTGTATGTTACCTGAAAATAAACTCAGTTAATAGTCACCTTCTTAGTTTATTACTTTCTTCTTCTAAATTACATTCTTCCTGAAATTTTCTCGATAGCAAGTCCTCTTAACGACAGACACACACAGAATTTACCTGAAGTTCTTAAATATTTTATACAACTGTATCCTGAAAAATACTGAACGTTAAAAACATAATTAATGAAGTCACTACAGCTTTATACTGAATTTATTCGGAAAAATTAGACTGTATATTTGTTTACGACTGTCAGTGCATTCGCACTAAGCGATCGATCAGTTGTAGATACGCGTGACGTGTAAAGTAATTTTTTGTGGTCAACGACTGCCTTGTGCGGCGCGCAGACTTGACTGTTGCTTTGAGAATGTGCCGCCGCCGGAACACGGCGCGGTATCCTTATATTCTCTGCGTGTTTACGTATAACTGTTAGTTTCTCAAAAGTATTCCAGTCAACATTGTCGAAAGCTTTCTCTAAGTCTACAAATGCTAGAAACGTAGGTTTGCCTTTCCTTAATCCTTATTCTAAGATAAGGAGTAAGGTCAGTATTGCCTCACGTGTTCCAGTATTTCTACGGAATCCAAACTGATCTTCCCCGAGGTCGGCTTCTACTAGTTTTTCCATTTGTCAGTAAAGAATTCATGTTAGTATTTTGCAGCTGTGGCTTATTAAACTGATGGTTCGGTAATTTTCACATCTGTCAACACCTGCTTTCTTTGGGATTGGAATTATTATATTCTTCTTGAAGTCTGAGGGTATTTCGCCTGTTGCATACATCATGCTCACCAGATGGTAGAGTTTTGTAAGGATTGGCTCTCCCAAGGCCGTCAGTAGTTCTAATCGAATGTTGTCTACTCGGGGGCCTTGTTTCGACTCAGGTCTTTCAGTGCTCTGTCAAATTCTTCTCGCAGTATCGTATCTCCCATTTCATCTTCATCTACCTCCTCTTCCATTTCCATAATATTGTCTTCAAGTACATCGCCCTTGTGTAGACCCTCTATATACTCCTTCCACCTTTCTGCTTTCCCTTCTTTGCTTAGTACTTGGTTTCCATCTGAGCTCTTGATGTTCATACAAGTGGTTCTCTTTTCTCCAAAGGTCTCTTTAATTTTCCTGTAGGCAGTATCTATCTTACACCTAGTGAGATAAGCCTCTACATCCTTATACTTGTAATCTAGCCATCCCTGCTTAGCCATTTTGCATTTCCTGTTGATCTCATTTTGGAGACGTTTGTATTCCTTTTTGCCTGCTTCATTTACTACATTTTTATATTTTCTTCTTTCTTCAATTACATCCAATATTTCTTCTGTCACCCAAGGAATTCTCCTAGCCCTCGTCTTTTTACCTACTTGATCCTCTGCTGCCTTCACTACTTCATCACCATTCTTATTCTACTGTATTCCTGTCAATTGTTCCCTTATGCTCTCCCTAAAACTCTTTGCAACCTCTGGTTTAGTCAGTTTATCCAGGTTCCATCTCCTTATATTCCCACTGTTTTGCAGTTTCTTCAGTTTTAATCTACAAGTCATAACCAATAGATTGTGGTCAGAGTCTACATGTGCCTGTCGAAATGTCTTACAATTTAAAACCTGGTTCCTAAATCTCTGTCTTACCATTATATAATCTATGTGATACCTTTTAGTATCTCCAGGGTTCTTCCATGAATACAACCTTCTTTCATGATTCTTAAACCACGTGTTAGCTCTGATTAAGTTGTGCTTTGTGTTAAATTCTACCAAGCAGCTTCCTCTTTCATTTCTTAGCCCCAATCCATATTCACCTACTACGTTTGCTTCTCTCCCTTTTCCCACACTCGAATTCCAGTCACCCATGACTATTAAAGTTTCGTCTCCCTTCACTATCTGATTAATTTCTTTTATTTCATCACACATTTCTTCAATTTCTTCGTCATGTGCAGAGTTAGTTGGCATATAAACTTGTACTACTGTACACTGTGCTGTGTGTAGTAGCTTACCCGCATTCCTATTTTCCTATTCATTATTAAACCTACTCCTGCATTACCCCTATTTTATTTTGTGTTTATAACCCTGTGGTCACCTGACCAGAAGTCTTGTTCCTCCTGCCACCGAATTTAACTAATTCCCACTATGTCTAACTTTAACCTATCCATTTCCCTTTTTAAATTTTCTAACCTACCTGCCCGATTAAGGGATCTGACATTCCACGCTCCGATCCGTAGAACGCCAGTTTTCTTTCTCCTGGTAACGATATCTTCTTCAGTAGTCCCTACCCGGAGATCCGATTGGGGGGCTATTTTACCTCCGGAATATTTTACCCAATAGGACGCCATCATCATTTAATCATACAGTAAAGCTGCATGCCCTCGGGAAAAATTACGGCCGTAGTTTCCCCTTGCTTTGAGCCGTTCGCAGTACCAGCACAGCAAGGGCGTTTTGCTTATTGTTACAAAGCCAGATCAATCAATCATCCAGACTGTTGCCCTTGCAACTACTGATAAGGCCGCTGTCCCTCTTCAGGAACCACACGTTTGTCTGGCCTCTCAACAGATACCCCTCCGTTGTGGTTGTACGTACGGTACGGCTATCTGTATCGCTGAGGCACGCAAGTCTCCCCAAAACGGCAAGGTCCACGGTTCATGGGGGGGGGGGGGGGGGGGGGCATTGAGTACGAAGCCAAATTTTAGAGCGAAACTGTGATCCATTATCTGATATAACGTTATCAATATGACCCACTTCTTTAAGGAAATGTTTGATGAAAGTATTAGATACTGAACGAGCTGTTGCTTTGCGTAAAGGTGTAAAACATACATATTTTGATGTCAGTTCCACTGCTACCAAAATGTACCCAAAACCAGTAGTAGAACGAACCACTGGACCGAACAAATCGACTGCAGCCATGTTCTTTAATTTCGCTGGAATGAAGGAAACAACGGTGCTCTGTGAGAAATAGTTGGCGGCTTAGCCTTTTGACATAATTTGCATTTGGCAAGAACAGATCGAATACGTAACAATGAAGTAGCAATTTTCTCGTAGTTTATGAAAGCGTTTTCTGGGACCAAAGTGTGCACAACTGAAATTTGTATACCAAACCAATTTATTAACCCACTCATCAGGAATGCAAACTAACCAAACAGAGTTGTCAACCGACTTTCGTTTAAAAGGAATGTCATTCGAATTAAGCGTCTTAGAAAATTACAGACACCAATGAAACTACGAACATCACGTTTTGTTTCTCCGGTTCAGATGGCTCTGAGCACTATGGGACTTAACATCTATGGTCATCAGTCCCCTAGAACTTAGAACTACTTAAACCTAACTTACCTAAGGACATCACACAACACCCAGCCATCACGAGGCAGAGAAAATCCCTGACCCCGCCGAGAATCGAACCCGGGAACTCGGGTGTGGGAAGCGAGAACGCTACCGCACGACCACGTTTATCTAGCACAACTCCCTCTTGGTGTTGGAATTTTTCCATCAGCTCCTGCACCTTGTTACCATAAGCAGTGGTTTACCAGTTTTTTATGTTTCGCATTATAGTTACTACAAAAGAAATCTAAAGTGCTGTATTGCAAAACAGCGAACAATATGACAATGATCACAGGATAGTCGGACATGCAGCCCGCCAGTTATCGGATGAAACAGCGGTGTCTATTACCAAGAAATTTCACCTGACAACGACCAGATGCAGATTTTTCCAAGTTCACTGTAATGCTAACTCTTGCAAAAATACTTCATAATGAATCCAAAATTTTGTTGTGCTCACTCCAAGAACGTTTAGCAATAAGAATATCGGGAACATATAAAGTAATATTGCCACGAAGATAAACAGGTAAAATTTCGTTTAAACTACGAATGAATGCTGCTGAAGATACAGTAAGTCCAAACGGTAATTTCCGAAATCACTTTTGGGTAAAATAATCATATCCGTTTATTCTTTACCGACACTCTAGATAGATTGATAGTTGAAGAGTTGTTTTGATAGATACAAAGAATAGTAAAAGAGTAGGCAGCGGTGCAGAAAACTAAAAGGGAAATAGCACCACTACAGCTCGGGGGCCTGTGCACGCTGCGGCACATATTCACTTAGTGTAGCGAATCCCCTGAGGACATAAATAGCCGCACATAAATTCCAGTTTATGACTTAGTGGCCAATTTGGGGGAAGTGCGTACATAAATTGATCTAACCATGAACATGGATGTATGTCATCCTTAGAATTGCGAGAGATCTTAAATTTCCGAACAGTTAAAAAGTGTTTATAGTTAAAGTTTTCGCCTCGTGCCGACAAAGACCTACCGCGTCTGTCCCAGTCCCAATGTCGATTATTGTTAAGTTCGCGCGCCTGATGCTCTCTTGTTGCTCTTTGTAAATGAAATAAATTATTTTCTTCGAAGCCCTTTGCTATCTGTGATTCTAAATTTCTTCTGCTATCTTTTCCTACGATTTTGTTTTCAATTTGTTTGACTTGCTTTCGTAACGCCTCAAATTCCCTTTCAAAGCGTTCATTAAATTTTCCCTGATTTTCAACATGTTTATTTATGTTCTGATGCTCTTCGGTTTCTACAAATGGCAATGGAGCTGTATCATCTGAATCTCTGTCCCCATTTAAACTAAGACTTGTCAATGTATCTGAAATCTCCTCAACTCTTTCCGATAAGTCACCTATTTGTTCTTTCTCTTTATTTACTTCTTCCGTAAGTGTCGCGACTCGGGTTTCAGTATTGACACATTTAGTAGTTATCTGTTCGCATTGTTGTGTTAGGTTATTTATTCTTTCATTTGGTACAGATACTTCGAGTCTTTCAAATATTTTTTTCCGTATCGTGTGCGCGTTGTAAATTTAACTCAGAAATTTTTTTTACTATTACGCGATCTCTTTCTTCCTGTTCTCTATGCTGTTCCTTTTGTCTAATTTCTTATGAAATTAAACTATTATTGTGAGCATTCAAAATCGGTTGTACTTCTCTAATTTGTTTCTTTAATTCATCTTTCATGTTTTTAAAACATATCCCTAATCGTGAGTCTAAACGTGTTTCCATTGTTCCCATATCAGTTTTAATTGTTCCTATTTGCGATCCCAAATTTAATATTGCACTCATCAACTGCTCCATATTAACTGGTTTGAAATTCCTTTCGCCCCTAACATTTCCCGTAAAACTAACTTCCTTCGGCATAGCCGTAAAGCTATCTGTGTTCGATACCATTTCGGAATCTTCTACCGTTAATCATATATTCTGAAAATTTTTTGATTGTGAAAAATTTGGAACCGGTTCCGGACTATTTTCCCGACTTATTATATTGTTTTCTACTTCATTATTCATCATACTGTTCTCTTGTGTTGCCGAGTTCGCCATGTTAACAATTTCGTCATCCTGACTACCGATCATTTTTGCCTTTTTCATCGATCGCGTAATCATTTACAAAACATACAAAACTTGTCACTATACGAAAATTACACACAATATGACACCGTATCACCGACAATACCATTTACACGAAATGCTTCCCGGCAAACACGATTAACGAACAATTGAAATGTTCATAATTGCACAAAATGGTCAAACCCGTATACAAGACATCAAAAATTAAATTCTGCCAAAATACCATTAAAAGAATGACAAGACAACTACAAGTTTTCATTACCAAATCTACACATGCAATAGAGACTACAACTACTGAACTACAAATTACTGCAACAATCCTAAGGTCTGCTATTTTTACTATCAAAAGAATTCCAAGGGACGATCCGAAGCATCGGTCGCCACGTGCATGGGCGCTTAATTAATATAGAATGCTAATAATTTTAATTTTATTCGCTGCTTGTGCGGTTACGCAGTCTCGCAGTCGGTTGGCCCCGAATAATATTAGTACGCAATCTGACTGCATAGAATTACAATAAAGAATGAAAGGAAATTTGCGTTAACACAATTAATTAATTAAGTCCCCAGCAACTATTAAAGCTACGAAACAAGAAAGCATCAGTGTAGCTGTTCTGTGTGTGGAAGTGTGATTCAACGTACACATCTGGCACGGTTCTACCTCAATAAGACAAGATGTTTCAAACACGATTTACACTGAAGTAATTAAAAAACTGGAAATACTATAATTGCAAATAGAAACCAGGATTACAGTCTAACACAAGAACACGAGCCAGATGCTTTGTTGACTGAACCTGTAACCAAGAGGGATTTTTATATAGAACATTAAAAATTAAAAATTTTCTTTACCTTCATATATATTGACGAAAAATACACTTTGATCATTACAACATCCCCAATCGAATAACATATGGTGTCTTGCTCGACAGAACAATCAGTACTCTATCGACGTCTCAACAAGCACAAATCACGCCTACCTCAGAACTACGACTACTCTCACCAACTTCTCGGCGGCCACTGCCAGTGGAGGCGGCTGAATAATACTCTTTGGCGCTATCTCTGGCGCTGTGACTCAGTGTAGCCACCTTTCAACCTTTCCCAACTGATTGTCTTAGCTGTTTGTTAATGCTGTATGGCTATGGACCATAAAACTTTTTAATTACGGGTCGTCTAGAGCCGAGGTACCTAACCTTTCTTACAGCGTTTAACATTTTTTAAATGTTCGTATAATAAGTTGCCGTCTCGTTTATCTATGAATAGATTATCAGTGCAGCTAGCCGCTCTCTCTGTGTAATGCCTTGTCTGTATCGACGTGTATCTGTTGTCTTTAAGATCCCTTCACCTTCACACCTAAGTCTATACAGTAAAGTAAGACCCTCCCAGTTCTTGGCTGATCCGTGAGAAGACAGGCGAAAAATTAGACTAATGGAGGATTATTAGTATTATCTATATTTTCATTCGCTTTGTCTCTTTCTCTCCTTTATCTATGTACAGTTTTCAATATAATATTTCATTACGTGAAATCAGCCTAATAGAATCTTTGTTGGAGTCCTTCGTCTTGGTAATCAGCGGCTGGCTTTCTGTAAGCGATCTTTGCATTTATTATTACTGTTAAACACTGCAGTCAGTCGGGAGAATCAATCGTTTGTACAATTTGTTCCTTTTACGAAAGATTGCGAATTACAGACGTGTACGAAGCCTTTTTGGACGATTTAACACAGACTCAGCGATTGCAGGCTCTCTTTGACACAGCTGAAACTTCCCCACTAATTACAGGGCTAACGTGATCAACAAATGATTCAGAAAAAACTCATTCGTTCATTCACTACAGAATAAAATAGTCACAAACCTTACTTATGGAGGAAATCGTGTATTAAATCAATCTCCATTACATTTCCAGATCTCCGGTGATTCCATGCCTTAATTATTTCCCTTTTACAATCTATTTCTCTTCAGAACAAACTGCTAGCGGCACAAATGTCAATTGGCTCGCTTTACCGAGAAGAAAAGCAGAATATGTATCTCTCAGAAACACGTCAACCCCCTAACAGATAATCCAGAAGCTGTCCTCGTTACCCCTCTAACAACCATGGAGAATGCATATATGCATCTCTGTTATTTCAAAGAATAAATGCATTAGAAAATTCTTTGGTGTCGGCGACCTGTCGCCGCATATATTACGAGAAAATCAAATCAGGTAACTTTTCCAAAGTGAATGAATGGGGATGGTTTGATTGAAAATGATTAATTGGTGCGTGGTAGAGGTTGTTTGCTGTGGGAACATTATACGCGGCCAGATATCTGGAAAAATTACGAATGTGGGCCGCATTACAACACTTGCAAGCCAGAACGAAAGCTATGGGAAAAGGCGAAAAGCTATTTCAGCATTCCGTGGAAGTCACAGACGAGGGGCAAACAGTGTACAAAGTCGAGACCAAACAGCATCTTGATTTACTAAAAAATGATATCAAAGAAGCAAAAAGAAGCGAAACGATATTTACATCAGACATAGTGTACACGTATCTGAATCACACAAACTAATTTGCAAAAAACCGTTAGTGAGCAATGTGAAACTGGCCTTTGATTGGGTGCTGCTTCATCGAACAGGGAGAACTACTTTCAAAAGTTTGTAAGTCAACGACGTTCGATGTACTGTCTTATCTTACTGCATTTTTGAAAATGTTTCCTCACACGCATTGTGAGGGGTCCACTTGTACATGGAGCCCGATTCTGTAATATAATTCATGAAAAATGAACTGTTATATGTAGAAAAGATTGTATTTTTGACATCACTGAACCAAAGATGTTTCCTGAGTGGCAGAATCGATTTGTAAATGGAGGCGCGCGGAGCGCAGTTGCAGTTGCCGTTGCACTGTGTCATAGGTAGATGTAAAGCTTGAAGCTAGTGGCTAGTAGTAAGAATTTAGTTATTGGTCTATGGACACAGCATAATACAGTTTTTATAAAATGAAGTGGTGATCTCACACTGTAGCTCAAAGGTGAAACAGTTGAAACAAATTTGTAAGTTAATGCAAGTTTGTATAATTAGTTTTAAGCATGCAGCATCGCAATGTGGATTTAGCTAAATTCTGCAATACTGACATTTGAATGTAGGAATAAAGTATTTTCCATCAGATGTAATGTATAGGTTGATCAGGTATACCCAATTTGTAATATTTTGTGTATTTTGTAATCCTGATACAGAGAAGTTATATTTTGGAATCTATTTTGTTGAACTATGTCAGACTCTTTGTCATGTAACAATGAGAGTGTTTTCAATAACGACAGTAAGCGAGAATCGTAGAACATCTTAGAAGATCACAGATTTTGAAGTTAATGTAAAACATTTCATATCAGATTATTTGAAAGAGAAACTTTATTTAGAATACAATTTTGAAACTGAAGCCTTTTTTTTTTTGTTGCAGTAACGTTACACTACGCATCAGCTCTGCCCGTTGTTGATATTTAATAAGCAGATATATCAGACCCACCATACTTGCTCCGGACACTGCGAGAGGGCTGTACAAGCAATGATCACACGCATGGCACAGCGGACACACCAGGAACCGCGGTGTTGGCCGTCGAATGGCGCTAGCTGCGCAGCTTTTGTGCACCGCCGCCGTCAGTGTCAGCCAGTTTGCCGTGGCATACGGAGCTCCATCGCAGTCTTTAACACTGGTAGCATGCCGCGACAGCGTGGACGTGAACTGTATGTGCAGTTGACGGATTTTGAGCGAGGGTGTATAGTGGGCATGCGGGAGGCCGGGTGGACGTACCGCCAAACTGCTCAACACGTGGGGCGTGAGGTCTCCACAGTACATCGATGTTGTCGCCAGTGGTCGGCGGAAGGTGCACGTGCACAGGCGTGGCGTGAATGGAAGGACGAATGGAGACAAGTCGTCTTCAGCGATGGGAGTCGCTTCTGCCTTGGTGCCAATGATGGTCGTATGCGTGTTTGGCGCCGTGCAAGTGAGCGCCACAATCAGGACTGCATACGACCGAGGCACACAGGGTCAACACCCGGCATCATGGTGTGGGGAGCGATCTCCTACACTGGCCGTACACCTCTGGTGATCGTCGAGGGGACACTGAATAGTGCACGGTACATCCAAACCGTCATCGAACCCATCGTTCTACCATTCCTAGACCGGCAAGGGAACTTGCTGTTCCAACAGGACAATGCACGTCCGCATGTATCCCGTGCCACCCAACGTGCTCTAGAAGGTGTAAGTCAACTACCCTGGCCAGCAAGATCTCCGGATCTGTCCCTCATTGAGCATGTTTGGGACTGGATGAAGCATCGTCTCACGCGGTCTGCACGTCCAGCACGAACGCTGGTCCAACTGAGGCGCCAGGTGGAAATGGCATGGCAAGCCGTTCCACAGGACTACATCCAGCATCTCTACGATCGTCTCCATGGGAGAATAGCAGCCTGCATTGCTGCGAAAGGTGGATATACACTGTACTAGTGCCGACAGTGTGCATGCTCTGTTGCCTGTGTCTATGTGCCTGTGGTTCTGTCAGTGTGATCATGTGATGTATCTGACCCCAGGAATGTGTCAATAAAGTTTCCCCTTCCTGGGACAATGAATTCACGGTGTTCTTATTTCAATTTCCAGGATTGTATATATATATACACACACACACACACACACACACACACATATATATATATATATATATATATATATATATATATATATATCCTGTTCTCTCGACCACTCTGTAACGATAACAGTAGTTAAATTTGTTGGCGCAACGCAGTTTACTAACTTCTTTCACAGTTCATCCCAATTCTTTTGTTCCGCCTTGTTTTCCATTGATTTGACTGTTTATTATTTTTTTGTCTTTGGAATTTCACACTGTGTGTGATTTACGATGCCGCGGAGGATTTTTAAGGTTCCAGGGCGTAATTTTACAATTAAAGATACATTAGTAAGGTACATTAGTAAGAAATTATGATGTAAGAACATTAAGTCTATGATTTTTGATATAAAAATAACTGTTAATTACGATAAAATTGATAGATCACCACTGATTATCATTAGTAATAAGGTAGCAGATGTGATCATTAAATAGTGTCAGGAAAAAGACAAGAATAAAACATGACTGAAGAATCTATAGTATATAATATTAATCATAAATTGAAAGTACATAAAGCTCTAGTTCTAAAGGTAGCTAAGGGAAATACCTTGGTGAATATTTATATAGATGATTATATAAGTAAAGTTCAAGAATTCTTTGAACAAAATTGTGTTTAAGGATTGGAAAATGATCCAACTAGGCTATCTGTTAAAGAGAGAAAAGGCTCCTTAAGAAACGACTTGTATCCTACTGAATGAGAAGACTTCCAAAGCTTTAGAAGTAATGAACCCCCATGCTCCATACATTAAGACACAACCCAAACTTCACAAATTAAATATTCCTATACACCCAATAGTTAATTACATTGGGAGCCCTACTTATAGGTTATCTGGTAGTATTCTTTAAAAAAGTTTGTGTTTGTTCAGCAGTTTTCGCTGAAGAAAACCTATGAACTGGTTGGTAACATAAAATACATTGAAACACCAGAAGGATGGAAGTGGGTGTCTCTAGGTGTAACGACTCTTTACACCAATGTACCAGTTAACGAAACTGTTAATATTGTGAACAATAATTTTATGAAACACAGATGGCTCTCTGTAGGTGAAATAGATGAATTCGTACAATTGCTTGAACTAGTCCTCTGTTATAACTATTTTAGTTCCAGTGACACTACATATAGACAACACAGCTGTTTGGCCATGGGGTGTAGTTTATCAGGTACCCTGGCCAATATTCTCCTGAACCACCTTGAGAATACTATATTTGAACAGAACCTAAAATTGAAACATCTTATTCGCTATTATTACCAGTATGTGGATGACACGATTTTACTGTACAATGACGAAAATGGTAGCTCTGATACGATATTGGCGATCTGTAATAGTATATATCAGAAAATTACATTCACTTATTATCGACAGGTGGATAATGACATTAATTTTTCAGATATATTTTTCATTAAGAAGAAAGATGCACACAACTTTGTTATTTATGGAAAACACTCTACATCAGATGCTGTTATTCAGTTTCACTCAGAATATTTGAACCAGTACAAAAGTCCTTGTTTTATAGCCTTGTTAGCAGGCTTACTATAATTCCACTTGATAATAATACTCAAGGGCATAACAGTGAGTAATGCTTACTCACATTGTTGAAAATATTTATACTTAAATATTAAGGATGGATTCGAACCAGTTAAATGAGATACCTCTTGACCAAGATAACACAATACACAAAACGTATTGGAGGTTGAGGTCTTTGTTAAAGATTTTACGATAGACGTGTTCCCCCAAAATTTCTTTATTCTGAGATATGCATTTGTCTTCGCACAAGTCGTACATTTTAACCTCATGAAGCTCAGGATTTTAAAGCATTTTGTAGGGATTATCCTTCCTTTCATAATGGCTCTAGGAAGCCGGAAAGCTTTTGATGTGTTCCTTTGCATCATTGATCAGATCTTCCCGTACAGAGAATTTGTTTTGATATTTGCCCCTTCCATCATGGTGAGGTGCACCTTCTACCTTACTTTTCGTTAAAAGCCTAGAGGGTCGTCCATTAGAAATGCCAAAAGTATTCAAGAAAAACTTCTTGCATACTGTTGCACAGATTCCGTTCCCATGTAATAGATATTCATAAATACAGCTTTCCTGAGAACCAGAGACATCTCTTGGCTGTCGGCGATTAGCTGAATGATACGTGCATAAATCAGCCTATTGCTGCCGAAACACCAACCATTATCTGACTCCTTCTAGCCCTCTAGTCTTGCAGTTATACCATGGACACTGCTGTCTGCATGCTCTGCCACAGTGTTGCATGCAGAGAGAGGGAGTGCCGGGGCTCCACGCCGCCAAGGGAAATAGATCTCCGCTGACATCAATAGCCATGACCTCGAAAGCCTGCCTGCATACTACGAGTCTGCCGACGGCATTGCAGGGCACCAGCTCAGCATACAAAGTGGAAACCACTCTCCATACATGACAACTGGCCAAAGCCAACAGAGAGAGGCGTGTTTGCCTCGGTCAGCCCAGTACATCATATATTGGGATTACAGTAATTCTTTACTTTAACAGTGTTCGCATTGGGGCCTCTACTCAGTCATCCACCCCATGGATGGACTACAGTCATACGCTTCTCCATTAACATGCTTTTCATTCCTGATGCAGAAAGATATGAGTACATTTTTGTGATATAGGTTTAGAACAAACTGAATTGTTAAATTTATCTTTGTTCAAGGCGAGCGTCCAATAAATTTAACACGTGGGGCCACGATGTACGTACAGACAGAAAAGACATAATGGAGCTCATACAATCGAATTATAAAAATAAATATTGCTAGAGGGGTTGGTTGCAAAAGAGGTAATACTGATGTTATGCGTGCCAGGAATGCTGACATTTTGTCAGCCTAATTCCTGAATGTACTGCGTACTGACAGTGCCCTTCTACTGATTGTTTCAGCTGTTTGATGAACTACTGAGTGAGAAATTAGTTAAGGATGCTTAAATCTTGCCATCTGTACTCACAGATGAACCAGCATAGCTCCTGAGGAAGTTGAGGCAGCCATCAAGTTTGATGTATAATAAGATTATAGGAGTGAATCTAATGCAACGGGACTGGTAAAAAAATGAAGGAAAGTAATATCTAAAACACCTGCATGAGTTTGTAATTAAGAATTGGATAAATGAAGGTCTTCGTGATTAATGGAAAGTAAATGTCATATAATAAAAATGAAAGGCGATACAATTGTGTGTTCTTACTGTTAGGGAATTTGCTTATTTTATTAGGTCCTAGTCCAGGCCCTGAGAGCCCAAGAGATGTCGACCGGCTGCTGTGTCATTCTCTGTCATTCCACGTCATGCTGAAGCGGTCAGCACACAGCTTTCCTAGCCAACGTACAGCTGCTACTTCTCCTCAGTAGGCATGACTTGAGTGCTGTCCTTCCAGCGAGAAAGAAATTCTGGGCAGTACTACACATCAAAGCTAGCTCCTCTGCACAGCAGCCATCTGTTCTGACCACTCAGCCACAGAAGCAGACAACTGGTCTATTACCTAGTACATAATATAAAACATATATCAACACCCTCTTTCACAGCTCAGCAACCTTTCTCCTTAGGAAGAGGAATTATACGTATTACAAAGCCGTTTTGCGATAGAATTGTAGTAGGGGGAACTGCCGTAAGTCAGTAACATCTTATCACGATATTTCGACACAAAGTCTTTCGGCCATCTTCAGATGAGTACAGCTATAGAAGTACTTCTACAGCTGTACTCACCTGAAGATTGCCAAAAGACTTTGTGCCGAAATATCGTGACAAGATGTTACTGACTTACAGCAGTTCTCCCGTGTTTTTATGGAACAATCAGGACGCCGGGAAAATGACAAACATCACAACATTATAGTAGTTAACTATGTGACCAACTGACGCGATTCGACAAAAAGGGATGGTGAGTAATATTAAAAAGTGATATTTGTGGGTCATTTAGGTATTATTTACGTAGTAAATTTCCAAATTTCGTCCCCGTGAAATGCGGTGTCAAGACAAAGCTAATATTATTCCTATTCGGGAATGACAAAGTGACGCAAGAGGAATACGAGAAAAAATCAGCTAGGAAGAACTGGATATCATTAGGAAGAAATATAGAAATCCTTCGACTGTACCATGTAAAGTGGGACTAGCCAACGTTGAAATGAACATTGTACTGGAGAGCTGCCTGCAGTATTGGAGCACATCCATGTAGAATGACATAACGTTTTCAATTAGGACACGACGCAAGCTGTTGCATGACTGCCTGTAATGGAACCACAGTTATTGCAGCGAGGGAGACATCCGTCGAAGGAGCGTGCGATTGTGGTCAAGGAAAAGAGAGTTGGGATTTATTATTTAATGTGTCTGAGCTCCATCTGCATAGTACAGGTGTATAATTAATTTTTGTGTAAAGTTACAAGCTCAGTTAGTGACGACCACCTGTCATATTTTATGTAGGCCCGCAGACACTACCACTGTGGGATCATTTATGTCATCCTTGGCTCAAGAACATATTATTACTGGGCTGGAGACCACAATGTACAACTATAGAATTGTGATTGTGTGTCTGGTCCTGTGCAAGACTGTTAAAGTTTATTTAACACCATCAGACGTTATTATGAATACGCTCCAATTTTCTCTGAGCCAGTTGGGTCCATGTGATGTGACTAAACGAATAAGGTACAGAAAAGCTATTGTGTTGACCAACATTCTGCAGTTTGTTTACTGGGGTATTAAGAATACACGAAAATGTTCAGGTGCACATGTAAGTTTTCGAAGCACCTAATTCCGAGTGAAGATCGTAAAATATGATCAGTCTGCATACAGTTTTAATTATCTACCTGCAAAGTGTAGTACAGAAGTGCTAAATTACAGCAGAGGAAACATATGTCTCTACAAGAACTTCCAGCATGCAGAAATAATCGCAGGTCAGCAACCTCCGTTAATCAGTACAAAGAAATACCAGCCAGAGTTGCAAATTTTACTTTTTTTTCACTCGACGACTAGTTTCGGGACGGGACCCACTTCCAAATGATCGTTACAGGTTGTCAAACTTCTACGAGGTCTACTCGGAAAGTAAGGAACGATAGGTCGCGAAATGGAAACCTCCGTAAAAATCAAAACTGTTTTATTTGCAATAGTTAGCTACAACTTTCACCTACTTATTTCCATATCGCCCATCCGACATAGACGTTTGTCGTAGCAATGTACCAACATTCGAATACCCTCATTGCCGAAGGCAGCCACCAGAGCTTTACGCCAATTCTTTACACAGGCCTACAGCTCGGTTTCTGTACCAAAATGTTGTATTCATAGCCAGTTGCTCAGGTGAGCAGAGATGAAACTCAGAGGGAGAAAATTACGGGCTCTACTGTGGATAATCAAACATTTCCAATTGAAAACCATGATGAGCATCTTCATTGCCCCTGTAAAATGCGGCTGTGAATTGTCTTGAAGAAGACACCGCACGAAAGTTATGTAATGTTGGTTGCATAGCTTCAGGCGAAATTTCTCACCAGGCTCTCGTATTTGGTGGGAGACACTACTGTTCTAGGCACCTTTATGTGCGCCCTGTGAGCTCAGAACTGAAACGAACGACGAAACGCGGTAGACAGCATGACAGAGATACTGACCAACACACTTGTGCAACACTTAATCGAATTTTTACAATGGTTTCCATTTCGCGACCGATCGTTCCATACTTTCTGAACGACCTTCGTATTTCCGAAAATGCACTAATGAAGTATAAAAATGTGTGAGCGAACACATGCAGTGCATGCTAATGACTGTATGTGTTGCAACTGTTCGTTTGCACATCTTTGACCTGGTTCTTGCATTTTCCGAGTTACCAATTTGACTACCTGTTACAATGGTTTGAAAATTGGTCTCCGTCCGAAACTAACCATCGAGCGAATAAGAAAAGTGAAATTTGAAGATTCTACGGGTTTTTCGTTGTTCTTACATATCCTCATATTCAGGAAATGGAAATCAACAAACGAAAGTAGGAGTATACGGCTGAAAGAACTGCCATAAAGGAAGAAGATAAACTTCTATTGGAAACAGAAGGGGCTGTTGCAGAAGTACAAGAAAGATTTACGTATGATTCTCAACACAGTGTATGTAGCTAGGAGTAGGGAATACAGAATATTAGAGTTTACTGTGAAGAGTAATGGTAAGTGGCTATATGTTGGAAACCTGGAACATGGGTTGCACCATAACAATGATGTTATACAGGAAATAAGAGGTAAAATTAAAATCATCATATTCTGTTCGCTACTGGAGTTGCATGAAGAAACGGAACCATAGAAATGGTACGCTACAGCAAGGAATTATATACTAACTGGAATTGAGAACATACCATCTTTGTTCCTTTCAAATTACTGGCTGGGGAAAGAATTAGAAAATTCCAACGTAAATTTAAACTGTAAACTAAAAATCTAACTGGATATTATTAGAACTACATTGAGAAAACTCAAAGGAAAAATTGTTTTCTGAGTGTAAATGTAACTGGAATAAAGGCATGGTACAAGAATATTTGTTTTCATGTTCTCTGCCGTGTCAAAATTGTAGCAAAAGCTTGCTGTTTACAGTAACCTACACATATGTGAAGGAAGAAGCTACTGCAAGTGTGCAGGTGAAATACACATGTTGGTTTAAACTCAGGGAGATGTAAGCATTTTATTGTAAATAGCGATGCTGAGTAGCTATATGTTGGGGTCAAAAGCGACTACCGCTTTAAGGGACGCTTAAAAAAATCTTTTTATAAAGTTCCAATCATGTCTGGAGCTGACTAGATGTTCTAAAATCAACAACATAACAACCATTTGGCGAGTTTATAACTGATGGAATAATAGCTTTTAAAGGTAATTAATTTGCAAGAAATTGATTACGTAAAACTGTACACGACAATACGAAACTGAAAGTGGATGCACCACAGTAACCTGTTCGCATATTCCAATCCGGAGCCTCTATGCTTAAAGTGAAGTGCTCATCTCAGTGTGATGTTTAACAGTGCTGTGCAGTTAGTCTACTGAGCTAACAACCTAGCACAGTGAATGTGTTACGTATACGAATAGAAGAAAACTACAAACCTGGGACCGAAATCATGTAACAAAAAATGGGCTATATGATGTAGAGAATTATCAAGTCGGTGCGTTCTCTGTGAGCACTACAAACATTATCATCGCCTGCTTTTTTCATTGTCGCACAATAAAGTGATACCTACAGCATAAAAAGTTTCCTTGCATCTACTAAAATATAGTTTTTGTATACGCGACGATGTCACCTTCTAGTGAATATTACGCTCCACCTACGAAATTTTATACAGCTACCTTAGGAAACTGTTTATGCGACAAGTTACCATAGCATGTGCCCAATATAATATACGGTGCCGTAATGCAGTTATGTTGTAACAAGATGGAGTAATCGATAACACAGACTACAACATTAGTACACTACTGACCATTAAAACTGCTACACCATGAAAATGACGTGCTATAGACGCGAAATTTAACAGACAGGAAGAAGATGCTGTGACATGCTAATTATTAGCTGTTAAGAGCATTCACACAAGGCTGGCGCCGGTGGCGACACCTAGAACGTGCTGACATGAGGAAAGTTTCCAACTGATTCCTCATACACAAACAGCAGTTGACTTGCGTTGCCTGGTGAAACGTTGTTGTGATGCCTCGTGTAAGGAGGAGAAGTGCGTACCATCACGTTTCCGACTTTGATAAAGGTCGGATTGTTGCCTATCGCGATTGCGGTTTACCATATCGCGACATTGCTGCTCGCGTTGGTCGAGTTCCAATGACTGTTAGCAGAATATTGAATCGGTGGGTTCAGGAGGGTTATACGGAACGCCGTGCTGGATCCCAACGGCCTCGTATCGCTAGCAGTCGAGATGCCAGGCATCTTATCCGCATGGCTGTAACGGATCATGCCGGCTGCTTTGGCCGAGCGGTTTTAGGCGCTGCAGTCTGCAACCGCGCGACCCCTATGGTCGCAGATTCGAATGTGTAATGACCTTAGGTTAGTTAGGTTTAAGTAGTTCTAAGTTCTAGGGGAATGATGACCTCAGAAGTTAAGTCCTCTAGTGCTCAGAGCCATTTGAACCATTTCATTTGTAACGGATCATGCAGTCACGTCTCGATCCCTGAGTCAACAGATGTGGACGTTTCTAAGACCACTACCATCTGCAAGAACCGTTCGACGACGTTTGCAGCAGCATGGACTATCAGCTCGAAGACAATGTCTGCGGTTACCGTTGACGATGAATCACAGACAGGAACACCTGCGATGGTGTACTCAACGACGAAACTGGGTGCACGAAAGAAAAAACGTCATTTTTTCGGATGAATCCAAGTTATGTCTACAGCATCATGATGGTCCCATCCGTGTTTGGTGACATCATGGTGAACGCACTTTGGAACCGTGTATTTGTCATCGCCATACTGACGTGTCACTCAGCGTGATGGTATGGGGTGCAATTGGTTACGCGTCTCGGTCACCTGTTGTTCGCACTGGCGGCACTTTGCACAGTGGACGTTACATTTCAGATGTGTTACGATCCGTGGCTCTACTCCTCATTCGATCCCAGTGAAACCCTACATTTCAGCAGGATAAGGCACGACCGCATGTTGCAGGTCCTGTACGGGCCTTTCTGGATGTAGAAAATGTTCGACTGCTGCCCTGTCCTGCAGATTCTCCAGTTCTCTATTCAATTGAAAACGTCTGGTCAATGGTGGCCGAGCAACTGGCTCGCCACAATATGCCAGTCACTACTCTTGTAGAACTGTGGAATCGTGTTGACGCTGCATGGGCAGCTGTATCTGTACAAGCCATCCAAGCTATGTTTGACTCAATGCCCAGGCGTATCAAGTCCGTTATTACGGCCAGAGGTGGTTGTTCTTGGTACTGACCTCTCAGGATCTGTGCACCCAAATTGGATGAAAATGTAACCACATGTCAGTTATAGTATAATATACCTGTCCAATGAATACGCGTTTATCATCTGCATTTATTCTTGGTGTAGTAATTTTATTGGCCAGTAGTGTATTATACACCAGTGTTACAACTCTTGATTCTGAGGTAACAGGTTCAGCATAGTAATTAACTAATGATTGAGCAGTTGTTCCTAGGATTTCGGAACACATACTGGATTCGAAAAGAAAAGATATAAACACAGTTCGAAGTCACTTGGCCCCAGCACAATGGAAACCATTGAGGGTAAAAAATACGATAGCTCAACGTGTCCCACGCATGAGTAGTGGTACGTCAAAACTCCAAAGGAGCACGTGGCTACCAAAAGTCCTCCAATCAATATTTTATGCAATTCTTAAATCAAGAACCGTATAACTACGGTGCGTTTTGAACGTGACCTATCGTGCAACAAGGATTTACTATACGAACACGATCAAATCTGCATGTCGGCCCACCAATAGACTTTTACAAGCAGGATCGACAGTGCACGGAAATTCTTACTAGAGGTTAAACTGTCAGCTTCTAGAGGTTAATAAAGGGCTATCGGTTAACGTCGTGTGTTTATCAACACTCTTAACGAAAAGGCGATAGAATTGTTGCAATATGTTGCAATAATAACAATAAAAATAATAATAGTTGTAACCCTACCGTGTGGCATTAAGATACACAGCTGCCAATCTTCTCTGCTTCAGAAGCGACTTGAAATGAGTTCAGCACATTGCTGTCCAGCAATACGCTCAGAGACCTACGGAGTTGCCTACACATGCACGCACACACATATACAAACACACACAGAGAATTGCACATGCGCAGGCCCATCGAATGTCAGCCTGCAAGCTCCGACTTGAGCTACTCGCGGCTACGAGTTGTTGCTGGGCAAGTAGCGAGCCAGTGCGAATTATTGTTTTCGGAATTTAATTTTCGTTGATGTACACCGCTTCTTTTCGCATAACCACTAATGACAATAATAGTAATTATAATAATAATAGGCACGTTACACATTGTGTAGATTCTACCAAAGAATCCTATGGCGAGTCGATTTTTAAGCGAACGTACATTCGGTTGGGGTGAGGCTTTGTTTTTAACGACCTGATGCATATTTAAGTCTCACTCACTTGCAGTTTTCGGACCACGTTTGCTTCTTCCCACGTAGTACGGCAACGCAACTACGGTGGAACGATAAAATCAGTACATACGGGAGTAGGAGGTGGTGTAGAAGAGGGGGGGGGGGCGCTTAACTAAGGAGCAACGTCACAAGTGTGGTAGACATTCCATTACTATTAATATTTTTGCACGTTAAATTGCTGCATTACGCACGCTCTAAACATATTACTCCTGACGTCACATTTACATACATTCACCGCTATCAACGAAGGCAACTTCCGTGGCAATGTAGTTAACCCAACTCTGATATGGCTCCGCGCGTGATGTACGGGAACATCAGATTGTATTTCTCGTGTTGTGACTCAATTCATTTATTTCGCGACCTACTGCTGCCTTCGCGTGAATAAACACGAACAACAGCATATCGATGATTGTACTTATGTCAAAAATTTTACAACGTTTTTGCGACCCAATATGTCCACGGTTACGTCGTATTAGACAGCCAGCTACACATTGCTCATCACTTGGCGGCAGCCGTGAACGAAACTCGTCAAGAAAATGCTTAAACGATAGTAAAATTGCACTATCGATAGCACTGATGCCGATGGTTATATACTTAGTCATACGTTGCACATGTGATGGCAACATAACAACCCTTTTGGTGGACTATATACCGTATGAAATAATAACTTTCTAAATGTTCTACATGCTATTTCTGCAGGTATGTGGACAGCTTTATGCAAGAGATAAGGGGTGAAACGTAGTTGTCCGATTACTCGCTGGAGACTTTAGATTATTAATGGAGATAAATTCTTCGTAGGAGTTACGTTCGAAAATGACCGAATGTAGACCTTTTATAGGATTACGGAATACGTAAAAAAATCTGCTTATAAAGCTCCTGGAGGAGTAGAGTCTTTGAAAAGTGATCAAAATGTTCTAGGACCTATGTTTGAACCCAACCACTACTTACCTAATAAATAAAAACCATCAGCAATGGCAGCCGATGATTTCTAGCATAAGAAGTTATAATGAATCACCCTCCTCTAACACTACCTTTTCTGTTATAGAGATAACCGATACCATGTGTACTATCGATTCTTGGATAGGTAAAAATTATCTCAGATGTTTTACTAAAAGAATTCATATGACTTTGTATGCGATGCATTATATTTCTAGCTAAAATGTATAAAAAAGAAATGACTGTTTTACTGTCGACGTGTACTAGCAGTTAAAACTACTCTTCTTTTTAAATATTTGATATTACAAAATTTCTGGTATACTTAAGATTCATATTATTAATTGCACAATCTAACTCTAATTATTAAATTTATTTCTGCATTTATTTCTAAAATAATGACATAATTTGGTGAACATTCTTCTTTGGTAAAGAAAGTTTATAAACTCTTTTGCTTTGTAAAATCTTTGGAATAAAGTGAGTAGCTTAGAATGTAAGTAGCGATGAGTATGACTCTGATGGAAGTAGACATTTTCTACATTTGTCACCAGCAACGTAATTATTAGTTACTTTGTATATGGAAAATGTAAAAACGGCGTGATGTTGAAAGATGTGACAAAGAATAAAATTCAAGAGTAATACAGGCATATGTTCATCAGTTATTTAGTCATCAAGATTCTACAAAATCGAAATTTCAGCTGCAAGAATGCACACCCAGACAAGAATCTGCGCCATCGACAACAACAATGAGGCAATGATGACAAGTTAAAAGTTATTCTTTCGTATATCTTAACCCTCTCGAAGCTTACAAAATTTGTGCAAGTACAGATAATTTTAACAGTGATGTGTGGGAGGGTAAGATTACAAAGTCACCCTCGTTCTTCCAACAGACTTGTTATAGAGGGCGGAGAGCGCACAGAGGTTCAGGGTACTCTCTTACTCTTGAGGCTAGAAGAATCACGAATAAAAAACGGAATGAGGATGCAGAAGGTAATGGAAACCACTGTATTAAAGACAAATAACGTGCGTCCATGTGAAAGTATCATGGTGAGCTCCCCATTGGCTAACGTTTCAGGATTACACCCCCATTTAGATCTCCGGGAGGACAATCCCGATGCATGAATTACACAAGGGTGGGGAAATCAATCGGTCATGTCCTCTTCAGAGGAATACTGCTGGTAGTTGCTTTAAGCGCTTAAGGGAAAGGATTGAATGTGTAAATCCGAAGTGCTGAATTACAATTTGAACGTTACCACTTATAAGTACGAGTTTAGGGTGTTATCATTGCCCCACATCATTTATTCAGTAGTTCAGGACCTCCCAAAGAGAAACACTCTTTATGGCTTCGGTGATACTTTCGGACATCCGATGAATATCTTGGTAACTTATTAATCCTAATTCGTTATACACTTTTGATATCTCTTCTAGGCTCTACTACATTTCTTATGCAAGAAGGCTTTGGTGTGATACTTTCTAAGTAATTGTGTACCATTAAATAGAAGTTGCCAGTGGTTCCACCCTTCCCCTTTATCTACTACACCGTGTTGCACTGAACATAACAACACAACAGTGCGAATGTTGGCGATATATGCTGAGTCTCTTGTTTAGAAAGAAATCTTGTTCCATTCACTCATGGCACTTCCTCTTGGGACCAGTAATGCTATCTTTACTTTTGGCCCTGAAGCTTGCATATAGTTGTGCGGGGCTCTGTTTAGGGATTGTCTTTATGGAGTATAATTTATGCGTAACCTCTGAGAAAAACCTGTTTGGAGGGATGTACTGATATACAGTTGTTTAACAGCAACTAGGTGTACAGGTTCACTGGAAGCGATGCACAATGATTCTCTATTGAACAGCTATCGCAACGAAGGCAATGACACCACAGTACTCGGTCGAGTAAGATAGTCCACGAGGCATCGCATTACAGGCTACCGTGAGCATGATTGTCGCCATTATGAACAATATCGTTAGGGGCACAGTTTCTTACCTACCACACTCTACACAGACAGAACAGTTTCAACACACCGTAAGAGAAGTGTACGTGTTTGGCCTGAGGGTTGTTACAAGACTGTTCGATTTCCGTTGCTTATTTTGTGATTGTATGTTACAGGATTACGCCCTGCTGTGGCATATTTTTTTGTAGAGAACAAGCAACTGCTGCAATAAATTACATAAATTACTGCAGTATTAGTGACAACTTGACATTGTCTGGAAATTCATCTTGCTAATTTTCTTTCAGAAATGAAAGCAAAAAATTAACTGTTTCTAGTGTAATATCAGAAATGTTTCATTTCAGTGTGCAGTGAAACAGTCATACAAAGAAATATGCGTAATGTACAAATGTGTAAGTATATTATCCAAATTAAAAGCCAGTTTAATTGACTCAAAAATTGATTGTAAGGACTAGTTCTAGTTATATGTCTGGCAGCGTTTTTGGAGAAGTCTCTATAACAACGGCTATTCGTAGCTCTATAGACGGTTATTTGCACTTCGCTGGTGAAAGTCGTCAAAAGCGCTGCCAAGTATCAGGGAGTTGAATCGACTACAAGAATGTTTACTAGTGGAGAATAAATATATTAAAACTTCATGGATGATCCGGCAATTTTTCACGCATCTCTGTATTCATGCCACCATATCTCCTGATGTGTGTAACATTCAATGACATTCTTTTGTAGTTACATTTATCGGTGTATGTGAATATCCTTTGGTAAATATTTTGCGAATAGAGTTAGTAACACAGACGTAATACATTTAAACGTCATGCATGACACCGCAGTTTTCGTATCTCTCTTTGTTTATGACGTCATATCGCTTGAACTATGATAGGTAGGTGGCCTTTCCCCCACAGAGAGTACTGCCTGATAGTAAGGGATATGTACACCACGTTTGGTGGAAATCGGTCTATTGGTTTAGGAGATGTGGAACGTATTCAAATGTATACATATATTTTTATGTGTAGGGGTTACTGTACGAGTATAAGGAGCGAACAGAGACGATGGTTTCCTTATAGTTAAATATTCAAAAAATATCCCTGAACAACCTCCAAAACTTGGTCGAGAGAGTTGAGGTTGAGGTTGTATATGATAACTGAATATGCAACACGCAAGAACATAGGTGTACTCTTCCCGTGCCCTTGTATTCGCATCCTTTACCATGTTGTCGATAAACCTGCCGTATTTGATGGTGCAAGAATGAAACTGTCATCTTGTAATTTAGCAACACCTGATTCTCGTCCTAACGCGCATTCGTGTTACAGTTAATTTCGATTGACATAGACGTACTTCCAATTCAGGTCATTTCTGCCCTGTTCGCTCACGTTGCTTCTCTGACAAGTAAACTGCACGATATCTCCATTACCGCCCTGCTCGGCGGAATGATGTGCTGATTGTAATCTGCCGATGGCCTCATCTAGCAGCGTCGATGACCGCTGGAACCTCGCACGACACAGCATACAGCCATCTGGTACGCTGGAAATTCTTGTTTCGGTACGAGAAACGTATTATTTCTCAAGAGAAAAAGTAAATTTTACTTCGAGGTCTCATAAAAGATCATGTCAATGATCGACAATGAAACTCGTTTTACAGCAGAATAGTAATGAATTGCTCTAGAAAATGCCAAGAATTTCATTCGCATCAAAAGAAGGGCGGTGCACAGCTACATAGGAACAGGTAAATTGTATGTCATTCTTAAAAGTAGAAGGTAGACGGATGTTTTGAAATGCCCGCATCTCGTGGTCGTGCGGTGCGTTCCCGCTTCCGACGCCCAGGTTCCCGGGTTCGATGCCCGGTGGGGTCAGGGATTTTCTCTGCCTCGTGATGGCTGGGTGTTGTGTGATGTCCTTAGGTTAGTTAGCTTTAAGTAGTTCGAAGTTCTAGGGGACTGATGACCTAAGGTGTTAAGTCCCATAGTGCTAAGTGCCATTTGAACCATTTTGTTTTGAAATGAAGTAGCTCACCGCAAATATTATTGTATAGGCAACTGGCCACGTTCTCGGAATTACCCTGAACTGTATTTATTTCAGTCTTCTATGGGGGAATGGATGAATGGAAGCAACTGATTTGGAGCGATGAATCACGCTACACCCTGTGGCGCCACGTACAGTGATAAAGCTTTAGTACACAGAGGCGGTAAACGATATTCAGTTGCTCTTCATGGTTAGCGAGTGATACCATTATCTTGCTTAAGACAACGTTACATTCAGAAGTATATCGACACATATTACATTAGTGTACTGAGTACAACAGTGGAACAGTTTAGGTGAGTATAAATGTATAACCTTGAGAGTGCACCCTGAGCCATAAAACAGTAATCAACGGAAACACTGTGATTGTTTCAATATAACGCTCGAATCAGAAACTGAAAATTGAGCGTTTTTCTGACTTCTTGAGGAGAATAAAATTGTAGATTTCATAATAAGTATAATTAATTGTGAAGAGTCCCCTAGACCTCACGTCGCCGGAAGAAAATCAGGACTGAGGCAGACTCTTCAGAGGGCTCATAAGATCAAATTCAGTTATCAGGGGTGTCTAAGTGAACAGAGTAGCCGATTGGAGTAGATGAGCACGGGTAATAGGTTTGAGATTAGCTATCGGAAGTTCCTGTCGACTGCCAAATTCAGACACTCCAGCTGTAGGAATAATTTTGATACCACGTATGTGCCCATACGATGGTAATAGAGTATGAAATTAATTTTTTATTTACGTATTTTCTTTCCTTTATCGGGTTGAGGAGATCACGGCATATCTCACGTCAGAGCAGATACCTTATTGGTACAGCTTAGCTACACTTGCTTTTATATGACACAGAAAATATCCAACAGCATGTAAACAGTGTACAGCATAATAAGTAACTAGCATACCCTTCAGTAAATACAAAGCCATCTCCGTTCAGTAAATATAAAAACATTTCAGCCTACAAGAAGAGGAAAGAAGCAGAAGACACATAAATGCTAATCATCAAATTACACCTAGCTCTGGTAACAACTCTTGAAAGCATTACAGAAATGAAACATCTAACTAGCCTTTTGATCAAAACCGTTTATGTACATTCTGGGATTACTCAGCAACTATAAATTATCAGATAACTCATTTATACTAACGCGCTGGAAAAACCAAAAGCACAATTATTTAATATTTTTACCTTGGTTGCATTAAGACTTCTGCTTCCATGTTCAACAATATTGACATATCTAAATTAATGTAACTAGTGGTGGCTTCACACAGCACACCACAGAAACTGCCGACTTCATTGCCTATCCCTCAAAGGCAGCTACTTGCGACTGTGCACCCAGCACGCTCTTTCTCCAACACTTGTAGTGCAGTATGTTCGGCACTGCAGTCGCTCACAATCAGCTATCTGCATTATCGAGCCTACCAGAGACATTCATTGTTTATAATACACTAAATTCATTTTAATTTATTAATCATCTTATCTTATTCTGGTGCCACGTTCAAGTGTGTCCCAGTACACTCCTTTCATTTAAAAAAGATTGCCCTACACTTGGTGTCCATTGCACATCCAAACAGTACGGCAAATTTAATAAACCCTGCTGCAGGATTATGTGAGGGGTCCAAGTATACCTGGAGCCCGATTTGGTAATATATTGCAGGAGAAATGACTTGTACTGTTTATCACATATAGAAGACACTGTATCTTTGACACCACTGAACGAAAGATGTTGCCTGAGTGGCGGAATCGATTGTAAGTAGGGTCTCACGGAGCGCAGTAGCAGTTGCCATTGCATCTGCTTAAGGTAGAATGTAAGACTCGAAGCTAATGGCTAGCTGTGAGAATTTAGCCGTTGGCTTATGGACGCAGCATAATAAAGTTTTGTAAGGTAATGAAATTTAGAATATTTAGTTTTTTGTATGCACCAACACAATGTCGTTCCTGCTAATTTTACAGTAGTGACTCTTCAATGTAGGAACCAAGTATTTACCATAAGATTTAATGTGTACTCCGAATAGGTATACCCAATTTATATAATTTTATGTGTTTTATAATCCTGATACAGGGAAGTTAAATTTTGGAACTTATGTGGCCAAACTATGTCAGACTTTTTGTCGTGTAACAACTCAAGTACTTTTAATTATGTCAGTAAGTGATAACTGTGGAATAACTGAGAACTTCACTGATTCTGAAGTTAAACGATTCATATCAGATTTTGTGAAGGAGAAACTTTATTTTGAATACAATTTTCGAACTGAAGCATTCGGTCTTAGCTTATCCCGTTATAATTACCTCATCCTCTTCCATGTCGTGTTTGTTCAAATCCAATGAATATTTGTTTAAAGAAATGATTTGTCAATCAGAGTCACAAAAATATTAATATGCCACAATCAGAAAAGTATTAATGTTTGTAACAGTTTCAATTTTGCACAGCCCTGTGCTGATATCCAAAATCACCACTGAACATTTGGATGGTTATTCATTTACCAAATAATTCACTGACATTATCTGTATAAAGCTATTTGACGGCCGGCATTGCACTTCACTGAGAAAAGATTGTAAATTTTCTATGCCTCCTGTAGAGACAGCAGAATACCAAGATTACACCTGATGCCACTCAACAACTAAAAAAAATGCATTTCATTGTTTATTTGCATAGGCAATTTTATCAGTTTATTGCATGAGGGCATAGAAATCGGTGCTCACGAGACAGAGTAAATTTCAGAGGGATTGATTTCAATATAGGCAGTACGTACTGGTTTTAAGGTTTAAGTTGTTTAATTTTTCTTTGGATTACAGTAAAGCTGATTAAACCTGCACAAAGACTTTTTTCAACAACGTTACAGAATATTATCTGCTCAGGATCATCCTGCAATAAAGCCATTCTGTACTTTTCCTATTATGACTCCATGATCTTATTCTCCAGCCGATCATACACTCTTCCCACTGACGTGGTAATGATAATACTCCTGTAGTTATTGCGCTTTTTTGTCCTTCCTTATAACACGGTATCAAGTACGTTTTTTTTCATTAAACTTGGAGCGTCTTCATGTTTAGTCAGTAGTTTTTAATGAGAAGTTAAACTACATATAATGTGCCAATCGAGAAGATTACAAGCAGAGAATATACGCTCATTACTAAATTTAAACTCAATAGATAGTCGTGGAACACATCTGGGTGGGTGGGGGACGGGGGGGGGGGGAGGGGGGTGCACAACAATATCCGCGTAATATGAATGATAATACACTGTAGAAACCGTGTCTTGACGAAAATGAGCTAGACTTTCGTAGGGAAGAGGGATGGAAAGGATACTGTTGCTGACTACTTGGTAAATGGCGTATCTGTATCACTCCCTCATAACCTTGTGAGAAATTGACAGTTTCCCAGCAAGAACTTCCCAGACTACCTATTGCACGAACGTAATCACGCCACTTGCCTTATATTTTTAAATAAATTCAAATTCCATTTCCACAAATGTAGTTTACCGTAATACCGCAATTTCGAAAGATATTGCGGTGATAAATATGGAGAATGAAATAGCTACCTCAATATCTTAAAGCTGATGAGTGTATAAACGCACTTCGAGAGTTATTTACTTTTGTGCAACAGCAACTGGTTTGTAAACATCGCGTGCAATTTACATAACATTAAAGTACGCGCGGCACTATATCCTCTTAAGCTTATGGAAATCATGTCAGAGCTAAAATATCAAGTGCCGAGCGCTGGTTTTCTGGCTGTTTACCCGCTGCGAGTTGGGGATAATCTAGGGGAAAGGGAGAGGGGGGTGAGGCGCTTTGTAAAGTTTCAATTTAGCGCGGCCTGGTGGCGGCGCCCTGCGTGCTGCGTTATCTGCAGCAGCTGGAGCTGGAGAACTGGAGAGCTGGAGCCACGGCTGGGGCCACGCGGGCTCGCGGCCAACACCCCCTCCCCTCTCCCGGTTCTTCTCCTTCCCCACCGCCATCGCCTCCCTCTGAGCGAGCGACAGGTGAACTTCTCGCCATTTTAGCCTCCGTGTATTCGCTTTTCGCGTAAGGTCCCCAAAGTTGCTCGAGGCACGCTTAGAGGCATTGCACGAAGCTAATTTACGTTCCGTGTTTACGGGTGCGTATTACCAACGTTGCTCGAGTAATTTATGTTTCATATCAAAGCATCAGGTTACGAAAGTTGTATTATGCCTTAGGTATAGCAGATATAGAGAGTAAATGCCATAAATGTGTCCGCTGTGGTGACGGTAACGTATCACAATGCCAGAGAAATTAAATTTCTCATTAAACGATGAGAACTAAAACGCTTGCGAAAAGTTAGCTTATTGTTAGCTGTTCGCCGAATTAGATGTGATTATTGTGTGTGTGTGTGTGTGTGTGTGTGTGTGTGTGTGTGTGTGTGTGTGTGTGTATGTTTGAGAGAGAGAGAGAGAGAGAGAAAGAAAGAGAGAGAGTTTTAGAGAGAGGAACACATCAACCTGCGCAATATAAAGAACGATTAAAGGTTTCAGAAGAAGTAATTTATGAAAATTAGTGGAAGACTCGTTGGTATTCCCAGAAGAGAACGATTCCAACCAAACTTCTCGTAAAAACTCGCCCAGTTTTATGGTTTTGGTTTTTGATTACTTGCTCTTCAGATTCAGAATACTTCATGTGGGATAAAATTCACCGAATAGTTTATGTCACTTGGGGACGAATGAAATATTTGAATTATTAGCTACATATATGCTGTACAATTTACTGTACAATGCACAATAGAGGGCACTTGGTGGAATTATCACCAATTTTCTTATATATTCTATTCACTCATAGGTCAAGGAACAAATATCGAGCTCGAACATCTTATTTTATTATAATGATGTCTACACGACGTATGTAATAGTGGCAACATAATTCTCCACATAGCTTTCTTCGAATACGTGTTGTCTATGTATATTCAAGTTTTCCTGAGGAATACGTCGTCGTTTATCATTTCTTTGAAGTGCATTTCGGTTACATTTCTATAACGTTTTACAAGAAATCAGTGCCACTCTCAATCCATCCCGTATCTGTTATTATGTGTACTTGAAAGGAACTGCAAATATTTCAACAATAGAAATGCTTGCCCTAGAATCTTGGATGGTATATCCTTCGCAAATTTTCTTCAGACGTATCCATGTCATCCACTTGCATTCCCTAATACTAAAGCTACATAGTCGTTTCCATTCTCATCGCTTTTTTGAAATGCTTATAAATAGTTATACAAACGGGTGAACAAGACTTTCAGTGTCGATCATTTAATAAAATACTACTGCATTCATTCTCTTTTATACAGGCATCTTCACTTTTATCCAAATTAAAAGGGAGGTCCCTTTCACAGGGACTTTATATTGTTATTGAGCCTATCTAATACATCTGTTACGTGTACTGAAAGCAACAGAGACCTTATTTCGTATTCGTTGGCACACCCGATATTACTTTTGTTTCTGTGAAGCATTCCCAGTGTAATATAACATATGGGGTCCTATCAACAAATATTCATGGATCCAATTAATTTTGCGAAAGTACTGCATATGATCGCATCTGAGTTAGTACAATGTCAATTGACTTTCATAATCGAACAAGACAGAATCCACCTGTTCATCGACATAAATAACTTGCAAGATGATGTGTATGAATAAAGTCAGCTGTGTTTCACACGACGAAACGTTCACGAAGCCGTGATGATCCATGTTGAAAGCTTCATTTCCTCCGGTAACATAACAATCATTGCCCTTTCAATATACACTAGGGCCATACGAAATATAGGTGTCAGCGATATTGGTCTTTAGTAATATGGGTATCCTAGTAACAAACGTTATACGTACTTTTGGAGAACCAGAATGTAATGAAAATGGAAAATTGCTAAGAGATATTGCCACTTACAACAATTTAAAATCCAGAAATTCACTTTTTAAGAAGAAAGGACATCCTCAAGTATACTTGGGCAAGCAGAGGTCTTGCATCAATAATTGACTTCATCTTAGTAAATGATACGCTAGCGGGCCAAATAAAGGATACAGGAGTTTACAGAGGACAAGATATAGGATCAGATCATTTCTTACTTAATCTCCAGAATAGACGTTTTTACAAAATGGAAGAAAATAGCTAAACAAGTAACAAACCAACAAGATAAAAGTGTTTGTAAGGTATACTTGCATGAAGAGGACAGTATCAGACACCTGTACCAAAGGAGATTAAATGAAGAACTAGCAAACTTACAAACTAAACTTAAGCAATCCCACTACTGAAACAAATTATAAGGAAAAAAGATATAATGCTAAATGCGGAGTAAGGAAAGGACATCAGGAACACTGGGATAGGTTTATTTCTAATATCGAACATGATATACACGGAAGACAACAAACGGCATATAACGTTTTAAAAACTTTAAATACAACAAAAATGGCTCTGAGCACTATGGGACTTAACTTCTGAGATCATCAGTACCCTAGAACTTAGAACTACTTAAACCTAGCTAGCCTAAGAACATCACACACATCCACGCCCGCGGCAGGATTCGAATTTGCGACCGGAGTGATAGCGCGGTTCCAGGCTGTAGCGCCTAGAACCACTCAGCCACTACGGTCGGCTTTAAGCACAACATTAAGAGATAAGATACAAATAAATACTATTGACGAAGAACAGTGGATAAATCATTACAGGGAATTGCCGTATGATCATACAGCAAAAGAAACTGAAATTGAACAATTAGACGAGAAAGGCTTAGATGAAATACAGTCTGACGAATTAACATCTGCATTAACATCACTTAAGAACAGGAAAGCAACAGGAAAAGACGGTATTAATGTTGAAGTATTAAAATATGGAAGGATGATGCTACACAAAGACTCCTACATCTCTTCAACAAGTGTTGGTAGGAGAACAGTATTCCCAAAGACTGGAAACAGGTAGAGTAATATCAGTTTTTTAAAATGGAGATAAAAAACATATGCAGTAATTACAGAGGAATACTTTTACTGGACTCAACACACAAGGCGTACTCTAAGATTATAAATACGAGACTTAAAAACACAGCAGAAGCAGCAGTGCGTGAGAAAGAAATGGGATTTAGGAAAGGAAGCTCCACAATAGGTGCAGTTTTTACTCTACAGCAAATAATAGAAAAACGGAGAGAGTATAATAAAGAAACACACTTCGATTTTATTGACTTTAAAAAAACTTTTGACAATGTCAATAGACAGAAACTTTGGGAAATAATGACGAATCGCGGATAGCCAAAGCATTTAGTAAATGCGTTATAAAGTTTATATGAAGACACATATATCATTCTAGATCTCAATGGTAAAACAAGTAATGAAATACCAACTAACAATGGGGTACGACAATGTTGCTGCATCTCTTCAATATTGTTCAACTTCTTTGTAAATGAAATAATACATATACGGAAATCAGAATTTCAGAAAGGCATCTACCTAGGCAGGAACATTCTTTTAAATAATTCACTCTATGTTGATGATGCAGTGATCCTAGCAGACAAAGAAGATTACCTACAGAAAGTAATCTACACACTAAAACAAATATATGCCGAATATAACGTGGGAATTTCAAAAGAAAAAACTAAGAGAATGGCCTTCAAAGGGAAAGAACCAATCAGAACCAAAACAGTGATAGATCAGAAGATTTTAGAGCCAGTAAACCATTTCGGTTACTTCGGATGGGAAATTACATTGCCTATAGCAGAGATATTGAAATTAAGCTTAGTAAATTCGGCCAGGTATGTGGAACAATTAACAGAAACCTAAAAAACAAAACCAGGAAAATCACTAAAATTAAATTTTACAAAACTGTTGCAATTCCCACACTGCTCTATGGATGTGACACCTGAGTGATTACCCAGAAGCAACAAAGCCGGATTGAGGCTCAAGAAATGAAATTCATTAGAGGTGTGAAAGGTAGCACAAGAGAAGACAGGCTAAGAAATCAAGATATTAATTGCAGAAGAGCTGAAAATCCTTACATAGCCTCAACGATAAAATTCAAGATTACGGAATAAAATGGAACGAACATCTACACAGAATGGAGAGTGAGAGACTTCACTTAAAGGCAAGAAATAATAAGTGCCATGGGAGAAGAGACAGAGGAAGACTCCGATAGAGATGGGTAACGTAACAGGCAATTCTTGCCAAATATCTGAAGAGAAGATGATATAATATGGATATGGTAACTGTAGGCCACTAGGTGTACCATGTCGAATCTGGCGTACTGAGGTCATTGACCTAGTGCTGTCATCATCAGTGTCAATGACATCACTCCTGCCAGTGACGTCACCTTCCCTATCAGAAGAAATTCACGCCCCTATTCCCCCCCCCCCCCCCCCCCCCACACACACACCGCTCTTCCTTCTCCTCCTCGTTCTCAGTATCTCCAGCCTATAACAGAGCAATATCACAAATCCAAGATGATGGAAATAGCGTAGTTTTGGGAATGGAAAATTACAAACGCTCCCCCTCCCTAATTTCCAGCCAATCATAGCGAGTATTAAAAGTCGAAGATGACTGAGACAGACAAATTGCGTGCCTTATAATTCCTTCTCCTCTTCTTTCTAGCCAATCTGAGCATAGTATTACAAAACAGTCCATACTTGCCTTTTTACTTATCCTTATCAGCAGTGAGCCACAACACAGCATTAAAAATCTAAGATGATAGAAACAAACCAACTGTACTTTATGCTCTACGCCCTCTCTGCATGTCCAGTTAATCAGAGTGTAGTACTTAAAAGATGTATAGGAATGGCGTCAAATGACATTATTGCTGATGTACACTGTCTCCCGCCTTCCCCCTGTTTCCAACCATACTCAACATAGTAACAAAATGGTGTTAAAAGTTGTCTGAAATCACGTTATTTCTCACATATTCATCATGCCATCCCCCTTTCCCTCCCCACCTCATCCTCCTTGCATCACGAACCATTCATAGCGCAATATTAATAATCCATGATGGTGGAAACAAACGAGTTGCGTGCTTTATCCCCGACTCTCTCCTCTTTACAGCTAATCAGAGCGTAGTATTAAAATGAGGCACCTGATACGCAGTAAATAGTTACGTAACCCTCAGTTTAAAGTAAATAATATCCCATACTTCCCTGAAAGTCAGACACCCTTGATTTAATATTAAAGCGAAAGTAAAATCAAAGTTTTTCATTTCTTACTGACACATGCATAACTCAGGGGTAATATTAAAGTCGGTCCAACTTCAAAGATATGCATTATATACGTAAAATGGAAAGTTCACATACTTTTCTCTGTATTTGGTATGTCAAATGTTGTGATTTCTAGCAACCATTTCTGCTTCATACATACACATATCTCTGTGTTTCATAATTCAAACACAATTAAATGCTCTGCTTAACCCGCAGGACAGGACAGATAGAGTAAATTGTTGAAAGGGGCCAAAATAAGGGGCTGAAGGCCGACGACTTAAAAATTTTACTTTTTTTTAAATTGACAATGGGCTTACGTGAAACAGGGACGAATCACGAGTCGGCACACACGGCCAACCCGTTAGCGATCGCCGGCCAAATACACGTCGTTGGGCAAGACAACCGACTGACGACCAAACAAAGTAGTCCCCACTCGAATCATGTGTTTCGGCAACCGTCGAGCGAGTCATGGCGCCCCGACTGCACTTGTGCCGCGTGCCAACTCAAACACTGCCAGCTCGGAACTAACTAACAACACTCAACGACCTGGAAGTACCATAGTCCTGAGAGCCATTGTTTTTTATAAAGGGAGCATTCTGTGTGCTAGCTTGCAAACCTAAGTCACAGATTTATACCAGAGTTTCCCTTGAATGGAAGTAAATTTCTGAAATTTTGCCTTTTTGTAACTGTGTAGTTACACATTCTGAAACTCTACCTTTTTTACGTTACTGTATGGGAATTATCTGAAGTATTTTCCGATTTATTATTCCTACTGTGCGAGGGATCATTGCATTAAACTTTTTGGCAATGTTGAGATTTTTAAATCCTAACAGAGAAACTCTTGGTGGAGATTTTTAAAGTAAACGTTTGTTGGGTTTTAGTATTGTAACAAAACGATGCTATCGGGAAGGAGTGTCATACCCTCTTCAACGTAGCCCTTCAACTCACCAAAACTGCAACACCTTGGCAGCAGTTAGTGTGGTTTAGATGTGGTGATGACGGTGTGATATTAATAGAATTTTTTGATTTGCATGTGAGTGTTCAATTTAGCAGAGATTACTTGTGCTTCTACTTCAGGATGGCGGTTGGTCCCGGCGGAGGTTCAAGTCCTCCCTCGGACGTGAGTGTGTGTTTGTCCTTAAGGTAATTTAGGCTCAAATGGCTCCGAGCACTACACGACTTAACTTCTGAGGTCATCAGTCGCCTAGAACTTAGAACTAATTAAACCTAACCTAACCTAAGGACAGCACACACATCCATGCCCGAGGCAGGACTCGAACCTGGTGACCGTGGCAGTCTCTCGGTTCCAGACTGTAGCGCCTAGAACCGTACGGCTACTCCGGCCGGCCGGTAATTTAGGTTAAGTAGTGTGTAAGCTTAGGGACTGATGACCTTAGCAGTTAAGTCCCATAAGGTTTCACACTCATTTGAACATTTTCCAGAATGGCTGCAGGAAGGTATCAGGGGTTGCAGAACAGCAAAAGGAGGAATTAGTTCACTAATTAAAAATTCACGGAACTGATACATCGGGCTGTGCGACTGAGTTAGCGTCCGTCTCCGTAGGGTAGCTGTAGCGTTTCCGCCTACCTCGCCAGTTGCCCGGGTTAGATTCCCGGAAGGGGACTGGGTGCTGTGTGTCCTTCACTATCATTTTCATCTTCATTGACCCGTAAGTCGCAGACGTAGCGGTCAACTAAAAACGGACTTGCAATTCAGCGGGCGCACACCCCACACTGGGCGTCCGGGCCAACAATGCCGTATGTTCATTTTTTTTTTTTTATAGCGCGCCGTCTGCAGGAGGTTGTAGTTCCACCAGCGGCCCCGCTAAGCTTGCAGGAAGCACAGGCGAGTGACGCCGTTTCCAGCATTAAACTTGTGTTGGTGGAACTAGAATCAATAGTTTCTTTTTTGAGGTTAGTTACCGTCTCGCTCACAAGCGAACAGTATTAAAGACCGTGTTATGCACTGCGGTGAAAAAGTTCTGAATCTCTGTGGCGTTAAACCCACCAACTTTATGTGCAACGCATTACGTGAACAGTTGAATGAATTGCTGGTTCGAACTTAGGGGATGTTAGCCCGTATGATGGTGTGGGGTCGTTTGCGCCAAGAGAGTTGTGTCAATCAAAGGCAGAGCAAAACCCCTCGCGTGTCCCCTTGCGTATGGTTTCTGATTTGTTTGTTGTTACCCAGTCCATTAGAAGGATTGTTGCGGGAGGCCGAGGTGCTGTCACCAAACTCGACTTATCAGATGCTGACGCCGGCCGCGGTGGTCTTGCGGTTCTAGGCGCTCAGTTCGGAACGGAACGACTGCTACAGTCGCAGGTTCGAATCCTGTCTCGGGCATGGATGTGTGTGATGTGCTCAGGTTAGTTAGGTTTAAGTAGTTCTAAGTTCTAGGGTACTGATGACCACAGATGTTAAGTTCCATAGTGCTCAGAGCCATTTGAACCATTTGTAGATGCTGACGGTATTGAAGTTCTTGTTTTAACTGCAAGATAGAGAACAGTTTTTCAAATTAAGGGTGGACCGTTGCTCCCACTTAATGAGCCCTATAGTGAGCGGGAGATTGGAGAAGTCATTCATAGACACGACGTGACATAGACCGTCGTTGACTGTATTTCATGAGTTAATTATTTGAGCGCTCGCGTCCGACATGAACTGGTCGGCGAAGGCTACTTCGGGGTACAGCATTCTGAAGAACCATTAGAGAGCTACGTCAAAAGGATTAAAGATAGTGGTAGAAGTTTTTGTTTGAATTATAGCGAAAGGGATGATCCTTCTAGAGCGTTGTTTTGCGAGCTGCCACAGAAAGGTCGTCAATTAGAAAAGTTGATTAGCTGTGGGCAAGCTATAATGTGCACTGACCAGTAGCTGGAAAACGGACATATCCCTTTTTGGTAACGGACGGCAAATAGTAATCCCAGAGGGGAGCTGTTGTCATCTGGAGTAAGGTGCTTTCAGTGTACAAATTGCGAAGAATTGCATAGGGTATTGTATTAACCAGAGGCCTAGAAAAGACGGAGAGACTCCGTCCCCGCCGGAGCCGCAATGCTCCACAACACCACAACGACGACCGCAGTCCACCCCACCGCCGTCCCACACAATCGCCGATATAGTGTAGCTGAGGCGGAATAAGGGGAACCAGCCTGCATTCGCCGAGGCAGACGGAAAATCACCTAGAAACTGTCCACAGACTGGCCGGCTCACCAGATCTCGACATAAGTACGCCGGGCGGATTCGTGCCAGGGACCAGGTGCTCCTTCCCACTCCGGAAAGCTGTGCGTTAGACCGCACGGCTAACTGGGCGGGCACTGCGTTGGCTAGTCAAGCTTCGAAGACATTTCACGGTGTCTTTAGTGGGGATAGCGAAGTAGGGCCGTTTGAAGAGGAACTGTAGTGAACCTCGGTGCTCGATTACTTTAGTGTGTATCTCTGTAAATCAGGAGTCTGTTTGTGCACTTCCCGATACTGGAAGCTCTTTCCCCCTAATGTAAGAGGAGTTGATGTAACGTATCGAGAACATTGTAACTTATCCGAATTGTCTGGTGGAATGAAGTCCTGTCAGCTAGTAAGTTGCCAGGATATACATATATTGGGGCAATTGAGATTAAAATTGGAATTAGTGACTTTACGTGGAAATTTCCTCTCTATCTGTGTCAGCTACACTTCTGGAAATTGAAATAAGAACACCGTGAATTCATTGTCCCAGGAAGGGGAAACTTTATTGACACGTTCCTGGGGTCAGATACATCACATGATCACACTCACAGAACCACAGGCACATAGACACAGGCAACAGAGCATGCACAATGTCGGCACTAGTACAGTGTATATCCACCTTTCGCAGCAATGCAGGCTGCTATTCTCCCATGGAGACGATCGTAGAGATGCTGAGTGTAATCCTGTGGAACGGCTTGCCATGCCATTTCCACCTGGCGCCTCAGTTGGACCAGCGTTCGTGCTGGACGTGCAGACCACATGAGACGACGCTTCATCCAGTCCCAAACATGCTCAATGGTGGACAGATCCGGAGATCTTGCTGGCCAGGGTAGTTGACTTACACCTTCTAGAGCACGTTGGGTGGCACGGGATACATGCGAACGTGTATTGTCCTGTTGGAACAGCAAGTTCCCTTGCCGGTCTAGGAATGGTAGAACGATGGGTTCGATGACGGTTTGGATGTACCGTGCACTATTCAGTGTCCCCTCGACGATCACCAGAGGTGTACGGCCAGTATAGGAGATCGCTCCCCACACCATGATGCCGGGTGTTGGCCCAGTGTGGCTCGGTCGTATGCAGTCCTGATTGTGGCGCTCAACTGCACGGAGCCAAACACGCATACGACCATCATTGGCACCAAGGCAGAAGCGACTCTCATCGCTGAAGACGGCACGTCTCCATTCGACCCTCCATTCACGCCTGTCGCGACACTGGAGGCGGACAGCACGATGTTGGGGCGTGAGCGGAAGACGGCCTAACGGTGTGCGGGATCGTAGCCCAACTTCATGGAGACGGTTGCGAATGGTCCTCGCCGATACCCCAGGAGCAACAGTGTCCCTAATTTGCTGGGAAGTGGCGGTGCGGTCCCCTACGGCACTGCGTAGGATCCTACGGTCTTGGCGTGCATCCGTGCGTCGCTGCGGTCCGGTCCCATGTCGACGGGCACGTGCACCTTCCGCCGACCACTGGCGACAACATCGATGTACTCTGGAGACCTCACGCCCCACGTGTTGAGCAATTCGGCGGTACGTCCACCCGGCCTCCCGCATGCCCACTATACGCCCTTGCTCAAAGTCCGTCAACTGCACATACGGTTCACGTCCACGCTGTCGCGGCATGCTACCAGTGTTAAAGACTGCGATGGAGCTCCGTATGCCACGGCAAACTGGCTGGCACTGACGGCGGCGGTGCACAAATGCTGCGCAGCTAGCGCCATTCGACGGCCAACACCGCGGTTCCTGGTGTGTCCGCTGTGCCGTGCGTATGATCATTGCTTGTACAGCCCTCTCGCAGTGTCCGGAGCAAGTATGGTGGGTCTGACACACCGGTGTCAATGTGTTCTTTTTTCCATTTCCAGGAGTGTATAATGGAGCAGATTCCATCTGTACGACTGGGTTGACTCACCAGTGGAGTAAGAGGTTTTATTTTGAGTTTGCCAGCCAGGAGGTATTTAAGTGCTGTAAACATGTATTGAATGGCAGCCTGGACCGCTGTAAGTGTGTAATTAACTCAGTAAAAGGTGATGGCAGCGCCTATGATCTCACATATATACAGTCCGAAAAGGGAGAACAAGTTGTAGAGCTATGTCAAGATTTTAGTGATATGTTCACTGATAGCTTAGGTGAGGTTAGGGAAGTCGAGCATAAAACTGAATTAACCGATAACTCACCCGTCAGGTAGAGGTTGTCACGACCTCGAGAGGAAGCGTTATGGCTATCGGTGAGCTGCTACGCGAGGGAATTAATAGGCCATCCAAATCCGATAATTGTGAAGTCCAAGCCGCAGGGGGAAGCCGTCCTTCTGATTACTGGACGCTTAGCAAAAAGGTACTTCTCCAATATACAACACTTCCTGCTGTACATTCTTGCTTCTCCTGGATCGAAAGGGCTAGGTTTTTACGACATTCGATCCAAATCAGACTTATTACCAAATCTCCCTTGTTGAGAAATTCAAACTTGTCACGGCCTTTGCTACTGATTGGGCACCTCAACAAAAATAGTTCCTTCCGGAGTGTCGACAGGGACAGAAGCACTGTCTGGTATTGTGCATAGCATTCTCTGATCTTAAATTGGAGTGTATAATTATCTGAACGATTAAGAAATTTTTAGTGAGATCGCTAAGAGTATCTCGACCGTGTTAGGAATGTGCTCCAACGTTTGCAAAGGAAGGATTTCATCGTTAAACCTTCGAGGGTAAAATTTACTCTGCCTGAAATTTGTTTTTCCGGCCATATTGTTTCTAGCAAGGGTGTTAGTCGATCAAAGCCACACAGATGTCCTTCAGGCGATTCCTATCACATTAGTAACAGCGTTAAAGCATTTGCTCGTGTTACTGGAGTGTTAATTTTCTCCCAAAATTTATGCCTAATTTTGCCCTGTTAGTGGCACCGCTGAATGATCAGTGGAAGAAAGGGAAAAAAAATCTAGTGTTGTCCGTCACAAACGCATCTTTTGAGGCCTTAGAGAAGGCTTTGGCCGCTACCCCCGTGGTCACTGTGGCTGATTTCACTGAGGATTTTGTTGTCTACACAAACGTCTTCATGTAAGGGCCCGCAGCCGTCTTTTTGCAGGATGGAGGGACTGGAAGACGGCCTATTGCATTCACTTCACGTGTCCTTCACTCTACTGGCAGCCAAGTATTGAGTACATGAGCTGGAGGCCTCGGAAGTATTGTTCGGTTTTGAAACATATAAGTAGTGTTTGCAACAATTCAGTTCAGTTCAATTTCTTGCTACGAATTTAGACATGTTATCTGGAAACTTTGCGCAGGTCGTACATATTCATTAAGCCTGTTTTAGTACAATGTTCAACATTATCTGTGGAGTAATTAAGATAATTTAAAATAAGGGGAATTTGCTCAAGTTCCAAGTGAATAACTTCTCTCTTACGTTAGTCGATACGTTACTGGTAGCCTCACAAGCACTCGAAATTTTCTCGACTAATTACACCTGCATCTACACATGTTGTTGCTACTCTATTCTAGATCAGCCACATTGGTACGTGAGTGCCGCTGCAAACCTCGAGTCTTCACATTCCCATATGCGTAGCCATAGAATTCCTTCTTTTCCTTTTTATATATTTTTTAAATTTTCTCATATACATTGGAAGCTTCTCTTAATTAATTGTCTATGTGCCTATCATTACCTAGAAATGAGGAAATGCTTCTTGCGGCTTGTTGACATTATTTTGATACATAGATCGTCCACTTGATCTTCCAGACAGAAAGTCAAACAGTTGCCTTTCAGATCTTCGATGTGCTATCATATTAACTTTAGCCTACAAGTTTTGGTTACATACAATTGTTTACAGATCGCAGTGTAGTTGTGTGCTGTCTCTTTCCACCTAAAAATGGGGGTATCTGAGAACGACATGATCCGCGGGACATTCCTCTCTACACCCACAGATTTGGTGTTACTGCACCCCATTCGATGTTGATGCCTGGGATATGGACAGCGGATTCTCGTAAGGGAAATTACAGGCAATTTGAGAATTTCCCGATGCTCGGGACTATGCTGTAAACACACATTGCAGTGCTCCTGGTGTACCAGTCAGACTGCCATTTATCTAATTTCCTCACTCGTAAATCTCTTTCATCAATAATATGCGTTCCTGTGATCTCGTACACACGATCATGTTGCCCGCACATCCCAAACAATATAGAGCTGCCCTGTAATGTACCACGATAACCTCAGAATTGTTCTCCGCTGAATTGCTCGCAGTATTGCTTTGTAGATGCTTAATCTAAGGCGATGCCCCTAGACGCTGGCAGTGGAGCCCACAATGGCGTAGAAGATACCTTCGTGATATGACATGGAACGCCAATTTATAGTCGGCAGTACCAGTATGTGCAATCTTATGCATAAGTTTCGCCACTTCCTGAACAGCAGATTTTAAGTGTTATATAACCGGACCATCCGCTCTAAAAACTCCGCCATCTCTCTTCCCACATCCACCATTGCTGGCGGCTCACCTCCAACTGCGCAACGCTACGCGCTGTTAACAGCCAACTGCCCAACACTACAATAGCAAATATTGCAAGAATGCCGACCAGCCTCAGACTGCACACAGCACAGTCAGGGATTTTCGTAGAGAGCGCTACGTGGCATTACCAACAGAAAAACCTAAACAGCCTACTTAAATGACAAACTCAGTGCTATTGTTCTACTGTGTCCTGAAGACTGTCACCAGGAAATAAGTCCTCTACTGAAGGACCCGGCTTACAGAAAGCTGAGGAAGGATCTAACACCGAAGTTGACAAAGAAAATCGAAGAATTGGATCAAACGCACTATATTACCGCAGCATGTGGCTTAGGTTCTATGCTGAAAATTACCGAAAAGAAGTTGCAGTTAATAACCGATACTGAACAACTCCGGTGTGTTGAACGAGGCATCAGAGGTAGAACGAGGCATGAGATGTGGAATTGGTCATGGTTTCGGTTGCCAAAAATAGTGTCTTGGTCGCTTATGATGAAGAAATCGACGAATCTTACATAATTTATTTTGATGTGAAAGGCTCACACAGATGGGCGATGTTACAGCATCTCCCCATATGTAATGGAAGAAATATAAGACTGAAACCTAGGGTAGTAGCTCTTGAATATCCTGAAATTATTCTCAATTTACGTTTAGATTTATCCCTGTTTTTGGAAAAAAAATGCGCAACAATCAGCTAGCAAAAAGCAAAGAAACTGTTTCCGACTTTGACTGACAAGAAAAATTAATTCATTTGTTACAGAACTTCGAAACAATGTTTGAAAAATATTTTGATATTAAAAGGACTCACCGAAATTTGTCCGTTAGTTGAGGTCCGTGAATGAAGTCGTATGTTGAGATTAGGGGACAAAACTGGATGAATGCATGCAGTGAGTTTCAGAAGAATTTCTTCTAATTCATGAACAATGCCATATCAGGAAACACCATGCAAACTTTGCGTAAGGTACAGGGCATTAAACTAGGAACACTGCGGGAGCGCAGCTTCAGGGCAGCTGCAATAACTCCAAAAGCCAATTTTGATGGGAGGATCTATTGATCATAGCATGTTAAGTGTTGTCTTTGATAAACCCATTGCAATGCGATTGGCGATAGCAGATACATTGAAAACGACACTCTTCGATTTCTATTATCGACATGTACCAAACAAGATGCCCGCCGAACTGTAGAAACCTATGCTACACAGACATTGACAGCCTCATATACAACCTCAAAATTTCAAATTTCTCTGAGTATATCAGGGAGAAGAAGTACGATACTTCTGGATTATTAGCGAATAACCAAGACAATATTTCTGTGGTCAATAAAAATTTGGTTGGATTATTGAAATACGAACTGACTTGGAGGAGGGTGGGAGTATCACAGAATTTCCGAGCCTGTGCGCTTAAATGTAGACTCTTGAGATTTAGTCTGGGGGCATAACATACCCAGAAAAGGTATAAAATAGTCGTCTGGAAATAGACTCATCATTGATGATTATCAGCTGTATGTCCAGGACTCAGAAGTGAAAAACCACTGAGCATGTAGTTTCAGCTATTTAACAACTTAAACTTTCTTTATCCTCTCAGAATAACCAGCTATATATTCTACCTGATAAAGTAATTAAACTGGCCAGTAGACATTACTGCATCAAAAATGATTATTATTAGTGTAAGAAATGTAAATAATTGATTGTTTTATATTTCAAAAATACAAATACTTGTACACAATGAAAAGGCTAGATTGGTTTCTTATTGTAATAATGTAAATATTTACAAAATGTAAAAACAATGTAAATACTTGAAAAAATGGGAATGAGATATAATGCAAACGCCTGATTGGTTTTTACTGTAAAAATGAAAATACTTATAATAAAGTAATGTCATTATCACAAAAACATAAATACATAAGAACACTTCATGTAATAAAAGTTTTATGAAATACCCGTTTGTTTTATATTTTATATGTAGGAATATATTTTTGTGTTTAAGTTCTCTACATTCTATTTGTGTCTACATAAGAATACTGCATGTAATAAAAGCTTTATGAAAACCCGTTTGTTTTATGTTTTGTATGTAGGAATACATTTTTGTGTTTAAGTTTTCTACAGTCTATTTGTGTCAATCAAGACAATCTTAGTAAGTGTACATCTGCCTCAGAGTTGCATTGCATCGTATCAGGACAGCTGTGATGACTGCCGATATCTCTCCCTCCTGCTTGGGCTTTTCCTTTGCCTCACAACACCAAGAGTATGCTGTAGTGCCATGTGTATCCTACCACTGTCTTTGATGAAAAGACTTGAGAGGCTGGAGAAACTATACTTTTTTTCTGACCATGACAAGCAAAAGTTCGGCTGCTTTTCTTAAATATTTATGAGAAATGAAATCACAAGTTTATTTACAAATTACAGCTTTAGTATTTGTTTATTATACACAGAAATATGTGTTTGCACAAGGCATTTTATGTTTATGATGCGAATTGTGGAACCAGAAGTCATTTTAATATTAAGCTGAAGGTATGGATCTGTAATTAAATAATATATAGCTCTGATATTTGCTTCAAATGGGTATTAAGTCAGAAGTATGTGACTTCCATAGACACAGTGAATATCTTTGACCTTAAAATGTTCATAATCTTTTCGATATTTTGCTGTCGATAAATAAATTTCGATTTCTTAATTGAAAGCAAATATCATTGTAACTTATGAAAGTAACAAATTTATGAATATCTATTAGTTAATAGGGGAAAGAGTTGACTTAAAGTAAAATGGAAAATGGTCATGAGAGTTCGGTCGCACACTGATAAGAGCTGTGATGCTGCTGGTAACTAAGACAACGTCTTCAGGTAAATGATCGCAGTGTGTCACTCCCCAATGTAAACAACCCCATAGTTGCCGTAGCCACAATACTGTAATGCTGTACATCCATTACTTTCACCTTTTTGTAAAGAAGAGTGATTTTTTGCTCCTTTCTCAAAAAATATCAAGGATAAAATCAATTAATTTTGAAGTGTATCGAACTTAAAATGTAAATGAAACTCAGTCGGTGTTCAGAGCCCTGTTTTCTTGAAGAAATTTCGATTGTTTAGCTCTATATCAGGGGTACTAAACATCTTTCATTTCTGAGAATATGTGGTAGCGTCCAAGAGTTAAATTATGGTTTATAGACGGTATTTATTTCTTCTGTTTTGTGTCTGCTCTTCAGCTTCAATACGAAGCTAGTCTGTGAGAGACTGAATGGGAATGTTCGACCTATTGAGCGATTAATGTCCACTCAGCACTCGTTTAATAACAGGCGTTGCGCGAGCGTTAATTGCACGAGGACTTCCCAGATAATCGGCTCTGATTACCTCAAAACGTCGTTTACGTGGTACTCGCTTATGTGACTGTGTACTCAAGAATCTTGAACATGCAGCTGTCACATACCCATGTAATAACACATTAGTTTAGAATAAATTACGTTTCTGTGACAATCATCTGAAACATTTTTTGAATTGATACTTTCACGATGTTATTCGAAGCCTGCAGCGAAACTAGCGATGAATCTGTTTAAAATATCTGGAACCGAGTGTTAATACCTTATTAACAGGGTTATCGTTACATCACATGACAAACGTTATTAATTGTTTTCCACATTTTTCCGTGTCGTTCATTAGACTGATTTAGCCATTTGAAGAATTCTTGAAAACAAGAACGAAAGATGACTGGGTTTTAACATGCCAGGCTTGAGGGTGGATATTAGGCTTGTCTTCATCAAAGGCAGCACCTTGCCACTTGAGTTTAGGGAAGACACAGAAGAAAAATTATTTTGACGACTGTTGTGAGATTTTAATCGCAGTCCTCTTTCATGTAAAGTAGAGTGTACTAGTACTGTGCCATTTCGCACCGTCTCAAAGAAGAGACTATACATCGCAGTCATTCCATAGTGTAAAGGGACGTTGCATGCTAATACAGCAGATTTTACTTTCGATACCGGTCAAAATTAATAAACCACTAACAAAATAATTAATCCAGTAACAAAGTAATCGAAATATTTTCACAGTTTGGAAAGTAGGAGACGAGGTGCTGGTTGAATTAAAGCTGTGACGATGGGCTGCGAGTTGTGCTTCGATAGCTCAGATGATAGAGCACTTAGCCCCAAAAGGCAAAGTCCCGAGTACGAGTCTCGGTCCGACACCCAGTATTAATCTGCAGGGAAGTTCCATTTTTGAAGATGTTAATATTATTATGTTTATTATTATGCGTTTATTTATCGCTGCTATAACAGAACTCAATACGCGTATTCTAATTTTAGCTTCTAAATGCATGCTACCGTAAGGTATCAGAAAATATCACTAAGGACATAATACTGTTGTTGGAAATGAAACGAAGAAGTAACGTTCCGATATAATATGTGTTGGTCTTTTCACCGATTGGAAATTTCACTTCTGAAATGAACAGGCTTAAAATCGGCTGAGAAATATCTGATTTGTGAATCACCCAACTTTAACTGTGTCGTAACTAAATAATAAAACAAAACGAGTAATATCTGCAGAGAGAATAACGCCATTCAGCGGTCTGAAAATATTCATGGAAATTACTCGACTATGAAACTTTGCTCTTCTGTCACGCAATTTCCCTGCCGATGATAAAACTGTGGTACAGGATACTGTGTGGACGTGGCTTACAACTGTGTCAACAGTCTAAATATCAAATGTCGCCAGTAAAATGAAGAGTGGCAAAGAACATGATCCACTATGTGACGCAACATAATGCAGAAGAGTCCACATACAACCACTGCTGGTTATATCCCTTTTTAAAAATACACGATATACCATTGTCAAAAAGTACATTGTCCTACTATAAAACACAAACAACAACAACACATATTTGAATTACAAAAAAGGAACAGAATACAGAGGTGAGCATAAAAGTGTGGTGTGAGAAACCCATAATGCTGCAGAACATCTACAAATTAGACGAAAGTTATCAGTGTCAAAAACAAAAAAACATCGATGTGCTAGCAGACCTCATTTCCCGATGTAAGCGAAAAATCACCAGAAAAATCACCGTAAGTACAAATCAACCTATTCTTAACGAACTGTTTTTCGATCTAGAAAGCAAATTAAAATATAAATAACTTAAATACTGACCAATGATGATGCTTTACCTCAATAAAGCGAAACATGACTGGTGAAAAAAATCACAAATTTTTGTAGTTGCAGCGACAGACCAAAAATACCCTCAAGAATTTCAATGTTTCCTGTAATCTTCGGCACATATTCAGTTCCAGTGTTCTGTATTTTCACCTTTCACTAAATAAATTTAGTAAAACTGAATATAACGTCTGTGGTACGTTATATGCGGTTAATCCCTTGAAATACTTTATTGTATCAAAACAATTAGGAGTGAAAGGTGATGGTAAAACAGATTATTTTTCTATGGATTACACATTGATCCGTTTTATTGTTGGTGTTTATTAGAAGCAACTGGTGGTGCAATGATTTTCGTGATGCCCTCAGTTACAATACGAAATTGCATATAGGGAAGACACATGAACGCATTTCGTCCTGAACTATCCCGATTCTATTACGGAAGTCTACGATTTTTCGTTACACTCGCAACATTATCCTCAATGAAACAGTTCTTTTAAACTATATTTATTATTATATCATAGTTCCTTTGCTTGGTAAGGCATGAGCAATGTATTTTGTAAATCTGTTGAAACTCACCAAATTTACGTGGGAATTTTTCATCGAGAGAGAAGCGGGGACACAGTCGTATGATAAACAGGGTTACGAATAACTGAACTCCAGTTTCTTATTATTGAATTTCGACGTCTTGAATGATGGTATTAAGACTATTTTTACAATGTAACCAGTAGTGGCAGGAAGTTGTAATCCTAGGAAAGACGAACTTTAAGCTCATTCACTGTGTATATGCACTTGGTAAAGCTGAGGATAGGGCTGGTAGCCGCGAAATTTATCGTGACACTCAGTGAAAGACACTGATGTTTTTCCAGTCAGAGTATAATTTAGTCTTAATCCTAAATCTTTTATAAGTATTTCACTAGCTTTGGTGTGTATATCGTTTTTATTTTCATCTGAGAAAATTACGAATAACTGGTAGTGTTGTGAGCGAACCATCGTTCACAACGAATGAATAAATTCCCACAATATATTTAGTACATGCTACCCCCATCGCATAACTTATTTCGCAACACCTGGTTGTATGGTGCGTGTTAAGATCTTTACATATGAACGAATAGAGCTGTTTACGAAACAAAAACGATTCTTAAAGATTTTTGATAGGCTATGATAAAAGTAGGTGAAAGTTTTGCACCTTGGGACAATGTTCAGACTTTCGACTTCTAGCCAAATATAATACAGAAGTGTAATACATTTTACAACTCCATTATTAAATTATGGCAATCATTTTTATGTGCAGCAGTTTTTTTCTGGAATTACAGTAACTCAGGAAAGAAAGGTTTTTACAAATGTAAAATCATGTTACAAAGTAGCCTACACAGTGACCATGTATGTAGGAATAAATATTTCGTTAAAATTAATAACCGTAGCAATAGAGGAAATCTTGTCATTGCCTTATTTGGTCGTCTACCTGTTACATTATTATCCTAGTATGGACCAATAGTCACACTAAGTGGAAATATTATCAACAACGAGTTATAAATTTAACACATTTTGAAACTGAAGTTACTGAAGACTGATACATATTTCCATTTTAAAAAGAAGTTCACCTGTTAACTCACTAAGGAAACTCAGTTAATTTGCAAATATATCATGTAACATGGTAAAAATCTTTTTCTTTTTCAAGGTACAGTCAGTGACGAACTTTGCGAGACACCACGACTCATCGTTATGTTGAACCGCACAACCTCACTGTCTGTTAACAACGCATCATATGCAAGGAGACAAAGTGCTTCCAACATACTGTCTAATGACGTCAAGTCGAAAAGCAACCCGAACATTGCCATATATGGTTTCTCATTTATTTATCTATTGTGTTGGTGTGCTGTGTTCAATAAACCAACGAAAAAGCGTTATTTAGGGGTCACTGTACTAATATAAGTAAATTACAATTTATCACGAAGAAGTTGTGGAAACGTCTTTTTAATAAATAAAATTTAACAAGTTGTCACGAATTAATAGAATAATATGCACTCTCGGCTTAGAAACGGCCTGTCTCCAGGTTCTGTTCAGTCATACTGAAGTAGAGTTACAGGATACCACAAAAAGTACACAAAAGTAGCTGTAGGAGCAGATATATGACAAAATCCAGTTAAAAGGTTATTCAGTGCTACAGTTACTTCAGTACAATTGGCAGGAGGAGGAAAAGCAGGAGCCAACAAATGTTCACTACAGTAACTTGACATCTTTACATCAAAGTGTACGAAGCAATATAGTCACAAAACTTTGGAGGAGAAGTTGTCTTAGGATTTCGATCGGATTACTAGTGGCTTTTTCACACAAGAGATAAAAATCTTGTCTCCAGCCACATACGAACCGAAAACGAACGCACTCTTCCACTTGATGGGCCGAACACTATAGTGTTAACGTAGCATACAGTTGACTCAAATAGTTTTCGGTTGTTGTTCCACTCATGACCAAGACAGAGAAACCACAATTAAAATAGCGAAGTAAGCTATATTTTCTGTTTGAACGATGGTCCAGGGCTAAAAACAATACATGTGCCACCACTATGCCGTCCTTAAGTGAGAATAATTAAGAATATTTGATCTAAACGTATATTTAATCTCAATGACGAGAATGAGTCTGAACCAAACCAGGAAGTAAATCTACGATCACACAGGAGCCCAACGTGTTATACAATATTGATAATTCCCCATTAGACTAGCAACAGGCAGAATATGGTTGCTCAGCAGACGTAAATCTTGAGATGACCGAAATCAAGGAAGCTGACCTTTCGAAGACGCGGGGTCGCCGCCTATCCAGATGCACCGAATGCAACTCGAACCAAATAAAGGAAGCTCAAGGATAATTATTTTCTCTTCTGTAGCTGTTACAGATAATTTTGTTTCTTTGCCTGAAGTGAACTGCAGTCTAATAAATTCATTCACTGGAGGTGGTTTGCTATTACATCATTAGCAGGAGCTATTCTCGTGTGTAAATAACATTCATTTCAAAACGATGTATTTGAAAACAGTTTCCTTTCGAATGCTTGCATTGGCACCTCCCCTAATACACAATAGCACAAACGGAAACACAATATAGCATTTCTTGTGAATGTTTGGGTTTTATAATCAAACTTCATATGCTGCGAAAAAACCTAGACTCATTGCTCAAAATCACAAAATCAATACATGGAAAAATTTTTTTTTGCACTGATCGAAAAATAGAACTCAAAAGCCATGGATAGAATTAACCAAACGAGTTATTGTGACGCAGGAGAGATATGGCTAACAGCAGAGGCTGGAAATTTTGAGCTCCTTATTGAAATCCTATCTTTCGATGTCATTGTTTCTCCTTTTTCCGTCGTGAAAGTATCAGAGATTAATGATATTAATGTTTTTGTGACATCGGTAAATACAAAAGAATTTTTTACAGAAAAATTAAAATATTATAAAAATTACATTTTATCATCACATACTTCATATCCATATGTAGGTAAGAATAACTGAAAATGAAGAACCTATAAATTCTGGTATATCAAATTTTGTTTCGATTTTTACTTTTATACTTCAAAATGGTCAGTGTTTTCCTGATGATATGATATCTGCCAGAACAATGTTCAAAGCATATAAAATCAAAGCACAAGCTGCGCTGTGCTAAGGCATTTATGCCACTGTCAAATTGTTTACGTGGGTGTCATTAGGAAAAGAAACTTCGTTACTTTTTTAAATATCTTGTGATCTGGCGATAAATGTGCCACAACCTAAACATATCGAAGCTTTACTAAACATGTGGAAGCTTTACCTTGAAAGATGGAGCCTGCAAGGGATTACGGATCCCGGGGATAATAAAAAATTTCAACATTTCTGCTTTGATTCCCGTTTGCTGCACAGTGAGAACAGGACATTTTTGTAACAGGCGAATTTAATTCATTACCTATTAGTAAAGGTATACACCGCAGGATTCACAGAACGGCATACACTTTGGCTGAATCATTTTTAATGAAAATGTCAGTGTTCCGATTTTATCGAAAACCAGAACATCGCCTAAGTTGGGACAGCTTCACGAACTACATGACTTAGTGATGTGCAGATATGGCTTCATTTTAACGTAAAGTGTTACTACTTAGAGACTAGCTCCGGCACGCCAGTCGGAAACGACAGGGAAGAGAAGGCTGTGAGAAGAAGTAAGCCAATCGCACGCTGACCGGACCTTCGTCCAGGATGACAATGCGACAGCAGCGGTCCCTATGTGAAGAGGACATAAGCGCCACCACCGACTGGTGACGGGCCAGTTCACTGGCAGCTTCAAGACTACTGACTTGGATAGCAGCATCAACTCTAGTCACTTCACTTGTACTCTCTATGTAGCACAGACTTGGGAATGTTTACACTGAAGATGATTATTTTGAATGTCGCCCTTTGCTTGCGACATACCTGCATAATTGTCAAAGTTACATTTGTGATAAAACTCATGAATTTGAGTGTTGGTCTAGCGATCTGCGTACGTTAGATTTCTAAACACCATATAATTGGCGATGTGGTGTAAGAACAAATACAGCACAACAACGTGTCCATTGTCACACCCAGAACCCAGCTGCCACAATTTTTTTAGTTGTGGACTTTCCTACTTTGAGGTCGCCTTTCTTCTACCTTGTCTTTGCTTTGCAGATTTACATCTTTTGACAGTGTCACTTACCACGTTTAACCTATTTCAGGTGCGCGTTGCTGAATGTTCTTTCTTTGTGTGCTTATTTTTATTGCTTGCTGAAACCTGGTAGTCAAGGAAGGCAGGATTCGGTTACGATTGTGGATGGGGCCGTTGCTGTTTGTTCCCTTTTGTAATTACACACATTTGTTTTAAAATGGTAATTCCAGACTCAGCAACAAATCACACGTTATTAATGAAGTAATAAACAACTTTTAAATTAATCGTGCTTTCTGTACGTTACAATTTACCAAATGGAGATTAAATACAGACACAGCAAACAATGTTTTAAAACAAGCCGATGTGATCCCAATTAGAATTTTACGGCAAGTAAGCACAGTCACGGCTGAAGGCCTTTAACGCCAAGAAAGGCAACTATGTAGAAATGTTAACCAACATACTGTAAAACCGCAGTGCTATAGCAAGGTTATTTTAAAAAGACAGGCTACTGATCACCAAACAGGTGAGACAAAATGATGGTAATCTTGGTTGCACAACCATTTAAACCTGCTGTAACGCCAATAATGGCAATTATATATAAAAAAAGAAATATTCAGTAAAACAGCAAATGTTAATTTTAAAGGGCAAGCAACTGATCACCAAACAGGTGAGACAAAATGATGGTAAACTTGATAGCAAAATCACTTAAACCTGCTCTAACGCCAAGAACGGAATTCTATAAAAAATTATGAAACACACAAAAAAACAGAAATACAATAATAAAACATAAGGGCCAGTCACAGACGGTACACCAGGAATCGCCCTCTGAGTAGGTCCGGCAAAAAACACTTTCGAGAGAGATGATATAGGCAGCCAAGAATCGCATTCACTTCACAGGATGGTAACTCAAACTAGTGGCAGTCTAACGAATGACTAATAATTTTCTTGCTGAGGCTCCCTGACGCCCAATAAACCAATTGCAAACATGTAAAATTACGCCAAAGACGGAACCGGCGATCTGGACCCTGTCCACAGAATACTGTACTTAGAGCGTCCAGAACAAGAAAGGAATCACTACCATCAGAGTAGAACAATCGCCAACCAACCTACGCAAGAAAGCTGTTAAAACTACACGCCTTACGGAACAGGAGTGGCAAGACAAGGAAACGCACACTCTAACCCCTAGGCTAGGTAACTGGAGCGTTATCGGCCACGAGGCAGGAAAACATCGCTGGTTGAACGTTGTTAAGTTCAACAAAAAGTAACAAAATGACCGCAATATATAGTAATAAGAAGTCCAGGAAAGCTAATCCAATCGTCCTTCCCCTAGCACTCCACTCGCTGCTCTTCGTCTCGGCAACATTGCGAGCACCAACACGAACCTAAGTCACTGGAGAATCGCGAGATCTCACAATCGTGGAGGTGTCTCTACTTGAATCCAAATGCACGGTCCGGTTTACGACGAGGTCGTGCACCCTCGTGAACGCAGGCCTTCGATCCGGCAGTCCGTGTGCACTACCACTGGTCCCAGCGTGTCCTGGCACTGCACGAACCTGGCTCGCCCCGTGTCCCCAACCGAACTGCACACTGACTCGACCCGGAAGAAGCACGACGTCACACCTGTGACCTTGTCAACACGAGAAGGTAGGCAAATAACCGCAACCATGTCAACTAAATGATACAGTCTGGCCGCCAACAGAGGACAGAAACCTACAAACAGTTCCAAGACTTGCATTGTCTATTTATTGCATTTAGATATTCCAAAATGAGCGACCCACTTCTCCCAACACCTGCTCAGGCGCTTCAGCTTCAGGTGATAAATGCAACACATCTGACACAGATGTTTCAGTTTCAGACGCAGTAGATATCCACCCTGCTTGACCCAATACAATCAAGTGACCAACGCAGACGAAAATACATCAACCGTAGCTCTGAGTCCCATGGTGGCTCAAGTGGTTACAACGGCATGAAGCCCACACCATTGCTCACAACCTATCAGCTACTGTGAAACTACATTATTTTTGTCAACTGTACGAAGTGCAGTCTTTCACCTCATTCAGACATTGCCCTTTAACCCCACACTGAGTGAACTTTCCTGCGATTAGGTTGTACATTTTCTATATTGAATACGAACAAGTGAATATGGTGGCAGCTGGATACCAATTCTTTCACTGCAAAAAAAAAAAAAAAAAAAAAAAAGTAAGAGTCAGGACACACTTACCGTGAGTGGGCAACAAATCTGCAGGGTGTGATGAGGAAATGCAGATTCAAATGTGCTTGCGGTGTTTTATATTCAGATGTTGTTTTGCTTGATGTGATCATGTACAGAGTAACTGATGTCAGTCTTAGAGAACAGAATTTGAAACAATCAGATCCATCATTTCAGCACGTAGTGTAAATTCTAGATTAGTACGATTCAGATGCCGTAGTGGCCGATAAATTTGAGCAGCCACACTAATTTGTTAGGTTGAGTCGTCTCTTGCTCACGACCGGCCCAGTAGGTACCAGGTGCCAGACAATGCCACACTACATAAACAATTCTATAAACAGGCCAGTGGATTTAAGTCTTGTTCTCAGGACTATTCTTGGCATAAACACCACAGCCGCTCGTCCAGACAGGCACAATGTTACGCTTGTGGCAAGAAAGATCACGTACAAGCCGTATTCTTGCAGCAGAACAAACATAACAATTCTGCCCACTCACAAAAACCTTGTCACAAGGCCCATGTAATCAGTGCAGTGAATTCAAAGCCTGCTGCAGGCATTTGCAAAACTAGCAGTCAAACACTTTCTTCAGTGCTACTCCAGTCAAACAAACTTTTTGTTCATTTGCTTATTAGTAGCAAATGGCTGAAATTTCGGTTGAATACAGGTGCCTGTGTTACGTTGCTCAGTTTTAACACATATCAAATGTTAGGCTCCCCATACCTGTCTAAAACTAACACGCACCTGATGACTTGCAATAGACAAGAATTTCCATTCTCTGAAAATGTAATTTGCCTGCCATGTATTGCTTGCATACGCGAACTGTGACTTTCACGGCGCCACAATCACACAATTGTACTAACGTTTTTGGTTTCGATTCGTTTCATTTGTTTGGCTTTCAGATTCAGGACAATGTGTTTCAGTGATTACATTCAATGCTGAAATAATTCCCTGGACTCTTTTTCCGACGCTTAAGGCAAGGCTAACAATTTTGTTGCACATATTAAACTGAAAGACAATGCTCAGTCGAAATTTTGCTGTTCCAGAACTGTTTGCGTGCCATTATGGAACAAAGTGGCTACTGAACTTGAAGAACTGCAAGATAGCGGAACTACTGCCCCCACACAAGCTAGTTAGTGGGCAAGATCATTGGTTTTGCTCCCTAAACCTTCCAGTCTTATTCGCTTCTGTGTTGAGTTTAAGTCTACCGCTAACCCACAAACTGTGATTGATACTTATCCATAGTCACTCTTACAGGATCTCATTGAACAGACTAGGCGCTGGTCGCTATTTTTCAAAAACTTATTTGCTTGATGCATATCTTTAAATACCACTAGATGAAGATCTCAACCATGTATGCTGTGAAATCTCATTTGGCCTTGTTTAAATATATGCGTTTGCCTTTTGGCAGTGCTTCCGCACCCGCCGTTTTCCAACAGTGTTTGGCACAGCTGACTGCTCAAGTACCAAACTGTTCAAACTATTTGGGAGATATTCCCGTAGCATGTCGTACGCCATAAGAACACATGAAAACTTGCGTGCTTAATTTCGTGTGTTATCTGGTGCAGGACTTAAGTGTACACTGGAAAGGTGTGATTTATTTTAAACCTGAGTTGCATTATCTTAGTCATGTAACAAACAGTCAAGGTGTTCATCCTGTTCCGTCACATTTGCTAACCATGCGTGATCTGCTAGTCTCTCACTATATCACAGAATTAAAGTCAATCTTAGGGAAAGTGAACTATTATGTCCTGTTCATACCGAATGCTGCACAAATCGCAGGTCCATTGCATCGCTTGCGTCGCAAGGACGTCCCACTTCTTTGGACAGATGAGTGCCGCGAAACTTTTCAAAAACCTAAAGATTAATTGCTCAGTGATCGATGCTTGGCTCACTTTGATTCTGACAAACCAATTGTGTTGCAAGTTAACGCTTCCTCTTACGGAATCAGTGCACAGCTTTCACACAGATTTGGTGATAGAGACAGACCTATTGCTCTCGCATCACAAGTGTTGTCCAAAGGTCAGTGTAACTATTCACAAATAGACAAAGAGGCATTGACTATTGTGTATGGTGCCACCAAATTCCACCACTATAACAGAACATTCTACTTAGTAACCGATTACAAGCCATTGCACACTTTGTTTCATCCGATGAAGGTGGTTTCTGCACGAAAAGGCCCAAAAATTGCAAAAATTAGCATCGTTGTTGTCTCAATACCAGTATGAGATTGTATATCGTCTAACAGTTCAATCGCGGTAATGCAGACGCGTATTTACGTTTTCCGATTGTCCCTGATACAGAGTTTCATGTTTCTGCTCCATCTTGCTGTCACATGTATGCTCAGGATTCACACTACAGGAAAATTGCACAGGCCACGGAAGCTGATTGAGATTTGAGTGTTTTGTTAAAATACATTCGCATATCTTGGTCTTGCTCATTGAATAACATAAAGAACTCTGCAGTGCGTCGGTACTACGCACGTCGGCCTAGCCTCGCTATACACCAAGTTGTGATTCTTGTTCAAAATGACAGTGGACTGTCACGTGTGTTGATCCCAAAAGCTTTGGAAAAAGAAGTGTCGGACTTCAACAGGGCCACTTTGGGATTGTACATACGTAACAGTTGGCACGTGGACACTGTACCTGGTAGGTTGTGAACACTCAAAGAGAACAAATGATCTCACAGTGTCACGCAAGTGCGGCAAATCAGTCCGCTCCGCCTCAAAAATCCTCTGTTTGGCCTAAGTCGCAGTCACCATTGCAACGTGTGCCCATAGACTTTGCTGGACCTTTCTGGAGCACTCGCTGGTTGATTGGTTGTAATTTCTTATAAGAAGTTTCCTTTTGCTCTAGCAACGAACTCGACAACGTCAAGTAGGCTTTGTCCTCTATTCTTAGCCTCGAAGGTTTGCCTGAAATAGTGTCGGACAACGGCTCTCAGTTCACGTCAAATGAATTTTAAACATTCTGTGAACGCAATGGTATACAGCATCTAATTATTCCACAGCAAAACGGCAAAGCAGAACGTTTTCTCAGAACTTTCAAGCAGCAGAAGGCGAAATTTCGCACTGCATACACCAGGGATCAAGCGATGCAACTGTTTACATAATGAGATTTTCACTCTGCAGCGGAGTGAGCGCTGATATAAAACTTCCTGGCAGATTGTGTGCCAGGCCAAGACTCGAACTCGGGACCTTTGCCTTTCGCGGGCAAGTGCTCTACCACCTGAGCTATCCAAGCACGACTCACGCCCCGTACTCACAGCTTTACTTCTGCCAGTACCTCGTCTCCTACCTTCCAAACTTTACAGAAGTAAAGCTGTGAGTTCGGAACGTGAGTCGTGCTTAGGAGGCTCGGTTGGTAGAGCACTTGCCAGCGAATGGCAAAGGGCCCGAGTTCGAGTCTCGGCCTGGCACACAGTTTTAATCTGCCAGGAAGTTTCACTGCCATTGTTTCTCGCCTCCTGTTTTCTGCATCCACGAGATGGACCATCACCGACGGAACTGTTTTACGGCCTCCGCCATCGAACACTGCTCCACTTGCTACCCCCTCCTCAGCTCGGGCGCCGAGGAAAGGTCGCAAATAAATCTACGCGCCGCATGATACTGTGTTTTTCAGGGTTTTTAGCGACAGCAGACGGCGGGCGCGAGGTGAAATCCTTCGTCGACTTGGAACATGCACGTATCTCATCTCAGGCCCAGACGGATTGCAGGGCCGGTATCACATAAAACATAGGCACTGTCATGTGCACATTGATCTTTCTCTATCTCTTGCCTAGATTCACAGATTTCGAGGACAGCACGGCATCATCAACCACCAGAGGTGTCATCACGACACCGAAGGACAATTCCATAGAGACGGAGCCTTCGTTTCTTTGCCTCCTCTCGTCCTACCGATGGAGCTGTACCCTCCCACGCCGTAGAAGCCGACATTTTCTACATCTTCGTTTGGGCCTCAGGAGGTGGACACGTACCCTTTTGGGGTCTTCCGGGGGACGTTTCCACCAGTGCGAAGGTGGATGGCGAGATACGACGGGAAGTCTGAGGTCGTGCCACCCCTGTTGGTGTCATGTTCCATATACGACGACGGTCCGTAGCTTGGGGGGGGGATGTTACCGGGTAAAGTGAAGCGCTGGCGCACTATTCGGAAACGACAGCGAAGAGATGGCTGTGAGATGAAGTCAGACAATTACACGCTGATGGGACCTCCCTCCAGGACGACAGCGCGACGGCAGAGGCCCCGATGTGAAGAGGACATAAACGCCACGACGTCGCAGTTGAATAGCAGCTTCAAGTCTAGTGACTCGGATAGCAGCGTCAACTCTAGTCACTTCGCTTGTACTCCCTATGTAGCATTGCTTGCGACATATCTGCATAATTGTCAAATTTAAGTATTGTAATTTTATTTTTGTAATAAAACTCGTTAATACGACTGGTCTGATTGTTTGTCCAGCGATCCGAGTACGCAGGTTTCCTAGACACCACATACAGGCGCGATGAAGTACTCGTCCTTCACGCGGGAGCATTCGTTTGTTTTCTGTTCTAATCTCGCTAGAGACAAGATTTTTCCTTCTTCTAAAAGAGGCAGATTGACAATCAGTAGCCGTCCGGGGTGGCCGAACGGTTCTAGGGGCTGCAGTATAGAACAGCGCTTCCGTTACGGTCGCAGGTTCAGATCCTGCCTCGAGCATGGATGTGTGTGATGTGCGCAGGTTAGCTAGGATAAAGTTGTTCTAAGTTCCAGGGGTCTGATGACCACAGAAGTTAAGTCCCATTCTGCTCAGAGCCCTTTTCGCAATCAGTAAATAAATTCTAAGACAACTTCTGCCTAGTAATTTTTGTCGCTACCTTGGTTCTGCACGATCCTTACGCTTCTGTCAATTGTATGGACATAACTGTGACACTGAATCACTTCTTAACTGGATTTTTTCATGTCTCTGACGATCCTGCTACGTTTGAATACTTTCATGGTAGTTCTGTAACGCTACTTCATACGACTGTGAATTGAACGTAGAGACAGGCCGTTTCGAAGCCGAGACTGCGCATTATCCTACTAATTAGTAACAATTTAGGATACTTAGTTTTATCAAAAACTACATGTTTGTAACGTTATTGTTGTAAGCTGTAATTCATTTGTATTAGGGCACTTTATGCTGATAGCGTTTTTTCATTTAAATACTGACACACAACAGATAAATGTAAAAAATAAATAGAAAGAAATAGAAAGGCAGCTTAGTTTCTTACGTTACGTAAAACAGTTTGACAGTGTTCAGAAGGGGTTCGACTTCACGCTTGTATACAGTTTGTTGACAGCACTTAGTCTTCTTGCAAGTAATGCTGTTTTTAACAGACCGTAAAACTATGCATTTCGGCCAACGATGAGGTGAAGTTTGTCGCAAATACTGTCACCGACTGTACAAGATAATGAATGACCTACGAATTGTGGGTGCACCGACCACTCTTCATGTAACTAACATTAACGACAAATAAAATGTTATGTGCCAAAAATTTTGTTACTGAAGCGTGAACAATATATAGTGAACAATATACTCAAAATTTCTTTAAAGTATCATATAGCTCTTAAGGACGTACAAATCTAAATATTTAGAAATGGCGCACAAAGCAAAACCTTACGTATAGCTATGACAAAACCTGTAGGTCATAGCGGAAACGGCTTGTGGCGGTGCCTTGTGCTCTTTTCGTCATATGATTGTAAAGTGAGTACAACACAGAAGTGTCAACTAAAAAAGATCACGCGCTGCTATCCTCTAGGTACAACACTCTCCTCCACTCTGCTTGCATTCCGAGACGAGCAACCACTGTTCGAAACATTCGAACACTTATAAAGCTATTTCTCTAGTATTTAAATGTCATTTTTATGTTTCTATTTGAGTGGTGACTATTCTGTCGGACATATTCGGTAGAAATTTCAACGTGTTAATGATTTTTACCGATTTTGTAGGTCCCCAGTCGAAGCTATCCTGTATCATTTCACGACTGTAGAAGGATGACTCCAATAATGTTGTTTTCATGGAATAGTCGGAGTGAAGTAGATCACAGATTTTGCCAAACGACGACGATAACGAGACAGCGTCAGTAAATGGATCCAAATTTCTCATAAACTAGTTTCTTTCTGTTTCCACTCGCCACAAGAGACATGTTTGAGTTAACTTGTAAGTAAGCAAGTGAAACGATTCCAAGTCTCGCCACTTCTGTGTCTTTTATGACAATGGGAAATCAGGAGGATCACTTCGATATTACTGCCAGCTGTTGCTAATTCATTTAGGATTCTACCACCAGTTGATAGCGGAACCATTTCCTCTTGCTGTTGTTGAGTGCGTCGTAGTACCGTGGGATCCACTTCCATGTCTTACACGCGTGATATACGAGAATCCCTCGTGGTCAGTAAACTAAGCTTTTGTGTCCATTTACACACTGTCTCCCTGTAACTATGGTGTAACACACAACCTTAGACCAAATCTTTCAATAAATTGTGATGTGGTCCCAAGAGCGAGGGGCCGAAGTAAGGCTCGGACCTCGTGACACAACCGCAGGGAAACACAGTCGTTGCAAGCCGCATGGACAAATGAGCGACACCGGCATAGCCACGCGTTTCGCTCCACCACCGCAGCTGGTTTTCCTACCTACGGTTGAGCACAGTACCGAACAGCCTAATCCGCAATTATCGACTTAGATTACAGTATTACCTTTCAGTAGGCCAGCTATTTGATCAATGAACTGGACAGAACTCAACGTAGGAGTTGTGGTCTCTGTGAGAGATTTGTAATTTTTCTTTATCTTGTGATCTATTAATGTTCAGAAGCAACTGTAAAAACTCATGATTACCGAGCGAGATTTCTCGGTGGTTAACACATTGGGCTCGCATTCGGAAGAACTAGTGTTTAAACCCCCTCAGACCTTGCTGATTCAGGTTTTCCGTGACTTCCCTAAATTGCTTCAGGCAAATGCCCAGATGGTTCCTTTCCCTAATTTGATGGGAGCAATGACCTCCCTGTTTCTCTCCTCCCGCAAAATCGACCAACCAAATACTTGCGACGTTCTTATGGAAATGGTATGTACAAAATTAAGCGATTTATCTTATCTGCGCTGTAACAAAGTGATGTGATATTTTATGTGTTATAGACACCCACTAGGTCTCCTCTCAGGGCAAACCAAAGGAGCCACTGTTGTACGAGAGAGTGTATTCTCGTCCGGTACAAAAATAGTAAACTGTGGTCTAAAAACCAAAAATGGTAGTTGAGTTTGTTAATAAATAATTTTATAGCGTTAGTGGACGTTTCATGGAACAGTTGAACGGTACGTAAACATGGTAGATCCCTATGTGTGTCAGCTCTAAAAAAACTCAGTAGGTGTCATGGCAGGCCATCTGTACTTTGCTGCCGACTTTAAAGGCAGATATACAAAGGGATTGCCGTGAAGTACTGAAAATGTCCCATAATACGCGCTGATGCACACCCTGCTGTGTAGGCGGTTACATCTATAACATGCTAACATACAGGGTGTTACAAAAAGGTATGGCCAAACTTTCAAGAAACATTCTTCACACAGAAATAAAGAAAAGATATTATGTGGACTTGTGTCCGGGAACGCTTCAATTTCCATGTTAGAGCGCATTTTAGTTTGTCAGTATGTACTGTACTTCCTCGATTCACCGTAAGTTGGCCCAATTGAAGGAAGGTAATGTTGAATTCGGCGCTTGTGTTAACATGTGACTCATTGCTCTACAGTACTAACATTAAGCACATCAGTACGTAGCATCAACAGGTTAGTGTTCATCACGAACTTGGTTTCGCAGTCAGTGCAATGTTTAAAAATGCGGGAGGACGACGGTTCAATCCCGTCTCCGGCCATCCTGATTTAGGTTTTCCGTGGTTTCCCTAACTCGTTTCAGGCAAATGCCTGGATGGTTCCTTTGAAAGGGCACGACCGATTTCCTTCCTAATCCTTCCCTAACCCGAGATTGCTCTCCGTCTCTAATGACCTCGTTGTCGACGGGACGTTAAACACTAACTACCACTACCACCACCACCACCTACAAATGCGGAGTTGGCAGATGCCCATTTGATGTATGAATTAGCACGGGGCAATAGCTGTGGCGCGGTATGTTTGTATCTAGACAGATTTCCTGAACGTAGGTGTCCTGACAGGAAGACGTCGAAGCAATTGATGGGCGTCTTAGGGAGCACGGAACATTCCAGCCTATGACTCGCGACTGGGTAAGACCTAGAATGACGAGGACACCTGCAATGGACGAGGCAATTCTTCGTGCAGTTGACGATAACCCTAATGTCAGCGTCAGAGAAGTTGCTGCTGTACAAGGTTACGTTGACCACGTCACTGTATGGAACCAGTTGTTTCCGTACCATGTACAGCGTGTGCAGGCACTATCAGCAGCTGAATGGCCTCCACGGGTACACTTCTGCCAATGGTTCATCCAGCAATGTGTCAATCCTCATTTCTGTGCAAATGTTCTCTTTATGAATGGGCCTTCATTCCAGCGTGATCAAATAGTAAATTTTCACAATCAACATGTGTGGGCTGACGAGAGTCCGCACACAGTTGTGCAATCACGTCATCAACACACATTTTCTGTTAACGTTTGGGCAGGCATTGTTGGTGATGTCTTGATTAGGCCCCATGTTCTTCCGCCTACGCTCAATGGAGCACGCTAGAACATGTGCCTTTACAAGTAGTCGACACAACATGTGGTTCATGCATGATGGAGCTCCTGCACATTTCAGTCGAAGTGTTAGTACGCTTCTCAACAACAGATTCGGTGCTGATGGATCGGTAGAGGCGGACCAATTCCGTGGCCTCCACGCTCTACTGACCTCAACCCTCTTGACTTTCCTTTATGGGGGCATTTGAAAGCTCTTGTCTACGCAACCCAGGTACCAAATTTAGAGACTCTTCATGCTCGTATTGCGGACGCCTGTGATACAATACGCCATTCTCCAGGGCTGCATCAGCGCATCAGGAATTCCTTGCGCCGGAGGGTGGATGCATGCATCCTCGCTAACAGTTGACGTTTTGAACATTTCCTGTAACAAAGTGTTTGCAGTCACGCTGGTACGTTCTGTTGCTGTGTGTTTCCACTCCATGATTAATTTGATTTGAGGAGAAGTAATAAAATGAGCTCTAACATGGAAAGCAAGCGTTTCCGAACATATGTCCACATAACATATTTTCTTTCTTTGTGTGTGAGGAATGTTTCCTGAAAGTTTGGTCGTACCTTTTTGTAACACCCTGTATACTGGGAAACGACAGAATTCTTCCTGGTGTGATGCGACCCACCAAAACTTCCTCTCTGTGCCAACCTCTTCAAGTCACAGTAACAACCAGATGTTCTCTATTATTTATATGCAGAATATATTGAAATCTCTGTCCTTCCCGAACGTTTTGCCCCCAACGACTCCCTCTGCTATCACAAGAGTTATTCTCTGGTCTTCTCACGTATGGCCTATCATGGTGTCCCTTTCAGTCATCGTTATCCATGTACCTGTTTCTTGATCGATTCTGCGAAGGACATACGAGTATTTTCTTATGTGATCAGTCCACTTTACTGGCAGCCTCCTTCTGTAACAGCACATCTCCGACTCTTCGTTCTCTTCCTTTCTGATTTTTTCACACATCATGATGCACTTCTAAAAAAGACTGTGTTCAATAATTCTCAAAAATGTCTTTACCAAATTACGGCCTATGTTTGATAGTTATTTTACAGAGGATTTTCTTCTTCGACTGTGATTACATCCACCCTTCTTGATTCTACAGCCTTAAGGTATTGTTATGCTAAGGTAACAACTTCCATCACCTCGTCCACTATATAGTCTCTAATTTAATTTTAAGTACCGGCTGACCAAAAAATAAATTTGAGAACTTAATAAACCACGGAATACGTAGATAGAGAGGTAAAAATTGACACACATACTTGGAATGACATGGGGTTTTATTAGAAGCAAATATATATATATATATATTTTGCTAGACGCATGAAAGGTCTCTTGCGAGCGTCATTTGGTGATGATCGTGTGCCGAGCCGCCACTTTCATCATGCTTGGCTTCCCAGGTCCCTAGACCTCAGTCCGTACTATTATTGGCTTTGGTGTTACCTGAAGTCGCAAGTGTATCGTGAGCGACCGACATCTCTAGGGATGCTGAGAGACAACATCCGACGCCAATGCCTCACCACAACTCTGGGCATGCTATACAGTGCTGTTCACAACATTATTCCTCGACTACAGCTATTGTTGAGGAATGATGGTGGACTTATTTAGCATTTGCTGTAAAGAATATGATCTTTGCTTTGTCTCACTTTGTTATGCTAATTATTGCTATTCTGATCAGATGAAGCACCATCTGTCGGACATTGAACTTTTGTATTTGTTTGGTTCTAATAAAACCCCATGTCATTCAATACGTGTGTGTCAATTAGAACCTCTCTATCTACATTATTCCATGATTTATTCAGTTTTCAAATTTGTACTGACTTTTTGATCACCTGGTATATAGCTAACAAAAGTTCTTCTGCATCCCATTAATTTCGTCTCTATCTGGTGTGCACACAGTCCTACTTCTATGTCCATTAGACTTAACCGAGTTTAACGCATCCAATAATTTTCCCTCACGTTCAGTGAGGAGAGACTATATGATTGCTTGTGGTCGAGAATTTCTCTTTAGGTATTCCGTTCTTATTGTCCCTTCTTCGTTCTTGTAATAACTGTATTGTATAATAATTGTTTTTATCAGTATCTTATATTAATAGCTGTGAGGACTTCGAACATCTTTCACCATTTTATGCTTTCGAACGTTTTCTCCTAGCCAAAAAACACTGTGATATATCTCAATTTAAATAAGTCTTGCCACCATTACCAAATGCCACATAGTACATCCGTATGTAGTACTCTTACCATTTATAAGGCAAAACTGATTGTCACCTAACAGATTCTAAATTTTATTACAGCTTTTTCTATATATTCTTGCGATTTGCAACTAATATAAATGAGTTGTATAAATTAATTTCTCTTTTCAGCTCTAGGATTGTTTGGATGTTATCCTTCGGAAAGTCCAGTGGTATATCTTCAGTCATGTAGATTCTGACCACGCACATCAATACCCCTTTGACAACTATGAATATTGGAAATCATGCAAAATTACTTACTTAACCATGTTCGATGATACATGGCATTAGAACTACAATGATGAAACATTTTGTAACCCTAACAGATAATATTCTGTAACAAAGAGGAAGGGAGCGAATACTTTTAAGGTTCGTACAAACAGTAATCCACCCAGCAACAACTACAGCTGCTACATTCTATGGCAAACCACTCAGAAGTCTGACAAACCAAACATAGACAAAATCAATAAAAATCAAGCATCCTGCCACTCAGTTCCTCTTTCTCCTTATTTTATAATGGCATTAAAAATTTCTCTTCTTAATCAAGTAAATCGACATGACCTCTTAAACAACTTTTAACTAAAATACTTGCATATAGAAACCTTTATATACGTATATTGGATGTTTTGTAAGGTATTACAGATTGTTGAAAATGTTTTCAAACATTTATTTTCTCGTCATATATACTGCGTCCATTCCCATATGAATCTTATAAATTACGCAATGAATAAATTGTGAATATTATGATTGCACAAAATACATGTAATCTCAATAAATTAATAATTTAAACTCTCAGAAATTGGCCATTATAGTAAGTGAAACCATGAAAATAAAAATAATTTTACTTATCTCGGCTGTAATGGTTTCGATAGTTACTCAATTCCCTGTTCTTCTAATATTACTGAGTGCATCAGGCAAGCATTGTGTTCATGTAAGAAATCTTTAGGTTATTTGATAAAAGGTCAGATTCTCAACTACTCGCCTACGGGAATTATGCTAGCTTTCCTAGATATTGTTTATGTTTGTAGTAACAGTGGCAACTTCCTTTCTTCCTTCCTGACCAGCTAAAGCCAGGTTTGGATTACTGTGATGCTTCTCCTGTTCCACGGAGAACCGACCACACTCTTATAATGGCTGGTATTACGTGGGGCGCCAGTAATAAAGACATTTTAAAGCTAATGCCTCTTCAAAAATGGTTGTGTCAAAATATGTTCTTAAGTTTAGGTGGTATGCCTGTTCCGACAATTTAAAACTACCTCTCAGTTCTTATTGACAGTTTTTCCAGGGGACTTGTACTTGTTTACAATGGAATGATGAAATGATGTGTTCTTCCAAACGTCTGAAATGTCCCCTTTCTTTCTCCGTAAATCCTTCCACTTCATGATTTTTGTATATTCTCTTGTCCTATCAAATCCCACCATGAGCAACTTTTGACAAATGTTAGAAATATCATTTCAGTCGATTGTATGTTTGCTGCTTATGTCTTCCTTTTTTCTTTGTTTTTCTTTTCTTTTTAATCAAAGATTCACTACCGTACAGCAAGACATCGGCACACAGATATTACTTTTTAAACCACAAAATTATGGTTTTTCCCTCTTCCTCGTCTTGGAGATTTGACTTATAGTCACATTAGTGTTAAAATGTATTGATTCTCTTCTGTGCATAATTGCCGCTTAAAACTGGTAACTTGTTCCTGTTCCTGTTTTCATTAAGAATATGATTTTTCATGTGTCACTAAGCCTGTTGCAGAAATTACTTCAACAAATTCCACTTTGGTTGTTGGACTACTGTTTCTCTATTTGTAACAGGCATGAATATGGCAGTAGCCAAATCCAATAAATGTGAATTGTACGATTTATGCATTCAAGGCGAACCTTTACAAACTAAGTACTCATTTACAGATTTCATATCTTCAGGTGACAAATCTGCATTGTGCTTCAGTTTTATAATCTTTCTGTGAAGCGTGTCTGAGTCTTCTGGGGAATTTTAAAGTGCTTTATGTTGTGGAGATTTTTTTAATTGTTGCATGAGACAAAATATAGTGTGTAGGTAACATCTGTTAAGTATATTTCTTAATGTTAGATTTGCGTGTGAAGAATGTTTTATGCTGCTGAATTAGATAAAAAGTTAGAGTATCATTTTGGGGATAAGACTTGTATAGGAAAGCTTCTTAGTACTAGTATTTCGTTCGCGTGTTTGAGTTACAGAATGGATATGTATAGTGGCCCAAGAAGCTGCATGTGTAGGAAGGAATTAGATACTGGGAATTGACAGACAGCACAAGAAGAGAGGAAATGTCAGACGTAGGATTCATTGGTATAGAAAAGAATCTCGTCAGCTTCAATGAAGAAAATCTTGACAGCAAAGCGGCATGTATTACCGAGGATATGCGAGCAGAGCGGCGAATGTCTAAGCTTGATTTTAGTGGTGTTGCGGAAATGTTTAACTCAGAGTATGTCCAGCGCGCTTCATTTACAGTTGCTGGAAGTTCAAGCCACGTGCACAATTTTTAGAATGCGTGGTGACGAGGTTGAAACACCAATAAAAGTAAAGAGTTGACCGGTAAGCTTGACTCAGAGCCATGAACATTAAATGTCGGAAGATTGCTCTGCGATGATACATGTGGAACGGAGCGTAAAAAATGCTACCATGTTTTGCGGAACAGAGTGACTAAAACGCTGCGACGTATGTGATGAAGAGCGGGCTAATGGAGGAAAATGCGAAGGTGTGGATGAAAATTAACTTCTGAAAACGCCGAGCAAATAATAAGTTACAAAATCGTTGAATCCGGGATATTGAAGGGCGATTTCCAAACGTAGAACTTGATACTAAGAAGGAGATTAAGTCGAAGTAGGAGAAACAGAATAGAGTGAGAGAAAATGTTGCAGCACGAGGTGAAAATTTAGTAACGGAATGCAACAGGTCAAGTGAAAAGTCTCATGGCAAACGTAAAGAACTTTTGACTTAGATGCTGACCACCAAGTCGGTGAACTAGAGGAAAAGTGCGAAACGTTAATATTAATTGATATGGAGGAGAAGTTCAAGGAGTAGCTGAAGAAGCTCACAGAGAGCGTTGAGGCCTTAACGTTTCTGCAGTAGTGATATGTCGGCAACTGTGATGATGCTGAAAGGTGAAGTGTAAGGTCCTTGCTGAAGTTCCACGAAGGACTAAATGAAATAAACATAAGGTATTCTAGGTGCCACGAATGAGAACCGGACGATTGTGTGTATCAAGTGGAAAACCTCCTCCGACGTGATGTTGAGGACAGATTTAAGCGAGGAAAAATTCGCAATATGCAAGTCTTTAATTGCAATCATTTCCTCTCAGTACGGAAATTTTGAGTATTTCGAAATTTCTCTAACGCTACACATCCCTGAGCTTGGCTCAAGCAATTCGAATACTTCCTGGCACCTTCTCCCAGCTGCTATGAAATAGGATATACACTCCTGGAAATGGAAAAAAGAACACATTGACACCGGTGCGTCAGACCCACCATACTTGCTCCGCACACTGCCAGAGGGCTGTGCAAGCAATGATCACACGCACGGCACAGCGGACACACCAGGAACCGCGGTGTTGGCCGTCGAATGGCGCTAGCTGCGCAGCATTTGTGCACCGCCGCCGTCAGTGTCAGCCAGTTTGCCGTGGCATACGGAGCTCCATCGCAGTCTTTAGCACTGGTAACATGCCGCGACAGCGTGGACGTGAACCGTATGTGCAATTGACGGACTTTGAGCGAGGGCGTATAGTGGGCATGCGGGAGGCCGGGTGGACGTACCGCCGAATTGCTCAACATCGTGCACCCCGCCTCCAGTAGTGTCGCGACAGGCGTGAATGGAGGGACGAATGGAGACGTGTCGTCTTCAGCGATGAGAGTCGCTTCTGCCTTGGTGCCAATGATGGTCGTATTCGTGTTTGGCGCAGTGCAGGTGAGCGCCACAATCAGGAATGCATACGACCGAGGCACACAGGACCAACACCCGGCATCATGGTGTGGGGAGCGATCTCCTACACTGGCCGTACACCTCTGGTGATCGTCGAGGGGACACTGAATAGTGCACGGTACATCCAAACCGTCATCGAACCCATCGTTCTACCATTCGTAGACCGGCAAGGGAACTTGCTGTTCCAACAGGACAATGCTCGTCCGCATGTATCCCGTGCCACCCAACGTGCTCTAAAAGGTGTAAGTCAACTACCCTGGCCAGCAAGATCTCCGGATCTGTCCCCCATTGAGCACGTTTGGGACTGGATGAAGCGTCGTCTCACGCGGTCTGCACGTCCAGCACGAACGCTGGTCCAACTGAGGAGCCAGGTGGAAATGGCATGGCAAGCCGTTCCACAGGACTACATCCAGCATCTCTACGATCGTCTCCATGGGAGAATAGCAGCCTGCATTGCTGCGAAAGGTGGATATACACTGTGCTAGTGCCGACATTGTTTATGCTCTGTTGCCTGTGTCTATGTGCCTGTGGTTCTGTCAGTGTGATCATGTGATGTATCTGACCCCAGGAATGTGTCAATAAAGTTTCCCCTTCCTGGGACAATGAATTCACGGTGTTCTTATTTAAATTTCCAGGAGTGTATGTATAGCTACATGGAAAGTGAGCTAGCATCAAGAAATAAATAGCTCCCGAATATGTGTGTCACAGTGCATGACTTCTATAATTCATTTCTTTCGGAGTACAGCCGCTCAGGACAGAGTCGAGCATTGAATTATGATGTTGCCGAATCTGAATCAACGAATTCCCATACAACCGGTACGGTTCGGCCGAGCTGATATGGATTTTGTGTAATGACGTTACCCATGCATTTTCCCCACGTAATTCTGACTTGATGATATAATGAGAAAGTGGAAATTTTTGAGTTGTTACTCCAGGATCTAGAAATGGTTCAAATGGCTCTACGCACTATGGGACTTAACATCTGAGATCATCAGTGCCCTAGAGTTAGAACTACTTAAACCTAACTACCATAAGGACATCACACACATCCATGCCGTAGACAGGATTGGAACCTGCGACCGTATCAGCCTCGTGGTTCCGGACTGAAGAGCCTAGAGCCCCTCGGCCACAGCGGCCGGCAGGAGCTAGGGCATGGTGCCATAGGGTGAATGCAAAATAATGCACTCGCGGCACGAAGCTACTATATGTTGCGGCAGCGAAAGAGCCTAAAGCCCCTCGGCCACAGCGGCCGGTAGGAGCTAGGGCATGGTGCCATAGGGTGAATGCAAAATAATGCACTCGCGGCACGATGCTACTATATGTTGCGGCAGCGAAAGAGCCTAGAGCCTAGAGCCCCTCGGCCACAGCGGCCGGTAGGAGCTAGGGCATGGTGCCGTAGGGTGAATGCAAAGTAATGCACTAACGGCACGAAGCTACTATATGTTGCGGCAGCGAAAGAGCCTAGAGCCCCTCGGCCACAGCGGCCGGTAGGAGCTAGGCCATGGTGCCATAGGCTGAATGCAAAATAATGCACTCGCGGCACGAAGCTACTATATGTTGCGGCAGCGAGGTAACAGTCGCGGGCATACTAGAAACAGGCGACGCGAACCTACACGAGGCGACGGGCGATCCAGTAATGATCATCGGCCTTACTGAAATAAGTGAAGAAATGGCAGTCGGTATGGAAAAGAGAGGGGTGAGAAGGGGAATCATTGTATTAGGCCGAATTGGCAGAGACACGATTATGGAATCGTAACACGACTGTAACGGATGTAAACGTAGTCATGAGAGTGTAGCTATTCCGAAAGGAGTGGGGGTCAGATCAGCTTATCGCGTCAACAACCAATCGCAAAACAAACAGTCGTCTTAGATAAAACAGTTGTTTGCTGAGGAAGGTGTTAGTGAACAACGAACCTGAACAAGGGCCCGTAGTATACCGTAAACTGGCCAGTAAGGTGCTAGAGAGGCACTGCTGTCGAAACCCACCAACAATAAGCAAACACACTTGCGAATGCACTAGCACGCGGTTCCGCTGGACTAATAAAACGAGATGATGGAAACTTGGGGGAGAATAAACATTCTCTTTTTTATGATGTTGCATTCTAGAACCTTATAACCAGATCTTTGTGAGATATTGCCCACAAGTAAGAGAAAGATCCAGTTATGAAAGAGATAAAAGAGACATGGAGAGACAGGAGGCAAGCGACTCTACGGCAATATAATTTGTTTATGGATTATGTTTCTTTCAGATGGCGAGAAATTGAGGGTCCGAGGTGGTTACTGAAGATGCTGGAAGAGGTTGTAAAATCACTAGTGCGGGAGATCCACTTGAGCTCTGGTCATTCTGGGGGAAGAAAGTGCTTCTGAAACCTACATGAGACCTGTTACTTAAATGGCATGCTGAAGAGGATCCAGCATACCATCAGATTATTCAAACTCTGTCAGAAGGCTAAGCAACCCACTGTGTCTTTTGCCACACCAATGCACTCAATTGTTCCCAGAAAGAGGCGTGAGACTGCCGGGGTTAACTTTATAGCCTGTTAGTATGCAGAAAGTCAGATTTCGTGCGTTTTTGCGGCGGTGGAACCGACGTGGAAGTTCGTGTGTTTGATTCCAATCAGGAAGGTGAATCGAAAGAAATGCTGCAGCATTAACAAGTAACTTTTTCAATGAAGTAGGTCCAGTTAGGTAAGTAATTTCTGCTAACAGCCAGACTTTCTGGTCACAAAATTGGTTGAGGAAGCTGAGAAAAAGGAAGATGTAAGCAAACTTCATTCCATTATGCCTTCCTACCCCTCATAATGACTAATATAAGAATTAGGAAACTTGCGCAGACTGTGTTGCCATCGCAAACGCAACACGTGGGATGTGCACCACGAGGCATTCCAGGACATTCTGAATAAGCTGTAGAATGCATTAGCGATGTAGCCACCCATGTTGGTATTGAAAAATAAGGAGCCTCCAGGTAAGGTGTGAGAGATTTCAGTTTGGCCCGCAGAGCCGAGACTCTAACACAGCGGCACCATTGACATTGCAGTAAGTAATATGAAATGAACAGGCAAAATTAGGCAAAAGGCTTACCAGAAGAAAGTGAGGAATTCTGAGATTTTTGTCAGGCAAAAGGTCCGTGTTCGCTCTTAGAAACTGTGAAATAAGCAGGCAAGAATTTGTAAAGAGTTTCTTAGCATTTTCAGAGGATTGCACCCCAGTGCACTAAAAGTGCAGTCTCTGCTTTACATCTCTTATGTCAAGCCACTCTTCGAGTAAGGGAAGTGCCGACAGCATAGAATGTCAGTAGAAGGTATCATAAGGCATTTTTGTAGTTCCGTTGTTTCAGTTTTTTCAAAAATGGTTCAAATGGCTCTGAGCACTATGCGACTTAACTTCTGATGTCATCAGTCGCCTATAACGTAGAACTAATAAGACTTAACTAACTTAAGGACATCACACACATACATGGCCGAGGCCGGATTCGAACCTGCGACCGTGGCGGTCGCTCGGCTCCGTCCGGCCCAGTTTTTTCAGTAAGAATATGTTAGGGTAAATAACGTAAATATTATGACAGCATATATGTGCACTTACAATGAAGTGTTTTGGGTTTTTCAGGAATATGTTTTATTTTTTTATTGCAATCTGATGTCAAAACAGTGGCCTGGTAGAGAGAGTAATATAGTGATGGGTTCATATTTTCGATGTAATTGGGACTGTAAATAGCTTCTGTGTGCAGTTGAAACTAACACCACCTATTCCGTGGAAGAATGGTGCCATGATGCCATGTGAATGTATGTAACTATTTAATATAGAGAAATAGCTCTTGATATTCAGTTTTCGATCATTATTCTGTTGACATCTACAGTGACGTGTCAAAGAAACTGGTAAAGGTATGCGCATTCAAATACAGAGATACGTAAACATGTAGAATACTGTGCTGTGGTCGGCAACGACTATATGTGACAACAAGTATAGGGTACAGCTCCTAGAGCGGTCACTGCTGCAAGAATAACAGATTATCATGATTTAACCGAGTTTGAACGTGGTGTTATAGTAGGCGCACGAGCAATAGGACATATCATCTCCGAGATAGCGATGAAGTGGGGATTATCCGTAGGACCATTTCACGAGTGTACAGTGAATATCAGGAATCCGGTAATACATCGAATTTTCGACATCTTTGAGGCAGATCCAGTGAGAACAGGATAAATGACCACTGAGAGGAATCGTTCAACGTGACAAAAGTGCAACCTTTCCGCAGATAGTTGTAGATTTCAGTGATGGGCCAATCAACATGTGTCAGCGTGCGAAACGTCCAATAAATCAACATCGATATGGGCTTTGTGGAGCCGAAGGGTCACTCATGTACCGTTGATAACAGCATAGCACGAAGCTTTACACCTCGTCTAGGCCTGTAAAAACCGACAATGGACTCTGAATGACTAGAAACATGTTGTCTGGTCTGACGCGTCTCTTTTCAAATTGTATCGAGCGGATGGACATATAAGGGCATGGAGACAACCTCATGAATCCATGGATCCTGCATGTCAGCAGAGGACTCTCCAAGTTGGTGGCGGGTCTGTAATGGCGTGGGGAGTGTGCAGTTAGAATTATATGGGACCCCTGATACCTCTAGATACGACCCTGACAGGTGACATGTACATGAACACCCTTTCTGATCACCTGCATCCATTCATGTCCATTGTGCATTCAGACGGATCTGGGCATTCCAGTAGGACAAAGCGACATCCCACACATCTAGAATTACTATAGAGTGCCTCCATCAATATTCTTCTGAGTTTTAACACTTCCGGTAGCCAGCGAACTCCCCAGACATAAACATCATTGAGCATATCTGGTATGCCTTGCATCCGTACTCTTACGGATTTATGGACAACCTTGCCAGATTCATGATGTAATTCCCTCCAGTACTACATTAAATATGAATCGGGTCCATGCCACGTAGTGTTGCGGCATTTCTGCGTGCTCGCGGGGGCCCTACACGATATTAGGCAGGTGTATCAGTTTCTTTCGCTCTTCTATATCTACATCTACATCCATACTCCGCAAGCCACCTGACGGTGTGTGGCGGTGGGTACCCTGAGTACCTCTGTCGGTTCTCCCTTCTATGTGCATTGTATCCTATAAAGCGTAGTAAAGTTTAATTTTTGGTGCGAATCATTTTTATGTTTATCTCATTAATACTAAATTTAATGTTAATCTAGTTTAGAAATTCGAACCTTATGAAGTACTTTTTGGGAAAATATTGGATTTTGTAAGTATTAATTGAGTGTCGCTCACATTGGAAGTAAGGGTGACTCCAAATTAGCCACAGAGGCATGTCGACATTGCGGGTAAATTCACGGAGCCGGAGAGTAAGCCTAAAGGGCATGGGAGCACTCCATCCCGAACCTCCGCAGATGTCATGACGACGGCTACCTGGTTCGATTGAAGGTCGCCACGTCCATGGTGCAGACAGCCTTCAAGTGACTGTCCGGTGAGCCTTTGTGGTTCCCAGCTCACCTAGCTACTGAGCATGCGAAGTGTAGCTGTCAGATATCATAGGCAGTGCGTAGCACAACCCAGCGACCGCGAGCAGTTGTCAAGCACACTGGGCAGTGCGTACACAAGACACACCAGGCGGGGCACAACAAAGTAACATGTCGTATATGTCTCTCTACAAATGAGTCTTGCATTGTGCTACTGTCAAAGAAGAAATCTGTGGAAGGAAGCGGGACTAATATGCCGACGGGGTGAGCCACCCGTAGTGGTTGTCATTGCCCCACACACTGACTATGCCACATTATGAAGAGATGCACAGACCGCCCACTGCAGCACTGTCAAGAGGTGTGTTAGGCTCCCTCTGCTACTAAGTCGTACATTGTGATGCTGTCGATGATGGAAGCAGATGAAAAGAAATCCCCCCCCCCCCGGGGGCTCTGTCTTCCATAGTGTCTGTGTCACACTTGCTAATGGCTACATGCAAAAAGATGTCAACGGGGCAATAAAACACGCTCACATCAACTCAGTGCCAACTGTATCGTGACATATTGCTTGATATCACAAGCGGAGCAGTAGATGTTTGCTACAGTCCATTGTGGTGCGCCAGAGAACTAGTGGATGTTACACTTCAGCACGTGATAGTTGCGAAATACGATTATCTGGTAAATGATACCGCCACCAACTACCTGTTAGGTACAAGTGTCGACGTCTCCTGCGATGTGGTTGTGCATACCAGATAATGGGTTTCAGCACAAAACACGTCGTAGTTCCTCGGGGTAACGTCAGAGTCAGGAATGCCTCTTGGGTGTCAGATGAACAGTCTTATGTCACTGACAACTGTAACATGGAGGCATCCCATTACTCTCCAAGTAACCCCCACCAAGTTTTGCTTGTCGTTCATGTTATGAATAGCACTGCCCTCAGCAAGAAACATGAAGGCGACCTCAGAAGAGCTACACTTGTCAAGAAATTTCGACGTTGCATTAAAGTGGGAGATGGAATTGATGAAAATCAAGTGTGAAATGAACAGTGTAGTTTTGATTAACTCCATGTCTAAAATTTTGGTTTATGTTTTGGAAAGCTATATGACTGTAACTAAAAAACTGGATACAGACTGATTTATTCCAATTACTCTCAAATAGAAATTCCTGTAATATTTATAACTGTTCAGTACATCTGCTCCAAAGACGGACTGAACCACTGACCCACTGGTCGTTCTTGGTCTCTGTCGACAGAAGTTCATTGCATACAATCTTCATAACTTAGTACTGAAGGCAGAAATTTCCTAGAGTTTATTGCCATCTTGTCTTCTGCAGCCATTAATTTTTATCGATTTCCTCTACGCGCCGAGTGAGGTATTCATTATGTTCAATTAAATCTATTTTAATAACTTTTAGTCCTATAACTCTGAACAAATCGCACACAAAAGAGGTTGCTGAAAATATATTCAAATAAAAACGACATAAAATGAAAGAAAATGAATTAAAGTTGTAAGTTAATAACTTCCAGCTTATATTACTATACTTATTACTGACAATCCTTCCCGGAAAACCTCAAGGTTTGACGAATAACTACAGCCCTACCTACACCTAGAGCTATTGTTACCAGACTATTCTACTTTTCTTCCACTGTTATGTGTTTACCTCGACAGTCCTCGAGTCTACGTGTATCCGTTTTTATGGTCAGTGGTGTTTTTAAACATCTTGTACTTTTATTTATTTTCGATAGTTTCTCTTATAATTTAGTCGTGCCTTAAATTCACTATTATGGAACCTGAGTTTTTGACGTTGTTTTGATATTTAAAAATCCCTATTAATTTTAAAGATTGAAAATAGAGCTGTTGCTTTGCTATATACGAGGGCTGAAACTTAAATAGTGGCAACTACTTATTCACAACCGATACAAAAGAGTTACATGTTTGCATCTGTTACTGTCCTTCAGACAAGTCACCAGCGTTGTGTAGAATCCGTTGCCAACGATATGGAAGGCGTAGTATACGGTTAGCATAACGGATTTTGTTCATGGTGCGAATGGAGCGGTCTAAAGTTATGGTGATTCTGGTGTACGAGTGCGATGGTGTTATCGTAACGCATTACATTCCTCCACGGCTGACCGTCAATGCAAAGTATCACTGTTCATTTTTGGAGCATCACTTGCTGCCAGCATCGCGAAAGAAGCGGCGACACTTTCTGCGCAAACCACCCATCATATTGCACGACAATGTGCCAGAGCATACAGCGCAAGCTGTGGCTGCTCTGTTCGGTCGATGGAACTGAGAAGTACTGTACCATCCACCATACTCTCCACACTTAAGGAGTTGTGATTCCGATGTCATTCCAAAGTTGAAGGAACCACTTCGTAGCATTCGCTTCATAACTGTTCTAGAGATTCGACAGGCAGTAGACCGCTCCATTCGCACCATCAACAGAACATGCTCTGCTAGCTACGCTCCTGGAAATTGAAATAAGAACACCGTGAATTCATTGTCCCAGGAAGGGGAAACTTTATTGACACATTCCTGGGGTCAGATACATCACATGATCACACTGACAGAACCACAGGCACATAGACACAGGCAACACAGCATGCACAATGTCGGCACTAGTACAGTGTATATCCACCTTTCGCAGCAATGCAGGCTGCTATTCTCCCATGGAGACGATCGTAGAGATGCTGGATGTAGTCCTGTGGAACGGCTTGCCATGCCATTTCCACCTGGCGCCTCAGTTGGACCAGCGTTCGTGCTGGACGTGCAGACCGCGTGAGACGACGCTTCACCCAGTCCCAAACATGCTCAATGGGGGACAGATCCGGAGATCTTACTGGCCAGGGTAGTTGACTTACACCTTTTAGAGCACGTTGGGTGGCACGGGATACATGCACACGTGCATTGTCCTGTTGGAACAGCCAGTTCCCTTGCCGGTCTACGAATGGTAGAACGATGGGTTCGATGACGGTTTGGATGTACCGTGCACTATTCAGTGTCCCCTCGACGATCACCAGAGGTGTACGGCCAGTGTAGGAGATCGCTCCCCACACCATGATGCCGGGTGTTGGCCCTGTGTGCCCTGGTCGTATGCAGTCCTGATTGTGGCGCTCACCTGCACGGCGCCAAACACGCATACGACCATCATTGGCACCAAGGCAGAAGCGACTCTCATCGCTAAAGAATACACGTGTCCATTCGTCCCTCAATTCACGCCTGTCGCGACACCACTAGAGGCGGTCAGCACGATGTTGGGGCGTGAGCGGAAGACGGCATAACGGTGTGCGGGATCGTAGCCCAGCTTCATGGAGACGGTTGCGAATGGTCCTCGCCGATACCCGAGGAGCAACAGTGTCCCTAATTTGCTGGGAAGTGGCGGTGTGGTCCCCTACGGCACTGCGTAGGATCCTACGGTCTTGGCGTGCATCCGTGCGTCACTGCGGTCCGGTCCCAGGTCGATGGGCACGTGCACCTTCCGCCGACGGCTGGCGACAACATCGATGTACTGTGGAGACCTCACGCCCCACGTGTTGGGCAATTCGGCGGTACGTCCACCCGCCCTCCCGCATGCCCACTATACGCCCTCGCTCAAAGTCCGTCAACTGCACATACGGTTCACGTCCACGCTGTCGCGGCATGATACCAGTGTTAAAGACTACGATGGAGCTCCTTATGCCACGGCAAACTGGCTGACACTGACGGCGGCGGTGCACAAATGCTGCGCAGCTAGCGCCATTCGACGGCCAACACCGCGGTTCCTGGTGTGTCCGCTGTGCTTGCACAGCCCTCTCGCAGTGTCCGGAGCAAGTATGGTGGGTCTGACACACCGGTGTCAAAGTGTTCTTTTTTCCATTTCCAGGAGTGTATATACTACGCCTTCCACATCGCTGGCAACGGGTTCTACACACACGCTGATGACTACTTTGAAGGACAGTAAAAGGTGCAAACATTTAACTCTTTTGTATCGGTTGTCAATAAATGGTTGCCATTATTAAGTTCCAACCCTCGTATTTGATATGCAGTTATGCTGAATGCAGTCATTAAGATTTGATAATTCGGAATTGTTTCTAGACAGTACTCTCTCGGCATTCTCTGTCTACCTGGAAATGATGGCAAATGGAAATAATATGATAAGCAGAACCTGCCGATGCCGACATTTGAGGTACTATCATGACATGTTAATGGGCGCACCATACCTCTACTATCGGCTATGTCGCACGCACTAAGCTTGGGAATATGCATGCCCGCCTTGTATTGCGGCTTGTGCCACAATCAGCCTATCATCCTCTCACTTCCAGACTCACATGTGTCTTTCACTAGAAATACCGCCTCCTGTGGTCTCATTCACAAAGTCATTTTAGCCCTGTAGCGCACCACGATTTCAGACGGCCATTTTCTAAAAACCTCTAGGTAGAGCTACAGCTATCGTCCAGTGTAGTGGGACAGGCACCAGCGTGCCTCGGGAGTAAGCAGTATTCGTCTCGGTATCGTTAAGCAGCTCTCGAGTCGATGTCGATGTGCCCAGACGCTGGCAGCAAGGACCGCAGTAGCGGCTTGCGTGGGAGCACGAGCGTGACGCCACTGGCGCGTGGTCCGTCGATTCTGACCCTCGTTGCATCATCTTTGCAGAGTTGTGTTTTCCCCTGAGGCTTTGTGGTGAGTGATATGCCAGACATGGAGGTGGGCGGGTGTGCCTGAACACTAGGCGTACTATGTACTGCAGCGAGTTAACACCGTTGACCGTTGATCGATGGGGGCCCGTTTTCCTGCGGCGTTGGCCGTTGCTACTGGCGACTTTAGTGGGAGAGGAGCGGCTCTCTCCTTATGCAGCCTTGTTACGACTTACGGCGTGCATCAGTCAATTGTGGTGTGCTACATGTATTGAAAAACTTCTTAGCAGCTACGAGCAGCAGACAGTATTATTCCGTGCCTACTTTGAGTCCTGAAGCTATTGGCCTCCTTGGCATTGGTTTGGGAATACCTATGAATACTCTTCAGTAAGTACTGTACATAAAGACTTAATGTCTCCCCTGTGTGAGCTGGCCAGAAATCCAGTTTCTTTATGCCTGGAGGTTTCTGTGTGCGCGAAGCCAGTATTCTGCGATGTTAATATTACACTTGATATCATAGTTTGTTATTATTGAGTCTTTGATACTGACAACTGTAATTTATGTTTGCTGTATACTTCATGGTGCTTCCTGGGAGGAGTTATTGGATTTCGCCTGCAACTAAAGGGACACATGCATAGACCGCGCGCGCGAGCGTTCTTTTTTTTTTTGTGTGTGTGTGTGTGTGTGTGTGTGTGTGTGTGTGCGTGTGTGTGTGTGTGTGTATGTGTATGTGTGTGTGTGTGTAGTTGTATTTGGAACCTTTGTGTTGAGGAGCCTTTCAGATTATAGACTTACTGTTTAAGCAGCCTTCTGCCATTAGGTGCGTATCCCAATTAGTCTATGAGCCCCTAAGAAGCCCCCATAAAAGTGTACCTTGACCTCTAAACCTAGTTTGAATTATTATGTGATTACTTTCTTATATGACCTTGTACATTGTTTTTTTCTTATTGGTGGGAAAGTTAACTTGCAACGATATCAGTGGGCTGCTCACATACTGAAGTTTTAATACACTCCTGGAAATGGAAAAAAGAACACATTGACACCGGTGTGTCAGACCCACCATACTTGCTCCGGACGCTGAGACAGGGCTGTGCAAGCAATGATCACACGCACGGCACAGCGGACACACCAGGAACCGCGGTGTTGGCCGTCGAATGGCGCTAGCAGCGCAGCACTTGTGCACCGCCGCCGTCAGTGTCAGCCAGTTTGCCGTGGCATACGGAGCTCCACTGGTAGCATGCCGCAACAGCGTGGACGTGAACCGTATGTGCAGTTGACGGACTTTGATCGAGGGCGTATAGTGGGCATGCGGGAGGCCGGGTGGACGTACCGCCGAATTGCTCAACACGTGGGGCGTGAGGTCTCCACAGTACATCGATGTTGTCGCCAGTGGTCGGCGGAAGGTGCACGTGCCCGACGACCTGGGACCGGACCGCAGCGACGCACGGATGCACGCCAAGACCGTAGGATCCTACGCAGTGCCGTAGGGGACCGCACCGCCACTTCCCAGCAAATTAGGGACACTGTTGCTCCTGGGGTATCGGCGAGGACCATTCACAACCGTCTCCCTGAAGCTGGGCTACGGTCCCGCACACCGTTAAGCCATCTTCCGCTCACGCCCCAACATCGTGCAGCCCGCCTCCAGAGGTGTCGCGACAGGCGTGAATGGAGGGACGAATGGAGACGTGTCGTCTTCAGCAATGAGAGTCGCTTCTGCCTTGGTGCCAATTATGGTCGTATGCGTGTTTGGCGCCGTGCAGGTGAGCGCCACAATCAGGACTGCATACGACCGAGTCACACAGGGCCAACACCCGGCATCATGGTGTGGGGAGCGATCTCCTACACTGGCCGTACACCTCTGGTGATCGTCGAGGGGACACTGAATAGTGCACGGTACATCCAAACCGTCATCGAACCCATCGTTCTACCATTCCTAGACCGGCAAGGGAACTTGCTGTTCCAACAGGACAATGCACGTCCGCATGTATCCCGTTCCACCCAACGTGCTCTAGAAGGTGTAAGTCAACTACCCTGGCCAGCAAGATCTCCGGATCTGTCCCTCATTGACAGGATGAAGCGTCGTCTCACACGGTCTGCACGTCCAGCACGAACGCTGGTCCAACTGAGGCGCCAGGGGGAAATGGCATGGCAAGCCGTTCCACAGGACTACGTCCAGCATCTCTACGATCGTCTCCATGGGAGAATAGCAGCCTGCATTGCTGCGAAAGGTGGATATACACTGTACTAGTGCCGACATTGTGCATGCTGTGTTGCCTGTGTCTATGTGCCTGTGGTTCTGTCAGTGTGATCATGTGATGTATCTGACCCCAGGAATGTGACAATAAAGTTTCCCCTTCCTGGGACAATGAATTCACGGTGTTCTTATTTCAATTTCCAGGAGTATAGTTCAATCTTTAATTGACCTATAACATTTTGCTGTGAATGTAAATTTTTGTCAAACGCCTTTTGCTTTATGCTATTTGGTATATGTTGACAGCCCTGTATCAGTGCCGGTTGACGCGTTGCTGCTCTGTTGGTCCCGGGTAGGGACGTGGTTTACTTTTTGATATAGTGCCACGGTGGGATGTCGCCGGATTAAGAAGTAAGTGACTCAGTATATCTGTTACTGCTGTTATTGTAAGGCCAATGTGGAAGTGTGATGAAAGTCATTTGACAAACTGAGCACTGAAGTTCTTGGTTTCTTCCGAAAATTAAGGGTTTTAGATGGCATTATCATTTTAATTGTCTTTTAGGGGCCCCATGGTTTATTTAAGAACTGAACGTGAGTTGTGTAACAGGCTCGCTGCCAATCAGTAAAGCACTACATTTGCTTTGGTCTTACATGTGGGTAGCCGTTCAACAGGTTGGCCATACCTTTTCTATATGAGAACTGATAAACCAGTGGAGATCTGTGCATTTTCATGTCTCTTATTTAGTGCTTGTTCAACGTTTATTCAAGTGCTGTGTGATTAGACACACCTGTGTCCTTGCTGCGGGGACAGGGTGCCGTCGCCGGTTTATTTAATTAATCAACAGTTGTTAATTGGACCACCATTGTGTTGCGCATTTGACATTTCTGACTACAATATGTAATTTTATGTGCTATACAAATGTTCTTACACATTCAGAATTTAATTTTAAGTTCTTAACTGTTTGTATGTATTTCCTAATAATTTTGGTAGTGGTCACTAAGCTCATAGTAGAACTGTTATTAAATGAAAGTCTTTGTTTGGGAATGATGAAAGAGCATCATGTTGGACTACACTTCCATGTGTCTTCCTTGACTGATCCCCTATTCTTCTTCTTGGTCCGCCGCAGAACATGTAGCTGTCATTTATAGTCGGCAGTGTGAGCACGAGTCATCTTATCCATATAATTTATATGTATTTGGAGGTGGGAATATTCAGCCGCCAAATAATTGCTAAAATTCATGGTGTACCTTCAGCTGTCTTTTTTTGCACAATTCGCTTCGCTACTAGTTTCGGTCAAATGACCGTTATCTAGCATAAGCTCAATAGAGATTACGCAATTTACAGGTAAATACAAGGTGAAATAGTGAATCACTTAATTGGCATAAACGTCTGCAAAGTTATACCAGAATAAGTGTAATTATCTATTTTGAGCCAACTACAGTAGTAAAATAAATTTTACACTAATAGCTATGCGCAACATTTTTCGTGAGGAAGCAGAGCTAACAAGAACAGCTAGTAACACACTAACAGATGTAATGAGGCTATACATTCAAGGATACATTCAAAGGCAACACCATGTCAAAGATAAAAACTGTAGTACCTGCTAGAAATAGCGGTATCAACTTATCAAGAGGTATATTGTAATCTTTGGTTACATGTAAACATTGTGCATTAGTGAGATAAATCGCACAACTACATACGTACAAACGAACCACATAAAGTAATGCTACACTGGCGACTGATAATACGTCGTAACTGCCGAAAAGAAGTCGTCATAACTCATAGAAACCCGTTTATTGACATCAGATAAAGCCACACTGGCGAATTTTGTATATTACGCAACACCGTAATTGCCGAAAAATAAATACGCTAGGACCTGTTACTGGGCTAGGATGTTGCTAAGTTAACAGATAAAAACCAAAACAGCATATAGTAGCAAGTAAACATCAGTTCATAAAAGATACATCGCAAAATTAGGTATACAGTATGGACAACAACAAAGGTAAACTCACACAGTATCCGATGGCGAAATACTTTGTGACAAGAACCTGCATTCCGCTTGAACATAGAGATTAAAAGAGTATCACACTTTTAATTCCACACACCGCGTGGAAGCTGTAGGAGGAAGCATTTGTAGACATTCGTTTATTACTTGTTTTTATATATATTCTTTTTATTTTCTTTCTTTATTTTTATCAAAATTACAGAACACCTCTAGGAACTATCGTTCAGAATAAATACCATAAAAGATATAGGATACCAGGGGATGTATTCTGTCGGAAATGGATCTCAGGGTTCATGCCTAACAATTCGAACTAGATGTCAAACAGAAAAACTAAAGCATTACCATAGGACCTTTGCTAATCAGTCAGATGTCACATACACAGTCTTAAAAATATCTTCTATTTTGTATATTTTGAAGCAATATACTGTAACCAGTATGTGTTACGTTCAACAAATAAATACATAGAGCTATTGAAAGGATTTCTTCAAAATATTACTTTTAACATTTAAATATTTGTTACTGGGAAATACTCTGTTTTCAAAAAAGAAGTTAAGCGACTTACAATAGAAAACACATACTACATTCACAAAAGTTAAAACACAGTTTAGCTCAAAGGGTGTAAAAAAAGGCTAAGATGGACCATAAATATGCCTAACACTTATTCTCGATAGTGGACTCTAAAAAGAGAAGACCCAACAACCAAAAGTCTCCTGAATCACAGTACAAACTTTCATTCTGTAATTACAAATCTTTCACATGAAATAGACTTCTCATACATAACAATTACAAATCATCTCAGTGATGACTTGGTACATTAGAGGCCATAATGCCATATTACAGAAAATTCTACAGCATGACATACCTGAAGTTTATATTACCATTGTCACTCTTTTGCATGTAGAAGGGAGAGGCATCACCATCAGAGGGTAATGCTTCTAAGATCGTATAAAATAATTATGAAAGACTAGAATAATTAGAAACATACATGAAAATTTCTAGACAAACTGACAGGTATTTTATATGTACATAAAAACTCATGTTCAATAAAGCTGCCCACAAAGAGAGGCCACCAGTATCCAAACACATCTATCCTTACAGGAAAAGTCCAAAGATCCAGGCTTTGCACCTAGAATAACTTTATCTAGTGGGCCTTATACAAAATCATTTCGGAAATTAGTTGGTATATTATAAAACCAAGGTATCATATTACAAAAGTATATAGACTGTCGCACTTGTAATCTTACATCCTAGGATATGGGCTCTAAAGACAAAACGGGGTGGCGTTGGGGGAGGAGTGGGACAATTGCTTAGCTGGCATAGCTGGAGAGTGAAGCATTTAAGATAATAAACGCTAATATTAAGAACGTACAAAGTTAAAGCAAACATGACAATTCCATATGACTGAGAGTACGGAAGTATATACAAAAATTTATATTCATTAACATCTTCAGCTAGGAGCCCACCAATCTACAAACCTCCCAAACTGCAGTAGAAAATCCAGCATACCATCTGAACGTAACTGGTGCCATGTAAACACTCACTTTAGGTGAAGCTTATCAAGTCATATCTCAGATGATTTGATTCACTAACACTCAACATACAGAATTAATAAAGGAATATACAATAAGACATCTTTAACTTTTATGTGGAAGAACCTTGTGTACGAGGGCAATTCGTATTAAAATAATATACAAGACACATGAAAAATATGAAGCAACCTAAAATCTTTTTCATAAATAACTGAGAGCTATTAAAGTATAAAAACCTACCATGATCTACGATCGCTCACTTAATGATTAGGATATATTTTATAACATTGTGTCTGCACGTTTTACAAAATTGTAGGCTACTTGAGAGTCTAAAATAAAACCTACTACTCAGAATCCGGCACATACACACATCAAAAAAGGTTTTTCATCACCTCGGTTCCGAGTTTTCCGGAACCTGTAGGAAAATTGGAATAGAGATCAACATAAACATTAATTCCGCCCTTTTTATTGCTCATGAAAGTCGTACATTGCATGTTGAACCACCATACAGCGAGACCTTCCCACGTGTTGGTCCAGACTGCTGTACACACTGGTACCTCTAATACCCAGTAGCATGTCGTCTTGCATTGATGCATGTCTGTATTCGTCGTGGCATCCTATCCAGAAGTTCATTAAGGTACTGTTGGTCCAGATTACTCCACTACTCAACGGCGATTCGGCGTAGATCCCTCAGACTGGTTGGTGGGTCACGTCGTCCATAAACAACCTTTGAGTCGTAACACGGTGTCCTGTGGCTGCAAGAAAAGCATAATTCAACATGGTGGCGTTGCTGTTAGGGTTCCTCCGAGCCATATTCCGAAGGCAGCGGTTATCCACTGCAGCAGTAGCCCTCGGGCGGCCTGAGCGAGGCATGTAATGACAGTTCCTGTCTCTCTGTATCTCTTCCATGTCCGAACAACATCGCTTTGATTCACTCCGAAACACCTGGACACTTCCCTTGTTGAGAGCCCTTCCTGGCACAAAGTAACAATGAGGACGACATCGAAACGCGGTACTGACCGTCTAGGCATGGTTGAACTACAGACAACGCGAGCTGTGTACCTCGTTCCTGGTGGAATGACTGGAACTGATCGGCTGTCTGACTCCTTCCGTCTACTAGGCGCTGCTCTTACATGATTTTTTACAACGTTGGGCCGGTTTAGTGACATCTCTGATCAGTCAAAGAGACTGCGTCTGTGATACCATATCCAAAGTCAACGACTTTCTTCAGGAGTTCTGGGAACCGGGGTGATGCAACACTTTTTTATGTGTGTATTTATCTTAACATATACCTTACCATGCACCCATACAATCATCATGAGACTGAAGCTCATCTGTCCGTGTTTGCTCACTAAATAATTTGTTTTTGGAGGGAGTCCGCCTTGAGAGAAAGACATTTTTTTTTCTTTACCAAGACATATTTCGCTGAAGTCTAAGCATCATCAATGGGCTTTTATTTTCTTTCTCTTATACAGAATAAATGACCCTTACTGCCTGTATAAGTTGAAAAGTAGACAAAGTTTTTGAGAAACAGTGACGGAAAAAAAACCCAAACCAAGACTTAATTAATGCAGAGTAACGAATTTCGAGAACATATTTTTCTAGGTAACATACGTAAGCAGTTAACATTGGAAGATTGCTGGTTAATAAAGGCACGGGAAAAATCATGGCAAAAACAAATGCTGGTACATTAACAACCTGTGAACAGTCAAAATGTTGAATGCAAACGTGAATGTATACTATCGCGCAGGTACCAGATGTCAGGTTATACGATATCGCACCGCTGATCCTAACTCCAGGTGGAGGTACAGTGTGTCCAGGCAGCAGACCTGCTCGTAGTAAGCTCTCAAATAGCCTCCTTCCGATGAACATACGCTCATCACTGACACCGAGGCAGAGCCGGCTTCCATAAGAAAAAAAACAGACTTCCAATGAGCTCTCGCGTGACACCACGGAAGTCGCACATAGCGGTGGTTGGGTGTCAGTGGAATGCACAGTAAAGGGTGACTGGATGGGAGTTGTCCTTGAAGTAACCGATTTGTAACAGTTCGTTGTGTCGTTGTCGTGCCAACTGCTGCTCAGAGTGCTGCTGCAGTTGCAGTAGGTTGCGTCAGAGCATCCCTCTCGGTAGTGCCACGTAGCCGTCCAGAGCACGGTTTTCTTGCGATTGTACCTCCCGTGACCACTGCTGCCACGAATCGTGTACAGTGGCTTAATGCATGCAAAGACTTTCTGCAATATCGCGGAATGAACATTAAGCCACCCATAGCCCTATCAGACGGCCTTATTGAAATTCAGTGAGGTGTTAATAATGGTGTCTTTGTCGCCTTAAAGGCATTCTTGACTAACATCAACTCACCACGTCCATTTTCGAAGGTAACTAACGCTCATGATCATTCCAGCACGTAACTGGAGCAAACCCAATTTGCAGCCTCATACTGGTGTTACTAGCGCCACTATTATGCGACTGGCTCAAAACCTGAAGAGATATCGTTTATCAGTTGTAGAAACAAGGTTACCAAATTTCAAAAAATTGGCTCTGAACGCTATGGGACTCAACATCTGAGGTCATGTCCCCCAGAACTTATAAACTACTTAACCCTAACTAACTGTTGAGTGCTACTTAAGATAGGTAAATAAATTAGTGAAAGCAATGTGAAGTGAAGCAGAAATTAGAAAATAAATGAAAAACTTAGTTTAGTTTAGAAGAATTACACACTGGCAAACAGTGGACAAAGCAGCAGTGGCAACGGCTGGCGCTTGCATAGCACGTTCACGAGAAGCTCTTGATTCAGCCGTCAGGGCATGGCCCGACTGGCTCACGTCAAGATGATTCTCCTAGAAACTTTTCAACGTGACAGAAGAAGCCATCGCCCTCCCCACATAAGCGAACGCTGTCGATTCAGCCCTCAGGGCATCGCCCGACAGGCTCACGTGTTTCTCAATTGTCACATTGTTCCGTCCGTATTTACGAGCGAGTGCTGATTTGTTAGAACATAAATGATCGGGTACAAGGCAGAAACTAAAGACAATATAATAGCACCACAAATTTTCAGTCAGCTAGTGTCTTAGTACAATACTACTGAGTATGTTTACGACCAAAGAACCGACCGTGTAAAGCTCTGAGGCTCGGGTACAAACCAGAAAATAGTAAGGAGGGACGGTAGACAATGAAACAAATCACCACGAGGATTTCAGAATGTTATTCCCCTTTATCAGCAAGCAGTTCCATGGATACATTGTCCATCGGAGCGGTTACTGAGTAGTGCCGATTAAAGGCAGGTAGAAGAGGGCAGCCAGGCCACGAGCGGTCGTCCTACACGAATGTGGCCAGCAAACTGACGGAATGTAGGTCTGCTGCTTGTAGTCGGCGCTGACCCCGGTGTAGTACTCCAGTATCTTCGCTCTGCGCAGGCCCTCCTTTCGGAGCTCGTGGATTCGGCCGCTTGAACCTGGTGACCACATGATGTCGCGACGCTACCGCCAATCCTCAAACTTCGTGCCTCCGTCTAGGGGCCAGAGAACCCCTTATATATATCGGCAAGCAACATTCTTCTAAGGACACAACAGAAAGATAGCTGGCGCCAGGCAGAACAATCTACCGACTCTATGGTGCCAAGTCATGTCACGTTCGCTGCCACTGATATGAAATCTTCACCCAACAGCCAAGTGAGTGCTGGTAATAAACATCCTGACAGATTAAACCTCTATGTGGGGCGAAGCCTCGAATTCGAGACCTTTGCCTTTGGTGGGAAAGTGCTCTGTCATCCAAATTACGGACTTGAAAGTAAGGGTGCGTGCAGGGTTCGTGAATAGCGCCTGGGTACCTCAGTTCATGGAGCACTTGCTCACGCAAAGGTTCGGAGCACGAGTATCGGTCCGGAACATAGTTCTAATATGCCAGGAAGTTTCATAGTCACGACGAAAACGAGATTGTCGACAGCGGACCAACTGAATGTTACCCGCTTTCTAAGTAGAAGGTGTGAATAGGCTGTTTAGGTTTTCTTATTGGTAACGCCACGTAGCGCTCTGTATGAAAATCACTGGCTGTGCTGTGTGCAGTCAGTGGCTGGTTGGCATTGTTGTAATACTCGCCATTGTAGTGTTGGGCAGCTGGATGTTACCAGCGCGTAGCGTTGCGCAGTTGGAGGTGAGCCGCCAGCGGTGGTGCATGTGGGGAGAGGGATGGCGGAGTTTTGAAATTTGTAAGACTGGATGTCATGAACTGTTATATACATTATGACTTTTGAACACTATTGAGGTAAACACGTTGATGGTTCTCTATTAAAATCTTTCATTTGCTAACTATGCCTATCAGTAGTTAGTGCCTTCCGTAGTTTGAATCTTTTATTTAGCTGGCAGCAGTGGCGCTCGCTGTATTGCAGTAGTTCGAGTAACGAAGATTTTTGTGAGGTAAGTGATTTGTGAAAGGTGTAGGTTAATGTTAGTCAGGGCCATTCTTTTGTAGGGATTATTGAAAGTCCGATTGCGTTGTTCTAAAAGAAAGTATTGTGTGTCAGTTTAAGCAGAGTCATGTATAATTTTTCTAAGGGGACGTTTCAAAAATCTTCAAACGTTAGACACAATGGAACAACACCAGAGGCAAACACAGCAACAGTTAGACACAATGGAACAAAATCATAGACAAACACAGCAAAAACTTCAAAAGTTAGATACCACACTTGAACAAACACGTGAAGATTTAACTACTGTGTTACATAACATTGAATCGAAATGTCAAAAAGTCTATAATGACGTAAAAACACAAATTTGTGAGCATTTCCAACCTATTTTTTCGCGTCATGAAAATGCATTACAGAATCACGGAGCAGCCATAAAAGAACTGCAAACTACTGTTCATGAAAATCATGAGACCCTGCAAGCTAAAATTGACTCAATTGCATCTACCGATTCGGTTACACAACTTGCAAAAACTCAGGAAAACTTAAAGGACACAGTAGATACGATTTCAACACTAATGGACACTCTGAAACGTGGTTCAGAAAAACACACAGAGGAAATAATTTCACAATCGGATAAAATTAGACGAACTTTCAGATCAATACACTAATTTCTCTGCAAAGGTAGATGATTATCTGAATGAGACACGACCTGTAGCCTTCACTGAAACTGAGGAGTATGAACATGAAAGAAATAGGCAAGGCGCATTGTATTTTGAGATGGAACCGCCGAAACGAATTAACAATGAGCGATTTGTGACTCGCCGACACGATGATTTTGACTATAAGCTGTTCATTACTACAATTAAATTCAAAACATTTAAGAATTCTGACAACGATATTCATCCACAAGCATGGCTTCATCAATTCTCTCATTGTTTTCCTCCCAACTGGTCATTAGAGCACAGATTAGAATTTATGTGTGGCTATTTAGAGAATGAACCAGCTGTAAGAATGCGATTGGTCATCCACGATTGCCACAGTGAAGCATTATTTCACCATGCCTTCCTCTCAGCGTATTGGTCTCAAAATACAGAGGACCGAGTAAAACATAGCATCATAATGGTGAAACATTTCGAACAATCTGAATTTTCCAGTCGTGTGAAATATTTTGAACACATGTTGCACAAGAATCAGCATCTGTCAAACCCATACAGCCCCTCAGAACTCATCCGCTTTTGCTGAATCACATTGCCCGAATATTTACGACATATTATTTTGGCAGGACGTTGCAAAGACGACATTGAAGTTTTTCAGGGACTCTTACAAGAATTATAAATTGACACTGAGAATCGCGGAAGGTGAAAACTGGAACACACCAATTACAGGTCACATCCGTCGCAATTCCGCGATGAAAGAAACAATAACTGGACACGACAAGGCTATTCTCACAACACAAATCGTGACCAAAACAGACACCACCCGTATGACAACCGTTGGCACAGTAGTAAGAGTTACAAAGAAAGATCGCATTTCCGTAGTTATGAATATACCAGAGACAATCATAGAAACAGACAATATGGCAACCAGAACTGTTATTATCACGGGAGAAAGAATAACTTCAGAGACAACAGTCCACCGAGCAGTGATAATTCAGGGAGAAATTCTCCACCACTTAACCGACAAGAAAGAAAGTACAGGAACTACCGACATGACGAAAGACGATATAATCGTAACGACAGACTTGAATTGCACCAGAATTGGCGAGATTCAAACAGAGCAGGGCACTCTCGACAAGGTGAATTCGTAGAAGTTAGACCTCGAAATCCCAGTAACGACGCGCGGCAAAAAAGAGACAGACAATGACTCGCACCGCAGGCAGACACATGAGCCGGCTAGTTTCGAGAAAAATAACGTAGATGCTAACCTTGAGAAAAATTTTAGCATTCCTTACCGACGTATACCACATGATAATTGCGTTGAAACTGAAACTCCGCGTGGTAGGAAGAGTGGAGGTTTACACAATATTTCACATGTAAAACCGTTTATTGAAAGATAATCTGCTTTTTAACTTTGGCTTTGCCATATAACTTTTCACTTTAAGTTACTAGCATTCTTAGTCGGACTTAAAAACTGTTAACATGCAACAATGTTCTGAAGTTCACTATCCAGTCTAGAACCTAGGGAACATATGTAGACAGCATTTACAAGTTCATTGTTATAGTGAACAGACTACACGGTGTTATTGTGTGTGTACATTATTGCTTGTTAGTTGCACGATTACGTAATGACTATAAGGCTGACATACTTAGAACATGTACCGGTACTGCTGATGAGATTTTAATGCAACATTTTGGTTTACTTGAAAATACATTCTAGATTTAAAGTACTTTCTGAGAGATACCAGATGACACAGTGGTTAGTTTATTTGACAGCTACACGATTATATCACGCCACTACTAATGAGTGACACAATTTATATTATTGCTTTTGTGCTGTATATGTTTTATATCTGCACAGTTTTTCTGAATTATTCTGGAAAGCAAAACATGTTTTAGTAGTAACTTTTGTGGTATAAATGCAATGAGACAGCCTTTTCCGTACCACAACAATACGTTATAGCACAGTACTTTCTTCATCATGGCAATAAGCGCAATAACTAAGATATCTCTACGCAAAGCATTTCACATTTGTTTATCATGAGCTAAGTACATTGACTTCTGCGGAACTTAGCTTTCGGATGACGATAACTACGACACTTCCACAAAGATTATCATACAACAAGACGCACAGTTTACCGCTCCAGTACACGTATTTGTTTGATTAATTTTGTACTTAAAACATTTATTTTTAAAGATATTTGAAGTACAATGATACAAAGGTTTTCTGTGATACATTTCATTCCATTGCTGTAATCTGTAACACCTGAGGGTATAATTACATAAATCCTCAGGGGGCTCACGCCTACTTTCTGTACCATGTGTGTGGCAAACTCAATGAGCCCTAGCTAATATGGTATTTGCTTATACAACTTTACACATCGGTACCATATTCCTGTAACACAGAATTACACAGGTATCTGATTATTTAACAGAGAAACAAACAATTTATAAAATTCTTTGTGGGGAGCGTGGGGGCTATGTAAGTAGGCTGTTTAGGTTTTCTTATTGGTAACGCCACGTAGCACTCTGTATGAAAATCACTGGCTGTGCTGTGTGCAGTCAGTGGCTGGTTGGCATTGTTGTAATACTCGCCATTGTAGTGTTGGGCAGCTGGATGTTAACAGCGCGTAGCGTTACGCAGTTGGAGGTGAGCCGCCAGCAGTGGTAGATGTGGGGAGAAAGATGGTGGAGTTTTGAAATTTGTAAGACTGGATGTCATGAATGCTATATGCACTATGACTTTTGAACACTATTGAGGTAAACACGTTGATGGTTCTCTATTAAAATCTTTCATTTGCTAACTATGCCTATCAGTAGTTAGTGCCTTCCGTAGTTTGAATCTTTTATTTAGCTGGCAGCAGTGGCGCTCGCTGTATTGCAGTAGTTCGAGTAACGAAGATTTTTGTGAGGTAAGTGATTTGTGAAAGGTGTAGGTTAATGTTAGTCAGGGCCATTCTTTTGTAGGGATTATTGAAAGTCCGATTGCGTTGTTCTAAAAGAAAGTATTGTGTGTCAGTTTAAGCAGAGTCATGTATAATTTTTCTAAGGGGACGTTTCAAAAATCTTCAAACGTTAGACACAATGGAACAACACCAGAGGCAAACACAGCAACAGTTAGACACAATGGAACAAAATCATAGACAAACACAGCAAAAACTTCAAAAGTTAGATACCACACTTGAACAAACACGTGAAGATTTAACTACTGTGTTACATAACATTGAATCGAAATGTCAAAAAGTCTATAATGACGTAAAAACACAAATTTGTGAGCATTTCCAACCTATTTTTTCGCGTCATGAAAATGCATTACAGAATCACGGAGCAGCCATAAAAGAACTGCAAACTACTGTTCATGAAAATCATGAGACCCTGCAAGCTAAAATTGACTCAATTGCATCTACCGATTCGGTTACACAACTTGCAAAAACTCAGGAAAACTTAAAGGACACAGTAGATACGATTTCAACACTAATGGACACTCTGAAACGTGGTTCAGAAAAACACACAGAGGAAATAATTTCACAATCGGATAAAATTAGACGAACTTTCAGATCAATACACTAATTTCTCTGCAAAGGTAGATGATTATCTGAATGAGACACGACCTGTAGCCTTCACTGAAACTGAGGAGTATGAACATGAAAGAAATAGGCAAGGCGCATTGTATTTTGAGATGGAACCGCCGAAACGAATTAACAATGAGCGATTTGTGACTCGCCGACACGATGATTTTGACTATAAGCTGTTCATTACTACAATTAAATTCAAAACATTTAAGAATTCTGACAACGATATTCATCCACAAGCATGGCTTCATCAATTCTCTCATTGTTTTCCTCCCAACTGGTCATTAGAGCACAGATTAGAATTTATGTGTGGCTATTTAGAGAATGAACCAGCTGTAAGAATGCGATTGGTCATCCACGATTGCCACAGTGAAGCATTATTTCACCATGCCTTCCTCTCAGCGTATTGGTCTCAAAATACAGAGGACCGAGTAAAACATAGCATCATAATGGTGAAACATTTCGAACAATCTGAATTTTCCAGTCGTGTGAAATATTTTGAACACATGTTGCACAAGAATCAGCATCTGTCAAACCCATACAGCCCCTCAGAACTCATCCGCTTTTGCTGAATCACATTGCCCGAATATTTACGACATATTATTTTGGCAGGACGTTGCAAAGACGACATTGAAGTTTTTCAGGGACTCTTACAAGAATTATAAATTGACACTGAGAATCGCGGAAGGTGAAAACTGGAACACACCAATTACAGGTCACATCCGTCGCAATTCCGCGATGAAAGAAACAATAACTGGACACGACAAGGCTATTCTCACAACACAAATCGTGACCAAAACAGACACCACCCGTATGACAACCGTTGGCACAGTAGTAAGAGTTACAAAGAAAGATCGCATTTCCGTAGTTATGAATATACCAGAGACAATCATAGAAACAGACAATATGGCAACCAGAACTGTTATTATCACGGGAGAAAGAATAACTTCAGAGACAACAGTCCACCGAGCAGTGATAATTCAGGGAGAAATTCTCCACCACTTAACCGACAAGAAAGAAAGTACAGGAACTACCGACATGACGAAAGACGATATAATCGTAACGACAGACTTGAATTGCACCAGAATTGGCGAGATTCAAACAGAGCAGGGCACTCTCGACAAGGTGAATTCGTAGAAGTTAGACCTCGAAATCCCAGTAACGACGCGCGGCAAAAAAGAGACAGACAATGACTCGCACCGCAGGCAGACACATGAGCCGGCTAGTTTCGAGAAAAATAACGTAGATGCTAACCTTGAGAAAAATTTTAGCATTCCTTACCGACGTATACCACATGATAATTGCGTTGAAACTGAAACTCCGCGTGGTAGGAAGAGTGGAGGTTTACACAATATTTCACATGTAAAACCGTTTATTGAAAGATAATCTGCTTTTTAACTTTGGCTTTGCCATATAACTTTTCACTTTAAGTTACTAGCATTCTTAGTCGGACTTAAAAACTGTTAACATGCAACAATGTTCTGAAGTTCACTATCCAGTCTAGAACCTAGGGAACATATGTAGACAGCATTTACAAGTTCATTGTTATAGTGAACAGACTACACAGTGTTATTGTGTGTGTACATTATTGCTTGTTAGTTGCACGATTACGTAATGACTATAAGGCTGACATACTTAGAACATGTACCGGTACTGCTGATGAGATTTTAATGCAACATTTTGGTTTACTTGAAAATACATTCTAGATTTAAAGTACTTTCTGAGAGATACCAGATGACACAGTGGTTAGTTTATTTGACAGCTACACGATTATATCACGCCACTACTAATGAGTGACACAATTTATATTATTGCTTTTGTGCTGTATATGTTTTATATCTGCACAGTTTTTCTGAATTATTCTGGAAAGCAAAACATGTTTTAGTAGTAACTTTTGTGGTATAAATGCAATGAGACAGCCTTTTCCGTACCACAACAATACGTTATAGCACAGTACTTTCTTCATCATGGCAATAAGCGCAATAACTAAGATATCTCTACGCAAAGCATTTCACATTTGTTTATCATGAGCTAAGTACATTGACTTCTGCGGAACTTAGCTTTCGGATGACGATAACTACGACACTTCCACAAAGATTATCATACAACAAGACGCACAGTTTACCGCTCCAGTACACGTATTTGTTTGATTAATTTTGTACTTAAAACATTTATTTTTAAAGATATTTGAAGTACAATGATACAAAGGTTTTCTGTGATACATTTCATTCCATTGCTGTAATCTGTAACACCTGAGGGTATAATTACATAAATCCTCAGGGGGCTCACGCCTACTTTCTGTACCATGTGTGTGGCAAACTCAATGAGCCCTAGCTAATATGGTATTTGCTTATACAACTTTACACATCGGTACCATATTCCTGTAACACAGAATTACACAGGTATCTGATTATTTAACAGAGAAACAAACAATTTATAAAATTCTTTGTGGGGAGCGTGGGGGCTATGTAAGTAGGCTGTTTAGGTTTTCTTATTGGTAACGCCACGTAGCACTCTGTATGAAAATCACTGACTGTGCTGTGTGCAGTCAGTGGCTGGTTGGCATTGTTGTAATACTCGCCATTGTAGTGTTGGGCAGCTGGATGTTAACAGCGCGTAGCGTTACGCAGTTGGAGGTGAGCCGCCAGCAGTGGTAGATGTGGGGAGAAAGATGGTGGAGTTTTGAAATTTGTAAGACTGGATGTCATGAATGCTATATGCACTATGACTTTTGAACACTATTGAGGTAAACACGTTGATGGTTCTCTATTAAAATCTTTCATTTGCTAACTATGCCTATCAGTTGTTAGTGCCTTCCGTAGTTTGAATCTTTTATTTAGCTGGCAGTAGTGGCGCTCGCTGTATTGCAGTAGTTCGAGTAACGAAAATTTTTGTGGGGTAAGTGATTTGTGAAAGGTGTAGGTTAATGCTAGTCAGGGCCATTCTTTTGTAGGGATTATTGAAAGTCCGATTGCGTTGCTCTAAAAAAAATATTGTGTGTCAGTTTAAGCACAGACATGTATAATTTCTCTAAGGGGACGTTTAAAAGGTTTTGAATGTTATAAGAAGTTGCTTTCCTCATCTAGAAGTATATCTAGATACCTGTAAACAGTTTTGCGTTCTGCAGGTAGGTTCGAGTACTCCCTCGAGCATGGGTGTGTGTGTCGTCCTTAGCATTTTCAGGGACAGATGTGAACACTGACCACAAGCTATTGGTCATGAACTGTAGATTAAAACTGAAGAAACCGAAAAAATGTGGGAATTTAAGGAGATGGGACCTGGATAAACTGACTATAAAAGAGGTTTTACAGAGTTTCAGAGAGACCATAAGGAAAAAATTGTCACAAATGCGGGAAAGAAATACAGTAGAAGAAGATTGGGTAGCCCTGAGGGATGAAGTAATGGTGGAAACAGAGGATCAAGTAGATAAAAAGGCAAGGACTAGTAGCAATCCTTGGGTAACAGAAGAAATATTGAATTTAATTGATGAAGGGAGAAAATATAAAAATGTAGTAATTGAAGTAGGCAGAAAGGAATGCAAACGTCTCAAAAATGATATCGACACGAAGTGCAAAATGGCTAAGCAGGGATGGCTAGAGGACAAATGTAAGGATGTAGAGGCTTATCTCACTAGGGGGTAAGATAAATACTGCCTACAGGAAAATTAAAGAGGGCTTTGGAGGAAAGAGAACCAATTGTATGAATATCGAGAGCTCAGATGGAAACCCAGTTCTAAGGAAAGAAGGAAAAGCAGAAAATTGGATGGAGCATATAGAGGGTCTATACAAGGGCGATGTACTTAAGGAGAATATTATGGAAATGGACGAGGATGTAGATGAAGATGAAATGGGAGATACGATACTGCGTGAAGAGTTTGACAGAGCACTGAAAGACCTGTGCCGAAACAAGGCCCCAGGAATAGAGAACACTCCATTAGAACTACTGACGGTCTTGGGAGAGCAAGTCCTGACAAAACTCAACCATATGGTGAGTGAGATGTATGAGAAAGGCGAAATACTATCAGACTTCAAGAAGAATATAATAATTCCAATCCCACAGAAAGCAGATGTTGATAGATGTGAAAATTATAGAACTATTAGTTTAATAAGACACAGCTGCAAAATACTAACGCGAATTCTTTACAGACGAATAGAAAAACTAGTAGAAACAGACCTATGGGTATATCAGTTTGGATTCCGTAGAAATATTGAAACACGTGAGGCAATACTGACCCGACGACGTTTCTTAGAAGCTAGATTAAGGAAAGGCAAACCTACGTTTCTAGCATTTGTAGACTTAGAGAAAGCTTTTGACAATGTTGACTGGAATACTCTCTTTCAAATTCTAAAGGTGGCAGGGTAAAATACAGGGAACGAAAGGCCATTTACAATTTGTACAGAAACCAGATGGCAGTTATAACAGTCGAGGGACATGAAAGGGAAGCAGTAGTTGGGAACGGAGTGAGACAGTGTTGTAGCCTCTACCCGACGTTATTCAATCTTTATATTGAGCAAGCAGGGAAGGAAACAAAAGAAAAATTCGGAATTGGTATTATTATCCATGGAGAAAAAATAAAAGCTTTGAGATTCGGCGATGACCTTGTAATTCTGTCAGAGACAGCAAAGGACTTGGATAAGATGAACATCAAGAAAAGGAAAACGAGGATACTGGAATGTAGTCGTATTAAGTCGGCTGATTCTGAGGGAATTAGATTAGGAGATGAGGCACTTAAAGTAGTAAAGGAGTTTTGCTATTTGGGGAGCAAAATAACTGATGATGGTCCCACTAGAGAGGATATAAAATGTAGAATGGCAATGGCAAGGAAAGCGTTTCTGAAGAAGAGAATCTTGTTAACGTCGAGTATTGATTTAAGTGTGAGTGAGTTGTTTCTGAAAGTATTTGTATGGAGTGTAGCCATGTGTGGATGTGAAACATGGACGATAAACAGTTTGGACAAGAAAAGAATAGAAACTTTCGAAGGAATGTTGAAGATTATATGGGTAGATTACATAACTAATGAGGAGGTATTGAATAGAATTGGGGAGAAGAGGAGTTGTGGCACAACTTGACAAGAAGAAGTGACCAGTTGGTAGGACATGTTCTGAGGCATCAAGGGATCTCAAATTTAACATTGTAGGGCAGTGTGGAGGGTAAAAATCGTAGAGGGAGACCAAGAGATGAATACACTAAGCAGATTTAGAAGGAGTGCTGGGAGACGAAGAAGCTTGCACAGGATAGGGTAGCATGGAGAGCTGCATCAAACCAGTCTCAGGACTGAAGACAACAACAACAAATAGTATGTTATCTTAGAGACCCACGACTTTAGCAGTTTTGTTACATAAGACTTTACAACAAAGTACTCATTTTGTGGTGATTCTGTCATTTCTCGTGGAAGGATATCTGGCGAGAGACAGTCTTCCCTCCGTTCAGTATCTGCGACATTCTGTGGCACTGCAGCGGCGCTAGCTGCTCTCTGTCTCGCAGCGCCGCCTGACTCGGCTGCCTCCCCGGCACCCCGCCGCCCGCCATCCACCGTACTCGGTAATTGCCGGTGGCAGGCAACTGGTGCCGTTGCCTGCCGCTCGCCGTCCAGCGACCGGCGCCGCGCTCGCCCAGAACCGAGGGGCGGCCGCCGCAGACGGATGGCGTGCGCCGCGGCAACCAACAACTGTTGCGTGCCCCGCGCTGCCCGCGGCCGGCTCGGCACGCCACTCAAGTGCTTGTTCTGCAGCAGGGCCGCCAACCCATTACGGAAATCCGCCGGCAGGGGCTATCCATCAGCCAGCGGCCCGGCGCCGACAAAGTGCTTCCCGCCCGCAGCCGTCAATGCTTCCTCTGGCCATTTCCATCTTCCTGTGGTCGATTCAGACACGTACGCACAGAGCGGGGCACTAGCTAGAGCACCTGTACGATGCTTACATTCACCTACGGTGTCCAATGACGAACCCTCAGTCATACGAAACTGCACCAAAGAAATAAGTTCACTTATTCATTTACGAAAGGCAATTCCAATAATAAAATGCTGCACCGTTTACGGGTTTTCTTTTCCGTGCATTTCACGGCGCATGTCAGGAACTTATTCTCAATTTCAGTGGTTCTGGGAGCTTGCGCACAAGGGTAATCATAAACTTTTAGCTATATCCTGTAAAAAGTAATGTAACGTAAATATAATTTTTTTGTTTGCTTGCAGGCGAATGACTGCAGTCCGGCTCACTCCTTCAGCCCGGTTGAAGGCGCTACAGTCAAGGACTGTCCGGCTGGTCCCGGCGGAGGTTCGAGTCCTCCCTCGGGCATGGGTGTGTGTGTTTGTCCAAGGATAATTTTGGTTCAGTAGTGTGTAAGCTTAGGGACTAATGACCTTAGCAGTTAAGTCCCATAAGATTTGACACACATCTGAACATTTTTTAACTTCTTCAGCCGTCTGGATTGGCCTGACGCGACTACAGCGCTTCTGCAACTCCCCGAAACAAAATACCTCGCGATACGGCATCGGTGGAGTGTGACATGACGTTTTGGGTCCTCTAGTGGACTGCTAGCTTACTGTCGCTCGGGGAATTCGATGCTTACCACAACTGCAGTGATACACTTGCTCTGGAATAATTAAAACTTGATGGCGCGACACGTCGCACATAAACTTTCGCTTCAATAGAAATTTAGAACAGATTGCTTAACACCGGCATGAAAACACGCATTGGCAATACGTTCTTACTGAAATCATTATTGCATGCTCCCAGTATCATCGATTATGAAGAATGATAGAATGATTATTTTTTATTTGTTTTTGTTGTTGTGGTCTTCAGTCCTGACACGGTTTGATAGAGCTCCCCAACCCACTCTATCCTGTGCAAGCTTCTTCATCTCATAGTACCTACTGCAGCCTACATTCTTCTCAATCTGCTTAGTTTATTCATCTCCTGGTCTCCGTCTACGATTTTTAACCTCCACGCTGCCCTCTAATACAAATTGGTGATCTCTCGACGTCTTAGAACATGTCCTACCCACCGATCCCTTCTTCTCGTCAAGTTGTGCCACAAGCTCCTCTTCTCCCCAACTCTGTTCAATATCTCCTCATTAGTTATGTGATCTACGCATCTAATCTTCACCACTCTTCTGTAGCACCACATATCGAAAGCTTCTATTCTCTTCCTGACTAAACTATTTATCGCTCATGTTTCACTTCCATACATGACTACACTCCATAGAAATACTTTCATAAACGACTTCGTGACACCTAAACCAATACTCGATGTTAAAAATTTCTCGTCTTCAGAAACGCTTTCCTTGCCATTACCAGTCTACATTTTATATCTCCTCTACTCCCACCATCGTCAGTTATTTTGCTCCCCAAATAGCAAAACCCCTTTACGACTTTAAGTGTCTCATTTCCTAATCTAATTTCCTCAGCATCACCCGACTTAATTCGACTACATTCCATTATCGTCGTTTTGCTTTTGTTGATGTTCATCTTATATCTTCCTTTCGAGACACTCTGCAATCCTTTCAACTGCTCTTCCTAGTCTTTTGCTGTCTCTGACAGAATTACAGTGTCCTCGGCGAACCTCAATGTTTTTATTTCTTCTCCATGGATTTTAATACCTACTCCGAACTTTTCTTTTGTTTCCTTTACTGCTTGCTCAATATACAGATTAAATAGCATCGGGGAGAGGCTACAACCCTTTCTCACTCCCTTCCCAACCACTATTTCCCTTTCATGTCCCTCGACTCTTATAACTGCCATCTGGTTTCTGTACAAATTGTAAATAGCCTTTCGCTCCCTATGTTTTACGCCTGAAACCTTCAGAATTTGAAAGATAGTATTCCAGTCAACATTGCCAAAAGATTTTCTAAGTCTACAAATGCTAGAAACGTAAGTTTGCCTTCCCTAATCTTTCTTCTAAGATAAGTCGTAGGGTCAGTATTTTTTATTTAGAATTTAAAAATACAACAGATATTTCGCTTATCTGTGTATTTCCATTTCTAATACGCTACGCAACAGAACTGGTAAATCACTTCTGCAAAAAATTTTGATTCTCAGCCGTTGCGAGGCGTAAGTAGGAAATTTAAAAGTGCATACAACCTTCCACCGTAATGGTACAAAAATATGGAGCAGTGCAGAGTCAGCCTCGGGCTTGACAATGCTTCAAACATTATTCACTCCACACATGCGAATTAAAGGATACAGGTAAGATGTTCGTGTGATTATGAGGTAGGTTAATGATGTCGTATTGGTACAAAACTTCACTGCTACCCTGCCCAAATTCGCATGATGGTAAGATCATCACAGACCCTCCTACCCAAAGTCATCGCTTCTTCTGACACTCTGTGATAAAAGTTAGAACCACGAAGTCCGGAGTGAAATCAGCTGCTAGTCTTATGAGTGGCCGAGGAAAGCATTCCATACAAGCCACGACTCAGAATCGTCACGAAAAGGCCGCATGGAGAGGTATTAAGGACGTCAATCACAAATCACACACGTCGTGGTGGAAAACGACAGTTCGTATCATGATGAGTACCTGGAAGAAGTTCTCGACAAATTTTGACACTTTTGACACCTTCAGACGCTTACACACCTCTTTGAGGACGCTGTCAGGCTGCAATGCCAATTAACTTGATCTGTTCCCTTTGAAGCACAGCTCGATCGTAATTTTTGCTCTAGCGCACAAATTAGAACCATTAGGTATAGTTCAAAGCCATTAGAAAAAATTTGGACGTGACAAGTGGCAGAAAAGTGTTCTTGTGGGTTTTCATCCTCACTATTCGCGGTCTTTGACTGGCGCGTGAGTAAATTCGGCTAATATTTTCTCTAACACAACCCTGTTCGGAATCCATCCACCTCCATTGGAAATTTTAAAAATGAACCTATACAGAAACCACCTGTACAGTATATCGAGATCCTTACAGGCAGGAAACTGGATTTGCAGGCGTGTCAATTAGTTGCCTACCTGAAAGAGCGGTTGTCTACGGTTCCATGATTGTACGCAGACCTGTCTCTCTTTGTATGGAAAAATTCCACGAAAGCCAATGTCTTCCTTCAGGGCTCCAGAAATTCGGATATCCAATGGGCATGGATTGGGATTGTATGGAATATGTGTAAAGGCAGAAGAAGGTTGTCATTAAGTTGTAACACTTGAAGCTTGGTAGAGTGTACGTGTGCTCAAGCTGCTTCTAAAGCAACTCGTGAAATAACAATATCTTAACGTTAAATCTAGCCACTGTATACAACGGACAACACCGACACAGCAAAGCACAACGTGACGGAACACCCTGTCATCTTTATCCAGCCCAACAAAGAAAGCTAAGGGCCTTATTGTGGAAATAACATCAGTTTTCATAAATATTTACTATATTTTAAGATTGATCAAGTTGAATCAAAACTTATTGGACTTTGACATAATTTTAGGTTTTACTCTTCAAGAAACAGGTTAACTGCCATAACCCCGCTCTTAGCAGAATCGAATTTTTCTCTTGAATTGAGAAAAATTAGATTGTCGGTACCGATCACACGAAGTTTACTCCTTGCGCGTGCAGTTTGCGTTACCGTTAGGTGGCGGGTGTAGCGCACGCAGGCGTAAGGAGAATAGACACGGACTGTCGCGTGGCAGTGGGTATTCGGACGGGCAAGTGAACATGTGAAACTTATGGAACTCTGCTGGCAGATAGCTAAATGATGGCAAAAAGATACTGTGGAAACTCCATGTTTGACCAAATATATTATCTGTTCTGCTAGCGAATTTGGTTTGACCAGTTGCAGTGTGGTCTTCATAGTGGGAGGCGTGTTCGCCTGCCACCTTGAAGTTTGTGTCTGAGTCTCTGTGTTCGTGGTGCTGTGCGGAAGTAGTCATTCTATTTGGCCAAATTAACTCTTCTTTGTCATCGTTCTGCACTGTGCCAGTGTTAGGCTGAAGGTACATGTGCTACAGGGGAGGCTAACCCGCTGTTGTGATTTCACTATGGCATCATGATGAGAAGAGAACCAGTTTTCTGCAGTCATTTGAGCTATACTTCGTGCCTCGATTATTCATTTTGAGCATCTACCGCTGCAAAGTAACAGAACTAAAAATGTGATGTTTCCCCGTTCCAGGAACACTTAAGCAGCATCGCTTGTGGCGGTTGTTTTTTTATGCATAACATGATAAAATTGTCGTTAGCGTGATTAATTTTTTTTGTTTCCAATATCTAGTTTGTGAAACAGATTCTCGCCACTATGATCTAATTTAAAACTTTTGTGGTCTTTGGTATGTAAGTCATCCACACAATCCCGAAGATTGCAAGATCTGACGCGAGAATCATCGAACAATCAGCTTAAAAGATCATGCGTCAAAGTTACTAACAAGAATAATATACAAAAGAATGGAACAGAAAACTGAGGATGTCTGAGATGATGATGAATTTGGATTTAAAAAAAGATAAAGGTACGAGGGTAGCAATTCTAACTTTACGGTCGAAATTGGAAGCAAGACTAAAGAAAAATCGGGACACGTTCATAGGATCTGACGACCTGGAAAAAGTGTCCGACAATGTGAAATGGTTCAAGATGTTCGAAATTCTGAAAAAAACTAGAGGTAAGCTATAGAGAGATACACGTCGTATGTAATATGTACAACAGCCAAGAGGGAATAATAAGACAGGACGACTAAGAACGAAGTGCTCGTATTAAAAATGTGCAAGACGGATATATGGTATTTCGCCCCTATTGTTCAATCTCTCCATCTAAGAAGCAATGATGGAAGTAGATAGCAAGGTTAAGGAGTGGAATTAAAATTAAAGACGACTGGATATGAATGATACGGTTCGCTGATGACATCGCTTTCCTGAGTGGAAGTGAAGAAGAATTACATGATGTGCTGAATGGAATGAACAATCTAATGAGTTCAGAAATATGGACTGAGAGTAAATCGATGAAGACAAAAGTAATGAAAAGTAGCAGAAACGAGAACAGCGAGAAGCTTAAGATCAGGTCACGAAATAGACTCAGTTAAATAATTTTGCTGCCTAGGCAGTAGAATAACCAATAATGGACGGAGCAAGGAGGACATCAAAACCAGACTACCAATGGCAAAAAGGGTATTCCTGGCCAAGAAGAGGCTCCTAGCAACAAACATAGGCCTTATGTGAGGAAGAAATTTCTGAGAATGTATGACTATACAGCATTATATGGTAGTGAAACATGGACTATGGTAAAACTGGAACAGAAGAGATTCCAAGCATTTGAGATGTCTTGCTACATACGAATGATGAAAATTAGGTGGGCTATTAAGGTAATAAATGAAGAAGTTCAGCACAGAATCTGAGATGAAAGAAATACGTAGAAAACACTGATAAGGAGAAGGAACAAGATGATAGGACATTTGTTAAGACGTGAGGGAGTCACTTCCATGGTACTAGAGGGAATTGTAGAGGCTAAAAGCGGTGAGGAAGACAGAGACTGGAATACATCCAGCAAATAGTAGCGGACGTAGGTAGAAAGTGCTGCTCTAAGACGGAGGTTGGCAGAGCAGGAATTCGTGGGTGGCCACACCAAACCAGTCAGAGGACTAAAAACTAAAACTAAACTCCTCCCACACAGGCCATGAAGGCCCAATGGTACCGACTGGCCGCCGTGTCATCAAAAAATGTTTCAAATGGCTCTGACCACTATAGGACTTAACATTTGAGGTCATCAGTCGCCTAGAACTCAGAACAACTTAAACCTAACTAACCTAAGGACATCACACACATCCAAGCCCGAGGCACGATTCGAACCTGCGACCGTAGCGGGTGTTCGGTTCCAGACTGAAGCGCCGAGAACCGCTCGGTCACTACGGTCGCCGTGTCATTCTCAGCCCACAGGCGTCACTGAATTCACACAAGGAGGAGCATATGCTCATCACACCACTCTCCTGGCTGTATTTTAGTTTCCGAGACAGGAGCCGCTACTTCTCAATCAAGTAGCTCCTCAGTTTGCCTCACAAGCGCTGGGTGCACACCGCTTGCCAACAGCGCTCGGCAGACGGGATGGTCACCCATTCAAGTGCTAGCCCAGCCCGACAGCGCTTAATTTCGGTGATCTGACGGGAACCGTTGTTATCACTACAGCAAGGCCGTTGGCGGTCAGAAGACTGATGACCCATAAAAATGCTTGAATATTGCTTGATCATTATCTGTACTCCAGCATTTGCAATTTAAATATTGTGTACCTAGGTTATGGTCCTGGTGGTTCTGACTTTGAACGTGACTTGTTCTTCCCCTGTTTTGATATTTATCTGAGAGAATAAGTTTTATCTCTATTAATTATTGTTAGCTTATTTTGCTGCACTCTAAAAAATGCGTGTGAAATCTTATGGGACTTAAATGCTAAGGTCATCAGTCCCTAAGCTTACACACAACCTAAATTATCCTAAGGACAAACACACACACCCATACGCGAGGGAGGACTAGAACCTCCGCCGGGACCAGCCGCATAGTCCATGACTGCAGGGCCGCAAACCTCTCGTCTAATCCCGCGCGGCTGCTGCACTCTATCAAGGAGAAGTTGATGATGAAACGTACCATTGATCTGCTTCCCCAGAGTCTAATTTTGCCCTTCAGTTGACCAAACGCTAATCAAATTTTGATAATAACAGAGTAAATCAATTACTTTCGAATCCGTTTATCAAATGGATTAGACACTGAAGAGCCAAAGAAACTGGTGCACCTGCCTAATATCCTGTAGGGCCCTCGCGAGCACGCAGAAGTGCCGCAACACGACGTGGCATGGATTCGACTAATGCCTGAATAGTGCTGGATTGAATTGACACCATGAATCCCGCAAGACTATCCATAAATCCGTAATAGTACGACGGGGTGGATATCTCTTCCGGACAGCACGTCGCAAGGCACCCCAAATGTGCTCGGTCTGGGGAGTTTGGTGGCCAGAAGAGGAAGTGTTTAAACTCAGAAAAATGTTCCTGCAGTCACTAGGTAGCAATTTCTGACATGTGGGACGTCATATTGTCCTGCTGGAACTATCTAAGTCCTTCGAAGTGCACATGGACATGAATGGATTCACTTGATCAGACAGGATGCTTACCTACGTGTGACCTGTGATAGTCGTATCTAGACTCCAACTGCACTCTCCCTACGCCATTACAGAGCCTCCACCAGCTAGATCAGTCCCCTGCTGACATGAGGTTGTCTCCATATCCGTAGATGTCCATGCGATCGATACAGTATGAACTGACACTCGTCCCACCAGGCAAAATGTTTCCAGTTATCAACAGTGTAATGTCGGCGTTGACTGGCGAAGGCGAGGCGTTAAACTTTGTGTCGTAGAGTCATCGAGACTACCCGAGTGAGCCTTCTGCTTCAAAGACCCATATCGACGATTTTTCATTGAATGGTTCGCACGCTGACACTTGTTGATGACTCAGCATTAAAAGCTGCAGCCATTTGCGGAAGGGTTGCAATTCCGTCATATTGAACGATTCTTTTCACTCGTCGTTAGTCCAGTTCTTGCAGGATCTTTCTCCCGCAGCAGCGATGTCGGAGATTTTATGTTTCACAAGATTTTAATATTCACGAAACACTCATGAAACGGTCGTACGGGAAAATTCCCACTTTATCGCTACCTAACATCTGCGCCAGACACTTGGTGTCTTACGTAAGCATTACCGACCTCATAACCGTATAATACCTGTTTACATATCTCTGTATTTGATTACGCATGCCTATACTAGTTTCTCTGGCGCTTCAGTGTATTATCACTGTGAGAGGAAACATGCAGAAGGGAGACTGTGTTGCAGCGACCCAAGGTGTATGGGGCCATTATGGTTAGGTGGTGGAGTGGCAGTTTGTGGACGCAGGGATGCTGGTCAAGTTGGCTAGGAAAATTCCGCTGCGAGATATAACGTCTCTTATTTGGTGTTGCGCTACAATTCTGAAGTGTTGCGACGGCCCCGAATATGCCCTCTCCTGGCGTATGTTCTACAGGCTGTGCGGTTGGTGACCCTTTGACGTCCTTGTGTTGTGTTGGTGACACTGTTTACTCTACTTGGCTGAGCGTGCCTGAGTTTGCACTATTTGGCGACGCGCAAGTCCGCTGAATTCTAGTATGCGTCGACGGCCACCGGATTAGAAGTTCATTGTGTTGTGGCCGGATGGCGGCATCACGGCCCTTGCTCCGAACCGTTGCCCTTCATAGAAGGAGTATGGCTGCTTAGGTGGATGCCCGCCCCTGTGGCCGAGCGGTTCTAGGCGCTTCAGTCCGCAACCGGGTGAAGAAGGAAAAAAATCTTGGTTGTGTCATTCTCTTATTCAAACCACCTACCCGAGCGTTTATAACTCTCAGTTCGCCGTATTATTCGTCGTCTTTACCTCATTGCTAACCTTGTGATGCCTGTAGTGGCTGTGACTTGTTCAGTGTCAGTTATTCCAAACTGGTTAACAATGTAGTGTGACATTCCATGGTGGCCTTTTTCATAGTTCCTATTTCAGTCACTCTATCGTACCATTCAGTACATGAATGTCATCGGCATCTGCAGTCATAGAAACCGTTCTCAACACCTACATCCTGAACCTAACCCGACTCGTTTACGCGGCTATACTGTGTATGGCACTACTTATCTTATCTACTATATTATCCGTGCAATTATTCGTATGACTAGTGAAAATTACGGTACTCACTCCTCATTTCCTCCAGCAAGTCTTTTCCAGCGATCTCCGACCTGATGTCCATGGAAACATACTCTCCTCCCCCCCCCTCCTCCCCACCCCCCTGATAAAGGTCTACCGTCTAGTAAAACCAGCACTAAATACCTACCTTACAAACAGATGAACGTAGGAGTACACGGTGTTCCACATAAAACTGGTAAGCGTCACCCCAGAGATTCAAGTAACTATGAACTAACTGAAAGAAAATACATTATATTAAAGCTGAAAACACATGTAGTCACCAGTTTAAAAGAGATGCTCGAATAGGTGATCATGGTCATCCAGGCATCGCTGACTTCGTGTGATGGCATTACCAGCAACACGCTGTAATTCTTAAGGCGTCATATTGTTCATTTCTCTAGATGATGCCTTGTGGGACGAATTTCAGCACACAATCTCCTTTCTAGTACGTCCTAAAAATAAAAATCACACGATGTTAAGTCCGGTGACCCTAGTGGGCTAGAGGCCTCTACTGACATGTCCGTCTACATTGAACACGTTAGTGACGGGAGCCACACTTTGACTGGGTGTGTAAGAGTGTGCTACAACCTTTTTGAGATGTGGCATACAACTTCTCTGCATCTGTTAATTATTTATAGAAAGAATCAAATATCTCTAGGTATCTGCCTCTGTTTAAAGTGTAATTGAAACGCATGCTCTGTACACCCACCAAACACCTTCCCTAAATGGAGAGGTTCTTCATGCAAAATATGTAGGTTTCCCTCGTTCAGTATCTACAACTCTGGGAATTTACATAAGCCGACAAATAAAACCACGCCTCATTTGACATTAAGGAAACCATCTTGGTTTATGTAAACGTCAGCATTTGATATTAACAACCAGCTACAATATCGTTGTTGTGGTCTTCAGTCCAAAGACTGCTTTGATGTAACTCTCCATGCTACTCCATCCTGTACAACCCTCTTCATCTCCGAGTGACTACTGCTATCTACTTCATTCTGAATCTGCTTAGTGTATTCCTCTCTTAGTCTGCATATACGATCCCCCCCCCCCCCCCCCCCCCCACGCTTCTCTCCAGTAGTAAACTGGTGACCCCATGATGCCTCACAATGTCCTACCACCCGGTCCCTTCTTCTAGTCACATTTTACCACAAATTTCACTTCTCCCCAATTCTATTCGGTAGCTTCTCGTTATTTACATGGTCTACCCATCTAAACTTCAGCATTATTCTCTAGCACCACATTTCAAAAGCTTCTCTTGTCTTTTTATCTAAGTTGTTTATCGTCCATGTTTCACTTGTGTACATGGTTACACTCCATACAAATACTTTCAGGAAGGACGTCCTGACGCTTAAATATATATTTGGAGTGATAAAATTCATCTTCTTCAGAAACGCTTTTAGTGCCGTTACTAGTCAGCGTTTTACATACTCACTATACGGCCATCATCAGTTATTTTGCTTCTCCAACAGCAGAACTCATCGACTACTTTATGTGTCTCATTTCCTAATTTAATTTCTTCAGTATCATCTGGTTTAGCTTAATTACACTCTATTATGCTCGTTTTGCTTTTGTTAATGTTCATCTTATATTCTCCTTTCAAGACACAGTCAGTCCTTTGCTGACTCTGGCAGACTTTCAATGTCATCGGCAAACCTGAAAGCTTTTATTTCTTAATTACTGTTCTAGATTTACCTTTTATTTCCCTTACTACTTTTTCGGTATACAGAATGAATAACATTCGGGATAGGCTACAACCTTGTCTCACCCCCCCCTCCTCAAACAGTGCTTTCCTTTGTGCCTCTCGACTCTTATAACTGTCTTCTGCTTTCTGTACAAATTTTAAGTAGCCTTTCGCTCCTGTATTTTACCGCTGCCACCTTCAGAATTTGAAGGAGAGTATTCCAGCCAACATTATGAAAAGCTTTCTCTAAGTCATCAAAGTCAGAGTCCACATGTGGCACTGGAAACGTCTTAAAATTTAAAACCTGGTTCCAAAATCTCTGTCTTATCATTACATAATCCATGTAAAAAATTCCGGTATCTTCAGATCTCTTCCACTTATACACCCTTCTTTCGTGATTCTTACTCCAAGTATTGCTATGTGCAATATTCTACCAAGCGGCTTCGTCTTGCATTCCTTTGCCCGAGTCCATATTCACCAGCTACTTTCCCTTCTCTTCCTTTTCCTGCCCTCGAACTGAAGTCCCCCATAACTGTTAAAATTTCGTCTTCCTTAGCTACCTGAATAATTTCTTTTATCTGATCACATGTTTCCTCAATCTCCTCATCTGCTGAGCTACTTGGCATATAAACTTGTACTACTGTGGTGGGTGTAGCACTCCGTCGTCAGGCCACAAGTGGCCCATCGGGACCATCCGACTGCCGTGTCATCCTCAGCTGAGCATACGTATAGGAGGGGCGTGTGGTCAGCACACCGCTCTCCCAGTCGTTATGATGATTTTCATTGACCGGAGCCGCTACAGTTCGGTCGAGTAGCTCCTCATTGGCATCACGAGGCTGAGTACACCCCGAGTGTCTATTTTGGCTACAATAATGCGTTCACTGTGGTGTTCATAGTGCCTTATCCGGATTCCTATCTTTTTATTCATTATTGAACCTACTCCTGCATTACTTCTATTTGATTTTGTATTTGTAGCACTTTATTCGTCTGACTAGAAGTTCTGTTCCTCTTGCTACCGAACTTCATTAATTCCCGCTGTATTTAAATGTAATCCATCCATTTCCCTTTTTAATTTTTCTAACCTACTTGCCCGACGAATGTATCTGATATTCCACGCTCCGATCCATAGAACGCCAGTTCTGTTTCTACTGATAACGACGTCCTCCTGAGTAGTCATCGCCCGGAGGTCCGAAAGGGGGACTATTTTAACTAGAATATTTTACCTAAGATGAGGCCATCATCTTTTAACCATATAGTAGATCTGCATACATTCGGGAAGAATTACGGCTCTGGCTTCACCTTGATTTAAGCCGTTCGTAGTACCAGCAACGCCGTTTTGGTTGAAGTTAGAAGACCATTATCCAGGCAGTCGTCCCTGCAAAAAATCCTGCCCCACTCTACAGGCGCCACAAGTTTGTCTAGCCTCTTGACACACACCCCTCCGTGGTGGTAGGACCTACGGTATGGCTGTCTGCATCGCTGAGACACGCAAGCCTTTCCACCAACGGCACTGTCCATGGTTCATGGAGGAGGACAGTTACAATAATGAGCTCTTCCTTTGTGATACTCAAATTTTAGCTCATGCTCCACATCCATTCAATAGGCTTTTAATTCCTTATGTATTAGTGCACAGTGAGAGAATGTATGAGATACGCCAACTTCCTGTGATAACGTCATTATCGACTCGTAATGTCCTTGCGAAGTCTGTCCATAGTTCCAGCCTATTCCTCTGCACATACTGGACGGATCCTACAGAACTCCATTTCTTGTAAAGATCTTGAATAGTGCTGGTCGTGGTGGGGAGAACCCGGCCAGGATACTTCGCTTTAAACATTTACTTGCATTCCTTGATGCAAGCTGCCTTTATGCAACGCTCCACAATATCAATACGCTGTTCTATTGCCAACTGACCCACGTATATAACAAGTTAACCATATGAGCCTCAAACAGCAACTGACTCACGTATACACGGCTGCCCTAATTTTTCCAATAATTTTCGAGACTATGTTGCCACTGCAGTTAGCAGTTCGGCTGGAGGTGATTAACCGGTAGATGAGGCATATCGGTTTTATGTGGCACACCCTGAATAACAATACTTACAACACGAGCAGAAACTTCCCTCCTTTCCTCACATTAATCACTTACGCATATGAATAACAACTCGCCCTACTTAACTTTCAACTGACTGTATTCGAACAAAAATCGTAAACTACTCTCGCCTACTTCCTTGACCATAGTCCATCCGGAATATCCTGCTTATGTTGTGCACCGTTTCTGCAATTCCTCTTCTACCTGCTAACTATAGATTTACTCTCAATGGACAATCACACACCCATCAATGCATCTGGAGCGACTTGAAATGACTTCAAACGCTCAACATGAAAAATAGAATCGTGAGCCAGTAATTGGAGCCTTGATATTCACCAGTGATTTTGTTTCAGCTATCTGACATAGACCGTGATATCAAGTTTCAAATTTCTGGGTCCTTTTCGGAATGTAAAGGTTCGACAACGTTATCCTCTGACCGACTTAATACTGTGGCAATCTACTTGCAGTATTTCCCAATCGCTCCTGGTGTTCAAGGGCTCTGGTGTTTGTTCCCTGAACGAATTTCCAAATTTCCGTTTTAGCAAAATCCTTGACGGACTCCCGCTCCCACCACCACACCAAATCTCGGACTTACTTTGTCAAACGCCAATGGCTTGCACCTCTCCTGAACTACTTGGTATGATGGTATAGCTGCAGAAGAATGGACTTTTGAATTACATTCACTTGCAGTGAAAGATAAATACATGTCCAAGTTGTTATGTTGTGAGTTCCCTTAAGTGTCAACATCATTTCCATTTTGTGATGTAGCCTCTTCTTCCTACAAGTAGCCTGAAGGTACGTCGGACTTCTCCTTAACTATCTAATCTTTAGCAAATTAAGGAGGTGCTTTATGAAATTCAACATAATGTTTGTCCTTCGACCTGTAATCATAGTTTCTTGCACTTCCTCCACCTGTTGACCTATGCGTGCTCTACGTTTGCTGCGAGTGGGTTTGGGATTGCAACCACTTTGTGTCCCAGTGTTTCTATCACTGACACCTTTTGGCTTAGGTAATCTGTGGTCCTGTGTTTCATACCAGGTTCGTGTACTACTTCATACTCGAACCCGCTTAACCTCAATGCTCGTCTTGTCGGGCTGCTAGAAGGGTCCTCAAGCCCAACAACCACTTAAGAACTGCATGGTTAGCTACCACTTTAAATATCTAAAAATAGCTTAAAATATAATACCATAAATCACACTAAGCGTCTTTTTCTCTGTTGTTCAGTAGCTTTTCTCTGCTCTGTTCAACTGCCTAGAGGCATATCCTATCCGATGCTTATATGAGCATACCCTATAATCTGATTGGAAGCGTCAGTTGACAAGACAACTTCTTTCTCATAATCCGGAAAAATTAAATCTGGAATTAATGTCAACACTCTCTTTGACTTCTCGAATGTGTCTTGGCATTCCTTTGTCCATTCAAATTTTTAACTTCCATTTTTGACAATCATGTAAGTGGTCCTGCCATCTATGCAGACCTTTTTATGAATTTCCAGTAATAATTCCTCAACTGTAGGACAGACTGTAGCTGGTTGGAATAACCAGGAGTCAAAAATTCCCACACTGCTTGTATCAAGCTCTGATCCATCTTAAATGGTTCATCACCAATAACATGCAGTAAGTACGTAACTTCTTCCAATGCAAAGTGACATTTTTCCATGCTTCGTGATAACCTTGCTGCTCATAATCTTCTAAAAACCTCTCGTTAACGACGAGTGTGCTCTGGCATACCCTTCGTGAAAACAATAGTATGTAATGTAGCTATACCACGCACTGGAGAGTTTCCAGTCCATCAGCACCACATCCAGCAAAAGCTGAAACGTTGCCAGAGCATTCTTTAACCCAAACGGCATTCTGCATTACTGAAAACCTCTCCATGGGAATGACAACTTTGTTTTCTTATGGTCTCTCATGAATATCTGTATCAGGTGATACCCACTCCTCAGAGCTGAGCTAGAGAAGTATTTGGACTGTCCCAAGTTTGTCATAGTTTCTCTGTTAAGATGATTGTAGTCGCAACAGAATCAGTTTCTTTCAATTCACCCTGGTGTTTTCTTTGGTACAAGTATCAGGGCTGCACATCATGGACTACTGATTTCCGTATTATCGCATCTGATAACTGTTGATCAATGACTTTTTTTAATACTGATTGCAAATATTGTGGTATGTGGTAAGATTTACTACATTGCAGCGACTCATTTCCTGTAGGGACAGGATGTTGTGTTATAGTTGTTACTTATAAAAAACAGTGAGAAAAAAATTCCAATTTGTCTTTACCTGTAAGGGTCATCTTCCTATGCAGTGCAGTTTTATCTGTGGATTGCTCATTATCCTGGTACACATTGACTAAGTCCCTACCCAAATCATATGGGACATCCAAATTACCCCCCAGAATTCCTCTAGTTACCTCTAATACTCCACCACCCAAATTTATTAAATTCAGGGGCGCTACTTTCCCCTCCAATTCTCCTGTATGTGGACAATTAGACAATGCTCCTCCTTACAAAGCAACACGAAGTTTCTAATAAATCAGTTCTGAAAGTGCTTTTACCAAGCACAGTACACTGTGCATCAACAAGCCATTCAAGCCCTCATTTTCCCGGACAAACTTATCATTTCCTTGCATAATAGTAACTTGAGAATTACTTCTTAGTGTTGTTAATTGCAGTACAGCTGGTTCAACCATAAAGAGTGATGCACTGTGCGTTTGTATTTCACTGGCCACTGTGTTCCCTAGTTGGAATGTTATGACTCTAAGTCACCTAAGACCAATATTGGTACGCTTTAGTATCAGAACGTTTCGTCTTAAGATCATACAGTAACCGTTAATTACATTAGTTACCAGAGGGATGCTCTCTTCATACTGTGCAAAATGCTGTCTCCCAAACTTAAACTCTAACATTGCTGCACCAAAGTCTACACATCATTATTTCCAACTCGACGTAAGTTATAGCATGAATGGTTTAATCGCCTCTTCGTCCAATTATAACTTAGGCGTTCTACTATTCCCTATTGCCACAGAACTACATTCCGCCTTTGCATCATTGCCAGCCGCATCTAAATTTACTGGGAAGTTCATGAGGCGGAAATGAGATCCCGTTTTGCGTTTATCGGCATCTCATTCATTTCCTGTTTCATTAACATGATTCGTGGTGTCCTGTCACATCCTATCCACCACACAAAAATTGGTGACATTGCCTCTGCACATTCGCTGACGTGCGGCATTAATAGCATCTGACGTTAACAGAGAATACTCCTTTCATATCCCGCATTCCTGGTACTACATGAATTTCTTCAAACTCCATGGCTAATCTCACTGCAGAGTATAAATCCGTCTCTAGACATATCAGGCGGCAAGCCCCTTAAAATTAATGCATTCAGTTCCAATTCATGGAGTATGACTGTTTCTAGCTCGTAATTCTCCGCTAATTCATATGTCAGCACATTCACTTTATATAGTGCGCCGGCAAAATACTCAACCGACTCGTTATGCTTCTTTGGAATACTACCCAACTGCTTGCGAAAAAACCTTGCTCAGTTTTCTTTCAGTTCATCAAATATTTGCAAGACTCTTAATTCCTCTGTTGATCTGATATTCGTCTTGGCTTCCTCTACCAACCGCAGCGTTGTCACCTGGAATAGTTGATCTTGGCACCACATCAAAATAATAGCTGCTAACTGCAGGCCATCCGTAAAGGACGCTACACCATTAGCCGACTTCCCAGACAAATGCATGATGAAATTGACTGTGGCTGGATCTAGTAAAGGAGTAGGGTGCTCGTCTAATTCCATCCCTTCTTCCTAGCTGCAAGCCTATTGTGCTAGTCTATATTATCTGCTCTCAACTTCGTCATTTCATTAACCAAGGCTGGAACTGCATCGCGACTACTGATAGACTGCGTTTGACGCTTTCTTAGTGGATGCTAGAAGATGAAATGTCGAGTGGAGGTATCGGATATCCGACATATTCCAGTCTTTGCGTTTAGTAGAGGTTTGATAGCAGCAGAGGTAGCCAGAAACATTTGCGCCGTGTATGGGTATACCACCACTTGACAGAGCACGCCACGAAATCTGTTTTCCCGCTTTAAAAACAATTGTTTTGATATTAGTGACTCTCAACGTTGTAGAAGACTTTCGGGGGTTGATGAAGGTAATCCGCAATGATTCGTGACAGTGCACTCAAGAACTGGCAAATTTGATGATCTGTGGTCATTGCACCATCGTCCGACATTTTCCACGCAGTGGGGAAGATTAAAAAATCGGGTGTATGTGTACCGCATGCTCTAAGTCAAAATGACAAAAATCATCGGGAGGCCATATGCGCATCTCTGCTTTCTCGTCATCAATTGGCTCGTGACCGGCACCGACCAATGCTGTTCTGTATCGTAACTGGTGACGGTAAATGGTGCATTAATGCTAAAATAAGGAAAACAAAAGGACTGGTTGAACCGAAACAGAACAGCAACCCCCAGTACAAACGTATAAGTGCTTCCGCAAAACTTAATGTAATGCATCTGGTGGAACAGCGGCGGTGTGGTGTACAACCAGTAGTTTCTCTGAGGTGCAATCATCACTGCTGACATTAATTGTCAACAACTGTGACGTCTTGCAGACACATTCCTAGAACAATGGCCAGGCATATTGTGTGAACAGATGCTACTCCACGATAAAGCCCACCCGTATTCTTCTAGACTAACAAAAAGCACTACACAGGAGTTAATATGGGAAGCCATTCTGCAACCACCTTATTCGTCTGATATTGGGGCCTCAGGTACTCATCTCTTCCACTCTCTACCGAACAACCTTGAAGGGACTTCCTTTGCGGACAAAAATTCCCTGCGAACATGGCTCGATCTCTTCGCTCGAAAGCACGTGATTACTACCGTCGTGGAATTGAAATGTTATCCCTGAGTTTTCAGACTATTGTAAATAGTGAAAGAGAATATATAACTGATGACTGAAGTCTCTGTCATCTGGGAAAAACGATACGACCTTTTGTGCCAACCTTGGGCTTCTCACACGTCGTCTTCTAAAGTCACCTTGAAAAGAAGTGTAATATGTTTGAATTCAGTTGCCTATTTTTATTCCTCGAAAATGAATTATGTAGCCTGTAAAACTTGGACCAACTATAGACGAATTTTTTTTGTGAGAAGGTATAAAAAATATGACAACCTGTTTATCTCGTTGTATGAATAACAGGCAGAACCTATAAGAAAGGTTCATGGAAAATAATGTCCCGCCTTTTGAGTAGTCTCACACATACCAACATAACAAACATAAAAATAGTAGACATTAGCGCCTTTTCAGTCCCATGGATTACTTTACCCTGATATTTGATTACACAGACATACACACTTTTACAGTTCTTCCATATCTATATTATTATAAATCTAAAACAAAATTAAATATATTCCAGAAATTTTATAACGAACAGATAAACTCAATCAACGTCTGCAGGTGCCACACAATGAATCATGACACTAACGCATAAATAAAAACTCCACTTCGAAATTTAATTTTGTGTACAATTCCCCAAATAAGGGTACATGTAGCCTACTGACGATTTACACAGAACAAGTACTAAGCTTGCTTCTGCAAGCTTGTTTTGCAGCTGTAGGCAAGTGATCACTGGCACACAAGATGTGATGCAATGCTCTCTATAAGTGTTTATACCCAATTAGGTGCTCCGCTGAACAGTTCTGACTGTAAATTTCTAAAAGAGAGAAAACGTCCTGGGTCAGGGTCGACATGAAGGAAGAGGAGTCTTAAATTACAGTTCGAAATGCTTGGCAGAGAATATGTGCTCAAGGTGCTTCTATTCAAGACAACGAAACAACAGTGACGTTAGGATAAAGCTGATCACTGTTCACAATTTACTACAAAGACACTTCAAACAGAAATTGTAAGTGCACTAGGTTTTCTACATCCTACCTAGAGAATGCTGTGGGACAACTGAAGGGTGTTGTACTGGGAGTCAGATCTGCTTTAAAAAATATGTATTCGAAGGTTTAACGAAATAAGTCTAAATTTACTTGATCTTAACAGAAATTTCAGTTTTACTTTCTTTTAAACGTAACTCTGCTCTTAGAAGCATTTGATTTTGCACTTGAATAGAGAAAAAATTAAACAGACATTTATAACGAAAAATACGATTATTCTGCACTTAACAGAATCTAATTTGAGCAAATATTAAACAACCTTCAACAGTGAAAGTTATAAATTCCCTTAGAACTACTTTAACTAACTGTAAGTGAGTAACACATGGCCAAAAAACCTGCGGAAGGAAGCAACAACACCACTGTCTGTGCGGCTTGATGATTTAACATTAAAGAAACTACATTGAAATTGTGGTTATGTCAGTAACTTTTATTGAACATTCAAATATATAAAGGAGGAAAACCACTGATTACAGATCGCTCTACTGCAGATAGCGAAATTTCACCTGTGCTCGTAGACAGCAGAATGCTGCAGCCAGCCAAAATTGAACACCAGCTTCTGCCTGTCTCAGATACCTTCCACACCTCTAGAACCTCTGGTTACAACTAAAAAAAAATCCTTTCTTCCGAATAGTTACCAGCCTCTCGGAACATCATAGGCGGTAGCCTGAATCAATATAGGTATCGTTCTCTACGTGATGGCCGACACATGCCCCAAAATTTTCAAAAAATTGGGAATAAGATGGCAGACTCCATTCCCTCTCGCCTTCTGCATACACCACGCACAATATTCACAGCAAAGCTGGTAGTATACTGTGATTCTGGTTTAACTATAATGTAAATGAATTGTAGCGAACTTTTCTCTGCCTTGTCATGACTGTGTGTTGTGTGATGTCTTTAGGTTAGTTAGGTTTAAGTGGTTCTAAGTTCTGGGGGACTGATGACCATAGATGTTAAGTCCCATAGTGCTCAGAGCCATTTGAACCAGCCAATTGTAGTAAAGTGTTGTTGTCGTCCTCTTCAGACCTGAGACTAGTTTGATGCAGCTCTCCATGCTACTATATCCTGTGAAACCCTCTTCATCTCCCAGTACCTACTGCAGCCTACATCCTTTTAGATTTGCTTAGTGTATTTATCTCTTGGTCTCCCTCTACGATTTTTACCCTCCACCCTGCCATCCAGTACTAAACTGGTGATCCCATGATGCCTCAGAAAATGTCCTACCAACCGATCCCTTCTTCTAGTCAAGTTGTGCCACAAGCTCCTCTTCTCCCCAATTCTATTCAACACCTCCTCATTAGTTATGAGATCTACCCATCTAATCTTCAGCATTCTTCTGTAGCACCACATTTCGAAAGCTATTCTCTTCTTGTCTAAACTATTTATCGTCCGTGTCTCACTTCCATACATGGCTACACTCCACACAAATACTTTCAGAAACGACTTCATCAGACTTAAATCAATACTCGATGTTAACAAATTTCTCTTCTTCAGAGACGCTTTCCTTGCCATTACCAGTCTATATTTTATATCCTCTCTACTTCGACCATCATCAGTTATTTTACTTCCTAAATAGCAAAACTCCTTTACTACTTTAAGTGTCTCATTTCCTAATCTAATACCCGCTGCATCACCCGATTTAATTAGACTACATTCCATTATCTTCGATTTGCTTTTGTGGATGTTCATCTTATGCCCTCCTTTCAAGTCACTGTTCTTTCCATTCAATTGCTCTTCCAAGTCCTTTGCTGTCTCTGACAGAATTACAATGTCATCGGCGAACCTCAATGTTTTTATTTCATCTCCATGGATTTTAATACCTACTCCGAACTTTTCTTTGTTTCCTTTACTGCTTGTTCAATATACAGACTGAATAGTGTCGGGGAGAGGCCACAATCCTGTCTCACTCACTTCCCAACTACTCCTTCCCTTTCATGATCTTCGACTCTTGTAACTGCCGTCTGCTTTCTGTACAAATTGTAAATAGTCTTCGCTCCCTGTATTTTACCCCTGACACTTTCAGAAGTTGAAAGAGAGTATTCCACTCAACATTGTCAAAACTTTCTCTAAGTCTACAGATGCTAGAAATGTAGGTTAGCCTTTCCTTAATCTTCCTTCTAAGATAAGTCTTAGGGTCAGTATTGCCTCACGTCTTCCAACATTTCTACGGAATCCAAACTGATCTTCACCGAGGTCGGCTTCTACCAGTTTTTCCATTCGTCGGTAAAGAATTCGCGTTAGTATTTTGCAGCTGTGACTTATTAAACTCATAGTTCGGTAATTGTCACATCTGCCAACACCTGCTTTCTTTGGGATTGGAATTATTATGTTCTGCTTGAAGTCTGAGGGTATTTCACCTGTCTCATACATCTTGCTCACCAGATGGTAGAGTGTTTGTCAGGACTGGCTCTCCCAAGGCTTTCAGTAGTTCTAATGGAATGTTGTCTACTCCGGGGGCCTTGTTTCGACTCAGGTCTTTCAGTGCTCTATCAAACATTTCACGCAGTATCATATCTCCCATTTCATCTTCATCTACCTTCTCTTCCATTTCCATAACATTGTCCTCAAGAACATCGCCCCTGTATAGACCCTCTATATACTCCTTTCACTTTTCTGTTTTCCCTTCTTTGCTAGGAACTGGGTTTCAATCTGAGCTTTTGATATTCATGCAAGCGGTTCTCTTTTCTCCAAAGACATCTTTAAGTTTCCTGTAGGCAGTATCTATCTTACCCAATTGATATGCACCTCTACATCTTTAGCCATTTTTCACTTCCGGTCGATCTAATTTTTGAGACGTTTGTATTCCTTACTGCATTTTTTCCCATGGTAAATACTTAGGACACTGTGTTGTAGAGAACTATTCAAAAAATACGTACGGTAGTAATGGTCTTAGTTCCATACAAGTATTAATTGACATACTAACATAATTTAAAATCCGATCATAGCAAATATGATCGTGGTTTATTTATCAATTTGACCGATTTCGACTACTCAGTGGTCATCTTAAGACCATTGAGTAGGAGAATCACTAGTAGTAGTTGGAGTAGTGATTCTCCAACAGAAAGAGGTTCCTACTCAATGGTCTGAAGATGACCACTGTTGTGGTCGAAACCTGTCACTTTGATAAATAAATCGTGATCAATGTTTTTAATAGTAAATATTTGTAAGACATTGATCAATGCCTTTCCCGTAATGTATTCAAAAGTAAATATGAATGATGTCTAGAATGTAGAACGTAGGAAATGCGTGGGGATCAGTAAAACCAGAAACACACGTAGAAGGTTGGCTGACTTAAATTCATTTTGTATGAATACCTGTAGGTAACTCAAATTTCGACAAATGCACGTAAAAGACTAGTGCTTATGTAATGATTTATGTTAATATATACTTCGAGTTCCTTCCACTTGCATATCGGTGTAGCACCAATTTACGACATTTCCTGATGCTATGTTTCTCGTATGTAATGCTATGTTTGTCGTATGTACAATTTGTGTGCACCTAGTTTTGTTATTGTCGTTTGAACAGGCTGTGCATCATAGCTTAATGAGAAATTTTACTTGATATAGGAAAGACACTGTCTAGTATTGTCACTTGAACTCTTATTATCAATCTAATATCCACTGTGAAGAGAATTTTGAGTGGCCCATTGAAGCTAGATTAATCTAAAAAGCTGTACTCCACAGACGGAAGATACCTGTTTCACTATGTTGAATAAAATTCATTATATTTAACAGAACGTATAAATCTAACATTGTTCTGTAAAAAAATTTAGGTCTGAGTCAACAGAGGCTATATAAATTCAAGCACACATTAGTGTAGTAATTGTTGATAATGATGCTTGTCTTGTTTCATGTTCAGTTGTTTACTATTAGGAAATGTCCCCTCAGTTTTATGGATTTCTGTGAATGTCAAATTTTAATGCTTTCATTTCAGTTACTTGAACATCAGATCAGGCCAATGTGTGACGTGATAGGGGAAACTAGTTCTGTGTACTAATGCTTGGAATGTATCTTGAAGGTCAAGCTGAAGGTAACTCAAGAGGTAAAAGACTGCTAGCATTATATTTAAGTGTATCGATACTGTGATGGATCTCCAGGATTGAACTGAAAGTAGAACAAAGTAGCAACTATCAATGTTAGTGAAATGCTAAGCATAATAACGAAATTAAAGTCAAGGCTAGAAAATTAGACCATACATACTGTACATATTCGTAATTCTCTACCATGAAAAAACCCTGATTTCATTCTTATGATACTGAAAAGAAAATTATATTAAAAGTGTCTTTGAAAACTGCTCGCCTGTCTTCACTGTGCTAACAGAATTCTACTCATCATTGTTCATGTGCGCAATTTTAGGAGGTTACTGTAATGTAATCAGGTCCCAAACACAAAACGAAATCTGTCATAGGTGGGGGTATCGATTGCTTCCTGTATAAAAACATAGAAACTTTGAATAAAAACTGATGCTTATACTTTGTGAAATACCGTTTCAGTTCATAGTAATTTATTATAAATGACAATGAGGTAAATAAGGCAGTTTCGTAAAGTCGTTTACATAAAACATTTATAAAAATGGTTGTAATGCTTACATGTCAGTTTAAGAATGAACGTTTTAAATACTACTGTTGAACATCTATGTGATTATTAATCTCTCTGGTCCGAGTGTTATTTCCTGTCTTTGTTCTGCTAGCTCATGTGAGACTGAAAGAAATGTTCTCATTGTGTGTCAGTCATAAACTGAAGTCTTATTTTAGTTGTTGTAAGTGACAGAAAGTCTTAGGGAGTGAAGTGTAGTGAAGGGATATCATGTGTTTTACTCTTAAAGGATGATTTCAAAAGACACGGGATTTAAAGTGAGATGTTGTAAGTTATTTATAATTAGAGTTTTCCAATGGAAACATTATAGTTTTTTCGTACAGCTAGAACTCACTGAAAGAAATCACACTAGAGAACATGAAGAATTCTAGCGAAATAACCAGCTAACGTTTAACGAACCTCACTTGGAAATGACAAACATTGATGCAGTGAGTATGTCACAACAGCTCTCCGTTATCGAACGTCATACGGTGAGCAATGTCGATATGACAAGCCATACTGCCATGTCAGTAGTCGCTGCACCTTAATCTGCCAAGCGATATTTGTATAGATTCAATGTGTCTGTTCTGATACATTGTATATGGTCTTAATTTTTCACGCGAATCGACCTAGCTTCTTTGGCTCATACGTGTATTCTAGCTGTACCTTACTTAGGCAATCTGACTGGATATGTCGAAAAGGTGTTTGTGCCCATGTACAAGTATGTGTTAGTTACGTATAAATTATGATTTATGATTGCCTTACTGAGTAATTTTGATGCATTTTGCCCATGATTAACAGCAGGATGCTTTTATCTTACTTTTTAGGGTTTTCGAGAACGTTACCACTGACTGAAATATATTATTAGCTATACATGATAGTCGGATGTTACTGGTATAACGACATAAATTAAAATTTTCAATTATAACTGGATATTAGAGACGATCATCAGTCATTTAGTGTAGAGTCGATGGCCTTATTTGTGACTTTATGATATTAAAACATAGTACACATAGTTTTCGAAGCAGTTACTTCGATCAGCTAGTGAACCTAGCACTGAAATGAAGAAGGAACATACAGCCGTTTGACACTCGACAAGGGCATCCATAATTTTATAAAAAAGAACCACACTGCCGCATCACTGTATGGAATATTTACCTGACTCCAAATTCAGATGAAGAGAGGGAAGTAAGTCGTTAATATTGGTAGTAACTTCTCTCCGTCCTCCAACGTACAGTGACTTCCAAGGTACGCATGTAGATGCAGATAGTGCGAAGGAAGTAGGGTACTGCATTATAGCAGGACAGTGGGTTTTAGCATAAAGACTCAGACACTGTTAGGGAACACTGTGCCTGAACTGCTGGGAGCAGTGAATTGCTTTATGCTGCTATACACTGAATATCTGTAGCACGTCGCCTGGATTTTCGTTTGCTAAGAAGTAACTGTACAGTATGAAAGTGAAGAACGAAGTTCAGGGGCTCAACATCCCAATGACGAGGATATAATTACATGCTGAAGAGAAACTCCAGATTTGGAAGGAAAGGGAGAAAGGCAGAAAGACTTTGTCTTCCACAAGATGCGTCCTGTCTTTTTTCCTTCAGAGATTTGTGCATATACTGGAAAATCCAGATCTTCATGACCGTACAAGGGTTTAAATCACCGTCCTCCGAATAAGTATGTCTTACTATTACACTGCCTCCCTCATTGTGAAAATGACAATAATAGTAATAGATAGTCCAAGTCTTAGAACGTAATGTAGCGCTTTCGAATACTTGTTTTGCCACATGATAAAAAGCCAGACTTACGCCACGCAACATGTGCGAACTCGTATGTCAACACGTTTAGAGACGAGTGTCCACGGCGGCGGCTCCTTCCGCTTATTGCACTGTTAAATCGGATGGAAAGAAGCAAAGAGTAAACATAACAGTAAGTTAGGTAACAGCTTCTCGCAAACGACAAAATGTACTTAAAAAGCGATTGCTGTATGTAGTAGTTAAACTCTTTGGCAATCTCAGAGATTGAAGCCCTTTCATGACAACTAAAACTTAATGTCGTTTGAGCCTCAAATAAGAGAAAAATTTACATTCCTTTTAGTAACAACAATCAACAGAGATGCGAAACTAGAAGTGGGCTGAAACTTTTCAACTCTACTGATTAAAGGGGATGGCCAAGAAAGTAAAGTAAATTGTAGACAAGATGGCACACAGAAGCTCTGTCTTTATGTCAATCAGTTACAGTTTAATCGACAGTTTCTTCCTCGACTTCAACCTTTCTTGATTCTTATTTCCCAGCATTATATCCTACAGGCATAACAAACTTATATAATTTACGTACAGCTGATATGTCTGACATGAAAGGGGATGAAAATCTAATAGTAATGGGAGACTGGAATGCAGATATAGGTGAAGGAGTAGAAGAAAAGGTTAAAGAAGAATATGGTATTGGGAAAAGGAATGAGAGAGAAGAAATGTTAATTGATTTCTGTAACAAGTTTCAGCTAGTAGTAGCAAATACTCCGTCCAAGAATCACAAGAGAAGGAGGTATACTTGGAAAAGGCCGGGTGATACGGGAAGATTTCAGTTAGATTATATCATGATCCGACAGAGATCCCTAAATCAGATACTAGATTGTAAGGTTTACCCAGGAGGAGACATAGACACAGATCACAATGTAGTAGTGATGAAGAGTAGGCTAAAGCTTAAGACATTAGTCAGGAAGAAGCAATACGCAAAAAAGTGGGACACGGAAGTACCAAGGAATGACGAGATACGGTTGAAGTTCCATAAGACAATAGATACAGCAATAACGAATAGCTCAGTAAGAAGTACAGTTGAAGACGAATGGACATATCTAAAAAGGGTATCACAGAAGCTGGGAAGGAAAACATAGGTACAAAGAAGGTAATTTGCGAAGAAACCATGGGTAATAAAGGAGATACATCAAATGCCTACGAAAGGAGGAAGTATAAACTTGTTCCGGGAAACTCAGGACTACAGATATACAAGTCGCTGAGGAATGAAATAAATAGGAAGCGCAGGGAAGCTAAGACGAAATGGCTACAGGAAAAATTTTAGGACATCGAAAAAGAAATAACGGTCGGCACGTCAGACTTAGCATACAGGAAAGTCAAAACAACCTCCGGTGAAAATAAAAGCAAGGGTGATAACCTTAATAGTGGAACGGGAATGCCACTGTTAAATGCAGAGGAGAGAGCGGATAGGTGGAAAGAATACATTGAATGCCATTGTGAGGGGGAAGATTTAGATGATGTGAATGAAGAAGCAACAGGAGTCGATTTAGAAGAGATAGGGTATCCAGTATTAGAATCAGAATTTAAAAGAGCTTTGCAGGACTTTATATCAAATAACGCAGAAGGGATATACAACATTCCATTAGAATTGGGAGAAGTAGCAACAAAACGACTCTACACGGCAGTGTGCAGAATATATGAGTTTGGTGACATACCATCTCACTTTCGGAAAAGAATCATCCACACAATTCCGAAGACGGCAAGTGCTGAAAAGTGCGAGAATTATCGCACAATCAGCTTAAAAGCTCGTGCATCCAAGTTTCTTACGAGAATAATATACAGAAAAATGGAAAAAAAATTGAGGATGCGCTAGATGACGATCATTTTGGCTTTAGGAAAGGTACAGGCACGGGAGGAGCAATTCTGACGTTACGGATAATAATGGAAGCGTGATCAAAGAAAAATAAAGACAAGTTCATAGGATTTATCGACCTGGTAAAAGCGTTTGCAATGTAAAATTGTGCAAGATATTCGAAATTCTGAGAAAAGTAGTGGTGAGCTATAGGTAGAGACAGGTCGTATACAATATTTACAACAGCTAACTGTTGTACTGTTCAATTTGTACATCGAGGAAGCAATGGCTCAAATAGCAGAAAGGTTCGGGGGTTTAATTACATTAAAGGTGAAAGGGTATCAATGATACGATTCGCTGTTGACTGCTATCTTGAGTGAAACGAAGAAGAATTACATGATCTGCTGCACGGAATCAACAGTCTAATGGGCACAGAGTACGTATTGAGAGTAAATTGAAGAAAGTCGAGGGTAATGACAAGTAGCAAACATGAGAAAGTAAGAAACTGAACATCAGGATGGATAATCATGAAATAGATGAAGTTAAGGACTTCTGCTACCTTGAGGAGGTTGTGAGCAGAATCGGAGAGGAAAGGAACATGTGGAAAGCACTGATAAGGAGGAGGGATAGGATGATGGGACATCTGTTAAGAGATGAGGGAATGACTTCTATGGTACTAAAGGGAACTGTAGAGGGCAAAAACGTATTCTGAACTGACCAGGTTATCTTACCAAGAAAGAGTGTTGCTAAAACCCAAACGAAGAAAACCACAAGGTCTGCTTATTCGTGCTGCACTACTAAATCGAATTCGATACCGTCTACTGTCCAAAAATAAACCAATAATCACATCACCGTAAAATACTCTCAAAGTCATGACTGTCATTTTGAGACTTCTCAAGAAATAAAAATAAAATTTAGTTAGACATAAATACACAACCAGACAAAAAAGAGAAGCACCATGAAGGAGAAGAGCTGACCAAAAGGAACTACACGGAAGAAAGGCAAACGAAATCATCAACACCAGTTGAGAGGATTATGATATTATTTCAGTGATTTCAATATTTAGTCAAATTTTCAAAGAACTTGGCAGTATGAGCTCACTTATCAGCATGATCCCATTTGGCCAGGATGCATGCACTGATTCGATCGGAATTTGTCCATTGTACCCTCTCCTGAGGCAATCTGGCAAACATCTGCTTTAACTGAGACGCAGTAAACGTCCGAGGTGCTCCTCATTTGTAGTACAAGATTATGATCTGGAGATCTTGCTGGTCACAGGAGTATCTCAACATCACGCAGAGTTTGTAGTGAAAGACGTTCCATGTGTGTACGAGAGTTATCCTGTTGGAAAATGGAGCTTCCATACTTCCGCATGAGAGATAATACATGAGGACACAGGATGTCCATGATGCACTGTTGCACCGTTAGAAATTCCTCAGAAACTATCAGCCCTGACTTGACATTATGGCGGATGAGTAACACCACAGTACCTCTCAAGACCTAGATATAAAGTGACATCTCTATCTGGGGTAATGAAGATCCACGAATCATCGGTGAATGCAGTCTGACGCCATTCGTAAACAGTGCTTCCCATTTCATGGCACCAGTCCAAAAGCAGCCATGTCTCCTGTGGTGTCGATGGCAACTTACACAGGGGGCAAAAATACCCTTGTACAGACATGGCTATTCCCCAATCAATGGTGGGGGATGACACAGAATGTTGGAGATAGTCCACTACTTGGTCCCTAACGACAGGCACAGCCGTGAGAATTTTACTATGCAATGGTGCATACTAAAGAGATCCTCCATTATGGTGGTCCAACACAACCGACTGCAACATTGATGATGAGCATGCCTGCCTTCTTGTTTACGTCTGTGAGAGGTTTCAGGGCACTCTCACAGTCTTGATGCAGTATCATGCTGCTTAATGTTCTTAGGGAAGATAATATTTATTACTTGGTTGCTATGTGTGATAAGATCTAACTTCATTCATATGATGAAATGGTGGTCAGTAGTAAATGTAATTGATTGTGTGTTCTAGTGCAGGGATAGCGGTAAGCTTTACCTGCATTCAAAGGTTGAGACCGCCAAATTAATTGACTGCAATAAAAGTGTACTGCAGCTGACGTGTCAGGAGAGCGTTTTCTCCTGCGGAATTCAGGTGAAACATTTGTGGACGGCCAAGTCCCTTGGTCTCATTGTGCAGACACATTGAGTGGCGCCAGTCAGTTGGCTGCCGAATCCAAGTGGGCTGACTAGCGCTGTGGAGTCGCTGCAGCTATGAGCAGAGTTTTGTATGAACTGCAGATGATAACTAGCAATAAAGCAGAGGATGGGCCCTTGTTAGGTAGGAAGCCGATGAGATGGCTGTGAGTTTCTGCGAACTTCCGTGGGACAGGGCAGTGGCGTCCAGGAGTCCAGACTCTGCTACAAAAAATGTATGTTGAAGGACAAGGCCTTTATTGAGTTTATGGCCGTTCTTTGGAAAGTTTGAAATGGACGCTACAGGAGAGATATCGAAATTTTTATAGAGGGCTCTGGTCCATAAGGTCATGTGTTTAGCAAAGACACGGCGCAAACGTGTGAGACAGAGGCCACAAAGCCAAATCGTTTTCCTTATCCTCCAGTTACTTTTTATAGTCGCTGGTTGGTCAAATCTGTGTAGGCAGAGAAGGGAGCAGTCTCCCAACTTCAGATCCAAGCTCCAGCTCGTGATAGGCTTGTGCTAAACTGGGCGTAGTCTAAGCGTGTAAATGTTCTACGCTACTGAACTGACGACGAAAGCTGAGAGAAAGAGAACAACTCACTTTTGTACTGGCTCTATGCTGGTAAAAAACGGCAGGTCTCTACCTAGATGGTGAGACTTCTGTCCTTTGCTAGTATGCCACTTATAGCCGGTGCCAGGTACCATCTGAATCGTCAGAGGTACTGCTTTTTGCACCATGCACACCACAAGTGATGTGTACTTATTTGTTTGGAGTTGGCCGCCTAAACGTTTGGCATATTCTGTCACGCATAGTCGTGGCGAGTAGTCAAATTGGTTTGGCAGACCAGCAAACATGCCCACCTGCACACTCGAATCCCCTGGGGCTGCAGAGGCTCATAGTGAAGTACCTGTGTTCTGAATCAGCCAGACGCAAGACTGTGTATTTGAGTATTTTCCGCGCGAGCGTCGTGAATAACAGATGGTCGCTGTCTGTGAATTCAGTCGGCAACCGCATGCTGGTGTGTCGCCCTGACCTGCAGAAGGGTAAAGTATTCGCTGCTATGGCGTAGGGTTCTAACATATGCTTCTCAGCACCCTGTTCTTGGGAACCATAGTTTTCGTTGTGGTATAGTAGAGTACAGATCTTTGACAGTAGAGTAGTTTTTGGGCCATACCACAGATTCACATTTATGATGTCAGATAAAGCGATTAGTTCTGGTTAATATGGTGTGTTGATCCCCAGCTGATCACCTTGTTCACCATAGACCGCGTATTACTGAAAGCGTTTGTCACATAAAAATTGTTTGCGTGCCATTTCTTTAGCAAAAGAATTTATGGGAAGGTCTTATGGGACCAAACTGCAGTGGTAATCGGTCCCTAAGCTTACGCAGTACTTAATCTACCTTAACTAACTTGCGCAAAGAACTACACATACCCATGCCCGAGGAAAGACTCGAACCTCCGACAGTGGGAGCCGCACGAACCATGACATGAAGCTCCAGACCGCACGGCTACCGCGTGAGGTTTATTTAGTCTTTTTTTTTGTAATTTGATATTGAGAACGAATTAATCTTTTGTTATTTAGACCAAAATTCCTCCCTGTGTTCTGATTTACATTACCTTTGCAATTTCATTAAAGTCTTGATCGCAGTTGATAGCCCGGAAACTTACAATTGGCGAACTGCTGATGGGATCTAGGCTCTTGGCACTTCTGTGAAGCTGTCATTTAACGTCCTTACCAAACAGGTCCAAATTATGTTAGTTAAAAACATTGTTCAGTAGTATCTTGTATATACTTATTTCTCTGATTGTGTCGTTTACGTATTTATTTGTTTTATCTCTACTGTATTTGTGTCAGTGACTCCTGTGTCACATGTCGACCTGTTTTCCTGTCGTTGACGGTCGGAGTGGCCGAGCGGTTCTAGGCACTTCAGTCTGGAACCGCGCGACCGCCACGGTCGCAGGTTCGAATCCTGCCTCGGGCATGGATGTGTGTGATGTCCTTAGGTTGAGTAGTTCTAAGTTGCTAGGGGACTGATGACCTCAGATGTTAAGTCCCATAGTGCTCAGAGCCATTTGAACCATTTTCCTGTCGTTGTCAACGTCCTTGTGGTATTATTTTTGTGGTGTTCACTGTTGTATTTGTTTCGTATTTGGTTATTTTCGATCCTGAATGTACATCTACATCTACATACTCCGCTAGCCACCAAGCAGTGTGCAGTGGAGGGCACAATTCGTGCAAAAGTCCACTCGCGGATCGCGCGAGGGAAAAAGGACTGAACCCCTCAGTACGAGCTCTAATTTCCCTTATCGTTGAATGGTGAACGCTGCGCGATCTGAAAGTTGTTGGTAATAATATATACTCTACGTCCTCGGTGAAGATCTGATATCGGAATTTAGTGAGCAGCCCCTTCCGTTTAGCGCGTCGTCTGGCTGCAAGTGTATCCCACGTCAAACTTTCTATGAGATCTGTAACGCTCTCGCAATGGCTAAATGAACCCGTCACGAATATTGCGGCTATTCTTTGGATCCTCTCAATCTCTTGAATCAGACCCAACTGGTAAGGGTCCTATACAGAGGAACAGTACTCTAAGACTAAACGAACTAACATAATGTAAACAATTTCTTTCTTGAAGGACTGCATCGATTCAGGATTCCACCAATAAGCCTCGTTCTAGAGTTCACCTTGCCCATTACTTGTGTAATCTGATCATTCCATTTGAGATCATTTCGAATAGTTACACATAGATACTTGACAGATGTTACTGCTTCCAAAGACTGGGTATTTATTTGGTACTCGTACGTAAATGGGGATTTTCGCCTTGTTATACGCACTAGGTTAAACTTACTAATACTGAGAGATAACTTCCAGTCATTACACCACACATTTACTCTCTGAAAATCCTCATGTAAATTGTAAAAGGCACCGGACCTATTACGCTGCCGTGGAGCACACCTGAAACTACGCTTGTTTCTGTTAAAGTCACCTCCTTCAGGACGACATACTGCTCTCTGTCGGAAAAACTTCTATCCAACCACATATGTCATCGCATAGACTGTACGAACGCTCTTTTTGGAGCAAGAGATAGTGCGGAACTGAGTCGAACCCATTTCGAAAGTCGAAAAATATGGTATCAACCTGGCAGCCGGTATCTAGGGCTTGTTGTATATCATGCACAGAGAGGGCCAGCTGTGTCTCGCATGATCGCTGTTTTCTAAAACCGTCCTGGTTTCTGCAGATGAGCTTCTCAGAGTCTAGAAAGGTCACTATGTCTGAACACAAAATATGTTCCATGATCCTACAAGAAATCGATGTCAGTGAAATTGTCTGGTAATTATGTGCGTCCGATTTTCTACCCTTTCTATAAACTGCTAGGGCTTGGGCCTTCTTCCAGTTCCTTGGAACCTTCCGCTGTTCCAATGATCTCTGATAAATGATGGATAAGAATGGTGCTATATTTGTAGCATAGTCAACGTATAATCTTACGAGGTACCGTCTGGGCCAGATGCTCTCCTGTAGTCTAGAATCTTAACTGTTTTACAATCTCAGATACACTAAACACTATGTCAGCCACCCTTGCGTTTGTTCGATAAGCGAAAGGGGGCATGGTGCAGCAGTCTTCTACTGCAAACGAGATTTTGAAAGCTAGGTTTAGAATTTCGGCCTTCTGTTTATCATCATCCGTTGCTTACACGTACTGTCAGCAAGAGAAGGTATTGAATTAACTGTAGCGTTCATAGATTTTACATACGACCAAAATTTTTTGGGGTTATTCTTAGAATATGCAAATAAAATATTGTTTTCAAATTCGTTAAAAGAATCTCTCACTGACCTTTTGACAACTGATTTCATTTCGTATAATTTGTGTTTGTGAGCGGGGCAGTGACTATGTTTAAAACGACTGTGAAAAATTATCTGCCCTCTCAGCAACTCCCTAATATGTTTTTTGTCCCAAGGTGGATCATTTCCCTCCCTCCCCTATATTTTTGCTAGGCACATACTTCTCTAGCACGTGGTTGACGATACCTTTAAATTCCGACCAAAGATGCTCAATATCTTTGTGTCCCGCGGTGAATGCTTGGAGTTATAAAGATATTCATTAATGTCACTTTTATTTTCTCTCCCAAACAAGAAGACTGTTTCTTTGGTTTTCTTGCTACTTCCACTGACGTAGAAGCCGAAACGACATTATGGTTGCTAATACCTTCTTCTAGATTAACTTCCTCAGAAAGGTCAGGTCTGTTAGTCGCCAATATATCTAATATGTTCCCATCTCGAGTTGGTTTTCTAACCAATTGCTCAATGTTTTATGTTGAGAGCGCTCCTAGAACAACTTCACACGAGTCTTTGCTTCTCCCCCCTGTGATAAACTTCCTCAGAAAGGTCAGGTCTGTTAGTCGCCAATATATCTAATATGTTCCCATCTCGAGTTGGTTTTCTAACCAATTGCTCAATGTTTTATGTTGAGAGCGCTCCTAGAACAACTTCACACGAGTCTTTGCTTCTCCCCCCTGTGATAAACGTGTAATTTTCGCGGTCAGTGCGACGTTTGTTGCCGATGCTGTTGGTCTATAAAAGCATCCTAATACAATGGCCAATCCTTGTTTGATTGACAGCTTTATCGAGAGTATTTCACAGTCCGACCCAGTATCTAGCTCAACTGCGTTTAAACAGCTTTTAATTGCAATGAACGCACCACCTCCCATATCACCAGTCTTCTCCTTCCTCAACATTGTCCTATCCGAGTTAAAAATTTCACTGCTATTAATGTATGGTTTCAACCAGCTTTCGGTACCTAGTACAATATTGGCGATGCTATTGTTTATTTCGGAGAGTAACTTGGGGATCTTGCTACAGAGACTTCGCCAATTTACTAACATGAGATTTAGCATATTTAAATCCTTTTAAATGACCTGTTTAGGCAAACTAACAGTTTTTACATGTGGCACATCCACATCAGTGTCATGAACTGGTAATTTTTGAGACCAACAGTTTGTTTCCCGTGGGAAGGAATCTAATCTAAAAAAACCATGTGCACGCCACAACTACTGTGTTACCCACGTAGCTGCTTCTTGTGTGTAGTGCACCCCTTATCTATCCAGGGGCCCCCTACAACCTTTCATCTCATAGCGTAGGTCGAGCAATCTGAAACCATTTTCGCCACAGAGTCGACGTAGCCTCTGGTTTACATTTTCCACTGGACTCCAAACCAGAGGTACCCAGTGCATCCTGGGTGCGATGCTGCAGATCGTCAGCTTGGCTTCCACTCCGCGAGAGATGGAAGCCTCCTTCGCCAATTTAGCCAGTCGTCGAAAGGACAGAAGGATTTCCTCGGAACCCCGACGACAGGCATTATTTGTGCCGACATGTGCAACAGTCAGCAGCTGGCTGCATCCCGCACGTTCGATAGCCGCCGGAAGAGCCACATGCTGAACAAGGCCCCCCGGCAAGCACACCGATTGAACGTAGGACTTCTTCCCCGCCTTAGGCGCTATGTTTCTGATGGGCTCCAAGACCCGCCTAACATTGAAGCTACCAATAACTAAGAACCCCCCCCCCCCCCCCTCACGTGCCTGTCCGAACCTTTCTGAAGGAGCGGCCACTATCCTGGCAGAAGGAGCATTCTGATTCGACTCAGAGCCTCCCCCCCCCCCCCCCCGCCACCCCTTCCCAGCATCAGATAGCACACTGAATCTATTAACAAAGTGCATGGGATTTGGCAGGAGCCTGCGTCCCCAACGCACCCTTCGCCTTAACGCTCGAGACCTCGAGACAGTCTGCCACAAACAGTGAGGTGAGAGTGGGCTGTTTACTATTGTAGTAGTCTCGGACTGCAAACTCTCTCGCTAATTTATTTTAAATTATTGTATTGCATATATCTTGTGAGTCATATAATATGATCGTCCACGTGTTGCGCTGATAATTAAAGTTGTTGTTGATAGAGAATTTGAATGATAACAAGAAGTAGGGCACGGTGACAAGCAAACTGAACTGGGAGCGGGGAAATAAAGCGTACGCCATGGAGGAAGAGCGCAACGAAACGGTGGTGCTACAGTTTGATTGTAGGGAGGCGTTGCTGTTGAATTGTGTTAGCAACAACGATGTCGTGCACCAAGGAAACCAGGGAGACGAAAGACATATGGTTTAGCTTGAGGGATCGGACAGTGTCAGATCCGTGTGACACAAGATTTGAACTTACCATAACATATCGAAACAGAGGTGATTATTAGAAATTCGGACAGGAAGACGCAATGATGCGGAAACACCACCGCAGAAATCAAGTATGAGTTCGGTCGATCACGATACAGGAAAAGGAAGAGGACTTCAATCTGGCGCCATTTTTAATGAACAACAAATTGTAGGAGAAAATTAATGAGTTATTACGAGATAGTAACGAGACGAGGATGGGCATAAAAATAGCGGTACTCAGGTAAATCAGATGCGAGAAGAACAACTCCATGAGAACCTACGTAAGGTAAACATTAAATCAATGAAATGTTTAAATATGGCACATGATGCTAAGAAGACGGCAGAGAGCGCCAAGACAGTAGCAAGCTTCGCAAGACGAGTAGTACCTGAAGCATCGAAAGCGAGTAAACGCACAGAACAGCAAGGACGAGAGGCGGTGATCAATTTCAACAAGAAGGTCGAAGCATGAAAAAGTGGTACAGCGACGCGGGGCAGCGAATCGACACGAAAATACGTGAAGCCACGGATCTTCATGCGACAGCGGCCATGGACAAATTAGAGTCTGAGCTGCGGAAATTAGGAACTCATTCGGATGTGACAATTGCAACTGCAGTGAGAGAGACTGGAGAGGTTCGGACTCTCCTTTGGTTCAAATCTCAACACGAAGCTATCATCACGCGTATGGATATGAAATTGGATGATGCGCTAAGAAAACAATTTCAAATACAACCAAGCGCGAACGTGACAGGACCAGAAACAATTTCGGACGCCACAGATAACCGTTAGCAGCGAGCAGAGGACATGGTGAGATGAACGTTGCATTTCCTCGAAGCCGTGGAGGCAGCACAGATGAGGGGACGTCGAACGAGGACATCCAAAGGATTTTATTTTCCGTAAGATGGAAGTTAACGACGAAACGCCATCGGTTTTTTTCAAAATTTCTTGCAAGTCCGACAACTCGAATTTTTCCGAGATGAGGGTAATTTTGCTCACCCACGCTTCTGCAACTTAACCTCCGAATTGGCCTTTAAAATACAATTTAGACTTTATTTGCGGGCACTTGCAAGGGTTAGAGGTGGAAAAAATGCTCGGAGTATCAGCGACGTGTAGGAGTTACAAGAACTTTACGGACAGCTTCCTAAATATCTTCTGGTCCAACGAGTAACAAGAGCGCATAAGATACGTGATGAATGTCGACAAAGATTTTTAAAATTCAGGCTACAAAAGACCAGTCACGTTCCTTAAAGCAATGATTAACAAGAACCAGTATCATGACGTACTATCATGCTGTACCGGTGAAATCATACGTCACCGTTACACCAAACGTCCGTCAGCATATCAACAAGTATTAGGTGGCAGGTGTAATGTCGAGCTCAGTACTTTTCGTAACACACGTTACGAATTAAAGTACCCATTCCCAGCAAAGAATATCAGAGAGCACAGACGAAACTCTGACAGATATGTCGCAGGTCTTGTGTCGCATCCACAACATAACAATTACAATAATAGGAACTGAAATGTACAAAATGTAACGCCTTACGGAAACAATTCACGGTCGAGAACTTTCGGCAGAAATGAAGTTGAACAACGAAGAGATTGGAATGGGAACCTCAATAGTTACCTACCACGCATCAGAGGCTGGAATGGAAGGAGGTATGAAGGCTGTGGAACACAAAACAACGAATGGTGAAAGCATGGATCCGGTTTCAATGACAATAGAAGGTGTGTGAGAATGTACAACGGAGGAAAAGCAAGTGGAGATCAGGCTGAGGAAATTGAGTTTCGGGGACCGTACACTGGACGAGAGGTGCGGGGAAATGACAACCAACGTCAATGACTAGTTGAATATCCAGAAGAGGCACAAAACTCTTCTGCTACTAACTCTGACGTAGCCCCATCATTGTTATTAGATACGACGAACTTGGAGAAACGTTGTGGGAAGAAAGAGCGGGGTTCACTCATAATGACGGGCATCCAATCATTATGGGAACTGTAGCAGGAAAGAAAGTTAGAGCAATCCTAGATAGTGGTAGTGAGATTTCGGCGATCGCGGAAGAGACCTACAAATAGTGTAAAGGACTGCAAGACTGGGCAGATCTATTAGTGAAGAAATAAAAATAGAAATATGGAAGGTAATTCAAGCGGACAAGCAGACTAGGCTAGAGCTACTTTGTCGAGGTCACTGAGACGTGGTGGGCCTTTTCTGGACACCAGCTCTTTGGCGCGACACTATCGATTACCCGGCTGTACTAGGATCGTTGCCCCTGTTGTGATCTCACTGTTGTTTGGCGCTCGGGAAGTTGGTATTGGACTTGATGCGAGGCCCAAGGACGTACCTGCGTAGACGAAAGAAGAAAACACGCTTGCTGGGCTAGCAGCTCGGCCAGCACCTCGTGAGGTGGTCGCGAGCTTCTGGTGGACCTGCCTGATGTCAACTCCGGGCGCTGTTCGTCGCCTTGCTTTGGTGCCTGTTTTCTCAGAGAGTCCCATCCCTTTAGATCATCTCGAACAGCGCTCGCCATAAAAGGTGTAAGTGATTTTAGTGCGCCTTCGTTCCGTTGAAAGATTTCCGTTGCAGCGTTGTTTCTTGGTTGCCCTAATGTCCGTGTTGTTGAAGTAAGAGTAGCCGGCAGAGTGTGTAACCGCATGGAAACCAGCAGCTACGACTTCTTTTCGAAAAAAATATGGTCGTTGAATTACTATTAGGAAGCTGATTAGCACGCAGTTGAGTGTGTTATACTTTTCTTTTGGGAGGTGGGGGGGGGGGGGGGGAGTATCCAGAAACTTATGTATTGTCTGTATGAAATTTTTTGTGTATTTTGATTGCCATCCAATCGACGTCCCTTGAATTTTGGTCACTTCTATTGAAAGCACTTACTCAGATATTAGTAAAGCATCGTATTATGTAAAGCTCGTCATTTGTACGTAGTTCCTTTATATACGTGCATTTATCTGAAGGCACTCAGATGGTGTCCCTGCCCAATTGGTAAACATTTAATGTATTTCATGTGTATTCAAAAAAGTGTGGGGGTGTTATTTGCTTGGCAATGAATTACATTAAATTGTAACTCATAGTGCGTCTTGTGTTATTTGGGTTCTTAATACACTGGCGTGCGTTTCATAAATTATTGCTGCTTTAAATGAATTGTATGAGCCACATTTCTTTAAATCAGTTTCTGATTGTGATTTATTGTTCCTGTAAGTATTGAAATCTCAGTGGCTCATCTCTTCTAAGTCAGTTTTCGTAATTGTAATTTGCTGCCTCGCTTGAGAAGCAAGCTTACTGTGATATTTTGGTATTGCCTTAAAGATGCTCAAGTGTTGACTGTCTCTTATCTGTTTGATAAATATTGTCTTTGAATAAATTGTTAATTTATTGATTTGATAGTTGTTGTGTTTAAGGATTGACATTATAGGGGCCTTTACCTTTCATGTTAAATGCATCCCTCATCCCAACTTCCTCAGTCACAGTCACCTGTTGGTGGGAAACTTCCTGATCGTGGCGAAACTGACAACAGAGCTGACTGTCTGAACCGATTTTCTACGCGAGTGCAATGCAATACTGGATCTAAGACGTGGCACAGCTATATTAAATAAGGATAAAAGAATCATGCTTCGTTTTGTTGATCAGACGATACGGGCTTAAGTCCAGAGAGGTGCCTTAAGATCTGCGTAGATTCAGAAGACTGTTTTTTACGAAAGTCGAAATAAGTGTCGAGAGATGAAATGCATTGCCACTAAGACCCAGAGGACACCGAAGACGAGATGTATCATTTGATACAAGAGAGGGTTTGTGGTACTGACAGTATTACCGAAGGTGAGAGGGCGGAACTACAAACCATGCTACTTAACGACATTGAAGTGTTCCTACCTAAGACAGAAGGCGTCAATAATTACCCGTATTCAGTCCATGTCAAAGAACACCTGGAAGTTCTTCGTCCCACCTTATCCCATTCCCATCACATACAGACAGAAAGTCCAGAGAGAAGTACAGAGGATGCCGCAAGAAGCGATCACTGACTCAGGTGTGTCCACATACAATAACCAATTTCATTTAGTTGAAAAGAAGGCTGGGTCGAAACGTTTGGTGCTTGAATCGCGGCAGATCAATGCAATAATCCTGGTGGAAACTAATCATTCGGAGAAACTGGAGGATCTCTTGCAAAGATTTCATGGTGTCAAAGTGTTTTCGTCCATTGATCTCTGTTCAAGTTCCTGGTAAATTGATTTACACCCTTCATGTTGTCCCTTCATGTTGTCCCTTCATGTTGTCAATACACGGCTTTCCTAATTGAAGGACGCTACTGTCAGTTCCAGCGATTGCCCTTTGGCCTGAATATATCGTCCGCAGCATTCATTGGGGGAGGAGGGGGGGGGGGGTGGTGGTGGTGCTAAACGGAATTTTGATGCAAAGGCTGAAGAACGACATCATGTGCTGCGTTGATGATATTCTCATCGCAAATCCCAATAGGGATGAACAGAAGGTCCTTGGCGAACTGCTAGGAGCTCTAAGGCAACTTGGTCTCACAATTAATCTGGAAAAATCCTGTTTCGGCACGAGGAAGGTGGATTTCTTTGCCACGTGATTTCGGCAGAAGGGATTGCATCTAATCCGGGAAAACTAGAAGCAATAGCCCCATTCCCGAGACCATAGACCAGAAAAGACGTCAGAGGGTTTCTGGGAGTTGCAAATCGTATTAATAAATTTATTATTAAAATGAAGGGAAATGGCGCACCAAGACTTTGCGCCTTAACAGGGAAGATGACACTGTTGATATGGGATGAGGCACCGGATCATCAATTCAATTCGCTTAAACGGGTCTTTGAGGAGGCGCCTATCCTAGCTGACCGTGACTTTACAGCGGATTTTTGCATGTTGACAGTGTCAGCCGTGGTGGTCTCGCGGTTCTAGGCGCGCAGTCCGGAACCGTGCGACTGCTACCGTCGCAGGTTCGAATCCTGCCTCGGGCATGGATGTGTGTGATGTCCTTAGGTTAGTTAGGTTTAAGTAGTTCTAAGTTCTAGGGGACTAATGACCACAGCAGTTGAGTCCCATAGTGCTCAGAGCCCTTTGAACCATGTTGACAGATGCAGCAAAAACAGGTCTGGGCATAGTAATATTCCAACAAATTATGGAGGAGGGGACACTAGTAAGCAAGACCACAGCATTTAGGAGCCAGGTCCTTACAAGATTCTATCTGCTTGGAGTCGCTTTCGAGAACTTCATGACTGCAACATTACGGGATATAAGAAGAGAGCAGGATAAAGATTAGAAACTGAAGCAGCTGAAAGAACGTTGGAATAACCGCCAAGAAGTTAAATTACGAAAATTCTACCTTGTAAGAAAGGGGATCTTATTCCACCGACGAAAAGCAATCAACAAGATATGGAGCATTTTTATACCAGACGAGTCAGTTAATAAGTTAATGTGATACACTCACATGCTTCCTGTGTCATTTTAAAGAAATGGGAAGACGCATAAGGAAGGTTCTGTCTGTATACATGGCCTATCAGAAGGCAAAACCAGACAGTCAGACAATGAAGGCACCCCTCCATCCAATCGTTCCAAACAAACTGCGACACATGTCAACCGCGGACTTAATGGGAACGCTCCCGGTCACTCGACTTGGCTTCCGATGAATTTTAGTAGGGGTTGGATTAACATCGAAGTTTGCTAAATTTACTCCATTACGAAAAGCCACGGCAATCACCGTTTAGAAAGTGTTAACGAAAGATTTCGTAGCGCAAGTAGGCAGGCTGGACAAAATTATTACTGATAACGGGACTCAGTTCAGGTCAAAACGGTGGAAGGACCCTCTGGAGAGATACAAGACGGCACCCATTTGCATATCGGGAAATCACCCGAGTTCGAACCTCATCAATCTATGGATGTAGGACCTGGGGAATCTGCGACGCATATACTGTCTTCGACAGCACATCACATGGGACGTGATGTTGCGGGATTTCCAAAATGTCGTGAATGAACTTACACATAGTTCAACTCTCTTGGCACCGATAGCTGTGTTGAAGAACAGAGACTCACCATAGAAAGTATGGGAGCTAGTGGAACTTTCCCGGCGGAAACAGATTCCGCTCTGAGAGATAATTTGGATGGCACTGGAAAGGATTAAGGAAGCTGCAAAGAAAAGGAAGGAGCAAGAACATAAGGAAGCTCGGGCCTGTGAATTTCACGTTGGACATAAGGTTCTCGTCAAATCGTTTAGGCTCTCCAACAAACCGAAGAAATGTTGCCAGAAGTTCTTCAACAAGTATAATGAACACCCTCATATACACCGTATCGCTCACGAGCATGCGTATGAGCTGGAGTCTCTGATACTTGGACGATTGGCAGGAGTGCATCACACATCGGACGTTAAACCCCTCATTGGAAGAAGCTGGGTGTCACGATAACAGCAGTTACAGCAGAAGCAGAAGAGAAGAAATTAGAAGGGGGTTTATATGGTGGCAGTTTCTCATTCTGTACAAGCCACAGATAGTATAATGGTCAGTGACAGCCGAACATAAGCATAGTAGCATATGTTTAGTTTACTTATAATAGTGTCAAAGATTCACCATGGTGATTAGCATTGGAATGTCTCCCACTACTGCTAACCGTAAGAGTCAGGCATTGTTACTATTTCACTGTACCATTATTTCTTCGTATCAGGTTTATAGATGTACAGATCGTCATCCCAGAGCTGACTAATTACAGTTGTGGGAGTATAAATGTGCAGATTCCATGACGGAAACTTCGTTGTTTATTTGAGTTCCATTTTGCGTAAGGTAATATCTTCTCGTAGCAGTTTGCAATTTGCGCGGTACGACAGAACCAGGCGTCACAACAACGATAGAATTTTATGTCTTCGAGTCCGAAAACAAGTGCACGAGTACTGGAGACGGAATTTTCTCATAACATCTTTGAGTTCAGCTACAATCAGATCTCTTCTGTTTATTGTGTGTGCATTGCAGTAAACGCCAATCTACGACCCCTTTTACAATTCGTAGTGTAGTGTGTGAAAGGGGCATCGCTGAGATTAGTTTGCGAGACCCATAGAGGTGTTTTGCAGTACGGTCGTGTTTTGTCCACGCGAGAGGCATTTTGACTTTGTGTGTTTCGACGTGGTTTGTGACCATTGCGCAGTGTAGTGTGTCTCCGTTGTGGGATGATTTTTATCACCGCCTGTTGCGTGATGTACTTGTGGTGTGTTTTTCGTCTACGGATGTCACCTGTGGTGCGATGTTACTCTAGAATGGAATATTTTATTCGAGTGTGGTCACACAGATGAGCTTTCGCGACATTTGCGATTGTGGTTCACTATGATTATTCGCTTGTGGTTTTTGCATGTGGTTTTCCACACTACTGTGCGATGATATTCATGTGGGCTTTCGCAAGTGGTTTGCGAGCACCTGAGTGGTAGATCTCAGGCAATAGTTAGTACTATGGGACGTGAGCACGGAATGTGCAAGTCACTTTGGTATGTTTTTGCAGAGTGGGCGAGGCAATTTGTGGGAAAGAGTGGAATGGTAGAAATGTAGCTTTGCAATCAAATGTCGATAGTACGTTGTGCTTTCTTTATGTTTGTTGCAGCAGCTGGAGTGAAAAATTTGCACACGAACCTGAGAAATTGTTGTCAGTTTCAGAAAAAAAGAAAAAAATAGTATTTCGGAGCAGTTGTTTTGCCCACGTAGCAAAGAGAACACACTGGTGATATCGAAACCTATCGAGAATCACGCCATACACCAGCGTTAGTGTAACCACAACGACTAAGTAATGGGGAAGGAATCTATAGCGCCTTCAGTATTCGTATAATTTTCATAGTACTTGAATTGTATGATTAAGTAGTTGACTTAGATGGTGTGACTGGAGTGAATGTGTAGCCTAAGCCAGCTTAGTACTTTGACTTGCATGAAGGGTTGTGGGAAATTAACACTACATTATCATACATTACAATGCGTCACCCCTAATTAACATTATAAAGATTTAGGCACAATAAATTATTCCTTTACAATTATTGCTGTAATACAATTAAGGAATAATTGTAGAATATAATCAAATTTTGTTTCTCTCAAAAGAGCTCTGTAAACCATTTTATTCCTTGACTTTCCCCAGGAATAATCATCTAAAGCAATCGTTCTCAGTTTCGTTATAATTCTCTCTGTATTTGTAGAAACATGGCACTAAGCCAACATGAAAGCACTGTGCAGACTATGGGAGCTGAGTGGATGGCGGAGTATCAGGCAGTTGGAGAGGTCGCTGATACCATGGTGGCCATAGCAGCTGAGCAGACGGGGCTCCAAGGACTGGAGCGGCAATTAAGATGGTCTGGCAGTCCTGTGAGACACAGGGGGTGCTGCTCTCTGCAGGTGGCGTTCACCCATATAGTGACTACAGGGGAGCTGGTCGATATGACGTCAGCGGACTACAAGAATGGAGGCAGGTGTAGAAGAGCCTCTGCGCACCGTGAGCTGTCAACGAAGGGCTGGTGGTCTGCCGGCAGGCGACCACTTTCGTGACTGCTTCTGGTGTACGAGATCCTGAGCGATCTACCACTGAATGGAAGGACGAGCAAGCCACACAGGAACGAGTTGCGGAGCACTGAATGGAGGTACTTACTTCTCTGGAAACATGGGTCGACACAGACGGCGACGGCAGGAGGTAGTTCACCTCAATCCTGTGTCCATATGCTGCCGGGCTAATCCCTTGAACGTCTACGACAATGGCAACGGATTGCCAACTAACACGTCATTCAAAACAGTCAGAAACTGAGACGCCAGTAATTGCTGCCCACATACAAGGAGGGGGTCCTGCCACACCAAGACTGCTGCCTGTAGTGCACATCACAAGTAAAAGGGGTAGCCCATCTTGGCAAACTCATCTCGCATAGCTGGCACATCCAACATATTAGTACTGCGTTTATTCCTGTGATAACTATAAATTTAAGAAATTGGACTCCCTAAAGACCTTTGAGAAGAGAGCTGTAGGAGGTACCTGTTGTTTTCAATTAATTAGTTTTATACATGCCTTCCTGTTTTCATTTTTAAAAGATTACATGTATTTTCTGTGTGTTTTTACCAAATATTATTTTTTCTTAATGAACTAATTATCTTTCATTTTGTGTAAAGATTCAGTTGTTTTATGTCACTTATATGTTGTTTTATTATGTTGACACATCTTTGTACTAAAGGAACAGACTGACATGTTAAAGAAATAAGCTGTACAATGGTACACTCATCACAATTTTATTTCTCACTTTAATGTTGTTGCCGTGTAGCAGAGAGTGTATGTATGACCCCTGGTTGAATGTGGTAAAGGCAAGGTATAACGCTGTGCTGGGTTTTATGGTGTACAAAGATTGATTCATGTTTATTTCATTGATAATGACCGAACTGAAGTATCACAATTTATTCTGGTGCATGTCGCACTAACCATTTTAAAGTGTGACACTCTCCAAGAATAAATATGAGAGGAACGAGGAGGTCGTGATAGATTGCAGAGCAGTGTCATGCTGCTTAATGTTCCTAGGGAAGAAGATCTTTATTACTTGGTTGCTATATTTGATACGATCTGTCTTCATTCATATCATGAAATGGATGGCAGTAGATAACACTCTTGCTTGTGTGCTCTAGTAAGGGGCAGCGGCACGCTTTACCTGCATTCAAAGGATGAGGGTGCCAAGTTAGTTGACTGCAGTAAAAGCATACGGCGGCTGACAGCTGAGGAGAGCGTTTTTCCCATCGGAACCTGGGTGAAACGTTTGTGGACTGCCAAGTCCCTCAGTCTCGTTGTGCTGACGCACTGGGTGGAGCCAGTCGGTTGGCATCCGCGTCCAGGTAGGCTGACTAACGCTGTGATGTCACTGCAGCTATGAGCAGAGCTTTGTGTGAATTGAAATTGATGACTGGCAAAAAAGCAGAGGGTGCGCCCTTGTTAGTTAGGAAGCCGATGAGACAGCTGTGAGTTTCTATGAACTTCCGTGGTACAGGGTAGTCGCGCCCAGCCATCCAGCCTCTGCTGCAAAACATATTTGTGAAGGACAATGCTTTTAGCGAGTTTGTGGCCGTTCTTTGGAAAGTTCGAAATGGACACAACAAGAGAACTAACGATATTTTTACGGAAGGCCCTGGTTCCATCCAGGTGATGCTTTTAGCAAAGACAAGGCGTAAATGTGTGGGAAGGAGGACGAGAAGAGGAATCATTTTCCTTTTCTCCCAATTAATTTTTAGTGTTGCTGTTTGGTCAAATCTGGGCATGCAGAGCAGGTAGGCGTCTCCCAGCTCCGAATGCTGCGCTCCAGCTTGTGATTGGCTTGTGCTAAAGTCGGAGTAGTCTAAGCATGTAAATATGCTCTGCTACTGAGCTGGGGAGCAAAGATGTAGAGGAAGAGAACACACTCTTGTACTAGCGCTTCGCTAGTAAAGAACAGCAGGTCTTTACCTAAACGGTAGGATGTGTCCTTTATTAGTGTGCCACTTAGAGCCATTGCCAGTCACCATCTGACCCGCCAGAGGTACTGATTATTGTATCATGCACACCATGAGTGATGCGAGGGTGTACTTAACAGTTCTGAGTCGGCCATCTAAATGTTTGACATATTCTGTCATGCAGAATCGTGGCACGGAGTCAAATCAGTTTGGCAGACCAGACCTTCACACTGGAATCCACCGGGACTTCAGAGTCTGATAGGGAAGTACGACCTGTGCACCGAATCAGCTGTACCTAAGACAACGTATTTGCGTATTTTTCGCACCAGCGCCAGTAATAACAGATTGACGCTGTCCATGACTTCAGTCGGTGACTGCATCGTGCTGTGCCGCTATTACTTGCAGAAGGGTAACGTATTCACTGCTACAGCGTAGGGATCCAACATATGCTTCTCAGCACCCTGTTCATGGGAACCATATTTTTCTTTACGGAGTTTTAGAGTGTAGATCTTTGATAGTAGCGTAGGTTTTGGGCCATACCACGGATTCACGTTTATGAGGTCAGATAAAGCGATTAGTTCTGGTTAGTGTGGTGTGTTGATCCGCAGTTGATCACTTTGTTCAACACAGACCACATATTATTGAAAGCGTTTTTCAAATACAAATGTTTGTGTGCTATTGTTTTGTCATGTGATGTTAAGAATGAATAAGTCTGTCAATATTTAGACCACAACTCCTCCCTGATGTCTGACAACATTACCTTTGCCATTTTATTAAAGTCTTGATTACCAATGAAAGACCGAAAGCTTATACGTGAAATGCTCCATAATCCTGGATATTCTAATATGTGATCATCCGGCCACATGGTGACCCAAATGTTACATTCGAAGTCTCAGGTGCTGATAACGCTGTCTGATACGAGTGTCCTTCACAGTGATCCCTTAAGTACTTTGTCAGCCCTGATCTCTAAACATGGACAAGACCAATATACTCTGATGCCCATTCTAGCTGTTAAAGAGAACTTTATCATTTACACATCTACTGATATAACACTGACATCGATCATGGCTCCTGCATTCTTAACTTCCTTTGTCAGAAGTGTCAAAATGTAAACAATACTCACAAATGTATTTCGTTCATCACTGTAAGTAAGTAACGTTAATTCATAAAATTAATTATTGACAGGTAAAAGTAGCACGTATATACCCTCTCTTCATATACATTTTTACTAATGGTCGTTTGTATAATCAATAAACTAACCAACAATTAAGCTTAAATATTAAATGTTTATTGTCTGGGACCATTCCGAAAGGAACAGTGTAACATCTGGTGGCGTTATATTACGTGGAGCTGTGGCTCACTCAGTATATGGCAGATTTACATTACCAAGCTCTTGCAAAATCGGCTTCAAGTTTTAGGACAAGCAGAGTAACTGCAATATCCTTACGGACACTTAATTTGATGCCCCATACGACGTAATATCTCAACAAGTATGTCAGTTATTACTTTTCTTTTATATTTCGTAATATTCATGATCGCGAACATCAGTAACGTTTGAAAATAAGTTTCGGATAAGTAAGATCATTGCTGCAAAATAGTTCGTGTCATCTCAATATCTCCGTGTTGTCAGTGGATTTATTGTAGCGTATTCAGTAGATGTGAAACATAGTTTTGGTGAAATTGCAACGGCCATGTTAGACTCAGCTCTCACAAACGTACGTCGCCTACGCGTCGAATTTGTTAAAATTTACGTTATACGCTGGGATTCGCCGGGAATGAAAGTAACAGATACGGAAGCTCCGAATAATCAAGTGCTTAGAAAAAAAAATCCTTGTGCGCTGGTCTGGTGGGGAATGAGCTTCATATATTAGGGTAATTTCCTAGTAGCGGTTGGCGCAGCGGAAAGAGTACAACCTGGTAATTTGAGGGTCTTAGGGTCGAATCCTATGCAGAACCATCTTTTTAAGTTCCAGTTTATGCTTTACTCACACACTAACTAAACTGAAATAACATTCATTCATATAGCACATTTGTTAATATTTTCATAAAAGTCATAGGAAAGGCAAAAGATAATTTCGGATTGCAAATAAATTTTCAGAAATATTTTTAAGGTGCCCGTGATAATTTTTTATGTAAAATTAAATACATCTGTTATTTTACAGTTGATGTTATACAAGTGGCTGAAGCAGTTATTTTCTCGGCATCTTGTACTTTTTACACACCGCATTTTTGCAGTTACATCGTTGTGTTAATGTTTCTATAGAAAAACTAACTAGTTTTGTATTCACAAAGGAATGTTCTCTCTCGTAGCACAGCCTGGCAGCAATCCACGGGTAACGCATCGTATCACCAAATACTGGAAACGTTAGCTGGTGATGTACTAAGATACAATCGCCTTGGTATATGATTTCTTTTACTTTGTAGACAAGATGAGATCGGTTTCGCTGTATTTTGATCAAATTCTTTGGCACACGATAAAAGTAGATATCGCAGAGCACATTTTGGTTGAGTCACTTCAACGCTGCACAATAGCAATCCTTCTTCATCCTTAAAAATCTCGTCGTATAACAGACGAAATTCACTCTCGTGACTGGAGGACATCTCACATTAGTCAAATGGTTTAGTATGAAGCTTTCTTAACTTTGATACATTATAACGAATTAATGACGCGTACTCATCCACTTTTTGTATCCTCAGTCCAAATGAGCCGTTGCTCTCTTGTAAACATACGTAGACTGCTGACATCAGTTTCTAGAAATGATAAATGATTTGCATACGAAGTGGTTACCTTGCTTATATGCTGTCGTTCCACGAGTACTACGCTCCTCTATGGTCCGGGTTCTGCTTATAAGTCGATTGAATGTGGTAATCTAGAAGCACAACTCACGAACGTAAATTGTTTAATCACGGATAAGAACATACTGCCGACTGCGTAGAATTTATTGTATTGACCTAGTTCCGATAAAGACTAAGGATACCTTCATCAGAATGATTTACAGTTGCATTGGTTCACATTAAAAGGAGAAATAATAAAATTTTATGAGCTGAAGTGCTAAAGTCAAATAAGTAAAAATTATACTGTAGTTACTTACTCGACTCGAGTACTGAAGCTCACATGGTTTCGTTATCTTTCGACGCAATGTAGCGAGGTGGCGCAGAGGTTAGACACTGGACTCGCATTCGGGAGGACGACGGTTCAATCCCGCGTCCGGCCATCCTGATTACGGTTTTCCGTTATTTGCCTAAATCACTCCAGGCAAATGCCGGGATGGTTCCTCTGACAGGGCACTGGCGACTTCCTTCCCATCCTTCCCTAATCCGATGAGACCGATGACCACGCTGTCTGGTCTCCTTCCCCAACCAACCAACAACCTTTCCATGCAATGTGAACGTATCCTGATGAAGATACCGTTAGTCGATGTGGAAACAAGGTCAGTGCAGTAAAAATGTGCAACTGATTGGCTGTTCGTATCCTGCATTAAAACGTAAAAGACGACTGCTGACTGTCAGTCAAGTTCAAAATTGTACGTGAGTTGAAAAGAGTACTACGATTGACGGTCGACACATGAGAATTTTCGACTTACCTGTTTCATCGGATACTTTAATTAGAATCCCTGTAAGTACAATCCCTTCTTGGAAACTTGTTTTCAATCCCCATTTTTCTTCTTCCTGCCCTTTTAGAGCTGTGTACGAAAATGTTAATAAACAGGATGTATTGTTCATTATTTCGGTTCTTTCCCTGTGTAAGTAACGCCAAAAGTGAAAGTAAAAATAAATAAAAAAGTTGCCGAACAGAGATTCGACCCCACTACTCTCCGTTTGCCGATATGTACTTTTCCACTGCGCCATCTCCTTTATGGCAACTTTTAACTCTTGCCCATGTGGAGTCCCTACAACTGTTATTTTCATTTCTGACGAAGCCCTCCACATACCATCAATTTGTCGAAATCGGTGAGGAGGAGAAGGCGCCATCTGCTTGATAATAGTTGTTATTGCTTTTCTTCAAAGACTCCCTAGGCTGTCGATCCACCCATCACCACACTGCTAAATACACCGAGATGACAAAAGACGTGTGACACATTCTAATGTCGCGTCGGACCTCCTTTCGCTCGGCGTGGTGCAGCAACTCTATGTGGCAAGTACTCTACAAGTCGTTGGAAGTCTCCTGCACAAGTATCGAGTCATGTTGCCCCTATAGCAGTCCATAATTGAGCTTCTCGGGGGAACAAACTGGTAAGTGCCAAAATCACAGTTTCGAGATACAGCGCATCTAAAGTTTCAATTCATCTGCAAATCTGAATAGTTTTTTTTTAACAGTCCTTTTATTCTGTAGTGATTCTAACATCTGTCTTCTACTATGCAGACATAAATGAAACTCAGAACTGACTGAAACAAATGAAATATACAAAAATTATTACATTACCATACACCGTTAACAACACATAGTGATAGAGCATTACATAATAAATTTTACAGTAAGTCTTCAACACTTTACTGAAACTGCAAAATCATTCATCACTCTCATTACCTAATGTCTTTTTCATTCAAAAATTTTGGCTTTAGTGACAGGATAAATCCACGGTGGACAGGAGGTATGTAATTTAGGAGCGACAGGACGTCAGCACCTTCCTTCTTTTCAATAAGCCTTGGCCCATTGTATTTAAATCGAAACATAGGAACTGGGCCTTGCCTTCCACGTTTCCTGAAGCTTATTTCATGCCAAATGTCATGTCAAAATGTCTCGCTGATGAATAAAGATGATGGACATTCGGAGGTCACCTTCCGCCTACATACTTTCCTTCGGTTGACATCTCGACCATCAACTGTCTTCTTTCTGAAGACAGACGCTTCTTTATCGTATCGTATTTGATAGAAATCCTCTCTTTTTATATTATATACAAGCAATGGATTCTTCTTATCCGACTTCTTGATGATCTCGCACCACTGATCTGGACTGTACACATCTTGTGCCTTTTTGCGAACGTAATTTTAATTTTAAATCGTCGCGAAATCTCTATCGGACGGGAACATTGTGTGGTGTTCAATCACACGAAATCTACCAGTTGAAATTAGATATTTCCAAAGCAGTACCATGTTCCAGTTCTTATTTTGGCCACAGCAGCACCTTTTCCAAGACGACCTCTTTGTCTGTTCGAGGGCCTTTTCCTGAATGGTTTTTGCAGGAGCGATACACTGTTCGTTGTTTTGGGCAACATGATCTGATTCGCTAATAACCTGTATAACAACGAAAACTACTATTACTGTTACCATTATTATTATTACATGTAACAATATAAATGAGAAATGCGCATTCACATACCACTTAGCCAAAAAATGTAGCCATTCTAAACCACCCTCAAAATTAACATACTTCAGGAACATAATGGTATGTACATGCACTTACCATTATGTTCGTGAAACGTACTAAAGACAGTATATTTACAAAATAACATAACTCTGAATCATATGAAAGGTTAGGAACGTATTCTGGATCCCTCTTGAAGATATTAGTATCATTGGATGTATATTTCTCGTCTTCTGCCATGTTCACTGTTGCCATAATCTCGGAGATGTTTTTACTAGGAGCCATTCTCTCTGTCACTTAACACTGTTTCCGCAACAGACGGACAGTGGCGCTTACCACTAAGCTCGGCCCTGACATCCGTTGAGTGAATTTGGAGCTACTAGTAAGTTTACTGCATTGTGCATCCCACAGGTGGTGTCATTAGCCATCTACCTCAAAATACACAGCGATGGCGCTTACCATTGTGTTCCCCCGAGCAGCTCAATTGTGAAACTGTTTGCCAATGCAGGGTTCTGTACACGAAGTGACCTCTCGATTATACCTCATAAATTTTCGACGGGTTTCGTGTCGAGCGAGTTGGGTGGGTAAATCATTCGCTCGATTTGTCCAGAATGTTCTTCAGACCAATCGCGAAGAGTTGTAGCCCGGTGACATGGTGCATTAACATCCGTAAGGGTTCCATCGTTGAATGGTTGCAAATGATCTCCAAATAGCCAAATATAACCATTTCCAATGATCGGTTCATTTGGACAAGGAAACCCAGCTGCCAAAGCCCATTAACGTCAAATTTCACCTGCCCTAACGGACACGTTCATCGTACGTTTCACATAGATTTTTGCGCAGATCAGTTAAGGCCGTTTTCCACTTCGTTGTCCGGAGTGAGAAATAATGATAGGAATATGGTATTACATTTCGGAATATTGAATTCCCTAACGATTTCCGACGTGGAATATCCCAACGTCTAACTCCAACTACCATTCCGCGTTCAGAATCTGTTTATTTCCCTCGTGTGACGCAGCACAAATGACCGTTCCGCCACTGAACTGCCCTTTCAGACCTTGTGTGCACGATTCTGGTCTGAATACGTGCACAGCTCAATGCCATGACGTTTGTGACCTCAATGCCTAGTGAAGGCCAGTCCACAGCCACGTAGGACGGGACAGGATCGTCTGCAACCTGTACTTGTGGCTCCATGTCCCAGTTTTAAATAAGCTTCACCATCCCCATCCCTCTTATTTTCCACCTACAGTGGGAGGTTTCAACTCGTAATGTCACAAAGCCACATTGAAGGTACACAATACTGTCGTTATTAACCACAGGAGGGTATCACACCCGGCCTCGTGAACTGTAAAATTGTGAAACACCTTACTGAGTTAGCGAGCAGATAAAATCATGTTACACAGAGCAGTTTGTGCTCAAAAGGTACAGAAATGAGAAGACCACATTCAGTCCTTAGCTACACATGGTAAGTGACCGCCACGTGGATGCTGGAGGAGTTTCGTGAAGTCGCACACAGTTTACGGGGCCTGCCGCCTAGAGTAGAGGCGCTGCAGGCACCCCGCGCAGCCTGTCTGGGATTTACGGTACCGGCCGTGGCTGAGGCACCGTTTCCGCAGGTCGTAGCCGCCGTGCCCACACCCTTAGCGAGGTGTTTTAGTGCGGCGATTGTCCGCAGTAAATAATGCGTTTTATACGTCCGCGTCGTGTAATTTATCCTTCTTAAGGCCAGCAATCTGGCGCTTATGCCAAGGCAGCTGGCACTACTCCCGTCTCCCCGGCGTGCAAAAACCCATTACCCTAGCCGACCCTTTCCCCCGGCCGCCTAGCGCGGCCGAGACATGTGCCTATTACGCCGACCGAGACGCCCTTTCATTCTGGCAGTCTTTCAGGAAAACAGCGGCGTGTATAAGCAGCCGCGTCTCGCCTGAAAATGTGCGGATTAGGGAGATGTATGTAGCGGCAATAGCACTTTACTTGTCATTTGCGTAGGAAAGTTTTCCAGTAACAGACCCCACAGAAAAACGACGGAATAGTTTTGTACTAACATATTATTGACTGCAGAACATCAACTATTTTCAAAATGTTTCAGAATTGTTCATCGGATGTAACGATGCTATTCTCTGCAATTCTGAATTATTCGTAGTGAAACATGGCTCCTCTTTGTTACCGGTAGGTTCGATCAGCAGTCAATCTTTAGGCGACCACCCGACTAGCTGACACTGATGTCTCGCGAAGTTCCTCAGAGCAGCGGTCAGTGACGGTTTTTACCAGGATAATCTGAAAGTGCTGTTTCGTTGCTTTAACACTTGGAGTGGGATATCGGAGATGTGAGGACACAAATTCACACGACACTGCACACTGCTTTCATTGTTGAGATCACACACTGTTCTTGTGCATAGGGAATGCCCTGCTGTACCACTTCCTTCCCTGTTCCACTAACAAATAGGGAGACGGAGAAACAACTGTCTAAAAGCTACTCTGCAAGCCCTAATTCCTCATTTCTTATCTTAGTGGCCGGTATGCAAAATGTTCACTAGAGAGCAAAAAAAGTCGGTCACTGCCGAATGCAACCAACATAACATAGCTGTGCTGCAGGTCCTCTAAACACCAAAACCCCATGGGGTACAGTGGTTTGACTACACACAATGGGTACTGCTAGAGACTACAAAGAAACCAAAGTTCTTTATGGCAGTCAGTCTCAGCCTCAACTAATATCGTCATACAAAACGTATTAGAAAACACGGTCCTAGCGATGAGATACCCCATAACACTCATAAACTAACTTTAATTACAAGTGACATTCCAAAAGTTCTGAGAAAACGGATTATTTTACATATATCGTACAGTAATCCTTAGTCAAAATTAAATACTTGAGACAATATATGGAGTTACAAAGCTGTACAGAATTGGAAAAAGATTTTTCGCTCTCTAAAAGGTTTTCCATCCACGTGCTGAAGGTCGCTCAATGGCAAGTGGCTCTGGAAACTGGATATTGGACGAACCAGTAGAAAAACGCGATTAACGACAACAAGCACTCTGAGGAATTCTCAACATTAACAGAACATCACCAGTAATATCACTGTTCTCATTACACATCAACAGCTACGTGTACACAAATTTGAACTTAAAATGACATGAGCAACGTCGTCGTTCTGGACCTGGATTGAAACGCAGCACCTATAGCCTTTGCCACCTAAGCTAAGCTTTGTTTGTACCTTATTGAGACCGGATCACTAGGCACAAAGAGACATGAAGTATAGACATATGCACCAGTATCAGTTATCAATCCAGATCCTGAAAATAAATGACGAAAATATTTTTGTACTGAACTGGGAATCCTGTCATAACAGTTACTGTCCTGGGAACTACCCCCAACGACCTTTAATATGGTGTCATTGACAAGGAAAAAGGTATGTTCATGTGTAAAATCGAAATGCCACCATATATAGCTTGTGAGAGGGATGTGAACCCAGCACCTAATCGGATTGCTAACGTAGTACAGTAATGCTGAAAAGTATCCGAACGACTTGGATTGCATTTCCCCTGATTCCCATGCAACCCACATATCGCAGCTGTCTAGCAGGTCCTCTAATCGCTCCTTGCTACAGTCGTTTGACTATTGCAAATGGTTCCAACAAGTCAACACTAGAAAACACTGCTCTGTATCGCAATAACTCAGGATGTAAAGTAATACCACGATACTAAAAATATCAGGGAACACCTCATCACGGATAAGACTGTCCTTAAGGATGTAAGCTCGCGTTTATTGCAATAACTGACATACCTGAAATGTTATCAGTCTCATTATTACGTCAGATAGGTAATGCACGTAGTAAGTTCGTCGTATTCATGATTTCCTCTTCAAATAATTGTTATTTAGAACAAAATGTCATTACAAATGTACGTTATTCAAGAGAAGCTAGTTGAGAATATGTATGAACTTCAAATGACACGACGAATCGACTCGTTCCACATATGGATTCAAACCCAGATCATGCAAACTAAGATTTCGTGACTGACGGAAATTAACAGTCATTCCTGACTAGGCATAAAGAGAGTGATATACCTCGATTTTAGACAGTATCAGTTAACAAATATCAACTTTAAATTACATAACGTAAACATTTTTAACGGTCGTGAATTCCTACCCAGCATCTATTGTCCCTGTTAACGAACTACGAGAGATGTTAAATACTGCTTCCTTACAAGTAACTTACTTGAAATGCAGTGAGGTAAAGCTTTGTGTTGGACAGGTATTCGAACCCAGAACCTAATCGGATTGTTATCGAAAAACAATCAACTTTGACATATCGCATTTTCTCTGCAGTAGCTAGATGTATTAAATGAAATGACGAGACGAAACTTTAATTTTTCCTTTCCAGGACTCCAACCAGGCACGTATCGCTGTTATATTCCAGAGGAAAGGAAAGTTAAGTATAGGTTTGTTACACCAGCAGCGACATGTGAGCATGTTGGAACTAGAAATAATATGACGAAGTGTTCAGTGCTGACTGAGAATCAAACCCCAAACATATCGTTGTTGACTACACACAAAGAGACGACACTTACCGAATGTTTCTCCACCAGCATCTCGGAATAACATAGGAGTGCGGTCCGATTGTCTCTCAGGCACAAAACTTTGTGTCGTTATTTTAGATTTAACACCTAGTAGCTGGCAAGAAAAACCGATACGTAGCATTTGATTTTACCTAGTTAACAATTCGATTACGTCTTGGGTTCGTATCTCCGTAACAGAACTTCATACCATGCGCTTCATCTTTAAATTCATACACACTTCGTTACTTCTGAATTGAGATATAATGGACATCTTTCATGGTTAGTTAACAGAGATGAAAGGGTCTTGATAGGAGTCCCGATTTATTACAAAAACTGTCGTCTTTTATTTTCAAGTTTAGATTTGTTTACTGATATAGGCGAAAATTTCGGTACTTCATGACTCATCATGGATAGTCAGCAATATGGTATGATTTAATTAGATTAGATTAATACTTGTTCCATAGATCATGAATACGACATTTCGTAATGATGTGGAAAGAGTTATTCAATGAAAGATTTCTTTACATACCAGTATTCAACGTCTTTACAAGAATTTTTACCCTCTCTCTCTCTCTCTCTCTCTCTCTCTCTCTCTCTCTCTCTCCCTCCCTCCCTCTGCCCCTCCCTATCTCTCTCTCTCTCCCTCTCTCTCTCTCTCTCACACACCCACACACACCCATATTCTCTTTTTACTTTTATTTGTTTGTTGTGCTCGACTATCGGCGAGTCACGAAAACGTCAGTGAACGAATTTCTTAGTTTTGAGTGCAGTTACGAAAGAAATATAAAAACAACTATGAGAGTTACTGATTTATGATGCTTAGTAGCAGTCAGTTCTGAGTATTATTAGCAACTAAGCTCCAGTCCCTAAACCTAGTTACAGAAATGCGAATCATACGCTTTACGTATTCCAGGCCGTAGCAGCCGCGTCTTTGAGACGCCAGCTATGGTCACCTCCCAGCCCGCTGTAGCATCACATCGGTTCGTCATCGTCCTGCTGGTAATGTAAGTGAAATTTGGCAACAACGCTAGGTATGTTTGGCAACTCTGTGATCGACGAGTTACTTCTTGGTGTGCACGGAATTAAGCCTCAAAGTTCATTTGATTTCTCGTGTCATTTCCATTGAATAACCTGAGTTGTTATCGCTTGATGTGTAACAGAAGATTGTAAATTTACGGTTTTCAGCCCAGCAAAGTCATTGAACGTGGGAATCGTAACTATTCTCGTCCTGTAAATAGCGGTTTACGAGTTCTAGCCACTATTGACCTCGTAAGAGGATGACCCAAACTATATCTATCCGTTAGCTCTGTGTTGACGTGCTGACCTGTGGATACGCGACTGTTATGGTTCGCGGTTCCAGCCTCGCTGAATGTAACGTTTTTATTCCTTTTGTGTAAGAGCTGCAAGCAGTCAGATCAAACATCGATATGAAAATCGTAAGAAAATACTTTCAGCTCATAGTGCAATGGTGAAAAACTTACAATGCTGCACAACATTTAACGCCTCTTTCCGATGCTGACAAACAAATTTTGGGTTTCTAGGAATACGTAACTTTATTTTTGAAATGGCACGTTTGCATACGTGTTGAGTATGACACAGCATACCGTTCAAACACAGACTCAGTCGAAATCTAAGTGAATAGTGTTTTACTAATTCGTGCACATATAGGCACGCTTGTGTACAGATACTCAGTTTTGGTAAAATAGACTTTCGTCGTAAGGTTATCGTAGGTAGTTTTATTTCATTTCTTACAATACAGTACACAGTTTTCGTAAGACTTGTTTTAGTGTTGTTAAAACAATACCAAACATGAGAGAGAAATTAATCATCAACGATATATGCGAATTCTCTGATGTTATCTATAACAGTCCGACAATGCACATGTAGTTTATTGATTACATGAATGTAGAAAACTTGGTCTGAGTTAAAGCTGTCAAACAAGGTTTGAAGACGAATAAAATGCCACTACCAGACAACAGCCAATGTAGAAAATACTTTTCTGACTATTTTGACACGATGCGCTCTCCCCATACATAATAGAAAAGCCTCGAGCGCATCTGCTGCCTGGCCGTCTGTTAAACCTGAAAACAACAAAATGACGCAGAAGTTAGCTTTTTTTCAACATGCGACTATTTTGGGTCGAGAAGTGAAGAGAATTATGTTCTAAATTCCATGAAATTGCTAACTTTAGCAGACAGCACAATTACGTTTAAAAGAAAATGTAGCAGCGAACGTAACAGAACACGCGACGTGTTATCAACAGTGCGCGACGCTTACCGTTACGCTACTAGCCGTAACGTAGATACAGCACCTCTGGAAGGAAAGAACAGTTCATCCAGAACTTCTGCATTCAACAGTGCTGTGAGATAATGCACATGGCCGGATTTAGACACCTGAGACACAGACAGTTACAGCATTTCTTTTGCACTGCACGATGGTTTCTACAAACAGATAGCGTAATAGAGTAGCTCAAATGGAAAGGAACAGTTCCTATTTAAATTTCTGCATCCTACACTGTTGGCAGTTCTGTGTAGGTGGCAGTTACCTCATTTTATTTCGGTGATCACAAAATAGAGTCGAATGTATGCACTGGGTAGCAAAGGCAGCTACTTCATAGCGAACCGGTTAACCAAGAAAATGAATGTACTGAACATCCTGCAAACCACTACAGGGAGCCTGTATGTCGGAATTCTCATCTTGTTTGCCGCAAAGGTGTTATGATAAAGAAATAAGTCGTGGAAAGTCTGTTGATAGTTTCATGTGATGTTGGTTTCGGTTCGGTTCCAACATCTGCCGATGTTTTTTTATAGGGAGAGGCAGATTCTGTTCTCTTCTGGCTACGCCAAGTGAAAAAGGTATAATGGCAATGTGGTCTGAAAATCACATTAAACATGATATTCCTTCTCTATCAAGTAGACTTTAGGTGGAACCACAACAAAGTAAGGAGTGGCGACATGTAGAAACTCTATCACCAGTAACTTTTCTTATACTAGTTATTTATTTCTAGTGACGAAACAAAGCCTGTGTATGATCACAGGACACTTATTCCGTCTTTTATTTGAGCTTCTGTATGTCGATAAAATTAGTTCTGAACTGGGAATGCCACTCAGACCGCCCTTAACGTGGAATGTGATCCCTTCGTGACAAAACAGATCGATTTCAACTTGTTGTTTGTTCAAAACTGCAGGTTCCTACACATCTCCAAATATTGCGGTTGCATGGGTTGGAATCCTGACCCAGCACTAAACTTTTCACTATGTATTCTCAAGCTCTAGCATGAGAACACCTATCTGCTGGTGGATAATAATTTTTTCTTTTTAATGCATTTTCATTCCTTGTCAACACTAACGATATCTGACATTTTTGACTCCCAATGTGAGACAGAACTATTTGTGAGATCACTGTAAGTTCAAGGATGTTATTCCGATCTGCTGGTGGAGAAACATTCGGTACCTGTCGTCTCTTTGTGTGTAGTCAACAACGATATGTTTAGTGGTCGATTCCTAGTCAGCACTAAACTCTTTGTCATATTATTTCTAGTTCCAACATGCTCACATGTCGCTGCTGGTGTAACAAACCTCTACTTAACGTTCCTTTTCTCTGGAATATGACAGCGATATGTGCCTGGTTGGAGTCCTGGAAAGGAAAAATTTATGTTTCGTCTCGTCATTTCATTTAATACATCTAGCTACTGCAGAGAAAATCCCATATGTCAAAGTTGATTGTACTTCGATAACAATCCGATTCGGTTCTTGTTTCGAATCCCTGCCAACACAAAGCTTTACCTCACTCCATTTCAAGTAAGTTACTTGTAAAGAAGCAGTATTTAACATCTCTCGTAGTTCATTAACAGGGGCAATAGATGCTGGGTAGGAATTCACGCCAGTTAAAAATGTTTATGTAATGTAATTTTAAGTTGATATTTGTTAACTGATACTGTCTAAAATCGAGGTATATCACTCTCTTTATGCCTATTCAGGAATGACTGTAATTTCCGTCAGTCACGAAATCTTAGTTTGCATGATCTGGGTTTGAATCCATATGCAGAACGTGTCCGTTCGTCGTGTCATTTGAATTTCATACATATTCTCAGCTAGCTGCTCGTGAATAACGTACATTTGTAATGACTTTTGTGCTAAATAACAAGTATTTGAAGAGGAAATCATGAATACGACGAACTTACTACGTGCATTACCTATCTGACGCAATAATGAGACTGCTAACATTTCAGGTATGTCAGTTATTGCAATAAATGCGAGCTTACAAGCCTTAAGGACAGTCTTATCCGTGATGAGGTGTTCCCTGATATTTTTAGTATCGTGTTATTACTTTACATCTTGAGTTATGGCGATACAGAGCAGTGTTTTCTAGTGTTGACTTGTTGGAACCATTTGCAATAGTCAAACGACTGTACCAAGGAGCGATTAGAGGACCTGCTAGACAGCTGCGATATGTAGGTCGCATGGGAATCAGGTGAAATGCAACTCAGGTCGTTCGGATACTTTTAAGCACGACTATACATAAAATCAGAAGTTAAATATCAAATGTTTTCACCAATAGCGAAATGTTGGAAGTTTAATTGACGATAGAATTGTTTTTTCCTCACTGGGATTCGAACCCACCATCTAGCACCGCCGTTTTCTAGCCAGGAACAGACGATAAATAGCTATTGTTGGCTCATCAGTAGCGAGATGGGAGCATGTTTAGCTAGAGATCACGCGACGAAAAGCTCTGTGCTGAATGGAATTCAAACCCCGCACACGTGATCATGAAGAAACTTTAAGTATCAAATTCTTTCCCAATAATAGCTAGGAACGGCATGTTTGTACTTTCAATGATGTGATGGAAAATACTCTGCTGGCTAGAAGTTGAATCCACAACATCGTCGTTGGTGATCACAAGGAACACAACGCCAAACCCAAATCCGTTTTCGGCAATAGGATGGAGAGGAATGTTGCAACTTGAAAAGATGTAAGGAAACGTTTGATCTTGTAATGTTGTGATAAAACGCTCATCATGTGGCTGTGAGTTGAAACGAACGCGTTACAGCTGACAACAAACGAAGAGACGTTGGAAATGCAACTATTTTTCACCAGTAGCTCGGAGTCCACAAGCTAGGGCTTGAAATAAAATAATGAATAATTTGTGCTGATTTTCAACGTCTCAGTTTCAAATAAAGTAAGACCAATGTGAACTTACATGGCCATTGGTTCATTAAATGAAATACGTTTTCTAGTTTACGACTGCTTGCTGGTGACAGGGTCTCTGCCTTACGGGGTTTCTTTATCTGTCACAGCTGAAACAAATGCCCAGTCGGCAGCGAAGGGATGTTATCTTTACTGCGGATATTGAACTACGGAGCTTACTGGCGTTCTGCACTTGGCGTTACTAGGGGTGAAGGAGAGTTACTTGTGTGTGTTAAAAATCAACGCCTGACGTGAACCTACACGTTTTACACATCAATAAAATATTAATCCACCAACCACAGAACCCACTGCCAAGCACATAATTATGAATTGTAGAGTATTCATTTAGATGCAGATGCAGATGTCAGCGGACGCGTAACAGGAAGGTGGGCGGGATATGGGAATTGATAATAGTGCAGAAGTGCAAAATATAACGTGAAATGCTTGCAAAGTATTGCTTACTTAGACGTGTGCCACAGTTCGTTTTATCTTAGGACCGAGAGATAAAGAAGGACTGTTCTCAGAACCAAGAATGGGTTATAGGGAATGGGAGATCAACGAATACGGTTTCATAGGTGGTGAGAGGAATGATAGAGAGTAAAGACAGCATCAATTAAAAGTGAAAATGTAGCGTCATTGGAAACCGCTAGATTTGTTTACAAAGTTTTTTGGGGGGGGGGTGTAATAGAAGGGCACTTGCGGTGATAGTGTCAGAGAGAGAGAGTATGAGAGAGAATAGATGAGATATTAACAACGAGTAACCATAAATGTTCATATATGTGTGAAATCTTATGGGACTTAACTGCTAAGGAAATCAGTCCCTAATCTTACATTCTACTTAACCTAAATTTTCCTAAGCACATACATACACACCCATGCCCGAGGGAGGTCTCGAACCTCCACCGGTACCAGCCTCACAGTCCATGACTGCAGCACCTAAGACCGCTCGGCTAATCCCGCGCGGCGAGTAAACGTAACACGAAATACTTGGCGTATTGTGTGGGGGACGGAGGGTGTATTCATGGGTGGAGGGGAAAAGAGAGACGTATTCGAAATAACAAAAACTACTGTGACACAGTCCATCTACGCTGATTGGTTTGTAAGTATGTAGACTTGGTAATAATGAAATCAAAGTAGAATACTTAACAAACAGCATATTCAAAAGAAACCCACTTGAGTTAAAAGGGAAACTCAAAGGAAAGCTAACCTATATCGTATCTCTTCTGTTGCTACGCTATCTTCCACTAGCTTCCAATGAGGAAAAATGACGAAAAGGAAGACGTACCAAAACATTTTAAGAACTCTAATATTTTGTCCAGTATCCTTCAATATTTTGTACTTCTATCACGCGTCTTGGCATAGAATGTATAAGCCGTCGGACGTAACAGCCTGAAGAAACAACTTCCTCCAAGGCTTCCAGGACGCAGTCCCAAAGAGCGTCCGCAGTAGTTGGTTGGTTTCGTGGCCAGTTCTCTGTTAATTTTCTGGCGATCTCAGCCCTCATGTTTTCCATGGTGTTATTATCAGCCGCCCGTGGTGGCCATTCCATGGTGTTGTCGCCAATCGTGTGGAGCCGCTGCTGAACAAATGCAGACTTGTGAATGGGAGAATGGTCCTCTTCCAATGCGACGTCCCATTCTGCGTACAGCGTTCGCACTGGCGGCAGCATCACATTTTCCAATATGTGAGCATACTGCGCGATGTCCAGAGTTCCTTCTATGCTGTGAAGAATTCCCGCCCCTCTCGTACAATTCTAACCCCAGCAGGTAACAGATAGCCGGCCACTTCTTCTCGTCGTGGTTACATATTCGCGTCGATGGCGAGTCCCTTGCGGCCTGTAAACGATTCGTTGACCGTCGTTGTTGGGGGAAAACACCTTCTCATCAGTGAAAATGACGTTGTCCCACGACGCAATCAGATGGAGCTCCGCAAATGATAGCCGGTATAAAACGTAGTCTTTGCTGAACTCTTGATTCACGGCGGATCGTTGTGCATGCAGTTCAGCGTCCCTCAGCCTTCGGAGAATCGTGTCACAGGAGCCGGGGAAGTTGGTCTCCCGCCGCAAGTGCTTCGCTTTCAGAAAGGGATTTTCTCTGCTCCTAGACACTACGTCCTTGTCTTCCTGCTGTGAGATCACTCTCTTCCTGCCTGAATCAGGAGTCCTGTTGGTGGTGGCTATTTCAAGGCAGATCCTCCACCATCTAGTTGCAGTGGTATGTGGTACGCCATACCGCCTGCCAGCTTCTCTGATGGAACATCCTCCTTCCTCAATGAGAGCGACGACTCTACCTCGGCCGGCCAGAGTGGCCGAGTGGTTCTAGGCGCTTCAGTGTAGAACTGCGCGACCGATACTGTCGCAGGTTCAAATCCTGCCTCGGACATGGATGTGTGTGACGTCCTTAGGTTAGTTAGGTTTAAGTAGTTCTAAGTTCTAGGGACTGATGACATCAGATGTGTCCCATAGTGCTCAGAGCCATTTGAACCATTTTTTGACTCTACCTCGAATAGACCTCTTCTAGTGAGCCATTACGGCAGACAGCCTGCTGTGTATTTCTGCTTGCCGCTCTTATACTGATTGCAGGAGAGGAGGTAAACATATTTACGTCAAACGGAGCGGCAGAGGCAGAGGGATGCTGGCTCGTCCCGGGCTGTTGGCCCCCCCAACGCAACCGCCAGCTCGCTCACTTGCGTCTCGCCTCGGCCAGCCTGGCTAGCCCGTAGATCGCAAGCCGCAGCTAGTACAGACCCGGGCCGCAGGGCCACGATCAACCCTTGAAGGATCAAAAGTTACACCTAATCTACCCAAGTCTGTAGTAAAAACTAACGCAGCTACAGCTGTTATGCTATAACATGTGCAGGCACACCTACAGTTGACGATTTATTCAAATATTTGACGAACAATACTTTCAAAAATACATTCATTTTAAACATAGCTGCCACAAAATATTTCACCTAGGTAGCAATAGCATGACGCAGGAAACTATACTTTCTTGTAAGCGCTGTGCATTAGACGTAGCCTTAAGAAAACCTGTATTCAACCACGACAACTGAGCGCAATGTAAAAGTAAAGAGGTTTGGCGGCAGCTTCTCCAAATAATAGTATATACTTGGTATATAACACAGGTTTTGTGCACTTATAACATGTTCACAGTGTCTCTGAAGCAATACGTGGTGCACGACGGAAATTACTTTCTACTGAGGCACTTCATTTACATCTCAATGATACACAACTACTAGAGAACATTGCTCTTTACGGCAGTCAATACACTTGTAAATTAATATCATGATATCGCAGATATTAGGCAACACGTTACTAGGGGTGAGTAAGGCGTTAAGGTTTGCAACTAAACATGCTACTCCTAGCTACTATTGAATATGAAGTTGATTATAAACGTGTCTTCATAACCATGTGTGCGGCGTTCGAATCTCAGTCAGCAAAGACGTTTGCGTCACCTTATTTCTAGTTAAACGTGTGCAAATCTCACTGATGGTGAACCAACACTGGACATTTCTAGTCTGTTCCTGGTTAGACAACGACGGCGGTGGGCACCGGGTATTAATCTCGGTCAGGCAATGCAACTTCAGTCGTCACTTAAGGTTCCAACCCCACTACTGGTGACAAACTGTGATATCTACATTCTGATTTTATTTACTTATTCAACAATCCGATTAGGTGCTGGATTCGCATCCTTGTCCCCAGCATTACATAATGGAATTTCAATTTTAAAGACGAGCATCCTTTATTGCCTGACAATGCAACACTATACAACGTCTTTCGAGGTTAATTATCAAGAAGGTAATTGCCATGTTAGGGTTCCTGCTTTCGTACAAACCTTATCGTCATTTACGTTCAAGTTGAGAATTGATAACTGATACTGGTGCAAACGTCAATATTTGAATTCTCTTTCTGTCTAATGATCGAGTCTCGATAAGGCAAAAAGTTTTGCTTGGTTAACAACGGCTTTACGTTCTGGGTTTGCATCCGCATCCAGAACGCAGACGTTGGTCATGTCATTTAAAGTACAACTTTGTGTACAAGTAACTGGTGATGAGTAATGTGAACAATGATATTACTTGTGATTCGCTGTTAATGTTGGGATTTCCGTACAGAGGTTGCCGCCGTTTATCAAAGGCTCTGAGCACTATGGGACTCAACTGCTGAGGTCATCAGTCCCCTAGAACTTAGAAGTACGTAAACCTATCTAACCTAAGGACATCACACACATCCATGCCCGAGGCAGGATTCGAACCTGCGACCGTAACAGTCGCGCGGCTCTGGACTGAGCGCCTAGAACCGCTAGACCACGGCGGCCGGCAATCACGTTTTATTTTAACTGCTTAATATTACATAAAGTTGATGGGAAAGCACTCCCCGTTGAAAGTTGAACGACGTTCATCTTGTGTTGGGTAAACCTTTTAGACAGCAAAGAACTTGTTTCCAATTGCCATACAACTTTATAAATCCATATACTGTCTCAAATATATAATTTTTGCCTAAGGATAACTGAACGATTTATGTGACAAAACTATTTGTCCCATAACATTTGAAATGTCACTTATTGTAATTAAGTTTAATTTACAAACGTTAAGGACTGTCAGATGTCTTCTGTACTATCGTGGTTTTACTTTACATCTGGACGGACTGTCATAAAGACTGGTGTTCTCTAGTAGTCTCTAGCAGTACCCATTGTGTATCTTACAACGACTGTACTGTGGATGGTTGCGACTACGTGCAACACAGATATGCTATGTTGGATGCATACATTCAGGTGCAGCCTACACCTTGGAATTCAGGGGTGACCCACTTTTTTTGATGTCGAGCTTACGTTGACAGCAGTAGAATCGTTCTGCAGTTGGTGTCAGATGCTGGTTCCCTAAGGATTTCGCAATTGCACCTTGCCAAATGAGCGTTGTCTTCCCTACACGATTCCCATTTGAGTTCACGAAGCACCTTCGTAATACTTGAGTGCTGATCGATCCTACCGGTAACAAATGTAGCAGTACCGATCTGAATTTCCTAATGGGGCTTCTGAACACTCATTTCTTAAAAACTCACTGGTATTTCCCTGCCCACTGGCTCTAATGTTTCCTGAATATTAAAATCTGCTACCCCTGGTACCCACTGGCACTGAACTTGTTCCTTAAACTCATGAATTTTGTGTACTGTTGTTTTTCGTCTTTTATCTCAGTCACTTTTGTAAAATATTGCCTAAGAATTGTAGGAAAGCAGATGTGAATTAATTTTTCCTACTTTCATTCCCGTCTCCATGACGTACTACTTATCCCAAACCTTCATTAGTCTACCGCAGACGGTATTATGCTTATTATACTGTTTAACCGAAGTTTTTTTTCTGATCTCTTGAACTTGTGCACTTGTTACTGTAAGGTAATTTATTTTATCACCTGCAATTTTAAGCTTAGAAAGGTAAGTTGATGAGCGGTGTATCCAGCGACCTGACACAGCGCATTTCTATTACTTAGTAGCCAGCTTCATCTCTCCGGAAGCTGATTTACTCTGTTTGTCCTGCAGTCAATGGCGTAGGTTATTTTGTTTGATTTTTGGTATGATCATGCAGGTTTGCATATTATATAGGGTGCATTCAGATGTACCGAAATGCATCAATCCTATACATGAAAGTTGTCGGTTACTTCCTGAATGCTTTCAGAGCATTAGTAGACTGAAGGCGATTTCAACTTTTCGAAGCTCATCTGGTGTTACTACCTACATTGCTCTAGATAAGCGACAACGCAGTTCACCGAAAACTGTTAGAAGGAAGGACAAGGGAGGGGTGGGGTCACATAGTGTTTTTTTACAAACTGCAAGAAAAAAAGGACTCAGCCGAATTTTTAGGCCAATACTACAATGTCAGTTCTTCTCACCCCTTAAAGCCGATGCATTGACTTACTCTCCACGATAATCACGCCACACAATGATACCTGAAGTATACCTGTTGAGAACATAAAGTTTCATTTGTTGCTGGGTTTTCGTCATCTCGACTCGAAACACTTTTCGTAATAAACGAGCAGGCTTGTTTCTCTAGTGAGCCAATTACCGCCCACCACACGAACTGGCAGTTTACTATTAGCTATATGGTAATCTTTTAGTCTGGATCTGTTCATTAAAATTTACCTGAAGTTTCCACTTTGTCATACAGTACATCTTGTACTGTGAAATGGGACTAATCTTTTTGAAACGCCCTTGAATTAAGTTTTGTTACAGACATAATCAAGCTTATTTCTGCTTTAAATCTGTCACTTATAATGCTAACATTCATCATATTTTGTACGGCGAATGGTACTGATACTTCCCTAGGGTATACTTCTGTGTCTCAGAGCGCAAAACCTTGCCTTTCGCTTTTAGAGTTAGACAGCTTTTTTTATTCCCAAACTTTTTCACGAGAATCTAGGACCTTCCCTTTCACGGTCAATGCTCTTACCAGTTGAGCAACCACTGCTGTTCATTGTTTTAAGTTAAACATTTCCCCATTGATCGACATAACTGATAATATCACCGTGTGCCAAATACTTTCTTTGTGTCTAATTATTTGAAAAGTAATGATCTTATGTGCATGGAAGGAGCTCAGAGAAAATAAAGACTTCTTGAGAATTGAGGAGAAATTGTAATGTTCTAAATACCAGCAATTGTAGCAGAGATGACAATATATAAAAGAACAATCCTTCAGGATTAATTCTCGATTAAAGAGATAAAATGAATCGAGATTGTGTTTGCGTTTGTTAATTTTTTTTTTTTGCACCGATTTTCGATTAGCATTAAGAGAGGTATTTACGGTTGCATCACCACTTCTGAAGAGGCCCAAAGTGGTAGTGCTGGAAAGTATTTGCTACTTATTCTTGTACAATATTCTCGTCAAATCATCCGAATAATGTTATGAAAAGTATAGATTGCTGCTAACCATATCGAGAGTACGTTGAGTCTCAGACAGGCGCAACGAAAGACACCTATGCATTTCAGGTTTCGGCTAAGATATGTAAGCATCCTGCCGCTGACGTCCCTTTACCTGTGGAGCTCAAGATCTTTTCTTACTTCCGTGCCCTACACCATTGTTAGAAAAAAAAACAGATCGATGCTCTACTCATCTTGGATTACCTGTACAGTTAAGGATAGCTCACAGAGTAGACAATTTGTAACACCTGATGCAGAAAGGAAGTGTGTCATATGTTAGACCCTTATGTCTGTGTTTATGTCTGGTTGCGCCAACATAGCTCCCAAATTTATTGATTTTATCAGTTACATGAAGCGAAATTGTTTTCCACCTGCACATATTGTAGGTGTAAGCTAATGCATAAGAGCTACATAAAGTTACGTAGTATCATGTTGCAGATCTCACAAAGATCTAAGTAAAAGTATGTACGAAGATATGTTTATCTGCTACCGTTGTGCAATGACGATTTTTGTCTTAATGTAACACCTGTTACGGAATCTACAACTCAAAAAAAGCGCGGTTGTGACTAAGTTGTGGAAGATAAACATATGCTCTCACAGAAATTTTTGCGGTTCCTTTAGTAGTCTATAACTCAGTACTCAACTGAATGATTTCGCTCTAGTACGGAGTACTTTCAATAAGTAATTCTACATATTTCGTTTTGGAAACAGATTCGTTTTACTCAATATTCCAATACGCAGTATTATTCCCGACCCTTTTTGCTACAAAACCGTATTTTTCAACACAATCTCCTTTCAATGCGATTGCCTTCCGCCACTTTACTACAAGAGCCCGTATGCTCGCTCTGTAACTTCAGAGTTAACGTTTCGCTTCCCATCATCCACGCACTGCTTCCCGCTGAGTGCATCATTCAATGAGCCACACATATCAAAGGCGGAAGGAGCCAGAGCTGGGTTGTACTGTGGTTGACTAAGAACACTCCAATGAGTTTTGTTCATTCGTCTGGGGTGCGAAGACATGGGAGGCCTTACGTTTTCTTGGGGAACGAGAAGCTGGTTTGCATTCTTATGGAGACGAACACGCTGAAGTCGTTTCTCAAGATTCCTATGAATAGCACAATCGATTTCCGAGTTGATCGTTGCAACGTGTAGGAGAACGTTAAACAGAATAACCCCTTCAGACTCCCAGAAGACCGACGCCGTGACTTTACTGGCTGACACTGTGGGTCTGAACTTTTTCATCGGAGAATGTGTGCCGCCACTTCCTGGCTTTCCGTTTTGTTTCCGGTTCGAAGCTTTGAACTCATGTTTCATCGCCTGTGACAATGTTCGGCAAAAAAATAGTCACGATCAGCCCCGTAATTAGGAAGTAACTCCGCAGAGATGGTACTTCGTTCCTCTTTATGGTCTCACGTAAGGAGGCGAAGAACACAGTGGGCAGACACCATTGAGTACACAAACTGGTGGACGAGTGTGTCAGAACTACCATCAGATACGTTCATTGTGCAGTGAGGTGTTTGTTTCTGATCCGTCAATCATTTCGAATAAGTGGCCGAAGTAATGTTCGCGGCCTGCCGGCACGTGGAAGATCAGATAGATTTACGCGTCTTTACTGCGATTATGGCACACGCCTCCCCCAACGAGTCACCGAGCTTTTGTTCACTTCCTGCTCTCGATAGGCATTCTACAAGCGCCTGTATCTGTGATGTTCTGGTTTATCGCCAAAAGAAACTGAGTGACAACTCCTTGCTTGGAACGAACCTCAGTTATAGACGCCGTCTTCGAGACTAGCTATGGCGTCGTCATCCGTCGGAACTTCGTGAAAGTGTAGGGGCTGAGGAAGGAACATTCCATAACGTCCCACAAGTATTCTGCATTTCTTCAACTGAAACAGGCCGAGAAAAAAAGATGTGTTGCATTGCTTACTGAACGCCAGCCGAAGTTCCAGCAGCGTATTGCAAGTCTCCGTACTGGCGGCCTACTGTACTCCGACTTGATTTACAGTTATTGACACTTGTTATTTCGCATGTTACTTAAGTAGCTACATACATGCTAAAACATAGACCAAGAACGCATACTCGTGTCCACTACTTAAGGCAACAAGTAGCCATTTCCCCGTGCTGTGTCTAATTCACGACATAATCATACAAACTGCTACCAGATGTTACGATTTTGTTCTACACTGAAGATGGCATTCCGATCAACGGACAACCATGAAAGCAGTGGCGTCAGTGCACCTATTAAGCAGGATAGCGTTTCCAGGGCAGGCCAACATTCACAATAGCTATGTACACAATCACAGACGGTGCAGTACGGCACAGAGAAGATGCCTGCAGACTCTCTGCTGTGGAGGGCCATAGGAAGAATGGTAGCAAGAGAGTCGCACACTGATGACGCACGATGGCTTAATGTGAACCGTTGTGTGGTTTCTCGGATGAGACGACAGTTTATAGAGGCCGAAACTGTATTCAGAAGACAGGCCCCACCACTTAGGATATCGGAGAACAAGGATCGTTATTTGGCTGTAAGGGAATGAAGTTACCAGTTTAATACAGAACTGCAAGTGGCATCTCTGGATGTGCTGTTCCGCGGTAAAAGGTGTACAGAAGGCCTCAGTAGTATGGTCTTTATTGTTGGAGGCCTGCTGTTTGTTTACTCTGGCGTATCTCTACATTAGGTGTGAAGCCTTCAACATGCCACCTGGACGGCTGAACAGTAGACAAATGTTCCTCTTACAGTTGAGTCCTCTTTTGGTCTGGAGAGTAGTTCTCGACCGATTCGCATCTCGAGGGCACATGGAACACGATTTCCTAACACAAACATTGTGGAAAGAGACCGATATCGAGTAGGATCCCTAATGGAGTCGGCAGCGATTACGTTGACCGCTTGATGACCTCCTTATGAAATTGTACGGTGAATGAGCAAGATTTAACTGCTATGAGCTACCGTCAGGAGATATAATTCACGACGTACCAATATCAAATGCCACGTGGGCCTACTGCAGGTAAGAGGTTTTATGTTACGGAGTAGTTTCACGTTTTACTCGTACCTTCCAGTTTCTGAAGCATGAGATCGAAATGTAGTAGTACGAAAATTTTTGTATAAATTTGGAATCGTCATACCTTTGCATATCATTTGTGTGATGACCGTGTTACTTCTCCTTCCTCGTCTTAACAAACAATCTTCTCATAATTAATTCTGTAACTATTCCTGCCATTGTCAAAACTTATGTCCGGTTGACTTCATTAACCCTATCAGAATCCCCGGTTTAGTTATATTCCTAGATTGGGCGTTATTACGTTTTAGTACAAATCGTTTTCCACGTTATTCCGAGAACAGAACATAAGCGGCTGCTAACCAGGGAGTGTAGCGATCTGGCAAAAGTTTTCTGTCAAAATTTCATTTTCATGTAAACAACGAGGAAATAACATGTAATTTCTCTTACCTGTTATTCCTGTTAGTCGTTTATTTCCACTCTGGTAGTCTGAATAAATGAATTTTGCTAATCATTAAAACAACACTGATCATTCGCACACCCCATCAACTGCATAAAAAAACAGCTATTGGCATTCACCCGCTTATTCGGCTCAGCTCGTACAGCCCTGACTGAGATAAAGCTTTTTACTTCTAGATGCGACGGGGATTCCCCTGGCATAGGCATCACGTATAGCATGTACGCGTTCAAAAATCATCTCATCGTTCATTCAGAAATCCAAATAGAATGTATTCAAAACTGTTCCGAAATCAACAGAGATGCGTTTCAAAATAATATAAATCATCAATAGATAAACTTGCATGTGCTTTGTGAAACAAGGTTTTTTATTCAAGAATATGAATTTCGGCCCCATGAGATTGCCGTCTGGTGCAGATACCCCAGTTTGCACCCCGCCCTCCCTCCCTCCTCAAACTAGATCCGGGCGTATCAAACGCTGGAGGACAAGGTAACGAATTACTATTGATCGATGCATGTGTATTGAAATCTGCACGTCATTGTTTGCTTTCCTTATCGTGATTATCTTTATTTTTACAAACTGATGCCTACCAGAAAGGGAATTTCCATTGGAGTTAAGGTACAATGTAGAATATGTCACAGGTGCAACCGAATATTTTTCATCACAGTCAAAGCTCAGCCAGGTTGAATTCATCGATTTATTGGTGTTGCTCTGGCTGCGCAGTGATTCGCCGACTGTAGAACACAGAAGAGGTGTTTGTAGGAGAGTTTACTTCCTTACATGAAGAGCTAAAAGCTTTCGTGACAAATTTTCTTCCTACTGCACAATGATTAACAATGCTTTTCAGCATGTTCAGAACATTCAAGACAAACATTAAAACAGAATATGTTTTGTCTGGACTATAACAACAGAAGCTATCTTGTCTATAAGGTAAGATGAATAGGTCCACATTCATTCATCTGAATAAGAACACGGTAATCAACTCACTGCCTGCAGTTCATTACACTCAGGGTGTTGTATTTTAAGTTTTGAAAACTTTTGCTGCTGAAGAGAAAGGGAGTTAATAGCACTCCCGAGACTCGTCAAGAGGTAGTATGTGTCGTCTTCTTGGTGTGCCTTCAGCAGAGATAATTTGTCTTTTACCAGCTGTTAAAAATTCTTTTACAGTGTATTTCCCACTGGACTTCCTTACTTTATTCCCAATGGTGTTGGTACTCACTACTAGCGTTAGCGTTGCCAGACAGTGGAGGGACCTCAACAAATAATGGGTGCACACAATTCGTATGAAGATTTTCATAAACACCTGTCAGCAAAAGCGATTTTATTAATTAGGCCAAAAGGATCTTGACAAATTAAGGCAAAACTTAATTTAAAGACAATTAATTAAAACAGTTACTTATTATTGATCAACATTTTATCAATTATTTCAGTGAGATCGAATAACAAAAAGTTATTGTGTTACTTCAAATACTTGCTATCAACTCTCTAAAAGTCATTCATAGAAACATGAAGTAAAATAATTGGAAATTACAACAAATGTTACTTTCTTTCCAAAAATTCACAAATCTTGTGTGCCACTGTTTACTATAGTTTAAATATTTACAGCAAATTTTAATAAGAGAAAGAAGATAATATCTCAGCATATGTAGTTACGTAACACTCTCTTCAAAGGTTATGAGGGAAGAGTCTTCAACTAGGTAGTACACAAACAATTTTTGAGTGTGTTTCACTAAAATACAACAAATAGTTAACGTTTACCTAAAAAGGGATTCACTGAAAGCGAACAAAAGCAGTTAAAGCTCCTAATCAATAAACCACCACACGTCGGGTATGTGGTCCGGATGAACGGACCCGAAATTACTTAGGGCAGACTGGATACGTAGCTCATCACATTCATTTTCTAAGCAACCAGTGGGAACACGCCCTAAGGCACAAACATACGACAGATTTAAGATAGATTTAAATAAAAGGAGTAAAAACATAGGTCATCGGATTACACCGTGGCACTGAGGGCTTAACCGTTGTGAAAAGTTTCTAAAAAATACTAAAGTAACCGGCCATGGCAACCACCCCTCTCTTACACCCGATAGTGAAGAATTTCAGCGGCCAACCGAGATGCTGATTCCAATCTTAAACGTTGCGCGGGGGTGGAAACGCAGTTGGAAGAGAGACTCTAACGGTTGGCGAATGAACCTCACTTACACAGTGTGAGTCACCTAACATTACCGCTGGATATATTTCGTAAGCCACATCTAATACTGACGAATCGATTCCACAGACCGAACGTGAGGAGAGGGGGTAGTGTAATTGGTTAATACAAACCATAAAAAAATGCACGGAAGTATGTTTTTTAACACAAACAGACGATTTTTAAATGGAACCCCGTTAGTTTTGTTAGCACATCTGAACATATAGACAAATACGTAATCAGTGCCGTTTGTTGCATTGAAAAATGTTAATTACATCTGGAGATATTGTAACCTAAAGTTGACGCTTGAGTACCACTCCTCAGCTGTTCGATCGTGTATATCGGAGAGCACCAAATTACATAGGGATCCAAAGGGAACGGTGATGGACCTTAGGTACAGGAGAACTGGAACAGTACAATACGTCCACCTTTTTATTGGTCTTTTTCACTGACGCACATGCACATTACCATGAGAGTTGAGGTACACGTTCGACGGGCGTTTCATACGACGTGGAGGACGCATAAGTTGGCCAGTCCGTTCTCCTGATCTTACACCTCTGGACTTGTTTCTGTGGGGTATGTTAAAGGCGAATGTGTACCGTGATGTGCCTACAACCCCAGACGATATGAAACAACGTATTGTGGAAGCCTACGGCGACATTACACCGGATGTACTGCGGCGTGTACAAGATTCATTACTCCAGAAATTGCAACTGTGTGCAGCAAATGATGGCCACCACATTGAACATCTATTGGCCGGGCATGTCGGGACACACTCTATTCCACTCCGTAATTGAAAACGGAAACCACGTGTTGGATCCCTACGTAATTCGGTATTCTCCGATACAGACGATCGAACAGCGGAGGAGTGGTACTCAAGCGTCAACTTTAGGTTACAATATCTCCGGATGTAGTTAACATTTTACAATGCAACAAATGGCACTGATTACGTATTTGTTTATATGTTCAGATGTGCTAACAAAACTAACGGGGTTCCATTTAAAAAAACGTCGGTTCGTGATAAAAAACATACTTCCGTGCATTTTTTTATGGTTTGTATTAACCAATTACATTAGCCCCTCTCCTCACGTCCGGTCTGTGCAATCGATTCGTCAGTATTTGATGTGGTTTACGAAATATATCCAGCGGTAACGTTAGGTGACTCACCCTGTATACACACAAACAGGGCTTTGAAGTGAAAAACACCAAAATATATGGAACGAGATGTTCTCCGGTAAGGCGCATCAGCTCACGGGCTCCAAATGCCTAAAGAAAGCGAATTCGCGTTTTAGTACACAACCCACCAGACTAAAAAACACTTTGGATGTCCTAAGTAATGACTCACTAAACATTAAAGCAGTTTGCAAAACCACAATAATTTAAAACACACTATGAAATAACAACTCTAAGATAGTTACCAAATAGAATCTATTATGTTTTGATAAGAGCGACACGCTCCTCAAATTCTCTGACCAGACGCAGGATAGCTCACCGAGCACACAAACCAGCTGTGTGATGACAAACAGTAGAAAACTTGGAACATCCAAAAGATGTGTGGATGACGAAGACTCACTGCCCGCCTCAATACCTGGTCGGCCAGAGGAATAATGTGTCTATTGCCGTTTCCGGTGCAGGTGCCCCGCGACCAGAGAATGCTCAATCAGACCAGCTTGGCAGCCACACGGGTGGCAGAACTAACAGCCGATCCGTTGCCCCGCGGAACTGCGCTGTCCGTACCGCTTCACACACAGGCTCGCACACGGTCTCACCGGCAGTCGCAGCAAACGTTCCACTCCTCCTTCGAGCTATCGATCACTCAACGGTTGAGATGCTATACTGGGCAGTGGCACTTTTTCATCGACTGGAGCTAATGAGGATCTCGCAGAATAATCTTCATTCACACATTGAAGGGAGAACATTCTTGAGGTTGTTTAATTGGGCCCTCGGGTTCCGTATTCGATGACAAAGACCTATACACATCGCTTGGAATTAAAATAGTTTTTAAGAAATTCGTGAGATAAATCTAAGGCTAAGTGGAACTGCATTTCGCAGAACTTTTCCCTGGGTTACCTGATCCATTTTGTCGTGTACTCTACGTTCTCATCTGTAATTCTGTCTCAAGTGTTTCCATTTCGACATCACCGTTTTAACGAAAACATTAATGAAAGAGTGTAAAAATATGTAGCACATTTGCTACCTATTGCTAAAGGAGTGTGAAAATGGCGGACCAAGCAAATGTCTATCACACTAACATAAATGTAAAATAACTGTGCAGGTCGCCATGATCGATTAGTATATTTAAGAATTTCTCTTCTCAGGTATCTGTCTACTGGGATATTTTACCATGGACTTGCATCACCATTCTGGTCGGAGTTACTGATCTTATCATTGGTGGTGGAACATAAAGTGTGAGTCACATAACGTTACCACTGGAAACACGTCTCAAACAACAACAAACACAGAATCACCCATTCCGCATACCGAAAGTGAGGAGAGTGGCTGGTGTAATTTGTTAATACAAACCATTGAGAAATGCACGGAAGTATGGTTTTTAACACATACTCATTTTTTGTTAATGAAAACCTGCTATTATTCTTAGCACAAATAAAAATACAAAATATACTTAATGAACGCCGTTCCTTACATCGTAAAATGTTCATTACATACAGAGTATTTTATAACGTGAAGCTACGCTTGAGTAACTCCTCAGCAGTTCAATGGTATGTATCGGAGAGACCCGAGATAATTAGAGATACAAAAAGAACAGAGACGTAACGTAGGTCCAGAAAACACACGAACAGCACGTTACGTCCACAGGCTAAACATTTCTATTAGTCTATTTATCTGAAGAATACTGTACAACACTGATTTGTTAAGAAGAAAATATTCACTAACATAAAAATGTAATTAAATTAAAAATCTGTTTTTGTTTTCTGTTACAGAAAGTAAAAGAGCGTGGCCTCATATTTCAGGCCAATAAATGTTCGAAGTGGTCCCCATCATTTGCTGCACCCATTTGCAGCCGGCCGATGTGGCCAAGAGGTTCTAGGCGCTTCAGTCTGGAACCACGCGACCGCAACGGTCGCAGGTTCGAATCCTGCCTCGGGCATGGATGTGTGTGATGTTCTTACTTAAGTTAGGTTTAAGTAGTTCTAAGTTATAGGGGACTGATGACCTCAGATGTTAAGTCTTATATTGCTCAGAGCCATTTTTTGAACACATTTGCAGTCAACCGCATAATGAATGTCTTATACGACTCTGTACATCTGGTGTAATGTTGCCACCGGCTGCTTCAACACGATATTTCATATCTTCTGGGGTTTTAGGCACATCACAGCATACGCTCTCCTTTAACGTGTTTTTTGGTGTGACGTCCACTTGCGCTGGTCTGCTGTTGAAATTGCTCGTCAATATTTTATAAAGTTGTAGTCTTCAGTTGCTTATTTTAAAGTTTTTTGTGTTAATATTTTCTGTAAAAGTAACTTATTAGTGGATTTTCATTAATCTTCCTGTGTTATTGAGTAGAGTGGTCTGTTATTCGCGAATGTGCTTATGTTGTTCGTCCAACCCTCACGCCTTAGTAACGTGTTTACATTTTGCGATATGTAGTTGCAGCTGTAGCGGTTATATAGGCAAATACTGACAAAGTTATTTGTGCACTGTTATACAGTTCTTAAATTTAATAGTTTTCAGAAATGTTTCCTGCTGTTTGTGGTGAAATAACGATTTAATAAACTTTTGGAAACGTTTGAGCGCTGTTTTTTTTGTTTTTTTTGTTTGAGTTTTCCATGCGTTGAAGTCGTTAAGTACGTTTCGTGTTTTAGTTTTAAGCTGACGTTTGTTAGGGCTTATAGTAAAATGTATCATTTAGTGCTTTAACTTCATAGAGTGTTCCAGTCGCCGCTTGAATTTTTGGTTTTAGCTAATAACTTTGTGATGTTGATATTGGTATTAGCTGTGTTGTAGTAGTATTAATAGAAGTATTTGCTTTCTTAGCAGACGGAGAATTTCGAGACCGCTACTGTTACTATAAATAGTTTCACTGGCGTAACTGAATTTAGGTAACATTTTGCCTGAGTGAGAAATTGTGGGCTTTGTCGTGGGTTTGTGACCAGTGGGTTACTGTGTGTGATTCGATTTGTTCAAGGTATTTTCATTGGAGGGGGGGAGGTGGAATACAGCAGGGGAGCCAGTGGGAATTCTAGCGGGATCCTTTACTGGGAATGCAGAATCTGTAGTAGAAATAAGTTGGTAGAGGAACATAAGCGTAAGATGTGTGCCCTTCTGGTGCAGTTACAATGCGCAAAGGAGGAAATAGATAGGTTGAGGAAGGTGGAAGGAGGTGGATAATGCGAACTGGCAGTTGGAAAGAAGGCAGCTAGGAGGAGGAGGAGGTATTCAGACAGTTATACTTGGCGTATATGAAACAGATTTGACCAACAGTCAGAGTTGAGTGGAGAGGAGCCACTTGTAGCTGTAAATGTTGGAACATGCAGCAGTCCTCAGCAGTCAGGTGGTTTTGCTGGCTCCGTTATTATTTGCTTTGTTTTATTATTACTCGCGTAACAACTAATATATGAAATAAAATATGTTACTACGAAAAGAGCCCCGAAATACCTTTTAGTGATGCTGTGGTGTGACTGTCTTTGGATCATTAATTTTCAACAAAACAAAATATATCATGTTCTTATTATTCTGGATCTGGCTTTCTACTAAAGGAACATTTTTTCGTTTCTGTAACTCACTATAAAGTTCAACATATCTTCCTTACTTTATAGTTATTGAAAAGGTTAATGCAAATTATTTCGTTATCAATAGTAACGTTACAGTACGCAATGATTGTTCAACATCAAAATTTTGCAGTGGATTTTTGTTAACAGTAAAACACCAATAATTACCACGACTAACACGAAAACATGAGACTATTGTCATAGAAAAAGGTGGTTTTACTATAAGGTTTGCCAGACCAGAACAATGCACAGCAAGATTTATTTTATGTTATGGAGGTAAACTATCTTTTTGCCCTGTTAATAATATATCATCAGCAGCCCGCGTCAACCTGTAAAACACTTCATAAAATCTGCTGCTCTGCTATTCCGAAAGCTTTAAGAAATAATTTTGCTTCACTATTACCTGCCCGCTTCTTTGCGGTATGATAGATTTCATTTAATGCAAATTGAATGCGCCGCGGCAGCGGCTCGTTCGTTAGTAGCGCAGCTCTGCACCACGAATAATATTTAAATAACTGAAAATGTCTTAAAGGGATGGGATAAAATTTCTGGCAAGCTTATTACAAATCATAACGCAAGGTTTCACTATGTAACTCTATTCAAAACGTTTAACAAATCAATTAATCACACACCTTTCCGAGGATATGTCCAATGGCGTCGCTCTCACAATCTTGATAAACGATGGCTACGCAAGCGTACAATATAACGTCACAGTTTCTTCCTACTCACGTAACTCTAAGAAGACGACAGAGAAATTAATGTTCTTTTTTCACTATTTATACTAGTCATCTATCCTCATCTTTGTTTGATATTTAATAAGTATCGTCTGTGGCGGTTTCAGTACTAGCCAGACACAGATATTATCTAAATAAAAAAAATACATAATTCTATACAAGAACAAAACATGACACACAATGTTTTCTCTTTATTACATAATATGTATTTTCCTAAGAGACGTTACAGGGGCCTCCGTCAGTTGCAAAGTTTACCAAAAGAAGAAGGTTCTGGTGCTAGATAGTTCGCAAGGTAGAGGTGAGGCCAGCAGTTGAAGGAAGTGTTGGGGAGTGAGTACCAGGTCACCAGTATTGTGAAGCCTAGTGCAAGGCTGGCTCAGTTGACTGACAGCATAGCGGAGTTATGTAGGTGTTTTACTAGGAAGGATCAGGTAGTGACAGTGGGTGGAGCTGGTAAGGATAGCTACTCCAACTGGTGGCACTGATGTGAATTTCTTGCAACTGTTTCAGCGTCATGATCGGCCTCATCTTAATGCGCCTGTTGGTGCATAAACATGGGGCTGGAGAGGGCGCTGATAGCAGAGGGCATGGATCACACTTCACTGGTGTGATTTGAGTCTGTCAGTAGACCGGGATTCACTAGGCATGACCAGCACCTCAAGAGGTATGTGAATGGGAGGCTGGCAAAGCTTACAGGTGACAGTGTAGTGGGTGATTGTATGATCAATCATGGAAAAAATCCTGTAGTAGCTGGTGGTAGAGCTGCACCTTTTTTAGAGTGAAGTCACCTGAAAGGCATACCTGATTAAAGGAAGTCCCTCAGATTAAGACTCACCTTCAGAGGATGTCATGTTTCCAAGTAGAAAAGGAATTAGCATATTTCATCAAGATATAGGAGGTCTTAGTAAAGTACTTGTAGATGTTGACTGTGAAATTATTGGTATGTCGGAGCACCTCTTAATTAATTTGACATTTCGGAGGCTTGCTTTACCAGTATACAGATTAGCTACCTGTTTTTCAAGGAGTTGCCTGCGGGATGGGGGAGTTAAAGTGTACGTAAAAAACATTATTCTATTCGAGTCAAGAGACTGATCAAGCTAATGCGCTCATCAGATATTTGAATGTTGAGCAGGAGCAGTTGAGTTTAGTGAAACTAAACTTCAAATTGTTTGTACGTTCCCTAAGATCTGACTTCAGACCATTTCTGCTGAAGCTAGAGAAGCCTCTTGATTCACTTTGTAGGAAGTACCAGATATTAGTTATATGTGGTGTTTTCAATATAAAGTATGTATATGATGGTGCAAGAAATTAGAAGTTGGTAGATCTCCTAAATCCATATGATCTGACGCAGACTGTGTTTTTTTTTTCAACCAGCGTGCAGGGGAACATTAGCACAGCCAGATACATTATTTTTATTCGTTCTTCATTATTAGATGGGAATTGTGTTAGTAAAAGGATGAATGTCCTTTCAGATTATGATGCACCAATTTTAACACTTTGCCGGTCGCGGTGGTCTCGCGGTTCTAGGCGCGCAGTCTGGAACCGTGTGGCTGCTACGGTCACAGGTTCGAATCCTGCCTCGGGCATGGATGTGTGTGATGTCCATATGTTAGTTAGGTTTAAGTAGTTCTAAGTTCTAGGGGACTGATGACCGCCACTGTTAAGTCCCATAGTGCTCAGAGCCATTTGAACCATTTTTAACACATTTGTACTCAACTTTTTTGTACTCAAACAAATGTCACATGTAACTACAAGCTATGTAGGAAAGTGAATCTAACAGCAACAGAGAGTTTTTTAAACCTTGTCAAGGAACAAGGGTGGCAGGATGTTTATAGTGCCAATAACATAAATGATAAATATAATGCTTTCCTTAACGCAATTATCGTGCTCTTTGGGAGTTGCTTTCCATTAGAACGTGCTAAACGGGGTACTAGCAGTATTAGGTAGCCCAGGTGGCTGACTAGTGGGATAGGGATATCACGTAGAGCAAAGCGGGAATTATAGCAAAATGTTGTAGTCACAGTCAAGCTACAGTAGCCCATTACAAACAGTACTGTAAGGTGTTATAAATGGTATTAGGAAGACAAAGAGTATGTGGTATGCAATTAGAACAGGTAATTCACAGGATAAAATGAAAAACATATGGTCAGTTGTGAAGGAAGTGCCGGGTCAACAGCACGGTCGTCGATACAAAGTCAGTTCGTAATAATAATGTTTCTGTTACTGATAAATATATGTAAAGTGTTTAACAGTACTTTCCTGTGCATTGATGGTGAATTAAATAAAAATTTAGTTTCTACAGGGAATCACAACTTTCTTGACAAATCTCTTTCCGTGACTGATGTCTGAAACACTTCTCTGTGATACAGATATCATTAAATCACTGGACACTAAGAACTCTCATGGTTATCACGGAGAGCCTAGCAAAATATTACATTACTGTGCTACACGTGTTATCCCTGCATTTAGCTATATTTGTAATTTTTCCTTTAGGACTGGTCGGTTTCCTGAACGATTAAAGCACTCAGTAGTAAAACCCCTTCATAAAAAGGGAGAAAGGGATAATGTAGACAATTTTAGACCTATTCCTATGCCATCAGTGTTTGCTAAAGTTATTGAGAAGGCTGTGTATATAAGGATTATTTATCATTTTATATCACACGATTCGCTATCAAATGCACAGTTTGGCTTTAGAAGTCGTTTAACAATGCTATATTCACTTTTCTCTGTGAGGTGCTCGATGGGTTAAACAAAAGGTTTCGAACGGTAGGCATGATTTTTTATTTAATTAAGGCATTTGATTGTGTTGATAACAAAATATTGCTCCAGAAATTTGACCATAATAGAACATGTGGAGTTGCTCACTATTGGTTCACCTCTTACTTTAGTAACATAGCAAAAGGTCATTATTTACAATGTTAAAATGAATGTGGAGGGGTTCAGGGTGCCCCAGGGATCAGTGTTGGAGCCACACCTGTTCTCTATTTATATAAATGATATTCCGTTTAGTATTATGGGTAAGTCTAAAATATGTCTCTTTACTGAAGACACTAGTTCGGTAGTAAAGGATTGTGTGCAATATTGGCTCTGTTTCAAATAGTACAGTTCATGACATAAGTTCATGGCTTGTAGAAAATAAACTAATGCTAAATCACAGTGAGACTCAGTTTCTACATTTTCTAACACACAATTGAACAAAACAAAACGTTTCACTTTCACAGAATGGGCACATGATCAGGGAAACCGAACAGTTCAAAAGTCTAGGTGTTCGGATAGTGAACTGTCGTGGAAAGGCCACGTTCAAGATGTTGTTCAAAGACTCAATTCTGTCATTTTTCTATTCATACGGTATTTGAAATGAGTGATAATTCGACACGAAAATTAGTCTACTTTACTTATTTTCATTCATTTCTGTCGCATGGTATTATATTTTCGGTTAATTCTTTCCATTCTAGAAGGATATTTTCGAACCCTGTTCACGAGTCTAGGTATTTACACATTGGCCTCTTAATATTTATATTCCTGTCATTTCTTGTTGACAATATTAGCTTATTCCCAAGAACAAGCAGCTTTCACTCAGTTAATACTCGGCGGAAATCAAACCTGCATTTGGATCAGACCTCCTTAACTCATATTTAGTATTCTGCTGCATTCATTTTAAATAAGCTATCACTCGAATTCTAAAATCTAAGCATTAATCCCCGTATTTTGCTGGTGTCTGGTTGCTTTCTATGAAGTGAGGTCTAATGAGATGGTCGCAATTACTTCTCACCATACATTTATATGCCACGGTCGCTGTCGCTCTACGCGTCGAATCCAGCGAGGTCCAGTAACGCATGTTTAGTATATTCACTGCACCGTGTTTTTTAAAACCTGTTTCATCGGTAAACAGGTGCAACTGCAATACTTTCTATATTAATGACCACTGACAGATATTCACTCGATTATTAAAGTCAAATGGTTCAAATGGCTCTGAGCACTATGGGACTTAACGTCTGAGGCCATCAGTCCCCTATAACTTAGAACTACTTAAACCTAACTAACCGAAGGACATCACACACATCCATGCCCGAGACAGGATTCGAACCTGCGACCATAGCAGTTTCGCAGTTCCAGACTGAAGCGCGTAGAACCGCTCGGCTACACCGGCCGGCGATTATTAAAGTTATCTCCATGTAACAAGTGATGCATTGACACATGATACGGGTGAAATTCGTGATGATGAAATATGCGCATTACACAATTTCATTCATTGTACTGCCTCTAGGGATGTCACGTGAACTCATGTGCAACAGCAGCCAACACACCAGCTGCACCTTCCTCTCCTGTTATGGGTTTGTTACAGACCCGTTTGAGTGTAACGACCATAGCTGTTGCATACAATTGTTTGCAGGTGTTTCCAAACGTGCGGCGCGTTGGACTATCTGTGTCCGTGTACTTTTCTTTGTTGAATTTATAGGTTCCAACTATATTTTGTCTGCACTCGCCGTAGATGAGTATCATCTCCGCCTATCCAGAGTCAGAATAAACAATTTTCACAGTTCTTACGACACTGTACACGCTGTTGTATTTGCTACCATAGCACGTTCCAGCTATACGTACTTCTGTTTCTTACATGTACAGTACACTATCACAGAAATCCGGTAAGACAGTGTACTACAGTTATTCGTAGTACAAGGACTAATTCAGCGGTTCTAGGAACTTCAGTCTGTAACCGCGCGACTGCTACGGTGGCAGGTTCGTATCCTGCCTCGGATATGGATGTGTGAGATGTCCTTAGGTCAGTCAGGGGACAGATGACCTCAGATGTTAAGTCCCATAGTGCTCAGAGCCATTTGAACCATTTGACTAATTCAGCAAGCGCATCATGCAGACACTAAGACAGCCAAAATCGTAAACATTGGAGTCATCATAAATTAACTCCTATAGACCTTATTTGCTATGTCTGAGGTTTCAAGCGTCGCCGTTACCTTACATAATACTCCGGGTCTTCTTGACATTTTACAATGTAACAAACGGCATTACATAACGTTTTCTACTTGCAGTTGTTCTAAAAATAACAGGTTTCTATTAAAAACATGTGTTGAAAATCATACTTCTGTGCATTTCTCAATGGTTTGTATTAATAAATTCAACCATCCCCTCTCCTTATTTTCGGGCTTTCGAATTGGTTGTTCAGCTTTGTAGTGGTTTGGGACATGTTTCCAGTGGTAATGTCAGGTTACTCAACCTGTATTTGAACGCCCATATGGAATTCAATTGCTCCTGTTCTTCCATCAATGGCAACTATTTGTCGATTTAGAGAAGTTGTCAGTGAAAGACATCCAAACTGCTATTTCTAAACCACGTATGATGGATGGATACAAAGCAATGTCCTGAATACTGCCACCAGCTGCGCTGCGTTCAAAGTCGCTTAGCGCTTAGAAAAGCTGACTGGAATGCGGTGGGTTGCTAGTTCAAGCCTAGCCACCATAATTAATTGTTATACAGGGTGGTCAGAAAGAGTCTGGAAAGCGTTAGGCTGTACCGAAAAATAATTGTTAAGCAAAATATTCGATACGTTCCGCCATTTCCGAGTTAATCATCACCGAGGCTAGCCTAGCAGGTCTTTGCGCACACAGATTCTAGCGGCCCGACAGAGACGTTGTCGTTAAACGTTATCTTCGTTTGATTTCCTAAAAGGACCGAGAAAGCGATACAGAAATTGGACGTAGGACAATAGTAAGGATCGAACCCAAACCAAAGAACATTCTCGCGCTCTGTGAGAACAACTAACACTAATTCTATCTGGATGATCGCTTGAACATGTGTTCGCAACGGCTTGATTGGGTAATGTCAAGGCTAATTAAGTCGGAAACAACGCATCATACAGTATCTTTTTCTTAACAACTATTTCCCTGCACCACCTACCCTACAACATATTTAAAAGATTTCAGACTGTTTCTTACCACCCTATATAGAATTAAACATTTCTGTCAGGCTCTGGAAATTACGTTTGTAATATCTGTACATTCTGTAATATTCGAAGTTCCTACAAACAACGGCACACCCCATTTAGGTGTTCAGTTCTCCTTTATTTGTACGTTGGTCTTCGTAGTAAACGAACTTTCATAGTACTTCATTGGATTTGATTGTGGCTACGAAGTGTCAATATTTTTAGAGGATTTTAAAGTTCCAACAATATTATTCTGCTGTATTCCAAGCAGTTACTGATGACCACCGCTAAATTGTTGGCATCTAATTCAGACAACTTACGGATGTTTGTGCAAAGTGTACTGACTAACAAACTTACGAGTTAGGGGACTGTTTGTTACCTCAGCACCAACAAATGGTTCAAATGGCTCTGAGCACTATACAACTTAACATCTGTGGTCATCAGTTCCCTATAACTTAGAACTACTTAAACCTAACTAACCTAAGGACATCACATTCATCCATTCCCGAGGCAGGATTCAAACCTGTGACCGCAGCAGTCGCACGGTTCCGGACTGAGCGCCTCGAACCGCTCGGCCTCCGCGGCTGGCTTAGCACCAACAAATGTTCAAGGAGTGACTGATGAAAAAATATTTGCAATTTTCTAGGTTGAAGCTTAGCCCGTCTTAGATAATTTCATGAGACACTTGGTTACCATCCCATGCCTCCCGGAGAAAGCCAAGGAACTGAATGTACGTTTGGTATGATGACGAACAAATGGAACTACTGATGGAAGAAATGGAAATATCCATCTATGATCCACGTACACATTGTAAAGGTGCGTTTCCACTTGTGCATTTCATTGTTAATAGCAGTGTTGCTGCAGCTTCTCCCATTCGAAAGCAGAAGTATATGTGTGGTAGGGTTATGGTTAATTCCCAATGCACAGAAATAGTTTGCACAATAATTATAGATATAATAAAAGGAAAACCATAGCGCTCTTATGGCCTAGGGGTATTACTGCCAAAATGAAGTGTAAAAGACTTTTAGGTAGAAGAATAGTTCACGGTATAATTTATAACACACGACCACAACCCCCCCCCCCCTCCCCTCTTGCGGGTCCGGGGGTTAGAGTAGGCCTGAGGATTTCCTGCCTATCGTAGGAGGCGACTAAAAGGAGTCTCACACGTTTCGGTCTTTGTGTCGGTCTCCCGTAGGGTTTGACCTCCATTTTTCCAAATTTTCAGGAGGAACAAGCAAATTGGGAAGGGCGCCTTACACAGTGCATTGTGTCCATCATGTGCTGAGACCTATCACATTCTCTATCGACGTTGATCTGCACTTCTGCTCATTCTCCAACTAATGGGAGAGGTCACATACCTGAGTGGGTATTTTTGCATCAGCTATGCAGTATAGTTTTTTAAGCTGATGATGATAATAGACTTGTTTACCTGGTTGCACCTGATATCCAGCACAGTAGTCAGTCTTTAGTGGGGCCCCCGTATACCCTGTTGGTTGTAGCCCCCTGACCACAAGGGTATCGCTCTACTGATGCCTGTGCCCCAACTCACCACGTATGCCATGGGGTAGATGCCCATTCCCCTGGGGCACTGAACTACTGGCAGTCGCTATCCTGCCAGGTGGCCATTGCTGCAGCTGGGTGGCGCTCGTGGGGAGGCCCCAGGTTGGAGTGGGTGGCATCAAGGTGAATGACACGCAATGAAGTGTAGTACATCACCTCTTGCCGGTGGTCAAACACCAGCAGTCTCTAAGCATTCACTCTTTCAATTAAATGCACAGAAGTATGGCCTCAAATCGTTCCCCTCCCTGGACACACCATTGGAGGAGCGTCAAGCTAAGGCTGGCAGTAGGTCTTACTCTCCCTGGTACCTTGTGTGTTCGAGAGCTGATGGGAAATCTGTCATGAGGACGAATCCTCAGTTTTTTGTTGAGCATTTAGAGGTGACACGTTTGGGAAGGTGGAGGTTTTGTCCAAAATGAGATCTGGGTCAATCTTCATAAAAATAGCATCCTCTGCCGAGTCACGTGCGTTACTCACTTGTGACAAGCTGGGCGATATGTCTGTAAAGTCCCATAAGAGCTTAAATGTGGTCAAGGGTACCATATTTCACAGGAACCTTCTTTTGCAGTCAAATGATGAGCTGCACACTTTGAGGGTGATACATTACCCGAGAATGTCAAGGAGATGGTCTAACGCTGTCATGTAAAACAATGTATCCCTTCCGCAATGTGATGCTTTAAATGTTGGAAGTTCAGTCATATGTCTTCCCACTGTACTTCCAGCGTCACATGTCCATACTGTGGACGCCCATCACATCCCATTACTCCATGTGCCTGCCTCCCATCTGTGTCAGCTGTTGAGAGCACCATTCACCTTGCTCGCCAGATTGCAGATTCTCCAGAAAGAAATGAGAATAATGGAGTACTTAAGACCGTGGACTGACTGATCTATACTGAGTCTAACAGGAAATTTGAACACCTACCTACAGCACACATGACATTGTCTTATGCTGCTGCTACAACAATTCTAGCCCCATCAGCTCTGCCAACCCCAATCATCTCTCGGGGCCAGAAGACTACCCATGTCCCTTTGATGGTGTCGGGGTGGGGGGCACTTCCCTCCCTGTTGCTCCTGCACCACCTACTTCAGGAGCAAACCCCCAAACCATTGGGGACATCCATCCCCCCTTCTGGAAAAGTGTAAAACTTCTTCAGTTGCTTTCACTAGGATAGGGTCCCTTGGATCAAATGCTTCAAATGGCTCTAAGCACTCTGAGATTTAACATCTGGGGTCATCAGAACTACTTGAACCTAACTAAGCTAAGGACACCACACACATCCATACCTGAGGCAAGATTCGAAGCTGTGACTGTAGTAGCATGTGGTTCTGGGCTGAAGCGCCCTGAATGGCTTGGCTACAGCAGCTGGCTCTCTCCAATCACTCTCTTCCCAGTTCCCGTTAATGGGAAAGATGACACGCACTTGTCGCCCAAAAGCAGCTGGTCTCAGGGCTTCAAGCTCAATTTCAGTCCTGAAGACTGAATCAGTGAAGTCTTCAAAGCCAGAGAATCCCAAAGAACAGCGGCAGAAATCCAAGACGAAGGTCCCAAGACCAAGAGAGTTGCAGAGACACCCAAACCACCGCTACCTCCAAGCTCTGCGTCTGCAGATGAGGTGTAGATTCTGGCGTCCACTGAGGACCCAGATCCCGCCAGACCCTCAGACTGGTTATAGACTGATCAGGCAAAAAGTTGGTGGTAGCAAGTGACCCGGGTGCATAAAATGCCTCATTAAGTGTTCCATGCCTTCCCAGTCTCACGATGACGTCATCCTCCAGTGGAATTGCAGCTGTTTTTTCCACCAACTGGCTGAGGTATTGCAGCTGTTAAGCTTTACACCTGCTTTCTTCATTGCCCTCCAGAAAACCTGGTTCCTGGCAATGCAGATCACTGCCCTCCATATCTATATGGGATACTACCAGAACCATAGCGACAGTAATCAAGTCTGTAGTGAACCTGTGGAACCTGTGCCACTTCAAACCCCTCTTGAAGCTGCGGCAGTCAGAATACGGATGATGCAGGCAATAACAGTCTCCAGTGTATGTCAACCTCCCGATGGTGTAGTATCCCTGAATGAATGAGCTGCACTCATTGATCAACTCCATAAACCTTTCCTACTTTTGGGAGATTTTAACTCGCATAACACCTTGTGGGAGTGGCACCATGCCTACTGGGAGAGATGTAAGTTCACTGTCTCTGTTCTACCTTTTAAATACTGTGGCCGCCACACATTTCAACGTGGCTCAAGGTAGTTACTTGTCCATTGATTTTTCAATCTGCAGCCCAGAGCTTCTCCCATGTATCCACTGCAGAGCACATGATGACCTTCGTGGTAGAGACCACTTCCCCATCTTCTTGTCACTGCCTCAGCGGAAAGCCCATGGACTTCTGCCCAAATATGCTTTAAACAAGGCGGATTAGGAAACTCTCACCTGTGATATCATCACCCAATCTCCCCCATACGGGGACACTGACGTGATGATTGAGCAGGTGACTACAAGAATCGTTTTTGTGGTAGAAAACACGATCCGTAGCTCTTTAGGGTGGCCCCCAGAGAAAGACTGTCACATGGTGGTCGCCAGAAAACGCTGAAACAATTAAGGAGCGTCGGCGAGTTCTACAGTGGCATAAGCGACAACCTTCCCTGGAGCACCTCATTGCCTAAAGGCTCCGTACTCGCTGTCGCCAACTTATCAAACGACAGAAGGAAGATTGTTGGGAGAGATACGTCTCTACCATTTGGTGCCATACGTCACTTCCCGAGTCTGGGCAAAGATCAAACGTGTTTTCGGGTACCAGACCCCAACAGGTGTTCCTGGTGTTAACATAAATGGCGTTTAATCTACCGACGCAAACGCGATAGCCAAGCACTTTGCTCGAGCCTCTGCGTCGGGAATTAACCCCTCCCCCCCCCCCCCCCCCCCCCATCACCCAATGCTTTCGCACTCTCCAACAGCGGCTGGATGGGAAAGTCCTCTCGTTTACTACACGCCACAGTAAATCCTATTACGCCACATTTACAGAGTGGGAGCTCCTCAGTATCCTTGCACATTTCCCCGACACAGTTCCTGGACCAGATCGGGTCTACAGTCAGATGATTTAACACCTCTCATCTGACTACAAGCGACATCTCCTCGTCATCTTCAACTGGTTCTGGTGCGATGGCGTCTTTCCATCGCAATGGCGGGAGAGTGCAATCATTCCAGTGCTCAAACCTGGTAAAAACCCACTTGATATGGATAGCTATCGGAACATCAGCTTCACCAACGTTCTTTGTTAGCTGCTGGAATGTATGGTGTGTCGGCAGTAGGTTTGGGTCCTGAAGTCACTTGGTCTAGTGACTCCATGTCACGGCGGCTTCCGCCAAGGTCGCTCTACCACTGATAATCTTGTGTCCTTGGAGTCTGCCATCCGAACAGCCTTCTCCAGACGCCAACCGCTAGTTTTTTGATTTACGAAAAGCGTATGTCACGACCTGACGATAGAATATCCTTGCCACATTATACGAGTCTCTGAGGCCGACTCTCTATTTCTATCCTGAATTTAGAGTCGAAGTTAGTGCCTCCCATATTTCCCCCCATATCCAGGAGAATGGGGTCCCCAATGGCTCTGTATTGAGTTTCTCTCTATTTTTAGTGGCCATTAATGGTCAATCAGCAGCTGTAATGCCGTCTGTCTCACCTTCTCTGTATGCAGATGACTTCTGCATTTAATATAGCTCCACCAATACTGGTGTTGCTGAGCGGCTCTTATGGGGAGCCATCAACAAGGTGCAGTCATGGGCTCTAGCCCATGGCTTCCTGTTTACTGCCGCAACGTCGTGTGTTATGCACGTCTGTCGGCATCGTACCGTTCATCCAGAACCATAACTTCACCTTAATTTCGATCCTCCCACTATAGTGTAGACATATCGATTATTAGGACTGGGTTTCGATGGCCAGTTAACTTGGCTTCCTCACCGTCAGCTTAAGCGGAAGTACGTGCAGCACCTCAATACCATCCGCTGACTGAGAAACATCAGCTTGCGTGCCGATCGCTCAACGCTGCTTCAGAGCCCTTCTCAATCCCGCCTTGACTAGGGAGTCTGCTATATGGTTCATCGGCGTTTAAGCGTTGCTTTTACTGGACCCAGTGCAGCACTGTGGCGTTCGCCTAGCGAGAGAAGCTTTTAGGACGAGTCCTGCGAACAGCGCCCTTGTGGAAGCCGCAGTGCCTCCATTGCAGGTACCTTAATTCTCCTGTACATCTGAATCACCGTCTTTTTCCACCCACTGCGGTTCATCTCCCTCATCGGCGGCCCACGTCAGGGATTCCAATTGCAGTTTGTGTCCCAACCCTTATTTTCGAAATGTAGTCCTAGCCTTTACCACCTATACTTGAGGCCCATTCACGTGCACCTCTCTGGTGTACACCGAGGCCACAGCTTTGCCTGGACATTTCACATGGCCCTAATGTCTCAGTAAAGTCCGTGGCTGTCCGCTGCCACTGCCTCTCGATTCTTGACAAGTACCAAGGCTACGAAATGGTTTACACCAATTGCTCAGTGGCTGATGCTCATGTCAGCTTTGTGTATGTCCATGGAGGACATACTGATAAACATTCCTTGCCCGACAGCTGCAGTGCTCTCACTGCCGAGCTGGTGGATATATCTCGTGATCTTGAGTACATCCGTTCATGCCCTGCAGAGGTGTTTCCTCTGTGTACTGACTCCTTGAGCAGCCTACAAGCTCTCGACCAGTGCTACCCTTGTCATCCTTTGATAGTGACCATCCAGGAGTCTTATCTATGCTGTGAAACGTTCCGGTAGTTCAATGGTGTTTGTCGGGACCCCAGGTGACGTCGGAATCCCAGGCAAAGAACTTGCTGACAAGCTGGCCAAACAGGCTACATGGAAACCGCTTATGGAGATCTGCTTCTCTGCAACTAACCTGCGTTCAGTACTACGCAGCAAGATTTTGTGGCTTTGGGAGGCGAAATGGCATAATCTCAGCACGCACGAAAAACTGCGTGCTATTCTGGAGATACGAATGTGTGGCAGTCCTCTATGAGGGCCTCTCGCAATGACTCTGTGGTTCTCTGCCGGCTCAGCATTGGCCACGCTTGGGTGACACAAGGCTACCTCCTGCGCTGTGATGACCCACATCAGTGTCGCTGCGGCGCCCAGTTGACGACTCACGCCCCGTCCTCACACCTTTACTTCTGCCAGTACCTCGTCTCCTACCTTCCAAACTTCACAAAAGCTCTCCTGCGAACCTTGCAGAACTACCACTCCTGGGAGAGAGGATATTGCGGAGACATGGCTTAGCCACAGCCTGGGGGATGTTTCTCTAATGAAATTTTCACTCTACAGCCAGAAAGTTTCAAATCAGCGCACACTCCGCTGTAGAGTGAAAATTTCATTCTAGAAACATCCCCCAGGCTGTGGCTAACCCATGTCACCGTAATATCCTTTCTTCCAGGAGTGCTACTTCTGCAAGGTTCGCAGGAGAGCTTCTGTGAAGTTGGAAGGTAGAAGACGTCGTACTGGCGGAATTAAAGCTGTGAGGACGGGTCGTGAGTCGTACTAGGGTAGCTCAGTCGGTAGAGCACTTGCCAGCGAAAAGCAAAGGTCCCTAGTTCGAGTCTCGGTCCAGCATACAGTTTTAATCTGCCAGGAAGTATCCCACAGCGGCTTGATTCGGCGTGCTGTTCCAACACCGGCTTAATGCTTAGAAGGGGGGAAAGTTTACCCATCGTGGCGTGAGAGACTGTGAATGTTGATTTTCTGAGATATGGTTCACATTTTTCAACTGAGCATTTTATCTGGTCCATTTACAAAGACTCTGCCTTCTAAAATCGGGCGATACTTCCCGCCATCCTGCGTTCATTACTATTCAGAGTTATAACTGTAGGCTGTTCGTCTTTTTCCAACAACTGATTGGTTTGCATGGCTAAATGTAATAATATCGGTCCCACGTAAGTTGGTAGGAATCTGGAATAAACGCACAGACTAGTCTTACCTACTGAATTCATTTCTGGGGAACATACGAACGAAATATGAACACAATCTGAAAACAACTAATAACCTGGTAACAGCATTATCTACTTAAAAATAAAATTTTTCAGTAAAATGGCTAAGGAAATTATTAAAGCATAATTGCTTAACATGGTGTCTAGATTGAAGCTTTTAAGTTGTACATTCCAAAGGTACAGTGAAGCACTACATACAGAACCAATCTGCACTACATACAGAACCAATCTTTCAGCCAAGCAAGTAGAAAACTGAAAACCGCAAACTGGGAATCTAGAAGAAAAAATTATGCTCCTTATGTCAGTGACACAGTCGATAGTGGATGCAGAGACTGGTGTTCAGAAATCAGTGAACAGTGTAGCACTAGCTTATGATTTTAGAATGTGTGTATGTGTATGTGTGTGTGTGTGTGTGTGTGTGTGTGTGTGTGTGTGTGTGTGTGTGTGTGCGTGTGCGTGTATGTGTAGGTGTGTGGCGAGTGTTCAATGTTCGGCAATGAAAAATTAATTGACTGTACAGAGCAGTTTAGGTTATTGCATAATTTCTGTGTAAGTATGTTTAAACAAACTGTGTTGTTCGCCAGGAACGAACCGTTTGAAGATGCCCTGTTTGAAACAGGATGGTCTTGTGTTCTGGTATATGGAGGCTATAATCTCCATCCAGCCACACTGAATTTTTTCCGTGTTCCCCCCAATTACGTCGTACCATATGACCAAGTGTAATCATCTATGTAGACAACTCATTTTATTCAAACCAAAATCGTTTGCAAATATTGAGCACAACATAACATTGTACAGCAACACGCCCTTGTCGCTGCATCGAAAACGTGAATGAAATGAGTCGTAGTGAGAGAGTGAGTCAGTTGCTACCTACCCTGACTGATAAACACCTATTTAAAGGTGAGAGATTCAGTAGGATGGCGGTCACCCCATGTTACTGTGTCTGTGCGAGATCTGTGTACTGTCGTTTGGTGAAGATCGCGTGCGGCGCCTCCACGTCCGTCATGGTTGGCCTCCAAGGCCGCCAAATTTCAGTTTGTGAGATTATTTATTTGTTACTTGAAGTCGTAAGTCTACCGTGGTCGTGCCTCCTGATTTGGGATGCAAAGAAACAACACCCGACGGCAAATTCTCACCGTAACTACTGATACCCAACATTGTTCCTCGACTACAGGTATTACTGATAAATAACGGCGACAAGTTTAGCATTTGTTATTCAGAGCTATTTTTTGCTGAAAAAAGGATTAATATATTAATTATTGGTTTTGCATGACACGTAGTGTCATATGTTGGTCATTATGTACGCTGTTTTTCGTTTCAGTAAAACCCCATATTAATTCAAGCATGTGTGTCAATTGTTACCACTGTACCAACATTATTCACAGTAGTATTGAATTTTTTATCTTATGGGGCGCCGTTACATCCTCGCTAGTGTGTAGCGTGTTGTTTCTAGGTATCTCAGTCAGTTAGAAAATCGCCAGTGAAACGCGACAGCCAGTGCAGCTAAGTACAGTACACAACTTATATCTGCTGCAAAGCTTAGAAACGGGCACACTATTTTAGAGTGTGTTGTGCGTATCAGTAATATGAGTGGGAACTGATAAATTAGTTCGAGTTACCCTCAGGACATACTGATGGGTATTTCAGGTAAAACATTTGTTCAAATGGTTCAAATGGCTCTGAGCACTATAGGACTTAAAATCTATGGTCATCAGTCCCCTAGAACTTAGAACTACTTAAACCTAACTAAGCTAGGGACATCAAACAACACCCAGTCATCACGAGGCAGAGAAAATCCCTGACCCCGCCGGGAATCGAACCCGAGGATCCGGGCGCGGGAGTGACATGCAATACACGTGGAGGTGACAACGTGATGCCACAGCGGTATGCACGTATACAGGTGTCAGTAGTATTGCATGCACAAGGTATATAAAGAGAGTGGATTTGCCGGACTGTCGTTTCTACTCAGGTGATACACGCGGAAAAGTTTCCGATGTGATTATGGCCGCTTGACGGAGCTAACAGACTTTGAACACGGAATGGTATTGGAGCTAGATGCATGGGACCTTCCATTTCGGAGATTGTTAAAGAATTCAGTATTCCAACATCCACAGTGTCATGAGTGTTCCGGGAATACCACATTTCAACCATTACCTCTCATCAAGGACAACACAGAAGCGTACGATGGACATATCTGTTAAGACAGTGCGGCGAAATTTGGCGTTAACGGTCTGTACCAGCAAACGACCTAAAATCACGACATCGACTGTAGCTCCTCTCCAGGGCTCGTGACCATATCGGTTGGATGCTCGAAGACTGGAAAACGATGGCCTCGTCAAATGAGTCATGATTTCATTTGGCAAGAGCTAATGGTAGGATTCGTGTGTGGCGCAAACCCACGACGCCATAGGCACAAGTTGCCACCAACGCACTGTGCATAGCTGGTGGTGGCTCCATAGAGGTGTGGGCTATGTTTACATGGAATGGACGTATACTCTGGCCTATCTGAACCCATTACTGACTGGAAGCCTTTGTGCTCTGTTGCATAGAGACCATGACCATTTGCAGCCATTCAAGGCTTCATGTTCCCAAATGACGACGTAATTTTTATGAATGACAACGAGCCGTATCACCAGCAGACAGTTATCCCCAATTTGTTTCAAGAACATTCTGGACAATTCATGCGAATGATTTGGCCACCAACATCGCCCGATATGAATGCTATCGAACATTTATGGAACGTAATCGAGAGGTCAGTTCGTGAACAAAATTTAGCACTGGCAATATTCCCGCAGTTATGGACGGCTATGGTGGCATGATGGTTTAGTACTTCGGAAGGAGACTTCCAACACCCTGCTGAAGCCATACGACGTCGAGGTTCTGCACTACGCCTTACAAATGGAGGTCCGACGATATTAGGAGGTATCTTATGACTTTAGTCGGTCAGTCTGTATCAGAGACTGAGAAGTAACAAGAGGGGCGTCAAGGGGTGTATCCTGTAGCAAGGGACAGGGAGATGAGACCTTGATGCATTGTCTAGCAGTTCTGATGCCCGAACTGGTAGACAGAATTAACACTCTGGGCGGAACGAGACGCCAGCTAGAGTGAGAGCGAGTTCCGACTTCTGGGGGGCCGAGGTAGCAACTTGCAGCGCCAGTCACCCACTGGTTTTTAGCAAGTCGCGTTTCAGGCGCTGGCGAGCAGAGTGTCTTAAAAATGACATAAAAGACATCGTCCGCTTTCAACGATAGGCATTGGTCACCTGGCTAAAAATGAAAGCAAAGGGTTGGAAAGCGGTTGACACTATTACTTACCAGTTGGTTGCTTTGCGACCAAATGGACAAGTAATCTACAGTCTGGAACTGCGCGACCGCTACGGTCGCAGTTTAGAATCCTGCATCTGGCATGCATGTGTGTTATGTCCTTAGGTTAGTTAGGTTTAAGCAGTTCTAAGCTCTAGGGAACTGATGACTTCACCAGTTAAGTCCCATACTGCTCAGAGCCATTTTTTTTTTTTGACTAGTATTTATTAGACACTGCAGTATCGCTGTAAAAGTGTTTTCAAGGGACATTGTCTAGTCAGACAATAACGTAATTTTTAAAATTAATTTAACCTGAATATTAGTTCATACAACGATAACTGTGCCGTTATACCTACAGTATGAAACGTTTGTTGAAAGTCAAGGCTAATTTTTCTCATGGCGCTACCGCCAGAAATACCATAGTATCCCGACGTGAAGTTATCCGTCTTACGATGGATTAAAAATCTTTCCTTCATATTACGCCATAATCCATTAATCACAATGCTTAAGTATTTTTTCTGTAGGGCTTCATGCTCCTGGATAGCTGCCGTTGTGCAATGGCAGCGTACACATTTATAGATATTACCGTTAATAAGATAACTGTACCTCTGGCCTAATACGAATTGAAAACTATAAAAAGACGCTGTTTCCTGTTCACTGAGGTTATTTTTTCAATAATTTTAGCATTAAGCGACCGTTAAAAGAACTTATATCACGTTTGTCATGAATGTCGTCACTAGAATAATGAAACTACACAAAATGGCCAGGGCAACATTTAATTATTACGGAACAATAATATGCAGAATAGGTACACGCTACTGACAGAAACACATATTACCATAATTAATTTCATACTTATTGAACAAATGGCTATTATTACTACAGATAATTGTATCAGTTACAGACCGCGAACAATAAACGCCAGTCAGCTAGAACATCGGAATCGATTGCAAAATGAAACAGAAAACACACTCACTCTTCCTCTACAAAAGGACAAAGATCATAATTAAAATTGCTATTATGAGAGCGCAGATCACGTTTCCGTTGTTGAGTATTGATCACTGATTTATACTCTTTTTTACCGCAGGCTATGATATAAAACGTTGGAGATAATCGCACGCTTTCTCCGAAATTTCCGTTCGAAACCTCCTCGTATTGTGATTTTTGAACAGAGTACTAGCTGAAAGTTATTGCAGAACTCCATTATTCTTCATTCTCTTTCTACCAGGCTCATATTCACCAGCAACCATTGGTTCTGCTCCGTCCCCTGCAACTGCACTCCAGTGGCCTAAGACCATTAGATTTTCATCTCCATTTATGTGCTCAACCAATTCAATATCCTCATACACTATTTTCCATCTTTTCATCTTCTGCTTGAAATGTAGGCATGTGTCTCTGATTTATTGCTGTCGATGTTGATTGCGGTCTATTCTGAAGAAAACAACGCTATCACTGAATTGTTCACAGTAGCTCACTCTCTGCTCCACTTTCCTGTTTATAACGAATGCTATACAATTTCCTGCTGCTTTTGATATCAGCCTATATTCATCTGACCACAAATCATTGTCTTCTTTCCTTTTCACTGCTACGGTCACAGGTTCGAATCCTGCCTCGGGCATGGACGTGTGTGATGTCCTTAGGTTAGTTAGGTTTAAGTAGTTCTAAGTTCTAGGGGACTGATGACCACAGATGTTAAGTACCCTAGTGCTGAGAGCCATTTGAACCATTTTTTTCCTTTTCATTTAAATGATCACCACTATATCTAGATTGGGCCTTAACAAATTCCATTTGTAATTTTATAGCTTCCTTACATTCCACATCCAGGCTTGTAGAACGTTATCCTTTCTTTCCATCGTGATCACACAGCCCTTGGCTGCCCCCTCACAGAGATCCAAATGTGGACTAGGCCTGAATATTTTACCATTGGAGAGATGGCCATGACACTATTTCGGTTATACGCAACATGTACTGTGAATACACATTACGCGTCTTTAATGTAGTGGTAGTCCACCCCGACAGCTGAGTGGTCAGCGAAACGGATTGCCATCCTGCGGGCCTGGGTTCGATTTATTCCTGTTAACTTCATGAGCAAAGGGGCGCTAAGACTTCCGGCATAAGAAGTCACCCTGATTCTGCTAATGGCCTTGACAGGGAGGGCTCAGGAACGAACAGAGGCGCAGAGCCTTTTGGTTGGAAAACTTCCCCTAAAAGGAGCTAAAGTTAAGGCCCAATCTAGATATAGTAGTGAAAAGTTATTTACAACTTGTACAGAAATCATGACACAACTGCAAACTTTTTTGAATGTTGCTGCCGCAATGTTGGTGTAAATAATTTTCATTTCATTGTTACACACGATTTAGATTTAGGCCTTAGACTTTAGGTCATTTTACAGTAGTGCGGTTCATAGCTGCTTATTTGTTAGCAGTTTCGTCTAACAGCTGTTCTTTTGGGTCCAGAAAGCAAAGCCTGCAATATTTTTAGGCGTCTAAGAGATGTTCCAACTTTTACTAATGACACATCTGGCATGTATGATGAGATACGCTTTTTCGACCATTTCTTGTATTTCACGCCAATCTGATGTTTTCTGGCATATATTATTGTTTTGCACCTGTGTAAGGTGGCAGAATAAATAGTGAGATTCGCTCCTTACGTGAGACGTTTACAAATCGGAATCAGAAGGTAAGCATTATCAAAACTATAAAGGTGGTAACTCCGCACTGTAATACTGCGTGTAGGTTCGAGTAAAAACAAACTTTAATTTATGGAAGTTTCGAATTTCAGCAAACATTGCTGTCGCGAAACAGTTGGCCAAGGAGGCTCGTCTTACTCAGAAACATGTATACACTGCCTGTAAACAGTGCAGACGGAACAGCGTATTTGACTGTCAGAATGTATGGGCAGTAAATAACACAAAACTAGCGAGTTTGCTTCACGAGTGCACCTTAAGCTAGGCCGAGTTACCAAATACGGATGCAGGGTGGCCACTGAAATTAGATGCAGCTGTTGGAGAGGACATTGTGTGAGACGAAGCATGATTTACAGAGGCTCAGTATCAGGTTTCTCATTAACGACGCATATATAACAATGGTTTCTCGTGTGGTCGGTACATGCACTGTGCCGTAATTTGTGCAGTGCTGGTGATACGATATTCTTAGTGTTCCGTCCCTATAAAGGTACCTGATTTCCTAAATAATGAACCTATTTATGAAACCCCTTTATAATGCATGTAGACTGGCTTACTCAGATGATTATGTCTACCAGATTTACTTATTTTTAGAAGAACGGTAGTTGACACTATTACATAAGCAGTAATTAATCTACGCAGTTGTTATCGTCATATGGTATAGTGGCACTGCTGCTCTAGTGCGTCATCCTACATCCTCTGCTCACTGTCTCGGGCTCAGCCTAAGACGTCAGTTCAAATCTTCCTATACCAGTGGTCGACAAACTCATTTATCAGAGCCAAATCAACATCTAACGTCCGAAATTTCTTTTCAGAGGCAATTTTTAAGCTTAAATTAAAGAAGTAGGCTTTTGTTACTAATGTAATTAAGGTAGAACTAAGGCTGATCTTTGCCAAAAAGGATCCTCAGTCAGACTGAGGTACGTTTGCTGAGGTCGACCCCTCCCATTTTTCCCATTTACGCATGTCTTGCATAGTTGTGACTCGTTCATCCTCTCTATAGATCCAAACAATCTCAAGATACCTTTCTCAATACTCGACACTGTATCTTCTTTCCTCCACAACGTTCCCTATAATTCACTTAATAAACTTTAAGTGAAGTTGTAGGTCTTAATTAAACTGAAGATAAATTCGATATCATACTTAATTACAATGCTAGTTATTGATAAAATTAAATTGTGAGGTAGCCATAAAATTAAATCATGACAATAACTGAAACATTAATGTGAACAATGGCCTCGACTCTCGTGGGTAAGTCAAGTGTGTATGGTTTTTTTTTATCTCAGTTACGATTTTTGGTTCTCATTAATAAGACGACTTCTGTTTGCTCTTCCTATGATTCATGCTTGAAAATGATTGTTCGCATCAATGTTTAGACGCAGGTAAGGAAAGAACGGGAAATACTGTCTTTTGGGTTGTTGTATGTGTCACTAATACTATTGCAGGTGGAAAAAATCAATATTTCTTCCTTCTATTGGTATTTCAAAGCAGACGAATTATGCTGAGAGCGAAGTCAATATTTGTTTTTAATCAGTATTTTTATATCAGCACAAAGACATTGAAATATCGAACTTCAGAATTGTTTGCTCCTTATATCCAGCAGTTGCATTTCAAAGTTATAGATGTTATAGATGTCTTTGTTAAAGGAGGAAAAGTTGATTCCATTACAGTAATATTAAATTTGCTTAAAAATAGAAAATTCCTGAAACCTGTTGTGAATAACTTCCCTGAAATTAAAATTGTTGGTATGAAGTAGCAAACGTCAACGTCAGAATTACCTACCTGGTTGTGTTGCAATAGGCTTCGAACGCGAATGCAAATTCACTTTCTAAATCTTGAACAAAAAGGGGGAAAATATATTTTCGAATGAAATAACCGTTTCTAACATCGAAAAAAATTGTGTTTCCCTCCCCATGTAATTTTACCATTTAACTGCTTCAGGTGAGACGTAACGTCTACCACAAAAAATTTTTTACTCGAAGCGATTGTTCGTTAGTTTTGGAAAGTGAATGCATTTATCATGGATAAGTGGTTTAATTTTTGTTAGTGTGAAAGTAAAAGGGTTCAAAACGTTTCCTCTTTAGAACCAACGTGCATCATCATGAAGCAGTAGATCTGCGTACTCACTCTCAATTTCACATAAAAATTGTTTAAACTGGCCATGATTGAGAGCATTAGCTATAATAGATCTGATAATCTTAATCACCACTTTCATAACTTTGCAGATTGCTTGTGGAAATGTCTGCACTCAGATGTCCAAATGTGTGTGAATTCCTAAGGGACCAAACTGCTAAGATAATCGAAAATGTGGCTCAAATGGCTCTAAGCATTATGGGACTTAAGAGCTAAGGTCATCAGTCCCCTAAACTTAGAGCTACTTAAACCTAACCAACGTATAGACAGCACATCCATGCCCGAGACAGGATTCGAACCTGCGACCGTAGCAGCCGCGTGGTTCCGGACTGAAGCACCTAGAACCACTAGGACATCGAGGCCGGCTATGGTTATCGGTCGCTAGATTTACACACTAGTTAAACTAACTGACGCTAAATTAGAATCATATATTAATCCCTTTAGCTGCTGACGGGCTTTGATATAATTATATCAACGGTTGACAGGTGAAAATGTGTGCTCCGACAGAGACTCGAACCTGGTGTCTCCTGCTTACATGGCAGATGGTCTATCCATTTTTTTTTTTACTTTTTACATCTCATTTTCGTTAGTTTTCATTCGTTGCATCTGTTCGTGGCGGACGTCGCAAGGCGCCCGTTTCAATTGATCGATTAACTCAATTTTTTAAATACAGAGTGCAGCTAACCCTCTGACCGAACACGTTACCATGCTGGCGTTGAAGCGATGTTTCCAGGCCGTCTGCTCTTGATGAAATGGGCAAATCTATGTGAGCCACCGAGGGCACAGAGGATAGTGCGACTGCTGGGACCATCTCGCGCACGCCCCGCACGAGACACACATTCTCACCTTGTGTGTCCACTCACTTCACTCGTAGTGTCCCTACCCAACACACTCATTACTCGTGGAAGACATTCTTACCAAGTCCCGTAAGTGTTCGGGTAATATGTGTGCATCCGCACAGAAGGAGGTGGTCATGGCCAGTATTGCCGGAACTACATACTTATATGGATATGATTTTACGCTAAGGACAACACGCACACCCATGTCCGAGGGAGGACTCCTACCTCCGGCCGGAGGCGCCGCGCAGTTCGTGACATGGTACCTCTAACAGCGCGGCCACTACGCCCGGCTGTCTGCACTCAAAGCACTTCTTGGCGAGCGATGCAGCGGTAGCTGTGTTGTGATTATTTTTATTTCTTTCAAGAACCAAAAACCTGTTCTTACGAAGGCCATAAAATTCGCCCAGTGTGCTGGGAAAGAGACAATTTCATCGATGAAAAAATAAAAGTTTTTCATTCTACTCAACTACAGATTTTGCTATATGTTCCACACAAATCGACCTTCGAGTGCCCATAATAAAAAAAAAAGAAATTGTTTAGACCTGTGTATGAAATAAATTGTACTACACTCCTGGAAACGGAAAAAAGAACACATTGACACCGGTGTGTCAGACCCACCATACTTGCTTCGGACACTGCGAGAGGGCTGTACAAGCAATGATCACACGCACGGCACAGCGGACACACCAGGAACCGCGGTGTTGGCCGTCGAATGGCGCTAGCTGCGCAGCATTTGTGCACCGCCGCCGTCAGTGTCAGCCAGTTTGCCGTGGCATACGGAGCTCCATCGCAGTCTTTAACACTGGTAGCATGCCGCGACAGCGTGGACGTGAACCGTATGTGCAGTTGACGGACTTTGAGCGAGGGCGTATAGTGGGCATGCGGGAGGCCGGTTGGACGTACCGCCGAATTGCTCAACACGTGGGGCGTGAGGTCTCCAAAGTACATCGATGTTGTCGCCAGTGGTCGGCGGAAGGTGCACGTGCCCGTCGACCTGGGACCGGACCGCAGCGACGCACGGATGCACGCCAAGACCGTAGGATCCTACGCAGTACCGTAGGGGACCGCACCGCCACTTCCCAGCAAATTAGGGACACCGTTGCTCCTGGGATATCGGCGAGGACCATTCGCAACCGTCTCCATGAAGCTGGGCTACTGTCCCGCACACCGTTAGGCCGTCTTCCGCTCACGCCCCAACATCGTGCAGCCCGCCTCCAGTGGTATCGCGACAGGCGTGAATGGAGGGACGAATGGAGACGTGTCGTCTTCAGCGATGAGAATCGCTTCTGCCTTGGTGCCAATGATGGTCGTATGCGTGTTGGGCGCCGTGCAGGTGAGCGCCACAATCAGGACTGCATACGACCGAGGCACACAGGGCCAACACCCGGCATCATGGTGTGGGGAGCCATCTCCTACACTGGCCGTACACCTCTGGTAATCGTCGAGGGGACACTGAATAGTGCACGGTACATCCAAACCGTCATCGAACCCATCGTTCTACCATTCCTAGACCGGCAAGGGAACTTGCTGTTCCAACAGGACAATGCACGTCCGCATGTATCCCGTGCCACCTAACGTGCTCTAGAAGGTGTAAGTCAACTACCCTGGCCAGGAAGATCTCCGGATCTGTCCCCCATTGAGCATGTTTGGGACTGGATGAAGCGTCGTCTCACGCGGTCTGCACGTCCAGCACGAACGCTGGTCCAACTGACGCGCCAAATGGAAATGGCATGGCAAGCCGTTCCACAGGACTACATCCAGCATCTCTACGATCGTCTCCATGGGAGAATAGCAGCCTGCATTGCTGCGAAAGGTGGATATACACTGTACTAGTCCCGACATTGTGCATGCTCTGTGGCCTGTGTCTATGTGCCTGTGGTTCAGTCAGTGTGATCATGTGACGTATCTGACCCCAGGAATGTGTCAATAAAGTTTCCCCTTCCTAGGACCATGAATTCGCGGTGTTCTTATTTCAATTTCCAGGAGTGTAAATGTTTCAACATGCGCTGCATAGTTTACGTCACAAAACTTGTCAACCGCTATGGATAACGCTGAAACCATTTTAAGATCTTCGATTTCCTGTTTGTTACAGTATATTCGACTAAATTTTGACTGCTGTAACTATCATTGTTATAGCATAAAATGGTAACTGTTAAATGTTTTTGAAAGAGCGACGTTCAATGGGCTGAAGACCCTCATGTGGCTCCAGCCGAGATTTGCTGATCACTGCCATATACTCCTTAGTCCTCTCGGGATAACATTTTTTTCCTCTAAGACTCATACTGGAGTAGTTTTACTGCATTATTCAGGCACTGTTTGCTCGACACATTTGTTGCGGTTTTATGCCAGGGCGATGTCTATGTATTACAATAAACTTTTGCGAACGCAATACTTTGGATGTAAGTGGCTAAGGTGAGGTAGATTTGCCTCCTGCGGACAGTGTAAACAACGAGTGGGAAGATATGTGCCGTATACGAACGGAGCAATCTGTTGGCTTCAAGTGACATGTATGTTGCAGAATGCGATGTGTGACTACACAGACGCCTACGATGCAGGCTAGAGGTGTATGCTACAGAATGGAAACGGCCTGGCGGGAAGGTGTATACGAATAGTTGAAACGCTTTCAGGATAGAGTTAAATTTAGTGATCATGCTCCCATATTTGTAATTAAATGACACCAGTCTAATATCAGTAAAAGTGAGGCAAGTGCAACAGACACAGCCAATATGTGGATATTGTCTTTGGACCTGATGTAGTAGACAATGGGGCAATTACAAAGAACACTAACGCCCCTATTCAGTGACACGTGATTAACTAGAAGATATGTTTCCGATATTTGCTTCACAGTTTAACGGGAGGACGAACGGAGAGTGCTGGCGAACGTCTCCTCAACATCTTATAGCACGGGAAGAGGCCGGTGCAATCAATTAGAAAGGATGTTAAGCCACATTTTTCAGCAACACTTTCAAATATCCTCAAAAAAGGTGTGACTTATATCTTGGGAGATAATTTCACTGGCATTGTAGTCTTTACAGTTGTTATCTTCTGGCTGCAGGCGCATGTGTCCGGTCGCTCAACAACGTTAAAACAGGTATAAGTAGCACACGTTTTGTAGGTACTGAAATTAGCAATTTACAAGTCACTGTTGTACAAGAAAGCACCGTTTTACTTACGGAGTCCAGAACCACATGAAACTCTTATTGGGGATATTCTGCGAGATACTACAAAAAAATCTCTCGTTGAACACTTCATGAAACACAGTTAACTTTTACGTAACCGAAAATGTACTGTAATAACAGGCTGCAACTGTTTATGTTCCATAGATATTGTCTGTCTGTCACACAGTAGTAACTTCCGAAGCTGTATTTGTTAGATCTGACAGTCATTTGAAGACGACTGAATGCAGAAAGGTAATCAACATTATTTTTGAATTATGTAGACGGACTAATAACCTGTAGAATGACGTTATTGCCACTTGCTCCATCACAGGCGTTTGAGGATATATTGTCTAATCACCGGTGGTTTTCATGCACTTCGACATCATGTTGCTAGCAGGGAATGCACGACTGGCCTAAAAAACAGAAAGCATCATGACGTCCAAGGCTGAAAGTTGCAAACAACTTTCAGCTCATTTTTCTTGATTTTAAGGCTCACTGTGTTTACCTTCTGCTTCCGACGGAGGGTGTATGAAAAATGCCTCTGTGTATAACTGTTAGTGATCATACTTGATGTGATCTACATCTACATCTACATCTACATCCGTACTCCACAAGCCACCTGACGGTGTGTGGCGGAGGGTACCCTGAGTACCTCTATCGGTTCTCCCTTCTATTCCAGTCTCGTATTGTACGTGGAAAGAAGGATTGTCGGTATGCTTCTGTGTGGGCTCTAATCTCTCTGATTTTATCCTCATGGTCTCTTCGCGAGATATACGTAGGAGGGAGCAATATACTGCTTGACTCTTCGGTGAAGGTATGTTCTCGAAACTTCAACAAAAGCCCGTACCGAGCTACTGAGCGCCTCTCCTGCAGAGTCTTCCACTGGAGTTTATCTATCATCTCCGTAACGCTTTCGCAATTACTAAATGATCCTGTAACGAAGCGCGCTGCTCTCCGTTGGATCTTCTCTATCTCTTCTATCAACCCTACCTGGTGCGGATCCCACACTGCTGAGCAGTATTCAAGCATTGGGCGAACAAGCGTACTGTAACCTACTTCCTTTGTTGTCGGATTGCATTTCCTTAGGATTCTTCCAATGAATCTCAGTCTGGCATCTGCTTTACCGACGATCAACTTTATATGATCATTCCATTTTAAATCACTCCTAATGCGTACTCCCAGATTCTTGGAGAATTATCTCGTAGGCTGTGAATGGGAATACAGTAAACAACTAGAGGTTGGAATCACTCACCCCAGCATCTATCGATTACATTTACAACATTCGCTATTGTTAGTTCGTTAGTTGCAATCAATTCAGCCTCTTCTACTACATACAGTGTTAGGAGACTGTCTCCCGGGCTTCACTAACAGCGCCATTGTTTTTGAAATCTACAGCGTCTACTTTGTACCGCCTTCAAACATTGCTGCGTATTTTTATTATTTTCCGTCAAGAATTCTCGAGTGATTTTGTCATCCTCTGTTGCACGACATCTGAAATGCTTCGATTCTCCTCAGCTCTGGTTTTGCCATAGTTTATTTCACTACCTTTGTATGCTGTGCCCCAAACAGACAGTCTGAAATTTCTTCCTCACATTAAGGCTTGTGTCTTATCAGTAGACTTTTCTTGGCTAGAAATGTCCTTTTTCCCATATCTAGTCTCCTTTTTTTAAAGTCCTCCTTTCTCCGAGCGTAATGAGTTACTTCGTGGCCAGGAATCAGAATTTCTTAACATTATCTATATTGTGATTATTGTTCCTAATGTTAATTTTCTCGCTTTTCTCATCTCTGCTGCGTCTCGTAACTTTTGTCCTCCTTCGATATACTCCCAATCCAAATTGTTCTCTTAATATACTGTTCATTCCATTCAGCAGACTGTGCAATTATTCTTCACTTTCACTGAGGATAACATTACTATCAGCGAATCTTATCTTTGCTATCCTTTCATCTTGAATTTTAATTCCAGTTTATCATCTCTCTCATTTCCGTCAATGCTTCTTTGACGAATGGACTGAACAGTAGGGGCGAAAGGGCACATCCATGTCTTACACCCTCTATAGTCATAGCACTTTTTCTTCATATCCGATTCTTACTGTTCCTCCTTGGTTCTTGTTGAATACTGCCCAACTTTCAGTGTAGCTTATCACTATTTTTCTCAGCATTTCGAACATCTTGCACCATTCTACATTATCGAATGCTTTTTGCTTGTCGATAAATCCTGAGACATTGTCTTGATTTTTCTGCAGTCTCGCTTCCGTCATTAAGCGCAACGGCAGAATTTCCTTTCTGGTACTTTATTTTTCCAAAGACCAAAATGATCAACACCTAACAGAGTCTCAGTTTTTCTCCATTCTTTTGTATACTATTCTTGTGAGCAGTTATGATGTCGAGTGGTTAAGCTGTTTGTGCGGTAACCGTGGAACTTGTTAGCCAGAGCTATTTTCAAAATTGTGTGTATGAAGTTTTTCCGAAAGTACTGTGGTATATCGCTAGTCTGATGCATTCTACACACCAACATGAATAGATGTTTTTTGCCACTTTTTCCATTTATTTCCGAAATTCCGAAGGCATGTTCTGCATCTCCTACGCTTTATTTTATTTTATGTCGACCAGGAATCTATCTCATTTTGATTCTATTACCGGAATACGGAATCACATGTCTCTTGCCTGTCGACTAACTTATCTCCTTCCATCACGTCATCAAACAAGTCTTCCCCTCGTAACGTCCTTTATTGCACTCTTTCCACCTATCTGCTCTCTCCTATCCATTTAATAGCGGCATTCCCAGTGCACTCTTAATGTTACTACACTTCCTTTTTATTTCATCAAATGGTGCTTTGACTTTTCTGTAGCCTGAGTCAGCCCTTCCGACAAATATTTATTTTATTAGAATGTCACGTTTTTCATGTAGCCATTTGTGTAATTTGATGTGTAATCGATACATACCGAATTGCTTACAGTATTCAGATGGATGCCCTCATGCTTTATATTGTTTATACACAATTGCCACTTATCGTACAGTACTGGTATGTTGTCTAAATCATTTGTCAATTGGTTCAGACCTTCTGATGACTTAATTAGTCGTTAAAGAAAGCATCGTCAGCAAATAATTTTGGTGGGCTGCTCAGGTTGCCTCCTAAATCATTTACCGGTATATAGGCTGGGAACATCAGTTCCTTGGCGAAGTTGCCACCTAAATCATTTACATAGGCTAGGAACAGCTGTTCCTTGGGGAATGTCAGAGGGCAATTCTGTCTTAGTCGATGACTTTCTGTCAGTAACTATGATCTGTGACCTGTCTGAGATGGTATCATCAATCCAGTCGCACAACTATGAAGTTGCACGACATGCATGCCTTTCGATTAGAAGGTGCTTATGAGGAACAGTTGCTAAGGTCTTCTGAAAAATTAGAGAAATGGATTCAATGTGATATCCCCTGTCAATAACATTCATCGCCAAGTGTGCTTAAAGAGATAGTTGTGTTTCACAACAACGACATGACTTCGGCATCGTCGACTTTGGAACCTTTAGTAGGTTTCTAATGCTCCTGATTGATCGGTTGCTCAGTTGACATCTTCTAAGCGTTCTGCCGATAAATCATAGCTCTCCTGGCCGACTGATCTTTCTATCAGTAGTGTCTACTGACAACACAGTACTCACAGTCTCGTTTTATTTTCGCGGATCCCCCTCTTATGTCATCTAGTAGTCAGGTGAAATATGCATTACAAAGGGGCTTTTGATCAGGTATTGTACTTATTAGTGGGGGTAGTTTCTGACATTGTACGCATAAGATTTTTATTTGGTCCTGGTGGGTAATGTTGTGTGAAAGGGATATAAGGGTCATGTACGCACAGTTAACGCAGTAATATAATGCGTAAACATGAAACCTCAACATATTTATTTTGGTGTGTCGTTTCGGAATAAGCTTACATACTTCACATACTCAGCTAACCCGCTATCTTATCTAAATACATCTCTTTTGACACATATGTTACAAAACCTTCTTGGGTACTAAAGCATCATTTTAAACCTTCATTAAATTTTTACTGCCTTACGAATTTGAGGCATATTCATCTTACCTTATTTTTAAAGTAATTAAGTGTTTCACGCTGTTTTACTCATAGGACCCCACTTCTTCAAAGAATCGGGAGTCTACTGACATGATATACACTCCTGGAAATGGAAAAAAGAACACATTGACACCGGTGTGTCAGACCCACCATACTTGCTCCGGACACTGCGAGAGGGCTGTACAAGCAATGATCACACGCACGGCACAGCGGACACACCAGGAACCGCGGTGTTGGCCGTCGAATGGCGCTAGCTGCGCAGCATTTGTGCACCGCCGCCGTCAGTGTCAGCCAGTTTGCCGTGGCATACGGAGCTCCATCGCAGTCTTTAACACTAGTAGCATGCCACGACAGCGTGGACGTGAACCGTATGTGCAGTTGACGGACTTTGAGCGAGGGCGTATAGTGGGCATGTGGGAGGCCGGGTGGACGTACCGCCGAATTGCTCAACACGTGGGGCGTGAGGTCTCCACAGTACATCGATGTTGTCGCCAGTGGTCGGCGGAAGGTGCACGTGCCCGTCGACCTGGGACCGGACCGCAGCGACGCACGGATGCACGCCAAGACCGTAGGATCCTACGCAGTGCCGTAGGGGACCGAACCGCCACTTCCCAGAAAATTAGGGACACTGTTGCTCCTGGGGTATCGGCGAGGACCATTCGCAACCGTCTCCATGAAGCTGGGCTACTGTCCCGCACACCGTTAGGCCGTCTTCCGCTCACGCCCCAACATCGTGCAGCCCGCCTCCAGTGGTGTCGCGACAGGCGTGAATGGAGGGACGAATGGAGACGTGTCGTCTTCAGCGATGAGAGTCACTTCTGCCTTGGTGCCAATGATGGTCGTATGCGTGTTTGGCGCCGTGCAGGTGAGCGCCACAATCAGGACTGCATACGACCGAGGCACACAGGGCCAACACCCGGCATCATGGTGTGGGGAGCGATCTCCTACACTGGCCGTACACCTCTGGTGATCGTCGAGGGGACACTGAATAGTGCACGGTACATCCAAACCGTCATCGAACCCATCATTCTACCATTCCTAGACCGGCAAGGGAACTTGCTGTTCCAACAGGACAATGCACGTCCGCATGTATCCCGTGCCACCCAACGTGCTCTACAAGGTGTAAGTCAACTACCCTGGCCAGCAAGATCTCCGGATCTGTCCCCCATTGAGCATGTTTGGGACTGGACGAAGCGTCGTCTCATGCGGTCTGTACGTCCAGCACGAACGCTGGTCCAACTGAGGCGCCAGGTGGAAATGGCATGGCATACCGTTCCACAGGACTACATCCAGCATCTCTACGATCGTCTCCATGGGAGAATAGCAGCCTGCATTGCTGCGAAAGGTGGATATACACTGTACTAGTGCAGACATTGTGCATGCTCTGTTGCCTGTGTCTATGTGCCTGTGGTTCTGTCAGTGTGATCATGTGATGTATCTGACCCCAGGAATGTGTCAATAAAGTTTCCCCTTCCTGGGACAATGAATTCACGGTGTTCGTATTTCAATTTCCAGGAGTGTATATTGAGAGGTAGACCGTATTAACTTTCCTTACAGACATTTTATGTTGTGCGAGAAATATCGTACTAACTTTTCTTTCCGATTCTTAATATCTTGTTAAATTAGTCACTATTTACTAAATCTTTTACGCTATTTTTTTTAAAAAAAGTTAGGTAGACATCGCTAAGAATGGGAGAAAGTCGTGCTTCTTGCGAGAGAGGATGCGGCGTTTTTTCTCTGTTCATTGTTGAACTGCGTTAGCAGAGTACGTCTACTTGTATTTAGTTGGAGCGTCTCAAACACCTGTCCAGTCTTCCAGAGTAGATTGCTTATCGTTTTTATTTAGTTCAGACAAACTGAGACATGGAAATTCAGGAAATTTATGGTAGGCTCCTATGGCACAAACCTGCTGAGGTCATCGGTCCCTAGGCATAAACACTACTTAAAATAACTAAAATTAACTTACGCTAAAGACCTCACACACACCCACGCCCAAGGGAGAACACGAACCTACGATGGGGGAAGCCCTTCGAACCGTGCAAGGTGCCGAAAACCGCACTGTTAGTCCTCGCGGCTTAGATATGTTGTCCTTGAAAATAACACTAGAAAATTCTTCTGACGATGTGGTCAAAATAAGTTGATATTACGTCTCCAATGTGTAAAATACGGAAGGGTTATCGATTACTGAAATATATTGAAGCGAAGTGGATACGGAGACGAAATCTCTAAAAAGGCCTTGACTGGGTATCGGTGTAGTCTTCCACTTTTCAGAATGAGATTTTCACTCTGCAGCGGAGTGTACGCAAATATGAAACTTCCTGCAGATTAAAACCGTGTGCTGGACCGAGACTCGAAATCGGGACCTTTGCCTTTCGCGGGCAACTGCTCTACCAACTGAGTTACCCAAGCAGGACCCACGCCCCGTCCTCACAGCTTTACTTCTGCCAGTACCTCGTCTCCTACCTTCCAAACTTTACAGAAGATCTAATGCGAACCTTGCAGAGTTCGAGTCTCGGTCCGGCACACAGTTTTAATCTGCCAGGAAGTTTCTGCCACTTTTATTCAAACCAAGCACATGTCAGCAATTCTGATTTCCTATTAATAGCGTAATCGCCGGATAATATATCGTGTACGTCTAGGTACCACAGTTGTCCTGGGTATCGGTGTAGTCTGCCACATTTGTTCAAACCAAGCACATGTCAGCAATTCCGATTTCCTATTAATAGCATAATTGCTGGGTAATATACCGCGTACGTTTAGGTACCACAGTTGGACTTGCTTTCCTACAAGTGACATTCTTGTTCTGCTTAAAGTCAAACATCGGTTGTATATCGGATCCGCATTAGAGTTGCGAGAACAGATTCCTACCATAACCTACCGCCGTGTTATACAGAATTGGTGCCAGAAGCTGCGGCTGCTCCCCTTAACAAAACGTGAAAGCACAGCATACTAGTGATAAAAAGTGTCAGGAATCACTACCGAGTATATGGGTCAATAGACACTGGTGACGTAGTCAGAGACCGTTGTTTTTAATGTTAAGTAATACAGGATTTCTCACTTTACTTAAAGGATAGTCACCGTCTCTGCTTGTAATGTCAGCTGCCAGTCTGATTTCAGTTGATTCTTTTAAGACACGATTCCAATTGCGAGAAGTCGGAGCAAATACACTGAAGAGACAAAGAAACTGGTACACCCGCTTAATATCGTGTAGGGCCTGCGCAAGCGAGCCCAGTTGCCGCAACACGACGTGGCATGGACTCGACTAATGTCTGAAGTTGTGCTGGGAAGAACTGACACCATGAATCCGACAGTGTTGTCCACACATCCGTAAGAGTACGAAGGGGTGGAGATCTGTTCTGAACAGCAAGTTAAAGGCATCCCAGATATGATCAATAGTGTTCATGTCTGGAGGGTGGGCAACGGAACTGTTAAAACTCAGAAGTGAGTTCCTGGAGCCACCCTGTAGCAATTCAGGTCGAGTGGGGTGTCGCATTCTCCTCCTGGAATTGCCAAAGTCAGTCCAAATGCACAATTGACATGAATGGATGCAGGTGATCAGACAGGATGCTTACTTACGCGTCATCCGCCAGAGTAATATCTAGAAGTATCAGGGGTCACATATCACTCCAACCGCTCACGTCCCACACCATTACAGAGCTTCCAAAAGCATGAGGAGTCCCCTGTTGACATGCAGGGTCCATGGATTCATAACGCTGTCTCCAAACCCGCATACGCCCATACGCTCGATGCAGTCCGAGACTCGTTTGACCAGTCAACATGTTGTAATATTGATGCATTAATTTGTTCTGAAAGCGGTGCTGACATTCAAGACAATAAAAACGAGTTAAAGGCTGTGAGATATCTGGGTAAGTTAACCTTGCTTTACTGAGCAACTGTTTCACCTGGTATCCAGTCTAGCTTACCAAATTCCCAACCAGACTAACATTAATTATAATCTTTTAGTAGCCATCTTACGATAACCGGTGATATATATGAATAAGAAGACAACTTAAATAAAAAGAAATAAATCAGTTTATATTTGGACACTTATTTTAACATTGATCATTATTCCGTTTAAATTTTAGCATATTAAACTTGATTCATAACTAAATTGGTGCCTTATTTAGGATTGTGAAAATGTGAGTTTGTAATCTTACGGAACACATCAAATATGGAGCCAAGATTGGGAGACTGCATACAACACTGCGTTGATAAAATAACACACGAAGAACGCTGAAACATATGCAAGAGGAAATTAACCGCAACCAACCGATTCAATTTTCACCCGAAGAAGTTACGTCCGTCATGAAATTACCTCATACTGGTACACTAAATTCATACTAACTCTCTGTGAAATCTTCCCGGAAAGAACAGCTGAGGGATACTTTGAAGATTACACCACTTGCTTCACGTGGTCGGCTTGATTTACACAAAGAGTATAACTTCACAATAATTTCGATAGTTAAAATAAATTAAATCGAAAAGCAATTTACAAAAGAAAAACCTTGAACTGGTTACTGTCGTCTAACTGACCTAATGAGTCAAACACTTGTATAAGCTCGTGGTACTGGTCTCACGAAGTACACCTCATGTGGGTTGAACATAAAGAGAAGTTGCTCTATTAATATATATAATCAAGACTAAACGTTATAATGTCACACACATTCGCATTTAAGATTGATAGTCTTAGAGATACGGATCATCCACACGTGGTTCCACTTTACTCACAAAGTAGTGAAAAATCAACTACTGGAAGATATTCTGAACTTCACCCTCGAATTACACTGCGTTGCAATTTAAGATAACATTAGATATTTTAGATTTAAACCTGAAATAAAGGTGATTAAATTTTCAGCTAAGCTGAACTTAAGAAATCCATTGTCCAACATACTTAGCAGAGACACGCTTAGCCAGAGATCTTACCACTCCAGACGCTCGCCGCGGACAGACTGGCTGGTTCAAATGGCTCTGAGCACTATGGGACTCAACTGCTGTGCGAACAGACTGGCCCGGGTCCCTAACGAGGGTGCTTCACAGATACAAACGGAAGTGACCAGAGAGGCTGCTCCCTATACCAACATGACAAGGGACAGACAGGACCATATTGAGAATAGAAACTTCTTTGCTTTTAGAAAGCGTAGCTACCTGTTCCGACGTTGGTCCTACTGTTCTCTAGCAGACAGGTTTGTCTGCTACTATCAAGCATGCACCTAGAAATACATTTGCTCATTCATCCTTTCACACAGAAGGGAAGGGGGATGACAGTATCTTATCATATATAGTATATAAAAGAAAGCGGATGTACGTTCCCTATTAGACTCTGTGACATGAATTACATATAAACTGTGTTTTAAAGTGTTGTAGTGCGACAGATCGTTCTTGTTTATGTGTAAAAGTAACACGTTCCACTGCTCAGACTCCTCCCAGATAGTCAGAAACACCACAGTAAATTTAGAAGAGGAGTGTATGCCGTCAATGAACAGTTTCAAGAAATTAATATGAAAGGAATCCAAGAGGGACCTTTCAGTGTTTCCAGTCATTAACAGTGAAATGTCGGTGTTGTAGAGCCCAGGCGAGAATCATCTAGGGTACATGAGACTCATCAAGGGTACATGACCAGGCCTTCGGTTCCGAAAGCCCAAATCGATTTTTCGTTGAATGGTACTCACGCTCACAGTTGTTGATGGCCCAGCACTGAAATCTGCAGGAATTTATGTCAGGGTAAACGATTCTCTCCAGTCGTAACTGGCCCGTTCTTGCAGGATCTTTTTCCGGCGGGAGCGATGTTAGAGATCTGATGTTTTACCGGATTCCTGATAGTCACGGTACACTTATGGAATGGTCGTAAGGGAAAATCCCTACATCATAGCAAACTCCGATATACTGCGCCCCATCGTTCGTGCACCGACTCTCAACAATAAGACCTGGCATCGTGGAGATAAATATTTCACATGTTACCTGTTTAAACGTCTCTCTGCTACATACGTATTTCTTCACGGACAGCCACATAATTCTAAATGCGTAGGATTTACTCTTAGACATTTAAAAGACTGAAATGGAGAGTGCTTCTGGTATGGAGAAACTACAAATGAATTACACGGAAAATGCAATCTACCTTATTTTTAATAGCTTCTCAGGTATGGCGCGAAATACAATGCGTTTACATTCGTGTCTGGGATCGTGGCAACTTTATAGCCTTCAGCCAAATTTCACGTGCAGTAAGTAGGCATACAGTGTAAAGGCCGATAATGTACAGTTCTACCTACGCAAGAAGAAGAAGAAGAAGAAGAAGAAGAAGAAAAAATAAAGAAGAAAGAGAAAGCTAAAAATCGATTTTAAAAAAAAGCGAAGAACATAATTCAATCAGTGACTTCAAAAGATCTGTATATCTGTCCTCCTTCACTGGAGATATGATTCTGGACCTCAGCAATAGCTGCATCTGTTTTAGTGTTGGGGGTACAATGCCCCTAAAGTGGTTCATCAATCACATTTCTTATTCATGCAGAACTTACTTAAGACTAATCACTTTCACAATTGTAGTATTCATATACATTTGTTAGCACTATAGGTAGTATGAAGGAATTACATAAAGGTTTCAGCACTGTAACACGAGGTGTGATTACTTAGCCCATCTAATTAGAACTGCTAAGAAGACATATAAAGCATAAAATATTTACATCGTAAGCTTATTATCTTCTCTTGTAATTTGGGCTTTAATAAAAGTGTAAAGGTAATGTTAATCAAACACAGGGAGGAATTGTGATGTAAATAAAACTAGGTTTATTCATTCTTCACATAACAAGACAAAAAAATGGCTAAAGAAGTGTCACACAGACGTTTTCATTTGACAAATTCTATCACTAATATGGTGGACAAAGTGATTATGTGGGTTTCGACACACGACACCAACCAGAACAGTAATCACTTTATCTGACTTTATACACCTGAATCCGCGGTATGGCACAAAAACTATGTCACCATCATGCATCTGTACTCTACTTTTCCAAAAGGAAAAATATGGTTCGAAAGGACAGGGTGCTGAGAAACATAAATATTGGAACCTTACACTGTTACACTGTAGCAGTGAATACTTTACCCTTCTCGTGGTCAGGGCGGCACACCACGATGCGTTCGGCGACTGAAGACACAGAAGGCAGCAATCTGTGGTTAATGGCGCGCGCTCAAAAATACAAGTACGCAGTCTCGAGTTGAGCTAATTTGGAACGAAGGGGCTTCCCTATGAGCCTCTGAAACACTGATAGATTCCAGTGTGTAGGTGGTCCCGTTTTATGGTCTGCCAAACAAATCTGACTCCGTTCCATGACTATGTGTGACGGAATATGTCAAATGTTAGACGGTCGACCCCAGAAAAATAAGTACATATCACTCGTGTACGAGATGCTAGAAGCAGTACCTCTCATGGTTCAGAAGGTGACTGGCACATTTTCGAAGTGGCAGACTAGTAAAATACACAAGTCTCATCGTTTAGGTAGAGACGTGCACTCCTTTACTAGTGAGGCGCCTGTACAAGAATGACACTTCTTTCTCTCCACTTTCCTTGCCAGCTCTGTAGCAAAGCATATTTACATCTTAGACTTCTCCCACTTTAGTACAAGTCAATCAGGAGCTGGGGCTTGCATTCGAATCTGGGAGAGAGTCCCTCGCTCTGCATACACAGATTTGACCAATCCGAGACTTTAAAGTTAATTGGGAGATAAGGAAAAAAAAAAAAACAGATTCAGCTTCACGACCTCTTTCTCAAGCATGTATGCTGTATCTTTCGCTAACAACGTGACCAGGATGGAACCACAGCCCTCCAAAAGAAGATTATCTCGCCAGATGCATCTATTTCCAATTTTCCAAAGAACGGCCAATAAACTAGCTAAAAAACCCGTGTCTTCACAAATACGTTACTGCAACAGAGCCTGACGTACGGGCGCCGTTGACCTGTCCCACAGAAATTCGCAGGAGGCTCACAGTTGTCTCGTCGGCTTCTCCCAAACAAGGGCCCATCATCTGCTGTATTGCCGGACTTCAATGCGTTGCCTATTGCAGCAGCGACCTCTCGGCACTAGTAAATCTACCTGGACCCCGTTGCCGACCGACCGGCGTCAACCGACTTGTCTGCACAATGCGACCGCAGAACTGTGCAGTTCGGAAATGTTTTCACTCAAGATTCCGCAGAAAAAAATGCGCTCCACTCGCCACTCAGTCGCCGTACACCTTTACTGCAGCCATTTAATACAGCACGCTATTCCTCTGAACTCAGGTATTTTTTTTTTTGTCATCAGTCTACTGACTGGTTTGATGCGGCCCGCCACGAATTCCTTACCGGTGCTAACCTCTTCATCTCAGAGTAGCACTTGCAACCTACATCCTCAATTATTTGCTTGACGTATTCCAATCTCTGTCTTCATCTACAGTTTTTGCCCTCTACAGCTTCCTCTAGTACCATGGAAGTCATTCCCTCATGTCTTAGCAGATGTCCTATAGTCCCGTCCCCTCCGATTCTGCGTAGAACCTCCTCATTCCTTACCTTATCAGTCCACCTAAAATTCAACATTCGTCTATAGCACCACATTTCAAACGCTACGGTTCTCTTCTGTTCCGGTTTTCCCACAGTCCATGTTTCACCACCATACAATGCTGTACTCCAGACGTACATCCTCAGTAATTTCTTCCTCAAATTAAGGCCGGTATTTGATATTAGTAGACTTCTCTTGGCCAGAAATGCCTATTTTGCCATAGCGAGTCTGCTTTTGATGTCCTCCTTGCTCCGTCCGTCATTGGTTATTTTACTGCCTAGGTAGCAGAATTCCTTAACTTCATCGACTTCGTGACCATCAATCCTGATGTTAAGTTTCTCGCTGTTCTCATTTCTACTACTTCTCATTACCTTCGTCTTTCTCCGATTTACTCTCAAACCATACTGTATACTCATTACACTGTTCATTCCGTTCAGCAGATCATTTAATTCTTCTTAAATTTCACTCAGGATAGCAATGTCATCAGCGAATTGTATCATTGATATCCTTTCACCTTGTATTTTAATTCCACTCCTGAACCTTGCTTTTATTTCCATCATTGCTTCCTCGATGTACACACTGAAGAGTACGGGCGAAAGGCTACAGCCTTGTCTTACTCCGTTCTTAATACGAGCACTTCGTTCTTGATTGTCCACTCTTATTATTCCCTTTTGGTTGTTGTACATATTGTATATGACCCGTCTCTCCCTATAGCTTACCCCAACTTTTTTCAGAATCTTGAAGAGCTTGCACCATTTTATATTGTCGGACGCTTGTTGCAGGTCGGCATATCCTATGAACGTGTCTTGATTTTTCTTTAGCCTTGCTTCCATTATTAGCTGTAACGTCAGAATTGCGTCTCTCGTGCCTTTATTTTTCCTAAAGCCAAACTGATCGTCACCTAGCACATTCTCAATTTTCTTTTCCTTTCTTCTGTATATTATTCTTGGAAGCAGCTTCGATGCATGAGCTGTTAAGCTGATTGTGCGATAGTTCTAGCACTTGTCAGGTCTTGCCGTCTTCGGAATTGTGTGGATGATGCTTTTCCGAAAGTCAGATGGTAAGTCGCCAGACTCATATATTCTACACACCAACGTGAATAGTCGTTTTGTTGCCACTTCCCCTAATGATTTTAGAAATTCTGATGGAATGTTATCTATTCCTTCTGCCTCATTTGACCATAAGTCCTCCAAATCTCTTTTAAATTCCGATTCTGATACTGGATCCCCTATTTATTCTAAATCGACCCCTGTTTCTTCTTCTATCACATCAGACACATCTTCACCCTCATAGAGGCTTTCAATTTATTCTTTCCACGTATCAGCTCTCTCCTCTGCATTTAACAGTGGAATTCCCGTGGCACTCTTAATGTTACCACGGTTGCTTTTAATGTCACCAAAGGTTGTTTTGACTTTCCTGTATGCTGAGTCTGTCCTTCCGACAATCATATATTTTTCGATGTCTTCACATTTTTCCTGCAGCCATTTCGTCTTAGCTTCCCTGCACTTCCTATTTATTTCATTCCTCAGCGACTTGTATTTCTGTATTCCTGATTTTCCCGGAACATGTTTGTACTTCCTCCTTTCATCAATCAACTAAAGTATTTCTTCTGTTACTCATGGTTTCTTTGCAGCTACCTTCTTTGTACCTATGTTTTCCTTCCCAACTTCTGTGATGGCCCTTTTTAGAGATGTCCATTACTCTTCAACTGTGCTGCCTACTACGCTATTCATTATTGCTGTATCTATAGCGTTAGAGAACTTCCACCGCATCTCGCCATTCCTTAGAACTTCCGTATCCTACTTCTTAGCGTATTGATTCTTCCTGACTAATGTCTTGAACTTCAGCCACTCTTCATCACTACTATATTGTGATCTGAGTCTATATCTGCTCCTGGGTACGCCTTACAATCCAGTATCTGATTTCGGAATCTCTGTCTGACCATGATGTAATCTAATTGAAATGTTCCCGTATCTCTCGGCCTTTTCCAAGTATACCTCCTCCTCTTGTGATTCTTGAACAGAGCTGAAACTTGTTACAGAACTCAATTAGCCTTTCGCCTCTCTCATTCCTTGTCCCAAGCCCATATTCTCCTGTTACCTCTTCTTCTACTCTTTCCCCTACAACTGCATTCCAGTCGCCCATGACTATTAGATTTTCGTCCCCCTTAACATACTGCATAACACTTTCAATATCCTCATACACTTTCTCTATCTGTTCAACTTCAGTTTGCGACGTCGGCATGTATACCTGAACTATCGTTTTCGGTGTTGATCTGCTGTCGATTCTGATTAGAACAACCCGGTCATTGAACTGTTCACAGTAACACACCCTCTGCCCTACCTTCCTATTCATAACGAATCCTACACCTGTTATACCACTTTCTGCTGCTGTTGATGTTACCCGATACTCATATGACCGGAAATCATTGTCTTCCTTCCACTTCACTTCACTGACTCCTACTATATCTAGATTGAGCCTTTGCATTTCCCTTTTCAGATTTTCTTGTTTCCCTACCACGTTCAAGCTTCTGACATTCCACGCCCCGACTCGTAGAACATTATCCTTTCGTTGATTATTCAATCTTTTTCTCACAGAAACCTCCCCCTTGGCAGTCCCCTCCCGGAGATCCGAATGGGAGACCATTCCGGAATCTTTTGCCAATGGAGAGATCATCATGACACTTCTTCTACAGGCCACATGTCCTGTGGATACACGTTACGTGTCTTTAATGCAGTGGTTTCCATTGCCTTCTGCATCCTCATGTCGTTGATAATTGCTGAATCTTCCGCCTTTAGGGGCAATTTCCCACCCCTAGGACAATAGAGTGCCCTGAACCTCTATCCGCTCCTCCGCCCTCTTTGGCAGAATGAGGCTGACTTCTTATGTCGGAAGTCTTCGGCCGCCAGTGCTGACTATTTATCAAAATTTAGGCAGTGGCTGGGATCGAACCCGGGACCGAGGACGTTTTGATTATGAATCAAAGACGCAACCTTTTTTTTCCGTTATTGATCGTTGTTTTTGGTCGTTGCGGACGTCGTAAGACATCCTGTTCACGTTCGATGATCGATCGTTCCACTCATTTTTTTATTACAGAGCCCAAGCTGCTCTCTGAACGAACACGCTGAACCACCGTGCCGGCTGCCCCTAGACCACACCTATCTGGCCACTATTCCTTTACTAGAGCACACAAGCAAGTGCGTTAACTACTGCCCACAATTTCGTCATGATGTATGAAGTCAGATTGTAATAAAGATCATCTTCCCCAAGAACAATAAGTGGCATGACACTGAATCAGTTTTGAAGGTGACCTGCATCTCTCAACATCTTAAACCACAAAATGTATTCTGAAAGTCGGTAACAACCACAACAGTGGCTGTGTGTACCTACGTATGAATGTTTGGTTAGATCATCTGAAATGGCTCTACATCTACGTCCACATCTATACAGATGCTCCGCAAGCCTCCATACAGTTCGTCGTGGAGGATATTCTGTACCCCTAATTGTCATTTCTCACTCCTGTTCCACTTGCAAATAGCGTGGGGAAAACGACCGCCGTGCGCCACCATATGAGCCCTAATTTCTTGTATCTTATCTTTGTGGTCCTTACACGCTATGTATGTTAGCGAAAGAAGAAAGTTCGGCAGTGGTTATTTTAATTTTCTCAATAATGTTTCTCGGAAAGAACCTTACATTCCACCTAGGGATTCCCATTTGAGTTCCCGAAGTATCTCCGCTATATGTGTTGTTTGCACCAACCAATAAGAAATCTATCAGCCAACATTTGATTTACTTATATGCCTTTCTTCACTCACACCTGGTATGGATCCCGAAAAGTCGAGCAGTACTCAAGAATAGATCGCACCAGCGTACTATATGCGGTCTCCTTTACAAGTAAACGACTCTTTCCCTGGTCTGTGATAAACACTCGCTGTCGAGGACAACATATTGTGTTCTACAACGGTTGGAACATTAGTAGGGTCAACTATTTATTTACAGCTCACACAAAATAGATACATGTTTCAAAGTATTACTGACCATAAAATAGTCACCAGCATTATGGGTAACCCGTTACCAGCGATGTGAAAGTCGTAGGATACTCTTAGCAAAGCCAGTTATGTTGATAGACAGGCGTGGTCTATTGCGCCACGAATTTGTAGCAGTTCTGAAGCGAATGCCGTGAAGTGTTTCCTACTGTTTAGTAATAGAGTTGAACTTACGAGCACTTTAGTCAGGGGAGTGCGGTAGATGGTACAGCACTGAGCAGCCCCACCAGTGAAACAAATTAGTAACAGCTTGCAGTGTACTTCCTTGAACACTGTCCTGCAAAATTATGGTCAGGTCGTGCAAAAAGTGTCATCACTTATGTCTCCATGCGGTTCAGTTTTGGAATACAACCTACAACCAGCTTAGAGACAGAGGTGATGACACTTTTTGCAGGACCTGACCATTATTTTGCAGAACAATGTTCAAGCTGTTGCTGATTGGTTTCACTGATGGGGCTGATAAGTGCTATACCACCTACTGCACTCCTTTGACTTAAGCCCTCGTAAGTTCTACTCGATTTCTAAACTGAAGGAAGCACTTCACGGTATTAGCTTCAGAACTGCTACAATTTCGTCGGACAAAAGACCGCACTGCTCGAACTGTTAACGTAACTGGCACTGTTAAGAGTATTCTACTACTTCCAAATCGCTGACAGCGGGTTATACACAATGCCGGTGACTACGCTGAAGGTCAAAAATCTTTGAAACATGTATCTATTTCTTACTAGCTGTAAAGAGATAGTTGCCACTATTAAAGTTCCAATCTTCGTGTTATTTAAGAGGTCTTCCAGCCACTCACATATCTGTGAATTTATTCCATGAACTCATACCTTCGTTTACAGCCTGCAGTAGGCACCGTGTCAAATGGTTTCCGGAAATCGCGAAGTATTGAATCTGCCTGTTGCCCTTCGACCATAGTTCTCAGTTTATCATGTGAGAAAATGGCAAGCTGAGTTTCGCACGAGCGATGCTTTCTAAAACCACGCTGATTCGTGGAAATAAGCTTCTTAGTCTCAAGAGAGTTTAATACATTCGAACTGAGAATATTCAAGTATTCTCAGAAAACAGAAGTTAGGGATATTGGTGAATAACTTTCCGGATCCGTCCTTTTATCTTTCCTATATACTAGAGTCTCCTGGATTTTTTCCAGTATCTTGGGGCTTAAGGCTGGGCTAGAGGTTCACGATAAATGCACGCTAAGGAAGGAGCGAATGATCTAGAGTACTCTTTGTAAAATCGAACTGGGATTCCATCGGGACCTGGTAATTTATTTGTTTTCACATCTTTCAGCTGTTTCTCTACACCAGGTATACTTACTTCTGTCTTGTCCATACGGGAGTCCGGCCGATGGTCAAATGATGGTATGTGCGTACGATACTCGTCTGTGATCTATTTCTTGAACGTGAAATTTAAGACTTCGAATTTCGTTTTGCTATATTCAACTGCCGCACCAGACTGGTCAACAAGAGATTAAATGGAAGGCTTAAACACGCTTACTGATTTTACATACGACCAGTATTTTCATGAGTTATCTGCCAGACCTTTTACTGGACAGTGGTAGTTGTTGTATGCTTCGCGAGTAGATCCTTTCACTGACTCACGAATCTCTGCTAACCTTCGGTTGTCGTCATTTGTGCGTTCCCTTTTGAATCTAAAGTGCAACAGCCTGTTCTTTCTCAGTATCCACCGAATTTCGTTATTAAACCATGGAGGGCCTTTTCCATCCTTTTTCCACTTGCTATGCACTAACCTCCCCCGACCATGAGTTACAATCTGCTTACACTTTGCCTATGATTCATTTACATCCATCTTACTGGAAAGGGATGCCAGTTCACTGTTAAGACAAGATGTTAATAACTGCTTATCTGCTCTGTCTAGCAGAAACACTCACCTTGCCTTCTTGACTGACTTATTAAATTTCTTAATAATAATTGTTGTAATGATTTCACCAACGCTAATCCCCATTGCTATACCGATGAGGTCCGGCCTATATGTAGCTATAAGGCCTAAGATATCTCCATTGGGTGTGGACTGTTGAGCTACTTGCTCAAGGCAATTTTCAGAAAATGTATTTCTCATGAGTGTGTGCACGCCACCGCAATGAATCCATAGACATCCCAGTCCATACTCGGCAGCTTAAATTAACCTCCAACTAGTATTTTATGATTTGTATATTTACGCGCTATTAACGTTCTTTGAATGGCTCTCCAACTGTCGCAGCGGAATTGGGTGGCCGATAAAAACATCCAACAACTTAGTTTCACCTACACCTGATATCCGCGAACAGATCATTTCACTGTCTCGATCAACTTCGACCTCGATAGAGACCATATTTTTGACAAGTGCGATGAACACTCCCACTCCTATGGCCTCTAATCTGTCTTTGCGATATACATTCCACTATTCGCGAAACATTTCACAGCTTTCCACTTCGGGATTCAGCCAGCTTTCAGTCCCAAGAATAATTTCAGCAGAAGAACCTTCCTGGGGGGCACCAAATTCGAGAACTTTATTACGAATACTTCGACTGTTTGCTGATAAAATTGTGACAGTGAAAGTGTATTTATTCTGATCGCTGTTTGACTTCCCTTGCTGTCAATCGACTGGCAAGTATTCATTAGAGCACCTCAAACTACCGCCTAGCCTAAAAAACTCTCTTGTGTACTACACAAGCACTCTGGTATCCGAGTGGCTGCTTCCTTTGTGTAGTGCACCCTGAGACTGTCACAAATCCCCACATGGCAACTCAAGTCTAGACATCTGCAGCGAAGAACGTGACAGTGTCGAAGCCCTTGGCTGAGACCCTGCCCTCGGCTCCAAACCAAATGACACCGATCAACTCTGGGAACGATGTTACAAATTGCATGATCTGCTTGCATTCCTCACGCGGGGCCAGCAGTCTTGGCTACCTCCGGCAGCCGTCCGTACGAACTGAAGATTGCCTCAAAGCCCGAGCGACAGGCGTCGCTGGAGCCGATGTGAACTACAACATGAAGACGAATGCAACCTGCACACTCTGTAGCCACAGGCAAAGACGGCAGACATACCGACTGCACAGTGGCTTTCTTTCCAGCCCTGAATGTTATCTGCCTACAGGACTCAATAATGCGCCTAACATTGGAGCTCCCAGTAATAAGTAAACCCTTCCCCGGTGTTCCTGTTCGGACCCTGATGAACTATCTCTCACCTGTCCTCTCACAGGATGAACAGGCGAGGCTAGGCTGCCAGTCTCAACATTGGCCCTCGGCCTAGAGCGACGCGTCACGTTACCAACCGCCACTTACCCTGCTGTGAGAGTAGATAGACCACGTCGGGTACACTAGGAGGTGCCTCGGAAAAAGGGCTTGTGGGCAAAAGAAGTGACACCTGAACACCATGAGACGCTTTAGATTCTCCGGCACCGCCACAATCCGAGGCAGAAGCCTGAATGTGATTGACCGTAGCCAACAAGATAATCAGCTGTTGGGGAACAGAGGCCATCTCCCCTGCGTCAGCATACAACGTGCACACAGCCTATCCACCATACCAAGACTAACTGACCTATTAAAGCAGACAATCCTAGTTGTGGGACTTGCTACCCTCCTGACGTGTCACCAACGGCTGCTGATGCGTCAAAGAAATATGTAGCTAGCTGCTCAGTAAGCAACAATTGCGCTATAGACTGAATGAACTCATACTCACAAAAACGCTATATTAATCCCCTTGAACAGAGCAACACACACGGAATTTAATGAATATAGTAGTGGAGAACACAGAAAGGAAAACACTTAACTTTTCACTCTGTAGACGCACTCATATTACAACCGAGAGCGGAAGACTGACTGACGGTCTTACTAAACGAACAAAGTTTGGGTAAGAAAGTATCTAATGAATAATCTCTTAAATTTCAAGAGGCGCAGATAAAATATTTTGAATACTATATCTAAGGCGAGGCGATATGGACTTAGAGACTCGCTATTACCTGTTGCCGCCGAGTGGTGGGAATCCCATGATGCAGTAATTGGACACTCTATGTACCAGGTCTAACAAGGACTCAATCAATTCCTGGGGATGGACGCTTCCAGCCATATCTTGCTTTGATATAGTGTTCAGCTAATGACATTGTTCCAGACGTATAACAACTGTCGTCCTTGACAGGGCAGAAGTATTGACATCAGGGAGATGAAGGCGAGGGAGTGGCCCACTTGTCGGCAGTGGTTCAGGGGATCTATCAAACATGAAACACATAAACAATCATACAATAAAGATCAGACAATGAAATTGTTGTGTACATAGTTCCACGTTGGCAGCGTGTACACAGCTCGTCCGTCTCCGCACTACGAGATGGCGCTGCCTTAGAGACGGACCAAAGTCTGCTTCCGCCGATCCGCTTATTAATAGGTAACGCAGCCAAAGAGATTTCTGCTAACGTAGAACCTTTTCTCCCCTCGTGGATCACACTCACACAGTGATACCTGAGAGCGCGAGGTATTATAACGAGTATACAGACCTCCGATTAGTCAGTCTGCATTTGTCTGTACCAGTCTGTACCAGTATGCATTAGTGTGTACCAGTTTATAGTCAAGTTTCAGTCTGCACCTGAGAAGATTATCATATTCCTGTACATAGCCATGAAGAGAAATGTATAAACACTTTGTCAAGTATCAGAGATACGTGAGAATAAGATTAACGCACCAAGAACAAAGATTATCAATTGTAAATAGCATCCAGAACCAAGCAAAGCAATTTTATGCTTGTTATTATTTTAATAAATGTGTGTGAAAATTAATTAAGTTCTGTTTAAAGTTGGTCTCCGACAATCTGCTACTCTAAGCGTGCAAGTGGCATTTCTAATGGCAGAAGATAAACACGCCACGATAAGACCACGAGACGTATTGCTGACACTCGCCTACTTCATTAGAGTGACAAATCAAATAATCTGATGTTGTGTGTACCGAAGGTCTTACAGTACGCACACCACAAAAATGACGAGCTTTTGCTGAAAGTATAATTCGTTGATTAGAACATAGCTCTTATAATCACATGCTTCATCAGCTGTCATAGCGGATGCAACGTTAACTACAGGATATTCATTAACAACAAGTGTTTATTAAAGTCAGCGTCTGTGTTGAACTTGTTACTGACGCTCAGTATGCAATTAAATTTTCCATGAGCTGCGGTAAGCCTTCTGCGTTCACACACAGAGAGACATGCAGTACCTCCACTTGTCAGCAACGGAGATAACTGCGCTTAATTTACATTCTAACCACACGGCGCTGGCGTTAGCTGCGCAGGCGTCAATGTTTACGTTCCCTCGCTTCAAGCAACGCGCAAATTTCACACCAAAGCATATAGTGCTGGTGTCGCTGTCACGTTCGCATTTGAATTTCATAACAATGGCTAATCAGTGAAGCAATTAGCGTGTGCAAACCAGTGCAAGTGTTCAAATGTTTACGCCATATTTCAAAATTACAGTGTTCTATATGAAATCACGAAATAAAAGTGGGGCATCACATCATACACACTTCTCGTTTCCCATGGCATTGCTACATACGTAAGTACTTTCAGAAGTCACAGGTGAAGTAGGTTGAGGAGACGCCGCACAGAGCACCAGAGTTCCTCTAACTTCGCGTCTTAGTTCAGCTTTTTACCGAGTTCATCACTAAACCTCGCGAGATAAATTACCTTCCATTAGGAAAGGCGAATGCATCCAGCGACTGTGATTTGAGTTTCAAAGTGATAGAGAGCATCAATCAGTTGACGTTTTCGTTATAGCTATATTTAGGCTGATTCAGATTTCGGATAGTAACCATCTATTATCACAGCAGTATTAGGTAGTTGTTATGCAAGCCCTAGTACTCCTACACCTGTTTTTCTGGATCAGGTCACAGTTCAGGTTCATGTATGACTATTGGCACTGCCTCAATAAAGCTAGAACGGAAACTATGACTGACTCCTGCTATCTATCATTTTGATCACCAGATAAGTCACAGAACCGAATGTTAGCCTGAAACTTAACGAGAATGAGTAGCAAGTGAAGTATCTGTGCTAGCGAATACAAATGCGAAAAAACAAGTACGAAAACAGTTTATTGGACTCACCAAAACGAAGCAGTAATACTATATCGAAAAGAACAACTGACTCGATCCCAACTAGGGATCGACACAAATACAAAACAACATAATAATAATAAAGAAACCCAACACAAGCGCTTCTACAACGTCAGTAGGTTCGTCGAATATACCACAAGGTCAGCCAGTTAGAAGAGGCGTCTGGCCGCGGCTGCCGGGCGGCAGCTCTATATCCTTCAGATCGGAGCGTAGAATTGCCTTTTGTCGGCAGTGCACCGCCTTATAAACCCCTTTAGCGGATGTATCTGCCGGAACTATTTGCAATCATGTGCCTGGCGCGGACGGGCAACATTCCTTGACGGCCGTTGGTGGAGACCTGGTGGTGTGTTGTGCCCGCCGGTAAGTCAGACGACGTACGTTCTCCTGGCGAAAGAAACATTGTGATGCAGGCATCTCGTGATGGTTGGGCGTAAAGTGGGATGCCGATGCAGTAGGCGCGACGATGTCCGAAGTTCGCGGCCACAGCAGTAACACTGCTGAACAAACAACAATAGCCTTGAATGCACTCCAATTTGATAGTACCACTGAATTTAGCATCTCTGTATTTACATTTAGGTTAGTTGCAAAAAAGATTGTCATCAGGTAACATCAAATTAAAACTAAAAGCTCAAGTCTTCACCATAGATTATTTTTAAATGCATTTAGCTGACACATGAGCTGAACAGATACTTGTAACACGATATCCTTCCTTCTTGAACACATCAAATCTCTGCACAGAGCTAAGAGATTATGTCAGAAGTGAAGCGTATCAGAGTGAGGATAAAGTTTGTGGTATTTGTAAATAAGAGTGGTTACAGGCACAAATCTCTTTTGGTCAACTATTTTATTTCAAACAATACTAACCGAAATTCATCATTTATAAGCAAAATGGTGATGGCTTAAATTGTGTGAGTCTGATGTACACAACAAATATATGAAACACTCAGTATAAGTAACACTGAAATGTGAATGTATTAGTCTTTCAGGACTAGAGCATCACAAGTGAAACATTTTATAACATTCTCTCTAGACTGGCTTTCAGCACGGTCTGGAGCTTAAATGGTACACAGCACATGGCTCAAGACTCCACAGATCTTGCACTCACTTACGCTAAGTGTCGAAACTTGTTTCAGGTCGCTAGTTCTCCAGACTACCAATGCGGCACTCAATTATGCACTAGTATCCAAAGTGATAAAAAGCGGCAAACCATTTACCATAATGGAGAAGGTGGCTTCTACGTCACATTTCGCGCAGGCACTCCACCCATTGTTCTGTTGGCTCTTCTGTTTCTTCATGCTCATCCCGTCTTTCAATCTTGAAGGTGGAACCGTTATTCCAGAACCCTACAGTTCAGCGTTACCGGATAGGCAGGGCTATTTCTGGTCTCACCTAGTTTGAGGATTTGATGTGTTCATCATCAAAGACATCACTGTAATGTTGACTCCCTGTTCACGGTTTGGGGACGAGTTTTCTCGCCTGTCCGAGCGGCAGGTGCACCACGCCTTTAACTACGGTCACGTCCATCACGATTTCGTCTCCTCGACGACAACTTGTAGCGTGGCCGTGTGATTGAGATCTGGTTTGCAATATATGACACTTGGGCCTACATCGTCAGTTCTCCGAGAGGTCAGAACTTGTTTGCATCAAGTAATAGCGCGCTGTTAGTTGTCTGCAGAGGCCGCATGGTTTGCACTGCTCTTGCATCCACGTGTATTAAATCAGTATTGTCAACATCCGGTGCATTCCATAGTTCCTCACGCATTGACTGGCAGCTTGGCTTCCGATATTTTTAATATATTGCGAGGCATAATCTCTTCATCCTAGCACTTCGTTTTATTTATGTACCAGCAGAGACTTCCTTGCCGTTTGTTGTAAGTTTACGGAACACGTACTTCCTACAGTCAACCTTCCTTGAATACCTCTTGATCAGTTTAAGCTTCACCATTACGGATACTTAAGAACCCGTGACTATTTACTCATTATTAATACAGAAAAGAGTAACTAGTTTCAAGCCCGCATCTCGTGGTCGTGCGGTAGCGTTCTCGCTTCCCACGCCCGGGCTCCCGGGTTCGATTCCCGGCGGGGTCAGGGATATTCTCTGCCTCGTGATGGCTGGGTGTTGTGTGATATCCTTAGGTTAGTTAGGTTTAAGTAGTTCTAAGTTCTAGGGGACTGATGACCACAGATGTTAAGTCCCATAGTGCTCAGAGCCATTTGAACGATTTGAGCCAACTAGTTTCAATGTTCTGTATTTATGTATCGTGACCACTATTTGGCCAAGAAGGACCATTCGAATTCTTCCATGACGTAAGTATCTACAACTTCCGTGACTCACAACGCTGTGTCATTTTGCATGAAGCCACTGGCAAATTTAATCTTTTGTATATCACTCTACGTCTGAGTTAATGTCACATTACATGACCGTTTGTGTGCCATGGGGCGGTTGGATTTATTTTCGGGCGTAAACACAATAAATTGCCCAAAACGATTCATTTTTTCCATTAACACAGCACTGGCAATGAGACAGTGAGTACTTAATGAATACAGTGTGTTAGTACTCCGTAACAACAGGCTGCAGCTGCGTAAGTGGCCGACTACGCAGCTTAGAAGTATCGGTGGATCCAGACACATTGCTTACTCTTAGTCTGCTGATTAATTTTGTCTGTATCTCTTCAATCGTGGTAACTCCTGCGCCATTCTTAGATTTTTTATTTGTGACAAAATCCTTTACATTACTAACACTGTCCGGTTTGCGGTCATAGTTTACGCTCCTATCCTGTGCGTTAAAGTGATGTGAATATTATTTCGACAATACGTTAGTCGGTTTTCTGCTTGAAAGAAGGTAGTGCAGACTCACTATGTGCTTACTGTTCCTGGGCCTTGAGGGAAGCCATTGTCTGATCGAGTTTGTCTTCCTTTTCCTGCAGCCATTGTCTGTTACTTGTTTCATCGACTGCTGGTGGCCATTGTACTATTAACTTATTATTTTCCCCTGAAACCGGGGAAACAGCCAATAGATGCCAAAAATTTTCGACCCATATCACTCTTATTTCATCTATACAAAGTTTTAGAGAGAATGATACTCAATCGAATCTCGGGCTATGTCGATCCAACACTGATCAGAGAACAATCTGGTTTCCGCCCCGGGAGGTTGTGTTGTGGACAGATCTTGAACCTGAAACAACTCATAGAGGATGGATATGAACACGGGTAAATCATCGGTGCCGCCTTTATGGATCTTCCTGCTGCATATGACACCATTAATCACAAGAAAATGTTAACAAAGATCAATGTCATCACGAAATACTTCCACCTAACAAAGTTTATAAAATGCCTGCTGCCAAACAGACGTTTCTTTGTTACTCTACAAAACAAGAGGACCCGGTGAAGGGCACAGAGAAATGGTATCCCCCAAGGAAGTGTGCTAGCCCCACTTCTGCCTAATATTTACACTAACGACCAGCCAGTTAATCCTGCCACAAGATATTTCTTTTATGCAGGAGACACAGCTCTTGCCGCACAAGATAGAACTTTCGAGGAGTTAGAAGAAATAAGCCTTGAGGCACTGTCTAACTATTATGATAGCAACTACCTGAAGCCAAAACCCTCCAAAACACAAGTGTTTGCATCCCACTCACGGAACAGAGAGGCACACAGGAAACTGAGAATAACCTAAAGAGGTCAACAGAAGACCCCATGTGACACCCCAGAGTACCTCGAAGTGATAATGGATCGGTCTCTCACCTTCAAGGATCACTGTACAGATACGAAAATGAATGTCAGTGATAGGAACAACATTACTAGGAAATTAACCGGCAACAACTGGGGATCACACCCACAGGTCTTCCACACATCTGCCTCGCTTTGCGTTTCTCCACTGCTTAATATGCAGTACCTGTATGGAAGAACTCCAGCCACGCCAAACAGGTAAATATTGCCCTAAATGAAACAGGACTAATTGTAACCAGCTGCTTGCGGGCAACCTCTGTTGACAAAATCTACCACCTCATGGGCGTAGCACCTCCAGACATCCGAAGGAGAAGAGCAGCTGAAGTGGAAAGAAAGAAGCAGGAGACGGATCAGAGGCACCCCCTATTTCGATGCGAACATCAAACACCAAGACTCAAGTCGAGGAAAAGTTTTCTCCAGACAACGCAACCATTGCATAGGATACAACTCTGGCATAGCTCATCATCAGAGAAATAGTGAGACAACCGCAAAGAAGAACTTGGTACAGGTCATCATCTCCCATACACGACACGGAAGGTACTCAATAGACTGAGAACTGGAGTATCTCGGTGCAAGGATAACATGAAGAAATGGGGATACATCTCAGGGGACGAGCTATGTTAGTGTGGTGTACCCCAAGATCATCAGCACCTACTCATCTGCAGGAAACTGTCGGAACCTGTGTCCATGGACGATCTGATTATCGCCAATGATAAGGCAGTCTGTGTAGCGGAATTCTGGGCAGCACATGGAATATAAATATGCACATATTCTCTGTAATACTTGTAATAAAAATGCTGCGTATGATAAATTATATTTAATATCTTGTGCTCTGGACACATATAAATAAGTAAATAAAAGTGTACCGTGCTGAAATGCTACACTTCCTAGCTTACAAAGCTGATCAGCCTGCACTTTCGCAATATTGTATGCAGTGTTATTAGCTTGGGTTATCAAGGTCGCTTGCGGCATAGACGACTCGTAGTGAACGTGTGGAAATTCAATATTTTGTGTAGCTAAGTTCGATTGCACCATGGTCGATTCATAGTGAGTACATGCAGTTACTATAATTTGTGTTATTAATTCCTACTCGGATTTTTTCTTGCGTTTATAGAACATTACTCATCGCCACTGCCAGTTTTTCGAAATTTCTGAACATTTCGCCTTGTGACTGGCGGTATTCGTAACTGGCTGCTGACAAAGTTATACAACTTTATGAACAGTACTTTGACGAAAGTTAGAATTCACAGAAAAGTAATAATTAAAATTACAAACTAAACAATGTTTGATGAGTATGTAAACAAAAGGCAGAAACACAGTAATTTTCACTCCAACTTAACTAAATGCTGTTTTGAAGCTAAAACAACCAAAAATGTGCAAAGAATTCATCTAATTAGCAGAGTAACTACGGAAATGCTTTATAAATAAAAGCGAAAAGCGTCTGGTGTAAAATTCTCTTTCATTAAATTGCAATAAGCTTATTGCTTCGGTGGGCGCGCGGCTTTCACACCGCTATTAGTATTACACTATTAACCTAAGGAAAAATAATTTTTTTATGATGGCCAGCTACATTTTATTGGAGAAGATATAACATTACATTACATGGCTCTATAAAAATAATAATTTATTTGTTGCCTTCACAATCGTCTATTAATTTCATTGTAATTTATAACAAGACGATATTCTTTATCGTCTTTATCGCCACTGACTCATATGAGAAGAAAGTGACAAGGGAACAAATTATGAAATAAAGCAGTCATAAACTCCCACTCCTGTTTGTTTTTGTTGTTGTTTTTTGATGCAGCTCTCCATGCTACTCAATCCTATGCAAGCTTCTTCATCTCCCAGTACTTACTGCAACCTAGCCTTCTGAATCTGTATAGTGTATTCATCTCTTGGTCTTCCTCTACGATTTTTACCCTCCACGCTGCCCTCAAATGCCACAAACTCCTCTTCTCCCTAATTCTATTCAATACCTCCTCATTAGTTATGTGATCTACCCATCTAGTCTTCAGCATTCTTCTGTAGCACCACATTTTAAAAGCTTCTAGTCCCTTCTTTTCCAAACTATTTATCGTCCATGTTTCACTTCCATACATGGCTACACTCCATACAAATACTTTCAGAAACGACTTCCTGACACTTAAAGCATTACTCGAGAATAACAAATTTCTCTTCTTCAGAAACGCCTTCCTTGCCAATACCAGCCTACATTTTACATCCTCTCTACTTTGAACGTCATCAGTTATTTTGCTCCCCAAATAGCAAAACTCCTTTACTACTTTAAGTGTCTCATTTCCAAATCTAATTCCCTCAACAACACCCGACTTAATTCGACTGCATTCCATTATCGTCGTTTTGCTTTTGTTCATGTTCATCTTATATCCCCCTTTCAAGACATAATACATTCCGTTCACCTGCTCTTCCAAGTACTTTGCTGTCTCTGACAGAATTACAATGTCATCGGTGAACCTCTACGTTTTAATTTCTTCTCCATGGACTTTAATACCTACTCTGAATTTTTCTTTTGTTTCCTTTACTGCTTGCATAATGTACAGATTGAATAACATCGGGGACAGGCTACAACGCTGTCTCACTCCCTTCCCAACCGCTGCTTCCCTTTCATGCCTCTCGACTCTTATAACTGCCATCTGGTTTCTGTACAAATTGTAAATAGCCTTTCGCTCCCTGTATTTTACCCCTTCCACATTCAGATTTGAAAGAGAGTATCCCAGTCAACATTGTCAAAAGCTTTCTCTAAGTTTACAAATGATAGAAATGTAGGTTTACCTTTCCTTAATCTATTTTCCAAGATATGTCGTAGAGTCAGTATACCCTGACGTGTTCCAACATTTCTGCGGAATTCAAACTAATCTTCGCCGAGGTCGGCTTCTACCAGTTTTTCCATTCGCCTGTAAAGGATTCGCGTTAGTATTTTGCAGCTGTGACTTATTAAACTGACAGTTCGGTAATTTTCACATCCGTCGACTCCTGCTTTCTTTGGGATTGGTATTATTATATTCTTCTTGAAGTCTGAGGGTATTTCGCCTGTCTCACACATCTTGCTCACGAGATGGTAGAGTTTTGTCAAGACTGGCTCTCCCAAGGCGTCAGTAGTTCCAATGGAATGGTGTCTACTCCCAGGGCGTTGTTTCGACTCAGTTCTTGCAGTGTTCTGTCAAACTCTTCACGCAGTATCGTATCTCATATTTCATCTTCATCTACATCCTCTTCCATTTCCATAATATTGTCCTCAAGTACATCGCCCTTGTATAGACCCTCTGTGTACTCCTTCCACATTTCTGCTTTCCCTTCTGTACTTAGAACTGGGTTTCCATCAGAGCTTTTCATATTCATGCAAGTGGCTCTCTTTTCTCCAAAGGCCACTTTAATTTTCCTGTAGGCAGTATCTATCTTACCCCTAGTGAGATAAGCCTCTACACCCTTACATTCGTAATCCAGCCATCCCTGCTTAGCCATTTTGCATTTCGTGTCGATCTCATTTTTTAGACGTTTGTATTCATTTTTGCCTGCTTCATTTACTGTGTTTTTATATTTTCTCCTTTCATCAATTAAATTCAATATTTCTTCTGTTACCCAAGGATTTCTACTAGCCCTCGTCCTTTATCTCCTTGATCCTGTGCTGCCTTCACTACTTCATCCGTCAGAGCTACCCATTCACCTTCTACTGTTTCCCCCATTCCTGTCAATTCTTCCCTTATTCTCTCCCTGAAACTCTGTACACCCTCTGGTTTAGTCAGTTTATCCTGGTTCCATTTCCTTAAATTCGCCCTTTTAGCAGTTTCTTCAGTTTTAATCTACAGTTCATGCCAACAGAATGTGGACAGAGTCCACATCTGCCACTGGAAATGTCTTAGAATTTAAAACCTGGTTCCTAAATCTCTGTCTGACCATTATATAATCTATCTGATACCTTCTAGTATCTCCAGGATTCTTCCATGTATACAACCTTCTTTTATGACTCTTGAACCAAGTGTTAGCTATGATTAAGTTATTCTTTGTGCAAAATTACAGCAGATGGCTTCCTCTTTCATTTCTCCCCCCCCCCCCCCCCCCCAGTCCATATTAACCCACTATGTTTCCTTCTCTCCCTTTTCCTACTCTCGAATTCCAGTCACCCATGACTTTTAAATTTTCGTCTCTCTTCACTACCTGAATAATTTCTTTTATCTCATCATACATTTCATCAATTTCATCATCTGCAGAGCTAGTTGGCATATAAACTTGTAATACTGTAGTAGGCATGGGCTTCGTGTCTATCTTGGCCACAATAATTCGTTCACTATGCTGTTTGTAGTAGCTTACCAACACACCTATTTTTTATTCATTATTAAACCTACTCCTGCATTACCCCTATTTAATTTTGTATTTATAATCCTGTATTCACCTCACCAAAAGTCTTGTTCCTCCTGCCACCGAACTTCACTAATTCCCATTATATCTAACTTCAACCTATCCATTTCCCTTTTTAAGTTTTCGAACCTACCTGCCCGATTAAGGGATCTGACATTCGACGCTCCGATTCGTAGAACGTCAGTTTTCTTTCTCCTGATAATGACTTCCTTTTTAATATTCCCCGCACGGAGATCGAAATGGGGGATTATTTTACCTCCGGAATAGTTTCCCCAACAGGACGCCGTCATCATTTATCCATACATTACTCTTGTTTATGATTGTGAATAAATTAGTCAACTTCCATCTGCATCTCATAGTTCAAATGGTACAAATGGCTCTGAGCACTATGAGACTTAATACCTGAGGCCATCAGTCCCCTAGAACCTAGAACTACTTAAACCTTACTAACCTAAGAACATCACACACATCCATGCCCGAGGCAGGATTCGAACCTGCGACCGTAGCGGTCGCGCGGTTCCAGACTGAGGCGCCTAGAACCCCTCGGCTACATCGGCCGGCAAAATTGCATATGGAAACTTCGATTCGATTCGAAGATTCATTATATACTAATATAAATGAAATGTCACCTTGATGCAAAAGAAAAACAGAAGTATGAAAATCCGTACATCACAAGGCGCATAGCGGCAAACAGACCGCAAACACAACACTCGTGTTTCAAACACAATAGCGACCGAACTGCAGAAAGCATGAGTCTCTCAAATGTAGTAAGTGCTGACGTCTGTTAAGAATAACATATGTATTTGGATGTGGACGCAACTGTAATGCTATCTGTGATACTAACAGAAAACTAAAACTTGCCGCTAACTGCCGCAGACGCGCCCACCGAAGAGTTAAAACAGAAAAACCAGAACTAACTGACAAAGTTTCTTACATACTGTATGAAATATTCTCACTGTATTCGAATACCACAAATACATTCGCTTAGGAAACGGAACAAACGAATGGCCCGTCGTGCGTGAACAAGCTTAACACACAGGAATGTCACCATTACGTACGTTACTACTACGACTGAACAACAATACTGATGGAGTCTACTGCCACTGCTATTATTAAACAACAATGCTGTGACTGTCTTCTTAAAGAAACATGCTCACAAAAATTTTTCAAAACATGAAAACTACTACTCTGTGCATAAAAGTGACAAATCATAAATGGTGAGTTCTGACAAATCCAGCAACAGAAATTCTCATCTGTCTCGTTGGAATTATTTCACTTTCTTCTACATTGATATATATGTCTGTACACTCGGTATAGAGGGAATCGAAATTTTATGTACGAAAAAGATAATTATACATGGATTAATACGCAATGGTGATTTTATATGGTTATCAATGAACATCCATAAAAAATTAATTACTAATGAATAATGTCACAATATGAGATGTAGTTTGTAATGCAATAACAACAATGTCATAATGTTTTACGTAAAGTTCAGTTGAGTTAAAATAATAAATAATTGAAAAAATTGGCTCCTGAACTTACTATTTAGAGAGATATCACAAAAATAAGTTTTTCAAATGTCTTTGAAGTTCCATGGACAAAAAGGTCTCGTCTCCACATAATGAAGTGACTTTGTGAAGGTGAACAACTGTCAGTTTTAGCTGATTCGATGTCTATCTCACAAGTTAATATTTATGTGCATATGGCGACACAGTTGTAAATACATGGGATTTCCTCTTCGGCATTTAAAGGAAAGGTTTGGGCCGGCCGGAGTGACCGAGCGGTTCTAGACACTACAGTCTGGACCCGCGAGGCTATTAGAGTCACAGGTTCAAATCCTGCCTAGGGCATGGGTGTGTGTGATGTCCTTAAGTTAGTTAGGTTTAAGTAGTTCTAAGCTCTAGGGGATTGATGACTTAAGAAGTTAAGTCCCATAGTGCTCAGAGCCATTTGAAGCATTTGAAAGGTTTGGTGAATGGATTGAGATACAAAGTCACTATAAATGAATTACACATCAAATATATTACCTTACTTGTAATAGCTTTTCTGGTGTGGCACGCCATATAGTGTGTCCTAGCCATATAGCCTTACGACATTATTTATGCACAGTATGGTAGCCGTACAGAACAAAGTTGAATTTTGTGTAGTTTGCTCTCGGGCCTACACCACAAGGAGAAGGAAGCGGAGACAGGAAGCTGAGTATTGATTTAAAAAAACAATGAACGTAATTGCATCAGTGACTGTACGAAAATTGTTAATCTCATGATGCGTCTCTCAATGCAGATAAAAGCTTAACTACTTTTTATGTTGGTATAACAAGAAAAATTGTTTAATTCACATCCCCTTCAAACCCGAATAAAGTGTGGTTCTAATGTCATACATAAAACTAACGAACTATTGAAGAGTAGCTGCTCCATAGCTATCTGTCTGCACACTCCGAGACATCAAGGCTATGTGAATCTTTCCAACGAAAAGTTAGCTCCTCGTCATGTTTTTCGCAGCCCTAACTGGTCAGTGTTGTGGTACGCTTCACTACGTTACTGTCTAGCCCAATCACACCCCTAAAGGATCATTTACAAATACACATGTTTGCCGCCGTTGTGCATATACGAAGCTACAAGATGTTTCTAGAAGCTTCTACCTAGAAATATGAAGAACCAGATGAATGCCTCTCCTAAAAATTTGGCGCGAAGACTCGTTTCTCCACGCGCGTGAACTGTGCGAATGTGCAGGCCAAAGGGGAATGTCATGTTGCTCATTCCTCCGCTTTTTCAATGCAGTTATCCTGCTATTGTACCACGAAAGTTGACATACATTCCCAGCCTTTCTCCGTCAAAGGAGAACAGAATTCCTCCCAACAGCCCGCAAAACTAATACAAAAGAGTGAACATGTGCAGAGTCGGAATTGCTGACCAAAACAGGCACTTAAATATAAAATAAAACCTAGGTTTCGCAAACATTTTCTCTGGGAATCTGTATCACCCTGCTGATTTGATCAAGTCATCCCTTTTGGGTTTTGATCACTGGATGAAATTCACTCGCGACCGGTTTCTGTTTGCCAAATAATACTAAAGCCCCTTTCAATGAGCGATACTGTTATTCGCCTCGTAGTTTGTCAACACAGTACTGCTCCTATGTTTAGAAAGTATTAATTGCGTTTGTAGGAGTATTTCGCTTTGGATAAAGCGAATGGTAAGTGGAAATTCACATAGCTCGAAAGAACTGTCTTTGCTTTCGAATATGTGATTATCTGAATGAAGCACTTTCATTATCATCAGGATTAATCTGAACAACTGTGCTAGCACCCAGGAAAGGTAGCGGCAGCCCGACGCTGTGCGTAAGCTCTCTGTAGCCACATCTACAGCTCATTGAAGCCGCTTCATTAATAACGAGGCAGTCAGACGCTGCACCTGGGTCTCCAAAACTTCCTACAGTGATCTCTCTCCTCTGATTTAATCACAAAAGTTCCTTCTTCAAGAGCGTACGTGCTTAGACATTTTTGAAACTTCATTCAGCGTTAAGAAGATCATTACATCAACTACATTGTTTGTCTGTTATATAACAGGTGTACCGCTGGATTACTTCAAACCTGAATATAAAAAAATTAATGTAGCTATATCGCCCAGTAGCGGATAACAAAAGGATAACTCCGTTTACTTGATTTACCCCAGTTTTTGGTATTAAAACATGGTAGAAATACTATTTGTATTACATTATGAAGAGACAGTTGTCGCTTATCACAAGCTCCGCATCATGAATGGAACTGCTCTATTTTTGGCCAAGTTGCGATAACATATCTGCGAATGGTTTGTGAAGCGATAAAAGGTACCATCGGCACAAATATGCTACTCAAACTCATAAAATCTTGAGAAACGTATGAGTATGATGAATCCACAAGGGTAAATGTTACTTTATGGCCTCCTTCTTTTTACACTATGGTTCACAAAGTATGATAATAGATTCCCTACTTCTAAATCGCCCCCGTGAATATCGTTAAATATCTTATTTTTCGAAAGAATTTGTCTGCTGTAGTGGTGACCAACCTTCGGCCCGTGGGCGGAATGCGGCCCGAAGCAAGCATCAATGCAGCCCAAAAACTAAGTGGTTATCACACGATCAGTAAAAAACATATTCCAGAGAATTCGGTTTATGTGAAGTTACGCCTACGATAAATTTAATATTGTCATTTTGAAAGTTCCTCCAAACAATTCTATAATCTGACTGGTCCATACCATCCCTTTTCTTCCTGATCTGTTACTGTTAGCGTGAAGTATGTTACGTGCGGTCAGAAATACTCATCTTCATCGAATGTGGTCCAAGTAAGCTAAAAGACTGGACACCTCTCCCTCTGGTCTACTGAAACCCCCGTTAAGATGGATCACTGTTTCGCATTACATTGTGTGATGCACGCACACTCAGTGTAAACAATCATCCACGTAGCTTTTTCACAGTAAAAGTTTTCGGCGCCTGCAGGAAACGTACCGCTCTAATTCTTCTTAAAAAGATAATACGACCTTTCTAAAGGAGGCCAATTTTGTATATGATACGGGACGCATTTATCGACTCGAGTTACACCTGTCGTCTTTCATCTCAAAATGGCTGCTCTCCCTGGCCTCTAAATAATCTAACTATTCTTTCGACTCTACGCTCGTCCTCCTTCCTCCTAGAATTTTCAGAGCGACCTTAGAAAACCTATCAGGCATTGAGGACCTCATCCGTGGAATGCTCTCCTTCACTGTAGCAGTGAACATGCTGCTCCACGACCAACCTATATATTTAAATTCGTTTGTACAGTACATGAATGTAGACTTTAGAGCCCTGCGTAGACTCATATAAGATGTCCTCGAATATAACTAAAGTATAAGTGCAGCGTTTAGAAGACAAATCCATGGACAGAAGTGTCCGTGTGTGTATGCGCGTGCGTGTGTGTGTATTATTAAAGGGAAACGTCTGTATAATGCCTGGCACATGCTATGAAGAGATGTCGAACCGAATTGTTAGATTAAAGCAGGTGTCATTCAGCTTCGTCGACGCCAAACGGTCCAGTATCAACATATAAATGAGTTTGTATGTAAAATGCTAGGTATGTCACACTGAAATATCCATTCGTCAGCAGCGATGCTCTTGTGCGACAAATCAAATAAAGAGATGCTACCGTTCACTGTGACAGCAACACAAGAATGCCAACGTATTAACGTATTAACGAGTAGTAAATCCTAGTGTCTTCAGAGGAATAACGATTCTATCTGCTGGAGCATCACTGTAGTCAGTGATGGGGGCATACGGGTTAGACGTTACCATAGTGAGCGTTAATAGATACCTTGTATTGATGAGCAGCATAGTGAACTAAATCAACCTGCAGTGGTTTTGAGGCACTACTGGATACAATATTACACTTCGGCTTCTAAGTACCAAGGATAATATAAACTGAAGCCATTGAACCAAGCGTCCGAAATGGATCCAAAAATATCTTGACAATACCATATTTAGAGTTATCGAGCCGATATTTATTTAATAAGTGCAAAACCGAATATTATGGATAAACTAGAGTTAATCCGAAATATTTTAACAAACGGTACTAGATCCCATCCATGCCACAGCACTAAAACGTTCAGCTTCGAATTATCCCCAGGAACATCAACACAACAAGCTTGTAATAGCATTTAAAGTTTCTCTTTCGTTTATTTTTCAGAGTATGACGTTATTGCATATTTATTGTCTTCAATATTTCTAATATTACTTTTCCTCATAAGTATTAATTATGTGAGGACATTTTTATTCTAATTTGCTACAGTTTTAACTTTTTATTACTTGACACAAAAATATGTGACAGTATTAAAGGTACATAAAACTGCTTACATTTGCAGTGTTGGCATCTTGCATCATGTAACAGTAACTAACGCACGTTATCTTTGAACCGCTTAGCTGTTTAGCAATTATACTTTTATCTTACAGCAAATAACTAGTTTTACCAGTTTCATCTACTTGTATGTGAAGAACTCTCTATGCTTCGAGAATCTTAGTTGCACTTCTTGCATATCGTTTGCTTAGACATGACGGCGTGCAAATTTATTACTTGTGAAAAATGCATCTCTAGTTTTGCAGTCCAACCTGACACGTTTTTCGTGTAGAATGTTTAGATGTTACTTCCTGTCAGCAGTCAAGATGGATGGCGTGTGGAAGTGCTGATGGCGAGGACTCCAGACTGATGCCAATAGTTCTTCCACTCATTATAAAACGTCGGCGGGAGGTGATAAACTCATTTATTAACTTGTATGGGCATTGATAATAACCATATCTAGAATGGTATAAATGAGATATACGGGCCAGAGCCTTGCCATCACTCCTACTCATTTTTTGAGTGGAATCTAAGACGGATTTTGTGTTACTATAAAAGTTGACAGTTTTTGGAAGTGTCGTTTTTGCAGCCTCGTCGGCTGTTACATAGGGGCGCATGTAACTAAGAATAAGGGCATTTTTTTAGTCTTACCTTGGTAAGAAGTTGCAAGAAGTCATCAGCCTTGTATACAGCTCTGGAATGAAGTACATCTTGCCATGTGGAGTGGCCACGTGGTTTGAGGTGCTGTGTCACGAATTGCGCAGCCTTTCCTGGCAGAGGTTCGAGTCCTCTCTCGGGCATGGGTGTGTGTTTGTGCTGTTCTTGGCATAAGTTAATTTAAGTAGTGTGCAAGTCTAGGGACCGATGACCTGAGCTCTTTGGTTACTCAGGAGTTCACACATATCTGAACATTTCCTTGAACTGCATCATGTCCTTTCCTAGCAGATGACATCTCTTGGTACTCTTGTCAAAAACGCCAAAAATGTTTATAACTATTTTTTTCAGATCTTTTGTCAGCGTGAAAGTGTCTGATGCAACATTTGTACCCTTCTCCTAGTAAGGTTCTATGCGTAGTAGCGCAATATGTTCTCCCAGGCTAGTTTCTTCTGGTGTCCTTTCATATTTTCTTAAATAAGGTAAACCATTTAGAACATACCTAACATTACAGCCAGTGACCAGTCAATAGTTCAATCAGAGCTTAAGAAAGGCCACGCCTGCTACAGTAATCAATTACACGAGGCTGTGATGGGAAGTAATGCCTCTGAACTTATTATGTGAAGAATCTTAAATATTTTGAAATAAAACAGATTTTATTAACTGATAGGTGTTTGCAGAGGACATGACTGCTTGAGTATGAGGACCAGACACATTGTATGAAATAATATAACAGTATCCTTTTCACTTCCTTTATTTACCACAACATAATAGCATAGCAGTACGGCATATTGGTACCAGCATAGATATTCAGGTTATAATAACCTGTTCATAGCCGTTAAACTTCATTCAAATAAAATGTAACAATAAAATGAAAAGATGAAACTAACAGTACATTGAATTTATAGTTAGCAGCCAGCGGCGATAAGCTTGTGGGATATAACACACAATGATTAAAAGCGTAGATTCTTAAGTAAAATTTTATGTACAAATGCTTCAATGTAAAACAAAGTGACTCCTGCAGTAAGAACAAATAAGCAAGGCTAGCGAAAATATACTTGACCTGAAATTAAACATCAGCTTAAAAAAGTCGCCCTCCCATAAAGAAATGAATCATCAAAAGGGTTGTAAGCATGACACCGTTTGAGAGCATTTAAGCCAAATTACTTTGGAGGAAAATACAGAAAGCAAAAGCCTTCAAACAGCAATCTTAGTTTCTGTATTCTGCAGCCTGATGGACTCAGTAGAATTAGTACCCTCTACTTCCTATTACTTGCAATAGCACGATGTACAACTAATAATGTTTTTAAGGAAGGCGCTTTCTCATCAACATCGCGTCGTTGCACTACGGCCCTTAAAGATAGCGTAGGCCCCACTGACTGCTCCCGACGGCAGCAACACCTAAGACAGCCTCGGATGCGATACAGACGAACACGATGGACTCTATAACATATGGGAAAAGCAGTAAATCTGTAGCCAAGAGTTGTGACTGTTGTGAAGCCATCAACTTTTTACTCGGCACTAATCTAAGGTAGGTCTGAATTCACCGATCAGTGGAACCAATTGTTTCGATAAACACCACACAGCTCATATTGTGGCTCATACATACAAATTTTCAGGCAAGGAGGTGAGACCTAATTACGACTAGTCGGCTTCTACCTTTTCCTCTTTACATAATCACAGCACAAATGGACAGCATATTACTATTTAACTAGACAATTCAAGTTACAGAAGCACTGGGCTGTTAAGAGGCTTAATGAAGATAAGCAACTCCGATTAGCAGTAAAGTGCAGCAGAGGTGTTAGAAATTTACAGCTTTTATAATATTTTCCAGATTGAACGTAGTTGAAAAATCACCAACAGAATTATGGGAGTTTAGCGTTTTTCACTGACTTCACTTTAAGACATTTGAAATGGTACGTGTCTCCCACGACCACAGAATGTTCATTTTAAAGTCACAACAAGTGGTTTAAGTATGCATAGCGGTATACAAGGGGAAAAACACGGACACTGCTGAGCCAGAAAGTAAAGTAGTGCAATCATAACGTGATACAGTTTTCAACAGAAAAATAACTGCTAACAATTTCGAAGCACAAAACTTAAAAGGCTCACCCGCTAGAAAGGATACCGTCTGTAACAGCAGCATGAGAACTGGAGAAAGTGCGTGATGCCACAGGACAAGAAGCAGCCACATGCATGCCTAACCTTCCACGCACAGTAAAGGCTTCCACTGTGGAAACCCCAGTGGGCACGCCCGGTACACGAGAGTGCTACCATCTCCCAAACATGCTCGTAACTGACTCCAACCTCGCACGAAACAAAAGGCTCAGCCTACCTTAGCCCAATCCATTTAAAATTCGAATGGTCAAACACGCTACGGCAAAGCAAGCTAAGGCGAAGAGTCGATACGCAGCTGGCGCAAGAGATACAGAAAGGCGCCATGGCTCAGTAACATTCTACGAAATTATTCTTATATCTACACTTTTATTTCTCAACATAGTCACCCAGCGACGAACGCTTTTCTCCGAACGAGAGACCAAATTATTGACACCGTCACTGCCGAATGGTTGATTTTGTTGAAGGAGCCCCAACCTCACCTCTGCTTGAACCGCTTCATCGCTATCGAAGTGGGTACCCCAAATGTGCATTTTAAATTTTGGAAGCAGATGAAAATCGGATGGACGGAGTCGGATCTGTATGGAGGATGATCGATGACAGTGAAACAAAGGCGACGGAATGTTGCAGATTTCTAGACACTGTTATGCTAAAGGAGAGGATGCTCCAGTGTGGACGAGCTCTTCGAATTTGAACTCGATTACAGCACGGTACCTCTCATGGACAGAGATAGTTACGTTACGTACCACTATGTTACACGTTACAATCTGTAGGCTTCTAGTGGCAGGGGGCTGCAATGTGTAGACACAAGGAATAAAGAGGTTCAACGTTAATAATGTTCGTTTTATTTAAAGAGCTTCAAGAGTTTTCATATTAAAACTTCGGAGGCGTTACTTTTCAGCTCTCTCTCTCTCGTAGTTGCTACTCGAATCGTTAGTGACGACAAACAGTCGAGCAAAAACTATTAAATTGACTTTGTATGAAGCTCATCATTGTCAGCTAACAGAAGCACAATATAAACTAAGTACAAAAGCGTTTCTGTGAGAAGTGGTCGAGTGACAGCCTTCGAAAACGAAAGGTAAATGTACAGTTCCCTTTATAATTTTGCAGTTAAAAAGCAAAAGAATTCAGACAAACTGAAGTTCCTGTAAAACAATTAAAAGTCATAACATCAAAATACCAGGCTATCTCACACACCGAAGAAATTCGCATCTCAAAATAAGAAGTGTCGATTAATCTGGGACAGCCGTTCTAGTGATAACAAAATTGTAAAGAAATTATACTACAAAGCTAAGGATAAATATAGTGGTAACCTTACTTGCAACGTAAATCAACTGCCAACTAATGAGTTTTCATCGACGTTATTGTACACATATATAGCTGAAGTTACCGGCAAGTGGCAACTGGATGTAAAGAAACGTTTTCTAATACAAAAAAGGCCTAACAACGTGTTGCGGTAAGTGGCAACTGGATGTAAACAAACGTTTTCTAATACAAAAGAAATTACCTAACGTCTTGTTAGTGAAGGCTCAGCTAATCATAGGTGGTTCAAAGCATGAGATACATCACGCTCCGTACAGATTAAATCATGTTCCCAAAGAACATAATATGAAAACACCAAATCAGAAATCCGATAGAATAGCATTCCGTTGTGAAACCCCACTCCGAGAAGAGGTGTTATTGACAGAAAAGTATTTCAGTAAGTGTCATGTGTCTAGCTTTCCAGGTAGCGTATCAAAACTCCAATGATTCTTTACGACAAACTTAGCACATTTAATCACTTGCTTGGCATACTACAACGAACGCTGGACAGCAGAATATGAAGAGAAACTCTACTTAGATTATTAACGTAATTTAATTCCATTATCGCTCTATGGGTGTGAGAACTGAACTCTAATGTCAGTCGAAGCTAAACAAAAACAGAGGGTCGACATTAAGTTTCTGCGGTACTTACCGTGTTACTCTGTACCTGGCCACAAAAGAAAGTGAAGATATACAAGATGATTTTATATTTGTAGCGGTCCATAGCCGTCAGATTTTTAATAAACGTAAACTGGCCCTGTCTTAGGCTGTAATGAAAAGTATCGAAATCCGCTAAACGCTCGATTTAAGAAAAGTACATTACAGCTTTCCATGTTTACGTTTATTATGTACGCGAAGAAATGAATACCGAAGTAGACGTTTACACTACTCGGAGTGTATCCTTTAATGTAGAACAGTCAAAGCACCTTGCCAGTTCGTGCCAGTAGGTCGACAAAATCACGGAGGCTCCTGTAAAAGGTAGAAGGACCAATAAAAAGACAGCACAAGCTTAAAGGACCTGAAGTACACAACGAAGATGATAATGATGGTATTGGTGGCGAGGTATACGTTGGAGAGGGGTTAACACCTCTTTCTCAGTGAATATCGCTTAGTATACATCAGTGGGACAACATCTGGCAACGAGAGATGACAAAGTTCATATCTATCTTCCAAAAACAATGTGAATCGCTGAGTCCCTGTCCTGAAAGTCTCTGGACCTAGAGCTCTTTCAACAGGTATGGCATATGGATGGCTGGCATCTCGTTCGTCACATGGCTTTGTAGATTCTCATGTAATCATTTCAAGAAAGTTTCTGGAGATAACTGCCCGGATCTTCTTTTATTCTGCAAGATTCAGAGACTCTCATTGCAGCCTATTATTTCTATGCATGATGTAACAATCCTCAGGCCAAACATCGTGTACTTAATGACAAAATCTCACTTAACAATATTCTGGAAAGCTCATTTTTTATCAAGGACATTGTTGGACAATTAAATATCCTGTACTTTACAATCAGCCCTTTGCTGAGACGGGAGATAAATGATACACAAGAAGTCGTCAGGTTTCGCACATACATACATACATACGTCCTTAGATCATAATCGTTAAATAAATGTGTCAAAAGTAATTCATCGCTATTTGAGGAGAATAGCGATGTCCATCGTTACAGCACAAAAAAAACACCTTTTTACCCATTTTTAAGCTGTCAGTCGCTCAGAAATAACAACATTATCGTTATGTGGTCTTCACATACGTAGTAAAGAAAGTTTTAAATGTAGCCTAAGATCACTTCTTATGAATAACTCGTTCTAATCGCTATATGACTAAAAATTGATAGTTTGTGCAAAATAGTGGGAAAAAACCTAGTTATATAAGTAGTTTAAGTAGCACTGAAGCCTATGTTGAATAACGATCAGTGCTGGTCTTTGAGCCAGTAGAGAACTTGTAAACGTCAGGCATGTAGGAATTAACTGAAGCTTATCATGTATCCACGTTTTCTAAACCGACTTCTTCAAAATCATTTCGTTACAAGAAGCGTTGAAGTGGTCTATGGAACAAATAGCCAAGTACACAACGTAGAAAACCTTGTTTACCGTAAGTTACTTCACTCATTACTTCGTTTCTTCGCTTCACTCACCTATTTACAAATTTTCTACCAGTGCTATTGATTAATTTGTACAATTTTTTCGGTATTTAGGCGAGAAATTAATTTAGACTAAATGTAACTGACTTTCAAGCCAACTAACAAAACTGATTAGTTAATTTTATTTTATTTTTACTTCCAGTGTATAGAGTATGTTCCCCTAATGTTTATTCCTCTTATTTTTAGCTTAAGAATATGAAAACTTACCCGATAGTTTATGAGAATAGTTGCGGGGATACTGAATCTCAGTCGTACTACTTTGACGAAGCAAAATGAAAACTATCGCACTGACAGATATATTCTCCCATATATAAATACAGATTGGTATGATGCATAGTTTCTCGAGAATCGTTACTACCGATTTAGTTCTCGCTGAGTCAAACTGAACGGTTGCACACACTGTGGGGAAATAGTTATTGTATCATATCGAAATGCATAAACTAGTGTAGCTACTGAGCCCATAGAAAAGGTGGATTACGCGCTTCAAAAATGACAAATGGTCATGCCATATGGATATGAGGTGTGTTAAAGTGAGGAGAATAGTGTGCACTATCTTTGACCAACGGGAGACTGGCATCAGATTTGGTGTCAAGGCTCTTAAATTGAAATATTTATTGCTTGAATGATTAAGAAACCAATCTCCACAATGCTTAAGGGATTATCACACAACTACAATTTCAGTTAATAACATTTTGCATGCTAGGCAGGTGGGAAATAATTTGAAGTCACTGTCTAACAGAGTCTAAGACCTACCATTATGCAGGCATGATGTGAGCACTATGAGTCATTATTTAGCTCAATTAAAAGAGAATTAAATTTTAATCTCATTTTGGGAAAAGTTTCTATTTGTCAAATACTGGCATCCAAACCGTGAAAAGGTGTAGATCACTACATCTACATAGATACTCTGCAAATCACATTTAAGTGCCTGGAAGAGGGTATATAGAACCAATTTCACAATAATTCGCTATTATTCCAATCTCGTACAGCGCTCGGAAAAACGAACACCTGTATCTTCCCGTTCAAGCTGTGACTCCTTATTTTATTATGCTGATCGTTTCTTCCTATATAGGTAGGCATGAACAAAATATTTTCGCATTGGGACGAGAAAGTTGCTGATCGAAATTTCGTGAGAAGCTTCCTCCACAACGCAAAACGCCTTTGTTTTAATGATGCCCACCCCAAATCCTGTATCATTTCAGTAACGCTCTCTCCCAATTTCGCGATTATATAAAACGTGCTACCCTTCTTTGAACTTTCTCGCTGTACTCCGTCTGTCCTACCTGGTAAGGATCCCGCACCGTACAGCAGTGTTCTAAAAGAGGACGGACAGGCCAGGCGTGGGCAGTGTCTTTAGCAGCTCTGTTTCTTTAGTAAGCGCTCTGCCAATAAAGGAGAGTCTTTGGTTGGCCTTCCCCACAAAATTTTCTGTGTGTTCCTTCCCGTTTAAGTTATTCGTAATTGTAATTCCTAGATATTTATTTGAATTTATTGCCTTATAGATTTGACTGATTTACGTGAAATCGAAGTTAAACCGATTCCTTTTGGCACACATGTAGATGACCTCACAGTTTTCGTTATTTAGGGTAAATTTCTAATTTTGCACCATACAAGTAAATTTTCTAAATCACTTGCGCAATTCGTTTTGATATTATGATGATTTCACTAGTCGATAAACGACAGCATCATTAGCAAACAAAGTAAGACGGCTGCTCAGATGGTATCCTAAATCGTTTACATAGATAAGGAGCAGCAAAGGCCCTATAACACTACCTTTGGGAACGCCAGAAATCACTTCTGTTTTATTCGATGTCTTTCCGTCGGTTACTACTAACTGTGACCTCTCTGTCAAGAAATCGTAAATTCAATCACACAACTGAGACGATATACACAAGCAACCAATTTCAATACAAGCCGCTTGTGTGCTGCAGTATCAAAAGCCTTCGGGAAGTCTAAAAATACGGTATCAATTTGAAAGCCCTTGTCAATAGCACTCAAAACTTCGTGTGAGTAAAGAGGTATTAGAGCTTCACAAGAACGATGTTTTCTTAATCCGTGTTGACTGTGTGTCAATAAACAGTTCTCTTCGAGGTAATGCATAATGTTGGAATACACTATATGTTCCCAAACCCTGCCGCATTTCGACGTTAATAATATGGGCCTGTAATTTAGTGAATTACTCCTACTACCTTTCTTGAATATTGCTGTGACCTGTGTAACTTCCCAGTCTTTGGGTACGGATCTTTGGTCGAGCGAACGGTTGTATATAATTGTTAAGTACGGAGCTGTTGTATAAGCATACTGTGAAATAAACCTGATTCGTATACACTCTGGACAAGAAGTCATGCTTTTGTTAAGTGATTTAATTTGCTTCACTACTCCGAGGATATTTACTTCTACGTTACTCATCTTGGCAGCTGTTCTGGATTCGAATTCTAGAATATTTACTTCGTCTTCTTTTGTGAAGGCATTTCGGAAGATTGTGTTTAGTAACTCTGCTTTGGCAGAAATGTCGACGATAGTAATCCCATAAGAAGGCATTGATTGTGTCTTGCCACTAATATACTTCATATACTACCAGAATCTCTTTGGATTTCCTGCCAGGTTTCGAGACAAAGTTTCGTTTATTATAAGCAACTCACATTGAAGTCCGAGTCAAATTTCGGCCTTCTGTAAAAGAGTGCCAGTCTTGGAGATTTTGCGTCCTTTTAAATCTTACGGGCTGTTTTTATTGTTTTTGCAAGAGTGTTCTGACAAGTTTTGTATACCAAGGATGGTATACATCTCTCAAATGATGCACATACTATTCCTTGGATCATCAGTGCAACATTTCACTTAAGAAAGGAATCCAAAGTTATTATAGAGAGTGAAACGGTTTCAATTGAAGAAATATTGAGACAGACACAGTGCATAGTTTTGCGAATATTATAATAACTGAAGGTCTATAATCATAATCTGTGAGTGTTACTATCATTAATGAGTACAGTCAGGTTCTCACAGAAGGTTGATTATGCAAATAAATTTCTCTCAATTAATATATGAGATAGTATCCAATTTATCATGACGTTACTGTAGCTCTGCTGTAGCCTTCTAGAAAGCCACTCCAGGATTGTCTTCAAATCGCATGTAAATGGAGAAGAACTTCTATGGAGACATTGAAACAGCTTTACGAGAGATGAAGAAATCAATCAGCTTCCTGCTTATCTAGTGAAAAATGTAGTGCAGTTTGCTGCTATTTAGCTTTGTGCTCCTTACCACGTAGACCTCCAACGCAGTCTTTAGCGAACTACAGCCAGTGCAGTGTGTATGCGATACCTACTAACACATGAAGGTGGAAACTTATTTTTAAGAGAGGAAACGCTGTATTTGGCTCCACTGTGGGTAAACTGCCATTAGATAATAAATTCTTCGTGTAGAAGGAAGAGGAAAAAGCCTTAAACAATGACTGATAGTCGTAATAAAATCATTTTGAACAGTAATAGAACATTGTATTTTAAATTGAAATTCAGTACATGGAACACTTTCGTATGATAGCGACACGGAAAATTACTACGACCAGTGAATGTGAATACTATACTGGAAAGTGGAGTACTAAAAAAATGCAGTTTTTGTTATGGATATGGAAGCCTTGTCACACGAATGTTATATGCAGTCATGTATCACTGCTATAGGCAGCACACCGTGATACAGGAAGTACTTGTGGAACGTTATAACTTGTTGCAAACTGTGCGTGGGTGTCAATAAGCACACTTGTGTGGTTGTAGCACATATGTGATACTGGAACGTTAAAGACAGCACGTCTATCGGACGTCTTGCTGTTTGGGCTGGTTGGGCGATTTGGCGGGCCTGAATGAAACCTTATGTCAATATGGAGGCAGTGCATGACTTCACAGAGACTGATTAAGTGACACTACGCCACTGTTTATGAAGATTAATCTTGCATTTGTGATTTGTGCATTTTGTGAGTAATTGCTGCAGTAGATGGGCGCTATGAGTTGTAACGAAGAGAATATAAATGCTGAGATTGACACTCAAGGAAATATTGCTAATGTTGAGGACAAGATAGGTACAGTCGTGGACAAAACGAGCGAGACCCCTCGCCTTTTCGTTATGCTGATCCGCACAGCATAATAAGCGGAAATGTATCGCACTTCCTGCGGTATACAGTCCCTTGGTGGTGTAAAAAAGTGAGCTTCTATCTCAACGCAATCTAAAGGTACGGCCGTTTATGTAAAGAAAATTTACGCCAACGGTTAAAAAATGGCTCTATGAACTAGGCAACCAAATTACTTAGGTCATCAGTCCCCTAGACCTAGAAATACCTAACCTAAGGACAACACACACATCCATGCCTGTGGTAGGAATGGCTCTACAAACTATGGGACCAAACTGCTTAGGTCATCAGTCCCCTAGACCTAGACCTACCTAACTCAAGGACACCACACACATTCATGTCTAAGGTAGGATTCCAACCTGCGACTGAAGCATTCGCGCGGTTCTTGACTGAAGCGCCTAAAACCGCTAGGCCACCGCTACCGGTGAAACCCTTTTCACCTCATGTATGATGATAATATATACTGTCTAGTGAGGATAATTTGTATTCGCCAGTAACTCAGATCGTTTGATTACGGAAGTTTTACGAAGCTGCATTCAGATTTTTTTTGAAGTCGTCTGCAATAGCCACTTATAAACATCCTAGGAATGTATGAGTGTGCGACTTCCACTTCTGAAGATGCTGGCAGATACTGCTGCCCCATAACAAGTAGTTAAGAATTCATTGTTATTGGTCCATGCTTGACACTATATTACAGTATCAATTTAACGCACCTAGGTGTTTTTCTGTAGCTGAAAATAATGAACAAACACTAAATAAACAGCAAACAACTTCTATGTTAAAATCAAAGGAAACTCACATGTCACAGTTACAACATAATTTCGTTTTTACATCTTCATGACTACATCTACAGGACTTCTTTGGAATACAGATTTATGTGCCTGGCAGAGGGTTCATCCAACCACCTTCGGACTATTTCTCTACCGTCCCTCTCTTTAACAGCCTGCGGGAAAAGGACCGCGTAATTCTTTTCTTACCGGCCCTGAATTACGTTATGTAAGTAGGCTGTTTAGGTTTTTTTATTGGTAACGCCGCCGCCACGCAGCGCACTGTATGAATATCACTGGCTCTGCCGTGTGCAGTCTGTGGCCGGTTCGCATTGCTGTCTGCCATTGTAGTGTTGGGCAGCGGCAGCTGGATGCTAACAGCACGTAGCGTTGCGCAGTTGGAGGTGAGCCGCCAGCAGTGGTGGATGTGGGGAGAGAGATGGCGGAGTTTTGAAATTTGTAAGACTGGATGTCATGAAATATATATATATATATATATATATATATATATATATATATATATATATATATATATATATATATATATATATAATGAGTCTTAAGGTAAATACATTGTTTGTTCTGTATTAAAATCTTTCATTCGCTAACTATGCCTATCAGTAGTTAGTACCTTCCGTAATTTGAATCTTTCATTTAGCTGGCAGTAGTGGCGCTCGTTGTACTGCAGTAGTTTGAGTGACGAAGATTTTTGTGAGCTAACTGATTTGTGAAACGTATAGGTTAATTTAGTCAGGGCCATTCTCTTATAGGGATTATTGAAAGTCAGACTGCGTTGCGCCAAAAATATTGTGTGTCAGTTTAAGCACAGTCTTGTATAATTTTTCAAAGGGGACGTTTCAGTTATTACTATGGTCATTTCTTCGTGTGTAAGTTCTCGAGGAAATAATGTTTTGGCATTCAAAACAGATGTTGGTGATGGAAATTTCGTGAAAAGATCTCGCTGCAATGAAAACCGCCTTTGCTTTCATGAATGTCACCCCAACTCGCTTATCAAATCTGGGACTCTCTCCTCTATTCCGTTACATTACAAATGGTCCTACCATTCCTTGGACGTTTTTGGCGTGCACCGTCAGTCACGTCTGTCAAGGATCTCATACCGCGCAGGAATATTATAGCAGTGGACGGACAAAAGTAGTGCAGGCAGTGTTTCCAGTAGACGTGTAGCGTATTCTTAGTGTGCGGCCAACAAAACGTATTCTTTCGTTTGTCTTCCCCACAAAAGTAGGTTTGCGATCGTTCCAGTTTAAGTTTTGCTGGGTACTGATATGAATTGACAGTATTTCGACTTGTGTTTTGTCATGTAACAGAAGCTTAATTACTGTTACTGGGCGCAGTTTTCGTGTTTAATGTATTCCTCATTCAACAGAGTACACTCCTCGTGCTCCACACGTAACTGTTTTAAAGTATTAAATTGTTACTGATGTTACTAAGTTCCAGTGGTCATCTAAACTTGGCGTCTTCAAACAAAGGAAAATATGATAGCGAAATATGGCAACTAAGAAACGGACTATCCAAATAAACAAACATAATCGTAGCTACGGTTTCGATCCAAATCAAGTTTACAGGAATGCAGATAAAATCTATTTGCCTATAAACATGGTAATTCAGATCCCAGTATTAATACCACCGCGATTTAGAAGTACGGGCATTCCCATTGCTAGCTAGCTTAAGAAACACTTCTCCTAATGGACGTTTTCTGGCTGAGGCGAGTCTTTTGGAGAATTCGAAACATTTTAGAATACGTTTGCCAGCTATGTTGCCCTTTCTTTCCTAGGGTGGTGCAGAATTATCCTACTGAATTTACTCGCTAATAACAGTATTTTGTTATTTCGTTAAACGTCCCGAATGATTGTCACATAAGCGGTTATATGCAGGTAGAAAATTCACGTTTTTGAGTCCAGAAATCTCTATGCAACAGAAACTGAAGATCATTTAGCCATTTTCATTGCCAATAGTAGAGATCTGTTCGCTGTTTTGTCTGCTAGCGTAGTGAAAGGTGTTTGCTCGCTCAAGGGAAAGTTGCCGGCTTATTCATGTCTGTGCTAATAATACAGAGCTGTTTCCCTGGGTTGTCTGCCTGCTTAGTGAAAGGTGTTTGCTACTGCAAGAGAGGTCTGGTTTGTTTTCGGTTCTAACCTCAATAAAGGCAGATGGACTGCTCATAAACCAATTTTAAGAAATTCTCCCGCCCCCAATATGTTTTATTGCTACCTTTATTTTGTATGAGCACTCTGTGTATGTCAATATGAAACTCGTCTGAACGTTGACACAGACCGTTTCGCAGCCGAATGCGCATAATATTTTGCTAATTCGTAACCATCTGGGGTACTTTGTCTTACTAAAACAGTTATGTTATCTTGATAAACTGAAACTCATTTTTATTATTACAGTTCACACTGATTAGCGTTTTTTCTTTCATTTACATCTTATATTAACACGTTGCGTTTAACACACTAATTAGCATTAATATAGACTTACACATGACTGAAAACAGTGTGACAAAGTTCTTCTAGTTTTCCAATCTCACCCCCGTGCATAATATGTTGGCAGCATCTCATCACCTTGCCCGTTATGCTGTGTTCAACAGTAATGTTACAGAAAAATAATATTTACATGTGTACCAAGAAATACTAAACCTGTTCAAATTACTACACATACATTCAAACATAACAAATTCAAATGGAATTTCATGACATAGCTTTACCATTAAATACACAAATGTTTACCTACAGCAGCCTATCAGGTAATCATTTTCCAAGAAATTTACTAAACCTACTATTTTTCTCCTCAAGTTGTGCCACAAATTTCTCTTCTCTACAATTCTATTCACTACCTCCTCATTAGTTATGTGATCTACCCATCTAATCTTCAGCATTCTTCTGTAGCACCATATTTCGAAAGCTTTTATTCTCCTCTTGTCCAAACTATTTATCGTCCATGTTTCACTTCCATACATGGCTACACTCCATACAAATACTTTCAGAAACGACTTCCTGACACTTAAATCGATACTCTACGTTAACAAATTTCTCATCTTCATGAACGCTTCCCTTGCCATTGCCAGTCTACATTTTATATACTCTCTACTTCGACCATTATCAGTTATTTTGCTCCCCAAAATAGTCGGCCTACCACCCCTACGTTAACACCCGACGTTCACAGCAATACGGTGGTGCGCGCCAAGCTTGTGAGGATCATGTTCGTCACCAACATGGATGCACGATACGGAATTTTGTCAGCTGTGCAAATTTTATGGTGTGTGCATTTTGTCAACAGTGTGCATTTTACCAAATTTATTTCGTAAAGACATGTATACATGGGTGTTTAAGTGACTGGCAGACGGTTAATTAAACCACCTTCAGTATTCTCTATTGTTCCAGTATCGTATATTGCGCGGCAACATGGAACTATTATATACAGGGTGAGTCACCTAACGTTACCGCTGGATATATTTCGTAAACCACATCAAATACTGACGAATCGATTCCACAGACCGAACGTGAGGGGAGGGATTAGGGAAATTGGTTAATACAAACCATAAAAAAAGCACGGAGTATGTTCTAACACAAATCTACGTTTTTTTAAATGGAACCCCGTTAGTTTTGTTAGCACATCTGAACATGCAAACAAATACTTAATCAGTGCCGTTTGTTGCATTGTAAAATGTTAATTACATCCGGAGATATCGTAACCTTTAGTTGACGCTTGAGTAACACTCCTTCGCTGTTCGATCGTGTATATCGGAGAGCACCGAATTACGTAGGGATCCAAAGGGAACGGTGATGGACCTTAGGTACAGAAGAGACTGGAACAGCACATTACGTCCACATGCTAACACCTTTTTATTGGTCCGTTTTCAATTACGGAGAGGAATAGAGTGGGTCCGGACATGTCAGGCCAATAGATGTTCAATTTGGTAGCCATCATTTGCTGCACAAAATTGCAATCTCTCGCGCAATGAACGTCGTACCCGCTACAGTACATCTGGTGTAATGTCGCCGCAGGTTGCCACAATACGTTGTTTCATATGCTCTGGAGCTGTAGGCACATCACGGTACAAATTCTCCTCTAACTTACCCCACAGAAAGAAGTCCAGAGGTGTAAGATCAAGAGTACGGGCTGGACAATTTATGCGTCCTCCACGTCCTATTAAACGCACGTCGAACTTCCTGTCAAGGGTCAACCTAGTGTTAATTGCGGAATGTGCAGGTGCACCATCATGCTGATACCACATACGTCGACGCGTTTCCAGTGGGATATTTTCGAGCAACCTTGGCAGAGTATTCTGGAGAAACGCGATGTATGTTGCAGCTGTTTGAGCCCCTGCAATGAAGTGAGGACCAATGAGGTGGTCGCCAATGACTCCGCACCATACATTTACAGTCCACGGTCGCTGTCGCTCTACCTGCCTGAGCCAGCGAGGATTGTCCACGGACCAGTAATGCATGTTCCGTAGATTCACTGCCTCGTGGTTTGTGAAACCCGCTTCATCGGTAAACAGGTAGAACTGCAACGCATTCTCTGATAATGCCCATTGACAGAATTGCACTCGATGATTAAAGTCATCACCATGTAATTGATGATGTAGCGACACATGAAACGGATGAAAGCGGTGACGATGCAGTTTTCGCATGACACTACTTTTGACTCAGTCCACCGGCTCTCGCAATGTCCCGTGTACTCATGTGTGGGTTCATGGCAACAGCAGCTATCACACCAACTGCACCCGCTTCTCCTGTGACGGGCCTGTTACGGACCCGTTTGCATGCTACGACCATACATGTTGCATACAGTTGGCGGTAGATGTTTCGCAGTGTGCGGCACGTTGGATGCTCTCTGTCCGGGTACCGTTCTGCATACACCCTGCAGGCTTCAGCTGCATTTCGTCGACACTCGTCATAGATGAGTATCATCTCCGCCTTTTCAGAGTTCGAATACACCATGGTCACAGTTCCTACAACACTACACTATCACAGACGTCTGGTAACACGGTGTACAACAGTTGGTCTGCGTGCGGAGACGAATGCAGAAAAACAATAGCAGCAAGCGCTACAGGCGGACACTGCGACATCTAGACCAAACCACAACAGTGCACTACAGCCATACTCGTAAACACGGTCTTCATCGTAAACATGTCCCTGCAGATGCTGCTGGCCGACCGTGGCCCGTGTTTGTTACAACACGCAACTGAACGTCGGAGGTTTCAAGCGTCAACTTTAGGTTACAATATCTCCAGATGTAATTAACATTTTACATTGCAACTAGCGGCACTGATTACGTATTTGTTTATATGTTTAGATGTGCTAACACAACTAATGTGGTTCCATTAAAAAAAAAAAGTAGGTTTGTGTTAAAAAACATACTTTCGTGCAGTTTTGTATGGTTTGTATTAAACAATTACAGTAGCCCCTCTCCTCATTTTGTTTAATATCGAGTTTGGTTAAAATAAAATTTAATAGATGTACTAATAAAAAAGTTTTGTTTCTACAGATACATTAAATAATAATTTTATGATCGACTTTCTTAAAAAGTGAGCACAAGTAGACATTTCCCTTCACAGGGATTGCATACATAATCTTTTCAACGACTTGGTAACGTTTTTTGTATAGTAAGTTATTGTGATGCATCACTCAAGTGTTAATATGTGTCATAGGTATTTAACCGTTCCTATCTTTACTGTAATATTTTTTTGCTTGATTTTTGTGATGTTTAGGTATAAGCTATTGCATTTGCTGCTGCTCTTTGACAGGCATTGTTCTACTGAATTTTACTTTGCATTACTCTGCTAAGCCACTTTTACTACAAATTTATTTTTCTTGTTCCTGCACATTGGCTCGTGTTAAATGGAATGATGCATTTGGGTAGCTAAATTAAAAAATCCAGCTGCTTGCTTTGACAATTTTCTTCTATTTTGGTGATTGCTCTTTGTGTTAATTGTTTTGTGCTGTTGCATTGCCTCGTTCTCTAGTATATATATATATATATATATATATATATATATATATATATATATATATATATATATATATGAGCTCAGTAGATTTAAGTTAACTTAAGAGGGGGTAGGCTTTATAAGAGAATGAGTTGTGATGAATTGGAAGAAACGCATTGACAAGCTATAAGAGAAATGTTTGACCAAAAAAGTAATGTAAAATGAAGAATAATTATTTTGAAAGAGGTTATGAACACAACAGTAGGGTTAAGGGACAACAAGTTCAGACTGGATTTTTTTTTTTTTTTTTGTGGGAACAAATATTGGAATAAGAGGAATGATCTATGGAATGGAGTTTTGCGTTGGAGTGCAGTTCCAAATGTTATACTGAAAACAAACCCTGTCCTTCTGTATAATTCCGCTATGTGTTTGTGTACCCTTGTGTATTTGTGTTCTTCCTGCCTCTATGTGTTTATCTGATAAAAGTTGTTTTGTAGAATTTTTCTAATACTAAGCTACATTCATTATGATGAGGAATACTGTTATCCTCAAATATAATATGCATTAATAATATGTTATTTACTTTGTAAATATGTTTAGACATTGTTTACTCTGTTCTTCTTTAATGCTCATGTGTGAAGTTAATGTTTCGAAAGTTCTAATTTTTTATTTGTTTACTTATGTCATAAGTCAATGATGTATATGTTTCTTTCTATTCTTTTGTAAAACCGGCATTACTATTAATGTCTTCCAACGGAAAGACCGTGTTAACTTTTGACATGCAGACTGGTAATGGGCCACAACAGAGCAAACCCACAGCAGAATCAGTCGAAGTTCTGAAGAATATTGGTAGGTAGGTCATCACAGAGCAGACCCACTGTGATAGAGATTATGGTATTGGTGGGCCACCAGAGGTGGAGACCAATTGCAGTCCTTGTAAAGATAATGGTATTGATGGGCCACCAAAGGTGCATACCCACGGTAGTCCTTGTAGAGTTGGTCAGCAGACATCTGCTACACAGTTACCATCGAAGAGTCTTGGGGATAATTTAACTAGTCCATGAACCACCACTTGTGCAATCACAAAAAAATTTTGAAATGTCCTTAAAGCCAGTAGTGCTATTAACCAGTCCCTTGCTGAATTATCAAGATATGTGTGAGCACTAATAGTCACTTTTTTTAACTTTTCATATATTGTGCATATACTTTGAACTATAGAAACGTGTGCAGTGAAATGAAACTTAATTTGAAGAAATGTTGTCTATACAATTACAAATTTACGGCATAAGAATACAATTATGAAGGTACAAAGTACATCATTACAGAACATTGTAATACAGATTTGCTGAGAACTGAATTTCCATCTGAGCTCTTGATATTCATACAAATAATTCTCTTTTCTCCAAAAGTCTTTTTAATTTTCTTGTAGGCAGTATCTATCTTAACCCAGTGAGATCAGCCTCTACATCCTTACATTTGTCCTCTAGCCATGCCTGCTTACCTATTTTGCACTTCCTGTGGATCTCATTTTTGAGACGTTTGTATTCCTTTTTGCCTGCTTCATTTACTGCATTTTTATATTTTCTCCTTTCATCAATTCAATGTTTCTTCTGTCAGCTAAGGATTTCTACAAGCCCTCATCTTCTTACATACTTCATCCTTTGCTGCCTTCACTACTTCATCACTCAAAGCAACTCATTCTTCTTCTACTGTATTTCTTTCCCCCATTCTTGAACAATAGTTCCCTTGTGCTCTCCCTGAAACTCTGTACAACCTCTGGATTAGTCAGTTTATCCAGGTGCCATCTCCTTAAATTACAACCTTTTTCTGTTTCTTCAGTTTTAATCTACAGTTTATAACCAATAGATTGTGGTCAGAGTCCACATCTGCCCCTTGAAATGTCTTAAAATTTAAAACCTGGTTCCTAAATCTCTGTCTTACCATTATATAATCTATCTGAAACCTATCACTATCTCCAGGCTTCTTCCACATATACAACCTACTTTTGTGTTTCTTGAACCAAGTGTTAGCTATGATTAAGTTATGCTCTGAGCAAAATTCTACCAGGTGGCCTCCTCTTTCATTTCCTACTCCCTATCCATATTCCCCTACGAAATTTCCCTCTCATCCCGTTCCCACTATCTCAGTCACCCATGACTATTTAATTTTGGTCTCCCTTCACTATCTGAATAACTTCTTTTATCTCATCATATATTTCTTCAATTTCTTCGTCATGTGCAAAGCTAGTCGGCATATAAACCTGTACTACTGTAGTAAGCTTGGTCTTTGTGTCTATCTTCGTGTCTAACTTCACTATGCTGTTTGTAGTAGTTTACCTGCAATCCTATTTTTTATTCATTATTAAACCTACTCCAGCTTTACCCCTATTTGATTTCATATTTGTAACCCTGTATTTACCTGACCAAAAGTATTGTTTCTCCTGCCACTGAACGTCGCTATTTCCATCTAACTTTCCCTTTTAAAATTTTCTTGCTTTCCTGCCCGATTATGGGATCTGACATTCTACGCTCAGATCTGTAGAACGTCAGTTTTCTTTCACCTGGTAACGACGTCCTATTTAGTAGTCCCCGCCTGGAGATCCAAATGGGATACAATTTTACCTCCTGAATATTTTACCCAAGAATACGCCATCATCATTTAACCATACAGTAAAGCTGCATGCCCTCGGGAACAATTACGACTGTAGTTTCCCCTTGCTTTCAGCTGTTCGCATTACCGCCACACCATGGTCATTTTGGTTAGTGTTACATGCCAGATCAGTCATTCATCCAGACTCCTGCCCTGCAACTACTGTAAAGGCTGCTGGCTCTCTTCAGGAACCGCACATTTGTCTGGCCTCTCAACAGATACCCCTCTGTTCTGGTTGAAACTATGGTACGGCTATCTGTGTCGCTGAATCACGCAAGCCTCCCCATCAACAGCAAGGTGTATGAGTCACTGGGGCCTGGGCACAATATAGAGTAAAAATAAGAAGAATATCATTACACTCTAATACCTTACACCAGAATTACTCCACTTCAATACACAATTTCTTCATTCACAAATACGTGATACAATACCATTTAACTGACCTTTTGCAAAATATAACGAACTTACAGAAATGACGTCATTCTCACTTTTGCATCTACAAATCCATGTATCCCTTCCTGAGACTCCAGAGTGACTGCCATGCCTATTTCTGTGCCTAGTACTTCACGTCTGAATGTCGTTCTTAATTTTCTGTTGTCTGTAGACCCTATATAATCCGTTTTAAAACAAAAACTAACTTTCAGGTTAACAGTTTGTTGCTGGAGTACATTTATAAATCTTGAGTGCTGTGTTCACATTTGGATAGATATTAACAATTTTTTAAACCAACACCTAAGATGTATAAACTCATCACTAAACTTGTTCTCCATGTCAGAATCATAGAATCCTCTAAGTGTCTCTGCAGCATTATAAATTTGTACAGCCTCTAGTTCGGCGATATCTTAGAGGTATAAAAATCTTAACTTATATTCTCTGTTGAAATAAATTTTCCGCTGTAACTCATTCTGATCTTAGAATACTACTCATCATGATCTCAGAATACATTTTCATTCTTCTCCACGTTTCAACACAATCTGATCCTCTATGTTCTTCAGGGTGTTTGTCTTCGTCTTCTGAGACAAATGATCGTCAAAGAATCTCTAGCGTGTAGTTTTACATTTTTTTCGTGATTCTCAGTATATGATGGACGTGGAACTGATTCCTAAATCCTGATGTCCATAACTCCCTTTCCTGCTTTCCAGCTGATTTCTTGGGAATTGAAAAAATTATATTTGAAATTTAACAGGAAACACTGAAAGTTAGTCACACATTTTAACAGAAGTAGAAACGCCAACATCGTCAGCCTTGGTTTTTTCGTTGCTTTGCCTAAGTGTTGCAATATACTACCCCATAAAGATGTCATGATAGCTACCTTAGTATTCCTTAACTTTCTATGAAGACCTTCAGTTTCACATCTAACTCTGACACTTTCATTTTCTGAAAATGTTCTCAATGCAGAAAACAGCTTTCCAATCTGCATTCAAACTATTAAGAGCATCCTCACGTGCACACCATCGTGTTGTAGACAATGACTTCCCGCAGAATCAAGAAACATGTCCACGTTCTTCCACCTGCCTGTAGAATCGAAAGAGAAGTTGTGGAAACCTTGAATTAAGTCTAAAAGCCTTATTGCAGCTGTGTAGCATTGTGAAGCTTGTAGACCAACTAGATTCAGCGAGTGAGACGAATATGCAAGGAATAAAATTACAGTGTTTCGTCCTTGAGTCTTGCTTGCAAGTCTTAGTATGCACCAGAAATGTTGGCTACTTTATTGTGCGCCTGAGCTCTACAGTAGTCACATTTCGGTCCGTGTAGTTCTAAAGAATTCAAAAATGCTTCAGAAAGCTTCTGTCCAGGGTGACCTACATTTTTTTGTAAAACATAGGAATGTTTCAGTTGATAGTCGAATGAAGTGGTCTTTCCAGACAAACACCGTGACACTGAAGGTAGACATTGTGCATATTATCAAACCAATAGTGTCGTTACACGTCGCCGACGATGCAAACTCGCGATAAAATCTCCAAATTTAGAAAGAACCGTGGTATGAAGCCGGTATTTGGAACTCCCTCACGCCGCCGCTAGATATTTCTCCTGCATTTGTTACGCATTCTGTCTTGATGCCACGTCAGAGTATCAGTGATATATCCATTAGGTTATAGACAATGGTTGATTGGAAGGCAGTACAGTAGATGCTGTGCTGATTGAGGTCGTAGGAAATGTGGTAATGGTGGTTAGTGTTTAACATCCCGTCGACAACCAGGTCATTAGAGACGGAGCGCAAGCTCGGGTTAGGGAAGGATTTGGAAGGAAATTGGCCGTGCCCTTTCAAAGGAACCATACCGGCATTTGCCTGAAACGATTTACGGAAATCACTAAAAACCTAAATCAGTACGGCTGGAGACGGGATTGAACCGTCGCCCTCTCGAATGCGAGTCCAGTGTGCTAACCACTGCGCCACCTCGCTCGGTACTCTGGCTTTTCAGTCCTCCAGTGTTATGCTCTCCAGTAGAAATGCTGTCTGCGATTTGGAATCAAATCTTACCATTCAACCACATACCTGTGTGGGATTCTATGGAGAAGACTTTTAATGATTACAGCCATTAGTTAATCATACTTCTGGCACTCTCATATCAACAAAAGAGTCACCTTATTCAAACGTAACTGCTACAGAAAAATTTTAGACCCTCCCTATACCTCTTGCAACTGCTGCCATTTCTGCAGATTTGCACATGGGATTGTTCCTAATTTAAGTCGAAAGTGAGCAGAAGTCAGAGAGAGCTATATCTACCACGTTCTGCAAAACCGTTTAGAAACGGAGTGACCTGAGTCACGGCAACCACGCGGTGGAAATGGGAACATGTTGCAGAGCTCCACCAACAGTGTACAATGTCTAAGGTCAACGACAATGAAAGCGTGCTCCTGCAACACGAGGTAGTATAAAAGACAGTATGTAAAGTGGGAGTAATATGAGGATTTTGCTACTACATACAGGTACACTAGTCCAAAGTAGATCCGTGTCCCTCAGGGCACACTCAAGTCTATCACCCCAACAAGCCATCATCGTTATTCTATACCATCCAACATAGGAAAATTACGAACTGTAGCAGCTACACTAATTTCATGCGATAGAGAACTTGGTAAGATTTTTACTGCATATCGAAAATAAATACTATCTGCATACTGTCATCAAGCGCGTGTGATAGTCCTATGAAATATACAGTTATTGATCCTGTGCACAGACCAGTGTAACGTTGCGTCGTCTATTTTGTATGAGAATTAGAATATCCAAAAAACTATACTCTTAGTAGCAGGAGACACCCGTGGTGACAATGTGTTGTTGTTTGAAACATGGTTTTTTTCTGCTGTAACACGCTTTGTCCACCGCTAAGCATTTTGTTTTTTCTGCCGCGACTTCGAGGACCATGTCAGGTTCTAAACACGTTGTTATCCGTTGCTTCTTATAGAGAATTATACGTTGCACGGTGTAAATCATGTTGTTTACTGCTGGTACCATAACACACGACACACACTGGATATTTTAAATAGAAGGCAGTTACAACATTTGGAAACTTGAAGAGTTGGCCGCCTTGTGGAGCGTTTCCAAACTGCTGTCCAAAGCTGATTCACCACCTCTACATTTAAACTCATCCGTCACAGTGACAGAATATCTGATGGTTCTGCTTTGCATTTCGACAGATTCCTCATATTGCAGTCATGTACTCGACAACTATTTTGGTGCTAGTCATCCCGAGAAGGTGTTGCCTCTCGACCAAAACTCTATGTCCTTCTCAAACGAGAGATGTCAGTCATTCATTATGTTGTAGCTAGCAGTGTACTAGTGGACAAGATGGTGGGGGGGGGGGGGGGTGAGACACCGTTGATATACTGTTATAAAAAGCATCACAGTTGACAGTGCGAACATTTTTTGGCAATTTTAAAATACTTTCGACGCCGACCAGTGATGTGATAGCATGTTACCCAATTTGCGTATCATTGCTAAGCCACCCTTTCTCTACATTGCGAGTATCATTGCAAATGTAGATAAATGAATGAGCAATATGTCCATTCATTGTTAATTGTCAAACTTTTTTTTTTAGTCATCAGTCTGCTGACTGGTTTGATGCGGCCCGCCACGAATTCCTTTCCTGTGCTAACCTCTTCATCTCAGAGTAGCACTTGCAACCTACGTCCTCAATTATTTGATGGATGTATTCCAATCTCTGTCTTCCTCTACAGTTTTTGCCCTCTGCAGCTCCCTCTAGTACCATGGAAGTCATTCCCTCATGTCTTAGCAGATGTCCTATCATCCTGTCCATTCTCCTTATCAATGTTTTCCACATATTCCTTTCCTCTCCGATTCTGCGTAGAACCTCCTCATTCCTTACCTTATCAGTCCACCTAAAATTCAACATTCGTCTATAGCACCACATCTCAAATTCTTCTATTCTCTTCTGTTCCGGTTTTCCCACAGTCCATGTTTCACTATCATACAATGCTGTACTCCAGACGTACATCCTCAGAAATTTCTTCCTCAAATTAATGCCGGTATTTGATATTAAGACTATTCTTGGCCAGAAATGCCTTTTTTGCCATAGCGAGTCCGCTTTTGATGTCCTTCTTGCTCCGTCCGTCATTGGTTATTTTACTGCCTAGGTAGCAGAATTCCTTAACTTCATTGACTTCGTGACCATCAATCCTGATGTTAAGTTTCTCGCTGTTCTCATTTCTACTACTTCTCATTACCTCCTCCAAAGCTCTTTTAAATTCCAATTCTAGTACTGGATCCCCTATCTCTTCTAACTCGACTCCTGTTTCTTCTTCTATCACATCAGACAAATCTTCACCCTCATAGAGGCTTTCAATGTATTCTTTCCACCTATCTGCTCTCTCCTCTGCATTTAACAGTGGAAGTCCCGTTGCCCTCTTAATGTTACCACCGTTGCTTTTAATGTCACTAAAGGTAGTTTTGACTTTACTGTATGCTGAGCCTGTCCTTCCGACAGTCATTTCTTTTTCGATGTCTTCACATTTTTCCTGCAGCCATTTCGTCTTAGCTTCCCTGCACTTACTAATTACTTCATTCTTCAGCAACTTGTATTTCTGTATTCCTTGTTTTCCCCGGAACATGTTTGTACTTCCTCCTTTCATCAATCAATTGAAGTATTTCTTCTGTTACCCCTGGTTTCTTCGCAGCTACCTTCTTTGTACCTATGTTTTCCTTCCCAACTTCTGTGATGGCCCTTTTTAGAGATGTCCATTCCTCTTCAACTGAAATGCCTACTGCACTATTCCTTATTGCTGTATCTATAGCGTTAGAGAACTTCAACGTATCTCGCCATTCCTTAGAATTTCCATATCCCACTTATTTGCATATTGATTCTTCCTGGCTAATGTCTTGAACTTCAGCCTACTCTTCATCACTACTGTATTGTGATCTGAGCCTATATCTGCTCCTGCGTGCGCCTTACAATCCAGTATCTGATTTCGGAATCACTGTCTGACAATGATGTAATCTAATTGAAATCTTCCTGTATCTCCCGGCCTTTGCCAAGTATACCTCTTCTTGAACAGGGTATTCGCTATTACTAGCTGAAACTTGTTACAGAACTCAATTATAATTTTTTCCTCTTTCTTTCCTTGTCCCAAGCCCATATTATACTGTAACCTTTTCTTCTACTCCATCTCCTACAACTGCATTCCAGTCGCCCATGACTATTAGATTTTCGTCCCCCTTAACATACTGCATTACCCTTTCAATATCGTCATACACTTTCTCTATCTTTTCATCTTCAGTTAGCGACGTCGACATGTATACCTAAACTATCGTTGTCGGCTTTGGTCTGCTGTCGATTCTGCTTAGAACAACCCGGTCACTGAACTGTTCACAGTAACACACCCTCTGCCCTACCTTCCTATTCATAACGAATCCTACAACTGTTATACCATTTTCTGCTGCTGTTGATATTACCCGATACTCATCTGACGAGAAATCCTTGTCTTCCTTCCACTTCACTTCACTGACCCCTACTACATCTAGATTGAGCCTTTCCATTTCCCTTTTCAGATTTTCTAGTTTTCCTACCACGTTTAAGCTTCTGACATTCCACGCCCCAACTCGTAGAACATTATCCTTTCGTTGATTATCCAGTCTTTTTCTCATGGTAACCTCCGGAGATCCGAATGGGGGACTATTCCGGAATCTTTTGCCAATGGAGAGATCATATGACACTTCTTCAACTACAGGACACATGTCCTGTGGATACACGTTAGGTGTTTTTAATGCAGTGGTTTCCATTGCCTTCTGCATCCTCATGTCGTTGATCATTGCTGACTCTTCCGCCTTTAGGGGCAATTTCCCACCCCTAGTACAAGAGAGTGCCCTGAACCTCTATCCGCTCCTCCGCCCTCTTTTGACAAGGCCGTTGGAAGAATGAGGCTGACTTCTTATGCTGGAAGTCTTTCGGCCGCCAGTGCTGATTATTTATCAAAATTTAGGCAGTGGCGGGAATCGATCCCGGGACCGAAGACGTTTTGATTATGAATCGAAGACGCAACCACTTTTTTTTATTTATAAATCTAATTTTGCTCCTTTTTGTTCGTTTCGTCTGCTCGGGGCGGACGTCGTAAGACATTCCTTTAGGTTCGTTAATGATCGATTAACTCAGTTTTTTTATTACTGAGGGAACGTAACCCTCTGACCGAATACGATGAGATTCGTGCCGGCTGAATCTCATTTTGCTCACTTTTGTTCGTTGCATCTGCTCGGGGCGGACGTCGTAAGACATCCGTTTAAGTTCGTTGTAGATCGATTAACTCAGTTCTTTATTACAGAGAGCACGTAACCATCTAACCGAACACGCTGAGCTACCGTGCCGGCAACCCTTAGACCACGGGTGCCCTCTTCTCAAACATACGGATCATCAAAGTATACTACACAGCACTCTACATATTTCTGGCACCTTGAGCATAGTGCATAAGTCACGATCTATCTCTATGCGGATGGGAGACACTGAGCATTCTCGCCTCTCACTCTCTTTGACCAACCAGCTCGACAGTAACGTTATCGATTTAATCTACAGCTGTCCGAAAGTAGACCACTACATTCAGTCTCGTGAATGAATGGAGCTTCCGAATCCTCGCCCATCCAAGTGCACAGGATTTCTCCAGATGCTTCCTTGTCGAGAAAGGTTAGAACTCATTTGTGTATAGTAACAGATTTGAAAGTTCTGTGATGTAATAGAACATAGCTAAGAAGAAAAAGAAATGGGTGGTTCCTATGCACGATGGAGTGCCAGACAGATGGAGTTTGAAGCATTTTACTGAAACCAACTACGATATCAATTTTAAGGTATTGTTGTAGTGTCTGGGATCAGTACAAGGGGGGTATTGGCAGTTCTGCTAAAGCAGGCTGTAATGTTATATCACTTCAGTTTCGAACCTATCAGACTTGTGGAATGTAGCGCTGTTAATATCCCTCTCTAAGGAATATATTTGCCGGCCGGTGTGGCCAAGCTGTTCTAGGCGCTACAGTGTGGAACCGCGCGACCGCTACGGTCGCAGGTTCGAATCCTGCCTCGGGCATGGATGTGTGTGATGTCCTTAGGTTAGTTAGGTTTAAGTAGTTCTAAGTTCTAGGGGACTGATGACCTCAGATGTTGATTCCCATTAAGAAATATGTTTCCAGTGCGTGACGTACATCCATCTTGCAGATTTCTCTACGATAGAATATGGTAACAAACAGTAAAATGAAAAAAAAAACTACTTTTCAAAGTATCGCTTCTTTGTGATATGTGAACAATGTAGCATTCCAGAGATGTACAGCGTCCACTGTTCACATCGAATATATATCAGAAATTATACTATGCCCGTATCCCTCATGTATAAAATGATCGATAATAACGGAGAATACCTCTTTCAAGAAAACAGACAAATGCATAGCAGTGGCGTCCGACATGTAACATTACACGTCACGTTGCCGCTAACTATATAAACAGCACATCTTTCAAGCAGATGTATACTCGGTGATTGCAGTGTAACACAAACACCTATCGCTAACTTAGAACCATCTTAATTATGAAACTGAAGTCTCGATTTTATAACCTAAGATGGGACATGGGGATGGAATACATCCCACAAATCTTCAATTGTTTAGAGGAATGTGTCGAAACAGGATGGTCACGTTTCATCACACATGAGGTGGAAGTCCTCTGATGACCAAGAGGTTTGCTGTTAACGATCACAAGTAGACAGTCACATCTAGAACACGTAGTTATACACAAGTCAAATACAAGCTATGTCATGCTACTGATGCATCGTGACAGAAAAGCGGAAAAAAATGATCAAATGACTTGCTGCAATATCTCCCTCCCTCTCTAGAATGCATCACCAGTCTTCCATTGACCCTCACCTTTTTATCGATCACTCCATTCACTCTCTGTTATCCTGTAATGCCAATGCGTGTGAGTTTAGAGGCAGTGGTTTCTCTGTTTTCCTGAAAACTGGCAAATACAGCAGTCAACTCGCGTGGATCACTATTACCTCAATAGACACAGTAAAATGGTGCCTTGACAGAAGAAAAAGTGACTGCTTCTCTGGTTCCTTTCGCTTCCATGTCGACGTTTCCTCGGATTTCTCTTACTGCAGCATACCTTTTCCCATGTACAAATTGTTCTGCGCCAACCAGAAGACAAGCAAGTACTTCCACAATTTCCCCACATTCGATTTTGTTCCTTTATTGTTAGTTTCAAACCTTTACAGATAAAGCCAGGCCAGCTGCGGCCTATTTATGCCCCTCTTCCGCCATACAAAAACATACATTAAACAGGAAGGCATAAAAACAAACATACATGGAGGATAAAAACAGGTTTTTCGCGTTTCGATGTATATTCCCCCAATTTATAGGTATTTTCCGTCATTTTACGCAGTTCTGACGATTTTATGCCACTTCTACCCTCGTTCCGTGTTCTGAAATTGCTTGTGAATGTAGTAAAGCGGCAAGTACCTAGCGTAGATCCACTAATTTCTGATCAGGGTGCGCAGTAGGCCTGGTGGGATGCAGGAATGCAGTTCCCTTAACCATGTCGTCCTGTAGACGGCCGAATAAATGGTTCAAATGGCTATGAGCACAATGGGACTTAACTTCTGAGGTCATCAGTACCCAAGAACTTAGAACTACTTAAACCTAACTAACCTAAGGACATCACACACATTCATGCCCGAGGCAGGATTCGAACCTGCGACCGTAGTGGTCGCGCGGCTCCAGACGGTAGCGCCTAGAACCGCTTGGCCACTCCGGCCGGCGACGGCCGAATAGCGAACTAATACTAAGTATGTGTAGGACTGCTTTCGTGATCACGCGGAAATTTGACGTGTATTAGCGCTGGACCACTATTCTCTCACATGTAGCTGGTCGCTGTGGTCGTGCGGTTCTAGCGCTGCAGTCCGGAACCGCGGGACTGCTACGGTCGCAGGTTCGAATCCTGCCTCGGGCATGGATGTGTGTGATGTCCTTAGGTTAGTTAGGTTTAAGTAGTTCTACGTTCTAGGGCACTGATGACCTAAGATGTAAAGTCCCATAGTGCTCAGAGCCATTTGAACCATCTCCCATGTAAATTGTTCTGTTTACTGTTTCTGCAGATTTCGCGACTTTATTTAGTTGAGATCACATCGATTGTGGTGTTTGCATCTAGCAGATGAAAGACAGATGGAAGACACAATTGCTGTTTCTATAGACATGAGAAACACCTTAGTTGAGTTTTTAAATTATATGGATGATTTTGAATGTGTTACATCACCGAACTACTGACGGCCTTGGGAGAGCCAGTCATGACAAAACTCTACCACCTGGTGAGCAGGATGTATGAGACTGGCGAAATACCCGCAGAATTCAAGAAGAATATAATAATTCCAATCCCAAAGAAAGCAGGTGCTGACAGATGTGAAAATTACCGAACTATCAGTTTAATAAGTCACAGCTGCAAAATACTAACGCGAATTCTTTACAGACGAATGGAAAAACTGGTAGATGCGGACCTCGGGGAGGATCAGTTTGGATTCCGTCGAAATGTTGGAACACGTGAGGCAATACTGACCTTACGACTTATCTTAGAAGAAAGATTAAGAAAAGGCAAACCTACGTTTCTAGCATTTGTAGACTTAGAGAAAGCTTTTGACAATGTTGACTGGAATACTCTTTTTCAAATTCTAAAGGTGGCAGGGGTAAAATACAGGGAGCGAAAGGCTATTTACAATTTGTACAGAAACCAGATGGCAGTCATAAGAGTCGAGGGGCATGAAAGGGAAGCAGTGGTTGGGAAAGGAGTGAGGCAGGGTTGTAGCCTCTCCCCGATGTTATTCAATCTGTGTATTGAGCAAGCAGTAAAGGAAACAAAAGAAAAATTTGGAGTAGGTATTAAAATTCATGGAGACGAAGTAAAAACTTTGAGGTTCGCCTATGACATTGTAATTCTGTCAGAGACGGCAAAGGACTTGGAAGAGCAGTTGAACGGAATGGACAGTGTCTTGAAAGGAGGATATAAGATGAACATCAACAAAAGCAAAACGAGGATAATGGAATGTAGTCAAATTAAATCGGGTGATGCTGAGGGAATTAGATTAGGAAATGAGACACTTAAAGTAGTAAAGGAGTTTTGCTATTTAGGAAGTAAAATAACTGATGATGGTCGAAGCAGAGAGGATATAAAATGTAGACTGGCAATGGCAAGGAAAGCGTTTTTGAAGAAGAGAAATTTGTTAACATCGAATATAGATTTATGTATCAGGAAGTCGTTTCTGAAAGTATTTGTTTGGAGTGTAGCCATGTATGCAAGTGAAACATGGATTATAACTAGTTGGGACAAGAAGAGAATAGAAGCTTTCGAAATGTGGTGCTACAGAAGAATACTGAAGATAAGGTGGATAGATAACGTAACTAATGTGGAGGTATTGAATAGGATTGGGGAGAAGAAAAGTTTGTGGCACAACTTGAGTAGAAGAAGGGATCGGTTGGCAGGACATGTTTTGAGGCATCAAGGGATCACAAATTTAGAATTGGAGGGCAGCATGGAGGGTAAAAATCGTAGAGGGAGACCGAAAGATGAGTACACTAAGCAGATTAAGAAGGATGTAGATTGCAGTAGGTACTGGGAGATGAAGCAGCTTGCACAGGATAGAGTAGCATGGAGAGCTGCATCAAACCAGTCTCAGGACTGAAGACGACAACAGCAACAACATCACCGACATTGGTATTTACGAATGGATATATCAGTTTCCTCTTTTTTTTCCAATTTTCATGTAAAGGTCTCACAGACGGGATAAGTTTCTAGTTACTCAGTGGTTTACAGCAAGCTCCACCTCCCTAAAGTTTAGGGTTTCTAGACAGATAATTTCCACTCTATATCTCCAGAATTATATTGCGTGAGAGATAATGCTTTGCAAGCGATATTGCTGTGTTCGTGATATCGAGAAGTATCGCTTAAATGATATGATATTCTGGCAAACGATGTGAAATTACATGTGTTCCTGTAATCCCAGAGTCTTCACATGGGTACAGAAACCAAGCATGTCGGGGCCAGAAACAGTAACGCCTTTGTACTGAGATGTAACGAGCCAACATTGTACAAAAGTTTGGAGAGTGTCTGGCGGTCGATAGAGCAAAAAGGGCAACTTTGCATGGCAGAGGATACGAACTGTACGTTTACTACACCGACTATATTTCTGGGTTGGAGATCGGTTTCACGCTGTAACATCCAAGTTTCCCGTCTCAGTGGTAGAGCATTGTAACGGAGCAAGTGTCTTTCCATATTTTACAATCTGTAGACCACTAACAAAGGGTTTAACTGTCAGTGTTATATGGCGACCTGTACGAAATAATTTTGCTGCTGAAAGTATCCGCTGCAGACAAAAAATGACGGACACTGCTCCTGCACTGCCAGCGGCAACAGTTGGTAGGTAAATTCAGTAAGAGGTGTGCCATCCCCATGACGTTATTGTGAATATTTACCAAATTAGTGCGACGAAATGAAAACAATCGTAATAACGAAAATATTGATGAAAGCCATGAACACGATGTGTTGGGATTATTGTAGTGAAATATTGTAAAATGATATAGAAAAATAACAATGAAAATTGCTATTAATACGAAAACAATGTATTTCAAGCATAATCTGTGAAAAAAGATAAAAATGAATGGATAGTCCCCTAATTAGGAAGACAGAGAAAAACTAATTACTCTTCGTTTTGCTCTCAGTTGTAGAAGGACGTCATTGACGATTCGTGATGAGAATGGTATGTCTTTTTTATTAATACTGTAAGGAAAACATTCTTATGAAAATAATAATTAATTCTATAAATGTGTAAACTTGTGTTTTCCTGTCAATAGTGTAGGGAAAGGCAGCTCATAATTATTGCACAATGGTTTGCAGGTTTCATATACTGAGCTGATTTTGTTTCAAGGACGACATTGGGGGTGAGAACATAATTTTAAGGTCTTCTTTACGCCACGCGGCTTATAAATACGAACTCAGTTGCTGAGAGTTATGTGCTTAAGGGTTTCACTTGAAAGTGAATTAATGTTTCATTGCAGAAACAGTTTTCGTGTTAGCATGGACCAGTCAGCACGGGTCAGGTATCACACGAGTCACGACATGAAAAATAATTGCAATTCAGGTGTAAATAGAAAATAGCTTTGAAAGAATTTTAATCAGTTCTATAACAAGATTTCAATGCGAACCTCACAGAAAGTCCAGAGTCTCTTCTCATTAACAGAGCAATGAAGCTGCTCGGATTTTAAGGTGCGCGACATTTAGCTTCGCTACATTTCGTGTCTAATACGTTAAACACAGACATGCTAGACTGCTTACACTTGCAGTGGAAAAGAAATTAACATTAGGCGCACAAGACTCAATGCCTTTCACGTAACCGTCGATTTTGGTGCACTTTAACACAGCGTTTTTGCTTCGTATTGCAGAGCGGCACTGCGCGTCTGCAAACGACAAAAGGTACGTGAAACATAATATTCTAATAATAACATGCTCTCAGTTCTTGGGGCCAAGGTGTCCAGGGAAAGTATATTTCTTTTTAACGCAAATAGCAAAGCTCCATTAAGGTGGCTTTAATGGTGTTGCACTTTCTAAATTGGAACCTTTCATTTCCGAGAACATCATTACGTGTCAGTAGAATTGAGTATTCTGCATTTATAACTGCATTTACCATTGATATTGAAAATAAGTCACCTTAATCATTTCTTGTGCTGCGCGAACATTGACAATAACATCATACAGTTCGGATAGTAGTACAATAGGCACCCATAACTTGGGGGCACATTCTTCTTATAGGGTGTCAAGAATATATAACGAATGCAGAAAACTTAAGTGAATTTAAGAATACATAGTGATTAAAATGTATAACTTGTTTATCTGTGACGTATATTTAATACTGTAAATGATTCTATTCCATGAACTGAAAGAGAATGAACTCTATTGTATGAGTGGACTGATGTAGAACAGAGACGTTTGATTTGGACAAAAAGAAACTGAACTAGGACCTAAAGTTGACCAGTCGCAGAAACATTTGTCTGAGTGCACTAGCTTGCTGATATAGTGACTAGTAACTTCCTCTGGTGCATGAACTTTATGAAAATTAGGATTAACAGTAACTTACGTCAAATAACATTTACATATAAATTGCACTAGTGTGCATTGCTTTGGACCTGCTTGACAGCAGTTTGAGTAGCACCTTAAGTGACATTTTTTTCCCTTTTTTAACTATGTGCAACCGTTTGGAAGGGAACACAGTGGTAAATGAGTGAAGGGGAAAGTGAATGTATACCGTGTGACGATATCGGTGATTTCATTGTATGTGAAAGAAGTCATCTAGTTTAACATTGACTAGGGGTCGGCGAAGAATGTTGTAATGTTAGAAAGTGGAAACGTAGAGGAGACTGAGCATAGTGTGGAACATGTACCACAGCAAAACGATGCTCAGACTATCAATCAGGAATCGGATAACCAATCCACAAGTAGGGAACCCAGTGCGCAAGTCCCTTCTAGGGAAGTTGATTGGCGTATCGAGAACATAGTTGTGAAAGACGGAAAAACAGATTTACCGCAAACCGGAACTGTTGTTAAGCCTCAGACACAAATGAATTCCATGGAAAACCTCATGTGTGAATTTCTCAGGAAACTAGAATTAAAAGAAAAGAAATGCGAAAAAAGTTTAATTATTAAAGAAGTATCCGTAATGGATAAAAGTGGCGAGGAGCGTGAAGATGTGGAGGGGGATGCAGCGCGTCGAGCGTGAGCTCGGTAAACCTGCTGACCAGTATCACAAAACCAATGCAAGAGAAAATAACCTCTGCATTGCAATTAAATAAATGTGAAGTTATCAGTAGTTGAAGCGAGGCGTAACTGCGAGAGCAGTTGCTCCAGCAAGCAGCCTGAAAACAAGACGCGATACTGTAATGCACCATTCGTTAACGTGCAGGGCAACGATAAGCCTACGCCTCAGCAACACAGCAATTTTTGTTAAACAAGCGAAGGACATAGTAATGCAGCAGCGGTGGCCTAGATTGCGCCTACGCTCAGATGAGTCGATGTCTAAGCACCCACTACTGCCAACCTTTAATAAAGGCAAGAAAACGTAATGGCGAGCTGCTGATAAGAAATACAAAAAATAGAATTAGTAGTATTGTACATTACAGGAGATGCGACTCTCTGGGATGTGGAGGCTGCAGAAATGTGCGATACCTTTGAGGAATAAGAGAAGCAATTTCTTAATAAATTCTGGTCCTTGAGCACTCAACAAAGACAATGAAAACAGATCTATAATCCAGAGTTGTACACATTTAAGAAAGGTTTATTACGTAAATATTTCGAAAGGTACCTGAGTATGACAAAGTATTGGACTGAACCGATCTCTACACGAGACGTATTTCAAATCTTAAAAGCAAAGTTGCCTATTGCTATCCGGGAAAAATTAATCAATGAACCGAATACAGACCTTGAAGCATTCATGTCAATGATTGACTCCCTGGATTTAAGTAAGGAAGACACTAGACAAGAAGTAGGAGAAACGAATAGTGCCTCCAACAACAATAATGGCAAGAGTAACCAAGGTTTTGGAAGCCCACGGAAAAATGGCCAACCGAGTAATGGAAATAGTTATAAAAATGGGAACTACAACAAGGTTAGTAATTTTCTTAGCCCACAGAATAGTGGCAATCAGGCGTAAAGTGTAAACGGTAATAAACCGTATTTTAAAGGCGACAAACAAGATTATACTAGGGTGCGCCATAATGATGGTAGCTTCGGAAATAACTACCAGGTGAAAAATATGAACACACAGCATGATCAATGGCATGACCACACGCAGGGAAGTGTACCGATCAACATTATTAATGTACCGAGTAGTTAGTCGGGAACAGCTTGGGCGGTGAAGGCACCAAACTTCATGCCGGCGCCAAGTCAAAATGTACATATAGTAGAGCGCATGACGCAGCAACCAGACTCCGCACGGACGTTAAACGCTCAGTGACCAGCGGAAGTCCCCCATGTTTGGTCGACAGGAAGTTAAGTGGGGGCGGAATTAGAGCACAGGCAACCATGCTACAATACATCGATGGCATGGATATACGAGTCGAACTTTCAAAGGAACCCGAGAGGCAATTCGTCAAAACTAAAGAGTGTGTACAAGCCATGATTCAGGCGACGATTATCAACGTAACGGTAAACGTGATTATCGACACTGATGCATCGATATCGGCCATGAGTGAGGAACTGTATGGATATATTGCTGACGTGAACACATTGCCATGTCTTTCGGTTAGGACTGTCGAATCTAAATGGCGATAAAAGGAAAAATGAAAGTATAAAGTTTCATATATAGGTGGAGGTAACCCTCGGAAATGAAGACATATAATGTTCGTTCCTGGTTGTAAAGCACCTCTCAGTCCCATGTATCCTGGGTTTAGATTTTTTACGAGACAGATACGCGTTTGTAGACTTGGCTCGAGCTTCCCTAACTTTTGTCAATGATGAACCTTGGTAGGAACACGGTCGGTGATAGGATGGGCTATGAGAGTCTCACCATAACCTATCAGGAGCCGCAAACTATGTTTTTAAAGGGAGAAGAACCGTTTCTTGGTCACCCTACAGACATTAAGGACACTCATGAAGAATTAAAAAACATCACAGGAGGACGCCCTGTTGACTGCATTTGTCGGCTGCGATCAAACAGAGTGCAGGTAGGACCAGTGATCCAGTTATCGAATGGCGCTCGTTGCTAGCGAGTCAGTTGCCGTCCGTCCACTAAGTGTGAGCAACAGTTATCACGACGATGAACTGTTGCCTTTATTTGCACTCGCTTCGAGGAAACGTTGAAAGTGGAAATATCACATTAACACTAAAGGACAATATAACGGGAAATGTTGTCATCTTTGCAAGGAACTGTTGTCTTGCGAAGACACTTGCGTCAGCTATTTTCGAATGCTTCGCGAACAAATGAAAAGGTTACACAATTCATTGAACCAAAATCGCAAACACTGAAACGAATTAGCGAAAGACCATAGGTTCAGAGGAAAGATGTGTTAATTTTTATGTGGCAAGTACGTTATTTATGATGGTAACTCATTCTTCAATAACTGCTTGGTAGAACATTATTTATGGTGAAAATCATTTACTTTAGTTTATTATTTACTGTTACTGCATATTTCCAAAAATGGTGTTAATCATATATATGGAACTATATAAATAATAAAAAAACTGAGAACTATTGTCAGTACTGTGTACTAAAAATTGTGAGCTACAGGTCAATTGAAACTTCCTAAAACTATGTGTCGGACCCAGACTCGAAATCGGAACCTTCGCCTTCCACGGGGAAGTGATCTATCGGTTGAGCTGTGAGGACAGGTCGTCAGCCGTGATTGGGGAGCTCAGATTGGTAGAACACTTACCCGCGAAAGGGAAAAGTTCCAAGTTCGAGTCTCGGTCCGGCACACAGTTTTAATCTGCCAGGAAGTTTCATATCAGCGGACACTTCGCTGCAGAGTGAAACTCTCCTTCAGGAAACAGGTCAATTGTTATTCGTCTACAGTGAAGCAAACTTTAGCCTTCTCCTGCACTGGAAAAGTCATCGGAAGATTCCCCTTGTTGTAAAAGTAGTAATAGTGACTGCACTTTATGACATGGTATCAGCACTACATTGTTACATCACTGAATCTGGCGATGCTAGCAGTGCGGGGGATATATGAGGTGGTGTTTAATCGTGTAATATTTCAAGTTCAATCTCTCCAAATACTGTATTTTTGGATGAATTTGTGTTCGAACTGAGAATGTCATGAAAGAGTCAGCATAACTCAAAAACAAGTTGCATACGGTCGAGCTCCCGCTTCTCTCGCCTGTCACTCTCTTTGCTGTCTTCATAACTTGTGACTATAGTTACATCTTAATTTAATTATTTCCGATTTGGGTTTTTCGTTGGATGTACTGACGTTAAGGATTTGATCATGCTTCTTGCTCTGGATCCCCATCGTAGGTAGACGCTTCAGCTGACTCTTCAACTTTTGATGATGTAAAACGTGCCAACTATGTGCCAGGAAGAAACTCTAAATTCCCTGCCCAAGTCCAATTATTTCTTGGCTGAACGAAAGCATCCCTTTATGAATTTTAGGTATTTGCTGTAAGAGTCTCGTATATTCTTTCGGTTTGTTTGAACAGTCCCACCTGACAGTGAAACCAAATGCAAAGTAATCTATTTAATATGATATATTTATTACTAACACATGCTACATTTGGTTCCAGAAATTTGGCTACTAGTGATACACACGACACAACAACTTTTTGATTCCTCATGGGAAGGACATATGTCTATAGCTTAGTTAAAAATGTGTGTCAAGGACTATACAACTGTACCTTATGCAGCTGAGGGAATGTGGAAATAAACGAGATGGGATTGACAGAACGGAGGCAATTTCCTAGTTACACTGGCATTAGAAATTGCAAGCATACTAATCTAAAGTGTCCTAAAAACATTGGCTCATATTATTTTTGGTCCAAAGTTTGTTTTCAGTTTTTTCAATTATTGATCACGACTACACCTTCGTGGTTAGCGACATGGGCAGCTATGGCACAGACTACGGCGGCCCAAGGTTTGAAAACTCGGCACTTTTCGGCGAATACATACGAGGAAAATATGTTCTGCCTGCTAAATCATTTCCGTGAGCGAACATGGACGTACCGCATGTGCCGATAGATTTTGATGGCCTTAAGTTACATACGTATCTCATAATTCCTTTCTACAAATCAGCGGCGTTGGAAGATTTTCAATGTTCAAATGTGTGTGAAATCTTGTGGTAATGAATTGCTAAGGTTATCAGTCCCTAAGCTTACACCCTACTTAACCTAAATTATCCTAAGGACAAACACACACACACACCATTGCCCGAAGGAGGATTCGAAGCTCTGCTGGGACCAGCCGTACAGTCCATGACTGCAGCGCCCAAGACCGCTCGGCTAATAACGCGCGGCAGATTGTCAACAAACAAATATGAAGGTGCCGTCGCGAGGTGGAAAAATGTGTTTGATATACTCGCTCAAGAATGATGTGTCTTTTTAACGTTTATAGACTTGCAATAGGTACTGCAGAAGATATTGTCAAAACCGCATATTTGTAGCTTTAATTGTACTACAGTGGCACCACTAGATTGTACAAGCAAATCATTATTTCATCTGAGCTGTATTGTACACTGTAATATTCATCTAGTACTACATCGTGCAACTGCGGATTTGTTTATAAACAGAGAAAAGATCGGTATATTGATAATTTTTACTCATGGACCGTCTGACAGAAACTGAATAAAACACAATTTAAGTGCCATACGCGTTTCGCCTTTATTTTCTGCAAGGCATCATATTACAAGCAACTGAGGAAGACAGGGCTACAAAAGTTGAAAAAGAAAAGATCTGTTTGATATACTCTTGCGTCAATTTCCTTCCGTGTTGCTGCCTTTTGCATAAAGTTTTTATAATCACAGTCTCCTGTATCGTACAAAAATACTTTTGCACCCACCAACTCAACGAGTCTTTCTGCTTCTACTCCCATCTTGCGCACACTTGCCGGCCACGGACTTCTCAGTAGATCACAACCTGCCAGCTGCGTGTCTCTTGTTTGACGCGGACTTAATGCGTTCGTACGTTGTACTCATTATACGGTGGACTAGCAGTAAAATATCAGTTTAATGACAGATACAAATATTTGCCAACTGTTTGCCAATAAATTACTAAATGCCAGAATGCTGACGTGATGAACATTAAAATTATACAGAAAAATGTTCGATGGTAACATTCAGCCACTCCCAAAATTTTGTACCTGCCGCAATACGGCTGTTTTTGACAGGTATTTGATGATTTGATCAGTGTGTGTGTGTGTGTGTGTGTGTGTGTGTGTGTGTGTGTGTGTTGGTGGGGGGGGACGGGGGTGTCAGCGCGTGAGTGAATACAATCGGCTGGCTGTGCAAGGTATTTCTGTGACGTCTCTCGAGCGCGTAAGTGTGCTCCTGACAGCACTCTGTGTGATGCCCGCCTTTCATTTAACTCAGAGGGACTCTGTGCCTGGCGCGACCAACCTCCGATCAGACAGGTGGTGCTGGCGGCGGCCGCGGCTGCCTGGCCCACAGCGTGGGTAAGGCAGCGAGGTAGGAGGGGGCCCTCGCAAATCCCCGCCTCCTGTCACTGCCAGCACGCGGCTCTCTAATTGGCCAATAAATACGACGACGACCGCTCGGACCAAGACGTCTCTTTCTCCGCTTCCAGACCGTCACCGCTGACCTGGTTTCTGCACACCGCCCCACGTAATCAATAGAGCGCAGCGCCACCGGTATAATTGGCATCCTCGACAAGCCTCTTGTTTATTTTTCCGTCGGCCGCAGAAGCCAGCCAATCCCTTGCCCTGGGTTCGGTTGCGGACGAGCTGTGTGCCGCCAGAAGCTGCGTCGCGGAAAACGTAGACGCTCTCCATGGTATTCATATCCAGTGCTTTATTCAGTTCAAATGCAACCGCCGACCGAGAGGCTGGTAGTTCTCTACTTACAGTTTGTCCACATCGGAACACTTGTTTCTTAACCGCCCAGACCATCTGGCCAACTAGTACAGTAACAGTATAAAGATTGTTTTTGAATAATAGAGCCTTGTTTGAGAGAATATTACTTTAATGACACGTTTCACCCTAGTGTGCCACCATCAGGTGTCCACAAGAAGAGATAAAGGTAAATAATAGTTAAGATCTGGTCATGTCGCCCGTAGCTGTAACCAAATAATCAAGGGATTTTTTTTTTCAAACAATATATTATGATATTGAATTAGCATACGACTAGTGGTTCAAATGGCTCTGACCACAATGGGACTTAACATCTGAGGGCATAAGTCCCCTAGAACTTAGAACTACGTGAACCTAACTAACCTAAGGACATCACACATACCCATATCCGAGACAGGATTCGAATCTGCGACCGTAGCGGTCGCGCGGTTCCAGACTGAAGCGCCTAGAACCGTTCGGCCACATTGGCCGGCGCATACATGTAGGTCCAGCTAACTGGGGCGTGTGCCTGGGCAATGAACACGAACTGATAAGCAGACGTTGAAAAGAACTAATAAATGACGTAGTGATAAGTCAAATACAGTGTTAAAATACAAAGCAGTACCTGCGATGAGTCACGAGGGCATGTCTACTGGTGCAGTGATAGGACCACACTTACAGAATTTCACACATCTTGCTTCAATAAACATAATGCATTGATAACCACCTAACACAATAGACGTTGTCGAGCACGTGTACAGCTGAGCTTTAGCCTGAGCACCTCGTACAGATTTTTTCTTAATTTCTTGGCTTTCGGAACGTCTATCCAAATACAGGAAACGTCATATTATGACTGATTTCGAAAATTCATGAAGGACATTATTTTAATTCGTACCCTGTAACATGGGATTAACATATCTCATTCGACAGAAAACGAGATTTACCATCTGAATATTATAAAACTAGAAAACAATATGCGAATGGAACGCAGTAGTAATATACTGTAAACTTCCTACAGCTAACACAATAAAAATTGATACATCGCCATTGGTACACATTCTTGACTGATTAACAATTAAATGTTCTTCATATGTCCCGTGAGTATTGTTTCAAAAGCTGCAGATACAGATTTGAATACTTGTGTAGGTTTGTAAGCACCATCTGAATAGAGCAGAACAGGAGAATAGTTTACAAGAACAAGGACTGTGTATTACTGCCATACATTTAGATATACCGTTATTCAGATATGTACACATAGGTGGTAGGTGGTGAACATAAATTTAAAATCTGAGAATTCCATACTCTGCAGAATAGTACGTTCGGATAGTTAATGAAGCTTTGGTGTTCCCTTACACTGTAAGTACCTGGACAATTAGAGCAGCATTGCAGAGAGCTATATATTGGTGTTGGCATTGTTCTCGGACTCTTACAGTAGTTTGAACGTTACTACATCACAGGATGCTAACACGGTTTGGTGGGTTGCTTGGGAACTGGTGATCAAGAGCCCAAGATTACTTTGCGAGGACGTTTATGTGATACATGGTCCGTGGACATTGTAGAAATACGTGGTTTGGATATTCTCCAGATGCCCTTCCTGCCGCCACCCTGAACCCCCCGGGACAGAATTAGTGTACCCAAGCTGTCTGTGTCTAGTGTAACCCGTGGAATATTGGGAACATGTGCAGATGTGTGCGAGTCGTGTAATTGAGGCGGAACATGGGGACCAGCCTGGTATTCAACAAGGGGGATGTGGAAAACAACCTAAAAACTACAGCCAGGCTGGCTAGCATACCCGCCAACGTCGGGAATCCCCAGGCGAATTCGATGGGGGGCCGGTGCACCGACCCGAGTGCAGGAAGCAGCACATTAGCGCTGTCGGCTAACCTGGCGGGTTTACAGCACAGAATAGTAAGGCATAGAAGTTACAAAATTTTTTAATAAAACTCACATTGCCTCATGCAAATTCCAGTCATGCCAGATACAGAGAAAAGAGCAGGAAGCGAGCCATTATGTTGAAAGTGGGTCAGATGGACGACACTGTCTTCCAAGTAAGTAATAAGAATTCAGCAAAAAGAAGACCAAAAACCACAGGAAATGGGCCAAGCATATTTATTAGTTCGTAAAGCATGTTGCAATAAACTATGTGCATTTCATAAGAGCACATGGCTGTGGACCGAAACAGCAACTTAAATCCTGTTTAGTGCATGTAGCAGAGTAATGGGGATTTATTCGGGCTTAACAAACAAAGCTTTGCGTCATAGCCTCACGCTAGTTCCCTTTAAATATGCCAGTTTTCCTTGTGAGTTGATCTTTGGGATCGATCGCATTCACGATAGTACTACTTGATTCCATTATTACAATACTATGTGTCCTAGATGCTTCAATGCTTCAAAACAGTCTAAGAACTGGCTGAAGATGTACTCAACATTGGAGCATTAACGTGATGAATTTCATGCTGCTGCCACCTACCATTAACTCGTGAAGAGACTGACTATGTGCTGACAAGACAAGATCGCAGAGTGGTGCTAATACCAGATTTCAGTGGGGAAGCCAACAAAAAGGCCTCTTTGGGTCCACATTCCTGCTCTCCCGCTCGCCGGTGGCCGTAGCGCAGCAGGGGTCACTGACTCCACCACATGGGAGCGCAAACACTGAGCTGACTCAATGGGTATCAGGTAAAAGTCAACACACAGCTGAATTAACAAGAAAAAAGTTCAGATGTGTGTGAGTTACTATGGGACCAAACTGCTAAGGTCATCGGTCCCTAACGTCACACACAACTTAATCTAACTTAAACCAGTTTACGCTGAAGTACAACACACACACAGATGCCCGAGGGAGGACTGGAATATCTGATAGTGGGAGGCGCACAAACCGTGCAAGGCGCCCAAGACCGCATGGTTTTCCAGCGAGGAAATAGGCAACAACGGTGGCTGCTGTAGGAAACACAACTTGCAAACGTTGTGAATAAATATCTGAACTATCATAATGTTTTACTGGCGTCTTAGACGCTTCACAGTTTCCCAACAGCTGCCTCGACTTCTCGCAGTAGTGTCGCTGCTCGGACCTCAGTACTGTTGGTAACAATGTCAAGATACTGAGCTGTCTTCTCAACTGGAAAAGTACTTTGTCCCAGTTGTATTGTCTGGGGAAGTGGAGTCACATGGCGAGTAAAAATAATAAGAGTAGGTTTACAGTCATCGAGGCCACTTTCTGAGCACCACTAATACACATGCGAAGGAATGCGGAGTGCATTTTCAAACCATTGGACTTAAGACCACTGTCTGTGGAATAAGTACATACGTCCTCTACGTACTATAATATTTGGATGTCACTATCAAAGAGGTCATGGAGGTCTGCATTATAGAAATAGAATAATAATGGGGCTCAAGGTTGAGCTCTGTGGGAGACGTTTGCTAGTTTCTCTAGGTCCCTGTGTAGTTCCGTGTTGTGCAATATATTCCTATTTCTTAGAAAGATTTCAACTTTTTGCAATCTGGAGTTTCCTCAGTTTATTTCCTAAGGTTGACAAGCCGACATTGTTGTATGCTTTAGCTTATGAATGCAGCTATCATACAATTATTCCGAGAGAAATTTAGCTGCCTGTCAATAACGAACCGTAAAAGGATTTCACCTGTCTCTTTTCCTTTTCGAAATCCAGATCGTTTTTTCTGCAATGGTACCCTGTAGTCTCAGTACCATTATAAGTTCCGCTTATAACTCCTTTCCATTGTCCTCATCGAACACAGTTGTAAGGTGACTCAGGTTTACAACACCTTGTCCCCGATTTGTGGATGGGAATGACATGATATGCCTTAAAAAAGTCTATCTTGATCGTTTGTGTCCATACACTACGGCAAATTTTGAGTAGCAATAGTTTCCCTTTGTGAGGGGCGTGTCGTAGCCTGGTGAAGTCAATATAATCTGGATCTGGTACACGAACCCTTCCCTGAAACCGCGCGACCGCTATATTCACAGGATCGAATCCTGCCTCGGGCATGGATGTTTGTGATGTTCTTAAGTCAGTTAGGTATAAGTAGTTCTACGTTCTAGGGGACTCATGACCTCAGAAGGTAAGTCCCATAGTGCCCAGAGCCATTGGAACCATTTTGAACCACTACACTTCCATTAGGAGAGCGGCGTCTGGAGTTCATCCAGCGAGAAGTGTCGTGCAATTAGACTGTTGTTGCCTCCATATTCTGCCCTATTTTAATTGTATATTACGTCAGGTGAATCTATCATACGTAAGGGCGATCCTAAAAGTTCTTTGGATGGTGGAGCTGTGTGAATGCCCATTGTCAGACCGACTTTATTGTGCCGTACTACATCCCTAATCCTGATTGAGTGTGCAGTGCAGGAATTGCTTCCAGATTTTCTTCTTATGTGCTTGAATATTTTCTTGGCAGCAGCTTGTGCTTTCTTAAGGGAAAGAAAGTTTGCTCCTTTGGAGAGACTTTATTTTCTTGATGCCTTCTTCGTTCCTTGAGGACCGCCTCGTATTCTGAATCCCACTAACAGGATGATTGCCTGAGAGTAGTTCGCTTATGTCCTTTTTAAGATGTTAATACTTCGGCTACTTCTGTGATAAGGGTAACCAAGGCCCCAGAATCTATTTCTGGATTTCCATTTTCGATAATCGATTTTCATGTCTGTCTGACTTCGTGTTTGACAGTCTCCCTGGGTTGTGCATTTATTACTAGCAAGTGATTCGAATCTAAAGTGTCAGGTAGCACTTGCCATATTGTTCCGGTACCCAGTGCAGGGGGACGCTATGATGAAGTCCACTACCATCGACGCTTCGTTTGGTCGGACTATTCATGTGGGTGAGCCATCTTTAAGTAGTGTAAGTTTTCAGAATCTAGTATTCGCTATCTATTTCTCATTGCATTGTAATTTGAGCAACCCCACATTGTATGGTGCCTGTTGAAGTTACCTGGTAGTAGAAGAGGTTTTTCGAGGGAAGTCTGTCGTTAGGTTCTTTGTATGCTGAGATCAATTTCAGATTGAGATCCTTGATCCGCAGGTGGTTACTCACCATTTGCAATGGGTCATGGTGAGTGCCAGTACCAACAAAAATGGATTTCTTGTTTTACGAACAACGCTGGACCACTATAGCAATATTATCTATCTTCTCTCTTGACAGAGTAACCCATGAGTGCGAGCGGTTCGTTCTCTTTTAACTATGTTTGGCAATGGCACAGATGTCTACATGAGTTATGAGCAGAAAATGTCGAAGACTATCTTGCGTTTCATTTGATGATATTATAGAGCTTTGTAGTGTGTAAGGACAGGTGCGTACAAATTTTGGATTGGCATCAAGATCGAATCCTTCTGTAGTACTGGAGTGTGCCCATTAATGGCCTGTTGGTACGATATACCATCACCATTGCCGCAATTATATCTGAAATGTTGTTAAAACGTTGGCTCCTTACATGACTCTGTTGGCTGAGTCTGTGAAATTGTGGTGGGTAGGCTTTGGGACCCATTGGAGGAACAGGAAGGCAAAGTTCTAGTGGGAACTATTACTGACAAACACATTTTAGTTAATTTTCTTGTGTTTACGAAACGTGAGGCAGTTTCGAGGAAGGTCACTGTGACCATCAGAACAATGAATGCAGGTTGGTTGATCCTCGCACAGGCGTCACTTCTGGTTATCTCTGCACAGTAAGAACATCTTGTGTTACTTCTGCTTTATCCATATCGCAAACAGTTGTTGCATTGTAAGACGGAGGGTAAATATACGTTCACTGGACAGCGATCTCCATGAATATAAGCAAACTGGGGAGCCGTTGTGATCAGAATGTCATAACAGAAACTGGAGACAGCTTGTTACCTTTGTCCGTCCTGAATTTCAATTTTACTAATTCTCCTGAAGGCATTAACATCGCAGCAACACCCTAATTACTGTTATTAATTCGTCGTCAATAAGGGATTTTGCTGCTACATTGGTGATACCTTGTTTAGTAGTGAAGAACGTCGAAACACCAAATTTGCTTTGTTTAACGAAGAGTTTTGATCTAAGGCACTGGTATTTAGTCCTGATGTAGTCTCAGTTTTCCCACGGTTTCTCCCTGCAGCCTTAATATTGATGAAATGTTTGAGTAATGACTGGTTGACCCACCTAATGCGATTGCCTAGTACCACAGGGTGGAGCTTGCCTATGTTTCGGTCTCTACTTTCGACAATTGAGATGAAACGGTCATTATCGGTAGTTGCTTATAAATTATCAGTGCAACTTAACATGTTGGTGGGTGGTGATGCTTTCTTGAGTGGCGTCGATACGTGACGCTTTCCACATTTGGTCTCGTTAGTCTTCGTCTTCTTCCTCTTCCGCGAGGTCCTCTTGCCGTGTCTGCGAGGGCTGCAAGTTTCTTGCTGTAGTGGCATCGACAGGAGGAAAATATATGTGTGTTCGTTGTGGGCCTCTATAAATGCGTTGTTGATCTCTTCACTGACGGGTCCATGAAGTGCTTCGGTGTCCATTGCTACACGGTACCCCTGGTTTTGATAAGTTTGAGGAGCAGGCGGGCTGGAATCAGATTTTCAACGAGTCGAAAGAGGCTTTGGAAATAGAAGAAATAATTGAAGGAACACCCACTACATACACCTCGAGCACTAGCAGGATAGAGTCTGTTTATACCGTAGCTTCAAATGGCTCAAATGGCTCTGAGCACTATTGGTCTTAACATCTGAGGACATCAGTCCCCTAGAACTTAGAACTAGATAAATGTAACAAACCTAGGAACATGACACACATCCATGCCCGAGGCTGGGTTCGAACCGGTGGTCCCGCGGTTCCAGACTGAAGCACCTAGAACCGCTCTCCCACATCGGTCGGCTGTACCGCAGCGCGTCGATGTTGTTTTCTCTTCCACGTCTGGGAGTGTAATGATTCACGTACCGTTTAGCCTCAGGAACACAAGCAGATGGTGCTCCTAACGCTTCACAGCAAACAATGGGAGACGGCGACACTGGAATCACGGATTTGCTTCAAACTTTGTACACCTTCAGTAGGCCATTAAAACAACATACTGTGGCAGTACCAAAGAGCACTACTCTGGCAATTTTGAGAAAATCACATGAGAAGTTTTACGCGTCTGTTATGTAACTGATGTATCGCTGCATAGGTACAAGACTTTAGACTTCTTGGTTGCAAGTGTTTAGCTTCGTAATGCGAACGTGTATAAATCTACCTCTCGACTCCCGCTAAAACCTTTTTGTAATATAATTGTAAATTCTGTGATATTTCAGAATTTGTACCTACAACATTCGTTCTTACTACATTAGCAACGTCTCACCACTATACATGTTAACTGCCGAGTGGTCACTGCCTCTGTGTCTGCAGCTCTAAGCGTCGAGGTGAAAATTAGTTCCGGGTACCTTATCACTTTGCATGTATAAGGGATATTGCACATCAAGAAAGGCATAAATTTTCTAGGAACTATGCGTTTCCTAATTTACTTGTCCATAGTTATAACTATGCCTGTTCTAATAATTAAATTTAATTAAAAATAGCAAGTATTCAATTAACATCTGATCCACTAAACATTCATGCAAATACACGTGCTTTCTAAATTATGTTACCTCTCAGATGTCATATACTATTGCATTCATTAATACGTTTGAACTGTAGTCGTACCGTGGCCTTAAACACGTTGTCTTGCGTAGCTCGAACGGTAGGACCCTTGACCAACACGAACTGTAGCCCCCAGGATCTTAAGTGAAGTTGGGCATGTGACCAATGTTATTTCAGACAAAAGACCCCATATCAGATCTGCTGATTGATCACACATGCTTTCGAATCGTAAAATCAAGGCTGTTTTTATTTCATTGGACTTACCACATTGTAATCCGTCTGAACGGATTATGAAAGAAATTAATAAGCGTTGCAGATTTTCTTGTTACAGAAAACGATAGTACTGGAACAGATACTTACACTAATTTCAAAACGTACTGAATGGAATGCGTCATGAGTCGACCGCTTTATTACATATTCTTGTACTGAAAATAGAGGAACCACCGAACGGAATCAGAGAGCTTGTAGCTTTCCCGAATACACGTAAACTTCGACATAAAGACAGAATTGATTTGGCTATTAAAAATATAAATTCTGCTGCAGACAAGTGGAGAAAACTACACGGTAAGACTAATGACATATTGGTCAAAAAGTTCTCATTGAAGCCCATTGATTGTCACGCAAGAAGAAACATTTGCTAATACATTTTTCATTTCAAGTTACTATTACAAATTATCACAATTCGCATGCAGCAGTGTTTTGAACTCAACTGTCTAGTCAAGGGATCATGGGATTTATTAAGACAGTATTTCTACGAGTTAACTTTTATAGCGAACAGACAGAATTTTATTTTGTTTACATATTTCTTTTTAGTTGTACGGTTACGTCACGACTATAAGGTTCATATTCTTGAAGCACATACTGCTAATGAGGTTTTACTGCAACATTTTGTTTACTTGAAAAACCAGTTTTTTTATTTTAAATACTTTCTGAGAGGTCACAGATGGCACAGTATTTGGTCCGTTTGACAACTGCACGATTATATTACGACACTACTAACAAGTGACACAATTTTCATTCTTGCTTTTACGCTTTATCGATTTTATGTCGGCACAGTTTTTCTACGGTTTTCTGAAAAGTAAAACATATCTTGGTAATGGCTTTTGTGGAATTACTACAACGAGACAGTTATTTTCGTAAAACAACAATATGTTACAGTGTAGTACTTTCAAGCTCACAGCAATGAACGTAATAATTACATCTATATGCATAGCCCTTTACTTTTGTATATGGCAGAGTTAAGTACATTTATTTTTGGAGAACGTTGTTTATGATCGACTATATCTGCGACACTTGGCACATTTTAATGTTAAGCAATGACAGAGATTATCTTACAGTGAGAACTATAGTGTAGAGCTGCATGACATGCATTTGAGTGATACATTTTGTACTTGGAACATTTTTAGAAATATTTTTGAACTACAATGATACAGAGAAGGGTTTCGGTGATAAATTTCATTCTGCAGTTTTAAACTGTAACATTTGAGGTGTAATTACATTATACCTCATGGGGGTATGCCTACTTTGTGTACCATGCATGTGGTATACGCTGGGAGCCCTATCTAATTTGTTATTTACTTATGAAGTTTCACACATTGGTACCATATTTCTCTAACACAGAATTACACAGCTATATGGACATTTAGCAGAGAGAAATGGATATGTTTACTACGTCACTAACACGTGTCTATTCACACGGTTGGATTACTGTACACTTACGAAATTGTACTTTGTCTGCATTTTATGAACAGTTCACATATATTTTCCGAATCATTGTGGTACTGTGAGGGATTTGAGTGATGTATTTTGTATGGGATCATAATATTAGAAGTACACTATAGATAGATGACACCACTGAAGCGAGCAGAGAGTATCTGTTTAAAGATTTTCAGATTATTTGTGGATGCTACGTCAGTTTTGTGATTTTATTGATTTGTTATGATTGTATTACAGTGATGATGTGTATTATGAGGAAAATGATGCTACATATTTACTATGATGAGATATTGAAGAAATATCGACGAATTTTTATATATGTAATGAGGCAATGAATAAGGAGTAGGGGTTAGGGACTCAAGTGTGTGGAAAACAACGTTGGAAACCAAGAATCGTACGTTAAGGGTTATGAAAAGTGCGTATATATGTGAATGTGAATACCAAATGCCGACGGAAAGTTTTGGACACTGTTATTCGTGTAATTTCGTTTCTAAACACTACACATTTAATTCCTCAACCTGTGGGATGTCTTCTTTTGTTTTTGTTTTAAATATTTTGGTAAAGAGTATATGTGACCTTGAAGTAATGCTCTGCTGAGCCCGGCTGCGTGCTAGCTGCCTGGAAAAACCCATTGTTTTGTAGCCTGTCAACATTAATGCAGTCTCTTTAGCCGCTTTTAAGCTCACTGCACTCCTTCAAGCGCTCGCACTGCATTAGCAAAGAGACGCTGTTGACCTCGCTATTGACATTTCTTTCCAGAATGCACCACAAACACGACACACTATTACTTGGAAACACACAATTACACTTTGGAGTTCGTACTATTTACTGAAATGCTTATGAACTGATGAGAAATGCTCCTTCATCTACACACCTGATTATGACAAGTGTCTAAGAGAGTTGAGAGAATTTTAGTGACTTACGAAGTATCACATGACTATTGAATGATTTTTTATGCTCTTCTTCGTACATATTTGCCTATTTTATTTGAAATCTGGTTTCAAGCTGCCCTGTAGCATTGGTTTTATAGAACAAAATTTAATACGTATGCAAAAGTTAACACTTCCTGTCAACAGATCCATTTAATAATAATTTTATGATACACATTCTAAAAAAAAAGCGCTCTTGGAAAGGAAATAACAGTAAGAAAAGCAAGGGACTAGTAACAGGAATTGAATACATAATTTTCTTTTGAAGGACTTGGAAATTTATTTTTGTTACAATAAGTTGTTGTGGTGCATCACTTTAGTGTTAAGACGTGATATAGAATCATTGCTTTTCTCGTGGGAGTTTTGATGATCACAGATGCACATGTATATTCACCTTATGTACTTGCCGTCTTTCGTGTAATATTTTTTCTGCATTTGCTTTGAAATGCTTCAAATGGCTCTGAGCACTATGAGACCCAACATCTGAGGTCATCAGTCGCCTAGAACTTAGAACTTCTTAAACCTAAGTACATCAGACAGATCCATGCCTGAGACAGGATTCGAATCTGCGACCCTAGCAGTTGTGCGGTACCGGACTGAATCGCTTAGAACCACTCAGCCGCCGTGGCCGGCTGCATAAGCTTTGTCATGTTTATGTATAAGTTATTGAATTTGCTGCTGCTATTTGTCACACATTGTCCGACTGAATTTTACGTTGTATCACTGTGCTAAGCCGGTTTTACAACTGATTTATCTTATTGCCTTTTACTAGCTCATTTAGATATTCTGCTCCTTGCATTGCCTATTTGCACTTCTATTGTTGCTGTTTGTGTCAATTGTTTTGTGCTGCTTGAAGCACCCCCAATTAAATTCCTTATTGGGTTTTGTGTAATTTATCGTAGCCACCAAACAGTTAATTATTATGATTATATGACCGTGTGCTTAATGGATGAAAGGCTATCGGTTTTTCTGCTGGTTTCGGGGCTATTTCAACCGAGTGTGGCTCTTCTGAGATTGAGTAGTGGAAATGATACAAAGTTTGTCTACCATTAAGGACCACAAAGGTTGCGATGTACAAACTGATGTATATAATTCCTACTAACACACAAATGCTGAGGCAGTTGATACCTTCGCCTTACACGTCTAATCACAGTTATATCTAGTTATTGGTTGTTGATTTCCAGTATTTCGTCACACGCAAGTCTGATGGTTAACATTCCCAACAATCCTCACTGCAATCCATGGTGATTGCTGGTCGACGCGAAACACGTAATTCGGCACTTGTCACTTTCTGTTTCATATCACTCGCTAATCGGTATTATTGATGGTCAACCCCACGACGATCAGGGGGACGTGCTCACTCGTCAAACTCCGGTGAATTTTACTCTACCACCATTCCTGCCCGTCTTTCCCGCACAACTTTCTACTCGACACTCTCCAGTACTACTCCGCACTCGACACTCGTCTCACTGCCTCTTGCAGCGCTTGGCAGTCGACTCCTGTCTACTATCGACCTGGCCGCCGGATACCTGCATCTATCTTCATGGGATCTCGGATCCCTTACATCCCCGCTCTCAAAACCTTCTTTGTAGCCACAGGCGAAAAAGAATAATAGGAAAAAAAAATTCACATAGCATAAAAATGAAAATGAGGAACATAAATTCTTGTTCACATACTGAAAACTTAAATAACATCACAAATAATACCCTATTGGCTCCGGTAGCAACCTGCCCCTACAGAAATACTATACATCATCAATATATCTTAATTAACACAGGATGGTAATATTTTTACAAACTTATCTTACATTCAATTACCAAAATTCTTGACTTTCAAAATTGTATGTGAGCCGTTAACTACTTATTTGTTATAACTTTCTACAGCAAAGACTAGAGAACAAACTAGTTGTATACCAGCTACCCCTCTGGTATGCCATCCTTTCAGAAGGGTTCGTGCTGTCCACACTACTATCACTCTAACTTATAACTCACTTGGTCAACATTCATTAAAGTTAAGGAATAAATTCACAACTTATTCATTTGAGTCCTTAACACAAGCAAAATTGAATATTAAAACAAAATATATTATTTACACCTTGACTTCTGCAATTATTTTACAATCCCTCATACCTCTACAAATTTATTCAATAATATTAAATGCTCCATTATTGCACTAAGTATGTCGTATGTAAATATTTGCATCACTATAACTAATGTGGTCATCCAAGGAAAAATTTAAATTACTCATTATTTCATTTTTCCAAACATTTACTGCCAGGTGTGAATGGATATCACTAATGCTCAGATGAGAGGTACAATATTTCCTGTTATATTGACATTAATCTAATATGCTTAATGGATATTTATTATTCATTACACAGTGCCAGAATTCTGCTTCTAAAGCTTGACTTATGTATAACAATATTTGACTCTGATAGCTAATTGGATACATGTATTACTCATTACTCATGAGTAACACTTTCTGTTTTATCAGCATACTTTAGATCAACATGCATACCTACAAATAACTTAAAACAGATGTTGCTCATGTTCTAAATAACATACTTAGATACTTCAAACATGTCATACTCAAAACACTTCATTAAACATAACTCCCTCAAATTAATGGCAACTTCAACTGCAAATAAATATACATCTTGGAACTACATAAACCTTCCATATTCGCTGCAACAGCTACATAAAAATACTACTCCAGGCTCCTCAGCCTCTCCGTTCATCATATTTCACATAATTTATTCAACATCTATCTCCTCACGTATATGTTTCTTTATACACTCCTGGAAATTGAAATAAGAACACCGTGAATTCATTGTCCCAGGAAGGGGAAACTTTATTGACACATTCCTGGGGTCAGATACATCACATGATCACACTGACAGAACCACAGGCACATAGACACAGGCAACAGAGCATGCACAATGTCGGCACTAGTACAGTGTATATCCACCTTTCGCAGCAATGCAGGCTGCTATTCTCCCATGGAGACGATCGTAGAGATGCTGGATGTAGTCCTGTGGAACGGCTTGCCATGCCATTTCCACCTGGCGCCTCAGTTGGACCAGCGTTCGTGCTGGACGTGCAGACCGCGTGAGACGATGCTTCATCCAGTCCCAAACATGCTCAATGAGGGACAGATCCGGAGATCTTGCTGGCCAGGGTAGTTGACTTACACCTTCTAGAGCACGTTGGGTGGCACGGGATACATGCGGACGTGCACTGTCCTGTTGGAACAGCAAGTTCCCATGCCGGTCTAGGAATGGTAGAACGATGGGTTCGATGACGGTTTGGATGTACCGTGCACTATTCAGTGTCCCCTCGACGATCACCAGAGGTGTACGGCCAGTGTAGGAGATCGCTCCCCACACCATGATGCCGGGTGTTGACCCTGTGTGCCTCGGTCGTATGCAGTCCTGATTGTGGCGCTCACCTGCACGGCGCCAAACACGCATACGACCATCATTGGCACCAAGGCAGAAGCGACTCTCATCGCTGAAGACGACACGTCTCCATTCGTCCCTCCATTCACGCCTGTCGCGACACCACTAGAGGCGGGCTGCACGATGTTGGGGCGTGAGCGGAAGACGGCCCAACGGTGTGCAGGACCGTAGCCCAGATTAATGGAGACGGTTGCGAATGGTCCTCGCCGATACCCCAGGAGCAACAGTGTCCCTAATTTGCTGGGAAGTGGCGGTGCGGTCCCCTACGGCACTGCGTAGGATCCTACGGTCTTGGCGTGCATCCGTGCGTCGCTGCGGTCCGGTCCCAGGTCGACGGGCACGTGCACCTTCCGCCGACCACTGGCGACAACATTGATGTACTGTGGAGACATCACGCCCAACGAGTTGAGCAATTCGGCGGTACGTCCACCCGGCCTCCCGCATGCCCACTATACGCCCTCGCTCAAAGTCCGTCAACTGCATATACGGTTCACGTCCACGCTGTCGCGGCACGCTACCAGTGATAAAGACTGCGATGGAGCTCCGTATGCCACGGCAAACTGGCTGACACTGACGGCGGCGGTGCACAAATGCTGCGCAGCTAGCGCCATTCGACGGCCAACACCGCGGTTCCTGGTGTGTCCGCAGTGCCGTGCGTGTGATCATTGCTTGTACAGCCCTCTTGCAGTGTCCGGAGCAAGTATGGTGGGTCTGACACACCGGTGTCAATGTGTTCTTTTTTCCATTTCCAGGAGTGTATGTTCATCTACTTGGTTCTGATCACGCATCTGGTTATTTTCCTGTGCACGAATAGTTTCTAACTGCCACAATACTTCCTTTAAGTTATCTTTATCTTTAATCAGGCTTCCAGATAAGTTTTCTTGCATCCTACCACTTAACTTCATTTTAATTGCTGATATAATTATGTCGTCATTCAACGGCTGCTCCAATGTTTCATTCAACTCCCATAGATGCTCAGCAAATTGTCTCAAGGCACCTCTTCAGGTGTTAAGGGACTTGCTATGCAGTAAATCTTCACGTGTTGCACACTGGTGACTTTTGGACCAGTATTTCTTTAAAAACTCTTCCTCAAATTGACTGTAGCTGGTAACTTCTTCTTTCTTCCTAACTCCCCAGGTGAAATCTTCACCTTCCATTCTGTCTATTGTGAACTGTATTTTATCTGCATCTCTTAAGTGTGCTGGGAAAACTCCTCGTAACCACTTAGTAAATATCATTGGATGCAATGCCCCTTTGGGTTTATATTTTTGTCAGATGTGGATCTGGGTATACCTGTTATCAGCATTTACTAGTGCAATGAAGTTGCCCTCCCCTACTGTTAAGTTGGCACTATTTACCTTCCTATCAATCTCTTCAGTTTTAGTTTCTAGCTGTTGGAATCCCTCCTGCAGCTGTTTGATCTCATTTGTGATTATATGTTCCACAGCCTCCTCCAATTTTACTTGCTTATTTCCCAATTTCCCAATACTAACCTGGCACCGCTGTTGTATTTGTCTTCAATCTGTTGGTTCAGGTGTGCTTCCATTTCTTGCATTCTCCCTTCCAATTCAGTTTTGACTTCCTTGACATCCCTCTCAGCTTTTCTGATTATCTCTACTTTCATATCGTTAATCTCTTCTCGCAGTGGATCTACCTTCATCTGTAGCTTGTCATCTCTCTCCTGAAACGTTATTCTCATCTGTTCCTGGAATTCCTGCAGCCCTTTTTCTTAAGTTTTCTTCGTATACTTGGGACATCTCTGCTATACTTTTCTTGATTTCGTTGTTCTCTTTATTGATTTCTTCATTTCCTTTGGACATCTCTTCCATACATTTGTTGGTTTCTTCTCTTCCTTTGGACATTCCTTCTATTCTTGGAGCATCTCTCCCATATGCTTGTCGATTCCTTGGAGCACCTTAAGTATTACTGACTGCAATCCTCCATCCTCAAGACTGAGTTCCTTTCTAATTGGTTTTACCGGTGTCTCAGGCTAACTGGTTGAATGATCCAATGAGCTGTCCATTGACATTCCACTACTACCAATTCGTGATTCATCCTTGTCCTCCTGCCCTATCTCCATTTTTCTAACTACCTCCTCCACAACCTTTTCTTTCAATTCTGGATCCATTCTAAATATTCACAATGCACAAACAAGTAAAAATAAAAAATAAAAATAACCTCCTAGTAAGCCAAACATTCACTAATAAGTTAATAACGAAATAATCCTTCACTGTATTGGGTTAACACAGGCTGGAAAAATAGACCTCTCCATTGAACAGCATAAATTACAGAAACCTACCCAGATCAAACTTCAATGACTGCATTTATACACAAAATCTCGAAGTGACATACTCACAACTTAAACCTGTAGTTCACAATGAATAATGCGAATGAGACACTATGCTTTGCTGTACAGCATGAAGACATGGGCATATTAGCGTACCATGCTTCAGGGCAAATTCGGACAGAAATGTTAAAAAATATTGTTTTTATAATTTCTGCAATTGTCAAATTTAATTTGAAGTTCCTTCCGCACTGTGAAGATGGTGCAATATTAATTAGTCTTGCACCAGCAAATCGTCTTCACTCACCCCTCGACACTCGTCGAAGTCGCGATGTTTTGGCGTTTGAAGTCGCGCTACCAGTCCTGTTGGCGTTGGCTCCTCCGCCGCGGCAGGTCAGGCGAAGCGTCGTTGTAGCTGGTGTGGTACCGTGTGCACTGTTTAAGTCCGCGGCGTGTGGAACTTCTTCACTGCTTTAGATTCTTGGACTAGCCGCTCATAGTCTGGGTGACGTCATTCAGTAATTACGCCACAGTCAACACTCGCAAATGCAGTAACAGTTTATGGGTCCACATCAAATTGAGCGATTTACACCGTTTAAAAAACTATTTCGGATAAAAAGTCACTTGAAAACATATTCCTGACACTTTCGCAACGGAATTTTGGCTGGTTCTCTCGCGATTAAGCACAAACGCGCCTTTTCTTAGAGTATGAATTTCACAGTACTTCATGCAGGTTTTAGTGTCCGTACTTCAATATATTGTTTATTAACATTGATTTTGTGACTCGAACTCATAAAAACAAATTGTTTACTGATCGTCAGTCACTTGTCCACTGTATTGTCTAAATAATGTGCTTCGTTCCCGCGATTTCTAATTTCACCATAAATGTCATATTACACTGTTTCTAGTTGGAATACTGTAACTTTAGTCACGGTAACTACAATACTGAATTATTTTTGCACTAAAATTGTCCGATAATTACAAATGTCATTCCACTGAAACCAAAAATGGTATTTAATAAATCATTGTTCTGATACGAAGATTGCAACTGTCCTTTTCACGGGAGCCAAGATGAATCGGTTTTTCTGATGGTTTCGGGGGTATTTCAACCAAGTGCGCCTGTTCTGAGATTGAATGCCGGAAATGATAGTTTGTCTATTATTAAGGACCACAAAGGTTGCGATGTACAAACTGATATATATAATTCCTACTAACACACAAATGCTGAGGCAGTTGCTACCTTCGCCTTACACGTCTAATCACAGTTATATCTCTTTATTGGTTGTTGATTTCCAGTACTTCGTCACACGCAATTATGATGGTTAACATTCCCAAGAATCCTCACAGCAATCCATGGTGGTTACTGGCCGACGCGATTGACGCGAAACACGTAATTCGGCACTTGTCACTTTCTGTTTCACATCACTCGCAAATCGGTATTGGTGAGGGTCAACCCCACGACGATCAGGGGTGCTCACTCGTCATAGTCCGGTGAATTTTACTCGACCACCATTCTTGAACGTTTTTTCCGCACTACTACTCACTCGACACTCTCCAGTACTGCTCCGCACTCGACACTCGTCTCACTGCCTCCTGCAGCGCTAGACAATCGACTCCTATCTACTATCGACCTGGGCGTCGGATACTGGCATCTATCTTCGTGGGATCACTAATCCCTTACATGCTACATTGACACCATTCCCTAGTTTACATATCTGAGCTCAGTAGATTTCAGTTAGTTTGAAGGGGGTATGCTATATAAGGAAATGAGTTGTGATGAGTTGGGAAGAAATCTATCGAGGAGCTATAAGAAAAAGGTCCGGCCATAGGGTATAGCATAATGACGAACCATTATTTTGAAAGAGGAAATGAACGGATATACGTATAGTGACGACAGGTTAAGGCCGGACGCGGTGGTCTCGCGGTTCTAGGCGCGCAGTCCGGAACCGTGCGACTGCTGCGGTCGCAGGTTCGAATCCTGCCTCGGGCATGGATGTATGTGATGTCCTTAGGTTAGTTAGGTTTAAGTAGTTCTAAGTTCTAGGGGACTGATGACCACAGCTGTTAAGTCCCATAGTGCTCAGAGCCATTTGAACCATTTGACAGGTTAAGGTAGGGTTTTCTTGGAAACGAATTATGAGGTAAGGAAAAAATGGAAGCATAAGCACTGGTTGAACGGACAAATATAGATAGCATGGTTACATAGCATATTTTTGGGAACAGAAGTTGAAGTAAGAGAGGTAAGTAAAGTTTCGGGTTGAAATGAAGTAGTTTTGGCTAAAAGATATGGAGGTATGTGTATGAAGAATATTACTGTAAGGAGAAAAATGAATCAAAGGTATAAATGCTCACCACAAGCACTGGAGTACCAAATGTTGCAGTGAAAACTGCTCCTGTAAATTCCTTTTGTGATATTCCACTATACATATGTGTACCCATGTGTGTCTGTGTTCTTCCTGTCTCTGCGTGTGTACCTGATAAGAAAAATAGGGTAGATTGTTTTTCTTCTAGTACTAAACTGCATTCACTATGATGAGGAATACGGTTATCCTCAAATCTAATCTGCTTTTATACTACATTCTCTACCTAAGGAAGATGTCCAGACATTATTTAATCTGTTATATTTTCTTTTCACGCTCATGTGTCAAGTTGAGGTTTTTATGGATATTCTCATTTCTCATTTATTTATTTACGTCATAATTCCTGTAATACTCGAATATATGCTTATTTATATTCTTCTGTGAAGCATGTATTACTAAAAATATTATTTGCATTGTCATATTATTTTCCTTACCTCTGTAATTGTACTCTTACCCTGTAAAATTGTAATTGTATAGACACCAGTTCTCCACCTTAGGTTAATAGTACTGATTCATTTCACTGCACACATTTGTCTGTTCATCATACTATATGTGTAAAATATCAGGGGTTATATGACTATGTTTAGTGTTTGCACGTGTGTTGAGAATAAGGCAAGAAAAAAAAGAAATGGTTCAAATTGCTCTGAGCACTATGGGACTTAACATCTATGGTCATCACTCCCCTAGAACTTAGAACTACTTAAATCTAACTAACCTAGGGACATCACACAACACCCAGTCATCACGAGGCAGGGAAAGTCCCTGACACCGCCGGGAATCGAACCTGGGAACCGAGGGAGAATTCAGCAAGGGACTGGTTAACAGCATTGCTGGTTCTAATGATGCTACAAAAAAATTAGTGAGTATTCAAGTGGTGGTTCAGGGACTTGCTACATTATCCTGAAGACTCTTCAGTTGTGATTGTGCACGCACACAGTCGCAACGGATGGTTGCTGGCCATCTCTACAAGGACTGCAGTGGGTCTGCACTTTTGGTGGCCCAATACCACCATAATCGCTACAAGGAATCCTGTGGGTCTGCTGTGTGGTGACCCACAAATTCTGCTAATATTGTTCTAGACTATGACTGACTCTGCTGTGGGTCTGCTTTATTGTGGCCCATTACCAATCGCCAATCGCCATGTCTTCACATTAAGAGTAAGCACTGTTTTTCTATGGGGAGGCCCACGCTAATTTGTCAAGACTGTATGGTGGTCCACAACTTTTTTTTTGTGCTCAGCCTTTGTGCATAAAACTGTGATAGACTTCATTTCTGATGAATGATTAAGACAGTCTTTAGGGACTGTGAGGAGAATTTTTGCTTTATCGACCGACAGTATATTAGTAGCTGTGTGCATCTGATCTATTTGACACAGTTAATAAAAAAATTTAACAATTTTGTAATAGCCACTGCCCAAAATATTTTGTAATTTTTTTTTTCAGGGGAGCAGGGGGCTGTGTCAGTAGCCTGTTTAAATGTGTGTTTGTTGACAGGGCTATAGACTGCATTAATGCCACTGACAACGATCTGCGCCCTCTCTGAGAGACTCTCTAGCTGGTCGGACTTGCAGTTGAGAGTTAATAGCAGTGATGGAGGTTAGAGGTGTTAGCGCGAGCGGACGATTTGTTCATGTGTCCGTCATATAGATTTAGTGTTCCATGGAAATGGATTGTAAAATAATGATTCATGTATCTGCTAATGTTTGGATAATGTAATTAATGATGATTATATAAATTTTGGAAATGGATGTCACGTTATTAACGTAAAATCTGCTAGGTACTTTGTTTGCTCTGCAACGAAATCTTTCCTTTGCTAACCAAATACCTATGAGTAGTTAGAGCCTACAGTAGTTACAATGATTTTATTTAGCTGGCTGTAGTTGCTGCTTGCTGTATCTACTGTAGTTCGTGTCATGAAAATTTTCTGTGAGGTATGTGACTGATAAAAAAGTGTAGGTTATCGTTAGGATTTCTTCTAATTCAGGGTCCTTCTTTTGTGTTAATTATTTGCAGCGATACTGCGTTGCGTTTGTATGTTGTGGGTCATAAATGAATAGGGTAAGTTGTGTCAGGGAAAACTCTGTAGGTTAGTGTTGTAATGATAAAGACAATGAAAGTAATTGTAGGTGCAGTTCCACTCAGCAGTTTAAGAACGTTAAGTGGCATTCAGGATTCAGCAATTTAAGGAAAGACGTAGAAGTTTCGAGGTGAAACTTCTGCAACTGCGTAGTCGCAGCTGACATAGGCTACTGCAACACGTCACAACTCATCTGTCATACGGGACAACGCTGTCTCCCAAGACAAAGCGGTCTTCATCGATAACGTATCTGGCACCATGATCGATGACTACCTATGTCACGTAAGTGGTGTAATATGCGGTACAGATATTATGCTGTATTCCTTTATCGTAGATGGGAACATCTGTATATTCGTTAGACATGTTGATCGCTAGCTGTAAGAAGTCGATGGAATAAGTAAGGAGATCTTTTTACGTCTCACTGGTCTCAAAATTTGAAGCCTCTGGAGTAACGAGGAATTGCAGAACTTTCAGAGGAGGTAACGAAAGGAAACACGCTGCCGCAGTAATGAGCAAAAAAAGGAATACACGCTATTTATGTTGAACTAGTAATCAGCCGAGGATGTTGTGCAGATGGAAATGACAACACGTTACTTTTGCTTTTACTTTGCTTTCTTTGACCTCCAGAGTTTGTGTCTAGCTGTCGATAACACATGTTTCCACACAACAAATAGCTGATCAAAGAAAATACAAAATTGCATGTTTACAGAATGGAAATCTCTAGCTTTTAAAATAACAAGCGCTTCACAAATAGATTGATAAGTAAACTACACATGCTCGTGTTTATGTAATCACATATTTTAAGGAGCTCTACAATGAACACAAGAGAAACGGAAGGAAAGATCAGCCAATAGTCGAAAGACAAACAGAGATGGAGAAAACTGTAGGTGAATACGAAACAATACAGGCTGTAATAAAACTCTTAAACACTGTGTTCAACGAAACACACAGAACATATCAGTTTATTGGTGGAAACATGAGTTAACGAAACAGATGAAACATATATGCACCAAGGCTAATTCATAAAAGGAAGGAAAACGATGATGAGCATAGGGCACGCCCACAAAACAATTCCTCGTCGAATGGAAGAAGTATAGTAGGGTTACACAAAACGTAAAATGACAGTCATGTAAGGAATATTGTGCCATAAGTTCTAAATCCAACTTTTTGCAATCTAGTCTATTGTTTACCATCTGCAAAAATTAGAAACATAACTGTGGTGACAACTTTGCAGAAATCGGATAATATTTAGAAAATACATTCACTGACAGGGTTGATTATTTTGCACGTAAAGACGAAGAAACAGAAGGTACGAAGACAGATAAATAACGCCATAGAAACAAGAGAAAAGATGATTTACATAACAAGAAATTGTTGAAATAATGAAAACACACGGCACAGTCACAGACGGCATGTGGCAGCAGTGCCAGTGAAGGGAACAAAAAGCGTCTCCGGGACACTGGGAAAAAAATGCACTCATTGTCATAATGCGGGACATACCAACGGACATGGTCATTCGATTTCGAGCCAAATGTGGCAGCATTTGCGAAACGGCTCATTTGTAAAATGCTCGCGTGCCGCTGTGGTTAAAGTATACTTTGCATGGCAAAATGGTGCTGTCCAGGCGCTGAGGCATTGTGGTGGATCGTATGCCAAGATGACATCTACATCTGCATCGATACTCCGCAGCCACCGTATGGTGCATGGCTGACGTTGCCCTGTACCAGTACTAGCCAATTCCTTTCCTGTTCCATTCGCCAAGAGAGAGAGAGAGAGCAGAAACGACTGTCTATATCCCCCCGAAACAGCCCTTATGTCTCGCATCTCCGTGGTCATTACGCACAGTGGATGCTGGCGGCAATGTAATCGTTCTACAGTCAACTTCAAATGCCGTTTCTCTACATTTTCTCGTTGGTGTTCCTCGAGAAGAACGTCACCTACACCCAGAAACTTGAATCTGAGATTCCAAAGCATCCCTGTAACACTTTCGTGTTGTCAGAACATACCGGTATACCGGTGATAAATCTAGCAGCCCCCCCCCCCCCCCCCCAGTATTATTTCGAGGTCTTCCTTTAATCCGACCTGGCTGCGGCGATGTGGACGGGCGAATAGACGGGTAACTATTGAGCGACGTACCACCCAGAAGGACCAAGCAGCTACCAACCATTTCTCCTCAACGACCGTTCAGCGATTGTTGTCCATCTGTGCCTTTACAGCTGGCGCCTGATTTTGCGCTCATGTTGACTACTTCAGCGGCTACGTAGCCCAGAATTTGCGCTAACACCACAACACAACGTTCACCAAGCGGCGTCAGGTGACCTTCTCAGATGAGTCACCTATTTTACTTTGTTGGCGTGAAATGTGTGAAAGTAAGCATCCTACAACAATCGTCGGAAGCTTATAGGGCCGAGAAGGGAGAGTCATGGTCTGGGGAATGCTTCAGTTGTTCTGGAAGGCACAGTGGGTCAACCCAAGTATTCATCTATCCTTGGGGAGCATCTCCACTCCTACTTGCAGTTTGTTATTCTTCGGCACGATGGAATCTGCCAGCTGGTCAGTTCACACAGCAGTACACAGGCGTCGTTCGAAGAGCACCAAAGTTATCGGATTTAAACACAGTCGAGAATCTGTGCGACCACCTCGATAGGGCTGTTCGCACCGCGGATCCTCAGCCGAGAAACCTAGCACAGGTGGCCACCACACTGGAATCGGTACGGATCCACATCAATGACGGGGCATTCCAGAACCTCTCTGACTCTCAGCGGTTAGCGCCGTGGACTGTGATTATTCCAGCTCCTCAGCCGAGAAACCTAGCACAGGTGGCCACCTCACTGCAATCGGTACGGATCCACATCAATGACGGGGCATTCCAGAACCTCTCTGACTCTCAGCGGTTAGCGCCGTAGACAGTGGTTATTCCAGCTTTCGACATGTGGTCATATTAATGTGACTCAACAGTGTAATAAATGCAAATAACAGCCCTCGTGAAAACGTGGTAACAGCATGAGAATTTTCAGTCTCTTCACTTAGTACGTCACTTTATTGAAATATGAAATAGAAATTCTTCCAATCCATCTGTGGCACACAGAAAACAAGTACTTAACAGTATTGGTTAAAAACAGTCTTCGTTGCAATTTTAGATTCTTTTCTTTATTTTTCAACCACGCGTTTCGCTTTATTTAGGCATCTTCAGGTTATCTACATAGAAAACAGAGAACGAATATATCTATTTAAGAATCGCGATCGCGTTGTGCAGACTTGGATAACCTATAAGCGTGTATAAACAGATCACCTAATGAAAGTAGAAACAGATCACCTATTGAAAGCAAATACCTTAATTTGGTATTTCTGAGAAGAATTTTAGTGGGTATGTATCACATCTCATTTTCATCGCTGCTGCGTAATTATGTATTAGACTTCAGTACTGGAACACGACGCTGCGGCCCATTATGCTTACTACCTGAGCCCCAATCTTCCTGATACTCGCTCCTGTGAACGTGAACGCGTTATGCAGATCTTGGTGCCTATCGCGTCCATCTAGAAAAGGTAATGATTTTACTATTTTATATTTCTAGTTTTTACTGAGTTTAACGAAGGCGACGTTGGTCTGATATATCCGACGATGCCCTTTGGCTACACTGTCTAAAGGATTTTTCTAAGGAATACCAAAGTAAGGTAGTTGCTCTTTCAATAGGTGATCTGTTTATACTTTCAATAGGTTATCTGTTTATAAATGCTTAAAGGTTATCCAAGTCTGCACAACGCGATCGCAACTCTTAAATAGATGTATTTGTTCTCTGTTTTCTATGTAAATAACCTGAAGATGCCTAAATAATGCGAAAAGCTGTCATGAAAGAAGCTTAAATTGCAACGAAGAATGTTTTTAACCAATACTTAAATATGAAACTTTTCCGCGAAAATTGCAGAAAGCCACAATAATACCAATAGTGAAACCAGTCACGCTGAATCCTACGATTAATATCACCCAGATGGCCTTATGAATACACAGGAATGAGAGCCGATAGAACTGTCTATAAACGTAACCACGCACTTCATTTCTTCAAAGGACTTATTAAAAAACTACCAATGTGCGTTTACTAGGCAGAAAATACGGCCGGCCGGAGTGGCCGAGCGGTTCTAGGCGCTACAGTCTAGAAGCGCGCAACCTCTACGGTCGCAGGTTCCAAACCCGCCTCGGACATAGATGTGTGTGATGTCCTTATGTTAGTTAGGTTTAAGTAGTTCTAAGTCCTAGGGGACTGATGACCACAGTAGTTAAGTCTCATAGTTCTCAGTGCCATTTCTTAGAAAAATGCTACAGACGCTTTAGAGGTGGAAACGAAGGTTGTAAAAAACAGTAGGGTGAATGGCCGATAGGCTGAAGCGTAAGCAAACTGTTGTGCACTGTGTGTGTATGGTGTTGTGCTACGCAGAAGTGAAGGTTCCTTGCAAGATATCTTTGGTTCACACTACGATCTATGTTCACTTTTGGTTTTGCCTGATACTATTTCTTTGTGTTTTTGTCCGATGTGCCACTTTAATGCCATTTTGTGTTGCAGGTTGTTTTAAAGCCAACAAAGTTGGTTTTGCCGACCCACAACAGTTGGCGACTGCGACATGAAATGCGACGGTCACTGGCTTTAAATTCGACACATGTTTCCGCTCGGTACCATGCAGCGTCGCACACAGTGTACCCCTTTCAACCGCGTGCCACGGGTTCTGCGCCCCACGCCAGCAGCGCTGCGAATTTGTAGCCTACTGAGTCTGCGTTATTACTAAGATGATAGATCACGCTTCTATGATAGCTGCAGACGCACTTGCTGGTGCGATGGTAAACAGCGTTCCAGTAAAACCACCACCGTTGTGGCAGCATAGTTCCATGCTACGGTTTGCGCAGTTGGAAAGCCAATTTGTTCCAGTGCAAGTCACCACGTATCACAAAATATGCTGTCAAAGCACTCACCGACGAAATGGTATTGGAAGTGCAGGATACTATGTCGTTCGCGCCGAACGTGGACAGATATCTGGAGATTTCGTGCCTAAGAACTGGGCAAACACACGCTACCTCAGGTGCTGTTCAGATTACTTATGTTGGCAAGAAACGCAGAAAGCGACGACGCTCTGCGAATTACTTAGCTATCACGCCCTACCGCCTGACTCGGTGAAGATTTTAACTGTGTGAGCCGGCTATTTAGATGAACTGCTGCAAACTGACGATATAATATCTCAAACGTATCCGTCTGTGTGCGTTGCAGTAGGTAGCCTACACGAGCAGAAAGACAGGAACTTCGCTGCGCTATAAGCTCAGATCACAAGTCGCTACACTGCGAACTCAGAACAAGTCACCGATCTCGCCGCTACCGCTTGCCGAGAAACGCAATCGCTCACCTTCGGCTTACAAAGTGTCGTGGTACCACCGCCGATTTGTGTTAGAGTTATAGACGTGCAAGCCTCCTTGCGAATAGCGAAACAGCGAAACGTAACAGGGGCTCAGTGATGACGGTCACTGACGTTCCGAACGACTGTAGTTAACTGCTTATCACAGACATAGCTATGATATCGCAGTTCTTTGTTGGCACGGGTGGAGAAGTTATAGTCTATGCATCCACGCGTCTGCCACCTCGTAAGATCACCTGCCAAGTTCCCACATTAACTCTCATACGGCACTCCATACTTCACTATATTTTCACTATGCCTGTGCATGTTCGATCACGTCGCTTAACGCCACAGAGAGAAAAAGTGGTTGAACAGGAATTCTCATCCATGTTCGCGTAGTGGATTTGGCGCCCGGCAAGTAGTAGTTGAGCATCTCCGCTCCACGTGGTACTGAAAAAGATTGACAGATGGCGTCCTTGTGGAGACTAACTACAGACAAACGCGATAACGATTACAGACAGGCACCGCACACCACAAATCGAGGATTTCACATCCCGTGTCCGAGATAAAACCATATTCTCTACGCTAGACCTCGTTACAGATTTTTTTTCCAGATACCTGTGGCTGAAGACAACGTTCAAAATACGCGCGTATGGACGCCTTTCGCGGTTTTCGACTTGACCTGCATGCCTGTCGGGCTAAGCAACGCTCTTCACATGTTCCAAAGATTTATGGACGAAGGTACACACGACTTGGATTATTGCTATGTATTTATAGTCGTTGGTTTGTTCATGTTATGCTCAGAAGTTGAGCTTCTGTTACATCTACAGCATTTCCGTACCTATGTAGGTGTGCTTGGCCTCATTTTTAATCCCTACAAATGCGTCATTGGTGCAGCAGATGTAAAATGTTTTGGCTATACTGTTTATGGTCAAGGAGTTGAACCAACAAAAGAGAAGACAGACGCAATACTTGGTTTTCAACGACCTACAATGATTAATGTACTACGGAGCTTTCTCGGTGTTACGAATTTTTGTCGTCGCTTTCTTCGTTACCACATCCTTCCAGCTACACCACTGAACAAATTCATACAAGGAAAACCCAGACCAAAGTATAAACTTCAGTGGAATCCAGAACCAGAAACGGCATTTTCGAAGACTGCCATCGCTCAAACAGAACTCTTGGTGCATCCAGTAACGCAGACACAATTTGCACTGATAGTTCATGCATCTGCCCCCACAACCCGTACTGCACTACGAAAACGCGTGGATGGACACTGGAAACCACTAGCCTTTTTCAGAAAAAGTTGTAATCTTTGTAACAAAATTGGTCAACAAACGACCGTGAGCTTCACGCTACATATCCATCCATCAAAAGGATCCTACACATGTTGAAGAGACAGCAGTTTGTATTTGGTAATGGGTCACAACCCTCTATACGCATTCCCACGGCTCCCAGAGGAAGCTTAACCACGAGACCTTTAATATGTTGATTTCATCGGTCAATTTATTACCAACATCATCCTTGTTGAAGCTTAACTGAACGTGCCAGCTATGTGCTATAGCGCATAGAATTTATTCCTGAAGCGATTGAATCTAAAGCTTACACGGCGGCGCAGCAATCGGACGATGAATTACGTGATTTTCTGACGAATGCGTCGGCTGTCCAGCTATATTGTGACGTTGCCGATGACGGACCATTGCAATTCGTGACTGCGGGATTCCTCCAACAGCAATCTCCTTGTGCACATATCGCACCCGGGGGTTAGAACCGCAACAAGATGGTGACGAGAGCATTCGTCTGGCTCTTGTAAGTCAATGGGTAACCTGTCAATGAAATAAAATTAGCAGAAATGTCATGATATGTGCCACCGCTGGGAAGCTTAATGTTTTCGAATCTTTGATTTCATCACGTCCATATAGATCTAATGGGAACACCCCCCTCCACCCCCCCCTCCCCCCCCCCCCCCCAAATCTCTCCCGGTGATCGGAAAGATACCCTTACTGTCTCACAGCTGAAGACCGTTATACAGCCTGACTTGGAGTATTCCCTATAGCTGATGCATCTGCTGAAAGTGTCATGACCGAATTCTTTCTCCTGTGGATCGCAGGATTCGGTTTACCGCAGCGGGTCACAATTGACCAAGGCAGACAGTTTGAATCCTATATCTTGAAAGCACTGTATACTTTACTTGAGACAGAGCAAATCAGCTTTCAGCATACCATCGAGAGACAAACCGTTTGCTTGAGCGAATGCACAGTCAGTTCAAAGCGTCACTGTGATGCCACGATTCGGAGCGATGGACTGAGAGGCTACCTGTCGTTCTCTTAGGTCTACGCTCGTATCTGAAAGAAGACCTCCAGGCAGCTAGAGCAGAGCTCGTGGTCGGCCAACCTATGTGAGAGTTCTTCTCCGAGTACCAAAGGAATTCATCGATTTGTCTGTGTTTGTGAACAGCCTGTGCACACAGTTGCGACAGTTACGTCCAGTGGTGCCAAGAGATCAGTCGAACCTCAGACCGTTCGTGTTCGACGAGCTACGTGATTGTCAGTATGCTTTTATCCGACACAACACGGTGCGCAAACCGCTGCCCCCACACCTATGAAGGACCATACCCTATAGTTAGCAGGCACGACAAAACATGCGCCGAAGTCTATAAAGGTTGACAGAGTTTATAACACTACCGTCTGTCACTGCTGTACCATAACCTTAAAGCAGGTTGTGAAATAAAACAATATTATTAAAGCAATTATAGTATAACGCAACAGAGCAGTGTTACCCTCTGGGAGGAATTTTGTTGTGTTGACCGTGTTGTACCTAACGGAGGTGGCTTATCGGAAATGAAAGACAGAATTACGGAAATATTTGAACAGTAACAAACAAAATTTGGCCTATCTGCACTGTTTAACAGGTAAAGAAAACGGTCGCAAGCCTAACTAGGCAAGAGAATGATAAACATTCTCGTTCAAGAAAGTAGTTATTAGTAACTTGAATGGATAAACACAACCTATACTTTGTCACACGCTAGTGCAGTGAACTCTTGACACATACATATATGTGCGGTAAGATTGAAACTAACAGTTAAAGCAGCACAAACTATTTGCAAAATTATAACAGATACTAAAACACACTATTACTTTCAGGGCTTACAAAAACTGAATGGTCTTTATAACGTTATTATTACTATTAACTGCAGAATCATTAATTGGTTATAGGTCAAGTCTCTCTCAGTTAAGTAAGTTACTATTTAAATTGAAAGTTAATTTGAATGTACTTAAAGGTTGCTCCTCACTATCATTTGACTAAAGAAATTAAGGTTTTCTTAATTAGTGGTCTTTCCGTTACTTGTTACCGACCATTAACCCAATAGACAAACTGTGGACCCTGTTATATTATTAATAAGCACTTCTAATACACAGGAGAGACAAACACTTAACAAACTTGAGTATATAACGTTCCACACTGCAGTTTTCCACTTTTACTACATTGAGACACAAAATTAACATATACGTAAGATACTGACTCACCTTCTGCGATTTACAACAGGCAGTAATGAGATCATTTACTAAGGAAAACTTTATAAACCTCAGTCTTCTGAACTTCTTAGCCGGCTGGGCCGCTCCTCACGCGTTGCAGAGTGGCCAGACCAATTAAGTGGGTGTACGGCGCGGAAGGGCGTTAAGTGTGAGCAGTTCCCTAATTAATCCATGTGTTTTACCTCTGAAAATTTTTTTTCTGATTTTAAAACTGTAGCTTGTAAACCATGTTTCTTTCGTCCTAAAGTATTCAAAGAATTTCAACCCCTTTCGAACCGACCAGTTTGTTAGGCCTCTATCAAATAATTTGGTCTAAAGTATCTGCATAGGACGAGTAGAATTTCTGTAAAGTCTTTTCTTAAAACTTGTCTTTTTTTTAATAAAACGTGTTTTGCAACTATGTTTTGTCATAAGCTAAAGGGTAAGTACCAAGTTGAAAAAAAACCTTTTGTTGAAGGAAATCACCGCCAGTTGTCTCAAATCAAAGAATATAGTCTTAAACGTTCCCTTCTCCCTTTGAAAGATTTTCCTGAATTTTTGACTTTTTGTGTTATTTAAACAATTAGTAAGTTGTAATATCACTGTGTCTCTGTGATGTTACCAGTGTTGGTTGTTTCGATGCCTGGTAAATAATGTTTGTTGTTGATAATTCGCCATAGGCGTCGTCCATTCACTACCTGCAACTTTAGCACCTGGTAGCAACATAACAGTAACCTGGAGTAACTATCGACGATAAGTTGAGATTCAGTGACCATGTGCAGCACGTGACAGGCAAATGTAGAAATCTAATACACGCGTTATGAAATTCAGTCAGATTTCATTGGGGACTCAGTTCCGAGGCTCTGAGAGTCATCAGCATTGAAGTAGCATTACCCATTTCAACATATTTATCTCCAGTACGGGAAAGTGCCGTAACAAGACAGTACATACAGAATAAGAGCAAACGAGTACGATTACTTAAAATAGATGTTGCCAAAGCCTATGGAACGACATTAAAAGAAGCGCAGTGTGTTCTGTATGGACTAACAATAATTTACAAATGAAGAAAATAGTGAAAGAGTGCAATGAAATAAAGACTGAAAATACCAAGCGAACACTGGAAACTATTGTTCTTCATAAAAATTGGCCTCATAGGTCTGATATTGTCGCTCTTAATGATAGAAATAGAATTATTCACAGACTTCACTGAAAATGAATAAGAAGACGAACACATAGGTGTAGGAACATTCACAGCAATTTCCGTCAACAACCAACATACCTCTTGAAATATGAACTGGGAAATAAATTCCCAATCACTCACAGTTCTTTGCCACTTTAAAGGCTCTCGAAGAGCTGAACACGTTATACGGCTTAAAAGAACGGCAGTAGCGTACACCGACAGAAAAAAAAACATTACGTTCAGGAACGCAAACCATCACAATAGCCTAAATGAAGAAACAAGAAACAAAAATGCTGCAAAAGAGGAACTGAGCTATAGTCTTTACAATGGATTAAAGCTGCAGAGGCAGACACAAAAATAAACTCACAGACAAGGTGGCAAAAGATACATCGCGAACGCCAGAGGGAGCAGAGGGAGTTAGCTATATCAAGCCCACCACAACCTTCGTGAAACAAGTATCACGAAAAGCAACTCCGGAGGGATGGCTGAAAGAATGGCTACAGATTACAAAAGAATTCATTACAAAGGAAAATTATACAATGGTAAATAAAAAAACCTTGAGATCAAGTTACCGATCTCTGCTAATTTCCCAGCGGCGTTAGGGGGACGTGGAAAACGTAATAGTTACGTTTACTTCCAACATTTTCAGAATAAACATCGAAGCCCATACGTCCATGCGCTGGAGCTAATAACACTGTAGATCAATTGTTACTGGCGTGTAGGAACTCCTGCAGTCAGAGAAATATGTTATTGCACCGTGCAAAAATGGTTTGCGTATATTGGCTAATTATCATAAATGAGCCAATAATAGCCTTTTTATAACACATGGAAGACAAAACATGTGCATCCTTCTTTTTTGTATTTAACTTATTTTACGCAACCAGATTGGGTGCTCCATTACAAAATCTACAGGTACCTTGACCAACGTAAATTGGGATCTCGCATAAACCAGGAACCAATATTTATTAACAGTTGTCCGTAGATATCTGATTTACACGATATTGCCCCATCGTTCGTCAGCCGACGGCTGTTCAATTTCACACGAGATAATTTCAAGTAAGGCCTCTATTTTCATCTTCTGATAATGTAATAACCTTCAGCGAAGTAATTAAGTCCAGATACTATTTGAATAATCGCTAACGGCCAGTTTATGAAACCAAGGGGATTCTGATTTCCTTTGAGAGGAACTGATAGTGATTGCTGCTGATCTAAAATTTCCAGTTACAAACGTACATTTCCGCTTTGCTAAAAGCATGAGATACAGTTATGTGTTTCTGTTTCCCGCTCCCGAATATTCTGGTAGCTATACGGATATAAACATGCCAGGTCTACATTATTTCTGCGTTTCGCTAGAACGCAAGTGGCGTTAACATACTGCAATTGTACATAATACAGGAACAAATCATGTCATTTTGTTTTGGACTCTGATTTATTTTTATAAAATACTACCAGAAACGAAAACAAAATAAATACTGTGTTTTTAGAGTACTGTTTCTGCACGCTTGCAGCAGCTGCTACACATGTCTATAAAGCGATTGTAAACTTCTCTACGGGAACACCATTTCTTAACTCTGTATATGGCCATTGTCTCCGCCTGAAGCCGTTAGTGGTTAGCAGTTGTAGCTGTCAAAAGTGTGGTCAGGCGTCATGGATTTCCTTAATTTACTCAGCAAGGAGTTACTTAGTGGTAATGAATAATTGCATTAACACTTTATACATGAACTGGCATTTTACCGCGCATCTCAGTGTTTATGACGTCATATCTCCTGGTCTGTGTGTCACATGATGATATCATTTTACAGGTACATTCAGCGAATTAGCTACACTATGCGACCAAAAGTATCCCGACATCCCCCCCCCCCTCAAATCATACGTTTTTCATATTAGGTGCATTGTGCTGCCACCTACTGCCAGGTATTCTATACCTACTACCTCAGTAGTCGTTAGACATAGAGAGCAGAATGGGGCGCTTTGTGGAACTTCGGGCTTCGAATGTGGTCAGGTGATTGGGTGTCCCTTGTCTCATACGTCTGCATGCGAAATTCCCACACTCCTAAACATCCTTAGGTCCACTGTTCTGATGCGATAGTGAAGCGCAAACGTAAAGAGACACGTACAGCACAAAAGCGAACAGGCCGACTGACTAACATAGACCGCCGACATTTGAGGAAGGTCGTAATGTGTAATAGGAAGACATCTATCCAGACAATCAAAGAGGAATTCCAAACTGCTTCACGATACACTGCAAGTACTATGACAGTTAGGCGGGACGTGAGAAAACTTGGAATTCACGGTCGAGTGGCTGCTCATAAGCCGTACATCACACTGGTAAATGCCAAAAGGCGCCTTGTTTGGTGTTAGGAGCGTAAACATTGGAAGACTGAACTGTGTAAATATGTTTTTTGGAGTGATGAATTATGGTACATAATGTGGCGATCCAATGGCAGGATGTGGTTACGATGACTGACCGGTGAACGACAAACGCCAGCGTGTACAGTGGCAACAGTTAAATTCCGATGCGGCGGTGTTGTGGTGTGGCGTGTTTTTCATGGAGGAGGCTTGCACCCCCTGTTGTTTTGCGAGGAACTATCACTGCAAAGGCCTAATTGGCCTAACTGATGTTTTAAGCACCTTCTTGCATCCCACTGTTGAAGAGAAATTCGGGGATGGCAATGGCAACTTTCAACATGATCGAGCACATGTCCGTAATGCACGGCCTGTGGAGGAGTGGTTACACGACGAAAACATCCCTGTAGTGGACTGGCCTGCACATAGCTCTGACCTGTATCCTATAGATCAGCTTTGGGATGTTCTGGAACGCCGAATTCGTGCCAGGCCTCACCGACCACATCGATACCTGTCCTCAGTGCAGCACTCCGTGAAGAATGCGCTTCCATTCCCCAAGAAAGTTTCCAGCACCTGACTGAACGTATGGCCGCGATAGTGGAAGCTGTCATCAACACTATGGATGGGTCAACACCACACTGAACTCCAGAATTACTTATATAGGGCGCCACGAACTTGTAAGTCATTTTCAGCCATATAACGCGCGGATATTTTTCGCCACATAGTGTATGTAGATACTGTCTGCAAAACGCGTTGCGAATATAGTTAGTAGAAAAGAAATAATAAATTTAAACCCCATGTGTAAAGCAGCAGGTTTTACAAATCTCTTTGTATGTCATATCTTCTAAAGCTTTGTGTGATACCATTACATAATTTTGTAGCAGCATTTGGCAGGATTTGTGGGACGTAAAATTTTTTTCGAGCAGATTTTGTTTCACAGAGGTAATAAATTTAAACGCCATGCATGATGTGGCAGTTTTTCACTCATCTCATTGTTTATGACATCATATCTCATGAACTATGAGAGATGGGGTGCTTTGTTGTCTAGCAGCAAGCGATATGTTAGCAAATTTGGTTGAATTTGGTCTGATTGTTTTGAATGAGATATGCAACATACACACATTCATACAAACAATTTATAAAGTGTATGGGGTCAAGACTACTAGTGTTTGACGAAGCCTCTTCGGGGTATAAGTTATTGTAGGAAGTCACACCCAACAGCTTCGCATCGAATGGGGTTACACCTATTGTGATCAAAGCACAGATTGAAATAACCTGTGGTTATAACTTAATTTAAAAGGAACAGATTGAGGCGGAAGCAACTTTAAAATTCATCTTGATGTTTGGAGATAAATGCACACCATCGCAGCGTTCGAAAAACACAGTCTGAGAGAGTGTGTCTACAATTTTGCTTCAACGTGAATGCAGTTTACATGAAAATTTTAAATTATGCTATAACAGATGTTAAGGTATATTTATTCTGTTTGGTGTTTAAATTATTAATGTGACTAGCACACGTTCTAATTTATGACTGTAAGGTGATACCTTAATTTATTACTTGACGTCGGAGTTCATGTGGCAGAAAGCGTTTAGACAGTTTGGAAAAGGACAAGTAATGCAGAAAACTGGTTAATAGTACACAATTTAGTGTAGACCGTGGAATACAGATTTTAAGGAAGACTTGCCATCAGTAAACAGACGCCTCAGAAAACAGACAGAAGGAAAATTCAAAGCTGACTCGGCAGACAAAGACACAATTAATCGTCAGAGATAAGAGAAAAACGGGCACAATGATGACGTAGAGCTAAAAATGGATGGAAATGTTGTTGAATAGACAACAATGTGGACATAACAATAAATCTGAACCGTACTACTGAAACAGGTTACAGGTCTTCCAAGTAGTCGAAATGTTTGGCCACGTGAAAAGCCAAAGCATTTCCAAATTAAATATAGATGTATAATTTTCTGGTAAACAGAAAAAGATCGCTAGAAAAAGAAAAGTTAAGTATTTTATGATTTTAAGTCGTTAAATGCGTATTTTAAAAATGATAAAAACAATGTATAAGAACCCTGAATTGGAATACCTAAGAAACGGGCGAGGAAATAATCTTCAGCGAGGAAAAAATGAGAACGTAAATAGCGAAATTACAGAAAATACCGTAGCTATACTGATGGTTTTGGTGAATAAACAAAGAAACGAAGCTGCCGAAACATAATTTTATTGGCATAAATGTCAACAGATTTGTGTCAGACGCTGAAACTACAAGACTTCAAGATTTCTACGACGTATCTTGAGGTAAATGTTTTATAGAAAGCAATTCCCATGTTTTACCTATTATTAAATTATGAACTGGTTTAGAATATCTGCAGTGAACATTTTGTTGGTACTATGGTCTATATTTAGGGGAAGCTATCTAGAAGAACACAACTCAGGTGCCCAATTAAGGTAGAGGTGTAGTGATGTGAATACTACATCTCCGCCCACTTAATATTTACCTACCGTCAGACTCACGTAGAATTTAGAATCGGAAGTATTTCTTCGAAGAATAAGTGATCTTAAAGCCTGGGTGCATTAATCATAGAACAAGTCTTGATATTAAAATATTCTAACTAAAAATAGTTTCTAATCAATTACCAAGTACAAATTTTGGTATGTGTGTGTGTGTGTGTGTGTGATGTGTGTGTGTGTGTGTGTGTGTGTGTGTGTGTGTGTGTGTGTGTTTGTTATGTAAGCACATAATAACAGACATTGTCAAGTTGAGTGTGGTTATTCATTACATGATTAACATAAATAGTGTAAGAATGAAGTGAATTGTACTTCAGTAAGATGTGGAAATTTAGTGAGCAAGCACACACTCTTCACATCAGATCCCTTTGAAATGGCTGGGAGCCTGAATCTGGAAATTTAAGGCTCTTGGTATAAAAAACACAAACATTTAATACCTACATTTTTATAATTTCAGTTTTGAAGCAGATCTAAATCAAAAAATCTGACAAACATTTAAAACCTTGCGCTAGATGCCCACAAAAATCCATTGACAAATACACTCCTGGAAATGGAAAAAAGAACACATTGACACCGGTGTGTCAGACCCACTATACTTGCTCCGGACACTGCGAGAGGGCTGTACAAGCAATGATCACACGCACGGCACAGCGGACACACTAGGAACCGCGGTGTTGGCCGTCGAATGGCGCTAGCTGCGCAGCATTTGTGCACCGCCGCCGTCAGTGTCAGCCAGTTTGCAGTGGCATACGGAGCTCCATCGCAGTCTTTAACACTGGTAGCATGCCGCGACAGCGTGGACGTAAGCCGTATGTGCAGGTGACGGACTTTGAGCGAGGGCGTATAGTGGGCATGCGGGAGGCCGTGTGGATGTACCGCCGAATTGCTCAACACGTGGGGCGTGAGGTCTCCACAGTACATCGATGTTGTCACCAGTGGTCGGCGAAAGGTGCACGTGCCCGTCGACCCGGGACCGGACCGCAGCGACGCACGGATGCACGCCAAGACCGTACGATCCTGCGCAGTGCCGTAGGGGACCGCACCGCCACTTCCCAGCAAATTAGGGACACTGTTGCTCCTGGGGTATCGGCGAGGACCATTCGCAACCGTCTCCATGAAGCTGGGCTACGGTCCCGCACACCGTTAGGCCGTCTTCCGCTCACGCCCCAACATCGTGCAGCCCGCCTCCATTGGTGTCGCGACAGGCGTGAATGGAGGGACCAATGGAGACGTGTCGTCTTCAGCGATGAGAGTCGCTTCTGCCTTGGTGCCAATGATGGTCGTATGCGTGTTTGGCGCCGTGCAGGTGAGCGCCACAATCAGGACTGCATACGATCAAGGCTCACAGGGCCAACACCCGGCATCATGGTGTGGGGAGCGATCTCCTACACTGGCCGTACACCTCTGGTGATCGTCGAGGGGACACTGAATAGTGCACGGTACATCCAAACCTTCATCGAACCCATTGTTCTACCATTCCTAGACCGGCAAGGGAACTTGCTGTTCCAAGAGGACAATGCACGTCCGCATGTATCCCGTGCCACCCAACGTGCTCTAGAAGGTGTAAGTGAACTACCCTGCCCAGCAAGATCTCCGGATCTGTCCCCCATTGAGCATGTTTGGGACTGGATGAAGCGTCGTCTCACGCGGTCTGCACGTCCAGCACGAACGCTGGTCCAACTGAGGCGCCACGTGGAAATGGCACGGCAAGCCGTTCCACAGGACTACATCCAGCAACTCTACGATAGTTTCCATGGGAGAATAGCAGCTTGCATTGATGCGAAAGGTGGATATACACTGTACTAGTGCCGACATTGTGCATGCTCTGTTGCCTGTGTCTATGTGCCTGTGGTTCTGTCAGTGTGATCATGTGATATACCTGACCCCAGGAATGTGTCAATAAAGTTTCCCCTTCCTGGGACAATGAATTCACGGTGTTCTTATCTCAATTTCCAGGTGTGTATTTTACAAGAACAATCGTCTGAAAAACATTTAAATAAAATTTTTAAATCATGGATGCAGTTAACTCGAACAATATTTTAACTTATGTAATCATCGAGAATACTAATGTTTAAACGAATACTTCACAAAGGAACTGAGAATAAAGGCATTTTCTAACTGAATTAAGAATTGCTAATAAAGAACACATTAGGCAACTTGACCTTACCGGCTTGAGCTCAGTCTGTACATCACACAACAGCTTCATTTAGCTCAGACTAAAACACCTATGGAATACACATTAAAATCATACAACGGAATTAACCACAAGTCGCTCACCTCTCTTTAACCTAGGTATAGTAAAATTCAAGAAAGTGAAACTGTGTCGTTAAACTGGCAAGTAGTTAGAGGTAAACAAAAAATTAGAGATAAGAACGTTTCAAAGTTTCAACACCTAAACATTTACAATGAAATGCACATACGATTTTAAAAAGTCATTTCTCGAGTGTTCTAAATACAAATAAACTTATAAGAATTTGAACAGATGAACATTAAAAATAACACAAACAGATTTAACAAATCAAATCTCAGTGTTTAACCAGGTAACAGAGAAATAGGAACCAGGCTAAATGTGAGTCATTTTACGACTGTCTCAAGAATAACAAGCATGTTCTGAACACAAGGAATGTTGTTCCACATTAACAAGACAGGCCAAAACTACGGCCACTTGCAGAACCTACACAAAACTAAAGGCAAGAACCCTAAATTGACTTTAGTGACAAGGGCCAGTGAAAAGACCAGAGGTTCCCGTGAATGGCATCCCAATCTTAATAACCCAAGAAACAAGATGCACACTGTTCATTCATATGCCAGTCATTGGTGAAATAAGGAATGCTGATAGGGCACCATCCACCAAACAATGCTGCAGGAAAAGGAGCTATGCTGACTCGAAAACGCAATGTAAGGTCACGAAGGTTGAAAAAAAAAAAAAACGACTCTTCAGGTGAAGTAGGTACGCTCTCCATTGTAAAAGAATTGTGAGTGTTGGTCTCCATTTAAACTACTCTCCGGCATATGGAAACCAATACAATTCCGTATCAATTATCACACTCCTAAATTCTGAACCGTCATTCCATCACAGACATTATGTTTCATCAGTTCTCTAGTGATACATAGAAAATTTCTAGCCCTGTAACCTTCGTGAACTGTTTGGCTAACTCAAATTTCATTTATAGTAAAATTTTTTAAAGAATGCAAGAATTTCTCCGTAATAGTAGTATGATTAAAATGACATAAACTGTCTTACAAAAATGTTTGTTGATGTGACAATTACAAAGCAAAAACCTGGTGGTAGGGTTGTAGCCCACAGTGAGGCGATGATTCGTTATTCACACAGTTACAAACTTGATCCTTGCGACTTGTTAAATATGAATTACATAAGATATCACTTAGTACACTATGTGCCTAAGCTCAGAGACGAGGATTACGGTTATAAGAAAACGAACTGAGTCACCTCATATATTATTATCCTATTCCAAGACATCAGTTTCAAATGGTTCTTTATGAGGGAAGTAGATGTTTCATTTAATGCACTTAGTGACAGTGGAGTAAAAATAACTGTAGGTTTTAGGTGAGATAGTTCATATCTGTTATTTTTTTTAATTATGGTATTAACACTGTGGGACACCTAACAGCTTCATTTCTTTTCTCACATTGTTATTTTCTATTTTTCTAGTATTTCTTCATGTTCTCTCTTTGTCTTTTCTTTGTTCCACTTTGTACCAGATATCTTCTTTTTCTATCTTGAAAGGCTTGAAAATTAAGTATTTTCTTATTCAGACGTTTTCTGTCTGATACATCTTTTTCTATGATGTTTTTTCATTCTATTTATCTCCTTATTAACGTTGTTCAATCTATGGTTCATTTCTGCTTCCTGGAATGCAGTAATATTTGTTTCAATAGCCTGGTATCAATTACCCTGTAGAGGCTTTCAAAGGATATTAATTTGCACTCTGCCATTTATTCTGATATTCTCTGTATTTTCGTAGACCTCGTCGTTACTGTTCCTGTAGCCCATTCTCTTTATACTTTCTCAAAGATATTTAAATTTATTAATTCGCTGCATCACATCAATCTACACATTTTCTAGAATTTGGCCTACTGTGATGTAAGACCCTTCAACGGGCTTTCTCCAGTTTATGTTTATATCGTTAGGTCTTCTACGTATTATGATGCATTTATTTATCTGGCACGGGTTTTGTATTTTGAAAACCAACTTTTGAGAAAATTTCTAACCACTGATTTCCAAGGCGATTTAGTTGAGTAGTTGCATCTGCTAAATATCCGAAAGTATTGCAAAATCGTCTCCGAAATCATGATAATTTGCCTTAACTGCATTTGATTTCCTTGTCAGAATTATTTGTTCAATTTTGTAACTTTCTTAGCTCCATATTCTAGATACTCACAGTTACTTATAAACACGCTATTAAATTATAGAGCTGATAATCCGTCCGCTTTTCTAATGCAAGTTTTTATTTCAGATGGCTGAGATATTTCTGCCATAAATCCAACTTAAGAAAATTACTTGTCACACGTTCATAAATTATGTTTGTCAATCGTGGCTTAATAGCAAATTCTCTAATGACTTTATCTTTTATTTGCCTGTCCATAGAATCAAACACATTTTGAAACAACAGACGATACTGTTTTAGGTCTGCTGCTTAATATTCTGTGGTAATTTATTGGTTTCAAATTAAAAACCTTTTCTGAGCAGGATAAAGCTTCGTCAACTCTGTTCAGAAAGTTTCATAAAATTTGGCGCACCACATGCAGAACTAACAGTAATCTACAATTGTTAACATTTTGTGTGTCTCCTTCGTTAGGTAACAGATGGATTAACACTATTTTTTTCTGGAATGTATTCTCTTCTCCAAACATTCTCAAAAAGCAAATGTACGTCACTTACCATCTTTGCTTCTGACAATTTCAAGAATTCTTCTGTAACTGAGTCTTCACCACTTATTTTACTGTTTAATTTCTCTGTTGTTTTCCGTTTTATGAATTTCGAGGTCAATTAGTAGGAAATCTTACGCAATATTTCATTGTATCTGACATTTCAGCATTATTTCACTGCGTACAACACACTTAGCATACACTAGTTTTTTCTGATTTCCGAGTATATACTTCCGTCGCAGCTATTTCCTTTTTAATAATTATTATTTATGAACTGAGGTACGGATTCGATATATTAGCGCGCGACACTCTTATAACAAAGACTGTGTGACATTTTCTAAACACAACTGGGCTCTGGAATATGTTTTCTTCGCTGCTACTTTATACTCTCTGAAAGCTTAGTTATGTCATCTATTTCGACTGAATACGCTATGACTAACGTGAGGTTTTTTCCGCAACCAGACAAGTGATTAAGAACAACAGATGCCACTTTCAGAATGGGCGACACCCACGCAGACACATTTGGCCTGCCTACAAAGGCAGAAGATAACAGTTTTCTCTACTCAGCAAATAGGACATTCTTCTCATAACATCGCCAGCTCACGGAAAATCAGCTCATGGGAGAAACAATGGCTCCGACAATATCTCCTTCTATAGAGAGCCATCACTGGAGCAAGCAGTACACGGTATAATACTCTTCAGATGGACCAGAAAGCTTCTGTTGGAAAAAAAGCTGATCTATGTTTCCTCTGACTGTGGCACACTGATTCCCAGAGGCATGGATTGGGAACACTCATATTGGAGTTCGTTCATCGTCTGAAATATTCTGGGTCATTTCATGGAATATTTCGGGCAATGATATATAGTGCATGTGTAAGTGTTCGTCTTAATTGTAGACATACCGTTACGAATGCACTGAGCTAAGATCAGCTTACGATATCCTTGCTCGTGAAAATTTAGCAGTGTAGTATACATGTCCTCGAAATAATTAGTGCAAAAACTGCAAACAAATACTCACTACAGTGGATGTTGGCGCCAGCTGGTTTAAACCAGCAGCTGAATATTTATTTCAGGTTTTATAATTTAGGTTTTCACATAATTTTGTTGATGTAAACTTACTTTGGATACCTACCTTACGTGTTCAATATTGTTACTCATGTTAAATAGCATCCGAGCATTTAAGGCTCCAGAAAATCTGAAATTCATCAAAACCATTTCCTCGTGATCTCCATTCATTCACATCTCTGCGTCTTATTATACCATTCTATGCAACTGAGCCCAGTATAATTATCAACATAATTTTCAGTCTATATTCTTAACTCTGGAACCATACAAACTCAGGTTCCAAAGTATCAATAATCGGAAAACAAGCCGTAATTGAGAAAGTCGTCCGTTACTAAAAGAAGTACGGGTATTTGTGTACGAGTCCAATACTGAAAAATCTGAAGCATGAGCTATACCAACAGCCTGTGAATTCTGAACATCCAACTATAAGGAATTAATTTCTCCACTAACAAAATTTTCTACAGACACCGTCAGAGTTCGGCGCAGTTTGTATTATCTACAGAAGCTTTGGTGTTTAGTTTGATGATAAATTGATGTCCAGATGACATATTCGCGACTTACTGCACGTTTTCAAAACATTCTTTCTAAGCTATTCAGGCAGTAAAGTAAAGCATTAAGGGGTAATACATTTTTAAAAATATTCTAGAATCACAAGGAATGATATCATAACAATGACTTGCTGTACTAAGCAGCTACGTTATCCTAAAAATACGGGCTGTATTCCTGTGCTGATATTGTGTAGTAGAAACCTACTACGAAACGTATTGTAAGAGTCACCAACCTCTGCCACAGATAAATCCGTAATGTAGACGTCAAGTGAAATGTTCCAGCTGCAGTGTGCTGATTTTGGCTTCTTGTAGAGGTCGTGGGACAGAAGCATATATTTCGGGCCAGCGCCATTCACATGCAAATTCACTTGGCACTGTAACGTGGAGTCAGATTTCCGCACCAAATGCAGGAACTTCTATGGGAGAAAATTCTATTTTAATTCAGTCTTTTATACATATTCTTGTTACAACGGTACGTTGTTACGCCGGTGGAGGGCGCTTCATTTCCTTTATTCACAGGTTGAGGTTCCATTGAAAGTTACGTTACGTTGTTGGAGCTCCCCATAATGTAGACATTTGCATGGCAGCATCCGCTGTGCCGACTCTTGCACCACTGCATATTTCATTCACTGTCAGTCTGTCCAATTGAATGGTAAAGAGTAAGACCAGATCAATGGAATTCTTTCGTTTTCTAGAAAGACGGTTGCAGCAACAGTATTTCCTACACACACATTTTGAAATAAGTCATGACATATAGAATTCGAAGAGAACTTTATAATAATTAATCTTGCAGTTTGACAGACCTGGTAGCATAGTGGTGATCTCGCAAAGCACTTCTTCTAGCACAAGCAACACAATCTCTTTTAATATAGTATTAAAGCTCTTATGCTGTCGCCTGATTTGAATCACAGGTTTATCAAGCGGTAATCTGTAAATGAAGAGTTACAGAAGTGATACAGGAAAAACAGATGCTGAAGGTTCGAGTCAAGTACAAAACGCTGATATCACAAACTCTTGGTGAAATTCATCTCGGCATTCTATCTCAGACGGTGCAGATCAGAACGAAATCTGCAGTATTATATCATATGCCGTGTTGAATCGAAGAATTTTTCGTTGGTAGAGACGAGAAGACGAAGTCATAATTGACTGTAGTCTCAGTAAGACCTAAGTTGTTGTTATTTCAGAAATGTATTATAGTATTCCATAATTACAGAAAAGAAAAATATTTGTAGCATGTGGGTATGAACGTTTACCAAATAAAAGAAGTTCACTGGATGTAAAGAAACTGAATCATTAATAATTTCGGAAACCGTCGTATATTCGTATTATATTTCTTTGCCGAATAAACTGTTGTGTTCTAAATCAAATACGAGTTTCCAGGACGTATTTGTACGGAAAACATTCATCAAAAGTCAATAAAAATGTTGCTGTAGTCGTTAACAAGTAATCTTCGTGATAAATGAACATGAACGTCATCGACACAAAGACAGAAAAATCGTGCAACTAATATGTACTTGTGAAAGTACTATGCACAAACATAAATTTAAAAAAATCCTTTTGACTAGTTCATGTGCCGATACAAAAGTTTGATTTATTTCAGTCCACGAACAGTTCATGAGAAGATTATGTAACGGTACTTTCGCAGGTGTATAAATATATCTGACATTTCAATTTCTGATATATTAACTTTTAGTCAGCGCGCAGTCGTGGCGAAATGTAGAGGGACTACTGTCTTACAGCATAATCTTTTGCTCGTCTGTGCACTCCGCTTATGTTTGTCGATATTACGTTCCTAGGCACGACCAGTTCTCTTATACAATATTGTGTTCGGCTGTGCTAGTTTCTTGTTAATTTACAGCTGCAACTAGTCTTGCAATCCTCGTCCTATACAGACACAGCCAAACACAGGGATTGCACTAATTTTTCTCATGCCGAAGTGGAGACAACCTGATGAAAAATCAAAAACTCTATCTGTGTGGGGGGTCGCATAATTGGACGGGTGCTATGGAAAGCGGATACTGGGACATATAGAGATTTGGGCCAGTCGTGCAATCAACTCGGACAGCCAAAGTAGTTAGGATGATCACGACAAGGCAGGAGGTCTGGTTCGAGTTTCGGCCCGGCACAAGTTTACGTATGTGTAACGTAAACCGTATAGCTGTTGTGGTATTATATTCTCAATTTGCGAATTCATTTCCAAATCTGAATCAATTATTTCAATTGTCGGTACAGTAGCTATAACTTTCTTTACCTTTAGTTCACATTCGTTTCATGACAGACTCTAAGTAGATTATACTTTGTCTAATTCTACACGTAAGAAAGCAAATACTTTTAGCAACCTTGAGAATAAAGACATTTTTTCACCTTTCTCTAAACGAACAAATATTTCTTTTCCAGTTGAACCTCTCGTCATGCTCACAGTTCTCACTTAAAGGATGATTATTCTAAATACGTCCTAGGGCGGAGAGTTTAGGAAACAAATAATACATACACATATATATGTGTATTCGTGCTCACACACACACACACACACACACACACACACACACACACACACACACACACACACACACGCACGCACACGTCCACGTACAACGCACACGAACACGCACGCACGCACACCTCCACTGAAAAATTTTCCCTGGAACACAATAACAAAAGAATGTATAAAGAAAATATTGTTTATCAAATGGCTATCAGCACTATGTGACTTGACTTATGAGGTCATCAGTCCCCTAGAACTTAGAACTATTGAAACCTAACTAACCTAAGGACATCAAACACATTCATGCCCGAGGCAGGATGCGAACCTGCTACCGTAGCGGTGGCGCGGTTCCAGACCGTCGCGCCTAGAACCGCTCGGCCACCAAGGCCGGCCTATTGTTTATCCACCAGGGGGAAATTAACCTGTAAATTTCTCTTACTTTTAGATTCTTCATTATGAGAATACAAACACCAAGTCACCTTTTCGTATAGAGCATCCACTATTTTTTATTCTCTAAGGCTCGTTCTCTCTTCAGGAGCTTTTCAACACCGTATCTCAATGTACCATTCACGTAAACATGATGTTGCGAGAAACACAACACATTAATGAGATTTGCTCTTTTGTTCCGGTAGCACACTGCTGAAGTCGACACTGTAGAAATGGAAACACAACAATTTCGTGTGATTACAACAGACACCCACGAAGAGAACGTAGAAATGCTACTCGTCCATGGAGAACAGAACGGAGAGCGTAACAGTAACTGCAATAATATTTTCTTTTTTACAATACAGGTACGACTCCAGGATGCTGGAGTGACAGAGGAGGACTCATTTCCTAGCTTTTAAGGTCTCCACCCCTAATCCCATTACATGTTTGTTTGGGCTTTGCGGGGTATGCTGTCTATGTGATACCGATGCGAAAGCTGCAGGAGCTGAGAGCCCGCGTCGAAGCAGAAATTGCACGTGTAATTGATGACATTCTATATGGGACGTGGAAGTAACCAGAATAACGTTTAGACATACTGCGTGCTAGAGATAGTGCACACAATGAACTCTATTAAACGGAAGCCAAGATTTTAATTATTAATAAAAATTACAGTGTACTACTTAAAAATGACGCACCTCAGTTCATTTCTTCGTAAGGGGAAAATTACAGAACAGGCAATCATACTGTTAATGTTCCAAATCTCTCCCTTCGCGGGACGAAAACAAAGTGAGAAGCTGGCACAGTCGTCAGGCCATTAACGTGATACAACTAACTCACAAACGATTTTTACCACTTTGATCATACATATTTGGGAAACTGAAATAGGCAGAAAGCTTTGATTTGCCACACTGTGATAACAGGGTTCGTCCGTGAACATCATATTTTTCACGTGGACTGGATGATCGACGAGGCGACTCCGAATGTCAATTGCAGATACTTTGTGCTTTGACCTGTCATCAGGTTGAAGGGCATGACACAGCTACACCTTTTAGACACGAAGGTTTTGTCTCTTGTGTAGCACCCAGTGCATCGTGGTTGGTGGTAGCTGTAACTGTCAAGACGCTTGACGGATTAATTTCATTGGGTTCTGGATAAAGGCCTGATGTACTTGTACTTGTCACTTACCTATATCACTTGTGCACGGACGCCCAGAACTCGTCCTCTGTATGGCAAGTCCTGATTCCTTGAAGGTCGTGTACTGATGACCATGAATTAGTAGCTTTCACTTAGTTAATACTGGGCAGAAATCCTAACTGTATTTGGATCTCATTACCTTGACTCTTATACAGAAGGGCCTAGAGTATTCTGCTGCATCCATATTCAACAAGCTAGCACAAGAATTCAAAAATCTTACCAGTATTCCAGGCGTTTTCAAATCTAAATTGAAGAGCTTTCTGATAGGTCACTCCTTCTATTATGTCGAGTAGTTCCTTGAAAATTTAAACCGATTCCTGTGTTTATACTGTTGATTGCGTTTACATAAACCTGCAGCTTGATATTCTTTTAGGATTCAGAAACATTTTATTTTATCTGTAATTTATTTTAAGTTGTAATTCCATGCACTGACACGTTCCGTGACCAAGGAGATTGGCACCTTAATTCTGCCCTACGGAACTAGACGCCTAAAATAAAATACATAAGAAAAAGTGACACAATGCAGACAAAATGTGTCGTCAGTGAGTATACGTACAGTGAAGTGACAAACGTCATGGGATACCTCCTAATATGATGTCTGACCTCCTTTTGCCCGGCATATAGTACAGCAGTTGGTAGTGCTTTGGACACAAAACGCCGCGCGGGATTAGGCGAGCGGTGCAGTCATGGACTGTGCGGCTGGTCCTGGCGGAGGTTCGCGTCCTCCCTCGGGCATGGGTGTGTATGTTCTCCTTAGGATAATTTAGGGGTTGGGTTGTTTTGGGGGAAGAGACCAAACAGCGAGGTCATCGGTCTCATCGGATTAGGGAAGGAAGTCGGCCGTGCCCTTTCAAAAGGAACCATACCGGCATTTGCCTAGAGCGATTTAGGGAAATCATTGAAAACCTAAATCAGGATTGAACCGTCGTCCTCCCGAATGCGAGTCCAGTGTGCTAAAGGTAATTTAGGTTAACTAGTGTATAAGCTTAGGCGCTGATGACCTTAACAGTTAAGTGCCATTAGACTTCACACACATTTGAACATTTTTGGACACAAAACGTCGCTGGAAATCTCTTGCAGGTGTATAGAGTCATTCTGCCTGCACATAATTGCAGATGTATTCATGGTACAGGATTCTCTGCACGAACTAACCTCTCGATTACACGCTTAGATTTTCTATGGGATCCATGTCGGACGAGCTGTGTTGCCAAATCTTTCACTCGGATGGTCCAGAAAGTGCTTCAAGAACATAGTGTCCACGAATGACTTAAAAATGTTCTCCTAGTAGCAGAAAGTTAGTTTCCGATCAGTGATATGTTAGGTTTGACTGGAGGATCCACTTCGTTCCATGTAAACACAGCCCACATCATTATGGAGCCATCACCAGCTTACACAATGCCTTGTTGCAAAGTTATGTACATCACTTTGTGGGATATCTGCCGCATTCTAACCTTGCCATCAGCTCTTACCAGCTTAAAACGGCACTCATTAGGTCACAGTTTCACAGTCGTGCAGGGTTCAACCGATACGTTGGCGAGCCCAGGGGAGGCACTGTAGGCGGTGTCGTGCTATTAGCAAAGGCGCTCGCGTCATTCGTCTGCTGCCACAGCCCACAAACGCCAGATTCCGCCGCTCTTTCCTAACGGATACGTTTGTTGTATGTCCCACACTGATAACTGCGGTCATTCCCGCAGTGATCTTTGTTAACATTGACATCTCTATTCAAATGCCATTGCTCTCGGTCGTTAACCGAAGGACGTCAGCCAATGTGTTGTCCGTGGTGAGAGGTAATATTCCTTAACGACTTCCAAAATGGAGTGTCACATCATTCCGCGTTCAAAATCTGTTAATCGCCGTCGTGCGGCCATAATCACTTCGAAAACCTATCCACATGAGTAACCTGTGTACTAATAACAGTTCAGCCAGTGCAGTGTCCATTTTACCTTGTGTACGCAATACAACCGCCATCTATATAACAATATCGTTATTCAATGACTTTTGTCACCTCGGTGTATTTTGTAGCAGTTGTAACAGTAACAAGTTCTCTTACAGATCTCTCTGCAGGACGTTTTAGAACTACTTCCTGGTGGGATTCTTATTCTAGTAAAAAGTTGTTCCGTAACTCATTACTGAATGGACATATACTGAATTAAACAGTTTCATCGTCATCAGCTCATCTTGAAAGTATTGAAGCGCAGAGCAACTGTAGCACAAATTAATACCTTCATTAATATAATTATGCAGTTTGGTTCTCGAATCAAAAGTGCGGTTTATCTGTATTGCAAAAAAAGTTCACAATTTCTGCCTCTTGTATTTCATTCATAGAGTATCTTTTTTTTGACGTTGTAAGGTCTATAAGAAGAACATTTCCAGCTATGAATTTCCAGCTACAGCTAATATATAATGAGACTACTACGTTTAATATATGACAAGGTGCCGTCTGTATGATTTTAATATTGTGTATCTCTTTCTGCTCATTATTGATTTAACAAATGATGTAAAAGGAAAGTAGGAAATGATGGAGTGAGCATTGGCATGATTAAAAACGTCGTAGACACTATTATTCCAGTTATCACAGACATCTTCAACCTGTCTCTTGTCAGTAGTATATATCCTACTGAGTGGAAGCAAAGTTTAATCCAGCCTATACCCAAGAATGACAACCCTAAGTCGCCAGGTGACTACAGGCCGATCAGCATACAACCTGCAATATCTAAAGCCCTAGAATACATCGTTCATAAACAGCTGACGGATTACCTCAAACTAATAACATCCATGACGAATATCAGTCAGGCTTTCGAAAGCACCATAGTACAGCAACTGCATTAATCAAAGTAACTGATGACATTAAACATGCTATGGACATACGTGAAGCTACTATCCTAACACTGCTTGACTTTAACAAGGCTTTTGACACAGTTGACTTCGATATATTACTAATTAAAATGAAACAGCTGAATTTCTCAATCAGCGCAATACACTGGTTCGACAGCTACCTCAAAAACAGAAGTCAACAAGTCGTTTGTGGGTCGGAAAAGTCATCATGGAAAAGCGTGCACTCTGGAGTTCCCCAAGGCTCCGTCCTTGGTCCACTACTCTTCTCACTGTACATTAATGATATTTCTTCAGTGATTCACTCCTGCAGATATCATCTATATGCTGACGACATCCAACTGTACATAAGTGCAAGCCCCAAAAACATTGCTGGCGCAGTAGCGAGTATGAACGCAGATCTTTGCTCTGTTTCTTGATGGGCACAGAACCTAGGTCTGAAACTAAACCCCAAGAAATCCCAGGTCACGCTTATATCTCATCCAAAGTTAATCAGCCGGTACTTTCGCGAAACGGTCCCTAAAATACTCCTCAATGGTACCCAACTACCATACCAAAAAACAGTAAAAGACCTTGGAATAATCTTGGATGAACACCTAAACTGGGAAGAACAAACAGTCACAGCTTGCCGGAAATCGCTCTCCTCCCTACATGCAATTCAAAAATTTAGAAAAATATTTCCAACCCATGTTAAAGGAAAATTAGTCCAAGCACTAGTCTTGCCTAATCTTTACTACTGCGATGTAGTTCAACACGGCACAAATAGTTAAAATTCTAGATGCCTCGAGCTAGTGATGAATGCTTGCGTTAGATACGTGTGCAATATTCGGTTGTATGATCATATCAGTCCTTCATACTCCCAGCTAGGTTGGATACGCCCACATAAGGCACGCGATCTCCACACGATGTGCTAACTTCATCGAGTTCTTAGCCACTGGTGCCCCCAATACTTATCTTCTCACATTAAACACCTATCATCATTCCACAATCGCAACACCAGATCGGATACGTCAGTCATCTTGGCTGTACCTTCACATAACACAAAATCTTTCTCCGTGTCATTCTCCATCTCAGCCATACGACTATGGAACGCGCTCCCCTGTGATCTGCGTCTTATCCAGAACTACTCAACATTCAAGAGGGAACTCAAAACTTACATATTACGGACGGTATAGCCACCATTGTTGTGCCCTCTCATCTCATTCTTTCTCCTCTCCATTACAGCTTCGAATTTTACCAATCCTTTTCTCTTCCTCTAACCTATCTACCTCTTATATATCTCTTTTACCCCATTCTATCGTCTTATGTCTCTGCTCGATGAGAATAACTCACAAGCTGCAAGAATATAACGAGAAAATTCCCAACTAACAATGGGACTGACATTCACAAAAGAAAAGTATGTTTACTTTCATATACATAGTCACTATTATTATTATTATTATTATTATTATTATTATTATCATTACTATTATCATTATCATTCTTGATTGTTATAATTATTTTTATTGTTATAATTATTATTGTACTACTGTTATAATCTCAATTTTTTTGTTTAACATCAATACTGCATAATACGTTAAATGTCCTTAATGTTATTAAGAAACTGTAACTCGTTCAATCTGAGTATGCCTGGTTAGGTGTAAGAGAGGGCCTGAAGGCCCTAATCTTGCCAGGTAAAATAAATGCATGAATAAATGAAAAATAAATAAAAATTAATGAAAGTGCTAAGCGTTACCAAAAGCATTTACACCTGTACGTCATGTTCGCAAATTACATTAATGTTCTTGGAACGAGTACAAACGTCTCATGTAGTTCTCATGGCATTTTGGACTCATAGAAATGTGACGCATTTATAAAGCGGACATCATTTAACTGTGTTTTTAGAATGAATGACGCTTCCGTTAGATGTTCTTAAAAAGCGTACTTGAAGTGTGCGTTGTGCACTTTTTAATATAATGGGAGATTTCTTTCTGGCTTCTATCTCAATAGTGGCACGATTTTATTCCATTTTTCAGGTAACATATGACGCTGCAGCTTACTTATTTTTAAATTACGAAACGAAAATCCCTTCTACCGGATACAGTATGTGACTTCCTTTAGAAGTGACGCTTTAGCGTGTACTGTCAAGCCGCAGATCCTGCTTCAGCAATGAGCATGTGCAGCTTCTCCCGTTGTCACGCTGGTGCTGTTGTGTTGGTACCGAAGCGAAAATCCTGTGGGAATCTGCTTAGGAGCGGACAGAGTAAATCGCTTGTCGAGGACTGAATACGGTGCAGGATGTGGAAAATTAGCTCAGTCGAGATCAAAGGTCAGGCTTAAGCCCTTTGGGGCGGAAGAGTATCAACCAACGACAACTCGTAAATTACACTGTGCTAACTTGTTACGAAGTGTTTGTATTTAGTGTATATTAGGTTCGTAACTGCGAGAGTTTATTGCCTTCCCTGTGAAGTAGTAATAACTCGACGAATATCAACTATACATTTGTATTCTAGTTATCATTCGAGTCACATTGAACGCCTGCATTTGTTATGTTGCTCTACTGGTTGACTCAGAAAGGACATTACAACTTTGAAATGATAATTAAATTTATTGAGATAACTCATCGAATTGCTAGATGTTTCATAATGTAGGTATCTGAAATTGGAGGGTTTTAATAGTCAATTTGGGTAGAGGTGACTACCATTTGTGATGCGACAAACGACCAACCATTAATGAACACGCTGCAGAAAATCGGGAGTAACTTGTACAGTGGCAGCGTGGAATTAATTTTTCAGGTCGGCTAAATTGTTTGGTAGAGGAGGAACATACACAGGGTCTTTAATGAAGACCCAAAGAAAATCTGGGGAGCGAGGTGGCCATGCGATTGGCTCTTCACAGTTAACCAGCTGACGGTGCGTCCTTCGTCCTAAGAGTAAATTTTAAGCGTTCTTGGAGGTTTTCTAGCTGCGAAATTTACGCCGACTATAAGTAGCCCATTTATACGTTTGTATGTTGGCAGCGCTATACACGGCATTAATATCACTGACAGCGCTATCATCCTTCTGTAAGAAACTTTGTGGCTGTTCGGATTCGCAGTTAGAAGTTAATAGCAGTGATGGAGGTTAGAAGCAGTGTTAGTAAGAGTGGACGGTCTGGACATGTGTCCGACATGGAGATCTAATATTGGTTGGACATGGATTACAAAATGTGAGTAATGGAATTATTGATGATTATATAATTTTTGGAACTAGCTATCACGTACGATTATATAATTTATGGAACTGAATGTCACATGATTAAGGTAAAAGTCAGCTAAATACATTGTTTACTCTGCAACAAAATCTTTCCTTTCTTAACCACATGCCTATTAGCAGTTATAGCCTACAGTAGTTGTAATCTTTTTATTTATCTGACTTTATACTTCCTTTATTTGCTGTAGTTCGTGTCATGAAGATATTCTGTGAGGTAAGTTACTAATGAAATGTACGGGTTATTGTTAGATTTTCTTATAATTCAGGGTCATTCATTTGTGTTACTAATAGCCAGATTGCGTTATCCTTGTATATTGTGGCTAATAAATGAATTAATTTGAGTTGTATTTGCCAGTGGAAATTCTGTAGGTCAGTGTTGAAACGATATAGACAAGCATCAGTTTCACTCAGCAGTTTTAGAGGGTTCAGTTGCATTAAGCAATTTAGATAGAAACGTAGAACTTTCAACATCTCAGTTGCTTCAGTTCAAGTAAAAAAAATATATATAAAGAAGTTTCAATTGTCGACCCTTAGTCACCTCACTGAAATCTTCTGATTTCCATTGTATCCTTTGACAACTTCGTCACTGCACCTTTAAAGGACATTGCTTATGAACAGGACAAGGACTCGATATGGTAATATATCACAAGTAAAAGGCATGAAAAGGAACACACGCAGATTCGTCATTATTATCTCGTTAAAAAGCAACATACTCTTTAAACGTTGCGCCGGCCGCGGTGGTCTAGCGGTTCTAGGCGCTCAGTCAGGAATCGCGCGACTGCTGCGGTCTCAGGTTCGAATCCTGCCTCTGGCATGGATGTGTGTGATGTCCTTAGGTTAGTTAGGTTTAAGTAGTTCTATGTTCTAGGGGACTTATGACCACAGATGTTGAGTCCCATAGTGCTCAGAGACATTTGAACCATTTCAAACGTTGCATTGTAGATGATAAGCTATGGCTAATTTGTACTCCTGACGATTTTGTTAATAAGCTCGTCTGGCACATTTATTTCAGCTACGCACGAAAATGTTATCATATTCTTCGGACGACTTCTTATTTTAACAGCATGGAAACGAGATGTAGGAGAGTCTAGTCTATTTGTAAACTTTGTCAAAAAGCTAAACCATCTACCATCTCACATCGAGCTCCATTGTTTCCTGTTATTCCTAATAGATTAAAAGAATCTGCTATTGTTGATCTTCTGGGACCCTATGGAAAAAAAATTATGGATTTTCTTTCCTACTAGTTGCTGTGGGACTTACTTCAAAATTTGTTTCTTTCACATAGTTATGTAAAGCCGTAAAGCCACGCGACAATCTACATCCAAAGACTTTGTTAAAAATTTCTTACATGAACTTGGACACATAGCTGAAGTCATTTCAGATAATGGATCACAATTCAGATCTGCTGTTTTCTCACGCATGCTTCGGAATTCTAAAGTCAAGCCTGTTTTTATTTCCCTGTAATCTCCATATTGTTAGCAGTGCGAACGGATTACGAAAGAAATCAATAAGCTTTGAAGACTTTATTGTCACAAAAAGCATCAGTATTGGGACAGATACTTATACTTATTTCAAAACGTACTGTTTGAAAGTCCTCATGACTCCACTGCTTTACTGAGGAATGAGGAACCACTGAACAGAATCAGAGGGCTTGTACCTTTTCCAAATACACGTAAACTTCGACATCAGGACATAGTAGTTAGAAATAATTGGGTAACAAGAGAGATAATGAATTTAATTGATGAATGGAGAAAATATAAAAATACAGTAAATGAAGCATGCAGAAAGGAATACAAAAGTCTCAAAAATGAGATGTCAGGAAGTGAAAAATGGCTAAGAAGGGAGGGATGGAGAACAAAGGTAAGGATATAGAGGCATATCACAGTAGGGGTAAGATAGATACTGCCTACAGGAAAATTAATGGAGCCTTTGGAGATAAGAGAATCACTTGCACGAATATCAAAAGATCAGATGGAAACAATGTTCTAAACAAAGACGGGAAAGCAAAAGGGTGCAGGGAGTATATAGAAGGTCTTTAGGAGGACGATGTACTTGAGGACAGTATTATGGGAGATATAATACTGCGTGAAGAGTTGGACAGAGCACTGGATAACCTAAGTCGAAACAAGGCCCCAGAAGTAGACAACGTTCCATTAGAACTAATGCCAGCCTTGGGAGAGCCAGGCATGACAGAACTCTACCATCTGCTGAGCAAGATGTATGAGACAGACGAAATACCCTCAGACTTCAAGAAGAACATAATAGTTCCAATCCTAAAGAAAGCTGGTGTTGTCATACGGGAAAATTACCGACCTGTTAATTTAATAAGCCAAGGCCGCAAAATACCAACCAGAATTCTTCACAGACCAATGGAAAAACTGGTAGAGGCCAACAGCAGGGAAGATGAGTTTGGAGTTTGTAGAAATACTGGACCACGTGAGGCTCTACGACTTACCTTACAACATAGATTAAGGAAAATAAAACCTAATTTCTAGCATCTGTAGACTTAGAGAAAGCTTTTGACGATGTTGACGGGAATTCTCTTTCAATTCCTGAAGGTGGTAGGGGTCAAATACAGGGAGGGAAAGGCTATTTGCAATTTGTACAGGAACTAGATGGAAGTTATAATAGTCTACGGGCATGAAAGGGAAGCAGTAGCTGGGAAGGAAGTTAGACAGGGTTTTAGCCTATCCCGATGTTATTCAGTCTGTATATTGAGGAAGCAGTAAAGGAAAAAATCCATGGAGAAGAAATAAAATATTGACGTTCGCCGATGACATTGTAATTCTGTCAGAGACAGCAAACGACTTGGAAGAGCAGTTGAACGGAATGGACAGTGTCTTGAAAGGAATATATAAGATGAACATCAACAAAAGCAAAACTAGGATAATGGAATGTAGTTGTATTAAGTCGGGTGATGCTGAGGGAATTAGATTGGGAAATCAGACACTTAAGGTAGTAAATTTGTTTTGCTTATTGGGGAGCAAAATAACTGATGATGGTGGAAGTAGAGAGGATATAAAATACATACTGGCAATGTCAACGAAAGCGTTTCTGATGAAGAGGGATTTGTTAACATCGAGTATTGATGTAACTGTCAAGAATTCGTGTCTGATAGTATTTGTATGGAGTGTAGGCATGTATGGAAGTGAAACATGGACGATAAATAGTTTGGACGAGAAAAGAATACAAGCTTTCGGAATGTGGTGCTACAGAAGAATGCTGAAGATTAGATGGGTAGATCACGTAACTAGTGAGGAGGTATTGAATGGAATTGGGGAGAAGAGAAATTTGTGACACAACTTGTCTAGATGAAGGGCTCGGTTGGTAACACATGATCGGAGGTATCAAGGGATCACCAATTTAGTCTTGGAGGGTAAATTTCGTAGAGAGAGACCAAGTAATGAGTACACTAAATAGATTTAGAAGGATGTATGTTGCAGTAAGTACTGGGTGATGAAGAAGCATGCACAGGATAGAGTATCAGTCTCTGTACTGAAGACCACAACAACAAAAACATTAAAAATATAAATTCTGCTGCAGACAAAAAGAGGAAACTACACGGTGAGACAAAGGCAAATAAACTTCATATTGGTTAGAAAATTCTCATTGAATCTCATTCATTTTCAGATAAGAAGAAATATTTAATCCACAAATTCTTTCTGATTTACTGGGAGCCTTACAGTATCCGACGTTTACCGTATAATAAAAGCGTTGAAATTGAAACTTTGCGTACTAAGAAAAATAAAGGATTATACCACATTTCTCATGTAAAACCGTTTATCGAGAAATAATTTGCTTTCTCACTTAGCGTTAGCTATAAAATTTTTCACTTCAAGTTACAATTACGCTTTGTCACATTTCACCTCAATCGATGTTTTGAAGTTAACTACCTAATGAAAAAGATATATAACTCATTCAGACAGTAATTTTACGAGTTCACTTGTATAGGGAACCGACGACACAGTCTTACTGTGTGTATGTTTTTGCTTGTTAGTTGAACGATTACGTCACGACTATAAGGTTCGCGCTCTAGGAACTTATATTGCTAGCGAGGTTTTACAGAAACATTGTAGTTTAGTTGAAAATACATTTTTTATTTAATGTACATTCTGAGAGGTCACAGAGGACAGAGTAATTGGTTTGTTTGACAGCTGCACGATTGTAGTACGACGCTACCTAGGAGTGACAAAATCTTCATTATCTTTATTTCTGCACAGTTTTTCTATGTTTTTCTGGAAAGTAAAACATGTTTTGGTAATAACGTTTGTGGCATGGCTACAAAGAGACAGGTATTTTTCGTAACACAACAAAACGTAACAGTACAGTCCTTTCAAGTTCATTGCTATAAACTAATAAATACGAATTTTATAAGCACGTACGCACGTACATTGATGTTTTGACAACTCTACTTATGAACGACGATAACTACGACACTTGGTACACTTTTACAGTTAGCCAATGACAGAAATTGTCTTACAGCTGGAAGCATAGTTTAGCGCTACAGGACACGCAATTCAATGATAAATTTTTTTACCGGGAACATTTTTAGAAATTTTTTTTATTATAATGAAAGAGAGAAGTTTTCCGGCTATACATTTCATTCCGCAGTTTTAATCTGTAATATCTGAGGTATGTTCACATTATCCCTCAACGGGGTATGTATACTTTGTGTATCACATGTGTGACAAGCGCAAGGAGCCCTAACAGATATGGTATTTACTTATACAGGTTGGTACATCGGTACCAATTTCTCTAGCACAAAATTACACAGATACCTGGTAATTTGACAGGGTGTAATAAACATTTTTACTACGTCTCTGCCATATGTCTAGGTAATTCCACAACTGGATATCTTCACATTTACAAAAGTGTACTTTGTCTGCATTTTGTGAACAGTTCACATATATTTTAGGAATCATTGTGAAACCTCAAGAGCTTTCATATGTGTATATTGTATGGTATTATGATTTTTGAAGTACGTTTGAGGTAGATGACACTACTGAAACGAGCAGACAGGATTTTTAAGATTTTCCGGCTATTGGAGGATGCTACGACGATTTTGAGATCTGACTGTTTGACTGATGTCTTAAGACGATATTTTTACGACGACGACGTGTATGAGACGTCTATATATGGCTATGATAATTATGAAAAGGGAGTATAGGGTGGTCCATTGATCGTGACCGGGCCAAATGTCTCACGAAATAAGCGTCAAACGATTAAACTACAAAGAACGAAATGGAGAAACCAGATGGCGCATTAGTTGTCCTGCCAGATGGCGCTGCCATAGGTCAAACGGATATCAACTGCGTTTTTTTAAAATAGGGAACCCCATTCCTCTCAACAGCTTGTAGTTCGCCTTCCGTAATGTTCGCAGAAGCACTGACAATGTGCTGACGCATGTTGTCAGGCATTGTCGATGGTTTACGATAGCAAATATCCTTCTACTTTCCCCACAGAAAGATGCCCGGGGACCTCAGATCCGGTGAACGTGCGGCCATGGTATGGTACTTCGATGACCAATCCACCTGTCATGAAATATGCTATTCAATACCGATTCAACCACACGCGAGCTATGTACCGGACATCCATCATGTTGCAAGTACATCGCCATTCTGTCATGCGGTGAAACATATTGTAGTAACATCGGTAGAACGTTACGTTGGAAATAAGCATACATTGCACCAATTACATTGCCATCGATAAAATGGGGGCCAATTGTCCTTCTTCCCATAATGCCGCACCATACATTAACCCGCCAAGGTCGCTGATGTTCCACTCGTCGCAGCCATCGTGGATTTTCCGTTGTCCAATAGTGTAGATTATGCCGGTTTACGTTACCGCTGCTGGTGAATGACACTTAGTCGCTAAATAGAACGCGTGCCAAAAATCTGTCATCGTTGCGTAATTTCTCTTGTACCCAGTGGCAGAACTGTACACGACGTTCAAAGTCGTCGCCATGCGATTCCTGGTGCATAGAAATACTGTACGGGTGCAATCGATGTTGATATAGCATTCTCAACACCAAAGCTTTTGATATTCCCAATTCTTGCGCAATTTGTCCGCTACTTATGTGCGTATTGGCCCCGACTGCAGCTAAAACACCTACTTGGGCATCGTCATTTGTTGCAGGTCGTGGTTGACGTTTCACATGTGGCTGAACACTTCCTGTTTCCTTAAATAACGTAACTATACGGCGAACGGTCCGGGCTCTTGGGTGATGTCGTCCAGGATACCTAGCAACATACATAGCACACTCACGTTGGGCATTTTGATCACAATAGCCATACGTCAACAGGATATCGACATTCTCCGCAATTGGTAAACGGTCCATTATAACACCGGTAATGTATCGCGAAGGAAATACCATCCATACTGGTGGAATGTTACGTGATACCACGTACTTATACGTTTGTGAGTATTACAGCGCCATCTATCAGAAAGCGAAAAAGTGGTCCAACTAAAGCATTCGTATTTCTTTACGTACTACACCAATATGTAATAAAAATGGGGGTTCCTATCTAAACAAACGCATTTGATATCCGTTTGACTTATGGCAGCGCCATCTAGCGGGTCAACCGTAGCGCCATCTGGTTTCCCCCTTCAAGCTAGACGAGTTTCGTTGTTTGTAGTTTTTTCGTTTGATGCTTATTTCGTGAAATATTTGTTCCCGTTACTAGCAATGGACCACGCCGTATATATTGAATGTGAATACCAAAATAACGACGGATATTTTTGGACACTGTTATTGATGAGATGAGGTTTCTACACCCTTCTCCTGTAAATTTTCAGCCTGTGAAATTGTTTATTTCTATGAAACTGTCATTGTGGCTGAAATTGTTGCCGTAAATATTTTCGTAAAGAGCACAGGTGACATTGACTTAATGCTCTGCCGCAATCGGCTGCACTATAGCCGTCTGGCAAAACCCATTGCTGTGTTGACTTTCAAATGCTCAGCTGTAGAAAAGAGATGCCGTTGACCTCGCTATTGACGTTTCTTTGCAGAACGCACCACAAACTCGACACATTATTGCTTGGAGACATATGATAGACTTCGGAGTTTGTACTTTGTGCTACTATACTGAGATGTTTAAGAATTGATGAGACATCTTGTCACAGAAAATGCTGAGCATCACCTTGGTGTACTGGTTATGTTACTAAACTGTTGCATGGAGGGTCATGAGTTCAAAACGCACTTCCATTGTCAAGTTTTTCTGTAGCCATTATATACAGTATGTGTTCTGGCCGGAGGTAGGTTTCTTCGCACTCTCGTATGTGCAAGTGCTGAATAAACTTTTATTAAGTGAAGTTGGCATTCATAATTTATCTAATTACACCTTCTTCTGCGTGATATAATTCTGGTGGAGGCGCTAGGCATTGGAACTTGTGATAACGCACATTATCGACGACACAGGCCACGACAGAGCCCCGTTAATGAGGCGAGAAACACGAGTTCGAGCCATATTCAATCTATTGGAGACAGAAGAAGAAGAGGACATTACGATGCCAGCAACTGTGTGCCACCACATGAGACACCCTACCGGGCTCTCTGGTGACGGTGGCCAACATCCAAACAAGTGGCTGAAGGTATATGAGATTATATGGGATGACACAACGTGTTTGGCTAATCTACTTAGATGGCACTGCCAAGCAATGGTAAGAGGATAACGAGGAGATTTTCCGAATCTGGGAAGTATTCCAGGCGGAGCTGCGCAAGTGTCTCGGCGAGACACAACGACAGAAGTGCAAGGCTGAAGACAAATTTAAGTGCAGGGCACAACGTCCAGGAGAAACTACAGCATCCTACATTCAAGACGTCTTGGAGCTGTGTAAAATAGTGCATCCTAGAATGAAGGAGGAAGGTAATGTTGCAAATCTAATGAAGAGTGTTGCTGAGGACATGTATCCAACTCTTGAAGGAGTGGTGATGATGCGAGTATACCGAGACAACTACATGCAAGAAATTTTAACCGCTTCCAAACTTGGTATCGATGTCTGTAATGGAGGAAGGAACTGATTTCATAGGTGTTCTTCGTCAGTTAGTGAGAGAGGAAGTTAAGAAGGCACCTCAATTGCAAGGCGAGCAGAAAACCGGACGTTTCTAGAGGTCATAAGGGAGGAAGTGGAACAGACATTGAACGGTCTCTAGTCCTTCATGTCCCATTAAAACTATGAAAGGTCGAGACGCAGGCAGAGTTACCTTCCTACAATGCTGTATGTGGAATCCGTTTGAGCACCAAGGAAGAATCACGTCTCGAGGACCCAGGATAACCAACCAGTATTTTTCCACTGTGGTCATCCGGGACATGGAGTGCGCTATTGTTGAGAAAGGCGTCGGATATTTAGTGACGCCCGCTTCAGAAGACAGCAGACCGATCATAGCCGACGCCGACTCCAGGACGACGAAGATGAACAAGAAGATGTGGGTGCAGGACGATTTAGGTCAACATCTCCGCTAGGTAGCTGCTGGAGAGGACGCTCCCCAACACGCCGATCAAGGTCTCCGTCGCCGTTTAGAAGCTCCAGCCCATCACCTAGCCGCCGCAAATTGGAAAACTAAAGGGTGTGACCTTCCTTGGAGGTGAGGCCGCCGAAGAGAAAAATCCTCCTTCGTCGACCACTACAAAAGTGATAGGAAACTACGTCAATATCCTCATGGATGGCCGAACAACCCAAGCTCTTGTGGACAATGGTGCACCATATTCAGTCATTTCGGAGAAGTACCGTTGCCAGATGCAGAAAACAGTATGAGGCTGCAACAAAACATCTTTGCTGAATGTGGCTAATGGGAAGTATGTAAAACCTAAAGGAAGATGTACCATTCATGTGGGTATAAGTGGACATACACAGCTCTTAGAATTTATAGTCTTACAAGGGTGTAGTCATGACGTCATTCTCTGATGGACTTTTTTGAAAGCTTCTCAGCCAATTACAGATTGTAGTCGCTCGAAGATTATGCTAGGCGAGATGAGATACTGTGGTCAGGAAGATGCTCATCCGAGTGTGTGGAGACTATGTGTGCTGGATGAAGCGACCATTCCTGCAGTCAGCGCTAGAAAGGTAACGTGTGCCGTGGCACGCATCAACCCATGGATCTTGTAGTATAATGTAAGAGAAACATACCACTGAAGAATAACTTAGTCATCCGAGCCTCTGTCGTCTTATTTAAGAACGGATTCGGAGAAATGTGACGCCGAGAACCTCAGATCCTTCCAAGACGCACGTGCGTAGCAAACGCTGAGCCGTTAATTGAAGAACAGCTGAGCGTCATAGAAACCTCCCACGCCGAGTCTGTAGGCGAAAATAGCGCTACCACTACAAGACAAGATCTTCTAGCTCGACTATCACCAGATCTCACTAAGTAAGAAGCTGCCTGCCATTCTTCAAGAGTTCTCTGAATGCTTCAATCCACAGGTGAAGAGCAAATTAGACAAATCTAATGTGAAACACCGGATTAGCACTGGAGACCATTAACCAATAAGCCAGGCAGCATACCGTGCATCAGCAAAGGAACGTCGAGTAATTCACGACAAGGTAGAGAAAATGATGAAGAGTGGCATCATTCAGCCTTCGCAGAGCCCGTGTCGTCACCAGTGGTCCTCGTCAGGAAGAAGGATGGCAGTTGGCGCTTTTGTGTTGACTACAGCAAGCTTAATGAGATAACTAAAAAGAACGTTTACCCCCTTCCACGAATTGACGATATACTAGATTGTATGAAGGGGGCTACGTTATCTCAACTGTGGACATGTACTTGGGATACTGGCAGATGAGGCTGATCGTGAGAAAACAAGATTCATTACCCCTGAGGGCCTGTATGTGCTGGCCTTTTGATTTGTGTAATGCACCTGCAACTTCTGAACCGATGAAGGATAATCTTCTAATCCACCTGAAGTGAACGATGTGTCTTTGTTACTTATATGACTTAACAGTGTTCTCAGAGACCTTCATGAACATATAAAAAGACTAAGGGCCGTTCTTGTCTCCAACAAGACGGACTGAAACGTAATCCAAGAAATTGTTTCTTTGGGGCAAAAGAAATCAAAGTACTTGGACACCTTGTGTCAAACGAAAGTGCGAGGCCAGCCCCAGAAAAGGTGAGAGCTATAAAAGAATTTCCTATTCCTAAAAGTATTGGAGATATGAAAAGCTTCCTGGGATTATCTACATCTACATTCGTACTCCACAAGACACCCAACGGTGTGTGGCGGGGCGCACATTACGTGCCACTCTCATTACCTCCCTTTTCTGTTCCAGTCGCGTATGGTTCGCGGGAAGAACGACTGTCTGAAAGCCTCCGTGCGCGCTCGAATATCTCTAATTTTACATTCGTGATCTCCACGGGAGGTATAAGTAGGGGAAAGCAGTATATTCGATACCTCATCCACAAACGCACCCTCTCGAAACCTGGCGAGCAAGCTACACCGCGATGCAGAGAGCCTCTCTTGCAGAGTCTGCCACTTGAGTTTGCTAAACATCTCCGTAACGCTATCACGGTTACCAAATAACCCTGTGACAAAACGCGCCGCTCTTCTTTGGATCTTCTCTAACTCCTCCGTCAACCCAATCTGGTACGGATCCCACAGTGATGAGCAATAAGTACAGGGCGAACGAGTGTTTTGTAAGCCACCTCCTTTGTGGATGGACTACATTTTCTAAGGACTCTCCCAATGAATCTCAACCTGGTACTCGCCTTACCAACAATTAATTTTATATGATCATTCCATTTCAAATCGTTCCGCACGCATACTCCCAGATATTTAACAGAAGTAACTGCTACCAGTGTTTGTTCCGCTATCATATAATCATATAATAAAGGATCCTTCTTTCTATGTATTCGCAATACAATTACATTTGTCTATGTTAAGGGTCGGTTACCACTCCCTGCACCAAGTGCCTAACCGCTGCAGATCTTCCTGTATTTCGCTACAATTTTCTAATGCTGCAACTTCTCTGTATACTACAGAATCATCCGCGAAAAGCCGCATGGAACTTCTCACACGATCTACTATCCAGAGGTTACTTTAACGTCTGTAGAGGTCTCTACATTGATAACAACATGCTGTGTTCTGTTTGCTAAAAACTCTTCAGTCCAGCCACACAGCTGGTCTGATATTCCGTAGGCTCTTACTTTGTTTGTCAGGCGACAGTGCGGAACTGTATCGAACGCCTTCCGGAAGTCTAGGAAAATAGCATCTACCTGGGAGCCTGTTTCTAATAATTTCTGGGTCTCATATACAAATAAAGCGAGTTGGGTCTCACACGATCGCTGTTTCCGGAATCCATGTTGATTCCTACAGCGTAGATTCTGGGTTTCCAAAAACGATTTCTCTGCTGAGCAGAAGAAGGACGCCTAGATATCTCAAATTATGCTTGCCTTAAATCGGCCAGAGGATGTGAAAGATAAGTTAAGATAGTTAATGGATTACTTAGCAAGAAAAACTTTGATCCGTTTGGAAGTATGTGGCTACCAGTGATTCCTAGCCATATGTTCTTAGATGCACTACAGAAATTCCATGACACGCCTTAGGCATGGCATTTGGGATTTGTTAAGACATACAATAGAATCCGTAGGAGGTTTTTCTGGCCAGGTTTATTTAGGAGTGTCTGCCAATATGTGTCGCACTGTTGAGAGTGCCAGAGGAGAAGGGCAGTTCCTCAGAAACCACCTGGCCGACTCATACTAATTCCACCAGCCGAAACCCTTTCCCAGCGTGTTGGGGTTCAACTCCTAGTACGATTTCCAACATCTGCTAGTGGGAATTGATGGAGTATTGTTTGCACTGCTTATGTGACACGGTAGGCCATTAAAAAGCCATCAAAACAGCCGAAGTATCCGAGATAGCCAAATTCATCGTGGAAGACATTTTATGAAAACACCGTGCCCCAGGGTCGTTGGTTATGGATCGAGGAAAGTTTTTCAATAGAATCTTGTGGCAGAGATAAACAGTCGAGCGCAGTTACTCATCACATGACGACTGCCTACCATCTGCAAACTAACTGGCTTACTGAACGCTTTAATATGACCATGGCTGGCATTCTGTTAATGTTAATGTTGAGCAGAGCAACTTGGTTGAGGTGCTACCATTCATCTACACCTACATCTACATGACTACCCTGCATTTCACATTTAAGTGCTTGGCAGAGGGTTCATCGAAACACAATCATACTATCTCTCTACTATTCCACTCCCGAACAGCGAGAGGGGAAAACGAACACCTAAACCTTTCTGTTCGAGCTCTGATTTCTCTTATTTTATTTTGATGATCATTCCTACCTATGTAGGTTGGGCTCAACAAAATATTTTCGCATTCGGAAGAGAAAGTTAGTGACTGAAATTTCGTAAAAAGGTCTCACCGCGACGAAAAACGTCTATGCTGTAACGACTTCCATCCCAAATCGCGTATCATATCTGCCACACTCTCTCCCCTATAACGTGATAACACAAAACGAGCTGCCCTTTTTTGCACCCTTTCGATGTCCTCCGTCAATCTCACCTGGTAAGGATCCCACACCGCGCAGCAATATTCTAACAGAGGACGAACGAGTGTAGTGTAAGCTGTCTCTTTAGTGGACTTGTTGCATCTTCTAAGTGTCCTGCCAATGAACGCAACCTTTGGCTCGCCTTTCCGACAATATTATCTATGTGGTCCTTCCAACTGAGGTTGTTCGTAATTTTAACACTCAGGTACTTAGTTGAATTGACAGCCTTGAGAAATGTACTGTTTATCGAGTAATCGAATTCCAACGGATTTCTTTTGGAACTCATGTGGATCATCTCACACTTTTCGTTATTTAGCGTCAACTGCCACCTGACACACCATACAGCAATGATTTCTAAATGGCTTTGCAACAGATACTGGTCTTCGGATAACCTTACTAGACGGTAAATTACAGCATCATCTGCGAACAATCTAAGAGAACTGCTCAGATTGTCACCCAGGTCATTTATATAGCTCAGGAACAGCAGAGGTCCCAGGACGCTTCCCTGGGGAACACCTGATATCACTTCAGTTTTACTCGATGATTTGCCGTCTATTACTACGAACTGCGACCTTCCTGACAGGAAATCACGAATACAGTCGCACAATTGAGACGATACCCAATAGCTCTGCAGCTTGATTAGAAGTCGCTTGTGAGGAACGGTGTCCAAAGCTTTCCGGAAATCTAGAAATACGGAATCAACTTGAGATCCCCTGTCGATAGTGGCCATTACTTCGTGCGAATAAAGAGCTAGCTGCGTTGCACAAGAGCGATCTTTTCTGAAGCCATGCTGATTACGTGTCAATAGATCGTTCCCTTCGAGGTGATTCATAATGTTTGAATACAGTATATGCTCCAAAACCCTACTGCAAACCGACGTCAATGATATAGGTCTGTAGTTAAATGGATTACTCCTACTACCCTTCTTGAACACAGGTGCGACCTGCACAATTTTCCAATCTGTAGGTACAGATCTATCGGTGAGTGAGCGGTTGTATATGAGTGCTAAGTAGGGAGCTATAGTATCAGCGTAATCTGAAAGGAACCTAATCGGTATACAACCTGGTCCTGAAGACTTGCCCGTATCAAGCGATTTGAGTTGCTTCGCAACCCCTAAGGTATCTACTTCTAAGAAACTCATGCTAGCAGATGTTCGTGTTTCTAATTCTGGAATATTCCATTCGTCTTCCCTGGTGAAGGAATTTCGGAAAACTGCGGTCAATAACTCCGCTTTAGCGGCAGAGTCGTCGGTAACAGTACCATCGGCACTGCGCAGCGAAGGTATTGACTGCGTCTTGCCGCTTGTGTACTTTACAAACGACCAGAATTTCTTCGGATTTTCTACCAAATTTAGAGACTGTTTCGTTGTGGAACCTATTAAAGGCATCTCGCATCGAAGTACGTGCCAAATTTCGCGCGTCTGTAAATTTTAGCCTGTCTTCGGAATTTCGCGTTCTTATGAATTTCGCATGCTTTTTCCGTTGCCTCTGCAACAGCGTTCGGACCTTTTTTGTGTACCACGGGGGATCCGTTCCATCTCTTACCAATTTATGAGGTATGAATATCTCAATTGCTGTTGCTACTATATCTTTGAATTTGAGCCACATCTCGTCTACATTCGCATAGTCAGTTCGGAAAGAATGGAAATTGTCTTTTAGGAAGGCTTCTAGTGACACTTTATCCGCTTTTTTAAATAAAATTATTTTGCGTTGGTTTCTGATGGATTTGGAAGAAATGGTATTGAGCCTAGCTACAACGACCTTGTGATCACTAATCCCTGTATCAGTCATGACGCTCACTATCAGCTCTGGATTGTTTATGGCTAAGAGGTCAATTGTGTTTTCGCAACCATTTACAATTCGCGTGGGTTCGTGGACTAACTGCTCAAAATAATTTTCGGAGAAAGCATTTAGGACAATCTCGGAAGACGTTTTCTGCCTACCACCGGTTTTGAACAAGTATTTTTGCCAACATACCGAGGGTAGGTTGAAGTCCCCACCAGCTATAACCGTATGAGTGGGGTATTTATTTGTTACGAGACTCAAACTTTCTCTGAACTGTTCCGCAACTATATCATCGGAGTCTGGGGGTCGGTAGAAGGAGCCAATTATTAACTTAATTCGGCTGTTAAGTATAACCTCCACCCATACGAATTCGCACGCAGTATCTACTTCGACTTCACTACAAGATAAACCACTACTGAGAGACACAAACACTCCATCACCAATTCTGCCTAATCTATCTTTCCTGAACACCGTCTGAGACTTCGTAAAAATTTCTGCAGAACTTATTTCAGGCTTTAGCCAGCTTTCTGTACCTATAACGATATCAGCTTCTGTGCTTTCTATTAGCGCTTGAAGCTCAGGGACTTTTCCAGCGCAACTACAACAATTTACAACTATATTTCCGACTGTTCCTTGATTCAAGCACGTCCTGTAACTGCCATGCACCCTTTGACATTGTAGCCCACCCCGTACTTTCCCGAGGCCTTCTAACCTAAAAAACCGCCCAGTCCACGCCACACAGCCTCCGCTACCCGTGTAGCCGCCAGCTGAGTGTAGTGAACTCCTGACCTATTCAGCGGAACCCGAAACCCCACCACCCTATGGCGCAAGTCAAGGAATCTGCAGCCAACACGGTCGCAAAACCGTCTGAGCCTCTGATTCAGACCCTCCACCCGGCTCTGCACCAAAGGTCCGCAGTCGGTTCTGTCAACGATGCTGCAGATGGTGAGCTCTGCCTTCATCTTGTATGCAAGACCGGCAGCCTTCACCAAATCAGATAGCCGCTGGAATCCAGAGAGAATTTCCTCAGATCCAAAGCGACACACGTCATTAGTGCCGACATGTGCCACCACCTGCAGCTGGCTGCACCCTGTGCTCTTCAGGGCATCTGGATGGACCCTTTCCACATCAGGAATGACTCCTCCCGCAATGCACACGGAGTTCACACTGGATTTCTTCCCCTCCTTAGCCGCCATATCCCTAAGGGGCCCCATTACGCGCCTAACATTGGAGCTCCCAACTACCAGTAAGCCCACCCTTGCGATTGCCGGAACGTTGAAGGCTGAGAATGATCCTCTGAAACAGGGCAGGCAGCTGCATCTGGCTCAGCCAGAGACAGTGCCTGAAACCGGTTTGTCAGACGCACCGGGGAGGCTTTCTGATCAGCCTCTGGGGACGTCTTTCGCTGCCTGCCACGCCTTGGAACGACCTCCCAATCAACCACAGGCGAGGGCTCAGCCCCAATGCCGGCAGCAACCGGGGCAACCACAGCGGCAGACCGATCTGGGGACAGACGGGACGAGGTTGACATGCCTGTGATACCCAAGTCCGGCTCCCCACAGTGGTGCCCATTGGAAACAGCCTCAAGCTGCGCGACGGAAATCAGCGCCGATTGCAGCTGTGAGCGAAGGGATGCCAAGTCAGCCCTCATCCGAACACAGCAATCGCAGTCCCTGTCCATTCTAATCGATGTTGAACAACAGTTACTGAAACACGAGTCTGTGCCTAGATAACGCAAGCGAAACACGCAAAGAATGTATCAACTAACCTGTACAAATGCCTAACGACTGCGCTACAATTTGCTGAATTTAGGATTACAGTAACTAAACTAGAAATTGCACCTCCTATACGAAACTCACACGCAATTTAAATAAGAATCTACCAAGTAAACTCAAAAGCGCGATGCTACAACAGTCAAATACTGTAATACTCCCGAAATATATGAATTAAACAATGCAAGTATCCAAAAACACGCAAAGAAATTAAGTAAACTATCTAACAAATAAGTAAGCTAGGGTTATACGACTTACTGCTGCAGCTGCTTATCCAACGGCGGCAGCGAGCATTCGTGACGGTTCCCTTTCAACACAGCCGAACAAGACATCACAGGATTTACTCAGTTTTTCCTGGTGCATTGGCGTGAGGCGACTACGACTATGGACATTGTGTTTCCGTTACATCATGTTAACGTGGACGATGGCTAAATTAGCTAGGTGTTAACCAGAGCTGAAGTAGATTGGCAGTTAGCTCGACTCCGCAGGCTGCAGGCTCAAGAAAGCCGTGTTTCCGTTGAGAGGACAACACTACTTCTACAATACTGCATGGAGTTCCGCTACTTACATGTGCAATTTCCTTTACTGCTCAGACTTTGTGCGTAAAACTGTCATAGGCTACTCTTCTGACTAATGATTAGGAGTGTCTTTAGGGACTGTGAGGAAAATTTTACTGTATTGACGAACAGTATCCGCGACCGCTATGGTCGCAGGTTCGAGTCCTGCCTCGGGCATGAATGTGTGTGATGTCCTTAGGTGGGTGGGGTTTAAGTAGTTCTAAGTTCTAGGGGACTGATAACCTCTGATGTTAAGTCCCATAGTGCTCAGAGCCTTTTTAACCATTTTTGGACCAGTATATTACTAATTATGTGCATCTGATCTGTTTGATGCTGTGAATATAAAAAAATTTAACAAATTAGTATTGGCGACTGCCCCAAACACTTTGTAAAACTTTTAGAGTGGATCAGGGGGGCTACATAAGAAGCCTCTTTATATGTTTGTATGTTGGCAGCGCTATAGACTGTATTAATACCACTGACAGCACTGAGCATACCCTGTAAGAGACTCTGTGGCTCGTTGGACTCGCAGTTGTAAGTTAATAGTTAGCAGTAGTGGAGGTCTGAAGCAGTGTTAGGGCGAGCGGACGTTCCGGCGTGTGTCCATGATGGGTATTCAATATTGGTAGGATATGGATTGTAAAATGTGTGTAACGGAATTATTGACGACTACATAATTTTCGGAACTGTATGTCACGTGCCATTATGTGATATTTGGAACTGAATGTCATATGATTAAGGTAAAATAACTGCTAAATACATTGTTTGTTGTGCAACAAAATCTTTCGTTAGCTAACCACATGCCTGTTAGTAGTTAGATACTACAGCAATTAGAATCTTTCTATTTAGCGGGCTGTAAACTTATTGTATTTGCTGTAGTTCGTGTCATGAAGATTTTATGTTAGGTAAGTGATTGATGAAATGTATCTATTATTGTTAGGATTTCTTCTAATTCATGGCCGTTATTTGTGTTAAGTAACAGTCAATATTATATAAAAACATTTCACGGCCAGTTGTTGCTGAGTTAGTTTCATGGAACTAAAGCACACAGCAAACAAGCTTCACACAAGTGAAAGTATTCATCTTAACGGTGTGCTACGCTGTTGTTCCTGGTAGCGAAATACGGTACTGATGCACTAAATGAATCAAACTTGAGGTCTGTTACCACAAAATAACGTGTCTACCTGTTCTGTAAGCTATGTTAGTAAGTTTCTACATCATTACAAAGTTATAAAATCTATTTTGACTCACTCTGTATTTCATTCACGCTTGTTCTAGTCCACTGCATACGACAAACTTAATATGGTCTTAAGGAAGAAAGCAAATTAATTACTGCAGATATTTTCAGTGCAAAATACGATATTTCTAATGCTTCACTCCAAGTCAAAATAGCACAGTTTTATTAAAATTTATACATCATATAAGGGTTATATTTCGAAGGTAAATAAATACAGACTACAAGGATAAGTAGCATCAAGCTCTAAGATTTGTTTAGCACTCCTGTTTGTCATCGGAAGCTAAGTAATGTAAACAGTGATGTGTAATCATATTTTTACATTATTTAGTACGGCCAAAATTCTACTAGGTATTATAAGCTGATACGACTTCTTTTTGCATTTGCGACATTCTTGCGCACAAATTCTCATTTGATTTCTAGAATGAGTATAAAATTAAATACTTTCATTTCATGTTTCGACATAGGTATTCTGTATTTTAATCGAAAACCTCAGCTGCCAATAGGTGTAATTCATATACCTCAATGTGGATAGCCGGAAATGTGTGCCCCTACCGGGGCTAGAAACCGTGATTTCCTGCTTACACGGCAGACGCTCTACTCATCTGAGCCACAGAGAACACAGAGGGAAGCGCGACTGCAGGGACTTTTATCCCTTGCATGCTTCCCGCGAGAGCCACATTCCCAAATGCCCAAAACCTACATTCGCAATGTTCCCAAAGGATGTTTCCCACTCACTGCAATCGCACTATGCTCTGTGCCGTCTGTGGCTCAGATGGATAGAGCGTCTGCCATGTAAGCAGTAGATCTCGGATTTAAGTCTCGGTCGGGGCACACATTTTCAGCTGTCCCCATTGAGGTATATAAATTACACCTGCTGGCAGGTGAGGGTTTCGATTAATTATCATTTCTCTCTAGAGAAGCTGCATTGTCATCATTGGTATCTGTCCTTTCTGAACAGTTACTAACTTCATACTCTGTATTTTGGTAATTTGATTTATCCTAAAGCTTAAGCGCATGAACAAGAGAGGCTAATATAATGAATATCAAGCCCGAAATATTGCAATGCCAATCTTTAGCATCAATTATATTGTCCAAGAAAAATCACTTTGGAATGGGGGTCACGTTGTCTGCCTCCTCCAGAATGCGTTAGACAAACATTAATTTGATAGTATTTGAATGGGGGTCACGTTGTCTGCCTCCTCCAGAATGCGTTAGACAAACATTAATTTGATAGTATTTATTACCGCTATTCTTGTTAAGGTATTTTGTACATTGTCCCTCATTTAATGCTGTTGAAATTACATTCCACCTCTGAAAGTTCAGAGACTGAGGTGAGTTCGTTAGCAAGATTCTCTTTCGAGAAATGTCTGAGAAATGAATACCGATCAGTTCAAATCATCAGCTATCAGAATAACTCCTTTTTACATTAATTAATTACTCAAGTACTAAAAACGTAATACCGTCCTTCTCCAATAATTTTTAATGTAGTTACCTTATAAGATGTCACACACTCAAAACTAATGGCTACGGTCAACATTTGAGTGCTAATTTGTAATACTGGACAGCTACTTACACCGATCAGGGCCTCCCGCTGTGGCTGAGCGGTTCTATGCGCTTCAGTCTGAAACCACGTGACTGATACGATCGAAGGTTCGAATTCTGTCTTGGGCATGGATGTGTGTGATGTCCTTACATCAGTTAGGTTTACGTAGTTCTAAGCTCTAGGGGACTGATGACATTAGATGTTACGTCCCATAGTGCTCAGTGCCTTTTGAACCATTTCTTTTTATACACTGATCAGCCAAACCAATATGACCACCGACTTGCTATCAGCATTAACCTGTTCAGGCGACCGTAGCGTCAAATAGCAATGAATGACTGCTAGTCAGACACATGCACGAGGCATGTAGTTTAAGTGAGCGTGCTGTCCACGAGTAAGATAGGGTACATCTACATCCACATGACTACTTTGCAATTCACATTTGAGTGCTTGGCAGAGGGTTCATCGAACCTCAATCATACTATCTCTCTACCATTCCACTCCCGAACAGCACGAGGGAAAAACGAACACCTTAACTTTTCTGTTAGAGCTCTGAATTCTCATATTTTATGTTGATGATCATTCCTACCTATGTACATTGGGCTCAACAAAATATTTTCGCATTCGGAAGAGAAAGCTGGCGACTGAAATTTCGTAAGTAGATCTCGCCGCGACGAAAAACGTCTTTGCTTTAAAGACTTCCATCCCAAATCGCTTATCATATCTGCCACACTCTCTCCCCTATAACGTGATAATACAAAACGAGCTGCCCTTTTTTGCACCCTTTCGATGTCCTCCGTCAATCCCACCTGGTAAGGATCCCACACCGCGCAGCAATATTCTAACAGAGGATGAACGAGTGTAGTGTAAGCTGTCTCTTTCGTGGACTTGTTGCATCTTCTAAGTGTCCTGCCAATGAAACGTAACCTATGGCTCGCCTTCCCGACAATATTATCTATGTGGTCTTCACAACTGAAGTTGTTCGTAATTTTAACACCCAGGTACTTAGTTCAATTGACAGCCTTGAGAATTGTACTATTTATCGAGTAATCGAATTCCAACGGATTTCTTTTGGAACTCATGTGGATCACCTCACACTTTTCGTTATTTAGCGTCAACTGCCACCTGACCCACCATGCAGCAATCTTTTCTAAATTGCTTTGCAACTTCTACTGGTCTTCGGATGACCTTACTAGACGGTAAAGTACAGAATTATCTGCGAAAAACCTACGAGAACTGCTCAGATTGTCACCCAGGTCATTTATATAGATCAGGAACAGCAGAGGTCCCAGGACGCTTCCCTGGGGAAGTTTTACTGGATGATTTGCCGCATATTACTACGAACTGCGACCTTCCTGACAGGAAATCACGAATCCAGTCGCACAACTGAGACGATACCCCATAGCTCTGCAGCTTGATTAGAAGTCGCTTGTGAGGAACGGTGTCCAAAGCTTTCCGGAAATCTAGAAATACGGAATCAACTTGACATCCGCTGACGATAGCAGCCATTACTTCGTGGAAGAGCTAATTGCGTTGCACAAGAACGATGCTATGTTTTCTGAAACCATGCTGATTACGTGTCAATAGATCGTTCCCTTCGAGGTGATTCATAATGTTTGAATGCAGTATATGTTCCAAAACCCTACTGCAAACCAACGTCATTGATATAGGTCTGTAGTTCGATGGATTACTCCTACTACCCTTTTTAAACACTGGTGCGAGCTGTGAAATTTTCCAATCTGTAGGTGCAGATCAAGCGGTGAGCGAGGGTTTGTATGTGATTGCTAAGTAGGGAGCTATTGTATCAGCGTAATCTGAAAGGCGAGAGATCTATTTGAATTTGACCAAGGGCAGATTGTGATGGTCGGGAGGCTCGTCACGAGCATTTCTTAAGTTGCACGGCTTGTCGGGTGTCCGAGAAGTTCTGTGGTGTCTTTAACACGAGGCGAAACCAAGATACAGCCACGCCGAGACATCGTGGAGTTGGGCTGCTACCCCATATTAGAGATGTCGGACATCATAGGCTGGGCAGACTGGTAAAACAGGGAAAACAGGACAGGCGGCGAACTGTTCCGGATCTAACATCATACGTTAATGCTTGGCAGACTACAAGTATGTCTCGACACACAGTGAACAGAAAAATCCTAATGATGGGCTCCCACAGCCGACGATCCTTGCACTTGCGAATGTTAACATCGTCAACTATGACCAAAGTGGGCAAGTGGCAATTAATACTGGACACTGGTGATGGCAGAGCGTTGCATGGTCTGATGAATCCCAATACCTTCTTCATCACGACCGATGGAAGGTCGCGCATCCTTCGTCTTCCAGGGAAACAGCTGCTTGATACCTATACTGTAGGACAAAGAGAAGCTGGCGGTGGGCCCATTTAGCTCTCGGGAACACTGACGTGGGCATCCGTGTGTCCAGTAGAGATCGTGTGAGGCATGATGGCCAAAGAGATTTGTAAACTGGTTTCAGATACGTATACCCCTTCAGGACGTTTCCCGAAGGTAGTGGCATCTTTCAACAAAATAATGCGCCATGTCACTAGGCCAGGAGTGTGATGTAGTGATTCGAGGAACGCAGCGGCGAATTCTATTGATATGCTGGGATCCTCCTCCCCCAACTCCTAAGATCTGAACCCAATCGAACTCAACTGGAATGTGACTGAAAGTGGCATCAGAGATCATTGACCATCCTCCGGAATTTATGGGAAGTAGGTGACTTGTATACACAGATGTAGTGTCAACTCGATACAGCGACCTACTAAGGCCTAATTGCTTCAGGGCCATGAAGCGGCACCCTGTTATCTGCGCCAAAGTTGGTATATTGGCTGTTAGTAGATGGTGATTATGTTCTGGCTGATCAGTGTGTTTGTATGTCTGAGAGACACACGCTTCTGACATTCCACAGATCTGCCAGATAATTCGAAATTAAGTCGCTCAATGCGACTTCCTTCATATCAGCTGTATTAGGTTCAGATCTGAAATCCAATTGTGACATGAAAATTTCTGCGGGACTGATAATCGAACCCGTATTTCCCGCTTATCACGAGTGGGTGCCTTACCACTTTGGCATACATGCACACATCCGAATTCTAGGATTCAATTTGAACCTTCACAATTACTTGTGTGGCATTCAACGAAATTATTTATACAAGTGTGGATCACTATTTCGCGTGATGAATCCCGTGGAGCTGCATAGTGCTGAAGAAAATTTTGATATTTTTGGTGATTAATCAACCTTCGCTTGATAAGGAGAGTCTCGGTTGAACGTAAGGCCATAGTACGATGTTTGACGCACAATATGTCTGTGTAAAACCTTCAGGCTTTCTAATTTCATGTCGTCGTCTCGATGTATTTTTGTTTCTTGAAATGCAGGAAAGAAGTTAGTTACTCCATTTAAAATACGCTCTGTTCGCTGCTCAAGTTAAACAACATATAAACAAATACACTGCCGGAAAAAATCGTACCAATGTAAAGACACATTCTAGTTTGATCCCATGTCTACATGCACCTGAGGGATAGTAGAGGTACTTACAATGGTTCCAAAATTGTCTGCGAACAGTTGGCGTAGTTGCATATCTGCCAGAGCGTCATCTGCGTCAGCCCTTTAACAAGGGACGCTCGAAGACAGGATGGCTGTGTGCTGCAAACGAATGCATCCAAGGAGGCAGCCATGCAGTGTAGCTCACTCGTGCTTCCTAAGGCTATGGGCTGAGACTTTGGCCTTCTGAGTGACGGGATGGTCCTTTCGAAGAACAGTCACTAGTTGGACAAGCTGTGTCACTAGCGCAACGATCCTTTTATCATAGGTCACGTGAACAATCTGGCACCTGTAGACCAAGTTCTTGACATCCACTTTGCACGGGCGCCTGTCCAGATCATTTTGTTGTAAGAGCAGCAGTATCATCTCGTACAGCTACCACATCACAGACAAGATTTCTTGTGAGCTCAGCCGTATCATCAGGAACTGTTGCGAACCGGTTATTAGGCATGTGACTACGCACATCTACTTTTCCTCCTATCTATGTAATTATGTAGTTATGTAGTTCTCAATTCGTTCGAGCAATCAATCATTTATAATAGGAAACACAGTCATAATTCAGTCACTCGAAATGATACAGAAATTTTACTTGTTGGAATGAAATCAGGCGATGATTCTTTTTCTCTGCAGGCTGTACAACTAAAATGCCTAGTATTTTTGGGAGCGTTGTATAATCAGTCGGGAAACCTCATATCAAACGGATATTTGGTTTTGATGAAGTTTAACCTTCCCAAGAGGTAATGGAGCTCTTCGATTATTAAATGCAGGTTCGTATCCAGTCTTTCGGAAGTTTCCTTCTGATTAACAACTACGCAATATATCGATGAACATCATTAATCCCCAAGTGTCAAATAATTGTACAAACCTTTTGTATGAAGGATATATATATATATATATATATATATATATATATATATATATATATATATATATATATATATCACTTTTAATCGTGCAATTTCGTATCAGTTATCTTTTGTCATAAATCTCAATATTCAGATTACAATTCTTCAAACAATGCTCAGGCTAATCGGCACGAAGACATTCTCGGAAGCATTTTACTAACAACCACCAGAGAGAGTACTACAAAGAATAATTATGCACTCATTGCATAGCTATTGTAGGAAACTACTTTGCGCATGGATTCTGCGAGTATGAAGATAGAAAATTAGTAAACGTCATTCAAGGGTAGAATTGTATCAGAATAATTCATCGAATATAAAGAGAAATTACAGACATGGGCATCGGTAGTCCGTCTTCCATTTACTCCACAGCATCGACAAGCTCAGATCGACAGGTTCAGTCGTAGGATAACTTGAACGCTAAAATGGAACGCCGTGGTATTCAGCCATGACACCAGATTCTGTCTGCAAGTAAGTGACAGACGTTTGTGAGTGCGACGTATAGCTGGTGAGCACTGTCTCGTTGAATGCTTTCGTCCAACACACACGGGTTCCATGCCACGGGGTCAGTAAGCTGAAACTCTTGTTCACCTTCCGTGTCTCTGGACAGGACGCCAACCAGCGCTCGGTTATACACTCCTGGAAATTGAAATACGAACACCGTGAATTCATTGTCCCAGGAAGGGGAAACTTTATTGACACATTCCTGAGGTCAGATACATCACATGATCACACTGATAGAACCACAGGCACATAGACACAGGCAACAGAGCATGTACAATGTCGGCACTAATACAGTGTATATCCACCTTTCGCAGCAATCCAGGCTCCTATTCTCCCATGGCGACGATCGTAGAGATGCTGGATGTAGTCCTGAGGAACGGCTTGCCATCCCATTTCCACCTGGCGCCTAAGTTGGACCAGCGTTCGTGCTGGACATGCAGACCGCGTGAGACGACGCTTGATCCAGACCTAAACATGCTCAATGGGGGACAGATCCGGAGATCTTGCTGGCCAGAGTAGTTGAATTACACCTTCTAGAGCACTTTGGGTGGCTCGGGATACATGCGGACGTGCATTGTCCTGTTGGAACAGCAAGTTCCCTTGCCCATCTAGGAATGGTAGAACAATGGGTTCGATGACGGTTTGGATGTACCGTGCACTATTCAGCGTCCCTTCGACGATCACCAGAGGTGTACGGCCAGTGTAGGAGATCGCTCCCCACACCATGATGCCGGGTGTTGGCCCTGTGAGCCTTGGTCGTATGCAGTCCTGATTGTGGCGCTCACCTGCACGGCGCCAAACACGCATACGACCATCATTGGCACCAAGACAGAAGCGACTCTCATCGCTGAAGACGACACGTCTCCATTCGTCCCTCCATTCACGCCTGTCGCGACACAACTAGAGGCGGGCTGCACGATGTTGGGGCGTGAGCGGAAGACGGCCTAACGGTGTGCGGGACGGTAGCCCAGCTTCATGGAGACGGTTACGAATGGTCCTCGCCGATACCCCAGGAGCAACAGTGTCCCTAATTTGCTGGGAAGTGGCGGTGCGGTCCCCTACGGCACTGCGTAGGATCCTACGGTCTTGGCGTGCATCCGAGCGTCGCTGCGGTCCGGTCCCAGGTCGACGGGCACGTGCACCTTTCGCCGACCACTGGTGACAACATCGATGTACTGTGGAGACCTCACGCCCCACGTGTTGAGCAATTCGGCGGTACATCCACACGGCCTCCCGCATGCCCACTATACACCCTCGCTCAATGTCCGTCAACTGCACATACAGTTCACGTCCACGCTGTCGCGGCATGCTACCAGTGTTAAAGACTGCGATGGAGCTCCGTATGCCACGGCAAAGTGGCTGACACTGACGGCGGCGGTGCACAAATGCTGCGCAGCTAGCGCCATTCGACGGCCAACACCGCGGTTCCTGGTGTGTCCGCTGTGCCGTGCGTGTGATCATTGCTTGTACAGCCCTCTCGCAGTGTCCGGAGCAAATATGGTGGGTCTGACACACCGGTGTCAATGTGTTCTTTTTTCCATTTCCGGGAGAGTGTATGTAGAATGTTGTTAGACCCGTACTTTTGTCATGCTTGAAAAAAAAGGTGATGTGTTGACCCAGCAGGATAATGCTCGCCCACAAACTGCCCATTTAACTCAATCTGCTCAGAAAGGCGTGCAGCAACTTCCCTCGCCACACGATCTCCTGACTTGTATAAATTATGTTTCCCTTTGGAAGTCAGATCTGGAAGCTGAATAGAACTTAAGGGATTGAATAATAGTTTGTGACCATTCTTTCCACCGACCTGTCGGCTTCTAAAGTAGTGACACATGGCAAGATCACAGGCACCGCATTACTGGCACTCTCATATCTCGAAACGAGTCACCTTTTACTAACGTATCTGCTACAGTAAAATTGTAGATAGTCCCTATGCATCCTGCAACAGCTGCCACTTCTGCAGTTGTGCACATCTGATCATTCCAATTTAAGTCAGAACTGAGCAGAAGTTGGGGAGAGCTATACCTACGACCTTCTGCAAGCTTTGTAGAAACAGAGTGAATTGCATAATGAAATTTTCACTCCACAGCGGAGTGTGCGCTGTTAAAACTTCCTGGAAGATTAAAACTGTGTGCCGGACCGAGACTCCAACTCGGGACACCAAGAGCACTTGCTCACGCAAAGCAAGGGTCCCGAGTTCGGGTGTAGGTGTGGCACACGGTTTTAATCTGCCAGAAAGTTTCAGAGTGACCTGAGTTAGTGCAAGAGGACTGTGGTTTGACCATTTGGTAGAAATGGGAACATGTTGTCGTAGCTTCGCCAACAGTTTACGATGTGTAAGGTCACTGCCAAACGAAGCCTGCTCCTGTAACACAGGACAGTATAAAAGACAGTATTGGAACTGGTGAAGGAAGAGGATTTTGCTGCTACATAGTGGTGTGTCCCCAAACTGCATACAGATACTGCAATCTGAAGCAGATTGGCATCCATCAGGGTCCATTCACATCTATCACCCAAAAAGCTATCATCGCTTTTCTGTACCATCCAACAAAGAAACATTACGAACTACAAAAGCTCCACTGACTTCATCCAATAGAGAACTGCATAAGATTTTTACTGCATCTCTCCCTTCCCATGCTTCGAAAAACCATGCCATCTGAATGCTGGCATTGAGCACATGTGACAATCCTATTAAATATACAGGTATTGATCCACTGCATAGACCATAGTTGCATAGCCTGTAATACAGAAGAATGACCATATGCCATAAACTATTCTATAAGTCGGAGGAGACGCTCCCTTTGACCCTGTGTCGTTGTTTAGAACATTGAATTGTACACGGTCATACATTTTGTCTTTGATTCCACCACAACCTCAAGGTCTGTGTCAGGTTCTAAACTCTCATTAACACTTTATGATACACTGCTTCCCAAAGAAAACTAGACATCGCACGGTATATATCATGTTGTTACTGCTGCTATCATAACACACACTGGATGATTTTAAATAAAAGGCACTTACAACATAAGGAAACTGGGAAAGACTGGCGGCTTTGTGGAGCGTTCCCAAACTGTTGTCTGAAGATGATTGACGACCTCTGCTTTTAAACTCATCTGACACAGTGACGGAATAGCTGACGGCTCTGCCTTCCTCATATTGCACTCATGTATGCAATCGCTGTTTCAGTGCTAGCCATCCTCAAAAGTTGTCGCGCCTCCACCAAAACTCTTTTCTCATCTCAAACAAGCGATGTTAGCCAATCAGTATGTGATAACCAACAGTGTACCAGTGGGAGGATGGGGTAGAAAAGACGCCGTCGAGGTACTGTAATAATAAGTATCAAAGTTGATAATGCGAACAATTTTAGCAATTTTACAGTAATTTCACACCGACCAATGATGCGACAGCATGGATCACAATTTCACTACCATCACTAAACCGTCCCTTCTCTACTTTGCGAGAATCATTTGGAATGTAGATATATGATTGTGAAGTACGTCCATACATTGTTAATTCTCGAAGATACACATCTTCAAAGTATACCAGACAGCACTCTGCTTATTTCTAGCACCTCAAGCATAGTGCTTCATTTATGGTCTCTTCTCTATGCAGATGGGAGTCACAGAGCACTCTCGCCGTCTTAGTTTAAAATTAGAGACTGAAAGACCCCCTCGCACTGTCTCTAATCAACTCGCCCTGCAGCAACACTACCGATTTAATCTGCAGCTGACCAGAAGTAGAACGCTACATTCCACATCTCGTGAATGAATGGAGATTGCATTCACCCACCCAAGTGCACAAGATTTCTCCAGATTCGCCTATGTCTAGGTGGTGAATACTCCTTATCTGTGTATAGTAAGAGATTTGAAAGTGTTGTGAGGTAATACAGATGGTTAAGTAGAACAAGAAACGGGTGATTTTTAAGCATGATAGTGCTCCAGACAGGTGGAGTTCGAAGTATTTTACGTAAATCAACTACACTATCAGTTTCAAAGTATTGTTTTTGTGTCTGGGATCACTACCGGGAGGGTACTGGTAAGAGAGAGCATAAACACACGAACTCCTAAGGCTACACAGTCCTTCACTTAAAACAGGCTATAACGTTAGATCGCTTGAGATTTCAACCTATCAGTCATGTGGAATGCTGCGTTGTTGATAATCGAATATAAGAAATATATTTCGAGAGCAAGACATACATCCTTCTTGTACGTTTCTCTACGATAAACTATGGTAACAAACTGTAAAACGAGAAACTACTCCATTAAAACATTGGCTCTGTGTGATACTTGGACAGTATAACTTCCCAGAGATGCAAAGCGTCCATTGTTCACATCCGATCCGCCCACATCAGTCCTATATAAAATGATGGTTAGTGACAGAGAATACCTCTTACAAGGAAACAGACAAACGCATAGCATCGGTGTCCAACATGTGAAATTACAAGTCATGCCGCCACTAACTCTGCAAACATCATATCTGTCAAGCACATGTATACGCGACGATTGTAGTGTCACACACATTTATCGCTAACTTAGAACCATCTTAGTTATGAAACTGAAGTCTCCACCCAAGATGCGACACGGGAATAGAGTAAGTCGCATAAATCTTCGTTAGTTTAGAGGAATGTATCAAAACCGGATGGTCACTTTTCATCACACATGAGATGGAGGTTCTCTGATGACCCAGAGGTTTGCTGTTAACAATCGCAAGTAGACAGTGCTCTATGTCGCATACAGAATATGTGTTTGTATACGAGTCAAACGCAGACTATTCCACGCGACTGATGCATTCTGACAGAACAGCGGAAAAAAATGTTCAAATGACCTGCAGCAACATCTCTTTCTCTAGAAGGCATCATCAGTCTTCCATTAAATCGTGCCTCGTTACCGCCCCATCTCAGTCGATCACCCTGTCCACTCCCTGTTATCCTTTAACGCAGATGGTTCTCTGTTTTCCTGAAAAGCGTCAAATACAGTAGTCAACTCGCGTGTATCACTGTTATCTCAATAGACGTACAGTACAATTATGCCTGACCGGAAAAAAGTGACTGTTTCCCTTCGCTTCAATGTCGACGTTTTCTTTGAGTCCTCTTGCTGTCACATACTTGCTCCCATGTACTAAAATTTTTCTGCGCCATACAGAAGATACGCAAGTACTTCCTCAATTTCCCCATATTTCAGTGTATTTTCCCTCAATTTATACGTATTTTCCGTCATGTTTCGCAATTCTGTCGATTTTTTTATATTACTTCTACCCACGTAATATTGACATAACCTCTCATTTAATGTCCTAAAATTGTTTGTAAATGTAGTACAGCTTCCAACACCTAGCTCAATTTCACTACTTTTCAGATCGGGTGGCGTATTATAGCACCGTACTCGATTGCATCCAACTGCCTCCACCCACATATTCCAGATTTGCAGTGTGTCTGCTCTTTTTTCTATGTTCTGTCCGCCTTTTTGTTTTTATACAATCAACTGTTCCACTGTCGGCAATCTTGTTTTTACAGCTAGTAACGTGTTAAACTGTTAAACAGTCACAGCTCAGTATACAGAACTCCACAGTGAAGAAGATGAGCAAAAATTAAAACATAAGTAATACATAATGTAAATAGACACACACACACACACACACACACACACACACACACACACACACACACACACACATACAGAGAGAGAGAGAGAGAGAGAGAGAGGGACAACCATCCACACAGAATTAATTAATTTCAGGCATACCCATAACAGTTTCCAAATCGTAATTTTTGCTTAAATAATTTGTCTGCATTAAGCTGTATATGGTTGCAGATGACAAACTGTGAAAGAAAACAGGCACTATAAAAAAGATCATACACCAGGAAAACCACACCATGCGTTAGAAACGTATGCATACGTAATTTTAATTTAATGTGTTTTTTCAACAATCAGTGATTACGATTTTAAAAACTAGTATTTACATGCATACAAACATTAAAGAACATACTTTATGTTTAACAGTCATAAGACAATAGCCCACTAACGATGCTGCAACTGCAGTGAAAGACGTTTGGGCTAAAAAACAAAACTGTGTTTTGCTAAAGGCGGAACCCATCCAGAAACTATTGTGTTGTTAAAGCGAAAACAGACAAAAGAGCTTCACCTTCAAGATGATTAAGGAAAAGCATGTACTAAGTACATATACGTTAAGAAGTATAAACACTTGTTCATCTTTGCTACTCTGAAGTGCCCATAGTTCGTCAGTCATGCACTTTACAGCTGATAGTTAGTAAACTTTTATATTGTTTTGGTCCATGTTATCTCCTAGAAACAAAAGAGCTTGCAGTAAAGAAATGTGTTCCTCAGTATTAAAGATGAATGCAGTCACTTTCTTATTTCAGATGCTGAGCTGGAGGTGCTGCTTATGCACGCCAATTGTACCCTACGGCTTTTGTGGTCACAGATATTGCTTGCTAGAGTTCAAGGCATAATGTGAACCACATCTAGCCATAGATCACCACGTGGGAAGAAAAAGTTAGAAATTAGGAAACCGCTTGGTACTGTCTACCAGGCTTACTTTATTAAAGTGGTGAAAACTAAAAGATTGATGGTGACAGTGATAAACAATGCCAGAAATTCTGTTGACATAGTCTCACAACAACAGTTTCATTTTCTGTACTATCTCATACCTAGAAGGTATGCTTACACTGCTTACACAAGAATGTCGGATACTTGTATGCTAACTCTGCGTGTTAATTAAGAAGTAAAATATGATTGCAGCCATTTTGCAGCATTAATTACAGTAATATTGACTACCATTTCTATGTACGATAGCCCCACACACAATTCGCCTGGATGACGGGATGGAATAATAGAATGCGACGTTTCTAGAATTATAAATGCAAAACATCTGCACAAGAATCAAATTTTTATAATATACATGTTTGTTTCTTAAAAAAATGGGCAGTCAGCACAGTTCAGGCCTTAGGTGGGATATTGGTGATGGGACTCCTCTACATCATGCATGCTTTAGGCTATGTTTATGATTCAGTAAACTTACCCAGTGAGATATAGTTAACCCACATTAAATGATAAGATGGGTTGGTAGAGAGGCTAAGTGGCCACATGTAACTTATTTTAGAATAGCCGTCACCTGATACCTTTGATGTTTTACTACAGAAAAGCCTCATCATGCTCGCAAAGTGTGCAAAATCGTTCACAAAAGAAACCCTTATTTATGCTCATTTTTTTATAAAGATCTTCCATTTTACAACGGGCATGTAATCTGTAATTATTTGAAGAGGAAGCATTTAGTTTTAAGCACCATAGAGCTTGCAGTTATGGTACCTTACTGAGCCAGGGCTCATATCGATAGTGCCACTCTGGTGGTTTATCTTTTCCGCCACAGTCAGGGCGGTAAGCAGCGCTCTACGCGAGGAGTAACGAGGCGCGGATCTGGGGGGGAGGGGGGGGGTTTACTCCGGGACGTGGTGGAGGACGGTTGACTGGTTGACGCAGCGAGTGTGGGACCGGACCTGTCGCATGAAGATAGACAAGTTGGCTCTGACCGGAAGGCGCCGTAGCAGGCAGCGGTAAGCGGGCGTCCTGTAATTTGTCTGGAGTATTAGCGATTTTGCATTGGATGTCCCAGTGGTCCCCCAGAGTTGCAGTGGCTGCTTTCGGAGAAGAGAATTGGTAAGAGCTTGTGTCTACGCTCTTTTCCGTACAATGTTGCTACTTGCCGTTATAAACGGGTGAAAATCAGCCGCTTCTGTTGACTGTACCGGAACTGGTGATGTAAAATTATATTTGTGCTTGAGCTCACTTGTACTGTGACAATTTAGAGGTGAAAACTGTGGTGGTTTCATTAGGTCTGGTTCTTTTCTGTTCAACTAAGGGAGTCAGTTATTTGGGGTATCTGAGGGAGCACCATTATGTTTGTCTAAGTGATACGTTCCCCACGTTTTGTCTATGGCTTAGCGAATCGAAATCATGGGGGAGTACACGTGTGAGTAATTTCCTATTGTATTGTTATGTTGGGAAGACTGTTCTCTGGTTTGTTAAATCATCCGCTGATTTGTAGCCAATCTAAGCAGAAGTTACCATTGATACTTGCTTACGTGCTACTGTCCTTATGATTGGCGTTGTTTGTCTTTTGATTGTGGGTCTGCTCACCTTTAAAAAAAATTACAGCTACTATTCATAAGGGCTGTCTAGTAAGGAAATTGCTTAAGCTTTTATCATATGCTGGTCTGTTTGCCTATCACATTGGATTTCTATGCAGTAACTGAAGGAATGTGTATGGTCGTTCAAGATTGTAGACTGACTAGTATTTGAATTGGTGTTGAGGTCAAGAGCGAGATCAGCATCCCGCAAACCCGCAAGTTGCGCGTGGTTAAATGTTCCGCTATTGTGGAGCCGGCTCTCTGTTCTTGGATTTTGTAAGGATACGTGATGACTTTATCACTGTAGTTTTTCGCGTGCTAAGTTGCGGGGTGTCGGTGCCGTCCGTGGGCTAGACTAGTGACGTATGTTATGTTGAAAGGGAATTACCTGTACCAAACTTAAGACAGCTTTTAGTTTGTTTTAGGTCTGTATATGGAATGATGATATTTTGTCGATTGTGGAAATAACTTCCTGTGTGTGGAGATCCTCTGACGGACTTGTAATGTACTGTTGCAGCGCAGTCCATCTGAAACGTGCTGCTTAAAACTTGGGACGGCAGCTCTCTGATGTTATATATTAGTGTTTAATCTTAAATGCCTTAGATGTAAAATTGGTGTTGAGGATTATGTAATTAATTTTGATCACTCCTTCCTTAAAGGAAGTATTTAGTTTTGAAATATGTGCTCGGTCAGAGCCTATTTAAATGTTATTTTACCTAAACATTCAAAATTTCTAGTCTTGCTTTGTTAAAAGACTTTCAGTTAAATGATTGCTGTTTGCCTGTTTAAATGTTTGAGTGACTTGAAAGGAAAGAACATTATTTTGTAGTTTCGTGCTGATTGTTCCTTTTGGGTAATATCTGACTTAAGTGTTCAATAAATGAGTGTCTAGTCAATGGTGATACACTGTTCTGTTGCTAGCCTATCCCTTCGACTCCTCAACCTATTGAGCTGCTTTGTGTCGATATTTGTGTTCAGAACACCCCCGACCTGACACCACACTTACTTGTTATGTAATGTAATAAATGGTAGTTAATTTTATTTATTTTAGAGATATAAAATCTGTCATTATCTCTGTAAATGTCACATCTCTCTCACTCACTGTCTTCGGTCTTGTGTGTGTATAAATATAGCACGTCACTCCGCTGTTTAAGTGACCCATTGTAGTCTAGAACTTCTTCCTTCCTAAAATCGAATGCCTTTGTCTTTCATAAATTTGAACAGCTTCTTACTTCTTTCCTCCATGTTATTGTTTCCGCCTGCTTAGCTGGGTAGTAACGTGCTTGTCTACCATACATCAGGCTAGGGTTCGATACCCTGTCGAGATTTTCTCCACTCGTGAACTGGCTGATGTGTTGTCCCCATCATCACTGACACGCACGTTGCGCATTGTGGCGTCGTCTGAAATAAGATTTACTATTCGGCTGCTGAGCTTCCCCTGATGATGCCTCCCACCATCAATGCCACAAGATCATTCCATTTTTTCCATAGTGTTTGTTTGTCGTTTGGCTATGTTGTGTGGGCCGTGCATTTTTACGAAGTAATACTGTTATTCAGATGTTGATATAGGTTGTACAGTTTGATGGTCCTAATGAGCCTTGGTGCTATATATCTGACTACAGAGTATGTCAAAAGGTTTTATTGTACATAACCTTCAATAGGCCAGTGTAATTCTGGAATAAAAACACTATCAAATAGTATCATCGATTATATTTCTCTAGTGTACAACATGAAGCATTATCTTCATATTTCCTGCTTGAAAACATTTTAAAACACGGAACATTTAATCTGAGTTCCTATTATGACTTCCATCAAGAGTAAGTGGAATTAGTTATATTCCCATTATCAACTTTCTTGTGTTCTATCGTGCTTACGTAGTATTTTAGCTAACACGTATTTTTCTGTACTACCCTGACCAGGATAGTTACACGAAACTAACTCATTAGGTTTCCCTTCTAAAACGTCAAATGTTACAGTAACTTTATTTTGGAACACTTCTGTTGGCACTGTTTGCAAATAAAAGCAATATCAGAAATTGTGTCCGCCTTGATGCAAAACACCTTGTTATTTGTTTACTTATTTACTTTCCCTAAATAGTTTCGGCGACAAATATCACCATCAGTGGTTTTTAAAATCCAAAGCATGCAGAAAATAGCATAGTTATACAAAAACAGTAACACATTTTTACATTTTTACTGTTCGTTTTCTGAAATATGGTTTCCTATGGATACTTTCATTCTACCTTATTTGCTGTATGTTATGGCATGTTTTGAAGAATTATTCTAGCTGTTTGCGGCGTATTTTCTATGCTCTTTTCTGTTGGCGCTTTTTCTCAGCGTATAACATGTCATCTGCAACTGTGTGAGCGGTAGTTAATAAAAAATACTAAAAGGTTAACTTAGTATATCAGCAATATACACTTGGGATTGAAGTATTGTTGTGGAATCCAGTTTTGGTGTATACCGGGCTGTTACTCCGCGTATCGCGTTCGTTGGACGGTATGTAGCTGATTCTGTACACGGAAAAACAAAACTTTCGCACTTTCTTTATGATCAAGAACATTTCGTCTTCTTGCTGTACGCCTGTGTCGCGAGAGGTGTATAGCATGTTGAGTATGAGAACTATTGCGAGAATTACGAGAGTTTTCAGCTTTTGCACATTACATCTACATCTACATGACTACATGACTACTCTGCAATTCACATTTAAGTGTTTGGCAGAGGGTTCATCGAACCACAATCATACTATCTCTCTACTATTCCACTCCCGAACAGCGAGCGGGAAAAACGAACACCTAAACCTTTCTGTTCGAGCTCTGATTTCTCTTATTTTATTTTGATGATCATTCCTACCTATGTACGTTGGGCTCAACAAAATAGTATTTAAAGTAAACGTATCTTTAACATCAATGTATTGTTAATTGATTAATTATATTTCATAAGTAAATGATGGTTTTTAATGGACATCTCCATACTGAACGGTGTGCAGCCTCAAAAGAAATTTGTTGAGGTGAATGTGCGACTGTACCTTACGGTTATTGCCGAGTAGTTATCCTTCTTCACATCATCGCATATGAGCATAATAGTTGCGTCTTTAACTGTAGTTCTTCATAATTTAGGTACTTGGACTATACACAGCTCCGTTCACAAAGAAGAGCTATATATAGTAATGCAGTCGATCCACACGTACCTGCTGGCAGGCCTTGCAGCTAATTCACTGCAGATATTAACCTATAACTATTATCCTGCAGTCGAACAATTTGCGCATTGGCTACAATTGCGACTTACTAAAGAACACAGAAATACGAATTAAAATTTAAATAGATAATTTAATTTTAAAGGTTCTTTTCTAACGTCTATAATTTATGTTGGCGAAAGAGAATTATGTAGAACAATTTTTACTCAAGAAAGTTTATTTCAAATAAGTGGGATGTAATCCTATGATATTCAGTTAAAATACAGATAAAAATACCCTTGTCAAATGAAGTAAAGTTGCATGGAGAGCGTTGTGTGAATGGTAGTAGATCTAAAAAACCAAATAGCTATTAAAGATAAGTGAAAACTAGGTCCGTTTTGTACTCGCAGTACACTAAATATTCCCAAGCTCAAAGCAGTTCAGTGTTTAACATCATAAGTTAGAAATGAAAACACAATACAAACAGTAATAACTCATTATCTGCCTATTCCCAGTGCCATAATACCAGCAGTAATGTTGGATTTCTATTCTGGAGTACATTCAAACCTCTCGAAGTATGAAGTGCCTTGAGGAAATAAATTGTGGTAGCGGCTGTTCACCACCCAGAATCTATCAGTCACATTAGTGAACAAAGCAGTGTATCACTGGCAGATCTAACTTCCACAAGAACGATTCTAAAAGTGTCCTGAATCGATTCCCTTGATCTTCTCGCGAAAAGTCCCACTCTCCACATCACTACAGTAGTGTTACGCTGTAGTCTGCTTTTCCTTTAGCTGAAGGCAGCACCAGCCATACGCAAATAGTTCTTGAGTTTTACAGACATGATGGCTCCATTTGACTCCATTTCAGATTTATGTATCAGAACCATATGTAAACAAAGATACAGCATAAACATTAGGTCAGTCAGGTAAGGATTGTCTATAAACAAATAATCAAGCATTCTTCAGCATGTGCGCTCATGATCAATAACAGATTGTCATTAAATATTGTTATATAGTTGTGTAGGCCTGCTTGTCAGAAGCGTCTTCTGGAACTTCTACGAAGATGGTGTCATCTAACACATGCAGTTGACCACTTCTTAAATTACCCTAATTTTATATCAGTTTAATATTTAAATAAAGTTACTGGCAAAATAATAAACCTTAAATAAGTAAGCAAGTGTGACAAAATGTGAGGCATTCATATTGTATTCAGTTGCTGTCAAATTGTGAATATAATGTTCTGTCAAACATCTGGAAAGATATTTAAAAATTCAAATGAATCAGATAAAAATACATATACAGACATAGAGCTTTTACATATGATAGCTACAGCAAAATGCTTTCATCTGAGACACCGTATGATGAAATTGCATAAGGCGTTTAAAAGTTACCTCAAAGGTAAGCCTAGCCGGACCTGCTGTGGTGCCCCTGAGCCCTGGACCCACTAGCGATCAGCCATAGAACAGTTTTGTTACTTTGTACCGATACTAGGCTAATGAAAAGTTCGCCTACATAGGCGTAGTGTCACAACAGGTAAACCACTCCATAAGCGATTTGTTGGAATACTATAATGCAAACATGGTTCACCGTTTTTAAGCAGTTTTAATATTTTGAATACCAAAGTAATTATGGTTTTCTCAGTACAGAGCACAAACCTTGAATGGAGAATAAACTGCCTGAGTTCAGTGCGGCTCCACGACTCTTTGCCAAGAGCACGAGGACGTTGACAAATAGCAAAATGGTGGGTGGTTGGGTAGGTGGGTGGGGACGGGTTGGAAGGGGAGCTGAGGAGAGATTATAACACCACAACTCTATAGATTATCATACATTTTCTACATGTTTTGCGAAGGTTTGTTTTGTTAGTTGTTCTCAATACTATTCTTGTAAATAAATTGGCAACTAAGAAATGCTATTTGTTATTTCAGAAAGAGAATACATATGGAATGTTAACATTTTGTAAGTAGACACGCTGGCCTAGTCAGCGGAGAGACAGTGTCAAAGACTGTAATAAATTGTAAATGTATTATCTCTGAGGTTGCGATCGCTCCAAAAAAGTAGTAATTTAGAGTGGCGAAGAGACGATTAGTATCGTTGGTTGTGTGTATTCGCTGGTGTGGCTATGCAAAAGTGTGGAGACAAAAAGTCGCCAGAAGTGTGGAGCAGTAAAAACTGAAATGGTTCGTTTGGTGGATGATTAATATGGGCAAACTGTGACATTAACTGGGCATAGTACTAATGCAGCAAGAGTAATTCGCACAACGTCAAGAGTGTGGTACTGTGGACCCTTGTTATTGGGTATGCTATAGCAAGATGATCAACCTGGGCTTCATTTTACAGCTAAAAGAAACCACTCGACAATCCAAGAGCATAAGTGAAGTAAGATGTAGACTTTTTACAACTTGAAGTGTAATAGGCTGCCCAGCATAGTTGGAATTTTCTTGCTTAAATAACGTTGTTTACGTGCATATTGTGGCATAAATAATTTTCTTCAATCATTATCCAAGTAGTATCCACCCTATCCCTTATAGCGTAGCCTCTGGAGGAAAAATGAGTATAAATTAAATTATGGATACACAACAATGGAAGAGCTACATGCGTTCTCAAAATACTTATGTGTAGTGTCTTTGTCATTTGATACAAAAGGGACGAACGTTTGTTGTTTCATTGTCTTCTTGGTTCTGATATTGTACCTTATTCGCGCTTATTGTTCATGGTCTGTAACTAATACAGTTATCTGTAATAATGCTAGTAATATTTTTAATATATATAAAAATAATCGCTCAAAATGGTGTTTTGTCAGACGCAAGTACCTTTCCCGGCCATGATTTAGTTACATAATAATTAAATATTGTCATAGCCAATTTGTGTAGGCTCATTGTTGTAGCGACGATATTAGTAATAAAAATGATATGCTACTTTAATAGTCATTTAATGCTATAAGTAATAAAAAAGAAACTCAATAAATACAAAATGGCGTTTGATAATATTTCCCAATTCTTTTTTCGCCACAAGATATTTTATTAAGTGTAATTTCTATTAATGTGTATGCTGCCATAGTACATAGGTATATACCCTGGAGCATCAAACCTCACAGAAAAAATAATTAAGCATTGTGTTTAATCGGTTTATCATGCAATATTAAAGAAAGATTTTTTTTTATCCATCATGAGTAGGATGGATCTCTTCATGTAGGAATATGTATGATATTTCTGCGGATAGCGCCCTGAGAAAATTTTACCATGGCTTTTAACAAACATAAAAGATAATTTTTAACAAAACATTTCATTCAATTATCAGAATATTCACTTTCAAACAAAAATTTACATGATACACTTTGTATGAGCCGAGGTAATCAGAAAAAGAAGTGAACATTAATCTATTAGATTATCAAAACATATCTTTTCCAGCTTAGGATAATTATATAATAATCGAATCTTCGCTGTAGGATGGATAATGTCAGAAATCTAATGTTTCAAACGCCAGTATTAATTCATTTTCTAAATACAGAGTAGCTTTCATAATAAAAAATTGGTAGTAAAACGTAACATTACTTGGACACTGAAATTCACTGACGAAGCACAGATTCTAATTTGCGCCTTGTGGTAAAATTTATTACTTTAATTACAAAGGACTATCTGAGTAACTCTTAGGTACATAACAGTCCTTACCAACGAATAAATTCAAACAATCTTTCTGCTTGCTACAATTATGACTGCCAGTGCTATGGAGAGTAATGTAACAGAAAGTTTCTGTCCATGGGCAGTAAACAACATTGCTTTAACTGATCTTTGAAAATTAATATAATTTGTGGTATGTGTTTGCTATTGGATTATTATTCGACTACTGTGACATGTGTGGTATGAAGTACCTGAAAGTGTGTATTGTTCCTACATTATGATACAAATAACTATTTTCATGTAAGACTGCTTACAAGTATAAATTTCAATTTCAATTCAATTATTCTTCTTTCGGTGGGGAAATGTTAGTTAAAATTAGTTTACATAGTAAAAAAGTTAACCCAACTTTGTTTCTAATCGCCATTGCTGAAGTATTGAGCAATGGTGATTGGTTATAACTTCATCTACTTCTCTCATGTTTGCTTTATTCTTTGGAGTAGAATCCTTTAGCCCAGAGATTAGGGACTTCAGGTACACAGTCATATAGAAAACTCTAATTAGCCCTAGGGGTAGGAGGGTTATAAGGTGACCTTGAATATAACAAGATTAACCACAACTGCTATCTGGCACTGGCTGTATACTTCCTGGAACACTGATGCTTATACATGCTGATAATGGAATTCCTGGAATAACAACACTAGTAAAAAGTGATAATGTCAACGATATTACCTAGACCAGGCTCTGCTACCATACTAAGAGTTTCACTATTGTCTTTACTGTTTTGTTTTCTCTTAGTTGTCTACAGCTCCTGTATCAAAATGTTTTTAACATCTATATGATTTTTGATAATGCCTTTACTTAATTAGATTACACTCACCAATTGTCAACATGTAGTAGACTAATAAAGTATCAGGTAGACTATTAAATACAGTACTGACAAAATTACTGAACTTCAAAACGTTTAAATTCAATAGAACATTTCTTCAAAGGTAGGTGATCCTGTTATCCCTTAGAATCTTTTTTCATATTTATAGAAACGTTAGTTTCCCTGAGTAATTTTTGTAATTTCAAAGAAAGGGTGCAGTGGACTAAAACTGAATTATGTAATTTGAAATGGATAACCAAATATAATAATGGCCAGAAGTGAATGCTGGAAGAGTATTCGAAGATACAGCATTCTACCCTAGAGAAAAAACTAATTATTGACTGAAATAAATGTACCCACTCAACTATTATTTATGACATTGTCTTCCACTAACAATTTCGTGAATGGGTTTAACTTTTGTTTAAGGGGAGTGGGAATGATCCATCGCCATGTTAATTTTAGCAAATAGAAGGAAATTTTTTTTTCTAAAACCATTAAAAATATTACTCTGAAATTTGCACTACATGTCCAGTGAATATTTATCTACAAAGTTATAATGTTGTGTTAAGAAATAGTTATTGGCTTTTGCTTTACATTAGTCTTAAACGGATGCTTATTTTTTCTCTAAAAGTTTGCATTTTTTCTTCTGTATCTCTTGAATTTTACTTTTTTTTACAATTTGTTATAAAAATGAAGGAAAAGAAGTAAACAATCTTGTGTACAAATTTCATTAATATACTGTAAGCAGTTTTTAAGAAAACGTTCCTCAAAGATGAAAATTGTAAACATATAGGAAATGGCTTCCAAAGTTTTTTAATAAATTCCTGCCCAATATGATGGATTATCAGGTACCTCTTCTTTTTCCAGTGTTAGTTTCCTTTTCACTGGACTTTTCTTCCAGTTTGCTGCATTTTGTAGGCTTTTGTCTCTTCTTCCTGTACCTCTTAGTCTTTTTTCATTAATTAGATGCATTGTGGAAATGGTGTTGCGTTCTTGTTGCAAATCTAAACGTTTCAGCACATCACGTTTGATGATGTTTCCTTCATTGTATGTTGCCACTGCGTCATACACTCCAAAATGCAATGTTCTTATCTGCACAAAAACACTTTTGGTAATCCTAATCCAATGTAAATTATTTAAACTTTCATTTGGATTTTATGTTTTCCCATGTAGAAGATTTTTCAGTAGACTTGGTGTGATAAATTTTTGAATGTGGGCTTAGTTACATCAATTGCAGCATATGGCAATCTGTTTTTATGGGCATATTCCTTTCCTGATTGGTACTGTTTAGTGGTATTTAAGATAGGTGGATAAATGAGTGAAATCAGTGTGAAGTATAAATTAGAAAATAAATGAAAAACTTAGTTTAGTTTAGAAGAATTACACACTGGCAAACAGCCGGCAAAGCAGCAGTGGCAACGGCCCGTGCTTTAAGTCAGCACGTTTAGGAGAGAAGCGGAAACTGTGGATTCAGCAGTAAGGGCATCGCCCGACCGGCTTACCTCAAGAAGATTCTCCGAGAAGCTTTCAACGTGACAGAAGAAGCCATCGCACTCCCCACATAAGCGGAAGCTGTCGATTCAGCCTCGGGGCATCGCTCAACCGGCTCACGTATTTCTCAATGGTCACATGTGATCAAAAGCCCTCGCCTATATTCCAAGAGCCAATGACCGACGTTAAGTAGATTCTTCGAGAAACTTCTCTACGTGACAAGAAGAGTCAATTACCGTGAAGCCGTTCACCTCTAGTGAACTGACGTGAATAAATACGCGAGACGCAGTGGGCCCGACAATAAGAGTAGTTTTCAGTTCAGTTCCGGTGCTGAAGACCGTCATGCAGGAAGGGACTATGTCGTACACAAAGCACCAAGACCGCCGCTGTAAAGGAATAGGAAGCAGCAGCCTCGACGCCAGAAGACGGAAGTTAGAAGGTATTTGACTTTTACTTACCCAGGTGACTCGTGAGGACGGAAAGGAGGCGGCCTCACATCAGCAGTCACCTTTGAGCTGGGATGAAGATCGGACAGCCGAAGACAGCCAAGCTGGAGTCCGTTTTTAGAGTCCGGGACACTGGCCTTCCCATGTCTCTGGCCAACTCACCAAACTGACACACGAGGCCGTTTTAGTATACAAACACTGGGACGCCACATCCAAGGTTCTCAATAATTAAACGGGCCTCAGCACGATGCGCGTCTCCAGTCAACTGGGCGAGTCGGCGACACGAGATACACACCGCCACGTGTAATCAGACGCCGCCGCTGCCGCAGCAAAAGGCTTCGCAAACGACATAGCTGCCGAACTCTGAGCCAGAACATCCAGTAAGGGAACAGTTGTGCAAAACTTACAATAAAATTTATCTTATGTAAAATGCTGTTTCATTCTACTTCATACCCGAGACAAGGAAGAATCCACCCTGCCCACGCATTGTTAAGAGAGAGAAAAATTAATATATTTAGTATTTTCACCGTGACATAATGCTTTAGAATTAAATGCCCATTGCAGTAATGCTCATCCGGGCAATTGACTATCATCCAAAGAGAAAACTTAGTTACATTTGGTGTCAGAAAAATCCCTTGGCTCAACATGAGGTATGAATGACAGTCACTACAGGTCCACAGTTAGTATTGTTTAATGTGTGAAACGATAGAGGTTTGTATAGCAGTCGCAATATTTTCTTTAACTAGATGTGTATTTTCTACTTTAATTTTAAGAGTTTGCGAAAATATTTAAGCATCTCTTTAATTTAGAGTAGTAAGATTGTGTAACTAATAGTTTGTAAAATGACACGAAATCGTACAAAGTCAGAGCCAGCACCAGAAGCGGTGCTGAGGAAGCTATCAGAGCTTAGTTAATCACATAACACAGCTTAAAAATGATAATACATTATTTAAACTGTTGAGTGATGTTAGGAAAACCATTGCAGTCCCTCCCATCCTGGATTCCTCAGCAGCAGCCTTGGTAACTCGTTTTTCAGGTAAACCTGGCTAAGACATAACAGCCTTTTTTGATGATTTTAGTAGCAGCTGCATAGCTAGGATCATGGTCAGATGAACAGCTCTTACAAATGACAAAGTTAATATTGATAGGAGAGGCTAAAGCACACGTATTATACCATGAAAAATTACGGAATGCTGCAACATCTGAGGAACTGAAGAAAGGATTAGTTAAACGTTTTCAAAAACAGAACAGCTGTAGATTTTATAGGGGAAAATTAAACACAATCACACAGAGGCAAAACCAATCATTATAAAGCTTTGTAGACAGGATTAGAAAAGTTAATATTAACACGTAGTAGTTGACAACTAGTGATGAAGCAAATAAAGTTATTTTACAAGACTCGGAAAATAGAGCTCTGGACACACTTTTACGTGGGTTATCCCTGAAACGTTCCGTCGTGTCAGGACAGAGTTTCCTAAAAATTTAGCGGATGCTGTGTCTGTGGCGACGGATTTCGAAGAAATAGACATTGCCACCAGATACAAGAAGCGAAATGTATTTGCAGCAGGAGTACGATGTTTTACGTGCGATCGACAGGGACATATAGGAATAAACTGCAGACAACCTCAATGCACTAACTGTCAAAGAATAGGTCACACATTCAAGGAATGCAGGTCTAAGAAAGTTTTTGGAAATAGAAATCAGTTAAACTCAAACGGGAATGTCGGAGCCACCGTCAGGCGTTCCCAATAAAATTTCATGCCATTAACGGGAATGTGAAGGCGGAATGCTGGTTATCTGCTACCAAATAGGATAAAGAGGCAAGGATATTGGTGGATACAGGCGCAAACGCATCAATAGTGAGTAATGAATGCATTGGAGAAAAGAAATATGACCTTCCAAGATATAGGTTGAGTGGGGTAGGAGGAGGTACAGTTAAGTCATTAGGATGTACATCACTGACCTTTTGTATTCACAGTGTACAATTTCAAGAAAATGTAGAAGTGGTAACAAAGGTAACTGACGGGTACGACGCAATTCTAGGGCTGGATTTCCTAAATAAACATCACGCTAAAATCGACCTCAGACAGCAAACTGTAGAACTTAGCGGAATAGTGTTTCAGCTAGGTGACACTGCTGCAAAGGGCCCGCTGCCACAAAGTTTCTCCAACCGGAAGGCGAAATCAACTACACTGCGTGCAACGTCCTTGAAGCTTGATTCGCGGGATAAGATACCATTTGGCTCAGGAAAACTTTTCTGGGTGACCGTTGACCCCGAGGTACCCACAGATACAATATGTCTAATAGAGCCACTAGAGGAAAATGAGGAATTAGATGTATCACATTGAGTTGTACGTTGAAGTGTTGTACTGGTTCAAGACTTTCAGGGAGAAAGAAAAGTACCGGTACATATTGACAATTTCTGAGTCGAGGACAAAGAGTTGCATAAGGGAATATTAGTACCTACAGTCAGTGCTTTTGAAGAAAAAGATGTCATTTGGTCAGATATTGATGGTGGTCAGAAACCAGACGCCTATAAAACCGCATTACGCATTTGAAAGGAAGTGATAGACATGATTGAAGCAGTTTTAGTTGAGTTCCAAGATTTATTTAATGGAGAATGTTCACTGCCAGCAACAGATATCACACAGCATAGGATCCCAACAGTAAATAGGCCCCCAGTTTATAGGAAGCTTTATAGAGTTCCGCATCACTTACAGACTGTACTGGATGAATTTTTAGAACAGCATCTAAAAGATGGAATTATAGAATATTCTGATTCGCCTTTTAAGTCAAATATTATAATTATTCCAAAGAAGTCCCCTGACGGTACGAAACGATATAGATTTTGTTATGACTACAGACACCTTAACAAACAAACTATCTCAGATGTTTATCCTCTTCCAAACATACAGATATCATTGACAGTTTGGGTAACAGTAAATACTTTTCAGCAATCGACTTACGTGGCGAATATCATCAGTTGGAAGTTACACTTGAAGATAGAAGTAAAACAGCATTTTCTACCCCTAGAGGCCACTGGCATTTTAAAAGAATGCCTTTCGGTTTGAAAAATGCACCAGCAACTTTTCAAAAACTACTGGATGGAGTACTGCGAAGACTTAGAACTCAGCAATGTTGTGTATATCTGGACGATATTATTGTATTCTCCAAAGACATTAATGAACATGCTGTGCGTCTGCGTAACGTTTTACAGAGACTTCGAAAAGCTAAATTAACACTAAATATGGAAAAATGTAGTTTTGCACTGACAGGTTACATACATAGGGCATGTCATAGGTGAAAAAGGAATTAAAAAAGATCCTGGATTAAATTCGGCAGTTAAGGTCTTCCCTTCACAACAATGCGTTAAGGAAGTACAAAGTTTCATTGGTCTCGCATCGTATTACCGCAAATATGTTCAAAATTTTGCTGAAACTGCCGACCATTAACCCAATTATTGAAAAAGTGTGCAACATTTCATTGGTCTGAAGATTGTGAAGCAGCATTTCAAACCCTTAAAGGTAAGTTAACACACAGTCCAGTATTAGCCTACCCAGATTATAATAAAGAATTTATTTTATCCTGTGACGCAAGTGGTAACTCAGTAGGAGTTGTTTTGAGTCAGAATATTAATGGTACGGAACACCCCATAGCCTACGCTTCGAGACAACTAACAACGGCAGAAAGAAATTATTCCTCAACGGAGAAAGAATTTTTAAGTGTTATTTATGGCATCAAATACTTTAAATGCTACTTGTATGCCAGAAAATTCAAGGTTATTTCAGAACATGCAGCTTTAAAATGGTTGCATGGATTAAAGGAGCCATCTAGTAGTCTCACAGGATTGTCCCTATGTCTTTCCAAAATGGATTTCGAAGTTATCCATAAACCAGGCAAAAAACACACGAATGCAGATTGCCTAAGTTGGAAAATAGCACTTTTGAAAGCAACAGGCCGAGATACTGAGGACTGGAGAAAGGCACAAGATGAGGATACAGAATGCAAAAAATATCCAACTGAAAAACAATTTTGCTTTGAAGATGGTGTATTATGCCGTAAAACAAAACTTGGACAGCGAATTGTTGTTCTCCAACACCATAGACAAGAAATAATGGCAGAGGCCCACGATCATATCCTTGCAGGACACGGTGGACAGCGGACAACCGAAAGACGCGTAGCAGAGCGATTTTGGCGGCAAACCAGAAAGCGGGATGTTGCGCAGTATGTTGGTAATTGCATTGCGTGCGCCCAACGAGCTGAACTTTGTCGTTTAGAAATACCCTTACAGAGGCTCCCGGAGGTTTCATTTCCATTTCAAATCTGTGGACTGGATCTCTACAGGCCATTTCCTAAAACACCCGCTGTAATAAGTATGTTCTTATGATTATAGATAACTTTTCACACTATCTAGCTATGATGAGTGTCCCAGTTCAGCAAGCAAATACAGTTGCCCAAGCCGTAGTTAACAAATAGATACTTAAAGTTGGCGTACATGAAGCTATTATCACAGATCAGGGATTTAATTTTATGTCTGAATAAATGAAACAACTATGCAACTTGCTAAAATTACCTAAATTACGCACAACTCCATTACACCCTCAGTGCAACGGATGCACAGAAAGAGTTCATCGGACGATTGGCAAGATGCTTAGTTACTGTATCAACGAACAACATTCTAATTGGGATACGTATTTGCCAATAATCGTGTCGATATACAACGCCAAAATACATGAAGCAACTGGCATGTCACCATGTGAAGTGGTCTATGGGAGAAAAATGCCGTCCCCTTTTATGTAATAAGGCAGAACAACGGAAAAGTGGGAGAAACAGTAAAAGATTTCGGTCGAGTGTTGAAGGATGTATGGAAAAAGGTTCAAAAATCTAATACAGAGGCTTTGGAACGACAGATAAGATTAGGTAATGCCTAAGCTAAATATCCCAATTACTAAATCGGTCAGTGGGTGATGCTGTCAACCCCACATATTGCGAAAGGAAAAACGAAAAATTTGTAACAAATTACAGAGGTCCTTATCAAATTATTGAGACCACGTCACCAGTCAACGTTAAACTGCAACTGCCCACCCCAACTACTATTCTCCATGCAAATAGTTTAAAACCATTTCAGGGCGCTCCAGATGTAATTCCTTCTACAATAGTGTCAGCTTTTCCGAAGGGTGGAGGAAGTGCCCGAAACTGAAAAAGAGTGGCCACGCCAGTACAACATACAGACATGGCACCATACAATCTTCGACCAAGGGTTCGAATGTCGTAGTTGAATCATAGTAGACTGTGGATAGTATACATGTGTAAATAATTAATAAATGATAATGGTTTATGTTTAAGAAAAACATAGTTGAACGTAGAAACATGTAGATCTTGTAGTTCACAATGTATTCCTCCTTTTCTTTGTTTTTCATCTTTCCCTTTAAATTACACGCCGGAAGACGCCATGCAAGCAGTTCCTACACAAAACCTCCCTTGACAGTTCCGTTCTGAAGTCATTAGATACGTTCATAAACTCACAGCAAGGCAAAACTGATGCCAATGTTATGATGCAACATGTCTTAAAGTTAAAAAGTGAACACGAAAACTAAAATTATAATGCTAAGAACGGGTATATCTGGAACCTTTGTGTTGGTGTTTCTGCTTTGTACAGTTTTGTTTTATGTAAGACGTCAAATAAGATACATAATAATATACCACTTCATCAAACCACTGTTAATTGGATACCACACTCTTAACTGGTGTACTTCAGTGGTTACTTTTGAGCATTAGTGTATTACTTTTGGTTATTGTACATCAGTCTTTACTAAACAGTCTCATGTTAAAGTAAACAATACTGTAGAATAGATATTTTTACATTAATGTAGGGTAGGTGTTGATATGTAATTTTCTAATTGAAAAATCAATTTCTGTTTATTCATTGTCATCAAGATTTGTGACACTTATTACAACGATTTATGTAAGAACTATATGATTCATAAGTGTACAGTGCTTTAGAAAAGTGATAAAGTATTTTCAACACACTTAATATGAAGCGTGAGTAATTGTCTAAGTCGAGAGTTTTTATTGCTTGTGTTAGTGCTCTAGAAATGTGAAGAGTGGAAGAATGTTGAGTGGTAAATTCGAGGGCGAATTTCTGCAAAGAGTGGACAGATGTGGAGTGGTACTTAAGATAGGTGAATAAATTAGTGAAATCAATGTGAAGTGAAATACAAATTAGAAAATAAATGAAAAACTTAGTTTAGTTTAGAAGAATTACGCACTGGGAAACAGTGGGCAAAGCAGCAGTCGCAACGGCTGGCGCTTTAAGTCAGCACGTTCAGGAGAGAAGCGGAAACTGTCGATTCATCCGTCAGTGCATCGCCCAACCGGCTCACATGTTTCTCAATTGTCACAAGTGACCAAAGGCCCTCGCCTACATTCCAAGAGCCAATGACTGACGTTAAGAAGATTCTTCGAGAAGCTTCTCAACGTGACAAGAAGAGGCAATGACGGTGAAGTCGTGCACCTCTAGCGAACTGAAGTGAATAAATACGCGAGACACAGTAGGCCCGAGAGGAAGGAGAGTAGGTTTCAGTGCAGTTTCGGAGCTGAAGACAGTCATGCAGGAAGAGACTACATCGTAAAAGAAGCATCAAGTCCGCCGCTGTAATGAAATAGCAAGCAGCAGCCTCGCCGCCGGAAGACAGAAGTTAAGGTGTTTGAAGACTGATTTTTACGTACCCGTGTGACTCGTGAGGACGGGAAGGAGACGGCCTCACATCAGCAGTTACCTGTGAGCTGGGATGAAGATCGGACAGCCGAAGACAGCCAAGCTGGAGTCCGTTGTTAGAGTCCGGGACACTGGCCTTCCCACACCGCTGGCCGACGCACAACACTGACACTCGAGGCCGCTTAGAGTATACAAACACTGGGACGCCACATCCAAGGTATCACCATCCGATTCACGACTTTGTTCTCTATAATTAAACGGGCCTCAGCACGATGCGCGTCTCCAGTCAACTGGGCGAGTCGGCGACACGAGATACACACCGCCACGTGTAATCAGACGCCGCTGCCGCAGCAAAAGGCTTCGCAAACGACATAGCTGCCGAACTCTGAGCCAGAACATCCAGTAAGAGAACAGTTGTGCAAAACTTACAATAAAATTTATCTTATGTAAAATGCTGTTTCATTTTACCTCATACCCGAGACAAGGAAGGACCCACCCTGCCCAAATATTGTTAAGAGAGAGAAAAATTAATATATTTAGTATTTTCACCGTGACATAATGCTTTAGAATTAAATGCCAATTGCAGTAATGCTCATCCTGACAATTGACTATCATGAAAAGAGAAAACCCAGTTACATTTAGTGTCAGAAGTTTTACAGTACTTACACCATGAGTCATCACTTGTGGTGTCAGTGAATGTTGTGGGTGCTCATTTGTTGATGTAGTATGAAAAAATAATGCCCATGCCGCTCTCCTTATATGCTCAATGCCTCTTCTATATGGCCTAATTGTACACCCATAATATCTCTGCAATCTATCAATTGCTTCATCGGTCAATCTTCCTCTTCCTCCAAGGGTCTCCAAGCTTCTGAGATCCTAATGTCTGCTTTAGTTCGTGCAAGCGAGTAGCAATGTGCTTCTACACATGTCCTTTGCACTCCTGTTTTTTAATGTGAATTTCATTGCCATAAGGTTTGAGTTTCTCTACAGCTTTATGTCTCTTGGAATCACCATTTCCCAGATAGTAAGTGTATCATACATTATACCACTCCTGTCATCTGGAAAAAATTGCTTTAACTCTCTCTACTTCCATCACTCCACTCATGCCATGAAAATTTGTTTCACATCTTTCACTATGGTCGTCCTTGGTATGGCCCTTACATCTACAATGTTTTGAGAGAATAACAACATCAGTTACTTTGCAGCTGTCTCCACTGGCAGCTCGCACTGCTCCATTTAGAGATTTATGACCTCCACACTGCCATGATCCATCTAAAGCAACAGTTAAATCTCTACATGTCCCATCACCTGTCACAGGTTCTTCACCTGCTTTCTTCATTGTTGCTTGAGCAATATCTTCAGCAGAAGATCCCACCAATTCATTATATAATCCCAACTTTGTTGGTGGTTGTGGCATGTTCATAATTTCACATAACGTTCACCTTTCAGCACTGCCCTTGCAAATTCAGCGCAAGCATTACACTGGCCTAACATTTAGGTCATACACCTTCTTTCCACTATTACCACTACGAGGAATTCTGTTAGAATTAGAAGACGAAACTTCTGCAGGAAATTTGTTACACTTTAATAACATTTTGGACGTCAAACCAATCTGTCAAGTTATTTTGAATTCCAGTCCTCTCTCGTTGCAAATTTGGCATAATACGTTATGTTTCAAAGTAATACAGAGCGAGGAAATGTAAATTATTTCACTCACATCATTACTGTCACTGTCATAGTTCTCAAATTTTTCTTTTCTGTCACAAAGTTTCTTGCTGGAAGAAGTTCTGTCACACTCATTTGGAGTAGTCGGTGAAGCAGTCTGAGCAGCATCTTCGAAACAGAAGATTTAATCCACTCATTGTGCGTTTTCTTAAACACTCGATTGCTGAAACATGGCGTATTGATATCCACAATCCAAATACTTAAATTTGAAACATTGCAGCGCATCAGCAATCGTGAATACTTTAATGAATATACAGAATCTGTCTCGATTGCAAATAGAAACCGGACGTTGATCTAGGACTCGGCGCGGATAACCACGCCTTCTTCGGAACACACTAAAACTACAAACTTGCTAAAGAAATGTTGGACCATGCCTCTTTAGGCAGTTTGTAGTTTTAGTGTGTTCCGAAGAAGGCGCGGTTATCCACGCAGAAACCTAAGCCAGCATCAGGTTTCTATTTGCAGTCGAAGCGGATTCTTTATAATTACCAAATACTTAAAACAGGTACGAGCAAAATACGTCAAATACTCAAAATAGAACAGCTAAACAACACAAAGCAAACTCCACAAGTCAGCACACACGATATAGCGTTTATGTTGACCGATATGAACAGTCACTTGTCTCAGAGATAAAGCCATACAACGTTGGAAAACAAAACACTATCTAATTCTGCAAAGATACCCTGCTCGCAGCTAGCCAGTGGCGCCGTCATTGGTGACACACCAAGTCGCTACAACCATTTATGCCACGCGTCAACTTTGCAGCAAAGAAAAGCACATTTAGAATTCACTTAGAAGGGTGAAATTTGATTTGTTTCATTCAGAAAACTTCAAGTAATTTTAGAATGGAAAAACCAAATAACTTCAACTTTAACCATTTCATCTTTCCAGCTTCCCTTAAATGTGTTGCAGCCATTCCTTTATCTTGCTATAATTTAAAAAAGATTGCTGTCGTTTATACTTACTGTAGCATTATTTTCAAAATCATCAGCATTGGCAGAAGTCAAGAGTGATAACTGAAATGAGCATGCTGAAGCCAATGGAAACCACTGCCTTGCAGACACATAGTGTGCATCCATAAGACATGTGACTTGTCATTGAAAAAGTGTCATGATGATGTCTCTGATGGTAAACGTTTCCAAACTAGTCCCCCCATTTGGATCTCCAAAAACGGACTGCCAAGGTGGAGGTGACAATAAGGAAAATACAGAATGACCAAAGAAAAGATAACATTGTACGAGCCAGGTGTGGAATGCCAAAAGCTTGCAGGAAGAAAATCTGAAAGAGGAAATGCTGGGGCTCAATCCAGATATAGCGGGGGTCTGTGAAATAAAATGGAAGGAAGACAAGGATTTACAGTCACTTGAGTGAGGTGATAATAGCATCATAAAATGGAATAATAGGAGTAGGAGTCGCTGTGAGTAGCAAGGTAGGGTAGAGAGTGAGTTACCATGAACAGTTCACTGACTGTGTTATTCTCAATAGAATTGACAACGAAGCAAGACTGACAATGATGGTTCAGCTGTACATGCCGACATCACAAGTCGTTGACTAAGAGACAGATAAGTATATGAGGATACTGAATGGCTAAATCAGTACGTAAAGGGAGATGAAAATCTAATGATCAAGGGGCATTGGAGTGCGGTTGTAGGGACTTCCCCCTAGCCAGAGCCTAGAGAGGAAGCCAGACTTGAAAAGGACAGGACTTACTGGAAAATTTGTTGGATTACATCATGTTCAGGCAGAGATTCCAAGATTGCGATTTGTACTAAAGAGCAGGCACAGACTCTGATCATAATATTGTAGAGTTCAAGAGCAGGTTAATGTTAAGAGATTAGTCATGAAGAATCAATGCACAAAGAAATGCGAGTCGACTAAGGAATGAATAGATACGCTTGAAATTCTCTGAGGCTATGGACACTGCAACAAGCATATTACCGTAGGTAAGTCAGTTGCGATAAAAATAGTTCAGTAGCAGTTCAGTTGAGCAGTGATGGACTTCTCTAAAAAGAGCAACAACAGAAGTTGGAAAGAAAAAAATAGGTAGAAAGAAGGTAACTTTGAAGAAACTGTGGGGAACAGACGTGATACATCAGTTGATCGATGAAAGAAGAAAATACAAAAATGTTCCAGAAAATGGAAGAACACAGAAATAAAAGTCACTTAGGGAAGAAATAATCGGGATGTGCAGTGATGATAACCCGAAATGGCTACAAAAAGGAAAGAAATCAATGAAGCAATGATTGTCAGAAGGACTGACTATGCATAAAGAAAAATTGAAACATCTTTAAACGAAATTAAAAGCAAAGGAGGTAGCATTGACTGTGCAAAGGGAATTTCACTGATAAAAGCAGAGGAGAGGACAGATAGGTGGAAAGAGTAGATTGAAGGTACTTATGATGCCGAACACTTATCTGATGAAGTGATAGAAGAAGAAACAGGAGTCGATAGGGAAGAGATACGGCATCCAGAATTGAAAACAGGTTTGCAAGACTTAAGATCGAATAAGGTAGAAGGGACAGATAACAATCCACCTGAATTTATAATACCATGGCGGGGGGGGGGGGGGGGTGGAAGTGACAATACGACTATTCACTTTGGTGTGTAGAATGTATGAGTGGCGACATGTCATCTGACATGTCATCATTTGCACAATTTAGAAGATTTAAAAAACTGACAATTGCGTGAATTATCGCTCAGTCTGCATAGCAATTGATGCATCCAAGTTGCTGGTAAGTGCAATACGTGATATACGGAAAAGAAAACTGGAGATAAGTTGGATGACGATCAGTTTGGCTTTTGGAAAGGTAATTGAAGCAAGACTAAAGAAAAATGAAGGAACTTTCAGAAGTGTTGTCGACAGGGAAAAAGCTCTTCGAATTTCAGAGAACAATAGTAGTAAACTGTAGGGAAAAATCTGTGATGTACAATATATGCCCGAGTCAAGAGAGAACAATAAGAGTGGATTACCAAAAACGAAGTGCTGGGTTTGAAAAGGGTGTGAGACAGTTGCCTAGTCTTTCGCCCCTACTGCTCAATCTATACAATGAATAGAAATAACGGAAACAAAATAAACGTTCAACAGTGGAATTAAAATTCAAGGTAAAACGATATCAATGATAAGAATCGGTGATGACAATGCTATCATTAGTGAAAGTGAGGAAGAATTATAGGACAGGCTGAATGGAACGAACAGTCTAATGAGTACAGAGCATGGACTGCGAGTAAATCGCAAAAGGTCGAATGTAATGAAAAGTAGTACAAGTGAAAAAAGCGTGAAACGTCAGCTTAGGTTTGGTGACCACGAAATAGATGAAGGAATTCTACCACCTCGGCAGTAAAATAACGATTGATGGACGGAGCAAGGAGGACATCAAAAGTGGACCAGCACTGGCAGAGAGGGCAGTCCTGGCCACGACAAATCCACTAATATCAAACATAGACTCTTATTTGAAAAAGAAATTTCTGAGAATGCACTACTGTAGCACAGCATTATATGGCAGTGAAACATGGACTGTGGGAAAACCAGAACAGAAGGGATGCGAAGCATCTGTGACGTGGTCCTGCAGAACAACATTGAAGATTAGGTTGACTGATGTAAGGAATGAGAAGATTGTCCGGAGAATCAGAGAGGAAAGGAATATATGGAAAACACTGATAAGAAGAAGAGGCAGGATGATTGGAAGTCTGTTAAGACTTTACGGAATAGCTTCAATGGTTCTAGAGAGAGCTTTAGATGCTGAAATCTGTATAGGAAGACAGAGGTTGGGTTACATCCAGCAAATAACTAAGGGCATAGATTACAAGTGCTACTCTGAGCCGAACTGTTTGGCACAAGAGAATAGATCGTGGCTGGCCACCTCAAACCAGTCAGAACACTGATTAGAAAAAGAACAAAAGTTCAATGCCTCTAAAATATAAAAATGATCTGTAGTAATTGTTTTAAAATTGTACGTGAGTTTGATGTACCCAAAACATTATCTTTTATACCTCTTCTCTTGCAGCAGGGGAAATACTGTACGTTTTATTGTTACACGTTATCACGTTTGTCCAAAGTAAGACTAGTCTTTCTAGTAAGGTTTCCTCAACTGAAAATCAACTCATTAGACTGCCTTTGAAACACTGCCTTATTCGAACCCACCGTTATTAACTATTGGATTATGGCCCAGAAGCTTGGAATAGTTTGACGGTGTGCAGCTGATAAAGGCTGATCGGTTAATATTTGCATGGGACTTGTTTCGTATCAAATCCAACAAAGCTAACTAGCATGTCAAGGTAGCAATAATCGGTACATACTTGTTGTTAATGTTCGTTATCTTTTGTTTAAACAGCACGAATGAGGCAGTTACTCCCTTGATCTGACAAAGTAATAGTGGTTAACTCATCACAGGTCGCCTATTAATGTCATCACACGCCAGCATTCTTCACGTGGCACTGATTGCACAATCCTCACTGCACTCTAAATCGTGGGTGCCCGGCGCAGTTGTAGCGTAATCACGGTACACGAATAAAAACTTAATCACAACAACAAATCACTTATCTTTTTATGCAGTCTATTGCTTAACAAAAAATTTTCTACTAATAATATAGAAGAACACATGTGTGATAGGCGGCACGTAGTTCCGTGTCGTACGAAAGTTTTTTTCAAACGAGAAGCTAACTGAAGATATTTACTATTGCCCCTTGAAATACTCAGGACGTGGGAAATAAACATGTAACCAATACAGAATGAGAGAACAAATTTAATATACATTTTCACATAGATTATTACAATGGTGTTACACTATAATAACGGGTGATAGCTGGATTATGCACCTATATATGTTTGTGTAAAGCGGAAATTATGACTGAAAACTTTGTCACCCATTGTATTGCAGAAGTTAGAGTATGAGTAAGTGGCGGTTTCCTGCACGGATGTGTTTCTGAAGCTGGAAGGTAAGATGAAGCAATGTCATTCAGGCACAATAATGGCTACGCGAAATTAATATAAATAATAAAACTGGCCCGTTGAGGTAAGAGGGAAAGCAGTTAAGTATTTTGTAGAACCATATGTAGGTTTACTAGTTTCGAAATGGAAGTAGGTCATCGAAATGTAGCGTTCTGAGCTCACTTACAGATAGGGATGGCCATACCTCCGTCTCCTTGCCATTTAGCCACTTTTTCCGTCACCGTGAAATGTCCTTCGTTCTTTCTGTACATGGTGAGTAAAGTTATGGACACAGATTTATAGTTGACGTTCACCTTTAAAAATTATTTTTCTGTAATTACGAAGGAAGTAACAACACATTTTCCGGAAAGGCAACCAGTTGTTTTAGAATTACTGTTGCTAGTTGATAACAAGAATCATATACAAGTTGAGTTCCCAATATGATGAAACGAGTCATTATCATAGTTCTATGTCACTGAATCCACTCCCTTGCGGTGAATTTTTTTACACAAATAGTAACAGCGCCTTAGGCTTACTTAAAGCGGCATTAAAAACAGAATTGGGAATTAACGCAACTTCAACACAATGAAACGTAGTTTGCGCTTGTAATACACACAGTAACACACCAGAGTGGAAAACGTTAATTGGAAGGAGTATATTGTAAAAGCAGTGATTGAAAACAGCAGGAATCCTTAGTGTTATGCGCTGCAATTTATTTCGTTGTACCGATGAACACAGACATGATTTCAGTTTTGTGAGCTCTTCCGTTTAATACTGTTGCTAGAAAGCAACTGAATAACGTTCAGACGCCACACTACGATTGGGGTTGCTTATAACCCTTAGTGTTGCGTCTGAACGTTATTCAGTTGCTTTATAGCAATAGTAAGAACCGGAAGAGCCAAAAGCAAGCTTGGGTTTGCTTATAAAGCTTAGTGTTGAGTCTGAACGTTTATTCAGTTGATTTCTAACAATACTACGAGTATGAACCGTAAGAGCCAACAAAATGTGCTTCCGCTTTACGAATGCACTGAAATCTTGTCTGTGTTCTTACGCAATATATCTTGATGCATTTAGTCCTTCATTTATTAAATTCCTTTTCTTAATATTTTGGCATGAACCTGAGCACTTTATGTATAATCTCTATATATTTAGCTTATTTACGGCTGTTATGGATAACAAAAATGGTTCGAATGGCTCTGAGCACTATGGGACTTAACATCTGAGGTCATCAGTCCCCTAGAACTTAGAACTACTTAAACCTAACTAACCTAAGGACGTCATACAACACCCAGTCATCACGAGGCAGAGAAAATCCCAGACCCCGCCGGGAATCGAACCCGGGAAACCGGGCGCGGGATATGGATAACATATGTTGTTCATCTTCCGAGTCATATGTAAATTAACGGTCCATTAGTAATAGTTTGGAAATCCCAGTCAAGCAACTGCTGTAACTGGAAACAACGGACCGAGCATGTGGAGATTAATAACCTTCATTGACAAAATGTAACTAGTGATGGATAAAGAGAAAGTGATCGTGAGAACAGCCTGCTATGTTTTCAGAGTTTAGTTACAAAATATTTTTTGCGTATTTTCTTGGTATCCGTTTAAATGGCGACGCTACTGTGTCAACCGCTGGTCATTCCAGTACGGACTAATATAGACTCTTGTGACAACCTCCATAAAATACGAACAAGTAGTGTCTTCCTTACATTCTGGTACGAAATACATAACAGATACACCAGCACATAACTACCCTGGTTATGTTGAACTATATCTACAACAATATCTATATCCTGCAGTACACCTTACAGTGTGTGGTGGAGAGTACATCCGGTATCCTTATATCCTGTTTCGTCCCTGATCTGTTACGTATTCAAAATTCTTAATATCTATCCAACCCCATATTTATCATTCCTACATCATCACTCACGATGGCATTTGATATTTGTACTTAAATTCTAAATTACTTTTGTTTTCTCCTGAATCTTCACGGGCCGTTTTACATATAGACCCCTTTTCTACTGTTTTCTTCTCTTTTCCTTTCGGATCCTGTCTTTATTTATTTTCTGTTCATTCTCCTTTCTTACTCTTCCTAAGCAAATTTGCTTTTATTACATGATAAATCATCAAGATTCTCTGATGTATTTCTGTTTCGTAAAAGGTACTAAGTCTGCATCACAAAGTACGCCTTTTAGAGCCCATATGGGATTTTTTTTTTCTTGATTTCCTCCTTACTACCTACTCTGAAATTGTGGAAACAGTAAAGCTTACAGTAGTAAGGTTGTATTTTACAGTATAGAAAATGAACCTGGTCACATCATCATTGGAGATGCCATGTGTCCATCAGAAAGCGTAAATTTGTATTATTGGATATCATGAACTGATACATATACATGATGAATTTCCTACATTATTAAGGTAAATACATTGTTTGTTTTTTATCAAAATCTTTCATTTGCTAACTATGCCGATCAGTAGTTAGTGAGTTCAATAGGTACAATCTTTTATTTAGCTGGCCACATTGGCACTCGCTGTATTTCAGTAGTTCGAGTAACGAAGATTTTTGTGAGGTAAGTAATTCGTGAAAGGTATAGGTTAATGTTAGTCAGGGCCATTCTTTTGTAGGGATTATTAAAAGTCAGGTTGCGTTGCGCTAAAATTATTGTGTGTCAGTTTAGTGTTAATCAGAGTAGGTAAAGAGCGAAATGCCTGAGTACGTTCAGTTCTGCTCAGCTATTTGAAAATCAAATAATGTAGGAGGTTTATCAGCAGAGTCATTCATTAATTTTTCTAAGGGGATGTTTCAGTTGTTATTGATGCTCGAGGACTGTGCTGCCCAGCTTTGGTGGTCACTAACTAACTGTGCATCTCTGAGTGTAAGGCACAGTGCGAAGTTCAGATGGTCCAAGATCATTCCGCTGGAAAAAAGGAAAAAAAGGGAAAAAAGGAAACTGCTTGAGTGTTTCCCCCCAGGCCAACCATACGCAGGCCAACCTTACCAGGCTGATGGATAAAGGCGGATTGGCAGAGGCAATGCGAAACAGCCATGAAGAATTCTGAAGTCGTGTTTGCCCGTAGTAATAGTTCAACTAGCTGTGCAGACGCGTACTTAAAAGCAATGGGACGTGGAGTACTTAAAGGAAAAAATGTCCTGTATTTTGCTGCTAATTTTCTTTATTAATATATACCATTTGAAGGCGATCACTTTCATGCATTAGCTGTAGCGCTTTTTGATACCATCTTTAAATATGCTATCTCCAAGCCTGACACAATTCGCCTAGAGGAGTGGACGGAGTAAAATTTTGCAACATTCTGTAGAACTTGAAATGAAAAACATCGAATAACTCACAAGAACGAAATTCTTGCAAATACCTATTTCCGTCTTATAATAATGTGAAGTAAAGGCAACTCGGCCGGTCGGTGGGATAATACTAACGGAACTATTCTGCTTCACTACAAGACAATTATCAGAAACCAACTTCTGTTTAATTGTTGTCTCACGACTTAATAGTTTCGCACGCTTCAGGTTCCGAACTTACTTTTGTTCCATGTAAACGGTTTCTACAATAATGTAAGTGATTTTCAACAAATTCTTATGCTTAATAACGTATCTAGTGATAACAAAACCCGCACGATTTTGTTTGAATTCCATAACATAGAGAAATGTTAGTAGCGAAATGGTTGGTTGGTTGGGGGAGGGACCAGACATCGAGTTCATCGGTCCCATCGGATTAGGGAAGGATGGGGACGAAGTCGACCGCGGCCTTTCAAAGGAACCACCCTGCATTTGTCTGAGGCGATTTAGGCAAATCATGGAAAAACTAATTCAGGGCGATCGGACACGGGTCTGAACCTTCATCCTTCCGAATGCAAGACCCGTGTGCTAATCACTGTGGTACCTCGCTCGGTAAGCGGAAGTGACTGTTGGGCTTCCATGCCGACAGCACTGTATAGATAGAGTGAGAAAATTCACTTACCAAGCTTGCAAAGTCTAATCGAATCCGAACTTACGAGGAAAAAATTGTCATTGATCTTTTTGTAACCACTCCGAAACTTAACTAATGCAATTCCAAAACTTATAAAAGGGTAGAAAATTACAATTATGGCTCCTGACGAACAGTTTCATACAAGTAAGCGAATAACCTGCTCGTGTAATGTATTTGGGAGCTGTCCTTTTTATATTCGCTTGTTTCTGAGTGACAGCCTGCCAAATTTCAGTTACATTTTTACAGGAAAATCTGTATTCCTTGCTGTCAATTAAATTACAAGACATATACAATGGTGAATCTGCTACGTGGACATAATAAATTCTTGAGTTGGTCGACGCTTTCCGGTTAAATGGTTTTACAAGACTGGCTTCACATTTCACGGCAGATTCCGATTACTGATATTATTCCAGATGGCTTTCCAGTCATAGGCTGGAAATTTTAACTCTCTTGCATTCTTACTTTTGTTTTGCTTCATTTTGAGAGATATATCTCTCATCTTCGTCATATTCTTCTCAGGAATGTTTATCCGTACATAACTAAATCATGAAATCCGGTTGTGACGAGTTTCACTTTTATAGGTGGGTTCACACTGGCTGTTATCTGCTCCAATGCCATCGTTATCACTGCCGCTGGCTGTCTCTTGTTTGTCGAACGGCGCTTATATTTTACTTTAAGAGTTTGTTTGTATGCTATCTTCGTACTTTCGTGCTATTATGTTTTTTTGTGTGTTTAATGTGGGGGGGGGGGGGGGGGGATTACGTTTCTTTGCACTTTGTAATTGTGTTGGCTGATGATCCTTGTAACACAAAACCAAAATAAACAAATAAAAAACGCGAGATGTTAGCTGTCGGATGATCTTTACCATAATTTGTACTTTCTACATACAAATAAGGCTTTAGATGTTATGGTGACATCCACGAGGTTTATTCCAACACTTTCTGCAGAGTTAGAGTGTCAAATTTGAATACATTTCCACTGGTTACAAATTTACCTATGGTCAAGTGGTACGCAAAAGCTGCGACAGGCTGTCTTTGGTAAGAAGGACGTTTTCAAAGGAAATTTGAAAATAATTCGTGTTGTGAACTTTGTCTTTTTTCTAAGAGAACACACTGACCTACATTTATTAAAGATCTATTCAAAAAACACCATCATTGGTATTGATTACTAAGAAACGAACAATTTACAATCATAAAGCTGTACCAGACTGATTAATAGCAACAGGTTAAATACAATAATAAAACTATAGTAGTACAACAAAAGAGCTAAAAATTCTTTCTCGCAAGATGTTTTAAGATTTGCAATCTAAAGTAGAAGTATACTCCACCAGATAGCAGAGAGGCACGAGACACGCAAGAGAAATAACCAGGAAAAATTTATGTTACGTATTGAGACCTGAACGGTACAAATGACGAGAACCTTCATGAGATTAACACATCTTAAATGTACAACAGGTTGGCCAGTTCATAAAAACCGACAGTGAATACATTGAATAAGATTAATAACCATTCAATAGGCTGAGCTACATTTCCGTCAACACATTAAAGCAAATAAATATAGTAATTATTCAGTTGGCAATTTAGCCAGTTAACAGTCTACAATTTACAGGAGCTAGAAATAAGAATAAAAAAATAAAATAAAAATTCAGACGAGAGCTGCAATCTGTGTGCTATGATTAAGACACCAATAAATGCAACGGGGTGCTATACACCTCCGTCATGGCATGGTGTAGTGGGCAGAGAGAGATTAACTGATGCGGGAACACATGTTCTACCTGCCTGGTATTCGGCAGAATGCGAATTCATTATGCTTTCGGACGCCGCGCCCGATCTATCAGCCAGACAGGTTTAACCCAAGTCCCACCAAAACAACACAAAATGATAGACTAATAACAGAGAAATACAGAAGTTAGTACAGGAATTGGAACAAGTCTCTAGGACAGAGCAAACGCCGCCGCACAACAAAAATAAGTGAATAATTTTCATTGACGTAACGGTGTCATAACAATGAAATTTATAAGGCGGTCAAAATGTAAACACAGTTATTAATACAAATACCTAGGGGGACGTGCAATTGCCAGTGGCCTCTCGTGGTGGTAAAGTTTGGGGAGACTCTGCAGTTATTATAGGAAATTAGTACAATAAACAATAATTTAAACGAATGGAACAAAATGCATCAAATAATACCACAACAACAGCTACTACTACAACTACTACTACTACTGCCACTACCATTAATAATAATAATAATAATAATAATAATAATAATAATAATAACAATAATAATAATAATAATAATAATAATTAACTTGTTCAAGAAACGATGACAAATTAGTTGAACTCCAGCAGCAAGAAAAGAAGCACTTATATTTTCTTGTACAAAAGTGCAATGCACCTGTCTTTTATTTCCACGAATAAGTCTATAACTCGGTCTACAAAGATCTGATCACTGGATAGCTATCCAACTAGTGCCTTTTCTATTGTTAACGTGTTAAAAAACACGGCAGCCGGATGTTGGACATTGAATTCCCTAAACAATTCTTCGCTCGTTTACAAGTACTCATGCTTCGTTCAGTGCCTGCTGTAGTTGCGGGTAAGGTTCAAACCATATGCAGGAACTTCGTTATTTCTTCATAAACGGAGTCTAAATCAGCGTTGACAATGTACTTTAAGGAGATTTTTAGAGATAAGTTTTTTTTTTATCATCACAGTCTATGTTACACAGTTCATTTTCAAGTTGATCTTGTTTGAAAAAAAGAGTACTGTCCTAATAATTGAAGCAGTTTCAACTTTGGGAATTCTTTTTGATAGTTTGGGAAACACTTTTCATTCAAAAGATCAACAAACTGAATTTGGGGAAAGTCTTAAAACCTTCTTTCCATCTGAACAATTTGCAAATCCAGTATCTCGTAAGTTAATGCCCAGAGAGATGTCTTTTGACTGTCACAGAATGATAAGCTGCCATTCAAACACAAGCTGCATTTAATGCCTCCATCAACGAATTTTTCCGTTCTTAATTGTCGTAAGATTCTCAAAATAGTTCTTATTTCGTCGTGGTAAGCAGTTATACTGACAGACTTTGACTGAAGAACATTAAAGACATGATCAACATAAACAAAGCACTACCGGCAGAAGCAAAGCAAGTAGACAAACGTAGGATCATTCATTCCCACAGCCCAGCTCAAAGATTCTGGATCCCACTGAGAGTCTGTATCATCAAATATATAATTAAAACACTATATGGCCCTGACAAATGACTAGATGTTCTAGAAACTGTTCTGGAACGAAAGTTCCAGCGAGTGTTGCTTGCATGTGGAACTTTAAATCCTTTCTCAGGTAGCAATACAGTTCGTTTTGATGATTTTCTGAAAAACAAATGGAATGCAGTAAGATCACTTACAAACATGCGTACTTGTCGTATGATTTTGGAGTCAAGTAACAGTACCAAATTCCGTTGGTGTGCGTAACAATGAATAAACAGCGCATAAGGACAAAACTGCTTCACCATTGCTCTAGTCCTCTTTCTCTGCCTACCATTACTGAAGCGCCATCATATGTTTGACTAAACACTTTTCCTTTAACATTCCATTCTTTCAATACTGCAAGAATAATATTTGACAGAACGTCAACAGTTTTATTTCCAGAAACATGGTCAAATGCAACGAATCTTTCCTCAATTTTGTCTGCACTACAGTACCTGAATATTTTACTCATTTGACTCTTGCGTGACACGTCTAATGTTTCATCAGCCTGAATCGAAATGAAATCGCAGTTCTGAATTTCAGATTTTATTTTCTCAATAACTGCCAGAGTTATCATTTCTATTACACCATTATGTATATCTGGAGAAGTTCCTTTAAAGGTTGAAGATAATGACATATGGTCTCGGATTAACTGCTCTCCTTGAGCTAGTAAATCCAACAATTCCAGATAGTTACCTTTGTTGCTGGAGGATTTGTCTTCTTGTTGCTGCGAAAGCCTAGTTCTTGTTTACAATGAAATACAATTGCCTGAATAAGACGAGCCAATACTCTCCTGCTGGATGCAACTTGTTTGTTGTATTTTATTGCTGTCAGGCGAGCGGCTTCAGAAAGGGTGTGCTCAGTTCTACTTTTGCCCAATAACTGAAATCATTCTTTGTTCTGCAGATGACATTTTGATGTCTGATGCTTTTGTGCTTTCTTGTGAAAGTTCTTTATTGCCCAAATGGCCTCATTGCATCATTCCTTTTCACCACCAGACAGAAGACATATTTAACAATATAATCTGTCGTTCCAAGGCGTGGCAGGCAGCGAAAGGCGTCCCCGGAGTCTGATCAGAAAGCCTCATCGGTGCGTCTGACAAACCGGTTTCAGGCACTGTCTCTGGCTGAGCCAGATGCAGCTGCCTGCCCTGTTTCAGAGGATCATTCTCAGCCTTCAAGGTTCCGGCAATCGCAAGGGTGGGCTTACTGGTAGTTGGGAGCTCCAATGTTAGGCGCGTAATGGGGCCCCTTAGGGATACGGCGGCTAAGGAGGGGAAGAAATCCAGTGTGCACTCCGTGTGCATTCCGGGAGGAGTCATTCCTGATGTGGAAAGGGTCCTTCCTGATGCCATGAAGAGCACAGGTGGTGGCACATGTCGGCACTAATGACGTGTGTCGCTTTGGATCTGAGGAAATTCTCTCTGGATTCCAGCGGCTATCTGATTTGGTGAAGGCTGCCGGTCTTGCTTACGAGATGAAGGCAGAGCTCACCATCTGCAGCATCGTTGACAGAACCGACTGCGGACCTTTGGTGCAGAGCCGGGTGGAGGGTCTGAATCAAAGGCTCAGACGGTTTTGCGACCGTATTGGCTGCAGATTCCTAGACTTGCGCCATAGGGTGGTGGGGTTTCGGGTGTCGCTGAATAGGTCAGGAGTTCACTACACTCAGCTGGCGGCTACACGGGTAGCGGAGGCTGTGTGGCGTGGACTGGGCGGTTATTTAGGTTAGAAGGCCTCGGGAAAGTGCGGGATGGGCTGCAATGTCAAAGGGTGCTTGGCAATTACAGGACGTGCTTGGATCAATGAACAGTCGGAATTTTAGTTGTAAATTGTTGTAGTTGCGCTGGAAAAGTCCCTGAGCTTCAAGCGCTAATAGAAAGCACAGAAGCTGATATCGTTATAGGTACAGAAAGGTGGCTAAAGCCTGAAATAAGTTCTGCAGAAATTTTTACGAAGTCTCAGACGGTGTTCAGGAAAGATAGATTAGGCAGAATTGGTGGTGGAGTGTTTGTGTCTGTCAGTAGTGGTTTATCTTGTAGTGAAGTCGAAGTAGATACTCCGTGCGAATTGGTGTGGGTGGAGGTTATACTTAACAGCCGAATTAAGTTAATAATTGGCTCTTTCTACCGACCCCCAGACTCCGATGATACAGTTGCGGAACAGTTCAGGGAAAGTTTGAGTCTCGTAACAAATAAATACCCCACTCATACGGTTATAGTTGGTGGGGACTTCAACCTACCCTCGGTATGTTGGCAAAAATACTTGTTCAAAACCGGTGGTAGGCAGAAAACGTCTTCCGAGATTGTCCTAAAAGCATTCTCCGAAAATTATTTCGAGCAGTTAGTCCACGAACCCACGCGAAATGTAAATGGTTGCGAAAACACACTTGACCTCTTGGCCACAAACAATCCAGAGCTGATAGAGAGCATCATGACTGATACAGGGATTAGTGATCACAAGGTCACTGTAGCTAGGCTCAATACCATTTCTTCCAAATCCATCAGAAACAAACGCAAAATAATTTTATTTAAAAAAGCGGATAAAGTGCCACTAGAAGCCTTCCTAAAAGACAATTTCCATTCCTTCCGAACTGACTATGCGAATGTAGACGAGATGTGGCTCAAATTCAAAGATATAGTAGCAACAGCAATTGAGATATTCATACCTCATTGGTAAGAGATGGAACGGATCCTCCGTGGTACACAAATAAGGTCCGAACGCTGTTGCAGAGGCAACGGAAAAAGCATGTTAAGTTCAGAAGAACGCGAAATCCTGAAGATGGGCTAAAATTTACAAACGCGCGAAATTTGGCACGTACTTCGATGCGAGATGCCTTTAATAGGCTCCACAACGAAACATTGTCTCGAAATTTGGTAGAAAATCCGAAGAAATTCTGGTCGTATGTAAAGTACACAAGCGGCAAGACGCAGTCAATACCTTCGCTGCGCAGTGCCGATGGTACTGTTATCGACGACTATGCCGCTAAAGCGGAGTTATTGAACGCAGTTTTCCGAACTTCCTTCACCAGGGATGACGAACGGAATATTCCAGAATTTGAAACACGAACATCTGCTAGCATGAGTTTCTTAGAAGTAGATACCTTAGGGGTTGCGAAGCAACTCAAATCGCTTGATACGGGTAAGTCTTCAGGTCCAGATTGTATACTGATTAGGTTCCTTTCAGATTACGCTGATACTATAGCTCCCTACTTAGCACTCATATACAACCGCTCGCTCACCGATAGATCTGTACCTACAGATTGGAAAATTGCGCAGGTCGCACCAGTGTTCAAGAAGGGTAGTAGGAGTAATCCATTTAACTACAGACGTATATCATTGACGTCGGTTTGCAGTAGGGTTTTGGAGCATATACTGTATTCAAACATTATGAATCACCTCGAAGGGAACGATCTATTGACACGTAATCAGCATGGCTTCAGAAAACATCGCTCTTGTGCAACGCAGCTAGCTCTATATTCGCACGAAGTAATGGCCGCTATCGACAGGGGATCTCAAGTTGATTCCGTATTTCTATATTTCCGGAAAGCTTTTGACACTGTTCCTCACAAGCGACTTCTAATCAAGCTGCGGAGCTATGGGGTATCGTCGCAGTTGTGCGACTGGATTCGTGATTTCCTGTCAGGAAGGTCGCAGTTCGTAGTAATAGACGGCAAATCATCGAGTAAAACTGAAGTGATATCAGGTGTTCCCCAGGGAAGCGTCCTGGGACCTCTACTGTTCCTGATCTATATAAATGACCTGGGTGACAATCTGAGCAGTTCTCTTAGAGTGTTCGCAGATGATGCTGTAATTTACCGTCTAGTAAGGTCATCCGAAGACCAGTATCAGCTGCAAAGCGATTTAGAAAAGATTGCTGTATGGTGTGTCAGGTGGCAGTTGACGCTAAATAACGAAAAGTGTGAGATGATCCACATGAGTTCCAAAAGAAATCCGTTGGAATTCGATTACTCGATAAATAGTACAATTCTCAAGGCTGTCAATTCAACTAAGTACCTGGGTGTTAAAATTACGAACAACTTCACTTGGAAGGACCACATAGATAATACTGTCGGGAAGGCGAGCCAAAGGTTGTGTTTCATTGGCAGGACACTTAGAAGATGCAACAAGTCCACTAAAGAGACAGCTTACACTACACTCGTTCGTCCTCTGTTAGAATATTGCTGCGCGGTGTGGGATCCTTACCAGGTGGGATTGACGGAGGACATCGAGAGGGTGCAAAGAAGGGCAGCTCGTTTTGTATTATCGCGTTATAGGGGAGAGAGTGTGGCAGATATGATACACGAGTTGGGATGGAAGTCATTACAGCATAGACGTTTTTCGTCGCGGCGAGACCTTTTTACGAAATTTCAGTCACCAACTTTCTCTTCCGAATGCGAAAATATTTTGTTGAGCCCAACCTACATAGGTAGGAATGATCATCAAAATAAAATAAGAGAAATCAGAGCTCGAACAGAAAGGTTTAGGTGTTCGTTTTTCCCGCTCGCTGTTCGGGAGTGGAGTAGTAGAGAGATAGTATGATTGTGGTTCGATGAACCCTCTGCCAAGCACTTAAATGTGAATTGCAGAGTAGTCATGTAGATGTAGATGTAGATGTAACTGCATTCGCAGTCAGCCAAGCATACTTTTCGTACCAGGCTGTGTGAAAAGTGCGTTTTTGTGTGGCTTCACTTAAAAGTACACTGAGTATATGAGTGGGTCGTTTGTGCTTCAGTTCGCACTTTTTTCAAGCGTTAATGTAGAAAAAGGCTTTTTTAATAAAAATTCTATAAGGTGTTCCGTTGCTGGCTCACTCATGTTGGCGGCACAACGAAAATACACAAAGAATGACTATGGACACAAACCGAGCGACTGTTCACTTCCGTGTTAAAAGCCAGCGTAGAAGTGGCAGAGACCACTCTCGACACCTGCTAGCAAGTGCAGCGCGCCGGTGCTCGTGGAAGAGGGGAAGTGGACGGGAGCCGAGAATGCCGCTAACGCTCAGGCGCACACAGCCAGGTAAGGGAAGAGAGGCAGAGACTGAGAGCAGTCGAGTCTCAAGCAGGCAAATACACCAATACTCAGGGTGCGGCGGCGCGGGCTACAAAACTGATGTCTTCGCACATTTAGTCCTCTTAGTAGAAAGTTGTTTATATTTTTGACATGAATTAATATTACACCTTTTTTAAGTACGAATACAGGGGAGACTAAGTCTCAATGTCTCCCCTCACGCTACGCCACTGGCAATTGCCAACCAGAAACTGTACCAACTCGCGCTACATGGGCGAGGGCTGAACAGGTGAACGCCACGCAGAACAGAGCACTAAACCCCCAATTAAAGCCTTCCGCTGGCTGACGAACCCCTGACTAACAAAAAATAGAACATTACCTTTTAAATAACCTTACAGCTGCGTTTAAGTTAGTAGTAGCAAAAGTAAAACAGAGTCACACTGTAACAGACTTAATTATAAATGTTAAGACCTCTCTCGTTACAAACAATGAAATAAAAACCCAGTCAAACTTGGTAATATAAGCAATCATTAAGGCATTAGATGAAAATGTCTTTGTTTATCTGTAGATCTCTTTTTACAAGGATATAGGACATGTCAAAGTATTTACAAGTTCAGACCAATTTAAAATAAGCTAGTCTGTATATACATATATATATATACAGTCTTTGAGTTAGAGACAATAATTATATTTACTCCTGGTATACTTTTCTTTACAAACAGCTTATTAAATAATGTAATGCCATACTGTTCATTCATATCTCACTATCAGTCACTACCCACACAAACACACACACACACAGAGACACACACACACGCTGGTGATCTCTGGGCCATTTTCTCTACTGCTGCTTCCAATTTGCTATCCTGAAAAACTGAGTCAGCATCCCCCCATAATGAGTGAGATGTTGAGCTCAGAAAGAGGAAGAGGTGTTAGTAATGTGCTATACATAGTAGCTTGGGGGTAAGTATTTCTAGAAAGAAAAAAGAAGGAAAAACATAAAGTGAATTTGTTAAGTGGAATGTTGGATGTTTTATAATCATTATTATTCTTATTTATTTGTATAACTTTTTTTTATCAAACCCCTGCTCTGTTTTTTTATCTAAGTAATCCTTCAATGTATAAAATGTATTGCGTAACAGGTACTTTTTAGCTGCCTTTTCAAATAAGAGTTTTTTTTCGCAATTTCTGTTATCTCTTTTGGTAATTTATTTTACAGTTTTATTCCTTGGTAGAAAACGCTGTTTCGAGTTTTATGTTTATTTTATCTTGGTAAACGTAACTTGAGTCCATCTCTTGTTGCATACCCATGGACAGAGCCGTTTGTGCAGTAATTGTCAATGCTATTTTTGATATATACAACCGACTGGTAAATGTATTCACATGGATCAGTTAAAATCCCCAGTGTTCTGAACAGATCTTTACAATGAGCTAATGAGCTCGACTAGTATTTTTGGTTATTATTCTTATGGCTCTTCTCTGGAGTTTAAAAACAGTATTCGTATTTTGTAGGTTTATTCCCCCAAAAAAGAATGCCATAGCTAAGAATTGAGTCTACATATGAATAATATGTAACCAAAAGACACCGCATGTTACACACTAAAGGTAGAATTCTAAGAGCATAACATTCTGATGCCATTCTGTTTGGAAGTACTTTTGTGTGTTCACAACACTTCAACTGAAAATCAATATTCATTCCTAGAAATTTTGTATTTGTTACACAGTCTATAGAGGTACCATCTACATTTAATTTAATTAATATTGTCATTTTCCTCTTCAAACTGAAATTAATGGCATTAGTATTCTTTATGTTCCACGCCACTTTATTTATTATTGACCTTCCATAAACTTCCTTGCGAGTTTCATTTGCTTTCTTGGCAAGGAGAAATTTTTTCACCATGAGTAACACTACTGGAAAAGTCGTTGATGTATATCAGAAATAGTATTGCTCATAATATGTTACCTTGCAGAACCCCTACATTAATGTATTTTGGTTCTGATAAGTGTTTCACTAAATGTTTGGATCTATTTGAAGTATGTGTTAACTCTACTCTTTGTACACTATCTGCTAGTTATTATAGAAACCAATCGTAAGCTAGCAGTCTTATTCTTAATGCTTCTACTTTATTTAATAGTAACTTGTGGTGAACTGTATCAAACGTCTTAGAAATATCAAAAATTTGCCTGTGACACACTCATCTTTGTCAAGACCATCAAGTACAACTCTTGTGATTCCTACTGTGTTGACCTCATATTTTTGCCACTTCATAAACTAAGCTGTGATTTCCTTCAAACATTGTACTTCTTCAGGTAATTCATTAATCTATCTTTCATAATTGTTTCTATTATTTTTGAGACTGGTGACGGCAGGGAATTGAGCTGGTAATTTCTATTTGTTCTGCATTACCTTTCTTAAGCAAAGATACAACTATTGTCTGTTTTAATTGCTTTGGAAATGTCCCTGATGCGACGGATTCATTTATTATATTTGTTAAGGGACCTTTTATAATCCGTATGTAGTGTTTAAATACACACATTCGTACTTCATCTAAGCCTACTGACTTCTTACTTTTTAGTTTTTGGACAGTTTTATAGACTTAATTCTTTGTGGTTGGAAGTACAATCATTATATTTAGTGCAACAATATTTGCAGGTGCTATATTTGTTTTGGGAAATTTCTGCTGTAATTTATGTGCAATACATGAAAAACGATCGTTTACATAGTTTGATAAGTGTTGTGGATCATTAATTACTTTATTACCTCTTCCTCCCCCCTCCTCCCTCAGCATTAGTTTATTCAGTGTTTCTGCTGCTCCCTGTTTCCTTTTTTATAACATAGTAAACTGGTTTACTTTTATTGTCTGCATTATATTTCCTTTTGTCATTAAATGATTTTCTTGTAGCAGTCAGCACCTTCCTATAGATCTTTTTGTGTCTATGATATAAATTTAATAATTCTGGATCATTGTGAATCTGTTTCATTGTACAGAGGTGTTTAAGTGTTTGGGAGGTCTTCTTAATACCTGCTGTTATCCATCATGATTCGATGCCTGATTTTACTGTTGTTATTTGACAGAGATGGTCGGATAGTATGAGAACTTTTATAGCTACATCACATTATTTCTTGTTCATATTTGTGGCCACATGGTCAATTACTGATGCACTCACTGTAGTAAACCTTGTTGCACTATTGACCAATAGGGACATGCCAAATCCTTGGAGGATGTTATGAAGGTGCTGCTGTATTCAGCTATGATATTAGTGATGATGTTAATGTCCCCACACAGAATTATGTTGACCTTTGTACTTCAGTCTTTATCTACAACTTCTGTTAATTTATTGAAAAAGTGTCCACATTGCCACTGGGAGAACTATACACACACCAAATGATCAATTCAATAGCTGATATTTCAATGTGTTTGTCTTCACTTATTGCACTGAGGTCATGTCTTGATTTGAACTATGTTCCTTTTGAGACATAAATGCATAATCCTCCACCCTTTGAAGTAGTTATGCAGTAAGAGTTTGCCCTTTCATACAATGACAACACTTCATGTGGAATTTCTGTGTCTCTGCACCAGTGCTCAGTGATACTGAGCAGTTCAAAAATTGGAGCTCAACTTCTAATTTTTTTCTTTGTTGATTGCATGTTTTGATGGAGGCCTGTTAAGTTTGTGTCGGCCGGAGTGGCCGAGTGGTTCTACGCGCTACAGTCTGGAACCGCGAGACCGCTACGGTGGCAGGTTCGAATCCTGCCCCGGGCATGGATGTGTGTGATGACCTTAGGTTAGTTAGGGTTAAGTAGTTCTAAGTTCTAGGGGACTGATGACGTCAGAAGTTAAGTCCCATAGGGTTCAGAGTCATTTGAACCATTTTTTTCTAGGTGGGAAAGTTGTGAAAGCGCTCCTGTTAAACTGCTGAACTTGTTTATTTATTTAATGCTCCCATCTGAGTATTATTTGCGAAGATCGGTCTCAATTTCCTAGTTGGTTCTTGCGGTGCACATTTATATATTAAGTGGGTTCATTTCATATGTCCCGTCCTGCATGTACTATTACAGTTGCGCACATGTTGAATTAGCACCGTAGCGACGCATTAACGACGCTATAATACTTCGCTAATCAATATCCTCGCAAGACCATAATGGGGCATGAGCTTGAATGGTGGCACTTATAATTCGAGACATCATATTGTCTATGTTTGAACATACATTTGCAAACCGGGCATAGAAACTGCTATTGTCAAGTTTCCCGTGAGCTTATAAACCCGTCGCGAACACGCGAAGGTTATGTAGTTCATTGTTTCAGGCAGTTGTTGCGGTACCGAATGGTGCAGTCGCTGCGTGAAGTAATAAAGAAGACAGGCATCTTTCTAACACAATTGTTTGATTTGTAAGATAGGGCCGCTTACACATTTCGGCATGCTGCTCCATTGATATGCGGATATCCGTTAAAGGGAAGTAGTATCTGAAACTAACCAAACAAAACGAGGAGTTTGTTTTAACAGTTACAGATGGGAGTTGTCGTGATCGGCGGACGCCGACCTGTGTCAATCAGAACTGAACATCAATTTCCATCGAGCCGACACACACACACACACACACACACACACACACACTCGCCATATTATTTGGCGCCGACAACGTGCGCGGCCGACGCTCCGTGCCTACGAGACACACGAGCCCACCTGCAGAAGGAGTTGGACGCAACGCGTCTGAGAACTGAACCAGAGCTGAACGTCGGACGTGACAGCTACACGGCTGCCGACTGTAACATGAGCGATATTCCCACAGCACGCAGGCAGACAACAATTATTAAATCACTACTCAAAATAAGTGATTGTCCTGGTACAGTAAAATTTTGTTGTTTTACCTAGTTGGTAATTGTAACAAATTCATTGCGCTGGTGTCGAGAGGATCGTAAGATTAGGATCGTGTGACGACATTGACAAAAACTATTGTGGATACTGGTAAAAAGTTATAACAAATTTTGAGTCATATCTCGGAGAGGTAGAATGTTGCACAGCGATTTTGAAAAACAAGTACAGGAATCATGTGGTGATATGAGGGATCTGACAATGATGAAAACAATGAAAAGATTTTTAATGCTGGTATATAATATTTAGCCGAGTGAGATAAAACAAATGTTTCTTATGTATCTGACTGCGGGCCCCTAAGTTAATGAAAAGATATCTAATGATAAGACTTCCGATAATAAGGATAAAGTCGACCATGAATACATGACGAATGTTAAACCAACGGGATCAGTAAATGTAGATATCCTTTGTGGCATACTGGAAAAACTGAATATGTTGGATGATTTAAAGGTTAAGTTCACTTAACAGCAAAACAACCATGAATTTTTATATCGCTGAACAGCAAGCGACTTTAAATGTTAAGTTCTCTGACATGGACATTAATTTCGCTGAACAGCAGGCGACGTTGGGGGATTGATTCTCTGGCATAGATGCGAAGTTAACCAAACAGCAAGCATCTATAGATGCTAAATTCACTGATCAGCAAAAAGGCTATAGAAATTAGGTTTTCTGAACAACATACCACTTTAACAGAAATTTTGGAGGCCAAGCTACACGAACAACAAGCTAAGGTTTAGTCTAAGATTAAGTACGTACAGCCAAGATTGGCAGAACGAGGAAAGGAAGACGTTAAGGTTATTGATCGTACTAATAAAAGGTCAATCCGTTTTCAGAACAATTCGGGGGTATATCGGAAAAGGTAGACGGCCTATCGGATAACAATATTTTTATCACGGAAATGGTAGAAAGATTGTCGAATAGTAGGTCTAATTTGGAGAAAAATTCGTAAGGTAAGGTGGAGAGGTATGTGTTAAATCAGACTAAGAAAGTGGAGGAAAATTTGTCCGAATGCATAGAAACGAAAACAGTAGAAATTAACGGACAAGTACGTTTGGGCATTGCAAGTGCGCAAAGTCAAAATAAGGGCCAGGCGATAAATAATAATTTCCTGAAACAGACGAATCCGTCAAACTAAAGACCAGATAGTTGAAGAATGCACTAAGGGATATAAATTAACAACTAATAACGTCCAGTATTCCGAGCGACGATCAGTGGGCGATTTCATAGAGGAAAACCAACGAATGTGCAATACTGTAAAATCATCTGCGAAACAAAACGCCCGCGAATAGTACATGTGTAGATGAACTGTGGGAGTCTAACAGCCAGTCAGATGCTCAGGATGATCCCTACTTTCAGAAAGGATGCATCTCATAATTCAGTCGACCAAAGCATTTTTAAAAGTCGACAGTATCCCAAGGTTTCAAATGAAAAGAATAATATCCTCTCAAGGGTATTCATCGGTTCATTCAAAAGAGTATTCCCTCGTAGCTGGTTGGAATACCACAAGTCACAGTTTATAGTGTCATAGATCGTGGGCCGCTGAAGCTAGCGAGATCTGTAGCTCGTCCTCTGTTTTTGAGAAATTGTTTCTGGCAAAATATTGGTCACTGAGCAAACAGGAGAAATTGCGCAAGGAGATGTATCAGTGTGGTGTGCTTCCTGTGAGACCTTCGGTACACACACCATCAGATTGTTTGACTTTTCGCTCTAGCGAAATAGGCGAGTGTCAGCAATATGTCTCGTGGTCTTATCGTGGCGTGTTTATCTTCTGCCGTTAGGTCAGCCAATAGAAATGCCACTTGCACGCTTAGAATAACAGATTGACGGTGACCAACTTTAAACAGAACTTCATTAATTTTCACACACATTTCTTAAAATAATAAAAAGGATGTTGTTGTTGTTGTTGTCTTCAGTCCTGAGGCTGGTTTGATGCAGCTCTCCATGCTACTCTATCCTGTGCAAGCTGCTTCATCTCCCAGTACCTACTGCAACCTACATCCTTCTGAATCTGTTTAGTGTACTCATCTCTCGGTCTCCCTCTACGATATTTACCCTCCACGCTGCCCTCCAATGCTAAATTTGTGATCCCTTGATGCCTCAAAACATGTCCTACCAACCGATCCCTTCTTCTAGTCAAGTTGTGCCACAAACTTCTCTTCTCCCCAATCCTATTCAATACCTCCTCATTAGTTACGTGATCTATCCACCTTATCTTCAGTATTCTTCTGTAGCACCACATTTCGAAAGCTTCTATTCTCTTCTTGTCCAAACTAGTTATCGTCCATGTTTCACTTCCATACATAGCTACACTCCAAACAAATACTTTCAGAAACGACTTCCTAATACATAAATCTATATTCGATGTTAACAAATTTCTCTACTTCAGAAACGCTTTCCTTGCCATTGCCAGTCTACATTTTATATCCTCTCTACTTCGACCATCATCAGTTATTTTACTTCCTAAATAGCAAAATTCCTTTACTACTTTAAGTGTCTCATTTCCTAATCTAATTCCCTCAGCATCACCCGATTTAATTTGACTACATTCCGTTATCCTCGTTTTGCTTTTGTTAATGTTCATCTTATATCCTCCTTTCAAGACACTGTCCATTCCGTTCAACTGCTCTTCCAAGTACTTTGCCGTCTCTGACAGAATTACAATGTCATCGGCGAACCTCAAAGTTTTTACTTCGTCTCCATGAATTTTAATACCTACTCCGAATTTTTCTTTTGTTTCCTTTACTGCTTGCTCAATATACAGATTGAATAACATCGGGGAGAGGCTACAACCCTGTCTCACTCCTTTCCCAACCACTGCTTCCCTTTCATGCCCCTCGACTCTTATTACTGCCATCTGGTTTCTGTACAAATTATAAATAGCCTTTCGCTGCCTGTATTTTACCCCTGCCACCTTTAGAATTTGAAAAATAGTATTCCAGTCAACATTGTCAAAAGCTTTCTCTAAGTCTACAAATGCTAGAAACGTAGGTTTGCCTTTTCTTAATCTTTCTTCTAAGATAAGTCGTAAGGTCAGTATTGCCTCACGTGTTCCAACATTTCGACGGAATCCAAACTGATCCTCCCCGAGGTCTGCATCTACCAGTTTTTCCATTCGTCTATAAATAATTCGCGTTAGTATTTTGCAGCCGTGGCTTATTAAACTGATAGTTCGGTAATTTTCACATCTGTCAGCACCTGCTTTCTTTGGGATTGGAATTATTATATTCTTCTTGAAGTCTGAGGGTATTTCGCCTGTCTCATACATCTTGCTCACCAGCTGGAAGAGTTTTGTCATGACTGGCTCTCCCAAGGCCGTCACTAGTTCTAATGGAATGTTGTCTACTCCGGGGGCCTTGTTTCGACTCAGGTCTTTCAGTGCTCTGTCAAACTCTTCACGCAGTATCGTATATCTCATTTCGTCTTCATCTACATCCTCTTCTATTTCCATAATATTGTCCTCAAGTACATCGCCCTTGTATAAACCTTCTATATACTCCTTCCACCTTTCTGCCTTCCCTTCTTTGCTTAGAACTGGGCTGCCATCTGAGCTCTTGATATTCATACACGTGGTTCTCTTCTCTCCAAAGGTCTCTTTAATTTTCCTGTAGGCTGTATCTATCTTACCCCTAGTGAGATAAGCCTCTACATCCTTACATGTGTCCTCTAGCCATCCCTGTTTAGCCATTTTGCACTTCCTGTCGATCTCATTTTTGAGACGTTTTTATTCCTTTTTGCCTGCTTCATTTACTGCATTTTTATATTTTCTCCTTTCATCAATTAAATTCAATATTTCTTCTTTTACCCAAGGATTTCTAGCAGCCCTCGTCTTTGTACCTACTTTATCCTCTGCTGCCTTCACTACTACATCCCTCAGAGCTACCCATTCTTCTTCTACTGTATTTCTTTCCCCTATTCCTGTCAATTGTTCCCTTATGCTCTCTCTGAAACTCTGTACAACCTCTGGTTCTTTCAGTTTATCCAGGTCCCATCTCCTTAATTTCCCACATTTTTGCAGTTTCTTCAGTTTTAATCTACAGGTCATAACCAATAGATTGTGGTCAGAGTCCACATCTGCCCCTGGAAATGTCTTACAACTTAAAACCTGGTTCCTGAATCTCTGTCTTACCATTATATAATCTATCTGATACCTTTTAGTATCTCCAGGGTTCTTCCACGTATACAACCTTCTTTCATGATTCTTAAACCAAGTGTTAGCTATGATTAAGTTGTGCTCTGTGCAAAATTCTACTAGGCGGCTTCCTCTTTCATTTCTTAGCCCCAATCCATATTCACCTACTATGTTTCCTTCTCTCCCTTTTCCTACACTCGAATTCCAGTCACCTATTACTATTAAATTTTCGTCTCCCTTCACTATCTGAATAATTTCTTTTATTTCATCGTACATTTCTTCAATTTCTTCATCATCTGCAGAGCTAGTTGGCATATAAACTTGTACTACTGTAGTAGGTGTGGGCTTCGTATCTATCTTGGCCACAATAATGCGTTCACTATGCTGTTTGTAGTAGCTTACCCGCATTCCTATTTTCCTATTCATTATTAAACCTACTCCTGCATTACCCCTATTTGATTTAGTGTTTATAACCCTGTAGTCACCTGACCAGAAGTCTTGTTCCTCCTGCCACCGAACTTCATTAATTCCCACTATATCTAACTTTAACCTATCCATTTCCCTTTTTAAATTTTCTAACCTACCTGCCCGATTAAGGGATCTCACATTCCACGCTCCGATCCGTAGAACGCCAGTTTTCTTTCTCCTGATAACGACATCCTCCTGAGTAGTCCCCGCCCGGAGATCCGAATGGGGGACTATTTTACCTCCGTAATATTTTACCCAAGAGGATGCCATCATCATTTAATCATACAGTAAAGCTGCATGTCCTCGGGAAAAATTACGGCTGTAGTTTCCCCTTGCTTTCAGCCGTTCGCAGTACCAGCACAGCAAGGCCGTTTTGGTTAACGTTGCAAGGCCAGATCAGTCAATCATCCTGACTGTTGCCCCTGCAACTACTGAAAAGGCTGCTGCCCCTCTTCAGTAGCCATACGTTTGTCTGGCCTCTCAGCAGATACCCCTCCGTTGTGGTTGCACCTACGGTACGGCCATCTGTATCGCTGAGGCACGCAAGCCTCCCCACCAACGGCAAGGTCCATGGTTCATGGGGGGAAGAATAAAAAGGATAGGCATTACGTAACTTGATTCTGGATGCTGTTTACAATTGACAACCTGAAGTTCCTTTGGTCTTGGCACGTTAATCTTATTCTCACATGTCTCTGATACTTGACAAAGTGTCTATTCATTGATCCTCATGGATATGTACAGGAATATGGTAATCTTATTAGGCGCAGACTGAAACTTGACTACAGACTGGTACATACTAATGCAGACTAATGCAGACTGATACAGACTAATGCAGACTGACTAATCGGTGGTCTGTACACTTGTTATAATACCTTACACGTTCAGGTATCACTGCGCGAGTGTGATCCGCGAGGAGGAAAGGTCATATGTTAGCAGCAATCTCATTGGCTGCGTTACATATTAATACACGGATCAGCGGAAGCAGAATTTGGTCCGTCTCTAAGATAGCGCCATCTCGTAGTGCGGAGACGGACAGGCGCTGCGCCTGTGCTGTTGTGGTTAGTGGGGTGCGCTCTAGTGGGAAAGTTGTGTATGCTCTGACTACGCGGAACTATGTACACGACAATCAGCCAGAATTTTGTAATTCAGAAAAGGGCCCTCCTTAGGCAGTATTTCGAATGCTTCTTGAATAAAACGCGCTACTGGACAAAACTGATTTCGAACAGAAGTGTTATTCGAATACTTAAAGGTAGGCTACCATCAAATATTCGAGAGAAATAAATTAATGTTCCTCATTCCGACGTCGAACAGTTCCTCTCAGAGATCGAGTTAATCAATATGCTGATGGATGATGAAAATGTGGCAGAATAATAATTACAACCAATATTATGCTAAGAACAATGGTGCCACCAACGAGTGGAATAGTGGCAACCAATTTAATATTCATTCTGGGAATTCAGCAGTAACAACGGTAATTCCAAGAATGGTAATGATCGTGTTAGTCACTCCCAAAATAAGAATTAGAATAGCAACTCGAACTATCGATATTCGAAAGGTAATGTAGTGGGAACCAACAATCAAGTGCCAGGAAAGGGAAATTTCCAGCGGTTTAATGTTATATCCACTAATAGGAAGAGGAAGAAGGGGGGGAGCGGTGGCAGAAATCATTGAACCCTCAATACTATAATAGTATTTGTAGAAACAATTACGTTCCTATGAATTAACAGAATCAATCGAGTTGGGGAAATTGTCCGATGCATTATGTAAGTTGGGGAAATTCAAACCATCCAAGTGCATCCTCCGGGTCCAGTAGACCCAAACCTTTACCAGTTGAAAGAGGTAGAAGTACAGATAATTTGTATCCAAAACCGGGGAATGAAATTCCTGTAGTTGAGGTCCGCGAGCAGCTGAGGAATCGAAATGGAAGTCGGTCAAACTAATGCCAGTAATATTTGGCCTTCCTCGGTTGACTGGTATTGAGGACGGAGAGAGACGTCTTGAGCTAATAAATACATGAAGGAAAGCGATATTTGTGAGGATCTTATGCTAGAACCGAGACAGAAAACAAACGAGTGTGGGCACATGCAACTGTAGAATGAAAAATGAATGACGTACCGATGAACGCGCACATAAACACTTGACCGACAGTTAGCGTAATGACAATGAGTTGTCTAAACATGGTTAGTAAGCAAAGAGAGATAATCACCTTACCGTATCGGGCTGTACGGTGTGAGGAGCGTTTAGCGCAAAGGCGAACGCATTATAAAACAGATACGGATGACGGTAGAAATACAAGTGGTAGACATAGAATGCACCTTCTTAGTAGCATCTCGAATGTCAATGCCGTGTATTTGGGGGATGGACTTTTCGTGTGACTTCGGAGCTGTGATAGATTTTAAGGAGGGTGTATGTACTATCATGTTTAAAACTTAACCATGAAAGGTAACTTTAATAAAGAGGATGCTTATTTTGGGAAAATATTGCCAAAATGTAACTGTTGACTAACTGTAAACGCTTTACATTTGGGAAATATTTCTTGTGTGCAACGAAACGATGCTGAGATAAATGTGTCAAGCTCATGGAAAAGGTATGCGAATCGGAATGTCTGACTATCGAACAGCAAGATGCGGTGGGAAAAGTTTTGCAGCGATATAAGATAGTGTTTAATACGAAACCAGGCGTTATTAAATATTTTGAATATTGTATTCAAACATATCCACACTCTACATTTTGTAAACCCACTTATTCGTTCCCTGGTGAAAAAGAGAAGCCGTGGCCAGAAAAAAAAAAAAAAGATAATAGATTGGCAAATAACTGAAACCTCGATTTCTGAATATTTGAATCCATTGTTAGCAGTAAGTAAACCGAACGGCGATATTCAGCTAGTTCTTGACGCTCGCGACATTAACAAAATTATAAAACCCGTAAGAACATGCCCGAAAACTTTGTAAAAGCTGCTGCAAAAATTTCACAGGATGAAATTTTTAACCTCCGAGGTTCCTACTGCCAAACAAAAGTCTCAAAATAATCAAGAAAATATGGTGCAGTTATTTTCCTGGGACGACGTATTCTCAAAGTATGTGTAACTGTACGCTTTGCGAATGACCAACGTGACACCCATGTTGAGAAAGATTACCGATGCCTCTTTGGCTAACGTAGAAAAACCGAGAAAGCATTTCTTGGACAACGCCTCATATTTTCGGAGTAAATCTCGGAAAGAAACAATGAAAGTACGTGGAATTTCTCATGTATTCATTGCACGCTTTAATCTGGCAGGAAACCCGACCGAAAGAGTGTTTCGAGAAGTAAATAGATTTGTAAGAGCTTATGTACCGAATCAACACCACAGGTGGATCGAATTAATTGAAGATTGTGGAGAGATGTACAGCGACTTACCACTTGTATCAACAGGGTATTGGCCCAATGAGGCTCTATTTACCAAATGGGATAGTAATAATTGGTTTAGTAATTTACCCTAAGGTTCGTGTTGCAATTATAAAGAAGGTATAACTGAACTTGCAGCATAATGCAAGTATTCCTAAACCTCAATTTGATGAAACGTTAGGCTTAGTAGTCACATATAAGGTTGGTGATAGTATAATATTGAAGAATCATCCCAAGTCTTCAAAGATAAGAAAAAGAATTCGAAAGTGGAACTATCTTTATAAGAACTATATAAAGTCATAAACATCGCGAATAAATAACGCTACTTATTAGTGGATGTAGAAACCAAGTTCATCCAGGGGGTGTATCCTCACATTGAGTTAAAAAGATACTTTAGTTAACTGAAGATGTAGCCACTAATTCCGCAAGGAAAGAGCCATGATGCAGACATATGTTAGAACAACGTTTGTGAATTTTTTGATTGTTCCATACGTAGAATTGGTGGACAGTGAATTACTTTTAAGTACTTCTTGCTAAAAGAGTTACTGATGATACGATTTTATGCTATAGAATATCTTTACGTTAGTATAAGTTCACTTTGGGAGATTCCTAATAAAAAGAAGAGGATTGTATTAAGGGGTAAGCCCAAGGAACAGGAGATGTTTTGGATCTAGTTAATTCATTAAGAAATGTTATGAGCAGTAAGTTCTCAATAATAATTAATTTGTTTTAATTTATCTTTGTTTAGTTGAGTATGAACCGTTATGTTGATGCTCTCATGCCAACTGTTGATGGTTTCATGTTTACAAGCCTCAATATGTTTTATTTAACGAGCCACTAGATTAGAAACGTCACACGAGCACAATGAGAAATTACCATAGTCCTTCGTGAATAGGGAAATGTATTAAACAAAATAAATTGTTTTGAGGAGTGAGATGCTAAAAGATGGATAAAAGTAAATATGAGATAAAGGACTGAATCAGTAATTCTTGAAAAAGTAAAAGCTAACTGAGAGGAACGAAGGAACTGTACTAATGTAAGGAGTGTTGTACGTGTTCACAAACTGACAGTACACGTGTGACAGTGAAACTACGAGTATTGACTAAAGTACTTACCACGAACATTGTTAATTAAGGTAAGGAACCACGCGTAATGATAAACTTTAATAACTGTGTAAAGACGTGCGAAGTAGGAAAGGTTGAAAGTGATGGTCATTTGAAAATATGCAAATCCCGTGATGGAGTTCGGAAGACAAAGATATTCGACTGCGACAGCTAATACATAACGACAGTTGCCAAGCAGAGAGGGATCTTTGGCGTATAAAAGAATCAGTGAGGCCAACGATTGTTAATCACAAAGGTGAATGAATATCGATATCAATATAATCACCACAACAATAATAGCATTAAAAATAATGAAAACAACAAAACATTAATAACTACTGTGAGTGCGATGTTCAAACAAAAAAACTGTTATGCCTAAATTTCTGTTGAACTATAGATGTTTGATTACATGTCATGTATTACCTAGTGCCGAAAAGAGAAGTGATTTAGATGTTTCAGCACAGTCAACAGAGGTGATGAAGATTGCGTTTGGACGGATTGTGCTGAAATGTTGGTACAGTCTAATGGGAGCGCAGCCACTAAGCAACGAGAGTTACCAGACAAGAGGCAATGATCGGATCGTACTCGCTGCCATATACGGTCCGATGCTGTTGCAGCTTTGCCTTGGTGGATCGATTCGTTGACACTGGCATCGAACCCGACCATGTTCGCAGCTTTGTATGGTCTGGTGCGCTTGCAGCGACAGTGTGACATCAAAAAGAAGTGACGAATCATTTAAAGAATATGAAATCTAGGTCCATTAGTGATATAAAAAGAACACTGTAATGATTTGGATTTTTGCATATGTATGTGTGTGGAAGCTAATAAGCCCATAAGAAAGAGACTTCACTTGGTTAGGGACTTTGAAGCAGAAAGTCATGTACCCACTTCATCGTCCGGGGGGCATATAAAACACCCCAAATATGGAGCCCCTAATGACATCCTTCTTTACAGCAAAAGATATAAAAATTAGTCATTCTGACCTTGACGATAGCTCCTGGCAACAAAAAATTAACACTATTGTAACTTTGACCAACAAAAATACTAGGGAACAAACACGTTCTATTCCACGGACAGAACTAAATGAAAGACTATCAGATGATCACTTAATCTACGAAGCGTGAAACTGTAAAAAAAAAATTCAAAATAAATAATTTACGGAAGTTAAAGCCCAGACGAGATAAAGTGATCAGAGACAAAATTTATCCAAGAAAAAAGCTGTATCCACAATAAGCTATAAGTTCGCTGCTACTACAACGAAAATCTTCAATAGATACGCCCTCTTGTAGATGTCGCGATAGAAGCACGCTTATTGACCAATATTAGATTGTTACAGGTCGATATGGAATTTTAAAGTTCTTCGAGTATCGTCTTGAGGTATTAGTCAAAGTTCTGAAGAAAGGTGATAGAACATTTACCGTTTAGCCAGACAACGGGATAGATATAATACGCGAGGGCAAAGTAACTCGTGTGATACTTAATCAATTATGGGACTTAGTCGTCGTGATCTGTGATGGCCACGAACATTTAAGGACACAACATTGAACCAGACGCCGACATAAACCTTACAGATTGACTTGAGTAGGAAACATACGCACGCAGTCGTGAAGAATGCTGTGGTCAATGTCAGAATTGCTGTTGTAAATCGTAGCTTCAATTCCCTGAATGACAGATAGGTGTGCGTTCCAGTGCAGTGGTTAGATAAATCAGAAGTTCAATAAACTAAGCTGTAACTTTAATACTCCGTGTCATAGATTATTATTTAATTATTTACATTATTTACATTATTTAATTTACATTATTTACATTATTTAATTGAACTTTATTGTGTAACTGTGAATATTTATTTTCTTGATAGAGTGCTGAAGCTAAAGGTGATTGAGTGACATTATTAACAGGGAACAGTAATTGAACATTGTTTTACGATGCTTTCTGTTCGTCATTTAGAGAATACCTTATCTCTGGATTTACTACTTAGGAGTTGTTGAATTAACACCGTAGCGACGCTATAATATGTACGAATGCATGCTTTCGCGGCAATGTCCGTTAATAAAACATTCTCGGGTTTCAAGCCGCGTCGAGGGGTTTACTGCCCACGAGAACCCAGCAGAGATCTCCTCTGCCATTGTCAAGTGGATGACTGTCGTGTGTTTGTCACTGACGTGCTTATATAGCCGCGCTGTCGCTCTTGACGTCACTCGTGACGTCACTGGTGCTCGGTCCCGCACCATATATGGTAATGTTTTGGCCGCGTGACCGCCGGGCCCGCTTCAACTCCCTCGACACCGGCTCCCACGCTGTACTCAGCTGCAATCCCCCGTCTCTATCAAAGGTGTTAATCTCTATGGCCTCGTTTATTACGGTATCCCGGAAGCCATTAGTTCGCTTAGTAATAGACGTCTCAGCGAATGCAATTCGGTGTCCGTTTTCGAGAGCATGTTCTCTTTGCTGACTTAGTTTAATTTCGAAGAATTACACACTGGCAAACAGCGGGCAGAGCAGCTGTGACAGAAGAGCTAATGACTGTGAAGTCAGCACGTTGGGAGAAGCCATCGCCCTGCCCACGTAAGTGGACGCTGTAAATTCAGTTGTCAGGGCATCGCCCTATCGGCTCACTTGTTCCTCAATTGTCACATGTGATCAAAGGCCCTCGCCTACATTCCAAGAGCCAATGACCGACGTTAAGAGGATTCTTCGAGAAGATTTTCAGCATGACAGAAGAGTCAATGACCGTGAAGTCGTTCACCTCCAGTGAACTGAAGTGAATAAATACGCGAGACGCAGTGGGCCCGACAAGAAAAGTAGTTTTGAGTTCAGTTTTGGTGCTGAAGACCGTCATGCTGGAAGAGACTACATCGTACACAGAAGCACCAAGTCCACCACTGTAATGGAATAGCAAGCAGCAGCCTCGCCGCCAGAAGACAGAAGTTAGAAGGTATTTGAGGACAGATTTTTACGTACCCGCATGACTCGTGGGGACGGAAAGGAGACGGCCTCACACCAGCAGTCACCTGTGAGCTGGGATGAAGGTCTGAGAGACGAAGACTGGCAAGATGGAGTCCGTTGTTCGAGTCCGGGACGCTGGCCTTCCCACGCCGCGCCGCTCCGCTGGGCTGGCCGACGCACAACACTGTTACACGCGGCCTCATAGAGAAGAGAAACACTAGGACGCCACATCCAAGGTATCACCATCCGATGCACGAGTTCGTTCTTAATAATTAAACGGGTCGCTTCACGATGCGCGTCTCCAGTCAACTGGGCGAGACGGCGGTACGAGAAACAGACTGGCACGCGTAATCAGACGCCGCCGCTGCCGCAGCAAAAGGCTTCGCAAACGACACAGCTGCCGCTCTCCCAGCCAGAACAGTTCAGTAAGAAAACCGTTGTACAAATCGTCAACAAAACTTATATAAAAATGCTGTCTCATTCTACCTCATTCCCCGAGCCAAGGAAGAACCCACCCTGCCCATATTTGTTAAGAGAAAAGTAATTTACGTAGTGTTTTCTTCACCCTATCATAATGCTTTAGAATCAAATGCCCGTTGCAGTAATGCTCATCCTGACAACTGACTAGCATCAAAGGAGAAAACCCAGTTACATTTAGTGCCAGAAATGTTACATTACAGCACGGTTCATTTGTAACTACAACACAGCGCACGAGGCACTCCTCAGACGCGACTCATAACATTTGGGGCTTTGTACTGTATCCATCCTGTATGTTCTGCGTGTAAGGTGTGATTCCAACTCCACCTCTAGGCAATGTTCACTTGTGCAAACAGCGAAAATAGGACGGTCTCATGTGCGCAAGGGGGAAACCGGAAGATGGTACAAACAATGCCGTCAGTGGCGGCGTGGGACCATACACTCGTGATTATCTCTCTAGCGGCTCGTTTGCGGACCCGTGTTTACTGGGAAATTTGTGCTTCTGTTATCATGTGAAGTCAGCCGTGGAGGTGTGCGCCATCCTCTGAGAGAGAGAGAGAGAGAGAGAGAGAGAGAGACAAATTCTTTCGAGCCGACTTGCGTATGTGTTCGTGATTAATGCAAAAGAATCCACATTTTCATTCTTATGTTCCCACGAATCAGTTTAGTCAATCCGCTAGATTAAATAAGCTGATTCTGATGACGTGTTAAAATTGAGATCCTGCTCTTTAAGATTTAGGACGCAGTTAAAATCTCCTGCTGAAATTAAGTTTTCTTGGTGCTTTCCAGAGAAGGAAACGAACTATTGTTTTATAGAACTCAGCTCAGTTGAGTCCTTCACTGCTTCCCGATGGCGCATAAATGTTGATAACCTTGGCTTCGTGGATTGTGACAGTAATACGCATGCAGCCAGGAACTATTTCCACTTCATTGACAATAATCCCCTCTTTAGTGAGTATAGTGGTGCCCAATTGCCTTCTGGTCACTGAGTTTCTTGCAGGATTATATCCACAGATGTCATCTAATGTGATATTTGTCTCTTCCTTCATTAAAAGAATGTCGGTGTCTGCCGTATATAAGAAGTCTTTCAAACTACGTAACTTTAACGAACAATCAATAGTATTAACTTTCGATGTCGTTACTCTAAATAAATGTAAGGGTTAAAAATGTGAAACTTTTATTGGATTCTAGGTTACTTCCAATTAATCCAAATTTTATAAGTTAATGATGTCCGAACCTTATCCACTTCTATTCGTATGACCTGAAATGGCTGTGGTTTCATCCATTTCATGAGCCCACTACTTTTGAGCAACAATATCGCGATGGTATCTTCCTATTTTACTTGATTTATCTGCTACGTCTGCGGTGCCAGGTACAACTGACCTCAGTTTAGAACCACAGAAACAGTTAATATGTCACCGATTGGTGTTTGACATGATACAGAAGGTCTTGAACTGAGGTTGCAGTTGTCTCTCAGTTAATTTGATACTGACTTGTTTACCTTCTCCCGCGTTAAAGGCACGATCTGCTTAGCATCGCCGGCGACAGTGGCCGAGGATTCTAGGCGCTTCAGTCCGGAACCGTGCAGCTTCGAATTCTGCCTCCTGCATGGCTGTGTGTGACGTCCTTAGATTAGTTAGGTGTAAGTAGTTCTAGGTCTAGGGGACTGATGACCTCAGATGTGAAGACCCATAGTGTTTAGCGTCATTTCAACCATCTTTGCACAGCATCTCTGAGTGTGAGCCATGCCTTTTTGTGTTTCTTTTGAGACCGGCTTTTAGTTGAAGTTTCGTCATTATTGATCACAGCCCATGGCTGTTCTCGTCAGAAGACAGACCCTCTGATTTGTTGTTGCTGTCTTCAATAGGCTTGATGTAGAGGTTTAGCATATGAGTTTTTGACTCGTTTTGCGGTCGAGGTCACGTCTTACATAATATTGATTTCCATGTGTTTATTCTTGTCGGTGCTACTTTCACTGGTGGTAACTTCTGTTTCTAGAACTTCGATCTACTGAGATTTGCATCAACATCTCAGTGGTTTAGTAGCCGGCACATATGTCAGGGGCAAAACAGTAATAGCTGCAGGCTGGGGGGAGGGGGGGGGGGGGGGGCACGTGCCAGCAACTGGACCACACGTGACTTTAAACGCTGGGCGCCACGTGTGATTTAGCTACACGCCACGTAGGTGAGAGGCTATTCCTCGTATGAAACTACGGCTCCGTACCCTCACTTATTTATGTACGACAGGATGTGCTTCTTTAGATAGGACACCGTTCATAACTAGGCACTTGGTGTAACCGGACCTGTACTCCACAGTATTACTTATGAGTTTCCCATACGTTGATACTAATGCATTTTGTCGGCTGGCCCATCAAAGGGTATTACGAAAATTTTAACTGTCTTAATACCGAAACATTAGCATCATTATACCTCAACTTCAGAGCTCACCCACAGGATTCAATCACCTTATCACATAAATCAGCCGTTTTCAGTTTAACAAATACTACACTGGACACAACTGACATTCGGACGCAAATAATATCTTCAAAAATGAGTTTAAGTGCTTCTTCTAGAAACGTTTCCACATCGCAAGACATTGGTTTAGCAAAATTTCTGTTAAACGTAAACTTCAACATATCGACTCTGATAGATTCCGACATCCCTTATCATCTCTCAAAACCTCAATAAACCATGTAAGTACAGATACAAGCTGCAATAGCTTTAAACTCACCAACCACGAACAAAATCGACCGCAGCAGGTTTTCGGACACTTTTGTATCCTATGTTGGAAGCGATGACACCACTGGGCAGCCAGAAAAAAACGTTGTCCGGCTCTTCCAAGGACGTTTGAGACGTCAGTTTGCACAAACAAAACATAAAACTAATATTAATTTATGTATATTTTTAATATTTTCTTGGAACTTTACGTGTTATAACTATGTTTATGCTGCTAGTCAAAGGTGCTACTCTGTTCCACTCCACAAACGACGACATTATCCGTTCGACTGACACATCCTCAGTTCCTTTGTTGTTTCTTAAGGGCATAAAGCAGCTGAGATCAGCAGCGCCCGTGAACTTTCTCAGCCAATGTTGGTTTCCTATCTTGGTAAGCATAATATCTCTCGAAGGCTTACACTGTTGTTATATTGTTAACTGATATTTTATGACAGTGGTGACATGGATACCATAAATTTTAAGTGTGTCGTCTCGTTGAAACGACATAATCCAGTATTAGTTCTAACATGTTTAACGCTTAGTTTGTAAATTGTCGATAACAGCTCACTCTTGAGGGAGAACATTCATATGAAACATTTAACCGTCAATAAATAACTGTGAGACTGTTAATTCTACAAATAATTATAATAAATTGGTAACGAGGACGGAGTGTTTTATAAATCTTGTGAGACGCCCGTATCGAAATCTAACGAAAGCTAGTCACGTTTGGAGACAGTTTTATGAAAAGAGTGTTACACACCGAATGCCCTGAAACGCAAATGGTCATTCTTGTTGAGGGCTGAGCTCTCTCGATAATCTCTCTCTTTGGCGTCAGTAGTATTGTCATCCCCACCATGTTATAGTTCTGGGGGGAGATTTTAATTTGCCGGATATAGACTGGGAGACTCAAACGTTCATAACGGGTGGCAGGGACAAAGAATCCAGTGAAATATTTTTAAGTGCTTTATCTGAAAACTACCTTGAGCAGTTAAACAGAAAACCGACTCGTGGCGATAATATATTAGACCTTCTGGTGACAAACAGACCCGAACTATTTGAATCAGTTAATGCAGAACAGGGAATCAGCGATCATAAAGCGGTTACTGCGTCGATGATTTCAGCCGTAAATAGAAATATTAAAAAATGTAGGAAGATTTTTCTGTTTAGCAAAAGTGACAAAAAGCAGATTACAGAGTACCTGACGGCTCAACACAAAAGTTTTGTCTCAAGTGCAGATAATGTTGAGGATCAGTGGACAAAGTTCAAAACCATGGTACAATATGCGTTAGATGAGTATGTGCCAAGCAAGATCGTAAGAGATGGAAAAGAGCCACCGTGGTACAACAACCGAGTTAGAAAACTGCTGCGGAAGCAAAGGGAACTTCACAGCAAACATAAACATAGCCAAAGCCTTGCAGACAAACAAAAATTACGCGAAGCGAAATGTAGTGTGAGGAGGGCTATGCGAGAGGCTTTCAATGAATTCGAAAGTAACGTTCTATGTACTGACTTGGCAGAAAATCCTAAGAAATTTTGGTCCTATGTCAAAGCGGTAGGTGGATCAAAACAAAATGTCCAGACACTCTGTGACCAAAATGGTACTGAAACAGAGGATGACAGACTAAAGGCCGAAATCCTAAATGTCTTCTTCCAAAGCTGTTTCACAGAGGAAGACTGCACTGTGCTTCCTTCTCTAGATTGTCGCACAGTTGACAAAATGGTAGATATCGAAGTAGACGACAGAGGGATAGAGAAACAATTAAAATCGCTCAAAAGAGGAAAGGCCGCTGGTCCTGATGGGATACCAGTTCGATTTTACACAGAGTACGCGAAGGAACTTGCCCCCCTTCTTGCAGCGGTGTACCGTAGGTCTCTAGAAGAGCGAAGCGTTCCAAAGGATTGGAAAAGGGCACAGGTCATCCCCGTTCTCAAGAAGGGACGTCGAACAGATGTGCAGAACTATAGACCTATATCTCTAACGTCGATCAGTTGTAGAATTTTGGAACACGTATTATGTTCGAGTATAATGTCTTTTCTGGAGACTAGAAATCTACTCTGTAGGAATCAGCATGGGTTTCGAAAAAGACGATCGTGTAAAACCCAGCTCGCGCTATTCGTCCACGAGACTCAGAGGGCCTTAGACACGGGTTCACAGGTAGATGCCGTGTTTCTTGACTTCCGCAAGGCGTTTGACACAGTTCCCCATAGTCGTTTAATGAACAAAGTAAGAGCATACGGACTGTCAGATCAATTGTGTGATTGGATTGAGGAGTTCCTAGATAACAGAACGCAGCACGTCATTCTCAATGGAGAGAAGTCTTCCGAAGTAAGAGTGATTTCAGGTGTGCCGCAGGGGAGTGTCATAGGACCGTTGCTATTCACAATATACATAAATGACCTGGTGGATGACATCGGAAGTTCACTGAGGCTTTTTGCAGATGATGCTGTGGTGTATCGAGAGGTTGCAACAATGGAAAATTGTACTGAAATGCAGGAGGATCTGCAGCGAATTGACGCATGGTGCACGGAATGGCAATTGAATCTCAATGTAGCGAAGTGTAATGTGATGCGAATACATAGAAAGATAGGTCCCTTATCATTTAGCTACAAAATAGCAGGTCAGCAACTGGAAGCAGTTAATTCCATAAATTATCTGGGAGTACGCATTAGGAGTGATTTAAAATGGAATGATCATATAAAGTTGATCGTCGGTAAAGCAGATGCCAGACTGAGATTCATTGGAAGAATCCTAAGGAAATGCAATCCGACAACAAAGGAAGTAGGTTACAGTACGCTTGTTCGCCCAATGCTTGAATACTGCTCAGCGGTGTGGGATCCGCACCAGGTAGGGTTGATAGAAGAGATAGAGAAGATCCAACGGAGAGCAGCGCGCTTCGTTACAGGATCATTTAGTAATTGCGAAAGCGTTACGGAGATGATAGATAAACTCCAGTGGAAGACTCTGCAGGAGAGACGCTCAGTAGCTCGGTGCGGGCTTTTGTTGAAGTTTCGAGAACATACCTTCACCGAAGAGTCAAGCAGTATATTGCTCCCTCCTACGTATATCTCGCGAAGAGACCATGAGGATAAAATCAGAGAGATTAGAGCCCACACAGAAGCATACCGACAATCCTTCTTTCCACGTACAATACGAGACTGGAATAGAAAGGAGAACCGATAGAGGTACTCAGGGTACCGTCCGCCACACACCGTCAGGTGGCTTGCGGAGTACGGATGTAGATGTAGATGTAGATCGTCGACCAGCCGTCGACTATACGGCGCTAGTGGTCAATACTCGATTCCGTGGTCGAAGCCGACGGCGTTACCCACATGGATACCAGCATTTTTTAATGGTTTTCATCACGTTAACACAAGGAGATTCCCCATCTTGGACCGCACTCGTCTGCCCACTGTGGGGCAGCGGGTTGATGTATATGACTGGAGGAAGGAATATGTACTGAATATTTGTTGAATACTGTTCGCCGTCTTTTACGAGAGACTGCCAACTATTTTTGTGGTCAGCCAGAAAGCGATGGCGAACATTCTAACCATAGTCCCCAGTCTTCAAGTCCACATTCCTGCCCAGTCCACTGAAGGAAATATTTCTTTTCTCTTCTGTATTAGCGGGATCAGGACTGATTATAAATGAAGGTTTTGAGTTCTAATTGATACATATATTTAGTAAAATTTCAGAAGCACAAAATGTAATATTCATTATGTTCATTCTGACGGTAAATCTCTCTATCCTAAACAGCACTATGAGCAGTTCAGAGGCGACCTCTATGGTAAGTATCTACCAAATTGTCTTTCGCCCTGACTACTGATAATCAAAAGAAATCCTCGCCACAAAAGTGTACAATAATAGTCACCACCTTCCACACAGATTTGTAAATATCACGGATGGAGCACTAACAGTTACCTTTGCAAAATATAAGCGACCCAGGACAGTGAACAGTCCTCGGGATTTCACTATCTATTATTAATGAAAATAAGTGTCTTATAACAGCCTGTCTCTGACGTCATCAGACGCAGCTCGCACTCATGTGTTTGACAGACGCGGATATTTGAGTGGCTGGGTGGGAGGTGAAGCCTGGCTTGGCTTGTCGTTCTTTATTTATGTATGTGGCGCAGCGGTTGGCCAAGGGAACACCTTCTGTCCACCGCCTTATGCGTACGTCAGCAGTTCCTTAACGGCCGATTTTTCAGACGCATAATATTTAATAATAAAGTTATGAAACAATTCAGAATATTCATAATTTTTGCATTCATGTAGTTAAATTGGTTGGCATCACAGAAAAAGTTTAACTCGCTTGCATAAAAACTTCGCCTCCTTGATTTTTTAGAACTGAACCGACAGTAGATCGTTACCACTGAATTATAAATTTGAGAGACCAATTGTTGGTTTTTACTAACTATAACTGATACTTAATCTACTACAAATAAGGACGGTTTAGTTTCAAATTTAGTTTTCCTTAAATTACTCGTAAACTATTAGAGGTATCTTAATAGAGTCAAGTAGTTACTATTTTTAGGTTGAACTGATGCATAATACAATTTTTATACATCTTTAAGTCTAATATTGAGCGTCTTCAATTTTTCTTAAAAACATCGATTATGACCGCAATTTTTGTTTAATCATGTTGAGATTTTCACCACTTAATTCTGATATACATCTGCACATTATGATCAGTTTCTGGCTTCCTATTTTTATTACTTAGAGCCTCTTATTTTTTTATTAAATCGCTGTATTTACGTAAAACATCGACGTAATCAATCTGGGACTTGGTATTTTAAATAATATTACATTGAAGTATCTGTTGACCAAGTTTGAAAAAGCAAGTTTTAACTTTATTCACAATTAGGGTACAATACTTGTGTGCTACGCACAGACGCGCTATGGTGACATAGCGCTATTAGCAGTGAACTGAGGTAAGTCCCGGCACACTTTTTCGCCTCTTTATCTCTCAAACGATACAGCGCTTGTTTCGCCATACCGTGTACACTCATGTCACACAACCAATCCCTTCACTATAATGTTAGGCGGAACGTAGTAACATCTAGGCAATTGCCGGACTGGAAGGGGACTGGAGTGCGCAGTTCACTAACATGCAACTTCTGTGGCATAGACTTCATTTCAACACAAGAACACCATTGAATAACTGGAACAGAAAGTACTCATTACAACGGTCATTTCTGGTGAAACACGTCTTTTAACTCAGTGAGCTACAATCGGCGAATCTTATGAAAATACTCCTTTAACAGCGGTGGGTATGTTGAACGTTGCTCTTGATTTACAAATAAATTATTGCGAAACATTTAAGCAAACCGAGTAAACTGAAAATATAATAACGAAATATTTCACATACACGAGAACATTAATCGGGTAATAAGTAGAATTTTGAAACTGAATGTACACATCTAAACAAGAAACGAAACTGTGAAGTGCCGTCTGTCTACGTGGTAGTGACATTAGGAAAGTTTATTTCCTATCGATACCATACCTGAGAAGTATCTACGCCCGTTTAGGTATCACTTTATCCCTCTCTCCTCCTCCCCCAGATCATATGAGATACATTTCATTTATTCAGATGTCAAGATGCCCTCTCTTATGTAGTATTAGTGCCCAAGAAGGTGAGATTTCCAGCGACTAAACACTGAGATGACAAAAGTAATGGGCTACTTCCTAATAACGTGCCGGGTCTTCTTTTGACAGTCTTAGCTCAGCAACTCGACGTGGCACGGTCTCAACAAATTGTTAGAAATCCCCTGAGGGAATATTGAGCCATCCTGCTTCTATAGCTGTCCGTAATTGCGAAAGTGTTGCCAGTGCAGGATTTTTTGGACAAACTGAGGTCTCGATTGTTGTTGTGGTCTTCAGTCCTGAGACTGGTTTGATGCAGCTCTTCATGCTGCTCCATCCTGTGCAAGCGTCTTCATCTCCCAGTGCCTACTGCAGCCTACATCCTTCTGAATCTGCTTAGTGTATTCATCTCTTGGTCTCCCTCTACGATATTTACCCTCCACGCTGCCCTCCAATACTAAATTGGTGACCCCTTGATGTTTCAGAACATGTCCTACCAACCGATCCCTTCTTCTAATCAAGTTGTGCCACAAGCTCCTCTTCTCCCCAATTCTATTCAATATCTCCTCATTAGTTATGTGATCTACCCATCTATTCTTCAGCATTCTTCTGTAACACCACATTTCGAAAACTTCTATTGTCTTCTTGTCTAAGCTATTCATCGTCCACGCTTCACTTCCATACATGGCTACACTCCATACAAATACTTTCAGAAACGACTTCCTGACATTTAAATCTATACTCGATGTTAAAAAAATTTTTTTCTTCAGAAACGTGTCGATTATGGTCTCGTAAATGTTCGATAGGATTCATGTCGGCTGATCTGAGTGGGCAGATCAATCGGTTGAATTGAGTAGTATGTTCTTCAAACCAATCGTGAACGACTGTGGGCCTGTGATATGATTTTTTGGACAAACTGAGGTCATCCATTAAAATTGCACCTTTGTTTGGGAACATGAAGTCTATGAATGGCTAGAAATGGTCCACAAGTATCCGAGCATAACCAATTCCAGTCGATGATCGGTTTAGTTGGACCCCAGGCTGCAGTCCATTCCATGTAAATAGAGCTCACACCATTATGTAGCGGCTACCAACTTGCCCAATACCTCATTGACAACTTTGGTTGATAGTTTCTTTGAGATCTGTGCCACACTCGAGCCCTACCAGCAGCTCTCACCAGCTGAAACCGGGACTCGTCTGAGCGGACCACGGTTTTCTAGTCGTAGAGAATCGAACAGATATGGTTGTGATCGCAGTAGAGACGCTGCAGACGGTGTCGTGCTGTTAGCAAAGGTACTCGCGGTAGCCATCTGATGATACTGCCCATTAACGGCAAATTTCGCCGCACTATCCAAATTGATACACTAGTCGTACATTCCACATTCACTTCTTCGATTATTTACGCTGTGGTGCTCGTCTGTTAACACTGACAACTGTACACAAACGCAGCCACTCTCGGTCGTTAACTGAAGGCCGTCAGCCACTGCGCTGTACATGGTGGGAGGTAACGCCTGAAATGTGGTATTCCCGGCACAGTATTGGCACTGTGGATCTCTGAATATTGAATTCCCTGACGATTTCCTAAGTGGAATGTCCCATTCGTCTAGCTCCAACTACCAATTTCTATTTAAAGCAGCCATAATCACGTCGGAAACACCTTGTTTACGTGATATTACTGCCATTTGTATATGTGCATATCATGTTCCATCTCAGTATGCCTCCAACAGAAGTACACTTTGATGCAGTACTTCGGCCCCGCACCTCTTCATATTAATGGTGTTTGTGCGATCACATACTGCGAGGAGAATGTACAATCGTCAAAACAATGACGTCGCACATTAGGATCCTGACACCAAATAACTGGACTCGTTACCGGTGTTCCTGTAACTCTACAGGCCACCACTATCTGTGCTGTTCCATGAGTTGCGAGAACAGCGAAGCGAAAAATATCATCTTAAAAACACAGCCCGTTATTTATTAATGGGTCGACTTACCTCTGACACTGAACTCGAACGGATAAACTGAGGCTGCTATAAGCTATACCGGTGCCTCTTGCATATTTTACCGGTCTCTGATGGGCTTTTACACTCCGCTCGACACTCGCCCTGTGGCTTTGACACTGACATTCGGTAACACATTCAAAGCTGCAGCAGTAGCCCATAAGCGCAACAGCGTACCATTTCTTAGAAAACAGCAGGTTTCGTAAAGGATGAACACACGCTGCTGACGTAGAAGTGATATTTTGACCTTGCTGTGTTATAGTTTTATGACACTGTGGATCAACAGAAGGACCTCAAACGGACGATGTATTTTTCACAATGAGTATTATCACATTACTGTCAAATAAGTGATGAAAATTGTAAGAAATTACTATTGACGTTAACTGTAGTCATAATAGACTTTTTCTAAGGTGTAAACCGCTCTGAATATATCAAAGACCTTTTCAACAGTCGGATCCATAATCGGGGAGCGAACATTGAAAGTTTTAGTAGAATTCATGAGACCAAGAAATAATAGCCTGTATAAGCCTAATGTGTTAAACACCTCTCCGTAAGTGTAATAATGTTTAAGCAAACAGAGCGCATAACAGTTTGCCAAACAATTTAATTCCGCGTTATCTGCTATTGTGAAGAAAACTAAAAGTAAACACTGAACTGCAACTATAAGGCCAATTGAAATACATTAAGACCTCCCCAGCCTCGTCCTATTGCAGTTAAAAAAACTTTAACGGCTCTAATTACTAACGTTGATGATGAAACTGTCATATAATTAAGTGATCATTCGTCTTCACCTTGATACGAACACCTGCTGGAACCACACTTACAGAGCGTACAAAACATTGTGTTTTATGAAGGTACTGCTTAAAAATCTTGTTTCCTGTGAAATCAGAGATATTTGAAGTGCATGAGATAATAACATCATGTATTATAACGTGCCCTACAAAACAAATTAATGTTTTAGTATACCAAATAAACCAGCAATAAATGTAGTCAATAAAAAAGGATCCATTCATTATAGCACAATTGCACTGAAGCACCTTCAGACAAGATAAGTAAGAAGAATTTTATTCTTCCGAAGCAGATATACGAAGACGCAGGTTCATAATATTCCTGTTACTCGGCAATAAAATTGCTTCTAATGAGTGGAAAATGTTATCAAATCAACTGAAATATTTTTCGAAAACATTTTCTATTCTTTAGAGGCATTAGTGTGTTTGTATGAATCTGTCAATATATAGAGTTAGTATATTGTAAATATACTCGTATGTATGAAAACTTCTCGTACACACACCGACATAATTACCATGAAGATCTCCGCTCTAAATGATACTAACTGCATGTTTATTGCATAAAATAGCATTATATATATATATATAGATAATGAAGAACAGAAAGAATAAATTTAATTGTGATTCTACGACCTGCTACTTTTCCTCGCAGCTTTAACAAAAAGAGGTGATAGCAACGCTACATCAAACTGTCAACATCGGCATCAGTTTGCCAAGGATGAGTGAGGAGGAAACGACATTTGCTTTGCTGAAGAAGGAGATATCGACCATGGGTTTGCTGCAGGAATTATTAAGCATTCAGCTGAAGTGACAGAGACATCAAGGAAAACTTAATCGTTCCTTCAGAATACTGCCCCCCCCCCCCCACACACACACACACACTTAAACGCTGCCATTAATCCTTTGTTTTGAACTGTTTTATTTACAAACATCAACAGGTGGTTGTGATTCACTCCCTCTTCGCTATTGCAGCCGACAGAATCAGTAACCGGAAGGACGCTGAAGGTGTTTTCGAATTCCGTATACGCCCTGCGAGCATATTTTCGACATGGACGTACAACGTTCACCATTAATCCATTGCAAATCACGTCCCAAATTGTCTGCCGGTGTCGTCATACGTCCTGCCTACTGAGTTACAGACAGGTAGTTAGTTAACGTTGCTACATGAACAACGTTCCATTGACGTTAATGAGATAACGGCCGCTGGAGAACAGCTCTTATTACAGCAGAAATAGCTCCAGAATAGCTGCGCAGTAAAGGATGGCGCCGGTCGTTGATTTATGTGATCACTCGCGGCACAGCTTGCCATCGTACGGCACAACGCTATTCTCCGTGATGATTTATACGAGCATGAATCACACGGGAAGCGATGTACTTCGACGTCGCAGGAGATAGGCAGAATGCTCTAAATAACCCATTCGATTGCAGCTCGATATTGTGCTGAACTGGAAAAGGAACAGGAGAATCACTCTGAGGGAAATGTAATTCCAAGGGCGTTTTTCGCAATTTGGTAGCTGTAAAGGAATATTGAGCGAAATAGTCAGTGTCATGGCTCCACAGAGTCGATAAATAACGAAGCCAGCGTCAGCGTATACGAGTAATACAAGGGAGTGTGCTAGTTTTCTAAGAGCTGAGGATATTATTATAAACTGCAGGGGAACCGCAGCCAAATTTCCATATTTTGAAAGAAATTATCCCCACCGGCTGCAGAATAGTTTTAGTAACAAGTCTCAATCGGATTCGCGACAATTGAATACGCATTTCCTTGTGATAATGATTTTTCTTAACTTGTCATTGCCTCAAAGTAAATGCCTTAGAGCCACTCACCATCGTTCATTGCCTTGCCGGCTGTCTTTCAACCGCCTTCCTGCTTGTGGCACGGTTCTGATATCTACTTCCTTTTAAATATGGACTGCAGCTTCTAGCGCGCTTTACTTACAACTTTACGTGAATGATGGGGAGTGGATCTAAGACAGTCACCTTTCGGCGACGACTTGTTTTAAATAAACTTCATCACCTGAGGATGCGTGCTCAACTAACGCGAGACCAGTCGTGACTTATTATTAAAACTATTCTACAGCAAGTTTGGATCACTTATTTCAAAATACTCTCAAGGCAACAAAAAAAAATTGTACTAATGACAGTGTAGTATAGGGGTAATTAACCTTTTCATCTACTACCCAATTCTGTATTTCTGTTACTAATGCTATATTCTGACCGCGTAAGGGTTCCACGGTAGTGCTGATTTATGAATGACTAACTTAAATTTATAAAATTTATCAAACAGGATTTTAGCAGGTTAAAGCAAAAAATAATAATTAGTTATTATGTACTGTATGCAAAAATTTTATGAAATCTTAGTGAAATTCTTTTTAAAATCCCTACCACCTGCCGCCCACCATGGAAGCTGGAATGCCCTCTAGTATTCGGTACGAACCAGACTGTCCCAGGGAAGTGTGAGAGGACAGCTGTTATTTTCTATGTACATAAATGATCTGATGAACAGGATGAGCAATTGTCTGCGGATGTTTGCTGATGACGCTGTGGTATATGGGAGGTGCATTACTGAGTGACTGTAGGAGGATACAAGCTGACTGCTACAGAACTTTTAGTTGTGATGAATGGCAACTAGCTCTAAAAGTGTAAAAATGTAAGACAGTGAAGATGAGTGGGAAAAGCAAACCCGCAATGTTGGAGTACGTTGAAGGACTGTAGTATGGAAGGGGAAAGGCAGACCTTGAATTATACAGAGAAAGTTACGAAGGTTTAGTTCAAATTGGTTCAAATGGTTCTGAGCACTATGGGGCCTAACATCTGAGGTCATCAGTCCCTTAGAACTTAGAACTACTTAAACCTAACTAACCTAAGGACCTCACACACATCCGTGCCCGAGGCAGGATTCGAACCTGCGACCGTAGTTGTCACGCGGTTCCAGTCTGAAGCACCTAGAACCGCTCGCCCACGACGGCCGACGAAGGTTTAGTTTATCTGTAACGAAGACCGCATGCATGAGGCTGGTGCAACCCATTTTACAGTACTATTCGAGTGCCTGTGATTCTCACCTAGTCGAATTAAAAGAAGACATCGGAACAATTCAAAGCTGGGCTGCTAGATTTGCTACCGTTAAATTCGAACAGCACGCAAGTTTTACGAAGATACTTCAGTAAGGCAAACGGAAATCACTGAATTGAGGGTGACGTTCTTTCCGAGGAGCATAATTGAGAAAATTTAGGAAACCGGCATTTGATGCTGGCGTCTAAACGATTCTGCTACCGCCAACGTACATTTCGCTTAATAGCCACGAAGATAAGAATAGAGAGATTACGGCACATAGAGTGGCATACAGACAGTACTTTTTTTCCTCGCTCTATTTCCGAGTGGTTGACATAAGGAAATGGTTAGTACTGGTATGCACGAAGCGTACTTAGCCTGCGAAATATGTACGGAGATGTAGATATAGACTACCACTGTTGTACAATGTGCTTCTGGCTGAGCCATATTGAAGACTTTAGGTTTTACAATTTTAGTGGGACATTGTAATTGTTGTTGTTGTTGTCTTCAGTCCTGAGACTGGTTTGATGCAGCTCTCCATGCTACTCTATCCTGTGCAAGCTGCTTCATCTCCCAGTACCTACTGCAACCTACATCCTTCTGAATCTGCTTGGTGTACTCATCTCTCGGTCTCCCTCTACGATTTTTACCCTCCACGCTGCCCTCCAATGCTAAATTTGTGATCCCTTGATGCCTCAAAACATGTCCTACCAACCGATCCCTTCTTCTAGTCAAGTTGTGCCACAAACTTCTCTTCTCCCCAATCCTATTCAATACCTCCTCATTAGTTACGTGATCTATCCACCTTATCTTCAGTATTCTTCTGTAGCACCACATTTCGAAAGCTTCTATTCTCTTCTTGTCCAAACTAGTTATCGTCCATGTTTCACTTCCATACATGGCTACGCTCCAAACAAATACTTTCAGAAACGACTTCCTGATACATAAATCTATATTCGATGTTAACAAATTTCTCTTCTTCAGAAACGCTTTCCTTGCCATTGCCAGTCTACATTTTATATCCTCTCTACTTCGACCATCATCAGTTATTTTACTTCCTAAATAGCAAAACTCCTTTACTACTTTAAGTGTCTCATTTCCTAATCTAATTCCCTCAGCATCACCCGATTTAATTTGACTACATTCCATTATCCTCGTTTTGCTTTTGTTAATGTTCATCTTATATCCTCCTTTCAAGACACTGTCCATTCCGTTCAACTGCTCTTCCAAGTCCTTTGCCGTCTCTGACAGAATTACAATGTCATCGGCGAACCTCAAAGTTTTTACTTCGTCTCCATGAATTTTAATACCTACTCCAAATTTTTCTTTTGTTTCCTTTACTGCTTGCTCAATATACAGATTGAATAACATCGGGGAGAGGCTACAACCCTGTCTCACTCCTTTCCCAACCACTGCTTCCCTTTCATGCCCCTCGACTCTTATTACTGCCATCTGGTTTCTGTACAAATTATAAATAGCCTTTCGCTCCCTGTATTTTACCCCTGCCACCTTTAGAATTTGAAAAAGAGTATTCCAGTCAACATTGTCAAAAGCTTTCTCTAAGTCTACAAATGCTAGAAACGTAGGTTTGCCTTTTCTTAATCTTTCTTCTAAGATAAGTCGTAAGGTCAGTATTGCCTCACGTGTTCCAACATTTCTACGGAATCCAAACTGATCTTCCCCGAGGTCTGCATCTACCAGTTTTTCCATTCGTCTGTAAAGAATTCGCGTTAGTATTTTGCAGCCGTGGCTTATTAAACTGATAGTTCGGTAATTTTCACATCTGTCAGCACCTGCTTTCTTTGGGATTGGAATTATTATATTCTTCTTGAAGTCTGAGGGTATTTCGCCTGTCTCATACATCTTGCTCACCAGCTGGTAGAGTTTTGTCATTACTGGCTCTCCCAAGGCCGTCAGTAGTTCTAATGGAATGTTGTCTACTCCGGGGGCCTTGTTTCGACTCAGGTCTTTCAGTGCTCTGTCAAACTCTTCACGCAGTATCGTATCTCCCATTTCGTCTTCATCTACATCCTCTTCTATTTTCATAATATTGTCCTCAAGTACATCGCCCTTGTATAAACCTTCTATATACTCCTTCCACCTTTCTGCCTTCCCTTCTTTGCTTAGAACTGGGCTGCCATCTGAGCTCTTGATATTCATACACGTGGTTCTCTTCTCTCCAAAGGTCTCTTTAATTTTCCTGTAGGCAGTATCTATCTTACCCCTAGTGAGATAAGCTTCTACATCCTTACATTTGTCGTCTAGCCATCTCTGTTTAGCCATTTTGAACTTCCTGTCGATCTCATTTTTGAGACGTTTGTATTCCTTTTTGCCTGCTTCATTTACTGCATTTTTATATTTTCTCCTTTCATCAATTAAATTCAATATTTCTTCTGTTACCCAAGGATTTCTAGCAGCCCTCGTCTTTGTACCTACTTTATCCTCTGCTGCCTTCACTACTACATCCCTCAGAGCTACCCATTCTTCTTCTACTGTATTTCTTTCCCCTATTCCTGTCAATTGTTCCCTTATGCTCTCTCTGAAACTCTGTACAACCTCTGGTTCTTTCAGTTTATCCAGGTCCCATCTCCTTAATTTCCCACATTTTTGCAGTTTCTTCAGTTTTAATCTACAGGTCATAACCAATAGATTGTGGTCAGAGTTTACATCTGCCCCTGGAAATGTCTTACAACTTAAAACCTGGTTCCTAAATCTCTGTCTTACCATTATATAATCTATCTGATACCTTTTAGTATCTCCAGGGTTCTTCCACGTATACAACCTTCTTTCGTGATTCTTAAACCAAGTGTTAGCTGTCGCTATTTTATGATTTTCAACACATCTATGTACTTTTAATCTTTCTTAAAAAACATTAGAAAATGATTACATGTATTATTACGAGTATTTTTATTATGGACAACAAAGACAAAATGAATAATTTACTTGGTCTCCACTCAGCTGCGTTGTTTTTGTCAGTTTGTTATAATTTTTGAAACTCTAACACTTGATCATCAAGCACACACATTGTTTATCAAGCTGTTGTTGTTGTGATTTTCAGTACTGAGACTGGATTTATGCATCTCTCCATGCTAATCTATCCTGTGCAACCTCCTTCATCTCCCAGTACCTACTGCAACCTACATCCTTCTGAATCTGAATAGTGTATTCATCTCTTTGTCTCCCTCTACGATTTTTACCCTCCACGCTGCCCTCTAATACTTGATGCCTCAGGACATGTCCTACCAACCGATCCCTTCTTATAGTCAAGTTGTGCCACAAACTTCTCTTCTCCCCAATCCTATTCAATACCTAATCATTAATTACGTGATCTACACACCTAATCATCAACATTCTTCTGTAGCACCACATGTCGAAAGCTTCTATTCTCTTCTTGTCCAAACTGTGTATTGTCCATGTTTCACTTCCATACATTCCTACATTCCATAAAAATACTTTCAGAAACGACTTCCTGACACTTAAATCTATACTCGATGTTAACAAATTTCTCTTCTTCAGAGACGCTATCCCTGCCATTGCCAGCCTACATTTTATATCCTCTCTACTTCGACCATCATCAGTTATTCTGCTCCCCAAATAGAAAAAACTCCTTTACTACTTCAAGTGTCTCATTTCCTAATCTAATTCCCTCAACATCAACCGACTTAAATCGACTACATTCCATTATCCTCGTTTTCATTTTGTTCATGTTCATCTTATACCCTCCTTTCAAGACACTATCCATTCCGTTTAACTGCTCTTCCAAGTCATTTGCTGTTTCTAACAGAATTACTATGCCATCGGTGAACCTCAAAGTTTTATTTCTTCTCCGTGGTTTTTAATACCTACTCCAACTTTTTCTTTTGTTTCCTTTAGTGCTTGCTAAATATACACATTGGATAACATCGGGGAGAGGCTACAACCCTGTCTCACGCCCTTACCAACCACTGCTTCCCTTTCATGCCCCTCGACTCTTATAACTGCCATCTCGTTTCTCTACAATTCGTAAATATTCTATCGCTGCCACCTTTAGAATTTGAAAGAGAGTATTCCAGTCAACATTGGCAAAAGCTTTCTCTATGTCTACAAATGCTACAAACATAGGTTTGCCTGTCCTTAATCTTTCTTCTAAGATGAGTCGTAAGGTCAGTACAGCCTCACGTGTTCCAACATTTCTACGGGACCCAAACTGATCGTCCCCAAGGTCGGCTTCTACCAGTTTTTCAATTCGTCTGTAAATAATTAGTGCAAGTATTTTGCAGCTGTGACTTATTAAACTGATAGTTCGATAATTATCACATCTGTCAACACCTGCTTTCTTTGAGATTGGAATTATTATATTCTTCTTGAATTCTGAGGGTATTTCGCCTGTCTCGTACATCTCGCTCACCGGATGTTAGAGTTTTGTCAGGACTGGCTCTCCCAAGGTCGCCAGTAATTCTAATGGAATGTTGTTTACTCCCGGGGCATTGTTTCGACTCAGGTCTGTCAGTGCTCTGTCAAACTCTTCACGCAGTATCGTATCTCCCATTTCATCTTCATCTACATCCTCTTCCATTTCCATTATATTGTCCTCAAGTACGTCGCCCTTGTATAGACCCCCTATATACTCCTTCCACCTTTCTTCTTTCCCCTCTTTGCTTAGAACTGGGTTTCCATCTGAGCTCTTGATATTCATACAGATGCCTCTCTTTTCTATAAAGGTATCTTTAATTTTCCTGTAGGCAGTATCTATCTTACCCCTAGTGAGATAAGCTTCTACATCCTTACATTTGTCGTCTAGCCATCTCTGTTTAGCCATTTTGAACTTCCTGTCGATCTCATTTTTGAGACGTTTGTATTCCTTTTTGCCTGCTTCATTTACTGCATTTTTATATTTTCTCCTTTCATCAATTAAATTCAATATTTCTTCTGTTACCCAAGGATTTCTAGCAGCCCTCGTCTTTGTACCTACTTTATCCTCTGCTGCCTTCACTACTACATCCCTCAGAGCTACCCATTCTTCTTCTACTGTATTTCTTTCCCCTATTCCTGTCAATTGTTCCCTTATGCTCTCTCTGAAACTCTGTACAACCTCTGGTTCTTTCAGTTTATCCAGGTCCCATCTCCTTAATTTCCCACATTTTTGCAGTTTCTTCAGTTTTAATCTACAGGTCATAACCAATAGATTGTGGTCAGAGTTTACATCTGCCCCTGGAAATGTCTTACAACTTAAAACCTGGTTCCTAAATCTCTGTCTTACCATTATATAATCTATCTGATACCTTTTAGTATCTCCAGGGTTCTTCCACGTATACAACCTTCTTTCGTGATTCTTAAACCAAGTGTTAGCTGTCGCTATTTTATGATTTTCAACACATCTATGTACTTTTAATCTTTCTTAAAAAACATTAGAAAATGATTACATGTATTATTACGAGTATTTTTATTATGGACAACAAAGACAAAATGAATAATTTACTTGGTCTCCACTCAGCTGCGTTGTTTTTGTCAGTTTGTTATAATTTTTGAAACTCTAACACTTGATCATCAAGCACACACATTGTTTATCAAGCTGTTGTTGTTGTGATTTTCAGTACTGAGACTGGATTTATGCATCTCTCCATGCTAATCTATCCTGTGCAACCTCCTTCATCTCCCAGTACCTACTGCAACCTACATCCCTCTGAATCTGAATAGTGTATTCATCTCTTTGTCTCCCTCTACGATTTTTACCCTCCACGCTGCCCTCTAATACTTGATGCCTCAGGACATGTCCTACCAACCGATCCCTTCTTATAGTCAAGTTGTGCCACAAACTTCTCTTCTCCCCAATCCTATTCAATACCTAATCATTAATTACGTGATCTACACACCTAATCATCAACATTCTTCTGTAGCACCACATGTCGAAAGCTTCTATTCTCTTCTTGTCCAAACTGTGTATTGTCCATGTTTCACTTCCATACATTCCTACATTCCATAAAAATACTTTCAGAAACGACTTCCTGACACTTAAATCTATACTCGATGTTAACAAATTTCTCTTCTTCAGAGACGCTATCCCTGCCATTGCCAGCCTACATTTTATATCCTCTCTACTTCGACCATCATCAGTTATTCTGCTCCCCAAATAGAAAAAACTCCTTTACTACTTCAAGTGTCTCATTTCCTAATCTAATTCCCTCAACATCAACCGACTTAAATCGACTACATTCCATTATCCTCGTTTTCATTTTGTTCATGTTCATCTTATACCCTCCTTTCAAGACACTATCCATTCCGTTTAACTGCTCTTCCAAGTCATTTGCTGTTTCTAACAGAATTACTATGCCATCGGTGAACCTCAAAGTTTTATTTCTTCTCCGTGGTTTTTAATACCTACTCCAACTTTTTCTTTTGTTTCCTTTAGTGCTTGCTAAATATACACATTGGATAACATCGGGGAGAGGCTACAACCCTGTCTCACGCCCTTACCAACCACTGCTTCCCTTTCATGCCCCTCGACTCTTATAACTGCCATCTCGTTTCTCTACAATTCGTAAATATTCTATCGCTGCCACCTTTAGAATTTGAAAGAGAGTATTCCAGTCAACATTGGCAAAAGCTTTCTCTATGTCTACAAATGCTACAAACATAGGTTTGCCTGTCCTTAATCTTTCTTCTAAGATGAGTCGTAAGGTCAGTACAGCCTCACGTGTTCCAACATTTCTACGGGACCCAAACTGATCGTCCCCAAGGTCGGCTTCTACCAGTTTTTCAATTCGTCTGTAAATAATTAGTGCAAGTATTTTGCAGCTGTGACTTATTAAACTGATAGTTCGATAATTATCACATCTGTCAACACCTGCTTTCTTTGAGATTGGAATTATTATATTCTTCTTGAATTCTGAGGGTATTTCGCCTGTCTCGTACATCTCGCTCACCGGATGTTAGAGTTTTGTCAGGACTGGCTCTCCCAAGGTCGCCAGTAATTCTAATGGAATGTTGTTTACTCCCGGGGCATTGTTTCGACTCAGGTCTGTCAGTGCTCTGTCAAACTCTTCACGCAGTATCGTATCTCCCATTTCATCTTCATCTACATCCTCTTCCATTTCCATTATATTGTCCTCAAGTACGTCGCCCTTGTATAGACCCCCTATATACTCCTTCCACCTTTCTTCTTTCCCCTCTTTGCTTAGAACTGGGTTTCCATCTGAGCTCTTGATATTCATACAGATGCCTCTCTTTTCTATAAAGGTATCTTTAATTTTCCTGTAGGCAGTATCTATCTTACCCCTAGTGAGATAAGCCTCTACATACTTACATTTGTCCTCTAGCCATGCCTTCTTAGCCATGTTGCACCTCCTGTCGATCTCATTTATGAGACGTTTGTATTCCTTTTTGCCGGATTTATTTATTGTATTTTTATATTTTCTCCTTTCGTCATTGAAATACAATAATTATTTTGTCACCCAAGGGTTTCTACTAGCACTGGTCTTTTTACCTACTTGATCCTCTGCTGCCTTCATTACTTCATCCCTCAGAGCTACCCATTCGTCTTCTACTGTATTTATTTCCACGATTCCTGTTAATTGTTCTCTTATGCTCTCCCTTAAACTCTGTACAACCTTTGGTTTAGTCAGTTTATCCAGGTCACATCTCCTTAAATTCCTACCGTTTTATAATGTCTTCAATTTTAATCTACAGTCCATAACCAATAAATTGTGGTCAGAGTCCACTTCTGCCCCTGGAAATGTCTTACAATTTAAAACCTGGTTATTAAATCTCTGTCTTACCTTTATATAATCTATCTGATACCTTTTAGTATATCCATGATTCCTCCATGTATACAACCTTCTTTTATGATTCTTTAACCAAGTGTTAGCTATGATTAAGTTATGCTCTGTGCAAAATTCTAACAGACAGCTTCCTCTTTCATTTCTTAGTACCAATCCATATGCACCTACTATGTTTCCTTCTCTCCCTCTTCGTACTGTCGAATTCCGATCACCCATTATATGTTCGTCTCCCTTCACTACCTAAATAATTTCTTTTATCTCATCATACATTTCTTCAATTTTTTCGTCATCTGTAGAGCTAGTTGGCATATAAACTCGTACAACTGTAGTAGGCATGGGCTTCGTGTCTATCTTGGCCACTATAATACGTTCACTATGCTGTTTGTAGTGGCTTACCCGCACTCCTTTTGTTTTATTTACTATTAAACCTACTCCTGCATTACCCCTGTTTCATTCTGTATTTATAACCCTGCATTCACCTGAAGAGGAGGCCTGTTCCTCCTGTTACCGAACTTCACTAATTCTCACTATATCTAACTTTAACCTATCAATTTCCCTTTTTAAAATTTCTAACCTACCTGCCTGATTAAGGGATCTGACATTCCACGCTCCTATCCGTAGAATGCCAGATTTCTTTCTCCTGATAACGACGTCCTCTTGAGTAGTCCCCGCCCGGAGTTCCGAATGGGGGACTATTTTACCTCCGGAATATTTTACCCAAGAGGACGCCATAATCATTTAACGATACAGTAAAGTTGCTAAACCCTAGGGAAAAATTACGTCTGTAGTTTCCCCTTGCTTTCAGCCGTTCGCAGTACCCCAACAGCAAGGCCGTTTTGGTTATTGTTACAAGGCCAGATCAGTCAATCATCCACACTGCTGCCCTTGCAACTACCGAAAAGGCTGCTGCCCTCCTTAAGAAGCCACACGTTTGTCTGGCCTCTCAACAGACACCCCTTTGTTATGCTTGCACCTACGGTACGTCTAACTGTATCGTTGAGGCACGCAAGCCTCTCCACCAACGGCAAGGTCCATTGTTCATGGGGGGGAGGTTTATGAAGGTAGAGCTTGGAAGCCGAAAACAAACGGAAAAGAATTAATCACAACTGAGGACAGTGACACAGTTTTTGATTATTGGATTCAAATTTCATTTATTCAACGTTCATTTATTAATATTATTTACAAGATTACACTGGAATAGCAGTATGATTCGAACGGCTACAGGCGACTATGAGTTTTCGCCCCGACAGCAGTACTATTCACTAGAAAGCCTTTCACTTTACTACCTCTCCCATGCTTCTGCTAAAATGATTTTGTCTTTCGACTGTGTTTGCTGCCAGCATACGAGATTATCACCTTTATCCAGTCTAGATGAATGTGACTGCTGAAGTAATTTTATGAAATGGTAGTCACTCCATTACATTAGTCAGTTGTTCGTGGGTGATGAATCTATCAAGACGGGATTGATCTTTTACAAAAACTGTGTCACGGGTTTATTGATAACAAAGCACGACAAACAAAATAGACGAAACAAATAGTTAGCACTCCACTGGGTAATAATTGTTTTTTTTTATGCTGGCTTAAAACATGGATAAGGCAATCTGAAAATATCTATTGTTGAGTGGATTTTGATGGATTCATTCTACACAGAATTTATACTACGTTGGTGCAGTCAAGAACAAGTGGTGAGAATGCGATTCTGAGCGGTAATACTATACCCCTTGCTCGATCTATCGCGTCTCAGGGGACGGTCGTGATTCAAGGGTCTACAGAGCCACGAGCTGCGGCGACTGTAATTCGTTATTGCGGGCACGAAAAATGTAAAGTTGCAGCTAGCGATCTGTTAGATGGATCGCAGTTACTCTCTAATGGAGGCCTGAAATCTCAGAAGATTCCAGCGTGTAATACTTCCCTTCGCCAGCCATACTACGGACCAATCGGACTTACTTATACAACAATGCGCAGAAGGAGATCAAACGTCAAGGTGGCACTCCTGGCACGAATAAGACTGCCCTCAGCACAATGGGTTGTCTGGAATGACTGAGGTCTCAAGTGTCGGTACAACTAAGTCCTCACCACAGGCTCCCCAGTCAAGACCACTACCAGTGCTAAGTCACGCTAAGAATAGACCAGCGTCTGAATCAACATACCGAGTTTCTCCACTTCTCACTTTCCGTTAAATCTTGGTAAACACAACAAATCACTCCCGCAACCATCCCTACAAGGGTTTCGTCTTATTTACAAGGCTCCACGAGCAGTATATCACCCTCTATCTTGTCTGCGATAACCATCAGCCAATCCTTATCAAAGTTAACAATAATTTTCTCTTTTCTGGCGAAGCATCCAATCCCTGACTCGAAAATTCTCATGCCGAGAGGAGAAGATGTTGTGCTCTCGACTTACCCATGACCACTAAAGGGCAGCATGTTATGAGTTTCTGTTTAACCCTAAAGTGAACAACATATTCATTACCGAAATCATTATCTGGGTGGAGAAACGTTACAACGTGTCTAACCAGGGGCCTAGGCTAAACCAAGAGGAGTGCTTTTGTATCCCCACAGAGATCATCTCAGAGCCGCCATTAATGTTTTGTTACGTACTAAAATTATTTTAGAATACATGGCAGGCTAAGGGACACTACTTCCTGAGGGCTCCCTCAATACCACCAGTACAATGGTGAACGTCGAAACCAGCGAATATTTATAGCTCCGACCCTTTTCACAAGGGATGACACTGTTGTAATTCGTTGTCCAGGTGACCTACGTTGCTCTCATCCCTGTCCCAGCTATGGCTGGACGCGTCTACCTGGTAGGTCCAGGTAGGTAATTTTACCCCCTCTTCAGCCGAAAGCATTGTATGCACACAGATGGGTGAAATTCTTCGGACCAGCACTCCATTTCCGGTACGTGATTCAAAATGTTCCTTTCACTAATGGCTGCACGTGGTTTCCAAGGGTCCTACATTCACTGTAAGATGCACTGTTAATGGACAAACTGCCTACTCATCCTCATCTCAAGGAAATACTATTCGAAGGAGAGCCACCATAATGATCCCCATGTTGATAACTTCATGTAGTCTCACAAAAATTATGCAAAGTATGTAAAGTCAACATTAAAGAGTAGCCATGAATTTGAAAATAGAGTGACTCATTATCTCTCACATTTCCTAAAAATATAGGAGTAAAATTTTCTACTGAAACAATATCGGAGCGGCAACTGTCTGAGTGCTTCACCACTTAAATCGCACTAAAATGGTTTTTCAGCTTATTGGCACTTCTCCATATATGTATAAGTCGATGTAACATTCAAGTACTCGCTCATCAAGGCGCTGTTCCTTGCATTCCACAACATATTACTGTTTGAAATGCACTAATACCTGCGCCACATGACGACAATTGTCTTCTTTTCAGTGAGTGCAGTAGACAGTGTCACGAGTTAGGATACTCAAAATGAATGTATATTGGGCATCATTCCATGGTGTCATGCTTATTAATTATTACAAGACATCTATGAATGCAACGTTGAAATAACGTTAACACAGGAGCAGGACGATTTAGTCAGTTATGAACTTTTAAATGTATATTCCACCTTCATGGGCTGACTCTGCTCTCTCAGCTGTACACTTTGTTCCTTCAACCAGTGCCATCTCATGAGTAATTAACTTAGTAATTCCATAAGTTGTTCCTCTTTTTCATATCTGCAACTGCTGTTCTTTTATAGATTTGATATGTTGGAAACCTCAAGAAGCACTTGGCTTTTGAATATTGTGCAAGCATCTGTGTCTGTGCAGGCATCCCTCGGTCCACCTCCATGGATGTAGTGACGCTGCAGGCGATTGAGGCCACAGGAAAAAGTCGATGGGTCTTGGGGTCAGGTGTGAAGAGTAGGACTTAGACCACCGGTTTGCGTAAGAGAAAGCGAATGAGAAAGACCGGTAGGATGTCCTATAGGAATGTGGAAGACATCACGGATAGTGAGGTGTGGAAAGAAACTAAGTGATAGAAGTAACCAGAAGGAGGTCTTGAAAGGAGATAAAAGAAGTCGCAGAAGGCAAGGCATTGGTAGAAGCACAAGAAGAACACTCGGAGTTGGGCCATTATTTGTATGTATCTGACGGAACCAATATTGTCACTGTGGAAGAGAAATGACAGTCTGTGCGACGTTGTGGCACCAGAGATAACGAGAAAAACCAGCACGGAAGTGCACGTCATTGAGAAGAGAAAAGAAATACTGCGCCACACTCATATCTGCATATTCTTGGAGTAGGCGCCGAGGAGTGGAGGCCGGATCAGGATGAGTTGTGATATGGTGGCAGTCAGAGACAGTTGCTGTGACACCAGATGACTACACCGGGAATTCTGATTCCATTCTCGTCGTCAAATGATGTGCCCAGTCTTGAGTGGTAGGCACCAAGGTAATAAATTATGTGTAGCAGGTAGTACCTAAGGATTTGTTTACAGCTACAACACACAAAGAGAAGGTTCATATTTATATCTCCACTGATATTTCCATAGATTCAGAAAGGCACAGATAAAGGGTACTCCTGATCTGCTAGGAATATGATGAGGTTCAAGTCCATTCCTGATTTATAGCCCACGTGTCAGAGAAGAATAGCAACCCTGGAACACAGAGCCAATGGAAGGCCGGTGTTGAAAATTGTGAAGAACCCGAAGGCAATATCTGGGGCCTCGGTGTGGCTCCTGTTCTAACCTGTACGCAGCTGCTTAGGCGGAGTGAGGTATATCCAAAGACTTTACTCAGCTGCACAAAGACGGTGCGGTCGGAGAAGCGGAGGCGCTCATTGCTGCTTGCGTGAACTGGCTGCCAGTACTTATGTAGTCCTAAATATACGTCAGGCAGCAGGATATCCTTCGGACACTCGATGAACAGGAGACTCGCATGTGCAACACGGTTTCGCGTAATTACAGCGCCACTGTTGGCGATGCATGTGCTGCTGGTGACAACGCTGGTACATCGGGTGGCACCTGAATAAGGTCGACTTGTCAACCTGTGGGCTTATGTTCTTCGTTCAGATGCTACCGTACAATCAGCACACATGCAGCTAACGTTTGGACTGTCATTGTGTGTCCTGTCTCTAGTAGAAGACAGTTGCAGTACTAGAGTGTAGCCACCAGCTGGTTTTAGGTGTTGTTCTAGTAGTTGTAGTGGCAGACAAATAACCATTATATTGCACACATAACTGACTGACCGAATGCGCACCTGTTATAAAGAGCACTGTGTATTTCTGAGCAGTGGCCATACTCAGCAGACTTCATATTCCACCAGATATTTTCTGGAGAGGTTCGGTTGTTGCCTCTGCGCCGGGTAGGCCCTGACTGTAGGTCAAATTTATAACTGGATATTTTGTGAACTAGTTTTGTGGCGATTTTGATGTGCCTTAGACCTAAGCATTTTAAGCTTAAATTTCTTGTTCTCTTGATTTGACTGCAGCCCGTATGTGTTTATAAAACTTATTTTGTATACTCATTTGAAACTGTGTCACCTCTTAGGGGTTCCTTGGGTGCTCTGGGCTCGGTTGTGTTAGTTTGATATCGAGTACTCGCCACTGGGGTGTCTGTAATTTAATATTTGCGATTGCATTCTGTGCACTCCAGGTATCCACGCTAAATGTGAGTGCTTGTGGGCCTCTTACTGCTATACTCGAGCGTGAGTGTTCGAGCTTGGTTGATCGAACCCTGGGTGGGACTCGTGAGCCTTGTTTGGCACGCTCTTAGTCTGTCGGTACACTCGTCCGGCAGCCGCGCTAGGGAGGCGTTAATAGTGTCTATCGCTGTGCGTGGAGGTGTTACCGGAGCCCACTGAGTGCACGGAATTCGTATACGAGATAAATTTTATTCGTTTTGTACTAACTGTCGAATGCTCTGACACAATTTTGAAGTGTATGCTTTAATAGCTTTTGCCCTCTAAAAAAAATAAAGGCATTTAACTTCTTATGTTACCATACCTTCAGATATATTTAGGTGGGTAATTTTTTTTTACTTTTCTGTTCTTATAGCTACTAAAATGAAAAAAATATTCATATTTTAATGCTTTCCTAAAAATGTTGGTATGCATGAAGATCTTCGCTTTGTGTATTCACTAAGAGTATGGTCTGCTTTCCCAGTTAATACCGAAATCATATATTGTTCAATATTATTTTCGTAGACAGACATTGTGATCCCTTCATTTTCCTGTATTGAGTTCCTGATCTTTATTGTTATCATCTTATTCTTTCTAGGGACAAATTATTATTAACATTTTTGTAAATGAAACCACCTTTTCCTGCAGCCACTTAATTTATTTTTGCCTGATCATCAAACAGTTCGCGTCGCGACTTTTTATGTACAAAAAGTAATTAATTAAAATTTTATGATATGCGTTTCCTCTCATCTGGTCAGGAGGTCGCTCTAACATATTGTCATCGACATATAAGCACAGTTCTGAGTTCTGACCTTTTTCATACTGTTCTCTGTTGCCAATCTAACGAAGTAAATCCTCAAAACAAACTTCTAATGATGATGTTTATATTGTGTGTGTGTATGAGGGAGAGAGAGAGAGAGAGACAGAGAGAGGGACAGAGAGAGCTGAAGAGTCATTCTGTGTATGTGGTGTGTGTGTGTGTGTGTGTGTGTGTGTGTGTGTGTGTGTGTGTGTGTGTGTGTGTGTGTGTGCATGTTTGTGTGTGGGTGTTGAGAAGGAGAGGGGGGGGGGGGTGGTTGGTTGGAATTGTATGATTTTGAAAATGAATGTACTAGCTGTTAGCGAGTGGTTGAATGCTATGGTTACAGCTGATCTGACTTTTAGTTTCAGTGTTTTGTGGTGGGTTTAATGAATGAGTGAGTGTAAAGAAGTTGGGTGGTATTATTATTATATTAGATGGTATTATTATATTAATCCCCTCTTTGGTCGTTATTTTATTTTTTATCTCTTAGTGTTAGCGCAGATCAGCAAATCTTAAGTAATTACTTTTTTATATAAAAAATCGTGACGTGAAGTGTTTTTGATAATCTAAAAATAACAAAACTGTACTGCTATAGAGACCCCTAATGTTGCCTTAGAACAACAAAAAGGCGAAACGCGTGTGGGAAAAGTAAATTAAGGGGCAGCAGGAAATGGCGGTCTTATTTACATATAAGTATTTCTGTGCTTGCTGCGGGGGTTGGCCACTCAAACGAACTTGTTATGATTAGTGTGGTTGCTGCTCCTTGGGGCTTGTTGTCTGTCGTAAATAAATGTAGGGAATTATCATGACCCATTTGACCCTTTGTAGTTACTAAAATTGTTATTAATTGATTGATGTACAATTAAAGTACTATTTTTCTATCTGAACTGTTTATATCGTCAAATCGTTACTCTACAATTTTAAATTTTGTTTCATTTAGAGAACCTTCAAATTTTCATATAAGGTTCATTGCTTTAATCCTGAAATTTTTCTATCAATAAGTCACTACGTGTGCAGTAAATGATAAATGACACTCTAAAATCCTTGGGTCCAGTTCTTCCATTAAAATCCGTATTGCGAATTTTGCGGAACCGAGGTTTCCCTATTACATTGATGTTGTTGCTGACAATACCAGTTGCACAGCTTCATATTGTTCTGACCATTGCTGCTGATGCTCCGGTTGCAGTTGTTGTTCCTGGTGATGTCACTGCAGTAACAGCTGTTGTTCATTAGGCTTCAGATCCACATCATTGACACTGAATTTTCTGTATACCGCAGGTAAGAAGAAGCGAGCGAGTGTCATCATTACCAGCGTACAGAAATACCAATAGCGAAAGGTCGACAGAAAAAAATTAAACAAAGTCGTGGTCTTGGTGTAGTGATATGACGATAGCCTGGATTCTGCAGACAACACGGCACAAGCGCCAAGCCTTTCGGTCGGCGGGGCTCTGCCGGGTTAACTGCGTCATCCAAGTGACACACTTGTCGCGCATCTAGCAGTCGGCCGTAACGAATTCCAGCTGACTTGCAGCATCTCTGAGTCGCTACTGCTGTTGCTCTCTATTGGTATGTTAAAAATCAATCTCTCCGTCTGCGGCCACAGGCAGCCATAATGACGGTGTAAGCCTGGAGATGAACTTAGGAAACGACCAAAACCAGTAGCCAGCAAATAAAAAATCTGAAAACGCAATCGAGACTGTTTTCATCGATTTTTAACATTTTATACCTATCGCTGTGCATCAGTCAAGAATGCTTTCTAAAATTTTAATATCGTAAAACATATGGAGAGGAGAAAAAGGACAACGCAGGTTAGAATATACACTCCTGGAAATTGAAATAAGAACACCGTGCATTCATTGTCCCAGGAAGGGGAAACTTTATTGACACATTCCTGGGGTCAGATACATCACATGATCACACTGACAGAACCACAGGCACATAGACACAGGCAACAGAGCATGCACTATGTCGGCACTAGTACAGTGTATATCCACCTTTCGCAGCAATGCAGGCTGCTATTCTCCCATGGAGACGATCGTAGAGATGCTGGATGTAGTCCTGTGGAACGGCTTGCCATGCCATTTCCACCTGGCGCCTCAGTTGGACCAGCGTTCGTGCTGGACGTGCAGACCACGTGAGACGACGCTTCATCCAGTGCCAAACATGCTCAATGGGGGACATATCCGGAGATCTTGCTGGCCAGGGTAGTTGACTTACACCTTCTAGAGCACGTTGGGTGGCACGGGATAAATGCGGACGTGCATTGTCCTGTTGGAGCAGCAAGTTCCCTTGCCGGTCTAGGAATGGTAGAACGATGGGTTCGATGACGGTTTGGATGTACCGTGCACTATTCAGTGTCCCCTCGTCCATCACCAGAGGTGTACGGCCAGTGTAGGAGATCGCTCCCCACACCATGATGCCGGGTGTTGGCCCTGTGTGCCTCGGTCGTATGCAGTCCTGATTGTGGCACTCACCTGCACGGCGCCAAACACGCATACGACCATCATTGGCACCAAGGCAGAAGCGACTCTCATCGCTGAAGACGACACGTCTCCATTCGTCCCTCCATTCACGCCTATCGCGACACCACTGGAGGCGGGCTGCACGATGTTGGGGCGTGAGCGGAAGACGGCCAAACGGTGTGCGGGACCGTAGCCCAGCTTCATGGAGACGGTTGCGAATGGTCCTCGCCGAAACCCCAGGAGCAACAGTGTCCCTAATTTGCTGGGAAGTGACGGTGCGGTCCCCTACGGCACTGCGTAGGATCCTACGGTCTTGGCGTGCATCCGTGCGTCGCTGCGGTACGGTCCCAGGTGGACGGGAACGTGCACCTTCCGCCGACCACTGGCGACAACATCGATGTACTGTGGAGACCTCACGCCCGCCGTCTTGAGCAATTCGGCGGTACGTCCACCCGGCCTCCCGCATGCCCACTAAACGCCCTCGCTCAAAGTCCGTCAGCTGGACATACGGTTCACGTCCACGCTGTCGCGGCATGCTACCAGTGTTAAAGACTGCGATGGAGCTCCGTATGCCACGGCAAACTGGCTGACACTGACGGCGGCGGTGCACAAATGCTGCGCAGCTAGCGCCATTCGACGGCCAACACCGCGGTTCCTGGTGTGTCCGCTGTGCCGTGCGTGTTTTCATTGCTTGTACAGCCCTGTCGCAGTGTCCGGAGCCAGTATGGTGGGTCTGACACACCGGTGTCAATGTGTTCTTTTTTACATTTCCAGGAGTGTAATTCCGCTCTCGAGGCGCTGCCCTGGCACGAGTGCCTTAGCGCTGAGCCTAGTTGCACATTTCCCCTACACAGGAAGCGGGAAGAGGGGGAAACTGCGAACGCACCACATTTAAAATACAATGTAGTCCCCTTTCATACGACTTGGTTCTACATTTAAATTTCTCAACAACAAAGAGCACCAATAAAACGGAGTTTCATTATTATAGAATTGATTTTGGCGCGCTGAAAACGTAATACAATTTTTAATCTGGTAAAAAATTTCGGCATGAGTACAAATGAGGACAATTTCACACATTTTTGCTCACAAGTTGCAACATAATCGTGAATTATTTGGCTTCGTAATAAAAAATGTTCTTTCAGGCACTTATGTTAATCTAAATATTTTAGCACTTTTGCAACCTCATTTTGCAGATGTGTAAACTCTACCTAAAGATAACAATGTAGATGTCCTGGACAGTTAAAATGGACATCTGTCTACATCAAGGACTGGAACTTTTGGTCCAATCTGTCTACTTCACAAGTGATCAACCCACCTCTTTATTGGTTTTCCTAAAGATCTTTAGCCTCTTGTTCTATATTGTTTCATGGATTAAGTGATACTTCCACCTAGCAGACAGTCTGTATGTTCTTTCCCTCTTAGCTGATATTGTTTTAAAATGTCAGCTCTGCTTTCCACATCCAGTTAAGCTCATATGTCACGATTTCTCTTTTAAGGCATCAAAATTTATCCACCAACATATCTAAAGAAATTTATTTCACATGCTTCTATTCTCGTTTCATCTCACATCTTAAGAGCCGTGGGAAATCCATAGACCATTGCTGGTATAGCCATAACCTTATACGACTACTTTCTTGGTTTTGTGCGTAATGATCCGGTGTATAAGGATTTATCTTTGGAACGGGAATTATATTTCAGAGTAATTAATTACGTCTACACTTGCACGAGGGTGCTCTCAACTGAAATAGCAAACGCTCACAAAAATATCTGAAAGATTGGCTGCATCGTCAAAACATTTAGAAACCAGCCTTGTAATTTTTTCAAGGTCACAATGAATTACTTAAACTTCACCTTTTATTTAACGTGAGTGATCTTAGGGAGCTGGAGTGTCAGAATTTGTCCTTCTACGGCATTCGGTCTTATACAATACGATGTCCTTTTCAAATGAATTCCAATGAAAGCAGAAATATGTTATTTTACACCTTGCTATGTCCTCGTGTGAGCTGTGTGCTGTCAAGTCCACTTAAAGTAAAATTTCTGCTATCCATTCAGGATGTTCTTATTTTCATTCCAGCACTCGTTTCTCTTTCTTAAATTTAACAACAGCATGTTTTGAATTAAAAAATCGTTCCACACGTGTCTGAGCCATGCCGCGCCTCGCGTTAGTGCAGTTGCTACGTTGGAATCGTTTAGTTGGTATAACTGTGGTTGTCGTCTTCTTCTTTTATTCATTGGCACCACTCCGTTTGCAAGCAATGTCGGTCCGCTAGTGGCAGCAGCGGCGGTTATCGATTTCTAGCAACGGTGGTAGTATCTTTGTGGTGTTTCCGTGACGTGTGAGTCGGCATTTCGGTTGGGGATGGACTGGCATACAGAAGATGCTGGGACCACTGGCGGCACGCATGCACTGCCTGATGGAAGGGCTCGTTGTCAAGGCGGACCTAGGAAGTTTAAGTTGAGTGTACCTTAATTCAAGTACTCACACCTCCATCATTGCGAGATCTCGCAATTTGCTTGTATATTGTTGCTCGCAGTGCCGCTGAGACGAAGAGTAGCGAGTGGACCGTTTGGGCAGGCGAACCTAATTAGCCTTCCTCCACTTCTTATTATTAATTGTTGCATTCTATATTTATTATTTTTGAAGTTCAGCCGGTGGTATGTTTCCTACCTAGTGGCCACTAACGCTCCTGTTGCCTGCCCTGGAGCTTATTGTATGTTACGCCTGTATACTTTTCCTCGCCTTGCCACTGCTGTCTGGTAAGGCATGTACCTCCGCAGCTTCCTTGATTTGTGGGCCGGGTGGAGGTTTTTTTTTTCTAGTCTGGGAGTAGTGGTTTCTTTCTGCTACTTTATACTCTAAACACTGGAGCATGAAGATGTACTGCTAGCCACCAGTTCTGGCTTGGGTGTGCTATTCCATCAAATGCATTGGTCATCGGACCTTAGGTAGATTCGGCAAATGATTATTGGTCATGCTTTTAAACTGCCACTAGTCTCAGCGTCCATCTAGTGAAGTGAATGCAACTCATTTCCGCCTGTCTCACCGCTTGCGAAGTTTTGAGGGTCTTTCCCAGGACGATCCTTGGTGCAACGTCTGCCCACCCCCCCCCCCCCCCTCTCCCCCAACCCTCTCCTTGGCTTCGTAAGGCTTGAGGAATATTGTCACAATTTATTTGTTGTTGTTGTTTGTTGTTGTTTGCAAATAAAGTGAACGTGATTGGAAAATAAACTAACCAACAGCAATTGATTATGGCCCCGTCCATAACTGTAACCCAATCCTGCCTTACTTGGCAGCCATGTGTAAGTGTCCCTCGAGTTAACCAATGTACTTTGCAATAATGTATGAGGTCTACACACTTTTCTTTCAATTGCGTCGAAAACTGTTGCAACTGACATTAGAATAATGTATGTGAATTCAGAAATTTTACTATTCGTAACATCAATACTTTCACGTTTTCTGTGCCTCCTAACTTAGCACAAAGTGATTCTTTATGTAAAGTCTAGTGTCTAGTAATCACTAATTTTTCTCTCTCTCATTTTCAACGAAATCTTTAAGTTGTTCCACTTTGTATTGTATTGTCGTTTCGTAGCAAAATTGCAATACCCATCGAGTATGCGATTGCATACTAGATATCGAGAATTCTCCCTCTCTTTCGTCATTCCCGTCCATTCTTAAAAGCTTGTGATGATGCATCGTTAGACTGCCTCTTTCTGCGGAAACAGCCCTCGGATCTTTGAACTTCCTTTGTAACACGAAAAAAATAGCGAAGGATTAACAGCACTCACATCACCATTCTGCCTAAATGAAGAATTTCCTCATGTTAGAAACATGCCACATCGCTATAGTAAACGAAATGCTGCGATTAACGGAGTACTTCCGAGAATCACCGAGGAAAGCCAAGACAGAAAGAACCTCCTAGAGGCCGATAGCGCTAAAAGGTAACGGGGTGACAATAATAGCAGACGACCAGGACACGTGTTCGAATATAAGTTTGACACACAATGTGGATTTGTCACAGATGTTCAGTTCATAGGTTCTTATACTGGGTGAAGCACAAATGGTAGACGAAGCTTTAATTTTTGATTTAGTTCTCATGAAAGGGTCCCTAAGTGTTACTGAGCCCAAAATTATTTTCTCTGATTTTCAACTTAAATTACAAACTAAGTATTTCATTTCTTAATTCCTTCCTTTCCATGTTGTGGTCTTTGTTCATTATTTTTAAGGCTGGTGGAATCCTGATTGTTTCAGTATTGCTTTTAACAACAGCACCTGTCTTGCTTAATTTATGCTCTCGTTTGCTGACTGGATGGCCACATAGGCATGTACCTATACCCCCGAAGGCAGTAAACTCCCAGTTTTGCCCAGGGTACGACTTAAATTAATATTAGCAGTAGTGTAGTGAGATTTGTGGGACACTTTTGATATCAAATTGACATGGAAATTAATCAAATTGATCAATTAATCAGCCCTGGCACTGCCCACCCCTGCCCATCCCCGGTCACCACAGCCCACGACCACGCGACCCCCCGCCCACAGATGGAATTAGATGTTTTTCTAAACTTTCATGTGTGCCCCAGCCACCTCCTCCCACTCCCCTCGCCCCACACTTTCCACTATCCCCTACCTATCCTTCTTTTTTCCCATCAGCCTTGTGACTGGTTTGATGCGGCCCACCATGAATTCCACTTCTGTGCTAACTTCCTCATGTCAGAGTAGTATCTCCAACGTACGTCCTCAGTTATTCTCTATGTATTCCAAACTCTGTCTTATTCTACAGGTTTTGCTTTATGCAGCTCCCTCTACAAGTCATTCCCTCATGTCTTAACACATGTCCTATCATCCTATCAATCCTCCTTATCAGTGTTTCCCACATATTCCTACCTCTGCGAATATGCGTGATACCTCCTCATTCCTTAACTTATCAGGACCAACTAATTTTCATCATTCGTCTGAAGAACGACGTCTGAATTGCTTCGATTCTCTTGTGTTCCTGTTTTCCCACGGTCCATGTTTCACTACCGTACAATATTGTACTCCTGACGTACATTCTCAGAAATTTCTTCCTCAAATTAGGGCCGGTACTTGATATTAGTAGACTTCTCTTGGCCAAGAAAGACCTTTTTGCCATTGCTAGTCTGCTTTTGATGTCCGCCTTGCTCTGTCTGTCACTGGTTATTTTACTGCCTAGGTATCAGACCATTGATTCTGATATTAGGTTTCTCGCTGTTGTCATTTTTACTACTTCTCATTACCTTCGTGTTCCTTTGATTTACTCTCAGTCCATACTGTGTACTCATTGCACTGTTCATTTCATTCAGCAGATTCTTCTTCATTTTCACTTAGGATAGTAATACCATCAGTAAATCGTATCACTGATATCATTTCACCTTCAATTTTGATTCCACTCGTGAACCTCTCTTTTATGTTTATCATTGCTTCCTCGATGTACAGTGGGAACAGTGAAAGACTACATCCATGTCTTACACCCTTTTTAAATATGAGTACTTCGTTCTTGGCCCTCCACTCTTATTATTCCTTCTTGGCTGTTGTACGTATTGCATATGACCCGTCTCTCCCTATAGCTTACCCATGTTTTTCCTCAGAATTTCGAACATCTAGTACCATTTTACATTGTCGAACGCTTTTTCCAAGTCTACAAATCCTATGAACGTGTCTTGATTTTTCTTACGTCATGTTTCCAATATTAACCCGCACCATAAGAACTGCCTCTTTCGTGCCTTTACTTTTCCTAAAGCCAAGCTGATGGTCAACTAGCACATCCTAAGTTTTCTGTTTCGTTCTTCTATATATTATTCTTGTAAGCAACTAGGAAGCTGATTGTGCAATAATTCTCGCTCTTATCAGATCTTGCCATATTCGGAACTGTGTGGATGATGCTTTTCCGATAGTCAGATGGCATGTCGACAGACTTATACATTCCACACCAACGTGAAAAGTGGTTTTGTCGTCACCCCAATGATTTTACAAATTCTGATGGAATGTTATCCATAACTTCTGCCTTATTTGACCTTAAGTCCTCCAAAGCTCTTTTAAATTCTAATACTGGATCCCCTATCTCTCCTAAATCGACTCCCATTTCTTCTTTATCACATCAGTCAAATTTTCCTCTCATAGAGACTTTCAATGTATTCTTTCCACCTATCCGCGCTCTCCTCTGCATTTAACAATGGAATTACAGTTGCAACCTACCCTAGTGGCGGAAATTTCGAATTTTGGCAAGAATTTCACATTTTGATGGAAGTTTCGAATTTTGGCACGAATTTCTTTGTCGCTGGGCTGTGCTAACATCCCACCCCCACTCCCACAGGGCAACTGGCACGAAATTAAAATTGGGACTTATACCCTGGTCCTCCTGGGCGGAAAGCCCAAGTGTACACCCCTAACATAATCAAACTGCCAGATGCGTTTGGAATTGACCTAACAAATGGAAACTGTTCAGAAGCGGCAAAGGAAGTTTAGGTAAGTGTAATTTATTTATTTTAGTCGGGAAACTCACGCCAAGATCGATTCTAATTACGTAATTAATCACAAAGATCTGCCCAAATTACACATCTATTTGCATAGCTCTACACAAGGGCGAAATAAAAGTGCAATACATATCAAAAATGCCTAAACATACAACTGGAGATTCCCTGCTGGAAAAAGGTTTCGCAATACCATTTGAAATTAGCGACAGACACACCTACACCTACAAGCTAGCGGAAAAACCGCAGGGGTGTAAGATATCATCTTTATTCTTTTTGGCAGGAACGGCGTTCAACTGACGAGATGCTGGTGTTGGACAGAGAGGAGTTTAAAAAGTGTATTACCTGTAAGCATATAGTATCTATCACTGTTTGACGTCAGAATTCGCTACAGATACCTGCTCAAAAATCATCCTGTAGCCCAGGCAACCGAAGCCAATACACCCTACCACATCTCATGGAAAATAAAGAAGCGTCACAGTTCTAAATATTACACTTCGAAATTGTCGTGAAGAAAACCAGCACCCGTAACAAACAGGTCAAAATGCAGCTCGTGTTCTGCGGAAAATCGCCACACTAAAAGACTGCAAAGGGGTCGTATGTGAACGTGTGTTCTCCTCGATAAGCGTCCGCAAACTCTCCCTCACGCCTTCCCCTCCAGCTCCCGCCCTCCATTCAGCCATCTACGGTGAGGACACACGCTTCTTCAAACGGCCAGATGCTGTGCAGAGCTTCTCGCGCCCCCACTGCCCACCCTTTGCTGTTTTTCAGCCAACGCGCGTATGGCTGCCGACCCCCTAGACGCTCCGCGGTCACTGGTGATAAGGAGCATGACTTTGATGTGGCAGCCCTTAGCACGAAAGGGAAATTTACAGACATAACCCCACCTATCCGGACAACAGTCCAGATCAGCTGTAGGCTTTCCACCATCGCCTTAATGCGACGCTCGTCCGCCAACACAGTAGCGTGTATAGTCAACTGAACAACAGAAGATAAAAGAAAGGCCGTCTCATGTGCAACCTGTTTCTCTGAAATCTAGCGACAGAGCCCCCACAGGCCGCCCCTGGACAGAGAGCGGCTGTGTCCAGCGACCACCACTGCAGACACGCCCCCCAACACCTCCGCCCCCTCGGTCGCAAACAGCTCGCCTTTCGGCGATGAAGAACGATTGTATTTAACGTCAGTGCTTCTATAAACAGGCATTCAGTATAAAAGACAAAACACATTTGCGGCCATATTAAATGTCCTCTTACCACGAATATAGGTAAATTCCATTTCCTTTTAATTTCATGAGGTAAATCGGTATATTTTTTACTTTCTCATTATTTCATGAGGTCCAGTAAAATGTACCGCCAGCGTTCACAATCAGCAGCGTAAAGTAAGGAGAGAAAAAACCTCTACAGTTTTAATGTGGAAACTACCCATCTCCGCAAAAATCCTCGTTAAACTGTCATCAGAGTAAAGAAAAAGCGATAATTTAATCTCCAAAGAGAAAAACTCTCTAATAAGCAATTTCTTTCACCATGTTGAACAAATTAGGCGACCTGAGAGCTTCTCCTACGTTCAGTGTCTGTAAATAATTTGTCGTGCGTGTGAAGTAATTTTTGGGAATACAGTCTTTCATGGTATTGGCTCGCATGTCCGAAGACACACAATCATTTTTACATTCGACAGCAACAAGTTATAATTCAAGAGAACGTAGGTGTTTTGTACACTATGACAAGTTCCCTTTTACCATTGCGATGTTTATCACACTAGCGTTTATGAAACAAATCGTGAGAGCCTGTCTCGCCCTGTGTAGTGGGAGATTGACATCTGAAGCTGACCACAGATGGGTTCTACAGCCCACAACATACATTTCGGGTAAGGAGCGCGCTGTTAAAAACACAATCTTAATGCCTATGTTACCATTACCCTGCATAAAAAGCAGTCTTGTGTCAACAGAGGTACACAAGGGTCACTGGTAGTGTTACGCATTCAGGTAGAAATGGTGTTTAAAATGCTGTCTCCGAACTGGGATCAAGTCTATCCATTCAATCACATATTTGCGTTGGATTCTTTAGAGACTTTTAATGAATCCAGCCATTGGTTAATCATATTCGTGCCTCTCTCTTTTTTTTGATCCTATCTACTAACGACCCCGTACATCAAAACTCTAGCGCTGCCTCCAGACAGTACCTCTGCATCTTGTAACTGATCCTTAATCTCTGTCCTGCCCTCTCTGCAGCTTAGTATACATGATCGTCCCAAGTTAAGTTTGACATGTACGAAAGTCGGAGAGCGCTATATGTAAGACCTTGTGCATCCTGTGGCGAAACAGGACGAGCTGAGTTAATGCGACTGGAGAGCGTTGGGACTACTCGGTGGAAATGGGAACAAGGTGTCATAGTTGCGCCAACAGTGCATAAGGCTAGCTCCAAACGAAGCTTACCCCTACAACACGAGGTAATAGTAGAGATAGTACAAGCAGTTAGGGCGGTGTTTCTTGTTGGGAAAACGAGAAAGTCTACACATCATACATGGCATGGAGAAAGGACAAAGGTTTTGATACTGCATTGCGACACATCCCCAAACTACATACTGGTAGTCCAAAGGAGTTCTGTGTCTCACAGGGTGCATTCATGTCTATCACCCAAACATATATGGCGATCCTGTTAAATATACAGGTATTGGTGCATTGGAGCAGGTGGTTTTTGATGGTAGTCGCTTTCTTAACATAGTAAACGTTCTCGATTTCACTGATTTCGGCCAGTTCTCCAACACGATACCATTTTCCAAGGCTGTTTACTATAATTGCCAACATTTTGTATTCTCAATTCGTAGTCAGGCTTTTCCATACAGAATGTTTAAATCCGTACGTAAACCTGGTCTGCACATAGGCAATAGCTTCTTCCTTTTCCAATTGCACCTTATATTCTTCTTCTAGGGCAGTTGTCTTTTCCATATACTAAAGTTTTCTTTTCTTTACTTCGAGGTCTTTATCTTCATTTCCAGTTTTCGTTTCCGTACACTTAACAGATTAACTGCACTTAAAGGAGTAATTTCTTTGATAGTGAATGGTGTAAGTCATCTGACACATTCCAAAATTTGCGACGTGAAAAAGTCGTTGCCGACGACGGACAGTGCAGTCGATATCTACTCTGCGAGTAGAAGGTATCATCGTTATTTACTTGTGCTGTCTTCCGTCGGTCGGGGAAACAAAGGCGCTGAAGGCAGGCGTGGGGTGCGTCTTCATAGACTCGCAAATTCACTAGGCATCGGCAATTGCGTGGCTTCTTTGGTGGTTTCTCTTCCACGCTTCCTGTCTAACGCTGCACCGCAGTGGAGTACAGGGAAAAGCATAGGCGTCCTCTTATATCCATGGAACACGTATCAAAGGGAACCTTTATTTCGTGTTCTTCCAGATGAGTTTTGCTCTTACTGTTCGATTTAGATACGAATTATGAACATCCCTCAGCAATAGAAATAATTTGTATAAACTTACAGGAGTTTGACTGCGGCAATACTAAAGATTTAGGTAGCTATTTAACACTTAGTGTTGAACCCTATACAACTGAGAGTGCGAAATTAATCAGGTACTTTCTTTCTTATCATAGGTAATGCTACCAAAGTCATATGGTATCTTTACCTTCTTCTTATTGTGTACACTTCTGTCAATTGCAATCCGTTTTCACATATTGTCAGTATGTAAGAGAACAATGTTCTGATCCGGTTCGCAATTGTTAAAGACGGCTGAAATAAACTTCTGGAACTGATGAGTCAAGGAATTCCTCTCATAATCCTGCTCTAACAATTTTATTCGGTTTCAAAATTTGATATCAGGCATATAGAAATGGTGATGAGTACTGACCAGTAGGGTCACTTCCCGGAGAGTAGCGACCATGATGCTATTACAGCGGCAATGGTCTCCTCAGTTATAAAGAAATCATCAGTGTAGATGGAAGGGTATTTGTGCAGTATATATCCGGTATCTAACAAACTACCTACAATATAATAAAAGCATTTAGCTCAATTACGAAATACACAAAGAAGTTGAAATTAAATATTGTGCCAATCAAATAACAAAAGATGAGTGCATAATAATAGTTTAAGTGTTCCATTTGAAGAATATTTAGATGGCGGAAAATGGAAGTAGAGCGTATGGCCTGAAATAATATCGACAAGTCAGTCCCTGTGAAACATGTCTCTGGAATATGTTCGGAAGTGTTGGTAATATACTAAGTAAACAAATATTTTCAAAATTTCTGTTGACAATCTCTTGCAACCGTCTGGTAGCGAAAGTGCAGACAACTGACAGAAAACCAAAGTATTTCAGCCCACATTTAAAAATCTACGCTTCCTAATAGTGTCACACAAATAGTGAAGCAGAGTGCATAGATCAAGAGATAGTGACGTAAGCAACTCTCGTATTAGAAATAACCTACAAGTACTAGAAGCGAACAAGCCACCAGTCCCTCAAAGAAGTCGTAATAAACTATGCATTGAAGACGCTGCTTATTAAGCTTTATTCCAGCTCATATTAATCGAGCTAACCATTTTTACGCCTGGATATTGTGAGTGGTTTGATGCGGTCTGCTGAGACGTCCCTTCTGTAGACGTCCTCATCACAGAGAGAAGCACATATTCATTTGATTGGATAGATTCCAATCTCTGTCTTTCCATGACGTGATGTTTCCTACAGTTTTTTCCCATGTATAACTTACTGTCTGATGTCTAAAATATTCACGCTTCACAATGGTTAAATTAAGCTAGAAGTTTCAGCCCGCTGTTTCCAGAGAAGGAAGGTAGCAGGATAGTAGGCTGACTCTGATGCATTCGCAAAATAGGTGACGAGGTGATCTGCGAGAGCTGATGGATCTATACAAAGGCCCTCTCGAGGATGAGAAGGTCTCGGGATAACACAAAAAGGGCTTCAGTCACAAAGGGTACATGCCGAATTCAGGAAGAACGAAGATACAAGAACCATAGATATAACAGTTGTAAATTGTCGTTGCTGTGTTCGGAAAGCTCCACAGCTCCAAGTGCTAATAGAAACCACTGACGCTCCATTTATTAAAGGCACTAAAAGCTGGCTAATACTGGGTATAAGCTCAACCGGAATTTTTGCTAAAAACCTAACGTGCTTCTGAAAGGATACGCTAAAAACGGTAGGCGGTGGCGTGTTTTTTGCTGTTAGAAGCAGGTAGTTTATCTTAGCGCGTAAATGAAGTAGATAGGTCCTGTGAATTAGCAGGGTCAGCGCTCATTGTTGGCAACGGAATAAAATAATAATTGATTCGTTTTACTGACCTCCAATACCGGAGGTACGCATAAGATGTAATTCGAAATTGTGCTAAACGCATTCTCTGAAAATTATTCCGAACAGTTAGTTCATGAGACCATGCCAATAGTAAACTGTTGTGAAAATACACTTGACCTCTTAGCAACAAACCAACCTAGGTTAATAACGAGCTTCGAAACGAATGCATGGATTACTGAACACAGGGTTGAGGTAGCGAGACTTATTATTATTACCCTCAAATGCTCCAAAAATAAACGAAAATATACTGATTCAAAAAGTAGATAAAAATTAACTTGACGTCTTCCTGAGAGACAATCTCTACTCCTTCCACTTTAACAATATAAGTGTAGACCGGGTGTAGCTTGAATTCAAAGAAACAGTATCGGCAGGTATTGAGAGTTTTACACCAAGTAAATTAACAAACGACAGGGCTGATCGTCCTTAGTACAGTTAAAGGTTCAAAACACTGTTGCAGAAACAACGAAACAAACATGCCGTATTTGACGAGACGCAAAATCCCCAAGATTGACAATCTTTTAAAAAAGCACGAAATTTATCGCAGAGGTGAGTGCGAGATGCTTATAATAGTTTCCACAACGAGAGTCTGTCCCGAAAACTGGGTGCAAAATCAAAGAAATTCTGGTTATATGTGCAGTATAATAGCGGCAAAACGCAATCAACGCCTTCTCTGCGCGATACAAATGTTGATACCATGGAAGGCAGCGCTGCCAAAGCAGAGATACTAAACACAGTCTTCCGTAATGCCTTCACAAAGGAAGATTAAGTAAATATTCCAGAATTAGAATCAAGAACAACTGCCAACATGATAGACACAGAAGTAAATATTCTGGGAGTAGTGAAGCAAGGTAAATCACTACGAAAGATGAGTAACCAAAGACTGAAAACGTGCACAGCTCACACCAACACTCAAGAAAGGCAGTGAGAGTAATTCACTAAGTTACATGCCCATATCATTAACATCAATATACAGCAGGATTTTGGGACATATATTGTGTTCGAACATTAGGAATTATCTCGAAGAAAACGGTCCATTGACACACAGTTAACTTGGATTTTGAAAACATAGTTCTTATGAAACACAACCAGCTTCATATTCACATGAAGTATTGATTGCTATTGATGTTGATGATGGAGATGTTTTCGTTTGTCGGGTGCTAGACAACGCTGTTATCAGCGCCCGTATAAATTCCCAACCGTTGCTCAGCCAAAACTCGCCAGAAATGCAACGTCGCTCCAGATTAGCCCGAAGTTCTTCATGAATTCGAAGGATGAGGTCCCCAAAAAATCACTCCTGGCCCATACTCGAGACTGGTGAGAGGTATTAGACGCACGAACATCACTCAGAATATCCCAAGCATGAAGAGTGGTAGATTGGACAGCAGAAGAAAATGTGATCGACATGGAGCCTCCCTTCCTCATTTTACTGAGAGACTCTACTTTGCCAATCTTGTCCTCAATATTCTTCACAAAAAACAACCTCTATGTGGCGATGAATATCCTTCTACAGACCAGGTGGCAGGAGAAGTGTTTCATCCTATGACGTTGAGGCTGGCCCTCTTCCCAGGGTGTAACCAGAGAAGGGAAGCGTGCAGGGTAATGCGAAGCGTCATTCAGTGATATATAAACACTTGAAGAGACCGGCGTTTGAGAACGGCCAATTGTTTGCAACTTGGTGCGGTTCAAGTGCCAAGCATCCACTCAGATACCACCCACTCTGATCAGGGCTCTCCCCATGAGCGCCACTGAGCCACAGGAAGGGCCATCTAGTACAATGGCTGTTGCCGGGAATTAAAATGTTCCAGGATGAAAACCAACCACTCGTTAGCTTACATGGAGAGACAACAGCTCAGGTATCAGTAATGTCATCCCAGTGTTCTTAGGATGGTCAGAAGACACATAACAGTACCACTGGCTGCATGCACTGGTGACCTAGCCGGGTGGAGAGGCACTACAGCGTGGAAGTAAGAGGAGAAGGAAGTTGGGGAGAGGAATCCAAGTTGTAGACCCTAGTGAGGGAGCTCTTAACTAAAGGGCTAGGCAGACAACCCGGTCGACATAGATAAGAATTCCGAGAGAGGGTCTGCTGAGACGGAACGAAGAAGGCGATGGACGGGCATGATTAAGGAAATTCAATAGGCTAAGCAAAGTCAGGACTGGTGGTCTACTGGTTAAGTGCGTGCCTGAAAACCAAAGTGTAGCGGTATTGCATCCTGGTTGGACCACAGATTCTTGGTAACCTATCAACCTATCAGTTACCTCTCAACGCTGTGGGTATTCACAAGAAGTAGGACGTGTTTCGGATTGATGTTAACCAGCGAATGCATTTTAAAAGGTACAGCCGAAATCAGTCTTGGTTGTTTGTAAAGCGCCTCATTTGCATCGGGAACGTCTTGGTATATAAACCTGGAACGACCACGATTTTGATATTTATTTTTGAACATAGGAATCACTTCTGTGATATGAAGGGAGGCCACAAAAGTGACGTAATTCGGATTCCAAGCGAAACTGTTGGTCGCAATTTACCTGTTGGATAATTGGCCAGGGAGACGCAATTCGCCGATGTGACGTCCAGCCGAATCACCTACACCACGAAACTGAGTACAAGAAAAGGTCGACAGATGTATTCATATATGCTCCATCGACAAATTAATTAATTCCCTCACCATATTTTTATTCCTACATTTGAAGGTTTATCCCAAGAACAACGCTGGGGATTCTGATATTGTTTTCACTAGTACATACCTTTACTTAGAAGGCAGATTCGTGTGTATGATTATACAAACGTTTAGTGTCCGTTTGTTTAGCTATAAGGGATTTAAGTCCCCCACAGCCTTTATCTGTCTTCATGTGAAGGCAAATGTCAGAACCAACATTACTGAATTTGATATTCGTGTAGGACTGGTGTGACGCCCGTCGACAAACGAGCAGCCGCAGTGCCTTTGACAAAAGGGTCGCATTGTTAACGTGGTAGGATGGGGAAGTCCACTCACGCCTTTAGGCGCTGGAATGCGCGAACAGGTGACGTGTGCTGGTTAAATCCTTTCACATGCATGAGAGTGATGATACTCAGTTACGTAACGTTGTTCCCTGATTTATAATCATAAAGTCGCCAAACCGCAAACTCTACGTTGCCTGTGCGAAGATGATTCGGGTCGTTAGAATATGTATACACGTATTCTACCCACTTCACGTCATTGCGCTGAAATCATAATCACATTTGTATTCGAGGGTGCAGTACACTTCCCTTCACTTTGGCGTTTGTTTTATGCTGCCTGAAGGCAATTTTAATGGTTAGCAGTGTATTATAATGTACTGTCAAATGCAAGCAGATTGCTTCAATGGAAGGTATAGATCTGCGTTTGGTCTCCTGAATTCCGCTGGAAGTCACGATTGATACCGGGATGGGGCTATCAGTTCGGAGCGTTAACAGGCATCGAGTGAGTGGGTATGTGGGGACGCTGCGCATCCGAACGCGATTCAGAGGCCGCAGGGCGTGATGTGGCAGGGGGGTGCCGCTGCCCTGCGATGCGCTGCCCTGCCGATGCGGGCTGCAATCTGTATTCATGAGGCGCCGCGCAGAGCCGCACCGAGCCGCCGCGGCGCACACGCTCCAACCAGATACACAGGCCAGCCCCTGGCTGGGGCGACGCGCCCGCGACACAGAGCGAAGAGAGAGACACCTGCACCACACGCCAGCGGATCACTATGCGATAGGTGCGCGCCCTGTTCCATGCGAAAAATTGGTCGCGGGGCTTATCATTGCCTACATGAGAAAAGTAGGTCTCTTACTGACTATGAAAGCGACCTACAGATCACGATAAAAGTATCCGAATATCGACACCGAAAATAACAGACTTGAGCTAAAATATGCATGACTGATGAGTGGCAACAAATAGGAACGGCACCAGCTAATAACGGAGTGTTTATATAGTATTTACATTATCTTTCCATTCCTGAATGCTTCTCTCACACAGTCGTCATTTTACATGCATTGTGAGAGTTACTAAATGTTGTGCGTGTTTCAGTTTGTATTTGTGCCAAATTTAGTTTAATTTTATTTAAATCCTGTGCAGTGGTCACTTCGACAGCCACGAAACAAGGAAACAGTAAATCGCTTTCCATGCAGTCGAGACAAACGAAGTATACTAAGGTTGTGTGGTGAGTGTGGGTCAATATCTAAACATGTTAACGAAAATGTGTTGTGTGTTAATGCAAATGCAGTGTGCTGAAAATGAAAGTCTGTGAGCAGGAAATACAACATAATTCTCAGTACAGATGTATGTGGGATTCTTGTATACCCTTCCACATCCAACAGACATAGACAGACTACACAAATTTACCTATTCCGTTCCGGAGATCGGTGGTATTCAGGGGGGGGGGGGGGGGTATGTGGGGAGGGGAGAATGGAAGAGATGGTGACACGAACGGCAAGTAATATTCTACCAGATCTTACAGAGCATCGTAAGGATTGATCTACTTACAGTGGTAGAAAACAGACCTTCTCCAAACAATCTCCCCAGATTCACTATGATAACCAACGACAAATGGGAATTTGATAAAATGAGCACACCGGAACATGACCACATCCAGCTGATGAGGACACATACATTTTAAGAAGCCTTATTACATCACTTTATTTGAGAATCAAGCGTACCTAATACGTTCCAGAACGCCGTGCATGGAAACTGGAATTTCTAGTGTTCACACCTCAGGTCCTGTTGATGATGAAAAGGTAATGTTTAACGTTTCGCATAGCCTCTGGGGCTAGGGACATCTTGTATACCCAACACATGTGTCATCTTCGTGTCAGTATCCTACAGTGCACGATCAAATTAAGAACAGGTCCTCCTGCTTAGAGAAGTGACGCAAATCGATTTGTTCTTTTTGCCTTCGTTGCGTTGTTATACCCGTGGTCTAGGGGTAGCGTCTTTGATTCATAATCAAAACGTCTTCGGTGCCGGGTTCGATCCACGCCACTGCCTAAATTTTGATAAATAATCAGCACTGGCGGCCGAAGACTTCCGGCATAAGAAGTCAGCCTCATTCTGCCAACGGCCTTGTCAAAGAGGCGGAGGAGCGGATAGAGGTTCAGGGCACTGTCTTGTCCTAGCGGTGGGAAATTGCCCTAAAGGCGGAAGAATCAGCAATGATCAACGACAGGATGCAGAAGGCAATGGAAACCACTGCATTAAAGACACGTAACGTGTATCCACAGGACATGTGGCCTGTAATTGAAGAAGTGTCATGATGATCTCTCCATTGGCAAAAGATTCCGGAATCGTCCCTCATTCGGATCTCCGGGAGGGGACTGCCAAGGGGGAGGGTACCATGAGAAAAAGATTGAATAATCAACAAAAGGATAATGTTCTACGAGTCGGGGCGTGGAATGGCAGAAGGTTGAACGTGGTAGGGAAACTAGAAAATCTAAAAAAGGGAAATGCAAAGGCTCAATCTAGATATAGTAGGGGTCAGTGAAGTGAAGTGGAAGGAAAACCAGAATTTCTGATCAGATGAGTATCGGGGAATATCAACAGCAGCAGAAAATGGTTTAACAGGTGTAGGAATCGTTATGAATAGGAAGGTGGGAAAGAGAGCCTGTTACTGTGAACAGTTCAGTGACCGGGTTGTTCTAATCAGAATAGACAGCAGACCAACCCCGACAACGATAGTTAAGGTATACATGCCGACGTCGCAAGTTGAAGATGAACAGATAGAGAAAGTGTATGAGGATATTGAAAGGGTAATGCAGTATGTAAAGGGGGACGAAACTCTAATAGTGATGGGCGAGTGGAATGCAGTTGTAGGGGAAGGAGTAGAAGAAAAGTAACAGGAGAATATGGGCTTGGGACAATGAATGAAAGAGGAGAAAGACTCATTGAGTTCTGTAACAAGTTTCAGCTAGTAATAGCGAATACCCTGTTCCAGAATTACAAGAGGAGGAGGTATACTTGGAAAAGGCCGGGAGATATGGGAAGATTTCAATTAGATTACATCATGGTCAGACAGAGATTCCGAAATCAGATATTGGATTGTAAGGCCTACCCAGGCCTTCATTGAAAGCCTCTATGATGATGAAGATTTGTCTGATGTGATAGAAGAAGAAACAGAAGTCGATTTAGAAGAGATAGGGGATCCAGTATTAGAATTGGAATTTAAAAGAGCTTTGGAGGACTTACGGTCAAATATGGCAGAAGGGATAGATATCATTCCATCAGAATTTCTAAAATCATTAGGGGAAGTGGCAATGAAACGACTATTCATGTTGGTGTGTAGAATATATGAGTCTGGCAACATACCATCTGACTTTCGAAAAGCAGCATCCACACAATTCCAAAGACGGCAAGAGCTGACTAGTGCGAGAATTATCGCACTATCAGCTTAACAGCTCATGCATCGAAGCTGCTTGCAAGAATTATATACAGAAGAATGGAAAAGAAAATTGAGAATGCGCTAGGTGACGATCAGTTTGGCTTTAGGAAAAGTAAAGGAACGAGAGAGGCAATTCTGACGTTACGGCTAATAATGGAAGCAAGGCTAAAGAATAATCGAGACACGTTCATAGGATTTGTCGACCTGGAATAAGCGTTCGACAATATTAAGTGGTGCAAGCTGTTCAAGAGTCTGAAAAAAGTTGGGGTAAGCTATAGGGAGAGACGGATCATATACAATATGTACAACAACCAAGAGGGAATAATGAGAGTGGACGATCAAGAACGATGTGCTCGTATTAAGTAGGGAGTAAGACAAGGGTTTAGCCTTTCGCCCCTACTCTTCAACCTGTACATCGAGGAAGCAATGATGAAAATAAAAGAAAGTTTCAGGAGTGGAATTAAAATACAAGGTGAAATGAAATCAATGATTCGATTCGCTGATGACATTGCTATCCTGAGTGAAAGTGAAGAATGAACAGTCTAATGAGTACACAGTATGGTTTGAGAGTAAATCGGAGAAAGACGAAGGTAATGAGAAGTAGTAGAAATGAGAACAGCCAGAAACTTAACATCAGGATTGACGGTCACGAAGTCAATGAATTTAAGGAATTCTGCTACCTAGGCAATAAAATAACCATAGACGGACGGAGCAAGAAGGACATCAAAAGCAGACTCGCTATGGCAAAAAAGGCATTTCTGGCCAAGAGAAGTCTACTAATATCAAATACCGGCCTTAATTTGACTAAGAAATTTCTGTAGATGTACGTCTGGAGTACAGCATTGTATGGTAGTGAAATATGGACTGTGGGAAAATCGGAACAGAAGAGAATCGAAGCATTTGAGATGTGGTGCTATAGACGAATGTTGAAAATTAGGTGAACTGATAAGGTAAGGAATGAGAAGGTTCTACGCAGAATCGGAGAGGAAAGGAATTTGTGGAAAACACTGATAGGGAGAAGGGACAGGATGATAGGACATCTGCTACGACATGAGGGAATGACTTCCATGGGACTAGAGGGAGCTGTAGAGGGCAAAAACTGTGAGGAAAACAGAGATTGGAATACATCAAGCAAATAATTGAGGACGTAGGTTGCAAGTGCTACTCTGAGATGAAGAGATTAGCACACGAAAGGAATTCGTGGCGGGCCGCATCAAACCAGTCAGTAGACTGATGACCAAAAAAAAAACAGTAACAGAAGAATCCATCAGGCAGTAGGCAGTTCAGGTGACTAGGAATGGACATCTCTTAAAAGGGCAAGCCCAGAAAGTCTTTTGTACAAGGAGTCGCCCAAAACTTTCGGAGGCATCTTTAGTTCAAAGGGGGTTCCCCTTAAAACCCCATAAAAACTTGTTCTTACTATACTTTCGCCGTCACCAGCCAAGGCAGCCCTGTATGCCAAGACAGATACAAAAGCAAAATTGCTGCAGTTTCTACGATATAATTCTAAGATCCCGATTTCAAACAACCTACAAAACATTCATCATATCTTTATCAGTTTCCGAGATGTAGAGATTCAAATGTACCCTACTCGTAAACGTAAAACACGAGAAATCTGGTGTGATGTTAAAACGTAGTGTATAAAGTGACTAACGTGGAGAAATACGCCGTAAACTGTCTCCGTTATCATCTGGGAGCACTATGTTATAGTACCGAAGCTCTCGCAAAGGATTTTGAACGTAAAATCCAGTCTTAAGAGCAAATTTAGAATTTGAGTCATTTTAGTTTCACTGTAAACTGTCTAAATTTTACTGACTAATAATTTTCTTTTCATATGAGTTACCCGCCCTGCTGCAACAGGGAAAAAAATGATTCTACGGAGGACCAAATATTGGAGTATGTTCCTGTTTATTCAAAATACTGCCGGAAATGGGGTACCAGGTGCCCTACACGTTTTAGCTGAGAGATGGGAAAACAGTGGCAGCGGCAAAGAGGCCACATGTTGACAAACTGCCTATTTGCCCCTGTCTCGTGCTATTCGGCCGACGTTCGTCTGATGATTTTACTGATGTTTCCCGGCACGAATGGCTGGCATTATCTCGGCTTTACCTTCCATTGCCAGTGGTAAACTGGAGCCGAGCTCGCGGCCGCAGACTATACATACCTGAAGGCCCAACATCCGAGGGATACTCTGCGGTCATTTCCGGTGCCATTCTTCTCTTGCTACTTGCGACGGTCGTTTGCAACAGTACAGGTAGCCAGGGTCAGTTTATCTTAAGGCATTCCTCTTTCTTATTGAAGATATTCGCGTGTTTTTTTTCTATTTCTCCAGCATCTCTGAACAAGAGGGTGTGATAGGCTTCCCTACAGCGAGAATTTCCATGTCGGCGAACTTTATTGCGTGGTCTGTCTCACACAGTGCGTGATCTGTCACGGATGATTTCACCACTTGCCTCAACCTGCAATGTCGCTTGGTTCTTCGAATCTGGTGTTGATTGATCATCCAGTCATTCTGACATAAACGTTTACGCATGTGAATGGTATACGTTGTATTTCAGACACTGGGATTGGGTCCCTTTTCTCCTTTCCCAATCTAAGACACTCTTTGATCTTCCTTGTCGGTTTGAAACCCGTCCTCACGCCGTATTTGTGCAATATATGAACGATTCTTTCCGTCACTCTAGGAATGTATTGCAGAGAGGCCGTAATAGGCATTTCACCTTCCGGTTTCTTACTTCGCCGAGTATTTGGCTCTGTTATACTTCTAACATCATTTGTGGAGTACCCATTACTCCTCAGAACACTTTGTAGGTGTTGAATTTCGTGTCTGATGTGCTGCAGTTTCCATACTCGTCATGGTCGCGTTACGAGCGTATTAATCACGCCTGTTTTCTGGCTCGGTTTGTGGTTTGATAGTTTGTGGAGGAATCGGCCTGCGTGTGACGGTTTCCGATACACGCTGTGTCCCACGTTTTCATCGTCGCTTGTGACCAGTAAATCCAGAAATAGCAGTTTTCTGTCCATTTCTTCGTCTAGGGTAAATTTCATGTTGGCATGGAGGCTGTTCAAGTCACTTAGGAAGTCACCAAGCTGTTCTTCACCGTGGGGCTCCACGCAACGAAAGTATCATAATATCAAAGCCTTCCATGATATCGTTCAGTGCAAGTTTCAGTTTCTTAAGTTTCTCAGTGAAATGTCGTGAGTCTTTTATGTATATGTCGGTCTTCCCCACGTGCTTCAGGAGCAGAGAGGCTAGCGTTTTGCCATTTTATCCGTCGGTGAGCAAGAAGCACCAACCATCCGTCTTCGTGGAACGTTATTCTCCTGGATCTAACGTAATTCTTGCAGCTGAACTGGTGTGGCTTCTGTGTTGTGCAGGTTTCTCTGTATTTCCACTGGCAGAGAATATGCCTTGATTAACCAATTCGTACTCTGTGGGATTCTGCGCCGGGCAAACCACCAGCTTGCAACCTAAGGAAGAAGAAATACAAGCTATTAAGAATCTTAACATGGACAAGAGTATATTGGTATTGCCGGCTGATAAGGGGAATGAGACCGTGTTAATGAAGACTGAAGATTATGAGTAAAAGAGGCGAGCCCTATTAGATCCAACGACGTACCGAAAACGAAGCGCAGATCCTACGCAGCGTATCACACAGAATACGAATTGGTTAATCAATGCTTCTTCCCTACCGGCGGTCATAAAGAGAAACCTTAAAAACCCAGAAGCCATACTACCTCGGCTGTGTGATTTACCTCAGATCAATGGGACTAACGTTCCAATAAGACCGATTGCTGGCGCTCCTAGATGACCATCGTATAAACTGACCAAACACTTGTCTTCTCTGCTCCAGAAGGTAGTGGGGAAACTCGACACATACATGAAAGACTCACGACATTTCACTGAGAAGCTCAAGAAACTGAAACTTGCACCAAACGACATTCTGGTCAGCTTTGATGTTATTTCTTTGTTTAAGAAAGTACCACTCAGAGATGCTCTGGAGCACATCGGTTCCATTTTCCCGTAAGATATAACAAAGCTCTTTCACGAGCTATTTACTGTGGAATGGCAATCCTACGAACAGTTGGAAGGCATCGACATGGGTGGTCGTCTAAGTTCCGTGGTTGCCAACTTCTACGTGGAACATTTCGAAGCACAGACACTGTACTTGGCCTCTTGCAAACCTAAGGTGTGGGACAAATACGTCGATGATACTTCTGTTGTGTGGAGCCATGGCGAGGAACAGATCGGTGACTTCAACAGTCTCCATGCAGACAGGAAATTTACCATGAAAGCAGAAAAGGATAAAAAGCTGCTATTTCTAGATGTGCTGGTCACAAGGTATGGGGGAAACCTGGGACACATTGAAACGTCCCCTTAGAAAAATTTATACAAGACTGTGCTTAAACTGACACACAATATCTTTAGCGCAACGCAATCTGACTTCCAAAAATCCCTACGAAAGAATGTCCCTGACTAGCATTAACCTATACGTATCACAAATCACTTACTTCACAAAAATCTTCGTTACTCAAGCTACTGCAATACAGCGAGCGCCACTACTGCCAGTTAAATAAAAGATTCAAACTACTGAAGGCACTAACTACTGATAGGCATAGTTAGCAAATGAAAGATTTTAATAGAGAACAAACAATGTATTTACCTCACTAGTCACAATATATATAGCAGTTCATGACACCAATTCTTACAAATTTCAAAACTCCGCCATCTCTCGCCCCACGTCCACCACTGCTGGCGGCTCACCTCCAACTGCGCAATGCTACGCGCTGTTAGCATCCAGCTGCCGCTGCCCAACACTACAATGGCGAGTATTACAACAATGCCAACCAGCTACAGACTGCACATGGCACAGCCAGTGATTTTCATATAGAGCGCTATGTGGCGGCGGCGTTACCAATAAAAAACCTAAACAGCCTACTTACATAGCCCCCACGCTCCCCACAAAAAAGTTTACAAGTGGTTTTGGGCAGTGGCCAATACAGATTTGAAAATTTGTTTCATAATTACAATGACAAAGAAATGAAATGCACACACTTATCGATACAATGTTGGTCAAAAGCTAAATTTTCCCACAGTCCATAAAGACAGTCCTGATCATTCATCAAAGTAAAATTGCAGTGTTTTTCTCAAAGTCTGAGTAGTAAAAGAAAATGCACACAGAAGTAGTGGATTTCCATGCAGTCTTGAAGAAGTAGTGTTGTCCTTTCAACGGAAAGACAGTGCTGACTCTTGACATGCAGACAGGTAATGGGCCACAACAGAGCAAACCCATAGCAGAGTCAGTCGAAGTTTTAAAGAATATTGGTAGGTAGGTCGTCACAGAGTAGACCCATTGTGGTCCTGGTAGAGATTACGGTATTGGTGGGCCACCAGAGGTGCAGACCCAGTGCAGTCCTTGTAGAAATAATGGTATTGGTGAGTCATCAAAGGTGTAGACCCATTTCAGTACTTGTAGAGATTATGGTATTGGTGGGCCACCAGAAGTGCAGACCCACTGCAGTCCTTGTAGAGATGGCTAGCAGACATCTGTTGCGACTGTGCAGGTGCAAAATCACCATCGAAGAGTCTTGCGGAGAATATAGCAAGTCCATAAACCACCACTTGTGCACTCACAAATTTTTTTGAAATGTCCTTTCAACCAGCAATGCTGTTATCCAGTCCCTTACTGAATTATTAACACACGTGGAAACACTATCAGTCCCTACTTCTCACATATTGTCCATATACTATGACCAACAGAAACGTGTGCAGTGAAATGTAATTTACAAGTTACTTAATTTGATGAACTGGTGTCAATTACAATTTTATAACATAAGAATACAATAACAAAGGTACAAAATATATCATTAAAGAACATAACAATACAGATAACATTTGTAGTAGTACAGGCTTTACAAAAGAATCGAAATAGCAAATACATCAGTGTTACAAAAATTACGACATAAGTACATACATAAAAGATCAGAATAACTTTTGAAACATCAACTTCACACATGAGCATTAGAACAAAACAGAATAAATAATGTGTAAACATCTTTACAAAGTAAATAACATGTTATTAATTCAAATTATATTTGAGGATAACAGTATTCCTCATCATAGTGAATGTAGCTTAGTATTAGAAAAATTCTGCAACATAAGTCCTATCAGATAAACATATAAAGATAGGAAGAACATAAATACACAAGGGTACACAAACACATAGTGGGATAACACAAGGAAAGGACAGGGTTTGTTTTACTGCAGTATTTTGCAAACAAAACTTTCTTTACTTCTAGGAGATCTCCCTTCGTTCTTCATTATTTCCAAAAAGTCCTATCTATACCTGATTTCTGTACTTTTTTAGTATAACTTCTCAATGCATTTCTTCCAATCCATCGCAAATCATTCTCTTATATAGGCTACCCCCTCTTAAGCTAACTTATATCTACTGAGCTAAGATGCTTAACTAAGGGATGAGGCAATGCAGCAGCACAAAACAATTTACACAAACAGCAATGTTAGAAAATGGAAATTGGCAAAAAAAGGCAGCAATATTACAACTAATATAAGACATTGCGCAGCAAACAAGAAAAATAAATCAGTAATAAAACTGGCTTAACCTAGTAATACAAAGTGACATTCAGTAGCACTATGAATGGCAAACAGCCGCAGCAAATGCTATAACTTATACCTAAACATGACAAACCCACAAGTAGAAAAAATATTACACTAAAGACAATAATGTAGATAAGGGAAATGTATATTCACATATTAATGTCTATATAATTAAAGTGGTTCACCACAACTTATTCTATGAAATAAATTACCAAGTACTTGAAAAGAAAATTATGTATGCAGTTCCTGTTACTAGTTCCTTCTTATTGTTCTTTCCTTTCCAAGTTGTCCTTTTTTTTTTGTAGAATGTGGATCATAAAATTATTATTTAACAGATCTGTTGACAGAAAGTTTTCACATTAGCAAATGCATTTACTTTTATTTTATGAAACCAATGTTGTAACACAGTTGGAAAACAGATACCAACTGAAATAAGCAACTATGTAAGGCAAAACATAAAAATATCATTCAATAGTCATGTGACATTTCATAAGTTAGTACAAATTCTCTCAACTCTCGTAGAAAGACGCTTGTCATTATCAGGTGTGCAGAAGTAGATAAGTATCTTTCTCAGTAATGAGCGAGTGGTTTTTGCGATGCTTTCTACAAAGGAATGTCAATAGCGAGGATAATGGCCTCCCTTTTTTTTTTTACCTGTGTCTCTGAAAGGCACACACTAATGGATTTCTTTTTGTCAGGTGGTTGTCGCGCAGCTGGGTGCCCACGACGCATTACATGCAGGTGGTCACTTAACTGTCTTATCGAAATATTTACGACACCAGTTTCCGCTACAGTGGCAGTCACATATAGAAAAAATTCACAGGTAAAGAATTTGCGTTACACATCAGTAGGAACAAAATCCTATTGATATAACAGTGTCTGAAAAATTTTCGTCGGCATTGTAATACATTCACGCATTTACATACATTTCATAACTCTTAAAGTGCGATTCTTGTTTTCCAACAACCTTTTTCACAAATCAGAGTCCTTAACCTCTACTCATTATTTCTTACCTTATTCGTCGACACTTCTTCAATATTCCATCATAACAGGTAAGTAGCATAATCAAATAACTCATATAGCATCAGCTTATTGATCATAAACATACCGCAACAGCATAATACACATAGTCATCGCAATAATGACACCATAACACCTCACTCAACTCTCTAAATCGTCGTAGCTTCCTCCAATAATTTCAAAACCTAAAAAAATTCTCTGTTCATGTCAAAAGTGTCATCTGCCTTTAAAAATCATGATCCCATACCAAATACATCATTCAAAGCTCTCATAATATTACAATGGTTCCGAAATATATGAACATTTCACAAAGTACAGACAAAATAGAATTTCATAAGTGTGAAATTATCCAACTGTGTGATTGCGTAAACATGTCACTGACTTAATAAAAAAAATGTTTGTCTCTTAGTTAAATGATCAGATAGCTGAGTAATTTATGTGTTAGATAAATATGGTACCGATGTGTAAAGTTGTATAAGCAAATACCATATTAGCTAGGGCTCCTTGTGCTTGCCAAACACATGGTACACAAAGTAAGCGTGTACCCCCCTGAGGATTAATGTGATTATATCCTCAGGTGTTACAGATTAAAGCAATGGAATGAAATGTATCACAGAAAACCTTTGTATCATTGTACTTCAAATATCTTTAAAAATAAATGTTTTAAGTACAAAATTAATCACTCAAATACGTGTACTGTAGTGATAAACTGTGCGTCTTGTTGCAAGATAATTATGTGGAAGTGTCGTAGTTATCGTCCTCTGTAAGCAAAGTTCTACTGAAGTCAATGTACTTACCTCGTAATAAAGGAAGTGAATTGCTTTGCGTATAAATATCTTAGTTATTACGCTTATTGCCGTGATGAAGACAGTACTATGCTGTAACGTATTGCTGTGCTATGGAAAAGGCTGTCTAATTGTAACTATACCACAAAAGTTACCACTAAAACATGTTTTACTTTCCAGAAAAATTCAGAAAAACTGTGCTGATATAAAACAGATAAACTGCAAAAGCAACATTGTAAATTGTCACTCATTAGTAGCGTCGTGATAAAATCGTGTAGCTGTCACATAAACTAACCACTGTGTCATCTGGTATCTCACAGAAAGTACTTTAAATCCAGAATGTATTTTCAAGTAAATCAAAATGTTGCATTAAAATCTCATTAGCAATACTGGTAAATGTTCTAAGTATGTGAGCCTTATAGTCGTTACGTAATCGTGCAACTAACAACCAAGAATGTACACACGCAATAACACAGTGATGTCTGTTCACTATAACAATGCACTCGTAAATACTATCTAAATATGTTCTGTAGGTTCTAGACTGGATAGTAAACTTCAAACATTGTTGCATGTTAACAGTTTCTCAGTGTGACAAAGCATACTAGAAATGTGAAGTGAAATGTTTTATGGCAAAGACAAAGTTAAAAGGCAGATTATCTTTCAATAAACGGTTTTACACGTGAAATGTGGTGTAAACCTTTACTCTTCCTAGTACGCAGAGTTTCAACTTCAACGCAATTATCATGTGGTACATGTCGGATTCTGTAAGGTCCATTGCAAACTAGAAAGAATTTGTGACTCAAGTGTTTCTTCTTATATGACAATGGATGAGCTTTAATGAGAACTTTCTGACCAATATATAATTTCTTTGCATTTGCTTTACCATGTAATTTTTTTCTTTTGTCTGCAGCAGAATTTATATTTTTAATAGCCAAATCAATTATGTCTTTGTGTTGAAGTTTACGTGTATTCGGAAAAGGTACAAGCTCTCTGATTCTGTTTGGTGGTTCTTTATTCTTCAGTACAAGAACAGGTGGTAAAGCAGTGGAGTCATGAGGCATTTCATTCAGCACGTTTTGAAATAAGTGTAAATATCTGTCCCAATGCTGATGCTTTCAATGACAATAAAGTCTGCAAAGCTTATTGATTTCTTTCATAATCCGTTCAGACGGGTTACAATTTGGTGAGTACAATGAAATAAAAACAGATTTGATTTTATGGTTACGAAGCATTCGTGACCAAACAGCAGATCTGAATTGCGGTCCATTATATGAAATTACTTTACTAACGTGTCCAACTTCACGTAAGAAAATTCTAACAAAGGCGTTGGATACAGACCGTCCTGTGGCTTTACGTAACGGAGTGAAAGAAACAAATTTTGAAGTAAGTTCAACAGCGACTAGAACGTACGAAATTCCATTAGATGTTCTGACAAGAGGTCCCAAGAGATCAACAGCAGCAAATTCTTTTAATTTAGAAGGAATGATAGGAAACAATAGAGCACGATGAGAGACAGTAGATGGTCTCGCCTTTTGACAAAGTTTACAAATAGACAAGACTCTTCGAATTCTCTTTTCCATATTGTTAAAATAACAAGTCGTTCGAAGAATATGATAACATTTTCGTGGACCAAAATGTGCATAGCTGAAATAAATGTACCAAATGAGCTTATTAACAAAATCGTCTGGAATGCAAAGTACCCATAGCATGTCATCAACAGTGCATCGTTTGAACAGTATGTTGTTTCAAACCAGATAATAATGCCGAATCTGTGTGTGTGTCTTTTCATGCCATTTAGTTTTGATGTCTTTCCAAATCGGATCTTTATCTTGTTCATGAGCAATGTCGTTTAAAGATGTGGTGATTAAGTTTTCAAAGGCGACTTTCTGAATGTAAAGAATACTGAAATTTCTCTCGAGGTTGCTTTCTGTGTTACTTTTCTCAAGCCCAGCCGGTGCGCGTGACAGTGCGTCTGCAACGATGTTCTCCTTGCCGGGAATGTAGACTATTGTGAAGTGGAATTCTTGCAGAAACAATGCCCAACGTTTTAATCTGTCATGATTTAATTTTGAAGACATAAGAAATTGTAATGCACGATGGTCACTGTATACTTTTACGTGCTTACCATAAAGAAAGAAACGGAATTTGTTAAATGCCCAAACGATAGCTAAGGCTTCTAATTCAGTAACGGAATAATTTTTTTCAGGTTTTGTTAGCACTCGGCTAGCAAAAGCAATGGTTTTCTGAACAGTAATGTCATTTTCTGTGGCTTCTTGAAATAAATGGGCACCAAGACCGACTTTAGAAGAATCCGTGTTAAGGCAAAAATCTTGTGAGAGATCTGGATGAGCTAGTATTGGCGCGTTAAGTAACGATTCTTTCAAAGAATTGAATTTCAACTGTACTTGTTCGTCCCAGTTCCAAATAGTATTTTTTCCAGTGAGAGAACAAAGTTTTGGTGTAACTAGAATTTGCATATTCAGAAAACGACGGTAAAAATTTACGAGATCTAGAAAACTGCGGACTTGTTTTTTTGTGGAGGGAACTGGAATGGCTCTGATTGCTTCTAACTTCTCAGGATCCGGCTGGATGCCTTCAGAAGAAATAATATGTCCCAAAAACTTCACTTTTGTCCTACCGAATTCAGACTTTTCCAAGTTAACTGTAATTCCAGATTCTGCAAAAATATGTAACACGCTGTTGAGGATGCGATTATGTTGTTCCCATGAGGCTTCTGCTATCAGAATATCGTCCACATATAAGGTGATGTGACGTTTTAAGAGCTCAGGTAATATGGAATTTAGCCCGCGAATGAATGCTGCCGAGGAAATGTTCAAACCAAAAGGAAGTTTCCGAAACTGATAACAAATGCCGAAACAAAGGAAAGCTGTGTATTTTCTACATTCTGGATGAAGTTCGATCTGATAAAAGCGGGATCTGAGATCAATGGAAGACAACACTTTTACACCATTAAAATTTTGAAGAAGTTCTTCCAACGTTTGCGGCCTGTCTGTTTCAGGAATAATGATAGTATTGATTTGTCTCGAATCTAAGACAAGCCTGATCGATCCATTTTTCTTCTCAACAACATGTAACGGATTGTTGTATGAGCTTACTGCAGGCTCAATAATGCCCTCGTCAAGCATAGATTGTATTTCTGTTCTAACACGGTCCCTATAATGTGCTGGAATTACGTATGGTCTAACACAAAATTTAGTATGCTCACGAACACGAAATTGGTATTGAAATCCCTTGATTGTTCCTGTTTTGTGATTAAAAACTGTGGAATGTGCTTGTAAAATCTGAAAAAGGTAGTGCCTATCAGTGTCATTACAATTCTCAATTGTTTGAATTTTATTCTGAATTAACTCATTAGTTTCAAATGTGACGTCGATATCATCCCTGTCAGTACTTGCAGAGCGACTGTTAGTGTCTAGTTCCGTAGAAAATTCCGAACTGTTGTCTGACAGAAGGTAAAGCCGATTAATTTCCTCGTCATGGTTTGAGAGACAATCTTCAAATTTCAAAGCTATTGACTTACCTTCTTTCTCTAAACTTATTTCAGCATCGTGAAAGTTTGAGATTGCTTTATTTTCATTCAAAACGTCTACTCCCAGTATAATTTCCGTCGACAATAATGGAACAATAAGAAAATTCATAGAGAAGCTGTGGCTTTGACAAAAGAATTCTATGTTGGTTTGTTGGCGTACATCTACACTTTTTCCAGTGACTGCACCTTGTAATTTAATCTTGCGTAACGGAAGTGTGGGGCAATCTTTCGATTTGCTGCATTTACTAAACGCTGTTTCACTAATTACAGAAATGGGACTGCCTGAGTCAAGTACTGCCGTAAATTTTACGTCATTTACTGTAATGTGAATCACAGGATATGCAATGTTGTTATGTTTTACGTCCTGTTCCTGGAGTAAGATATCCCTAATGTCTTCCGTTTTTACGTAATTACTAGCTACGGCAGCTGCGTCGTCAGTTTCATGCGTATGTTTTGTGGCTGCCAGCGGTGTGAGTCATTGCCTATTGTGTCTTTCTTGGCGCGAGTCGTTAATGGGATTTGGAGACCTAACTTCTACAAATTCACCTTGTCGAGAGGGCCCTGCTCTGTTTGAATCCCGCCAGTTCTGCTGCAATTCAGGTCTGTCGTTACGATCATAACGTGTGTCGACATGTCGGTAGATTCCATAGTTTCTTTCTTGTCGGTCACGTGGTGGAGAATTTCTCCCTGAATCGTAACTGCGCGCTGGACCGTTGCGTCTTAAGTTATTCCGTCTCCCTTGATAATAATTATTTTGGTTTCCATATTGTCTGTTTCTCTGTTTGTGTTTGTGATAGTCATTACCGCGGAGAGTTGATCTTTCCCTGTAATAATTACTACTCTGCCAACGGTTGTCACACGGGTGGTGTCTGTTTTGGTCACGATTTACGTTGTACGAATAGCCTTGTCGTGTATTATTTCTGTCATCGCGGAATTGTGACAGGTGTGACCTGTAATTGTTGTGCTCCTGCTTTCGCGTTCCGCGATTGTCAGTGTCAATTTCCAGTTCTTGTAACAGTCCCTGAAAAGCTTCAATGTCGTCTTTGCATCGTCCTGCTAAAATAATCTGTCGTAAATGTTCAGGTAATTTGATTAAGCAAATGCGGATGAGTTCAGAGGGGCTGTATGGGTTTGAAAGATACTGATTCTTATGTAACATGTCTTCAAAATATTTGACAAGACTGGAAAATTCAGATTGTTCCAAATGTTTCATCATTATGATGCTATGTTTTACTGGGTCTTGTGTAGCTTGAGACCAATATGCTGAGAGGAAGGCATGATAAAATTCTCCTTCACTATGACAATCCTGAATGACCGACCGCATTCTTACAGCTGGTTCATTCTCCAAGTAGCCACACATAAATTCTAATCTGTGCTCTAATGACCAAATGGGAGGAAAACAATGATAGAATTGATGGAGCCACGCTTGTGGATGAATGTCGTTGCCAGAATTCTTAAATGTTTTGAATTTACGTGCAGTAATGAACAGCTTATAGTCAAAATCATCGTGTCGGTGGGTAGCATATCATTCATTGTTACGTCGTGTCGGCAGTTCCATCTCAAAATTCGGTGCCCCTTGCCAATTTCTTTCACAATTTCCGAAATGCCCTCTGTGTTATTATTTTGTGGGTTTTCCGTATTTATATGTCCCTCTTCCCATGTTGGAGCGCGACTGTCCTCTGAAATACGTAATTCATGTATTACCTGTGTCAGCTGATCTTGCACTTCCCGGATTTCTCTTTGGTGTTGTGTATTAATTTGATTCTGATTTTGTTTGAATTTCCTAATTTGTTCGCACTCTTCTGTATCATTCACATCATCATCTACCTTTGTAGATAAGTTAGTGAACTGATCTGAAAGTTCGGCTACTTTCTCCGATGGTGAACACATTTCCTCAGTGTATTTTTCTAAACCAAGTTTCAGAGTGTCCATTTGTGTTGAAATCGAATCTACTGTGACCTTTAAGTTTTCCTGAGTTCTTGCAAGTTGCGTAACCGAATCGGTGGATGCAACTGAGTCCATTTTAGCTTGCAAGGTGTCGTGATTTTCACGAACAATAGTTTGCAGTTCTTTTATGGCTGCTTCATGATTCTGTAATGCATTTTCATGCCTCGAAAAAATAGGTTGACAATGCTCACAAATTTGTGTTTTTACGTCATAACAGATTTTTTGGCATTTCGATTCAATGTTATGTAACTCAGTAGTTTAATCTTCACGTTTTTTGTTCAAGTGTGATGTCTAACTTTCGAAGATTTTGTTCCATTGTGTCTAACTTTTGAAGCTTTTGCTGTGTTTGTCTCTGATTTTGTTCCATTGTGTCTAACTTTTGAAGCTTTTGCTGTGTTTGTCTCTGATTTTGTTCCTAGGTGTCTAACTTTTGAAGCTTTTGTTGTGTTTGTCTCAGATTTTGTTCCATTGTGTCTACCTTTTGAAGATTTTGTCCCATTTGTATCTGATTTTGTTCAAGCGTTGTGTCTAACTTTTGTAGCCTTTGTCCCATTTGTTGCATTAACTCTAATAACAGTGCACTGGTGTCTGAAACATGTTCCTCAGTGCTTTTCGGCAGTGCATTTGAACCGGCAATATTCGCATTTTGAAAAGCAGAAAATGTGTCTTGATTTATTTGAGAAAACGGTGAGGACGCAAAATCTGAATCTACAGTATTTGCAAGATTGTGTCCTGTCATTTCGGAATCCTGAGGCGAGCTGTGGCCGACCGATCGATCGATAATGCTTCCCTGTTCACTAATTGTTTCATTGCCTACACCATTATTTGCAACCCGCTCCATTTCCCTATGCACAATTACCAAATTACTACTTTGAACATTAGTTAATTCAATACATGGTGGCGCTAACACACTGCTTTCGTCTTCACTGTCATTTCTCAGTTTACTTTGGAGCCTAGTATTACGTTTTTCACACGCCATTATTGTCACAATTTTTTACACGACAACACAGAAAAACACAATTTGAAGAACAAAAATAAGAGAACACATTAACATATCACTAAAAATAATATCTAGTTAATTGCAAGCGAAGCTGCGAAATACTTGGTGCAAATCTACATGCATGCTACAACTGTTTTACTGTACAACAATGAAAGACTGCAACTACAAATGAATTCTCTTTATGATTACGCGCTAGCAATTAACAAAGGCTACACTAACTGCACAAACTACAAGAAAATATCAGAAGATTCCAGCGAGGTATCCTTGGCTAAGGGTCGACATATGAAACGTCCCCTTAGAAAAATTTATACAAGACTGTGCTTAAACTGGCACACAATATCTCCAGTGCAACGCAATCTGACTTCCAAAAATCCCTACGAAAGAATGGCCCTGACTAGTATTAACCTATACGTTTCACAAATCACTTACCACACAAAAATCTTCGTTACTCAAGCTACTGCAATACATCGAGTGCCATTACTGCCAGTTAAATAAAAGATTCAAACTACTGAAGGCACTACTACTGATAGGCATAGTTAGCAAATGAAAGATTTTAATAGAGAACAAACAATGTATTTACCTCATTAGTCATAATATATATAGCAGTTCATGACACCAATCCTTACAAATTTCAAAACTCCGCCATCTCTCGCCCCACGTCCACCACTGCTGGCGGCTCACCTCCAACTGCGCAATGCTACGCGCTGTTAGCATCCAGCTGCCGCTGCCCAACACCACAATGGCGAGTATTACAACAATGCCAACCAGCCACAGACTGCACGCGGCACAGCCAGTGATTTTCATACAGAGCGCTACGTGGCGGCGGCGTTACCAATAAAAATACCTAAACAGCCTACTTACAACATCTGCACCTACATCTACATCTACGTGATTACTCTGCTATTCAAAATAAAGCACTTGGTAGAGGTTTCAATTAATCACATTTAAGCTGTCTCTCTCCCGTTCCACTCTCGAACAGCATGCGGAGAAAACGATCACCTAAATTTTCATATCTACATCTACATTCACACTCCGCAAGCAAGGGCACTTTACGTGCCACTGTCATTACCTCCATTCCCAGTTCCAGTCGTGTATGGTTCGAGGGAAGAACGACTGCCAGAAAGCCTCAGTGTGCGCTCGAATCTCTGTGATTTTACATTCGTGATCTCCTCGGGAGGTATAAGTAGGCGGAAGCAATATATTCGATACCTCATACAGAAACGCACCCTCTCGAAACCTGGACAGTAAGCTACACCGCGATGCAGAGCGCCTCTGTTGCAGAGTCTGCCACTAGAGTTTGATAAACATCTCCGTAACAACTTTTTTTTTCTTTTGGTCATCAGTCTACTGACTGGTTTCATGCGGCCCGCCACGAATTCCTTTCCTGTGCTAACCTCTTAATTGGACTTGCAACCTACGTCCTCAATTATTTGCTTGACGAATTTCAATCTCTGTCTTCCTCTACAGTTTTTGCTCTCTACAGCTCCCTCTAGTCCCATGGAAGTCATTCCCTCATGTCGTAGCAGATGTCCTATCATCCTGTCCCTTCTCCCTATCAGTGTTTACACATATTCCTTTCCTCTCCGATTCTGCGTAGAACCTTCTCATTCCTTACCTTATCAGTCCATCTAATTTTCAACATTCGTCTATAGCACCACATCTCAAATGCTTCGATTCTCTTCTGTTCCGATTTTCCCACAGTCCATGTTTCACTACCACACAATGCTGTACTCCAGACGTACATCCTCAGAAATTTCATCCTCAAATTAAGGCCGGTATTTGATATTAGTAGACTTCTCTTGGCCAGAAATGCCTTTTTTGCCATAGCGAGTCTGCTTTTGATGTCCTCCTTGCTCCGTCCGTCATTGGTTATTTTACTGCCTATTCAGCAGAATTCCTTAACTTCATTGACTTCGTGACCATCAATCCTGATGTTAAGTTTCTCGCTGTTCTCATTTCTGCTGCTTCTCATTACCTTCGTCTGTCTCCAATTTACTCTCAAACCATAGTGTGTACTCATTAGACTGTTCATTCCGTTCAGCAGATCATTTAATTCTTCTTCACTTTCACTCGGGATAGCAATGTCATCAGCGAATCGTATCATTGATATCCTTTCACCTTGTATTTTAATTCCACTCCTGAAACTTTCTTTTATTTCCATCATTGCTTCCTCGATGTACAGTTTGAAGAGTAGGGGCGAAAGGCTACAGCCTTGTATACTCGGTTCTTAATACGAACACTTCGTTCTTGATCGTCCACTCCTATTATTCCCTCTTGGTTGTTGTACATATTGTATATGACCCGTCTCTCCCTATAGCTTACCCCTACTTTTTTCAGAATCTTGAACAGCTTGCACCATTTCATATTGTCGAACGCTTATTCCAGGTCGACAAATCCTATGAAAGTGTCTTGATTTTTCTTTAGCCTTGCTTCCATTATTAGCCGTAACGTCAGAATTGCCTCTCTCGTGCCCTTACTTTTCCTAAAGCCAAACTGATCGTCACCTAGCGCATTATCAATTTTCTTTTCCATTCTTCTGTATATTATTATTGTAAGCAGCTTCGATGCATGAGCTGTTAAGCTGATAGTGCGATAATTCTCGCACTTGTCAGCTCTTGCCGTCTTCGGAATTGTGTGGATGATGCTTTTCCGAAAGTCAGATGGTATGTCGCCAGACTCATATATTCTACACACCAACGTGAATAGTCGTTTTGTTGCTACTTCCCCTAATGATTTTAGTAATTCTGATGGAATATTATCTATCAATTCTGCCTTATTTGACCGTAAGTCCTCCAAAGCTCTTTTAAATTCCGATTCTAATACTGGATCCCCTATCTCTTCTAAATCGACTTCTGTTTCTTCTTCTATCACATCAGACAAATCTTCATCCTCGTAGAGGCTTTCAATGTATTCGTTCCACCTATCTGCTCTCTCCTCTGCATTTAACAGTGGAAATCCCGTTGCACTCTTAATGTTACCACCGTTGCTTTTAATGTCAACGAAGGTTGTTTTGACTTTCCTGTATGCTGAGTCTGTCCTTCCGACAATCATATCTTTTTCGATGTTTTCACATTTTTCCTGCAGCCATTTCGTCTTAGCTTCCCTGCACTTCCTATTTATTTAATTCCTCAGCGACTTGTATTTCTGTATTCCTGATTTTCCCGGAACATGTTTGTACTTCCTCCTTTCATCAATCAACTGAAGTATTTCTTCTGTTAGCCATGGTTTCTTCGCAGCTACCTTCTTTGTACCTATGTTTTCCTTCCCAACTTCTGTGATGGCCCTTTTTAGAGACGTCCATTCCTCTTCAACTGTGTTGCCTACTGCGCTATTCCTTAGTGCTGTATCTATAGCGTTAGAGAACTTCAAACGTATCTCGTCATTCATTAGAACTTCCGTTTCCCACTTCTTAGCGTATTGATTCTTCCTGACTAATGTCTTGAACTTCAGCCTACTCTTCATCACTACTATATTGTGATCTGAGTCTATATCTGCTACTGGGTACGCCTTACAATCCAGTATCTGATTTCGGAATCTCTGTCTGACCATGATGTAATCTAATTGAAATCTTCCCGTATCTCCCGGCCTTTTCCAAGTATACCTCCTCCTCTTGTGATTCTTGAAAAGGGTAACACTATCAAGCCTAAAAAATAACCCTGTGACGAAACGCGCCGCTCATCTTTGGATCTTCTTTGTTTCCTCTGTCAACCCGAACTGGTAGGGATCCCCCACTGGTGAGCAATACTCAAGTATAGGTCGAACGAGTGTTTTGTAAGCACCTTCTTTGTTGATGGACTAAATTTTCTGAGGACTCTCCCAATGAATCTCAAAATGGCACGCACCCTACCAGCAATTAATTTTAAATGATCATTCCACATCAGATCGTTCCCTACGCATACTCCCAGATAATTTATTGAAGTACCTGTGTTTCTTCCGCTGTCATATAATCAAACAACTCCCAGCACCAAGCTCCTATGCGCTGGATCTTCCTACATTTCGCTGAAATTCTCTAATGCTGCAACTTCTCTGTATACTACAGCATCATCCGCGAAAAGCCGCATGCAACTTCCCACACTATCTACTATGTCATTTGTATATATTGTGAAAAGCAAAGGTCCCTTAACACTCCCCTGTGGCACGCCAGATGTTACTTTAACGTCTGTAGACGTCTCTCCATTGAGAACAACATGCTGTGTTCTGTTTGCTAAAAGCTCTTCAATCCAGCCACACAGCTGGTCTGATATTCCGTAGGCTCTTACGTTGTTTATCAGGTGACAATGCGGAACTGTATCGAAGGCCTTCCGGAAGTAAAGGAAAATGTCATCTACCTGGGAGCCTGTATCTAATATTTTCTGGGTCTCAAGAACAAGTAAAGCGAGTTCAGTCTCACATGATAGCTGTTTCCGGAATCCATGCTGATTCCTACGGAGTAGATTCTGGCTTCCAGAAATGACATGATATGCGAGCAAAAAACAGGTTCTAAAATTCTACAACAGATCGATGTCAGAGATACTGGCCTATAGTTTTGCGCATCTGCTCGATGACCCTTCTTGAAAACTGGAATCTTTTTCCGTGCGAGCACTGATTTATTTTATCGTGATGATCATCTGTCCATATGTAGGTGGGTGCCAACAGAATGTTCTCGCAATCGGAGGAGAAAACTGAAATTTCCTGAGAAGACCCCGTCACAACGAAAAACGCCTTTGTTTTAATGACTGCCATTCCAATTCACGTATCATGTCTGTGACACTATCTCCCATATTTCGCGATAATACAAAACGAGCTGCCCTTTTATACCTTTTCGATATCATCTGTGAGTCCCACCTGATACGGTTGCCACACCTCACAGCAGAACTCCAGAATAGGGAAGACAAGGGTAGTGTAAGCAATCTCTTTGGTAGACCTGTTGCACCTTGTTAGTGTTCTGCCAATGAATCGCAGTCATTGACTTCCACTACCCACAATATTATCTATGTGATCATTCCAATTTAGGTTATTTGTAATTGTAATCCCTAAGTATTTAGTTGAACTTACAGCCCTCAGATTTGTGTGACTTATCGCGTAATCGAAATTTAGCTGATTTCTTTTAGTACTCATGTGAATAACTTCGCACTTTTCTTTATTCAGGGTCAATTGCCACTTTTCGCACAATACAGATATCTTACCTAAATCATTTTGCAAGTCGTTTTGATTATGTGATGACTTTACAATACGGTAAATGACAGCATCATCTGCAAACAATCTAAGACGGCTGCTCAGTCTGTCTCCTATGTCGTTAATACAGATCAGGAACAATAGAGGGCCTATAACACTTCCTTGGGAACGCCGTATATACTTCTGCTTTACTCGATGACTTTCCGTCTATTACTACGAATTGTGACCTTTCTGACAGGAAAACACGAATCCAGTCGCGCAACTGAGGCGGATCTACGTAGGCACGTATTTTTATTAGAAGACGCTTGCGAGAAACGGTGTCGATAGCCTTCTGGAAAATTTAATATAAGGGAGTCAATGTGACATCCCCTGTCGATAGCACTTACTACTTCATGAGTATAAAGAGCTATTTGTGTTTTACAAGATCGATATTTTCTGAATCCGTGCTGACTATATGTCAATAAATCGTTTTCTTCGAGGTACTTCATAATGTTTGAATTCAGTATATGTTCTAAAACCCTACTGCAAATCTACGTTAGTGATATAGGCCTGTAATTCTGCGGATTACTCCTACTTCCCTTTTTGGGTATTGGTGTGACTTGAGCAAGCTTTCAGTCTTTAGGTACGTATTTTTTAGTGAGCGAGTGGTTGTATGTACTTGCTATATACGGAGCTTTTTCATCAGCATACTCTGAGAGGAACCTGACTGGTTTACAGTCTGGACCGGAGGCCTTGCCTTTATTAAGTGATTTAAACTGCTTTGTTACACCGAGGATATCTACTTCTACGTTTCTCATCTTGACAGTTGTTCTTGACTGGAATTTAGGAATATTTACTTCGTCTTCAGAGCGTGTATCGAAAACGAGGGTCGATTCTTGCACAGACTATCAAACCACAAACCGAGTCAGAAAAGAAGCTTGATTAATACACTCGTATCGCTAGCAGAACGATTATGTAAGACGCAGCACCTCAAACGTGAAGTGAAACACAAGAAAGGTCACAAGAAAGGTATTCTTAGGAGCAATGGGTACCCCACAAATGATATTATAAGTGTAACAGAGCGAAACACTCGTCGAACTGAGAAATCTGAGAAAGAAATGTCGAGTAGGGTCAATCTGCCGTACGTAGCCAGAATGATGGACGGAATCGGCCGTATATAGCGCAGACGCGGCCTAAAGACCATTTTCAACAAGGAAGATGAAAGGGTGTATTAGATTGACAAAGGAAGAAAGGGACCCACTTGCATTGTCGGGAAGATACCGAATACCCTGAACACGTGGAAAAGTTTACGTCGTAACGAGTGGATAATTAATCAACTCCAGGATAGTAGAACATAAGTGACTTTGCAGGTTGGGGCAGGTGGAGAAATCAGCCGTGGCAGAGCACGCACTGAGCGAAACCGACCACGCAATAAAATTCTCCGACACGGAAGTTCTGGCTGTAGAGAAGCACTATCACACCCGCTTATTCAGGGAAGCTGCAGAAATACAAAAACACGCTAACAGCTTCCACAAGAAGGAGGAAAGCCTTAGAGTAAACGTATCCTGGCTTCCCGTACTGCGTCGAACGACCGTCGCAAGTAGCAAGAGGAGAACGGCACGTGAAATGACCGCGGAGAACCCCTCGGATGTTGGGGCACCAGGTACGTATAGTCTGCGGCAGCGAGTTCGGCTCCAGTTCACCACTGGCAATGGAAGGTGGCTGTGGCAATGCCAGCCACACGTGCTGGCGAAACGTCAATAAAACCATCAGACGAACGTCGGCCGAAGAACTTGAGACAGAAGCCAATAGGCAGTTTGTCTGACGGGAAAGTAATAAATACAGGAAGGTGGTAGACAGTGACTGTGTTACAGAAAGAACGAAGAAGACAGTGGCAGTCTGAGGCAAGAATAAAGACACAAAGGCAGTGGAAAATAGTTCACAGTGACATAAGTGTCAGGAAGAGTTAAGCTGAGAGTGCTGGGGAGCGGGAATAGGGGTGGGGGAGATATAAAGAGAAAGTGGAAGTGACTGACGCTCAGTGATACTGAGACAAAGTATTGGTCAATGACAACGAAGAAGAGATAGATAGTGAGAGTGGGAAGAAACAGCAGCAGTAGGAGGGAAGGGGTTCTAAGCGCTTCAGTTTGGAACCGCGCTACCGCAGATTCGAATCCTGCCTCGGGCATGGATGTGTGTGATGTCCTTAGATTAGATAGGTTTAAGTAGTTCTAAGTTCTAGGGGACTGATGACCTCAGAAGTTAAGTTCCATAGTGCTCATAGCCAGAAGGGACGGAATAAGAATAGCAGTCAGAGAGAGCAAGAGGCAGACAGGGACAGAGACTGTTGAGGGTCGTAGCAGGACGTAATGGACGGTACTGTGGCTGTGATACAATGAAAGGGAGATTCAAAGAGATGATAGTTTAGCTAAATGACTGAGAAAGGGCAAATCTGAGTGAATAGGTATGAGCAACGTAGAGGGATGGAATAGTGGGTGTGAATGACTTACAGTAAGGGGAGCTAGGGGAAGTTTCAGGTGAGTTTCATGTTAAGTAAGAATAAATATGTTCACATGTAAAAAATTTTGGAAAAATTTTTAAGCTGCTGAGGAAGGTAGAATTAGGCAACCTGGTTCTTTACTTTTCAGTCAGAGACTTTTAAATAGAGCATTTCTTTCTCCGACAGGAGCACTTCTCCGCTGGTATGACATACGTGAAAGAAAAGCGGACACTTACCCTGTAAGAGAGTTTCTGACTAATATTAATCTACAGAGTGTAAGAGAACATGATGCTCGGTAATCTAATGGCATCACTGCACAGGATGCCGCCTCAGATGAGAAAGTGTGAAGGAAGGGTAACCAACGGAATAGCCTTGACATGGAGTGCGTGATGTTTGCGGGATGTACCAGGAGTCTGAACATTTGAACTCATGGTGTCAGCGTCTCTGAGCTTCAGAGGAGTGGAGTACATTATCAGATTTCAACAGTGTCTGCGTGGACAGGCAACTGAGAGAACATCTGTTACATCACGTCGATGACATACTACATGTCAGAGTCATTAAGAAGAACTTTAACATCTGCAAGAATGGGCGCCACATTTTCGGAGTGCGACGATGGTCATGGACTGCGACTGATGGTTTTCGATTCATCAAGAGCAGATAAAACATATTGTGAATAGTTACTACATATCCCCAGCATTTTATTACGGACTTTCTTCCTCTATTAACTACTGTTGGTCCCTTTTTATTACATTTAACGTTTCCTTATCGCTCGATAATTATTTTGTTTTCTCAACCTCATCCTACCCTTCCACTTATCTTTCCTCCTCCTGTACAAAACTAACTGTTCATACATTATTATTCATATTTTTAAGTAGTCCAGTGGAGTGTCATTTTGTTTGCCTTTCCTACTTAAAACAGAGAGAAGCGATTTGCTTATATTAATGGATTGTTATAATTTTAACTGTGAAACGCGGCCTGCAGTTAGTTCTATGGTAGAGGCAATATGCAGAATAGGCCACCAATAAATAAATTAAATGAAGTTTATCAAACAGACAATGGTTGTCTTCCACCTTATAGAAAAAGCTTTGAACTTTACTTGTAAAGAACTTTATAGAAGCTGAAGTGTCACACAAAACCTGTTCTGTCTGTACCGAATATCGTTCTAGAACTGTAGGAAATTATTGGAAATGTGAAAGGTGATAAAATTTGAACTGCGGTTCTAGCCATCGGCATTGACAAGTGACCTTGCAAACATTTATCTAGAAACGTCAACATAGAGACTTTAACATCACATTCTTGTCCACATTTTGAAAAGTAAATAATAGATCATATTAGGGGAATTTCTTATCGTTAAAAAAAATGTTAATGTTGCAAGTACGACGCTCATTAAGACGTTAGTTATAGAAAATAATTTCGTAAAAATTGCTAACTGACCATCGGTATTTCATCACGATGTCAGTTGCTGGAGTAGTTAATGCGACACGCAGTACGATTTAAATTAAATATATGTAGAGTGAGGACAACTCAAGGAGTATCGCAAACTGCACACTATGCATTCGTGTCTAGTGGAGATTGCAAAATGTAGTTACAAATGCATACATATATCGGAATCCGATGAAACGGCCATCACAAGAGGAACTCAGTTTTTCTCGGTAAGGAAACCACAGGAGTATCCAAAACAACAGCTTTAGTGGTAATACAAATGATCAGGAACGTGGTTATATAGTGCAGCGATGTGTTTGCGGCTAAGAGTAATTGGGCTGACACTCTATTTAATTTTTCAAATTGATATTTCATCAAAAACGAAATATTCAGACCCAACGCCAAGTGGGAAAACAGGAGGTCGTTTGTTTGAGGTGGCAGCCTGATGTGTCAGACTGCTTATCTCAGCGCAGTGGCGGTAACAACAACGGTGCGTACCCATCAATTGCCACAGTATAGGAACAAGGGAAAACGTTTCTGAAACAAAGGTCAGAGTAAACAAGTGAATTTAACTTCAGGGAAGAGCATCATTGTCTGACGACACAGGCACATCACAACATTCAGTTGTGCATTGCCCTAAAACTTTAAAGCAATGGCATTCAGTAAGGCGCACAATGGTTCAAAATCTAAAAGTTCGATACTAAGATTTCTCCACGTGTTCCTTTAGTACTAGAAGTTACTAGAAGATAATAGAGTAGCGGAGGCTCTCTGAACTAGACACACATCTACTTAAGCTAGAAAGCTCACTTCCTAAATTTACTGTAATTATTATTTGAAACTGACAGTGAAATGGTAAAATGTGACCAAAGTAATGGGCACTAGTCGTGGCTTAATGTAGGTTCATTAAACAATTTAACAGATAATAGCCTGATCAAAATTTAAAATAAATACCAGCAGACGGCGCTCTACACTAATTTGTCAGTGAATAATTAGATCAGCTCTTGCTGTAGAGCTCCAGATAACACAGAGACAAGTGAACGACCACGACAAAGAACAAACGTCCTCAACACAAGGGGAAAATTTAATAAATATTCAAACATTACCAAAATAAACGCCACACTTGCAACAACCAATATGCAACTCGTTCCTTAGAACAAGATAAAACGCACAACGACTGTTCCCAAGCCACATGCTGAACAGAACACGTCGTCGACTTAACGTAAGAGGATCTGTGCTCAAATCACAAGCAGTATCTAAGTCGCGACGAGAATATTCTAAGCAAGTACAGAGCAACAAAAGTAGACGAGTTTCTACATACACGCACGTTCTTCCGACAATCGAAAAATCCTCGAGGATAAGTTCATGACTATTACCATGCCACTGAAATATGGACTCAAATTTCTAACAGAGGCCACAAGAATCTCAAAACAGCCAATACAAGAATCTAAACCAACTATAAGCCACTAACTTTTCAGGTAACTCGACCACCAAAACCCAAACATCTATGCCTAATCACTGACTACACGCTGACCTTGAAACAAAGGAGCTACTACCGATTCCCGAGGGATTGATACATGACAGACCGGGAAGACATACGTCCCATCAAACTCACCAGAAACCCAATCACACAACAGCTTGACGGTGCCTTCCGCAGGAAACAAACCCTAAACCGATTCTGCCGGAGCATGACCGAGCCTATCCAAAACTTGCACATTTGAAAATATGTTTGCAAGCATTATGAAATTGGAGGAAAACGATTCCAAAACTCTTGAACATACAGGCACATACTGTGTGGGATCTAACACTGCGTCAATTTCGCTGCACATGATCGAACTCACTACACGAATGATGCAACTAGAGTTGCGGAAAACTAATACAGAATTTCAATCGGATTGCGCAGCTGTTTTCTCAATGTACATCTATGAGTACTTAAGCTCCAACAGTTTCACACTTATAATAAAGGTAAGTATCTCATTAGCAACGGCACGTCATCCTTGAAATTTCGCCAAGCGATCAAAACTGTTTCTGTATATGAGGTGCCAGACCCTGACGACAAAACATATGCCTACTGGTGTAAAGCATGAGTCCGACATACAGTTAAAACTATTTCTACACGTGGTTCACTCATTAAATGGGCACAACACTACTACTGATCGATAACCAAGCATTGTTTGCTAATCCACTTACTGTGGAGCCAACATACTTCTGACCACTCGATTCATGATAGATTACGAACGCAAACATGAAGTACATTCACCGGAACCCACTGAGACGTCCGCTTGCCAGTCCCAAAAGGAAACAGTTGTTACTGTAGGTAGAAGATAGAATGAATTCAATACTATACTTCAAACATTCGACGGATGAGGGGTAACTACTATCAAACTAAATAAAAAATACTTGCAGAAGTTCAGTTACGCGGAAGAAATATAGATAGTACGTAACTTCACTGTACTGATTACAAAGGAAACCTTGTCAGATCAACCTCCAAATACGAGGGCAATCCACAAAGTACATTACGTTTCGGAATTAAATATAAATGAAGTATTGTAATTTTTTGTATTATATACAGATGAAAGCCACACATCAATACTACTTTTCTACATAGTTGCCATTTAAATTAAGGCACTTATCGTAGCGATGGACGAGCTTGGAAATTCCTTCGTCGTAAAATTCGGCCGCCTGCGCCTTCAACCTCGTGGTTACCTCTTCTTGAAGCTGTGCATCGTCATCAAAACGCTGCTTAGCCAACCCCTTCTTGATTGCTGGGAATAAGTGGAAGTCGCTCGGTGCCAGGTCGGGACTGTACGGCGGATGAGGAAACAACTCCCACTTAAAAGATTCGAGAACTTCACGAGTGGCATTCGCCGTGTGGGCTCGGGCGTTGTCGTGAATCAGCAAGATCTTTGAGCCCAACTTTCCCCTGCACCTGTTTTGTATTGCTCTTCTGAGGTTGTGCAGAGTTTGGCAATACCTTTGAGAGTTTATTGTAGTGCCTATTTCCAGGAAGTCCACAAAAATTTTATTTCTACCGGATTACTGATTAACCACGTGGTTGAAGGCGCAGGCGGCCGAATTTTACGACGAAGGAACTTCCAAGCTCGTCCATCGCTACGATAAGTGCCTTAATTTAAAAGGCAACTATGTAGAAAATTAGTATTTAAGTGCGGCGTTCACCTGTATATAACAAAAATATTCGAATACATTATTTATTTTTAATTCCAGAAATAATGTACTTTGTGGAAAACCCTCGTACATGACTCCACGCTTCGACGACACAACGAGGAGAGCTATCACCACAGCCGCGAGAAAGTGCAATTATGCACCATCCACTGCTTCTCTTGAAATCACTGTAATTTATATCTGAAGCAATCTGATGTGTGTAACTCAATAGGTCACTATTACGCACATCCTGTAAATTGTATCGAGCATTCGTGAAAAGTACACACGTAAATTTTCATAACATATGCGCCTTATCATTCCTGATGCCCTGCACGCTCATATCGCTGCTGCCTATACGAAATCTGCTCATAATTCTTTTTGTACTATTCTACGGATCATCTTCCATGTAGGTAATTATGTTTTGTACCCCTCATTGGACCACGGTTATCCTTTACTATGTTTCACTTGACACGGGATTTGTGACTCCCTGCCCGACGAGGATTATGAGCTGCATGGCTGGACACCTGTTTCAGAATCACTTTCACTTGTTAAGCACTTACCGTCGTGATTGTACTCCTCACGTGCCTTGTCCCAACAGTTGAGCGTACTTGACATGACACATTCCACTGACTCATTCTGCAGAAACACGGATCATCTGCCCCTTATTTATTACTCTGAGAAATTCCTGGGATCCATCGATGACGAAATATCAACTTCGGCAACGCTTTTGTAGATGTAATGCAATGTTTGCTTTATTTATAGTTGTCATTGCTGCGCTTTATATCAACACAACTAGCACTGCAGCACTGTCGTGAGTTATTCTTCGACTTAGCAGTTCAACTACTTTCCGTAGTCTCATGCTGTACTCACCATTGGATGCTTCCAGTCCCACCCCGGTTTTCCACTAGCAGCCATTGTTGTGGGTGCATGGTACGCAATATCTGGGGCGTCGAATGCCGTACACCCCACTGGCCTTTTGCAACCTTGCGCTCAAGGGATTCCTACTCAGTAAAGCAGACACCTTGCAAGCTTTGTTTCCAGTGAGCGTAATTTTCAGGCTGTGAAGCTACGTCAGATAGTTTGCCTTTATGTACTGCCACCCTTCCAGTAGAACGGTTAACACTTGAATAAAATCGAGAAAAGTCGCACTTTACTTGGCATTTCCGTTTCTTGCTTAAACTGCTTTTTTTCAGTTAGGGAAGTCATCTACGTATGCAAATTTCCATCAGGATCATATACGTCTCTTTGAGAAAAGAAAGGAAAGGATATGTTAATTTATATTGGAGGGGAAACTCTGTTTCGGAGAAGCAGAGCCACAGAAGTTTTCGCTGTAAAGATAGATTGCAACTTTCTATCACACTGTAACGCAATCGGATTCCTGGCCGGCTCCCTTTCCATTAGCGTTCGAAGCGCGCCTAATGGAGCGGACAGCAACATCAATCGACTAGATCTTTTATCTGTCCTGCCCATTGTCTGAAGGCATGTCCTCGTGAACAGTTTTCAGGCCTCGAGATGGAGAAATGTGGTAAGTTCGAGCGAAGTAGTTTAGTTCGATGTGGAAACAAAAACACCGATCACCCACTGTTAAAATTAATTTTCCAAGCGTCTTCGATTACGTATCTGTTGGAAACTGACGAAGTTAAGCTCAGAAGACTTTAAAAATATGAATAATAAAATTGATTGCTAATTCCTTGTAAAAACAAAATTTCAACCGAATCGCGGAAATATTGCGGCTTACGTTAGTATTAGAAGTGGTGGTAGTATTAGTGGTCGTAGCAGTTGCTGTTGGTGTTTTCACTTTTCTCCCTACTGAGACCTTACGAGGACCACGTGATAATATCATTTCTTCGTCTTGTGTTGTTTTCACTTACTTCTTCCCCAGTATTATTTCAGACTTCAGCGTGTTCTATTCCACTTCTCACTCTACTGTCCTACAGCATTGTTTACGTCCCTGGATTGAAATCAGTCACATCGTAACAGTGTTTTATCCAAAACTGTCAGTCTCTGTTCCTTCTTCTCCAATCAATGTGTTTCTTAGTGTGACATCTCTGACGGACTATTGGTCAGATGTTAACAGATATCTGTAGCTTTCTCTGTCGCATCAGTTGTCATCCATGTCGTACATATAATGAAAGAATATAATTTGCTTCCACCTGTTTGTGTTACCATTTTTTTTCTTGTGATATATTTAAATGTTTTTTTTAATTTCTCGGAGCCTGTCTGTAGACATTCGTGAGGTATTTTCATTTCATATATATACTAAGGTGGTATCATTTCATATATATACTAAAGATGGTATCTGTTCTTTCGAACATGTCCGAGAGAACAGATACCATTGGTGACCATGCAGTTCGTTAGAATGAAATTACAATGAACTGAACACCCTTAGCTGCTTACAGGCGTTGACATACATCAACGGAGAAAAATGTCTGCCATGTAAGCAGGAGACCCCGGGTTCGAGTCCTGGTCGGGGCACACATTTTCATCTGTCCCCATTGACATATGTCAACGCCTGTAAGCAGCTATGGGTGTTAATTTCATTGTATTTTCATTTAAATTCATTAAGTATTCGGAAAACGATATTAAAATAATGTAAACTAATGTAAAAGTGTGAGACGATACACATGAGTTCCAAAAGAAATCCGTTGGAATTCGATTACTCGATAAATAGTAGAATTCTCAAGGCTGTCAATTCAACTAAGTACCTGGGTGTTAAAATTACGAACAACTTCAGTTGGAAGGACCACATAGATAATATTGTCGGGACGGCGAGCCAAAGGTTGCGTTTCATTGGCAGGACACTTAGAAGATGCAACAAGTCCACTAAAGACACAGCTTACACTACACTCGTTCGTCCTCTGTTAGAATATTGCTGCGCGGTGTGGGATCCTTACCAGGTGGGATTGACGGAGGACATCGAAAGGGTGCAAAAAAGGTGAGCTCGTTTTGTATTATCAAGTTATAGGGGAGAGAGTGTGGCAGATATGATACACGAGTTGGGATGGAAGTCATTACAGCATAGACGGTTTTCGTCGCGGCGAGACCTTTTTACGAAATTTCAGTCACCAACTTTCTCTTCCGAATGCGAAAATATTTTGTTCGGCCCAACCTACATAGTTAGGAATGATCATCAAAATAAAATACGAGAAATCAGAGCTCGAACAGAAAAGTTTAGGTATTCGTTTGTCCCGCTCGCTGTTCGGGAGTGGAATAGTAGAGAGATAGTATGATTGTGATCCGATGAACCCTCTGCCAAGCACTGAAATGTGAATTGCAGAGTAGTCATGTAGATGTAGATGTAGATGTAGATATATAGCCAGAATGGTTATGCAACTCCATGTTGTACTCCATCTTAGATATGCATTCTTTTATAGCTGAATTAGTTAAACATTTCTCGCAATACTTTGGATTTTGTTACTTTTCATTTTTAATAACATATGTTTCCAAAACGTTTAGATAATCTATACACCTCAAGAAGAATTACTTTTTTCTAAATTTCTGTACCCTCTTTCCCCGTGTACTTCTTTTCTGAAATTAATTTGAATCACAATATTAATGAGAGGTTCAGTACGTAAAGCCAACTGAAAATGCTAGGTGTCGTACTGTAACACCTTTGTTGTGTCTCCACAGCACCACTAGTGAGGTTTCTATTTTCTGAAAGTTTTTTATTGTACATTCTTAAAATCTTCTCCAGACTACAACAGAGGAAATTTGGAGGTAACGAATTTCATTGCCTTACTACTGTAGTATGACGGACCGCATCGACCTTCGCCAACGCCCCGCTGCTGAGGAGTAGGAGGAAGCCGGATCCCTGGGGCCAGCCCCAAGAAGAGGGACACTGCAAGTACATCGCGGGAAGCCTGGCAGACGTAATCGCCTCGCTCAAAGAGGGCACGATGCGATGGGCCTGTATGACAACGAGAGCGGGTCGAGAGCTGATGCATACCTGCAGCCATTACGACGGAACGCCAAGAATGTAAGTGCGAAAGTATCTGAGTTCTTCTGGCCTGTCGTCAGTCATTTTACCTGCCTTAGAAAGCAGGAATTTGCCGACAATTCCAGCACCCCGCGGGCATAGGGAGCAGCGTGCAAAAAACGCAGGGAATTGGCGCAGAGAGGCGTGCAAAAGAAGCCAAAATTCTTTAAAAAAATGTGTTTTCTAGATAGTGGGGACATTCCTTGAAAATGACGGATTCCAGCAGATTTTGAGACGGAGCCCATGAGTCTGTCCAGGGCTCACGCAGAGAGAGCGGTTGTCTGCCTGCCCTACCAACAGCCTCGGAAAACACGAAAATATCTTAAGAACGTGAAATCGTGAGAAAGATGCCAATTCACGAGGCACACGCCATTCCACACCTGATAAACATTTCCCACCCTTCGCGGAGAGGCGTAGCGATAAACACGGCGATCTATCATCGGCCTACACTGAAAGTGTAGGCCGATGTGATTCGATAAGAAATCTATTTTCAGAAAAAGTACTGTAATACGTCCGACCGCAGCCACCTTCGCCAACTCGCCGTGAGGGGCTGAGTAGGATGTTGGAGTCTCGGAGACTGCTGAAGCGAGTGGACATTGGCGCTCTTCCACCCATCAACAACATCCGCCTTCCCACGTAGTGATAGCACAGCCTCGGCCACGCAGCCGATGACGGGCAGACAACGGGGAGATCGTACCCGTGCCCCTCCGTAAAGCCGCGATTGCGGAAGAGGGCAGCTAACCCGCGCAGCACAGCTGCGATGCAACACGCAGCACGAAAGCAGTGCCCGCCACCGACAGCAGTAAACGACGAACGACAACGAAGAATGGTGAGGCAATTCCTTCCCTCATCCTTTCCCTTAATAACTGAGTCGTATCCACGCCCAGTCAAATCGTCCCTGAGATCTATAATTTTGCTTTGTTTTGTCTAAACAGCACGATAATAAGTACATTTCATTCATGTGTTGATCATAGAAGCACATTCATAAATAAATTCCGTAAATTTGTACTCTTTGTGTTTGATTTCATTTAATCATCGATATCAGTTAATTGTTGCCTCCTAACCTGGAGCAATCTCATCAGTCATCTGCTCGTCATTTAGTAGTCGACTGCAGAGAGAATAACTTCTCGAGTTCACGACATTTTAGGCGCCCAGCGTGGGGCGACCTCATTGATAATGTTCACGGCATCTGATGCCACATAATAATTTATCGAGTTCACTGCACTACTGTATTTACTTTGAAGTGGTGACGTTGTTAGAGAATCACATATTATGTACCCTAGTGCCCAGTAAATCACAAGTTTGTTTAAATTAATTCATGCAAGGTTTCTTTGACAAGCATTCTGCTATGACTAACTGCCTTTATTGATTAGTGTTGTTGTTGTTGTTGTGGTCTTCAGTCCTGAGACTGGTTTGATGCATCTCTCCACGCTCATCTATCCTGTGCAATCACCTTCATCTCCCAGTACCCACTGCAACCCACATCCTTCTGAATCTGCTTAGTGTATTCATATCTTTGTCTCCTTGTACGATTTTTACCCTCCACGCTGCCCTCCAAAGCTAAATTTGTGATCCCTTAATGCCTCAGGACATGTCCTACCAGCCGATCCCTTCTTCTAGACACGTTGTGCCACAAACTTCTCTTCTCCCCAATCCTATTCAATACCTCCTCATTAGTTTCATGATCTACCCACCTAATCTTCAACATTCTTCTGTAGCACCACATTTCGAAAGCTTCTATTCTCTTCTTGTCCAGCCGGCCGCGGTGGTCTAGCGGTTCTAGGCGCGGAGTCCGGAACCGCGCGACTGCTACGGTCGCAGGTTCGAATCCTGCCTCGGACATGGATGTGTGTGATGTCTTTAGGTTAGTTAGGTTTAAGTAGTTCTAAGTTCTAGGGAACTGATGACCAGAGTAGTTAAGTCCCATAGTGCTCAGAGCCATTTGAACCATCTTCTTGTCCAAACTGTTTATTGTCCATGTTGCACTTCCATACATGGCTACACTCCATACAAATACTTTCAGAAACGACTTCCTGACACTTAAATGTATACTCGATATTAACAAATTTCTCTTCTTCAGAAACGCTTTCCTTGCCATTGCCAGTCTATGGATCAGTAATCATGCTAAATCCAAAATATTGAAAGAAACAGTTCCTTTTTCATGTTTAAACGACAAGCTGTGCTTGCACATATTGTGACAAATCGTTCCCTTTGTGTATCTTCAGAATCGTTATCTTTCAGTAGTACAGATAGTTAATTATTTAATAATTAAATTTCATAATTTATTGGTCCATTGACTGCTGGATTATTGCCATATAATAGGTTACCAAAATTATTTAAATGTTCATTACTGTTGATGCAAAAACCCTAACCATGATGACCTTTACTAGTGAAATGCGAACATATAATTCAGTATGAATTTTCCTATTATCCGTTTTGGTTTCTTGGAAGTATGTTTAAGCAAATATAGCATACATATGTTTCTCTTAATGGTTCATGGTCAGAGGTACTGCACTTACTATGAGAAATATTGCACATACATATTACTAAATGAAACTAGTAATTCGGTTTATCCCGCTAAAGAAAATAAGCAATGAGAATATCATTCTAGTAAAACCTTTACTTATCTGGTAGAAGCGTTTGGGTAAGCTCTAATAATCATGCAAATGCAACAACTTCAAACGCAAAGCTGTACTGTGAATGTCGTGATGTTAGTAGCAAAGACAGTTATACTAAAGAAGGGGATGCGCTGAACCTGTGGTCGGAGTTGAAAGCAAGATGGTTATTGGATCTGAATGGAATTCATCAAAATGAAGCTAGAAGTTAAGCAGTTCTATAAAAGGGGTTAAAATTCCCTACGCAGCATCTCGTGATTACTGCTCGATTTCGCCGTAGTAACTGTTTGTACTTGCAGAAGTGGCTGCAGAATCAGTTCTTGGCGGTGCTTCAACACCATTGCCAACTCCTAGGTGCGTATCAGGGCTAAATCTCTCCAAGTCCCTCGATATATCTCCTCAGGCAGCGGGCCCTGGCAGTCAAGGCTCTCAAAGACGAAGGGGTGATGACTCTTTATGAAAACGAAGGAAGAAGGAGTAGCGTTGTATTGAGTAGTCGTCGTAAATAAAACACGTACTTCCACGTATTTGCTCTTTATTCGGCTTGCCTGGGCTACAGATCTTCCAATCGTCGACCAGAAAAAATGTTATTTAAGAAACGCTGCTCCCTGATCTCGACTATTCTTCAGGCTATTAACCAGTGACGTGCATTCTACCAATTGACACTGTAAAAGATTTGACACTCTCTTTCCACTTTTGTGTCTAGTTAGGTGGGTCCTCGTCGGCGTGCTTGAGTTCCTCTGTCTTATTTCTAGTTTATTCATATCATCAAATCCTGTTGGGTCTCATGTTGCATACACAGGCAGTTTTTTGAACGTCAACATCTGGCTTCACCGCACACCTTCAAAGCATACTGAGACTGTTGGTTATCAGTCCATCTGCGACAGTAAGCATAGCGTCTGGCGTTTTCCAAAGCAGAGACAGTTTTTCACGTTATGTGCACAATAGTGCCTCCTTTGACTTCAATAAAAAAGTCGTTCCTTCCATTACAGCTTTATGTTGTAAACACGCTCGCAGCTGGCGGCCTTAGATCACAGAAGAACACACCAGCGTTTGTCTGCGATGCTTCAGGTACCCAGCAGGCGCACTACAAGAGACCATCTGCTGGCCAGTGCTGCACGCTCCCGATGCTCTCTTCCGAGAACGGAACCAATGGTGGTGGCCAACGTCGCTCCTCAGTTTTTCACCTCGCCCCAATCTGCTTTGATTATTGTCTTATATATATCAGGCATGCAAATGAAAGAGTGAATAAATGAGTTAGCTACCAACAATCATTAGTAATGTTATTTAGTACGTTTTTCGAAATCAAATAGATGTTCTGATCGAATGGGTCTTTGGACTACAATTTTACATACGTTGTGGGATTGTTTTAGAAAAACAGACATGTAACGACAGATACAAACTGGCGTCATAGTAAAGGTCAGTACAGAAACCAATGAGGATCCAATTCCGCAATGTGTTTTTTGTTTGGAAACGCTATTACTTCAAAGCATGAATCCGTCTCCATCGCGAAAGTTCTAAGCATTATACTTTAGTTTAAGTGAACCTTCTTTTTGTGAAAGAATCCAAATGCATGGAAAAGTTAATTAACACTGATACTAATGTGATAACAGCATCAAACCTGCTAGGTTTGGAATTTCAGAGAAAGGACAACCTCACACGACAGTTGAAGCTCTCTTACTGCCCATGGCTATACGCTTCGTCGGAAAACTTTTATGTGGCAAAAGTGGCCACTATCGAGCAATTTGATAAACAGAGGAATTAAAGAGGCAGGTTCCAACATAGAAGAAACGATGTTGTTACACCTGAAAGAGTGTGCTTCTATCCTTCTCCAAATAAATGAGATTACAGATGACACAATAACGATGTAGTTTTATCATAGAGATGAAATAGAAGAGTGTAGATATTCCTTGGCAAATATGTGCTGGTACTAGTATAGAAAGAGCCAAGGCAATGTGTGGTTATGTAACGGTGCTGGCAGAAAAATCAAATATATGAACTGAGGTCAGAGTTTTGTAAATTCCTCAGTAAGAAAATCGAAGTCACAAACTTTTCCGCTGATGATAGGTGGTTATCAAGCTTTGCCTATTTACCTGATTCTTTACGATGTGCTTCACATTTTCAACACTGGCCTACAAAGACGAGGCACATCAGCTTTCTTACAGGTAACAAACTACCGCCTTTCAAAACATGGTTCATTCGTTTTAGGTCATAGCTACTGAACATTAATTTTTTCGCATTTATTAATCCTATATCATCTTTCGAACACAATGAACTAGCTTCAATAAAAGATATAGTCTGAGACATGATCCGCGTTTCGAAGCCCTTCAGAAAGTTTGAAGAGGGTTTCCCGAAGATTGCACAAGATGTGACTGGATAAGAAATCTATTTTCAGAAAAAGTACTGTAAGAGGTCCGAATCAACGCGAGCGCCTGAGGAGTAGAAGGGAGTCGTGAAGACACTGTTGAAAGCGGGAGGCCATGGGCGTTCGTCCACTCACCGCCAACATTCGCCTTCCGACACCGTGGTACCGTAGCCTCGGCCACGCCACCAACAACTGTAAGAGGACGCGGAGATCGTACCTGGGCCCCGCCACAACGCCGCAATTGCTGATGAGAGCAGCCGACTCGATCGCGTGACCCCGAGGCGACGTCCCGAACCGACGCAGCGCCAGCCGCCTACAGCAGTACGCGACGAACGATAACGAACAATGGTGAAACGATTCGTTCCCTCCTTTCTCCCTTTAAAAATTGAGTCCTGCCCACACCCAGTCAAAGGGGCTCTGAGATTTATAATTTTTTTTGGTCTGTATAAACAGCACGAAAATAAATCCATTTCTTTGACGTTGTGATCATGTAAACAGCCGTTTGCATTCACACGAACCACTTAATTTTATACCTTTGTGTTTGATTCTATTTAATTATTGTATCAATTAATTGCTGCCTCCTAAGGTGCGGCAATGGCATCAGTCATCTACACGTCTCCGATAGCAGAGAGGAGAAATTCACAGTCCACTATATTTTGGTTTCCAGCGTGGGGCCACCAGATTGGTAATTTTCATGGTATCTGATGTCACAAAATAATATCTCGAAATCACTACAGTGCATGCACAAATAATCACGAAAGACACTTTCATCGATATGACTAACGACAATTCAGTGAAAGATGCTTTCAAATTTCGTTCTGATTTCTTTTTGGATGGGAACAAAACTGAGTACCCTCTTTTCAAACAAGCTATCCGATTTTTTGTGCAGCTTGTTACTACGCACACGGGTGAAAATGGTTTATGTGAATCGTTGATCTTTAAAAATAAATACAAAAACAGGCTTACTGTAAACTAAGACTTGAGAGCTAAGTTGAGCCCAATCGAACCAGAATTTGAAGTTGTACGTAACGATAAACTACAGCACACTTCTAGCTTAAACATGTAGCGTCTCTTGGAATTCGTAATGAAAACGTCGAGGTATGGCGTCGAAATATCGTGCTGGGAAAAGCTGACGTAAGGCAGGACACCCGATCTCAAACTCTCAATGAATTTCAAGTGATACACAGTGATAATAAGTCTGGCAATTCATAGTGTAGAGATTAACGTCAGTAGTCCGACAGAAAAGAGGAAGCAAATTAAATAATATTACAGTGCTCTGTGAGTTTGTCCTAAATGCTGATACACTGTTTTGAGTCACCATCGTTGCCTCATGTTGAGTTCGACTGTTTTCCCTTATGCTTCAGGTCTGCTGGTAATTGTTTCACTTAACGTCGTGGTCGTCTTTAGAAACGCGGAAAAAAATTCACTTTACGCCTTCATAAGAGACACTCCCCACACCTTCCAGTCACACTATGTGAGTATGGACCAGATGTGGTTTACACTCAAAGGAATAGTATCGACAACAATTGAGAGACATACACCAAATAAGTTAATAAAACGTGGTACCGATCCCAATCGGTATAGAACACAGGTAACAAAACCACGAAATAGCATGCTAAGTTTAAAAGAATGCAAAGATTAGCAAAGTTTTTCGGAAGTTCGAAATGCAGCACGAGCTTCGATGCGAGATGCTTTGGATAGATTTTACAAAGAAGCTTTGTCACGAAACCTAGCTGGAAACCCAAAGATATTCCTGTCATATGTAAAGCACACCAGCGGCACGACAAATTCAATACCTTCACTGCTTAATAACAGTTGTGATATTACTGATGATAGTGCCTCTAAAGCAGACTTACAAATGTATGCACTGTTGTGTGAGAAAGCCAACAGCGACAGTTTCACATCTTCGACATCAGATGATAGCTCTCAGGAGACGTAAATTATATCTAGTTAACTTTTCCGAATGGCTTGTTTGTTACGTGGAGTCAAGGATATTGCTAAACTTCTCCTCATAAGGGTCCCTAAACTGGTGGTCTCGAACGATCATGTGTAGTTCTTGACAAATGTTAAAGTGAGGTGTCTGATCTCTATGTTGCAAGAAGTAGTTGAAGTTGCAGCTGAACATAGAACTAGGTTAACGCCCTACGAACAACGGGACAATGATTTCAAAGTAGACTGTGGCTCTCTCCTGTCTGCGGGTAGAACCAGACAAAGCGTAAATGCATATCCATAGTGGTGGAGGCCATACTTTGTGCTGTTGGGAGAATGGTGAGATCGATAACGAAGGGTCCTTCGCGAACATACACAACCACACACCTCCCAATGGTATCGGCAGGAGCCTGGAGAGGTGTATGGCATGTATCTCTCAATGTGAGGCAGAGCAGCCAGTTGTGTTTCCTGTATGAGTGCAATGTCAACTTTAGATGCCTAGACCATGTCGGCAAAAGAGATAATTACTGCTTCATATTGATCGTTGCAGCCCTGTTTGACATAAACTAAGTTACGTTATGGACAACAAAAACACCCATGCCTGAGTGAAATTTACATTATAACGAATGATATGAAAGTTTTCAGAGGTAATACTGACCAGTCCAAAGTGCGGAAAAATGGTGATATGGACAACTACTGTCGAGGGAAAGTAATACTAAAGGAGGATGTCCCGTCAAAAACTGCAAACGAGCCGTCATCGGGATTAGACATCCTGGCCGAAGATCGTGCAGCGTGTGCTTTTACGGTACTTGGGTGACCGCAACTTCCTTGACCGGCCTTCCATGTCCGAAGACTGGAGTATATCGCTTTCCCAGCACTAAGGCTATCACTGGTACTATCGCTGATGTAAACTACATCGGGTCGTCTGAGGGATGATCAGCTTCCTTAGGAATTAAAAATAAAAAAAATTGGCTCTGAGCACTATGGGACTCAACATTTAAAACTACTTAGACCTAACTAACCTATGGACATCACACACATCCATGCCCGAGACAGGATTCGAACCTGCGAACGTAGCGTTTGCGCGGTTCCACACTGTAGCGCCTAGAGCCGCTCGGCCACCCTTGCCGGCCACCGTATAGTTCAGTAGTGATAAATGGATGCTCACTATATCACTTGCCGGAATTTTGGCTACATCTCGAAGAAAGCGTTCTGCGTAGAGTGCCTTCCGTCTCACGTAGCCATTGCAGAATGTGAAACGGAGTGTCGAGTAACGGAAACTGTTCGCCATTTCTCTGGAGTACCAGACGGCGCGCAAGTAGTGGATACATAAGGTAAAGAAAACTAGAATGCGTTCCCCGCAGGCGGAAATACGGCACGTCCGCACTGCTCGGCTGCTAATGCCGGTATGATTACTGGGCATTTGCGCAGCCACTGCGGCACCCGGACGCAGTGTTTATCGCCATTCTCGGTACGCTGCTCGGTTGACCCACACTCCCACCTAGCGCCACCTGTTACACAGTACCCGTCCACGTCATACATGCTCGCTACTCGAGACTCCAGTGGTAGGTCGAACAAGATTGTGAATTCTCACTGAAGGTGGTGGATTCATAGCCCATAGGCGCGACTCAGTTATATAAATGCATGGTGTCTGTTCTTTCGGCCAAAATATGTACTATTGTATGAGTCATAGTTACTTGACTCATAGTTACTTGAAACCGAGTTCCGTAGACAGTTGCTGAATATATCTAGCGTAATACGTCATTCTACGACGGAGAGGTGAGATATGAGTTAATTGGACATTGAGCAGCCTGAAAATGAGACTGTTGAGTGCAATTCGCTGGATATTCACATGAAATATTTGTACAAATATATGTGAAATAGATTAATGATTTGTGAAGTATATCTGACATGTGCTTTGTGGGCAAAGCGAAGGATAAAAACCTCGCCCTGAAACGCTGGAACGATTTCAGTCAAATTTGGTTACATATGGTTTACAGTCGGAAAGAAATAGTTTGTGGGTAAGAATCACAATCATCCTAATAAGGTGATAGTAGGGGGAGGAGCAACCACATACAAACGTTAGCTCGTCTAAAGGTCCGTACCTAAAGACTGGGAAGTTGCACAAGTCACAACAACAATCAATAAAGGAAGTGGAAGAAATGCGCTAAATTACAGACTCACGTCACATTGGCGATTTCCAGTAGGAATTTCGAACAGATACTACTTTCGAACATTATTAATTACCACAAATGGAATGTTTTACTGACAAATAGCTGGCATGAAATCAGAAAACGTCGTTCTTGGGAAACACAACTAGCTCTTTAATCTCACGAAGTTATGGTTGTTATCGGCAGGGAATGTAAAATTAATTTAGTATTTTTATATTTCCAGAACACTTTTGACACCGTTCGTCACAAGCGACTTTTAATCAACCTGCGTGTGTATTAAGTATCGATTGAGGTTGTGACATTCGCCTGCTTTGTTTCTTTGTTGACAGTCTTTGGTGTCGACGTTGTGCATTGCAATACTGGCTGAAAAATGGGGTCTTGAAGTTCAGCACTGACTACTGTAAATGATGTACGCAACAGTTGCACAATTGCAGTTCACAGTTCTGTACATTCACTGTTCACAACCCCACAATATTACACAATTATATGGCAAGTTAACTATTGGTAAATTGTTGATAAATCTTATTAATAGCCTGCAGACATCATCAGCACACTGCTACAATCGTTTGCAGTTGAACATCTATGAGCAGTAAAAACCTAACCACACAGTTCACAGTTCATGCAAAATAATATGGTATGTGTTACACTATTTTTCGAATAAATTAAGCAGTCACTTTAATTAATTGTTGTAGCGCACAGTATATTTGTGTTACACCTATTCCTCTGATAAGGTGGTGCATTATTGTTAATGTAACTACTACATGTTTCACATCTGAAAATCAGCTGTGGACTGACTGTCTCGGAACCAAAATCGGTCCTTTATATATCCTTATAGTAATAGGCACTGAAACTATACATTGATCGATGCTTAAGTTACAGAAATTACAATCAAAACATAACTCATTCAATTAACGGAATACGTCGAAAAGTTTCCTCTTGGGAACGGTTCCTTCTTCCACAATGCTTAGGCCGACTTATTTGTTTATGTAATGAAATTAACAAATATGATTATACAAACAATAACTTTGACAAACCTGCTAATTATTTTTAATTAATTTAGGGTTGGCTTTGCTAACATGTTTTCGAATATATCGAAATAAATACTTTACCATTGCTAGTAGTTCTTCTCCCCAGTGTTTACAACTACAACTCAGATTATGTTTCTTTATACGTCAACAATGGAATCTAGGTCTTGAAACAATTACTGATTTTACCCTATAGCAAAAGTTATAAACTTGGAATGGTCGAAATAAATTAGCAAATTAATTACATACACAAAACTAAGCACAAAAATATTCCTGGTACTATATTCCTTAAGACGGAGGGCCAACCTTTCACTTGTATGAGAATGCAAATTAATCTCATGCATATTAATGGTAATTAGGCAAAAATAAAAATGAATTTAAGGAGGCAGATGGTGGTTTAAATGGTTCTGAGCCCTATGGGACTTAACATCTGAGGTCATCATTCCACTAGCACTTAGAACTACTTAAAGTCAGCTAATGTAAGGACATCACAGGGGCAGGATTCGAACCTGCTACCGTAGCGGTCGTGTAGTTCCAGATTGATGTGCATAGAACCGCTCGGCCACTTCAGCCGACGAGGCAGGTAACAAAACAATACAGGAAGTGTAGAGATCCCAGCTTGCAACGTCACAGTGTGTGCAACTGGATTCGTAATTTCCTGTCAGAAGGGTCACAGCTTCTAATAACTGACGGAAGAGTAAAAAAGGTAATAATTTGATGTTCTACACAGAAGCGTTGTACGCCCTCTGATACTCCACATCTACAATTTAGGAAACAATTTGATCAGGCCTCTCAGATTATTCTGGATGATAGTATCATTTACAGCCTTTTAGAGCCACCAGATGATCAGATCTAATTGGAAATTTATTTAGGCAAAATATCTGTATGAGGTGGCAAACGGAAATTGATTCTAAACTATGAAAAGTGTGGAGCAGTCCACATGAATACTATTGAAAAGAACCAGCTAAATTTCGGTTACGGGATAAATCAAACGAATCTGAATACTTTAAATTCAACTAATACTTGGGGTTACAGTCACAATAACTCACATAGGAACTATCGCATAGATAATGTTGTGGGGAAGGCAAAGCAGAGGTTTAGGTTGATTGTCAGAACACTTAGAAAATGTAAAAGGTCTGTAAAGGAAATACTTACACTCCTCTTGTTCGCCCTCTACTGGAGCATTACTGTGCATTGTGGAAGCCTTATCAGACAGGACTGACGGAGAGCATCGAAAATGTTCAAAGCAGGGCAGCCCGTTTGTATTATCGCAAAACACAGGAGAGAGTGTCGCAACGGCATTTTTCATTGCGGCAGAATCTTCTCACGAAATTTCTGTTGCCAACTTTCTCCTCACAGGGTGAAAATACTTTGTTAAAGTCCACCTATATAAGGAGAAATGATGATCACAATAACGTGAGAGAAATCAGAACTCGCACTGAAAGATTTACGTATTTAGTTTTCCCCCGCGCTATTCGAGAGTGGAACGGTAGAGGAATATCTTGGAGGTGGTTAGCTGAATCGTTTGTCAGACACTTAATTGTGAATGTAGATGTATAGTGACGCTTCAAAACCCTGCTTGGTAACGTAATTCCTGAATATACACATGTGAGCTAATTGCGCAAGACTTTACTCTGTTCGAAATTCGTGTGAGATTTATTTTCCTGAAGCCACACCATTAGCCTGTGAAACTACTACGCATTTTGCTTAAAATGCCAGGAAACGTATTTGCGGTTTGAGTGTGAGCAGAAAACAGATTATTCTGTAAGTGCGATAAAGTAATTACGATAGCTCACAGTTTGGACTGCCTTTTTATACTGACAGTCAGCGTTGTATTTAAATTAATTAGCAGCAATAGCACAAGGATTTCCCTTGCTCCTAATTCTTATTTTAGATGTGGTGCGCCAGAGTCCCTTAAGCTCGTATACGTATTAGTTATATGGCTTATGGACTGCTTCAGAATAAATCTACCTTAAGGGCGATTAGCCATTTAAATTGCGCTGTGATAGAAATGAATTGCTTCGGCTGCTGATGCTTTGGCGTGCTACACCATACAGCTAAGGTGGTGCATTTGACACAGTTACTTTTGCGTTATGCGTGTCCTCTTTGGTAGCGCTTCGTGATCGCGGCTATTTGGTTGCTCTGTGTATTAAAATCTGTTACACTGGAGTGATTTTTGTCGACGAGAACCAACAATAAACTATGTATTTTACATGCCCCTGATTATTCTTTGGCGGAAGCCTATTGAAAAGGGAAGACACTGACATTATCCATCAAAATGTGAGAGCGTACAATCAGTAAGAATCAATGTTTTGAGTAATGGTAAGATTTGGAGTTGTTTTTGTTGGTTCTTTTTCGATAAAAAAAGATTATACGTGGATTTTCGATTTTCAGATATTTTGTTTCTTCAGTGCTACACAATTTTGCTAAATTGCGTGATTGAAGTTTAATCTTTCTCGCATGGTAGCACTTGGTATCATTTTGAATTTTTTCCATTAAATGAGAACATGTAGAATTTAGCAAGTTTTTAAGGCTGTGCCATGAGGTGGCACCATTGCACCCGATCTCAGCCTTGTCAAATTATCTGAGGAGTGTGGAGTTACAGACAGAATGAGAACGGAAATGGACATTCGGTCTGGGGCTACAGAATTGTGTTTGCGGGTCCCTTATAAGGAGCAGTCTATTAGCTCTCGGTGAGTGACACATGGTTTCTGCGCCGTTGACTAGTATCGTGTTAAAGTTTGCTGGTTTTTCAGTGAAATAGAGTGCTTTCCGAGTGGGACCAGTCCTTTCCAGATACGTATTACGGCGTAACACGGAGTGTGCTTGGGAGGGTGTACCCACAACGTAGTAACAGCCACATTAGACAAGGAATGCTGTACCGCTGAGCGGCGAGAGGACGCTCACGTTTGAGGCTTGTAGTTGCTTTCACTTGAATGACGTTGTGATAATCTAACCGTAGCTTGGATTGTTTTATGGTAAGTTGTGTTGACGTCGTACTGAGATTTTCTGTGTATGCTTGTACTTCCGCAACTTAGTCCGGAAGATTAATACTACCGCTTCAATTGTACACTGAGTTGTAAGTTTTTCTGTTTGCCTCAAGATGTACAGTGATTACGTTGTTCCTTCTCACTGTTCGTCACGTCGACAACGAGGGCATAAGAGAGAGAGAGAACAAGCACGGATTAAGGAAGGACGGGAAAGGATATCGGCCGTGCACTTTCAAAGGAACCATCTCGGCATTTGCATGAAGCTATTTTGGGAAATCAATGAAATATATTGAATATTGTTCTGCTTGTGTAGTTACGTTTTACAGATTTGTTTTTAAATTCTGTCCGAGGCACGGTTTTGTTAATATTGCGCTTATGAAACTTTTGACAAGCCAACCATTCTGAATGTTCTTGAAATAAAATTCTGCCACCATTCCGTATTCATCTCGCATAAATACAAATAACTTTCGCTGTTTGTAGGATAATCTAAGCCCCTTTTCTCAGAATCTGTAGAACGCACAACATTCACAAAATTTATCTTTGATTAGAACATTTTATCTACATATTGAAAATTTCTAACTATTAGTTTCACAATAGTGATAGTAAATGTGTTGTTTGTTAAGGTCTAATGTGAGTGAATAGTATGCTCGATATTGTTCCTGGTTGCCGCGACTGTACTTTATAATAAGAAAGTACCCTATAATTAGTTTCTGACTACAACTAACTGTTAAAGTTTTCCGGCCCAAAGAGGGAGGTCCTACAATGATATTGTCACTGCATACCTGATAATTATACGTTTCACTGTAATTCAAGCCACTACTGAATTTTAAATGTAGAGAAAAATGCATTTCTTTTAAATACATAACCATTGCTTATCTGTGCGAACGCCATAAATGGCCGGGTATGTTTGAAACTGTGCCTTTTCCCGACCCGCACCAGCACGACGTTACCTTCGGCCGACAGAAACTGACCTCTGTTGAGTGTTCCGATGGATCTTATCTCAAGTCGCATCATCGGTGACTTTGGCATCCACCGTGCATTTCAGTATTGCTACGTGGACGCCCACTACGTGGTTTGCCAGGAATTTGTCTACATCTCGAAGAAGACACTCTACCTCGACCACTTTCGCCATGCATAGCCACCGAGTGAGTGGTTAGCACACTGTACTCGCATTCGGGAAGATGACGGTTGAAATCGGCGTCTGGTTATCCTGATTAAGGTTTCCCGCGATTTCCCTAAATCGCTTCATGCAAATGCCGGGATGGTTCCCTTGTAAGGGCACGGCTGGCATCCTTCCCCGTCTCTCCCTAACCCGAGCTTGCTCTCTGTCTCTAATGACCTCGTTGTCGACGTGACGAACAGTAACCCCATCCTCCTCCTTGTGTAGCTATTGCAGAATGTGAATCGGAGAGCTGATTTACGGACTCTGTTCCCCGTTGCTATCGTGTAACAGACGGCGTGGAAGTAACGGAAGCAGAAGGCGAACAAAATCAGTACGCACGCTCCGCAGTCTGAAATACGGGACTTCCACATTGAATTCCTTTCCACCCAGCGGCCCCGGTAGTACTGCTCTGGACCACGTAGTTGTGGCAGAAGGTGCGGTTGACGGTACTTCAGTACAGCATCCACGCTCACTGCCTAGCTGGGGATGTGCGGCACGGAAGGGGTTCGTTAGCTGCACTGCGTGGTGAAAAAAAAGTTATCTGGTCGCCACCTTGACGAGCAAGCCTCTGTCATATCATTGGCACCGAGGTGGCGCGGCTGCCGAAATTGTCCGTACCGGCAGGTTTGAAGTGGATGCATCGATTTGCGTAAGGGGAGATGTGACGGCCGCACTTTCAAACGCTACCGGTAGCCACTGTAGCAGGTGGCTGATGAATTATGGAATGGAGTGGTTCCTGTTATGGGGCACTGTCGAGTCTTGTGTTGGGTGCAGCCTCCAACGAGGGTTGCAACGAAGCTGGGCTGCCTGTACAGTCATAAAAGTCAATATGTAGCGTGACTTATTTGCCGTGGACATCACCTACACTGTTAAGGCAGCCATAGCCAGAAATTGGAAACAGTGCAGGTACGTGATTAATTTAGTGTAAGGACCTCCAGGAGCGTATTTTGGTCGTCCACAATGATTGGTGGCATGCAAGTGTCAGGCACAGGCTATTATATTGAGCATAATGAGTACAACGAAGAAACCCTGTCATTGAAACATCCTCACAGATTAAAACTGTGTGCCAGACCGAGATTCGAACTCGGTACCGATGCCTTTCGCGGCCTTGACCTACCGAAGTACGAATCACGAGCCGTCGTCACAGCTTCAGTTCTGTCAGAACTTCGTTTCCTACCATCCAAACTTCACAGCTCCTCTTCTACGAATCTTGCAGAACTAGCACTCCCGGAAGATGTTGCCGCGAAGGCAAAGGTCCCGAGTTCGAGTCTCGGTCCGGCACATAGTTTTAATCTGCCACAAAATATCATATCGGCTCGCACTCCGCTACTGAGTGAATATCCCAATGCAGCCTGTGGCTGCTCTACATATTTGATTTTGAATTGCGTGGCGTGAGGGATCAAGAGTGTGCGTTCTATATTCTGTGTTGTTTTCCCACTGAGGTTGTGTAAAGCTGTGAACCGTAGAGAATTATGAATAGTATTTTGTATTCACAATGTTGGAATGTTCAACTATTGCACTTATTTTTATGAATGTTGGCGTTTGTGCTGCGTATTACGTAGCCTGGTGTGGAACTGTTGTCTATAGCAGTAGTTGATAACAGACACAACTCCTACTGTCATTTTATTCATTTATTATACTGTCTTATTTTGGCTGGCCGTTTGTAAGGTAGTATACGGGGAAAACAGTAGTTTTTGTTCCGCTGTTCTTGGTCGGTGCCCACTTGTGTGTCGCACCGGCAGAATCATATTTGAGTTTCACATATTATAATTGCTTAGGACAAGTTTTGTGTGTGTTATTTGTTATTGTGAAACCCCCATTTCAGCATAAGAACGACTTGTGGGCGATACAGTTTTAGTTTTTTTATGGCTTGCCACTAATTGCAATTAGTATCATGGTGTTTGTTTGCTAATACATATATTCTGAAATAATTGTTACTGTAAACTAGGCCTATAAACTAAGCCTGTACTGACGCAAGCCGCAATCCAAACCCCATTCAACCGGGATACTACGCTACTGTTTGAAATTATATTACGTTCTTGAGAAGTCTCTAGTGCTCTCGTGATTATACATTTGATGAATATAGTCTGGGATGCTTTTCGAAGCATCAGAATGTTTATGACGTCATATCTCCTGAATTATGTTCTGTAAAATGATGTAATCTGTAAAATGTAGTAAACTGAATCGTCGTGCCTGATACTGAAGTAGTTTATGTTCTACAGGCGCGAATTGAGCTAGCAGGTGTCAGCTGCTAACATAGCCACTACCATTCTGTGAAGGTTTACCGAGGAGGCGATACGTAAATACTGATCTGGCGTTAAATAGCAACGATTTATTGCAGTTGCCTCCGAAGACGTTCTTGTGCGAGCTTATGTGTCTCGTATGAGCTGTACCATCTTTTGGAACTTTTTATTGTGACTTTGACGGTACTCTAGAAATAATTAACACCAGGGAACTTTTACATAGAGAATGACAGTCAACTGGAATTCAGAAGCTTTCCAATGAATTTTTGGCTGTATAAAAGGAAATAAAATTCATGTGGCATCACAATAATCTGTCATTTCATTTGCAACAACACTGAATAATTTCCCTTTTGCCACTTCGTTTTGCTCTGTTCACTGAATAAAAATTTTCACAAGAAGAGACTTGAGCAATAGTCCTCCACTCCATTAGTGAGTGCGGACAATACTTACTGAAATTCATGTTTGTCGATTATGTAGTTCTTTTTAGATAGAAAGTGTTGAAGTTTTAGTTAGCAGTACGATTGCTAATAGTACAAACATTGAAGACATAATTACAGCACTTGTTAGCATTACCCCTATTACCCTCATAAATTCTACATGCCATCCGTTTTAAATTATGGATGAAAATGGTCTGAGTATTTGTGGTTAGTCTTGCTTCTTTCACCGTGACACTGACGAACGTGCGGCAGTCCTATCAGTGCGTCGTATAAGGCGGAGCGGAGCACGTCGTCGTCAGTCTCCGATGACTGGCAAGTGTCCTGCTGAAATATCGCGGATTGATGTTTACGACGACCAACTGCAATCATGAAATCTCTTCGGACATACGACACCTAACCCACACTTCATCGCTCCCTTTGATGCCTCTGCGGTGGAGATCAGAACCGCGACCCCTAGCGTTGATCGCGAGGTTTTCTTCTGAGTTTCCGAGGAATACCATTCATATACGCCACCGCTCAGAATACACTCCTGGAAATTGAAATAAGAACACCGTGAATTCATTGTCCCAGGAAGGGGAAACTTTATTGACACATTCCTGGGGTCAGATACATCACATGATCACACTGACAGGCCCACAGGCACATAGACACAGGCAACAGAGCATGAACAATGTCGGCACTAGTACAGTGTATATCCACCTTTCGCAGCAATGCAGGCTGCTATTCTCCCATGAAGACGATCGTAGAGATGCTGGATGTAGTCCTGTGGAACAGCTTGCCATGCCATTTCCACCATGCGCCTCAGTTGGACCAGCGTTCGTGCTGGACGTGCAGACCGCGTGAGACGACGCTTCATCCAGTCCCAAACATGCTCAATGGGGGACACATCCGGAGATCTCGCTGGCCAGGGTAGTTGACTTACACCTTGTAGAGCACGTTGGGTGGCACGGGATACATGCGGACGTGCATTGTCCTCTTGGAACAGCAAGTTCCCTTGCCGGTCTAGGAATAGGAGAACGATGGGTTCGATGACGGTTTGGATGTACCGTGCACTATTCAGTGTCCCCTCGACGATCACCAGAGGTGTACGGCCAGTGTAGGAGATCGCTCCCCACACCATGATGCCGGGTGTTGGCCCTGTGTGCCTCGGTCGTATGCAGTCCTGATTGTGGCGCTCACCTGCACGGCGCCAAACACGCATACGACCATCATTGGCACCAAGGCAGAAGCGACTCTCATCGCTGAAGACGACACGTCTCCATTCGTCCCTCCATTCACGCCTATCGCGACACCACTGGAGGCGGGCTGAACGATGTTGGGGCGTGAGCGGAGGACGGCCTAACGGTGTGCGGGACCGTAGCCCAGCTTCATGGAGACGGTTGCGAATGGTCCTCGACGATACCCCAGGAGCAACAGTGTCCCTAATTTGCTGGGAAGTGGCGGTGCGGTCCCCTACGGCACTGCGTAGGATCCTATGGTCTTGGCGTGCATCTGTGCGTCGCTGCGGTGCGGTCCCAGGTCGACGGGCACGTGCACCTTCCGCCGAGCACTGGCGACAACAGCGATGTACTGTGGAGACCACAAGCCCCACGTGTTGAGCAATTCGGCGGTACGTCCACCCGGCCTCCCGCATTCCCACTATACGCCCTCGCTCAAAGTCCGTCAACTGCACATACGGTTCACGTCCACGCTGTCGCGGCATGCTACCAGTGTTAAAGACTGCGATGGAGCTCCGTATGCCACGGCAAACTGGCTGACACTGACGGCGGCGGAGCACAAATGCTGCGCAGCTAGCGCCATTCGACGGCCAACACCGCGGTTCCTGGTGTGTCCGCTGTGCCATGCGTGTGATCATTGCTTGTACAGCCCTCTCGCAGTGTCCGGAGCAAGTATGGTGGGTCTGACACACCGGTGACAGTGTGTTCTTTTTTCCATTTCCAGGAGTGTAGATTCGGTAAAGCCTTACGGGGTGGTACAATAGGGTGTTAACGGAACTACCCTTTTCCTCGGAACGATTGCTTCCCCACACATTTCGCGGTCGAAAATGACGGTTCTCAATGCGATGAATAGCGGAAGGATGTTATCTGAAAGCTTTTGACACTGCTGACACCTCCCGGATTATTGAAACCTCCTCTAAAGACATAGTAGATCGGAAACCGCCATGAAAATGATCGCACTCGTTTGGAGTGCAGTCTGACCACTATCTCTGCTCTGGTGTACTGGACGGAACCACTGGGGACCATTGAAAGCCATTCGACGGTTTGAACTCTATCCGCAGCAATAAGGGATGCTTATACTTTTTCAGTCCTGTTCAGCTATTTCAGTAGTTGCTGGGGCAACAGTCTGGATGATTGACTGATCTGGCCTTGTAACACTAACCAAAACCGCCTAGCTGTGCTGGTACTGCGAATGGCTGAAATCAAGGGGAAACTACAATCGTCATTTTTGCCGAGGTAAAACTGCTTTACTGTATGGTTAAATGATGATGACGTCCCATTGGGTAAAATTTTCTGAAGGTAAAATAGTCACCCATCCGGATGTCCGGGCGGGGACTACTCTAGAGGACGAAGTTATCAGGAGAAAGGAAACTGGCGTTCTACGGATCGGAGCGTGTAATATCAGATCCCTTAATTGGACAGGTAGGTTAGAAAATTTAAAAAGGGAAATGGATAGGTTAAAAATAGGTATAGCGGGAATTAATGAAGTTCGATGGCAGGAGAAACAAGACTGTAGGTCAAGTGAATAAAGGGTTATATAATCAAATAGGGGTAATGCAGCAGTAGGTTTAATAATGAATAAAAAGTAGGAGTGCGGGTAAGCTACCACAAACAGCATAGTGAACGCATTATTGTGGCCAAGATAGACACGAATCCTATGCCTACTACAAGAGTACAAGTTTATATGCCAACTAGCTCTGCAGATGACGAAGAAATTGAAGAAATGTGTGATGAAATAAAAGGAATTATTCAGATAGAGAAGAGAGACGATAATTTAATAGTCATGGGAGACTGGAATTGGAGAGTAGTAGAAGGGAGAGAAGGAAACATAGTAGGCGAATATGGATTGGGGTAATAAATGAAAGAGGAAGCCGTCTGGTAGAATTTTGCACACAGCATAACTTAATCATAGCTAACACTTGGTTCAAGAATCATAAAAGAAGGTTGTATACATGGAAGAAGCCTGAAGATACTAGAAGAGATTATATAAAGGTAAGAAAGATATTTAGGAACCAGGTTTTAAATTGCAAAACATTCCAGGGGCAGATGGGGACTCTGACCACAATCTATTGGTTAGGAACTGTAGATTAAAACTGAAGAAACTGCAAAAAAAAGTGAGAAATTAAAGAGACGGGACCAAGATGAGCTGAGTAAACCACAGGTTTTATAGAGGTTCAGGGAGAGCATAAGGAAATAACTGACAGTAATGGGTGCAAGAAATACAGTAGTAGAAGAATGGGTAGCTCTGAGGGATGAAATAGTGAAGGTAGCAGAGGATCAAGTAGGTAAAATGACGAGGTCTAGTAGAAGTCCTTGGATAACAGAAGATACATTGAATTTAATTGCTGAAAGGAGAAAATATAAAAATACAGTAAATTAAGCAGGCAAAAAGGAATACAAAGTCTCAAAAATGAGATCGTCAGGAAGTGCAAAATGGCTAAGCAGGGATGGATAGAGGACAAATGTAAGAATGTAGAGGCTTATTTCACTAGGAGTAAGATGGAAACTACCTACAGAAAAATAAAAGAGACCTTTGCAGAAAAGAGAGCCACTTGCATGAATATCAAGAGCTCAGATGGAAACCCAGTTCTCAGCAAAAGAGGGAAAGCAGAAAGGTGGCAGGAGTATATAGAGGGTCTATACAAGTACGATGTACTCGAGGACAATATTATGGAAATGGAAGAGGATGTAGATGAAGATGAAATGGGATATACGATATTGCGTGAAGAGTTTCACACAGCACTGAAAGACCTGATTCGAAACAAGGCCCCGGGAGTAGACAACATTAAATTGGAACTACTCACGACCTTGGGAGAGCCAGTCCTGACAAAACTCTACCATCTGGTGAGCAGGATCTATGAGACAGGCGAAATACCCTCAGACTTCAAGAAGAACATAATAATTCCAATCCCAAAGACAGCAGGTGTTGACAGATGTGAAAATTACCGAAGTATCAGTTTATTAAGGCACAGCTGCCAAATACTAACGCCAATTATTTACAGACGAATGGAAAAACTGGTAGAGCCAACCATGGGGAAGATCAGTTTGGATTCCGAAGAAATGTTGGAACAGGTAGAAATGTTGACCCTAAGACTTAGCTTAGAAAATAGATTAAGGAAAGCCAAGCCTAGGTTTCTACCATTTGTAGACTTAAAGGAAGCTTTTGACAATGTTGACTGGAATACTCTCTTTGAAATTCTAAACGTGGCAGGGGTAAAATACAGGGAGCGAAAGGCCATTTACAAGTTTTACAGAAACCAGGTGGCAGTTATAAGAGTCGAGGAGCATGAAAGGGAAGCAGCGGTTGGAAACGGAGTGAGACAGGTTTTTAGCCTCCCCCGATGTTATTCAATCTGCATATTGAGCAAGCACTCAAGGAAAGAAAAGAAAAATTTGGAGTAAGTATTAAAATCCATGGAGAAGAAATAAAAACCTTGAGGTTCGCTGATGACATTGTAATTCTGATAGAGACAACAACGGACTTGGATGAGCAGTTGAACGAAATGGACAGTGTCTTGAAAAGACAAAAACAAAACGAGGATAATGGAATGTAGTCGAATTAAGTCGGATGATGTTGAGGGAATTAGATTAGAAATGAGAGACTTAAAGTAGTAAAGGAGTTTTGCTATTTGTGGAGCAAAATAACTGATGGTGGTCGAAGTAGAGAGGATATAAAATGTAGACTGGTAATGGCATGGCAAGTGCTCCTCAAGAAGAGAAATTTGTTAACATCGAGTATAGATTTAAGTGTCAGCAAGTCGTTTCTGAAAGTATTTGTATGGAATGTAGCCATTTATGAAAGTGAAAAATGGACGATAAATAGTTTGGACAAGAAGAGAATAGAAGCTTTCGAAATGTGGTGCTACAGAAGAATGCTGAAGATTAGATGAGTAGATCACTTAACTAATAAGGAGGTATTGAACAGAATTGGGGAGAAGGGGAGTTTGTGGCACAACTTGACAAGAAGAAGCGACCAGTTGGTAGGACATGTTCTGAGGCATCAAGGGATCACAAATCTATCATTGATGGGCAGCGTGGAGGTTAAAAATCTTGGGGGAGACCAAGAGATTAATACACTAAGCAGATTCAGAAGGATGGAGGTTGCAGTAGGTACTAGGAGATGAAGCTTGCACAGCATAGAGTAGCATTTCAAGCTGCATCAAACCAGTCTCAGGACTGAAAACCACAACAACAACAGCTGTGTTCGAACATTCTGAAGTACCTCGAAGAAAACGAAACACAACTAGCTCTTTATACCCATGAAGTAGTGAATCCTATCGACAGAGGATGTCAAATTGACTTCATGTTTTTAGATTTCCAAAAGGCTTTAACACCGTTTATAACACTATCATCTGCTACCGCTGTACCGTAACCTTAAAGCTGGAAGCAGGTTGTGTGATGAACCTATTTTATTAAAGCAATTATGGTACAACGCAACAGAGCAGTGTTACGCTCTGGGAGGAATATTGTTATGTTAACCGTGTTGTACCTAATGGAAGTGGCTTATTCAGAAAATGAAAGTAAATATTCGAACAGTAAGAAACAAAATTTTGCCTATCTGCACTGTTCAACAGATAAAGAAAACGGTCGCCAGCCTAACTAGGCAACAGAATGATTAACATTCTCGTTCAAGAAAATAGTTATTAATAACTTTAATGGATAAACACAACCTATACTTTGGCACATACATATGTTAAGGTAAGACTGAAACTAACAGTAAGAGCAGCGCAAACTATTTGCAAAATTATAGCAGATACTGAAACACACTATTATTTTCAGGGCTTACACTCACTGAATGGTCTTTATAACGTTATTATTACTATTCACTGGAGAATCATTAACTGGATATAGGTTAAGTTTCTCTCAGTTAAATATTTTTCTATTTAAAATGAAAGTTAATAGGAATCCACTAACAGGTTGCTTGTCACTATCATTTGAATAAAGAAATAATGTTTTCCATAATTATTGGTCTTCCCATTATTTGTTAACTAGTTTTAACACAATCGGCAAACTGTGGATCCTGTTATATTATTAATATGCGCTTCCAATACACAAGAGAGACAAGCTCTTAGCAAACATGAGTATATAACGTTACACACTGCAGTTTTCCACTTTTACTACATTGAGAGAGAAAATTAACAAATATGTAAGATACTGACTCACTTTCTGCGATTTACAACAGGCAGTAATGTGATCACTTACTAAGCAAAACTTTATAAGCCTCAGTCTTAATAACTCTTAATTTGAAGTTGGCAACAACACATTAATAATCAGTTTTACTAGGAAAATTATTTTTAGCAAGCATCAGTAACTTTAACTTTCTTTTTACTATGTTCAAGAGGCATTAATTAGCAAAAACACTCGTCGTTAATGTTATTTCAATTGGGACACTCGGTAATCACTTTAGTTCAAACGGAGAGGAACCTGAGAGGTGTTATGATAAGGAGAAAAATCAAGGTAGGTACATAAATTCAGTTGTAAATGACATTATATTTGACCACACTAACACATCCATTTAGCTGATCCTTCACTGTACATTATTATAGTACTCCTTTACAGTGATTGCGCAATGTGGTTGGGATTGCATGTCGGCAGGTGGAATTGCGGGTTGAATTGCTGGACTCAGTCATTTCTTAGTGACGATGATAGATACAAATTCCAGAATAATTCCAGCATTTTTCCATCCATCTGAGGCATTGGTAAGCGGCAGAAAAAGCCTCTCTCGGAACCAGCACAATATGCAACATTTACATGGCAGTGCACAGTTTAGTAGCTCGTCTCGAGTCGTAGCTCGTCCCTACTGGTGGCTCGTCACCGACTGACTCTTGTTCCACCTTTTCTACATGGACCAACCACAATTTGCGCGCGCTACACAGTTTCGTTCCCGAGTGGAACCACTACTCCTTTTACATACAAACTAACTAAGAAACCTAAGTGAGGATCAGCAGTTTACATGACAGCAAACAAATACAATAAATAAAACAGAACATTATCACATATTGACATTTATACCAAAAATTATTCACACAAAATTACAATTATATACAGTAAGTTTTGTTCCCTCCAAATGGGACAAAGAATTTAAATGACCGATACCGATACACTACTTTGCATGGAATCAAGCCACAACATCAAAGTTTTAAACAAAGAAAGGAGTATACAATTTTGTGTTATCGATTCAAACAAACACATTTACAGGAGCTCAATGATGTAACATTAAATAAAACACAAGCAAACTAAATCAGTACAGCAATATAGCTATGGTGTTACACGTTCCTCTCAAACATCTATTAAAACTGCTTGCCTGAGAAATATCGCCACATTCGTGCGACGAGATTCGTGATTACCTGTTAGAAAGGTAACAGTTCTTAGATGGAAAGTCATCGAGTAAAAAAGAAGCCATATCCGGCGTTCCCCAAGGGAGTGTTATAGGCTCTCTATGGTAGCCGAATTGTCATGGTCCGTGCGGCTTTCCCCGAAGGAGGTTAGAGACCTCCTTCGGGCATGGCTGTGTGGGTCGTCTACATCTACATCTACATCCATACTCCGCAAGCCACCTGACGGTGTGTGGCGGAGGGCACCTTGAGTATCTCTATCGGTTCTCCATTCTATTCCAGTGTCGTATTGTTCGTGGAAAGAAGGATTGTCGTTATGCTTCTGTGTGGGCTCTAATCTCTCTGATTTTATCCACATGATCTCTTCGCGAGATATACGTACGAGAGAGCAATATACTTCTTGACTCTTCGGTGGAGGTATGCTCTCGAAACTTTAACAAAAGCCCTTACCGCGCTGCCCTCAGCTTAAGTTGGTTTAAATTAGATTAAGTAGTGTGTAACCTTATGGACCGATGACCTCAGCAGCTGGGTCCCATAAGGCCTTACCACAAATTTCCATATTTGCTCTCTGATGTTCCTGATCCACATTAACGACGTACTAGAAAATATGAGTAACCGTCTTGTTTACAGATGATGCTGTCATTTATCATCTTGTATAGTCTTCTGATGATCAAAACGAATTTCAAAATCATTTAGACAAGATATCTGTATGGTGTGAAAAGTGGAAATTGACCCTGAATGACGAAAAGTATGAATTTACTCACATAAGTACGAAAATAAATCCGCTGAATTTAAATTACGCGATAAGTCACACAAATCTGAAGGTTTGAAATTCAGCTAAATACTTAGGGATTACAATTACAAATAACCTAAATTGGAACGATCACATAGATATTGTTGTAGGTAGAGCAAGCCAAAGACTGCGATTCGTTGGCAGAACACTGAGAAGTTGCAAAAATTCTACTGAAGAGACTGTTTACACCGCGCTTGTCCGCCCTATTATGGCATATTGTTGTGCAGTGTGGCATCCGCGTCTTGTGTAACTGACGAATGACGTCGAAAAATTTCATGGAAGGGCAGCTCGTTTTGTATTATCGCGAAATAGGGGAGATAGTGTCGCAACCATGATAAGTGGATTGAAATGGCAGTCATTAAAACAAAGGCGTTTATCGTTGCGATTGGATCTTCTCATGAAATTTCAATCACTAGTTTTCTCCTCCGACTGCGGAAGCATTCTGTTGGCACCCACCTACATATGGAGAGACGATCATCACGATAAAATAAGAGAAATTAGGGCTCGCACAGAAAAATTTTAGTTCTCGTTTTTCCCGCGCGCAGTTGGAGAGTGGAACAGTAGAGAGACAGCTTGAATATGGTTCATTGAACCGTCTGCCAGGCACTTTATTGTGAATGGAGGAATAACCACGTAGATTAGATGTTCCTGCAGGCATCTACCTCTCTCGTTACAGTTTGCCCCTGTACAGGTATATTTATAAAGAGAACAATGAAGATGGCCTATTGGCACCGAGTATATTGCCGAATGAGGCGTCTTCCACTCTGTACACTACAGCAGAAACGGCGGTCGAATTGCAATCCAAAGGTGCGCGAAGACGTTTGCTGTTATTTCTGGCCCACTATGTATTTAGAGAATGGTTAAATTTTCCTGGGGATGTCAGCCGAATAGAAGGATGTCAAGAACGTCGTCCTGTTGCTCATCACACTGTCAACTGCCGCATTCGACAGCGACACACTTGGAATCGATGCTTCAAGGAAAGGGGTTATTCCATTGACGCCATTTAGACGCCCTTTTTGCCATTCCCTAAGACCTATTCGTGTTGATTCTGAACGGAAGTGTGTCTCGAAAGTTTTCCGCTACTACCCATAAGAGAACCATGTGATTTCAACGCTGGTCGTCTTGGTTCTGGCCTCCAGCACAATGGCATCAAAGGAAGGGGTTACCTGTGGATAAGAGGGACTACGACGATCTAGCCACTTCTAACTGGCATTGGGCAGAGGTTTGGTGCCAGTGTGACGTCATGATGCCACCTTGCACCTCACTTGAACTTCTGAGCTCTGGTTTACTTTACGTATCTTCAACATGATTATCTGAAGCACCGCCGAGTGCGATGATTTTCCATGATGATACAGGAATGCTACGGACACCTCTCAGACGAATTACAAACTTCTGCATCCCATTGGGCAATAATTACCGTGTTTCGAGGAAGTGGCCTATTGACTGTGTTCCACAGTGTAGATATCCCTCTGATTTACAAAGTGCCCATGGCTGTTCCTGGCGAAGGTCAAACAAACCTAATTATTGAAAGACATTGGCCACTCTGATGATGCACAAGTGTGAAACACCGTGATCAAAAGTACACTGCAAACCTATAGCGGTGAAAGTAATTGAAGTGAGCGCTGCAGTAAATTCTAATTGAATTCTACTCACTGAGTTCTCTCTCCTATTAATTTTTATACACGACACTCTTCCTCACCAAGTAGCGTAACTGTGTGTACTTGCTCGAGATTTGCGAAAGGAGAAGTCTCCAAGCACAATGTGTATTTCGAGCACTAAAATTGGTTTTACCCCAGTGATTTCAACAAGTATACAGAACATCACTGACACAGCAAATCGGCACTTCGATCTCTGTAATCGTAAGCTGTGTAAAGATGCAACTAATAGAACTGAATAAGGGAAGCTGGATCCCGTACAATGGAATATGTAATTCTGTCAGTTATATCCCTCACCACTTGTTAATTTATATTGAAACCGAACTACCGAAGTGAGGTGAAGTTCAAGGTCAGTTTCTAATAGTGAAATTATACTGCTCATTTGTACGAATTTATTGAAGATTCTCAGAGTTACTGAGGACCTAACGACGAAACACATAAATACTTTCTGTGCCAATTTTTTATGAAGAAGTTCTGTACTTTTATTTTTTTGCGAAGCTGGTCCCTTACCACTTCGAACTCCTCGCTAGCTACAGTATTTAATTTTCACTAACGAAAACTAAACTTTAAATTATTTCCTTAACTAAAATGAACCACTCGTGATTAATACATGTTCACACCTTGGACGACACAGCTGAACTACATTGCAAGTGCATTACTGTTTGACCCCTGCTGGTGTAGGGTACATTTTTGTGATTACCTGGGAATGTTAGCCAGCGTTGTAACACTAAATTAATTCCTTTGTGAATTTACGTGGGTAAGTTTTCCATGATTCAAATTGGAATTACATGGGAATCAGTTACGGTAAAACATTCAGCATTGCCAAACTGATTCCTTAGTCAGTTAAACACGACATATTAACACTGGACGTTATGCATTTTGGCGCCAATCTTGATGCAGGACACTCTGACATCTGTTGTCGCTCAACGACAAATCGGCCTACTCCCACTTCAGGTCCATATGGCATGAATATCTGTCACTTCTGGTGCAAACAACCCACCTTCTCACCGGTTTTTCTCGTTACAAGGACGTGTGCAGTCATATACGAGAAATTATAACCCACAAGGTGAAATAAATGCTACAAGCTAAGCCAGTAAGAGCTCTTGTAGCCCGTAAAGGGCAAAGTTTCGGAGTCAACCCCCGTTACAGCACGCAGATTTAGCGAGGTACGAATTTTCAAAACAGCGCACTTTCCGCTACAGAATGGGAGAAGATATCTGACAGGAAGTACATGGTTTTAATCACGCACGTATAAAATTCACCCTATGTCACAAAAATCGCGGGAAAATAATCCGCAAGCTACTGGAGAAGGGACACCGGATTTTTAAGTACCTGTAGATAAACGCATAAAAGAGGCGTAACATCGACTTGCTGTTGCTCCAAACTGATTTGTTCAATCACACGAGACTGCTACATACAACGCCGCACAACGACGATCAATGTCCGGGCAACTCCCTGCGGACATGCACCCCGTCAAGATGACGTGCAGCCTGTAGAAACTACATAAACGCTTTACGTCCGCCAGTCTCAGTAAACTGGAGAGTGAAGGTTATGTGGCAGCACCTCTGTGATGGAAGATGTCTCAGTTTTCACCAGGGGCGACTTTCCACCCAACTGGTAACAGTACTTTCTTAATGTGTCATTCAGCTGCTTCCAAGGATCCACATTTTGCAATGTAAGCAAAATTCCTCTCACATAGGAAATATTTTCATCTACGAGGTAATTATGTGACTTCCTTATAAGAATTCATATAAATTTCTAACGCATTTGTTTCTTTTAAGTATGTTGTTTCCGTTAGCTGATTCATCTTCATGTAGTTTGACTGTGGAGGTAATCAGTAAATGCCTCATCAATTTTTTATTGTTTACAAGGTTATCTAACTAGATGAACACTCGTACCACATTCATAGCCCAGCACTGTCTAGGAGGTACTTTAGGCAACTGAGAATGACGTATCGACGAAACCGATTTAGCAAATAAGCAAGGTATGTCATAAGAATGAAATTTTCACTCTGCAGCAGAATGTGCGTTGACCTGAAGTTTCCTGGCAGATTAAAACTGCGTGCCGAACCGAGACTCGAGCTCGGGAGCTTTACCTTTCACGGGCAAGTGTCCAACCATCTGCGCTGCCAAAGCACAACTCACGACATCTCCTAACAGCTTTAATTCCGCCATTACCTCGTCTCCCACATTGCAAACTTCACATAAGCACTCATGCAGACCTTGGAGAACTAGCATTCCTGGAAGAAAGGGTATTGTGGAGACGTTGCTTAGCCACAGCCTGCGGGGTGTTTCCAAAGAGAAATTTTCATTCTGCAGTGGAGTATCCGCTGATGTGAAACTACCTGGGAGATTAAAATTGCGTGCCGGACCGGGAGTCGAACTCGGGACCTTTTTAGTACATGTGACCTCTGATTGATATTCTTTGCAGTCTAATTTCTTGCGTTCCTTCACACTCTATGCCAACAACATAGTAACCTTGAATAAATTGGGACGTTGTGCAAATACTCATCCCAATTGGATTTAAGTTACAACTATCGAGTTTCTTAAGTGCTGCTAACCCAAGCCTTCCTTCGTTATCTTAATGTCCACTGATAACTAGATACAAGAAAGTAGAAGATACGGTACAAAGTCTTTGAATTTGTACTAACATTATAACATACTATGTAGATTACACCTTGAAAATATCAGTGTCGTACCTCTTAATTTTAAAATATAAGAAACACATTCTTCATTGACACTTACTGAATTATTCCATAAATATCTACAGAGCAGCATGCACTGGCGTTTAGTGTCTAGTCATTATACAGCGGTTACAATTGGAACATGAAGGAATAGCGGTGTTACTTCTCCAGTCTTATTTCTGACTTCAGGTGGGTTAACGACGAGAGATCGTAGTGTGCAGGAGGTTATAATGAATGGAAGATCACTGAATCATTGATTTCTACCGGCACACGTAAACTGATATCAGTGGAAAATTCAAAGGCATTACAAATTCGTAGAGTGTAAAACGTGTCATGTTTCAATGCATTGTTTTTATTTCTAAAGGAACTGTTCGAAGCAGAACAGACCCCATTGGACCTCGTATTAGGGTGTTAGCGCCTAATAGAGTAACTAGTTCATTTTTCTTGCGTATTCGGCCCCAAATGACATTAGATTGGAAAGAAATCATGTTCAGGCTTCTTCGGGATAGCTTCTGGAGGTAGTTTCATTATTAAGCACAGTAAGAATAACTTGGTGTCATCAGCTTCATGTATTTCTGATCAGATACATATACGCTAATACAAACAGAAGCAGGACTTGGTATATCGGGAGTGGCAAAAGCTATAAACAGTAAATTAGGTCAGAGGATGAGTTACTGTGATTAGTTCAGTGATAGAGTCGTTTTCATTGGAATCGACAGCTAACCAACACTAACAACAATATTTCAGGTATCCATGCCTGCATCAACAAGCAGAAGAAGAGGTATATGGGGCTACTGAACGGATAATTCAGTACATGACAGAAAAAGATAGTCTAATTACGACGTGGAGTTGTTCACTGTAGTAGGGGGTGGAATAGACAAATGTTTAGGAGAGCTTACGGATTAAGTAATAAGGTTGAGAGAAGAAAAAAGAATAATTTTGCTAAACAGTGAATTTAACCTAGAAATATCGAATGCACTGACCAAAAATCGCAAGAGGAGGAGGCATACTTGGAACAGACATACACACACGAAGATTCCAGGTGTATTACGTCATGATCAGGCAGAGATTCCGGGAACAGGTATCGGATTGTACTACACACTGAGGAGAAAATATAGACGTGGACCACGATTTCGTATCAGTAAGTAACAGAAGAATCCATCAGGCAGTAGGCAGGTCAGGTCACTAGGAATGGACATCTCTTAAAAGGGCAAGTTCAGAAAGACAATCGTTTGTACAAGGACTCACCCAGGAAAATCCGCAGTAGGTAGTAAGCAGTTTACTTGAGGAGAAATGAGCAACGCTTAGAAGGGCAATCTCAGAAGTTGGGAAGACCACCTTTAGTACAAGGAAGGTAACAGTGAAGCAATGTTGAGTTCCTGGACAAGTCACTGGCAAAAGGAGGAGGTACAAAAACTTTAAAGGTAATTCAGGAATACTGAAACACAGGGTGATCCCGTGATTTTGCTACAATCGTTCAGGGATGTATCTATCTGATGGGATCGTGATCCGGAGAGAACCGAATCGGAAATTGTAAACGAAAATTGCTCCGGAAGCTGTGACAGTGGGCCTCTTCTACCGTAGTTTCTTTACTTTCCATACTTTGGAAGGAGGTTTTATAGTGGAAAAACATGAAAATAAGCCCAGTTAACATTGGTTCTAAAGTGTTCATCTTTGGTATTGTAAAACATCTCATCTACTTCACTAGTGCTCGTAGCTCCTAGGTTACGCATTATAGAGTACAAGACCATTAGCCAATTTTTGTTGTTATGGGCCATAGTACCACCGCCCAATATGTGGAAAGCAAAGAACTTGCATCCTTACCTAAAACTGGAACATTTACCCTTCTAAAAAATCCCTGAAAGTTTCTAACGTTATCACGAAATCACACTTACGTTGCTTAGAAATGAAATAATTAGGATTTAAAGGGAAACCAATTGGAACAGGTGCAAGAGAATTGTTCACCACATAAAGAACACTTATGACAGCAAACTGTAGGAAGAACTTAAAATCGAAAGTGGAGACCACAGATAGAGGAAAGAGTTATTTCTAGCATGGGAGCAAAATGACACATGATGGACGAAGCTCAGAGGACATAAAAGCTTATTGGCAGGGGCAAAGAGCTCAATCCGGCCTAGATATCTCTGCTAATATCAAATGAAAAACTTATTTCTGACAGTGTACTTTGGACCATTGGAACAAAGTATAGTATATGGGGTAGTCAAATGGAAACGAAACAGACAAAACATTGGGATTTAGCTGTTTGTTATTCAAAAGTACCACAACTGTCAATATATACATCCCAATGGGAGACGGGACAGTCAGTGTCCTCATGGAATATTTACAATTGCATACGGGAACCTGATTGTAGACAGGCGTGCAACTCTTCGTAAGACGCAACTCGACGACACAAATGTCTTTCTTCAGGGCTCCATAAATAGGCAAATCGAACTGGGAGATGGAGGACGTAAAACGGCTTCCCAACGAAATATCTCTAACGAACTCGGAATATCCTTGGTAATTTGTGGATGGGACTCAGGTTTCCAAGTCTCTTTTGACATGCCCACATCTCGTGGTTGTGCATTAGCGTTCTCGCTTCCCGCGCCCGGGTTCCCGGGTTCTATTCCCGGCGGGGTCAGGGATTTTCTCTGCCTCGTGATGACTGGGTGTTGTGTGTTGTCCTTAGGTTAGTTAGGTTTAACTAGTTCTAAGTTCTAGGGGACTGATGACCATAGATGTTAAGTCCCATAGTGCTCAGAGCCATTTCAACCATCTCTTTTGACAACGCGCTGAAGAAGTTTCACTGGGAAGCCTTTCTACATCTACATGTATGTTTACTTACATAGTCCACAATCCACCGCACGATGCATGGCGGAGGGTACCACGTACTATTAATAGTCATTTCCTTCCCTGTTTCACTCGTAAATAGAGCGAGGGAGAAGTGACTGTCAATAAGCCTCCGTGTGAGGCAGTTTCTTTTATCTTTCTTTGCCGTTAAATGTTCATTACTGGCCGTAGAATCTATCTGCATTTGGCTTCAAATGTCGGTTCTCCAAATTTATATAAATAGTGCCTCGTGAAAAGAAGGTGTTCCTCCCTCCATGGGTTCAAAATTGAATTTATGAATCATACTTGTGTGGTCATAGAATCTACCCAATCTAGCATCACACCTCTTTTGGAGATCCGAAACGAGCAAGCGGTACTAAGGAGTGGGTGTCATTACCGTTCTACACGCTGCCTCTTTTACACAAAATTCTCCCAATGAAACGAAATCGACCATTTGCCTTCCATACTGCGAAACTGACTTGCTTATTCCGTTTCATATTGGTTTGTTATCTTATGCATAGGTATTTAATCGATGTGACTGTATCTAGCTGCACTCTACTAATGCTGTCTTCGAAAGTTAACAGCATTGGTTTTGCTACTCATCCGAATTAGTATATTTCTACATTTTGTGGAAGTTGCCATTCATCGCTCCAACTAGAAAATCTGTTCAAATGTTCAAATGTGTGTGAAATCTTATGCGACTTAACTGCTAAGGTCATCAGTCCCTATGCTTACACACTACTTAACCTAAGTTATCGTAAGGACAAACACACACATCTATGCCCGAGGGAGGACTCGAACCTCCGCCAGGACCAGCCGCACAGTCCATGATTGCAGCACCCCAGACCGCTCGGCTAATCCCGAGCGGCTAGAAATTCTATCTAAGTCATCTTGTATCCTCCGAAAGTCACTCAACGACGACACATTCCCGTACAATACAGTGTCATCAGCAAACAGCCGTAAATTGCTGTTCATCCTGTTCTTCAAATCATAATAGAGATCCTATCTGACTTCCCTTGTCTGTGATAAACACTCGCCGTCGAGAATATCGTACTGGGTTCTATCACTTCATCAGTCTCCAAGTCACTCACATACTCGTGAACCTAATCCATATGCTCACAAGTTTGTCAACATTTTTCAATGGGTCACCGTGTCAAACTCTTTCCGGAAATCTGTGAATCTGGATTCTGCCTGTTGCTTTCCATCCACGATCTGTAGGATGTTATGTTAAAAAAGGGAAGCTGAGTTTCGCGGGAACGCAAGCTTTCTAAATCCGTGCTGATTTGTGGACTGTCACACAGTCACAACCTTTTTCCATGTAATTTGCTTATTTTTGGAGCCCTGGGGGAAGATGTTCGTGGCCCTCAGTTGGCTTTCGACGAAGGAGTGTACAGCTGTGTACAATCATGTATCCTTTGGCAACCGCAAAGATTTATCAATGAAGGCATTCAGTATCTTGTTTCACAGTAGGGTAAATGTGTTAACAGCCATTACAGTTACTTTTGAAATAATAAACAATTTATGCACCTTTCTTCACCTGTCTCCGTTTCATTTGTCTATTCCTTATAGGTTAGTTAGTCACGGACTCTGGGAATTCCAGGCAAGAATAGAATAGAAACACTTAAGATTATTATACTGTAGACAGACCTTGAAATTTATGTCGACTGATAGGATAAGAAAGGAGGAGATTCTCCGTCGAAATTGGAAAAGAGAGCAACACCTGAGAAACAGTTACAGCATGAAGCACAGGATGATACGACTTGTGTCCCGACAAAAAGTAACTGCTGCCAGAGATGAAGAGGGTAATATCTGCAAAGGAACATATCAGACAAAAATTGATACCATACGGTGCAACTGCTACTCTGAAGCGGCACATCGAATCAGTCGGCAATGCAATGTATTAACAATAAATTGATTATTCTCGTTTTGAGAATACCAAAGAGGCGATGTGCTTTACGGCCTAAAAACGCTCATCAGCCTAGATCGCGTGAATATTGCATTATTTAGGACAACCGGTTTCGACAGACTTTGCTATCATATTCAGGTCTGTAACACGGTGACATATACACGGAATATGTCTCATAATATGGGGTAAGACGTAATATTTGAGGCAAAACTTTTAATTTGACATTACAAAAAACGAAAATGGAACTGTACATTTACATACCTTACAAATCTTTATGTTCTGGAACGCTTTCATTTTTCGTTTGACTTCACGCGAATTTGTCATGTGGATAAGTATCAGCACACTTTAAAAGGTTTGAGGTATTGGAAAAGTTAAAGCACCTTGTACAGATGGGTATGTCCATATGCAAGTAGCTCACAGATGCTTGTTACGTCAGAAAAACACAGTACACAGTAGCACTGGACGCATGCTCTTAGTTATAAGCCGTTTAATGTCGATTTTTCACTGTTTAGAATATGCTCAGGTTATGCTAACAGGTGTGCTACTGTATACTCTGTTTTTGTGTTGTAAAATGTATCTCTGAGCAATATCCATGTGGACATGGACATTTGCACACGACAAACGCTTTATAATGTGCTGATTTTTATCCGCATGACTACCTGGCATGAGGTCCAATTTAAAACGAACGTGTTTCACAACAAAAAGACTTTTAAAGTGTGTACACTTCCACATCAGATTTTTGTAAAGCCAAATTAAAATAGTTGTCTCAATTATTACGACATAACTCATGTTATGACACATATTCCATACGTATGCACTTTCGTACAGAACTGAAGATGACAGCGAGGTCTGTCGAAACTGGTTATCTTTAACTAAGAAATGCTTACACGATCTACCCTGTTGATTGTTCTTATTAATAATAAAAGCAGATACGGGCAGCACCCCGGGCAAAGTAAAGCAAGATGAATACAGCACCCAAGTACGCAAATAATTTGTTGAGAATGAAGTTCTAGAGGTGTAAAGGGATCCCAGAAAGTCACTTCTGGTCTCCCCCTCTAGAGACTGATTGATTATACACAATTTTTGTTACATCCACTCAGGAAAAGTGCGCTTCCTAAGATGAATCCTAAGCTCTCTCTTGTCAATGCTTTAGTAAAACTTCATGAGGAAAATAAAATTATTTTTATAACTGTAAATCAGAGGAAAGGTGTGATAGCTGAATTAAGCATGTTTCTTTACAAATAACTTAGTTCATACGGCTCATCCTGTAGTGTATTCTTTGCCGCAGAGGCTAAGAATCTTTCGATCACTCAGGATTAGGTTTTGGCTTGACTCAGTATTGTAAATCTATACACTAGTGTACCAACCGATGTATCTTCAGTATTAATAACATGTAACTTAACAAACCATATTACAATGGGAAAAGGTGTAAAATAGAGTTCATGGAACTAATGGAATTTAGTTAGTGCTTTATTGTTTTGAGTTTAATGGGAAAGTATAACAATAGAAACCTGATTTAACAATGAAAAACTGCTTTTCAGGGCTATTGTGATTCATTTTCATTAGTTAGAGATAATAGAGTTTTCGAGTAATCTGAGTTTGGTACAAAGTGTAGTCATGTAAGTTGAAGATGAAATGGAACATACGTTGTGCTTCCTTAAATAGGTATCAATAGTTAATTGTTTCAAAAGCAATTTGGTCACTAAGTTTTTTAAAAAAATACGAGAAGCAGGAGTTCGCGAACAGACAAAATGTTTATTACATTTAAGTATCGTGGTCGTATTTCTGAGAAGTTGGCACATACCTTTCCCAGACAGCACAACATAGTATTTCGGAAGGTTGGTCAACTGAGACATAGAGTAATCAAGAAAGAAGAATATTTAATATGAAGCGTCTATGTATACAGGCTGAAATATGGAATGTGTGATCGGTTTTATATCGGCCAAACAGGACAAAGCTCTAAAACTAGATTTACAGAAGACGCAAGTCGAACAAGAAAATAACTATTGGGCGACATTTATGTACCAAGAAGTTTACAGCTGGTAGTGTTACAGCTGCTATGAAGTTCCTGCATATGGTGTCTAAAGGGGAAGCTAATATACTGGATGAATGGGAGATTTACAAACGTAAAATTAAGGACTTGGATAAATGAACAATAAACTATCTGAATTCAAGTGTAATTGCTTTGTCACTCCCCTTAGGTTTGACATCTGACCCAACATAGCGGTTACTTGATGGTTTTATATATCTGCAGCGATTTTGGTATCACTAAATGACTTAAAATTTTTATCAGCGGTTAGGCTGTGACAGTAGATACCGGTGTAGTAATTGGCAGCCTTAATGCATTCCACTGTTAAGTTAGTATGCACTTCTAACTACTTCCGTATATCCCCCCCCCCCCCCCCATGTAATCTTAAGTGGATGCCAGTCATTAGATTACGTGTTTCATAACAGCGGATTTGCTGTTTGACGGTAGCCTAAGAGCGCAGCATACCATAGCGGAAATGCACAAGCATGACATCTTCGTTAGCAAGTAGGCAAATAATAAGCGGTGAAACAGCCTGGCTGGAGATCAGCTATGGACGTCTCACAGCGGCACATTGTGCCAGTTTTGTTACGTTGTATTTTTTTTCAGTTGTATTGTTTTGTATCAAATAACAGGTGCCTTGAAAACAAAACTTGTCTTTAGAATGGCAGGATGAATTTATACTGCTGTAACATAATGCAACCGCCACTATTTTTAGAGTGATATATGTTGCAGTGTGCATAGCAGTAATAGTCCAATGGACCCATCTGCTGTTAAGGGAGGTTTTGTCTGGAGATTTATCCATGTGACCAACAGGGTGGAAACTAATGGTTGGCTTGGTCATGGTACGATGAGTCATGATTTCGATGAAACTGAGTAGTCAGCTGGTGAACTTAATAACATGACGCTGGGACCTACAGAGTGGCTCCTCATTACTGTAGACTCATGGCCCTTATGCTCGTACTACAGTTGACGTTAATGTTACCATGTAACAAATATACATAAACACATGTCGATATACGTTATGAGAAGGAAGCAGTGTAAGTAAATACTATCCTTACAGTATTGAGACGAACAGTTAGTTACACAACATACTGTAATTGTCACTAGCTCATAGGAACTATATTGGAGTGAACATAGCATTATAATTTAATGTTTTAAATCTAGGAATATATAGTGTCTCGTATATAAGACACTGTGAGTTGTAGTGAAGCGACCGTTAATGGTCGTGTATTCTGTCGCCACACATGCTGATGTTGCAGATTTCTGTAAGAATGAAATAGGTGTAATTAAACATTGAATTTCGGTATTGATTTCAGTAGATTGGAGTAACAAAAACAAACTTTACAAACTGTACGATGAAAGGATCCACAATGGGGACGTACACAATGGTGTGACTTTGGTACCGTTCCCAGTTTTTCTTAACGAATACCATGTGGTTCTCATTATGACCGCAATAGTTGCCAGTCAACATTATGTAGTGAAACTGTAAAAACGAAAGATTTTTCTGTAACTTAGTAAATATAGAAGAATGATGTACTGTTTAGTGCTGCCGCGCATGAATACATTATATTCTGACTGAGACATTCCGTTGGCTGCAGATGATGCACGTGAATATAGGGTACGAAAAACTAGCAACACCTGCTGGCTTCTTGTAAAATTCCTTGTAGCACATGCAATAAGTACAGTTTCAACTGCTCAATGAAACGCAGTGTAACATGATTATTTAGCAGATGTTGTATAACTGTCTTATGCGGAACTTACCGACTACGCCACTGGAACTAGGCTTTTAAAAGCACTGTAGTGCAGGTATGTCAAATAAAAAATGTTAATTCCACTATGAAATTATCTTTCACTGGTGGCAGCAGGAAATAACGGAATGCCCAGCCCCACGTTCAGTATCACTTGTAGTTTACAAAATATACATCTACATCCAGGTGGGTACACTGCAAATCACATTTAAGTGCCTGGCATATGGTTCAGTCGTACCACCTTACCAATTCTCTATAATTCCAATCTCGTAAAGCGCGCGAAAGAACGAACACCTTTATATTTCAGTACGAGCTCTGATTTCACTTATTTTATCGTGCTGATCGTTTCTTCCTATGTAGGTCGGTGTCAACAAAATACAGGTTGGCGCATGAAACGTGTTAACAATTGTTTTTTTCACAATTTACGACGCACATTAGAAATCCCGCTGGGATCTCTACAGCAGTACCAGCAGAGCTTGGAAAAATGACGTGTAATTCACAACACTTCCGGTAGGTGACTAGTAAGCAGCAATGGCTGGCAATGGAAGACTGACGACACAGCAACGATCGGCAGTTGTGTTACTTTTCCGTGAAACGACAAACCTTGTTGTGACTCAGAGGCGTTTTCGACAATATTTTAACACACGATGGGTCCCTTGCAAGAAGACCGTCCATAAGTTGTACGATAAATGTGTACAGTAAGGAACAACATTGGAAGCGAAGCGACCTCGGCCTAAGCCTGTTTGTTCGCCGGACAATAATGAAGCGGTACGAGTTGCTGTACAGAGAAGTCCCGGGAAATCGTGTAGAAAGACAGCAGTGCAACTGGGAATATCCAGATGCTCCGCTCAACGCATTCTTAAAAGTGACCCTCACATGTTCAGTCGTGCTCAAGAGTATCCGAACGACCTGAATTGCATTTCGCCTGATAGATATTTATTGCGACCTCGATTTTATACAGTACCAGTTAGCAAATTTCATCTTTAATTTACATAACATAAACATTTTCAACGGACGCGAATTCCTACCAAACATCTTTTGTCCCTGTTATCAAACTTCGATAGTTGTTAAACTTTGCTACTTCAGTAGTAACTTACTTGAACTGCCGCGAGGTAAAGCTTTGTGTTGTACAGGGATTCGAACCCAGAACCTAATCGGATTGTTATCGAAGCACAATCAACTATGACATACCGGATTTTCTCGGTGGTAGCTAGCTAGATGTTTAACTGAAATGACGAGACGAAACATTAACTTTTTTCCTTCCCAAGAATCCAACCCGGCACATATTCTAGAGAAAACGAACGTTAAATATGGGTTTGTTACACCAGCAGAAACATGTGAGCATTTTTGAACTAGAAATAATATAACGAAGAGTTCAGTGCTGACAGGGGACTGAACTCCACACATTTCGTTGTTCACACAAAGAGATGTTAGCTACCGAATTTTTCTCCACCAGCAGTTCGGAATAACATCCTTGAACTTACAGTGATCTCTCAAATAGTTCGGTGTCTCACTGGGAGTCAAAAACGTCAGATATCGATAGTGTTGATAACGAATGAAAATGCATTCGAATCAAAATTTTTATCCATCAGCAGATAGGTGTTCTCATGCTAGAGCAATATGAGGAGGTTTTGAGGAATCTGCAGTTTTGAACAAACAACAAATTGTAGTCGAGCGGTACTGTCACGAAGGGATCAAATTCCGAGTTAAGGGCGGTCTGGGTTGCATTCCAAGTTCAGAACCAATTTTATCGACATACAGAAGGCCAAATAAAAGATGGAATAAGTGTCCTGTGACCCTACATACCGTTTGCTTTGTCACTAGAAATAAGTAACTAGTATAAGAAAGGCTACTAGTGGAGGAGTTGTCACATTTTGCCACTCCTGACTTTATTGTGGTTCAAAGTAACGCCTACTTGGTAGAGAAGGAATATCATGTTTAATGCGAATTTAAGACCACTATGGCATTATACATTCTTCACTTGGCGTAGCCAGAAGAGAATAGAATCTGTCTGTCCGTATTACAAATCATTAGCAGAGGTTCGAATCGAACCCAAACCACCATCATAGAACCTATCACAAAACCAACAGACAACCAAATACTTTCCACTGATACTCATCTTTCTATCATAACATCGTTGCTGTAAACACGATGAGAATTCTGACACACAGGCTCCATGTAGTGGGTTATAGCATGTTCAGTACATTCATTTACTTGGTTGTCTGATTCGCCATGAACTAGCTGCCTCGGCGACCCAGTGCATACATTCGACACTACGTTGTAATCACCGAAATAAAATCACGTAACAGCCACCTCCACCGAACTGCCAACAGTGTAGGATGCAGAAATTTAAGTAGGAATTGTTGCTTTCCATTTGCGCAACTGTATTGCGCTATCTGTTTGTTGAAAACGTCGCGCAGTGCAAAGGAAGAGCTCTACCTTTCTGTCTCTCAGAAGTCTAGATCCGGCGATATGCATTATCTCACAGCATTGTGAAATGCGGAAGATCAGGAGGAACAGTTGTTGACTTCTGGAGCCGCTGTAGCTACATGACAACTAGTAGTGTTGCGGTAAGCAACGCGCACCGTGGATAAGACGACGTGAACGCGAACCATAACAGACGTTACTTCACAGGTCAGTTCGTCGCCACAGTTCTAGCGAATAAATACGTTGTGTGTCCTCCTGTTACGAGGTCAATTGTGGCTAGTATTCGCAAACTGCTGTTTAATGGACGAGATTAGTTTCGATTTCCACGTGCATCGGCTTTCCTGGGCTGGAAACCGTAAATGTACAATCTTTTGTTACACCTCAAGAGATAATAACTCAGATTATTCATTGGGAATGACAGTAAAAATCAAATGAACTTTGAGGCTTAATTCCGTGAACACCAGGAAGTAACCCGTCGAGCACAGAGTTGCCAAACATACATTACCTTGTTGCAAAATCTCAGTTACAGTACAAGCAGGAAGAATACGAACTGATGTGACCCTACAGCGGGCTAGGAAGTATCTCTAAGACGCAGATGCTACGGTCTGGAATACGTAATGCGTCTGATTCGCATTTCTGTAACTAGGTTTAAGGACTGGACCGTAGTCACTAATAATACTCAGAACTGACTGCAGACTAAGCATCATAAATCAGTAACTCTCATAGTTATATATGTTTCCTAACTGTACTCAAAACTAAGAAATCTCAATCACGGATGTTTTCGTGACTCGCTGATATTCGAGAACACCAAACAAATAAAAAAAACAAAAGTATGTGTGTGTGTGTGTGTGTGTGTGTGTGAGAGAGACAGAGAGAGAGAGAGAGAGAGAGAGAGAGAGAGAGAGAAAGAGGGAGAGATAAAAATAAAAATAGTTAGAGAGACGGTAAAAATTGCTGTAAAGAAATCTCTCATTAAAATGACACATTTCACATCATTACGAAACGTCGTATTCATGATCTATGTAACAAGTACTAATCTAATCTAATCTATTCATATTGCTGGCTAGCTGTGAAGAGTCACGAATTACCGAAATTTTCCCCAATGTCAGTAACCAAATCTAAACATGAAATTAAATGACGGCAGATTTTGTAATAAACTGGGACTCCTATCAAGACCCTTTCATCAATGAAACTATCCACGAAAGTTGTCTGATATACCTCCATTCGAGAGAGGGTAAAAATTGTTGTACAGAAATTAAATACCGGTATGTAAAGAAATCTTTCATTAAAATGACACATTTCACATCATTACGAAACGTCGTATTCATGATCTATGTAACAAGTATTAAACTAATCTAATCTAATGTAATCATATTGCTGGCTTGCTGTGAAGAGTCACGAATTACCGAAATTTTCCCCAATGTCAGTAACCAAATCTAAACATGAAATTAAATGACGGCAGATTTTGTAATAAACTGGGACTCCTATCAAAACCTTATCATCACTGTTAACTAACCACGAAAGATGTCAGAATTACCTCCATTCAGAAGTAACAAAGTGTTTATGCATTTATCGATGAAGTGCGTGATGTGAAGTTCTGTGACAGAGATAAGAAGCCAATACGTAATCCGGTTCTTAACTAAGTAATATCAAATGTTAGTACTGGTTTTTCTTACCAGCTGTTAGGTGTTTGAATCCAAAATAAGGATAGAAATTTTTGCGCCAGTGCGACAATCGTTCCGCTGTCCTATCGTTCTTCTTTATCGTCCACGAATACAGCTTAAGTATCAGTTGCTTACTCACCAACAGTAAGATGTATGCGTGTTTGACGAGAAATTGTTGGCTGCACGTGAACAGACCTAAAAAATACATGTTCATTTTCACTAGCAGGACGGTATGCACGTGATAGGGCTTGACATGAAATTTTGAATATTTTTGTACTGGATCAGGGAATGTACCCACTTTCTTACCTTTGGAGGAGACCTAGAGGAGATTCCAGTCTTGGAAAAGGAACGAAATGATTGAACTATACTGTTACGAGAGATTCAGATGCTGAAAAGAGGAGATACGAATTCGAATCACGGTCCATCATCAAATTTTTCAACGTCTCTAGTTCATTTAAGTACAAGTAAAATAAGAGCCCTGTTCCTTTAAACGGCTATCGGTTCATCAAACAAAATAAAATTTTCTAATGTAATTAAATTTACTGGCGACAGTATTTCTGTTTACCTTGACGTCCACCTATGTCATTTCCCAATGTAAACCGGCTCCGCCCAGTTGGAATGAAGGAACGTAATGTTTAAATCGGATTCTGGATTATAACATCTTCCTCTTGGGGTTACCAGAGGTAAAGTAAATCTGTGTGTGCCTCTTAAAAGCAAATGCCTCCATCCACGCTTTGCGCTTGTGATAGTTCGTTCCACCAGACCACTGTGTCCACATTTCCCAGGCCCAAAAGTGTGCTGCAACAGATGATGTGCTTACCTTACAAAATTAGCCACGATGGAAAAAATGCCAGTCCATTAAGCAAGTAAACGGAGATTATGCTATTCTCATGTCAGCAGAATGTACGGACTCTTCTAGGCAACATAGCCTCGATGTGAAGCCATTTTGAAATTTTCTCTAATTGAGATAATTTCTTAGTTCGAGAAAATCCACTGTGAAGTGTTAAGTTATCGGATAATTCGATTATTACCGTCATTATTACTATCATTACATGTGCTTGAAGATCATTTAAGGCATTTTGGTAATTATAGAAGTAGTTGCCCAAGAAGAGGATGTTTCCTTGTCTATAGAATCCTTTTCATGGTAATATCAAGCATCAGCAATTACTCGTAGGTTATATTAAAGCTAAAGTAACTGATGAAGACATTACTTGATAAAAAATGGCGCTGCTTGTCTTCATTTATTGCGCCTAGAAATGGCTGTCGAATACTGCCAACCCAAAAGCCAAGTAATCTTACTGCCTTCCGATAAACGTCGCTGTCAGTTCTTCCATATCGTTTGGTCGACGTGACCTGTTTCAAGTTGTGTATGACAAAGAATGTTTTAGAAAATCAGTTGTTTTTCTTTGCAATAAAGAGAAAGATTTTCATTCTAAGCTACCCTAGTTCTAAATTTTCGCAATATTAGTTCAAATTTAATATTCGCTTCTATAATGTAGGAAAGTATTTCACAGTTGCAAAACCCGCATCCGACTCGTTGTCCTTACACTTAGTCGCTGACCATAAATTCTAGCTCAAAGTGACGCCAGTTTAAGTAACCTAATGTAGCGAAGACTGTTTGCCAGTGCTCTTTCTCACCGGAAAATATGCAATTCACTCACTGGTCTCCGTAAGTACACTGTAACAGCAGTTTCTGTGTGTATGTAATGCATACGGATTGTAGAATTTAGTGGTGCTCTCTCTTCCACTTCTGTATACAATATGTGTGACCTAAACGGGCCCTTTATCATTACAGGCCCTGGAAGATGCAACTTCATACTGACAACCGTAATGTGCTTATATTGACAACCTCACTGTTCGTTTTACCTGATTTTTTAATCATTTAAATAAAACAACATGACCTTCCAGTTGGAGACATTTCGTCCCTCTTTTCCTTCTGTAAATTTTGTCAGTAAGCTTTTTGCCTTACAACCAGTGAAATGCGGTAGAGTGTGACCGGTAAAAGATTCACAAACCACGATTTAGTTCCGTTAATACGATTTCTTTAAATGTTATCGTAGCTGAAGGAATTTAGTTTCTTCTTAAATCGTCTTATGCAGCAACGTTCATAAATATCTGATATAGGAAAAGCTCTTTATCCAGGTACGAAGGTTGTAAAACAAATTTCCCATAGTTTGTGTCAGGTTGATCTTTTCGTCTCATAGCATTGCGTAAGTATACTGTCTAAGAGGTATCACAAGTAGTGCTTCTGTATCTGTGGGAATCATTGGATTAAAACGAGTTTAACACAAGTGGATACAGCACTGCTAAATATTCAAAATTATATTCATCCTGAGTCTGAGTTCAGCCACAAACAGAGGCGTATTTATAATATTGAAGCTAGACTGTGTATCCTTGTCTTCCTTGAGTGGTCATCGGAAGGCTTTTAATATTTGAGATATCTGTGAATGTTGCTGCATAAGACGATATAAGAAGAAACTAAATTCCTCCTTCTACGCCAATGTTTAAAGAAATCGTCTTAACGGCACTAGATCGTGGTTTGTGAATCGTTTACCGGAGGTACTCTGCAGCTTTTCGCTGGTTGGACGTCAAAAAGCTTACTGAAAAATTATACAGAAGGAAAAGCGGGACGAAATGTCTCCCACTTAAAGGTCATGTTGTTCTATTTAAATGATTACAAAATCAGGTAATACGAATTTTGAACTTGTGTAGCTTAGAATGAAAATCTTTCTGTCTATTGATTTTCTAAAACATTCTTTGTCATACACAACTTGAAACAGGTCACGACGACTAAATCATATGGAAGAGCTGACAGCGACATATATAGGAAGGCAGTAAAATCTCTTGGCTCTTGGTTTGGCAGTATTCGACAGCCATTTCTAGGCGCAAGTAAATGAATAAAGGCAGCGCGTCTTTGTTATCAAGTAACGTCTTCATCAATTACTTTAGTTTAAGTGTAATCTACGAGTAATTGCTGACGTTTGATATTAAAATGAAAAGGATTCTATAGACAAGGACAGATCCTCTTCTTGGGCAGCTACTTCTATAATGACCAAAATGCCTTAAATGATCTTCAAGCACATGTGTTCCAGCAGCGGTATGAAGAAAATGATAGTAATAATGACGGTAAGAATCGAATTATCCGATAACTTAACACTTCACAGTGGATTTTCTCGAACTAAGAAATTTTCTCAATTAGAGAAAATTTCAAAATGGCTTCACATCGAGGCTATGTTGCCTAGAAGAGTCCGTACATTCTGCTGACATGAGAATAGCATAATCTCCGTCTCAGAAGCTTGCTTGCTTAATAGACTGGCATTTTTTCCACCGTGGCTAATTTTGTAAGGTAAGCACATCATCTGTTGCAGCACACTTTTGGGCCTGGGAAATATGGTCTGGTGGAACGTACTATCACAAGCGCAAAGCGTGGATGGAGGCGTTTGCTTTTAAGAGGCACACACAGATTTACTTTACCTCTGGTAACCTCAAGACGAAGATGTTATAATCCAGAATCCGATTTAAACATTACGTTCATTCATTCCAACTGGGCGGAGCCGGTTTACATTGGGAAATGACATAGGTGGACGTCAAGGTAAACAGAAATACTGACGACTGTAAACTTATTTACATTACAAAATTTTATTTTATTTGATGAACCGATGGCCATTTAAAGAAACAGGGCTCTTATTTTACTTATACTTAGATGAACTAGAGACGTTGAAAAATTTGATGCTGGTCTGTGATTCGAATTCGTATCTCCTCTTTTCAGCATCTGAATCTCTCGTAACAGTATAGTTCAATCATTTCGTTCCTTTTTCCAAGACTGAAATCTCCTCTAGGTCTCCTCCAAAGGTAAGTATGTGGGTACATTCCCTGATCCAGTACAAAAATATTCAAAATTTCATGTCAAGCCCTATCAAGTGCAATTCTGCCTACTAGTGAAAATGAACATGTATTTTTTAGGTCTGTTCATGTGCAGCCAACAATTTCTGGTCAAACACGCATACATCTTACTGTTGGTGAGTCAGCAGCTGATACTTACGCTGTATTCGTGGACGATAAAGAAGAACAATAGGACTGCGGAACGATTGTCGCACTGGCGCAAAAATTTCTATCCTTATTTTGGATTCAAACACCTAACAGCTGGTAAGAAAAACCGGTACTAACATTTGATATTACTTAGTTAAGAACGGGATTACGTATTGGCTTCTTATCTCTGTCACAGAACTTCACATCACGCACTTCATCGATAAATGCATAAACACTTTGTTACTTCTGAATGGAGGTATTTCTGACATCTTTTGTGGTTAGTTAACAGTGATGATAAGGGATTGATAGGAGTCCCAGTTTATTACAAAACCTGCCGTCATTTAATTTCATGTTTAGATTTGGTTACTGACATTGGGGAAAATTTCGGTAATTCGTGACTCTTCACAGCTAGCAGCAATATGATTAGATTAGATTAGATTAATACTTGTTACGTAGATCATGAATACGACGTTTCGTAATGATGTGAAATGTGTCATTTTAATGAAAGATTTCTTTACATACCGATATTTAATTTCTGTACAATAATTTTTACCCTCTCTCGAATGGAGGTATATCAGACATCTTTCGTGGATAGTTAACATTGATGAAAGGGTCTTGATAGGAGTCCCAGTTTATTACAAAATCTGCCGTCATTTAATTTCATGTTTAGATTTGGTTACTGACATTGGGGGAAAATTTCGGTAATTCGTGACTCTTCACAGCTAGCCAGCAATATGATTAGATTAGATTAGATTACATTAATAGTTGTTACATAGATCATGAATACGACGATTCGTAATGATGTGAAATGTGTCATTTTAGTGAAAGATTTCTTTACAAACCGGTATTCAATTTCTTTACAACATGTTTCACCCTCTCTCTCACTCTCTCTTATTTTTATCTCTCTCTCTCTCTCTCTCTCTCTCTCTCTCTCTTCTCTCTTTCTCTCTCTCTCTCTCTCACACACACACACACACACACACACACACACACACATACAAACACACACTCACACACGCACACACACACACACACACACACACACGCACGCACTCTGTCTTTCTCTGTCAGACGCACACACACACACACACAGATACTTATTGTTTTTATACTTTTTATTTGTTTGGTTTGCTCGAATATTAGAGAGGAACGAAAACATCCGTGATAGAGTTTCTTAGTTTTGTGTACAGTTACGAAAGAAATATAACTATGAGAGTTACTGATTTATAATGCTTAGTTTGCAGTCAGTTCTGAGTATTAGTTACTACGCTACAGTCCTTAAACCTAGTTATAGAAATGCGAATCAGATGCATTATGTATTCCAGACCGTAGCATCTGCGTCTTAGAGACACTTCCTAGCCCGCTGTAGGATCGCATCAGTTCGTCTTCTTCTTGCTGGTACTGTAACTGAGATTTTGCAACAAGGCAAGGTATGTTTGGAAACTCTGTGATCGTCGGGTGACGTCCTGGTGTGAACGGAATTAAGCCTCAGAAATCATTTGATTTTTCCTGTCATTCCCATTGAATAATCTGAGTTATTATCGCTTGAGGTGTAACAAAAGATTGTACATTTACGGTTTTCAGCCCAGGAAAAATGTTGCACGTGGAAATCGCAACTAATCTCGTCCTTTAAACAGCAGTTTGCGGGTTCTAGCCACTATTGGCCTTGTTAATGGAAGACACACCACATATTTATTCGCTAGAACTGTGGCGACGAGCTGACCTGTGAAGTAACGTCTGTTATGGTTCGCGGTTCCAGTCTCGCTGGCTGCTCCCTTCTGTGAAAGAGCTACATGCAGTGAGGTCAAACATCGATAAGAGAATTGCAAAAAAATACTGCTAGCTCCTAGTGCAATGGTGAAAAACTTACAATGCTGCACAGCATGTAAGGCCTCATTCTGCATCTGACAAGCGAATTTTGGGTTTCTAGTGATACATAACTTTAGTATGGTATGCCACATTTGCATACTTGTTGAGTATTACACAGCATACCAATTACACACAAACCCAATCGAAATCTAAGTGAGTAGTAGTTTACTCTTTCGTGCCGATAGAAACATGCATGTGTACAGATAGTCAGTTTTATTAAAAAAAGACTTCCACCTAAGGTTATCGCGGGTAGTTTTATTTCATTTCTTATAATACAGCGCACAATTTTCGTAAGGATTCTTTTAGTGTTGTTAAAACAATACTAAACATGAGAGAGAAATTATTTATCAACGATATATAAAAACTCTGATGTTACCTATAACAGTCTGACAATGCACATGCAGTTTATTGATTACATGCGTGTAGAAAACTTGTTCTGAGTTAAAGCTGTAAAAACAAGGATTGAAGAAAAACATAATGCCACTACCAGACTACAGCTAATTTAGAAAATAGATTTGTAACTATTTTGGCACTATGCGCTCGACCCATACATATTACAAAAGCTTCAAGAGGCATCTGCTGCCTGGCCGTCTATTAAAGCTGAAAAGAAAAAAATGTCGCAGAAGTTAGCCACTTCCCACATGCAGTTAATTTGGTTTGAGACGTGAAAACAACTATGTTCAAAGTTCTATTAAACTGATAACGTCTGCAGACAGCAGAACTGCGTTTAAAAAAATGTAAACAACAACACTAATAGAACTTGTGACGCTTTATCCACAGTGCGCGATGCTTACCGTAACGCTACGAGCTGTCATGTAGCTACAGCGGCTCCAGAAGTCAACAACAGTTCCTCCTGATCTTCCGCATTTCACAGTGCTGTGAGATAATGCATATCGCCGGATCTAGACTTCTGAGAGACAGAAGGGTACAGCTCTTCCTTTGCACTGCGAGACGTTTTCAACAAACAGATAGCGCAAAAGAGTAGCGCAAATGGGGAGAAAAACTTCGTACTTAAATTTCTGCATCCTACACTGTTGGCAGTTCTGTGGAGGTGGCAGTTACGCGATTTTATTTCGGTGATTACAAAGTTGTGTCGAATGTATGCAGCTAGTTCATGGCGAATCAGACAACCAAGTAAATGAATATACTGAACATGCTGCAAACCACTACATGGAGCCTGTGTGCCAGAATTCTCATCGAGTGTGCAGTAACGATGTTATGATAGAAAGATGAGTATCAGTGGAAAGTATTTGGTGGACTGTTGGTTTGATGATGGGTTCCTATGATGGTGGTCTGGGTTCGATTCGATCTTCTGCTGAGGATCTGTGATAGGGACAGACAGATATATTCTCTTCTGGCTACGCCAAGTGAAGAATGTATAATGCCATATTGGTCTGAAATTCGCATTAAACGTGATATTCCTTCTCTACCAAGTAGGCGTTACTTTGATCACAATAAAGCAAGGAGTGGCAAAATGTGACAACTCCTCCACTAGTAGCCTTTCTTATACTATTACTTATTTCTAGTGACGAAGCAAACGGTATGTAGGGTCACAGGACACTTATTCCATCTTTTATTTGACCTTCTGTATGTCGATAAAATTGGTTCTGAACTTGGAATGCAACTCAGACCGCCCTTAACTCGGAATTTGATCCCTCCGTGACAATACCGCTCGACTACAATTTGTTGTTTGTTCAAAACTGCAGATTCCCCAACATCTCCACATATTGCGAGTGAATGGGTTCGAATCCTGGCCCAGCATTAAATATTCCATTGTGTATTATCAGGCTCTAGCATGAGAAGACCTATCTGCTGTTGGATAATAATTTTGATTTTAATCCATTTTCATTTGTTGTCAACATTATCGATATGTGACGTTTCTGACTCCCAGTGAGACACCGAACTATTTGAGAGATCACTGTAAGTTCAAGGATGTTATTCCGAACTGCTGGTGGAGAAAAATTCGGTAGCTAATATCTCTTTGTGTGAACAACGAAATGTGTGGGGTTCAGTTCCCAGTCAGCACCGAACACTTCGTCATATTATTTCTAGTTCAAAAATGCTCACATGTCACAGCTTGTGTAACAACCCCGTATTTAATGTTCATTTTGTCTAAAATATAACAGCGGTAGGTGCCGGGTCGGGAAGGAAAAAAGTTAATGTTTCGTCTCGTCAATTCAGTTAAAACATCTAGCTACCGCCGAGAAAATCCGATGTGTCACAGTTGATTGTGCTTCGATAACAATCCGATTAGGTTCTGGGTTCGAATCCCTGTACAACACAAAGCTTTACCTCGCGGCAGTTCAAGTAAGTTACTTGTGGAGAAACAATATTTAACAACTTTCGAAGTTTGTTAACAGGGACAACAGAATCTCGGTAGGAATTCGCGTCCGTTGACAATGTTTACGTTATGTAATTTAAAGTTGAAATTTGCTAACTGATACTGTCTAAAATCGAGGTATATCACTCTCTGTATGCCTTGTCAGGAATGCCTGTTAGTTTCCGTCAGCCACGAAATCTTAGTCAGTATGACCTTGGTTTGAATCCATATGCAGAACGAGACGGTTCGTCGTGTCATTTGAGGTTCATACATATTCTCAACTAGCTGCTCATGAATAACTTAAATTTTTAATGTCATTTTATGTTGAATAATATGTACGGTATGTTATTTTGAAGAGGAAATCATGAATACGACTGACTTACTACGTACATTACCTATCTGACGTAATAATAAGTGTGGTAATATTTCAGGTATGCCATTTACTGCAAAAAATGTGAGCTTACAAGCCTTTAGGGCAGTTTTATCTGTGATAAGGTGTTCCCTGATATTTGTAGTGCCGTGGTATTACTTTACATCTTGAGTTGTTGCGATACAGAATAGAGTTTTCTAGTGGCAGACTTTTCTAGTGGTGACTTGTTGGAACCACTTTCAATAGTCAAACGACTGTACCAAGGATTCGTTAGAGGACCTGCTAGACACCTACGTTATGTGGGTTGCCTGCGTATCAGGCGAAATGCAATTCAGGTCCTTCGGATACTTTTGAGCTTGACTGTACACATACAAGATGACCTGTGCACAGAAGCTCACTGAAGAACACAATCAGCAGAATCTAGTATTTGCTCAGTGGGAGGAGGATAGGGAAGAAACTCTCAACAACGTTTGATTTTCAGACGGGGCGTATTTTCATTTAGACGGTGTGGTTAACAAACAAAATGTACGCTTTTGGGCCACTGAAAACCCACAAGTGTTTCATGAACGACAACATTACGCTCCGAGGATTACAGCGTGGGCAGCGAAATCCAGTCACGGACTTATAGGACCCTTTTTCTTTGAAGAAACTGTGAACAGCGAGCGTTATTTGAGAATGCTTCGCAGTAGCTCCATTCCACAGCTTCTTGCTACAGCTTGCCTTTCAACACGCAGTAGTTCATGCAAGATGGAGTAAGGCCACATACTGAAAACACTGTGTTGGAGTTTTTACACGAGCATTTCAACATGCGGATCATTTCACTCAGGTTTCCAGGTCGCTTCAATGACGGACAAATTTGGCCTCCCAATAGTCCCGACATCAATCAAAAAATGTTCAAATGTGTGTGAAATCTTATGGGACTTAACTGCTAAGGTCATCAGTCCCTAACTTACACACTACTTAACCTAAATTATCCTAAGGACAAACACACACATCCATGCCCGAGGGAGGACTCGAACCTCCGCCGGGATTAGCCGCACAGACACCTAAATCCATGTAACTTTTTTCTTTCTGGGTACCTAAAGGAAAAACTTTTCCCGAAACATCCACGTCATTTAATGGTGCTCAGAAGACTTATTCTTCAAACTTGCTGTGAATTTACGGAAGCCATGTGACGTAGGGTAATCAGTAACTTCAGTGTTCGTTTGAAGGAAGTTAGGAAACGAAATGGTGGCCATAATCAGGATGTGCTGAGTTAGAACAAATCCCATGGACGGCTCTTCATTGTAGTATAAGTTCCTTTGAGACTATATTGACAATAAAGTTTAAATTCAAAAACAAAATAGTAACACATTTCGTGCGCCACCTGTGTTGGTCGGTGATTGGGGCTTCGTGAGAAGGTTCCGTCGCAACGAAAAACGCCTTTCTTTTAATGATGTCCCGCCCAAACATTTATTTCGTGGGAACATTTAATATTTACTTTTACAATGGAATGAAATGGATAGCCAGTTAACAACCAATAACCACAGAGTGCCAGAAGGGCTTAGAAATTTGCTTTGAAATGCATCCTTTAAAAAAAAAAATTCTAGCCGATCTACATCAATAATCATCACGCACCAGAAGGTTAGAAACTGCTTAAAAATTTTAAAGTATTACAACAAGGTCAAGATCAATACAGAGAACCAGAACACTTAGAAAAATTCCCTTTAAAAATTTTAAAAAAGCTTTTATTTTAAGTTCAAGATATTTTACAGTTCTTGAAAGACAGTTTAAGAGAGTGAGCCCTATTTTATATATAAAGTGAGTGACGATCCGCAACCGCAACTTGGCACGGAGTAGCGGTCCCAGTGAGGTCCTAATACCAGCCTCCGCCCCAAACAATGCCTGCTTTCCCTGCAGTCGTTCAGTCGGCCAGCAGGTGAGGCACACGGAAACAATTTGTTGGCCGGACAACCAGGAGCTGGGTCACCATACAAAACGGCCAACTATCCCTCTTTGCCATACTGACAACCTGATATTAGTGTAGGTGGACTTAGATAGTATCTACTTAAAGTACAAGAATAATTCGCTACGTGAACCTTCTAAAAATTTGTTCTCTTAAAATCCATACCGCACTAAAAAACATTTAAATAAAATGGTAACATTTAAAGTCAAGATTAATCCAAGGCAATTACAAGCTGCCTTCACAAATCCAGCACTCGAACAGCTTTAAGATTGACCGCTGATTAAAATTTCACCATACAGAAGTATACTGCCTTACCAACTTAGGGCATTTGTCAGCAGTCCACGGTGTCCGCTAAATGACAGCTGCCTCCGTGTGTGGCAAGGGTTAACACATACCCCATTGAGCCCCCACCTCCTCCCTGCGCTTCTATGAAATTTCGACCCACCGCCCGCAGCGCCGCAGCAGTATTACTGCACAACTAGAGGAGAAACCAAGCAGAGGAAGTCACCTGTAAGGGAAATCAACACGAGCAGACACGGCTCAAACTATTACAAAACGTGCTAGTTGTATCAAGCTAATTTTACTTCAGAATATGTTTTCCTAACAGTGCATTCTTCTGCTGCTCTGGTTTGAAAATGAACGGCTACATTCGACAGTAGTGGCTAATATAAATTACATGCTACTGTTACAAAAAATTAAATAAGCGATCTTTTTAATACGACGTTTCTTGACTCGGTTTTATAAATATCGACCCTAAATGACTCTGAGCAGTATGGGACTCAACATCAATGGTCATCAGTCCCCTAGAACTTAGAACTACTTAAACCTAACTAACCTAAGGACATCACACAACATCCAGCCATCACGAGGCAGAGAAAATCCCTGATCCCGACGGGTATAGAACCCGGGAGCCCTAGCGTTGGAAGCGAGAACGCTAACGCACGACCACGAGATGCGGGCAATATCGACCATAATAAATTGCAGTAGATAAGGTGTAAAGAAGGTCCAATGGATTACAAAATCTTTATGGAGTGAATTAATCGCGAAATTAAAAGGTCTGTGGTTTTATAATGAGGATGTATTTCGTGTATATAATGTTCAGATGTTAACAAATTTTGCAATATAGGTACTGAGCTATGGACTAATAAGCACCTTAGTGTATCATAACCACTTTCTTCAACTAATCAAATTTACACACTGTCTATAGCTGATATTTTCTGTTACTGTGTCAATCTACAAACTTGCAGTAACCGTGTCTGCCATATATGTTGGGCTGAAAAGTTACGAAATTTAGTGCAGCCAACCTTGGTAGCTTTGATCCCTTGGTGATACTTTCGACTAGTTCATATTCTCCTGCAACCGTATCAAACAGTAAAAAATTATCTCTCGTTTGCTCACAACAGGCGTCTCACTGTCATTTCAGCCTAATACACAGTGCGATTGAAATCTCGATTTTATAAAAGCGCTGCACAAATACTTAAATTGAAATTTCATTTCGACAGATTTTCACGCCAGCTATGATAAATGACAGAAGCAGAATATCTGTAGTGTCGCTTTACATTTGTGGGTATTGTTCTTCTGTCAGTTACTAACTTCGTAATGTCCTTGTAGTGGAAACTAAGTGTGACTTCCTCCCTCAACCTCCTTTAGACTTACCGTCTCATACTGGAGGACTGTAGAGTGATACGCTGGTCCTTGTGTGAGTGCTTGTTTTGATTAATTTAGCTGCAGAGAGAATTCCTAATTACGGATATAGGTTGGAGTTTTTTCCAGGACAGATTTTATGGTAAGATCGAAATGTAATAGGCACTCCGAAAATAGCAGCCGTGTCGGAACGCTGAAGCTGTACTTGAAACGATATGGTCGAAACTAAGTATGACATTATATGGAAGAAAACTCCTTTTCCTTCAATTCTTTTCCATAATTATTTATTTAGCGACCTTCGTTTTCGGTTCTTAGCCCATTGTGTAGCATAACTGGCACCGATTTTCTTGTGCATAATGCTAAAATATAGACTACAGAGAGTATATGCATGTCAAGCACATGGATCCCTATTGCTACATAGACATGGTATTCTTTGGACATGGTTGTTTAACGGGTAGAGTACCACATTCCGGCATTAAGGCTCCCATTTTTAGTTCCAGATATGGACAGTGATCTGTCGTGATTTCAATCTCTGCAAGCCCGACTGAGGTCCACTCAGCTTTTAATGAGACTGAGTATCGGAGGATGTTGCAAGTGTCAACGGTGTGTATTTGGGAAACAAACTTGTAGCTTTTCCTCAACATCAGGGTAACGCACGTTTTACTATTCACCCTCGAGCTTGTATTCACTACTGCTCGGGTCCGTCTCGCATCTGTATTTATAGTAGTGTTTGTTGTATGATAATGGTAACACGGGGCACTATGGACAGTTTTACTGATCAAGATTCGGATGATGTCCACCTTCTGGATACAGTGAATCGAGTGGTCAAGCAGTACAACAACGCTACGCTGAGCGGTTCCTGCAGCGGTGGCAACCACCTCACAATCCATTTGCTTCTGTCCTTCGTGTTGTGTTTTAGTCACAACATTTAAAAGAGTTATTCACATTTGTGAAGGTAACAGTGTTACATACTGATTAAATCATAATCGGGTAATCACTCTGTATGGAGCTATCTGAGATCCACTGTACGTCATACATTAATACACAGAATACAGGCTGTTTAAAAAAAAATGCATGAACCGAAAACTCAAGAGTTATTGATAAAAACTTACTACAAGCGAGTGCTGGATTGCAAAATGCCAAATCTTGACGTTTCCGCTATGCTATCAAAAATAGTCTGTGTGTCCACTATCTGCTGTAAGAAACACATTTAGACGATAGCTATATTCGTCGTAATCTTTATACAATATATTTGCTTTTACAGAAGTTATGGCAGCTGATATTATATTCTTCGCTTCTTCTATTTCATGAGGTAAAGGGGAGATGAACCCGCCGTTCATCACATATCTCCACAAAAACAATCGCATGTGTTGGTGTCTGGCGACCTTGGAGGCCAAGACTGCAGGGCAGGGTCTTGGGATCCCGTGTTCGCCACACAACGTTATCTTCAGTTACTGCAGAATTCGCTGTTTTCACAACTTCAGGAAACTCCGATAACCTCATTTTCCAGCATTATGGAGCTTCGCCACACTGACACAATACCGTATATCAGTTTTCACTGACACACTACCTCAGCGCTGGATAGGGCACACGGGACACCGAAACACTGCCGTACATTTTATGCCAAAATGTGAATTTTTTCTTGTGGAGATATATGAAGGAATGTGTCATTTTAGCACCTTACCTCCCAAAGGGCATGAGAGTGTCTTTAACTCCTGTCTGCACCTCCAATCTCACTGACAAGGCCGAGGTTGACGTCTTATAATGGAATTCTTCGGAATCCTTATAACGGAATACTTCTTTTTCTAAATTTGAGCCCGGACGCAGGAAGGTTTGATTATCAGAATAACTTGGTACTATTGTGACACTTCAGTAGACCATAGTCAAATCATCATGTGATAAGCTGCAAATGGGAGAAAAAATTATGATAACAGAGTATTAATAGAAAAGGAAAAATAAAAAATGAAAAAGAAACAGAGAACATAGCCGACAAACCACCACCAGGCTCACATGATATGTATCAACAATTATCTTTATATGGGTTTTTGTAATTTTTTAATTTGTTTGTAATGTTTTTTATATATTTTTATAGTTTGTAATAGAATCTACAAGTAGAAAGAAAACCAGATTATATTCGGAATAGCAAACTAAGAAAATCCAATTCGGTTTCAAGGATTGTCGACGCATATGTGTGTCTATAACTCATCTATACACACTTTATAGCAGAACTGGAGCGATGCTGCGTAAGTACACAAAACTAAAACAACAGGTAAACTAGTCGAGGACAAGCCGAAGCAAATCAGTTTAGAATATACATAACAAAGAAAAACACTTCTCAGAAAAATTTAATTAACGAACACCTTGCTGACGGAAAACAGGATTCAACATGTTGGCGAAGAGGTCTCGATATCGAGGCATTTGCAAGCATGTCCAATAGGCAGTGATCATGTACTGCATGAAGTTCGTGTGATCTTCCCCCTCGCTTTCTACAGTATAATGAACAAAGTGTCCCAGCATCCACGTAACGGCAAGGATTTTCGACATGGGAAAGAAAGAACAATCTGGGCGCAGTATGATTTCCGTAGTGTATGCAGTCTCAGAAGATCGAGTAAGGTAGGCCAGTTTTGTCCTCGTCGAAGAACAGTTTGCAATAGGACCCCTCACAAGTAAAGGGATGTCGTATCGCATGTGGAGACCTACAACGTCAAAACAAATCCCTGTCACTAAGCCAAACACAAAAGGTCTCTCGGTCGTTAGAATCAAGTTATTTACTATCTCATACCGTAAGCACGCTATGCGTATTGGGAAAATCGGAAGACTTATATAGAACCAAACTGTCGTTCAGATTGTATGCGGCGATTCTCTTTCAACGGGGTTCGGGCAAGGGGCTGCTTCCCATCGAGTCTTTAGGAATTTTATGGTCAGGACAGGTCTCCATAAGATGTCAGCCCCTAAACAGCTCAGTGCAATATAGAAGTCACGAATTTGTTTTAAATTAGATTTTATGCGACCGACATCAGTAGAGGGTTCAAGACTAGCAGAACGAACACAGAGAAATAAATGAATGTGTGAGTTTCCTGAGTCATCGTCAAAACAGTACTGTGCACATATAGCATCTTCGTCTTCCTCCGTATATCTCTCAGGCCTAAACCTGCAAAGGAACCAGACTTTGGTATCACCTCATACCGTGAGTGAAATACATGTCTCTTCCATAAGAAACGACCAGACAATTGTTGTACTATCTTCGCCATCGTCGACGGAAGCGTATAAACTTGGGCCACGTAATAATCTTTCCATAAGGCGTATGTATCCAGTATTCGGACTTTCTGGAGCATACCAAGAGAACGCCTATCATGCTCTATTACCACTCCCTGAATTTTGTCCGTAACGGACATCCAGTTCAGCGTCGCCATTTTGGGTGGACAACGACCATTGATGATACCGAGAGACGTATGCCGATGCACCGCAGTAGCCGATGGACCAAACGCGTGATCAAAATCTCACAAGCGAAGAAGCTTGCCTTTACGTTCATTAAATTTTTCACCTGAACTCTGACAAAAATCATCGATTGCAGAGTTCAGTCTAGGTATTGCAGAAGGATCGCGAAGTAGAACCATCACGTCATCTGCGTATGCACGAACAGCTGTAGCCATGCCTGAAGGCGTGAAACCTGTCAGCTGGGAGTCTAGAGTCCAGCATCCGAAACAGGGGCTCCAGAGACAACACAAATAAAGTCATGGACAGCGGTCTTCCTTGAGGCACTCCCCTACGGATATTTACTGGGGGCGTCAGTTGGCCATTAACAACCACCGAAGTCAGAACACCCGTAAACAAATTTGAGAGCACTCCCGTGTCAACAGTGAAACCAACTGCCTCCATACTCTGAAGCAAAACGTCGGCTTTAACACGATTAAATGCCTTATTGAAGTCTAGAAAAGTAGGAGCACAAGGAACAGACATTACAGCAGCAACAGAAACCACGTCACGACATTCAACTGTACGGGTAAGATTGGTACGACCAGATACGCAGCTTTAATGTTTTGCAACAATCGTCTCTATCAAAGCCGACATCCTACTGTTAAATGCCATCGCAACAGTCTCATAATCAAAGTTTGACAAAGTAAGCGGACGAAAGCTATCAGGGGCAGCCGATCCAGTGCGTTTCGGGATTTCCCACTTTGAACGAGGTCGGCGCTACTCTATCCTGTAACTCGTCATTTAAAATGGAGGTATAGATAGCACATAACAACGGCCAAATGCGTACGTAAAATTCCTTGCGAAGTCCATCTAGGCCCGGGGACTTTCGAGAAGGCAATCCCACAGTAAGTCTGTAAACTTGCTCAGGCTGAAAGGCAGCTAAGAGCGTTCTATGATGTTCAGGTGTAATTGTTGCATCCAAGATGGTGACAATTGGGCCGTAAAAGATTTCATACATTTCTACATAGTACTGGTGTAAGATATGCACTGTATCGGACTGCGCCATTACGGTACGTTCACCATTTGTCGTGAGAGAATGAATACAGCAGCGTCGGAAACGGGTCTGATGCCGAAGCACATGAGATAAGGAAGTCAGTTCTTCCGTCACCAATGAACGTCGCTTCGGTCGGATATTCAAACCTCCCATTTGCATTCTCTTCGAGGTCAACATTTTTCCTTTTATACGCCTAACATCCGCAGTTCGCAGAGGGGCGGGATTCGATGTTCACGCAGGATGGAATAGTAATATTTTTAATTCTCCGAAAGTCTCGCTTTTTGGCAGCACAGAAAAGTATCAAGGTTTGCCTGAGCCTCGGTTTTGCTAGCTGTGTCCACCAGTCAAGGGTGGAAGATTATTTCCCAGTGGACCCTAGAGTATGCTCTCACACGACTCGCATCACGTCATCGAGAGAGGGGTCAGCTAGGTGAGCGACGTTTAACATCCACGGAAGGCGAAACTATTTGACTTGTTTCCGTTCAGGATTGAGAGTTGTGGCCACAGCACATTGATCCGTAAAGATAGCTGGGTCAACATTAACATTAAGGCAGTCTGATAAGTAGAACCTATCTAACCTGCTACTAGAAGCCGCAGTAAAGTGGGTAAATTGTACTACAGTTGCCTATTTACATATCCAGACGTCTTTTAGGTGTAAGAAGACGGCCAGTTCATGTAATTCATGATATAAATTAAAATTGGGAGCTTGATCGGCAGGACGCAATACACAGTTAAAATCACCACCCAACAGATTACCCGAAGGACTCTTACGCCACAGATAAACGATATCCTCTTTATAAAAACGCGAACGATCCACTGGTCGACCAGTGCCAGAAGGTAAATATAAAAGTAAAGGTAAGACTAAAGAGTTGACAACCTATACCCCCGCTTGAATCCAACATTTCCACCTCATCAATAGGAATGCCTTCACATAAGAAATATTCGGGTGCTACAGTAAGGATCATACGAAAACCAGGTAAGGAGAAATTACAAAATAACACCTCTTGTAACAAGACTATGTCCGCACATGAATCACAAATGAAATAACGCAGTGAAGCCAAACGTATTTCTGATTCTACATGATTAACGTTTGAGGAAACAAACGTGTAATTGTGGGTCATTGATCATACCTTGACAGAGATGTACGGAGTCTCCTAGTAGAATTAGGTAGACAGCTGGGAGTTATGGTCCACTGCGGAGTCCACACAGGAATCAGACATCAGAGGACCAGAACCCCCGTCATTGACATCTTGTTTCTTAGATTTCTTACGTGTCACCGCGCGGTAAGTTTGTATATGTTGTTTCTGTCGGCTACGTGAGATGGCGGCCTCTGCAGATGAAGGTGTGGGAGGGGTTATAGGCACAGCTTCTTGCCCATCGGAATCTGGGTCACATACTGCAGGTACAAACACTAAGGCGGAAGCATTCTGTGGAACTGCCAGGGCAACAGATGATACTTGGTCGCTAATTTTATTCTCCTCGGTAGTTGCCGTAGTCGGGAATTGAAAGAAATGGTCGGCGCTGACGTCTAAGGGTCAGGAGTTCGTTGCATCGTCTTAGACTGTAAAGGAGAACACAAAGACGAAAGGGGGGGGGTCTCCGCTCCCTCTCCACACACAGGCAACTCAGAAGGAGCAACTTCGCGAGCAGGAGTGATGCTGGAGATAACTTCTTCGCCTCTCACCGTACCACGGACGGAACGTACCGTAGCATCGAGGGGAGCAGGGGACACAATAGATGCGGAGGAGGTTGGCGCAGAAGGCACGGCCAAATCCTCACCACCACCATCCTGAGTGAGACGTTACATGTTGGTCGCTTTTATGAGCTCTATTCTGGAGCCAACAGAATTCTGAACCTGTCACGGAGGTAAATGAGGAAAGTAACTAACACGATTATCGGAACTGACTGTTTGTTCATTACAATCCGAAGCAGAAATAGGCCCGACGGCGAAAGTGGAAGGAACAAGATCAGCAACCATCAATTTGCGACGCTGCGCTAGTGACGCCTTTAATGCAAAACCCTCCGCGGACAATTTGACCGAACTTTCATTATATAGCAAGCAGATTGACAGTTATTCATTACACGGACGTGGCAATCACACATTTGGAACATTGCGTTTGACATGCATTTCCACGGAATGAACTCCACTACAACACTGCAATCTGTGTTGAGCAGACCAGCGCTGACGACGGACGTTATTCACTTTACCATACGGAGTCAACATGTCGTTCAGATAGTTTTCATCGACTTCCAGCTGGAGGTTGAACACTCGAACAGTGGATTCCGCATCTGCTAGGTACACGATACTTACAGAATTATCGCGATGCTTGAACTGGACTTGAGAAACATGTCGCGAAAATATTCTTTCAACGTGAAGGGGATCCATAAATTTTACGTAACACACGTACTCGTCTGCATCAAAATAACCGGTGTGTACCTGATCAGAGTTCATGTGAATTGTGTCGACAAGCCAGTCGTAGATTTCTAGAGACCCGGGCTGCACGTGTCGCGTTGTTTTATCGAAAGTAAAGCTCACAGAACTTTTTCGGGGAACACACGTAGAAACTATGATAGCCATAGCGGAGCGACCGACGCCACTGGAGGTTGACGAACACAAACAGTAAAGGCGTACCGGAGGCGCTCCGACCCACTCGGCAGACACAACAAAACTATCGGGGAAAACTCCACAAAAGCGACGCTGCGGCAAGTTAAATAAACAAGAACCTTCCCGCTCGGCGCTCGAAGAGGAACTGCCGGTACACTACGTGTGTAATGGTTGATATTACGGTCTATTTCTCTTCGGCCACGTAACAAACTTGAGCTTCTAAGCCAATGCAGTCAAAATACACGGCCACTTACGTCGTATGTTTTCATACTCGAAAACTCACTCACCAGAAGCTACACACCATTGTCCTAGAATTATGAAATTTGGCTAGAAGAAAGCTTTCTCAGAAAAAGTCAGGGAAAAAGTCCGAAATTGTTAATTTGTAATTATATGGAATTAAAAACAATTATTTTTCCGTGGTATCCGACTGTTAAGAAGCCTCATTTTCACAGCCTGATCTGAAAATTAAGTCACAAACTAAGATCTATCGTCCTTTTGTTCGGTAACAAAACTAAACTCGTATATTAGCACAATACGACCATTTATATCTCGTATTTTATTACTAGCAAACCCTATTCATAAAAATTTATAGGGTACTTCTCACTGACGTAGATTCATGAAATTTAGCAGAACCAATGATTCAGACTACAAGAAAAACAAAAAAAAAAATCAGAAAATTGTTAATTTATAACTGCGCAACACAAAAAATCATTTCCTTTAGAGTTTCCCTTCCGAATTAAAACTTGAAATTAAAACAACCTCGTAAGTCTTGGAATTACTTGAACCATTATCCTGTCATTATCAGTGTCGACAATAGGAAAAAAATCGCCGACATTATCGAATACCGGGATGAATGACCTGGCCACAAAGATGATTAAGTAAGAATGGGGTTCCCAGAGCGTGAGACCTACTCGTAACTTGCCAATATTTTTTTTTCTTTTCAGCTAATTAAGCTCCATCATTTTCTTTTACTGATTTATTAGATATCCCATTGTTGTGGTTTCAATTTATTTTTCGTGTTCATAAGTCTGTAATGCCTTAAAAAATTGTTCCTTCCATTGTGCTTTTAGATTTACATTTGTTATGGGAAATGTCAACTAATCGATCTGTACTCACTTAGCGGAAGGCTAACTAAGCGGGTGCGTGCAGGCAGGCGGCATGTCGACCGAGTCAGGCGACGCCGCTTGAGTAGTTACGATAACGCGTCACATGCGGGTTAAATTTGACTCAGGCAGAATCATTTATAACTCAGTCATTTTGTCAAAACGTGTTCTGTGTCGTTAAAACCAGGTTTAACTGACATTCATTTCCGACTAGTTGTGAACTCTAGCTGTAAGAAAAACATTCAGTATATCTGGTTTCGTCTAGTAAGAACGCGTTCTGTCTAAGAACATATTTTCGCTAACACACACACACACACACACACACACACACACACACACACACACACACACACACACAAACATATAAATGGTTCAAAATGGTTCAAATGGCTCTGAGCACTATGGGACTTAACAGCTGAGGTCATCAGTCCCCTAGAACTTGGAACCACTTAAACCTAACTAACCTAAGGACATCACACACATCCATGCCCTAGGCAGGATTCGAGCATGCGACCGTAATTCATCCCTCTTGAAAATGAGCCATTTGAAGCGATTCACAAAACTGAGGCCATCCATGAAGACCTTGAGAACAATCGGCAGCTCGCATCTCGTGGTCGTGCTGTAGCGTTCTCGCTTCTCACGCCCGTGTTCCCGGGTTCGATTCCCGGCGGGGTCAGGGATTTTCTCTGCCTCGTGATGGCTTGGTGTTTTGTGATGTCGTTAGGCTAGTTAGGTTCAAGTAGTTCTAAGTTCTAGGGGACTGATGACCATAGATGTTATGACCCATAGTGCTCAGAGCCATTAGAACCATTTGAACCAGCCAACAATCGGCAATTTAGGATGCCTTGCATTGCAATCGCAGTAGGCCTGGAGTGAGAAAGAAATCAATCAGGACATCACATCTGCCCACGCAGGTACTTCGGTATTGGAAAATGAAAGGTATTTGAATTAGCAGTAGTTGAATCGTAAATGCTCTTAATTAGAATTTTCACCACTTCTTAATTCCACAGAAGAGTTTAGAACAAAGGTATATCGGTGTTTTGGAGTCCAACGAAAACCTGTTCAGAGAAGGAAACTAGTCACCGAAACAACTTCGAATCTTTGGCTCTAACCAAAAGGTCAGCATGGCTAAGAATCGTGCACTTGTTGCCCAAAAACATCGTAGTCGCCCACTGCTCGAGAAAGATAGTTTCTTCTTCCTTGCTTATTAGGCAAGTAGCGCATTCTCCAGTCATAATGTAATTGCACGCCTAATACCTTAAACTATATAGTTATCACCTGTGACTTTTGTTTTCTCTTCGGTGTCATACAAATATTTCCAAGAATATAGGAATGATTCCATCGGAATAGTTCTGTACACAATTTTCAGAGATGTCCATTATACTTGTCCGGGCTGTTATGCCGTGGTCGGTGGATGAATTTTGTCTCAATTCCCAACGTTTCGTCTCCGACTGCGGGAGACATCTTCAAGGGGGTCCGTAGGTCGATAGAAGGTCCAACACACCCACTGGTTCGCTACTGAAGCCAGTGGGTGTGTTGGACCTTCTATCGACCTACGGACCCCCTTGAAGATGTCTCCCGCAGTCGGAGACGAAACGTTGGGAATTGAGACAAAATTCATCAACCGACCACGGCATAACAGCCCGGACAAGTATAATGGACATGATATTTCAGGCAGTGAAAGTCTACATTTTAATTTTCAGAGAGCAGTAGTACGCGCTTCATTTGTTTTGTTATAAGCCTAGTCAAGGATCACAAACATTTGGTTAACTGTTAATTGATTTCAGTCTGCTATAACATCTTCAGGCTTAAAAAATAATATACAAAGGTGGCTTGATGTACAATGTATCCAAATTGCATAAAATAAATAATCAGAAATCATTATTAGCAAACCATGATGTTCTTTGCGGACCTGAGTCAATCACGAATGTGTCAATGCGTAGTTGATGCTACAGTCACATTAATCAGCCACACAAACTTCTTCATAAAATGTAAATATTTTCCGGTGTACCAAGGATACCTTTACACCAGAAATGTTGACACTGGCACAAGGCATACTGCCGTGCTACGAGGAATGCCCTGTTTGCACTTTGGCACGCTAGATTTCTTGTTGATAGTTATTTCACATTAAGAAATACTCTTTTTAGTTTTGGTGAAAAACCTTTCCCACAGGATTTAGGGCACTTAAATTTCGAAACGCAGATTTCTGTGCTTTCATGTTATAGCATGTAATAAGGAAAGAGGCTTTGGTAAAAATACTAGCCTCATTACAAAATCATACAGCATCATTACACAGTGCAATCGTTCGTTGAAACAAAATTTGCATCTGCCTAATAGAAAAGATCAAAAAGCCCTACCTCTCTACGCACGCATCACGCTCACACAATCCATCAGCCAAATCAGATCCCAACCACGTCAATAAAAACCAACGGCATGACACTCAGCGCTAGGGTCCACAGCATTCAGTCATGAGCTACAGCTAAAGAAATTGTAAAATGGCAGGTTTTATTGATACATAATACTACGTTATAAAAAGGGGCAAAACCAATGTACAGTGAACACTAATTATTAACTCAACTATTGTGCAGCTCACCAATGAATCAGAGCTTCGAATTTTTATGTGGACACACAGTTTCCACATAATCCACCCTCCATTGGGGAGAACAAAAGCCGGTTTAATTATATGCAATGAAATGTAGAAACAATTCTGATTTTGCACATAATCAGAGTACTTGTTACACACATCATTTATTTCGTATAACTTATAGATGAACCAATAAATTGTAACCAGGAAGGAAACTTTACTGAAATAAAATACAGCCGGCAGTGACTGATGCATGTATAGATAGAATTTTACAGCCACGCTTGAGAGCTGTAGTTTTACTTTTTACTTATAATTTCTACGCTTGTCATGGCATCTTATATTTGACTCCACACCCATGCATTTTAACTTTTTTCTTTGAATTTCCTTCATGTATTCTGAAGGATATTACATTTTTATTGAGCTTTGTGGTGTAACAGTTTGTAAATATGTATATCTCACTAGGTAAAATCCATAGTCTTTGGGTGACACTGATAGATCCGTTATGACATTATACTCAGCTATTCCGATGTACGGATGACATATGAAGTAAACTTTTCTTCGACACAGTTGGCGCCCTATACGAGACAGTTTCAAAGCTTCAAGTAACCACTGTTGAGGCACAGCTGTAGCAACTCTAGCTGGTGGTAATTAGGCATGCATAGAATACGATTGTACAGTGACACTTCTTGGCCGTCGTTTTCCCGTTTACTTTCACTTTCTACATTTGTTAGCAATTTTGTAAAACTACCGTATGTGGTCCTATTTATTCCACCTCTTTTGTTTACTTTTGATTTTTCTTCATATCCCTTAGTAGCTGATGCAATTTCAGTGAACGATATGTTGTCACACTTTGTACATACAAACATCTCACTATTTTTGACGGTTGTCTTTGAGCGGCTATGTATTCAATTGTACAACGTGCAAAGTACCCTAATCAGCCAGAACACTATGATCAACGACGTACTATCGATTTAAAACGATCCAGGCGATAGGAGCGTAACCTGCCGGGGGATGACTGCACGGTACCTGTAGTGTCGTCGTCGTTGTTGTTGTTGTGGTCTTCAGTCCTGAGACTGGTTTGATGCAGCTCTCCATGCCACTCTATACTGTGCAAGCTTCTTCATCTCCCAGTACGTACTGCAGCCAACATCCTTCTGAATCTGCTTAGTGTCTTCATCTGTTGGTCTCCCTCTACGATTTTTACCCTCCACGCTGCCCTCCAATACTAAATTGGTGATCTCTTGATGCCTCAGGACATGTCCTAACAATCGATCCCTTCTTCTAGTCAAGTTGTGCCACAACCTCCTCTTCTCCCCAATCCTATTCAGTACCTCCTCATTCGTTACGTGATCTACCCATCTAATCATTCTGTAGCAAAACATTTCGAAAGCTTGTATTCTCTTCTTGTCCAAACTATTTATCGTCCGTGTTTCACTTCCATACATGGCTACACTCCATACAAATACTTTCAGAAACGACTCCCTGACACTTAAATCAATACTAAATGTTAACAAATTTCTCTTCTTCAGCAACGCTTTCCTTGCCACTGCCAGACTACATTTTATATCCTCTCTACTTCGACCATCATCAGTTATTTCGCTCCCTAAATAGCAAAACTCCTTTACTACTTTAAGTGTCCCATTTCCTAATATAATTCCCTAAGCATCATCCGCCTTAATTCGACTGCATTCCATTATCCTCGTTTTGCTTTTATTGATGTTCATCTTATACCCTCTTGTCAAGACACGGTCCATTCCGTTCACCTGCTCTTCCAAGTCCTTTGCTGTCTCTGACCGAATACAATGTCATCGGCGAACCTCAAAGTTCTTTTCCATGGATTTTAATACCTAATCCGAATTTTTCTATTGTTTCCTTTACTGCTTGCTCAATATACAGATTGAACAATATCGGGGAGAGGCTACAGCCCTGTCTCACTCACTTCCCAACCACTGCTTCCCTTTCACGTCCCTAGACTTTTATAACTGCCATCTGGTTTCTGTACAAATTGTAAACAGCCTTTCGCTCCCAGTATTTTACCCCTGTCGCCGTTAGAATTTGAAAGAGAGTATTGCAGTCAACATTGTCAAAAGCTTTCTCCAAGTCTACAAATGCTGGGAACGTAGATTTGCCTTTCATAACCTAGCTTCTAAAATAGGTCGTAAGGTCAGTGTTGCCTCACGTGTTCCCATATTTCTACGGAATCGAAACTGATCTTCACCAAAGTTGGCTTCCACCTGTTTTGCCATACGTCTGTAAATAATTCGGGTTAGTATTTCGCTGCCGTGACTTTTTAAACTGATAGTTCGATAATTTTCACATCAGTCAACGCGTGCTTTCTTTGGGATTGGAATTATTATATTCTTCTTGAAGTCTGAGGTTATTTCGCCTGTCTCATACATTTTGCTCACCAGATGGTAGACATTTGTCAGGACTGGCTCTCCCAAGGGTGTCAGTAGTTCTAATGGAATGTATTCTACTTCCGGGGCCTTGTTTCGAATTAGGTCTTTCAGTGCTCTATAAAACTCTTCCCGCAGTATTATATCTCCCATATCATCTTCATCTACATCCTCTTTCATTTGTATAACATTGCCCTCAAGTAAATCGCCCTTGTATAGACCCTCTATACACTGCTTCCACCATTCTGCTTTTTCTTCTTTGCTTAGAAGTGGGTTTCCATCTGAACTCTTCATAATCATACGAGTGGTTCTCTTTTCTCCAAAGGTCTCTTTAATTTTCCGGTAGGCAGTATCTATCTTACCCCTAGTGAAATAAGCCTCTATATACTTACATTTGTCCTCTAGGCATGCCTCCTAAGCCATTTTGCACTTACTGTCGATCTCATTTACGAGACGTTTGTATTCCTTTTTGCCGGTTTCATTTACTGTATTTTTATATTTTCTCCTTTCGTCAATGAAATACAATATTTATTTTGTCACCCAAGGGTTTCTACTAGCACTCGTCTTTTTACCTACATGATCTTCTGCTGCCTTCCCTACTTCATCCCTCAAACCTACCCATTCTTCTTCTACTGTATTTCTTTCCCCCATTCTTGTCAATTGTTCCCTTATGCTCTCCCTGAAACTCTGTACAATCTCTTGTTTTGTTAGTTTATCCAGGTCCCATCTCCCTAAATTCCCATCTTTTTCAGTTTCTTCAGTTTTAATCTACAGTTCATAACTAATAGATTGTGGTCAGAGTCCACATATGCCCCTGGAAAGGTCTTACAGTTTAAAACCTGGTTCCTAAATCTCTGTCTTACCATTGCATAATCTATCTGAAAGCTGTCTGTATTTCCAGTCTTTTTCAATTTATACAACCATCTGTTATGATTCCTGAACCAAGTGTTAGCTATGAATAAGTTGTGGTCTGTTCAAAATTCCACCAGGCCGCTTCCTCTTTCATTTCTTACCCCCAATCCATATTCACCTACTACGTTTCCTTTTCTTCCTCTTCCTACTATCGAATTCCAGTTAGCAATGACTATTAAATTTTCGTCACCCTTCGCTATCTGAATAATTTCTTTTATTTCATCATACATTTCTTCGATTTCTTCGTCATCTGCAGAGCTAGTTGGCATACAAACTTGTACTACTGTAGTAGCTGTGGGCTTCGTATCTATCTTGGCCACAATAATGCGTTCGCTGTTCTGTTTGTAGTAGCTTACCCGCATTCCTTTTGTTTTATTCATTATTAAACCTACTCCTGCATTACACCTATTTGATTTTGTATTTATAACCCTGTATTCACATGCCCAAAAGTCTTGTTCCTCCTGCCACCGAACCTCACTAATTCCCACTATATCCAAATTTAACCTACCCATTTCCCTTTTAAAAACTTGTAACCTACCTGCCCGATTAAGGGATCTGACATTCCTCGCTCCGAGCCATAGAACGCCAATTCTCTTTCTCCTGATAACGACGTCATGCAGAGTAGTCCACGACCGGAGATCCGAATGGGGGATTATTTTACCTCCGGAATATTTTACCCAAGAGGACGCCATCATCATTTATCCATACAGTAGAGCTGCATGCCCTCGGGAAAAATTACTGCCTTAGTTTCCCCTTGCTTTCAGCCGTTCGCAGTACCAGCACATCAAGGCCGTTTTGGGTAGTGTTACAAGGCCAGATCAGTCAATCATCCAGACTGTTGCCCCTGCAACTACTGAAAAGGCTGCTGCCCCTCTTCAGGAACCAAACGTTTGTCTGGCCTCTCAACAGATACCCCTCCGCTGTGGTTGCAGCTACGGTACCGCTATCTGTATCACTGAGGCACACAAGACTCCCCACCAACGGCAGGGTCTATGGTTCATAGGGGGGGGGGGGACCTGTAGTGTCAGTGTGCGCGATTTCCGTGTGTATAAGGGGAAGGCGCACCGTCTACGCACCTGCGTTTGAACGAGGCAGGGTGTATTTGCGCGGGGTCTCGGCACCAACATTTCGGAAACTGCGTGACTTGTTTGATGTGTGTAGAGCTGAGTGTCTTCAACGCGTGGCGAAACTAGCGTGAAACTACGTCCAGACTTCGTGGGGTTGAGCGACCATCCCTCATTACAGATGTCTAACGATAGGCCACCGCAGCCGCTGGCTCATGCATGTGCTAGTGTTAACACCAAGACGTCGGCCACTACAACTGAAATGGGTACGGCGCTCGACGTTGGCGCAGTGGCAGAGCTTTCCATGGTCTGAGGAATCGCGATACCTTCTTCTTCATGCCGATGGAAGGGCCCGAATCGGTCGTCTTCCAGGGCTACGTTGTTTTGACACAAGCTGGTGGCGGTTCCATTATGCTCTGGGGAACATTAAGTGGGCTTCCATGTGTCCAGTGGAGCTCGTGCAACCACCATGACGGCCAATGAGCGTCGCAAACTTCTTACAGACCATGTACATCCTTTCATGACCCTCATGTTTTTCGATGGCGGTGGCGTTTTTCACGAAGATAATGCGCCATGTCACGAGGCCAGCAGTGTGATATAGTGGCTGGAGGAAAAGAGTGGGAGATTCCTGTTGATATGCAGCCCCCGAATTACCAGATCTATAATTTGACTGAACGGGGCGTCAGAGCTCAAAGCCCCTCTCCACGGAATATAAGGGAATTCGGTGACTTGTGTATGCAAATGTTGTTCCAACTCCCTCCAGTGACCTACCAAGCTCTCATTGCTTCCAGGGCACAACGCATCGTAGACATAGCGGCTATTAGGAAGGCGGTCATAATGTTCTGGATGATCAGTGATTATACATTTTGTAGATTTCACTGCTTCTTGGTTGGGCACAGTTTGCCCTTTAGATCTGATAACTTCGTATCCTCAATTTACAATTATTCATATACAACTGTGGCTTGTAAGTTTAGACGGTAAGTAGGACATTAGTGCTAAATGTGTCAATAGACGTGTTTCATTTCATTGTATATTATTGTAAGAAAGTCTCGTGTGCTCCCAAGGTGACATGAAAAATTCTACAGCTGCAGCCTGTCCGCTAAAAACAGCTCGAGCTACTTTAATACAAACTACGGACCTGGTGTTTCTATTGTACAGCTGTAATGTTAATAATGAGACATAGATACTATTGAATTATAGTGAAGCGTCCTTCCTCATCACGGTTTATTGTTTCTTCTGTAACTCAAGTTGTTGTTGTGGTCTTCAGTCCTGAGACTTGTTTGATGCAGCTCTCCATGCTGCTCTATCATGTGCAAGCTTCTTAATCTCCCAGTACGTACTGCAGCCTACATCCTTCTGAATCTGCTTAGTGTATTCATCTCTTGGTCTCCCTCTACGATTTTTACCCTCCAAGCTGCCCTCCAATACAAAATTGGTGATCCCTTGACGCCTCAGAAAATGTCCTACCAACCGATCCCTTCTTCTAGACAAGTTGTGCCACGACCTCCTCTTCTCCCCAATTCTATTCAGTACCTCCTCGTTAGTTTTGTAACTCACCTGAAGTAAATTATACGTGTAACGTGTACACTGACTTTGTTCAAAACCGGAATCGCTTTTACATTTTGTTGCATGTACTGGATCCGGCTTATGTGCTCCCCAGTGGTGGGTAGATTATGCGGATTCAGTCTATCTACGAGGGTTGGATCTTAAATAGTGGCAACTATTTATTCACAACGATACTAAAGAGTTACACCTTTGCATCTGTTACTGTTCTTCAGAGTAGTCACCAACATTGTGTAGAACCCGTTGCCAGCGATGTGCGAGGCTTAGTATAACGTGAGCAGAGTCTGTTCTCTTGATGGTGCGAATGGAGCGGTCTACTGCCTGTCGAATCTCAGGAACAGTTCTGAAGCGAATGCCACGAAGTGGTGTAAGTATGCTGTTTAGGTTTTTTTATTGGTAACGCCACATAGCGCTCTGTATGAAAAATCACTGGCTGTGCTGTGTGCAGTCAGTGGCTGGTTGGCATTGTTGGAATACTCGCCATTGTAGTGTTGGGCAGCTGGATGTTAACAGCGTGTAGCGTTGCGCAGTTGGAGGTGAGCCGCCTGCAGTGGTGTGTGTGGGGAAGTGAGATGGCGGATTTTTGAGAGCGGATGATCTGGACGTGTGTCCATCAGAAACAGTACATTTGTAAGAATGGATGTCTTGAACTGCTATATATATATGTGTGTATTATGACTTTTGAACACCATTAAGGTAAATACATTGTTTGATATCTATTAAAATCTATCGTTTGCTAACCACGCATATCAATTGTTAGTGCCTTCAGTAGTTTGAATCTTTTATTTAGCTGGCAGTTGTGGCGCTCGCCGTATTGCAGTAGTTCGAGTAACGAAGATTTTTGTGAGGTAAGTGATTTGTGAAAGGTATAGGTTAATGTTAGTCAGAGCCATTCTCTTGTATGGATTTTTGAAAGTCAGATTGCTTTGCGCTAAAAATATTGTGTCTCAGTTTAGTGATGATCAGAATAGGTAAAGAGCGAAATGTCTGAGTACGTTCAGTTCTGCTCAGCTGTTTGAAAATCAAATATTGTAAGAGATTTATCAGCACCGTCATTCAATAATTTTTTTAAGAGGACGTTTCAGTGGTTCCTTCATCTTCAGAATCAAATCAATGTTACGACTTATGTCTAGGGAGTATGGTGGATGTTACAGTACTTCCCAGTCACATCGACTAAAAAGAGGAGCGACAGCTTGTGCTATATGCACCGGCACATTGTCTTGCAAAATGATGGGTGAGTTGCACAGAGAGTGTCGCCGCTGCTTTCGCAAAGCTGGTCGGAGGTGATGCTCCAAAAACGAACAGTATACTGTACATTGACGGTCTGCCGTGGAGGAACGTAATGCTTCAGGATAACACCATCACAGTCGTACACGAGAATCACCATAACGTTAAACCTCTCCAATCGTAACATCATCTGCTAACGGTATACTACGCCTTCCACATAACTGCCAACGGGTTCTACAGAACGCTGCTAACTACTGTGAAGGCCAGTAATAGGTGCAAACATGTAACTTTTTGTATCGTTATGAACAAGTAGTTGCCACTATTTAAATTCCAACCCTTGTTTTTCAAAGAGATCTGAGTTCTGTTCAATTGGTGAGCTGCAAGCCTGCGGCTTTAATGATTGGTACTACATATTTCTTATAGCAAATTTTTTTATTTCAATAAAATCTTTCTTTTTGCAATTTGTGTTAATTGTATCTCATGAGGAAATGCTGTTGCTCTAGCGTTGAGTGCCGTTTGTTTCTGTTCAGGTGGTTGGGATACGGTTTATGGGTTTGGGTTTGGCAGATAAGTTGCTGGGCGCAGGAAATGGAAAGAAGTTTGTGGTATGTTTCATTAGCCTTGTGCAAAGTTAGTTTAATTTTTTTTCCTGTATTGTAATTTCACCCATATCGCTCGATATGGGGGAACAGTTCTGTCAACAGTACAATATTCCGATCTTCAACCGAGCGAACTAAAAGATGTAAAAGAGAAATAAAAGCCGGTTTTTCTATTTTAAATTAAAAATCAAGCACAGTTAGAAAGTTGGTGGGGACTATTTAAGTGAATGAGAATGTTGGCATAATTTTAGTGTTCTGTGCACATTTTTTTTAAAAAAAACAGACGTAACTTATGCTAAACAAGTTATTCATTGAATACCATAACTTACTATCAGGTGATTGAAGAGTACACTGGACAAGACCTTGGTGGCAGAGACAGTAAAACTAGTGGAATGAGTCAAGTACTCTGGCCCTATAAACGTGGATAAAGCAATCTGAATTGATCTGATGCTAAGCAGACTTTGATCAAATCTACGGTAGTTTCTCTACATGTGTGCAGCTGAGAGCAAGAGGTGACTGAGATCTGTACACCCTGACAATACCAGAGAGGCAGTACGTTAACCTGTTTGCTTCGTACGGAGATGTAAGTTGCAGCTGGCGAGACGTTTGCGGCCTAGGTAAGACGTGGAGGCGAAACATATGAAACGATCGCTGCCACGAAAGAAATGCAAAAAACTCACGATCTAGCGATAAGGAGGACGGATCGAAATATACTCTCTACGGGAGCACTGAAAACGCGATAGATTTCAGTGTGTGACACACCCATTCGTTGGTCATACTAAGGACCAATTTGGCTCACTTAAACGACAGAGCGCACAAGGATACCAAACGTCAAGACTGGTAAACCAAAAACGAATAAGTACACCCTCGACAAACGAGTAGTTTGAGATGATTGAAGTAACACTGTCGGTACAGTGAGAACCTCACCACAGACTCCCCAGCCTAGAGTACTTGCAAGTGAAGTCAGTGTGAGGTCAGGTCCCAAGTACCAACAACACATGCAGGAGATTCGAGCAGCAGTGCTTACCAGACCAAAGTCAGGCACCTGAGAACTTCTCACCTCTCCAGGAAATAAATTCCGTTTACTCGCAAAATGCACGAACAAAACCGCCTTCACCCCATCTTGAACCAATCACAGGGCTCTAGAAGCGCTAAATCCTCCTTCCCACACGACAACACCAACTCATGTCGGACCAGGGGAAGAAATAAGAAACCTGTGTCTCTGAAAAGAAAAGTTTTAAGTTTTCGCAGAGGGTGAAGAGATGATTTTCTCTGACTTCGTGTCGCTTCACATGGAAGCAAGCAAACAGATACAATTCTAAAAATCTGTATCTAAATCACCTGTGCTTTGGAGCTTGTAAGTCCTAGCTATGAGGTGTAATAAAGATTCTATCTCTAAAAGTTTCTCAGACACATTATTTTTCTTATACAACCGAGGCGGCAGGGGGACGTGGTTTACTGGCCCGTTTCCACTGTCGGCGAACACGAAATTTTTATTACGCGTGGCTCTGCACACAATACTCAGCTGAAGACTCCATTGTGTACACGCATTCCTTCAGATCATCGCCCCCAGCCCAGGAATTCCGTGGAACTGCAGCATGTATCGTGGCATTGTCCTGCTGGGTACTTGTCTTGATGAGGGGCTGCCCTGTCTGCCCTGTAAGGCTGTGGATCTGTCCGGCAAGATATACTAAGAGAAGGGCTCGCCGCCAATTGATTTCCACTCTCAACATGCCGTTACTACGAACTAAGAACCATAAAAATTCCTCATGCTTTTAACACCCTACCGGGCTCCATCATCTGCTCAGGCCTTTAACTTTCTAGACTCTCGCTCAAGGTGTGTCACGCTGTACAAAAATCCGTATGCCAAAAGTAGCTAAAACACGAAAATAGAAACACTTTAAAAAGACATTGCAAAATGTTGAAACTCTTCTGAGAAGAAATACAGAATCACTTAGTGGCTGAAGGAAATGCACTAGGTAAGAAGTATTTCAAAAGGAGTCAATATGTTCCATTGGGTCAAGAGGTGTGGGTAGGAAATTTAGGTAGGAAGACTGTGGAGGTGAAGGTAGGGGTTGGTGCAGATAGTGAGAATACAGAAGGGGGAAAGACAGGGGGCGAGGCTGAGTTTGTTATGTAGATACAGTAATGATAACAAGATGAAAGGTGTGGTGGTGCAGTGAGAGGAAAGGAGAGGGTCCCTGATGTGGAGTGGGTTAGGTATTAAGAGTTACATTTGCAAGGAGGGATGGATATTAAGACACATCTCATTGTCTGGGAGAGGGAATCGGTAGATTTATTTATTTATTTATTTTGCGATAGCATATGGAGTGTGTTTTGGTGTAGGAACAGTGGGATATGTTTGTGAAGGCGTGGAAGCATACCAGGTTTGACGATCAAAGAGTTAACGATGCAAGTAGTTTAGGAGATGCTGAGCTCTTCAGTTTGGTTAAGGGCGGTTTGGAACTTTATGAGATGGTAGAGGATCGATGATGGTTAAGGTAAACAGGTGCCGAAAGCAAGATGGATTTTAGGAAATTGAGGCAAATTGGTGGGGTGGCTATCCATACAGCATTCGCATTACAGAGGTTGTGTCAGACCACGGTTTTGTTGGTGTGGAGACTAGCAGAGGGGTCTAATCCCCAAGTTATTTGTGTTAGTAGTTGTTGTAGTTTTTGTTTGTAGTGGGCTTTCTGTTAGAACATTGGTAGATGAGGTTTCTAAATTAGCTGTTGGTCGATTGTTAGCCCATGATATTATATTGTGTTGGTTAAATGGATGGGATCGTCGTAAATGGTAAGGTAAAAGTCATGAAGAGAGAGGTGTGGATAGTATGTCCAGTAATTAGTCTCTATCTTTTGCAGAGGTTTTCATGAGAAGCCATTGGCTACATGAGGAGGTAAACTGATTAAGGTGGGTTTGGAGGGAGGGGAAAAAGGTAGGATCTACAGCACACTGAAGGAGGTGGATCAGCGGAGGTCTTTTGGGCAAATCAGCAGTTTAGAGCAGATAGAGAAGAGGAGAGAGGACAGGACCTTGTGGTACTTATGCAGTGGGATCAAAGGTAGAGGAACTGGTACTGTTGACAGTGACAAAGGATGGGCGTTCAGAAAGGAATTATGGAATTATGCTACAAGGCATACGTAATCAATAGAATGTGTGTATATTTGGAGTTTGAGCATGATGCCAGCATGGTTGTGCGTCTTCTCAGGTCAAGGGAGACTGAGACATCTGATTTACGTGAGTAGAGTTTGTGGGATAGGAGATGACAGAGCTGCTAGTGCGGGGCACCGTAGGAGAAATTGGGACAGAAGCCACAGTTGTGAATGGGAAGAAAGTGGTGTTACTATAGTTGTTGATGGACTTGGCGGAGTATGATGGATTTGAAGACCTTGCTAGACAATGAGGTGAGGGAAGTGGAGCAGTAGGAGTAGCTATCAGTAGGATGTTTGAGTAGTCGACCAAAAATCGCAATTTGCGGGTTTCCTTAGTTAAGGATGGTAACTTACAGAAATAATAGTGGTGTATATGACTGCAGCCTATGGAGAAAATAGCGATGTAGAGAATTGCAGGGGTGACTTGAAATAAGAGGGGCGTCTTTTGTGATGTCGACAGATAATGCATCCATGACAGGGGTAAGTGTTGCATTTTTGGTGGAGCATCTGTTTTACGTCATGTGGTGTAGTTGATGTATTTAATTCTGTTATGTTGTCCATGTACTGGAAGCTGGGAGACAGTGATAAGAGAGTGACCTTTGTACTTTTGTAGTGATAGGAAGCAGGAAATAGTCCAAATGTCGGAGAGGTCAGGTAAGGGACGGTTATTGTGAGCTATTGCCAGTGAGTCGATGGAACGCTTCCAGTGCGTGGAAGAGTTAATAGAGATTATTCTGTTAAGTCTGGCGCATATCCGGAGGCAGTCCTGGTGTTTTCAACTCTTAGGAAATACCTAAAGTGTCTGTGTATTTGCCGATGGCATAGGAGTGTATCCCAGGCACAAGCTCACCAAAAGAAGTGGTACAAGCGGCGGGATTCTTGGAGGAGGAGTTCGGCTTGTGTGGGGAAGGTGGGACAGTGAGGATACATGGTTTTGGTAGGAATGTGGCTTGTTTCAATGGTCGATTGCACAGCATTATGTGCTATGTAATTTTGTGACGCCGCTGTTATTAAAAAAAAAAACTGTTTCCTTATTACGTGTCATTACGTAACATACACGAACAGTAACCCGTGTTTAGAGAGTTGTTTGTTTAAAAATTTTCGTAAAAAGTTTTGTATCATTAATAAAAAATTGTTTTTGAAGTTATGTGAACTGACGTACAGCAGTGACATCTAGCGTGCCAGAGTGCAGACATGTCAGTCTTCACTGCATGGCAGTATACCTCATGTCTTTAAAGCATTAATATGTCAGGCGTAATAGTATCGGTAGTACTTTGAGAAACTTTTATATTTTATGAGAAAGCCTGTGTGGCTGATTAATCATCTGCATACTAATGACATGAATTGTGTAATGTACTGCATTTGCTCAGGTACAGAAATGTTTTACAAATTCGTCATCCTACACGTCCATTGACATGCAAATGCAATGGTTTCGTTCCTCCCTTCTTTTATCACGCCCTACAGATCCTCAGACGCAATGCACACTACCTAGTCCTCCAGATGTGCTCACTCTCCCCATATGAATACTCTACCAACTTACAAAATGCCCTGTCCTCCTCTATCTGCTTGAACGGCTCAGAGTACCCTACATTATTGGTACCCTACATTATTGCCGCTACCCACCCACTAGTTTCCTTCTTGCTAAGTGATCTTGGTATTCGGCATCGTCTCTACCTCAGAAATTCCCCAATGCTACACTTCAACACTCTCCACTTCCTCTCCCAACGAACCTTTTATCGCCTCCCGTTACCTGTCCACGAAATCCGCCCTGACATATACCTGTCGGACCAGCTGTAGATGAATCGACTCCACCCCTTCTAGCCAGGGCTCCTTTCCTTTCCATTCCCATCTACCCACATCCCAAGGCTTAGTCCAGAGTATGAACCATCTTTATTCTTCCACATCTCTCCTCCAACACAAACACACTCTTACACACCACTCTAACTGCTGTGTTCCCATAATACCCCTTTCCACCACAGTCTACACCCACTCATAACTTCCTCATCAAGGCCCCTTCTTCATCAGTCGACACATCGGCTTTTTACCTTTAACTCTCCATCTGCCTTTCATATATTGTCAAATATTCGTTTGCCGTTTCATGTCTGTCACTATTTTAATTAACAACAAATTCAGCGTTTAATATTTTAATTTATGCAAATGACTATCTGTCTTTTTATTGTGTCAAACAGTCACTCTTGTCAAAGACCACGTCCAATTTAATATGTTAAATACATTTACATCAAATGGATGAAGAGCGGTGGTTCGTGGTCGCTGACAGTCAACACCCGACCATATGGGACGAAGGATGATATAACCGTAAAGAATAAAGGTATTTATGTAATCTGAGGACATTGTTTTGTAGGACTGGAGATGCTGGTAGGTGGCCGAAATTATTTACGTGGTTAATAAAACTATTTGATCCGTAATTAGATTTATAACAAAACAAATATTTCCGACGTCACTGAGAATCCTAATTGCGAATACGTCACAATTCCTGACTCCATTATTTTCTGACACATTCCCGTATACTTCTACCATGTATTAGGGAAACAGCCTCGAAATGAGAGCATAGACAACAACACTGCCTCGTAGCACGGCCTTACTCAGTTGTGTGCAATCATACGCAAAACCGTGGCCATACTGTCGGGATAGTTCAATGTAAATGTGATGTGTTGGTGTGTGACGGAAAATTAACCGTCGTTCATCCACTACGGGATGCTGTGTAGGTTTCTCATGTACTACTCATCAAAATAACCATCTATAATTACTGCATAACGTACGGGGGAAAAAATTAGAAGAGGGTCGCGTACGGTGTTGGAAACGAAGGCAGGGAATTTTCTTGCAGTACGTGATCCTCGAAATAATCCCGGAAGGCAACTAATTAGGAATGAGCCCAGCCGATGGCTGTGGGGCCGGGGGAGTAGGCGAGCAGCAGCAGTGGCGCCTCTCGCGGTAGCCCGGCGCAGCGGCTTGAGTTCTCAGCACGGCCCCAGACCAGAGCGCACCGCCTGAACAACGTCATTAGCCGGCGCTTGTTTCCGGCCAACAAAGGCAGCGCAACTGGGCAAGCGAAATGCGCGCTCCTTAGCGATTCTTTGCTCCAGTCTTAGGCCTTTACCTTCTTTTTGTAACACTCAAGTAGGCTACAGTGCAGAGGTACCTTGCTGCGGAGGAAGTGAGCAGTTTCTTCAGCAATTAAAAAAATTTTACTATACGTGTTCCTACAGTGTCTCACACGTACAATATTTCTCTCTTTTTACCAGATTTTATACCCTTTTACCTTTCAAAGGCTGAAATAGTGAAATCGCTAATACATAAGGAGTTGAGAGTAGTTTCTCACTAGCACAAAATATTCGTACTCTAATAGTCTATTTATTTAACCTGAAATATTCTTTTCAGATTGGGCCAACTGCGTACAGTTCTAAGTGCACCGCTACTGGAAACTCGCAGAAGATCCCTAGACGCCCTACTCTCGAGCAAGCTCTACTTTCCGAGTATTTCCGTTACTCACCATGTCAGATTACGCTGCGGTGAGGAAAGTGATGTACGGGTACAGATAGTTGCAGTGACGCGTACACAAAGTGTAAAAGGACACTGAACTGGCAGAACTGCCATGAGTACTCAGGTGGCCCATGTGAGAAGGAGTCAGACTAGAATCGACATACTTTGAACATGGAATGTTTGCTAGAGATAGAACCATGGGAGATCCATTTCGAAAGTCATTAGTAAATTCAATATTCTGATATTCACAGTGTCAAGAGTGTGCCTAAAATACCAAATTTCAGGCATTACCCTTCCCCACTAAATGCGGTGTTACTGATGGCCTTCACTTAACGAGCGAGACCATTGGCTTTAGCGTAGAGTTGTCAGTGCTAACAGAGAAGAAACACTAAGTGGAATAGCCTCAAAAATCAATGTAAGACATGAACGTTCCCGTTGAGCCATTGTGGACGCAGAACAGCAGCTGGTCAAATACGTACCAGGAAAATTATTGTCACGTCGTTGAAGGAAGCACTCGAGTAACGAACTTACGGTATCCAAATACTGATGGCTCCAGTAGGGCAGTATCAGTATATCTAAATGCCTATACATGAAGTGTAATGGGGCCTGCCGATTGAATACTGAAATCCGAACTGGATTTCAAAAGAAAAAAAAAAACTTCCAAAAACATGCGGCTGTTTGGCTATTTTCCTTGGCAGATACGAGGAATGTATCCGTTAGGACAGCGCTATGCAGCAGCTGACCGAAGCCAGTGGCTTTGCTAACAGCACGACTTTGTTTGGAGCGCCTCTCCTGGGCTCGAGACGAAATCGGTTGGACCGTAGACGACTGACCCAATAATATCAGTCCCGATTTCTGTTGATAAGAGTTTATGATAGGGTTCGAGTGCTCCTTAGACCTCAAGAAACCATAGATCCAAATTGTCAACAGGATACCATCCATTCTGATGGTTCCGTAATGGAATAGCCTGTGTTTGCATGGGATGGACTGGGTTCCTTGGTCATTGATTGGAAGTGACTATGTTCAGCAACACGGAGGCCGTCCGAGGGCATTCATGGACTTCATGCTGCCAAATAACGATGGAATTTTTATGGATGACTCTATCTTTTCTGATTGGTTTGAAGAACATCGCGAACAGTTTGAGCAAATTATCAGGCCACCCAGATCGCCCAACATGAAATCCATCGAAAATGTATGGCACGTAATCGAGAGGTCAACTGGTTCATAAAATCTTGAACTGGCAACACTTGCACTGTTCTGGACGGCTATAGATTGAGCATGGGTCAATATTTCTGCAGGGATCTTCAAAGGACTTGTTGAATCAATACCACGTGTAGTTGCTGCCCAACGCCGGGCAAAAGGAGGTCCCACACGATGTTAGGAAAGTATTCCACGCATCTTGTCAACGCAGTGCAAAGACGGAAAGATATGAAAAATGTAAGATGTATCTCAGAAGTACGCTGATAACTTGTGTGGCTGATATTCAGAGATCTTAAATGACAGTCGCTTAAAGAGAGACGTTCCTTCGGAGAAACAGAACTGGATACATTTGCATAATTCCATGCTTCGAAGATAACTGCTGTTACTGATTTTACAGAGGACAAGGTCAGCTTGGAACAATGAACCCTACTAACTACCTTAAATCATTTATTGTTACAGAGTGATTTCATACAAAAAGGTACTGTATCAAATCCTTTTTACATTTAAATAGAAGGTGATAGTGTCAGGATGTGAGAGCCCTTACTCGCTGATTTCAGTTACAAGCATTGCAGATTAATTGTACTACAGAGTGGTAGCGTCTGTATGAATACCTGTCACCTATCTTAGAGTAAATATTACGTTTTCAAATATAGCTGATTCCACAATGTAACGAAAAGTACGTTACGTTACAAGACATAGGTGATTCATTATCAGACCTAGTGAACGCAGCACAGTACATCCGGTTGATTAGTTACACCTTAAATAATAGGCCAAATTTCACTCACTTTCTTCCACCTCTTCGTGAGTGACGGCACTTTTCTGCGACATACACATGTGTCACAACACACTGAACAGAGACATAATATTCTTCGGTTAATCCCCTAATAACAGCTTGTAATGCGGTGTGTTTTCTCCTCTCACTCGTTAGGCGGCGTAGGAAATGAAGAATAACACTGAGATTTAAAACTTTCCCGGCGTATCGCTGTTCCCCACAGTTTCGGGTGAACTGCCCGATGCTTGTAACTTCATGCCACAATATTTCGGCACTGAGTCTTCTGGTCATCTTCAGGTGATACTGGCGAAAGCGCATTAAGCTCTGGTATTTGAGGCCCCCCGGAACATGCATGGCAGATTCACTTGGCGTTGCGCGTGCGCTTCTTGAGGGCGTTCGATTCTGCTGCGCCACGCGCCCTCCGTGGTGAAAACTCGCCGCATCGATATCAGTTCCGGTCGCAGGTTAGAATCCTGCCTCGGAGATGGATGTGTGTAGTGTCTTTAGGTTACTTAGGTTTAAGTAGTTGTAAGTTGTAGGGGACTGATGACATCAGACGTTAAGTCCCGTAGTGCTCAGAGCCAATTTGATATCAGTTCGATTGTCTTCCCGCGGTTCCATCACAGAACTACGCCGGCTACGAAGGACACGAAGTTTTTCAAAGATTGGGTTCCATGCCGAATTCAACGGAAACCCGCCGACTCGATTAATAACAGACTCACTGTCAGACAGTCGTAGTTCCACGGATTCATTAATAAAAGAACTCCAAAAGATAGACATATGTGAAATAATTTTTGTCTCGATGTAATTCGTGACATGACCAGTGGAAATACAGTGTTCGGTGATGGCAGATTTACAAGGCTGAAGAAGGCGAGTATACCGCTGATGTTCTACTATGCGATCCTGCACAGTACACGTCGTTTGCCCTACGTAACTCTTGCCGCATTCGCACGGCATCCTGTAAACACCTGCCTTGCACAGCTGTAGGTCGTCTTTGACAGGTCCTAACAGCGACAAACGTTTTGCATTAGGGCGAAAAATTGCTTTCACTTTATATTTTCGCAAGTGTTCACTCCTCAAAATCTTCCATAAAAAGATTCGCCAAAGGACTCCCCATGGCGACACCGTCTGATTGCTCATAAAATTTGTTGTTAAATGAAAAATATGCACAGTAGAGGGTGTGCTCGAATAGCGCTGTAATGTCAACTCCAAACCTACTGCCAATGAGATGCAGTGAGTCCACATGAGGTACATTTGTAAAAAGTGGAACTATATCAAAATTGATCAACAATTCATAACTTTGCAGCTGAAATAACTAAAGTCTGCTGATGAAATCACTGGAATTCCTTACGTGATGTGGACACTTACCTACCATTGGTCTGAGCACAAAATGACAAATACTTTGCTAAGTCGTAAGTGGCTTCTCCCATATTGGTCACAATTGGATGTAATGGCAGGTTGTCCTTGTCGACCTTCACAATCCATATAACCTAGGTGGAAGTGAACTACTTGGTTTCAATTTCTTAACTACCTCCTCCGGCAAGGAGTGGTTAGTCAGTAGTTCTGGTGTTTCCACACCACTCGGGTAGTAGGATACTTATCTATTTTGCTATATGCTGAGTCACTTAATAAAACATCGATCTTTTTAATTATTCCTCTCGTAGCATCAAAAAAGTAGCATCACTTTTACCCGATTGAAGTACCACTGTATCCTGCTCGCAAGTTTCGGAGAGCTGCCCTCTCCATAGGCGGGACGTTGGTCTTCGGCGGTGTAGCTCTTCCCAACACACGACAAGACTCCCGTCGCACTTCCTCAGCTGCATCTCTAGCAAGGCGGCGCACAGCTTCTTCGACGGAGCTGACGAAGTCCAGTAGTGGTGGTGAAACAGGTGTATGAGGAAAATCTGAGACGTCTTGCTAACACAGACGTAGTGGCGTCATCTATAGGTTTGCCCGTCAAGTTAATAATGGATCGTCGAGTAGCAACTTCCTCCCGTGTCTGTGTCGAAAGTGGCTCTAACTGGGCCATTTGCCTCGTCGTAGTCTTGTCATGGCTCCAGTTTGCTTTGGCCCATCTCACACCATCCACCCAGTCCCAAGACAACGTAGACAGTCTCTCTGCCATTTCTAAATGAAGATAATACGTGTCGTTCGATACAGAATCCAGTTCACACCAACTGAAACGAATCCTCTCTCTCACTAACGTCATACTTGTTTTATATTTGATGTTTTTTGCAGCGGCGCTAGTAATAAAATGCCGAGTTTTTGCAAACTTTGAAATAATACCCTGGTCTCTGCAACTTAACAAAAACATCAGAGAGCTCAATAGCCTTGGTCTTTTTTCCCGTAACTTATGGAACCTTCGAATACACTGCATCAGTTCCTACCCGTTGAGATGCTTGATGTGAGATCCAAAACTTTCCCGGCGTTCCCATTGTTATACAAAATTTCGGGAGAACTGCCGGATGTTTGTAAGTTTCTTCCACAATATTTCGGCGCAGAGTCTTCTGGCCATCTTCAGGTGATACTGGCGAAAATGCACTGAGCTCTGGTATTTAACGCCCCGCCGGCGCATGCATGGTGAATTTACTTGCCGTTGCGCGGGCGCTACTTGAGCTTAAATACCACGCCGTTCTGACATCTGAAGGAACAAGTCTTCAGACTTCTGTTTGGGTCATGGCACAGCTAACATGCTATAAAGAACTTGGACCTCTACAGATACCAGGAACATATCAGTAGAACAATCTTGGCAAACACAAGAAAATCTAAATTGATCGATGACAGTAGAACTTCCAAAAATATTCTGGAAACGAAAGAAACTGTGCCTCGACTGCAATGTGGCGACAGTATCCGTGGCCGACGCGAAAGTGGAGCGGCGTCGGATCAATCACAGTCTGCTGCAGACGAGGAAGACGACACGCTGTTAGCTGGACTGCGTTGCGTAGCCGAAGGTCTGTGTGTAGAGTCGCTAATGTGCGACCACTGAGGCATGAGGGCAAAGGTGAGCGTTTGGTAACAGTAGCATGACTTTCTTTTCCCATCTGCTCGCTCCCATGTATGAAGTACGTCTTTCAGATGGGTGGTGCGCAGACACTGGCAGCTAATGCAGGCCGTGTGATTGCTACGTTTCGTTGCTGTGGACTATGATGCCCAGATGGACCCTGAGGAATGACAAGCAGTGAATAAGGCCGTTCTGCCTGCCATCACGCCACTGCCTTGTACGAAGTACAGCGCACCGGTCATGCTGTGCTTGTCTCGTTAGTGACGAGAACATAGTACTCCGCTTTTAGACTGCTGTTGCAAGAGGACGTATCGCAGCCTCGCCAGTGATCGCCAGAGTGAATTCGTGGTGTGTCTGTTGTGGGTCACCGTGCATCTTTTCTAGTACCGCTATTGGTCTATTTTCCTCTTTCCTGCTGCATCCTGATACATCAGTGAAATGGGTAACAAGAGTGTGGGGTAACTGTGTTCAAGCGACATTTTACACCTCTATCTAATGATCAGTTCTGAGTGACGTTGCTTGGGAAGCTTTGGGTTTCCTCGGTGTACGACTAACATGTCATTTTGTCGTACACTACAGCACAGCGTTCTCATTTCAGTGGTATACTTTTGGCCAAGTTTCTGTCGGGTTTTGGTTGCGTTAGCGTTCCCTTAAACCATGAAGTGGCGTATTATTAAACCATATATGTTTCCGTCCACTGTTTAAATTAATATTAAATTCGGCTTCCCTTTCGACGTTAGATATGTCCTGAAATGAAAGTAATCAAATCATGCTCTTCTTCAATTGTGGAAGGGGTGTCCCCTTAGCTTCCTTTTCAATATCTTGTGAGCTGCTAGCGTTGAGAGTCTGCAAATACATTACCGTAGATACAAGAGATCTATCATGATCCAAAGTTTAATACGATGGCCTCCAGGAGCAGAAATTCTTTATTTCACGATTTCAGTTTCGTCCTTTGGGCCATTTCCAAGTGATACTGCAGAAGATAAGGGAATATGGAAATGAAGCAAAGCGTATGCAAGCATAACTCCAGAAACATGTCATGTAGATGGTAGCACACTACAAAAGTGCTGAAACAAAACAGTATATTGTGGTATGAGGCTTATAGTTGTTATTGTTGGAATGTACTATTGCCGGCAAGCGCACAGACAGTCTAATTTTACATGTAAACAGTGAGTTGCACACAATGAGTTAGAACGTTAATTTGTAGTGACTGATGAGAAGGATATTAACATTGTTAACAGTTCGCATAATTCATATCATTTGGCGATGGACCAAGTTTCACACTCGTTTGATGTTACTGTATTTCTGTATTAAAATGGCTTGGTTGTGATGATTGCACATACAAATATTGGACGATTTCAAATTCTGACGTGTACTGAAGCAAAATGTAAATGATTAATTTCTACACCTCTTTTTAAATGTACTACTGACTAAATGACATGTTTGAGCATTTCCATAGATAAATTCTGTACTTCACTTTTGTGTTGTTTAGCTTTTGAAACACCACTTGTAAATTGCCCAAAGGCTGATACTGCAATTGTGAAATAAATATTTTATTCAGTCAACGGCGAATGTGAAGTTCTTTAAAAAATGCAACTGCCTCTCGAATGGTGTCGTGATTAACAGTAACATGGTGATATATTGTTTATTAGTAAGTGGCTTGAATCTATGTACAATAGACTACCCAACACTCTACACTCCCCACCACCTATGATCCACGGATATCAGAAACACTGTCATAGGCTGAAGAAATTCTTATCCAAGCATGGACAAACAAAACCACAATCAGTTGGGGTGCGCTCTCCTCCTCTTTATATGGTCACCATAATGGTCGCAACGCGCCATCTGTAATGAGACGTCTTCAAAGCTACACATGGCAAACATCAACTTTGCAATCTCTGCAGTACTGAAAATCTCATTAGGACGGTAATGCGTCTCCTTGCATAATCGTAAACCACACTGTAAGAGTATCTCTTACAAGGGAAACAATTTTTTTTAGTTTAGAATATATTTGAATGACTATAATGCCTTAGTTCACAGATATTACGAACTATTCTTTTTCCATTGTGGTGATGTTATTCCCCACCTAGAACAAAAACTTCTACATGGATGGTAACCTTACTTGTAAAAACGGCATGGAGATGGTGGGAGGAGTCGGAAAGTAGCTCTCTCCATAATGGTAAATGACGTTCTCTTTAATCCAGGTGTACACGTTCACTCTTCAGAGAACTTACAATTATTCGAATAGGTCATCTAGATTTGGACTAATCTCACAGACACAAAAATGGACTATCAACACACTCCACTCTATGCTGTACAGACAGAATGACGGGATTTCACTAGGGGCTCAGTCGGGAACCGCGCCACTGCTACGGTCGCTGGTTCGAATCCTGCCTCGGGCATGGATGTGTGTGATATCCTTAGGTTAGTTAGGTTTAAGTAGTTCTAAGTTCTAGGAGACTTATGACCACAGTAGTTAAGACCTATAGTGCTAAGAGCCATTTGAATCATTTTTTGAACGGGATTTCAAACCATCTGAAATCCACTAATACCAGTATCTTGCATAACCTGAATAATTAGCTCGTAACTAATTCGGCATAAAATTTAATATGCATTTCCGTTTATGAAAGGCGATGTACCAACTGACTCACTCACTCATCATAGCCCAGCTCAAAGCGCTTGGTATACATAATTGATTTTGTAGAGGATGTTGATCTTGCACTGTTGGTGTCATTTAAGAAGGGATTATTTTAAATGACAAGATTAAGAGAAAAAATAGGGAACGAAATATATTTTAAAATAGTAAGGCGGCGTGGTCTCCTGATCTTAATTTCTCCATATTCCGACATCACTATCGTATTCTGGGTATCAAGACGTTTCATTGGAGCCCAAACTCGATAGGGTAGAATCAATTTTACGTATTTCCATTTAATCGATATGCAAATCTAATAAATAAATCGTAATTGCTCACCGAGATTAAACAGTCGATGCTAGCGTGCACACACATTCAAGGCACAAAGGCCGCAGGAGTTTTTGTTTGGCCGAGGCAACCAGCCCACTGGAAAGTCCGTACAAAGGTGAGTTAGCACGCAGCTGCGCCGATCGGGCAATCGCCCAGGGACCAAAACAGTTTTTTGCCAGAGAAAAGGGAAAATGGCCAGCTTGTTCACCTTAAAAGCAAAACCCGCTGTACTGTTTGGGAGAGCCCCAGCATATGCATTTTTGACAGACCTAGTGCGCAGTTTCAGAGTTTCCACAGGTGGACAGTAAACGTCTAACGTGGATTCTACATATTTGCAGAGTGGTCGACTTAAACAGAGGCCCATTCTTCCGTTTGTAAGATTAATGCTGATTGGTGGACTATTTCTGGTGCAATGAGCCGGAGAAGTGAGGGAAAGACAGCAGATGATATACCTTTCCGCTTTTTGCATGGAGAGATGTCATTCCGGTGCCGTTCTTGAAGTGGGAGCAGGAAGTGGGAGCGAGTGCGTGTACGCAGAGAGCGAGGAACAAAGTCTGTACACAGTGCTGCACTGAGAGAGCACCTTCGTCACTAAGGAATTGGAGTGGTACTCTATATTGAGTCGCTTGCGATTAAGTGTTTGTTCGCTGTGTTGGCCGCAACACTTAATGTACAGTGTGAACACATAGTACTTTTTAGAGTCACTCCATTACATTTTTCACGTGACAGCCTCGACAGCACTTAGAAAAATTCAATTGGATAATTATTCAAGTTGAGTAGGGGCAGCTCTCAGCCATTTTGCTGAGTAAATAACATTCTTAAAGAAAAGGGACAAGAGAGCTTTCCCTCACATTATATATAAATTTCATAATCAGGATACCTATCCATAAGAGGTAACCTCCTATTCCGGAAACAACCTGGAAATTTGTGTACCACTATATAAATAAAAGTTTCACTTGATTTTCTCAGATATTGCAATAAGTAACATGTTACGTTCATTTAGTGATTTCCTTACACGAACTAGCAATACTGCAGTACACAAGTAACCAAATAGTTATGTAAGAAAGTAGACTATTTTTGTGTTCTTTCCTTACAGCAGACGACTCCAGAAAATGTCAATAGCTGAAAGTTTTGGGGGCATTTCTTTTTGTTACGTTAGAAGCGTCTGTCCTCTGTAGTAGTGATGGGTGGAAATTGCTTCCTGCAGGAGCCAAAGGGTAATTGTCCGATCAATCCGTTGCGCAACTCGTCGAAATAACACCAACATACTGACAAAACATGTCGGTTCTGAGGCAATTGTGAAGCCAGCCCTACGAATATTGGTGTTTACTTTCTGGCTCAGAGGTATAGAAATACGTGTTTAACATTTTTGAAAATTTAATCCCTAAGGGGATAAATAGCAGGTTAATTTTTTTGGAAACAAATCGTTTTTTAAACTACTTCGATGGAAACTGGTGTTTGACATCTCGGCGGGAATCAAAATCCATTTTCAGTGTTTTCACAATATTAAAACATTCAAGGAGTGAAATGAGGACGAACATTTTTATGGAATCATCGCATTATGAAAGTAGAATTCGTAGGTGAGTCTGTTGAGATTTTTATTTGTACTCTCTGTTCCAACTCCAAAGTTACATGTTTCAGTGTTTATGGAAATTCAGCCCTTCAAGGGGGGAAATACGACCTGAATGATTCACTGACTCATCATTGCCCAGCCCAAACCACTAAGTATATAAACTTGACATTTGCAGAAGGCATAATGTAGGCATTCTTTAGTAAGAAATTACCCAAAAATTCACACCTAAGGTCTTGAATTAGATGACGAAAAGGCTTTTAAAATTCCTTTGCTACTGAGGTAATTTGGAAGCTATATCTACGAAAACTTGTATTTGGTTTCCCCAAAGTGAAAAAATAGTGAATGACTTGGTTTATTTTGCAAATAAATCGTTATTGAAGTAGTAATAAAGTATTTTTAAAGTTATGTCAATGAGAAGCGGTATTTGGCTTCACAATTTGAAATGAATAAAGTACACATGTCATTGCTTTGCACATTTAGTTCTTTATGGCAAATTCAGCTGCCAAGGCCGTGGAATAAGGGATGGAAGCTTTTACGGACACATTTATTAATAAACGTATTTTTGTATCTGAATCTACTAGACTTCTAGGTTGGAGCTTTCTCGTGTATCAGTGTATTTTTTTCTTTTATTCTTTCTTTTTTTTCTTCATTTTTTTTCGAAATTCAACAGTGAACCTCCAAGGAGGTTGAAACATGGCCTGACTGATTCATTGACTCGTCTTCGCCCGGCTCAAACCGATAAGGATAGAAAGTTAAAATGTACTTGGGTGTTGGGCTTATATTGTAGGCTTCGTTTAATAAGAGATTATTCGCAATATCACGCCTAAATGGTTAATGTAAGGGATGAAAGGTTTCCGGAACTACGTCGCTGTTAACTCAATTTTGAAACTAGAAATACAGAAATTGATATTTGGTTTCTCGGTCAGAAGTAAAAAGAAATACTTTTTCCAGCGTTTTACAAAATTCATGCACTAAGGTGGTAAAACAGTGAGTGAAAGATTTTTAAAAATCACCATGAAAGTATTAATACAGTATTTTTAAAATTACGTCTGTGAAAATCGGCATTTGATTTTTCAGTGGAAATAAAAGAGTACGTATTTCAGTGCTTTAGGAAAGTCAGGCACTAAGTGGGTGAAATAGGGGATGAAAATTTTTGTACAACATTTCGTTATGAAAGGATTTTCAAAGTACATTCACGTAAAATTGAAAGTGGCTTTTAGGTTACAAATCAAAGGAACAACATGTGTTACAGAGTTTTTAGAAATTCAGCCCCTAAGTGGTATAAAATGGGATTAAAGTCTTGTTTTGTCTCAAATACATTCGAGATACACCATGCCTCTGCGGCCTTAATTAATTTGCAAGGTTCACAAGATGTTGCAGTATGAGAATCACATAAAAATTGGATTAAAGGAAACAAAAAACTAAACAAAAATGTGTGCAGACTGTAGAGTCTACGTGAACGAAGCAGCAGGCGCTAAACTGATCCGCTGTATAAGATTACATGGTGTAAGTTGTAAAAGTGCATTACTGTCTTCGAAAAGTGACTCACAAATTGAGCCAAACAGTGATTCATTATTAAGCTAGAAGATGATAGGATGTGGGGTGCATATGTAAATTTTGTTTCGCTTCATTACTTTCACCTCCTCTTAGTGCTCTCTCTGCCCATATTATGTTCCCATCGGAAATATCATTTCCTTCACAATCCCTGCTATTTGTTCTCACTCTCAATGAATTTAGCAATGTCTTCATAGGATCTTATAACTGATAACAATTAAGTCTGAATCATATTCCCGGTCCTGAAGAAGTCTTTGTTTCCGTCATTGCTTCTTAGGTGTTGTAATGCTGCATTATCTCGCATCTGTGTGGATTTTATAAATTTGTGGAATTGAAAGTAATATGTTTGCGATAAATACATCACATTGACGGTTGTAAGAGAATGATGTAATCATGAAAAATACCGTTAGCATTGAAATTAAGTGGTTGAATTAAACTTTTCTTTATGGCGCGAGATCGTTGCGTTACCAAAGCAACCAGCTTGAAGTTGTTTAGTGGGATCAATCATAGATAGACTTTAAATATTATTTGTAGATGGAAGTAACCATATTAGTTTTAAATAAAGTTTTTCTTGAACTTAATTATTCTTATTAGTCCAGTCACATTACAGCAAATAAATGATACAACGCAATACAGATTTTCGTTCTTGATAGAAAAGATGTTAATGGAAAGACATGGTATTTCGTTTCTTACAAGAACATCAGATGAACGAAAATCTGAAAGAGGTAATATTTGGTTACAAATATCTAAGTTATGCCTTAAACATAATGATATGACCTCTGATACTGCAAAACACGGGGATTTATTTTAATGTATGGTTTGAATACTGTAGGAGAAAGATTGCACCCCTTTCATACGCTCCTCTTAATCCACGTTCATTTCTTTTGGTCTTCCATTTCACTTTCTTCCTTTTGTGATACTTGTGCAGGATCCATATAATCTGCCTTTTCCTTTGGCTTACAGCTCTTTTCTAAGAATTTGAAACTCATTTTCTAGATTCACAAATCCTATAAAATTGTCTAGCGGCAATTACATACATATCATGCTGCCTCTCTGACACCTTTACCCAGTTAAAACCGAACTGATCATAAACGGGCTGGTTCTTACTTTTCTTTTCATTTCTGCTTTATGTTAGTTTTGTCAGTAACTGGTATGCATCAGCTGTTAAGCAGATTATGCTGTAGTGCTCACATTTATCTGCCTCTGATATTTTCTGGATTGTGTGACAGGTATGTCGAACGGTATTGTTCTCGCCTCACAGCTTCTACACGTTAACATCAACCATCTTTTCGTTGCCACGTCACGTAATTTATTCTGGAAAATCGTAAGGGATGTTATCTTTACTGCCTTGTTTCATCTCAAGGTCTCAAGAGATCTAACATGCGCTAACTCTTGAGGTTGACTCCTTATGTCATCCAGACACACATATCTCTTGTGTCATGTCAGAGGTAGTTCCTCCCCATCATAGATGATCTCTTTCACTTGCATTTATTAGCGATTTGATATTACATTCCTAATGTGAATGCCTCTTATTTCAAATTTTGCCGAAAATAATTTTTCTTTTTCACATGCTGTACATGAAGGGCTTATTTTAATAGTGATACAAGTACACTTTTGTTCATTATGAGATACAGAGTCCTAAAGATAAATGAGCGCTGAAAAATCTGCAGTTGAAAGACCAGAAATATTCAAGCATACGGCTTCTTGCTAGAGATGAACCTTTCTCTCTGTTTGTTTGGACCATTAATGTCAGAACCATTATAGACAGAAAAGTGGCGGTAATGGACTTGTACCACTGCTGATATAAGCCCTTCATATATCCTTCCTACTGTCATTTCATTTTAGTTTCTTCGCATTTATGCTGCAGACATTTCGCCATGGCTTCCTTGTACTTCTTATTTATTACATTGCTGAGAGACGTATCGTGCTCTATTTCTCATTTTTTCTTTCTTTCGTCGATAGAGTATTTCTACAGCTATACCTGTACTCCACTAGCCACATTGCTGTGTGTGACCCAGGGTCATTTTTGTACCACTGTCAGTTCTTATTTTCGCGTTCAACTCGCAAACAGTCCGCGGATGGAACGATTGTCGGTAATCTTCCGTGTGGACTGGAATCTCTCATGGTATGAAATGTACGAAGAACGAGTCAGTATACTTTTTGACTCTGCTAGGTATGTACACTATCGCGAATTAAACAATGCATCATGACACCGAACACCTGCCTTGCACCGTCTTCCACTGGAGTCTGTAGATTATCTCTGTGATGCTTACTAAATGAATCTGTAAGAAAAAGGGGTGCTCTTCTTAGGATCTTATCTATTTTCTCTATAGTCTTATCTGGTACTGATCCCATACCGACGGGCAATATTCATGTTTTGGATGAATTAGTGTTCTGTAAGCTGCTTCCTTTGTTGATGGACTACATTTCCTGACGATTCTTCCACTGACTCTCAGTCTGCCATCAGTCTTACTCGCGATTTATTTTATGTGGTCGTTCCATTTAAAGTCGCTCAGTGCGCATACTCATAGGAGCTATTTTATGGAAGTATCTGCTTCCAGTGATTGTTCTGCAATTGTGTAACCACTAAACGAAGGGTCTCTCCGTCTAAGCATTAGCATTACTTTACATTTACGTTGAGGGTGAATTGCTACTTTCTGCATTAAAGCATTGATGCACGTCATGTGTACTGAATTTCCCTGCAACTATCTAGTGTCGGGATTCCGCCCATTAGTTCATTTACATACGTTGAGGAAAGTAATGGCTCTACAACGGTACCGGGGTACCCCCGAAGATAGTTATACGTTTGAGGACTTCTCTATGTTGGCAATGACATGCTATATTTTATTAGCTAGGAACTCTTAAATACAGTAACGAAGTTGGTCTAATATTCCATACGTTCGTATTTTATTCTTTAGTCGGACGTGCGGAACTGTATCAAAAGCCTTCCGGAATCCATGGAACACGGCATCGATCTGTACAACTGCAACTTACATCATATTTTCTAGGTCTCGTGAACCAACGGTGCGAGTTGGAGTTCAGACGAGCGTTGGTTTTGGAATCCTTGTTAGTTGCTACAGATAAGATTTTTTTCCTCCAGAAATGTCGAAATAAACGAGCTAAAACACGTTCCAAAAAGTTACAACGTACCGTTGTCTCAGACATAGGCCTATACTTCTGTTCGTCTGTTCGACGGGCCTTCTTGAAAACGGGAATTACGTGTGCTGTTTCCCAAACACCAGCAGTACTTCTACCGTGCTAGAAGAGGTGCGTCCTTTCGCATTTCTGTGTAGAGCCGCATTGCTATCCCGTCACGTCCATTAGCAGTTCCGTTGTAGAGCTGTTTCAGTAGCTTCTGTATCCCTTGGTCACCTATATCCGAATCAGTCATTTTGTGGCTTCTGCGACGATTTAAGGCGGGCACTACAGTACGTTCGTCTTCAGTGAAAGAGTTTTGGAAGAAGACCTGTAGTATATCGGCATTTTTTGTATCGTCTTGCGTTTCAGTGCCTTCATGGTCTCAGAGTGTCAGAACAGTTGGCTTTGGTCCGTTTAGTGGTTTAATATGCGAACAAAACTTTTTTGAATTTTATGTCACATCGGTAGACAAAATTTTACTTTCACATTCACTGTACGCATCTTTCTACATACGATTATATTGGTTTCGTTTAATACTTTTTTACCTTACTTCACATGTATTCGAAGTTACAGTGATTGTCTGTCTAACGACAGGGACTGTCATTTTAGAGATGGTCATCACTCTTCAGCTGAACTGCTTACTGTGGTACTTATTATAGCAATATCTAAAGCTTCTGACGACCCTCGTCATTCCTCAGAATTTCAGTATCCCAGTTCTTCACACAGTAATAATTTCGTACGATTTCCCTAAACATGTCTACTCCTCATCATCACTAAATTGTGTTATGAGCGTTTGTTTCTATGTACACCTTACAATCCAATATTTTACATCAGAATTTCCTGTTTGACTGTGATGTAATGAAGTTAGAATTATTTAGCATCTTCTGCTTCTTTCCAAGTACACCACCTTCCTGTGCTTTTTTTTTCAACAGACCTAGTAAACCTTCTACAGGAATTAGCATTTCCCTGTTACTGTTTTTAAGCTTTCCTATTGTAATGGGACTTTTGATTTCCAAGCTCCAAACTGTACTTACAGGCGCCAATTAAAATCCGGAAATATGAACGGGGAGACTGTTTCGCAATCTTTTGCCAATATACAGATTATCATGACACTTTTGCATTCCAGACTTCATATCTTCTTGTTACACATCATTTGTCTTTAAAGCAGTGGTTTCCAATGTATTCTACAGCTTGATGCCGTTGGTCATTGCTAAGTGTTGATTTTCAGTTAATGTTTTCAATGTTACTTGTATAAATAAACAGTGTTGTCATTATTTTTAATTGCCAACTTTATTTAATGCAGCGCAGTAATAAGTGCTCAATGACTATATCGGTTTCGACAGACTAGACATTAACGATAGCCCATAAACTCTCATTGGCAGATGGTTGCGTTAAAGCAGTCTAGAAGACATTTGCAGCAGACTTCTGCTAGTACTAGCACACTTGGACGCAGCTGCTGGCCAAGAAGTGTTTATGGACTATTCACAATGAGTAGCATGTCGCATCTGATAAATAATTTAGGTGAGCACTTAGCTAAAAGAGTATTTAGAAATTCAATTGTCAAATTTAATGGTCTAGGGGTAGCGTCTTTAATTCATAATCAAATAGTATTCGGTTCCGCGTTCGATCCCCGCCACCGCCTAAATTTTGATAAATAATCAACATTGGCGGCCGAAGACTTCCGGCATAAGAAGTCAGCCTCATTCTGCCAACGGCCTTGTCAAAGAGGGCGGAGGAGCGGATAGATGTTCAGGGCACTCTCTTGTCCTGGGGGTGGGAAATTGCCCCTAAAGGCGGAAGAATCAGCAATGATCAACGACATGGGGATGCAGAAGGCAATGGAAACCACTGCATTAAAGACACGTAACGTGTATCAACAGGACATGTGGCCTATAGTTGAAGAAGTGTCATGATGATCTCTCCATTGGCAAAAGATTCCGGAATAGTCCACCATTCGGATCTCCGGGAGGGGACTGCCAAGGTGGAGGTTACCATGAGAAAAAGATTGAATAATCAACGAAAGAATAATGTTCTACGAGTCGTGGCTTGGAATGTCAGAAGCTTGAACGTGGTAGGGAAACTAGAAAATCTGAAAAGGGAAATGGAAAGGCCCAATCTAGATATAGTAGGGGTCAGTGAAGTGAAGTGGAAGGAAGACAAGGATTTCTGGTCAGATGAGTATCGGGTAATATCAACAGCAGGAGAAAATGGTATAACAGGTGTAGGATTTGTTATGAATAGGAAGGTAGGGCACAGGGTCTGTTACTGTGAACAGTTCAGTGACAGAGTTGTTGTAATCAGAATCGACAGCAGACCAACACCGACAACGATAGTTCAGGTATACATGCCGACGTCGCAAGCTGAAGATGAACAGATAGAGAAAGTGTATGAGGATCTTGAAAGGTTAATGCAGTATGTAAAGGGGGACGAAAATCTAATAGTCACGGGAGACTGGAATGCAGTTTTAGGGGAAGGAGTAGAAGAAAAGGTTAGAGGAGAATATGGGTTTGGAGCAAGGAATGAAAGAGAAGAAGTCTAATTGAGTTCTGTAACAAGTTTCAGCTAGTAATACCGAATACCCTGTTCAAGAATCAAAAGAGGAGGAGGTAAACTTGGAAAAGGCCGGGAGATACGGGAAGATTTCCATTAGATTACATCATGGTTAGACAGAGATTCCGAAATCAGATACTGGATTGTAAGGCGTACCCAGGAGCAGATGTAGACTCAGATCGCAATATAGTAGTAATGAAGAGTATGCTGATGTTCAAGACATTAGTCAGTAAGCATCAATACGCTAAGAAGTGGGATACGGAAGTTCTAAGGAATGACGAGATACGTTTGAAGTTCTCTAACGCTATAGATACGGCAATAAGGAATAGCGCAGTAGGCAACACAGTTGAAGAGGAATGGACGTCTCTAAAAAGGACCATCACAGAAGTTGGGAAGGAAAACATAGGTACAAAGAAGGTAGCTGCGAAGAAACTATGGGTTACAGAAGAAATACTTCAGTTGATTGATGAAAGGAGGAAGTACAAACATGTTCCGGGAAAATCAGGAATACAGAAATACAAGTCGCTGAGGAATGAAATAAATAGGAAGTGCAGGTAAGCTAAGACGAAATGGCTGCATGAAAAATGTGAAGACATCGAAAAAGATATGATTGTCGGAAGGACAGTCTCAGCATACAGGAAAGTCAAAACAACGTTTGGTGACATTAAAAGCAACGGTGGTAACATTAAGAGTGCAACGGGAATTCCACTGTTAAATGCAGAGGAGAGAGCAGATAGGTGGTAAGAATACATTGAAAGCCTCTATGAGGGTGAAAATTTGTCTGATGTGATAGAAGAAGAAACAGGAGTCGATATAGAAGAGATAGGGGATCCAGTATTAGAATCGGAATTTGAAAGAGCTTTGGAGGGCTTACCGTCAAATAAGGCAGAAGGGATAGATAACATTCCATCAGAATTTCTAAAATCATTAGAGGAACTGGCAACAAAACGACTATTCACGTTGGTGTGTAGAATATATGAGTCTGGCGACATACAATCTGACTTTCGGAAAAGCATCATCCACACAATTACGAAGACGGAAAGAGCTGACAAGTGCGAGAATTATCGCACAATCAGCTTAACAGCTCATGCATCGAAGCTGCTTACAAGTATAATATACAGAAAAATGGAAAAGAAAATTGGGAATGCGCTAGGTGACGATCAGTTCAGCTTTAGGAAAAGTAAAGGCACGAGAGAGGCAATTCTGACGTTACGGCTAATAATGGAATCGAGGCTAAACGAAAATCAAGACACGTTTATAGGATTTGTCGACCTGGAAAAAAGCGTTCGACAATATAAAATGATGCAAGCTGTTCAAGATTCTGAAAAAAGTAGGGGTAAGCTATAGGGAGAGACGAGTTATATACAATATGTACAACAACCAAGAGGGCATAATAAGAATGGACGATCAAGAACGAAGTGCTCGTATTAAGAAGGGAGTAAGATAAGTCTTAGCCTTTCGCTCCTACTCTTCAATCTGTACATCGAGGAAGCAATGATGGAAATAAAAGAAAGCTTCAGAAGTGGCATTAAAATACAAGGTGAAAGGATATCAATGATAAGATTCGCTGATGACATTGCTATCCTGAGTGAAAGTGAAAAAGAATTAAATGATCTGCTGAACGGAATGAACACTTTAATGAGTACACAGTATGGTTTGAGAGTAAATCGGAGAAAGACGAAGGTAATGAGAAGTAGAAGAAATGAGAACAGCGAGAAACTTAACATCAGGATTGATGGTCACGAAGTCGATAAAGTTAAGGAGTTCTGCTACCTAGGCAGTAAAATAACCAATGACGGACGGAGCAAGGAGGACATCAAAAGCAGACATACGTCTGGAGTACAGCATTGTGTGGTAGTGAAACATGGACTGTGGGAAAATGGGAACAGAAGAGAATCGAAGTATTTGAGATGTGGTGCTATAGACGAATGTTGAAAATTAGGTGGACTGATAAGGTAAGGAATGCGGAGGTTCTACGCGGAATAGGAGAGGAAAGGAATATGTGGAAAACACTGATAATGAGAAGGGACAGGATGATAGGACATCTGCTAAGACATGAGGGAATGACTTGCATGGTACTAGAGGGAGCTGTAGTGGGCAAAAACTGTAGAGGAAGACAGAGCTTGGAATACGTCAAGCAAATAATTGAGGACGTAGGTTGCAAGTGCTACTCTGAGATGAACAGGTTGGCACAGGAAAGGAATTCGTGGCGGGCTGCATGAAACCAGTCAGTAGACTGATGAAAAAAAAAACAAAACATAGGCTGTATATGTCTTTTCTTAACCTCAGTCGTATCACCTATCTATTCCTCCACGTAATTTCGCAGTAAACTACACTCCTGGAAATGGAAAAAAGAACACATTGACACCGGTGTGTCAGACCCACAATACTTGCTCCGGACACTGCGAGAGGGCTGTACAAGCAATGATCACACGCACGGCACAGCGGACACACCAGGAACCGCGGTGATGGCCGTCGAATGGCGCTAGCTGCGCTGTATTTGTGCACCGCCGCCGTCAGTGTCAGCCAGTTTGCCGTGGCATACGGAGCTCCATCGCAGTCTTTAGCACTGGTAGCATGCCACGACAGCGTGGACGTGAACCGTATGTGCAGCTGACGGACTTTGAGCGAGGGCGTATAGTGGGCATGCGGGAGGCCGGGTGGACGTAACGCCGAATTGCTAAACACGTGGGGTGTGAGGTCTCCACAGTACATCGATGTTGTCGCCAGTGTTCGGCGGAAGGTGCACGTGCCCGTCGACCTGGGACCGGACTGCAGCGACGCACGGATGATCGCCAAGACCGTAGGATCCTACGCAGTGCCGTAGGGGACCGCACCGCCACTTCCCAGCAAATTAGGGACACTGTTGCTCCTGGGGTATCGGCGAGGACCATTCGCAACCGTCTCCATGAAGCTGGGCTACGATCCCGCACACCGTTAGGCCGTCTTCCGCTAACGCCCCAACATGGTGCAGTCCGCCTCCAGTGGTGTCGCGACAGGGGTGAATGGAGGGACGAATGTAGACGTGTTGTCTTCAGCGATGAGAGTCGCTTCTGCCTTGGTGCAAATGATGGTCGTATGCGTGTTGACGCCGTGCAGGTGAGCGCCACAATCAGGACTGCATACGACCGAGGCACACAGGGCCAACACCCGGCATCATGGTGTGGGGAGCAATCTCTTACACTGGCCGTACACCTCTGGTGATCGACGAGGGGACACTGAATAGCGCATGGTACATCCAAACCGTCATCGAACCCATCGTTCTACCATTCCTAGACCGGCAAGGAAACTTGCTGTTCCAACAGGACAATGCACGTCCGCATGTATCCCGTGCCACCCAATGTGCTCTAGAAGGTGTAAGTCAACTACCCTGGCCATCAAGATCTCCGGATCTGTCCCCCATTGAGCATGTTTGGGACTGGATGAAGCGTCGTCTGATGCGGTCTGAACGTCCAGCACGAACGCTGGTCCAACTGAGGCGCCAGGTGGAAATGGCATGGCAAGCCGTTCCACAGGACTACATCCAGCATCTCTACGATCGTCTCCATGGGAGAATAGCAGCCTGCATTGCTGCGAAAGGTGGATATACACTGTACTACTGCCGACATTCTGCATGCTCTGTTTCCTGTGTCTATTTGCCTGTGGTTCTGTCAGTGTGATCATGTTTCCCCTTCCTGGGACAATGAATTCACGGTGTTCTTATTTCAATTTCCAGGAGTGTATCATCGGAATGTTTCACTCACATTCCGTGCATGATACCGTAGTCTTTTCTGTTATTACCTGTGTAGATTCAAACAGCGCCTGAGAACGTCTGGTTGTGTAGTTTTTACATCACAGATGTTTAGGACGGGTGGTGGATATTGCGGGTGGAGCTTACACTTAACAATTGAGCTAGGTTAGTAATTGGCTCCTTTTAGCGACCTCCGGACTAAGCAGAATTAGTGGCAGAACAACTGAGAGAAAATTTGGAATACATTTCACAGAAATTTTCTCAGCATGTTATAGTCATAGGTGGAGATTTCAATTTACCAGATATAGACTGGGACACTCAGATGTTTAGGACTGGTGGTAGGGCCAGATCATCGAGTGACATTATACTGAGTGCACTTTCCGAAAATTACCTCGAGCAATTAAACAGAGAACCGACTCGTGGAGATAATATCTTGGACCTACTGATAAGAAACAGACCCGAACTTTTCGACTCTGTAAGCGCAGAACAGGGAATCAGTGATCATAAGGCCGTTGCAGCGTCCCTGAATATGGAAGTTAATAGGAATATAAAAAAGGAAGTAAGATTTATCTGTTTAACAAGAGTAATAGAAGGCAGATTTCAGACTACCTAATAGATTAAAACGAAAATTTCTGTTCCGACACTGACAATGTTGAGTGTTTATGGAAAAAGTTTTAGGCAAGCGTAAAATGCGTTTTAGACAGGTACGTGCCGAGTAATACTGTGAGGGACGGGAAAAACCCACCGTGGATCAACAACAGAGTTAGGAACTACCGCGAAAGCAAAGACAACCTCACTCCAAGTTTAAACGCAGCAAAAATCTCTCAGACAAACAGAAGCCAAACGATGACAAAGTTAGCGTAAGGAGGGCTATGCGTGAAGCGTTCAGTGAATTCGAAAGTAAAATTCTATGTACCGCCTTGACAGAAAATCCTAGGAAGTTCTTGTCATACGTTGAATCAGTAAGTGGATCGAAACAGCTTATAAAGACACTCTGGGATGATGAAGTCATTGAAACAGAGGATGACACGCCTAAAGCTGAAATACTAAACACCTTTTTCCAAAGCTGTTTCACATAGGAAGACCGCACAACAGTTCCCTCTCTAAATCCAAGCACGAACGAAAAAGTGGCTGACATCGAAATAAGTGTCCAAAGAGTAGAAAAGCAACTGAAATCTCTCAACACAGGAAAGTCAACTGGACCTGACGGGATACCTTTTCGATTCTACACAGAGTACGAGAAAGAACTTGCCATCTTCAAACAGCCGTGTACCGCACGTCTCTAGAGGAACAGAAGGTTCCAAATGATTGGAAAAGACCACAGGTAGACCCAGTTTTCAAGAAGGGTTGTCGAGCAGATGCGCAAAACTATAGGCGTAAATCTCTGATATCGATCTGTTGTAGAATTTTAGAACATGTGTTTTGCCCGCGTATCATGTCATTTCTGGAAACGCTGAATCTACTCTGTAGGAATCAACATGGATTCCGGAAACAGCGATCGTGTGAGACCCAACTCGTTTTATTTGTTCATGAGAATCAGAAAATATTAGATACAGGCTCCTAGGTAGATGCCATTTTCCTTGACTTCCGGAAGGCGTCCGATACAGTTCCGCACTGTCTCCTGATAAACAAAGTAAGAGCCGACGGAATATCAGACTGGCTGTGTGGTTGGATTGAAGAGCTTTTAGCAAACAGAACACAGCATGTTGTTATCAATGGAGAGACGTCTACAGACGTTAAAGTAACCTCTGGTGCACCACAGGTGATTGTAATGGGACCATTGCTTTTCACAATATATATAAATGACCTGGTAGATAGTGTCGAAAGTTCCATGCGGCTTTTCGCAGATGACGCTGTAGTATACAGAGAAGTTGCATCATTAGAAAATTGCAGCGAAATGCAGGAAGATCTGCAGCGGATAGGCACTTGGTGCAGGGAGTTGCAACTGACCCTTAACGTAGACAAATGTAACTGTATCGCTAGTACATAGAAAGAAAGATCTTTTATTGTATCATTAAGTGATAGCGAAACATACACTGGTAGCAGTTGCTTCTGTAAAATATCTGGGAGTATGCGTACGGAACGATTTGAAGCGCAATGATGATATAGAATTAATTGTTGGTACGGTGGGTACCAGGTTGAGATTCATTGGGAGATTCCTTCAGCAAAGGAGGTGGCTTACAAAACATTCGTTTGGCCTATACTGGAGTATTGTTCATCATTGTGGGATCCATACCAGGTCGGGTTGACAGAGCAGATAGAGAAGGTCCAAAGAAGAGCGGCGCGTTTCGTCACAGGGTTATCTTGTAAACGTGATAGCGTTACGGAGATGTATAGCAAACTCAAGTGGCAGACTCTGCATGAGAGCGGCTCTGCATCGCGGTGTAGCTTGCAGGTTTCGCGAGGGTGCATTTCTGGATGAGGTATCGAATATATTGTTTCCCCCTACTCATACCTTCCGAGGAGATTACGAATGTAAAATTACAGAGATTCGAGCGCGCACAGAGATTTTCCGGCAGACATTGTTCGCGCGAACCATACGCGATTGGAACAGGAAAGGGAGGTAATGTCAGTGGCACGTAAAGTGCCCTCCGCCACACACCGTTGGGTGGCTTGCGGAGTACAAATGTAGATGTAGACATATCTTTGGCCTCTGTGTAACAGCAGGAGTGCCTGAGTGCGTCTGTGTACTTACGGCTCTGTGTGTGTGTGTGTGTGTGTGTGTGTGTGTGTGTGTGTGTGAATGAGTGAGTGAGTTTGCATTTACGCGTTCGTTTGCGTGTGTTGACTAAAGAGAGAGGGAGGGAAGGAGGGCGTGGACGTGACATTTAAGTGCGGCGCGGCGCCGGTTGTTATTAGAAAAGTTGACAGAGGGCCGCAGTGCGTCAAGCGCACAACGCAACGGCGTGAGAGCTGGTGAGAGGCGGTGAGAGGCGGGCACAGGGGACGCCCCGCATTCCGCCCGGCCTCCCTGCTGCTCACCAGTAATTCCAGGGGGCGCGTGGTCCGCATCCGCAGTTCCGGCCACGCACCTCCCACAGAGACAACAGTCAGCTCTCACTCATTGCTGTGTATGGCAGAAGGGCAGGATGTACTCGGAAGTTTCGGCGTACTTACCACGGTCGTCACAATAATTAAAGAAGTGGAAGTAAGTTTGTGACCAGATGATCCATAACTGGGAACTGTCACGCATAACGTCTCTGAATAAATTGATGAATATCGCCGAAAGTTACCACAAACAATAACAGGCAAGACATGTTTGGTCTCTCTAAATCATTTCGATTGATACACGTATTGACGGCTTTTGGGATTGCACTGTAAATCACAAGGGAAACCTGTTCAGTACCAATGTGTATATTAATGTCACCTAAGTTCGGATATCCGCAAAAATATCTAACTAGTTGTATTCTGAACCTAGATTTTGTCTTAACCTCGTTGTATAAACTACAGTAGACACATATTACTAACGGTCGCGTTCGCACGCAAATATCAACGCTCCTGTATGATGCAGTATATGTGAACAATCGTCGGTCGGAGTGGCCGCGCGGTTCTAGGCTCTACAGTATGGAAACGCGCGACCGCTACGGTCGCATGTTCGAATCCTACCTCGGGCATGGATGTGTGTGATGTCCTTAGGTTAGTTAGGTCTAATTAGTTCTAAGTTCTAGGTGACTCATGACCCCAGAAGTTAGGTCCCATAGTGCTCAGAGCCATTTTAACCATTTTTGAACAATCATAGGGCCAGTCGTGGTTACTACATTCAGTGTATAGAGTCAAGAGATTATCATAACGTTTAATTAAATGTTAAAAATTTAATGTAGTGCATAACGAAAAAACTACATTATTCTACATCTACATCTACATGATTACTCTCCTATTCACAATAAAGTGCTTGGCAGAGGGTTCAATGAACCAACTTCAAGCTGTCTCTACCGTTTCACTCTCGGACGGCGCGCGTGAAAAAGGAGCACTTAAATATTTCTGTGCGAGCCTTGATTTCTCTCATTTTATCGTGATAATCATTTCTCCCTGTGGGTGCTAACAGAATGTTTTCGATGTCGGAGGAGAAAACGGGTGATTGAAATTAGATTCCATCACAACGAAAAACGCCTTTGTTTTAATGATTGCCACCCTAAATTACATATCATGTCTGTGGCACTATCTCCCCTACTTCGCAATAATATAAAATTGTTCAAATCGCTCTGAGCAATATGGGACTAAACATCTATGGTCATCAGTCCCCTAGAACTTAGAACTACTTAAACCTAACTGACCTAAGGACATCATACAACACCCAGTCATCACGAGGCAGAGATAATCCCTGACCCCGCAGAGAATCGAACCCGGGAACCCGGGTGCGGGAAGCGAGAACGCTACCGCACGACCACGAGCTGCGGACCGCGATAATATAAAACGAGCTACCCTGCTTGGAACTTTTTAGAGGTCATCCGCCGGTCCCACATGATTCGGATCCCACATCGCACAACAATACTCCAGATTAGGGGGGAAAAGCGTGGTTGTATGTATTCTCATTAGTAGACCTGTTCCACCTCCTAAGTGTTCTGCCAATGGATCACAGTCTTTGCTTTGTTCTACTCACAACGTTATCTATGTGATCGTTCCAATTAAGGTTATCTGTAATTGTAATCCCTAAGTAAATAGTTGAATTTATAGCCTTCATATTTGTGTGACTTATCACTTAATCGAAGTTTAGTTGATTCATTTTAGTTCTCATTTGAATAACCTTGCATTTTTCTTTATCCAAGGTCGATTCCCACTTTGCGCGCCATACAGATATCTTATCTAAATTATTTTGCAATTCGTTTTTAACATCTGACGACTTTACAAGGCGGTAAATGACAGCATCTTCTGCAAACTATCTAAGACGGCTACTAAGGTTGTCTCCTATATCGTCACTATAGATCAGGAGCAATAGAGGGAACACCGTATATTACTTCTGTTTTACTCGATCATTTTCCGTCTATTACTACGAACCCTGACCTTTCTGACAGGAAATCACGAATCCAGTTGCACAACTGAGGCAATAATCCACAGGCACGCAGTTTGGTTAGAAGACGCTTATGACGAACCGTGTCAAAAGCCTTCTGGAAATCTAAAAATATGGAGACCAGATTGACATCCCATGTCAAAAGCACTCATTACTTAATGAGTCTAAAGAGCTAGTTGTGTTTCACAAGAACGATATTTTCTGAATCCGTACAGACTATGTGTCTATAAATCGTTTTCTTCGCGGTACATCTTAATGTTCGAATGCAGTATGTGTTCCAAAACCCTATTGCAAATCGACCGTAGTGATATGGGCTCGTAATTCAACGGATTACTCCTACTCCTATTATTACTCGTACTTCTATTGTCAGAACCAGTTAATTTACATGCTGCAATATTTTCTTAAGATGCTAAACTGATAGTCAAACGGGATATCATGCTGATGCTTCACAAATGCGAAAGATACACTGATCAGTCACAACATTATGACCATGTACCTTCATGTACCTTCTGTCGATATAAACACGTCCAGGTGAGAGCAGCGTCACATGCGGAGGAATGATTGCAATTTAGACACACGCACAGTGCATGTAGTGTCAACTGTGTATATGTTGAATGGGGAACGACCGCGATCTGTCTGAGTTTGACCGAGGGCAGATTGTGTTGGCTCAGAGGTTCCACACTAGCGTTTCTGAAACTGTATTACTTTCCGGGTGTTTGAGGAGTGCTATGGCGAGCGTCTGCAAGAAGTGGCAAAACCAAGGTGAAACCACATCAAGATGTCGTGTGGTTTGGCAGCACAGAAAGCAGGACAGACTGGTAGAACAGGACAGGCGGTGAACTGTAGCAGAACTAACATCAGACTTTAACACTGGGCAGAGTAGAAGTGCGTCTGAGCACATCATTGACGACGGGCCCTGTAGCCGACGACACAGCTTTGCCTGGTGTGGTTAATCCCGATACCTTCTCATTAGAACCAGATCGAACGCGTCTGGGGTGTGAATGAACGTGCTGCCAGAGCTTATCACCCCAAAACTCGGAGTTGGCTGGAATTACGTGACTTGTGTGTGCAGATGTGGCTCCAACTCCGTTCAGCAACTTAACATAGCCTCATGGTTTCCACGCCACGAAGCGTCGCCCCTGTTATCCGTACCAAAGGTGGACGTACCGGATGCTAGGTAGGTGGTCATAATGTCTTGGCTGATTAATGTAGGTCATTTGAGTTTTCTCACGTTAATCAATACTAAAAAGCATAATTTAGACAGTAATACACATCTTCGAGTAAAACGACTAGGAACATCTTACTGCCAACACAAATAGCATTGTTGATGCACACAAATCTCTTTCCATGTGACGTTCATAAATAAGCCCTCAGAGGGGCAGCTGAGTTACGCCGGGAAGGTATGGGGCTGTAAATGGCCTTGTTGTTCCTTATCCCACACGTGTATAAACAGGCCGTGCAGTCGTCATCTTTACTTTAGGAAGGAAAATTGCGTGTTGATCCATATATTCGCGGGGCATGTACTCAGTATCTCCGTAGGATCCATTCCAGACAGCGAACAATAGGTGATCGTATTTTAAAAGGTATCCAGTACAGAAAGTGGTAATCTCAGGTCCACCATTGTTAAGGCAATATGTAAAACATTTTCCGTCTAATTTACAAAGAGCAGAAATAGTTATAATCAGTCCAAGCATACCTACGACAAAAGAAGACGTGGTAAAAATGTTACTTTAAGTGTTATTGGCAGGTTCTCAATTTTAAAAGACACAATTTATTTAATTCTGCACATCTAGAGGTAGAACACCAATTATGAGTTCAACACATGGTGATCAAATAGTAAATAAGAGGAAACTTCGAAATCGTTTAGAAGTCAGCATGGATGAGAGTCTAAACTGGAAAACGCACAATTCTTGAGCTCCTAAATATACTTATTTAAGCCACATTTTCACTGACAATCGATGCAATTCTTGAGTAAACGTCACATGGAATGATATTCTGCGCAAACTCTTCTATATTGAAGAATGGCTGTGGGGACGGGTTGTGAGTCATGGTTGGGTAGCTAAGTGGTAGAGTGCCTACACGCGAAAAGTAAAGGTTTTAAGGTCGAGTCTCGATCCAGCACCCGGTTTTAATCTGCCAGGAAGTTTCATATCAACACACACTCCGCTGCAGACTGAAAACATCAGTCTGGAGACACCCCATAGGCTGTGGCTAAGCCATATTTCCGCAATATCCATTCTGCTAGGAGTGCCAGTTCTTCAAGGTATGCAGAAGAGTTTTTGTGAAGTTTGCAAGGTAGATGAAGAGCTACTGGCGGAATTAAGATTGTGAGGACGGGTCGTGAGTCGTGCTTCGGTAGTTCGGTTCGTAGAGCACGTACCCGTGAAAGGCAAAGGTCCCGTGTTTGAATCTTGGCCCGGCACATAGTTTTAATCTACCAGGAAGTTTCAAGGAAGAAAGTGTTCATTGTTCAAAAACGTGTTGTAGTAATAATACTGTATGTGGTGCTCGCCCTCGATCATCTTGTTGACATCAAATTACGGGGTTGGTCATTCCGACTAACGCTTCACAGCATATTCTCTCAAGCAGTTGGTTGTAAATAAACCACTGCAATTCAGAACGAATAATGATTTACTTCATTACAATGCCAGAGGAAAGGAATTATGATAATCAAAACGGGGTGCCCAGCGCTGCAACTAATACACTCCTGGAAATGGAAATAAGAACACCGTGAATTCATTGTCCCAGGAAGGGGAAACTTTATTGACACATTCCTGGGGTCAGATACATCACATGATCACACTGACAGAACAACCGGCACATAGACACAGGCAACAGAGCATGCACAATGTCGGCACTAGTACAGTTTATATCCACCTTTCGCAGCAATGCAGGCTGCTATTCTCCCATGGAGACGATCGTAGAGATGCTGGATGTAGTCCTGTGGAACGGCTTGCCATGCCATTTCCACCTGGCGCCTCAGTTGGACCAGCGTTCGTGCTGGACGTGCAGACCGCGTGAGACGACGCTTCATCCAGTCCCAAACATGTTCAATGGGGGACAGATCCGGAGATCTTGCTGGCCAGGGTAGTTGACTTACACCTTCTATAGCACGTTGGGTGGCACGGGATACATGCGGACGTGCATTGTCCTTTTGGAACAGCAAGTTCCCTTGCCGGTCTAGGAATGGTAGAACGATGGGTTCGATGACGGTTTGGATGTACCGTGCACTATTCAGTGTCCCCTCGACGATCACCAGAGGTGTACGGCCAGTGTAGGAGATCGCTCCCCACACCATGATGCCGGGTGTTGGGTCTGTGTTCCTCGGTCGTATGCAGTCCTGATTGTGGCGCCCACCTGCACGGCGCCAAACACGCATACGACCATCATTGGCACCAAGGCAGAAGCGACTCTTCTCGCTGAAGACGACACGTCTCCCTTTCGTCCCTCCATTCACGGCTGTCGCGGCACCACTGGAGGCGGGCTGCACTATGTTGGGGCGTGAGCGGAAGACGGCCTAACGGTGTGCGGGATCGTAGCCCAGCTTCATGGAGACGGTTGCGAATGGTCCTCGACGATACCCCAGGAGCAACAGTGTCCCTAATTTGCTGGGAAGTGGTGGTGCGGTCCCCTACGGCACTGCGTAGGATCCTACGGTCTTGGCATGCATCCGTGCGTCGCTGCGGTCCGGTCCCAGGTCGACGGGCACGTGCACCTTCCGCCGACCACTGGCGACGACATCGATGTACTGTGGAGACCTCACGTCCCACGTGTTGAGCAATTCGGCGGTACGTCCACCCGGCCTCCCGCATGCCCACTATACGCCCTCGCTCAAAGTCCGTCAACTGCACATGCGGTTCACGTCCACGCTGTCGCGGCATGCTACCAGTGTTAAAGACTGCGATGGAGCTCCGTATGCAACGGCAAACTGGCTGACACTGAGGGCCACGGTGCACAAATGCAGCGCAGCTAGCGCCATTCGACGGCCAACACCGCGGTTCCTGGTGTGTCCGCTGTGCCGTGCGTGTGATCATTGCTTGTACAGTCCTCTCGCAGTGTCCGGAGCAAGTATGGTGGGTCTGACACACCAATGTCAATGTGTTCTTTTTTCCATTTCCAGGAGTGTATTTTTATCACATTCCCATTGATACAACAGCAATATAAAGCCTGAAAAGCAAATTGAACTCTTTCCCCTTCACAACATCTGTTTTACAGAAGTATTTCTGCAATTTTAATGCACGAAATGTGGTGGGTAGAAACTACTACCTCACATCTGTGCGTTAAAAAGAAACTTACAAGCATTCAACATGTACCCTTAGTTACAAAATAATTTGTGATGTGAATGTAAAATGATTCGAACCAAACCATAGGGATTTATCGTGCATCCAAGCCATAGGACGAGAAATTAAGTATTTAGTATCTGGTGTGTTACTTTGCAAGATCTGGAAAAATGTCCTGACCGTCTACCACTTGTTTCGTGATAGATGCGGAGGTTAGCACCCACATCTTATTTCTTTGGATCCGTCAACATGTTTTCTTGAGTGAATAATATATAAAGAAGGCATACTTTTTGTTATTGTATTGCAAAAGGTACGAGTGTACAGCATTTTTCCAAATAGTCCAATGCTATCAAAGCACTATTTTGCCAGCGAATAGGTAATAGCTAATTGTGAACATTGATTAGAATTCGAGCATTATCGTTGATCCTTTGAACTGACAGCCCTTCGAGTGGGTCAGAGACATAAAAGTCCCAGGAAAATACGTCTGAGTTTTGGGGAACCGACCAAGTGGTTCTCAGACAACTATACGCAATTTTTGTTTGGCCAGGGTTGCTTTATACGAACGATTGTCGTAGGAGAATCATCTCTTTGATAGTTGAATCAAAGTTTGCGGCGGTATGCCTGTGTAACGCAGCACAAAACCTCGCAGTTGACTGCGGCGTTCATTGTCCGATGACCGTGGAAAAATTCGACATGGAACAAGTCTCGGTGATCGAAAAAGCAGCTGCAATGGCCGTACCAATTGACAGCTGTGAGTTGGCTTGTATTTGTCTTAGATACCTCTTTTTTCTCCAGTAGCTGCTTTCTTTTTTTCCCTTGTGAAATGTGCCACTAAACGCTCACACACATGCATACGGTTCAATTTTCGATCAGTTGTCAGAATTCTGGTAGCACATATGACGCTCACTCTCCTACACCATGACACCGTCTGTGATAATTTCAAAAGAGCTGCCCCAATTTATACCGACCTCATTATCAATCACAGCCATCGTCAATCGTATTTACCCTCAACAAGCTGCGGAACACACTGATGTAATCTGTGTTGTTGCTGCAGGCTCTTTATTCAAGGCCTATATTCTTAACGTACTCACTGTTTTCCACGAGATGCTCGTGCCGAGCAAATACTCGAGTCTTTTAGTCTTTCCTTCTATTGCTCTATCAGTGCCTTAGCGATTTTGCCTGGCTGCAAACTTCATCGAATGAGAAATCTGATAATAATGTGCTACCCAATAGAAATAAGAAGTCGTTACCATGAGAAACGAAAGCAGCTGATGGCTCCACTCGAACGTTTCCTCTACTCCTCACTTCGCTCAACACAGATCTGAGCGGGAATCGCACATACTAGCACTCACAGAGCCAGGAGTCTCATTTAAATTTTATATTCTGGTACGTGTCGAGTGATATATCAGATTAGGCTGCATGCGAATAATGAAGTGAATACAGTAGTAACAATTGCAAGGATTGTTTATGGTGCAATCGCTCTTCTAATCGGTTTGACCCAGCCCTTACCAGCTTCCTCTCTTATCCTAGTCTGTCCATCTTAGGGTGGCATCTATATCCAAAATCTTCCATCGCACTTTTTTTTACTTTTCTATTTCCCACAATTTTTGCCTCCTACCTCTAGCACTTACACTATACTTATTATGTACATCTCCACATCCATTCCCAACAGTTACGAGGAATAGTTTTAAGCCTCCTGTTCGAATACCACATCTAAAAAATTTCGATTCTCTTCATTATCGGTGTTCAAATTGTGATTCACTTTCGCACGATTTGGTTCTCGTGACGTACGATTTCTGAAAATTTCGTTTTCAAATGAAGGACATCTGTATATGCATATAGAGTGAAAAAAGTCTGCTAGTGTGAGCCTGCGTTTCACTCTAGCTCTATATGCATATACCGATGTCCTTTTTATATCATTGTTTGTTCGTTCGCCGTAGGGTAGTTCGCTTCGAATACAGGACCAGTTACTTCACTTATTACACGTTTCGTAATTGGGATGTTCAGATTGTAGCTAGTCGCATTGCAGCAGTCCTTTAATAATTGCAGCTCTCTTTGGTTTACTCTCAAATGTGTTCTGTGCTCATTAGTTCATTCCGTTCTATAGGTCCTGTGATATCTCTTCTCGATCTAAGTCTACTACAGAGAAAACAGCAATATTTTTCAGGACGTTCTTTCAACTTTCATTCAGTTTCACCAAAGGGATTCTTTCCGTTTTGTGTAGATAATTCTATATTAATTACTAATTTAGCTATTAACTGTTATGTCTTCTCCTAATCTAGCATTACCTTACTGATTCACAAATTCGTCAGATGTTTGTTTGCCCTTCTATGTGTATCCATTTCTACTGACATCGCTTCCATTTCTACCTCGGACATTGTAGTTTCGAGACTGCCTTAACGTTCAAAGACGACATGTTCTGACTCTAATTAGAATTCTCTTTGTGTCTGATAGCTTCTCCCAGTCCGGAGACCCATATACGGTTTATTTGGAAGTACAACAAGGAAGCCCAGTATGTTACTACTTGTGTACTTTATAATGTTACAGCTTCCAGTTTCACGGGGAGTATTGTGAAGGGACAAATGCGAATAATACGGTACGTAACTAAGATATTGCCTTACGTACAGGTAAATTTCAGGCTGAATACTAATGAAAACTCTCTTGCTAAATGATGTAAATTGTGATTTTTGTATAGGCTATAGTCAATTAAATTGGAACTTTATTGTAATGTTGCGTAGTTTATAGGGGAGGAATGAGCTCACATCTTGTCCTAACCGAGAAATGTTTGAGTACTCGCTGTGGATGCAAACGTACGGCCACAGTATCGAAGCTGTGGACGTACTTTTGCATAAAGTATAATCGAGCATAGCCCCAAAGTATTTTTGTAATTAGTACTCATAATCGGCTTGGTTCTTTAGGGCAGGTTGACTTTTTAGTTTGAAGTTGACTGGGCCTATTACTCGCCAGAGTACGTTGATGTTATTTCTAAAAGGAAAGAAATTATCTTTGTGATAAACTGGGTGTACGTATTTCTCTCTTCAGTATCTGAGCTCCAACGATAATTAAATTCAGGAAATGTTTGGGGATGTAATAATGATAATTATTTAAAGGACGGAGTTAGTGAGATGAGAGCAGATAAAATGAAGTAGACAGTCAAGTCCGAGTGAAAGTTATCCCAAATGATCATTTCTGCGTTTATTGCAGATTCCGAGTACAGTGGGTCCCTCCAGGAAGAACGGGGTCTTGTCTGCGTTTAATGCTGATTCGCAGTACAGTGGGACCCTCCAGGAAGGACAGGGGCCTAATCCGCCTGCCCTGTATAAGAGCAAAAACCGCAAGAGAGGCGGAGGCAGACAGCAGAAAGCCTTCTGTCATGTAGGACGTCCAAGACAAGAGAGCGGGATTTAGAAATCTCTCTCTGGAGGCAGTCGGAGGAAGTAACATGGCTTCCTTCCAACTCTTCTTGATTAGTTCTTTACGGTATCATGTGTTATGTTGAGTCTTTGGACAGTTCTCTGTACTGTCCCCGGACTCTGATCTATCGATTTAGTAGGCACATAGTAGTACGTGTAGCTGACTGGAACAACTAGATACTAAATGTAAAATCGTAACAAGATAGGAACACCATAAAAATTATATTTTTCTTGGGATCTACAGTGTAATTGACAAGTAGATTTGTACAACATAATTAATGTGCTTATACAATTAGTTTATCTTAAGGTAAATTACAACTTGAATGGATCTGGAGATAAGTTAAATTGAAGTTGTGAGTTCGGTAACTGTACTGGTAGTTATAAGGAGTTTGTAGCTAGTCATACCAAGCATCGCGCCTACTGACGGCGGTGAATCTCTTCCTTTGTTGGTACTGTGATAGCAGACTATACAGAAAACTGAAATAGGCCAGGCGGTACGAGGATGATGAAATTGGTGATACTATTGTAAAAGGGCTCTTGACAGTCAAGATACTGCAGGTTGTATGTAATTCTGAACTGAATCTAGAAAGCGTTTGGTAATTGATGCTACATTTGTAAGTAGATGTTTTGGAACTATAGTAAGCAAGGAATGTAATTATTTACTACTTACAAAATAGTCAACTATTTTGCGCTGTGAGTTACTTAAGACGTTTAGGTATAGGGAGACGGTAGGGCCTCAGGTGTGTGAGGTTTTTTGCGTCAGCGTTTAAGATATACTGTCAAAGGTAATAGTGGCGGTGTTTACCGGATATTTATTTCTGACGAAATATTGTTTAAAGAAGGAAATACTGTTGAATACAGTGCATGTACTAGAGAGAGGAAAACAAATTTAATATTGTACTCAAAGATAAACACATTCTGATTTTTACCCCAGAAATATGTTTTATATTAGATCACCCTAAGAGAAAACTGAAAAATGATACAAAATATATATTTACTTTCGTATTTAAAATGCCAAAAGAAAATATTGTGTTTGCTTAAAGCACAATTGTAGTAGGAATAATTAAATTCAATTTCTACAGAAAAATTTAAAAAATCTTCCCATGTATAATGAAAATTATAGAGTAACTGAACTGTTCCAAGAAGAGAAATTATCTTATAACTTATTAAAGAAAATTATCAAACGGAAATGTAGAGCAAGTTGTCTCTGAACTAAATAATATCACCATTTACTTGCTAAGGCTTTATTGACAAAAGAAACATTATGAACAAGAACATAAAATTTCACTGTACCTTATGAGGAAGAATGGAAACTTAATTAATTATTTCCTAAACTTGACAATAGCGAATACAAGGCCTTTTAAGTGCTGAATAGAAACTGTGTGAAACAGAAAACATTTGATTTCCTGCAGTTACCAGGAAACAAGCCAGAGGTATGAGTACACCCATATGATTACCGTGAAAGTCACTGGTTATTTTGTGTACGATAAGTAATTAAAAAATAATGCACCATATCTGGCGTAGGCTGCCTTTGTAGTAAGTGTATGTACTGCTTACAACGGCGGAGATCACAACAGCTCCTGAGCAAGGTCATGAAGAGGCACGGAGTGGCCATATTACATACATTTATATTTGTCATTCACAGTGTAGTGGAATAAGTTATATTATATACGGTTCCTTGTTTACTGGTCTTCATTTAGTTACGTTTGACACCCTAATTGTGGAGTAGTATGAATAATATTTGCCAAACTTGGCGTTTGAATGTTAGAGCTTTAAGGCTTTGTAGCATTTATTGCAGTCAAATTACAATTAACATATCAAGTGAAATAGCAATTCAAACAGTTTTTCTTGCAAGTGTTCAGTGTGAGCACGACTAATATCGAGGCGTTGGGAGCTCTTCCCAAATTTTCATCAGTGTGTCTGTTTCCTAAAACTAGTAGATACCCAGAAAGCAGAGGCACAGGCAGATGAGCCATTACGAACTCCCAAAGGTAAAACTCACAATGCGTGATATCGGCTGAACGTGGAGGCCATGCGAAACAAGATCCGTCATTCGGCTTCTTGCGGCCAGTACTACGATGGTGTACAAAGGCGTTTAATCGATCGCCTGCTGTTTTACGCCAGTGAGGCGGCGCATCGTCTGGGCACCAAATGAAGTTCTACGGTTCATCTTCTTAAAGACGATTAAAGATCCATGGTTTTAGTGTTTAAGATAAGAAACACCAGTCACAGTTGCTTCACCGGCAATGAATGCCCCGTAGACTTTCCAACGAGATGCGGCACAAGAAACGTTCAAATTAGAGGAGACTCATTGCAGCTGTTCATGTGGTACAGATTTGCTTAACCCCATCCCCCACGCCAACACCTCGCTCCCCTCTACACCCCCCCTCCCCCCGAGGCGCATATTATGTGTGTTCAAATTTCCATGTAGGTTAGATGTCGACTGATCATTTACGACGACCGACGCATTCGGAGGGAGGGGGAGGCGCGAGAGGGGGAGGGGGAGGGGGAGACGGTTGAAACCAAATCTGATTCAGGTTTTCCATGACTTTCTTAAATCGCTACAGGTAAATGCCGAATTGGTTCTTCTTAAAGAGCATGACCGACTTTTTTTTCCCCATTCGTCCCTATAATCCGCTGAGACCGATGATCTCGCTGTTTGGTCCTCTCCCGCAAATCAACCAATCAGTCAATGATGATGACAAAATCTCAGAAAATCTTTGTCGAAACGCAGCTACATTTTGTTTGCAATGTTGGCACGTAGACCGTAGTCTATAGTGTTTAAAGGTTTTAGCAACTGCAACACGTCCACTCGGACGTCACTCGAACTGCTAATTCACGGCTAGCCTTCCGAAAGGATTTTTTGGAGTTACGCGTGAATTACTCTTACTCGTTCTACCAGTTCTTCAATCATTGTTAGTCGTCCTGTGCTCTTCCCATTGCAAAAAAAGCCGTTGTCCTCAAAGGGATGATACCATCTATGGACGTTATTACCACTTGAAGGATTACAGTGGAACATAATACTGTAAGCAAGTTGCAGGACAGTAACAGATTCCGTCATTGGAAACTGTAAAACACTAAAAGCTTTCCGTTCACTAGTTCCTAGCACCTTCTAGCGAAAGACACAAGAAGCAAAACCCGTGCATAGGCGCCGATACGAACGAAAGCCTTTCAGTTGCACTTCCATTTTGTTGTGGTATATATAATCGTAGACTGAATGCAAAAATGCTACAAAGCCTTAAAACCCATATATTCAGTCTGAAAAATACGGTATCATAGAGCGGTCTTGTAACGTAGTTATCGTATAAACATACAGCTTATCAGAATCGTGTGGAGAGTAATCTGAAGAACGAATAAATGTCTGACTTCAGTTTGACGAGCAACCACGGCGCAAAAGCAAGACGTCGGGATTGTCAGTGATAGTCCTACTCCTTTCCGCTTTGTGCGTGTGTGGATCTCCTTTTTATTTTGTCGACTTTCCGGAATCCTAACAAGAGAGAGACTTGCAGACAAAAATTTACTGCCGCTATAGACAGCCGATGGCGCAGTTCCCGGCTGGCGGGCCTATTCTGAAGATAAGATCTGCCGGCAGAGTGCGGAGTAAGCGAGAAGAATCGGGGTGTGCACGGCTACACACCGAACAAGAAGTGCCGCTCGGCGCGATAGCGACTGCGACCTGGTGGAGATGCCCTCCGGATAAACTGCGCGCAGTGGCTCTGAGATGCCGTTGCTGTTCTGCCCTCCGAACGCGCGGGCTCCACGCGGGGCGCCGAGTCCTCACACCACCACTGTAGCATTTCCTCAGAATTACATCACCAGGCTGGCAGTTTCTTTTTTTTTTTTTTTAAATATAGGATGGGGCCCCTCCACGCCCGCACCAACGTGGTGACCAAACCAAAAGTTCTACTGTCACCTCCGTAAGCATGTTAGTTTTGAATCAGGCGTCACAGGATGCAGGCTGTGATGTTGTCCATGCGTCTGGGTAAGATTACTCATTTACATGGTCCATCAGGAGATAGAAGTGATCGAAAGCGATCGAAGGGTAGCGGTTGTAAGGGCAGAGGGAAAAAAGTGCCAAGGCCAGCGCCAAGGGAAAAAAAAAACCTCTGCGACAGTAGGACGGGTAGTAAGGGCAGTAGCGGCTTGCTAGCCCCGATAGCGCATCCAAGGTGAGGTCGGTTAGCATGAGGTATCGTGCATCGTTACCTATGTGTTGCGTGTCCGTTAGCTGGGTCAGTCCGGGTGCTGCGGCTGGGCCCGCTTGTAGTCTCCTCGGCCGGCCGCAGTGGCTTCCTCCCTGTAACATAAGAGTTCGGCGCGGCCACGCATGCGTTGCTGTTATGCCCTCTGCTGCGCCTTGTCGTCGGGGACTTGGTGCAGCTTCATCTGGCTGGTGCAGAACGGCAGCGTGGCTACCGTTCAGCGTCCTCCTCTACTGCACGCCGCAGCCCTTTCGCAATGTAGCTTCAAAGAGCTCCGCTTGTTCGAAGAGCTGCGTCTGTTCAGCGTCCGAGGAAGTGTTGCCGTTCGCTCGCAACTCGGCGATAAAGGCTGCCTTTTGGCTTCTCGATCCCTTGCGGGACTCGCTCCCGTAGCGGTCGGCGTTGCCACCGGTTCAGCTGGGGCGGCGGTTTTCTTCTTAGCACCTCTCACCTGCGGTGGTGCTGGGGCAACCGCTGGCTCATGCGCGCGGACGTCCTTCTGCGAGGTCGCAGGAGTGTTCGCAGGTACTACTGCGCTGGGGCCTCGGGCGAAGACTGCTTGCAGCTGCCTCAAGGCCTCTTCTTTCTCTGCAGCCACGGCAGCTGCGAAGGCAGCCCTCTCTGCCGCAATGACAGCTCTGAGGGCTGCAGTGGCCTCCTTCACGGCGGTGCCGAGTTCGAGGTCACGTATCTTCTCGGGAGCGCGGGCTGCGTCCTGGCCGCCCGTTTCCAAGCGGTCTTCCCTGCTCCTGGCAGGTGGAGCTGCTGCTGCGCCGTCCCTCTGCTGCGCCGGGCTGTTCTGCGCCCTACGCCGTTTCCGACATCGTCTTCGCTTCTTCCGCTGCGTCGGTGCGGCCGCGGCCGCCTCGCCGCCCCCGGCACGGCTGCGGCTTGCGAAAGCCGCACAACCGCGCCAACTGGCGACGTGCGGGCCGCCACACCGGACACAGGTCGGCAGAACGTTGCTGCCGCCGTGGCAGGCGCGGCTGTCGTGCTCCCCTGAGCACTTGACGCACAGCACCGCGTTGCGGCAATACTTCGCAACATGGCCCTCGCCCTGGCACCTGAAGCACTGGGGCTGGGGGTCCATGGATGCCAGGCTGGCAGGAATGTTGCTGAATGAAAGATAAATACACTCATGTACAGAAGAGAGCACAACAATTTTAATTACTAGAGACAGGGCGTTCATATTCAAACGACTTTGAGACATGGGCTTAGGGAAAGGCAGGATTCAATGTGGTTCCCGTTGGTTGCTAAGTTTTTTTAAAATTCAGGTACACTTTATTTGGAACCAATTGCAAATGAGGTTGGCAATTAGGAATAACTATCAAACTTGACTGTTAAGAGACAATGTCTAATTAATCACGGCTGAAGGCCTTATTGACAAGAAATTCAAATTACTTGTCAGCTGAAGGCCCCGACAGTAAACTAAAAAAAAAAAAATTACGGTTGAAGGCCAGGATAGCAAATTATTAAGAACGAGTTAAACTTCTCCAAGGTGTACTAAAATATTATGAGAAGGACAATCATCAAATTTTCAATGTTAAAAGACAATATCTAACGAAAAATTCTTTAGACAAATTGCATTCACAGCTGAAGGCCTTATTGAAAATTATCACAATCTGACCCGATCAAGAGAGAAGTGGGCCTCAGACAGTGCTCCAAGGATCGACCTGGAAAAGTCGCTCAACTTCGTTAACGATGAGACAGGCAGGCAATAACTGAATTTGCAGTAGCGAGAGCTGCGATACTGCGCCTGCCACGAGACGAAACGCAGGTTGGCAGCAAAGTTGCTGTGGGCCGCGACGAGAGCGCCCCGTCACGCGGCAGCCAATAGAAGAAGAGTATCGAGTCTTCCTGCTGAGAAGACGACGAGCCGCACAGCAGACGTACACCAGCTAGCCAGCGGAGAACAGATTATCTATGAACATTGTATTCTGTACTTTGCTTCGCTCAGCATATCAGAAGTTATGTAATCTGTTTATTTCTCTTAAAACAAGTTATTACTAATTGTTTGATTTGTGTTGCATAGCCTTACATCCTGGAAAACTTTCTCGAATTGAACCCACACTTTTGCTCTGCTTGGCCACTAAGGATACAGCAGAAAATGGCGACGAGAAGTTTTTCTACCATTTGTGAGTAGCGAATTGCTTGTTTTGCCGTCGTTGCTTAGATAAAAAAAAAAATTCGTACGGTTTGCGACATATCGTATTGAAGCGCGGATTTTGCTTTTGCGTGTTTTGTCTTCTTTTATTTTCTAGCTTGTTTGCCATTGTTGGTTGCTATAGTGTTCGTAACATTAAGTTGTGTCCTAGTTTATAGCAAACTTTTCTGCTAACATCTTTATTGCTTGTGTACCATGTGGACCCCACCTGAAATACCTGCCGGGCTTCCCAATATGCCACAGCCAGGCAACTCACCACGCACTGTTGCTGATCTCTTTTTTCTTCGACTTTGAGTGTGTACTCAATTTAGCCATCGGCAACACATAGTGACAATGTACACATAATTGAATAAACAAATACAGAAATGGATATTTACTGGAACAAAACGCTTAACTGTTGCAGTTTTGTACATAATGTTTTAAAAATTGAATTGAATTGAATTGGAAAATAATTAAAAGTGTCTTGGCTTACAATTCACACAAATTCTGAAATATCTTCATCAGCAAGACATATTTATAATTTACATATACCATTAGAACCTACAGATTGTAACCAGTACTCTTGATGAAGTTAACTATCACTGTATATAGACGAACGTCTTTAGTACACAAAAGAGAAGAAGCTGATTTAGGAAGATGGTTGCCCATACTCAGCAATGTCTTCAGAAAGACCAACCGTTCACGGTCATATTTGGGACACATAAATAAGATGTGGTTGACATCAGCTTCCGACTCAGGATCACACTCACATGCTGGTGAACTGTAAACGTTGATCCGATGTAGATGTTGTGCTGATCTCTTGAAGGTTATTCATGCCCAGGTTCAACAGCAGCAGATCCAAAGCCAGCAATTGGATGGATTGCAACAGCTGATGCTCCAGATGCTGTTGTTACAACAACAACAAAAGCGACAGCCAGCAGCTGTAGCCGCTGCTAAACCAACGGTGCCGACATTTCGCGCCTTCAACGAAGAAACAGAAGATGGGGAGACGTATCTGCGGCAAACTAAAACAACACTTCCTGGCCCACCTTGTCTCAGGTACTGAACAGATGCCGTATGTTTTGTCGAGGTGTGGGAGTAGGACTTTTACAATGGCCGAAAAACTCTTTCCGGATAAATCCATAGACTAAGTGCAGTTTACAACGTTAATAGACGCCCTCTCCAAGTATTTTGCCGATCACGTGCACGTTGCTGCAGCCCGCGACCAATTTTTTAGACTAAAGAAAAAGGACAATCAAACATATCGCTAACGGGTGACTGATTTGCAAAGCTTGACTAAGAAATGTAACTTGAAGTGTGTATGTGGTGTGTCGTATTCAGATACAACGATTAGGGATGCACTTACGGAGAACATGTCAGACCACAAAGCGAGCGACAAAATTTTGCAATACAGTAATCCCTCATTAAGTCAAGTGTTAACTATCATTGATCACCAAGATGCATGTGAACTAGCCTCTCAGTGCTTTGAATCATCAACTGTTGTAAAGTAGTTGCTCGTAATAACGAACCTGTAGCTAGCACTTCAGATCGCAAAGACCGTCAAGTAAACAGACAGCGCGCTCGTACGGTGCCCCACGCTACTCATGGGATCGCGGCACATAGTTCAGGCAGCAACCGTCACAGCTACAGGGTGTTTCAAAAATGACCGGTATATTTGAAACGGCAATAAAAACTAAACGAGCAGCGATAGAAATACACCGTTTGTTGCAATATGCTTCGGACAACAATACATTTTCAGGCGGACAAACTTTCGAAATTACAGTACATACAATTTTCAACAACAGATGGCGCAGGAATTGATGTGAAAGATATAGAAGACAACGCAGTCCGTGGGTGCGCCATTCTGTACGTCGTCTTTCTGCTGTAAGCGTGTGCTGTTCACAACGTGCAAGTGCGCTGTGGACAGCTTGGTTTATTCCTTAGAACAGAGGATTTTTCTGGTGTTGGAATTCCACCGCCTAGAACACAGTGTTGTTGCAACAAGACGAAGTTTTCAACGGAGGTTTAATGTAACCAAAGGACCGAAAAGCGATACAATAAAGGATCTGTTTGAAAAATTTCAACGGACTGGGAACGTGACGGATGAACGTGCTGGAAAGGTAGGGCGACCGCGTACGGCAACCACAGAGGGCAACGCGCAGCTAGTGCAGCAGGTGATCCAACAGCGGTCTCGGGTTTCCGTTCGCCATGTTGCAGCTGCGGTCCAAATGACGCCAACGTCCACGTATCGTCTCATGCGCCAGAGTTTACACCTCTATCCCTACAAAATTCAAAAGCGGCAACCCCTCAGCGCCGCTACCATTGCTGCACGAAAGACATTCGCTAACGATATAGTGTACAGGATTGATGACGGCGATATGCATGTGGGCAGCATTTGGTTTACTGACGAAGCTTATTTTTACCTGGACGGCTTCGTCAATAAACAGTACTGGCGCATATGGGGAACCACAAAGCCCCATGTTGCAGTCCCATCGTCCCTGCATCCTGAAAAAGTACTGCTCTGGGCCGCCATTTCTTCCAAAGGAATCATTGGCCTATTTTTCAGATCCGAAACGATTACTGCATCACGCTATCTAGACATTCTTCGTGAATTTGTGGCGGTACAAACTGCCTTAGACGACACTGCGAACACCTCGTGGTTTTTGCAAAATGGTGCCCGGCCACATCGCACGGCCGACGTCTTTAATTTCCTGAATGAATATTTCGATGATCGTGTGATTGCTTTGGGCTATGCGAAACATACAGGAGGCGGCGTGGATTGGCCTCCCTATTCGCCAGACATGAAACCCTGTGACTTCTCTCTGTGGGGACACTTCAAAGACCAAGTGTACCGCCAGAATCCAGAAACAATTGAACAGCTGTAGCAGTACATCTCATCTGCATGTGAAGCCATTCCGCCAGACACGCTGTCAAAGGTTTCGGGTAATTTCATTTAGAGACTACGCCATATTATTGCTACGCATGGTGGATATGTGGAAAATATCGTACTATAGAGTTTCACAGATCGCAGCGCCATCTGTTGTTGACAATTGTAACTACTGTAATTTCGAAAGTTTGTCTGCCTGAAAATGTACTGTTGTCCCAAGCATATTGCAACAAACGGTGTTTTTCTATCGCTACTCGTTTAGTTTGTATTGCCGTTTCAAATATACCGGTCATTTTTGAAACACCCTTACGTAGCCCGCACTAGCGGTAATCAAATCAGGAAGTCCTGTCCGCGCTGTTTCACTAAACATAAACGCAACAACGGCCCATCCAGAAACACGAAATGTTTTGCTTATAATAAGATAGGGCATGTACAATCAGTTCGCTTGCTAAGACAAAGACAGGCACGAAGCCAGCCTTCAACCAATTTAATCACATCAGGTCCAGTTAGGGACCATTACATTAATGTCATTACAGACAATTCCAGTGTCACAGAGCCTCACAAAAGTGTGCGTCTCCCATTAGTCAGACAAAACAATTAATTGCTTGTGAACTTGAAAATCCAAAATTTGCTGATGCAGTTACAATTAGATACCGGAGCGTGACTTTCCTTACTTAACAAGAAAACTTACAATTTGCTAGGACGACCTCCGTTGAATCCAGCACGTGTGAACTTATCAGCTTATAACGGAGACAATATTGAGGTACTTGGCACCTGTAGCTTAACTGCCACGTACAGTAATTGTACGAAAACAGTGACCTTCCATGTACTTTGCTCGGTAGATTCCACGAACATTTTTGGCCTGCATCTTTTCGATTTGTATCAACTGACAATACAGGACAATGTACTTTCAGTGAAATCGTGTGTGCCCACAGACAGTATACAGAAATTGTGTCATGAATTCGCGGACTTGTTTTCCGATGGCATAGGAAAAGCACATCAGTTTACTGAACGAGTGACGTTGAAAGACAGCGCAACCTACGTTTTGTCGCGCTCGCCTTGTGCCTCTCGCCATTCAAGACCAAGTAGCTTTTGAAGTTTCTGAACGGCAACGATAAGGTGTGATTGAACCAATCTCGGCTAGTCAGTGGTCCTCTCCTATTGTGCCAATTCGGAAGCCGTCCGGCCGCTTACGCATTTGCGCGGACTTCAAAAGGATAGTAAACCCACAGCTTGCTGTGGACACGTTCCCGCTACCTCGCCCGGAAGAACGTACGGAGAGACTCAACTGGAGCAAGATTTTGTCTAAAATAGATCTGCAAGAGGCATACTTGAAATTGCCATTAGATGTATATTCACAAAATGTCCTTGTCATTAACACTCATGATGGCTAGTTTAAATTCTTGCCGTGGCCTTTTGGTTGCGCGTCTTCGCCTGCTATTTTTCGCCGTCCCTTGTAACATCTAGAAATGGTGCTGGTCACAAGGGACGGCGAAAACCTGGGACACAGCGTGTATCGAAAACCGACACACACGCACCGATACCTGCACAAACAGCCAAACCGCCACCCGGGACAGAAAAGAGGCATGATTAGTACGCTCGTAACGAGAGCAGGACGAATATGTGAGCCACAACACCTTAAACGAGAAATGCAACACCTGGAAACTGTTCTGAGGAGCATGGCCTTTCTGCCATGCATTCCCAGAGTGACGGACAGAATCGGCCGTATATTGCGTAAACATGGCGTAAAGTCGATGTTCAAACCGACAAGGAAGATCAAACATTGTCTTAGATCGGCGAAGGAGAAAAGAGACCCACTTGCAATGTCGGGAATATACCGTATACCATGCACAGGCAGAAAAGTGTATGTCGGAATGACTAGACGATCAATTAACACCAGGATCAAAGAGCATAAGCGACATTGCAGGTTGGGGCAGGTGGAGAAATCGCACTGAATGAGACCGACCACGTAATAAAATTCACCGACACGGAAGTTCTGGCTGTAGAGTAGCACTATCACACGCGCTTCTTCAGAGAATCTGTAGAAATACAAAAACACGCGAACAGTTTCAACCAGAAAGGGGAAAGCCTTAAGTAAACGGATCCTGGCTTCCCGTACTGCAGCGAACGACCGTCGCAGGTAGCAAGAGGAGAACCGCACCGGAAATGACCGCGGAGAAGCCCTCGGACGTTGGCGCGCCAGGTACATATGGTCTGCGGCCGCGAGCTCGGCTCCAATTCACCACTGGCAATGGAGGCTGAAGCTTTGACAATGCCAGCCACTCGTGCTGGCGAAACGTCAGAAAAATCATTAGATGAACGTCGGCCGAAGAACCCGAGACAGAAGCCAATAGGCAGTTTGTCAACAAGTGGTCACGAAAGCCTTAACAATTTTGTAAATCTAAATGTGTCTGAAATTGATTATTTCGGTCATCGACTGAATGGACAAGGTGTACATCCATTACAGTCACACTTGTTTGTCATCAAAGATTTGCCGCCTCCCAAAAATCTTCGCGACTTGCAATCTGTATTAGGAAAAATGTACTATTATTGCAAATTTATTCCTAACGCAGCACAAATTGCTGCACAATTTCACCCTCTTAGAAGGAAGAATATATATTTCCAGTGAACTCCCGATTGTGCCAAAGTTTTTAGACTTTGAAAAATGAACTCTTGAGTGACAGATGTTTAGTTCATTTTGATGCATCGCTCCCTGTCGTATCAGCGGCTGACGCATTGGCCTCTGCGATCGGGGTTGTTTTGTCCCATCGCCTTTGACTCCAGGATCGTCTGATTGCTTTCGCCTCAAAATTGCTAATATTCTCAGACTGAGAAAGAGGCACTTGCTCTTGTGCACGGAATAACAACATTCCACCACTATTTATATGGCCGAAAATTTTTGCTTGTCATGGACCATAAAACATTGTTCCATCGTAACAAACCTCTCCCGGAATCGACAGCGCCTAAATTGCAGCGTTGGGCTCTGATTCTGTCTTCCTACAATTATGAAATTCTGCATAGCCCTACGTCCAAACACGCCAATGCAGACGTTTCGTCAAGTCTGCCGATTGGTCTTAATTCTGATTTTTATTCGTCACCGGTGTCTTGTTTTGCAGTCGACGCTCCGGTTTCCGATTGGCTTGCGTCTTTTCCGCTTGATATTTGGAAGATGGGACACGCTACCGCCACCGATCCACAATTGAAACTTCTTGTGAACTTGCTTTGTTTCGGTTGGCCAAAATCTTCCAAACAAATTACCGATACAGTAGTTAGCAGATTTTTGCACGGCGTAGTGATTTGTCCTAGCAAAACGGTGTCATTTTGCTTCGCAGCGGAGCCGATCAGTTGTGCCAACGTCATTACGCACACATGTATTGCGTCTTTTGCATGAAGGATACTGAGGTGTCATCCGAACGAAACAGTTAGATCGCCGCCATTGTACTTCACCTTGTATCGATTCGGACATCCAGCGTATGACGTCACGTTGTACCGTCTGCTCTGAACATCAGTCAGCTCCGCCAGAACGCTTCTTTGCTTGGCCTACTGCCACCTTGCCTTGGCCACAGCCTTCACTTAGATTTTGCGGAACCATTTTGGAATTCGCGATGGTTAATGTTGACCGATTCATACAGTCATTTTCCGTTTGTGGTACCAATGTGTTTTACCACGACATCTGCAACAATAAAGGTGCTTCGGCTCATCTTTTGCATATAGGGGTTGCCGCAAACAATTGTCACGGATAACGGACCAGTTTCCTTCGTCGGAGTTCGCTTCTTTCTGAAAGAGCATGGAAATTGATCACGTCACAAGCGCACCGTTTCATCGTCAGTCAAACGGTGCCGCTGATGTCTAGTAAGGACATTTTAAGAGCACATGACTCGCCTCCGACACGACCATTCCCGCGAGGTCGCCTTACTTATTTTTCTGGCTACCTATCGCTCGCAGCCGCACAACGATTCCTCGAAGGCAGAATTATTGCATGGACGGCCACATCGCACATTACTGCACTTGCTTCGATTGCCGCTACGCAGCGCGCAGTAAGTGATGCCTCCTGCATCTTGGCACTTCCGCGTTGGCGCCTCGGTGTGGTTTAGATCTTACGGCATGCGCCAGCATTGGCAGCAGGGTACCATCGCTCGCCGTATCGGCCGCGCGCTGTGTTTAGTTCATGATAAGCGCGGCCTGCAGAAGCGGCACCGCATTCAGTTTCGCCTTTGTCTTCCGGCCGCCGGCCCTATGTTCGTAGACATGGAAGTAGCTGGCCCGCGGCCGACGCCGTTCCTCACCGCCGACGACACGCCTTCGTTCGGGGGCGCCATCGCAATCGACTCACCAGCGTCGCCGCCACCACCGACGCCGGCGTCGTCGTCTTCCTTACCATCGCAGGTTCCTTTTACTGACGTCCATACAATGGAAGTTGATGTCATCGCTAGACAACAGTAGCATGCCATACCAGCTGTGGAGGTTCGCGTCGCCCATGGTTTTGGTAGTTTTCCATCAGGCTCGCGCGGGGAAATCCTGACGCCTGAGCCTGGCGTCCCTGCCTGAAGTTCGACGTCAGGCTTCATCGAGATCTTCAAACTGCTCTATCTCCCCCACGGCCGTTAGCGTCCAATAGTAATGATGCGACGGCCATAGGCTGCGAAGGGGGGGAGGGGTGCAGTATCGATAGCTGCTACACTGCGCCTGCCACGAGACGAAACTAAGGTTGGCAGCAAAGTTGCTGCGGGCCACCATGAGGTCGACACGCCACACGGCAGCCAATAGAAGAAGAGCAATGAGTCTTCCTGATGACGAGACGACGAGCCATACAGCAGACGTACACCAGGTAGCCAGCCGAGAAGAACAAATTATCTATGAACACTGTATCCTGGACTTTGCTTCGCTCAACATATCAGAAGTTATGTAACCTGTTTATTTCTCTTAAAAAATGTTATTACTAATTGTTTGCTTTGTGTTGCATATCCTCACATCCTGGAAAACTTTCCCTAACTGAACCCACACTTTTGGTCTGCTTATCCACTAAGGGTACAGCAGTATAAACTTAACGAAATGGCAACTCAAACCAGTGACAGCTTCAATGAAGGCGAACACTCTTGCAACATGCAACTAACGTCTGATTACCTACAAAATGACGAAATAACCAAGGCAAATCAGAACTGGAGGACAACACTGGGTCTTCAGAATCAGGTCTTAGGAACACCTAGAAGCAGAAGGACCCCTACGACCAAAGTGTCCAAAAGAAACAAGTATCCGAACCACAATGAAGGAGGCTGTCGAACTGTGGGCGCCCCGGTGGTCCCGTTCGCCCACTGTGGACTGAAAGCCGAGCGGTGACCTCTACAGTTGTCAGGGTGCTAGGAAATTACTGGTGACGCTTCAAAAATGCAAAGAAACATTATTAATTCAGGACACCTTTATTCCTACCGAGTACAATGTGGCCCGCATAACACAGGCTGGCCATTGCCTGAGTCCTCGCCGGCCGAGGTGGTCTAGCGGCTCTAGGCGCTCAGTCCGGAACCGCGCGACTGCCTGCTACGGTCGCAGGTTCGAATCCTGCCTCGGGCATGGATGTATGTGATGTCCTTAGGTTAGTTACGTTTAAGTAGTTCTAAGTTCTAGGGGACTTATCACCACAGCTGTTAAGTCCCATAGTGCTCAGAGCCATTTGAACCATTTGAACCTGAGTCCTCGCTGACTACGAGTCATGCCACCAGCTCCGGACTGCACCACCCTTGCTAGCGTAGCGCAGCGTGCTGTGACGTAGCGGCAGAATGCCCTTACTTCAGCTGCGTGTGGCTGCCTGCGCCCGGCTTGCTCGGCGGCGGACAGCATGCTGCTGCACGTAGGAGGCTCCTGGTTGGAGTCTCGGCGCTGTCAGCATGAGATGCGTTCTCGTAGTGCGGATTGTACTCTATCCCACACGGTCTTCTTCCCTGCTTCTCCTGGTGGCTCGTCCATGGTGGATGGACGGAACGGGCTGCAAACCCCATGCGTCGTCGGCTTACCCGTTTGTGACGGCGGATGTACAGGGCCTAGGCCCTGCACGATCTCGACGACGGCTCACCGATGTGATCAGCGTTGGCAGCGAGCGAGTATGCCACGATGTCTGCTAATCCTGCACTGATGACTGCCAATGGCAGTAGAGAGGACTAGAGGTGGTACTGTCCCCACACATCTGCCGCTGGATTGACCGCCCTTACTGCAACATCTCCTTAATGAAGATTAACAGGTCGATCACCGAGCTGAGCGCTACGCAGGTACCCAGTAGACAACTAACTGCTAGTCTGAGAGTGCCTTGTTGCTATCAAAGCTGGCGTATTTAAAGGAAGCACGAGCGACGTCCTGACGTCTTGATTCTTTGTAATGAATGCATTTGTTCCACTTATACTGCTGATTTATTTGTCGTACTCACCCGTTAGGTGTTCTTGTGACAGAGATATGTGTTGTTATGGCAGACTTTCGCGAAGTTGTGAAATGCAGTACAGCTGACGCTATACCTCCGTATTAAACTCTACGAAACTCTCCATCTAATGCAAAGCCAATTGATAAGCAATTCTCTCTTGCCTGTTGTGTGTAACCAGGCAAATGCCCCTGCGTCACGACACATTCAGATGCATGTGCTATCCTCTTACCTCTTGGCTAAACTACTGCCTCTGGCTCTCGGCGTAGGCAACGAATAATCGACAATATTCCACTTTTAAAGCTCTTTACTCTTCCGCGACACTACACACCCCCCTCCATTAAGAAAATTCGTCCCGAATTCTGGACTTACTGGTTGTGCACGCCATACTTCCTTATACTCTACAGGTATCTTACAACTACTCCTTGTAGGCGCTTCAGTCTAGAACCGCGTGTTCGCTACGGTCGCAGGTTCGAATCCTGCCTCAGGCGTGAATGTGTGATGTCCTTAGGTTAGTTAGGTTTAAGTAGTTCTAAGTTCTAGGGAAGAAGAGAATAGAAGCTTTCGAAATGTGGTGCTACAGAAGAATGCTGAAGTTTAGATGGGTAGATCACATAACTAATGAGGAATTATTGAATAGGATTAGGGAGAAGAGAAGTTTGTGGCACAACTTGACCACAAGAAGGGATCGGTTGGTAGGACATGCTCTGAGGCATCAAGGGATCACCAATTTAGTATTGGAGGGCAGCGTGGAGGGTAAAAATCGTAGAGGGAGACCAAGAAATGAATACACTAAGCAGATTCAGAAGGATGTAGGTTGCAGTAGGTACTGGGAGATGAAGAAGCTTGCACAGTATAGAGTGGCACAGGATAGAGTAGCATGGAGAGCTGCACCAAACCAGTCTCAGGACTGAAGACAACAACAACAACAACATGTTCTAGGGGACTTATGACCACAGGTGTTAAGTCCATAGTGCTCAGAGCCATTTGAACTACTCCTTCAACACTGTCGAACTTTTCTTATCTGCTAATAATCTATTTACACTTAATACTGATTCCAATCTTATAATTGGTTATCTATTTATATTACGTTCCACTATTCCTGATCCATCCCATAGGTATTGGATGTACGGTTGTTATTTCAGAACGAGATATCTTTTTCCGTATACAAAAGTAAGTTGCACAAGTAAACACTAGAACTAAAATTATGCTAGTCCTTGACACACCAAATATAATTGTGGTTTGCTTACATTTCTCCCGATATGGCTGCACGTGCTTCAGTAGTTGATTCACTGAGATCTGTTCTTTTCTGAGATAATCAGGCTATATAAAGATTGTAGTAATGTGGGTTCCCAGGACTCGTTAATAAACGTTAGGTTCTGGCGAGGAAATATGTGTGGTGGTTCCTCTGAATCATACAAGATAGGCTGTGTAACGTTAATCATTGCTGTACCCATGAAAGTAGCTGATAGGTGAAAATGCTTCCCCACTATTTCACATCCAGTGCCATTAATCAATAACTCACTGCCCAGCAATTCAAGCCTTGATATATCTGTCAATCTACCATTTCTGTCTCTAGTTCAAACACAGAGTAAATCCAATGTTCCCCTACTTTCTGAAATTTCGGTCTCGGAAGTAACACCTTTTTTTCACATTCGGAGGTTCCCATATTCCCCAAGAAGCAGGTCTTTAGAACACCCAGAAGCAGAAGGGCCCCCACGACCAAAGTAGTAAAAAAAAAACAAATATCCGAATGATTGTGGATTGCCACCCCCTTTGCTGGACAAATAAAAACACTTCCCCTGAAACAGTCTGTCAAATCTTCCGTAACATTACCACATGAGCACTCCTCCATCTTAATACTAACAACACTTCCCGAGTTTGCACTTAAACCCACTTCCCAAGTGCACCCCATCTAATTGGATACGGGTGTACTGTATAACACTGGTACAGTGAATTGATACCCATCATTGGTATTTGCACTTCTACTTGTATACTCCTCTGATCCGTAATTACTCTCACTTTAGACATGCGATAGAATAACAGTAAATTGCGCTTCGCCGGAGGCAAGACATGACGCACTCCCTCCGAGAATTATTTATGCGGTTTCAGCAACCCCTTCAGCATCTTATCAGAACCTAACAAAGTGGTACTCAATTGCCCATGCACTGTGTGATGTATAGCTTCATATAACGTTTCCAATTCGACACGCGCATCATCCATCCTGTCTGCTAATGCCCTCACTAAAGCTGCTACTTGTATTTTCCCATCTATTCGGCTCAGTCTCACTTGTATAGCCTCTATATCCCCATCCAACCATTTCCTGGTATTTGCTACATACCGTTCCAGGTCTGACGTCAACTCCCGTACTGTTCTAGTGACATTCAATATCCCCTGCTCCATGTTACGTATACGTGTCGTGTGCTAATCCACTTTCGATTTGTCTCCTCCGCCAAGAACTGTACCTCCCCCACCGTACTATTTATGCTCCTTATATCTTCCTCATTGGCGGCCGAAGACTTCCGGCATAAGAAGTCAGCCTCATTCTGCCAACGGCCTTGTCAAAGTGGGCGGAGGAGCGGATAGAGGTTCCGGGCACTCTCTTGTCCTAGGGGTGGGAAATTGCCCCTAAAGGCGGAAGAATTAGCAATGATCAACAACATGAGGATGCAGAAGGCAATGGAAACCACTGCATTAAAGACACGTAACGTGTACCCACAGAACATGTGGCCTGTAGTTGAAGAAGTGTCATGATGATCTCTCCATTGGCAAAAGATTCCGGAATAGTGCCCCATTCGGATCTCCGGGAGGGGACTGCCAAGGGGGAGTTCAAGACATTAGTCAGGAAGAATCAATACGCATTGAAGGGGGATACGGAAGTTCTAAGGAATGACGAGATACGTTTGAAGTTCTCTAACGCTATAGATACATCAATAAGGAATAGCGCAGTAGGCAACACAGTTGAAGAGGAATGGACGTCTCTAAAAAGGGCCATCACTGAAGTTGGGAAGGAAAACATAGGTACAAAGAAGGAAGCTGCGAAGAAACCATGGGTAACAGTAGAAATACTTCAGTTGATTGATGAAAGAAGGAAGTACAAACATGTTCCGGGGAAAATCAGGAATACAGAAATACAATGCGCTGAGGAATGAAATAAATAGGAAGTGCAGGGAAGCTAAGACGAAATGGCTGCAGGAAATATGTGAAGACATCGAAAAAGATATGATTGTTGGAAGGACAGACTCAGAATACAGGAAAGTCAAAACAACCTTTGGTGACATTAAAAGCAACGGTGGTAACATTAAGAGTGCAACGGGAATGCCACTGTTAAATGCAGAGGAGAGAGCAGAATGGTGGAAAGAATACATTGAAAGCCTCAGATTTGTCTGATGTGATAGAAGAAGAAACAGGAGTCGATTTAGAAGAGATAGGGGATCCAGTATTAGAATCAGAATTTAAAAGACCTTTGGAGGACTTACGGTCAAATAAGGCAGAAGGGATAGATAACATCCCATCAGAATTACTAAAATCATTAGGGGAAGTAGCAACAAAACGACTATTCACGTTGGTGTGTAGAATATATGAGTCTGGCGACATACCATCCGATTTTCGGAAAAGCATCATCCACACAATTCCGAAGATGGCAAAGAGCTGACAAGTGTGAGAATTATCGCACAATCAGCTTAACAGCTCATGCATCGAAGCTGCTTACAATAATAATATACAGAAGAATGGAAAAGAAAATTGAGAATGCGCTAGGTGACGATCAGTTTGGCTTTAGGAAAAGTGAAGGCACGAGAGAGGCAATTCTGACGTTACGGCTAATAATGGAAGCAAGGCTAAAGAAAAATCAAGACACGTTCATAGGATTTGTCGACCTGGAAAAAGCGTTCGACAATATAAAATAGTGCAAGCTGTTGAAGATTCTGAAAAAAGTTGGGGTAAGCTATAGGGAGAGACGGGTCATATACAATATGTAATACAACCAAGAGGAAATAATAGGAGTGGACGATCAAGAACGAAGTGCTCGTATTAAGAACCGAGTAAGATAAGGCTGTAGCATTTCGCCCCTTTCCTTCAAACTGTACATCGAGGAAGCAATGATGGAAATAAAAGAAAGGTTCAGGAATGGAATTAAAATACAAGGTGAAAGGATATCAATGATACGATTCGCTGATGACATTGCTATCCTGAGTGAAAGTGAAGAAGAATTAAATGATCTGCTGAAAGGAATGAACAGTCTAATGAGTACACAGTATGGTTTGAGAGTAAATCGGAGAAAGAGGAAGGTAAAGAGAAGTATTAGAAATGAGAACAGCGAGAAACTTAACATCAGGATTGATGGTCACGATGTCAATGAAGTTAAGGAATTCTGCTACATAGGCAGTAAAATAACCAATGACGGACGGAGCAAAGAGGACATCAAAAGCAGACTCGCTATGGCAAAAACGGCATTTCTGGCCAAGAGAAGTCTACTAATATCAAATACCGGCCTTAATTTGAGGAAGAAATTTCTGAGGATGTACGTGGACTGTGGGAAAACCGGAACAGAAGAGAATCGAATCATTTGAGATGTGGTGCTATAGACGAATGTTGAAAATTAGGTGGACTGATAAGGTAAGGAATGAGGAGGTTCTACGCAGAATCGGAGAGGAAAGGAATATGTGGAAAACACTGATAAGGAGAAGGGACAGGATGATAGGACATCTGCTAAAACATGAGGGAATGACTTCCATAGTACTAGAGGGAGCTGTAGAGGGCAAAAACTGTAGAGGAAGACAGAGATTGGAATACGTCAAGCAAATATTTGAGGACGTAGGTTGCAAGTGCTACTCTGAGATGAAGAGGTTATCACAGGAAAGGAATTCGTGGCGGGCCGCATCAAAACCAGTGAGTACACTGATGACAAAAAAAAGAAAGAAATATCTTCCTCGGCCGCGGTTACAAACACTGTTTTCAGCAATTTCCCCCCTGCATCCAACCACCCTCGTTTCCTGGGAACGAGTGTTTGCGGGACCACTTCTGTTACTTGCTGAAGCTGCCTTCTCAGCTTTTCGTATGAGAGTTTCTGATACTCGTTCCGTATGTCTTGGAACAACCCCTCCTTCTCCGTGGCTGCCTGTAGTGCCGTAAATCTATCCTGTAGTATCTGTACATAATTCCTGACTCACCATATATTACACGTGAACACAATTGTCCACCTGCAGCTTGACAATACCACATCTAATTGTCTTGCAAACAAAGTCCCCCTATCTAGTTGTTGCACCTGCACCACCTATCCTCTGCAGCAGTGTAGCTGTAACAGACTGACGAAAAGTTTCCCAGGCCACATCCTGGCAGGGCACCTGCAGGAAAAGGAAGCCATGTCAATCGATCCCTTCCTTACCACGTCTAAGACACACAAATGACAAGTAAAAACTACACATATTCTATTATCTAATAACAATGAATACGACATATCCTCCCCGAGATCAGTTAATCTACTTATCCCTAGACCTAAGTGCGTAGGGAACGTTCCTCTGCTGTTCTTTTAGCTTCTGAACCCTCACACCCTTTGTTACTGCTGGAGGAATCTGCGATAACGTATCCACTACCCCTTAAACGGCCCAATCCTACTCACATGAACTACTGACGACTTGGTTAATAACTGCAACTTTACGTTCACTGAGGACACTATTTCATTTACCTGATACGGTCCACAATATTTCGTCAAGAACTTCTTCGTTTTACCCCTGGGAACATAAGGATTAGCAAACAATACCCAATGGCCAGTTCCGTATTGCGGCATTTTACCTCTTCTTTGCCCAATACTCTCATGCTTCTCCAAAGCTTTAGTATAAGTACGCCATACCCTTTGTCAGATCTCTCTCAGTTTCTTGGCGAAATTCTTCACTGACTCATCCTGTGAACCTACCTGAGGTTTGAGCACATCAAATGGTGATGGCATTTCCCGACCATAAATTACCTCATAATGGAGAGAGCCGCGTTCCTGTATGGACTTTCGCGTTACATGCGCTCGTCAACAGATTTAAATACACGTCCAAATCTCTGTGTTCTGAATTTACATATGACTAATCATCTTAACTAACGTCCTATGAACCCGTTCTGTTCGTCCATTCGACTGTGGATGAAATGGGCTTGTCCGCAATTTCTTAACTTTCAATAAACGGCATAACTGCTTCATCAGCTCCGACATAAATTTACTACCCTGATCTGTAATTATAGCATCAGGTACACCATACTTCAGCTACCAGTTATTTACTAAGGCTTGCGCAACAGTGATTGCCTTCTGATCTGGAATAGCGACCATTACCAGATATCGGGAAAAACGATAATATTGTTAATACGTATAAATTATTCACTTGCATCTTGTTAAATGCTCCTATTACGTCTAATCCGATGAATGCGAATGGACCATCTGCTTCAGGTAGTCACTGTAGCTTAATTTTCTGATGACTTCAATCTGCTCTCTGCACACACGGTATACAATTATGCACATACTGCTCTACATCATTGCGACGTGTTTTCCAGCTAAACATTTCAGCTACCCGTCTATCAGTCGTTCTTTTGCCATCATGACCCGACAACATATGGTCGCACGCGTGTTTCAACACTTCTTCCCTCAGCGCCTCGGTATTACGACGCGTAGTCCGCACTTCGTCTTCCTGCAAAGCAACCGATACTGCATTTCAAACTGCGGTTGCGTTCGGAACAATTGACACACTACGTCCGTGGCTTGCGCCTTTATCCACTCCTTCTCACTTATGCCCGCAACTTGTACAGCTGCTATTTTTCTAGTAAGCGCATCTGCATTCGTATGTTTTACCCCTAGTTTGTGAATTACCTCGTAGTCAAATTCACTTAGTTGCAGTGCCCATCTCGTTAAACGACTCGAAGGATTTTTCAACCCCAACAACCACTTCAATGCTGCGTGATTGATCTCTAATCACCTTGAAATTACGGCCATATAAATAACAGCGAAAATACGAGATACCGTAAATCACTGCTAACATTTCTTTCTCTGTAGTCGAATAATTCTTCTCTGCCTTATTCAGGTGCCTGGAAGCATAAGCCACTGGATGTTCCTCTCAATTAGCCCTCTGAGAAAGAATACAACCTACAGCAATATTACTAGCATCACAAGAGAGTATGAACTCTTGTTCGAAGTGAGGAAGTATCAACACAGGGTCTGATGTTAGTATCTGTTTGAGCTTCTCGAATGCCTCCTGACACTGTGCTGTCCATTCAAACTTAACACCTATCTTTAGCAATCTCGTTAATGGGTGCTCAATTTCCAAGATCCCCTTTACATATCGTCTGTAGTAATTACATAAACCGACATATTGCTGAACTTGTTTAGTGGTCTGTGGTACTGGAAAACCACCACAGCAGACGTTAGGCAAGGATCCGTTCTTACCCCATCCTGACTGATAATATGCCCAAGATAAGTCACTTGAGTCTGAGCAAACTGACATTTCTCGACATTAAGCGTAAGATTTGCCGCTCTTAGCCTACCAAACACTTCGTTCAGTCGTTTCACATGCTCTTCTATTACGTGAAACAGTAACAATACCATCGAGGTATACCATAGCAATCTTCGGTTTCAGTCCCCAAAGCACACCATCTAACAGACGCTGGAAAGTAGCAGGAGGGCTTTTCAACCAAAATGGCATTCTGCGATCTATCCTCGGGATGGTACCCACTCTTTCGACCTAGTGTCGAAAAACATTTACACTAACCTAGGTTGTTCAATGTTTCCGTGATGTTCGGTATTAGATACGCATCTGTCACAGTGTTCAAACAACGATAGTCACAACAAAGCCTATACTTTTTAGGACCGTCAAATGACTTCTTAGGAACTACCACTATGTTGGCAGACCACGGGCTTTCACTGTTCTCTATAATACCGTCCCACAGCTGTTGATTAACAAATTTTTCCACTAGTGGTTGTACGTTTTTCGTTATCCTGTATGGTTTTCTATAGGCCAGCGGACTATCGCCAGTCGGTATACGGTGCTGTGTAACAGGAGTTGCTGATAATGGACCTTCTGAATTAAACAAATCTAAATACTCTAATAACAAAGCTTCCATAGCTTTCCGATCACCGTTCTCCAAATGAAGATGCCTTGAGGGTTTGCTTGGCATTATAATCCCCTTGCGATTCACCTATATCCTCATCGTCGAGTATTTCCAAACTTGTTACCACTAAACTATTTGGGAGATCCTTTTCATCTCCCCCAAAATTATCTACACTGACCGAAATCATCAGTTCCCCATTTATATCCGTTACACACGCAATGTCCTCCTAATAAAACAATGAATTTCATCCAATGCTTCGTTGCTCTGCAGTGGCTCCGCCACACATAGTCTCTGCTGTGGTACATCGGTACCTACTAACAACCAAACAAACTTCCCTGTACCCGAAGGCATTTTCGCATGCGTAATTATCTTTAATGCGCTTGTACGCGGTTACATTGGTGACATCTTAGCAACGGATGCAAATCGTGACATAGAAACATTTACAGCTGTTCTACCCATTGAAAACAAGTTTCGACTAAGTTCAACTGTACCCTGTGAAAGACTAATTTTGGAATGGTGTTTATCGAGGAAGTCTAGTCCGAGAATCACAGAATACCGTTGTCCCTCAGTTGGCAATATTTCCATTTGCTCTCCGAACTGTACAGTTCCAATCTTAAAAACGAGTTGTATTGTACCAAATGATTGCAACTCATTATTCCTTACTCTAAGTAATCTATACCTAGGAGTACCTAGTTTTCTCCTACCCATGAGGTCTAGACCAGCAACAGATACATGTGCCCCTGTATCAATCAAAAATTTACATCTCTTTTTCCTTACAACACCCATCAAGCAACAATCCGTCTCTGTACTAGTTTCACCGTACTTCTGCTTACCGGGAATGCCTTCCGATGGACGAAACACTCCCCTTTCCGTTTAACGCTTTTTCCTGTTTATTCCTGTTACGATATCTTTGTCATAACCCATCTACCAATTCTTCAAAGGTGTTCGCCTTACTAAGTGTCTCATGGTACATCACGAACATCTTGGCATCCCCTGCAAGTTGCAAATTTACCATACATAACGTAGTTACGTCCGACCAATTGCTCATTGCAGCTGTTGCCCAAACATCGTTAATGAACGCTGTGACATCCTCTGTTGTTTTTCCTGAGAAAGACGTGATCAGGTTAGTTACAGAGGGATAAATTGCAAGGTAGGACAATGTTACTGACTTGCACTCAATGAACCCGTTTGTGACTCTTGCGCCGAACGAAAGGTCTCCATTTGCGTCATTAATTCTACATGTCGTAACTTATGCTGGGCATTCTCTTCTAACAATTTTCAGACATGCTCCGTCAGAACAGCTATATTCACTTCAGTACTAACGGATCTTGTTTCCCGCACGATTTGTGCAAATTACCAACAACTTACTCTATACTGAATTTACTCTTCCGAACAATAGCTACACTTGCTACTCATCTCCTTTGTCACAGTTGAGCACTACACACCAGAAACAAGACTCACAATGCGCAGCTAAACAAAATTAATCCTTCCGCCTTGTTATTGCCCAGCGACCCTCTCTACAATTGTGCACTGCGTGACCAAACGGTCTACAAATTGAATATTCTACTGGTACAAACTTCGTGCACGGCTCCCCATGCCCCGTTAAACTACACACACTACATCTGACTGGTACTAAGTACGTTTCCCAACTGTTGCCCTTAAACTCAGATAAATCTGCTGTTTCCGCAGGTCTCACTAACTGCACTCCCTATAAACAACGCGCATCCGTAGTTATTAACAAAAATCGCCTCGTGCACTTACCACAAGGCTGCGTAGAGTCGACAGTTCTGACCGCAACACTATGGTGTCAGTCCTGCAGTGGCGGTGTCGACGACTCCAGATACCAGATCTGCAGGCCAGTGCTGTAGTGGGTGGTTCGAACACTTATGATACCAAATCCCTAGGCCGTGGCTGCGAGGACTTCTGACACCAAATCTGTAGGCGCCCCAGTGGTCCCGGTCGCCTATGGTGGACTGGAAGCCGAGCAGTGACCTCTCCAGTTGTCAGGATTCTAGGAAATGAATGTGGACACGTAAGAAACGCCAAAGAAACATTATTAATTCATGACACCTTTATTCCTGCCGAGTACAATGTGACCTGCGTAACACAGGCTGGCTGACCTTGGTGATATCAAGGACCTTCCCCGAGTCCTCGCTAACTCGGAGCTATGACACCAGCTCCGGGCTGCACCACTCTTGCTAGGGCAGCGCCGCGTGCTGTGAAGTAGCGGCGTAATGCCCTTCGACTGCGTGTGGATGGCAGCGCCCAGCTGGCTGGCTGGCTCGGCGGCGGAAAGTAGGCCGCTGCTCGTAGGAGGCTCCGGGATGGAGTCCTGGCGCTGTCGTCACGAGAAGCGTTCTCGTAGTGCGCAGTGTACCCTACGCAGCGACCTAGTAGACATCTAAATGCAAGTCTGACTGAGAGTACCGTGTTGCTATCAAAGCTGGCGTATTTAAAGGAAGCACGAGCGACGTTCTGTCGTCGTGCTCGTTCGTAATGAACGCATTCGCTCCATTTATACTGCTGATTTATCTGTCGTATATCGTTATAGGTGCAGATAGCTGGCTAAAGCCTGAAATAAGTTCTGCAGAATTTTTTACGAAGTCTCAGACGGTGTTCAGGAATGATAGATTAGGCAGAATTGGTGGTGGAGTGTGTGTGTCTGTCAGTAGTGGTTTACCTTGTAGTGAAGTCGAAGTAGATACTCCGTGCGAAATGGTATGGGTGGAGGTTATACTTGACAGCCGAACTAAGTTAAAAATTGGCTCCTTCTACCGACCCCCAGACTCAGATTATATAGTTGCTGAACAGTTCAGAGAAAATTTGAGTCTCTTAACAAATAAATACCCCACTCATATGGTTATAGTTGGTGGGGACTTCAACCTTCCCTCGATCTGTTGGCAAAAATCTTGTTCAAAACCGGTGGTAGGCAGAAAACATCTTCCGAGATTGTCCTAAATGCTTCCTCCAAAAATTATTTCGAGCAGTTACTCCACGAACCCACGAGAATTGTAAATGGTTGCGAAAACACACTTGACCTCTTAGCCACAAACAATCCAGAGTTGATAGAGAACATCATGACTGATACAGGGATTACTGATCACAAAGCCGTTGTAGCTACGCTCAATACTATTTCTTCCAAATCCACCAGAAACAAACGCAAAATAATTTGATTTAAAAAAGCGGATAAAGTGTTACTAGAAGCCTTCCGAAGAGACAATCTCAATTCCTTCCGAACTGACTACGCAAATGTAGAAGAGATGTGGCTCAAAATCAAAGATATAGTAGCAACAGCAATTGAGAGATTCATACCTCATAAACTGGTAAGAGATGGAACTGACCCCCGTGGTACACAAAACAGGTCCGAATGCTGTTGCAGAGGCAACAGAGAAAGCATGCGAAGTTCAGAAGAACGCGAAATCCCGAAGATGGGCTAAAATTTACAGACGCGCGAAATTTGGCACGGACTTTAATGCGAGATGCGTTTAATAGGTTCCACAACGAAACACTGTCTCGAAATTTGGTAGAAAATCCGGAGAAATTCTGGTCGTATGTAAAGTACACAAGCGGCAAGACGCAGTCAATACCTTCGCTGCGCAGTGCCGATGGTACTGTTACCGACGACTGTGCCGCTAAAGCGGAGTTATTGAACCCAGTTTTCCGAAATTCCTTCACCGGGGAAGACGAATGGAATATTCGAGAATTTGAAACACGAACAGCTGCTAGCATGAGTTTCTTAGAAGCAGATACCTTAGGGATAGCGAAGCAACTCAGATCACTTGATACGGGCAAGCCTTCAGGCCCAGATTGTATACCGATTAGGCTCCTTTCAGATTACGCTGATACAATAGCTCCCTACTTAGCACTCATATACAACCGCTCGCTCACCGATAGATCTGTATCTACTGATTGGAAAATTGCGCAGGTCGCACCAGTGTTTAAGAAGGGTAGTAGGAGTAATCCATCGAACTACAGACCTATATCATTGACGTCGGTTTGCAGTAGGGTTTTGGAGCATATACTGTATTCAAACATTATGAATCACCTTGAAGGGAACGGTCTATTGATACGTAATGAGCATGGTTTCAGAAAACATCGTTCTTATGCAACGCAGGTAGCTGTTCATTCGCACGAAGTAATGGCCGCTATGACCTGGGTAACAATCTGAGCAGTTCTCTTAGGTTGTTCGCAGATGATGCTGTAATTTACCGTCTAGTAAGGTCATCCGAAGACCAGTATCAGTTGCAAAGCGATTTAGAAAAGATTGTTGTATAGTGTGGCAGGTGGCAGTTGACGCTAAATAATGAAAAGTGTGAGGTGATACACATGAGTTCCAAAAGAAAGCCTTTGGAATTCGATTATTCGATAATTCTCAAGGCTGTCAATTCAACTAAGTACCTGGGTGTAAGAATTACGAACACGTCCAGTTGGAGAGATCACATAGATAATATTGTGGGGAAGGGGAGCCAAAGGTTGCGTTTCTTGGCAGGACTCTTAGAAGGTGCAACAAGTCCACTAAAAAGACAACTTACACTACACTCGTTCGTCCTCTATTAGAATATTGCTGCGCGGTGTGGAATCCTTACCAGGTGGGATTGACGGAGGACATCGAAAGGGTGCAAAAAAGGGCAGCTCGCTTTGTATTATCACGTCATAGGACATAGAGTGTGGCAGATATGATACGCGAATTGGGATGGAAGTCATTAAAGCAAAGGCGTTTTTCGTCGCGGCGAGATCTATTTACGAAATTTCAGTCACCGACTTTCTCTTCCGAATGCGAAAATATTTTGTTGAGTCCAAGCTACATAGGTAGGAATGACCACCAAAATAAAATAAGAGAAATCAGAGCTCGAACAGAAAGGTTTAGATGTTCGTTTTTCCCGCGCGCTGTTCGGGAGTGAAATGGTAGAGAGATTGTATGATTGTGGTTCGATGAAGCCTCTGCCAAGCACTTAAATGTGAATTGCAGAGTAGTCATGTAGATGTAGATGTAGATGTACTCGCCCCTTAGGTGTTCTTGTGACAGAGTTCCATGTTGTTATGGCACACTTACGCGAAGTTGTGAAATGCAGTGCAGCTGACGCTATACCTCTGACTTACAAACTAAGAAAGTCTCCGTCTAACACAAATCCGCTGATAAGCAATTCTCTCTCTCGTGCTGTGTGTAACCAGGCCATTGCCCCTGTGTGACGACACATTCTACTTCATGTGCAATCTTCTTACCTCTTGGCTAACCTACTGCCTCTGTCTCTCGGCATAGGTAGCGAAACTTTGACAATATTGCACATTTCCAGCTCTTTACTATTCTGCGACACTACAGAACTACATGGCTTACCAGACAGAAGCAGCAAGGCAAGGAAAGGCACACTGCCACAAAAACACACTATCCTCCAGGGCAGGTATCCGTGGCGTTAGCGGCCACTAGGCAGAAAATACTGCTGGTTGAACTTCGTCAATAAACACAAAGATGGAGGATGGCCAATTAATTTCGCCAACTTCAGACACTCCACTCGTTGGTCTTCATCCCAGCGACCCTGCGAGCAGCAATGAGCGAGCGAAAGACTTGATCTCAAAACAGTAGACGTTTCATTACTGGGTTAACGTTCAGTCAACTCAAAAGTCCTGGGTCCTGTGGAAAACGAGGTTGTCGCCCTCGCAATTACACCCTCTCGATCGGGCAGTGTGTGTGAGACGCCAGTGTTCCTGGCATGTTCTGGCACTGTCGAACCTCACTGGTGCTCTGTCCCAACCGAGCTCCCTACACAACGCCATCCGGAACAGCACTTGACGCCCTGTCAAAGATAGTACTAGGGTACTAGATATCGATAACCGCTGCTGCTGCTACTTGCGGACAGACAAGGTTAGCAAATGTGTAAGTAGGCTGTTTAGGTTTTTTTATTGGTAACGCCACATAGCGCTCTGTATGAAAAATTACTGGCTGTGCTGTGTGCAGTCAGTGGCTGGTTGGCATTGTTGTAATACTCGCCACTGTAGCGTTGAGCAGTTGGATGTTAACAGCGCATAGCGTTGCGCAGTTGGAGGTGAGCCGCCAGCAGTGGTGGATGTGGGGAGAGAGATGGCGGAGTTTTGAAATTTGTAAGAACGGATGTCATGAACAGCTATATATATTATGACTACTATGGTAAATACATTGTTTGTTCTCTATTAAAATCTTTCATTTGCTAACTATACCTATCAGCAGTTAGTGCCTTCCGTAGTTTGAATCTTTTATTTAGCTGGCAGTAGTGGTGCTCGCTGTATTGCAGTAGTTCGAGTAACCCAGATTTTTGTGAGGTAAGTGATATGTGAAACGTATAGGTTATTGTTAGTCAGGGCCATTCTTTTGTAGTGATTTTTGAAAGTAAGATTGCGTTGCGCTAAAAATATTGTGTGTCAGTTTAAGCACAGTCATGTATAATTGTTCTAAGGGGATGTTTCAAATGTAGTGGTGCCAGTAAACACGTGAAGAAAACGAGACATGACTATGCCTATTACCCGAAGCCAACGTACCAATGGCACCAAAAGGAGCCACAACATGCCTCAGATATGTACATTTGTATGTCCTGAAGAAATTATTATCAGTGGACACATGTCGCCCGCGGCTTCAAGGTCAACATCGATATCGCGGCGCAACACCACCTACCGGTAAAATGTGCCTCCGGCTCTCGTTGAGGCTGTAAACCGAAACTTATGGAACAGTGTGACTCTAACACACGTGCAGGATGCCTTGCAGACGTATGAGCGAACTGTACTGTCAACTCAGTGAGTTTGAAAAAGGGCGCATGAAAGAATATGGTGCATCCATCAGGGAAATTGCTGCTCATGTGGGACGAAGGGTTTCGGCAGTGCAACTGGTGTGTGTGTGTGTGTGTAACGGTTCACGGAACGCCGTAGAACACGATGAGAAGGAACAGGTCCCACCACCCAGACAAACCCCCAAAAACAAAGACAGCTCATAAAATGGCACTGGAGGACAGATCTGCCTCCTCCTCGGCTCTGGCGCAACTGTGGCATACTTTAACTCATCTTACACTATCAAGGGTGAGAGTCAGTCACCATTAACTACGAGTCGTTCACTTATCCGCCTACCTTCGAGGAATTCGCCGAAATACGCTACAAGGCAATGGTGTATTGAACTGGGGACAGGAATGGCATCATTATTTTCGGACAAATCAAAGTTCTGTTTGCTTGGAGATGATTGCCGTATTTTGGTGGCTGCATGCAAAGGGGAGCGGCAGCACACTGACTGAACTCGCGCAAGACATACAGCGCCAATTGAGGGCCTTGTAGTATGGGGTGCTACTGGGTACAGACTCAAAACGAGATGTTGCATGTCCAGGCCACTGTGGTAAGTGTAACCTACGTGAGTGACACCCTGTGACCAGCAGCCATATCCTTTCTGCACAAAGAAGCAGATGCCAATTTTCAGAAAGACAATGCACGACCACAAGTTTCTGCACGAACATGGGTCCTTCTGGTGTTACAGGATGTCTGTCTTGTGCCCTGGCCCGTGAGATCACCAGACTAAACGCCAATCGAAATGTGCGGGACATGGTGAAACGACACGTGCATCACTGTGACCTAATGCCATCACTACAGCTGAGCTTTGGAACCAGGTAAATGGAGCATGAGTGGCTGTACCACAGGACGCCATTCGTGCCTTATACAAGTCGATGCCACATGGAACAAGCTATCACGGCTGGTAGGCAACAGGACACTTGCCGAACTGAGGTGACGAAAATGCCAATAATTTCTGCAGAACAATCTGATGTGCATGTCCCGTGAATATGAACGTCCTACTTCTAGTCATTCAATGAGTTCTGTTTTTTTCTGAACATGAGTATATTTTCTGTGAAATATCACATGGTCACATCGGAGGACACAAGATCTACCAGAAAATAACTTAGTTTTTATTCGCAGTCTTCCTGATGTGTTCATTTGTCGCTAGATGTTTATGTGATATGATACGTTCTACATCTACACTCTGTCGCAGGAATGTTAAACTTCTAGGGGAGATGCGGCAGATCGTAGGTACTGAGAATTGCGTAGGAACCCTTGGCCGCAAACGTCGTAGTACGCCGCCAATTGGTGCTGTACTCCAGAGTACTGTGGAGGAACGCCGCCAAGCGGTGCTGAACACCATATTACTGGAGGGCAACATGAGGATTTCCTCAAATTGTGATCTTGCACACGTGCAATTAACATATAGAAGAGCTGAGTTCAATGACGATCCATTGGGCACATCTATCGAGAAAGCTTCCCATACACATACCAAACGCAACACGGCGTGTTTGCACCTCTGCACCGAAACATTTTGAGTACGGGGCATTAAGAAGTAACAGAGCTAGTAAGGGCACGGTCAAGATCGGAACGTGCTGTTGTTTGCGAAGACTAATCCAAGCACCAGCATACTGGCCGTTGCCTCGGACTTTGGAATACCTCGTAGAAGTGGCCAAAGTGTTCCGAACGCTGAGTCCTACACCCCTTTCTCCAAAGGGTGCAGTTATTGCACCTCAGTGATCATCCAGCACGTATCCTGACGCGCATTGTTTTCTGCACAAAAGTATCCGGTATCTGCGCTTCACTGCTTGTGTGTTGTTCACTGATAAGGCCTCATTCACTAAGTATGGCGTATTTGGTCACCACAAAAACATTTTAGTGCACCAGAAAACCTCTTGGCACCACGCAGCACAACACTGGTTCTCAGGATTTGGTCGGCGACTGCTTACTCCGGTCGTACCTTTTACTATCGCGCTTCATTGCCGTGAATTATCAGATCATCCTTCCCAGCTTTCCTGAAGATGTTCCAACAAACCCGAGGGACATCATGTGGTTCCATCATGATGAGGCACCTGCTCATTTTAGACTGGTTGTTCGTACACATTTGAACTGGTCATTTCTGCTTCGATGGATTAGATGTGGTTGGCCTGTTACCTGGCTCGCACGCTCACTTGATGTGTCGAGCCTCGCTTTCTTTCTGTGGGGAGCCATGAAATCTCTCATACATCGCCATCCTACAGAATCTCCTATGGTCCTCGTCGCAAGAGTGGTCTGCGCAGCTGGTATAACACTAGCGTCTGCTGCAGTTTGCTACTGCTGCTCTACCATAACCTTAAAGCAGGTTGTGAAATAAAACAATTAAAGCAATTATGGTATAACGCAACAGAGCACTGTTAACCTCTGAGAGGAATTTGGTGGTGTTGACCGTGTTGTACCTAACGGAGGAGGCTTATCGGAAGTGAAAGTCAGAATTACGGAAATATTTGAACAGTAACAAACAAAATTTTGCCTATCTGTACTGTTTAACGGGTAAAGAAAACAGTCGCCAGCATAACTAGGCAAGAGAATGATTAACATTCTCGTTCAAGAAAATAGTTGTTAGTAACTTTAATGGATAAACACAACCTATACTTTGTCACACGTGAGAGCAGTGAACTCTTGACACATACGTATGTTTTAAGATGGAAGCTAACAACTGGAGCAGCACAAACTATTTGCAAAATTGTAACAGATACCGGAAGGGTAGTAGGAGTAATCCATTTAACTACAGACCTATATCATTGACGTCGGTTTGCAGTGGGGTTTTGGAGCATATACTGTATTCAAACATTATGAATCACCTCGAAGGGAACGATCTATTGACACGTAATCAGCATGGCTTCAGAAAACATCGCTCTTGTGCAACGCAGCTAGCTCTTTATTCGCACGAAGTAATGGCCGCTATCGACAGGGCATCTCAAGTTGATTCCGTATTTTTAGATTTCCGAAAAGCTTTTGACACCGTTCCTCACAAGCGACTTCTAATCAAACTGCGGAGCTATGGGGTATCGTCTCAGTTGTGCGACTGGATTCGTGATTTCCTGTCAGGAAGGTCGCAGTTCGTAGTAATAGACGGCAAATCATCGAGTAAAACTGAAGTGATATCAGGTGTTCCCCAGGAAAGCGTCCTGGGGCCTCTGCTGTTCCTGATCTATATAAATGACCTGGGTGACAATCTGACCAGTATCAGTTGCAAAGCGATGTAGAAAAGATTGCTGTATGGTGTGTCAGGTGGCAGTTGACGCTAAATAACGAAAATTGTGAGATGATCCACATGAGTTCCAAAAGAAATCCGTTGGAATTCGATTACTCGATAAATAGTACAATTCTCAAGGCTGTCAATTCAACTAAGTACCTGGGTGTTAAAATTACGAATAACTTAAGTTGGAAGGACCACATAGATAATATTGTCGGGAAGGCGAGCCAAAGGTTGCGTTTCATTGGCAGGACACTTAGAAGATGCAACAAGTCCACTAAAGAGACAGCTTACACTACACTCGTTCGTCCTCTGTTAGAATATTGCTTCGCGGTGTGGGATCCTTACCAGGTGGGATTGACGGAGGACATCGAAAGGGTGCAAAAAAGGGCAGCTCGTTTTGTATTATCACGTTATAGGGGAGAGAGTGTGGCAGATATGATACACGAGTTGGGGTGGAAGTCATTACAGCATAGACGTTTTTCGTCGCGGCGAGACCTTTTTACGAAATTTCAGTCACCAACTTTCTCTTCCGAAGTCGAAAATATTTTGTTGGGCCCAACCTACATAGGTAGGAATTATCATCAAAATAAAATACGAGAAATCAGAGCTCGAACAGAAAGGTTTAGGTGTTCGTTTTTCCCGCGCGCTGTTCGGGACTGGAATGGTAGAGAGATAGTATGATTGTGGTTCGATGAAGCCTCTGCCAAGCACTTAAATGTGAATTGCAGAGTAGTCATGTAGATGTAGATGTAGACACTATTACTTTCAGGGCTTACACCAACTGAATGGTCTTTGTAACGTTATTATTACTATTCACTGCAGAATTATTAATTGGATATAGGTTATGTGTCTCTCAGTTAAATACTTTACTATTTAAAATGAAAGTTAATTGGAATCCAATAACAGGTTGCTTCGCACTATCATTTCAATAAAAAAAATATGGTTTTCATAATTAATGGTCTTTCCGTTACTTTTTGCCGAGCATTAACACAATAGACAAACTGTGGATACTGGTATACTATTCATATGCACTCCTAATACACAAGAGAGACAAACACTTAGCAAACATGAGTATATAACGTTTCATACTGCAGTTTTCCACTCTTACTACATTGAGAGACAAAATTAACATATATGTAAGATACTGACACACCTTCTGTGATTTACAACAGGCAGTAATGAGATCATTTACGAAGCAAAACTTTATAAGCCTCAGTCTTACGAACTCTTAATTTGAAGCTGGCAACAATACATTAATAAGCAGTTTTATTAGGAAAATTACTTTCATTAACTTTAACTTTCTTTTTTTTACTATGTTCAAGAGGCATTAATTAGCAAAAACAATGGTCTTTAATGTTCTTTCAGTAGGGACACTCGGAAATCACTTTAGTTCAAACGGAGAGGAACCTGAGAGGTGTTATGATAAGGAGAAAAGTCAAGGTAGGTACATAAATGCAGTTATAAATTACCTTATATTTGAGCACACTAATAAAGTTAGATATAGTGGGAATTAGTGAAGTTCGGTGCAGGGGGAACAAGACTTCTGGTCAGGTGACTACAGGGCTATAAACACAAAATCAAATAGGGGTAATGCAGGAGTAGGTTTAATAATGAATAGGAAAATAGGAATGCGGGTAAGCTACTACAAACAGCATAGTGAACGCATTATTATGGCCAAGATAGATACGAAGCCCACACCTACTACAGTAGTACAAGTTTATATGCCAACTAGCTCTGCAGATGATGAAGAAATTGAAGAAATGTACGATGAAATAAAAGAAATTATTCAGATAGTGAAGGGAGACGAAAATTTAATAGTAATGGGTGACTGGAATTCGAGTGTAGGAAAAGGGAGAGAAGGAAACATAGTAGGTGAATATGGATTGGGGCTAAGAAATGAAAGAGGATGCCGCCTAGTAGAATTTTGCACAGAGCACAACTTAATCATAGCTAACACTTGGTTTAAGAATCATGAAAGAAGGTTGTATACGTGGAAGAACCCTGGAGATACTAAAAGGTATCAGATAGATTATATAATGGTAAGACAGAGATTTAGGAACCAGGTTTTAAGTTGTAAGACATTTGCAGGGGCAGATGTGGACTCTGACCACAATCTATTGGTTATGACCTGTAGATTAAAACTGAAGAAACTGCAAAAATGTGGGAAATTAAGGAGATGGGAACTGGATAAACTGAAAGAACCAGAGGTTGTACAGAGTTTCAGAGAGAGCATAAGGGAACAATTGACAGGAATAGGGGAAAGAAATACAGTAGAAGAAGAATGGGTAGCTCTGAGGGATGTAGTAGTGAAGGCAGCAGAGGATAAAGTAGGTACAAAGACGAGGGCTGCTAGAAATCCTTGGGTAACAGAAGAAATATTGAAATTAATTGAAGAAAGGAGAAAATATAAAAATGCAGTAAATGAAGCAGGCAAAAAGGAATACAAATGTCTCAAAAATGAGATCGACAGGAAGTGCAAAATGGCTAAGCAGGGATGGCTAGAGGACAAATGTAAGGATGTAGAAGATTATCTCACTAGGGGTAAGATAGATACAGCCTACAGGAAAATGAAAGAGACCTTTGGAGAGAAGAGAACCATGTGTATGAATATCAAGAGCTCAGATGGCAGCCCAGTTCTAAGCAAAGAAGGGAAGGCAGAAAGATGGAAGGAGTATATAGAAGGTTTATACAAGGGCGATGTACTTGAGGACAATATTATGGAAATAGAAGAGGATGTAGATGAAGACGAAATGGGAGATACGATACTGCGTGAAGAGTTTGACAGAGCACTGAAAGACCTGAGTCGAAACAAGGCCCCCGGAGTAGACAACATTCCATTAGAACTACTGACGGCCTTGGGAGAGCCAGTCATGACAAAACTCTACCAGCTGGTGAGCAAGATGTATGAGATAGGCGAAATACCCTCAGACTTCATGAAGAATATAATAATTCCAATCCCAAAGAAAGCAGGTGCTGACAGATGTGAAAATTACCGAACTATCAGTTTAATAAGCCACGGCTGCAAAATACTAACGCGAATTCTTTACAGACGAATGGAAAAATTGGTAGATGCAGACCTCGGGGAGGATCAGTTTGGATTCCGTCGAAATGTTGGAACACGTGAGGCAATACTGACCTTACGACTTATCTTAGAAGAAAGATTAAGGAAAGGCAAACCTACGTTTCTAGCATTTGTAGACTTAGAGAAAGTTTTTGACAATGTTGACTGGAATACTCTTTTTCAAATTCTAAAGGTGGCAGGGGTAAAATACAGGGAGCGAAAGGCTATTTATAATTTGTACAGAAACCAGATGGCAGTAATAAGAGTCGAGGGGCATGAAAGGGAAGCAGTGGTTGGGAAAGGAGTGAGACAGGGTTGTAGCCTCTCACCGATGTTATTCAATCTGTATATTGAGCAAGCAGTAAAGGAAACAAAAGAAAAATTTGGAGTATGTATTAAAATTCATGGAGACGAAGTAAAAACTTTGAGATTCGCCGATGACATTGTAATTCTGTCAGAGACGGCAAAGGACTTGGAAGAGCAGTTGAACGGAATGGACTGTGTCTTGAAAGGAGGGTATAAGATGAACATTAACAAAAGGAAAACGAGGATAATGGAATGTAGTCAAATTAAATCGGATGACGCTGAGGGAATTAGATTAGGAAATGAGACAATTAAAGTAGTAAAGGAGTTTTGCTATTTAGGAAGTAAAATAACTGATGATGGTCGAAGTTGAGAGGATATGAAATGTAGACTGGCAATGGCAAGGAAAGCGTTTCTGAAGAAGAGAAATTTATTAACATCGAATATAGATTTATGTATTAGAAAGTCGTTTCTGAAAGTATTTGTTTGGAGTGTAGCCATGTATGGAAGTGAAACATGGACGATAACTAGTTTGGACAAGAAGAGAATAGAAGCTTTTGAAATGTGGTGCTACAGAAGAATACTGAAGATAAGGTGGATAGATCACGTAACTAATGAGGAGGTATTGAATAGGATTGGGGAGAAGAGAAGTTTGTGGCACAACTTGACTAGAAGAAGGGATCGGTTGGTAGGACATGTTTTGAGGCATCAAGGGATCACAAATTTAGCATTGGAGGGCAGCGTGAAGGGTAAAAATCGTAGAGGGAGACCGAGAGATGAGTACACTAAACAGATTCAGAAGGATGTAGGTTGCAGTAGGTACTGGGAGATGAAGCAGCTTGCACAGGATAGAGCAGCATGGAGAGCTGCATCAAACCAGTCTCAGGACTGAAGACAACAACAACAACAACACATCCATTAAGCTGATCCTTCACTGTACATTGCTATAGTGCTCCATTACAGTGATTGCGCAATGTGGTGGCGATTGCATGTCGGTTGGTGGAATTACAGGTAGAATTGCTAGACTCAGTCATTTCTTGGTGGCGATGATAGATACAAATTCCAGAATCGTCCCAGCTATTTATCCATCCATCCGAGGCATTGGAAAGTAGCAGAAAAAGCCTCTATCGGAACCAGGACAATGTGCAACTATTACATGGCAGTGCACAATTTGGTAGCTCGTCCCTGACTCGTAGCTCGTCCCCAACTGACTCTTGTTCCACAATTCTACCTATGCCAACCACAATTTGCGCACGCTACACGGTTCCGTTCCCGAGGGGAACCACTACACCTTTTATATACTAAATAACTAAGAACCCTAAGTGAGGATCAGCAGTTTACATAACAATAATGAAATACATTAAATAAAACAAAACATTTGCACATATTGACATTTCTACCAAACATTATTCAAACAAAATTACAATCATATACAATAAGTTTTGTTCCCTCCAAATGAGACAAAGTATTCAAATGACAGATACACTACATTGCATAGAATCAAATCATGACATCAAGGTTTTAAACAAAGAAAAGAGTATACAATTTTGTGACATCTATTCAATCAAAAACATTTACACAAACCTAACGATGTAATATTAAATGAAACAAAAACAAAAATAAATCATTGGAGTATTAGAGCTATGGTGTTACACTGGTACAGTCAAAGAAGTCCCGGTGTGTTCGAATATGTCAGCCACGCGTGGCATCTGATGGTGCAACCTTCGAGCATCTGTTGGAACAATGGCGTTGTATTCATGCTGTACTAAATGTGCACTCACTATTTCCTACGAATGTTTCAAGCTAATCACTCTCTTGTTTCTTTTCGATTCTTCGACCTTTGCTACCATTCAACCGCGACTTTTGCTGTCATGGGTAGCTATGCAGATCTCAATCCTTATGATGAGTGACAACCCCTAGAAGTTTGTCGTAGCATTTCTCAAACACCCTCGGTGAAAACGTTTTGTAAAACACTTCTTTGGTGGATGAATCTATATTCTATATTATATTGGTAGTGGCCTGATACTTATTATTCTAGAACTAATTTTATGTAGTCATTCGATTTTACGTCGCTCCTGACAGTTATTCCTTGACATTTTACAGTTGTCGCTGATTCCAAAGGCTTTTCGCCTATAGTGAAATAGACTAGTAATGGTACCATTGCAATACCTAAGAATGATGTTCGCAAATGTCAAGGGAATTCAGGTTGGGTTGAAATGGCTCTGAGCACTATGGGACTTAACATCGGAGGTAATCAGTCCCCTAGAACTTAGAACTACTTAAACCTATCTAACCTGCCCGAGGCAGGATTCGAACCTGCGACGTAGCGGTGCACGGTTCCAGACTGAAGCTCCTAGAACCTCTAGGGGAATTCAGGAATACGGAAATAAAAGTATGTTAGGAATGAAATAAATACGGGTGCATGCGAGCTAAGGCAAAACGGCTGCATGAATAATGTGAAAAATTGAAAAGGAAATGACTGTCGGGAGGAATGGCTCAGCACATAGAAAGCCGGAGCAACCTTCGCTTACAGCATTATGAATCTCATGAGAATTCTACTACTGAAGAGAGATAGCGGATAGGCGGAAAAGTACATCGAAGGTCTCTAGTAAATGGAGGACGTGCCTGATGTTGTGATACAAGAAGAAATAGCAGTCTACAGGGAACAGATAGAGGATCAAGTTTAGAATCAGAATTTAAAAGAATCTTAGAAGAGTTAAGATCAAACTAGGCAGCAGCAATCGAAAACAATGCATCGGAATTTTTAAATTCGTTAGGGGAAGTGGCAACAAAACGACTGTTCTCGTTGATGTGTAGAATGTATGAGACTGGCGACACACTATGAGATTTTCGGAAAAATATCATCCACACATTTATTAAAATGCAAGAGAAGAAAAATGCTTAAATTATCGTACAGTCAGCTTAGCAAGTCATGCATACAAGCTACGGACAAGAAAAATATATAGGAGAATGAAAAAGGAAATTGAGGCTCTGCTAGATGTCGATCAGTTTCGCTTTAGGAAAGGTAAAAGCTAAAGAGAGACAGTTCTGTAAGCAAGCCTGAAGAAAAATCAAGACCCGTTCATAAGATCTGTCGACCTGGAGAAAGCGTTAGACACTGTAAAATGGTGCAATATCTTCGAAATTTTGACGAAAAATGGGGGTAACCTTTAGGGAAACGAACGTTACCATTTTTCTTCGTGTCTGCATATTTGCAACCCTCTGCCGCAAGTGGATTCCGAATTGTGGCGCGTAGCATGGTGGTGTGTAACATAACAACGTCGTAGCGTGAGAAAAAGCATGCTGTAATGGAAAATGGCTCAAATGGCTCTGAGCACTATGGGACTTAACATCTGAGGTCATCAGTCCCTTAGAACTTAGAGCTACTTGAACTAACCTAAGGACATCACACACATCCATACCAAAGGCATGATTCGAACCTGCTACCGTAGTGGTCGCACGGTTCCAGACTGAAGCGCCTAGAACCGCTCGGCCACACCGACCGGCTTTATTCCTGTTGTTCGGGTTGCTAGCCTCAGCTGTTGTAGTGCTCTTCGTATGACGAGAGGGGTCAATACGATGCCACAATGACACTGGATATATATATATATATATATATATATATATATATATATATATATAATCATTGTTTAGAAGGCAGTTATTTTCAAAATGTATCAGTCCTATTTCAGGTAGAATAATTCTTGCTAATGTTTCGTTCAAGTTAGGTGGTTATGATATTTTTTGTGTTATAAGTGTTATTTCTTATTTGGGTTTAGGGTTTAATTATTTCTGGTTGTCTTTAGGTTTATCCCGCTGTAATCGACTTTGACGAATTCGTAGAGTTCGTCCACACATGGAGTAGTGCCCTATCCATCAACGTAAAAATGGTAGCTTGCACACAAGTGCTATGACATCTGCAACAATCGGCGCTTAGGTTTCACTGACGTAGATCATCCAGCACATAGTTACAACTTGACCTCATCCGTTTCTTATCTGTTTTCAAGGTCTAAAAAATATAGTCGTTAAGTAAATTTTTATAGTAATTAAGCAGTGAAAGCAGAGGTAATGTTGTGATTTCGTGAAAAAGGTCAAACAGTCTACAGTGTCGATATCAACCAACTGGTCCTTCGTAACGAGAAATGTGTTCGTCCTCCGGGTGACTTTTGACACGTTCATATCGATTTTCCTCCGCGATCGCAGCCTGTAGCAAAGCTATTGATTGTGACTCTGGTCTATCAGGCGTGCGGCGCAGGGATTAATGTTTGTTACGCAGCGTGCAGGAAGGGCGGTAAAGGCTTCGGTTTTGCGTGCGGTTGGTTTGACGGCACAGAGGTGGCGTCGTGATGTTGAAGAGAGTGGCCGTTTTCCTCTAAGGCTGGACTGGCCAGTGATATTCTTGTAGCAGCAGCTGACTGGAGTGTCTGCTTGGAAGGAGGAGAGAGATAGCGCCTAGAATTGATTTGCCCTCCTACTTGATGCATGAGGTATTCGTGCTATTTTATTACCAACATTGTGCTTTCATCGTGACAGTCTGCAATCGAGTGAACGGTGAGTATCTTTTAGCTCTGTTTAACAGTGCTTTTTCTCCTTCAAATAGTGTTTGTGTTTAAGGTGGCAGTAAAATTCACCTTATACGCTCTGGGTTTGAATTCCAGTGGATATATCAAAGTCTATTAAAAGCAATGACTCGCACAGAAGAACTCTGTGTACATACATCACTGCCTACTAATGTAATAAGGGGTTCCCGGGTTCGATTCCCGGCGGGGTCAGGGATTTTGTCTGCCTCGTGATGGCTGGGTGTTGTGTGAAGACCTTAGGTTAGTTAGGTTTAAGTAGTTCTACGTTCTAGGGGACTGATGACCATAGATGTTAAGTCCCATAGTGCTCAGAGCCATTTGAACCATTTTTAATGTAATATGGATAAGGAAATTTAGCATCTCGATTCCTTAAAACTGTCTAGGCGCAGGCCTGCTAGATCTGTAACGATTTCAGCAATTGCCCGGTAACATTTTGAAAATTCTTGTTCAGCTGCATGTTTAACTTTCATTGATTTAGGACTAGACTCCGTTAAAAGTTTCTTAATGCCTCCTAATTTAAATATTGGTTACTGCCACGAATTTATCTCTCTTATAATATTATTTGATTTATTTTACGGGGAAATACTCGCGTTGGTGTTGATCGTTAATGTGGGGACAAGAGCGCTGGATGTGTCCAACTATTTGGGCAGTTTCCTGGGAAAGTTTGTTCAGGTATTAGACTAAGTTGCTCATTTTAAAATTTAAATTTAATAAAAAGGAAGAGGTCTTTTTATTTCTTTTTAACAGTTAAGTGACTAAAGCTATCGCGAAGAATTATATGTTCAGGTATGTACAGTAATAATTACTATCTTAGTAAAAGGGAGAAGTTTCATAGTTTTATCGAAAGCTCAACTATGTAGACTTGCCGATATATATATATATATATATATATATATATATATATATATATATAAAACATCCTCTGAGGATACTGCTGAAATTACCTTCACATCTATATATTACACCTCTTTAAAAATAAGGCGTCAAACTGTGTTTCCTAAAAAGCCCTGTATCCATCACAGGGCTCGTCCCTTACTCAAACTGCTCTTGTTTCCTTCGCTAAACTATGGCGGGGAACAAGGAAACGGCATCAACCAGGATGCCATTGTATTTGGGGCTCTGTATATCGCGGACGAACAGAGCCCTGCTTTGTAAGATCAGCTTTCGTACAAGATACTGCTTCGGTTTACGACGCATAGTACTTGAAAGCCGTACTCCACCTAGTATGATCAAATGGCTCTGAGCACTGTGGGACTCAACTGCTGTGGTCATTAGTCCCCTAGAACTTAGAACTACTTAAACCTAACTAACCTAAGGACATCACACACATCCATGCCCGAGGCAGGATTCGAACCTGCGACCGTAGCAGTCGCACGGTTCCGGACTGCGCGCTTAGAACCGCGAGACCACCGCGGCCGGCACCTAGTATGATCAAGACAATTATGACCAAAGATTATTTTCTGGCTATCCAAGATGCAGCTCCATGGCTTCTGTCACTACTCGCACATATATATATATATATATATATATATATATATATTGAGTATTCTGCCCTAATAAGACACCAGTTTCTTGGGCCTATTCTCCATATAACTCGGAGATTTTACACCGTCACCAGTTGGAGGTAGCCATTGTTCTGACGTTTGAACTGCTGTCTCCACTCCTTTGAACCTCTTTCAAACATGATTGCACGCAGGGAATGTATTCCAAGCTAAATTAAAGTTTTAAGCTTATACTCATCTTCACTGTGCTACAAATCCATCAAATGGTTTACTGATGCGTGACAGCAACAGCTTGCAGATCAATGGCGACAAAGGGACGTTGTGGACTTCTGGCTACATTGATGTTTCTACGACGTGTGAACCAGTTGCATGGCTAGCCAGTAGTCCTGTAGAAGTAAGTGGTTAACAATGCCAATAGTTTCGGGGTGTCTGGGAGATTTTGGAGAATTAGAAGCAATTCTAGAAAAAGGTTTACTTCGATTCAGCAAGACAGGAAAAGTTGTAATAGACAACGACAGCACTGATTTATATGAAATATTTTATTATTATTATTTTCGGCAAGTGCGTCAGTAATTTGTCAGATTATAATTAATTTTACTTAATAGAACTGAAATAAAAAGAGATAAGCACAGCAGAGTCCTCTTATGTGATCGCGATCAGGGATCTAATTCAGATTTCTAAATACTGCTCACGAATAAGCTATACCCATAGCAGAGTTTTATGAAGCTTTGGGAATAATCGATTGAGCTTCTCGTACGTCCACTGAGAAATGGAAATCTTTAAAATGTGAGGTGCTGTATTGTAAAACCCACAACTTGCATAAGGCCGAGATCTTGCTGTAGGTTATTAAAATTTTGCGTTTGCTGTCTGGCAAAAAAGTATATATTGTAGAGCTGGGTTTATCTAGGTTACAACAGTCATGCTTTAATCTTGTTATCATATCACAGTGTAACCAGATCTCTTATTGTATATGACGGTCGTGTGGTGTATCATTTTGGCTTTGAGTACTGAGGACCACTACAGAGAACGTATGTTTGTCTGAGACTATCAGCCCTTTACGGAGTCAAGGGAAATCATTGTGTCCCTGCATGCGGCTTGGTGGACAAACCATGTAATATCTAGATATGTGCGAAGATCCGATGTGAGAGTGTTAAAGTTCTCGTCCATAAAGTCTGACCATACCGAGGTGGCGGCCCATATTGTGCACCAAATGTTTGTGACGTAAAACCCTCTCTTCTACGCCTGCCTCCATACCAAAATAATGAGCTCACAAGAGCATTACCAATCAGCGCACAAAGACCCCCACAGAACAAACTGCTGCGTTTGGAGTGGTGTCTGTCTCTCAAGCATGGACTGCTGACAAGTAGTGTCGCAATATTTTCAGCAATTAATTCCTGTTCTATACTGCATCGAATAACAACTGTCAATAACAGTGGCAGCGCTTGCCGAGTGGCGGGGTTCCATTTCGATGATGTTTTCGAGATATACATTGATGTTATCTCATCATGTCATAGACATCCACCAGTTTCATATGTTACATCCCATGGGACCGTGTCGTATTACAATATTGCAACAATACGTACAATACATGAACTTGTATGGGACGTGTGATAAAGCTTGCATGATCCTGTATGTGCGGGACCAGCTCGAACGTCAGTTAATTCCCAGTGAAAGCACCCTTGATACAGACGACAGCGTAACGGGGTAGGGCACAACAACGCTATGAGCCGGAGAGAGAGCAGCAGAACACAGGCAGTGGGTCTCGTTGACCTGCTTCTGCAGCAGCCTCAGCAGCAGCTGGCCACTTCTGTGACGTCATTTCTGCGCATCGATGCCCTGGTAGTGTACCTAACTTCAGGAAACCCCTACCTCTGTGGCAAGGATTTATGACTCACCAAGAAATACTGCCTCATTAGCAATGCCACAGAGAACAGCTGCAGTATTGAAACCCCTCTCCAGTCGTCCCGCACATCATGGTAAAGTTGTTTTCCAGTAGTATGACGTCCAGTTTGTGCCGCCACTACCGTCGCTGGGCTTTTCACCTCTGTCCAGCTCTCTCTTGCCTTCACGGAACTATGACATGAAGGATGCAACCGTCCCCACCTTTTCCGAGGTATCAACTATTAATGGGACCTTGCAACATACATCACATTCAAAAAGTTTGGATTTTTGCTTAAGAGCTATATTTTTAGAAAAGTCACAATGCACATACTATTAAAAATAAGAGAAAAAATTAAGTTGACACTGTCAGTAACCAGTTGCAGAAAAGAAATTTTATTTCTGTAGCTGCTTGAAAGACCGATTAACCTCCCTCCAAAGACTATACAGAAAAATGTGCCACAAGTAACTTCCAGTTATATAAGAACATTATAAGATTTAAGAAGAAAAAGTTTGCGAATTTAAGGACAAAAAGGTTGTACATACTTAGAACTATCGTCTTATTTACGAGCTCCAAAAACTAAACAACGCGTTAGTGCTGAAAAAGTACTTGAGTGCTTACAAATGGATAGTGGTACATGTACATATAATCAAAAGAATACCAAACAAGTGAAAATATCATGCAAGTGTGCATTATCAGGGTATTAACTTATACATAAAATCCTAACTAGTAGTGAAATAAATTAATACAAACGACAGGGGCGCTATGGATGGGAATCTTAGAAACTTATTGCCGGATAGGTGTTGTGAAGTCAGTAGCGTGCTAGCAGGGAACCTTTGGCGATAACGAAGTGTGTAGCGCATCTAGAGGCTGAGAGCTGTAACTGGAGTAAGTAGAAAAGTAATTCCCAATCAGTAGCCAACGCGGTCACAAAAAGGGTATAGAGGAAAGAGAACGTGGGCAAAATTTTTTTCTTCTGCTATACCGAAACAACAAGTACAGCAGTACTTACAAGATCGCAAATACGATTCGTGTAACAACTGCAGCTAGCGGCATTCAGACGAGTCGTATGGTAAGTCGTAGAACACAGCGCGAAACTAATGTAAATAGATAAATTGCGTGCTCGCGGAAATATGCTCGCGCAAAGAAAGCGCGACACCCATCATGGGGCCAACAGCAATAACTGGAATAAGTAGAGAAACAAGTACTAGTCAGTAGCCAAGATAAAGGCTTGAAAAAACTATAGTTGAAAACAAACGTGAGTACTGTTATACATTTCACTTATAGAGAAATAACTACTTCAGAATTCATCAGGTTACCTTCCAACTGGAAAGTAGGTGCGCTCCGCACCTTTTACGTGGCTTATAAATTATAGAGTTCAGTAATCAGTCGTCATTTTTTAGATTTTATTACGCAAATCAAGATTTCGTCTAGTGGCTAGCAATTCTCAGTGCACTGTTTTCTATTCTCGATGCAAGTAAGTAGATGTTGCCCGAGCGTCGGTCACATTTCCATGAATATTGAAGATATTGTGATTGACAACTTGGTACCAAGAACTCCTGGATAACAAGATATGGGGTAAGCCTAGTCAAAGTTAATCCATTAGCTTCGCCACTGAAACAAGCAGTATCAGTATTAGTAGCGGCCGACTTTCGGAGCCAAGATGAGTGCGGCGCCAAGGGTCTGTAACTGCAAGGCTTTTGTATAGACCACATCAGACTTAATAGTGTACACCACCACGGATGAAAGTGGTCGGAGGAACATTGGGGCAGGGGTGGGGGATGGGATGTATGGATGCTAAATGATAAATCGTCCGTAGGGAAAACTTTCTAGATACGGCCCTGATAATGAATGTGTGGAAAGTTACGATAAAACACAATTATTACGTGTTGAATTGCGCACTGTTATGTTTCTTGTGAGACAACACAGAGCAGATCTCATTTGACGCTGCGTCCCGCTAGTGCTGTTTCATAATGCTTCATCGCCACTGTCAGTGATGAGGCAGTAGCCAACTGGAGTTGAAATTAAGAACAATAATTATTACATGCACAAACGATTTTCAAAACGTTGAAAACATTTTAAGAAAAATATTCAAACATACTTCGAAATATCTTAAGAATATATAAAAATAATAATTAATGTTGGTGAATTTCTTCGTTATTTGTATTTTAACAAATACGATAGTTGCGATTTGGGAGAATCTATATTTCAGTCCCCAAGTGACGGATGTTGAGGGACCTGCAAAGAAACTACTTAAAAATAAAAAACTTACAACTGAAATAAAGCTTTATAAAACAGAAATATGAAAATATATGTCATTTAATGGTGCTGTCATAAGCTCCGCCGTCGTTCAAGCTATAAAGTTTAAGCCTACGACAGAACGCGACGATACGAGACTTAATCAAATACTCTATGGTAGCACTGCTGTATGTAGGTTCTTGTCTTCAACGCTGCAGACCTCTACATACGTAAACCATGCGAACATGGTGAGCAGCTTAACCCTCCCCGTAACAATGGAGTTGTTAAGGCACAGAACAATAATTGCTACCAGTTATAAAATTTGTAGCGGAGTTCAACCACCTTGACGTAAGATAGGCTTGTTACGCCACGATCAGTTGCGGACCAAGAAGCACGGTGATGCAAGGCGCACTGGCAGTACAGTCTGCAACTCTGCAGTAGCTGAGTGAGGGAGGGCACACGCAGCGAGAAAACAGAAAAGGACAGCGACTAAGCAAAATAACACACACGCTCGTTCGCGTGGCGGGTTGCCGCAAGGAGCAAAAAACACGGCTAGGGACAACACCCATAAAACAATGTAATTAACTGCTAAGAGAGAATTGAAGCAAGTAACGAGGCCACATGCAGTCATCGCTAGTAAACGGCACGTCACACAACTACGGAGAGCACTTTAAATGCCGGTGCCCCAAATCCAAGTAGGGGAGAACGCTTCAAGTCAATGGCAACGATGGAATCCGTTTCGACGACATTCCGTTCATGGCACACCCCGTCCGGTACACCTAAGTGCATCCGGATGGGGGGGGGGGGGAGCTACCCCACAAAACATCTCGGTAATAGAGGAGTGATGATGGAACGTAACGGTATCAAATCTAGCAGAATGCCTTTGAATTGATTCGACCTCTTGCTCTAATCCGACCTGGTGGGGATCCTAACCACTGGAAAAGTACTCAAGAATCTGTGGAACTAGCGTAATACACTCCTGGAAATGGAAAAAAGAACACATTGACACCGGTGTGTCAGACCCACCATACTTGCTCCCGACACTGCAAGAGGGCTGTACAAGGAATGATCACACACACGGCACAGCGGACACACCAGGAACCGCGGTGTTGGCCGTCGAATGGCGCTAGTTGCGCAGCATTTGTGCACCGCCGCCGTCAGTGTCAGCCAGTTTGCCGTGGCATACGGAGATCCTTCGCAGTCTTTAACACTGGTAGCATGCCGCGACAGCGTGGACGTGAACCGTATGTGCAGTTGACGGACTTTGAGCGAGGGCGTATAGTGGGCATGCGGGAGGCCGGGTGGACGTACCGCCGAATTGCTCAACACGTGGGGCGTGAGGTCTCCACAGTACATCGACGTTGTCGCCAGTGGTCGGCGGAAGGTGCACGTGCCCGTCGACCTGGGACCGGACCGCAGCGACGCACGGATGCACGCCAAGATCGTAGGATCCTACGCAGTGCCGTAGGGGACCGCACCGCCACTTCCCAGCAAATTAGGGACACTGTAGCTCCTGGGGTATCGGCGAGGACCATTCGCAACTGTCTCCATGAAGCTGGGCTACGGTCCCGCACACCGTTAGGTCATCTTCCGCTCACGCCCCAACATCGTGCAGCCCGCCTCCAGTGGTGTCGCGACAGGCGTGAATGGAGGGACGAATGGAGATGTGTCGTCTTCAGCGATGAGAGTCGCTTCTGCCTTGGTGCCAATGATGGTCGTATGCGTGTTTGGCGCCGTGCAGGTGAGCGCCACAATCAGGACTGCATACGACTGAGGCACACAGGGCCAACACCCGGCATCATGGTGTCGGGAGCGATCTCCTACACTGGGCGTACACCTCTGGCGATCGTCGAGGGGACACTGAATAGTGCACGGTACATCCAAACCGTCATGGAACCCATCGTTCTACCATTCCTAGACCGGCAAGGGAACTTGCTGTTCCAACAGGACAATACAGAAGGTGTAAGTCAACTACCCTGGCCAGCAAGATCTCCTGATCTGTCCCCCATTTAGCATGTTTGTGACTGGATGAAGCGTCGTCTCACGCGGTCTGCACGTCCAGCACGAACGCTGGTCCAACTGAGGCGCCAGGTGGAAATGGCATGGCAAGCCGTTCCACAGGACTACATCCAGCATATCTACGATCGTCTCCATGGGAGAATAGCAGCCTGCATTGCTGCGAAAGGTGGATATACACTGTACTAGTGCCGACCTTGTGCATGCTCTGTTGCCTGTGTGTATGTGCCTGTGGTTCTGTCAGTGTGATCATGTGATGTATCTGACCCTAGGAATGTGTCAATAAAGTTTCCCCTTCGTGGGACAATGAATTCACGGTTTCCTATTTCAATTTCCAGGAGTGTACATACCCCGTCAGCTTTTTGGATAATCCACACTTCCCCAACATTCCCCCAACGGATCGAAGTAGAGCATTCGCCTTCCCTACTACTAGCCTGACACTCACATGTTACGAGTTCGCCATCTTGTGTTAAGTGCATAATGCTTACAGGAATGTCGAAGCAATCTGCGCAGTGAATTACGTTGGAAATCAGTGACAAAATACAAAGTTCAATGGTGTAATGTTGACCGACAGCTCCGCAATTACACCAGTGATGCAAGTGAGTTGCAAGGTGAATGAAATCGTAAGTGATCAACTGTCACATAAAAGTCTTTTACCCTATTTTCATGCTATTTTCGTAACACACAACTGACGCAAAACTCTTTGCATCCTATACCGGCTGTGATATCATAGATAGTCAACGAGAAGGAAGAAAACCTGCAGAAGACATCGCTGACCTCGATTTCCCGCCATCCACGGCCCCCCTCCCCTCACATCACAAATGCCACACCAGCCACTACAGTAACAAACAATGGACAAACAGTTCTAGATTAATCTAGTTTAAGACGGTATATTTTTAAGTAACATTTCTCTGTACGTATGTATGTATCTATAAATGCCTGAAGATGAACAGAACATGTTCGGAACGCGTTGTGTTATGTTAGATTAAACATAAAACAAAAATGACGAAAGTGACTGGCAGCAGAAATTACAGATAAATAACAATAAAATTAATTCTTGTTTTTTTTTCGCTCTCGCTTGGGTAAATACGAAATTTAATCAAGAGTTAATATGTTTGTTTGCCTCTTGAATGTAACATTTATGAAAATAGAAGGATGATTGTTACTTGAAACAGCTGTCGCATAGAACACCTGGAACAATAAAATATTATATGCGACTAATTTTTGTGCCTTTTGTTCGGGTTGGTAGCCTCAGCTGTTGTAGTACTCTTCCTATGACCAGAGGGGTCAATACAATTCCACAGAAACTATATATATATATATATATATATATATATATATATATATATATATATTCATTGTTTCCTCCCCCCCGAACCATGGCCTTGCCGTTGGTGGGGAGGCTTGCGTGCCTCAACGATACAGATAGCCGTACCGCAGGTGCAACCACAACGGAGGAGTATGTATTGAGAGGCCTGACAAATGTGTGGTTCCTGAAGAGGGGCAGCAGCCTTTTCAGTAGTTGCAGGGGCAACAGTCTGGATGATTGACTGATCTGGCCTTCTAACACTAACCAAAACGGCCTTGCTGTTGTGGTACTGCGAACGGCTGAAAGCAAGGGGAAACTAAAGCCGTAATATTTCCCGAGGCCATGCTGCTTTACTGTATGGTTAAATGATGATGGAGTCCTCTTGGGTAAAATATTCCGGAGGTAAAATAGTCCCCCATTCGGATCACCAGGCGGGGAGTACTCAAGAGGACGTCGTTAGCAGGAGAAAGAAAACTGGCATTCTATGGATCGGAGCGTCGAATGTCAGATCCCTTAATCGGGCAGGTAGGTTAGAAAATTTAAAAAGGGAAATGGATAGATGAAAGTTATATATAGTGGGAATTAGTGACGTTCCGTGGCAGGAGGAACAATACTTCTGGTCAGGTGATTGCTGGGTTATAGGGGTAATGCAGGAGTAGGTTTAATAATGAATAAAAAATAGGAGTGGGGGTAACCTACTACAAACAGCATACTGAACGTATTATAGTGGCCAAGATAGATACGAAGTCCATGCCTTCTACAGTAGTACAAGTTTATATGCCAACTACCTCTGCAGATGTTGAAGAAATTGAAGAAATGTATGATGAGATAAAAGAAATTATTCAGATAATGAAGGTAGACGAAAATTTAATAGTCATGGGTTACTGGAATTCGACAGTAGGAAAAGAGAGAAGGAAATATAGTAGGTGAACATGGATTGGGGCTAAGAAATGAAAGAGGAAGCCGTCTGGTAGAATTTTGCACAGAGCGTAACTGAATCATAGCTAACACTTGGTTCAAGAATCATAAAAGAAGGTTGTATACATGGAAGAATCCTGGAGATACTAAAAGATATCAGATAGATTATATAATGGTAAGACAGAGATTTAGGAACCAGGTTTTAAATTGTAGGACATTTCCAGGGGCAGATGTGGACTCTGACCACAGTCTATTGGTTATGAACTGTAGATTAAAACTGATGAAATTGCAAAAAGGTGGAAATTTAAGGAGATAGAACCTGGATAAACTGCAAGAACCAGAGGTTGTACAGAGTTTCAGGGACAGAATAAGGGAACAATTGACAGGAATGGGGGAAAGAAATACAGTAGAAGAAGAATCGGTAGCTCTGAGGGATGAAGTAGTGAAGGCAGCAGAGGATCAAGTAGGTAAAACGACGAGGGCTAGTAGAAATCCTTGGGTAGCAGAAGAAATATTGATTTTAACTGATGAGAGGAGAAAATATAAAAATGCAGCCAATGAAGCAGGCAAGAAGGAATACAAACGCCTCAAAAATGAGATCGACAGGAAGTGCAAAATGGCTAAGCAGGCATGGCTAGAGGACTAATGTAAGGATGTAGAGGCTTATCTCACAAGAGGTAAGATAGATACTGCCTACAGGAAAATTAAAGAGACCTTTGGAGAAAAGAGAGCCACTTGTATGAATATCAAGAGCTCAGATGGCAGCCCAGTTCTAAGCAAAGAAGGGAAGGCTGAAAGGTGGAAGGAGTATATAGAAGGTTTATACAAGGGCGATGTACTTGAGGACAATATTATGGAAATGGTAGAGGATGTAGGTGAAGATGAAATGGGAGATATGATACTGCATGAAGAGTTTGACAGAGCACTGAAAGACCTGAGTCGAAACAAGGCCTCGGGAATAGACAACATGCCATTAGAACTACTGATGGCCTTGGGAGAGCCAGTCCTGACAAAACTCTACCATCTGTTGAGCAAGATGTACGAGACAGGTTCAATACCCTCAGTCTTCAAGAAGATTATAATAATTCCAATTCAAAAGAAAGCAGGTGTTGACAGATGTGAAAATTACGGAACTATCAGTTTAATAAGTCACACTTGCAAAATACTAACGCGAATTCTTTACAGACGAATGGAAAAACAGGTAGAAGCCGACCTCGGGGGACATCAGTTTGGATTCCGTAGAAATGTTGGAACACGTGAGGCCATACTGGCATTACAACGTATCTTAGAAGAAAGATTAAGGAAAGGCAAACCTACGTTTCTAGCATTTGTAGACTTAGAGAAAGCTTTTGACATTGTTGACTGGAATACTCTCTTTAAAATTCTAAAGGTGGCTGGGGTAAAATAGAGAGAGCGAAAGGCTATTTACACACTCCTGGAAATGGAAAAAAAGAACACATTGACACTGGTGTGTCAGACCCACCATACTTGCTCCGGACACTGCGAGAGGGCTGTACAAGCAATGATCACACGCACGGTACAACGGACACACCAGGAACCGCGGTGTTGGCCGTCCAATGGCGCAGCATTTGTGCACCGCCGCCCTCAGTGTCAGCCAGTTTGCCGTGGCATACGGAGCTCCATCGCAGTCTTTAACACTGGTAGCATGCCGCGACAGCGTGGACGTGAACCGTATGTGCAGTTGACGGACTTTGAGCGAGGGTGTATAGTGGGCATGCGGGAGGCCGGGTGGACGTACCGCCGAATTGCTCAACACGTGGGGCGTGAGGTCTCCACAGTACATCGATGTTGTCGCCAGTGGTCGGCGGAAGGTGCACGTGCCCGTCGACCTGGGACCGGACCGCAGCGACGCACGGATGCACGCCAAGATCGTAGGATCCTACGCAGTGCCGTAGGGGACCGCACCGCCACTTCCCAGCAACTTAGGGACACTGTTGCTCCTGGGGTATCGGCGAGGACCATTCGCAACTGTCTCCATGAAGCTGGGCTACGGTCTCGCACACCGTTAGGCCATCTTCCGCTCACGCCCCAACATCGTGCAGCCCGCCTCCAGTGGTGTCGCGACAGGCGTGAATGGAGGGACGAATGGAGACGTGTCGTCTTCAGCGATGAGAGTCGCTTCTGCCTTGGTGCCAATGATGGTCGTATGCGTGTTTGGCGCCTGTGCAGGTGAGCGCCCCAATCAGGACTGCATACGACTGAGGCACACAGGGCCAACACTCGGCATCATGGTGTGGGGAGCGATCTCCTACACTGGTCGTACACCTCTGGTGATCGTCGAGGGGACACTGAATAGTGCATGGTACATCGTAACCGTCATCGAACCCATCGTTCTACCATTCCTAGACCGGCAAGGGAACTTGCTGTTCCAACAGGACAATGCACGTCCGCATGTATCGCGTGCCCCCAACGTGCTCTAGAAGGTGTAAGTCAACTACCATGGCCAGCAAGATCTCCGGATCTGTCCCCCATTGAGCATATTTGGGACTGGTTGAAGCGTCTGCACATCCAGCACGAACGCAGGTCCAGCTGAGGCGCCAGGTGGAAATGGCATGGCAAGCCGTTCCACAGGACTACATCCAGCATCTCTACGATCGTCTCCATGGGAGAATAGCAGCCTGCATTGCTGCGAAAGGTGGATATACACTGTACTAGTGCCGACATTGTGCATGCTCTGTTGCCTGTGTGTATGTGCCCGTGGTTCTGTCAGTGTGATCATGTGATGTATCTGACCCCAGGAATATGTCAATTAAGTTTCCTCTTCCTGGGACAATGAATTCACGGTGTACTTATTTCAATTTCCAGGAGTGTAATTTGTACAGAAACCAGATGGCAGTTATGAGAGTCGAGGGGCATGAAAGGTAAGCAGTGTTTGGGACGGGAGTGAGACAGGGTTGTTGCCTCTCCCCGAAGTTATTCAATCTGTATATGGAGCAAGCAGTAAAGGAAACAAAAGAAAAATTTGGAGTAGGTATGAAAATCCATAGAGAAGAAATAAAAACTTTGAGGTTCGCCGATGACATTGTAATTCTGTTAGAGACAGCAAATGACTTGGAAGAGCAGTTAAACGGAATGGATAGTGTCTTGAAAGGAGGATATAAGATGAACATCAACAAAATGAAAACGACTATAATGGATTGTAGTCGAATAAAGTCGGATTATGCTGAGGGAATTAGATTAGGAAATGAGACGCTTAGAATAGTAAAGGAGGTTTTCTATTTGGGAAGCCAAATAACTGATGATGGTCGAAGTAGAGAGGATATCAAATGTAGACTGGCAATGACAAGGAAAGCGTTTCTGAAGAAGAGAAATTTGTTAACATCGAGTATAGATTTAAATGTCAGGGAGTCGTTCCACAAAATATTTGTTTGGAGTGTAGGAATGTATGGAAGTGAAACATGTACAATAAATAGTTTGGACAAGAAGAGAATAGGAACTTTCGAAATGTGGTGCTAAACAAGAATGTTGAAGATTAGGTGGGTAGATCACGTAACTAATGAGGAGGTATTGAATAGGATTTGGGAGACGGGAAGTTTGTGGCACAACTTGACTAGAAGAAGGGATCTGTTGGTATGACATGTCCTGAGGCATCAAGGGATCACAAATTTAGCATTGGAGGGCAGCGTGGAAGGTAAAAATCGTAGAGGAAGTCCAAGAAATGAGTACACTAAGCAGATTCAGAAGGATGTAGGTTGCAGTAAGTACTGGGAGATGAAGGAGCTTGCACAGGATAGATGAACATGGAGAGCTGCATCAAACCAGTCTCAGGACTGAAGACCACAACAAAAACAACATTCATTGTTTATAAAGCATTTAATTTCAAAATGTATAGGTCTCTCTTACCGAGTCACTTGTATCGTGTGATGTTCTGTTCATTTATATATCCACAACACATTATTGCTTATTTGTGTTTTTGCACTGAGTACCACTGGTCTGAATATGCCGTGCGAAGTGACCTCTCGGTTAAGGCGCCATGTCATGGACTGCTCAACCCCTCCCGCCGGAGGTTTGAGTCCTCCATCGGCCATGGGTGTGTGTGATGTTCTTAGCATAAGCTAGTTTAAGTAGTGTGAAAGTCGGGGGACCGCTGACCTCAGCAGTTTGGTCCTTTAGTAATTCACATACATTTGAACCTTTTCTAAATTCGTTTTGCTTCTTGAATTTAACATTTTTGAAAATATTATAATGACACGTTGGAAGGTGTAACGTATGTTCTTATGTTAGTTCACTAAAATATAGCCAATGTATCCCGTGTACTTAATTGGGGTTCTTAACAAAAAAATCCTCTAAGTAGGATGGTTGATATGCGCAGTATAAGCGAGAAGCGCCAGGAAACAGAACAAGCCACAAAGTAGAAGGCGGACGTACAGGAACGTACGGACAGAGAGTCCCAGCGGCTACCGGAAACGAGAAACAATGAAGTATGGTCGTCGTCCTGGCGACGTTTGATCGATAGCGCTGCCGGACCGCTGCAACAGGACAGCGACAGATTGCCGGCGCCTTCCGCATGAGGTCGCCCACCCCTACGGCCAACGGCGTCGTCGACATGTGTGCACTGAACGATTGAGCGGCGCAAAACTTGAAAATATCATTTCCATCTCGACTACTGGGCCAATAGCAAGAATTTTACTACTTTAAGACTGCAGTACTTCATTATTTCTTGATAAACATTTACAAAATGTTCCGGAGGTAAGAAAGTGTCCGACTTAGCTCTAACGGAAGATGCAACGAAACTGTATTTAGCTGTGCTAATTTGTACTCGGTAGTTGCACTTCCGCCAATTCTGGCTATAAATTATTTAACATTTTGAGGTATACGCCAGGTTTCGACTTCACATGCTTCAATTACTATTAAATGTTGAGTAAGCTACTGTTTATGGATTGATAGGGTCTCATTTGTTATAATTTATGCTCGCATAAAATGTTACCCGCATACTACAATTTGTTGATGTTCTGTAATGAGATTTATCGAGAGCAATAACCTAATACTGAATTATCATAAAAGTTCACGTTCGGCAAACATATTATTAGTGCAATACTTGAATCACTGACCTCGTAGTATAACAGTCATAAGAATACGGAAAATGATGTCCTCAGTTAGTAACTATTGGTGCTAACCACACAGTTCACAGTTTGACCCAACCATCCTCTGGAACATTAATGCATATTAACAAAGTACATCAAATTAATTAGGAGTTCCTAGTCGACCATTAACGACAATTACAGATGATCTCCTGTGTGCGAAATGTAGATACGACTCGGCACATTTTACGACTTCCAATTTGTATCAACTAGTGTCCGTACATTGAACGGGTCTTGTTTGTATCATAATCTTCTGCAGATCGGCTATAATGGTGCTCAGCAGCCTCTTTTTTTATAAGGTTGCATTAATAAAACTGAACTTAGATATTGTTGTTTTTTTGTACTTTCATAAATTGTGAAAGGTGGAAACATGTAGGTGGACTGCTCCTTTCTTTTCGGATAGTTTCAGAATGAGTGGAAATTTCACGAAAGCGAATCTGTCGCGTATGACATCCGTGCAACAGCCGACTTACGGCAGTGACTGTAGTATGTCTGAACTTGCGTATCTTTGTCTCAGCTGTAGATCGCAGGGGAGTCCCTTGTTGGACATGCAGTAAGCTGGCAGACTTGTTAGCGCAGTGTATATTGGATGAGGATTCTGCTAAGGAATATTGTCAGGAATTATAAATCTGCTGGAAGGATCTACAGACGCCGCACTCGTGGAACAGAGAGAATGGACTTGCGTAATGTATATGTTTTTAAGGTAATAACACTTGCTGGCGCGTACTAATAACGTTTTCGATTCTTTGCAACAGAGCGATCCACCTCCACACCACAATTCAGGTCATTTCGGTTTAATTCATTTCAGTTTGCATAATCGTAAAAGCATTGTCTTGCAAGGCTTTTGAAAAGGAAGCCAGTGCCTTGGGTTCCTGTGAGTTTTACCTTCTTGTGAAATAAGGGTTTAAAATACAGTACTCATCTTCTAATTAATTGATTAGTATTTTCATTTCAAGTAAGAACTGCTAAATAATAAACTAATAATTAGCATGATTTTCAGTCAAAATAATTGCCTCGTTAACTCCTGATAGACAGAGGAAAGTAATAAACACTACAGTTACGTTAGTGAAACCTTTTCTCAATATTCTAGTATTTTAAATAGTGTGCACATGTAATAAAAATAACACGATTAGGATGTTTCAAAAAAAAAAATCGGAAAAACGGTGGTATAAAAATATAACAGGAGGATGAATCCGCATGATTTAATACAGGGAGACGGACCAGAAGACGGCTGTCAGTCGGATGAAGTGTAAATCTAACGTTCTGCTCATCAGAGCGTGGTGTGCTAGAATTATTAATGATGTTGAGGTACTAGAGATCATTGAAAAAGGAATGAGCTACCTAATTTAGACTTGGTGGGAATTAGTGAGGAGAAATTAGGGGATGGTCAATATTTTTAGTCTGATGATTACAGGGTATTAACTACATCTTCAGCATCATGATACAGTAGTTGTGAATCAGATTTACTATCAGTGAAATGGAATGAGGTGAGTGTCACATGTTTAGATGATTTAACGTTAGTAGAAAGAACTTCATTGTATGTTGTGTCATTTGTTTCCATCTTTATGATAGGGAAGGTGGACCGATGTCTGAAACGAAAAAAGTCAGAGATTACTATTTACATGATTTCAAGGTATTAACAAGTGTATCATCATATAACAGATATCTCCATCGTCATTGTAAAAATGGTAGATAAGAGGCTGTCATTATAACAACTGAAGACTGAAACTAATCCAACATCAGTATCGTCACAATCAGATTGTGAGATAACAGATGAGAGAAAATATTCTGAATTAGTGTAACTAGTAAACTATATGAAACAAACGAAAATTTTATACCCCTATGGAACTGGAACGCTGTTACAGGCCAAGGACTCAGAGTCAGGTGAGGAAACGAGTGGCCAATGAAAGAGGCTTCTGGAATTCTAATATAGTTTTCGCTTTGTTTTGGAGACCACCCCAAATCAAATATCTCTGAGAGGGTGCTTCTTGTGGAATAAACAAGGATAGCATGGGTGATAGTTCCCAGACTGCATCACGGCTAAAAAAGTAACAGATTTCTGTACTGCAAAGCATTCGTAGTTGTGGTTATAGATACAACCATAGTCAAATTGGTGAAGAAGGATCGAAACACTAGATGCTAGAGACTGAGGGAACAGAATTCTCAGTTCTCAGGTACAATGAGACGAAGTGGAAACTCTTACAGTAGAATTCAGTGAGTTATGACCTAAGCAAAACCGTAGAGAGCTCTTCATCTGGAGCCCAAACTGGAGACCAGAAATATGCTTAACATTACGCATACGTTCAAATCTGCTCTTAACAAGGCTACAGTTCTGTACAGAGAGCCATTTGAAACCGTGTTTTCTGTAACACATAGCTTGATACACTATGCGTTTGTCCTGGCACAGTTTATCGAAATATTTTCTTCGCTTTTTGAATTGTTTCATTTTCAAATTACGGTGAAGTGGCCTATTTCTTTCTCATAGTAGCTGATGGCATTGCTTCCTATAAACTGTTTCCATAGCAAGATAAATTGTCAGCTGCATTCTGAACAAGAGAACCCACTTCATCAAGTCTACATTTTCCGACTGAATAATTATCACATTCTAGAGCCTTAATCTGGAGCTGTATTCATGAGAGAGCCTTAAGGACTTCGACCTAAGCATTACATATCCGTTTAATAGAGTTATAGCTAGAAGACCTACCTTTTAAACCAAGGTTTTTCTATGTGCGAAAAGATACCAAAGGTTCTCACTTTTAATACTATGACTTAAAAAGAGATACAACAGAACTCCTTTGCCATAAGAGACCTGAATATTAGATTTGAATTATGTTCTACAAAATGCACATATTTCGCAGTTCTTCGTTGAATTCTCGTTCTAACAACATTGTATATGCTTGACATATTTCCATAACCGTCACACTCCAACCATGGTGTTTAGTTAAGAATCACCCAATTTTTCCTATTGCTTTTCATATTTATCTTTCTGTTCCTAAAGCACTTCCATCTTTAATGTCATGAAAACCAAAAAATCTTTCATTTTTGTTCACATCCCAAGACGTTTTGGTGGCATAATGTGAAAGTTTAACTGTAAAATATCTAAATAGCTGAGTTAACTGTTCTCTTATTGAATTTCCTGAGTTGTATCTATACTAAGAGACAAGATTGGGCAGCCTCGATGTCATTAGTAATTTCTGTTTCAAAAGAACATGATAGGACAATTATTAACTCATTTTGAATTGAATTGAATTGAATGCACTTTCGAGCATATTGTGGTTTATTTATTACATAGTAATATCGGATGTATTCGAGTATATTATGTTTTATTCATTAGATCGTATTATCAGATGTACTATGCGAGACGTTTGATAATTTCTAAAGGTAATGCAGAAGACAAAGAAAATTACCAGCCCATTTCCCAGCATTCTCAATAATAGTAGAAGAAATTATGAAAGACAAATTAATGAATTACCTGAATAAATACAATATTTTATGGTAATCACAGTTCGGTTTCTGAAGTGGCAAAAATACGGAGTCAGCCACAGTAGAATTAACAAAAGATTGACTTGATGCTCTTGATAAAGCTGAGTGTGTCACAGGCTAATTTTTGGATGTTCCTAAGGGATTTGATAGTGTTGACCACAATATACTATTAAATAAATTAGAAGCATTAGAAATAAGAGGGGACTCTAATGGCTGGTTTCGATAGTACCTAGTAGATAGGGCACAAAGAGTAGGTACAACACATACTTCATATACATCCAAACATTTAGTGAAACACATATCAGAACCAAAATACACTACTGGACATTAAAATTGATACACCACGAAGATGACGTGCTACAGACACGAAATTTTGCTATGATATGCAAGTGATTAGCTTTTTAGGGCATTCACACGAGGTTGGAGCCTGTGGTGACACCTAGAACGGGCTGACATGAGGAAAGTTTCCAACCGACTTCTCATACACATACAGCAGAGGACGGCTTTGCCTGGTGAAGCGTTGTTGTGATGCCTCGTGTAAGGAGGAGAAATGCGTACCATCACGTTTCCGACTTTGATGAAGGTCGGATTGTAGCTTATCGCGATTGCGGTTTATCGTATCGTGACATTGCTGCTAGCATTGGGCGAGATCCAATGACTGTTAGCAGAATATGGAATCGGTGGGTTCAGGAGGGTAATACGGTGTGCCGTGCTGGATACCAACAGCCTCGTATCACTAGCAGTCGAGCTGACAGGCATCTGATGCACATGGCTGTAGCGGATCGTGATGCCACGTCTCGATCAGTCAGTCAACAGATGGGGACGTTTGCAAGACAACAACCATCTGCACGAACAGTTCGACGACGTTTGTAGCAGCATGGAATATCAGCTCGGAGACCGTGGCTGTGATTACCCTTGACGCTGCATTACTGACAGGAGCGCGTGCGACGGTGTATTCAACGACGAACCTGGGTGCATGAATGAAAAAATGTCATTTTTTTTCGGATGAATCCAGGTTCTCTTTACAGCTTCATGCTGGTGCCATCCGTTTTTGGCGACATCACGGTGAATGCACATTGGAAGGGTGTATTCGTCATCGCCATACTGGCGTATCACCCGGAGTGATGGTATTGAAGACACTTTGAACAGTGGACGTTACATTTCAGATGTGTTAGGAACCTTGGCTCTACCCTTCATACGAACACTGCGAAACCCTACATTTCAGCAGGATAATGCACGAGCGCATGTTGCAAGTTGTGTACGGGCCTTTCTGGATGTTCGACTGTTGCCCTGGCCAGCACATTCTCCAGATCTCTCACCAATGTAAAACTTCTGGTCAATGCTGGCCGAGCAACTGGCTCGTCACAATACGCCTGTCACTACTCTTTTGAGGTATCGTGTTGAAGCTGCATGGGCAGCTGTATCTGTACACGCCATCCAAGGTATATTTGATTCAATACCCAGGCGTATCAAGGCCGTGATTGTCGACAGAGGTGGTTGTTCTGGGTACTTATTTGTCAGGCTCTAGGAGTTCAAGTTGCTTGAAAATGTAATCACATATCAGTTCTAGTGTAATATATTTGTCCAATGAATACCCGTTTATCATCTTCGTTTCTTCTTGGTGTAGCAATTTTAATGGCCAGTTGTGTATTTCTCATCAGATGACTGTCAACCAATCATCTCATCAAATTGCCTGAGTGTATCACTAATACAGCTTGGCTTCCACAGTGTCGACGTAAAAATAACTTTGTCTCAAGTAACTACGTGTGTTTGTGTGTGTGTCCATACCATTGTGCTCTTTGTTATCCTTCATCCTCGATCCTCAAATATAATACTGTATTTTCAGGATAGCTGAAGGAAAGTGTGGTAAAATAAAGGAAGAAAGACACTTCCCATATGCTAAGTTATGTCAGATGATATTGACTAACCTGCTCTTTCATTTCGTTTTACTATATCAACTGTGTCAAGAAAATTAACATGTTCATTGTCCTGTCATTAGTTTGACTGACACTAATATCTGAACTATTTTACTAAACTCTCTGTACATCATGTTATGATGAATAATGTTGTTCTTACAAAAATCCCATTCTAAGGTAGTACGAAGATTTTTGATAGTTTGTTTTGTTCTTTATTTCCTTAACTGTCAACTTCATTCATCTACTGTACGTGTTTGAATATGTTTAAAAATGGAGTCAGTCTTCTTGTTAATACTGTTGTTCTTAACGTTAGTGTCGTATGTATCATCCTTGAGGGTATACTTCATTGTTTTTTTTCATTCTTTGGCAGTAATATGTCGGCCCACTTTTCCAATTTTTGCTTGAGGGATGTCTCAGTTGCAAATTATAACATTCCTCACATAAATACCTGTTTAATTTACTAACAAAATTGTGAAATATTTGATAAATTGCTCATATAGTATATAGTTCACATTTTCCCCTAGTGTCTTTGTGACTGTACCACTTTTTTTCCTTTGAACATGTACTTTTGAATCAATTATATTTGCTGAATTCTAATTCATACAGTGTTTCTCTCTTCAATCTTCCTGATTCGCTCACTGAGTATTTAAGTGAAAATTTCCGCCATTTCAGAAGCATGCCTTACAAGACGTTTTTTTTGTCTCAGCTAACAATCGCACAATCGCACAAGTGTTTGATATCTGGGATGATCTTCCCCGTTTTTAAAGCAGCCTCTTTCTAATGTATGCGCTCTTGTTCAGAAAATAAACAGAACACCTTGAATGGCTGGAGATAGGACGCTCCTATTCTTAGGAAGTGTACGTAAGTAGTTTATGGAATTATTATCAGCATTTTAGTCGTCTCGCTTCATCATGTGTCCTGTTGCCTAGCATTCGCAGAGTCCGCCAAGGCCCCTGATAACATGTTCCATGCCTGATGACATCGACGCGTATAAAGCGCGAATGACATCGTGTGGTGCATGCAGCATTCACCTGTTTCCAGGTTCATGTGTGTGTGTTAGCTTTGGGGAACACTCATTTCACCATGCCAGATACATTTTGGATTTGCAACAAGTTTAGCGATGTGTCGCGTCAGGGCAAAAGGGTGACATCTTGTGACACCAAGAAGGCACATGTTTGTGCAGCAATATGCAGCCGTGCATTGTTTTGCTGAAAATTGGCGCCTGGGGTGTTGTGCATAAAGGGTATAGATGTGGATCAGAGGACGTCATTGACGAGGTCACAAAGGTCTTAGTGCCCAGGACACCCACCAACTGTGATTTGCTGTTGTACCCAATAGCAGCCCACACCATAAGGCCTTCTGTATGTCTTGTGGTAACGCAGCCACCGTGACAGAGCTCCCCCTGCTTGCGGCCAACCAAAATGAGACCATCATCTTCAGACATTACCTGGGTTGCTCGGAAAACACTATCTGATGCTGTTCCTACCAAGAGCCTTACGTCATTCCCCACACCATTTCCATCATATTTCTGCTCATTCGTCATAGGTAGGAGCAGAAGTGAACGTCTCGCACGTAACCCATGCCGTAATAAACGGTGACGTACTTTCACCCCCGTTGAACTTCCTAAACACTTCGTAACACACGAGCAGCAGTTTTCGGAATGGCCGCCTGACATTCTCTCATGCCACTAATGCACCCCTTTCCAAACTCACTGATTTGACACTTTGGGTCGCTCATACACCTGTGGGGCACCCTGCAAGTCTATTCATGTCACACTGATCCATTGCCTTCGGTTTATAATGACAACGAGGGCCACAGGCACATTCTACCAGTAGGTGGTCTAGCACCGCGATATCGATGTTAGCCTAGAATCCGCGGCCAACATCTTTCAGGCGCTAGACATTTCTGCAGAGCATACTAACGTGCATATGCTGTTAATAGGTACGTCCTACCTCTAGTCATTCAAGGTCTTTCGTTTTTTCTGAACATGAATGTACTTTTCATATAATTGCGTAGGTTTAGTTGACACACACTAATTGAAGAGACGCTGTGCTAGATCGATCAAATGTGCTTTTATTCGTGTTCTCATGTAAAGAATTGTCTGTAGGTTTTTAACAAAGCTTGGCAAACTATTAATATTCAAATATTTAGAAATGCAACGCCATTCATCTGCCTTGAAATCGTTTTACTAGCAGCTATTTGCTATTACAGTACAAGCTCTACATCCCAGTGAGACAGTGATTAACTGTAAGGAGCTCACAACTACACTTTAAATAATGTTAGAATACTTCCAGTAATTTTAGGGTTTTCAGCCGGATACCACCAACATTCTGCTACGATATTTCGTCCCAGAGGCGACCAGTCATCCTCAGGTGAGTTCCTTTTTCCCTTTATTGTGATTTCGTTCCCCTGCCCCATATGGATATGGGAGGACTTTATGCAGCCCAATCCGTTGCTGTTCGGCCGAGTGACATGACAGGTAATAGAAGAAAAAAATGTTAATTAAAAGTCAATAAAAAAGGGGGGACATAAAACAGAGTAAGAGCAAACAATGGAGGTTAAAATACACTGACATGATACGTTCAGTTAAAAAACACACTGAAGTCAAACGCACAGGTCAAAATGTGAAGAGACCTGATGCAGTCACGGTACTTATAGCGAATTACGCCCATGTGAATCGTACTGGCGGTTTACGGCGTGTGTGTTAGGACGTGACACACGCGAGGCAGCGAAGTACAGTGTGCTACCCTTAGTGGTGAAGTAAGAACAGTCTAATCGCTGAGTATCGACTGAGCTTATCGATTCCGCTGTGATCACATAATTTTAATAATTGAATTCCAATTTTTATCCAGTTGAAAGCCGTTATCACGATTCATTAAATCGGCAGCAAGGCGTGTTTCCACGGATTCTTTAATTACAGAGTCCCAGAAGCTGAAAACCCGTACTAAAATTTTGGTGTTATTGTATTCCATTTAATGTCCCATGAAATTCAGTGTTCTGCTACTGCTGATTTTAAGGGATGCTGCAGACGGTTTGTGTCTTTCGTCTTCTACACAGCGTTCCTACACCGTTTGGCGTCGTCTGATCTACATAACCCGCGCCACAATCACAGGGAATTTTATAAACATCCCGTTTTCTCAAATGTAAATTGTCTTTAACAGAACCGACTAAGGCCCTGTCCTTTGCTTCCTAAGCAATCTGCCTATTTTAGAGGATATATATCAGCATATGGAAGGAACTCAGTTGATTTACAGTCATCTTTCTCCTAAGAGCGTTGCTTCTTGTTATATTGTGCATGGCCTTCCGTATTTGACGCGAGATATAGCCATTCTCTTTAAAAACCATCTCCAGATGCGCTAATTCTTCCAGATGGCTATCAGCATCCGGTGTTACATACGCCCCATGAATTAAAGAACTAAGAAAACCGGTGGTTTGTTCGGGGTGATGGCAACTGGACGCCTGAAGATATAGATCTCTGTGTGTAGGTTTTCTGTACAACGAATGTCCAAAAGACCCATCATTCTTACGGCGTCCTGACACGCCTAAAAAGCGTAAAGTCCCATCATTCTTAATCTCCGTGGTAAACTTGATGTTCTTAAGTAAAGAGTTTAAATGACAAAGGAGTTTTCCAGTTCATTTATGCCATGAGGCCGTACAACGAAAGTATCATCTACGTAACGCCAAAAACCCGTAGTCTTTAAGGCGGTAGACTCAAGGGCTTTCTCCTCAAAGTCTTTCATAAAAAGATTGTCCACAACAGGGGACAAGGGACTTCCCATGGGGACACCGTCAGCTTGTTGAATATATTTGCTATTAAATGAAAAATAAGTTGAGGCGGGAGTATGTTCAAATAAAGCCGTTAAATCATCCCTGAACAAGTTACGAACAAGATGTAGCGAGCCAAATGTAGGCACTTGGGTAAAAGGTGAGACCACATCGAAGCTAACTATTAAATCCAGGCTTCTCAGCTTAACAGTCTTGAAACGATTAATAATATCCTAGGAATTACGTGTATGATGGCAGTACTTACCCCTTCGGCTCGAGTATGAGGGCCAGATGTTTTGCAGTCGAGTAAGTAGAAGAACCAATATTTCTCACTATCAATCGTAGTGGGACACCATCTTTGTGAATCTTGGGCAGCCCATACAGTCTTGGTGGAATAGCAGTGTGTGGTCTCGGCCTCTTGACAACATGTTTAGGTAAAGAACTGTGTTCTAAAGAGTAGCAGTTTTCTGGATATACGGCTCGTTGTATCCTTATTGATTTCGCGGTACATAGAATCAATTAGTTTATATCTTCTCGTCGTAGGCTTCTCTGTCAAAAGGACGTAGCATTACCACTATCAGCAGGGAGTAGTGCCGTACCAATATCTTCGAGCTGGTTGCAAAGAGCAGCTCTTTCTACTGGAGAGATGTTGCTCCATTGCGGCGCACATTTCAGCAAGGTACAACACGATTCCCGCCGAATATCGTCTGCAGAATCCGCGGAAAGAGGACTCATAGCCCCCTCAATAAAACGGATGAAATCCATTAGAACGAACCCATAAATAGTGTTATGGGGAAATTAAACCAAAAACTACGATTTATTGGCGGAACATTTAAAAAATGTAATATCTTTACTAAGCTTTCACTATACTTGTCTGCCGTCTTCTGAAGTATTGCTGTGGGACCTGCAATAGATAGTATTGACAGAGGACATCAGAAAAGATAAAGAAAGGCAACAAGTTTGACAGTTTCGAAAAATGGGGGAGAGAGTTCGGGTGGTAGTCATTAAAACAAAGTCGCTTTTCACTACGGCAGGATCTTCTCATGTAGTTTCAATCACCAGATTTCTCCTCAGAATCTGAAAATATTTTGTAGGCGCACTCCTACAGAGAGAGATATGATAATCATAATAAAATAAGAGAAATAACAGTTGGAAGGTAAAGATTTAAATGTTCGATCATCCTGCGCGCCGTTCGAGAGAGGAAACCTTGAGAAGTAGCTTAAAGGTCTTTGATGAACGCTCTGCCGGCCACTTAACTGTCTACTGGAGAGTAATGTCGATGTAGATGCAGATGTAGAAGTGTAGATAAAATAAGAAAATCAGGAGACGGTGTTATATTCAGCCCCCCTAATGTTGTATTTTTGGCTTGTATATTGCGAGCACCCAGTGGCATTGCCCCAGTGTCCCCATGTCATATAGTGTGGCCGCCCTGATAAAAACGATTAAACGGTGTTTCTGCTCCATATGAACTGCTGTTGTTGCGGTCGTCTATCCTAAGACTGGTCTCATGCAGCTTTCGCCCCAGTGTATCCTGTGCATATCTTATAATCTCTGAATACATCCTGCAAGGTACATTCATTTGTCGTTGTTTATTGTAATCATGCCTTGGATTCCATCTGCAATTTTGACCTCCCATACTACCATCAAGTATTAAACACGATTTCTTGATGTATCACTATGTGCCCGCCAACCGTTCCTTTCTTTTCGCAAACTTCTGCCATAAATGTCGATTTTCTCCAATTCAATTTAGTACCTGCTCATTGGATATTCCAACTAACCTTCTAATCTTCTGCATTCTTGTATAATACCAGTTTTAAAAGCATCTACAATCTGCTCGTCCAAACTGCTCGTTGCCCACGTTTCACTTCCACAGACGGCTGCACATCAGAGAAATACAATTTCCTAACAATAAAATTTTTATTAGATCTTAGCAAAGTCCTCTCTCTCAGAAGTGCTTTTTTGCTGTTGACATTCGGCACTTTATATACCATGTGCTTCGACCATCATCAGCTATTTTGTTGTCCAAATACAAAGAAACATTTACTGCTTTTACTGCAGGAGCTCGTGATAAAATTCTCTGCACTTTGCCGCCCTGTTCTTTTTCGTTTTATAATGTGTTTTCAAGACACTATGTGTTCCATCCAACCTTTACAAGTCGCTTGCTATTTCTGGTACAATACAACGTCATCGACAGACCTGAAAGATCTTATTTATTCTTCCTGGACGTCCCTTTCTTATTTTCTCCTTAGTTTCCTTTGCACCGGAATTAGACTACAATTCTGTGTCCATCCTTCCTCGACCATTACTTTCCTTTGGCAACCTTCCTCTAGTATAGCGGCAGTTAGGTTTGTCTTCAAGCTTTGCTATCGCTTAGCTCCATGTATTTTATCCCGCTAATTTCATATCGTCAAAGAATATATTCCTGTGAACATTGTCAAAGACTTTCTCTAAGCCTACGAAGGCAGTAAATGCAGGTTCCCCTTTCGTTAACCCTCCACATAAGTTGATTCTTAAGGTCAGTATTGCTTTGCGCAATCCTGTATTTCCTAGGAACACAGCCTCATCTACCTCAATGTCGTTTTCTACCATTTTCAACATTATTTTGTAAACAAGTTTTATCTGCAATTTGCAACCATGAAACAATGATCTGTTAAACAGATGTTTCAGTAGTATTCACACCAGTCGGCATATGCCTTCTTTGACAAAGGAAATATTACATTCTTCTTGAAGTCCGAGGGTATTTTCCACGTCTAATGTACCTTGTACACAAGGCTGACTAGATTTATCAGGGATGGCTCTCCGAAAATTCTCATTAATTCTGAGGGAATGTCGCATGCTCCAGAGGGTCAGTGCTTTGTTAAATTCTTCTCGCGTTATATCGGTTAACTCATCCACATCTACCTGCTCTTCCAAAGTACTGACCTCAGTATTGTTTCCCTTGCATAAGCGTATGGTATACCTCCGTCCCGGTAATGCCTGCTAAAATACGTCAGCAACACAAAAAAAAGCTAGGTGAATGTCAAATATCATAATTATAATTTTCACATGTACACACACACACACACATACATGACACTTCTGCTAAAACGTCTCTGTGGTGTGCAAATTGTCTCATTGTTGTTATCATTATTCACCACATGTGAGTAAAGAAATAACGTGCTAACCAGACAGTTGGTAATACAAATCAGGCCTAAAAGATCGATGCCATAAAACTAATCTGAGAAGGCTTCGTGAATTACTGAAGGCAAGCAAATTATTAGTCCTACTCTTGATGTAAGCCACAACCGAGCTTCAGATTAAATATTTCCACATCTGGATTGTCCTACGATTCTTTTCAAGAGTGAAAAAGTCGTATATATCTGAAGGCTGTTGTCATTTTAATTGGACTCATAAATAATATTCCACCGAGGAAGTTGATATTTCACGTTATGCATAAAAGATCAATTTAATAAAACTAGCCTGACCAGGTTTACAAATGCAGAAAATTCATATAGGCTGATACAGTACACTAATAAACAGATACACAGCCACTCAGAATTACTGCTGGCTACCGAAAGCACGTAGTTAATTCCATTATTTGCTCCAACTCGTGGCGTAAATCCCAATACACCCACCAGCTGAAGCTAAATTGTTCTATGATGCTTGTGAAGTGTTTAAATGCAGTCTATATGTCTAAATTATGTAAAGGGTGTTATCATTTCGATATGACGCAGTTTTACAGAACATACTGTGACCGTATTTAATTTTTCAATACTGTTTCACCACAAGTTTAAGGGAAGATTAATGTACCACTCGAAAAATATAATCGTGGTGGTTCTTAACTATTACTGACCATAATTGCAAATGATTGGCCCTAATCGAGGTTAAGCACACAGCGAACTGCAAAAATATTTGTCAATCATAACCCTCTGCCAAGTCTAACTAAAACGTTCAGAGGCTGTACTTCCTATAATCATCTACGAAGTAACACCAACATCCAATCAAAACCATGTTGTAAGGCACCACAAACGTAACATACTCAAGCACTATTTTAGCAAGGAAGGAAGGAAGGGAGGACGTGTTTTCATTATGACACATCACTCAAACTCGAGGATCTCTCCTGTGTTTACACACAATTTCACAAAAACACAGCGACTGATATATAACATCTACAATGAGGGTGACTGAGACAATACCTCTGAAGTAAAACCATTGGTACGCTTATTTATCATTTATAAGGGCAAGAAACACAATGTAAAATGTTGCTTATTGTAGTACACGAGTATAATTACAGATCTCCAAAATTTGAGCTCTGCACAAGAATAAAACTGCAAGATTTCGAAACCGAAATGCAATTTGGAAGCACAGTGATTTTCACATATAAATTGTTAGTATTATTTATTAAATTACATAAATATTGTATACTAGTTTATGATAAAAACTCTTGGGTTAAGCAGCAATTGTTGACAGTGAATTTTTGATTTCTATATCGTACCTTGGAAGCTCTGTGGATCTTCTAGTTATATTATCCGCATCTAAACTGCCTACATAAGTTACTAAAATACACATTTGTCAATACTTGAATAAACTGTAGGTTGGTAGGCAAGCAGAGTTAGATGCCTGTGCCACACATTAAATTCCAAAATGCAGTTGGTCCCTACGTTTTGGAATGAGCGGTAGTTCAACAACAACATTTTGGAAGATGGAGATGTTGAAAGATGTTTCCCCAATGCCTTCATCTTACCCATTCTTCGTTCTGTCTGCAGTGATCTGGCTCTGTGGTATTATTTGATCATTTGTTATTTAGGTATGAGATAATGGTCCCATTTGCCAAACTATATTTGTTTCAATCCCTCTGTAACAAATGTCATTGCCTCATTAAAGCAAACATTACAGAGAGAGAGAGAGAGAGAGAGAGAGAGAGAGAGAGAGAGGGGGGGGGGGTGGGCAAGGTACACAGGCATATGAATCAAGGATATAATATCACCTATTGAGTATGTCAGCTTCTGCAGCGTTTCAGCCACCCGATGGTGTTAGATTGTAGAAAACATTTTGAAGATCTGGAGAGAGTCCTGTCACGTGACATACAAGGCTCATACATGACCTGCCGTCAATGTGAATTGTAAAGTCACTGTCCCGGCGTGTAGGTAAGCCCTTGAGCCAGCATATAAGCAACAAAGGTCGAAGAGCACCAGAATGACCACAGGCAATACTAACTTCTCCTCGTAAGGATAGCGGCGCTTTTTCGCAACCTATTTGAAAGGGTAATAATTTTCTCGCTTAGAGATACACGGTCCACTTACGTTAATGTGACCACAACCTAAGATGCAGGTCAATGTACAATAACAATTCACAGAGGGCAGTGGCAGTGCTGGCAGTGCGGGTGCATAAATCGCGAAAGGGGGATGTGGAAAGCAGTTTCGTCATTAGTTTGGAAGGTAGCAGACAAGGTACATGCAGAATTAGAGTTGTGACCAAATGTTGTGAGTCATGTTCTAGTAGCTCAGTCAGTAGAGCACTTGCCCATAAAGTTCAAAGGTCCCGAGTTCGAGCCTCGGTCCGGCACACAGTTTTAATCTGCCAGGAAATCTCAGTTCCGTTATTGACATTAGGCAGAATGAAAGTGATTTATGTGACGTCCAAATGCAGGCGTGAAGGTGGTCAACTATCGAGCAACGTACCGTCCAGATGAACCAAGTGGCTACCAACTGCGTCTCCTCAATGATCGTTCACCGAACATCGCTATGTATTGGCCGCTTCAGCAGATGCCTGATTCATGCACCCATGCTGGCTGCTGGAATTTGCACATCAGTACCACAACTAGACATCCACTGAGAGCTGACAAGCGGCCTTTCCAGGAATCACGTTTGATACTCCATCAGACATTTGCATGTACGACCTGAAATGTCTGAAAGCAACAATCTGCTATAATAGTGTGAAGGATCTAGCCAAGAGGAGGAGGCATTATGGTCTGGGGGATGTTTTCGTAGCATTCACCGTGTGATCCTCTCATTGAGGAGGGAAGAAAGGATCAACACAAGTACGCTTCTAACCTTGGGGACCATTTTTCTCCTAAGCACGATGGCATTTACCAGCAGGATGTACGTGTGTAGCTCGAGAAAACCAGGACGAGTTGACATTCCCCCTGGCCATAAAATCCTTGAATTAAACTTAATTGACAATCTGTAGGGTTACATTGGTCGGTCTGTACACGTCATGGACCCTCAACCGGGAAACCTAGCTCTGCTGGCATGGCACTAGAGTAGATACGGCTCCATATCTCCGTCGGTACCTTCCAGAGCCTCACTGACACTCTTCCAGCAAGTCTCGCAGCGGTCCACGCTGGCATAGGTGATTATTCAGCTTTTGACTGTTAATCTATCTGGACAGTGTATGTGTGTCATGTTCGCTTGAATACTTAACATTTCACATAGAACCGAGAGAGTCAGTTACATTTTATATATCTTAGCAAGTCTTGAGTAGCCGTCAGTGATCAAAGAAAATGACTGGCCAGACTTTTATGACAACCTGTTTAATAACGTGTTGGTCCACCTATGAAAAACAATACAGCGCCATTTCATTTCTGTATATCATGGATTCCATAAATCCTTGCTGCGTTTCCAGAGGCATGTGGTACCAGATGTTCACACACAGCTCCTGTAAATGAAGAGCCTGCATTTCGTGTGCACAGAGTTGGCACTCCGTAGCGTACCACATGTGTTACAACAGTTTCTAGTTAGGCTAATTTTGTGGCCAAGACATCACCACAGATTACCTGTCACGCTCCTCAAACGAGTAGCACGTTTCTGGCCTTGGGACAGTTATCCTGGTGGAAAACGCTATAGCGTTTGGGGAAGAGATGATCTACAGAAAATTCACACAGATGACTGTTGTAATGGTACCCTTGGCTACTATCAGACGGGCCGTGCAAGGCAAGGTGAATTTTCCCTATAGCACTTTACTAACCCACCGGCCTGCATCAATGGTGCGGAGCATTTTCTGAGCAGCTGTTCACCTCGGTGATGGTGTATCCGTACACGATCTTTGAGCAGCTGAAACGAGAAAACCTTTTTTTCCCGCCCGGGTTAATATTTCTAACGTTCCTAATTCCTCTGTGGCAACTACAGTCGTAGTGAACGATATTATAGTAGCAACATGAGTACACATCGAGTCTTCTTTAGCGAAACCCAGTGATCAACAATGTGCACTGTATGGTGCCAAAGAACCAGCTCTGTTTTCTGGCGGCTGATCTATCACAGATCACCACCCCTCCTGGTTTACAGGACAGTCATGTCAGACGTCAACAGTTTATGATAATTCATGCACGTCCAACACGTAGTCATCAATTAGTGGTTTAACCTTAGGTCAGCCAGTTTCCATGCTCACAATCTTACACGCGAACGGCCTACCAACTTAGCCGTTTCCGAGATCCTTGGTATTTTGGTATGAGACCATAACAATATGCTCTTCATCAAAGTGGCTGACGTCCGTGAATTCCTGAAATTGCGGCAGTCATCGTAGCTGGAATGACTCTCCACTCTCCTCTTCTATGTTTATATATAATTTTCTTACTGGGTAATATGTCCACCTCGCCATAGAGTAACACAGGATTTCACGATGTCCATTAGTCATCACGTTTCGACTCATCGGTGTAGACCACTTTGTTACGAATGTGCGCTAGGAACCCTTCATCACGACAATTGTTTCAGAGAATGAACTATCATTAGTTTTTTCTGACACGAATACCTTATGATGTGTTGTTACTCTTTACGATTAATATTTTAAAATAGACGTTAAACAAAACTTGGTAAGTATTTTCTCTCGCACTGTGTTATACCTGAGGTACAGTAGTCTGTATCATGCGGCTTAACATCTTCTGGTTTCTATATATTGAAACATGTTTAATTGACTACAAGACGGTTTTTTAAATTGGAAATGTTATATTTGTTCTCAAAAGTATTTTAGTCGCAAAATACTATCATGTATGCACATTTCCCATAGTTGTCTTATACTGCTTTGTGCATTAATGCGTTTTGCGAGAATGTGAGACTGATTTTGAGATCTTCTCTTTAACATTAAATCTGTACTGCGTATTGCACGATCTTTTCTTTCAGGTATGTTTCGCACTACCACAAATTAGCACTCAGTCTTCGTTCAGATTTGCCTAGTTTTCCATCTGTTTATGGAAATGACGGTTTGGGGTCACTGGCCGGAAGCCCCTTAAGGGGCAGGTCCGGCCGCTTTGTTGCAGATCTTATTACATTCGACGCCGCAATGGGCGATCTGCGTGCCGGATGTGGATGAAATGATGATGAAGGCAACACAACAGTCAATACCTGAGTGGAGTAAATCTCCGACCCAGCCAGGAATCGAACCCGGGCCCCTTAGGACGGTAGTCCGTCACGCTGATCGCTCAGCTATCGGGGCGGACATATGTTTATCATAGTATGCTACAGATAAAATGTTGTTGTAACTTTACAGTAACAAAGGTTGCTTTCCTCTTAGCTATGTCCATGTCGACTTTACATTGAGCGTAGTACTGTGTATTAGCATCCGGCATACGAAACCTCTGACAATCACTGTATTGCGCTGTAATGCCCTGTTAACATGAAGTGCCTATACTAAACTCTCCGCTATTTAATAGAAATAGGATTTGTTTCATAATTATATAAGAAATAGGATATCTTTCGTAATTACAGATACTCGACACATTGTCGGTGGAACGGAGACCAATGCAGCGCAGGAAAGCTATACGTCTGTATGTACAATCAAAGTTTATTTATTTTGCCTATTGGCTACCAGTTTCGGTACACAGTACCATACTCATGCCAGCCCCTGGCTTTGAGTCGTTTCGCATGCTTCCGATGTAAGTATTTCAAATACTTTGCTTTATAGTAACCATCTATTTCACCCAAGTGAACGGTCGGGTCGCTCAATTAGAAAGGGTGTTCTCCTTCACACCTAGCTACTTCACTAGTCCTCTTCATAGGAATGACGTCATTTAAGTCATACATTCCAAGAGAAACTCAGATCTTCTGCATAACACAGACGTCTTTGTGAAATGCAGACGCCTGTCTTTTATGTATAATACAGAATCGTCGTGTATTACCTACCTCGTTTCACACATTAGCGATATGGCGGAAAACAGGAGACAAGACTTCTTAAGCGGGCTTAGGCTATGCATGAAAATGTACAATTGTACTTCAGCAGTTCTATGATCATTAAATTTCGGCAGTCCTCGAAAACAGAGGTGCAACGCTAGTTGAGAATTTCCCCACAGTTTTTTTTTCTGGAATCAATTACGTTTTTCCACTACAGTGCTTTAATTCACTCCTGCTTTTGTTCGTTACTGGAGTAATTATATTGCTGATTGTTTTGAATAAACAGTGCAGGTGCCGCTGGTGCTTCCCGAATTAATTATTTTGGTATCAGCCTCGCACCCGTGGGTAGGATCGTATTTGGACAGGTAATTTCATTACGAGTAAAATCTCTCTGGAAACAAGAATTTACAGTCCTCCGAAATGGTTTAATTTCGCAGATCCTCTCCTTTCGGATATAGCACGCCTACCTGTGCGGAATTTTCGTATGCAACGAATTTTTCATGAACTATTACGGCGCTGCTGGCCCATGAGGAAGCTTAATTTACCGATGGTGGACACTGGAGTAAGCACTCCAGTTACTCTCTCATGTGGGAATATGTTCTTCAGTAGACAATGATTCATTTATTTTAAAAACTATCCTGTGAAAAAAACTAACATATAATTCTAGATGTACTGTACAAAGACTAAAAGAACAGGGCTACTTCATTATGTAAGAAGGAAATTTTCGTTTCATTTTCTTGCGAGCAATTAATTACAACATTGTACAGTAAGCTCATTAGACACAACAACGGAAAATGTCACTAACTTTATTGTAAGTATAATAAACAACATGAATGACAGTGAGTTCCTAAAGTAAAATATGTATCTGGAAGCCATATACGTAAGAGATGTGTAAGAAATGTAATGAGATTTTTTATGCATTTAATTTTTCATTTTTTTGAAACAACAATATTGTCCTATTCAAAGTAGTTTCTTTCAGAAACTATACACTTGCGGAGTCGTTGTTGCGCAGCCTTGATGGCGGCTCGATCACGTTCTTTTGAATGTTCTCAAGACTCCCAGAGTAATTTCCCTTTAAGATGTTTTTCAATTTATGGAAAAGAAAAATGTCACAACTACTCAGATCGTATGACTAGGGGGGCTGTGGAGAAATAGGAGTGACTTTTGACGTCGAAATTTCGCCATGGAAGTGGCCGTGTGGCATAGGGTGTTGTCATGATGGAGCGTCCACTCGTCTGCTATGTCCAGTCTTATTCGGTTTACTCTTTTCTTGACTCTTTCAGAGAAAGCACTGAAAAACTTGGTTGTCAGTTTGTCCTCGAGGAAAAAATTCTTTATGCACGATACACCTACTGTCGAGAAAACAAGTAAATGTAGTTTGGGTTTTCGATTTTCTCATTCGAGCGTTTTTCGGTCAAGGAGATGTCTCAGCTAGCCATTGCTCACTTTGCTTCTTTGTCTCAGGACCGTACTTATTAATCGAGGATTCCTTACCTGTGATCACATGACTGAACCATTCGTGTCACTGGCAGTTCTCGCAACAAAATCAATGCACACGTTCCTTCGACTGTCCTCCCGTTCATTTGAGAAGTTTTTCGGCACCATCTGCGCACCAACATTTCTCAGTACCAAACCTCGGTTAAAATTTTATCTATACTGAAAGTGTGTAACAGGTCACCCAACATCCTTACTTCACAAGAACACGTACACGTTCCACGTTTCAGTTGGTTTTTGGAGTTGAAGGTGTACCTGAGCGAGGCTCATCTCCAGCGTGTTCTCGTCATTTCAAAAATGATTTTTGCCTGCGAAAACATGGTGATCTTGATGTGGAGTATTCCGCGCAGGCCTGCTACAACTTTTCAAATGTCACACGCACGGATTCCGCAGTGGCATAACGTTGATCTAAATTCCGCTGTTCCATTTTCGTAACACACAACAAAACCACAGCTACACCGATGGCGCTCTCAAAAATCATACGATGTCTCTGAGGAGTTGCGACTTGGACTGAGCTTCTGAAAGACACGAATATACAAGTAGAGCACCAAAGTGGTGCTGGGTCGCTTCATTGCTTTTCTCACACATCACATATGTGAAACAATCAATTATAAAACAAGGCAGTATTATGACAATCTCTCTAAACGAAGTAGATTATCTGTTAACAGCTGTTAGAAGTAATCAGTGTTACTTATAGCAAATGGCAGTTATAAGAGTCGACGGACATGAAAGGGAAGTTGTTGGAAAGGGAGTGACACAGGGTTGTAGCCTATCCCCGATGCTATTCAATCTGTATATTGAGCAAGCAGTAAAGGAAACAAAAAAAAAAGTTCGGAGCAGGTATTAAAATTCACGGAGAAGAAATAAGAACGTTGAGGTTCGCCGATGACATTGTAATTCGTTCACAAACAGCAAAGGACTTCGAAGAGCAGTTAAACGGAATGGGCATTATCTTGACAAGAGGGTATAAGATGAACATCAACAAAAGCAAAACGAAAATAATGAATATAGTCGAATTAAATCGAGTGATGCTGAGGGAATTAGATTAGGAAATGAGACACTTAGAGTAGTAAAGGAGTTTTGCTATTTGGGGAGCAAAATAACTAATAACGGTCGAGGTAGAGAGGATATAGAAGGAAAGCGTTTCTGAATAAGAGAAATTTGTTGACATCGATTATTGATTTAGGTGTGAGTAAATCGTTTCTGAAAGTATTTGTATGGAGTGTAGCCATGTATGGAAGTGGAACATGGACGATAAATAGTTTAGACAAGAAGAGAATGTAAGCTTTCAAAATGTTGTGCTACAGAAAAACGCTGAAGATTAGGAAACTAATAACTAATGAGGAGGTATTGAACAGAACTGGGGAGGAGAGGAGTTTGTGGCACAACTTGACTAAAAAAAAGGGATCGGTTGGTAGGACATGTTCTGAGGTATCAAGGGATCACCAATTTACTACTGGAGGGCAGCGTGGAGGGTAAAAATCGTAGAGGGAGGCCAAGAGACGAATACACTAACCAGCTTCAGAAGGATGTGGGCTGAAGTAGGTACGAGGAGATGAAGAAGCTTGCACAGCATAGAGTAGCATGGAGAGCTGCATCAAATCAGTCTCAGGAGTGAAGACCACAACAACAACAGCAACAGTCTTTAGTGAAGTGGATCTACAATGTCCAATCACCTTTAAGAAGTCGGAGAAAACATCTTCTGCAGCAAGTGACGCTGAGAAACGAGCAGGAAGAGAGTCAATAAAATTCTGGAACGTACCGACAGGAACGTGGAGCCTTGCCTATCTATTGCTGCAACTAGCTGCGGTAAGTTTTCTCGGCAGAGAATCTATGGTGCAAACAGCCCGACGGAGGTGGTCCCACAGATTCTCGATTGGATTTAAATTCTGGGAGTTTGGTGGCCAGTGGTAGGCGATAAACTCATCCTGGAGCTCTTTGGACAGCGCACGTGCACTGCAAGTTGTGTGACGCATTGCGCTGTCATACTGGTAGATGCCATCATGCCTAGGTACCACAGTCGCGTACAGTGGTTAGCATGGTCAGCAAGGACACATGCATAGCTGAGTTGATCCTTTGTGCTTTCCAGAATCATGAATTCACCCAGGGAATGCTCTCCGGCCTGGACACTGCCGACAACTGCTGTACGGTGTTTGCTTTCATACGTTACAACGGTCATCTGTCCGACGGACCATAATACGTAATTCATCTGCAAAGGCCGCTAGATGCCAGTCAGTGGATGCCCAATTGCAGTAATGGGGTGCAAACTTTAGCCTTCGTCACCGAAGAACCGAATTCAGCACCGTTGCGTGAGCCAGGTGACTGCTACGGAGGCCTTTACGCAACAACGTTCGCAGAACAGCAGTTGAGCTTCTTATGTTGGTAGCCCCTGTTTCGGAAATGCTTTCATCCTTGGCCAGAAAGAGGTTTATCATGCTCTTTAGGACATCAGATGAATCTCTCCGTTTTCGGTTAGGACAATGATTACACTGTTTTCCACGTCTCCCCCTCGATCCCCACCTTACAAAGTACAAATCAGCTTTTGTCCCTAACGTGACTGCCTCATAATTAACCAAAATTAGCAGACGTCTTTTGTTTTGGAAATTGTAAAGATAATTACGATTGTAGGACACTATTCTTCCCCATTGTATATTCATAGGCTCACTTACAGTTGTCCGCAGCTCGTGGTCGTGCGGTAGCGTTCTCGTTTCCGAAGCCCGGGTTACCGGGTTCGATTCCCGGCGGGGTCAGGGATTTTCTCTGCCTCTTGATGACTGGGTGTTGTGTGATAACCATAGGTTAGTTAGGTTTAAGTAGTTCTAAGTTCTAGGGGCTGATGACCATAGATGTTAAGCCCATAGCGCTCAGAGCCATTTGAACCATGTTTTCACTTATAAATAATCCACAAGTACGCAAAATAAAAAGTTATAGAACTACAATGGACATGAACTCTTGCGCTTCTATGCATGAAACATCTTTCCTTTGTCATTCGCTTATCTTATCTGCTTGGATTCGGACCTAAGAGGACATTCTTGTTTAAAGCTCTTCTTGATGTACCAGCTGATAATGTAAGTCGTACTTAAAACCCGAAAAAACATAATGGTTATTTTGTCAAAAGAATTTGTGTATGTGGTCAATCTATTGTAAATATGATACCTTTATTGTCTAAAGTGGATACGGGCCTTAACAAAGAACTTTCATTGTTAGGCACCATCTCAGAAAAATCTTTAACATTTTTCTTTTAGCTCATGTACGAGACGTGCCGTCGGTTAGGACAATTAATTTTATTTCAGATCCCACGAGACCGTAGGTAGCTACTAATAATTTAACAATTTTATTTAGAGATTTTCTTTATACAACGAGATAACATCTGAGGCAGAAAAGGTCTGGTAACAGGATTACAGTTCCATTACGGGATTTCATTTGTAGATGCTACTCTTGTTATCTTGTATTGGGGAATCGAGACGAAACCACGATGTATCGACGATTACGTAACTGCCCTGAGAACTGAGCTAGTTTGCTGAGTGCATACACACGTCGGGCTAAATTAAACAACGTATTACACTGTTAATAATATCCCTAAATTTATAATTTCTCTTTTATGCTGATCCATTGAGTTAATGTGTGTTTCTTTTTTGTATAAGCCACGCCTCATATTTTATTTTATTACATTACACACATAGTAAAAGAAAACAAATATATTTTTTTTATTTTATTACATTACATGATCCTGTGCTGGATGTTGCTGAGGAGCAAATTCTTGATTTGTCTCTTCTCTGGACGACCTCTGTTTGTTGACTATTAACACGTAAAATATTACAGGCTTCATACTAAAGGCACACTAGCTCGTTACAAGTGCGAGGCGTTAGAAGAGGACGTTGTGGAACATGATGTAGTATACCACACCTGCATTACGTTTCCAGTTGGATGTATCTCGCGAAAGTTTATGAAGGTAAAATCAGGCTGGAGCTCGTATCGAAGCTTCGTAGGACTCCTTCTTCGTCGGCTGCATCTCTGACTGGAAAAGGGAACTGGCGGGGAGTGGTAGTGATACTCACGGTACCCTCAGATAACCATCGTAAATTGACATGTGGAGTATGAACGGAGACGTAATTATGCAGAACATAAACGCAGACGCAAGGAGGAAGGATGGTGCCTGATGCAATCTGTGTAATAAATGGTCCGAAACTTGACAGTACAAGACAGAAAAATGACTTAGTAAATAACATCCTTACCTTGGCACAAATGGAAATACCAAGCTAAGAACACTTTACCCTGTCCACTACGGTGCAAGAACTCATTGTCATTCAAAGCTGCTTCCTGTAATCTGACTATCGGTAAATAAATATTTGCCTTCAAAATAGTAGCAAGTTTTGGTAACGATGTTCTAGGTTGATAGTGATAGCGTACCCTAGTCTCCAAAGTAGATTACAAGGATTCCCTAGTATTGAGGTTTGGTGGTGGTTGGCAAGACAAATGTGACAGTTCATCCCGTTCCTCACAAATCCAGTCCTAGATGATGGGAGTTGTGTAAACATGGTCCCCATCCTCTTGGAACACAGCATCACCACATCACCACTGAGGAAGAAACATTGGATGATGGGATGGACCTGATAAGCCAAAATGATGACATAGTACTTGGCAGTAATGTGACCTCGGAGTAACCATGGGGAACAGAAAATACCAGTATATACAGGCTCAATTTATCACTAAGTCCCGCCATGTTTCACTCGGTCAGAGTTTGGGAAGAGTGTGAAACAAGTCACATCCTACCAAATGACGTTCTTCCACTGCCACATAGTCAGAGTTTTATGGCTTCGACACGACTTCCTGTTACGGAATTTCCATTTCTGTTGAGTGGTTTTGAAATTAGATCTCACCCTACAGTCCCTCCTCTAGCAGCTCCCTTGGGGTTATTTTGGATCTGACAGTGCTATATTCAGTTCTGCAATGACTTTTCCGACTGTAGTTCCATTAATTTTCCTACAGTTGTCGTCAATGACCGTCTGACACGATTACTGAACACACACTTCGTCCGCGTTGTGATTTAGTGGAAGATGTTTTTTCCGTTTTCCTCTATTCGAGGTAAATCTTCGATATGAGGCTTCTTGAAACACCAAACACTTCGGATCCCTTGATTATGGATTCATCGACCATACGAGCACAAACAATTTGCCCATGTTAGAACTCAACTAGCTCTGACGCAGTACACTCACAGCTACACAGAACTTTGTTCTGGATACGACGGACGGTCTTGACGTACTGAGGACATTGCACAGGTCTCGTTCGAGCTCAAAGCGAAACCGGCCGGCTAACATCTGAATTATTTTCAAGTAAACATTTATCGTACATTTCTTGGCAGCATCGTGTTCGCTACTGAACCGCAACTCTTAATTTAATTAAAATTTATGACGCATCTTAGAAGTGCGTCGCAGTGAGCCCCCTCATTTTCTCCAGCACATCTTCCAACTGCAGAAAAAAGCTCTTAATCGCCTTTCTTACTGACAAGCGCTCTCAGAGTAAATCCGGCTGGAAACTGGTAATATATTTTAGACCACGTTTTGACAAGGGTGTCGCATTCGATCAAGTTAGGTACAAGTCTTACGAAATCCACTTTATCTCCTCTTAAATTGTTGACAAAGGGTTAACATTCATTTAGTTAACCTGTAACATCTTGCAGCGGGTGTGAAATAACGGCAAACAGAGCTATGGCGTCAAGTAATGTCTTCGCATCGCGTCTACAAAACTCCTGGTTATAACAAGAGGAAAAAGGACTATAGAATTCATTGTATCGAAAAAAATCAACCTGGCCGCCTTGGACGAGCGGTTCTAGGCGCTTCGGTCCGGAACCGCGCGACTGCAACGTTCGCCGGTTCGAATCCTGCTTCGGGCATGGATATGTTTGATGTCTTTAGGTTAGTTAGGTTTATTTCGTTCTAAGTTCTAGCGGACTTACGACATCCCATGTTAAGTCCCATAGTGCTCCGAGCCATCTAAACCATTTAAACAAATCTATTAGTTTTCGAAGCCGCCTAATACAGTCTCACATCCCCTCATCTGGCGTGAAATGTTGATAGATAACAAGGGCCCCCTCACTTAGTTTTTCCAAGAGCAAGAACTGATTCTTACCAAGAGAATGGCAGAGCTATGAAAGCTATCGTCTGCTCATTGTAGCTGCAACACAGCGCCTACGACTATCACTAGGGCAGACGTTGCAATGTTTATTGGGTCAGAGCGTGAACGTCTCGGTACACGTCCAGAAACGTCAGTAAACCTCAAACATTTACGATCTTCGTGGCGAAGTAATCAACAGGCATAGATACACGGTACAGGAAATTTTGCAAAATAGTGCAGCTTTCATTTGCAGTATTATGAGAGGTGTATCACCAGTGCAACAGCGTGCGGGGTGCCCCTAAGATTCGTCAGGAGAGATTTATTTCTTGAATCGGCAGATATTCACGATTTGGTGTATGAAAAGTGTAGCTGAAGTCAGCGAGATCAATTACTGCTTCTCACGCTTTTCATGTGGGGCCCTGTAATTACGGAAAGCGTCAGTTTGTTTCCTGTTGCAAACGGAATGGTTTTTAAAGTGGAATATTACGTGCCCGTTTGGGTAGAGCCGTTCTACACTAGTTATAAATGGATATGCAAATAACAAAGTTATTGTATACATGTCATAAAAAGAAAGAGACTTGTAAAAAAAGAAAAGAATTGTTGCCTACTAGCGATAACTAATTATAGTAAGAAAATAATTTATTGCAAAGAAACGTAATTGTTCATAATAAACTATTAGTTCTTTTTTGCGTCATTTCTACTGTTACCAAACCCTTTCACTGTGGAGTTACTGTTTATACAACAAACCTGAAACTTTACCAAGTGATACACTGAACTCTAACGAAGAGGTCTACATAACGGAAGTTAATATAAACAACGATAAGAGCGAGGAGGAAGGTGCACAAACCTTACTGCTCCACTCTATTGTGCTCCTTTGGGCCAGGGGTTTCCCACCAATTTAATATTATGTGACCAGTATCAGGTTATGTCATGGCATCTCTCTGTTGTCTAAGGTATGAGTGTAGTGGAGGGGTTTCTCTGATTGACTTTGAATGTACCGCATGAACATATTGGTTGTTCCTATAGTGGAGGGGAGTGGGTGGCGTGATCACAAATGTGATCCTTACGTCTAAAGTCCTTAGAGTCACAGATGGTTAGCTTGGCTGCTACCGGCACTGATAACCTATTGCTTATCGATGACGGTGTTAATGTATCACTGCAAGTGATACGTCACCTGATGTTTATCTGGACTTGAATGAACTCTGCAATAGTACTGACAACGAAAAACCAATACTCTAGCAACGCCAGAGCAGCGCTTAGACATGTCGGTGGTGCCGTTGCTGTAGTAATGGTTAATCTTCACGCTTTGTTGTCCTTCTTAATGAATACAGATGAATGAACTAGTCCTACTGCAAACTATGGAAGATCAGAGCTGATGTGTTATTAATACACAGTTGCCGCTACGATTAATTCTATAACATACATTGTTATGGAGTATTTCATGAATGAAATAGCTTGCCCATTGACATATATTGCCTATCAATTAATTCCCCCATCGAGCTCAAGGTGCGTGGCTCTTCGGCACACGCAACCAGGCAGCCCTGCTGTAAAAGGAAGATCATCAATGAGACTGGGTGAACGTGAATTCACCAGCGCCTTTTCAGAGGGCATGCAGCAGTTAGTGGTAGACGGCTAGTCTAATTCCACTTGTGTTCGTAGGTTCAACTCCACAGCGCCACATGCTTGAGTGCGTGCCTCAGCTCCTACTTCCACTACCGAGGGTACAACCACACCCAAATGTCAGATCGTCGTCGCCAGTTTCTGTTCGAGAAATTTGAAGTCTACTACTATAGAGATGATATTCAGCACCTGACCACCACCCCGACATATCCAGTGGGTGTTTAACGTTCCGTCGACAACCAGATCAGTAGAGACGGATCACAAACTCGTAGTAGGAAAGGATGGAGAAGGAAATAGACCATGCCCTCTCAGAGGAACCATCCTGGCATTTGCCTGAAGCGATTTAGGGAAATCACACGATGGCCGGATGCGGGTTTGAACAGGCGTCCTACCGGTTGCGAGTCAAGTGTGCTAACTACTACGCCAACTCGCTCAGCCGGCCCTTTAGACATCAGAGTGCTGAGATAGAGTGGATGGTTAAATCATACAAATTTCAACCGAACAAAACAGTCTCGAGTTACTTAGAGAGGATGTCCTGTAGATTGTTTGGCGTGTTTCCTATCAATTTCAATCAATGGATGCAGTCCACTAAGCTGCTGCACGAATCAGAGCCTTGTGGCTTCTTCGACCTGCTGCGTCCAGAGCCATGTGCTCCTGGCCCTGGTGACAAACTTTCCGGCAGACACCGAGCTGCATACCAGGAGTCATGGAGAGGAGTACGGGATGAAGACTTTACATTGATACAGTCTGTCAGCAGCACCTGACTTTCACCACTAACCAGGTACACATATGACAAAGTGGGTGAGGGGAGAGCCATACATGAGACATTCGCACAAGTGGGAGGGACCATCCATCATTCGCCCCCGGCCACCAGAGTCACGTGTGGACATTCTCACCACATGCGTTACATACGTCATTATTTACATCCTCGCCTGTCCAAACCCATCAACGAGAACTGTTTTCCCGGGAGGATCTGATGGACAACACCAAGTGGGAACGCATTGTGGGGATCGCTGTCATCCCTTGTCTCTTCAAGCGTGTCTCTAAAAGATGGGTGTGATTTGATGACCTCCAGGGCTCTGGCATGGCAGGCGAAGAGTTGTTAACAGTTGCATACACCGTGAAATGACTCTACCCACGTAAATTTCGCAGTTGAACCAGTCGGGCTGAGAAGCTAGTCACTTACTCGACCCATGCTTGCTTATACTTCATGGTGTTATTTCTTCATGCTGCCTCATGTGACGATACTTGGTTTTCATAACTGCTTTAACCTGGCTAAATAGACTAAATAGAAATGGCTCGCTAAGGTCGTGGGGCTAAGCCGTATAGGCCGTACACATCTGCTTTCATGCTCGGCGGCATAGCTCGCTTCAAATAATAATTAGTACCTGAACTTCTGCTATCAAACAATCTAGGCACTGGTTGGAATTGTGAATTAATAAAACATTTAGGTATATTAAATACGAAAGACATAGAAACAATTAATGAAAAGGGTTTTATTTTAAATGTCTGAATTTGATGTTGGCGGCAACAGAAGAATATGTTGAATAATTGTTGGTTTATTCAATCAGATAATCAGAAATATAGAAGAAGTTTTGGCTACTGCTAACAATTATAATATAGACACGAGTAAAATTGTAATAAATAAAGCCTTATTCAAAAGCAGGACAGTTGATTTAAGCACGATTCAAGAACAGTAGCAAAATCTCCCAAAATCTAGTTAATTTTGGAAGATGCACGGAAGCTAATTTTCATTCCGTGATGACAAAACACGATATATTCGCGAGCTTAAAATAATTCAGAGTTCAGTATCTCGATCTACATATCTACGTACGTGACATAAAGAGCAGAATCTCACGCTCTGTTCAGTCTTATTTCTGTAATGTGAACGGAAACATTTTAAGAACTGGAACACCTTTATAACTGGCCAAAGTTGAAGTCACTTCGGAAGCTAGACAACTGGAGTGACCGTTTACACGACAAAACCTATTACCTTCACGAGTAAATATTGCAAGTTACCTCTGGCAGCTCTGCCTCATTCCAGCTCTCAATAGTCAGTGTCTGTCTCTAGCACCCGGCTCAAGTCTGTACTCTAGTAGGGTTCTGCCACTACCTCATCCTCAATAATTGGCTCTGAGCACTATGGGACTTAACAACTGAGGTCATCAGTCCAATAGAACTTAGAACTACTTAAACCTAACTGACCTAAGGACACCATACACATCCATGTACGAGGTAGGTTTAGAACCTGCGATTGTAGCAGTCTCCCAATTTCAGACTGAAGCGCATAGAACCGCTCGGTCATGACGGCCGGCACCTCATCCTCATTGGCTGAAGAACATTCCCATCAAAAAATGCAGTATTCCTTGTTCTGCACACTTGTTTTGATTTTTGAACCTATTCAATATAAAAATTAACATATTATTACCATATTTAAGAAATGGGATAGTATTAACACTCGCTCCCACTCAGACAATTTACAACAGTATTAATAAGAGTTTGATCATAAAGAAATAGCACAGAATTCTTGCACATGGGTGCTTACATTAGGTGATAGTAAAACGTTATGAAATATTTGTTAAACGGTACAAGCGCTTTTTGGCGTAACATCTTTTGGCTCTCTGCTCATTGGTAGGTTCATTCGGGAACCATTATTAAAATACAATGGTTATCATGTCGGCCAAGATCAACATTTGAACAAAATTACTGGCAAAAAGTAATAAAATATACCTTACATAACTATGCAAGTAGGACAGAATATGAGGCATCCCATGGTGCATTCAGTTTGAGTGCAGTGGCGGAGAATACGATACACTGACAAACATTTGCATAACAAAAGAGATAGAGAAGCGCAGTACGTCAGTTAATAAAACAGATACAGATATGTAACTTTCAGTGACGATAGCTAAAGGAGAATATCATTATCTGAGGAATTGTTTATTGAATTAGCATGAAGCGCCTATAAGTTATTAATTTAAGGTTCACTTGGCGAATATTCAGTCACTATGAATTATTAACTTTTGTCGTCATTAAGACAGTGCCAATGTTATTGTTTCATTCGATATTCCTCGCCGGCCGCGGTGGTCTCGCGGTTCTAGGCGCGGAGTCCGGAACCGTGCGACTGCTACGGTCGCAGGTTCGAATCCTGCCTCGGGCATGGATGTGTGTGATGTCCTTAGGTTCGTTAGGTTTAAGTAGTTCTAAGTTCTAGGGTACTAATGACCACAGCAGTTGAGTCCCATAGTGCTCAGAGCCATTTGAGCCATTCGATATTCCTCAATTTTCCAAGACCAATATGTATAAAAATTTGCTCTAACACGTAACTCTGTTGTATTAGTCACTTTCGATGCATTGTATGTTGCAGACAATTGCTGTTCGTCTCCTCCTGGTCTGGGATTATACATATCCGGAAACGCATTGCCTTCGTACCTGAGCTCACCTGGAGTGGCTTCGTGGCACCCTCTTCTGTCCGAAATGCACCCAACCAAGCAAGAAAATTCATCTTTCCTCAGTACCAACTACAGTGTAGCTGTATTTAACAAGTCAATAAAACGTTATCAAAGACACAAGATTAATTGAATTACGAATTATGTTCACAAAACGTGAGAGAGGTACCTAAACGAAGAGAAGACCACTTCCAGAATGAAACACCGAGATACAGTATCCATATCTCTGCAGCTCATGAGTAACAAATTGACGAAAGTTATCGCAAACTGCAACCAGCAGTTCAAGTTGAGTATCACAAGAGAAACAAGCGGCTGAAAACTTACATCTCCTCAACATTGGAAAATTATGATCAGTAGCACCGGATATCGCTCAGTTTCTGTTCCTTCCAATGCTGCATCCACGAATCTCTTGATTACTCAGCATTCCATCACCAAATGCCAAAAACTCCTTTATCCTGGAGGCAATGACTCCAACCTATCGCCAATGTTCCTGACGAGAGATGTAGCTAGGTTCCTAAATATTTGGGGAATGATCAACAAATTTCCAACAAATTTCGCACAAAACCCACATTTTATCATCACAAGGTTAGCACGGGGCAGAAACAGTGTTACTTTGCTTGGTTGGCCTGTGCGCGTCACAAACTCATTGGATAAACCACACTTCTGGAGCGCAGTGCAAGTGACGCTCGCGAAGTATTTCGATGGCGCCATGGTACGGGCCTTTGAATTAGTTCGGGAAGGTAAAAATGTCGTGCTCATTACCACCAGGTATAGCAAGGGGTGCAGTATTAAAAAAGGGTGCAGCATGTGAACCAGTACAGGTCCTACGTACACTATGGAAGCGGAGTGCGCCAAGCCTGGCTTACATGAGGGTTGTTCAACACCCCAAAGAGGTGTGGTTGGTGTAATGAGATTCATAGACGGTCCTTTCCTAATAAAGGAGACACAAGGTAGTATTGGGGTCCATCTGAACAGGTGGAAGGGGGCCTTGAAGCTCCCTATACATGTGCTCATTTACGGTGCCCACAAATGTGACGGCCAAATGGTGGGTGGCATCACATAATGATACGTAAAATTAATGGCTCATCAGTCCTTTGTCGTTCTGAAAAATACATAAAAAACAGCTATTCTCATTCACCACAACCTGTTTAGCATTCCAGAAGATTGGCTGGTTCGCCCAATGACCGACCCATAAATTAATTGTTATTTGTCTTCTTTCAAGATAAGCGCCTTAGCAGAAAATACTATCGCTTTACTAATTCTTAATTAATATACATAATGTGAATCCGAACGTGGTACCACAATCAAGCTTCCATATGAAGTTTTTGTGTAGCAAAATAAATGATGACTTCAGAGTAGGAATCTGCGTTCTATAACAGTGATTGGAAATTGTACCTTTTCTATTCAGTATGGCTATAGTATAGTTGGTGCGTACGCTACAAGCATATTTAATACTAATCTTAATCGGAATCAGAATATCTTCCTCTACATCATTGTTTCGTAACCACTGCAACAATTGTTTGATGAGCTAGCAGATAGATTTTTTACGCGAATCTGATAGTAAGAGCCCTAAAATGAACTATGAAATAAATGTACTAAGTCAGCGAAGCGAACATGGCTCTTATTGACTTATTCAAACAAAAAGAAATGTATCATTAAGCACTATCTGTACGCTTAATATAAAAGAATTTTAAGATACTACTGACTTCTCTTATGAGAATAAAAAGAAATCCAGCTATTCCCTCGGCGTTTTATTTTGATTAAGTTTCTTGGGTACAGTAAGATAGTTTACAAAACATAGACTTAGGAACTACATACGATAATTCCGCATTAGGACAGCTTCAACTAATTTTTTAACTAAAGTAGTATCATTCATTAAAAAAATGAAAAGACAATGCAAAGACAATTGCGCAAGTGACAACATTTCTTTAACAACATGGTAAGTAATGTGTTTGCTCTTGTGGATGTCTTGATAATATGAACCAATGTTTCTTAAATTAGAATTAATTTTATCAGCAAAACCACCAGGATATAGCAATTCTTAAAACAAAATGAAATCTAGGGACTCCATAGTATTGGGTACCATCTTATATTGTTAACTGGTGGTGACTCCCATGTGTAGATGTGCATACATGTCTCAACACAATTTCACTGAACTCAACTATAGCGAGAAGTTTCCTTCATTCGATGAATGGATAGATTACATTAAGATTTTGCACACTAGACTTTCTTCTCCCAGAGGTTGCCACTCGAGATCCATGAATTTACCTGACACTCGTACCTGCAGAGACATGTGATGTGCAAAATTGTCTGGCGTGAGAAACTGTCAGATGTGACGTTCTTTATTTACCACAGCCCGCCCACCGACAAATTCCGTGCATTCACGAGAGGAGGGAACCGGTTGGCGCTCTGTAAATGTCAGGCTAGCTCTTTCTTGGCCTGTCTGTTTCTGTAACAGGTGTAAGCTTTAGTGAGTAAGTTTAGTGATTACATGTTTTAAGTTGTCGGAAAACTGGGAAAGACAGTCACGTATATGGTATGCGAGTTGGGTAGCAATTATTAAAACAAAGGCGCTATTTGTTACAGCGAGAACTTTTGACGAAATAACGATCTCCTTCGTTCACCTCCGAATGCGAAAATATTTTGTTGACACTTACTCACATAGGGAGAAACGATCATTGATTTAAAGTAAGAAAAAATCAGTGCCTGCAAGGAAAAGACTGAAGTGTTCGTTGTTCTCGCGCACTGTTTGAGAGTGGAACGGTAAAGAAATAGTGTCAAAGTCGTACGCTGTACCCTCTACAAGGCACTTAAGTGCGAATTTCAGAGTATTCACGTACATGTGGATACAGATATACTTACTAAAAAATTTCCATTTATACCATTTCATTTATTAGACAATACGGTGTACAGTACATACTATACATAAAGATCGGTCAGTGTTGCGATAACATCGTTCTTGAGCAGACAAAACTGCCTCAATGCGGAAAGTTCCTGTTATTCTTTCTCTCCTTCACCGTACCCATGCCATCGCCAAAGAAATTACCATATGGTACACCTTTCAAGAACAGATTTGCAAACCTGTTTTAATTCATTTGCTCATACGTGGCTAAAGTCCGCCCATCTGGCGGGATTTAAAGATCGTTGACTGAATAATGAACTGATATAACATAGCGATATGTGACTGTAACTTCACAGTGTACGCCTCCCTAAAAATATGGCAGTTACAGTATTTCTAACATATTTCTATATGAGATGAATGAGGAGACAAGAAGGAGAACTAATAGCAAAACAGAAATTATGTGTCTTGAATCTAAAAGCATAACGGCCGATACAGGACGGAATTAAGTGGTTAGCCCTATGTCACTGGTTATCAGCAATTATTCTTTAGGATTGTTAGGAAGTCAGTCTGCACGGTTATGAAGATTAAGACCACATCTTAAATATAATGTTTTTAGTCCGTACCAGGGAATGTAGCCCCAGAACGTAGAATGTTATGTCCACAAAATAAGTAGCACCAGTGTGACTCGAGAAATATATTCTAAATGTGTTGCACTGTCCATTTGATTCAAATTGATAGAGAAGTATAAATTATCTATACTAAAAATCGAAGAACCATGCCAGTAAATACTTGAATCTATGATAAATGGATTCGTTCACTTTCGTAGTAGCCAAATAAACAATTTTAAATATCAACTACAATACGTATATGGTAGCAAATTTCCTCGTGTGTGTTTTCTGTTTTCATTTTGGTAAAACATAACCTTAACAATTCTATGTGCTTGACTGAAACTCTCAACTGGGTATGGATTCACAAAAAGGTTATTCTCAAGTGCCCTTCATAACTATTCGTATTAAATATCTGCTTGGATATTTCATCAAACAGTCAGTTACTAATATGATAGGTGCCATGAAATATTCACCTTAGTGGCACAAGATAGAAATTACCTTTGGTGAGTCTTAGATAAACTTTCGGTTCATATAGACCACTTAAAACAAGATCTGCTGGATTTTATGATAATCGATCCTTGACTATAAGGATAATCATTTATCTTGAATAAGATGACTTATGAGTTCAAAGTCTGTGTGAATATGCACGGCTACACGATTGAGTCGGATCGGCTCGGGTGGTTTGGCTTTAGCACAAGGAAAGCTATGAAGTTCTCCCACGGCGGCTGCGACAAGCTAACAATTTTCTGAGCTTATGAAAATTTATGCGGCACAGAGGGCGGCGTACAGGCAACATTTCTGGTCAAAGGGAAAGTTACCTGAGCGCAGCGCCGGCGAAATACGCGGGAACCCACAGTTATACATGCCGCAGAACTGCTGAGAAAGCTTCAAATGAATAAGAGAGCCCGTAATTTTTTTTACAAGGACACAGCAGGCCTTTAATTCTCGAGGACATAGAAGGCCTTTAATTCCTTTTTCCACGCAACTGTTTGAAGGTGCAACTGAACTGTCGGGGTTATTACTCCGAATGTGGGATTACAACATAATTAACGTCAAGCCTAAGATGTTATTACGAAACATTAAATTGAACCATCCTGTTCTTAGTCTGTTCATCGTATACCACATCGACTTTTAACAGACTGTCATACTAATTCATATCCTAGCAAAAAAGAAAAATCTCAATAATCTCTGTATCAATGCATTATAAAAATGTATGTATGTATCTATGTTCCAAATCTTTTCCCACACCGCTGGATCGATTTCAGCCGGCCGCGGTGACCGAACGATTCTAGGCGCTTCAGTGCGGAGCCACGCGGCTGCTACTGTCACAGGTTCAAATCCTGCCTCGAGCATGGATGTATGATGTCCTTAGCTTAGTTAGGTTTAAGTAGTTCTAAGGCTAGGGGACTCATGACCTCAGATGTTAAGTCCCATAGTGCTTAGAGCCATTTTTGATCGATTTCACGAAAACTTGGTACAAATATCACTTGTAGTCTGGAAAGGAGTGCTTAGGGAATGACAGATAACTGTCAAAATGGTGACGATGTGGGTAAAGTAGAAGCGTACCAAATCGCGCTCAAATTTCCAGAATATTAGGACTTGACGAATAGTAATGCCTCCTAATTTTGTTATGTCAAAACAAACGTTATTGGCCATCTACATATTTACTCTTCACGGCTGCATATTTGCAGCCCTTTGCCATTAGAGCCTTTCCATTGTAGTGTGTAATACGGCGGTGTGGAACGCAGCAATGTCGGTGCGTGAGACATAGCGTGCTGTAACCGAGTTTCGGATTCGAAGTGTTCGTCCACACTTTGATCACCCTCTCATTCAGCATGACAATGCCTGACGCCTCGAGAACAGCGGCGTCTCCTACAGTAGGTGTCTTGGATTCGCTGTTATGAATCATCCTCGGCGGAGTCCCATCTTGGATCCATCTGTATTTTATCTATTTTCGAAACTTAAAGATCTCCTCCGAAAACGTCATTTTGATGATGAGGAAGCGGTACTAACAAAGGCGAGGCTGTGCTCCTTCCAACAAAAACATCCTGCCGCGACGGTATTAACAAACTGGTCTCTCGTTGAGTGAAATGTGCTCGTCACCAGGGTTACTATATAGACAAATAAGTACGCAGACACGAAGAGTAAATTTGTAGAGTGTAGATAACGATCGTTTTATCTAAAAGGTTTGAACAGCTTCTACATAACAAAACTTGGAGACTTTACTTTTCAACAATCTGTAGTACAATATTGCAGAATATAAGAATGTGAGCACACAGTGACCTGCTAAAAACGTTTTACGAAACTCATGAAAGCAAAAATGTTTATCCCTTGAAACTTTTCCGCTGTCGAAGTAGCAATGTCGCCCCATCAGGCCTGACACTTTCATTTATTACTTGTTTCTGGAAAATCTATTCGCAACATTTTTACAGGCTGCATCAACATATACTACTAAAAATAACATACTTGCAAAATTATATCACTGTACGACAAACAACTTACGAGATATGATGACATAAACACTGATATTGATGAGAAGCAAAGTTTTCGTAACACAGAGCGCAAAATTACCATGACTATAATCATTCAGTGTATGGTAGTGAGAAACCATATAGATTTTCACCAAAATTGAAGCATAATTTCAAGCCCTTTCTAAACGTGTTCTCGCTTACATGTTTAACGTCAAAGTCTTACACATTGTCTCATCAGTGCAGTGCAGTAATCAGTGCAGTAATACTGAGGAATATAAGATAACTCAGGAAGAGCTGCTGCAAATTCTACAAAATTCGTTAGGTACGTAACTTATTATTTGCATAAAATAACTGAGGGTGTAAAATTCTGCACTAAGAATAGGGGATGAGTTGTGAAAGGAAAGTGTGAAGTAAGAAGTTCGAGAACGATCTGTTCGTATTTACTTCCAGCATATTGTATACTTCGAATACTTTTCAAAGTATGAAGTGCCAGTTGTCTGTTGTTTGTGCTACTAATTGTGTCAAACTGGTCGCCAGGATGAGCAATGCATTGAGCCAACATTTTTGTCATCGTGTTTCAGGACTTAAGACCAAATCAATATCCCGATGAATGTAGTATCCTCTCTGGAGTCATAAGGTGTAAATGAGTAGATAATCAGAGACATATGTTCTTATTATACGTCAGGTATGGATACTTTCACATCTCCTCCTGAGCGTCTGGCCCGATTTAGACAAGACTTGGTCACAAATGGCACTGTCGGGAACGAAATACCATTGGAGGTAAAATCACTAACCTTTCACAGGAGCGGCGGTGACGGTGGTGGACATATTGGGGGAGGAGGGGGAGATGGCAGAGAAAGGTGGATGAAGAGATGGACCAAGAGAGAGGTGGGGAACGGCGTGGACAGTGTGAGAGGAAGGAGGAGATAGATAAAGAGGGAGCAGGAGGTGGGGAATGGCGTGGACAGTGTGAGAGGAAGGAGGAGATAGATAAAGAGGGAGCAGGAGGTGGTTTCAGAGACGTAGGGGAGTAGGAAGAAGACAGCGCCTGACTTCAGAAGGAGATTACAAACAACGAGTTGAAGCCTGGTGTACTCGAGCCACAGGAAGTGTCACCTCACCATCTTCATTGGATTCCTGAGACCACGTAGTTTTGAATGTTTTAGTGGTTCTGGTGTACTCTAAAAGACTCAACAGGGCATTAGGAAATTTTGTTCGTAATGAAAACGAAATAGAAATGAAATTCGTAGGCAACAAAATGAGAAAGCCAGCTTAATAAATTCGTTAATCCTGGTAAAGAATATTAATAAATCCTATGGAAAGAACGAAAGTAGATTTTTAATACACAAAGCACAAATAATATTCCTAGCAAAGTAAAATCTCTTTTAGTTTATAATCATAAAGATAAAGTTGTGGCACTTAATACTGTCTCAAACGTAAACGACCCCAAATATATCTCACTAAGTTAAGAAAACTAACAGCGCCGTCTACTAGTTCTTTGGTGTACTACACCATGATGATTAAACATCCAAACTACTAAGCTGAGCAGAGAAATATAAATAAAGCTTTATGTTCCGATTTTGATGAAAGGAAGCCTGTTCGTTGCCCCAAGGAAATCTCAAGTTACCTCCGAAAAACACAGGTAAACTTTTCTTTTAGTTTTGGAGATAAGCGTAATGGATAAACAAACACACAAGACTCTTTTGTAGTTTTATTATTAACGCAGATCTTACCGACAGGAGGCGTACTTTATGAAGTATGCAGTGAAGCACCTATATTAATGCAGTGCAAGTGCCATTATATCGATAATGTATGTGGTTCAGTCATCTTGGATGTGGGTTAGTAAACAATGCCAACCATAAATACAATCTTTCAAGTTACGTAGATCGCTTATATTGTATTTTTCTTCGTATTTTTCAGTTGGAAATGTTGTATGTGTGTCCTGCTTCATGTGATCGGATGATGTTTTGTTCTTGTTGACACATAGGTCCAGCACAGTTGAGAATGGATTGGTAAAGGCAATAGCTTAGATTGCGACGTGTAAAAGTCCTGTGGAGACTGCGGATCAATTGACCAAAACAATGCTGTACAACAGTGACGACACAATCGGAATTTTTCTCTCTTTCTCTCTTTCTAGATTATTTTATCACTTGTGAAGATGGTCATCTGCAATGACAAGATCTTTCTTTGTGTGCAATGCAAATTCTGCAGCTACATCTACATCGCCAATGGAAACGTCAATTTTTGCACTGCCATGTGATACCCGAATTTTAATTTTATTTTATATTTGGAGCTGATAATGAATGAAAATTTCCGCCCATGAAACCTACGTCATACTTAGTGATCTAGTCTAAAGCGTGTGCGTGGTAACATAGAGGTCACGGGATCGAATCTAGGTCGAACCATTTTAATTTTCAGTGTCTATAATTTGGCCTTCACTTCTGAATTAGGTGAGGAGTGTCTGTGGACTACAGCTGGTTCTGTTTCCATGTTAAACTATAGTTCCTGTAGCTCCCGGTGGCTGAGTGAGTTAGTTTGACACATTAGGCGTTCAATTCAAAGACTTGCAGCTGACGATTGAGACACACGCAACGGTAACTAACCCTAACCAATATTATCTCAGATGTTTCAGAAATACTTCTGTTTATATTTCGTATTGTTTTTACTTTCATACCTCCATCATTTTGATGATGTCCCGGTTGATCGTATCGACTTACCATTCTTAACTGATACCAAGTGTCTTGCGTATGGAACACATGCTACGACAGTGTCGTACCTGCATACAAGCTGAAGTATTATACTTCGAACTACAGTTGTAATTTCAGTAGTACGTCGAAATTGTGCAGGTCGAAGCTGTGAACATAAAATCATTACATAAATCAGTATACTCTGATTAAAACCATCGTATACTGAAGAGAGGTAAATTTGAAATCTTCTCATATTTGTTTATAAATTTCAGCTCTTTTCCAGTCTTAGGTTCGTTATATGGACTCGAATCTTCGGCAGCTCCCAAATTTTCTAAGATTTATGTTGTATGATTATTTTTATGGAATAGAATTGCAGAGCAGATTCAACAGTCCTTTTCATTCAAAATACTAAAACAGATCAACACATTCGACCCAAAAGTACACACAATAACGTAATCGTGCAGTGATATATAACACCACGTGTTCAACGATTAATATATATGAAGTAGCATGGAGAACTACAGATCATGTAGTAAACAGTTCCTTTTTACATTAGAAATAAATGAGACGTGCATATACGCATTATACAGTGTAGCTGCATCTGTTACGTATTTAGCGAACGAATTAATATTTTTCTACATTTGTCTTGCAATACATCCTTTCTGATTATTACCGTTTTCCGTACTACACCGGTTCCTATGGACGTTTCTCGTTTTTAAATATTCTGGAACATTTCTTGTTCACTAACCAAATACGTCAGGAGTTGTGGAAATCATCTATCAGTTCTAAAATCATAAAAGCATCCAACAGTGGTCCAGAGCCGGGTAAAAGGAGCTACAAATCATAACCAGTCTTGGATGAATGCACTGGGAATCTTTCCTATGATGCTCAGTTTAGCATCTTCGTTTGTCTTGACTCAGCTTACAAGTTCAGTCTACGCTTGGTTTCTCCGCATTTGCATCTGTACCTTGGATGTTACCATACAGCGTGAGGAAAAATGTACAATTTGCAGCAATAAAACTCTTGCCCTTAGCTATTATGGCCGCAGATGCAACGCGTGATAATGGCTGTTGGTACTCCACTACACAACAATGACCTTATTTTTAGCATTATAGTTGGTATGTGAGATGTATGCTGGAAGACCCGGGTTTGGTTGTCTATATTTGTGAACGTAGGCTATTCGAGAAGGGCTTAGTGAGATTCTACACATGCACAATTTCCTTTTCCTGTAAGATTAATCCACATCACTGAACACGTGTGTGTCACACTCCGAAACAGGTGACGAAGTGTGGAGCTTTTCTTCAATCTTTTCCCTGATCATTATTAGGTTCCTATGACCACGAAACATATTTAAGAATTTGTCGAAAGAGAGCGACCTGTTGCCCTTGGGAATAACAGTTCATACTCATGTCTTCATCTTTTAGCTTCCATGTTGTTTTACCAACTTCATATTATTTATTAGCTTGTTCTTTTGTATGTGATTATTGGTAGAATGTATGTAATAACTATTAGAATGTAATATTATCACTTAACCATTATTTTGAACAATTTTAAATTTAATTTTATTTACGTTTTTAATTATTAGTTTTCATCACTTTAATAACGCATTCATTTGACAAGCTCACTATAGACTTTACCTATTGTACTCTTCATTTATTGCATTCTGTACAATTCCATAATTGACAATTATGTGTAGATTTACTGCAACTTAAGGCACAAACGGATGTTGCGGCATCTGTATTGCAGTGTGTTATGAACAATAGCGCTATTGACAGTGTGAGACAGCCGCCACTGTGGCCTAGTTTACATTGTACTTTAAATATGTGCGACAATGCTAAGCGAATATTGTGTATATAGTGTGACGATGGCTTTTTATAATAGGATATATTATAAAAAAAACTGTCTCGTCGCATTTTAAGCACGTGTTTCCACATCTATGAAAGTCATAACTTTTATATATGTTGTATCTCATGTTTTAAAATGTAACCTGTGTACTAATTGCAACTTATTTCCCGTGTTTCGTTGCAGATCTGAAGACTGTCACTGCAGACCGAAATCGTCAGTCTAAGGACGAAAAGATTTGTGACCACTGTTTTAATCCGTGACCATGTAGCTGTTTGTGAAACTTCCTAAACATGGGTGCAATAAAAGAATTTATAAATATCATTCCTGCAGAAGACTGGATAGATCATTACATGAAATTTGGTACGACTCGGAATCAGAAGAGCCAACGGAAGAGAAAGCAGAGGAAGGAAGAGATGTAATATAGATTTGACAGAACTGAAACAGGCGCTCAAGAATATAAAAAAATAGAAAAGCACGTCGACTGGAAGTAATTAGCTCGTAAATGATAGTTTATTGTGGAGAATTTCTAGAATATATGTGGTTGGTATACAGGTAAAATACCACAAGAATGGAGACACGCTAAAGTTATGTTATTGGGTAAAAAAAGGAGATGGAAGTAACCAACTAGTTGCAGAGGAATTGGTCTTCTGAAGGATTCTTACGTAATGTACAGGAAAATAATTAATAATTAATCTGCTTCAGATTTATTACGACAGCTAGCAGCCTTCCGAAAAGGAAGATCTTGTAACTATGTTTAGGCTCTAATACAGATTACATAAAAAGATGAAAATTCAGTCTGTAGGCACGCTAAGCATTTATCGACGTGGGGAAGGCATTGAGAGCATCCATAGAAAAGAGAAAGCTCTGGTCAATAGTGAAGAAAAGAAGTTTCCATAGACCAAACTTTGTATGAGTGAAAATTCCAAAACAAAAACAGATACTGGAATAGCGCTGACACTAGAAATGGAGATAAGCGAGGGAGGAAGGCGAAGCTGTAGATGTCACCAACGCTGTTGAAAATCACATCGACGACCTGGTCAGGGAATATATGATGAACGGAAAACCTCTGGGTATAAGAGCTGACCAAGCAACTGTCGTAACACAATGCTTTTTCCCTAAGACCAGGTAATCATAAAGGGCAGTGAAGATAAATTTCATTTAGTAGTCCACAGATTAAACAATATAAGCCTAAGTTACAATCTAAAGATTTCAACAATGAAAACAAAAACATAGGCCTTTCTTGAAAAACACCTTACAATGACTAAGGTAGACACCAATAACGTAATAATAGGACCGGTGTAACCATTTCCAGTATCTAGCACGTGACAAGTTGAAGAAGAAAATGACATAAATAAGAAAACTAACACCTATCAACACAGGTGTGGTAGTGTAAGGGGAACATTAAAGGTGTAACTAGACCAGCAACTCTAACGAAATTTTATAAAGTAATGGCAACACCCAAAGAATGGAGCATAAAGTTGGACATTAAGATCAAAAGACCTAAGGCGACGTGAAATATCACAATTGGAGATCCTTAGATAAGTGAAAGTCTGTATAAGAGAAGACGAAATAAGAAATGAGGAAAGAAAGGACACAGCCATTAACCAAAAAGTAATCCAACGAAAGTAGGACTGGAAAGAGTATATAGCGCATACTGCTCCTCAGAGAATCCTTTGATAAGCAAAGGAGTACAGTCCTACTGGAACAAAGACTGTGGCAAGGCCGAGGATAGACGCTACTGTTTGGAACCGCGACCTCTACGGTCGTATGTTCGAATCCTACCTCAGGCATGGATGTTTGTGATGTCTTTAGGTTAGAGAGGTTTAAGTAGTTCTAAGTTCTAGTGGACTGATGACCTCACATGTCGAGTCCCGTAGTGCTCATAGCCATTTGAACCAATTTTGAAGGCCGAGGAAGTGATGGTGAGACTAGAACCGACCGTAAGGCGTAACTGGACTGGCAGAGGAAGAAGAAGAATGCGAGCACGTCTCCTCTGAATATGGTGAGTCAGACTGAGTTACGAGCAACTCGTTGTCACCAATATCCTTCATAAATGTCCCTGTATTGTTTATAAGAAGGTCATAAGAACGTAAGGTAGGCGCTGAGCCAGCAGCCTACTTGCTCTCGGTCGCTGGTGGCAAGTGACGCTGGCTCGCAGTTGCTACGTCTAGCTCACCACAGCGGCGCTGGGACGCTGCGGCCGCCTCACCTGCGTCGGAGATGACACGAGCGGTCTTGGCTCGCTGGCGGCGCCAAGTGCTGGTAGGATACCAGTGGCACGAACCATGGGAGGGCTTCAATTTCACACAACAATCATTTTCACAACAGTAATCAACTCCAGCAGTTTGTTGGTCTTTACAACACATTTTCTTGGTACTAATTTTAGAATATGGACAAACCACGGTAATTAAAACCCTATCGTTACAACAAGCTCAAGTTGGAACTGTTCACAACACATACCAAAAGACTGTAAATTTTTAATAATGTCTGTTCGAAATAATTCTAATTGTTGTCATACATGATACTGACAAACCATAAAATGAGATTTTTATGTTAAAGAACAGTTTTATAGAACAGAAAGTCAAAAGGCCCGTTTGACAATTTCAAAGACAATACCACAACTAAAGACAGTATGTAAGTGCGTTGTAGCTTTCCCCAGAATGTTTGATTCGTAAGAACACAAGCTCCTTGTAAACAATAGCCAGTAGTTATCTGAAGATGGCCTAATAAGCCGAAAACTAGTTCATACAAGTAAAAATCAATAGAACAAAAAACTGCTTAAGTTTTATTCAATCCTGAATGATCCTGCAACTAATAGTTATCAACAACAGCCTCTTCCATTTTTTCGCCGTTAAACAAATGAATGATAATTGCGATAAAAGCTTGTTTCTGTCCAGCTACTTGTGAAAAAGTCTTCACTCTGCCTTTAATGTTGAAATAATTCCGAGTAGGTGAAAAGCTGTCGGGTGTCCAGATGGGTGGCAGTATTTAAAATCACAAAGTTTCGCCGAGTGACGTACTCTTTATCTCCTGGAGAAGGACACTTCGCCAGAAGATGATGAGTATGTCTCTCATCGAAATGACGTCATTTTATGATAATATCACCGAGCTAGAAACCCGAGAGCTTTTCACCAAACGTATACGCCAGTAAAGTATACATTCACATAGTTCCGAGTGACTTCAAAGTGGTTTCCCAGAAACCTCCTGGATGTATATCTCTATGATACTTTGTACAAAGGTACAATGACTTTCAGCAGATTTAAAATGCTTTCATTTTCAACAATTTAAGTAGGTTTTGCATTCTTATAAATTACGTACAAATATACTTCACAAAAACGTACAGCTTTCGCAGCAGTTTCAAAGAAATATACTGAAATATTTTTAAATTTTGACCGCAATAGTGGATGAAGAAATCTTTTGACAATTATTCTTAAACACTGTTTTTATCTAGTCCGCTTTCGCTAAAAACGAAATTTCTCGCTACCCTACCCATGGCCACGTTTGTTGACGTGTTACAGGGGAGTCATTATGGTGCATGTTCAGAAACAAACGTTCTTTAAAAGAGGGATAAATAGGAGGCAGTGTTTGCAGATAGTCTTCTTACTCTACCAATATGAAAGTCAGTATCTTATCTCTGACATCAATGTTACAAAATTGTAAATAGCAAGTGAAACATCGAATCATTAACTTGAAGCACAGATATATCGTAATCGTCCCTAGTCAGGACGTATATCTCTTCGGATGTCTTCATTGTACGTAATTTATTGAACTACATTGTGGAACTGTACCTAGACCTCTCTGAAAATCTGGAAACGTAGTGAAGCAGATATGTTAATTTTGTTTCGTTACATTTTATTTTTTTGACACTCATCTGCTCCTTGAATGGAGGATCTGTTATACATTTAAATATACATGACTTCGCGCAGTTGCGGTTACTCTACGATATCTGCCTAGGATGTTTGTAGTATGTAGTGACAAGCAAAAAAATGTGAATTTGCTCCTCTGTAAGAGACTCAGACACAAAAGTTGGGGAACAGCTGCCTCAGTACTCGTTTGGCTTTCCTCGCCCAAAATTCTGGAAGGCTAACATATCCACACTATTATAATTCCACAGTCAAATCCCTTTAGACAGTCTTTCAATTTAAGCCTTCATTCTCAGCATCTCCCTCTCACTGTCCCTGTCCCCATTTGTCTCCCTCCCACTGCCTCCTTTTTCTCCCATTGATTTTCAGTATACCCCCTGTCACTGTCTCCTCTCTCACCCACACTGTTCAATTTTGTCTTTCTTTCGTACTGTCACTGTCCTCTCCAGACCCTCGACAGCCGAAAAATTCCGAGGGTGGACTGTAATACTTTCCCCTAGAACCAAATGTTTAAAATTTCTTTTCAAAATGAGTCCTTCCCTATACCTCAATGCAGAAGGTCGCCAGTCTGTGGTACAGACCACCAAAGTCTACGTATCGTCTCCAATCATATGCACATTTCATTTCCACTGTCTTTCTCCTCTTTTGCTCCAAACACTTCTGTCTCCCTCAATCACATTTTCTATTTCACTGCCACTGTTTCTCACTTACCATCAGTACCTCCTGCCTAACTCCCACTGCTATTGTCTTCATCCAAATGTTTTTCTCTTTCACTGCCACATTCTGTCCCACCAATCACTTTCTCCTTTTTCTTTCTCTCCCACTGGGTCTGGCTCCTCTCTCTTCCACCGTCACTTGCCTCTTTTGTTCTCTTTCAGCACAGCCCCAATTTCTCCCCATGCGATTTACATGTCCTAAGCGACTGGAAGAAAACACGGGCGACACCAGTGTATAAGAATGGTAAAAGAACGGACGCGCAAAACTATATCCGTTTGCTACAGAATCATTGGACAAATTCTCAGTTAGAATGTGATAAACTTTATTGAGGCTCATGAGTTTATGCCAACGAATCAGAGTGATTTTAGAAAGCATCACTAGTCCGAAACTCAGCTTGCATTTTTCTCACACGATAACCTGAGAACTATGGATGAAGGGCAACAGTCAGATTCCATATTTCTAGATTTCTGGAAAGCATTTACAAGGCGCCTCATTGCAAGATGTTAACGAAGGTACGAACATACGGAGTAAGTTCACAGATACGTGAGTATGTTGTCCTCGACGGCGAGTGTCCATCCGAGACAAGGGCATCGTCAGAAGTTCAAATGGTTCAAATGGCTCTGAGCACTATGGGGCTCAACTGCTGTGCTCATCAGTCCCCTAGAACGTAGAACTACTTAAACCTAACTAACCTAAGGACATGACACATATACTTGCCCAAGGCAGGATTCGAACCTGCGACCGTAGCAGTCGCACGGTTCCGGACTGCGCGCCTAGAACCGCGAGACCACCGCGGCCGGCGGCATCGTCAGAAGTGCCCCAGGTAAGTGTGATAGGGCCGCCGTTGTTCTGTATATAATAAATGATTTGGCGGACGGGGTGGACAGCAGTCTGCAGATGTTTGCTAATGATGCCGTGGTGTATAGTAAGGTGTCAAAGTTCTGTGACTTAGAAGACATACGACGACTTAGACAAAATTTCCAGTTGGCTTGATCAATTGCAACTAGCCCCAAGTGTGGAAAAATGTAAGTTAATGCTGATGAATAGGAAGACCATACCTGAAATTTTCGGATACAGTATTATTAGCGTCCAGCTTGACACAGTGAAGACGTTTAAATATCTGGGCGTAACGTCGCAAAGCGATATGAGGTGGAACGAGCATGTGAAAATTGTGGTAGGGAAGGCAGATGGTAGACTTCGCTTTATTGGAGCATTTTAGGAAAGAGTGGTTTTTCTGTACAGGAGAACGCATGTGGGACGATGTACGACATATTTTTGACAACTGCTTGAATGTTTCGGATACCTACTGTAATGTCCCCACAGCAAATACCGTCTACCACGCACCAATTAATCATTTTAAATAAAACCATTCACAGTGATTCACATTGGAAAAGTTATCTGATCTGATTTTTTCGTAATATATGCGGCGACAGCTCGTCGACGCCAAAGTATTTTCTAATGCGTTTATTCTTTGAAATAACAGAGATGCATATATGCATTCTCCATGGTTGTTAGAGTGGTAACTAGGACAGCTTCTGGAGTATCTGTTGAGGGACTGACGTGTTTCTGACAGATACATATTCTGCTTTTCTTCTCGCTAAAGCGAGCCAATTAACATTTGTGCCGTTAGCGGTTTGTTTTGAAGAGAAAAAGATTGTAAAAGGAAAATAATTAGGCGTGGAATCACCGGAGATCTGGACATGTAATGGGGATGGATTTAATGCACGATTTCCTCCATAAATAAGATTAGTGACTTTTTTATTCTGGAGTGAATGAACGAATGAGTTTTTTTCTGAATCATTTGTTGATCACGTTGGCCCTGTAATTAGTGGGGAAGTTTCAGCTGTGTCGAAGAGAGCCTGCAATCACTAAGTCTATGTTAATTCGTCCAAAAAGGCTTCGTACACATCTGGAATTCGCAATCTTTCGTAAAAGGAACAAACTGTCCAAACGATTGATTCTCCCGACTGCAGCGTTTAACAGTAATAACAAATGTAAAGATCTCTTACAGCGAGCCAGCCGCTGATTACCAAGACGAAGGACTTCACCAAAGATTCTATTTGGTTGATTCTTTTTATCACGTAATGAAATCTTATATTAAAAACTATACATAGATAAAGGAGAGAAGGAGAAAGGGCGAATGAAAATAGAGATAATACTAATAATTCTCCATTAGTCTGATTTTTCGCCTGTCTTATGACGGATCAGCCAAGAACTGAGAGGGCCTTACTTTACTGTATAGACTTACGTGTGAAGGTGAAGGAATCTTAAAGACAACAGATACACATCTATACAGACCAGACATTACACAGAGATAGGGGCTAGCTGCATTGATAATCTATTCTTAGATTAAAGAGACGGCAACTTACTATCCGAACATTTAAAATGTTAAACTACGAGGTCGGATTGAGACATCGAAGCTTTTCAGAGCAGAGCCGCTAGATTTCTTGCCAGTAGGTTCGAACAAAACGTAAGTACTACGGAGATGCTTCGGGAACTCAAATGAGAATCCCTGGAGGAACGGCGGCATTCTGTTTTGGAAACATTATTGAGAAAATTCAGAGAACCGCCATATGTAGATGTATACCCGGTCACAAAATAAATTCAGCATCAGTGTACATAGCGTACTTAAAATTGTTACAGCTTCAGATACAGTGAATCATATTATCGGCCCAACTATAAACAGGTGAACTGTTACGCGAGAGAAAGAAAACAGCCTATAATGTTCCATTTGACTACACATTAAACAATGAGAGTTGAGTTAGTTTCCCAGTAACAACCAAATGTTACGAACATCGTTGTAGTGTTTCCTTATTTTCATACCAACAGATGCAGCACTAGCAATATATTATTAGCTGCTGTGTTAGCAGACTGAAGGTAACGCATGTATTTTCTAAGGTATTTCATCACTTAACTATTTTGTTTGTTATATTTCCATTCTGGCTGTATTACTGTTTGTAGATATCATAGTCAAATAAAGAAAACAAAAGTTTTGACCGTTTGGAAACATGTTTCATGTTAAACCAGTCACTCTGTGTGGAATGTACTAATGTCACAAAATAACTGTGACTCTGAAGGAAACTGCCTTATCTTGGTTACGTTTATAAATTATCTGAAGGGGCTTGTTTAATTTGTTGTGTCTTTTGTTCGTTTTGCAAGAAGAGGACGTCCAAAAATTGGTAGGAACAGAAAATATCTTTTAGTGACATGAAGAAAGCGTATCGAACATGGAGTTCTTAATGTAATATTTTATTTTGTAATTTAGCAATACATTGTTACATAACGGACCATTGGGACCCTTACATATTGTTACAAATTAGTATAAAAGCAACAGACTAATATTTCATCTCATACGCACAACTGTACAATGTGAGGTGAAATTCAAAAGCAAATGTACAGACAGAAGATAGAAGTCTTCGAACTGCAACAATAAAATTTGGAATGGGAAGAGATGCTGCTACACACGAATTTAAATCTATAGGTGATGCAATTCTCACATCAACGAAAAAGAGAACATATCATGTGGCAGACATTGCATTTCATTTTAAATAAAGTTTTATCATGAATTCTCTATCAAAGCTTTAACTGCTTCTTCGATAGTGATATATGTCGTTTGTATGGATTTCAAATAACGATAATATTCAAGGAAATGTACTTGATCAATATGAAAACACGAACTTCAAAAGAAGCATCAGCATTCGAGAAAAAATGCGAAATACGAGACAAAAATATTTCTTTGCTTAATGGAATGCAGTCACTGAGTAAACAAATAACACAGCCAATCAAGAGAGGTTTGTGAATGAGAGGAGGCGTTGCAGTTCTACGTACTTTCGTTTCGTAGAATATTTCCACACGAATTTGAAAAGCAGCATCAGCATTCCAGAGAAAACGCGAAATACGAGACAAAAATATGTCTTTGCTTCATGGAATGCAGTCAGTGAATAAACAAATAGCACAACCTATCAAGAGAAGCGTCTGAACAAGAGGAGACATTGCAGTTTTATGTACTTTCGTTTCGTAGAATATTTCAGCTCACATCTCAATTGAATGCACTTTTCATTTCCATTACTAAGAGAATATCAGAGAAGCTCGGTGGGACGTATTTCGTCATGCATTCATTTGACTGATAACGTCATGAGTTATGAATGTAAAACATCTGTAGCTGAAATGAAAATATGCAGACTTTCAGCAAGGCACAGGGTGCAAACGCCCGCATACGTGAAGAGCATTCTAACGCTTGTGATGGAAAGAACGGTGGACTCTATAAACTCATCTTACATACCGTCGTTTCTGAAGCCCATACTCCAATTTAATCTGTAATATAAGTGACTCACAGTTATGCATTTCAGGAGAGTGAATTTACTTATCGTAGTTAGGAGTAGTGTGTGTACAAAGAATCTAATCAGTACCTCATCATTCGCTGAATATATGCATAATTAAGAAGAGTTATGAGCAATACGGCAACTGGTAATTATGAGGATATTAGTAATGTGTTATCTAGTAGCAAATATGTAGCTAATTTGCAGTTTTCCTCATACACATTATGTACTTCTCCGATTTCTATGTAGTGGGTAGTTTCGGACAATGTGAGAAGCTTTCTAATATTACACTCCGAGACTGAACTACTGCGCTTCATTTGTCATTGGGGATAAGTTTGAAAAGACGTGTCCGATGCTCAGACTCACGTAGTTTTCATTTATAGTTGTAAAGGAGCTATTGACTGAGCAGATTGTGGTATGGTAAGGGGTAGGGGGAGGATTTTTCCCCAACAAGAGAAGGGTTAGGATTAAGTAAATCTATGGTTGTTAAGATAACCTTTTAAAATCATCATAACAAAATTATTAACACTGTACAAAGCCTTCTGGGAGTTAGACAAACAAGAGGTCCTCTCCTCTCTCGAGGAATATTTGCACTTCTAGCTCCAATCTCACCAAGCTTCTTTGTATAGCAATACGTAGCCTGTAAGTCCAATTTCTTAAGGTCAGTTTCTCCTAATGGCTGTTAAATAAATGTTATGGTACACTTCACATCATTTGTTAATCTTCGAAAGCAGTGCGACAGTGTGGACCCATTTCGTCATAATCTCAGTTTGTGTATTTACATCCACCCTACCACTGTGAATGAAACGGTATTTTTAGTACTGCCATTTTCACGGGTACTCTAATTCTGTAGACTCATTTCTCCTAAATCTATTCTTCTACTGGTCCCACTTCATATGCCTTTTCACCAATATTTGTTAGGAAGACGTCTGCAAAGCATTTACTTAGTAGGACCGTTCTGAAAAGTTTCCCAAGCAACTCCTACTACAAGGACCGAAATTCGTCATTTTGATAGGTACCGCAATGTAAACAATAGCTTACGGACATGTCCCAAGCTATTGTTGTTTACCACCCTAATTTGATTATCTTCAGCAGACCCACTGTCGATGAGCAACGGAGCTTTTTTGCACAAGTGGCGCAGTTTGTGCTGTCCACATTTCAGTCGTTTCATAACGACGGTTCAAAGACGCGGTTTGTCCGATGAAGAAATTTTAAAATGTTTGATGTCACTGGCAGATGGTGAATACGCAGGAGAAGATCCCAGTTGTTTGTGAAGCTGATGAATAACAGAAGATCAGTCTACAAGCGCTATTGATGATGAGGAATATATCCCTCCCATCATTGAAATCAGTGACTCTTCAGATGCGATGTTGCAACTACTGGGCAAGAGTAAGCTGAGAAGTTGCAAACCAATGTTACTTTACCTACAGCAGGTATGTTTATATAGTCGTTGTACTATTATTATGTATTTTATCACAACTGATATTTCAGCAAGCATTATAAATGTTTTCCATTTTGCTGTATTACAATTGGACATTCATTGTTTTTGTTTTAACTGAACTATTCTATTATAAACTGTATATTGAGGTATGTCAAACAACGGTGCGCGGTTACCTCCAGCTAACAGCACTAGAGGCGTCTAAGGCAGAGTGAAAGGAAAAATTCTGATGGAAGGAAATCCTTCCATTAGAAGTAGTGAGCTAATGACGGAACAACATGGACTGTTACACCAAGGAAAGCTGTTCCTGGAAGGCGTCCACGCAGAACATCTTGAAGGTAACACCGGGACCTAAAGCCTATGCGAAGATGTTGTTCAGAAAAGGTATATATTCTAGTGCATGGAGATTGTTAATTGATGACAGTATGCTTCAAAATATAAAGAAGTCTCCAGAAAATAGGGCACCCCAGAAATTATATGATGATAATTGAGCCATTAGCGTCGATGCAGTGGAAGCCGCAATATTACTTATGTATTTACGAGCAGTGTATGGAGCAAAAAACATTCCATTGAAGCTGTTTTGATCGAATACATGGATACCAGCAGTTTTTCGTAACACAATAAGTTCACCAAAATTTTGTGGTTTATGCGATTTGACGAAAAGAACACACATTCACATAGAATAAAGACAGGCCATGTTGCACCTGCTAGCACTGTGTGCAATTCCTTGATGTGTTATATTCCTGGTCAAAATATCACTGTGGATGAGCAACTGTTTCCATGCAAGTCTAGATGCTCTTTCATTCAATACATGAGCAATATGCCAGACACATTTGGAACAAAGTTTTGGCTTGCAGTTGATACGAATTCTAAGGATCAGGTGAATGGGTTTCCATACTTGGGCAAAGATGAACAGCGGTCCACAGGTGTTCCCTTTTAAGAGCATGTTTTAACGTGTCTTATGCCACCCTTGGTTTCCCGTGGGAAGAAACATAAACTGCGACAATTCTTTGACAACTAAGTACCTTGCAGGAAATAAGAAACGTAAGAGTACATGCACTGTAGGCACAGTGAAGAAATCTAGAAGAGAAACTCCTGGATCAGCAAAATCTGCTGTAGCACAACTATTCTTTATAAGTCAGATGACATGGCTCTAATTTGCTATCAGGGGGAAAAGAACAAAAATGGTACTGTTTTGAGTTCAGTGAATGACACAGTAAATATCGATGAAGAAATCCTAAAGAGCCACCCGCGTCAGTGGCCTACAACAGTAACACCAAGTATGGGGTTGACGTAATCGGTCATATGGCTCCCCTTACACTGTGAAATATGGATGCCGCAGATGGTCCGTGCACCCTTTTTTAAATATCTTGTACTAAGAAGCTATAAATGTTTGGGTACTCTATAAGGAAGTAACAGCAGAAAAATTAAGCAGACTTCAGTTTATATACAAATTGGAGAAGAGTTGGCTTTAGCATATAAGGTCACAAGGGTACCAAACACTCTTCCTAATAAAGTATTTCAATATTGCATCATTCGAAAGACTTTTCAAATAGGACGATGTAGAGGCTAGAATAGAAGCAAACATTTATGTATAAAGTGTGGCACGTATGTTTGCTTACCACGCTTAGGCAATGCTGAATACACCTGTGAGGTGTCGCGACGCAGCACGTGGTTTCTAATGAGTAAAATCAGGGTTGTAAACGTTTTTCTTGAGTATCTTGTGCTTTTCGAATATTTGTGTTAAAACACACGCTTTTCTTTTCCACAGAAAGCTATCCATTCCACATTTTGTTACATACGTTTTGATTAATTTTTAGTTGTAAAATGTTCATTTAAGATGTAATTCTACAGAAAAATGTAAAACTGTATCCCGGTGAACTGCGTAACTTGTCTACAATGAAGTGATGTATGTTAAAATGTGTGTACTTTTTTAAACACGGCAAAAGAAACTGTTCCCTTCAAAATGACGGTTTCGTCCTTCTAGGTAGATTGAAACCCCGGTACTTCTGAAGTTACAGGCATTTGAGAATGCATTGGATGATATAGGAGTTAATGTCAAGGTTAACGCTTACTTGAAGAGGAATAGCGCAACTAGGTAGTAAAATACACCAATTTTCTAGTTTCTGGCCACTGAGAATCCCTTCACAGTGGGTAATGACAGGGAAGAGAGTTTTACCAGGAGTATATTGTATCCAGGGAAACTTGACGTGTTTTGCTCTAGTGGCCGATTTTAGACTCACTTAAACCAACGCTCTCTCCAGGCCGACATAATCAGTTTCTGAGAATTTCTACTACTATGTATACATCCAGACTGAAGAAATGAATGAAAATTCATATCATGCCCGAGATTCGAACTTGGGTCTCCAGGTCAATAGACAGATGTGCTAACCATTACGCCATCTTGACACAGGGGCTACTCATAACTGCACGATCTACCCCAGCACGCTTTCCTCATAAAACGAAATTTCTTCCCCAGTGCCGTACTGTCCGAATTTAGAGAAGGTATGAGGGGGGGGGGGGGACTACCAAGTAGTCTAAGAAATGAATGAGAATCTGAACTGGGGAAAGAAGCAGTCCACTCAGTTGTTTAATGGCTAGCACATCTGCTTAAGGAGCGGGAGACTCGAGTGAGAATCATGGCCTTGGTAAACATTTTCATTCATCGCTTCAGTCTTGACCCACACATCATAGACATATGAGAGTTGAAAAGGTCTCAGGAACCATACACATTGGTGTCCAAAATCAAAGCAACAAAAGGAAATTTAGTAAGGTTGCTTTTATTTTTGGCAGAAAACATTACAAATAGGTGACAGCGAAGTAGAACCAACGTAAAAAATACAGAACGTAAACAACTGCAACAAGCCTAGAGGCAGACCAAAATGATCCTAGTTTTTATTATTTTTTAGTCCGCAGCTCTTGGTGGTGCGGTAGCGTTCTCGCCTCCCACGCCCGGGTTCCCGAGCTCGGTTCCCGGCGGGGTCAGGGATTTTCTCTGCCTCGTGATGACTGGGTGTTGTGTGATGTCCTTAGGTTAGTTAGGTTTACGTAGTTCTAAGTTCTAGGGGACTGATGACCATAGATGTTAAGTCCCATAATACTCAGAGCCATTTTAACGATTTTTTAATTATTTTTTAACTTAAGCGGATTTGCACACTCATTTCGAAAGCTGGTTAATGTGCCTGGTATGGGGTGTGACCATGTCTAGCAGCAACACAGGCCTGACGACGACTCCTCTTGTTGTGAATGATGTCATCACTCTGATGTTGAGACAATAGCGCCCATTCTTCCTGCAGAGCTGCTCGCAGTCTTGGAGAGTGGTTGGTGGATGCCGACCTGACGCAAGCGTCCCAGACATGCTCTGTGGGACTCAAATCGGGAGAGCGAGCAAGGTACACCATGCTTGCAATATCTTCGTTTTCAAGAAAACATTAACCACACGTTCTCTATGAGGTCGAGCACTATCGTCAATCAGTACGAATTCTGGGTCCATACCACTTCGTAATAACCGCGAATGAGCTCCTCATGATACATGACAGCAGTAAAACCTTGCTGATTCGTAAGTACAATCGCTGCCCGCACCGTAAGAGATCCTGCTCTATATCGGTCTCTTTCCACAATGTTTGGGTCCAGAAAATGAGTTCCAAGTTTCCTCCAAATGCGAATTCGTCGGTAATCACTCGCCAGACTAAATCGAGGCGCAGCTGGTGAAACAACGTTGGCCCACTGCTCAAAAGTCGAGGTGGTTTGCTGATGACTCCATCCTAGACGTTCCATTCTGTGCAGACGCGTCAGAGACAGATATACAGCAGGTCTCCGACAATGGAAGCCATTATGACGAAGCCTTCTGCAAACCGTATGTCTCGATACAACACGTCCAGTAGATACTGCGAGCTCTCATCCCAGTTGCCGTGCAGTACTAGGGCGGTACTGTCATGCGCTTACAGCCAAACATCCGTCCGCTCCTCTGAATCCACAAGTGGTCGGCCCCGCCCTGGCCCTGCGTGATACAGTTCCTGTTTTCATAAACTGTCACCTCGTCCGAGAAACAACAGAACGATTCACATTAAGCCAGCGGACCAAATAAGTTAACTTTCTTTTTTCTATGGCCCTCCATTGTAGAAAGTCTGGTAGGCATCTACTATGTGACATACTGCGCCGTTTGTGATTGTGTACACAGCGATTGACGTTATGGAAAACACTATCCTCTTTCATAGGTGCCCAGACTTCATCGTTGGCATGGTTGTCCATTGACCGAAGTGCCATCTTCTGTACAGGACACGATGGTACTGACATCTGATTGACAGTTCGTGTGACCGTCCGGAGTGGCCATGCGGCTCTAGGCACTACAGTCTGGAACCGCGTGACCGCTACGTTCGCAGGTTCGAATCTTGCCTTGGGTATGGATGTGTGTGTTGTCCTCGGGTTGGTTAGGTTTAAGTAGTTCTACGTTCTATGGGACTGATGACCTCAGAAGTTAAGTCCCATAGTGCTCAGAGCCATTTGACAGTTTGTATGTTTACATTAGTAAATTAGACATAGGACGGGGAAATAACGGTTTGTTGCTTTGATTATGGACACCACTGTGGTTTCAATTGATTAAAGGACCTATGCCTGGATTTTAGGCAGGATAACCCGTTTCGTTCGATGCTGAGGTGCTATTTCAATACAGCTGGAGAGCCTCAGCATTGCTTTTATAGCTTAGGGGTGAACAACAAGTGGGCTGAGAATTGGATTGGAACTTGGGAGAGAGGCATGATAGGGTAGTCCATGGTGTTCTGTACTGTCGTTGTGCCAGGCTAGTGTAGGAGCTAGCGCACCTGGCCAGTGAGTAGGAGTCTCCCGTTCGAATCACAGACATGGTACACATACTTGAGGTACAAGGTTCTGTGTTGTGCAGTATTTGTTAATATTACAAGTTCTACATATTATGTACTGTACAATGTATTACAGTTATTTACAGGATGTTGTTAATTTTTCAGATAAAGAGACGTATGATGAGTAGAATTCTATATAGGAACTACTTACTAAGTGAATGGGCAGATAAGCATATTTCATCAGTCATGAACGATCCCGTATTTGGAAATTAAGGCCTTTTACCAAGGAACACTTGCTGTTTCCAAATCATGTGCGGTACTTTAATGTCTTAATAATTTCACCAGTTTTGAAACTAGAAATTTTTGTTGGAAAAAAAAAAACACAAATGGGTTTGATCACTACAGGACTTTACATCTGAGGTCATCAGTCCTCTAGAATTAAGAACTACATAAACCTAACTAACTAACTAAGACATCACACACATCCATGCCCGAGGCAGGAGTCGAACCTGCGACCTGTAACCGCTCAAGTAACGAGCAGCCCTTAGTAGCTCACCATCACGACTTTTTATCTTAAATATCTTTGTGACTAATGCCCTTCTGGCATATTTATTATTTTATAAATGACATATAAGTACTGCCAGTATTTCACGATGATTCTGTATCATACGTTCCTAGTCGTAATTCTGTGACCATGTTATAGACCATTCTTTGATTCAAATTCTGAGGAAGACACTCCTAGCAGTGCTGAAACCCAGTTAATTCGTTAAAAACGGTAACCGAGGGCTGTTTTCCTTCAAGAGTATACAGTGTTGTAAGAACAGTAAATAAGGTGTGTTCACGTGACGTCTCTAGAGGCAGTACCATGAGTTAAAGTAACGTAATGCGCATATCTCATCGTCACAAATGTAACCCGTTTCATATGTGGCTCCATCAGCAATTATATGGAGATGACTTTAACAATCGAGTGAATTTCTGTCGATGGGAATTAACAGAAATTGCGTTCCAGCTCTACCCGTTTACCAACGAAGCAAGTTTCACAAACCACGGTGCAGTGAATTTATGAAACATGCATTACTGGTCCGTGGACAATCCTTTCTGGCTTCAACAGGTAGAGCGGCAGCAACCGTGGAATGTAAATGTATGGTGTGGAGTAATTCGCGACCATCTCATTCGTCCTTACTTCATTGAAGGCACCTAAACAGCTGCAAAATTCATCGGGTTTGTACAAAATGATCTGCCAAAGTTGTTAGCAAATGTCCCCCTGGAAATGCGTAGACGTATGGGGGATATCAATGTGATTGTGCTCCTGCACATTCTGCAATGAAGGCTAGTCTGACAGAATGTTCGACGGGCATTTCATAGGACGTAGCGGACGCATAAATTTTCCAGCCCGTTCTCGTGATCTTACACCTTTAGGCTTCTTTCAGTGGGGTACGATAAAGGAGAGCGTGTACCGTGATGTGCCTGCAAACCCAGAGGATGTGAAGTTCATGTCTCTTCTGCACCTATGTAACATTAATGTTCTCTTTGTACCCCCTGATTCATTCGATTCTCTCCGATACACACGATAGAACTGTTGAGGAGTTTCTCAAGCATCAACTTCATGTTACAGATTACTCTGAATGTAATGAACAGTTTACAGTGTAAGAAACGACACTGAGTAAATGTTTTTTTTTTCTTTTTCTTTCAGTTTAGACGAAAAGAACAACAAAGTTTCATTTTAAAAAAAACCATAATTTTGTGTTGAAAAACATACTTCCGTGTATTTCTCAGTGGTTTCTATTAACCAATTACACCAGCCCCTCTCTTCACTTTCGGACTGCGGAATTGATTACTCGTTGTTTGTTGTGGTTTGGGAGGTGTTTCCAGTGGTAATGTTAGGTAACTCACGCTGTACAACACAATACCAAACAACTGAAACATACACGGACACGATTCTATGTCTCCTATCTAAAATCAAAATTTAGTTCTGTGTAAGTTAGATTTTATTCCACCATTATTCATAAACAGGTCTGCTAAACAGATAATAGGAATCGGTCGAGACACACAAAACAATATATTTCACTATAAACTAAAACAATGCAGCTAGAAATAGTTGAAGTTGAACCTGGTACTACACAACATTTGCAAATACTGCTCTGTACCCATTGCTAAACACAGTTATGGCGTTTTTAACTACTTGTTAAGTTGTTTTCAGAGTTATTTATATTACTGTGAAATAAATGAAAGAGTTCTGTCCTACAACTAGAAGAACAAATTTCTGTTATATACTGTTATAGTTGATTTATGTCTGATACTGCTGTTACGTATATTTATTAATAGATGTACGCACTAATTTATTCTTATTTTCTAGCGGTCAACAAATAATGCAATGACTGACAGACGAGCAGCCCTGTCCGTTCTTGAGAATAATCGAGATTCTACTTCCTTTATCAAATTTGTGTCTCTCTTTCTTATTGTACAAACCTTTATACTGGAATCGGCTATGTTTAAAGACCAAAATTCTGCATGATGGGCACAAAGCTACTATGCTGTCTCGTAATTTAAAAGTAACAAGTTGGATATTTGTGTGCTCTATTATTTTCTGGGGCGGGAGCGTAGAAATATCTGTCTTTGAGAAAACATGTATGCAATTAATACGACTTTTTTTTTACTTTTAAAGTAGTTTATCAGTCCCCTGTTTAGTGCGTTGCGGGAAACGACTAAATACCACTTCTGTGCCAACATTTACATCTCAGAGTAGGCAGATCTAGTGGTGAAGCTCGTACCTAGAACCAGAATTGTCGTGGAATCCACTTCCAGCCGCAGGCCGCGTTGGTCTCGCGGTTCTAGGCGCACAGTCCGGAACCGTGCGACTGCTTCGGTCGCAGGTTCCAATCCTGCCTCGGGCATGTATGTGTGTGATGTCCTTAGGTTAGTTAGGTTTAAGTAGTTCTAAGTTCTAGGGGGCTGATGAACACAGCAGTTGAGTCCCATAGTGCTCAGAGCCATTTGAACTACTTCCAGCCGGGCAACACACTATTTCAGCATTAGTTTAACGTAGACTTCACCTCATAATGATTTAGCACTGGCAAACTGAATTTCGCGCTTATAGTGGTGCGTGACTAGAAGCAGCAACGGCGCTCCTAGCTTTCGTGAGTTGGCGGGACACAGCAGCGGTCTGTCTGCAGCACCTGATCAGCACCGCTCGTCGCTGTGGCTACTGATATAGGTGTTGGGACTACGCCTAGTGTGCTCTCAACCTATTCGCCTCTTTCGCTGTGGCTGGCTTAGGAGTCACTGCAGACACAGGCAGCATCGTCTTATGCCAGCACCGGAGGCTGCTTTCGCAGTGGCAGACAAGTTACGGGACGATGTGACATTGCAGTGCATTTCTTGAAACAGTGAAATGTGGTATTCCTCAGCAGGCCCTTGATGAATAAAGAAAGTGATTATTTATTGCCATGTGATTATTGTATTAAAGTGTAAATGTGAGTAAAGCAATGTATATAACCAGAATTAACTTTGTTCTGCTATTTTCCAGTGTCAGCAAGGTTTACTGTGGGGGGAATTCTTTATCAAAGTGAGTGCAGCAGAGGAGGGCAACCCATACACCCTTTATTTGTTTATAGGGGTAGTGAGTCTAAGAAAGTGCTAGTTTCGATACCTGGCGAATGTGAGAAATAGACAAATACGATGTCTCTCGGTGTGATGACCTCTCAGCCCAGCCTTGTCACTTGTACCGCAGTTCATATCCGCCATAGCTGCTGCTTTACCAAGGGATTACCCACATTACCAGTCCATAGGAGCGTGCCATGTATCACCAGCTGTCACCGAGAATACTTGACTTCCACTCGCCCCAGTGGCAGAGAAAAAATGTGTCCAGGCTTTCAGAGAGGTCTGGCAGTGTTGGTGACAACTGCAGCATCGGTGTGGCGCTGACTGCTACAAACGGGGCAATACAGTGTAGCCCACTTGTTAGATGATGACAGGCTGGCTCCTGAATTTACAATAAAGCTGTCCAGGGATGATCATCTGGAAGATGTCATGTACTATTTCATGCAGCTTCCAGATGATCAGCCCTGGACAGCTGTATTATAAATTCTGGGGCCACCCTGCCATCATCGAACAACTAGAAACATCTCGAACAGCACCAGGATCGGTGGGTGCCACATGGTAGTGAATCGAGCTGCAGAAGCATCCTGAAAGTCGATCACTGTCCCTACCAAGCCATTGACCTCGGCATTTCAATCTAGGAAAGGCTAACGACGTCCAAGAGTGCATTCTCAGTGCCTCTAATGTGCTTGCCTCGAACTCACACGCCGAAATGCGTACTGCCAACCTAGCGATACGGCCAGTTTTACGCGACCTGGCTAGCATCCAGCTTAAGGCTTAATTGTCGGTCTCCAACTGAAATACCCTATGTTCAAGATAAAACCGGTATTTATCCAGCGCGCGAACCAGAGGGCCAATGCCTCGCATTCGTAAACAGAATATTTCAGCTCAGCACTGGTTGATCGACGAGTCGCGTATGCTGATGGCTGCCTTTGACCTTCGAACTCCTGGAGGAGGACTGCCGAAATTCCCGCATTCTATGCGTCGGTTTGGACAGTAACTTTCGTATTGAGATGAGGCACTCCGAGAACGGGAGGGTTGGCTATGGCCGCCTTAATATGCTCAAACATGGCCTCTTGAGATGGACCTCACTTAAGACGCAGTTCATTTAGAGGATCCGCCAACCGAGCAAAATTAGGAACAAATCACCTAAAATAATTCGCTATCCGTATGAACTTGGGAATCCCTCTCTTATCAGTGGACGGCGGAAGGGCTCTCAAGGCCTCAATCCGCTCCTGATCGATGCGAACACTTTTACCTGACACTAGGTAATCTAAGAAGGATACCTGATGCCTGCCTAATGTCGCCTTATTGAGTTTAACCGTTAAACCATCCCCTTACAACCTAGCAAAAATTTGCTGGGTATGGTCCAAATGCTCTTGAAACGAACGACTATAGAGTAACAGATCGTCTAGGTAATTGTAAACACAGACTAATTTCAAGTCTCCAAGAATATTATTCAGCAAACGAGTAAGGATGGCTGGGCCAGTAGCCAAACCAAAGCGCACCCTATTAGATTCAAATAGATTCCAATCAGTACAAATTGCTTTAACGTGTTTACATTCTTCGACTAAGGGAATCTAATAATAGGCTTGATTCAGGTTGAGCACAGAACACCAATTAGCCGCGGAGGACTTATGATGATCAGGTAAAGGAAACGATTCAAGGACCACTTTCTTGTTTAGGCGACAGTACTGAACAACAGTCAGAAAGTCCCGCCCCTGATCCATAGGAATGAGGAATATTGGGGAGGCATAAGTGGATGTAGAAGGCCTAATAACTCCTTGCTCAAGCATTTTGGAGATCTTCATATTCATCTTAGGCGGTGAGAGGCGATATGGGGACTGCCTGACGCGAATATGGTCACACAGACGAAAATGGATGTCAAGAATATTAGTTTCCCCCAAGTCTATCACAGAAGAGCTCTGGGAACCTCTCCAACAAACCCCATAGTCCTGAATCCTTCTGTGAAGACAGATGGGTAAGATCAAACTCACTAACCTTAGCATCAACAGCATGCATTCCCGAATCTCGATGCACGCTACGTTTAGTACACTCACAGAAGCCAAATTTCTGATCAGAAGCTACCTTAAAGAAAAAGGTTTACCTCGAATAATCCAAGGTTAAGACCAGTTTTACCGATGAAATCACACCCCAAAATCAAATCGACCGGCAGCTCCTTAACCAAGGCCAAAGACAAGGGCTACGAGAAATCGTCAACTGATATACTACCTCGGACCCAACCCTGCAAACGCAACACCTGCTCATTGGAAACCCGACATTTCTGCACCGAAGGAGGGACCGGCCCAAGTCTTGCAAGATGACGAAGTTCAAGCAACCATTCAAAGCTCAACAATGAAAATGAGCTACCAGAATAAATAAGGGCACAAAAAGGTTCGCCACTTACTCGAGAACAAATATAAGGCATTAGAGATCATGATAGAGCAGTGACACGGGCTCACCAGGGTTTAAAGGCTCGACCCGCTGACCAGCCGGGCGTCGTCTATTGACTCTGGGTGTCCACAGATGAATGCAAGTACGAACTAAATGCCTTGTTCAACCGCAAATAAAACAACGCCAACTATTCCTCTTCATCATACTCAGCTGATGTTGGTAATCTGGAGTTCCGCTCGGTGATGCCCACAGGTTGAACTTCGCAGTGTCTATCGTCCGAAAGCGGCAATGCCGATATTGCTGCAACGGTGGCATACCATTCTTCCCCAGTGGAGGGACGACCACGAAAAACAAAATATGACTTATCCGCCGCTCACATTATCCTCAAGACAACTGACACTAACTCCCGTTTAGGCAAGTTGACTGACAAGGCCAATCAGGCCGTCTTAACTCTTTCCACGTGTTGATGCAACTCTTCGCTATCTTGCTGCATCCGCCAAACATAATGACACTCGAGCTGTTTACGAACTCCCGCGGTCAATCTTTCGCTGATAGCGAACTGCTGCAATGAAAACCCTTCTGACATGGTCCTGGTTACCAGAGTCATCAATTCGCCTCTAGTTAAAGGAGAAAATAGAGACAAAATAACCTGATGCGAAACACAAAACGCATCAGCGTGTCGCTCGAAGCAAACCAACAACCACAACAACTTTTCAATTTGCTCTAGTCTGTCTATAGCTAATTCTGTGTTGTCTTGAAACAGATGCAACAGGAGATTAGGTAACTTAGCAAACGCCAGGTCTAACCCATCGGA